>NW_026988433.1:3315000-8115000 GCF_030222135.1 Aotus nancymaae
ATTGACACACTATTTTGCCAGAAATACAGGCAATGAATATCAAACAGGAAAAAAATACAATGGTCCACTAAAAACACTTAGCAATGCTCCCTCATTCATAGTTCACATTGCTATTTCCTGCATTGAATGCAGGATAAATTAACAAACACCTCCAGAATGGTAGGGGCTTAGAGAAACATTCACACAACAGACACAAAGCTCTCAGTGGCCCCAGTCAGGCCAGGAGGACAATGACGTCTGGCACGAAGTATCCCCTCATTTATGGAAGGAAAAACTGACCACCGGAGTCATTCCTTAAACCAGAGCTCTAGACAGAATCCAAAAGTTGCGTTTTACATGCAACTGTATTGCAGTAGCTGTGTGTTGGTGGTGTTTGCTGTCACATCTCACATTTTAATTTTTATGGGCTGCTACCCAGATTCTCAATAAACAGACCCCGCCTGTAGCCTGGCTTACATGTTATTTTTCCAAGTTGGTAAATAATGAAATGAGACGTAGAGTGTCACGCATGCTCTTGGCACGTACTGGTGCAGACACGTGCCGTTCGGGTCCATTGACGCTGCTCCCATCTGGCCTGAATATAGAGAGATCGATTTTCCTCCAGATGGTGTCCCGGCTTTCAGTGGACTGCTCTTTTTTATCCTAATAAGCTGGGAGCTTGTCCCGCCTAATGACGGAACCCTGGGACGTGAGCATCTGGAGGACGCCCAAGGTGTAGTGCCAGTTGACTTGCAAGCTCCACGTGGAAGAGTTCAATGAATCTTGGGTGGTGACAGATGTTCCGGCTGCTGAATTAATGATCAGGCACCAGGGGAGCAAGACGATGCCCCGGAGAGGAGCCCTTGGGTGGTGACAGATGTTCCGGCTGCTGAATTAATGATCAGGCACCAGGGGAGCGAGGCGATGCCCCGGAGAGGAGCCCTTGGCCATAGGTCCCCCTTTCTCATGCACAAAAGGTAAGCAGTGAGGTGAGAAGGCATGGCTGCCTCTCTGGACCCGAGGATTCGACCTGTTCTGCTCCTGGGAGCCCTGAGACCTTCCCCAGGATGGAAAAATGAAACCACTGCTTTCCAGGAAGGAAGGAGTGTAGGGAGGGACTGCAACCTAGCTGTTTGCCGAGGGAGCCAAGCAAAGCCACCTAAAGCAAGGTGGGGCACGAGCGAAGAGGGGCCATGCGTTCTCCAACCCATTCTCACTGGCCAGGTTTTTTATTTTTATTTTTTGAGATAAGGCCCAGCTCTGTCACTCCACAAGCTGGAGTGCAGAGATGCAATCAAGGCTTGGTGCAGCCTCAACCTCCCAGGCTTAAGTGATTCTTCCACCTGAGCCTCCCGAGTAGCTGGGACTACAGGTGTACACCACCATGCCCAGCTAATTTTTGTATTTTTGTAGAGATGGGATTTTGCCATATTGCCCAGGCTAGTCTTGAACTCCTGGGCTCATGCAATCCACCCACCATGGCCTCCCAAAGTACTGGGATTACAGTGTGAGTCACCATGTCCTGCCATCATATGGCCAATTTAAGCAAAAGACTTGTAAGTCCACTTATCTCACTTATTTCTACTCTCCAATAGAGAGGGAACTAGATGATAAGAAAAGAATGAGAAACCTTCCTAAGCTATGTGTTATTTGGTTTATGGGACAATCGCGGTCTCAGGCACCTGGTTAGATATGACCAGATGACACCCCACAAGAGGCGGGATGATATCACAGCTCAGAGCACAGATTCGAGAGCAAGAAATCCTGCTTGGGATTCCTGTCCTGACACTTTCTACTTAGTTTTCTGCCTTCAGTCACCTTATCTTTAAATGGGGAAAATAGCATTACCTACCTCACTGAGTTGTAAAAATCAAAGTGTGTCAGATGATTGGAACAATGCCTTCAGCTTAGTAAATTGATATGGTTCAGCTGTTGATACGGTCCCTTAGTAAGTTGATATGGCCCCTGCCCAAATCTCATCTTGAACTCTGTTTCCCTTAATCCCTATGTGTCATGGGAGAGACCCAGCGGGAGGTGATTGAATCACAGGGGCGGTTACCTCCTTGCTGTTCTCCTGATAGTGAGTGAGTTCTCATGAGATTTGATGGTTTGATAAGGGGCTTTTCCCCCTTCACTCTGCACTTCTTGCTGCCACCATGAGAAGAAGGACGTGTTTGCTTCCTTTTCCACCATGATTGTAAGTTTCCTGAGGCCTCCTCAGCCACGCTGAACTGTGAGTCAATAAATCCTCTTTTCTTTATAAATTACCCAGTCCTGGGTGTGTCCTTATAGCAGCATGACAATGGATTAATACAGTAAATTGGGAAGCAAATGCCTCCTTCTTCACATGGTGGCAGCAAGGAGAGGTACAGAGTGAAGGGGGAAAGCCCCTTGTAAAGCCATTGGATCTCATGAGAACTCACCAACTATCGTGAGAACAGCACAGAGGTAACCGCCCACATGATTCAATCACCTCCCACCCAGTCCCACCCAGGACACCTGGAGATGAAGGGAACTACAATTCAAGATGAGATTTGGGTGGGGACACAGCCAGACCATATCATAAGTGCTTGTAAGTGTTTGCCAAGATTATGACCTAAGAGTTTAAAAATAGCTCTGTGCCTTTAGTTTCTTATACTTAGCCTGCAATAATATATTGCATATCATTTAAATAACACAGAAATATATTGCCAAAAAAATCTCACAGTGCAAGCATATTTTGGGAATGAGGATGTGAATCGTATATGCCTCTGTTTGATTAACAAGAGCACATAAATGTGTCACAGATGAATGAATGATAGTTCCAACGTTTATCAGAAATTGTAGACCCAATAAGTAAGTGTGCTTTAATATACACGATGACATTAACCCACACCTGATCGGAAAGTAAACTGACAATAACAAAGCTAAATTAACATGAATTTGAGGTTGTCAAACAAAAATCATTAGAAACTGAAAACTACGGCCACCTTAAGACAGCACTGAAGATTTGCTGACAGCAGTATCCCTTCCCTAAAATTCTAGAATTCCAGTTATCTGAATCCATCTTATACTTATTGACTTGCAAACACTCTTTATATATTAAAAACATGAATTCTTTTTCATATGAAAGTATTTTCTCCAGGTTTTCATTTGCCTCATTAGTGTGTGTGTATTCATGTGTGTGTGCATGTCTGTACATCGTAGTCTTCAGAAAAGTTGGTTTTTATTCAGTCTAACCTGTCTATATGTTTGTTTTATGATTTTTTATTGGGATATTATTCAAAAAGTCCATTCCTATCAAACATCCATATTAAATCTATATCCTTTGCAACCCCTTATGATGTTCATTTCTATTTCTGAAACACAGACCGCTGTCAGAGGATGAACCTCAGGACTGCTCTGAAGAAGTCAAATGACATTAAAATTGTGTGGCTTTTTTTGCTGTTGTTTATAAAAGTTGTGATGGGCCAGGCACGGTGACTCTCACTTGTAATTCCAGAACTTTGGGAGGCCAAAGCAGGTGGATCATTTGAGGTCAGGAGTTTGAGACCAGCCTGGCCAACAATAGTAAAACCCTGTCACTACTAAAAATACAAACAAATTAGCCAGGTGTGGTGGAAAGCACTTGTAATCTCAGCTACTTAGGAGATTGAGGCATGAGAATCACTTGAACCTGGGAGGTGGAAGTTGCAGTGAACTGAGATGGCACCCCCAGCATACTCCAGCCTGGGCAACAGAGCAAGACTGTGTCTAAAAAAAAAAATGTGATTGGCAAGCAATGGGTACTGGTTCCTAAATGAATGTATCAAAAGTAACCTATGTAGCCAAATGGTGGCTGTCCTTTTAGAACAGTCACTTTGGGTGACTTGGTAATAATCCCAATGACACCTTCTGTGCTAAAAATAAAAATGGGGCAGCTGGTTTTTCAATGATCTTCAAGAAGCATCACTTCGTGAACTCTTTCCTTGAGCTCTTGACACTACACGTTTGCTCTCTATTTGAAAGTTACCCTGAACTTTTCCTTGCCAGAATCATGTCAGGTTTGTTAAGGTCCTAAATCTCCCCTCTTAGTTTTTGGGTTCAGCTCCTCTAGTCTTTCATCTGTGTTGAAAATGCCAGCAGTAAGCAATCAACCTCAGCACATATGGAGAGCCCCACCATGTGGACTGAAGAATGCCCCCGCAGAGACATGCAAGTCCCAATCCCCAGAACCCGTGACTGCCACCTTGCATGGCAAAAGGGACTTTGCAGGTGCAATTAAGTTCAGAGTTTGAGGATGAGATTTTCCTGGATTATCTGGGAGGGCCCAAAATGCAATCACAGGTTCCTTCGTAGCAGGAAACGGGGCAACATTACAACAGAACCGGACGAGGTTGGAAGCAGTGGATGGGAGTGCCCGAGGAAGGGACCACACGTCTCGGAATGCAGGCGACCTCCAGGAACCAGAGAAGGCAGTTTCTCCCCCAGGACCCACGGAGGAACCAGCCTGCCCACACCTGCCGATACCCCATGAAGCTGGTTTTGGACTTCAGGCCTCCAATTTCTGTTGTAAGCCTCAGGTTTCTGGGGACCTGCACAGCAACCCTGGGCAATTAATCCACTGACGTCCTCAATTTTGTTATAATTTATCGAAGAGTTTCCACCAAAATTCCACGCTAAAATCAGCAACTATTAAAAACATGGAACTCTGAGTAAACGCCTACGATGGAAGCAATGCCCCATCTCTCTTTTGGGGAGGACGAGAGTGGTTTTCCTACTTCCCTTGTAAGTTTCCTTTCTCAGGCCCAAAGGAAACTGTATCTGATGTCTTCTTCTTTGCTGAAGTGTTAAGGAAGTAACGTGTTAAATAATGTGTTACTTCACTCAGAGTATGTGCATTTTAATTAATGCTGAAGGAGGAGGCAGCTGTTTATACAGACGAGGGCTGTGAGACGCTGGAACTGCAGGTGGCAGCTTGGGAGGTATTTGTGGCCTGTGGCCTCCCAAGACGTCCTCAAAAGATGCCAGGGTGGCAAGTGTCTGGTTAGCTTGTGGGAGGTCCCACATCATGGTGAGATGCTGTTTTTAGGTCCTAGGAAGGTGGGAATAAACAAACCAGATGAAGTTCCTGGCCTCAAGGAACCTACATTACAGTGAAGGACGGTAAGAGATGAATTAAGACATAGCAGGTGGAGTGACTGACCACACTGTGGAGAAAATCATGCGGGGAAGACTGGGTAGGCTGTACTGGGAGAAGGCGGCTTGTTTTACACGGGGGGCCTTTGTTCACAGAGCTGAAGGTGAGAGAGCGCGGAGAAAGAGCTGCAGAGAGGGGAGAACGATGCGAGGACGTCCGGGGTGGGAGGTGAGATCAGAAAGACGGCAGGGACCGGGTTTCGTAGGGACACATAGACCCGTGTAAGGAATCTGGATCCCAGGCCGCATGAGATGGAAGCCATTAGGGCACTTGGGGCCACCAAGGGCCAAAGTCTGGCTCATGTCTTTTGAGGACCACTCTGGCTGCTCTGCTGAGAATAGAATCTGGGACTGAAGGACTGTGTCAGAGAGAACCGTGAGGCTGTGACTGCAACCACCCAAGATGAGGGGAAAGTGTCCTGGGTGAGGCTGATGGCATGGTGGTGAGAAGTGATGGGATTTTGAATATTGTCGAATCCTACAGCCAATAGGATAGCTGATGCTTGGGAAAAGCAGCTAATGCAGCCTCTGGTTCATGCTTGAGTGACAACTCCGGGCAGACAGAGTCCCCCTTCCTGGTTTCATCAGGTCCTCTCTGCGAATGTCCAGAAACACCATAGTGAAGCCTTCCAAAGCAACACTGAGATGTGTGGTAAATCCTGATATGAGTGAATATTGTTCTTTTCATCCAGGAGATCCTGGTGTTGGATAATCATGGCGATTGTGTGAAATGCCTTTTTCTTTAGGAGGAAACAAAATTTTGCTAAGTAAGTAGATTATAGCTGTTCGTGCCACGGGGAGCGGTGGAGAGGGGATGGACAGCTGTGTGAGATGATACATGTGGCCATTTGTTTCACTATAGCAACCATTTTTTTTTTTTTTGAAATGGAGTCTCACTCTGTCACCCAGGCTGGAGTGCAGTGGCACAATCTCAGTTCACTGCAACCTCCGCCCCCTGGGTTCAAGCGATTCTTCTGCCTCAACCTCCCGAGTAGCTGGGACTACAGGCGTCCACCACCACACGCAGCTAGTTTTTATATTTTCAGTAGAGACAGGGTTTCGCCGTGTTGGCCAGGCTGGTCTCGAACTCCTGACCTCAGGGGATCAACTGGCCTCAGCCTCCCAAAGTGCTGGGATTCCAGGCGCAAACCACTGCATGCGGACTTGATGTACTTTTAAAAGTAGGATTGATTGATGGTCTGTGTTGAGAGGGATTCCGAAGTCTAAGCTGGGTTGAGTCTAATCACCCTTGTCACACACACCTGACATTGCAGACCAGTTCGGACGGTTCATTCCATAGGTCTGGCCTGTATGGATATTTAAGTGTGGACAGGAAGATTTCTCACTTATTGGTGCAAAATGCATCCTCATTTAAATATCAAAGCTTGGATTCGTCCTAAACCCAGGGAAGAGCTGTTATGCTTGTGCCACGGTGCTGGTTTAAGAAGCTCTTGATTTAATCATTTTCTAAAGCCTTCATTGAGTTGTTCTCTCATTTCTCTGAGCCTAAGCCTTAGCGTTTTAATAAAAATTAGCACAGTAATTCACAAATAATTGGTCCGAAGAATTACTTCTTTTTAAGACATAGAAAAAGAAGAGCAAGCAGAAAGCAGAAACAAAGGTGAATCATTTGGAATATGGTTTATTTATCTAATCCAACATATAAACATCTAAGCTACCATATAAATGTCTAAACCATCATATATGTATATAATAGACTATCATAAAAATCCTAGTTTTAGGGTATTTTCCCTGTCCTTTGGAATCTCAATCGGTGCTTTGTGGCACATTAGTGAGCTAATGGGATATGGTCATCATTTAAAAAGAAATGAAATAGCCTAACATAGCAGGATGCAGCAAAGCATGGCAGAGTGTGATTTAGTACGGGAGAGGATGGGATGATGACATAGTATGGATATTTGTCCTCACCTAAATCTCACGTCGAATTGTGATCTCCAGTGCTGAAGGGGGCCCTGGAGGAGGTGTCTGGACTATGTGGGTGGATCTCTCATGGCTTGGTGCTGTCTTCACGATAGTGAGTTCTTAGGAGATCTAATCATTTAAAAGTGAGTGGTGTCTCCCGCCTCACCCCCCACAGCCCCCCCTTGCACCTGCTCTGGCCGTGGGAGACCACGCTGTCCCCTTTCGCCTTCTGCCATGATGGTAAGCTCCCCAAGGCCTCCCTAGAAGTCGAGCAGATGCCAGCACCACGCTTCCTGTACAGCCTGCAGAAGGCTGAGGCAACTAAATCTCTTTTCTTTGTAAATTACCCAGTCTCAGGTATTTCTTTACAGCAATGCAAGAATGGCCTAACGCAGATGGGGTGGGATGAGATAGAAAATGCTAGAATAAGTTACATGTCGTGAATGGAGCAGGGTAAGCCTTGTTTTCTGAGATTTAGCTTCGAGGGTGCTGCCTTGCGAGTGTGTGTGCACATGTGCATCTGTGCCTTTTAGGGAGTAATGTCAAATATTCTATCTCTCGCTGTGAATTCCAGTCAATAAGGTACAAAAGACAGTCGTCCAGACGGTCTATGTCACATGGAAGGACTCTTCGCTCCTCCCTTTGCCTGGCCCCGGCCGCAGCTGCAGAGCCAAAGAGATCACCGTCAGCAACATTCACTTGAGTGGGAAGGACAGCGATAAAAATGGTGTGGTCATCAGGCTGACACTGTAGGCGCGTGGGCACGAGGCACATGCTATTTTGGCTTTGATGGTGCCAGGGCCCCTCCCCATGAAATGGAGATTCAGCAATATTTCTGTCCACCCACCCTGGGGAGGAAGCAAAGAGGGACACACAGCACATCTCAGACGGCCACGTGGGAAGCTCACAAGGCACAGTCAGCCCGGAGACGCACACGCTGCCCTTGCCAGTTCTGGTGAGCCAGATGGAGGATCGCTTCCAACGCCATTCTCCTAAGATGCAGGACCCAGAGCATTTCCAGCTATGCTTCTGTTTCTGCCTGTGCTGCAGGTTTCTGAGGAATGTGCCTTTTAAGTCACCGGGTGGATGTCTCTCTTTTTCTTACTTTTCTTCTCTTTTTTTTTCCTGAGAGCGTCTATCCTTAGGACATCATCTCTGCTCTCAACTTGTGGCTGACTTAGGGGAGAAGTACTTGTGCTCGTGGACCAAACGCTTACCGCAGACAGTTGTGCATGTGTGCAGCTGAAGATGCCCATTTTTAGCAACTGTTAAAGTGAGGAAATTCTCACCTCTAGACAACACTCTCCTTTCTCATACGCACTTCCGGGGAAGACAAACACCACTCACTCACTCACACTACTCGAGTGTCATTTAAAACCAACTCTCAAGCATAATGGGATGTTACAGCCAATATTTATTTTTTCCCTTTCATTAGATAAATAGTATTAAATTGGGATCCTTGAGAAAATTGTACCCACGGTATCATAGTTGAATGTATTTTGAGCTCAAGACTCACTCAGGCAAATTTTCCTCATATGCAAATCACCATCATTATGCAAATCAGGACGTCCACATTGCCATGCGAGTGTGAAATGGATGTTTGTTTCTGTGGTGATGAATTATGTTCCCCAGTAGCAGCCTGCAGCGTGCAGTTCAGGAATCTGCGTGGGGACTGTGTTTGTTTCTCAGGCGTTTTTGTTGGTTCCAACATAGATCTATTGCCAATGCAGGCAACGTGGGGGTCTCTCTTTCATTCCAGATCTGGGATCTAAGTTTCTCTCTGGAAGTGTCCTGGCGTTCTTTAGTGTAAGTTTCTGTTTACGTACAATAGCAAGTCTACAGAATGCGTTTTACAGCTCACTTTCAAGTCAGATTTCAATCTGTAACTTCACTTTGGGGTTAAACTGGGAAGTCCCTGGCTTGCCTGCAAACACTTCTGTGTTCTTGACCGAGAACCAAATGACTTATTAGAATAAGGGAAGAAAGTGGTAAAGAGTGATGGATTATTGTATTGTTCTGCTGTATAGTAAAGGTAAACGGTATAATAGCATCACCAACACACATCATCAGCAACTAATGCTTCCTGCACAGACACTGTGCTGAGTATTTAACTCATGGTTTCTCATTGGAGAAATTTCCCTAGTTCTCCATGCTAATCTTCCAAGGAAGTTACTGTTGTCAACCCTATTTCATGCATGAGGAAGCCTGGGCTCAGAGAAGTTTAATAACTTGCTCAATGTCACAAGGCTAATGCCTGGTAGAATCCGGACTCAGACCCAGGTTCCTGCTTTTACAAAGCTCAAGCCCTTAGGCACCTTGCATCTCTTGAGGGTGATCTGATCCCCCAAAGTTGGAGCCACGCATTTATGCATACTGAGCGAGGCAGGCTGCTTGTGAAGAGGGAGATAGTTGAAGGAGACACTGGCGGAAATGTGTGTGGTTCGCTTATACTGCGTCCTCACGGGAGGAAAATCCCTCCACTGATGTGAGTTGGAGGCAGTAACTTGGTGTTTGGAGAGAAAGGAGGAGAGTTGCTGGACCAGCCTGTGGGAAACTCTGCCCTCAGTATGAGGGCGCTTGAGTCCAGGAGAGGAGACAGAGTCATCAAGGCCAGAGGACACTCATGGTTTCCAGGGAGATACCGAGGCAAGCAAAATGGTGCATGACGACTTCGCTGCCTGACGTTTTCTCATCCCTGACATGCCCTCTTTTGCCCTCTTTCCGTCGACCTCAGCCTTCTCCCTCCACCACGGGTCTGGATCTTCATCCATTTGTTGTAGGCTTGAGAGCAACAGGGCTGTGGGTGAGAATCCCAAGCGTTCTACAGGGTTTCTTTGAGGGCTCTGGAAGTTCTTCTTTAGGGAGCTTATCGCAGTGGGATATTTCATTCCAGGCAGCTCGGCATCTCTTCACTCTCTTTTGGAAGCAGCACATGGATTTCCTTATTGAGAGCAACTGATTTACTGTGGGATGCATTTCAGTACCCTTGTTAACCCAGTGGCTGTTAACACGGGCATGACCCGTGCTCCTTCCCCGGAATCCAGACCCTGAACCCTGTGATACAAAGACCAAGAGAAGCCAATGTTCACTCATTCCAGAAAGCCCCTGGGAAGATGATCAAACGTTCGCTGCTGCCAGGTCCTCCGCCGGTGACTGTCTACACGATGTGTCCCGTCCTCCCGCTGATCCTGCAGGCACCCCTGCAACTGATGCCTGTGCCTGGACGCGGTGTACTCCGCCTGGCACACCCTTCTTTAAGGACGACAGGAGGAGGTAGGGAACGGCGCAGGAGTGGGAGAACGCCACGCTGAATGGGGTCTCGTTAGACTTCCAGGTGTCGAGATGGGCGATTAGAAAATGAGCCCCCTGTCAGTGACAAGCGTTCCCTTCTCAGGCACCGTGACGGGGCAGCGAAGAGGCAAAGGGAAAATCGCGCTGGCTGCTCAAAGGCCTATTCCGCACCGAAACGCACCTGCGAGGCTCAGCTGGGTCAGCCCAGAAGCCCCAAACAAAAGGCTCCCGACTCTTTCATTTGGACCCAGGGTATGAGGAGAGGGAAGGGTTAGAAGTAGAAAAAGACTGGATTCGTGGGGAGAAAAGCGCTTCGCTGGTGGGAGGCCCCCGGATGCAGATGCGTCTGTGAGCATGGCGGCTCGGGGCCCAGCCCTCTGCTGCAGCTCCCTTCAGATGCTGCCACGCACAGGCTTTCACCAGGCTGGGGTGGCTGGGCCTGAGGGTCACATGGTGGATTCCAGCCTGGAGCTGGACGCCTCGTGCCTCATGCTGTGAAGGCACATAGGGTTTCTTTCAGATGCAACTCTTCAAAAGTAAAAACCCGGCGTGCTTTCCCACAGAAAGACAGGTTCTTCCTGATCTTTCTTTGATTTCATGCTTTCTAAAGCTGTTCCTTCCTTCCCTTTGAGTCTCTTGCTGTAAAACGCACAGAGGTGGTGTTGGTGCCTGGAGGAACCCCCATGGTGGGACTGGATTGGAAATACATTCATTTACACATGGCAGCAGACAAGAGGCTCTGAAGCTCAGCTTTCATCCGACTCCTGCAACCAGACTGCTTTTATTCTGGGTATGATCTCGGGTTTAATGACCCCGTTACTGGCGAGCTCTGATTCCATTCTCAGGGCAAGCCACCATCTGCAGTTGTCTTCTCCGGCACTTAAGGAGGAAGTATCTCTCTCCAAGCCAGGTGCACCTGACCCCCACCCACTCTCACCCTTGACCCTGACCCTAGATCAATTGGCCTTTCTATCAGCTTCTTTCCTTGGTGGATTAAAAGGGACAGAGGTCTATGGACCAAGGTCTCAGTCCCTTCCACATGGACCCACTCCAACCACTTCCCATCTTTGCACCTAGAGACTCACGTTGCTGGAAGAGCCGACCTCACAGCCTTAGCCTGGGTCACATGCTCACCAAGGGCATGTGCGATGGGGAGAGAGGTCCCTCCAAGGAGAGCAAGTACCGTTCTCGGAGGGGTTGCTGGCCACACACGCAATAGTTGTCCACCCCAGACGCTTGCCACACGGTTCCACCTCCTGCCAAAGAGTGTGTGTCTCTGAATCGGAATCCCCTATGTCCCTTGCAATCAGCCTCAGGGGATGGTAGTTAAAATATGTCCCCCTATTAAAGGCAAACACAATAATATGCTACTATAGGATTTTAAGCACAAATGAAATTCCATTTGTGTTAATTCGATTTCACCCTGCTGATAATGACATACCAGGAACTGGGCAGTTTACAAAAGAAAGAGGTTTAATGGACTTACAGTTCCACATGGCTGGGGAGGCCTCAAAATCATGGTGGAAGGCGAGGAGGAGCAAGCCACTTCTTACATGCATGGCAGCAGGTGAAGAGAGAGCTCATACAGGGAAACTCCCGTTTTTAAAACCATCAGATCTTGTGAGACTCATTCACTATCATGAGACCAGTACAGTAAAGATCTGCCCCAATAATTCTACCACCTCCCACCAGGTTCCTCCCACAACACTTAGGATTTCAAGATGAGATTTGGGTGGGGACACAGCCAAACCACGTCAGCATTCTCCTTTCTACAGAGAGAATATTGTTCTTAAGAGCACCAAGGCTAAGCCCTTTTTATGGACTGAGTTATGGTTTCCTCCTCCAGCCCCACCCCTCCACCCAATTCATATGTTGTGGCCTCTGACTTCACTTTGCTTCCTCTTCCCGGAAGCCCTCCATGAACCCCAGGGTTGGGGCTTCTCCTCAGTGCTCCTGCATCTCTCTGGATTGGGGCCGTCTCCACTAGCAGGCCAGGGGTTCCCTGAGGGCACAGCTGTGCCCCAGCTTTGAGTGCCGTCAGTGTCAGGCACACAACAGATACTCAAAAAAATACTGGTGGAATCAGTGAATAATCACAGAGCACTTTACCGTGGAAATGTGGGCTGAGCTTTACAGGGAGCCTGAATTTGGGAGCTGAGAAGAGCATGAAAGAATCTGAGTCAGGAGAAGGTCAGGGCTGCTGGAAGGGAGCGGGACGCTCACTTGTGTGGGGAAACAGCAGCCTGGCGTGAAGACCTGGGTGGGTGCTGGGAGCCACAGGGCAGCGAGGTTGTCCAGGCTTGAGGGGTAGAGGGCGTGGGGAGCCGCATCCAGGGGAGTTCTGGTGGTAGGTCTCGGGTGGGTCCTGAGCAAGTTCTCCAACTCTTGCAGGCTGCATTGTTCCCCCAGATCTATCTGTGGAAACCCAAACTTCCACCCCCTCAGCCTGGAACTGCATTTGGAGATGTGACTTTAAGGAGGTGCTTAAGTAGAAATGAAGTCATGAGGGTGAGCTCAATTCCAGCCTGGCTGAGGTCCGTATAGGAAGGGGAGTTAGGGCACAGATGTGCACAGAGAAATGACACCCTGTAAGGACACAGGGGGACAGTGGTGTCTGCAAGCCTAGGAGAGAGGTGTCAGGAGGAACCAGACTGCCAGCACCTTGGTCTTGGACTTCCAGCTTCCAGAACAGGAAAAATAAATCTCTGTTATTGACGCCACCCGGTGTCTGGCACTTTGTTATGGCAGCCGTAGTGGATAAATATAGCCCCCAGAGTTTCATATTCTTTGGGGAAAATGGGATGTGTCCTATCAAACAAATGGCAGAAATGCTATAGATTATTTTAAAACCATTTTACTGAGGTATTCTGTACGGATTTAACACACACAATTTGGTGAGTTTGGAAAAAAGTCTACACCCATGAAACTAAAGGTTAGTTTTGTTTATTTTTCAGAGATTCTTTCTTCTGCTGCAAGCCAACAGACTTCTGAACCTGTCTGTAAGACTAATTGTGCAGAAAATCATCTGCATTAATTGCTTACCTTGCCAAAAGGCCAGCAGAAAACAGGCGATGCGCTTTCTTGTTGTTTTTTGTACTTTGGGCTCTGGGGTACATGTCACATGTGCATCCTGCAGGATTGTTGCATAGGTGCATACATGCCATGGTGGTTTTGCTGTGTCCATCCCCCAACCACCCCTCCCCTCCCCGCCCCTCCCCACCCACGCCCGGTGTTATCCCTCCCCATCCATCCTCCCTGCCCCCTGCTGTCCCTCCACTCCCCCTCCCCTCTCATTGTTCGCAGGTGAGGCTTTTTGAAGATGTGGTTTGCCGTGTAGGTTTCATTGGCTGCTTTGGCGTGCCCTGAGCTCAGAGCTGCAGAGGTGCACCCACAGCCCATCCCCTGAACGGAAGCAAAGTGGCAGTGATCACCCATGACCCATGGTAACAAGGAGTACAGTGACTGATAGAGATAGGGCCTCCTGCTTAACTTGTGATCTTTTACTTTTCCGGAGATTGAGAACCTCAGAGAAGCAAGGGTGAAAATCTCTACCTTCAAGAGGTTTCTTTCTTTTTCTTTTTTGAGGTGGAATCTTACTCTGTCACCCAGGCTGGAGTGCAGTGGCACCATCTTGGCTCACTGCAACCTCTGCCACCCAGGTTCAAGCGATTCTCCTGTCTCAACCTCCTGAGTAACTGGGATTTCAGTGCCCACCACCACAACCGGCTAATTTTAGTATTTCTAGTAGAGACAGGCTTTCACCATGTTGGCCAGGCTAGTCTCAAACTCCTCACCTCAGATGATCTGCCCACCTCGGCCTCCCAAAGTGCTGGAGTTATAGGTGTGAACCACCATGACCGGTCCAAGAATTTTTTTAGATTACCCACCTTTCTGGTGGGTAATTTTGGTTTGCCTTCCCAGGATCTAAACTGCCAAATTTCAGCAACAGCCACCAGATCTTCTTTGTGGATCTAGCCTGGTGTCAGTTTCAGTGCACGTGGTTGAGGAATAAAGACCAAGGCCTGGCTGACAAAGCCCAGCGTCTTCCTGCCACAGTGAGGAGTGCAGGAGCTGGCTTGAGGCCGACGCTGGTCCAATCAGAGTGAGGCTCAGGGCTTTGCAAAACCTCCAGAGAAGATCTCCCTGGACACAAAGATGGGAGCACACCGGGCTGAGGCTCCTGTGGTCACCGCGTGTCCGGGAGGAGAGAGCCTGTCTGAGCGTGGAGTCCGTACAGAAGAACAGCTGAGGCGGGGAGAGAGACAGCAGCTCTCCATGACATCGTTTGAGCTTGGAGGAAGCCAGGCCGACAGACAGAGCTGAGCCCTCTCAGTTCCATGGTTTAACAAATTATCCATTTCCTTACGTATTTTGTGATGGATGATGACAGTTTCATTTCTGAGTGAAACATTAAATAGCAGAAGTTAACGTTTGATGTTTGGCTTGAAGAATTTTCTTGATGCAAAGAGGAAGGATGACCCACTTATTTTTTAAAAAATTTTAAAAAATGCCTTTGTGTCAATCATTATGAAAGAGCTCTTCCACCTGCCATTTGCAGTCCTGCCCTTGAGTTCACAGAGAGAATTAACGGTGGATATTAGACAGCTTAAGGGGGGTTATTTGTTTATTCATTTAGAGATCAACCGAATTCAACCATTAGGCAGCAACACACAGAACTGAGTTTCTTCCCCTCATTAATAAGTGACAAAAAGCTTTGATGTTGTAAGATGTGAGGGAGAATATGGTGGCTTCAGAAGAAAACATATTATCTTCTTTCTCCTGCGATACGCTCTTGTATTTCTCCCTTGTATTTATTCTTACAATAATAATTGAATAATCAACAGCATCATAAGTCTGTCTAATTATACTTAGCTAGCTTGCTAGAATACTGTTTTCAGACACAATTTGTGCTTTCTCATGGGCTACTGTTCCTTTGTACGTTGTAGGAAGTCAGGAACAATTTGGTGCAAGAATGAGGAAACCAAGCTCAGAGCTGCTAAGTAACGTGTCCAAGATCACAAACCTGGTATTTGAGCTCTAACGACAGTCACCTGTTCATAACCTCTAAGGTGCAAGGATACAAGGGAAAGAAAAGGATGTGGCCTCCTGAGTCATCTGTCGGAGGCCGATCCAGAGCTAGCGTGGAAATGATGGCAGAGAGCAGGTGCATTGAACCAGCTCTCAAAAGAAGGGTGGGTTGTCTTACAGGTGAAAATTTAAGAGGTCCCACAGGTGTGAGTTTCAGAAGAGCAGCGGTCTGAGGGAGATCTGTGACCTGGGAGATGGAGGAGAACCTTCAGCACCGTGAAGTGGCCTGGGGTCAGGGTGGGCAAGAGAGCAGCACCCAGTCTAGAGGGCTGCTCTGGAAGGGGTTTGTTCAGAGATGAAAAGAGGTCCCTTGTTTGAGCACCTGAATCCAGCCATGCCTGAAGCTTGTATTCCCTATCAACTATATGGCAATATGAACCAAACTGCTTTTTTTCCTTTGGTCATTTTGAGTTGAGTGACACAATTCAGGGGACACACAGGTGCCATGAGGGCAGGAAGTAGAGACGCCTCCTACCAGGCGTTTGGAGGCGCTGCGGAAGAGCCACTGCAGAATGAGTGTGTGCCCAAGAGGACTGGATCAGCACAGTGGTCTGAGCCTGACCTGGAAAAGAGTCCACGCCAGGCGCCTTCACGGGGAGCAGAACTGGGGCACGAGTGAGAGTTGTTGGAAAAGCTGAAATGCCAGAGGTGGTGAGGAAACCCAGGGCGCCTGTGCCATCCAAGGGCTGGAGGGACAACAGGGAGAGGACACTGTGAGGTCAGAGAGTGGCACTGCCTAGTGAGAACTGCCAGCCACGAGGCGTCCCGCCTCCTGCTTTCCAGTCCCCAACCCAAGCCCTCGCTGGTCAGCCTAGTCGGAGACCAGGAGGCCAGGCGTCCTGGAGAAAGCCAGCTCCAAGGGTGAGGATCACTGAGGCAGAGCAGGGCCTGGACGGACAGGGGAGCGCTCTGAGGTGACCGCAGTGGTGCAGGATGGAGGGAGGCAGGAGGAAGAGGAGCCATTCACCATGCGGGGGCCCGGGAAGGCCTGAGTTCAGTTCCTTGCTTGAAACTCAGGGACCTGCATAGAATGGACGAGAGTAAAGAAAAATTACTTTTGAAAACCTCATTAGCGGCCAGGTGCAGTGACTCAGGTCTGTAATCCCAGCACTTTGGGAGGCTGAGGCAAGTGGATCACTTGAGGTCAGGAGTTCCAGTCCAGCCTGACCAACATGGAGAAACCCCACCTCTACTAAAAATACAAAATTAGCCAGACATGGTGGCACATACCTGTAATTCCAGCTACTTGGGAGGGTGAGGCAGGAGAATCGCTTGAACCCGAGAGGCAGAGGTTGCGGTGAGCTGAGATCGCGCCATTGAACTCCAGCCTGGGCAACAAGAGCGAAACTCTGTCTTAAAAAAAGAAAAGAAAACCTTATTAGCACCCAGATGTTTTGTTATTAGATAATAATTTAATAGAAAAAGGAAATGTAATGATTAGTCATACGCTATTATAATATAAACGGTGCCCCCATGGTATCTGAATTTCTTTCTTTTCTTCTCTGAAGGCCCCTGAGCTTTTGGGATGCAAATACTGTTTACTTAATGCATTAGCCAAAGCAATTAAATTATTTATTAATGGTGCTTATTTAATTTGATGTCTTGGGAGCTTTCTGTGTATGTCTGATGTCATTTGGGAAACAGACCTTTGTTTTTCGTTTTTGTTTCTAGAAAACAGATTTGAGAGTGAATTATTCACGGATTGTTTAATTTGGGGGGAGTTTAATTGTTTTGAGGCTGTGTGTCATTTTCACTTGCTTTAAAGACTGCCAGGAATCAATTAGCCATCCCTGAATGAAGTGAAGCACATTTATCATTACTTTTCGGCTCAACATTTGTTTTTTCTGGGTTACTTTTCATTTGTGATAATAGTTTTTATTAAGGTAAGTGACTTTATACATGTTTTGCAACCCATATGTGGCCTTTGTAGTCAATGAAAAATGACCATGTAATCATTTCTTACAAAAAATGTTTCCTAGACTGTAAGCTGCCTGAGAGCAGGGACCACATTTTGACCCTCTTTTTAAGAATGCTGATTGACACTTAAGGGGCATAGACCACGTGTGAGATACTACGCAGTGCAAGCTAGAAATATGATCTGATTTCATCCTCACAGCAAGGTTGCAAATTAAGGGTTAAGAGACGTCCCAGGTCATAACTGAATCGATTAGCTGTGGCCATTCCAGCCCCTGCTTTTGTTTTTGTTTGTTTTTGTTTTTGAGACAGGGTTTCACTTTTGTTGCCCAGGCTGGAGTGCAGTGATCCCGGCTCACTGCAATCTCCACCTCCCAGATTCAAGTGATTCCCCTGCCCCAGCCCCACCAAGTAGCTGGGATTACAGGCATGCACCACCATGCCCAGCTAATTTTGTATTTTTAATAGAGATGAGGTTTTACCGTGTTGGTCAGGCTGGTCTCCAACTCCTGACCTCAGGTGATCCACTCACCTCAGCCTCTCAAAGTGCTGAGATTACAGGTGTGAGCCACCACGCCCAGATGTGGCTTAATAACCTCACCTCTCCTAGGAGACTGAGGTGGGTGGCTCACGAGGTTAGAGATTGAGACAATCCTGGCCAACGTGGTGAAACCCTGTCTCTACTAAAAATACAAAAAATTAGCCAGGCGTGGTGGTGCGTGTCTGTAGTCCCAGCCACTTGGGAGGCTGAGGCAAGGGGATAGCTTGAATCCGGGAGGCAGAGATTGCAGTGAGCTGAGATCACGCCACTGCACTCCAGCCTGGTGACAGAGTGAGACTCCATCTCAAATAAAAAATAATAACCTCCCCTAAACCCAGCATAATGACAATCATAATGACTGGGCAAAATTCTACTTTATGAGTGAATAAAGAAATGCAGTGGTAAAGACACATTTCAGAGTTACTCCTGAGAAAGGATACAGTGTCACTTGATGGTCATGCAATGAATTTGCTTAATGCCCAATGGGCAATCTGTTAGTTTATGGGTTAGGACAATTGGTTGCAAACAACAGAAACTCAATGCAGAGTAACTTAAGAAAAAAAGCGGTGTGGTTCATATCACCATCCAGCATATAGGAAATATGAACTTTAGGCATGGCTGGATTCAGGTGCTCAAACAAAGGACCCCTTTTCATCTCAAAGCTCCCCATTCCTCTGAGTTGCTTCCATTCACAACCATCGTACCCCCTTGCGATGCTGAGATGGCAAACTGAGCTGCTCAAATCCTCTCCCAGTCTCCTACCACTCCAGCAGCAGCGCCTCTTCTGATGCCTCCAGCAAAAGACCAGGAGAAGGTGTGATGGGCTCTGATTGTGTGTCTGTCTTCCAACCATCTCTGGGCCCTGGGCCCATCCAAGGTCTGGAAGTGAGGTCAGCACCACCGAAACTGCTTGGCTTGAGGGGAAAGTGTGTTGTCTTAAAGGAATGTTAAGATTCTTGGGAGGATGAACGTAGTGCGGGCGAAACACATTAATGTTCACTTGTTGAATTTTGAGAAATGTGTTTAAATGCTTGTCATTTCTGATGCTCTCTTAAGCTTTCAATGTTTGATTCACTCTTCCAGAAGATTCCAGCACGCCCCATTGTCCCTGTGTCACGCTCCGTGGGGGAGGCCGCAGTATGGGTGGAGGACTGCCTTCTTTCTGGTGGCTGTGCTCTGTTTGTGAGTCACTGGGGCTGCCGTTCTTAAAGCGGTTGCCTAGGATCTGCGAGGAAAGCACAGACTTGAGGTGCTCATTTTTTTATTTGGCTTGTCATTTCTGTAACTGTCACCTGCAGACTCGAGGGGTTTTGGAGGGGAGCGGAGGACTCTGGAGCCAAGACCCTTTCTCTGTCCCATGCATGTGTCTCCCAGGGAGCAAGATGCTAACAGCAGCCCATTTCCTTGTCAAGTGACTGCAGTGCACAGAAACCCCGTGGCAGGTGCTCCAGGTGATAAGGAAGCCACCGCGTGCGGGTCTGCAGTTGAAGATGTCCGTGGCTATTTAACAGGGAGGGCTTCCTTAGTCTTGGCTACCCTGGCTTTCTCCCAGTCCTGGTTTGTTCCCTACTTCAGGGTCTGTCTGTGTCTGCGGGAAGTCCATTTTCATTTTTCCGTGTATCCCGTTTTCTCCGTGGCCAGCCCAAAGAACCTGGACTTTCTGGGGCTTCATCTCTGACTACCAAGAAAACACACTCCTCCAAGAAAACGCGCTCCTCCTGTCTGCCGCTGCCACGTTGGCTTCCCATTTAGCATGCCAGCTTCCCTGTCCTCCTCGGAGGGACTGTACTTATGGATCTCAGTTGGAGAGTCAGCTGGGCTGCAAAAGGGGGCCGTGTCCTAGCTTTCTGACGGTGCTGGGGGCTTCTGAAACCCAAGACACGCCTCTGAACTCGAGGCGCTTGGGATTCGGCTCCGGCAGGCGGCAGGTTTGCACAGGAGGGCCTGGGCGCAGGCCTGAGGCCTCGAGCAGAAAGGAAGGGACCCAGCCAGGCAGGGCGGTGTGCTCAGCCCAGTGAGCAAGCAGTGCTTACTTTTTCCTTCCTGGTTCCTTTATCTTTCATTCTTTGTACATGATTAAGACATAATTTAGACAAAGTAAAAGTCACCCCTCTCTTTTATTTGAGACAGGGTCTCCCTGTGACCCAGGCTGGAGTGCAATGGTGCGACCTCAGCTCACTGCAGCCTCCATCTCCTGGACTTAAGTCCTCGGCCTCCTGAGTAGCTGGGGCTGCAGGTGCACACCACGCACTGAGCTAATTTTTGCATTTTTATTATTATTATTTTTTGTAGCGATGATCTCAGTGTATCTCCCAGGCTGGTCTGGAACTCCTTGGCTCAAGCGATCCATCCATATGGGCCTCCCAAAGTGCTGGGATTACAGGCATGAGCCACCACACTCGGGCAAAAGTCATCCTTTTGAAGTGTACAGTTAGTTCAGTGCTTTTGAGTTTCTTCAGGGAGTCATATGATCACTACAGTGTAATTCTAGAACATTCTCATCATGCTATAAAAAAGACTCACACCTTTTAGCAGTCACCCCACTTTTCCCGTCCCTCAGCCCCTAGCAGCCACAAAGTTACTTGTTATTTCCACAAATTTATCCATTTTGGGCATTTAATGTACACGAATCACATGGTGCAAGGCCTCTGCAGCCTGGCTGCTCTCACTCAGCGAGTTTCCGGCTCATCCACGCTGTGGCCGGTGTTCCGCTCCGTTCTTTTTTGTTGGCTGAGTGGCTTCTTCTCCGTTTTAAAAACCCATCATGAATGTAGGAGAGTCCCAGTTGCTCCAGGTCCTGGTCTGGATCCTTTTTTTTCCTTGCTAACTCATTGTTTCTTGCTATTTAAAGTTTTTTATTTTAATCTATTAGACAATAGGCTTAATTTTCAATCTATTATTTCGTTTCCCTTCTCTCAGTCGCCTGTGCCATGGTTTGTCCAGTTCAGATAAACATCTACGCACACATTCATCTAGATGACAATTGAGTGTTCTCTTGTCATAGTGATAAAATATGTCTATAATTTTATAACAGAGATTGGATGATGGTCTCAATCATCATTTCTCTGGCAATCCTAATACCATCACTATAGATAAGCAAGCCAAATTGGTCATTTTATCATGGGAAGATTTTATCATGGGAAATTTCGTGGGAAGTTTCTATATGTGTGGTTGGAAATAGCAGAAACCTCCAGAAAACTTAAGCTGAGCTATCTCTATCTCTATCTCTGTCTCCATCTCCATCTCTGTCTCTGTCTCTATCTCTCTCTTTCTCGGTCTCTGTCTCTATCTGTATCTCTTTCTCTGTCTTTTTCTCTTTCTTCATCTGTCTCTGTCTCTATCTCTGTCTCCATCTCTTTCTCTTTCTCCATCTCTGTCTCTCTATCTCTGTCTCTGTCTCTATCTCTATCTCCGTCTCTTTCTCCATCTCTGTCTCTGTCTTTCTCTGTCTCTGTCTTTCTCTGTCTCTGTCTCTATCTCTTTCTCTGTCTCTGTCTCTATCTCTGTCTCTGTCTCTATCTCTATCTCTGTCTCCGTCTCTTTCTCTTTCTCCATCTCTGTCTCTGTCTCTATCTCTTTCTCTATCTCTGTCTCTTTCTCTGTCTCTGTCTCTATGTCTGTCTCTGTCTCTGTCTCTTTCTCCATCTCTGTCTCTGTCTCTATCTCTGTCTCCGTCTCTGTCTCTATCTCTTTCTCTGTCTCTGTCTCTTTCTCTGTCTCTCTCTTTCTCCATCTCCATCTCTGTCTCTATCTCTGTCTCTGTCTCTGTCTCTGTCTCTATCTCTGTCTCTTTCTCTGTCTCTGTCTCTCTTTCTCTCTCTGTCTCTTTGTCTCTGTCTCTATGTCTGTCTCTGTCTCTGTCTCATTCTCCATCTCTGTCTCTGTCTCTATCTCTGTCTCTATCTCTTTCTCTGTCTCTGACTCTGTCTCTCTTTCTCCATCTCCGTCTCTGTCTCTATCTCTGTCTCTTTCTCTTTCTCTGTCTCTGTCTCTATCTCTATCTCTCTCTGTCTCTATCTCTCTGTCTCTGTCTCTATATCTCCATCTCTGTCTCTATCTCTATCTCTATCTCTCTCTGTCTCTATCTACAATCTACAGGAATTTCCCATGGAATACAGCTAGAAGGGCCCTGCTTTGCGACAGGGACTGGGAACTGGAAACCCCTGTGTCCACTCTCTCTGCCCACTAGTTCTTTACTTCTTTCTCTGTGGTTTCTCTTCCTTTGCTGCTCAGTTCACGTAGCCAACAGAAGACACTTGTCTGTGGCTCTTCAGACAGACAGCCTGCCTCTTGCCTCGCTTCCACAGCCCAGGGAGGTCGGTTCGCCCAGCTTGGGACAGCTGCCTACCAAAGGTCTGATCTCATGTGGGCAAAGGCAGTGTCCTGCGTGCACAGGTGCCTTCCAGGATCCCGGCACTGCAGACACATTGACAAGGATCTTCGGACCTATATCATTGTCACAAAAGATGTTGGTGACAGCAAGGGGTGGAGGTGGCAATGTGAGGAGGGCAGGGGCAGAGAAAAGGCTGAGGACAGATGATCTAAGAGAGGAAGAAACTGAGCACCTTTGGGGGGGAGGGTTTCAGGGGGAAGCGTCGTTCTGTGTGGATGGGGAGCAGCACAGAGCACCTCCTGCATCCATTTGCTGGAGGCAGTGGTCGTGAGAGTGAGAAGGCAACCCAGATGAATCCTGAGACTCCATGGCCCACTTGTAAATGCGCAGGCTCCCATCAAACGTGTTCACAAGGCCACTCTCCTTATGGATGCAGAGCTCCTGGGATGAAAGACCACTTTCCTCTGAAGCAAACATCACCTCAATCCTACTTGCCAAGGAACGAGGAGTAAATGAATGCATCTGGAAACATAAAGACATAATAAATAAAATAAAAATGGCAATAGGACCCAGTTTACCTTGCAAGTCACCTCCTTAATGAGAGCTATTTTATGGCACCATTTACCAGCCATGTGTCCAAACAATATAAAACCTTAATACTGCTACAAGATTTCACAGTGCTTTCCTGATGGCAATTGTAAATTTGGGGGGATTACTACTTGCTAAACAAAGATTAAATACGGCTGTTAAAATTCCGCAATGGGGATCTAGAAGAAACAGCTTTATTTCTGCCATTGCACATGAAATGGCTTTGATGAAAACGCCATGAAATACAAAAATATTCTATTGTTATGTGCTCAGTCTGTGTAGTAGCGAAGAATGAGTTACTTGAAATGAAGCAATTACTTTTTCTGTATCTAAGGATGATGTGTTAGAAAAGTAAAACAAGTTGGTTTGGCGCTGGCTGCCAAATATTAAACTCTTAATCATTCATGTGGAGCATAATTTCAGATGAAATACACTCATTCTATGTCTGTTACTATGATTTCTTGTGATTAAGATGAGGTTAATGCATAATGAAAATTGTGACTTATTGCCTCAGAATGCCCACAATCTAATAAACGCTGTTTTAAGTCTCTTCTGAGGTTTAAACACACTGTTTATATTTCAGTTCAGAGAGGAGAAATAAATTATTTAATCGTTGCAAGGAAACAATTGGTTATTCATGTAAGAAAAGAGAATGACATCCTTACCTCACACCATACAGCACAATAAGTTCCAGATAGATTAAAAAGTTAAATCTAAGAAAATGAAACCACGTAAACAGAGGTGGTTAATGACCATCCCTCAATACGAAATTAGCTTTTCCCAGCCTAAGGGCAAAGGAAGGAAGCACAAAGAATAAGGTTGATGGTTTTGACTACCTAAAAAACAATAACAAAAGCAAATTTATGTATGTCCCAAATACCATAAATACAATTTAAAAGGCACTGAGCTACTGAGAAAAAAGTGTTTGCCGTGTACTACAAAGCATTAATATCTCACTAAGGACTCCTACCAGCCACCTTGAAAGACTAGTGCATGAGTAGTCAACTGATATAATAGGATGAAAAACCATTCACGTTCCCTAGTAGCAGAAAGAAAAAGTAAAAGCAAAAGCACAATTTAAAGCAATAATGAGATACGACTTTCCACCTGTCAAGTTGGCAAATCCCTTTTAAAACATTAACACCCTGTTCTCTTTGGCACTATTAATATTCTGGGATAACTTTTTGTTGTGGGAAGAGCTATCCTGCATTCCAGGGCTCTGTCCTGTCCCTCAATGCCAGAGGCACCTTCCCCCTCCAGCTGGGATAATGACACATGTCTGCAGACATCACCAAATATACCCTCGGGGCAAAATTGTTCCCTTCGAAGAACCGCTTGGTTAGAATGGGGGAAATCTGTCAGCTTGTACATTTCTGGCTCAAATTTTCTGGAAGACACTTGGAGATATTTATCAAAAGGCTTAGTAAATGTACATTCTCTTTTATCTAGTAATTATATTCTTAGTATTATCTTGAGGAAAATATATTTATTATAATATCCAAAGCCTGTTTATAACTGCAAACAATGATAAATCATCTAATCTCCAAGAGTAGATAGTGAGTAATTTAGTACAGAAAGGTAACTTCCTAAGCTGGAATTTCTATAACTGTGAAAAACCACAGCAAATGAGCACAAGAAGTCCAACCACAAAATAACACTTAGTGTGTGATCGCCTGTGGGGGAGGTTGGGGCGGCCAAGTATGTATGCACATAGACAATGACTGCCAGGACAATTATCAACATATTCTGCTGGGTGGCAGATGATGGCTCATCAGTTATCTACTGCTATAAAACAAGCCATACATTGAGTGGCTTAAAGCCACATTTCTTATCTCCTTGTTTCTGTGGGTCAGGAATTCTGGAACAGCTTAGCTGGGTGGTCTCAGCTCAGGATCTCTCATGAGGCTGTAGTCAGTATGGTGGCTGGGGCTGCAGTCTCGTCTGAGGGCTCAGCTGGGGCTGGAGGATCCACTTTCCAAATGGTTCACTCATGCTATTGTGGCAAGAGGCCTTCATTTCTTATCACATGGTCTCTCTATGGGACTATTTTATGATTCTCATGACAGGGCACCTGACTTCTCTCAAAGCACATACTCCAAGAAAGTGATAAGTGTACATTACTTATCAAAGGACTTAGTAATGGATGAAGTCTTTTTTCTAGTAATTACACTGTTAGTTTTATCTTGAGGAAAATATGATAATATCCAAAGCCCTTTATAACTGCACACAATGATAAATCATCTAATCTCCAAGAGTAGAGAGTGAACAAGGAGGAAGATATGGCACCGTTTATGTCTGGCCTTGGAAATCATTCACTGTCACTTCTGCTGCATTCTATAGATTAGGAGTGAGTCATTGTGTTCAGCCCAAATGGACTCAGAGGGGAATTAGGTTTCACTGAGAGGCTGATGATCAAACACATTCTGGAAATATTTTGTAACTGCAACAATGGGTTGTTTTAGTTTTGCTTCTTGGTGTTTTATTGTATTTTTCAAATTTCCTATCATGATGGCATATTACCTTTGTAATCAGAAAGAAAAATATTTAAAATATTTTGAGATTATTTTGGCCATGGGTTGTGGTTGGTAGTGGGGAGAGAAGTCATACTACGTGCATGTAGGTATTCCATTCCCATACCAGAAGAAGGTACCACCTCGTGATGATAGCGAGACTCACCATTGTCAACTAAAAATTGACAAAATAAGTCAAAGGGCAGAAAAGTGGTGTGATAAACAATACATACCTGAGTTAGCTCACTGGGCTGATCTCATCATCTGGCAGAAGCCTAAAATATTAGCTGTGACTTTTTGCTGGGCGCCAGATCCATGCACTGAAGATCTGGAAGACTTCACCCTTGGATGACTCATGGGCACCTCAGACTCATGTCCCAAACTGAGCATAGCATCTTCTCAGACATGACAGACAAATCTGGACTCCCCGGAGGCTTGCTTCCTCATCTTAATTTTGCAAAGAGTTGGCTCAGTCAATCTGAAGCAGCTCAATAGAAAAACATGCTGACATCAGCATCTGAGCCCTGGAGATCTCCTTTCAACAAGACTGCTTCATTGTTACTGATCCCTTAGCTGCTCCTGCCTCTTTTCCTCTTTCTATTAAAAAAAAAAATCAGAGCATGTCAGAGGTAGCATACGCCTACTGGAGTACATTCCTGGTGCATCCAGTGCAGCAGATTATCCTGACCACTCCCCTTTCTGGGAAAACGAGAGCTCAGGGCATCACATACACTCTGTTATTTCTTTGCTTCTCAGTTTTCATCTATCAAACTTCTTTTATATTTGTCCTGTCAATATTCTCAAAAGTAGATTAAATCAAGATTAATTAATGATGTATTAATCCATTTAACATGCATTTATTCGGCAGCTGTTAGGTGACTCTTACCATGGAAAGTACTGAGGCTGCAGAGATGAGGAAGACATGCACCCTGCACACCACGTATTTTCAGAAGAAGCATGGCAACATGACACAGGCACGAGAGAGGTGTCTCCAGAGTGTCTGAAAGCACAGGTGGTGAGTTGGCTTCCTGGGAAGGCTTGAGGGGAAGGAGGGCATCTCGTCTAAATCTTCAAGGGAGAGTGAACCCAGTAGACACAGAAAATGCTTTATTTCAAAAAGAAAAAAATCATAGAAATTGTATATGTACAGGAGTGGAGTGAAGAAAGCCCTCGGTAACTCCAAGGGGTGTCTACTGGGAGAGTTTGAAAACCAGAATATGTGGAAGAGAGGTGGGGGTGAGGTTCAAGAGGAGACGGGGCTCGTGTGACAAGTCCAGGCATTATCCAGAGGGCATCGCAAAGTCATAAAGGAGTTTAGGCAGGAAGAGAACACAACTATGTTTGTGTTTTCGTAACACTGTTTTGGTGATTGCATGGAGGCTTCAGGAGAATGAGCAGGGCAAAAAGAATCAAGAGAATATGATCACACCCTACATGAGAAATTGTGGTGGTCTGACGGAGGGCCGTGTGGGACAGACGCACTGGAAACTAACAGGGTTTGATGATTGATTATCCACAGCAGCAGGGGAGAAAACGCTTGGAGAAGACATTCAAATGCAGCGAGCTGTGCAAAACATGTAAGACCATTTATAGATACAGGAAATAGAAAAATGGGAGGGAGAAAAATGGGAGGGAGGGCATATTTTTGGAGATATGATAGAAAATCTAAGTTTTCCTTATCTAAAAAAGATATCCCATAGGCAGGTTGGAATTCAGTCCTGATCTCAGGAGCAACTTCCTGGGTAGATACGGGGGCCACCTCTTCATGGCTTGTGTTTCAATTGTGGTGTCAAAAAGAGGCCAAGGGGAGAAAGTAGAACTGAGGAAAGAATATATTTCTAGAGGATGCATAGGAAGCAGGTGGAGGAAAAGAAAACCATGAACTAATACTGGGGAGGAATCAGAAAGAGAGAAAAAACAAGAAATACTGCTATAAAACTAGGAGATTACTGCCTCCGGAAGAAACAAGTAGTGTTGATGTTACAGAAGAATAAGACAAATGAGAAATTAAACACGTCCTTGAGATGTACAATTAGCAGGTCACTTGCAATACTGTTGGAAAGGGTTTCCATAGACTAATGGGAAAAAGATAAATTGCACTGGGCTTCAGAGTGAAAAATCTATTTAGAATTGGCAGATGAAAGACATTTCCAACAGAAACCTTAGATCTGACAAGGAAGGACAAATAATTATTTGTATTCTATGGCCAATTAATGAGTGAGGCTTCTACTCTTCAGAAGATTTAACATGAGCCAGACTTACAGATTAATGACAAAATTAATAATCAAAATTTAATATCCACTGTAGTTAGAACTGCAACTACAAAGCCAATGGAATGTCAATGCCCTTTGAAAGAGGCCTATTACTGATGCAAAATGATACCACTTATGCATGTGATTAGTATAATGAAAGAGAGAGAAGATTCTTAAATAACTCTTAGGAGCCAGAAACTTTAGGCATTGTCTCCAATTTAATTCATTCCTGTAACTCCAGGCTGCGCTGTCCCCAAGAACAAATGAAAGCGTAGACTCAAATTTCACTGCGTTTAGTTCTTCTTACTTGTTGCTATCTCTTTCCCTAGGACTCATCTCTTGGGTAGGCTTGGGGAAGACGCTGTGCTGTTTGCTATCACAAGATGGAGGCTTATTTCTAAGTGGCTTAAGCATGGTGGTAATTCATTGGCTCACATTGCAAAACTGCTTAGAGAGCAGGTGCAGACCTGGTGTCAAGAATAGGAATCAGGCCCTCATATTCTCAGGGTTGGCTCCCTTTTGCACACTAAATGTTGACTGAATCTCTGGGATATGCATTTGATCAGGTGGGGACCTAGTTACTGGTGGCTCCAGACCTTATATCCTTTCAGCCTTTCAGCAGGGAGAAAGAAGGGCTTCTATCTCCATGTTCTAGTTTTAAAATGTTCAGGGAAGGACTCTGCTTGGCCCTCAAGTTACACCTCCACTCCTGGGACCAGTCACTGTTGCCCAGGGCAGGTGGATGAGCTCATTGGATAGGTCCAGTGCAGGCCCCATGCCCAATCCCCTGGCAGGGGCGGGCAGTTTCAGGAGGATTACCTGCTAAAATCCACCACAATCCACTCTCTACTTCTACCATCAGGGGCTGCACAGAAAACATTCCTGGCCAGCTTCACCTCACTGTGCAAATCAACCCATGAATATAAATGTTTGTGTCTCATACACCCCAGTAACCCCAAAATACCTCCTAGCTAAAGGCTCAGGAGACACATTTCCACCCCCAAACCCCGCAGGTACAGAAACTGAGGCTTAGATTGTCTCTCTGCTAAGTAAGACTGAGATTTGAACCATCTGAATGAGTTAGGCACCTCTGCAAGGTTTGGGGGCCTTCAGCACTTGAATTGGGGGAGGTAAAATTCAGCAGGGACTCACAGAATTAGTTTCTGGTTTATTATCCCATTTATCTGAAGTTGGAGTCAATGGTCCTGAGTCTGCATGTCCACTTGGAGATCAGCACTCAAGGTTGTCTGAAGAATGCAGAACGGAGAGCCCAGGCGGAGCGGCAAGATGAGCTGGGCACTGGGGTCAGGACACCTGCGTCCAGGCCTGGCTTTGCCATGATGCAACCTGCAGCCTTGACCTGTCATTAAAATGTTAGTGTCTTGGTTTATTCATCTGCAAAATAAACAGGTGTCCCTAAGACTTTTGAGTGTTTCTGTCATGGGACATGGTTGACTGCCCTTGGGCACACAATGTTCTCTTCCCGTAGCTCAGGCACACGTAGGACTTTGCGACTGGATGCCCACAACCGTCTGTCTCCATAACCACGTCACGGTTTTTCTTGATGAAGTCGCTCTCGCAAACCATGGTACATGTGGTGTGGTGGGTTAACACCCGTGACTCAAATCCTATCCAACCAGATGATTCCAAAACTCTGGTCTCAGGGACTGATTAAGCGATGGGACTATGGTCCTTCCTATTTGGGGTGAAGAGAGTCAGGCTGCTCTGACTTAATGGGATAAAAAAGCTTTTTCAATGATCACATGTTTTGTGGGTCAGAAATTCAGTGTAGACATGGGCTTGCTCCTCCACACTGAGTGGGACCATGGTTGGGAAGACTTGAAGGCAGGGGTGGCCAGTTGTCTGACGCCTGAGGTTTTGAAGGCTCAGGTACTCACCCATTTGGGGCTGCAGTGAGGAATCATTTCTTACTCATTTTAGCATCAGTTCACAGAGTCTTGGCTTCCCTCGCCTAGCATGAAGGCAGAGCTACCTGGGAAAGCTTACTTTGGAGGAGGAAAAGGAAGAGACACCTTCACTAGCCTTGGAAGGAACAAAGGGGGACATTTAGCTCCAGAGTCACTTGATCACAGGACAAGGCTGGCGTCCAGCTGCTCAGGAACGGGCACCATCTCCCTGCCCACGTGAGCTGCCATGTTTTCCTGCTGCTGCGTGTGTTACATAAACGCCCCAGCAACACCGTTGAAAATGGTAAGTCTGACACTCAACTTGAACTCAGAGGTGCCACAACTTAAGTATGAAACCTGCGACTGTTTCACCACAGGCAGGTCTGTGTCCCAGTCAGCACTTCCCAGCTGTGCACACTGCAACAAAAAATCAACACGCAGAACTTAGACCTGCTCACTCCTCATCATGGAAAATTCGCAGCTACTTGAAGGTGCTGTGTGTGTGTGTGTGTGTGTGTGTGTGTGTGTGTGTGTTTTAACTTTCCAAGCCTTGGAGGCTTTTATGCAGAATAGCAAAATTTTAACCAAAAAATTAAGGTTCTTATTTTCAAACTCCAGGATGAGTAAAGTTGATTTATAGGAATTTTTCCTCTTCTTACTCATTGATGTTTTCAGAGATCTAATGTCAGCATAAAACCAACAAGACTTTCAATGAGGAGTTCGATCCCCATGGAGACAATTTAACATCGTGAAGAAAATCCGTGCCTGGCCTCGATCCTGCAGGAACCCGGTAAGCTATGTGAGAGCCAAACAGAGAACTGAAAAGGAAAAACACAACATTTTGAAAAACACATGCCTATTTCTGTAGAAAACAGTCACCATCAATAGCTTTCTTTTTGAAGGGTAACTATATGCCGGGTGCCACGTAGGTGTTTGCTATGATAGCTTCAGTTTATTGTACAACGGCCCAGCGACGTAGGTGAACGTATAGTCTACATGTTTTAACATAAGGAAACTAAGGCTAGAAAGGTGAAGTAACTCGCAAAGTTACCTAGCCGCTAATTCCTCCCCCAGCAGGGGCTCCACTCCAACCACCCTGCAGCACTGCCTCAACATCGCATTGAGTGGGGAGGCCGAGGCGGGAGGATCACCTGAGGTCAGGAGTTCGAGACCAGCCTGGCCAACAGGGCAAAACCCCATCTCTACTAAAACTACAAAAATTAGCCAGGCATGGTGGCGCATGCCTGTAATCCCAGCTACTCGGGAGGCCGAGGTGGGACAACCGCTTTAGTCAGGGAGGTAGGCGGAGGTTGCAGTGAGCCGAGATAGCGACACTGCACTCCAGCTTGGGCAACAAGAGTGAAACTCCGTCTCGAAAAAAATAAAAAAGTAAAGGAAAAAAAAAAGAGAGATGGGGATTGCCAAGCAAACGTCAGGTCCAGGGACGGCATCTGTAGTAAAGTGATGTCGGTCAGGCGTGGTGGCTCACACCTGTAATCCCAGCACTCTGGGAGGTTGACGTAGGTGGATCACTTGAGGTCAGAAGTTTGAGAATAGCCTGGCCAACATGGCAAAACCCCATCTCTACAAAAATACAAAAATTAGCCAAGTGTGGTGGCACATGCCTGTAATCCCAGCTACACCGAAGGCAGAGGCAGGAGAGTCACTTGAACCCGGGAGGTGGAGGTTGCAGTGAGCCGAGATAGCGACACTGCACTCCAGCTTGGGCGACAGTGAGAATTCATCTCTAAATAAATAAACAAACAGTAGTATTCAGCAGAGGCCGGAATGAAGTGAGGAAGAGATTCTTACAGGCATCTGATGGAAGGCCGTCCCCAGCAGAGGGAGCAGTCTGTGCAAAGGCTGTCTGCCAGGGCCAAGGCTGGTGTGTGATGGAGGAGGAGCCCGGCTGGCTCAAGCTTGAGGCCGCTCCGTCCAGCCCTGCAGGGCACTGCAAGGACTTCAGCTTTGCACCGAGGGGCTTTTGGACCTGGGGGATGGTTTTGAGTCAGAGTGACAAGATCTGACTTATATTTCTCCAGAATTTCTTAAAGCAGGATGGAAGCAGGAGCCCAGCTAGAAGGCTGAGTTAGAGGAGAGATGGAAGTTGAGAGGTCATCTTTTGGTAGTGACAGAATAACTCAATCTAGACCAGTTTAAGCAAAAAGTGGCGTTTGTAGGCTGGGCGCGGTGGCTCACGCCTGTAATCCCAGCACTTTGAGAGGCCCACGCAGATGGATCACTTGAGGTCAGGAGTTTGAGACCAGCCTGGCCAACATGGTGAAACCCCGTCTCTACTGAAAATACAAAAAATTAGCTGGGCGCGGTGGTGGGTGCCTGTAATTCCAGCTACTTGAGGCAGGAGAATCGCTTGAACCCAGGAGGTGGAGGTTGCAGTGAGCCGAGATCACACCACTGCACTCCAGCCTGGATGACAGAACGAGGCTTTATCTCAAAAACAACAAAAAAGTGGGTTTTATGTGGAAACTGAGGTGCTTCATGGAGCATGAGTGACGATGAGAACAGGGCCCTACAATGGCAGCCAAACTTTCTGTCTCTCAAATATCCTTCCGCATGTGTTACTCCCCTAGTTCTCCACCCGGGGCAGGGAATGTGGGCGGCAGCGGCCCTGTTTTGCATCACGTGTTCCAGATATCCAAACTGAGGTTCTCACTCCTTCCGGGTTCACAGGTCCCAGACAGGGCTGCGCTCGGTCCGATCTGGGGGCCACCTCTAGACCAACCCTTAGCTACTGCACCGTCTTGCATTTGAAACACAGCAGGTCTCAGCAAGGGCGAGAAGGTAGACAGATGATCTGAGCGTCTGCCGTTTATTAACAGGCATCCACTCAAGGCAGGCGCAGATGTGATTAATGCTGTTTTGCCAGCAAGGTATATTTAGCTAAATTGCAATTTTTGAAGGATAATTTTAGAAAGCATTTTGAAATATTTGATAAATATATACATTTTAAGCACAGATTTCTCATAATGGATTTTATAGAAGTTATTTCCAAAGTGGTCCCAGTGCAGGAATGCAAAATAAAAAGGAAAAGAAAAGAGAAAGACGAACCCAAACAGCTTGGATTTTAGTTCACTTGAAATAGTCCCCGAAAAACAGCCAGAGATACTCACGAATAGCCACTTTCAGATCAAACTGAAAATCAGGATGAGGAGGGGTCAGTTTCACAACGAGGTGTGTTTCCTTGTTAGGTATTTTTTGAGACAGGGCCTCACTATGTCACCCAGGATGGAGTGTAGTGGGTCACCGCTCACTGCAACCTCCAACTACTGGGCTCAGGCAGTCCTCCGGCCTCAGCCTCTCAAGTAGCTGGGACTACAGTAATGTACCCCCGCCCCCAGCTAATTTCCCTTACTTATTTCGTGGAGATGGGGTCTCACTATGTTGCCCAGGCTGGCCTTAAAATCCTGGACACAAGCAATCCTCTCGCCTTGGCCTCCCAAAGTGTTGGGATTACAGACGTGGGCCACTGTGCCTGGCCGGATTTTTATTTTCTAAATTATTGTATCCTTATGGCAGTGTTTTTAAAAGGCAACAATAACTGTGACTGTGACTTTCCTCTATTTTTTTTCCTCAGATTTAATGTGAGAAGATTGTATTAGGTGATGGCTGGGATGCTGCATTCTCCACAACACTGGCCTGATTCCAACTTCCTACAAACCCTCCTGTCTCTAACTCACACGCAAAATCATGTTCTTCCAGGACAGGACACAGCGTGCTCTCCCTTCCCTCCCTCCTACCACCCTCCTCCCTCCCTCCTTCCCTCCCCCCTTCCCTCCCTCCCTCCTTCCTCCTTCCTTCTTTTCCTCCCTCCCTCCTTCCCTCCCTCCTTCCTTCCCTCCTTCCCTCCCTCCTTCCCTCCCTCCTTCCCTCTGTCCTTCCCTCCCTCCCTCCTTCCCTCCCTCCTTCCTTCCCTCCTTCCCTCCCTCCTTCCCTCCTTCCCTCCCTCCCTCCTTCCTCCTTCCTTCTTTTCCTCCCTCCCTCCCTTCTTCCTTTCTTCCCTCCCTCCCTTCCTTCCTTCTTTTCCTCCCTCCCTCCCTCCCTTCTTGTTTCTTTCCTCCCTTATTTCCTTCCTTCCTTCCTTTCTTCCCTCCCTCCCTCCCTTCCTTCCTTCCTCCTCTCTCTCTTTCTCTCTCTTTTTCTTTTTTCTTTTGCCACACCAAAGGAACTGGCATTTTTGTTTTCCTTTGAGTGACTCATTTTATCTTGGAGAGCAATTGCTATAAACTATGTACCTCCAAGATCCATATGTGGGAATCTTAATTCCCAGTGTGACGGTGTTGGGAGGTGGGGGCTTTGGGAGGTGATTGGATTATGAAAGCAGAGGTCTGGGGAGCTCCCTGGTCCCTACTCTCCCACCATGTGAGGTTATGGCAGGAGAAGGTGCTGTCGACAGGCCAGAACACAGGTCCTCTCCAGACACTGCATCTTCTGGCACTTTGACCTTGGACTTCTAGGCTCCAGAAGTGAGAAATTAACTGTTTTTTAAAAGCCGTCCAGCCATGGTATTTTTGTTATAGAAGCCTGAGCACCTAAGACGGTAGGGTGGGGATGGAGGACAAGGAAAGGGGAGGATACTGCCGGCAACCTCTTGTTTGGAAACAATTCATTTGAATAGCCAGCATTAAAAAACCTCAGGCTGGGTGGCTATACCTATTTGAAAATGATCAGTTGTTTGGCAGATTTTAAAGAATGACTAAATCTCAAGTAAGAATGCATGTAATATGAATTCTCATGTTTCAATTTTCAAGTCAATTCCAAGATAATTTAATCTATATTTTAGGCAGCACGGAGGGTGCAAGGTAGCAGCTTTGGACACCAAATTGCAGAATTTCCTGAATGAAAGCGCATGAGCTTGGCCATGTTATTCATTAACTTGAGATGATAAGAATCATTGCCAGTTTTAAAAAATACAACCTGACTCATGATAGCATGATGACGGCGTGTGTACGTCGGGTACAAAGGAAGATGTCAACGCGTTTGTTCTTGGAGGAAGCGTTGTCCTGAGCTGCCACCTCTGGAGCACTAGGGGTCACTGCAGGTCCACTGATGCCACAAGCTGGGCGCCCACGTGCTCCACGCCTGCCTGCAGCTGTGTGTGGGTCCCACCGCCAGGCACGGCCGCTCTCCCTGGCTGTGCACAGAAAAATGCCCCAGGCTCCAATCTCCAAGAGCCCCTTCTCAACCTTTCTGAGCTGTTAAAATAATAATCTAGTGTCAAAGAGCATCAATCTGGTGTCAGATTCCACTGTTTTGCGTAAAGTTGTCTTGTAAGCCAAATACGAGAGTGCACTCCTGCTGCGTTTCTTTCCAGACCCCGAGAGCTCACTATCGTCCTCCGTCACTTTTTTTGAGACTGGAATCTCTCCTGTGATGAGTCGAACATTTGTTGACAAAGAACTGGTCATATTTCATCACAAGGAAAGAATCCCAAGTGGACCTATTTCAATGCCAAGCCAACATAGGCTTTCTGACAAAATCAAACACTGGCATGTAAGAATTGTTAGACATAGGCCGGGAGTGGTGGCTCATGCCTGTAATCCCAGGCCAAGGCGGGCAGATCACTTGAGGTCAGGAGTTTGAGACCAGCCTGACCAACATGGTGAAACCCCATCTCTACTAAAAATACAAAAATCTGCTGGGCGTGGTAGTGGGCATTTGTAATCCCACCTACTCGGGAGGCTGAGGCAGGAGCATCACTTGAACCCAGGAGGTGGAGGTTGCAGTGAGCCGAGATCAGGCCATTGCACTCACAGAGGGAGACTCTGTGTCAAAAAAAACCAAACCCAAAACCAAAGCCAAAAAAAGAATTGTTCGAGGTTGAGGTATGTGGAGGTGGGTCTCTCCGTTCTGACGGGGACAGACTCATCTGTCGGGAGGGAAGAGGACAAAAATGGCCCTTTACCCTTCCACCGTGGAAATCCCACGCAAACGAAGGCACACTGCTCAGCAAAGCTAGTTTTCACAAAGAAACTGGAGTGAACATGGAGTTAATTACTTGATGAACTTAGGGGGCTTTTGTTAAGAGACGAAATTGAGTTCTTCTAAACCAGAAGTTTCCACAACCCTATATTTCAATTCATGTACTCCCCAAAGCGCCCTTTAATAACGTCTAAATGGGGCCGTTGACAGCATCCTCGACTTCGCTTAGAAGCTGGTGTATAAATTGACAAGCAACAACATCTCGCATGTTAACGTTCTCTTTGATGTTGGCAAACTCAACAAATTGCGGGATAAGCCCTTTCCCTTGTTGCCCACTAAGAGCTCCTCCAGGGCAGGACTAACTGCCTGTGATTCCATTTCACAGATGAGTTTTAATTTTCCTTTTTGGCGCAGTAGCCAAGGAGCTATTTTCTTCAATAACAATTGTGGGATGCGTTTGTCTGATCTGAAGATCTCTGCAATGGGTTAATTGATTCCCTGACAAAGGCCTCTGTCATCTAAGAAGCCAGTCCTTCAAGTCCATTAGACTCATTGATTTTAAGCGGACAAAAGAAATCAAATCATCTGGATGCTTAGCTCCGAGAAGTAAATTGATCTTTTTGATGCGGGCTCGTGCGGCAGGCCACATCAATGTCCATTTTCTCTTTTGTCTGAGGTCAAGTCATCTTGGAGGGAGGGACAGGGAAGGAGTCTGTTCCCGGGCGGGGCCGATCTCTGGTGGGGCACACCCTCTTCCTGCTTACTGTGTGCTGATAGCCGGCCCCCCCCTGCAAGTGGGCCACAGAGTGCCAGCTCTCAGTGATCACAGAGGGAGGCACCCCACACAGAGCTCACAGCTGCTCACACAAACCACGTGCTGGCAGATGGATTTCCAAGTCCGGCCCTCAGTGTCAGTCCACCCTACCACCTCACTTTCTCTACCCTAGAAAACAACACCAGCCCGGAACAGGCCATGTTCAGAAACCACAGGTTCGGGACTTGTCAGATGGGAAATTAATACAGGTATTCTTGAAAAAGAAGAGAGTGACAAAAAATTGGAGTGGAAAGCAGACACAGGCTGGGCACCCCGGGGCCAGCGCACACTCACAGCTCTGAACGCCGGCAGGCTGCCGTGGCGTGTGGCGTTGTGTCTGAGCTGTGCGGGTTTTGTCCGGCCCGCCACCCTGCACCAGGCATGCGATTGTTCCTGCTGCCACCTGCCTGGCACAGGCAGAGGCCTCTGGATTTGGCCCAGTGGGAGGCAGAACAGGGGCCCTGTGGAGCGGATGGGAGTCTGGCATGCTACATTTACCAGACACGTGTGCGCCTAGCCCTGCCTCGGTGGCACTGTTGGAACGCCAAGAGAGCTTCTGAAAATGTGAATGGACTCCTACAACTCCCCTGCTTGAAGCTTCACTCCGGCTTCCTGAATCCCGACGAGGCCCCTGCATCCTCTGTCTCCTGACAATCCCCTGCGCCTCACCTCCCACCATCCTCTCCCTGGCTCACCAAGCTTCGGCCACATGGGGCTTTCTGCTCCTCCACCCTTTGCGATGTCTCATGGCCTTTGCACCTGCTGTTCCCGCCGCCAGGCACGTGGATGACCCGGACCTGCACTCCGAGGGGCCTTCTCATTAGAGACGCCACGCTGCTCCCTGAAGCCTTTCCTGATCTCTCCAGGGGAAAGTAATGACGCTGTTTGGGTTCTTCACAGGTTCTCTCTGAAAGGATCTTGTTCTTTGGTTTGCTTGTTTCCTGTCTGTCCCCATGGGAATAAAATTTCATGATGGGCTTGTTCACTGTGAAGCCTCCAGGGCCTGGCCAGCGGTTAGCCCTGAATAAATGCATATTGAATGGAAGGAGGAATCCATATAAATCCCACTCCTCAGAGTGCCCCAGCCCAGGAGGACCCTCTCTTGGAACAAATGCTACTTGTTCTCTGCAATACACCTTAAAGACACCAAGAGATCAAGTCCCAGCTCCCAAGGGCATCCCTTGCATCCTCTCCGGTGCCGGGTAGAGGGGACACAGCACCTCACGCGTTCATTAAGTGTGGCGGTCGGTGGTTCCTCCCTCCTTCGGACTCTCTCGATACCGTGAAATGAGCCAAAGCTTAGCCACCGTTTCGGGTGCTGATAGAGGTGTGCGCTTGTATCCCACTCCTGCTTCTGTTGGCAGTGATGAGATCAATACACACTGAACTGCGTGGAATGGTTCATTCTAACAAACTCCCATACCTCCATATCTTAACACCATGCCGTCTTATTTTTTGATCACCCAAAATTCCATGCAAAAAAAAAGTGGCCTTCCACGTTTCAGGAACCAGACTCATTCCATCTTGCAACTCTGCCTTTGTTGGAGACTTGGGAGTTCTCCCTTGAATGTTTACATTCAGCTTGAAAAGGTGGGAAGGGAGTGTGGGGGTTTCACAGACGCCTAAACTCTCCCCCTGAAAGCGAGGCGCCTCCCTCCCACCCACACTGTTTTTGGCATAGCCATAACCACAGTTAAGCGTAGGAAGGCCAGGCTGTGTGGTCTGACTGCGTCTCCGGCAGGTGGAAGAATCCGGGGTGATGGAGCATGCAGCGGCTCGGATCACGGACTCCAGCGCATAGATGCACTCACAATCCGGGGGGTCTTCTTAACAAAGGGTTTGCTGCACAGGCAGCCTTGCAGCTTCTCCTTGACCTCGCCCCCGACTGAGGACCACTCAGGCACTAATCAGGCTAGAGGTACAAAGACACCATGTGTGCCAAGAAGCTCACCACGTGACTTCAGAGAAGACTATTCAAGGCCTGCTGACCTTTCCCTATTGATCCATAAATCAGTGACTTAAGGGGAAAGCAGCACCGTCCTATTTGTCTTTGCAGAAGAGGCTACTCTGCTGGGTTCACCGAGGAGTTGCCTGGAGATGCCATGGGTCACCTGGGAGATCTCGAATATTCTGACTTGTTAACATCTGTTTGGGGAGCTTTGGGAAAGGATGAGAAAGGCCAAAGGACAGAGAGGAGAGTAAAAGTAGGTCTGGATTTTAGTACGGTAACCTGGAAGAACCCAGAAGTTTGACGATTCAACACAATAAAAATTAATTTCTCCTACTATCCTTCTTAATGTGGGTTTGGCGGGGGCTTTGCTCTCCCATCGACTTGCTGGGCTGCCGGCGGGGGGCCCAGCTTGTAGCAGCTGCATCATTTCCAACAAGGGGTCCACTCTGCTCCCAGGGCAGGGCAGGTACAGAGTGAGGAGTCACAGGTGAGCTTTTCACCACCCCACCAGAGAAATGACCCTCGTGACTTCTGCTCACATTTAGTTGGTCAACTGCAAGGGGCTGAGAAGTGTAGTCATCCATGTGCTGGGAAGGAGAGAATGGCAGGCCTTGGCGAACACACCACCATCCTCAAAGGCACAGCATGGATTCCGCAGAGGTGCTCCTTCTGGAAGGATGATCTCCCGCTGGCCTTACCTGGAAGGGTGTGCAGTGCGCAGAGGGGCTCCTTCTGGAAGGATGATCTCCCGCTGGCCTTACCTGGAAGGATGTGCAGTGAGCAGAGGGGCTCCTTCTGGAAGGATGATCTCCCGCTGGCCTTATCTGGAAGGGTGTGCAGTGTTCGCAGTACTTACAGTGCACTCAAAACCAGAAGGCTTTCCCTGCCCCGGAAAAAGGCAACTGATTCAACCAGACCTTTCTATTTCCCAGCCATTTCATGAATTTTGGAAAATTGGGAAGAAAGGGAGTTTTAAAAAGTCTCTTCCGCATTTTCAGGAGGGATTGATCTGGTAGCTGTCATTCACGCTAAGGTTTCCCAAGCTTCATTTCTTACCATCTTCCCGAGTATTGTCATGGAGAGAAGATGGTGCCTGCCTCTGTACCCGCAGTGATTGCGAAATCCATTACTAATTCCCCGTCTTCATAAACATATATAATTTGATGTTTTTTGAGTAGAGACGGGGTTTCACCATGTTGACCAGGATGGTCTCGATCTCTTGACCTCATTATCCACCCGCCTCGACCTCCCAAAGTGCTGGGATTACAGGCGTGAGCCACCGCGCCCGGCCTGTTTTTTAAACAAAATGTATCACTAAAGTAAAAGGTGAGAAAACAAAATAACAATCAAAATAAAAACAAACCGATGTTAATGACTTGAGCCAGATGCTGTCACTGTGTAGAAAGAGCTTCCCTTTGATTTAAAAAACATGGACATTTGCAATTACTAAAAGATTGTTCCAGAGTAGCTCAGGCCCGCGCTCTTGGATGCAATCAGAAGGATTGGAAGAGAATGGCTTTAGTTTTACAGGATGCCCCGTCTGTAGAGGATTCGAAAGCACCTTCTCATCCACTAATGGCAAAAGCCCGTTCGGTACTTGTATTCCAGCTCCTTTCTGCCTTTATCAGCTCTCAAACAAAGTTGCATTTCTTAAAAACTGCTACAGGGAATGTTTTTGTTTTATCGAAAAACAACAAAAACTGCTTAGTGTAAAAGCCTCATCCGCACAGCATGAACAATTAGTGCTATTTAATTACCGACAAAATTAGGCTTACAAATTGATTTATGGCCCAGCAGATGAAACACATATTCTTGAAGGAAAGCAGATTTCTTCTTACAATTAACTTGAGAGTCACAAGGAAGGTGGTTCTGACGGGAAGTTGTCCCGGGGCCTGGGCTGGAGTTAGGGACCTAGAGCCTTCAGCATCCACCTCCAAGTCTTTCTAAATTTTGCTTCCCCACAATTAGCTGTGCTAATTACCCAAAGAAGATTAGATGTACCAGGGAGAACGGCATACTGGAGAGAGAAAAAGTAAGAAGCCATTCTTGTATCTTATTTTAACCACTGATTAGGTATCTGAAGTTGCAGCTTTCCAAAAACGGCTTCATACCAAAGAGTCAAAAAACCTTTTGTTTCGCCAAGTGCGCAGAATGAAGAAACCATTTAACATTTTAGGCAGCAGCTGGAACTTGACAGTCACCTTTTGTCTTCACACCACAGATAGAGAAACCTTTTGCAATCACAAAAAGAGAAGTTATTTGATGATTGCAATTCAGGGAAAAAACTCAGTTTGATTTAGAAAAACGTGAAATGATTGTTTTTAATAAAGAACAGGGACCACTTGTTTCTAGTCAGTACATTTCAGAAATATTTTACAAATAGACTCATTGTCACAAATAGACGATTTACAAATAGACTCGGAGGCACTGTAGCGTTAAGGATGGAACCTGGCTTATGCATTTGGTGCGGGCATCAATTCAGACACAGACATCAGGTGAAGGTGTCCAAGAGATGAATGCTCAGAACGCTCTCATCACTCAGGTGGAGGAGAAAGGAGACCGGTGGTCCTAGCAGGTGTTCCGCAGGCCGGCAGCATCAGCATCACCTGGGACTTGTTAGCACCGGAAGTCCCACCTTGACCCGCTGCGTTAGCTCCGGGGTGGGCCCAGCAACCTGGGTGGAGCAAGTTTTCCCGGAGACACTCCTGCTGGCTCAAACTGCAGAAACAGCGTCAGAGACAATCTCTTAGGCTCTTTGCAGCATCAACTCTTTGTAATTTTACAGGAGAGCAATACAAAGAGAAAAGGTCACAAGTTTAAGAAATAAACAAAAGAAAAACACATAGACAGACGTATATTCAGATAAGCAGATGTAGAATAAAAGAGCCGGGCGCACCTCAAAGGGCACGAGCCCAGAAAGACAATCATCTTCTACAGAACAGCAGTTGCTTTTCTGATCTTCCTTGAAACTTCAAAAGCTAAAAACTCTTAAAGCATTGGTATATTTCTGCAACTACAGGCATACAGGATAAAAAAAGTCCATTGCCCCCTCAGCCAGATGATACCGGCCCATTTTTATCTACTGAGGTGAATTCACCTCATTTTATTCAGTGCTTGTTGGTTTACAATATTCCTTAAAAATTGTGGATGCTTTTCCTCTGAGTTTTGATGGGGTTAATTTAAAGGCTGTCGTGGAGGAAAGCAGTCCTTGGACTGAAAATCACAGGATAGTGCTTAGGCAGCTTGGTGTGCGGATGTCTTAGTCCTCTCAAAGGAATGTTGTCTCCTAAGGGATCCGTTTCCTGTTCCCAGTGGGCCCTGGGAAGTACACATGCGTGAAATGTTTTTAGGGACACTAACTTGGGGGATCCTTCTGGGACGGAGCTTGGGGCCTGCATGACCTCAGCGTGGCGTGTCAGAGGCTTCCTCACTCCGAAGCCCGGGAGATGCCCAGGGCGGGGCGAGGGCCCCTCTGCAGCCTTCCATGTGCGCCCTCCCTGGCGAAGAGCCTCAGGTGCCCCCGGGCCTGAGGCTTCGCTGACGAGGGGAGGCCGCTGGACACCTGTTGGGAGAGTGGGTGGCTCCGTCCCCGGGGCGCCCCCGCGCTGGGAGCCCTCGCCCGCCGCCACCGCGCGTCCGCACTCGCAGGGAGGGTGGGGGGAGGTTGGGCGTGGGGCGGCCAGGGAGGTGGGATGTACTCTGCGGATTGGGGCTCACAGCTGTCACTCCGAAAGGGTGGGGCTTTTTAAAAACAGACAAATCTTTAAGGCGAAGGCCCGAGCCCGCTCCGGGCAGGGTGGCGATCGCCTGCGTTCTGGATGCTGTCCCTGCGGCGCGGAGCCCCCGCGCAGGCTGGCAGGCGGCAGCGGCGGCGCTCGGCCGCGTCCCCTCGCCGGCGGGCCCTCCTCCGCGCACCTCTGGCCCGCCTCCCCCGGGCGCAGGGGGGAGCCCCGCGTCTCCGGAGCCGGCTGTGCGCTCGGCGCGCGTAGAGCCCCGCGAGCCCCAGCCGGGCCCGGGGCCGGGCGGGCCGAGGCGGCGGCCGGGGAGCAGCCGCACCCGCCAAACTTTGGGTGCCGGAGCGCGCGCGCGCCCGAGCCCCGAGGCGCAGCGGCCGGCCCGGGATGGGGGCTGCGGGCCAGGGCGCCCCGGGCCGCCCCGCGCGCCCGGCCACCCGCCCGGGGGGTTCCGCGCTGCCTCTGCCCGCGCCCCGGGCGCCGCAGCCCCGCCACCCCGGCGCCGCCCGCTAGCCAGCCCCGGAGCCGCCGGAGCCCTGCGCTGGAGGCGCCCCTGCCTGGGCCTCCCGGGCCACTCTTCGCTCGGGTAAACAGGAAAGGAATTACCCCTTGTGGATTAAAAAAAAAAATCCTGCTGGGGGAGAAGGAGGGAGGTGGGGTTTGCCTGCGCGCGTGGTGGACTCCGGAGAGCAACTCAGGAGCCCGCGCGCGGTCGTCGCCTCTTGGCCCGGCCATGGACTGGCGGAAGGAGGGCGCAGGGCGCCCGGGATGCTCTGGCCCCTAGCCGGGCGCTCCCTGGCCGCCTGCCCCGCTCCCAGCCTCTAGGGACTGAGACGGTCTCTTCTTCGCCTGGACGGTGCCGGGCAGCGGAGGATCTGCGCTCCGGGTCTCAGGATGTGCCCGTCTGAGATGGGGACGCTGTGGCACCACTGGTCGCCTGTGCTCATCAGCCTGGCCGCCCTGTTCTCCAAAGGTGAGGACGCCGCGGCCACCGGGGCCGGGGGACTAACTTCGCCTGGAGTGAGTGTGTGGGAGTGTGTGGAGGATGGGGGCGGCCGGGAGCGAGGGCGTGTGTGTGCGCGCGCGCGCGCGTGTGAACCTGCGCGCGTGCAGCAGCCAAGCTCCTCCGCCGCCCCTTGGCGGAAGGTGCGTGTCCTGGAGCCCTTGGGAGGGAGGCAGTAGGGGAGACTGCCCAGGAGCCGAAAGGAAGGGAAGGTTGTTTCCTGAAAACCTTTTCTGCACGGGGAGGGGACCCGGGGACCCTTGAGAGGAAAGGTGGCCTCTGCAGGGCTGAGCCTGCTGTCAGAGGAAGGGATCGGGATCACCAGGAAGATTTCTGGAATTTGGGATTGACTTTCCCTGCTGGCACTGACCTACTTGGAAATAATTTTGAGCGCTCCTGTCGTATGTGAATACTATTTAGTGTATTGCAGGCTGCCAAAAATATAGCCTGGCGGGTAGCTCTGAAGAGGGGGCCTGGGTTTCTCCAGGTCAGCTGCTGTGAAGGTTTTGGCCCAGGGTCTGGCGCTCACCCTTCCGTAGGGTGCTGGGAGCAGCGGTCCTGCTGCTGGGGGCACGTGGAGTTTCAGCTACAACTTGTGACCCGAGTTGTCCCAGCGGGTCCCTGACTTGAAGCCATGTGTAAAGGCAGGAATTCCTCAAAGCTTCCTCTTCCCTTCTGCCAGCATCCCTGTCTGTCATGGAAAGAGCAAGTTTGGAAGCTCTGGACAGTCATCTTCCTTGAAGAGAATTTGTGTGATTTGTGCAGGAGATTCTGTCTCATGATTGATCTGGGCTGTTCGTGTGTGGTTCCCCCACCCGGTGCCCCTTTCCTGCAGGGGAACACGCTGGGAGGAAAGTGAAGCACCTCCGCAGTCTATAATATGTGCCGCAAGAGCCCTGTACCCATATTTTTTCTGCAAAGATTTTTGAGATGAGATCTCTCTCAGAAACTTCAAAGCCAATTATTATGCACAAAGTCTTTTAATGACATGAATTGTGTGTTCTTTGAGTTCTTCCAGAATCACCGAGGTTATGTTGCTTTGGATCTGATAATTGATGAAGACAGTTCACTTGCCGGGTTCGATTTAGAAAGAGGAATTTACGTTCCCCCTACTTCGCTCTCTTTGAAGTGTGGTTGAAATGGGCTCATGTCTCCTAATTATGAGTTAGAACAATCCCTGGGATCAGAGCTTTCTGGATTTATAATGTGCACAGGAAACCAGAGAAAAGCTTGCTGAATTCAGTGACTCTGACTCAGGCAGACATGAGGTTAAAAAAGCCCAAATCCACAGCAACAGCAGCCAGGCATTTTGTTTCTGCTGGTTGTCACTCGGTGTTACAATAGGGATAGACGTCTTTGTGTTTATGCTGCAATAACCTAATAAAATAAGGTTTTATTAAGAAAGGTACAGAATGGCTTTGGAAATATGACCTAACTATTGTGTTTTCTCACTCATGTACATAGGTCTGTTACTGTTTCTTTATTAGACTGAGCCGTGTTGGAGAGAATTGTATTTCCCCTGAGGCTTGTGAACTTTTCCAACTGGCAACACTGAAAATGCCCTTAAATGAGGTACTCTGTGATGTGGAAGCCTCTTGACTAGGTGGCCAAAAATTAGCACGTGAAATGATAACAATGAGCCTAGCATGTGATATAGTTTGTGCTGAACTTAACTCAGCCAGACAGTTCAAAAGTGAATTAGTTTTGTGTGGAGACTTTGTAAGTGATTAGCAGAGTACTGAGCACGTGGTAGATGATGCACGGATTAGTCACAATATGTCAAAGAATGAGAAAAAATTAACACCCCTATTATCAAATTGTATAAAATGAAATTTTATGATGCAGATATGATTTATAAATTCAGGGACAGGGCCGTTCTTTTCCAAATGTATTCATGTCACCTCCTCTAATAGTCTCTGGTCACTTGAAAGTTCTAACCCAGCTTGAAATCAAGTATAGACTATATTTAAGAGGATTTTAATGGGAAGTAAACACACACACACACACACACACACACACACACACAAAGTCCCTCATTTGTCTGGGCTGATTGAAAAAGAATATTATCAAGTATTAAGTATCTGTTTTCATATATTATCATTTTTACTGTATTGTCTTTCAAATAGGAATTTTTGAATGAAACAAAATGCACATTTGAATACCGGCTTCATATGCTTGAACCTCACATGTTTACATTTTATGAGCAGAAAATGATTAGTCATAGAACAAACCCATCCTCTTATGGATAATTTAAAAAAAACAAATAAAAACAAAATGTTATTGCTTGTACTTCTATGCCCCTGGGACCTAGGAAGTATGGTATGACACACAGAGTTCCCCAGTGGCCTTGTCCTGTGGCCCCTAACTCTCCTGGAGAATGGCCTTTAATGTTTAAGGTCTAGCTTTGCTGGTAGCTTGATGTAGTTGGCAATGGTGCCAGCCTGCAGATGTTTTGATGCATTACTGTGACCTTTGTGGGAGGAGCAGGTGTATGAGCGTGGGCTGAGAAGAAAAATTAGTGAGGAGATGGGCAGAGGGCAAGGTGATTTTTAAATACAAAGTCAAGAGGGTTGCTGCATTGAGGTTGCTCGTTACAGTCCTCAGCTGCGTGCATCCTTCCCAGTTATGTTCCCTTGCACATGCTGGTAAGAAAGAAGCAGATGCTGAGAGACCTGTGACATTGCGAGCAGACTGTGGCAGTGTCCTGGTCCCCGTATCAAGGTGGTGCTGGGCACATGCTCTGCCTGCTTCCAGCTGAGTGCAGCCAATGGCCCGGGCAGTGGGTTTCTTAGAGTGCCTTCCTGAAGATGCTTCCATATGCAGAGCGTCTGATCTCTAATCATCTGCTGAAATGGATGTTTAATACTTGATCATATTCTTTTTCAATCAGCCCCAGACAAATTAGGTACTTTGCATTGTGTGTGTGTGTATGTGTGTGTGTGTCTGAGTCTGTGTGTCTGTGTGTGTCTGTTTACTTCCAATTAAAAACTTGTTAAGTATAATCCATGCTTGATTTCCAGCTGGGTGAGAACTTTCAGGTGATCAGAGAATCTTAGAGGAGAGGTGATATGAATACATTGGGAAATGAACTGAACTGTCCCTGAGCTTATAAATCATACTGCATCATGAAATTCCATTTGACACAATTTGATGACACTGGGGTGTTAACTGGGTCAGAGTGAAGCTTCTGGGTAGGAGAACACCACCCCTTATTTGGGAAACTGCAAACCAAAAAGAGCTTCAAAGTACAGTGATAACTTCTTTAGGGGTCAAGGACTTTTTGGGAGAAGAAAGAATATCAGGAGGGAACCAGTTAGTGGGGAGGGAGAGGAGAGAGAGAGTGACTGTTTGCTTCTATTCAAATTCTGTCAAATTAAAAGTCCGAAGAATGAAGAACCCACTAAGTTTCGCTTCATCTGAATTAAACAGTTAAAATAGGATTTTATTAAAAATTCATGCATAAAAAGGTAGCATTCCAAGCTTGAGGATCTGTTTAACTTAGTTCTAACAGCCAAGAAAAAATGAATAAACAACAAAAATTTCAACAAACATTTTATTGTAAAAGCTATACTACCCAAGATTTTGAATTTACCTATCAATGTTTCTGTTAATCCAGGCATTGTCTATCTGTCCACCTATGCATTTACCCATCATTCCATCTACCCTTCCATCTACCAGTCCATCCATCCATCCATCATCTGCCCATCCATCTACCAGTCTGTCCATTCATCTATCCATCTATCATCCACCCATCTATCCACCAGTCCATCCGTATGTCCATCCATCCATCCACCCATCCATCATCCATCCATCCATCATCCACCATCCATCCACCAGTCAATCTATCGATCCATCCATCATCCACCCATCCATGAGTCCATCCATCCATCCATCCATCCATGCGTCCATCTGTCCATCCATTCACCCACCTATCCATCCTTCCAGTCCATCCATCTGTCCATCTATCCATCCATCCATCCATTCCTCCATCTATTAATTGATCCCTCATCCATCCTTCTATCTACCCATCCTTCCATCTATTTATCTATCATTTCATTCATCTATTCATCATTCCATCCATCTGTGTATTCATTCAATGAATATCAAAGGCCACGCACCTTCAGTGAACACAGAGCTTAGATGTCAAAGTGCCTCACACTGTGCTCCATCGCTGTAAGCTGTAAGCTCAGACCTGAGCAGCTGCATATTCATCAGTCCTCTCTTTCTTCGTTGCCTCCCCTTGACTATTTCATAACAGTAACTGCCTTCTGAGCACCAGTGATACCATGCTGGGCACAGGGAGTGCAGTAGTGAGGAAAAACCCAGGTTTTATGGTTACCATTCCCAGAGAACTTGCCGTGTATAGGAGAGATTGAGAAACATTTGAATTACAAAGGAAAAACGTAAGCTTAGCACTGAGGCATGGACTTTGGAGGATGGAGCGAGTGTCTCGATGCAGATACTTTGGTAGTTGACTGACAGTAGCTGGGAAGACTTCCCTTGTCTGAAGGGTGGGTTGGCGTTACTGGGTGGGCTGGGTGGAAGTGTGCAAAGAGCCTGGGAGAACGGACACTGGGGACTCACGTGGCCAGTGTGGCCAGGAAGGTTGGGGAGAGAGCCCTGAGGATTTCGGGACTGCGTGAAGGGAGAGGAGAGAATGTGCTGGGTAGAGCTGGGGGTGGGCAGAGGTCAGCACCCTCTTTAATTCCCCAAATTCTCCAGGTGGATGACAGATCCCATAGTCACGGTTTCATAGGCCATGTTGAGGGGTTCGTCATTCTTTAAAGGTAGAGGGATGACAGGATGGATTTTAACTTCGACACAAAGTATGTATACGTTCCCTGTGGCTGCTGTAACACGTTGCCACAAACATATGACTTAACAGAAGAGCATTCCCTGCAGTTCTGGAAGCCGGAAGTCCAAAGTCAGCCTCCCTGGGCTGACATCGAGGTGTCTGCTTGAGGCGCCAGGAGAACCCTTCCTCGCCTCTTCCAGCTTCGGGCGGCGGCTGCGGTCTTTGACCTGGGTCTGCCTCACTCCTCCCACAAAGCAGTGGCTTCAGGTCTCTCCCTGCCTCTCCTCAGGCCACCTTCTCTTCTGTGTGTCTGTAGAAAACCTCCCAGTGCCTCTGTCTTAGGGGGATACTTGCCATTGTGTTTCAGGACCACCCAGGTAATCCACATAATCTCTCATCTTGATTTAGTCACGTCCCCTTTTAAAATTTCCAAATAAGGTAACCGGCATTCACAGATTTCAGGGATTTGGATGTGAATATCTTTCGGGGGAGTGCACTTCTGCGTTTCACAAGGTTGACATTCTAAAACTATTTTCTGTCTCCTCTCCTAAATTTTAATTTCCTCTAGCGGCAAAAAAAAAAAAACCAGTATTTTTCTATCTCTGATGTCTCTCCAGTATTTTTAGCTTAGTGCTTTGGACATTGCAGGGCCTCAGTACAATTTTTAACTGTGCTTACAAGAATGTGAAACATTGCTAGAGAACATTTACCTGACAGTGCAATGCTCTGATGCTGTCTTTTCCAGTAATTCAGAGTGCTGCGGGGAAAACTTTGGTCAATAATATCAGCTAATTTTTTGAGTAATTGCGGTGTGGCTGGCACTGTGTGGAGTGACTTCTGAAGATAATTTTTGGAATTTGCAGATAAACTCACGGGGGTAGATATGTACTAGACCAGATGTTGAAGTTCAGAGACGTGAAGTAACTTCTCCAAGTCACAGCAACATAAGAGGCAGGCAGAGTCTTAATTCTGATGCCACAGCCCACACCCCTGGCCATTCTGCTGACTTCTCATAATTATATGGAATAACTAAAAACCAAGCTGTTTGTCAGGCAAGACTGATACGTGGTGCCAGGCTTGCTAGGGGTTGAGTGCAGAGAGGTCTTGAGACCATTTTAGTTCTTAGCTCAGAGCCTGGTATACTGTTGACCCTTGATATTTGTTGAGCAAATGAATAAATGAACATCATGTTATTTAGTTTTCATAGCCTTAATTTTTCCAGCAGCACTCAGAAATAACACCTGAAAGGGATTAAAATAGAGATTTACTTCCAAGACCACCAGGGAGGTTGAAGAGACTCTCTGATGGTGCGGAATGGTGTGGTTATCTCCTAGGGAGGTTGAAGAGACTCTGATGGTGCAGAATGGTGTGGTTACCTCCTAGGGAGGTTGAAGAGACTCTCCGATGGTGCGGAATGGTGTGGTTATCTCCTAGGGAGCTTGAAGAGACTCTCCGATGGTGCGGAATGGTGTGGTTATCTCCTAGGGAGGTTGAAGAGACTCTCCGATGGTGGGGAATGGTGTGGTTACCTCCTAGGGAGGTTGAAGAGACTCTCTGATGGTGGGGAATGGTGTGGTTATCTCCTAGGGAGCTTGAAGAGCCTCTGATGGTGGGGAATGGTGTGGTTATCTCCTAGGGAGCTTGAAGAGACTCTCTGATGGTGTGGAAATGATATGGTGGGGCCTCTCACAGAAGGAAGAGGAAACCAGCATGGATTTGTTGTGATGTGGGGCCATGTTGGGGTCCGTGAGATCGGCACGTCTGCCAGGGATCTCTTGACCAGCAAGAGGGTCCTAATACCTGGAAGAGAGAGTGCGTGGAAGAAAAGAGAGATAGAGAAAGAAATGGGTCTGGAGGTCTGATAAGAGCTATGCTCAGATCAGCGATTTATTCTTTGTGCACAGTTGCTTATATACGTTTTTTCATACAGTGTCTGACGTAGGTCCCATTACAAAAGTTTTATCAGGAGGGAACAGAAAATTACAAAGTAAGTATGGGAGGGGGTAGCATACAGGTTAAGCTAAATATCACTAAACCCAAAACAAACAAAAGATTCTAATCCTATTAAGATTCTTATCCTCTTATCAATGACTACAGTTACAGTAAATAACATCAAGGCGAGCAATAATTTGAGGGGTAGCATTTTTCTAGTAACATGTGAGTGATCACGGGATTTAGTGAATGCAGGTAGACAGAGTCATAAAACCAGCCCAGAATGGGAACTTCAAGAGACAATAGTCCCATAGATAGTCACGCAGGCCTCACCCAGACATGCCATTAGCTCAGTGGATCAAGAATAGGCTTCTGCAAACTCAGGCCTCTATCACTTCCTTCTTTTTTCCTCAGCTCGACTGCCCTCAGCGTGGGGAGAATATGTCCGGGCTCTAACTCCGTCATGGCGGAGACACGGAGGGGTCTCTACGCTGGTGGAGCGATCTCCATAGGGCCAAAGTCTCAGAACATTTTAGATGACTTTGTCATTTATTAAAAAAGAAAATCTGCTGTTGGAAGAATTAAGGGGTGCATGCAACAGTCAGAGACCGGGTTCTTCCCTTACCTCTGTCGTTACACGTTGTTTCAGGAGTCACCCCAGGTGTACCCCCTCCAGAAATTAAGAGCTGATAGAGAAGGAAGACTCTGAACTTCACAGTAAACAAACCTGTGCACGCATCTGAGAAGCAATTGAAGTGTATACTTTTCGCACAGATCAGTCAACAGTTATAAAGATTAAAAAATACATGCATTTGAAAGAGAATAGCCACTTCTCCTCCCTCAGGATGTAAGTAAAGCATATAAATAAAGGGAGATTCAGATGTACATTTGAAAAGACGAGACGTTCCAAAAAAGCGTTTAACTTACAGTGACATTAAGTCCCTCTCTTCAGACAGTGACGTTAAATGTTTACGTTTACGGGAATCTCCCTCTACAGATTCACTAAGGAGATGTCTGTCAGATTTCATTGTTGTTGTTTGTTTGCATTTTGGTCAGGAAAGCTGTATTGGTAGATGGGAGGATGCTTCAGTGACAAAATAGCTTGCCGAGACTCCAGAGAGTGTTTGGCGTCTCTCAGGATATTGTGGCATTAAAGTATTTTGATATCAAAACAGACGTCGACATTGTCCAGCCGCTCACGTTCCCTGCTGCCCTGGCCTCTCCTCTCCTGTGCAGATGAACACCTGGTAGCCACTGCCTCTTGGTACAGCAGAGGGCATGAGACAGAAAAGTCAAGGCCGAGCACAGTGGTTCATATCTGTAATCCCAGCTCTATGGGAGGCCCAGGTGGGAGGATCACTTGAGGAGTCCAGGAGTTAAAGACCAGCCTCGGCAACAAAGCAAGACTCCATCTCTACCAAAAACAAAAAAAAAAATGAGCCAGGTATGGTGGTGTGTGCCTATGGTCCCGGCTACTCTGGAGGCTAAGGTGGGAGGATTTCTTGAGCCTGGATTGTGGAGGTTGCAGTGAGCTGTAATCACATAATACACTCTAGCCTGAGTGACAGAGTGAGACCCTGTCTCCAGTGGAATAAAAACAGAAAGGACAAATTCCTGGCTTTTGATTTCAAAAGCTGGTATCCAGCAATAGAGAAAAGATTTGGAAGAACCTCTCTTCCCAGGCATATGGTTTCTCAGCCTCTCTCTTCTTCCTTCACTAAGTAAAGTTTTTTTTCACTGGGGGAAAGGGCAGGAGAATTTAGAGGGCTGCTTAGATGCTGGAGGGCTTTTGAGCTGCTCTGTGTCACATCACTCCAATGATATTAAAAAGATACTAGATCGACTTCATGGATATATTTGTAGATCCGCAAATGAAGACACTCTATCCCAAATCGCCCGGAGAGGAAGCAGAAGGAATGTTTGTATGAGGTGACCAGACAGCATGCCTGAGCACGGCGCGAGCAGCAGAATCTTTTCCTGGCAGCCAGGGCTGTGCAGACATGGCTGAGGAAGCCCAGCTGGCCCGAGGAGGCTTTGTGGTCAAGACCAGGGAGACACAGCCCATACTCTGTGTGGACTGACCACGGGAGACCCAATACCATTTGTATCAATCACAAAGCCCTCATGGTTGTCGTGGTCACTCTGAAGCTCTCAGGACTTAGAAGTGATCCCTGAAATCACTGGGCGAGGTGGGAAGGGGGCAGCATCTACAGAGCTTTGTTTTGCTGCTGGATGGAATGTGGAATGAAGATAGAGATTTAGTAATGTTACAAGCAAGTAAAGAGGTCTGCATTCAGTGCTTCCTGGGATTAGCGGTCGCCCCAGCACTGCTGTCCGCAAGGTGGTGATGTGTACCTGGTTGGTGCCATGCTTTGGTGGATTCACAGCAGCTTAGATGGTAGCAGATGGCGTGGTGTCAGCCTCGAACACGTTCCAAGGAGATCTCAGGACTCTTTCCCCAGCCCTTTCCAGGTGGACATTTGTATCAGAGGCTGGCTGTGCAAACAGATGGGGTCCCTCATGCAAAGCTCAGAAGAGCAGCCACATACAAGGAGTGGCGTGGTAAGGACTGCGTGGCAGAATTGTGACCAGAAGCTCCCCTGAGATGAGGACAATCTAACATGTGAGACAAAGGGAATATTGCAACATGCTGAACTTAGGTCACACACGCTGCCTTGGGAGGTGCAAGAGAGAGGAGTTTAAGAGGAACATGTGTAAAAAGATCCCAAGTTTTGTATGAAAATAAGCTTAATAAGAGCTGACACTCATGAAGCTGCCAGAGAAGAAAAATGAGAAACCACACCAGCAAGGAAGGCGTGAGCTCTGTGGGGTATCTTGACACCGTATCTTAAGGAGGCTGAAGTCTGAAAAGCCAGGAGCACCCATGAATAATCGTAGTTTTATCATTATGGATGTGGAATATCCTCATGCTTTATCTTGACTCTGCACCATCAGGACTCTATGTTACGTGAAACTTAAACTTATCTTAAGAGATGTGGAGTCCAGGGTGGTGCTGATTCTAGGTGAGGCTGACCCAGGGGCTTTATTGATCCCACCAGAACCTGCTTCATTTCTCTCCACCTTTCAGCCCCGGTCTGTTTCCACTCTACTAACGGATAGGCCTTGATATGGTTTGCCCATGTCCCACCCAAATTTCACCTTGAATTGTAATAATCCCCACATGTCAAGGGTTGGGCCAGATGGAGATAATTGAATCATGGGTGTGGTGTCCCCATACTGTTCTCATGGAGTGAATAAGTCTCATGAGACCTGATGGTTTTGTTATAAGTGGGAATTCCTCTGCACAAGCTCTCTTGCCTGCCACCGTGTAAGATGTGCCTTTGCTTCTCCTTTGCCTTCTGCCATGACTGTGAGGCTTCCTAGCCATGCAGAACTGTGAGTCCATTAAACCTCTTTCCCTTTATGAATTACCCAGTCTTGGGTATGTCTCTATGGGCAGCATGAGAACAGACTAATACAGGCCTGGACTTTGCGATGGACAAATGAGGGCCTGCCTAACCTCCCCTGACATTGATGGGGATTGGAGAAGGCTTCCTCCCTATTGCTGTGGGTGAGCCTCAGGATTAGCTCCGAAGGGCCTGGAAATCATGCTTCCCTTCCATCTATCCACCTAGGGGTGGGAAGGTCTGGAGCAAGGGTCAAGTGCCCCATGGCAGGAGGGCTGGACCCAGGGTGTGGTCCAGGTGTGGTTTCCAGATGTGTGAGTGAAAGCTGAACAGAAAATAGGGCCACTATCTCAGCTGGCTCAGTTTACACAATTATAATTTATGGGACAAGGAAAGTATTGTTACCATATTGCACTGGCAATGGATGAATGATATCAAATCCAGAGAACTGTGCTACGTTGGTTTGCTGCTTATGCTAAAGGGGACAAACTGAAAATTTTAACTCATTCAGAAAATGAGAAACCTAGACCCCTTATCATAGCAAGAAATATTGAAGAAACTCCATGCATTTGACTTGGAAAAGGGATGTCTTCTTTTAACTACTGAGATGTCTGTCTTTTTAAAGAAGTATATACCTCTCTCTGTGGCTTCAGATGGCAGAAGCAGATCCAGCCAGAACACCAGGGAAGGCTTCAAAATGTACTTTCATCCACTCACGAAATCCTCACCACCATCCTTTGAGTAGCAGCATCTCCATTTCACAGAGGCAAAAATTGAGGCACAGAAATTTGAAATAACTAGCCCAAGTCAACAAAAAGGAGTCCGTAGGCCAGGCTTGGAGGCACACGCCTGTAATCCCAGCCTTTTGGGAGGCCAAGGAGGGTGGATCACGAAGCCAGGAATTCAAGACCAGCCTAGCCAACACGATAAAACCCCATCTCTACTAAAAGTACAAAAATTAGCTGGGTGTGGTACCACATGCCTGTAGTCCCAGCTCAGTCCCTGGGAAGGCTGAGGCAGGAAAACCACTTGAACCCGGGAGGTGGGGGTTGCAGTGAGCCAAGATCGTGCCACAGCACTCCAGCCTGGGCACCAGAGTGAGACTCTGTCACAAAGTCCTTAAAATAGGCACAGTTATATGGACATAAATCAGACCACCTCGTGAGCGTGTCAGTTTTGAACGTCTCCAAGCAAAGACTACGAATGCATGGATGATCCAGGGTTCTGGGCTCCTAGTAACAAATCGTAGCATCCAGAACAGCTGCTTGTAGCCATAAAGACGGGGAGGTGCTGTGGCCTGCATGCAGAGATTTCCTTTTAGTTAAATCCTTCCTATGGTTGGGAAAAATGTCCAAATTTTCCAGTTATGCAAGTGCATTTATGAAAGATATAGAATGTCTGTAAAGGTAGTAAGAAAATACGAGGAGGAGGAGAGGGAGGAGAAGGGAAGAGGGGAGGAGAAAAAGAAGAAATATCCTTCGGCCCATCTGTTCACTCAGATCAAGCCAGAAAAGCAGAAAGCTAGGCAATTTGACTCTCATAAGATTCTTCAAATTGAATTATGCTTTGGTATTAGGTTATTAGACAGTATTGAGCAATAGTCAAGAAAGATTGGTAGAGATGTTTTAAGAACATCATCTATTAAATGCAGATTTTTCCTCTTCTAGGACACCTTGGAGAAAATTTTCTTGGGCCTTAGTATCGGGAGAAAAACAGCTGCACTTATCGTGAGAAATCATTTATACTTTATGCAGTGAGCGCTGTGAATTTTATTCGTGATCGCATGTCTGGCCTTGCTTTAACTTCTGGGACCCTCAGAGCTAACTTTGCTGTTTGTAAATATGGGCGTTGGAGCCATGCCTCCTGTGGATAAGTTCCTTCCTTGGCTTTATTTTATGTTTCCATCCTTGTTCTGTTTTCTTGCCTACCTAATTTATGCCATTGCATTTATTTTTTGTAAGCTACTTCAAATTATTTTTGAAATGAGAAGTAAAAAGAAACAATTTCACTACCTGAAGATGACTGCTTCACATTTTGATATATTTCATTCTAGTTGTTTTTCTATGAATTTTTTTTTTTTTTTTTTTTTTTTTGTGGAGACGGAGTTTCGCTGTTGTTACCCAGGCTGGAGTGCAATGGCGCGATCTTGGCTCACCGCAACCTCCGCCTCCGGGGTTCAGGCAATTCTCCTGCCTCAGCCTCCTGAGTAGCTGGGATTACAGGCACGTGCCACCATGCCAAACTAATTTTTTGTATTTTTAGTAGAGACGGGGTTTCACCATGTTGACCAGGATGGTCTTGATCTCTTGACCTCGTGATCCACCCTTCTATGAATTTTTAAACCAGTTTTGGTCACTCTATATATGGTACCTGTAATTTGTTTTCAACTTTTTCAGGTTCATGTGTTTATGTAAGCATTTCCCCTTGTTTAAAAATGTATCGTGAATATAAATTTAATGCCTGTATCATGGCTTTCAAAGTTTCTATGTTTGCTGGACAATTACATAATTTTACTTTTTACTATTATAAGAATTAATTATCTTTGTGCATAATTTAAGTTTTGAGTTACTTCCTTAGATAGACTCACAGTTACTTAATCTCTGGACCAAAAAAAGTATGAGGAGAGCTTTTGCTGCCAAGTTCTTTTCCGACAGGGCTGCAGCATTTTGCACAGGTGTTAGCCGGAGCTGAAACGGTCCAGTCTGCTGAACTGGATGCTCTTCATTTCTGCTGCCCCAGCAGCATTCACTCAGTGCTTCCTCATGCCTAGAAAACCATCCAAAGCCTTCATGAACAGAGTTCTTGCTCTTTGATCATGTTGCTTCCAAGGCCCCAGAACTCTGTTTTGGTCAAAGTGTGGTCCTTTGGCCCAAGAAGAGTTGGCTCTTGAGGGGTGAGGGACTGCAGTGGATGAGGGAACTGAGTCTGATCCGTGAGGAGGACCCAGAATTGCAGCAGCACCTTCTCCCAGGTGTGCTTTCTGAAGCGGGCTGCAGAACGTGGATGTAAAGAGACTGGCATCAAGGTTATGAGGAAGAAGAAAATACATTTAAAGATGGAATGGCAAGGGTGCCATCAAGTCACCTGGGAAAAGGAAACTCCTCTAGGACCTGCTGTGGGGCATCACTGTTACCAAGCGGAGTCAGAGCCACAGGTCTGTCTGTATTTTCGTCTGAAATGAGAATTCCCTGATTCTGTGACCTCCATGGAATTCGGGAGGCCCCTCCTGCCTTAATGCCTACATGAAACATTTAAGTTCAGTTCTAGGATCTATTTAGTTCAAGTGTTTTCTCTTCTACAGGAAACATCAGAGGTATAGGGAACCAAGAGGATGAATCTATGTATTCGATCATTTTTGAGGGCAAATTATAAAGTGATAGGCTTTGAGGATACAGATATGAATATGAGATTAACTCTGCCCTCGTGAGATTACAGTCAGGTGGGGGAAACTGAGGCATGGACAGTGATAAATATCTCTGGCAAGCTGTATAATACAGCTACAGAAGAATCTGTTGAGCGCCTGCTGCGAGGAAGGACTGGCATTTCTGGCTTTCGTGTGGCTCTTTAGAAATCTCTTTTCCACGATCGTGCTCCTTCTGTGTTGACCAGGGTCTTCACTGCTGGCAACAGATCCCACTCTGGTAGAGACAGATTTATCAGAGCGCAGGAGATGGCAGCCAGACTCCTTGTGTACCGGGAAGCCAGGGTTGGGTGCCACGAACACCAGCAGCCAGTAGGAACTCCCAGCCATAGTGCGTTCCTATTCTGGCACCAATCCCAACAGTGCCATCGCCTTCCTTTCGGCACCTATGGTAGCAGGGCCTGGCGGGACTACCCATAAATAGTCAAAGACAGCAGCACTCTAGAGTACGTAAGCAGGACTGGTCCCCTGTGAGACTGTGGCCACCTGTCACTCGCAGCCTCGCTCCAAATTCCAGATAGATGCACCTGCTCAATAGGACCTAGGCCAGCCCAAGAATCCAAGCTCCCAGAGATCCTTGCACATCCAATTCATAGGACTGGTGCTTATTTAATTCAAGGAGTCACTCCAGAAGGGACCTAGAACTGGTGTTCCATGTGCCAGTCTTCCTACTCACAGAAATTTTCATCTTGTGAAAGCTGATGTTTGATACTGTTGACCTTGCAAAAAGCCACGTTAGAGTATCGTTACATGTCATTTTTCTCTTTTCATGAGGCTTCTAGGAAAGGATGCAAGGACCCTTATTTTGTTTTTCTCGCATTCCCTTTCACGATATTGACAAATGCGTACTCGATACGTGGCTGACTTGGTTTTGATTTTTTCTCGATATGTTCTCACTTTTTTAGCATTTCAAAGTATTCTTTGTGTTTCTTTGAACTGGAGGCCCTCAAGAGGAAGAGCTGTTCCTTTTTGTCATCCCAGCGGCCTCTATACTGTCCTGGTCAGCATTGAATAGATGCTATAAAGAAAAAAAATCAAAGCAGATCTTCCCTTACAAGGATCTTTCTTTAGAATCTGAAGCAAGCTATAATATAATGTCCAAGAAACTGTGGATTAAATGGAAGAGTTCCAGCTCGTTTCATGGATTTAAGGAAGCCTTTCTAATAATGATATTCTAGTAGCAGGTAAAAATACAATGCTTACATGGACTAAGGGGTACATTAGTCGGGCCAGGTTGGCTGTGCTGCCGGAACAGGTAATGCCGGAGTCTCAGTGGCTTCGCGTGAGAAAGGTTCGTTTGTTGCTCACTCAGAGTCCGGGTCAGCACAACTGGGGGAGGGAGGGTTAGAGGAGCATGTAGGATGCATTTAATGTCCAGATTTGGAAATGACTCTGTTACTTCTGCCCACATCTCATTGGTTGGCACTTGGAAACATGGCTTCCATCCAACTGCAGAGAGGATTGGGGGATGCAGAAGAACATGTAGGCATTTGGTCAACATTAACTGTCAAGAGGAAATGTATTTGTTCACTTAACTAAGATTCTGGGGACAAAAGTGGCATCAGGAAAGGCTTGATCCAGGTGCTCAAGTGAGGCCCTACAGACCTAGAATCTCTTTGCTCCTCTTTCTGTGTTCTGTTCAGACACTCCCTCATTTAGGCAAAATGGCTTCCTAGCTCAGAATTAACATCTTATCCTAACTTTAGTAAAAAGCAACAATGTTTCTCTTAGTTCCATGGAAGCTCTCAGCCTGCCTCTTACAGGCCCACAAGATCCTTGGGACCTCCCTGAATCAGGCTCTGTGCCCAGAAGGATGAGCAGGTTATGATGATTGACCCAACTATAGCAATAAATAAATAGAACCCGCCAGCTTTAGAGCCTGGAGAGAGAACCTACCTGAAACGCGTGGTATGAAAGTGGTTATATGATACAAAACGAGTTGGGGCACTGTTACAAAAGAGAGGGCAATGGATGCTGGGTGGTTAACAGAACAGCAACAGTCTGATCTTTGGGCTGTTACCATTTTTTTGAGACAGAGTCTCCCTTTGTTGCCCAGGCTGGAGTGCAATGGTGTGATCTTGGCTCACTGCAGCCTCCACCTCTTCCGTTCAAGTGATTCTCCTGCCTCAGCCTCTTGAGTAGCTGGGACTACAGGTGCACAGCCCCATGTCTGGCTAATTATTATTATTATTATTAGTTTTAGTAGAGACGGGGTTTCACTATTTTGGCCAGGCTGGTCTTGAACTCCTGACCTCAGGTGATCCTCCCACCTCGGCTTCCCAAAGTGCTGGGATTACAGGCATGAGCCACCACGCCTGGCCAGGGCTGTTACAATTTTTTAGCCTAAGATTCAAATATTCAAATTTTTCTTTAATATTTAGCAAAAAAGAGGGCTTTACGTTGCTGTCTCTATGGTGACTTGAGTAGAATTTTACCCTCCTGGAGAAAGTAAAGTCCTCTCCTCTTTGGGTGTTTGTGTAAATGTAATGTAAGCCTTTGTTTTCAATGATTGTAATTTTTCAGAGTCCTTAATTAGATGTAAAAACTCTGCACAATGGAAATTACTGTTGTGATTAAATATTTGCATTATGTGCTGTTAAAAGCAAGCATCAAAACACACAATTGCTTGTTTTAAAAGCATTCAATATTTTGAAATGTGAGATCAGTGAAACTACTGAGAATTCTATTGAAAGAGAGAGAACAGCTCAAATAATATTATTTACATTTTCAGGAGAACAGTGTCAACAATAGGAGGGAAAATAGTGATTTTGAGTACAGCTATGTTAAAAAAAAAAAAACAGCTTTCAAACGAGCTCTGCCTTATCTTGTTAGGTTATGCATATGTGCTTCCAATAAAGAGTTTTGCTTCATTTCCTTAATTAGGAAGAACACATTAGGGAGTTGTTTTTTGCCTGTAGTTTGGATAAATGCAACCCTAAAACAATGAGAAAAAATGATGTCCGAGACATTCCGATATTATAGATAGCCTGATATTTAAACTTTGGACGGGACAAAGCTTGCAGCTCGCATTTGGACCAAATGTCACATTTTTACCATCTTAAAGTAATTTTCCCAGAATTGTTTTGGATGTGTTAACGAGATTTTTGATAGGAAAAGGAAACTATTAATTATTCTTTTACAATGTAAAGTTCAAATGGTACCATGTGAATCAAAAGCGTATGAACCGAAGCTTTGCAGCAACAGAGGCTATGGGGCAATAGGTCTTTGGCAAACAGAGAAGGAAAACTGTATTTTGTCATCCGGTTTCTTTATGTAGTTGGATGTCAGAGGTGTGGTTTGTGATTGACAGACAATGTCAAGTGTTTTACTGTGGCTTGCAAATGTGTTGAATGTGGCTGCCCTGTGAATGGCTTGTCAATATTTTGAAACCAGGGGATTTTCATAAAAGTGGCTTTTCCTGCTTCTCTTGAGGTCGGGGCAGCACTAGCCTGGGATTTCCACATGTGAGTAAATCACTCCAGCTGAGCAGCTGCCTCCAGTGTAGACAGGGATGGGTGGGCGGTCCGCACAGGCTGCACTCTTCCTGCCAATGCTGCCTTTATGTTTTCCCCCTGGTTACTGACCACTGGGTTTTAACTCGTGTGTTTCTTAGAATGGATAAGTAGTTCTCTGTACTCAAATCTCTTTCCAAAGTAGAGAAATGAAATACAAGAGTGTATTAGTCTGTTCTCATACTGCTATAAGGACATACCTGAGATTGGGTAATTTATGAAGGAAAGGGGTTTAATTGACTCACAGTTCAGCATGACTGGGGAGGCCTCAGGAAACTTACAATCATGGCAGAAGGGGGAGCAAACACCTTCATTATCTGATAGCAGCAAGGAGAAGTGCCCAGCAAAAGGGAGAATGGCCTCTATAAAGCCATCAGATCTTGTGAGAATCACTCACTATCAGGAGAACAGCGGCTTGGGGTAGCCGCCCCCATGATCCGATTACCTCCCACCAGGTCCCTCCCACCACACGTGGGGAATATGGGAGCTACAATTCAAGCCGAGATGTGGGTGGGGGCGCAGCCAAACCCTGTCAGAGCACCCTGTGTTTCTTGACTCCTAAGAGCCTCACTCATTTGTGTGGTCTCCCTGGCCTGGTGATGCATGATAATAGGAAGTTACTTACCTTTAGTTTGAAGGAACAGCTCGATTTTGTTTAATGATTTGTTGTTATGTTATTTATGCAGATTAGTGCTGTTGAAACTATGTTATATGAATGGAGGGGTGATGCAAAGACCTTCCAACGGGTTTGGGAATGAGGATGTTTTAAAGGGAATTTGTTTTACATCTTTAACTTCTGTATATTTTCTGTTATTCTATTTATTTTATTATCTGTCCAGGTTAATTCAAAATTACCTGTTCTCTCTCTCTCTCGCTCTCGCTCTCCGTTCTTTGACTTTACAATAGGAAGATACTTCTCTTCCATCTCATGTCTCACTGTGATTCACTCCCTCAGATGTAAAAGCCTCCACAGTTCCAAAAGTACAATTAGTTCCTTTAATCAAGGAGCGTAACACTCCCATCCCATAGCCCATTAAGAGCTACATTTGCAATAAAAAATAATTTTTATCTTAAAAGGTATTTATTAAAATGTGTTATATATATATTTGGCATTTATTGTTTTGATTGTGCAACAATCATAATTGTAATGACACCAATTCAAATAAACTTTTGAATAATGAGAATCTTACAGTGAGAAGAAACTTTAAAAAGTTTAAGTTCAATATATAATCATACATTTTTGTTGTAAGAAGACATAATAAGGTAATGAACACATTACTTTCAAGGTTGTTACATTAGGTTAAAATTCTGTGAAAGGACTGGAATGGAAATATGAATTCAAGGAGAAAATGGGACAAAGTAACATTTCTTATTAGTGAAGAGTTTTTCCTGGGTTGTATAAGTGGATGGTGGTGGGTGTCAAGCCACTGTTATTTATATTCCAATGGATACATTTAAAAGAGTGATGTAACAGTTTCATTTTAAAATGTCAAGATTTACAATACACTAGAAACTTCATCCTTAGCAACTATTGAAACTGGATGAAACATATTAAATACCACTTCTGAAATGTGCAAGTGGGTACATAGTTTAGAAAGTTTTCCCTTAGGAGTTGCAGGAGCAGTAATGTGGGAAGACCATTCTTTTTAGAAGAGTGGTTCTCAGCCTTGGGTACACATTAGAATCACTTGTAGAGCTTTGAAAGGATCCAGTGCGTGAGCCACAGTGTAGACCAATGAAATCAGAATATGCCAGGATCAGATCCAAGCACTGGTATTTTTCAAAGCTCCCAAAGTGATTCTGATATGCAATCAAGGTTGAGAACCCTGGAACAGATCCTTCAAGGGAAGCCATCTGTCTGTGTGTACAAGGGTTGAAGCAGTGATTCTGAACTCTGGTTACACATTAGACTCACATAAGAAGATGTGATGAGTGGTGAGAGTCAGGCTAATTGGAGTATAATTTGCATAGAGTAAAATTCCCCCTCCTAGCAAACATTTCTATGAATTTTGACAAATACATGTAGTCTGGTGACCATTGCCATAATCAAGATACAGAACATTTCTGTAACCCCCGCCCAAAACTTCCTCTTGCCCCTTGATAATGGGCCTCTGTCTTCTTCCTCATCCCTTGGGAACCACTAATCTCACTCTGTCCCTATACTTTTGCTTTTTCCAGAACATTATATAAACTGTGTCATACAGTATGTAGCCTTTTGGGCTGGGCTTATTTCACATTGCCTAATGCATTTAATATTCTTACAGATTCTTTGCCGTAAGAATATTAAATGTATTAGGCAATGTGAAATAATCTGCTGGTAATTCATTTCTTTTTACTACTGAATAGTATGCCATGGTATGGTTGTACCAGAGTTTGTTTATCCATTAGCTATGTGAAAGATACCAGAGTTGTTAGTATTGGTTGTTATGAATGGAACCACTGTAAGCATTTGTGTGCAGGTTTTGGTGTAAACATATGCTTTCATTTCTTTGTAGGTAAATACCCAGGGATGACACTGATTGGGTCATATGAGATGTGTGTGTTTCGCATTATAAGAAACTGCCAAACTATTTTGCAAAATGGTTGGATCATTTGGCATTTCTACCAGCAATGCGTAAGGTTCCAGCTGTTCCACATTCTTGCCAACACTTGATATTTTCACATTGTAATTTTATTTTAGCCATTCCAATACATGTGTAATGGCACTTCGTTGTGGTTTTAATTTGCATTTCCCTAATTACTAATGATGTTGAGCTTTTAGTGTGATTATTTGCCATCTGTAGATATTTTGGTAAAATATCTGTTCAAATCCTTTGCTATTTTAAAGTGGGCAAATAATTTGGGTCGTTTTACTATTCAGTTTTGAGAATCGTTTATTTTATAAACAAACAATCATATACGTGATTTAAAATTTTTTTTTCCTCAGCCTATACCATGTTGTTTATTTCAACACATCTTTTGCAGAGAAGCCTTTTGTTTGTTTGTTTGTTTGTTTTTTTGGTAGAAAGTGATTTATTTAAAGAGAGAGAGAAACAGGAGAAGGAGAGAGAAAGAAAGCAGCTTCCACACTGAGTGGAAAGGAGTAGAGAGAGATGGAGTTTCGGAGGGGAAGGCAGGCTTCCATGAGAGAGTGTGGAAGGGGACTCCAGAGGGGAAATCTAGGAGAGAGAAAGATGGCTTCCACGAAGGGAGTGTTCATGGAAGGGGACCCAAAGGTGGAGTCCCGCAGAGAAGAGTTTTTATTCAGAAGAAATCCAGTTTGTCTTTTCTATTATGTAATTGATATTGCCATATCTTAGAAGTCTTTGCTAAAACAAATCTCATAAAGCATTTCTTTTATGTGCTTTTTCCGTAAGCTTAATAGTTGTGTCAGTTTGGGCAACATAATGAGACCCCAACCTCTACAAAAAATTAAAAAATTAGCCAGGCATGGTGGTGTATGCCTATAGTCCTAGCTACTTGGGAGACTGAGTTGGGAGGATCACTTGAACTCAGGAGGTTGAGATTGCAGTGAGCTACGATCGAGCCACTGTACTCTAGCCTGGGTGGCAGGGTGAGACCCTGTATCTAACTTTATAAACATCATTGTAGATTTTATTGCATTGAGGTCTATAATCCAATCTTGGTTAATTTTTGTATATGGTGTAATATATGAGTCAATATTCACTTTTATTGCATAAGAGTAACCAATTAACTGCTCTGGCATAATTTATTGTAAAGTTTGTTATTTCTCTTTTAAATTGACTTTACATTTTTGTCAAGGTTGTCTGACCATATGTGGTATATATACTATGAACTCTCTTTTGTTCCTCTGATGTATGTTTCTCTTTCACCAATACATTATCTTGATTAATGTTCTTTATAATAAATCTTGAAATCAGATATGTGAAGCTTTTAACTTTATTCTTATTCAGAAATGTTTTGTCTATTCTAGATCTTTTGATTTGAAATGAAATTTTGGAACTAGCTTGTGAATTTCTAAAGCACATAAACAAAAATATCTTGCTGAGATTTTGATTGGAATTGTATTGAACCTGCAGAAAATACACCTTAATGATGATGAGAACTACCTTCTTAATAATGAGTTCTGTAGTTCATGAACATAGTATATCTGACCATTTATTTAGGTTTTCTTTGATTTTTATCAGAACTGTTTTAGTTTCAGCCTACAGATGCTGCACATATTGTTTAGATTTATACTGGTCTTCCAGACTTTTGGGTGCTTTTGGTAGTAATCTTTAAAAAATTTGAATTTATAATTCTTCATTGCAATTTTGTAGATATGCAATTGAATTTTGTATATTGACTTTATATGTTAAACTCACTTGTTTCAGTAATTTTTTTGGAGACATTTGTTAATGTTTTGCATGCATGACCATGTCATTTTTGAATATAGTTTTGTTTTTTGCTTCTCAGTCTTTATGCCTGTCCATACCTCTTCCATTTTCCCTTTTCTCTGTCCCTTGTGTATTGCACTGGCCAGGGGCCCCAGAATGATGCTGAATAAGAGTGGTGAGAGCACACATCTTTTCCCCATTCCCAAACTTAGGGGAAAGGCATCACATTTTACAACATTAGGTATGATGTTAGTTATAGGTTTCTTGTAGATGCTTTTTGTGAAAATGAAGAAGTTCTGCTCTGTTCCTAATTTGCTGAGCGTTTTTTTCATAAACAGTCATTGAACATTGTCAGATACTTCTATTGCACCAATTGCCATGATCATCTGACTTTTCTTCCTAAAAACAATGCTATGTGTTTTTTTCAATTGACATATAGTAATTGTACATATTTATGGCATACATAGTGATGATTAAATGCATATAATGTATAGTGATCAGATCAAGATAATTAGCATATTTATCATCTCACATATTCATAATTATTTTTGTGTTGGGAGCATTTAACATCCTCCTTCTAGCTATTTTAAACTCTATATTATTGTTAACTACTCACCTTACAGTGGTTTAGACCACTAGAACTTATGCCTTTTCTTAGTTAGCTGGATGATATGGTGGATTATATTGATTTACTTTCAAATATTGTACTATCCTTGTTTTCCTCGTCAAAACAAATTTAGTGATGGCATATAATTATTTTTATATATTGATGTATTTGATATTTTGTTGAGAGTTTTCCTGTCTAAATTCGTGAAGGAAATTTCCTATAGTTTTATATACTGTCTTTGTCTACTTTTGGCATCAGGGTAATACGGGCTTCATGAAAGAGGTGAGAAGTATTCCCTTCTATTTTCTGGAAGAGACTACACATTTGAAGCTACAGCTTCTTTAAATGTTTGATTTAAGTTGTCTGGTGGAACCATTTGGGTCTGAATTTTTTTTTTTCAGAAGGTATTAAATTGTAAATTCAATTTCTTGGATAGTTTCAGGATTATTCGAATTGTCTACTTCATAGTGACTGAATTTTGTTAGTTTGTTCTTTTAAATGAATTGGTTCATTTAATCTCAATTGTCAAATACACACAAATAATGTTGTTTATAATATTGCTTTATTAGTCTTTTTGTACTTTTAGATCTGTAGTGAAACTTCCCTGTTTCATTCCTGTTATTAGCAATGTGTCTTTTTTCTCGGCCAATCTGGCTAGAGATTTATGAGTTTTGTCTGTCAATTCTAAGAAGCAGCTTTTCATTTTCATTGATTTTTCTTTATTATTTTATTGTTTTATTGATTTCTGCTCTAATATTATTTTTTCTTTTGTGGCTTTGGGTTTAATTTCTCCTCTTTATCTAGTTCCTTTATATGGAAGATTAGATCAGTTTTTGAGATTTTCTACTTACCTAAGTGTCTGATATTATAAACTTTTCTCTAGGAACTCTTCTGTATGTGTCCTAATGTCCCTTATGACTTCCTTTTGATTCATATGTTATTTAGGTATTTGTGGTTAATTTTCAACTGTTTGGGAGATTTTCTAGATACCTTTCTGATATCGACTTTTTTGTTAAATCAGTTTGGTCAAAGACCATACTCTGTAGGATGTTAATGCATTTACATTTTTTGAGTATTTTTCGGTGTTCCAGAATACGGTCTACCTTGCTCAATGCTTGTTGTGCTTTTGAAGAGAATATTATTTTGCTGCTGTTGTGAGGAGTGCTCTGTAAGTGTCAATTAGATGAGTTGGTTCATACTATTATCCAGATATGCCATATTCTTATGAATTTAGTTTATGTATATTTTCTGTTACTGGGAGGAGTACCTCTTCAACATGTCTCTAATCATTATGGATTTTTGTTTCTCTTTACAGCTCTGTGAGTTGTGGCTGAATGTATTTTGAAGTTCAGTTGTTAGTTGCATATAGATTTTGGATTATTGTGCATTCTAAATGAATTGACTCTGTTATAAATATGCAATATCCTTTTCCCCCTGGTATTATCAGTTATTTGGAAGTTTGTTTTTTTCATATTATTAATATAACCACTTCAGTTGTTTTTCGAATTGATGTTCACTTGGTATATTTTCCCTATTCTTTTATTTTTAACTAGTTAATGTCTTTATGTTCATGTGTTCTTATAGACAGTGTATAAGTGGGTGTTACTTTATAACCATCCTGACAATCTATATATTTTTCATTGGTGTGATTAAACAATTTGTATTTTATGTAATTTTATGTATGTTTGGATTTACATCTACCATCTTCCCAGCTATCTTTTGTGTGTTCTCTCTGTTCTTTGTGGTCTTCTGGCATCCCCCTTTTCTTTGCATGCTTCTTAGAATATGGTTAATAACTCTAATTTTATATCTACGATCGGGTTATTATTTATATTTTATAAAATTCTACAGTGGTTGCCTAGGGTGTTCGATACAAGCCTTTAATGTATCGCAATCTAATTTCCAAACAATATTACTACTTTGTTTGTGGTGTAATCACCTGCCAACTGTGTATTCCAATTCCTCTTTCCCACTTTTGGTTTTACTGATGCCGTTTATTTTATTTTTGTGCATGCTATAAAACTACAATACATTGCTCTTATTTTGGCTTCATACCAGCTGACATGAAGCCTTGGGATGTAACTTGTGGGAGTCAGTGAACCCACAGCACAGAATAGGACGGAGAAAGTCAAGGAGATGCTTTGAGGTGGCAGCTATCCACCTCCCAATCACCATAGTGTAATTTCTTCATTAAGCAAAGCTAATTTCATTACCCACTACAATAACATCAAGCAATGACTGAGAATCTCAATAGGATTTCAGGAAGGGAAGGTCAAAAATAAATATTTAAAGAGATTTAGGATTCGAGCCCAAGTAGCTTAAGGTAGATCCTTCAACAGGGGAGACACACAAAACGAGGGGCTTGAAGTGGGTCTTGATGCACAGTCCTTTCATAAGGGAGCTTTTAGCCAGACGAGCCATTGATTGTTTAAATAAATCAGTTTTCAAAAATTTCCTGAAGCACACACTGAGATCATGTATTATTTCACAGTCCTCTATTCCTGGGCAGGAATTTCCTGGAACAGACAGTAACGGCATTTCGATATAGGAAATAGCTGGTCTTCGCTCTCAGTCCTATTCATTAAGCTTTGTGGATGCAGCTGGTCAGTTCTCAGGGCAAAATCGCCACAAACTGACCCCAGTCTATGATATAGATTCTACGCTTTAGGAATCACTCCAGGCTTGAAGATCATTTCATGCAGCCTTACAAGTGTATGTTAGGGGGAGTGGTTAATATGAAGACATTAGAATAACTGATCCTGGCATGATTGGAAGGGAAGCAGCTACCTCTGTGCCGGTATGCAGACACCCAGGAGTCAGCTTTCCAAAACGGGTTGTCATCACTGCCTAAGAGCTCTCTGGAGAGGCTGCAAGATGGGCTCTAGCTTATAGCTCTGCGCTGTGTGAGCACAGGCGTGCGTGTATGTGTTTGGTTAACAGGTATTATTTAGCTGCTGTTGTCAAATAGCTGTCCCTGCTGTTCTGACCCATGTCTATTTGCAGCCTGACTGTGGGAAGCCAGATGAATGAGATTCTCTGTGACCTTATCTGTTTTACGCATTTAAGGATGTTTCTCAGCTGAACAAATAGGAATGAGTGCTTCCTTCTGCTAGCTAAGGGCCCTTAGAGGCAGCTGTGGATCAGATGGATTCTTGGTCTGACATGTGTACATGAAATGCTTGAGATTGAAGAAAGGTCACAGAAATTCTTAAGTTCTTCCTACCCATAGTGTGTGTTTCTCTGAATGTGTTTGTCCCACAGCCATGGGGAACTTGCTACTTCATTCTGTCTCAGCTCTGGAATAATGTCAATAGTTTTAATATAATATTAATTATACTATAATATTACATAATTATAATTATTAGTATAATATAAACAGAATAATATTAATAGTTTCTTTTTCTTCATAACATCGGAAGGAGGTTGTTTCTTTGTAAACATGTGTCTTGTTTTGGGCTGGAGAGGGAATCTAGTCTCCTCTTCACGGATAGAAATTGCATTTGCCGGCTGGGCACAGTGGCTCACGCCTGTAATCCCAGTACATTGGGAGGCCCAGGCAGGTGGATCACAATGTCAGGAGTTTGAGACCAGCCTGGCTAACAAGGTAAAACCCTGTCTCTACTAAAAAACATAGAAAAATTAGCCAGGCGTGGTGATGGGCACCTGTGGCTACTTGGGAGGCTGAGGCAGGAGAATCGCTTGAACCCGGGAGGCGGAGGTTGTAGTGAGCCAAGATTGCGCCACTGTACTCCAGCCTGGGCGACAGAGCGAGACTCCATCTCAAAAACAAACAAAAAGAAACTGCATGTCACACTCCGCATCCATTCCCACCCTCCTAACAGCATCTTGTGTCCTTTTGGGGATCCATCCCTTCCTCTGTATCAGTTCATATAGTGAGGCTGGGCTCAGCCCATCTCTGTTTCCAGAGGCTGAGAACCAGGAAAGGGGCATTCAACAGGTTGACTTGGCTACAGTGATTGAGTCAGGGATCAGTGCCTGACCTAACTCCAATAAAGGAGAGAGAGCTTCGTGACTTTTGGTGGAAATCTTGGAAGAAATAAAGTCCCATTTTGTGGACACTAGTAGCCGTAAGGATGAGGGCAAACTGACTCTGCTGGAAGCCACACCACAGAGCCTGAGAATGAAGCCAACACAAAGACATAGAGAGAAGACAAACTTGATGGTGTTGTTGAGGCTGGATCCAGCCATACCTGAATCCATAAGCTGTACCTCCAGACCTGTTCAGTTACATGAGCCAATAAATTCTCTCTTATTTTTTAAGCAAGTTTGTCTTAGGTTTATGCTATTTGTTGCTGAAAAGGTCCTGATGACTGTGCTCATGAAAGAGGTAGAGTAGTTGCCATGGAGATAACCACAGAGAAGTCACAGACAACCACAAGATTCTTAGCCATCATTCCCACTGCATCTCAGAACCAGCTTCCAGGTGTGGAAGCATTGTTGAGCTGGAAATAACGGTTGGCTTGTTCTTTCTCATAGGCTTTGTTAGGATCACCAAAACGATGGCAGTCCTTCCAAATGGTAGAATTGAGTGACGAGGATGCTAAGGCCTGAGTGTAGATCACCAGATAAATGGATTGGAATGTAACTGACATTTCTTGGCTCACTTCTTTCTGCTTTAGTAGTGAGAATCCACACACAGGCTCAGGGGCTTCCCTTCCGTCGACTTCCTTAGGTATTTTTTTTCTAATGTCCTGTTTCTGGAACTAGGTAGTAAGCCACTGGAGACCCAGCACTGTGTTTTAGGTCTCTGGAATGAAGTCTCAGCATTTTAACAATGCTGAAAACACAGCCTGAGAATACACTGACGCTCTTGTAAATAACGAGTGGATGGCTGGCTGGATGGACGCCGCTGTGTTGACTAAATTGAAAATCTCAGAGTTAACAAAATGGAAGCTGGTCAGCCACCCCTGCTGATGGACATGTTGTGTTTGATCAGTAGAATGTTTTCTTAATTGAGTTGTCAACATTTTTTAAGTCAAGAAAATTAAGATAAATTTGGATTCCTGCTATCTCTTGAAAATCGGAAGCCCGGGCCGGGCTGGCGTTCCCACTGCCTCCCTTGGATGAGGCGCGTGCTCTTCTGTTTGCCTCCCTGCCAACCCCCCAAGCCAGCCTCCCTTGTTCTGTGACTTGAATGCCAGCTCCAGGCCACAGAGCGGCCACAGAGGCCATGCCTCTCCTCTCCACGTGTCTGCTGGACGTCCATTATCTCCCCTTAACATTTGTTAATGGCTGGGCACGGTGGCTCACGCCTGTAATCCCAGCACTCTGGAAGGCCGAGGTGAGTGGATCACCTGAGGTCAGGAGTTCAAGACCAGCCTGACTAATGGGGTGAAATCCTGTCTCTACTAAAAATACAAAAATTAGCCAGGCCTGGTGGTGCGCACCTGTAATCTCAGCTACTCCAGAGGCTGAGGCAGGGGAATCACTCAAACCCGGGAGGCGGAGGTTGTGGTGAGCTGAGATCGCGCCACTGCACTCCAGCCTGGACAACAAGAGCGAAAGTCCGTCTCAACAACAACAAAACAAACCAAGAAAAACATTTAAAAACAATTGTTAATTTGAACATACAAAGCCTCTCTAAATAGGACTCAGGACAGCACCAGCTCCATTACTTTGTGGGAATACCGCGCGGTCGGCCGTCTGCAACCCAGAGCCAGGCCAGGAACTGATCACACTGGCACCATGGTCTCGGCCTCAGACCTCCAGATATCTGAGAAATAAATGTCTGTTGTTTATAAGCCACCCGTCTCTGGTGGTTTGTTAGGTAGCCCGAACAGACTAACACAGCACCGAGGTGCGTGAGGACATCCCACGCCAGCACTTTCTAGGGCCAGCGTGAGAGCCCCGCAGAGTGACCAGATGTAGCTTCCAAGCCATGGCCTTGCACCCTCTGTGTGCTCAGGGCCAGCCGGCATGCACTTGCAGCTTCGCAGGCAGGCCACGCGGTCTCTGTCACGCCTCAGTTCTGTCACCGCAGTGCGAGAGCAGCCAGGCAACATGTAAGCCCGTGTCTATGCCTCTGTTAGAATCAGAAGTACTTCGGTAAGTTGTTAAAACAGCTTGATTTACTTCTTGAAATTACATATACTTTTTATATATGATACAATATCATTCTTCTTTTAATTGTTTCTTAGCCATTAAAAAATGTGAAAAACATTTTTACTTTTTGGGCTGTATGAAAACAAGTGGCAGTTTGGATTTCGTCCGGGACCGTAGCTTCTGACCTCTGCTCTTTTTTTAATTTTTTGAACCTAGCTTTATTGAGGTATAATTGACAAATAAAATTATGTGTATTTAAAGAGGATGATGTGCTGATTTGATACACATATACATTGTGAAATGATTACCACAATCGAGTTAATGAACACATTCATCACCTCACATAGTTACTTTTAAAAGAATTTATTTATATATTTTGGCCGGGCTTGGTGGCCTGGCCAAAATATATAAATAATCTCAGCACTTCGGGAGGCCAAGGTGGGTGGATAACAAGGTCAGGAGTTCAAGACCAGCCTGGCCAAGATGGTGAAATCCTGTCTCTACAAAAATACAAAAATTAGCTGGGATGGTGGTGTGCGCCTGTAGTCCCAGCTACTTGGGAGGTTGAGGCAGAAGAATTGCTTGAATCTGGGAGGTGGAGGTTGCAGTAAGCCGAGATCACACCACTGCACTCCAGCCTGGGGGACAGAGCAAGACTCCATCTCAAAAAAAAAAAAAAAAAAAAAAAAGAATTTATTTATTTATGTATCTTATTTTTTAATTTTTGAGACAGTCTCACTCTGTCCCCCAGGCTGAAGTGCAATGGCGTGATCTCGGCAACCTCAGCCTTGCGGGTTCAAGTGATTCTCCTGCCTCAGCCTCCCAATGTATTTTTAAACTCAGTTAAATTGTCTGGATTTATGGTGTAGCTCATCACGTGTTGCTGTATGTGTACACCGTGGAGAGGGTAAGTCAAGCTGTTTAGCATACGCACCACCTCACATATTGATCGTATTCTGTGGTGAGAACAATAATTACTTTCTTAATAAATTTCAAGCCTTATTACCTACAGTCACAGTGCTGCACGTTGTGCCTCAGAATCTTTTCATCTTACAATGGAAAGTTTGTACCCTTCGATTGTCACCCCTGGCTGAGTGTGGCTTGAGGGTTAGCGTGCAGGAGGCAGAATGGTAGATCACAGAACCAAAGATGGGTGGAAACAAGTCTCTTAGAGCAAATAAATGGGGAGTCAGTGGAAGGTTTTTTAAAAAGTTGCCTGATTCAATTTACATTTTTAAAATTCACCGTCTCATTAATTCTCAGTTCAGCCTAGAATACTTTCCTCTCCCAAATTATATAAATCTATCCTCAAGAAAGAGCCTCCTTATTTCTCTCTCTCTTTTTAACCACAAAAATGAAAACAAAGGGCATGGTTTTGCTTTTGTGAAGTTGGGCCTTTGTGAGTTTCACTTCTAGTGCATTGATCCCATGTGGCTGATCACTCATTCAGTCTCTTTGTGAAAGAGGTAATTTGAAACAAGGTAGTAAAGATTCTCAACAAGGCAGATCCATTCTTTGTGCCCAGGTTCACGCTGCTTCAGTGGCTAGCCATTGAAATGGTTCTGCAAAGCGCTGGGATTTAAAAAATTCTGCTGCTGAAATTTCCTGCTGCTTTTGACGAATCAGCTTAAATTCCTATTGTTTGTTTTTAGAATAATGTAGGCGACGGCAGTCTGGTTCCCTTTTAATTGTCTTCATTTCTGCCCTTATTTGAGTTGCAGCAAATCAGCGAAATGGTGTGATAATGACAATGGCAACAGCTTCCCCCCTCGGCACACATTTTTCCTTTCCATTTTGTTAACCACAATCAGAAGAATGCATCTGTTCAGAGGCCCCCTCTCCTGTCAGATCTTAGAGCATGAAACAAACAGGCCTGAAGACAGTCAGAGCTGCATGTGTCTGATGCGATGCATCCAAAGAAAAATAACCGTCTGAGCGACTCGATCAAAACGATGTCCCCTCTGCAACAACTGGGGCCCAAGAACTTCATAGCGTCTCCCCCCACTTTCTCTGTGTAATAGAACTATCGGCGTCCAGGCATGTGACTCGCTCCGGGTCTTTCAACAAGAATGAGAGTGAGGCGTTCGTACGAGCGCTGCCTTCTTCGTTCTGAACGAAGGATCGTTTTCCACGATGGAATCGTGCTTTCCGATTTTTACTGAGAGGCATGTAGCTTCTCTTTCTTTATCTGCCTTGTGAGAAGTACGAACAGCATAATTTTCAAGCTCTTACCCAGTTCTAACATATTCGTATCTTGTATGAAGTACATGTTGTATTAACGGGTCTGTTGACGTGGTAGAAATGACCTGACTCATTCGTGCATGGACGGTCAACATCCTGTTCAGCATTTAGCCCAGAACCGTTGAGGCTATGTCCGGTCCACACAAAGGTACCTGAAAACGGTGCAGTGATTGCTGCCTGCTGACTTTCGCTCCAAAGATTTAACCACGTTAGTTGGTGGCTTTCAGATAGACACAGACCCAACGACATACCCTTGGAAACAGCATCCTTAGTATTTGTTTTCTTCCTTGGTGGAGCAAGTGTGACCTTTACAGCTTTTAGACACGGTGGAAGATTAGTTCTTAATGTTACTCTGCAGCTAGATGAAAAGTCTTTGTGAACAGGGAAAGCTGAGGAGATAATACCACAGCTGGGGACCCCAGGCAGGGGGTGCAAGGCAGGGGATTGTGATGTTTAATCTGGAAAGCAGGGAAGCTGTTCCATCAGGAAGGTCACATTCTCCATGCTGTAAACGTCCCCTCTTTGTCCACCCCCTGTGTAAACTGGATTAGGAGTTCTGTGCCTCAGAACGCCCACTTTGTCTCGGGGAGATTGACCCCTATCAGGAAAAGGAGATTGGGTATTAGAAGAGGCTTTGCTGCCTGTCTCTTTAGCAACTCAGTAGAGGAATTTAATCCTATTTGTGTCACCCGCTGTTGACACTGAGACGCCACTACACTGGCAAGTGATCTTGTATTGGTCTGTGACTGAGGTTGGTGGAAGGGACTTGGCAGGGGGTGTCCCCGAAGCATAGAAGAGTTGATGGCCTTTAGGAACTGTCTCTTTGCCCCAGCCAAGCTGTAAATGCAGGGGAGCAGCTCACTGGGAAATGTGGACCCTCACACACCTTTCTGGAGACGTTCTGTGTTCCATCCATTTCTTCTTCCTTTCCTGTGGGTGTGGCCTATGGAGGCTGCCTATGGGAAGGCCACATCCAAGCTGGAAGGGCCAGGAGAGATTTTCAGTGGGGTTCAGAGACTGGCTTTGAAGACAGGTTTTTGACCCAAGAGCTGGAGCCCATGGCGTGCTGGTAGATGTTTAATAAAAATTGGTTCTCACACCCACATGGCTAATTTCGAACTACCAAGAGTTTAGCAGCCGACTTGCTAAATTCTCGAAGATTTTGCAGTTGGCTTTTGCAAGCCAGTGTGAACTAGTTCCAGCATACCATAGAAGAGAACCAATAGTGAGACACTTCTGAAGTGGCTTCTGTTTGCTCGAAACGTGTAAGTGGATTCTGACTTGGCATATTTTTCAGAAATCATTCGGATGCAAGTGACAGAAAACACAACTCAAACTATCTGAAACAAAAACGAGGATTCGTTGCCTTTTAACTACCAGGCCGAGGTACTCTGCCTTCTGGCTCAGCTGGACACACGCAGTATGAAATATGTCATCGAGACACCCTCTTTCCACAGCTTGCCTTATTTTATTTCATGTTGATTTCACTCTTGGGCAGACTTGCCCTCATGATACCAAGATGACAGTTAACTTAAGGACAACCTGTTATCCTCCCAGCAACTTCAGCAGAAAAGGAAGAGAGTGTTTCTTTCCCCAGAGGGTTTCCGAAGAGTTTCTGACTTTACTCTCACTGGATTGGAAAAGGAGCATGGACTCACTTGGAGCAAATCACTGTTTAGTTCCGTGATTAATTTTCTCTGGCTTAAGGCTCACACTGAAATTGCAGATGGTGTAGATAACAGAGTTCTGCTACCCCTCGGCCAGCAGGCTAATTCCAAAGGGAGATGGCACATTTCACACGACCAGGATTTCTGGGATGGAAGCCTGGTTGGCAGCTGAGCGATTCCACCTGCCGTCTGTGTATGTCTCTCCACAGGTGTTCTAACGTCAGCTCTGTTACCGATGGTGTGTCCTGTGATTCAATGAAATTCGGACACTGACCACTCAGAGTTAGTGCAGACCCCGTGGGTTAATGGCGGGGTCCCCAACAAGACTGCCTTCACTCCAGATGCCAGCTGCAGGGGGCAGGGGACTTTGTCCAGTGATTCTATTTTAAGGTTATACGCTCAACCAAACCTGAGCCAAATACCCAAGGTGCCTGCAATTCTGTTCAACGTGCCTACAAATTTTGGGGTTCCTACAGCCTCCCTTTAGGTTCAATAAAGCAGCTCACAGAACCCACCAAAAGCATGCTGTGCTTATGATTACAGTTTTATTATAAAGGGTCTAACTGAGGACCCGCCAGATGGAGGCGACACTAGGGCAAGTTCTGGGGTGGGCACGGCGGGTGGGGGGGATGCAGAGCTTGTGGGCCTCTCCTCGTGGAATCCAGGGCCTCTCTCTCTCCACACATTACTATGTTGACCAAGAGGAAGCTCCGCTGGGCCTGCAGTCCAGAGTGTCACGTGGGGTTTCATTATGTAAGGGCAACTGACTAAGCCACTGTCCCCTCCCCTCCTCAGGGTTTGGGGAGTGGGGCTGAAAGGTGTAGTCCTGTGAACACATGCTTGGCCTTTGCGGTGCCGTCACCCCCTCCCTTGAAATCATCCAGGGGTTCACCCGTGAGTCACCCCCTTAGGATATGCTTAGTTATGCTAAGGAGCATGACTGCCAGTTCAGCACAAGCTGGCTGGCCTGGTGGCTCATGCCTGTAATCTCAGCTCCTTGAGAGACTGACATGGGAGGATCTCTTGAGCCCAAGGGTTCTAGACCAACCTGGGCGTTATGGCAAAACTGTGTCTCTACAAACAGTACAAAAATTAGCTGGGCATGATGCATGTACCTGTAGTCCCAGCTACTCGGGATGCTGAGGTGGGAGGGAGGATTGCTTGAAGCTTGGGAGTTCAAGGCTGCAGTGAGTCATGATCACACCACTGCACTGCAGCCTGGGTGATAAAACCAACCAACCAACCAAGCAAACAAACAAAACCCAGGTGTGAAGGAATGGGGCCCTCATGGATAACAACCCATCACTTGGGAGGTGCCAGGTTTCTAAAGCTCTATGCTAGAACGGCGGCAAAGAGCTGATCTGTTCTTCATTATGTCTGTCATCAAGTGGGCGTGGCTATGGAAATGTCTAGATGGAGAGATACACATATTCATGCGTATTAATACCGTGCGACGACCCATTGGCAGAACGATTAATAATTAAACATCCAAACCTCCTCTTACATAAATCTCCACTCGGCGCCGTAGAGCTCGAGAAGCGCTGTCAAGATAATTGCTCCTAACTCAGACAAAAAAGGATTTTTATGAGTCCTTAGGAAAATACTTGTTCAGTTTCCAGTCAGTGCTCTGTCTCCGTGGGTTCTACATCTGCAGATTCAACCAACTTCCGACTGAAAATATTCAGGAAAAAACCCAAAGCGATAAAAATGACAATAGAACAATCAAAAATGCAAATCTGAAAGCAAGGCAGCGTAACAGCGACTTAAATGGCATTTACATTGTGTTCGGTGTTATAAGTAACCTAGAGATGATTTAAAGTATTTGAGAAGACCTGCGTAGGTTATATGCAAATTCTATCTCATTTCATATCAGGAATCGAGCATCCGAGGATTTTGATATATCCATGGAGGTCCTAAAACCAGTGCCCTGAGGATACCGGTAATTTCACAACTCATTGCTTGTTTTCGCTGGGTGTCTGGTGGCTTTGATGCCTGTGTCCCAAGAAGAACGTGCTTAGGCTAAACCAACGCTGAGAAACTGAAAGATCATTAGGCACCAGGAATGCAGCTTAATACGGGAATCAGCTGGGCACAAGACAATGTATAATGGGGTGCAGTGGGAACCTCAGGTTTCTGTGCTGCCTGAAGACATTCACATAAAAAAACACAAATCAAAATAAAAACACTGCTGGCTAAGGAACCAGTTCTAAGGGTCAGATATGAAGAAAACCCAGCCAATTTGCAACCCACGGAGGCTAAGCGGAGTTCAGATTCTTGGAAGTCTGCGGCTGGGGTTGAGTCTGTTATGTGAAGCTAGTTTTCTCTTTTCTGGGTGTCTGTTTTCCTGACCTGTTCCCTGCCTGGTGATTGCCAGATGAGGCACCTCTGAACCTGGCTTCTTCTGCGGCATGAGAGCCAAAACACCCGCGGGCAGGGTGGGAAGAGAGGGGCCGTTCCTTGCGTCACAAGCGGCTGGACAGTGAGCTTCTAGAACAACAGCTTGCCCCGCCCCTAGAAAGCCAGTTTTGCAGTCCCATACTTTTGAAACACCTGCCCCATTTGACTTGAAACACCTGAGTGTGCAGATGGCACCTGCTTACTGGGATGCAGGGCATAGAGATGGAATGGGTTAGATGAGCTCAGGAGCTGCTGCTGCCTGAAACGTGCAGAGATGGATTTCACCTCACCGCGGCGGCTGACACAGCCTTGACTCGTGATATGTCTTCTCGGTGGTCCAGCTGGAGGCTAGAAGATGGCTTGTCATTGTGCATGGCAGATACACTTGAGCAAATCCAGATACGTTATTTACTACAGCTAATATTGATTTAGAAAAAATTTAAATCAATTTTGTTAAGGTATAATTTGCACCTGTTTTAAGGGTATAGTCATTGGCTTTTTGGGCAGATGTGTGTACCATATAAGCACCGTCTCAATAGAGATACAGACATTGCCATTGCCCCAGAAGTTTCTTATGCCCCTTTTCAGGTGACCCCAACCCGTCTGTGGCCCCTGTCAACTGTTGTTTGTCACTAGGTTAGCTGGGCACGGTGGCTCGCTCCTGTAATCCCCGCACTGTGGGAGGCTGAGGCGGGTGGATTACCTGATGTCAGGAGTTCGAGACCAGCCTGGGCAACATAGCAAAATGCCATCTCTACAAAAAAAATACAAAAAATTAGCCGGGCATGAGAGCATGTGCCTGTAGTCCCAGCTACTCGGGAGCTGAGGCAGGAGAATCACTTGAACCCAGGAGGTGGAGGTTGCAGTGAGCCAAGATCTTGCCATTGCACTCCAGCCTGGGCAACAGATCGAGACTCCATCTCAAAAAAAGAAAAATTTCATTTTTAAACTTTTTTGAGGTAAAATTGACAAAAAGTTATATATATTTAAGATGTACACTTTGGTGATTTGCCCTATGTATATACATTGTGAAATGGTCACCACAGTCAAGCTAGTTAACATATCTATCACTTTATACAGTGACTGTTTTCTTTGTTTTATGATGAAAACACTGAAAATCTATCCTCTCAGTAAATTTCAAGGACACAATACGGAATTATTAACTATAGTCCTCCTGCGGTTCATTCGAACTCTCGAACTTGCTCATCTGGCATAAGGGAAACTTTGTTCTTTTTTTTGAGATGGAGTCTTGCTCTGTAGCCCAGGCTGGAGTTCAGTGGCGTGATCTCGGCTCACTGCAACCTCTGCCTCCCCGGTCTTGTTCAACCAGTTCTCCTACCTCAGCCTCCCAAGTAGCTGGGATTACAGGCACGAGCCACCATGCCCAGCTAATTTTTGTATTTTTTAGTAGAGAAAGGGTTTCACCATGTTGGCCAGTCTGGTCTTGAACTCCTGACCTCGTGATCTATCCGCCTAGGTCTCCCAAAGTGCTGGGATTACAGTTGTGAGCCACCGGGCCCGGCTGGAAACTGGACTTTTTCATCAGCGTCTCTCCGTTCTTTCACCAGCGTTGCTGAGCCCTGGCAGCCACCATTTTGCTGTCCGCTCCTCTGACTTTCGCTTCTTTAGATTCTGCATGTGAGTGAGATCATGTGGTATTTGTGTTTCTGTGCCTCACTTATTTCACTTAGTTTCATGTCCTTCAGCATCATGTATATATTACTGCAAATGGCAGGATTTTTTTCTTTTTCTTTCTCTGAGACAGGGACTGGCTCTGTCACTCAGACTGGAGTGCAGTGGCGTGATCTCAGCTCACTGCGACTTCTGTCTCCCCGGCTCAAGCGATCCTCCTGCCTCAGCCTCCCAAGTAGCTAGGACTACAGGCACACACCACCATGCCCAGATAATTTTTGTATTTTTTTTGTACAGACAGGGTTTTGGGGTTTCTCCACGTTGCCCAGGCTGGTCTCCAAGTCCTGAGCTCAGGCCATCTGCCTGCCTTGGCTTCCCGGGATGCTGAGGCTTTCCAGGACGCTGAGGCTTCCAAGATGCTGAGGCTTCCCGGGATGCTGAGGCTTCCCAAGATGCTGAGGCTTCCCGGGATGCTGAGGCTTTCCGGGACGCTGAGGCTTTCCGGGATGCTGAGGCTTCCCAGGATGCTGAGGCTTCCCAAGATGCTGAGGCTTCCCAAGATGCTAAGGCTTCCCGGGATGCTGAGGTGTGAGCCTATAAGCCACTGTGCCTGGCTGGATTTCTTTCCTTTTTAAGGCCAAGTAATATTCCATGTATATATACACCCCACATTTTCTGTATCCATTTCTTCCTTAATGGACACATAGGCTGGCTCATCTTGGCTATTGTGAATATCACTGCAGTGAACATGGGGGTTCAGATGTCTCTGCAAGGTGCTGATTCATTTTCTCTGGATATATACCCAGAGTGGGATTGCTGGATCATATGGTAGTTCTATTTTTAACATCTTGAAGAGCCTACGTACTGTTTGCCATAACGGCTTTACCCATTTACATTCCCGCCCACAGTGTGCAAGGATTCTCTCTTTTCTTCATCTTTTCCAACACTTATTTTCCATCTTTTTGATAATAGCCGTCCTAACAGGTGTGGGGTAATATCTCACCGTGGTCTTGATTTGCATTTCCCTGGTGAGTGGTGGTGTCCAACCCTTTTCATATACTTCTTGGCCATTTGTTTGCCAACTTTTGAGAATAAACACGCATTTTAAAACGCAGGACATGTTGAGTAAAACCACAGCAGTGTGAGAGGAAAAGCACAACAAAACAGACACCAACCGTAACAACGTCTTAGTTGTCAGGCACACGATCCGAGACAGCCAGACAACCCGGTCCTATAGCACTACAGAGAGAGAGGCACATCACGACGTAGCTCTGACCTCTGGTTCAAATCCAGGCTTCTCAACCGATGAGTCCCGTGACCACTGTCTACACTGAACCTCTGTTCTCTTGCCTGCTGAATGCGAATTATAAAATGCCTCCCTCATGCGACTGCAAGGATTAAATGAGATAATATCCACCAAGCACGTAGATCAGTGCCTGGCACAGAGGATGCCCAGGCAGTCATCAGTTGTGATGCGTTCAATGTGTTCTGTGTGTCAGGCTGAATACTCCTGCTCCTCATGGTTCGTTCTTCATACAACAGCCAGGATGCCTAAAATACACAAGTCAGACCATTGCACTCACAATGAAACCCAGACGCCCTGCATGGCTGCTCCTTGCAAGATGTTATCACTCCTGCTTCTTGGAGTGTTCTTAGATGAGCAGAAGTTCTATGATTGCAGGCTCCATGCTGAGCTCACAGAGTGTAGATGGAACTCACTTCTGTGGACCCATCTTGCACAGCCACGCCTTTGTGTAATTGGTTGTGAGCATAGTAGCAGAATTGTTTTTGCTAATATTCTCCTGGTATTCTCCCCTCTGCTCTCTATGCTCCAGCCACACCAGACATTCTTCTGTTCATGGAACCCCTGCCTCCAAGTTCATTTCCTTCTCTGCAGTTCCTTCTGCCTGGAACTTCCCCACAGACTTCTGCACCATTGCAGAGCTGCCCTCGGCACTCCAGTGCCAGCAGGCTGTCACCAATGAGAGAGGTCGCCCTGCCTGGCCTGTGCACAGTGGGTCTCACAGTGCACTTTTACGGCACCTACCTCCACCTCAGCTCATCCTGGGTGTTTGTGTGTCTGCGTATTATCTGGATTTCCAACTTTTCCTGCTAGAGCATAAGTTCTGCCATGGGAGGCTCCACGATGAGCAGATGTTCTATGATTAGAGGCTTCAGGAAGAGCTCACACAGAGTTTGGATGGAACTCACTTCTGTGGACCCGTCTTGCATGACCAGACCTTTGTCTAATTGGTTGTGGCCACAGTAGCAGGATTGTTTTTGCTCCGAACTTTAAGACCTAGCCATTGTACTCAGAGGACGTAGTCTATCCCATGGACTATCCAGAGTACCATGCGGGAGACAGTGCAGGGCATGCCAGCTGTACGGTGTCAGGGGTCGTTGAATACCTAATGACGGACATCCAACCCAAAGTTACTTAAGGTAACAATGCAAGTGGCAAGGGGATTAATTGGCCCAAACAACTAAAAATGTCAGAATAGCCTTCAGGCATAGCTTGATCCAGGAACTCAACATCAGTGACACCAGTCTCTCCCCATCTCTTGTCTCTGCTGTCCTTGGGAATGGCTTGCTTCTCAGGCGGTCTCTTCATGTGGTGGCCTCCAGCATCTTCCCAATTACATCCTCCAAGCTTTAGGTTCAGTAGAAGAAACACTTTCTCTTTTCCAATGGCTGAAACAAATGGCCACTCCTTGAGTCTTATGGGTCTGCCTGTGGGCATGTGTATTAATCAATTGCTGTATAACAGACTATCCCAGAACTCTGATAGTGACTTAAAGCAGGATAGTTATTTATGATTTGCTGTTTCTATAGGAGAGAAATTCAGACACAGCCCTGGGGGCTGGTTTGTCTTTGCTTCATGATGTCTGGGGTCTCAGCTGAGAAATTCCAAGGCTGACGTCTGGAAGCATCTTAAGGCTTGACTGGGGCTGGAGAATCCAGTTCTAAGATGGTTCACCCAAATGGCTGATGAATTGGTTTTAGTTATCTCCACCTGGATCACGCTGCAGGCTGCTTGAGTCTCCTCACAAGATGGCGCTGGCTTCCCCCAGAGAGCCAGATAGGAGTGCAAGTGCTTTTATGCCCCACCTCTGGAACTCACACTCTGTCATCTCAACTACATGCTGCTCATTAGACGTGAACTAGCGGGTCCAGCCCTCGCTGGCACTGGTGGTAGTACAACTGGGCTCACACTTAAAAGGGATGAGTGTTAAAAAGTTTTTCAGACTTATTTAAAAACCACCACAGCCCTAAACTTATCATTGTTGTTAGAGGGATAAACTCTGCTGACTGCTGAGGCTGTACCGCTTCATGTGGGCAGTTACCAGAAAATGACAGAACAGATTCCTGTTACATTTTTCTTCTCCACCCCCACCCCCAAAAACAAAACAGAAACGAACAATACCTAGATGTTCTGACACTAGCATTTCATGTATTAAAATATCGTGGAGATATAAAACTACACAGAGATCTTTTTTTCTGGGGAGGACAACCCATTTTACACAGATCCCAATGTTTTTGAATTCTCATTTTCTATCAGGTCTTAGGACACAAGCTTTACACAGAGGGTAATACTAGCAAGGCTCCTGAACATTTTGCTTGAATGGCAGTTTTTACAGCCTGCTTTAGCAAAGTTGATATTTTTAAAAAGCATCATTGTAAAGTAGAAAAATGAAGGTGTGTAAAAAAACAGAATTCTTTATTTTACAAAATAACTGACCAACAGTTTACTTGAAATACGGGAGTCCTGATGTTAATGTGAGATGCTATACACTTTGCACCCTCATCTCTGCAGCCGTAACTCTGCAGGAAGCAGGTGTGCTCTTCCATTCCCTTGGGGAGAACATGGTTTTGCATCTGGAAAAAATATTCGTTTCTATCGGGGGGTGGGGGTGGGGGTGGCTGGCTAGCTGATTCCTTAGCGACTGTCCAAAAATCCATGCCTCCCTGTTCTGTAACGGCTTCACAGTGCTCTAAGACAGACACAAAGGTCTGTCATTTATACTTTTGCCCAAGCTAAAAATTAGACTTTCATGTGGCACAGCCCACATTTGTGTGATAACCAGCCTGTTCCCAATTCCAAGCCCAAGCTCCTCCACAATTTTCAGTGCCACGGTTCTCTGAATGAACTGATGAATGGCCTTAAGTCCCCATTTACATCTGCCCTGGAATCCCTCCCTCGCTGAGGAGGGCGGAACTGCACCAGCCAGCACTGTTCAGCGCCATCAAGATGCAAAGCATGTTGTGATGTGTTTCTGTTCTGTGGCGGGGCTGCTATGGCCTTTTTTTTTTTTTTTTGACTAAGCTCATCTTGCTGCTTCTTAAACATCAAGCTTTTAGCCTAGGCTGTGTCAACCTTCAGTGGTGTTTTTATTTTATTACAGTGGAAGGGTTTTATCCAACATGGGGGCGAATGGCTTGGCTAAGTGATTTCGAAGCCCAGACTCATTCTCTGCTTACACTTGCGTCCGCTGTTAATGGAATTCGAATAAACAGTTCTCCAGCATGAAAGGTGCTCTATTAGATTTGTTTTAAAATTCCTTTAAGGATGTCAGCATGCAGCCTCTAGATGTGATGGGAGAGGCATAGCCGATCAACCCCTAAGGCTGCTGTGAATTAGGCTGAACCCACTGGAAATGGGAAGTTCAGAGAGCACAGATGGAAAAGATTGAACTAGTGGCTCAGAGTGAATTCAAAGGGCAGTTTGCTCTGTGCAGAGAGACACCTGTGCAGTGGAGTGTCGGCAAATACACAGCCCCCTGGAGAATGCCTGGGCTGTTGGCTCCTGAAGGCTGGGTCTGTTTTCAGCACGGAAATCCCCAGCAGGCCCCAGCAAGGATGAATTTTCCCAGGTTGGCTGGTTTGAGGTTTGCACCTGACTGGAGGCTTGAAATTTAGAGTTGAGAGCATCTGTATTCTGTGGCTTCCTGAACTAGCCTTCAAAAACATTCTGTAACTGACCAACGGGCTTGTTTTGCCCACTCCCCAGACAGACCTGATTTATCAACGCAGGGGAATTGCAAAGGAGAAAGAGTATGATACATGTAAGCCAGCTAAACAGGAGACTGCAGCTTTATCATTACTCAAACCAGCTTCCCTGAGAGAATTTGGAGGCTGGGTTTTTCAAGGATTCTTTGGTGGTCAGGGGCTAAGGAAGGGATGCTGCTGATTGGTTGTGGATGCAGTCGTGGGTGTGTGGCCCTTGTGTGCTGGGTGTGGCTAGAGGAGCAGTTAAGTCAAGAGTCTTGGGTCTGGGGGGTGCCATCTGGTCATCAGAAGTGCAAATGCCTGAAAGGACACATCAAAAGGCCCATCTTAGGTTCTACAATTGTGATGTTATTTGCCAGTAATTGGAGAAGTTGCAAATCTTGTAACCTCCAGAATAATTACTGGTAATCCTTGTTTTTTTTTCTTCTTTGAGGCAGAGTCTCACTCTGTGGCTCAGTCTGGAGTGCAGTGGCATGATCTCAGCTCTCTGCAGACTTCGCCTCCTGAGTTAAGTGATTCTCCTGCCTCAGCCTCCCGAGTAGCTGGGATTACAGGAGCACAGCACCGTGCCTGGCTAATTTTTGTATTTATAGTAGAGACGGGGTTTCGCTGTGTTGGCCAGGCTGGTCTCAAATTCCTGACCTCAGGTGATTCATCCACCTTGGCTTCCCAAAGTGGTGGGATTACAGGTGTGAGCCACTGTGTCCAGCCTGATAATTGTTTAACTAAGCCTACATCTTAGTGGAATTCAGGCTCCTCTCATTTTCCTAACCTGGTGACTTTTCATTGGTTTAGTTTTGGGGAAGGGCTATTATCTTTTCAACTATAAACTAAATTTCTCTCAAAGTTAGGTTGATCCAAGCCCAGGAATGACCGAGGGCAGTTTGGAAGTTAAAGGGAAGATGGGGGTTGGTTAGAGCACACCCTCTATGTCTCTTGTAATTTTCTCACAGTTATAAATTTCTAACTGTTAAAATGTTTGCAAAAGTGGTTTCACCTCTACAAGGCAGAACATTTTTCATTTCATTCCACTAGAACAGTCACAGATTTCTCAAAGTATAATTTTACAAAAATTAAGATTTTCAGAAAGTTAGAGTTTCAAAAGGTTAAAAACATAACATAGTGAAAGGGGGTTCCAATACTTGCTTCATTTGTTGATAAGGAAGCTGACATGGTGTGTCTGTGTCCCCACGCAAATCTCATCTTGGACTACAGTTCCCATAATCCCTGTGTGTCATGGGAGGGACCAGGTGTATATAATTGAATCATGGGAGTGGTTTTCCCCATCCTCTTCTCCTGATAGTAAGTTCTCATGAGGGCTGATGGTTTTATAAGGGGCTTCCCTCTTTGCTCAGCTCTTATTCTTCTTTTCCTGCTGCCTTATGAAGAAGGACGTGTTTGCTTCCCCTTCCATCATGACTGTAAGTTTCCTGAGGCTTGCCTAGCCCTGCAGAACTTTGAGTCCATTAAATCTCTTTCCTTTATGTAAATTACCCAGTCTTGGGTATGTTTTTATAGCAGAGTGAGAATGGACTAATGCAGAAGCCAACAAGATGACATAGCTGGATAAAATTAGGTTATGAGAAATTTTATATATATATATATATGCACACACACACATATGTATGTATATTTATGCATACATATACATACAGGGAAAAAGAATGCTTCAAGAGATTGAAAAGTTTGATGCTGCACAGTTTAATGCCATAGGGCAATTAAACAATCACCTTGGAGGCTTTCTTTTTCTAGAAGACAGAAATTATTCTAATCCCTACTGGACAAAAGTCATTTGTAACGTATCAATCTACTGCAAGTTAACATCTAAATTTACAAAGTTTGGGCCCTGATCAATAGTAAATAATATATCAGATAACGTTCTCTTTCCCTAGGGTCTCCCATGACATTTCAGTGGACTTGTGGAATGTTCTAGCATGATTTTGAAAGGGCATGGAGTGATCGTTTTGCCTTATTTCCAAGCTTTGCATAGTTTTTCTTAGCAAGTTGCATTCTGAAATGTCCACAGAGGCAGAGTGGGGCCATGTTAGTCTAGGGTGTGCATGCCCTGTCTAGGGGCAGCTGCTTCTCAATGCCAAGGGTTTGTTCCCAAGGGCCGTGTGAGGCCCCTGTGACCAGAACCAGAGAATTTCCATGAGAAAGTATAAATGCACATTTGTATGTGAAATGTTCTGCAGGAGTCAGGGTTCTCCAGGGGGACAGAACTCACAGGGGAGATGTATACATGGAAAGCAGTTTATTCGGGAGAATTGACTCACGTGATCCAAGGCAAAGTCCCATGATAGGCCGTCTGCAAGCTGAGCAGCAGGAAGCCAGCAGTGGCTCAGTCTGATCACAAAACCTCAAAGGTAGGGAGGCCGACTCAAAAGTAGTGCAGCCACCCGTCAGCCTGTGGCCAAATGCCCCAGAGCCCCCAGCAAATCACTGGTGTAAGTCCAAGAGTCCAAAGGCTGAAGAACCTGGTGTCTGACGTCCAAGGTCAGGAAGCATCCAGCATGGGAGAAAGATGAAGGCCGGAAGACTCAGCAAGCCTGCTCATCCCACCTTCCAGCCGTGCTGGCAGCTGATTGGATGGTACCCGCCCACATTGAGGGTGGGTCTTTCTCTCCCAGTCCACTGGCTCAATTGTTAATCTCCTCTGGCAACACCCACACAGACACACCCAGAAATAACACTTCACCGACTGTGTAGGCATCCTTCAATCAAGTTGACATCTAATATTAACCATCATATGTTCTAATTTTAAAATATTGGCAATTAATTCAGTAGAAAGAAAAGACAATATTGTCTTCATCATTTTGAGCTGGGTATGTTGGTGCAAAAGTAATTGGGTTTTTTGCTATTACTTTTAATGGCAAAGCTGCAATTACTTCTGCACCAGCCTAATAAAATTCCATAGACTGGTGGCTTATAAACAACAGGAATCTATTTCTATGGTCCTCGAGTTTGAGACTCTAGGATCAAGGCATCTGTGGTTTCAGTGTCTGCTGGGGACCTGCTTCCTGGTTCATAGATAGCACCGTGTTGTCACTGTGTCCTCACATGGTGGAAGGAAGGAACAAACTCCCCCGGGACTCTTTTGTAAGGGCACTCATCCCATTCATCTGGGCTCTGGTCCCTGATCTTCTTTCATAGGGCTCACCATTAATATCATCGCCTTGGATAAGATCTCAGCATTAATTTGAGGTGGGGCATAAACATCCAGTCCTTTGCAAACACCGTGCTGGCAAACAGGCAGGTCCAAGGTTGCTGGATGCGGCCTTCTGAGAAGTCATCTGGTAGACCCGTCGCTGTTTCAGTAAGGCAGTGCAGTCAGGAGGGAGGGCGCCTCCAGCCAGATGGCTCGGCTCAGATCCCAGCCCTGGTGCTTGCTAGCTGTGTGAAGATGAGCGGGGATTTTATCTGAGTCTCATTTCCATATCTTTAAAATGGGTGCTAGCATAACACCTACCTCATCCACTTAGGAGGAGCTGATGAGTATCATCCTTGAGCGAGAGAGTTCCTGGCCCGCAGCTGGCACACGGTCCATGTCGCTGTCAGACAGTGGCGAGAAGAGCGTTTGGCATTCTCCTGGCGGGCTGTTCTCACTGCAATGTTGCTTTTGTAACATGAGGTCAGTTTTTTCTCACTCTTTCATGAGACCATTTAAAAAAAACTCAGTCCATGTCAGCGCTTTTCCTGAGGACTGTGGGGAGTTGCGGGAATGACTTTCTCGCCCCACTTGGCGAGCAGGCCTTGGCATCCCACCCGTGAGCACTGACCGTGTGCCAAGTTCCCGGGCTGAGTCCGGCTTCTCTGAGTTCCTCGTCCTGTGACATTGGCCCCCGTGTCTCATTTCCTTCTCTGTAAAATGAGGTGCTGGTCAAGCCTGCCTCAGAGGTCAGGGTGAGGATTTCAAGAGGTGAAATTTGGAGAGCGCTTAGGACAGTGTGTGGGACATCGTAAAAGCTCAGTGACAGCTGGATGTTTTGCGTTCCCAGGGACTGCTGTTTAAGCCTTAACCACCTCCTGCTTTATTCCCCGCATGAAGCGCTGTGCACTCAGAGCAGCCATTGATGTAGCATGGAAACGGGGGTGAAAGTGACGAGCACTTCCATGGGCATTAGCAGTATGCCCGACTCGTGTTACACAAGAGGAAACGGAGGCCCATCCCCCAGAGGTGGCTTTCCTGTACCTCGCGTTATTGCGTTCCACCTGCCCACACAGCCAGCTGCTGTCCTGCCGGGGCTCTGATCCAGTACTCTCTTATCTGGAAACTTCTGTGTGTTTCTTGACCCCCAGTAGGTTCAGTCCTCTTGCAAGTGGAGGGATGGAGTGAGTTCCGTGGTGAGTGTATTGCACTAAACTATGAACCAAACCTAAGACTCCCCTCTCTCCCAGAACACATCCACCACTCCCTGGAAGATGCAACTCATAAGGAAACTGAGCCCAGTGATCAAAGGCCTTGGCATTCAGAGGGGACCCAGTGATAACTGCCACCTGCACAGGAGCTCTCTTCCACAACTCCTCAGAGAGTACGTGGACCCCTACAAATGCAAATCCAGAACTCAACCAGGACCTCCCATGTGCCACGTGTCATGGGATTCGTGCTTTCAAACAATTGGTTCCGGTTAAGACTCATAATGGAACAGATGGGTTAACATGATTTTAGGTTATATGGGAGGAAGCTTTAGACTAGAGCAGAGTGAGGTAACCTTACAGGCAAGCAGGAAGGCTGTGTTCTTGGAGTCCCCTGGCTGGGTGCAGGTTGACCTTAGGTGAGAGCCCTTGCTCACTGCCCCACGGTGCTATCCTTCCTGAGCTTTCAAACAGTATCCTGTTTGTTCCTGGTCAATATTCTCTGAGCTTCTCTTTGGGGATTTACGACACCACGCATTGTCCTCATTGTCCAAGGAAACCATTTTCTTTCATCTAGAAACATGGTTGATTTCTGAAGTTAAATTGAGAACAGAGTGGATTCTGCCGATGGGTCTTTCCCTTTTTCCTCTGTGACTGTGGACTCTGGGAGGATTGGAGGGAGGTGGTGCCGATGGCAAAGACGTGCTCAAATGGGGTGGCTTCTCCACAGGCCTTTCTTAGGCTCTGACCAGGTCTCAGATCTCTCTTCAGACCTGAGAGGGATGTTCAGAGTAGAGGATGTTTTCATCCATCTGTCTTCCATCGTGTTACACTGGAGTTTCATGGCAGTGGCACGAATTAAAGAGTAGTATTTTAGATTTGATATTTTATTGCTGCATAACTTATTGTAATTTTTAGTGGTCAATCTCAGCATCCTGATTCAGCTTCAGAAAAGTCTGGAGAATGTCCCAAAGATTAAAGAAGGATTCGCCTACCGTAGAATCTTCTTTCGGATCCACAGTGGAAAGTGCATACCACACATGACAGTTTAGGACTTATTAGAAAGCCTTCCCTGTACAAGCACAATGCAGGGTCATGGGTGAAACCTGCCGTCACCCCCAGACGGGCTGCTTCCTCCACACTACTCCTTCCCCATCTCCAGAGGTCACCCCGACCCGACTGCCATGGGACCCACTTCTCCCTAAATACACAATAGGCTTGAGACCCACCTCACGTTCAGTCTTTACGAATAATTGGTTGTGCATTGTGTTTTGTTTTTCTTTCTTTTTGTTTGTTTGTTTTTTGAGATGGAGTCTCGCTCTGTCACCCAGGATGAAGTGAAATGGTGCAGTCTCTGCTCACTGCAACATCTGCCTCCCGGGTTCAAGTGATTCTCCTGCCTCGGTCTCCCAAGTAGCTGGGACTACAGGCACATGCCACCATGCCCGGTTAATTTTTTGTATTTTTAGTAGAGACGGAGTTTCACCTTATTAGCCAGGGTGGTCCTGACCTCCTGACCTCGTGAACTGCCTGCCTAGGTGTTCCAAAGTGCTGGGATTACAGGTGTGAGCCACCACGCCCAGCCCAGCCTGTTTTTTTTTTTTTTTTTCTTTTTTTAGTGAGAATCTTGATCTTTCACCCAGGCTGGAGTGCAGTGGTGCGATCTTGGCTTACTGCAGCCTCCACCTCCCGGGCTCAAGCAATTCTCCCACTTCAACCTGGATGAGCAGCTGTGACTACAGGCATACATCACCATGCCCAGCTAATTTTTGCATGCTTTGTAGAGACAAGGTTTCGCCATGTTGCCCAGACTTGTCTCAAACACCTGGGCTCAAGCGATGTGCCTGCCTCGGCCTCCAGGTGCTGGGATTATAGGTGTGAGCCACTGCCCCTGGCCTTGGTGGTGCATGTCTATGGATAAAAATATATACACTCAGCACATGAAATCAACTAGTACACTCTTCTGCGCCCTCTCTGCCCCTCCTCAGTCCCTAGACATAACAGCTATCAGGAATTGGGCGCGGTGTTTTCAGACTTTACACATTTGCACAAGGCTTTCGTGTGAGGTTGTGGAGGTTGTGAATGTCACAACTTCAGTTGATGGCATTCGCACGAACCAGGGGCTGGAATCCGCAGCTGGAGGGTCAAGCCCAGCCTGCCACCTGTTCTTGCATGTTCTGCGAGTTCAAAAGTCTTTACATTTTTTAAACGGTGAAAAATTCAAATAGGCTTTTACAACGTGAAAATTGCACACAATTCCAATTTTGGTAGCCAGACACAAAGTTTTATTAAAATACAGCCACCCTCATACAGTGGTGGCAGAGTTGCATTGATGTGGCACAGACCCTATGGCTCCTAAAGCCTAGACTATCAACTCTCTGGCCCTTTATGGGAGGTCTGCGGGCCCCTGACATAGACTGCGATGCAGGCGTCTCCCCTGGAGTTTTGCTTTGCGTAGCACACACCACTGTAGGGAACAGTACCGGGAACATATGCACACACACAGCCCCAGCTACTTGGGAGGCTGAGGCAGGAGAATCGCTTGAACCCAGGAGGTGGAGGTTGTAGTGAGCCGAGATTGCACCACTGCACTCCAGCCTGGGTGACAGAGTGAGACTGCCTCAAAAAAAAAAAAAATGAAAAAATAAAAATAATAAAACGTTAATGTACTGTAATTCATTTTATTAATGCTGATGTGTTGGTTGTCTTGAATTTTTCACTATTACAAATAATGCTGCAGTAAACATTGTACTTTTGTGCAGCCCTTTGCGTGTCACTAAAGTTCCAATTACCTCCAACCAAGAACAGTGTTAATGCTGGCGTGTGTACAGTGTTAATGCTGGTGTGTGTACAGTGTTAGTGCTGTGTGTACAGTGTTAGTGCTGTGTGTACAGTGTTAATGCTGATGTGTGTACAGTGTTAATGCTGGCGTGTGTACAGTGTTAATGCTGGTGTGTGTACAGTGTTAGTGCTGTGTGTACAGTGTTAGTGCTGTGTGTACAGTGTTAATGCTGGTGTGTGTACAGTGTTAATGCTGGTGTGTGTACAGTGTTAATGCTGTGTGTACAGTGTTAATGCTGTGTGTACAGTGTTAATGCTGGCGTGTGTACAGTTTAATCGACAGTGTGGTGACTTGTGGGTAAATGAACAATTTTTCAATTTAATGCTTATTATAGTAGCCTAGGAGAAGGAAATCTGTTCTGACTGGTTTTAAAAAGTCTCTATAATGAGTTAGGAGATTTTAAAATTCTAAATGTGTAAAGCAAGTCAACTAATTTCCAAATAATTGGGAAACTGTTCAGCATAAAGAAAATGTAGCTTTTCATGTGCTGGGATTAGCTGTATATGCAAATACGATGCTGATTAACTTTCTGGAAGCAGGTCCCTATGGATAGCGGTATCTACCTGGCTGCATCTGTGCTAGATACTTGGAGACAAGCATTCAGAATGAAAGCCATGCTTTCCCAGCTAATATTTGCATGGATATTGAGATGTCGTTCCCTTTGAAGTCAATATTGACCTCAGTTTCACCTTTGTTTCTGCGCTCTGATCAACACACACAATAATGCTGGTGACTGGGTTTTCATCCTGGTGGAATCTGCTGGAACCAATGAAAAATGTCTGGCTGCTGTTTTTGGTGAGCTTTTTCTTTCAAAAGAATCTAATTAAGAAAAGTATTTATTTTGTGTCTTCTCATGGAAAAGTCCGCAGTGTGTGTGGCATTGCATAAATATTAATAAATCATCGTTGGTAACAATTAAAAACATTTGTGCTAGACATGTAGCCTCAGCTTGTCCTTTCACTGGAAGGTGTGGATGAAAGGTTCCTGATTGAATGACACCAGTTTCTCACCTGTCAGGCTCTTCTCTGGGAAGTATTTTAGAAAACGTCCTGATTCCTATGGAACACACGTGTATGAAATATCCTGCACATGCCTAGATCCCTGCTAGCAAACAACCAAAGCAAGATAATGTTCACAAGGACAGGAACCAGCCCGCCCCCACTCCGGGGCCCTGGAAGTGGGCATCTCATATTTATGGGAATCTGGACGTCGCCTTTGCTGACATTTTTGCCCCACCCACATCCCCTTCACATGTTTCGTCTTTGCATGGCCAAGTTTCCCGTGAGCTTGGAAATAGCGCCTGGGGCACATCCTTCATGGTGGCAGGCCTGGCCCCAGTAAAAGACAGATTTATTAAAGGGCTCAGGGTTGAGTGATGACTTGGGGTCCTGTGGAGTGTTCTCCACCCAGAACTGGAAAGAACTCCCCTAGCTCCTTCTTCCTGTCTGTGAATCATGTGTTCCTCATCCTTCCAGATTGGAGCTTTGCAAAAATCATCGTGAGCACAGGAGACAGAGAAGGGAGAGTGAGAGTGAGAGAGAGGAAGAGGAAGAAGAAGAAAAGAAGAAGAGTAGGAGGAGGAGGGGAGGAGGAGGAGGGGAAGAGGAGGAGGGGAGGATGAGGAGGAGGGGAGGGGAAGGAAGAGGGGAGGAGGAGGGGAAGAGGAGGAGGAGGGGAGGGGGAGGAGGAGAAGGAGGGGAGGAGGAAGAGGGGAGGGGGAGGAGGAGGGGAGGGGGAGGAGGGGAGGGGGAGGAGGGGAGGGGGAGGAGGAGGGGAGGGGAAGGAAGAGGGGAGGAGGAGGGGAAGAGGAGGAGGAGGGGAGGGGGAGGAGGAGAAGGAGGGGAGGAGGAAGAGGGGAGGGGGAGGAGGAGGGGAAGAGGAGGAGGGGAGGGGAAGGAAGAGGGGAGGAGGGGGGAGGAGGAGGGGGAGGGGAGGGGAATGAGGAGGAGGGGAGGGGGAGGGGAGAGGGAGGAAGAGGGGAGGAGGAGGGAGGAGGAGGGGGAGAGGAGGGGGAGGAGGGGGAGAGGAGGGGGAGGAGGAGGGGAGGAGGGGAGGAAGAGGGGAGGAGAAGGAGAGGAGGAGGAAGAGAGGGGGAGGAGGAGAAGGAGGGGAGGAGGAGGGGAGGAGGAGGGGAGGGGAAGGAAGAGGGGAGGAGGAGTGGGGAGGAGGGGGAGGGGAGGGGGAGGAGGAGGGGAGAGGGAGGGGGAGGAGGAGGGGAGGAGGAGGGGAGGAGGGGAGGAGGAGGAGGGGAAGAGGAGGAGAAAGGGAGGAGCAGAAGGAGGGGAGAGGAGGGCAAGGGAGAGGAAGGGAGGGGAGGAGAGGGGAGGGGAGGGGAGGAGAGGGGAGGGGAGATTCAGACTTGGGCTTTTCACTTCCTTAGCTCTCACACAAAATACCTTCAGAAACCAACTCTAGGATCATAGTTTTCAAATCTACAAATATATGGGAATTCCACATTTCAGTGGAGGCTCTTACCGAATAAGAGACCATTGCTGTATGCCTGAGCATTTTTCTCTTGCTGTTAAGAACTTATACAAATGTCCCCATCCATTTGACAAGACAGGCAGGCTGAGGTGGTGTGGAATAGTGGGAAGCCGCTGGGTTTATTCAGGAGACAGGCAGCACCAGGAGAAAACCTTGGCTCTGGTATTTATTATTGTTTGATCTGAACATTCTCAGATTCAACTCCCTTATCTGTGTAATTGCATATACTAATACCCTAATTTATAGGACTGTTGCGAGATGAAGAGGAAAGACTGTGTGTGCACCGCCAGCCGCAGTGCCTGGCAGGGAGCCGGCCTCAGTAAAGCTCGGTTTCCTCCCTGTGGTTCCACTCCTCCGCTTCCCTCACCAGCAACAGTCAGGGGTGACCAGTTAGCTTTTGTAAACGATGAAGCCATATGCTTTTTTGGTGGGAGTGTCAATGGTATTGTAATTTAATAATTATGTGGCATAAATAGTCATCATCTATAGCTGTGTTCACCTAACTGTAATAGATTCAAATTCAATTATTATGTGTAAAGGAATTCGATTTTTGTGAGGTCAGGGCAAACTGCATCTCAAGGCTTTTGCTTTTTTTTCAGTTCTGGATTGATGACTCAAACTAAGGGAAGAGATTTGCTTTTTCCCATGGAAAAATAGAAATAGGGTTTTATGCTTGTATTTTTTGGTATTTAGTTATGTGTTTTAGAAAAGCTTGTTTATATTCTTAAAAATGGTTTTAAAAGCAGCATATTTATACAGAGAGATATCAAAATGGAATACACCTGGGTTTAGGAATTGACAGTTGATTAAACATGACCAGACTGCCACCGAAGCTTTGAGGTGGCCCTTTGTAAAAGTGGAGGCGGGAAAAACAGAGATCCTTAAGGTCTAACTGGTTGCATTATAAGCTCCTGTCCATGGCCACGTAGAACATGTTTTTCTCTGGAACACTTCTCTCTTAATTCCTGAGCCCCTACTCCAGTCTGGGGAGTGAATGAATACACCAGTCTTAAAGTGAGAATTGGTGATTATACGAGAGGCAGGAGGGGATGTTGACAGGAACAGTGGGAGGAAGTTGAGGGAAGTAAAGAGGAAGATGAGCAGGAGAGACAGGGGTGGCAGAAGAATTCGCTTCTTCACTCGGACATCCCTCCCACTTCAGGGATGTGTTGACTCACATGTGCTGATGGGACCTTAACATCTCATTGATTTCAACTCAAGATACTCTAAAGAATCAATCTTTGGGAGTAATTAAAATGATCCCTCAAAGTTATTTTTAATTTTCATGATTTATAAAGTTGAGAAACAGGAGAAATTAAGGTAACTAATGAAAAAGACAAACCCAGTGAAAACACCAAAGTGCCCAAATTTTCCTAAACAGAAAAGATCTAATTTGTGGATGACTGTTCTGTACCTCTGCTCAGTAAGGATGGTCCTCGCTAAGAGTCGCGTGGGCTCCCTTACCTTCTCGATACACTTTTTGGAAAAAGAGTCTTTTTGATGTTGAGTTTTTTTAAGTGCTAGGACCAACTTACCCAAACAAGACATTTTTATCTCAAGTCTAAGCTGAAGTGTTCGTGTACCAGGAGACAGTCCTCGTTATCTATCAAAGAACAAAAATTGTCACTTCTGTGTCCCAGTTCCTCCATGCTTCATTTTAGGACGGATCCTTCAGGGACCATATGCAATTGAGATCTTTACAGAATCGCTGTGATGATTTCTAAAGGAACCATCAGGAAATGATGTTTGAGTATTTTATTGGCAAAAAACACAATTACTTCTGCATCAGCCTAATAGACGTCGGATACAAAGGACGCACCCATGGTTCAGTGAGGAAATCCCGCTGGAGTAAATGGCAATGCTCAGTGTCCAGAAGGGAGTCAACTCTCACTTATTTGAGTTAATTGAACAGGTCAATCAACACATTATGCAAAGTTATTGCAAAGACACGACTTACGTAGAATGCTTTTAATTTGAGCAGACACACCCCTATTTCAGGTTCTTGGAGCTGATGAGTTCAGCTGCATCATTCTGCTTGGAGTCCCTGCACGACTGCAGGCAGGTGGTGGCTGCGGCTGGAGCCTCTGAAGACCACCCCATCCATGTCTGCTAGCTTCTCCACTGACTATCTTGGGATTCCCCACTGCACGATAGTTGAGGGTTGTCAGACCTCCTGCATGACATCTCTTTTTTTTCCCTAGGGCAAGTATTCCAAAAGACAGGGAATGGAAGCTGCCAGTCTCAAAGGCTTGAGCCAAGAGACTTGCAGAGCGTCACTTCAGCCCTGTTCTGTAGGGTGGTCAAAGCGGTCATAGAGCAAGGACATAGATGTCACCCCTCGATTAGAGGAGTGTCAGGTATCTGTACTCCACTACAGAAGATAAACGCCTGGGGTGTTCCTAATATTTGGAACCCCCTTTTGAGCTGATGCCTCTGCTGGTTTTAAGCCATGGCCAAGGGGGAACAGAGCTGACCAGAGCTGTTGGAAGCCCCTCAGACCTGGGAAGACTGGAATTGAAGTTCAAGGTGACCACAGTAGCCAGGACTGAGGGTAAGAACCTGGAGAAGAGGAATCAGCCTTGGAGTGACCCCAACGTTTTGCACCACTGTTTCTCTGAAAGCATTTCCAATTAATCACAGCAGACAAAAGGCTGGGGAATTGAACAGGAAGTGCCAGCTAAGAGGCTGAGGAGGTAAGCAAGAGCTCATAATAATCTTGTCATAGAGAGATGAAAATGAAGTTCAGGACCTGCCCAGGAGGATGGGCCCATCGACATCCAGGCTCCTGGTTGCAGTTCCCAAAAACACAGAAGCCAGGAACACGAGTGAACCAGAATAGATTAATCTTCACCAAAACCCAACATCAGCTTTCAAATAGTTCAAGCACAGGCTGGATTAAGAGCCTCTCCTCTTACTCTAATTGCCTGCTTGCAGCAAAATAAATTCTCTCTGGGGTAAATTAACATAATCCACAGTATTTATAATTTTTTTGTATACATTGTCTGGTGTTCAGTGAAAAATTTCCCAGGCATACCAGAAACTGAGACCAAGGGAGAAGGGGCAGAAATAGAGTCATGGATGGTCCAGATACTAGAATCTGTGTAGTGGGTTTAAAAATAACTATAATAAATCTATCAAAGAAAACATGACAAGATTACCAGGAAATTAAAATATATACAAAGAATCAAATAAAAATTCTAGAACTGAATAACAGAATAACCAAAATTAAAAATATAATCCTTTGGCATAAAAGAATATTAGAATTAGTGAACTGGAATACAGGTCAGGAGAAAATATTCTGAAGAGCAAGCAAGAGAGAAAGAGAGAATTTTCCAAAGCTAGTGAGCAACATCAAGCCACAGATTTGAGAAGTGATATATGTCCAACCAGAAATAAATACAAAGGAAATCACCCCTGGGTATATCATAATGAAGTTGCTAAAAAGAGGAAAATGACAATTAACTTATAAGAAGCAACAATAAGATTAAAGTTGACTTTTTTTTTTTTTTTTTGAGATGGAATTTTGCTTTTGTTACCCAGACTGGAGTGCAATGGCGCGATCTCGGCTCACTGCAACCTCTGCCTCCTGGGTTCAGGCAATTCTCCTGCCTCAGCCTCCTGAGTAGCTGGGATTACAGGCACGCACCACCGTGCCCAGCTAATTTTTTGTATTTTTAGTAGAGACGGGTTTTCACCGCGTTGACCAGGATGATCTCGATCTGTTGACCTCGTGATCCACCCGCCTCGGCCTCCCAAAGTGCTGGGATTACAGGCATAAGCCACCGCGCCCGGCCCCTAAAGTTGACTTTTAAACAGAAATAATGACATTCAGAAAACAATGGAGTGATGTGTGTAAGATGAAGAGAACCCGAACACCTAGAATTCTATATATAGAAAATATATTCATCGTAAATGAAGACTAAATAATAGTATTTTTGAAAAACCAAACCAGAAAGACCTTGTCAGAGCCAGCCTTCAGTGAAAGAGACGCTAAAGGCATTTAGGAGCCTGAGGCAGGAGAATCGCTAAAACCCTGGAGGCAGAGGTTGCAGTAAGCCAAAATCACGCCACTACACTCCAGCCTGGTGACAGAACAAGACTCCATCTCAGAAAAAAAAAAAAAAGAAAGCATGCAAATGCAGGAATGAATGAAAGGCCATGTAAGTACATGGGTAATTAAATGAAATTGATCACACGGAGTGATAATCACATAAACTTTGGGTCATTTTGAGGTAGGAAGTGAGACTTGACCCCAGAGGTGAAGCATGGGCTCTGAACCAGATTGAAGACTACCTGAAACAGGGACAAGGCAAAAGCACCTCTCCATAATAAATGCCCACCAGTCCATGTGCATTTATCATTGCCACGGCAACACCCAGAAGTGGCCTCCCCTTTCCATGGCAATGACTCGATGACCTGCAAGTTACCACTCTATTTCTAGAAATTTCTGCATAATCTGCCCTTAATTTGCATGTAATTAAAAGTGGGTATCCATATGACTGCAGAGCTGCCTCTGAACTGCTCTCTGGGTTCTCAGCCTGTGGAGCAGCCCTGCTCTTCCAGGAGCAGCACCTCTGCTGCTGTTCACTGCTGCTTCAGTCAAAGCTACCACCGGCTCACCCTTGAATTCTTCCCTGGGCAACGCCAAGAATGCTCCTGGGTTCAGCCCCAATTTTGGGGCTCACCTGTCCTGTGTCAATTTGATTTGGATTTTACTAAATCCTGTTTATAATACGGTGATTTTGCTTTGAGAATCACTTTAATTTGAACTAAATCTAATAGGAACTTGTCATGAAATTTTGAGACAGACCTTACCAGTGGGGCAGTTGAGAGGCTTTTGTAGGATAATATTTAAACACAGTGTCTCTAGAATTTCCATGTAGTAAGAGAAAGAGCAAGTATAGTGATTGTAAGCGTGACCCTTCTCACCTCAGACGTGTTTCATTCCCCAAAAAGGTTGTGAATGGTTTTGTTGTTATTTATTTTTGACTAATGTAAAACATGTTGCTCTTGATACCTCTAAAACAGCAGCACAAAGAAAGACATTCAAGTTTTCTCTGCCTTTAGAAGTTCCTCTTAGGCTATGACATTTCTCAGGAACATAAACCTACATTTAAACCTTCTTATTGGGAAGCGATGTTTTGATTATTAGTTATCTGGGTTATCAGCTACACAACAGATTTACTTGATACGCTTATTTTAAATATATGCATCCATATATATATTAATTTCATGTTTATTTCCCTTGAGTACATATATTTTCTTCTAGTTACGGAAATGAAATAAGTGCAGTACCTCATCTCACTAGTTCTCTGTACACCAAAAGGTAAACTTCTTGTTTGAAAAAGCAGGGAAAGGCAGCACTTTAATTATTTCACCAGCTGGTTCCATGGGAGGTGGTTTTATCTCATTGCACTTGCATCAGAGGTAAAGGAAGTAAAAATGTCAGCTGATTATAGAGCATAAGCATCACCACATGTTTTAAAATGTCTCCTGTCTCATGAATTACATGATTCTATCCTTTCTTCAATGGATAGCGCTTAGTGTGACTTTCACCACTCAAAGCCAACATGGAAAGTGGATTTTAGGACTGAAAATCCTGTTGTTATTAGTTTCTTAAGAACTATGATTCAGCCCCTTGATGATCCAAACGATGAGTTCTGGGACAGTGGAAGGGAGAGGTTATGATCCTGTTGGAACTGAAAGCATTGATTTCACTCCTGTGGCCTTAAGGCACCCGCTTATACTGAAGACATTCTCAAAGTGCAGTGTTGTTCTCATTATCTAGAGGAGCATAAGGGCTCACATGCTTTGCTCAGGAAGTCCAGCACTGAAAGGTTTTCTTTTAAACCTGATGAGCTTTGCCTGTTCAGATGAACATCAGTGAAATTGCTGGACTCTTTTAATAGTGATAAAAAATCTCCCTAAACATTGGGATTACATTCATGCAAGATACATTATGAGAGGTCTCGGGGATCTGGAGAGTCTAGCGGGCAGGCATGAGACCTCATCTCACACACACTCCAGGTTAAATGCCCACCTGGCAGTGACTTGCAGGCTCACCTGCTTCTTCAAATTATATTCCTCTCATGCAATCTCTCTCTTCCCCCTTCCCTCAATGTTGTCAAGCATGTAAAATTGAATTGGCACAAGTTACTGTATTTTTCATTAAAAATAAGATGTCATAAGATTTATCCAGTCTTCAGATGTGTTGAAATATGCATGCTAGTATTGACCCAATGTAAGAATGCCGGTTCCATGCACTTCGTAAGTTCTTTTTATTTGTTTGTTTCCAAGACAGAGTCTCGCTCTGTCACCCAGGCTGGAGTGCAGTGAGTGAGTAATCATGGCTCACTACAGCCTCAATCTCCTGGGCTCAGGTGATCTTCCTGTCTCAGCCTCTCATGTAGGTGTAACTACAGGCACGCACCACCATGCCCAGCTAATTAATTTTTTTAAATATATTTTTGTAGAGACAGGGTCTCTCTATATTGCCCAGGCTGGTCCTGAACTGGGCTCAAGCAATCCTCCCACCTTGGCCTCTCAAGGGGCTGAGATTACAAGCATGAGCCACCATGCCCGGCCATTTGATAAGTTCTGATAGGTTCAGGGAAATGTCAGTTAGATGGTAGTGAAAGTGTTTCTCTTTCTTTTTCCTTTTTGTGTTTTTGAGATGGAGTTTTTTGCTCTTGTTGTCCAAGCTGGAGTGCAGTGGTGCGATCTTGGCTCACTGCAACCTCTGCTTCCCGGTTCAAGTAATTCTCCTGCCTCAATCTCCTGAGTAGCTGGGATTACAGGCACATGCCAATATGTCTGGCTAATTTTTTGTATTTTTAGTAGAAACCGGGTTTCACTATGTTAGCCAGGCTGGTCTTGAACTCCTGACCTCAGGTGATTGCCCGACTTGGCCTCCCAAAATGCTGGGATTACAGGCATGAGCCACCATGCCTGGCCGTGAAAGTTTTTAAACATCAATTTGTAAGTCTATCAGTAGTAATTTTTTTGTGTAACGGATTTTTTTTTTGTTACAAATGTGAGATATTTGTATCATAGACTGTAAGGATGTGAAGGTCCCTTCCTGCCTGCGTCCCTGTTTCCGCTCATACAATGTCAGCACCTCTTGACATTCTTTCCTCATTTTAGCTTCTGAGGGTAATTTTGGTGCTTCTCCTTTTTGATTGCATAAATAATCTGTCAATATCATTTAGCATGTAGCGGTTTTCAATGAATCATTTTTGCGTTCTACATTCCATGTGTTTGATTTATGTCTTGTAATTCCAATGCAATTATGATCACTTAGAGGTTGGAATCATGTCATAAATTTGACACGTTTCACATGAGTAAGAATATAGTAAATATTTGACAACGTATTTATAGACTCTAGTATTTTAGATAGATTTAGCTTCTTTTTTTTGGAGACCAAGTCTCCCTCTGACACCCAGGATGGAGTGCAATGGTGCAATCTTGGCTCACTGCAACCTCCACCTCCCAGGTTTAAGAGATTCCCCTGCCTCAGCTTCCCTAGTAGCTGGGACAACAGGCACGCTACCACGCCTGGCTAATTTTTTGTATTTTTAGTAGAAACGGGGTTTCACATGTTAGCCTGGATGGTCTCGATCTCCTGACCTCGTGATCTTCCCGCCTTGGCCTCCAAAAGTGCTGGGATTACAGGCGTGAGCCACCACACCCTGCCAATAGATTTAGCTTCTAATAGAAGCTTTCTGAAAATTCTTAACCTATTATTTGGTCATATTCTTTTTTTTATTAAAGTGGTTTTTTATTTTGGAAAAAAGTAGTCTTATGTGGATTAATTAGAGACACTGTTTGGAGGTTCTCCCTTCAAAAAGTGGGTTCTATGAGCAAGTATATTGAAGAAATAGTGTTAATGTCTCAGAGGCAGTTCTATTTAGATAATACACTATGTTCATAATATTGTCAGAGTTTTCAAACTTAGCTCATTTGTGTTGTACATTTTTTTGCCTTATCTGGAACCAATGGTACTATTATTTGCCGAATGAACATTCGTAATGTATTCTTTTTCAATAATAAAATATTTTATCATAACATTTTACATAACTAATGTAAGCGGAAAGCCAGGATTATTTATGAAAAATAGAGGCTAAAAATTGAACATAACCAAAGCAAACAGGATGACTCGTCTCAGTAGATACGGTGTCCTGCTCTGTCTCCACTGAAAGGGGAGCAATGCTGGGGAAATTAGAGATGTACCAGCAGGAAGGAGAAATCTCTCCCTAACCTGCAATCCCAGCTCTTTGGGACGTTAAGGCTGGAGGATCCCTTGAGCTCAGGAGTTCTAGACCTGCCTGGGCGGCGTAGTGAGACCTCATCTCTGCAGAAAATTTAAAAAATCAGCTGGGCGTGGTGTCATGCGCCTGTAGTCCCAGCTACTCAGGGGCCTGAGGTGGTAGGACCGCTTGAGGCCAGGAGGTTGAGGCTGCAGTGAGATAAGAGCATTCTAGCCTGGGAAACAGAGACTCTATTTCAAAACAAAACAAAACAAACACAAGAGAAATATTTCTGCCTCAATGGCATCAGTAGGATTGGCAAGACATGGGAAAGAAATGAATTTCTTCACAGAACGACTGAGTCCTATTTAATGGCAGTTTTTAAACCACCTAAAATCTCTGTGTCTATCCACAGGGGTTCTCCATCCCTTTGGAAAAATGAGCCTTTGCTTTTGTGGAGTCAAACGTCCAGGTTAAAACACATCAGTGCTTAGAGCAGGACTGGCTCTTAGGAGGCACTTAACGAATATCAGCCATTATTATTACTTAATTTTCTTATAGTTTTATTTTTATTAAAGGGACTAGAACCCATTTATTCAGTAGAATGTTCCTGAGTTGATTGCTTTGGTATTTTGGGGAAAAGGAAAGGACATTCTCATTTAAATACGATTAATATTTTAGCAGTGACGCATTCACCTTCACTGCCTCATCTTCCATTTCTCCATCTGTGCCTCTCACTTTGCAAAACATCACTTTGCTTATTGAAGAAAAGAGAACTTGGGGTCAAAGTTTAAGAGTTTAAATGAACATCCCAAGTAATATTAACATTTCAGTGCCCCTCATTACTGTTACAGAGGGAAGAAGGAAATACAGAAGCTAAAATTAACACACTCTTGGCAGAAGTTCATGGCTTTGAGAAAAAGTTTTTTCTGAGCAGCCCTGGGACCAAGGGTTGATTAAACTGGGATTTCATCATCTCTCAGCCCTAAATGAATGAAATAAAAAGTCATTCAATCTAATTAGACAATCTTACGAGGGCTCGGAAGCAACCACCTATGGCAATTTCTTTTTGTTTTTTAAATCTTAGAAATAGATTTTCAGAATTACGTGAATCGTTTCTTTCTACCTTTTGAGATTTGATACTCTCCAAGGGGGAAAACCATAGTACGGAGCACGTTGAAAACTTTTGGTAACTACATTGTTGAGACTTTAAAAAATTAGAATTATGTATCCACATGTGTGTGTGCATATGTCGCATGTACTATGTAATATGTAATGTGCTAACTGTGTATGTTTGTACATCCCCAGTGCCCAGCTTTGATTCTTTTTACATTTCATTGTGATGAACTTGAATACACTTCATCCATACTCTGCTAGAGACTTCCCCGGTTCTCTAAGCAAACAGCACACTCAGCCAATGATTGTTCTTACATTTGGTCACCACTGACAATAACAATTCTAGGTGAGAATTCTGAAGCATTTAATGCTTTCCTTTTTTAAGCATTTAATGCTATATTTATTAAGCATTAGGCAGCCATTGCACTCGAGTGTCTTACTTAATTGTTACAAATTTCATGAGGCGGGGTCCTTGTTCGATGTGTGAGGATGAGGAGCTGAGGCACCCGTGGCTTCAAGAGCTCACGCACGCTGCCCAGGCTGCCGGGGTTGAGCTGGAACACAGCCTGGAGTTGGCCTGGGAAGCAGGGGCTGCCCTGGGGGCCACCTTGCTGGAGGAAGGCCTGAGAGCAGGCTGCCCGGCCACTGCAATGGGCTCTTTACTTTCCCTGTGTGCATTCTCAAAGGGCTCAATCACCCAGAGAAATAAAAAATATATAAATATGTATTTTTTAAAATTATAGAAAATTAAAACTAAAACATATTTTATTTTTCTGTAATTATGATTCGTTTCATGGATTGAAGTTGGAGAATTTTTGTATTTTAATCTCCCAGAAACTGTTTACTGAGACCTTACAATCAAGGGTGGCCGGACATGTGCTTAAATAAAGGAATTCAACCCTGGGTGCCGGGGCCTTGGGGTAGGACTTTCGTGAATCCTCAGACAGGCTGGGAGGGAGGGGCATCCTCAGGGCCATAGTGGGTGAGGGGCCTGATGCTCTGCTGGGGGCGATCACCTTCCAAGGCCACTGGGAAGCCCGGCAGGTTTGCTCCATGCCTCCCCCGACACCTTTCACCCACCAGATGTGATTACAGAGGAAGAAGAGCCTCCGTGAGCAGCAGTCTCTACCGTGGGGAGTGTACAAGGAAAATATGAGAGCTTTTATTTCTATGTAATTTACATTTTATCCTAAGCACTTAAAAAATTGAGGTTATATTTTGTAAGGCACATAATATATGAGTACATTCATATGTGTAATAATTCGCACATAAGTAAATGCAGACGTATTTAAGGGGTGTATTAAAATATTTTTACTGTCAGGGGTGCACTTGAGTTTAGCAATGAGGAGTGTAGATGCCAGTGGGTGGAACACTGCATGAACCCCGTGTGTGGGAGTCGGGCTTGCTCTATGCTCACTTCACCTCCCGGTCGGCGCAGGCTTGGCTCTGCAGGGGATGATGGCCTCAGAAATGACCATGCAGCACCCATGTGGTTCCTCTGGGTCCAGAGCTCCTCTGTGGAAGCTCCTATTCCCTTTCCCATCAAGTCTTCCAAGGGACCTTCTGTGGTTGGTTCAGTGTTTGTAGTGTTTTCAATAGTGTGCTGTGATGGCTCTCTTTATATTTATATATATTTTAAAAAATATCCTCAGCCTTTTTTAAGGCATATTCCCAGAAGGAGAATTCCTGAGGCCAAGACTACATATGTACTTTAAGAGTTTGAAGTTTAAGGCCAGGCATGGTGGCTCACATCTATAATCCCAGCACTTTGTGAGGCTGAGGCAGGCGGATCCCCTGAGGTCAGGAGTTCGAGACCATCCTGGCCAACATGGTGAAACCCCATCTCTACTAAAATACAAAAAATTAGCCCAGTATGATGGTGTGCGCCTGTAATAGCAGCTACTTGGGAGGTTGAGGCAGGAGAATCTCTTGAATCTGGGAGGTGGAGGTTGCAGTGAGCCGAGATTGAGCCACTGCACTCCAGCCTGGGTGACAGAGCAAGACTATGTCTCAAAAAAAAAAAAAAAAAGGCTAGTTGTGATGATGGGCACCTATAATCTCAGCTACTCCGGAAGAAGTTGAGGCAGGAGAATCGCTTGAACCCAGGAGGCGGAGGTTGCGGTGAGTTGAGATTGCATCACTGCACTCCAGTCTGGGCAACAGAGAGAGACTTCGTCAAAAAAATAAAAAAAAATAAAAGCATTTTAAGTTTAAAAGTTCCTATTCTAAATTGACCTCCAAAAAATGACAGTAGTTTATACAGCTAAATGGAATATAGCAGTGTGTGGAATATCAGTTACGTTGTTCCCTTGCCAACAGTAAGTATTATAATTAAGGGGAAAAGAGAATATCTCATTATTCTTTTAATTTGCTTGTCTTTGATTACTACTAGGTTAAATAGTTTTCTTGTTTGCCGCTGGCATTTTTCTTTGGAGAATCACTCTTTCCTATTCATATCCTATGAATACTATTTTTTAACGTTTGGGTATTTCTCTTTTTGATTACTTTCTAAGAGCTCATTCTATATTGAAGATAACATTTATCATATATGGCACAAATATTTTTCGCCCAGTTTAACCAACAGTTACGGAGCCACATCTGTGTTAAGCCCGTCTTTTCTTACTCCTCTTCCTTTGGATTCAATAGAAGGTGGTTGGGCAATCTAACATTTAAGTAACTGAGGAATGGAATCTAGGGAAAAGTGCAATGCCTGGACTGGCGTGCCGTTCTGACAGACAGAGTTTTAGAACTGTTTTGTCTCTGTCTTTCCAGATAAGGAGCAGTTGCATTCTCTCGAACTGCATCTAGACCATAAATGCAGTCTTTCGTATTTTTAGGAAGAAAGTTGGAAAGATGCTTCCTTTTCTAGAGCATCCTTGGGCAGTCCTTTTTCCTTTATTTCACCTGGGTTGATGAGTGAATTAGAAAAGATAGTGTTGACATCCTGAGTTAATAGCAGCTCACCCCTGGCTTTTAATCCAGATATATGGTCATGCTTTAAAAAGACCAGGAATCCAGTATAGCAATTTCTGTAATGGAGAGAGCAAGGGCTCCTGAAAAGCATGTTGAATGATCAAATTTTACTGATGCATGAAAACGTCAGAGAAGAATATCCTTCTTTGGTGGGGTCTGTTTAAGCCCAGGTCTGGCCAGTTGCTTTATTTTTATCTGAAGAGAAAAAGAAAAAAAATAGATGTTTTGGATTACATTTTTTGTGTAATTATATATGACAGATGTATTAAATTAGCCTTTCCAGGGTTTTTGGAAATCTGCCTCAAACTATAAATTTTATTTGACTTTTTCATTTGCAGGTGGCACGAAACCATTTCATGTATATTTCATGGGCTCTGGAGAGGCAGGAAGTCCAGGAACTATTGTGATGTTGTAGCTCATTCATTCTGAGAGAGACATGGGGGTGTGGTTGGGAAGTAAATTATCTGTGTTTATGTTTTGGGTTAAAAGTATTAACAGCAGATCAAAAACACTGAAAGCAAGCTTTTCATTCGGTGGGGAAAAAGCGTTATTAGTAAGGTCTGAGCAAGTTTGGAGAGGGAATAAATTACTTCTCCTTTGTTTTCACCTTTAGAAACATAAATGCTTGTATTTGGAGAAGTTGCCTCATTGAGGAAGATAAAGATGCTATTCTTTATTGTGTGTGTGCGTGGTTTTTTTTTTTGTTTGTATTTATTTTACCTGATTCTACCGTAGAAAGTTTTTAAAAGCATTTTGTTTGTAAACTTAGCAACTTAGCCAAATTTTCCCGACGTGTGAATTTTGTACTAACGTCTTCAGTATTGTACTCTCTGCCTCGTAAATAGCACCCTGGACCTGTGTTTAGTTTCGGTATTCCCAGGCTTATTTTCCATGGAAAGGGAATATCCCCGAGAATAAATTCTTTGAGGGAGATGTCAAAAAAGAAAATAGTCACAAAATACTTACACAAGCATGCATATTTCAAATAATGCAAGCAGCATCTGTAAAAAATAATTACTAGACTTGGGTAGCACATCTGTTACTGTGTAGGTTACATGATTATTTCCGGAATACATTCCTTTAAGTGGCAGTGGTTACACGTGGCCCTGTTTATTGACAACACACATGAGTGACGGTTTCTGTTTCCTAGAGCGTGTCTTTGAACCTAATTCCTTTCTCCTGTAGGTTAAGAATAGATTGCTTTTCCTCTTCATTTACATTTTCTTCTTTGCTTTGCAAAATTTGGAATCAATTAGAGGGATAGATTTGTTAATGATTGCCTTAATTAGTCTGTTAATGGCTATAGCCATGAAGTATTTTTTTTAACAAGCTGTCCAAATCTTTAAGTTTGTAGAGATGTTAAGTACTGTGCAATAATCGTTGCCTCAGACTGCTGGATTTTAGTAGCTATGTGTGTAAATATCAGCAGATGCCTAGAGAGTCATTTTACTGCACTAATTCATCTCTTTTTATGGTTTTGGGGGCCCTTTTATGATTTGATGATTCATGGGAGATGTTTAGTTTATGCACGCAGAAGGAAGGCAGTGTCATGTTGTTATAGAAGCACTACTGTTACTTCATAAAGAGCTAATGTATACATCTTTACGTTTATGAAATGTAAAATGTACCTCCGTAATATCACATTCTCTCAATTAGTATTCGTGGGTACACACACACACACACACACACACACAGTCTGCATTCCTGAAGACACAAGCAATCCACTTAATTATCAGAGTCATTTAGTTAGCAAACACCAAGTTGTTCATTATAGGAAACACTGCATAGATACTGAGACTCAGCTGATGCAGAACTCTCTCTCCTGTCTTGAGAGGGTGCTGAGATCACGAGGTCTCAGCTCCAAATGTCTACAGAGTCAGAGAGCACATTAGACCAGAGGATTAAGCCCGATGTGAAATGGTAGTTGGAGCGGACAGGGCTTTTTCATGACTTTGTAAGATCTAACCATCCTTCCTCTGAGAGACTCCATCACAGTCATGTTAAATATGTGACATGCACTCACGCTCCATGTGAAATATGACTAAGAGGTAAATGTATAAGCATTCAGTGGCAATTGATGCATTGACACCGTTACGTGAGTTGGGAGTATTAGGACGTGCGGGGTGCTGGGACATCCCAGGACTTTGCAGAGTTTTATTTCGCATTCCAGTTACATATTTAGTACAAGACAGTGACGTTCTGCTGCTTAGGGAACAGGCTGATGGAAACTTGAGCATCTGGGAGTTGCACCATCTGGCCCAGGAGGGCTCCGCGTCTTCCCATGGCAGGGAAGAGAGCCCCTGGGTGGGGAGGGGGTCAGACTCCAGCTCTGAGGTGCTCCAGCAATGAAGGGGCTGGAACGTTTCTGCTCAGAGTGAGTAGGAGCACAGCGGGTCACAGGGACTCATCCCTGCAAGGCATTGGGAAAACATGGGAATGCCCACGAGTATTAGGTGTGCCATGAATGTCCCTGACCCATTTAAGTAAGCAACTATACATTTCAAGGATTTAGCATTTTTCCAACCCACACGATCATTTTTCATAATACAGTCTTTTTTTTGCATGATTTTTTAAAACCTTTTTTGCACAGGCTGAGTGTGGTAACTCATGCCTGTAATCCCAGCACTTTGGGAGGCCGAGGCAGATGGATCGTTTGAGGTCAGGAGTTTGAGACCAGCCTGGACAACATGGTGAAACTCTGTCTCTACTGAAAATACAAAAATTAGCCTGGCTTGGTGGTGTGCGCTGTAATCCCAGCTACTTGAGGGGCTGAGGCAGGAGGATCTCTTGAGCCTTGGAGGTTGAAGCTGCAGTGAGCCAAGACTGCACCACTGTACTCCAGCCTGGGTGACAAAGTGAGAGCCTATCTCAAAACAGAAACAAAAACGAACCCCCCAAACCTCAGAACCTCATGCACAGAAAATTGAGTTAACCTAACAGTTTGAGGAGAGACTCTCACTAACACCAGCAAAGCCTTTTCCTTGCTGTATTTTCTACTTTTCCTGCGTCTCCTTGGACGAGGGCCATTTCTCATCTCCCATGGGTGCGATCCTAATGCCTTTGCTATCAAGCCTCCAGTATCCCTGTGTCTTCATAAAATAAAGACAGGCTGCATGTGGGCATGTGTCTTGGTGCATACAGCTGGTGTTGCACTCTATCCTGGCTTCCTCTTTCACCTGCTTCATTCAGCCAGCATGCGTTTCCTAAGGTCTAGGCACGTTGCTGTTTGTTCATCTCCTTCTGTTCAGTTCTCCATAGCATCCAATTCCCATCTCCACCAGTTCCCGTTCAGATACCAAAACATTCGTAGGTGCCATCCACTGTGTCCCAAGTTCCTGATAAATAAAAGTACACAATGTGCAGCCTGCAGGGAATAGAGCATGTGGTTTCCACTTAAGATGGTGAGGTTCAGATGATTTCAAGACACTGTGCTGGCCTGAGCCCTGTGGATGGGGTTCCGTCTGTGGGTCTGCACTGTGAGCGCTGCCGCCTGATGCCCTCATCACAGGAACTGTGCTCATCCTGAAACTGACTCAGGTCCTGCCGCTCTCTGCTCAGAGGCTGAACAGAGGTGAGGAGTGGAGAAAGGAAAGCAGCTTTATTCAAGTGCTCGCAGCTGAGGCGTGGCCAGGCTCATGTCCTTAAAAGACTGTTTCATCTCTCAGGGCTGAATGAGGGGGTTTGGGAAGGAAAACTTTGGGAGATAAGCAGCAGCGGTATGGGGGCAGGGAGCGGGGCGCAGGTCCGCGTACCGATGGCTATCTTGAGAAATTGCCTGGCCGGAGGTCTGGTTGGCATTATCCTGATGCTGGCCTGATGGGGGTGGACTAATCGTCCATGACTCCTTCTAAGCAGGAGGATCTGCAGCTGGGTCTGGGGCCTGGTTTGTTTCACAAGGAGCCGCTAGAATTCCTAAGTGAGTGCATACGTACAGGAGCCAGCAAGCACAGCACCTCGGGGTGCCTGGTGGGAAGGAGGGAAGTGAAGTCTTAAGTACATTTCCAGGCTACTTTCTGAGATGAAGGAGGAAAGGAAAGGAAAAATGTTAAAATGCGTTTCAAGTCTGGGCCACTCGGTTACAATCCCTTATGGAGCAGACGGGCTTCATTCCTTGAACAGCGTCCCGAAGGCTCCTGGGGAGGAGGAACAGAGCGGACACCCCCTCAGAGATTCCCCAACCAGGCTGGGCATCAGAATCTTCCGGAGAGCTCATTTGAAAGTGAGGAATCCTGGGCACTGCTCATCTGTGACATGCTAGAATTGAAAAAACAAAACAAAACATTAGTTTTAGGCATGTAGGCATTAGGAACAATAGCCAAGTCCCTAGACCGATTGATGTTATTTGCTTGAGAGGAATTTCCTGTAGACAGACACCAACTGTTAAATGCCCACGGGCAGAGGAGTGGAAACTTGAGGTGAAACTGGGGACAGTGCCTGTGGCAAACGGCTGCAGATTTCACATGGGTAGAGCTTTATTCTTATAAAAAGCACAAATTCACATTAAAAACAGGAATAAAATGAAACAGAAATATTCTTGTTTTTTGGGGTTTTTTTTTGAGATAGGGTCTTGCTCCGTTGCCCAGGCTGAAGTGCAGTGGCGTGATCACAGCTCGCTGCAACCTCAAACTCCCAGGCTCAAGCGATCCTCCCACCTCCTCCTCCCAAGTAGCTGGGACTACAGGTGCACACCACCATGCCTGGCTATTGCTTTTTTTATTTTCTCAGTATTTTTTGGAGGGACAGAGTGTTACCATGTGGTGAAGGCTGGTCTCAAACTCCTAGGCTCATGTGATCCGCCCACCTCGGCCTCCCAAAGTGCTGGGATTACAGGCATGAACCACCATATCCAGCCCAGAAATATTCTTTAATGGCGAAGGAAGGAATTACAAGAGCAGAAAAGGAACAAGGTTTGTCCTTGTGTGTGTGTGAGTGTAGCTTAGCTGAGATCTGTATTAAAGACAATTTAGTTGCACAGGCCATGCATAAATGCAGGGACAATTTATCTGAAGAGATACCTGTGGGTCTATGAAAGCCAAGCAGAATTGTGGCTGGACAGCCTGGATTCAGGCATGCGCATGTTCAAGGTCAGAGCCTGGAAATCGGCCAGAGGCATTTGTAATTTGCGAGAGGCCTCAGTGTGAAGAATCCCGTAGGTCAAGGGTGACTTTCTGAGAGTGACCAGCTAAGGCAGGGAATAGAGGCGGAACACTAGAAAGAGTTAAACGAGTTTGCTAGTTCCTTGCAAGGTGGAAGTTGGATTGAAGAGGTTGTAACTAAATTCAAAAAAAGCTCTCTGATAGGTAAAAGTGGGGTTATGGGAGATGGTGCCTTTGAAGGACTTCTCCAGGATTCAGAGAAGTGTCAACTCCATAAAGAAAGCCTTCCTCTCAGATCACGGCCAGGTTTGGGGCAACAGTGACAGACGGAGTGGCACAAATCCCTGCCGCAGCCCCTGACCATCTCCGAGTCTGTGCACCTCAGCCCTTCACCTGCAGGCAGAGGCCTGGGAGGAGGCGGAGATGGTCATGCTTACGTGTACCTCGCACTGCAAAAGGCACACAAATCCTGGGATGTGCATCATTTTGTTTGATGCTCTGAGGGCCTGTGGGGGAAACTGCGAGGATGTAATCTCACCATTTCATAAGCAAGCAGGCTCCGTGGTTCAGGGCAGGGTCTGCAAGCCTTTTTATAAAGAGCTATGTAGTAAGTACATATCCTATTCAATACGTTATATACCATCTTATGGAATATAATATATAATATTCATGATATATCCTTTTACAAAAATATTTTTTATATATAATTTGTAAAACACATGGGGTTTCTGTCACGTCTTCCCCTCCTCTTCCTCCTCATTCTTTCCCTCCTCCTTTTCCCTCTCCTCTTGTTCTTTTCCTTATTTTACATATATCTATCTATCTTTTCCTCCTCTTCCTTCTTCCAATCCTTTGAAAATGCTACAAAGCACGCTCAGTCTGAGGTCATGCGCATTCAGCCCGGGGATTTGTTGGCAGGTTGGAAGACGCACACCCAGGTTTAATGGCTTGCTCAGTTTTTTGCTGGTCAGTGGAAGAGCTGAGAACTGGTGAGGTCTGTGGGCTCTAAATCCAGTTCTGTTTTCTAATGAAACTAGAAGCAGGAGGCTAATCATTGTTTCAACTGCATATTCATTACTTAGAATACAGAATAATAGGGACAGCTGCCAGGCCACGGTCTAAAGCATTCTCATGCGTTGTCTCGTTTGGAATCCACTGTGTTTTATTCTTCACAGTGAGCCAGCCGAGGCACTGGGCACATAATCCCCATCCAGGATCAGAAGCTGTCGGGCCTCAGGATGCCTCTCAAACCCACACTCGCTTGACCTCAAAAACCAGAGCCTTTCTCTATAAAATACCATTGTTCCCTGTGATGGCAGCACACACACACGATCATATTTGCATATTCAGTGGCACGCATGTGTGGGAGGGCAATGGCTGTCTCCCCTAAGGACTCCAGCCTTGCAAGGGTCATCTGTCAGTGCACATGTCAGCATCTGCCCTCTCTTCTGTGGGCATCAGGGTCTGGAGTTCCCTTTTGGGAAACCAGCTTTCTCCAACCCTTCAGTGAGTGGGTCCCAGTTCCTGACTCCAGAGGTGGGTACGTGACCTGGGGGCAGGAATAACCAGGCCAATGAGATTCAGATTCGGGACTCACGGTGGAACTTCTAGAAGCTGGAAGTAAGCCTGGAGAGAAAGACCTTGGAAAGAGAGAGCCTGCGTGTGCGTGGAGCCAGCTCCTAGCCTGAGCCCAGAGGGGAGGGATGGGGAAAGGGGAGCGGGAGAGAGTCCTGGGGTGTCTCCAACACTTGAATTCTCGTGACTTAGGCGTTTGAGTGGCATGCAGTAGTAAAAATCACTTCTCAACTTACACCCGACCAAGTTGACTTTTCTGCCACCAATTACTGAAAGTTCTGAGTTAAACACTCAGGTTTGAGTTTTTAAATAATCATTGTAATAATAATAACTAACTTTTATAAAGTGCTTTCTATATTGAGAAAAATGATGGGACAAGTCTCAATCATTTTGGGAGGTTTATTTCCCAAAGTTAAGGATGAGTGCCTGTGACACAGCCCCAGGAAGTCCTGACAACTTGTGCCCAAAGCGGTCAGGCCCAGCTTGCTTTTATACGTTTAGGGAGACATGAGACATCAATCAATATATGGAAGAAGGATATTGGTTCCATTCAGAAAGGCAGGGATGACTGGAAGCAGGGAGGGGGGTTCCAGGTCACAGGCAGGTGGGACAAAAGCTTGAACTTTTGAATTTCTGGTAAACCTTTCCAAAGGAGGCAAGCAGACTATGCATCTGTCTCGTGAGCAGAGGGGTGACTTTGAATAGAATGGGAGGCAGGTTTGTCCTCAGCAGTTCTCAGCATGAATTTTGGGGGCCCAAGATACTTTCCTTTCACAGCTCTTCTGGGTGACATGTGAGTGTGTGTGTTGTCATCTGTCTCACGTGTCTGTGTGTAGAGGGATGTGTGTATCACATATATGTGTATAAGTGTATGTATGTATATGGGTCTTCGATCCTTCCAGTGACTGAATGGAGTGGATGTTGCCATTAGCGTTAATTTGCAGTCAGAGGGTGGGGCTGTGGGGTGCAAATACGCTGTGTCTAAGGAAATGTCTTGAGCCTGAGCTCTGCGCCACTCTGTATCTGAGAGCCTTGGAGTTGAGTGAGATCACACTCTAGATTCTTTTTCACAAGTAAGTAATGAAATATCACCTGAAAGGGGACAAACAAACTTACAACCTGAGGCTTTAGCTGGAGATGTGATCCAGGTGGTTGCAGCCGTCCGAGATCTGACCTGGGCGAGCATCATTCTCGTTGACGGTGAAAGCTCTGGGCTTTTCGGAAAAGACACCCTTAGTTTTTGCTCTTTTGGCTTTGGATGATTTCAGAGGAAGCATGGAGAGTCACCCGCCCTTATTTCAGGCAACACGGTTGGTGCTTCCAAAACTGCCTCCTCTCCTGAGCTCTGCAGTGAAGCTTTCCAGCCTCATTGAGTTTGTTCCTGAGTCTTGGTGCTGGCATCTCCTGGCAGAAGCAGGAATGGAAAACAAGGGGCTGAGGCGACTCAGCTGTTACCCCGGGTCTGGAGACTGTTCCGGGAGTGGCTCAGGACAGACGCTGACCTCTGTAGACAGTGACTGAGTTTGGGTGACCTGGTGTGCTTGGCGAGCTTTAGTCTCATTCCTTGCCAATCCCGTAAAAGCACATTTGTCATGGCAAAAGCTGTGCTGTACTCAGTAGTGCGATTGGATTTCACAAGCTTTATTGCCACTACCCCCAAATTCTTGGTGAGAGGAAGAGGAAGGAAATGCCTTTTTCTGGGGCGATGCCTCTCCCTGTGGCCATCGTGTTTTGGAAGAGCCACTGTACTCTAGACAAGAACCACAATGATTATAACTATGATTCTGTTTTTTTTTCTTCATTTTCTGATTCTCATTGTGATTTGATGCCACCTCTTTGTTATGGGAATATCGTCTCAGCTAGGAAGGCTGCTGGCTGCAAGTAACAGGAAGCTCAGTCCACAGAGCCGTAGCCATCTCTGGGCTTGTTTGTCTCACAGAAAAAGAAGTCTAGAAATTGGTAGCTGCCAGCATCCTTGGTTCAGAAACGCAGTGGTGTTGGAGATTCACATGGGCTTCTTGCAGTTAATTCCCTCAGCCGCCTCCTCATAGTGACAGTATGGCTTCATACTCTTCCGCCTCTTTCAAAGCCAAGATGCAGGAGGCTCTGGGAAACAGAGTTTTGCCTGTTTCTTTCTTGGAATAATTTATTTTCCTTTAGAGGATGCCTTTGTTCCTTCTCTTCTCCCACCCTTTTTTCTCTCCTCTTTTTCTTTTTCCCCCTTTCTTCCCTTTCTCCCTCCCCTCTTCCCCCTTCCCCTTTCCCCCTTCCCCCTCCCTCCCTTCCTCCCTTCCTTCCTTCCTTCCTTCCCTCCCTCCCTTTCTTCCTTCCTTCCCTCCCTCCCTCCCTTTCTTCCTTCCTTCCCTCCTTCCCTCCCTTTCTTCCTTCCCTCCCTCCCTTTCTTCCTTCCCTCCCTCCCTTCCTCCCTCCCTTCCTTCCTTCCTTCCCTCCCTCCCTTTCTTCCTTCCTTCCCTCCCTCCCTTTCTTCCTTCCCTCCCTCCCTCCCTCCCTTCTTTCCTTCCTTCCCTCCCTCCCTTCCTCCCTCCCTTCCTTCCCTCCCTCCCTCCCTTTCTTCCTTCCTTCTCTCCCTCCCTCCCTTTTTTCCTTCCCTCCCTCCCTTCCTTCCTTCTTCCCTTCCTTCCTTCCCTTCCTCCCTTTCTTCCTTCCTTCCCTCCCTCCCTTTCTTCCTTCCTTCCCTCCCTTCCTCCCTCCTTTTCTTCATTCCTTCCCTCCCCCTCTCCCTTTCTTCCTTCCTTCCCTCCCTCCCTTTCTTCCTTCCCTCCCTCCCTCCCTTTCTTCCTTCCCTCCCTCCCTCCCTTTCTTCCTTCCTTCCCTCCCTCCCTTTCTTCCTTCTCTCCCTCCCTTTCTTCCTTCCTTCCCTCCCTCCCTTTCTTCCTTCCCTCCCTCCTTTCCTCCCTCCCTTCCTTCCTTCCCTCCCTCCCTTTCTTCCTTCCCTCCCTCCCTTCCTCCCTCCCTTTCTTCCTTCCCTCCCTCCCTCCCTTTCTTCCTTCCTTCCTTCTCTCCCTCCCTTTCTTCCTTTCTTCTCTCCCTTTCTTCCTTCCCTCCCTCCCTTCCTCCCTCCCTTCTTTCCTTCCTTCCCTCCCTCCCTTCCTCCCTCCCTTCCTTCCTTCCCTCCCTCTCTTTCTTCCTTCCTTCCCTCCCTCCCTCCCTTCCTTCTCTCCCTCCCTTTCTTCCTTCCTTCCTTCTCTCCCTTCCTTTCTTCCTTTCTTCCCTCCCTTTCTTCCTTCCTTCCCTCCCTCCCTTTCTTCCTTCCCTCCCTCCCTTCCTCCCTCCCTTCTTTCCTTCCTTCCCTCCCTCCCTTCCTCCCTCCCTTCCTTCCTTCCCTCCCTCCCTTTCTTCCTTCCTTCCCTCTCTCCCTCCCTTTCTTCCTTCCTTCCTTCCCTCCCTCCCTTTCTTCCTTCCTTCCCTCCCTCCCTTTCTTCCTTCCCTCCCTCCCTCCCTCCCTCCCTTTCTTCCTTCCTTCCCTCCCTCCCTTTCTTCCTTCCCTCCCTCCCTTCCTCCCTCCCTTTCTTCCTTCCCTCCCTCCCTCCCTTTCTTCCTTCCTTCCTTCTCTCCCTCCCTTTCTTCCTTTCTTCCCTCCCTTTCTTCCTTCCCTCCCTCTCTCCCTTTCTTCCTTCCCTCCCTCCCTTTCTTCCTTCCCTCCCTCCCTTACTCCGTCCCTTCTTTCCTTCCTTCCCTCCCTCCCTTCCTCCCTCCCTTTCTTCCTTCCCTCCCTCCCTTTCTTCCTTCCTTCCCTCCCTCCCTCCCTTCCTTCCTTCTCTCCCTCCCTTTCTTCCTTTCTTCCCTCCCTTTCTTCCTTCCCTCCCTCTCTCCCTTCCTTCCTTCCTTCTCTCCCTCCCTTTCTTCCTTTCTTCCCTCCCTTTCTTCCTTCCTTCCCTCCCTCCCTTCCTCCCTCCCTTCCTTCCTTCCCTCCCTCCCTTTCTTCCTTCCTTCCCTCCCTCCCTCCCTTTCTTCCTTCCTTCCTTCCCTCCCTCCCTTTCTTCCTTCCTTCCCTCCCTCCCTCCCTCCCTTTCTTCCTTCCCTCCCTCCCTCCCTCCCTTTCTTCCTTCCCTCCCTTTCTTCCTTCCCTTTCTTCTCTTCTTCCTTACTTCTCATTAGCCCACAGATAGGATAAAATGTCTTTGGGTAGCCAGCCAACCATATCGTCCACAAATAATAACATGAATTTAATTTGAGTGCTCATATTGTATCCATGTAATAGTTGGTGGTTGTGATATTAGGAGGGGAAGGAAGACTGCTGTGTATGCTAATAGATATTTGGGGTTTATCTGCATGGATAAATTAGAATTCTTAACATTATTTATAAAGATAATAATTACATAATTTCTAAATTCACAGAAATAGTCTGGCTTAATGATTTCTAAATGTATGCGATATAACATTAGGTGGCTCTTATTAATTCTATTTATGTAATGGAGAAGCAAAGACTAATAATCCTGAATCTTAAATATGCCCAAAGAACACGCTCAGGAAAATTCTCCTGCTCTGTGAGATGAATTCCTGAGCCATCCAAAGAGGGGGAGAGATCATTTTGCAGAACCTTTGCCAATAATTTCTCTGTCACGAGCCCCCTGCTTAGCCTTTATTTTGCTACTGTGGGTACCTTTGCATATGATTTGCATACAATCATTCTCATTGCAGTAAAAGAATATAATTCTTAATGTTCCTGCTGCAAACTGGGTGAGCATAAGCTTTCATTTACAGAGTCTGTCTTTAGGGCACACTTCATTTCACTTAGAATAAATTATCATACATTTATCATCAGTTAGCAAGTTATTAACATTAATATAAACAAATACTCGGCACATTTCTTCAGGAAGATTATGGCTTTAATCACTCAGTGGCTGTAGCTGGCAGTTTATACATATTTTATTTTTTAATGGATGTGCTTTCTCAGTTTCCATACTCACATTAAAAACATAATTCCAAGCACTTTGCATCTGTTAGCTCAGAAGGCACTTACCCGAGGTGAGGGGTTAAAAATGAACTTTTCCGGTGACAAACAAGAGCTTCCTCAGACACCTTTTTACACGTGAGACTTGCTGGAATTTGTTCGTTAAGGATGTCTTGGTCTATGGCAAGGAATGTTTTGAAATTTAATTTAGTGGGCTGCCACAGTAGGAAACAAAACAGGCTGGATACCTGCTCAGAAAATTAGTGGGTTCCAGTAAGCACTAATGAGGAAGGACAGCAATTACTGTGGACGCGGTCTAATCAGCCCTGACGCTGAAACAGCACCCATGACACTGAAACAGCACCCGTGACGCTGAAACAGCACCCACCAGCGTTTTGCAAATCCTGCTCCTTGCTTATGTGAGGACTGTGGAAGGGAGAAGAATGCCCGTACTGTTTCAGCTGCTTTTAGTTTTGAGCCAGTGCTCCAGAGTTCTTGGTAACCACTGACTGCCTTGGGGTGTGACACAAATGGAAGGGCTTAGAAACCGGAGAGGTCTCTTGGTTAACTGGGTACCGTTGGACAAGTTACTTAGTTTCTTCAAGCCTCAGTTTCTTCATCTACAAAATAGGAGTAATAATGGCACTTAGGCATAAGACAGCCTTAAGAATTTAAGAAGGTCAAGCCTGGAGAGAACTAAGCAGAAGACCAAATATAGAGATGTGCTTAATTATTAATTGCTATTATTAAGAGTTATTGTTATGAGATGTTAAATTGCCTTCTGAACCACCGAATAAGGAGCACTAAAATCAATTCATAATTTAGTATTTTGCATATTTCATTATGGTGTAATTTTGGGAATAGTATTAGCACGACCTCTTTATTTTTGCATTTCAGTTCAAGACAAAACTTATTTAGTAAGCTTCTGAGAAAAGACGTCCTCAAACTGCTTTCCACGCTACTTTACTTTCACAAGTAGGTCAAAGCAGGGTTTTGATCTTTTCCTGTTTTACTTTTTTTCTCCATCTGTGTTGCTGGATGACCAGCGAAGCTTCTCCCGACACTTCTATTTGACCCAGTCCTTGGGTGGGTCTTGCTGTCTCTGGCGACCCTGCTAGTCCATTCTGTACCTTGTTATCAGGCAAAAATGTGTCCATACCTGCCAAATCCAGTCCAGTCCCCAGATATTGGCTTTTGAAATTGATTATGTAAATTGCATTGTGGTGTGGGGGATTCGGATCATTTTCCTGATCGAGTCATCATGGTGGAGGGATTCTGGCACTTCATGAGTACAAAGTTGAGTTCAAAGACGATCTCTTTCTTCTTGATAAAAGACTCTTGTGTTCCCAGGAGCAAGGCGGGCTGAACTCATTCAGTGCCTTTTACCACTAGAGAGCTGAGGGGCTACAGGTGTGGCGAAAGGCTGACTCAAGGGGACTTGCCATTTGTACAGTGTGGGCTGTTCCTCCCTGGCTCCTTTCTGTCAGGAAATCAGCCATGTCATGCTGTATCAGAGAAAACCCTACAACACCTCTAGGCAGTTTAACGCAAAGAAGATCTACTTTTCACCCATGCTGTGTGGCCAGCTCTGGTCAGCAGCATGGGCCCCTCTCATCAGGGTCACTCAGGGACTCAGGCCGTGGAGGCTGCATCCTGGCCTCTGCCCCCATGGTCACAGTGGAGACACATACATTCCTTGAAGTTGTCACCTGAAAGTGACATGTGGCACTTCCACACAGCTCAGGGATATAGCAGGTCTCATGACCACTGCTGACTTTATACTTTTTATTTTATTAATTTAATTTTATTTTGAGACTGGGTCTTGCTCTGCTGCCCAGACTCAAGTGTATTAGCACAATCACAGCTCACCACAGCCTGTGCCTCCTGGACTCAGGGGATTCTCCTGCCCCAGCCTCATGAATAGGTGAGATTATAGGTGTGTGCCACCATGCCAGCTATTTTTTAAAATTTTTGTAGAGATAGGGTCTTGCTGTGTTGGCCAGGCTGGTCTTGAACTCCTAGGCTCAAGTGATTCTACTGCCTCAGCCTCCCAAAGTGCTGGGATCAGAGGTATGAGCCACCGCACCCGGCCAAACCCCTCACCTTAAAGTGTGCACCTGGAAGGAATGTGTGCAGCCTGGATGGCAGCCATGGTGGGCATCCTGTGGGCACAGCCCACCCCATACTAGGCAGCCCCTCATGGGTCATTGAAAGTGGTGAATCCACCCACCCAGAAGCACACACTGTGGCTCCAGATGCATGAAGGGGCAGAGAAGAGACACTGGGCTTGGAAGAGTGCAGTTGGAAGGCCTTGTGTCCCCAGGGCATGGCAGGGGAGGCTGGTGTCTCCGATGGGTCAAGAGGACATTATGGAAGGTGCCTGGAGCTTAAGTGTCTCACCGGTAATCCTATTAGCAGAGAAATTGATGAGTAAATGAGGGACACCAGTGGCGGAGGCAGCAGAGTGCACTGACTGGCTGGTGGACAGGAGAGGAGCTTGAGCCTGAAGCAGTCACCTACGCAGAGAGACATGAAAGAAAATGACTGGGCCAGGCTTGGTGGCACACGCCTATAATCCCAGCACTTTGAGGGGCCGAGATGGGGAGATCACCTGAGATCAGGAGTTCAAGACCAGCCTGGCCAACATGATGAAACCCTATCTCTAGTAAAAAGAAAATACAAAAACTATCTGGGCATGGTGGCCTGAGCCTGTAATCCCAGCTACTTGGGAGGCTGATGCAAGAGAATCACTTGAACTCGAGAGGCAGAAGTTGCAGTGAGCCGAGATCATGACACTGTACTTCAGTCTGAGAGACAGAGCAAGACTCCATCTCAAAAAAAAAAAAAAAAAAAAAGACTGCCCATCTGTGTTAAAGGAACAAAGTAAGCAAATGAGGGACAGTTGTTAAACATGAGCAGAGAACAACCAGTTATCCAGGGGCCATCCCTTAAGGAAAAGGGTCTCTCTCTCGCCTCTCTCTCTGGCTCAGCAATAAAAGAAATGCTTGCTGGGTAGTGGGAGGATGATGGGAGAGCAGGATCCTCTCCCCCACCCCGGGCCTTTGAATGGCTCATCTGTAGGAGTCAGCTCAGGCCGTGGAACAGGTGCCACTCGGTGGCTCAAACAATAGACATTTACTTCTCACAGTCTGGAGGCTGCAAGTCCCAGATCCAGGTGCCTGCAGATTCCGTTTCTGGTGAGGGCTCTCTCCCTGGCTTGCAGACAGACACCTTCTTGCTGTGCTCTCGCATGGTGGAGAGAGGAAGCTCTGATGTTCTTCCCCTTTTTATAAGGGAACTAGTCCCATCCTGGGAGCCCCCACTGTCGTGACCTCATCTAAGCCTCATCACCTCCTAAATACCCCACCTCCTGAATCCGTCACACTGGAGGTGAGGGCTTCAACATAGGAATTCCGCAGGCCACAAGCATTCAGTTCGTAACATAATCTAACATTGGTTAGGAGCTGAGAGCTTAGAATGTGGTTGAACAGAACTGAGTCTTCATAGCCATAATAAACATTTTCCAAAAATCAAAAAGTGGCTGAAAAATGACGGAGTTGCCTGAAACGTTGACAACGCAGCCTGGTATGTAGAAAGAGATTTGATGGAATGAAGATCAGAGCCATTACTGGAAGAAGATTAAAATTGCTTCGAAACTTCGCCTTATGAACTGAAATTTTGTAATCCAGCCGGTTTCATGTATGCCTTGGTGGGTTTCCTGGTTTCGAATTCTTGCTCAGCCCTCAGTACCTGCACGGGCCTCAGCTTTCTCGCCTGTAAACTGTCCCACAGTAGAGTATCCCTCACAGGGCGGTCACAGGATGGGACGACTCAACAGATGAGAAGGACTCTCCGACATCAGTGCCTGGCTCATGCTAAGGCTTCTATTCATGTTAGTTATTTTAATGGAAATAAGATTAAATCAGCCCCCAATTGAAAAAAAATATTAAGAGCTACCATATTATGTTTTAACAAATATCTGGGCACCCTGCTTAATACCTTACATTAAGCCCTATAAATAGGTAGTGTTCCCATTTTTCAGATCAACAAACTGAGGTTTGGAGAAGTTAAATGTGACATGGCTAGCAAGTGACAGAACCTGGAATTTGTTCTCAGTTTCACCTCTACCTCCTTCCTCTCCACGATTCTTCCTATAGCTGAGTTCTGAACACACTAGCCTACCTCTGTGTTCCCGACCAGCCTGCTTTTACTTCCCTGGGGCCCTTGCACAGAGAGAGCATCATGGCTGAAAGACCAATGTGCATAAAAGAGTTTCCATCACAGGCCTGAGCCCACCCCTCCTTACAAAGGCTGCTGGCAAGGCTGGCCCTTGGTTGGTCCATGGAAACATAGATTTCAGGAGGGCTTCTGCCATTCCCTAACTGATGAAAGGGGCTCATCGTGGCTAAACTCTTTCCATAAACAATATGGCTTATGCAGTACACCTGCTTTTCTTCTAGGAGTCTGGAATTTCAGCATATGCTGGGCAGAGATGCCCACAGGACCAGCCCCCAAAAACAACTGTGTTAGGCCATTCTTGCATTGCTATAAAGAAATACCTGAGACTGGGTAATTTATAAAGAAAAGAGGTTTAGTTGGCTCATAGTTCTGCAGGCTGTACAGGAAGCATGGTGGCTTCTGCTTCTGAGGAGGCTTCAGGAAGGTTCTAATCATGGCAGAAGGTGAAGGAGGAGTAGGCACCTCACATGATGAAAGAAAGGGCAAGAAAGATGTGGGAGGTGCTACATCCTTTTAAACAACCAGATCCCACGATGACTCACTCACTACCTTGAGGCAGTACCAAGTGGATGCTACTAAGCCATGCATGAGAAGTCTGCCCCGTGATCCACTCACTTCTCACCAGGCACCATCCCCAACACTGGGGACTACAAAGGAGCATGAGATCTGGGTGGGACACAGAGCCAACTCCTATGCGTGTGGATCTGTGTCCCCCACAAATCTCATCTTGAACTGCAGTGATGCCCCCAGGTCAAGGGCAGGACCAGGTGGAGGTAATTGAATCACGGGGGTGGTTTCCCCATGCTCTTCTCGTGATGGTGAGTTCTCACAGATCCGATGGTTTTATGAGGGGCCTCCCACTTCGCTAGGCACACATTCTCTCTCCTGCTGCCCTGTGAAGAGGTGCCTTTCACCACAATTGTAAGTTTCCCGAGGCCTCCCCAGCCATGCAGATCTGTGAGTCAATTAAATCTCTTTTCAGTATAAGGTACCCAGTCCTGGGTATTTCTTCACATCTGCCTGAGAATGGATTAATACACAAACCGTAGCAACAACTCCAGATGCTGAGTCTCTGACAAACGTCCATGGTAGGGACCACTGTACGTGTTGTCACAGTGCGGTGCTGAAGGAGTTAAGCATGTCCTATGTGACTCCCCGGGGAGGGACTCTTGGGAGCCTGAGCCTGGCTTGCCCTGATTCCACCTGGATAGCTTTGTCCTTTGCTGGTTTTGTGGTCTGACCTTCTGTTGTAGTAAATCTGTAATGTTTAATTGACAGATTTCAGCTGTTTCTGCAACCATATGCTGAGTCCTGTGAGTCCGCCAGTGAGACAGCCAACCTGAGGGTGGTCTTCAGGACCCCGGCACGTCTCTCAGCTCCTCTAGCCACTCAGCCCTTCTGCCCTCCAACCCTGCTCACCGCCCCGTCCTCAGAGACGCTGCCCCTGGTCACCCTCTCCGTGGCTGACTCTTCCACCACTGTCCTCTGTCCTGTCTCTTGGTTTTGTTTTCATCTTTGATCCTCCAGCATGTCTCAGATCATCTCTCTGATTCATTTATTTTCCGTCACCCCCCACTGAATTTGCTCCATGAGGACAAAGATCACGTCCGTCTTTTGCACAATTATATCCTCAGCACCTGCCACGGTGCCCAGCATGCAGTAGGAGATTAAAAAATTTTTCTTTAGCAAAGGAAACCTGTGGTCTTGGCCATCTAACAGCGGCACCCCTGCTCACCCTCTTCCAAAGACCAGCTTTATGATTCCCTAAATCCCAGGCTTCACGATTCCCTAAATCCCAGGGGTGGTCTAGTGACTGGTATCACATCTCCTGGGAGTTGGCAAGAAATGCAAGTTCTTGTCCTTCTTCCCTGGCCTACAGACTGGCAGAGTCACAGGCTGCATTTTAATAAGATCCCCGGCGATGCACCTGTGTGTTGAAGGCTGGGCAGCGCTCTCCAAAATGGGCTGTGTGTGCTCCGCTTCCCATTTTTGTTGTCACTTTTGCCTCTGCCTGAAATGCTGCTCCAATGTTTTCATGTTTCTTCAGACTGAATAGGTTTCTGAGGCCTGCCTGTAATCCAGCTTTCCCTGTGAGAAATCCTTATGCGGCTTCCTTTCCAGGCCCTGAAATTACGGGCTGGTGGACTGACTTCTGATGCCTTCAAAGTAGTTCCATTGGCCTGTTTTCTGAGGATGAAGATTCCATCTGATAGATTTGCCACCTGTTACAGTTCAAAACCCCCACAAGGCCAACCTTTTGAAGTCATTCAGTCATTCTCTAACCGCGGAGAACACCTGACATGTGTGTTTCAGACAACATCAACACCGTGGAATTCTCCCGGAAATTAAGCTCTCTGTGCCCAAAGATGCTTGACAATGCAAACCCACAATACACACCACTGTGTCAAATAATCTACGTCCTGCAGTGAGAAAATCTGTCTTAATTTCTTGAAGCCACTATTTCCTAAACATTTTTGATCAGGGCATGTTTTCACTCTGGAATACGGAAAATCAGAATTGGAATCCGAAAATGCTGCTTTAAAGTGGCTAATTTCAGATCCATTGTTAAAACGGGGTTAGATGGGAGAAAGGCAGAGAGAGAAGAAAATGAAGACAAGTGACTGAGAAGCAGGCGAGAGAGGCTGAAGTCTAAGCTTCGCTGCTTGTCAGACTGACCAGAACTAGATTTGAGCCTTTCTTGAGTCCCTTTGGATGTTTTAAATTAAAATTTGGGGGGCAACCAGGTGTGTTGGTGCACACGTGTAGTCCCAGCTGCTTGGGAGGATGAGCAGGAGGATTGCTTGAGCCCAAGAGTTCGAGGCCAGCCTGGGCAATGTAGCAAAACCCTGTCTCTAAAAGCATAAAAAAATAAAATTTGAGGAACAGTTTGTTCCATTTTTCCTTTTCCTCTAGCTTTTTCATGCCTGTAAATCATTTCTTTACACCTGAAATATGAGCTCCTTCATGATGGAACTGTTCATCCATATATTTTCAGCTGATGCTCCCAAAAGGCTACTGAAAGTATTGGGCATAAAAACATAAGTAAATATATATTTAGTTAGATGGGTTTCTGGTACCTCCGATTAAATAGGAACACTCCACTCAAATAACCTTGTGGCTACATCTGAGCTTGAGATATTTCTAACGTATGGTGAAATGTTCCAGGGGCGATTTCCACGCTGAGTGCCTCAGAAGACCTGGGTTTGTGCCGTCGCTCTGTCAGACGATTAACCCCATAGATGTCTCTGTTCCTTTACCTGCAGAAGAGCACTGATGGTCCCCATCGTCACACAGGGATGTTGGGACGTGCAAACGGAATAATGGATGGAAAGGGGCCTTGTAAACACATTGAATGGGTGGAAAGCACCATCTTTCCAACAACTGCCCCCTAAATTCCCAAGAGACGCAAGATGGCCTTTCAAAAGGACTCATGAAAAGGATTCAGGGTGCTTGAGGGATTTGGTCTCTGCTGTGACCAAGGTTGCAGAGATGGAGAACTTCCCTGCAGAAGGTAAGGAGCTGCTTTAGCTTCAGACACAAGAGTGCCAGGTGAGAGGAGCCAGGGGAGGAGGAGGTGCTGCGCTTTTCACGGAGGAGGGCAGGGAGAAACCTCAGCTGCCACGAACAAGCTTTTTGAAAGCAGACACGTCCAGGGTGCGCGTGCGGTCTGGAATTCGGTCCCCTGCTGCAGCCTCAGCGCCAGGACGCTGCATCTCCCACTCACGAGCACTGTGGGTGGCAGCAGCACTTTCCTTCCTGGTTGCATCTGGTGAAAGACCTGCCTAGAACAGGAAGAAAACATGTTTAAATAATACTGATGAGGATATTACTAATAGTAACAGCTGCAGTGCTGGTACTAGGAATAATAACACGAACAGCAGCAATGACAGCAGCTAACACTCAGCACTGACTCTGTGACAGGTCCTGCAGCGCACGCCACATGCACCATTAGCGCTAAGGGCTAATTTCATTCCCATTTCCTAAGAGGAGGAAATGATGCATGAAGAGGCAAAAGTCTGACTCAAGGTCAGGGTCCACAGAGTCCAGAGTCTACACAAGCAAGCTTTGTGCTGAATGCCGCAGGAGGAACTTGGGGTGGGTGGAGTCGTACCTCCATTCCTGGCGGAACTGGGGCTTGAGATCTCAAGGGAGTGCCTCCCTGACCTAGCCACTAAGGTAACTCATATATGGTATTATGATTTTTTAGCATATTTTATTTATCCAATTATTATAAATATTTATCATGATTGATGGGGAAGCTAGATGCTCATTCTCCTTTCCAGTTCCTTTGATCCTCTCCTGAATCCATTCGTCAAGTGCCATGACCCAAGTGCAGTATGTGGCGCTGTGGGATGGGTGTGAGGAGGGATGAACACTTTTCATCACCTTTGTGGAATCTCCACCCTGAGAGCGTGTTCTCGTGCGGGGCAGTGTGAATCTATGTGTTCATTCCTTTCCTAGCCTTTCTCCAGCGTGACAGCAGTTGTGTGCATTTAGCACAGGAAGAAAAGAGAGATGGGACATTTTTTTTTTAAGGTAGGGTCTTGCTCTGTCACCCAGGCTGGAGTACAGTGGTATAATCCTAGCTCACTACAGCCTGGACCTCCTGGGTTCAAGCAATCCTCTCACCTCAGCCTCCTGAGTAGCTGGGACTGCAGGTGCAGGCCACCATGTCCAGCTAATTTCTGTATGTTTTGTAGAGACAGAGTCTTGCTATGTTGCCCAGACTGGTCTTGAACTCCTGGGCTCGTGTGATCCACCTACCTCGGCCTTCCAAAGTGCTGGGATTACAGGTGTGAGCCCCCTGGCCAAGCACATTCTGCTTTAAGTGTCACTAATACAACCGCAGTCTGTGTGTGCAGGTACACACATCCGCTGATACCGCCGGTAAATGAAAGGCAACTGCATACACACCCCTACACAACACACACACATATACCCACACGCACACACACCCATACACATACACCTCACACCACACACACCCGAACCACATATACACAGATACACACACACATACGCATGCATACATATACACCCCACACCACATACACATACACACACATGCCTCATGCTACACACACACACCCCAAAACCACATAAACACAGATACACACACGTACACATACATATGTATACACTCCATACTGCACACATACGCACACATGCCTCACACCACACACACGCACACATGCCTCACACCACACACACACCCACAAACCACATACACATACACATAGACACACACACACCACACACTCCCCTAAACCAGATACACAGATACACACACATAGACACACACACACCACACACACACATACACCTTACACTACACATATACACCCCAAGACACATACACACAGATATATACACCTACGCACCCCACACACATACACATCCCACCACACCCTCACACACCCCATATTACAGACACACACTCCACATTATACAAATGCACACCCCATATTACACACACACACACACACACACACACACATCCCCCGTTATCTTTATGATGAGATTCTTTCCATTCTCCCAGTTTGCTAAAATGTGGCCTTGGGTTCTCAGACTGAAACAGAAGGAGAGATCTGAGGTTTTACCTTCGGGTCCTGGGGAAGTGGGGAGAGCGCGGTCGGCGCCCCAGAGCCAGGCTTTATTTCTCCATGCTCTCCACGGCAGAGTCTACGTTTGTGAACGTCTTGTTCCCGCTTCTGATGCTGTGTGTTCACGGTGAACGCCGACTCGCAGAACTCTGTGCACCTGGTCAAGCGCTCAGATCCTTGGTCCTTGCAGACAGAGATCATCTGCACAGCTACAGAAAAACCACTGTGTCTGACGCTTAGCAGGTCTTCAGTAATACACACTAAGTGCATGAATGCTTGAACATATCAAGGAGGGGACCGGATGGCCAGGGACTTCGCAGCCATTGCACGTTTAGGAGATGTTCACTAACTTACCATTGCTCCAATTTCATGCATTCTACCAGCTTTCACCATTCTTTTGCAGTCATAAAGAATTTTTCATAGAACCCATTTCTATTCTTAGAAATGTCAACTAGTTATTAAACTGACTCCTGTCTAATTAGCCAAGTGCTATTCTTGATAAAATTAGATGACTATAATAAGAGCTGACTCATTATTTGAATAGGAAAATATGGCATCTATTTATGTTCCTGTTTGTGATTAAATTCCAGAATTCTTGTCTTTGATGAAACTATCTCGGTATTTTTGAGATATTCATTCACGCGTGAGAACATCATCTGCATTCGTTTTAGCAAACGCTGTAATCAGAGTCCTCATATCAATGAAGAAACATAAGCTATGGAAGAAATGGTGTCAGGATAAATTCACAATAAGTCTGTGACACACGTCTTAGAAATGAACCTTTTCCCCAACACTTGGGAGGACTTGTGATCACAAAATAGATCTTTCTTCCATTTCATCTCATAATTATGGTTTTCATCATTTGTATCTTTCTTTTATAGGCTCAAAGATGGAATTTGCTGCTCTTTTATTTTGACTTTTCGGTTTGTGTTTGATCTTACTCCTGTTCTGTTATGAATACTTAGTCTTTCTGTGGTATCAGCTAGAGAGAAAGTCGTGTAGGCCTTGTGCGATAAACAGGCCCAGAGTTTTTCTGAAGTGGCCAATGGTGATCTCACATATGGAGGAAGTCACTGAGTTGTTCTCTCTGAAGTGGAACTAATCCTTCTCCCTGTTCCATGTCACCAAAATTTATTGTATATAAATGACAGCTATTTTAACACATTGTAATAAATAAAAATTATAAGATATTGACGTTTTTATACAAATATTTTATACAAATATTTGCATTCTGACTGACATCATTTTCTGTGTTCTCAAAAAAAGATGAACATGACCCTAGAAAAAATATGTTTGAAGTGTTGAAGTGGAATTAGGAACATTTTTTTTTACAACCCTGCCTCCAGTTGCCCGCATGGGAGGGTCTATTGTTTGCATGAAATGGCAGGCAAGGGCACACCGTGAGCGGAGCGGCTGTCCTGCAGGTGACCTGGGCCACCAGCGTGCTCCACGCAGTGGGGGCAAGGGAGGGAGGAAAAACGAAACACAGCCAACTGCGGTAAATCATCTGGCTTCCCGTTGCCAATCAAAGGTTCCCTGGGCTATCTGGACATAGATGAAGAACGAAGCCTTCCTTAACTTATATCGAATTCGTATGAGTATTCAATCACAGCATTTGTCTGTATTTCCAAAGGAAAATATTTCTAGCTATTAAAAAATACAAAGTAATTGTAGAAAATTCAAACAATGTAAACAAGCCGAAAGCAGAAAATAAATAATACTTGAAATCCCATCACCTGGAGAAAATAAAACTAGTTTTTGTAATTGGGGGAGCGTTCAGACAGCAATACAGACTCCCCCACACACATAAACACATCCTGTAATAAAGAAAAGTAGGTCCTTGACATCTATTGCCTATGCATGTAATTGAAAAGATGTGCTTGAAATGGTCTGCTTTAAAACATCGTCTAGATGGTATTCTAGAAACGCAGCCAGGCCCCTGCAGGGTGGGGGTGGTACCGGGAATGGTTAGGCGGTCATCCCCCAGAATAGCTGTAGGCTTGGGCTGGGCTGTGGTTTCCGCACACATGTGCAGTTCTGTGTAGATGTGCCGCTGTGATGAGTGGCAGGGAATTACTTATTACTGTGCTGCTTAATGAGTCTCCCAAGCAGTGCCTGGGAGAATCACACGTGTACTGTTTTGAAACCTGCTATTTTCACTCAACAGTACCTTCTGGATTTTTTTCTGTGACTTGTTTTTTTGTGGTAGAACTAAGAGCTAAATTACTCTCTTGATAGCTGCATATGAATTCATCACCAGTATACACGAACCTTGACTTAGCAAATGCCCATAGGTTAATTACTTACCGCGATTAAAATCCTTGAATACATCTTAAAATATTGTTACAACCAATATTCATTAAGCATCTAATATGTTCCAGGAAAAGACTCCAATCTCAGGGAGCTCTTAAACTCATGTGGGAGATTGATGACTGATTTACAAACAGATAAAAAAGTAATTACAAATGGAAGTGAATGAGGATATAATTTGATTGAGAATGTTGCATGTGGGGGCTTATGGTAGGCTTGTCTGGAACAGCCCGTCTGAAGGCCATGTTTAAGCTGAATCATGGAGGATATGAAGGTGGCAATTAAATGAGGAGCAGGAGAAAGGCATCTTAGATGTTGAGAACTGAGCCACAGTTGTCGGTGGAGGAAAAGCTTGATGGGTTAGAGGACCTGAAAGGAGCTCAGAGTGGTTACAGCCCAGGGAGTAGAGCGGTTCACAGCTCACAGGAAGGCTTGGAAGGCTAGCTGAGTTCAATACATACAGAACTCTGACACCAAGAACTTTAGAGGTTTCTTTTTTAAATTTAGTTTTTTTTTTAATTGAGTGAAATATACGTATATAATTTGCCATCTTTGCTATTTTTAAGTGTACGGTTCAGTGGTAATACTGCTTATATTCTTTTTTCCCCTTCATGTCTCGCCCTTCCTGGCCTCTGGTAATCGCCCATGCAATCGACTCTCTAGCTCCGTGAGATCCACTATTTTAGCCCCTATAGATGAGTGAGAACATGCAATGTTTCTGCTGTGGTTGGCTTATTTCACTTAACATAGTGACCAGTTCATCCACATTGCTGCAAATGATGGGATTCCATTCTTTCTTATGGCCGAATAATAGTCTGTTGTGGGTATATATATATATATATGTGTGTATATATATACATATATGTGTGTGTGTGTGTGTATATACACCACATTTCCGTATCCATCCATCCATCGATGGACCTTACATTGACTCCGTCTTTTGCCTGTTGTGAATAGGCTACAGTAGACATGGGAGTGTGGATTTGCCACTGTGACCGTTACCACTTGACGTTCCCACCAGCAGTGTATACGGGCTTCTCTTTCTTCACATCCCTACCGGCATCCGTCACTGCCTGCCTTTTATTTTATTTGCAGGAATAATACATTAGATTTTATTCACGGTGAAACGGGAAGCCCATGAATGGTTAAAGCAGGGAAACTGGATGGTCTTATTTCCGTCCGTTTCAAGTTCTCACTGACAGTTGGGAAGTGTGCATTGGGCAGAGGTCGGGCAGATGTGAGGAAGCCAGTGAGACATTTAGCAAAGGTCCACCAACGAGATGATGACGGTGTGGACTAAGGTGGCCTCTGTGGATACAGATGCAACTGGACACATTCCAGAGATACTTAGCAGGTGAAAGTAATCAGATTTACAGATGGATTGAATGAGAAAGTTGGAGAAAGGAAGGAATCGAGAATGACTCAACTCTTTCTGCTTTGAGCAGGTGTTGCTATGAAGGCACAGGAGTAGGGGACACGCATGAGACTTGTGGTGGACATGTCAGAAACTTGTGTGGCATCCAAATGGGTATGTCTACTAGCCATGGAATTTACAAATGTGGGGTTTAGCAGGATTGTCAGGCTTGGGGACATACATTTGGGAGGTGACAACTTGTGGATGGTTTTAAGAGTGAAAGAATGGAAGAACTCTGTTAGGGAGACAGTATGGAGTGATTAAGGGGGATCCCATCTTGGATGTATCACAAAAGATGGCCCAGGAAAAGAGATTGGGAAGCAGTGATCTGAGCAGTGAAAGGAAAGCCGAGTTTGTGGCGCTATGGATTTCAGGAGACAGCCACGTATCAATACAACAAAAAGAAGCAATGGTGTCAGATGTCGTTGAGAGGTCAGGAGAAGACAGACACTGCCGTTTGATTGGGAGACACAGGTGAACAGTTTCAACGATGCGGCAGAGACAGAGCCAGATTGGAAAGTTTTGAAGACTAACGAGGAAACTGAGACAGCTTCTGGAGACCATTCTTGGAGAAGTTTGCCAAAGAACAAGATCGAACAATGGAAGTGTATTAAAGGGAAAATGAGTTTTTTAAAGGTTCATAATACCAGAAAATGTTTGTGTTAGGTTTTTAGATGCCAACAAGATAACCCCCACTGACAGATTTAAGCAAATGAATGGCTTCAAACATGATGTTACCCATGCTGTCAGCGACAGCACAGTCTTCTCTGGTGAAAACACCACTGTCAGAGACACACAGGTTGATAAAGGTAGAAGAGAAAGAGAGAAATAAAAGAGGGAGAAAGGTTGGGATTGGAGTTTATGGTGATGACACATTATGGGAATGTGCGCATTTGGGCTATAGGGTTTTGTAATGGTGCCTTCTCAGAGGGTAACTGTGGAAGTGAAGGCCACAGGGCAGAGTATTTCACCACTGTCTTGGTTTTCTGTTGTCGTGTGACAAATCACCACCAAGTTAGCAGCTTGGAACAGCTGGTGCTCGTTAACTCCATTTCTGTAGGGCAGACGTCCAGGTGGCTCAGCTGGGTCTCTGCTCAGCACCTCACCAGGTTGAAATCTATTTGTCAGGTGAGTGGGCTCTGAGCTGTGAGCTCTGGAGGAGAGCTGGCTTCCAGGCTCACTCAGGCTGCAGAAGAATCCAATGACTTGGAGTTGGGAGACAGGTTGCCGTGATGGTGTCCTGCACTGAGACAGGAAGAAGTGGAAGGCACAGGAGTAGGGAGACATGCATGAGGTCTGTGGTGGACATTTCAGAAACTTGTGTGGCATCCGGATGGGTATGTCTGGCTGGCCATCAGCTGGGGTGGCTTTTGGCTCCTAAAAGTCACTCACATTCCTTCTCCTGGGGCCCCCTCCATCTTCAAACCCAGCTCGCTGAGCCCTGCTCACTCCCCACCTCTGTCTGGCATCCTCTCCTGGCTCATGCGATAGCATCGGGTCCTCTGAATAAACCTGGAGGATCACCCTATTTTAAGGTCAGCTCATCAGTAACTTTCTTCATATTTGCGAAGTCCATCTCGCCAGGTAAGATCATACACTCAAAGATGTGGCATTTCTTCATACGCACAGACCCTGGGATTTGGGCAGGAGCCTTCTTGGAGTCCCAGTTCTGCCCACCCTGAATGATACAGATGGGGTGAAGGAACTGAGAGCCACGAGTTGGAGGGTCCCCTTTCTTGAGGACCCTGAGAATGTGGTCCTGGAGCATCCAGATGCCCAGAAGCCAGGACTTAGTGCTGGGTAGTGAGGGATGGAGGGAGGGGCCTCCAAGGAGGCTGAACCAGGAGGGAAGCAGGACAGAGCCCACCCCACCCGTCCTGGCACTCACCAGGTGTCGGGCACACAGATTGCCTTAGGAGAGAATTGATATCTTTATAATACTTTACGTTTTTACATAAATTCAGGTCATTTCCCCCAAACATTTTATGTTCTTCAGTGAGGTCTAAACATTTTCTTAAAAAGATATGAGAAATTTCTTGTTAAATCTGTTCATTGGTGTTACATTTTTATTGGATATTAAAAGAGAATGTTTCTGTCCTTGCTCTTATAACTGGGTTTGGTCTTAGATAAACACCTTGATTTTATTTTAGTTGTGCTGATGCCCCTGTTGATTTTATTTGCCATAACTTTTCTGTTACTTTGAATTTTCTAGACATGCAATACCGTCAGTACCAAATAGCAATGGATTTATTTCCTCTTTATGAATACCCATTTCTTGTATTTTGCTTGGGGCTTAATTTTTAGTTGGGAATACTTTTTATTTCCCTCAAATGGATTTTTTGGACATTGCTCAAGATTACAGTTTTTCTTCTTCAGTCTATTAACGTGTTGAAAGAGAAACTAATGTTTGAAGGTTTTGTTATTCCGACAATGATACCACTCAGTCAAGATACTGCTGAAATGTACTTAGATTTCTTAAAATTTTATTTCTTTTGCACACATTTGTATTCATATTTTGGGGGCCGCTCTTCTTTCTGTATGCCAAGGCACAGGTTAAATTGTGTGTGTGTGTGTGTGTGTGTGTGTGTGTGTGTGTGTTTCTTGAATAGGGAGTAATTTATATGCAGAACCACCGGGGTGTCATCTCCAGCCCTCATTACCTTTTTTTGGTAAATGTTACACGCACGTACCACCAAAAACAGTGTAGCTGTCCTTCATTACTGACCATCCGAAATGAATAAATGTTAACATTTTGTGATATTTTTCTTTAGATTTTTTTAAAATAAAGAAAAACTATTTCAGACTTGTCAGTGGAGTATCTTGTATTTTTTTTAAATTATACTTTAAGTTCTGGGCACATGTGCAGAACGTGCAGGTTTGTTACATAGGTATACACGTGCCATGGTGGTTTGCCGTGCCCATCTCCCCATCACATCAGGTATTTCTCCTAATGTTATCTCCCCAATCCTCCAACCCCCTGCTATCCCTTCCCTAGCCCCCCACCCCCCGACAGACCCCGATGTGTGATGCTCCCCTCCCTGTGTCCATGTGTTCTCATTGTGCAACACCCACTTATGAGTGAGAACATGCGGTGTTTGGTTTTCTGTATATGGACAATCGTTTTATTTGAAAATAATGGTTTTTTATCCTCCAAATTCATATGTTGCTCACTTATTTTTTCTTGGTTCTCATTTTCACTAAGACCTCCAATGCTAAGGGCCGGCGTTAGAGATATCCTGTTTTTGTTCCTAATAAAAATGCTAGCAGTATGGCATCATCAACTTAATGTTTATGTGTTGCTGTGGGTTTTTGGTAGATTCGGCTGGGAAAATTGCTTCTACCTTCGGCTAGCTAGATGTTCCCCTTTCTCCTCCTCCTCCTGATTATGCACGCTTTTCCAAGTGAGGGCTCCTTGATTGCTTTTTATAATTTGTTAGACATTTACTTCTCTGTTGTAGTCATGTCTTTTCCAGAGTGCATTTTTGTATTTTACAGTTTCCTAGAAATACGTTTCTCCAGATTTTCAAATTTATTAACACAGGATTTTTTATGATAAGTCCTGAAATTTTCAGAGCATCTGTGTTTATTTACCCTCTCTCGTTGCTAATTTTCATCATGTATATTTTCTGCTCGTATTTCCTAGATTAGACTAACTGGAGGCTTATTATTCTTATTATTAGACTTTTTAAAGAACTCTCTTTTTAAAGACAAACGAACTAACAAAGATGTACATCAGCTTCCATTTTCCTCAGAATTTCAAATTCACTTTACAAGTGAGCTAGAGTAAGGTCAGAAAATTCACAAAAACAAAGGACTTGATAATGTTCATGATGTGTTCACTTAGATGCTAAATCTTAGAGCAAAACTGCCCCACTTCTTCATGCAGGAGGTGGCGGAGATTACCTTCCAGCCCAGACAGTGTCTCAGAAACCCTCACGCACTGAATCTCGGAGCTGGCACCCCAGGGTGTCCATCCCGGCTTCCGTGTTCCTTCACCTCGAAGTGATTGACCCCCAACCTGCATTTTGGTTTTCGTTTCCAACTGGACCCAAGGTCTGCTTGGAGTGTTCGTAAATTTTTGTTGTTGTTTTTGTTGTTGAGATGGAGTCTCACTCTGTCGCCCAGGCTGGAGTGCGGTGGTGCAATCTTGGCTCTCTGCAACCTCCGCCTCCCAGGTTCAAGTGATTCTCCTGCCTCAGCCTCCTGAATAGCTGGGACTGCAGGTGTGCACCACCATGCCTGGCTAATGTTTGTATTTTTAGTAGAGATGAGGTTTCATCACGTTGGTCAGGCTGCTCTTGAACTCCTGACCTCAGGTCCACCTGCCTCAGCGTCCCAAAGTGTTGGGATTATAGGTGTGAGCCACTGCACCCAGCCACATTCATAAATATTTAAGTGATTGGCATATTGCTGTTATTTTCTTCTTCTTTTAAAATAACTTATTACCACATTGCAGTCTCTATTCTAGTTTTACTTCAGGGATTGGTGTTTCTTGCAGTCAATTTTTCTAAATGTGTTTGGACATCTGAAAAATATATAATATCTTTGTGTTCTTTGTAAAACAATAGTGTTCATTCCATTTTATTACTTATTTTATTCATGATCTCTATGGCTTCCTTCCTCCCGCCTTTGTTCATTCCGTCCTCCCTTCACACGATCTATCAGAGCTGAAAGCAGTTTGTTGAATATCTGGACTTTTTCTTGGTTTCAGGTTTGAAAGTCTCCTGAACTTCTCTTGTGTTCTGGCCAATTTCTCCTTTTCTTATTCTTACCAGCTGTTGCTTTCTGTGTTTTCATGCTGTTCAAGGAAATCCTTACGAGATGATGTTCACCGTATCGTCATTGTACACTTTATCTTTCACATTCATAACTTGACTTTCTTGGTCTTGTTACTTGGATCTTGAATTTAACTTTTTCTCATATTACCATTGCAACCCCTGCTTCCCGAATATCCCTGTAAAAATCTTTATTTTTATTCTCTCCCAGTTTCGCTTAGAGTTTGTTTTCTGAACCAATCTGAGACTGTTTTTCTTTTAATATGTGAGTATGCCAACTCAGAGTCCCCAATTTTATTCTGCATCTAGATTCTCGATCTAAGAGTTTTGACTTCCGCTAGTCTCATGACTTGAATGAAGGATAGAGTTCACTGGTTAGAAGCGGTGAGAGAGAGAGAGTGGTGTGGATGTGTCGGATTAAGCTGTGCTCCATAATGTTTGTGTAATTTAAATTTCTTTCATCATGAACAATAATATTCAGAGTGCACCTAGTTCCTTTCAGCTTAGAATCTAAATCACCATTTCCTAAATTGAGTTCTATATTTCGTAATGACATGGTATTAAATAAGAAGACAGCCCTACTCAGAGTTTTGTTGGCAAAAATAATTACATTTCTTATGGTTTTCTCATGCAAATTCCCAAGACCTCCTGCTGCTTTGGAGCTCATTGTTCGGTCTTCACCAGCACCCTTAAGTAAACGTTCTCCTGTGATGCTGAATACTAAGCCAGGGCGCTATCTCAGATGGCACGGATTGCTTTAAAAGGAGTAATGATGGAATAATGCAGGGTGACTGGACATGAATGGCTATTAGGTTGTTTATCAGCTGCAGTTGGACTTCCACCAAATGGGGCGATTTCCATCTAGATTGGCCCAACCTAATCAGAATTGCTCCCACCTGCCTGCCTGTCACACCTGAATTGCTTTCGGGTAGAAGACGAGGTGAATCAGAAGATAGATGTTAACAATCAACACATCCTCTCTTAACTTTGCAAAAATACAAATATTAAGTCAAGCCCAGCAGTGCCGAATGTCAGCAGTTTATACATGAGCACCGTGAGAGAGAAGAACCACAGCACATGGCCAGTTGATAAAAACATCCTATTTTTATTTTAGTAAGGGAGTTTGGAGACTCCGGCCGTGGTGGGGATTGGGATGGCAACGTCTGCCCACCTGTGAACTTTCGTGGCGGCTGAAGAGCCATGTGACCTCTTTGGCGGCTGCCACCTGGGGGAGACATTTATGGCCAGTGTCACAAACTCAAACCTGTCATGGCCAGGCAGATAACAGAATGCAGGCGCAGATGGAGGCCAGAAGTGAGGCACTGGGGAGAATGCGGGTGGGCTCAGCTCCCTGGGGACAGGCCTGTCCTGGCTATGGGGGTAGCTGCTCCAGGGTCTTTGCTAATCATGGTCATGACTTAATGGACATCCATTGTGGTCACGTTGTCCTGTCCTGTGTGCTCAAGGGAATTCAGAAAATCTGCACGTTCATGTAAAATTCTCTCATTTTTTTTCATTTGGCAATTCATTCATTCATGAATGACAGGGTCTTGCTCTGTTGCCCAGGCTGAAGTGCAGTGGTGCAGTCTCGGCTCACTACAACTCCTGCCTCCCAGGCTCGAATGATCCTCCTGCCTCAGCCTCCCAAGTATCTGGGACTACAGGTGTGCGCCACCAGGCCTGGCTAATTTTTTTTTTTTTTAAATCTTTTGTAGAGATGAGGGTCTCACTATATTGTCCAGGCTGGTCTCAAACTCCTGAGCTCAAGCAATGAGCCCATCTCGGCCTCCCAAAGTGCTGAAATCGCATGTGTGAACCACCGAGAGTGGCCTGGTAATTACCTTAAACAAACAAATAAAAACCTGATGGTTTCAAGGCAAAGCATGTTCTAGTGATCCTGCAGTGAGGTTTGGGAGCAAAGGTGCTCAGAGGGAGGGGTGTTTGGTTTATTGAATCCTCCAGCCTCTAGAAGGGGACAGGATTCGGTGGCCTCCACTGCTCCCCTTTCTGTAACATTAATAGAGACATAATTGCATAGTCAATACCTGGATTTATGACCGCACAGCTCCATGGGGTGGGGCCGGGGATCTCACCTCAAGAGCACTTGAGTCTACCCAGGGCCTGGCATATCATGAGGTCAATATATGGCCCATGTTTTTCCTTTGCTGCTTTAACCCTTTATTTTCTTCATCCTTTTGACACTCTCTGCCTCTACCCCCTTAAGCTAGGAGCTCAGGACTTGAAGTTTTGGTTCTGAATCTACTCTGTTCTCTATACATTTCCTCTTCCCCTTTAAAAACTCAGAAAGATTATGGCAAGATTTGTCCCCTACTTAAAGCCATGTCCTTTCTAGGGCAATTCCTATCCAGCCACAGATTAAATTACATGATAAGAGACTCTCTTGTTAGGAAAAATTGAGGTGTGGCAGGGGAGGTGTTCTGGGGTTGGATGCTAAGTCACCTGGAAGACTTCTTTAGGATTTGATGATCAAGGACATTTTCAGCTCTAAAGCTCATAGAATGATTGTACACACATGCCTGAGGCAGCACATCCTGTGACCCAAGTATTTTTGTGCCACCATCTCAGGATGGGATGAGTTTTGGCAGAAAGATGACAGACTCCTAGGGAAAGCCTTCTAAGAAGAGGGCAGTCTGTGCCCCCAGGCTGCAGAGCTGTCTAAGGCACAAGACTTCAGAGGAGAAGCGCCAGTCCCTTCTGGCCTCAACCCCTGTTCGAGGTGGGTGGAGAGTCCCCCTCCACTCTTTGACGGAGTCCTGCCAGTTTTCCTGCTTTTCCTCAGTACCAAGCCCCTAGACTCCTCTACGGCAGGGATGGAAAACACAGGTACTCACGAGGACCAGGCAGATCATGAGAATGAGTGAAGTGCACAAGTGTGAGAGATGACGGGCCAGCTGGGTCACCCGTGGCAGCTGGCACAAAACACCATCTGTGCCTCACTGTGGGCCCCGTGCTCGGCCAAGACCAGGAACATCTGCAGCTCCAGATGACGGCTGACCCGGAATGTGAGCCTGATCTTGCCAGAACTTTCTCCATCCAAAAGAAGTTTGACATCCGTAGTTTTATGTGAACTTCTTCTAGTCCTTAAGAGTTTGTGACTAATTGCAAAAATGTTTGCAATCTTGTGCAGACCAAAAAAAAAAAAAAAAAAACAAAAAAAAAAACAGTTGATAGACTGGATTTGGTCTTTAGGTCATCAACTTGCAATTTCTGCTCGAGCCAGAAACTAGGAATTCTGAGTGAGTCCTCCTTGGGAAGCCAGAGCCCTGCATTCCTTCTCAGTCTCATCTCCCTCCACCCCGTCTCTCTCCTGCCCATTCATTGCCTCCCAAGGATGCTCTCCTAGGTTGGGGAACATGGGCAGGAAGACCCACGGAGCTTGAAGTGGGTCCTTATCTATCATCTCCTAATGGGCGCAGTGCCGTGTGTCCATTAGATTAGCGTGTGATAGAGGACAACAATCCTGCACCATTTAACTTATGAATTTTTTTGCTTTAATTTTAGCTGATTTCATATAGTTAGTAAAAACTAAAGAAATTTATAATGCGTTTCCACTACATTAGCCTAGCTCTTCTGATTATTTACGGAATTTAAAAGCAGTTAACCTGTTTGGCTCTTCCGGAATATTTATAAACACACATCTGTTTAACCCTTTCCACATGTTTTGCCAGGCTATTGAGAAAGACCTTGAAAAATATCTCACTGTTTTTCTTTAAAGGATTTCTTTAAAGGCCATTCTTGCACTGCTATAAAGAAGTACGTGCGACTGGATAATTGATAAGGAAAAGAGGCTTAGTTGGCTCAGGTTCTGCAGGCTGACAGGAAGCATGGTGCTGGCACCCGCGCAGCTTCTGATGGGGTCTCAGGGAGGTCCCGTCATGGCAGGAGGCGAATGGGAAGCCACTACATCACAGGGCAAGAGTGTGATCGAGAGAGAGACTTTTACACAACCAGATCGCTCAAGACATATCATTCACCATTTTGAGGATGGCCCCAAGAGGGTGGTGCTAACCGTTCATGAGAAACCGACCTCCCTGACCCAGTCCCCTCCAACACTGGGATTACAATTCAGCATGAGATTTAGCGGGAACGACATCCAAACTATATCCAGGATACATTGATCCACTGGGATCTTCGAAATCGCCTATCTGCAGCTTCATGTACACACTAAGTGTTCACTGGATATCCTCAGCAATCTAGGCCTGCAGCGCAGAATTCAGAATACCTGCCGTGTTCCTATCCAGGGACATGTCTGTTGGCAGAGTTTTGATGAAGCCCCAGGCACAGTGGCTTCCACCTGGGTGGGGGAACAACACGGAGGAAGACTGTGGATTTCCATAACTCAGAACCACGTGTAACAAGTGCTTCCAACACACCTAGGGTCTCTCGTGTACGTCACAGCAGGGACTTTCAGAACCTGCTAAGGCTTTTGTCTTACCTGCCTCCCAACACAGAGGCCCCCCCATGAGCACCACCCTGGGTCTGAATCAGCTGTGCAATGAAGCGTCCTGCAGGTGGATGCACGCAGAGGCCTCTGTGGGAAGGCTGAGCCCGGCAGGTCGCTGCAAACCGCGTGCTCTGGGTGCTTCGTGCAGGGAATATGAACACAGCATGGCGTATGCATATTGTTGAGAACTAAAACTCCACGCTTCAAGGAAAAGCTGCTATATGATGGAACCAGGGAAATTATTCCAAAGGGCAGCAAATCCACACGAAACAGGTAATGGAAAACATTCAGCAGTGGATAACCCTCCAGGGAGAGAGGCAAGTGGAAGACCCTGAAAGTAAACAGGGGAACAGCAAGATGGTGTCCTCAGAACCCACTACCATCCTCCCGTGATGCCTGCCCTGGGTAGAAATTCTGCTCACCTTTGAAGAAAGAGAAACAGAACCTTGAAATATTAAGTGATTTGCTCACATGAAAGATGAGGAGCATGGCGTTGAGGGGAGGCACAGTTTGGAAGGAAAGTGTCGCTGTAGAAAACCAGTTGGTGTTGAAAGATGCCTGGGTGACATTTGAGAGAGACGTTCTAAAGCAAGACACGGTCATTGACGAGGCAGCGGAATAAGACGAAGGCAAGGTTAAAAGAGCTGTATTTATTTATTTAGTATACTTTAAGTTCTGGGATACATGCGCAGAATGTGCGGGTTGGTTACATAGGTATACACGTGCCGTGGTGGTTTGCTGCATCCATCAACCTGTCATCTACATTAGGTATTTCTTCTAATGCTATCCCTCCCCTAGCGCCCCCCCCCCCCGCCACCGAACCCCGGCTTCGGTGTATGATGTTCCCTTCCCTGTGTCTGGAAAACCAAACACCACATGTTCTCACTCATAAGTGGGAATTGAACAATAAATTGAACAATAAATTCCCACTTACGAGTGAGAACATGTGGTGTTTGCTTTTCTGTTCCTATGTTAGTTTGCTGAGAATGATGGTTTTCAGCTTCATCCATGTCCCTGCAAGGACCTGAACTCATTCTTTTTTATGGCTGCGTAGTATCCCATGAACAAATTAATCTGTACAGCAAACCTGTGTGGCACGAATTTGCGTGTGTAACAAACCTTCACATGTGCCCCTGAACCTAAAATAAAAGTTTAAAAATACATAAACTATAAAAAGAGCTGGATTTGATTAGAAAAGTATTTATAGAAATGAAAATCACAGAAGCAGTAAATGTTATCATAGGTCACCTTTTTTAAAAAATAAAAAAAATTGGAACAAATGAGTGGGTGGGAAAGATTAAAACTTAATCAAAATATTGTTACATTCATTGTCCCCCTTAAGAAAAGACTGAGTCCAGACAGTTTTATATGATGTTTTCCTTTACTTTTCATTTTCATTAAGTTTTATTTATTCGTTGATTTATTTAGAGACAGGTCTCGGTATGTTGCCCAAGCTGCTCTCAGATTCCTGTGCGCCGGCAGTGCCCCTCCTCAGGTTCCGAAAGCGCTGGGATTGGAGGTGTGAGCCACCGCACCTGGCCCTCCTTAATTTTTAAAGGGATATTTATTTCCATTTGATGTAATTAGAAAGTAATAGAAATGGAACATGGAAAAAAAGGAAAAACTATTTTAATGAATTTTAGGAAGCCAACATAATCCAGGCACGGAAGTCCAAATATGATAGTAAGAAACATCATAAAGAAAAATCTCATCCACGAAAATAATTAAACTCATCCATACAGCTTCCAATAAAATAACAACAGGCCAGGTTGGATGACAGAACGCGCTAATGACGCCAAATGGTTTTGCAAACATCAAACGTAAGAATGATGTCATATCGAGAAACGTGTTATTGAAGGAGGCCTCTAGATGTAGGGCAACTGTAATTTTGGTAACACCCAACATATGTTTTTCATTTAAATAAATAAAAACAGTAAGACAGGAGTGGACTGACACTTTCCCGACATCACACCCAGTGTCTGTCTCAAGCCAGCACCCGGCGTTATATGTTATGGCAAAGTAGAAACGACAGCAAAACGCAGGAAGCCCATCGTTGGCACCAGGATCTGGCAGGGCGTTTGGAGGTGAAGCCGGCGGCCTCGGCGCCACGAGATGCTGGTTTGTCAGAGTCCCTTGTGAACTTGAGTGGTTAATTTAATTTCACAAAATTAAAATTTTTTATATTTATCAGTGTCTGGAGAGGACTGACTTTAGGGGATCCAGTGGAATCTGTCTGACCTCGTCGTTCCCACCCAGGTGCGAAGGTGCACCTCTTGCTTGGGAAACGCTGGCAGCAGCCACAGCCAGGCCCCGTGCTTCCCTGGGGGGGCTCCGGTGAGCCAGCGTCACACAGCGTTGGTGCCGAGATTAAGAACAACCAAGAAACTTCACTATAGCCAGTGCAGTGACACAAGAAGGAGATCATGACTAACTGCCGAAGGGTGGAAAGGAGCTGCAATTCAAATGGAGGATGATGTTAAGTGTAATAATGTGCGTAACGTAAGGTGGTTTTTAGTGTAAAGAAGAACACGGTGAAATAGTCAACCTCCTTGACATTAAAAACTATCACCTGTGCAGTTAGAACATTCAAACAAACCTGTGTAGACTGGTGCCAAAGGAGAAGCTGGAAGCCGCCTTCCCTCCGCCTGCCTGCTCGTGTGGCACGCTTTTAATGTGATTTAAATATCTCCCAGAAATGCATATATGTGTGTGTCTGCTTTTCTGTTTACAAAGGAGGAAACTGTTACTCAGCAGTGATATGATTCTCTTTATAGAGAATTAAAACAAAATCAGACATCTGCATCAGAGCCGCGATCATCATTTTCCCATTAACGGCAAAAATTATTTTGCAAATAATGTGGAAAAAAGATCTCATTCACAAATAATAAAAATATAAATGATCCAGAAATAATGTACTAAAATACACAAAACTGAAGGAACTGACCAATAATACTAAAGTCTATAAAACATAATTGGCAAAAATAACACAAATTATGGAAGGCTCAATATTATACAATATAATTTTTTGGAATTTGTTATGTTACTTTTTTAATCAAAATGGAAGTGTTTTCTTTAAAGTTAACTTGACATAATGATCCTAACGTTTATCTAGAAATATAAATGAATAAGTATAACCAGGCAAATATTTAAAAGAAGAAGAATGTTATATACCTGCACTGTAAGATACTAAAACGCACTTAGGGCTGGGCACAGGGGCTCACGCCTGTAATCTCAGCACTTTGGGGCGCCGAGGTGGCCTGATCACGAGGTCGGGAGTTAGAGACCAGCCTGGCTAACGTGGTGAAAGCCTGCCTCTACTAAAATGCAACAACAACAAAAAATTGGCTGGGCTTGGTTGTGCATGCCTGTGATCCCAGCTACTCCGGAGGCTGAGGCAGGAGAATTGCTTGAACCTGGGAGGTGGAGGTTGCCGTGAGCTGAGATTGCACCATTGCACTCCAGCCTGGGCAACAGAGCAAAACTCCATCTCAAAAATATAAAAACAGAAAAAACTACACACAAATGCTTAAAAAAATACTGCAGTATAAAAAGAATAAGGCTCTCAATAAGTTAAAAAATCTAATATGTGTGTGTATGTATTTGTGTGTGTATAACACCTTTTAAACATCTTGGTAGCTCTTAATACTTACAAAAATTAAGTTCCTATGTGTTTAAAACACCATAGACAAAATTGAAAATTAAGCTTCAGATCTACAATGTTTTCAGAACACCAGCAGTACATCATGTGGGTCAGTTAGGTGGTGTTTTCACCAAATCGACAGAGTTTTAAGGAATCTGTTTGGAGAAGGGTGGAAAGGGGACTCGTAAATTTCAGATAAGTGGAAACTGGAAAATGGTACAAACATTTTGAAAGGCACTTTGGCAGTACTGATTAGAAGTTTTGAAATATTCCTATCCTGGCTAGGCGTGGTGGCCCATGCCTGTCATGCCAACATGTTGGGAGGGCGAAGGCGGGTGGATCACTGGAGCTCAGGTGTTCGAGACTAGCCTGGGCAACATGGCGAAACCTCATCTCTACAAAAAATACAAAAATTAGGTGGGTATGGTGGCACATGCCTGTAGTCCTTCCAGCTACTTGTGAGGTTGAGGTGGTGGGAGGATCGCTTGGCCCAGGAGGTCAAGGCTGCAGTGAGCTGTGATCATGCCACGACACTCCAGACTGGGTGACAGAGCGAGACCCTGTCTCAAAAAATAATCATAAAAATTCCTAGCCATTCATCTCCCAACTCCAGCTAAAGAATTTATCTTATGTGAAAAAAAGAGGAAGATATGCTAAGATCTAACTTCAAATCTATTCTCTGTATTACTAGAGAATTCTTAAGGGCATGGGGAATTGTTCAAAGTATTATAAGGTGAAGCTGGGCATGGTGGCTCCCGCCTGTAATCCTGGCACTCTGGAGGCTGAGATGGGAGATCACTTGAGCCGGGGAGTTTGAAACCAGCCTGGACAACACAGTGCGAGAGCCTGTCTCTATTTCTTAAAAATAAAAAAGAATAAAATATGTTAATTTTAAAATGATGTATTTAATGTACACATATATAGTCATCAGCATGTATGTATGTGCATATAATTCCATCTAAAATATATTGTCCCAGAAAGAAATATTTGGTAGAATGAATACCAGTTGCCCTCCTGGTGGTAGGCTGATGGGTGGCATTAATTTTCTTCTTTGTTTTCTGTGTTTTCCACACCACCTGAGTGGAAATTCAGTAAGTTATAGTCAGAAAAAAATGCCAAGTGTAAGCTCTCCTCAGCTCTTCCCTTCGGTAATGTCTGTTCGATTTTTGGTCTTCATCTTAAACTTCTTTTTTTTTTTGAGACAAAGTCTCGCTCCGTCACCAGGGTGGAGTACAGTGGCGTGATCTCAGCTCACTGCAACCTCCGCCTCCTGGGTTCAAGCGATTCTCCTGCCTCAGCCTCCTGAATAGCTGGGGTTACAGCCACGAGCTACCACACCCAGATAATTTTTGTATTTTTAGTAGAGACAGGGTTTCACCATATTGGCCAGGATGGTCTGGATCTCTTGACGTCATGATCTGCCTGCCTCAGTCTCCCAAAGTGCTGGGATTACAGGCGTGAGCCACCGCGCCTGGCCAACTTACTTCTTAAGGAACTTTTTTCCCATCTAAGTTAGAGTCCTCTAATAAAACTCTCAAAGAAAGAACCACTTTTTTCTTCCTCAGCACATCTCAGAGATATTATTTATGCGTTTCCTGGTGGATTGATGTATTTGGTGCCTGGCCATAAACGCCCCATTGTCGGAGGCTCTGGGTCTAGTTTGTTTCCCATGCTCAGCACAGCACCTGGTGCCTCAGAGGTTTTCAGTAAATATATACTAGATGATGAATGAGACAATACATGGAATAAACATTCAATGATTGTAAAGACAGCTAACATTTATTGAGTTCCTCTCACACGCTTGTTTAGTACTTTCTGTCTCATTCCAACAGTAAGCCTGTACATACACATTTATCCCATTTTACAGGTGAGGGAGTTAGGTCCCGTAGAGATGAAATAGCCTATTCGGGATGATATAAATGGTGAGAGGCATACCTGGGGTTTGACATGAACTCCAGAGCGGGGGCTTTTATCCCCTATGCCTACGATCTCCAGCACAGTAAGAAGGGAAGCCGCAGAGCGACCTAAGCATGCCAGGAAAGGCTGGCCGGGCAAGAGCGTCCCTGACATTGGGATGCTCGGTCCCTCCCGGAATCAGTCATCATCTCTCTTGCTTTCTACTTGGAGCAAGTCAAACATTTGCTTTGGAATGTGAATGGCCCCCTGAGGAGTCAATCCACTTATCCCCAAAGTCTTGCGCCCTCACAGCATCACCTTGAGAAATAAAAGACGACTTCCTTTTCCTCTGTCAGGGACAGCGTCCACCGAGGAGGCTCCATGACCTCTTTTGGTCTTTGCCCTACTGTTTAGGAGACACAGGAGTGTGTGTGTTAAACAGCCTTCTGGAAAATAGATCTGTGGATTGTCCGAGTCTACTGCTGGCTGTTAGACTATTTGCTTTTCAAATTGATTTTTTGCAGCCAAGATTCAAGTCATCAGTAGCTAACAAACTCAAAGCTGGGCCGAAATGGGGAGATCCATTTAGTAATTGGATTTTGAAAAATCATAACCTCAGTTCTTGGACAAGTGTGGAGAGGCGTGGATTGGTGACTGTGGAGGTTAATTCAGCGTCTTTCTTCCAAGCAATAGGATGTTTGTGACTGGAGGGGGAAGCGAATCTACGTTGAAATATGTTTCTTGCGTATTTTAAAGCGGTCAGAGTTCAAGGCAATGACACCTTTTTAAGTCATTTAAATTTTTTTCACCACCTCTGTTGCTTGACAGTGAGTCAGAATGAATAGCTGTATGATTCTCCACTGTTTTGCTCTAAAACCAATATTTAACTTAAAAAGATGAAACATTATGTAATTCGATGTGCTATATTTTACAGGGATCTATTAATATGCCACAGAATTGTTAGAGGTCAATTTCTCTTTTGTTGTCAGGCTGCAGGTATATTTCCACAGTTTTATTCCCACTTTTTTATTTTTGATCAATATATTTTCAGGCCATGCTTCCTGACACAACTCACATAACAATGTGGGCTTTTGTGATTCTAATGAGATAGGACCTGCTGATTTCGCCCTCTTGTCCGCCCTGCCTCTGACCACATGCTCCTAATTTGATTGTGCCTTGCTGGGCAGCATTATGCAAGCTATTGAAATTAAAGAAATGTATGCGATTTACATTAAACTTACAACACCTCCAGTGGAGAATGAAGTAAAGATATGTCACTAGAATATAGATACCAGAAATGAAATATTAAAGGTCTTAATATTTTTGACTCTTTGACAATTGCCAGCTTTCAAATTCTTTCCATTGAAAACAAAGGCAGCAATTTATAGATGCAGAGAGCCTGAATATTTGTAGAGTTGTTAAAAGGCACTTCAGCCAACATCTATTACTATTAAATATCTTTCTGGTTTAGACACTGTGCTTGCTATGGAGGATACAAGATGTTTATTTGCAGGGAAAACAGAATTATGACTGATAGGGACAGGAGGCAGGGAAATTCTGTGCAGAAGAGGGCAGATCCCCAATAAGGGCCCCACCCTCGAGCCAAAAAGCCTGGTACTGTGGCCCAAAGTGAGAACTTTACATCCCTGTTTTCCTGCTCAAATGCTGCCTTTTCCAAAACTGCCTATGGCCTGCCCTGCCCCCCATCCTGTGCCTGTAAACACCTCAGGCTCTCTATGGGCAGAGGGAGGAGAAGAGAAGAGAAGAAGCACTGGATGCTGGAGAGAGGCAGCTTGACTTTGGGGGACAGCTTGATGGCATTGCTTTGGAGAGGAGTCCAACAGGGGACAGCTGGACTCCAGGGAAAGATTATATTCCCACTCCGTACCCTTTTCAACTCCCCTTCCCACTGAGAGCCACTTTCGTCGGCAATAAAATCCCCCACACTTACCATCTCCAATTTGTTCATATGACCTCATTCCTCCTAGACGCCAGACAAGAATTTGGGTGCTGGTGCAAAAGGCTGTCACACTGACCCTTCACTGAGCTGTTAACACTTAAGCCATCCGCAGATGGCAAAGCTGAAAGACCCAGTAACACTCTTTCTGGGGCTTCAGGGGTCATGTGCACCCCCCAGATGCTGCCGCGGGGCCACACAGAGTTTTGCTCCTGCTGGCACCAGAAAGCGCTCACCCCAGCTCCTGCATCTGCTCATCAGTGCTCACCCTCCTGCAAAGGGTGGAGCGCAGCAGGCCCAGTGAATGGAGTCCGTCCCTGCTGGTGCCGAAGCACCCAGCTAGTGCTAGCACCTGTGCGTTCCATTTTCCTCCCAGGAAGGGATCAGGGAAATTTCCTGCTTCATGACCGTAACGAGTGCAAAAAAAATCTGTGTGCTAATTTATGGATTTTAGGCACAAGTGATATCCTAACAGACAACCCTATGTTAGACTAAATTGTCTCTTAGATTTGGAAAGGTTAAAGAGCAGTTTTCATGGATGAAGGATTGTGTGGCTCCCTGTGTGGTAGCGAAAGGCTGGAAATGCAGGCAACCTCACATTTCTTCTCAGTGCGTCCGGTCCCCAACTGCCGTCTGCTGCCTTTGGGCCCGTCTGGACTCGGACCTTATCCATCATATTCTTGCCCCATACATGTCAGAGACTTCTAAGTGGTCTTGTTTCTTCAATCCATGCCCTCTGCAGTCTTCTCCGATCGGCAATCAAAATCTTTCAAAGTATAAAACTCAAAATCGCCGATTCCTTCATTGATGGCTGAATGGTATTCCATGGTATGTATTACATATACGACATTGTATTTGTCCACTCTTTGGCTGATGGTCATTCAGGTCGGTTCCATATTTTTGCAATTGCAAATTTGCTGCTATAAACGTGGGTGTGCAAGTATCTTTTTCATGCAGTGGCTTCTTTTCCTCTGGGTAGAAATTTGGATGGAGCTGGAGACCACTACTCTAAGTGAAGTAACTTGGGAATGGAAGACGAAATACTGTTTGTTCTCACATATAAGTAGGAGCTAAGCTGTGAGGCTGTAAAGCCGTAAGGATGATATATTGGATTTTGGGGACTAGGGGGGAAGGGCGGGAGGGGGTGAGGGATAAAGGACTACACATTGGGTGCAGTGTACACTGCTTGGGTGACAGGTGCACCGACCTCTCAGAAATCACCACTAAAGATCTTATCTATGTAACAAAAAACCACCTGTTTCCCCTGAAAACTATTGAAATAAAAATAAAATTGTTGATTCTTGATGAAAGCCCTCTGTGATTTGCAACCATATTTAGAGCAAAACCCCGAATCCTCCACGTTAGTCAGTCCGTGTGCTGCTGTTCATCTCTGGCATCTCCCTTGGTTCCCCCATCACTCACAGCATCCCTGCCTCATTGCCCTCCTCTGTTACCCACACATGCCAGACTCCCTTCTGCCCAGGGCTCCTCCATCTAACTGGGAGGCTCTTCTCCTAGGTCCCCCCCACCTTGGCTCCCTGTCATTTATGTCAGTTGCCAACTCCCCAGAGAGAATCCTGGCTCCACAAGAGCAGCGACCAGTGTCTTGTTCCTTGGCAACTCATCAGACCCTGGCTCAGTGTCTGGCACGAAGTTTATGCTCCAAATGCTTGTTCACTGCATGAGTCAGTCAACCCATCCTGTAATTCACATGTCTCCCTCCCTAAGATAAGCTTAGTCATACTTTGCTTAAATAGGTTGTGTGCCAAGTCTTTTTGAATACTTGAGACACCCATGTTGACACTTCTAGTTTCAGTTTGATGATCTGTATTTATATCTACAGCTATAGCTCCATAGCTCTTCTGCTGAAAAATCGTGATTATTTCCTTTGAAAAACAGGTTGAGTGGAAATCAGAGGGTCATTGGCTTATTCTTTATATTTCTTACAATTCTGTACGAGCAACTAAGCAATATGCACTTGAAGATGTAAATATATAAAATACAAAATCTCTACCGTCAGAAAGCTTTGAATCTGAGATTTGGAACTGATTCTAGGGGTGTTCATGAGATCACAGGAAATAGTAGGTTAAACTGAGAATCGTAGAGCTCTCCTAGGCTACCTTTCAGGAAAGTCCAATGCCAGAAAGTGCCAGTAAAAGAGAAAGCAGAAATACTCCCTTTCACTGACGTTCTTACTCTTTGCCACAGCTTTGTATCCCAGGTGTTCCTGCATTCAGAGATTGCGCCACGTCAGTGCCTTGGTTTCCCTCATATTCAAGTTTGTACGTCCCCTGTGCCCCGAGTGAATGGGCCAGGATGCCTGGGTGGGGGTGTTGTCCGAGGGGCCTGGATGGTTGAGTGCGGAGGTTTAACTGTCTCATCTGTTTTCAGAGTCCTGCGTTGTCCAACCTGCCCTGTCATCTGATGGCTTCTTGGCTGGGTCTTCAAAGGTCCCCTCCTTTGTCCTGCAGCAGCCTCCTTCCCTGTAGGACTAGCTGCTGTGTTTTGCTCCGGAAACCCAGTTGCCCCTGCTTCATTAGCGTCTGTCTTCCTCCAGGTGTTATGAGCCATCTGGTGTGGTCCCCACGCCCTCTCTTTGCCCTGGTGGCTCCTACCTCGTTCGGCTCTGTTACGCTTTGTCCTGCTGATGGAATTTTGGGAGGAAGCAGATGTGAACTCAGGGATTATCTCCTGTTTTGCCAGAGACCTCTGCGATGGTTTGTAACTTATTTCTCTGGAGGAAAGTGGTCCTTCTTGAAATGGATAGGACTGAGGTTTGGGGAAAGAGAATTAAATGTTATTTCTATTTTCCATTTAATTTAGGCAAATAAAACTTCACTCTTTCTGTAGATTAAGTGACAGAATTTTAGAGCTCATCTACGTGCAATACTTCCATTAACTGAGGGGAAACAGAGGCTCAGAAAGGAGGTAAGATATCCCCCAGGTCACAAAGCTTGTCTTTGCCCGAGCTGGTACTAGAACTCAAGGTGCTCTAATACCAGCGGTGATGTGGGAAGGCCCTTTCAAAGAAAAGCATTGTTTTTCCTTCCCTCCTTCCTGTCTTCTACTTCATTGCCTTGAGTCTCTCCTCCTTCCTCCTTCTTGACTTCGATCCACTGTCAGAAGCCAAAATGTTAGTATCTATAAATTCAGTGTCTACACCAGAATAAATGAAGGAATTGCAGAGTAGCATGGTTCACATTTTGGCAGGGGCATCGAAATTAAAATGAGAAGGGGGAGTGGCATTTTCTTGGTTGAATTTCACCTGATTTGGGGCAAAGCTTTTCACAGCCGCCAGTGTCCTGCACAGACCCTCTCACTGCACCAGTGGGGAGCCTGGCAGCCTCACAGCCTCTCGTCATTCTGCAGTTCGCCCATCACATTCAGAGGCCCCTGGAGCTGATGCTGTCACTGTTTCTCTTCAGGTTCTCTTTATATTTCTTTTTTTTTTTTTTTGAGATGGAGTCTCACTCTGTCACCCAGGCAGAGTGCACTGGTGCATTCTCAGCTCACTGCAACCTCCACCTCGTGGTTTCAAGCGATTCTCCTGCCTCAGCTTCCTGAGATTACAAGAGCCCACCACCATGCCCAGATAATTTTTGTATTTTGAGTAAAGACGGGGTTTCACCATGTTGGCCAGGCTGGTCTTGAACTCCTGACCTCAGGTGATCCACCTGCCTCAGCCTCCCAAAGTGCTGGGGTTACAGGCATGAGCCACCGTGCCTGGCAGCTCCCTCTTTATTTCTTAGGGCAACATGAAAGCATCCAGTTGGATAAAGAGCATTCCGTGCCTCTGGAGTGCAGGAAGAAACACAGCATCACACCTAACACCCATGAATATTCATCTTTGCTCCTTTCAGGAAGCTGATTAGTTACAGGTCTCTTTTCTGTGTTTTTTTTCCCTTGTGACAAAACCAGGCCCCATCCTCGCCACGAGGTGTTACCTCCCTCGTGCATTTGTATTGCTACTGGGCCTTATGGGGCGACCGCTGTGGAAGCTCAACTCCACATCCATAGTACAGGGTCTCGTCGGAGCCTAGATTTAGCCACAGGGACTAGCACTTCTGCAGGTCTAGACAGGCTGGATGTGGGCTCCAGGGCTGCTGCAGCTCCCGTGACAGTGACAGGGGAGCCAGGGGAGCCAGGGAAGCTGGGTGGGTGTCCAGCCCTCCACCTGGAGGAGGCAGGGCAGCATGAACCCCAGAGGACGAGGGAGTGGTAGACGCAGCCCAGGCCTGGGGGCAGAGGATGCCAAGCTGAGAAGGGCACACGCTGGGTTTGGCACCATGCATGCATCTGATGCACTGTCATTTTCTTAAGTGGTCACATCACATAAGGAAAGCTATAAATCTAAACAGACTCTGTGGTTTCTAAAAGTTACTTGGCTTAGTGTGTACAGTGTTTTTGACAAATTTGGGAAGTGAGGGAACGGTGATTGGAGTCAATGGGTAGTCATATTTTGCAATGACCTTGAACAACTATTTCTGAGGAATTCTGACTTATAAAGAAAGAGAAGAGGGCTGGTTAAAATTTAGGAAAAAAAACACTGTGCACCAATCATAAACTGCTATTTTGAGTGATAAAATTAGTTTTTATCTGATCTCGATGGTGGCACTTTGTTTAAAGAGTTGGCTTAAATACCACAGGAAGGAGCCAGGTGGTCCCTTTCGCCAACATACATTTCATATAAGATGTTGTGTAAGACAGCTCAGGCTGCTGCAGGAAAAATACAATGGACCAAGTGACTTAAACAACACAGATTGATTTTCTTACAGTTGTAGAGACTGGAAGTTGGAGATCTGAGAGTTGCTTCCTGGCTGGGGCTGTCTTTCTGGCCTGCATTTCAAAGGCCCTCACACAAACACCACATGGAGAAAGTTATAAATCTAAACAGACCCTGTGGTTTCTAAAAGTTACTTGGCTTAGTGCATACGGTGTTCATTGACAAATTTGGGAAGTGAGGGAATGATGGTGATTGGAGTCAAGCGATAATATTGATTTGTCAATTAAGACAATCCTCGGGGTGTCTTAATCCTTATAAATCCCCTAGAGGTAGATTTTATGATTTCCATTTTACCTGTGAGAAAGCTCAAGTCCTAAAGCTGTATACATGCAAGCCTCAAGCCCAGAGTCTGGTTTGGGGACATGGGTTTGATGTTCGTATTTACAGTGGCAGAGTTGACAGGGGACCTCTGAGGCTGCAGTGGTTCTCAGAGTCTGATGCCAGTGGAGCAAGGAGGACATCAGGCTGAGGATGACCAGCCTGGCTGAGGGCTCCACGAAGGCCAGGGTGCTGTCTGCTTGGCTCGTGGCTGCAATCCTGGCCCCCAGGACAGTGCTTACACACAGCAACACTTAGTGGTCTTCACCAGAGGAGCCCACGGATCCCGGCTGGTGCCAGGGAATTAAGAAAGTTGAATTTGAATATGAAATCTCATAATTGTGAAAGTTCATGATATGTCGATGGCAACAAAAATAAATTTGCCAGTGAGTGGGGCCTAAAGAAGCACCCTCAGGCCTCATAGAATTCACTCTGCTGATGGATGTTTAGCCTTGTCGGCCGTTGCTGGGGCCGTGGGTGATGTTGAGGATTCGACAGAAAGTTGTGGTTCATCTCTGAGAAAATTGCCTGTGTGCGTTCAGCGTGGCATTTTGTGTAGAGTGGCTTACTTACCACGTGTGGACGGTGGCATGAAAATTACATTCCTTTGCTTCATACCTCAACACTCCCTACTTCGGGGTGAGCCTCCCAGAGGATCAGGACGGTCAGAAAAGGATGGCTCTCGGATTCACTCAGGGGACACTTCCTGCTGAGAGGAGAGAATGCAGTGATACACTTTTCAATGGAACAGACTTCACATATGTGCTTTCCAAGGAAGAAGAGAGACAGAACAGCAATGAGAGAAAGAGAAAAAGAGAGGGAAATTATATGGGCTTTATTCCTATGGCCAGCACAGGTGCTGAAAATGGGCTTACCTTAGCCCTAAGGCACTCAAAGAATCATGTGTGTGGGTCTTTTGTCTGCTGTATTTATGAGAGTAAATAATTCTGAAAAACACTAAGGAAAAATAAAATTGATTTTTTTAAAGTTAACTTAAAAATTGAAAAAAAGAAAAATATCTTAAAAATAAGCCAGTGGCCTCCACTGGAGTCTGTTTGTGACCCAGAGCGTGATGTGGGACATGTGCTTTGCTTTCTCCTGTTTGGATATTAAGTTTGCACTTAGCATTCCTAAAATGAGCTCCCTCCACTGAGGGAGTAGCTTCAGGATTTCACGTTGAGCTTTTCCCACAGAGTGAGCCCTCACTGCCAGCCGGCGGCGTCACCAGGGCATGGCCTCAGTTACCAGGTCTTCCAAAGCTCGCGTCTGTCATTTCTGCAGTGCTTGCTGTAGGTTGGTGAAATCTCTGCTAGTTAATGTCACGCTAAACTTGAAAATCATAACATCATTCTGCTTCTTTGAAATAATAGCTCCAATTTCCAGGGCTCTTGAATCATCTAGGATTTCAAGTGCTTCGATGTTGGAAGAGGGAACAGGATGGGAGAAAGCAACCGCAAACAATTAAACTCTGAATTACTGAAAGATGTGATGGTCGTGTATAATGGTGTGCCTTGCTCAGAGACCTCCAAATTTAATTTATGACTCTTTCTGCCTCACAGGCAGATGTGATCTTATGCAGGGGCACACCTTGCAGGGAGCACCCATTTAGCCAGTTGTTAAATATCACAGAAGTTACCACTGCTTACACACTGGCTTCAGTGCCATCCACTGACTTCATTTTCCATAAATCTCAAATAGAGATATTTGGGCTCAAACCAAAGTATTCAAAAGAGCAGATATTCTAAACATTTGGTTCAGGTGGAAACACCGATCAGATCTTGAATAAACAAGGCCCCTGTTCCCAGTTGCATTTGTCTCTTCAACACTTCTTCTGCACACCAAGGCCCTACAGTGAGAACAGGTAGCCCGGAATATAATTCTGGTTTGGTCAAACATGGTTCCTGGGAGTAAATAATTCCAGCACCATAACATGGGAGTGTTCTAAGAATACTGTAGGACTGGCCAGGCACGGTGGCTCACGCCTGTAATCCCAACACTTTGGGAGGCTGAGGCAGGCAGATCACTTGAGGTCAGGAGTTTGAAACCAGCTTAGCTAACATGGTGAAACCCTGTCTCTACTAAAAAATACAAAACAATTAGCCAGGCGTGGTGGTGCGTGCCTGTAATCCCAGCTTCTTGGGAAGCTGAGGCAGGAGAATCGGTTGAACTGGGAGGCGGAGGTTGCAGTGAGCCCAGATCTCGTCACTGCACTCCAGCCTGGGCGACAGAGCAAGACTCCGTCTCAAAAAAAAAAAAAAAAAAAGAATACTGTAGGATGATGTGTAACAAAGGAATTTATTCATAGTAAAATTCTTTGCAAATTAAGATGATATTTATAACGATATGATTGACCATCCGTGTCTCTGAATGTCAGACCTTTTCCAGTGTGTTACTGACCCTCTGTCCCTCCGAAGGTAGACAGGTGCTCAGCGATGTCAACTTCTCTGCACATTCTGCATTGATTTAAACTGATTCTGGGGCTCTCAGCGTTGTACACTTAAAGAGCTTTGGAAAGAGATCTGTGCTTCTAAATGTGGTGGCAGTTCTGCCTCTAAAGCACTTGCGTTAATGTTGAAATCCTAGCGCTTCAAGAGCCTGAGAAGCTGGAGCTATTGTTTCAGAGAAGCAGAATGATGTTGTGATTTTTAAGTTTAGGGTGACATTTGCTAGCAAAGACTTCACCAAACCACTGCAACTACTACAAAAATAACAGACACAAACAGGAAGAATTCAGCTCTGAAGGTATGATTGGGGGTTATCATGAACATGAATTGAGCCATATTACAGAGAGCCTGTCTCCTTGTCAGAATATTGAGAAGGAAAAACAGTGTTTAAGCCTGTAATCCCAGCACTTTGGGAGGCCGAGGTGGGTGAATCACAAGGTCAGGAGTTCAAGACCAGCCAGGCCAAGATGGTGAAACCCCGTTTCTACTAAAAATACAAAATTTAGCTGGGCACAGTGGCAGGTGCCTGTAGTCCCAGCTACTCGGGAGGCTGAGGCAGGAGAATCACTTGAACCTGGGGGATGGAGGTTGCAGTGAGCCGAGATTACGCTACTGCACTCCAGCCTGAGTGACAGAGTGAGATTCCATTCAAAAAAAAAAAGTGTTAAGGTGCCACTTCTACGCCTCCCACTCCTCGAGGGAGGCTGAGTGACTGATAAGCCTAAGCTTCCTTTTCCCTTCCCCTTTCCCACTGGTCGGGGCACAGGCAGGATGGGACTGAGGCCAGGTGCAATTTTATGACCTTTGCAAGCATCGTGTTACTTACTTCTCATGATATCGCATGAGCCAGGTGCAATCAGCCGCCACCCCCACCGGCACCCCACCACATTTTTACAAACAGAAAGCAAAGGCACGGAAAGGTGGATCAACTTGTCTGAGGTCGAACGCGACAAGGCAGTGGTAGAAGCCGTGCTCGAGAACCAGGTTTCCGGTTCCAGAGCCCACGGTCTGAAGCACAGTCGAACATCTCCTGATCCGAAAATCTGAGCTCCATCATGCTCCAAAATTGGAAACTTTGAAAATGCTGATGTGATGCTCAGAGGAAGTTTCTAATGGAGCCTTTCAGATTAGGGGTGCTAAACCAGCAAGTGTTATGCAAATATTCCGAAATCTGAAAAAAAATCCCAAATCAAAAACACTTCTGGTTCCAAGCGTTTCGGATAAGTGATAACTCGGCCCGTGCTCTGCGATGTTTTCATGCTTCTGTTCTTACACTGGGGATCATCTGAGCATTAGCTCATCAGGAATGCTCCTCCAGCCTGTTCTCCAACGGTTCGTATTGCGTTACATACGAGGTTGTGCGCAGAAAGGGTGGCATCCTGAACTTTTAAAAACCATTCAAGGTCTCCTCTCTCCAGTGTAAAAATGTGACTGCTAATTGCCAATCCTGTCTCATATTTTCTTTCTTTTCTTTTCTCTTTTTTTTTTTTTTTTTGAGATGGAGGATGGAGTCTCACTCTGTTGCCCAGGCTGGAGTGCAGTGGTGCGATCTCGGCTCACTGCAACCTCCACCTCCCGGGTTCAAGTGATTCTCCTGCCTCAGCCTCCCGAGTAGCTGGGACTACAGGCACCCACCACCACGCCCGGCTAGTTTTTTGTATTTTAGTAGAGACAGGGTTTCACCATGTTTTCCAGGATGGCCTTGATTTCCTGACCTTGTGATCCACCTGCCTCGGCCTCCCAAAGTGGCGGGATTATGAGCCGCGGCACCGGCTCTCGTATTTTCTTTAATAAGTTAACCCCCACACAACCATAGATTAAGACAGATGAGTCGCCTAAGCATTTATGCATAGAGCCGAGAAGAAGAAATGTGATTTCTGTATTGTTAGTATCTGTACAATCATTAAGAGACTTAAAACCCTGCTCTTAGGATTTTATAGATTTAAAAAATATATTTTGCAACGAGGCTTTTGATGGCATAACTCCTTGTCATTCACTTTACACCCCAAAAATATGCCTTTGAGCCCACAGAGCTCAAGCTGCTGTCACCTCCCAGCAGGCAGTGGCCAGGCAACTCATAATCCTCTCATTTATGGAATCAGGAGCTGGTTAGAAATTAATTTACTACGAATGTTCCTGACAAGGCTGTTACTGGAATATGGCTAAGTTCCGTGTTAATCAGCTCTCTCCCCAGAAACGTGGTTATTAACGTCCCTTTGCTGTAGATCAAGGGAGATCCCAGCCACTGTTTCAATTTTCTCTTCAATTTAATGATGCTAAAAGGTACCGGATGAATAGCCCTGAGGTCCTTTTCAGTTATTTATCTATGCAGCAGGTACAGGGGCTTGTGGTAGCTGAAATTCAGCAATTACAGCCATTTCCTGTAGCATGACTATCTGTGTCTTTGCCCCCCCTTCCCACGGGTCATAAGCTTAAATGCCCTCAAAGCCAGGCAAGTAAAGCATATTTTGGCGACACGGCCAGGGGGCAGCAGGGTCTCCATGGAGATGCATCCTGGCTTAAGGGTGACAGGCACTCCTCAGCTCCCGAAAACGTTGCTATCCAGGAATAAGGGCTCGGGGTTCCTGAGTCTTCCACTCTTCTAAGACAGGTAGATATCCAGATTTCCATGCAAAAACCTCCCATTTTAAAAGGGAAATAATTGCCAAAAAAGATTTGAAAACATTTTGTCCCCCTCTCCCCACCAAAAAAACTTCTACAAGCTAAGCTAAGACCCCGAGTGTCCTCTTTCAGACCTCTCTGCTCACCTGTCCATGCTGGCAGGGGAGGGTCGACGCTGTCCACAGTGCCTGGCACACAGCGGGACAGGGTGATCAAACTATGTCTTTCAAGTGAGAATGGTGAGTGCTACCTCAAAGGCAGGAAAGTAGCCAGTCCTGGGGCTTGGGTGGGATGAACAAGATGCATCTCAGCCCCTTTACGGGTGAGTGTGGAGGAGCTTCTTAGCTGAAGCTCAGAAGGCTGCTCGTAGCTTCGGAGTGTGGAGTCGGCTCTTCACACGCCTAGCTGTGAAACCTGGGTCAGTTTAGTCTTCTGGGCTCCTGATTCCTCATGGATGAAAGCCAACAGTGCTTTTTGGGAGGATGGTCGTAAGGATTTCTGGAGCCAACACACATAAAAGCAAGTTCTTAATAATAGTAATATGCTTTACCTGCAGATTCTAGTCATTACTGCCCTCAGAGCTTAGTTCATGTATCTTTGTCTTCCTCAGTGGCATAGACCTTCAGGCCATCATAACCTTGAATGGGGAGGCGACCCCTTAAATCCTTTTCCCATGAGAAGCCAAGAGTAATGAGACTTGCCAGAACATGGCCTGTGCCTAAAAATGGGTGGGGCCTGATTGTGGAGGACCCTTCTGATGGTCTCTTCCAATATCTGTTCTTCAAAAAAACCCAAAAAACTCGAACAACAGCAATAACAAAAGCCGGGCTGGGTGTGGTGGCTCATGCCTGTAATCCCAACACTCCGGGAGGTTGAGGCAGGCAGGTGGCTTGAGTCCAGGAGTTTGAGACCAGCCCAGGCAACATGTTGAGACCCCATCTCTACAAAATATTAGCTGGGTATGGTGGTGCACCCCTGTAGTTCCTGCTACTTGGGAGGCTGAGGTGGGAGGAACATTTGAACCCAGGAAGTGGAGGTTGCAGTGAGCAGAAATCACACCACTGCTCGCCAGCCTGGGCCACAAAGCTAGACCCTGTCTCAAACAAACAAACAAAATCACTGAGCACAGGGCCAGCTGGAATAGAAACTTCATTTCCTGATACTCCTTGTAGCTGAGTGTAGCCATTTGACTCTGCAGGTAAAAGCACCAAATGGGCCCTTCCAAAGCGAAGGCCTTTCTTCAGGCTTGTACCCTTCCTGCTGGGTGGATCTGGAATGTGATGTCTGGAGCTGCTGCAGCCCCCCTGCTATAGGAGAATGCTAAGGACATTGATGGAAAAAGAGGCAAGGGTTCAGGCTCCCTCCCAGCCGTTGAGGCACACTTCTAGTCCAGGAGTGCTTAGCGCTAGAGAGTATTTACCTGCGAGAGAAAGAAACTTTTATCCCTTTGAAGCCACTGCGCATATCCTTTATTATTGTCCTTTTGTTCACAAATCGAGTCTGTTGCCGCATGCAGAGGTAAGCGGCTGTATAATGATGCTGGAAACATCCGGATGTGGCTAACAGAGACACGAAGAACACCTCCCTCCCAAGACAAAAAACCGAAACAGTATAGAAACGTTGACGCCCCAGCGTTAGGGTTAAAACAACTCCCCCACGCTGCATCCTACCCAGGTAAGTCAAAATGCAACCATGCCTGGCTCAGAGTTCAAGCTGCTAGCACCGCGTACAGTCACCAATTCCAAACACGTTTTTAGTGTAAAAGTCTCAGATTGTCTAAAATTATCCCAGTGCAACAGCAATTTGCAAACGATTTTCTGAAGCATCTTCAGCTCAGGGCGACTGTGCCTGGTGGCGTAAGAGAGCGGCTGAACTGATGTGTGCCTGATGGTGCCAAGCGCTCCCGCGTCTTTTGGGAGTCACAAACAGCTGGAAATAATGGCGGCAGAGTCTCCAGATGGTTTTTTCTCGCGCGTTGGCAGCTGCATTGAATGCAGATCAGTGCGGGTTATGAAGCCTTTTACAGGATTGAGCTGAAAGTCTACCCTGAGTTATTGGAGCATCGGGTGTGGGAGGGATTCATCAGTGGGGTAACAGAGTTGGGCTTGCACAGTAAAGTCACGAAAACTTTGAAATTTAAAGGGGGCAATTTCTGGTAATTTTTTTTAAGGAACGGGAAATAAAAAATATTTGTGTTTATCTTTTTTTACTGATTCCTTCTTTTCTTAGATTGTTAAAAATTATATAAGGGTAATAGAGTGATTTCTTTCTTTCTTTTTTTTTTTCTGAGATAGAGTCTCACTCTGTAGTCCAGGCTGGAGTACAGTGGCATGATCATGGCTCACTGCAGACTTGATCTCCTGGGCCCAAGCCATCCTCCTGCCTTAGCCTCCTAAGTACCTGGGACTACACACCTAGCTATTTTTTTTTTTTTTTTTCCTAGAGATGTGGCCTTGCTATGTTGCCCAAGCAGGTCTTGAACTCCTGGGCTCAAGCGATCCTCCCACATCGGCTTCCCAAAGTGCTGGGATTCCAGGGGTGAGCCACCACACCCAGCCTAGAGTGATTTCTGATCTGTCTCTTATAATTTGTTCTTAATTTAAATGAAATTTGATTTGTGCTTGAGATGTTTTTGTTTTACATTTGGGGTGCTCTTGGCAGTAATTGATAATGCTTGTATTTTGTAAAGGGGTGATAAGAAATTGGTATGTGATAAGAAAAGAGAAAATTCTCTGAGGAGTTCGATAAGGTCCACATAAGGTACCACATGTGGGTGGTAAGTGGCTGTTCTCTTGGTGTTTACAGTAAACCTGCAATCACATTTCCAGAGCTGAGTTTTCTTGTATGTGTCTGTTATTATTTCTGCGGTAGTTAGAGTAACTTGCTGAAGTCTCTGCCTGGATGCTAAGAGCCAGGATGAAGTAGGCCAGTGGCTGTCTGATGCAAGGAGGCAACTGTTAACCAGGGCTGGGAAAGTAGGAACTTGAGGCCTGAATCTGGCTCGCAAGTGGAGTCTGTTCTTCCCACGCAGAGAAATCTGGATTAGTTGCCAATTTAAAAATTCTAGGTGCTATCACATAGAAAGAAATGGGGTATCTGGCTTCTTGATAACGAGGAGCGCTGAGCCCCAGCTTTCCTCTGAGACAGGGCGTGTGCCCTCATTCTCCACACCTCCTAGCAGACTCCTTTCACATGGGTAATATCGGACCGGGCCTGCATCGCTGCTCTAGGAGAAAGGGTTTCCTGTTCCTGCTTAAATCAGTGTCATATGAAATAACAGTAACAAACTTCACAAGTGGCACTTTGCCTGGGGAAGGTTTACAATTTATAGACCCAGCTGCTAACAACCCTCAGCCATTCTCTAGGGTTTTCTCAAGTGACTAAATCAAATATATATGGTGCCGGTATTTAAAAACACCTTTGTTAATAAAAAAGAACACATCTGAGCACCTCTCTGTTGTTGGAAATGACACCATTCAAAGATATAGATTTATTTTCCTACCCAAAGGTGTAGCTATCGATTAAAAACAGCTGAAGAAGGAACAGATTTTGTGATAATAGATGTTTTTTTTTCCTCCTTAAGAGGAAGGGATTTTGTTTTTGAAGCCCATTATTGAAAAATGTAGCTACAGACCTGACATGTCGTTCCTGCTATTTCTTTGCTAGTTAAGAATGATTAAGGAACACAGTCTTTCCTTTCTGAAGTGTTCAGTTTAAATATGTTTATCACCAAGTATGCTACTGCCTGAAAAAATAGATTGAGCAATTTTTCCAAAATACAAGCAGTGAAGTAGGGATGTCATTTCTTTGTGTTGTATAAAGCTTGAGGGATAAACATTCGGCTTTTTCTTTTTTACTAGTAGTCAACCGCTGGTCCCTGAGAAAGTTAACCAGAAAGGAGATGCTTTGGGAAATTGGGGTGAGGGTGGGTGACAATTAATATTTGACAAATAAAACAGCATCATCGGAAGGGGCTGAACTTTTCTGTTTTAACTTCCAAAAGGCCTTCCCAAGCTGCAACTTCCATGCGATCTTTGCAGCAGTCGGCCTTAGAAGCCGCACCCAGCAGAGGGATTACCTGTACGCCCAGGGACAGTGTTGATTCTCACCTTGTATTTCATGCTTTGGGGGTTGACGTCTATGTGGTTACGGGGGAGTTGGGATCATGGCTGAGGTTCCAGCATTTACAGCCCAGGAATACCATCTTTACTCTGGACTTCTTTCTCATGATTTTACTTTTTGGCCACAGAAGGGATGAAGGTATACTCCTTTTCCAGCCTTCCTGGAACTATTCTTTGAAGTCACCAGCGCAACACAAAATTCATTACAGCTCAATTTGAAGGCTCATTAGTTGCTGAATCTTGTTTTTTTTTTACCAAGCAAGACAGAGGAGAATATTATTATTATTATTGTTATTATTATTGAAGCAGGATAGCCTAGGATATATTTCTGGGCAACAGATTCAATGTCCCCAGGTGCTGCTCTGTGGGGACAGGGTGTAGGCGGAGTGGCCTGGAAGGCGGGAATAAAGCCAGAATACTTTTAACAGATCGCAACCGGATGCTTTTATGTGGGGTTAATGCTTTTCCCTTCCTCGATTTTCTCAGGCATTCTCCTGTTTGTATTTATCATCCGGCATCCCTTCTACAGACATGGGTTGCTTCTATCCCTCTGTTAACTGGCCTCAGTTTCTGTCACAGAAATGCTAACGGATGCAGAGGTGTGACAGTCTCAAACAGGGACACTTACTAGTGAACAGGGATGATTTGTGCTTTCCTCTGGCAGCTCCAGAGGGACTATGCACGCCGCGGGTGGCTCTCCTATGCCTGGTTCTGGCAGAGCAGGAAACTCCCTCCGGCAGGAGACGGCAAGGTCGCTGCTTGTCATCTGCAGCTGGGGTGGCACTCTGCCCCAATGTTTGATATTTCGTGGTGTTCTTATTGGTATCCAAAGCCTTACTTGCAGAAAGTCAGGAGTGAGGTGGATAGGAAAGAGAAGGAATACCTTGAATAAATACAGGGTAAAAATCAGAATTAGTAGCAACACTTGTAATGATTAAACAGCTAAAGAATATGTCTTTTCCTTTTAGATTATGACACTTTTATGTGGATTAAAGCTAGGCATTTATTGAGATTGTTTTGTTTGGTTTTTAAAGGAAAACCTGAAGAAAGGAAGCTATACTCCAAATAAATATCTCCAACAGTAATGGGTAACATTTACCCAGTGCTTTCTGAAGGCCTGACGTAGTTCTCTGCCCCTAATTTGTCCACACCTACTGAATCCTCACGCTTCTGTGAGGTTGGTGCTGTCATCATGTCTATTTTGCAGCTGGGGAAACTGAGGCACAGGTCCGTTACTCAGCGTGTCCAAGGTCATGCTGCCGAAAGCGGTAGACTGGTTAGCATCCCAACAGGCTGACTGTAGGCCGAGCCAGGGACAGTTTCGGTGCCGTGTGGCATCTGCATTTTGGCCTCATCCATTACTGTCTTGGCCCGCGTCTGTGCATTCCGCATCGCGTCGTAGACCTGACCATTGTGTATAGGAGCTTTTTGCTTTTGCACATGTCACACTGTATCAGACTTGGTCTTAGTTTCAGGTCTTACTACAATTATGGTGTAACCGTAGCCATCGAATATTTGGAGTATCTGCCCAGGTTACAGTTCCTTCACTGTTACCACTGATCTCTGGTATCTACTGCCCCCGTCCCACAACCCATGTGATGCAACGGCCCCCACCTGCTTCAGGAAGATGGGCCTTACCTTCAGGTTGAACCCGCTCTAGGCAGCAGCCATGGAAATTCCTTCCTGGCAAACACAGAGTGGAAACCGAGACAGAGGTTGGATCACTGATGATGAGGTTGGACCCGGGGCAGATCATCTTGAGATCTGAAAGGTGGGCCCATGACATAGAGGGAGAAGAGGGCATAAGGAGAAACAAGAGTGAATCCAAGTCCTCAGAGAGGCAGAGAAGAAAGGCAGTGCCCACACCATGTGTTCCCACATGGCCGTGAATGAACTGCCCTTTCTGTGGGGGGGCCTGGGGCACATCCCCGCTCAGGCAACACTCCCCTTCGTGTCCTGCAATTCTCAGAACTGAAAACAGGTACAATTTCACGCTGATGCGTGGGACTGCTTTAATATCCTTCTGCCTTTTTGTTCACTATGGTTTCCCCAACCACTATCTTAGAATAAAGTAGCAAGCATGTATTACGTGTGTCCTGTGTTCCTGGTACCAGGCGCCAGGTTTACATGCATTGTCTCATTTAATGACCAGAGCTGTATATCTCACTGTGCCCGTTTAATGGATGAGAAAATGGAGGGATTAAGAAATTTGCCCACGTTTTCTTTTTTGTTGTTGTTGAGATGGAGTCTTTCTCTGTCACCCAGGCTGGAGTGCAGTGGCACGATCTCAGCTCACTGCAACCTCTGCCCCCTGGGTTCAAGCAATTCTCCTGCCTCAGCCTCCCAAGTAGCTGGGATTATAGGCGTGTGCCACCACACCCAGCTAATTTTTGTACTTTTATTTTATTTATTTATTTATTTATTTATTTTGAGACGGAGTTTCCCTCTTGTTACCCAGGCTGGAGTGCAATGGCACGATCTCGGCTCACCGCAACCTCCGCCTCCTGGGTTCAAGCAATTCAACTGCCTTAGCCTCCTGAGTAGGTGGGATTACAGGCACACGCCACCATGCCCAGCTGACTTTTGTATTTTTAGCAGAGATGGGGTTTCACCATGTTGACCAGGATGGTCTCCATCACTTGACCTCGTGATCCACCCGCCTCGGGCTCCCAAAGTGCTGGGATTACAGGTGTGAGCCACCGCGCATTTTTGTACTTTTAGTAGAGACAGGGCTTTGCTTGGCCAAGCTGGTCTCAAACTCCTGACCTCAGGTTATCCACCTGCCTCGGCCTCCCAGAGTGCTGGGATTACAGGCGTGAGCCACCGCGCCCAGCTGCCCAAGTCTTCATGGCCAGTAAGTAGCAGAGCTGGGATTCAAATAAATAGCAGTCAGCGAGGCACCATGCCCTGTCGGCCAGCGCCAGTTGATTTGCGTTACTTCCAACTGGGAACGTCCCGGTGAATATGACATATTCTATCCAGTGACGCGCTATGATTGTTTAACCGTTCATAGACATGTAGGGCGCTCCCGTTCTGTGCTGAGCATCTTCAGCGGTGGGAAAAGACTCCCTCAATATGTACCAGACATGCAAGACTCTCTCTGTTTTTGAGAGAAGTCAAGCTTGTCTCTCCCTCTCAGCTTTTGCACTAGTTTTTCCTTTGTCTGGAACATTCTGCTGCTTCCGTAACTTGACTCAACCAACCAACTCCCAGGACCAGCCCTCACCTCCAAAGTCTCCGCTTGCGTGAAGGCTGTGCTGATTCCACTGAAATCACCGCCACCACCCTTCCCTGCGGGTGTCTGTCGTCTCGTGCTGTTGTCTTCATGACACTTGGCAGCCTCCACAGTTAAGTTGTTGGCTGTCTACCTGTCTGTGATCCATCTCCCTCCACGGCAGTGTGTGGAGGCCGCCTGGCATACAGGAGGTTCATGACGTCGAATGTGTAGTTAAGTGAATGACTATATACCTCTTTTAATTTAGCCAATTATTTCATCAGGATGAATCCCCTAGGAATGGAACGGCTCTGCCTAAAGGGCATTTGTATCCTGGATACTTGGGCACCCAGGAGTGGCTGCTGCCCAGAAAATCAGCCTGAGTTTCCGCCTTGTTTGTGCTAACAAACCCCTGACTTTTCCCCTCGTGAGTTTCTGCTCCGCACGGATGAAAAGAGTCCTGTTTTCTCTTGCATCCTTTTCTCAGTGGTACGGCAATGAATCTTACCCACTCTGTCAGCATCTGTGTCTTCTTCATTCCTCAAAGATGCTAAAAAAGATAAACGATCCAGGAGGAAGTCTGAGCTGGGAGTTGCCTAAATGCACAGCCGCTTCCGCCCTCACAGGTCCCCAGGACCTGGGCTCAATGAGCTTTGAAAATGTAAGCAAAGCGGTTACACAGTCCTGGGCCTCTGTGGCTTCAAGGCTCTCTTGTGAGGCTCTGATATGTCCTTTGACTTTCTGTTCCGCTTTTAGAAACATCTAGATGCCATTATCAGGGGGAATGAAAAGAGTGGGAATAGACAGTAACTCACGGGTTTGCTGACATGTATGCCACAGGAGAGCCGTGTTTTCAGGGGACCTTTGCAGACTGTGCCACTGGATCTATGACTCATGGGAAATGGAATGCAAATGTGTTGAGATGAAGCCCTTTCCACTCATCCTGGGCTGGATTTCAGTAGTTAAAATGGAAATACACATTTACTTTCTTTAAAATGTGCAACTTGTCCTCCGCTTATGATACTGGAGTCTTCTTCCAAGTTAAATGACTTAAATTTCTTGCTATGTATGAAGTCCACATCATTAAATTAAAAAGATACAGTTTGTCTTCTTACAAAAGTTGTACTTTCGTACTGTAAAGCCCTCCCATTGAATTTTTGATGCATATCTTAATACATTTAAATCGTATGCATATGAAAGTGCTCAAAGAGAAATTTTGTTGCAGCTACGCTTTGGAACGGTGTGCACCTGTTAAAAAATAAGACAGGTCAACTGTGTTTTTTGGGTACCTGCCCCAACCCCGTACGTGGGTGCCCTTAGTCCTGGCGGTGATGAGGGATTGAGAAAAGGAAATAGAGACAGACGAGTAGAATTTGCAGCATGGGTCCAGGGGACCTACGCAAGTGTGGGAACCGAGTTGGCCGCGAGCTCTGGGCTCCAAACACTTTTATTATGTGCATAATCTCATTGATCTTATGGGCGTGGAAGGGGAGGGTGAAGGGGTAGGTAAGATAGCTGGGCGGAGAGCACTTGAGATCCTTCTAAGGCATGCTAAGCTAGTACTGAGTTTATCACCAGTTGTTATCAGGATGCAGCTGTATCAGAAGTATAGTGGATGAGGAGCCATCTGGTCTGACCACACCCAGTGCATCCAGGGGCTTTCATCTCCCGAGTATTGAGGGCATAGAGCAATTAAAATAATTCCATATTCCGAGAACTTAGGCAGAGCCTGAGGCATTCTGTGATCTCTGCCCTGCAAGGCTTTTCTCCTCCTTGCCAGCTCCCAGCTGCAAAAACCCTCCCAGATCTTGTGAGCAGAGGTCACCTCGCTTCTCAGAGATCTTTGCATAAGCCCTCTTTACGGGGCCCTCATGCAGTCTCCATGTTGAGAAGGCATTTGCGGGACCTGAGCAGTATCCCCTGCTCTGCAGCCACCCTGAGGTGTCCCCTGGTGTCACTGTGCTCTCAGATGGTCGTTACCTTAGGCCCCTGTTGCCACTCGATTTCTAATTAACTGCGCCAGTAATATAGTTTAGTTCAGTGTATAAACTTCAGTGTACTCTGAGCCCAGCGAGCTAATAATTATTGAGCTAGAATTAACATAGGGCTCCCCCTGGCCATCTTGACCCACAGTTTATCACACAGAAACAGTTTTACAATGCATTATACTTATAAAAAGGGATCCCACTTGTGAATGATACAGGGCATCCCTCTGGGGAAGTTCTGCCCTAGGGTTGCCCTTGGTGGAAACGCAGCACTCTGCTATCTTGGGGGGAGATATCACTGCAGTCTTTTGTTTATATAACTTAGGTTATTTAAGCTTTACGTGCCTCAGTTTCTTTATCTGTATTGTAAGCATAATAGTACTGACTTCACAGAGTTCTTGTGCAAATTGATGAGCTAATATTTGTAAACCCCTAGAGGTTCTGTTAGACTTTCATACATGTATACGTGTGAAGATGATTGACAGGTTTACCTGAACACTAATCATCAGAGAATCCCACACTGTGTTCAACACAGAAGTGTAAACTTCCCCTTGTTAAATGGGATTACCCAGTAGAAATGGCCATCGGGTGCCGAGTGTATTGCGTACCTGGGATCACAGGAGCATTTGATACTCTTGTTGCTCTTGAGAGTCTAGATTCTTGGTGTTAAGAGGTGACTTCAGCAAACGTGAACTCTCAGAATTACTCCAAAGCACACTCATGGCCCCAGTTTGCAAACAGGCCACCGGCAATGGCAAGATGGAGAGCTACATCCATTGGAGTAACGATTAAGACCCACTGCAGTGTCTTGTCATGCTAACGATGGTAGCAGATGCTTACCTGGCAATTACTAAGCACCCAGCCCAGGTTAATCAGCATGGCATGTTATCTCCTGGCATCATCACAGAAGCCCACCGAGGCAGGGACTGTTAGCCACATTTTACAGATGAGGAAACTGAGGCACAGAATCGTTAACCTCCTCAGAACTGCACAGTTGGTAGGCAGCAGAGCCAGGAGTGGAACCACTGTCCTGTCCTGCATCTCAGGAATGACACATGTGAAGGCGAGAAGTACCCCATCCGCCGGGGGAGCGCGAGCACCAGGGAGAGCGCCGTCAACGTTACTCAGCGTGGTTAGTGTGCGTAATGTGTGCACATTCTGCAGAGGTGAGCACTGCAGGGAGAAACACAGCCGGTGCCCGAGTACAGGCTGCCCCCTCTGTTCTGCTCTTGGAACCCTGGAAGGAACACACGACGGGAGGCAGGAAGGGGTCATGACCTCAGGGACCTCCCGTCACCCGTGCCTTTCCGATCGCAGTTGAGATCCGAGTATTTAAACACAGGACAGCTACAGACAGTCCTTGGCTTACGATGATTTGACTTAGGATTTTTCTACTGTACAGTGGTGCAAAAGCAGTATATATTCAGTAGAGACCATACTTCCAGCAGCCACACGACCATTCTGGTTTTCACTTTCAGTAGGGTATCCAATACATTTCATGAGATAGTCAAGACTTTATTATAAAACAGGTTTTATGTTGGATGATTTTGCCCACCTGTAGGAAAATCTAAGTGTTCTGAGCACACGTAAGGCAAGCTGGCTGAGCTGTGATGTCCGTAGGCTGGGTGTATTAAGTGCATTTCTGACTGCTGATACTTTCCCCAATCACGGGTTTAACAGGAGGTAACCCTACTGTAAGTCGAGGGGCATCCGTACTTCCCTGATGCTCAGTGATATGTTCCAGTGCCATGTTAGATGAACTGAGAGAATGTCTATTTCCAATGTGGTACATAAATACGGCTGATAAAGAAAGCGCCTTCCCAACTCTCTCAAAAGAATCCTGGCCGGGCATGGTGGCTCACGCCTGTAATCCCAGCATTTTGGGAGACTGAGGTGGGTGGATCATGAGATCAGGAGTTCGAAACCAGCCTGGCCAACATGGTGAAACCTTGTCTCTTCTAAAAATACTAAATTTAACCGGGCATGGTGATGTGCATCTGTAATCCCAGCTACTCGGGAGGCTGAGGCAGGAGAATCTCTTGAACCCAGGAGGTGGACGTTGCAGTGAGCCAAGATTATGCCACTACACTCCAGCCTGGGCAGCAGAGCAAGACTCTACCTCAAAAAACAAACAAACAAAAAGAATCCCATGGGCCCCATGCGGTGACTCACACCTGTAATTCTGGCACTTTGGGAGGTGGGAGGATTGCTTGAGCCCAGGAGGTCAAGACAAGCTCCAGCAACAAATCAAGACCCCATCTCTATAAAAACTAAAAATAAAAGAGCATTAGTTAAGTTCAGTGGCACGAGCCTGTAGTCCCAGCGTTGGTCACACCACTGCAGTAGATAACCCCATTGTAAGTCAGGTAGATGAACTGAGGCAATAGCCTCAGCAACACAGCGAGACCCTGTCCCTGGGGAAGAAACCCCCAGTCTAAGTATTCTAAAAGGCGCAATCCTAACTCATAAGCAGGTCCTTAGTTCTCTGCTTCCCTGATAACTATGTGAGCCCTTCACAACTTTGAATATTTTAATCCTGGATAAACACCCCTTAATAGATTTAAAAAATCCTTGCCAGTTAAGAACTCTTTCAAATACATGTGAGCAGCACTCCTTTTTAATAGCCTTCCTAGGATTGGTTAACTTACAAGATAATTCTTCCTCGAGACTCTCTTCCCCAGAGAGTCAGGGGGCTTTTATCCCTCCCCTCAACAAGGCTGCTTTGCAGGCAGTATTATGTACTCAGGTATGCAAGAAAGCCTGACATTCTGGTATGTTAGGGACTGATATTGTTTGGCTGTGTCTCCACCCAAGTCTTATCTTGAACTGTAGCTTCCATAATTCCCCCATGGCATGGGAGGGACCGGGTAGAGATCACTGAATCATGGGGGCGGTCCCCCCATACTGTTCTCGTGGTAGTGAATAAGTCTTCCGAGGTCTGACGGTTTTATAAGGGGTTTCCCCTTTTGCTTGGCCCTCATTCTCTCTTGCCTGCTGCCATGTAAGACATGACTTTTGCCTTCCAACACAATTGTGAAGCCTCCCCACCATGTGGAACTGTGAGTCTATTAAACCTTTTTTGCTTGATAAATTACCCAGTCTTGGGTATGTCTTTATTAGCAGTGTGAGAACAGACTAATACAGGGACCTAGGGGAGGGGCACCAGCTTCAGGCTAATGAGGACATCCCTTCCCTCCCTACAGTGAAGTGCTTATAAAATGATGAAATCTCTTTGAACTGCGAGTCTGCAAGCGTTTTCTCCACCATGACCACAGCTGAATGGGCTGGCTTACATGCACCATGCTTACTGTACCTGATGTGGGCTCGAGGAACTTTTCAAGGATAATTGGAAACAAATGTGATTTTCTCTTTAGCTGGTACCTTCAGAACTGAACTGCCAACATCAGGTGCAATCCCACCGTATCCTAAAAGTCTGTTGAAAATCCTGATAGATCTATATTAACCGATGTATGTAGGAATGCTTTCAGCTAAAAATAGCAGAAAGCCCAATTTATTTGTGGCTTGAGTAAACAGCAGTGCATTTTTCTAACTTAACAAGAAGTCTGGAGGGAGGCTGTTGCCAGCATCGGCGGAGCTGCTGACAGGGCCATCGGGCTCCCAAGCTCTGTCCCTGTTTCGGCTTCACCATCTTTCATGTTGATTTCCTTCTTATCCTGTCACTGTGAGGTCTTGAAGCGATGATGGATAATGAAGCCCTGTTCCAGGCAGAAGAAAGAGGAAGAGCTGATTCTGTTTTGAATTCTTTTGTCCATATATCTAGAAGTAGAATTGCTAAATCATATATTAATTATACTTTTTAAAAAAATTTTTAATATATATATTTTTATTGCACTTTAGGTTCTGGGGTACATATGCAGATCATGCAGGATTGTTGCATAGGTACACACATGACAATGTGGTTTGCTGCCTCCATCCCCCTGTCACCTACATCTGGCATTTCTCCCCATGTTATACCTCCCTGACCTCCCCACCCCTCCACTGTCCCTCCCTTGCCCCCTGAACAGACCCCAGTGTGTAGCGCTCCCCTCCCTGTGTCCATGTGTTCTCATTGTTCAACACCCACCTATGAGTGAGAACATGTGGTGTTTGATTTTCTGTTCTTGTGTCAGTTTGCTGAGAATGATGGTTTCCAGATTCATCCATGTCCCTACAAAGGACACAAACTCATCCTTTTTTATGGTTGCATAGTATTCCATGGTGTATATGTGCCACATTTTCCTTATCCAGTCTATCGTATATAATTTGCTTTTAATTTTTTAAGAGACCATCCTTAAAAAATTAAAAACCACATTCTCCTCACCACAATGAGGTAACTGCCACCTTCTATTACTATGGCCACTGTCAAAAAAAAGAGAAGATGTGATGACAGCAGAAACCTTGCATAATGCTGATATGAATGTAGAATGGTATGGCTGCTGTGGAAACAGTATGGCATTTCCTTAAGAAATTAAAAGTAGAATTAATATATGATCCAGCAATTCTACTTCAGCTGTATGTACAAAAGAGTTGAAAACAGAATCCCAAAGAGAACTTGTGCACCTTTATTTTATAGCAGTATTACTCAGCGATATGGTTTGTCTGTGTTCCCAATCTCATCTTGAATTGTAGCTCCCACAATGCCCACACATCACGGGAGGGACCCGGTGGGAGGTGATTGAATCATGGGGACGGGTCTTTCCCATGCTGTTCTCATGATAGTGAGTACATCTTGCGAGATCTGATGGTTTTATAAAGGGAAGTTTTTCTGCACATGTTTTCTTCACTTGCCTGCTGCCATGTGAGATGTGCCTTTGCTCCTCCTTGCCTTCCACCATGATTGTGAGGCCTCCCAGTCATGTGGAACTGTGAGTCCATTAAACCTCTTTTTCCTTGTGAATTAACTGGTCTTGGGTAGGTCTTTATTGGCAGCATGAAAACAGACTAATGTACTCACAGTAGCCAAGAAGTGGGAGCAACTCAAGTATCCATTGATGGACGAATGGATAAAGTGTGGCATATCCACATGGTGGAATATTATTCAGCCTAAAAACAAAAACTCTGACACATGCTACAACATAGATGATCATGGAGGGCATTATGCTATGTGAGAAAAACCATTCATAGCAAGACAAATGCTACATGGTCTCAGAAATTTGAGGCTCTTGGAGAGATCATATGCATGGAGATGGAAGTAGAGTGCTGATTGCCAGGGACTGGGGGGCATGGGGAATAGGATTTGCTGTTTGCTGAGGACAGAGTTTGAGTTTGTGAAGATGAAAAGACTTCTAGGGGTGGGTGGTGGTGATGGTGCACAACAAGTTGAATGTACTGTAGGGAAAGCTGTAAATCACCTCTATCCATCCTAGTTCTTAACTGGGATCTTCAGCTGGGTCTAGGAGCCAAATTAACACAAGACAGATGAACTGGAGAAAAGCATGTGTGTTTTATTAATTTAACATGTACATGTACATGGAGACCCTCACAAGAGAGTGAAGACCCAAAGAAATAGCCAAAGCAGAAAGCTTTTATGCTTTTCAGAAAAAGAACAATACATTTTATGGCACAATTGATACAGGGCAGGTTCTTGGCTTCACCTGGAAAGGAATTCAAGGTGATAGAAGAAAATATCCTTAGGGAGGTGATAGCAGAGTAACAGCTCTGTGACTGCTTCTGTAGAGCAGGGCTACCTCACAGGCAGTGCATGGAGAGTGGCAGCCTAGGGCAGCTCTGCAGTCATAAGTATACCCACTTTTAATGATATGCTAATTAGGGGGCGAGCTATTCACTATTAGCTGGAAAATGGGTGGTAACTTCCAGGGTGTTGCCATGGCAATAGTAAACTGCCATGGCGCTGGTAGGCATGCCTTATGGAGCTGGGCTTCCTACACCTCTTTCAGGTTTCATCCAGTCTTTAATCTGGTCTGGAGTGCTGCCTGCTTCCTACCTCACAACGGCAACACAGAGCCATCTGGGCTAGGGATAGTGACTTTCAGGAGAGTCACTAGGAAGCGCATAGAGGGGGCATAAAATCTCATAAAGGATAAGGGTTATTCAGTAAGTTTATTTATACAGACCCATTGTAGCCCTAATTCTCAGCCACTGGAGACAAGGGTCATCTCCCTGTGTTAATACGGGGAAGATAGCTTTCTCTCAGAAATTTTTGTGGCTTGCTATAGGTAAGAAAGTGCAGCTCAGATAGCCCTTTCTGTAACTTCTGCTTCTTAAGTGCTTTCAGCTCAAAAGTATTTGTGTCAAGAAGCATATTTTGGGGGTGATAGATTCTGATTTCCTTCATTACTTAACACTGTTAGACTATACACCAAGAAATGGGGAAGATGGTATATTTTATGGTATGTGTTTTCGCACCGTTCAAAATTTCAAAGAACACAGGAATGAAGAGTCACACGCACAGAATTCTCCTGAAAAGTCTTTACCATTTCATTGTGGGAAGGGAATGGATTCTAGACAGTATAAGTTAGGGCCAATCACCTCTAAGTAGTAGTAGCTGAAAACAAGTAAGGCTTAATTTTGGCTCATGCTTCATGTCCATCATGGATCAGCAGGGAGCTTCTGCTCCTGGCAGTCAGTAGGGGTTTAGGAAGCAGCAACCCCATTTCAACCTTCCTGGACAATGTGTAGGAAGGAATAGAAGAAGGCAGCATTGTGCAAGAGTGTTGAATCTTCCACCCAGAGTCACACAGGGAACTTCTGCCTCCACCTCATTGGCCAGAACAAGTCCAGGGACTTCACCCATCTACAAGGAAATCAGGAAGTGCGGTTCTACCATGTAAGAAAGAACAGAGAGCAGACACTGGTGAGCAGAAGAGCCTACTGCAGAGCCCTTCCCAGCACATGCCACCTTGAAGCTCATTAGCCATGTTAAAAGATGATCTTCAAAGAAGGGCAAAATCATGACTCTCCTGTGGATATCAAAATTAACATGGTTTAAAATTTATTTAACTCATGAGTTAAATATGTTATAACCAGGACAAAAGAGAATTCAAAGAACAGGTACAAGTATAGATGAGTGGTGTTGAAACACATGTAACAAGAGAGCACACATGGATATCCACAAAAGGAGATGGAAAGAAGGAATTTGGTTTAACCTCTTGTGGACGGAACAGAATTTGAATTTCTATGGACAAATTATTTGCATTGCTATCAATTACCTACAACTTTCAGAGTTGTAGAATCGCTTCCACAGAATCAGATAACTGAAGGATGCCTCTAGATCTAGACAATCCACACTTTTCCACTGAAGTACAAGTATTTTCCCACAGCCAGAACCAGGTCAAGTGCCCATTTTTAGATCAATCACAGGCCAAGAGGAATGCAATCCCCATAATTGGATTAGAGCACTGCTTTGACTCTAGGGCTCCCGTAGGGCTAGCTGCTGCCTGACAAAGACTGTATTTCCTCACTGCTTGAACAAAGAGGGTGGTTTTCTTCAGAAAATGAGTGGGGTGTTTTCTTTTCCTTATTAAGACAGGGTCTTGCCCTGTCCCTCAGCCTGGAGTGCAATGGTGTGATCACGGCTCACTGCAGCCTCAACCTCCCAGGCTTAAGCGATCCTCCTACCTCAACCTCCCGAGTAGCTGGGACTATAGGCATGTGTCAGAACACCAGCTAAGTTTTTAATTTTTTTGTAGAGATGGAGGCTCACTTTGTTTTCCAGGCTGGTCTTGAACTCCTGGGCTCAAGAAATCCTCCTACCTCGACCTCCTAAACTTCTGAGAATACAGGTGTAAGCCACTGTGCCTAGGCAGGTTCGGTGATTAGGAAGCAATGAATAGAATTTTCTATATTATCACATAAACACTCACACACACAAACACACATACAAATGCACATACGCACGCACACACACGCATAATGGCATTTTTTTCCCTCAAGGAATGTGATATCAATTTCTCAGAAACTGGTTGTTGCTAAAATATCTGTAACCTTTTTATGTCCAATGAAAAGATTACCAGAAGGAAAAGCATGTAATTTTTGAAGCTCTCTTAAAATTATTTTCCTGTTGTGCTGAAGTGATTTTGCCTTCAACCTTTCTTAACCCTACTATATAATCTTGTCGTTTGAGTGTTGGGTGGTAGTCCAGAAAGACATCTGTAGTTTCACTTTTTCCTCCTTCCTTTCCTATGCTCAAGGGGTATCGATACAAATTGTAATTATATATGTCACACACTTCTTATGAGGCAAGAGAAAGAAAAAATCGATACGATAGCACTTTACAGCTTTGCGTTTCCAAAAACAGGAATGTTGGTACCAAGCAGTGAGCTCGCTGCCTGATGACGACATTGTCATGGTGCATGCTTCTGAGAAAAGAAAAGACTTTATTGAAAGGTTAACTGGCAAGGAGATATGAGGCAATTCTCAAAGCTGGGGAACGGGGCAGGTTTTATAGGCAGAGGGTAACCACGAGGAAGCTAGGAATGTGCAGCGAGGCATGATCTGATTAAATTATGCAAAGAGGCAGTGTGGGTTCTTGGTTCTACAGTTCCTACTGCAACAAAACAGGGCGCCCCTCAATTCTTTTTTTTTTCTTTTTGAAGCGGAATCTTGCTCCGTGGCCCAGGCTGGAGTGCATTGGTGCGATCTCAGCCCACTGCAACCTCTGGCTCCAGATTCTCCTGCTTCAGCCTCCTGAGTAGCACCCCTCGATTCTTCATTTGGTCCCTGTTCCTGTATCTGAGCACTTAGGCTTCACCCGTGGTTGACTTTTTCATTCACACCAGCTCTGGGGTCATGCATGGGGCACACTCGGTTCATCAGGGCATGCTCAGTTGCAGGACCTGCAGCCTTGGGGTCCGTGGTGACTGGAAAGCAGCTCATCATTCAACCCCATTAGACTAAGTCTGTGGTTACAATGTCATTGGGAAAACTTTTCTGGGCAGTCAAATGTCTGCAAACCCAGAAAGTGTAGCAAAAAATACTAACAGAGCATGCTTTAAAAGGTGTCATCAACTCACATAATCTCAGGGGCCAGCTACCCGTGGAGTGAACAAGCTCGTATGTGGACAGGTAGTGCTTCTAGCTTGATGCCAGTTAATTACTGGCATTCCAAGTGCCAAACCTAAAGCTGCTGGTGTTTTGCTATCTCAGAAAGAAAAGGCAGAAATCTAGATCCTCACTGGAAATTTCTCAAGTTTTAAAAGTTGAATTCTTGGTTGGGCATGGTGGCTCATGCCTGTAACCCCAGCATTTTGGAAGGCTGAGGCAGAAGGATAGCTTGAGACCAGGAGTTCGAGACCAGCCTGGAAAACATGAGGAAACCCCATCTCTACAAGAAATACAAATAGTAGCCAGGCCTACTGGCACGCATCTGTAGTCCCAGCTACTTGGGAGACTGGGGTGAAAGGATCAGCTGAGCCCAGGAGGTTGAGGCTGCAATGAGCTGATATCCCATCCCTGCATTCCAGCCTGAACCACAGAGTGAGACCCTATCTCAGGGAAAAACAACAGCCACAACAAACTAAAGAAGGCCAGTTTACAACCTCTGGTTTAATAACTAGGAGGCATATGTCTCCTTGTACATGCAAGTATTAGAAAACGTGTGTGTGTCGGAGCTCGGAGTCAGTGGGCTGTTGATTCCATCTGCATAGAATGTTTCCTTTTGTACATTTCAAGCAACGTGTAGGAAGAACAACTGCCGGGTTCAATAGCTGCCTTCCACCCACCCCGGCAAGTTTGCACGGGTGACACAAAACACATTAGATAGCTTTTTCAGCTCCTCCATGCAGAGAACTGTTATAGTGATAACAGTTCCTTTCAATTCATCTCCCCAAACAGGGATAAACTCATTGATTTGCACAATACATGTCTAAAGGCTCCAGAAACAGACTGCCTGGCTCCAGCGAATTGGGCCAGGTTCCATGTCAGGAGAAGTTATGCGTGACAGAAAGCCCCAGGGTTTGCAGCTTTTATGACGCATCTTCAGCCATTAGTACTGTCTGTTTCCCCTCCATGCTTATGAAGGCAGAATGCTAATGCTGCACTTAAAATGAGTCTACCTGCCTGAGACTTCAGGAGCGTGAAAAGAAGACAGAGCGAAACCCCTACGCAGAACAGGGACTTGTAACATCATAGGAACCATGGTCTGCACACGGATGGGCTGGCCGCTATGATATTGTCTTTTTCTGGGATTTAAAAAAACAAATATTTTTGGAGAAGTCCTAGTTGATTTTTCTTTTTATTCAATCTGCCCATCTTAACCAAGCAGAGATTGAAAGCTCATGTTCCCAATGGGACTAGGAAATTAGTTTTGAAGCACTTTAGTCAATCACATATCCATCTCTGGCCTCACCTAGGATGGTTTGTTTGCAAATAACAGAATAGACAGCTCAAATCGGTTTAGACAGTAGAAGAAAATGGACACACATAATTGACACATTTAGAGCTATTTTGGCATCAGGAACAGATTGATCCAGGGGTTTAGGCATGCAATTGGAACCCCGGTTTCCCTTCTCTAATTGTCCTGGTCCTCTTCCTCATGTCCCATCTTTATCCACAGGCTGGAGTTTCTCATGACAGCAAACCTGCCGTACTGATTCCAGCCTGAGGTGTCACGAGCACTTTAATCCAGTATTTCAGTATAACATCCTGACGTTCACTCTCCTGGGACCCATTTGGCCTTGTGCTTACTTGTGTGCCAATCACTGCTGGTCACAATAAAACTGGTGACTTGGCCGAGATCTTGCAGGCTCATTTCTGGAGTAGGGATGTGGAGGTGGCTTCCTAGGAACCTGTTGTGGCTTCAAACAGAAGTTGGGTTAAAAGGGGACAGAGGCTTATTGGGAGTCATCTTAGCCCAAATTCCCTAAAAAAGCAGACCCTATGGGAATATTTACATGTTATACTTTATTGTGGAAGGGAGGGGAGGCATGGCCAACCCTGGAGAACCAAGAGAGAGAGTAGAAAAGTGACAGGGAACAGGGGAGTGAGTGGGAAAGGGCGTCCGGGAAGCTGCCTGGCCTTCGCAAGGAAACACAGCAGTGGCTTGTTCGCATGGTTGTGTCTAAGGGCCCTCAGAGGCCTGGGAGGATGAGAATGGCTCATTCGGCCGACTCCTTCCTGACTCTGGAGTATCACTAGTCGAAAGCTCTGCGGGCGGTGACTTCTCTGCAGTTCCAGGCAGTTAGTGGCCTTCTGGGGCAGCCAGGTGGGGGTCAGATCCATATTGGTGCTGTACCTGCAACCTGAAACGGTGCAGGAACCATGCCAGCCATCTTTCATCACGGAAGTCCAGCCCCAGAGTCCATCCTGTGGTCCAAGATGGGGGCTGGAGATGGTGACTGAGACACGGAACAGACAGCCGGGGCTTACGGATCCAAGTGACGCTGGGGATGAGGAGGATGACACTTGAACGAAGTCCTTTATGGGAGGCAACCAAGACAGTGTTCACCACATTTCCGATGTCCCCAGTTCCTCTGGCTCCGACGTCTGCTCCTGAATGAAAACCCCGCCTTTTTTTTCCGCTAACATTAAATCAGGATGTGTACAACTGATAAAGAAACAGTTATGTCCTTTGCAGGGACATTGGTGAAGCTGGAAGCCAGCATTCTCAGCAAACTAACACAGGAACAGAAAACCAAACACTGCATGTTCTCACTCATAAGTGGGAGTTGAAAAATGAGAACACAGGGACACAGGGAGGGGACCGTCACACACCGGGGCCTGTTGGGGGTGGGGGGCAAGGGGAGAGAGAGCATTAGGACAAATACCTAATGCATGTGGGGCTTAAAACCTGGATGACAGGTTGATAGATGCAGTAAACCTATGTAACAAATTTGCACGTTCTGGATATGTATCCCAGAACTCACACACACACACACACACACACACACACACACACAGAAATTACGACTGGATCCTCCATCCCATGTGGACTGAGTTATTCACTTAATGCATGTAGGGCATTTATCTCCTGATGGACTGAAAGAGCGCAGATGCACGACCATGCAGTGATGAGTGTTTCCTAAATGCCTCCACTGTGCGCTGTGCTGTACCAGATGCTGTTCAATACTCTTAGATAAAGCGGGTATTTGTTTCATTACTCAGATTCCTATATGTCGAGCATGTGTATTCTTCCTCGTCACATCATCACCGCCACGTGCGCGATTTCTACGTCTCCTAGCACTGCAATGATCCAGAGGAATTTAATGCCAAAAGTTTACCCCCAGAGTGGATTTCGCCGGGTTTGATTTTATGAGTGTTTATGATTGGTATGATTTATTTTGAAATTAAATATGACTTGCTTATGAAGGCTCTATATAGCATAATAGACAATGATTATGATACAGAAAAAAAATGAACAAGAAAATACAATTCTCTTCGTAGTTTAACACTCAGAAATACCGTTGTTAACATTTTGCCGAACACCCTTTCTCTGTGCATAGTTATGGCTTTTTATCAATCTGGGATCATAAACACTTATTTACTTGCTATTTTGTATGTAATTCTGACATAACTATTAGTAAAAATAGGCTAGACTGTGTTGTGGTAACACGACCTTAAGATTACTAATTTCAAACAGCAAATACTTACTTCTTAATCATGCAAGGTCTTCTGCATGTAAAGTTTCTGGGTGAAGCTGTCTCAAGAAGAATTCCAGCCTCGGCGACAGAGTGAGACTTCGTTTCACGAAAAAAAAAAAAAAAAAAAGAATTCCTCCAAGCCCTGACCCACATATCTGACATATCTGGGCTGCTCACGTTGGAGGTTATTCATCTGAGACCTGGGGCTTCCAGACTGAGAGTGAAAAGGGAAGTGTGGGCGGAGCCTCAGGGGATGGCGCTAAGGGCCAGGTTTGCAGGGAGTCACGTCATTTCCGTCTGCTGCACTGAGACTGACGTCACATTACGTCATTCGAGTTTCAGGGGACACTGAGAAAAGTGGACTTCCTGTGTGTTCAGATCAGGACGTGGGCTGGGCATGGTGGCTCACGCCTGTAATCTCAACTTTGGGAGGCCAAGGCAGAAGGATTGCGTGAGCCCAGGAGTTCAAGCCCAGCCTAGAAAACATAGCGAGACTCCATCTCTACAGTAAAATAAAAAAAATTAGAGCTGATGGCACACACCTGTCGTCCCAGCTACTTGGGAGACTGAGGCAGAGGATTGCTTGAACCCAGGAATTAGAGGCTGCAGTGAGCTATGATTGCACCACTATACTCCCTTGTGGGCAACAGAGCAAGACCCTGTCTCCAAAAAAAAAAAAAAAAAAAAAAAAAAGGCAAGTAAAAAGGCGTCCATGGCCCACAGCACCTCCAAATCTTTAAATGTCTCGAGAATCTGATTTTCATGGCTTGTTTTCTCCCACTGCTTTAGAAAACCTCTGGTTTCATGGTTAATGAAAACGTCTTTGCTTCTAGTGTTTAACTGTTGTTAATAATATGTCAGTAACCACAGTGGTAAACGTCAACATTTGTCTATCTCTGATTTTTCCCTTAGGATCGATTTAGGATAGATTCCTAGATGCAGAATGGGTACAAATAATTGCTAAAATATATTGAAATATGGAGTATGTCTGGCACTGTGATTTTTACCTACTGTCTCATGTAATGAGTCAGGCGTTGGAATAAACTCTCTTTTACAGATAAGCAAACTGAAGCTTGAGCAGTAAACGAACCTGCCTGCCTTCCCATGATGACTAAGAGCCTGATCTAGTATCTGCATTCCAGTGTGTCAAGAGAAAGGCTTCCTTCCATTCTCACCTGCTACGTCAAAGGGCCTTTGGATCTTAGAGCCAATTTCTCTCTCATAAAGGTTTTCCTAATTTATGCTTTTATCCACATCATGTAAAAATGACTGAAGGCCAGACCACAACACATTTTTTTCTTACTTTTGTCCAAATTAATAATCACAATATAGTAACAGAGCTCAGTGGCTAACAAATTAAACACAGCCAGGTGCGGTGGCTCACGCCTGTAATCCCAGCTGAGGTGGGAGGATCACCTGAAGTCAGGAGTTCAAGACCAGCCTGGCCAACAGGGTAAAACCCCATCTCTACTAAAAATACAAAAATTAGCTGGGCGTGGTGATGCACACCTGTAATTCTAGTTACTGTGAAGACTGAGGCAAGAGAATCACTTGAATCTGGGAGGCAGAGGTTGCAGTGAGCCGAGATTCTGCCATTGCATTCCAGTCTGGGAGACAAGCATGAAACTCCCTCTCAAAAAAAAGGAAAAAAAAGAAGAAAGAAAGAAAGAAAAAAGAAAGAACGTACTAAACACTCACTGCAAAGCTGAGAGTTACTTAGGATTTATTGCCTTTTAATTGATTCAGTTTATACCTCCATAAAATTAGTAGATCATCTCAACAGATATGAGGCTAGGACATTACACAGTATTGCTCTGAGGTTCTGAAAAATGTCCTCCAGTAACAATAACTATGAGCAGAATTCTCCAAGGCACCGAAATTTTAGCACTCCTAATTCTGGAGCCCTTTAGAAAATATTTAGGTTGGAAGCATTTTAAACAAGTACAAAAGCTGCCAAATTTTATGTCTGTCATTAGAGGAATTGGCACTACCTATAATATGTGTTAGATACATTCATTCACTTCCTTATACAACAAATGTGTACTAGGAGCCTGTATTACCAGGCACTGTGGAATACTCCTGGGAACAGAGGGGTGAGTAAAACAGGTGTGACTTCTCATGGATTGTTTATTCTGGTATTGAAAACAACAGACACGCTGAAAGTTTTTGCATTAATAATTTTGATTTTGTTAAGAAGGAGTCGGAAGTGCTGTAAGAGCTTACGGCGTGGAATCTGCTGTAATCCGGATAAGAGAGCATTTCCCTGAGTGACTTCCTCTTAAGCGGAATCATAAAGAATAAGTAGGAATTATGCAGATTGAAGAGGAAGACCGAACTTTATGCCAGGCAGAGGGAATAACATAAGCAAAGGTTTCGAGGTAGGAAGAAGAGTGGTGTCACCTAAAAAATAAGTAAATAAAAATGGACAAAGCCCATAAGGTGGACACAGAGAGGGCAGAGCTGGGAGGCAGGTCACCAAGGCTCTGGGTGGACACGTTTTGGATTTTTTCCTAAGCTGTGGTATCCTGTTGAAGGCTTTCTAGCCAAGTGAAGACATGGTTATATGTGCATTAAACACACAAAACGTCACTCTGGCTGCATCGAGTAGTTTTAAGGAAGGACCTCAGGAAACCTTTCAGGAGGTAGCTGGTGTAGGGTGGCAGCTCTGGAGGAAGTGATGAGGATTTGTCCAGATTTCCACCCTTTACTAAGAGAATACTGGAGAAGAGGGAGGTGGGAGTGGAAAGATCACGGGGCTGGCTTTGGGCTTGTGAAGTTTGGGATGGAGCTGGTGTGTGGGCAGTGAAATGCAAGGGTCCAGAGCTCGGTGGCAGGATTTTGGCTGAGAATAGGATTTTCTGAGTAATTGGCATATAGGTGGTATTTGAAACCACAAATATGTAGTCAGAAAAACCAAATTGGCAACCTTTAAGCAATAACCCCTCTGCAAATGCATGACATTAAGGGAAAAAAAATCTCATAGTGGATTATTCTTTAATAGGAGAATTCCATCATCCCTGAGGCATGAGTAATTTCTGAAATAATGGCAGGGTCTGCAAGCTGGTAAATTGGGGCAGCATTTAAAGCTCTTTTTTGATGTGAAAACTTTAAGACACGCTTTATAGTTATAAAAGATGAATCAAATAACACAATTGGAGAATGTTCTCCCCATTTTTCCTATGACCCTAACTTCAGCTTGTATTCCTTTTTATAGGGATGGCAGAAGATGATGTTCCCTTTCTGTTTGTTTTTAACCCCCAAGTATCTGCCATGACAGGACCTAGCATCTATTAAGGAATAGCCCGCCATCGGTTGGAAAGGAGGCATTGGAAGGCTAAGAGGAAGAGTGGGGGAGACAGACCTGGGGAGGGAGAGAGACTCTGGCATCCAGCAGGATAGGGAATGTGAGGGCGTCCCCTTCCACACCCCGAAGGCGAACAAGGGTTGCAGACAGTGGATTGCTGGAACCTCATGGACAGTGGTGCTGCATAGCCAGGCAGCTGGTAAACAACTAGGTTTTAATTATCCTGGCACTGAATAGGATTCTTCCTTAGAGCATTTGTTCTCTTTTCTTTTTAAAATTTTAATTTTAATTGTGGTGAAATATACGTCACACATAATTGACCGCCTTAACCAATTCTAAGTGTACAGTTCAGTGGCGTTCACGTGTTCACAGATGTCATGCAGCCATTACCCCTGTCCATCTCCAGAACTCTTGCATCCCCCCAAACTGCAGCCTGCACCCCTTAAACACGAACTCCCTCGTTACCGTTTCCCCAGCCCTTGGCAGCCGCCATGCTACCTTTTGCCTGCGTAAATTCGATTCCTCTAAGGATCTCTTATAAGTGGAATCATACAATTATTTGTCCTTCGTGACTGGCTTGTTTCACTTAGCGTAATGTCCCCAAGGGTCATCCTTGTTACAGTGTGTGTCAGAATTTCCTTCCTTTTTAAAGTTAAATAATATTCTGTGGTATGGATATGCCTGATTTAGAGTTTTTCTCTCCTTTATTATGCTAAGGACACTTGAGAACTACCCACTTAATAAATTTTTAAGTGTACGATATAGTATTGTGATGTGTAGGCACAACGTCTTCCAGCAGAAGACCTCCAGAATGTACACATTTTGCACAGCTGAAACATTACACCTGCTGAACAGCGACTTCCCATTTCCACTACCTCTGTCCCCTGGCTGTCACCTCTACTCTTTGCCTCCATGAGTCTGACCAGCTTAGAGGCCTCCTATGAGCAGAATCATACAGCATTTGTCCACCTCACGATCCTGGGTGAAATAAGCCTGTCACAGGACAATCAGAGCGCTTGTTCTTGATTTTCTTCCGATTTGTGTATTAGGAACATTTTGGGTTCTATGTGAGCTCAACTACACTAGGAAATTTTCCCCATGCGTGTTGGAGATAGGGCAGGCAGGACGAGAATCTCAGACAGCTAGGCTTTAAGAGGGTCGATGGGGCATTGGCTAAAGGTAGGTTTTACCGGTGCTTGGGACAGGAATGGGTGGAGTGGAGTGAGGTTTCATCATCCACGTTACCTTCTCTGAAAAGAGAATGATCTCTAAGGTCTAGCCCATTCTCTTCCCTATCTTTCCAGATTCAAATTAATACACTAATGACAGGGTGCTAGAGAAACAGTCTACTTTCTTTCTTCACCTAATAAAAGACAAAAGGGGCATGAAAATGTGACTAGACCCTAGACGCCACCTGTGACTATTGGTGGCACCAATTTGCTTTGTTTGCCTCTGAAACCACCAGACCCTGATGAGCGATCGGGTCACAGGTGGCTCACATTCCCAGGACCCAGGACACCCCTGCTAGTCTAAGGGCAGCCATTCCAGCTGCTTTCCACATACTGTACCGATCCGGAAGCATATGCCCCTTGTAATGTCAAAGTATACTGCTCAAAAGTCTAGTAGCACATTTTTCATAAAAATAGGACATCAGTATGTGTTAAAGGTTTTATGTACCTTGTTCATCAATGAGAGAACCAGAGAGATGGTAAGACTGGCTCAAAAAACTTTTGAAAAGGTAGATACTTATAAACAATTTAGAAAAGGAGTATCATACTGATCTTGCTAAATTAGCTACAACGCTAGTTAATGTTCAGTTGGGCAAGAAGCCGCAGTTACAAGTTAACATGGCTTTGCTGGGTATAGACTCCAATCCAGTGGTAAATAGCAAAGTCAAACACAGGTGCATTCTCCTAGATAATGAAATAATCCCTGGGGGAGCCTAGGAAACAATAACATTGAAAGGACAGGAGTCACTATCTTGCTTTGATTCCAAGTTCTGAATAATTCTTTTTAGATTATTGCTATAGGAAAATGCTTAGATGTCAGTGCGTGGTAGTGGTGGAAAATGTGGTGGCCTTTTTCAAACCCATTTCTGCTTGACTTTCTAAAGATAACGCGAGATGCCTCCAGTCCCTGTGTAAGTGTAAGTTGAAATGTTTTGCTATTTTAATCTCTGAGTCTTTGTCTAGACTGTGTGTTATGAAAGTCAAAATCGCTATCTCTTTGATCTTTCTTTTTTTAGTATATTTTATTGCGTTTTAGGTTTTGGGGTACATGTGAAGAACATGCAAGATTGTTGCATAGGTACATACATGGCAGTGTGATTTGCTGCCTTCCTCCCCATCACCTATATGTGGCATTTCTCCCCATGCTATCTCTCCCCAGCTCCCCACCCCTCACTGTCCCTCCCCTATTCCCCCCCACAGACCCCAGTGTGTAGTGCTCCCCTCCCTGTGTCCATGTGTTCTCCTTGTTCAACACCCGCCTATGAGTGAGAACATGCGGTGTTTGATTTTCTGTTCTTGTGTCAGTTTGCTGAGAATGATGGTTTCCAGGTTCTTTCTTTTAACTACCTTAATGAATGTGATTTTTCAGGCTGCTTAAGTATAAAAGCACTTTGGTTTTAAATTTAATTTTCAGAGTTTATGGCCACCTCTTTTTCTCCGGAAATGCATCTAAATTTCAGGCCGGGGGAAGGTGTCTTCTCCTCTGCTCTCTACCGTGTCTCGCCCAGTCTCAGCCATGACTGTCCTCTTCACGCCGACCTCGTCCAGGATGCGCGGTCCCGATCTCATTCCATCAGAAGCTTGATTCCTTCAGAACGTGAACTTTTTTGGTAATAGCTCTCCTGTTCTTCCTTAGGGTCATGAGATTCTGAGTGTTGTTGCCTCAGTTTCTCAAAGTTCCAGACTTAACAACCAGACATATCAACTCTCTGATTGTCTTGCTATAGTGGAGTCGGGGAACTCTGATAGCTTTTGACCCCTAAGATTCTGCATAGGGATTTAGGGCATATATTCTTTACGGTTTGGACCTGGATATCTGACAGTGGGGAGGGACTCTGTCTCTTCTCTGTCCATCTTGCCTTGGTGGGAGCTTTAAGGGCAGGCGGGGTGAAGAGCCCTCAGAAGCTCTTGTCAGCATCTACTTTTCCCACTCTTTTCTTGAAACCAGAGAATTAATCTCTGAGACTGGGGGTAATGCCTGTATTCTCCAAAATCTACTGCTTAGGGCTGGGTGGACCTTGGTGTTTACAACTCAAAAGTCAAGAGTTTGCTTTTATTCTTTACATCTATGCTAGAATATACAGGGGAACTTGAAGGCTGGAGGTATCAGGCTCTAGTGGAGGAATAATAGGGAAAGACATCAGGAAAAGCAATGAAGTGAAAGGTTATGACAAAGATGAGAAAGAGTTATGGGGGAAAATTAAGTAATACTTGAAAATATTTTCCCAGCATAGTTAGCAGGGTACCCTGCATGCAAAGAGATTCCTGTCCTGTAAGTCACAGAGCAGCAAACGTGTCTCGCGTAATGGGAAACACACAAATAATGTACCATTTTAATTTCCTTTTGTTGAGATTGATGGGTTTTGAGTGTTTCATTTCCAGCACTTGCTGAATATCATGTGATTCTGTATGAGTGTGTATGTCTTTTTGCAACTAACTTGTCAGTCTACCCTTAATTTTAGGTGATAAAAAAGCATTTTAAATTATTCTAAATTGTTTAAGAAAATGCGCTCACTGATTTGTGAAAGTCCAGGATTTGGTCTGCAGCATTTTTACCGGAATCTTTTTGTGACTTGGAGAACATTCAGAAGACTCATACAAAACAATTTTTGCTTTAATCAATTAGATTAAGTTAGAGAAAAAGACACTTTCTGATTTCTTTGAGATCTGAATAATGCAAGAGCCATTGGCTTTAAAGGCTTCATTTCATTGCATTTGTGAATTTTTCAATGTTGCAACCCCTTGTACAGTTTTTGGACAAGGATGATGAAGAATGTTGCCCATGAGGCCTTCACTCCTGGAGGTTCTGAAATAAATGCTGGGCACGTCCTTCAATCCCAGGATAGCTGCTCCAACAGACATGGTTTTAGTAAATCCAGGTTTACAGAGAAGCCCACATTTTAAACAGCCATCTCCAGCTTTGTGAGAGATAATGTTTCACTTTACTGGTCCCGTTAGCCATGTCTTTTGGTCTTGAAAGCCACATATAACAAGGGCATGAAACTGTACTAAAATCCTTATGCACAGGGCAGAGGACGTCTGCGGCTTTTGCCTGTCCAACGTCCACTTTTCTTTCTTGTAATAGCTTCTCACCAAAGTTGCTTTGGGGGGACCACCCTTCCTGCTTTAGATGAAGTCTTGGTGGAAATGTCAATTAAGATACTTCCTCCTCACCAAGAAGTAAGTGGTCCTATCCAAGCCACTCCCCAGTGGAATGACATGTAACCATCAGCCATGGTGAGAGTTTATATATCACAACTGAGACATCTTGGAGATGGTCCTTCCTGGTTCTTACACCTGGATCTCCAGAGCTGCACAGGGCCCTGTCCTTTCCTGCAAACCTAGTTTTGTTTCAGTGACCATTGCCAACAGCATAGCTGAAACTTTCTTCCCAAATGCATGGCTTCGGCTGACACTGTTGCTCTTGATTTTTAATATATAAGACAGGTTTCAAATTTCCAGATCTCCTGGAAGGATGCTTTGACAGAGCTCACCTGGATGTAAAGGTCTTGTGGCTTATTCTACACTGTATTTTGGTGCATGAACATTTAATTTGCTGGCTTTCTTTAGAAATTCCTGCTGTAGAGATGTTGACAGAATCAGTGCCTTTTATTTGAGTAAAGGAGGGGAATAGTATTCATGAAGAGCCATTTGACTTAAGTCTCACACTCCTGGAGTTTTTTACATTCGTATATTTTCAGTTATATTCCAATAATGCTGTACATCCATTGAAGTATGCGTGTGTGTGTGCGTGTGTATGTGTGTGTGTGTGTGTGTGAAACTGTAAACATTGCATTTAAAATATAGCAACATTTTAATGCCTTTTTGACATTTCTTTATTAAATATTGAAGTCATACGGATTTCTCTCCCCCCGTCTGAATGGCTGGGGTTATAATCCATTAAAAATCTTCCCAGCAGTGTGAGGGGACAGTGTGTTGGCAAATTGATATTTCTCTCATTATCATTTTAAAGAATTGGGATTTTGTTAGACAAACAATAGTTGAAGTTTGATGACACATTATACAAGATTAACGTTGTATGAATCAGAGTCCCTGATGAGATTCATTTTAATTAAGATCTCAAGGAAGAGAAAGTATTAAGAAGGGAGGATAGTGCAGGCAGAAGGAATGAGCTTGTACTAATATCAGCTTTATTTCCAAAAGCGCTATTTAGAAATGCCTTTAAACTCTCTGAGGATTCCACTTTAACAGAAAACAAAGTCATCCCGGTGTTTGCAGTGAAGCTGCAAGTTCTAGTCAGTTATGCAGACATGGCTTTGTTGGACAATCCATATTTAATACACCAAAAGAAAAAATTCACTTCTTTGCAGTTTATCACAGAGTGATAATGAAAACATCTGTCACCTTGGCTGGGGAGCCCCAGAGCAAATGCGTCCAAAGTTCTCTTTATGTTTTCACCAACAACATAAGGACAGGGTCCTGAGTCAGTGCCTTCCGTTACTGTGCCTTCGGTGTGTGCAGGGAGCATGGAGGGTGGTGGCGCAGACACGGGAAATGCTGTGGGGACTGATGGTTTCGCTGTGTGTCCCTACCCAAATCTCACCTTGGATGGTAATCCCCACTCACCGGGGAGGGACCTGGTGGGATGTGATTAGATCATGGGGTGGATTTACCCCTTGCTGTTCTCGTGACAGTGAGTTCTCACAGACCTCTGATGGTTTCAACGTGCGGCATGTCCCCCCTCGCTCGCCCTCTCCTGCTCTGCCCTGGTAAGACTAGCTTGCTTCTCCTTTGCCTTCTGCCATGATTATAAGTTTCCTGAGGCACCCCAGTCATGATTCCTGTATAGCCTGAGGAACTGTGAGTCAATTAAACCTCTTTTCTCTATAAATTTCCCTGCCTCAGTTATGTCTTCATAGCATTGTGAAAATGGACTAATACAGGAACACTCTCCTCTCCAGAGGGCGGCAGGAATTACATCCACAAATGAGGAAATGTGGGCCCAATACTGCCAAACCTTCTGAAGTTTTAGAAACCAGAAATCAAAATTTTTAACCAGTCATCAAAATTGGCCTTTTGAAAAAAGTACGATGGACACATATTAATTGCACACATTTGTACATGATGTTTTGATACATGTACACATCGTGTGATGATCATTTTCATGCCTTAAACATTTATAACTTTTTTGTGAGGCAAACATCCAAAAACCTCTCTTGTAGCTACTTCCAAATGCACATTACTGTGAGCTCTCATCACCCTGTGATGGCCCAGCACTGCGTCACCGACTCCTCCTCTAGTACTGGAGCTTTGTGACCGCCGACCAACCCCTTCCCAGCTTTCCCTGCTCCTCGCCTCCCATCCTCTGGTAGGGAGGGACACTCTTGGATCTTAAAAGTCAACCAGTAAGATAATTCCATAACCATGACTCAGCTCTCGAGGCCCCTGAGTCCCATTCTTTACTGCTTACGAACAGGCCTTTTATGTGGAAATACGGTAATTCTGCAATGTTGGTCCATCCCAGTCTTTCACCACATGAATGGAATAGAGAAGTCAAATCATAAGCAGATGCAGAACTGACACCACTTATGATGAAAATTCTCAGAATACTAGGAATAAGAAATAACTCTCCATATAATAAAGGGATCCTTTGGCAAGCCACAGGCATCATCCTCAGAAGAGACGGACTGAATGCTTTCTGCGTAGGAGAGGGAATGGGGATGGGGTGCATCTTCTCCCCACCCCCTTCAGCATCCACTGGTGTTGCTAACCACTGCCACAAGAAAAGGAAAAGGAATAAAAGGCATTGGAATAAAAAGATTGGAAAGACGCACTAACAATGACTTTATTAGCAAATGACAATAGTACAGGAACAGTTCAAGAATCTACAAGGGCCGTGAGCCAGGTCTGCATACTCCATGTCTCTTTTGAAGAAAGTTTCACACATTAAGAGAGAGATTCTAGGCTGGGTGTGGTGGCTCACGCCTGTAATCCCAGCACTTTGGGAGGCCAAGGCGGGCAGATCATTTGAGGTCAGGCGTTGGAGACCAGCCTGACCAACATGGTGAAACCCCATATCTACTAAAAATACAAAAAAAAAAAAAAAAAAAAAATTAGGCAGGTGTGGTGGTGCATACCTGTATTCCCAGCTACTCGTGGGGCTGAGGCAGGAGAATCGCTTGAAACCTGGAGGCAGAGGTTGCAGTGAACTGAGGTCATGCCACTGCACTCCAACCTGAGTGACAGGGTGAGACTCCATCTTAAAAAAAGAGAGAGATTCTTTTCACCTCATTTGTAAACAAAACATGCTAAAAATTAAGCTGTTGCCTCACCTGAAGAGATACCTCTGGTTCATGACAGTTCACGAAGGCTTTGCTTGTCTGAAGTCGCATCTGTGCACAAGCGTGTGCAGCCTCCACGCCTACAGAGAGGCAACGTAGTTTTGCGTGGAGGCTGAGCCCGCGCTGTGAGCTCTGGCTCTGCCACGTTCTGTCTCAGGCTACATTTATAGCTGGACTTGACTCTGATGCAGTTTGTCAGTGTGCATGTGTGCAGAGTCAATTAGCATCGATCTAAGCATGAACATTCTTCGAAATAAAATCAGTAACCGTGATAACAGTCACAAAGCGATACTGGCAACCTACGAGCTGTGGATGGAGGGCAGCAGCGACCTTCCCGCCGTTCCTCTCTGCTGATCTCTCCTGTGTGTCACTCCTTGTCTGTCTCCTTAGTCAGCTTCTTTTCATCAGTTGTTTCTTCACTCAGAGGTCCTGAACACAAATGAATGAATGGTCCAGGCAGGTGTCCTTAGTGTTTGGAGGTGCAAGTACAAAAAGTAAGGGGTTTGCGGTGAACATGAGCCCTGTTTCTCAAAGCCTCTGTGGTGAAGGACTCACTTTTATTTCTTAATTTCATGGATGGACACCTGTCCGCATCCAAAATGTCTAGCAGCCCTGAAGGAGAAGGCGCTTGTCAAGTCACACGTATCTGCAGCTCGACAGGTGTGGGCTGTGGGTCCTCTGGGAGCCCTAGTTTTACTTCTCTTCTTACTTCGTTTTCCCTCCGTCAGAGGATCCACCCATTCCTCTTCATTCCAGAACTTTCTTTCCAGCTATACATTGAACATCTTACTTGACATAGTGCCCAGATACTTTAAACTCAAGAGGAACTTGTATGAGGCCCACTTGTCTTCCTCCACCCCTCTCTCTCTGTTAATACTGAATAACCTCACCTGTGCCCAGACAGACACGCTCAAAACTGAAACACTCCTGTCTCACAGCCTCCCAGCAGGTGTGACCTCAAAGCCTATTTGGTTGACCATCAAAATGAAAAACCTCTCTCCCCAGTCTCATGCTCCGTCCTCGTTGCCAGGACATTCTATCAAAGCTAGTTGGTATGGTCCTGTTTTTGACTCCCTCTTTTTCTCCTCCAGAATCTTTCTTTCTGCAATGCACTCGGAAAATCCTAATTCATTCTTCAGACTCTAATGCCTTTTTGTGTCATTCTCTAATTCCAGCAGGCAGAGATAGCCATCGGTGCTTCCGTGCCGAGGCTGTTCTGCAAACCTCCATTGCACTGCTTACCACTGTCTGAAGAGTCGTCCATGTGTCCGAGCAATGTTGATATTCAGCAAGCAGGTGCCATGTGCCACGCTCTGTTAGGGCTGCACAGGAGGCAGGGTCTTGCCTGCATGGAGACTGCATCCTAATGAGAGGGAACAGACGGTGCACAAATAAATGAGTACGTGTCGCCTGTCCATGCTGATGAGTGCTAGGGAGAAGAACAAAGCAGGGAGACGAGTTCAGCTGTGTGTGTGTCTTTGTGTGTGTGTGTTGAGTGTGCATGTATGTCTGTATGTGTGTGTCGAATGTGTGTCAAATGTGTGTAGGTGTGGGTGTGTTGAGCATGTGTGTCTGTGTGTCTGAGCATGTGTGTCGAGTGTGTGTGTGAATGTGTGTGCCTGTGTGTCAAGTGTATTTGTGTCTGGATGTGTGTATGTCAAGTGTGTGTGAGTGTGTCTGAGTGTGTTGAGTATGTGTGTCTATCAAGCATGTGTGAGTGCATGCCTAGGTGTGTATGTCTGAATGTGTGAATGTGTGTTGAGTGTATCTGAGTGTGTCGAGTGTGTGTGTCTGTGTGTCTGATTATGTGTGTCAAGTGTGTGTGAATGTGTGTGCCTGCGTGTCAAGTGTATTTGTGTCTGGATTTGTGTGTGTGTCAAGTGTGTGTGTCTGTGTGTCTGAGTGTGTTGAGTGTGTGTGTCTGTGTATGTGTGTGTGTCTGAGTGCACGTCTAGGTGTGTATGCCTGAATGTGTGTGTGGGTGTGTGTGTTGAGTGTATGAGTGTGTCAAGTGTGTGTATCTGTGTGTCTGAGTATGTGTGTCGTGTGTGTGAATATGTGTGTCTGCGTGTCAAGTGTATTTGTGTATGTATGTGTTGGATGTGTGTATCTAAGTGTGTCAATTGTATGTGTCTGTGTGTGTGTCTGAGTGTGTGTGTCTGGGTGTGTGTGTGTAGTTTTCAAATGTGTAAAAGTGAGAGACTATCAGTTGTGCAATGTCCTGAAGGAGATGTTAGAAGGAGCTATATAGACATGAAAGAAAAGGCAGCTTGAGGTACAGGGACAGGCAGATGGAAAGCTCCAAGCTGGGTTGGCAGCTGCCCCGCCCGGTCACTGTGAAGAGGACAGGGTGGCTGGGTGGAGGAGTGAGAAGGAGAGCTATGGGACCAGCGACGGGAACCAGGTGGGCTCAGGACATTGTGAGCGGTTATAAGGACCTTGGTCTTTACTCTCAAGGAAACGGAGCGCCATGGGCCCCATGAACTGACCTCTTAACGATTCACTCTGGCAGCTATGTAGAGAAGGGGATGTGGGATGAGTGGGTGGGAGCAAGGCATCCAGGTGAGAGACCGGCCGGAGGAGTTGCCACAGAGCAGGTGGGCAGGTGTGGTGATTGTGGAGCCCATAGGATCGAATGATAAATTGAACGAGGAGCGTGAGACAAAAAGAAGAGTGAATGATAGTTGCTGAGCAAGCCAGACGGGTGGAGTTGCTGTCTACTGAGTCAGGAGGGCCGGGAAAAGCAAATTCAGGAGCAGTGATGGCACGTAGAGAAGAGCGTCCTTAGGTGCGCCTCTTCCACGACACTGTCGCTTCCTTAGAGTATAACATTCTTTACCCTTATCACCAAAAATCTAAGCCTTGGGAGGCCCTTGATAAAGATTTACATAAATGATGAAATCTGTTTCCTCTCACCAAGTGTGGCTCATGTATATTAAAAAATAGCATTTCTTTATTGAGAGAGAAAAAATAGAACATGCTTTGTTCAGTGCTACAAAGCATTGCAACCCACTGGCCACCCCCACGCCTGACAATGCTTTTCAAGTCCAGAGCTCTCCTTTAATGTATTTTAAATCTGGTGACATCTTCCTGTCTCCGAGTTCCACGACCATGCTCCAGGATGCTGTCTTCATTCTCGTTAGTCCTCCCAGTTCTACCTGTCAAGCCGCTCCTCTCACAGCAGGAAGAGGGATCTCAGATGCAATGAAACCACATCACTCTTCAGATTAACATCCTGGGTTAACTTTTCATTGCAGTGAAGATGAGACACAGACCCTTTACCTGCAAGGTCTTGTACAGCCTGGAACTCTCCACCTTGACTCTCTGCCGACTTTCTCCCCGTGCACCCTTTGCACTGGGTCTCTCTCATCGCATTGTTCAAACCTTTTGTTTCACCAGGGCCTTTGCGAGTGTTGCTTCTCTACCCGCAACATGGATTCACTGGCCTTTGATCATTCATTCATAAATGTTGTTCTGGAAAGCTCATTCCTCCTTCTGACTCTCTCTCATGATCCAGGTCCTGGATGATGTCACCCTTCCAGGACACCTCCCCAGACCTGTGCCTGAGTCACCAAAGAGTTTCTCCAGGATGCCCCTTTGGAAGGGCTGGGGTGGCTATGCTTGCATGTGGGGAGATTGGTTTATGGGATACACGCAGAATCAGAGACCTTCACTCTACACAGGTGAACAGTTTACATCATTTTTACTCTTTGCAAGTTGGTCCCTCGGGTTTATTAATTTGCTTTTTGTTTTGTGTATTTAATGAATGTCATGTTAGGTATACCTGGTGCTCTGTTGCAGAGTTACCTCCAGGCAGGAACCCAATAGGTGATATTCTTTATGGTGCTATAAATAACTGACTCTAAGCAATCCTACATGCCAGACCCAGAGGGTAACTGTTTAAGTTAATGGCCCCGTGAAGTGGTATACTGTTATGAGTTCCATCTTGAAATGAAAGAAATGAAGGAGGGAGAGGTTAGTAGGAGATAAAGCGGGGTTGAATCCATGCACTCACAGGTTAGAGGACAAGTGGGAGATGGCTGGCATGAAAGAGCAGTCGGGGGCCTGGTCATGAGAAGGTGGCTATAACCAGATGACCTGTAGGCGTCACCCCCCACCCAGGTTTTTGTACTTGGGGTCTGAGAACAATGACCACATCTGCATTTGCTGGTGTTGTCTTTGGAAGAGTGACTATCACAAGGAAGTATTCTGAAAATGAGCGAATACTATGAAGTAGAACACTGCTAGCCCAGCACTTCTAGCCAATCTCTAAGGATTGGTTTTGAAGGGATGTTGTAGGTATATTAGTTCTTTTCCACATTGATACAAAGAAATACCCAAGACTGGGTAATTGCTAAAGGAAAGAGGTTTAATTGACTCACAGTTCCACATGGCTGGGCAGGCTGCAGGAAACTTACAATCATGGCAGAAGGGGAAGCAGGCATGCCTTACATGGTAGCAGGACAGAGAGAGTGTGTGTGCGGGGGATGGAGTGGGGAGGAACTGTCAAATGCTTAATAAAACCATCAGATCTCATGAGAATTCACTCACTATCACGAGAACAGCATAGGGGAAACTGCCCCATAATCCAGTCACCTCCCACCTGGTCCCTTCCTTGACACGTGAGGATTATGGGGATTACAGTTCAAGGTGAGATTTGGGTGGGGACACAGAGACCATTGAGATTTGGGTGGGGACACAGAGACAGACCATTGAGATTTGGGTGGAGACACAGAGACAGACCACTGAGATTTGGGCGGGGACACAGAGACAGCACATTGAGATTTGGGTGGGGACACAGAGACAGACCATTGAGATTTGGGTGGGGACACAGAGACCACATCGATAGGGTTCTCTATTAATTGTTTCCTTATCTTTATATCATTGCATGCTTTACCCTAGCAGACTTTATGGACCTACAGTTTGAGGAGTTTTCTACTCATTTGTGTTTGCTCAGGACCTTGATTAGGGTGTATGAATTTAGTGAGGTACCTGGACACCAAATTTAGGGAAGCACTCACTCTCAGGGTTAGCAATCCAGAGTGGGTACCTGAGAGTGAGTGCACTCCTTAAATTTTGAGGCCTAAGCAGCTCAGTCTCACCCTAGTCCAAGCCCTGCATCTGTTAGAACCCTGGAGGGCTTAATGACAGTGATATGGCAGGGCTGCAAAATACATACTGTCTGTACTGAGCACTGATTTTTTTGGTTACCCACAGGTATATATTTGTCACAGGCTCCATTTCAGATTATCTGCTCTAGCTGGGGGCAATATGAAATCTCCTTCCCACACCTACTTTTAATAATTAAATAGGAATCTTTGAGGCACACGAGATTCTGGAGTGGAAACTTTATCTATAACAATAATACCTTCAGTACAGTGTTAAGAAAGTACACCCCTCCGGCGATCTCAACTTTGTAACATTTTCGAGAGTAAGCAGTTGAACATCGACATTAAATATCACAGTAATAGCTAACATGTATGTAAGACTTGAAACGAGCTGGGCACTGTTTTAAGGATAATAGCCATTAAAATAACTCATGAGACAGGAGCTGCTGTCACTCTGTTTTACAGGTGTGAAAGTTGAGGTTACTTATCCACACAGTGAGCATCTCAGACAGAATCCACACCCAGTCCGTCTCCAGAGCAAGGAGGCAGCACTGTAGATAGCTGTATAGGTCTCCTATCGCTGCTGTAACAAAATGCCACAGATCGAGGGACTTTAAACAGCACACCCTTTTTTTCCTGTCTCTGACATCTCACTGAGCTAAAGTGGAAGTGTAGGCAGAGCTGCATAGCTTCTGGAAGCTCAAGGGGAAGATCCGTTTCCCTGTGGTTTTCAGCAACTGGAGGCTGCTTGTGTTCCCAGCTCTGCTTTCATCATTATGATGTCCCCTCTTTCAGCACGATGTCTCCCTCCTATCGGTGATTTGAGCCCATTCTGGTAATTCAGGATAATCTTACATCTCAAGATCCCTAACTTAATCATGTCTGTGGAGTCCCTCTCACCATGTAAGCTAACATGTTCACAGGTTTTGAGGATTAGAACATGAACCTATTTTTTTGGTTGTAAGGGGAGGTATCATTCCATTCTCACACTGCTAATAAAGACATACCTGGAACTGGCTAATTTATATAGGGAAGAGGTTTAATTGACTCAGTTCAGCACAGCTGGGGAGGCCTCAGGAAACTTACAGTCATGGCGGAAGGGGAAGCAAACACGTTCTTCTTCACATGGTGGCAGGGGGAGAAGTGCTGAGCAAAAGGGGAAAAGCCCCTCATAAAACCATTGGGTCTCATGTGAACTCACTATCATGAGAACAGCAACATGGGAGTAACTGTCACTATGATTCAGTTACCTCCCGCCAGGTCCCCACCACAACACATGGGGACTGAGGGAACTGCAGTTCAAGATGAAATTTCGGTAGAGACATAGTCAAACCATGTCGGGGAAGTATCATTCCATTTGCCACAATCATTAAGAACAAGTTGAGAATTTTCCAATACTAGAGAGGCTCTGTGGATGTGAGAAGATTTTGGAAGATATAGAGACCAAATTTCTGAACCCAGGAGAGCAGAGGGGTTTGGGATGGAAGGCCCAGGCCAGGAGGACAGATCCTCCCCTGTGGATTGGGATGTGCTTTCTAAAAACTTTCCTTGGGACCCTTACACAGTGTGATTCTCCCAGTGGATCGTCAGTCAGTTTAGACAAAAGTGATCTGTTCATTTTCTCAATTGTGCCAGGTCAGACTACTTGGTCTAGCTTCCCAATGGGTTCCCATTCTGGAAGCCAGAAGGCAAATTGAAATTGATGGAATTCTTGCATTCCAGTGCTTCAAAGACCTGGACTTTCATCAGTTTTAGTCACAGGGATGGAGCCAGTCAACAGAATCACAGAGCTGGAAGACACTGAGTCTGTCTCAGGTGCATGCAGACAGCAATTTGTTTTAAAGATGTCTGAGGGGTAAAGTTCACAGGCTCACCGGGGACATAGATGTGTGATGCACAGAGTTTGTGTTGTGAGTATCGTATATTTTCTGCAGCTACTCCTGGAGCAGAACTTAATTGTTTAAGGACCCGGAAGGAATATGTTTTCTGTATAGCCTACCTTTTTTAGATGGAGATATGGTTTGAATGTGTGTGCTTTCCTACTCTCGTGTTGAAATGTGACCTCCAATGTGGGAGACGGGGCCTGGTGGGAGGCATTTAGATCATGGAGGCTGATCCCTCATGAATGGCTTGGCTTCTTAATGAGTTACCGTGAGATCTGATTGTCAAAGAGTGTGGGACCTCTTCCTCTCTCTCTCGCTCCCTCTCTCACTGTGTGACATACTGGCTTCCTCTTCACCGTCCATGAGTAAGGGCTTCCTGAGGCCTCACTGGAAGCTGAGCCCATGCTGGTATCATACTTGCACAGCCGGCAGAACTGTGAGCCAAATACACCTCTTTCCTGTATAAATTACTGTCTGATGCTTTATCGCAATGCAAAATGGACTAACACAAATGGCTATCGTTAGAACTGTTTAGTATTTGAACCTTAAAACTTGTTTCACTGGAAGCCATTCTGAAGCCTCTGACACAGTACTCTAAACCTCTGTGAGGAGAGACACCAAGCAATCACTCACCATTCTTTTACTTGGGGTCATTATTTTGCACACTTTGTGGTAAGCTAAAGGCGTAGATGTTGTTAGTTGGGAATAAGTTATGACCCTAGTCATGTATCTGGATTCAGCTTTCCTTAAAAAGTCTCTGAGATCGGTGGTGATTATTTGCCATTTTCTCTTAAGTATGAAACGTGAAGACTCCTAGTCAGTGTCTCAACATCTCAGACATTCAAAGCTAAAACAGCACCTTGAAGACTGTATAAGCCCCCAGGACTAGCATCACTCATCCAAAGTCACGCAGACAGGACTTAAAGCCTTATTTCCCAATTTCCAATTCAGTGACCTTTTCAAAAATCCCAGTCCTAATTGCCACAGTGGTCTGATGATATGGATGCCATTTTGCAGAACATATGAGTTCGCAGTGAGGTCGCTTCTTCCCTTTTATTTTCTTGCCATCCAGGGAGACAACATTGTTCACAGTTGCTGTGGCTGAGCGTTGACTTATTCGTGTTCTTTAGTACACTAATGGTGCTTTCAGAGTCTCTCAAGACCTTGTTGTTTTCCTGCTACTCCTCTTTCTCTCGTGAGTAGCAGGTGGTTAAGGAACACATTTTCTTTATTGTTCTATAATAATAGCTTCTACATATTGAAGACTGATAAACAATGTGTCAGGCACTAATTTTCACGGATTAACACATCCAGTGAAATAATCCTAGGAACCAGTTTCTGTTCAGACCCATAGTTGACAGATGAGAAAACTGAGAGAGAAGTCAAGGAAAGTTTAGAATTACAGAGCAAACATGGGCAAGAGCCAAGGTTTGCAGCAGGCAGTATGGTGCCAGGGTCGATGCGATGAACTACTGAACGGTACACCCTCCTTGTAACTTGACGCAGTTTCTATTCTGTACCCCTTTTCACAAGGCAGCAGAGATGGGAGAACAGGGCTTCTGTCACCCCAGTACCTCTCCTTGCCCCCAGGGCTGTGTCTCATTTCTGGGGAACATATACAGGGTGCCAAGGGGGTGCCTGGGGGTGAGTCTGATTCCCTGTGTCATTTGTCTGCACCTGCATCTTCTGAAATGTTCATCACCCCCACCCCAATCCTTGCTCATTGATCTGTGCAGCTTCCTGCTAAATTACACTTCATTTGCACAAGTTTCTTTCAGACCTGGTGCCTTTTTCAGCTGGATCCTTGCTTCCCAAGGCACGGGAGCTTCCTGGAGGTTCTCTGAGCCACGGGTTGCCATTCCCTCTTGGAGTCACTTGAGCTTCCGTCTCTGAGATGTACTCTGGAGTCAAAGACAGGTCTCCTCTGCTCTCTGGTCCTGTAAAACTAAATGGGACTTTTCCATCCCCTTGCCTGGCTTAGTCAAGGAAAAAAGCATAGAATGCCTTCCCAGGGAGTTCCCATCGAAGTCTGTCCCCTGTTCCCACATTTCCTGTCCTGAATGCCTCACTGCCCCTCATCTATGGAGCACTCGGTGGCTCATTTCATTTTCTTTAGCGGCTCTTATCTTAACTAGAAATAGCTCCTTTACTTTTCTCTTCTTTTCCTCCCTTGCAACCCTTTCTGTTTTCTCGATTAGAGAGTTCTTGTTCAGCGGGTATGAAGTTTTGATTTTTCAAGATGAATGAGTCCAGAAGATGCACTAGTGCACTTCAGTATTCATTAGGAGGTTAAATCTCATGTTGGGTTCTTACCACAGAAACCAAAACCAGCAAAAGCACACATGGAAACTCTGGGAGGTATTAGATGCATCTGTGCTCTGGATTATGGTGAGGGTACCATGGGGGTTTTTCAGTTGCCCAAACTCATCAAATTGTGCAGGTGAATAGTGCAGCTCTTTGTCTATCAACTATACCGGAAGAAAGGTGTTTAAAAATACAGAGGAGAAACTCTCAGGCTGTTTTCTCTCCAGTCTGCCTTCCTGTGAGACAATAAGCGTGAAATGGTGTATTAATCCTGCTAGAAAATAGAGGCTGAAGGTAGCAAAGGTTTATGGCCATTAAGAGAAGAGATCTCTTGATGTTTCAAAACAGTATCCTGCTACGTGTGCCCTGCATGTGTTTGTTCATGGGCTATGAAGTGACATCTGTCAGAATTTCAATAATCTGTGCTGTGCCACGTGGGGAACACTTGACATCAATGTCAATGTAGAAATTCTTCAGGAGAGGACACTTGGCTGAAATGATACAAATTATGATTTCCCCAAAGCTCTCCGTACAGCCTTCTGTTGGACTTGATTCAGTGCCCTAAAATGCTAAAATTACATCTTTAATGTCATAATTAAATTCAAAGGTCTGAGGTCACCTGAATAGTTGTGTACAGTAAATCCTTGAGATAACAAAAAGTGGCAGGAAGGTATAAATACATTCTCACACCCTCAACTTACTTTACCTGTGTGAGCCTCATATCATCTTATCATAGAATGACCCTACTAAATTTTAAGGAACTGAGTAGTTTTGAAGTAACTTTTTTTTCAGTAGGTACAAAAAGAATTCATAGCACAACTGAGAAAATAATGTACTGTTCTCTTCATGTTTTAATCTGCGCTCTGTAATGTTGGGTATATGACATCTTTGAGAGCCTCAGAATATTTTCTTTTATTTATTTATTTATTTATTTTATTTTTTTAATTGCGTTTTAGGTTTTGGGGTACATGTGAAGACCATGCAAGATGGTTGCATAGGAACACACATGGCAGTGTGATTTGCTGCTTTCCTCCCCATCACCTATGTCTGGCATTTCTCCCCATGCTATCTCTCCCCAACTCCCCACCCCTTGCTGTCCCTCCCCTATTTCCCCCCAACAGACTCCAGTGTGTGATGCTCCCCTCCCTGTGTCCATGTGTTCTCATTGTTCAACACCCACCTATGAGTGAGAACATGCGGTGTTTGATTTTATTGGCAACCAACAGAATGGGAAAAAATTTTTGCAGTCTACCCATCTGACAAAGGGCTGATATCCAGAATATTTTCTTCAGTCATCAATGATTAGGTTTCAATCAGTAGAGCTAGTTTGTACAGGAATCTTAAAGATATTTATACCTGGGTGATTAAATTTTCCACAGCTCGTCAGACAGACATGGACGTATATCATGAGAAAAGAATAATATTCCCAGCATAGGAAATGACCACCTTCAGGCAAATACCTTGCATTATCCATGTAAACATATAGGACCCAGCAACAGTACCTGGGCCATAATAACCACTAAAAGCGTGAATGTTTGTGGAATGAATTGTAGACAGTTTTCTTAAGATACAGAGACCTGACTGTCTTCAAGTGTTGAACTATGAAAGTCACAAAATTATTCTGCACTTTTGTTTGAGTCTAGACCCTAGAAAGAAATGGACAGCATCCTCCAAGGGGTGATTGAGGAGATTTGGATGAGGGGCTGATTACCAAGGTGTGATCAGGGTTAAGGAACCTGACTCCAGGGCAGCAGGAGTGGTCAGTAATCACTACCATTTGGCTGAGAAAGGCGGGAAAGAGAATAGGATACTGAGACCAGAGAGAGATGCCAAGTTAGCAGAGGGACCAGTCGACCAGTCCATGGGAGCTGCGGACATGCATTGAAGAATATAGTTTCGGCCACAACTGAAACGAACAAGGAGACAGGATTATTAAGACAAAGGCTCATTACTTTTAGGGTTCTTTAGAATGAAAGAAGGCCCAGGAGAGAAGTAGGTACTCCTTGAGTGCAGTAGCACTGCAGATGTTAATTACCAAAAGAAGGGTCAATGCCACCTTATAGGAGAGTCTGCTTGCATTTTGCTAGATGACTTTATCTGTGTAAGACCTCATCTCCTGCCAGTGCCTCCCACTGCCTGAACTCAGCCAGAAGCCAGAGGATGAGGAATTCCAGTTGGTGCAGTCCGTGGGGACCAGACTCTGAGGAATGAATGTGAATGCATAGAATATCCATCTCATTCGTTGGGATGCATTTACCAAGTGCAGCTTTTTAATGCAGCATCTCACCTATACCTTGCCATAAAGGAATTTCTGTTGTATACCATTATAGGTGTGGCCTAGCAGTCCAGGAAATCCCATTTCTGTCTCCAGCAGAGGGTTCTTCTTCTTCTGTTTTATTAGAGAGAAACAGAAGAGAAGCTGGGGTGGGCTAGCACATGTCCATCTTTTTTTCTCTAGCACGTGTCCGTCTTTTTTTTTTTCTTGCCTGGGGATCCATGGGGGAGAGTTGATGTCTCCTCCATCTTTCTGGCCACAGCTCCCTCCATCCCCTTGCTTTGCCTCGGCTGTCCATCAGGAGGCAGGAATTTGTCCCACCTGGGGTCCACCCACACCTGTTTCCCTGAATGTGAACTTGGATGTGTGTTGAAGTGATTCTTGTTCTGGAAGGCTGCACAAGAATTCAAAGCAGAGCAGGGTGGGAGGCAGGACCGGGACCTGGGAGCCGATATCCATAACCCACCTTCCTCCTCACTACACCACCTATGAGTGAGCTGGGCTGGGGCACAGGCCAGACCTGTTCCATTTTCCAGCTGGAATATGCTGCCCTCGGGCTGGAGCAGATGCTGATGGAGCCTTTTGTTCTCTTCCTGAGATGAATGGAACGGTCTCTGGCCCAGTGACTTGGGGTAAGACTGTGAGAGTTTCCATTCCCAGTAAGTCTCCCTACCAGTTATGGTACGCCCGCACGCCTTCTAGATCGTAACACCCATGATCACAAGTATTAATCGTCTTCTACAGATAAAGTTACCTCGCAGAATAAAAGCAGGTTCTACTGGTAGGATGGCATTGACCCTTCTTCTTTGGCAACTATATCTCTGGTGCTACGGTGCTCAAGGAACATTTGCTTCTGTCCTGTGCCACCTTTTGTTATAAAGGCGCTAAATCGCTGAGACTTGGTTTGAGAGAAAATGGGTGTGACTGAACCACTCAAGACAGCTGGCTCTGTCTCCAAGAAGAGATCTGTAGATGTCCAATGCCCTCCCGCGACAGAGAGTGAAGTTTTACAGTGTGTCCTGCCACATGAATGTTTTCATGTCTTGCTACCCCGTGTTGGGATTTTCCTCCTTTCTGCATCTCTGCAGTCTTTAGTATAAGGCTACACAGCAAATACTTGCTGTGTGATGTTGCATTTACACAACAGCCTCTTGTCTTCCTCCCTCCCCCTCCTCCTTTCTTCCTTTTTCCCTTCCTTTTCTCTTCTCTTCCTCCCTTTTCCCTCTCCTCCCTTTTTCTCCTCCCCTTCTTTCATCCTTCTCTGTCTCCTTTTTTCCCCTCCTGTAACAGAGTCTGCTCTATGTATTTGGAGGAAGGTGTGCACTATGGAGGCAGCTAGTGATTATTTTAATTCCATTCATGCTGCAGCAAGGAATAACATGGCCCTTTAAGTTTAGCGGGAAGATCTCTAATCTCATTGACTTTTTCCCTGGTATTTGGTAGAATATTATAGCTGAGACATTTAAAATAAGATTCTGAATAATGAATGGAGGAGTCATTTAATTTCCTTAGCTTGTTCAGTAATGGCCAATCAATATGGTGCATTATTGGCTATAGAATTGCTGTGGACTTTGTTGCGTGATGAATGAACCTTACAAATTATCAGAGGGCAACAGGTTTTTAATTATCAATGTACTGGTTGCAGGTGAGTCTTGTGGCATTGCCGCAATGGATACAAACTAAAGAGCTGAACCATCAGTGAAAGAATGGTGCTCATTTTCACGCAACAAATCAGGTCCTGGGGAGCTGTCCTGGGCCTCTGTGAGACCATAATGAATATTTCGAATGTTGACCTTTAGATAATTCCCTTTACTGCTCTTTGTATTTTATTTGCCAAAACCTCTGTATTTTGTTTATAGCAGAAATGTCTAGGTCCTTTGCTTTTGGAGTAGATGCCACAAATTCAAATTTTACAAGGGCCAGAGATGGTCCACCCATGAGCGAATCAGCCAGGTGCAAGATGAGAAGGATCGCATCAGCTGAGTGGTGAGTGGCTGTGGACACAGTGCTTGTGAGACAGTCGGGAGTGATGTGGACCGTGGGAAGTGAGAGGTTGCATTCCGTTTCTAAGTGAGGCTGGGATTTGTGTCTAGCCAACTCACTCAGCAGTGGAGTGCAAGCTTGGAGATTCTGTATCTTCAGAAAACTCAAGAGAGAGAAGAAATTAAGGTTTTAGTGTGAAATATTTCAAGTGTTCTATCCTGTCAACGAAAACGTTAAAACACCACATGATTAAGCAGCAGGAGGCCAAACACCTTTCCTCGTAGGTCCACGGTTGTCACCTGAGGTTGGTATTTGGGAATGCCTGGAGACGTTTCTGGTTGTCACACGTGGAGGTGGGCTGGTGGCGTTTGTGGGTAGAGGTCAGGAATGCTGCTAAACATCCTACCACGTGCAGGACTGCCTCCACCACAAAGAATTGTCCAGTCTAAAGTGCCTGCAGTGCTGGGTTCAGAAACCACAGCTTAGGTTGACTTAATGCATGGACCACACGTATATTAATGTTTCTCTGAATATTTTGCTTCTCTCTTAAGAAGTACAAATTCATGTTTACAGGAAGCAATGAACAAGAGCATTTTTGTCTCTCCTAGAACATTTTTATCTTAAATTTATATGTGGCAAGTTGGAAAGTTTTTTTTTCAATACTATAAACCTCATCCTCGTTTTTCTTTAAAGCAGTCCTCAAGAGGCCTTGTGGCTCCCCCTTCAGCTGCCAACCTTCTGTCTCACCGAACAACGAATGACTCCTGAATTACCAGGTCCCTTTGCATGTTCATCTCCTTGCAATCCCTGGAACATAGTATATTTGTTTCAGAATTATTTGACATTTTATTTTATGTGTAAAGTGCTTTTAAAAATACTTGGGAAGAGCAATATTTCAGATACAAAATACATGTCTCTCCACGTGAGTTGTATTTCTATAGCCAGTAAAATAGTATTTATTTCTGTTTATGTGAAGCCAACATCAAGAGAAAATAGTTCTATGTACCATAAAAAAGAAGTATCACACTGTTATAAATGAGAAATCTATAAAGAAGGAGACTTTTGGAGGGTATGCTCCTCTTTAGAGAAACAGCAATAAATACAATTTGTTTTTGAGATTGTCTGTTACCTAAAAGAAAGGAAATAATGGAAATGAAAGGAAGACCCCCTTTTAGAGTAGATATCTGGAGAAGAGGAGGTGAGGATGTACATTCCCAATGCAGAGAGAGGGCGTGGGAAGCAAAGTGTGTGGCATCGTGCCCAGGTTCCGTGGCCTAGGACAGGAAACAGTGCAGGAGCGTGCTGGACTGGCGGTGCTCAGCACCCCGTTGCCGCCCCTCATTCATTCTTCAGTCATCTTCCCTTTGCTTCGTGTCTCAGGAAGATGATGTTCATAGGTTGCAGAAGGGACCTGAGTGGGACCCCATCGTTTCCTCCTCCACGCATCACGGTGGCATGGGCCCTCTCCTGGCCTGACGATAGCTCTCAGGTGCTAGCCTGGGAATACCACCAGATCCCTGGTAGATTCCCCTGTGTTAAACTCTTGAACCACCTGATTCGAGTGTTCTGTATCTCTTCTGATATACTGATCTGTGGGATGTTAATAACGGTCCTGGATCGTCTAATTAAAATAAAGCTACTTTTTTATACTATGGAAGTATTATAAAAGTAACATTTGGTCATTCCCGAAAATAGAAAATGAAAATGATCGAAAATAAGAAAATCAGTGCCCAATCATGAATTCTGTATGCCATGAGAAGCCACATTGGTATTCTTAAATAAATGCATTTATTGAAATGTAATATCTACAAGGACAGTGGCACGGATGAATGGTTGCAAAGTTGAATATTCATGGTCAAGTGATAGAATGTCTTGATGTCCTCCCCTCACCCTCTTCTAGTGACCACCCCTTGTTTTCAAAGATAACTGTTATTCAGACCTTCCATTAGTTTTGCTGGTTTTTGAATTTTATGTAAGTGGTGTCTTACAGCATTTGCTCTTTTTTGTATGGCTTTTCATGCTCTATGTTATTTTTCAAGAGTTTTATGGGAGAATGAGGTAGGTGGATCACAAGGTCAGGAGTTTGAGACCAGCCTCACCAACATGGTGAAACCCCGTCTCTACTAAAAATACAAAAATTAGCTGGGTGTGGTGGCACACACCTGTAATCCCAGCTACTTGGGGGGCTGAGGCAGGAGAATCACTTGAACGCGGGAGGCAGAGATTGCAGTGAGCTGAGATCACGCCACTTCACTCCGGCCTGGGTGACAGAGTGAGACTGTCAAAAAAAAAAAAAAAGAGTTTTATGTAGGCTGTTATGTCTATTTAGACCTTTTGCCTAAATTATATTTTCTATTTTATTAATAATTTGTTCTTTCATACAGCTTTATTTTCATAGATATACAAGGTCCTGCTTCTAAATTACATATTTTTTTGCTTCTAAAATATATATCATTATATAGTTGTACCTGTATGTATATTGAAAATATTCCCGTACCATTACATGTTTTATGCTAATATATAGTTTGAACAGCTGCCTCATATACATAAGCATTATACTTTATTCAACAATTGTACATTGGATGGGGGCCTTTGAAATGCCAGGCGGGGTGTAGAATCCTGGGAATACATGTTGAGCAGGACAGGTAAAGTCATTACCCTTTCGGTATTCTGTTCCCAGATCATTAAGTAAGCAATAATGCAACATGTGATCGAGACTGCAATAGGGAATGTAATACGATTTCATTAACCAGCTTCTCATTGCTCTGTAGTTAGGAGGTGTCCAAACAACTGCTGTACATTTTGTGTATTTTTTTCTGAATTGTAATATTTTAACTATTTAACTTTCAAATCGTTCTGGCCTTTAACTTTTAATGCTTTTTGTCGTCCGTCATACTGTAAAATGGGCAATTCGTATTTATTTCTGCGTCTAATGGACTATGGAAGTAACACTGAATCTTGATTCTTTTTGTTTCTGTGATTACCAAGTTACTTGCCTTTTATATTTCCAGTTTGTTACTTGTCTTCTGATCTTTTTACGCTGTTACCACTGAGAAATAGGGTATTTGTTTAAATTCAGAAATTTGAGTTAGGGATGCTTTCAGTAACGGCGACTTTTCTGTGATTAAGGAAACCAGCTTCTCCAATACTTTAGAGTTTACCCCTTTGCTTTACTTCTTGAAGCAATCATGTAGACTGACATTAATTTCTAAGTTAAACTAAATTATTTCCATTTTTTGTTAATACACAGAAGTATTTTGATTATAACCAATGTGTCCAACTAATATAAGATCTCAGCTGGGCAAACTTGCTTTTGGCTGAGTTTATGGGCATATGTGTGGATTTGATAAAGTATTGCAAAACTCCGAGCAATGAATAACCTAAACAGCAGTTCTGTAGTAGTAGAAGGAATACCACATGGAACTCTGTGGCTAATTCCACAATGAACTGAACAGAGAATAATCGTTATAGAAGTTCAGAGAAAAATAGGGGTGGTCGGGGAAAAAAAAGCTTGACTGAGGACATGGCATTTGGCCTGATTCTTAAAAGTGAGTAGGATTTTGGTTAAATGAGCAGAAAGTCACTTTGAGTAGTTGGAATACCAAAAACAATAGGGGAAATGTTCTTTTGGACATCATGGTGGCCTCCGTAAATATGTTCTTTTTATCCATGACATCTTAAACTTTCCTTAGGTCAAATACCGGGACAGAATGAGTGGCATGGGCACGACGGCTAATTAAGGCAATTAAGTATCAGGTTGTTTACTCTTCCAGAGGAAGGGGAGCATGCCTCACGCTGCACATCTAATGCATCAGCAAATCCTGTTGGCCCTGCCTTTGAAACAGACCCAGATTATGGCCCTTTCTCATCACCTGCCCAGTGACTGCCCCGGTCCAGGGCACCGTCCTGTCTCACTGGAATTATCACGACAGCCTCCTGACCTGTCTTCCTTCTTCACCTTTCTTCCCCACCCCCACCTCATCTCCATTTAGTAACCAGAGTGATTGTTTTCAACATGTCCTATCACACCCTTCTGGCCTAGTTATCTAATGCTACGTAGAAAGTCATTCCCCAACATGGTGGCTGAAAACAATAGAAAAATATATTAGACTCCTGAATTTGTAATCTTGGCAGAGCCTGATGGGGGCAGCTCTTCTCTGCTTTGTTCAGTACGGGGTGGCATGGCTGGGAGAGTAGAGGCTGGAATTATCTGAAGTCTCATTCACCCCCGTGACTGGCAGTTGATTTCAGCCATAGATCAGGATCTTATCTGGCGGCATTAGGCTCTGAAACCGATTCTCTGTCACCAGCTGGGTGACCTACAGTGCAATTTACTTCTGACACTAACTGCCCAGAGTTAGCCCTGCCCCTATAGACTTAGGGCAAAGCCCTTCACAAGACCCCCCAGCCTCAGAGGGCAGCCACAGTTTCAGATGTGTCCAAGGCACCCACACTCCCATGCAGCTGCCTGCAATCTGGGCCTTCCTACACCCCCTCAGGTTTGATAATTCACTAGAAGGAAACTAGACAAGAAATTAACTAGTCACAAAATTCAGGAAACGCTGTCTTTCTGATCAGAATTTTATGGTAAAGGACATAGGACCCACCAAGCCAAGAGGGTGAGGTTGGAGGGGAGGGTGACACAGAGCGTCTGTCTCTCTCTGCATGGGATCCATGGCACCCCACTCCCAGCACAACCATGTTCCCCAAATGGGAAGCTCCCTGGAGCCTCGGTGTCCAGAGATTTTATTGAGGTTTCGTTACAGAGGTCTGATTGATTATGCTATTGGTCATGTGATTAAACTCAGTCTCCAGCCCGCTTCCCCTCCCCGGATGTGGGCCTGGCCCCAAGTTCCCATGCTGTAGTCAAGGTCTTGGTCTTTGTGTTAGGGCATTCTCACATTGCTACAAAGAAATACCTGAAGCTAGATAATTTATAAGAAAGAGGTCTAATTGGCTCATGGTTCTTCAGGCTGTACAGAAGGCATAACACCAGTATTTGCTTCTGGGGTGCTCAGGAAGCATTATATGCCTCGTGGAGGGGGAAGCAGGAGGGAGCAGGTGTCTCAGATGGAGAAAGCAGGAGCAAGACAGCAAGGTGGGGGGAGGTGCCACACACTTCTAAATGACCAGATCTGGCCATTTAACTTTACTCTTGTGAAGAGAGCACCAAGCTCTGAGGGCTCTGCCCCTATGATTCAAACACCTCTCACCAGGCCCTACTTCCAGCACTGGGGATGACAATTCAACATGAAGTTTGGCTGGGGACAAGTATTTAAATGATTTCAGTCACTCTGGTGACCAGCCCCCATCCTAAAGCTTTCCTGGGGCCACCCTGAGCCACCCGATTAGCATAACAAAGACACTCATATCACTCAGAAGATCCCAAAGGTTTTTAGTAGCTCTGTTCCAGGAACAGGGACAAAGAACAGATATATTCTTTATGATACCACCAGCATTGCCACATGTGGCCTCCCCATGTGGTCTGGGCTTCCTGCTGGATGGTGGCTGGGTTCTCAGGCAGAGTGTCCCGAGAGAGCAGGTGCCATTTTGACAGCCTGGGGAGTCAGGCAGCATCATTTCTACTGCATTCTACGAATTAGAAGCAAGCACGAAGGCCGGCCTATACTCAAGGATAGTAGCATCTAAATAACTGTGAGCATGTTGTAAAACCGTCACAAACTTTTATACTAAAAAAAATTTCCAGTGGCTTCAAGTCTGAAAACGTTCAAGTTCCTGATAATGGCCCACGGTACCTGCAGGCGCGTGTTGCATTTCCCTTACTCTGCTCCTTGCCACCCGGGTCTCTTTGCTGTTGTTCACACATACCCAGCAGGTCTTCAGCGTCCCCTCCGGATTCACCCTTGGTTCCTTCCTCCCTTTATTTTGGTCTCTCCGTAAATCCCATGCCCTCTGAATGGCCACTGCTGGAAACATTGGAGAAAACAGCATCCTCTTCCCCCCGCCCAGCATACCCTCTTATCTACACTAACTGCTTTTTCTCTTTTTACAGAACTCTGAAACACCTGAGATACTATGCGTTTTTGGTTTTTTTTAGTCGTCTGTCTGCCTCTGTAAGACAGTATGTTTCGAGAGGGCAGTAGTTGTGTGTTTGGGTCCTTGCTGAGTCTGGCACATAAGATACTGAATCAGCCTGTGTTGAGTGAACAAATGAATGAATGAATGGGCAGGAAGCCACGGTGTGATTCAGAGCGTACAAAGCGTTATATAAATGCTCTGCTGTGGACTGAGTGGTAAAGCTCTAAGCCAATTGAAATAGCATCTCTACCGTCATGGGGTTCACCCCTGGTGTGTTACTCAGGGTTCTCTAGAGGGACAGAACTGATAGGATAGACGTAGATATGAAGGGGAGTTTATTAAGGAGCATTGACATGCCATCACAAAGGGAAGTCCCAAAGCAGGCCGTCAGCAAGCTGAGGAGCCAGGAAGCCAGTCTGAGTCCCAAAACCTCAAAAGCAGGAAAGCCCACAGGGCAGCCTTCAGTCAGCTCTTGAAGGGTCCAGGAGTTCAAAAGCCGAAGAACTTGGAATCTGATGTTGGAGGGAGGAAGCCTTCAGCATGGGAGGAAGACGGAGGCCGGAAGCTGAAGCCAGTCTCCTCCCTCCACGTTCCTCTGGCTACTTTTATCCTGGCTGTGCTGGCGGCTGATTAGATGGTGCCACCCAGATTGAGGGTGGGTCTGCCTTTCTCAGCTCACTGACTCAAATGAGCAACACCCTCACAGACACACCCAGGAAATGCACTTTGCATCCTTCAATCCAATCAAGTTGACACTTGTTATTAACCAAGATATTCAATCAGTGTGTGCTGAGTGAACAAATGAATGAGTGAATGAGCAGGAAGCCAAGTTGCGACTCAGACCATACAAAGCATTATAGAAAGCTTCTGCCACGGACTGAGTGATAAAGGCTTGAATAAAGCTCGAAAGGAATTGAAACAGCATCTCCCCTCGGGGAGCACACCCCTGGAACCGGGCTTTGTAAATGCGTAACTACAATGGCTGAGTATATTTATAATATAAACTGGGCATCTCCTGGAGGTATAGCATACAAATTAATAATAGCATTAAAATCAATATACAAAAACGGCAATCACTAAATCACCAATGATTTGTTGCCACTGTTTTGGTCCGGATTAGACTTTGGACCCCTCAGAGAAATGAACATAAATGAGAGACTAGGACGGAGAAATATGACAATTCTTAGTGTTTGGCTTCCAAAGCCTCAGGTTCTGGTGAGTAAAACTATTCAAAATAATTTGAATGCCAGTTGTGATCATGTACAACATTCAGTGTACACCCTAACAAACTTTCTGGTAAACTGTAACACAACTCAAAGTCATAGCTGTAGTCATGGTCAAAGAAACATAAACACTTTATGCCAGTAGAAAGATAAGCATTAGAGAGGAAAGAATTCTGGCGCTGGGTTTTGAAGTATGACTAGGAGTTTTTCAGGCAGATATTGGAGACTCAAAGCTAGAAAAAAAATGCAATCTTTGGCAAGAAAGAAAAAAAAAAGTATTGCAGTATGGCCAGACCAGTGTTCTTCCATCTGGGAGTGACTTTGCTTTCCTGGGGACTTTTGGCAAAGTCTGGAGACATTTTTGATTGTCATGACTGCGGTGCTACTAACATGTATTGACTAGAGGCCAAAGGTGATGCTGAGTTTCCTGCAATGCATGGAACAGCCCTCTCACAACAAATAATTATCTGGTTAAAAATGTAAGTGGTATGAGGCTGAGAACCCCTGGACTGAGTTATGAAGCACATACAAGGGAATAGAGCTGTATTATATTGAGGTAAGTTTTACAAAGGACTCTATGGTCCAGAGATTTTTAAAAGATAAAATGCCTGTGGTGGGAAACAGGTAATACAAGTGAGGCTTAAGGGCTGGATAGAGACTGTGGGAACTACTGAGTTCACAGCCAAAACAGTGCTACTGTGTCGATTTTTGCAATATGGAAATGGATTCACGGATTTAACAAATCTTGAAATGTCTCAAATGAAAGCTTAAACCAAGATTTTTACATGGACTCTTTTGTTGTATAAATACTGGCATTAGAAACAAATTATAAATTTAAATAACACCCTGCAAAGTCAGATAAAACAAGCTTTGGAGCCAGATGCAGCTCAGTGGCCTTCAGCTTGTAATAGCTGCTGTGGGCAACGTTGTGAAAAAGGAGTGCCACGAAAACCTGAGGGGCGGCCACGGTCTCCCGTGGTTTCCTCCTAAGCACTGAGTTTGGGGAATGTCTGTTTCCTCTTGGGACGGCCAAGAACCGGGGCTGCTTTCTTCCCTCCTCACAACTATAGAAGCCCCTTTGTCACGTGAAGAAAACCCTGGGGTTTAATCATTAGAATATAAGACAAAGAAGGATTTGGAATGAAATCTTTTCCCTTCCACATGGCCTGAACCTGGGGGAACAGAATTTACTCCAAAAATTAAAAGGGCCATTACTCCTCAGCCCTTGGAAATTCTAAATGAGACTCACGCCCTGCAGGCTGGGGTTTTGTTCACATTCCCCAGTTCCTTACTGTGTTTTGCTATGTGGTCAGGAGTTCTCAAAAGAGAAAGTGGATGATTGTTCTAGAAGAAAGAATTTCCAGGCAAAACTGAGTGGACACCCCATTAACTGTAATTACTCATATTAAGGAGTAAAAATATGCTGTTCTCACTCAGAAACAAAATGTGTTGGCAAATGAATTGGGAAACAAGAAAAATGTATCAGATGTGAATTTCTGCCACTGATAAGGCATTGAGTAAAATTCAGCTTACTTTGTTTCTGTCCTGGTTTTAAGTGCCGTGCTGTGCGATGGATCCCCCGCCCCTGGTTTATTATCCTGTTGCATTCTTTATATTCAGTGTCTACATTCTGTGTTATGATGGATTCATATGGTACACTCTTGGGAGACCCTCCTGCTCCCCCGACCCAGTACCGTCAATGGGGTCTCCATCCTTCTAGCTTCTTACTCTTTTTTAAAATATTGTTTTTAACATGCGATACAAAGAGATGCAAAAACAGACAGCATAATGGACCTGGTAGAGATACGCTGGCAAGCTGGATACAGCCGGTGATCAGAAAGGAACATAATTTCCCGATTGAGAACGATGGTGGTGGGAGGGTACGGCGATTGTGTAAATGTATGAGGGTTAGCTGTCTGCGATCTTAATAGGGGTCTCTTTTCTCCTTGCTTTTGCTCTGTAAGCTTAGCTTTTTTATTTTATTTTTTTCATCATTCAAAATGTATGTAAGGCTTTTAAGGTTGCTATTTCACATTTTCTTCCAGTGATACCTATTAATCCACCCACACTTAACATTCCACATTTGAATCATTAATTTGACTGTAAATCACCTCAGAAAAAATGTCTCATGCTGGGTAACTGGATCTTAGCAATGTAAGTCATCAGGAAGCTCATGAGAGCAGGAGGAGAGACCCACCGTTCATTCCAGCTCTGCTTCTTGCCCTCGCTCTGACCTGGGATATATGCCGTTTCTTCCTTTCCTTTTTAGTGTTAGTTGGTCATTTTTATGGTTTGATTATTTCCTACAAATCTCATGTTGAATTTTGTGACAGCATTAAGAGGTGGGCCCTTTAAGAGGTGATTAGATCGTGAGGGCTCTGCCCTTATGAATGGATTGACACCATTATTGTGGAAGCGGGTTAGTTATCCTGGGAATGGGCTCCTTAGAGAAGGATGAAGTTCAGCCCTCATTCTTCTCTCCACCTTGGTGCTCCCTCGCCCTGCCACCATGTTACGACATAGCACAGAGGTCCTGGTAAGATGTCGGCGCCATGCTTTTGAACTTCCCAACCTCCAGAACCATAAGCCATAAAAACGTTTATTCTTATAAACTCCTAGTCTAGAGTATTCGGTTATAGCAGCAGAAAATGGACTAAGATATTTGTCAAGTCCCAAAATAGGGGCAATCATACATCAAAATAAAAAATCTGGAATGGAACTTTAGAGATCATCTAATTTATGGCTGTCAGTCCTAACTATGCTTCAGAATCACTTGGACATTTTTAAAAATTCTGATATCTGGACCACGCACGTAGCAAATAATTCCACACTGAGGTGGAGAGGCACTAGTATTTCTTTATAAGTGTCCAGCATGCAGCCACAGTTGAGCATCCTGCTTTAGCTCATTCCTCCCATTTGATAGACATGGATGCTGCTGTTCAGTGTCAGAGCTGGAAACAGAACTCCTGTTCTTAGGCAGGTGCAGCAGCTAAGAGAGATTCTTAGGTCTGCTTCTATGAATTTGCTACATTTGGTGACTTATCACCCCCATGGCTGCAGGCTAACTCATGCTACTGGTAGCACTCACTTGGATTCATTACTGCAGGGCTCCCCACTTTACCCTCACCCCTCTATCTACCATCCTGCACACGGCAGCAAGACAGGCTTTCAAGTCATAAATTCAATCCCTTCACCCTCTGGCTCTATAATCACATGTAGATTAAAGTCCAGTGTCTTTACCATGATCCACATGTGGGCCTTAAAGGGCCCACCTCTTACTGATGTCACAAAATCCAACATGAGTTTTGTAGGAAATACTCAAAGACCGTGTAGGTCATTGTGATCCGGCCCATGGCTATGTTTCCGACCTGATCTCCCCCTCTTCTTTTCCCTCCACACGCATTGTCTTTTTACCACGCCTTCCACGAGCTGAGGCTGCTCCTGCCTCCGAGCCTTTGCTCCTGCTGTTCCCCCAACCTGAAGGCACCTCCTGCAGCATTTGCACGACCACCTCCTAGCTTCATCCAGGTCTCCTTTCAAATGTTACCTCCTCAGAGACACTGTGTCCAAGGTCCCAAGTCCACCCTCGGCTCTGGGGATTCATTGGAAGGACTCGCTGGGCCATACTCCTGGCTGTGATTTATTCCAGTGAAAGGATTTTAAGCACGGTTAGCAAGGGGGAAAAGTGCACGTGGGGATCCAAGGGAAACCAGGCCTGGGCTCCTGAGAGTCTCTTCCCATGGAGCCACACGGAGGCCTTTAATTCTCCCAGCAATGACTCGAGACAACACCTGTGAAGTGCTATCTATCAGGGAAGCTCGTCAGAGGCTCAGCACCCAAAGTTTTGACTGGGGACTGGTACCATGCCTACCCTCTACCTGGCAAGTACCAACATTCCAGACTCTGAGAAGGAAAGCACGTGTCTGGACCTGCATCTGCATAGAAAGTATTGGGCAAAAAGCCTACACACTGAGAACCATTCTTATCATTTAGGGAACGTTTTCTACTAACATAGAAAACCACTTACCAGCCAGGTTCTCAGATGCCAGCCAAGGGCCAACCTTGCAAGGAGCCTTTCCAAGGAGAGCAGTCTCTGGTCCGCTGTGTTAACTTTTCTGCCCAGGTGCCTGCCTTACCCACTGGAAATAAACTAATGGTTCTCCATTTCTCTTCATCTCCCCACATCTTGTCCTCACCCCCCTCACCATTGCCTGCTATGTGTGCATGTGTGTATGTGTTTATACATACACTGGTACACATACGTGCACTGTAAAACCATTTTCCTTGTAACACCTTCTCTGCAGTGTAAGCCCCATGAAGGTGAGGGCTGCGTTTGCTCACTGCTGTATTCCCAACACCTAGCACTTAATACATGGGCTGGGGCCAGATTATCCTGGCGTGAGAGCCAACTGTGTGCCTTTCCTGCCAAATCCAAGTTCGGTGGCATCACCAGCATTGACTGGAACAAGTCACAGTGAGGATATTTACACCACAGAAATGGGAAAAAGGTACAAATGTGTGGGCTTTTATTTTTCAGTTTTTGTTTCCAGATAGCAGGCTTGTTAATACACTACCTGTAGGCAGGTACAAATACGTATTGAATGATAGGCTCCTTGTTCCATTATTTATTTGTTTCCTGAAGTTGACTTTTTAACTGTAACAAGCTTATTAAAGGATATTTGCATCTTTACAACACAGTAAATGTAAAGCCATGTTGCTTGCTCATAATGCATATCTAATCATGGTCAGCTCCACAGAAACATTCAGGGACCCAGGCTGATGAAGCCCCCACTGTCTCGGGCATAGTCATCTCAAATGTGCCTTCTACCCAAGTGTTGCATCTCCGCTTCTGACTCTGACTTTCCTGTCTCCTTCTTATAAAGACCCTGGTGATTTTATTGGACCCATCTGGATAATACAGAGTAATCTCCCCCATCTTGTACTCCTTAACATAATTGGATCGGCAAGGTTCTGTTTAAGGGGTGAGTGACATAGTCACGGGTTCTGGAATTCATGAGAATGTAGACATCTTGGTAGTGAAGGGCAGGCGTTATGCTGCTTGGCACACTTGGAAAAGGAAAACCACATCGTATTTTGTGTCTCTGTCCGCCTTTGTCATCCAAGGGTTGCTAACTCCATTGTACTGGCTCCTGGCACAGACAGGACTGACCGCAGCTTCCATGAAAGGACTACTCTGAGAGATGAAGTGTTGACAGGATTAAAGAAGATCAGAAGAATTGTGAGGTGTCCAGAGACCAGCAACAAGGGGGCCTGTTAGCCCAGTGAGCAAAGATGGGGACAAGGTCAGAGAGCCGTGCCACAGACCCCAGTGAGGACAGAGCCATGGAGGAAGGACTGTTGACAGCAGCTGAGATTACTGGGGTCTGCAAGTGGCCAAAACCTCAAGTGGGGAGAGAAATACCTGGCCTCTTTGACCTCTAGTCCCATGTCAGCCTGCTGGTTCCTCTCGGCCAAACCCAAACAGAACCTGGACGGCAAAGGGCCTGCATGATGTGTCAGTGGAGGATGGCTTCCTGGATGCAGAGCAGGGCACGGACGGACAGAGCAACCAACACAGTCACTGAAAACGAGTCCAAGAACTCAGAGCTTGTGCTAAAGAGCTGGCTGCTATTGTCTAGACAAAATGCCAAGCTTCCCCATCTTCTGGTAAATGAAAGATTAGCAAATGTCAGCGAAGCATTAAAAACATATTAGCACAAAACTGTAACATTCTCCTAGACTTAAACAGAGTGATGAAAAGGTAATTGAAAAGGGATTTTTTTTCCTAACAGTCCATGTTAACCCATTTCCACAGACCGCTTAAATTCTTCTCACTTACCTGGCACAGAGGGTCATTGGAAATACCCAGGATCGGCTGGGCACAGTGTAATTCCAGCACTTTGGGAGGCTGAGGTGGGCGGATCACTTGAGGTCAGGAGTTCAAGGCCAGCCTGGCTAACGTGGTGAAACCCGAGCTCTACTAAAAATACAAAAACATTAGCTGGACGTGGTGGCACATGCCTGTAGTCTCAGCTACTCAGGAGTCTGAGGCAGGAGAATCTCTTGAATCTGAGAGGCGGAGGTTGCAGTGAGCTGAGATCACACCACCACACTCCAGCCTGGGTGACAGAGCAAGATCTCATCTCAAAAAAAAAAAAAAAAAAAAAAGCCAGGATCGATGAAAATAACCAGGAATATGGTCCTCACCCCAGTTCTCCAGCAGGACTGTGATTTGCAGAGCCAGTCCTCACCCTGGGGACCCGGCAGGTTTGACATTGAGAAAGACCGACTGAGCCCGGATAGAAGCCAGTTACATCCCACACAACTGGAAGAAGCAGCTGAGGTGTCCAGTGTCCCGATCCAGAAACGGAGGACTAGGCCTTTCCCTAACCTCCAAGAAGGCGCTGGGTGTTCTTCGCCTTCTCCCATCTTAGACTTCCAGCGCTGGGGGTAGATTTGGAAAAGCCTTGGGAATTTCACACCGATGTTGCAGCAGGCCTAGGTTGGTGTGGCACCAGCTGGGGGAAGAGTGACAGGCAGTCGGCATTTTGATTTTACCAGAGGCACAGCCATCAGCCAGTGACTCCCTCGGCCCCACCTGGATGGATTCTGACAACAGACCGTGTGTCTGCCACAGCCTGTGCTTCAGGGTCCCACGGTTTCTCACTGGAAAGGCGGGGTTAGGAAGCTAATGGCTTATTGATATGGGAGAGGGGAAAACTGATCAGATTAGTTACAGGAAAAGCAGCATGTGACCTAGGTAGGTTCTCATCACACGGGCTCGCGAGCCATCAACCACCAAAACACCCGCCATGGATCTGGCCGCAGCGGTGACACGGGGAACTGCAAAATGGCTGAAATTAAGTTCACTCCATGCTGCAGCATTCAAATTTACATGGGCGATTAAGTGGTGGTTATAGATAAATTAAGCAGATTGGGTTTCCTGGGATCCTCATCTGAGAAGTAAGCTTTACCCCTTCTGCGGAAGAGGTACGGTCGCCGGGCCAGCGATGGGCAGGAGAGCCCCCTGGGAGACTGGCCAGCCAGATGTGCTCTGTGATGGGATGGATGTGCCGGTGTCGGCCCTCTGGGATTAGGCCCATTGGTGATACCCCCGGGACCTTGTTCTGAGGGTTTGTACAAGCGGGATGCGCACGGGACAGAGCGTCTGCATATCTGCGTCCCGTGCCCCCATGGTCATCGGCCATTGAAGCCTGCCAGCAGGCAGTCCTGGACCCCAGGTTTTCAGAGGAGGTACACGGGAAGGCTCAGGGAGAGGACGGGCTCGGCGAGGCTGCTCACTTAGGGGCGTCAGCAGCACAGCCTCTGCCCACCGGCCCTTCCCCGGGACCCCAGGAGCTAGTTTCAAAGACCTGCTGGCATGGGTGAACCCTTCCCTTTCTGGGCAGGCCCATAATCAGGTTCTTGTTTGTATCACAACAACGTGGGTATTTCTGGGCACCAGGGGATAGACACCGTTAGGGCATCCCACCCTTCTATTGTGTCCTATAAGGTTTGGCACAAAGCACATCCAGATAGGACCCTCTTGTGGTTGCATTCCGTGGTGGACGGGCAGTCCTGGGCGTGGGCCTGATGACGTGGTGATGAGAGGGAACGCCAGGCCAGCCCCCTGAAGTCACAAGTGGCTATCCTTTGCAGTGGTACACGTGGGATGAAAACACACGTGCCCACCCTCCCTGATGGCCCCATGTCCCGAATTCTACCCCTTTACTCACCCCCCTCAAAGATACCTCCCCAGTGCCCATCCATGTCCTAACTGAATGTCAATGTCCAGCTCAAATGCCATGTCCTCAGGAGACTCCTCTGCACCTCTGGTCCCTCCACACACAGATGCGGCCCCATCTTTTCCTGCAGTGATTCCTCCCTCTGAAGCCATGACCGGACTGTCAGCTCCTGGAAGACAGGGCCCGTGGTGCAGAACACCTTTCCACCTCCTTTAGCTGGGTAGACTGCCTTCCCTCAGGCTGGGAGGCCAGGCTTCGTTCATCTCTGGTCGATGATTTATAGGTGATTCATGATTGTTGATTATTGATGTGTTGATTATTACCTCTGTGAAATCCCAGATCTAGAAGTGAGAAAGCATCACGGTTCTCTGGTAAGCAGATTCTGTTCCTTGCTGGCAGAAACTCAGGGAGGATGACTGGCGAGGTGTGTCTGGAATGGAGGTCTAATGTAGGAGGCACATCTGCAGCCCCCTTTCTGTAAACCAGAGTGTGCCAGCGTCTCCCTAGATGGCACAGCCACAGATCGTCATCATTTTGGAGCAAGCAAGGGTAACCTTTGTATCTTCACATTCACAAAATGATGAACCGGTTGCCTTTGAAAGTAATTCAGTCAGAAGAATTTTTCAACTTTCTAAGACATTGTCAAATTGTTGGCATTACCTATGCTCATTTTTAACTGAAGAAAGTGCTCCAACTAAGAGACACTGGGCAGGTTCTAGAATCCTTAAGTGAGTGACTGCCAGTGTTGAATATTCAGGAATCATTCGGAATGGGAATGTTCTGCCCCTCCGTGAATTTCTTGTGTGATGATTGAAAGGTAGAGTGTGTAAGAATAACACATTTTTTGTTCCATCCGTGTGAGTTACTAGGAAGGTTGCTGAGTCACTCCAATACTCTATTTTAATTTAGAACTTTGTGGTAATTAGCCTGACACCATGGAAATACACCATTCATGTGTGCAAGGTTTTATTAACACCACGTTTCTAAATAATGTGGTACTGCATGTCTGACACGGATCCATTCCACATTTAGGGCAACTCCAAGACTTCCTTCTATCGGAATGGGTACTGTATTCTTGATCTTGAGTCTTTAATGGCCTGTTTGAGATTTTTATTTTAAAGTGGAATAAGGCACCCAGATCACTCATTATAAAATTTGAATGGCAAATTCCAACGGTTAAATAGCTTTGAGGAAGTCAGTAAACAAATAAGGCACAGAAGCCCTATTTTTAAGAGACTCTCATAAGCTCAGAACCAGATATTTCCTTTGTCAGGGTGAAATAAACTTGTCACAGAGAGGCATAACATTTAATCAAAAGTTTAAAGTGATGATGGTTACTGTTTAAAGCAAATACTTCACTGCGGAACTGAAGGCTCTGAAATAGGTACCTTCTGGTAGAATAAATAATTTACTGACTCATTTTCAAAGTAGCTCAGCTACCTGATGTTTATGGAATTCAGCACTTACAGAAGTGCTTTCCGTATAGGAAACGATTGGGTGTTTCTGGAGGCCCACCGAAATGTGTCCTTTGTGATCCAATGTCTCCCTGGAAAAATAAACAATTAGGGTTTTCCTGCATCTGTTGCTCATGTGAATTCAGAACTTTACAGAAAGGAGCTACTGAAAGATAAATTATTTTGTTACTGTGCTGTACAATCACAGTATGCCTCTAGTTCTGTTGTGTTTAGATTCTAGAATACTCTTTTCCATTCAAGGAAATGTATTTTTGTATTATTGGGCTGAACTGGATGTAGTAATTTTCACCTGCTTATTTTCTAGTTACATTTACAGCATGCAGGTAGCTTTGGGCGGGTGTGTCTATTGTTGTTGTTGGTTTGTTGTTTGTTTTTTGCGTTTTTTTTTTTTTTTTCTTTTTTTGAGACAGGGTTTCACTCTGTCACCCAGGCTGTAGTGGCGCGGTGGTGCAATCTCTGCTCACGGCAACCGCCACCTCCTGGGCTCAAGCAATTCTCCCACTCAGCCTCCCAAGTAGCTGGGACTACAAGTATGTGCCACCACACCCAGCTTTTTTTTTTTTTTTTTGTAGAGAGGAGGTCTCACCATGTTTCCCAAGCTGGTCTCAAACTCTTGGGCTCAAGTGATCTGCCTGCCTTGGCTTCTGAAAGTGCTGGGATTACAGGCATAAGCCACCATGCCCAGCCCTTGGGTGGCTTTCTTATGAAAATAGATGATCGTTTCTGAAAATATTAATAATATACTAACTAAAATATATTGATCATCACATGGAATAACTCATATAATTCTTTCAACAGCTGTGTGAGGCAGCTACTATGTTATCCCCATGTTATAAATGAAAAAAATTGAGGATAAAAGTGATTAAAGGATTTGCCCAAGCTACATGGCTAGCAAGAGGGAAAGCCAGCAAATGGCTGTGCTGGGTATCATTTTTTTAACCTATAAAATGAGGATAATAAAACACCACAGTATTATGCTGAGCATTGAATAACATCATCAATCAAAGCATCTGATATTTGCAAAAACACAATAAATATTACTTTCTTCCATTTTCTTCTCACTTTCTCCATAAGAGACCTTCCTAAGTAAACCTATTTCCAAAAAGACCAAAATCTAAAAGTGTGAAGCCACATCAGAACGAATAAAATAAGGACAACTGGCCCATAAGGATTTTATTTCCTTTCACTGGGAAGAAAGCTTTCACGGTAACATGGGCACCAGACAAGAATGTTTTGTTAGGCACCGGCTCATTCCTCCATGTCCTCTGGGGAGCCCCCTTCGCCCTTCCCTCCCTCTTGGCCCAGGGACATGGGTGAGACTGAGTCTATCCCCAGGGTCAGGTGGGTGTGCAGCCCAGCCTGGCCAGCTAGCCCATTCCATCTCCCTGAACACTGCAGTTGGCTGAATGATGAGCACACGATCCAGTTGGGCTAATGATCATCAGCCTCCAGAGCTTAATCTCTTAAGGGAGAGAAGGTTTCGTTTTCACGAGACTTGGCCTTGGCAGGGGCGGGGGATCAGCCTGGAGCTGTTCGGGGCCCAGGCAGGAGTGAGCCACCCTCATAAGAAATCCATTGATTTTGAAGGAAAGAGCCACGGGAGATGGCACTGCTAGAGGTCCTGGATCCCAAGTTTTGATATCTCTGGGTCTCTTAGATTTTTGTAAAATCTAAAAATTTGTCAAATACTTTATTATACATTAAATATTTCATTAAATATTCTAATTTAATAAAAAGTAAAATTTTAAAAATGGTTTATTTTTCCAGGGAGACCTTAAATCACACAGGACACATTTCTGTGGGCCCTGAGAAATATCCAGTTGTTTCCCATATGGAAATATTTATTAAATATTTTATCAAAATATTATTTTATTAAATATATTAAATATTTTATCAAATGTTAAATATTTTATTAAATACAATCTAAAATTTATTTTACTAAATACATTTAAATTGCTTAGATTTGGATTTTCTGCCAGTTTTAACCAAGAAAAAAAGGCAAATAAAAGCAACACTTATGAAATATTTGAGATGTCATTTCTGTGTAACTTGAGTGTAGACTTTCAGAGAAACATGAAGAATCCCTGTGTCAAATATCAAGAGGGCTGTAGGGCAATCAATTGGGAAGTACAGGATGACGATGTCACATCACCTAAGAAGCAGAACACACCCTTCTGTTTAGAATGCAGATTAAATGTCTTCATCTGTCCGGAGAGGAATGGCCCTCCTTGATTAAGACGGGTATGCTTCTCCCCTAGGGCTGTCGTGTACGGCTGTCCAGGTTGTGAATGACGCAAGTGTGCCTTGTGCTGGTAGAGCTGAAGGCCGGTCTACATTCCGGTCAGTGAGCTGTGCTGGCCGCTGTGACACTGCACTGGTCTGGGAGCAAGGATGCTTATTTTGTTTTTCTTTTTTCTTTTTTTGAGACAGGCACTCTGTCTGGAGTGCAGTGGCACAGTCTTGGCTCACCGCAACCTCTGCCTCCTGGGTTCAAGCAATTCTCCTGCATCAGCCTCCTGAGTAGCTGGGACTACAGACGCCTGCCACCATGCCTGGCTAATTTTTGTATTTTCAGTAGCGACGGGGTTTTATATGTTGGCCAGGCTGGTCTCGAACTCCCGGCTTTGTGATCTGCCCACCTCGGCCTCCCAAAGTGCTGGGATTACAGGCTTGAGCTATGGAACCCGGCCAAGGACGCTTCTTTGTAATCAATGTGACCTCAGCATTTGCAGGCAACCTTTCCACCTGCAGATGCTTAATGTCTCCCCCGCCGACCCCCAGAATTCCCGTGACTGTGAAGATGGGTGCTGCTGTTCGTCTTTTAGTTGTCATCTAGATTAGTTTTCTATTGGTTTTGTAGCAAATCACCACAAACTGAGTGGTTTAACTCAGCACACATTTTTTTTATCTTTCAGCCTTGCAGGTCCCAGCTGCACTCCTACCGCCCGCTTCCACCTTTAATGACCCTTGCAGATTACAATGCACCCACCTAGGTAATCCAGGATAAACCTCTTGTTTTATGTTTCCTGACTCAAGCACATCTGCAAAGCCCCCTTTGCCATGCAAGGTAACTTACTCACAGGTTCCTGGGATTAGGACATGGACATCTTTGAGGGATCATTATTCTATCTACCACACCACTCTTAGGAAATTTGGTCAATTATGTTAGGATTCATTTAGGTGTTTCTAATTTCTGAGCTAAATTAAGTGCACTTGTAGCTCAGCCATGGATTCCAAAGAGCTGCATGCTCTAATTTAACTACTTGTTCCGAGAGAGCCGCCCTGACCGTCACAGGCGTTCCCTAGGGCTCACTTGACTTCTGAAGCCCTTTCTACACGCAGTTTGGTGATGAGAACCTTGTGGACCTTTCCAGGGAACTGAGCCAGAGCATGTGCCTGAGAGGGCCTGTGGATCATGGGGGACTCCCTTTCATCCAGGAGATCCAGCCATTTCCCAGGAGGCATTGTTTTCCTTCTGCCCACGTTTCATCTCTTTAAAATGGCACTCAAACCACACACTTCAGACTGCAAATCTGAAGCTACTCGGAATAGAAAAGCAGTTCCTGAAATTACCCCAGAAGCTGCCTTTGTCTGGAATTAGGAAACCTCAGGATGATGCATAGTAAAAGGCGAGACTTAACTACCACTTTCTACCTGGACACCTGCTGGTCCAGTTTTTCGGAGAAGGACTTTATTTAGGTTAATCATCTGCAGCCTCCTGCAGCCTCTAGCCTCGTGACCCTGTCTGCGTGACAATGTGTGTGGCCTTAACTGCCGGTCCCTGATGCGTCCCGGTGGATAATTCAGGGAGGCGCAGACGTGCCTGGCAGGAGAGGGCTGAGTGAGACTCCCGACAGCCAAGCCTCACAGGCTCAGACACTTGAAGATGCCACCAGCATCTCCTTTTCCTCTTTGCTAAAAGATGATTTTCACAAAAGGTAAAATTATGAATCTCATGTAGATATAAATAAGCATATGTGGAAATTTTTATTTAACTCATTAATTGAGGACATGAAGCAGATGTTATACCCTTTTCAAAGGAAAAGTCAAAGAGGCGCCGATTTCCGTGGAGTAAAGGAAGGCTGAATTGCACGTGTGCAGGCTGACCCCAAACCGAGGTTCTCAGGAGTAGAGGGCAGGTTATCCCAGTACCCAGTAGAAGTTATTTGAGTGACTATAGACAGTAATCGTTTTGAATTAGTATCAGTTATCTACAGTGTCTTAAAATAACTCCCATACAGGCCATGCGGTGGCTCATGCCTGTAATCCCAGCACTTTGGGAGGCTAAGGCGGGCAAATCACGACATCAGGAGATCGAGACCATCCTGGCTACGATAGTCTCTACTCAAAATACAAACCCGATCTCTACAAAAAATACAAAAAAATTAGCCAGGCATGGTGGCACATAACTGTAAACCCAGTTACTCGGGAGGCTGAGGCAGGAGAATTGCTTGAACCTGGGAGCTGGAGGTTGCCATGAGCCAAGATCACCCCATTGCACTCCAGCCTGGGTGACAGAACAAGACTCTGTTCCCCCCGCAAAAAAGAAAAGAAAAACTCCCATAGAATAAGAACTGAAAGACCTAGTAAGGTGTGCATCGTTTTTCACCGAAACACAGATTTTTTCCTTAATTCTCTCGTGGTAAATAAACTCTCCTCTGAACCACCCGTGAAATGACACGCACCTCTGACCTTTCCCTAATGCTGAGTCTGCCTTGGACCTCAGCGTGAACCTCGCCTGGGGAAGCTGGCAGCTTGCTGTCATTTCTGCTGTGTGGTTTGTCCCTTGTGTCTCCTCTGCTCATGCTCCTCCTCCTTCTCCTCCCCTTTCCTTTCTCTCTGTCTCTTTTACATTCGTTCAGAACTATGAGGTGTTGATTGCATCCCTCAAAATGACTTTGCCCTCAGAAAATGGGGAAGGAAAATAAGTTGTTTTGTGAATTTCTTTAAGCTGTTAAATCCCTAAACAATTAAACATTAATATGAGTCATTTAAAAAATTATGAGATGTAACACTCTACTAGTTTTAATATCAAGCTGCTTAATGAAGTTCTTTCACTGCATACTGAGTGCCTGATGGAGGTGAGGACGGGGAGGGGCTTACGCATCATTAGGCTGCAGACAAAATAAAGTCAGCGCTCTGCGTCCAAACTGCACTCCCTCACTAGACTTTGTTCTGCGGCCTCTCCAGTTTCTCCTTTCTGTGGATATACTGTGTACATTTCATTGATTCTGAGACTTTGTTTTCATCTGTGTTATCTCTGAAGTTAGACTATGTCTGAAAATTGATGGAGTCTTCACATTTCTTTTGTTCTGAAATTACTTGGGATTCAGTTCATTTGTGAGGGCTGGTCATAAATGTTTATGTTTTCAGCACTTCTATATGTAAATGCTTTTAAAATACATTTTCAACGAGTATAAAGTAAAAATTCTGAGAGATTACAATTTTTGTATCATAGCTCAGCCTCTTAGGGGTACATAAAAAGGGTTTACTTTAAAATTAACAGGATTGAGATTCTATGAAGTATGGTATACATTTTGTGTTAAAAGCTAAACATCCTCTTTTTTTTCAGTCAGTGATAATTTATATGATATCTGCTTCAGGCCACTAGGTCAAGCCTCCTACTGAGAACAAGCTGAAAAGCTGAAGAATACGACAACAAGAAAAAACATGCAAAAAGGCGTTAGAGAGCTTTGCAGGCAGACAGGAAAAGCCGAGAGTCAGGAGAAAGGAGGCACTCTCTGGTGAACCCAACATTCTGCGATGTCTTCCTTGGGGAACATTTGCTTTTACTTCCACGGTGCAAGGCAAAGACATTTGGAATCTGAGGAGAAGGTGGTAGCTACGAGGAGGCTGAACAGAGTTTCTTAGTCTGATAAGATGAAACTTGTAGATCATTTCCTTGCCTGTTCTAATACGTGGTTACATAGCCTTTCTGTGGATAGTTTGTAGCTGATTTTCCAGCTTTGTGGCTGGCACTGCACTGAACATTCTTCTACCTTTTTCAGAGTATTTCTGTATTTCCTCAGAATAGGTTCTTAGATATACAATGGATGGGGCAGAGAGACAGGAACTTTCAAGCCTCTTTCAGGTATTGTCAAATCATCTCCCAGAAATCTGGCCCCGATCGTGATTCTTCTTGAGTTCCATATGAGAGTATTGCTGTTAGGAAACTCACACCCGTGTGGGTCATTGGCATTGAAAAACTCTTGGTCAATTTTGTAAGGAAAAAATATATCACTATGAGCTTGGCATGACTTTTATTTCCATTCTGAGAGTCCGGTGTAATAGCGCCTGGCCTCCACAGTCTCATTTGAGTGGGTCTTCCACACTCACTTGCTCTGGAAGTTCGGATACACTTGCTCCCTGTCTGATCTGCATGGTTGGCACATTTGATGTGGTTTCTCCATGTATCCATGGAGTGTGTGCTGTCTCCTCAACCATGAAACTGAAGCACCAGCTCTCAACTGGAGTAGTTTTGCTCCCTAACTTGGATTGCCAGATGTAGCAAATAAAAATACACGACGTCCTGTAAAATGTGATTTTCGGATAAAAAATAACGTTCCATGGAATACTGGGGACATACACTACAAAGTATTTGTTTTTTATTCTGAAATTCCTAGTTAAATGGGTGCGCTGTGCTTACCTGTCTCTGTCTGGAGGGGACACTTGGCAAGGTCTGGAGACACTTGTGGTTGTGACAGCTGGGTTGGGGATGGCAGCTGGTGGCACCGAGGCAGAGGTCGGGGGGCTGATAAACATTCAGCAAGGGACAGGACGCCCCCACAACCAAGGCTGGTCTTCAGTGGTGCTGAGGTTGAGATTCCTTCATGGAGGGTGTCTGAGTTTCCGCTGAAATTTCCAGGCTTTATATTTAGCTGTGGAAGGGTAAGGACTCACAAAGGCTAAATCGGATTAGTGTGTATGGGAACGTTTCACTCCCCTTTCCTTGTCTCAAATTGGTCTTCAACTCATTTGATTGGCTAGATAACTTTGTATTCTCTAACCCTGTTTTCTTTGTCTTTTTTCTGTTTTTGAGCTGGGGTCTTGCTGTCTTGCTCAGGCTGGAGGGCACTAGTGCCACGGCACACTGCAACCTCCGCCTCCCGGGTTCTAGTGATTCTCCTGCCTCAGCCTCCTGACTAGCTGGGATTACAGGCGCGTGCCACCACGTCCGGCTAATTTTTGTGTTTTTAATACAGATGAGGTTTCACCACATTGGCCAGGCTGGTTTCGAACGACTGACCTCAAGTGATCTGCCAGCCTCGGCCTCCCAAAGTGCCGGGATTACAGGCATGAGCCACTGCACCTGGTCCTTACAGTTTAATTTCACACTTACAGTTTTATGAAATTATATGACAGGTATTTATTTCTTTGCTGATATGTAATCGGTCCCCCTCACCCTAATGCCAACTTCTTGAGGGTGATGATCAGGCTCTTCCTGTTGAATTCCGTTTGCCCTGCCTCAGCACTGCATCTGGCACAAATATCTGCGTTGGGAATGACACCATGCATAGATAAAGACAGAAATGTGTCTTGCTTTTAAGACAACTTCATGGTGTCTAAAATGCTCCCTATAACAAATTATTCTGTGCGCTGGAGAGCTTCTCCCGCGGAGGTCTCTGCAGAGGGGTGCTGCCCTGGCCCCTGACTATGCTGTTAGGCACCGTGTACCTTTCAGGAGCTGTGATAAAATGCCACTGTCCTGTATCACTCAAGGTATGAAAATGCAGACAGACTCCCTGCTGAAATCTCTAAAACCACACGTTTAAGTGTTTCAGCAGTGAAGTAAGGCCAGCGTGTGTCAAGTCAATGCTTTGCGTGGCTGATTTGGAGCTACCCAGCTGAAGTCGCTGAACGTGGAGCTGAAAGGAGATTCACAGAGTCAGCTTGTGTGTGTCTATGTGTACCAGCTCCTGCACACTAGAGGTTTAGACCCATGGTCCAGTCCCAGCACAGGCACTTACTAATCGTGCAGACTTGGTTGAGTTGTAAATTCCTTTGATGTTCAGTTTCCTTATCTGCAAAAGAAAGAACACAAAATAGAATATCAGAAATGACACTTCCAATTATTAAAACAGAAATTGAATAAGGCCAGGAGTTTAAAGTTGATCCTCAGGGTGGCATTCCTTCTATAGGCTTCAGGGAAGAATTTCCCTGCCTTCTGTGGTTTCTAGAGGACGCCTATATTCCTTGGCCCATGGCCCCTTCCTTCATCCTCAAAACCAACAGGCAGCATCATCACCTCACCTCTCTGACTCATTGACACCTTTTCATAAGGACCCTGTGATTACATCCGGCCTACCCGGCCTACCCAGGTAGTCCTGGTATATTAGTCCATTTTAACATACCTGAGACTGGGTAATTTATTAAAAAAAAAAAAAAAAAAAAGGTTTAATGGACTCACAGTTCCACGTGGCTGGGGGGGGCCTCACAATCATGGTGGAAGGTGAAAGTCTTGTCTCACATGGTGGTAGACAAGAGAGAAGAGAACTTGTGCAGGGAGACAGGTATAAAACCGTCAGATCTTGTGAGACTTATTCACTGGCACGAGAACAGCATGGGAAAGACCGCCCCCATGATTCAATTAACTCCCACCAGGTCCCTCCAACAACACGTGGGGATGGTGGGAGCTACAATTCAAGGTGAGATTTGGGTGGGGACACAGCCAAATCATGTCACCAGGACAATCTCCACATCTCAAAATGTTTACCTTAATCTCATCTGCCAAGTCCCTTTTAGCCATGTAGATAACATAGTCACAGGTTTTAGTAATTGGGACTTGGATATTTTAGGGAAGATATTTCTCAAAATAGATAGACATTCTGCCTGGCATAGTGACCATAGAGTGACTTGTATGTGTGCATGCACACATACACACATATTTGCGAAGAGCAGTTTATCATCACTGATGTAAATATACACATCTCTCTATATAGATGTCTCTTTTTTTACTGCATTTTAGGTTTTGGGGCACATGTGAAGAACAGGCAGGATTGTTGCATAGGTACACACATGGCAGTGTGATTTGCTGCCTTCCTCCCCATCACCTATATCTGGCATTTCTCCCCATGCTATCTCTCCCCAACTCCCCACCACCCGCTGTCCCTCCCCTATTTTCCCCAACACACCCCAGTGTGTGATGCTCCCCTCCCTGTGTCCATGTGTTCTCATTGTTCAACACCCACCTATGAGTGAGAACATGCGGTGTTTGATTTTCTGTTCTTGTGTCAGTTTGCTGAGAATGATGGTTTACAGGTTCATCCATGTCCCTACAAAGGACACGAACTCATCGTTTTTTATGGCTGCATAGTATTCCATGGTGTATATGTGCCACATTTTCCCTGTCCAGTCTCCAGTCTATCATCGATGGACATTTGGGTTGGTTCCAGGTCTTTGCTATTATAAACAGTGCTGCAATGAACATTCGTGTGCATGTGTCCTTATAGTAGAATGATTTATAATCCTCTGGATATATACCCACTAATGGGATTGCTGGGTCAAATGGAATTTCTATTTCTAGGTCCTTGAGGAATCGCCACACTGTCTTCCACAATGGTTGAACTAATTTACACTCCCACCAACATCTCTATATACATGTCTCTTTATAAAAGTGTATATATACCTATGTGTGTAATGGAGTGTGTGTGTGTGTGTTTGAATAGGGAGATATCTATTTGTGTGTGCGTGTGTGTGTGTGTGTGTGTATAAATGGTAGGTGAGCCAGGCATAGTGGCTCATGTGTGTAATTTCAGCATTTTGGGAGGCCAGTGTGGGAGAATTGCTTGAACCCAGGAGATTGAGACTAGCCTTGGCAACAGAGAGAGACTCTGTTTCTACAAAATACAAAAATAATCAGTTGAGTCTGGTGGTGTGCACCTGTAGTCTCAGCTACCTGTGAGGCTGACATGAGAGGACTGCTTGGGCCCAGGAGGTCAAGGCTGCAGTGAGCTGTGATTGTGCCACTGCACCCCAGCCTGGGCAACACAACATGCTGAAGCTTGATAGGGGACAAATGGTTGGAACTTAAGGGTTGGTCTTTAAAAGAAACAGACTTTATCATAAGAGGCAAAGAGTGTTTGAAGTTTGTAAGTAGATGGTAGATTTAGGGAGAGGAAGATAAGGGTTCCTTTTGATGGATTCTGCCTTCTGAATGAAGTGCAGGTCGTCAGCGGAGAATGGGCTGGGAGTTGGGTGGAAGGTAATAGGTCTGACCGTTTATTGTTAATCTTTGGGTGGGGCTTGGAAGGAGGAAGGGAAGTGTGCCAAGATGAGTGGGAACTTGAATGTGGTCTGTGGTCCTGAACACCTCCTGCTCAAGTTCCTAGAGGCATACTTCTCAGTCTGGAGCTCACAGGACTTGGGGTGGCTCACGGAAGGTCTCTCTGTGCTGCCGTCTGCTGCGGACGGTTCCCCCTCAGTCCCTGCCTCTCTTCACCTCTGGTCCTCTCACCGAGGCCAGTCAGGGTCCCGGGCCTCAGCATTTTGTGGGGCATCTGGCCCACCACTGGGTTTTGACTTTCTAAGCATGTTTGGACCCATCTTGTCTGGAAGGAGCCCCTTACCCACTCTTGAGGAAGGCTGCTCAATTCACGTGAAGTTGGATATTCTTTGCAATTTTGGGTTTTGTTCCACATTCTTGTTTTATTGAGGACTGGCTTTTCTCCATGTAAGATGCTGTTGTTGTTTTCAATGAGTTTTAAGGGAGATGAGTAAGGTCAAAGTTCTTTATTTGGACTTACTGAATAGAAATTCCAGAACATTCTTCCAAGAATATTAGGTCTTTTCAAATTTGTATATTTTCTGCGTATTCATTAGCCAATTTGATTTATTGGCCAATTTGATTGCATATTTTCCTTGCAAATAAATAACTAATGCAGCATTTACAACCACGAGAAAGAAAACACAGAGTATGTAAAACTCAATCAACCCAACCAGAGAGAAAAAATTTTGAAAAACTAACAACACAAATTTGTGATAAAGTGTTAGATAAGATAGAAGAAATAACTCTAAACATATGAATAAAGCAAAAGCCCACAATCAATATCTGTTTAGATACTGACATGAAAGAGAAGTTACACAGAATACATGAAAATAAAAATGACAAAATATAGCAAGAAATTGTCACAAAGGCCAAAAAGGAAAAGAACAAAAAAGAAAAAAAGGAAAAACAGAAGGGCTAACTCGTTTCATCTCAGAAAAAATAGTGCTATTCAAAGTTAAAAGGATTTAAAAAGACAAACGGAACGTTTTTTTAAAAACTAGAGACAAAATACACAAAGAAAATGTAATGGTGAAGATACTTACATACTGTCCAGCATATTGACGACACATCTGAGTCAACTGTTTGAAATAGAAGAACGTTACCTTTTGTATTGGGGACAATTTCAACACTTTTTTTTTTTCCCCTCAGAAACTGACAAAGCAGACAAAAATAAGAGATTCTATAGAAAGATTGAGAATGCAGTTACCAAACAGCCCCTCCGTGGGGCCGATTTATTCTGTCTGCTGTGTGTCTTTTAGAATTTCATATGAATCTTTGGATTTCAGCTTTTACTTGCTTTCTAGAATTACACAAGCTTTTTCTTTTTCTTTCCCTTCTTTTTATTTTATGGACATTTTTGTATGAGAGACTATATAAATGCATAATTTGTTCATATTTAACAATCTATTACTATAAATGCATGATTTTTTCTTTTTTTTTTTTTTTGAGACGGAGTTTCACTCTCGTTACCCAGGCTGGAGTGCAATGGCGCGATCTCGGCTCACCACAACCTCCGCCTCCTGGGTTCAGGCAATTCTCCTGCCTCAGCTTCCTGAGTAGCTGGGATTACAGGCACGCGCCACCATGCCCAGCTAATTTTTTTTTTGTATTAGTAGAGACGGGGTTTCACAATGTTGACCAGGATGGTCTCGATCTCTTGACCTCGTGATCCACCCGCCTCGGCCTCCCAAAGGATTTTTTCGTTTTTAACACTCTTACCTATATATAGAGATATACATATATGTTATATATACATGTATTATTATATACACATATATAATATTGTTATATATTACAATATGTTATATTATTACAGTGTCTATTATACATATATTCTATAATATTATATATATTTTTTCCTAATGCAGCATTTCTTTGATTTAGTTCTTAATTTTGTTGTTTTGCATTATTATTTTCCTTCGTTTGTTTTTATCAATGTTTCTTTAGAGATCTTCATTTACATTTTGTTTTGGGTTTCTTCTTTTGTGTATTTAGTTTATCAATTTCATTGTTTATCAATTTCACTGTTTAATAATGACTATTGGAGATTATGAATTTGCTTTTGACTACATCTTTGGCTGCTTCATGTATGTTTGAATTTGTAGTATTACCATTATTAGTAGCTTGTAAATATAGTATAATGGAAAGTTTTATTTCCATTTTGATCCAATAACTGTTAAGTAGTTGGGTTTCTCTTCCCAAGTAGATAGCAGTATTTCTGTTTTGCTGTTGTTATTAATTTATATTTTAGTGTATACAGTCATGAATATAATTTAAACTTTTTCTGTAATATTTTTATTATTATTTCCTTGTGGACTTATATATGATTAGTTTATGGAAAGGTTCCATGAACACTGGATGTGAGTGTGTTCTCCATAGAGATTAGAATAGCATTAGTTACTTATATCTTCATGTCATTATTTACTTTTCTATGCTTCATAAGTCAGAGCCTGGAAAAGGAGGTAGGTAAAACATTTAAGCAAATTTTCATTACTATCAATTTCTTCTTGTAATTTTAAGAGTTTTTGTTACATTAATTTGGGGGCCATATATGTCTACATAAAATATCTACAACAATTTATGCACCGGGAATGTCTTTTATTAAAATTAACACCTTTAATTCAATTACTTATTTTTACCTTGAATTTTACTTTTTTTTTTTAAAGTTGTGACCCCAGTTTTCTTTCTCTATAGAATATCTATACCTGTATTTTTTGTTTATTTATTTATTTTTAAAATATTTCAGTCAATTTATTTGAGTTCTCTTAGAGATAGTTCAGAGCTTACCATTTTTTACTTTCAACTTTTGAGCCAGCTTGAGAGTCTTAATCTTTTAATGGGAGAATCTAAGCCACTTACATATAATATCATAACTAATAAATTTGTTTTTCTGTTATATTTTGTTTTCTTTTTTTATATGTGTATTCAATAGATTACTCAGTAAATTGTTTCTTTTCTCTCTCCTCAGTTCTTCCCACTAATCTATAAATATAAAAGCCAAAATTTAAGTTATCAGAAAAGTATAGTTGGACATGTCTTTATTTGGTTACCATTGACAAAAATAAAGCCATATCTACTGCTGTCTCTCATGAAGATACAGATTTAGTCCACTTCACCTTTTTTTTTGCTCCCTAGGTCTATTGGCATTTCTAAGTTTATAAATTTTAAATTACAGTGTTTGGATTCTGAATTCTTTTTATTACTATTTTCGATTTGTGGGGTTTCGCCTGTATTCAAAACTCTGTCTGAATGTCTTCTACACTTAAATGTTCTCAGTGCTCATCTGTTTCTCATTTAACAAGATTTTCCTATTCTTGAGTACTACACTTTGATTAACCTTCTGATGGCCTGGATAATACGCTTCAGTGATTTTTCAAGAGCGGTAGATACGGTATACTTTTGTATCTTTCTGTTGCCCTCACAATTACCAGAAAAATTGTCTGGGTAAATAATTGTTCAATTGGAACATTCTTCATCATATTTCTGTGAATGTTTATCACTGTTTTTTAATATCTAATTTTGTACAGTGGATGCAAATGAAGCCAATCTGATTTTTCGCTTTTTAAATTTTGCTTTTAAATAAATGTTTTTACCCTTGATGTTAATATGTCTTTAAGAAATATCTAAAAGGTGGTGTTTCACGTTTTCTCTGGAATCAGTGAAATATAATGATCTACTTTGAATATGTGTATGTCTATAAACCTGGGAATGTTTTCTTTTCTTTTTTGCCTTTTAATGCTGCTGCTTTTGTGTTTTCCTGGTGTCTTCATTAGGAGCTCCATCATCTGAATATTGAACATCTAATGTGCGTCTCACATGGTTACAGGCTCTTACTGATCATTTCCATTTCTTGGCCTTTTCTGTTTAGCTGTAGGGAAAGCTTCAAAAGCTCCCCTTCTCATAAGAACAGTTCAATATTTTGCATTTTTAAAATCTGTGTTATTGCATCTGAAACCATTTTAAATTCCTTACTTTTAATACTGAGGGATCTTCTTCCATCTCAGTCTTATTTCATTACAAAACAAAGGCTCTGCTTTTCTTGATGACTGTGAGCTCAAAAGTCATTTTATATAAAAGATACTTCAATATTCTATGGTAAATACTCTTCAAAGGTATGTTATTCCTCTACTTCTGGAATGTCTTTCTGAATTTCCTTCTGTTACTTGGCAGCGTTTATTGGTAGGTCCTGTTCTCCTTTTGTTTTTGTTTATTTACGTATCCTTCACTGAGGGCAGCCTTTTTTGCATTGGCATAGCATGTTACCCTATGACCCGGCAGCCCCGGGGGACAGTGAGGATGCACTGGGGTGTTGACATGCCCAGCAGGGGAGGTTCCTTGCTACAAGGTGCCTTCTGTGAGTTGGGTGAAGGGGCCGCATGGGCACTGGTTTCCTGTAAGTGGTTTTAGGTTTGGGCTCATCAGGAGCAAGGCGTGGCTCTGTCAGACCTCCTGCCCCCATCACTGCCTCTGTTAGGGGAGAAGAGCGTCAGCAACATGCCCTGATGTTTTAGGGCTTTCTGTGCGGCACAGCCACCCCTACGCTTGGGTCTCTCGATTCAGCTGATGGTAGAGCTGGACTCCCAGCCTTGGGAATATTGTCAGGTGCGGCAGCACCTACACGGCCCATGGCCTTTGCTCTTACAAATATCATGGTAGATATCAGTTGTCAGCTGCATAGATAGCAGATATCTTAAAGATATCTACGTAGCTGACAACTCTTCTCTTTCTATGGCAATGCCATGCTGAAGATTGCTGGATTTGGAAAATGAAAACACCAGATGCCAAGTTACATTTGAATTTCAGAGAAACACCATTTTTAAACATTTATTTTTAATTATAAGGATGCCCCTATGTAATATTTCTGTTCACTGGAAATCAAAACATACTTAGGTGTTTGTGTTTTACCTGGCAGTCCTAATCATTCTGTTTTCTGTGTGAGGTATTGGAGTCCCTTGTGACTCCGCGTTGATTCCTGCAGTTCATGGCATACAGGCTGTACCTAATTTTCAGCATGGATGTAGATTTTTTTTGGCCTATTACCATATTCTATTAGTTATTGCCTTTGGGTCCACATAGGGGAAAATAGTCTGGTGCTCAAATTGCCTTCTTTCCCATATTTTTTAAAAAGATATTATTCAGGGGAAAAGTGATTCTTTGAAAAGCGTTGAAATTAATATGAAACTTTTCCCAGACCACTCAGTTGCTTCAAGATGTGAACATGTCACTCTCCCTCAAATAAGTATTACAACCATGGCACCCAATTAAGTAATTTTTTCCTTAGTGAATTATTAACTGCGATTTTCTGTGTCTAGCCTCTTTGTTATTTAACATTTTGCTAATTTTTATGTTAAATAAGAACAGTGTCCTGTAGTGATGGTAAGCACTCCTGCAAGGATGAGAGGATGAGTGTTATTTTGTTCATTCTGTGCACTGTGGAACATAACTGGCATTATTTTTGTGGTATTATTTAAGAAAAGAAAGGAAGTAACCCTAGCTTCAGGTCAAGGTGGAGTAATTTTAATCAATAAACATTTAGGTTAGATACCAGGCAAAACGACGCATAGAGCATTTGTGGAATGAAGCTAAGAAGTTACTTCCCTTCGAATGCTGCTCACAGTGACCCCGGGTCGCCTTACTGCTTTCCTGAATAAAGTCAGTGGACCAGGTGTCTTTGCCCTTGGGATGTGTAATTAGTTGCTCAGTTAAGTTTTGTGTCCTCAAGTAGTCGGGGTCAGATGTTCAACAGGGAAGTTCACGGAGCCTTGGTGTCTGGTATTAACGTGTAACCATCTGTGATTTGGTTGTCTGGTTTGGGCTGTTTCTAGCACGAATGACAAGAGGGTGCTGAGGCCGCTCAAGGTACTTGTTCTGAGTGGTGCCAAGATGTGTTTTTAACAATAGCAGACTCTGTGTCATTGGTGTGGTTCTCATAGGGGTCTCGTTGCACAGAGAGGCCCGTCTTCTTTAGTCCCTTATCACCAGGATTACATGGAGCTCTTAATGGGATAAGAGGACCCAAGATTCTGGCCAGGCACTGTGACTCACGCCTGTAATCCCAGCACTTTGGGAGGCCGAGGTGGGTGGATCACTTGAGGTCAGGAGTTCAAGACCAGCCTGGCCAACATGGCAAAACCCTGTCTCTACTAAAAATATAAAAATTAGCCGGGCGTGGTGGTGGGCGCCTGTAGTCTCAGCTACATGAGAAGCTGAGGCAGGAGAATCGCTTGAACCCGGGAGGCGGAGGTTGCAGTGAGCCGAGATCGCGCCACTGCACATTCCAGCCTGGGTGACAGAGAGAGACTCTGCCTCAAAAAAAAGGGGAATCCAGAATTCTGGTTACAGTGATGGAAGTGAAAAGGATGGTAAATAACATCCTAATGTAAAAACAGAATCTGCTCTTTGTAACGTAAGAAGCATAATCCACTTGTTGAATCATTCATTCACGTGTTTATCGAATATTTATTGAGTACCTGGTGTTTACCAGGCACTCTGTTGAAGACTGTGAATACAGTGGAGAAAAAGCCCTGCATGTCATTTCTGCTCCCTGGCATATCACACCCTGGAGTGCATAGAGAATTGCAGCAAAGCATAATGTTTTTTGATAAAGGAAGTTGGGGATGCTACAGAAAAACACAGCTGGCGAACATAACCCAGAATCATACAGTCAAGGAAAGGATCCCAGAAAAATGACTTTTATAATGCAGCCAGAGAGGTCACAGAAATGTGGCCGGGCCGCTGGGGAGGGGCACCCAGAGAGGGGGTGAAAAGTGTCTCCTACTTCTTTGTTTTACCGTAACTCACATGTGAAAATACCAGTTTAGAGAAAATATAAATTAGGAATGATTTCCATAAAGTTGAAACATGTAATCTTTTTAAGGCATAGAGTCCCTTTTTATATCTATATTTTCATTTTTGAAAACAAAAATCCCTATTTATGACATTGAACCCTAGGAAATTGTCACTTGGGTGAGTGCAGACCGTTCCCGCTTATAAGCAGTCTCAAATGGTTCCATCCAAGACAAGCCGTGATTGTTTAAACTGAAGCTCAGCCTGCTCTGAGTTTGGTAATGCCGCTGAATGGGGAGATTTTTTCATCCAGAGCTTTCTGTAAACTCAAGTTGAATGCGTGAGCTGAACTTCTTTCTAAAAGTTAAATTGGATGCAGCTTGACACCCTGCGGTGTCACAGCTGGGCTGAGGCTACAGTGCTCCAATCAGCCCCCTCTGATGGCTCCACGGGAAATGATGAGGGTCAGGGACCCACTCATGGTCTCACAAGGCCAGGAGCAGGACCCCTGCCTCCAAGCTCTGTGCTCCCTCAGCTGCTGGCAGACGACACCCAAGAGGGGTCCTGACTTGGGTGGGCATCATGCTTTGGAATGTGTGTTCCCGTGGGCTTCTGAGAAAGATGACACAATGAGTGTCTGAGTAATCAAAGATAATTACACGGTGACCGACGAGAAGGGCTGCAGCCTAACTGTGGAGCTTTGCCTAGAAAGTCAGTGTTCTCGGAGCCAATAGTTTCCATGTTCTTTGGATTATGCAATTGCTCTGCCTGCGTTTTTCTTACAGAATGTAAGGCCACCTGTAAAATCACATTTTGGATTTTCCTCCCCCTGAGGGAGAGATGAGTTCAGTGCGGGAAAATGAGCAGTGTTTTCGTTCCTTGGTGACAGCGTCGTGTCCGCAGGATGTGGCTGGGGTGGAAGTGAGGTGCCGCCCCTGCTTCCTAGGTTCTAGGGTCCAGCGTTGCACAGATGACTGGGAGTACGTGCTTTATATGCTTGGCCCTGACATGCTGGTGCTGCAGTCACACCATCTCACCTGTTTCTGTAGGGCCCCTCCCAATATATCCTTCCAAGGTCTTTTCTTGGCATCTCTCACCTTAACTCCAAGGGAGGGATGTACACTGTCCGTATGATTTATGATTGCTCATCTGAATTTATTTTTGCCCCAAGTCTGTTACCATTTCCCATTGGACATGTCCTTAAATGCAGCATGTGTGTATGGGAACATGAAAGAATATCAGGTGGAATGTGGACGTAGCAGCAGTCCACGCATTGGGAAAGTTTTTCTTGTTTCCAGTCTCAGCCTGTGTTGTGTCACTGGGAAGATGCGTCTCCATAGATGCTGGTGTGCTTGTGGCAATTTCGTGGGTGCTGGTGTGTTTGTGGCAGTTTTTGTGGGTGCTGGTGTGCTTGTGGCAGCTTTCGTGGGTGCTGGTGTGTTTGTGACAGTTTCATGGATGCTGATGTGTTTGTGACACTTTCGTGGGTGCTGGTGTGTTTGTGACAGTTTTGTGGATGCTGATGTGTTTGTGACACTTTCATGGGTGCTGGTGTGTTTGTAGCAGCTTTCGTGGATGCTGGTGTGTTTGTGACAGTTTCATGGGTGCTGGTGTGCTTGTGGCAGCTTTTGTGGGTGCTGGTGTGCTTGTGGCTGCTTTTGTGGATGCTGGCGTGCTTGTGGCAGCTTTTGTGGCTGCTGGTGTGCTTGTGGCAGTTTTCGTGGGTGCTGGTGTGCTTGTGGCAGTTTCGTGGGTGCTGGTGTGTTTGTGGCACCTTTTGTGGGTGCTGGTGTGCTTGTGGCAGTTTCGTGGGTGCTGGTGTGTTTGTGGCAGCTTTTGTGGGTGCTGGTGTGCTTGTGGCAGTTTCATGGGTGCTGGTGTGTTTGTGGCAGCTTTTGTGAGTGCTGGTGTGCTTGTGGCAGCTTTCGTGGGTACTGGTGTGTTTGTGACAGTTTCGTGGATGCTGATATGTTTGTGACACTTTCATGGGTGCTGGTGTGTTTGTAGCAGCTTTCGTGGATGCTGGTGTGTTTGTGACAGTTTCATGGGTGCTGGTGTGCTTGTGGCAGCTTTTGTGGGTGCTGGTGTGCTTGTGGCTGCTTTCGTGGATGCTGGCGTGCTTGTGGCAGCTTTTGTGGCTGCTGGTGTGCTTGTGGCAGCTTTCGTGGGTGCTGGTGTGCTTGTGGCAGCTTTCATGGATACTGGCATGTTTGTGACAGTTTTGTGGGTGCTGGCGTGTTTGTGACAGTTTCGTGGGTGCTGGCATGTTTGTGGCAGCTTTCGTGGATGCTGGTGTGTTTGTGACAGTTTCATGGATGCTGGTGTGTTTGTGACAGTTCCGTGGATGCTGGTGTGTTTGTGACAGTTTTGCGGGTGCTGGTGTGTTTGTGACAGTTACGTGGATGCTGGTGTGTTTGTGACAGTTTCGCGGGTGCTGATGTGTTTGTGGCAGCTTTTGTGGATGCTGGTGTGCTTGTGGCAGCTTTCGTGGGTGCCGGTGTGTTTGTGGCAGCTTTCGTGGGTGCTGGTGTGTTTGTGGCAGCTTTTGTGGATGCTGGTGTGTTTGTGACAGTTTCGTGGATGCTGGTGTGTTTGTGACAGTTTTGCAGGTGCTGGCGTGTTTGTGACAGTTTCGTGGGTGCTGGCGTGTTTGTGGCAGCTTTTGTGGATGCTGGTGTGTTTGTGACAGTTTCGTGGATGCTGATGTGTTTGTGACAGTTCCGTGGATGCTGGTGTGTTTGTGACAGTTTTGTGGGTGCTGGCGTGTTTGTGGCAGCTTTCGTGGATGCTGGTGTGTTTGTGACAGTTTCGCGGGTGCTGGTGTGTTTGTGGCAGCTTTTGTGGCTGCTGGTGTGCTTGTGGCAGCTTTCGTGGATGCTGGTGTGTTTGTGGCAGCTTTTGTGGATGCTGGTGTTTTTGTGACAGTTCCGCGGGTGCTGGTGTGTTTGTGACAGTTTCATGGGTGCTGGTGTGTTTGTGACAGTTTTGCGGGTGCTGGCGTGTTTGTGGCAGCTTTCGTGGGTGCTGGTGTGCTTGTGGCAGCTTTCGTGGGTGCTGGTGTGTTTGTGGCAGCTTTCGTGGGTGCTGGTGTGCTTGTGGCAGCTTTCGTGGGTGCTGGTGTGTTTGTGGCAGCTTCGTGGATGCTGGTGTGTTTGTGACAGTTTCGTGGATGCTGGTGTGTTTGACAGTTCCACGGATGCTGGTGTGTTTGTGACAGTTTCGCGGGTGCTGGTGTGTTTGTGGCAGCTTTCATGGGTGCTGGTGTGTTTGTGACAGTTTTGTGGGTGCTGGTGTGTTTGTGACAGTTTCGCAGGTGCTGGTGTGTTTGTGGCAGCTTTTCTGGCTGCTGGTGTGCTTGTGGCAGCTTTCGTGGGTGCTGGTGTGTTTGTGGCAGCTTTCATGGATGCTGGTGTGTTTGTGACAGTTCCGTGGATGCTGGTGTGTTTGTGACAGTTCCGTGGATGCTGGTGTGTTTGTGACAGTTTCGCGGGTGCTGGTGTGTTTGTGACAGTTTCGCGGGTGCTGGTGTGTTTGTGACAGTTTCGTGGGTGCTGGTGTGTTTGTGGCAGCTTTCGTGGGTGCTGGTGTGTTTGTGGCAGCTTTCGTGGGTGCTGGTGTGCTTGTGGCAGCTTTTGTGGATGCTGGTGTGTTTGTGACAGTTTCGTGGATGCTGGTGTGTTTGTGACAGCTTTCTAGTACTTGCCCTTCTCTCCTTTTATCAAAAAAGAGCAAGTCTTTACAATAATCCATAAAAGCACCATGACCAGCAGTTGAAATTTTAAAATTGTATTTGAATTTTATTTGCATGTTCAACTTCTTTATGGGTTAAATGATACTGGTTTTCTACCTACGTTGGTGGTGTTTATTTCTTTTAAAACAAATATATTACTATGAAAAGAGTTGATCCGAGGAAGGGGTTTGGGTAAGGGATTGCATGACTGGCATGAAGGCAGGGTCACCTGTTATGAAGGGGGCACGCAGATGTCTGAAATACTGGTAACGGGACCTCAGCATCACTAACACCTGTGCTCCAATTCCCTCCCGACAGTGACGGAAGGTCGAGGGATCCTTGAGAGCATCCAGAGGTTTTCCTTGCTGCCCACCTACCTCCCCGTGACCTACCACATCAACAACGCCGACGTCTCCTTCTTCCTGAAGGAGGCCAACCAGGATATCATGAGGAACTCCAGCCTGCAGTCCCGGGTGGAGTCATTTCTGATTTACAAATCCAAGAGGCTGCCTGTTCTGAATGCCAGCTACGGGCCTTTCTCCATCGAGCAGGTGGTGCCTCAGGATTTAATGCTACCTTCCAACCCATTTGGATTCACCAACAAATTTTCTCTTAACTGGAAACTGAAAGCCCACATCCTGCGGGATCAAGTCTACCTGAGCCGGCCCAAAGTGCAGGTTCTGTTCCACGTCGTGGGCAGGGACTGGGACGACCGCAGCGCCGGGGAGAAGCTGCCGTGCCTGAGGGTCTTTGCTTTCCGAGAGACCAGAGAGGTACGGGGCAGCTGCCGGCTGCAGGGGGACCTGGGGCTGTGTGTGGCCGAGCTGGAGCTCCTGTCCAGCTGGTTCAGCGCCCCGACGGCGGTGGCCGGGAGGAGGAGGCCCGTGGACCCCCCGGAGGGGACTCCCGTGGAGCTCTACTACACCGTGCACCCAGGGGGTGAGAGAGGGGACTGTGTCAGGGAAGAGGCGAGGAAAAGCAATGGGATTCGGACAGGCCACAGTGACCTCGACGACTCCGGACCCCCGTTGCAGAGGATTGGGAGCATCTTCCTTTACCAGACGCACAGGAAACCTTCCCTGAGAGAGCTGCGCCTGGACAACAGCGTGGCAATCCACTACATACCAAAGACGGTCAGGCAGGGAGATGTGCTGACGTTCCCCGTTTCCATCTCCAGAAATGCCACTGAAGATCGCTTCACCTTGAGGTAAGTCCTTTCCCAATGTCTGTCTGTACCCGCTCGCCCATCAGCTGGCGTTTTTGAGAAACTATTTGACCGGAAGAGCTGTTATCGCTCACCAAAGCAGAGCCGGCCTTCCCATCTTTACAAACCCCACCTGCACTGGGAAATCCAGAGACCAGTCTGATCTTTCCAGGTTGGCAATTCAGTTGTGAGAATATTTGTATTAATAGATTTTCCAGGCCATCGACGGGGCAGCCAGGGGGCTGCTGATGTTATGCCTTTTGCCTTAGTTTAGGGTATTCTCAGCAAGTTTTGGGAATGCTAAAGTTATCCGAGAAGCCATTTCAGAACTGGAGAGTTAAATGCCTCACAGCTGAAATGAGGCTGCAAATGAAATTGCAACAGTTGTCAGAAAGGATAGGGAACGCGGTTTTGCCAACTCAAAATCTATTCCAGAGATCTAAGTTCTAAGTATAATATGGTACCAACCTCAAAGTTATCATTTTGTTTCTCCCTGGAAATAGAACTCAGTGTTCAAAAAAATAAATGAGCATAATGTGTGAAGAATCTACAGTAGAATTGGTTGAGTTTCTTATATAAGAATATACCAAAGACAAGACATTTAAAATAAGCTCTGTGTACTTTAGAATAAACACGGGCTAGTTTTCACTTTGGAATATAATGTATGAGAGAAGCTGCTTGCCTTGGCTTGATTGTGTTTTCATTACATAGGTTTAGTTTTATTTTCAACCCAGGCAAGTTTGATTATAACAGCTGTTTAGTATAAGTGTGATTGATTATTAGAAATGTCCTAACACTGCTACATAACTCAACAATTTGACCTGATGCGTAGTGTAATAAAACGTGTGCTGGGACTCCTGAAATTAGGAGCGCAGCTGTGTGTAAGACATATTTCACATCTGGGTTTATAAAGTTCATCCAGTAATGACCAGTTCTCTATCCCCCTTCATATGGAATTGCTTTCTCTATCTTTTCCTTCCTTTCTTTCTCTCTTTCTTCCTTTCCTTCATTCTTTCCTTCTTTCTTTCCTTTCTTTATGTTTAAAGGGTGGATAAGTTCAAGAAAATAAATAATTGTTTTGATTTTACCTTGCACATTTAAATTTATTTGATTGTGATCTAGTATTAGAAATGCCTTTTTGATTTTTAATGAAAGAAACAGAACCTAATGGCCATGCACCTAATGACTGAACTTGGCTAAGTCCTGGAAGGTAAAAACCTTTGGCCTGGTTGGATGTGCCATTCGGGGATTAGCCGCGGGGATTTAGGGCACAGGAGCACATCTGCGAGGCCGAGCCTTCATTAGCTTTCGCTTCTGTCCCTCTGGAAATCACATCTAGATCCAGCTGGCCTCAGGTCCTCAGTGGGGTCTGCTAGCTTTATGTTTTCCTTTTCTGGGTTCAACAGTCTTACATAGTATTTTTTGTGAGGATGGCTGCCTATATAGAGAAATATTTTGGTGGTAGAAACAAAAGGTTTGAATAGGGGAGCCTTGTTCTTACACGGTTTCAAACTGTCTGCCATCTTTTAGGTTTGCCAATGACTGACTGTTGATTTTCTGAACCCAGGATTAAAAACTGCAATCCCCTGAAGCTTTGATTCTCAGGAGATGAGATCCACATGCAGCTTGTGTGTGTGGGTGTGTGTGTGTGCGTGCGTGTGTGTGGAAGCAGTGATGTGCGTAGTATTGAATTTCACAAAAAGCTTTGTGTCTCATGACTTTATTACACACTAAACATATCCATTAGGGTCCAAGCGTGGCTTTTATCTTTGGCAATTTGTAACAAAACCAAGGGAAATTCGCTTTGCTGGGCTGGACAACACGAGGTTCCGAGTCTCAGCGAATTCAGAAGCAAATGTATTTGAAGCTTCTAAATTTGGTGGCTGTGCTCACGAGTCAAACTTTGGAAAAGTTGGGAAGCACAGCAAAAGAATTTATGTTCAGAGCCCATCAATTAGACAGGTCAATTCGATTTAAAATATCAATCTTGCAGATTAGACAACAACGAAGGAAATGTTTCACTAATGTGTGTTTACGTCGGTAAGAGGCTACACTGCTTCTTCAAGAGGCTGCATTAATAATGTGCTTACTGCATATTTAAAATGCTCTGATTATGGATGAATCTCGTGCATTTATGTAAACAGCTGGAGGTCAACTTGGACCTGGCAAGATTATTATCCTTTAACTTGAATTCCTATAATTAGAAGATAATAATATTATATATCTTCTTAAATGAAGTCAATTTGACACTAATCCAGCATAGCTTCCAGATATTTAGAATTGGGGTGCGTCTGTTCTGTCTGACCATCTGCTATAAATAACTCTGAAGGATCCAGCCAAATATCCCTGGGAGCTTTTCTCCCAATTGTGACTGTGTTTCTAGATACTCTGTGTTGAAAGCGCTAGCACGGCCCAGCATTGGGCTCCTGTTTCATAGGTCAGGTACCAGCTGGACATCCACGGCCACTCAAGGATGACTGCAGTGAGAGGGGGCCAGACTAACTGCCATCGACGGGAGGGACATTTGCAAATATGCTTCATGTACATTTGCAAATCAGGGCCGATGGAGCAGCTGTGGTTTGAGCTCTTTATTGATAGCGACTGACCACCCACTGTCCACCTCCCCGGCGCGTGCCTGTGAACACGGGTGTGCGGGGGCTGGAGCACAGGAGTCACTGAAGCGCAGGAGTTAGCTTCTCCCTGCGTGTGTATTTGTATGCGTGTGTATCTGCGTGTGTGTTTCACTCTTTAAGAACAAGGAAGCCCAGGTAGGGCTGTTTGTCATCTTACAAGCTCTGTTCTATCCTGCCGCTTCCATCTTCCAAAGGGTGAACATCTGCAGGGAAAGAAAAGCCACACGCTTTCTTTCATTCCTGAGACATCTAACCATCCCGTTTAATCCCAGAAAATGTTTTCCTTCAAGTGAACAACGGAAGCACCCCACGGCACTGGAACTCTTTCTTCCGTGTTCTTCTCACCACACGTTCTCCCATGTCCTTCCCCAATGGAGAGGGAGGCTCAGGTGCATCCCAGTCTCTGCTTACCCATCATGGGCCTGGAGGAAGATAAGAACCGGGGCTGCTGCTCTCACCTCCTCACTGGTTATTCTTCTATTCCTTTTTGCCGCAGGAGTCTGTTTCAAAAGCGCTCTGGTCTTCAGATCTGAATGGAAGGCTGGAACTGAGTACACAGGTAGCAATCCCTTGGTTACCTAACAGCCCAGAACTATCAGCCGGGGGTCCTAGAGCCGCGGAACAGGCTCAGAACAGGGGCTGTTCTTAAAGGCATGGACAGCCTTAAATTTCTTGAATGAATGAACGAATTGCTGATTATTAACCGATATGTGCACTTTACCGAGGTCTCTGCAGTTTTAAGTGCTCAAGAATTTGTTCAGCGCTGTCTGCCTAGCACTGGGATTGGATTTAAGACCAGGTCGGAATAAGACATTATTGAGGAGATATTCTTGCAAAGGTGACACTGAGAAAGGAGACAGCAGGAGAATAAAATACGAGTGTTTGCCCATGGGCAGAGTGAGCCTGGAATTGATGAGGCTCAGAGGATATTCTTTGGTGGTTTGGGTAGCCAGATATGCAGAAGATTTGAAGCTTGTTAGGAAATAATATGGTGGTTTGAGATTGACCCTGTGAGCTTCATCCACGTGAATGATGTAACCTCTGAACCTGTTGGCCCAGAATAGGATTTCTTCTTCTTCTGTTTCAGGTAAAACATGCCCTGGTGTATCCAATGATATTCTAAGTTGCAGGTCATAAATCACGTTCCAGATAATTTAAGAAAAATAATAAATAGAAGGATTTACTGGGTGGATATCATGGGACCCGGCTTGGCCATGCAGAGTCTGATGGAGGTTGGAGACTGAGCGTGGACATAGCAGCCTCTCAGCAACTCTCTCCCGTCCTCACAGTGGATTCCTTCAATAGTTCTCCTGGTTATATGCACATAAGCTGCAGAGACCTCCATGCAGCCCCTGCTGGGTCCCCTCTCTACTAGCTGGCTGTGCCAGGGGTGGGAGACGGACCAGATGTGGCTTCCATGAAACAAAATGGTTCCTCAAATTACCTTTCACTAAGAACGCATCCATGAGATGAAGCACTGTCCTCTTGTGAAGACTGGGGCACTGTTACAAAGAGGATGGATGTTGGTGTTTTCACATTATACCAGTGTCCAGTGACATCTGGTCTGTGCCTGGGATTGCACCACCCCTTGTCGCCTCGTGGGGATTAATGGAGCTGCTTGAAGTAGAAGAGTGAGAGGCAGACAGGCTTTTTTTTTAAAAATTATACTTTAAGTTCTGGGGTACACGTGCAGAATGTGCAGGTTTGTTACATAGGCATACACGTGCCATGGTGGTTTGCTGCATCCATCATCCTGTCATCTGCATTAGGTATTTCTCCTAATGCAGACTTTTAATTTCAGAAGTTATTTACCTTTACAAAAAACTTGTGAATGTATTGCGGTGTTCCCTTATGTCCCTCTTTTATTAATACCTTATGTTCGTGGGCTACATTTATCCCAATTAATGCACCCATATTGACACATGATTATTAGCTGAAGTCCATACTGTATTCAAACTTCCTTAGTTATTATCCACTCCCCCCTTGGCTATTCCAGGATCCCATCCAGGAGACTGCATTACATGTAGTGGTTGTGTCTCCTGGAACTCCTGTTCAAAGAAAAACTTCAGCAGAATTAAATTTGCAGGAGTTAAACTGAGCGATGAATGATCCGTCAACCAGGCAGGCCCCAGAATCACAGCAGATTGAGAGAGACCCCAGGGGTGCCTCGTGGTCAGAACACACGTATGTAAAATGATGTACAGAAATCGGAGGTGAGGTGCCAAAGCAACTGGATTGCTCACAGCTTGGCGTTTGCCTTGTTTGAACACAGTTTGAATACTCAGTGTGTACGAGTGGTTGAGGTACGGTGGCTGGCATTGGCCAAGACTCAGTGACTGTTGCAGGTGCAGACTACTCAGTCTCGTCCACTCTAACACTCCTCTAGCTGCAACCATTTCTTAGACGTTCTTTGGTTTTGGTGGCATGACCATTTTGAGACTCACTGGTCAGCTGTTTTGAGGAATGTCCTTCAACTGGGATTTGTCTGATGCTCTTTCTCCTGATTGCACCGGGGTCCTGGGCCTGGGGGAGGAAACCACAGAGGCAAAGTGCCGTGTTCATCACATCAAGGGCGCATGCAGCCCACACGACTCACTGCTGTTGATGTTCACTCCAGGGCTGATGGCTGCCGTGAGACCTCAGTTCTTGTCTTTTTAGTTTAAAATAACTTAAACAAGAGACACACAGCAAAGGAGATGCAGCATAGAGCAATTTATTGCAAAAGAAAATAATATTTTGAAAGTTAAGTTCAGAATAGATAGTACACCGGAGAGAGAGGATTCAGGGCGGGCTGCCCTAAGGATGAGACAGCAAAGCTGGCACGAGGGAGACTCTTTATGGGAGCCTTACACGATGATTCACAAGCAGGTGGTAAGAGGTGTTACTCGGAAGCATGTTTGGGGGGGTTCTTCTGGGTGCACATGCACAGTAGCTGTACAAGCTTGTTCATACGTCGCAGGCTCATTAGCGTCTTAAATCTCCACCCAGGGGTGTGTTTTTTACTATTATAATGAGCAAAGAGTCTGAGGACAGGTAAAATCGAAATCCTCATGGTGTCTGCAGGGGAAATTCCTCACTGAAGATAGCTTTGCTTGAATGAACTTGACTACAGTGCTAATGCTGAGGGCTATTGTGTTGATTGCAAGGTCCCAAGGTTGCCATATCCCAGGGACATGGTCACTTCCCGGACCACCTATCCCCCCTCACCAGCACCGGGCTGAGGCTGGGCTCCTCAGGTCTCTCCACTGTAAAGGTCCTTTTCTCCCATATGCTCTGGAAGGAAGTGTTTATGCCCAGCTCACAATTGTAAAGCGGGGAGTCATACTTCACCCTCTTGAGGGTAATACAGCTTTGTAAGTTACTGAGAATTCTGCAGGTGACATTTGCTTAGTTTCCCTCATTTATGTATTTATTCAATCATGTACTTATTTTAATGAGAACACCTGGATATTTATTATATACTTTGGGTTATAATCCAATATTATTTTATGTATTTTGTTGCTCAGATTTCCCACTCTGGCTATTGAGAGCTCTTTCATTTGGCTCCAGTACAACGTAAAATAGTCATGGTGAGAAGGGCTGGCCTTGCCTCCTTCCTCCTCTTAGTGAGCAGCATCTGCTTTCTCACCGTTCAGTGCAATGTCGCCCATAGGCTTTTTGTTTATGTTATTTATCAAGTTGAGAAAGTTCTCTTTCCTTCTTAGTTTACTAAGAGATTTTTTTTAAATCAAAACTTGCTGTATGGCCGGGCGTGGTGGCTCACGCCTGTAATCCCAGCACTTTGGGAGGCCGAGGCTGGCAAATCACAAGGTCAGGAGAACAAGACCATCCTGGCTATGGTGAAACCCCATCTGTACTAAATATACAAAAATTAGCCAGATGTGGTGGCGCATGCCTGTAGTCCCAGCTACTTGGGAGGCTGAGGCAAGAGAATGGCTTGAACCTGGGAGGCAGAGGTTGCAGTGAGCAGAGATCACGCCACTGCACTCCAGCCTGGCGACAGAGCGAGACTCCGTCTCAAAAAAAAAAAAAAACTTGCTGTATATTTTGTCAAGTTTTATCACTGTTATTTTTTGTTAGTTCCAGGGTACATGTGCAGGATGTACAGGTTTGTTTCATAAGTAAACGCGTTGCCACGGTGGTTGACTGCACCCATCAACCCATCACCTAGGTATTAAGCCCTGTATGCATTGATTCTTTTTCCCAATGCTCTCTCCCCACTGCTCTCCCCTAACAGGCCCCAGTGAATGTTGTTTCCCTCTCTGTGTCCATGTGTTCTCGTTGTTCGGCTCCCACTTCTAAGTGAGAACATGTAGTGTTTAGTTTTCTGTTCCTTTGTTAGTTTGCTAAGGATAATGGCTTCCAGCTTCATCCATGTCCCTGCAAAGGACAGAATCTTGTTCCTTGTTATGGCTGCATAGTATGCCATGATGCATATGTACCATTTTTTCTTTATTCCAGTCTACCATTGATGGGTATTTGGGTTGATTCTATGTCTTTGCTATTGTGAATAGTGTGAATAGTGCTGGAATGAACATATGCATGCATGTATCTTTATAATAGAATGATTTATATTCCTTTGGGTATATACCCAGAATGAGAGAACATTTTTCAATCTGTCCATCTGACAAAGATCTAATATGCAGAATCTACAAGGAACTTAAGCAAATTTACAAGAAAAAAAAAAAAAAAAAACAACCTTATTGAAAAGTAGGCAAAGTTCCTTTCCTATGCCAGTTGACATAATCACATGATCTTTCTCTTTAGCCTGTGAATGCAGTGAGTTATCTTGAATAGCTTTTGACTGTTAAATCAGCCTCGTATACCTGGAATAAATTTCACTTGCATGTGGTGTGTAGTTCTTTTTCTACATCGCTGGATTCAATTTCTTAATGCTTTATTGAGGATTTTAATGCCTATGGTACTGAGAGTTATTAGTCTGCACTTTGGTTTTTTCTCGAACGACTTCATGTGGTTTTGGTTATGGTTAGAACATCTTCCCTCTGCTCCTGTTTGCCTGGAGAGAGTGTGTAGAAATGGTATTGTTCATATCTTAAATGTTTGTAAGTTTTCACCGGTGAATCAGTCTGAGCCTGGTGATTTCATATTTGGGGTGGTTATTAATAATTTACTCAGTTTCTTCAACAGATAGTGCTATTCATGCTACTTATTTCTCATTGGGTGAGTTTTGTTAGTGTTTTTCAAGGAATCCATCTATCTTATATTCAAGTTATAAAATGTGTGGATATAGAGTTAGCTACTGTATTCCTCATTATCTTTCGGGAGGGATTGTTTTGCTTTTTTGTTTTAATTTTTATTTTTAATTATAAATTGGAAGATTGTAGTTTTATGTATTTATGGGGTATAAAGTGATATTATGGTTTATGAATATAATATGGAATACTTAGCTAATTAACATATTCATTACCTCAAATATTTACCATTTTTGTGGTGAGAATATTTGAAATTTACTCTTAGCAATTTTAAATGTACAGTCCATTATTATCTACTGTATTCACCAGAGTGTGCAATATATCGCAAAGAAGAAAATTTATGTAGGATCAGTGGTGATGACTATTTTTTTTTTTTTTTTTTGAGACGGAGTTTCGCTCTTGTTACCAGGCTGGAGTGCAATGGCGCGATCTCGGCTCACCGCAACCTCCGCCTCCTGGGTTCAGGCAATTCTCCTGCCTCAGCCTCCCGAGTAGCTGGGATTACAGGCATGCGTCACCATGCCCAGCTAATTTTTTGTATTTTTAGTAGAGACGGGGTTTCACCATGTTGACCAGGATGGTCTCGATCTGTTGACCTCGTGATCCACCCGCCTCGGCCTCCCAAAGTGCTGGGATTACAGGCGTGAGCCACCGCGCCCGGCCCGTGATGACTCTTCTTTCATTTTTGTTGGTAATTTTTGTCTTCCCCTTTTCCTTGTTAACCTGAGTAGGATTTTATCAGTTTTAGTGATTTTTTCAAATAATTAGCTTTTGGTTTTGTAGATTTTCTCTATTGTTTTTCTATTTTCAATTTCATTGATTTTTTTTCTCTAATTTGTATAATTTTCTTCTGCTTGATTCAGGTATAATTTGTTCTTTAGGTGTCTACACGTAACACTAAGTAATTTTAGATTAGGTTATTAATTTTAGGTCTTCTCTAATATGTTTTTGATGCTATAAATATTCCTCTAAGCACTGATTTGCTGCATCTCAAAATTGGGGGTAAATTATATTTTCTGTTTAATTTAGTTTAAAATACTTTTAATTTTTCTTGAGACTTCTTCTTTGATTCATATGTTATTGAGAAGTGTGTTTTTAATTAACAAATATTTGTTGGACTTACCGTCTATATTTCTAGTATTGATTTCTAGTTTAATTACTGTGGCTTGAGAATATACTTTGCATAATTTCTGTTTGTTTAAATTTAAGGCTACATGGCACAGAATGTAATCTTTCTTGGTAAATGTTTCATGTGATTTTGAGAAGAATGTATATTCTGCTTATTTTGGATGGAATATTCCATAAATGTCAATTAGATCAAGCTGATTGATAGTGAGTTTAGGTCATCTACATCCTTACTGATTTTCTGCCTGTTTGATCTATCAGTTGCTCACAGAGGAGTGTTAAGTTTCCAACTGTAATAGGGGAATTGTTTATTTCTCCTTCAAGTTCTGTCAGTGATTGTCTCATATATTTTGATGTGCATTTGTTAGATGCATACACATTTAGGATTGTTGTAACTTCTTGGATAATTGGCCCATTTGTCATTACGTAATGCTTCCTCTTTACCCCTGATAATTTGCCTTGTGGTAAGATCTGCTTTGTCTGGAATTTATGTAAATACTGAAGCTTTTATTTATTATTATTAGCATGACCTTCCTCCATCTTTTTACTTTTAACATGTAAAAGTCTTTTGAGCTAAAGTGGGATTTTGGTAAATGTTACACAGGCAAATCATGTTTTGAAATCTACTTTGAGAATATCTCTCTTTTAATTGGCATATTTAATATGTTCACATTTAAATGCTTTTCATGTAGTTGGATTAATAATGATCATGTTTTTAACTGTTTCCTATTAATTTTATGTGTTCTTTGTTTTGTATCCACCCTTTTTTCTACCTTTTAGGATTCCAATATTTTATATGTGAAATGTAACAGGAAGAAATGGGATTACATTTTATATCCTTTCTTAGTGTACCGATTATACTTAAAATATTGTTTCTCTAAAATTTTTAACATACATTTTAAATCTGAGTCAATTTCATATAATGCTTCAATACTTCCCAGTAGTACAGGTAACTTACAACTGAGTTTTCTAGGTTACCCTCATCCCTTTGTGACATTGCTGTGATTCATTGTTACTACTATTGCTTTAAACAAGCACTATATTTTGATGAATTAAGAAAAAGAAAAAAAAAATACCTTCATTTATTTCTTACCTGAATGTATCTGTCTCTCCAGATTTGGGAGTGGTGCTTTGTTCTACAACCTCAGTTCTCCAATGAGTCTAAGAAAATGTATGGCTTTTCAGTTTTTCCTCCTTTTTCTTGTGAGAATAATTGTGATGACTTCCAAGCCATGTACATGTCAGAGCTGAAACCAGTAGTTCCCAGGACTGTTTCTTAACACCATATTTGTCGGAGGTTACAGAAACATGATTTGAATCAGTTTAAAGAAAAATGAGAATTTATTATAAGGGTATTGATATGGTTTATGAAACCCTATGACAGTATTGATCCTAACCTAGAACCCAGAAGCTAATTGGCTTAGAAGAAACTCATCCAATACCCTAAATCAACAGTGCAAGAAATAGGTAGAATTGAAGTTCAGAGGCAAGAGGGAGTGTTGTGTGAAATGTAACAGGAAGAAATGGGAATCAGTTTACAAAGAGTCATGCTGCAGGCGGTTGGAAGCATTTAGGTTTCACGAGCAGGGGCATGACATGCTTGTGTTCACTTAGAGAGGTAGGGAAGGCAATTCTGGGCTGAGAGAACCTGCATTTTCTCCTGAGAACTTGCATAATATTTAGAGTTAAATCATGCCTAGATTTTTGGTGCCCCATTTTTCTCAACTATAAGAATATGTTTTCTCTATATCTGCTCAGGAATCAAGGTGCAATTCAGAAGGAGGGGCTTTTAAGTAAAAACAGTGGGATTGTGATATTTGGGTGCTGCCTCTGTTCCATGTTTTGCTAGAAGGTCACCATATGACCTTGGAGAAGTCAGACGATCCCCAAGGCTAAGTTTGAATAGAGCTGGTTTGAGTAGACTAGGTTTCTCAACCTCATACCCTTGACATCTGCATCAGAAAATATTTTGTTGAGAGGATAGTCCGTGCACTGTAGGATGTTGAGAAGCGTCTCTGGCCTCTACTTACTAGATGCCTATTAACTGCCACCGTCCATTGTGACGACTGAAAATGTGTCCAGATGTTGCCTAATGTCCCCTAGGGGACACAATAACTTCTGGTTAGAGACTCCTGGACTAGATTATGGCTGTGGGAGAAAATATTCATAGAGAAAATTCACCTCTTGCATAGAGGAACGTTCTGCATTTGGATTTAAGGTGACATTGTATTGCCATTTTTTTTCCTGTAAATTATTTAAATTGCACCTAGCATTTAGTTTTCCATCCACTAGAAGTTCTGCTCTTAAGGCAGAAGCCTTGGTCTGTTTGCTGCTGTTGCTTTATTGTCTAGGTCCATACCTCACACACCACAGTCACTCATGAAATATTGGAAGGATGAGTGGATGTCACTGTCCCTATAATTCCACCCCACCTACTTTCCATTCAGCATGGGGCCAGAGACTAGGTTCTTTGGCTAGGCTCTAGAGGAAGCAGTGGCGTGGGTTTCAAGTCCATATATGGAAAATAACCCAGAGTCAAATGCAAACACTTTAAGGCGTTTGCACTGTGAGAGGAGCTCAAGGACTGAGATGCATTGAGGCAGTTGTTTTTAACAGCAGTGGCTGATTAGGACCATCCGCCCCCAACGTGGGTCTGGGGTGAAGCCCTGGTTTCAGGATTTTTAAAAAGCTCTCCAAGTGATTCTCATGTGCAGCTGGAGTTGAGAATCACTGATTTCATTTCTACCAACTCATTATTCCGGAGAAAAGCTGATTAGGTAGAATGGGAAAGGAGACATTTAAATGAACTAAACTTCTCTCTCTCTCCTGTATGATTGATTCATATAAGTAAATGCCTGTTTGTGAAAACACCACCATATAACCATACGCACAGCCTCTTTGCACACAGTTGCATGAATCCGCTTTTCAGCATGTTGATCCCTAGTGGCTGCAGCTCCACCTGACAGCTTCAGAGGAGCCACAGCAATCAACGGAGGGTTGAGGGCCTTGAGCTCATGGCTTATGGCTCATGGACACTTACAAGGCTTATGGCTACACACACATTTATGTGTCAAACAGTGTGAGTGCTCTGATCCTCTTAGGGAAAGGGGAGGAAAAAGGAATGTAATCACAGTGAGTGCCTACCATTTTCCTGGATTTATACTGTGTCTGTTTTCTGTGGTTTCCTATCATTTCCCTACGATGTCCTATCAGGTGGTTCATTGTTAGTAAGCAATAGAAATTCACTCTGACCAACTGGCAGGCTCTTGGGAGTTCCAGAGAGGAGTGGAAAGACTGAGAAGAAGCTGCAGGACCCAAAACTGCTCCCTAGACCTGGGAAGCCTAAGCTGCAGTTCTGTAGCAAGGGGTGCCTTTGTCAACAAGCCTCTGCTACGGCCCTGTATGCTCCTTTGAACATCTGTCTGCCCTTTGTCAGTGGATCAAACTTCAGGATGCCAGGAAAGAATGTTCTCCGGGCAAGCTTAGGTCACAGTTTCACCCCCTGGCTCTGCCAGAGGAAGGATAGAAAACAACCCAACTCTTCCCATAACTCAGTTGGAAGTGGCTCCTGCGTTCACCTTCCCACCAATATCAATGCCAATGGGGGTCAACTACTACCCCTCCTGAAATAATGCAGGGAGCTCTCAGGATGCAGGCATGGAAGCTGGGTGATAAAAACATGACAAATGTTCACTGTAGACTCCTCAATGAACTGTCCTCCCTGTGGTAGGGATGAGGAAGTTGACATTAATTTGTTCCCCTAAAAGAGGAGATTTGAAATTTGTACCTGCATGTGTTTGACCTCACATTCCTCTTTTCTGTGGTTTGTGTAATGTTGCCTGAGTATCCCCGAAGACCCCACTGTTCTTGTGTTATATAAACTTCTGTTGCAAGTACAGAAGAGACAGGTGCCATAATTCAGTGCTGTGCCGTCTACAAGCCGCCTGAAACTCTGCAGAATGATACAGACAGTACACAGGACATCCCGGCAAGGAACTGGAGATAAACACATTTGAAAGGAGCAATTTGCTCCTACTGCCTCAAACCCTATACCGTCTGAGGAACCCTAAAGGAGCCTGGAGCAGCAGGATTTCTATACCTATTTGACTGAAAAACAGATAGAAGGAAAACCCAGAAAAACATGCAGAAACATTTCATCCACAGTCTTTTCATTCCTCTGGAAGTTGGGATAGGGCCATTGATGGGGTCCTGTGGGAAGTAGGGTCTCAACCCTCATCTTCAAGTATTTACCTCTTGATGGAACATCTAAGAAATGTAGGAAGAGGAAAATCACTATGAGTAGACATGAACACAAATAGCGTCCTGGCTCCACTGTGGCTTTAGGAAGTTCTCCCAGTGGGTGGTTGTGTGAGATTTTCTTTGGCAAAATGTGAGAGTAAAACACCTGAGTATCTGTCACTGTGTCCTTAGACCATCAGTTCAGCTGTTTTTATAAAAGGGATTTTTTAGGATGTTTAGTCTTTGTATTAGTCTGTTCTCATGCTGCTACAAAGAACTGCCCAGGACTGGCTAATTTATAAAGGAAAGAGGTTTATTGACTCACAGTTCTGCAGGAATGAGGAGGCCCCAGGAAACTTACAATCATGGCAGAAGGGGAAGCAAACACGTCCTTCTTCACATGATAACAGGAAGGAGAAGTGCTGAGCAAAGCGGAAAAGTCCCTTATAAAACCAGATCTCATGAGAACTCACTCACTATCAAGAGAACAGCAGCATGGCATGTGGGTAACCACCTCCGTGATTCACTTACTCCCACTGGGTCCCTCTCACAACGCATGGGGATCCTGGGAACTACAATTCAAGATGAGATTTGGGTGGGGACACAGCCAAGTCATATCATTCTGCCCCTGGTCTCTCCCAAATCTCATGTCCTCACACTTCAAACCACAATTATGCCTTCCCAGCTGTCCTCCAAAGTCTTAAATCATTTTGGCTATAACCGAGAAGGCCAAGTTTAAAGTCTCATTTGAGACAAGGAGGCTTACAGGCTCCTCTGCTTAGGAGCCTGTAAAATCGAAAGCAAGTTAGTTACTTCTTAGATACAATGGAGGCACTGGCATTGGGTAAATACACCTGTTCCAAATGGAAGAAATTGGTCAAAACAAAGGAGCTACACGCCCTATGTGAGTCCAAAATCCAATGGGGCACTAATTAAATATTAAAGTTTCAACATAATCTACTTTGACTCCATATCTCACATCCAATCACACTGATGCAAGAGGTGGGCTTCTATGGCCTTGGGGAGGTCCACCCCTGTGACTTTTCAGAGTACAGCTTGCTTCCCAGCTGCTTTCATGGACTGGCATTGTGTCCACAGCTTTTCCAGGCATGTGGTGCAAGCTGTTGGTGGTCTTCTGCGGTATGGAGGACAGTGTCCGTCTTCTCACAGCTTCTTTAGGCAGTACCCCAGTGGAGACTCTGTGGGGGGGGCTTCAGCCCCACATTTCCCTTCTGCACTGCCCTAGCAGAGGTTCTCCATGAGGGCCCTGCCCCTGTAGCAATCTTCTCCTTGGACATGCAAGCATTTTCCTACATCCTCCAAAATCTAGGCAGAGGTTCCTAAACCTCAATTTTTGACTTCTGTGCACCTTCAGGCTCAATACCATGTGGAATATTCCAAGGCTTGGGGCTTTTGCCCTCTGAAGCCATGGCCTGAGCTGTACCTTGTCCCCTTTTAGCCCTGGCTAGAGCGGCTGGGGTGCACACAGCAGGGGGGCCCTGGGCCCAGCCCAAGAAACCACTTTTTCCTCCTGGGTCTCCATGTCTGTGATGGGGAGGGCTGCTCTGAAGGTCTCTGACGTGCCCTGGAGACATTTTTTCCATTGTCTTGATTAACATTTGGCTCTTCCTTACTTATGTAAGTTTCTATAGCCAGCTTAAATTTCGCCTTAGAAAATGGGTTTTTCTTCTCTATTGCATCTTTAGGTCACTAATTTTCTGAACTTTTATGCTGTTTCCCTTTAAATATACATTTCTGTCGGGTGGCTGCCTTCAGCCAAGAACTATAGAAGAAACCCTTAGGCCTTCCAAAAGGGTTTGTGACGATATTCTATAACCATATTTTTCCCTTAATATTTCTGCCACTACCCTGAGTGAATCCCCACATGTTCCCAATTCCAGACCACGTCTTCATGAATACATAAAACTGAATGCTTTTCACAGCGCCCAAGTCGCATCTTGAATGTGTTGCTGCTTAGAAATTTCTTCTGCAAGATACCCTAAATCATCTCTGTCAATCCCCAGATCTCTAGGGCAGGGACAAAGAGCCACCAGTCTCTTTGGTAAAGCATTGCAAGAGTGACCTTTATTCCAGTTCCCAACAAGTTCCTTCTCTCCATCTGAGACCACCTCTGCCTGGACTTCATTGTCCATATCACTGTCAGCATTTTGGTCAAAGCCATGCAACAAGGCTCTAGGAAATTCCAAACTTTCCCACATATTCCTGCCTTCTGAGCCCTCCAAGTCTCTGGGAAGTTCCAAACTTCCCAGCATTTTTCTGTCTTCTTCTGAGCCCTCCAAACATTTTCAGTCTCTGTTACCCAGTTCCAAAGTAGCTTCCACATTTTCAGGTATCCCTATAGCTGCACCCCACTCTCTGTGATGCCAATTTACTGTATTAGTCCATTCTCACCCTGCTGTAAAGAACTGCTTGAGACTGGACCATTTATAAAGGAAAGTGGTTTAATTGACTCACAGTTCCACAGGGCTGAGGAGGCCTCAGGAAACTTATCATCATGGCAGAAGGGGAAGCAAACATGTCTTCCTTCACATGATGGCAAGAAGAAAAAGTGCCAAGCAAAGGGGGAAAAGGCACTTATAAAACCATTGGATCTCATGAGAACTCACTCACTATCACTAGAAGAGAAGCATGGGGATAACCGTCCCATGATTCAATTATCTCCCACTGGATCTTTTTGATGATGCCTGGGGATTATGGAAACTATAATTCAGGATGAGATTTGGGTGGGGACACAGCCAAACCGTATTCGCCTTGTTTGCTTAAATGGAATTTATTATTGTTGTTATTATTTTGGGGATTTACAGACAGAAGAGGTTGCTTTGCAAGTAAAGTTCTTTGCGGTCTTCTTTGGCTCTGTCCACATCCAGTCATTGAGGCTCACACTTTGTAACCTTGAGTTGACTTTTTTCTATGCATGAGTAGCTTATCAGAGCTTCACCATGCTCTATAGGCCCACCTGATAGCCTGCTTTTCAATAAGACTCAAAGCAACTGAAGAGAAAAGGCCCTTGGTATCTTCTCATGTCACCACTGCGTCCACTCAAATGCTAATATGATGGCTGGTACGAATTCTGGTCTGCAGATTTGAGTGGGCAAGGATAGATGTGTGTTTGGTGAGAGAACCCAGTCTTAGTCATCAGAGTTTCACTCCCCCAACCTCAGGTACATTACTACCTTCTGGGATGGTGAGGGTTTGGGAGTGGTGGAGGACTGCATGATGCCATGGCAAGGAGGAAGTGGGGGTGGGCTTGGGTCTCAAATGTCATCTGTCCATGTGGACACCCATGGGAACGTCCACCCTGGTTGTAGATGGAATGTCTTCATATTCCTCTCATCACATCCAGGTGCAATTTTTCTGTGCAACACTTACGGTTTACTCTTAGGAACACAGAGATCACGGGCTTGGTTTGGGAAATTTTGTGAGCTTGCTGAATGCAATAATGATAGCCAACATTCATTAAATATCTATTTGTGCCAAGCACTGTTCTAAGTGCTTAATTTTTTAAGCACATTTAATCCTCAGAACATTTCTATGATGTAGGTACTGTTATTACTTACATTTTTCAGAAGAGGCGGAAACTGAAATACAAAGAGGTTAAACAACTGGCCAGAGGCCCTGTGGTTTATACAAGAATTTAATTTAAGATATTGAAAGCCTACCCTTTCTAACATGCAGCCCCAGAGCACATGTGTTGGAAAATTCATCTTCATAAATGCGAAATAGGAAGGCAGGCACTGATACTGCGAGATTCCTTTTTTTTTTTTTTTAATATAAGAGCACTAAAGAGACTGAGCTAACTAAAATATTTTCCTTATTTAACATATATTTGTTGAAGATTAAGCTTGGTGCTGGGATTACCAGCGAATAAAGCATGCTGGCAGGGCCTTTCCCGAGTGATCAATGCTGTGAGAATGAGCATGTGGTGTTTGCATTGGAGGGACAAGGTGCCAACTTAAGTCAGTGCTTCTGAGAGTAGATCAAGTGAAGTTGTATCCACCATGACCAAAATCTGTATTTGTCACTGCGAATTACAGAGCTCCAAAGGCCATTAAATAAATTGCAGTGGCCCTTCTAAGGACTTTACACATGAATAATTTTCAGGAGAAATGGCATTTTCAAAACAAAAGGGCAGTGTTTGCCTGATGGGGCCCACATGGGGTTTATGAGGAAGAGCCCAGAGCCACAGAGTTGGAGCTGTGGGCACCTGTCTTGACACTTTCACTACTTATGCATCTTGGGAGGGTCACCGAAGCTCACTGAGCCTCAGTTCCTGGGCTCTTACCTTCTCCAGGTGTTGTGGAATATAAACAAAGAGTAAGGTGAACCTGGAGCACACTTAGTGGCACCACGTTTGCTTCAGTACATGATTGATTCCATCAACCAAGAAATGTATTAGGGACCAGCTGAAATGTGAACAGATTACTTAAGGTCATTTCAAATTAAGCAGTGCCAATTCATTTTTCCAAGAGGGCTGATGTTGACAAGTAGCAGATTACCTCTGACTTAAAGTATAAAGGAGAAATAAAAAGAGGGCCATGTTCAAAGCTGCTTAGGAGGCATTTTCTTTGATAACTCAGGGAAGCATCTAACTCAGCATATTCAGGTGCAAGATAGCAGAGCAAAGTGAGATGTCACCTTCCCCTCCCTCCTCTAAAGCTGAAGGTATGAAAAGTAAACTGATTTTTTAAGTGGGAAAAAAAGCAGTAACAAAGACTGGGGGAGGGAATCAGCTAAAGAGTGAGACAGATGTTTTCAAAAATCAGCTCAGTGCATCCAATCACAGCTTCAGAGTCCCCTCCCCCCTCAAGGCCTCAGGCAGGGTGGGATGAGAGTGTGTTGGATTGGATATAGCTGCATATTCTTTGACTCTCTAACTGTTGAGATATGGGATCTAAACCCCCACTCTTGAATTTGTACTGGCGTTAGTGAATTGCTTACCCGGTGGAATGTAGCAGAAGTGATAATCTGGAATTTCTGAGGATAGATCAAAAGAAGCTTTGACTTTGTCCCAGCATCTCCAGGATCACTTGGTCTTGGAACTCTGAGCCAGCATATAAGAAATCCAGCTGTTTTTCTGGGAGACCATGTAAAAGGCTCTGAGACTACATGGAAAGGAAGAGGAACCAGGTGAGCTCAGTCTTCCAGCCTCTCCCGTCAAGCAACCAGACACATGGGTAAGACTGTCTTGGATTCTCCAAACCAGGCTGGCCAGCAACTCACTACCACCAAGTGACCTCAGTCAAGCTCCATGTGTAGCAGAAGAATCTCCCAACTGAGCCCTGCCCATATACCTGATATACAAAATCAGGAATATAGAATAAAGGTGTGGCATTTTAAGCCACTAGGTTTTGTGGTAGCTTGTGAAGCAGCAATAGATAAGTAGTGGTAAGTAAACAGCAGTCACAGAAGACATCACTAATAAGCCCCACTTGCAAGCGGGCAGATGAGAGTAGATACACCAGCTCATGGTCTGTTTTGTCTTTTATCTATTTTCTCCCCTTACCCTGCTGTGCTGTGCTTTTCACTGAGTACACCTCTGCAGTCTACATTTCCCAGGTTCTCAACGTCACCCAGCTCTGGCTTTTGATTACATTTGGTCAGTGGAAGCCACTGATAGGAAACTTGTGGATTGGAAAAGAGGAGGATTCAGGATAATTCTCTCTTCTCTCACTCCACTTTCCCTACTCATGCCAAATGGTTCATTCACCTGTGGGTCCAGCTCCCACCAGGTAGCCCCTACCATGCCTCTAATTTCCCAGTTCCTACAGGAGGACCTTACTCTTGGCCTCTTTTAGCATCACCTCTTTGCTTTGTCCTTCTGACCCTAAGAGCAGAGGCTTCCTGTGTTTATTTGTATTTGGGCTGCATTACCATCCTCTAGTTCCCATTTCAGCAATTTCAGCACCTCTGTAACTAGTTCCTGATATCAAAGTTCTTCTGGTCAATTATCTGGGACGGGTTCTGTTCCCTGACTTGGTTCTGAGGGTGTAGCAATTTGAGAAGATATTTTCTTCTTTGATTGACTCTAACTTATACTAGAGGCAGAGACAAACACTGGGCTTGTCATTGTGTCAGTCCCAGCTGCGATCAAAGACAGATGGATCATAAGCATTCAGAAATGAATATAGTCAAACAGAAGACATAAATATGACACAAACTTTGAAAAGACCCAGAGGCAGTGGAAAAAAGAACACAGAGGGAACAAGGTAATATTTTTTTTTCTACTCAGTGAACTTGTTATGCAAAGGTGAAAAATCAATTTTCATATTTCTTTTCCCTTTTATCTTTTTGGGTAGTTGAAGGATTGATAATAAAAAAGAAATCATTCAAGGATGTCTCTCTCTATCAAAAACAAGGATCCAAGACAGAGAGATAAATTGGAAGGATAATCTGAAGCCCAAGATTATCCAAGTGCATGGAAGAAATATAGTACTAACCTTTTGTCCTTATTTCCATTCCCCTTCTCAGCACACATGCACACACAGAATTGTGTGAACTCAGGCACAGAACATTTGAAAACATTACAGAAAGGGGGAATAGTACTTAGTTATACCAATCAAAACTTTGACAAGTGTTGATACATGCTTTGCAAGATAAAGCATGGACAAGTGCAATTTATACACATTATACTAGCACAAAAAGATAGTCTGAGCAGAGTTCTCCAAGTTGAGCATGAACGAAGTGAAAATAAAAATGGCAGCCCATTTATGTAAATATGTTGCTGAGAGAAAGAAAGCAAGGAAGGAAGAAATGCAAAGCATATAAGAGACAGGAATAAACTTTTGAAAGAAAAACCACAAAGCAACTTCTCTAAGTTTTTAAGTGGGTAGAATTTTTTTTTTTTTTAAATACAAACTTAGCAAACCAAAAGTTCAAAGATAGAAAACAAAGAAGGAGATAATAAAGTAGATCAAAGAGCCAGTACATGAATCGAGGACCAAAACAGTGCAACAGAAAAACTGAGATTGAGGAATAGACAGACACTGGTGAAAAATGTAATTATTGACATAAAGAGAAGTTTGAGATAATCTTGTTAATTTAAGCAAAAAGGCAAAGGGCTGAAAAGAATTAGAAAATGATAGACATGAAAGAAAGAGATGATCCAATATAAGAATACATTCTAACCTTGGAGCTGAGAATCCCAGAAAGAAAATAAACAAAAAATATATTTACAAATAAAAGTTCTTGGATTTTCATTTTATATGTCTTTGTTTTTGCTAAATTAAGGAAGGGCTAAATCTGTAGATTGAAGGGGTATCCTGTGTTATAGGAAAAATAATTTATGACAAAATAGCAATATGAAACATACCTTGATTATAACATTTCAAGAATAATTAATTTGCTAATAATTCAGATAGAATAAACATTCACAAAAAATTAACAAAATGGATATACCATGTTCAAGGATAAAAACGCACAATAATACAAAAGTGTCGGTTTACCTCTAGTTAATCTGTAGAGTCAATTTAACTCCAACAAAAAAACCAACTAGTTTTTTTGAGGAACTTGACAAGTTGATTTTTAAATTTATGTGAAGATCAAAGGGCTGCTAACAGATAAGACACTAATGAGAAAAATATATAGATGGGTTATATTTTTTAATAAAATAATAGAAATTAAAATAGTATGATACTGGAACACAATAGATAAATAACTAATGAATAGAAAAAGCCCCAAAATAGACCTACGAAAATGTGATATTTTGTATAAGAAAGCTACTTTTGCAGATCAGTGAGAAAAAATACATTTTTCAAAAATGACACCAGAATACTAATTATGCAAATGAGAAAAAAGGAATGAGATTTCTGCTTCATGCCATTTACAGGCATTAATTTCAGATCAATTGGGCATTAAAAGGAAAAAGTAAATCAATGTAGAAGAAAATACCAAAGGATATATTTATATCCTCTGAGGGAGAAGGATTTAGACTTTCTTAATCTACCAAAACACTGAGCACTAAAGGAAAGTTAATATATTTGACTAAATTTTAAAAATAAGCACTTTTTAAATCAAAGGCAAACTATAAGTTTAGGGATGGAATTTGTGATAAATAAACCAACAATTATAATGCAGTATATATAAAGAATCGCTATTGTTCAAATAAATAACCTGTAATTCAAAGCAAATAGCCAGATACAAAAATGGGCAAAACATATGAACAGATATTTTGTAGAAGAAAACAAAAATAGTTAATAACTATATAAAAAGGTACCGCATTCCATTAGTAATCAGGGAAATACAAATTGAAACCATAATGCTTTAATTTTATACATACCATATTGCCAAAGTTAGGTAATCTGATAGTAGCAAGAGAAGTTCCTGAGGATGTGGAAAAAGGAAATGCTATTATTATTGCTGGTAGGAGAAAAAAATGGTACAATTCTTCTAGAAAATAATTTGAAATGGCCTAGTGATATGACCTCACATTTCCACTTCTAACGTGTCTAACTGAGAGACACTCTCACACTTGTTCACCAAAAGATATACTTAAATATTTGTAGAAGCACAGTTCATGTCAACAAAAAACTGAAAATGACCAAAATGACCATTGAGAAGGTACCGGATCAATAAATTTTGACGTATTCCTGCAATAGAATTATTATGTGCTGGTGAAAATAATTCAGTTATAGCTAGACACATCAATGAACAATTTCTGTATTATAATAGCAAACTTAATTAAAATTTGCAGAAAAATACACTTATATAAAGATACAAATATGCGTCAAACTAACAATATAATGTTCATAGATAATGGAGCAATATGCTCATTTAGGTAAAACTATTAAAAAAAAAAAAGGCAAGAAAATCACTACAAAATTTAGGATGGAAAGCCAGTAAGGAGGATGAAGGCTGTTACTGGGGAGGATCATGCAGGAACATCAAAATACTAAATATATTCTAGTTCTCATCTGGGTGCTAAGTTCATGGAGTGTTTATTGTTATCCTTTAAACTGTTCATATATGATATATACTCTTTAAACCGCATATATGGAATTTCTATTAATGTTCTACATGTACTTATGTGTGTATATGTATATGTGTTCTTGTGTTTGTGTGTGTTTATATGTATATAATACATGTCAAAATTGTTTAAAGTTTGGAAAGAAAAACCAAGTCAGTTGTTACTTACCAGGGATAGAAATGTATGCTGGCTTTAGACCTCTTCACAGCAACATTCACTGCTATATCAGTCTGTTCTCACACTGCTCCTAAAGACATACTTGGGACTAGGCAACTTGTAAAAGAAATTGGACTCACAGTTTCACGTGGCTGGGGATTCCCCACAATCATGGCAGAAGGCAAGGAGGAGCAAGTCACATCTTATGTGGACGGCAGCAGACAAGAAGAGAGAGCTTGTGCAGGGAAACTCCCCTTTTTAAAACCATTAGATCTCATGAGACTCATTCACTATCATAAGAACAATGCAGGAAAGACCCACCCCCATAATTCAGTCACCTCCTACCAGGTTCCTCTCACAACATGTGGGAATTGTGGGACTTACAATTCAAGATGAGATTTGGGTGGGGACACAGCCAAACCTTATCAACTGTCATTCAATGCCAGAAGATAATAGAGTAATTTCAGCAAATCACCTATGTGCTCCATAAAAGGACTTTGGTTATGTACACTCACATGATGCTGTTCACAGAATACTATATAGCTATTCTGGTATGTAAATTTTCCAAAACATTAGGTGAAAAAAACTGAAATGCTGAAGAGATAGGATAGGATGTTGAATGGATGGGTAGGTAGATGGGTGGATGGATGGATGCATGGGTGAGTGAGTAGATGGATGGAAAGATGGATGAATGGATGAGTAGAAAGATAAAGATAGATAAGATAGATAATAAATGATGATGGATTACATAAATGGATGATAGATAGTGATACAGTTTGGATGTTTGTCCCCTCCAAATCTCATGTTAAGATGTTACTCACAATGTTGGAGTCAGGGTCCAGAGGAGATGTTGCGTCATGGGGCTGGATCCTTACTCACAATGTTGGAGGCAGGGTCCAGAGGAGATGTTGGGTCATCAGGGTGGATCCTTCATGAATGGCTTGGGGCCCTCCCCATGGTAGTAAGTAAGTTCTCATTCTGTTCGTTCACACAAGAGCTGGTTGTTTAAAAGAGTCTGGTGCCTCCTTCTCTCAGCATGTGAAACACTGGCTCCCTTCACCCTCCTCTGCAAGTAAAAGATGCTGGTACCTTGCCTGCACAGCCTGCAGAACCATGAGCCAAATAAACCTATTTTCTTTATAAACTACCCAGTGTCAGGTATTCCTTTTTAGCAAAGCAAAACAGACTAACACAGACAGATAGATAGATGATAGATTAAATTAGATAGATGATATAATTAGATAATAGATAGATAGATAGATAAATGATAGAAGAGAGAGAGAGAGATCAGGTCTTTACTACATCTCAAGTAGCATTCCTCCAAGCTCCCATCATCTTGGTGAAGTTTCTTTTCAAGCTAAAGCCTGAAATTAGGCTGTTTGCCTCCTTTGTGCTTTGGCCATGGTGGGCTCCCTCTGAGCCCCGTGTGAGCAGGGACCTTGTCTTCCTTGGGCATCCCTCGAGGCCACAGTGTGCAGTGCCGGGCACATAGCATGCACTAAGTGTCTGTTAACTGGAAGATTTGATTAAAGCCAAAGGCCATGACAAATTTGAAGGCATCAGAAGAGTCTCTAAGTGTTTTGAGAGCCCGGGTTTTGCTGATGGGAAAATGTGACCGTTTTTCACTCACAGTCATGTATCTTAGACTCTGTCGTTAAGGTTTTCCTTGCAAGTCCATCCCAGTGCAGGGCGTCTCAATCTTGGCACCACTGACCCTGGGACTGGGTAATTCCTGGTTGTGTCTGTGTGTGGGTGTGTTCTGAGCATTGTAGCACATTAGACGGTGTTGCTGACAACCAAAAACTGTCTCCACATATTACCAGCTGTCCCCTGGGGCCACATCATCCATCCTCAGTGGAAATTATTGCTCTGAGGAAAATTTTCCTTCTTATTATGGAATGAAGTACTTGAATTTCAGATTCTCTTTGAAATGTATATGATAATTTCCTTTAATTTTTATGTTTTTAATTTTACTTTAAGTTCTGGGATACATGTGCAGAACGTGCAGGTTTGTTACATAGGTATACGTGTGCCACGTGGTTTGCTTCACCTATCAACCCCTCATCTAGGTTTTAAGCCTCGCATGCATTAGGTATTTGTCCTAATGCTCTCCCTCCCCTTGCCCCCCAGCCCCTGACAGGCCCCAGTGTGTGATGTTCCCCTCCCTGTGTCCATGTGTTCTTATTGTTCAACTCCTACATAAGAGTGAGAACAGGTGGTGCTTGGTTTTCTGTTCCTGTGTTAGTCTGCTAAAAATGATGGCTTCCAGCTTCACCCATGTCTCACAAAGAACATGAACTCATTGTTTTTTATGGCTGCAGTAATGTTTACAATAACTTTCAGTAAGTTTTGTATCCCTTGCTGCTGCTTCTACTTGTGATTTAAATTCTTCCACTATCATCTCTCTCTGTTTTTTCTTCATTTCATATTCCTTACTGGTAGAAAAACTTGTTTGGCTCTAAAGACAATCATATTACCCATTTTTCTAGATGCTAGTGAGAGAAAACCAAAGCAGAGGAAACTGTTTATTCAGGAACCGAAACGTACGTGCTGAAAACAACCAGAATTTAACAGGACAATCTCAGCTCTGGTGTGATGAGCTGCAGGACAAATCCTACATGAGAAAGTCCCCAAAACTATTATGGTTAAGGGCTAGAACATAAAACATATGTAGAGTTCGAGTTCAGACTTGATATATTTTTGAAATAAAAAATTATAAAGTAAGAGGATAATTTTGCTGTAATGGACATGATTTGTTGGGAAAAGATGTCTGAAAACGGGGTTACTTTGGTGAGGATAAATATACATTCTCAGAAGAAAATGAAATTTCTGACATTCTCTACCTAAGTGAAATATAAGTACTCAGCCACGTTTTAAGGTGAATTTATCCATTTTATTTGCCAGAAGGGACATCTGTGCAGACTGCTTCAATTCACATCTATGCAGACTGAGTGTGCCGCTCAGAAAATGAGTCCCTTCCAGAGCCTATTTCAAATCTTTGATGCCTCCAAAATTAGCACCTGATACCCCTTTGCATTGGTTTGAGGAAGATTTATTTTATTTCTGCTTTTGAAACTCTTGACTATATTACAGCAAAGAAAACTCAGGGGGGCTTGCATTTCAGACAAGTAGAAATGGAGGATGCTGGGAGGCACTGATTTAAGTCTTCACATGTTATCTGCAAACTGTCAGCAGGGGTTTCCTCTGTGTGCTGAGCTGAGCTGACGGAGTGACCGTCATCATGCCTAGAATTTTCCTTGAAGACCTGTGTCGTCTCGGAAAAGGGGCAAAACCCACTTTTCACATAAGGTGTCCCTCATTTTCATTAACATCTGTTTTATAGAATTGTGGCCTATTTCTGTTCTACAAAGCCTTTGAATCAGACACTTAAGGGACTCTCAGACTGGTAAGGAGCAAAGGCTGGATATTGTTTTTTGCTGGAGAAGTAGGACATGGCAGATCGCTCCATCAGACGCTGGAAGTGTCAGAGCCCAGCAAGTCCAGACCCAGAAATTGTCAGCGTGGTACTTGGACTGTCTCCTCCCTGTCTCTTGCAAGAATGTCAGTGTAATTCCAACACCATTTTGCCTGGACTGCTCTGAATTTTATTCAGACATAGAAGACTAAGAGAATGGGGGCTAGTTTTTTTTCAGTCCTGGATCTTTGTTTTTTTTTGTTGTTGTTGTTGTTGTTGTTTTCAGATTTCTTTCAGGCAGAAATTTCAGGTTTGTACATGGCTGATATACAGTGGTGATTGCTTTTCTCAAAATGTAAAAGCTTTTTATGATTGAAATTTCCACACATGTATGAAAGTAGAATGGAATAACAGAGCTGTACGTTACCCAGATCCAATCATTATCTGTGCTCGGCAGTTTTGTTTCATTATTCCCTCTTCCAAATACTTTTTAAAAAGTCAACTTTAAAGGCAAATGCTGGATGCAAGAAGCCAGTCCCAAAGGTCACATGTTATGTGATTGCATTTACGGGACTTTCTGGAAGAGTTAACATATAGTAATGGAGAATCGATTCATGGTTGCTAGGGGTTAGCAGAGGAGAGATGTTTCTCCTACAAAGGGAAAGCATGAGAGAGTTTTGGGGGTAATGAAACTGTTTTGTACCTTGACTGTGGTAGTGGCTACCTGAATCTAAACAAGTTTTAAAACTCACAGAACTGGCCGGGTGTGGCGGTGCAAGCCTGTAATCCCAGCACTTTGGGAGGCTGAGGCAGGCAGATCACCTGAGGTCAGGAGTTTGAGACCAGCCTGACCAACATGGTGAAACCACGTCTCTACTAAAAATACAAAAATTAGCTGAGTGTGGCACTGTGCACCTGTAGTCCCAGCTACTGGGGAGACTGAGACAGGAGAATCGCTTGAACCCAGGAGGTGGATGTTGCAGCGAGCCAAGATCATGCCATTACATTCTACCCTGGAGTATTGTCTCAAAATAAATAAATAAATAAACAAAAACAAAACCAAAAAACCACAAAAACTCATAGAACTGTATATCAAACTATTTATGTATACATATATGCACATATGTAGATTGCATGCATCTATAAAATTGCCAAAACTCACATACTCTTAAAATGTACAATCGAGTTTTTTATTACCTGACACTGACCTAACTTGTCACACCAGCGCATCCTCACCCAGCTGTTCTTTTTCAATCTCAAGCATTCAGGCTCTGGGGAACTTTGGTTACCTAAATCATATCATTCCCCTTTGTATGGTCAAGGGAGGGAACACCAGCTGCTGTACCTCACCAACCCAGACGTCTCAGATGCCTAACGTGGTCAATGTGCGCTTCTTGGGCACGCAAAGTCCAGTGCTCATTGCGGAGCCGTCCGTGGGTAAGGTGAGGACCTGGGCTTCCTCGGGGGCTCTGCCGTGTTTCACATCCAGCCAATAAACCGGAAGTGAGAGTGTGCAGGGTTATGTAGGACATTCTACTGTCCTGGAAGTGGGATTGCTTTTGCCCAAATGCCCTTGGCCGGAACTCAGTCACGTGGTTACATGACCCTGACAGGCCATGAAGATGGGCGGCCTGGCTGTGGGCTCCGAGAGGAGAGGCTGGCTTGGTGCTATCAACCTCTCTTCCACATCTTTCAGGACTTTGTTCTTGGTTTTTCAAGGTCGATGAAATGAGTCTGTCTTCACCTTGACCACTGTCCACCTTATTTGCATTTTTGCATTACCAGGTCATTACCACGAGGGGGAATTGTTTTGCTGAAGCAGCCTGGGGTCCGCAGCAGAGAGGCTCAGCCCAGGCCTTAACGTTTCTTTTTATTTTAACCCCTAGTCCTAGGCAGTCTGATTCCCACTGTGCTACTGTGTCCCTCAGGCTTGCGATTTGTGAGAATCCAAGCCATTCTACCACTCTGCTCTTTGCTGCCTTGCTTTTTTCTTCCTCCTTCTTTCAAGGTCTGATCAAGAACAATTTCTCCTTAATTTACAAATTGGCTATCACTTCTTTAAATAGCTTGCCCTTCTCTTGGGCCATAGACTGCCCTTCTGCTCTGTGCTCCCACTCAGCCAGTGTCTTTCTGCTCTGGGGTTTCCTCTCCCCACCCCAAGAACACCTCTCATCACCCTCCCTTCCACAGCCCTGGTCCAAGTTTCAAAAATACTTCAGCCTTCCTCACCTTATCTTTTCCATATAGGCACCCTTACCATGTTAGCTGGCTGTATTTGCTCATTTTCTTACATTCCCTGTGGTACCTAACCAATGTTTAACCTTTGTTAATTGACTTAAACAGCTGGTATTTAGAGTTCTGAGAATGCTAATAAAACTTTCCCTGGCTGGGGTGCTGGCCATATTTACTTCTTCTTAAATGTATCTACCTTCATTTATTAGGGCATATATTTTTCATAGAAATTCATTTTCAATTTAGTATTGAAAACCTTTTGCAACTACCATTTTACAACTGATGGGAGCATAAGTATTTCACAAAGTAAGATGTGTCAAAGATCTTTTAAGTTGCTTCTCTTCCCCCAAGAATAAAACAAGTGTTTTGCAAGTTTCTTCTATCCTCTGGCCATAAATTTTTTACTTTTCCATTTTCTTTGCTAGGAATATTATTAAACATTTTTTATATATTATCTCAATATTCATCTTTTCTTTGCTTTTTTTTCTCTCTTGCCAAAAGAAGTTTTTAGTGACTCCTCACTCCAAAGAAAAGGAAACATCAAAAATATTTCCAAGATTTTTTTAACAGAAGCTTGCAAATTCAAATTTTTTCTTTTCGTTTTGGAAATGGGAAATAAATATTGTACAAACCTCTGCTGAATGTAAATATGTGTATCTCCCCCATCTTCTCTAAGCTCTTGGTTACCTCAGGCTCATAGCTCAGTTTAGATTTTTGCTGGTGCTTTGAGGAGGACTTTTGAGCCGTTGTTTCAGAAGTGTGCCTAAAAACAAAATGGGTTTTCTTTCTTTATAGAGTTGGTTTTGTAACCACCCAAGGGGTTCACCTTGCCCGCTGCCTAGACAGAGCCAATTCATCAAGACAGGGGAATTGCAATAGAGAAAGAGTGGTTCACGCAGAGCCGGCTATGTGGGAGAATGGAATTTTATTATTACTCAAATCAGTCTCCTTGAGCATTTGGGGAGCAGAGTATTTAAGGATAACTTGGTGGGTGGGGGGAAGCCAGTGAGTCAGGAGTGCTGACTGGCCAGAGATGAAGTCATAGGGAGTTGAAGCTGTCTTCTTACACTGAGTTAGTTCCTAGGTAGGGGCCACAAGATCAGATGAGCCAGTTTATCCATCTGCGTGGGGCCAGCTGATCCATCAAGTTCAGGGTCTGCAAAATATCTCAAGCACTGATCTTAGGAGAAGTTTAGAGAGTCAGAATCTTGTAGCCTCCAGCTGCATGACTCCTAAACCATCATTTCTAATCTTGTGGCTAATGTCAGTCCTACGAAGGCAATCTAGTCCCTAGGCAAGAAAGAGGTCTATTTTGGAAAAAGGCTGTTACTGTATTTGTTTAAATTATAAACTAAGTTTCTCCCAAAGTTAGTTCAGCCTTCAACCAGGAATGAACAAGGACAGCTTGGAGATTAGAAGCCAGATGGAGTCAGTTAAGTTAGATCTCTTTCACTGTCTCAGTCATAATTTTGCAAAGGCAGTTTCAATCCCTCCTTTTGGGTTTTATAACACCTTAATCTTAAGGTGTAGGCTGTGAAGATGGGTAAAGGCCATCGATCACTCTGGCTTCTTTCTGCTGACAGAGGACATAATGGGAATGAGAGTGAACCCCAAGATGAGAAGAGTGAAACCGCTTTCCAGCTGTCTGAGTGGACTCATGCAGGCCTGGCTGGGTTTCTAAGGCTTGGATGGCAAAAACATTAGTACTCTCATCTATAGTTTTACTACAGTGTTTAAGTTAACACTATAGTAAATAATGTAGTAAATAATTAGTAAACAATGAGTCCTAGGATGAGAAGTACGATTCCCAATTTTAAATGCAAAGATTTGAAAGGATTAGTTTGGGGACTTCTAACCCACAAAGAATTTAGAATTTAGTCTAAACTGCAGAAAACAAACAAACAAACAAACAAAAAACAGCTCAGGAACAGCTAACAACAGTGTACTCTAGTTTTTTTGGAAGCATAATTTTTCTCTTTCTAGTCCCCATTTTTATAAAAACAAATCATGATAGAACTGATTTGTTTATAAAATAAACTTTAGTTCTTACTGTACTTGGCCTGATTATTTGCATAAAGTGCAGCAAGAATTATTATTTTTCACTTAGGCTGTTTTTTTTTAATTGGCTTTAATAGAACTCTGTTCCATGAAGAATCTCAGATAAAACTTTTTAAAAGCCGAGCCCAGCCATGTGTTTGTACCCTCAAATACCTATGAGTTGAGCAAATTCCTGTCCTCTTGAGGACCCAAGACAACTTGGGGTTACTGGGACTGTCAGAAAGTGACATAATTTACTTACTACAGATCAGGAACCTTGTATGGACTCTCTGCAGACAAGGTATGAGGCCACATTCCCCAATGCGCTTTAATTGGCTTTATAAGTCAACTCTGATGCTTTAAAGAAAGCATGCCATTCTAGTCAAAGCCTTGGTAAAATAACCGATTTCTCCAATTGTGTCCTGTTACCAAAGCAAACAGATTCTTATTGCACTTATGCAATTAATATACTGCTATAATTTGAGAATACTCACAAATAGTTTCCAAATTCTGGAGAAATCAGGTAGAGAGGAACAAATATGCTCCAAACTTTGTTCACAGGACTGTATTTTACTCACTTGTTAAAAGTTGCAAATAGCTCTGAAGAAATAAGTTCTCTTGACCCTGAAAACAAAAAGTTTAGCAATGTTTAATACATTAGCTCTCCATGAGAGTCTTAGAAGTTCTTTTCTTCCTCTAGTCGAAGAGCACAATTTTTAAATTTATCTGAGACCTCCACTCAGAGTCCTATATCTGGTTATAAACTGTCGTGTGAAAAGGACCAAAGCAAGGCAAAATGTCTGTGGGTGACAAAAGTCTATAGCCACTATTAAAGCTACAATTGACTAGGAATTTTGGTTACCTTTGTGGCATATAACAATTTTACATAACAATTATTATTAGTAATGTTATCAAGTTATATCAACATTATAGAAGTTTCCCATAATTTTGGAACACATATTAATAACATATTTATACAAATAGTCCAAAGTAAACCAAACACCATTCACTTTTCTATTTGAAAGTTTTCCCTCTATTCTAATGTCACAATCTCCAGTATTATTAATCAGAATCCTGCATTTAAAGAGGACCTGTTAAATTTTATAGCTAATTATGAAACCATCTTTTAAAGAGGATCAAAATGAGACAACAATTGTCTGTGGATGATGAAAACATTTTAGGGCAGCTACAGTTAAAGGCATGACTGACAAGGAAATTTGTTACCTCCATGGCACACAGTTTGTTAACATAATAATTATAATTATTATTGACAACATATACTAAGTCATATTAGATTTATAGGAGTTTTACATAATTTTTAGAACATACACGAACATCGCATTTACACAAATATAGACCACCGAAAGTTAAGCACCATTTCATATTTGACAATGCATCCTGTATGATTTTTGTACCAAATAAACCAAATGTCATTTTTGGACTTTAGGTTAGAAAAATAATTTTTTTTTTGGACTTTAGGTTAGAAAGAGACCTAATTTATAATTTGATTTTGGAAAGTTTGTCAAATATCAAAGATTTAAAACACCGGATATCACAAAATAGAATCCCAGGTTATCATAAGTCCTTCATTTGGCCAAAACTATAACTCCAAAATCTTAAAAACCTCTACTATGATAGGAGACTTAGCTTTCCAAATGAGGCTCAATAAGATAGCATGAGGCTAATTGGATTTCTCTCTTATCTCTCCTCCCTTTTTTTCCCCTACCATTTACCTAAAGGACAAAACAAAACTCTTTCATTATCTTTTAACATTATATCAAAATTGTCTTCAAAAGAGAAAACTAAATTCTATGTTTTCATTTGTGCATCTTTAATGTTAAAGCTAGTTTTTAAAATAAAATTTTATATCTTTATCTGGTTTTAATTAGTTTGACCATAAGGTAAGATTTTCATTAACTTTTTAGAGCCCTTTACAATTTTCCATCAAACAGCAGATCAATTTTCTAAAACACTGTTATTCGGACACATGGGCCCAGATTCTGGCCCTATGTCAGTATGATTTTAATGTTTAACCTACGCAAAAAAACATAATTTCTTTTAAATCTTAGCCACCTTGTTTAAACCTACAGAATTTTTTTTTAATAAAATTAACCCTTTATAAACCCATTTTGCTTTGCTTAAACCTTCAATGTTGTCCTATTACTCTTTTTGGTTAAGAGAATCTTTAAAACCCTCTGAACTAGACAAAATTATATTCCTTCTAACAACAGCCATATTCTTATGCCTTCTTAGAATCTTTTACCAAAAACATATTCCCTAAGCAACTTGTATGTAAAACTGTTTCTCCAGTCATCTCAATTTCATGTTACAGTGTTAACTGTTAAATAAGGAATTTTAATTATGTACTGGGGTGGAGCCTAGGACATCAGACAGAAATGAAGATAAGGTCTGACTCTTTTCAGCATAGCTAAGGGCATGGCTCTCCACATGTCCCCAGGCCTCGTCTATAATCTAATGCTCCAAAGTAGGTAAATTGACAATTTTTAAAAGTCAAGGAAATGGTTTGACCTTAAAGCATTTAGCAGATTTGATATCTGACATTAATTTAGACCAAATGTCTACATTTTCAAGACATTGTATTTTACCAATAATCTTTAACACTGCCTTTATTTCCAAAAGATTGCTAAAGTTATGTGAACAAAACGTATTCAGGTTTCTATTTTGCTGACAAAGTACTTAAGTGCTTATTTTTCTAAGCCGATAATCAGAGATCTTTTATATATAAACATCACACACACACACACACACACACACAATACACACATAAATGCAGACAAACAGAAGATTCAGCAGTTGTAAGATTTTTCATTTGCCAGTTTCTTAATTGGATGACTGGCTCAGGGTGGAGACCTTGGAGGAGCAGGGCCTGGGAAGCATGCATTTCTAGGGCCTAATGGCAGCTGAAAGTCAAGACAGATCCCCAAAATTAAGGGTGCCATTTTATAATGGACCCTGGATCCCCAAAAGGCTGGAAATACTACTGGAGAAGACAGTGCAGTGCTTTTTCCAACTGTGCATTTCATTGCAAGGCAACCCAAAGCTAATCAGCCCATTTAGGTGGTTTCAGTTTAAGAAAATTAAAATACAATTTATTTCACATAAGAAGAGAAAAAATACTAAAGTTCCCTCAAGGCTTCTCAATTTCAAACTGGATCATTCTCAATTACAGAAAAAAGTCATAAAATGTTAGTTATTCAGATTTATTTCCAAAATAGCTAAAACAGATCATGACATTGAAGTTCTTCACTATTAGACAATAAATATCTCAAAATATATTCAAGAATCTACTACGTGCCTAGCACTGTGTGTAAAATACATGTTTTGTGTATTAGAAAGGTCAATAAAAACTACATATGAGATAGGCAGAAAAAGGTGACATAGCAAGTCTCTACCCATAAAGACGTCTTTGACCTTGTTGGAAACTCTAGAAACCCTTGTGAAACCATTTGCAGATGACTCAGCAAATAAGGAAGTCTTCTATTGCTCCATGTATGAAAGAGGTCAGTATTTCAAGTAGACTGTTCAAATGCAGCATGTTTTCCTTTTTGACCAAAAATAAAACGTCCTAAGCTTCCTACGTTTAATTTTCCACGATGGCCCTTTGTCTGGTTTCATCTTTGCCTACGCACTCATTTCCTGCTCTTCTCCCATATTTATTAAGGAGCTATTGAGCCCTGCCTGCATCCCTCTGAAAATTGCAAATTGCATTGAAGACATGAGCAGCTTCCAATGCTGGTGCATCTAAACCTCTTTCTGGTTCTTAGTTTTCTAATTAGCTGAGGTTTGGGCCAGCTTTTCTTGGAGAATCACTGCTGTTGTATGAGTTGTAGCAAATTGCCACCCACAAGATGGCCCACCCCATCAACCAAACTGGGGACCTCACTGGCAGCTTTGAGGTAGGACAGGGTCTGGGATCTAAACTATGCCCATTTTTACACAGAGAGGATGACCGAATTTTGCAACTGGTAAGTACTGTGTTACTGTGTGCAGAAGTTAAGCATGTAGGCTCCAGAGACAGGATGCCTGAGTTCTCTCTACATCTGATCCTCAACCACAAAATAGGGATAATAATAGCATTTACCTTTTGTGGTGGCGAACACATAAAACTCATTTAGAACAGTGTCCTGCATATGCAAGTGTTCAGTAAGGGTCAGTTGTCATTGCTGTTTTCGTGTCTGGGGGTTGAGGGATTTTGTGTCTGTAGTTTTATTCCACAGTATTTCAGGACCAACCAAAATTAAGGATTTCTACCTTCTCTGAACAAGCCTACTCTCTAAGATTTTAAAAATATTCTTCTAATTATAGAATGTCAAGATAGAAAATGCATTTAAAAAGGGTTTAGATTCCCCTCCATAAGCACATTCTCTTTTTATTCTACCCAATCTGGTTCTGAGCTAAAGCTGGTTCCCATTCATACAGCCCTTAAAGGTGGGATTCTTCACTTGCCCGAAAGGTCCAGAGACCACTGGCCTGGGCCCTGGGCTTAGGCTGCCCTTCCAAGGAAGGAAGTCTGTGCCCCAAGATCACAACTTGATGTTTTTGAAAATTACTCTAGTGAGTCCTTGATACATCTAATGACAGTCTCCTTACCTCCATTTAAACTCAGCTGGCAACTTAAAATGGCAATGAAATAGTCGAGCAGTGACGATTTCTTGCACTAAAACCACCATGCAGGAGATGTGTGAATATTACAGTTCTCCTCCCTTTTGAATGTATAGGCCACTTTTTGAAAGGGCCCCTAAGCAGTGATTTTTTTTCTCTCTAATTTGAGAATAATGGCAAAAATCTGGGAAGTCCATGCAATTTGTTTCTATGTGAAGAGAAAGGTAAAATGTGCCATGTGATTACATGGAGAAGGTTTTTCTCCAAGGATCTCATATAATACAAAGCTATGGATTTTGTGCAGGGTGGGTAGAAGCATTGCTTGAGATCGAAAGTCTTCCTTCTCCTCCTGTTGCTTTACTTGGGTTGTCACAGATGGAGTGCATGCTGCTTTGCCGTCAATTATTCAGAAGTAATTCCTGGTCGCCCTGCCAGAAACTGCTTCCAGCAGTTTCCAACATCCATTTCCCTCTTATTCCTTGCTTTCACAGTTCTGATTTTATTCTGGGGGACAGTGTGTCCAGTTAAAATCTTCACTTCCTAGAGGCCTTTGTGGCTAGGGTTGACTGTATGATTCGGTATGTTCTGGTGAAATCTTAGTGGAAGTCTTTGGAAGGGGTTTTGTGGACCCCAATCTTACCAGGATAAAATTGGGCAGACATTGCTAGGCTGTACCTTTTGCCTTTGACCCCTTCTTCTGCCTGGAACAGTGTCATATTGACCGGGTAGTATAAAGACTGTAACCTTCAGACCAGGAGACTGAAAGTCAGAATCTAAATGGAGTGTAGCAGGAAGCTGGAAGGGTCCTGGTCTTCAATGACTTCCTTAATTCACCTCACTAGGTCAAACTAGATCGTCTACTTCTGAATTTCTTTTATATAAGAAAAATAAATCATTGTTTTATTAAACCACTGTGTTTAAGTCCATTACTTACAGCCTAATACAATTGTAACTGTTAATAACTCATATATTTTTTTCTTTTTCTTTTTTATGAGACAGAGTCTTGCTCTGTCACCAGGCTGGAGTACAGTGGTGTGATCCTGGCTCTCTGCAACCTCCACCTCTCGGGTTCAAGCGATTCTCCTGACTCAGCCTCCTGGGTAGCTGGGACTGCAGTCACCGGCCACCATGCCCAGCTAATTTTTGTATTTTTAGTAGAGATGGGGTTTCACCATGTTGGCCAGGATGGTCTTGATTTCTTGACCTTGTGATCCACCCACCTCAGCCTCCCAAAGTGCTAGGATTACAGGTGTGAGCCACCATGCCTGGCCAATAACTCATATTTCTATCTGCATTATGACATTTATTTATGCATTATGACATTTATGATTTAAGTTTTGGCCACAAAAACCAGGATTATGGATTCTGTCCATATAGATCATTAGCTGTAGTGATTAAAAAGGCTGGCATGCTTGAACCTGGCCACTCCTTGTAAATAACTTGGTGATTGGAGGTGGAACAGGTAATGACAGAAGTTTCCTGGCATGGGTAAGTTAGAAAAGTTCCTTGCCTGTAACAGAAATATCTCCAGACACAAATTGAATGTGAATTTGTTCTGTCTTCACTCTGAAAAAGCCTCTAAATTTAAGCCCAAAGTTAGACATATCTTTATCCTTTTTGTAGGATTTGCAGCCTGGGCTGCAAAGAAAAAAGAATGTTCACACTTGACACTCACATGATTCAGATCATGTATGATTCAAGACTCAGAGTATGTGCCCTGCTAGGATAGCTAATTCCACCTGCTCTTATCCAAGCAAAATATTTCCTCACTCTGAGCTTCTATTACACTTCTGATCTGTACCACAGATCAATTAAACAATCAAACCTTAATTGTTTTCCTGTTTCTTAAATATTAATTACATTTACCTTCTAGCTCATTGAGTCTATGAAGATATGACCAGCCATATTTTATACAACTTGAATATCCTGTACAACATACCTAGACAATACTGACTTGTAGCCTCAATACAATCTTGTTATCTGATCAATCAAATATTTGCAAAACAGAGATAACATGTCAAAGACATCTTTATGAAATTATTTTTGATGCATTATTCTTATTCCTTGCCATTGAACACAGTGTGCTTGTATTTTCGTAGGTGGAGATGCATATTACCACCTATGAAAGAGCTACTTTGGAGGGAATGTTTTTTAAAGACAAGTGTAGCTGGGCTCTAACCTAGTATCTAAGATAAGTATCAGATTTATCAAGTCACCCTTCCATTGTGAACAGTAGTTAGGTCTTTCCAGAAGTTTAATAACACAGAGTCCATGTTCCTTTCTGATGGGGCTGCAGGGACTAATAGGTTAGGAGTTCATTAAGGCACTGTGTTTTCAGAGCACCAAATCTTTCTGCCTTTGCCTTTTCCATTTCTGAAATGTGTTTTGTGATCTGTGAAAATTATGTTTTCAGCAAGTTTCTTTTGTTGTTAACTCCAGGAGCTACTGAGGAGCAGGAGTCAAGCACTACCATTTGTAGCCTCATTTCCATGAAAATGTAACAGCCCTGAGATCTCCGCTCCAGTGTGCATGCGTCCATGGCTCTCCCAACACTCAGCTCCAAGATAAACCATATGCAAATGGCCACTGCTGGGAGGTCCCTTTAGCCCAGCACAACTGCGCGCCAAATCTCCTAGAAGTGATATTTTCCTGCCATTTATATATTTATATTTAATTGATTAATTAATTAATTTATTTATTTGAGATGGAGTCTCACTCTGTTGACCAGGCTGGAGTTCAGTGGCGCAATCTCAGCTCACTTCAAACTCAACCTACTAGGTTCATGTGATTCTCCTGCTTCAGCCTCCCAAGTAGCTGGGACTACAGGCGCTCACCACAACGATGCCTGGCTAATTTGTGTGTGTGTGTGTATGTGTGTGTGTGTGTTTTAGTAGAGATGGGGTTTCACCATGTTGGCCAAGCTGGTCTTGAACTCCTTACCTTGTGATCCACCTGCCTCAGCCTCCAAAAGTGCTGGGATTACAGACATGAGCCACCACACCCAGCCACGTTTTCCCTCCTTTTAGCTGCTTCCCCCGTTTACCACACAAGTGGCTTATGTTCCAGCAGTGTTGTTTGTAAGTGATTCAGTAAGACTGAAGAATTAAATTGGGTTTTGGAAAAATAAATTATGTAGAATGGATGTTGCTGGGAGTTCATTTTAGTCACCCAGGTACCTTCTGCCTTGCTCCTGTTGGTGACACTAGTGAGCTCTGACCAGTGTGTGTCTTTTTGAGAACGTGAGGCAGTATATTTGAGAACATGGGATAGAAACTACCTGTCATGGAGAGTCATTTGCCATATCCCATGGGTGTGCCTCTTCCCAATCCCAGGCACACACCCAGCTCTGCAAGACAGGAGTATTGTGATTGCTACATTTTGGTACAAGGTACGCAGACTAGCTCTTGTACCGCCACACGTGAGTGATGCCTCATGCTTTGCTGACACCCGATTTTTTACATGCAGGCTTCATGATAACTGAGCCTGCCACACATTTGAGTGAAGTAGAGTTTGGGGTCAGCATAGAAACCAACAAAAGACAGACTGGACATAAAGGGGGCACATCTGTGATTTATGTCACAGACAACACTGGATGTATCAGTCCACGCAACAGTTTCTCCATGTCAGGTGGCCACAGCCAATTCAACCAGATCTCCATGTGGAATAACGTGAGGATGAGAGGCCAGCAGAGGAGGCAGGAGAGGGGAAGAGGCTGTTTTGGGGTGACGTAAGAACACTGCATCATGATGTCTTCCCCGGCACTGTCCTTGCATGCCAGACACAGTGAACTGCAGTGTGCTTCTCTAGGAGGTCTCAGAGCATTTGGTTGCAAAATGAATTGCCTTTGCCATTTGTTTATTGCTCTCCCATGTACCCATATGATCATATCACTGACAGTAATTTGGGCATCTCTCTCTCTGTCTCTTGCAATGCATATGTCATCCATCTCCTGTCCCTAATATCCTTTACTGGTTACACTGCAGGGCTTTCCCATCACCCTCCTGGCAGGAATAACTCTTCTTCTTTCCGGGGAATAGTGATGGTGATTCAAAACCATGACCCAGCAATAACTTCACTGAATAACTCAGTTCAGTTTCTTCCCAGGCACAAGGGTCCCTTCTTCTGCATCAGTGCCTCCACTTTACCCTTAACTCACAGGTATGTCTATGTGACATACTTTGGTCTGGACTGAGGGATAGAACAATTTGGTTTCTTAGTTGAAAACTGTAACTTCTTTGAAAATTTAGAGAACACCATTAAATAAATCCATTCTCTAAAATAGCTAATTTTTTAGAGCTAGATTGTATTTCATTCAAAACATGCTTATAAACAAAATTTATCACACTATATCATATAGGATAATATTGCAAGAGCCGTTAAAGTATTCTACAGAAAGGGTATTCTGTATTCATATGACTATTACACAAAATTTCACAGAGAAGAGTTACTGATTTTTTAACCATTTATTATTTATTCATTATTAGGAGAAAATCAAACTGCTTCTCAATTCACAAAATAACAGCTTTTCACACTGACTACTCTCTTATGCTCAGTCAAAGCAGAAGATGAGATGTGAGTAAACTCGTATTTGCTTTTGAGAATTTCCAAAAAGTTTGAATATAAGAAAGTGACTTTTTTTTGATGTCCTGCCAGACGTTTGAGGAAGGTTCTTTGTGAGTAGCAGCCTGATAGAAAACGAGTTTCATCATGCTGGAATTCTTGCTGAAAAACTTACATTCTGGTTCTCTATCACCATATCAGTAACCAACCCACACTTAGTGGTTTAAAACAGTCATTGATTTTTCTTGACAATTTGTTGTGTCAGAAATTCAGGAAGGGCTCAGCTGGGTGGTTCATCTTGACTCCAGTTGACGGCATCAGTTAGGGTAGCTGGTATAGGATGACCCACTTCCAAGATGACTGCTAAAGTTCAAGATCAGTCTGGACAATGTGGTGAAACCCCATCTCTACAAAAAAAAATACAAAAATTAGCCATGCATGGTGCCTGTAGTCAGAGCTATTCAGGAGGCTGAGGTAGGAGGATCCCTTGATCTCAGGAGTTGGAGGTTGCAGTGAGCCAAGATTGCACCACCATACTGCAGCCTGGGCAACAAAGTGAGACCCTAGACAGGGGTCTCACTGCTAAAAAGACTGCTCAAGTCACACATCTGGCCATCTGGCTCCTTAGTGCTCCTTGGCCTCTCTCTTTTCCACATGGCCTCTGGTCCTTCATTACCTGTCCATATGACTTGACCTTCTCATAGCTTGGTGGACTCAGAGCAGTAATGATTACGTTCTGAATTAATAGTTGAATGCACAAAGCAAAATGCATGCACCAAGTAACATGCAGGCTTCCAAAAATGAATATTTTAAGGAACTAAGCTGAAGCTTCAAGGCTTCTTAGGATATAGTCTCAGAAGTCCCAGAGTGTCACTCCCATTATACTCTATTAATTAAACAGTTTTCTGAGGCCACCCCAAGATTCAGGGTGGACTCCCTGTTTTGATGGGAAAATGAAAGAGTAGCAAAGAATTTGAAGCCATCTTTAATTTACCATTTGGTGTTTGCTAATATAGTCTGTAAATGCTTGTTTGTAGAGGTGGCATTTGTAGCACACAAAGGTGTAAAACTAAGACGTTTACAAGAATAGAATTAAATCATGCATTGTTTTGTAGCAAGTAATACACCCCGTATTAGGCTAAAAGGATTTGTTGAAGTTTTGTAGGAGAAATGAAAGAAGAAATATCTAAGACATTTCTGATTACTTTATCTACGTTCTTTGCAACTGTTTATCTAAATTATTGAAACTACAATGGTTTCTCTAACCAACCAGGGGTTATTGGATTACTGATGCTGCTTCCTTTCCCTAGGAAGTTTATTCCCTATTGTCTTTGCATAGTTTGTACTTTCTCCTTGAGCAGGTCCTATTTCAAATGTCACCTCCCCGGAAAAGCTTTTCCTGGCTACTCTCTCAAGCACGTGTTAGTAGCGGAAATTGCATTATTTAAGTATAGTGTTTGATTTCAATGCTCATCTATCCCAAGCTGCTGGAAAGTATGTTCCACTAGTAGGATTGGTTGCCCAGCCCTGTACTAAGTACACGGTGACAATGTCATCATTATGTTCTGAATTAATAGTTGAATGCATGAAGTAACATGAAGGTACCAAGCATCCTTTTCAGAAACAAATGCAATTTAGCTGGAAGCTCGGAAAATTAAACATTCTCAGTGACCTGTGTTAAACACATAGAGTCTAAGTTTAAGGACACACTTAGGCAAGTTTTCTTTCTTTTGGCCACAGCTGCTTCCCTGCAGACCATGGCTATCCATGACTGGTTGCGAAGTGCTTTTCAAATGAGAGAAAGGCAAATGGCCCATTGCATTTGCCATTAACTTACCCATATGGTTTTATAAACTGCAAGGCATTGCCGCCTCGAAGGGGAGGCTGCCCTCTAAAATGATGACCTTCAGCATTTATTTTAACCACAAAAATATATTTGACTGATGGTTAAGGAGCTGCTTAGAGACTTCATTTCCCTGTTGACGGTGGGAATGTAAGATCAGCCCCATCCTATCCCCTGGTTCCCTCACATACTGGTGTCAGCTATCTCTGTTCAGTCATGAGCTTCTGGGCTCTACCTGGGGTGGCACTAGACACTGGCACAGTGGAGACATCATCTCCCTTACTGATGTAGCACTATGTTGCTGGAGGGCTGGTAGACGTGCATCTCAGGAGAATTCTCTTTGTGATAAAAGCTGAACTAGAAATTACCAACATGTTTATCCTGAAAGACTTTAACTTCCGTGAGTCTAAGCTAGGGATTGCAAATGAGCAACACCAAAGAGATATCCTTTTGGACACATACAATATTTCTGTTCATCTGTTTTATATCTTAGAGATAGTAGGTATTTAAAAATCCACCCTTCAGAAAGAGCCAGATTTCTGGCTTCTTGAGAAAACTTCAAAGAGATAGCATATTGCGGTGGGTAGGAGCACAGGTCTCCATCAGACAGCGAGGGTGTCTGAGTTTGAGTCTGACCTGGGTAATAACAGATGAGATACTTAACTTGTCTGGACCACATTTTTGCAGTAAAATAATAATGCCCATCTCTTAAAGGCAATTAACTATTAAATGGACTCATATGCCAAAAAAAAAAAAGGGTTTCAAGTGCATTAAGTGCTTAAAAGTTAATTCTGATATTTATTTGTCAATACCAGGCTTTCATTTCCATATGGCAATGGTGATCTAGAGCTGAGAAGTAGCCACCAATTTTAGGTAGGCACATGCTCTGCTTCCAAATAGTCATCCCCATCTACTGTATTACATCTGGCCAGATTCATACTTTTCTCACACCTAGCATAGGTATAAAACACAGACTTTGGGGCCAGAGTCCTTGAGTACAACCAACAAACTCTGTGTCCTAAGACAAGGACTTCAGTGTCTTGACTCCTGTAGATGTGGAGCTTTCAAACTCTTGAGTTCATCTATTACATAATCACCTGTCTCCGCCATAAAGATTTTGGTTCCACATTCTGATTCCACAGGGCCAGGGGGACCTCAAGCCCTCCCTTCTTTCTCTTCCCCTCCTCTTCTCCCTCCCTCTCTCCTTCCTTCTTTTCCCTTTCCTTCCATCTCTTCCTCTTCCTTTTTTCTTTCTTTCTTTCTCCTTCTTTCATTCTCTTCTTCCTTCTCTTCTTCTCTCCCTTCCTGTCTTCCTTCTTTTCATCTTTTATTCTTAGCAACTATACTAGATCAATCTTACTATGTGGTACGTTTGGGAAACGTGAGTTGCTGGATGGTAAATGGAATTTATGTCCTTTCTAAGTGAATAATGGTTGGGGTTGCACTCTAATCATAGAATGGGAACTATATTGCTTGAGATAAAATGGGTTTGATGTGTGCTTGGTGAAGCAGCCTCAGCTCTAATAACTGGGATGCCTGGCGGTAGCCTTGAGAGAAACTGAAAGAGAAGGTTGGTCACTTCAGGTTCTATTTCCATGGCCACATTTTTGTCTGTAACCTGAGGGGCTCAGAATGCAGCAAGTCACCAACACGTCCCCTTCCTTCTTTGTGTTTGCATTTCTTTCATAATATTGCATTATCCAAAGAGGGACTAAATGCAGCTCCGTGCCAGAAATGGCTCCTTTTTTTTTCTTTTTTTGATACAGAGTCATACTCCATTGCCCAGGCCAGAGTGCAGTGACACGATCTCTGCTCACTGCAACCTCTGCCTCCCAGGTTCAAGCGATTCTCCTGCCTCAGCCTCCTGAGTAGCTGGGACTACAGGCACATGCCACCCATGCCCGGCTAATTTTTTTGTATTTTTCAGTAGAGACAGTGTTTTACCGTATTGGCCAGGCTGGTCTCGAACTCCTGCCCTTGTGATCCGCCCGCCTCGGCCTCCCAAAGTGTTGGGATTACAGGCGTGAGCCACCACACCCAGTCCCAGAAATGGCCTTTTAAGATGATACTGTTTTCCAGTTAACAGATAGCAGCTCATTTGCAGCCCTCCAGCCAGTGACAGAACAAGTGAGGGGCTTTGCTGCAGTGGCTGGGAGGATGAGAACCGCATCTTTGTGGTTTGTGGTCTCAGCTCTCAGTGGCCTTAGGTGAAATGTGAAAGCCCAGAGTGCCCCTGCCCAGAAGGGTAAGTAGAAAAGGAATTGAGGGACTGGGCGTGGTGACTCATGCCTGTAATTCCAGCACTTGGAAGGCTGAGGTGGGCAGATCACCTGAGGTCAGGAGTTTAAGACTAGCCTCGCCAAGATGGCGAAACCTCGTCTCTACTAAAAACATAAAAATTAGCTGAGTTTGGTGGTGCACGTCTGTAATCTCAGTTACTCAGGAGGCTGAGGCATGAGAATTGCTTGAACCCAGGAGGCAGAGGTTGCAGTGAGCCAAGATAGCACCACTGCACTCCAGGCTGGACAACAGAGTGAGACTCTGTCTCCAAAAGAAAAAGAAAAAGGAAAAGAAAAAGAATTCAAGGAAATTAAATGAGAGAAAAATGGAAGGACAATGTTTTTGGACAAAAGGGTGTTTGCGTTTTTAGAACTTTCTCTCTCTGTTTCAGGAGCCCTCCTTCCACTTCTGTCAGATATACACTTTTTTTTTTTCTAGATGTCAAATGTCCAAAGTCCTTGACTAGCTCTTGAGAGTAAAAGGAAGAAGGCCTAAATTGGCCAGAGAACAGCATTTATCCACTGGCCTTGGGAGACTGTGTACTGAGGGTCCAAACGATTGCCACCTCCAGAAACGCTATGTAATGACTTAGCATCACAAAGCATGGATGTCGTTGGGGGCTTCTCATTCTGATGTCCGTTAAAAAGTGTAAATACAAACGTAGGTGTTGATTATGCATTTTTCAGTGTGGTTGAAATTGTTGCCAAGGGCACAAAATTGGTTCTGGGGGGAAGATAAACTCGTTTCATGTACAAAGCATAGACCTATTTATGGTACACAAAAGCTATGCAGTCCATCTTTAGGCTTAAAATTTTCTGGATAAGAGTGATTAGTAAAAACACCTGTACCACACTTTCTTAGACCAGGAGCATCTTATAGTGGCAAAAATAAAGTGCTCAGAACACACACACACACACACACACACACACACACACACACACGATGGGGGCGTGTCTGAGAGATGCAGGAGCCAAGGGAACGAGCTCCCAATGGCTGGAGCACAGCATGTGTCCTTGATAGAAGGCGAGGAAAATATCACTTTACGTCTGTGGCCTTCCTCCCAAAGATTAATAACCTCAGTCTATTCATGAGAAACACAACAGACAGATCCCAGTCAAGGGACATTCTACAAAGTACCTGACCAGTACTCCTCAAAACCATGTAGATCCTCAAAAGCAAGGAAGGTCTAAGAAGCAGTCACAGCCAAGAGCCTCCCAAAGAGACAGGAAGACTCAATGTAACCTGGTAGCTTGGATGCGATTCTCGGACAGAAAAAGAACATTAGAGAAAAACGTTAGAAATGTGAATAACGTATGGACTGCGGTTAATGGTCTTTCCCCCTGTTGGGTCGTTAATTGTGGCAAATGTACTGTGCTCACGTAAGGTCTGAAGGAAGAGGAGACTGTGAGGAGTGTGGGAACATTCTGTGCTGTCTTAGCCGTTTTTCTATAGACCTAAAATGGTTCCAAAATAAAAAAGGTTTATTTTTGAAAGGGGCCCCGTAGGGAGTGATAATGAAAACAATACGGGTTGGGAAACGTGGCTGTCGATACACAGCCGGTTGCCGTTGGCGGCATCAGGAGATACGCTGTTCATATTGGTGGGCGACTCATTCCAATGCTGGAGTCGCTGCTGGTTTCTCTGATACAAATTATCTTATCCAGATTGCCTGCTCTCTATTTTCTCCTCTTATCAGTGAGTCTCAAAGGAAAAGTAACAAAATAGAGTGAATTTAAAGATAATGTGATGCTTCTTCTCTGGAGAAATATTGTTCACGGGCCCCATACCATACATTGGCCGTCATCGGGGCTTAGCTGTTCCAGCGGCTTCATGCTGCACTTGGCAGAAGCCCTGGCTGTATGATGATCATGTTGGCCTGGCACGTGCTCCCTGCCTGCCTCTTGGACTTCATTTGAGCCGCATCTCCCCTATATGCCAAAACCACACAGCCCCTCTTCATCCTGGTCATCAAATCACCCAATGCCTTGAGGCCTTAGGACTTTGTACATCATGACCTCCAGCGTGGAATTCCAGTCTCTTCCCCTCACATGATTGGGCCGGCTTCAACTCTAACCCATCCAACAGAGCTTCCTTGACCATCTGACTTAAAATGCATTCACTGGTATTATTCTTTAACATAACACCAGGTTCTCTTCCTTTCTAGATGTGAGACAATTTTAAATATGTATGATTGTTTTCTTAGTCATCATCTGCCTTCTGAGACGGTGGGCCGTGGTGTTGTAGGTAGAGACCACGTGAACAGACACCTTGGGTCATGACTTGACATCCAGTTCCTGGCACGTGCCTGGCAAAGAGTGATGTTTATGTGTTTCCTGTGGCTGTTATAACAAATGACCACAGCTTTGGTGGCTGAAAGCAGCCCAAACATGATATCTCATGGTTCTGTAGGTCAGAAGTGTGAAAGGGAGCTCACTGGACTAAGGTCAAGGTGTTGGCAGAACTGCACTTTTTCTCGAGGCTCTAGGGAAGAATTTGCATTCTTGCCATTCCAGCAACTAGAGGTTGCCAGCATTTCCTGGCTTGTGGCCCCTTCCTGCATCCTGAAATCCAGCAGGGTGGCGTCTTCAAATCTTCCTGACTCCAGCTTCCTGCCTTCTTCTTCCACATTTAAAACACCCTTGTCATTATTATTAGGCCCACACAGAAAATCCAAGATAATCTCTTTATCTTAAGGTCAGCTGATTAGGAACCTTAATTTCACCTTCAACCTTAATTCTCTTTTGCCGGGTAACATAATACATTTGCCATTTCCAGGGTTTAGGATCTAGTGAGCATCTTTGGATGGCCATTTTTTTCAACCTGCCACCAGTGCTTAAAATATAATTGTTGAACAAACAAATAAATAAATGAGTGCTCTACATCAACAGTTCTTAGATAGCTGTGAGCCCCACAGTGGCCAGCTGAACTTTATCAGAAAATATATATCCAAGTTCGGTACCACTATTCCATGTTGAAAGAACCTTGAAGAGATTCCAAAGTGCTGACTTGATTCCAAGCAGATGTGTTGTACAAGTGATTCATTAACTGAAGCACTGTTGGAGATTATACATGCCTCTTCCTAGGCTGGCTGACTGAAAGCTGCATGTCCTCACTTTGGTTTTCACAGGTAAATGATTTGAAGTCTCACCATCTTCATTTTCACATGGGTCTAAAGGTTACCTTCTTGGCATCTTCTAAGTGAGTTATAAGAACTACAGAAATTTGGAATTCAAAGACCTAAAATCAGTATTTTACTGCAATTTACTGAAGTCTCTTGTCATTCTCCTGGGAAGGCTACAGTTTCATGACCCCTGGCAGTTTTGCAGAGCTCCTACTGTATACATGTATGCCCAGAGCTCCTACTGTATGCATGCATGACTCCCCAGCGATGCTCTGGTGAGCAGGATAGCAGGGGAAGGATGTCTTGAGTTGCTTGTGCTTTCCAGTTGCTGCTGTTCTTGCTTCTCAATTATGAATAACTGTGCTACTTTTACCATTATTAGCTTAATTTGTTTGGGGTTGTTTAACTTTAAAGTGATTATGGTGCCAGATAAACAATTTCTTTAATAGCCTGTCATTTTCCCCTAGCTGCTCTTTCAGACATGTGTGGTTTAAATATCAATGTATTTGTACCTTGTTTGCTTGAGATGAATATATATTTTCCCCAAGTTTTGCTTATCCAAAAGTTACTAATAGTTCATTGCACTCCCTTCCCGCGTTGGAGAGTACAAAATGATGAAGAAACAAGCTAAAACATGGGTCGTTTGCCTAAATGAGCCAGGGTTAAAAATAAATTGAAAAGCACTGATGCAGCTCTTTGCATGTAATTCCACTTCCCTGTAGTATCAATGCAACGTGGTCACAAAGAAGACAATATGCTCAGTTAACAAGGGGATATTATGTATTCGAACCGACAGAATTAAGTCTGTGTTTTCTCCATCATGGCTGCACTTTGCTGGATGAGAGAGAGGATTAAGTATTCAGAATGATTATACACACACACACATGCATGCACACACCTCACACATACATGCATACACGTGCACACATGCATACATGCACGCACACACACAGGCATACACGCACGCATGCACATGCACACATACACATGCACAGACACATACACACACATGCACAGACACATGCACAGACACACATACACACACATATACACACACAGACAGGCACACACACACAGACACACACACACACAAGATAACAAACATATTGGCAGATCCAGAAAGGAATACAGCAACTAGTCAAAGTTTTATTAATTGCCTGGGATTGATAAATAGATAAGGAACACCACAGTCAGATGCTTATAATGTATTTAGGAGTGATGAATTGGGTTCAATAGCTACAAGGTATGTGGGTTTTGAGAGCCATGGGGTCTTAGATATGCCTCCTTCTACTTTTTCTATCCACCCAGAAGTCAGTCATTACCAACTGCAAATAAGCTAATAGTAACTTATATATAAAGTATTAATGGTACCAAAGTTATCATCACCTGGTCTACAGTGAATAACATTAGAAATAAAATGAGCAAAACACATGAACAGGCAGTTCACAAAAGAGGAAATCTCAACAGACTTGAGAAGAGATGATCAGTTTAACAAAGAAATTAAATGAAGCCATGGAAATGGAAAGTTAAAGTCACACCAAAGTACCATTTCACACCCATTAGGTTGACGAAAGCTAAAAAGTGTGGAAGCACCAACTGTTAGTGATGAAATGAAGCAGGCAGGACTCTCACCTTCTGCCAGTGAGAGGGTGAACTGTTACAATTGTTTTGAAAGCAATTTGGCATTGTGTGGTAAATTTGAAGTTGCATCTACCAAACGACCCAGTGATTTTTCTTCTAGTTATTTATTCTAGAATAAACCCTTGCTCGCATAAAATATGATAAATGCAAGAATGTTCAAAACAGTATTGTTTTTAATAGTAAACCATTAGAAGCAACTTAGCAGCTCATCAAAAATAAAATGTCTGAATAATGCAGTATTCATTCCATACGAATTCCGTAGTAGCGAAATGAACGAACTGTAATTGTATCTATATTACAAACATAATATTGAGCAAAAAGATGAAATTACAAGTAGATACGTACAATAGGATATCCTTTATATAAATGTTGAAAACTTGCAAAACAATTATATGTAAAATTAGATATGGATATATGTGTGCATTGAAAGTGTATTTATCTCTGTATAAGTGGCAGGTTTAGGATAGAGAATACCTTGGAGTGGGTGGCATAGAGGCGTGTGAGGGAATCAAAGACAAGACAAGTTATATGGAGGTTTCAGTTCTATTGGCAATATTTTATATTCTATTTCCTCTGAGTATTAGGTATATGGGTGCTCATTCTCTATATGCACACATAGACACATGCATGTTCACTTATATGCACACATACATATATATGTATATATATCTCTCATTCTACATATTATACAACATATTATATAATATATATTATAATTATATAGAATGATAACATATGTATTATGTATGTATATATATCTTTTTATTCTATATAATATATAGAATTTGTTATATTCTATATTTTTTACATATACATGAATAAATTTTTATGCCCTATTTTTTGTTTAAAATGTTTTGCAAATCTAAGAATTTAAATAAAGCTAATAACTTATTAGAGTTAAGCGTTTACTAGAGATGAGAGAAAAATAGTTATATTTATCATAATTATTTTGCAAAGATGGTAGAGTTGTAGGGAGTATCAGGTTTCCAACCAAGCGATTCTAAAATTTTCATCTCATTTTATGCCATATTTTACCCATTGTGGGGGTGCTTTCTTGAGGTTGCATCTGTATTTCACTTCACTTGGTGGCCTGGGGAAGCATTTAATATTTGAAAAGGCAGATCCAAGTTTTTCTGTCCCATCCTTTAACCTGGAGATGGACAACAAGGAGGAAGTCAGGGAATTTGGAATCCAGTTCCTGATTATACCTTGTTTGTCTCTGTTGTCAGAACCTGGTATCTGACATGGAGTAAACTATTGTTGAATAAGAAATGAGAGATCCGAGTGTGAATTCTGACATCATCATTTATGGAGTGACTTCAGGAAAGTTTCTTATCCCCTTGGAATACTGGTATCTTCATTTGAAAACATGGGGCTAAAAACCATCTGCTTTGCAGGATTGTCGTGAGGGTTAACTGAAAACCCTCACCAAAAGCACCGAGCTTCCTGCCATCTATAGACTTCCCTTCCCTCCAGAATCCTCAGCTGGAACACGTGAAGTGTCTTTAACATGAGGGTTGGGAGACCCCTCCGCTTTGGTCTGAATTCTACAGTTCCTTCATTTGGAGGTTTTAACTTACCAATCATATATATTTTTATAAAGGAAAACCCCTATTTATTATAGATGATGGTATTTGAGTGAACATAATTTTACTGCCGAATTCCCCATTTATTTGATGCATTATTCATTGAGATCAAATTCATATTCATAACCTACTGCAGTGTAGGCACCACTTTGGTGATTTGTTGCCAATAAAATTGACTTGTATACCAATTGAACATAAATAGATACATTGTTAGGAGTGAAACAATTATTCATCAATAAATATTTTTTAATGCCCAGGCTACGTGCAGTGGATATGACAAGAGAAGCATAAAGCAGGCTTTGCCTTAAACAGAACTGCTCAGTGGGCTCATCTTGCCCGCTGCCCTGAGAGCTGATTTATGAAGGCAAGGGAATTGCAATAGAGAAAGAGATTAATGCATGTGGAGCCACCAAACAGGTTACTGGAGTTTTATTATGACTTAAATCAGTCTCCTCAACAATTTGGAGGCAGGGGTTTTTCAAAGAAAGTTCTAGGGCTGGGGGCAAGGGAACAGGGAATGTGGATTGGTTGGGTCAGGATGAAATCATGGGGAATTGAAGCTGTCCTCTTGCACTGAGTCAGTTCCTGGGTGGGGTCACAGGACCAGATGAGTCAGTTGACCAATCTGGGTGGTGTCAGCTGATCCAACAGGATGCAAGGGCTGAAAAATACCTCAAACACCAATCTTAGGTTTTTCAGTAGTGACGTTATCCATAGGAGCAACTGGGAAGGTGAGGAGTCTTGTGGCCTGTGGCTGCAGGACTCCTGAGCCGTAATGTCTAATCTTGTGGAAAATGTGTTAGTTTTACAAAGCGGTCGGGTCCGCAAGCAAGGAGGGATTTTGTTTTGGGGAGAGGTTATTATCATCTTTGTTTCAAATTTAAACTACAAACTAAATTCCTCCTGAAGTTAGTTCAGCCTGTGTCCAGAAATGAACTAGGGCAGCGTGGAGGTTATAGGCAAGATGGAGGCTGGGCGTGGTGGCCCACACCTGTAATCCCAGCACTTTGGGAGTCCAAGGCAGGTGGATCACAAGGTCAGGAGTTCAAGACCAGCCTGGCCAATATGGTGAAACCCTGTCTGAATTAAAAATACAAAAATTAGCCGGTCGTGGTGGCGGGTACCTATAGTCCCAACTACTTGTGAGGCTGATGCAGGAGAATCGCTTGACCTGGGAGGCAGAGGTTGTAGTGAGCCAAGATTGTACCACTGCATTCAAGCCTGGGCAACAGAGCGAGACTCTGTCTCAAAAAAAAAAAGAAAGCGGGGCAAAATGAAATCGGATAGGTCAGATCTCTTTTACTCTCATAATTTCCTCACTATTATAATCTTTACAAAGGTGATTTCAAAACAACAAAAACTTATTACCCAGGATGCTTAAAGATCTTTTACAAATCAATGAGAAAAAGGAAAATAACACAGTAGGAAAAATAGCAAAGAATGTGTGGCTTAATTCACAGAAAAAGAGTACTACCAGCCAATAAGCATGTGGTACAATGCTCAATGTCTCCAGTAATCAGAGAAATACAGAATAAGCAATACCATTCCACATTTATTATGTCGGCAAAGGTGACATCACACAGAAAGAATACCGTGGGAGTGTAAACTGGTGCAACCACTTTGGAGAGCAATCTGGCAACACCCAGGAAAGCAGAAGGCAGGCTTCCTCCATCATCCAGCAGTTCTGCTAGATGCACACCCAGAAGCTCTCTCACATCTGAAGCCAGAAGCAACTACAAAGCCTTCACTGATTGCAGTGAGGAAGCCTTGGAAACAACCTAAGCCTCCCTCAAGGAAAGAATGGATAAAAGTCTCAGGGCATGTGCATGCAGTACAGCAATATGTGTGGGTTAAAATAAATAAACAGAGCTGGATGTACAAAAGTGGATAAATTGCAAAAAACAACCCCCCCCTCCAAAAAAAGCAAAGGCACAGCAAATAATGTGCATTGCAGAGCTATCCTGTTTTGAAAATTTAACAATTTGAAAAACATGCAAAATAATAGTTTTGTTTATGAGTGTATATATGTATACATATATATGTATGTATAATTAATATAAAAATATATGACTGGGCACAGTGGCTCACGCCTGTAATCCCAGCACTTTGAAAGGCTGAGGTCAGTGGATCACTTGAGGTCAGGAGTTTGAGAGCAGCCTGGCCAACATCACGAAATCCTGTCTCTAGTAAAAATACAAAAAAATTAGCCAAGCATGGTGATGGGCGCCTGTAATCCCAGTTACTCGGGAGGCTGAGGCAAGAGAATTGCTTGAACCTGGGAGGTGGAGGTTGCAGTGAGCCAAGATTGCACCATTGCACTATAGCCCGGATGACAAGAGCAAAACTCCGTATCCACCCCCCCCCAAAAAAAAACATGGGAGTATAAATTTTATTTATTTGTGTGTTTATATCTTTGTATGTGAATGCATGTTTATATATATATATATATATATATATATATATATGTATATATATATATATATGTATATTTGTACATATTGTATGTATACACACATACACATGCATTTGTATGAGGACACAGCTAGGAATGATAAACACAAGTTTATGATTGTAATTATCTTGGGGACACAGAGTTCAGTGAAGAGAGAGCATCCGGAGAGTATCTGGGAGGAGTATTTCTCTGTGGGTGGTGGGGGTGGGGACATGGATTTCATTACACTACCCTCTGCTTCTTTTGTATTCCTGAAATACCCCCTAATACAGAAACCTTTGTCCCTGTCTCAGCTTGACAGCCTATACAAGAGATACCCTAAGAAGCCTAGCAGGTGCTGCAGTGGCCGGGAGAGGCGTGGCCAGGTGGCAGAAGGGGTAGGGATCAGACTGGTGATTCCCGCCAGCATCCCCTTAGACAGAGTCCTTATCCTCTTGGACACACTGCATCTCCCTCTGCGAAGTGGGTAAAATAATACCTGCTGAAAGGTGGTTGTGGAGAATGAAGGAGATGGTGCAAAATGGACTTTTGTGAACTCGGGGGCAGAAAAACGCAATGGGACCTGTTATAGGCAAATGTTCCCCAAAGCTGGGGCTCAGCCTGGGAAGCCAAGTGGGTTTTTGGCTTCATGCTGGAAAGAGGAGGAAAGGGAAAGAAAGTTGATTAAGAAAGTAGGGTAATAAAAGGGTGGCTTTCTTCGCAGGCAGCGCGCCCTGGTTAGGCTCCTGGCTGCCTGTATTCGTGGCTGCTTCTTGATTGTATGCTTAACAAAGGGTGGAATATTCATGAGTTTTCTGGGAGAGGATTGGGGAGTTCCTGGAACTGAGGGCTCTACCCCCTTTTAGACCATATAGGGTAACTTCCAGGAGTTGCCATAGAATCTGTAAACTGCCATGGCACTAGTGGGAGTGTCTTTTAACATTGTAATTAGCGTATAATGAGCAGGAAGGGTAGCCGGAGGTCCCTTCCATCACCATCTTGGTTTTGGTGAGTTTGAGCTGGCTTCTCTACTGCATCCTCTTTTATCAATGGGGTCTGGGACCTGGGTCTTTGGAAACTCATCTTGCTGAGCTCCTGTCTCAACAGTGGTTATAATTCTCAATCATTCCAAAGGTGTTAAGCATGAAATGAAGAAAAAACTCAGTGCAAGTTAAAAACACATTGATTGATTCCTTTGTTTCTTCATTTTGTGGGGGCCATAGACACTTGGCCCCCTAAAGATTCCCTGAAAAATCACCTACATGAGAAGATTGATCAGTAAGAAAAAGGCATGCAAAGTTATTTCACATGTATATGTGGGGGCCTGCCAAATAAAGACTCAACCAAACAATTAGTTACAGAAGCTTCTATACCACCCAGGGCCACAGCAAAGAAGGCAAACTCAGAGCATTGCCAGAATCAGGCTATGTTGGAAAATCAGGTTTAGGGGCAAGACAGATTAATAGAAAGAGAAAGGAAAAGGCTTGGCTAGCACAGGTGGCCTTGATAGGTAGTGAAGCCTCCCTTAGAGATAACAGATGATAAATGTTTCTTTCAGACTTTCAGAGGTATCAGACTCTCAATCTCTCCTGGATCCAGGAAAGGGATGCAAAGTGGAGGGGGCTTGGCTGCATTAATGGAGATTCTCCAGGGATGCAAACTTTCCAACAAAAGATAGCTTCACAAGGCCAATTCTCTTTGCTGCCAAGCAGCAGCCATTTCAAAATATGTCAAAAAACATATTTTGGGCTAGAATATTTTAATTTCCTTCATTTTATTCATGGAATACTCATTGAGGGGGATTCTAATGCCTCTGATGGTTACGTATATTACTCGCTTGTTGTCGCGATGCCACTGCAAATGGTGATTATAATTCCACTTTTAGTGATGAGGTGTCTCCTGTGGGTGGGAGCGTGTCCCCATTCATGCTGCCTGGTCCCTGTCATTCCCATGGTAATGGCCTTTCCAGGAGTCCACGGTTCCCTCATGGTGCTGATGGTCTATTACAGCTACACGACACAAGGACTAACAATGATGGCCACAGTGGGGCTGTGATGGAAATGTGTCCGTGGGGCATAGGAAGCCTGGTCGGGGAAGGGACTTGAAGAAGTGAAGATTCTCTAAGGATTGTGAACCCTGAAAATGCGAGACAGGTCTCAGTTAATATAGAAAGTTTTTTTGTGACGGTTGAGGACGCAGCTGTGACGCAGCCTCAGGAGGTCCTGAGGACATGTGCCCGGGGTGGTCAGGGCACAGCCTGGTTTTATGCACTTTAGGGAGACACGAGACATCAACCAATATGTGTAAGAAGAACATTGGTTCAGTCGGAAAGGTGGGCCAGCTCAACGTGTGGAGGGGCCCTCCAGGTCATAGGTAGATAACAGACACGTGGTTGCATTCTTTTGAGTTTCTGAGCAGCCTCTCCAAAAAAGGCAATGGGATATGCATTTATCTCAGCGAGTAGAGGGGGGACTTTGAATAGAATGGGAGGCAGGTTTGCCCTCAGCAGTTCCCAGCTTGACTTTTCCCATTAGCTTAGTGATTTCGGGGCCCCAAGACTTATTTTTCTTTCACAGAATCATGTTGGTCCACTAGTACAGGGGTCAGCAAATCCATTCTGTAAAGAGCCAGGTGGTACAGTTTCTTCTGTGGCCAGCCAGTTCTGCTGTTGTGCAGAAAACACAGCTGGAGAACATATGTCAGCATGTAGGCATGGCTGTGTTCCAATAAAACTTTATTCATCAAAGCAGGCAGTGGGCTGGGTTTGGTGAGTGGGCTGTAGTTTGCCAAACCCTGCACAAATGATGTGTCACATGATTTTAGATAGGGCCACAACATAGCATAGATGAAGTTGAAATCTATGCTTCATGCCTGTAATCCCAGCACTTTGGGAAGCTGAGGTGGGCAGATCATGAGGTCATGAGTTCGAGACCAGCCTGGCCAACCTGGTGAAACCCCATCTCTACTGAAAATACAAAAATAAGCCGGGCATGGAGTGCACCTGTAATCCCAGCTACTTGGGAGGCTGAGGCAGAAGAACCACTTGAACCTGGGAGGCGGAGGTTGCAGTGAGCTGAGATTGTGCCATTGCACACCAGCCTGGGTGACAAGAGTGAAACTCTATCTCAAAAAAAAAAAAAAAAGATTTGTAAATTTATTTGATTACATCTTGGAGCAATTCTCCACTTTTGTCAGAATGTGTTTAACATTTCTCTGACTGTGGGTAATTTCTGATTGCACAAAGACAAGTTAAAGATGCACCATCACCAGACTGAGACTGCTACCAGTGCTGCCAACAGGTAGTTTACAGTACTCCTGTGAGGTTCCTTTGCAAAGTAAATGGATTCAAACATCTTGAAGGTTTTTTTTGAATATCTAAGGTTTGGAAAACACTGTTCTTGTCCAATTTCCATATTTTATGCTATATGAAGAAAAAATAAGCTCAGAATTAGGTGGCCTATCCCAAATGATAGAGCCAAATAGAAAGAAATCTGCATGAGTGAATTGGGAGCTGAGCTGGGGACTGGAGGCTTGGTCTGAGTATGGAAGGAAGGAAGAGCTGGATCCAGGAGTCAGGAGTGGAAATGGAGTGACAAGGTGGCAAGAGAGAGTTTGCCTGGTTGATCTGGCCACTGTGAGGCAGCAACTCCTCTGTACTCAAAGGTGCACTTCCAAATGCTGTGAGTTCATGCTGGACCCGGACCAGGCTCTGCATTGTACTTGGGGCTAAACCCTATCATAACATAACCTTGGCCCTCATAACATAACCCTAGCCTTAAACCTATCATAACATAACCCTGACCCTCATAACATAACCCTAACCCTATCATAACCTTAACCCTATCATAACATAACCTTGACCCTCATAACATAACCCTAACCCTATCATAACCTTAACCCAATCATAACATAACCTTGGCCCTCATAACATAACCCTAACCCTATCATAACCTTAACCCAATCATAACATAACCTTGGCCCTCATAACATAACCCTAACCCTATCATAACCTTAACCCCATCATAACATAATCCTGACCCTCATAACATAACCCTAACCCTATCATAACCTTAACCCCATCATAACATAACCTTGGCCCTCATAACATAACCCTAACCTTAACCCCATCATAACATAACCTTGACCCTCATAACATAACCCTAACCCTATCATAACCTTAACCCTATCATAACATAACCTTGGCCCTCATAACATAACCCTAACCCTATCATAACCTTAACCCTATCATAACATAATCCTGACCCTCATAACATAACCCTAACCCTATCATAACCTTAACCCTATCATAACATAACCTTGGCCCTCATAACATAACCCTAACCCTATCATAACCTTAACCCCATCATAACATAACCTTGGCCCTCATAACATAACCCTAACCCTATCATAACCTTAACCCCATCATAACATAATCCTGACCCTCATAACATAACCCTAACCCTATCATAACCTTAACCCCATCATAACATAACCTTGGCCCTCATAACATAACCCTAACCCTATCATAACCTTAACCCTATCATAACATAACCTTGGCCCTCATAACATAACCCTAACCCTATCATAACCTTAACCCTATCATAACATAATCCTGACCCTCATAACATAACCCTAACCCTATCATAACCTTAACCCAATCATAACATAACCTTGGCCCTCATAACATAACCCTAACCCTATCATAACCTTAACCCCATCATAACATAACCTTGACCCTCATAACATAACCCTAACCCTATCATAACCTTAACCCCATCATAACATAACCTTGGCCCTCATAACATAACCCTAACCTTAACCCCATCATAACATAACCTTGACCCTCATGACATAACCCTAACCCTATCATAACCTTAACCCTATCATAACATAACCTTGGCCCTCATAAAAATAACTCTAACCCTAACTTTAACCCTATCATAACATAAACCTGACCCTCATAAACATAACCTAACCCTATCATAACATAACCCTGCCTAGGCCCTTGGCCTTCCTTTGCTTGAGATCTGATGATACTGTTTTCAACAGCCACAGAAAGTGGAATTTAGGAGTATTTTGTTTGACTGGAGAGGGTAAAGGATTGCTTTCACTCTTGTGACTGTTCAAAGACTGTAATAAAGTGTCTCCTGTCTTCCTTCTCCCTCTGACAGCAAAGGCCCCTTCCATTAGACTCCCTCAATTAATCCCTAGACCTGTAGCAGCCGCCCTCCTGGCTAGCGCCCCTCTGTCTGCTAGGAATACTGTCATCCCCGCGCTTCTGAACTGCTGGATTTTCTGCTTGGTTTAAGATGGGATGGAGCTGTTAAGTGTTCACTGAGATATGTTCGGTTTATATGTGGAGAATTTGCATGATGTAACATAGCTCAGTAAGCTACAAAATGAGCTGCAATGAGACACTTGCACTGCTAAAATCTGAAAATAGAGTAATGGGACCTTCACATGCACTGCTGCAGGATTTGTTATTGTAAAAGGAAATGCATCTTCCAAGCTGGTCGAACTCTTCTGAAAGATAAGTGCAGTGGGATGAACCTCAGCCCGTCTCCACCCCCTCTGCTCTAGGAGCAGGCACAAGAGCCCATGGGATGGGAGTCACATGGCTCCATGTCACGCAGGCTCTGGCAGAGCAGAGGCCGTGAACAGAGGGATTTGTCTGGATGAAACCACCTTGGGCTGAAGTGAGATTAGGAACCGTTTTCTGTTGGGTCTCTGGAAGGCTTTTGGAAAATCACGTGAAAATTGTAGGATTACCTGCACTACTTTTAGAAGTTGTGTGGCTGTGCCTTAGTAGCACCTTGCGATCTCTTCTGGATGCCAGCCTTCTGTTACTTTGAGGATTCAGGATTTGTTCAGCAACAGGATTTAGTGAGAGCCTTTCACAGGCATTCTTCTAGGTTCTGGGGATGCTGAGCTGAAATAGACAGATGGTTGCTCGCATGGAGCTTAACTTCTCAGTGGATAGCGAATGAGTAAATGAATGAATAAAAGTAAAATGAATACAGAAGTCGTGAGTGCTGTTTCTTTTCTCAAGGGTAGTGGGATAGAGCAGGGCTTCCTGACTGTCTTTTTACCATGCCTTCTGTAGCAACGGGCTTCAGCATTTTTGGCACCAGGTAGTTTTAGAGAAGACAATATTTTCATGGACCTGGGGCAGGGGAAGATGATTTCAGGATGATTTAAGCACATTACATGTATTGTGCACTTATTTATATTACATTGTAATATATAATGAAATAATTATGCAACTCACCATAATGTAGACTCGGTGGGAGCCCTGAGCTTGTTTTCCTGCAACAAAAATAGTCCTATTTGGGGGTGATGGGAGACAGTGACAGATCATCAGGCATTAGATTCTCATAAGGAGCACGTGACCTTGGTCCCTCGCATGCTCAGTTGACAATATGGTTGGTGCTTCTCTGAGAACCTAATGCTGCTGCTGACCTGACAGGTGGAGCTCAGGTGGTAATGTGAGTGATGGGGAGTGGCTGTAAATACAGATGAAGCTTCATTCACCCAGCCGTCACTCACCTCCTGCTGTGTAGCCACAGACTGGCACTGGTCCTGGGGGTTGGGGATCCTTGTTATGTAGGAAGTAATGTCTGTGTGTCGCAGTGGGGGACGTGGATGTAGCAGGTATGACCCGAGGTGAGAGATGGGGCTGTGGTCTCTCCAGGTCCCTCCTAGCTTCCCCAGGGCTGGGGTTGCTCTACACCTCAGCATTCCGTAGTTCCTTCCCCCATAGCTCGCTGTGAAGCTCCAAAGTGGTGCTGTCAAGAGGGTCTTTGGATAATGTGGTCAGGAAAAAGCGAATTTGAGCAGACATCTGGAGATGATAAGGTCACCCATGGGAATGTGGAGGGTAGAAGTGTCCCATTCTTATGGGAAGCAGGAGCAGCAGGACAGTGAATATGAAGCATAGTTGCTTTTGTCCAGTGTTGATTTTATGAAAATAATGATGTATAGAGACAAAACCACAGTTTAATGTTGTGTCTGTGGCTTTTATTTCCTTCAAAGACAATTCCATGGCCTGGAGAGCCTAACATGTTTACCATCTGGCCCTTTCCAGAAAAAGGGTGCAGGCCCCTGATGCAAGTGAAGGAGAAACAGTAGGGGAAGGGTTAATCGGAGGAGAGTGACCTGAAAGGCTATGCCATACAGTCTAGTTGCTTCGGAATTTCTCCGAGTGGATGTGTGTGTGTGACCTGAAAGGCTATGCCGTACAGTCTAGTTGCTTCGGAATTTCTCCCGAGTGGATGTGTGTGTGTGCGTGCACATGTGTGATTTTTATTTCATGCTAAGAAACGTGGCGGCATTCTGTATTATGTTAGTATTAGGGGTTTGGTATATAACAGTCTTACATCTGTGGTACATGGTACCTTTTCTTTATTATGGGCACTTTGCAAATTGCTACCTTCACTATCTGTTTCACAGTTATCCCAAATCTTGAGATGGTCTTCAGCCATCAAGAAAAAAATTGGAGAAAAAAAATTTACTCTGAAGACAGGCAGGTTCAAGCCAGACTTTTGGACCCAAGTTATCATATTGCCTGCCATCTGGAGCCATGTGAGCTACATTTGAGAGTTTGAGTATTTTTCAAAGTGGGCACAGAAGCCTCTCGAGGCTCCCAACCAGGTGGAGATGCAGCCTGGCTTGTTGCTTGCTGTGTAGAAATGGTCTGTAGGGGACCCAGGTGCAAATGCTGGCTGCCTATGGGAGGTAGTCCTGGTGTTTTTTTTTTTATTATTGCATTTTAGGTTTGGGGGTATATGTGAAGAACATGCAAGATTGTTGCATAGGTGCATATGTGGCAGTGTGATTTGCTGCCTTCCTCCCCTTCACCTATATCTGGCATTTCTCCCCATGCTGTCTCTCCCCAACTCCCCGCCCCCTGCTGTCCCTCCCCTATTTCCCCCCAACAGACCCCAGTGTGTGATGCTCCCCTCCCTGTGTCCATGTGTTCTCATTGTTTAACACCTGCCTATGAGTGAGAACATGCAGTGTTTGATTTTGTGTTCTTGTGTCAGTTTGCTGAGAATGATGGTTTCCAGGTCCATCGGTGTCCCTACAAAGGACACGAACTCATCGTTTTTGATGGCTGCATAATATTCCATGGTGTATATGTGCCACATTTTCCCTGTCCAGTCTATCATCGATGGGCATTTGGGTTGGTTCCAGGTCTTTGCTATTGTAAACTGTGCTGCAATGAACATTCGTGTGCACGTGTCCTTATAGTAGAACGATTTATAATCCTTTGGATATATACCCAGTAATGGGATGCTGGGTTAAATGGAATTTCTATTTCTAGGCCCTTGAGGAATTGCCACACTGTCTTCCATAATTGTACTCCTGGTGTTCTATGCACTGGGGATGCTTAGCTGGACAGAGCAGGTATCAAGAAAGAAAATGAGCAGGAACTCCAAGGAAGTAATCATTTAAAGTCATCAGAGTGAAGAAGGACATTCTGCTCATGCATATACTGAAATTTGATATAAATGTTTTCTGATTTTATTTTTTTGAGACAGAGTCTCACTCTGTTGCCCAGGCTGGAGTGCAGTGGCACAATATTGGATCACTGCAACCTCCGCCTCCTAGGTTCAAGTGATTCTCCTGCCTCAGCCTCCTGAGTAGCTGGGATTACAGGTGCCTACTACCATGCCTGGCTATTTTTTGTATTTTTAGTAGAGACAGGGTTTTGCCATGTTGGCCAGGCTGGTCTTGAACCTCTGCCCTCAAGTGATCTGCCCACCTCAGCCTACCTGTGTGCTGAGGTTACAGGCGTGAGCCACTGTGCCTGGCCCTGATGTTTAATATGTCTCAAAATTAATACTTTTCTCAAAGAATTAGAAAATTCCAGGTCCTGTTGAAGTCCATTTCCAGTTGACCTTTTTTCTTATTATCTTGATGGTTAGAAATGTATCCTCTCTGATACTGCAACCCGGGTTTGTTTTTGCCATTTGAAACTCCCTACTTTGCATATGCACTGTCGGTCTGTACTTAATCTAATGTACGCTCTCATTTGCCCCTCTAAGTGGAAAAGCAATGTGGACACCTTTGGCGTTAATTACCTTTTAGATTCATAATTGCAGTGGCTGCTAACAGCATTGGACCTGAGTGGGACTCTTCACAAACATCGCACCTGTGTAGTTGATGTACTCCCCTGCCAGAGCTGAGAAGACATTTTATCAACAGATACTGATGATACTCAAAACTGCTAAAAGAACTCCATGGGTCCATTTTCTATTTGCCTTCAGAGGTTCAGAAATATATATATATGTATATATACACACACATATATATATATGCAAATATATATATATATATATATATTTTGTGATCAATTGTTTTTTCAATGAAAGAGGGAAATTTAATTTTAAATTGCCACTTGTGGCTTTTACTTTACCTTTATTTATAGAATAATCCAGGTAAGTGAGCTGAACCTAGAAGAATGTCTGTCTTACCCTTCGATGTGTCACAAAATTTGGGAGTAAAAGTTGGAGGTAATTTCATCAGCCAGTAGGCAGCATATTTGGGCTTCCCATGGGATATGGTGAAACCAAAATGATGCTACCAGCCCACATTCATAAAACAGGTAAGGACACTCCGCTCCAGCCATTCTCCACGGTTCTTTCTGCTGTACTGTGTTACTCTGACATTTCTTTGGATCGTAATAGAAGATCTCTTCCAGCCCCTGGCTGGAGGGCTGACTCATGTGTCACGTTACGTACAAAGAAATTGTGCAGGTAGTATGAGTGACATACTTGATACTTGCCCTGTGTCCTCACCCAAATCTCACTTTGAAATGTAATCCCCAGTGCTGGAGGTAGGGCCTGGTGGTGTTTGGACCATGGGGGTGGAAGTTGCGTTAATGGTTTAGTACCACCCCTTGGTGCTATTCTTGAAGAAAACCAGACTTTTGAACCAAATTGATACATCTTCCTCTCTCTCTCTCTCTCTCTCTCTCTCTCTCTCTCTCACACACACACACACACACACACACACACACACACACGCATTTCTGTATGAATTTACTTGGTCAATACCTGGGAAAATGTCAGGAAATAACCAAATTCTTGTGCTAGTGAGTAAGCGAGTTCTAACCAGATTTGGTGGTTTAAAAGTGTGTGGCACCTCCACCCCCTCCTCCCTTGCTCCTTCTCCTGCCATGTAGGACCCTGCTCCCCCTGCACCTTCAGCCATGCTTGTAAGTTTCCTGAGGCTTCCCCAGAAGCCAGGCAGATGCCAGCATCAAGCTTCCTGTACAGCCTGCAGAACCATGACACAATTAAACTTTTTTTTTTTTTTTTAAATTACCAGACTCTGTAGATGGTACGGGAAGCATGGCTGGGGAGTTTTATTCATGGTGGAAGCCAAAGCTGGAGCAGGCATCTTTATCTGGACAGAGCAGGAGGAAGAGAGAGAGGGGCGGAAGGCGCCACACACTTCTGACCAACCAGATCTTGTGAGAACTCACTCACTATACAGCACCAAGGGGGATGGCAGTGTACCGTTCATGAGAACCCCATCCCCATGATCCGGTCACCTCCCAGCAGGCCCCTCTTCCAACAGCGGAGATTACAATTCGACATGAGCATGGAGAAGCGACACAGATTCAAACCATATAAATAATGCTCTTCCCGGTGTATTAAAAATATCATGAAATTCTGAGACAAAGGCAAATTGACAAGTTCATTTCTCAGTGTAAATTTTAGAGAGAAAAAGTGTAGATTTGAATACAACATACCTGAAACAAACTAACGGAGTAATTTCTATTTCAATAAGGTTGACATTTTCAAAAAGGCTATTGTAGTTAAATCTTTTTAAGAAATAAGCAGTTGTAGGGTGACGTGGGAGATTTTATCTAAAGCAGTGAAACTGTCAACACCTGAGTCACCTTTGATTGGACCTTTAGCCTGTGTGTTTCCAATTCATGCTGAGAATTAGGTGTGCATCAGTTTGCACTGTGTTTATATTGGGTGAGTTAGAAATGGGAGTTTTGTTTCTTCTATGTACTTAATATAATTCTTTATTATGAGTGCTCTATAAATTCAGGTTGCTCTATAAATTCAGATTGTAATTGTCTGGTCCACGTTTGTCCTAAATCTTGACAATTCCAATTGTCAGATAGGGAGAAAAATTCACTTTGAATAAAGGGAGGTTTGGACTAGACTTTTGAACCAAATCGCTATCTCTTTCTTTCTCTCTCTCTCACACACACATATACACATACACATTTCTGGATGAATTTACTTGGTCATTATCTGAGAAAATGTCAGGAAATAACCAAATCATAGGAATTTAGACAAAAGTCTTTGCTTTGATGAATGTAGACCAAACATAAAATTCTAAGCCTGCAAACTGACTGAATGGACCCTTTCTCCTGACCAAGGGGATTTCAAAAGAAACCTATAAAAACTGGTTCAGGCCATGATGGGAAGGGGGTTGCAGACAGGCCTCAGGATATCCTCCCTCCTTTGGAATTCAGGCACAACTGCCCAACGCTAACATTAACACAGAGATCTTAACACTGAGAAAACAGACTCTTCGTAGCAATAAAATACCAAAATCTAACCTGACCCTAGTAAAGCAGGCCCTGGAAGAAACCAAAGCATTTTACCCCAAAATAGATTCTTTGACATATTTTGAAATGTCCCTGCAAAACTGTCTCTTGCGGGGAAGGTCTGCATTCTGTAGAGAATCTCCTTCCCTCCTCAGAGCTTTCACTGATCCTGAAGAGATTAACTGAGAGTCTGGCACCTTTAAAAGATCTAAACAGGAGACATTTGCCATCTCTTGCCTCTAAGGGTGGCCACCCAGGAAACTTCATCTACATAATAAGAACCTTGGACTCCACAAATACTTATTTTAACCCAGACACCGCTTTCTATTGATTCCAGCTCTTTAGATAATAACTCTTTCAAGCAAGAGTCAAGAAAAGCTTAGAGCCCACCTGTGCCCTGTAAGGACCTTCAACCCCTACATCAGGACAGTCCACTGCGTTCCTTACACGTACTGAGTCATGTCTGACGTCCCGCTGAAATGTGTCAAAGCGTGCTGCACCTAACCACCATAGGCATACATTCTTAGGACCTCCTAAGGCTGCATCATGGGACGTAGTCACTCATACTGGGCTCAGAATTAAACTCTGCAAATATTTCACAGAGCTTGGCTCTTTTCCTCAACACAAACTGCTTCTCCAAATATTTCATTGTCATCTCTGCATAATTTAATTAACTAAAGCTTGCTTGGACTTTGAGTAATGACAGCACTCCACCATCAAATGAAGAGCAAACGCAGGTCCCCTGAGCGCTGGTTTCAGTGTCGGCTGTGGTTGGACTACAGGCATCCGGGTGGGGAGGGGGGACAGGTGTGCACTGGTCCCTGCAGGCAGTGCCTCTCCCCTTGACCTGTGGCTTCCTGGAGATGTTGAGGAGGGCGACTGCATGGGGGTCCTTTCCCTCCCTTTCCTTTCAGGCTGTGGCACCGACACTCTGAGCGTCCTCCACCTCTCTGTGGGTGACTCTCCTTGCCATTTCTTTTGTTTGTTTGTGTAATCTGAGGACTTACCGTTCTGGAGATCCCAACAGAGATCAAGTTTTAGACACCAGCTCTCAAAAAAGAGAAAGACGAAAAGGGAAGGAAATGAGGGGTTTGCCGTTTCCATGACTACTAAAGACATCAGGCCAAAAACAACATTTTCAAAGGCAAATGAGGCAGCAAAACCACATCAAAGTGTGTGGTCGCTGGGACAGTGAGGGAGGGTGAGGCTGCTTCATTTAGACACAACATTTAGCAGTATTCTTCTTTATGATCACGTTTATTATGTAGATGCAATTACATATGTGCTGATGATGGAAGTACTTTGTGGGGAACTGTTTCATTACAGTTTTGAGTTTGTTTAAGAATTCACACACTTCAATAAAGGAATGGTGTAAGGAGCCCAGAAAGTAAAAATTCTCAAAAAAAATGGTTCTAGTTCCCCAAAGCAGCATAATGTTTCTAAATAAGTAAATTGTGAAACAGAGAGGAGTAGCTTAGAATTATTTATGTTTGTCAACTCTTAGGTGTTAATAAAACTATAAGGCAATTTGTTAAAAGAGGCAAAATTTAAAAAAAAAGTTAATGTGTGATTGCAGAGAATACTAAGAAGGCAGAAATAATAAAGTGTTTTCTATAAAACAAAATAACAACTTAATTTTAAACTCTGACCCGGCCAAGGTTTCATTTTCCTTGTCTCTGACATTTTAATTTAGGCACAAATAATTGATCACATGAATAATTTAGTATAGTCCAAGAAAGTAATATAAAAACCATCAGGTTGGCCGGGTGCGGTGGCTCACGCCTGTAATCCCAGCACTTTGGGAGGCCGAGGTGGGTGGATCACGAGGTCAAGAGATCGAGACCATCCTGGTCAACATGGTGAAACCCCGTCTCTACTAAAAATACAAAAAATTAGCTGGGCATGGTGGCACGTGCCTGTAATCCCAGCTACTCAGGAGGCTGAGGCAGGAGAATTGCCTGAACCCAGGAGGCGGAGGTTGCGGTGAGCCGAGATCGCACCATTGCACTCCAGCCTGGGTAACAAGAGCAAAACTCCGTCTCAAAAAAAAAAAAAAAGAAAAAAAAAAAAAGCATCAGGTTTATTTTTAAGATTTAGATAGAATTAAGGTTCTACAAATAATTCAATAAATTCAGAACTTTTAAAATACAGTGCCATCCTGGACAATTTCTTTTTCTCTTTCTTTTTTTTTTTTTTAGGGTTTCACTTTTTCACACAGGCTTGAGTACAGTGGTACAATCACAGCTCACTGCAGCCTTGATGTCCTGGGTTCAAGCAGTTCTCCTGCCTCAGCCTCCCGAGCAGCTGGGACCACAGGTGCAGGCCACCACACCCAGCTAAATTTTTTTTTTTTAAATGTAGAGACAGAGTCTTACCTTGTTGTCCAGGCTGGTCTGAAACTCCTGACCTCAAGTGATCCTTTTGTCTCGGCCTCCGAAAGTGCTGAGATTACAGGTTTGAGCCACTGTACCCTGCCCGGATGCTTTCCTATGTGCCCAGTGTGTGCCGGGGACTGAACTCAGTGCAGGGGATACTGCCGCTATGGGGGCTCTCCCATACGTGACAATGCCAAGGAGGAAGGGGGCGGGTGTTTGGAGTGGGAAAGGATGAATATGCTGTGTTCTGAGAGTCATAATAGTCTCAGCAAAGCTCCAGTACTTCCTCTGCAACACGGAGATATATCTTGAGGGAGAAGGTGATTTTTTTCCTTTTTCTTTTTTTAATATTGTTGTATTAACTTAGGTGGGAAGGCACGTCTCAGAAGTGATTGGCTTAACTGCTTTGGGCTGAATATTTTTCAGTTACAGGAGGAAAAGGCTTCATTCAAATCCACTGTGTTTGCCTTCCCATTGTTCCTGAGTTCCCTGTGAAGAAAACATTAGTGATTTTTGGCAATGAGAACATGAACCAATATGAGAGAAAGCTGTCAGGCCCGGCCAGTAAATGGGAGATGGATGGGGAAAGTGATGGGTCCTGTCAGCCTGGGAGTCTCCGGCCATCCATCACACTCTCACCACGAAAGAGAGGTGCCATTCAGACGCACTTGCATTCCCAAAGAGCTGACAAAATGAATCCAGCGGAGGAAGGCTCTGGCATGAATCGTGGTTCCCTTGACTTCGAAGGGTGTTAACGCACAGGAAGAAATACAAACCAGCAGACTCAGTATTAGCTAAACCCTTAGTAGGCTCAATTTCCTGTGAAATTCAGCTCTATGTACATGCCTGTTCGTTCTCAGGTGACAAATAAGAAAGCCGTAATGAGTTTTCTACCTACTATGGTATCGGGAGTTCCACAAAAGTAAGCCCGTTGGACTTACATTGTTTCTTGAATTTAAATAGGTAAAAGCTCCTTGTAGGAACTGGAAACAATGTACCTTGAAAACTTTGGATTTGCCCAGTTTTCAACATGTCTGTAGATGGCTGATCTATAAACACTGGGGAAAAATGCAGAGGAAAGACAACCAAATCCATGGGGAAGACGTTCGTCTGTATGTGATTTTGCTTTGTGCATAGATGCGATGGTAAAGTGGAGTCTGTTGTTCCTTTTGGAGGACAGATGATGGCTCTGTTAAGATAAAACATTTAGTTTTAATACAGAAGCAACATTTAAGCCAAGCATCCTACTCACCCCTGTGTAGGATTCAAAGCGGATCAGACGTGGTCCTGGCCCTAAATGAGTTTGCTGTCTACTTAGCGGGGGGATACAGGGACAGTCAAAGTGAAGAGAGAACTACACAGAATATGCGTGAATGCACTCAAGTGGTTGGGACAAAGATCACCAATAGTTAGTGACGTCAGGTATTAATAAGGCAGCTTGGGGTCCACGCTGCAGGAGACGGGACAGCTGAAGGGATGGTGCAGAGAGGGACCTCAGGCGTGGTTGGTGCAATCAAAGGGAATCTGAAGATCATTTTTGACAGTTTGGTAGGATTTCCACAGCTGAGAATAGAGAAGAAAGCAGAGGGAGTGTCCTCGAGGGAGGGACTAGCAAAGTGCTCAGAGCAGACAGCCGTGTCTGTAGGCCGGTGGCCCACCCAGGTGGAAGAAAGCACAGCCAGGAGGAGACAGGAGATAAAAATGAATGGGGAGGTCAGAAACGTTTTATAATGGGTCTCAAAGACAGAGCTCCGAAGACTGGATCTAATTCTACAGGAAGGCAGCAAAACGGAGGGTCATGAACACATTTTGAACTGAGAACTAATCTCGTCAGAACTGAGCATAATGTGTCTTCCTTGTTTTTACTGCCTAAAAGGGTTCCAGAGAAAACAAAATGAAACCAATCCTGCCATTCCAACCAAGCAGGCCGTGAGCACTTGTTCTGTGTTCTCCTTCGGTTCTCGGCCACTGAGAGCAGGAATTTTACCGAGGCATGATTATATATACACACGACTCAGGCTCAGCTTCTCCACTTAAATATAAGCCTTTCCTAAGGTGCTAAATTATATTCCTAATTATGACTTCCAAAACCCTTTAGTAGTCTTTCATAAGTCAGCACTGAAATACCGCAAGTCATTTTCCAGTCATGGTGTCTTTATTTACACCATGTGTTCCTGTCGTAAATAACGCTGCAGCGGACATCTTCCTGTCGTTTCCTTTTGCCTTTACTCGTCCCTTGGAATAGCTCCTGTTCTGTGTGTATGTAACCTAAGTCTTAAAATATAAGGCTCCTATGTGGTAAGTTTGGGGACCTATCGAGTTTTTCAAGGTACAGGAGTCAGAGTCAAGTTTACGACATGTTAAGCAGGGTGTGGCGGGGAATCTTCTTCCTTAGGACGCCCATGGCTCACCAAATCTGCAGCCCTCTGGTGGTCAGTTAGAAAGGTATTAGCAATCCACGACTATTCCGTGAGGATTCCAGCTGCCTGGGAGACAAGATTTCGCAGAATCGCTGATGCTCACTTTGTCTCCAAGTGACACTTTCCCAGCCTAGGGTTAGTCGGATACATCGCCAGGGATCATCAGTCGTGTGATTCTCTCTCTACCCAATTTCTTTTTCCACTCCTGTGAGATGTTCTTTGCTGTTCTAAGTGTATGAGGAAATGAATCACTCAGTTTGGATGCTCAGAATTTGCCCTCAGTAATGCTCATGGTCACCTTAATTTGTCAGTGTGAGACTTCTCGAGCTAGGTGTGACTCATTTCCTCTGTTGTTCTGGAGGCTTGTGAGATGATGAGTAGCCCGGGACCCTTTCTGCTCCCCTCTGTTAACCCAGGCTTGACGACCGCAGGTTGCATTTTGCTGCATTCTGCTCTTTGTCATAAGATAGGCCGACTTATAATTTTGGGATGGTGCCCGTGGTGTTACACAGAGCTCTTTAATCTTTATCCATTAGCACCTAAGCGTTTACGGAAGAGGAAGATGCAGGCCCACGGAAGCAAGGAGATCCTGATGTGGGACAGCTCGGGGCTGAATCCTGGTTTTTGTGCTTCTTACTCAGGTGGCCTTGAGCAAGCTAATTAGCATCTCTGCACCCCATTGTTTTCACCTATGTAAGGGGAACAATAATGATAATTATAGCATCCTACCCCATCATCAGGATTAAGAGAACAGTTCTTTATCCAATCTGTCATTGATGGGCGTCCACGTTGATTCCATGCCTTAACGCAGAAGCGGAAAGGCCAAGCATGTTATGTTCTCACTTATTAGTGGGAGCTAAATGATGAGACCATGGACACAAAGACGGGAACAGCAGATACCGGGGCCCACCTGAGGGTGAGAGGAGGCAGAGGAGCAGAGGAATAATTATTGGGTACAAGGCTTAGTACCTGGGTGATGAAACAGTCTGAACAATAAACTCACATGACACGAGTTTACCCATATAACAAACCTGCATATGTACCCCTGAACCTAAAATACAAGTTAAGAAAAAGAATAATTCACAGAGTGGAGTTACTATGTTGCTTAGCATATCATGAGTATTCAATAAATATCAGTTATGACTAATTCCTACCATGATCATTTGAATAACAGACGTCATGGCAATTTCTGGGTCAGGCTAACATTTCCCATCTCTATTTACTTGCTTTCAGTGTTTTGAATTCTTCCTTCTTAGAAATATTCTAAGAAACCTTCCAGGAAACCTCCAAGAAATGTTTTAGAAAACCTCCAATCCTTTTGGTTTATTGTAAAACAACCCCTACGTAAAGAATGTGAAAATGAGCTGTTTTCGGTCTTAGCAGTCCTTGGCTACCCATCTGATGGTTAGATATCTGCTCGATCTGTGTCCTGTGATTTTTCTTTCTTCTTTCTTTCTCTTCATGTCCAGCTGTGTTGAACTCCCAATTTAGAACATTGAGCCCCACTGTTCACAGCTGCCTGTTTTTCTCAAACTCACACATGACATATAACTTACGTTCCATACCAGAGCTCTTTTAAATGAAAGTGGACAGCTCCCATTTTTATGACAAAAGAACAGAGTGAACCAGGTGTTCCAGGCCAGCTGGGACATCTGGAAAATCTGCATGCAGAGGTCATGTGCAAGCTCCTTTTGTGTGTCTATTGTGTATTCACATATACCACTTGACAACAACAACCACAACAATGGTACCAGACACCCAGCAAATATGAATCAACTTCCTGCTACCAGCAAAGCTCCTTTTCAAGTGCTGGGTCCGTTTAGAGATAAAACAGAAGCACATCTTAATCTTGAGTCATAGATCGTAATTTTACCAGATCCGCATTCGACTACACAAATTCAATCTATGTGCTACTTTAAAGATACAAATCAGCTGCTACACACAAGCCAAACTAGGTCATGTGGCGGCCACCACAAAACTCCTTCATAATGGCCATATCAAGAAACAATGTACACAAAGGTTTGTATGCAAGGTCATATGCATACTGAGCTTATTGGCCATCCAGCAGATTTTCATGCATGGTTTTCGTTTGTATACTTTTTTTCTTTATGAGGCATTAACTGCAGGGTTTAAATCCTAAGTAAAATGCAACACCAAGAATAGAGTAACAAGAAATGAAACACTTGAAGATCGGAAACTATGGAAGAATGTGGAAGATGGACATCATGGGAGAGGCAGAGAGAAACCGAGATAAATTCAAGGAAGATGCCTCCTAGGTGGGGAGGGTGGAGAATATTTTCTGGAGGAAGCATTTAAACTGAGCTTTGAAAGATTCGTTTATGAAATCTTTGTTGCGTATAACTCTGTCAGACACTGGGTTAGATGCTAGAGCTAAAATGCTGACCAAAAACAGAGATGGTGAATACTAATCTTAAATATAAGATTATAATTCTGGTAAGTGCCACCAAGGAGCATTAGCTGGTTCTCTGAGACTGTGCAATGGGGTGTGAAGATGGGCTGGACAGAGGAGTTTCCCAGTGGCAGGGATGCTGCAGACAGGACCTGGAAGAGAAGTCAAGGCCAGTGAGGGGAGATGAAGGAAAATTCCAGATGGAGGGGTGTCAGGGGTGAAGGCGCCATGGTGGAAGGCAGGTGGTGAGAGCCAAGGGTGGCATGGAGGTGGGTTAGGCTTGGGTAGAGGGAAAAGGGGATAAAGATGGAGAGAAGGGATACAGGGAGAGAAGTGGGTAAGGATGGAGGGAGACAGAGAAAGAGGGGCAGAGAGAAATGAGAAACAAAGAAAAAAGAGAGAAATGAGAGAGAAAGAGAAAGAGAGAGAAAGAGAGATAGACATTAGGAAGGGAGATGGGGAGAGGGAAGGAGGCAGAGAAGGAGAGGACACCGACGAGGGTGGCAAGGTGGTGGAAGCGAGGCCGCGTGGTAAGAGCTTCTGGCTTTATTCTAAAAGCAACAGGCAGCGAGGAAGATGGCCATGGGAAGATGAGAGAGGGAGACAGAGCATGGTCGTCACACTGAGCATTCCCACACTGCGCTTTTCCTTAGCAACACTGACCATGTTCTACAGCTACCCTGTTTGTTCATGTATCCCCTGCCCACCATACGACTCCCCGATGAGGCTATGTGTTCCACAGACGTGAGAGCCGTGTCTGTCTTGTTTACTGTGGAATCCCTAAAGTCTAGTGCAGTTCCCGGCATGTTGTAGGTGTTCAGTGTTTATTTGTTGAATGAAGAAGAAGCAAGAGAATGTCTGGGCAAGCCTTCCTGCCTAGTGGTCAGCATGGTGCAGACATGCCCCTGAGACAGACACCTCTGCGGCTGCCGAGACGTCCCAGGTGTCCTGCTTGAACAGGCTCTCATGCGCCCATCCTTCCTGCCTCCTACGACATTGCCCTGCTCTCCCTCAGATTTGTCACTCAGAAACTCAGCACACAACTTATGGCTGATAGAAGTAGCAACCACCAATTTCCTTCTAATCAAGGTTTTCTGAAATTGCTGGAAATTCACCTTCTAAAGCCATGATCTTTCCACAGTTCTCTGGGAACACATTTAATATTCTTGTTAAATTCTCATTGCTTAACACTTGCTTTATTGAAATTTTCTCTCCTTTACCAAATTATTTCTAGTGAATTTTATCAACAATATGAATAATAATCCAAAATTATGATTCAGTCTTAAAACACTTTCAATAATAATAGGTAATTCCTCTGTTTATCAAAAATCTTTTGTGTGATATGAATTATTATTGCTTTTTTGAGACAAGGTCTCACTTTGTTATTCAGGCTGGAGTACAATGATGTGATCTCAGCTCACTGCAGCCTTGACCCCCTGGGCTCAAGTAATCCTTCCACTTCAGCCCCAAAAGTAGCTGGGTCTCCAGGCGTGGGCCACCATGCCCGGCTATTTTTTCTTTCTTTTTTTCTGTAGAGACAGGTTTTGCCATGTTACCCAGGTTGGTCTTGAATTCCTGAGCTCAAGCGATGAACTTACCTTGCCTTGCCAAAGTGCTAGGATTCCAGGCATGAGTGATCATGCCTGGTCTAAATTATTACTTTTTAATTTTAATTATTTTTAATTTTGTGGGTAGCATAGTAGGTGTATTTATTTACAGGATATTAAGTTATTTTTTATTCTCTAAACAAAAGGTTTCTGGTTTCCCCCACTGGTGTTAGGCAGTGTCATGGCATAGATACTTTGTATACAGTCATGGGTCACTTAGTGATGCGACATGCTTTGAGAAATGTGTCACTAGGTGGTTTCATTGATGTGCAAACATCACGGAGTGTACTTACGCAAACGTGGATGTTCTAGGCTACTAGGCACCAGACTATATGGTACAGGCTGTTCTCCTAGGCTACAAACCTGTGCACCGTGTTGCTGTATTGAATATGGCAGGCAATTGTAACACAATGGTAAATATCTAAGCAAATGTACAGTCAAAATAAGGCATTATATTCTTACATGGTTCTTACATGAGCAATGTCATATGCGCACCCTGGGGCTGACCGAAGCGTCCTTGTGCAGCGCGTGACTGTGTTCTGGGAGGTCTGGTGAGCTTCTCTCTTGCCTAGTTTTCATCACTTCTAAAGCTGGCGTAAGATCTTGTATTTTGGGCGTAGTGATGTCATCGTCTTAATTCACCTTTGCTGGCTTGACTGCCATGCTAGTCACAGTCACTAATGTAACATGTTCCCTCTCCCACGTCTTCATTGCTCATCTTCCTCCTTTTTCAAAACAGGTGGTTTTGAGTACAAAGAAGTAGAGTATCCACAGTAAAAATCAGTCTTAGCCAATGCTGACCTGGATGACCTTACCAATGGATGGATTTGGGGCCATGGGTACTGCTCTTTGAGTTCCAGAAACCTTAGTGATGAGGACAGAGTTCCCTAATAAAAACTATGAGAAAATTAAAAAGAAAACACAGTAGCCAGTTTAACTATTGCCTTAATAAATGTTGCACTTGGCCAGCATGGGGGCTCAGGCATGTAATCCCAGCACTTAGGAAGGCTGAGGTGGGCAGATCACTTGTGGGCAGGAATTGAGACCAGATTAGCCGACATGGTGCAACTCCGTCTCTACTAAAAATGCAAAATTAGCTGGGCGTGGTGGCGCGTGCCTATAATCCCAGCTACTCGGGAGGCTGAGGTAGGAGAATCGCTTGAACCTGGAAGGCAGAGGTTGCAGTGAGCTGATTGCGCCGCTGCACTCCAGCCTGGGTGATGGAACGAGACTCTATCTCAGAAAAAAAAATTGCACATAAAAGTAGAAAAAAGTACATGTGAGCAGCATGCAAATACTGTACACATAAGCCTGTCAAATGTTGATGTTTTCTTCCAAAATAGTCTGAAACTTGGTTTAAGAATTTATATTCCTAATTTCTGGGATAACCGGACACCATGTCTTTGATTATGTTCTTTGGGATCTTAAGGGTTTCATGAACAAAAACAAACAAGTTGGCATTAAATACATTTGGAGAATACTCTGCGCTCTTTATCTTCTCCTGGCAATTCCCAAAGCCTTGGACCAGTAAAGGCTCTGAGAAGTTGAGCAGAGAAGAACCTGCTGAGCTTTATTTAACCAGTGTTTTTCAAAATTAATAGACCATGGAGTTTTTTTTTTTTCAAGCTCAACACCAATTAAAATTCTATTAAGAACAAGATTTCCAGGAGACACAATTGGAAAACAGCTGTCAGTTAACACTATTATAATAGCCTTACGCCACTTACTGCTACTGTGAATTCTGTACTTTTAAACCTTAAATTGAAGAAGAGTCATATAAGTTACGTTGTTTAAAGTCGGACTGAATTGTGTATGTAATTTTTGACAACAGCCATCAACACTAACCATCCCAAATTGAGACTTTACATACGCCCTCTGAATAGGCATTATTTAAATGCAACTGCACCGATTAGGGGGGTTAAAACAATCCTACAAATATAAAGTGACAAATTGTATTGAAGGTAGTAAATCCTGCCTTTAAATAATGCAAGTACTGTGCAGGGCTTCCTTTGAAATGTCTCATGTTTGACTGGTATTCCTAAAGCGTTACAGATCTCATCCACACTCTGTCAGAGACACAGTAATTGCTTTGCTGGTCTGTGGACTGAAGCAACCTGCAAAAACTGAGAATAATGTCAGCGTAGAGCAATCAAAGTGCTTGTACTGGGGAGACCAGGGCTGGAGACAATGTCAGTCCAGGAGGAAAACCTTCAGCTTGAGGAGATTCTGTTTTACATTTTCCCAGCTCCCCTGGGTGTGGAAATGAAGAAAACAAACCTTTTGGTGTCCAGGTGCCAAAGATAGAAAAAAGAACAATAATTTGTAAAGAGGGAAAACAGATTAAAAGAATATTATCACTTTACTAGGGAAAATTATGTTTGTGTCTTTTTCTTGAAACTTAAAAAAATATTGGGTACCTGTGCCATAACTTGATAATATTGAATAGAAAATTAAAAACCTTAAAGTGATAGAGAAAAGTAACCAATCCTTCAAAAAAAAAAAAAAAAAAAAAGAATGGCTAAATAGTATCTAGAAAATGTAGAATGTAGAGACCTCTGAAAAATGAATGAAAAAGTACAAATACCAAAAGAAAAATGGGTGAAAGGTATGAATGGGCAAGCCCAGAGAGGGCCCTGGGAGAGCCAATGAGACTGAATGGATGAGGAATTTTGGGAATGATCAGGGACATGTGGAAAATTACCAGCACAATGAGGAGTATTCATATCTATCAGGTTGAAAAATGTGAAGGTGTCTGTCAAACCTGCAATAATGCTGAGTGTTGTGAGGTGAGGAGCAATGGAAATACTCACACGTTGCCAGAGAGACTCATTGCAGCTTCCCAGAGGCATCTGGAGGGGACTCCCCACTTGCACCTCCAGATGCCTTCTCCACTCTGCACTATGCCTGAGAGGCTGACCTGCATGGAGCACACAGCATGGACTCGCTTGCTCTCTGGTTTCTGGGACTTTGAGCCCATGGGAGGCACTGGTAGGAGATGAGAAGGCAGAGGAAGGTGAGCACTGGGGGTTTCTCCATTGCCTTCCTCATTGGTGTGGGCCGACAGTGGCTGTACTCTTCACTGGACACCACTGTGCTGTCTGCAGTGGTCTTGCCCTGCTGGTCTAGCTGACTTCTGATGACTGCTATCTCCCCAAGCTCCTTCAGGCCCCACACAGCTCCTAGCCTGGGGATGACTCACTGGCCTTCACTGGTTCTTCTTTGTTACCCCTACATCTCTGTGAACTGGCTCTTCATGAAAGTCTTAATAATTGTCCCATTTCGGGGGCCCAGCTTTGTTCTGCCAGGTCTCTGAAGGAAAGTGGAAAAGGCATGCAGCTCCTCTGTCCCTTTAATTCTTTCTTAAAGAGAAGCTTTTGCATTGGACTCCTAAAAGTCATGGAGATGGATATTCTTAACAGTACTGAAATAGTGAAGAAGTGTAAACACCCTGTGTATCCATCAAGAGATAATTAGCTATGGTAGATTATAATATATGCATATTAGAGAGACTTATGTGGTCTCTGCTATATAGTTTTCCCAGCAACACAAGATAAACAAAGGCAGGGGGTATGACTAAGTCACGCATGCATCATTCAGCCAAATATTTTATTTGGAAATGCCCTCTAGGCATGACATTGTGCTGTGCACTAGGGTTAAGATGGAGGGTTATACCAAAGTGTATTGTGAGTTTCTAGACTCTCCAGCAATCCACTACTGGGTTTCTACCCGAAAAAAAAATCATTATAGAAAAAAGACACTGGCATGTGTATGTTTATAGCCGCACATTTCACAATTGCAAAGATATGGAATCAACTTAAGTGCCCATCAACTGATAAGTAGGTAAAGAAAACGTGGAATATATACACACACCATGGAATACTACTCAGCCATAAAAAAATAATGAAGTAATGTCTTTTGCAGCAAGTTGGATGGAACTAGAGACCATTATCCTAAGTGGAGAATGGAAACCCAAGTACCACATGTTCTCACTTATAAGTGGGAGCTAAGTCATGAGTATGCAGAGTCATAGAGGGTGGTGTAATGGACATTAGAGACTCGGAAGAGGGGAGGGTGGAGGAAGGATAAAAAATTGCCTGTTGGGTACACGGCACGCTATTTGAGTGACAGGTACAGACTTCACCACTGTGTAATTCATCCATGTAACCAAAAACCACTTGTACCCCTAAAGCTATTGAAATAAAATACAAAATAAAAAGTAGCAAAGAATTCATCTAGAACAACACAGTAACAAAAAGTGTTAAACAAAATGTGTAGTTAAGGATAGTTGTTTGTTGTTACATATTATCTATGAGGGAAAACAGATTCCACTGGTTTAAGCAAAAAGCATGCTCCTTGCTTCAGGGACAAGTAGATCCCACATATCCAGTGCTATCCTTAGAAATCTGTCTCTTTCTCTTCTTCCCTCTCTCTCCTTCCCCCTCCCTCTCAGCTCTGATTTCCTCCATGTGTTATTCTCATTTTCTTCTACCGCGGATGAACTTACACTACCGCAAAGAAGGGAAAGATGCCACCTCCAGCCCCAATTTTTATTCCCCCATTAGCCAAAACCAGGTTTACCCCACTAGCTTTCACTGAGAGTTTAAAGGGGGGATCTTAGCATCCTTGATTGGCTCATTTGCCCATGTCTGAACCAATCACCATGGTAACAAGAATGGGTCATTCTAATTGGCCACATTAGGTTACGTGATCACTCCTGTGGCTGAGGGGAAGGGCACTATGATTGACAGCCCCATTGGGACCACATGGTTAAGTGAAGGACGGTCCCCTCCAGGTTCTGCGTAGATGAAACCAAGCATGTCTACACTACAGAAACAAAGAACAGTTCACGGCTTGTGTAACAACATCCGGGACAGGAGTTCAGAGCGGAGGGAAAGCCCTGTTTGCTGATGGAGTTATGGACATATTCCTGGGGGAGGTGAGTTGTGACCTGGACTTTTCTATGTATTGAGAAGTTGGACCTGGCTGGGATGTAGGATATACGAGGTCAGTCGGACTTTTCCTTGAACTTCTACCTAGGTGTACTTTCCCCAGAACTTACCCACATTTCAGTTTCTCGCATTATGTATTGGATATCCAAGGATTCCCCAGTGACGTTAGCATCGCATAGGGGCCCCTTCTGCGTGCTGACCGCCCTGTACACTCCCACCGTCACTTACTACAGCACACGTGCAGGCTTCTCATCATCACCCACACGGGGCTGCTGGCTCAGTGAGCACCGAAGCTCCCCGATCGCTCCAGAGTGTGCCTGTGGGGCTGGTGGAGGAGTGGGACTTGTGGACTCTTGCCAACTTCTGCGTGACCATTTTGAAATGCAGACATTGGGTGGCCTCATGATTCACTTCCTGTTTCAAACATTTCCACCTTCACTGGATGTTGTGTGTGTCTCTGAAAAGAGAGAGCTCTCCCATGCACCTACTGAAGCTCTTTTTGAGGAAGGGAGAAGTTGCCTCACTGAGACTGGGTAACACTTGAGGGTTTCCATCCAGAGAGGAGCCTTTTCTCTTTCTCCAAAATCAAGTGGATGCTAGGAAGAGAACAGACCACAGCATAGACAAAACAGAAGGAAGAAAGGAAGAGAGGGAGGGAGGGAGGGAGGGAGAGAGAAGAGTGGAAGGAGGGAGGGCAGTCATAAAGGGAGGTGGTTTCACACATACTCTTGGGCCCTATCCCAGACCACCTGGGTTCAAAGCCTGCCTCAGCAAAACAACTCTGTGGCTCTGGGCAAGTCATTTAGCCTCTCTGTGCCTCAGACTCTCTGTTGGAGGTAGTGATAGTACCTACCTCCATTGACATATGTAATATGTTAATTAAACAGGTTGACTTAGTAGTTAAAATGGTAAAAGTGTTCATCTTTTAAAGCTCGGGGGACACCACCTACTGCACTCTCTAGCACTTCCTAAGCATTAACTCACTTTATTCAGAACCAAGGCAGAGGGGTGGCGGGGAGAATGTTAATGTCAAATATTTGCTGGGTGTATCAGTGGTGCCAAGCACAGGGTTTTGGCCAGTGAGGCTACGGCAGTGAATAAAGAGACAAAGTCCCAGCCTCATTGAGCGTATGTTCTAGTGGAGAGAGAGGAGAATTGTGTGTGAATAGACAACTCAGACAACTCCTGAGTGCCCAGGAGAGCATCATGGCAGCGTGAGGGGCCCGGGTGATGGCAGGCGGGGACAGTTGGGTGCTGTTTGAGCAGGAAGGCCCCCGGAACAGAGAGCTGGAAGGGATAGAGGGGCAGTCGGGGTGGGCACACTATGCAGAGGGCACAGCTGTGGCAGAGATGGAGCCTGAGTGTGCTTGGTGTCTTCTAAAAAGTAGAGCATTTGTTCTGAGGTGAGAAAGGGCATGGGGGACGGTGGTCAGAGGAGTGGGAGTGTCTGGAAACACTGAAGGTCACCAAGGCCACGGAGGGTGTTCACCTCCACTTGCAGCCATGTGGGAAGATACTGTGGACTTGGATTTGGGCATGACGTGGCCTGACTTTTATTTTTTATTTGTATTTTTGTTTTAAGTTCTGGGATACTCATGCGGGATGTGCAGGTTGTTACACAGGCAGATGTATGCCATGTTGGTTTGCTGCGTCTATGAACACCTCACCTATGTATCAACCCCAGCTTGCATGAGCTATAATTTCTAATGCTCTCCCATCCCCTACCCCACCCCCAACTGGTCCCAGTATGTGTTATTCTCCCCTATGTGTTCTCATTGTTCAGCTCCCTTTTTTTTTTTTTTTTTGGTTTATTTTTGAGACAGTCTTGCTCTGTTGCCAGGCTGGAGTGCAGTGGCGCAATCTCAGCTCACTGCAACCTCCACCTCCTAGTTCCAGCGATTCTCCTGCCTCAGCCTCCCCAGTAGCTGGGACTACAGGCACGTGGCACCATGCCCAGCTAATTTTTGTATTTTTAGTAAAGACACCATGTTAGCCAGGATGGTCTTGATTTCCTGATCTTGTGATCATCCTGCCTCAGCCTCCCAAAGTGCTGGGATTACAGGTGTGAGCCACTGTGCCGGGTCAGCTCCCACTTTTAAGTGAGAACAGGTGGTGGTTGGTTTTCTGTTCTTGCCTTAGTTTTCTGAGGATAATGGCTTCCGGCTCCATCCATGTCCCTGCAAAGGACATTATCTCGTTCCCTTTCATGGCTGCATAGTATTCCATGGTGTATATGTACCACATTTTCTTTATTATTATTATTATTATACTTTAAATTCTGGGGTACATGTGCAGGTCATACAGGATTGTTACATAGGTATACACATGCATGGTGGTTTGCTGCATCCATCCCCCCATCCTTTACATTAGATATTTCTCCTAATATTATCCCTCCCCAATCCCCCCACCCTCTTCTATCTCTCCCCTACGCCCCCCACCCCCCAACAGGCCCCAGTGTGTGATGTTCCCCTCCCTGTGTCCATATGTTCTCATTGTTCAACACCCACTTATGAGTGAGAACATGCGATGTTTGGTTTTCTGTTCCTGTGTCAGTTTGCTGAGAATGATGGTTTCTGGATTCATGTATGTCCCTGCAAAGGACATGAACTCATTCTTTTTTATGGCTGCATAGTATTCCATGGTGTATATGTACCACATTTTCTTCATCCAGTCTATCATTGATGGGCATTTGGGTTGGTTCCAAGTCTTTGCTATTGTGAACAGTGCCGCAATGAACATAAGTGTGCATGTGTCTTTATAGTAGAACAATTTATTATCCTTTGGGTATATACCCGGTAGTGGGATTGCTGGGTCGAATGGTATTTCTATTTCTAGATCCTTGAGGAATCACCACACTGTCTTCCACAATAGTTGAACTAATTTACACTCCCACCAACAGTGTAAAAGTGTTCCTATTTCTCCACATCCTCTCCAGCATCCGTTGTCTCCAGATTTTTTAATGATCGCCATTCTAACTGGTATGAGGTGGCATCTCAATGTGTTTTGATTTGCATTTCTCTAATAACCAGTGGTAATGAGCATTTTTTCCTATGTTTGTTGCCTGCATGTCTTCTTTTGAAAAGCATCTGTTCATATCCTTTGCCCACTTTTTGATGGGGTTGTTTGTTTTTTCTTATAAATTTGTTTTAGTTCTTTTTAGATTCTGGATATTAGCCCTTTGTCATATGGGTAGATTGCAAAAATTTTTTCCCATTCTGTTGGTTGCCAGTTCACTCTAATTATTGTTTCTTTTGCTGTGCAGAAGCTCTGGAGTTTCATTACATCCCATTTGTCTATTTTGGCTTTTGTTGCCATTGCTTTTGGTGTTTTGTCATGAAGTCCTTGCCTACGCCTATGTCCTGAATGGTTTTGCATAGGTTTTCTTCTAGGGTTTTTATGGTGTTATGTCTTATGTTTAAATCTTTAATCCATCCGGAGTTAATTTTTGTATAAGGTGTAAGGAAGGGGTCCAGTTTCTGCTTTCTGCACATGGCTAGCCAGTTTTCTCAACACCATTTATTAAACAGGGAATCCTTTCTCCATTGCTTGTTTTTGTCAGGTTTGTCAAAGATCAGATGGTTTTAGATGTGTGGCGTTACTTCTGAGGCCTCTGTTCTGTTCCATTGGTCTCTGTTTTGATGTACCACATTTTCTTTAGACAGGGACTCGTGCTAAAGAGATTCCAGTGCAGAGGCACAATCTCAGCTTACTGCAATCTCCGCCTCCCGGGTTCAAGTGATTCTCATGCCTAAGCCTCCTGGGTAGCTGGGATTACAGGCATGTGCCATCACACCTAGCTAGGTTTTGTACTTTTATCAGAGATGAGCTTTTACCATGTTGGCCAGGCTAGTCTTGAACTCCTGGGATCAAGGGATCTTCCCAACTTGTCATTCCAAAGTGCTGGGATTACAGGCCTGAGCCACTGCTCCTGCTGGCCTGACATATTTTTAAAGAACGTCTCTGGCTTCTGTGTGGAGAATAGACTAGAAGGGGCAAAAGCAAAAGTCTGAGAGCAGGGAAGAGGCTGCCACGGGTAATTCCAGCCTTGAGGAGACAGAGCCCTGGCAGAACAGTGGCCGTGGAGTGGCCACAGGTGGCCGTGGTGACCTTCCAAGTTGAGGTGTGGGCTTCAGCCTGGCTCTGGGCTTGAAAGGATGTGCACAGTCTGAGATGGTCCCATCGATGTTGTGACATCAACCGCAGGTCCCTTGGAGGATGAGCAGGTTTAGGGACGGGGCAGAAATTGACGTGTATAGTTTAGACTCACTGCTGACCTGGGCTGGGTGGCTTGGGGCTGTGGTTAGGGTACTGTAACCCAGTAGGACTGATTCTGGACGCCTTTCTAGGGACAAGCTCTGCTTCTCATATCCTGAATGCTCCTGTTCTGTTAGGATAATACACTCGATTGTAAAATGCTGCATCCTTTTAAAATATTTCTGATGATATTTAAATTAAGAAGAAAATGATTACAGAAATTCAGTGTGAGTCAAAGAAAGTTGTTTAATGAGTTTCATTAACACTACTATTGAGACCTTTAAACCAAATGTCAGATGATCCTCATATGTGAAACACTGAAAACAGGAATTTATAATGGGAACATTAAAAGAATTTAGTTCAGCAAATGGGATTACAGTGATACCTTTTCTGTTAAAAGTTAATTGAGTTCAAATGAAGGCAATTTGGCTGAAGTTAAAAAATCAAATGGGTGGTGGGACTGGGGGAGCCAGTGGATAACCTGAGACAAATGAATCCCTTAGGAAGAGGGAGCGTTTGGAAGATTATCTAGACAGAGGGAAATTGGCTAAGTGTTTCCATATTTAATTAGGCAGGAAGTCGTTCATTGGCAGGGACGTTTCTGCACGTACATTCAGTCACGGTGGGGAACCGCGCTATCACCGTGTGATAAAACTTGTCCCTTCGACAGCACCATGTTTCAGAGAATTTCAACAGGGATGTGGATTGATTCTGTTCCTGCATGTCTGAACAGGTTGTACACCAAAAATAAAATTCAAAGGTCTCCCAGCCACCTGAATGGACCCTCCTCTTGACCAAGGGCATTTCACAGTTAACTGAAAATCTGTTTCAGGCCATGATGGAAGAAGGGGTGGGACATGCCCCATTACACCCTCCAGCGTTAACCTCAACTGACCTTAAGTCTGATGAGAAACATTTACGATCCATTCTCTCTAAAGCCTGCTATTTGGAGGCTTCACCTGCAGGATAAAAACCTTGGTAAATAAATTAAAAAAAACAAAAACAAAAAAAACAAAAAAAAAGACCTTGGTCTTCACCACCCATTATCTCAACCCAGTCATTCCTTTCTACTGATAGTAACTCTTTCAACCCATTGCCAAAGAGTTTTTAAGCCACCTATGACTTGGCAGCCCCCCGCTGAGAGTTGTCCTACCCTTCCAGATAGAACCAGTGTAAATCATACATGTATAGACTGACGTCTTCTGTCTCCCTATAATGCACAAAAGCAAGCTGTACCCGAGTGTCTTGGGCACATGTCAGGGCCTCCTGAGGGATGTCACAGACACATCCTTAATCTTGGCAAAATAAATATCCTAAATTGATAGTGACCTGTCTCAAATACTTTTGAGCTTACAGTATATATTTGTATGTATGCACATAGATGTGCCTTTTAAATAACTTAAATACGTGGTGACTTTAATTATCAGAAGGCTGTGAAATTTTTAAGGCGTTTGTCACTATTTGATTCCTCTTCTCTTCTGGTTTTTGAAGGCTAGCTGTAGTAGAATTGAGTAGTTTTAAGAGAACATGTAGTCTGCAAAGCCGAATATATTAACTGTTTGAACTTTTACAGAAAAGGTTTGCCAAACCGTGGGATGGAACATTGACTAGTGCAAAAGCAATGCCCGTTAAGTGAACGAACACGTGAGGTAAATGTGAGGAAATGCGGTTCCGATGCTTTCTGATGGTGCGATGGCTGAAGCACCGCTACTCTGGCCTCACGGTTATTTTGCTTTAATAATTTAAAAATCATTTTAGATATTATTTTTTAAAAAATAGCAAAAACAAATCCCTCACAATGATGGGTCCAGAGATGAGCATGTGAGCGCACAGTCTTGTAAACCCTCCTGGAAGAGGACCCTTGCATCTGTACCGCATTGCATATTCGTGGCATTTCACGTTGGCTTATGTAATTAAAGTTTAGGCCCCCAGGCACTGTGGTTAGCAGGTTCCCTCGGGTGACCCTCATCCTCATAACACCTCCCAGTAGCTGTGACTTTCTTCATTTCACAGACTGGGAAGTGGAAGCACAGGCAAGTGAAGTGCCAAGGTCGAGGCCACAGAGCTACGCGGTTCCAGAAAGCATCAGACTTGAGATGGGAAATAAGGCCGGGCTGCTTCCAAAGCCACATTCTGTGTGCCATGCCTTGAATATCTGCATCCCCCTAGAATGCATATAAAGCCCTAGGGTGATGTATTAGGTGGTGGGGCCTCTGGGAGGCAATTAGCTCATGAGGCTGGAGCCTCATGAATAGGATTAGTGCCCTTATGAAAAGAGGTGTCAGAGAGATGCCTCGCCCCTTCCACCAGGTGAGGACGCAGCGGGAAGGAGCCGTCAGTGAACCAGGAAGCAGGTCCTCTAGTGTGAGGCACCACTGATGCCACCTTGACTCCATCTCCTGGTTCATCAATGGCACCTATGACTCCATATCTCGTATCACAAATAGAACCACACGGCCGCCCCCTTCAATGACAAAGAATCCCCAGAACCCCTCAGGAATGGCGTATATGAGATCTGCCACATCTGAAACTTCCAGCCTCCAGAATAATAAGACATTTCTGTGGTTTATGAGCCACCAAGTGTGTGGCATTTTGTTAAGGCATCCAGAATGGACTAAGACACCATCTCACGATGGACAACCGGGGTGCAGGGAGGTGAAGTGAGAACCTGAGGCCTGTCTCAGCAACCGGGTTGAGCAGGTGGGAGGCCGGCCTGGGAATGTCTCTCAGTCAGTCACGTCTGGTGGCTAGGGTTTTTCTCCTTTTAGGATTCTTTAATTTTCATTCTTCATTTTCTGCATTAACCTTGAAAGCAGAAAATGAAATATTGGTTGGCTGCTCATTTGTTATTTTCTTCCCTGATTCCTTCCTGTTTACATCAAGTACAAGTATAATTATTGGTATAAAAGAGGTTTTCAATACCCATTACTAAACTGCATTCTAGCCTGGGCAAGAAAGCAATACTCCCATTCTCTCTCTCTCTTTCTCTTCCTTTTTCCTCCTCTTCTTTATTCTTTTTCTTTCTTTCTTTCAAAAAAAAAAAAAAAAAGAACAGAGCTGTCTTGCACCCTGACTACTTTTACAGGCTTCACTCAGAACCAAAGAACACTAATTATATTTGTCTATGGTGGGTCTTGGATCCACGGTGTTTAAGCAAAAGCTTTAAAAAAGAAAAAAAAAAGAAAGCAGAGCCAGTGGTTCTGAATCAGTTCTCCATCAGTTCTCACTTGAAGGCTTCACCCACACCCATGGGGTTCATGAAATTCTTTGTGAGTGCATCTCAGGGACAAAATGGAAATTGCTTCCAGAACTCCGGCAGTACAGGAGTCTGAGAAATGCACCGCCTGGCCTCCAGCCGTGGTGATTTGGGGAAGACAAAAGAAGGGAACACAAATGACGCATGTGGAAAACACACACACACACACACACACACATATATACAACAGCAACAAAATCCAGTGTACTCCATATTGTTGTCTAATCAGCCTCCATACATCAGCTTTTGCTCCTACAGTACAAACTTCCACAATAAAAAACCCATAATGCACCCAATTGTATGAATTCGTTCTCATGCTGCTAATAAAGACATACCCAAGACTGGGTACTTTATAAAGGAAAGAGGTTTAATGGACTCACAGTTCAGCCTGGCTGAGGAGGCCTCAGGAAACTTACAGTCATGGTGGAAGGGGAAGCAAACACGTCCTTCTTCACAGGGCTGCAGCAAGGAGAAATGCCGAGCAAAAGAGGGAAAAGCCCCTTATCAAACCATCAGATCTTGTGAGAACGCCCTCACTATCACGAGAGCAGCATGCAGGTAAGCACCCTCGTGACTCAATCACCTCCCACCGGGTCCCTCCCACGACATGTGGGGATTATGGGAACTATAATTCAGCATGAGATTTGGGTGGGGACACAGCCAAACCATATCAGTAATTAAGTCTATGACATCATCTCTCATAACAGCAAATACAGCCACACCACTGTCCCCCTCAATGAAAAAGAAGGCCAAAGACCCCGCAGACATGGTGTCTACCTCTGGATAATATTAGTTCCTCTTCTAGTTCCATGCCAGTCTGCCTTGGGTTTCATGTAAGCGAAAACTGAATGATGAGATCGGGGCACTGATGCATCAGAAATGGCTGAAGGTTACCACAACTTGTGAGACCACATTCATTGTGAGTCTCAGCATGAAGCTTTTCCGGCATTTTGGCATCTGTCCCATTGATAGTGAAATTATAATTTTAGCCTTCTTTTATATCTACCCACCAAACAAGGAAGTATAAGAAAAGTGTCCCAGCCTCAGCCTCTTGTTTTCTAATGTGATGTTCTGTTTCTCCTGTCTTGTAAGGCTTGGCTTTGCTTAGCGGTTTGTTTCCCAAAACCAGCCATTGCACATCTAAATGCCTTCCTGGACGAGGCAGGTGACAAGAATGTGGGAGGGGCCCGTAGAGATGAGAGGAGCTGCCACTCAACTCAAGCCCATTCCAGCTCTGTGATGGGGTAGCAAGTCTGTGTTCTCACAGCCATTTTATTTTATTATGTTATTTTATTGAGACAGAGTCTTTTTCTGTCATCCAGGCAGGAGTGCAGTGGCATGATCACAGCCCACAGCAGCCTTGACCTCCTGGACTCAAGTGATCCTCCCACCCCAGCCTCCCGAGTAGCTGAGCCCACAGGTGTACACCACCAGTCCCAGCTAATTTTTCTTTCTTTCTTTTTTATTTTGAGATGAGGTCTCAATATATTGCCCATGCTGGTCTCAAACTCCTGGGCTTCAACGATCCTCCCACATGGACCTCTCAAAGTGCTGGGGTTACAGGTGTGAGCCACCATGTCTGGCCTCACAGCCTTACTATTATTTTTTCTAATTTAAATGTAATTGAAAATTAAACTGTTTCTGGCCCAAAGTCAGCATATCTGTGATGATGAACTGAAAACCCTCGTTTTGTAGACTTTCACCTAAACAACCAGCAAGATATTGGGAGAAGTGAGCTTGACGGAGGATTCATCTGGGATGATGAGGTTGCTATGGACTCTAGAGCCTGCCTAGAAGTGAAATAATTCAGCTATTAATTCCAAGACAAAATCCAAATTCCCCCATTCTAGAGCTTGCCTAGAAGTGAAATAATTCAGCTATTAATTCCCAGACAAAATCCAAATTCCCCTGTTCTAGAGCCTGCCTAGAAGTGAAATAATTCAGCGATTCATTCCCAGGAAAAATTCAAATTTCTCTCTTCTAGAGCCTGCCTAGAAGTGAAATAATTCAGCTGTTAATTCCCAAACAAAATCCAAATTCCCCTGTTCTAGAGCCTGCCTAGAAGTGAAATAATTCAGCTATTAATTCCAAGACAAAATCCAAATTCCCCCGTTCTAGAGCTTGCCTAGAAGTGAAATAATTCAGCTGTTAATTCCCAAACAAAATCCAAATTCCCCCGTTCTAGAGCTTGCCTAGAAGTGAAATAGTTCAGCTATTAATTCCCAGACAAAATCCAAATTCCCCTGTTCTAGAGCCTGCCTAGAAGTGAAATAATTCAGCGATTCATTCCCAGGAAAAATCCAAATTTCTCTCTTCTAGAGCCTGTCTAGAGGTGAAATAATTCGGGGAATCATTTCCAGACAGAATCCGAATTTCCCTGTTCTGTATTGTGCTGTGTGACAGTAGACAGTAGTGTCCGATCTCACGTTAGCTGTTGTATTGCCATATAATAAGCTGTCAGGTAGCATTGTGTGTTGGGGGGACTTATTTTCATTGGATCCATGAGACATTTATTCAAGTGTGCTTTCAATTGCAAGAGATATAAATACTGGAATGCAGGGGCCGGGGGAGATGTGTTGATTCAGTTAGAGGTTAGAAATGGAAGATGCTCAGGGCAAAGAGAGGTGTTTAGTTTGCCTATACCTTAAAAATTAACTAGACACAGCTAACTTTTAAGAATAAAGATATATCACATGAAATCCACATTTCTCATATCATTTGGATTCCAGGGAGAACTGGAATTCCTGGATGTACATGGTTGTGACTTACCGCTGCTGCGTGGTCAGGCGGGGCGTGGGTGTGTGTGGGTCCCGGTTTCCCACAGTCCCCGCCCAGCCTGGTATCACTCATTTCTCCTGTTTATCTGGCCCCTGTAGACATCTGAGTTTGTAACTAGTGGATTAGGTTTTACTTCCTCCTAGAAGAATGTTGCACTGCTGTTCGCCATGGCAAAGATACTTTAGAGACATTAGTGATTGAGATTTAAACTCCAGACATAGAACTGTTTGAACTAAGAGGGATGATAGCAGAGTGACTGCATCTGACCCTCTTGGTTATCAAACAGTCCATTAGCTTTTTTCTTTGCAAATGAACTTGGGGTGATCCAGGCCATTCATGGCTAAGGTTTCACCCACCTTCCCATCTGCTTTGCAGCAGGGTATCACTCACTCTGGCCTTGAGCTCACTGAGCTGTAGGAACTATCTTAGAAACAGCTCACTTCTGGGTATTTGATGACATGAGAAAAGTCAGTCCCTCTTTGGTTCAGCCACTGTACTTAGGTTTCTGTTGTTTGCAACAAGTGCAGTCCTCACTGAGAGAGGGTTCAAAAGCATGGGTTCTGGAGCCAGTCACCTGGGTTCTGGAGCCAGTCCCCTGAGTTCTGGAGCCAGTTGCCTGGGTTCTGGAGACAGTCGCCTGGGTTCTGGAGACAGTCGCCTGGGTTCTGGAGTCAGTCCCCTGAGTTCTGGAGACAGTCGCCTGGGTTCTGGAGCCAGTCCCCTGGGTTCTGGAGCCAGTCCCTTGAGTTCTGGAGCCAGTCGCCTGGGTTGTGGAGACTGGGTTCTGGAGACAGTCTCCCAGGTTCTGATGCTGACTTTTCAATTCCCTGGAAGTTGCTGTGATGATACACCCACCAGCCACATCTGAATACTTCCCGACATTTCCAGCCTTCTTCATAGTTCAAACTGGGGCCGTATGACTGAGTACTGGCAAGCAGCAGTGTGAACAAAAATGACATATTTCTGCTGGTCCTGGGCACATCAGAATGGGTGTGCTTTCACCAATCTTCCCCAGTCACAGCAAATGTGGAAGACGATCTGTTGAGACCACAGTGTCTGTTATTCTCTGTTTGCGCGAGGATGGAGCTGATCCAGGAGACAGCGGATGGAGGAGCGGCTCCATCAACTCACATCAGACCTTTGTTAAGATGAAGGAATTCGGGGTTTATCTCTCATAATATTTAGGTTAAATTACCCAGACAGATTCAGAAATTGATAATAGAAGTCAGGTGCTTTCAAAACAAAAACCTAAACCATGGCAGTGAGTTGGCAGTCACGTGCCAAAGTGACAGGGTGAGCTGTTTCCTGAAATGTGCCTAACCGCTGCCATCCTGTGCGTAACCAATTCATAGTTCTGGGAGAAAAGGTTTAACATCAGAATGTTAGTATTTTAGGTTTGGCAAGTTATTAAATAGAATAGATGGGCTCGGGACAAAATTGTGTTTGTAAGAGGAAATGAGGGATAGAGGGATTTCTGAAATTCAGGGCCTTACAAAGTTGGAAAACAGACTTTGTCAAGATGTGAAATGTTAAGATACCAGATTGGCAAAGGCTTTGGGTGACAAAAGCCCAGGTCTTTTGATTCGGGGGCAAAGGTCAGACTAAGTGTACATCAGATGAAATGCCTGGGGGGTCAAGGCCAAAGTAAGAACATGTCTTCCCACTTTTTGGAGAGAGGTATTGGACTGATAAAGAAATAAGATGAGTCTCAGAAGTACATTTTTTTAAAAAAGAACTCTGGGTATAATTAATAGACTATGGAACAGACTAGAAGCAAATATGTTTTTAAGCCTACTAAGCTTTAGGTCTGTAAGCGTAAGTCTACTGCAATGCCACATTTTTAAGGGAATTGCCCTGTCAAAGAAATCATGAGACCAGTTTTAAAAGTTGTTTTTTTAACTGCTTAAGATGTGAAACAATTGTTGGGCCCCCAAGCATTCAGGAGCAGGAAGCAGGCTGTGGAATTCATGCAACTTGTGCAGGAGACGTTCCTTATTCCTCAACTCCCACTGTGGACGTTGACGAGGGCGAGGGTGGAAAGGGCAGAGCTGCTGGAGAGCAGAGCAAAGAGCCGCAGGCAGTGATGGACAGGATGGGGAATTCCTCCCTTGGTGGGGTCAGCCAAGGAACAAGGACACCTCCCATGCTCAGTGCAGGGAGACCTCACAGGGTCCGCCATCAAACTGTGGTGAGGGTCACAGCCCGTGGTCGCTGTGTGTCCCCGGCTCTTCTTCCGCACCTGAGCGCATCTTTCTTACTCTGCCCTCAGTCCGCCTTTGCCTGCTGGGTCTAGTGTGGAGATCAGTTGTCTCCTCTCTGAAGATCGTTGGGCCAGAAAGACCCACAGCTGCAGAGAGTACTGTGACTGGCCCCAGCCCAGCGTCTGCCTTGTGAGCTGGATGGAGTGAGAGGATGAGACTTGGGGATGTTTCTCTTGGTGGGAACAGGATGGGAGCTGTTAAGTGTATTCCTCAGTGTGTGGGATGAAGGGGCCAGAACGGTCTTTGCTGATGGTTTCTGCTTGTCCAGGAGCTCTTACATCTCCAGACTTTCTCTACAATTGGGTTGAGGCCACAATGTTCTAGCAGATGGAAAAGTGAGCGTAAGTGATGCATTATCTCTAGTTCAGGGAAGTTCAGTATCAGGGTCAGGGTGCCTCCTCCATCCCTCTCCTCCCAAGGTGGACAGAACTTGGAAGCCCTGTGTTGAGATGGTGGCCTTATGGGCAGAGGGAACCTGGGTCCTTAAGTCACCGGATGGAGGAGAGCCCCTGTCAATGCCCATCGGTCTTGTAAGTGAAAAAGTTTGTTGTGCTAAGCTACTTTCACTTAAAATAAGCCTTGGGCCCTCAAGCTTCCGTGAGTAAGGAAGTAACTGAGAAGCATATCCACAGCCCCCATTTCACATGTAGACAAGGAGGATAATAGAAAAAAGAAGAACTTTTCAAAATGCTGAGAGCTGTGGACATTTACAAAGAAGGGAATTCTTCCTGAATGGCAGAATTCACACCCAAACTGAGGGTAGCTAGTGTTAATTACCATGAAAAACTCATGGCTAAGAAAGTTAGGCTCCCTCTCCATGTCTTTGTTTTCTTAAAAGTAAAATCAAGGCAGGGCATGGTGGCTCACGCCTGTAATACCGGCACTTTGGGAGGCCGAGGTGGACGGATCATGATGTCAGGAGCTCGAGACCAGTCTGGCCAATATGGTGAGACCCTGTCTCTACTAAAAATATAAAAATTAGCTGGGCCTGATGGTGTGCGCCTGTAGTCCAAGCCACTCAGGAGACTGAGGCAGGAGAATCGCTTGAACCTGGGAGGTGGAGGTTGCAGTGAGCCAAGATGCACCACTGACTCCAGCCTGGGTGACAAAGCAAGACTCCATCTGAAAGAGAAAAAAAAGTAAAATATAGATACTATAGTACCTACGTCATAGGAAGTTCTAAGTATTAGACTACATAGGACATTCTAAGTATTAGAATAAAGTATATGGAGAGTGCTTTGGATAGGGTCTGACACATGGTAAATGCGAAAATAAAAAGAAGGAAAGAAAAAGAAAGGAAGGCAGTGAGGCAAGCAGGCTTCTAGTATTATTCAAGCAATCCTGGTTTGAATTCTGCCACAGATTTTTTTGGACTCCTGGGGTGTAGCTGAGATCATGAGTTTGGGGATTAATGAATATTGCGGCTCTTCCTGATCTAGGTGAATGCACGCTTTCCCCTGGGGAGCAATTTGGACCAGTGCCTTGATCTGTCTGTTATCAGAATGTTTGTGCAGTGTCAGACTAATGCACTTTTGCAGTACTTAACCTAATTGCCCTGTAAATCCCTGCGATTATATGCTGTTTACTTCCTAATATGTCCTAGGAACAAGTTTGTAATTCACTTAAGGAAGAAGAGAGCAGCCTTCTCAAGTTTGTTTGTTTTTTTCTGTTAACATCATCAATTACTTACTTGCTTGTAATTCAAGAAACAGAGCCCACATATTCATAAATCTGATGATGTAAGTGATGCTGGGCATGGCTGTGTGGAAGCAATCAGGGCTGGTTCCTCAGCCAGTTGGCTGGATGGTGGTTTCTCAGAGCACCTTTCACAGAAGCACCAACCCCACGGGAAAGAGCCAGACTTCTAGAAAAAGAAACTCCGGCATTTTGGGTTGTTTTAATGCTTTGTGGAATTAGATGATCAAGATGAAAGTACAAGTGAAACTCCTATGTTAGAACAGGAAATTGACTCACTAATGTATTAGGGAATATAGTTGTAGAAGCTATTTAGGGAAACTGGGGTACAGGGTTTAAGACAGAAGGTAAACGTGCATGTCAATTTAATAATGTGCTGCTTTTCCCTCTTTTTCTTTTTTTAAGGGAAAAGAATCTTGCTCTGTCGCCCAGGCTGGAGTCCAATGGTGCAATACGGCTCACTGCAGCCTCCGCCTTCCGGGTTCAAGCAATTCTATTCTCCTGCCTCAGCCTCCTGAGTAGCTGGAATTACAGGCACTGCCACCACACCCAGCTAATTTTTGTATTTTTTAGTAGAGACCGGGTTTTACCATGTTGGCCAGGCTGGTCTTGAACTCCTGACCTCAGATGATTCTCCCACCTTGGTCTCCCAAAGTGTTGGGTTTACAGGTGTGAGCCACCATTCCCAGCCTTTCCCTCCCTTCCACTTTATTTAGTTCTAAAGAGAGAGGATGTCAGTGTTGTCATGAGCTGTATGTAGCCCACGCCCCTTTCTAGGACAAGGATTGAAGGATACGCCCCCAACGAGGAGTGTGTCCCTGAGGTCCTGATCTGTGTCTTCATCACACTGGTTTTTGACTGGCAGATTCACTCTGTAACAGGGGTGTGGTTTCCATTCCACATTGCTGTCCAGGGCAGCACACAGTGATCCAGAAGGGTGGGCATCTGACTCAGGAAGAGGGGCCTGACCTCTTCGTGTGATGAGGAGACACTGGTCCTTGTTCAGTGTGTCTGGACCAGAGCATGAACAACATGGTGCAGAACCATGGCTCCAACACCCCTCCGCCAGCCCAGCATTTGCGGTGGGAAGAGCACCAGCCCTTTCCCTGGTTTGATCAAGGCTGAGTCCAAGCCTTGCCAATGACCAGGATTGACTGCCAAGGCATTGAGTCATTGTCAGTTTCACTGTAGCTTTTAAAGAGGTCGCTGTCTCTTTCAGGATGCCAGCCATGCCACGGGGAAGAAGGGTGGGATGAGTCCTTGGCAAGACTCTAGGTAGCACTATGTCCTACCCTAAGAAGGGTAGAATTTTCTTTCTCATGATGTGTTGATGACTCCTATATATGTTGTTGGCCGTGAGATCGGCACGTTTGCCAGGGATCTCTTGACCAGCAAGAGGGTCCTAATACCTGGAAGAGAGAGTGCATGGAAGAAAAGAGAGACAGAGAAATGGGTCTGGAGGTCTGAAATGAGCTGTGCTCAGATCAGCGATTTATTCTTGTGCACATGAGCTTATATATGGTTTTACATACAGTGACTGACGTCAGTCTTCTTACAGAATCATTATCAGGGGGAAAACAGATAATTACAAAGTAACCAAGGAAGGTACAAAGTAACTAGGGGAGGGAGCAACATGCAGGTTTACCTAAAGGTTACAAAATATTATCCTCTTATCCATTGTTACAGAAAATAACGTCAAGACAGGTAGGGCAAGCAATAAATCAAGAAGGTAGCAATTTTCTAGTGACATGTGAATGATCTCAAGCTTCTATGACTATGGGTAAACAGAGTCATAGAACAGTGATTATGGGTAAACAGAGCCCAGAACAGTGACTTCAAGAGAAAAACAATAATCTGGCATTACCTCAGTCATGCCTTAGGAGCAGTGAACTGAGAGTGACTCTCTGCAAGCTTAACATTTCCCACGTCCTGCTGTAGCCACCTCACTCGACTGCACCCAGTGGAGAGAAACGTGTCGGGGCTCATACCCTGTCATGGCAGAGACACGGAGGGGTCTCTGTGCTGGTGGGGGATCCCCACATATATAGTGGTTCTCAGAGGGTGGTTCCCAAACCATTAGCATTAGCATCACCTTGGAACCTATGAAAAGTGAACAACGTGGCTGGACACAGTGCCTTACTCTTGTAATCCCAGCACTTTGGGAGTCCAAGGCAGGCAGATCACCTGAGGTCAGGAGTTCGAGACCAGCCTGATCAACATGGTGAAACCCCATTTCTACTAAAAATACAAAAAAAAAAATTAGCCAGGTATGGTGGCGAGCACCTGTAATCCCAGCTACTCAGGAGGCTGAGGCAAGAGAATCGCTTGAACCGGGGAGGTAGAGGTTGCAGTGAACTGAGATCATGCCACTGTGCTTCAGCCTGGGGGACAAGAGTGAGACTCTTTCTCAAAAAAAAAAAAAGGTGAACAATTTGAAGGCCCAACCCAGACCTACTAAGTTAGAAAATCTGGGGTAGGGCCTAGGAATCTGTATTGGAGCAAGGCTACTGGACAGGTTGAGTACAAGTGAACTTTGAGAACCGCTGCTCTAATGGGTTCCCTGGCAGCCTAACCCCTCCTCCTTAGGAGGAGATTTGTCTGGTAATTGTAGAACAGGAAGAAATGAAGATGGTAAGCATGACAGACGGAGAAAGGCCAGAGCTGATGGCTTCATCCACTTTGATACTCTGTGCTTATCCGTCAATAGAGGCTACCTGCTTTTCTACGGAATACATAGGTTTTTTTCTTACATGTAAAATCGACATAATTTTTTCAGAAACAAAGTGAGTATAAAGGAGAATACTTAGAGGTTTCAGAAAGAAAATTGACTGCATTTCTATCCAGTGAACAAGCCAGTCTCTTACGAACAGTGTCAGAGATTTGCTAGACAGGAGCTTTGGAGGTCTAAGCTCTGACCTGTCTCAGAACTTTCACCCTTTTTAATGACAACTGAACCTTCGTCCATCATCTGCATAGTTAGGCTTCATTGCTGCAGATCAAAAACCACAACAACTCCTGGTCTGGACTGAAACGAGGATGGGCTTCTAAAGGGGGGCTGTCTGTCTCCGGGTCTGGGCGTCACAGCTCACTCCCTGAAGAAAAGGTGGTATTTTGATAGTCTTTGCAAACTCTTCTGGTCTGTTAATTGAAAAGCCGGTGCATTTCAAGTGAGTAAACATCAGAGTTCTTATTTCTACTGCTTCAGGATGAAGAGTGGTGAGTTAGAACTCCTTAAAACACACTTCACTGTTCCTTCACAGTGATTTCAGTTTAAGAGCCAGGGATTTGTGGGTGATTATTCTGTTCTTCTTGCAATGTGCTATCCGTCTTTCCCCCACAGCAATCAATATTTCAGACTCCACAGAAACAACACTGCTCTGTCGGCTCCTCCCCCGCCACAGTCAGCACAGTCACTGGGAGCGGAGTGTGATTATCTGGTACAATGCACTCGAGCAATAGTGATTCCGGGCTTGAAAAGTATGTTGTAAGTTGATGGGTGGAATTAAAAGCTGGATTTATGCCATGAAAAACTCAGCAAGCAGCCTCTACATCTTAGAGGGTGGCAGGGGAAAGCCTGTGTGAAGTCTGCAGGTACTGCAAGACACAGAAAAAGAATTTAAAAATACACCTTTATTTTGGAATTGGTCTCTATTCATCTCTTCATTTGGTAGTCAGTCATTCTACGTATTGAACGAACACTCACTGTGTGCAGTCAAGGGTTAACTTCACCAGAAAAAGGCTTAGCCCTTGGTCCGGACTCCTGGGCGATACCCTCTAAGCCCTTGGAATTTCCTTCCTGTTTAAAAGTATCTTTATTTACTTGGAGACGTTGGGCCAAGACAGATAGTCTTTGCTAAAAATGAATTTATGGTGGAGGCCTTGATCCACCCAACATCAACTCATCCCTGGAGGAGTTAGAGGTTAAGGTCAGCCTTGCCGGTGGTCAGCCGCGACTGTTGGAGTAACCCTTAGTAGGAATTCTGTATGCCAAGCTCCAGATAAGTTTCCCCAGCTGGCAGTGCTTTGTGCATGTGATCACAAGTTTTTGCTGCGAGGAATGAGCCCTCTCTGCATGACCCACTGGGAGACAACTGGAAGTTATGCACCCGGGCTCCCTGAGATCCTGCCCTAAGCACCTTTTCTTTCTTGTTGCTGATTTTAATCTGTAACCTTTCTCTATAATGAATTGTGAGGGCAAGGATACCAGCTTTGCAGCATTCTGTGAGTTCTAACAAATTGTTGAACAAGGTGATCTTGGAGCCCTCCCTGATTGCAGAGTGACTACTCAAAAAAAAAAAAAAAAAAAAAATAGAAACTAAGCTAGCGCTGGAGACACAGAGATGAAAACACAGTTTCTTCATTTCCAAGATAGACAAGGAAAGTGACAATTGCAGAAAAGCATAATAAGTGCTCTTAGGAAATCGAAGGGAATGAACAATGCACTTGGCGCCTCTCACGGTCTGATCTGTGAGCAAATGCATTCTTTAGAATAAGGTCGCATTCTGAAAGTTATGCTGTACAACAGGCATTTTGGTAGAGAGTTCTCAGATATTTAAGATATGTAATTTTTATTCCCCCCAATTTAATGTAACTTTCTTGCCTCCCACTTCCTACCCAATGGGCAGAAAATTATCTCAGGCACAAGTAACTTATTTTCTTTTTGCTTGTCAGTTCTGAGTTCTCTTAGCGTTAAGGAACAGGTGTTTTTGTAGTGCCTGTATTGAGGTTGGAGTGATGGCGGATGACCTTGGTGTGGTTACTGGTTCATCTTGTCCAGCCTGGTCCTCAGCTGCTCGTCTGCTCACATCAGAGCCTTACTGTTGCTATGTTACTTCCCGGGTCTCTGTCTCACTGAGCTTGCCCACACCATCTCAGGGATGCAGGAGATCTTAGCTGCTTCTCTGTGTGGCTCTGGGGCTGTGGCAGGCTCTGAGGCTACTTAAGAACTCTCTGCCTACATACATAGGACAGACCTACATGCACCCTCGTGTGTCTTTGTCAGTTTCCCCAAGCCCTACTCAAGAAAGCCTGTGGAGTCTATGAATCAGCTCCATCAACAACTGCCCCAAGCCCCTTGTAGCTTTCTTAACTATGGTGGATGGAAACTAAAATGGCATTTCCTGTAGACTGTCACAGCTAGGGTTCTATCTGAATCGAAGTGCTGTTCTACCCTGAAGGCACTCCCGTGAAGGCGCAGGGAGAGAGGTGAGCACCGTCCCAGTGAAGGCTACGCTGTGCAGAGAAATTGGTTTTTTGTTTTATTTTTGTTTTTTAGTAAACACGGCAGCTGAGGGGTCAAGTTCTTCCTTCCACCTCAATGGTATGCTGATAGTTAATACTCTAGCACACATAGCCAGACAGGAGGCCAGAGTACAGCAGGGGATTTGCAGCTGGAGCAGATCTGTGAGGTGGTTAAGCCATATTCCTGGCAGCTGGAGCAGCTCTGTGGGGTGTCTGAGCCATATTCCTGGCAGCTGGAGCAGCTCTGTGGGGTGTCTGAGCCATATTCCTGGCAACTGGAGCAGCTCTGTGGAGTGTCTGAGCCATATTCCTGGCAGTTGGAGCAGCTCTGTGGGGTGTCTGAGCCATATTCCTGGCAGCTGGAGCAGCTCTGTGGGGTGTCTGAGCCATATTCCTGGCAACTGGAGCAGCTCTGTGGGGTGTCTGAGCCATATTCCTGGCAGCTGGAGCAGCTCTGTGGGGTGTCTGAGCCATATTCCTGGCAGCTGGAGCAGCTCTGTGGGGTGTCTGAGCCATATTCCTGGCAGCTGGAGCAGCTCTGTGCGGTGGCTGAGCCACATTCCTCGCTGTTTTCTTGGCTGCATTGTTTCTGGCTTTGTGGAATCTAAGCTTGTTTACTTGCCCCTTGCAATATGGCTGCTGTTAACTGCAAACAAGAACTCTGACCCATGAAAAAATGGTCTATGAGAACCCCCATTGCCAGTTTATTAATTTACAGTGGAAAAAAAAAGACTGTCAAGGGTTCCAAATGAATATTTGCCCATCAGCACATTTTTTCTCTATCTACAAATATGTATGTATATATTTGTAGACGTGTGTGTGTGTGTGTGTGTGTATATATATATGTCTATATATTTATATACATATATGGAAGCCTAATTTCCCATAATAATTTAAAGTCTGCTTGGGAGGCATAACATCATTCTAGGGGGAGCTGTGTGATTTTCTAGTGCTGGATGCAAATGTCATCAAGTACTATTCAGAAGAATGTAAGGCCAGACAAGACCATTTTTCCTGGATGTGCGAGAGATGATAGAACTTCCATGTGATGTGAGAGATTTAAAGCAGGGCGCATGGGTGTTCTCCAGTCAGTTGCCTCTTCCTTCGTGTTTTGTGTTTTGATATACATATTTTAGACATGGATCAGTAAGGAGTCAATCTGCAATACATGATAAAAGTAGTGTCCCACAAGTGCTCCTCAGTTTGATAACAAGGTACATCATGTTCCAAGCATTTGGTGGCACATTGATAGGTTTTTGGGTGTCACACAGGAGAACACAGCCTCCAAAATATGGGACAAAAAGTCTGAAACTGGAACAATGATGAGAACATTGGAAAATGAGCCATATTGAGGGTGTCTCCGATTTATATCACTGGTACATTTTTAAGAGTTAAGTGATTTACTTTTATACATACCTATACAACGAATGGAAAAATACTAAAATTAGCATACTGAGAGGTTACTAAAGTGGGAAAGAGGTTCTAAATCAGTATCTCACATTTCTTGTTCACAACCCCTTCTCTCAAGGCAAAGGCTATTTTAATTAAATTATTTTCTTAGTAAGGTATGCATTTGTATTGTTTAATATTAAGTCTGCTAATAGCGTCTTAATTTTGTGTCTTGGCTGGGTCTCGGGAACTTGGAATTCATTTGAAGCTAGTCAAGCTTAGATAATGATAATGATAATTAAATCTCATGCTTCAGTATCTAAGTATGATAATGCTTCAGGCATGAGTGGAGGGAATTTTCTTCCGTGGATGCCATTTTCCAATTGGTTAGGTGCATTATAGTGATTTGAATGCATCTTTTCTAATTCAACTGAAAACAATTACCAGCGGCTAGAAAGTTGGGTCATGTCTGGAAACGATGACATCTGTAGTGTTCTGAATTAAAAATGACATAAGCTACCATATAATCCAGCACTCCTGCTCCTTGACATTCACCCAAAGGAGTCTAAAACTTATGTCCACACAGAAACCTGCACAGGGATGTTTATAGCACCTTTAATCATTATTGCCCAAATCTGGAAGCAACCAAGATATCCTTCAGTAGGGGAATAAATCAATAAACTATGGTGCAGCCAGACAATGGAATATATATATACATATTTTAAATTGTACTTTAATTTCTGGGATACTTGTGCTGAACGTGCAGGTTTGTTTCATAGGTATACATGTGCTATGGTGGTTTGCTGCACCTATCAACCCATTATCTAGGATTTGAGCCCTGCATGCATTAGGTATTTGTCTTAATGCTATCCCTCCCCTTTCTCCCACCCCTCAAAAGGCCCTAGTGTGTGATATTCCCCTCCCTGTGTCCACGTGTTCTCATTGTTCAACTCCCACTTATGAGTGAGAACATGCGGTGTTTGGTTTTCTGTTCCTCTTGTTAGTTTGCTGAGAATGATGGTTTCCAGCTTCATCCATGTCCCTGCAAGGGACATCAACTCATTCTTTTTTATGGCTGCATAGTATTCCATGGTGTATATGTTCCACATTTTCTTCACCCAGTCTATCATTGATGGGCATTTGGGTTGGTTCCAAGTCTTTGCTGTTGTAAATAGTGCTGCAGTAAATCTACGTGTGCATGTGTCTTTATAGTAGAATGATTTATAATACTTTGGGTATATACCCAGTAATGAAATTGCTGGATCAAATAGTATTTCTGGTTCTAGATCCTTAAGGTATCGCCACACTGCCTTCCACAATGGTTGTACTAATTTACCCTCCCACCAGCAGTGTAAAATGTTCCTATTTCTCCACATCCTTGCCAATATCTGTTGTTCCCAGACTTCTTAATGGTCACCATTCTAACTGGTGTGAGATGGTATCTCATTGTGGTTTTGATTTCCATTTCTCTAATGACCAGTGACGATGAGCTTTTTTTCATATATTTGGTGGCTGCATACATGTCTTCTTTTGAGAAGCCAGACAGTGGAATATTATTCAGTGCAAAAAGTAAAGAAGCTATCAGGCCATGAAAAGATATGGAGGAAGAGTAAAAGGAAAAATTTACCAGGGGAAAGATGCCCATTTGAAAAGACTGCATGCGGTAAGATTTCAGTTATATGGCATCCTGCAAAAGGCAAAACCACAGAGACAGTAGAAACATCGGTGGTTTCCAGGAATTGGGTGGGGAGAGATAGGAAGAACACAGAGGATTTTTAGGGCAGTGAATCTACTCTGTATGATATGGTAATAGGGGGCATGTTGTCATAGTACATTTGTTCAAACCCACAGGATATGTAACTCCAAGTGTGAACCGTAATGCAGACTTGGACTTTGGGTGATAGTGACATGTAGACATTGACTCCTTAGTCGTAACAAATTGATACGATTTAGCTGTGTCCCCTCCCAAATCTCATCTTGAATTTTAGTTCCCATAATCCCCATGTGTCATGGGAGGGACCTGTGGGAGGTAATTGATCATGGAGGCGGTTACTCTCATGCTGTTCTCGTGATAGTGAGTGAGTTCTCATGAGATTTGATGGTTTTATTAGGGGTTTTCCCAGCCCTTTTGGTCAGCACCTCTCCATCCTGCTGCCCCATAAAGAAGGATATGTTTGCTTCCCCTTCTGCCATGATTCTAAGTTTCCAGAGCCCTACCCAGCCCTGCAGAACTGAGTCAATGAAACCTGTGTACTTTATAAATTACCCAGTTTCAGTCTGTCTTTATTAGCAGTATGAGAATGGACTAATATACAAATGAACCGTCTGTTAGGGGATATTGATAAGGAGGAGGGCCATATATGTATGAGAAAGGGAATGGATGAGATATCTCTGTACCTTCCTCTCAATTTTGTTGTGAACTTAAAACTGCTCTAAAAAACAAAGTCTTTTGAAAACAAAAGTCATATATCCCTGTGACAGATATCAATAGCAAGCCAACACATTTCTGCCTTGGGAGTTGGATGGGATAGGTATAAACCTACCATCTTCAGTTCGTCTTCTCCTCCCTATGTCTTTTTATCTACACTTCAGTTATCTTTTTCTCTTTTCTCTTTGCATATTACCATTTCATTTTCTCCACAATTTAAATAAGCCAATGAAATTCCAGGCAACATTTCTATATGCTTTAGGAAGTAAAAGTCAGATCACTGATAACTGTATTGACATTTTTATCTCCAAGTATCCATCTTAGTTTTTAGTACTCTATTTTTGGAAAGATGGAATCCTGAGATATGGGAATATGTCTGCACATTCTTAACCTAGAGTATGGATGTAATAATTGCATATGGGCTGTCCAGCTTTCACTTTTTACCTTTCCACCTGATGGTCTTTAACGATGGAGTTGACTCTTGTAGCTGTTCTGCCAATGAAGAACCAAATGTTTGCTAGACCCTGTCCTAGGTACTGAAGGTAGAAGTGAATGGACTCCAGTGAGAAAGACAAGGAAATCATTATACCACTCAAGACAAGTGATAACGAAAGGACCAGCATAACATATTTTATTGTGTTTTGCTTTATTATACTTTGCAGATTTTTTTTAAACAAATTGAAGGTTTATGACAACCCTGCATTGAGCTGGTCTACCAATGCCATTTTTCCAACATCTTGTGCTTATGTCATCTCTGTGTCACATTGTGACAATTCTAGCAATATTTCAACTTTTCATTATTATTATATTTGTTATGATGACCTGTGACCCATGAGTTTTCATGTTACTATTGTTTGTGGCTCCGTGAACCATGCCTATGTAAGATTTTTACCCTGATTGATAAATGTGTGTGTTCTGACTTGCCCCACAGACCGGCTATTCTCCCGTCTTTCTCCCTCTCCTCAGGCCTACCTGTTTTCTGAGACATAACAATATTGAAATGAGGCCAGTTAATTACCCTGCAATGATCTCTTAAGTGCTCAAGTGAAAGGAAGAGTTGCGCGTCTCACATTTTAAATCAAAAGCTAAAAATGATTAAGCTTAGTGAGGAAGACGTTGAAAGTGGAGGCAGGCTGAAAACTAGGTCTTTTGTATCATATAGTTCTGTTTTAAATGTGCAGTTTCTTGGAGGAAGTTAAAAGTGCTACTCCAGTGAACACACAGATGATAAGAAAGTGAAACAAGCTTCTTGCTGATACGGAGAAAGTTTTAATGGCCTGGATAGAAGATCAAGCTAGTCACAGCATTCTCTTAAGCTAAAGCCTTATCCTGAGCAAGATCCTAACTCTCTTCAATTCTGTGAAGGCTGTGAGCAATGAGGAAGCTGAAGAAGAAAACCTTGAAACTGGCAAAGGTTGTTTCATGAGATTTAAGAAAAGGTGCCATCTCTATGACATAAAACTGCAAGGCAAAGCTGCAAAGTGCTGATGGAGCAGCTGAAGCAAGTTCTCCAGAAGATCTAGCTAAATTCATGGATGAAGGTGTCTACATGAAATCAAAGATTTTCAGTGTAGATGAAACAGCCTACCATTGGAAGAAAGTGCCTTCTAGGACTTTCATAGCTAGAGGGGAGAAGCCAATTCCTAGCTTCAAGGACAGGCTGACTTTCTTGTTGAGGGGGTAATGCAGCTGGTGACTAAGTTGAAGCCAACACACATTGGCCACTCTGAAATTCCTAGGGCCCTTAAGAATTATGCTTATTCTACCCTGCATGTGTTCTATAATGGAACAACAAAGCCTGGATGGCAGCACATCTGTTTACAGCATGCATCTGTTTACTGAATATTTTAAGCCAACTGTTGAGATCTGTTGCTCAGAAAAAAAGATGCCTTTAAAAATGTTACTGCTCACTGACAATGCACCTGGTCACCCAAGAGCTCTGGTAGAGACATACAAGATTAATGGTATTTTCATGCCTGCTAATGTAGCATTCATTCTGCACCCCATGGATCAAGGAGTAATTTTGGCTTTCAACTCATACATTTTAGGAGGCTATGGCTGCCAGAGATAGTGATTTGGGCAAAGTAAGTTGAAAACCTTCTGGAAAGGTTCACCATTCTTGATGCCATTAAGAACATTGGTAATTCACGAGAGGGGTCCAAATGTCGACATGAACAGGAGTGTGGAAGAAGCTGATTCCAACCCTCATGGGTGACTTCGAGGGGTTCCAGACTTCAATGGAGGAAGTCACTGCAGGTGTGGTGGAAGAGCAAGAGAACTAGAATTAGAAGTGGAGCCCGAAGAGGCTAAATGGCTGTAAACTCGTGATAAAATGTGAACAGAGGAAGAGTTGCTTCTTACGGCTGAGCAAAGCAAGTGGTTTCTTGAGATGGCATGTACTCCTGGTGAGGATGTGGAGCGTTGTTGAAATGACAACAAAGGATTTAGAATATTTCAAAGACTGATTTGATAAAGCAATAGCAGTGTGTGAAAAGACTGACTCCAATTTTGAAGGAAGTTCTACTGTGGGTAAAACGCTATCACATGGCATTGCACGCTACAGAGAACTCTTTTGTCAAAAGAAGAGTCCATCGATGCAGCAAACCTCATTGTCTTTTTTAAGATTCTGCTGCAGCCACCCCAACCTTCAGCAATCCCTACCCTGATAAGTCAGCAGCCATCACATGGAGGCAAGACCCTCCAGCAGCAAAAAGATTAGGTCTTGACTAAGGTTCAGGTCACGATGACCAGTTTTAGCAATAAAGTATTTTTAAAGTACGTACATAGATTTTTTAGACATACTGCTGTTGTACATTTGATAGACAACAGTATTGTGTAAATGTAACTTTTATATGCGCTGGGAAACCTTAAAAAAATGTGTGACTCACTTTACCGTGCTATTTGCTTCATGGTGATGATCTGGAACCAAACCCACAATATCTAGAAAATACAATTGTATGCACAAGATATAGGTGACACCCTTAAGATGTATGAATTATGAAATACGTGAATTCCACTCATTCCTGACAGTTAACAGTTTTGTGGTTCTAGGGTTATGTTTAAGATGTGACAGCTTCAAAGCAATTATAAATTCTGACTGATGAAACAAACTGTGTGATCTCAGTAGTCATGTTTTCGGTTTAAATTCCCTTTTATTTGACTGGAAGGAAACTGTTTGCTAAATATAAAGCAGCTGGTATGTAACGCCTCTGTAATTCACAATCACATTTTATTATTTCTTTGGCCTTTGATTATAAACAAAGGATTGCTAATAATTCACTGAAATGAATTAGTTGTGGATATGTTAATTGCAAGTGGCAGAAGCCCTACTCAAACTAGGTTAAGCAAAATGGGGAATTTATTGGTTCATAAAACTGGGAATTCCAAAGGTGGTGCCGCTTTCAGCATGACTGGCTCCAGGATTTAAACAGAGCCATGGCCGTAAATTACTTTCTGCTTCTCTGCTCTGCTCTCCTCTCTGCATCCTCAGCTTGGTCCCCTCTTTGATGGAAATTTGGCTGCCAGAAACCCTATGCTTGCGTTCTCTCTCTCAACAACCCCAGGGGAAAGAGATTCTCTCCGACTTCTTGAGAAGTGTAAGCATTTTCTGTGATTGGCTTAGTGGCATTAGATATTCATTTCTAAGCGAGTTACAATGCCATGCCGTGAGATGATCTGACCAGCCAGACCTCAGTCAAAGGCCCACCTCAGCTTAGAACAGAATCAACACACCCATCCACACGTACTCCCAGTGAGGCATGGGTGGAGATCCAGCTTGTGGTATCAGAGAAAGAGAGAATGAATTGTTGAAAAGCAGAAAAACAATTCTAATTAAAAAAAAAGAAAAACAATTCTAATATCATTATAAAAACATAGAACTTTAGAAATCAATACAGTGTTTCTGTGAGGTGTGACTTTGCCGTGCCTGCTTTTGTTTTTAATTTCTTTTCTTGAGAGTATTTCTTTGGCCTATATTTATTAGGATTAAAATATTTCTTTGGCTTCTATCTATTAGCATTATAGTACTCCTTTGGCTTATATTTATTAGGAGTATAGTATTTCTTACTTATTTTTGCCACTATTGCCAGTAAAGACTTAGAAGTATAGTATCAACAACAGAAAATAAAACACATAATCTATTTCTAATTTTGCAGTAGAGCTAGGAATGTGCTACTGGGGATGAGGGAAGTGATTTTTCCATTTTAGGTGGAAATTCCATAGAAAATCTTTTATCGGATGTCAGTCACGTCCATCAGAGATAAGCTTGGTGTGTTTATATGGCTGGGGGCTTTGACCTGGAGCCTGCCTGTCTTTACAGCCCTCTTAAAGAAAGTGCCCTGAGTTATTCTGGAGTAAACTGTGCTTCTCAATAGCTCATAAAAAATAAGAAGCATTTTATAGGATGCCTTTTCCTCATGGAAGGTGTAATGTGTGAAAACACTTCTGAATTTTATAAGAATCTGTCCAGGAAATCTGGCTTATAATGTGCTAGAATTCTACACCTTCCAAATGTGTATAATTTGTATTTGTGGTTGAATTCCTTTGTAGTTTTTTTTTGCAAGTATGTCATGGCTGGGTTCCTACTTTTGAATTTCTTCTTCTGTTTCCCCACTGACTGCTTTTGATTGAATTCTGTATGCCTCTGACCTCATTCAAATGGTGTTTTTTTAAAAACTCCTGTTTGAATGTCTCCATCACCTCTCAACCCCCACCAATAAAGCACTTCTAAATATAGGACCCAGTCTGAACTCGGTAGGAAATTCTGTGATTGTCTGAGCTCCACAGGTCATCCAAGGCAGGTGGGAAAATCCTACCATTGGGGGGGTGGTTTGATGATGTGCAGAGAACACCTCTACGAATGTACCTGCATGTTCTAAATGCTGTGTAATGGTTGAGATGCAGGTGAGAATGAGAATACAATATTTTGGTTCCCTGACTACACATTTTTATTTTTAAAGGGATTTCTTTCATGTTTCACTTAGGAAATGACATTTTAGTCCTTGGACTGCCTGAGGGAGCATGCTTATGTGATGGATTGGGAGATAATCTTACTTTCTCAGGGGACTGTCCTACTTGTACTCCGTGAATGTTATTTGCTTCTGGGGAATCTTGATGGAACATTTATCATTATAATCATTTTACTTACCATGCTGCTAAGTGCTACAGCTCTGTTTGATGTAAATATGGGGTGTTCATTACAGGAAAGTTGCTTATATTATATTTATAAATACTTTTTTAACACTTCAGGGCCTGAAAATATTTTATGACATTCTGGTTACCAACGTGTAAAATAAAGTAAGCAGGAGTGTATCACTCTTGTTTGTTTAAGTACCTCCCCCATTGAGATCAGCACAAATATCGTCTTCTATCTGGATTGTATGCAGTCAGCCCTCCGTGGCTGTGGGTTCTGTGTCTGTGGATCAAACCAAACCAACTGTGGATAGAAAATATCTGGAAACAAAATGTCTGTACTGAACATGTAAAGACTTTTTTTGTCACTGTTCTCTAAACAATACAGTATGACAATGATTTATATAACATTTATATTGTGGTTAGCATTACAAGTAATCTAGACATGATTTAAAGTATACAGAAGGTTGCGCATATGTTATATGCAAATATTATGCTATTTTCTATCAGGGACATGAGCATCCTCAGGTTTTGGTTTCCATGGATTTTGGTGTCTGCAGGGAGTGCTGGAACCAATTCCCTACCGATGCCAAGGGACAATTGTATATGAAAAATGCATAGAATACATCTGATTACATAAAAGTATACGTATATTCATATATATGTATATGCACATAGACACACACAATATACTTCAAGGAAAAGAAGAATATCATCTCACCAGAGGCATCACAATCGCCTCCTTTCATCTACTTGGGTCTGTTCTCTTCTGCCGCTGTCCCATGCCCTACAGGATAGCTGGTTATCATGAGCAAGAGCTATAGATCAGCTAGTGTCTCATTTCATAACATTCCAGTGTTTCTCCATTGTACTTGTGATAACATCTTCACCATGGCCCACAAGACCCTACCCAGTTTATCACTTGTGTACGTCGTGTATGAAATCGTGTTCTATCACATTATCACATATTTAATGAGTGTCTCAGTTATATTGACTGGCTGTCTATTTTTCAGACTCTAGCCAGGACTTCATTTCAAGCCTTTGAACTTATTGATTCCTTCTTTTTGGAGCACCTGCTTCCAACTTTGTCTCAAGTGTATCAGTGAGATACAGCCAAACAATGATGCAGAACAAATGTTTACAAAATGCGTGCAGCAGAAAACTTAGCATTTCTCTTTCTCATATGTCCCTGGGAGGCTGAGGGGTGACTGGAGATTGGCTCATGCAGGCTGGGCTCAGTGAGGTGGCTCTTCTGGCTCTGCCTGGGCTCCCTCCCATGTCTGCAATTAGCTCCTCTTTAAGTGGCCGTTTTCCACACATCTGTTCATCATCTGGCCCCTGGGGTAAGCAGGCTACCCTTCGATGTTCTTCTTACAGCCATAGACATTGCAGGAACACAGACGGCAATGCACAAGACTGCTTGGGAACCAGCTTAGAGTCATGCCTGCCTTATTCTGTTGACCAAAGCATGACCATGGGTGATGGGTCTAATTCAGAGACAAAAGACAGAAATATCCCCTGCCCCTTTTTCTGGGAGGAATGGGAAAGTCACAACAGCAAGGGTTGTGGGTACTGAGAGGTATAAAGGATCAGGTTCACTGTTGCCAGCTACCACCCCTCTCCTGTCCCCCTCTGGTCATTCGGTTCTTAGCTCATTTGAGACACCTCACAGAAGTAATCCCTATCCTAAAGTAACATTGCACCGAGGATATCTCTGTACATCACTGTATTTTATTTCTTCAAATCATCTTGTCTACATATACACATCTGTGTTCCTCCCACCTCACTAGAATATAAGATCCATAAATCTACCCTCAGGATTTGGAGCTGTGTAGGTACAAGATAAGCACTCAGTGCAGTGCTGTTGAATGGATGATAGGTTTAAATGTCAGTTTCTGTTCACATTAATTTTTGCATATTATCTGATTTCACTTAGAATTAATGAGGAGATTAGGTTTCTAGCCTAGAATCTGCTTTTAACATTATCTGTGTCTTGAAGCAAGTTACCTCTTTAGTACGTTTGCTTCCTCCTGTGTAAAACAAAGCTATTAACCTATATAGGTTCTATACTTGGCTTTCAGCTCTACCTGTCTGTGATTATAAACCCTGAGTCTATTGAAAAAGGTAAATTTGCATTGCTTTCATTCCTGAGTGCCATGGGAAGTGGTATTTCCACAAACTGAGCAGTAGTCCCAGATATTGCAAGCCTTCACAGCTAGCATCAGTGAAGTCCCTACCATGTACACAGGCCATATTAGAGAGGGAAGAGGGAGTCCATGTATGATAGGGAGGCAAGGCTCCTGCTACCAGGAACTTACAGGAATAGCAAACGTGAAACATCAGTATAAAAAGGCAAAGTGCACAGTACTGAGAAATAACTTCCACAGGACTTAGGAGAGCTCTGAGCACATTGCTACAATGCTAAGTGTGATTGCTTGCTACCATCATTTTGGGCTATGCATATATTTTCTAATCTTAGTGAAAAATTATTTAGCCACATTTGAGTAAAGGCCATGCTTTCAAATAGCCTATATATTTTGGCTTCATGTACAGCATGTGATATATCCCTTTTTACATTTTTCTCATGGAAACCAAAAGCAACTTACTGTGCATGACTGAGGAGCTCTCTTGATTTTCACTCCTCCTGAAAGCTATGACAACAACATATTAATTTCCTCTGGACTTTGATGTGACATTAATGTTCATTTAGCTGGTCATCTATGTGATAACTGTCAAGAAAATCTCTTGACTAACTTTAAATGTACAAATCACATGGAACGAATCATCATCTTAAACGAGGCCATATGGCTTATGGGGTTGCTGAGCCAAATCAGCTTTAAAAAGCTTTTAAACCCCCTTCTGCACAACCAGGGAAGTGCTGGGAAGCGCCCCATGCTTGTGGCTCTAAACCATTCCTGTTTGCTTAACGTACACTCCATGTCAAAGTGATATATGCTCTTGCTGCACTGCCGGCTTACACAGGAACCATGGAACCCCAAAAGTGAGCCCCTTGGTTTTCTGTTGGCATGCCTTGGGAATCTATCAAAATGAGACCTCTGAGGACTTACCTTAGTCTGACACTAAATGATACATAACACGGAGGTGCTTAATACCAGGATGATTCGTGCAAAGGTGAGGGGAAGAAAAAAGCATGGGTGAATTGTAACTGAAATTGTACAAACTTAAAAAATCCTGCAAGTATTAAGGAATTTGAGATTTAAAAAAATACATGTCAGGAGGAGTAAGTTCCTCATGATGTTTGATCCCAGCTGCATTTCTCTGCACCTCCCAATGCTTTAAAAGGTGTGAAGCACAGACTTAACTTTCAGCATGATGCCAATTTATTTCAGTCCACAATACTCAGTATTGAGTAAGTAAAGGAAAAACATCTTCCTCTCCAAAGTGGACCTTAATTCCTTGGTGACAATTGCTCGCCTTCCCCAAAAGCCAAAACTACAATATTTCAGTGTTTGTCATCAATATTTTTTATTTTAACCCACCCTTCACACCTCTACTGTTTCCTGGCCCCCCCACCCACTTTTCAGCACATTTAAAATCAGTTCAAAACATTTCCCAGCCTTCAGGTGTCTGAGACCTGATTTATTTCACGGATATATTGAAACACACTTGGACACAGCCAATGTATGTGACCAGTTTTACTTGTCTTTCTTCTATGCTAGTAATATAATTTTTATAGTACAATAAAATATCTAGAATCACATAACGTTTTTTATCTTCTGTTTCCTTGAGTTGGGATAGCTTTGCCAGTATGCCACTGAAGAAAGTTACTTCCCCATGGCAGTGCTAGGAGAACAAAACAAAACGTCCAGGATTCTGGAAACTTCTATGCTCGAACGTCAGAGAGACTCTCCAACCATTTCATCTCCCTGATTTTTTTATATACCATTGTGTCTAAATGGTTAACCTTTTTCCCCCCACAGTGATTAGTTTTATGGAATGTGTATTTTGACTTTTGGAAGAAAGTTTAGAAGACCTGAACCTCATAGGGCTCTATAACTTCCGTATCTCCATGTAGCATCAATTTAGCATCAATTTGGGAATTTACCCAGGTGTCCATGCTCCTGTGTCTCAGCCTCCTCCTCCTCATTCCTGCTGAATAGGCAGCACATGTTCATGGAAACAATTACAAAGTACAAAGGTTTTTACTGGTGAACTAGTCATCTTCCCTGTGTCTTCCAGAAACCCCGTTTCGGAGCTGTGTCCTTTGCCCATGTCTTCCTTCTGAGACCCACTTTTGCACACATAGACCTATAATCCTTGTCCATCTTCACGAACGTTCACATGGCACACACCGTTTGTTTAACATCTTGCTTTGTGTCCACGAAAAATGCATTTTACGCAGCATTTCCATATCAGGACATATAGAGCAGGCTCATTCTTTTTAATTCTTATCTTGTTCTCAGTCTTTATTTCATATCATGCCACAAAAAGCATTTTGTGCACATTTCCTATTTTGTATATGTAAACGTATCTGTCTTCTAAATGCTTTAGAAGTTGAGTCAAAGGAAAGAAAGAGATTACCAAATTCTATATAGATCAATTGGATTATCCTGTGAAATGGAAGACTTCAAAAATTAAAATAATGTCATAGTACTTAGGATGGGCAAGAGTAGTATTTCAAATGGTAATAATTTGGGAATGGCTTTATTTTTTTTGCTACCTCTTGGTCCATCTAGAAAGGTGATCAATGGAACCTGGGAAGAGAGGGTCATATCTTGCCAGTTCCAAGTCAGCTGTTTTTTACTCCCTAAATTCAGATGGACATTATATTCAGTAGTGCCTTACAATTATATTCAGAAGAGTTTCTGCGAATTTTTTGGTGTTACACAAATTAAGTCATGTCTTATAATCAGTGGTGTTTAAATTCTAATAAAACTTGGTACTTTTAATAACGGAAATCTGAACAAATTACTGTGGTTTATACAGAAAAAAACTTTACTAAATTTTTTTCAAATATGTTATTTAGGTAAGTTTTCTATTTAGTGCAAAATCTTTAATAACTCAATGCTTTTTTATTATCAGTGCTTTATTTTACTGTCAGTTGGACTCATCTTGAATTTTTGAAGGAAAGAGATGAATTTCTACTCATCCTTGTGGTTATTTATTAAGTAGTCAGAATTATACATTTAAATATTCATCAGATCTTGCACTCTCAAGCTAAAAATTCTTCATGTTTTACACTTTCTCATTTCTGTTTGAATTAATTCTAACTAATTTATTTGCAAATAATCTCCCTCATCATTAGAGGGGGGAAAAAAGCTTAATGAGGCCAGTTTTTTTTTCTTTTTTTAATTTTTCTTTTTTTTTAGCTATCACTATACCTTCAGTGACTGGCTTAGAATAAACACTCGATAAATAATAAATATATGTTGAGTGAATGTTTAATATAGCCCCACCATAGTTTCTAATACCTAAAAAAAAAAAAAAAAAAAAAGCCAGTTTCACTCAAAATGCTGTTTGAATGACAGAATCAATTCTATTTCATTTGAATGCTATTTTCAAAAAGAAAGAACGGAATGTGCGAAGCCATTGCAAAGTGCAGCATGGATTTTCATTTTATTTTAAGCCTTCTTCCAAAGCACAGTTCCTCTGTTCTGAAACTTATTGCTGGTTGATGATATGGATGATGCATGCTCTAGGAATTTTACCATCATCACCATCCTCCGATAGATGGGATGCGTAGTAGATAATTGATGTTGTCATTTAAGGGTTACTCACCAACCTTTAGAAGCAATGGTGAGAATATGCCATTTGCTACCCTTTTGATCTGACTCACCTAGGCCTGAACAATGCCCGCTTCTTCCTTGGCCTTCATTCCAGGCCTTCTCCCTGCCATTCAGAGTTTGTATTTCCCTCTTCCTGTCATGCCTTGGCTTTGGAGACCTTCTGTCCTCATTCCTCATGTATTCTTGAGATGCCCAGGTGTCTTCAGTATTCTTTTCCTTTTTGTCTGTCTTCATAACACCACCATAGCTTCGCATGGTTAACCTGACCACTGTGAGTAGAAGAGCTGATGCTTTAGCTCCTCTGTCACATGAATGATGCCAGATGCTGGTGTTCTGTTCAACGGGAATGTGACTGAAGATGATGTATCCAGTTTTCAAATTGACCATGACAAGGGGGTGAGATCTCAGGGCCTTCTCCCGCCTCCATGCCGATTAGAAAATGAGTTGTCCTAGACTGTGTGGATGAAGGGGGACAAAACAGTAATGACAGTGAAGCAAAAACACAGGACGCCCAAGCCCTGTCGCCACTGAGCTCTGGGCTGCTTGCATCCTGGCAGCCTAAGGAAAAACAGACGTCTGTCTTATTAAAGCCTGTGTGATTTCTGATCTCTGCTGCGGCAGATGCGACTTTCTTCTAAGTGATCTCCTCACCGTCGTTTACACAACCAGTGAGAAGGAATGGGAGCACAATTCTGCATCCTATTCATTGGACATGTTGCCAGACTCCAGCCAGATCCGTGAAAAATGGGCGCAGAGCGTGAAATAACGTTTGGAAGCATTTGCCACCTAACAGTGTGCTGTGGGAACAGCAATATGAAAAGTGGGTAATTGGTAGGAAGAGGCACCTTGTGTGGTGATTATATTTGACAGGAGTTGGTGGAGCCCAGCGTGCTGGAAGGATCTGTTCCAGTTGTGGTGGTGTCAGAAGTTAGCTGTCCTGATGTGGCTGTCCTTTGTGTCTCAGGAGCAAAGTGGCAAATTGGCAAGGATGGGGTTGATAGACACAGATAAATTGGACAGGGTTTGGAGAGGAACAAAAAGACATTCAAAATATAAAAAGAGCAACACATTAGCCAAGGTACTGAAGGAATTGATTAATGAAGAAAGATTAAAGGAACTGAATATGTTCTCCTGGCTAAGTGGTAACTAAAAGAGAACATAACATATTTGAAAGGGTAGAAACAAAACACACAAAAAGGGATGATTCAATTTAGTCTCAGAGGGGAGTGAGTAAAAACAATGAAATTCTGAAAAGAGAAATGTACTTTAAAAGTCCAGGGAACAATCCCTGCCATGAAATCTGTTTGATCACACTAATCTTGCAGCAGGAGATTCACTACTTAATGGACTTAATCCTACTGGTAAGAACAGAATAAATGTTTTTATGTTGAGCCGTGATGACTCTGTCTGCTCACCGAGGGACTCTGGCTGTGGATTTACTCACCCACCCATGGAGATAAACCTTGGTCCACCTGCCCACAAGGAATCACACAGGCAACCAGAGGAAACTGAGTAGTTGTCCTGGAGAATGTATATGATCTGCATCAGCGTTCTTTCTCTAGGGTGTTTGTTGACTGGCTGAAATATGAAGTAGGGGGTCTACACGGGGTAGGAGCAGGAGATAGCAAGAAGGACAGCTGGAAGTGAGTAGTTATTTGTATGCTTGAATCATTTGTTCTTGCATATGCAGGTAGGTACCAATTTTCCATCCCTTCCCCCATGTGTTAGTCTGTTTTCATGCTACTGATAAAAACATACCCAAGACTGGGTAATTTATGCAAAAACAAAAAAGAGGTTTAATGTACTCGCAGTTCCAAGTGGCTAGGGAGGCCTCACAATCATGGCAAAAGGCAAAAGTCACATCTTATATGGTGGCAGGCAAGAGAGAATGAGAGCCAAGTGAAAGGGGAAACCCCTTATAAAACCATCAGATCTCATGAGACTTATTCACTACCATGAGAACAGTATGGGAGAAACCACCCCCATGATTCAGTTGTCTCCCACTGAGTCCCTCCACAAAATGTGGGAATTATGGGATCTGTGATTCACGGTGAGATTTGAGTGGGGACACAGCCAAACCATATCATCCCACAAAATAAAGGACTTCTGACTAACGTCTCCCACTTGTTTATGAAAAGGGGGAAAGAAAAAGATGAGTGCTTCTAAGCCCTTCAAACCACTGCAGGAAGGTTTCCTGTGTTTTAAACCACAGATCATGTATCACAAGGCACAGCTGAAGAAGGGCATTCTGATAATGCTTTCAGGAATAGTACCAATGAATAATTTTGTAGCTACTTTCCATTTTGGGGTATGATTCCTGAAACAAATAATTAATATATTAAAATTAAACATTATTTAGATTTATAAAATGAGTATAACTTATTATTTAAAAATAAAAATAGGGGAAAGCCACACAATTCACCTTTCGTCCACCCTCTCTGGAAACTTCATTCCTCCTATTTCAGGCCTATTTTTTTGCATTCCTTTTATTTGTCTTAAGACATTTATGTTTACACCAGAATAGGTTTCCAATAATTACCAGCTTAACATTTACGATTGTGAATAGGTATTGATGAGTGATTCTGGTCTGGAGATTATTAACATGTTTATGATCCTGAAGCACAAATGAGTTATGCCGGTTACCTAGTGAGCTCCATCCTCTGTGGGGGCTGAAAAGAGCCCCTCAAAGAAGACTGTGGCTTAACCCCTAGAATCTGTGGATGTGCTGCCTTAGGTGGTGAAAAGAACTTTGAATATGAAATTAAGCAAATGATCTTGATGTATGGAATTTTTCTGAATGATTTACGTAAATCCACAGAAATCACAAGCATTCTTATAGAAGGAAGACAGCAGGGTCAGAGCTAATAAGGCAAGTTGTCTGAGTGATGTGGGGGCACCAGCCAAGGGGTCTGGGCAGCCGTCAGAAGCCAAGAAGGGCAGGAAGTGACTCGCCCAGGATTCCAATCCTCTGCCTGCACCAGGAATCCAATCTATAGAGACTCGTCTTGAACTTCTGACCTCGAAGCTATAACTTGGTTAATTTCTGCTGGTTTGAGGCACCAAGCGTGTGATTTTTGTTTTATATCAGCAGCAGGAGAGTATTATACCCCTGGCCGGCATCCCGATCTCACTGAAGGTATGTTTCATTGCTCGTTTTGTCATCACACTTCGTGGTGACACAAACTCGGCTTCTCTGTGGGAACTGCCCATTGAATAGGAGAAAACGGGATGGTGAGAGCGGAGAAGGCCTGAGATGCAGGTCAAGGTGTCACATTTGAATTTCAGTGGAAATGTGACTCTGGAGAAAGCTAGGCATCTGCACAAGTACAAACCCTTCCATATTTACAGCTTTGGGCATGCATTTCCTGAGGTGTCTGGAGTGAGTTGTTTTAACTTTGAAGTTCAGGGGTACGTGTGCAGGTGTGTTACATAGCTAAACTCGTGTCACGGGGGTGCGTTGTACAAATTAGTTCATCACCCAGGAAATAAGCCTAGTGCCCATTAGTTATTTTTCCTGTTCCTCTCCCTCCTCCCAGCCTCCACCCTCCACAGGGCCCGGGGTGTGTCGTTCTCCTCTGTGTGTCCATATGTTCTCATCCTTTAGCTCCCACTTAGAAGTGAGAACATGCAGCCTTTGGGTTTCTGTTTCTGTTTTTGTTCCTGGCATTAGTTTGCTGAGGATAATGGCCTCCAGCTCTTTCCATGTCCCTGCAGAGGACATGATCTCATTCTTTTTCATGGCTGCATAGTATTCCATGACATAGGTGTACCACATTTTCTTTGTCCCGTCTACCACTGATGGACATTTAGGTTGATTCCTTGTCTTTGCTATTGTGAACCATGCTGCAAGGATAGGTTTTACTGTAGCTGAAATTGCAATATATATACTATTTTTAAATTTTTTATTTCATTTGATTTTTTAATTGGCATTTTTAAGCTTATTTCATGGCCTTTACACCTATATCCTACTGCGATGCTAGGGATTAATATATTTTTACTGTGTGAAGTCAGTGAACTTTGTTTATGGTTCATGGTATCTACTTCCTATTTTCTTGTTTTTAACATGCATAGCCAATTTATTGAGGCTTCTATCATTTCCCTGTTGATTTGGAATGCTCCCTTCATCATGTTATGTGCCTGCATTAGTCAAGATAGGCTAGGCTATGGTATTGTAACAAATGAGCCTTGAAGGTCATTGGTGTGTATCGTGGACTGAATGTTTGCGTCGCTCCCAAGTTCGTATGCTGAAATTCTAACTCCACGTCATGTTATTAGAGGTGGGATTTTGGGAGATGGGTTATGAAGGTGGAATCCTCAGGAATGGGATTAGTGCCCTGTGAACCTTAGAATGTTCTCTTCTCCTTGCCATGTGAGCTTTCAGTAAGTCAGTTGTCTGCAGCCTGGAAGAGGGTTTCTCTAGAACCTGACCATGCTGGCACCCTGATCTCAGACTCAGCCTCCGGGACTGTGAGGAGTCAATCTCTGTCGTTTATAAGCCACCCGGTCTGGGGTACATTGTGGTAGCAGCCTAAAGCAACTAAGACACTATAGCAAAAAAACCCTGAATTTGTCCCACAAGCACAATCTGAGGTAGGTCACAGGTGCATGTGAGTGTTAATTCTTTCTGTAGCAGATGGCTTTGAAGGTGGCCTTGAAGGTGACCGCAGGATGGAAGACGTGACTGTACGATCTGAGGCTGCAGGTGGCTTACATGATTCCTATCACATTCAGGAGGCAAAACTCAGCTGGTCGTCCCCAACCCAACTGCAGAGGAGGCTGTGGACTCTCGTAATTGTGTGAATGGAGACAGAAAGAGCTAAGGTGAACTCATAGCCCTGTCTCTGCCATGGGACAATGTGTGCCTGGTTATGCTGCTGGACCCTCTATTTTATTCCAAAAACTATTTGTCTAATCTTATTTCAGCACAATTCTCCTTTAATTACTATAATTATAATTCTGCAGTACATTTTGACATGTAATGGGATGAATCTTTCTCTATTATGTCTTTCTTTTTTTCCCCTAAATGTTTTTTGCTTTCCTCTTGCAAAATTATTTTTAAAAATTATCAAGAAATACCCCTTCACACACACACGCGCACACACACACACACAAATCTCATTGGTGTTTTGATTGGAAATGTATTATATTATATTTTTATTCTGAGAAACCATCAATATTTTTGTATTTCTTATCTTTGTGCTAGATGCTTCCAAAATGGCCAATTTGAAGTCCCTTTGAAAGAATTCCAGGGACATTTAACTTGTGATAAAAATTAATGAAATTTTTAAAAATTGAACTTCGAAATCCATGTCAGCAAATCACACAACTCCCCAGTCACTTGCGTGTTTGAGGAATCGTTTGAGACTGCTCCTCAGGTGCCTCCGTTGCGGTTAATAACGCAGGGAACGCGAGGCCAATGCACAGCCCCCAGTGACAGAGCTCCTGCCTGCCTGCGGCTGCTGCACTTTCAAATGTGCTGAAAAGTGCTGCTCTTCCCCGCAGATTCCTGCACTGTGACTCCAAACAAATGGATGGATTTGAGTGTGTGGCCACCTTCTTCCTCTTCCTCACAAAACCTCATCCCTGCAGTGTAGAACGTGGCGTGACTGTATGTGACACTCTTGGCTTTTTCCTTTAAAGTAAACTGAGATTTTTGTTAAAATGCCTCACTCATATTAGTAGCAGATTGTCTTTAGTCTATGTGTTATTAACGTATATTTTAAATTTTTTCTATCATTCTGATGATTTCATTTGTCGCATCCTTAATATGGATGCAACTAAATTGCCTCTCCTTAATTCATAATGAAAACCATAATAAAGCCGCTGTGTACTGAACAGTGTTAGATGTCAGCACTGTTTTAGTGACTTTATTTGTATCCATTTCTTTAATTCTCAAATCCATACCTTAGTGACACTAGTATTTTCTTCATTTTGCAATTGAGGAAACTGCCACATACACTTTAAATGAATATCTCATAGTCTTTCAGATCTAAAGCAGACTCCAGATGCAGCACCTCACACTCTGGCTCTGTTTCCACTCTCCTCTTGATACTTGGTAGAGAGTCCCTTCTCTCTGGCCAGCGTAAGAACACATGTAGAGCTATTCTTTCTTTCCACCAGTAGTTATTTCATTATGGATGATTGAATGGCTGGAGATCTTTTTAACACCATCTGAGAACATTCCAGTTTTTCCTAGACTAAGAATGTCCTTTGAAATAACGCAGTGGTTCCAACTTGCAGGTTGGAGCCCAGCCCTACGGAGCCTAGTCTAAGCCGTCTGGCTCCTTCATTCTCGTTAGACCAATAGGCCAGCCACGAAGTGCTCTCCATTGGGAGGTGGAGGTGCGATAAAGCAAGCCTGACCACCCCAGCCTGTCTGCGGGTGGCTTGCTTCATACTTGCCACGGAGCAGAGGCCAAAGCAAGTCTCATGGCTGAGTGTAAAGTCAAGGGGAGGGGAAGTAATTCCCACCCACCATGAGGCCGAAGGAAGTCACTTAGCCACACTCAAAGATTGTAAAAATGGTAAATTCTGCCTCTTGCGTAGAAATAGTGGAAAGGAGACTGACTATTCTTTTAAACAAGAAGCAATATAAGCAATCTGTGTCAATCTCTAGGGTATGCTGTTAAGCAAAAACATTAGTACTGAAAATGAGAGAAAGCTATCACTTAATGTTAGCAATAAGCTAGAGACAGAAATTGCATCTGGGGAGATATTGGGTGGAAGAGGAAGAAAAATCTTACTATTCTTTGAAACTCTTTGGAAACTTCATTTTTTTTTTACCTTGTATTCCCTCAGTAAAAACTATAACAATCAAAGCTTTCAAGATAAGGATGAATTGTGATCAGCTATTTATCAGCCTTCTCTTTCTATTACTACACGATGTGATTTGAAATTTCTAACTTTTGAGCCGTGTTTAGCTGAAGGTCGAGTAAAAAAATTAAGTGTTCCCATTGAACCAAAGGGTAACAGGTTTCAGAAACTGAAATATTTATTTATAAAAGAGAAAATATGTAAGAACACTCTGATAAACTAATAAAGAGGTTGACTTAAAAACAAACTACCTTTGGCCGGGCGCGGTGGCTCACGCCTGTAATCCCAGCACTTTGGGAGGCCGAGACGAGTGGATCACGAGGTCAAGAGATCGAGACCATACTGGCCAACACCGTGAAACCTCGTGTCTACTAAAAATACAAAAATATTAGCCGGGCGTGGTGGCGCGCGCCTGTGGTTCCAGCTACTCGGGAGGCTGACGCAGGAGAATCGCTTGAACCCAGGAGGCAGAGGTTGCGGTGAACTGAGATTGCGCCACTGCACTACAGCCTGGTGACAAAGCAAGACTCCATCGCAAAAAAAAAAAAAAAAAAAAAAAAACTTACCTTTTTTCCTTTGGTCCATTGAATCAGGAAATAAATAATTAAATGAAAACACTCAACATGTTGGTGAACATCTGGTGAAGCTACTATATCCTTTTCCCAATTCTGCACTTGGCTGATTCTTTCCAGCCATTTACGTCTCTGCAGGATTCCCTGCTCAGAGGGGCCTTGCTCATTCCTCGGAGGCAGGTTCATCCCTCACTGGTCCTTCTGCATCCTTAGAGCCCACGTTATTTTCCTCATAGCATTCACCTTGTTTATTGGTCTGTTCTCACTGGAGTATGAGCTCTGGGAAAGCATACGCGTTTGCCTCTGAACTCGCAGTGCCTAGAATGATGACTGCTTGTTCCAGCTACAAAAGCCAATTACCATTTTAAATTTCAGATTTTAATTGACAAAGAGTAAATGTCACCCGTGTTGGTGTAGTTCTGTGAGTTTTAACAAATGCACAGATTTCTTTACCTGCCACCATCAATACACGAAACATGTCATCATCTTAAAACTCCTTCATGCTGTCGTGCCTTAGTGAAATCCCTGCCTCCCTCCCTCTCCACACGACCACAGGCAACCAATGATCTTCTTCCCATCACCATAGGTGTGCCATTTCTAGACCATCAAGTTAAGTTAATTATAGAGTCCGTAGCCACGGTTAACGTTTTTTGAGGCTTACCATGTACCAAGCATTGTTCTAAATGTTTCTTATACATACAATCTCCTAAAACCTCTTTAAATTATTCCCATTCATTCTGTAAATAATGAAAATGAGTCTCAGGTCTTACAAATAGTACAAATACTATTTACCTAAGTTCTCAGCACTAGGAATACCAAGCTAATGTACAAACCCCAGCAGCCAGCCCTCAAGCCAGAGCTCCTCACCCACCTGCCTCACAGACACTCAGCAGTGAAATGGGTGAATGTGCATACATTGCCAGTGCCTGGCACTCTGCATTGAGAGCAATAAAGTCACTCATAACCCTGGTCTGTGAACCCATCTCTGGGGGTAAGTACCAGGGCCACACTCCTAAGTAAACTAGGTGATGACTTCCACTGCAGCATGGCTGATAAAAACAGAAACAAGTGAAATGCCCAATAATGCTGAGGGAAGGACAGCAGCCACGAGCTCCCCAAACATCTGTAAGGAAAAGGGAATTGGGATGCTGTCAAAATTGTGATCACAGTGTCAAAAATACATGGGACTGGCCACGTGGACTGTGATGGGTAAGTCATTGTTCTGATGTAATGTAAAAAGCAGACGTGTTCCATCAAGACGGGAAATAGAAGCAGAGAAAACCTAGACTCTCTGTGGCATAGCACAGCTGACACTGACCCTCCTGTCTGCACCTGCTGTATCTCATTGATGCTCTCAGTGTTAAACACGCTGTGGCCAGTGATGGTGTTCTGGGCAAATGGGAAGGCTTGCAAATGATGTTCAATCAAAGTCTGTTTTTGACTGTCTCAGTCTCTGTGTGTTATCATAAAGGAATACCTGGGGCAGGCTAATTTATAAAGAAAGAAGTTTACTTGGTGTGATGGTTAATATTGCCAACTCGATTGGTTTGAAGGAGCCAAGGTATTGTCCCTGGATGTGTCTGTGAGGGTGTTACCAGAGGAGATTAACATTTGAGTCAGTGGACTTGGAGAGGCAGACCCGTCCTCAATCTGGGTGACACTCTCGGATCAGCTGCTGGCATGGCTAGGATAAAGCAGGTGGAAGAAGGTGGGAGGAGCCAACTTGCTGAGTCTTTTGGCCTCATCTTTCTCCCGTGCTGGATGCTTCCTGCCCTTGAACATCAGACTGCGTGTTCTTCAGCCTTTGGACTCTTGGATCCTCACCAGTGCTTTGCCAGGGGCTCTCAGGCCTTTGGCCATAGTGAAGGCTGCACTCTCGGCTTCCCTAATTTTGAGGCTTTAGGACTCAGACTGGCTTCCTAACTCCTCAGCTTGAAGGCAGGCTCTTGTGGGACTTCACCTTGTGATGGTGTGAATCAGTACTCCTTAATAAACTCCCCTGCATATGGACATCTATCCTATTCTTCCTGTCCCTCTAGAGAACCCTAATACACTTGGCTTGTGGCTCTGCAGGCTTTGCAAGAAGCATGGTGCCAGCATCTGCTTCTGGTGAGGACGTCAGGTGGCTTCCACTCATGGCCGAAGGACAAGGCGAGCTGACTGTGCAGAGATCACATGGGCAAGAGTGGAAGCAAGAGAAAAAAGGGACTGGCTGGACTCCCTTTAGCCACCATCTCTAGGAAGAACTCTCGAGGGAACGAATAGAGGGAAGACTCACTCATTACTGCAAGGATGACACCACGCCCCCATGACCCAAACACCTGCCAGCGGGCCTGACCTCCAGCACTGCAGATCAAATGTCAACAACACGCAAGACTGTGGAAATTTTGATGCTGTTTGGAGGGTCAAATATCCAAACGACAGCATCGGCCGCAAATGTCGTCAGTGCTCCGCAGAATAATGGCAATTGAGAAGACTGGTACAATTGATTGTTATCACCGTAAATCATTCATCACTGTCTATCTGATGCCGATTTGGAAGTACAGATTTTCACATCAGACTCCTGCCCATGATTTGAAATTTCTGAGTGTCAGTGATGAACTGTGTCAATCTAATTTCCACTAACAGGATAACGGTCAGAACAAATAGTGATTTTTAAAGGGACCTCCTTATTTGTATTTCTAGGTTTTTAAGGTGATACTCAAAAGGATGTAGACTTTTGTTACTAAATGAGGATGAGTATAAATTCCACCATTCCTTCCTCAAACCTTTTATGCGGGGGACGTTCTTTAACAACACAAGGCGTTAATGTTGGACTCCTGTGGGCACTATTTCCGGTTCTCTCAAGTTCAGCTCGAATCCAGGTGTGGGTGTGGTGTCCAGTCCTGTACGGGCTTCGGCTAGGTTGGTGCAGGTGCGGTTTGATGGCTTCACATTTCACGTACATGCTGTGTGTCTTATTTTCTATCCAAGTTGTTTTCACCTTGAAGAAACCACTTGGCATTCAGGGGTGTGCATCCCAGAAAGCTGAAGGAGTAAGTGATCCCTGGGACAACCTAGACTAACTGGGGAGCTGGAGCCAAGAGATAAACATCCCTTTCCTTCCTTCCTCAGGCTGGCAGCTCTGCACTGACCACATAGGACTTACTGGGAAGACCCATGGGCCCAGCATCCACGTGACTCTTTGGACGGTCATGTGATGATGTGTCTTGTCTTTCCTCTCCCTCTTCCTCTGCTCTTGCTAGTTCCTTTCCCCCTTGCACTTGAGATCACGTTTCCAAATAAACTACTCACACCCAACTTTACTGAAGACTTTCCCTTTGGCAGAATCCAGGCTAATGTGTCTCTCATTGTGATGGTTAATATTGAGTGTTAACTTGATTGAACTGAAGGATGCAAAGTATTGTTTCTGGGTGTTTCTGGATGTTGCCAGAGGAGATGAACATTTGAGTCAGTGGACTGGGAGAGGAAGACCCACCGTTAATGTAGTGGACACCGTCCCTTCAGCTGCCAGCACAGACATTTGAGTCAGGCGCCTGGGAGTGGAAGACCCATCGTTAACACGGTGGGCACCATTATTCGGCTGCCAGCATGGACATTTGAGCCAGGAGACTGGTAGAGGAAGACCCACCATTAATGTGGTGGGCACCATCCATTCTGCTGCCAGCACAGCTAGAATAAGGCAGAGAAAAGTAGAAAGAGCCTATTTATGAGTCTTCTGGACTTCGTCCTTCCCCCATGTGGGATGCTTCCTGCCTCGAACATCAGACTCCAGGGTCTTTGGCTTTTGGACTCTTGGATTCACACCAGTGGTTTGCCAGGGGCTCTCAGGCCTTAGACTAAAGGCTGCACTGTCGGTTTCTCTGCGCTTGAGGCTTTGGGACTCGGACTGAGGCACCACTGGCCTCCTCGCTCCTCAGATTGCAGACAGTCTGAGTGGGACGTCACCTGTGGTTGTGTGAGTCACATCTCCGTCATACACTCCCTTTCATATATACATACATCTGATTCGTTTTGTCCCTCTAGAGAACACTGACTAATACACTAACTAAAAACAAAAATCTCTGTAAATTTTAAGTACATGTGAAAGAAGGCAGGTTTCATTGAGAAACCTTCAGTTTTCTCTTGTGGCAATATTGCCCATACATTCAATGTTTCTCTCTTTACAAAAGACAGACAGTAGGACAGCATCAGCATTCATGGTTCAAAAGCATTTTTCCCTTGGAAAATTGTTTTTAATATGAAAGAGGCATTCCTTCATTTATTTCTTTCAACAAATATTTAACACCTACTACCAAGTGCTGTTCTGGAGAGTGAGCCTTCAATGGTAGTAAGACCAAGTCCCTGTGATGGTTACTTTTTTATGTGTTAGCATGACTGGGCCATGGGGTGCCCAGATAGCTGGTTAAACATTATTTCTAGGTATGTCTGTGTGGGTTTTTCTGGAAGAGATGAGCACTTGAATCAGTGGACTGAGTAGAGGAGATCTATTCTCAGCAAAGCGGGTGGATATGCTTCAACCCATTGGAGGTCTGAATACAACTAGAGAATGAGGAAGGTTGAATGAACTCTGACCAGTTGCTTACGGTGGAACATCAATCTTCTGCTGGCCTCATCACTCTTGGTTCTCAGACCTTCAGACTCAGCCCAGAAACTACAGCATCAGCTCCCCATTTCTCAGGCCTTCACATGATATTCCCACCTTTCCTGGGTCTCCAGCTTGCATATGGTAGATCATAGGATTTCACAGCCTCCATAGTATGTGGACCAATATGCCAATACTACCGCATAATAAATTTCTTCATTCATATGTGTGTGTGTGTGTATGTATGTGTATGATAATATAATTTTATTCCCAATATATATTATAGTATTAGTCATATATATATCCTATATATATAATTGTATTACTATCATATATATATATACACTATCCTAATCATATATATATATATATATATATTTGAATACTCAGGGTTCTCCAGAAAAACAGAACCAATGGGATATACATATATGAGAGGGCATTTCTTATGAAAATTGGCTCATATGATCATGTTGGTTGAGAAGTCACACTATCTACCACCTGCAAGCTGGGGGCCCGGGGAAGCCTGGGGTGCCTTCATTCTGAGTCTGAAGGCCTGGCTGCTGATGTAACTGTCAGGCTGAGACTGAATGCCTGAGGATTGGGGAAGGGGAGAAGAGGATGCCCTGGTCCACGTTCTGGAATCTGAAGACCTGAGAACCAAAAGCTTTAATGTCTGAAGATAGGAGAAAACAGATGTCCCAGCTCAAGAAGAGAGAGAAAGTTTACCCTTCATCTGCCTGTTTCTTCTAATTTGGCCCTCAACCGATTGGCTAATGAATTGGTGAGGATGATCTTCTTTACTCTTGTCTACTGATTCAAATGCTAATCTCTCCAGCCTGAAAACACCCTCACAGACACACCCAGAAATAATGTTTTATCAGCTTAGTATCCCTTAGCTCAGTCAAATTGACACATACAATTAACCATTCTTTCTCTCCCTCCCCACACACACAGACACACACACAGATACACACACATATACACAGATACACACACAGATACACAGATACACACAGACACACACAGATACACACAGACACACACACAGACACACACACAGATACAAACATATATACAGACACACACACAGGCACACACAGACACATACACACACAGAGATACACACACAGATACACACACACACACATAGAATTGATGTTTGAACAACACAGGTTGAAACTTCATGGGCCCACTTATGCAGATTGTTTTCAATAAACATAGTGGACATTTTTTAAACATTTGAAACAATTTGAAAACACTTTCACATGAACCTTGTGGCCTGCAAATATCGATAATTGAATGGTAGATATGTCATGGATGCAAATAATATCGGTAGATACTAGTCAATTTTTATTATTTACTTCCACAAAATATATACAAATCTAATCTAAAAAGTCAACATTTGTCAAAACTTTTGCACACACAGGCAGACCTGCACAGTACCATTTGTGCTCAAAAGAAATGTAAACAAATATAAAGATGCAGTGTTGAATATTTATATACATGTATATTTATATAATTATATATGTGTAATTATATGTATTCAGGGTTCTCTAGAAAAGTGGAACCAATAGGATATACGTGGAAATACATGTCATACCTGCATAAAATTAACTGCAGTTTACACCGCACTGCTGCAGTAATTTTGTGAGCACCTCCAGTTGCTGGTTTGGCAAGCTGGAGAGTTGTCAGCATCCTCTGAAATCGCCGTGTGATGCCAGCCATCTTGGCATGGGCAGTTCATCTCCAGTAAATTGGATATCACAATAAAAAGTGATCTCTAGTGGTTCTCAAGTATTTTTTATTGTGTTTAGTGCAATACTGTAAACCTTTGGTGACACCGTGGGACCCATACGGAGTGCCAGTAGCGATGCAGGAAGTGCTTCCCAGAAGCGGAGAAAAGTTATGACATTACAGGAGAAAGTCGAATTGCTTGGGATGTGCTGTGGACTGAGGCCTGCAGCTGTGGTTGCCACCACTGCAGACAGACAGTTCATCTTGCAAACAAATGATGCGAGCGTACAGTGTCGATAAATTGAGTAAAGTGCTGGAAATGTGTTTTCTCTTTCTAATGATTTTCCCAACATTCTGTTTCTCTAGCTTACTTTATTGTAAGAATACTGTATCTAATAAGCATAACATACAAAATACGTGTTAATTTTCTGTTTTTATTGTTGGTGAGGCTGCCCATCAACAGTAGACTGTTAGTTAAGCTTTGGGGGTTCAAAAGTTATTCACAGATCCTTGACTGTGGGGAGTTGGGGTTGGCACCCCTAACCTCTGAGTTAAGGCCAACTGAAAAAACATACACATATATATATATATATATATATATATATATATATATATAAAATGTACATGTGTGTATATATAATATATACTCTACATATGTGTATATATATATACCTACACACATATATGTATATATACACACATATGTACGTAAACAGACACACACGTATACACGTTTATACACACATATACATATATACACATATGTAAATATACATATATATGTGTGTATATATGTGCTGTTCTGTTTCTCTGGAGAACCCTAATACAGTCACCATTTTCATGGAGCTCATTCTGTGAATCTGTTTTAATTACAAATTCAGATAATTATTAATTATAAAACGTCATAGTAAATAAAACAACCCAAGCAACAATTAAGAAAAAAATCGGTGCTGTTTCGACCCCCACCATTTGGAGTCAATTTGTGAGGCAGCATTTTGGCGGCGGCGGTTGATGCGGGGTATGCAGAGGAACGAGGGCTCGCGCACCGAGACGCATAGGTGGAAATGGGCTCCCACATGTGAGGACTGGCCTGGAAAATATTACAGTGTATCTGTATGTGGATATAATTGAATTAACCACCCACGAATCTACAGAATTCATTCCAGAAAAACTGAATTTTCGTCTTTCAACAAAAGGCCGCTCAGACAACTAGGTCCTCATTGTCACTTGGTGACGGTTGGTCTGAGCTTTCTAGCATTTACGGGCTTTAGCGAGGCAGGGCTTTCCAGCCTGGCACATGGATGCACCGCTCACTGCTTTCTCTCTGATACCAGGTTTGTTTACCTTACCAACCGGCCCCGGTAATCATTTCAGTTTGACCACTGCAGTCGAGGATACTTCAGTTATTTAGGGACAGGTGTCTAACGGCGGCATGTAAGTGACTGGCACTCAATTATTTCAGCCAGCAGCAGCTGGGAAGCCATCATAATGCGGGAGCCATCAGCCATGCTGAGCAGGGCTCACGGCATGAAGTGGTCCAGGAGATTGAGGGCCTGCATTTCACTGTTCTCCTGCAAAGCATCTTCATGTGTTCCAGGTGGTAAGAGGGTCTCCTTAGACTCAGATGCCATGAGAAAATGAGCTGCCTTTTAAGGAGTGTCGATGCCACTGTTTCTCTGACCACATCTCCGCGAGCAGGCAGAGCGCTTGGTGGAGTTCTGGGCACCAGCATCTCGTTTTCCCTGGCGATCGGGCTGCTCCTCAGCCTCCGTCCTTTTGACCTGGCTGCTTCCTTGGTTGGAGGTCTTTCTCGTTTACTCATTTTGTATTGCATCACCTACCATTTGATATCTGAGACCACTGAGGGGCACAGCAGACCTTAGATTTCCACATTGTTCATGTGTGGGACCCACTGTGATATTGTGAAAAAGCCCTGGGCTAGATTCTCAGATTCTCATTTTGCAGTGGACGCTGAGAGCTTGTGTGAGCATGGACACCTCACCTTTCTTTTCTGAGCTTCAGCTTTCTCCCTGCTCAAAAGGGCATCAGTATCATCTGACCTCTGTGTTCCTAACCATCGTTAACAACTTAATGAACACGGAAACGTTGTGAAATGCATTCTGCTCTGCACATAGTTGCTGCTCTTGCTAACGTAGGATCATTTCGCCCCAGTCAAAACAGAAATTCAAATTCCAGTGCATAGCATGCCTCTGCTCTCTAACTGTTTTTTAAGTTTTAGGGTTTTAATATCCCCAAAGATTCTGATTCAGAATGGAGGAAACCCGAGCGTGTATATTTCCCCCAACATTTTATCACAAAATAGTTCAGACGTGTAGTCACGTTGACCAGATTTTACAGTTCACACCCACAGACCCATCACCTAGACTCTATAATTCACATTTAAACCGAATCTGCGTTGTCACACATGTTTCAATCTGTTCATCCTTCTTGCATCTATTAATCCATCTTACTTTTGATGTATTTCAAAGTTAGATGCAAACATAAATACACTCCACCCAACTATTTCGGCATGCCTATCACTAACCAGAGTTTAATGCTTATTCCTCTTATTGTCAACTCTACACAAAATGAAATGCAGAAATCTTCAACGTACCAGTTGATGAGTTCCAGCAGATGGAAGCCCCCCCGCCGTTGAGACAAAGATCATTACCCTGGCCCCGTGGAGTTCCCCCATGCCTCTCCTTAATCAGTCCCCGTCCTTAGCCAACTAGCGCAAATTATTTCTCTCTTTTTTCCATCATAGATTCAGTTTGCCTTTTCTAGAGTCTCTTATAAATGGAATGATACTATAGCCTCTCTTCTGGGTAACACCTTCTTTGACACAGAATATCCTGAGGCCCATCCGTGTAGTTGCCTGTGTAAGAGAGTCTGTTGTCTTTCACTGCTGTGTGATTTTTCATTGCCTGCCTGAGGCATCAACTGTTTATACGTTTTCTTCTTGGTGGACACATGGGCTTTTTCTAGGTTGAGGGTATGCTAAATAAAGTCACTATGAATATTTGAACAAAGAAAATCTGCATACAGTCACATACTCCAAACTACCATGATCCACAGTTGTATTTTAAAAACATTCATTGGAGAATCTAGACTCTAGACTCTGTTGGCAGAGAGATCTAAGAGCAGATTCTACTCTCCCGCTCACTGACTGGGCGAGGTCAAGCGAGGCCCGTGAGCTCCCTCGGTCACCTTCTGAGATGCCTGCTGGATGCCGCACCGTTGAAGCTGTAAGGCTGAATGATAAGTGCGGATAAATGTTATCTGGGCGATGGACACATCGAGCCTCCCTCTTTTCTCAGGTCTGGCCCCTCAGGCCTCTGGAAAAGCAGGTGCTTCAGTCTTAGGTCTCCCTGGAGTAGTCCCCTGTGGACTTCCTCCCCGGCGCCCTCTGCTTATTCGTCATCTGCAGCCAGGCCCAGCACCACCGTCACAGTAGCAGGTCCAGCCCAGGAGCTGGCTGACGAGCCCCTGGGAGAGGTGTCTTTGAGTAGGTTCAGTGTCTCTACAGCTGCCTGCAGTCGCCCAGCACCACGACACAGAGCTGCTTTGCTCTCCGGAACCTGCCAGGTGGATTCATCGATGATTTTTATTTTTGTAGCATGTGAGTGGTATTCTAAGTCACGTCTTTTCAATGTGTCTGTCCAGCTCTTCATTACCTACGTTGCGTCCGTTCACTGAAATTACAGTTCTCAATGGATGCTGCATTCTAAGAAACATTTAAAAAAATAATTTTCATCAGTCTGATTTAAAAAGGAAATTACTTGAAAGCCACTAAATTGGCTTTCCTCAGAATCCAAGTAAACGAATCCAAGGAGTAATTATTTCCAAGCAGAGGTACTGGAGTTAGTGCACCCCTGATTTAGAGACAGACCCTCTGGCCGGGCGCAGTGGCTGACTCCTGTAATCCCAGCACGTTGGGAGGCCAAGGCAGGTGGATCAGGGGATGAGGGGTTCAAGACCAGCCTGGCCAACATGGTGAAACCCTGTCTCTACTAAGAATACAAAAATTAGCTCGGCACAGTGGCAGGCACCTATAATCCTAGGTACTCAGGAGGCTGAGGCAGAATCGCTTGAACCCGGGGGGCGGCGGTTGTATTGAGCCAGATTGCACCACCACACTCCAGCCTGGGTGACAGAGTGAGACTCCATCTCAAAAAAAATTAGCCAGACATGGTGGTGGGTGCTTGTGATCTCAGCTACTTGGAAGGCTGAGGCAGGTGAATCACTTGAGCCTGGGAGGCAGCAGTTGCAGTGAACCCAGATTGTACCATTGCACTCCAGCCTGGGCAACAAGAGTGAAACTGCGTCTCAAAAAAAAAAAAAACAAAAAAAAAAAGAAGAGAAAAGAAACAGACCCTCTGCCCTCGACACAGGACTGCATGCCTCCCAGATCCCGCCTCCCACTTCCTGTGTTAGATACTGTGTGGACACACCATGCACTGTCCAGGTCAGGCCTCCCTCTGCCAGCCAGCATTCAGCAATTCAACAGGCAGCATCAAGGCAGCACGACCTCACTCCGGACACTGTGCCCAGCGTGAAGCTCCACTCACTGTGTTCCGTTGCCCTCTCTCAAATCTGCATGACTCCAGTTCACCTAAAATGTGACTGTGCCCTGTGTCTGAGTCAGTGTGGATTCCACTGTGAGGCAGTGAGACTCGTTGTCACCACAGGCCGTGAAGGCTCCCGTAGAGGAGAGTGGCGTCCTGAGTCTCCGCAGGGCGAGTGTCTCTAGATCAGGTCGCCTCTTGATAGCCGTTAGTAGGCATTGCAGGGACACCTTGCTGCTTTTACCTGCTGCGTCTGACCAACGACCTTTATCCTCATTTTCCAATAACAAGCAGTTACCCTCTGGGATTGTACCACCTAAAACTGTAATCAGGAGGGAGCTTTTTTTTTTTTTTTTAAATAACTTTTCCCAAAAAAATCCCTAAATATGATCCGTCTCTAAGGTAGCATGTACTTTTTTCCCTTTCCATTGGGAACAGCAGAGTATGGAGTCAATTTACTTCTGATTGGCTACTCCCTAAATTCAGAAAGACACACTTACACTTTGGCAATGCCCCCTTTTCAAAATAAGCACGCAGAGCGCACATGCAGGCCACGTCTCTGTGTGTGTCTCCTCTCCCTGCATCTCCAGGTGCATTTTAAATTTCAAATTAACTCTTAGATAATAAAAAGCAGTCTGCAAATAACTCCTAGCATTCCTAGAGGTTTTGTGGTCACCCTGCAGTAAGAATGGGATTAAACTCCTGTTCAACAGTTTCCATCAGGTGACAGGAAAGAGGACAGCCTCCCTTTGGCTACATTCAAATGGAATAGAATGATCGCTAACGTACTCTAATTACAACAAACGTGATTGATTTCTGACCCATCAGCCCCTCCCCCTTCCTTGGTGACGTCACAGCCACCCTTGGCTTCTGCGTTCCTCCTGTCCCTGGCTCTGTGCTGGGAGAACGTGATCTCCCAGCCACAGTGGGCAAGTCACCGTTTACTAAGCGTCTCATTGTTTACTAAGTCAGTCTCTAAGACTAAGCCAGTCTTAGCGTTGTTCATGCCAGTGATCGGTCGTTTCATGTGACCTGGGTGACTTCTGGGTGTGTTTTCTTATTTCATAATATGAATGTTAAAATACAGTAACAACAAGAATTATATACTTCAGAAATAAATGCTAATAACAACCACCAATAACAGCAGGAATGGAATCCTACCAGAATCAACGGCCTCTCCACCTTAATCTAGGTGCTGTCTTTAGCCAGCAGTCCAGTATCCAGAATTGCACTGGAATTATCACCCCCAGCAGCAGCTCCCCTCCAATGCCTGTGGCAGTTACATTTGCCCGAGGGTAGCTCCGAGGTGTGTGTTTCACACTTGCTCCCAGAAGTCTCAGTGGGATTAACCTCCAATGACCCATTGAGGCAATTTGCTTGGTCATGAACTTCTGGTTCCTTTTAGGTTTTACTTCTCATCTTTATCATCATCTCTTATTTATTATTTATTTATTTGAGATGGAGTCTCACTCTGTCTCCCAGGCTGGAGTGCAGTGGCGTGATCTCAGCTCACTACAACCTCCCCCTCCCGGGTTCAAGTGATTCTCCTGCCTCAGCCTCCGGAATAGCTGGGACTACAGGCGCATGTCACCACGTCCAGCTAACTTTTTGTATTTTTAGTAGAGAAGGGGTTTCACCATGTTAGCCAGGATAGTCTCGATCTCCTGACCTTGTGATCTGCCCACTTTGGCCTCCTAAAGTGCTGGGATTACAGGTGTGAGCTACTGTGCCTGGCCGAATTCACCTCTTGAAAAAGCTTTCTACACTTGAATCCTTGTCTCAGGCTATATGAATAAAACTACATGAAGGCAGATGTTCTTGTGACACCATGAGATGCTTGGAATGACAGTGGACATCTAGGGACCAGGAGGAGAACCAGAGCCCACAGGCTCCCATGGCAGAGAGGAGAGCCTTACTGAGCTATAGAATTGACCAACCGTGATACTGCTCCTCCTCTGGATTCTGTGATTTGTAAGAGGATAACCCCATTATTTATTTCAGCGACTTCTAGATGGTCTTCTGTTACTTCAAGCCCACACGCGTCTTAGCTGTCCTGCGAATATGTGCTCTTGACCCTTGCATCCTGCTGTTGACCTCACTATGGCACTTCTGGGTGATTTAATCAGCCAACAGAAAACTACCAAAAATTGGTTCCATCACTTGGCTTCTTTCAGTCCCTTCCCACAGAATTGAAGAAATAGCTGGCTTTGTTTGCCATCCAGCAAAAGTCACACATCCACTGCTTGCAGGGACTTAGAGTTGAAGTAAGATGTGTCCACTTTAACTAAAAAGGCTCAGTCTGAGTTTCCATCTACCTACTGCCAAACCCCCAACAGGAAAATTAAAACTTCCCTCCTTTTTATAGGGTGGCAGCAACTGGGCGATAATTTAACTTTTGTTTCCATATCTCAGTTCTCAGCAGCCGGTCATCTCACAGTAGAGCGGGGAAGTATTAGGCTGTCCCTTCAGCAGAGTACTTTCATTAAGCCCGCAGGATCAGCTTTCGTGGTGTTGCATAAACCGCATGCTACGTAAGCTTGAGCAGTACTTTTATTTTGTGCTTACATCTTTTGCAAATTCCGTTTTGAAAACTTAAGTAAAATTGTGTTTATCACTTTGAATGCTAAAATGTCTTAATACTGTGGTGTGATACAAAGAAGAAATGTCTTCATTCTCCTTTGCCTCTCTGTACCTTATACTTCATACAGAGTCTAGTGCACAATAGGATCTCAATGAATATTTATATTACAGATCAAATCCAAGGAGATGATGGCACTTCCGTGCTTGCTAAGCCTGGTGGCAGGAGTAGTCCTGTAATGTCAGCCTGAAAACTCTTGTCCATTTTTTTGTACCTGTGTAATAAAACTCTCCCCAGATATCCAGGTTTACCTTCAATTTCATTTCAGTTACTGGTTGCCCTGAGCATTTTTGCACTTGCAGTGCGGTGGTATGATAGAGACATTGATCTGCTAAGATCTTTAGCATTGTATAAGCCCATTTGAAATCTCATGGATCGGGTTATTAGGTTAGGATGCCTGTTCTTCCCATTACCTCCTGCAAATCTTTCCAGATGTAGCTGTCAGCAGCTTTAGTAGTCAGCAGCTAACCATGTCATGTGACACGAAGCTGTTCCAGTGCAGTGGCTCTCAAAGCGTGGACCCAGGACCAGCAGCATTTGTTAAATGTACAAATTCTCTCGCCCCACCCCAAACCTGCTAACTCTGAAACGTCGAGGGTGGGGCTCTACCTTCTGTGATTTAATCCCTCCCAGGTGACTCTTACGGATGCCAGGGTTTGAGAGCCACTGCTTTAAGAGTGGAGATTGTGCTCCTATTCGTACTGACATCTTAGTTTCCTGACCTGTGAAACCAGTTACTATAGAAATCTATCATTAACTGAGTTCCCATGTGGTTTTCACTTACGCTGAACCAACCAAACAACAAAACCAGACAGATTCCAGTTCTCCTCAAACATGCTAGTAAATATAATGAATTGGAGATGCCAGTAAGATAGCATGAAATATAAAATAATGAACCAAACATAAGAAGTTCCTATTGCTTAATACGCCTCAAGGACCTTAAACATTTTGCCTTGGGGACACGCTTCTTAGGAAATGACCTGCCTCACCAGATTCGAAAGTGGGACTGCTTACAAAAGAGAATAGTTCAATCTGAGATTTTTTAAAAGCAACAGATGCATTCACGTGTAATGCTGTTGATATAATAAAAGATAATTCCTAAGAGACAATCAGAGAGAAAATTGTGTCATAAAACAAGGGTTTCTTAGTACCCTGGGATATGTCTGCTCCCAAGAAATAACTCTCCTCCAGTTCCACTCACAGGGAATTGGGTTTGTTGGTGCGGTAGGTTATGGACCATGGGCTGATGGGATCTCCTCCAGGCTGTCCTGTAAGTTAGGTGTCTGGTAGCAAGTGACAGAAACATGCTTAAATGGGCTTAATAGCCAACGGAATGGATGCCTTATGGAACTGAAAATTCCCAATGTGAGGTGGTTTTAAGGAGATTGGAGTCAACGCTTCAGCAGCACCGCCCACCCCACCCCCAGGAATTCTGCATTTGCAGGTAGCTACTGTACCCTCAGACTGCTCCTGGCACCCAAGCAGTTGCCATCTCCCCACTTAGAGCTCCTGTAACAGACACCTCATGTAAGCCCGAACAGAATGGGAGAGAAATGAAAATTCTTTTCCTTTTTAAAATTCCCTGGTACTCCTCCTTAACTGCTCACTAGTCAGCTGGCAATCCATCCCTAAACCACCCACAGTGGTCAGACATCAGGAGATACAGGAGATACGCTGAGTGCCTTAAACTGGTAGTTCTCAAACCTTTTGGTGTCTGGCTCCCCTTATTCTGTTCAAAACTATTGGAGATTCTGCAAAGTCGTTTGTTTATGTAGGTTATACTTATAGGTGTGTACCATATTAGAAATAAAACCTGAGAAAATTAAAAAATATATATATTTATACATTTATTCTAAAAAGCAATTGTAAAGCCATTGAATTGTAACATAAATGATGTGATTTAATGAAAAACAGTTATATTTGCCCCCAAAAGAAAATTAATGTGAAAGGTGGTACTGTTTACAATTTTGTAAATGTCTTTAATATCTGACTTAGCAGATACCAGCTAAATTCTCATATCTGCCTTTGCATCTAATCTGTAGGAATAATGTTGTTTTATTGAAATATAGGCAGACCATTCAGCCTCACATATACATGTAGTTGGAAAAGAGACCATTTTAATAGCTTTTTCAGATTATTGCATGTATTCTTTTTTAATACTACACTAAAACTTGTCATGGGTGGCTTCTTAAAGTTAGTTTTAGTAATGTGGATTCTAAACCCTTATCAGTGGATTTCTGGTCTGTCTTACATTTTAAATGGTTCTCGTATCCACATATGATTGCATAATATCATGAATTGGTAATTTGGAAAATACTGACTCACTAGTGATGCTGCCCTTCCAAATGTTGACCTATTCCATTTTACAATATCAAAAAGTCACATTTTCTTTTAAATGTCAGCACCAAAGTCATCAGAAAAGCTTGCAAGTATTGTTGACAAAGAGTCAAATTCTGTAAAATATTTGAAGAGATTTATTCAGAGCTAAAATATAAGGACCATGACCTGTGACATAACCCCAGGTCTTGAGACCTGGTCACTAAGGTAGTCCAGCTACAAGCTGGTTTTATACATTTTAGGGAGACGTGACATCAGGCAATACATGTGAGATGAACATTGTTTAGGTCTGGAAAGATGGAACAACCTGCAGCGGGAGTTTCCAGGTCACAGGCAGATTCAAAGATTTTCTGATTGGAAATTGGTTGAAAGAGTTACTGTTTAAAGACCTGGAATACATAGAAGGGGTGTCTGGGTTAAGATAAGGCGTTGTGGAAATCGAGGTTCCTACCGTGCAGATGAAGCCTGCTACCTGGAGGCTTAGGTAAATAGATTATAAATGTTTCTTATCAGACAGAAAAAGGTGTCAGGCTTTTAGGTAATTCTCTCCTCCATCAGGAAAAGACCTGGAAAGGGAAGGGAATTCTCTACAGAATGTGGATTTTCCCCACCAGAGACAGCTTTCCAGGGCCATTTCAAAATATGTCAAGAAATATATTAGCAGATAAAATACTTTGATTTCTTTCAAGGTCTGCTGTCACGTTATCTTGTTGCTACAAAGAGTGTGTTGTCAGTCTTACAGTCTCTGTTTAACATCAGTGGCGGTCAGTTCTGCTGAATACCAAGGGGAGGAGAGTATAATGAGGCGCTTCTGATACCCTCTTTGTATAATGGTCTGAACCAGTTTTGCAGGTTAATTTTAGAAGGACTTTGGCTAAGAGGAGGGGTTTCACTCAGTTGGTTAGGTAGCTTAACATTTTATGTTGAGGTGCTTTCAAAATCACAGTAGCAGATACCAGGTTTCCAAAATTCTGATTTTTGCCTTCAATCTGTCATTTGATCATTGGTAACAAATATTGCCAGCTTATTATTTTTTTGACATGACTAGCTCACTTTGTTCATTTTTCAGAAAATGTTCGTCAACTACCTAATCAAAATAACCATAGTTTCTCAGTCATTCTTTTAAGTGAAAATGGTGTTCCATGAAAAGACTAGCTAGTTTAGCTTGCAATTCAATCACCCTAGTGCTTTTCTTCAAGACATCTATAGGAATTCAGAATGCAGTATAGTGCCATGCGCATTTTGTCACAGACCGGTAAAAAGACGTGCATTCAAGGATGAATGTTTAATAAAAGTTATAATGTTTACTGCGTCTTCAAGGACATCCCTACGTGAAACTGGCACTTCTCACATTGCAAGTGTGCTTCAGTGACTAACACCTGTCACTGGGAAGTGTGGGTCCTTGGTTCTTAGTCTTCTTGGGAGAAAGAATTTGGTCACGAGTCCAATCAGTAAAGCAAAAGGTTTATGAAGGAAATAGCTTCCTCTACAAGAAAGGAGCAGGCTGGTCCGGCTGGGAGCCGTGGTAGCAACAGGAGTTAAGTTACAGCAGAGTTTATTTAAGAGGCAGTTTGCTCTGAACGACCAGGCAGAGCAGACTGCTTGAAACCAAAAATAAAATTCTCAGTCACCCAACCAATTGAATGGTTAACTTAAAAAACTTCTCAACCAAGGGCATTCTGAAGTTGACCTAAAATACTAGCTCAGGGCATGATGGAAAGAGGGGCTTGCACCTGCCTCATGATAGCCTCCTCCCTTTGGGATTCAGGCACAGCTGACCATGAATATTACAATACCTTAAGACTGACCCACAGATGCTTCGGAGCAATAAGATCTCAACATGACAGCAGCCCTAGACTTCTGTCCTGCGGTTTCTACTGGGTCCAACTCTTTCCTTAAGTCCCTGCTTTTGTCTACGTCTAGTTTCCTGCTTCTCTGTCATGTCTCTGCCTTTGTCCCACCTACTTCCCACCCAGTGTGTGGGATTCTTCTTTACTGTCAGCTGATGCACCTGTGCAGGGCTGCTGATCAATACAAATGCCACCTGATGGTGGCATTGCTCCTTGCTGCCACCCCAGAATGGTCATAGAGCAGTGAAATCTGTACTTATTACACCTGTGCGTCTCTTAGGAATTTCCCCTTTACCCTTTTCTCCTCTTACCAGCATGTGGCTAGTCACATTCTGACAGTTTAACCACAGAGTAAGAAATTACTGGCCATCTTAAGGGACATTTTGGGGCATTCCTTCCTGCATAGGGCTCCCCACTTTTCTCATACCCAGTCATCTGCCTACTCCAACAGTACACCGATTCCTGGCGCAGTTGGGTTTTGCCACCTTCTGTGGTCATGCTAGGCTGACAGCAGTGCCCATCATTGCCTTTGTGCCATCAGTACAAATGGAAGCACTGAGACAAATGTGAGGAACATCTTGGTTTCATGGTGATAATAGTTTTGACTTTGCAGAACCCTTGAAAATATCTTAGGATTCCCTCAGGAGTTCACAGATAGTTCATTGAGAATCCCTGACTTAAGGCATCAAGAATATACTTGGAACTAAGAGTAGGGTCATTTCCAGTCGATCCACGAAGCTTGAGAGTGGGCAAGGGATGTGTTTGCTAGAGAAATATGAGTGAATTGCTTTAATGAAAGAAGGATAAAGAAAGTTGAGTGGCAACAATAGCAGATGCTCAAGGTAACTGTCCAAGGAGACTGGGCTTCTTCGTCTACAAAGAACTTAAAAAGGAAGGAAAAGATGACCTTGTCCCCGCTCATTCAGTGGCTTCATTGCCAGAAGGCACCAGGTTGTCACATCATGTTCCTTTTAGTCTGTTAATTCTGTCAGATCTCATGAACACACAGAAACTTTCTGCCATGTGTTTTGCAGGAACTAGGCCACATGACGTATCAGAAAAATCCCTGGTTTTGTTTTAATACATTTGACAAGTCAAGGAGACTTAGATGCTAAGACCAGAGCTGCCCCTAATTAGCACCTAGACTTTAGGCATGTCGTCAGCTTGAAGTATCAGTTTTCTCACCTGTAGAAGATTTAATGATTACCTAGGCAGGCACAACTGCTGCATGCCTGGTTCTCCGGGACTAATGAATGAAAATCCCCTGAAACGTCTTAGTTATACATGAAATATTTTCAATGTTTAAAAGTAGCTGTTGCCCATCTTCAGAAGTAGAAGCTGCATCCTATCAGCAAGGAGTTTGATTCTCTCCTTGAAATCATTTCCTTTTTCACTGAACGCTGTCCCAAGGCTAACATTTATCTGGCACAATACAGTACTGCCATGTCAGTATTCATGGCCATTCTGATAGGTCCCTTAATGTATTGATTGCTTAGTTGTTTTTTTTTTTTTATTTGAGATGGAATTTTGCTTTGCCACCCAGGCAGGAGTGCAATGGCATGATCTTGACTCACTACAACCTCCACTTCCCAGATTCAAGCGATTCTCCTGCCTCAGCCTCCTGAGTAGCTGGAATTATAGGTATACACCACCATGCCCAGCTAATTTTTGTACTTTTAGTAGAGACAGGGTTTCCCCATGTTGGCCAGGCTGGTCTCAAACTCCTGACCTTGTGATCTGCCCGCCTCAGCCTCCCAAAGTGCTCGGATTACAGGCATGAGCCACCATGCCCAGCCAGTATTTTTGTAATATTTATCACTGGATGCAAGATTCCATCTCAGATGGGCATTTTGTTGTGGGTTGAATGTCTGTGGGTTAACCCTCTCTCCTGTCTTTCCCACAATCCCAAGTCTTCTTCCAGCCAGGCTGTCCTTCACTCAGGGTCCTGAATATATCCTAAAAGGACAACTTTATTTGACCTTTGATATTTAATATGGGAGGAGCCTTTATGCACTTCAGATTTTTCCGAATGAAACATCTACCAGAAACACACATCTCTCTCGTCACCTCCCTCGTAGATGGACCACAGTGCCTGATTATGCTGCCAACGCTGCCTCTAAGCATGTCTTCCCACTCTCCCCTCTTAGAAAGATAAAGAGGGAGATAAAAGAAAGAGGGATGGGAAAAGATTTCCATCTATATCCTCAGCTATACCCAGGTGCACACATACCCAAAACCAGGAGCATGGAGGATCAAAAATACATCAAAGAACAAACTAAAGCTGTATGCCTTCCTCTGAGAAAGCAGAAAGTTATGTCACTGTTTCCCTTAAACAAGATCTTGAAGGTTTTATAAAAATGGATGAGAGCGAACAGAATAATAATATGTTTAAACATTACTTACAAGAGGTGTATCTTACAGTTATTCTCTGTTGCCACTTTTAGCATTCCAGATGTATGCTTGGAATGAATCAAAGCACCCCTCACCTCAAAAAAAAACTGAATGCAAATATGATGATTTTATCAACATACTTGTTGGTCATGTAGTACACACGAGGCCAGGGCAATCTTGATGAAAAGTACACAGATAAAAGCATTTCCTGTTTCCTGTGATAAATTAAGCCTTGATTATATCAATTACAACACAAGATGGTAGGTGGCATAATAGAGTTATCAAAGAGCACTACTGGAGTACAGGAGATGCTTATCTGATTTAGTTAAAGAAGGTTAAATCAGAGAAGTCTTCCCAAGAGGACTTTCTATAAACTGAGTCTTTAAGGAAGCATGGGGTTTATCCGGGTGGACCAAAGGTTGAAGGATAGTCTACACCCAGGAATAGCATGAGTAAGGGCTCTTTAACAGACATAGAGGGCATGGGTGACTTGGGGAGTGGCAGGGAGTGCCGTGGTTAAGTTCTTGCACACACAGAGTCTTAGCTGATTCTCATGATCATCCTGTTGTTTGGGCTCAGCAAGTTCTTATTATTTTCCATCTTAGAACATTGAGGTTCTGAGACATTATGATCCAAGGAGAAAGAGAGCTGGAAAATGCCGGATCTCTGGATCTGGAATCTGGGTCTTCCTTCTGCCACAGTACAGATATTTATACTCTTCTGTGAGGTTCCAGAATCCGTGCAGGGACTCGGCGCTTGTTCACAGCCCCCCGATTTCATCTGTTCTCTGTTGACAGGTTATCTACCTGTAAATGATTTGTTTAGTAACCTGATGTGAAGGAAAAGTGTTTGCTAGGAGGGAGTGGTCTTCGAGCTGGGTAGCTGGGTCTGCAGCTACATTCTCCGCTTCACTAAGAACAGAGTGCGACCCCAGTCCATTGCCATCTACTGGGGAAGAATTGGCACATCCATTGCCACTTCTCAAACACATGAACCCAAATAGGACCAGGACCTGGTGAAATGATGAACATCAGTGGAGATGGATTATCCACACTCAGATGCCTGGATTTTGGAGAATCCCTTGTTTAGCTGAAGCCCAAGTCCTTCATGAATTTCATGAATGAATTAATAAATACATAGGATATTCTATATAGGATTTCAGTGTTTCACCATAAAATATTTCTCAGGAAGGTTTTTCAAAAATACATCAGTCATGAAAATAAAGTGGCATTTCTATTTCTGGAGATAAATCTGCATATAATTTGAATTAATTTGCATAGAAACTTTTCACCTTCCTTCAGTTCAAACGGATAGTGTCCAAAGAGTCTGACTGTAACTCACAGCACCAACAATTCATAAGCCGAGTCCTAACTGGTCTTCTGCCCTTTTGATAATTAAATTTATTTCTGAGAACGTCCTGAGATTTATATTTTTAATATCTCAATTTGGATGAGGGTGGATTTCTTATCTGGACTGAATGTTTCTCTTTCTGAAATGTTAATTGGGCAGAGAACCCAGAGATAAACAAATTGATTTAATTTTAATCTTCTTTCATGGTGATGCATAATGATAACCGGTTTCTGTCTCATAGGGTTGAAAACCACAGCCCTTAATAAGAGTTTGTGGGTATATTATGCAGCTTTAAATAGCTTATGTTGTGCTAGACTGCTCTCCTTAAATTATTCTAACTCCAGCAATATCTCAGGGACTCCCAACTCTTGTCTGCTGCAGATTTTCAATCAGTGAAACTATTAGTGTGACATGAAGAAACTCAGAGCCCTCTCCTGTGAAGAGCAGCTGAGACTGCATGGCTATCGTTCCATGAATGAGATTAGTTCTGGAGAACCTACCTTGCTCTCCGTTGCCAAGTGAAAAGCAGCGCTTGCTGTCAGGGAGGAATCAAAACCGAGGCTTCCGTGCAGGGCGTTGGAAGGATCTGCACATAGCTCACATATTGGTTGGATGCGGGGCGTTTATCCTAAGTTAGGCACAGAGTCTGGTTAGACTCAGAATGGCAAAGTCATAGACGCTCACAGATGTGCTTTTACCTCCCAATGTAAGTATCACCTCTCAAAGAGGCATTTCCTGCATCCTGCAAACAAAATTGAGTCCCCAGTTTACTTTCTCATGGCCCCTTTAACTTTTCCTTCGTTGTACTCACATTATCTGTCATCCTATAACTATCTGTTTAACGCTGGTCTCCCTGCAGTCCGTTGCCACCATTCACTAATATCTACTGGGCAGGGAAATAGTTCATACTTTCCCATCTCTGTGGAGTGAGAACTTCTCATATAATTTTCTCTAAGGAAGGGAAAAATAAATGTGAAAGTGAAAGTGGCATGCAGCTTCCAGGGGGACAGCAGTACAGCAACAAGAGAGTTTCATCTTCTTCTCCAATGGAGGCATCTGGCAACATTCCCGTGGCAGAGCCGCTCTTGACCCTCCCTGAAGGAGGATGTACTTCCTCCTTTGATGAGCATGTACCTGAATGGGAGATAAACTTTTGTCATTTATTTTATAGGTGATATTTGTTACCACAGCATAAGCTATCTTCACCTGCCTGATTTATTCCTACCTGGGTGATAAGCTCCCTGAGAGTATGAACCAGGACTCTTTTGTCTTCTGGTGTATCTCTAGCAATTAACAAGTGTCAGCTGGGTGCAGTGGCTCATGCCTGTAATCCCAGCACTTTAGGAGGCCAAGGCGGATGGATCATTTGAGGTCAGGAGTTCAAGACCAGCCTGGCCAACATGGCAAAACCTTGTCTCTACTAAAAATACAAAAAAAATTAGCTGGGTATTAGTGGTTTATGCCTGTAATCCCAGCTACTCGGGAGGCTGAGGCAGGAGAATTGCTAGAGCCTGGGAGGCGGAGGTTGCGGTGAGCCGAGATTGCGCCACTGCACTCCAGCCTGGGCGACAGAATGATACCCTGTCTCAAAAAAAAAAAAAAAAGAAAAAAGAAAAAAAGTGTCAAACACAAAGAAGATGCATGTGAAGTGTTCTCAGAGAAGATGCACATTAAGACTTCTGGACGTCTTGCTTGGTGCCCACCATGAAGAGTTAAACCCACTCCTGGGAATCCACATATTGCCACACCGTTTATGTGGTTGCCCTTACAGCACTTTTCATGTTCAACTAGACTATGCCTTCCTTTAACTTTCATTCGTTCTTCTGGCCTCAACAGCTGCTGGTTTTCCATCCAAACCCTACTTCCTGACAGTACTCTTTTCACTGGAGGCCGGCAGCTGTATTCCACCTGCATGCTCTCCTGTTTTCCCAGGGGATTTTCTCCATCAGCATGTTCCTTGGATGGTTGGATTTAGATTAGATTCACATAACAGAAAGCAAGGGTCTGCTTGTGCGTTTTATGTCTATATATATTAATTAAAAATTGAAGTATTTTAAGGCAGGCTTAATATCAAAGATTCTATCAAGTTGACTTTTTGGGGGTGCGGTGTGTTCCAGCATAGAGCCCAATGTAGAAGGACTTTTAATAAACATTTCTTTTTATTTATTTATTTTTTTGAGATGGAGTCTCGCTCTGTCACCAGGCTGGAGTGCAGTGGCACGATCTCGGCTCACTGCAACCTCTGCCTCCCAGGTTCAAGCGATTCTTCTGCCTAAGCCTCCTAAGTACCTGGGACTACAGGCGCGAGCCACCATGCCCAGCTAGTTTTTGTATTTTTAGTAGAGAAGGGGTTTCACCATGTTGGCCAGGATGGTCTTGATCTCTTGACCTCGTGATCCGCCTGCCTCGGCCTCCCAAAGTGCTGGGATTACAGGTGTGAGCCACTGCGCCCGGCCTAAACACCTCTAATTCAGAAAGCAAGAAGAATTCTAGGTTACATCATGACATCTACATTAGATGAAGAGGAATGAAATTAAAATAGAGATTTACCGTCTATACTCTTAGATGATAGTAACTCGTGAAACCTCTCACACATGTAAAATATTGCATGTGCGTGAGACTCATAAGCTTTTGTACCTGCTGGAAAAAATAGTCGGCGACTTCACATTTGCGTGGACGAGTTGTGTGATTGTTCATCTGCCAGACCTCTTGTCTCCTTTTAGACCCCTGAGGAAATTTGCTAGTTGCAGAGATCTTAAATTGGGCCTTGTGTATACCTGCTGTTATGCAAAACCGTTCAAAGGATATGTGGACATCAATAGTTTCAAGAGTATCTGTTTTCTGAGATGTCTACTTCTGTACATTCCTTTTCCTAAAATCGATCTGCCCAAGAAAAATACCTAGAGTTAAAGAGCTCAGCTCCACATTTGCCTTTTGCTTACTGTGTACAATAAAGCCATTTCCTCACTCATCTAGGTGGGGGATTGTGTTGGGTTGTGAAACGTTATGAGCTGACAGCCCTGTAAGGCATTTAGGAATGCTGGTGTCTTTGGGAAAGCGGATTACTCTAATGACTGGATAACAGCTCCTTTAGCATCCACGTAGTTTCGATTCTTCACATTTAACAATGTAGAAGGAGAACCTGCTCACATTGTCAGATCTGGAAACATCGCCCTTGATGATGGATCACCATATCGTTTTTGTCGTGTAGGAGTTCCGAGAATTGAGTGCCATTACTATAACAAAGTACACTCCATTCGGCGTTTCTCAGGATGACATTTATAAAACTGAAATGCAGGGATTGAGTTGAGGCTATGCTGTGTTACTCTTGGAGCAAATGCCACACTTTCCCAATCCATGGACACCAGTCCTTAGGGGAGAATGCCCCAGTGCTGGAATGTCAGTTATCAGTCACTGACACTCCCTTTACACTCTCTTCTGCATTTTTGAAGCACAATCAGCATCTGAGTTTCCCAGGCTCCCTTTTCCCACGTGATCCGGGATTAGGGTCTGCCAGTGAGGTAGACAGGAATTCAGTTTCCTGTGGCTTCACAGAGATTGCTCACATTTCCAGCAGCTCGGGAGACCATGATTGAAATCACCTGCTAAGCCAATCTAGTCAGCCATAGCCCCCAATCCTTACCCCCCACTCACCGTGGCTTCTAATTCCTCATTTTAAACACTCTAGAGCTGCTTTAGTTTTTCTCTCCAGATGAAACCTACAGGAATGGGACCCTCCCTTGACCATGTGAAGTAGGCTGTGGCCATGTGACTTGCTTTGGCTCAAATGATATGCGTCACCTCCATGTAGAAGCATTTTGGAGCCAGAATGTGATCTTTCCTGCCGTCTTTTCATTCGGTCGGGAAATTCCAGAGCAACGTGTAGTGAGGGCAATATCCTAAGATGGGTTCCATCAGCCTGGATTCCCGCCTGTCCACATCAACATCAAATTTGAGCAAACGATGAATCTTTGTTAAGTCAGCAAGAGCTGGGGTTGTTACAGCAGCATATACACCACCCTGACTGTCACCCCACTCCTGATAGCGACTCATTTCTGATCAATAGTTCACTGTGTTTTGTTGAATAATTGTTCTTTAAAATACATAGTTTATTTTACTGTTTTTGTTGCTTATGTGGATACTGAATATAATTATGAAATCTCAACGTAGAACTTCGTTTATCTGAAAATATTTTGTTGACAAATACAGATTGTACATATCCAGGGTGTACAACGTGATGATCTGATATATGCATACGCTGTGTGATCGTTGTCACGATCACATTTACCATCCATTACCGCCCGTGCTCCATGTTAGATCGCCATCACTGGTCCCTTCACGTTAGATCGCCATCACTGGTCCATCCACGTTAGATCGCCATCACTGGTCCATCCACGTTAGATCACCATCACTGGTCCATCCACGTTAGATCGCCATCACTGGTCCATCCACGTTAGATCACCATCACTGGTCCATCCACGCTAGATCGCTATCACTGCTCCGTGCTTTTGTTTTGTTTTGGGCTCAAGGCCTCCCTCTGTTTCTCAGGCTGGAGTGCAGTGGTGTGATGACAGCTCACTGCAGCCTCCATCTCCCAGGCTCAGGCAGTTCTCCTGTCTCAGCCTCCCAAGTAGCTGGGACTACAAGCATGCCTTATCACACCTGGCTAATTTTCTAATGTTTTGTAGAGACGGGGTTTCACTGTTGTCCAGACTGGTCTTGAACTCCTGGGTTCCAGTGATTTTCCCACCTCAGCTTCCCACATTGTTGGGATTGCAGGTGTGAGCCATGGCACCCAGCCATAACTTGTCCGCCTTATAACTGAAAGTTTGTACCTCTTGACCCCTTAAACACATCTCCCAGTTTCCCTCCTTCCCCAGACCCTGGCAGCCCCCATTCTACTCTCAATATTTATGAGTGAACATTTAGAGCCTATAAGCACAGATTAAAAATAAATTTGAATCTATATGCATATTTTTAGTGCTGAGTATGACAGAGTAATCAATAAAAGACATTTGAACATAAAAATAGAAAAGACATTAGAGCAAAATTCTGTGGAATAAGTAAAATAAAAATGGAAGCTAAAAAAAGAGTAAACCGCTATAAAACTTAACTCTGGTAAGGAAGAGGTTGTCTATATATTTCTTTAAAAGTGAGTAATGGTGGGTATTAAATCACCATGGTATTTAGATTCCAGTGAATACTTTTAAAAGAAGGATATAACAGTTTAATTTTAAAATGTCAATAGTTACAATATACTGAAAATTTCAACCTTTGCAGCTTAGGAGGGAATATTTTAAATGTCAACTTTAAAATGTGCCTGGGGATACAAAGTTTTGTTGAAATTATTTTAGATCATTGCTCTCCAATAGAACTTTCTATGGCAATGATGGTGTTGTATAACTTCACTGTCTAATATGGGAACCCCCATCCACACGTGGCTGTGAGTACTTAAAATATTGCTGTATGGCCGGGCACGGTGGCTCACACCTGTAATCCTAGCACTTTGGGAGGCCAAGGCGGGCAGATCATAAGGTCAGGAGTTCAAGACCAGCCTGACCAACATGGTAAAACCCTGTCTCTACTAAAAATACAAAAATCAGCCGGGCATGGTGGTGCTTGTCTGTAATCCCAGCTACTCGGGAGGCTGAGGCAGGAGAATCTCTTGAACCCGGGAGGCGGAGGTTGCAGTGAGCCGAGATTGCACCACTGCACTCCAGCCTGGGTGACAGAGTGAGCCTCCGTCTCAAGAAAAAAAAAATGTTGCTGTGCTGCCAATGAGCTGAATTTACTTCATTTTATTTTAACTAATTGAGATTTAAATAGATTTCCATGGCCAGGGGCTATTGTTTTAGATGTTGGATTTCCCAGGTGTATGCAAATAAGGTAACTAGGTTATTGGATCATCAGCTATGAAAAAGCTCCAAGTAAAATTACAAAATTATTTCCATTCACTGCTTTAAAAGGAAAACAACTATTATATTAGTATTTGAGTTTTTTCCTACCATTTTCTTTCTTTTTTTTTTGAATTTATTATTATTATTATTTTTTATTTCATTTTAGGTTTTGGGGTACATGTGAAGAACATGCAAGATTGTTGCATAGGTACACACATGGCAGTGTGATTTGCTGCCTTCCTCCCCTTCACCTATATCTGGCATTTCTCCCCATGCTATCTCTCCCCAACTCCCCACCCCCCGCTGTCCCTCCCCTATTTCCCCCCAACAGACCCCAGTGTGTGGTGCTCCCCTCCCTGTGTCCATGTGTTCTCACTGTTCAACACCCGCCTATGAGTGAGAACATGCGGTGTTTGATTTTGTGTTCTTGTGTCAGTTTGCTGAGAATGATGGTTTCCAGGTCCATCAGTGTCCCTACAAAGGACATGAACTCATCGTTTTTGATGGCTGCATAATATTCCATGGTGTATATGTGCCACATTTTCCCTGTCCAGTCTATCATTGATGGGCATTTGGGTTGGTTCCAGGTCTTTGCTATTGTAAACTGTGCTGCAATGAACATTCGTGTGCATGTGTCCTTATAATAGAACAATTTATAATCATTTGGATATATACCCAGTAATGAGATTGCTGGGTCAAATGGAATTTCTATTTCTAGGTCCTTGAGGAATCGCCACACTGTCTTCCACAATGGTTGAACTAATTTACACTCCCACCAACAATCTCCACTGACACAACCCTCTACTCACTTTCTCACTGAAACACCTCTGGGGCAGGGGGAAGCTCCACCCCATTGCCAGGGGAAGACGTGAAAAGAGCCGTGTTCTGGCAAGAGGCGTGCTGCGATTTGCGCTCAGCTTGGACGCATGGAGCAGGGTCTTCGGGACCTGCCTCTGCTCGGAGCCGATCCAGGGTGGTGGCAGAGGCAGAAACAGCACCTTTTGCACGGACGACTGCCGGGTGAGACGAACAGGCGCGGAGCGTTCGTGTGAGAAACTGAAACAGAGCACAGCGTGAGTCGCCTTCTCAGAGCCTTGCACCTTCCTCGGGACTGAATTAACGCAGCCTCCATACTGGCGTGGTGGAGGCAAAGGGACTGTGGAGCGGCATGTGGCCTGTCCCATGCCTTGCCTTGCTGTCTAGTTCATGTGCATTAGTGACAGAAAACTGGCATTTTCGTGGAAAAACCGTAAGGCGGGACATGTAAATCCCCTGTAACCCAGTCACCCAAGAATGCTGAATTTGATGTGTATGTCCAGCTTTCTTATACATCTCTATATTTGTACCTAAATTATCTACAGAGAGAGACGCGGACAATGGAAGCCATAATGTCAGAAAATCTGTGTACTTAAATATTAGGTCGGTGCAAAAGCAATTGCGGTTTTCTCCATGAAGAGTAATGGCGAAAACCGCAACTACTTTTGCACCGACTTATATATATATCATCAACGAATTTTTTTCTTTATTTTTACTTTTTTATTTTATTTGGATTATAAAAGGGTATGTAATGAATTAGCAGAGTCACAGTAAGAACTTTAAAACGCCTAGACGTGGATTAGCATATCACACTTATCTTTCCCAGACAATTAGTTTGAAATACCAACAACAAAATATGATCTACAAAGTAAGGTTTAAAAGGTCCAGAAAGATTTTTCTTCTTCTGATGGCTTCTAGGGTCATCGTATGCCTCACACTCTTTGAAATAACTGTGTGCTTGCTCCCCTAGCTATTTTCACATGCACAGTTAACAAGGTCTGACATTTTTGTCTGCTTATGAGATCATCTGACCAGCTCAAGCCACCAACAGGTCATCCCAGGGTAATTCTGTGGCTGGAGACCCCATCTTCATCCCACCTGTAAGCTTGTTCCTTGAAAGGTACTGTCTGAAACAGACCTACTTTTTGATTGGGGTATTCTCGAATTCAAGTCTGTTCTATTGTAGGCTAATACATTTCCATGCATTCAACACCGATGAGATGGAGCAAGCTGCATGGGAATACCATCGGGCTGTTGAGCGCTAACAGAAAAGGAGACTAAATTCTGTGCGATCAGCTTCCTTTGCCAATGTGGAAAAGAAGGCATTGCAATCGCTTTAGCAATGTGCTGCAATCCTATTATTGTCATTGTTTTCACTGACAGCCTAAGCATTGGCAGGATATTTGGTGTCTTGGAAGGACAGAGAGACACTAAAATAGCTGGAGAAAATATGTTCTTTGGAGGGCTGGAGGTTTTAGGCCACAGTCGGGCTAGAGGAGAGAATTATTCAAGCGACTGGAACTCCATCGAAAATAGGGAGAAGGCACCAAAGGAGATCAGGCCTTCAGCGTTTCAGAAACATTTTGTGGCTTGGTGAAGGAGAATCTGGTCTAGCTGGAGTCCACCTCTTTGAGAAGTTGTAGGAAGTTGGACTCAGGTCTGACCCACCTGGCGCACCTAAGCCTCTGGCCTCCCTCCTACAGCAGGTGACGTGATTCCTCCTGAAAGCAGGTATCCAGGGTTAGCTTTCCAATAAGGGGGAGTCGCTTGCTGGAAAATATCCAGTTCAACAAATGGTCCCATGTTATAAGTCTCTGTGTAATAGGTGACAGTAGACAGAAGGTGGTTATAGGTGGACAAGATTCAGAAGAGTCGGTTGTCTGAAGAAGGAAGAAAATGACATGGATGTTCATGAACATACAGCACTGTACCACAAGGCCTCATGGAGCCACAGCAAGCAACCGCGATGCCCTTGGGAATCATTCTTTCTCTCTCAGTGCCTCTGCTCCATGCTTCTCTCTCTCCACCCCCTTTCTCTTCCACCTGCAGAGGCTGGCCATCCTAGGCCACGCTTGCATGAATTTTCCACAGTAGAACCCACCACCACCTGGTGTCTTTCCTGATTGCCTTTTGGTTCAAATTATTGGGAGAAACAAAATCTTTTTTTTTTTTTTGAGATGGAGTCTTGATCTTGTCGCCCAGGCTGGAGTGCAGTGGTGCAATCTCAGCTCACTGTAACCTCTGCCTCTCCTGCCTCAGTCTCCCGAGTAGCTGGGATTACAGGCACCTGCCTCCACGCCTGGCTATTTTTTTTTGTATTTTTAGTAGAGACGGGGTTTTGCCATGTTGGCCAGGCTGGTCTCAAACTCCTGACCTCATGATCTGCCTACCTCAGCCTCCCAAAATACTGGGATTACAGGCGTGAGCCACTGTATCTGGCCAAGAAACAAAATCTAATTAAACATTTTGAGCTGTCGTCACAGTCCACAGGCCACCAGCCAGTTGAGTAAGGGTAGTCCTCAGATGAGATCTCCAACCCTGGCTTGGTGTGGCCAAAGAGTGGTGTGATGAGGCAGTGTGGGCTGTGAGCACCGCTGTTTTAAGGAATAGAAACTGTGGAAGGGACATAGTCATACGGGGGATGTGTGGAAAAGGCAAATTCTGACACATACCTAGTTGCGAGGAACCTGGGACTATACATTGCATTTTGAGGAAAGACCAATTAGATAGTATTGATTAAAGGGCAATCAAAGCTTTGTGGAAAGACCTGGCAAGAAAACTTGTAGAGTGTCCTTTGAGATGGGCACTGGCTATTGGACATATTTTGGGAAGAGTGACATTTCTCCCGTGGAGTCAACTCGTGTTAACTTACTTGGGGGTTGAGCATCATTATGGGCAAAGAATTTGAGTTGTGTCTATGATTGTGATGAAACATAAATAGCATGGCCAGTGAACTGGAAAATGGAAGAGGGCTGTGGAATAGACAGGCTTTCTAGAGTGATATATTTAGGGATAAAAGAAGGATGAGTGCTAGTGGCGTGCTGGAGCTTGGGGGAGCCCAATTTGTGCATCTCTTCCCAATGACACATTCAATGGTGTCATGTTGGGAGCTTGAAAACACTCATGATGGGAACATTTACACCACAGAAATTGGCAGGAAATTTCCATGGAAATTACACCATGGAAATCAGGCTTGTATCCATACTCCCTCTCCCTACCAGCTGCAAAACATTTTCCATCCTACCCCTGAGTCAGTCTCATTGCCTGAAGGCACAGACAAACAGTGTTTCTAAGAGACGATGTGGTTGTTTCTTCTTAAATATTTCCTAAAAGAGTGCCTGTCATGGGGAAGATATTACATATGGAAACCACAGAACTGTCAGTGTGCACAGACATGCACAGAGCAGAGAGGAGGAGGGCAGGGGAAAGGTGAGCCCGGCAACCGTAGCACAGGTGCAGAGCCTGGGGGCTCCAGGGTGGGATTGCATGGCCAGGGAGCACCGGCCACTGTGGCAGAGTGGAGAGCTGGGTATCGGGGCAGCAGTGGTGAGAGCGACCAGCAAGGAGCGTGACCGATGAGCCATGAGCAGTGACGCAGAAGGATTTGGGAGCAAACGTGAGATGCTCTTGGAGTCTCAGAAAGGGAAGAGCCCGGCCTTGAAAAGTTGAGGAACTGAGACTGCTTGGGCGGATGCTGTCAGAGCAGCAAGGCTGGGGCTCAGATGGTAGCACGACCTTTCTTGTTCCCGTAGACTTGGAATGGGGGCATGCATACTGTAGTTGCTGGATCTGGACCGTGGATGAACTGAAATGCCAGGATCAAAAGGTGACGCTTTATTCTTGGAGAACAGTGAGTCACTAGCTATGATTGATAGATAGATAGATAATAGCTAATATAGATAGATAATAGAAAATGGCTGTAAACTGACAGAGAGCGGCTAGATAGATAATAGGTAGGTACATAGCTAGACAGATGCTAGGTAGCTAGCTAAATGACAGATAATAGATGATAATGTAGATATATGATAGATAATGGATGTGAACAGACAAAATAGATGATAGATCGATTGATCGATCAATAGATAATAGGTAGGTAGATGACAGATAGATAATAGATGATAATGTAGAGAGAGAATAGATAATGAATACAAACAGATAGGTAGATGCTAGGTAGGTAGATAGATGCTAGGGCAATTGATAGATAATATAGGTAGATGATAGATAACATGTAAACAAATAGATGTTAGGTACATAGCTAATAAGTAGGTAGGAAGCCAGATATATAGATAACAGATTGATGATGGGTAATAGACATAAATGCATAGGTAGACAATATGTTAGATTTTAATGAGGAAGAAAACAGTTATAAAGACTTTCTTGTTGCAAATCCAGTCCTTCAATTGCGGATCTGCAAACAGTGTATTTAAATGGTTTGACTTGGAGTCATCCAGATAGCACATGGATATACCTCCCTCATTTCTTTGTCATGTTTCTTCTGGAACACAACTTACTCATTTACTCTCAGGCCCAACACACATACTATTTCCTGATGTTGTAGGAAGGAATTTAGAGCAAGAGAGACCTTTCCCTCTCCTATGTATAAGGACTTTCCTGTCAGAAGAGGACTCACCATCATTTCTGTGCATGTATGCTACTTGCCATATTCCTGGTGATGCATCCCTCATCCCAACTGAAATGTCAGAGGATGTTGAGTTCTCTTTATTTTTTAATATCAGGGGATGATAATCAAACTATTAAAATCTGTGGTTACTGAGGCACTTTGGACCCTTGGTGAATTCTAAGGGCAGAAGCAGAGGCTCCCAACTCTATGACCTTCAAGGAGACAAGCAGGTAATACAATGAAGTGAATTAGTCAGAGTGTGTAGAAGAAGGAGGTTGGTGTTTGGAGGTGCCCCAGGGAATCATGGGAACTGGCACAGATTGAAGAAGTCATTGTTTAAAGGTGGCAGCCCCAGCTGATTGGCGCTATACTAAAGTATGTAAGTCAAGTATTATTGTATTATGTTCCAAGACAAGCCAAAAATCTGAATTTTTTTTAAAGGAAATGTCTTCATTTTAAATTATTGGTTCAAGTGATCAAAATAGAGTAAAATTACATTAGGGAAAATATTTGTGGGACACATTCAGCCTCTGAGCTGCCATGTAATGACTCCTGAGAGAGATACCTGCCTTCCCAAGCCCAGCCTGGCCTCTGTGCAGACCCAGGGCAGGCCGGCAGATAAGGACTTTCCAGTTTCACTTCAGAACACTGTTGTTCCACGTTTGCTGGCTGCATAACAAAGCACCCAGACTTAATGCTCTAAACAACCACCATTTTCTTATGCTGTTGGATTCCGTGGGTCAGGAACTGGAAAAGACGAGTGGGTAGATGCCTCCACTCCACAGTGGTTGGGCCCTCAGCCAGGAAGTCTTGGAGCTGGCAGACCCCTGACGCCTGGGATCCTCTGAAGGCCCACTTCAAATGTGTGATGGTTGAGGCTGGCTCTTGCCTGGGACGCCTGCTGGGATTTCAGACAGGCTCATGGCACTACTTTGTGATGGGGCTTCCTCACAATATGGCGGCCTTGGACTTCTTAAGTGGTGACTCTGAGCTCCAAACATCCCAAGAGGATGGTGGAGGCTGATCTTCCTCTCACAACAGAGCTCACAGCCTCATAGCATGACTTGTACCTCAGGCGCATACTTTCCTCCTGCTCCTGCTTGTTGGGAGGAAGGGCGCAGGGCACAGGAGATAGATACCATTGTGGTCATCTCTGGAAATACAATCTGCCATGTCTGCTGAACACCAGGTGGACTGAAGTGGCAAAAGGAAAGCTGAGTGGAGATTTAAGCTGATCAATTAGAAGGTACAAGCTGTCCCTTCGTGTTTATCAAAGTGTCTGTCTTCACCTTCCCTGCTGTTCTTTGTAGTTTGCAACCAGGTTAGCACTTAGCTTTCACCCAGGGTCATTACTGCAGACTGCTAATGGCTGCGAAATGGTTGCTTAAGTGTTGTACAGAGTGGAACAGCTGGCTTCCGACAAATCACTGCATTAGAACATGTGGGCTTCTGGGTGCTAAGACGCAATGTCCACAGAGGAGCGGCCTGGGAGTGGACTGCCAGGCGTTGGGCTGGGGAGTCAGTCAAGAGGCTGGGAAGCATGGAAGAAAGAACCTTCTCAGAGGGGCAAACAGAGAGGGGAATACAGTGGTGAATCCCTTGTCAGACAAATCCCATTTTACAGTTGTGAAGGCAGAGGAATTAATTCTCCCCTTTAGCTCCTGAAGCCACAAAATCTACAAGTTGCTCTTTCAGGGTTTTTCAGTGTAAAAATATACACAAAAATTAGTATGGAATAATCATTAGCTTTGTCAAAACTAAGATGTGCCCTCTGCCTTTTCATCCAGTGCTTGCTCTAGAATCTGGAAAATGATCTGTTCTACTCAATTAATCATTCTCATGACAACCAGTTTGTCTCTTATATAATGAGAGCTGGGTAAGCATCCACACATTCTTATTCTAGCTTTTAGTTTGCATGTTTGTATCCTAACAGGAAAGAGAGCCAGAGAAGGTTTTGGCTAAGACACACTTTATCTAGATTAGGCGGCAGGAACAAGTAACTTGAGGACCTTCATGTTTGGAGGCTGCCAATGTTTATTTCTCTCACACATTACAGACTTGCTGAGGTCTTATTCAGATCGTCCTCAGCAAGGGCATAGGCTAACGGAACAGGCACCTCCTAGAACATTTGTGGTTGCAGGGGTGAAGGAAGAGATGACATAACAAAGCTTTCTCCCTTCTAGCTTCCACCAAAGGTGACAAACAGGTCTTCAGCTCACAGTTGATTGACCAGAGCAAGACACATGACCCCACCCAAAGTCAAAGGGGGTAGGGAAGTGTATTAGTCCACTCTTACACAGCTAATAAAGACATACCTGAGACTGGGTAATTTATAAAGAAAAAGAAGTTTTATGGACTCACAGTTCCACATGGCTGGGAAGGCCTCACCGTCATGGCGGAAGGCAAAGCAGCAGTAAAGGCATGGGGGCAGGCAAGAGAATGAGAGCCAAGCCAAAGGGGTTTCTCATTATCAAACCATCAGATCTCCTGAGATGTATTCACTACCACGAGAACAGTATGGGGGAACCCCCCGCAGTGGTTCAATTGTCTCCCACTGGGTCCCTCCCACAACACGTGGAAATTATGGGAGCTACAATTCAAGGTGAGATTTGGGTGGGGACACAGCCAAACCATATCAAGAAGTGAATCTTACTGTGTGTCTGGAGGAAATGGTGACAAAATTCTCACCAATCTCCTCACCTGGGGAGTGCTATAAAATTTCAGAGGTGCTCCTTTCTTTCACGTGTCCAGCAATCTACTCTGGTGAGCTAAGGAAATTATCTAGTCTTTGCAAGCTTTTAAAAAAAATCCTTTTTCTTGTTTGTAAAATGGGAAAGGAGGTCGTTTGTTGGAATACTGAAATGTGCTTCCTCTTCTGCGTTTCTGAGTAAACGATCTTCTTCCTGGCCAGTCCAACACATCCGTTCACCTGGGTGGTGACGGGGAGGGAGGATTGACTTCCTCCAGCCCCCTTGATGTGAGGTAACATGTGAGCTGAAAAGGCACGTGTCAAATTCAGGTGGGAGCTTTGCGAGTTTCCGCAGGCTCCTCTGTGATGTTGGACAGGGTACAGCAGGAAGTCGAAGAGAAAAGTACAGGCCATTACCCGGGTCCTGAGATCCAATATGGGATTTTCATCCTCAGCAGCAAAGTTGACTTGAAAGCCAGATTTTACAGTGTGAATGTGAGGAGAATCTCTTGAAAAATCTTCATATCCCTTCCCTTTTTAATATACCATAGGGGAGACCTCGCAGATTAAATTAATAGATTTTATTGTACTCCAAAGGCAGGGAGGAGGAGAACAGGATCTGTGAAGATCAAACCCCAGCTCTGCAGACATAAATTCAGGCCCGAGGACCTGTGGGAACAGAGGAGGCAGGAGAGTGCTGCGGGCTGCCTCCAGCACCCAGCAAAGGAAGTGTCTCCCATTCCCCTGATGGGGCAGAGCGCCTGATCTCGGAGAGAGAGATAGATGGGAACCTCAAGGCCAGGCCTCCACTGAGTAATCTGATTTCTGGAAGGAAATTGCCCCAGAGGGGTGAGTTAAGCAACAGCTAAATACTCAGGGTTTATTGAAGCCAGATCTAAATTCCTATCAGCAGAGGCTGAGTCTACTCTGTGGCCTAGCAGTATCCACATACCCAGTTCCATGTGCCCTGTAAAGAGAAGGGAAATAGGGCCAAATTGTCACGTTTGCCAGCAGAGACCCGAAAGTAGCAGCAGAGCATAGTGTAGAAGATCAGAGCTCCTGGAATCAGCCACCCACTAGCTGTGTGACCTGGAGCCAGCTACTCAACCTCTCTGTGCTGCAAAGGACTTAATGTTTATCATGGGGTAAACTTCTTTTCATAACAGCTCTTGCAAAGTTATGCCAGTTTTCAGACAAGACTCTTTTAATAGGGTATTGATTTTTCACTCCAAAAGCACACTATGGGAAGTGATATTTCAACATTACAGGTTTAAGCAATTTACTCATCTCACACTTTCTGGTGGGAGAACATCCTGTGGAACAAAGTTTAATTGTGCACCGCGTTTGGGTGGAAATTGCATCCATGACAGGATACCCACTGGAGTTTGCAGAGAACCCGCTGCAATGGCTGGTGTTGTGGGTTCAATTGTGCCCCTGAAAATGTCCTCATCCCTGGCACCTGTGAATGTGACCTTCTCTGGAGATTTACTTAGGTTAAGATGAGATCACACCTACTTAGGGTGGGGCCCTAAACCCAAGGTCCAGTATTCCTTTGAGAAAGCCATGTGATCAGACACTGTGGCTCACTCTTGTAATCCCAGCACCTTGGGAGGCTGAGGCAGGAGGATCACTTGAGTTCAGGAGTTGGAGGATGCAGTGACCTATGATTGAACCACTTCACTCCAGGCTGGGCAGCAGAGTGAGACCCCATCTCTAGAAAAAAGTTAAGGAAGAAGGTCCCATGGAGGCACAGACATGCTGGAAGGGAGCTGTGTAACCCTGGAGGCAGACACGGGAGTGATGTTACACAGAGTGAGGAGTGCCGGGGAACGCTGGCCCCCACCAGAAGCTGGAGGCAGAGACTGGAGGATTCTTCCCTTGAGCCTCCCAGGAAGCCTGGGCCTGCTAAGATAGTGATTTCTTTTTTCCTTTTTTTTTTTTAATTGCGTTTTAGGTTTTGGGGTACATGTGAAAAACATGCAAGGTTGTTGCATAGGTGCATACGTGGCAGCGTGATTGGCTGCCTTCCTTCCCTTCACCTATATCTGGCATTTCTCCCCATGCTATCTCTCCCCAACTCCCCACCCCCTGCTGTCCCCCCACTCCCCCGCAACAGACCCCAGTGTATAGTGCTCCCCTCCCTGTGTCCATGTGTTCCCATTGTTCAATACCCGTCTATGAGTGAGAACATGTGGTGTTTGATTTTGTGTTCTTGTGTCAGTTGCTGAGAATGATGGTTTCCAGGTTCATCCATGTCCCTACAAAGGACACGAACTCATCATTTTTGATGGCTGCGTAATATTCCATGGTGTATATGTGCCACATTTTCCCTGTCCAGTCTATCATCGATGGGCATTTGGGTTGGTTCCAGGTCTTTGCTATTGTAAACTGTGCCGCAATGAACATTCGTGTGCATGTGTCCTTATAGTAGAACGATTTATAATCCTTTGGATATATACCCAAACAAGAAAAAAACAAACAAGCCCATTCAAAAATGGGCAAAGGATATGAACAGATACTTTACAAAAGAAGACATTCATGAGGCCAACAAGCATATGAAAAAATGCTCATCATCACTGGTCATTAGAGAAATGCAAATCAAAACTACATTGAGATACCATCTCACGCCAGTTAGAATGGCGATCATTAAAAAATCTGGAGACAACAGATGCTGGAGAGGATGTGGAGAAATAGGAACACTTTTACACTGTTGGTGGGAGTGTAAATTAGTTCAACCATTGTGGAAGACAGTGTGGCGATTCCTCAAGGACCTAGAAATAGAAATTCCATTTGCCCCAGCAATCCCATTACTGGGTATAAGATAGTGATTTCTGATGTCTAGCCTGTGAGAAATTAAATTCCTTTTGTTTTATGCCACCCAGTTTATGGGAATTTGTTGTGGCAAGGTTAGGAAACTAACGTAACCTGCGTACATCCTAATTAGCTTATTAATACGCTGTACGGAAGTGGACGGTTCTAAGCTGCTTGCAAAGATGTCTTTTCAGAGGTCTTCAAAATTCTCCTTACACTGCTACCTACCCATTTAAGCTTTCTGAAATGAAATCCCAGCCTTGCAGTGGGTCCTCTCCTTGCTTGCTGGGAGTTACTGGGGCTTGGCGATGTTAATCTACATACTCTAAAGCACAATGCAGGTATAGCTTAGGTTTCTAATGTCTAGGGCGCTGCCAATTTGAAATGGAAACCATCATAATCTTTCCTATTAACATGCATCACATACACACACATACACATACATATATGTTCAATAACATTTTATTTAGCAACAGGGTTTCAGGAATGAATTAAGTTTGTTACTCACCTCATATGAGAAAAAGCAAGTGGATGTTTGTGAAGCTTTTTTGGTACACGGCAAGGGTTATATAAACATTTGTTAAATAAAATAACCACATTGATGGTTGTGATTTCATGGCAGAGGACCTGGGCATCGGGACAGGGGGCAGTCAGGCCAGTGGAAGTCTTAACCAGACTTTGGGGATCCCATGACACAAATGGAACCCCAGGGGACTCCGGCCACTGGCTTCTGAGAAGATGCAAACAGTGTCTCCCCTTGCACCTGTGGTGATCGAACCCCATGCCAGCTCAGACGACCTGAGGACAGACAGTGCATGTGTCCAAGGGGCACTTGGGCACACCCCTCCTGCTGTGATTGGCATGTAGACCATGTTTCTCCTCACAGTCCTGGTCCTCTTGCTGGAGAGAAGGGAGGCAGCTCTGAGAGACGGAGTTACCGAAAGAGTCACACCAAGTGTTTGCGCCAGCGTGGAACTACCCGACAGAATGAACATTTAGTTGTGTTCCCACTTCACTGTAAAATGGGGACTTGTGTAAGAAGGCTCAGAAGTTGGAAAGACACAAAGAAACCACACTTACTCTCTACACCTAAAGGGATGCTTTCAGCTGACGGTGTCAGAAAATGGTGAAATTCATGGAAGCAGAGAGCAGCGTGTTGGTTGCCAGAGGCAGGGAGTGGGAGAATGGGGGCTGCTGTTCAGTGGGCGTGAAGTCTTAGTTACGAAAGACGCCCAGGCCCTAGGGAGCCACAGCACAGCACTGTGCTTATAGTCAGCAAGACTGCTGTGCAGCTAAGAATGTGTTGAAGGCATAGGTCTCATGTTAACTCTTCTTACCACAGTGCAAATAAATATAAAAATTAAAATTAAAAAATGAAAAATAAAAGGAAAAATTCTAACTTAAAATGATTAAAACAAACATTTAAAATGTAGGCTGGGAGGAAACTGGATGTCTCCTGTAACTAAAAGAGGCATAGATCTTGCTTCTGGCATGGCTGAATCCAGGCCCCAGTGCCAGCAGGACCTGACTTTTCTCCGTTCCTGTGGGCGGACTTCATGCTCAGCTCTTCACGGTGCAGTAGATCAAATCTCACACTCTCTCAGTCAACTCAGGAGTGAGGAAGCTGGGAGGGAGGGGGCAATTATTTTCTTGTCGCTCCTGGAAAATTCCCAAGATTCATTAATATGTTTGGACCCAATCACAGTGACCAGAAAGGAGAAGAGAGCTCATTGTCTGAGGTCGGCCTCATCGGATGTGTGGGGCCGAGGCTGTTCCCAAAGAGGATGCTACTGTCCAGGCGAACCGCAGGTCACTGAGGGGTGCAGCTGTGGTAAAGGAAGCTCTCCTGAGGCCGCCGGTGTGGTGTTCTAACTCAGAGTCACCCTGATGTCTGTGTCAACACATTTGCTAGTTATAGTCCCGGAGACACCACTGTGGGTTGTCACGCCCATAATTGACTGATGAGTGTTACTTTTAAGCTCTAGGAGGCACCTTTTGATAGTCTTCTGTGAGTTTTCCTTTCTTCTTTCTCTTGTTTTTCTCTTTTCATTTCTTTTCTTTCTGCAAACTGAAATGTTACCTTTAAAAATGTGCTAACAGAAATGACTCTTGCTGAAATGTAAGGCATTGGGATATTCCTGAAGATAAAGAAGCAATAGGAAGAAAATAGCCCTACCAGATATTAAAATACGTCGTAAGCTGTTGTGTTTAAAGCATTTGGGGCTGGTGCATGAGAACGCAGACAGGTTAATAAAAGCAGGTGCACAGTCCAAGAGATAAGCCTGATAACACAAAGAAACTTAGGGTATTTTACCAACGGCATTTATGCCAACAGGTACTGGATGAATCATTTAATAAATAGTGCGATTTTAAAGAACCATACAGGAAAAGATAACGCTGGATCCTTATTTCACACTAAAACAAATTCCAAATGGACCAAGGGATGAATTTTCCTTACAAATCAATTTCCTAATAAACAATAAAAACAAGACTAACAGAGCAACAGAGAAATGGACAAAGGATTTGAACAGATTGTTTAGTTTTAAAAAATATTCAAATATAAGTATGTTACAAAATGTTCAATACCATTCAGACTTAGTGAAATACTATGTTCATCAGAATTGCAAAGGTCAAAAAGGAAGAAAACAAGGACTTTAAGACACTGTCAGTGGATATAAACATGGATAGAATCTTTCTGAATGTCAATTTTGCAAGTTCTATAAAAATTGAACACATGCATCTCTTTTGACTTGGCAATTCCTTTTTTAGGAAGTTATTCTACATATATATGTGTGTGTGCAGAGTTGTGTGGACATGGAAATGTCCTGAAGCACTTGTCATGTATCAGAGATTAGGAACCACCTCTGTATCCATCAAGGGGGCGCCAGTCAAGTAGATTTTACTGAAATACTAGCACACAATGGATTAGTACGTAGTAGAGAAAAGAATATCGTGAATCTACAAACGCTTTACATAGACACACTCCCAAGATACGTTTTTACGTGTATATTTATACACATGGTCTTGGCTTACGGTGGTTCAACTTACAATTATTTCACGATGGTGCAAAAGCGATAAGCATTCGGTGAAAACCATGCTTGGACCACCAATAGCACCATTCTGTTCTTCACTTTCAATACAGTTTTCAATAAATTACATGAGACATTCAACACTTTATTGTAAAATAGGCTTCGTGTTAGATAATTTTGCCAAACTTTAGGCTATTAGAAGCACCCTGGGCGTGCTTACGGTAGGCCAAGCTAAGCTATGAGGCTCACCAGATAAAGTGTAGAATGCATTTTCAACTTAAGACATTTTCAGCTTACAATGAATTTTATTGGAATGTAACTCCATCATAAGTTGAGGAACATCCATCCGTCCATCCACCCACCCACCCACTCATCCATCCATCTATACATCTAACCATCCATCCATCCACCCACTCATCCATCCATCTACCTGTCCATCCATCCATCCATCCATGCGTCTATCTAATCTAATCTAATCTAATCTAATCTAATCTAATCTTAATCTATCTATCTACTGTCATGCATTGCTTAATGACAGGGATACACTCTGAGAAATGTGTCATTAAGCGATTTTGTCACTTTGCAAACATCATGGTGTACACAAATCTAAGTGATAAAGCCTACTCCATACTTAGGCTGTATGGTATAGCCTATTGCTCTAGGCTGCAAACGTATACAGCACGTGACTGTTCTAAAACTATAGGTAACTGTAACACAGTGGTAAATATCTGTGTGTCTAAACATATCTAAACATAGAAAAGGTACAGAATACAATATAATAATCCTATGGGAGCATCATTGTACACAGAGTTAATTGATGACTGAAACGCTGTGCAGTGCATGACTGTGTGTGTACGTGTGTGTGTGTGTGTGTGTATTATGTATATACGTACATATACATATCTATGGTATAACTGTGTACAGTGTGTTGTCATTGATATATGTATATTTTAAATCCACATATCTAAACATGTTAATCTCTCAGAATATGTCCCACTAAACACAGGAGAAGCTTAACGACAGACCTCTGTAACAAGAGGAACTTTTTCTGATAGACATCTGTAGCAATAGGAACTATTCATACCATTTGAATATTTATAACATTCCTCTACAGGTTTTCAATGAAAAATTATTAATAAAAAATTAAGAACCTCCCAAAAGGCATCCCCAAGAATTTACATTTATTAACCGTAGTTCTGCTTGATTTAGAGTGCTTTCTTTAATTAAAGAAGTAAATTTAAGCGATTTATTGAAAACACTGGTAACCACAAAGGCTAAGAAAATAGCAATACAGACTGATTATGTAATGTAATGAAATTAGAGGGTGTGGTTCCTAACAGGCAATAAGATTAAGTCTTATCCTAAACCCCGAAAAGCAGACATATCTCAGCCCCCCATGAATTGTGAAGCCCTGGGAACATGGAAGTTAGCTGAGTGTTCTGAAGCAGTGGGTGCTCGAGGCCCCCCTGGGCTGCTTGTCTGCAAATATTTGTCCTGCTGACTCTGCAGAGATGATTGACTTGGCTACATTTGGAACTTATGAGGCTCACTGGAACTTTGAGCCCACATCTAACATCTCCCATTGGAGGGCAAGGATTATGTTTTGTTTCTTATTGTTTTGTTTTGCTTTTTTTTTTTTTTTTTTTTTTTTTTTTAAGAGGAATCAGGGCTTTGGTTAGTGGTTATTGCATGGATAAGATGGAAAAAGGGTAAATATTTATTCAGATAGGCATCCAGGTTTCTATGTAACAAAGATGATGGTAATAATCATCATCATATGAGTTCATGTTCTTTGCAGGGACATGGATAAAGCTGGAAACCATCATTCTCAGCAAACTGATAGAACAGGAAACCAAATACTGCATGTTCTCACTCATAAGTGAGTGTTGAACAATGAGAACACATGGACACAGGGAGGGGAACATCACACACTGGGGCCTGTTGTGGGGTGGGGGGGAGTAGGGGAGGGATAGAAGAGGGTGGGGGAATAGGGGAGGGGCAGCAGGGGGTCAGGGGATAGGGGAAGGATAGCATTAGGAGAAATACTTAACACAGATGACGGGGTGATAGATGCAGCAAACCACCATGGCACCAGTATACCTTTGTAACAAACCTGCATGTTCTACACGTGTACCCCAGAATTTAAAGTATAATAATAAAAAAAGAAACACAATAAAATAATAAAAATCATCATCATGATAGCCACCATTGACGTTCTGGCAGACACCATGTTAAGGACTGGACATGGCTTAGGGTTCACTCTGTGCAACAAGGAGCGGGGCTCGGCTTGGCATGTCTCCCCGTTTATTCGACGACCCCAGGATGGGAGACTCAGTAACATGTGAAGAAGAGGCCGTCACATTCCAGCTGTGGACATGTGCACAGTCCAGCACGTGTTCTCATGTGCTGGTTTAGTATCAGTGACGCAAACAGTTTGCTCTGTCTTTCTAGAAATGGTGGTGAACGAATGCAGCTCCCTCTACCATCCCTTGCCACCCCCTCCCAACTCAGCCATCCATTTCTGGGAGGGTGTGTTGAGGGGCGCAGCCTCTATCAAAGTTTTGTTTTTCCAAGTGAGAAAACCCGGTCTGCATGGAGGCGTAATCATTCCTATATGTCCATGTTCCCACATGACAATTTGTAAAATAGTTAAATAACATCCTTGACTGTTGGGTGGTGGTCTGCGTTCAGCAGGAACAAGGAGGGTCCTTCTCTCCACTCACACATTAGGCAGAGGGTAAATCAGACACCAAAGACATCTACGTATGTCTATACATTTCCCTTCTGCCTGCTACATGTGTTCCTCGATGGCTTTACCATTTTTCAGAGACATGAGTCATAAAATAAGGTAAGTCGTTCTAAGTAGCCACTCCTTGCACTGAGCCCTCTGTCCTCTTGCTTTGCTTTGTTTTCTTCATGGAGCTTATGTGCATGCACGTGCTCCGTCTCTCCCACTAGAATGTGAGTTCCATGACAATAGAAAATGGACGTTTCTTCTCACCTGCATATCCAGTGTGTGGAGTATCTGAAAAGACGGAGCACTCAACAAGTATTTGTTGAATGAGGCGGGGCAAGGTGATGGCTCATGCCTGTAATCCCAGCACTTGGGAGGTCAAGGCGGGAGGGTTCCTTGAAGCCAGGAGACCCCCATCTCTCCACAAAAAAAAAGTAATTATGGAATGAGGCTGGCATGGTGGCTCACACCTGTAATCCCAGCACTTTAGGAGGCCAAGGCAGCAGGTCGATCACTTGAGGCTGGGAGTTTGAGACCAACCTGGCCAGCATAGCGAAATCCCATCTCTACTAAAAATACACAAAAGTAGCTGGGCGTGGTGGCACACACCTGTAATCCCAGCTACTCGGGAGATTGAGACATGAGAATTGCTTGAACCAGGGAGGTGGAGGTTGCAGTAAGCAGAGATAGCATCACTGCACTCCAGCCTGGGAGACAGAGCAGGACTCTGTCTCAATATAAAAAAAAAAAAAGTATTTGTTGAATGAATCAGTGAATGAACACACCCACCCAGAGGCAGGTGTGATTTACTCCCCTCGAATTACTCACTTCAGTTCTTTATAGCCATGGCTTATTATTGGCTTATTTTTAGTGGTGGGGTTGGAGCCGCCGACTTCAGAGCCTCTAACGGCCGGTGTCCCTGCCCATTGCGCTGGCACAGCTCCTGGTGAGGCCAGTGTCCCTGTCTGTTGCTCTGGCACAGCTCCTGGCTGGTGTGCACCCCTTCTGCCCTGTGTCTACGCATCCCACATGTCTCCTGAACTAGCACCCATAGGGAACACCTGGCCTCGGGGACCCTTCTCATGCACTGACTGTCAGGAGGGAAACCAGCTGCTTGGAAGGACTAAAGGTGATGTGCAGAAACCATGTAATTCTAAGATGGCTTTTGAAAGCCATTGAACATCTGTGCTGGCAAAAAAAAAAAAAAAAAAAATACCCCACATACCAGGCTTAATGGACTGAAATGAGTAGATTCAAATGTACTCCAGGAGAAACAGGAGGTCCCCAAAGCCAGCAGCCAGCCTGGCCAGAGAATTGACATGGCACGTGGCTCACCCTCTGTGCCGTGGCACCTGCTTGCATGGCTCACCCTCTGGGCCGTGGCAGTTGCTCACATGGCTCACCCTCTGTGCCGTGGCACTTGCTCGCGTGGCTCACCCTCTGGTCTGTGGCACTTGCTCGCGTGGCTCACCCTCTGGGCCGTGGCACTTGCTCGCGTGGCTCACCCTCTGGGCCGTGGCACTTGCTCTGTGCCTTTGATTGTTCTTCCCTGTGGGCTCCCCTGAGTTGGCAGGTGGCCAGCCCATTTCTGGCTTCAACCTGTTTTGTCTCCTGAGCTGGTAGAGAAGAGATACCAGGATGACCTGTGATCAAAGCAGCATGTTTAATATACAGTAGTCTCCTTTAATCCAAGGTTTTGCTTTCTGAGGTCCAAAAACTAAATGGAAAATTCCAGGCTGGGTGCGGTGGCTCATCACGCCTGTAATCTCAATGCTTTGAGAGGCTGAGGCAGGCAGATCACTAGAGCCCAGGAGTCTGAGATCAATCTGGGCAACATGGTGAAATCTTGTCTGTGCTAAAAAAAAAAAAAAAAAAAGAAAAGAAAAGAAAAGAAAATCGTCAGATGTGGTGGCTCACACCTGTAGTTCCACCTACTGGGGAAGCTGAGCTGGGAGGATCACTGGAGCCTGAGATGCAGAGGTTGCAGTGAGCTTAGATCATGCCACTGTACTCCAGCCTAGGTGGCAGAGTAAGATTCTATCTCCAAAAAAAAAAAAAATCTAGAAATAGAAATAAACACTTCACAAGTTTTAAATTCCATGTCATTCTGAGTAGTGTGATGAAGTCTTGTGCCATCCCACCCCATCCCTCCTGGGACATGAATCATTCCTTTGTTCTGTACTTGCAAGCCCCCTGCATGCGATACCTGCTTGCCCTGCCTGCTCGTCACCAACATGGCCTCCTCCTGACACCCAGCCATTGACATGAACACCTGATGCTCCAGGATCACCTGCAGGAGAGGACGCTCCGCCTGACCCATCACCAGAGGCCACTAGTAGCCAAATGCTGCATCTCAGTGACTGTGCCATTCACCTCCCTTCATCTCATTATGCAGAAATTTTATTATCTCTCATCGTCATCATAAGAAAAAGAGTGAATGCAGTGCGGGAAGGTATTCTGAGAGAGAAACCACATTGCTGTGACTTGTATTGCAGTATATTTTCGTAATTGTTCTATTTTATTATTAGTTATTACTGTTAATCTCCTCCTGTGTCTAATTGATAAATTAAACTTTATCATAGGCATGTGTAGAAAACCACATGGTATATATAGGGTTTAGTACTATCCATGGTTTTATACATCCACTGGGCATCTTGGAATGTATCCTCCAAGGATAAACTGGGACTGCTGTCATCACATCTACTGGGCACAGCTGTGCAGGTTGTGCACTGCTCCACCGTATGAGGCCCCATTTATATCATACTCTAGATGAATAGAGCCTCCTGGGGTTGGCCAGTCACAAGTTGCATGGCCATATAGTAGCCATAGGCATGATCATATTTATATAAAATTATAGATTGGGTATAGAAATGTACACAGAAGAATGATGACTAAATTATGGATAACTTAGGTGTCAAGTAATGGAACTTCAGGTGTTTCTAATTTTTTAACTTTCTTCCTTATATCTTTGTGTGTATCCAATGATTCAGGCATTCATTCACTCTGAAGATATTTAGCTTCATCATTTATAGCAACGTAAATCTCAGAAGTGACAGATGGCATTGCTCTGCTTTAAATCTTTATGTGTCTATTTGTCCTGGATAGCGTCTTAAAATTTTGGAATTTCACATAAAAGTCAAGATTTGTCTTTGGCAACACCTGGCCTGCATGCCCCGTAGGTGAGGCCAGGACTCTATAGTTTGAGTTGTCAATGTTGGTGTATTTTGTGCTTCCTAATTAATGACAGGCTGAGCTTTGCTGCCAGGGCTTTTTTTTTTTTTTTTTTTTTTTTGAGACAGAGTCTTGCTCTGTTGCCAGGTGCCAAGCTGGAGTGCAGTGGCTCAATCTCGGCTCATTGCAACCTCTGCCTCCCGGGTTCAAGCAATTATCCTGCCTCAGCCTCCCAAGAAGCTGAGACTACAGATCCGAGTCCACCACACCCAGCTAATTTTTGTATTTTTTAGTAGAGACGGGGTTTCATCATGTTGGCCAGGATGGTCTCGATCTCTTGACCTCGTAATCTGCCCGCCTTGGCCTCCCAAAGTGCTGGGATTATAGGTGTGAGCCACCGCGCCAGGCCTGTTAGGGCTTTTTAATGTTCAGTTAATCCACCAGTTACTGAAAACTGGTCTCATCTTTTGCCCTCACTGCAGTGGAGGTTGTATCCCCAAGCTTCCCTTTCTTGGCTTCTCCCTGAGGAGTGTGGAGACCCCCCTTTCTTCTGTGAACCAATTCCTGTTCTCTTTCATTTCCTCGGACTATTCTCTGCTTCCTTATGTTCATCTAGAGCCTTTGAATGCCTCACGGTTAGCAAGATAGCAAAAATTGGTTGCATGGAAGTCACAGCTCTTTCTTCTAAATTTAACTTTACCCACCAAAATGGCAGTGGGAAAACAGATTTCCTCATACAAATGAAGATATGAACATATAGAGCTGGCAGCAGCATTTAAGCTCCATGTGAATATTTCTTTTTTATTTATTTCTTTTTCATTTTTGTCATTGTTGTTGAACAAAGCTGGATTTTTTTTTAATTGTACTTTGGGCTCTGGGGTACATGTGCGCATCCTGCATCCTGCAGGATTGTTAGTTACATAGGTACATGCATGCCATGGTGGTTTGCCCTCTCCATCCCCCCATCGCCTACATCAGGCATTTCTCCATCCCCATCCTTCCCACTGCCCCCCCACTGTCCCCACTCCCCTCCCCTCCACCCCCCACCTACCCCAGTGAGTGTTGTTCCCTTCCCTGTGCCCAAATGTTCTCATTGTTCGTCACCTGCCTATGAGTGAATACATGCGGTGTTTGGTACCATGCAGCCGTAAAAAACGACGAGTTCATGTCCTTTGTAGAGACATGGATGAATCTAGAAACCATCATCTTCAGCAAACTGACACAAGAATATTTCTTCATGAGCTTCCTGTAACACAACTGCTGCTACTGTGCATCATCCACCCCATTCTTGGGAACTAAAGGGCCTAGAGGATTAAAGTGGTCTTGAATCTGGGGTGAGCACATCCTAAGGGGTATGCAAAATGATTCATTGGAGGATGAAATAAAATCAGGACTTGACAACTTATTATTTTAATCTCAACATTTAAAAATTTTATTTGTATGTATATTTTATAGCACACATTATTTCAATAGTCCAACCAGTGGTTCAGCTGTAAACTTTATGAACATAAAGACCTATGTAAAGGTTTCATATGAAGGTATTTTTACTGATAGCAGTACATGACAAAGAAGCTGGAACCATGTCATTTAGATGGTTACTTTAATTAGGCTCAGCTCTTTCTTCTGCATCACTGTTGGTCTTTAACTTCCTGTAGTGGAATAGTCACAAAGTAAGGAGACTTAGCAAAGTATATTCCAGTGATAGAAAGAGGGGCCCAGTGTCTCCCAAAGTGAAAAGTGGTTCATGATTCCCAAAATACTGATAGTGGCACCGTAAGCAGACATAGCCAAGTCATTGTTGTCCAGGGCAGGGCCGAGACATCCAGATGAGGCTGGAAGTGGTTCATCATATAAGCAAAATGTTATGTGCTGTATCAGCATGTACATTTAGTGGAAAGTGGTGCTGGCATAAATTTTTTTCAGATCAACTGGAAGTTAGAAGCAAAGAGTGATATGTTCAAAATATGTTCATATAGCTACTACCTATAAAAAATTGAAGCTTATTTTATGCTGTGTCACTATTAATGAGAGAAAATAAGTAAGAAGACAAGGAGCAATTCAGAAAAGCTTTGCTGTGGCCCAAAAGGGCACGTTTCCATCAATTAATTGGGAGGAATCCCACCATCAAGTCTACATGTGGATGAGTGTGGCCCCCTTCAGTGGGTGCGCACTGTGTATTGTTCCAAAGATTGAGCCTAGATGGGACTCTAAAATGGAGATACCAGATTTTGCCAGGATTTGATCTACTCAGAGACCTGGCACTGGGAGACTATGTGACCACATGAATCTCTCGGGGAGAAACATGTAGACAAATCTCTCATTTCAGAAGTGAGAGAAGCAGTCCAGAAGTTTGGATCTCTTCCTGTCTTCCTTCCTTCAATTCCCTAGAATTCTACAGTCAGTTATTGATTAAGGCCAATATTAGCCTGTGGATATCTGATTAGCCAATAATAGTTTCTAACAGAACTATGTTTATTATAAACAAGTAGCCGGAGACTTAATTCACATGTCTCTTCTTGGGCTTTGAATTCCATATAGCATAACTTCTCTCCCTGCCCTCCTCTCTTTGCTCTCTTTTTCTTTCATTTTTTTCCTAACAGCGCACGCACACACACACACACACACACCCCTTCAATAAATCTCGCAAAAAAACAAAACACTGAAATTCCCCTTTGTCCCCTTTTATCTCATCAATTTTGCTTTCTGTCTCTATGCATTCTTTATAGTTAGTACACATTTGTATTAGTTCAATGGCCCCAGTGTGAAATTCATAGAGGAATATGCCTGTATTCAGGCTGCATACTAAGAACGCTTCCACTGACAAGAGTGCCTAAGTAGGAAGTTTCTCGTTGGGGCAATGTTGCCATCAGCCTAAGCCTCTGCATACAATGATTTGAGGAATGAACTCAGATTCATAGTCTTTAGGAGCTGACACCGCCCATCAGTGGGACCCCCTGGTGTTGTGGTGGAGGGAGATGCAGACCTCCATCTCAACCCATCTCTCTTTCCACCATAGTGACAGGGTCACAGTGGGGATTCGGCTGTCCAGGTAAAGACTGACTTCCCCGCACTGGCTGCTCTTGCAGCCAGGTATGCCCACGAAACTAGGAAGTGAGTGAGTTTGGGCATGCGGTGCCCACCTCACTTGCTTAAGAGGAAATCCCTGGCTCTGCTCTACTGCTCTTCCCTCTTCCCCTTGGCTGGGATGATCATGAGCACAGAGACATTTGAAGTTATAGATTAAAAACAGTAGAGATGCCTTAAGCCTTGATCCCTGAATGACTGAGTGGAACAGAGCCACTCAACAACCTGGATTACCAGCCGTGGATTTTCACAGGAGGAAGAAATACACATCCTTGTTCTTGAAGTCACTGAATCTTAGCCTCCCCTTGTTATATAATTGGAAAAAATAATAAATAACTCAGGCTACATTAAAGAAGAAGGGACTGTATGGGAGGATGGGGAATATTTCATGTGCCTGAAGGAAATGCTGAGAGCCAGATTCAGAAATGTTAGCTGTGTTAATTCCTGCAAACCAGAGAGAAGGAAGCAATAGACAGTTGTACAGGGTCACAAGAGTGGGCGAATTTCCCTTAAATTTTTTTATTTGCTGTGTCTCTGTTCAAGATTATATTCTAGAGAGGATCTTTCAGCTGGACTGGCTTAGTTCATGTGTCCATCCCTTGTCCAGGACTAGAGAGAGAAGCTCTTGACTTACAAATCCACCATGGTAATACAGAATGGCAGAGGGGTGGGTCATGTAAACAAAATCCAGGTGCTGCTACCCAGGAAAGGGGAGATTGGGTATGGGAAGCAAAAGCAACAATTGTGTGCCACATTTCTGAACCCTGGATACTGTACTTGAGACTGTGTGCGTGTGTAATATATGTACATATTTACATTATGTATACATTTATGTATATACAAATTTTTGGATATATATTATATACTCTATTATATACTCTGTTGCACTATTCTGTTTTAAAAACACAATATACCCTTAAGCCCAAGCAGGTTTTGTTTATACCAAGTCACAGTGCATGTGCATACTATGGGAAAAATTACGGCTTTTCCCCCAGCACCATGGTAGATATATTATTAAGAATACATTTACAGCAAAGTATCTTCAGAAATCAAGTGCTATGTTTATCTCTGTGTAATGAGGCTGTCAGTGTAACCTGTATTTATTGAACCACAAGTAGGTTATAAAACTTCTGTTAATGAATGTAAGTAACTCAGTTGTCATAAACAAAGGAAGAAATCAGCATTTGCTTCAGATCCGGCGGAGCCCAGCGGCTTGCATTCTAGGAACTACCTTAATGGTTCCAAATGGTGCCACTGACAGCTCCTGAGACTAGTGCTTCAAAATTATTAACCCAACACACACCGTGTTCAGTAAACACTGTGTCCACATCTCCAAAGAATGACTGTCCAGTTTATTGCGTCCATTTCACTTGATGTTCACACACAAGGATACCTCTTGAGTATGCCTTCTTCAATTCCGAACATCTAAAGCATGCCTTAGAAATGTGTCTTCTATTATGAAAGTGTTCTGCGTCTATGAAAGACAATTCCCAGGGTCCTGTATAAAATTCTAGGAAAAAACCTTTTCACAGAAATAATGCTACAGATAATAGCTTCATGTAGCTACAGAATTATTAGCAGCAAATGTTGGATACTTCACGAGTTAAACAAGTCACTGTGTCCTTTCTTAAGAACTTGAAAAGGATTCATTGGAGAAACATCATCTGAATTCCAAATAGCCTACTTATGAATAAAATTTCAGAAAAATATAAGCCCATTATGTATCAGAAAAGGCCTCTGTACTGATATCTCCTGTATAATGAAAAGGTTGTCACAGCCAGGTTGATGACCTATTTATTTAAAGCAACGTGGATTCAGTAAAATCCCACTGCACAGTAATTGGGACAGCCTTCAGAATCCATCTTAATATAATGGCAGCTGTCCATGGTAGACTGTACTTTCGTTTATTGCCGCGTCTTTGTTGCCTACAATTTGAATGAGTTTCTGCAAGGCAGGAATTGTAACTATTTGCTGAGTGTCTCACCTGAGTATCCAGAAAGGTCAGATGGCTTTTTGACGTCTGCAGGCAATTCCCAATTTATAAATGACTGTGTTCAAAGTGTTTACATGCACAATGATTATTTAAAACATAAAACATGTATTTTTCCCCCACAGAAATAATGTTACACATGATGATCATTTTCTAAAAATGCTAACTTTTGCATTAGGACCACATCTCAGAAGCAATTCTTTCTCTCTTTGTGGACTAGCCAAGTCAGTATGTGTGCTGGGGGTTCCTAAGACCACCCCTAGGTCCAGCGAGTCACTAGAACTCACAGGACTCAGCATGTGGTCAGAATCACTGCTATGATGCATTAGCCAAGGAACACCCAGCACAGTCTGCAGAGGGAAAAGGCACAGAGCGGGAGACCAGGCTCCCAGGAATCCTCTCCCCATGGAGTCACACAGGACATGCTTAATTCCTCCAATTCCTCCAGCAAGTAGCTGTGACAGCACTGCCAGGGCAGCTCACCTGAGCCCAGTAGTTCAAAGTTTTCACTGGGAGCTGCTCATAGGGGCCCCCTCTGCCTGGCACGTACCAACATTACACACTCCCAGAAGACAAACAAGTGTTCAGCATAGACCACACGGTTTGCACAATGTAGGCACCGTGAGCCCCTCTGACCATGAAATGGGAGGGAACATCCCCCAAATCCAGGTTCCCAGACACCCTTGCAAGCAGGCTTTCCTAAGGAGGGCAGTCTCAAGCCTGCGGCCTCAGCTCTTTTCTGCACACTAGGTTTTCAAATTGTTTCCATGGGAGAGAGTGTTCTTGGTGTTAGGGACAGATATGTCCTGCTCTTTCTTGAAGCCCTGGTTCTGTGAGTGTCATCTGCCCCTAGTCATATATATATGTAGATGTATTTATATGTATATATGTACATACACATACATACACACAGTTTTGCTGTTGTTGCTCAGGCTGCAGTGCAATGGGGCAATGGGGCAATCTCGCTCACCTCAACCTCTGCCTCCCAGGTTCAAGTGATTCTCCTGCCTCAGCCTCCCGAGTAGCTAGAATTACAGGCATGGGCCACCACGCCCAGCTAATTTTGTATTTTTAGTAGAGATGAGATTTCTCCATGTTGGTCAGGCTGGTCTCAAACCCCCAACCTCAGGTTATCTGCCCACCTCGGCCCCCCAAAATGCTGGGATTACAGGTGTGAGCCACCGCGCCTGACCTGTCCCTAATATTAATAGCAGGGGGCGGTTTCACTTTCTCCTCTAGCACAGCAGAGAGGGATTTTGAGGCGTAGGCTCTGGCTGCATTGCCTTGCCTGCGTGTTTGCATAGGCACGATGATTACAAGTCTGGAGTAACTCCCAGTCGGCCACTCCCACCATCCTCTTCTGCCCAGGCACCAGCAAAGTGCTCCAGGTTTCCCTTGGTCCTTCCACTTCAAGACTTTTCCTATTTTCCACTGAGGGACTAAGAGAAAAAAACAGAGTAGGAAACATTTTTTTCAAACTTCTAGGCCAGCTTGTAAATCAAAATCAAACTGTTTGAATTTATTTTATATTTTATTTATTATTTTACTTTTGAGACAGGATCTCACTCTGTGACCCAGGCTGGAGTGCTGTGGGTCAATCTTGGCTCACTGCAGCCTTCGCCTCCCAGGCTCGAGTGATCTTCCCACCTCAGCCTCCCAAGTAGCTAGGACTACAGGGGCACGCCACCAAATAATTTTTGTGTTTTTAGTAGAGACGAGATTTCATTGTTCTAAGTTTCTTTTAGAAACTTGAATTGGAAGGAACATAGGAATATAAATCATACAGTAAGAAGACAAGACTGTAACATGGAAACAGGGCTGGGAGCGGCAGCTCCCACTTTGGGAGGCTGAGGCGGGTGGATCACTTGAGGCTATCATTAATCCCCACCTATCTGAACCTCGGCGTCCTCATTTTAAGCTGGGAACCTTGCTAGGAAGATTAGATAATGTAGACGAATGTCCCTCAGCGCCTGGCACCGGGAGGCAGTCAGTGAATGTGCATTCTTCTTACAATCTTTGCGTTTACACTGGCAGTTCATTGCCTTTTTCGATTTTCTTTTGTCAGGCGAAGGTCTCCAGGTGGTGGTGTGTTTGTGCTTGGCTCTGGCTTTATTTAAAGATACAAGCTAGTGCAACGATACTCTATTTCTTTGTGTATCTAATGTTTGCTGGCTGTCAGTATACTGTAGCTCTTTATTAAAGGTAGGAATCACTGAAAAAAATAGGGCAGATGGGTTGGAAGGCGACTGCAAATTTGTAAGCTTACACCTGCAAGCCAGCGGTGAGCAATTAAGCTCCCCGTGTTCCCAGAACCGGCATGACCCGGGGGTTCCCTAGAGCTGACTCAGACCCACACTTACTGTCTCCAACAGGGCAAAGGTGAAGAAAGGCGTGAACATCATCGGTGTGCGAGCCAGCAGCCCTTCCATGTGGGACGTCAAGGAGCGCACGGATTATACTGGGAAGTATGCACCAGCTGTCATCGTCTGTCAGAAGAAATCGGCTGGCTCGGAAAACAGGTGAGTCCCAACTGGCCCCCGACGTGTTCAGATCAGCTGCAAATGTGGCCTCATTTCTTTTTCTTAGATTGCTCGCAACCGTTTCCACTGTGGTTTGCATTTGGTGTGTGTAGTCTATGCTATCAGGGCCTCCAGGTAAGATGAATGGAATCCTTCATTTGGGAAAGGTGGGCTATTATTCACAGCGGACCTACTTAAAACCCCAGCAGAGCACCGTGCAGATGGAATTTACCCACAAACGATGTTCCTCTTCAACATGACCTCTTTCTAATCCATGTTATTAGATGAATTGAAAGTCTGCATGTCTCATGAAATGGCCCATTTTGCACGTGTTAGAAACCAGAGCCTGTACGTCTGTCTTCACACGGGTGATTCCACGCTTGCAGTGTATATTTAAATGTGATGCATATGGTTGTATTCATGGGCAGGCATTTTCTGATGGTACAGTGAACTATGCAGTAGAATTGCAAGGAATTGTGGATCACTCTAGGGAGAAATTAAAACTTGACTCCATCTCTGATAGGCACCAAATTAGAAACAATCAATTCACAGCTGGGCAGAGAGGCTTGGAAACCCAGTAGTTCTTGTTTTATTGCCCTTTCCTGAAATCTCATCTGTGGCTCTGGGGATTTCCTAGTCTGGTCACATATTTTTGTCACCTGTAGGTTGCTTTTTTGCTGATGATACTGCTGAAAATTTCGACCATAATGAAAGGGTGAGTTCTGGTATGCCATGCATTATTTCTGGCGTGCATTTTTAAACTTCATAGCTCGGTGTTTGGAAAATATCCTGATTTTTCATTATTTATTCTAGCAGGGATTTCATGAATCTCAACTGATAACTATTATGATTTTTTTGGCTTATTACCAAGGAGCATTTGAAACCAATGTGGGATGATTTGATTTGGGTTCTTTTCTCTACTTCTTTGCTCAGCGTTGGTTTTAGAATTTGGAGTATCAGCAGCTCTGGTTCCGGACTTTACTTTTTATTCTTGAAGATTTGCTTGTAGAGCAAATGAGAGGGAAAAGAGAAAATCTGTTTGAGTTCAGCCCTGGATGTTTATGTAGTGATATGTTTACCTAGGGATAATGTGCCACCCTGTGAACTGGATGAACTTATAGATACACACACTCAAACACGTCTGTATCAGTAATATGATTTGGAAATAAGGTGCTATCTCAATAAAAGATTTCCTTTGTGTTTTGTGGTTAGCAAAAATTTGGATAGATGGACACATGGGTGGATGGATGGGTAGATGGATGGATGAATGGATAGATTAATGGTCAAATGAAGGGATGAGTGGGCGGATGGATGAGAGGGTGGATGAATAGATGTGTTTATCCTTTATCAAAAGAAAATAATACATTTAGGGGAAAGAATCTCAGCTAATGAACTTTTATTTTCTCTTGTGATTTTTTTTTTTGCCATCTATTTTTATGTATCAGTAGAAGCAGTAGTTGTAGTCTTGTCTATGAGAGGCCGAGGGATTTGAACCATTAGAATACGTTTATGCCTTTTTTTTATCATTAATTTCTGACAAACAGTTCAGTTCATCTTGGACACAGAGAGATGGCACGAAAGTCCCAATGCTGGCTCCTTCCCACTGAAGCATAAGCTGCCGTTTTATAGTTCCGGGGGCTTCCAGAGTCTCGGCACATCCAGAGCACACCCAAATGCACAAATGCATGCTTCTTGCCATTTCTTTTTCTTTCATCTGTGTCAGTGTCTTCTTTTAAGAAACAGGTGCCCTGAATAGACTATCAGGCTCTTCTTTTAAAAGCCCTAATTCTTCATTCTAAATGAAGACTATTCCTTATCTCTTTGTAGATTCTGATGCCAGTTTTTTGTTTCCTTTTTTATCTTTTTTCTTCTTGCCTTCTGTAGGCCAGGATATGCTCCCTCATGCCATGGGTCTAGATGATGGAAAAAGCTTATACACATACAGATACACAACGTGTTATGTGTGTGTGTATTATATATGCATGTAGATATTATACATGCATATTATAGATGCGTATAGTACATATAAATGTGATATAGGTATGCAAATGCATGCACGTATAAAGATGTACATTTTACAGGTGTTTTGTTGATACACAAACGTGTTGATGTGGGGATTTTATGCAGCAGCTAGGAAGGCTTTGCTTAATGAGGAAGCTCTAGAATGGAAGTCACGCAGTTTTGGGAGCAGGTCTTTTTCCAGCTGTGCTCCAGCCCATACAGCAGTGTCTGACACACAGTGGGCTGTCTATAAATATTTGTTTAATTTGATAATTTGTTCTAGAATTAGATCATATCTCTAGTATATATGTATTATGATACAAATCTGTATGCACACATATTTAGTGGTTTTCTGTGTACTCATTCAAAAAGTAAGGTGCATAGCTGCGTATGTAATGAGGCTGCATTTGGGGAACCCAGAGAAAGGTACTTTTGTGAGCAGACTATGTCCCCAGAAGTCTACACAAAGGACTGGCAGCTGGTCTACTAGAGAGAACTGGGAAGCTAGGGGAAAAGGCTGAATGTAAATTACTTTTTCCAGTGAACCATTTGAACTGTTTAATTTTTTTTTTTTTTTTTTTTTTTTTTTGCTGTGTGCATGTATTACCTATTACATAAGACATCTGCAACTAAAATAGAAATTTTAAAAATATGATACATTTATTCATATATTCAACTCTTATCTTCACTTTAAAACTTTGTTTTACTTCTGCCTTTGGAGAATTAAACAAAGAAAAACCATGCTCCATTATTTCAGATAGTGATGGACTGGGATGAGAGGTGTTTTTCTTAAGGATAATTGGAAAATGTATTAGAGAGTGGATGTCTTAGTCGTATTAGTAGGTTTTGCTTCAGAAGCTGTTTTGCTTTATCGTTTCCTCCTACTGTCTTTGAATGTTTTCCAGTTATTCTTAAAAGTCAGAATCTGATCATCAAAATCTGATCATGCAAAAGAAGCTGTCTTAATTAGCTTGAGAGTCATAGATTTTGTATTGCTAATAATTTGGCATGGATCAGGAAGCTGCGTTAATGAAGTTAAGTCACTGTGACAGGTTTAATTTTATGGATTAAGGAGACACTTTTGTGCTAATGATGAACTCACCAGGAGTGAGTGAAGATCTCTTATCTAAGTCGAAATGCATCCTTCCCTGTTTGAAGAAGTTAGGTTGCTGAGAATCTGATCATAGCAGTATGAACATATGAATGTTATCACAGCTATCAGATCTGTTTTGACTAAGCATTGTCTTGCGGGACAAATAATTATGCTCTGTCCATCAAATTGCATTTTGCCTTTTCAGAATCTTGCTCACTATACTCCTATGTCAACTTAGATAAATAGGTAAAAAAATCCCACATATTTTCATTCCCTTGTAGTTCTCTGAATAGTTGAGTGTTTCCCAAAGCTTACCACAGTTGATACGTAAATGATTTTAGGCGTTACGTAGAAATGAGGTTAAATATACTTGAATGACAGAAACTTACATTTATTTAAGTTCTCCTGCAAGGTTTAATTGAAGAGAAGTTCATCTCTCGTAAGGCCAGTATGTCTTTAAAACGTCTATCCTTAGCTAATATATTGTAGATAGGCAAGAGTACGTAGCTAAATTTAATCTACTTTCATAATTATCTATTTGTTCATTGTAACAGTGATTTTACATTTTTTGAAAATAACATGTTTCATTTTAAAACAAATTTTTGGCTCACTGCAGCCTCTGCCTCTTGGGTTCAAGTGATTCTCCTACCTCAGCCACCCAAGTAGCTAGGATTAGAGGCATGCACCACCACTCCTGGCTTATTTTTGTATATATAATAGAGATGGAGTTTCGCCACGTTGCCCAGGCTGGTCTCGATCTCCTCAGCCCAAGGAATCCACCTACCTTGGCCTCCCAATGTGCTGGGATTACAGAAGTGAGCCACCGTGCCTGGCCTTAAATAGGTTTTAAGTAATAACATGAGATGCTATAAATAAAAGGTAATTGACATTTCAAATATAGACAGATGTGATTAAATCATAAATGCAGAATGAGGATTAGAATAGAGTAGCATCAGTAAACACATCTCAAACTATATTTGCTAGGGTTAGGTTTGAGTGTTTTCTAAAACAAATAGGAATATCTTAAACAGGACAGAACTTTATTCTTTTTCACATAAAAGAAGCTGGAGGTAGGCTGGACAGGGCTGGCAGCTTTCCAGTATCATTAGGGTCCCAGGCACTTTTCTTTCTTCAACACCATGTGAATGGAGGGCTTACATCCTCATAGATCAACATGGCTGCAGGAGTGCCAGTCATTGCATCAGCATCACAGGCAAAGGAAAATGGACAGAAAAGGGTCTTCTTAACTGGGTTGACTCACTGCCGAGATCGCGCCACTGAACTCCAGCCTGGAGCCTGGCGACAGAGCAAGACTCTGTCTCAAAAAAAAAAAAAAAAAAAAGAGTCAACCTTCTTGGAAACTCTTTCGACCCTAATTCTCTCTCTTGCATCTTATTGATAAGAACTTAATCACGTGGCCAAACCATACTTCAAAGGAAAGTGGGAAACATGATTTATTACCAGCAGTGTTCCCAGTTCAGAATTAGTGTTCTTCTCTAAAGAAAGAAGAGCAGCCTGGGGTAGTGGGGCACCCAGAAACCTCTATTTCAGCAATTTATAAAGAATCCACGTGTGGGATCTCCAGTAGGATGACGAAAAAAGCATAGTCCCTCACTACCGCCTTCCCTTCACTAGGCTCCCTTAGAAATCTGCAGTAAAATGTAATAGGATGGGGAAACTCACATAAGCACTGTACCAGAACAGTTATCGTGCATATGTTAGAAACTTAAAGAAATGCCTGTTAAAGTTAATTTTCCGCAGTCTGTCGTCCACTAAGTGAAACAATCAGCTCTTTTGACACCCAGAATCTGGGTATCACCAGACAAAACACAAACCTGAGGCGGTGGTATGAAGTCATCAGAATGGCATGACTTTCCTTTTTTGGGCAACTGTGATTTACGATGCCTTAAATAGTTTCCACATCCTCCCTGCTGACTGTGGGTTACCACAGTTGTATTTATTACCATCCGAATGATGATTCCGCAAAGAGTGTGGGAAGAACATAAATGTGAGATCCAGAAATCTCATGTTTAGTTCTCATTTTTATGCTGTGCGTCGCAGTGATGTCTGTCTGGAAGATCACCAGGGAGGAGAAGCAACTTCCTCTTCTGTAATATTGGTGTGACAATACCAGCCTTCGCTGGACTGTTGTGAGAATCAAGCACAGTCACACGTGTGCACACACTTTGAAATAATCAACAGAACCATTAAAGGACACCCATCTCTTTATCATTTTTAGATTGTTAAAACACCCATTTGTATATGCAGCACACATACCCAGATCCTCCTAGACCATGAAGGATGCTTTTATTTCCAGACTCTAAATTTGAATTTCCCAAAGTACAAGATGAATCACATTAGTTGTATATCAAGCCTGTATCAAAGATAACAACGTTTCCCCATTATGTTTAAATTTAGAATCTGTCAGAAGCATTTCCATTCAAGTTTGTTTTAATAACTTCTGCATTAGGGATACAACAGACCAAGATGTTGTTTTCAAAACTACTAGTTATCATTTCTACTAATTATATTAGCAAAAAAAAAAAAAAAAAAAAATCTGGCCAGGCACTGTGGCTTACACCTGTAATCCTGGCACTTTGAGAAGCCAAGGCAGGCAGATCACAAGGTCAGGAGATCAAGGCCATCCTCGCCAACATGGTGAAACCCCATCTCTACTAAACTACAAAAAAGTAGCCTGGCATAGTGGCGCATGCCTGTAGTCCCAGGTACTCAGGAGGCTGAGGCAGGGGAGTCCCTTGAACCCGGGAGGCAGAGGTTGCAGTGAGCATAATTGTGCCACCACACTCCAGCCTGGCAACAAAGCAAGACTCCATCTCAGGAAAAATAAAAATAAAAAAGTAAACCAAATATGAAAATAATAAAATGTTTTTCTGAGGGTGAGGGAGAACAACGAACTCTTATACCCTTCTGGAGGATGTGTAAAATGGTTCTTCCACTTTAGAGATACCTTTGTGAGTATCTGGCTAATAAGATTTAAAACCTGCATCATATGACCCCGAAATTCCAGTTCTAGATATATATGCTCTAGATAAAAGCTTAGCCATGGATCTGGAGTGATGGATACAGGGCTGTAATTGCAGCATTTATTTTGATAATAGCAGATAGTTTAAAACAGCCTAAATGCTCATCAAGTTGTGAATTAATTTTAAAATGCTGTGTTCATGTAATAGAATTTTATGCAGCAATTATGAGGGATGCCCTTGATCTGTGTATGTCAACAATAAATTGACCTGAAACTGTCATGTTGAACGGGAAGAAAATTTTGATTAGTAATGTACAATATGTTACCACTCATATAATTATGAAAATAACCCCCACAGAAATGTGTTGTTTTAGAGAAAAATACTGAGCTAATACAGGTATAGATGGGATAATGGCTGTTTCTTGAAAAACCAGTCTTTGAGAAATGCAAGTTAAGATGAAGTATGCAAAGATATTTTCTGGACATTGTGGGGAATAGCGCTTCAGAATCTTCCTAAGATAGCACTGAGTTTTGTCCCAGTAAATGTTAGCTTATCTGCATTGCCTTCTTGAGAAACATATAGACCCAGCCAGGAGGCAGCAGTAATTCAAGCATATGGCCTGGCAGTCAAGGGGAACGAGGAGCCACATTCTCTGTGAAATCAGACTTCAGGCTGGCTGACTCACCATTTCCTGACATTCATTCAATCTCATTATACAGTAGCACGAGGGAGTGTGAGATTTGCCTTAATTTACCCCTGTATTGCTTTGCTTTTATTATATCCATATATCTGATATTTAATATCTTCTGTTTCCAAGTAGAGCACCACATTTAGAATTAAATTATTGAACACCCGCCTTCCGTGGGTAATGGCGCTGAGTTACCGCCGGGCGCCTTTGCTAGCAGAGGCTGCCGTGGCTTTTTGATGGGATCTCCAGAGTGCCATAATACTAAAATACTGACCGCTTCTCTTGCTACGGCTACAAAAGTCACGCGTGTGGTATAAATAATAACCTAATAGCAACAATAATTATATTATGCCCCTTGCTGGTGTCCATCAAAATCCTTCATCAGTACACGCTGGTGTTGTAGATCACGGCTAACGTTCGGTTGCTGTCGGTTTCTGATTTCAGAGTCCTCTGAAGGCCACTAGATATTGCTTCAAGGGAAAAGAAAGCTTTCCATTCATTGGAATTACCAAAAATATCTGCAGTCGCAGAAATATCTAAAGTGACACACCCCATTCCATGTAGAAAACCATGTGCTGATATCTGTCTTCATGTAAATTTCTGAACTCACAGCTTCAATAAGTGTGTGTGTCTGTGTGTATGTGCATGTGCATGCACAGGTGTATCACCCTTTGTGTCCTCTCTGAGCATGAAAACCTTCAGTAGTAGTCCTACCGGGAAAATAAATGTCTATGTCTGTATCTGTATCTCTGTCTATGTATGTCTATTTGTCTATATCTAATGTATGTATATGTCTGTATCTAATCTATATAGCTATATCTATAGATCCATATTTATATCTCTATCTTATCCATATGAATATCTGTACTTACATATGTATTATACACACACACACACACACACACACACACTGTAAAATCTAAAAGTGTTTTCCATTTGTTAAGGATCATGAACATTTGCAGTCACTGGTTCTGATGGTGTCCACTGTAAACAGGTGAATAGATTTCTGCATCTCTCCAAAAGAGCCTTGGATGTTTCTGCGGGTGAGGGCGTGTTCTTTGCGACAGCCGTTTCCTTTGATCACTTAACTGTATGGGCCACAGCGTCTCAGGTCTGTGCCTTCCTGCTCCATGACAGCCCTTTATTGTGAGTATTTTATGAAACATCCTGAAACCTCCAGATTCCTCTGGTGTGCTTAGCTTGATGGAACAAATGCTGTGTTTGCATGATCTGTGTCTTCAAGGCCTGGGGAACAGTTTAGAAAGATAATAGTATTTCATGGAACATTTACAAAAGTAATGAAAGAAAAATTATGGGATCCATCTGAAGAAGCTTTATTTACAGTCCAACCGGTGAAAAGTATCATCTTGTTTCTTATGTTCTAAAAATTTCACTCTAATTGTTGTTCTTTTGAGCAGGAGGTCTTACTAATATATACAGTTTGGGTTTTCTATCGTTTCTGAAAGCAACTTTCTTCTGATAGCTTTCACCTGCCGTGATGTGTGTTGATCAGTGTCAAAATGTTCCTTGGTGACTTCTTAGTCTTTTAACCATGGTGACTAACTGTGGCATCAGTTAGAGAAACTGGCAATGTGGGCATATGACTTTATATTCCTACTTAGAGGCTTTTTAAAGCTCTCGTGTTGTGAATTACACACTGTCAAATTGACCTATTTTAGGCACACAGTTGAAGGAGTTTTAGAAGATGTCTTTTGTCGTTCAGCCATCACTACAACCCAGCTTCCATCACCAGAAAAAAATCAGCCTTCACCCCTTTGCATGAAGTTTTTATTTCTATCTCAATTCTAGGCAATCAATCGTCTCTTCTGCCTATAATTTTGCTGTTTCCATAATAGCCCAAATTGTAGATAACACAAATGTCTGCCAGCTGGTGAGTGGATAAATAACCGTGGTGCAACTAAGCAATGGAATACTACTCAGCAATGAAAAAGAACCAGCTACAGAAGCATTGGGAAAACACAGATGAGCCCTAAGTGATGAGGAAGGAAACCAGACACTAGAAGACATGTTTATGATTCCATTGATATTCGATTTTAGGTAGCATTTTATTTTATTATTTATTTATTTATTTATTTATTTACTTATTTAGAGATGGAGTTTCACTCTTGTCACCCAAGCTGGAGTGCAATGGAGCTATCTCAACTCACTGAAACCTCCGCCTCCCAGGTTCAAGCAATACTCCTGCCTCAGCCTCCTGAGTATCTGGGATTACAGGCACTCGCAACCACACCTGGCTAATTTTTTGTGTGTGTTTTTAGTAGAGACAGGGTTTACCATGTTGACTAGGCTGGTTTCGAATTCCCAACCTCAGGTGATCCACCCGCCTTGGCCTCCCAAAGTGCTGGAATTACAGCCGATCGCATTTTAAATTAATAGATTTTCAGCTTCTCAGTGGGACCCACTAAGGTACAAAGTACCTGGCTGACTTTATCCTTTCTCAACTGCTCTTTTATTTTATTTTTGTTTTCTATATAAACTTGCTCTTTTCTTTTCAGAACTTTTTCTAAAGGGAACACTTAACTTTCATTTAAAAGCCCTGTGATCAGCACTAGAAGAAATAAATGCTCCGTTTACCAGCCATTCTAATCAAGGGTACCGTTAAAAGCTTTTTCGTCTCTCTTTTTTGAAGAGGTTTATGTCTTTAAGCAAATGATTCCAATTAATAAATGCAGGTAGTTCTAGATACCTAATCTTTGTCTTAAAGGTAGATGCAGTTTTTCTACCACAGAAAAGAGATGCTGGGGGTAAATTCAACTCATAGCGTAAGACCAGTGACCCCTTTTCTTAAAACTGGAACTCAAAAATCCTCCAGAGTAAAATGGGTTTCTCATTTGTGTACAGAATACCAACATATGATGTAATTGTTTCAGGATCAAATTCAAAACCTACACGAGAAATTAACTGAGACTCTGCAAATAAAAGAGAGTATCCTCTCAATTCAGTCATTGTCAATTTCGGTCACTGAGTGTCTTTGTCTGTAATTACTCAGCATTGTCCTTGGACAGCTCCCGAAATCTGGGAAACTTGCTGACTGTGATTTTGATTACTCACTCCTAGATGCAAGCGTAACATGGATGAGAGCAACGTTTTGTTTGGTCTATAGGTCCTTATTGTAGCAGATCCACAGGCAGAAAAGCTGTGCGAAGGTCCTGAAGAGAACTGAGACCACGCGGGTGGCTGAAATCACTGATGGGAGAGGATGATTGGATTTGGTATTTAATATCAAGACACAGAGATGATCTCAACATACACAGCTTAATCGTGGCATGTGTAGATCACTCTTTTACCTGAAATCAGTAAAAAGGTGGAGGGCTTATGGAATAAAAACGGTGGAGCTTGGTCCAGGTTTCCTGAAACTCTGAGAATAACAACATTTTCACAGTATTCACCATGTCTGCATCACACCTGCAGGGTCACTTACATGCTCCTCTAACTTCTTTTACTTTCAAATGCAAGTCAATTTATTCCAAAGGGAAGTTATCAAAAAATGGGAGAATTAGGATAACTGGGATTTAGAAGTTAATTGTGAGAATCATATAATGAAAGGAGTCACTACTAATGAATTCCAGGAGGAGACTATAGTCTGCAGCCAGTTCTGGGGGCTGTTTCTCGCTTCTGTGTTAGAACAGAGGGTTGGCAGGTTTTACAGAAGGATTAGAGACGTACACACCCCAGAGTAAGCCTTTCTCCTTAAGAGAATCAAAGGATTGAAAGCAAGATGTAATGGTATTAAGTGTTTCACTGTGTGTTATTGTTCTGCCCAGCTCAACACAGCTGGAAGGAGAGCAGGGGAGCTGGGAGGCCTTAAGATGATTTAATGTCCATTCTGTTTAAACACCCACCAAAAATCCAGTTAGGCCTCACCGAACACTGTCTTGCACAGCCATGGTGACACGTGGGCCACACTAATGAAAACAGTGCTGTACAAAATACACATCTATCTATACATACATGTGCACAGACATCATAGTCCTAGAGCCCTTTACAGGTTGCAAAGTGTCTTCTGTATGGAAAATTTATGTTTTATCCGGATTGTTTCTTTGATACCTTTAAGATAAGCATTCTTGGCCAGGCACGGTGGCTCACGCCTATAATCCCAGCCCTTTGGGAGGCCAAGGTGGGTGGATCACCTGAGGTCAGGAGATCGAGACCAGCCTGGGCCAACATGGCAAAACCCCATCTCTACTAAAAATACAAAAATTAGCTGGGCATGGTGGCGGGTACCTGTAATCCCAGCTACTCAGGAGGGTGAAGCAAGAGAATTGCTTGAACCTGGGAGGCAGAGGTTGCAGTTATCAGAGATCATGCCACTGCACTCCAGCCTGGGCGACTGAGTGAGACTCCATCTCAAAACAAAGAAAAAAAAGACATTTTTATCTGGTTTTGGTGTCATAGATTGCTTTGACAATTCTGTGACATTTATGAATCTTTCCTCAGAATAATGTTTTTAATTTCCTAAAATAAAATTCATAGGAATTCTGAGGAATGAAACTATATTGAAATGAGGCTTTCAAAACATTTTTTAAACTGTAATAAGGTATTTTATGTGCTTCCTTAATAAAATTCTGAACACAAAGCCTAGCAACACCTGTAATAACTACTGTGATTTCAAGTAAGTGTTCAGGGCAGGGTACATTTTGAAATATCTTTTACAAATCCAGTAGGCTATGAAGATGGCCGTGGCTTCTGTTGGCGAAAAGTCACGACTGCTCTGGTAGTCACCGAGGCTCAACATTGAAGGACATGCTAAATTTCAGTCCCAGCCTAGGAAAAATAAACAGGTGCTTTTTTTCCAGCCAAGTTCACAGAGCCCTGAATTATAACTCCATCCACACCAGACTAATAACCCTTCTTTAAAAGAACCTCAGATTTCTTAAAATGAGGCGAGACATAATTAAAGATAAAAGTATCCTTAGCATGTAAAAACCTAAACTTCCTTGGGCTGCAACTGGGGAAAGTGTATTTCATTAAAACTTCCCATGAATGGAACTGTAACCAACAGAAAGCTTCAAAGAACTTCCTGTATAGAAAAGCAATATGTCAGTGTGTGCCAAGATTCATTAACATTTTTAATAACCTTTTGTTTCTGTATTTCAGGATTCATCTTAAGTAAATAATCAGAAGTATGATACCCAAGCACAACGTTCACATTGTTATTGATAATAGAAAACAATTAGAATCCTTAAATGCCAGGAATAGAGGCACGATTAAATACCTTTAGCATATTCACAGAGCAAAATGCTAACAACTGTTGTTTTAAAAGATTTACTGGCATGAGAAAATGCTCTCAATTTACTGGTATGTTAAAAGAGGCGTGAAATAAAATGTATGGAGTAGCAACCTGATTTTGTTAATGACCAAAATGTATATGTGCGTATTTATATATTTATGTGTGTGTGTGTATATATATGAACGTTAAATATATATTTATGTGTGTATATATATTTTGTATATACTATATATGTATTTATGTGTATATATACACACATATATATATACACACATACACACACAATATAGTCAACAGGCTAAAAGTGAAATAGAATGCAATTTTAATAACAGTGAAATTATGAGTGATATTTATTTTCTTCTGAATTCAAACCATGAAATGTTGAGACCCTACCATGTCCTAGGCAATGCACTGTTTCGGCGGAGGTGAATGGCAAACGAAACAGGAAGTGTATATTCTCATGATCTTAGAGTCTCATTCTTTCATTTGTTGACACTTGCCAAATCTTCTGCAATAAGCGTGCCTTGATTTTATTAATTAGAAAAATATATACAGGAGTTTTGATTCTTCTATTGTTTGTCTAAACTTGCCATAGAGAAATTATGCATTTCCTTCAAGTGTGAAATTGAGGTTGACATGAAGGGACTGTCAAGGTATTAGAAAATAAAGAAATTGTTTATTCTCCTTAGGGGGGAAAAAAACCTTTCTTTTAAAGTTACTGCATTGTGATGATCTTGTGGTTGTATTCATCAATATGTTTTTGTGTTGACATTTAAGAACGTGATGCTAAATTCTCTTTGGATTAGAGTAACAGAAATATCTGAAATACTTGTGAGAGGTAATATACAGTGACCACCTTTTTGGCCAGGTAAATTAGAATGAATCTATTCTATTGTACAATAATCTTAAGTCATATATTAAAATAATACAATAAACTAAAGGCATTGACAAGTTCCAGGGCAGCGGATGGTATTAGACGTTGGATTTTCTTTTACTGCATAAATATCATCAGAAAGAAGCCAAGCATAATTTCTCCTTTTTCCTTATTCAACCAGGCCTGCCACATAGAAAACTACCTCCAAACTAATTTCAGAGTGACCTTGAGATGGGGTTATGAGCCTAAGAAATTGTATCGGAAGCCTCAGGCAGGATTTATGAGAAGATGTGAATTGAATTTGCATGGGGAAGGAAAATTTCATTTAGTATTTATTGTCCGGTGCTATTTTAACATCAGGCAATGAAACACACTTGACACCCTTAAAGATGCTCCCATGGGCCCACCCCACCCAGGGTTTGGGAGCTGCCATCCCAGGGATCTGTAGGAACAGCAGGTGGCTAATGTTTTCCCCACCAAGTGGCCCTGACTCTTCTGTCTCCCTCATGCCTTTTATCTGTAGGCATTCTCAGACCCTCCATCTCACCCCTTTTTGTTCAAGTATTGTATCTACCTTTAGACCCCCCTTGAACCAGTAATCTGAATATAAATACCTCACATTTGTTAATAGATAAACATGTGCCAGCTTCTTCGAAGGGTTTTACCTAGAGCTTATTTTGATTTAACCAACTTGATTCTCCTAATGCTAAGGGTAGGCAAAAAAAATCTCATCCCCATTTGATGAATCTTGAAGCTGAGGCCCAGCAAAATTTAGGTAACTTACATTACTTTGGTGTGCTGAATAATACCTTCTACCCCCACTCCCACCCTCACCCAAATCTGCCTGTGTCTGGGATCTATAGCCTGTGAATATATAGCTTATGTGGTAACAGAGTCTTTGAAGGTAGGATTAACCTGAGGGTTTTCAGATGAGACTAATCTGATGGGCCCCATGTAATTACAGTTCAGAGAGAGGCAGAGGGAGATTTGGTGTCAGAAGCAGAAGATGTGATAATGGAATTGAAGGTTTGATAGATTTGAGGAAGGGGCCAGGAGCCAAGGAATGTGGAAGCCTCTAAAAGCTGAAAAAAGCAAGGCAATGTATTCTACCCCAAAGTCCCCAGAGGAACTAGCCCAGTTGACGCATTGACTTCAGGCTTCTGACCTCCAGAACTGTAAGGGAGTTGATGTGCACTATTTTAAGTCTCTGTATTTGTGGTCCTTTGTTGCAGCAGCCATTGGAAGCTAGTACATCTCCTTAGTTCACTTCTGCAGTGATGGTGTGTCATGGTTTGGCAAGTCAAATCTCATCCTGGATTGTAACTCCCATAATTCCCACATGTTGTGTGAGGGACCCGGTGGGAGATGATGGAATCCTGAGAGTGGTTTCCCCCCTAGTGTTCTCATGGTAGTGAATAAGCCTCATGACATCTGATGGCTTTAAAAGGAGAAACCCCTTTCACTTGGCTCTCATTCTCTCTTGCCTGCCACCATGTGAGATGTGCCTTTCACCTTCTGTCATGATTGTGAGGCCTCCCCAGCCACACAGAACTATGAGTCCATTAAAAGTTTTTTGTTTGTTTGTTTTGTAAATTACCCAGTCTTGGGTATGTCTTTATCAGCAGCATGAAAACAGAACAGACTAATACATGGTAGAACTAGGTTTCAAAGCCTGGGGAGGCAGGTTCAGAGCTGGATACCTCAGTCAGACGTTGCACTTACAGACTTTTGGCCTTGGGTCAGATCCCCCAGAGTGAGGAAAGTGAAATGGTTAAGGGAACGGTAATGTGGGTTCACAGGGTCTGAGCCCCAGTCCACGCCCTGCTACTGATCAGTTGTGCGATTGTCTAGGATGTGCAGTCTCTCGATGTCCACACGCACAGAATGGACGTGATGATGCCACGTCCTGCAGTCCTGAGGATGGAGGATGTGAATGCATGAAAAACACCTTGCATGGTTCTTGTCTCATTGTCAGTATCATTGTAGGGGAGAGAAAGGGACATCTTTTCCTCACTTGCTGCAAGGTTCATGGCTGATGCCCCTAGAACAAAAGACAGATTAACAAGAGAAAAGCATAACAAATGTATTTAACAGAGGTTTTACGTAACACGGGAGCCTTCAGAAATAAAAATCCAAAGACCCAGGAAGAAGTGTGACTTTATACATTGATTCAATGAAAAATGAACAGTTATGTAGAAGGGTGATTGGACAGAAAGTGGTATCGCCCGTTGGTAATAAACTGGAGGGGCATTGGGGATGTAACAAGCCTGTTTGTTTAGATTTTCCTTGGTTTTCAGGGATAGGGCAGGACCCATCTGGAATGAGGGTATCACGGCCTTCTGGCTGGGGTGGGCCTTTATGACTGTGGCCCAGGGGAGAATGGCAGGAGGAGGTTGTAGTGGCATTCTTTCTGCTTCTGCGTTATTTTCAATTGCCAAAGTGCCATATTTTGGGGGAATTATGTTCTGGTCCCTGGGATCATGACCAAATTCAGTAGTAGAAGTCACTTTAAGATTTTATAAGGCCAGAAGGATTTGAAATATCAACTTTCAGTCACACTGGTAGCGCCCTGAATTCATTTGTTCATTCATTTATCTATTCATATTCATTTTATTTGTACCCAATATGTGGGAAAGGTATGTGTACAAAATGTCTTTTCTGAAATTAGTTCAAAACATTGTGAAGGGCTGAAAACCAGTGTACTGACAGCAACAAGACATAGCATTCTGATTTCTGGGGAGTGTTAACTGTGTGGTCGCCTGGTTTCTTACTGGCAAAGCCAGTGGGCATCTAGATTAAGAGATAAGTAAAATAAAGTGGGTAGTCCTGTACACATGGTGCTTATGGAGCAAATATGGTTATAAAACATGTGGAACTCAGGCTCTGGGGAGAGGCAAGAGTTAATGTTCTTCCAAAGAGGAAGAACTCATGCTGTAAGGCAGCAGTTTATGCTAGCAGGCTTTGATTAAATGAGTCTCTCTGAATGACTAAAGAGCAATTCTATTATAGGCAGTCCTTGTTTTCCATCAGCAGGCATTCGGGAACATCACTAATCATGGAACGTATTGTCTTGCACTGGACTCTATTTTTCCATAGGAACAGTGCTGCCATTTCAGGGGGTTGGAGGGTGTTGCATTCCTTCCCAAGGGCTTCAGCTTCAGACAAATCATAGCTATTGAGAGCATGTATCATAAAAGCAAAATTCTAACCACCTTAAACATCAACGATCATTTCAAGCAGCGAAATCGCATCCGTCCTCCCCTGTTCCGCGAATGTATATTAGGCCTCTAATTTACACCACACACTTTGTGAGGCCCCAAGGATGCAAAGGTGAGTGTTCAGGATGAATGAACCATCCTGCATGTTCTTTCAGCTCACATGCACAGATAAACCATTTCAATTCACCGAGGTTAGCATGATCAGAGACGGGCGCACATGCTCTTGATGTTCTGAAAAATCCCCTGTGCTCTGCACACGACAGAAAAGTCTAGTCCTTCAAGGTCAAAACTCAGACCATAATTTATCAGCCGTGGCTCATCAGTAGAAACACTACAGTTAGAGCGAGAAGACATATTTTTGATTTCTATATCAGTTAAGAGTCTCTCTGTTTATTGAAAGTGACAGAAAACACATCTCCGACTAGTTTATTCAAGGGAAAAAAAAGGAATGAAGAAAAAGATTTAATGGAGATGATGATGGTGGCAGTGGTGATAGAATTATGAGCACGTGAAACGAAAAGTCTTGAAGTAGACTACCGTGGTTGGATGTGGTTGGTTTGCCCTCACCAAAATCCAGGTTAAAAATTGGTCCCCATTATGGCAGTGCTGGGAGATGGAGTCTAGTGGGTGGTGTTTGAGTTATGGGGGCAGAGCCCTCGTCAATGGCTGAGTGCTGTTCTCATGGTAGTAAGTTAAGTTCTCACCCTTGAAAGACTGCATTGGTTCTTGAGGGAGTGGTTAAGTTCCCTTAAGAGTGGGTTGTTACAAAGCCTGTCAAGTCTTCTCCTCTTCGCACATGTATGCTCCCTCTTTGACCTTCTCCAACGTCTTGTGATGCAGCATCAAAACCCTCAGCAGAAGCCAGAGTCATGCCCTTGAGCTTCTCAGCCTGCAGAACTGTATGCTCAATAAACTTCCTTTCTCTGTAAGTTACCCAGCCTCAGATACGCTTTTATAGCAACACAACATGGACTAAGACACTGACCTTCAAGTATGGCTGGTGTGGCAGTTTCACAATACGTCTAGAAATTCTTTGACACTCCTGCCTTCAGAAGGTGGAGTCCAATAACCTTTCTTTTCAATGTGAGTTAGATGTAGTGACTTGCCTCTAATGAACTGAGCCTAGCAGAATGACGGCGTGTGACTTCTGAAGCTGGTTCCTAAACTACATTTCTACTTCTGCTTTGCTCTTTCTTGAAACACTCACTCTGGGACAAGCCAGGCAGCTGCCATGACATGTGGACATACAGGCAGCCAGTAGAGAGGCCCACATGGGGATGGACTGAGGACTCCTGCTATGGTCAGGACCAACTGACCAGAAACATGAGCGAGCCTCCTTAGAAACAGAGCACCTAGCCCCTAGTTGATCACAGTCCTGGCCAACATCAGACGATAACCCCTGGGCTGAAACAGCCCAGCTAAGCTGCTCCCAATTTCTTTGCCCTCAGAAACTGAAAAGCTAATAAATATTTATGCTGCTTTGCTACACCACAATATTGCTGGGTTTATGGCTTAGAAGATGTCGCCAATGCTCACTGTCTCTCTGTCATCTGCCTCATCTCTGCACTGGCTGTAATTCTCAGTACGGCTTACCTCTTCTGATGATAAATGGAATACAACAGTTCCGACATCAAACTGTCCCACTTTGGAGTTTGACTTTTCAGTGGAAAAGACACTACAAAGTCTTCCTCCACTAGTTCCCCCAGAAGTCTTGGGATTTCCTCCGATGACACCAGCCTTTGTCCTGTGTCTCTCCCTGGGCCAGTCTTGTGGCTACGATTTAGGTGCATGATGGAGACACAGGAATAGGGTCAGAGCCACTGAAACTCAGAAAGTGGTGGGGTGAGGCAGCTTTCTATCAGTCGGACCATGGACTTATTAGGAAAAGAAGAGTTTAATAAACAATTATTTAACTAGCTACCATGTCAGGCACAGTTTTAAGCACTGTAGATGCTTCAAGGTAAAACAACAACAAAAGGACAAAAATGCCTACATTTCATAGAGCTTACGTAAGTGGATGAATTCTGAGTAAACACACTGTAAATGCAGCTAGTCATTCCATATTTATCATTTAACAGTCATGTGACATTAAATGGGCCACTTTCTTCTGAGTCTTGTTTTCCTCATCTGAAACATTAAGGTATAAAACGTCTTCTCCCTCCTTGGCAAGATTTTTCTAAGGATAAAATTAGGTGATGGAAGTGAAAACAATATATAAACCACAGAAGATTATTGTTTTCAGTATTAAGACTGATTTTGCAGCCCTGGAGGAAATATTTGCAAATCATGATGCTGACAAAGGGCTCATATCTAGAACATAAGACAAATGGCACAGTTAAAAATGGGCACCATATCGGAACAGAGATTTTGCATAGGAAGATATACATATGGCAAATCAGCACAAGAAAAGACTCCCAGCACCTTTGGCTATCAAAGAAATATAAACTACTGTGAGTTACCACCACACATCCACTAGAATGGCTAAATTTTAAAAGACTAACAAAGATTTGTACTTGCAAATTCATTAGTAAGTAGTTGTATTCACAATAACCCAAGTGTCCAACATCAGGTGAATTGATGAACAAATTTCTATATATCCATAAATGGAATAAGACTCAAAGATAAAAAGGAATGATATACCGGTGCACATAACATAGATGCATTGCAAAAAACAAACTTGGCTGGCTGGAAGAAGCCAGATACAAATGATTATATACAGTACTGTTCCATTTATGTGAAATTCTATAGAAGGCAAATCTAATCTAGCAACAGAAGCCAGGTTAGGAATTACTGAGAGCAGAAAAGAGCAGGGAATTCAATTCACAAGTGCACAAAAGAACTTGATGGGTTGGTGGGTATATTTTGTATCTTAATTATGATGTGTTTACATGACTATATGCATTTATCAAAGTTCAGCCAACTACATGCTTAAAATGGGTATACTATTTATGTGGAACTGGAAAAGACCTAGAATAGCCAAAGATATCCTAAGCAAAAAGAACAAAACTGGAGGAATCGCTTTACTTGACTTCAAATTATACTACTGAGCTATAGTAACCAAAACAGCATGGTACTGGCATTAAAACAGACACACAGACCAATGGAACAGAATAGAGAACCCAGAAGTAAATCCATACACCTACAGTGAACTCATTTTTGACAAAGGTGTCAAGAACATACATTAGTGAAAGGAGAGTCTCTTCAATAAATCGTGCTGAAAGAAACTGAAAAAAATAAATAACTATTAAACACTGGAATGCAACTATGGAGAGAAGAATAACTGTTCCTTAAGCAATTTTACATGGATATAGAAAACGGATTATCCATGTGCAGAAGAATGAAACTAGACCCCTATCTATTGTGATATACAAAAATCAAATCAAAATAGATTGAAGACTTAAATCTCAAACCTCAAACTATGAGACTAGAAAACATCAGGGAAACTCTCCAGGACATTGGTCTCAGTAAAGATTTCTTAGGTGCTACCCTTCAAGCATACCTGCCAAAGCAAACACAGAAAGATGGGATCACATCAATTTAAAAGTCTTCTGCACAGCAAAGTATACAATCAACAAAGTAAAGAGACAACTCACAGAATGGGAGAAAATATTTACAAACCACTCAGCTGACAAAGGATTAATAACCAGAATATATAAGGAGGTTCAACAACTCTATAGGAAAATAATAATCTAATTTTTAAAATAGGCAAAAGTCCTGAATAGACATTCCTCAAGAGAAGTCATACAAATGGCAAACAGGCTTGTGAAAAGGTGCTCAACATCACTGGTCATCAGAGAAATGCAAATCAAGACTATCGTGAAATATCTCTGTGATGTGGCTATTGCATATTGCATGCCTATGTCAAAATATCTTCTGTACCCCATAAACATATATACCTGGTTTGTACCCACAAAAATTGGAAAAGGGTGCACTTATATGTAAATAGTGATTCAATAAATTTAACTTGGAAATAAATTAATATTTAACTATGCCCTCATTGACCTTCCGTGACTTCAGAATGGCACTTTGGAGGGGAGCAGGAGAGAAGAAGTTTCTCTAAAAGTGGGCTCAGAAAATTTCAGCTGGCAAAGCTGCCTACATTTCTGCACAGCAAGCTGAGGCATTCTGAATCATTCAATTGGCTCGATTGCTCAAAGTGGTAGGTTCAGTAAATAATGTGTGTAATCAGGGATTGCAATGCGGTGAACTGCAGGCCAGATCAGGTCTTCAGATACATTTTAGTTCACCCACACTATGTTTTCGAATTTGGAAATTTTACATCCAAATGTAGACCTCTGACTTCTCATGCAAAGTAATCAGATCTGCAACACTGGGTCTGTCACGTTGTAGCACCCATCAGTGGGAATGGAGTCCAGTACCCTAAGTAGGAGGAATCATCCTGCAATTTCCATCAGTGCATATCCCCCTTATACCCAGCATCCATCACTCATTTTTTTAATACATGATTACTCGTTATTTTTTCTTTTCTTTTATTGAGACTCTTAGTTTATTCAGTATGTGTATTTTGGAGGATACATTTACAAGAAGTGTGATATATGCAATTGTTCTTTTATTTTTTATGATAATCTGGTGAGATCAATATTTTTATTTCCTCTTTATGGAGAGGAAATATAAGGACAAGAAATGAAGCGGTTTTCCTAAGGTCACTCAGGTAGGATGTCCGAGATGTAGACCTTGAAGTCTTTCTCTTCTGCAGTACTTTCTGCTGGCAACAACGAGAGGGAGAAAGAGGAAGAGAAGGAGAAGAGCAATTATTTTACAAATAAGAGCCAGTAGTCATTGTCCGCTTTCTTTATACTTTGTATTTTCATTCATGCAGTGCTTCAGCTAACACAGTTTGTGCCTCATTGCCGCTGCTGTTGCTGTTGAACCACACTGACTTTCTTCCCAAAATTCCCAGTTTCTTTTTAAGTAAAATATTTCTTCCATGCTGACACTTGAAAAAGTGTCCAAAGCATGATGGTTTCAATGTATTGTATAACTTGAAGAGAATATTTTATAAGTTAAACTCTGAGGCACAATATTGATAACACTTTACATTCTAGATTCTAATACTCCGTTCAACATGCTTAGTCCATAAATTCCACCGTAACTGCCAGCTCTTCCCAAATCTAGTGAGAGCTTCCACGGCTGTTCCTATCTTCCTAAAGATAGGATAAATTAGCTTATCACAAATATGAATGGGTTGGAATTGTATACTCAAAAGCACACTAAAGAAGGACAGTGTGCGGCCACGATGCTGAGTTGATAGTACACCAAATACAACGTGTAGCAGAGTTTTGGTGTCTAATCTATACAGTGTTAGACATGAAAATCAATAGACTTTCTCTTTTTTTAACTTTTTGCAATTCCACAGGTTACTGGGGAACAGGCGGTGTTTGGTTACATGGGTAAGTTCTCTAGAGTTGATTTGTGAGATTTTGGTGCATGCATCACCCAAGCAGCATACACTGTACTCAATTTGTCTATTATCCCTTGCCCCCTTCGCACCCTGTCCTCGAGTCCCTAAAAACCTTTGTGTCATTGTTATGCCTTTGCATCCTCATAGCTCAGCGCCCACTTATGAGTGAGAACATACAATGTTTGCTTTTCCATTCCTGAGTTATTTAGAATTATAGTCTCCAGTCTCATCCAGCTTGCTGCAAATGCCATTAATTCATGACTTCTTATGGTGGAGTAGCATTCCATTTATATATATATATATATATATATATATATGGCACAGTTTCTTTATCTACTCATCGATTGATGGTCATCTGGGGTTGGTTCTACATTTTTGAAATTGCAAATTGTGCTGCTATAAACATGTGTGTGCAAGTATCTTTTTTGTATAATGACTTCTCTTCCTCTGGGTAGAAACCCAGTAGTGGGATTCCTGGGTCAAATGGTAGTTCTACTTTTAGTTCTTTAAGGCATCTCCACAGTGTTTTGCATAGTGGTTGTACTAGTTTACATTCCTACCAGCAGTGTAGAAGTGTTCCCTGTTTACCACATCCACACCAACATCTGTGTTTTTGTAAATTTTTTGTTTATGGTCATTCTTGTAGGAGTAAGGTGGTATCACATTGTGGTTTTGGTTTGCATCTCCCTGATGATTAGTGATGTTGAGCATTTTTTTCATATGTTTGTTGGCCATCTGTGTATCTTCTTTGGAGAATTGTCTGTTCCTGTCCTTAGCCCACTTTTCGATGGGATTGTTTGTTTTTTTCTTGCTAATTTGAGTTTGTTATAGATTCTGGATATTAGTCCTTTGTCAGACGTATAGATTGTGAAGATTTTCTCCCACCCTGTGGGTTGTCTGTTTACTGTGCTGACTGTTCCTTTTACTGTACAAAAGCTCTTTAGCTTAATTAAATCCCAGCTATGCATCTTTGTTTTACTGCATTTGCTTTGGGGTTCTTGGTTGTAAAATCCTTGCCTAAGCCAGTGTCTAGAAGAGTTTTCCTGATGTGATCTTTTAGGATTTTTATAGTTCCAGGTCTTAGATTTAAGTCATCGATCCATGTGTGTTGATTTTTGTATAAAATGTGAGATGAGGATCCAGGTTCATTCTCCTACATGTGGCTTGCCAATTGTCCCAGCACCATTTGTGGAATCGGGTGTCCTTTCCCCACTTTATTATTTTTCTTTGCTTTGTCGAAGATCAGTTGCCTGTTAAGTATTTGGGTTTACTTCTGGGTTCTCTATTCTGTTCCATTGGTCTATGTGCCAATTTTTATACCAGTACCATGATGTTTTGGTGAGTATGACCTTATAGTACAGTTTGAAATTAGGTAATATGATGCCTCCAGATTTGTTAGTTTTGCTGAGTCTTGCTTTGTCTATGTGAGCTCTTTTTTGGTTTCATATAAATTTTAGGATTATATTTTCTAGTTCTGGGAAGACCGATGGTAGTATTTTGAAGGGAATTGCATTAAATTTGTAAATTGCTCTTGGAGGTATGGTTATTTTCACAATATTGATTCTAGACAAACAAATGCTGAGAGAATTTGCCACGACCAAGCCAGCACTACAAGAACTGCTAAAAGGAGCTCTAATTCTTGAAACAAATCCTTAAAACATATCAAAACGCAACCTCTTTAAAGTATAAATCTCACAGGACCTATAAACAAAAATACAATTAAAAAAACAAGGTATACAGGCAACAAATAGCATGATGAATGGAATAGTACCTCACATCTCATACTAACGTTTAATGTAAATGGCCTAAATGTTTTACTTACTCACAGACTCTCAGACTCACAGAGTGGATAAGAGTTCACCAACCAACTATCTGCTACCTTCAAAAGACTCACTTAATGCATAAAGACTCACATAAACTTAAGGTAGAGTGGTGGAAAAAGACATTCCATGCAAATGGACACCAAAAGCAAGCAGGAGTAGTTATTCTTACATCAGACGAAACAAACTTGAAAGCAACAGCAGTTTAAAAAGACAAAGAGCAACATTATATAATGATAAGAAGCCTTGCCCAACAGGAAAATATCACAATCCTGAATATATATGCACCTAACACTGGAGCTCCCAAATGTATAAAACAATTACTACTAAACCTAAGAAATGAGATAGACAGCAACACAATAATAATGGGGGACTTCAGTATTCCACTGCCAGCACTAGACAGATCAAGACAGAAAGTCAACAAGAAAACATCTGACAAAGGACTAATATCCAGAACCTACAAAGAACTAAAACAGATATACAAGAAAAAAACAGGCCCATTCAAAAGTGGGTGAAGGACATGAACAGACACTTTACAAAAGAAGACGTTTATGAGGCCAACAAACATATGAGAAAATGCTCATCATCACTGGTCATTAGAGAAACGCAAATCAAAACTACACTGAGATACCATCTCATGCCAGTTAGAATGGTGATCATTAAAAAATCTGGAGACAACAGATGCTGGAGAGGATGTGGAGAAATAGGAACACTTTTACACTGTTGGTGGGAGTGTAAATTAGTGCAACCATTGTGAAAGACAGTGTGGTGATTCCTCAAGGACCTAGAAATAGAAATTCCATTTGACCCAGCAATCCCATTACTGGGTATATACCCAAAGGATTATAAATCATTCTATTATAAAGACATATGCACACGTATGTTTATTGTGGCACTGTTTACAATAGCAAAGACTTGGAACCAACCCAAATGCCCATCGATGATAGACTGGACAGGGAAAATGTGGCACATATACACCATGGAATACTATGCAGCCATAAAAAATGATGAGTTTGTGTCCTTTGTAGGGACATGCATGAACCTGGAAACCATCATTCTCAGCAAACTGACACAAGAACAGAAAATCAAACACCGCATGTTCTCACTTATAGGCGGGTGTTGAACAATGAGAACACATGGACACAGGGAGGGGAGCTTCACACACTGGAGTCTGTTGAGGGAAAATAGGGGAGGGACAGCGGGAGGTGGGGAGTTGGGGAGAGATAGCATGGGGAGAAATGTCAGATACAGGTGATGGGGAGGAAGGCAGCAAATCACACTGCCATGTATGTACCTATGCAACAATCCTGCCTGTTCTTCACATGTACCCCAAAGCCTAAAACACAATAAAATAGATATTTAAAAAATGGATTTAAACTCTATCCTGGAACAAATGGACTTAACAAGTATTTACACAGCATTCTACTCAACAACCTTAAAATATACATTCTCTTCATCAGTGTATGCAGTTTTCTCCAAGTTAGACCATATGATAGGCCACAAAACAAACCTCAATTAACTTAAGAAAATTGAAATCACATCGAGCACTCTCTCAGACCCCTGTGGAACAAAACTGGAAATCAACTCCAAAAGAAACCTTCAAAACCATGCAAATAGATGGGAATTAAGTAACCTGTTCCTGAATGATCAATGGGTCAGCAATGAAATCAAGATGGAAATTTAAAAATTCTTTGAACTGAACGATAGTGACACAACCTATCAAAAGCTCTGGGATACAGCAAAGGCAGTGCTAAGAGGCTAGTGCATAGCCCTAAATGCCTATATCAGAAAGTCTGAAAGAGCACTACAGACAATGTAACGGCACACCTCAAGGAGCTAGAGAAACAAGAACAAGCCAAACCCAAACCCAGCAGAAGAAAGGAAATAACCAAGATCAGAGCAGAACTACATGAAATTGAAGGAAAAAAAAAAGATAAAAAACTGGTTCTTTGAAAAGATAAATAAAATTGATAGATTATTAAGATTAACTAAGAAAAGAAGAGAGAAAATCCAAACAAGCTCAGTTAGAAATGAAACAGGGGATATTACAATTGACCCTGCAGAAACATAAAAAATGATTCAAGGCTGCTATGAACACCTTTACATGCATAAACTAGAAAACCTAGAGGAGATGGATAAATTCCTGGAAAGATACAGCCCTCCTAGCTTAAATCAGGAAGAATCAGATACCCCGCACAGACCAATAACAAGCAGCAAGATTGAAATGGTAATTTTTAAAAATTACCAACAAAAAAAAGTTCAGGACCAGATGATTTACAGCTGAATGCTGCCAGACATTCAAATAAGAGTTGGCACCAATGCTACTGACACTATTCCACAAGATAGCGAAAGAGGGAATCCTCCCTAAATCAATAGACTTCCAGATGAATTTTTAGGAGGTATAGAAACTTTAGAATTCTTGGAGGACATAAGAGAATCAGCTGAAGAATTAGAGGATGATGGTGATGATGATGATCATGATCATGGTGATGGTGGTGATGGTGGTGATGGTGATGGCAGTGATGGTGACTGTGATGATGGTTATGATGATAATGGTGATGGTGATGATGATAATGATGATTATGGCAATAGCGATGATGGTAATGATGGTGATAACAAGATGAGGAGAATCTGGAAAATTGTGTTTCAAAACTGAAAGAAAAGAAATAATTATTAGATGCTCAGATGTAACTGCAGAGAGAAGAATAATTACTCCCTAAACTTTGGGTCAGTCTTTCTGCCTGTCTCCCTTCTTTCTTTACCTGTGTTTTAACTCCCTCCTTAATAAATTAGTAAAGTAGGTTAAAAACTTAACTTCGTAGATTATTATGGACATTATTCAAAGGATGAATGACCTGTGGGGACTAAAGTATGGTGCTGTCATTTGCAATCTATAAATGCATATTCTAAATCTAAAATTTATGAGTAAAATGTTTTAAATTGTTTAAAAAACAGTCACTATGCACTTATATAACCTTTTTCTTTGCTTGGAATGGCTTCCCTTTCTTCCCTGTCTCTCAAAATATATTCATCCTTTATTATTCAGCTTAAATCCCTCCTTTCTGGGAGTCCCCAACACCCAGTCCCCTAAACAAAAATACAAGTGCCTTGTTTTTCCTGCCTGCTCCCAGAATCCATTTGCTTCTTTGGGTTTTTATCTTCTTATATAGACTTGTGGACTCTGTAAATGTCTTCCGTCGACCTACATGTGGCATATAAATATTAAAGGTGCCTAGAAAATAGTAAATAATACAAAATCACCTTGACTTAGCCTCTGTGACCTGGAAGGAAGTAAAGTTAGTCAGCTGCAACAAGATACTTCAAACTTACTGTGAGATTATAAATTTTCTGCAGTAGTGGGCATCTATGGCTTTTAAATCACCATCGCTCATTCCCCGTTTCATTCACTCATTAAATATTTATTGGGCACCTATTGTGTGATATGTAGTATTGCAGGTTTCAGAGATGTAGCAACAAGACAGACAGGCAAGGTTCTTGCCTTCATGCATGTTACACTCTAGTGGCAAAGGACAGGCTAACAAATAAACCTGGGAACCACAGCTCCCCGGTCTTCCATTCATTTTCTCAAGGTAGAGCTAATCTCGCCATCCGACTGTAGGGCAGGGAGTGGCGGGGTCCAGATCTGGCTAATTCCCCTGGCTGTGAACATTGGTCTGTAGATGAGTGAGTGATATATTTAGGTCCAATGAATATCAATGCCAGAACTTTTGCCGGGAATAAGCTTGCTTTCTTTCTGTTTCTTTTTTTTTTTTTTTTCCGAGACGGAGTTTCGCTCTTGTTACTCAGGCTGGAGTGCAATGGCGCGATCTCGGCTCACCGCAACCTCCACCTCCTGGGTTCGGGCAATTCTCCTGCCTCAGCCTCCTGAGTAGCTGGGACTACAGGCACGCGCCACCATGCCCAGCTAATTTTTTGTATTAGTAGAGACGGGGTTTCACCATGTTGACCAGGATGGTCTCGATCTCTTGACCTCGTGATCCACCCACCTCGGCCTCCCAAAGTGCTGGCATTACAGGCTTGAGCCACCGTGCCCGGCCTCTTTCTGTTTCTTTTTTCTACCTGGAGCTGGTAGAATAGCAACTTGAAGCTTCTAGAGATTAACTTGCTATACTACAGCATTACTCTGCCTGAAAAGAGTGCTCACAGAGGAAGGAAAGAAATTAAAAGGAGGTGGAGAATCCTTATGACCATGTTTGAACACCTGGATCTAGCAATGCCTGAACTCAATATTGTCCTAAGACTTTTCATGTGCATGAGTCAGTAATACCTATTTACTTAAACTGGTTGAAGCTGAGCTTCTGCCATTTGCAGTCCTAAACACCATGTTACAGTTCCGACTACCAGCTAGGTAATTAGCATGCTTAATTGAGAAGCCATTTTCTGATGATTGGTATTCAGTCTCAATGATGGTAGCAATGTTACTTGGATTAAGAAAATCACAGAAATTGGAAATAGGGATTATAAGATCTAGGATGTTCATTTCACAGATGGAGGACTTGAATGTGTAATGGATTGAGGATTTTGTTCTGAGCCTAGATTTTTAGAAGCCAGTTTTGATGACACCCAAGATAGTGATGCTCACAAGCCCCCTCATGGTTCGTATCCCCTGTTGAATTTAGAAGCTGCTGCTGGCAGGGCATGGTGGTGCACACCTGTAATCCCAGCAATTTAGGAGGCTAAGGTAAGTGGTTTGGTTAAGCTCAGGAGTTCAAGACCAGCCTGGGTAACATGGCAGAACCCCATCTCTACCAAAAAGTACAAAAATTGGCCAGGTGTGGTGGTGTGCACCTACAGTCCCACCTATTTGGAAGGCTGAGGCAGGAGGATCGCTTGAGCCAGGGAGGTCGAGGTTGCAATGAGCTGTGATCACACCCTGCACTCCAGCCTAGAAAAAAGTGAGACCCTGTCTCTAAAAAATAAAAAAAAAAAATCAAAACATAGAATCTGCTGCTACCTTTTAATAGTTTTTCCCATGTGAGGATATTCTGGAAATTTGGAAGTTTTAGAAAGTTTTAAGATGAGAAATGAGCACATCTCTCCAATAGAATCAGATTTTTTTTTTCAAAAGAGAAATTGCAGGGTGGTTCCCTAAGCTACTTTTCTTAGCACCCTCAGAAATCATGAGACATGAGATTGTATTTTAGGATCATCTAAGTAAACTTCCATTTCTCCCTCTCCCGCCTCCTTTTTCTAATCTGAGGGGATAGATCGTGAGTCCTTCAATCTCTGTGAAATGCTTTTCACTTTGGGTGTCATTTTAAATATGAATTTTCTCTGAATCCTAGAAGCTTTATTTCATTTTGTACCTTTTCCTGTAGCCTGGGAATTAAATTTTGTCTTGATGCTGCAATTTCTAGATTCTGTTCTTTATGTATGGTATTGTAGACAAAAGATGCTCAAACGTTATCCTCATTTGCAGGGGACACTAAAGACAGAACAGAAAATAAAGACTGTTATAATTGAAATTGCAGTGTTTTAAAGCAAAGCTCATTTTACTTGCCTGGTTTTCTTGTAATCCACTGGAATCCATCATAAAAAGCTTATTACTGCTTGCAGGGATGTTTTATCAGGTACCTACAAAGGACTGGGGTCATTGGTGCAGGAAATGAAATGCATAATAACACAAATACAATTAAGCTTCTGGGTCATTTGGGGTGTTCAGGAACTGTCTAGTTTCTTCTATCACAGAGGAATGCCACCCAGGAGCAATTAGACACTTTCCTCACCTTTTCCCATTTGGACGGGGGAAGGAGGACAGGTGGGTCATTGTGCCTGAAGTGAAGTCCTTATATACCCAATAGCACATTTTGTTTTTCCCATGTTGAACTATTCATGTAAATATCACATTCTGACCAAGGTAGACCCCATCCAGGTCCCTTTGGGCAGGTTTTACCCTCCACGGTAGTAGCCAAGGGTAGAGAAGGAACTAAGAATGCCATACAATTGTTAGCCATCTAGGCAGCTTATTAAAGTCATCAATAGACTGAGTGCTTTCCTCCAGGCTAGAAGCACCTCCAGCCAGCTGGGGCAGATGAGATCAGATGAATTGCCTCTTTGCCCAGAGTATGTGTTAGAGGTAACTTACTGAAGGGACAACATTAAGAACCCTCAAGGCCAGGATAACTCCTTAGTTGTGCCATGACTCTGCCCCATAGGCTCTTACTCTGTTTTCTACTCAAATTCCTTCCTCAAATTTAACCTAAAGAACGTCTGAAGTAGAGTTTCCCAAACTGTCCCATAACACCTGTTGATGTGTTTCAATTCATTTTCCTAGTGATGTCACCTGCTTCAGAAGATGCCCATTACTGGGGCGTTAGGAGGGACCCTCACACGGGGACTCCACCCCATCTACGTACTCAGTGTATGTGTTTGTTCCTATGAGGGAAAGAGGGTCAAAACTCTGTGTCCTACTGATCTCGCTGTGCCATCATTTGTCTCACTGGCCAAAATCAGCTGGTAGGACACCGCGTGTCTCTGACTGATGGACACCGCGTGTCTCTGACTGACTGACAGAGAATAGCTGAAGCATACTTTATCTCACATTCATGGCTTTCATTTGATGTCGTCATCACTGATCCTGTTACGCTCTTTCCCCTCCTTCAACAGGGTTCTGTTCTGAGTAACTCCACCCCTCACTTCTTCACCTCCTTCCAGGGATGTTGGTTTTACAAATGCAAAGACCATGTGAACCTGAAACATTCTACTATGTGCTTTTATTGTGCTATGTGTTTTATGATGGTAAATTAAGTACAGTCTTTTGCATATGATTGTTTTTTAGTATTGAATGTCTCTTCCACTGCAAGATAAAGTTTCACAGAGCAACATGTTATTTTCCTTCTTCTCTTCTTATGCTGGTTCCAGCTCTCAGAATATGACAAGGCACACGATAGGCAATCCTTCTACATTTCTGAAGGAATGAAGTCAAGCTGGCACTTTCCCCTATTTGGACAGGCATATTATTCCAAAGTAGAGTAACAGAAGGAGCTGCTAGAGAAAGAGAGGAGTGAAGTGATTCCCTGGGGGAGCAGGGATGAGAAGAGAGAGAGCCCTGCCCACTTGGAGTTCTGAATTTTAGTTGTTTTTGGAGTGCCCTGCGTCCCCACCTTAGATTCCGTAATGTAGTCCTGTATTCTTATGTTAGACTTCCTCAACTTTACATGGAATTCTCTTTCTTGCAACCAGAGAGCCTTAACTGATGAAGATGTACAGGAAGATCTTAATGGAGACGCTGACCTACACCAAGCAGAGTATTTTATTTGCCCCAAACCGTATTTGAATTTTATGCATGTATCCAAAACTCTGCGTCCTGACCAGGTTAAGCAGTAGAGAGTTCTGAGAAGGAAAAACATGTCGGAAATTACAATTAGCATTGTTTCTAGTCATCAAGATTTTGGACAGGCACATGCCTATAATCCCAGCACTTTAGGAGGCCAAGGTGGGTGGATCACTTGAGGCCAGGAGTTCAAGACCAGCCTGGCCAACCTGATGAAACCCTGTATCTACTAAAAACACAAAAATTAGCTGGGCATGGTGGTACATGCCTGTAACCCCAGCTACTTGGGAGGCTGAGGCAGGAAAATCACTTGTACCCAAGAGGCAGAGGTTGCAGTGAGCTGAGGTTGTGCCACTGCACTCCAGCCTGGGTGACAGAGCGAGACTCCATCTCAAAAAAAAAAAAAAAAGCTTATGCCCTTGCATTTACTCATTCTGACAGTGCTTGGAGATATCTATCCCACTGATAAGTCATTGAAAACATTTCATTACTAAGCTTCTATGTACTGTTTACTCTCTGGGTTCACATGAGAAAGTGGCCCATGGAGGAATGATGCTAGTATGATTTTTTTTCCTATTTAATTTTCACTCCTCAAAGAAGAAAAACAACAACCAAAGCTGGGAAATGTGTCAGTATTCTGTGGCTGTATAAAGGGAAATAAAATCAGGTTGGGCATGGTAGCTTATGCCTCTAATCATAGCACTTTGGAGGCCGAGGTGAGTGGATCACTTGAGCCCAGGAGTTCAAGACCAGCCTGGGCAACACGGTGAAACCGCATAACTACTAAAAATATAAAAAATTAGCTGGCCATGGCGGTGTGCACCTGTAGTCGCAGCTACTTGGGAAGCTGAGGTGAGAGAAGCACTTAAGTCGGGGAGTGGAGGCTGCAGTGAGCGTGACCACACCACTGTACCCCAGCCTGGACAGCAGAGCGTGACCCTGTCTCAAATAAAATAAGAATTCAAATAACAGGATTGCTCGAATAAGTTTTTCAAAGCCAATGAACAACTGGTTTCTGCTCTTGGCCCTAGATAAACATTTGCTGTTTCCAGATCAGACACGAGTTTAGTGAAGAGAATGATGAGAGAGGTTAAAGGAGGAAACAGCCATGTGCCTGCACCCCGAGGCCAGCAGCAGAAGCCCTTACACTCCTGGGGCTGAAGGGATAGAGGAGGGAACAGCGTTCCTGTGCTCCGGAGGAGGTGGAGTCGCAGAGGAGGGGCCACTTAGCAGAAGTTATAGTTTCAAAGGAATTCAGAAGAATGCAGGCACCAGCAGCATGTTTGTTATTTTTATCTTAATTTATTTTTGAGACAGAATCTTCCTCTGTCGCCCAGGCTGGAGTGCAGTCGTTCCATCTCAACTCACTGCAACCTCCACCTCCCGGGTCCAGGCAATTCTTCGGCTTCAGCCTCCCATGTAGCTGGGATTACAGGTGCTCACCACCAGGCCCTGCTAATTTTTGTATTTTTAGTGGAGACGGCGTTTCATCATGTAGGCCAGGCTGGTCTCCAACTCCTGACCTCAGGTGATTGACCCGTCTCAGCGTCACAAACTGCTGGGATTACAGGCGCGAACCACCACGCCCAGCCAGCAATATGGTACAAAGCAGAGACGCAAGAAGGAAAACTCAAGCCCATCCAGCCCTCTGTTCTCCTGCCAGGAACTCCCATTGGTGGAGTCCAGTTGGGAGCTGGAGGCCCAAGCCTGCCCATTGGTGTGACCCAGCCGTGTCTTCCGTATGGGTCACTCCTTGGGTGCAAAAGTGAACAGAGGCTGAGCCTCAGTGAGGGCAGCCCAGGGTAAATAGTGAGCACGAGGGATTGTCTGTTGTCTTCTGCACCTCAGGTTCGGTCTGTAGGTCATACACTCTGAAAAAGGCACTCAAGCCTTGTGAATTTTTATTGTTCTTTTTGTTGTTGTTGTTTTGTTTTTAAATGTAAGCTGTGTTAGGGAAATGCAATAATATTGTTACTACTAAAACACGTATTTCTCTTTCCTTTCACGTGAGTATTTCCTGTGTCAACTGGCTATTACTGTCTTTGGAACATTTCCAAAATCATCCTTACCTTGATCATGATTCATGCCTGAGTCACTTCCCATGTTGAATATCGTGATTTCCTCCTTTATGCTTTTCTTAAGCCCTCAGCCTTTAGACATCAGGGTTCCCGGCTGAGTCCGCCAGACATTTCTTTTTTCACCAAGCCGACCTCGTCATCACTGGTGATGGATGTCTTGCCTGTTCCTCCCTAAGCCAGCCTGGAGTGGCCCTTCTGCTTTTCAGGTTTCCCCACCAAGCTTCGCCGTTTCTGTGAGTGCACATGTACCTGAAAATTCACCCCCGCTGTCCATCGCATGAATACTTCTAACTATCTCAGCTCTCATTCTTAAATAGCTTAGTATGCTTTTAAGTAATTGTGTGGGTATTCACTCAGTAAATTCATTCAAGAAAGTATTCATTGTATGTAATATCGTCTCCGTCTGCACTGTAAGGAACAGTAAAATGAAAGAAACCACTCAATACCTTAATGCAGCCTGCAGACAAATCTCTTCCCACCACAAAAAGGGTGTGGTGTCCTCTTTGTGTTCATATCAAGTTTCCAAGCCCCTACCTTACTGAGTTTGCTATTTGTTTTGTAACAGACTTGTAAAAAAAAAACTGAATCTCCCCATGACTTTGGAATCACTTTGTCCGACGTTTATGGAGAGACTGTGGTTTTAATCCTACAGCGGAGTGGGACACACCTGGAACCCAGCCCTCCCTCCAGGAACCTGAAATAGTGCCTCTCTTCAGGCAGTGATAGAGCTATCTATCTATCTATCTATCTATCTATCTATCTATCTATCTATCTATCACAAAACACAGTGAGACCCGTCACTCCCCCCCGTCAAAGCCCTCAGCACTCCCCATTGTTTTAGGCTGGTGAAATGCCCATTGCTCCCAGTGTTAGAGGGGAGTGGTGGGAGCAGCTCAGGGAGGAAGGGAGGTGACACGGGTCATTCTGTCTGCTCACTCATGCCACCTCTCTGTACCCGCTGGTGGGAGTGGCCTTGTCTAGGTCATGCTTTCAGCAGGTTGCACCTGTTGCCCAGGATAGCTTATGGCAAACACTCCTGGAATGTGTGAACGTATGAGGCATGGCTCCTAGGAAAATCCCGTCTGCTTGTGACCCTCTGAATGTGAAACAGAAGTGCTTGAGAACTGACCACTCTGTTCCGTCTAAGCGACATCACTGGGAGGTCTCCAGTGTCCACCTGGGCCAGGTGTGCGCAGCTCGCATAGCTGCTGACAGCCCTACACTGCACCTCCTTTTGCCCATAAGTATGGGTTGTTTATATTCTTGAAGTTATGAATAAGACTTAACATGGGCTTTGATCTCTTGTTTGTGTGAATCTGACAGATGATCCAAGCTTTTGTATTATCTTAAGGCTAAACTCCTTCCCCCTTTGTAAAGGTAAGAAGGCTTTTCAGAATATGACCAGGGCTGACCTCTGCCGACTCCCTTCTGTTTTTCCCTATCAGCAGCCGATGTTTCTGGATAGAGAGCCTCTTGCCAGCCCTAACTCACCAGGCTTCCCTCAACACCGAGCGTCCGTGCCTGCTTGCTGCTCATTTGCTCAACTGTGATGTGTTAAGCATGTGCCACATGCCATCACTGCTGTAGACACTGGCATTCACTACCGAGTACAGAGGATCCCACAGGGGCCAGGATGATGGCAGCTGAGAGGGAGACAGAGAGGCAGGAACAGAGGGCAGAGAGCTAGGCAAAGATTGGATCACATGGGACTCTGAGGCCAGGATGAGGACTTCTGACTTTATTCATTTGTAGGAGGATATGGGAACTTTTGCAGGAGGGACATGTCATGGTCCATTCTCTCTTTTTTTTCAGGGAGATGGTAATTACTGTAGAGGAGTATCAAAGACCAGCAGAGGCAGAGGAATAGAAATTGGGGCACTGCCAATGATCAAAGCTGAAAAATCTATTATATATAAGCCGATTTACACTGCTTTGTACATTTCTTAATATGTAAATGTTATAAGATTTACATATCCTGTCAACATGGCAGGCATATGCTTGTAATGTTAAGAAAATTGGATGCATGAGTAATGCCAGCAAAAAAAGCGTGCCCACAGGTGGCCTCGATTTTCCACGCAGCCTGTTTCTGGGAAGAAGCTCATTGCAGTGGCAGCAGCGCGTGTTTTAGAGCTAGAGACTGTCTGATCCTGACACTTGACCTTAGGCACGCCCCTTAAGCCCTCTGCTCCTTATTTCCGCATAAACCAAACAAGAGGATGCTAAAGAAACACCAATTGCTTCCCCTTGTTTCCACCCAGAGGGAGGCACCTGAGAAGCACGGCCCTCTAACAGGCTTGGTAGCTGACTCAAGTTTCTGTGGAAATGCCTGACCCGTGAAGATGTATCTCTTCAGTGTCCTCTCTGCTCCGCAGTCACGTGAGGCAAGCATGGTGGATGACCATGTGCTCGTGGATGCTAACTTTTCACCAGGCGGAACTCCTGAGCTCCTCGTTTGCTCAGCTTTGCATCCACCTTCCTGGATGGTGTGAGCAAGCCAGGATGCCCGTGTCCAGCTGTACTTGAAGGTAAACTTGTGCCTGTCAATTCCAGCTTCTTGAGGCAATACATTCTCTCTCTCTCTCTTTCTCATTTCATTGTCTATCTTGCTCTTAATCTTGTTTAAGATTCTGTAACTAACAACCAAAGAATCCAAAAAGTACAGCTGGATACAGCTCCTTGTTTGCTTCCACATTCCTGGATGGCAGATGGGGACGCAGAAGGGAAGAAGCTTAGAATGCCCGTTTGACAATATACCTATGTCACATCCTGTCACCCAGCCCTAACCACAGCACAGCACAGCACAGTCTGAGCTTCAAATCCCTGACTCTTTCCTCTCTTTCTCAACTTCCTGCAAACCCAGGCGGAGAATTGGGATTATGTATCGATCCCCAAACACGTCAACAGAGCGGGGTGGTTGTGAAGAATTCATGGTCTGAAGGCAGCCTGCCTGGTTTGTTTCCCAGGTTAAAGGGTGTCTCAGTCCCAGCTTCCTCTAGGACTCCCTCCCTCCTGCGTGCGGTGAGGATGCAGTAAGATAATAGGGGCACTGTCTTGTGCTTAGATTCGAACCTAGCACATGCTAACCAGTCAGTCTATGGCAGCTGGTACTGTGTGTGTCAAAAACCGATACATGCATACATATAGCTGTATTATTATAATGCGTATTTATTTACAACATTTGTTTATTCTATTTACTATCAAGGATACCTACAAGAATAAACAGTAACTGTTTATGGTACCGATTCTGAAGAAGAAAACTAGGAAGTGAGGTTTCTGTAGACTTACTTTTAGTGGGACAGCAATTTGCTGTGTTTGGATGTTTTAGTAATGTATATGTGTTACTAACCACATAAATCACTTAGAATAACACCGGGCATGTAGCAAGTGCCTCAGAAATGTGAACTAATATTGTTTTCAATGCTGTCTTAGATATTAAAGTGGGTTGTATTAATTGTGATGAGTTAATAGACTCTCAATCATGGTAGCTAACAGAAAAGATTTTTCCATTAACTCTTGGATTATATTTTTGGATTCTTTGGTTGTTAGTTACAGAATTGTAAACAAGATGAAGAGAGAGAGAGAGACATGAAGCAAAAGAGAGAGAGAGAGAGAGAGAGAATATATGTTGGCTTAAGAAGCCAGAAACGACAGTCACATGTTTACCTTCAAGTACAGCTGGATACAGGGGCACAGGTGCTTTGGGAGCGCATGGGTTCCCTACCTCCAGGCTGAGAATTCCTCCTGTCAGCTTAATTATTCTCAGGAGGTTCTGTGGGGTGACTTGGCACTCTATCGATACAGTAGTTTCAGGAACAGGGGGATTAGCTATTCAGCAGCAATCCCAGCAGAAGTTCCCGGTGTGCATCTCTCAACCCCCGCCTTAGGTACAGAAAGACTTGATTGCCTGTGCTTTGTTCATGCGTAGACTTTGTGACTTGAGGGTAAAGCAGTCTCACATGACTCCAAAGAGTGTAAAAGAGAAAGCTCCCCACTTGCCAATAGAAAGATAGGTAGATAGATAGACAGACAGACAGGCAGATAATACTGTCATCAGGTGAAAGGGTGAATGTCAACCAGGAGCATGACCAAAGTCAACTTTTGGCAGCATGTATACTGTGTTTCCTCTAGTCTTTTGAGAAAACAGAACTTCTAATGAGCAAAGTAGCAAAAATGAAATTATGAGATGTGATTAGGCAGTGCTACTTGGATGGAGTGTGCAATGTGGGGGCTACACGTAGTTATATTTTGTGCACCAATTGTCATGCTATTAGAGTGTATTTAACCATCTGATGTATAATTAGATGTTCTCTACTATGTATTTAAGTGTACTTATGTTCCATCACTTTATAGACAAATTTCTTTCTTGATTTCATTGCTTTGTATGAAAATCTCTCTAATGTTTCCTTAAAATAAAAATTAATTGCTTTTCAGCAAACTGTGAGCAAAATGACGTGTCCCCCAGGAAGTATTTCCTAGTCAGTCAGTTTCCAAGTACTGCATTTGTAACCAAAACTGTTCATAATTGGCTTGAAACTGACATTTGCTAACTTTCTGTACTAATTTTAACAGAAAAAAAAAGAAGACACTAAAACTAAATCAAGGAAGTTTGTCAAGCTGACATTCTTTTAGACCTTATAAATTCTTAGGGAACATGAGCTGTGTTAATAAACAAATCCAAATTCATAATGCCACTTGCACAAGTAAAGTTTCTTTCTAACTCGTGTAAAATCAAAACAAGTATTCTTTCTAGGTAGCTTCCCAATAAGCAGAGTTTTATTTTATTTTATTTTACTTTTTATTTTTGAGACAGAGTCTCACTCTGTTGCCCAGGCTGGAGTGCAGTGGCATGATGTCAGTTCACTGCAATCTCCACTTCCTGAGTTCAAGTGATTCTCTTGCCTCAGCCTCCTGAGTAGCTGGGATTCTAGGCATGTCCCACCACACCCGGCTAATTTTCTATTTTTAGTAGAGATGGGGTTTTGCCATGTTGGCCAGGCTGGTCTCAAACTCCTGGCCCGAAGTGATCTGCCAGCCTTGGCCTCCCAAAGTGCTGGGATTACAGGCGTGAGCCACAGCACCCAGCCCCAATAAGCAAAGATTTGAAAACCCAGGCTCCTTCAAGATTGTGGAATCTCCTCCTCAAATGCTGGTTCCATTGTCTTCAATATATGGTTTCCATGGTTACCTGAGTGACCGCATCACATGAACAGCTAGGAGACAGTGGAGAGGACCAGTGAGTGGTTGGTTGGCACCAGCTGGATGTGGGAGCACTGCTTCCCTCCCACTCCATCTGCCCCACAGACCTCAGTCCTGTGGCTGCCTCTACCACAAGGATAACTGGAAACAGAAGGTTAGCTCTGGGCCACAGCGAAAAGAAAACGGTTTTTGGTGAACAGCCAAATGGTGTCGGTGACATAAATATCATAAAATCAGTGGGGTTTTCTTGTTGTTTTTTGCCGTGGACCTTTTACGGAACTGTGCATACGGGCCGTGCATGAAGAGCCTCCATGGGTGCATGAGTGAACCACATGTTCGCTGGAGATGTTTCAGTGTTCATCATGAATTATCGCATGCGATGCTCACAAGCCCCGTGCAAGTAAGCCTAAGCAGGTGATGGCACCCGAAGGGAAAATTCAGTCTCCAGAGGCTCCATTGTACCATCATACATCTGGGACGTTTAGAGTTGGGGCCCCATATGTTTGCCCAGATTCCAGTGTTCAAAAACTGCCATAAAGTTGGTATCATTAAAGGACTAAGAAATCCTTGGGAACCAGCAGGTGTCACACCCCAACACTCCGGGTCAGAGTAGGGAGGAGGCAGGAAATGGAAATGAGTGAAAACACTGGATGTGAAGCTGTAGGGAGGACGGCATTCTGGCCAACAGGGGCGCAGGCTAAAGACGCTGCTGAAACTCACATCCGCCAGCTGTTGCTGTTTGGGGCTGAGGTCTCGGGTTACCAGAATTCCTTCATGAAAAAGAAGAAATTCTGATACTCAGGTGAAATTTTTAAATATTTACAATATAATCAAGGCCAGACAAGACACGTCTAAAAGTTTGCAACTTTTAGCTCAGAGACTGAAGAACTGATTTTGACATGTGTTAGAGACAGACAGACATCTGAACCACGTAGTTTGGCAAATATTGTCAAGTGCACTGAGATGGATGCAGAAGGGGTTTTTGGGTTTTTTGGTTTTGTTTTTGTTTGTTTGTTAGTTTTGAGTAGTGTATGGAGTAGCTTGGTACTAGAAAAAAAAATTTTAAGTCCGGTAATATGAAATTGACTAAATGAACTATAGTAGCTACATTTAACAGAATGTAATGTGTCCGTTAGATGTGATGACATAGATCTGGAAAGATACCTTGGATATATGGTTAAGCCCAAAGCATTTAAATGAAGAGCACCCTCATTCTAATTCCATGGGGCATATAGATTTAGTCTCTGTCACCAAGGGTCTCTGGTTGGCTGGACAATTTCTCCCTGTCGTCCCTTCTGTTATTGACAGATGTATGGTGAATGGGAGAGCTTAGTCTTTTCTCACATCGGTAGGTGAACCAGTTGTCTGGAAAATTATTGTATTACGGCTAGAAAAGACTTTAGAAGAATCTGTACCAAAATATTAATGGAATTATCTCTGAATGGTAGGATTATATAATAATGATTTTTAAAATCCACTTGCTATCGGTAATTATGAACTCGTTTACTATTTAGAAAGAGTATTTGTATATTTCAGAAAATAATGAAAGTTTTAAAAGAGACAATTATATTCTACTGTAATGATTTCCATTTTCCTTAAACGGTCTCTCAGGAATAAAATACATAAAACTGACATTATTTAAAAGGGCAAGGCCAAATAACATTTACAGCGGCAATTGTCAATACCCAGGGCCCAGTAAATGTATGTCGCCTAATGGCTGCAAATATTCTTTATCGTTTTATTGTAAGCATATAACAGTTTCTCAAAATTATGATCTAAGTGAAAAAAGATAGCTTACACCATTGTCTTGTTTCTGTGACCAACACAAGGCCCAAACCCTGCCCCACACTCGATAAACATTGATCAAGGATGATATGCATTCCCCAGCCCCCAGTGATGCTTTGAGACCAGAAATGCCGATGTCTGCTATTTCCACAGTTCTAAATTGGCTCTGAGCCCAGGGAGGTGAAAGACCCAATATTTGTCCAATTGATGTGGCACAGAGAAAGAAGAGTCGTTGAAGACCAATTTGCCTCATGTCTTACTTCAAGAGAAAAAGGAATTCTTCCAAATAATTTTGATTTTCAGAGAACGTTAAGAATGAGAGAAATTCTGAGTCTGTGCCTGTGTCCCTTGGTGTTCGGTTTACATTTTCCTTTGCTTTGCATTTGGCCGTATTGTTATTGACAGCTATTGACTATTAATGACTATTGACATTATTGATGGCTCTGACCCATGAAGTGCAGCTGGTCTGAACATAACAAGACCTGGTTGAGATGAGCACTAGCTGTCACCCAGGCAGGCTGGCCAGGGAGGCACATGAGGCAGAAAGTGCTTTGGGAAGAAAAGAAGAGAATGTATTGTTTGGGAATTTTTTTTTTTTAATCATGCAAAGTCAGGTCATGGCCTGAAAGATCCCATATCCTCCTAGCCCCTAGCCCCTGCCCACCTGTCTGGCCACATCTTGCAGAAGCGCCCCACCCCTGCCACACTCCAGAATACCAAACTTACCTGGGTCTTTTTTTTTTTTCTTCAGACAGGGTCTCAGTCTGTCACCCAGGCTGAAGTGCAGTGGTGTGATCTGGGCTCACTGCAACCTCTGCCTCCCAGGTTCAAGCGATTCTCATGCCTCAGCCTCCCAAGTAGTTGGGATTACAGGCATGAGCCACCATGCCCAGCTATTTTTTTGTATTTTTAATAGAGACGGGGTTTTGTCATGTTGCCCAGGCTGGTCTCAAACTCTTGACCTCAAGTGATCCTCCTGCCTTGGCCTCCCAAAGTGCTGGGATTACAGGCCTGAGCCACCGTGCCCGGCAGTAAGAAGATAATTGAAAGTAAATGTTAGCATCGTTTAGTTTAGTGATCAGGGATGGTGCAGAAGGACAAAGCGGGCCCATAGACATGAACCCAGAAAGCGGGGTGGGATGAGTCCTGGTGGAGCCTCGACTTGTTTGTGTTGCTGTAACAAAATTCCACAGACTGTGCTATTCCTAAAGAACTGCAATTTATTTCTGAGAGTTCTGAAGCCGGGGAGTCTGGGATAGAGGTGCCGGCATTGGTGTGTGGTGAGGGCTGCTATCACTTCCAAGATGGCGCCTGGGTGCTATGCTGGGAACACTGTGTCCTCACAAGGCATACAGGATGGAAGAGCGAAAAAGGGGCCATTTCTCCCTAAAGCCTCCTTTATAAGGGCAGCTCCACTCTTGAGGGCAGAACCCTCATGACTTCATGACTTCCTAAAAGGCTCCATCTCTTAATACCACCACATTGGGATTAATTTTCAGCACTGACTTTGGAGAGGTCACATTCAAACCATAGCAGGTGGCCTCAGCAGGTTCTGTCTGAAGTTCCAGACACTGCTGTCTTAGCAAAGCGTGGGAATGCAGGATGATTGGTGTCCCAGGGAGAGGCAATTGTCTTAACCAGTCTTCCTCATCCACTCCACCTCTCATTTTTATACAGCAGTGAGTGATTTTATAAAACTTAAATTACATCTTGTCCCTTCAGTTCCCCCTGCAATTCCCACTGCACTCATTACGAAAACCAGACACCGTACCACGGTGTATGAAGCCTTACGAGCTCCAGCCCCACCCGCCTCTGTGACAGTATCTGGGGCTGCTTCTCCTTCTGCCCTGGAGCTGCAGGGATAGCCTCACTTCTGTCTCCCATGCACAATGGGGCTGTTCTGCCCATCCTTTACTTCCTCTAAAATGCTGCCACAGTCTTCTCACAGCTCGAATGGCTCCTTCTCCTCAAGGTTCAGCTGAAACACCACCTCTTTAGTGATCTGACCACCACCCACTGTCACACACACACACACACACACACACCCGCACACACACATTCACAGACGTCAACTCTCAGCCACACTGCAATACAGGGCTCTCATATCCTTCATGGCATTTATCGGTAGCTAACAGGTCTTGTTTGCTTATTCATTCATTTATTTCTCTGTGAAGGCAAGGACTTATTTTTCTCATTTAAGGCTGTGTCTATCACCTGGAACAAAATCTGCCACATGGTAGGTGCCCCCATGTACACGTGCTTAATAATGAAAGGAATGAAGGGAGGGAAGGAAGCTTGGAAGAAAGGACTGGTAAACAGGTGAGAAGAACCACAGGCACGGAGGTAAGTGCCTGAATCCGTGGTGCTGGGGTTGTGCCCACATGGACATCACAGTCCTGACATCCGTGGTGTGACTTAGAGTGTATGATCCCTGGACACAGTGAATAGGGACAGAGCTGCGAGTTCAAGCTTTATTACTATCATTATGATCTTATTTATTAGCTTGGGACCTTGGACAAGGGACTTTAGTGCTCAGAGACTCGGTTTCAAGTGGGGATCACAATATCAGCGTCTTCATTTGGCTTCAGTGAAGAGTAGAAGAATGAGATAGTAGTAAACACACAGGCCCCTCCCTGACATGTATGGGCTCTGGGGCAAGTGCATAACCAGGTCTCTGCCAGCTTGGTTTAGATTCACCCAGAAGCAAGACCTGAGATAGGTGCTGGAAGGCAATTAAATATTTATGGAGATGAAGAAAAATACCACTAAAGGAAAGGAAAAGTGAGGCAAGGAAGGAACCTATGTTATCTAGCAAGGGACTGCAGCAGGCAACCGGAGCTTCCCCCGTCCTGGAGCAGCTCAGGGCTGCCTCCTCCTGGGGGTGAGGAAGGGACGTGTACATACCAACACCCATTCGTCTTCCATGGAAGGTGGCTCCCACGAGCTTGGTTCCTGTACATTTTCCACCTGCTGTTCTGGCAGCAAAGCAGATTCCAGCATAAACAGGAAGCCCCGAGGCAGGAGACGCGGCTCTCGAGGTTGGACGCCAGGCTGGGTGCACCGAAGTGGAGAAGCCTGCGGAACGTGGAGGTGTGCCAACAGCATCTGCTACACACAACATATGTCTAGATATTCAGAAGTTATAAATCAGGCTAACAAACTGATAAATAAAACATGTTCTGTCCTCCCACCGTGACAAATAGACCTTCCTAACTACCTGGCATGCGAAGTAAGGATTCAGAATTCTTGGACTCAGCTCTTCAGATGCTGCCTTGGAATCTGCCAGTCCCAGAAGAACCAGCCTGGGCCAACTTCTCTTCCTGCCTCACCTCCTCACCACACAAAGGGGCACGTGCCTGTGGGGAGGTCCACTAGCATTGATGGCTTCTGGAGTGCCCTCTGCAAACAGCTGCCGCCTGGTCTTGCATTGGGCCCTGCAGGGAGTATGCTGGCAGCGTGTCTCATCCTCACGTGGGTGGATCCAGGAAAGAGGGATGCACAGACTTGGAAGTGGGTTTGCCCATTGAACAACACGTTTTAGGCTCTTGCAATGGTGGACCCTGATGGTGCCTGACTTGTAGCCCCCCCAGCACTCGCTGTAGCCCTGGGTATAGGCCTCACAGACTCCAAATGCAAGTGCCTGTGACTCTTCCTGGGAGTTTTCCCTGGTGACCAGATTCCACTCTGCTCATCCATGGGCAGGCTGCAAGTGTGGGGAGGTAATGCCTCCTGGAGCCACCCCACCTGTGACTGACAGGGGATGATGGGTAAATGTCCCTATCCCCTCCCCTCCTGTTGGGTTGTCTGAGGCCTGTTTCACAAGGTCCCCAGGAGTTCCCAGTGAGACTAAGCCTGGCTGCCTGCAGTGACCCACCCCCTCCCCGTGCTCAGTAATGGACCATGTATGTCTGCCTCCTGTCTCACTACCGCACTCTCCTGCACTGGTTACTGGGAACCCCTTCCAAAATCAGTGCTTGCACCCGAAAGCTTATCTCATGGTCTGACATGCCTGGGCACCTGGAATGTTGGCTAGAAGGGGTGACAGGCTGCAGGTTACCATGTCCCTTTGGCCTCATGATGCAAAGAAACAGAGTCCTCTAAAATGGCCCGGGGCAGCCCCACCTGCCACTTGGTAAGAACCCACAAATGGTACCTGTTCTGTAACCATCGCTACCTTAACAACATTTTGAATTCTTGATGTTTCGAGTTCTTATCTGTTGTTCTTTCTGATACACACCAATTGTTTTAGTAAATGAAAGATAGCTGTGTTTGGGTGTTATTTTAGTTAACGGTCTTCTTTGAAGTTTCCATGGAGAGCATTCTTTAAATGAGCTGAGAAGGCTAAACTGCCTCTAACTTTTCCAGAAGCTGAGGACAGAAGAAAGAAAATCACATTGTTTCTCCACATGGAGAGCTGGAAGAGAGCATGTTAGGTCTTTTGAGAAAAGCAACAGAATGAAGTCCATTTCACCACTGATAAAGTAAATACAGTGCTTGTCAAATCAGTGGAGAGCCACGTGACTTTTCTCCAAATAGGCTAGAATCTTTGCGACCTTTCTAGAGCATGAGATGATATTTTATAGCAAACAAAATTGCTGAGCAGAAATATTAATCAAGGGAGCAGACATTTAATTACCATATCGTGTGCCTAGCCCTGTAGAGAATATAAAGTTACCCTTGGACAAGTTTTTGGTCCAGATGAAGAGTTAAGGTACAGTTGATGGAATAAAGCAAGTGCTAAAAACGTGATTTTAGAAATAAGTAACTGGGCCAGGTGCGGTGACTCACGGTGATTCCCAGCACTTTGGGAGGCCCAGGCAAGCGGATCACCTGAGCTTGGAGTTCAAGACCAGCCTGGCCAACATGGTGACACCCCATCTCTACTAAAAGTATAAAAATTAGCCGAGTGTGGTGGTGCATGCCTGCAATCCCAGCTGCTTGAGACGCTGAGGCAAAAGAATCACTTGAACCCGGGAGGTAGAGGTTGCAGTAAGCTGAGATAGTGCCATCGTACTCCAGCCTGGGTGACTGAGCAAGAATCTGTCTAAAAAAAAAGAAAGAAAGAAGTAACTGAAGAAAGATCAATTCAGAGCAAGTTCAAGATTTTAAATATAGTTTGTATACATATGTTTTGGCAGGTGCAAACTAAATTAGAGCAAAATCATTGAGAAATGCAGATAATTTCATCATCAACAATTACTCTATGGAAGGAATTTTGTCAATGAAACACTACGATCCTGCTGAAATACTCTCAGAGAGCCATGAAATGCCCCCTAATTGGAGCACTGAGTCCTGCGCTGACGTTCGCGTCACCAAGAAGTGGAGCACTGACGTGGGTATTTTGGCAGAAGCCACACGTTTCAGCCTCTGTGAAAAGCCAGTTGCTTGCGGTGTTTGTGTTCACTCAAAATGATGTTCCTAGCTAACCGAATATTCAAATTAAGTGGCTTTTTCTTTTACCACTTTTCAAATGACTCAACTTCAAGAAAGTGCAGTTAATAGTAAAACTATGTGAAATACAATTTGATGATGTCATTGATTTCAGAAGACACAGGATTAGAATATTTTAAGTGTTCCTCGAGAATATGTGTTACACATATTCATCCCAGGCCAATGTCTCTCAACCTTGAGTGTGTGTTAGAATCAGTGTTTTTCAAATCCCAATGTCTAAGCTCCATCCAAATTAAAACAGTTTCTGGGATGGGGCCCAAGCATCTGTACTTTTTCAAAGCCTTCTGGAAGCTTCTAATAGGAAACCCAAGGTGAGAACCACAGTGTTAGATAAAAGAAGGAAGAAGTCAAGCACACTGGCACAGATTTGCCCAGATTCTATTGTACATGCACACTGCACCTTCACAAAAGAAGCGGAATGACAGATTTCTGACAGTAGATTTTGTGTTTTTTGTCATTTGTTTAATGAGAAGGGCATTTAGAAAACAAGATTTTCTTTCTTTTTGTTAAGCTCCGAGGTCATTTGAATTTCACAGTAAAAGGAGTTTTTGATGGTTTATTTGGCATGCCTCACGCATCCCCCTCCACGCGCGCGCGCGCGCGCACACACACACACACACACACACACACACACGGTAAATATGTTCTCAGAGATAAAACCAGATGTTTGCCCTTTTCAAAGGAGCATGCTAGGAAGACAGCCAAATAACTGTGTTAAATAAGTCTTGAAAACCCAGGTGAAAAAAGGCTAATGAAACTTTTCAGAATTAACCTAAATCTAAGGTTGGCGAAAAAAAAAAAAGAGATGTTGCATTTAAAATTAGTAAAACAACTTTGCAAGTACCTTCAGATTTATTCTCAGAATTTCTTTGAAATTGATAGACAAGTTTTCAGATGCTGATCTTTTTAAAAGCTGTTTTGCTGTTCTACTTTCTTCATTTGATTTTCTTTAATTATCAGAGTAGTACATATAATGAGTAAATTGCTTTAAAAATTTCCTTAGAAATTCGGCAATCTCCACCTCATCCCACCCTCCTGATACGGTGTCAACAACCTGGTGAAGTCTTCCACTTTTCTCTACGCTTCTACAAGCATTTAGTTTCCATTTACTTATTTAAACATATTTTTATAAAACTCGAGATACATATGATGCAATACGCTTTTTCATTTAATATGGCATGGGTATGCTTTATTATGCCTTCAAATTGGTAGACAGAAGATTTCTATCACTGCAATTCTCACGGAATTCTATAGTATGTATGCAGCACAATAAATTCATTCCTCCACTGAGGGACATTCTGGTCACTTCTAGTTTTTCGCCACGCTGCACACGAGGATGCAACAAATGCGTGGGCACAGTGGAGATGGCTCAGCCGTGCTCCATGGCACCAGGGGGCTCAGCTGGGACTGTGTCTGTGTCTGGGGGCTGGCTGAGACAGCTTGGCGAGAGCCATATGGCTGGGACCTCCTTCCGGCTGTCAGCTGGGTCCCTCTGTTCTATAACAGATGGCCTGTCCACATGACTGGCTCTGTGCTCCTAACAACATGGTGGTCTTGGGTTTCCAGTTGGGAGAGGTCTGAGAGAATGAAGCCTCTGAGCCTTCATGCTTGCTGAAGTTCTAGCAGCCAACACAGGCCACCCGGCCAAGCCTGGTACCAATGTGTGTGTGTGTAGGTGGTGGTGGTTGAGGGGAGGTTACCTAATGGTGTGAATAGTGGGTGCCTGATTCATTAAGGGTCAAAAAGAAGAGGCTGACTGGGTTCCAGGATATGTACAGTTTTATATTTTTTATAAAAATTGCCAGATCACTCTCCCAAAAGCTTGTGGCAATTAACATTATCACCAGTAATGTGAAAGAAAGCTCATTTCCTAAATTGATGTTACTTTTTTTAAAATTTGACAATATTACAGCTGAAAACTATCTTTTAAGTTCTCATTTCCTTTACCATTTGTCAGATGGAAAATCTTTTCATGTATGTATTGGTAAATTGCATTTCCTCTTCTGCAAATTGGTAACCTCAGTGGTTCCTCACTGCACGCAGAGTAAGCACCAGAGTCTCTGCAGTGGTCCGCAGGGGTTTGCACAGTCTGGCTCCCCTGTTCCTTCTCTGACTTCGCGTGGTGCCCTTCTGCACCTCCTGCACACCCCTGCGGCTCTGTGCACCTCCTCCCTCTCCCTAGCATACACTAGGGCTTCTGGTGTTTGCTCCTGCTATTTCCCTCTGCCCGGATTCTCCTCTGCCAGGAGGCTTGCTCAAATCTCTAGAACACAGTGAGAACTTTCTTCACTACTCCCTTAAAATCACACCACCCCCAACATTCTTCAAACCCTCACATTCGCTTTATTCTTTTTATGGCACGGTCTTCTCACAGACCGCAAGGTTAACTTACTCATCATGTTCTTCTCTATACTCCTACCTTCATAAGATGTAATCACCATGAGGACAGGCATTGGTTTTATCAGATTTTGCATTTTGCCATTTTATATGCTCCTATGTCCTCAGTTTCATGCCTGCCATGGTGGGAACCCAGTATGTATGTCAGAGAGCAATGAAGGCCAGGCGTGTCCGGCCAGGATTCCACCCACCAACAAACTCCAGATTCTGATCCTTTCTCCAGAGAAGTTCGACCGGTAATAAAGGTTATCTTTCTTCCAGAAATCAGGGAGTATAAACAATAGCCCAGGATCCTTAAATGTGAGGCCAGTTGTTTTGTTTTGTTTTTTAACCTAAGCTTTATTACATGGTACAATGTCATTCTACTCCCCTTAATGAAAAGAGAGTGGTCTTCAGCATGCCTTTCAACAAATGAAATCAAATTCGTCTAGTGTTCATTGATTAAGCATCAGCCCTATACTGGGAATTGTGTTGGGCTCTTGGAATTCAAAACTGATTTAGAGAATGCGCTTGTCCTTAAAGAGCTTTGTCTGAGCACTGGGTACCGCAGATGGTCTCAACTAACTATAGTGTAAGGCACAAAATCATGCACTAGAAGTCCACGCAGAACGTAAGAGAACAAAGAGGAGGGAACAATTAATTCTGCTCCAGCAGTAGCCACAAATATATCTTCATGCATGTGTAGGTCTTTTTTGTAATTATTTTTAACATATTTTAAAAGTCAGTGTGAGTTTGGAGGGGCAAGATGCCAAATGCACACACAAAGACGAGCAGGTAGCTTCTTATTCTAGCTGCAGTCCCTTTCAAGGAACACTTCTTTCTAAAGCTCGGATTCTAAAATTAGGTGTCAGCGTCCTGCAGAAGCCTCTCCCAGATTTGAAGGGAGGGGACCAGAGTACATTCCAGCCTCTGATCTAAAGAGTGGAAAAGGATGTACTGAACATAGCAACATACCTAGTCAACTCTGAAACCAAGACAATCTACACGCCAAAATTCTCTCAGCAAATCTAAGAGGGTTTGGGATGTGGGGTGGAGAAAAACCCCTATCTGTCCCAGTCTCTTTCCAAATGAAATACTGGACTGCATGTTCTGAACTGTTCCAGAAATCAAGGGCCATGTAAAAGTCAGCCTTGTTTAATTTTATTCCGAGTCTACACATATAGTCGTGCAGTGCACAGTGATGCTTCTGTGAAAGTTGGACCGCACATGAGACGGTGGTCCCATAAGGTTATAATGGAACTGAAACATTCCTGTCACCTAGTGATGCCCTAGTCATCATCATGTTGTAGCCACCATGCCCAGGTAATTCTTTATTTTTAGTAGACACAGAGTTTCTCCATGTTACTTTTTAAAAAAATTTAACGTAGCCTAAGTGTCCAGTTTTGATGAAATCCCCAGTAGAGGATAGTAACTCCGAGGCCCTCACATTCACACACGGCTCACTCACTGACTCGCCCAGAGTGGCTTCCAGGCCTGCACGATCCACTCATGGTAAATGGCCTATGGTAAAGGGCACCTTTTAAAAATCTTTTGTACCATATTCTTACTGTAACTTTTCTATGTTTAGACATGTTTAGATAGACAGGTACTTACCTGTCTATCACAGGTGTCACAGTTGCCTACTCTACTCAGTACAGTGACGTGCTATATGGATTTGTAGCCCAGGAGCCACAGGCTGTGTACCACAGAGCCTAGGCGTGTAGTAGACACTCCTAGTTTGGTTTGTGTAAGTCCACTCTGTGATGTTCACACAGCAATGAGATTGCCTGAGGACACATTTCTCGTAAGAAATCCCTGTCGTTAAACAATGCAGGACAGTGTGTGTGTGTGTGTGTGTGTGTGTGTGTGTGTGTCTTTAACCTGAGTCTAAGTTTAGACCTTCAAACCAAGGTTTAAGAGGAGGAGATATTTTTGGAGTGGAGCATGGAGACCAAGTAAAGAAAAGGGGACGCTTTAACAAATGCCTACTTTATTGGTCCTGCCACTGGCCTCTCCCTTTGGGTCTGGAGCAATAGATGAGAGTAGCATATCTCAACATGCCGAGCTTACAAACACAGGACAAGGAGATGGGGTCTTAAAGGAACCAAATAGTCTGCTTACCTTATTTTTAAAAGAAATTGGCCAGGTGTGGTGGCTCACACCTATAATCCCAGCACTTTGGGAGGCTGAGGCAGTCAGGATCACCTGAGGTCAGGAGTTTGAGACCAGCCTGGCCAACATGGTGAAACCCCATCTGTACTAAAAATACAAAGATGAGTTGGGTGTGGTGGTGCGTGCCTGTAATCCCAGCTACTCGGGAGGCTGAGGCAGGAGAATCACTTGAACCTGGGAGGCGGAGGTTTCAGTGAGCTGAGATCGCGCCACTGCACTCCAGCCTGGGAGATAAGAGCAAAACTCCATCTCAAAAAAAAAAAAAAAAGAAATCAAACGTCTCATCTCATGACTGTGATTCCCAGCCTGTGTCGCTTTGGCCATGTCTGGAGACATTTTTCATCTGACCAAGGAGGGGGGTTGCTGCTGCCATCTCATGGGTAAAGACCAGGAATGCTACTAAACATCCCTGTTAAAAATAAAATCAGATGTAACTAATTTTTAACAGTTCTTGCACATTCAAAGGCACGGTCCTGAAACCAGGAGATCACAAACCGAAAATGGCAAGAGGCAAGGATTATAAAGAACACGGAAGTTTTTTCTCTTTTACAAAAGTTGGTTGTCACAATCAGGGTTTTTGAACGAAAGATGATGGGTAGAAAGTGACCATCTCATACTGTCCGTGAGAGGCAGCGGAAGTTTTGTTTGGGGTTATCAGAGGCATTTATAAGAAATCTTCTGAGTTAAGCTTTCCTTGCATTTGAGATTGAAGCTAGATTAAGCTTTGCTTACTTGGCCTAATTGGTTTTGTCTGCTGGGAGATTGTCAAGCCTGGTCCCTATTTAATGGATCTGAGCATTGTACAGTGCGCTCCGGCCCCCCACGACAAATACATATCTGTCCCAGAATGTCGAGGTGGAGAAACCCCGCCTTATGGTATTGCAACTTGGCAGGCTCAGGTGGGTCTGACTTCTTAATTTAGAGAATGTGAGCCTCAGCGTGAGCTTGGGCAGCAGGGGCCATCCACGGGCCCCCAGGAGTGATGGGGAGATGAGGGTCTGAGCAGCCTGACCCCAGGCTCTGGGCACGCGTGCAGCTCTTTGACTTGACCTCAGCAAGGTGGGTGGCACCAACAGTGTCAGAGATAAGCCTGTTGGGAGTCCCTTGGCATTTGTGCAGCGGGTCCACGATGTTATTTCAATATGGCTGTGGAAGACTTGGTTTTGTAGAATTGGGGAAGTTGCTTTTGTCCCTTTCTTCATTCCGATCCCTGGCAGCAGTACTTCTCAGCATATTGATTTCCAAGCAAAAGCAATAGCCCCACAGATTTCCAGAATGTTTCCTCCTGCTATGTGCACATTCCCATGTGGATGGACGCACGTGCCTAGGGGCATTTTATTAACATGGCGGAGACATTATTTTTCATTGCCACACTTGCTGGGTGGTGCCAACTGGTATTGGCAGACAGAGAGCAGGGGCGCTAAGCACCCCACAGGGTTGAGGCCACTCCCATTCAACAGAAAGCTCAGTCCTGAGCCCCAACAAAGTACTCAAACACCCACAGGATGCTGATGGAGAGGGAAAACCCACTTACAAATATGTGAGCATAAAACCTGACTCCATTCCATATATAAATAGGAAGTATTCTTGTATAATTTTAATACAACCAAATCGTCAAGCAAGGAATGCAGTCGCTGGTTAAATCAAGGTTCAATTGTATTTTGTTTTGTCCAGAACTTTTTCAAAAGTTGTTCAACATTGCAGAAAATTCCATCACTGCACACCGGGTCATGCTCCCGGCGTTTGTCTTTACACGATGCAGCCCCTGACTGCCTCACCGTGTCCCGCAGAGCAGCTCTGCTGGACGCCTGCAGACTGGGTTGCACATTGTTTCATTATAAATCACTTTCCTTTTGCTCATTATTGTATGATGAAGCCATTATACCTCTTTTGAATTATGTATGCAGATAATTATATTATCTACAGATTTCATCGTAGAAAAAAAGGAAGGCAAAACGAAATATTTGTTTTTAATAAGGTGGCATGGGATGCAGCTGGTTTAAGAAATATTGCCTTGGACAGATTAAAAACACGTTCCCTTTTTCAAGAAGACGTGACTCCATTATTTTCTGTTTCTATTTGTTAAAATTGTCCTTCCTATCTTTTATAGATTGAGGAAGCAGTTTGTGGGTTTGTGGAAGGAATCCCTTTCTTATAGATCCTGCTACGTGAAGAGTTGTAGGCATGAAATTCACACAAGGATGGAATGCCTAAGTCCAGTGTCCCACTGCTGTCACTATGGTCTAGGAAGGTCTGGCCACAGTGGCCTTTGTGGTTCCAGAAACATCCAGCTGTTTGCAGCGCCAGGACCTCTGCTGTGTGTTCAGCTGAGTCTAGTTTCTTCTTGGAGCCTCAGTTTCCATGCCACTTTCCCGAGCATCCTGGATAAGTGGATATCCCGTAGCTATCCTCTATGTCACACTGGTTTTTGATAGCAATTGCCCAGTTTATAGCACGACATACAGTTTTTGTTCTCTTGTATGTTTTCTCTTAGCCCCTTCAAAGTTCAAGCTTCAGAAGGGCTTTTATGCAGCTCTGCATCTCAGCATGTAGCAGGCCATCTCAGGCACACAGTAGGTCCTGGATAAACATTCACTGAGTGAGTAGATTATGGCACGCAGGATGGCCAAAGCCCCAGCCTTCCCTGTATTCAGTCTTCTCTTTTTCTGCTTCTCTCAGATGTTTAGAAACTAGAATATGCTGTCATCCTCTGGAGGTCAGTGTCATTGCTTCCAGAAAATATCTGCTGGCATCATGATCAGAGACCAGAATTGGACGAGATGGATCAGCAGACTGAGGCTTTAGAGCCCTTCCATGATTCAGGCCTCACCTTTGCACTGCCCCAGTTCGCCCACGCTGTGGCCTGTAAGTTAATGGCGATAACATCCACGTCACTGGGGTATTCAGCTGTCAACGCGAAGGGACGAGAAGCCTGGCAGTCCAGCGCTCGGTCACTAGGTCCCGTTGACGTCTGACAGTCAGGAGGGACAGCAAATTTAGTGCCAGCAGAAGAACACTGGGCTGGAAGTCAAGCCTGCAGACTGCGATGCTGCGAACCTCATTTGAGCGGCGGTGATCCTACTTGTGTTCTGTGAACTCAGGCAAGACAGCTCACCTCTGAGTTTCAGTTTCTTCAACCCTAAGCTGCGAATCATTACAATGACTTCACCCAGTTAATGGATTGATGTTAAAATTAATTGTAATAAAGTGCTTACTATGCCATTGTACATGGCCCAGCGCAAGCACTGGATAAATTCATAAATATGTAACGTTTTAGGAAGAAGCAGAAGTGCACGCATCTTTATTAATAGTAAAAATATTATCACGGTTTTGGGGACTCCTGTTCCCGAGTCCCCTGTGACAATGCAGATGCCTTTGAAAAGACTGGTTAGCACCCAAAAAATGACTGTGTTGCCCACTGAACTGAATTAGTTTACTGCATTTTTTTCTTTTTCTTTTTTTTTGAGATACTCTTGCATTGTCGCCCAAGCTGGAGTGCAATGGTGCGATCTTGGCTCACTGCAACCTCTGCCTCCCGGATTCAAGTGATTCTCCTGCCTCAGCCACCTGAGTAGCTGGGATTACAGGCGTGCACCACCACACCTGGCTAATTTTTGTATTTTTAGCAGAGACGGGGTTTCAACATGTTGGTCAGGTTGATCTTGAACTCCTAACCTTGTAATCACTGCATTTTTAAAAGCCCAAGCCACACTGTTGGAAGCCTCCAAAAACAGCACAACTCAAGGGTTCATGGTTGCCTGGTTTGTTGGTTATACAATAATGTGGTTTCCAAAAATATGAATTTAATGGATGAATTTGCTCATTGTACGTTTTAGTTGAGCACCTACTATGTACCAGGCATTTTGCTAGGCGTGTGAATAGCAAAGCTCCGCTCTGGACGTGGCTCGGAGTCACTGTGGGTCCAGCTCCAGAGCACCATACTAAAGTGAGTCACACAGTTTGTGCTGTGGTTTTCCAGTACATAAAAAGTTACATTTACATTATTCTATAGTTGATCAAGTGTGCAGTACTGTATCTGAAAAACAATTACATACTTCAGTTAAAAATAACTAAAACCAGGTCAGGTACAGTGGCTCACATCTGTAATCCCAGAACTTTGGGAGGTTGAGGCAGGCAGATCACTTGAGGCCAGGAGTTTGAGACCAGCCTGGCCAACATAGTGAAATCCCATCTCTACTAAAAATACAAAAAATTAACCAGGCATGGTGGCACATGCCTGTAGTCTCAGCTACTCGAGAAGCTGAAGAGGGAAGATCACTTGAACCCGGGAGGTAGAGGTTGCAGTGAGCCAGGATTGAGCCACTGCACTCTAGCCTGGGTGACAAGAGCGAATCTTGTCTCAAAAAAAACAAAACAAAACAAAACCCTAAAACTTTATTGCTAAAAACTGTTACTGACCCTTCAGTGGGTCCTAATCTTTTTGCTGGTGGAAGGTCTTACCTGACGTGGACGGCTGCTGACTGATCTGGGTGGTGGTTGCTGAAGGTTACGTTGACTGTGGCAGTGTCTTAAAAGTCTTAAAATAAGACAATAATGAAGTTTTCCACATTGTTTGACTCTTCCTTTCGTGAAAGATTTCTCTGTAGCATGTGATGCTATTTGATAGCATTTTACTCACAGTAGAACTTCTTTCAATAATGAAGTCAATCCTCTCAAGCCCTGTTGTTTTATCAACTAAGTTGAAAAACTATTCTAAATCCTATGTTTTCATTTCAACTATGTCCACAAACCACCTTTTCCATGCATAAGAAACAAGTCCTCTTTTTGATGGTGTTGTTTCTTTTTATTTTAAGTTCTGGGATACATGTGCAGAACGTGCAGGTTTGTTACATAGGTATACATGTGCCATGGTGGTTTGCTGCACCTATCAACCCATCATCTAGGTTTTAAGCCCCGCGTGCATTAGGTATTTGTCCTAATGCTCTCCCTCCCCTTTCTCCCCACCCCCCAACAGCCCCCGGTGTGTGATGTTCCCCTCCCTGTGTTCATGTGTTCTCATTGTTCAACTCCCTGTTATGAGTGAGAACAGGTGCTGCTTGGTTTTCTGTTCCTGTGTTAGTCTGCTGAGGATGATGGTTTCCAGCTTCATCCATGTCCCTGCAAAGAACATGAACTCAACTTAAAGTCCCCAGCAGCATTAGCCCCTCACAAGGGAGTCAGCCTGTCCCTTGAAGCTTTGAAGCCAGGTATTGCCTTCTCCTCTCCAGCTATGAAGGTCCTAGTTGGCATCTTCTTCCAACAGAAGCTGTTTCTTGTACGTCGCAAATGTGTTGTTAGTGTTGCCACCTTCATCAGTGATCTTAGCTGGATCTTCTGGAGAACTTGCTGGAGCTTCTCCATCAGCACTTGCTGCTTCACTTTGCTCTTTTTTTTTTTTTTTTTTGAGACGGAGTTTTGCTTTTGTTACCCAGGCTGGAGTGCAATGGCGCGATCTCGGCTCACCGCAACCTCCACCTCCTGGGTTCAGGCAATTCTCCTGCCTCAGCCTCCTGAGTAGCTGGGATTACAGGCACGCACCACCGTGCCCAGCTAATTTTTTGTATTAGTAGAGATGGGGTTTCACCATGTTGACCAGGATGGTCTCGATCTCTTGACCTCTTGATCCACCTGCCTCGGCCTCCCAAAGTGCTGGGATTACAGGCGTGAGCCACCGCGCCTGGCCTACTTTGCACTTTTATGTGATGGAGATGGTTCATTTTGTTATTAACTAACCTCTGCCAGCTTCCAACTTTTGTAGCTTCCTCACCTCTCTCAGCTTCACAGAACTGAAGAGAGTTAGAGTCTTCCTCTGGAGTAGGCTTTGGCTTAAGGGAACATTGTGGTTGGTTTGATCTTCTGTCCAGACCATTTAAATCTTTTTCCAATCAGCAATAATGTCATTTCATGTTCTTATCATTTGTGTATTCACTGGTGTAGCACTTTTAGCTTCCTTCAAAAACTTTTCCTTTGCATTCACAACTTGGTTAACTATTTGACACAAAAGCCCTAGATTCTGGCCTGTCACCTCTTTGGACGTGCCTTCCTCACAAAGGTTAATCATTTCTAGATGTGATTTAAAGATGTGGGAGTCTTCCTTTTGCTTGAACACTTAGAGGCCATTGTAGGGTTAGGAATTGGCTTCATCTCACTATTGTTGTGTGTCAGAAACGGGAAGGCCTGAGGAGAGGGAGAAGGGTGGGAACTGCTGGTTGGTAGAGCAGGTAACACACATGACACTTCCTAAGTTCTTCATCTTATGGGCACGGTTTGTAGTGCCCCCAAGTAATGACAGTGACATTGCAGATCAATGATTACCATAACAGATACTATAATAATACAAAATTGAAATAATGCAAGAATTATCAAAATGTGCCAGAGACACAAAGTGAGCACGTGATGTTGGAAATATGGAGGCGATAGACTTGCTCAATGCAGGTTGCCGTAAACCTTCAATTTGTTAAAAAAAAATGCAGTATATACAAAGTACAATAAAGTAAAGTGCAACAAAATAAGAGATGCCTTTTTTTTGGAGCTGAATTAGGCTTCCTAATTAAGTGGGATTTCATTGTAAGGAAGAGAAACTCACTTCTGCTTGCTTATGCCATGAGGGATTTGGAGCAAAGATCCAGGTAATAGACATGACTCAAGGACGTGTGGTTGGCTTTCATGAATCCCAGAAATTCTCCTGCAGCTGTTTTCTCTGTCTCGGCCTCTCTGTGTTCTCATGATGTCATCTCTACTCCGTTCTGCTTCTTTCTTCTTACTCCACAGACCAACTTTTGTGGTCATTTATTGACTTACGCGTAGCCCATCCTGGTTACCTCAAAATTCTCACAATTGACAAGCTTCCTCTCTGTTTCTAGGGACAAAAGGTGTTTTGACAACTTGTGGGTCATATTTAGGCCTTTGGAGGAGCAACCATTTTCATAAATGTCTATTTCTTCTGTCAGAAGCAGTCTATAAAATTGTACAAATAATTTTCACGTTGTCAATTTCATGTTATCATAAAACATGACACTGAAACGCTTTACGATTTCCACAGTATTTATAACCCTCTTAAACAACGGGGAGTTTTGGAGACAGACCTGAGTCCCATTCTTGGCTTACTTGCTACATGTCCTTGGGCTAACCACTTTACTTGTGCAAGCAGCAATTCGTCCCCTGAAAACTAAGGACGAAGAAAAAGTACCCCTCACAGAGAATCACCAGGAGGATAAAGTAAATTAGAAAACATAAGCCCAACCCTTAGTATATGCCTGGTGCAACGTAGGGAGGGCTTCACGAATGATCCTTCTGAGGACCTCAGAATTTCTCTTACCTCAACTGCACTACATGTGTTGGCAGGCACCTCAGTTTCCTAACATAACTGACTGCACCAAAAATTTAAATTAAAAAAACCCAACAACTTAGAAACTGTCTTGGTAACTTCCCAAAGAAACCTGCTACAAAATCTTGCACTGTTGCCTAGGGGAATTGTCTGCAAAGTTTATCATCCAAATGCATTCATCTTACATGACTGTTCTCCCAAAACAAATCGCCTTTATAGTCTACACTGCAAATTTAGACCTTTTGATCAATACCCTCATTTTATGAGCTGTCTATAGAGAGACCTGGAGACACTGCCCTGCTTGATTGCCTAGGAATAAAGATTGATCAGTTCAATATCTCCCCATGTATAGATTCTAGGCTGATTCACACGTGGTACACAGGCCCGGCAGCCATGCTCCATCCCTCTTCAAAATTACACAGTCAATACCTCTTCCACTCAGCATATCTTACAAAGGCTTGAAGGGGATTATGACCCACAGTGCAGACTTTGGGAAGGAGCAGGCAATTCACAGAAGTTAACTTTGCATCCAACAGAGAGCTAGGCTTTTGACATCAAGTTTCTTGGTGTCATAATGCAAAATATTTTCTGTATTCCACTTTGAAGTTTCCCCTGTGGTTTAGATCTTCAACAGAGACAACAAAGGACGAAACTAAGGGGCAGAAGCTAAAGTTTGTCCATTCTGTTTGCTAAAATCTCCTTTTTCCCTGTAATAGAGGGAGTTATAAGAGAAGGAATGCCACGCCAGAGGAGCAGCAATGATCAGTTACTGTTCTCACTCTGTGTGCCCAGTGAGGTGATCACTACCCTATACCTGTGACAGAACAGGTGCTCAGCAATCACTTGAGTGATGGCTGGAATGTACATTGTATTATCTTCTTAGAACGTTCTAATTTTAAAATTCTCAGTTACCCTATAGGAGAGGTTCTCAAAATTTAACATTCATCCGTATCACATGAAGGTCTTGGTAAAACAGATGGCGGGCCCCACCCTCCAGAATTCCTGGTTCAGTAGTTATGGAGAATTTGCGTTTTTAACAAGCTCTCAGGTGACACCGGGAGGGCATCTTGAGAGCTTGAGAAATGTTATCACAGAGTTGGCATCCTATGAATAAGTTTTAAGGGTCAAAACTAGAAATGCCTTCCATGCATGAAAACCAAAAATGGAAGACACTTTTAATCTCTCGATTCGAGGAGTGAATAAAGGGCTGCTCCACTAATGGAAAGCGGAAAGTAGCTGTAGCTTTCTGAATGATTGAGCAGGTGGAAGGGACTTTTGAGGCACACAGCAATGCTCTTCCTCTTAGATCTTAAGATCCTTGGTCTGGGGACCAGTTTTCTCCATTAAGTTGGAATTAGAACATTTTATTTTGTTGTTGTTGTTGCTTTAATGTCTTTGGTGATGAGCAGGTTTGGTGTAGAGTACAGAGTGTCTGTCACTCCACCTGTCATTGCCACCTGGCCTCCTTCAGAGACTGCCATGTGAGAACAAGCAGTGTCAAGAAAGCAAAACATCTGTTTCCATCTGGAAGAAGCCTGATTTTAAAGGCGTGACATTAAAATTGATTTATTAAATCATAAAAATGGAGTAAAATAAAAGGCAGCAACACCTTCAGTTTGGAGCAATTAGAAATAGATGACTGTCAGAGGGAAGAGTTGTTTTCAAAGTACCTTGGGTAAAATATTTCATGAAGTGGAGAGACAGAAACAGGAGTCCATTGGGGCACTGAGAGGAGAAAGTATAATCACTGAGATAAAATTGGGGAACTATTTATGGATCAACTTGCATTTTTATTAATGTCTTATGACTTTCACTTTGAGGACACAAAAGGTTAAAACAAAAGCACAATCTTACTGACTGAAGGACTTCAGGGCAGCCCTTGGAGCTTCTCTGAGGCTGCAGGTGTGGGTAACTTCTATGTGTTTGGTTGTCCTCCTGTGGATGCAGAGATCCTGCCTTGGTGATATTTGCATCCATGTCTTTTAGGTCTCCTTTGCAACCAGGAGTGGTAATAGGTGTCTGTCAGGGAACGACATTACGGATATGGTTTTCTGTCTTCTGTGTGTCCAGTCATCACAGTGTGCAGAGGAATCGACCATGGTCGAAGTCTGCAGATAGAGATGGAGCTCACTTCTTTGCTCACCACCCCTCTTCTCTCTGCAATATAAATAAAAAAAGCCACTCCTACGAGTCAGAAGCCAGTGGAAAAAAATACAGCTTTGGGTAATGGACAGTAATGATAGCCCTTGAAGATGTCTTTGCTTTGTCTCTAAATGCCAGCCTTGGATGCAGAGCAGCTGAAGTGGAGGAGCTGGCCTGGCTAGAAAAAAATATTTCCTGAGTGTCAATTCTGTCCCCTGCTGTTCCTGAATCCGAGTGTCACGTGTGTGCTCTTTTCAGCACATTGAGAGCTTCGTTATCTGTTACCTGGGCTATTGAAATGCTTTTTGGACATTCATCCAGTGAATTTTACACGCAGCTGCTTGATTAATCTCTGTAAAGTGTGGTTCTGGGCTTGCCTCCTTCCGAGTGAAAAGCTTCAGTGGTTTTCCATTGAGCAAAATTGGAATCCTGCTGCCTAGCAATCCGGGCCCTTTGGGACCTGGTTCTAACTTGTATGTCCAAACATTTAGTCCATTGCAGCTATTCAAGCACAGAATAGGTCATTCTTCCATCCCTTCCCACCCAGAGTCTTCCCACATGCCTAAATTCTCTCTAGTTTTCAAGCCAAATTCAAATGCCTTGACCTTGGCATGTCATTGTTTCAAATTCCTGTGATACCTCTAGTGTGCAGAAAAGCCTTCTCCCTTTTAATCTCCTCCCAGTCCCACCTCAGTAACAGGTGCAAGTGATGTCACCCAGCCCCAGCCAATCAGAATGCTCAACCTCTTGGCTGCAGTGATTGGTTGCTCAACCTCTTGGCTGCAGTGATTGGTTGTTCAACCTCTTGGCCGCAGTGATTGGTTGCTCAACCTCTTGGCCGCAATGATTAGTTGCTCAACCTCTTGGCCGCAGTGATTGGTCAGGGAGGGTTATGTGACTCAAGCCTGGTCAATGAAATTCCATCTCAGGACAGAGGCTGGAAGTGTAGGGAAGGCACCCATCTTTCCAGTGGGGACCTGGAACTCGTTTCTCTTAAGTCCCCATCTGCCTTTCACCATCTTTGAGAGCCTGCTTAGAAATTGAGATGGAAAAAAACAGAGCCATGAGCATGTCCTGATAATAAAGTTTCAATCCTGGATTCAACCATGTTGGATTCAGACCCACCCTTTGAATTTCCCAGTCATGTAATTCAACAAATTACTATTTTGGTCTAAGGCAGAGTTGCCTTAGTGTCTGTTTCTCCCAAGTACTTACAAAAGCAGTACTTACTTTATCTGTTGGATTTTAGTTACAGATGCATATTTTAAATTTTATTCTGTTATTCATTTGACGTATATTTTTATTAGGCACCTACCATGTGTCAGATCACAGATTTAGCTCTGAGGGACTATTCCTGCCTTTTAAGGACTATTGGTTTAACCAAAAGGGGAGGGTGTAAACAATTGCAACAGTACAGAGTAGGTCAATAGACACCCTGGAGAACTTACTCTGTTCATGCAAAACTGGATTCTGCACAGTCTTCCTGGAGATGGTGATGTTGAAGCTGAGTGTTGGAGGATGACGAGGAGCTCCTTAAACAACCCACAGGGGAAGGATGGAAGAGCACTGAAGCCTGAGGAAATAATATGTGAGAACAAGTAAACAGTGAGCAGAGTGAATGTGGAACTGCAAGTCATTCATCATCCTTGAAAGCCTGTGCTGTTCCCTCCTGAAGCTTGAGCGCAGGTAGAACAGCGTCTTCTCCGGGGAATGTACCTAATAAGTATGTTTAAGTTAAGTGAATGAGCTAATGAGTGAACATTATCGGCAAGTGTTATTATAGGTGATAGAGGATTCATAACAGTTGTTATGAGGAGGAATGATTAATTGAGGTAGCTAAAAGAATTGTTATTTAAAAAGGAAGTTGTAAGGCATGGTAGTGCATGTCTGTGACCCCGGCTACTTGAGAGGCTGGGGTGGGAGGATTGCTTTAGCCCAGAAGTTCAAGGCTGCAGTGGGCCATGGTCATGCCACTCACTGCACTCCAGCCTGGGTGACAGAGTGAGACAACATCTCTAAAAAAAAAACTTCTACCAGCCACCAGCCACAGTTATACCAATTCTCCCTGTAACACCAACTTTCTGGTGAGGGTGAGGGAGCAGAAACTTTCTTCTTTGTCATTTAATTGGAGTGAATCTGCAGAAAATAATGATAACAATAACAAAAGCATTATCAATAACAAATCTAAACTAACAACTTGCTCTTGCTTGTTACATGCTAGGGAATGTTCCAAGCAATTTACTTGCATTGTGTCAAACACCCTTTACACTAATCCTGTGCCATAGGTATTATGAATGTCTTCACTTTTAAAATGGGGAAATGAGGGTCAGGCATGGTGGCTCATGCCTGTAATCCCAGCACATTGGGAGGTTGAGGTGGGTTGATAACTTGAGGTCAAGAATTTGAGATCAGCCTGGATAATATGGTAAAACTTCATCTTTATTAAAAATACAAAAATTAGCTGGGCCTGGTGGTGCATGCCTGTAATCCCAGCTACATGGGAGGATGAGGCACAAGAATCACTTGCACCCAGGAAGCGGAGGTTGCAGTGAACAGAGACAGCGCTACTGCACTCCAGCCTGGGTGACAGTGAGACACTCTCATAAAGTAAAATAAAATAAAATAAAATAAAATAAAATAAAATAAAATGAGGAAATGAGGCTCCAAGATGTGCAGCTTCACGCAGTTCACTCACCTTCTAGGTAGATAACGCTAATTCAAAAGCTCATAAGAGAGAAAACCAGAGCTTGGTCTTGGACAGGACTGTGTAGGTTCAGAGCTCTTGTCCAGAAAAATCTGATAGACTGTCTGGGAAACAAGTGATGCTACCTAGATTCAACTTCCCTGTGTGTGTCCCTTGGATCAGATTCTTTAAGAATTTCAAATGTTAGAGTCAGTTTGAGATCTTTGGAGTTTAATGTGGGCTCTGAGAACTCCCGGGCCGGGTTCATTGAGTCTCAGGCAAAAGATCCCACCTCTCTCTGCCCTTCTCATACAAGCAGCGGGAGACACAGGTTGGCCTGCTTACGGAAGACAAGTCTTACTACATGGAAGGCCTGGAATCCAGTGGGTTAATTCTCTATTGCTTCAACCTCCCATCTCAAAGCCCCATTTGTAATCAATTTGAAATCATTAATTGGACAAAATAATTCTTTACTACCATATCCCAAGGGTAGCCAAAATTTAATTGCCGGAGCCTTGTTTGTGCAAGCAATTTCTGTTTAACAGAGGAATATTTAGTGCCATTGTAAAATTAATTGGGTGTGTTAGACTTCTACCCCCACAACAGTCAGAGGGCTGTGAAAGTGGTAATGTGAATAGTGTTTGCTAGCCACATAGCTTTGATGATAATTTCCTTGTAGGAGCAGTGGTAAAATTCTGTCCTAAGCACTGTATAATTTTTATCTTACAAATGTGAAAATTACAACTCAGATTGTAACAATTTTTTTTTCGTCTATGATACCATTTCGATTTTTAAAACTGCTTGCTGAATCTAAGGTGAAAATCAAGCCACACTTTTTTCTTTAGGTTTCCTTCAGTGTCTCTTTCTGTGTTTCTGTCTCTGACGTGGTCTGTCTCCCTGTCTCTGTGTTCTCTGAGCCTCTCTCCCGGTGAAGTGTGCTTCCTAAGTGTGTCTTCATCCCACATCCCCACACTCCCTTTCATCAGTAAGTTTCAGAACAAGAAGCGCCTTTGCTAATCTTGCCCCAAAGATTCACTCTGCCTCAATTTGTTTATTTCTCATCTTCTCCCCCACCCCTCCTGTCCAAGGACTTTTCTTACAATAGAAAAGCCGGGGTTGTTCTGTTGTTTGGAACTTGCTCAAATTACAGCTCACAGCCTGTTGGCTCTGTGGACTTGAGTGAATTATTTAAATCTTTTTGCCCAATTTTAAAAATCTTTAACATGAGATAATAATGCCTATCCTCTAAGATTTTCAAATCTCAAAGGAGGTACCTTTTTGGAATTCCCAGAATGTCTCCTTGTTCTTTTAGTCTTCCTGAACTTATCCATATTTGGTAAGAATATACAAGTATATGTATACCCATGTGGCTATCTGTTTATCTGTGTACTTCATGATTATCTATCTAGTGATTAGCTCATCCATCCATCCATCTATTCATCCATCTATTCATTCATCTATTCGTCCATCCACCCATCCTTCTATCCATCCAGCCATCCATTCATCCATCCATCCATCCATCCATCCATCCATTCATCCATCCATTTATCCATCCATTCTTCCATCTATCCATCCATCCATCCGTCTATTCGTCCATCCATCCATCCATCCATCTATTCATCCATCCATCCATCCATCCAGCTCTCTACCTACCTGCCTGCCTATCCATATCTTTCAGTCACCTATCATTTGGTTCCTCTTTTCTTCTCTTTCCTTAGTCTCTGTAGCTGAGCTCACACATCTGTTGAGCTCCACCAGTCTTCCAGTTTGATGTAAAGACCCATAAGAAGATGAATAAGTCAAAACAGTGATGAGATTCTAGATCAGTCCATTCATGTGATACAAAAAATAATAATAATCTATCTTGTTTTCCTGGGTTCTCTGTCTTCTTTACTTTTTCAGAACAGTTCATCTTCATCTTTCTACAAGCTCAACACTGCCCCCACCTTAGGCGGCTGGGCTAGCAGAACCTTTCCTTCTGGCTTCTCAGTCCTCATTTCCACTCCTGTTTGCTGTCTGCTTACAGTCTTTCCTCTGCATCCTCCGAAATTCTCAGGTTCAATTTTGTACCTTGGCTTGGTTCCCAGAGTCCCCTTTCTGGGTCCTTCTCCTGGGTCTTCTGTCATCCTCCTGAACTGAGCCTTTCACCCTGGGTAAGATATCTTGAGCTGCAAGCCTCTGTGGTGTGTTTTTCTTATCTTACCTTCCTCAACCCAGCTTATTCCTTCTGCACTTCTGCTCTTTATAGTTCATGTTGACTGTGTCCCCCACTGTCCTCAACCCTTAGCAGAGTAGCATTAAAACTTCCAGCTCCGCCATAATTCTAACCCACACTGAGAACCACTACCCATGTCAAGGATCGCTAAAGTCCACCTCTGCCTGGCCAGTATCAGCATAACTCACATAATGCACACTTGATATCTAATGATATGTGGTCACACGTTTGCTTCTCAAATGCACTTTGGCTTCCCTTTCTCTGGCAGTCTGGATTGCCTTTAAATCCATAGTCATCTGTAAGTGAAGGTGCCCATCAGTGCCCCAATGGGAAAAAAAGGTCTTGATGATCCCCTTAAGCCATTAACTAACTGAATTACATAAGGACTAATCACACACGCGTAGGAACACATAAGAAATATGTCATATGTAGCACTCTGTCTTCACAGATCCATCCCTGGCCATCTACATGTGGTATTTGGCTCTCCCAAATGCAAACTCTTTAATAGGAGCTATCATTTGAGTGCTAACTGCATGCCAGACACAGTTAGAACTTATTTATATACATTAGAGAATTTAATCTACTGCAGTCTCATGCCACATGTGCTAATTATGATGCCATTTCACGAATGAAGGAACAGTCACACAGAGGTAGGTAACAAACCTATCATCACAAAGCTGGTGTGTTCTAATGATGGCACAGCTGCTCCTCAGACCCAGGCAGCCTGAGTTCATGTTCCCATGCAGGAGTCCCTTCCTGAAATTTCTCGAAGACCTTACCCACTTTTTCAAAGCTCCAATCCTGGAAAAATCAGTAGAGAAATTGAGAAGATATGTGACAATTCTCAAGTGTGAATTAAACCTGAACTATTCACATAGCTATGTGTCTGGATCAAAAGAATCCATTGATATCATGTGAATAAGCAAGCACAGGGAACACAGAGAAGGTCATGGAGCATCGAGGTTAACATTTGGGGTCACTCAGACGGGAGTACATAGAAGCAGAACCCGTATGATTTCATGGGTCAGTCTTCCTTATAGCTGTGGCCTTACTATGATGTCTGCTGGTGGCTCTGTCTGCTGCCAACAGCGAGTCATTATTGCTGATGAAAGAAAAGCTAATACACTTACACACATACTATAGTTTATACACATTCCAGGATGTATCAGAAATAACACACCTTGGAAGCAAGTAAGTCCCTAAACTGGTAATTTTGACACCCAATTCTATGCATTGCTGCTAATCTTAGTATGAAATCCTAATGAGACATTATCTAGAAACTGGTGTTTTACAGTGTTTGCATATTCACTATAGGCTACAGATATTTGTAAATACAACTTAATTAAATATTTCTGATCTGTTATACATGCATAAAAGTGAGTAAAGAATATGAAAAACATTAAAAGTATTTTATGAATAACCCATGATTTCATGAATCCTTGAGAATTCCTAGGAATTTACATTTCTTTTCTGAATTCCAAATATTTATATCCATTAAAATTCAGAAAGACTAACCTTAACAGAGCCTTGCTCCCGACCACCTCTCTAGCATACCTCTTGGCACAGTTTTCTCATTGTTTGAAATAAGTATTCCCATCGGAAGTGGAACTCATCTTATTATTGTTTGTCTTGCTTACTGGAATGGAGCCTTCATGAGAGAAAGGCTCTGTCTGTCTCCTTACCTGCGCAGCGTCAGTACCTAGGACAGCTCCTGGGAAGTTCTCCATGCTCTATGAACATTGGAAAGATCAGTGACTAAATTTGCATGACTTATTGTTAAGCACGTCGAAGGAAATCAATGCTGAAGAGGAAAGAGGTTCTAAACCTGATCACTGCACAAAACAAATGCTTTCTTGATTTTGACTGCAGAAAGGATCTCTTTATGAAAGCCCAGCGATTACCAGGCCTCACCCTGCCCTCATTTCCGGGTGCGGTGCTGAGCCGCCCTGGGACTTTCGTCAAACAGCGTCTTACCGTGAGCCAAGGTGAAGGGAAAGTCACAGAGACCCTCAGAGAAGAGGGAAGAAGTGTTTCTGGTGCCATTACAACCCGCTGAGCACAGAGCCCCGATGTGCTTATTCTGGAAGCATGTGATGTTCCAAATCGAGTTCAGCTGGCCTTAGGATTTTCCTTGGTAATTGAGAAAAATGCCTTTCTTTTTCTGTAGAATGGAGAGAGTGGATATGGAGGTTTTTGAGATGCCTTCCAGCTCTGACATCCAAGATTCAGTGGGTCTTGGATACCAACCCCTGAGCTGAGTGTCATCTCTCTCCACTTCAACTGGGCGAACCGTGTCAGAAGTCCAGAGCTTATTTATGTGTGTGTTCCTTCCCTGTCTTCAAAGCATCAGCCAAATGTGAGCCTGCTCAGGGAGATAATTTAGCACCTGCTAGGGGTCGCGTCTGAATTCCATAGTTTAGCCCACTGCCAATTTCCTAGAATATTTACTTCCTAGCTGGAAGGCTGTGAGTTCAAATCCCCTTAGGACCAAGTTTCATTAGCGATTTTTCCAGATCTATTTCTCTCTCTGTGTGAGGCCCACAGTCTCACTGTGTAATTATCCTTATCAGACCACACATATCTGATTAAGCCATTTGAGAAGGTCTTTTCTTAGAAAAGGCAGAAAATCTTAATGAGTTTAGCTTGTGTCTTGTGATATTATTTTCATTGAACTTAAACTCCATCTAAATAAACAAAAACATAAAACCTCTGCCCACGCTGATACAGGCAAATGCTAGCTTGTGAAAGGCCAACACCATTATTTTATTATTTTAATTTTTATAGCCTTTGCAGCAGAGAGGGAGGATTTACTCCCAAAGATTAATGACCACAGCTGAGATTTTTGCCCCATTTATTGTTGTTGCAGTCAAGAACTCAGCAGAAGGCTGGGCGCGGTGGCTCATGCCTATAATCCCAGCACTTTGGGAGGCCGAGACGGGCGGATCACGAGGTCAAGAGATCGAGACCATCCTGGCCAACATACTGAACCCCGTGTCTACTAAAAATACAAAAAAATTAGCTGGGCGTGGTGGTGCACGCCTGTAGTCCCAGCTACTCGGGAGGCTGAGGCAGGTGAATTGCTTGAACGCGGGAGGTGGAAGTTGCAGTGAACCGAGACTGCGCCACTGTACTCCAGCCTGGTGCCTGTCAACAGAGCAAGACTCTGTCTCCAAAAAAAAAAAAAACTCAGCAGAGAATAGAAGAGACACTCAGCTGGGGAATGGAGGAAAATTCAGTGGAGGAAACATTTACAGAGATGCAGGCAGCATGAAAGACCTGAGAGGGGATATTGAGGCACCAGCAACTAGAGGAGCTGTCTCCTTTGTGTCTGGAAGGACAGGGTGAGAGAACAGTATCATCAGAGGTTCACCAGAGCTGGAGGCCTGGAGGGAGTGCCCATGAGCAGGTGTTTCTCTAGCCATGGAGAAGCACAGCTACTGTCCAAGATTACATGATGCACCAGGGAGGAAGTGGGGAATACATGCCTGATATGGATCCATGGATCTATGTCCCTACCCAAATCTCATGTCCAGTTGTCATCCCCAGTGTTGGAGGGAGACCTGGTGGGAGATGATTGAATCATGGCATTGGATTTTTCCCTTGCTGTTCTCATGATAGCGAGTGAGTTCTCATGCGATCTGGTTGTTTGAAAGTGTATAGCACCTTCCTCTTCACTCCCTTTCTCTCTCATTCTCTGACATAGTAAGACATGCTTTCTTCCCCTTCGCCCTTCCAACTTGATTGTAAGGTTCCTGAGGTCTTCTAGCCAGCTTCATGTACAGCCTGTGGAACTGTGAGTAAGTTAAACCTTTTTTCTTTATAAAGTGCCCAGTCTCAGGTACTTCTTTATAGCAGTGTGAGAAAAGTCTAATACAATGCTCCATTCTTTTCCTTTGCCCTTTAATATCCTACCAGTATTTTCCTTTGGCTGAAACAAACCAAAAACACAAAATCCAGGAACCTGAGAGATGCACCTCATAGAGGAGAGAAAACAAGCGTGGATTGGAATGACCACTGGGTGGATCAGGAATCAATAGAGAAAAAACAGCTCCATCCACCATTTATTGGTGGAAGATTGCAGATGAAGAGGTCACAGTTATGTATGGCTTGGTGATTTGGCCACTTTCCTTTTCTGGGACAAACTCAGATTCTCAATTTTGTGAACAAAGAACAGTTTTTATTCTCCTTGCATCCTGAGAGCCACATGGAGGGACAGATCCATTTGCCCCTGGAAGAATGTGGCAGGCACTGGGAAGTCAGCGATAAGAAAGAAGTGAATTCCTTGGGATTGATCAGTGTCAAGCCATAGCACCCTGGGAGATAGCGTCACCAAGAGTGGGACAGCTAGAGACTCAGCTTCCATCTGTTCTCTCTCCCCAGCCATGGTCACTGGATTAAAATAATAATGACAACGGTAATAAAATTGGTGGTAACAGCAGGTAACATTTGCTGAATGATGTCCGTGTACCTGGCACTGAGCTCATATATTCTTGTATTGTGATCCTGACAAAGTGCCACTAAAGTTATCTCTAGTTTAGACACTGAAATGGCATTAGTGGGCACAAGAATACACACACTCATGATTAATAAGTGGCAAAGTCAAAGTCTAAAACCATTTTTTTTCTTTTACTCCAAAGATTTTAACTTCTCCAATATCCTGCCTGGCCATCCACCCAGTCACGTGGTTCTGTCTACTAACATCTCCTGAACTCATCACCTCCTCCCATTGCCTCTTGCCTGGATTATAGCAATAGCCACTTAAATCATCTCCCTGCCTCCACTGTCTCTCTTCTTGAGTCTACTCTTCACATAAAGAGTAGGGTTGTCCTTTAATTAAAAAATGGAGTCAGTGTATAACCCTGTATTGAGAATCTCTGGCTCCCCAGAGGACACAGCTTAACCTCCTTTTTATCAGATATGGTCTCTTATAATACGGTCTAATCCCATTTTACTGGAAGCATCTCCAGACATGATCCTTCATACTCTCTAAGCTCCAGCTATACATTGAGATTCTTCCAAGGCACATGATATGCTCTCAGGCCACCATGTATTTGCACACACTGTAACTGCTGTCTAGAGTTCCCTCCTTCCCTTTCTGTCCATGGAGAATTCCTGGTAATAATTCAATACCCAATGAAACGGTGCCCTCCTTAGTAGCCTTCCCCAGCTCCCTCTCCCAAAGCTATTTTCCTTTTCTTTCATGTTTTCACTACTATTTTTGTTTTGTCATCAGATCATCAGATTGCATTATGTTCACATTATATACCTGCGCTTCCCCCTCAAATCTGTGCTTTTTAAAAGAGTAACTCAACCATTCTCCATACATGATCCCACTTGGTTCAAAACCACCTTATAGGATAAATACTATAATTATGCTTAAAGTTGAGGAAATGGAGACTCAGAAACGTCAGGCACCCTGTCCAAGGCTGCACAGCCTATACAGGTGGAGCTGGGGTCTGGACCCAGGATGTCTACCTCCAGAGCTCTGCTCATTCCTGCTACTTTAGGGCACTGTTCTTGTCTCAATGCTCTGGGTGTCTTATTCTCATGCCTTTAAACGCCTATCTTTGGATTCCCTTTCATAAGCTGGAACCTAAGAGCATGATTACTGGATAGATGCAGTTTCTTCTCCAGAATCAGCAGCCAGAGCCCAGACACTTGAACGTATTCACTGAAGAGTACTCTGAGCTTCTGTCTACTGCAGATGTGCCTCATGTGGTCCTGAGAGACTGGGCTGCACCATGAGTGTTTATTTCCTTATGGACCCTTTTTAAGCTTTCTCTGGGTTGACTGCTAATTAGTTGGGTTTGTTCCACTTGCATTTGGTTGCCCTTCACTAGAGGTGGGAGGTCACTGCCAGATATACATCCATGGAGTTCATCAAGGAAAAAGCAGACTGACTGCCTGCCATCTTGGATTGAAATTATGCTTATGGATGGTTCAGGACTGAGTGAGGACAAACTGGAGAGCAGAGGCAGAGACAGAGATGGGGAGTCAATCCTCTTACGGTAGAATCTGTTCTTTTATAGACCCTGCTGTCCTTGGCTCATGCAACAGCTAAAGAGGTGATTTCTGAAGAGAGAGCTCTTACTGTTTGACATGCAAAGGCGAGGCTTCTTAAGCTTGACTTAAACACCAACTCCGGGGCCATTTGGTTTTACATGTTGTTAAAAATATTGTTCACTTGCCTGTAAAGTATGATTGTATCTAGGATGCCTTAGCTTAACCATCTGAGGGCTCCTTTATTGCCCCAACTGGAAGAGAAATGCGAGACTTCTTAAAGCCAGTTACAGCCTCTGTGGTCAGGTTTTTGATTCTTGACATCTTTAATAAATCCACTTTACCTCTGCTTTCTTATTCAAATTTAATCTTTGGCTTTACATACTTTATCATGAGATTTTTGCTTGGTTATCCACATGCTAGTTCTCCTATTTTTCAACATTTCACTAATTTACATGATTGATTTCCCTGTAATTTCTACCCAGACTTCTGTATAAAGCATCTAGTAGCTGTAACTAATGTTCGTTCTGCAGGAACCAGATATGCAGCAAAATGTTCACACGAGAAAGCCAGACGCATGCAGGCAGGGGTGCAGCTATGCAGTTGCACAGATCAAAACTTTAAGTCACATCTACCATGATTAATGCCTGCATGTCAGGGTTCTAACTTGCCAGCTGGGTAAATTCTGGCAGATTTTTTCTGATGTATATTTATTAAAAACTCTTTTCTAGCATCTGTGCATTTTATTTGCCTTAACCATGCTTCACTTTGTAGGAAGCCCATGAATTGAGCATTTCTGAGAGGGCAGCAGAATCATTTGAATTTCAGTGCATCAGGAAGGAAGAGATGCCACTCTTGCTGGAGCCCAAGGAGACCCGATAAGAAATGATGGAAATTTCTTGTTGCTGAAATGCCCTTCCAGGTGCTAACTGACTGCCTGAATGGGCTCTCATGGGTTCCCTCTTGCAGGGATCCGAACGAACTTGCAAATCCTGGTTTCACTGCTGATGCCGCCAACAGCACATTAATGTCAATATTTTTTTAAGCATAGCGCTACTTGTTTCTTTCTTTTGAAACTAGAGTGCATTTTACCGCTACTTGAAATTTCATATAGCCTCTTCGCTTACATAGGATTAGACTGTGAAATCAAAATATCATTGAAACTCTTTTTTAAAACTTTTAAGTTCAGGGGTACAGGTGCAGGTTTGTTACATAGCTAAACTTATGTCATGGGGGTTTATTATACAGATTGCATAAAAATTAACTCAAGGTGGATTAAAGACTTAAATGTAAAACCCAAAACTATAAAAACTCTAGAAGAAAACCTAGGTAACATCATTCAGGACATAGGCACAGCAAAGACTTCATGACAAAGACACCAAAAGCAATCGCAACAAAAGCAAAAATTGACAGATGGGATCTAACTAAAGAGCTTCTGCACAGCAAAAGAAACTTTCAACAAAGTGAACACAACCTACAGAATGGGAGAAAATGTTTGCAAACTATGCATCTGCCAAAGGTCTGATATCCAGCATCTATAATGAACTTAAACAAATTTGCAGGAAAAAAACCCATACAAAAGTAGGAAGAGGACATGAACAGACACATTTCAAAAGAAGACATAGGAAAAAAAGCTCAGCATCACTGATCATTAGAGAAATGCAGATCAAAACCACAATGAAACTCTTTTAGAGTCAAAATTGTTTTTGAAAATCTTTGGACCACAAGACCAGTGCACTGACTTCCAACCGATCCCAAATGTTCATCTGTCATCCAGCACCGAACAGGCCACTGCTTCTGTTTGGGGAGCAGGGATTGCTGTGTTTTGTGTGTATACCTGAGGAAGGAGTTGGCTTTTCCTGAGGATCGCACAATATAAAATTTACAAATTTTCAAACACTGGATTCACATTTGGTGTGCTGAGATTTTTCACCCCATGAGACACTTGAAAATGGCACATTTATGATTCCACCTCATATCACTCTGGTGTTGTATGGTTTAGAGAATGGCCATCCCAGTATTCGACGCCATCTGAGGTTGAATTTGGACAAGTAAACACTCATGTTCTGAATCTCCACACACCCATATTTCTGTCTAGCATGACCAACGAGAGACCTACAAAATTCTGAAGGTGTTAATATATGTTGCTCCTCAGTACCGAGAACTCTTCTCTGCAGGCTCAGAAAGTCCAGTGGGTTTAGTGGAAACTTACACTACTGTCTTACCTAACTCCGCATGGTGATTAGAAGCTGAACTGGTTGGTTATGCATTCCTTAACACCAGGCAGGAATAAGCACGGCCCTATACATTACCTAGTTTTTTCTCAAAGCATTACTGTGGAGTTGGTTTATTTTCATTTTTATCATTGAGAAGGTAAGAGTCCGGGAGCTTACACAGTATTCCCCAGGTCAAAGACTGATGCAGTGACTGCTCTCACATTTGAATTCAGGATCTCCTAAAACCAATGCACAGAGTCTTCTCTCTTAACAATACTCCATTTCCATTATGAACCATGAAATCTCACTTTATTCAGAAGATTAAAAACAAACAAACAAGAAGTTAGCCTGCAGGGAAGGCAGAGCTACAAAGTCTTCACCATTATCTTATTCACTGCTGATGACTGAGTGGAATTCCAGGAGGCATTATGTTTCTTTCAGAGATCCAGGGCACCTCCTATGTCTCACAACTTTTGAGCATTCAAAAATATTCGATATGTGATACATTACTGGCATTGGGTCAAATAGTAAATATAGTGTTAGAATTTAATAATATGCCTCATGTAAATTATTTCAAAATACTTTAGGCCTGGAGCATCAGATGAGGAATCATGGTAGAACTCACATGGCTATTCACATGCAGGGCAAGCATTCGTCCTATCAACCCCTCTATTTTTCCTGTAGGATCAAAGATTTTCAAAATAAAAATGCTCTTAAAATATACTTCACTATTTATTATTACAATCTCTGAAAAATTTGGAATCAGTGTAAATGCTCACCATTGACCAACTGGATAAAGAAAATGTGGTCCCATTTGTCTATTTTGGCATTTGTTGCCAATGTTTTGGTGTTTTGTCATGAAGTCCTTGCCTATGCCTATGTCCTGAATGGTTTTGCCATTGGGGTTTTTATGGTATTAGGTCTTATGTTTAAATCTTTAATCCATCTGGAGTTAATTTTTGTATAAGGTGTAAAGAAGGTTTCAGCTTTCTGCACATGGCTAGCAAGTTTTCCCAACACCATTTATTAAATAGGGAATTCTTTCCCCTTTGCTTGTTTTTGTCAGGTTTGTCAAAGATCAGATGGTTGTGCATGTGTGGCACTATTTCTGAGGCCTCTGTTCTGTTCCATTGGTCCATGTCTCTGTTTAGGTACCAGTACCATGAAAATGATATCTAATTAAACTTAAAAGCTTCTGCACAGCAAAAGAAACTATCATTAGAGTGACCCAGCAACCAACAGAATGGGAAACGTTTTTTGTGATCTACCCATCTGACAAAGGGCTAATAACCAGAATCTACTAAGAACTTAAACAAATTTATAAGGAAAAAAACCCCATCAGAAAGTGGGCAAAGGATATAAACAGACACTTTTCAAAAGAAGACATTTATGCAGCCAACAAACATATGAAAAAAAGCTCATCACTGGTCATTAGTGAAATGCAAATCAAGACCACATTGAGATACTATCTCACACCAGTTAGAATGGTGATCATTAAAAAATCAGTAGACCACAGATGGTAGAGAGGATGTAGAGAAATAGGAATGCTTTTAAACTGTTGGTGGGAGTGTAAATTAGTTCAACCATTGTGGAAGACAATGTGGCGATTCCTCAAGAATCTAGAAATAGAAATTCCATTTGACCCAGCAATCCCATTACTGGGTATATATCCAAAGGAGTATAAAACATTCTATTATAAAGACACATGCGCACGTATGTTTATTGTGGCACTGTTGACAATAGCAATGACTTGGAACCAACCCAAATGCCCATCAATGATAGACTGGATAAGGAAAATATGGCACATATATGCTATGGAATACTATGCAGCCATAAAAAAGGATGAGTTCATGCCCTTTGCAGGGACATGGATGAAGCTGGAGACCATAATTATCAGCAAACTCTCAGCAAACTGACACAAGAACATGAAAGCAAACATCGCATGTTCTCACTCATAAGTGGGTGTTGAACAATGAGAACACATGAACACAGGAAGGGGAGCATCACACACTGGGGCCTGTCAGGGGATGTGGTGGTAGGGGAGGGATAGCCGGGGGTGGGGGTAATATTAGGAGAAATACCTGATGTAGATGATGGGGTGATGGATGCAGCAAACCACCATGGCACATGTACACCTATGCAACAAACCTGCACGTTCTACATATGTACCACAAAACTTAAAAGTATAATTAAAAAAAGAAAAAGAAAACGTGGTACCTATATGCCATAGAATACTATGCCGCCCTGAAAAAAATGAGATCATATCCTTTGCAGCAACATGGATGGAGCTGGACTCCATTATTAGGAAACTAACACAGTAACAGAAAATCAAGTTCTCTGCATGTCCTCACTTGTAAGTGGGAGCTAAATGATGGGAACACATGGACACACAGAGGGGAAGAGCGCACACTAGGGCCTATCAGAGGGTGGAGAGTAGGAGGAGAGAGAGGTTCAGGAAAAATAACTAATGGGTACTAGGCTTAGTACCCGGGGGATGAACTAATCTGCACAACAACCCCCTGTGACATGAATTTACCTATGTAACAAATCTGTACATATACTCCATAACTTAAAAAAGAAAAAGAAAAAATAGTCAGTTTAAGCCTCAGTTTCTGCATTTGTAAAACAAAAATAATGGACACCACACTGTGTGATTGTAAAGAATAAAAAGATGAGTGTGTGAGGTGCTTCCCGGTGTGGCTGAGATAGACAACAGTCCACTGACTATTCCCTCGTTCATTCGTGCTGCACAAACTCACCGAGCATCCACGAAGCCAAGCATTATGCTGAAAACGTTACAGACTTTATCTCATTTCATGCTCATCCTGAAGATCTAGATCAATAAGATGTAATTCTTGTTGTCAAGGACTCAACTGTTTTCTGGAGGCTGAAAGACACTTTGCAGAGTATAACAAATCAGATAAATAGTACCCAGATGGGCCAAGTGATGAAGCCAGCATCACCCAGCTCCTTAGCGGTAGAGTCAATAAGGAACTGAGGTCTCCGGAACCCGACGGCTGTTTCCACAGCACTATGCGCTCTGGTTTGTGGAATGACTGCGTGTTTGTGTATACACTCTGGTTTGTAGAATGACCGTGCATATGTAGAAAAGCTTAACTACCACCGCAACATTCTTCAAAAGAGAGTGAGCTAATTTGTTCAGTGCATAGACATCACTTAGATAGCAATGAACCTCTTGGTAAGAAAGTTAACCTCTTTTCAGCTTTTTTTCCCCCCCATCATTCTGGTTATTTCAAGGAGAAAGCCTTTTTTCCATACAAGATGTCTTTAAATCCTCATATTTGCTTACCTCATTCTTCATGGGAGAAAGACTTAAGAGTCCAGACGCAGAGCCTTCGGCAGGCAGTGTGGAGTTAGAATTAATAACATTGCTTTATTTTCTTCTTGGTTGTGTGTAGGGCTCTTTCTATTTACTGCAAACAGTACCAGTTTTCACTTAATATATGTAATAATGCTTCCTTTCAAAATGAATGTATTAGTAAAGAAAGCAAGTCGATTTAATAAAAGGGTTCTGTTTGTCTAATAGTGCCAGTTACAATGGCTGAAGTGGGAAGACTGACCTGGACAATTTCCTGAGATAGAAATGCCTCTTAAATGAAAAAGTGAAATTGGATAAAGTGCTGGGTTTTGGATGGTCATTGGAAAAGCAAATTGAGAGTGTGACTGCAATCATTTTTACTCCACAAAGTCACTTTCCCAGTGTCCGGGAAGATGAGGAGAGAGAGACAGAGAGAGATGGCTGGAGTGCGCTGGGGAAGGGCGGGTTCTGCGCCGTGGACTCTGGTGAGTAGCAGGATTCTCGACACTGCAGATTGGCTGTAGATTTGAATTGATGGTTCGATAATGCTGTGTGTGGTCCACTTGGGGACTTTGCTGTGTGCTTGCTAAGACTATGCTCCGTATCTGAGGCATTTATTTCCTAAAGACAGTTAATGCCAGCCGGGTCTCACGGCCAGGCGAGTTGATTAAAACTTGGCAGGCACAATTGCTGTTTCTAATAAAGAAATCGCTGCCGTAGCATTTTTTCCTCCTTTTAAGTAAGAGAGGAGGAAATTGTGCAAAATCAAAGCCTGAAATATACTTTTGACAGCAGCTCTTAATTTCCCTCTTTTAATCAGTTTTACACAGCACCTGCCCTCACCATGGCATGGGAAACAGCAATGCTGTTTGATTTTTCCCGCTACCTTGTTCTGCTGTGAGTATCTTTATCATTCATCTTCGCTCAGGAGGTAGGAAGTACTGATATCCTCAAGAGCAGAGATTTTAGAAGTGTTAATGGGACAAAGTGGACATTAAAAATCAATTAATAAACTTAGGCATGTGTGTAAAGATTTAATGCTTTTATTCCTCATAAGGACAGAGATCTTGTCTCTCATTCACTGCAATGACCCCAACTCCTGAGACATAGTATTCTCCATAAGTATCTTTGAATGAATACACGAGAGTGTTTCTGCATAGGAATTAGCAGGAAACAGCAGGGAGGCTGAGATGCCCAGCTCCAGAGATTACAATGCACAACGCCTAGGGTTCAAGCTATGTGAAGCCTGACATTAGTATTCTCAGGGATACCCGATATTCCTGGGAATTAGGGATGGAAGGGCTAACCAAGTCATACCACATCCCCTCCAAGAGTGCCCCCTTCTGTATGTCCTCAAGGACTCAGTGTACCATTGGTGGGTGCCCTGGTGTACCACCCAGTTCCACCAGCTTGATGCTGAGATTCTCACACCCCCCTTCCACCAGCAGCTGCTAGAAGCACTGAGAGCAAACACCTATCACCTGTCTCCTGAGTCCCTCTTTTGCTCTTGCCCTCAACAGCAGGGAGCCACCTTGCCCAAGTTTCTGTCCCTTCTCTGAGCCAGTGACTGGTAGACAGAGCTGTATAAAGTCCCAGACCCTGGAGGGAGCAGCGCTGCAGGACACCTCAGGTTCACGTCTCCCCAGGGACACCCTGAGGACTTTACTGCATCTGCATCACAGTTTGACTTTTCCCTGTACCTTGTTCTGCTTCCTTTGTTCCCCTACTGATGTTTATCCCAGTAACTTCCTGCACATAAATGCATCTCAGAGTCTGCTACTTGGGAACCTGACCTGCAACAAATAAGAATACAAATTCCCAATGGAGGTGACACTGTGAACTGTGACTATGGGTGGTTTATCTGGCTGAACTCCAGGGCTTTAAGATGGAAGTGACAGAAGCCCAACCTATGCCAGCTTAATGGATCCATGACCTGAAAAATTCAGAAGGAGGGGCTTCAGGCACAGCTGGATCCAGGGGTTCATGGGATAACATTATAATTTCACCTCTCCCCTTCATCTCCCTTTCCTTTAGGTTAGTTTCAGTCTCAGGCAAACATGCAAGGCAGTGCAAAGGAAGTCCCCAGAATCTAGAGGCTTAGAGTCTAGTACCTTTTGATAAAATTTAACTTAATTTGATTTAAAGTTCAGGGGTACATGTGCAGGCTTGTTATATAGGTAAACTTGTATCTTAGGGGTTCGTTGTGCAGATTATTCAGTCACTCAGGTATTAAGCCAGTACCTATTCGTTCTTTTTCTTGATTCTCTCCGTCTTCCCACACCCTACCTCGCACGGGCCCCAGTGTGTGTTGTTCCTCTCTTTGTGTCCACATGTTCTCATCATTTAGCTCTCACTTGTAGGTGAGAATATATGGTATTTCGTTTTCCATTTCTGCATTAGTATGCTGAGGATAACGGCCTCCAGCTCTGACCATGTTGCTGCAAAGGACATGATACTGTTTTTTTTATGGCTGCATAGTATTCCATGGTGAACATGAACTGCATTTTCTTTATCCCGTCTTTCATTGGTGGACATCTAGGTTGATTCCGTATCTTTGCTATTTTGAGTAGTGCTGCAGTGAACATTCATGTGCATGTGTCTTTATAATAGAACAATTTATATTTCTTTGGGTATATACCCAGTAACGGGATTTCTGGGTCAAATGATAATTTTGTTTTTCGTTCTTTGAGGAATCATTGCACTGCTTTCCACAATGGTTAAACTAATTTACGTTCTCACCAATATTGTATAAGCATTCCTATTTCTCGACAACTTCTCTAGCATCTGTTATTTTTGACTTTTTGATAGTAGCCGGTTTTATATTTAACACCTTACTCTATCTTGAGTTAATTTTTCTCTACAGTATAAGGAAAGAATCCAGTTTCAACATTCTGAATATGGCTTCCTGGTTATCGCAGCACCGTTTATTAAACAGGGAGTCCTTTCTCCATTGCTTGTCAACTTTCTCAAAGATGAGATAGTTGTAGGTGTGCGGCCTTATTGTGCCCTCACTCTTAAGAAAGCAAATCTTTTCCTTGTCAATTCAGAAAAAAAATTAAATTTTGTAGTTTTGATGACTGCAGTTACTTGGGACACATGGCCATATGAAAACACAGTCACTATGGACAAAGACTGTGAAACACATGCATTGGTCAGGCCTGGCTTGAGCGCTCATATTCAGATCTGAGAAGGAAGGACACACATCCTCTGAACTATGTGCACAGCAGCAGGAAGAGACGGCAGTCCAGAGAAAGGGGAGCTGAGAGCAGGGAATTGGAGAAGGATGTTGTTTAGGAAACAGAAATTAACTTTGGGAGAGAGATGAGTGAGGGATGAAAGGAAATGGATATGGAAGGTGTGGAGAAAGAGAAACGGGGAAGGGAGAGAGACAGAACTGGAGCCAGGGAGGACGAGTCCAGGAGCGGGAGGGAGGAGATGGAAAGGATTCCCAAGGATACCCTGGTATAGCCGTTCCTCGGCTGAGGCCATTGCTCACCAAGCTCAGCTTTTGTCTCGTATTCATCATCAGATCAGAGTGCATATAAAGCAGTTTTTGATGACATCAGAATGGGACTTCATGGTTCAAATACTAGAGACTCGTGGTGCCCACAGACTGATATAGACCTTGAGGTGTGGGATGGGGTCAGGGAGGCGGCTCACCTTCGGAATCCCACTGCTGAAAGACACACTTGTCTTTGGAGGAGTCGCCCAGAGAGCAGGCTCTGAGATGGAGACTGGTGTGCAGCGTGTTTGTAGGGTTTTGCCCTTGGAAGCGACTTGTGGAAGAGAGGAGGAAGCAGGATTGGAAAGAGGCAGGAGCTAAAGTCTGAGGCAGTTTCAAATTTCAGCAACAGCCTCAGCTGACCTCAAGGGGAGCTCTGGAGTGGGGTGACCCTTCAAAGATGCCCCACCCCGAGGCAAGGGTGCCTGGCCTCTCCACCCTACCCTGAGGAGTCACTGGAGCAAGTGTCTACCTGGGAGGCAGCATGATCTTGGGTGAGGTGGCTGTGTTCAGCTGGAGGAAATTTCAGAGGTTGTCAGCCACCATCACCTCCCTCCCACAGGGGTGATCTGGGCAGCACGGCAGCATGGCATCCACATGCTCTTGCCAACACCAGGATGAATCCATGTAAGGCATTGGAAAGACTTCGGGTTGTACGTGAAATGCATCTGACTCCCTTCTGGTCCAGTTTTAGGCTGCGCCCAATCTTATCCAAGTGTGACTTACGTGAGGCTGGGCATGGATTTCAGCATTATTCATCCGATAAATGGCTGTCTAGATTTTGCTGAGCTCTGAGACTATAACCACTTCTGGCACATCCCGCTCCATGTTGGTCAAACCACTCAAGATACTCTGTGACGAGGTGGAGGGAGAATGGGATGCATATGCAATACATATTCAGAAGACTCCACCTCTCGCTAACCACCTCTGGTGTCCTGACCTCCCCCTTTAATTTGTGAACTTCATCTCTCAGAAGGTGTGGACCCTTGAGTGACGTACCTGAGGTTTCAGCATCAGGAAAGAGGTGGGTCTTGCGACTCTTAAGTCCATCATTTCTCCATTAACACATATTCCTGGAGCCTGCTCCCAAGAGGGAGTGCACTCGTTAACTGGGTAGCTGTTAAAGCAGGCGTTTCCCTAACGGTGTTCACATATCCCTTCTCCACACTTCCCTTCTCTGCCCTGAATCTAATGGAGTGTCACTGCGAACTCATTCTCAGGCTCCTTTGTGCACTGGATGCTGGAAAGATTTGGTCAACAAAAGACAAGGGTAGGAGGCTGTTTGTTTTTCTTTTTTTCTTTTTTCTTTTTTTTTTTTTTTGATGGGGTTTCACCATGTTGGTCAGGCTGGTCTTGAACTCCCGACCTCAGGTGATCCGCCCACCTTGGCCTCCAAAGTGCTTGGATTACAGGCGTGAGCCACCATGCCCAGCCTCTGTTTTTCTAATGCTACTTTTGTTTTAGATTCTGGGGGTACCTGTGCAGGTTTGTTACATCGGGATGCTGGGTGACACTGGTGTTTGGGGTGCAATTGAACCTGTCACCCAGGAAGTTTGCATAAGTACCCAATGGGTAGTTTTCCAACTCTTGCCTCTCTCCTTGTCTGCTGCCTCTAGTAGCCCCCAGTCTACTATCGCCGTCTTCATGTCTGTGAGTACCCAATGCTCAGCGCTCATAAGCGAGAACACGCATCAGTTACTTTTCTGTTTCTGCGCCTCTTTGCTTAAGGTAACAGCCTCCCGCTGCCTTCATGTTGCTGCAGAGGTCATGATTTCGTTATTTTTTATGGCTGGGTAAGATTCCACGGTGTGTATGTATGACATTTTCTTTATTTACTCCACTATTGCTGGGCACCTGGGTTGGTTCCATAACTACTATTATAAATAGTGCTGCAGTGAACAGAAGGGTGCAGGGGTCTTTTTGGTAGAACGATTTATTTTTCCTTAAGTATATACCCAGTAGTGAGATTGCTGGATCGAAGAGTAGGAGTTTTAAGGGCAAGGAGAAAGTGGAAGTCAGGCCATTTCTCTCTGTCTCTGTCTTGGACAGCGTCTCACACAGTGGCTGTATCTCTTCTGTGCCCTCAGCTCTCACAAACAGCCCCTGCTTTGACGCCCGCTCCTCCCAGATATCTGTAGTTTCTGGTTTGGATAAGATCACCTCCTTCCTGTTGCCTCCATTGCTGGAGATGCACCATCCACAGGTTGCCTTAACAGTTCCTCTTATGGTTTCCAGTTCTTCTAACACCTTTGGAAGTTTTTACAGAAGTGTGGCACATGCACAGGTATGTGCATGCAATCTTGCACATCGTAATGAGCATCCAGCATCTTCTAAACCAGTACCCTGGATTAAATTTGCTCTATTGAACTCGATGGTAGCTCTGCTTTCCTGACTAGATCCTGACTTATATGTCATTGAATGCATCAAAGCAATCATCAAAGTTGGACAAGTGAAGACCTCAACGATCACTGGTAAATGCAATAATAATGGGTGCAAATCCAGTCTAAAAGCTCACACGAACAAGAGTTCACATAATGTTTCCATGGTTATTTTTCATTTCTGTTGCAAGCATCCACTCTGTTGCCAAATGCACATCAGCCTCAGTTCTCTTGGGTTCTTCCACACCCTCCTCCTGCCAACCCAGGCTTCAAGCCTGTGTGCAGAACTCTCCCTACATCCCCGTGGCTTGCCATCATGAGTGTTCCAGAGGGAGGTAAAGGGGTATCTGCACCCATCATGTAGCCAGCGGACATCAGCAGGCGTCTTGTATGCCTGGGCTTCAGCTGCAGTTCAGGACAGGTTTCTCTACATGGTGGATCTTTCCCATCCACAAGTCACCTCCAAATCCAGCACCCGCTTAGATATGCCCATGCTATTATAGGATATACGACAAGTGTATTCTGCTCTTAGGTCATCCAGCCCAGAGAAATTCCACAGTGTTGTTTAAGATCTTCTTTGCCTCCATGCACCATGCGATCATTTCCCCTCTAAGTTCTGACTTCTAAATAAAACATGAGTCATGGAGTGCCCTGCTCCTCACTCTCCAGATCTCTTCAGAGTTTTTAGCATCCTCTCTCTGGAACACAGGGAAACAGAATGGTCTGTTTGGTTCAGACACTCACCGTCTCTCTTCCCTCCTTGTTTTCCTCTCAAATATCCACCTTGCCCCTTTTGAGGAAGTGTCTTTTCATCCTGAGAACAGGAAGTCCCATTCTGGTGTTACCATGCATACTCCACAATCTGTTACTTCTGTGCACATGAGCCTTTTCTGTTTCCTCTTGGACTAGATTTTGTAAAAGTGAGTTTAGGCATCAAGTGTGCCGGAATCACGGAGGCTCATGACACTAACACTAACAGAGGTTAGTGTTGTGCTCCCGTTGCACGCCTGTACTCGGTCAGGCTTAGTGAAACGACACCTCTTTTTCATTCTGGGATGAGAGCGAAGTAGCTGTTCCCGTCAGGGACATGTTTGTCTTGGGGAGCTTGGAGAACAGAGGTCTTGGAACCGTGCCATAATCCTTCAAGCATCTGCCCCAAATGCCATACATCACTTTCGCTCACATGTCATGGGTTAAAGCAAAGCACGCATCCAAGCTTGATTTCCACACGGCAGGAAAGGCCAATCCTAACAAAAGAAAGGTCAGCACATATTTGGAAAATACAATCGTAAACTCCACCACACGTTAAAAAACTCCAGTGCTCGGAAGACAGTGTGTCCATTCGCCTTTATGCTGAGCATTGAGAACAGAAGAGAATCGTTCATGCTTGAATGGAGGAGAAAAAGTGGGTAAAGAGAAAAAAAGGGGAGGGGACTAAGTTAATGTTTAAAAACAATGACTCCTTATAAAATATAAACAGAATATTGGCCATCCCATGTTTGGGCTAAGCCATTCTTACTGGGACTTGTGTGTTACCAGATACGAGCATGTAGTTCAAACAGAGGCTTTCTTACTGCTCTCATGTGTTCAGTAATTCCCGATGTCCCAAATCCTGCTTCACGTCCCTTTCTACCTGGCTCCCAGCAACATTGATTGTCGAGGAAAGTCCTGCAAGGAAAGTGTGCATCTGGTAGCTACTGGAATATTTTCAATCCTATGCTGGGCCTAAAACCTAGAGGCTCAGAATGAGAAGATCGTGGACAGTGGAGATGGCCAAAGTGATTCTGCAGAGAATTTCGGTAAGAAAGCTTCAAAACAGATTCCACGTGGCCTGTTATACAGGGAACTGACGAATAGGTGCATTGCTCTGCGGAATTATGTCTCAGTGATCCTTTTTGTGTTTTGATTACAATTTTATTTCAACACCTAATTGAATGGTGATTAGGGATATTTTTAAAATTACTTATCATTGCGTCGTCACATGTACAACACAAGTACAAAAGCCGTAAGTGTGCAATGCGATGAAATGGACATACCATGCTGTCCCTTACCCAGGTGTCACATCTGAGTACAGAACATTCCTTTCCTTTTTTCTTTTTTATTGTACTTTATGTTCTGGGGTACATGTGCAGATCTTGCAGGATTGTTGCAGAGGTACACACATGCCATGGTGGTTTGCTGTCTCCACACCCCCATCACCTACATCAGGCATTTCTCCCAGTGTTATCCCTCCCCAACCTCCCTGCCCCCCACTGTCCCTCCCCTAGTCCCACATCCCCCAACATACCCCAGTGTGTGATGCTCCCCTCCCTGTGTCCATGTGTTCTCATTGTTCAACACCCTCCTATGAGTGAGAACATGCTGTATTTGGTTTTCTGTTCTTATGTCAGTTTGCTGAGAATGATGGTGTCCAGGTTCATCCATGTCCCTACAAAGGACAAAAACTCATTCTTTTTTACTGCTACACAGTATTTCATGGTGTATGTATGCTGCATTTTCTTTGTCCAGTCTATAATTGGTGGGCATTTGGGTTGGTTCCAGGTATTTGCCATTGTAAACAGTGAGAGCATTCCCTTTCTTCCAACAGACGCCCACATGTCCCTTCCAAGCCGGGACCCACCCCCACCCAAGGAAAAGAAGTATTCTGACCTCTAAAACCAGGGACTTGCCTCTCTGTTTTTGGACTTCATATTAATGACGTCATATCGTACATACTCTGTCATGCCTGGCTTCTTTCCACCAAAATCACATCAGGGAGATGCATCTATGTTTTGCATAAATGAGTATTTTCGTGTTGCTGTTGCTGCATAGTATCCATTATATGAATACACCACACATTGTCTATTCTATGGGTGGGAATTTGAGCTGCTTCCAGTGTGGGGCTGTTATGCATAACTTGTCTCTACACCTATCTGCACATGTATTTTCAAGATCTAGAACCAGAAATACCATTTGACATGGCAATCCCATTACTGGGCATATACACAAAGGATTATAAATCATTCTATTGTAAAGACACATGACCACGTATGTTTATTGCAGCAGTGTTCACAATAGCAGACTTGGAACGAACCAACCCAAATGCCCATCAGTGATAGACTGGATAAAGAAAATGTGGCACATATACACCATGGAGTACAATGCAGCCATGAAAAAGGATCAGTTCATGTCCTTTACAGGAATATGGATGAAGCTAGAAACCATCATTCTCAGCAAACTAACAAAATAACAGAAAACCAAACACCACATGTTCTCACTCATAAGTGGGAGTTGAACAATGAGAGCACATGGAGACAGGGAGGGGAACATCACACACTGGGGCCTGTTGGGAGGTGGGGGCCTAGGGGAGGGATAGCATTAGGAGAAATACCTAATGTAGATGATGGGTTGATGGGTGCAGCAAACCACCATGGCACATGTATACCTATGTAACAAACCTGCACGTTCTGCACATGTACCCCAGAACTTAAAGTATTAAAAAAAGAAAAGAAATGAGCATTCAGCTCCTGAAGGTATGCACTCAGGAATGGGATGTCTGTGTCCTACTGTATAGCGATGTGTGGCTTTAGTACTGAGAAACATTTTTCCAAAAAGTTTATGCCAGTTCACTTTCCCACCAGCAGGGTAAGAGAATTTTCATCATTGCACATTCTTACCAGCATTTGGTGACGTCAGAAGGTATTTTTCAAAATTTATTTCTGAAATGTGAGAAATATGAGAATGTGCAAAGTGGAAGTCATCACTGGCCGTGACCCTTCATTCATACTTAATCTCTATTAACATTTAGGCATTGTACTTATCCAAGAATAGGCTAAGCTGTTACACCCCAAAGACTTAAAATTTTAGTGGTGCTAACCAGGCAAAGCATATTTCTATCTCATGGAGCTGTCTAGGGAAGGTGGAAGGGCTCTGCTCAGTGGGAGTATTCAGGGCTCCAGGATGATAGGGAGGCTCTGTTATCCCTAACCTGTGGCTTCAAAGTCATTTATAGTTGCACCATTCCCAACTGGCAGAAAGAGGGCATCCTCCTTCTCAACTTCAGGGAGGGGAGCATCACACACTGGGATCTGTGAGGGGGGATCTAGGGGAAGGACAGTGGGGGGTGGGGAGTTGGGGAAGGATAACATGGGGAGAAATGCCAGATATAGGTGATGGGGAGGAAGGCAGCAAACCACATTGCCATGTGTGTACCTATGCAACAATCCTGAATGTTCTTCAGATGTAACCCAAAACCTAAAACACAATAAAACATATATTAAAAAAAAAAGAATTTATCTTCCATGAAATGATTCAAATCCTCACATTCCATTGACCCCAAGTGTGTCAACAGCCACACTGGGCTGCAAAGAAGTCTGGGAAATGTGGACTCTGGCTAGATGACGGGTCCCCAGCTTAAATCCAAGAGGTTTCATGATGAAAAGTAAAAGGAAACAAAGGGGTTAGTGGTGGAGCATTCTCTATCATAGACATGTACCTTCAGCAATTTTTCTGTGTATAAATGTGATAAATATATTACTTACTCTATTTTTTAAATGTACCAAATTATAGGTAAACCGAAGACCATTCTTGCTTTTACCTCAGTTGACCCAAGCTGAGGAGGTAACGATCATAAGGTTAATGTATATACTTCAAGTTCATTTTTATATCAATATATATGTATGTGTACCATTATAGAAAAATCACAGATGCACACAGTTGGTTTTCTGTAAGTGACATGTTAAAATAGTTTAAAACTCGCTTTTATCCCTCCTACTATGTTTCTGAGATCTATTCATGTGGATACAAACACATCTAATTCATTCCCTTTATCTGCTAAAGACGATTCTGTTATACAAACTATTTGAACACCACTCAGAAGTGCCCCCCTTGATGGAAACTTACAGTGTTTTTGACTCTTCACTATCACAAATAATGCTGCAATTAAAAGTCTTGCACGTCAGTGTTCGTCCTCACCCAGGAGCTTCCATGCTGCTGTTAAGCTTGGTCTTTTTGAAATACAAATATGACTATATTATCCTGTTTTAAAAACTCTTGAGTAGAAAATACAATATAATTTTACATATATGAACATATCATACCTTTTGATGATGCATGTGGGAGCTGTGATTAGTTTTGACAGCATGTATCAGAAAACCCAAATAACAATTTTTTAAAAAATTGAGTGATGGAATACTATTCTCTCATATGAAAATAGTCTGGATACAAACTTTCAAGGGACTCCAGGACTGTTTCACGGGCTCCATTAAATCATCGGGATACCAGATTCTGAGACGATACTGGCTTTTTCCTCTGCCATCTTTAGGCTGAGATTCTCATCCACGTGTCCTCAAGATAGGTGCCATTGCTCTGACCATCATGGCTGCACTTCAGACAGGAAGAAAGCGGAAGACTGATGAATAAATTACACACATCAGCACATCAGCTGCGTCATCCATATTCAAAGAGCTGTTCCTAAAACCTATCCAGTGTGGTCTCCTCACTTGTATCTTACTGACCAAAATGATGTCACAATTAAATGATGTCACAGTTGTTCCTAGCTACAAGGGACACTGGAAAATGTAGCTTTTGGCTGATGAGAATAAAATCAGAATTCTCCTATTTGAAAATACATGAAGAATGGATATTTGATAATCATCTTGTAGTCTCTGCACTGTCCTCATTCCCAACAATACAGAGATTCTTTTTCTATGTGGTTCATTGTTCAGAATTTTAAGTATAAGCAACAAACATCAGCACTGAATGACTTAACCATAAAATGAAGACTCTTCAGGGGAGAAAAACTAGGCTTGGGATGAATCATCCTGGAACAGAGGTGAACATCATACTGCAGAAGCGGAAGCAGGTCACCTTTGCTGTAGGTAGCAAGCAGAAAACGCTGAGCTCACCTGGCTGAAACTGCAGTGCCTCTGTGGAAGGTCGCCCCTGGAGGAGCCAGGCCCTACACTTTATCGCTGCCCCAGACTGGCCTCCTTCACTCAGCCATGCTACACCCCCAGCCCCTGCAGGCAACTGAAGTTGATGCTCTCATCAGCACTGAAGTTGGGTTCTTAGCTCTTTGCCTTTTCTCATGCCAACTCTGTGCCTCAAACAACATGGTCTTGTATATAGAAAATCTTACAGACTCCACCAAAAAAATGTTACAGCTAATGGATGAATTCAAGAAAATTCAGGATTGCAAAATCCACATACAAAAATCAGTAGCATTTCTATACACTAACAAAGAACTATCTGAAAAAAAAATCAAGAAAGCAATGTCATTACAATATATAAATAATAAAATAAAACACTGGGAAATAAATTTAACCAAGGAATAAAAGATCTCTATAATGAAAAGTGTAAAACATTGATGAAAGAAACTGAAGAGGGCCAGGCACGGTGGGTCATGCCGGTAATCCCAGCACTTTGAGAGGCCAAGGAAGGTGAATCACCTGAGGTCAGTTCAAGACCAGCCTGGCCAACATGGTGAAACCCAATCTCTACTAAAAATGCAAAAATTAGCTGGGTGTGGTGGCATACACCTGTAGTCCTAGCTACTTGGGAGGCTGAGGCAAGAGAAATGCTCGAAGCCAGGAGAAGGTTGCAGTGAGCCAAAGTCATGCCGGAACCACTGCACTGCAGCCTGGGTGACAAAGTAAGAATCAGTCTTAAAAAAAAAAAAAAAAAAGAGAAGAGAAAAGAAAAAGGAAAAGGGAAAAGGAAAAGGAAAAGAGAAAAGAAATTGAAGAGGTTACAAATAACTGAAAAGATAGCCTGTGCTCATGGATTAGAAGAATTAATATTGCTTTTGGTGTTTTGGTCATAAAGTCCTTGCCTACGCCTATGTCCTGAATGGCTTTGCCTAGGTTTTCTTCTAGGGTTTTTATGGTGTTAGGTCTTATGTTTAAGTCTTTAATCCATCTGGAGTCAATTTTAGTGTAAGGTGTCAGGAAGGGGTCAAGTTTCTGCTTTCTGTATATGGCTAGCCAGTTTTCCCAACACCACTTATTGAACAGGGAATCCTTTCCCCATTGCTTGTTTTTAGACAAATGGGACCTAATCAAACTCCACAGCTTCTGCACAGCAAAAGAAACAGTCAATAGAGTGAATCGGCAACCAACAGAATGGGAAAAAATTTTTGCAGCCTACCCGTCAGACAAAGGGCTGATATCCAGAATTTACAACGAGCTAAAAAAGATTTACAAGAAAAAAACAAACAAGCCCATTCAAAAATGGGCAAAGGATATGAACAGGTACTTTACAAAAGAAGACATACATGAGGCCAACAAACATATGAAAAAATGCTCATCATCACTGGTCATTAGGGAAATGCAAATCAAAACTACATTGAGATACCATCTCACGCCAGTCAGAATGGCGATCATTAAAAAATCTGGAGACAACAGATGCTGGAGAGGATGTGGAGAAATAGGAACACTTTTACACTGTTGGTGGGAGTGTAAATTAGTTCAACCATTGTGGAAAACAGTGTGGCGATTCCTCAAGGACCTAGAAATAGAAATTCCATTTGACCCAGCAATCCCATTACTGGGTATATATCCAAAGGATTATAAATCGTTCTACTATAAGGACACATGCACACGAATGTTCATTGCAGCACAGTTTACAATAGCAAAGACCTGGAACCAACCCAAATGCCCATCGATGATAGACTGGACAGGAAAAATGTGGCACATATACACCATGGAATATTATGCAGCCATCAAAAACGATGAGTTCGCGTCCTTTGTAGGGACATGGATGAACCTGGAAACCATCATTCTCAGCAAACTGACACAAGAACAGAAAATCAAACACCATATGTTCTCACTCATAGGTGGGTGTTGAACAATGAGAACACATGGACACAGGGAGGGGAGCACTATACACTAGGGCCTGTTGGGGGGGAGAGGGGGGATAGAGGGGGGGTGGGGAGTTGGGGAGGGATAGCATGGGGAGAAATGCCAGATATAGGTGAAGGGGAGGAAGGCAGCAAATCACACTGCCACATATGTACCTATGCAACAACCTTGCATGTTTTTCACATGTACCCCAAAACCCAAAATGCAATAAAAAAAAAAATAAAAAAATAAAAAAAAAAATAAAAAAAAAAAAAATAAAAAAAAATAAAAAAAGAACAAGATAATGCCCTTTGCAGAGACATCGATGGAGCTGGAGGGTATTATCCTCAGCAAACTAACTCAGAAAGAGAAAACCAAATAGCATATGTTTTCTTCTAAGTGGGAGCTAAATTATGAGAACGCCTGGACACATAGAGGGAAACAACACATACCGGGGCATACTTGGGAGTGAAGGGTGGGAAGAGGGAGAAGGCCAGGAAAAATCATGGCTACAAGGCTTCATATGTTGGTGATTAAATAATCTGTACAACAAACTCACATGACACATGACACATGTTTTTCTATGTAACAAACTGCCAAATGTATCCCTGAACTTAAAAGTATAAAAAAAGACAAAATGTAAAAAAAAAAAAAAAAAAAAAAAAAAAAAAAAAAAAAGAATTAATATTGCTAAAATGTCCATACTACCCCAAATGATTTACAAATTCAATACAATCTCTATTAAAATACTAATGACCATTTTTCACAGAAACAGAAAAAAAAATCCTAAAATTTGTATGGAATCACAAAAGATGCTGACTAACCAAAGAAATCTTGAGTAAAAATAGCAAAGCTGAAGACATTGTACTACCTAACTTCAAAATATACTACAAAGCAGTACTAATCAAAACAGCATGGTTCTAGCATAAAAACAGACACATAGCTTAATGAAATAGAATGGAGAACACAGAAATAAGTCCATGCACTTGCAGCCAGTTACATTTCTACAAAGACACAAAGAACACACATCAGGGAAGGAACTGTCTCTTCAGTAAATGGTCCTGGGAAAACTGGATATTCACATGCAAAAAATAAATAAAAAAGAAACTAGACCCCCTATCTCTCACCACTTACAATCATCAATTTAAAATGGATTAAAGACTTAAGTCTCAGTCCTGACACTATGAAGAAAATATAGAGGAAATGGCTCTGTGACATTGGTCTCGTAAGGGATTTTTTGGGTAAGACCTCAAAAACACACAAAAAAAGCCTAAATAGACAAATGGGATGACATCAGACTAAAAAGCTTCTGTACAACAAAGGTAACAATCAACAGACTGAAGAGACAACCCACAGAATGACAGAGAATGCTCACAAATTATGCATCTGCAAGGGTTTAATATCTAGAATTTATAATGAACTTAACCACACACGCACAAATCTGATTAAATATGGGCAAAATATCTGAATAGATGTTTCTCAAAAGAACACATGCAAATGGCCATCTATGAAAAAATGTTCCACATCACTGATCGTCAGGGCAATGCCAATCAAAACCACAGTGAGAAACTGTGTCATCTCAGTTAGAATGGCTGTTATCAAAAAGACAAAAAATAAAAAATAAAAAATAACAAAGGCTGGGCGCGGTGGCTCACGCCTGTAATCCCAGCACTTTGGGAGGCCAAGGCAGGCAGATCACAAGGTCAGGAGATCAAGACCATCCTGGCCAACATGGTGAAACCCCGTTTCTGTAAAAAAAATAAAAATGAAAAAAATGAAAAATAAATAAATACTGGCATGGATGTGGAGGAATGAGGGTACTTATACACTGTTGGTGGGAATGTAAATTAGTATAGCCGCTATGACATCACTGTGTAGGCACCTTAAAAAAATAAGAAATAGTATGACCACAAGATCCAGCAATTCCACTCAGGTATATATATAAGGGAAATGAGATCAGGATGTTGAAGAGATACCTGCAATCCAGTATTTGTTGCAGCAGTATTCACAGTAGCCAAACTATGGGGACAACCTAAGTGTTCATCAACAGATCAATGATTGAAAAAATGTGGTCTATATTATACACAACGGAATGCTAGTCCACTATTAAAAAAAAATAAAATCCTATCTTTTGAAACATGGGAAAACCTAGACTTTCACTCAATATTCAGTGAAATGAGCCAGGAACACAAGGGCAAATACTGTACATTCACACTTCTGTGTGGAGTCTAAATAAACTGATCTCATAGGAGTACAGAGTAGAGTAGACGTTACCAGAGGCTAGGGAGGGTGTTGAGGCTGGGGGATGGTGAGATATTGGGCAGTGGTTACAAAGTTACAGGTAGGTGGGGGAATAAGTTCTGGTGTGCTGTAGCACTGTAGGGTGATACAGTTAGCAGTAGTGTAGTGTATATTCCAAAATAGCTGGAAGGTTTTGAATGTTCCCACCAAAGAAATGACAAATATGTGGGGTGATGGATATGCTAATTACCCTGATTTTATTATTATGCAAAGTATGCATGTATCCAAACAGCACACTGTACCCCATAAATGTGTGCAATTATGATGTGATAATTAAAAACAAAATACAACTTTAAAAATGTCTGCCCCTCCTTTTTACATGGCTAAATCCTGGATTCGTCTCAGGACGTAGCCCCTCTGGGAGCCTCCTCTGCATCCCTGAGTTAGGTGGCCTGGGTCAATCCTGAAACACGCCCCCTTAGCATGCCATCTGTTGTCTGGCTGCGTTTTAACAATTTTATGTAGAACAACTCGTGTAATAGTGACAGCAAAGGTATGAAGAGGATATCGTCACTGGCACTCTCATTTACAAGTGAAGAAACTGGCACAGAGATTTTACGTAACTTGTCCATGTTCATTCGGTCAAGAAGTGGCTGAGTCACCATCCGTGCTCAAGCTACCTGACTCCAAGTGTCGGATTTTCATCCATTACCTGATATTATCTCTTGTTCACTGTTAAAGCATGTTGGTCTATTTAACAGTCTCATTCATTAGGGGGAGAAATCCCAGAAGGGAGGGAGTTTGCTCTTCCATCTTCCTCTGTCGCTGGAGCTCCTCTTCCAGCCTAAGTAGAGCGTTTTTCCTCCTGCGGTCACTTACCTCTGTGAGAAACAAGATCTAGAATGTTGCTCGTGTTTGTATAATCCTAGAAATAATATGAAGAATGATGTTCCAGCCTGTTTCCTACCAAAGTATCCCCAGCGACACTTCTCTTGTTCCTTAGTTACGAGATCTGAATCTCAAGTCACAAACTTAGCAGTGCAAGAAATATCCATTTCTCTGTTTTCTGCAACTCAAACTAATTTCTGCTTTCAGACTCTGACTGTCAGTCTGGTTGGGCATATGGTCCCTTCAGGCCCATTGACTCTCAGAAGCACTCCTGCCATGAGCAGCTGTTATCCAAGACTAGGGAACTCCATCTCTGGGTGTCCCCTCCTGATGATGGGCATTGCTTCCTGGGATTTCACCTCCTCCCTTAGCACTTCCTGGTGGCCATGATCTGGCCTTGTTCTTGGAGGCCCAGCGTCTTCTCTCTTTCTCCCCAGTCCTGGGAATGTGTTTTTAATTTCTGGGGAATACCCATTGCTTCTCTAGATGTTTCTTTTAGTGGCAACAAACATAATCTCCACAGAAGTACCAGCAAGGGAAACATTTGAACTGTATTGGGTTTATTTTTTGTCCATGCCTCAAGCTCTCCCTACCCAAGGAGGATCAAGGAGAAATGCTTGAACCAGGTGAAGGAAAATAAAGCAATGAGGGGAAATAAATAATCCATATCAAATGTTATCAATTCAATGAGAGTGTGGAATTACTGGAAGCTTCATACCCTGCTTCTAGGAGTTGAAGTTGGTATTAAACTTTGGAAAACTGTTTGGTGGTAACTACTAAGGTTAAACATAGGCAATCTCAATCGCTCAGCAATTTTACACACACACACACACACACACACAAACACCCCCAAGAGAAATGTGTATGTTTACCAAAAGACATGGACAAGAATGTCCCTAGTACCACTATTTGTAATAAAACCTGGGAATAACTTAAGTCCGTGACCAGTAGAATGAATAAGTAACTTGTGGTGTAGAATAGTATACAGCAAAGACGAAGAATAGGTGACAGGAATCAAGATGAAGGAACCTCAGAGACATCTTGTTGAAAGGAGCCAAACGCAAAAGTGTACACACCATATGATTCTACGTCTATAAGATTTTAAAACAGACAGGGTCCGGACGTGGTGGCTCAAGCCTGTAATCCCAGCACTTTGGGAGGCCGAGGCAGGTGGATCACGAGGTCAAGAGATCGAGACCATCCTGGTCAACGTGGTGAAACCCCGTCTCTACTAATACAAAAAATTAGCTGGGCATGGTGGTGTGTGCCTGTAATCCCAGCTACTCAGGAGGCTGAGGCAGGAGAATTGCCTGAACCCAGGAGGCAGAGGTTGCGTGAGCCGAGATCGCGCCATTGCACTCCAGCCTGGGTAACAAGAGCGAAACTCCGTCTAAAAAAAAACAAAAAAACCAGACAGAACTACCCTATGTTGCCAGAAGTCAGGATCATGGTTACCCTGGGGGTAGGTTCTGCCTGTAAGGTGACGCAAGGGGCTATGTGTTTCTGGCAGAGTTCAGCTTGGGATACGTGTGCTGGTCCATGACATTGTTCACCTTGCATTGACCCATCCTTCTGCACATTGATGATTCATGCATTATATGCTTGTTTATTATACAAAAAAGTTTCCATAGAAAACACGTATCCTCCTTAATTTGCCTACATAGAATTAATACACGTTTCTTTTACCTGGGCTATGGGTAATTGAGACTTGAGGTTTTTTTTTTTTTAATTAATAAAAAGAAGCTGGCCCAGAAATGTTTACTGCAAATGTCTATCTTGGTATATATTACTTGAATTTCATGCCAAAGGTGTCTCACACTACACAGCCACATAAGGAAATGCTGAGACCAGTGTCATTCCTTTATGGCCCATGCCAATAAAGAAAAGTTGTCTTATTTATTTGCCAGTATTTGGCAAATGACTGCTATGTGTCAGACATGACTTAAGCCACTTGTGGATACAGCATTGAACAAAACAAACAAAAACCCACTCTACTCTCATGGAGCTCACATTATAGCAAATTGAAATAAAATCCATCCATCCATCCAGTCATCCATCCATCCATCCATCCATCATCCACCCACCCATCTGTCCATCCATCCATCTGCCCATCCTTCCATTCATCCATCCATATGCAACATGTTTGTAGTGACAAGAGTCTAGAGTGGGTGAAGCAAGATGATGATGTAGAGTTGTGGTCAAGGTGAAATTTTATGTCAAGTGACAGGGGAGGTTCTCTCTGATGTTGCAACATTTGAGCAGAGATCTAAAAGATCTGCATGTATGTGGGAAAGGAGCACTGAAGACAGCGGGAAGTGCATGTGCAAAGGCCCTGGGGTAGACATGTGCTTGGTGTGTTCAAGGAAAGCAAGAAAGCCAGTGGGAGGGTGCAGAAGAGCAACAGGGCATGAGAGGAGGTGGACCAAAGATGTAGGCAAAGACTAGACCTTATAGGGACTTGAGCAGGTGGCGTGGGCTTAAGTTTTTACCCAGAGTGAGTTGGGAAACACATGTGTGTTTCCAGCAGGAGAGCGGCATGATCAGAGTTCGTATATGGATACTGCATCAACGGTAAATTGCTGTGCTCAAAGGTAGAAGCAGCATGAGCAGGTGGCTGTTCTAAATGCAGGAGGGAGGTGACCCTGGCTTGCACCCGGGCAGGAATGATCACGCTGGTGCATTGTGGTTAGAACCTGGATCTGCTTTTGTAAAGTAGAGCCCACAGTATGAAACTCAGTCCCCAAAAGGCATCCCATGTGCACAGTTCTGGAGAAGCCAAGAGACACTTCAAGCATCTGGATGTGCAGGCTCTCAGCCCAGACATGACAGATGTGTCTTTGCCATAAATCCCCTGTGAGAGATAAACAGGGAAGAAATTTGGCTTCTGGAAAATCTGAAGCAGAGAGGAAGAACCATCTGGGAAATCCAGAGATGTAGCATGTGGCAGTGGGAACAACGCAGGCTCCAGGCCCAGCTGCTGGGACTGTCGAGTAAGTCACTAAAGCTCCGTGTCCTTATCGGTAGACAGGGAATAATGGCAGGAGCTACCTCAAGGGCTGCTTGTGAGGACGAAATGAGGTGGAGTCTGGAAGGCAAGCAGCCCAGCTGCGGTCCTAACAATGCATAGCGGCGCTCTCTTCTCCCTTCCTGGAAGGCCCCAGCACGAGACAGAAAACACCAGTCTGCATTTCTGGGATTGCACCCAGTGCGCCTCAGTGGAATGTGATTGATGTTTAATCGTAGAGCAGATTCCCTCCACCAGGCATGTGCCTGGAAGCCCAGACAGAGGATGATACGGGTATCCAACTAATTTGGTTTAAAAGCGTACCTATCTCCCCACTCTCCTGAGCTCTTTCCCTATCTACCTCCCCCATTTTAAGGAGTGAAAACAAAAACACCTTTTTCTTTCCATGAGCCTCCCTCTCAGTGACTGCAGTTGTTGGCAGCTGTGGAATTCTACTGAGGCGCAGGGGAGGCAAAGTTCACCAGCGTTTATTATGCATCTGCCTGATGTCACGGACTACTGAGTTCTCATAATCAACCCTCTAATGTCACCATTTCACAAATAAGAACACTGAGGCTGAGTGGGATTCAGGGGTGTTACATGCTAGTTAGAGAGTAGAACCGGGCTGGGCATGGTGACTCACCCTGCAATCCCAGCTCCTTGGGAGTTCCAGGCAGGAGGATCACTCGAGCCCAGGAGTCTGAGACTAGCATGGGCAACCTAGTGGGACCCCCATCTCTACAAAAAAAATAAGAAAAAAGTTGGCTGGGTGTGGTGGCACACACCTGTGGTCCCAGCTACTTGGGAGGCTGAGGTGGGAGGATTGCTTGAGCCCAGGACGTCAAGGCTGCAATGAGCTGTGATCCAACTCAGCACCACTGCACTCCAGCCTGGACGACTGAGTGAGACCCTGTCTTGAAAAAGAGAGAGAGTTGGGGGGAGCGGAGAGAGAGAGAGATAGAGAGAGGGAGAGAGGGAGGGCACTGAAAAGGCTGAAAAGTGAAAGCCTCTACTTCCCAGACACCTTTGCAGCTGGGGTTTCAGATGTGATTAGAATCTGTTAATTGTGTGCTCTCATGCACAGTCTGAACTTGGAACGAAGATGGTGAGAAGCAAGGGGCCACGAGGCATGATTTTGCTGGAGTGGACCCAGCAGAGCCAGCAGGGCTCTGGATCCAGCAATTCTGGCGGCGCCTCTCAAATGGCAGACCAGGAAGGTGTATTCCTGATTTTCCTGTTTCCTTATAGAAGCCAAGCCAGCAGCTCCCTGGTGGGCCTCTTCTTTGTTTTTTGTTTTTGTTTTTTCTGGAGGTCATCCTTAAATCTCAACCCATAGCCTGTTTCTTCAATACTGACAAAAAACAAAAAAACAAAACAACAAAAAGAAAACAGTAAAGCAATTTCGTCTATTAAATCCCTTTCTGCTTCCACCACTAGAGTGGTTTCTGTGAATGGCAGCCATCCCCCGACTGACAGATTCAGCCTGTCTAACTCTAAATCCACGCTCTTCTTGTAAGATACAGGGCAGAATCCACACACACTTGGTCAGACCAACTTGAAGGATTTTGGACAACAGTGAATATAAACTGCTTAGTGCAACTAAGTGGGAAAATTCACACTTCCTCATCTACTTTCAAGGAATCTGCGTTTCCAATGGACATTTCTGCAGCTATGTCCAGGTCAGATTCTGGGAGCCTTCCAAACAATAGCTGAAGAAATTTTCCCCGGTCCCCTCTTGCTCAGTTGTGATATTAATTCATGGTTCTCATCAGTGCTTTCTTAGGGAGTAAGGACTAAGTGATGAAACAGCTTTTCCCTTGAGAAAATGCCCACGTCACACATTTACATAAAACGCATAATGCCTCTGGAAGCCAAATACTGTTTCCTATCAGCTACCATGAATATGTAAAATTGAGAGCTGAGGCTGGCTAATACAGTTCTCTGCTAAGGAAAACAAGAATTTTGTCCCAGGGCTAAAAATAAATAAATAAATACAAATTAAAGTCTCTGAATTCTCTCTAGCATACACAGCAGTGAAATTCCTCCTCCCAGTAATAACACAGGTTAAGAATTCTTTAACATGTGTCACATTAGCCACAAAGTTACAAAATAGAAAAAATGCAAGTTGGAATCCTTCACTGCCTTGGCATCCAGCCTTTAAATTTCACACTCCAGCCTTGATGGGTTTTGTTTTTTGTTACTACTGTCATTGTTTCACACAAAAAAAGAGAGATTTCTGAATATTCATAAAAGTTAAAAGATGCTATTGTACCGTAACATCCTTTATGCAAAGCACACCTGGATGCTGAAGTATCCCATTTAAACAATAATTTTCAAAGTATCCAGTTTTAAAATGGATTTCTATACTCGTAAGAAGGAACAGATTTCTTATTTTCTGATGACATCACCTCCGACCTTTCATCTTCCTGGTTGACGGTTTTGTTTTTGTTTGCTGGTGGTCCCTGTTTCCTCTCTTCTGTTTATGGATTTTGTGTTTTTGTTTATTGGATAGGTGGAATCATTCATTATTATATATGAATTTTTATAGAAGTGTGAATTTCTCATGGAAAAATTTCTGTTAATCCGAGAGAGGATTGAAAACAGTGCGCCTGCAGCAGAGATAAGATGAGAAGGTATTTGCGATCACCTCAGCAGGACTTAATACCTGAGGGATCTGTTAATACAGCAATTAAGGCAAAACTGTCCCTTGAAGTAAGATCAGTCTTAATATCTGTTGCATCGCAGCGCCCTACGACCTGATTTTGTTTTGTTTTTGTTTTTGATTTTTTAAAAATTTTCCTCCTCTAGAAAATTTACAAGATTTTCCTTCCAGGGATGTGATTTTTTTAAGTGCACTTTAGTTTTACCTTTTCTTCTTTTTTTAAATTATACTTTAAGTTCTGGGGCACATGTGCAGAACATTCAGGTTTGTTACATAGGTATACACGTGCCATGGTGGTTTGCTGTATCCATCACCCCGTCATCTACATTAGGTATTTCTCCCAATGCTACCCCTCCCCAATCCTGCCACCCCCTGCTATCCCTCCCCCAGACCCTCACCCCCCGACAGACCACGGTGTGTGATGTTCCCCTCCCTGTGTCCATATATTCTCATTGTTCAACACCCACTGACGAGTCAGAACATGCGGTGTTGGGTTTCCTGTTCTTGGGTTACTTTGCTGAGAATGTTGGTATAAATCATTCTGTTATAAAGACACATGCACATGTATGTTCATTGTGGCACTGTTTACAATAGCAAAGACTTGGAACCAACCCAATTGCCCATCAATGATAGACTAGATAAAGAAAATGTGGCACATATACACCATGGAATACTATGCAGCCATCAAAAAGGATGAGTTCACCCTTTGCAGGGACATGGATCAAGTTAGTTTTACCTTTTTCTAACAAAAACTGGGATTCATAGTGCATCCAAATGACCAGGACCAGTGTAAACACAGAGGGTTCCTTTCTTGATGCATCCTAAGTGTTGGACTTCCGCAGAAGAGAAGGAAGGTGCTGCATGATAATGATGCCCCACCTGAGGCTTCACCCCCTGTGTGATTTGTTTTCCATCCATATATCTTTGTTTTAACTCTAACTAGCATTCAGATCCATATACATAGGTGGTAAACATGAAAGCAAGCGTCTATCTGAGCACTAACAAGGCAAGGATCATCCAGCATGTGTGCTTCCCATATGAGATCGTATTTATGTCTTGCAAACATCTTTCAAAGTTTGCTCCGTTGCCCCTGTCTTATAGGAGCAACTTAAGCTTTAGCAAAGCAAAGGAAAGTGACTTTCCCAAGGTCCTATAGCTCTCCAGCTGTATGCCTCTAAGCTAGCACACACATTCTGCCTGGGAGAGGCCACCAGTAAGGATGAATAACACATGCATGTTGGAGCCGTGTTGCGTGCACAGTGCCACTGCTCCCACTTCTGCCACCTCCTAGCTGTGTGACTTTGCAGGAATTATTTCTCTGTGCCTCTGTTTTCCCATTTGAAAAAATGGTGATAATAATCCCTCCCTCATGAGATGGCTGTGGGATTTAAATTTAGTTAATATATATAAAGTGTTTGGCTTAGAGTAAGCACATGTGTCAGCTGCTGTTATTGCTTATTATTATTATTATTTAGGACCTGTGCATAATAGATGCTTTCTCCAGTGTCTTAACCATCTGAGACATGATGGAGAGGGAGTGTGCTCAGCCTCTCGGCATGATGATGGACGTTTCTTAGATAGTTCTTGGACCTTTGGAGCCTGAAGATAACCTGACTGAGACATTAATGTGGCAACCACTGCTAATTGCTTTCCCCACACCCCTTCTATCCTTCTTACTTACAGAATCCTGAATGTGTGCAGGAGGGTAATAGGCATTTAACTAAGTTATTTCTGAGCCTCCTTTGCTCCTAGGTGTGGTCGTAGGAAAGTTCCCCAGCGGTTTCTGGGGCGGTTTTGCTTTTCTGACTAGGGAGTCTCCTTCCTCCCATCAGTTTCTTCCTCATAATCTCCCTTCCTAAACTTTGGCAGTGGAAGGGGAGATGGTGCAGCCATCTCATGAGCATGAGGCAGTCGTGGGATGAAAGGCACACAGGAAGGACAGCAGGACATGAAGACAGAAGCAGCTGCCATGCAGACTCTTTGAGAAGAATGAATTCTTCCTCTGCTTTGAGTTGCAGGCAGCTGAACACAGCCCCTGACTAATACAAATAGCGATCTTCAGTGCAGCTGGCTGGAGAAGTGGTTACCTTTTGCTGCCAGTGTTGTGGCTCCTACAAATACTGGGCACGACACATAGCAATGTCCTATTCTCAAAGCATCTGCCATGTGTCATGTTCTCCTGCCAAAGCTTTCGTGATAGAGCAGCTTTTCTTCCCATGCTGGCTCGATGCTCCATTGCCTGTGTGGCGCTGGGGACTCCACTCAACGTTTCCAAACATCAGTCTCCAAGTCTGTAGACGAGAGACGACTGTCGCTACTTCACATGGGTCTTTACTGATTACACACAATGAAGCAGGTAATGACCTCAGTAGAAACCTGTTCTCAGAAAATGTTCAATAAATGTCGACTGCAAATACCACATCCTCTCCCCGCCATCCGCGTTACAGCGTTACCTCTGTTGATTGGCTGTGTCAGATAGGAGCGACATTCCACTCCAGAAACAGAAGGCGTGATGAGGATGTATTGGGGGTGTGTGTGGCCACTTTGCTCTTGACTGCCAGGTTGGTCATTACTCCTGTGCATGTTGAAAGTGTTTTGTAAGGAACAGTAAGCCAGTCATGTCAATTAATGTAAAGTTGGAAAGACTGTAGAAGTTTCTACTATGATGGAAGCAAAAATAGAGATTAGAAAAAACAAAAAAAGTGCAAGCATCTGGGGAAACAGGAGCTCTGGTACGTTGCTGGTGGGAATGGGAATGAGTGCACAAACTTTAAGAAACTTCGTCAGTTTCTTAAAATATTCTACTTAAAAATTTACCATGTGGCCCAGCAGTTTCATTTCTAGGTATCTGCACAACAGATGAAATTATGTATCTACCTAAAAACCTGCACATGAACGCCCTTAGCACTATTATTCATACTAGCTGAAAACTGGAACGATCACAGACATTTTTCAACTGGTGTATGTTATATCCATGGAATGGAATACTATTCAGCAATACAAAGTAATGGACTATTTATATGTCCTTGGACATGGATGGACCTCAATATCATTACCCTAAGGGAAAGAAGCAGACACAGGAGACCACATGTCCAGAACAGACACATCTATAGAGACAGAAAGGAGATTAGTGGTTGCTTGAGGCTGTGGGTGGGGAGAGAGAAGGACTGTAAATTGGCATTAGGAATCTTTCTAGGGTGATGAAAATGTCCTAAAATTCACTTATGATGATGGTTTCACAAGTTAATCAATTTAATTCAAGTCATTTCTATACATTTGAAATGGTTGGATTAAATAATGTTTGAAATATGTCTCAATACAATTGTTTTATAATCCTCAAACAGTTTTAAAGTGAGGAGTTCCTTGTGGGTGTTGAGATGTCTTTGAAAACAGAAAGCATCCTGCAAGGTAGAGCTACCCAATGGGTGGAGAATGCCTCCCTAAGCCACAATCATGGGGAAGGAAGGAGGAGGTATGGGAAAGTTTTGAGTGTCCCAGTAGAGAATAGAATCCTACGTTCCTGGTGTGAACTCAGGAGAAAGCAAGACTTTATTGAGAAACAGTGTTTAAAACTATGCTTCCCACTCATGGAAGATTTGTCATAGACTTTTTGTTTTTTTTACAAAAAAAAAAAATCACAAATCACTTCTTGGAAAGTAAATCACCCATACAAAGAGATTCTCCGACATTTCATTAGAATTATTAGTGTGAATTATAGTTATAATGATATGTGTTAATTAATAATAATAGTCAACTGTCGTTAGTATCAAAAATATGTAGTACTTATAGAGGACAATGACAGCTTCCTCACTGAAAGAATAACAAGAGGCGGGAAACATTTTATGTGATTTTCTAAAAATGTCAAATATCTTCTCAGCCAAAGCTCCCCAGGAGGCCTGCCCTATGAGGCTCTTATGAAGTAAAGGAATTTAACACTTATAATCTCTTTGTCATTAATGAACTTTATTTCATGCTCTAAATTGCTCTGATTAGAACACATTGTTTTTAAAAAATTAGGAAGCAGTGTATGGTAGCTTTCCTTGTCAAAAGCTGTGACATATTTCTAGTCTGAGTCAATGGATAGTACCATAAGTAATATTGGAACTTTGTGTGTGTGAAGGCATTTTCTGAGTGTCTGGCCATAACCACATACTAGCTCTTCTACTCGGAGCACAGGGCGGCCCTTTCCCATCACAGAATGCCTACTGAACAGCATCCAGGGCCAGGTGAGTGTCACAGACTCTCATTCACCAGCCCCTTCCCCTCCTGTGGAAGACATTGATAATTAATCGCGTCGAACTTTTCCATTGAGCCCTGCAACCCTTACAAATCATCTAGATTTGGCTCTTGAAATGAAATCCATTTGCTAACCCCACCCTGGAAGAACCAGACCCCCAAGGAGCATGTTGCCAGATGTTGCAGAAGAGAGTGGCTTCCTGTGACGAGGCGGTGCAGACGCAGTGGCTACCGGTTTTAGACATTCAGTCATGTTATTCCACTGTGGCTGATTCCCTTAGTTTTATGCTAGTTTGCAGACCACTATTTCATGTTTATGTATAGGAGAAGGAAAATGAAGAAATCAACACAGGATAGACTTCAGACTTAACATGTCAGAAACATGACTCTAAATGAGGGTTTGTCCATGTGTATATTAATTGAGACTTATTTTTTAACTTAGAAATTGTTCTGTGTGCTCTTCAAGATAAATACATAAAAATATGTATGTTTATATACATACATACAGATATACGTGTATATACATATATATGTGCTTTCTCTGATGCGGCAGTGAAGACACAGTTGTCACTGGTTGTAGACAGTAATGTTGTTCTACTGTGGCTTATTTTCCTTAGTTTTATAGTAGTTTTCCTCAGTTTAATTCTGTATGTATGTATGTATAGAGAAAGATTGAATTCTTTCTCTTTGAAATATCTGCATAATAATTAACAGAATTGTTTTTATCATAATGCATTTAATCATTTACCTGTTGACAGTAGTCTTTTCCCGATATTTTTATCAGTTTAAATAATTCTGCACTTATCCTTACTGGTGATTTTCTTTGTGTAGATAAATTCCCAAGTGAGATTTACGGCTCAAAGAATCTGTAAATTGTTGACGTTGATAGACATGCCGAGATTAATTTCCAGAAAGTTAATGCAATCCATTTGCCTGACAACGTTGGCTAGACACTAATTTACTCATAACCTTCTCAGACCTAGATGTTAATCTAATTCTTGCTGATCTAATGAGGGAAATGTTGTCTTTGTGGTTATAGTTTGCATTTGTTTGGTCACTCATGAGAAGCAGCATTGTTCAGGTGTTTACTGGCTTTCCCAACTCCTCCTCTGCGACTTGCCCACTGGTATCCTGTGCTGATTGTTTTGTTCTATCGGGTTGTTTATCGCTTTGGAGGTGTTCTCTTCTTCTTATGTGAGAAGCACCGTTTGTGACATTGATACTGCAATAGTGTACCCCTCTTTCTGTTTTGTTTATGGTGATTTTTACTAATAAAATGTTTTAAATTGTTTGGATATTCTTTTTTGTCTCATGCTTAGAATGTTTCCTCAAACCCAAATATGTAAACATTTCCTTATGTATTAACATTGGTGCCAGCAGAAGATGAGAAGAGAGGTAGAATGCCTTTTTTTTTTAACATTGCTGTATGGTTTGATTAATTGCAGTGAGCATCAGTGAATTTTATAATTGAAAGCATAGTTTTAAAAAGGGAAGATGGGGGAGGATTTGACCATGAAGGCACAGGAAAAGGAACCAACCTGGGAGAGTGATGGCACCGCTCCGTATCTTCACTTGACACATACTATGCATGTGCCACAGCTCAGACTCAATTTTGTTGCATGCTAATTAAAATTTCTTTAAAATAAATTTGAGAAGAGGAAAGATTTTCTGCTCCTCTATGAGTGTAGCTTTACCGTGATGATAAAACTTGGCAATCATTCAAAAATTAAAAAAAAAAACTGTTTGCTATGTCATTTATAAACATGAATACAAAAACCGTACATAAAACATTAACAAACAAATCCAATAGTGTATCAAAAATAGAGCTTGGGAAAGTTTTTCTTAGAATGTAGCCCATTAGGAAATCAACATTAGGACATCAGGATTACTAGTAGAAAATCTGTCAATTCAGGTTTCTGAATCTCAGCACTGTTGACATTTTGAAATCGATAATTATTTGTTTCTAGGGGCTGGGGAGGATGGTTGTTCTGGGAACTGAAACATGCTTAGAAGCATCTCTGGTCTCTGCCTAAGAGTGGTTATAGCATGTTCTCCCACAGGGTATGAGAAGCACAAATGTATCCAGACATGTCTCTAGGGAGAGCAGAAATCTCCCCCATGTGAGAACCACTGGATTAATGTAGTTGATCTGTGACATAAATGAAGAAACATGGTTATTTCAATGGATGCTGAATACAAATGTCTTGTAATGTATAATACAACCTCCTCACTTTAAAAATAGATCTATTAGTCCAGGCACAGTGGCTCATACCTGTAATCCCAGCACTTTGGGAGGCTGAGGCAGGTGGTTCATTTGAGGTCAGAAGTTCAAGACCAGCCTGGCTAACATGGTGAAACCCCATCTCTACTAAAAAATATGAAAATTAGCTGGACGTGGTGGCAGGAGCCTGTAATCCCAGCTAGTCAGGAGGCTGAGGCAGGAGAATCACTTGAACCTGGGGGGCAGAAGTTGCAATGAGCCAAGATCAGACTCTGTCTCAGAAAAAGTCTCAAAAAAAAAAAATCAATCCACTAATAGCTCAGACTGTTAGATAAATAGGAGTAGAGGGGAATTAACCAGTTAGAGATTATATCAAAAACCTACATCAGACTCCATACCTAACGATTCCATTGGAAATACAAACACATTTCTGGGTTGTCTCACCAGCAAATACATTCCCACTGAGTGTTAAATGTCAGTACTCAAAAGGTATTAGAGGGAGGCTGCAGTTAACTTTGTGTGATTTTTGTTGGAGACAGATTTCAGAGTGAAGCAGCAAATGGGGGTGCCCACCAGGGGTCTTGTCGCTTGCCACCTTGCTGGGTGCTGCTTGAGCTCCACACGTCCTTGGCAGTGGGTTAATGATTTGCCTACAGAACCTTAGATTCTTGAGAAGCACACAACCAATCCAGCCCAAGAAATTGGTTTCCTTTTGCCTGTTGCGGCTGTCCTGTTGGCTAGGATTCTCCCCCTGCTGTTTTCTTCATGTATTTGACAATCTTTGGTGATACCCTGGCTGGAACCGGTGCTGTACTGTGTTTGAGATGGTTTGGGGCCGGACAGCACTCATTTGTAAGCCCTGTCAGAAGCAGGTTTTGTGGGAAAGATGATTGACGTTTATCCTTACAAATGGCAGTGGCCTAGATATTGCAAAAAAAAAAATGTAATAATTTGAAATGAACTTCATAATGTTGTTTGGGATACTTCGAGGATGTAAAATACAGTCCAGTGTCTTGGCTGTGTGTTTTCTGTCACGGGACGCCATCGGTGGGAGCATTCTTACTGCAGGTGCTGTTGCAGACACAGGAACCGCCCACAGTACACCTTTGCTCTGAGCTGCTGTGGGCTCAGGCCCCCCTCAACACAGCTCTCCAGGACCTCAGTACCCAGCTCCAAGTGTGGCCTTTCAAGATGAAAATGATTTACCTAACGTGCCTCAAGTGTATATTTAGAATAATCTAAATTTTCTCAGTTCGTTTTGGTCAGCTGATGAGCTATGATCAACTGGCAAAATTAGAAAAACTTTCCTAGAAATAAATTAGCCCCAAGTGACCTCCCCCCGCCCACATAAATTAGCTTACCTTAAAAGCAGTTGAGACACAATTATATAAAATCTCTAAACATAACTTGCCACGTCTAAAACAAAAGACCATGGACTTGGGGTTTTATATTCGTACAGCAGACAACTGCTTCCAATGGGGTAGGATTCAACTATAGATGCAGTAAAGATATCACAATATAGACTTACTCAGAAGACATTATATTTAGTGGTCTCTTTGTTGTAAGTAGCAGAATGCAACTGGAGGCAGATTAATCGTAAAAATTATATTATTAACTTACGCAACTGAAAAGTTAAGTGGTTTTTCTGGTTTCCAGCAAAGCTTTAATGAATACTGTAAAGGACGTTATCAGGAAAAGTCTCTGTCTCTCTCTCTCTCTCTCTCTCTCTCTCTCTCTCTCTCTCTCTCTCTCTCTTCCTCTCTTCCTCTCCTCTTTACCATCCTCTTTTTACTATAGTTTTCATCCTTACACTGTACACAGTACCCCTGCTAGTACCTATCTCCCTCATGGTGGCAAAATATTTGCTGCTGTGCCTGCACACACATCTTCATCCCCCAGTGCTCAGGGAAAAGAGCCTCATGCATGAGGTCCCATGGAATTTCTAGGATATACTTTTTCTGGCTGAAACCAGTCTCATTCCTGTTTCTGAACCCATCACAGTCAGTACTGATTGGTCAGGCAGGGGTTTGGTGACCCCACCCCCAAGAGCATGGGGACAGCATGAGTCCCAATCAAACTTGAGGGTATAGCTGGGAGATGGGGACTCTCAGGGAAATACAACAAATAGGATGTATTAGTTTTCTCCACCCAATTTGCCTTAACAAAGTCCCACACACTGGGTGGCTTAAGGCAAGAGAAGTTTAGTGTCTCACTGCTCTGAAAACTAGACGTCTGAAATCAAGGTGTCAGCAGAGCCGTCGCTCTGGGGAGGCCCCTATCCTGTGTCCTCAGGCTGCAATGGCTGCTGATGCTTCACTTGATTATCACTCGGCTTGTCTCTGCCGTCAAATTGCCCTCTGCCGTGTGTCTGTGTCTGCGTCTCTGCGTCTTTACCTAGCCTTCTTACAGGACGCGGACTGTGGACTTAGAACCCACCCTTATACAGCATGGCCTCATATTAATTTAGCTAATTACAACTGTAGAGGCCCTATTTTCTTTTCCTTTTATTTTTTATTTTACTTTAAGTTCTGGGATGCATGTGCAGAATGTGCAGGTTTTTTATATAGGTATATGTGTGCCATGGTGGTTTGCTGCACCCATTAACCCGTCATCTAGGTTTTAAGCCCTGCATACTTTCAGTAATGCTCTCCCCCGGCTTGCCCTCCACCCACCAACAGGCCCTGGTGTGTGATGTTCCCCTCCCTGTGTCCATGTGTTCTCATTGTTCAACTCCCACTTATGAGTGAGAACATTTGGTGTTTGGTTTTCTGCTCCTGTGTTAGTTTGCTGAGAATTATGGTTTCCAGCTTCACTCATGTCCCTGCGAAGGACATGAACTCATCCTTTTTTATGGCTGCATAGTATTCCGTGGTATATATATGCCACATTTTCTTTATCCAGTCTATCATTGATGGGCATTTGGATTGGTTCCAAGACTTTGCTATTGTAAATTGTGCTGCAGTAAACATACGTGTGCATGTGTCTTTATAATAGAATGATTTATAATCCTTCAGGTATATCCCTAGTAATGGAATTGCTGGGTCAAATGGAATTTCTGTTTCTAGATCCTTGAGGAATTGCCACACTGTCTTCCACAATGGCTGAATTAATTTATACTCCCGCCAACAATGCAAAAGCATTCCTGTTTCTCTACAGCCTCTTCAGCATCTGTTGTCTGCTGATTTTTTAATGATCACCATTCTAACTGGTGTGAGATGGTATCTCAATGTGGTTTGATTTGCATTTCTCTAATGACCAGTGATGATGAGTTTTCTTTCATGTTTGTTGGCCACATAAATATCTTCTTTTGAGAAGTGTCTGTTCATATCCTTTGCCCACTTTTTGATAGGGTTGTTTGCTTTGTTCTTGTAAATTTGTTTATGTTCCTTGAAAGTTCTGGATATTACATCTTTGTCAGATGGATAGATTGCAAAAATTTTCTCCCGTTCTATAGGTCGCCTGTTCACTCTGATGATAGTTCCTTTTGCTGCGCAGAAGCTCTTTAGTTTAATTGGATCCCATTTGTCAATTTTGGCTTTTCTTGCCATTGCTTGGCAAGTTTTAGTTATGAAGTCTCTGCCCATGCCTATGTCCTGACTGCTATTGCCTAGGTTTTCTTCTAGGGTTTATGGTTTTAGGTCTTACATGTAACTTTTTAATACATCTTGAGTTAATTTTTGTATAAGGTGTAAGGAAGGGATTCCATTTCAGTTTTTTGCATATGGCTAGCCAGTTTTCCCAACACTGTTTATTAAACAGGGAATCCTTTCCCCATTGCTTGTTTTTTTCAGATGTGTCAAAGGTCAGATCGTTATAGATGTGTGGTGTTATTTCTGAGGCCTCTGTTCTGTTCCATTGGTCTATATCTCTGTTTTGGTACCAGTACAATGCTGTTTTGGTTACTGTAGACTTGTAGTATAGTTTGAAGTCAGGTAGCGTGATGCCTCCAGCTTTGTTCTTTTTTCTTAGGATTGTCCTGGCTATATAGGGCTATTCTGAAATTGAGGCAGTGATTAATAGCCTACCAACCAAAAAAAGCCCAGGACCAGACAGATTCACAGCGGAACTGTGCCAGAGGTACAAAGAGGAGCTGGTACCATTCCCTCTGACACGATTCCAAACAATAGAAAAAGAGGGTTTCCTCCCTAACTCGTTTTATGAGGCCAGCATCATTCTGACACCGAAACCTGGCAGAGACACAACAACAAAAATAGAAAATTTCAGACCAATATCCCTGATAAACATCGATGTGAAAATCCTCAATAAAATACTGGCAAACCAAATCTAGCAGCACTTCAAAAAGTTTATCTACCACGATCAAGTCAGTTCATCCCTGGGATGCAAGGCTGGTTCAACATATGCAAATCAATAAACACAATCCATCGTGTAAACAGAAGCAATGACAAAAACCACCTGATTATCTCAATAGATGCAGAAAAGGCCTTCAGTAAAATTCAACAGCACTTCATACTAAAAACACTCAATAAACTAGATATTGATGGAACATAAAACAACAAGAGCTATTTATGAAAAACCCATAGCCAATATGGTACTGACTGGGAAAAAGCTGGAAGCATTCCCTTTGAAAACCAGCACAAGGCAAGGATGCCCTCTTTCACCACTCCTATGCAACATAGTACTGGAAGTTCTTGCCAGGGCAGTCAGGCAAGAGAAAGAAATAAAGGGTATTCAAATAGAAAGAGAGGAAGTCAAATTGTCCCTGTTTGCAGATGACATGATTGTATATTTAGGAAACCTCATTGTCTCAGCCCAAAATCTTCATAAGTGGATAAGCAACTTCAGCAAAGACTCAGGATACAAAATCAATGTGCAAAAATCACAAGCATTCCTATACACCAATAACGGACAAACAAGAGAGCCAATTCATGAGTGAACTCTCATTCACAATTGCTACAAAGGCAATAAAATACCTAGGAATACAACTAACAAGGGACATAAAGGACTTCTTCAAGGAGAACTACCCACCAGTGCTCAAGGAAATAAGAGAGGACAAAAATAAATGAAAAAACATTCCATGCGTGTGGATAAAAAGAATCAATATCATGAAAATGGTCATACTGCCCAAAGTAGTTTATAGATTCAATGCTATTTCCATCAAGCTACCATTACTTTCTTCACAGAATTAGAAAAACCTACTTTAAATTTCATGACTCTCTCTGGGAGCGGTGGCACATGCCTGTAGTCCCAGCCACTCGGGAGGCTGAGGTGGGAGGATCGCTTGAGCCAGGAGTTCTGGGCTATAGTGTGCTATGCCAATTGGGTGTCTGCACTAAGTTCAGCATCAATATGGTGACCTCCTGGGAGTGGGGCACCACCAGGTTGCCTAAGGAGGGGTGATCCAGCCCAGGTCAGAAACAAAGCGGGTCAAAACTCCCATCCTGATCAGTAGTGGGATCGTGTCTGTGAATAGCCACTGCACTCCAGCCTGGGCAACATAACAGACCATGTCTCTAAGAAAAAAAAAGAAACAGAAGGAAAGAAAAAAAATGTCATGAGGCTCTGTTTTCAAATACGGCCTCATTCTCAGCTCCTGAGTAGCCATGAATATTTGGAAGACACCGTGAACCTCAGTACAGAAGGAGGAACAATAGTTGCCTTAAGCCGAGCAGAACATGCCTCTAAACTGAGAATGGCCAACGATTAGCAGAGAAGAGTGAAGATCTAAACTCCCCAAAGGAGAATCAGGCTCTGGTTGAGAAGGGAAGGGAGGGTAGGGTGCTGGTGTCAGCCGCCACGCCAGTCTGATCGCTGGCTTTCTCTGCGTGGATGGTCCTTAAAGACCTGCATTGCTCACCCTCCCTGCCATCCTCAGCGAGCTTTGTGACTTGACTGGAGAGCAAGAGAGAGAACATCATTGCAGAGGAGGTGTTTCTAGGACACCACCTATGCCCCGGCGTGAGCAGATGGTCCGTGCACAGGTGGACTCTGCTGAGCAAGAAAAGCGCCTGACTTTCGCGTGAGTGTAGCGGGCGTCTTGGGAGTCAGTTCCTGTGGGTCAGATGTGGTTTGAGAAGTGAATCTTGTCTCTGGCAGAAAATATTAGATATCTGTGTCCACTCCCTTGTGTTTCTTACGTATTTTTCGAACGGTAGGAACAGAACTTCTTTTCAGCCTTGACAATTTTTCTGCCAGAAATGGCATGTACATCAAAACCACTGTGAGATAGCCCTTCACATACCTGTTAGAATGGCCGTTACCAAAAAGACAGAGAAAACGGGTGTCGGTGAGGATGTGGGGAGAAGGGAAGGCTTGTACACTGCTGGTGGGAATGTAAGTTGGTATAGGCATTATGAAAAATGGTTTGTAGGTTACCCCCAAAATTAAAACTAGAGCGACCCTATGATCCAAGAATTCTGCTCCTGGGTGGACATCCAAAGGAGGTGGATCCGTGTGCTGAAGGGGCACCTCCATGCCCATGCTGATTGCTCATCACAGCATAACTCACAAGAGCCAAGACACAGACGCAGCTGAAGTGCCTAGCAGTGGCTGATGCGTAAAGGAAGGTCGTGTGTATGCACAGTGCAATGCTATTCAGCATTAAGTGGGAATGAAATGCTGTCATTTGTGACAGCACGGATGAACCCAGAGCACACTGTGCTAAGGGAAATAAACCAGGCACAGAAACACAGATGTGGTGTGATCTCACCTATGTGTGAAATCTAAAAAAGCTGAATCCACAGAAACAGAATTCACAAGCATCTCCTCATCTCTGCCCTCCCCGAGGTGGTTACCAGAGACTGGGGGAGGGCAGATATGAGGAGATGCTTGTCAAAGTGTCCAGCAAATTTTCGGTTATAAAATTAGTATGTTCTGGAGGTGTAATGTGTGGCATGGTAACTACAGGTAATAGGAATGTTTTGTAAAATTAAAATATGCTAAGAGAGGAGATCTCAAGTGTTCTTGCCAGACCATAAAAAAAAAAGAATGGTAACTAGGTGAAGTGATGAATATGTCATTTATCCTGATTGTGGTCATCATTTCACAACATACGTGTCTATCAAAACATCATGCTGCATGCCTTAAAGATATACAATTTTTATTTGTCAGTCATTCCCGAGCAAAGCTGGGGGAAATGGCCTCTGTGTCAATCCAGACCTTCCAGTTACAAAGGAAGGAGCAACTTCTGAATAAAGTTAAAAAATGACTATCACGTATTCACTTATTATTTTGAAATCAATTCATTTTATCCACCATATAGTTATTGAGTGCATATTATGTGTTTGCTGCTAGAAACCCGTAATGAGCCAGAAGATTCATTCTGTCTCTCGTAAAGGTTTCAATTTAATTAGGGTAATAATCACAAAAACAAATGTATAATTTAAAATTGCCAATAAGTGCTACAAAGAAAAAAGCATGTAGTGTCAAGAGAAAGAGGAACACAGCCGCCCACTTTACACAGAGAGATTCAGGAGGGTGCTTACATGGTAAGTGAGTGGAAGTTAGCAAGGCAAACAAGTTTAATTTTGGTGACTGGATTGTGTTTCTGCATAACAAAGCACCCCAATGCCCGTGTCCTCACAGATTTGTGTAGGTTGTGTTCTGGCTGGAAGTAGAGTCAAATATTTTAATTACATTTAGAAAAGTCTTGTGTGAGTACCCACTGAGTATGAGGTATTGATCGTTCATGTCCAGCTAAGATGTTTCTAAAATTTTGTGTAACTTTTCATAAGAGGAATAATTACTTCTTTCTGGATATTTCCATAGCTCACTGTCCAAACCTCGATTATAAAATCTACTGTATGATTTGATTGTCCCCTAGAATCGAGTGTAAGCTCCCCAAGGTCAAAGTAAGAGTTTCTTATTCATTTTTCAAAGTACTTGGCATGAATATTGGTGGAACTCAACACCTTGGGGAATGTTATTATCATTTTCAAAAGTCTAATGTTACTAGAACTGTGCTTGCCAAAAAAGGAAAGGGATGTATCTAATTCTCTCCAATATTGCCTGTATTTCTCTAGTGTGAGAAAATCACACCATCTTCCCAAATTCATTTTATGACCAAATTGTTGGAAATGACGTCACTTATTGTACTAGTCCATTTTCATGCTGCTGGCAAAGCCATACCAAGACTGGGTAATTTATAAAGAAAAAGAGATATAATGGATTCACAATCCCAGATGGCTGGGAAGGCTTCACAATCATGGTGGAAGGCAAAAGCACATCTTACATGGTGGCAGGCAAGAGAGAAAATGAGAGCCCAGTGAAAAGGGGAAACCCCTTATAAAACTATCAGATCTTGTGAGACTTACTCACTACCATGAGCATAGTATGGGGAAACCCCCACAGTGATTTGGTTGAGTCCCTCCCACAACACATGGGAATTATGGGAGCTACAATTCAAGGTGAGATTTGGGTGGGGACATAGCCAAACCATGTCACTTATGTTCCTTAAAAATTTTCAATCTCAAATTATTGAATATTGAATAACTACTAGAGAGTGTGTTAATTAGATACTTTTTGACTCTCAGTGGCAGAAACTGGACTACTGTGGTTTATCCTAAGAGAAGATTATCTTTCTCAGGAAAATGAGTCCAGGTGAGGACTGCTCAGGACCACACATGAGCTCCTCCATGTCGTCTGAGGTTGGCTCTGCCTTTCTATTCTTCCATCCTAAAAGTGTGGCTTGCTTTCTCATAGTTTTTTTTTTTTTGGAGACAAAGTTTTGCTCTTGTCGCCCAGGCTGAAGTGCAATGGCACAACCTCAGCGCACTGTAAACTCCGTTTCCCAGGTTCAAGAGATTCTCCTGCCTCAGCCTCCCGAGTAGCTGGGATTACAGGTACCCACCACAACATCCGGCTAATTTTGTATTTTTAGTAGAGAGGGATTTCGCCATGTTGGCCAGGCTGCTCTCAAACTCCTGACCTCAGGTGATCCACCTGCCTTGGCCTCCTGAAGTGCTGGGATTACAGGTGTGAGCCACCGCGCCTGACCCTAGTGCTGGGATTACAGGCGTGAGCCACCGCACCTGACTCTAGTGCTGGGATTACAGGTGTGAGCCACTGTGCCTGACCCTAGTGCTGGGATTACAGGTGTGTGCCACTGCACCTGACCCTAGTGCTGGGATTATAGGTATGTGCCACTGCGCTTGGTCCCTCATGGTTTTAAATGTCTCCTCCTGCTCCTTTCTTCTCTGTAGGAAGAATGAGGAGGGGTGGCACTTACAACAGGAAAGCAAAATGTCTTCAAAATCCCTAGTAGACTTCTGAATTTTAAAATATTAGGCAAAGCCACACCCACCCGCCCCATTGTAAGGAGGGTACTTGTCGTTTGCTTTTCTTAAGGTTGGATTCATTGTCAACCCAAACAAAATTAATGTTCATTTAGTAGGGCGCAAAGAAGAAAATGGATTTTGCATAGACAGCTAGCGATGCCTTCCACAGAAGGTTCCTGAATAAACAAATCAATTTATTTAAGCTGTTCATGCTTCAGGGAGACAGCCTGTCATATCCTGTCATATTTTCTTCAGGACAGGAATTTGGACTCCACACAAGCAATGGGTGTTTTTTAAAATAAATTTTAATGACAAAAATATTTTGTAGTTTTTTTAGAGCGGCTTTGAAATGCGATTTTCTGATATCTTGGCTAGTCGTTCTAACATTCTAACGTAGATTACTGGTAACAGACTAATTAAAAAAAATGAATAAAAAATGTGGATTGTTAGAGTACTTCATTACAGTCAAAATTTCATTTGGTAATCGTAGTTGAAGGAGGTAGATTAAACAACCCTGTTCACTTCCTACCTGCCAAGGTACTGGATGCAATATAGTAAAGAAAGGAAGAAAGCAGTGAACGTAACACAGTGAGAACCACGGGAGTGAGAACACAGGGGAAGAATTGATCCTGAAATATTTGTGGAAGACGGACTGCCGATGAACGGGAGATGATAATGTCACAGAATGAAGAGAGACAAGAGCTGAGAGATGCGTTTTGTCCCCTCAGAGCCTCAGAGAAGGTGGTGGCTCAGCAATATCAACTCTAGCTGAAATCTGCTGTTAAAAATAGCAGCAATTAGGCTGATCATGGTGGATCACACATGTAATCCCAACACCTCGGGAGGTCGAGGTGGGAGGATTGCTTGAGTCCAAGAGTTCAAGACCAGCCTGAGCAACATAGCAAGACCCCGTCTGTACAAAAAATTTAAAAATTAGCTGGGCATGGTCCCAGCTACTCAGAAGGCTGAGGCAGGAAGATCCCTTGATCCTGGGAGGTAGAGGTTGCAGTGAGTCAAGATCACACCACTGCACTCCAGCCTGGGCAACAGAGGGAGATATTGTCCTGGAAAACAAAAATCTGAAACAAAACAAAGCTAAACCATAACTTACTAAAGCAGAGTAATTTACTGAAGTCAGGAACATAACAGAGATGGCTGTTCTCTCCACCACTACTTAACACTGTGTTGGTGATATTAATTCATCAATCAGATAATTAAAAGCAAGCATAACCATAAGAATGGGTAAGGAAAATGGAAAGCTATCTCTCTTACCGACGACATAATTATACACCCAGAAAATTCTCAGAAATCAATGGGAAAGATTAAAAAGCAGAAAGAAAAATTAATGAAATAATGAGTTGATAAAGATCAGCATGAAATTAATAGCATTCATATTTGTAAACAACAACAAAACAATAAGACCCCACTTAAAATGATAAAATTTTAAATTAAGTTCTGGTGAAACCCCGTCTCTACTAAAAATACAAAAAATTAGCTGGGCATGGTGGCGCGTGCCTGTAATCCCGGCTACTCAGGAGGCTGAGGCAGGAGAATTGCCTGAACCCAGGAGGCGGAGGTTGCGGTGAGCCGAGATCGCGCCATTGCACTCCAGCCTGGGTGATAAGAGTGAAACCCCGTCTCAAAAAAAAAAAAAAAAAAAAAATTAAGTTCTTACTCATAAACTTCAAAACATTTCAAAGCCTGAATATAAGAAACTATAAAATACCCTTAAATGTCCAACAAAACTGCTAGAAATGAGATGATTACCATGTCTTCCAATTACGTGTTAATATCATGAAGCTGTCCGATCTCCTTAAGATATGACAAACCCATGATGCAAGTTTACGTATGTAATGTATGCACATATATTCCTGAACTGAAAGGTTTAAAAAAGATAACATATAAATTCAATTCACTTCCAATAAAATTAACATCAGATTTTTTTTTCTGGGGTCAGACAAGTACTTTAAAAGTTCATTGAGAAGGCCAGGCACAGCGGAGGCTCACGTCTGTAATCCCAGCACTTTGGGAGACCAAGGAGGGCGGATCACAAGGTCAGGAGATTGAGACCATCCTGGCCAACATGGTGAAACCCTGTCTCTACTAAAAATACAAAATTAGCCAGGAGTGGTGGTGGGCGCCTATAATCCCAGCTACATAAGAGGCTGAGGCAAGAGAATCGCTTGAACCCGGGAGGTGGAGATTGCAATGAATTGAGATTGCACCACTGCACTCCAGCCTGGGGACAGAGTGAGACCCTGGCAAAACAAACAAACAAACAAAAACTCTTTCTCTTTATAAAGTATCCAGTTCGGGTATATCTTTATCTTCAGCGTGAGAATGGACTAATACACTATTGTACTATTGTTACAGGGTGAACTTAGAATTAACTAGAATGAAAAGCTTCATTCCTCGGGGGCTCTGGCCACCTCTCAGGTGCTCAGGATCCATGTGGACCTCACGGCCGCTGTAGTGGATGAGCAGACTTAGAACACATCCATCATTGGAACACATCCATCACGGGCCAAAGTCCCACTGGGTGACAGTGCCCCAGAAGAAACGGGGCAGAGGATTCCATGTTTCTATTTAGAGGGGGATTTATGCTCTAATGAAACATTCAGAACCTTTAAGTGGCTTTCCTAGGTATACACATGCTAAGATTCAAAAGTCTCCGTTAACTAATAGTCCTCATCAAGCAGAGGTCTCTGCAATGTCTGCACACGTGCAGAAGTGGAACCGCTTTCTCATGGAAGACTTTGCAGATAGGAGGTATTTACACTCCCTGGAACAGGCAATGGGGAAGCTCTAACGTAACAATACGAAGTAATATTGTGTTCAAATATGTGTATTTACTATTTACTATTTATAGGTGCCTCTTGTTTTCACACTCCATATGCAAATAAATGCTTTTATTTATTTTACAGAAGTTAGAACAATATGGGAGTGTCTCATAATGTTGGTGACAAATTAGCCTCTCAAATTGCTGAAGCTGGTAATTCATAATTTACACAAGTGATTCACCACCAGGTTGTCAGCTCCCACAGGATAAAAATTTCTCTTACATGATGTGTTTTGCTGCTAGAACGGAAATGATTCAAAAACATAGAAAGCTTTTACACTTTTTTTTTTTTAAATGAAGTTTCACTCTCGTTGCCCAGGCTAGAGTGCAATGGTGCAATTTCGGCTCACCGCCATCTCTGCCATCCAGGTTCAAGTGATTCTCCTGCCTCATCCTCCTGAGTAGCTGGGATTACAGGCATGCACCACCACACCCAGCTAATTTTTTGTATTTTTACTAGAAACGGGGCTTCTCCCTGTTGATCAGGCTGGTCTTGAACTCTCGACCTCAGGTGATTCACCTGCCTCTGCTTCCCAGAGTGCTGAGATTACAGGCATGAGCCGTCATGCCAGCCAGCTTTTACACATTCTTTGAATGTTTTTTCTGGAAGTATGCAGGAAAATATTCACAATGTCATGCCTCAGTGGCTTGTCCTCTTCTAGGCATGTGTGTGTGTGTGTGTGTGTGTGTGTGTGTGTGTGTGTGTGTGTATGTATGTGTGTGTGTGTGTCTGTGCACGTGCATTTATGCAAGGGAGTGTAGTGTTGTGTGAGGGTCAGGCACACAGATTTTTACCTTAGCTTTATGCCTTACTCTTTCTTTTCACCTAAGAGAGACATAAGTAGGCTGGAATACAGACAGACCCATATAATAATCACTTCAAATAAAAGATAATTTCTCTGGCCAGGAGACCCGCCTGGCCAACATGGTGAAAGACTGTGTCTACTAAAAATACAAAAATTAGCTAGGCACGGTGGTGAACACCTGTAATCCCAGGTACTCGGGAGGTTGAGGCAGGAGAATCACTTGAACACAGAAGGCGGAGGTTGCAGTGAGCCGAGATCGCACTACTGCACTCCAGCCTGGCAACAACAGTGAGAGTCTGTCTCAAAAAAAAAAAAAAAAGAGAGAGAGAGAGTTTCTCTCTTTGCATGTGTCCCAGTCTCTCTCCTTAAAAAGTACTGCAGCAGATTTACCTAGTGTGGTGCATAAATAGGCCTGGAACCTATGAAACTGACAAAGTAGGATCCACACACACACACATTTGTGCGCACGTGTACACATGAATATATTTACAAACACAGATAGATATATACATACGTTTATTTAGACAGAGAGTTCATAAATGTCTGAAGCCACCATATTCTCGGATAGGTTCATAACCCAGAAATGTGAGGACTCATGGACTTACGTATTATTTTTTTCCTGAACAGCTCTCAATGGTATATAAAAATTGCCTTGTATAAAAATTTAAACTACCAAAGAAGAACCTCAAGGAAAATGTTTTGAAAACAATAGGAAAAAAGCACTCCCAACCTTTGCTAAGGGATGAGAATTAAGACATCAGTGTTGGAATGGCATTTTATATTCTGAGATGATAAAAAAGCTACTATCAAAAAGCAGTTGATTCACTACAAAGTAATCTATAAACGCAGTAATGCTAACAGTTCAGTGTTCTTACTAGAATTTTGAAAAATTCTAGCAGGGTGTTCAGAAAAATAACAAAATAATTCTAAAATTCCTCTAGAAAAACAGATACTTAAAATAGCCAAAGTAATTCATAGAAGTAATGAAGAAAAAGCACATTCTACAGATAAAGTATAAGACTACATGCTTAAAACAACATGTCATTGATATAGGGAGAGAAAAACTCCTGTTTGGTGGATGTGTGTTAAAGGCTAATACGTATCGGGTGCTCTCCTAGGTCCTAACATTAAGCCAGAGAGAAGAGATCACCTAGATTCTAATACGGGGAGGTGGAGGGACACAGGCAGAAGGACTCTGAGGGTATCGTGAAGACCCAGAGTGAGAAGGAGGCCAGGTGAACTACTTAGGCTACTGGAGAAAGCTCTGCACTCTCTTCCAGTATGGAAATCACTGTCCATCTCTGGCTATATACGTTAAGATTAGCTAAATTTTAACTTGAAGATTAAGAAAAATGGGGGCCAGTCACGGTGGCTACCACCTGTAATCTCAGCACTTTGGGAGGCCGAGGTGGGAGGATCATGATGTCAAGAGATTGCGACCACCCTGGCCAACATGGTGAAACCCCATCTCTACTAAAAATACAAAAATTAGCTGGGCATGGTGGTGCACACCTACAGTCCCAGCTACTCAGGAGGCTGAGGCTGGAGAATCACTTGAAAGGCGGAGGTTGCAGTGAGCCGAGATTGTGCCACTGCACTCCGGCCTAGCAACAGAGCAAGACTCCTTCTCAAAAAGAAAGAAAAGAAAAATGGGTCACTGGCCTAGGTTTTTAAAATCTAGAAACAGATTCATGTATTTTAATAATTTAGTATCTCTTCATGGTGATATTTAAGGTAATTCCACTAAGGTTATTTAGACATTTTTGTACTTAGATCTGAGAAGATAAATAACCCAAGTTAAAGCTCCACCTGGTGACTTTCCCTCTAGGCTTCCCAGAGACACAGAGGACAGGCCACTTCCCATTTCTAAGGATCCCAGAATTCCTACAGACGAAAAAGTGACAAGCAGGGTTACAAGTGGTTAAAGGTTTACACTTAACAGATTAACATTGTGACCCTCTGTACTCATTGTCCTAATGAGATACGGAGTTGGGCTGCTGTCTTTGTGTTTTCCTGAGAATTAGCCTGCGGTTGTAATCATAACCTAACTGCTGCTGAAGTGCTGTGAAGCAAACTAATTTAATAATTTTAGCTTCATTGTCCAAGTCTTAATCAAAGCTTTAAAAAATTTCTTTTCATTTTTGACTTTGAAATGTTGGGACCTGGTTCAAAATTCGTTCCGAGTAGCCTTTTCCTGTAGCTGCTATTCTTTGATCAAATACCTTCTGCTTTATCTAATAGAGACCATTGTTAAGGGAAAATAAATCTGTCATTAATATGCAGACTGGATTGGAAGCAGACAGATATGAGACAGGGAGAAAAATTAAGGGCTGGAAACAAAACGCTTAAGTTTTGTGCATAACAAGGGATACTTCTGCCGGGAGTGCAGGCTAGAAGATAGCTGCGCACTTGCACGGCTCAGCGTGCGTGGGGGCGCAGTGCTGCCGTCTACGCCGGAGTCTGATTACACAGCGCACCGTCCATGAGGCATACGAAGTCGCCCATTTTCCGTTATGTCTTTAGTGAAAGTCCATGTGTTTGCCCGGTACGTGGTGCATATGTGTGTACATGTGTGTTCATATCTACATTGCATATACATATGTGCACATGTGTATGCTCATGTGTGTTCATCTATATATGGATATATTTTTTGTAAAAAATATATCTTGGGCCTGGCCCGGTGCCTCACATCTGTAATCCTAGCACTTTTGGAGGCAGAGGTAGGTGGATCAACTGAGGTCATGAGTTCGAGACCAGCCTGACCAACAAGGTGAAACCCTATCTCTACTAAAAATACAAAAGTCAGCCAGGCGTGGTGGCAGGCACCTGTAGTCCCAGCTACTCGGGAGGCTGAGACAGGAGAATTGCTTGAACCCAGGAGACGGAGGTTTCAGTGGGCTGAGGCCGTGCCACTGCACTCCGGCCTGGGCGATGGAGCGAGACTCCGTCTCAATTAAAAAAAAAAAATACATTGTGAAGACTGCTTACAAAACTTTCTTTGTGTCTAATTCACTTTGTTAATGTATACAGACATGTACTGTTTTCAAAAAGCGTATGTCAAAACTAAAGCTAAAGTTGATTTACTCTAAAATACAAATATCTGACTTAAGTCTTAACAGGTACAATATTTTATTTTAATCTAATCATCATGAAATGCATGTATGTTTATGAGGAAAGAATGCTTCTTTTTCATATTTTTATAAGGTTTCTGAGTGAATTAATGAATTGAGTTTTATAGATGTTTGAGGGATTTAATCGATTTGTCTACCATGCTGTTATCTAAAATGTGAGTGAGAATCTGATGAGATTTTCCCTTCAGACGAAAGAAAGCTTACTAAAGAAAAAGACCTGGTATCTTCCATGAACTCTTTCCCCCTAATTTTTTTGAGATTCAAGGGAAGTCACCTAAATATTGTAGTGATGGACTATGGGAGGGCTTGCAGTGGAATCAGGAATCGTCTTCCTAATGAAATCCTCCATCTTTCCTTATAAGGGCACCATAAGAAAGAAATCTGGAGGTCTTTGAATGAGACATCCTGACTACTCCGTTTACCCAAGCCCACGGAAAGTCCTGCTGGTTCCACTCCCAAAAAGACACCCCAAGCCTGCCATTCCTCTTCGCCTCCCCACAACACCCCTAGTCCAAGCTGCAACCCCTGCCCTGGGGCCACTCAGTACCTCCTGACCCCTCTCCCTGCCTCTGTGCCAGGCCCACAGCCTGCTCTCGCCACAGCAGCCAGGGGAGCCCATATCTATGTCTTCTTTCAGTCTAATTGTTATGGGCTGAATGCTCATGTCTCCCCAAGATTTGCATGATGTGGACGCCCTAACTCCAGTGTGGGATTTTAGGAGATGGGGGCCTTTGGGGGTGTTAGATTTGGGTAAGGTCTTAAGGGTGGAGCCCCATGATGAGATTAGTACCCTTATAAAGAGAGACACCAGAAAGCTTCCTGTCTCCCCGTGTGAGCAATGAGAAGGCACCTGTCACAGGCCAGTCAGAGAGCCCTTACCAGGAGCCCAATCAGTGGCCCTTGATCTCAGGCTTCCAGCCTTCAGAGGCGTAAGGAACACATTTCTGTGGCTTAGGCCACCGAGCCTCTAGTATTTTGCTATAGCAGCCTGAGCTGATGAGAACACAAATAGATTTAGATGTTCAAAATTAAAATGCTATTGAAAGATGTACATGGAGGAGTCCTGTCTTCATTTAATTCACATCCACCCTGGGGTCCCACTGTCAATCTCTCTTACAGCCTTATGCTTACTTGGCATCCATCTTCATGTTAAAAAAAAAATGATCTTTTCATCATGCAAGTCAGGTAGCTTCCTGATAGGGTTTGGATCTGTGTCTCTGCCAGCTCATGTTGAAATGCAGTCCCCAGTGTTGGAGGTGGGGCCTGGTGGGACGTGACTGGGATCGTGGGGGTGGATCCCTCATGAATGGCTTACACCATCCCCTGGGTGATGAGTGAGTTCTCGCTCAGGTAACTCACAGGAGATCTGGTTGTTTAAAAAAGGATGGCATCTCCCCTTCACCCTCCTGCCCCCGCTGCCTCTCCCTTGTTCCCACTCTCACTGTGAAATGCCATCTTCTTCTGTTGCCGTGACTGGAAGCTTCCCGAGGCCTCCCCAGAAGCAGATCCTGGTGCATGCTGCCTGTACAGCCTGCAGAAATGAGCTGATTGAACCTCTTCTTTTCTTTATAAATTACCCAGTCTTGGTGGGGCGCGGTGGCTCACGCCTGTAATCCCAGCACTTTGGGAGGCTAAGGCAGGCGGAACACTTGAGGTCAGGAGTTTGAGATCAGCCTGGTCAGCATGGTGAAACCCTGTCTGTGCCAAAAATATAGAAATTAGCTTGGCATGGTGGCATGTGCCTGTAGTCCCAGCTACTGAAGAGTCTGAGGCAGGAGAATTGCTTGAACCCAAGAGGCAGAGCTTGCAATGAGCCGAGATCGCATCACTGCACTCCAGCCTGGGCAACAGAGTGAGACTCTGTCTCAAATAAATAAACAAACAAACCCCCCCACCCACCAAGTTTCAGGTTTTTATAACGATGCAAAATGGCCTAATACACTTCCGTGTTTTTTAATAAAAGAAAGAAAAACTTCCAACTGCTTCCTCATCTCATGTTACTCAAGTAAAACCTTAAGCCCTTCTCAAGGCTGTACAGCTGCTGGCTCATTACCTCTCTGACCCCATCACCTACCGACCCCTTATTTTCTCACTTCTCTCCATGCACATGGGCATCCTTGCTGATGCCCCAACACGCACATGCCAACCTCAGGGCCTTGGCCCCGCCACTCCTCCTGCCTGGAACAAGCTCTTCTTTGGTATCCCTTGGCTACCCCTCACCTCTCTTAGGTCTTTGCTAAAATGTCGCCTCTGCAGAGTCTCCTCTGCCTTCCTTCCTAACAAGCACGCTTGTTATTCTCTTTCCTCTTCATATGTGTACCACTATCATTTACCAGTTTTTAACATTAATTTTCTAACTCCGTGCCAGTCAACAGAATGTCAGTAGCAGAATATCTCTCTCGTTTTCCCTGCATTCTTGCCTGGCACAAAGTAGAGGTTTCGTGAATGGTAATTGCATGAATATTAGCAAATTGCTCCGGAAGGGTCCTTGCTTTTGTCTGCTTTGCTTTTCCTGTTTCAAGTTCATTGCGCTTTCCACAACAGATGCATTCCTCAAAAGTTGTGTGTGAGCTGAATTTTCCCAGGTTAAAATCTGTTTTAAATGCATTAATGCAGTTTCCTCCTCACTCCGCGTGAACGCTTTCAGTCACCCCTAACATCTGTGTTGTGAATGTAGTCCTTGCTGTACTGTCTTCTGGCAGCAAGTTGTGTGTGTATTCTGAAGTCTGTGTCTAAATTCTCCTAAGACAGACATGCCTGGGAGTATTTTTGAAAGCCAGTTGCTGTTTCCCAGCTTATTCAAGATGAACGTTCTAACCTCCCCTGGCTGGAGCAGTCACCTTTGCTGACAAGTCTTTGATACCAATCGAGAGGAATTACTCAACTCATGGGACCTCTTCCCTCTGGGTACAGAGTTGGTTTGGAAAGAAACTTCCAGATGAAGAATATTGTTTGGTTATAACTAATTCCTCCGATGGTTTGTATGTAGGACTGAGTTTGAATTTACAAAGTGCCTGCCACAATCCTGGAAAACATTTCTATCAGTGGAGTCTCCTTCAGTGGCCTGTGACTGAAAACACAGCCCAAACAAGCAAAACGAAGCAGAAGCTCCTGCTTTACGTAAGTGGAAGTTCTGGAACAAGCTGACTGTGGTGTTGCGAGAAATACCCCCCGGATTCTGTCCTCAGTCTCACACGAACTCCTCCATTGCTGCAGACGATGGCTGTCCCACCAGACCCCTCACCCATCCTCTTGACATCACAGTCAGTGAGAAAGAACGAATTCAGTTTTAAAAATGACTTAGGAGACTGAGACAGGAGGAAGGCTTGAGCTCAGGAGGTTGAGGCTGCAGTGAGCTGAGATCGTGCCACCGAACTGCAGCCTGGGTGACAGAGCAAGACCCTGTCTCAAGAAAAGAAAAAGAAAGAAATGGTGCCTGTGCTGGTACCAAAGGGTTGTGGCATGTCGGTGGGTTGAGATTTAGCATTTCCAGCCGAGCGCTGAAGTCAGGAAGTCTCACAGACCTGGGGACAATGCAGTGACCCATCCCTCACTGGACACCTTTTCAGAGGGATTGTGAAGGCTGATTGCAGCCGATCTTCCTACTGGGACGGATGATCACAGCCAATCTTCCTCCTTTCCTGGTGAAAATGCCATGGAGCCAGAGCTGTACAGGATCAAACAAATGCTGGTTTCTAGACAACACCTGGATTTGATTTTTGTGCCGACCTCGGGGACATGCTTCTGGGAAAGCTGCTGAAGTTCATAGTCAAGACTCTCTGAAGAGTTCCCCGTCTTTCTCTCTCTGCCATTCTCCAGCCATGCAGCGACATCAAGTTCCGAAAGCAGATGATGGATGTGCACATAGGAAAACTGAGCGCTCAACAGCACATTCCCCCGGCAGCCTAAAGGAGTCGCTTCTTGCCTCTGGAGACTCCGGGTTGTGGAAATGGAAGCAAATGCAGCCCTCGAGTCCCGGCTTCACTGAGAACACGCTACCCTCCCTCACGTCCCCAGGTTGTACTGAAATGCAGGCACTCATTGTCACAGACTCAGGGGACCCATGGAGAGGAGACGAGGCACGTCATTCCTTGGGCTGACCTGGCTGGATCAATTCAAATCTTTACACATTATCGAACACCTCCAGAGTATGGGACCCTGTGCTAGATGCTGAGAGTGAGGAGTCAGGAGAACAGAGGTGGGGGTTGAGGAGTGGAGAGAATGGCATGCAGACTGGAGCCAGAGGGCTGGGCTGCAATCCAAGCTTATTATCTGTGTGACCTTGGAAGAGTGGCTTAACCTCTCTGTGCTTTCACCTCCTTATTTGTAAGGTGTAGACTAGCCAAATCCCTCACATGGTTAGAGTGAGGATTAAATGAGTTGATGTATGTATTTTTTTTTTTAAGACAGGGTCTCGCTCTGTTGCCCAGGCTAGAGTGCAGTGGCGTGATCTTGGCTCACTGCAACTTCCACCTCACAGGCTCCAGCCATCCTCCCATCTCAGCCTCCCCAAGTAGCTGGGACTTCAGACTCATGCCACCATGCTTGGCTAATTTAATAAAACCTTTTATAGGGATGAAGTCTCACAATACTGTCCAGGCTGGTCTCGAACTCCTGGCCTCAAGCAATCTTTCTGCCTCAGCCTCCCCAAGGGCTGGGATTACATGCATAGCCACCATGCCCTGTCCTTGTAAACCACGTTACCCCAAGGCTGACATAAGGGGTGGTCCTGTAACTGTTGCCTTTATGTAAACACCTGGTCTGGGGTTTCTGCAGAATCCCAAGCCTTTCACTGTGTCGTCCTGAATAGATTGTAGTGGTCAAGCATGGCAGTTTCAGAATGACATGCTTTAATAATTCTACAGCCAAAAGTCATGCAGCTTTGTCATGGCCAGGCTCAGTGTAGAAAAGGAAAATGGACAGTGAGATTCAGGGCACACTTCAGTGGTGGAATGAAAGAGGAGAGTCTCACAGCCCCTCACTCCAGAGCCACAAATGGACACACTCTTACTCGTGTGTGCTAAACTTTTTTCACCGTTGCAAAACCGCACCTGAATACGTTTTGCTGTATTTTTCTTCATGGAATACTTTCTGAATGACCAATGTGAGATGACTCACATTTTTCCCACTAAGATATTGGTTGCTTTCCCACTCAAATGGAACAACTTATAGTTGATTTGAAAAACATTATATATTTAGCCTGGCACAAAGATGATAGATTTTCCCCAATTATTTTTCTTAGAGAAAGTACAAATTTTACAGCTGTCTTTTCATCATATCTATTTGAAAACGGTGGTGTTGAGTCCACTGGATGCTGAGGTTGGTTAATAGGATTTTTGAGGGGCGGAACCAGGAGTTTCTGTTGTGAAAATAGTCCAGGTGGCTGTCCATGTGAAGAGGATCGAGGACCGCATCTGGCAGGGATGTCCCAACGAGAGAAGACGGTCGTGGGCTCTCAGTTTCTGTTTCCGGCTGGCCCAGTAAACCCCTTTCCTTGTCCATCTTTTCCACTTATCACCAGAGACAGAAACTGAAAACCATGGCTTCAGGCTGCTAAAAGCCTAAAACAAAACAGAACAGAACAACAACATCAGGCAGGTCGACAGCCTGGCACTGTAGACCCAGTGGCAGGCTGCAGGTTTGCCAGCCCAGCAGATACCAGCAGGTTTTAAATTCAGGGGACACGCTCTTGACTAATGTGTCTGCGACTGGATAGTATTTTTGGAGTTTTGACCTTATGCGTTTGTTCCCACCCCACCCCCTACTTGGCCTTTTCCCTATTCTGCATTTGGGGCCTCACTTATCATTCCTGGGACACAAGGTAAGCTGTCAGGGGCTCTCCTCCTTCCTGGAACCTATTCTAGATGAAACCATATTTCTCTGTCTAGAATGTATTGTTGTGTGCAATTTGAGAAAATTGTAATTTTTCTTTTTACATAATGATCTATCATCATAATCACACTTTACCAAATATTTATGAAATAATCTGTGTTCCTACTAATTTTAATATCACCTTCTATAATACAAATGTTAATTATATGAAAATTGTAGGGCCAGGCATGGTGGCTCACACCTGTAATCCAACACTTTGGCAGGCCGAGGCGGGCGGATCACAAGGTCAAGAGATCAGAACCATCCTGGCCAACATGGTGAAACCCTATCTCTACTAAAAATACAAAAATTAGCTGGGTGTGGTGGTGTGCACCTATTCCTAGCTACTTGGGAGGCTGAGGCAGGAGAATCACTTGAACTCAGGAGGCGGAGGTTGCAGTGAGCCGAGATCATGCCACTGCACTCCAGCCTGGCAACAGAGTGAAACTCCATCTCAAAAAAAAAAAGTATATATGTACACACACACATATAACTCTTTCCAAATTGTCTTCCCTGCTCACCATGGGTATTTGTATATTGGTTCCTATGTGCCACATAGTTTTACCTATTATGGCTTTGCAATATGTTAATTCCTCTCTCTTTGCTTTCTATTTTCAAAATTGATATAATTCCTAGTAGAACTGCAGATCCTATTCATGCATATAATTGATATAACCACTTTTCTCAAACACCTGGTAAAATCTTACTGGAATTTTTTTTGAGATGTCCTTATTCTTTGCTATACAAGTAGATAGGTGCTGTGGTGTGAATGTGTTACCCAAAGCTCACGTCTTGGAAACTTAATCCCCAGTGCACCAGGATAGAAAGGTGGGACCTTTGAGAGTTGAGAAGCTCATGAGGGCTCTGCTGTCACAAGTGGATCAATGCAGTTATTTCAGGAGTGAGTTAGCTGTTGCAGGAGGGGTGGTTTATCATGGGAATGGGTTAGCTATTGCAGCAGTGGGTTGGTTATGGTGGGAGTGGGTAAGCTATTGAGGAAGTGGCTGGTTATCACTAGAGTGGGTAAGCTATTACAGGAGTGGGTTAGCTATTGCAGGAGTGGGTTGGTTATCACTGGAGTGGGTTAGCTATTATAGGAGTGGGTTGGTTATTATAGGAGTGGGTTGGTTATCACTGGAGTGGGTTAGCTATTGCAGGAGTGAGTTGGTTATCACTGGAGTAGGTTAGCTATTACAGGAGTGGGTTAGCTATTGCAGGAGTGGGTCGGTTATCACTGGAGAGGGTTAGCTATTACAGGAGTGGGTTGGTTATCACTGGAGTGGGTTAGCTATTGCAGGAGTGAGTTGGTTATCACTGGAGTAGGTTAGCTATTGAAGGAGTGGGTTGGTTATCACTGTAGAGGGTTAGCTACTGCAGAAGTGGGTTGGCTATCACTGCTGTGGGCTCCTAATGCAAGGATTAGGTCAGTCCCCATGCCCTTGTCCCATGTATGTGCTCCTTTGCCCTTCCACATTCTGCCATGGGATGGTGCAGCAACAAGGTCCCCATCAGACTTGGCCATGACCTTGGCCATCTGGCTTCATGGCCACTCTAAGCCCCTCGATCTTGGATGTTCCAACCTCTGTAGCCATGAGCCAAATAAATTTCTGTTTATTACAAATTACTAGACTCAGGTATTCTTTTATAGCAGCACAAAACAGACCAAGACAATTGGTAGATGGATGGATGGATGGATGGGTGGGTGGATGGATAAATATATAAATAGATATGCATCTTCTAAAAAGTGTTCCCTTTATTGAGAGAGCTTGAGAGAGGAGGAAACTCTCAGATTAAATTTTTCATAATGAAAACTTCCCCATGGGATTAATTCCTAGGTGGCTAGGATATAACAGAAGATCTTTATTAGGGCATCCAATCTTCCCCACCTATAGTATTACTACAAGTACAATTTATATGTCATGTGTCTTTCCCTACAGTGCAGATGTGGTCCTCATCATGCCATGGTGACTGCTCCATAGCCAACCCTCTGCTCTTTTGCCTGTCCACATTATTCGGGCCAACCCAGATACCTTTCCATCATCCCTTAAGATAGAATGCACAAGTTTCCTGGTGCTGCTCAAGGAGACATAAAGGCTTACTTGCTGATTGTCTTCTTGGAAAGATTGGGCTTCCCACATACAAGAAGTGAGCCCCACAAAGGAGCTCTCCCTTGCTCTGCTTCCTACAGACACAGTCAAGTGAGGAAGTGATGTCTGGAGCTTAGGGAGCCATCTTGCAACCATGAAGTGACAAGCTTCAGGAGGAAAAAAATGAGGCACTGAAGATAGCAGTTCAGAAGAAGGGAAAGATGATGGTATCACTGAGCTGAGGCCATTTATCTCCAGGCTTCTTTTAAAGAAAACATTTCCCTATGATTTAAGCCACCATCTGTTGTGCTTTCTCTTACTTGCAGCCAAAAGTGTCAGAGGTAGACAGGGTTTATGTCTGTTTGCCCAGAAACATGTCTCCTGTACTCCGTACAGTGCTTATCAAACAGTAGGCATACAATTAATGTTTGTGGCATAAAAGCCACATGGGGTGCTGGTCTGGCTGAGGGAACTGGCGTACATAACTTTCAGATCCCTCATGCACCTGTTTTTCTAGGATTTCCCCATGTAGAAAGTCTTTGTCCTAAAACAAAAGTCCCTGGTTGCAGAGGCCATTAACTCTGCCTCTGCATGTGAGTTTTTGGTATCTTGAATGCCTTCTGGCTCCACAGCCTGAGATGAACCAAAGTAGAGCTCGGTCCAGCCAATGCAGGTGTGAATTCTCCAAACTGGATGCTACTCCGGAACTTGACTTTCAGTTCTATTCTAGGAATATTTTGGAAAGAAAGCTTTGACTCATAAAGGAGAGTGAAATTATTTGTGAAAATCATTCAACCTCAATCGTAATCACTGATGATGTCAGACACATTTCTGGGCATTGGGGAAGAAACAGGAAGATGTCATTCTTAGAGTTTTCCTGAATTCTTAGCTCCCAGTTTCCTTTCTCTGCTCATCCTCCATCCGAAGATGGGCTTAATGCAATCATTTAGACCCAAATGAGAAAATGTGAAATTTCTGATGGATACCACTGTGACAGCTTTCCAGAGCTATATTTCATTTAGTTTTATGGTGTTCACTGGAAAGTTTAAATGCATAACATAATTTAGATTAGGCATGTTTTAAAGACCCTTGTTCATCAAGACCATAATTAAATCTGATTTCTGACCCTAAGTGACAAACACACACTTGGTGCATGATGGGCATGGCAAACTCAGCCTCCCAGACAAGCAATATTCTCTTCTGAAAGCCCACAGGGCAAAGAAGAATTTATAAAAGACCATTTAAAGAAGTTAATAAACATCTATTCGATTTTCTATGTTGAGAGGTTCTGAGAGAGGTGAGCTGTTGAAAGTGGGAAACGGGCTCTATACACCCCTTTGAACCAAAAAACCAGAAGAATATTGTCAATATGTCTGTAAGATTAAGAATGGGGTTATTTTTCTGCTCAGGACTTGGGAGATGATATGAGATTTACATAGATTCACCCACAAACCAGTAAGTATGTGAGATATCCCTAGTGAAAACAAATGTGAAGTCACAATCTCAGGTGTGCAAGCAATGTGACTGCCTTCATACTTCTTGGATACATTGTCAAGTTACAAAAACCCAAAGATATAGCAATAACATATAGGCAATCTAGACATATATTGCCCCCATAAAAATTAACAAGAATATTGCTTTTTTGTATTTGCTCTCGGATATTTCTAAGAAATAAAAATTTGGGGGTATAAGGTCATCATTAAACATGCCATACCTTTATGTAGAGTGTTGAGTGTAGGCGCTTTAAGAAAAAATCATTAGCAATGAGTGAGGACAATCACAGGTTTACTTCTGTCTCTAAGAGAAACCCAAGCTGCCAAAACCACCACCAAAGGAAAGCATGTCTGTTCTCCATGGACTTCCAAAGTCCCAGCTCCTTCCGTCCTGCTGCTCTCCTCCAGTCTCTTAGTGACCTTCTCCACATGGACAGCAATGGCCCAGCAGCATCAAGCCCTCCTTGATGCTTGATTCCTCTCCTTGATGAAGAGAGGAAGTAGCACACAGCCGATTTCTCTTGTGGATGTGACCTTGAAATCACACAAATGGTTCGTTCTCATCTTCCACTGGCTTGCTCTTGGTCACGTGTCCACCCCAACCATCTGATTGTAGTGCGTGTGCCCAGTCTACAACCCAGGGCTTCTAGTAGTGAAAGACAGGATGCGAATGAAATGTGGGCGGTAATCAGAGTCTCTGCCACAACCCTCATCTCCAGTCCCACTCCTCTACCCGCCGTTCCACTGGGCACTTCTGCCGGTGTGTTTAGTGTGTCTCTTTTCATAAATGTGTTTATGCTAATGTTACAGAAATAATGATAGTGAACATATCATTCCACTGTTTTTTATGGAATTTGTTTTTGAGATTTATTCATGCTGAGACCCACCCATATCTATCTCTATAGATACAGATATATATTTGCCTATATCTATATAGATACTATATAATATTATATATTATATTGTTATAATAGATATATATTATATCTAGATATGATTATATCTATATAATAATATAGATATAATATATAGATATTATATATCTATATAGTATATATTATGTCTATGTAAATACATAATCTAGATAATATATCTTATATACTCTATATTGTATACTTTATAATGTATACTACATTTATATAATATATATTATTTTATAATACATTATATATAATATATGTATGATTTATATCACATATATAGCATATACTATATATTATATGTTATATCAATATGTATTAAATTTAGATAAATCTATATCAGTATACTATAGATATATCTATATAGAAATATATATAGATATATAGATTAGTATATAGATATATATCTTATCTATAGATATATAGATATTTATGTACATCTCTGTAGATATACAGATATATCTATGTGGATACACATATACAGACATAATAGTATTTTGTCTTAGAAAGATAGCTCATATACTTTTTATATGTATTAATATGTCTCATTTGCAGTCTACAAAAAGAATGTCCATTCTTTTACTGCACATTTGCCTGTCTGGACACTTTTGTTGTTATCCCTTTTTCACTAGTATAAACGTTGTTCAGTGAACGTCCTTGTGCAAATCTCCATAGGAACATTACAAAATACTCATAACCTGAAGTCCAGTAACTAAGTATACACCCACCCACTTTTATGGGTAGATACATTTGTATGGGTATATACTTAGTTACTGGACTTCAGGTTATGAGTATTTTCTGTTTTACCGATACTGACAAATTCCAAAGTGGCTTTGCCAAATCAAAAATCCATCAGTCTCATATTAGAGCACCATTCCTCATTCTTGCTGTCCCTAATATTGTCAAACATTTCCATTTGCACCAACGTAATGGGTAAAAATTGCTGTCTCTAGTTTTCCGTAATGAAATTTCATTTCTATCTGGTGTCTCCCATACATTTGCTGATAGAATTTTTTAGGTAATTTGGGGGCACTGATATTTCCAGAGGAATACTCACATGGAGGCGTGGTGGGCGAAGTACACGCGGCCTGTTAAGAGCTTCATCGAAGCATAATTTACATTCCATAAAATTCATCCTCTTCTGGGTATGCAAGTTAAAGACTGTGCGTGTATTTACAGAGGTGTGCAGCCATTACCACATCCCACTTTAGAATGTCTCTATCACCCCCAAAAGATTCCTGTGAGCTTTTGCGGCCAGTCTGTCACCTCTGTCCCCAGGCAACCACTAAACGTTCTGTGATCGATCTGCCACTTCTGGACGATTTCTGTAAATGAAATCATACAGTGTGTGGTCTTTTTATGTTATGTGTCTGAGCCGGCATGGTGTCTCATGTTACTACCTTCCTTCGCGGGCATCGTGTGTGCACAATTCAGCACTGCCGAGCCTGGCATGCCACCCAGCGTCTATGCTACTAGACCCTGCTTCCCACAATCCTCCCTGCGGGTGTCCCTCTGTCTCCCCCTTCTCCAGAATAGCCTATATTTGGGAGTACTTTATTCTACCTATCACAGGAACCTCACAATAGTTTCTAAGAACTCACGCAGGCCCTGAGAGGTCTAGCTGTTTCCTTAGTAGAGATTAGCGAGAAAAATACTTATTGTCATTTCTGAGCCAACTGATCTCAATAATTGTATTGACCAACTGGGTCAAGTACTTGGACTGCAGGGAAGTATTTCTGTCCTCCCGGCAGTCCTCCTCATGGCTCCTTTCATGTCCGGGATTTGTATTCCCACCTCTTATAAAAATGTATTGAGGGGAACAGTGGACGGCAGAGGATAAAATCTCTTCATGTTTCTGAGCAGAAGCTGTAATTGACAGTAATAGCTGTAACTCCTGCTCAGACCCAGGTTGTTTTTTTCCACCCATCACTGAGAATTGTACAGTTTGATCCATGGCACAGCATCCTCCGCCTGTTACCGAAAAATGTGCAGCGCCACAAAACCGCTTTGAGAATGAAGTCATTTTATTCCATTTCTAATTTTGCCTTGTTAAGGGGGAAATGGTGGCAATAAAAACATGGTTGCTTTTTTAAATATTAATTTTAAAATGATGATCTTGTCAGGAAAAATATGTCTGTTTGACAGTGGGATGGGTGTGTTTTCTGAGAAGCCTGACAGCTGAGCGGCGGAGTTCTGGGGGATGTTTATGTTTCCCAGGGAAACGCTCAGCCACAGTCCTTAGGTAACATTTCTTTGCTCTTTCTGTTGTACACCTGTCACTGCAAGTTTTAATGGACATTTCTGAGTGATGTGTGTTACCTGCAAGAAGAAAACAACCTCAGTTTGGCGTGAGTTGCTGGCTGAAGTGTTTAAGCTCGCTGGAGTTTATTTATCTTCATGAGGGGAAGCCACTCAAGACTTTTCAGGATGAGTTTTTGCAAAGTTTCTTAGGGGAGGTTCAAGAGAATGGTTCTTATTGAGCCAAGTTTCTGAGCGGCAGTCAAAGGTAATTACGTGAACGTGGCTCCCCTCGAAAAGAAAACAGGACAATCACAGGCTGACCTGTTGCTCTCTATACTGAAGAAGGTTTAATGTGCCTTCAGCAAAGCCCTTAACACACTCAGTCACCACCGCAGCCACTGCGATTCAGAAAAGAAACAGGACAGCATCCCCAAGAAGCCACTGCATCTAAATTTTGATCCATTAAACCAGTTGCCCCCAAAACAGATGATTGACACTTTTAAAAAACATCATGGATAGTGCAAGCTTTGGCTCATTCATTCATTCACTCATTCACTCACTCATTCAACAAATGTGTATTGCAAGCCTCCACAAGCACACACCCTGGGCAAAAATGATAAGGAAGACATGGCCCTTTCCTTCAAATCAGAAATTTGTAGGCACGGGCTGAATTTGTTGCACAGATAGAGCTTTGACTGGACCATAGAGTGTGGCTTGAGCCATTTGAAAATGTTAATTACATGCCTCATTTGAAAAATCAAGAACTTTTCCCCTAAATATCTGAGCTTCTAGCACCTGAGAAATAAAGATCTGTTCATTCTAGGAGCATCTTTGCACCTGTAACAGATTAGAGGCAAGCAGAGGTTGCCCTCTCCAGGTGGGATGCCTGTCTTCCAGGTTTACCGTGATCAATGTTCACAACGTCCTCGATGGCTCTTGTCTTTTCTTTTCCTTGTATCTGGCCCTGTCTATTCACTTGAATTACCTACCAGTTTTTGTAGACATTCAAGTTTGCCGTATTGGGTGCAGTGCAGAGGTTTACAAATGGGAATATCACATCACAGTGGTCCCAGATTGTCTGTGCATCAAAACCACTGGGGTGAGAGTGAGGGGAGGGCTTGTTCCATCAAGGGTGGGCCCTGGCCCAGAGTCCCTGGTTTCGTGTATACGGTAGGGCACCAGGACTCTGCATTTCTAACGAGGTTGCCAGCAACACAGCTGCCACTGGCCTGGGGAACCACACTTTGCGAACCACTGGCCTGTCAGCATTTTGGGGGGAAGGGTGTTGGGGTGTTGTCAATGAGCGCATGCTGCATGTGGATGTGCAGACCCCTGAAATCAGAATCTCCTTGAGGAGGGAGGATCAGAGGAAAGGTCTCCGGGGTGTAGGTTCTGGAAATGCCTCCAGGGGACTCTGAGTCCCTCAGTCTTGTTGTTCAGTCAGCTGGAAGCTTTTATTATTATTATCATTATTATTATTATACTTTAAGTTCTGGGGTACACATGCAGATCTTGTAGAATTGTTGCATAGGTATACACATACCATGGTGGCTTGCTGCTTCCATCCCCCCTTCACCTACATTAGGTATTTCTCCTAATGTTATCCCTCCCCAACTTCTGCACCCCTGCTGTCGCTCCCCTAGCCCCTGACCCCTCAACAGACCCCATTGTGTGATGCTCCCCTCCTGGTGTCCATGTGTTCTTATTGTTCAACACCCACTTATGAGTGAAAACATGTGGAGTTTGGTTTTCTGATCTTGTGTCAGTTTGCCGAGAATGATGATTTCCAGTTTCATCCATGTCCCTGCAAAGGACATGAACTCATCCTTTTTTATGGCTGCATAGTATTCCATGGTGTATATGTGCCACATTTTCTTTATCTAGTCTATCAGTGATGGGCATTTGAATTGATTCCAAGCCTTTGCTATTGTGAACAGTGCCGCAGTGAACACACTTGTACGTGTGTCTTTATAATAGAATGATTTACAATCCTTTAGGTATATACCCAGTAATGAGATTGCTGGGTCGAATGGTATTTCTATTTCTAGGTCCTTGAAGAATCACCACACTGTCTTCCACAATGGTTGCACTAATTTACATTCCCACCAACAGTATAAAAGTGTTCCTATTTCTCCACATCCTCTCTAGCATCTGTGGTCTCCAGGTTTTTTAATGTCTCCAAAAAAAAAAAAAAAAGAAAGAAAGAAATACTGATGCCAGGGCTGTACCCCCAGAAAAATTGAATCAAAATTTCCTGGAGTAGGACCCAAAAGGTTATGTTGTATTTTTGTTTGTTTTTAGTTTTTTGTTTTTTAATGTATTGATTATACTTTAAGTTCTGGGGTACATGTGCAGATCGTGCAGGTTTGTTACATAGGTATACACGTGCCATGGTGGTGGTTTGCTGCATCCATCACCCTGTCATCTACATTAGGTATTTCTCCTAATGCTATCCCTCCCCTAACACCCCACCCCCTGCTATTCCTCCCCTACTCCCCTGTCCCTCAGGCTCTGGTATGTGATGTTCCCCTCCCTGTGTCCGTGTGTTCTCATTGTTCAACACCCACTTATGAGTAAGAACATGCGGTGTTTGGTTTTCCGTTCCTGTGTTAGTTTGCTGAAAATGATGGTTTCCAGTTTCATCCATGTCCCTGCAAAGGACATGAACTCATCCTTTTTTATGGCTGCACAGTATTCCATAGCTTAAACTTCATATGGAACCAAAAATAGCCCGCATAGCCAAGACAACCCTAAGCAAAACAAAACGAAACAAAAAACAAAGCTGGAGTCATCACACTGCCTGACTTCACACTCTATTACAAGGCTATTGTTTTTGTTTTTAAAGAATTGCTGATGATTTCAATGTGTAACCGTGGTTGGGAACTACTGACTGGGGCAAGACAAGTGATGAGATCTTAGTCCACAGGGCAGGGGGAGAAATGTTGAGTTCTGAGACTTCCCTGGGCTTCTCCAGGCACCGCCTGTACAGGAGAACCTATCGAGGGCGAGGTTCTCTCTCCCTCATTGTGCTGGCCTAAATCTGAATATTGGCATTTCATTATTTCTGAAAACTCTCAGTCCGTCTTCACATGCCTTCTCCCCTTCCAGAACTCCAGTTAGAGACATGCAGACCTTCTCCTCCCAGTCCGTGTGTCTCTTGCTCTTCCTCTCCTCCTCTCCTGAAGCTCGTTGGGGGAATCAAATCAGTTACTGCACTCAGGTTTAAACAGGTGTATTGCAAGCACACAATCAATGTTATCTGCTGATAATTTTATTAGTATTTCCTCATTGTTACCATTGTGTGAGGAAAAGTGAGGGCTAGGGAATGAATGAGTTCCCTTAAGGAAAACAATGAAATTTCAAGAAATGAGTTAATGACAAAAGATTGGGAATGACTTTATTAGAGCAAGCAGGGGAAGCAGCCGTGAAAAGAACAAGGATGTAATGATTCAATAGTTATAAGAATTAATAACTGTAGAGTACATACTGTACTATGTGCCAGATAATGCATGTGCATGTGTGTGTATGAGTATCTGCATTTTAAATCATTTACATCTCACAAATCCTGTGAGGGAAGGAATATTAAGCTCCATATTTTACAGATAAACTAAGACAGAGATAATGAACGTCACAAACCTTATATCCAACCAATAGTGTAGCGCCAGGGTGAGAATGCAGGAAGGCCTCTGAGTTCATACCCTCACTCCTCCATCCAGTGCCCTGGGATGAAAGAGGCTAATCAAGGTAGGGTCAGGTGACATGGACAGGGCAGAGTGAGTGGTCCCAGAGCCACCAGCAGGAAGAAGGAGGAGGACCAAGGAGAGGCCTTTGGAAGCAGCAGATAGGAGGTAATTGCAGCATTGCACCCGGTGCCTCACGACCCCCTGTGCCCACCTTGGCCGCAAGAACACTAGGTAGAGACCGGGGGCCGTCAGGCTCCTTCTATATCCAAAATCAGCATAACCCTGAAATTCTTCAGAACGCAAAGCGCGGTTTCTTTATGGTTGAAGCCAGTTTAAGTCAAGTTGATGGGCCTTTTATCCATATGCTTTCTAGCAAATTCAGAAAGATTAAAAACCCATTTCTGGTAAGGAGTGTGGACTCCAGCTTGCCATGGAAGGAAAGGTGGGGGTGAGGTTATGGACATTCAGCGAAGTAATTGTAGACGAGAAGTGGTCAGAGAGTAAATATTCTGGGCACATGGTTCCTGCCTCAACTACTCAGCTGGGCCATTGTAGTAAGAAAGGAGCCATAGATGATCTGTAAATGGAAGGGTGGAGCAGTGTTCCAATAGAACTCCATGCACAAAAGCAGCCAGAGGGCCTGAGGTGGCCCATGGGTCAAGGTCGGTCAGCCGTTGGTGTAGACCATGGTCTCCAGAAAAGCTGTTGGCAGCTGGAAAGATAAGCAGCCTACAGGAGCACTGGGAAGTTCAGCACACCACAGCCACAGCCCCCGTCACACAGTCTTCTCCCTGCCCAGCTAGTCCTGCAGCAGGATGGCAACAAAACGCCAGTGTGTGCTGACAGGAACAGCCACATTGCAGCTCCCCTAGAAATGTGTCAGTGCGATGAAGGTACTCACAAAGTGAGTAAATACTCATCGCTAGAACACACACAGTAAAGGTTCAACCTATGTTACCTGTCATTATTTATAACATGGCACGATTGTTAGTATTTGCCTTCTCATTAGTACTGGCATAGTGTTAGTGCTGTCATTGTTGGTGTTAGTGTTCATATCAGTATTAAAGTGTTAGTATTGGTGTTTGTGTTAGTGTTGGTGTTGGAGCTAGTGTTGGTGTTGGAGTTAGTGTTGGCACATAGTATTTGTGTTGGTGTTAGAGTTGGTGCTGGCATTAGTGTTAGTGTTAGATTGCTGTTAGTATTCATGTTGGTGTTCGTGTTGGTATTGGTGTTGGTGTGGGTGGTCAACTTAGTGTTGGCACATAGTATTACTGTTAGCAGTTTTGGTGTTAGTGTTAGTGTTAGTGCTTGGGTTAATATTAGTGTTCATTGGTGTTGGTGTTAGTGCTGGTTTTACTGTTAATGTCAGTATTAGTCTTAGTGATAATGTTTGCATTAATATTGGTGTTAGTGTTAATATTAGTATTGATGTTAGTGTTAGTCTTGGAATTAGTGTTCGTATTTGTGTTAGTTTTGGTGTTGAATTTAGTCTTGTTATTAGTGTTAGTGTTAATATTAGTGCTAGATTGGTGTAGTGTTAGTATTGGTGTTGGGTGCTGGTGTTGGCACATGGCGTTAGCATTAATGGTAGTATTATTGTAAGTGGTGCCGTTAGGGTTAGTGTCATATTGCACTGGCATTAGTATTAGTGTTGGTGTTGGTGTTACTGTTGGTGCATAGAATTAGTATTAGTGCATAGAATTAGTATTAGTATTAGTAATAATACTAATAGCATTAGTGTTGGTGTTACTGTTGGTGTTGGTGTTAGTGTTGACGCATAGAATTAGTACTGGCATTAGTATCATTGTTAGTGTTGGTGTTGGCATTAGTGTTGGCACGTAGAATTAGTATTAGTGTTGGTGTCAGTGTTAATGTTGGTGTTAGCGTTGGTGTTAGTGTTAGTGTTGGTGCATTGAATTAGAATTAGCGTTGGTGTTAGTATCATTGTTAGTGTTGGTGTTGGCGTTAGTGCTGGCGCATAGAATTAGGATTGGATTAGTGTTGGTGTTAGTGTTGGTGTTGGTGTTAGTGTTGGCACAAAGAATTAGTATTAGTGTTGGTGTTAGTATCATTGTCAGTGTTGGTGTTGGTGTTAGTCCTGGCACGTAAAATTAGGATTAGTGTTGGTGTTAGTGTTGACGCATAGAATTAGTATTGCTGTTGGTGTCAGTATCATGGTAGTTGGTGTTGGCATTAGTGCTGGCACATAGAATTAGGATTAGTGTTGGTATTAGTATCATTGTTAGTGTTGGTATTGGCGTTAGTGCTGGCGCATAGAATTAGGATTAGTGTTGGTGTTAGTATCATTGTTAGTGTTGGTATTGGCGTTAGTGCTGGTGCATAGATTTAGGATTAGTGTTAGTGTTAGTATCATTGTTAGTGTTGGTGTTAGTGTTAGTGCTGGCGCATAGAATTAGGATTAGTGTTGGTGTTAGTATCATTGCTAGTGTTGTTGTTGGCGTTAGTGCTGGCGCATAGAATTAGGAATAGTGTTGGTGTTAGTATCATTGTTAGTGTTGGTGTTAGTGTTAGTGCTGGCGCATAGAATTAGGATTAGTGTTGGTGTTAGTATCATTGCTAGTGTTGTTGTTGGTGTTAGTGCTGGCGCATAGAATTAGGAATAGTGTTGGTGTTAGTATCATTGTTAGTGTTGGTGTTAGTGTTAGTGCTGGCGCATAGAATTAGGATTAGTGTTGGTGTTAGTATCATTGTTAGTGTTGGTGTTGGCGTTAGTGCTGGCGCATAGAATTAGGATTAGTGTTGGTGTTAGTATCATTGTTAATGTTGGTGTTGGTGTTAGTGCTGGCGCATAGAATTAGGATTAGTGTTGGTGTTAGTATCATTGTTAGTGTTGGTATTGGCGTTAGTGCTGGTGCATAGATTTAGGATTAGTGTTGGTGTTAGTATCATTGTTAGTGTTGGTGTTAGTGTTAGTGCTGGTGCATAGAATTAGTGTTAGTGTTGGTGTTAGTATCATTGTTAGTGTTGGTGTTGGCGTTAGTGCTGGCGCATAGAATTAGGATTAGTGTTAGTGTTAGTTTTGGTGTTGGCGTTTGTGTTGGCACATAGAATTAGTGTTAGTGTTGGTATTAGTATCATTGTTAGTGTTGGTGTTGGCGTTAGTGCTGGTGCATAGAATTAGGATTAGTTTTGGTGTTACTATCATTGTTAGTGTTGGTATTGGCATTAGTGCTGGTGCATAGATTTAGGATTAGTGTTGGTGTTAGTATCATTGTTAGTGTTGGTGTTGGTGTTAGTGCTGGTGCATAGAATTAGGACTGGATTAGTGTTGGTGTTAGTGTTGGTGTTGGTGTTAGTGTTGGCACGAAGAATTAGTATTAGTGTTGGTGTTAGTATCATTGTCAGTGTTGGTGTTGGTGTTAGTCCTGGCGCGTAAAATTAGGATTAGTGTTGGTGTTAGTGTTGACGCATAGAATTAGTATTACTGTTGGTGTCAGTATCATGGTAGTTGGTGTTGGCATTAGTGCTGGCACATAGAATTAGGATTAGTGTTGGTATTAGTATCATTGTTAGTGTTGGTATTGGCGTTAGTGCTGGTGCATAGAATTAGGATTAGTGTTGGTGTTAGTATCATTGTTAGTGTTGGTGATGGCATTAGTGCTGGTGCATAGATTTAGGATTAGTGTTGGTGTTAGTATCATTGTTAGTGTTGGTGTTAGTGTTAGTGCTGGTGCATAGAATTAGGATTAGTGTTGGTGTTAGTATCATTGTTAGTGTTGGTGTTGGCGTTAGTGCTGGCGCATAGAATTAGGATTAGTGTTGGTGTTAGTATCATTGTTAGTGTTGGTGTTGGCGTTAGTGCTGGCGCATAGAATTAGGATTAGTGTTGGTGTTAGTATCATTGTTAATGTTGGTGTTGGCGTTAGTGCTGGCGCATAGAATTAGGATTAGTGTTGGTGTTAGTATCATTGTTAGTGTTGGTATTGGCGTTAGTGCTGGTGCATAGATTTAGGATTAGTGTTGGTGTTAGTATCATTGTTAGTGTTGGTGTTAGTGTTAGTGCTGGCGCATAGAATTAGGATTAGTGTTGGTGTTAGTATCATTGTTAGTGTTGGTGTTGGCATTAGTGCTGGCGCATAGAATTAGGATTAGTGTTAGTGTTAGTTTTCGTGTTGGCGTTTGTGTTGGCACATAGAATTAGTGTAAGTGTTGGTATTAGTATCATTGTTAGTGTTGGTGTTGGCGTTAGTGCTGGTGCATAGAATTAGGATTAGTGTTGGTGTTAGTATCATTGTTAGTGTTGGTATTGGCGTTAGTGCTGGTGCATAGATTTAGGATTAGTGTTGGTGTTAGTATCATTGTTAGTGTTGGTGTTAGTGTTAGTGCTGGCGCATAGAATTAGGATTAGTGTTGGCGTTAGTATCATTGTTAGTGTTGGGGTTGGTGTTAGTGCTGGTGCATAGAATTAGGATTAGTGTTGGTGTTAGTATCATTGTTAGTGTTGGTGTTAGTGTTAGTGCTGGTGCATAGAATTAGGATTAGTGTTGGTGTTAGTATCATTGTTAGTGTTGGTGTTGGCGTTAGTGCTGGGGCATAGAATTAGGATTAGTGTTGGTGTTAGTATCATTGTTAGTGTTGGTGTTGGTGTTAGTGCTGGTGCATAGAATTAGGATTGGATTAGTGTTGGTGTTAGTGTTGGTGTTGGTGTTAGTGTTGGCACAAAGAATTAGTATTAGTGTTGGTGTTAGTATCATTGTCAGTGTTGGGGTTGGTGTTAGTTCTGGCGCGTAAAATTAGGATTAGTGTTGGGGTTAGTGTTGACGCATAGAATTAGTATTACTGTTGGTGTCAGTGTCATGGTAGTTGGTGTTGGCATTAGTGCTGGCACATAGAATTAGGATTAGTGTTGGTATTAGTATCATTGTTAGTGTTGGTATTGGCGTTAGTGCTGGCGCATAGATTTAGGATTAGTGTTGGTGTTAGTATCATTGTTAGTGTTGGTGTTGGCGTTAGTGCTGGCGCATAGAATTAGTATTAGTGTTGGTGTTAGTATCATTGTTAGTGTTGGTGTTGGCATTAGTGCTGGCGCATAGAATTAGGATTAGTGTTAGTGTTAGTTTTGGTGTTGGCGTTAGTGTTGGCACATAGAATTAGTGTTAGTGTTGGTATTAATATCATTGTTAGTGCTGGTGTTGGCGTTAGTGCTGGTACATAGAATTAGGATTAGTGTTGGTGTTAGTATCATTGTTAGTGTTGGTGTTAGTGTTAGTGCTGGTGCATAGAATTAGGATTAGTGTTGGTGTTAGTATCATTGTTAATGTTAGTGTTGTTGTTAGTGCTGGTGCATAGAATTAGTGTTAGTGTTGGTGTTAGTATCACTGTTCGTGTTGGTGTTGGTGTTAGTGCTGGTGCATAGAATTAGTATTAGTGTTGGTGTTAGTATCATTGTTAGTGTTGGTGTTGGCATTAGTTCTGGTGCATAGAATTAGTATTAGTGTTGGTGTTAGTATCATTGTTAGTGTTGGTGTTGGTGTTAGTGCTGGTGCATAGAATTAGTGTTAGTATCACTGTTAGTGTTGGTGTTGGTGTTAGTGCTGGCGCATAGAATTAGGATTAGTGTTGGTGTTAGTATCATTGTTAGTGTTGGTGTTGGTGTTAGTTCTGGTGCATAGAATTAGTGTTGGTGTTGGTGTTAGTATCATTGTTAGTGTTGGTGTTAGTGTTGGCGCATAGAATTATTAGTGTTGGTGTTAGTATCATTGTTAGTGTTGGTGATGGCATTAGTGCTGGTGCATAGAATTAGTGTTAGTGTTGGTGTTAGTATCATTGTTAGTGTTGGTGTTGGTGTTAGTGCTGGTGCATAGAATTAGTGTTGGTGTTGGTGTTAGTATCATTGTTAGTGTTGGTGTTAGTGTTGGCGCATGGAATTATTATTAGTGTTGGTGTTAGTATCATTGTTACTGTTGGTGATGGCATTAGTGCTGGTGCATAGAATTAGTGTTAGTGTTGGTGTTAGTATCACTGTTAGTGTTGGTGTTGGTGTTAGTGCTGGCGCATAGAATTAGTATTAGTGTTGGTGTTAGTATCATTGTTAGTGTTGGTGTTAGTGTTGGCGCAGAGAATTAGTATTAGCGTTGGTGTTAGTTTCATTGTTAGTGTTGGTGTTGGCGTTAGTGCTGGCACATAGAATTAGTGTCAGTGTTGGTGTTAGTATCATTGTTAGTGTTGGTGTTAGTGTTGGCGCAGAGAATTAGTATTAGCGTTGGTGTTAGTTTCATTGTTAGTGTTGGTGTTGGCGTTAGTGCTGGCACATAGAATTAGTGTTAGTGTTGGTGTTAGTATCATTGTTAATGTTGCTGTTGGCAGTAGTGCTGGCGCATAGAATTAGTGTTAGTGTTGGTGTTAGTATCACTGTTAGTGTTGTTGTTGGTGTTAGTGCTGGCGCATAGAATTAGTATTAGTGTTGGTGTTAGTATCATTGTTAGTGTTGGTGTTAGTGATGGCGCAGAGAATTAGTATTAGCGTTGGTGTTAGTTTCATTGTTAGTGTTGGTGTTGGCGTTAGTGCTGGCACATAGAATTAGTGTTAGTGTTGGTGTTAGTATCATTGTTAGTGTTGGTGTTAGTGTTGGCGCAGAGAATTAGTATTAGCGTTGGTGTTAGTTTCATTGTTAGTGTTGGTGTTGGCGTTAGTGCTGGCACATAGAATTAGGATTAGTGTTGGTGTTAGTATCATTGTTAATGTTGCTGTTGGCAGTAGTGCTGGCGCATAGAATTAGTGTTAGTGTTGGTGTTAGTATCATTGTTAGTGTTGGTGTTGGCGTCGGTGCTGGCGCATAGAATTAGTATTAGCGTTGGTGTTAGTATCACTGTTAGTGTTGGTGTTGGCATTAGTGCTGGCGCATAGAATTAGTGTTAGTGTTGGTGTTAGTATCATTGTTAGTGTTGGTGTTAATGTTGGCGCAGAGAATTAGTATTAGCGTTGGTGTTAGTTTCATTGTTAGTGTTGGTGTTGGCATTAGTGCTGGCGCATAGAATTAGTGTTAGTGTTTGTGTTAGTATCACTGTTAGTGTTGGTGTTGGTGTCAGTGCTGGCGCATAGAATTAGTGTTAGTGTTGGTGTTAGTATCATTGTTAGTGTTGGTGTTGGTGTTAGTGCTGGTGCATAGAATTAGTGTTAGTGTTGGTGTTAGTATCATTGTTAGTGTTGGTATTAGTGCTGGCGCATAGTGTTAGTGTTAGTGTTGGTGTTAGTATCATTGTTAGTGTTGGTGTTGGCTTTAGTGCTGGCGCATAGAATTAGGATTAGTGTTGGTGTTAGTATCATTGTTAGTGTTGGTGTTGGCGTCAGTGCTGGCGCATAGAATTAATAGTAGTGTTGGTGTTAGTATCATTGTTAGTGTTGGTGTTGGCGTCAGTGTTGGTGCATAGAATTAGGATTAGTGTTGGTGTTAGTATCATTGTTAGTGTTGGTGTTGGCATTAGTGCTGGTGCATAGAATTAGTATTAGTGTTGGTGTTAGTATCATTGTTAGTGTTGGTATTAGTGTTGGTGCATAGAATTTGTATTAGTGTTGGTGTTAGTATCATTGTTAGTGTTGGTGTTGGCGTCGGTGCTGGCACATAGAATTTGTATTAGTTTTGGTGTTAGTATCATTGTTAGTGTTGGTGTTGGCATTAGTGCTGGTGCATAGAATTAGTATTAGTGTTGGTGTTAGTATCATTGTTAGTGTTGGTGTTAGTGTTGGTGCATAGAATTAGGATTAGTGTTGGTGTTAGTATCATTGTTAATGTTGGTGTTGGCATCAGTGCTGGCACATAGAATTAGTATTAGTGTTGGTGTTAGTATCATTGTTAGTGTTGGTGTTGGCATCAGTGCTGGCGCATAGAATTAGTATTAGTGTTGGTGTTAGTATCATTGTTAGTGTTGGTGTTGGCGTCAGTGCTGGCGCATAGAATTAGGATTAGTGTTGGTGTTAGTATCATTGTTAGTTTTGGTGTTGGCGTCAGTGCTGGCGCATAGAATTAGGAATATTGTTGGTGTTAGTATCATTGTTAGTGTTGGTGTTGGCGTCAGTGCTGGCGCATAGAATTAGGATTCGTGTTGGTGTTAGTATCATTGTTAGTGTTGGTGTTGGCGTCAGTGCTGGCGCATAGAATTAGGAATAGTGTTGGTGTTAGTATCATTGTTAGTGTTGGTGTTAGTGTTAGTGCTGGCGCATAGAATTAGTATTAGTGTTGGTGTTAGTATCATTGTTAGTGTTGGTGTTGGCATCAGTGCTGGCGCATAGAATTAGTATTAGTGTTGGTGTTAGTATCATTGTTAGTGTTGGTGTTGGCGTCCGTGCTGGCGCATAGAATTAGTATTAGTGTTGGTGTTAGTATCATTGTTAGTGTTGGTGTTGGCATCAGTGCTGGCGCATAGAATTAGTATTAGTGTTGGTGTTAGTATCATTGTTAGTGTTGGTGTTGGCGTCCGTGCTGGCGCATAGAATTAGTATTAGTGTTGGTGTTAGTATCATTGTTAGTGTTGGTATTGGCGTCAGTGCTGGCGCATAGAATTAGGAATAGTGTTGGTGTTAGTATCATTGTTAGTGTTGGTGTTGGCGTCAGTGCTGGCGCATAGAATTAGGAATAGTGTTGGTGTTAGTATCATTGTTAGTGTTGGTGTTAGTGTTAGTGCTGGTGCATAGAATTAGTATTAGTGTTGGTGTTAGTATCATTGTTAGTATTGGTGTTGGTGTTAGTGCTGTTGCATAGAATCAGTGTTAGTGTTGGTGTTAGTATCATTGTTAGTGTTGGTATTAGTGTTGGCGCATAGAATTAGTATTAGTGTTGGTGTTAGTATCGTTGTTAGTGTTGGTGTTGGTGTTAGTGCTGGCGCATAGAATTAGGATTAGTGTTGGTGTTAGTATCATTGTTAGTGTTGGTGTTGGTGTTAGTGCATAGAATTAGTATTAGTGTTGGTGTTAGTATCATTGTTAGTGTTGGTGTTGGTGTTAGTGCTGGCGCATAGAATTTGGATTAGTGTTGGTGTTAGTGTTGGTGTTGGTGTTTGCGCATAGAATTAGTGTTAGTGTTGGTGTTAGTATCATTGTTAGTCTTGGTGTTGGCGTTAGTGCTGGCGCATAGAATTAGTGTTCGTGTTGGTGTTAGTATCATTGTTAGTGTTGGTGTTGGTGTTAGTGCTGGCGCATAGAATTAGGATTAGTCTTGGTGTTAGTGTTGACGCATAGAATTAGTGTTAGTGTTGGTGTTAGTATCATTGTTAATGTTGGTGTTGGCGTTAGTGTTGGCGCATGGAATTAGTATTAGTGTTGGTGTTAGTATCATTGTTAGTGTTGGCACTAACATTAGTGTTAGTGTTAGAGTAGTGTTAGTGTTGGTGTTTGTTAGTGTTTGCACATAGTATTACTGTAGTGTCAGTACTATTAGTGTTGGCATTAGTGATAGCGTTGATGTTGGTGTTGGTGTTTTTAGTGTTGGTATTAATGTTGGTGTTTATGTTAGTGTGTCAGCATTGGCATTGGTGTTGATGTTAGTATTGGTGTTGGTGTTGGCACATCGTGTTAGCTCTAGTATTAGTGTTATATCAATGTTAGTGTTGGTACTATTGCTGTGTTGGTGTTGGAGTTAGTGTTGGCACAGCATTCGTGTTGGTGTTAGTGTTGGTGCTGGCATTCATGTTAGTGTTAGTATTACATTGGTGTTGGTGTTACTGTTAGTGTCAGTAGTGTTGGCATTAGTGTTAGCATTGGCTTTAGCGTTAGTGTTAGTGTGGCATTAGTGTTAGTGTTAGCATTGTTTTGGGTGTTGGTGTTAGTGTTAGTGTTGGTATTAGTTTGTGTTAGTTTTTGGGGTGTTGGTGTTGGTGTTGGCATTAGCATTTGTGTTTGTATAGGATTAGTGCTAGTGTTAACATTGGTGTTGGTGTTACTGTTAGTGTCGGTAGTGTTGGCATTAGTGTTAGCATTGGCTTTAGTGTTAGTGCTGCTGTTACTGTTAGTGTTAGCATTGGTGTTGGTGTTACTGTTAGTGTTGGTAGTGTTGGCATTAGTGTTAGCATTTGTTTTAGTGTTAGTGCTGGCGTTAGTGTTAGTGCTGGTGTTAGTGTTAGTGTTAGCATTGGCTTTAGTGTTAGTGTTAGTGTGGCATTAGTGTTAGTGTTTGCATTGGTTTGGGTGTTGGTGTTAGTGTTGACGTTTGCGTTAGTATCCTCCTAGGGTTGAGAAATAGCTATGTTGTTCTTATTCCATGGTACTTTAGCAACTGATACAGTTTCCATTAACTGGGCAAGAGAATGTTCTTGGTTCCATTAAAAAGTGTCACATATCCTGATGTAAACATGAGATCAAGGGTGTGTGCTGCCACAGGCTAGTTGGTCACTCAGGCCAGTGTCATTGTGAGCCAGCAGGAAAGCGACTGTCCCAATAAGCCATTTGTAAAGATAAATCAGAGGCAGGAGGTAGTGGGAGCAGGTGGGGAGCTGTGTGCAGTGCAGGGTGCCCCGTCTGCAGTGGATATTAGCTAGGAGGTCCCATCTAAAGTGCTCATCTTTCTGGGGCCTCTGTGTGTGATGTCCAGATTGGTCCGCAGCCTCTTCCCCAATAGATCTTTTCTCTGGAGAGTCAGTTAAGTATGCACCAGGGGTTTGGCTGCTGGCATGCTGCTCTCTGAAATTCACAGTCATAAAATATGCATCAGAAGATATTGTTTGCCTTCTGAGCAAACAATTCAAACCCTAAATTATTAAACCAGAAGATAAAATGGAGAGACATTTTTAGCAGTTAATCTCGTCTCCTTACTCTCTTGTCAGAACATAGAAGATTTGATTTGTGTTTTCAGCTAATTCTTGCTGCATATTTAAAGGAATAAGGAAATTCCAATTTTTTTTCTCTTGCACATCAGCCAGTAATAGAGTACTTACTAGGCTGGTTCTTGGCCAGGAGGTAAATGAACAGTCTGTTTATTTTCAGGTCACTGGGAATAACCAAGACATAAAATTCTTTTCCTCTAAATGTCCTAGTAAATGTATAATTCAGTATGTCTAAGAAGCACTTTAAAGCCAGGAACGGTGGTTCATGCCTGTAATCCCAGCACTTTGGGAGGCTGAAGCAGGTGGATCACCTGAGGTCAGGAGTTCAAGCCCGGCTTGGCCAACATGGTGAAACCCTGTCTCTACTAAAAATACAAAAATTAGCTGGGTGTGGTAGCATGTGCCTGTAATCCCAGCTACTCGGGAGGCTGAGGCAGGAGAATCCCTTGAACTCGGGAGGTGGAGGTTGCAGTGAGCCAAGATCACATCACTGCACTCCAGCTTGGGTGACAAGAGTGAAACTCTGTCTCAAAACAAAAAAAAAAAAGAAGAAGAAGGAAAAAAAAAAAGAACCACTTTTAACAATTTCAAATGCTCATTTGGATGGCAGAATGGATGGAACTGTGGATTTGGAGGATGTTTTGTCATAGTAGACAGTTTGAGAAGAATGGAACTGTTTCAGACTGCATGTGTAAATAAACACATTCTGTTGTAGAAGGGCTGATGGGCTCAAATGTAGTAAATGGGAAAGTTGCTGCCTTTAATAGAAACTCAAAAATTCTTAAGTAGGATGTTAGGTTTTGACAGAGAAGCATGTGCTCTGGGAATACGGGAGAGTGTTGCCCCGAGCCTTGCCGACTGTCATCTGCATGTGGACGCATCACCTGGAGACTGTGTTTGAAGGCACATCCTCATTCAGGAGGTTTGCAATGGACCAAAGTCTGCATTTCTAACCAGGTCTAGGGATACTGTTCCACGGACCACACTTTGAGTAGCCAGGCTCTTAGCTTGGGAAGAAGTGAAATGGGTCTCCTTTCCCTTCTAAAATACTGGGAATGTGGTTACAGCCTCTCCTGGGTGATTGTGGTATTGTCCAACCCAGCATTCTTCAATTCTGGCTCCTTATAGGAGTTATCCAGGGATGACCTGGGCCTACCCAGACTGAGTAAGTCAGACCCTCTGGGATCTGGGACCTGGTCTCCTGTACTTCTTAAGTTCTCCATGTGAATCTGATGCCCATCATCAATCCACAGAGCCAAAAAAAAAAAAAAAAAAAGCCAGAGCATTGTTATTTCATTTGTTTTCTAGGAGCCATGGAGTACTTTGAGTCTTGAGATGTGTGTGTGTGTGTATGTGTGTGTGTGTGTGTGTGTGTGTGTAGCAAAGACTTTAAAAAGTGGTCTGCAGCCCCGGATATTTCTTTTTCCTTCTGAGATTGACCTCGGACGGCGTGGTGGAGCCCATCCATCCGTGACGCCGTTTGATGCCAGCCGCCTTTTGTTTATTTTTGCTTGTTTGTTTTGTTTCGTTCAAGTCACTGTTAAAGTTTCAATACGCTCTTTTCAGTGTTCAGTGGTTGACTTGGCAGCTGAGTGCTGCATTTTCATTTTTGTACATAAGGTTTGGCTAATTAAAATGTCCTCCACTTGTGGTGCAACTTCTCTTTGCTCATGATGAGCATGTGTTGTGCAAGCCTTCACAGCATTTATCAAAGCTCTTTTTTTGCAATGTGTTATCTATTTCTGGCAATTCAGTCTTGTGCTCAGTGAGAGAGTCTTCTACAAAGTCTATGAGGTTCTACAGCTTTCGGGAGGCAGCAGATACTGGGTGACTGCAGTATTGTGTAACCCAGCGTTCCTCAATTCTGGCTCCTTATGGGAATTATCCAGAGATGACCTGGGCTTACAGAGACTGAGTGAGTCAGACTCTCTGGGATTTGGGATCCAGTGTTCTGTACTTTTTAAGTTCTCCATGTTAACCTGACACCCAGTGAAGGTGAGAACCATTGTGCTAATCAATGCCAATCTCAACTTTAAGAAAAGGTTTTCTAGAGGATGGGCATGGTGGCTCACACCTGTAATCCCGACACTTTAAGAGGCTAAGGTAGGTGGATCACTTGAGGTTAGGAGTTCGAGACCAGTCTGGCCAATATGGTGAAACCCCACGTCTACTAAAAATACAAAATTAGCCAGGTGTAGTGGTACGCACCTGTAATCCCAGCTACTCGGGAGGCTGAATCAGGAGAATCACTGGAACCCGGGAGGTGGAGGGTGCAGTGAGCCAAGATTACATCACTGCACTCCAGCCTGGGCAACAGAGTGAGACTCCGTCTCAAAAAAAAAAAAAGAAAAAAAAGATTGTAAGGTCTGTTCTTGCCGAGTTTAAAAGGGAAGAAACTGAGGCCAGCACAAGAAGATCCAATGCGAAGGGTTTATTCAGGCTCCCGGATGAGGTTCTGCGGTCCGACAGGAGGGGCCGGAGAAGTCGCACAGACTCCTCTCAGGCACGGGGTTTTATAGGGAGTGAAATAGCTCGATTGGTTGTGGGAGAGCAAGACTGTCACTGGGTAGAATTACAAGCCTTCAGCCAGGACTTGGCTTGCCGTTGGTTAGAATTACTCGGCTGCCATTGGCTAGAAAGGCTCGGCTGCTATTGGCCAGAAAGACTTGGCTGCTATTGGTTAGAAAGACTTGGCTGCTATTGGCTAGAAAGAGGCTAGGGTTGCAGCACCTTGTTTGCATACTGGGCTTTTTAAGGGAAGGTCAGGCTGTGCGGGCATGGGAGAAGGGAACATGCCTGAGCATTTCTGAGCTTGCCCGAGCTCTTCCGAGCTTGTCTGGGAGGGGGCGGGGTGCGTCCGAGCTCCCAGCGAGGCAACCGGCCTTACAAAGATTATCTAGAGGGTTAGAGGGTTGACTTAAAATGTAAAAGTGTAGGGTTTACCTGAGGTGATACCGTGAGCATTTCTATATTTCTGTTGATTATGTGTCTGAATGCTACACACTGAGGGCTGGTGGGCTGAGTGCTCTTCAGGCTTTCCAGCAAGTACCTAAGAACTGCATTTCCCAGTGTCCCTTGCAGTGAGACTTTCCAGGTGTGATTTCGATTTCCCCGACCAGATGCACACACACAAACTGACATTTGGAACTCAGGCTGCTCGTGGAGAGGGGCAGCAGTCCTTCAGTTGCTGGTTCATAGGATAGTGGGTGGCTCAGATGGGCAGCTCCTGATTGGGTGGGCAGCCTGCTGGACTCCAGGCTCCATAACAGGGTCAGAGGCAGAGTAGAAAACTCCTCACTGTGCTTCAGAACTTATTCCTGGAAGCTAGAAACAGCCTAGCAACCCAGTGATCCTGTGTGTCATTAATGTTTTTCAACAAACAAAATGGGTTATGTCCTCTGCCACTAAGCCCAGACCAACAGAAAATACAAACAGGAAAGTACAGATTGAATAACAGTTCTACCAAAAGAGTGAGAGGAGACAGACTGCAGCAGCACCACCAGCTGTAAAATGAAACTGGGACTTCTGTCTTCAGGTATCTGGCTCTCAGAATAGTAGACTGGGGTCTAAAGGTGTTCACCCCAACTCTCACTTTTGACTTTTCAAAAACCTACATATTCATAAAAGGAGTCCAGCTTTCTAAATCCCTTGCAAGGTAGACACAGGAGATGCTATGGTGTTAAAATGGACTTTTGGTGTGCTCATTATTAGAGCCTCCCTCTTCTCTCTTTGGCTGGTTCAGTTGAATCAATATTTTCTTTTACACTTGAGATTTGGGACTCTATGCTGTCTGTTATCAAATGGTCAGGATTCCTGCAGTAGATGAGCTGTACCTTTCAGACGCCACCTTACCTAAAGGCCACCTTACTGGAGGAACCTCAGATCTGGCACCATCTTTCAATATGATGGACAACTAACAATTATTGTTTTGCTGTAGCAAGTCTCTAAGCTATAAGCATTGCCTAGAGACGCTTTTCTAGTGGTGATTATAGTAATACTTGGTAATTGAATATCCCTTGTCAACTTAATGGAGTGGAAGGACTTTCAGTGCTAAAAAAAACTGTGATCAGATGTTCTAATCTTGATTTAAATTGCAGCAGCTTGAAAGGTGGTAAGTTTCAAAGAAAGAGTCTTGTAAACCAGTCTCTGAGTTTGTGTTTGGTTACCAGACAGAAGTAAGAGGGTTTGATATTTAAATGGACTGCTGAGTTTAAATTATTTTTTGGTAGTAGAATGTAAATTTCACTTGCTACTGAAATTTAATAGGTTTTCAAAATACAGACTTGTACCACCAACAACTGCTTTTTAAAGAACACGGTAGAATGAGAATTGATGATCTATAGTTGCACACAGCAGTAGCTCATGTTCAGTGAAAGAAGCCAATCACAGGAGCATAGGATCTATGTAATCGTTTACATAAAGTACCAAAACAGGCAAAACAATGTATGCCTTCAGAAGCCGAGTAAGTGGTTATGCCGGACGGAGGGTAGTGAGTGGAGAGGAGCCTCTGTAATAATTTCCTGTGACTTGGTGCAGATGCTGATTACAAGAGGAATTCACTTGGTGCAGATTTGTCAAGCTCTGCACTTGCACCACGTGCCTTCCTGTAGGTTTAATATATCTTTAAAAAAAAAAAAAAGTCAGAAATGAAAAGGATAGTGCAGAGAACTCTGAGTCAGACTGCCTGGAATCTAGTCCTGGCTTTTCCCTTCGCAGCCACAGAACCTTGGGGAAAATCTCTCAATCTGGTTGTGTTTGCGTTTACATTTTATGCAAAATGGAAACCAATAAAAATTTCGCTATGAGATGGCAGTAGGCTCTCTGGAAGTGTTTGTTTAATAAAGTCTTAAAAACAAAAAGGATGTCCCAAACCTGATTACAGTGAAAAGCTGCAATTTCAGGTTGCTTGGAAATGTGAAAAGAAGTGTTTTCCAATATTCTCAAAGGTAGATAATCCTTCCATGAGTCATTCAAAGCCTAATCTCCCGCTTTTTCTAGGTTTTATTTGGCAATTTTATCACTGCTTATTTGTTTAGCTATAAGATCTCATAGGAGAAAAGAAGAAATAAAATACTAATGGGTGTAGTTGCTTTTAATATCAACTTTGGCTTAAACAGAAAATGCAAAGCCAGCAACAATGGTTTTGAATACAGGGCGCTTCTGTTACCTGGGTTTTTTCCATATCCTTCACTCCTTTTCTCATTCCACTGGAGTGATCAAATGACTGGAATGCTTTGTATCAAAGTTACTACTATCAGGCTTGAAGAGGCTCTTTGATTATTTAGGAGGCCATACAAATCACATTCTTTACATGCTTATCCAGACAGTCATCTGACACCCCTCTCAGAGGATTCAATATCCATTTATTTATTTAAAAAGATTTCATCTAGCAATGAAAAGGATTCAACTAATGATGTATGTAACAGCTTGGAAGAATCTTCAGAAAGTTATGCTGAGTGAAAAAAAAAATCTAGTTCTGAAAGGTTACATACTGTATAATTCTACTTATGTAACATTTTTGAAATGGGGTAAAGTTTTAGAGATGGAGAACAGAATCGTGGTTGCCAGGGATTGGGGATGAGGATGGGGGGCAAGACAGGGAGAGGTGACTGTGGGAAGGCCACAGGAAGGAGCCTGGTGGGGGTGGAACTGCCACGTGTCTCGACTGTGGTGGAGACACAAGCCAACACGTGGTGATATGGTCTAGAACTAAATAGACACACGCACATGCACGCACACGCGCACACACACAGTGTCTGCAAGTGAAAAAGTAAAACCAGGAAATCTAAGATATGTGGATTATCTCAGTGTCCTTATGCTGACCGTGATATTGCACTACAATTGTGCAAGATGTTACAATTGAGAGAAGCTGGGTAGAGGACAAAGAGATCTTTCTCTAATATTTCTTACAACATGTAAAACTACAATTATGTCAATATAAGTTACAATTAAAAATATTTAATTGTCAATATGATGAAAGTGGAGACTTTGAGTATCAATCATTTTTGAATCATATCCTATAATAAATGGAAGTTTTCTTTTTTTTCTAGACGTTTACCTGATAAGTGAATTCTGAGGCTAATGAGCAGTTTATTATGCGGTTGTGTAATTTTTTTAAACCTGTGTCTTCTTAATTGCATTTCATATAAATGGATGTTATTACCATATTCTATTGAATCTAAAATGCCATCAATAATAAAATGCATTATTACTTTGATTACCAGTAAGAAAAAGTTATGTCATTTCAACTATAACAGTGTTTTATCTTTATACTTAATGAAAGATCTCTTTTAGACTCATTTAGACTCCACTCTTTAAAACATGTATCACTCTTATAGATACATAAAAGCAAAATAAAAGCAAGATTAATTGCTCATGGCATTTCCAGCCTCTCCATGTTCAGTATAACTTTTCTGAATCACAACTGTAAATTATCATGACCCATTTCCCAAAGTGCAGCCCTCTTACCTCAACAGGCAGCATTTTGTGAAAAGGATTCTCAACCATCGTCTTCAGAATTTCCTTCCCAGGTATTGGCACGCCTACGGGTTAGATGTTGGCACTTGGTCGGTATTAACAGATGTCAGTAGACAGATTTCAGAGCACACCAGGACTTGCACTCCTGCCTCAAGGGTTCCTTGCAGTGGGTTGACGAGTAAATTGTCAGAGTTGCAGTTGCCCAGTTACAGCACCAGTAAAAACAACCCGACCCACACACACATGAAGACGTCATCATGCCAGGTTCAGAGATGTTAAAATGTCAAGAAAAAAAACCCCTCATTTTGGAACTGGTAAAACGCAGAAGTACTGGGACCCCTTTCAAAGGAGTGCCACCATTCATAAGGTCAGAAGGGAAAGATAAAGGCAAAGACATCGTAAAGCAGTGTAAGGTCAGCTTGAGTCTGCTACTTGCCCTGTGATAAAATAGACCATACAGTTCAGCAGGGTTGCTGTGGTCTGAATGTTTGTGTCTCCTCCCTCTCAAAAATTCGTACGTTGAAATCTTAACCCCCAAAGTGATGGTATGATGAGGTGGGACTTTTAGGGGTGATGAGGCCAAGAGAATGGAGGCTTGATGATGGGATTAACGCCCTATAAAAGGGACCCCGGAGAGTTTCCCTGCCCCTTTAACCACCGGAGGCCAGTGGGAAGTTGCCATCTCTGAACCAGAATGTGAACCTTCACCAGACACCACACATGCCCTGATCTTGGACTTCCCAGCCTCCCTTACTTCTTCAATTGTGAGAAATAAGTCTCTGTTGTTTATAACCCACCTAGCTGACAGTACTCCGCTGTAGCAGCCCCAGCAGACTAAGACAAAGGTCTGTAGGCAAATTACCTCTCCCTTTCTAGCGCCCTAATCTACAAGTACAACAATATTGTCACTATTTCTCATAAGACATATCTTTTCGATATATCTGTTCTGTAAAACCTCAACTATGTGAGGGTAGGATATGCCAAGATATACTGACATCCGGACGTATGTCATTACCACTACCGGTGTGTGAGGTAAGGTAGGTTTTACGATTAATTCTCAGCTCAACAGCTGTGTTTCCAGTTATTGTCAGTCCAGATGTCTTGCCGTGGACAGAAACATCTTTATCACAGTTCATTCATTCATTTATTCATAGTTCATTAGTGATTGCTGTCTCCTGGGACACAGGCGCTGCTGTAAGCACTGTGCCACCTCTTTCTTTCTTTCTGTACTTACCGAGTACAATAATTAAGCTTGTAAATTAACCACGCATATATTCCTAACTGTGTGTGTGCATGTGTTTATCATTGACAGCAAAGTTGTGGCCAAATTCAGATCTCAAATAAACAGTACCGAAAGACAGGACTAACTAGTATTTCCCTGACATGAAATCACGTGTTAGAATGAAAGCTTTCCCCAGGATAACATATTTCTATCATTTATTACCCATAATCAGGTTCATTAAACATAATCCATTGATTGAATTAGAAGTATATTTTCAGGAGGACTATCTGATGAAGTGCCCCCTCCTTCCTGAGCAATTACCTCCTGACAAAATCCACAGGCACATTGTGGTTAAAAAGAACATTTAGAGATTGGATGTGTTATTTTCTTCTCTGAAGCTGCTTAAGACATTTCAAAATTTGCACCATCAATGGCCACCATTCCTGTTGATTGGACCTTCCAATGGCATCTAAGTCCTCACTGAAAAAGTACAGGAAGCAATAATGGTGCTGATGGCTCCATTTTATAATCACTCAGCTCTGCCACAGTTCACCGAGCTTCTGTAGCAAGTAAATGGATTCCTGCAAGTGGCTGAATGGAAAATGGAGCATCACTCTTCCATTGAGAACCAGCCAGGAGCTGTGACAAGATTTGCTTCAGGGCAGACAGCCCTGAGAAGGAACTAGCAAAGCATGGAGAGACCCTATTATTTAATTTTCTGTTTCAGCCAAAGCTCTCTAGCTTTCAACTACCTTTGAAATTATTCGTCTCAGGTTCCCCCTCAAACCTTTGATTAGCTCCTGAGAAATCTACTCGTAGCTATCGAGAACTTTAAAAGTGTCTGCATTTCAGAACACAGCCTGACCACAGCTTTCAATTAGTTTCAAGAGTGCCGGGTGGTGAAACTGCTCCCGGAGAGCTGCCTGGTTGAAAGTAGCCTTGCTTTGATCGACGTTGGCATGTCCATGTTAGATGTGGAAGATGCCTCAAAGGCTGGGCTCGCCTACCTCTACAGCCCTGGGCTGCTCATGTGTGTGACCTCACCTGTGCAACATCCTCTCATCTTTTAATTACAATCCCCTTTGAGGTGCGGGGCACCTAATTGTTCTCCATGGTATTTTGAAGTTTCACTTTGAGGAAATGATGATTTCAATATGGTCTTAAAAAAGGAGAGAGGTTTTAGTGGTTAAATGTCTTTGAAAGGGGTGTGTGCAAAATTTCAGGACATTGTTCATCGGTAGCAGAAACTGGCAAGATGGCAAGATAATATGATGTGTTGACTGTGCGAAGGTGGTCATCCCAGGTCAAAAATACTAAAGAAAATCTTTTATCACTGACTTTATTCTGCAAATGATTTAAAGTGTCTAGGTTACCGTATTTAACCACAAAAAAAGTGAAATAATTACTTAAGGGTGTGCAGATGGAAGGAAAATGTGGATGAAAAAAGGCAAAGCAAGTTAGGATGCATAACAAAAATCACAGCTTGTTGCTCTGCACAGTCGTGGAAGGGGGACCAGGTATTTCTTTGTAAACATCCTCATGCTCAACAGACAAAAGAAGGCGATTGAGTAGAAGATTTACACTCACCACAGAATGAAATCAAACTAGTTTCTGGAGAGATGCACAGTTCCTCCTGATAACAGGACCGGAACAAGACTCCTTCAGCGGATCCTCACAAAGGTGACACTGGAATCTGGTGGACCACGCCCTCGGCGACCTCTCAGCAAGTCAGAAGAACAGTTAATTTTATTCTGCTGTTTGTTTTAACAGCATGTCTCGATGGAGATGGAGAACTGGCCGCATATGCGTCTCTCTAAGCCTGGAATGCTCTTCTCTAAGACATCCCCTTGGCTCACACCCTGCCTTGAATTACGACACCTTGGAAATGTCCACTCCCCATCAAAGTCTTCTGTAGCTGTCTGTTTGGCTGCCAAAGCAAAGCACCACAGACTGGGAGTGCTTCACCAACAGGGGTTTATTTTCTCACAGTTCTGGAGGCTGGAAGACCAAGATCAAGGCACAGGCAGGGCTGGGTCCTTCCGAGGCCTCTCTCTGCAGCTTGTGGATGCTGCCTTCTCCTGGTGTCTTCACATGCTCTGTCCTCTGTGTGCGTCTGTCTCTTCATCTCCTCTTCTTTTAAGGTCACCAGTCACATTAGGGTAGGAACTGTTAAAAAGGTTAACTCAGATACAATACAATGTTTAAAGAGTTTGTTTGATAAAACGCAAATGTATGAATTGGGCAGCTTCAAGCCAGAAGTGGGTCAGGAGCTCCACTGAGCAGATGCAAGGTGGAAATTTATGGGACAAACTCAGAAGTAAAGCAGAGGAAACATTTCATGGGTTACATTTATAGAGTTGCCTTATTTGCTCCATTCCATTGGAAAGACCCTAGTTGTATATCTGTTGGCTGCTTCTGACTGATTGAATTTAAGTTCTGTTTTTCTTTAACACAAATTTACAAGAAACAGCTCAAGTTAAGTTTCATTTATGTTTGCAAACCAAGCAAGGTTAAGGTCACTTATGAAGCCTAACCACTCTGTCTGCTCAGGGATTCTTCAGGACTAGCCTCCGTTTTAATTTACTTTTAACAGAAGCTACCCTAATCACCTCTGTTACCCTTAATTACTTATTTAAAAGCCCTGTCTTCAAGTCATCACATACTGAGGTACTAGGGGTTAGGACTTAAACTTACAAATTCAGCCTGATACGGTTTGGCTGTGTCCCCACCCAAATCTCATCTTGAATTGTGGTTCCCATAATCCCCCTGTGTCTTGGGAGGAACCTGGTTGGAGGTCACTGAATCGTGGGAGCAGCCACCTCCCTGCTCTTCTCATGATAGTGAGTTCTCACGAGATCTGGTGGCTTTGTAAGGGGCTTTTCTCGTTTTACTCATTCTACTTCTCCCCACCACCACCATGTGAAGAAGAAAGGACGTGTTTGCTTCCCTTCTGCCATGACTGTAAGTTTCCTGAAGCTTCCCCAGCCATGCTGAACTGTGAGTCAATTAAACATGTTTCCTTTATAAGTCACCCAGTCTCTGTTATGTCTTTATTAGCATCATGAGAATGGACTAATATAGACCTTGTGGCCCCTTTCTATTAAAAATGGGATTCTTGTATTTCCCCCTGAAAAGTTATAGCTGTCTTTTTTCTCTAGGAACCAGAGTCCTGTGGGCAGAGTCCTGTCCACATTTGTCTCTGAAATGTTAACATCACATTCTCACCCTAATTCCAACCAAGCATTGCTGCGTCCACCCTAAAATGTTTAACACCACTTGTTTCCAACTCTGGGTGCTTGTAAGGTTCCTTGGGAAGCTTTAAACATAATGATTGTCAAGGCTATAGTCCAGATCAATTTAAAATGAGAACTTCTGGAGCTGGGGCTCGAACATGAGTTTGTAAAACTCAGCTTATTTTAAAATGCTGAGTGAGCTGAGAACCACAGTTTAAATCAGGAGCTCCATGCTGCAGTCATCCAGATGCTTTTGAAATCCTGGTACTAGGCAACATCCCAGACCAATAGAATCAGTATTTCTGGGATGGAGACCCAGGCTGAGTCATGGTATATCTTTGCTGTATGTTGTGATGTCCTGGTATGATTCTACTGTGCTGTCGAGGTTGAGGACAACTGATTTAAATGCTTACTCTCCATACTTGCTCCACAAATCTCCTAAGATTAACTCCTCCATACAGTTTGATTTCCTTAACAGCTAAAAAATAAAAAAAAAGCAGTTCTTAACTGCTTTACATTTGAATCATGGGAGGAACTTTTTAAATACCAAGGCACGCTCAATGCATACCCCAGACCAATTAAATGAGACTCTGTTGAGGGTGGGACCCCAGGATCAGTATCACCTAATTACACAGATGATTCCCAATATGCACCCAACATCATAAGCCACTGTTCTAAGCACCAATTTTGTCTGTGGTGTAGACGCAACCACAGATGTTTAGCCTGAATCATAAAATCTCATGATTGGGCTGTTTGTAAATTGCTCTGTGTTTACTAACTGCTGTACTGAATAATTTATTGAATTATTATGAGGCTGAACATAATGTATTTGATGTTGATTTATCACCTCCCCTGCGTAAAATGGCACATCACTGTTGAATTTGTTGTGGAAGAAATGATGTGAAATGAAGAAAGCTGTACTGCAGCCCAAGTTCCCCGAGCCGAGTGTTGTAGCTGAGATTCATGCCACTCTGAAAATTCCTCCGGTCTGCCATGCAAGGACATGTTTAACGGAAGTGTTTACAGTAGGTCAGGCCCCTGAGAATGTGGCCTGGTAGGGAGGGCGCCGGGCAGGGACTGTTCTGACGTCCTGTAGCTAGAAATATTTCCCCTCATGGCTTGTGGCTGGGCTGTTCTCGGAGGAGTGACCTTAAGCCCCACCCAAGTAGCGTTCTTGCACCAGTGTCTACCAAATCACTGCCCCCATACCAGCCTCCATCCTCTTTCTCTGAGGCTTCTCGACATATTGTTGGATCAGCGGGTTATTCACATGGAGGAAGGCCAGCTGCGTCTAGCAGTCTTGGAGCAGAATTTGGTGTCCTTGCTGGCCACTTGGAAGGCCTCATGCTGTGGCTGTCAAGGGAGGCAAGTACTCACAGGCAGCCTCAAGAAAATGTCTAGCACAGCCCTGGTGGCACCTTGTTTACTCAAAACAAGGCTGAACATCTGTGCCACGGCTCTGTTCCTCCACCTGCTCCCTTGGGCTCCAGCCTCTCACTTCTCAGCACAGAGACTTCTGAATCCCCCTCTACATTCACCTTTGAGTCCCCTTCCACTCCCAGCCAAGGCATCTCTTATGCACTAAATGTGTCCCTCCCCAAATCCATCTGTTGAAGCCCTAACCCTCAATGTGACTATATTTTGATATAGAGCTTTTTAAAGGTAATTAAGGTTAAATGAAGTCATAATGGTGGACCCTAATATGATCGGATTAGAGTCATTACTAGAAGAGGCGATCTCTCTCTCTCTCTCTCTCTCTCTCTCTCTCTCTCTCTCTCTCTCTCCCTCTCCCCCCTCTCTCTCTGTCTCTTTCTATCTCTCTGACATGTGAGGGTTACGGTGAGCAGGCACTGTCCACAAGCCAGAAGGAGAGCCCTAACCCTCACCTGACCACGCCAGCACCCTGATCTCAGACCTTCCATCTTCCAGAATGCTGAGAAATCAATGTCTGTTGTTTATAAGCCACTAGTCTATGGTATTTTGTTAGCAACTCAAACCAACTAAGACAGCATCTTTACTCTTTGGGGAGTGAGGGAAACTCATACATTCCGTTTTATTCTTTATTTCTTTTATTTATGTAGGATGTTGATATTGCCCTAAGGCCCTAGAGTTTACAAGCCAGGAATTGACTCATTTGTTTTCTTGCCTTCCCAGAAGCACTTAGCGCCAAGTAGCCTCTCCGCCCCAGTGGAGCAAAAGGAAGAATGGGAAATCAGATGATAATCAGTCCGTTTTACCAAAATGTTACTTCACCAAAATTATTAGGCTGTTTGGCTTTACTTCATATCTTGAAGTTTTTAAGGATGCACGTGGTCTTTTCTCTCCGGACTTTGAATAAATGCAGTACAGATGAACCCACTGAACAGAAGAACTAAGTGTGTATTGGCATGCCTGCTTTTAAACATGCTTCCTGCCTGCTTTTAATTTTTTTTTTTTTTTTTTTTTGAGATGAAGTCTTGCTCCGTCACCTAGGCTGGAGTGCAGTGGTGCAAACTCAGCTCACTGCAATCTCTGCCTTCTGCGTTCAAGCGATTCTCCTGCCTCAGCTTCCCGAGTAGCTGGGATTACAGGTGTGAGCTACCATGCCCAGCTAATTTTTGTATTTTTAGGAGAGATGGGGTTTCACCATGTTGGTCAGGCTGGTCTCAAACTCCTGACCTCATGATCTGCCTGCCTCGGCCTCACAAAGTGCTGGGATTACAGGCGTGAGCCACCATGCCTGTCCGCTTTTAAATTTTTTAAAACGAAATTATGATTCTCAGAGCAAGGTCCTAGTCTGTTTCTAACTTTTTATGAGGCCCAAACTTTTCTCACTTCAATGCAGTTGTTATTGGAGTAAGGGTTGCAAGGTGGGGTGGGGGTGAATCAAGTCCATTGGAAGGACTTGTTCACATCAAGGATGAAGCACTGTCATGTTTTACAGGGCCTGTTTCAAGTGATCTTGTTCGAAGACACACCCCTGCACGGGGGCTCGGCACCTGACTTTCTATGTATTTGCAATAGCGTGTTATCCCAGGCTCCAACCTAGGAAGTCGGCCTCTCTAACAACATGCTGGCTCCTGGTTTTTTCCTATGACCTTTGTAACTGACTACCACAAACTTCGTGGCTTAAAGCAGCAGTCCCCGACTTTTTAGGTACCAGGAACCGTTTCGTGGAAGACAGTTTTTCCACAGATCCATGGGGTTTTTGGATGATTCCAGGGTAATTCAAGCACATGACATTTATTGTACACTTTATTTCTGTTATTGTTACATTGTGATATATAATGAAATAATTCTGCAACTCACTGTGATATAAAAGTGGTGGGAGCCCTGAGCTTGTTTCCTGCAACTAGATGTTCCCATCTGGGGAAGACAGGAGACAGTGACAGATCATCAGGCGTTAGATTCTTATAAGGAGCATGCAACCTAGATCCTTTGTATGCGTGGTTCACAACAGGGTTTGCGCTCCTATGAAAATCTAATGCCACTGCGGATCCTGATCTGACAGGAGGTGGAACGCAGGTGGTAACGTGAACGATAGGGAGAGGCTGTAAATACACATGAAGCTTCATTTGCTAGCCAGCTGCTCATCTCCTACCATGTGGCCCACTTCCTCATAGGCCATGGACTGGTTCTGGTCCATGGTGCAGGAACTGGGGACCCCTGGCTTAAAACAATACAAATGTACTCTCCTGCAGTTCTAGAGTCAGAAGTCTGAAGTCAGTCTCATTGGACTAAAGGACAGCTGGGGGCAGAGCTAGTTTCTCCTAGAGGCTCTGAGGAAGAATCTGTTTCCTTGCTGATATCGACCCTTACCAGGATGGATCCTTACTCAGTCTGCTAATTCAAATGCTAGTCTCATTCCAGAAATATCTTCACAGACACACCCAGAAGCAACATTTATCAGCTACTTGGACATCCCTTAGCCAACTTATATTGACGTATAAAATTACCATCACACTGGCCCACACGCTAACTATCACAACAACGAGAATCTGGCATCTCAGGATCTGGGCTGTGGCATGTATCTCATCCCCCAGAACATGCCTCACAACTCATGGCTGTGACACAGCAAGAAACGTGGGGACAGATGAGACTTGGAAAGTCTCTTGATATCACCACACACTGAGCTAGGTTTAGCAGATATGTACAGCTATGTATAGACTTCCATGTTTTACAGTTCTAATCAACACTTCATCATCATGATCACCACCACCATCATCATCACCACCATCATCATCACCATCATCATCACCACCACCATCATCATCACCATCACATCATCACCATCACCATCACCACCATCATTGTCACCATCACCATCATCACCATCACCGTCAATCATGATCATTGTTCCTATCATCACATCATAATTGTCACCGTCATCATCACCATCATCATCACCACTGTCATCATTATCAACATTATCACATCATCATCATTGTTGTCAACAACATTATCATGACCACCATCATCGATATCACATCATCATCTCCATTATCACCATCATCATTATAATCACCACCCATCATTATCAGCACCATTATCACAGCATCATCATCATCTTCACATCAGTATTGTCACCAACATCATCATTACCACCATCATCAGTATCACATCATCATCTCCATTGTCACCACCACCATCATCCTCATTATCACATCATCATCATCACATCATCATCACATCATTATTATCACCATGATTATGGTCATCACCATCATCATCAACATCATCAATCATGATCATTGTATCATCACATCTAATTGTCACCGTCATCATTACCATCATCATCATCACACCGTCATCATCACCATCATCATCACCACTGTCATCATTATCAACATTATCACATCATCAACATCATCATTGTTGTCGCCAACATTATCATGACCACCGTCATCGATATCACATCATCATCTCCATTATCACCATCATTATCATCACCATTATCACATCATCATTATCACCATCATCACATCAGTATTGTCACCAACATCATCATTACCACCATCATCAGTATCACATCATCTCCATTGTCACCACCACCATCACCATCACCATCATCACGTCATTATTGTCACCATGATTATAATCACACCATCATCATCACCACTGTCATCGTCTCCATCATAACATCACCACCGACCCCATGATCATCATCACCACAGTAACAACAATAATTTAAAATGTAATATTTTGGGAAACTTAGTGTGACTTTGTTTTAGGAAGTCTTTTGTATTTTTCCGTTGATTTGTCATAGTTGTACATATCTTTGGGGTACCCACAACAGCATAATGATCAAATCAAGGTAATTGGGTCTATCACATCAACATTTATCAGTTCTTTGTGTTGGGAACATTACAATTCTTCCCCTATGGCTATTTTGTAACATATAATTAATTATTGGTAACTAATTTTTCTATTATCCTAACAAATACTAGAACATATTTCTTCTGTCTAACTGTATTTTGTATTCATTTATCAACTTCTCTTAATCTTCCCTCCCACCTTCCCTTTCCAGCCCCATGTGACTATTATTCTACTCTCTACCCCCACGAGAGACACTATGAACACTCCCACATGAGTGAGAATATGCAATATTTGTCTTTCTCTGCCTGGCTTATTTTACTTAACATAATGACCTCTAGTTCCATTCATGTTGCTGAAAATGACAGGATTTTATTCTCTTTTATGGCTAATATTCCATTGTGTCTATAAACCACATTTGTTTATCCATTTATCCATTAATGGACACTTAGATTGATTCCACATCTTCACTATTGTGAATAGAAGTCTTTATGAAGAAATGTGAACTCATAAAATCTGAAGGGGAAATACTACACCTTCAACACTAAGACTGGAACCCAATCGAGGCCCTTCATCAATGAACCTGACTATCCATGTTGTTCTGTGTGCAAGGGGCTCTGAATCCCAGCCTCACCACCCACCAAGCCTCAAGGCTGGCAGAGCTGCCACTATAAGGGGCAATTCATTAATTCACACGAAGACCAAACAGGCTGGCCTCATTTTGGGAACCATGGATTTATGAAAATAAGGAAGATTCTTTAAAAATCTTTAACTGTCATGGCTCTAGGGCAACAAAGGATGCAGTGTTTCCCCAAATCTCTTTGAAGATGTTGCACACCAGAGGACTTTATGCCAATTCCTGTATGAAGGCATATTTGTTTGGCCTGCATGATGTTTTTAAGAAAATTTGAATTTGTTAACAGTGTTTGAAAATCAAGGCTTTCGATGTTTGAGAACTGGATTTGTGACTTTCTCCTGGAAAAAAACATCAGAAGACACTGACCCTATATTCTATCCAAGAATGACAAGTGGATCTGGGTGGGGGAGCCCCATGAATCAGGGCCACAGTTGGCCCAGCCCCCCACCTCTGCCACTGTCCCCCTCTGACTGTGATCTCACTGTGTGATCCACCTGGCTTCCGCAGCATTTGAATTTGAGATCCCTTCCCCAGGACCATATCCTTATGTGTACAGCAGGATCGCACTTACAAGCACATGAAGACTGCTTGATCTCACCTGGCTTTAATCTCTTCTTTAAGAGAAGCCTCTCCCCTCCGTTTTCCTATTTGTAGCTTCAGATGAAAGTTTGTACTTCAGTTGTTATCTTTGCTGCTGAAAAATCCAATTGTTGTGTCTCATGTCCCTTTCATCACGAAGCAGTCTTTGCAAATAAGCCTCTGGCAGCCCCAGGCAGCCTCTCAATGGCTAGGTGGGACGTTTAAAGGATAAAAGACAGAGGGGCAGCCAGCTTCTGCTGATGAGACCCAGTTTCCCATGAGCACTTTAGACCTGATGGTCAATTCCTGTCATCATATCCCCAAGCATTCTAGCAAAGATGAATGTAGTGTTCCGTAGGAGGAGTGACATGTTTCCCACCTAATGCGCCTGACAAGACGGAGATGTCAGACTGTGAATACAGCAGGACTGATATCCGAATTAATTTAAAATAAAACAGCATGAGGAACAGAAAAGTTTAATCAAGTGAAATTTCTAAGAGGTGGAGCGTCGATTAGGTAGGTGGGCAGTGAGCTTCCTGTCAGGTTCTGTCCAGGAAGACAAGCGTTATTTTCCCAGCTTTGTTTCCTGTATTCTGTCAGGTCTGCACACAGACTCCACAGACAGGCACAGACACAGTGAGAGGCGTGTGCCCTCTCTGCTGTTTGGATGGCAGTCAGCTGCGTAGAACAAAGGTCCAAATGAAATAGCCTTTACACATTGGGGTTTGTGTATCTCCGACAAGAAGATGTAGGTAGCTACTCCTTGGCTGGTATCATGACTGAATGATACCATGAGGTCTCGACTTCCTATCTTTCTGTGGTGCCGTCTTACTGTCCAAAACGGCAGCTGTCCCTTCTGTATCACATCAGTATTCCAGGTGGGAAAGAGGAAGGAGGGAGGGTAAGAGGCATACGTGGCCTCTAAAACTGCACCTCTTTATCTGGCAAAGAATTTGTTTTCTGAAAATAATGTGAAATAGATTTCTGTGTACAGATCATTGGCCAGAAATATACACGTGACCACATGTTAGAGCCTTTTGGAGTTTCTTTTGGTGGAAATGTTGACAACTTGAATGAATTGGTCTCTGTTGGTGAGGAGGAACGAGGAAACGGATTTTGAGTCAACAGTTTGCAATGCTGCCCACAGTCACTGAATCATGTAATCACTGAATGCTCATCAATGGGAGACCCAGAACATATGGGTCTGTATGGTTGAGTGTAAAAAAAAATAAGTAACAGTTCAGATGAAAGGAAGGAAAGGAACAAAGAAGGGAAGGGAGGGAGGGAGGAAGGGAGAGAGACTCCCTATCCTCAAAGCATTCACTTGCTGCTAAAAGAAGCCAATATGCAAATAGATATTTAAATTAAACAAATGAACAGAATGGTAATGCAAAAGACATGGTTATAGGACACAGTATAAGCTCAAATGAGAATGGAGAATGTGGAAGGGGTTAAGGAATATTTCACTCAGATATACAGACATATGTATAAGGCATAATTATACCTGATGCGTGCATATATACATATGTATTTGTGTATGTGTACACACACACACGCACACATTTCGCATATGCAGATCTTCAGTTGGAGTTTTCACTGCATGACAGGCATTACACGTCTTTAGCTCTGAGCCACCAGATACCAGGAGTGTTACTTCGTATTTTAATTACAAACAACAGCAACCCGAATTTTAAAGAAATGACAAAAGAGGCCAGGCTCAGTGGCTCATGCCTGTAATCCCAGTACTTTGGGAGGCTGAGGTGGGTGAATTACTTGAGGTTGTGAGCTCAAGACTAGCCTGGCCAACATAGTCAAACCCTGTCTCTACTAATAGTACAAAAATTGGCCAGGCACGGTGGCTCACGCCTGTAATCCCAGCACTTTGGGAGGCCAAGGCAGGTGGATCACAAGGTTGGGAGATTGAGATCATCCTGGCCAACATGGTGAAAACCATCTCTACTAAAATACAAAATAATAGCCGGGCATGGTGGCATATGCCTGTAGTCTTAGCTACTCAGAAAGTGGAGGCAGGGGACTCACTTAACCCTAAGAGGTGAAGGTTGCAGTGAGCCGAGATCATGCCACTGCACTCCAGCATGGCAACAAAGCAAGACTCCACGTCAAAAAAAATAAAAACTAAAAATAAAACAAAAATTAGCCAGGCATGGTGGTGGGTGCGTGTAATTCCAGCTACTCAGAAGGCTGAGGCAGGGAAGTTGCTTGAATTGGGAAGGCAGTTGTTGCAATGAGCCAAGATTTTGCCACTGTGCTCCAGCCTGGGTGACAGAGCAAGACTCTTTCTAAAAAAAAAAAAGAAAGAAAGAAAAGAAAAGGAAAAGGAAAAACAGCTTCCCTAACCTATCTAACTAAAAACATAAAAACATCCAGGTCTGGGACTGAGATCAGGTCTGGCTGCATCCAGGTATTCAATTATGTCCCCAGGACTTTCTCTCTGCCTCTGGCTACTACTCAGCCTCTTGGCCACAGAGATGGCTGCAAGCAACTCCATCCATTTGACCTTGCAGCCCATCACACCTGAAGGAGAAGCTTGCTCCCCTGGCATCCACACCAGTGCTGTATTTCCCAAAGGACTCGGAAGACTGGCAAGGCAGGGTTTTAGGGACAGCCCAGGTTCATGCCCACACCTGTAATGGAATTGACTGCTACTTTGGGGTACATGGATCAGGGAGAGGAAGTTCCCTAAAGGAAAGTTTCCAGGGACACTCAAGTAAGTGGATGTGTGTAGTATTTATTCTCATGCCACCTCTCTCCTGCCAGCCACCAGCCACCTGAAAGTGGCAAGTATATACATGAATAGGTAGACAGACAGACAGACAGACAGACAGACAGATAATGTGCAAATAAATAAATAAATCCCACAAACAGGAAATGCTTTACTCTATGCACAAACAAATGAAGGCCTAAGTTGTACAGAGGCTTCTGCAGCACCTTGTTTAGTCCTTGGATGAAGGTCGTCTTGTGCAGGTCTTGCTGGTCACATCTGTCAAATGGGCCACCCTGTCCTCAGCTGGTGTCCTCTGTGCAGTTGGTTTTCAGTGGCTGTCAGCATGATGTGGCATGGTCCTTTCATTGTCTCTGAGACTGAAGATCCTTGTCTTCTCACCCCATGTTTCCTCTCACCCCATGATTCCCGATTGCAATTACAATATTACACTATATGTCTCCCAAATCCCTCTGCAAGCTTTGCATCGGCAGAGTCCTAAATATTTTGCATAAATGATCTCAGTTCATCAGCACTGTAAGTGCTCGAGTGCTAGGACTGTCTCATACAGTTGCACAGGTTGTACACTGAACAATTTAAAGATGTGCCACATTGACTACATGAATGATGCCACCTAGGTTATCCAGTGCACCATCTGCACACTATACACAGAGGACTGACCATCACTTAAACAGAGTTACAATTACTGAACATTTTGCAGCTCTTTTGTAAGCGGGCAAGCATTCCCACCTGGCAGAGTGTGAACTAAGCCTCAAAACCACAGAACTTTCCTAGAGAGTCATCCCATCTGCTTACAGTCCATCTCTGTGTGTGTGTGTGGCTCCCCGAGAAACAGGGTCATTTGTTCTCTGCACAGGGATTCTCACCCCTTTCTGGGAACCCTGCCCTGCCTCTGTCTCACAGCCATGCTGGCCCTGTCTTTCCATACTGTGGCTCCTTTCACAGCAGAAGACTCAGTTAATGCCTGTTGAATCAGATCTTACAACAGGAGCATCCCAGAGATGCCCTGGTCCTAGATCTCACATGGTATATTAGTCCATTCTTGCATTCCCATAAAGAAACACCTGAAACTGGACAATTTATACAGAAAAGAAGTTTAATTGGCTCATAGTTCTGCAGGCTATGCAGGAAGCACAACGCTGGCATCTGCTCAGCTCCTGGGGAGGTCTCGGGAAGCTTTCAATCATGGTGGAAGGTGAAGGGGAAGCAGGCATGTCGCATGACCAGAGCAGGAGCAAGAGGGAGGGAGTGGGGAGGGGCCACGCACTTTTAAACCACCCAATCTCGTGAGAACTCACTCACTATAGCGAGGACAGTACCAAGGGGCTGGTGCTAAACAATTCATGAGAAATCCACCCCCACGATCCGGTCACCTCCCACCAGGCTCACCTCCAACACTGGGGCAACAGTTCCACATGAGATTTGGGTGGGGACACAGATCCAGACGCAACACAGGGCTTTTCCCTAAGACTGTATTTGCTAAAACAAAATATGCAAGATGGCATGAGAATATTCTGGTGAGGGTTTTTTAAGAATTATTATTTTGATATGAATTATTGAACTATAGAATGAGTACCTCAAACCTTGAGGGACTGAAGTTTAGGAAACTGCCCTCAAAGGGACTGCTCTCTCGGTAGGTGTGGGTGGTGGGTGGACATTGCAGGGGCAAAGAGACGTGCTGCCCGGATTCCCTGTCCAGCAAGGCTGTGCTGCCCCACCACAGCACGTGTGGTCAACAGACAGCTTCCATTTGGCTCGTCTCAGACATCAGTGTCTTCCTCTAGTGCCAGAAGCTGCCTCATCCAAGGTCATGCCCTTTCCACAGAAGCACACACTAAGTGACTGACACATTGAGGTAAGGTATAAAGACCTGTCTGCCTCAGCCCCCCTGGGACCCTCTTATATGCAGCTCTGGCTCCAGGGCTCCCTGCCAGGGTGACAGGGGCTTGGTTGGGCTTGCACCTCAGTGCAGAAGGGGTCTCTTCTCCCCCTGCTCCGTCCTGGTTCCTCTTTCTTCCTTTGACATGTGATTATCCCTAACGAACATCTTGCATCCAAAATGCCACCGCAGGGTCTGTTTTCAAGAAACCCTCCTAGGACAGGCATTTATTATTCTCTAATTTGTTCCTAAGGCCTTAGCTTTGGATAGGACTATTCAAGTCTCTTATGACAAATTCTCTCTCGACGAGGGTTTTTGTTGCGTAGTCTTAAGGAAAGTGGTATCTCAGCTCACATGTGATGGCGCTGGACCGTCTCCAGCAAGCAAGCAAGCTTGTTCACCCAAACAGCTACACCTGACAGCTAAATTGCATGTGGACTCCGAAGCACATAAAGTCTAATGCCATCAGCTCAATCCTGAAATAAATGATGAGCAAAGACCATTTTTCCTTATCTAGCCACGATCTCTTTAGGCATGCAGTTGAATTGCCGGCGTAGAATGAAATGCTCTGCATTCATTTGAAAATGCAATAGAATTATGAATTGATAGTGATGATCATCGCTGAATCTACTAATGGTTTTCTCAACTCCCATCTGACGCGACAAATGAAAGTGGAAAACGTTTGGATAAACATAAGCTACCCTTTCCAGCGTGGGTGAGATTGAGTTTTTCCTTTGGTGTATTTCCGTCAGAGCTCTCACGTCCACTGGAATGTGGTGTCCGTGAGCACAGAGACCCTTCCGGTTGTGGTCATTCCAGCCCCTTGAACAGCAGGTGCAATAATGATGCCTGCAATGAAGTCCTCTTCTTCAAGGAGTCAGAGCTCCACTCCTTCAGGTTTTGTATAAGGGCCCACGGTGAGAGATGTCAGAATCCAATGCTAGACAAAGTGAGATAAAAGTGGGATAACTTTCCTGGGAATAGCAATTAACATCACCTCAGCCCTCATAAACATTAACGAAACTTATTTCAGCTTGATTCCCAGTTGCAACTACAAAATTACACTATATGTCTCCCCAAATCCCTCTGCAAGCTTTGCATAGGCAGAGTCCCAAACACTTTACATAAATGACCTCAGTTCATCAGCACTGTGAGTGCTAGGACTGCCTCATACAGTTGTACAGGTTGTACACTGAACAATTTAAAGATGCGCCACATTGACTGTGTCAGTGATGCCACCTGGAGTTGTCCAGCGCACCATCTGCACACTATACAAAGAGGACTGACCATCACTTAAAGAGAGTTACAAATACTGACCATTTCATTGTTTAAAAACCTGAGGCTCAAGGAGCTAAGTATTGTATAACACAACTAATATCATATCAGGATTCCGTTCCAAGTGTAATTCACTCTGAAGTGCATTTGCTCAACCACTGCATTTCACTGCGGATTCTGTATCTTACCTGGAGAGGGCTCACGATGAGCAAATGACTTTCCACACTGTAAAAACTCTTCGTCAGTGACATGAACTGTTAAGGCTAATAGATTGATGTTTGAAGCCTGAGATAAAAGATGCAGTTCATTCTGTTCTCTTCACATGAAACTGATAACAAACATACCTAACTGCTTGTATGAGAAAAACAAATTTCTTGATTAAATTCTTTTTCCCTGCGGCTTTCTGAGATTTTAGCAAATCACTCACCATACCCAAAACCAAAAAGGCAACATTGACTTAAAGTTTATCTTTAATTATATTTAAATCACAAGGCTTAACTGAATATATTGACATTTATACCAAGAAATTAATTGACATTCTATTAACCTCAACCAGCAAATTAATTCTTCAACCTCAGACCTTGAGCACTTGAAGGCTGAAACACAATTATGTATTGATCATAGATGTGGCACAGCTTTTTCACTTGGGAATTTAACAGCTAAGCCTAAAGAAACAGAATCATCTCTTTCATATGAGGAATCAACTAGATACATATTTGAATTATTTTTCTCACCACGAAAGAATCAAACATCTGAGCCTTTCAGCACTTTCATTTGTCACGTCAGACGGGAGTTGAGAAAACCAGTAGCAGGTTTAGCAATGGTCATCACTATCAATTAATAATCCTGTTTGCATTTTCAAATGAATGTAAAGTATTTCTTTTACTCCAGCAATTCAACTGCATGCCTAAAGAGATCGTGGCTAGATAAGGAAAAATGGTCTTTGCTCATCATTTATTTCAATGTTGAGCTGACAGTGTTAGATTTTATGTGCTTCAGAGTCCCCTTACAATTTAGCTGTCAGGTGTAGACTTTTGGGGACACAAGCTCACTTGCTTGCTGGAGACGGTCCAGCGCCGTCACATGTGAGCTAAGATGTTGCTCTCCCTAAGGTTAGGCACCAAAAACCCTTGTCAAGCAGACCTGCCTTCTTTTGACCTGGTGACATATCCTGCTTAGATGGAGTGTTCCTAGCGTGTTTTCTCTAAAAATATTAACAAAATACACAAAAATGAAGGAAGAGGTATAAGAAGCAGCACTGAGTTGCCAGATGCAGCAGATGAAAAACTTCTAATTAAAAATTCTTGAGAACAAAGTAAACTGGGAAATGCTGTACCATGTGCAATTGTCAATTAAACTTGGAAGGTTGAAGGAGTCTGCAGGCAGAGCTGCTACCTCAAAGATAGACCCTTTTCCTAATCCCTAAAGAGGAGAGATTTAGCGATTCAGGAGCTAATTGTGTATAATTGGTTTGCTTACCTTCCTTGCCAATTCTACCGTATTCTGATTTTGTGTTTCTGTCCAAGTTTCATCTCGGGCTTCATCACAGATGCTGAGCAGAAAGAGTTTAAGGCATCCCAGATACCTGTTTATGCAGACAAGATGTGATCTCGAGCAGTCTGCAGCTCTAGCAGGAATGCTAATGTGTCTGTGGCATACAAATTGGATGTTTTTATAGGAAAAAAAAAACTCCCAACATAAAAGAAATATATAAAAATAAAATATCTCTTCATTTCCAGGCGAATATATATATTTTTAAACATCATGATGTAGAGATGAAAGAGTTAGCTTTATTTTCCTTCTATATTTGTCTGTAGCAGAGATTCCAGCTCACATGTGGAAAACACTTTCAGACGCGGGTGGGCGGGTAGGTGGGGGCCTCTCCAGGAGGACTTCAAGGACATTTCGCTTTTAAATAGAATGTTGCCTCTCTTTTGAGGCTCCCAGTTCTTCATCCCTCCCACCACAGCCACACCTTCCTTTACTTCTGAATGTTGGAAACCCTCTTTACCCAGGAATAATAGGTATCCATGAAAGATTAGTTAGACTCACTCTATGCAAGATAGAAGTTGAAAGGGTATAATAAAAATAGAAATCAACAAGATGAGATTGGGAACCCATCTTTAGAAATGACACTTGAAAACGAAAAGGTAAGGTATTTCATCTTAAGCAAGAGCTATAATTAGAACTATGGGTTTATTCCTTGGTAGATCCTGAATGAAACCAGTATGGATTGGGTGGGAGAAACAACCTGTCAGAAAAATAAATAAATAAGTAAACAGACACTCCTTCAGTTTTGATTGATTTTGAAAAAGTAATCTATGTCTTCATCAAGTTTTCTAAAAGGCTTATCTGGAGCTTCGGTCAGGCACGTGGCGTGTTTCTGAAGCCCCAAGTGTATCATCATCCTTGTTGATTTGCCTCTTTTTTGAAGCCTAACATATTTAATTCTACCGCATTCTTGTTTGTCAATCATTTTATGTGGGGACCAAGTAGTGCAGGTGGTTTTCTCTAACGTTTCACTCACTGTTTTGATTCCATGACACCTTTTAAACGATTCCAAATATCCCTTTGCAATCGAGTTGTGTGATACTTGCATGCTATTGCGTTGTGCTTAGAAGCGGCAGCCAATGATCACATCTGGGATGGACATTTGAGTTACAAACACTCAGTGGGAAGAGATCATTAAATGGGGTCTCACTTTATATCAGTGCACATTACATAACTCATCCTAAAATACGAGAAACCTGTATTTGCTCCCATGTCTTTCCTGCTTCCAGTTTCTCCATTTGCCCTTTATTTCTGCAGAGAAAGCTGCTCTATATGCTTTAAAAGTTTGGTGATGATGGGGCCGGCACAGTGAATACCAATGTGATGCCTGCTCCCTTGCAGATCTGCAGTAAGCAGTAGCCAGTGGAGAAAGACCGTGTGCAGGAAGTTGTGAGTCTAACAGGAGCTTAGAAAGACCTAAACAGACTCTCATATCTAAACACCATGAGCCTCAGTCCTCCCAGGTCCACTGCTGTCCACGCAAGCTCACCTGTGTCTCGCCTGCAGTCTTACTTCATTTGAATGTCTCACCTGCTCTCCATGCATCCTCTCTGGCTCTCTGGTTTGCCTCTGATGCATTCCCAGCACTCCAAACACCGTGATGTTTTCAAGCCATTGGCCACTTGCTTAAAGCCGTTCGGTGGACATCAGTTTGAACGTGGAAGACTTGGGGCCACTTTGCAGGTGGAAATGTCCCGGAGCACCCCAGGATGCCATGAGCGCAGGAAGCTGCATTTGTGTTTCTAGATGAGAGCGCCCCCATTCACGGATTGACGGCTTGCTTGGCCACACCTTTTCAGACTAGGGTGCTCCACATGAGCCCCCAGCAGTGAGCCTACACAAGCAGGAGCTACGTGTCAAGACACAGGCTCTACAAGCCACCTTCTTTATCAGGGCAAGGCAGGAAAAGCCACAGCTGTACAGTGGGAGGCATCCAGGAAACGGGTCAGGAATGGCTTGGCTAATAGGATAGCAGCCATGTTGACCTCATCCCTGTCTGGACTGACTTTCTGACAGCAGCCTTTCCTGATCCTCACTCTTCCATGGGCTGATGCGGAGAGCATTCCCATTGCAAACCCACTCAGCATCCCCTGGCCAGGGTCCCCAGCTGGGTGATCTACAAGCTTCAGGTGGAGCCTGTCCCACCATCCCATTGTGAAAAGAGCAGAGAATCCCTGCCTGGCCCCCTCATCTCCATCATGAACCCACCCATGCCTCAAGGAGACCCCCCCACCTGGTGCTTTCTATCCTCATTGAACCCAGCTTTGGGTCTTTACATGGACGATCTCAGTGCAGAAAAATAGCATTTTCTGCTGGAAGAAAGAACATAAAATGACGACTTCTGACCAGAAGCCCATTCACGCTGGCCAAGGACCCCCTAAGAACAGTTAAACTCGCCCAAGGATCTTAGACACGAAGCAAGTCCAGCTTCTCTTTGGAGGTTGCGGGGTGTGTCCCTGGCTGTGACAATCACTGGGGTTTGCTGCTGGCCATTGAACATACGCAGGGCCTGGGCGGACAGGTGCCCTGCAGCACGAGCAGTGGTTCCCTGTCATGAAGAATTGCTCCTTCCTCTGTTGACACTCCAGTGTCCTGTGAACAGTTTCGTAGGACACATAGCTCATCCGAAAAAAAGATGGGTTTTGTTTTTTTCAGTTTTTTTTCACACTGCAACAACTTATAATTTGTCTTGGCCTATTTTTTTCCTGTATAAATTAAGATCATTTTGTACTTCTTGTTATCTATACAAACAAGTCATAAGGAATTCTTATCTTTATGGCAACTTTTATTCCAGTTCCTTTGTGGCTTCCGCCCTTTCATTTATTTTTCGCTTCTTCTTATTCAGAATACTCTCAAGTCAACTCCTAAATTTAAACTTACTCATTCTCGCTGGGAGTAAGTATTGACTGCCTCATAATGTCCCCTAGCGAAGCTATTCCCAAGCATTTTCATATTGAAATAAATGTTATTTGGTTATTTTAAAAGTTTTAATCATTTCCCATTTCTTTTATAGCAAAGGCCAGGTGTTGACCAGCTTTTCCTGGAAGGGGTGAGATAGCAATATTTTAGGCCCTGTAAGCCATATACTTTTTATGCTGCATATTCTTTTTTTTTAAGTTCAAAAATATAAAATCCATTTTTAGCTCAGGAGCTGTGCATAAACAAGCTATGGCTGGGATTTGACTGGCCAGTTTGCTGACTGTGAAAGAGGCAACGCTCAGTGTGACCTTAAAAGACTTGAAATGTCCTTGAGATCTGCCATTTTAGCCATGTTTAAGTGTCCAGTTCAGTGGTATTAATTACATTCACAATGTGGTGCCACCACCTCCACTGAAACTTTTTCCTGACCCCAAACAGAAACCCTGTAACTATCAGCACCTACCGTATCGTCTCCTTCCCAGCCCCTCCAAATATACTTTCTGTCTCTGTGGATTTGCCTCTTGTCCACGTTTCATATTACTGGAATCATATGATGTCTGGCTCATTTCACTTAGCATGATGTTCACAGAGTTCATTTATGCAGTAGCAGGACTCGGAACGTCTTTCCTTCGTCTAACTGAGGAATGTGCCATCACGTGGATAAACTATGTTTTGTTTATCCATTCGTCTGGTAATAGACAGCTTGTTTTCACCTTTGACCACTGCAATACTGATGGACATTTCAAAAAAGACTTGAAATTTCTTCTACTCGCATCTCAGCCGCATTTCCTGCCTCATTAACAAGCCCTCTGGGTAGTTCAGCCACCTGGGTTTTTTCGTCTTTGGTTTTCTGATCCATTTTTCTCCCTCCAGCAAAAGAGCATCTGTGCCTGCAGCTCCTTCTGCCTGGAATTCCCTTTGCCTCTACCCATTTTTCATGGGGCTCACATCCCAGGCATGGCCTCTTCTGAGAAACTGTTCCTGGCCTCCCTGGCTACGCTCAGGTCCTCTGAGATGGATTCTTATTTCACCAAATACCTCTGCTCTTCATCTTTTCTTACAGTTGCCAATTTACACTGGTTGATGTGATTGTTTACTTAATGTCCACCTTCCCTGCAAACTGTATGCTCTAAAAAGTGGCAGTCTCCAGCGGTGTCCTCTGGGAGCTGGAATAAAGAAGCCCTGATTTGAGGTGTCTGTCAATTTTTATAGTTTAAATACTCCACCATGGCCAATTTCAAACTACCGAAGTAACGTCAGTGCACGTGGAGCTGGGGAGAGAGCGCAGAACCAGCTCCCGGGAGCCGGTCCCAGGCCACCACTTGACCTTCATCCTCTGTGGCTAATCTTTAACCCTACATCCCCGTCACCGAGAATAGTGACCAACAAGCAACAAGGATTGCAGAAATGTCACTGGAATGACTGAATGATTGAATGAATGAAGAAAACAAAGGAAAACAGAGCAACGAACCCAGAAACAAAAGGAAGACGTGCAGCTCGACTTGGCTCAAGCTACAACTTTTCCACACTTTTTTTTCCAGAATGACCCCGTTACCAGACCTCAGGGTATTATAAGGTAGAAATAGAGGACAGGAGAAGACAAATTTATGATGACAAAAATCTCATTATAAAGCACATACATTAAAAAGGATCATGCATATTTGACTTCATAATGAAAGGTTTTTATACTGAAAATGCTAATGAAAAAGTCAGAAAAAGGATGTCAGTAATGGAAAACTTTAGTCCTGTGATAATGTCCAGGAGGAAACAGTTTGTTTGAGTAATACCTTGACTTTAATCTTGAAAATGAGACGTGAAGGCAGGAGTGGCAGAGGAGGACAACAGCGGTTCCCCTGGGAGAACTTTGGGAGCCCGTGGGCGTGTCTGATGCAGATTTCCAAAGTGCCAGTGCCCCGGAAGATAGGCGTAGTCTAGAAGAGTCTTCCAAAGTGGAGCTAGCATCTCTTGGGACCTGAAATAATGGCCTCCTTGCTGCTTCACTCACTTCTTTCCCTCCCTCCCCCTCCCTCCCCTCCCCTCCCCTTTCCTCCCCTTCCCTTTCCTCCCCTTCCCTCCTCTTCCCTTCCCTCCCCTTCCCTCCAATTCCCTCCCTTTTCTTCTCTTCCCTTCTTTTTCCTTCCCTTTCCTTCCTTTCCCCTCCCTTCCCTTCCCTCCTTCCTTTTTTCTTTCCTTCCTTCCTCCCTCCCTCCCTCCCTCCCTCCCTCCTTCCTTCCTTCCTTCGCCAAGGTCTCAGTCTTTCACCTAGCAGGAGTGCAGTGGCACAATCTCAACACACTGCCCTTGACCTTTCAGGCTCCGGTGATCCTCCCACCTCAGCTTCCTGAGTAGCTGGGATTACAGGCACATGCCACGATGCCTGGTTAATTTTTGTAGAGACAGGGTTTCACCATGTTGTCTGAAATAGTCTCAAACCCCTGGGGTCAAGCAATCCTCCCGCCTAAGCCTCTCCAAGTGTTAGCATTGCAAGGGTAAGTCACCGTGCCCACATCGTTTTTTTTTATTGCCAGAATCTTTCACGTAGCATTTGTTAATGGACTTTGGTATCCTCCTTGTTTTAAAAATCCCTTTAGTTTCCCTAGAAGCATACTCTGAGATTGGGATTTGTGGGCAACTTATTTATGAAGGAAGTGCTTCCAGAAGAACCCAATGAATGCTCAGGGAAAGTAAGACGGGAATGGGTGGAGAACCCAAATGGAGTTTCAGATCAAATCGCATGCAGGGTAGTTTCAGCCTGATCCCACAGGGGCTACGGAGGGGAAGGGATCCTGCTGCCTTTGACCCAGCTAGAGGCGTGGGAGCAGGGCTTTCACCTCCAGCATCAGACTGTGTGTGAGGCCCCTCCCGGGGCCAGGAACGCTCAGCCACATTAGGCTCTTTGTGCTTGTGGGCAAGGAGGCTTCAGAAACTACAAGAGTCATCAAGGCAGGTTGGAGGTACAGATTGTTAAGAACAAAAGCACACATTGATGCCAGGGTGCAGGAACACAGGAACAGCTTTTTAAAGGGAAATGCAGAGATTTGAGCGGAATGCTGACACTGTCCACCGTAATTTCCTGCCTAAAAGTAAATACCTCTCATTCAGATGGCCTTTGGAAGGTGTTCTGAATTGCTGGAAGAATATCTCCCAAGGAAAGGGTCGTTCAGACACTAGATTCGGCTTCTCTCTGACTTCACTTTTGTTTTCAAAATTTTTACCAATGTATGCTTTAGAGTACCTTCTGGAAAAGCTTAAGTTGGAAATAGAATTTCACTCTCCACTTCACCCACCCACCCACCCCCACCTTACCCTAAGCACTAACACAGGCGCTGGCAGTCGGTTGCCCGCGTAGGCGGCTGCAGAGTGAGGCTTTTTTTAAGGACCTCTCCTACTACGTTGATTTTCTATTCTAAAAAAAAAAAAAAAATACAGGTAGCTTTAAGATGCATTGACTTGCATCTCAAATACTTAGCTCTAAATAGGTCTCATACCCCGAGGTCAGTGATGTCTACCTTGATGTACAAAGTCCAGAATGTCTATTTTTGATCTCTCCAAATGCACGGTAAGCTCTCTTGTCTAATATGGTAGTTTCCACAGCTTCATTTCATTTATAGACACATCATCGGACTTAGAGTTGGTAGAAGACTCCAAAGGCAAAGCTAATCGCAAAGTCTCTTGTGACAAAAATGTCCCAGCTTTGCTTCTGCAGAATTTATTTGAAGCATGAATATCCATTTCTGGGTCACAAGTAAGCTCCGTATAACATACTTCCCTACATTTATAGCGGAGGATAGAAAGTGTTTCAGTGGTCTTCATTCTTGTGAGCCCACCTGTTCTTGCATAGACCTCTTGGCTCCTCCATTTACTCACTGGGTAACCCTGGACAAATGTTTAGCTTCATGGAGAGTAGGTTTTTCACCTGCAAACTGGGAGAAATACCGTCACCTTATTCATGGGATGACTGTGAAGATTACAGGAGGTAAGACGTAAGAAGCTTTTAAAGCAGTGTTTGGCACATTAAAAGAAATACCCAATAAAGTTTAGTTTCTGCAATAGATGCAGGAGAAACCTAAAATAAGATTAATCTTTTTCTTTTGGAAAAGATGTTCCTTTTTGGCCTGAGGTCTGCTGAGGAAGCCTGCAAGGTTCACTTTAGTCTCTGAGCCTTGGCCCTGAAGCAGAGGGTCCTTGTCTGTGCCTGGGCTGAGCCGGAGCCTTGTCTTCTAAAAGGGCATTTCGGGCTGTTGCTTATGGCCAGCAGTTTTGACTTCATCTATTTAAGTGCATCCCTTTCTGGTGGAAAGGTTTAGATTTTGAGTCCAATGCACAAATGAGTCCACACAAGAGAGCATTATTGGGGAATGAGAAGAACGGTCTGCGTTGGGAAGGAGCTGTCCATCATCTCTGTGCAAGGTTAGACTGCCCAGAGTTGCCTCCAGATTCACTCCTGTGGAGTCAGCTGGGAGGTATCCGAGCTGCATGTAGAGGCTGGGGTCCTTACCCTGCTTCCTTGTTCATTCCCCTCTACACAATGAATGATGGCAAGCAGGTCAGGAAAGGAAGATGTTTGATGTACCCGTGCTAAACACAAAATAGCAACCACACGAGGGGCAGAACTCAACCACAAGCAGGTCCCATTTCGAGAATGCATCCAGGCACGCAAGTCTGACATAGCCCCGTGCCTTTCTCCTGCTGATGGCACTCTATCCTCTGAGCAAAACCTGCCCAATCTCAATTGCAGTGCTGCTGCTTCTCCACATAGCTCCCAAATCAAGCCCTGCTCCCCCTGATTGCTAGCTATTTGACTCAGCGACAGGGAGGAGAGGAGGGAGGCTGGCGGGATGAGACTGTGTTTCTGAACTGTTCAAAGTGATGCCTGAACAGTTTGGGTTCATTCAGACCCTTTGTCCCCTTGCCTGGAACTCTGCTCTTGGCACATCTTTATTTATTCTCATAGATATCTAAAATTCATAGTTTTTATTTTCCTTGCTTCATACATTTTACCAGTCATCTCCCCCAAATAGACTAACCTAATGCATTCTATCTCTAATGCTGTTGTTTATTGAATACTTCCAAGAGCACAGATATCCACATAGTTAAGCTTTTATAAACGTCTGACATAGTTATTCACAATCCTGGTTGCATGTTGGAATCTTCCTGGACAAAAAGAATATGCCCAGTTGAGGGGAGGGAGGGAAGGTGGGAAAGAGGGAAGGAAGGAAGGAAGGAAGGGAGGGAGGGAGGGAGGGAAAGGGGAAAGGAGGGAGGGGGGAAAAGAGAAGGAAAGGAAAGGACAAAAACCCCGATTCCTGGGGTTACAGGAAAGAAGTCCCAATCCAGACCCCAAGAGAGGATTCTTGGATCTTGTACAAGAAAGAATTCAGGGCAAGTTCACAGTGCAAAGCAAAAGCAAGTTTATTAAGAAAGTAAGGTGGTAGAATGATTTTTAATTCTTTGGGCATATACCCAATAATGGGATTGCTGGGTCAAGTGGTATTTCTGGTTCTAGATCCTTGAGGAATCACCACACTGTCTTCCACAATGGTTGGACTCATTTACACTCCCACCAACAGCGTAAAACCATTCCTATTTCTCCACAGCCTAGCCAGCATCTGTTGTTTCCTGACTCTTTAATAATCGCCATTCTGACTGCCATGAGATGGTATCTCACTGTGGTTTTGATTTGCATTTCTCTAATGATCAGTGATGAGATTTTTTTATATATGTTTGTTGACCACATAAATGTCTTCTTTTGAGAAGGGTCTGTTCATATCCTTTGCCTACTTTTTGATGGAGTTGTTTGTTTTTTTCTTATAAATTTGTTTAAGTTCCTTGTAGATTCTGGATATTAGACTTTTGGATAAGTTGATTGCAAAAATTTTCTCCCATTGTGTAGGTTGCCTGTTCACGCTGATGCTAGAAAAATAAAAAAGTAAAGTGGTAAAAGGACAACTACTCCATAGATAGAGTAGGATGCTCCAAAAGTAAGAGGAGGAAGGCGTCCACACTCGGTACGATGCTGGTATATATGGGGAGATGTGCTCTGCTACAAGGGTTTGTGATAAAGATTTATTTTCTTAAGTACTATATTTTGCAAGAATCGATATTATTATCTTTAAAGCAAAGTTAGGAATGCCTTCTCCTGATATCAGGGCACTCCCAAGTCTGGGTCTGTTTAGTAAACGTTATTAATTTGTTCCCTTAACCGTGAACATCTAGAAGCCAGGAAGGTCTAACTTTCTGAGAACACAGCCCAGCAAGTGCCAGCCTCATTTTCCCAGCCCTCACTCAAGATGGAGTCGCTCTGGTTTGAATTCCTCTGACATGTCTCCCCCTACCCTTTACAACAGGACCCTTGATCCGAAGGGCTGCAGAGGGACGAAGATCCATCTTCTGTAACTTCTTCAGGCTGAATGGGGTGATGATATTCCTGCCTAACTGTTAGGGTCTCTTTCGTTCAGGGTAGAGAGATGCTCAGTCAGAGAGCGTTGGTATGGTGAGGGTTGTTCCTAACTCTGAGTTCCAACAAAAGGTGATATAGGGAAGATTAACAAGTGTCCAATTTAGGAAAGCATTGAGTGAGCCTGTCTTTCCTACACAAAGAGCACAACCACAATATATTCCACAACAGCAAAGCAAAATAAGTGAATATTCCAAGTGAACTATACAGGAAGGTTTTCCAAGAACTGGGCAGTTGTTGGAACCGAGCCGATGGAGGGTGGACTGATAGTGCATCAGTGGCAGAGACGTGAGTGTCTAAAGCTTTCATAGCCTGGGTAATATTATGTGAATAGTCTGGAGCATACACACAACATTTGGTTTTGATCAAAGCACAAGTTATCCCTTGGGACGCTGTTAAAATGTCCAAAGCCACATGGTTTTGTAAGGCTACCTGCCTAATCTGAGAAGTTTCCTCAGTTAGAAGGCTACGACCATGGCATGTATTATTGAAAGCTGCAGCCATGTGCTTGGCTAAGGCTTCAACTTGTAACTGGATATTGATTGTAGCTGCCTGTGGGGAAAATACAGTCATTGGATAAAACCATCAAGATGCCCGTTTTTGTCACCTGTGGTGACCTTTTACTGTTAGGCGCATCACTCGTGTAAAGAGACCACCAGGCAGGCTTCATGTGGGCAACAAGGCTGTTTTATTTCGTGCTTGTATGCAAGCGGGCAAGTCGGAGAGAGGAGTTAGGTGAAGGGCATAGGAATGGGAACTGGTTATGTAGGTTGGGGCAAATGGTCAGTTAAAGGTGGTAATCCATTTTAGGGAGGGGGAGGGCATCATGAGATGCATGGTCACAAGGGTGGGGGTTATCCATTACAGACAGGCATGGTCACAAGGGTAGGGGTTATCCATTACAGACAGGCATGGTCACAAGGGTGGGAGTTATCCATTACAGACAGGCATGGTCACAAGGGTGGGGGTTACTGGTCGCAAGCAGAGAGGAGGGTGTGGTAAATTACATAGTTACAGGGGTGGGGGTCTTGAGAAACCTAATGTCTAAGGGGAAATTTTGCAAGGTTGAGCAGGAACAATGGTCAAATGTTGCAGGAGGACAGCAATTAGTTGAGGCAGGAACCAGTCATTTGACTTCTCTGTGTGGCATCTGATTACTTCAGACTTTCAGGAGGTGTACGTGCAGGTCACCAAGGTTATAATGGCCAGGCCTGACATTTACAATTTTCTAGTTAGATGGGAGACGGTCCAATTTGGTGAGGATACATCCTAAGAGATACGCATGACCCCACATGCATCTTCCAGTCCAATTATAAGGTAAGTATGGCCAGCCATGAGTTCCACAAGCCTGTAACCATCCCCAAGGAGAAGGGTAGTCACTCATTTTTGGCAAATTATCTTGCCATCCCATCCACACCTGGTCTGTTAGAAGAAGGGTCTGATTCCATTGTTGAAGTAACAGCCATCCCGTATCATGGGTTTCAGTCTGGTGGTGACTATTATCGTGCCTTTCAAAACATACAGGTGCTTTGCCTGAGTCCTGCACTGGAACAGCTGTCATTCACCCACATTCATCGTGTATAACATAACCTAAAGTTGGGGTGGAGTTTAGCTGTGTTCTAGTTAGATTAGAAATGTGCTTTCTTGTCTCTTCATAGGAGGGAAGGGGCTGAGGCCCGTGTGGCTGTGATACACGGGAAAAGAGGGGTTATGTTTATGGTGTTCCGTTTCCCAATCCTAGTGACACCCCCATAAACTTGACTTGGTGCCCACTGGCTAAATAAGTTATTCTCCGCATGGTTCCAACTTATACCCAAAAGTGGAGTGCTTATTTGGGTTATTCTGAAACAGAGTTCACAGGCCCAAGTTACCTACTTTACTGTTTTAAGTAAGCCTTTTCCTATAAAAAAGGTGAGACATTGATTGAAACAGGGAATCCCTTTTCCAATGAGTAGACTCATGCAAATGTTCAACTGGTTTTTACTGATTAGCACCCGGTATTAACAGTTTGTTGTCCTTTTTCCCTGGTGCCCAAAGTGACTTCCACAAGTAAACCATTCTGCCTCAGGATTATCTAGAGGCTCCGATTTTAAATACAGATGGCTGGAGTAAACTTGCCCCATAACTGGAATACAAGAATGACCTAGGGTGCCTGGGGGTTCAGGCAAACAGGTAGCTGGATTCAAAGTCTGGCATACTTTAAGTGTTTTGTCAGGAGCGTCTAACAACAAAGCCTGATACTTATTCACAGGAGAGGAGAAGGAGCAATTCCTGCCTGCCTTGTGATTTCCAAAAGATACTACTGTTTTTTTTGGAAAACAGTAGTTTCTTTTGGGGTGGGGTGGGGGCGGGGATTCAGGAGAAAGCCAAAGTCCCTGAAGAGCAGCTTAAAAGACTCATAAAATGGCATCTATGGACTTGTCCATCTATCCCCTTGACCATAGAGTTTTGGGGTGACAGAGGCCCGTTATAATGAGTGAAAACAGAGTAAGCATTCCAGAGGGAAGTTAATATTCTTACCTGCCACATCAAGAGTTACCTGAGGCTTCTCCGGAGATATGGCTAGTTGTCCAGTGGGAACTGTGGTGGAATGTCTTGGGCCCATCACTCTTGGGGTTGCCTGTCTATTTCAGCCATCATCGGTTCAGGTCCCAATGGCTCCCTTTGGGATGCTTTGCAATCCCTCTTCCAATGGCCAGTTTTCTTTTCTTTTTAATTTAATTTTATTTTACTTTAAGTTCTGGGATACATGTGCAGAACCTGCAGGTTTGTTACATAGGTTTACATGTGTCATCATGGTTTGCTGCACCTATTAACCCGTCATCTAGGTGTCAAGCCCTGCATGCATTAGGTATTTGTCCTAATGTTCTCCTTCTCCTTGCCCCCTACCCCCAACAGGCCCCAGTGTGTGATGTTCCCCTCCCTGTATCCATGTGTTCTTATTGTTCAACTCCCATTTATAAGTGAGAACATGAGGTGTTTGGTTTTCTGTTCTTGTGTCAGTTTGCTGAGTATGAGGGTTTACAGCTTCATCCATGTCCCTGCAGAGGACATGAACTCATTCTTTTTTTTTTTTTTTTTTTTTTTGAGGCAGAGTTTCACTCCATCACCAGATGGCAGGCTGGAATGCAGTGGCGCGATCTCGGCTCACTGCAACCTCCGCCTCCCGGATTCAAGCAATTCTCCTGCCTCAGCCTCCCAAGTAGCTGGAAATACAGGAGTGTGCCACCATGCCCAGCTAATTTTTTTGTATTTTTAGTAGATACGGGGTTTCACCATGTTGGCCAGGATGGTCTCGATCTCTTGACCTCGTGATCCACCTGCCTCAGCCTCCCAAAGTGCTGGGATTACAGAACTCATTCTTTTTTATGGCTGCATAGTATTGCATAGTGTATATGTGCCACATTTCCTTAACCAGTCTATCACTGATGAGTATTTGGGTTGGTTCCAAGTCTTTGCTATTGTAAACAGTGCCACAATAAACATACGTGTGCATGTGTCTTTATAGTAGAATGATTTATAATCCTTTGTATATACACCCCATAATGGGATTGCTGCATCAAATCGTATTTCTGATTCTAGATCCTTGAGGAATCGCCACACTGTCTTCCACAATGGTTGAACTAATTTACACTCCCACCAACAGTGTAAAAGCGTTCTTATTTCTCCACATCCCCTCCAGCATCTGTTGTTTTTTGACTTTTTAATGATTGCCATTCTAACTAACATAAAATGGTATCTCAATGTGGTTTTGATTTGCATTTCTTGAATGACCAATGATGATGAACTTTCTTTCATATGTTTATTGGCTGCATAAATATCTTCTTTTGAGATGTGTCTGTTCATAGCCTTTGCGCAGTTTTTGATGTTTTTTTTTTGTTGCTGTTATTCTTGTAAATTTGTGTAAGTTCCTTGTAGATTCTGGATACTACACCTTTGCCAGATGGATAGATTGCAAAAATTTTCTCCCATTCTGCAGGTTCCCTGCTTACTCTGATAATAGTTTCTTTTCTGTGCAGCAGTTCTTTAGTTTAATTAGATCCCATTTGTCTATTTTGGCTTTTGTTGCCACTGCTTTTGGTGTTTTAGTCATGAAGTCTTTGCCCATGCCTATGTCCTGAGTAGTATTGCCTAGGTTTTTTTTAGTGTTTTTATGGTTTTAGGTTTTATGTTTAAGTCTTCAATCCATCTTGAGTTAATTCTTGTATAAGGTGTAAAGAAGGGGCCTGGTTTCTGTTTTCTGCATATGGCTAGCCAGTTTTCCCAGCACCATTTATCAAATAGGGTATCCTTTCTCCATTCCTTTTTTTGTCAGGTTTGTTGAAGATCAGATGGTTATAGATGTGTGGTGTTATTTCTGAGGCCTCTGTTCTGTTACATTGGTCTATATATCTGTTTTGGTACTGGTACCTTGCTGTTTTGGTTACTATAGCCTTGTAGTATAGTTTGAAGTCAGGTAGTGTGATGCCTCTAGCTTTGTTCTTTTTGCTTAGGATTGTCTTGGCTACACAGACTCTTTTTTGGCTCCATATGAAATTTAAAATAATTTTGTCTAGTTCTGTGAAGAAAATCAGTGGTAGCTTGATGGGAATAGCATTGAATCTATAAATTACTTTGAGCAGTATGTCCATTTTCACAATATTGATTCTTCCTATCTATGAACATGGAATGTTTTTTCATTTGTTTGTGTCCTCTCTTATTTTCTTGAGCAGTGGTTTGTAGTCCTCCTTGAAGAAGTCCTTCATATCCCTTGTAAGCTGTATTCCTAGTATTTTATTCTCTTTATAGCAATTGTGAATGGGAGTTCATTCATGACTTGGCTCTCTGCTTATCTATTACTAGTGCATAGGAATGCTTATGATATTTGCATATTGATTTTCTATCCTGAGACTTTGCTGAAGTTGCTTATCAGCTTAAAGAGTTTTTGGGCTGAGATGATGGTGTTTTCTAAATATATAATCCTATTCGTCTGCAAAGAGACAATTTGACTTCCTCTTCTCCTATTTGAATACCCTTTGTTTCTTTCTCTTGGCTGATTGCTCTGGCCAGAACTTCCAACACTATGTTGAATAGGAGTGGTGAGAGAGGACATCCTTGTCTTGTGTCAGTTTTCAAAGGGAATACTTCCAGCTTTTGCATATTCAGTATGATATTGGCTATGGCTTTGTCATAAATAGCTCTTATTATTTTGAGATATGGTAAGATCCAAAATTGACACCCTAACATCACAATTAAAAGAACTAGAGAAGCAAGAGCAAACAAATTTAAAAGCCAGCAGAAGACAAGAAAAAAGAATAAAGCAGAACCAAAGGAGATAAAGACATGAAAAACCCTTAAAAAAAAAAATCAATGAATCCAGGAGCTGGTTTTTTGAAAAGATAAACAAAATAGATAGACTGCTGGCCAGACTAGTAAGAAAAAAGAGAATCAAATAGACACAACAAAAAATGATAAAGGGGATATCACCACCAATCCCACAGAAATACAACCTATCATCAGAAAATACTAGAAACACCTCTACACAAATAAACTAGAAAATCTAGAAGAAATGGATAAATTCCTGGACACATACACCCTCCCAAGACTTAAACAGGAAGAAGTCAAATCCCTGAATAGACCAATAACAAGTTCTGAAACTGAGGCAATAATTAATAGCCTACCAACCAAAAAAAGCCCAGGACTAGACAGAGTCACAGCTAAATTCTACCAGAGGTACAAAAAGGAGGTGGTACCATTCCTTCTGAAATTATTCCAAAGAATCCAAAGAGAAGGAATCCTCCCTAATTTATTTAATAAGACCAGCATCATCCTTGATACCAAAACCCGGCAGAGACATAACAAAAGAAAATTTCGGGCCAAATCCACGATGAACATCAATGCGAAAATCCTCAATAAAATACTGGCAAACTGAATCCAGCAGCACATCAAAAAGCTTATCCACCACGATCAAGTCAGCTTCATCCCTGGGATGCAAGGCTGGTTCAACATACCCAAATCAATAAGTGTAATCTGTCACATAAACAGGACTATGTCTGGCTCTTTTTCTGATTTTCCTTTCATCAAACATGCACACGCCTGCTGCAGGGTTTTATCCTGACTGAGCATAATGCTTGAACATACAGTATTTCATCTTATTTTCCCTTCCACTTACAAAACAAATTGACTTGAAGTATAGTCTTAAAGGCCATAGTTCCAGTAGGAGGCCATTTCTCTTGGTTTTCCAAATAATACCGAAGCCAAATACCATTATATTACATAGAAACACCAGTTTTCTCTTCTTAAGCCTATTCAGTTGAAACTTGTCCCAATGTTCAAGAATACATCCTAGTGGTGAGTTCTTTGGAATCGATGCCACGGTTCCCATGAAGGAGGCAGGTGATGCTGAAAGAAAATTTCCAAAGCTGCGGGATTGTATTGCCACTGGCCAGGTTCCACTAAAAAGGGAAAGAGAGGATTTAAAGGCCAGCTTCATTAATGAGGGGATCCCTGGCAAAAACTGAATTCTCTTATTCACATTATCTAAATAACGTAAGTGAGCTGAGCCGTGAATCTCAGATAAATCACAACATGGACTTCAACAAAAATGTCAAATAAGGCAAAGGAAATGAAGAGGATTTAGATGAGAAGGACCAGAGCAAGCGGGTTCTAGGCAACAGCGGACAAGCAAAGCCGGTTTGCCTGAATCCATCAAGGAAAGAAGTTTTTTTAGTGTGCAAAATGAAACAAAACGGCAAAGAGGAGAGTCCCCTGATTTCCTTCCTGGTGCTTCTCAACCACACCTGGTCAGCATGAGGCAACGAAGCATAACCACATCTATCTAGTCTTATTGCTCATAGCTGTTAAATGCCAAATCTCAATCAGAAATTTTAGAGGCGGAACCATCAATGCTTTTTGCTCCCCACGTTTCACAAGCAGAAGGATGGAAATCGGGAGGCACGTAGGAAAAGAGTAAAAGACCCAGTAAAGTTTCCTGAAAATGGGAAAATAAAGCAGAGACAGCAACCAAGAAACTCCATCATGCAGCAGGGAGGAAGGTGGATTAATATGAAGAGCATAGCCTGCAAACCTGCTCTGAGCCAAGAGGGCCTTTACTGAGAGGGGCCTCTAACCCTCTAAAACTTAGAAGGAACTAAGTTGGGCCCTAACCCAAGGTTGGTCAGGTGTCCTTGCCTTTTATTAAGAGGGGCCTCTAACCCACTCTATCTTGGAGAGACTGTAACTCCCCTAAGTTAGGCCTCTAACCCAATCCCATTATTTACCAGGTATGTGCACCCCACTCACCCTAAGTTAGCCAATTGGTGCATGCAGATGATTTTCCTTTGGGTTGGGGGTCTCTTCAGTATCATCCATTTGAGGTTTGCCAGAAATATGTTACAGGACCCCACACTTACCTAAAGGTAGTTGCTGGGTCAGGGTTTCTGCACCATGGTCCTGTCTGTGGTCACCAGAAATGTTACAGGAAAGAGGTCCTGGTCCAGACCCCAAGAGAGGGTTCTTAGATCTTGTGCAAGAAGGAATTCAGGGCAAGTCGACAGTGCAAAGCCAAGGCAAGTTTATTAAGAAAGTACAGTGGTGAAAGGACAGCTATTCCATGGACAGAGTAGGACATTCCCAAAAGTAAGAGGAGGAACCTGTCCACCCAGGTACAATGCTTGTATATATAGGGAGATGTGCTCTGCTACAAGGATTTGTGATAAAGGATTAATTTTCTTAATTACTATATTTTGCAAGAATCAATGTTGTTATCTTTATTTTTTTGTTTTTGAGATAGGGTCTCACTCTGTCACCCTGGCTCAAGGGCAGTGGCATGATCTCAGCTCACTACAACCTCTGTCTCCTGGGCTCAAGCAATTCTCCTGCCTCAGCCTCCCCAGTAGCTGGGATTACAGGCACATGCCACCACACCAGGCTAATTTTTTGTTTTTGTTTTTTGTTTTGTTTTGTTTTTTTAGTAGAGATGAGGTTTCACCACGTTGGCCAGTCTGGTCTCGAACTTCTGACCTCAAGTGATCCATCCACCTCGGCCTCCCAAAGTGCTAGGATTATGGGCATGAGCCACCACACCTGGCAATATTACTAACTTTAAAGCAAAATTAGGAATGTCTTTGTTCTCCAGATATCAGGATATGAGGACACTCCCAAGTCTGGGTCTGTTTAGTAAATGCTATTAATTTGTTCCATTAACCATAAACATCTAGAGGCCAGGAATGCCTAACTTTCTGAGAACACAGCCCAGCAAGTCCCAGCCTCATTTGCCAGCCCTCACTCAAGATAGAGTCACTCTGGTTCAAATACCTCTTACCCTGGCTCCAATCAGGAATAATCAGAAATCTGTAAGGATGATGCCTGAACATTGATTTATTTGTAAAGTTCCTCCAGGCAATTTGAATGCCTGGGAGGTGGAAAATCACTGCTTTAACCAGATATATTTTATAAACGTCTCTTGAACTGACTGTATTTATCTCCCACAATCCATCAAATTCCCATCTGATGAATTTCAGGAATTACACTATGTCATAATCACAAAATGCGACAAGGTAAACATGACCACTCTTTTCAGGACATGTACTGTCTGACAATTAAACCCGCAAACTGCAAAGGCACAGTCCTTGTCTGTAGAGTGAAACATGAAGATGTGATCAATATTGCCTACTATGCAAGAGTTCAGGAAGCTCTTAGATGCAAAATATTTTTAAAAGGGCATTAATATTCAAATTTCATCAAGATACACATGATGAAATATTCCAATGATATCACCAAGTGCAGAATTTATCAAGAAAACTTTCAGGAACTTGGTTCAGGACCCTACTGTATATGAACTATTGGGGAACCCATACAAGCTAAGGAATTTTTCAGGAAAATCCACGCATACAATGGTTTTCTCACAAGTTCAAGATACAACCTTCCTGAAGGTTGATATAGTCCTGGGTTAAGAAGTCCCAACATAGGGTATTTTCATCACTACTTCATAGAGAGGGTAGGTGGCGGAAAACACACCTTGTTTTTACATCTTGACCAGGAAAGGGATCTAAAGAAAAGAGAAGAGTCGAATAGATACAGTAAAAGATGATAAAGGGGATATCACCACCAATTCCACAGAAATACAAACTACCATCAGAGATTACTACAAACACCTTTATGCACATAAACCAGTAAATCTAGAAGAAATGGATAAATTCCTGGACACTTACACCCTCCCAAGACTAAACCAGGAAGAAGTTGAATCCCTGAATAAACCAATAACAAGGTCTGAGGTTGAGGCAGCAATTAATAACCTACCAACCACAAAAAGTCCTGGACCAGACAAGCTCACAGTCGAATTCTACCAGAGGTACAAAGAAAAGCTGGTACCATTCCTTCTGAAACTATTCCGAATAATACAAAAAGAGGGAATCCTCCCTAACTTATTTTATGAGACTAGCATCATCCTGATAACAAAGCCTGGCAGAGACATAACTAAAAAAGAAAATTTCAGGCCAATATCCATGATGAACATTGATGCAAAAATCTTCAATAAAATACAGGCAAACCAAATCCAACAGCTCATCAAAAAGCTTATCCATCACGATCGAGTTGGCTTCATCCTGGTGATGCAAGGCTGGTTTAACATACACAAATCTATAAATATAATCCATCATATAAACAGAACCAAAGACAAAAACCACATGATTATCTCAATAGATGCAGAGAAGGCCTTTGACAAAATTATGCTTAAAAAGTCTTAATAATAATCTAGGTATCCATGGAACGTATCTCAAAATAATAAAAGCTATGGCAAACCCACAGCCAGTATCATATACTGAATGGTCAAAAACTGGAAGCATTCCCTTTGAAAACTGGCAAAAGACAAGGGTGCCCTCTCTCACCACTCCTATTCAACATAGTATTGGAAGTTCTAGCCAGGGCAATCAGCCAAGAAGAAGAAATAAAGGGTATTCAATTAAGAAAGGAGGAAGTCAAACGACATGATTGTATATTTAGAAGACACCATTGTCTTAGCCCAAGATCTCCTTAAGTTGATAAGCAACTTCAGCAAAGTATCGGGATACAAAATTAATGTACAAAAATCACAAGCATTCCTATACACCAATAACAGACAAACGGAGAGCCAAATCATGAGCAAGCTCCCATCCATAATTGCTACAAAGTGAATAAAATACCTAGGAATACAACTAACAAAGGATGTGAAGGACCTCTTCAAGAAGAACTACAAACTACTACTGAAGGAAGTAAGAGAGGACAAACAGATGGAAAAACATTCCATGCTCATGGATAGGAAGAATCAATATCGTGAAAATGGCCATACTGCCCAAAGTAATTTATAGAAGTTATAGATTTAATGCTATCCCCATCAAGCTACCATTGACCTTCTTCACAGAACTGGTAAAAACTACCTAAATTTCATATAAAACCAAAAAAGAGCCTATATAGTCAAGACAATCCTAATCAAAAATCAAAGCTGGAGGCATCACACTACCTGACTTCAAACTATACTACAAGGCTACAGTAATCAAAACAGCATGGTAGTGGTACTAAAACAGAGACAGAGACCAATGGAACAGAACAGAGGCCTCAGAAGCAATACCACACATCTCCAACCATCTGATCTTTGACAAACCTGGCAAAAACGAGCAATGGGGAAAGGATTTCCTATTTAATAAATGGTGTTGGGAAAACTGGCTAGCCATATGCCGAAAGCCGAAACTGAACCCCTTCTTTATACCGTATACAAAAATTAACTCCAGATGGATTAAAAATTTAAACATAAGACCTAATGCCATAAAAACCCTAGAAGAAAACCTAGGCAATACCATTCAGGACATAGGCATAGGCAAGGACTTCATGACTAAAACACCAAAAGCAATGGCAACAAAAGTCAAAATAGACAAATGGGATGTAATTAAACTCCAGAGCTTCTGCACAGCAAAAGAAACAATCATTAGAGTGAACTGGCAACCAACAGAATGGGAAAAAATTTTTGCAGTCTACTCATTTGACAAAGGGCTAATATCCAGAATCTACAAAGAACTTAAACAAATGTACAAGAAAAAAACAGCCCCATCAAAAAATAGGTGAAGGATATGAACAGACACTTTTCAAAAGAAGATATTAATGCAGCCAACAAACATATGAAAAAATGTTCATCATCACTAGTCAGTAGAGAAATGCAAATCAAAACTACATTGAGATACCACCTCACACCGGTTAGAATGGCGATGATTAAAATATCTGGAGACAATAGATGCTGGAGAGGATGTGGAGAAATAGGAATACTTTTACACCGTTGGTGGGAGTATAAATTAGTTCAACCATTGTGGAAGACAGTGTGGTGATTCTTCAAGGATCTAGAAATAGAAATACCATTTGACCCAGCAATCCCATTACTGGGTATATACCCAAAGGATTATAAATCGTTCTACTATAAAGACACATGCACACATGTTCATTGCAGCACAGTTTACAATAGCAAAGACTCGGAACCAACCCAAATGCCCACCAGCGATAGACTGGATAAAGAAAATGTAGCACATAGACACTATGCAATACAATGCAGCCATAAAAAAGAATGAGTTCGTGTCCTTTGCAGGGATATCGATGAAGCTGGAAACCATCAATCTCAGCAAACTGACACAAGAACAGAAAACCAAACACCTCATGTTCTCACTCATAAGTGGGTGTTGAACAATGAGAACACATGGACACAGGGATGGGAGCATCACACCGGGGCCTGTCAGGGCGTGGGGGGAGCTAGGGGAGGGATAGCAGGGGGTGGGGGGATTGGGGAAGGATAACATTAGGAGAAATACCTAATGTAGATGGATAGGGGGATGGATGCAGCAGCCACCATGACATGTGTATACCTGTGTAACAATCCTACACAATCTACACATATACCCCAGAACTTAAAGTATAATAAAAAAAAATTTTTTTAATGAAAAAAAGAAAAGGGGAAAATATAAATTTATGGAATAATCATAAATCATAGGCATAGTAGGCAATATTGATGGCTTCTTCATGTTTCACTCTACATGAAGTAATACGGTTACAGGAAGAGTGAAATTAGATGAAGTAAACGGAGCACTTACTACATTGTATTTACTGAATTGTGTTATAGGTGAGACTTCTAGGATGGCAAGAACTTAAATATATTCAGGGATTTATAAGATTTTTCTGATAAAGCAAACTCCAAAAGCCGTTTGCAAACAAACTGTTTGTAAAGCAAACTCTAAAAAGTGGGAGACGTCCAGTGTTCCAGTGGAAGCAAGGATTGTTGGTTTTTATTTGAGGCCAGGGATCCTAGAAGGAAACAGGTTAGAGTGTGATGTGACATGTGGGGTAGCCCCATGTTATTGTACAGGGAGCTACACTTCTGCAGGCCTTCTCATGGCTCAGAGGCAACTATCCTAATTCTGTTCTATAAATTCCTTTCTTTGTGATGAAAAACAGAAGGCAAGGCCCTGCACAGACAAAAGAGATTATTCCATTCGTCGCATGGGAAAGTCATACCAAAATTCTTGTAAAGTTCGAATACAAAAACAAAGGTGCATTCCGGCATCTTAATTCCAAGTTCCCTGTAGCCGTGACTACGAATGCCAGGCTGGGGCTTCAAAGAGGCAGCAGCATCCTTTTCTTATGAAAAGAAAGCTGTGGGAGAAGAAAGCCCACAGTGGCCTAGGCGATTTGTTGATGATTTTTTATCACAGCAGCTGCTTCTCAAAGAGTTAAACAACTTTCTTTCAGGAGCCACGAGGGAGTGAGTTTTGAAGGATTCAAAAACCGCTGTCCTCTCTTCCCCTTCATTGCACACAGCCCATTACAGCTACTCCGTAGCGGAAGGCTGACCTCTGCAACTGGGGTTCGTTCTTTCCGTAGCTCTTCTTATCTCGTTTCTCTGGCCCCTCCCTCCTCTCCTGTTTGTTTTCCTCTCTCCCTCCTCTTCTATCTATCTTTATTTTTTTTTTTTAAGACCCATTTTCATTCTGTCGCCCAGGCTGGAGTGCAGTGGTGTAATCCCAGCTCACTGCAACCTCTGCCTCCCGGGTTCAAGCAATTCTCATGCCCCAGCCTCCCAAGTAGCTGGGATTATAGGCACATGCCACCACGCCCAGCTAATATTTGTATTATTAGTAGAGATAGAGTTTTGTCCTGTTGGCCAACCTGGTCTCGAACTCCTGATCTCAAGTGATCACTTTTATCCTTCCCTTCTTTCTATTTATCTCCTTCCATTTCTTTCTCCCTCCTTTCTCTCTCTCTGTCTCTCTCTCCCCTTCCCTCCTTCCTTCTCTGTCCATTAGAATCTCTCCTGGTATTTTAGCTTTCCATCCCATCCCTCCCTGAGAATAAGGCTCCCTGGAAGCCTCACCGTTTATCTCTGAGCTTCTTCCTGATAAACTTAGGTGAGTTTGATGGTGTGATAAAAATGTCATAGCTCTGCCACATGTCCTCTCAGAGAAAAGGACAAACCTTATTCTCCTAAACGTCAGAGTTCAGTGGTCATTTCTCAGCGGTATAAAATCTGACAGGTAGACGTTGCTTTGGCCACTGACGCTTTAAAAAGCATCTCTCTCTCATCATCGTCTCTCAGGAGATGCTTTTAAAAAGCATCTCCTCTGTTCATTCTCACCCATACCCGGTTCATTTACTCTTCAGGGAGAGGCAGGCACCAAGTCTACATTTTATTACCTGTCACATAGAAGAACAGACATTATACCAAAACTCACTACGATGAGGCAGCCAGCTAATTAAACTACTTACAGCCCCGTAAGAACAATCCAGAAAATCCTAGGTGGACTTGTTTCTACATGTATGCTTATAGGAGAAGCGAGTGTCTAAAAGCTAGTCTCTGTCACCGTGACTCCCATTTCCATGTAACATCTGGCGCCTTCTCCACGTTCATCACAGTGACCCCTCGACCCTGCTGTGCTGTGCCCACCTCACCTGTTTCTCTGCAATTCTGTCTTACCACTGCCGGATAACAGAGCCATGTGACCCTCAGACATCCTTAAAATTCTGTGCACCCAACTCCATCTGGCTGTAGCTTTGGAAAATCCGATAGAAGTTGCATAGAAATTTGTGGGAATGAGGAAAAGTGTGCTCCTAACGGAGAATGGGAAAGGAAGGGAAACCTGTAAGAAATGGGATCACTGCTTCCCGTAATTATCCACAAATACCTGCTCTGTGGCAGCTGAGCAGCTCACAGCCCGTGGACTTTGGAAACTGGAGTGATGGTATCTAAGCCCAGGCAAATGCTGCAAAGCATATTAAAGCTGGCTTGTTCATTTTGGAACGGCATCTCTGATTGCTCTTTACGGGGATGTGTGCTCTTGGTTACACGTGAAGGTACAGAGAGAAATGGCCAAGGGCTGCCTGCTCCCAGCCAAGCGTGCTATTCCTCGTCAGTCCCTTAAAGCTCTTCTTCTCTGTGTCTTCTCTGCAGTGGGGATGGCGCCTCCTATGAGGTCATGCAGATCGACGTGGAGGTGGAAGAGCCCAGCGACCTGCCAGCCACACAGCTGGTCACCTGGCAGGTGGAGTACCCCGGAGAGATCACATCTGACTTGGGAGTGTCCAAGATCTATGTGAGCCCAAAGGACCTGATTGGAGTTGTGCCGCTGGCTATGGTAAGGAAGCCCCGCCGTGGGCTGTTAGGAGTGAACTCGGGAGAAGGGAAGGCTCCGCCCTGGGACCCAGGCTGGGTGGGGAAAAGTAGGGGAGCCAAGAACCAGGACAGGGAGAAACAGAACCACAGAGTTGACTGCCAGTAGCCAATTGTGTGTGTGTGTGTGTGTGTGTGTGTGTGTGTGTGTGTGTGTGTGTGTGAATATTCTTATATATAAAAAACAACTTTCTTAACATATTATTTAGAAAATAAACTCCAGGTATTAGATTTGGGTCTGCTGTTGTGTGAAATTGTTGATGACTCGATAAATGTGTTTGTAGCGTATGGTGTAGACGCCTGTGGCTCTCACACACACACAGTTGTGGAGTCCATGTAGATCAAGGATGGGAGTGGAATGTGCTGAGACATTTGCCAAGCACCTGCCTGGTCCCCCAGACCACCGCTTAGGAAACATTGGCCAGTGTTCTGATGCAATGCTCAAAGAACACCAGAAATCAGTTTTTCAGTCCAAGGCGACATGGACAGAGGCGCGGTGGCACCAGCCTGGTTACTGTGTTGGTCATTTGGAAATGTCAAGGTGTTTGGGTCACTGCAGTTGACAAGGGTTCTTGCTGTTTTATTTTAGAGGCACCGAGCCTCCCTGGTTACTATTTTGTGTGAGATGGTCTTGTGCTTTGCTTTGGGCTCTTAGTGGTTCTGTCACTGGGAATGGCAACGCGTTTGTCTCGAGCAGATGCTGATTAGAATTTGCTCCTTTCCCCACCTCTGGTCTGAGGAGCCTGAGCAGCTCCTGCTTCTGCGCTCAGCCCAGGCCTGGCTGTCTGCTGTTTCCCGCACCCCACACTCCGTGTTCCTCCTGCCTCACATGGCCCTGATGCTGCTGCTGCCTGTTCCAAAACCCTTTGTTCTTCATAGCCTATACGGGTCCCCAGTCCCACAGAAGTCCCTCTCCCTGTCCCTCGACAGCCTCTGAAACATTTCCCATCCTACAGACCTTTTCTTGCTGTGCTACATGTAATGTTCTAGAGCTAGAAACGAAAGTCTCAGTGGAGACCCCCTTGACATGTGTACCAGTTAGGAACTGCATTTGGCTGACAGCAACAGAGCTCCCTGTCCAGGCACCCTACCTTACCCTCTGGCTAATTATGAATTAAGTACAAATTTCTTCTGTCATGTAAAGAAGTTCCTAGAGTTAGTGGTCTAGGGCTGGTTTGGTGTTCTATGACATCTGAGACCCAGGCCCTATCTTTCTTTCTACTTCAGCAGTCAAGTGCATGGATCCCATCCTCATGATTACCTCATGGTCCAAGATAGCTGCTGAGATGCCAGCCATCACATCTATATTCTGCAGATCAGCAAAACATAAAAAGGCAGGAGTTCAACCAGGGCCAGTCTCTTTTCCTTTTCAGGAGAACTTTACAAGAATCCAACATACTATTTCTGGTTGCATCCAATTCGCCAAAACTTAGTTATATGGCCACACCTAATTGTAAGGAAGACTGAGAAACCTAACATTTTTAGCATGAAAGAGTGCTCAGATTCTGTTACAAGGAGACAAGAGAAAAGGTATTCTAAGGCAATGAGCAGCATCTGCAGCACTGAGGCCGAGAGGTCCCTCATCTTAGTAGCAGTTTTCCATTTTTCACTGGTCATTATGAGCCTCCCAGGAAAAAGAATAACATAACAAATTATGGTCTCCGCTAGTTATTTGTGCAACCATACTTAATTTCATCGTGCCTCAGTTTCCTCATCTGTAAAGGGAGTTGTAGATATAATACCTACCTATAATGTTGTCGTAAGGATAAAACAGTAATTAAAGTGTACTTAGGCAAGGTGCGGTGGCTCGTGCCTGTAATCCCAGCATTTTGGGAGGCCGAGGTGGGCAGATCACTTGAGGTCAGGAGTTCAAGACCAGCCTGACCAACATGGCAAAATCCCATCTCTACTAAAAAACTACAAAAATTAGCCAGGCGTGATGGCACATGCCTATAATCCTAACTACTTGGGAGGCTGAGGCATGAGAATCACTTGAACTTGGAAGACAAAGCTTGCAGTGAGCCAAGGAGGCACCACAGCACTCCAGCCTGTGTGACATGGTGAGACTCTGCCTCAAAAAAAAAATGTGTACTTATTAGAGTGCTAAGCCTAGAGCAAGCACAGGGTAAATGTTATCTATATTATGATTAATTAATAAATTTAAAATATAAACAATACTGTGGAAATAATGTTATAAACTTTGTCAGGTAAGGGGCTTATCCACAGCTTCCATATTTTACAATATAAGAAGAATGGTAGACAGTACGTAGGTACTCAGTAATTCTTGAACTGAATTAAATGTACAGGATTCAAACTTGGTGGGGCCAGGCGTGGGGGCTCACACCTGTCATCCCAGCACTTTGGAAGGCCAAGGCAGATGGATCACCTGAGGTCAGGAGTTCGAGACCAGCCTGACCAACATGGCAAAACCCCATCTCTACTAAAAATAAAGAAATTAGCCAGTTCTGGTGGTATGCACCTGTAGTTTCCAGGTACTCGGGAGGCTGAGGCAGGAGAATGGCTTGAACCCAGTAGGCAGAGGTTGCAATGAGCCACCACACATCAGCCTGGGTGACAGAGCAAGACTTCACCTCAAAAAAAAAAAAAAAAAACTTGGTGTGCTGAGTTGTTAGCAGTGGGCTCTGAGCGGCTTCCTCTGGAACTAAGTAGAAAGTCAGAGTCTGAGCTACTTTGTTTTGAGAATGTTCTGAGTTCTCTTCCCAGAGAAAGGTGCCTTATTTTAACATTGATTTGGTGGGTAAAGGAGTGTTGTCATGCGGGGGATATGGTTGCCATTATTAAATTACTTTGCTTTTGTTCATTCTATCTTTATTGAGAGATATGTGAAGGAAATTTTATATCCATGCATCCATTGATTGATTGACTGATGTCACACATCCCTGAAACGTAAGAGAAAAAGAAGGAAAGCCAGCCCGCCTGGATGGGGGTAGTGAGTGAGTTGAGTTCAGAGTCTCCAGGGAGCTGGAAAGCCAGCATGAGGAGCTGGGTTTTGTGTGTAGTGGGAGGCCGCCGCGAGGTGGTCTGCAGGGGAGCCACAGGGAAGGACGTATGTTTTCAGAAGATCATTCTGGCTGTACGTGGAGAATGAACTCAAGAGGATAAGAGAGCATTAGAGTGTTAGGGGACTGTGTTCTGGCTGCTGGAATAAAAGGACCTTCTGATGCCAACCTGCTTTCAATACCATGTCTGAATGTCAGTGGCCTGCGACTCATAAGGTGTCTCCAGCAGGTCAGGGTGTGACCTCTTTCCATCCTGTTGCTTTGAGCGACCCCAAAGACATTGACCTAATCACTCTGACTCCAAATTAATGATAACCATTCCCACATTGCAGCTACTTTCTGAGTTTTAATATTCTGTGTTGGTGAAGTTGAAGGAAAAGGAATCATTACACATAGCAGGTGGAATTACACATTTCTTAAGCTTTCTGGAAGGCAGTTTGGCAAACCGTATTTAAAAGGTAATGCAGTATTGCATATTGTATTACTTTTTTAAAAACATTTTTATCATTTTTTTTTTGAGACAGGGTTTCTCTCTGTCACCCAGGCTGGAGTGCAGTGGTGTGATCTCAGCTCACTGCAACCTCTGCCTCCCAGGTTCAAGGAATTCTCCTGTCTCAGCCTCCTGAGTACCTGAGATTACAGCACACGCCACCACATCTGGCTAATTTTTGTCTTTTTAGTAGAGATGGGGTTTCACTGTGTTAGCCAGGCTCGTCTTGAACTCCTGACCTGAGGTGATTCACCCACCTCAGTTAACCAAAGTGCTGGGATTACAGGCGTGAGCTACCTCACCTGGCTTATAATTTTTATAAGGGGTAAAGGGGAGAGTGTGCTCCTCTCCATCGCAAGCACCCCACCTCTGCTCCCACCCCATCAGCCTAGGAGCTCTACCAAGCACTGACATCTAGCTGCAAGGGAGGCTGGAGAAAGTGAGCTATTCCAGGAGCCAGGGGCCCAGCTGCACGCATGCAACAGTGGGAGAAGGAACGAGTGCACGTGGGGAAATGTCTGCCGCTATCTTGGAGCATCCTATCGGGCTGAGATAACAGCAGTGAAGCAGCAGCATCTGCCTTAGATGGCAAGACTCCCCAATGCATTGGATATAGGTGTAAAGAAAAGACAAGAATGAAAGATGCATCCTAGTTTTAGGCCCAAACAAAAAGTTCCCCAAATATCTCCGTGGCACTACCACACAAGCTGAAAATTTAATAGTTTTTTGTCATAAAATAGCTTGTGGTTTATATTTTTGTAAAACAATCTTTGCACACATTTCTAATGAGTTCCTCCAGGTCAGCTTTTAGAAAGAAATTTGAATCAAAGGATATTCAATATTGTATTACTTTTTTATGATGTTCACCAAACTGCCTTCCAGAAAGCTTAACCGATTTAAAATTCCACCTGTCGTGTGTAATGATACCCATTTTCTGCAACTCCACCAAACAAAATACTTTTAGAAAACAGACGATTTATTAAGCAAAAATTCTATCTCAGTGTTGCTTTAATTTGCCCTTCTTAGATGACTTATTTCCTTATTAAGCATTTGTTCTTTGCCCATCTTCTTGTCTCGTTGGGAATTCAATTTCTTCTTATAACTTTGTTATAAATCTTTGTTTTTTACCGTGGTAGAAATCACGTAGCATTAAAGTTAGCATCTTAACTATTTTAAGTATATCGTTCAGTAATGTTAAGTATTTTTGCATTGTTGTGCAACAGATCTCCAGAACATTTTCATCTTTCAACACTGAAGCTCTTTAGCTACTAAACATAAATTCCTCATTCTGCCAGCCCTCCTCCCCAGACACTGGTAACCACCTTCCTATTTGCACATATTAGTGATCCTAACCTTTTCCTTGGCGTATCGCAGGTACTCTTACTAGTTTACCATTTGCCGACTAACTTTGCTGGTCATACTTTTCTGATATCCACAGACTTCTGCCTGTTTGTGTAACTTGTATGTAGTCAAATCCATTGATCTCTTCCATAATGGAAGGCCCTCATCTCCCTCTAATTATATCCAAGATGGAAAAGGCATAAAATCTCCAAATATTAAAATATCCACACACAGCACAACTAAATAAGTAGATTACCAGTCTTCAAAAATAATGCTGAAAGTAAGTGTAATCATAGCACCTTCGTGCTATTATTAAGGATTTGAGGTCTACTTGGGCTGAAGCTGGTGGCCTCTCCATTCTTTGTGTGCTGTGTAATTTCATCTCCAGGGAAGCTCTGGGATGAGATGCTGTCAGGCATTTGCATTGAAAACTACTTTTTAGAAACACGTATTTTTCAATATTTTTTATTTTTTTCTTGAAGTCTTCTTCAGTATTTTGCCTTTTTTCCTCTAATGTCTAGGGTCTTGAAAAACGTTTTAGTCTCTTAATCCAGTCACGTGTTTGTATGTGATTTATTACATTGTTTTTTCAGTTCAGGAAATCATGCCTCACTGTGTTGTGAGTAAATACGGCTTTGTTTTTAGGGAGGCAAATTCTGAGAGAAAAGCTCTTTAAAGGTGCAGTAGCATTCATCCAGTAAGTGTTTATCTGTAACCACGTTAGTGTCTGAATCTGAAGAATGGTGTTTGATCTTCATTTTTTCTTTTCTTTTCTTGAGACAGAGTCTCGCTTTGTCACCCAGGCTGGATGCAGTAGCATGATCTCAGCTCACTGCAACCTCTGCCTCCCAGGTTCAGGGGATTCGCAAGCCTCAGCCACCCAAATGGCTGGGATTACAGGCAGGCACTACCATGCCCAGCTAATTTTTATACTTTAATAGATATGGGGCTTTGCCATGTTGCCCAGGCTGGTCTCGAACTCTTAGCCTCAAGCAACCCAGCCACCTCTGTCTTTCAAAGTGCTGGGATGAGGGGCCTGAGCCACCACACCCAGACTGGTGTTTGCACTTCTTGGATGAGTTGGAATCCCCTTTGTGGTGACACAGCTTCCCAAAAAGAGAGATCCCGTTTCTCAAAGCTCTTCAACATCCTTCTCTCCTAACTGCCTCCTGAGTTTTGGCTAAAACAATTGTTTTGAGTTTACACCAATGTTCAGGGGTAATGGCACTGATATATACACTTTATCAATTTTTGAATACCTTATCAGCCAGTCCTTTAAAACATATTAACAAGTCCTCTTCATTGTCAAATAAAACAAACTGTTTTATTCTTCTTGGGTAGTGGCTGTTCGGGCATTATTCTTGTGGCTGCTGTTGCTGTAAGTGCAGGAAATGGAGGCGAACTCTCCTGTGGGATTTTAAGATCATGCCCTCCCAAGTGCATCTCTTGACCAGCTTCTCATGCTGCTTTTGGTCTCAGCTATGACCAGTAACCTTTAGTTATTAGAATGGATCTGAGACTTCAGAGAAAACGTAATCAGGAGACATGGTCAGGATAGACACTGTCTGCATTATCCTTGAAAGTAATCAGAGGAGAAGCCCAGCCCTCCAGGGACCTAGTGCTGGTGGTGGCTCATGGTGCTCATGATGGTGTAAGGATACACACAGACGCATCTGCCAAACCCCGCCCTGAAGATCCCGGGGAAGACCCCAGAACTCTTAAACAAATGTGAAGAACCCAACATGCCATTGCTCTTTAGGAAGTGCAATTTGTTTCACATTCTGAGTTTTTTCTCAAACGTGATTCTGATGGAAAGGCAAAAAGCATCTCAGTTCTCTCAATGTAGCCCGCCTCCCATGCTGCGCCCTCCACGGGGCCTTCCTGGATCCTCGTGGTCAGACAGGACCCATGTTGACCGCTCTACTCTCTGCACCCATGTTTTCCTTGCACACAGTGAGGGCACTGAGTCGACCAGTCAGAGGATTCTGACATTATTGAGTTATTCTTGCTGGTTGAGAGCATGTGTTTGGAGCCATCACAGGTAGGAGCCTTACCCAAGAAGCTTGGGAGGACATGAGCTCAGTACAGCCCTTTGATTTGCACTCAAAGTCCTTTTTCTTTGAACCCTGCTGTATTTGTCTGTTTACTGTTGCTTACAGCAGAATGCCTGAAACCAGGTGATTTATCAGGAACATTATTTCCTAAAGTTACGGAGGCTGAGAAGTCCAAGGTCAAGGGGCCACATCTGGTGAAGGCCTTCTTGCTGGTGGGGACTCTCTGCAGAGTCCCGAGGAGGGTGGGGCAGGGCAGTGTATGGTGAGGGGGCTGAGTGAGCTATTGCTGTCTCAGGTCTCTCTGCCTCTTCTTATAATGCCACCAGTCTCACTCCCATGATAACCCATCAATCCATTCACCCATGAGTGATTACTTCATCCACGAATGGATTAATTCACTCATGAGTGTAGAGCCCTCATGGCCTAGTCACCTCTTAAAGGACCCGCCTCTCAATACTGCCACATCAGGGATTCGGTTTCAACATGATTTTGGAGGAAACACTGAAACCACGGCACCCACCTAAACCTCTCCAACCTCCAAGCTTTGTTTCCAAACTGGAAGCTGCTAGACCCCAGTGCATCCCTCCTGCCCTGTGATGTTTCATGCTGAGATGCCGTTTTCTCATTTGCACGAGTAGGGGGCTCTGTAACCCAGGTGGCCATAGGTGAAGCGATGCAGTTATTCTTGGCCTGCCCCTCCACCTACTTTGTTGAATGCTGAGTTCTTTCGTCATATGATTCTTGGGATTACGATAAAGTAATCATTAAGGAATCTCTTCCCTCCTAATCTCAGCTGCATCTTCCTAAATCTTCCTGATTAAGACGTGTTCTCCTAAATCTCTGATTTGGTAGAAAATTTCCATTCCTGTGATCTTAGCAGACAAAACTTACTCATATTTTTAGAACCATATAACTTTACTATTGTAATCCTTCTGACGAAATGCATTTTAAATAAGCTTTACTGAATCAAGTATGTTTCTCTCCTTACATAAAATGAAATTCCTTTTCACGATCCATGCTCTCCCCTCATCCTCAGAATCTTGGGGATGTATTCCCCTGGCATAGTCACCTGGTGTGTGTTACATCCTTTCAATACCGTGATTCTGCTCAAACCCTGTCCTTCTGGTATCACCCTGCAGAAAGCACGGGACCAGCCCATAGTAGGTGCTCAGTCAAGGCTTGTAAGAGAACAGCTTTATCTCTCGTTGTAATATACATGCATTTGCAAAGAGATGGTAACCCAGGTGACCTGTTTCCCAGCAGTTTTGAAAGTCAGCACAGGTAATGTGTGGTGACAGTCACCCACTAAGCTCAGGACTTGAGAAAAGGCTGTCAAATTAGGGAAGGGAGCTTCCTTTCCTGGCTTGAATTATATATAGATTTTAATTTTTGGCATAAAAGCAGATTCCTGGCTCTTTTTATTTGACTGTTCATAGCATTCTTTTGCTGTGTCGGCCTATTAATTAATATGCCAGATACCCTCTGTTGTTTTACTCAGACTTTTTGAAAATTCAGCACACTATGGCTTTCACTTTTATACTTTCTCAACCAAGTGCAAATTAAGATCCTGCAATCGCCCTTGAGAAAATCTCTTCTCTAAAGCACCTTCTCGCTTTGTGTGTTTGCTGAGTGGCCACTGCTCCCTAAACAGCATTCACATTAATTACAGCAAATGCTTTCTGTTTATTAGGTACCAGGTATGGTTCTAGGAACTTCATATATATGTGGGGGAGATGCGAGGAGATGAGGCTGGGGTAGGCAGGAGCTGGGTTCTAGAGACCCCATCAGCCACGGTACCTGCAGCAGGATCTCTGATTGAAGATGTAAAGAAAGTTCATGTATATATATATATACACACATAAAGAACTGAATTCCCACAGTGACCCAGTGAAGTCGATATGACTATTACCCCATTTCACAGATGAATGAGGCCACACAGAGTTTGAAGAATGGCCCCAAGCTACCCAGCTAAGAAGCTGAGCTGAAATTAGATTCCAGATGGATGAGTTCCAGAGTCTAAGCTCACAACCAGTCCACTACACCCCTCTCACACGGGAAGCAGAGCGTAGGCTGTTGATCAGTTCCATATGCGAAAAGATCTTTGGAAAATGCAAATGCAAGGAGGTACACTCATAAAAATACAAAATTGAGAAGTCTTATTGAAATAGAAAAAGTCATCTGAAAATGAATTATTTATTATGCACAAAGCCACTGCCTTTTCTTTTCAGTCCGCTCTGTTGCCTCTGATGTCCCCTAATGAGCAGTCCTCTCCAGAGGTGACTTATAATGAGACGGTGGTGGCGGCTGAACCTCAGTGCTTTTAAAGGCCCATAGTATGAAACAGACGCAGGAGAGTTACTGCTTTTGTTGCTCGCCGTGTGATTATTACGGCCCCAGCTATTGTACAACCAATTGCTATCAGTGAACAAATACTCATGATGTAACTCATTTGAGAGGCACTGCAGAGACACAGTCTATTCGAAAAGCACTTCCTGAGCCCACCATGTGCTGGGCACCTGCCTTTGTCTTGAGATTTAGCAAAACTCATGCCACTCGGGAAGCAGCTGGGAAATATGTCAAAAATAATTGAGCAAGATAATTTCAGAATTAATACATGCTTGGAAGAAAGCAGAATGGGGTATCATGGAGGGGACTCATGGAGATGTGCTCTTTCAGACTAGGTTGTCCCTGCAGAGATGATATTTGAGCTCAGACGTAGTTCAAGGAAGGCCCAGCCTGGGAAGCTGTGAGAGGAGCTGGCAAAAGTGGGTGCCGAAGCCCAAAGCAGGGGCCAGCTCTGAGTGCTTTCGAATGGAAAAAGGTCCGGTGCAGCTGGAGGGAGTGTGGGGGAAACAGTACCAGGAGATGAGGTCAGGGTAGGCGGGAGCTAGGTACTAGAGACCCTATCATGCATGGTACATGCAGCAGGATTTCTGGTTCAAGATGTTTAAATCTGATACAATCATGATTTACTGTTTAATATCACTCTGAATGCTATGAGGAGATCAGATTTGCAGGGAGAGATCAGCGTTGGAAATAGAAAGACCACTTGCGGGCTCCTTTGAAGGTCCAGGTGGAAAGGATGACAACTTGGAATAGGGTGATGATGAGAAAACTGAAGATAAGTGGAAGGTCTCAGGATGTATTTCCTACATATTAACACCAGGACTTGCTTATTGGCTGGACGAGGAGTGTGTTTGAACAGGAGGCAGCAAATGTGAGTCTCGACTAGGCAGACTGTCTAGTGAAACTCTCCGAGATGATACAAATGTTCTATCCTCTAAGCCATTCACTATAGTGACCACAGCCATGTGGTTACTGAGTTCTAGAAATGTGGATTGTGTAACTAAATAAGTGAATTAAAAAATTAATATTAACATCAGCAACAATGTGTGCTAGTGGCTATTAGGTTAGACAATATCTAAAGGTTTGGCTTGGAGGATTCAGGGGGAAGTCACATTATTTACTGAGATGATGGTGGTTGGTACACTCTCCACCTGCTGTGTGGACCCACTGTTTGTTTTTCTCCACCTTGCTTTGTGCCTCTGGGGTCTTTCCTCTATGGATTACATCGAACAGGCTGCCCTGCCCACTGGCTTCTGCTTGGGTTCTGCCAAGGTAATGCACTGAGAGGAGAACGGAGACCAGATAGAAGTTCCTTCCCCCATAAACCAATGTGTCAATGGCCGTGTGCTCCATCAAAAGCCCCTGCTATTGTCAGTCAGCTCTCTCCTTAAGCAACAGCAGCAGTGCCAGTTGTGACGTCTGGGTTGTCAACACAGGCATGTGTGTCAGTCTGCACTTAGATTTGTCTCATTCACACCCTTCTACCCAAAGGTGCAGGTATCTGAGTGCTCCATTAGAGCTTACAGTGCTGTGCCTGCCCCCAGATTTATGTATTTGAATACATACGATTTTCTTATAAACTGTTTTCTTTTATTTATATTTTATAATTTAGTGAAAATATTGTATGCATTTTTAAAGTTGTATGGGTAGATTATGTTAATTGTGGTTCTTATTTCAGGACAGTAAGGTAAGTGCTACTTTATTTGTTACATAAATACTTGTTATATAAAAGGAGAAATAGCTCAAATAGAAAAGTTGAAAACAGTAGGGTTGGCACACACTGTTGAAGGGACAGGTAGTATATATTTTCAGCCTGGCAAGCCACACGGTCTCCATGTGGTGATTCCACCTGCCTGTGGGCAGGAAGGCAGCCATAAACATGTAAGCGAATGCGTGTAGTTCCGGTAAAAAGCTGAAACTTTATGAGAGCTGAAACTGTAATCACATATAAATGTCATGTGTCACAAAGCAGTGTACTTCTTTTGATTTTTTTAACCACTTATTTGAATGCCTAAAGCATTTGTAGCTGCAGGACATACAGAAGCAACAGCTTTTGCAGACTGATTTGCCCATCCCTGGTCTAACATCAGTGCAGCCTTGGCTTATCCAGGCCTGAGTTCCTCCTTCTGGGGGTTGACAATACTCCCCTAAAATCCCCAATTAGGATATAGATTTTTATCTCCTTGAATGAAGAGTTCCCTAAAAATAAAAAAGTAGTGTTATTGTGAACTGTATTTTCCACAGAGAAGAGATGAATTCTGACTGTACATCACCTTATGGAGAGCGTCCACGGCATTAACTGAGGCAGGTGGCTTGAGCTACATTTTCCCTTGATCATTCTGAAGCCACCTCAGGTTTGATAACTCAGCCCCGAGCCTGTTAATCCCTGTCGTGAGCGAACCCTCCAGATGGTGCAGTCTTCCATCCTTTCAGAGTCCTGGGGGACCTCCAGCACTCATGGCGCTCAGCCATCCCACATCATCCTTCATGCCCCTCACATTCTCCGGTGAACTTCATCGTCTTCCTCTGTGGTGGTGTCCACTGGACAGTGTCAGAGCTTGTTTGCTCTGTAGCCAGCAATGACCTTTGAATTAAACTCATATAAGAGTTGAAGGCAGAACAGGAAGGAGAACTGGAAACTGATTTAAGGGCGTGTTTCTGACGAAGTCTCAGGTTCCACTTGCTCAGAGCAGGTATTTCCTTGCCTCTTGACTTGCTTTCTAAGGACTGACTCACTCCATAGCACCTAAAATCTTATCGGCAAGTACTAGAAGGTGAAAACACCTTTTACAAAGGCTGGAGTGCATAGGGATTCATATTTCAGGTTTTGTGCCGGCTGCCAAGCTTCCAGTCCACTCTTGTATCTGTGAGACTTGTATTTCCCATGAGAAAGACCACTTAAAGCCCGACTCAAAATTCCAGCAAACCTCAGGCTCTACCTAACTTGCAGGTGCCACCCAGCTTCACCTGATGTATGTTTTAGGGTGAATGTGATTTTGGCATTCTGTAATGTGTGGGTCACACCATGGCACACAAAATCCAGCCTCATCAGGAAGGCCTTTTCTGACCACCCTGTCTAAAGAGTATCCTGCCATGCTCTGTACGCCCTTATCCTCACTTCCCTTTTCTCCATGGTATTTCTTTACACCTAACGTATCTTGTTTCTGTCCAGCATCCAATCCCCAAGGGAACAGGGGTAGTGCCTGTTGTGTTCGTGCTGTATTTGTAGCCCTTGGACCGGTGTCCATCCCGTGATAGAAGCTCAGTAACCATGCTGGTGCCGGGGAATGAATCAGATGGAGCGAATTTAGATGCCTGGTCTCAAAGTGTATAACTGAGCAGACTTTGGGTGAGGTAAATGGCCTTTCTGCACCTCACTTTTGTCACCTGCAAACTGAAGGTAATGATGGTACCTCTGCTTCACAGGGTGATGTGAAATGTAATGAGTGCGGAAGTGAAACACTGAATACAGGGTGTGTCACTCGGTGGCTTTACAATAAATACATGTGCTGCTCTTTACAGCAATGCCAAAGAAGGCGTGTTTGGGGATATTCACACACACAAAATTAAAGTCATTATCACTTTTTTCTTCTACACGTTTTTCAAGAAATTAAGGAAAAAGTAAACATTCAGTGTCCTGTAGGAATGAAAAGACTAAATAAATCTATGATATTTTACAAAATAAGTAATGACGGCTATGCTCTGTGTGTGGAGCCTGAACTCTTCTCTCAGGCAGGCACCAAATGCCAGAATGCTGCATCTGTTAGGAACTTTTCAAACTCAAACCAAACTGGCTTAGGCAGAAATCAGAATTTATTGGTCCACTGTTTAAGACTGGATTCGCTTGGCTATGCGAACAGTCAGACTGTGTCCAATTAGGCCATCAGTCTACCCTAAACTGGTAGCAATCACCAGATACCCAGGTTAGTCCAAGACAGGCTTCCTAAACTCATCATAAACATGGGAACAGTATCACCATGACTTGCTAAGATCAGCTTCCTCCAAATGCAGTCAGTAAAAGGTGGATTCCTGGATAAATTCAGGCTTCCAACAGAAAGGAACAGAAGCTGGGCAACACTTGAAGACTGAAAAAAGAAAATCCTCAGCCAGAAAATGACAAGGCAAGTATGGTTATATAGAATTTTGGGTGAAGGAGGTAACTGCTTTTCATTTATTTACAAAATAGATCTTGAAACCTTCAAAAGAAACCCTACTTCCTATGGAAAATGTGCTTGAAAAATCAGAGGCATGTGAAGAAAGGTCCTACCCACTATTCCTCATTAATAAAACACACGTGGCAAGGCAGGGGAGAAATGACTCCTGTCTTCAAGAGGACATGGCTAGCACTGCCACCCTGAATGAAGCCAACATACCTACCTGTCCAGTTGTAGCTGGTCATTGATACTTAAATCAAAGTGCTTGGTTGGTGATATTAAACATTGAAGATCAGGCTTCAGCTAAGATTTAAAGCTTTGAAATCTATTTTTTATACCTCTGGACTTCCCATCAAAAAAGATTTAACAAACACCTAACAGGATTCTTTGACAATCTTAAGCTCAAGGCCAGGCTACCTCTAATCACATTTTCCTAAAGAATCAGCACTTTCCTTAGGAATCAATTTCATTTTTTTGGTTCACCAGCTGTGATTTTTTGGTTTGTTCATCTAATGTTAGATATTTTTTTTTGTCTATGTGTTTTTCTCTTTGTAGTATGTTCACAGAGTTGCTATGAATCCCCAAGGGTATAGCAAGTGGATGTATAAAAATTTCTCTAATGAAATAATGGTGTGTGTCAGAGAATATTATGTCGAGATCAGAAAAGATGGGAAAAGTTGCCATTTAAGCTTTTTTTAATTGTAAAAACATGAGTAACATAAATAGGAATGGGAAGAAGGGACGTTTTAATACCTTATGGGTAGCTGTATCATTAAACAACAGAATGGCTGCCCTGCAGTAGAATTCTTTAAAATTATGACCTAAGGGATATGGTAGTTACAGTTCAAAGTGACTTTTTACAGAACTTATTTTTCCTAAACCTGTCAGCAACAAACTGGAAGGAAATACCTAAACTGCACTGTATGGTTCCAAGCAGATCTGTTTCCTGACAATTTTTGAATGGAAATGAAGCCTATTCGTTTCCATGAATTTGCAGTTATATGCAAGTATAATAAGACAACGTATGGAAAAGAAATGGAATGATTAAGGAAAGGATTTTCCAAAGCATGTTAGCAGAGATTCGAGAGCTCTATATTAAATCTGTCATTTTCATTTTGAAAATGTGTGTGACTAGCCAGTTAATTATTTTACTTAATGTGAGAGTATTAAGTATTACACACCTCTTAGTGTATGCAACAGACTCATCTTTAAAAAAGAGAGGAAACTTAAATTGCTTTCTAAGATATGAAACAGGTAGCAAATTTAGCCTTCTAGTGTATCAATCTTAGTGTAATGATGGAACCCAGAACCCATATCATTCTAGAAAAATACATCCTGGACTTAAAGGAATTTTCTTTGTTGTAATAAAATCGGGAGATAGTAATAAACATGCAATTCAACCACTGAAAAACAATTCAACTCTACAAAATAAACAGACTGTCTTTTTTATTAGGTGTCTAGGCAGTTGTATTTTGCTACCTGGCTCACACCGTGCAGCGTCTTTACAAAACATTGTATCAGTGCTCTATCAGCAAGGGAAATGGCCATGATGGCCATTTTGCAGATGAAAAAATTGAGGCTGGTAGAAAAGAAATAAGTTATTCAAAGTCACATGACTAAAAAGAATGTCTGACTCCAAAACTGATGCTTTACACCACCAGGATTTAAGCATGGAACTATATTACTAAGAATACACAAGGCCAGTACAGTGACAGACATGGACATGTCTGTGTGTCTGACAAAGAGCAGGAAGGAAACATTTGTCCCATGCATGGATGGATTGAAAAGGTCTGCCTCGGGTCTGGAGTGGACCTCCAGCAGTCCTACAGCAGAGGGGCCTGACTGTTAACAGGAAAACTAAAACACAGAAAGAAATAACTTCATCATCAACAAAAAGGACGTCCATTCAGAGACCCCATCTGAAAGTCACCAACTACAAAGACCACAGGTAGATAAATCCACAAAGATGGGAAGAAACCAGTGCAAAAAGGATGAAAACACCCAAAACCAGAACGCCTCTCCTCCTTCAAGGGATCACAACTCCTCACCAGCAAGGGAACAAGGCTGGATGGAGAATGAGTCTGATGAATTGACAGAAACAGGCTTCAGAAGGTGGGTAATAAGAAACTTCTCTGAGCTAAAAGAACATGTTCTAACCCAGTGCAAAGAAACTAAGAACCTTGAAAAAAGGTTTGACGAAATGCTAATGGGAATAAACAGCTTAAAAAAGAATATAAATGACCTGATGGAGCTGAAAAACACAACATGAGAACTTCACGAAGCATACACAAGTTTCAATAGCCGAATCAACCAAGCAGAAGAAAGGATATCAGAGATTGAAAATCAACTCAATGAAACAAAATGAGAAGGCAAGATTAGAGAAAAAAGAGTGAAAAGAAATGAACAAAGCCTCCAAGAAATATGGAATTATGTGAAAAGACCTAATCTGTGTTTTATAGGTGTACCTGAATGTGATGGAGAGAACGAATCCAAGCTGGAAAACACTCTTCAGGATATTATCCAGGAGATCTTCCCCAACCTAGCATGGCAGGCCAATATTCAAGTCCAGGAAATACAGAGAACACCACAAAGATATTCCTCAAGAAGGGCAACCCCAAGGCACATAAACGTCAGATTCACCAGGGTTGAAATGAAGGAAAACATGCTAAGGGCAGCCAGAGAGAAAGGTCAGGAAAGCAAAGCCCATCAGACTCACAGCAGATCTCTCGGCAGAAACCCTACAAGCCAGAAGAGAGAGGGGGCCAGTATTCAACATCCTTAAAGAAAAGAACTTTCAACCTAGAATTTCATATCCAGCCAAACTAAACTTCATAAGCAAAGGAGAAATAAAATTTCAGAAGGTTTTTTATTACCCACCTTCTGAAGCCTGTTTTTGTCAATTCATCAGACTCATTCTCCCTCCAGAGATTTCATCACCACAAGGCCTGCCTTACAAGAACTCCTGAAAGAAGAACTAAACATAGAAAAGAACAACCAGTACCGGCCACTCCAAAAACGTACCAACTGGTAACAAGCATCGACACAATGAACAAACTATGTCAACTAATGGGCAAAACAACCAGCTAGCATCAAAATGGCAGGATTAAATTCACACATAACAATATTAACCTTAAATGTAAATGGGCTAAATGCCCCAATCAAAAGACTCAGACTGGCAAATTGGATAAAAAGTCAAAAACCATCAGTGTGCTGTATCCAGGAAACCCATCTTACATGCAAGGACACACATGGGCTCAAAATAAAGGGATGAAGGAAGACTTACCAAGTAAATGGAGAGCAAAAAAAAAAAAAAAAAGCAGGAGTTGCAATCCTAGTCTCTGATAAAATAGACTTTAAACCAACAAAGATCAAAAGAGACAAAGAAGGGCATTACATAATGTAAAAGGATCAACACAACAAGAAGAGCTAACGATCCTAAATATATATGCACCCAATACAGGAGCACCCAGATACATAAAGCAAGTTCTTAACGACCTACAAAGAGACTTAGACTCCCACACAATAATAGTGGGAGACTTTAATACTCCACTGTCAATATTAGACAGATCAATGAGACAGAAAATTAACAAGGATATCCAGGACTTGAACTCAGATCTGGACCAAGCAAACCTAATAGACATATACAGAACTCTCCACCCCAAATCCACAGAATATACATTCTTCTCAGAACTACATCACACCTACTCTAAAATTAACCTAATAATTGGAAGTAAATCACTCCTCAGCAAATGTAAAATAACAGAAATCATAACAAACAGTCTCTCAGACCACAGTGCAATCAAATTAGAACTCAGGATTAAGAAACTAACTCAGAACCACACAACTTCATGGAAACTGAACAGCTGGCTCTTGAATGTTGACTGGATAAACAATGAAATGAAGGCAGAAATAAAGAAGTTCTTTGAAACCAATGGGAATGAAGACACAATGTACCAGAATCTCTGGGACACATTTAAAGCAGTGTCTAGAGGAAAATTTATAGCAATAAATGCCCACATGAGAAGCAAGGAAAGATCTAAAATCAACACCCTATCATCAAAATTGAAAGAGCTAGAGGAGCAAGATGAAAAAAAAAAAAAGCTCAAAAGCTAGCAGAAGACAAGAAATAACTAACATCAGAGCAGAACTGAAGGAGATAGAGACACGAAAAACCCTTCAAAAAATCAATAAATCCAGGAGCCAGTTTTTCGATAAGATCAACAAAATAGACAGACCACTAGCCGGATTAATAAAAAAGAAAAGAGAGAAGAATCAAATAGATACAATAAAAATGATAAAGGGGATATCACCACCGATTCCACAGAAATACAAACTACCATCAGAGATTACTACAAATAACTCTATGCACATAAACCAGTAAACCTGGAAGAAATGGATAAATTCCTGGACACTTGCACCCTCCCAAGCCTAAACCATGAAGAAGTCAAAACCCTGAATAGACCAATAACAAGGGCTGAAGTTGAGGCAGCAATTAATAGCCTACCAATCAAAAAAAGTCCAGGTCCAGATGGGTTCACAGCTGAATTCTACCAGACATGTGAAGATGAGTTAGTACTGCTCCTTCTGAAACTATTCCAAAGAATACAAAAAGAGAGAATCCTTCCCAAATCGTTCTATGAGATCAACATCATCCTGATACCAAAACCTGGCAGAGACTCAACAAAAAAAGAAAACTTCAGGCCAATATCTGTGATGAACATAGATGCAAAAATCTTCAATAAAATACTGGCAAACTGATTGCAACAGTACATCAAAAAGCTTATCCATCGTAATCAAGTAGGCTTCATCCCAGGGATGCAAGGCTGGTTCAACATACGCAAGTCTATAAATGTAATCCACCACATAAACAGAATCAAAGACAAAAACCACATGATTATCTTAATAGATGCAGAGAAGGCCTTTGACAAAATTCAACAGTGCTTTATGCTAAAAACTCTCAATAAACTAGGTATTGATGGAATGTATCTCGAAATAATAAAAGCTATTTATGACAAACCCGCAACCAATATCATACTGAATGGGCAAAAACTGGAAGCATTCCCTTTGAAATCTGGCACTAGACAAGGATGCCCTCTCTCACCACTCCTATTCAGTATAGTACTGGAAGTTCTAGCCAGAGCAATCAGGCAAGAAAAACAAATAAAGGGTATTCAATTAGGAAAGGAGGAGGTCAAATTGTCTCTATTTGCAGATGACATGATTGTATATTTAGAAAACCCCATTGTCTCAGCCTAAAATCTACTTAAAGTGATAAGCAACTTCAGCAAAGTCTCAGGATACAAAATCAGTGTGCAGAAATCACAGGCATTCCTATACACCAATAACAGACTTAAAGAGAGCCAAATCAAGAATGAACTGCCATTCACAATTGCAACAAAGAGAATAAAATACCTAGGAATACAACTAACAAAGGATGTAAAGGTCCTCTTTGAGGAGATCTACAAACCACTGCTCAAGGAAATAAGAGAGGACACAAACAGATGGAAAAACATTCCATGCTAATGGTTAAGAAGAATCAATATCATGAAAATGGCCATACTGCCCAATGTAATTTATAGATTCAGTGCTATCACCATCAAGCTACCTGTGACCCTCTACAAAGAACTGGAAAAAACTCCCTTAAACTTCATATGGAACCAAAAGAGAGCTAGCATAACCAAAACAATTCTAAGCAAAAAAAAAACAAAGCTGGAGGCATCACGCTACCAGACTTCAAACTATACTACAAGGCTACAGTAATCAAAACAGCATGGTACTGGTACCAAAATAGAAATATACACCAATGGAACAGAACAGAGGCCTCAGAGGGAACCCCACACATCTACAACCATCGGCTCTTTGACAAACCTGACAGAAATGAGCAATGAGGAAAGGATTCCCTGTTTAATAAATAGTATTGGGAAAACTGGCTAGCCATGTGCAGAAAGCAGAAACTGGACCCCTTCTGACACATTACACTAAAATTAACTCCAGATGGATTAAAGACTTAAACATAAGGCCTAACACCATAAAAACCCTAGAAGAAAACCTAGGCAAAACCATTCAGGACATAGGCATAGGCAAGGACTTCATGACTAAAATACCAAAAGCATTGGCAATGAAAGCCAAAATAGACAAATGGGATCTAATTAAACTCCAGAGCTTCTGTACAGCAAAAGAAACAATCATTAGAGTGAATGAGCAACCAACAAAATGGGAAAAAGATTAGCAATCTACCCATCTTGCAAAGGGCTAATATCCAGAATCTACAAAGAACTAAAACAGATTTACAAGAAAAAAACACACCTATTCAAAAGTGGGTAAAAGACATAAACAAACATTTTTCAAAAGAAGACATTTGTGAGGTCAATAAACATATGAAAAAATCCTCATCATCACTGATTATTAGAGAAATGCAAATCAAAACCACATTGAGATACCATCTTAAGCCAGTCAGAATGGCAATATTAACAAATCTGGAGACAACAGATGCTAGAGAGGATGTGGAGAAATAGGAACACTTTTACACTATTGGTGAGGGGTGGGAAATTAGTTCAACTATTGTGGAAGACAGTGTGGCAATTCCTTAAGGACCTAGAAATAGAAATTCCATTTGACCCAGCAATCCCATTACTGGGTATATAGCCAAAGGATAATAAATTGTTCTATTATAAAGACACGTGCACACGTATGTTCACTGTGGCACTATTTACAATAGCAAAGACCTGGAACCAACCCAAATGCCCATCGATGATAGACTGGACAAGGAAAATGTGGTACATATACACCATGGAATACTATGCAGCCATAAAAATACGATGAGTTCATGTCCTTTGTAGAGACAAGGATGAATCTGGAAACCATCATTCTCAGCAAACTGACACAAGAACAGAAAAACAAACACCACATGTTCTCACTCATAGGTGGATGCTGAACAATGAGTATGGACACAGGGAGGGGAGCATCACACACTGGGATCTGTTGGGGGGGAATAGGTGAGGGACAGTGGGTGTTAGGGAGGTTGGGGATGGATAACAGTGGGAGAAATGCCAGATATAGGTGACGGGGGGATGGAGGCAGCAAACCACATTTCCATGTATGTACCTATACAACAATCCTGCATGTTTTGCACATGTACCCCAGAACCTAAAGTGCAATTATATATATATATAATATATATATAATATATAATATAATATATAATATATATTAATATATATATAATATATATATATATATGAAAGAAAGAAAAAGTCTGCCTCATGCCATGGTCCTGATGCATGGGACCACATTTTTCTTCAGAATGGAAGATGACAAAGCAGAGCTGTGCCATGATTAAGTAATGGACATGGGATGTTAGGAGCTTTCTGAATAATGGGAGAAAATAATTGAGGCTCTCAAGAAGAAAAACCCATGTTTCTATCATCACTTATCACAGTAACTTTGGAAAGTTTCTATCTTGGTGTCTGCCTCTTTTTGTCTGTGAAATAATGTCACAATGACTCCATCCACTTAATAGAATTCTTGACATTTTGTTAGGAAGATCAGTGATAATATGTTTTAGAACAGCCTATGAATTTTTCATAATATGTTGGAATTCTCTTTATAACATCTCCACTGGGGAATTGTCTAGCCTTCATTGATCTTACCTGGGGAAAGGACTGGAAATAATGCATTACCTCTTAGGGAAACTCATGCCTTTCTATATAAATAGACATAATAGATAAATATGTGGGTAAAGTATGGTTATGAATATGGATGACAGATAATAAAGCTATAAATGTTATATATACAGAGGTCAGTGATAGGCAGATAGATAGATGGATGGATGGATGGATTTGTAATAAACAATGTCTAGTGGATGGCTGTCTTTCATTTTATTACCCATTTAAGTCATTATTGGTACTCCTCTTTCCCATGTCCTTATGTCCAACCCAATACCAAGTCCTGTTGAGTTTTCCTGAAAAAAAAAAGATGGGTTTATGTATTTTTCAAGTCTATCCCTTTCTTTCTGTATCCACTGCCCCTATTGTACTCCAAACTGTTTTTTTCTAGTGTAAATCATTACAAATGTTTCAACTACTCTTAATCCTGCTCTACACTGTTTTCTTCACTGCAGATAGTAATCTTTCATAACTTCATTTTTGATGATGTCCTTATCTTGTACTTAAAACACATCCATGACTTTTTTGGCTCTTAGAAGAGAGACCAGAATACTTCACACGGTAAACAAAACCTAGCCTATGTGTTCTAACCCCTGCCTACACTTCCAGCCTCTTCTAGTGTCATCTCTTTCTAGCCCTTCCTAACTATGAGACAGCTGGAAAATATAGTTTGTCTTGCCTAAAAAGGGTTGGGAAATTCACAGTAGTCTCCTGCACAATGTCCCATAGAATGTCTCTTTCTCTGGTTTAAATAACTCTCAGTTCTACCAACTATTATTATTCTGTAGCTACCTTGTACATTCTTCTCCAGATACCCTTGGGTGGATTAGTATCCTCAGAGATGATGGTTTATTTTCTTTTCAGCATTCAATTGTCCATCAGTCTCAGTTTAGGACCCAAACTTAATTTGTAGTCCCAGAACTGAAAATGGTGTTCCAGGTATGGATTGACAAAGAAGAGAACTGAACTAGATTTTAGTAGCTCATTTTAAGCACCTGATTTTGATTAACCCCATCCAACTCCCTGTGACTCTACCTGGGAGGCTGCGCTGCGTTATGGACTCCCAGTTCCTAAGTCTTTTTGCAGGCTGGTCCTCAGCTACATCTTCAGGGTGATTGTTCTAGTACACTGAGGGTTTTGAGCCTGAGAGTTAAATTTGTCATTTCTCTCTAAAATATCATCTCACTGGACACAGTCCATCAGCACTGCAGCCTGTTGAAGTATTTTAGGATCTTGGATCTGTGATAGAGCGTTTTTATTATAACTCTCAGTTCTGTATCATGTACAACTGAGATTCGCATGCCATCAATTTCCTCACTCCACTTATTAACTGACATTCTGAACAGGGATGGACAATGCCTTCTGTGGAATTCCAGGGGTTCTGGGACCATGTGCATGTGACATCTTCTTCTCACCTCATAAGCTTCTTTTTTTTTTTTGTTTTAATCTCCTTTTCTTATTTCTTCTCATCTATACATCCCACAAACACCGGACTGTTCTGAACAGTCCAGAATTATTTTCTGCCTGTCTCGAGTCCTTGGGTGATCTCATCCTTCCTTGTGGCTTTAAATATCATCTATTTATTGATAATTCAAAAATGTGGGGTCACATTACTCATGATCATTCAAGGACCTGAGTGGTGAGACCCTCTGAAGGAAGTGGACTCCTCCTGTAGGACCCGGGAGACACCCCAAATGCTGTGGGTGCCCCAACTGTGAAAGTAGGAGAGACTCTCCTCTCCATACACAACCCCCACCCCACTGGAGAAGCTGAAGGTCTGTTTGTGGGAGAAGTTTCTAACTTTACCTGGGGCTGAGTCAAGTAAGAGGGCTGAAATACAGAGGTAGAGGAAGCAGCAGAAAGGCCCTGGGAGCTTGCTGGGTCCTCAGACAGCCCATTCCAACCTGGCACCACAGGGATCCATCATGAGGGTGAACAGAGGAGCAGGGGCAAAACTTCACAGGGAGAAGGAATTCTCTAGCTGAACTTTGTAACAATTTGAACAGGGCAAGAAGTCTCCTGGCCAGAACTTGAGGGAGGGCATGAATCTGGACTGCAGACTTCACAGGCAGGGGAAGAACAAGCCCTTTTCTTTCACAGCTGGAAGGCAGAAGCCCACGGCAAGTTTTTAAGCCATCTTGCCCTCAGCCTGAAAACAGACTCAGGGCTGTTGTGGCAGGGCTTGGTGGGAGGGAGACCGCCCTTCAGTTTGCATGGAAGCTGGGTGAGGCTGTGACTGCCAGCTTTCCCCCACTTCCCTGACCACCTGTGTGAGTCAGCAGAGGCAGCAATAATCCTCCTAGGTACACAACTCCATGACTGGGAATCTTGCCCTCATCCTCCACAGCAGCCACAGCAAGATCCACCCAAGGAGAGTTTGAACCCAGACATGCCTAGTCCTGTCCCCATCTTATGGTCCCTCCCCATCTACCCTGGTAGCAGAAAACAAAAGGCATACAGTCTTGGGAATGCCAGGGTCCTGCCCACCACCGGTGCCTCGCCACACTACTACAGCTGATACTTTCTGGAAAGCACCACCTCTTGGCAGGAGGCCAAACAGCATAAAAAGAGAGCATTAAACCACCAAAGCTGAAGATTTTCATGTTGTCCATTACATCCCCCACCACCCCTCACCTCCACTGGAACAGGCACTGGTATCCACGGCTGAGAGACACATAGACGATTCATATCACAGGACTCTGTGGAGACAATCCCAGTAGCAGCCGAAAGCCAGGCTGACTCACTGGGTGGCCAGACTCAGAAGAGAGACAATAATTGCTGCAGTTTGGCTCACAGGAAGCCACATCCCTTGGAAAAGGGGGAGAATACTAAATCAAGGGGACACCATGTGGGACAAAAGAATCTGAACAACAGCCATCAGCCCTAGACCTTTCCTCTAACAGAGCCTACCCAAATGAGAAGGAACCAGAAAACCAACCCTGGTAATATGAAAAATAAGCCTCTTTAATTCCCCTCAAAAAATCACACTAGTTCATCAGCAATGGGTCCAAACCAAAAGAAATTATCTGATTTACCTGAAAAAGAATTCAGGAGGTTAGTTATTAAGCTAATCAGGGGGGGAACCAGAAAAAGGCAAAGCCTAATACAAGGAAATCCAAACAATGATACAAGAAATGAAGGGAGAAATATTCAAGGAAATAGATAGATTAAAGAAAAAAAACACAAAATTCAGGAAATTTGGACACATTTTAGAAATACGAAATGTCCTGGAAAGTCTCAGCAACAGAATTGAACAAATAGAATAAAGAAATTCAGAGCTTGAAGACAAGGTCTTCAAATTAACCCAATCCAAGAAAGACAATGAAAAAATGATAAGAAAATATAAACAAAGACTCCAAGTAGTCCAGGATTATGTTAAATGACCAAACCTAAGAATAATCAGTGTTCCTGAGGAAGAAGAGAATTCTAAAAGCTTATATTTGAGGGAGTAATTGAGGAAATTTTTCCTGGCCTTGTTAGAAATCTAGACATCCAAATACAAGAAACACAAAAAACACTTGGAAAATTTATGACAAAAAGATCTTCACCTAGACACATTGTCATCAGGTTATCTAAAGCTAAGATGAAGGAAAGAATCTCAAGAGCTGTGAGACAGAAGCACCAGGTAACCTATAAAGGAAAACCTATCAGATTAACAGCAAATTTCTCAGCAGAATCCCTACAAGCTAGAAGGGATTGGGTCCCTATCTTCAGCCTCCTCAAACAAAACAATATCAGCCAAGAATTTTGTATCCAGCAAAACTAGGCATTGTATATGAAGGAAAGATACAGTCATTTTTCAGACAAACAAATGCTGAGAGAATTTGCCATTACCAAGCCACCACTATAATAACTGCTAAAAAGAGCTCTAAATCTTGAAACAAGTCCTGGAAACACATCAAAACAGAACCTCTTTAAAGCATACATCACACAGGACCTATAAAACAAAAAAACAAGTTTAAAAACAAAAACTGAAAACAAAAAAACAAAGTACACAGGCAACAAAAAGCATAATGAATGCAAGGGTACCTCACACTTCAATACTAACATTGAATGTAAATGTCCTATATGCTCCTCTAAAAACCACAGAATAGACAAGAATGCAACCAACTATCTGCTGCCTTCAAGAGTCTCACCTAACACATAAGGACTCACATAAAGTAAACGGATGGAAAAAAGCATTTCATGCAAATTGACAGCAAAAGTATGCAGAGGTAGCTGCTCTTATATCAGACAAAACAAACTTTAAAGCAACAGCAGTTAATAGAGACAAAGAGGGAAATTATATAATGGTAAAAAAGCCTTGTCCAACAGGAAAATGTCACAGTCCTAAACATATATGCACCTAACACTGGAGCTCCCAAATGTATAAAGCAATTATCAATAGACCTAAGAAATGAGATAGACAGCAACATAATAATAGTGGGGGACTTTAGTACTAGACAGGTAATCAAGACAGAAAGTCAACAAATAAACAATGGATTTAAACTATACCTTGGAACAAATGGACTTCACAGATATATAACAGAACATTTCATTCAGCAGCCACAGGATACACATTCTATTCAAAAGCACATGAAACTTTTTCCATGTTAGACCATATGATAGGCCATGAAACAAGCCTCAATAAATTTTTAAAAATTGAAATTATATCAAGCACTCTCTCAGACCACAGTGGAATAAAACTGGAAATAAACTCCACAAGGAACCTGCTAAACCAGGCAAATGCATGGAAATTAAATAACCTGCTCCTGAATGAGCACTGGGTCAAAAACAAAATCAAGATGAAAATTTACTGATTGACAATAATGACACCACCTATCAAAACCTCTAGGATAGAGCAAAGGCAGTGCTAAGAGGAGCGTTCATAGCCCTAAATGCCTACATCAAAAAGACTGAGAGAGCACAAACTGACATTCTAAGGTCACACTTCAGGGAGCAAGAGAAACAAGAACAAAGCAAACCCAAACCCAGCAGAAGAAAGGAAATAACTGAGATCAGAGCAGAGCTAAATGAAATAGAAACAACAACAAAAAAAGTACAAAAGACAAATGAAACAAAAAGCTGGTTCTTTGCAAAGATGAATAAAACTGATAGACCATTAACAAGATTAACCCCAAAAAAGAGAGAAAATCCAAATAACCTCCCTAAGAAATGAAATGGGAGATATTACAACTGACACCACTGGAATACAAAAAAACATCATTCAAGGTTACTATGAACACCTTTATGCACATAAACTAGGAAACCTTGAAGAGATGGATAAATTCCTGGAAAAGTACAACCCTCCTAGCCTAAATAAGGAAGAATTAGATACCCTGAACAGACCAATAACAAGCAGCAAGATTGAAATTGTAACTTAATATTACCAACAAATAAAAGTCCACGACCAGACATTCAAAGAATTGTAGCAATCCTTTTGACACTATTCCACAAGATAGCGAAAGAAGGAGCCCTCTCTAATTCATTCTATGAAACCAGCATTACCCTAATACCAAAACCATGAAAGGACATAACCAAAAAAGAAAACTACAAACTGATATCCTTAATGAACATAGACGCTAAAATCCTTAACAAAATACTAGCTAACTGAATCCAACAATGTATCAAAAAGATAATCCACCATGATCAAGTGGGTTTCATACCAGGGATGCAGGGATGGTTTAACATATGCAAGTCAATAAATGTGATACATCACATAAACAGAATTAGAAACAAAAATTGCACAATTAATAGATGCAGAAAAAGTATTCAACAAAATCTAGCATCCCTTTATGATTAAAACTCTCAGCAAAATGGGCATACAAGAGACATACCTTGATGTAATAAAAACCATCTATGATAAACCCACAGACAATGTAATACAGAATGGGGAAAAGTTGAAAGCATTCCCCCTGATAACTAGAACAAGAAAAGGATGCCCACTCTCACCACTCCTCTTCAGCGCAGTACTGGAAGTCCTAGCCAGAGCAATCAGACAAGACAAAGGAATAAAGGGTATCCCAACTGGTAAAGAGAAAGTCAAACTGTCACTGTTTGCTGACAATATGATTGTTTACCTTAAAAATCCTAAGGATTTCTCCAGAAAGCTTCTAAAACTGATAAAAGAATTCAACAAAGTTTGAGGTTACAAGATTAATGTACACAAATCAGTAGCTCTTCTACATAATAGCAACCAAGTAGAAAATCAAATCAAGAATTCAACTCCTGTTACAATAGCAGCAAAAAAAAAAACAAAGAAAAAAAAACTTAGGAATATACCGAACCAAGGAGTCAAAAGATTTCTACGAGGAACACTACAAAACACTGCTGAAATAAATCATAGACAATACAAAGAAATGGAAACATATACCATGCTCACGACTGGGTAGAATCAATACTGTGAAAATGACCATACTGACAAAAGCAATCTGCGAATTCAACGCATTCCTCATCAAAATACCACCATCATTCTTCACAGAATTAGCAAAAACAATTCTAAAATTCATATGGAGTTAAGAAAGAACCTGCATAGCCAAAGCAAGACTAAGCAAAAACAACAAATCTGGAGGCATCACACTACCTGATTTCAAACTATACTATAAGGCCACAGTCACCAAAACAGCATGGTACTGGTATAAAAGTCAGCACACAGACCAATGGAACAGAATAGAGAAACCAGAAATAAACCCAAATGTTTACAGCCAACTGATCTTCAACAAAGCAAACAAAAGCATAAAGTGGGGAAAGGACACCCTTTTCAACAAATGGTGCTGGGATAAATAGCTAGCCACATGGAGGAGAATGAAACTGGATCCTCATCTCTCACCTTATACAGAAATCAACTCAAGGTGGGTTAGGGCTTAAACCTAAGGCCTGAAACTATAAAAATCCTAGACGATAACATTGGAAAAACCTTTCTAGACATTGCCTTTGGCAAATATTTCATGACCAAGAACCCAAAAACAAATGCAAAAATAAGTAAATAAATAAATAAATAAATAGCTGGGACCTAACAAACTAAAGAGCTTTTGTAAAACAAAAAGAACAGCCCACAGAGTAAACAGACAAACCACTGAATGGGAGAAATGCTTCACAATCTATACATCTGACAAAGGACTAATATCCAGAATCTGTAACAAACTCAGTAAGAAAAAAATTCCATCAGAAAGTGGACTGAGAACATTAATAGGCAATTCTTAAAGGAAGATATACAAAAGTCCAACAAACATAAAAAAAAAAAAAGCTCAACATCATTAATGATAAGGGAAATGCAAATCAAAACCACAATGTAATAACACCTTACTCTTCCAAGAATGGCGATAATAAAAAAGTCAAAAAATAGGTGTTGCCAAGGATGCAGTGAACAGGGAACACTTCTACACTGCTGGTGGGAATGTAAATTAGTGCAGCCACTATGCAAGACTGTGGAGATTTCTTAAAGAACCAAAAGTAGAACTACTGTTTGATCCAGCAGTCCCACTACTGGGTATCTACCCAGAGGAAAAGAAGTTATTCAATAAAGATACTTGCACATGCATGTTTATGGCTGCACGATTCACAATACAAAATCATGAAACCAACCCAAATGCCCATCAATCAACAAATGGATAAAGGAACTATGAGACAGATATATGTATAAGATATATGCACACACATATATCTCACAGATATATAATATTATAAGGTATATAATATATATAGGTATATCTATCTCACAGTTATATATCTGTGAGATACATGTGTGCATCTATACATATATATACACACACACACATTTTATATATATATATATATGATGGAATACTATGCACCCATAAACAGGGATGAAGTAACAGCATTTTCAGTGACCTGGATGAGATTGGAGACTATTATTCTAAGTAACTCAGGAATAGAAAACCAAACATTTTACGTTCTCACTGATATGTGGGAGCTAAGCTATGAGGACACAAAGGCATAAGAATGATACAATGGACTTTAGGGGTTGGGTGAAAGAGTAGGAGGGGAGCAAGGGATAAAAACTGCAAATATGGTGCCATGTGTACTGTTTGGTTGATGGGTGCACCAAAATTTCACAAATCACCACTGAAGAACTTACTCATGTAACCAAATACCACCTGTACCCAGATAACTTGTGGAAAAATAAAAAATATATAATATAAAATAATAGAATAAAATGCGTGCCTCTTGTCTGTAACTCTTCCCTGAAACCCAGGTTCAGCAGTTTCCCTTGGCTGTCTAATAAGCATTTCAAACTAGTGTGTCCTGAATCAAACTCTTGATCTTCAGGTTCCAAACATGTTCTTCCTAGAACCTTCCCCGTCTCCCCAGTCAATGACATCATTCCAGTTGCTCAGGCTCACACTATGGACGTTTTTGTTCTCAGACATGAATTCTGTCTCAGTTGATCCTGATAGTTCTACCTTCACAATATACCTCAGGTCTGACTGTTGCTTATGCAAATGCCCTGGTGTAAGCCGAGGTCTGATGGTTCATCTATTTTACTTATTTTTCTGCTTATTGTTTGTTTGCTTGAACTAGAATGTACGTCCGTGGAGGGTGGGGAGGGTAAGAATTTGTGTCTGTTTTGTTCACATATTTAGTTCAAGTATTTTAAAAATTCTTAATATACAGTAGGTGTACAAAAATTTTTTCAGGTGAATAAATACATTAATGAATAAATGATAGATGTCATCTCATTCAGATTCTCACTTTCCATCGTCCACAGAGACATCATATTTTATTGCATGGCTGTCTAATATTCCAGATATAACATGCTTACCATATTCTAAAACTTAATAAATCTTTTATTTCCCCTATGTGTTTCCCCGCAAGGTTTCATTCTCTCAGCAAATTGTCCCCCACTCCATCCAATTCCTGAAACTAACAAGAGAGGAGTTATCTGTGGTGCTTTGTCTTATTCCCCAAAGCCAACTGATAAACGTATCTGTTTGTTTTGTCTCCAACATACATCCTTGAATTTGACTACTTGTCTTCATCTCCCCTGCTGTTTTCTAAGACACGTTCATCTCCTGCACTATCTAAAACGTCTCCTCATCACTCTTGCCACCCGCCTCCACTACCTGGTCCATTCCCTCTATAACAGCTAAGATGATCTTTTCCAAAATACAAGTCACATAGCCTGTTCTCTGCTTAAGACCATTGCACACAATTGCATCCACACTTAGAATAAAATTCAAAGTGCTTACTAAGGCCCCAGGACCACTTCATTGCCTGGCCCCTACAAACCTGTCTGACCTCATCTCCCAAAACTGACTCCTTTACTGGTGAGCCCTGGATGCCCTTTCCTTTGGTATTCATGGAACAAGCCACATTTGTTCTCAGGGTGTCTGCACCAGCTGTGCCCTGTGTCTTGAAGGGTGTTCTACCAGCATGCCTCACAGCCACTCTTCGCTCAGGGTATCCTCTTTATGCAAGCTTTTCTTAATAAGATAATCAGCATTGCCCACCACCACCTTCTTCACCAGGTTGTAGTTTCCATCACATGGCTTGTATGCTTTGCAATCAATTACTTGAAATTACTCTCTTTATTTTTACCTTTACCTGTGAAAGTTTTTTCTGCACTCAATTCTAAACTAAGAATCTTAAGCACAGGTGTCCACTGTGCTCAGTGCATTATTCACAACGTCCAGAACATCAACCGGAACATTGTAGGCATTCAAAATGTTTGTTGAATGAATGCGTGATGGTGCATATAAAATTCTAGCAACCAAGAACTGATTGTTCATACAGGACACGTCCTTATTGGAACTATCCCACATTCTAGTGATTTTCACTTCTTTGCTAAAGTGCTCATTATATTTTTAACAACATATACCTGTGTCTATGCTGACTTCAGGTTTATTGGTCCTCAGTTTTAATTTTTTTATTATTATTTTTTATACAGTATCTTATTTAATCTTTCATTTTATTTTTTATCTTTTTAATTTTACTTTAAGTGTATACTATATCCAGCATTTCTCCCCATGTTATCCCTCCCCACCCTCCCCACCCTCCACTGTCCCTCCCCTACCCCCCCAACTGCTACCAGTGTGTGATGCTCCTCTCCCTGTGTCCACATGTTCTCATTGTTCAACAACCACCTATGAGTGAGAACATGCGGCGTTTGGTTTTCTGTTCTTGTGTCAATTTGCTGAGAATGATGGCTTCCAGATTCATCCAAGTCCCTACAAAGCACACAAACTCATCATTTTTTATGACTGCGTAGTATTCCATGGTGTATGTGTACCACCTTTTCTTTGTCCAGTCTTATCATTGATGGGCATTTGGGTTGGTTCCAGGTCTTTGCTATTGTACACAGTTTTTATGATTCATTTTCTGTCCTGTTCCTTTTTGTTCATTGAGAATTATCCCAGGACCTTTTTTTTTTTTTTAATTGCATTTTAGGTTTTGGGGTACATGCGAAAAACATGCAAGGTTGTTGCATAGGTGCATATGTGGCAGTGTGATTTGCTGCCTTCCCCCCCTTCTTTTCTCCCTACAGTTCCTCATAGGGTCAATAAGCACAACTACAAATTCTGTCTGTCTGTTCCAGACAATGACACACACAGGCAGGCAGGGAGGCTGGAGCTCACTTTAAAAGGCCTGGTTGAGGCGTGCAGGCTGCTCATTCAATTTGGGTCCAATTCCTTCCTAACCAATATTGCTTCTAATCTGATGACTCTGACAAATTAAATAGAAACAAAAATGGGAATGAGGAGTTGGATGGTACCAAGTTCTTCAAGCCGTCCTTTTACCGGATATGCTGAATTTTTTCTCTTTGCTTACCGAGACCCATCCTCCACCCTCTCTTGCACAATCTGTGTTGAAGGACTTCAGTGCCCTCTGGCTTCCATCTGGGTTCTGCCAAAGAAAAGTCTCTGGAAGCCCCAGCAGGAGCTCAGAGGGAGGGAGGAGAGTGAGGTCAGAGTTCTTTCTTTTCTGGTTCTCTCTCTGCAAGGTCCTCTTGGTCTGGGCCTGTCCTGCTACTAAACACCACTGATTTTCTCAAAATATTTGTCTTTCCTCCCTCTCAGGCCAAGGATTGGTAACAGCTCATCTGCTGCCCGCTCCAGGTTCCTGAAGCATTTCTGTGGTTCATCTGTATTCCCCCCTTCCTAAACAAACCCTCCTCACACTGCCCTTCTGTTTTCTGGGGAGGCCCTGACCGGTTCCCTGGCATCCTACCTCCTGACCTGGTTCCTGCCACCTGTCACCTGCCTTCGTCACCCTCACCAGCCACCACTGGCCTTTAGAATCCTTTGGGTTTTCTTTCTATAGCAATTGTGAGCAGTTGTGAAATTAGGACTTGAAATCAGAACTTGAGTCTTCCTCCTCAGATAGACCTCATCTAGGTTTTCTGGCTGTAGAACTTTTTGGGGGTAAATGTTTAGGAATCAGCTTCCTTTTCTGACCATGCTTTGTGACAAATGACTTTTCCACGCTGGGCACTTAGCTCAGTTGGGTGTCTTGTGGGAACACTCCAGCTGCAGAGAATGACCCTGCCGTGGGTTTTATGGCGACTTTCTTACAGTTTTTTTAAAATGTAGCTTTGCTTTTTTCCCTCAGGATTCCTCGATTATCTGGCCCAACCACCTAATCACCTTCGATAAGTTTGAAATGCGCCATGCTTCTCTTTCCAACGACAGCTTGACTGAACACGTCGGAATTTTCTATCCGTCTGGCACCTTGCTCTCCTAATGTTTGCAGGCTAGTTAGTGAACACAATGGAAAATAAGATCCCATGTCACAGACCCAGCACAAAGTGCAGTTCTCCTCTGTGTGATCCAGGTGGGGCTCTGGTGAGGTGGGACTGAAGGCTGGATCACTGTCCACACAGAATCTTCAAAAGCAATCACAGTCTACAATACCTTTATTCCTGAGGATTTTACCCACTCCCTGGTAGATTATTATCAAAGAAAGAGAAGGGGCAAAGTATATTCAAGGGACAAATCTGAGCAGACTGTAAAGACAAAAGCGATTTAGATAATTTGGTGCCTAAGTAGTGATAAGTAATTATCGAACTAGTAATTAGATAGATAGCTGGACCGTGCCTTCCCTTTGCCTTTAACAACAACAAGAAGGATGCTGCCGGCCGGGCATGGTGGCTTACGCCTGTAATCCCAGCACTTTGGGAGGCCGAGGCGGGTGGATCATGAGGTCAAGAGATCGAGACCATCCTGGTCAACATGGTGAAACCCCGTCTCTACTAAAAATACAAAAAATTAGCTGGGCATGGTGGCACGTGCCTGTAATCCCAGCTACTCGGGAGGCTGAGGCAGGAGAATTGCCTGAACCCAGGAGGCAGAGGTTTCAGGGAGCCGAGGTCGCGCCATTGCACTCCAGCCTGGGTAACAAGAGCGAAACTCAGTCTCAAAAAATAAAAAAAATAAAAAAATAAAAAGAAAAGAAAAGATGCCGCCAACAACTATGAAAGGAACATGGAAAATCAATGAGCAAAAAGAACCAGAGGGAATATCTTAATGTAATACAGAACCCAAGACGAGTTTACCTGTTTGAAGAAGATATTCACCATGTATTTTGCTATCAAGAACCAAACTATATAAGTGACCTTTGAATGTGCTTATTCAGGAGGTTAGATAAGTAAGATAAAGAGAGAGGAGAATTCTCTTTACGTGAGTGAGTAAACTGATGCTCTGAAGAGCACCCTGTGGATTCTGAAGACCAGGGGCGTTTGGCCTTCTGCTCACACAGCTTACCCTTAGGTACCCTTCCTTGCAAATTTAGACTAAAAGCTGTAGTTACTTGCCCCTCTTCCAGTCATTTAAAATCTAAAATGGTAAGTTAATCAACATCCACCTAAAGCTACTATTTACCTCTTCCAGGCAGATAAAGACCTCTTACCTAGGACATTTTTATTCCATCAAATATTCTCTGTAAGTGTGTATCTAAGAATAGACCAAAAATTGGCTGAATTATGACTGCTCTTTCTTTTCCCAAACTCCAGTCAATAAATCCATCTACCATCTAAGTGGTATGCGCTGTTTATTGTGTTTTAGTATTCATTTGAGAATTGACTAAGAGGTGTTCTGCTCTTTCTGAAGGGTCATTTTATTTTGCCTCTATATTCAATTTATGATTTCTGAACAAGGCAATGGGTCATCGAGTATTTTGAAGGCAAGTGACAGGAAGTGAGACCTGCTTGTATATTGATACATTGGCCAAAGTAGTTTTTGTGGCAGAGAAACGGAAGGGAATTAATTAATGAACTGTCCTTTCATGGATGCTTTGCAAGTTGTGTACATGAGGTACCATAAATTCAAATTAGATTCCTCTCACATAAAAAAAGTCCTTTGTACGGTTTTCCCCATTCATCCATGTAGATCCTATGTGGATGTTAACATATCGTGCCTAGAATGTAGGGTAAGGAAAACATGGTTCCCACCTCCATGGAGCGAGCAGTAAGAATGTAGGAGGCAGATAAGGAATACGTAAATGAATAAGTAAGTCAGTAAAAATTGCAGGCATCAAACAGCATGCTGTCACATATAACAATGTTGTGATTGAGAATTAATAATTAGGTAAAGAGGGATCCTTCATTTGGAAGATCAGATAGGGTCAGCCTATAAACGGAGGCTTGAAGAACAAGAGGTGTCAGTCCGGCACAGTGCAGTGGATGTTGCAGACAGAGGGAACTTTACCCTGGCAGCTCTAAGGAGAGAAAGAACTCGAAGTAAGCAGTGTGGCCAGAATGCAATGAGTTCAAGAAAAATGTCTCAAGGTGAGTTTGGAGATGCTGTCTAGACTTTATTCCTGGTCTAAGAGTCAGGATGTGGGGGATAGCAATGAAAAAATATAAGAAAAACATACATTGCGTGCTTTTAAAAATCCTTTGAGTGGAGATTGCATTGGAAGAGAGCAGGGTGGATGTGGGAAGACCACTTGCAGAGAGGATTGCAGAGTCCAGCTGAGAAGCCGATTGTGGGTTGCACTGGCTGGATCATACATAGAACGTAGAGAGAAGAGGGTGCAGAGAGAAGACGGCAGGTTCGAATGATGCACAGTTACTGCAGCGAGGAAGTGCTCAGGAGACTTGTTCCTCAAGGGTCGTGTGAGTGTTGAGGAAAAGAGGAGAGTGTCTGAGGACGCCTCCGTGTCTGATTTCAAACCAAAGGTCGTATGGAGGAACTGTGTATGGACGAGAAGACAGGGATGAGATGGTTTTAAGGGGAAATCAAGCATTTTGTTTTGAATATGTAAATTTCGAGAAGTCTGGGAAATAGATGGGCTAAGGTTGTAAACTCCATCTAAATCATATGTTCACTGCCTGAAAAGAAATGTCTAGGTTTGAATTAGCAGATAAACACGAGGCAGAAGGTTCAGCTGTGGTATTTTCAGTGGTGTTGAAGAAATAGTAACAATACTAATGACAGGTGGATAGTATAGTGATTGCCACTTTCTTTTGGGTTCAATAGTTGCTTCCAGTCACCATCACTTGGTTGGATTATACTCTTTTCACAGGGTGAAAAGTTTCTCTCTAAATCTCCTAGAAACTCTTTAAAATCTTTCTGCATTAACATATGCAACCATTTTGGAACTAGTAGCACTAAGTTTAAAACAAATTTGAATAGTATCTCCAAGAATGTCATGACTTACATTTGGAATTGCTAAATTTGCTTAGGGGGAAAAATCAGTCTATTGTCCTGTGTTACTTCTTTATGTCAAATCTTAAAATATTTGAGGCTGTTTGAGTTAAAGGCTCAAGAAATCTCCAAAAACTCAACAGTCTCCAGACCTGCCTGTCTCTCACTAGCAGATTCTTAGAGCTGCTCGTATTCCTGCTTTTCCTTGGCCCAGGTCTCCACGCTGTCTTCAGTGCCCAAACCTGATTCTGGAGTTCTCGTTCTTGTCTAGATTCGCTCCACACTGTGATTTCCTAAGTCAGCATTTCCAAATGGATGAGACACGGAACACTGGCACTCTGAATATTATGGATTTTGTATTTAAAAAATGTTCCGCCAAGAATGTGAAATGCTGGGTTATCCAAAGTCAGCAGACTTCTCTGCTGTAGGACCGCTCAGAACCGTGAATAATGATCATTCGCCGCATAGGAGAAATTAAAATATTGTCGTACACAGGGTTCTTTATCATAAAATCCTATCTGCCAGTGGAATTCCTAGTTTCCCAAGCCACCACAGTCAACATCTCTATCGTGCCACGGATTGCATCTTGGGAGAATATATTTGAACTATTGATTATCATACCAATTCCTTTGTTAATATATTTTAAAAAGAGGTGAAATGTAAGTAGATAGAGTTAAAATGCTGAGCTGGGTAAATTATGGAAGGCATGTTCTGCTGCAGTTGGTCTTCAGGCCTCTCCAGTTTTATAGCTATCCGACTTACCTACCGGATAAGCCAGAAGAAGTCACTCGATTTCTTTCTAATCTCTTCACCTACAAATGAGATAATATTATCAAAGTTTCTTAGTTTTGCATGGATGTTGTGAAAATAGACATAACTACAACACTTCGATGTGCTTTTCAGCTTTGGGTAACTGAGGTGTTATATGAACCCCAGGCCTCGTTTATGCTCTGGTTAGAATAAGCGGTGCAACTGTTCTACTGGGGAGCCCTGAGATAACATTGTCAGAGGCAGACATGGCTGAACAGGACCGCTTCTCCGAGTCACCCCCGTTCCCTGACAGCTGGCTGCTGGGTGAGCTGCTGAGCTCTGAGATTGGAAGTGGCATTTACAGAGACCTTATTTTGAGAAGGCGCCACAGGGAAATTATAACAAGTGTTATTTAACAGTTCTAATTATGATTTTTTCTCTCTCTGCTTTGTATCTACAATTTGATCCAAATTAATATTTCTTTATATCATTCAGAGCAAACTCAGATGGATTCTTACTATGCACCCAGCACTGCTCACAAAGAACCTTGCGTGGACTGGACTTATTTAGTGTCCGTGACTCCCTATGAGAGATACACTGCTATATCCCCATCTTAATGATGGTGAACTGAGGTTCAGAGAGGTTAAGAAACTTGATCAGAATTCTAACCTGAGCAGTCTAGCTCCAGAGCTCAGGTTCACAGCTTGTGGTCTCTCATCAACATTGCAATACATCGCTTGAGCTATTTGTTGCTGGGCACTTTTTTTTAAGTATACCATATATTTGGATGGCTTTATAATTGGCCACTTCTTTTCCTAATTTCTTTTCTGCGGGGGCAAGTCATACATTTATACTAAATTCCTTTAGCTTTCCGTTGTAACTAATACATAATTTGATTTCTCACTATTTGCAGGTGGCATGAGGCTTTGCCAAGCTTCAGGAGAGGCAGTGGCACTTAGACTCCCTGGAACTCAATCAAGCTTCCATTTCCCAAATATCAGAAATGCATACAAGAGCGTGTTGAGATCGTTAAAGCACTGATACTTATAGCAATATTCTTTAGGCCTGAGTAATTTCTTCTCCAGCTTTTTGGAGTGCATTTGAAGTGTGTGTTCATTTGTCTCTTTGATTATTTTTTGATTCAACCAATATTTAGGGAGCTGCTGATATAAACTGGCATCGTGCTTGTTATTGGAGATATAGTGGTGAATCAGGCTGGTAAAGTCCTTGCTCGCAGTTAAACTGCTTTCTATGGGATGGATTGGCATTCCCCAAGCAATAATAAAATAAGAACAGTTTAGTTAGAGGAAAGTGTGGTTCTGTAGATATTGTGGTTGGTAAAGGTTTCACTGAGGGCCAAGAAGGAACTTGGCTGGGTGTGGTGGCTCACGCCTGTAATCCCAGCACTTTGGGAGGCTGATATGGGCAGATCACTTGAGGTCAAGAGTTCAAGACCAGCCTGGCCAACATGGCAAAACCCTGTCTCTGCTAAAAATACAAAAATTAGCTGGACAAACTGGTGCACACCTGTGATCCCAGCTACTTGGCAGGCTGAGGCATGAGAATCACTTGAACCTGGGAAGCGGAGGTTTCAGTGAGCTGAGACTGTGCCACTGCACTCCAGCCTGGGTGACAGAACAAGACCCTATCTCAAAAAAAAAAAAAAAAAAAAAGAAGAAAGACCCAAGTATGTTTGGTATTCAGGGGTGTGGCGGGGGAACTTTTGCAAGATGCCGCCATACACGTGGGAAGGAGCTAGGAGGATATGAGATTGTTCAGGCTGTGACCTGGACTTTGCATGGTGTCACCAGGATATGGGATCGTTCAGGCCATGATATGAACTTCACATGGTATTGTAGGATATGGAATTGTTCGGGCCATGACCTGGCCTTTGTATGGTATCAGAGGATATGCGATTGTTCAGGCCATGTTGTGGACTTTACGTGGAATTGCAGGATATGGAATCATTCAGGCCGTGACCTGGCCTTTGCATGGTGTTGTAGGATATGGAATCATTCAGGCCATGACCTGGGCTTTGCATGGTGTTGTAGGATATGGAATTGTTCAGGCCGTGACCTGGCCTTTGCATGGTGTTGTAGGATATGGAATCATTCAGGCCGTGACCTGGCCTTTGCATGGTGTTGTAGGATATGGAGTTGTTCAGGCCGTGACCTGGCCTTTGCATGGTGTTGTAGGATATGGAATCGTTCAGGCCGTGACCTGGCCTTTGCATGGTGTTGTAGGATATGGAATCATTCAGGCCGTGACCTGGCCTTTGCATGGTGTTGTAGGATATGGAATCGTTCAGGCCGTGACCTGGCCTTTGCATGGTGTTGTAGGATATGGAGTTGTTCAGGCCGTGACCTGGCCTTTGCATGGTGTTGTAGGATATGGAGTTGTTCAGGCCGTGACCTGGCCTTTGCATGGTGTTGTAGGATATGGAGTTGTTCAGGCCGTGACCTGGCCTTTGCATGGTGTTGTAGGATATGGACTTGTTCAGGCTGTGACCTGGACTTTGCATGGTGTTGTAGGATATGGAATCGTTCAGACTGTGACCTGGCCTTTGCATGGTGTTGTAGGATATGGAATCATTCAGGCTGTGACCTGGCCTTTGCATGGTGTTGTAGGATATGGAATTGTTCAGGCCGTGACCTGGCCTTTGCATGGTGTCACAAGTGCAGAGTTGTCAGGCAAGGAGTTGACATTTTGAAAGATCACACCAGCCACTGTGTGCAGTCAATATGGCACTGCTTACAGACTGTGATGGCTGAAATCTGGCAACTGGACTGGGCTAACAGATAGCCAGATAGTCGGTAAGACATTATTTCTGGGTGTGAGTGTGAGGGTGTTTCTTCCTTAGTTTCCAGAAGAGACTAGAATTTAAATCAGTATACCAAGTAAAGATCCACCCTCAGCAGTGTGGGCTGGCACCACCTAATCCATCCAGGGCTCAAATAGAACAAGAAGGTGGAGGCAGGGTGGATTTCTCCTCTGTCTTCTTGAGCTGGGACCTCCATCCTCTCCTGCCTTCAGACATTGGAGCTCCTGGTTCTCAGGCCTTTGGATGCTGAGATTTATAGTCACCCCACCCTCCACCCACACACAGTTCTCAGGATTTCTGCCTCTGAATCACACCACCAGCTTTCCTGGGTCCCCAGCTTACCAATGGCAAATCATGGGATTTCTCAGCCTCCGTAATCACACGAGCCGATTTCCATAAGAAATCTTCTCATGCACATCTGTGATTATCCTGTTGGCTCTGCTTCTCGGGAGAACCCTGACTAATACGGAGGCGCTGCAGAGTCCCCGTGAGTGATGGTGGTGGTGGGTTGCAAGGGAAACCCTGGTGGTGAGAACTGGATGGCACTAGTGGATGTGTTGGCTGAGGAACCGTCAGTGCTTGGTGATGGACTGAATGCATATGAGGAGGTGGAATTAAGGACCAGAGCTTGTAAGTGGGGCAGAAGACACTGGTTTCTATTCCTCAGTTCTTCCTCCACTGGAGCAGACGCAGGATTGAGAGCATCACAGCAAGGAAAACAAGACTCAAAACGCACAACTTGCAATGGATTGTCTTTGGGATCCAGTCTTCATCCCTTACGTTATATCCACTCCCGTGCCTTGGTCTCACATGGGTGAAGCCTCTCCCTCTCCCACTGACTTTGAGCTCAAGCTTTGCTGTGTGAGTTGCTGTGGCTGAGGGGATGTTAGGAGATGTGAAAGGAGTAGACGCTGAACACGTGCTTATGGGGTTAGATTTTCCATCTTGTGCTTCTGCTGCTGTTATGAGAAAAATACGCTCCAGGGGCCTGCTGTTCCCAGAAGAACAAGCAACATCTGGAATGGATCTGAACCCAACCCAAAAGCTGGAACCAAGGCCCACTGCCTGCCTGAGCCCCGCTGACCTGCAGACCCCAGCTTGCAGCAGGGCATCGCCAGCTGGCCCACAGGTCAGGGCGGAGGGAAGGAGTGCTTGGTGTTGTGTGCCAGGGGCTGCCTCGTGGAGAGCCCCTGGAGTCACATCCCGCCCTTGCCATAGAAAAGGTGGCAGACTAGCCTGGTGGACCTGGATAGACCTTGTTCTTGCTTTCCTTGAGCAAAGACTGTGAGCCCAGAAAGCCACTAGGATTCACAGTAGCTGTAGTTTACGTCCTTTAGCTAGAGGCTATAGACATAGTTTTTTTTTTTTTAAAAAAAAAAAAAGACCTACTGGTGCTATTATAGTCTTTTCCAATGTACGTGCCTAAAATATTATGTTCCCTTCCAGCAACGTCACCTAAGAGCCGGAGCCTTGAAATCAGACAGGCTGATGGTGAATCCTGTGTCTGTTCTGATGTTGCGCATGTCACTGAATCTCCCCAAACCTCAGTTTCCTCATTTGCAAACTGAGGCAATGACCCCCACCCATCGGGCTTGGGGAGGAGGATGGATTTAATTAAATAATTCATAAACTCACCTAGCCCAAGACAAAGAGGGTACTCAGTAAATGTTAGCTGTTACTCTCATGGTGGCGGCTGTGACTGTTGCTGTTACTGTCTTTGTGGATGAAAATGAAGGTCCCATATTCCTGCCTAAATGTGCAAGAGTTCCCAGTTTGGAAAACTGGAATAATGTCTGTGCTTTTGAAGCAAGTTAGATGAGGAAGTAATTAGCATGGACATTTAAAGTTCCTAGGTGGGCCTCTTATTTTTAAAACATTGCTAACGGCATCTTTGTTCAACATATACTGAGCAAATGTTAGGAAATACAGGGAGGGAAGGAGGTGAGAGGATGTAGCTTGGAGCCCCAATAGCTTGTATGGTGTATGCTGTATACAAACACCTGAAGGGGGATTCAGACATTTATAATATAGGCACTAGATAAGACCAAATTTTGGAAGAAGTGGAGCATTACCAAGAAGCTTAAGTAAACAGGACAGCAAAATCAGGAAGTTTGTCCCGATGGGAGAGTCCTTTCTGGAAGGGGAGAGTTAGTTCCTTGATTTCCAGCTTCTGCTCTCAGGACAGCGGTAGACTAAACAGCAACCCCCTCCAAGTGTTCTCATCCTAAACCTGGAACCTGTGAATGTTGACCCACAGGGCAGCAGGGAATCTGGAGTTGTGGCTAGAGCTGTAGGGTGCGGAGTTGATCCTAGATAATTCGTACGTATGTGGCCACAAGTGTACTTGTGTAAGAGGGAGACAGGAGGGGGGTAACTGCCGTAGGGTCAGTGAGGATAAAGGAAAGGATTGGAGGGATGTAATGAATGGGCCATGAGTTATGACAATCAGGCAACCTCTGGCGGCATTTGATAAAATATTTGTAACAGCAACTATAATTGATTTAACTTTTAATTTCTGTATTATAATTTCCTAGTTTTTCTGTAGGTATAGTGTCAAAATGTTTATGTTTTAAAGCATCCACTATAAATGTTAATGTCCAAAGCAAGTCTTTAGGAATGTCAAAATTCCAGTATCACTTTGTTAATAAATATTCAGCATTGAAAGGAAAATAAAAAGACAAGGGAAGAGATTGTCCCCTGACGTCTCTGGAAGGAATACAGTCTTTCCAACGCATCAATTTTATACTTCTCACCTCCCAAACTTAAAAATAGTAATGTGGCTGGGCACATGGCTCATGCCTGTAATCCCAGCACTTTGGGAGGCCGAGGTGGGCAAATCACAAGGTCAGGAGATCGAGACCATCCTGGCTAACACGGTGAAACCCCATCTCTACTGAAAATACAAAAAATATTGGCCCGGCGTGGTGACACACATCTGTAGTCCCAGCTACTTGGGATGCTGAGGCAAGAGAATCACTTGAACCCAGGAGGCGGAGGTTGCAGTGAGCTGAGATTGCACCATTGTACTCCAGCCTGGGTAACAGAGTGAGACTCACAAGAATAGAAACCCAAACACCACATGTTCTCACTCATAGGCGGGTGATGAACAATGAGAACACTTGGGCACAGGGAAGGGAACAACACTCACAGGGCTAGGTGGGGGGGTGGAGGGGAGGGGAGGGGGGACAGCAGGGGGGCAGGGAGGAGAGGGAGGGATAACACCAGGAGAAATGTCTGACGTAGGCAACGGGGCATTGGGGAGGATGGAGGCAGAAAACCACCATGGTGTGCATGTACCTATGCAACAATCCTGCAGGATACAGGGTGTGCACACGGACCCCAGAGCCCAAACACAACTAAAAAAAGACATAATTTGTTGTTTCAAGTGACTAAGTTTGTGGCAATATGTGACAGCATCCATAGGGAAAACCTTAACAGGTGCACTGCACATGTGCGGACTCCCAAGTTAGATGGTGGCTCAGTGATATTCACAGTCACATTTCTTTATCCCAAGTCCTGGCCACTAAGTAGTCATCAAATGTCTTTTTATCTTATTGGATCGATGACATTCCCATTTTGATGGCTCTCAGAACCCTCTCCTCTTATAGGGTTACAATGTGGCAACGTGCTTGCTTTGCAGGTTAATCACTTCTCTGAGTGTTGGTTGGCCTTGAGAGTACTGGGTTCGGACCACGCACTCCTGTGTCTTAATTAAGTAGCTGGCTCAAGTCTTCTCCATCTTCTCTAAGATGACTTGGTTCCCCAGCACCTTTTGAAAGGCACGTTAAAACAGCCGTGATTCTAAGAATCTCCTTTGCGTCCAAGCTCCAAATGTGTGGACACTAATAAAAGAAAATGTATGAGGTTTATTTCTTCATTTTTGCACCTTTAAAAAAATCAACCTTTTAAGCACCAAAGATATCTTTATGTGTTTGACTAATATCAGATTTTAAAAGCACAAGGAAAGTTCTTGAGGTTTGAAGTTTGCCTATGAAAAGGATTAAGTGTAACTGGAAAGCAGTCAGCCCAGCGTGGTTCATTGAAGAGACCTGTTTAACTTTAAGGCACAAAAGGTTCTTGGAAATATTAGCTTCCTCTTTTTTAGCACCACTTTGAGAACACCCTGAAGGGTATCTGGAAATGGTGTAATTCCCATTTCCCTTTTTTCTCAGCAGTAAATTAAATCTCATACCAATAAAGCAGTGAAAATTGTATTTTATCATTAATAGTCTCTACATGTTCCAAGAGCTTAAAAAAAGCTGATTGTTCAATGTGTCCAGTTTGATGAGAGGTGGAGGAGGGGGCACTCCCATGAATTGTCACATATAAAACATTCTCTGAACTTTCTTAGCTATCTGTAAATGATTCTTTAAATTGTTTGGAAACCCATACGTGCTTTGGAGAAAATCAAATGAACATTTAAAACGTTTTGCTGCAGTTGGCAAAACAACAACAACAAAAAACAAAAAACAGTTCAACCGTGTGAAACAGAAAAACAGATATTTATTGACTTCCATAAAGAAATCTGTATTAGGTTTCAGGTATGGCTTGATCCAGGAGCTCCAACGGTATCTCAGCACCAGTTTTGCTCTTCTCACATTTTAGCTCTGGATTCCCCTGTGTGGATTCCTTGGCCACCCACAGGCTGTCCCCAGCACTTCCAACTTCTTATCATTCTTTCCACTCACAGTCCTTGCAGATAAGAAAATAACCTATCTCCCCAGAATTCCAGTCAACATCTCATGCCTCTGGTTGACTAAATCAGATGTCATACCTGAACCACTTTGGCTCTGATGGGCCCACCTGAGTCACAGATCGACCTTGGGAACTTCAGGTCAGAAGCGCTTGGCCTGACAGTGCAGTGAAGTTGGTTCTATGAAGGAAAGTTGAGGTTCTGACATCCAAGTTATTAATAGAATGAGTGTTTTTGAATAGCAAAAGCCCTTGCCAGGGACCGTGTCTTTTAAGTCCTGTGCTAAGAGGAGGTTTATTGTCAGCGCATCTAATAATGAGTGCTCACAAAGAGGAGCCTCTGACGGGGGCCACCTAGGGTCTAGTCCGGTGCTGTCACTGAGCCACCAGGTGGCCATTCTCCTTCTTTGGGTCTCTGTAGATGGGACTGGAGGACATCACGTTAAGCGAAATAAGCCAGACACAGAAAGACAAATACCATAGGATTTCACTCATATGCAAAATCTAAAATTAAAATAAAGAGAGTTGATTTCATAGAAGCAGAAAGTAGAACCGTGGTTACCAGAACTAGGGGAGCCAGATGGAAAGATTGTGGGGTGGATGGTGAGAGGTTGGTTAATGGTTCCACAGCAACAACTGGGTAGGAGGAAGCCGTTCTGGTGTTTTACCGCATGGTGGGGTGATGATGTTAACACTGGGGCCTCGTGTATTACAAAATAGCTAGATAAGAGGCCTTTGAATGTTTTGACTACAAAGAAATGATAAGTGGGTGATGGATATGCTAAATACTCTAATTTGACCATTATATGACATATATATGTATCAAAATATCAAACTGAGCCCCATAAATATACAATTGCAATGTGTCAATGCATTTTAAAAAATAAAAAACATTTAGAAGCAGGAATGTGACTTTACAAACCATAGGTTTACTTCAACTCTAAAATTCCAAGATAAAGAATTCAGTCTTCCCCAAGCCTGTTGTTGCTTATGATAGACATTGACCATTTCCTCTGCCTTCTAATTCCTTTACCTTCTGCTGAAAATGATCCTATCCCCTACGCCCATGAGTTGGTGACATGTATTAATCCCACCCATGAGTTGGTGACATGTATTAATCCCACCCATGAGTTGGTGACATGTATTAATCCCACCCATGAGTTGGTGACATGTATTAATGCTGTTTTTCAAATGTTTCCATGTCTTTCCACCTTTGGTAAGATGGTGGCATCATCCCTTTTTTTCTCCCTTTGTGGTTGTGTAAAGTCAAATGACCAGTTCTTCCTAAAAAACATTTAATTGGGCCGGGCATGGTGGCTCACGCCTGTAATCCCAGCACTTTGGGAAGCCAAGGCGGGTGGATCACAAAGTCAAGAGATCGAGACCATCCTGGTCAACATGGTGAAACCCCGTCTCTACTAAAAATACAAAAAATTAGCTGGGCAAGGTGGCACGTGTCTGTATTCCCAGCTACTCAGGAGGCTGAGGCAGGAGAATTGTCTGAACCCAGGAGGCAGAGGTTGCGGTGAACCGAGATCGCGCCACTGCACCCCGGCCTAGGTAACAAGAGCGAAACTCCATATGAAAAAAAAAAACAATTAATTACCAGCTGAAAAGCCTCCTGAGCAGTCTTTCTGTCTGGCTCTGTGTCTGACAGCGTTCAAGACACTGGCTGCTTAAGTAGCCTGGGTCCCACAGCATGAGATCGGGAAGAGCAGCATCCCCAGCTGGCCTGAGGCAGGTGTGCATGATGAGGAAGTCAACCTTTGTGAAAACACGAGGGCGATGAGATCGTTTGATAATGACCTGATAACCTTGCTTATCCAGACTGATGCAGGATGCTCACGGGGATGCCCTTCATCCACGAGCCTGTGCCCTGGCCGCAGATGAGTAATTAAGGCACAGAAACACACTGAGCAGCTGACCCGATCAGATTCTCCCCCTAGCACATTAAACTGGAAAGGAAAGCCACAGAGCCTGGGGTCCTTTCAAGCCGATGCTCACTGACAGCAGACGTGTGAGCTGCTGCTGGGGTCCCTTTCCAGTCCTGGTTCTTGCCCTTCTGCAGACCTGCTTTCTCAGCTGTTTTTTACATTCTGAAGTTTGTCCCAGTATCTTTCCTGTAAATCCCTGCGTTGCTTAAATGATCCAAAGTTGCTTTCTGCTGCTGGCAGTGAATGCCTTGCCTTGAACCCACTGTGAGGCTTAGCCAGGCCAAAATCACTCGGGAGGGCCTTTGAGGGTCAAGATGACAGAACCAGACTAAAGAACGGACAACAAATTCGTCTTTGCTCTATTTCAGACCCTCTCTGCCTCATCCTGTGCCAGGACCTTCAGCCAGTTTTTCCAGCCCCCAGTTACTGTGGCAACAAACTCCTCGTTGACTCTGAGGACTTTCCCCTGACATTGAAGAGGGGGTCTCCCTGCACGTCCAGGCTGTCCTTCGCTAGTGCTCTCCAGTGCACTTTGACACGGGAAACTTTTATGGACAGGCACATACATCTTGCCCAGAGACAAAGAGAAATTAGTACCTCACAGAGAAAACCACTGACCAATTAAAATAGGAAAGCAGTTGATAAATTTCTCCCCAAATGGGCTGTTCTGAGAAGCATTCCTTTGTACTATCTCAGAAAGTCTGGCCACAGTGAGCGATCTCTGGTGCCTGATACCGAATGCTAACGAGCTTGGTAGTGCATACCCACACCAGCCTCCTTGATTCTCCTACTCACCCCTCTTTCCCCAGTCCCTGCTCCGAGGGCTGGCACCCCCCAACCCCCGACGTTAATAGCACATAACCTTTGCTGGCTTTGGGCTCTGTTTTCCAGGAAACACAGATTGAGCTACTGTTTCTGTGTTAGTTAGAAGAAACCGGCACTTCATCTCTCTTGGATGCCTTTAGCGTATCTCACACTGTGGATGGGGAGGTGTAGGAAACTTTAGGAAAACAGAATTACAGCTGATATCCAGATTTATCTGTCACTCGAGGAAAGAAACAGGGATAGGGTTGAGAAGCTTCTGATACTTGTCTACTGATCATGAAAAGCATAGAGGCAGAGTCTGTAACACAAAGTATTCTCCTGTTTGGCACAAAAGAACATCTTGTTGCTTCTAGGATGGAACTAAAGGTGATTTAGAAGTAACCAGGGAGATAACTCTGTTGCAGTGAACAGAACACTGTGCTTAGATTAAAATACCTGTTCTTCCATTTTCCCTTTTGCAAACCATTTAACCTCACCAAGCATCTCTTCACAATAACATCGGGAGGCTTAAATGAAGTAATGTACTCAAAATCACGCAGTGCATGAAAAGCAATCGGAAGAGTGTTGTTGTTTTTCAAGCTAGACTTCTGGTGAAGCACAGTGGAATGTTTACTTATATTTACAGTTGCATCAGCCAGGGCTCTCCAGAGAAACAGAACTAATGGGATGTCTGTGCGTGTGTGCATGTTAATAGACATATGTACATATGTGTGCGTGCATGTTCATATATACGTATGTGAGTATCTGTGTGTGCACGTTTGTGTGTATCGTTGGCCCTTTGTCTTTGTGAGTTCCACATTTGTGGATTCAACCAACCACAGGCGGAAAATACTCAGAAGAATAAATAAATACAAAGTAACAGTACAACAATTAAAAAGAATACAAGATGTAGAAATACAGTGTAACAACCCTCGATATAACATTTACACTGCAGTAGGTATTGTAAGTAATCTAGTAGAGATGATTTAAAGTGTATGATTAGATGTACATAGGTTATATACAAATATTAAGACATTTTATATAAGAAATTTGAGCAACCTTGACTTTGCTGTTCATCGTGTCCTGGAGCCAATCCTCTGTGAATACAGTGGGATGACTGTTTAAGAGTGTGTGTGTGTGTGTGTGTGTGTGTGTGTGTGTAAAAAGAATTATTATAAGGAATTGGCTCATATGATTTCAGAGGCAGGGAAGTCCAAATTCTGCAGCACGAGTCTGGCCAGCAATGTTCTACAGTGGTCATCTTCTGTGGAACTAGAAAGAACCAGTGCTGCAGGTGAAGAGCAAAGGCAGTCTGCTGGGAGCTCCTTCTTCCTTGCAGGAGGCCACTCTTTCTGTTCTACATACGCCTTCAGCTGATTGTATGAGTCCCACCTACATTATGGAGGGCAATTTGCTTTACTCAAAGTTCATCTTATCAAAATAAAAAACCCTAACAGAAACACTCAGGATAACATTTGACCAAATATCTGGACACACTGTGGCCCAGGCACATTGACACACAAAATGAACTATCATGATAGGAAATGATTATTTTTCAAAACTCCCACCAAACTGAAGAAAACAGTACACAGTCACACGAGATATTTCAGCAAAACATTGAAAGACGGAAAGTGCATTATCATTCGGTAACTAGATTAGCAGAGCAGAGGTAGCTAACTGCCTGCAGAGGGATTATGGGAGCAAACACTGAAAAAAACAGAGAAAATAAAAATGCTTGGGACTTGGAGTTCCTGGTATCTTGGAAATCCACAGTGTGTGATAGAGCTGAAAACATGAAGACAAGTTAAAACTCTATGTAAGAAACATTTTAGACTCCACACATCCCCTCCCCTAGCCTTTGCATTCAGTCACCTGCCCCTTAAACTCCCACTGGAAGACTGTCTGGAAAGTGTAAATGAGTGATGTTTGGCATCTGGGCACCTGTCCCAGCTGAGAGACAGGGTGAGGCCCTGAATTGAGCATGGGGTGCAGCTGTCAGGATTCATAGATCATGGTGAGATTCTCCCCAGGTTACCTTCTTTATTTAAGCCCCAAATCACTAAGACAGATAGGGCAGGCAATTGATGATTTTATTACAAGCTTCATTGCATTGTTTCACTTTATAAAATAATTCATCTAATGTCCTTGTTTTACAGCTTAGGGGATAGACCTGCCAGCCATTGATTACCAACACCCATAATTTGTATTCAAGGCACTGAAAATCTTGAAGGGTATTCTGAATCGTGGTAAAAACATTGGATTTTAGTTCATACACTTCCCTCTGTTCTAATTATGTAAATATTGATGATCCATATATGGAAATAGTGTCCCAAGCCATGAACATAAAAATGCAAGATAAATAGTTTTGTAACTTTACAATAGTGGAATCCAGTTTCTTTTTCAAGTTTCCAAATGCTGCTAGTTATCAGGAATGAAATCTCAGTTACTGTGGGGGGCCCCTTCTCGTTTTCATTTTTGGTTGTGTTTATGCTCTGGGAAGCCACAGAACAGGAGTCCACAACCCTCAGGATATGGACTAGTATCAGTCTGTGGCTGATTAGGAACTGGGCTGCACAGCAGGGGGTGAGTGATGGGCAAGTGAGTGAAGCTTCGTCTGTGCTGACAGCCGCTCCCCGTGGTTCATATTACTACCTGAGCTCTACCCCCTGTCAGATCAGTGGTGGCATCAGATTCTCAACAGGAGTGCAAACACTACTGTAAACTGCACATGCGAGGGATCCAGGTTGTGAGCTCCTCGTGAGAATCTAATGCCTGATGATCTGTCACTGTCTCCCATCACCCCCAGACGGGACCATCTCATTGCAAGAAAACAAGCTCAGGGCTCCCAGTGATTCTACATTATGGTGAGTTGTAGAATTATTTCACTGTAGAGTTGTAGAATTATGTCATTGTGTATTACAATGTGAGAATAATAGAAATAAATTGTACAATAAATGTAATGTACTTGAATCATCTCAGAACCATCCCTCCACCAGTCTGCAGAAAAATTGTCTTCTACAGAACTGGTCCCTGGTGCCAGGAAGGCTGGGGACTGCTGCCCCAGAACACATGTCCAAAGCACGTGGGGATGGAAAAGTCTGGCTGAATAACTTCTTCATGTAGGCGTCATCTGAGACCCAGTTGTCCATCTGGCTTTAATGCATTGGCTCTACTGCTCCTGAGCCATCAGGATGACCTTGTGAACCCCCACTAATATGATCAACTGACTCGAGTCCAGAGGCTCTTGTGACTACTTCCATGACACTCCTGGGCACATGAGGATGCTTCCGCTGCCCCTTTACCACCCTGGGGCACAGGGAATCCCCAGGATGATATGCAAAACCCTGTCGGTCTAGTCAAGTCCCTGTCAGTTTCTCTCTCTGGATACCCTCCACGTCCCTGGGAACAAATAACAGGGTCCTTCTACTCTCTCACCGCCTCTCTCCTCGGCTCATTCTGGGAAACAGACCCACCAACATCTCTACTTCTCCACTGACCACCCTCCCTCCCTTTTAGTTTGAGGACTAAGTCGTGGACGTGGAGCAGCCCTTGTTAGACATGGAGTCTTCGTTCAATTCCTTAGCATTTCCTATGCATTTTCTCTAGACTCTTGGAAATTGAAAGCCAAGGAAAGGTCTTTCTCTCCTTTTTTCATTTTCTCCTCTACTTTCTCACATCTCATCCCACAAAGTGGCATAATTAACTATGAATACGTCTGTGTTATTGATAATTATATGATATTAAAAGTTATTTCTTTGTAATCTTCAATATCAATTGTACTTGCTGGGTGATATCTTTGCATTTATCTATACTTGTTTATATTAACAGTAATCAGTAGCAGGATGGGAGGAACCAGAGGTTAGGTTTATCAATCTGAGACTGAATTGAGATGCTCATGAGGAGGGTAGCAGTGAGCTAGTCTGTTTTCCTTTGGTCATTAACCCTGGCCCTTCTCTAATTAAAGGATTCTTCATAAAGGATGGATCAATCTCATTTGCACTCATTGGTGTGATTTGATTAGCAATGAAGTACTTGGATAGCTCCTTCTTCTCTATAAGAATCTTTGGTTACTTGAGTGTCAGTTACTTTCAGACAGGCGAATGGGGAGCAAGATGACAGGCTTCTTCCATTGTTTCTCTGCTGGCCACATTAAGACTACATTTTGGAAAGAGCAGAGAAAATATTATTATGAAGACCAAGCTTCTTGTCTATCAGTGTAACAGAAAGGAGGACTTGGGAGTCCTCTTATTGCTGAGGATGAATTTATTTTGCTAAATCATGGGGAAAATGTGAAAAGGCCCAATAGATCTGAATGTTGTTCCTTATTAACATTCTTCCAGCTCATGCTTATCAATTTCACCCTAACATGATAGGCATGCCCCTATCATAACCTGCAACACTTTCTCCCTTCCATGGAGGTGGGGGCTGTGGACTCACATGAGAAAGCTTCCTGCCCCATCTTCTATCTCCCATTTTACTCCCCCATCCCCCTTTAAACCCATTTATTCCGTCCTTCTGATTCCTCCTAGCAAAGCTTTTGTTCTTCTACCATTCTTCCATAATTATGATGCTGGCTTTGACCTTCCTCAGCCTCCCGGCCTCTGCTCAGAACAGAAATCAGACTTTCTTTCTCTGACCCTCAGTAGCCCACAGTCATTTCCAACCCCTTTTCCCATAGACTCTCTCCCCCTTCCAACTCCTCCACCCACACACCATATGCAATTCTAGAGGGAAGCCGGTGGGGGGGCCTTGAGGAGAAACCTAGAGAGCATGTGCTGTCAGAATAACTAAATCCAGATTTCTCTGCAGAGAGCTTGGGGTCTAATTCCATAGCCCGTGCTCCAATTTTTACAGACATCTTCCATAGCCTTTGTTCTGTTACAAAAGTAATTTAGTCTCTTGAAAGTTGACCCATCCAGGTGGAGAGGGAAGAGGTGGAGGACTCGATCTCAGTTTAATAGCTCCGTTTCAGGCGAAAAGGCATCTAGAACAAGAAGAAAACAAGAGAGTTGCAATTATTTGAGAACATTGTAAGGAGGAGCCAAATGGAAAGATTATAGATAAGATAAATTCCTCTTTAAGAAAGCCTACTACGGGCGCGGTGGCTCAAGCCTGTAATCCCAGCACTTTGGGAGGCCGAGGTGGGTGGATCACGAGGTCAAGAGATGGAGACCATCCTGGTCAACATGGTGAAACCCCGTCTCTACTAATACAAAAAATTAGCTGGGCATGGTGGCGCGTGCCTGTAATCCCAGCTACTCAGGAGGCTGAGGCAGGAGAATTGCCTGAACCCAGGAGGCGGAGGTTGCGGTGAGCCGAGATCGCGCCATTGCACTCCAGCCTGGGTAACAAGAGCGAAACTCCATCTCAAAAAAAAAAAAAAAAAGAAAGAAAGAAAGCCTACTAAAGTGCAGTTGCACCATGATTACTTTTAACCTACAAGCTGCCTTTAGAAATAAACCCCAGAAAGATGAAACCTCATTATTTAACTTAATTCCTCAATAATGAACACATCTATTAGCATGCATTAAAAGTAGAGCTGCATAATATTAAAACAAAATAGAAAATAAATCCTGCAGAGGTACATCTCCAGCCATGCCCCACTGACGATGGGGAGTTTATAGTTAACTTGAAATCAGAAGGATTTAGTCTAGATACCTGCAACTAAAATTCTGTTTGGTTTCTCTCTTTAGTGTAGCCCAGTGGTTCTTTAATATTCGTGTCCAGGAAAATCACTTTATTGCTTTGGATACATGAAACCTTCGACACTACACTTTATGGGCAATTTAAGGAAAATTTTAAGAGTAATGAACTTTATGCAATTTCTGCCTTAAGCTCTGACTCTGGGACTGAATCCTCTGGGAAAATGCAACTTCATTATACAGTAAATAGAGAATCTAGACCTACCAAATTAATGAGGTCTACACTGAAAATGTATCCTTGCCATGGGTTACAAATCATTTAGTTGAGGTCAACAACTTAAAAGACTGTCTGCTTTTATGGTGAATGTTAATTACAGAAATGATTTCTGAATATTTTACCATGTTTAAAATATTGCAAATAAGGCTACCACCCCACATCCTGAAACCTTGTCCCCTCATCAGAAATGAACAGTTTCAAAGTGTATATCCTTCTAAATATTTTTCTATGCTTTTACACACATTTGTGCACACATAAAACCTACACCAAATTTTTGTGATTTTATTTCAACAAAAATGGTTTCCCTCTGTAGCTGTCGTTTTGCAGCTTCCTTTTCTTCTGATCAGTAATGATTCTTGAGTTCTACTCTTGTGTGTCCACAAAGACCTAGCTTATTTCTGCTAGCTGCAGCTCAGCTGTGTTAATCAGAATAGTGTTGGTTATGGTGCGGTGACATGTTATTTGAAGTCTCAGTGTCTTAGCACGGCAGAAACCTATTTCTCACTCATGTAAAGTTGAGTCTAGGGGGTCAGGGATGTCCTTCCATGCAGTGACTCTGGGATCTAAGCTTTTCCCATTTCGAGATGCTCCCACCTCAACGCATGGCTTCCAGGATCAGCCTGGAAGGGAAACAGAGTGGTAAGGAAAAACATTGACTCTCTTGTGAACTTTTCATTTTAAAATAAGATGAGTTTAAATATATGTTACAAAAACAGTAGAATTCTCATAGTTCCTTGACTAAGCTTCCCTAAATGTTAATATGTTGCATAATCACAGTACAATGATCAAAACCAAGAAATAAACATTGATACAAACCTATTAATAAATACAGCCCCATTCACATTCCACCAGTTGTCCCTTTTGTGGCGTGTGTGACCCAATCCAGAGCTGCATGCTGTGTAGGGTGGCTGTGTCTGCTTAGTCTCTCTCAGGCCAGAGTAGTTTCTTACACTCTAAGTTTTGTATGGCCTTGTCTTGATTGATAGATTGATTGATAGAGATGAGGTCTTGCTGTGTTGCCCAGGCTGGACTTAAACTTCTGGGCTCAAGTCATCCCCCTCCTCAATCTCCTGAGTAGCTGAGACTACAAGCAGGTGCTAGACCCCTGACCTTGTCATTTTTCATCAGCACTAACCAGTTAGTTAGTAGATTACCCCTCAATATGAATTTGGTTAATTTTTTTGTGATTGAATTCAGGTTGTTCTTTTTTGACTTTCCAATTGCAGCAATGACAATTAACATTAGTTCTTTTTTTTTAATTAACTTTTTTTTTGAGATGGAGTTTTACTCTTGTTGCCCAGGCTAGAGTGCAATGGCACCATCTTGGCTCACTGCAGCCTCTGCCTCTCTGGTTCAAGTGATTCTCCTGCCTCAGCCTTTTGAGTAGCTGGGATTCTAGGCTCCTACCACCACACCTAACTAATTTTGTATTTTTAGTAGAGATGGGGTTTCACCATGTTGGCCAGGCTGGTCTTGAACTCTCGCCCTCAGTTGATCCACCCACCTTGCTCTCCCAAAGTGCTGGGATTACAGGTGTGAGCCACGGCACCTGGCCAGGACAATTAATATTACTTTTACCTTAAAAAAAATGCCGAGTACTCAATACATTGCCTTTAACTATAGGCACAAGGTTTTACAGATCTCTCGAATTTATTCACTTTACATAACTTAAACTTTATGCCTCTTTGAGCAACCTCTACCCATTCTCCCCAATACCCCAGTCCCTGGCAGCTACCATTCTACTGTCTGCTTCTATGAGTTTGACTGCTTTAGGGACCTCCTATGGATGGAGGTCTCTAAATCATACAGTATTTGTCCTTCTGTGACTGGCTCATCTGCCTTAGCATCATGTCCTTAAGGTTTATGCACGTTGTCACATGTCGCAGGATTTTCTGCTTCATTAGGCTGAATAATATCCCATTGCGTGTGTGTAGTGCACTTTCTTCATCTGCTCGTTCACGGATGGATGTTTAGGTTGTCTCCATGCCTTGGCTACTGTGAACATTCTTCAGCAAACAGGTGAGTGCTAGTATCTCTTCCAGATCCTGATTTCAATTATTTTGGATAAATACCTAGCAGTTCCATTTTTAATTATTCTGAGGAACCTCTCTACTGTTTTGCATAGCAGCTGCGCCATTTTGCATTCTTACCAACAGTGTACAAGGGACCCAGTTTCTCCACGTGCTTGTCAACACTTGCTGTGTTTGTCTTTATAGTAATAGCCATTCTAACAGGCAGGAGATGGTGTCTCACTGTGGTTTTGATTTGCGTTTCTCTGATGATTAGAGACATTGGGCACCTTTTCATACATCTGTTGGCCATCCGTATGTCTTCTTGGGAGAAACGTGTGTTTAAGTCTTTAGGCCACTTTTAAATTGAGTTCTTAGTGGTTTGTTGTTGTTGCTATTGAGCCGTGAGTCTCTCATTTTAGGGATTAACCCCGCATCAGATATCTGGCCTGCAAATATTGTCACCTGTTTCATAGATTGCCTTCTTACTCTGTTTGTTTGTCTTCTGCTGTGTGGAGTTTTTTAGCTTGATGCAATCCCACTTGTCTATTTTTGCATTTGTTGCCTGTGCTTTTGGTGTCATATTTATGAAATCTTTGTCGAGACCCATGTCATGGAGCTTTCCCCTATTTAACTGTTTAACACATTTCAAGTTGATGTTCTGCATGGTGCAAGGTAAGGGTCCAATTTAATTCTTTTGCACGTGAATATCCAGGTTTCAAAAACTTATATGGAATGACAGAGGACTCCAAATAGTCAAAACAGTCTTGAAAAAGAAGAACAAAGCCATAGGCACCACACTTTCTGATTTCAAAATGTATTACAGGGCCACAGTGCTTAAAACAATATGTCTCTGGCATGAAGACAGATACATAGACCAATGGAACAGAATAAAGAGCCCAGAAATAAATACACACATGCACAGTGAACTGTTCTTTGATAAGGGTGTCAAAAACACATAATGGGGAAAGACAGTCTCTTCACCAAATGGCACTAGGAAAACTAGATAGCCACACGCAAAAGATCATGGTTTTTTGACATGAGTACCGTGAAAGCTATGCTGGGCATATCTCAGTGCATCAGATCAGAAGGAATACGATGCTGATATGTCCTGTTGCAGGTGGTGTTAGCTTGGAGCATTTGGCTCAGGTGCTGTCAGCCAGATTCTCCACTACAAGGTTCCTATTTTCCCTATGCATAAATAAATGTGGAGATGTTAGGTTGGTGCAAAATTAATTAAACTAGTTGTAAAACTAATGGCAAAAACTGCAACTACTTTTGCACTAACCTAATGCTTTGAGGCCGTGTAAATATCCTGTTAATTGCCATATTTTGCCCACAAATTTTAGCATCTATTGATGATTCTTATCCAAAGCAGTTATCGCTGTGCTATTTGCCAAATGGTGATTTTTCTATTACCATCATTCCCTCCGTGTTTATTAATTGGAATTAATTTACATTTTCAATTCTGTGCTGACATCAGCTCTGAACTCATGATATTTGTTTTACTCTATAGATTATAGAGCATTACTATCATTACTTATATTCTGCCTCAAAGTATCCTGGATTCATCCACTTGTAGCACTTCAAGTTGTCTCCTGCCACCAGTATTTTTGAGCACTTTCCTTGTTTTGTGCCATAAGAGGTCCCAGCTTAACACATCCATTTTGTGTCTTAGGCTGGAATCAGCCATTGCTCCAAAAAATCTCTGGCTCCTTTCCTCCTTTTTTTTTTTTTTTTTTTTTTTTTTACTGAATTTTACTCTGTTCCCAGGCTGGAGTGCAGTGGCATGAGCTCAGCTCACTGCAATCTCTACCTCCCAAGTTCAAGTGATTCTTGTGCCTCAGCCTTCTAAGTAGCTGGGGTTACAGGCGTGCACCACCACACCCCACTAATTTTTATATTTTTAGTAGAGACGGAATTTCACCATGTTAGCCAGGCTGGTCTCCAACTCCCGGCCTCAAACCATCCACTTGTCTCAGTCTCCCAGAGTGCTGGGATTACAGGCGTGAGCCACCATCCCCGACCCTCTGGCTCCTTTTGTTGGCGAATGTTATTTAGACTTTAAGGTCTCGATGCCAAGGTCACATATTCGCTCTTCATGTCTTCTGAGCAGAAATGATGCATCAAGTATTGCTCACATTCCTGATTGCCCAAAGCTCCAGAATATTCTCCCAATATAAGAATGAGAGAGGCTGAGAAATCTTATTTTCCTCAGTGCCCAGGAAAAGGCAGAGTGATGAACACATAGCATTGTCACCTCTGCAACAGAATCCCATCCTGTGATTACCTTTCTGTTTATTTAGCCACGTACTGTGCTCTCAATTCTTAATGCCTAAAAGCAACCCTACAGTGTACTCATTTGAACCTGTCTCCTTGGTCACAATCCCAGTAGACTACCCATGCTCAGTGTCCTTAAAAAATATCTCAGCTGAACTATAAGAAGATGAGGACAGCTTCAGATATAGCCATGGTGATATGTTTTCTGAATTTTATTAGACACCATACGTGAAACACCAATGCCCACGTATATTTTGGGTTCTGTACTCCTGCTTTGCTGTCAGCTATTTTTCCTATAATGATCTAAAGTAGATTGCGGCAGGCTGGTATGTCTGAAACTCACATTCTAGTTGTATTATTTTTAGTTTAACTTCCTTTCTAATGAACCTAAAGCTAGAGAAACTTTCTTTCCAGAATTGGACACCGAGGAGGTTGGTTGCCACAGCCTTCTGTAAACCGTTCATCTAAAATAAATCTTTCTTGTTAGCAAGAAGAAAATCATAGATTTAATAGCATATAATTTTTTTAAAAAAGCATCTTATCTGAATCAATAGAAATATGAGGCTGTGAGAAGTAGTTAATAAAGTTAGATCATGTCAACACAGTGTGACGAAAGGAAATCTAGATTGGAAGACTCATCTCTGATGACAGGTTGTGATGGGTTGACCGGGGAAGTGGGATGGAGATATCGTCCCGGTGAGAAGAGTGATGTGGACTGAAATTTCATGTTCTACAGTGATGGAGGGAGAAAAAACGTTACTTTTCACACCTGTATTTTAGGCAGCTTGATTTAAATGTAAATGGCTGTGCCATATCAAAATAGAAACTCATCTGAAAAAACAATGATGAAAGTAAATTTCAGTCATTCCACTTTTAGCATAATATTTTTTCCCCAGTCAAGTAATATACCAATAGTAGCTGGCTGGGGAGAGGTTATTCCATTTCTGGGATCATAATGGGAGACACAGTCTCCCTCTCTCTCTCCCTCTCTCTCTCCCTCTCTCTCTCCCTCTCTCTCTCCCTCTCTCTCTCCCTCTCTCTCTCTCTTTTAAGACAGAATCTCACTCTGTCACCCAGGTTGGAGTGCAATGGCATGATTTCAGTTCACTGCAACATCCACCTCCCAGGTCCAAGCCTCCCAAGTAGTTGAGATTATAGGCGTGTGCCACCACGCCTGGCTAACTTTTTTGTACTTTTAGTAAAAACAGGATTTCACCATGTTGGCCAGGGTGGTCTTGAACTCCTGACCTCAAGTGATCCACCTGCCTCGGCCTCCCAAAGTACTGGGACTACAGGCAGGAGCCACTGCTCTCTCATCGTCCTGTTGATTTGCTTCTGTGTGATGGTCCTGATCTTGGATTGCTGCACTAGCTGTCCCTCCTGCACAAAGGGCCACATCCCCTCTTGGGGCCATTGACTCAGTGGCATGGAAGAAATCCTCCATTGCTTTTGTAAATATAATTTATTGAGATGAAAGTTGAATAACATCAAATTAAGCATTGAAGAGAACAATTCAGTTGCATTTAGTACATTCACAATGCTGCGCAAACACCCCTCTCCAAAACGTGTCCATCACTCCATGGTCCAGCTGTGTACCCTTAGCAGGCTCTCCTCACTCCTCCCCCTCACACCTGGCAACCACCAGGCTGCCTTTGGTCTCTAAGGATTTATTTATTCTAGATGCTTCCTATTAATGGAATCCATTATGCAACTTTTTGCGTCTGGTTTCTTTCACTTGCCATAATAATGTCCTTGAAGTTCATCTATGTTGTAGCTTGTATTTACACTTAATTCCTTTTTTATGGCTGAATAATATTCCATTGTATTTATATGCTGTATTTTGTTAATCTGTACCTCCATTGATGGGCATTGGATTCTTTTCACCCCTGTCTATTGTACGTAGTCCTGCCATGAACATGTGTGAACATGTGTTTATTTGAACACCTGTTTTCAGTTATTCAGGGTATACCTTGGCAGAGAATTGTGGGGTCAAATACAAATCTATATTCCATTCCGTCTTAAATTGAAGGTCTGTGTGGCAGATATCATGGTTTCGTGGTCAAAGAATCCTCAACCTACAAGTTTGTTCAGAGACGTCACTAGAAATTAAAGAGTTGTGGTAGCTAAATATTACTGAGTGCCTTAAAACGACTCTTTTATTATTCTTGCATGATTCTATAGGTTGACAAAGACAGGCTGAGTGGTGTTCTGTTTCAGATGACGTAGATGGGTCTTCAGGCATCTGGGGACTAGATTAGGCCAAAATGTTTCAGGTAGTCTAAAGGCCTCATGCACATGTCCAGCTGCTGGCTGCCAGCTGTGAGCTGAGCCAGGGCTGCACAGGAGAGCCTCATCCTCCTTCAGGTACCTACCACATGGCTGGATTCTAAGAATGAGTTTCAAGAATGAGAAAGAAGCTGCTCATCAGCTTAAGGTTTTGTATGCCACTCCCAATGCTTTCTATCGGTCAAATGGTCACAGGCAAGTTCATATTGAAGGGGCTGGGGAGAAGTTAGCTCCTCCCCCGCCGTGTGCATGTACACAGAGAAGAGGAACTGCCGAAGCCTGTCTTCGGAGGCTCACTACCACCAGCGGCACAGTGTCGGTGAAGGAGAGAACGGAAGCACTTGGACAAAGTGCCTCTTAGAGCAGTGGACGTTCTCATCTTGTATATTGGCCTGAGGCTGCTGGAGTATGGAAGCCTGGCTTTCTCATCACCTGCAGCCATCTGCCCTATCTCCCCATCATGGCAAAGAAAGGACAATTCCATTTTCAAAGACATATCTTGAAAATCATTCAGTACTTTGGGAAAAAAAAAATCAGTAGAGATATGTTTTTATATTTATGCCAGCATGAGCAAATATTTAGGAGATAAGAGATTAGAAATAGCTACTATAAGGCCAGGCGCCGTGGCTGATTCCTATAATCCCAGCACTTTGGGAGGCCAAGGTGGGCGGCTCACTTGAGGTCAGGAGTTTGAGACCAGCCTGGCCAACATGGTGAAACCCTGTCTCCACTAAAAATATAAAACATAGTTGGGCATAGTGGTGAGCACCTGTAATCTCAGCTACTTGGGAGGCTGAGGCAGAAGAATCACTTGAACCTGGGAGGCACAGGTTACAGTGAGCCAAGATAGTGCAATTGCACTCCAGCCTAGGTGACAGAGCAAGACTCCATCTCAAAAAAAAAAAAAAAAAATCTAATATACATTGGAAGGATTTCTCCTGTGCCCCAAGAAAAAAGCAGAGTGCCTGCGGTGTGTGATTATGAGTTAAACATGAGCCATGTGACCTTATATCATGTTTGAGCACATAAGGGGAGGAATGGCCACAGTTTGCAGGAGGATGGGATTTGCTGTGAGAATTCCCCTAATGGGAGTTTTAGAATGTCGGTATACACAGGGACTAATTTCTCTCAAGCTTTCCTTTTCTACGCTGTTAAGATGCGAAGCTTATTTCCATTTTAGGGTTTTTATGCTTGATAGCTCCTCCACCTGGAATAAGTTTCTCCTGGATTTCACGTGATTTGTCCCCTCCCATTGCTCAGATCTCAGAGGGAAGGTCTTATTGGAAAGCTGGCCCTGCACATCCTGTCTAAAGGAGGCCTCCCTTTCTGACTTCGACGTGTGCGCACCTCTGTCCCACTGGGCTCTTCTTCTGTGTCAGTAGCAGTAGGGTCATGCCATGGGGCAGGTGAACCTGTCCCCAGTATCATGGCAGTCTGCTGACAGTATAACAGTCACATGAACCCTGAAGCCAAATCATCTAGATGGAAAGTCTGAGCTCCACCACTTCCTAGCTATGACCCTGAGCTTCTCTCTTAACCTCTCTGTCCATCGTTTTCCACTTTTGTGAAGCTAGGACAACCCCCATGCATCTTGTGGTGGTGATTCCTGGAGAGAGTCCTTGTTAAGCACTTAGGAGAGGGCCTGGCACATAGGAAGTGCTCTTCATGATCTTCAGAGCATGTAGTGCCCTCTGAAATTGTCTTAACCATGTGTGTATTTATTATCTCTCTACTCCACTAGAAGGCAATTTCTACAAGAGTCACTCCCCAGGGCCAGGAAGAATGCCTAATTTATTATAGATGCTCAATAAGTAGTTGTTTGATTCCTGAATGCCCAAATGAAGAATTGAACGGATGAGTGAATGAATGAATGAGTCAGTGAATGACAGATCTATAGCTGTCAGCTCCTGCCTGGCAAATCCCCTTGCTACTTAGCATAAGTCGATCCTCTGAGAAGACTCGGGAATCAGAAGTTCTCTATCCTGTTGTACCCAGAAAACTCACTCATTCTGGAACATATGACCAGAAATGCAAACGTGATGCCCACAAGACTTTACTGACCAAAGTGCATTCATCTGGCCCCACGTGTGAGAAAAAGCATCACCAGTCCAGCAGTTCATAGTTGAAATTCTTTTTTGTTTTTTCATTGTCCGTGCTTTTGACCGCGTCCTCCAATAGATTATCAGGATCTGAAGTGTTCTTGAGGTTTCCTGGGTACAACCATCATCTCAGTAACTCAGATATGCAAGAAATGTAAATTTTTCTGGAGTTTTCTAATTTTCAACTTAATTTCCATTTTCACCTACATTCCACCTACCTCCAAGATGATCCAAAGTCCAAACTCACACTTTCCTCAGGACTGAATATAAACTCACTGCGGTTTTTCCTATTGCCACACTTTGGGGTCAGGAGAGGGTCGCCAGATCTCCAGGAAATCATGTGTTCCACCTGGTCTTTGGTTGTGAGTCAGGCTGGATCATAGCTGGTGTTCATCTGGACCTCAGATACGTAGCAACTACAGACGTGGGGGCTTTCACAGCCATGCCGTTGGGAGCTGCAGGAGACTTTGGAGCTATCCCCAACCTCACTTTCATGCAGATATTTTTTATGTGCCAGCTGCTGTCTTCCAGGGATACTATGAGCCTTGTCAGCAACCGGGCTCTGCCTGGGCTGGAAATGAGTGAAGGGATAAGCTCCCTTTGCTCTCATCTTCCCAGTCCCATCTCGAGATGCCGTTATTCCCCCTAGGATTCATATCAGGACTGACAATAGTAGCTGCTTTCTCAGCAAACCTCAGTGTCTCCTCACTCTTATCTCTTCTCTCGATTGTGGATATTGTAGCTCTGATTTTGTCTTAGGTTGGGTGTTGTAGGAGTGGAGGCTGGGATGAGGTTTCTTGTGGAAGTGATGGATGGAAGGAGTATTCTCAGAAGGAACCTATGCAGAGACAAGGAAGGGAATCAGGCAAGGCAGGAAACCAGGCAACGAAGTGGGTTCATGGAGGTCTAGCCTCCACCAACCCCACAGGGAGGGCTGGAGCATGGGTACCATCACTGAGCTGAGCCCCCTTGAGGCAAGACACCTGGTCTTTTGGCCCTTTCAGTCAGGCTTTGGCTGTAGTTTGGGGAGGTTTCAGAGAGGGCATAACCTCCCAGGTAATGCCAGGAGAAACAGCCACTGGCCAAAGGCAGGTTTTGGCCAAGTGTGAAATTAGGACAGTTTCCATGCATGTTGTGATGGTGATTCCATGAGTGCCATGAGTGCTTGGCCAAGGGTAGCTGGGAGCTCTTATTATCCAACCTTCACAGTGGATACAGAGAGGGTAGGGAAGAATTAATTGTACTATTTATGCAATAATAAAGTATAACTGAATACAGAGAAGCAGTGTGGTCCACACAGGGACGTCAAGAAGATTCCTTCTGGTCTTCGTGAGTTTATGATGCAGATTAACCATATTATGCCAAAGAGTGCAAAACAAATGCCTGTCCATCAGCAGAATTCAGGAGCACGCCTCTGGGATGTCAGGACATAGCCACCAGCAGCAGCCTTGGCAGGAACTCTGCTCAGCGGACTTCTCTCTTTCTTTCTTTTTTTTTTTAAGATGTTTATTGATTGACAGCAAAAAAAACCCCTGAAACATAGAAATGCTGCAATTGTGTGGGTATGCACATCCTGACCTGATGGCGGTTGCAAATGACACCTTCCTGGTTAGAATTATAAATCCGAAGTAGAGGTAAGATTAAGTAGGATCAGGGCAGTATGGGGCATCTGTTAGTTATGTACTCAGTGAAAGACAAACTCTTCATTCTTGACCTGCCTTAATGACAGTTCCATTTCTCTGAGAACACAGTGTGGCAGAGACAATTGGTATTGTGAGTTATTTTCGAAGTAGCAAAGAAGAACTAGTTGATACTATAGAAGTAAGAAGAATCTCAGAAAGTGGCCTTATTTCCTGGGGATTTTCTATTCACCAGAGAATGGGGTAAAGAGTACATATAAAAATTCTTTATCCCTTACTCACATTTTAAGAAAATAAATTTCAAACACTTTGGAGAAAATGACCTTAGATATTACCAGCCCACCAAGAGATCCAGGAAGTTCCAAAAGTTGACATCGTACTAGAATATTGTCTTAGGTTTCTCTAGAGAAACAAAACCAGTAGGATATATGTTTGTCTGTATATATATTATATATTTGATAGATAATAGTAGATAGATAAATGGATAAATGGGTAGATGAATGCATAGATAAGATAGCTAATTAGGTAGATAGATAAGCTAAGATGGATTAAAGATAAGATAGGTGATAGGTAGATAATTATAAAGAAATGGCTTATATACTTATGAAGGCTGAGAAATCCCAAAATATGCAGTCGCTAACCTGGAGACCCATAAGAGTTAATGACATAGTTCCTGACGTCTCACTTTCTATGGTGGAGTAGGGAAAGCACTTTTGACTTAGTAAATGTCCTAAGGAAAAATCTTTCGTATAAGGAAACAATCATCTGATTTTCATTTATTTGTTTTGGAAGAAAGCAAATCCCATATTACGAATCCACTGCAAACACTCTGTGTAATTATATTGTTTTAAATTGTATCTGCAATAATAAACCAGGTTTGTGCATTCCCAGGGTGAATGTATGTGTCATGGATATTGCACATGTTTTATAGATCAGACTTTATGCTAAGATTATCCACCAGTCTTTCGCTCCTTTTATGAACTATCTAGTTACAAATTGGAGGGATGAAGAGAGTACTGAAAGAATTCGACAAGATGGCACCCATCGTTTCTGTCTCTCCTATAACGTGTATTTCACTTTCCTTCCTCTATGTTCAGCTACATTGTTAGGCCTTAATTAGAACATTAACTACTATAGTTTCCCTTTATAAAGCCAGCAGGGTTTTCTTTGCTGTGAAATGAGTGATTCAATTACCCTCCTACTAATGGATAAAGTGTAATTAACATTGTCTTGAGGCTAATTTTCATTTATGCTGCCATTCCTTATAAGCCGAACATCATTCTCTGAAAAAGTCAATGTGTCACTTTTATTAGCCTAGTTTGCACTTTAACACCAAGAAAATTAATTCAAGCCACATTAACGTACTTAACTTCAGATACAATGGAATTATCTGACTCTGTCCTTTATGAAGTCATGTCATTTAGAAGTGAATTGCACACCGCTGCGTAAAAAATGAGATCACCATCGGATGCTTGTGCTGTTATTGATTTTTCTAAGTTGCGCGGCAGTGCTGGGGAGAAGAATGAACAGAAGATTTTTTTCCGTTTCCCAGTTTTCACGCGTGAGACCAAGAGCTCCACATTTGAGGTTGGTGGGATTGCCAGTGGGTGTATGCCTTTAAAGGCATCACTCTAATTCATTACTGAATCTCTCTATTGAAAGATTTTGTAGGTTTTTGATTTTATATGTCCCCCCAAAAAATCAAGTTAAGATCTGGCAGGTACCCTTTTGGGACGAAGCTACCAGAGGAAGGAACAGGCAGCGATCTTGGCTGTCCCGCAGCCCCTGCTGGCGATTCCCAAGCAAGCAGGGTCTGGAGTGGACCTCCAGCAAACTCCAGCAGACCTGCAGCAGAGGGGCCTATTAGAAGGAAATCAAATATTGAAGAATATAGCTATTAGAGAATTTTCACAGCCGTTTTTCAAAGAATGTGAAATGTGGCTTGCTTCTTCTCTTCCAAGTTTCAATTCTCTCCTCAATAAGTAAAAAGTCCTCATTCCCAAAACAAATTATTTGGGAAGAAGAGGAAATAGAAAAAAGAATCCTTTGCCACAAAAGTTAGTATTTTGCCAAGGTCCATTAGAGTTACACTTACTTAACGTGTTATCGCTCCGCTGAAGTTTAGGCACCGACTCTTATCCTCCAAGAGAGGATCCTATTTCCTGTGTGTGTTTCTTAAGCACTAATTAGACAATATTAACTTTTCCCTTTAAATTGAAAACTGCAGACTGCTGTCCCATGAGTCAGAGATGTTGTATTTGGGCTACACAGGCTCTTTTTGTGTGTTTTGTTTTTAATTAAATTTCATGGCTAAGTTTAACATAAGGAAGTTTTACATAAAGTTCCGCATTTCTGGGTTCTCTTATAAAACCAGAAACTGCCACACTGGCTAGAATCCTGCTTGATGCCATCCAGCTGAAGCTTAGGGAAGCATCCCCATTCAGACATCATAATTTGCATTTGGGCTCAGGACCTACCCAGCACACTTCATTCTTGGCCCCATCCTGTCCTATGTCTGTGACCTGTGATCCAAACAACAAGAAAAATATGGTATCTAAATATTGCCCGCAAATTAATCAAGTTATTAACGCCCATGACATGTGTTCTGTCTCCTGCTAAATTCTCTGCATTTCTTTTATTCACTGGACAGTTTGGGACCAGTTTAGTGGTTTCCTTGAAGGGAAAGGAAGCATGATCCCTTTTAAAAGGCAAAATTGTCTGTATTTCTCCCAGAGCCAAAGCCCACAGAAGTTTTTAATGCTGGAGGAGTCTCATTTAAACAGCAGTCAGTTCATGTTTCCTGAAGGGGAATTCAAACACAATCAAATGGCTTCTTGGCCCTAGACAGTCAAGAGCTCTGCCCTCTCCTCTTGAAACCAAGCCTGGCTGAGACCCAGGTGAAAGCCTGGGGTGAGGATGGAGGCTTGGAGTGCATGGCATGGGATAGGGGAAGATCACGGTCACTTCTTTCTGAACCAGTGGCTTCCCTGCTTCTCCAGATTTTCACTGACCTTCCAGATGTCCCCAGCAACTACATAACAGCATGACCTAGGAAAGCATGGGCTATATATGTTCAGTGTGGTCTGTGTTTCATGAGCATGGCAACCCAATCACCACTGGGTAATTTCCAGGCCAAGAAATGATTGCCCCCTGGGTCTCCCTTGCCCAGTACCTAGGAAGTCCATCACTGCAATATGAACTTTGCTGCTGCATTTCTCAGAAAGGCCACAGGGAATCCAAATCAATACACACTTATAGTTTCCACTGAAGGTGGGAACTTGGGGCATATGTGAAGGCAGGAACTTGGGGCATATGTGAAGGCGGGAACTTGGGGCATATGTGAAGGTGGGAACTTGGGGCATATGTGAAGGCGGGAACTTGGGGCGTATGTGAAGGCGGGAACTTGGGGCATATGTGAAGGCAGGAACTTGGGGCATATGTGAAGGTGGGAACTTGGGGCATATGTGAAGGCATGAGCAGTTAGAACTGGACCCTCAATGGCTGAAGACCAGGTCTGTCTTTGGGAAGACTCATCCTTTGCCCAGTCCTTTTCTGATGATTCCTGGCTTGTTTCTAGGCTCCCTGATCTCTCACTCAAGCTTGGAGTTTCTCATTGCAAAAGAAAGATGGTCAACCAGAAGACCGGTGGTCATTTAGGTCATGCTGCTCTCTGGATAGAGAGTGGAGTTTTCAGAAACGGTATGAGATGAGGCAGGGAGTTCTGAAGCCTATGGAACCATCCTCTGGGTCAGTATTTTCCAACCTTTATCAGGTTCACATCATGAGTGTCCCTAAGGACATAGGACAGGCTTCTGGAGAATCTATGAGGGTTTCCTGGAAAAGTTGTTTTTTTCTTCATATGATATGATAAGAAAAACGCAATACTGGCAATTTAAAAAATTTTAGATAATAAATTTGTTTATAACTTTCAAATGCAGTCTTTTAACATTTTAAATGAGTAGCTTTGGTTTGCATGACTGAGCACAACTTTTAAATATCTAGTTTTATTCTTGAAATGGGTGCATCAAATCATTTTCAACAATTCTTTCAAATTCCTGATAGCATCAGTGAGTGAGGGATAAAAAATTTTTAAAGTCATTTGTACAAGCATTCAAAAATGGACAGCCATTGAAGTGGTATCCTTTTCTTTCCTTGACAAATTTCATATTGAAATTCTTGTGGCAGTAAGAGTAGATCTCTATGTGAAAACAACTTTTTCACATCAAACATTTCAAAATAATGTTGAAGCCTTAATTTGACACAAATACCTCTAAGTCTGGATCTCATTGTTGAGGAGAACAAATCTCACCTTCTAAAAAGACTCACAGACACACAAGAACAAATATCTTTAGCGAGAAAAACAAAAGAAAAGAAAAAGTCAGGCTTGTTTCCATGGACTTTGTTCTACACGCACCCACTGTGGTCTCCCACACACATGTCCTAAGACCTTGAAATTCACCTCGATATTATTAAGCCCCCTTTTTGCTGGCTTTGGAAGCCCTAGTCCTTGGTGAGACTTAGTGTCTCCTGCAAGACTTGGGTTATTTTCTTGCTTTGAATTCTTAGGCAGCAGGATTCTGACAGACACAGCAGCCAGTCACGGAGGGCACCTGGTGCAGACACACTGAGATGCACTCAAGTGAATAGCAATGGTTTTGATTTTGCATAATGAAGCATGATGTACCCAGAGCATTTTGCATAATGTAAGAACAGTAAATCTGTTTGGCCTTGCCATTAATTCTCAGGGCTTTGCATTAGGTAAACAAATTGCATGTCATTATACTTTAAAAGTTTGCAGGAAAGGAGGAGGCAAGGATTCTATTATTATACTTTTTAAACAATAAACACTTAGTAATTGTTTAAAACTATCGGTGTAAGTGGGTTGTGATTCATTTGTATTTTCCTCTTTGTCTGGTGCTGAGAGGAGACACAAAAAGCCACCTCTCTGAAGTGGCTGCATGCCTGAAACTGATAAATGTATCACACTCCTGCACGACTTTATCTGGGAAACAGACTTTGATAGCTTGCTAGGATTTACGTCAATGGATAATTCCGCACAAACAGCAAATCTTAATGCTATTGACAAAGGAAGGGACACAAATAACTGACAAATTCCATAAATCCCTGGCTTATAAGTAGCTCTCTTTCATAGATTTATTGTAAGTGTCCTTGAAAGCTATCTGATAAAAAAATTGGCACGCTCTCCACAGTTTGACAGTATAACGTTCAGAGTTGCCGATAACTGAGTTTCCCATAAATGCCGCTATTCAAGAAAATGGTGCCTTTGGTGGCAAGCGTTTTATCTTTGGGTAATAATATGAAGAGACATTTCACGGGGAAGAATGGTCAATGAGTTACATAAGTATCATTTTCCCAAGTGGGTAAATTCTTGACAATTTCCTTTAGGCGTTAGGGAGGGTGGAGGATAATATCTAGTTTGGGGGAAGAACACAGCTATCATGTGTTAATATCAGAAGACCTGCTTCTGTCTTAAGGGAAAACAACAACAATAAATAAATAAAAAACCTGTACATCCACATGCCCGGAAAGCAGACTGTGGGCTAAGAGACTGAACTCCTGCTAAACACGCCTGGGCTGCAGCATGGCCCACACCGTTTTTTGTTTTTTAACTTTTTTATTTTTTATTTTATTATTACACTTTAAATTCTGGGGCACATATGCAGAACGTGCAAGTTTGTTACATAGGCATACACGTCCCATGGTGGTTGGCTGCATCCATCACCTGGTCATCTACATTAGGTATTTCTCCTAATGCCATCCCTCCCCTAGCCCCCCACCCCACAACAGGCCCCGGTGTGTGATGCTCCCCTTCCCCTGTCCATGTGTTCTTATGTTCAACTCCCACTTATGAGTGAGAACATGAAGTGTTTGGTTTTCTGTTCTTGTGTCAGTTTGCTGAGAATGATGCCTTCCAGCTTCATCCATGTCCATGCAAAGGACCTGAACTCATTCTTTTTTATGGCTGTGTCATATTTCATGGTGTATATGTGCCATACCATTCTTATTTACCAAACCACTCTTGATTTCAAATTCGCTCTCCCAGCCCTCTAGGCTTGCTTGGTGAGGTCACTCTAGAAGGTGTCTGAAAATCTCAAGACTCCAAACAAAGCAACCTTATTCTCTCTGTTTTTTCTGGCACCTGCTCTTATTCTCTCTTTTTTCTGGGACACTTCTAGATGGTGCTCCTCCAGGCAGGTGAGATCCCTGCTTTCAGGCATTGATTTAGCATCTCACATGGGACCTGAGCCCGGGAGAAATCGGGAAGTGATTGCTGAACAAACATGGAATGCAGATGGCCCTTACCTTGACCTCCTTATTCTACCATCCCCCGAACTGTGGTGTCTGAGCTGCCTGGTATCCACCTAGAATGATTTATTTTGTGTATCTCAACTTCAGGGGGTATAAAGTTTTCTGAGGATGTAGTTTGTGTTTTTAGTTTCTTTTCAGAGTTAGCAAGAAGCACAGAAATATGTCTCTACCAGATAGTGAATAAACATATCACTGTTTAATCGCAGCAGCATTACCCAAATGTTAGTTATTCAAGTATAAGTCTCATGATTTGGGGTAGTTCTACTTTCCTATTTCTGTTATAAACCTAATGCTTTTTAAATAGACTTGACTTATTTTTATGACTTTATTTTATTATTTTTTAGAGACTGAGTTTTGCTTTGTCACTCAGGCTAGAGTATAATGGTGCGCTCATGGCTCACTACAGCAATTGAACTCTTGCGCTCAAGCAATCCTCCTGCCTCAGTCTCCCAATTAGCCTGGGGTACAGGTGTGTGCCACCACACCTGGCTAATTGTTTAATTTTTTACAAAGATGGGGTGTCACACTGATGACCAGGCTAGTCTTGAACTCCTGGCCTCAAGGAATCTTCCTGCCTCTGCCTCCCAAAGTGCTAAGATTATAGGCGTGAGGCTCTGCTTCCTGCCACTGGACTCAACTTTAAATTTAATAAGTATATTTTTAAAGATATTTAATATCACTTTCATTACTGTTATCATTTGTAGTAAAATAATTGTTAAAATAAATATATTATAGAACAATTCCAGAGCATCTTATTGCCAGGAAAAGGCCTACTCCTCTTTGTTTTTTAAAAAAAAGAAAAAAAAGAGGATGGAGAAGTGGATTGGTAGGCTGGGCAGTGTTTGGAGGATTGTGAGGTCCCCTGGGCACCAGACTGATAGCATCTCTGTGAAAGACTCAGAACCATGGCTGGGAATCGGGAAGGGAAGACCTGTACCTCACCACGTATCTCAATGCTGGTTTAATGCACTATCCACATGCTAACTAAGTCACTTCTAACTCCACTTGCTGACAAACTCTAGACCGGAGAATGCTGCTGCAGGGACTCCGTTCATCAGGGCACACACTGTTCCGCTCTGTCCGTGGAAGAGCTGGCAGGTGTGAGAACTACGTGCCCTCACTGGGTGGAGACACGGGGGGAGCAGAGACTCCCCCAGTTCGTTTTCACTCTCATGCCCATAAGACTTCTGGCAGCATCTCAGCTCCCTAGGTTTTAGAGCAAATTGGTAATTTTAAAGTTGAGTCTTTTTATCCTGTAACTATGGAAATCACATCAGAGAGAATGTATCTTCTTAACTGTGGGAAGCATAGGGTATGTCTAAATTAGGGGTATTTTTCACACACCTACAAGCAGCAACATAAAAACGTATTGACTCCTGAATTGGAAATCAGATGCAAATGCTCTTTTTTAAAGAAACTTCAATTTTTGTTGTAAGTTCGAGGGTACCTGTGCGGGTTTGTTACATGGGTATACTGTGTGATGCCGAGGTTTGGGGCACAATTGATCCCATCGTCCAGGACGTGAGCAGAACACCCAGTAGGCAATTTTTCCTCCCTACCTCCCCGCTCCAATATTCCCCAGTGCCTATTGTCTCCATCCTTGTGTCCATGGGCAACCAGTGACTAGCTCCCATTTGTAAATGAGAACATTCGGTAACCAGTTTTTCATTCATGCCTTAATTGTCTTAGGGTAATGACCACCAGCTGCAGCCATGTCGCTGCAAAGGACAGGATTTTGTTTACTTTCATGGCTGCCTAGTATTCCATTGTGCATATGTACCGCATTTTCTTTATCCAGTCCACCGTGGCTGGGCACCTCGGTTGATTCTGCATCTTTGCTATTGAGTAGTGCTGCAGTGAACATAGGAGTTCATGTGTTTTTCTGACAGGATGCTTTATTTTCCTTTGGGCGTGTACTCAGCAGTGGGATTGCTGGACCAAGTGGTAGTTCGTTTTAACTTCCTTAAGTTCTCTGAGAAATCTTCAAACTTCTTTCCACAGTGCTTGGCAAATTGATTGACGTTTCCACCAACAGTGAATAAGCATTCCCTATCTCCACAGCCTCACCAGCATCTATCATACTTCTCCTTTCTTTTTTGTTTTTTTTTTTTTTGAGACAGAATCTTGCCTGTCACCCAGACTGGAGTGCAGGGGTGCAATCTCAGCTCACTGCAACCTCCGCCTCCTGGGTGCAAGTGATTCTCATTCCTCTGCCTCCTGAGTAGCTGGGATTACAGTTTTGTGCCAACATGCCTGACTAATTTTTGTATTTTTAGTAGAGACAGGGTTTCACTGTGTTGGCCAGGAGGCTGGTCAAACTCCTGCCCTCAAGTGATCCACCTGCCTTGGCCTCCCAAACTGCTGGGATTACAGCCATGTGCCCCCATGCCCGGCTAATTTTTATATTTTTAGTAGAGACAGAGTTTCATCACGTTCGCCCAGCTATTTCAAACTCCTGACCTCAGATGATCCACCCACCTTGGCCTCCCAAAGTGCTGGGATTACAGGCGTGAGCCACCATGCCCAGCCTATTTTTACTTATTAATAATAGCCTTCTAACTAGTGTGAGATGCTGTCCTGCTGTGCCCTTGATTTGCATTTCTCTAATGCCTCCAATTAAGGTCTAATGTCTAGAATCTATAAGGAATTTAAACAAATCAACAAGCAAAAACACAAATAAGCAGGCAGAACACATGAACAGACACTTCTTAAAAGAAAACATCCGTGCAGCCAACGCATGTAAAAAATGTGAATACGCTTAATAACAATATTCTGATCACAAAAAAAAGAAATGCCCCATTTATCAAGAACCTTGTGGGACTGCATTGTTAAAATTTCAGATTAGGAACTTAATTAATCATGTTTCCAGTGAATTCATCCAACTGACCTTGTAGGTGACCCTCCAAAATTACAGTCAAGGCTTACTGATGGCTTGGTTTCCCAGCTTGCTGGAGGAGTAATTCTCACGTTTCATGTGCACACAAATGACTGATCTGTCTAAATGCAGATGCTGATTCAGCAGGTGCGGGGTGGGTCTGGGATCCTGCATTCCTAGCAAGCTCCCAGGGCATGTGGTCCTTGCTGGTCCTAAAACCACACTCAGTAGAGTAAAGCGTTGTGTGGCTTGGGTGTTTTTTCATTCCTTGTAGCGTCATTCTTGAGATGTTTTAGTACCTGGCATCCAATTACCTCCACTTTGCTGAAGAAAAACTGTCCTATGTGGAGAAATAGGAACGCTTTTACACTGTTGGTGGAAATGTAAATTAGTTCAACCATTGTGGAGGGCAGTGTGGCGATTCCTCAAGGATCTAGAACCAGAAATACCATTTGACCCAGCAATCCCATTATGGGGTATATACCCATAGGATTATAAATCATTCTACTATAAAGACACATGCAGGCATATGTTTATTGCAGCACTATTTACAATAGCAAAGACTTGGAACCAACCCAAATGCCCATCAACGATAGACTGGATAAAGAAAATGTGGCACATATACACCATGGAATACTATGCAGCCATAAAAAAGAGTGAGTTCATGCAAAGGTGCAGGGACATGGATGAAGCTAGAAGCTATCATCCTCAACAAACTAACATGGGAGCAGAAAACCAAACACTGCATGTTCTCACTTATAAGTGGGAGTTGAACAATGAGAACACATGGACACAGGGAAGGGAACATCACACACCGGGGCCTGTTGCGGGGTGGGGGCAAGGGGAGGGAGAACATTAGGACAAATACCTAATGCATGTGAGGCTTAAAACCTAGATGGTGGGTTGATGGGTGCAGCAAACCACCATGGCACATGTATACCTATGTAACAAACCTGCATGTTCTGCCCATGTATCCCAGAACTTAAAGTAAAATTTTTAAAAAAAATCAAAAAGAAAAAAGAAAAACTGTCCTGGGGTCTCTTCTTCTATGGGAGACGTCTAAGATTTCTAGTCAGAACATCATAGGAAAGGGTTCCGTTCCTGATTTTAGCTTCAGTGTTGTGAAGCGGAGACTAATGATCTTGAAGACTCATGGAGGGGCTCCCAGTCTTCCAGCTGCAGGTTGTCTGGGTGTCTAGTTGTTTTTTTTTCCTAACAAATCCCCATCAATCAGTCCCAGCAAAACATGGCCCGATATTTTTCTTCAAGTGAGTTTCACACACATTACTTAAAACCTATTGCTTTGGGAAAAATGCACTCCAAAAAAATCTTTGGATATTTGTCTCTGGCATTATAAAGCACAAACATTATGTTACTCTGCTCCCAACAATAACGCCTTTGAGGCAGCTGTCACAGGGAGCCACCGCCAGTGGCAAGAACATCCCTGCCCATCAGAAAGCAAGATGCACACATGCCATTGCAAGATAACAACAACCATTTTTTAGCAGTACAAGTCAAACCTTGCTGTGACTGTAATTATCTGTGATGAATTCCAAAGGGTTGCCAATATTTTGACATATTTGAAAGCACCTCAGCCTTTTGTTAATGGAACGCTTTAGAACCCAGTTGCACAGGGAAATTAAAAAGTCCCGATTTTTCTGACTTTACTTGAACTGCGAGCTGCCTGATACGCCCATTCTCTTGGCACACTCGAGCACACACAGACAATAAGGAATTTGGGCTGTAAAGGATGTGATTCACTCCCAAAGATCCAGGGGAAGCCCGTGGAACATGCAATCTCATTTTGTTCTACCAACTGATGGAGATTCGTCGATACATGATTCTAATGACATTTGTGTACGGTACATTACCAAGCATTGTTTTCAGGGGAAATATGCCGCAAGATTACATTACACACTAATGCCATCCTGTGTCACGATGCAGCCATCTCCAAAGTAAATTGTCCAAATACTTCAATTTGCCAGAAGTCATCTCTGACTCTTGAGTCTGAGAATTTAAACTCAGGTGTTACTCTGTGTTCTATGGGGTTTCTATGGTAACCAGACCAGACTTGTGGGAGCCGAGCTCTGGTCTCGATGCTGCTTTTCAGCTTTGCTTAGAGGAACCTGCTCTTGACAACACTTACTGTTCTGGCAGAGACACAGATGATAAATTATTGCTCAATGAAAAATGAGAAAAGAACAAGAGGAGAAGCAGGACAACCTTATCTGCATACAGGATGCTGGAGCCGATGGCGGGATCAAGACTTGACAAATTGAGACTATGAAAAGCCAGAGCTTATCAGATTTCTAGGAGACCCCCAAGTGGCTCACTGGATTTTCCTATTCTGTTCTGGCTGCCACTGTCACTCACTCATCAGATGGAACCCCCGAGGTTCACGTCACTGCCTTTCCTTTCAGGGGCCTTGGTCACATTGTTATCCACTATTAAGTGGCCATAGCCGAAGCCCTGTTCCCACATTTTCAGTAACAAGAACTAGGTTCTGCATACAGTGTGAAAAATTAGACCCAGCCTCTGTTCTGAGGATAGCTCCTGTAACTGTGACCAAATAATGAGACACAAGAGACCAGGATACAAGTGAGCTGGGGCTGAAGAGGCAGAAACAAAGCAGACCCTAGAACAGCAGTAACTGGGGGGATTTGTTCAGTACGAAGGTCTCCAGGCTCATCTTTCCTCTTTGTGGCCATCCTGTCCTGATTCTCTGTCTCTGCTGTTTCACCACCATGGCCTCCATGAGCACGTCTCACCACCATGGCCTCCATGAACATGTCTCACGCCTAACAAATACATTCACTTATGCATTTATCCAAGACTTCCTGGGTGTCTACTGTGTGCCAAGCACCATTCTAAGCCAGAGCATTGAGACAGAGCACAGGGCTGGCAAAAGTCCTGCTCTCATGTAACTAGGAATCTAACGGGGAAGGAAGAAAAGGACGGGAGAGAGGGAGGGAATCAGAAAAAGGACTGTGAAAAAAATACCATAAGGTAATGGGACAGAAAGGACCAACTTAGACTGGGTGACCTGCAAGTTTCCTCTAAAAAATCTCTGTACAGACTGAGATCCAAGTGAAACGAAAGAACGAGTTACACAGAGATCAGAGTGCAGAATAAAAATAAGAGGGAAGAACTTACAAAGAAAAGAAAGAGAAACAACCCTCAACAGGGACCAGATGAGCCTGTTCAAAGAATAGAAGAAGGCGAGTGTGGCTGGAGTTTGAGGAGGAGGAGGAGGGATGAAATGGCACCAGCCCAGGGACTTGGGAAGGGGCTGGATTGTGGGGCTTGCTAGGACCTCGGTTTGATCCCGAGGTGTGATCAGAAGCAGCTGGAGAACTTTCAGCCAGGGAGTGGTAACCATCTAAATGCCATTCTGGTGCTGGGTATAAAACAGACCGGGGCCGGGATGTCCAGGAGGAGAGAAGGTAAAGCTCCATTCGGATACATGTGCTTACCCAGGTGAGAGGTGGTGATTTTCTGAATTTGGGTGGTGATAGCAGAGACAGAGGGAGTAGAGGGATCTGTGGTACATTCAGGTCAATCTCCATGTCTTGCCAATGGATTAGGGAGGTTGGCTGATAAGAACTCTGAAAAGTTGAGACAGGAGATAACAGATGTCAGTCTTGTTGGCAGAGTGGTCCTGTTTAATGCTGATAAACTGGATAAGGTCGGTAGTAGGGCGCATGGAGAGAGGAGAGGAGATAAAGGTAAGGGAGGGGAGGGGAAAGAGGAGAAAGTGCAGAGGAGAGGAAGGGAAGGAAAGAGAGGAGAGGGAGGGGAGGGGAGAGGAGAGGGGAGGGGAGGGAGGGGGGAAAGAGGGGAAGAGGAGAAAGTGCAGATGAGAGAAAGGGAAGGAATGAGAGCAGAGGGAAGGGGAGGGGAGAGGAGAGGGGAGGGGAGGGGAGAGGGAAAGGAGAAGAGGGGAGATAAGGAGCCAAGAGGAGGAGGGAGTGGAAGAGTGAGGAGAGAAAAGAAAGGGAAGAGAGGGGAAGGGGAGAACAGGAGAAGAGAGAAGAGAAAGGAAGGGGAGAGGAGCGAAGAAGAGAAAGGAAAGGGATAGAAGGAAAGAGCCAAGTCCTGATCCGCAGGCATCCAAGCCCCTGATAGACTGTGCACAGTGGGAGGAGCTAGCCAAGGAGGCTGAGAAGGGAGCCCCAGTGTGGCCACAGGACATCCATCAGCTAAGCCAAGAACGTATTTCAAGGAGGCAGGAGACATCTGTGCCTAACGCTGCTTATTGGTCAGTAAAGGTAGGAGGACCGAAATGACCATCCAATATGGCAGCACAAAAGCCATCAATGGCCTTCACAAGACGAGTCTCCATAGAGGAGCCAACACAAGAATCTCTAAGAGCAGATTGAAAAGGGAGTTCAGTCAGTCACTCAGTGCACCTATTTATTAGGCACCTACTACATGCCAAGCCAGGCAGTAAACATAACAGACCAGGGTCTCCCATTGCAGTGCCTATATTATACTTGGGAACAGATCATGAATGAGATGAGTAAGTAAAATGCGTGTCCTGTTAGGGATGTGTGCTACAAAGTGGAAGAGAAGGCTTGTAAGAGGGAAGCTGTGTCAGGGAGGGGAGGAGGTAGAAACGTGGGTTAGTCTGGTTTGAGAAGATCTCGCCGAGAACATGACATGTGAAGGAAGAGAGGGACTGAGCACGGGGAGTTTTGGGGAAAGAGCACTACAAGCAGAAAGCGTAGCAACCACAAAAGCCCTGAGGTGGGAGAGTATTTAAGATCCCCGAGCAGACCAGGACAGCTGGTGGTGAAGACATGAGGGGAGCAGAGGAGAGTGGCATCATGGAAGCCATAGGAGCTTGAAAAGCAAGACCCTCCGTGTGCAGCCGTGAGGGCCAGGAAGGACACCGGGGCTTACTCCCAGGGCCATGGAGTGTGTGTGTGTGGGTGAGGAAGTGGGACAGCTCTTTCAGAGGATGTGGTAGACAGTTGGCCATGTGTATGTTTCTATGTGCCATGTTCGCATGGAGATCATATTTCCCCCTGAGGTCAGCCCCACATTGTGTCCATTTTCAAGAGCCACCTTGGCACACTCATCTACCACAACACTGGTCATTTGTCCTTTTCACATCCTAGTATTCAACCCACTTTTTCTTTGTTGACTCTGGATGCCCCCACCCTCAGTCTACATGGTTCTGATGGGAGTGGCTCTGCTTCCCAGCTCTGGGGCATCATGTGACCATGGCTGGTCACTGGGAACCTGGCATCCCTTCGGCCATCTTGATTGTCCCATTGGTGAGTGTGTGACCCAGGCTGGCAGCTCAGAGGTCGTTCCTGGATTTTGTAGGAACCATTATGAAAGAAAAGATTTCGCGGGGGGGTGGTTTTCCATACATTATTAGGGTACAGATGGTACTTGGTTACATAAGTTCCTTAGTGCTGATTTATGAGATTTTGGTGCATGCATCATCTGGGTAGTGTACACTGTACCATATCTGTAATCTTTTAACCCTCACCCCATTCCCACTCTTACCCCCAAGTTTCCAAAGTCCATTATATCATTCTTATGCCTTTGCATCCTCATAACTTAGCTCCCACATGTCAGTGAGAACATACCATGTTTGGTTTCTCATTCCTGAGTTACTTCACTTTGAACAATAGTCTACAATCTCTTCCAGGTCACTAAAAATGCTGTTAATTCATTCCTTTTTATGGCTGAGTAGTATTCCTTTGTATCTCTATACCACAGTTTCTTTATCCACTTGTGGACTGATGGGTATTTGGGTTGGTTCCACGATTTTGCAATTGTGGACTGTGCTGCTATAAACATGTGTGTGCAAGTATCATCTTCAAATAATAACTTCTTTTCATTGGGTAGATACCCAGTAGTGGGATTGCTGGATCAAATGGTACTTCTACTTTTAGTTATTTAAGGAATCTCCACACTGTTTTTCATAGTGGCTGCTCTAGTTTACATTCCCACCAGCAGTGTATAAGTGTTCCCTTTTACCACATCCATGCCAACATCTACTGGAGTTTTCTTTGCGGGGGCGGGGGTTGAGACAGGGTCTGGCTCTGTCACCCAGACTGGAGTGCAGTGGCACAATCTCTGCTCACTGGAACCTCCACCTCCCAGGCCCAAGAGATCTTCTCACGTCTGCCTCCCAAGTGGCTGGGACTACAGGCGTATGTTACCATGCCCAGCTAATTTTTGTACTTTTTATAGAGACCAGGTTTTGCCATGTTACCCAGCCTGGTCTCAAACTCCTGGCCTTAAGCAATCCACTTGCCTTGGCCTTCCGAAGTGCTGAGATTAGAGGCGTGAGCCATCTCACCCTACCAGAAAAGTTCTTAAGGATGATGTCTGCCTGGAGTATGCGGCTGCCTGCAGGCGACTTCCAGCACTGAAGAAAACACTGAGTCAAGAGACGGAGTGCGGGGCCCGATGGCCTCATCTCGGCCATTGACGCCGACATCCCTGAAGCTGCATCTTCCCCCAGTCTTCAGTTACTGGAACCAAGTTCAATTTTTCTCTTGCTTCATCTATGTTTGATTCGTTTTCTGTCACTTGCAGCTCACACAGTGCTGACTTCTGTCTCACATTCAGACACTTCCATTCTGAAGAACCCTTCATGCAGGTGTCTTTCTGCTTCCTACCCACCTGCTGCTTTCTTTTCCTCTGCTTTGGAACATGTATTTTACTCCTTTGGAAGCACAAGTACCTCAGTAGCCCTTCCACACATCCCCAAAATGCCTTCCTCTGCTCATGGCAGTCTGCTCTTCCACCCCTCTTCCTCCCTCCCTCCCTCTCTATATGCCCATCCTTCAAGATGCAGTTTAGATCTTCTCTTAATATGTTCAAGGGCACAGAAGTTGGAGCTGGATTGCCTGGGTTCTAATCTCAGCTCTACCGCTTGCCATTCAGGTGATCTTGGGCAAACTCCTTGCCTTCTCTACACTTCAGTATTACTTTCTGCAAAATAGTGATAAGATAGTATTTGGTGAAGCAAGCTAGGCACTTAGAACATCGTCAACCTTATAGTCCAAGTTCTTTCTGGATCCTACCAGAAAACAAAACAAAAAGATACCCAACTCAGGTCATTTGAACAGAGTATAGTAAAGAAATACCAGGACACAGTAAAGCAGATATTGTGCAGCAGGATTAGGAACAGCAAGGAGCCTTCCCATCCTGAGGTCTGAAGAAGCAAAGGCAGAGGGCGCTCTAACCGAGAGGGACTGCCACGTGAAGTGCACCCCTGGAGAGGAGCTTTGGCCTTTAGACAGAAGACACAGTCAGCCCACAGTATCACTGCAGAGAGTCAGTGCTCAGGGAAATGGAGAATACGTTCTCAGACGCTACTTTCTCATTCCTGTCTGCCCTGTTGTTGGAGCCCCCTGCTGGCCAACCCCAACCAGAAGCCAGAGACCAAGCGTGCCATTGATGGTTCATGCTGTCAGCGCCTGGTCATTGAGCAGGGGAAGGGAGGGCAGGAGTGTTCTGGAGAAGATATCAAGAACCTAAATGTGAGTTGTGCTTATCCTTTGTCCTATATTCTGAGCTCCTCATGCACAGAGTTTCTGAGCACGCCACTCTCCTGCATACAGATTGCAAGTCCCTGAAAGGAGCAATAAAGACCCAGTGCTTGAAGTTACAAACTGGAGACTCTACAGTCACAACAATGAGACAGTCTTCTCTTACATGGGACGTGTGGCCTTTTTCGAAAAGTTTGATTTACTCATCAGTATTCAAAACATAAGAGATTATGCATAAAAATACAGATTTGTGGCATTTCCTTTGAGACCACTCAGATAGCCCCTGAGCTCACCTTCTTCCTTGGCAACATCTCCTATAACTTCAGACATGGCACGTGCTCTCTAGAGTCCCACAGCTCTTACCTGGCTGTCTGTACTCATCCACGCTCCCCTCCCAGCCTCATAGAAACCTGAGTTTGGGACAGCTGTCTATTCCTTCAAACTCCCTAAAACTCAGCAGGTACCTAGTAAGCTAATGATATACCTACGAGGTTTATAATGTTACTACTAAAGACCAAATCAGCTGATGTTTCTGGCAAGGAAGAATAATTAGCAAATTCATTTGTTGTGCTTTTCTGTGCACTAATATTTTCAAAGATAATTGCTTATTCAATTATGGTCTTTTGCCTTGATCGAGGATATTACCATAAGAAATTAGCTGATGTATACTCTGCTTTATCGGTGCCTCCTTTTAACAAATAGAACACGAGAAGCCATTACAGGGAGGGACATCCAAGGACAGGAGCTGGGTGTAAACTGTCATCCAGGGGCTCCCAGAAAAAAGACCCATCCCTCTGCAGGTGCCCCAAAGCCCATTCCCTCTCAAGGATGCCTCCACTTGACATTTCTCCCTCTCTTCTGAATCATCCATTTCTCCCTTTTTATTATCAAGAAAATATGATTTAGTATCCTGTTATGTGACTCCCCTCCAAATTGATTATGTTAAAGTAGGACCCTTCAGTACTTCAGAATGTGACTGGGTTTGGACCTAGGGACTTTAGTGAGGTAATAAAACTTAAATGAGGTCATACTGGTATGCCCTAATCCAATATGCTTGGTGTCCTCGTAAGAAGAGATTAGGACACAGACACACACAGAGGGAAGACCTTGCACAGACACAGGGACAAGCCATCTGCAAGCCACACAAAGAGGCCTCACAGGAAAGAAACATTGAGAGCACCTTGATCTCTTGATCTTGAAGTTCCAGCCTCCAGAACTAGGAGAAAATAAATTTCTGTTGTTCAAATCACCCAGTCTGTATTAGTCCATTTTCATACTGCTGTGAATAAATGCCCAAGACTCAGTAATTTATAAAGAAAAAGATGTTTAATGGACTCACAGTTTCACATGGGTGGGGAGGCCCCACGATCATGGTGGAGGGCAAATGAGGAGCAAAGGCACATCTTACATGGTGGCAGGCAAGAGAGCATGTGGAGGGGGATCTCCCCTGTATAAAACCATCAGATCTCATGAGACTTATTCACTATCATAAAAACAGCATGGGAAACCCGCCCCCATGATTCAGTTACTTCCCACAGGTTTCCTCCCATGATGCATAGGGATTATGGGAGCTACAATTCAAGATGAGATTTGGGTGGGGACACAAGCAAACCACGTCACGGTCTTAGATATTTGTTTTAGTAGCGCTGGCAAGCTAATAAATAGCCCTTTTTAAAAAATCTTCCTTAAAACCTTTTACACTGCTAGTGGGATTGTAACTTAATACAACCACTATGAAAAACAGTGTGAGATTCCTTAAAGAACTAGAAGTAGATCTACCATTTGATCCAGCACTCCCACTCCTGGTTATCTACCCAGAGGAAAAGAAGGTATTATATGAAAAAGATGCATGCACATGCATATTTATAATAGCATATTTTGCAATTGCAAAGATATGGAGCTAACCTCAGTGCCCATCAACCAAGTGGATAAAGAAAATGTGGTGTATATACACCATGGAATACTATTCAGCCATAAAAAGGAATGAAATAATGTCTTTTCCAGCAACTTGGTTGGAGCTGGAGGCCATTATTCTAAGTGAAGTGGCTCAGAAATGAAAGACCAAATGCCATATGTTCTCACTTATAAGTGGGAGTTAAGCTATGCAAAGGCATAAGAATGATATAATGAACTTTGGGAACTCACAGGGGAAGGGTGAGAATGAGGTGAGAGATAACAGACTATAAATGGATAGTGTACGCTTCTCTGGTGACACGTGCACTAAAATCTCAGAAATCACCACTAAAGACCCTTCCACGTAACTAAAAACACCTGAACCCTAAAAAACTATTGAAATAAAAAAATAAAAATTGAATCTCCTTAGATCCCTTCTTCTTTGAGCTACAGTTTCCTGTGAACATTTTAAAACAAGCTTCTAGTCACATGTTCAGCTCTCATGTTCTTCTCTGTGCAGTCTGGACTAGTTGTCACCCCAGCCACTTGACTGACGCCACCCTTCTCAGGGCCACCAATGCTGTCCAGGGTGCTGAAGGAAGCCGTGGCTCCTCTTTTCTCCTTTCAGCCCACCTCTCAGGGCCATGTAATCAGTGGTTCCTCCCTCATCTGCCAGACATACTCTGTTCACTCAGTTTCTGTATCACCCCACTCTCTTGCTGTTTCCTCTTTTACCTCAAGGAGCACTTCTTGGTCTCCTTGTCTATCTCTTCTCAACCCCCTAAATTTAGAGTGTCCCAAGCCTCTGTGGTAGATCCTCTCCTCTTTCATTTCTAAGCTTTAACTCCCAAATGTTATCTCCAGCCCAAACTTCCCCATGACTTTCAGACTCATTCAGGCTCAACTGCCTAGCTAATAGTTCCTTGAGGATGTCTAATGGCCTAATACATCTCAAACTTAGCATGGCCAAATGAAAACACGTGGTTCCAGTTCCTCCCAGTGTGGCCCCTCCCTCATCTTTCCCATCTCAGTAAATTGCACCAACCTCAGCCCCACTGCTCAAGTCAAATTACAAGAAGTCAACTTGAACTCTTCTGTGATCCCTCACACCCAAATGTCGCTTTAGCTTTGCTCCTAAATAATGTGTTTGCAAGTCACATTAGCTTTTCCCCTTAAATGGTTCCCAAATATGTCCACTTCTCCACCCCCTATCTTCACAGCTGCCAATTTAGTCAGTATGACCCCCATTTTACACCTGGGCCATTGCAAGACCCTTTTACTCCCAGCTCCATCCCTGACTCTCATTATCATCTGTTCTCCTCAAATATGTAAGCTAGGTTATGCACTTTCATGCTTAAACCCGCTGCTACAATGAAAAACACACCCCCATCACCACAGGGAAAATATGGTCTGGATCCTGCCTCCCTTTCCAACCTCATCTTCTGCACTTCAGTATGCTCTGATCTTAATCATTATTTTCCTAACATACCAAACTTAATTATAATTTAGGGCTTTTGCAGTAACCAGTGGGTTCCTCCCTTACCTGAAACAAGTTCTCTCAGGTCTTAACACGCCTGGTTCTTTTCCTTCAGGCAACGGCTCAGATGTCACCCTGCTAAGGATGCTGATTATTACCAGATGAGCTTCCAACACTCACCGTATGGAGGCTGGTGATGCTCAGCCTAGATCCTCCTGCAGTAAGTGTTGGTCATTAAGGGCACACAGCTGCCCACCTTCTCTGGAGTATGATCCGCAGTGTTCAGGAGGCACCTAACTATGAAGAAAATGCCGTTACTGAGGGCAGCTGAAAGCTGAGGTCTAGATAAGAGGGCCCGGGGTGTCTACAACCCTGCTGTGTGGTTAATGTTCCGGAAGTCCTAACACTCAGCCATGGCTAGACTCTACCTGAGACACATCCTGGCTCACCTCTTTATCTCACCTCCTTATAATTCTTTCCTGACAGTGTTCCCTCAATGACTTATGCACACTCAAATCCCCATCTCAGACCAGACTTCTAGGAAACTGTACTAAAGGTACACATTACCTAACTTTTCTTTTTATTTATTTTACAGCATGTATTATTATTTGAATGTATCTGGTAGATGTATCTGTTTGCTTATTTTTGGTCCTATCTCACTATAAGTTCCTTAAAAGCAGGTGATTCACATCCTGTGCCCTTCAAGCCTAGCACCATGCTTGGTACACAGTGATTGCCCAGTGGTATTACACGAGAAAATGAAAGAATGAACAGAAGAAGGCATGAAAAGCAAGCCACACATATTACGTGACTGACTAGCAAAATGGCTGTGTTTTGGCACAAAGGTGGAAAGCGAACACATGGCCTGGGTCATTACCCTTCCCTTCACAGCTGTCAATTTGAATTAATTTAGGACAGTCACATAACTTCACCACTCAAAAGATGTTTCCCCCATTGGGTGTTCACAAGCCAATGTGTATTATGAGTGATTTATTTCTCAATTTGAGGATAAGCAACTTCTAGGCATAGATTGTAACATTTCTATTTTTTCAGAAAAGATCAAGAATAGTGTCGTACTGCAAAATGTGTGTTGATGCTCCAATTACTCTGAATAATGACGATGATAATAATAATAATCTTTGCTAGAGTGTTCTATGCCTTATATATTTATATATGTAGTATATGCTGTACATAGATTATCTCCTTTAATCCTTGAAACAACCCTGTAAATTAAGTGGGAGCTAGCCCAGATTTACAAATGAGGGTAATGAAGTTCAGGGCATTTAAATGACTTGCCCAAGATCAGCCAGCTGGAAAGGATGAGAGTCAGATAACTCCAGCACATGTGTCTAGTTTTATGAGCAAATTGGGTTCTGTTTATACAGAAGGGGGTGGGATTGTGCATTCCCTTTTGATTGTTACATCCCTTTAGTTGCAAGAGATAGATAACCTAACCCAAAATGGCTTGAGATGTATGATTCTACATCTCATGTAAATTAACATGCAGTGGCAGTGCTCAGGGAGCCTCTGACGTCAGGTGTTGCTGGATCCAGGAGCTCAAGCAATGTCCCCTGGGTCTGCTTTTCTCCATTTCTCAGCATTACCTCCAAGCCCAGACAGCATCTCCCCACGTGGTACTGGGATGCCTGCCGTAGGTCAGGCTCACACCCTCCAAGACTCACAGCAGTGGCATTTCCTAGAAGCCCTAGTGAAATGCTTGTGTTTCCTTATATCTGCGTGGGCAGCATATCTGCCCCCAGATCCACCCCTGCATCCAAAAGAATGCAAAGCCCTAGTGGCCAGGCCTGAGTCACACACTCACTCTTGGACTAGACTGAGAAGGGAAGGGGGGGAATATCCTCAGCTGAAAATCCAGGTGCCCTGAGCAGGAGAAAGGCAAACTACGGTCAAAAACAGGGGATGCCCATAAAAACGCCTCCTACCACCATGGTCAGTTGACTCATCGGACACTGGCCAGCTCAGTTTACCTTGAGTTCGTTTCTCTGGAAAACACCCTTCTTCTCACACTCCGGGGGTATGTTGTTTGTGGACTAACTTGCCTCACCTGGACAGGCTAGAAGAAGTCTGATGCATGTACCACACCATAGCTCTCTGGCTGGCTGCTAAAACATCAGAGTGGGCTCTTGAAGAATCTGCTCAAGAAATTGCTTGTTTATGGTACCTGGAATCCCAGTAAGGCTCAAAGCTAAAATTTCTGCTGAGAACTAAACAATAAAAACAGGTTGGGTGCAGGGGCTCACGCCTGAAATCCCAGCACTTTGGTAGGTCAAGGTGGGTGGATCACTGAGGTCAGGATCCTGTTCGAGATCAGCCTTGCCAACATGGCAAAACCCCATCTCTACTAAAAATACAAAAATTAGCTGGGTGTGGTGGCACATGCCTGTAATCCCTGCACTTTGAGAGGCTGAGACAGGAGGATAAACTGAGGTTAGGAGTTTAAGACCAGCCTGGCCAACATGGCAAAACCCCATCTCTACTAAAAATACAAAAATTAGCTGGGTGTGGTGGCACATGCTTGTAATCCCTGCACTTTGAGAGGCTGAGACAGGAGGATAAGCTGAGGTTAGGAGTTCAAGACCAGCCTGGCCAACACGGCAAAACTCCATCTCTACTAAATACAAAAATTAGCTGAGTATGACGGCATGATCCTCTAATCCCGGCTACTCCAGGAGGCTGAGGCAGAATAATCACTTGAACCCAGGGAGGTGGAGGTTGCAGTGAGCCAAGATCACACCACTGCACTCCAGCCATGGCAACAGAGCAAGACTCTGTCAAATAAATAAATAAATGGATGGATGGATGGATGGATGGATGGATGGATGGATGGATAGATGGATGGATGGATTTTACTCTGGGTAGCCAGAATCAGCTACAGCTATGTCACGTGGCAACCTTACCTAGACAACACAACTGTCACTCAAGTGCCCACTGCCTCACCCCCCGACTATGTGTTCTCTGCTCCCTTCTTGTCTGTGAATCCTTTGAGAGTGCAAGGCAGATGATGAGCAAACTAACAAATGAGCATAATGAATACAGATAGTATAATCATATGTGCTAAGAGGCTGAGGGAGGAGAATTGTGAACTCAGGAGGCAGAGTTTACAGTGAGCTGAGATTGTACCACTGCCCTCCAGCCTGGGGGACAGAGTGAGACTGTTTCAATCAATCAATCGATCGTTCGATCAATCATACAAGTCAGGCTGCTGTCATGTTTTGTTTGAAAGCCACACCAATCTCTCTCCTTATGGAAGAGTACTTCCTTTCCTTCAGCCATGTGGCTCAGTGGGTTTAACTTGCTCCCCCCTGCAAAGGTGGTCTGACTGATCTAAGCCACTCTATCCTCCCCAAGGACATAGCAATTGGTTCCTGAATAGTGTTTACCTCAATCATAGTCAATGAGAGATAGGGAGATATTTGCTGCTGTTGCTTCTGTAAAAGAGGAACCTCTTCCTCTATTTTTCCCCTTCTCTCTCCAAGTGTCTTGTTTGAAAATGTAGAATCTGGAAATACTGTGGCTGTTTTACTATCAAGAGGGCTGAGTTCATAGAACAGAGATGGGATGGGTTTAGGGGGTGGAGTGAGGGACACGTAGAAGTTGAGGACATGTGAAGTGATAGGATTGCCAGATATAAATATGGATAAAAAAACAAATATTTTATGCACCATGCAAAATGTCCCATGCAATTTTAAAACATAATTGCATTAAAATTATTTATTATTTATCTGAAATTCATTTGGGCATTTTATATTTTTATTTGCTGAATTTGCAACTCTGTAAAGCTGACACTGTAGATGGCAGAGTCATGAGAGGAAGAGAAATCAGATTCCTACTGGGGCACCCAGCTTCAGCCACTGGGTCAAACCTTGCCTGAACGCATCAGTAAAAGGAAATAATAAACTCCTTTGCCGGTTTAAGCTTGAGCTGGATGTTCTGTGTCTTGCCCCAAATCGAGTCCTGATGTATTAGTCCGTTCTCACACTGCTATGAAGAAACGGCTGAGGCTGCACAATTTATAAAGAAAAGAGGTTTAATTGGCTTGCAGTTCTGCAGGCTGTACAGGAAGCATGATGGCTTCTGATTCTGGGGAGACCCCAGGATACTTACAATCATGCAATCATGGTGGAAGGCAAAGGGAGACCAGGCACGTCTCACATGGATGGAGCAGGAAGAAAAGAGAGCAGGGGAGGTGCCACACACTTTTAAACGACCAGATTTAGTGAGAACTCTATCATGAGAACAGCACCAAAGGGATGGTGCTAAACCGTTTGTGAATGATCCACCCCCACGATCCAATCACCTCCCACCAGGCTCTATCTTCACCATCAGAGATTACAACTTGACATGAGATTTGGTTGGGGACCCAAATCACACCACCTAACGACTGCATATGAACAGTGTAGGGTGAGAGATGAAAATTCAAGGCCAGGAAGACTGGAATGCAACTTGGCTAACATCTGTCAAGAAATGTCATATAAATCAGAAGAAGATGAGGTTATCAGGGGAGATGAGAAAGGAGAATCAAGGAAGTGTGCCTTGGCAGTGCCTGTGCTGGATGTGGTCAGAAGAGCCTGCTCCCCACGACAGATGTGCCCCTCTTAGCAGAACAAATCCCCCTAACACTCACTGAATCCCAGCGTGTCCCAAAGCACTGTGTTAAGCTCTTTACAGACATAATCTCATTTAATACTCTCCCAAATCTATAATTTAGATACTCGTATTTATCCCCATTTGATTACTGAGAGATCTGAGGCTTAGAGAGATTAAATAACTTGACCAAGTCCTACTAAGTGACAGAGCTGGGATTGAACCAAGGCACTTTACCCTCCTCCTTAACCACTCTGCACTTCTCAAGGGTGGCATGAAGCACAGACACCATTTTATAAATCCTTTTTAATTTTTGTATGGATATACAATAGTTGCGCATATTTAGGGATACATGTGATATATTGATACCATTTACAATGTATAATGATCCAATCAGAGTAATTGGATGTCCATCACTTCAAACATTTATGTTTTCTTTGTTCTAGGAACACAACAAATCTTTTATCCTACCTATTTTGATTCCGAAGTAGGCTTGCAACTTTCTGATTTTTTGGTTACCCTCAACTCCCCCAGTGGGGAGAAAGCCCAGGCTAGGGCATGTGTGTATTTAAGCATTTTGAGCCCCGCATCTCCCACAGTAAATTAAGACATTGGCCGTGTCGATACACCAAGTCCCTTTTTGCTTTATCCAAGGAAGTCGGCATCCCTACGCCTGGTCACTTCAGAAAGGTTTTCTTTTTCCTGTTGAGCATTTACATCGCCCACTGACTTCCAATTCTTCTCAGATAGCTTTTTAGATTCAAATGGATTTTGTAGGAAGTTAATTTTTCACTACTGTTCCTGTATTTCTCCTCACTTTAATTCCCACAGTAGGACCACCAGAGCCAGTATCCCCTGGAAGCACATTCACTGAGTTAGGAAGATTTACGTCTGCATGAAAGTCGATCCTTCCCCATGCCACCAAAAAAAAAAAAACGGCGAAAAGAAAAAGACAGCCCCCAGACAGAACCAGAAATGATCCAACTGAACCCGTGCTTCTTTTGCAAGATGCTGAGTTCAGCTGGGACATGGAAGAGAAAACTCACTGCTGGCTGGTACACCTAAGGTAGCCCCTTTTCTCAGTGTCAGGAATCTGACTATACTTGGTATAAAGCTCAGTGGACAGGCAGAGTTAATCAAGAAATATTTATTTCTTTATTTTTCTGTAACTCAACTCAATTATTTTTACATGACCTTATTTTTTATGGGTTGGCAGGAAATTAACCTCTGTGTCTTTGTGTTTGCTTCTGAGGTTATGTAAAGGATTGCAATGAATGAGGTCATAGCGCTCAGGCTTTGGGTAGGGTGGACCCATTTGATCCTCAAGTTGTCTGCCATTTAGGTCACTACTGGATGACCACTGTCTCAATCATCTTGGCCACATAATTCAGGGGCTCTCTGATAGTTTCCAGGCAATACTGAGGAATGTAGAATCTTTCTGAGAGATACTTCTGGGTCTTATCTTCCTGGCTTCACCACCAGCTAGCAATCTAGATTCTTGCTGCTTCTCACTCAGGAAGAAGCTTCACCAGGAAGCTTGAGGAGCAAAACTCATCTCTCTTTTATTCGCCAACACCAAAGGAAATTGCTCATCCCCCTCAGGTGGGAGGAATGAAGCCCACACCCAATCCTCTGCTTCTAGACAAAACATGTCGCCCACACCCTATATGACTTCTCCTTCTTCATTGGGCTGAGACGGTATGTCTGTGTCCCAGCTCCATCTTTTAGTTTTATTTTAAACAATCCTATGTTTCTAAAGTTTTACAAATTTGAAATATAAAAGCCAGAAAGGCTCTTAACTACTCTTGTAGATCCAGATACATAAATTATTATTGAACATGTGTGTGATTTGAGTATATGTTTTTTTTAGTTAGGCTAAACTAAACTGCTGAAACAAGTAAGTTCTAAAATGCAATGTCTCAAACAAAATAGACGTTTATTTTTCATAAAGGTAAGCGGTGGGTGTTCCAGTTACCAAGGAGCTCCCATCCACAGGGTGATTCAGGAGCCCAGATTCCCTCCACCCTGTGATTCTGCCTTCCCGTAAAACCCCATTGTTGCCTGCTGATCAAGGGGTCACTGCATCCAAGGTCCAACTAGCAGAAGTAGAAAAATAACATGGAGTAGACATACGTGCTCTCTGCAAGGCCCTGGTCCTGAAATAGGACACATTATTCCCTCCAATCCTGTTCTTAGACACATGACCACGCCCCACAGCAAAGGAAGCTGGAAAATGTCTTCCAGCTTTGTGACCTGAAAGACGAGGAGCGTGGAGTTGAGAGCCATACTTTGCCAAAAACACCAACTTAAATACTTATGCTATATGCTGCTCCTGTACCCTGTTCAGTCTTCAGAAAAAAACAAATTTGAACAAGCGTTGAAGTTTAGAGGCTTAATATAAAATCAAATGCAGAAATGCCTGCAGGAAAACAGGAACACTTTAGAGTATTTTATCCATCCTTCGTTCAGGCAAGGGATATGATGGTTAACTCAAAGCAGAAGAGTTTCCATGACCAAGGGTCTTTATAACAACTTCTCTTTTCTCTCTTTATTCTCGCTCAGTGTTTCCAAATTTTAGTGTGCATGATGATTGCTGTGCAAGGCTTCGCAGTGAACCACACAAACTAAAATGCATGGGCAATTAAGCAGATCTTCAAAATGGAGTTTGATTATACAAAATAGCACCTTATGCACCTGCTGATATAAACTCCCTTCTGGGTAAAAAATTATTCCTCCGCACAAGGAAATCCTGGGTGTGGAAATGATATGATTTGGTATCTCACTACATGCCATGTGAGAGCTGCCCCAAAAGACCAGAGCCGGACTCCAGTAGAGCTCATGTTCTTGTCTTTGGAGGGCTTGGTCATCCTCCCCATATTCAGCCACTAGGACAATCCCAGGCATGTGGGCAGCTCTGTCATTAAATCACTTTGAACAAACCCCTAGAGAAAATGAGTGAATCACTCATTGTATTAAGCATGAGTAGATGTTCTATCTAAGAGGAAAGGCAGTTGAAGTCCTCATGGCTCTTTTCAGGCATGGGGGTGTTGTGGTTCATCCCAGCCCCTTGTCAGAGACATAGGAGGATCAGAGTTAGGAAGGATTGGTGCTGTTGAGCAAATTGAAATGAGTGCTGGTCTCCACACAATTTACACAAATAATGAACTGTTTTACTCTCTAGGTAATTCCAAAAGAAGAATTTCCAAGAATATCTTTAGCAATACAATAAGCAACTTTCTATTTAATAGAAACAGATGATAAGTTTTAAGGATCCAGAATATATCTGCATAAAATTGTGATACATACATTGTGATGTTAGCCTCATTTCCTTAGCCATACTTCATTCATTCACTCAGTTATTCATTTAGTCATTCAACAAATATATGTCGAGTTCCTACTAAGTGCCAGTCCTCATAATAGTGCAGGTAGATAGTCAAAGGTCCTGCTCAGGTGGAATTTATTAATCCCCATGTCAGTTGGGGTTCTCAGTTGCAAATCAGGATAATTTGAGGCAAGTTTAACAAGAGTTTAACAAAAATATTAGTGTGTGACAAGGGCAGGAACAGCAGGCCCTGCGACCTTACAGGGCAAGGGGAGAATGTCATTACCAGAATCTGGAGACCAGAGAGGGCCTTGTAGAGAAGTTGCTGTACCCTGCTGAGACCTCCAGTCAGAGGAGGAAGCTGCCCAGACAAGACTCTACAGGGAGGTAGACTGGGTGCCAGATGGCCTGAATGGGGACCTCAGGGAAACCCTGCAAGAACGCAGGTGGGGTAGCAAATACCAATTCCACCCTCCTTCTGCCCTCAGATCTCCTCTGCCTCTTCTCATTGACTGTTGGCCCAACCAGAAGCCAACAGGGCACAGGAATTCATGACTGTTGTCCATGTAAGTTACCACCCAGCCCAGCCAGCTGGGAGCTACATAAGGGGCTGGTAATTTGAAAGGGATAAATGGAGGAAGGCCAGCAGGGGCAGGGAAAAGAAAACTGATCATTGACATAAAGAAAGGAATATTCTATGGACTCCAAAAGGAGAGAGGGAGGGAGAGGAATAAGGGCTGAAAATTTACCTAACTGGGTACAATGTTCACTATTTGGATTACCAGTTCACTAGAAGCCCAGACGTCACCATTACAGAAGTTACTCATGTAACAAACCTGCATATGTTCCCGCTGAATCTAAAACTATTTTTTAAAAAGGAGGCTAGGCCGGGTACAATGGCTCATACCTCTAATCCCAGAACTTTGAGAGGCTGAGGTGGGTGTATCACGTGAGGTCAGGAGTTCCAGACCAGCCTGGCCAGTGTAGTGAAACCTCATCTCTACTAAAAATACAAAAATTAGCCAGGCATGGTGTTATGAGCCTGTAATCCCAGCTACTCCAGAAGCTGAGGCAGGAGAATTGCCTGAACCTAAGAGGTGGAAGCTGCAGTGAGCTGAGAATCCACCACTGTACTCCATCCAGCCTGGGTGACAGAACAAGACTCCGTCTCAAAATAAATAAATAAAATGATTTTGTTCTGGTGCCAGAATCAGCTACAGCTATGTCACATGGCAACCTCACCTAGACAGCACAACTATATCACCCAAGTGCACACCGCCTCACTGCTCCACTACTTGCTCTCTGCTCCCTTCTTTTCTGTGCTGCTTTAGGAGGGCAGGACAGACGGTGAGCAAGCTAACAAATGGACATGACGACTGCAGATATTATATCGCATGTGCTAAAAAAAAAAAAAAGCATTATTTAAGCAACTGAAAGGTGCCTGGACATGAAGGAGGACTGGGGCTCATGAAGTCAAGGGAGACTTGGAAGGCACATGAGGGTGTCTGTAGGAAATGCTGATTATAAACATGATCTTTAAAATTTACAATTCAGTGCCCATTCAATATTGTAAAACGTGACAAAGCATCACATGTGTGCTGGACCAGACTCCTGGCAGATCCTAAGGTGATTTCATTACTGCTTAAAGAGCTGTATATAACATCCTGGGAACTTAAAGGGTGAGATAGTTCCTGTGATCACTGATATCCTCTGAAAGAAATTTTTAGTGCCACATTTTCTTCGTCCAGCCTGTCACTGATGGGCATTTAGGTTGATTCCATGTCTTTGGTATTGTGAATAGTGCTGCAAGGAACATATGCCTACATGGGTCTTCATAATAGAATGATTTATATTCCTTTGAGCGTATAAAGTGGTGCTTATGCACCATGGAATACTATGAAGCCATAAAAAAGAACAAGACTATGTGCCTTTCAGGAACATGGGTGAAGCTGGAGGTCATTACCCTTAGCAAACTATTGCGGAAACAGAAAACTAAATACTGCATGTTGTCACTTATAAGTCAGAGCTAAATGATGAGAACACATGGACACATAGAGGGGAACAGCATGCATTGGGGCCTAATGGAGGGTAGAAGGTGGAACAGGGGAGAGAATCAGGGAAAATAACTGATGGGCACTAGGCTTAACACCTGGGTGATGAAATCATCTGTACAACCAACTCCCATGACACAAACTACCTGTGTAACAAACCTGCACATGCACCCCTGAACTTAGAATATTATTATGCAGCAGTAAAGAGCAGTTGGGGGCATCTGGCACTTTCAGAGATTTCCATGCTACAGCACCGTGAGATTATGCACTGGATTTTAAAACTAATCCATTAATGTCCCCTTTCTTTTATTTGTTGGCTATTTTACTTGCAAGGAAGAATGTCATCCCTATTGTAAGACTTTCTCCAGAGTCCTTTCTTGAGAGTTCAGGTAATTAGTGTGGGATCAGTGGGTCACATTGAGTTTATTATCATAAGGTTGATGGGGAAATCAGTCATCTATGACACTGTTTCAGCATTAGGCGAACAAACACTATTTTCTTCAGCAAACATTTCAGCAAATAAAGATTCCTCAGCAGTCGTTCTTAGTCTTAAAATTCTGAGTCAAAGTTACTTAGAATTACTAGATATTCCAATTTATGTGAACGCACTTTGCTGCTCTTTGCGGAAGGCTTAGTTAATGATATCGAGGTACAAAACAATGATAGATTGGGCTTGAATTTTATGTTAAAGGCAGGTGAATATTCAATCGGTGAGACCTTACTTATCTATTAAGTATAATTGCCACTTGGGAAATTTGTTGCTGTCCAAGTACACGAGTTTCCTGTTTTTTCAAGTTTTATCATTAAAAAAACAACTGCTCATTGAGGCTGGCAGCCTCCATCTTAAGCGATGATTTTCTATCCAGGCAGAATTAAAAGCTGTGGGGTATATCGTTCTCTGTTTCTTTGCCAGCCTCCTCCTCACCTGGACTTGAGATGGTAAGGGAGGCACTTCCCCCATTGCCATTAACAAGGGAAAGGATAAGGCCGAGGCAGGTGGATCACGATGTCAAGAGATCGAGACCATCCTGGTCAACATGGTGAAACCCCATCTCTACTAAAAATACAAAAATTAGCTGGGCATGGTGGTGCGTGCCTGTAATCCCAGCTACTCGGGAGGCTAAGCCAGGAGAATTGCTTGAACCCAGGAGGCGGAGGTTGCGGTGAGCCGAGATCGCGCCATTGCACTCCAGCCTGGGTAACAAGAGCAAAACTCCATCTCAAAAAAAAAAGAATAAGGGAAAGGACAGCAGAGTCTTCTATTCTGTTCTGCCGAGTGCTCTCTCCATTCTGGAGAATACTGTCTCTCCTTTTCTCCATGATCATGTGACTCTTACCAGCATGATTTATGCCAACATCTTGTCTCCTGTCTTTGTGAAGACAGAATAAGAAATGACAGAACAGTATTACAGGTGAGAAAGCTGCTGAGGATTTGGCTTTTGTGGTCATCCAATGGCTGGAGATGTTATGTATTCATCCAGTCCAGAGCAAGACCTATTTAAATACCATTCCCCACGGTAGATAGACTGTCATGTGCTGAGAATCCCAAAAGCCAGAGAGGAACAAGTTGGGGGCTTGGTCTAGCTGTCCCTTATAAATGGCGTCATTTTGGAACCAGATCCTGACACTCACCATGGCAGGTGTGAAAACTGCCCATTCATGCCTGAAACGTAGAAAAACTCTTTGAACCCCAACCCCAGTGACTAACCCCAAATTTGAAGAGTTAGAATGATATAAATTGATAGCAATTTGTGTACTTCCCAAAGAAAACCTGTACATTGACTCTCAGAATTTTAGCCCTAGCAATATCCCAATGCATACTTTTGCTGAAAATAAAAGCAGCTACTTAGAAGGCTTTTGAAACATCTTTTTGATTAAGGAGGAAGGAACATAATGAGAAAATCCATATTACAGCTGGTACAGTTTTCATACCTGTGATACCAGCTTAATAAACAGAAAAAAAATGGCTGGATGAGTATAATTTATTCTAGACCTTTAAAAGGTCCTTCATTTCCAATGGCAATCACTAAAAAATCTGAAGACAACAGATGCTGGAGAGGATGTGGAGAAATAGGAACACTTTTACACTGTTGGTGGGAGTGTAAATTAGTTCAACCATTGTGGAAGACAGTGCGGCAATTCCTCGAGGACCTAGAAATAGAAATTCCATTTAACCCAGCAATTCCATTACTAGATATATACCCAAAGGACTATAAATCATTCTGTTATAAAGACACATGACATGCATGTTCATTGCGGCACTATTTGCAATAGCAAAGACCTGGAACCAACCCAAATGCCCATCAATGATAGACTGGACAAAGAAAATGTGGCACATATACACCATGGAATACTATGCAGCCATAAAAAATGATGAGTTTGTGTCCTTTGCAGGGACGTAGATGAACCTGGAAACCATCATTCTCAGCAAACTGACACAAGAACAGAAAATCAAACACTGCATGTTCTCACTCATAGGTGGGTGTTGAACGATGAGAACACTTGGACACAAAGGGGAGCATCACACACTGGGGTCCATTTGGCGGGGGCTACGTGAGGGATAGTGAGAGGGAGGGTGGGTGAGGGATAACATGGGGAAAAATGTCAGGTATAGGTGATGGGGGGATGGTGGCAACAAACCACCTTGCCATGAATGTTCCCATGCAACAACCTTGCGTGATCTGCACATGTACCCCAGGAGCTAAAGTACAATAAAAAAAAAGTCCTTCATTTCCAGTAAATGAACTCAACTAGCATATTGCTAAAGAATAATGTATTACGAATGTAACTTTTTCCTGTTGCCATGGAAGCATCCGTGTCTTGCATATCAGTCCTCTTGATAATATGTGCCTACTTTATTTTTTTATTTTTTATTTTTTTGAGATAGAGTCTCACTCTGTCACTCAGACTGGAGGGCAGTGGTGTGATCTCAGATCACTACAATCTCCGCCTCCAGATTCGAGCAATTCTCCTGCCTCAGTCTCCCGAGTAGCTGAGATTACAGGCCTGTGCCACCACATTCAGCTAATTTTCATGTTTTTAGAAGAGATGGGTTTTCACCATGTTGGCCAAGCAGGTCTCGAACTTCTCTGACCTCAAGTGATTCACCTGCCTTAGCCTCCCAAAGTTCTGGGATTATAGGCATGAGCAACTGTGTTCTGCCCCTAGGTGGATACTTTCATCTGTGACCTTGTTATAATCCCATCCCTTCCCATCAGGTTGAGCTTCTTTTTCCACCAGCTTTGGCCACTTACATTTAAAAGAAGAGGCGGCCCTGGTACTTAGCCTCGGTGCTGTGAGGCCACCATGCATTATTCTGCCTTTCTCTTCTCATGGGCACTCCTCCCCACATTTTGAGTATTGCCTCTGTTTCCTCATTTTTAATTTTTATCTTCTGTATGCTCACATTTGATGTTGGGTATGTATAGAAGGAAACAGGTCCTGTTCTGAGTCAAGACAGCAGCAATATTCAGTTTACAATCTGCACATGAGGATGATGTTCTTTCTTTTTTTAATTGTACTTTAGATTCTGGGATACGTGTACAGATTATGCAGGATTGTTGCATAGGTATACACATGGCAAGGTGGTTTGCTGCCTCCATCCCCCCATCACCTATATCTGGTATTTCTCCCCTCGTTATTCCTCCCCACCCTCCCCACTCCCCACTGTCCTCCCCTAACCTCCCCACTACTGACTGCAGTGTGTGATGCTCCCCTCCCTGTGTCCATGTGTTCTAATTGTTCATCACCTGCCTATGAGTGATAACATGCAGTGTTCGGTTTTCTCTTGTGTCAGTTTGCTGAGAATGATGGTTTCCAGATTCATCCATGTCCCTATGAAGGACAAAAACCCATCGTTTTTTATGGCTGCATAGTATTCCACGGTGTATATGTGCCAAATTTTCTTTATCCAGTCTATCGTTGATGGACATTTGGGTTGGTTCCAGGTCCTTGCTATTGTGAACAATGCCACAATGAACATAGTGTACATGTGTCTTTATAATAGGGTAACTTTCAATGGACGTGGAGACTTACTTTGTGATAGGAAAACTTCAAATGCTTGTAGGGGTCAGTGGATGCTATGATGTGGGCCAGGGCAGGGAGAGGGTCAACATGGCAAACCAGCAACATCTTCTATTTAATGGGGCAGCTGCCTCTCAGGGCAGGCAGATGGCATCCTGCCAGAACTATACCCAAGAGTGGCAGATTTTCTAGTTTTTCCATAAAAGCTAGAATTGTGTATTTTTATATGAAACATCTTTATTTATAGGCTGGCAACTAACTCTGTTTCTTTTAAAACACCAGGCTGACCAAAGAAAACACATCTGCAGGACAGACCTGGTTTCCAGGATGCCTGTTCTCACATTCCGGTTTGCATCCTGCCTATCTTCCTCTTTCTCTGCCATCGGACTTTAGCCACCACAGTGCTGGGTCCTGCCCTGTTGGCCACTCTCACTGCCTTTAACAAACACATCACAACCCCATAAATATAGGAAAAATTGAAGTTATTAATGTCTCAGCTGGTATCAGAAATCTGCCAAGGGAGAAAGCAATCTTTATTTAGAAAAAACGTTCTAATGTAATAAAAAGAATACTCGCTGCACACAGATGTTTATAGCAGCTTTATTCATAATTGCCAAAACTTGGAAGCAACCAACAAATCCTTTAATGGATGAAGAAACAAACTGTGATACATACATACAATGGAATAATATTCTGCACTAAAAATAAATGAGCTATCAAGCCATGAAAATACACGGAAGACACTGAGAGTCATATTCCTAAGCGAAGAAGCCAGTCTGAAAGCTATGGCTACACGCTATATTGATCCAAGTATGTAACATTCTGGAAAAGATAAAACTGTGGAGATAAAAAGATTGGTAGTTGTTAAGAGTTGGGGGAGGAGGGATGGATAGACGGAACACAAAGTTTTACGGCAGTGAGACTGTTCAGTGGGATACCATAATGATGGATATGTGATATTGTACTTTGTCAAAATGCATAGAAAAGTATGCACTACAAAGAGTGAAGCTTAATATAAACTATGGACAAGAGTTATTAGTAATATATCATGCTTAATTTTTCTGTGAAATAAGTATTAATTTAAAAAAGAATATTGGCTTAGAATTTGAAGCAAAGTAAGCTCCTCTTAAATTCTATGAGCTTTAATGTCCTCATAAAAGAATGCTAAGCCAGACGCGGTGGCTCACGCCTGTAATCCCAGCACTTTGGGAGGCTGAGGTGGGTGGCTCACCTGTGGTCAGGAGTTCGAGACCAACATGGTGAAACCCCATCTCTACTAAAAATACAAAAATTAGCCAGATATGATGGCCCACGCCTATAATCTCAGCTACTTGGGAGGCCGAGGCATGAGAATCACTTGACCCAGGTAGAGGAAGTTGCAGTGAGCTGAGATTGCACTCCAGCCTAGGCGATAGAACAAGATTCTGTCTCAAACAAAACAAAACAAAACAAAACAAAACAAAAAAAGTCACCACCACCTAGTTGGATGGTGTACTAAATACTCTCACAAGGCCTTTGCGTGGGTGTTTGCAATTTCTAATTTTTATCTTTCCAGCCATAGCGTCAACCTCATCTAGGTACCATAAGAGCTAGAAGTTTGCTGGATGAACAAATGAATGAGTGACCTTGTTCTTAAGAGACAGTTCCTAAGTTGCTCCTTAGATTTTTATTTTCTGGCATAATAAATAAATCTACCTCAAGTTTGCCCTCTTCGCTTTTTCTCCTTTCTAATTCATTGGCCTGTCCCTGTCTAATTTATCTATGTCACCTCAAAACTCCTACAGACACGCAAAATGCTTATCTTCTGTTCTGTGGTCTGTGGGAAGCCACTTTCTTGGCATCCTTCATGCATGCATGTTCTGAAATAATTCTTTCAACTGCTAATGGGCTCTTCATTTCCCTCACTGCTGTTCCAGTCCTTGGAAGAATGACTGCCAACATAGGACCCTGGTCCAACATAGAATCCCCGCAAAAGCACTTCCTCCCCTGAGATTCCAGGTGTAAACCTAAGCCAGGTACCTACTTCATTTACCAAAGAAAATAAAATCAATAAAAATGAGGACATTTAAACAGTTAATTAAAATACCAAGATGTAGCATTAATAGAAGTAATTATCTAAGATGTCTTCAATCAGTTGTTAACTAAACCAATAAAAAATTAATCAAGAATAATTTGCTATTTGATATTGACATTTTATATTTCTTATTCATGCTAAAGAAAATCCCATTAAAGAATCTAATTTACTTTGCAGTAAACTCACCTTTACAAGAATTGAAATCAAATCTTGCCAGATGATAATAATGAAACCAGCAAAATTACTGTGGAGTTGAAGCCCTGTGTCAGTAAGGAAATAAGCCAAAGGCTGAACTCTTTCCAGTTGTTCTAATCTGGTTTGCAAAAATTATATTTGTTCAATAGCTGCATGCATATGTAAAGAATAGGGCCAGGTTAAGCTGGACTCTGCACCCCCAGAGCTTCTAACTCATACAAACATATCCACAAATACCAACTAATTATCCCACATATGCAAATGTATGCAAATTATCCTTAGCCTCCAATTGTAGTATAGTAAAAAATAATAATAGATGTGTTCATAAATCCAAGGTCTGATTCTCATGAATACAAACTTGAAAATCCTCGTGTGTAAGACAGAATCAGAGATTCTACGGCAATGAATGGCTGATGAAGCGAAAGTGTTTTTAATCACTACAAATAGAAGGATCCATTTTCTTACATTACATCTGAGAAAGTACTTAATGATTGGTACTATGGGTCATTTATTTTTGACCTGAGAAGGCTAAAGTGTATGTGATTGCTTTGCTTTGCCTTGTGTTGGAAAGCTAACTCCAACCATTGGTTTTTAACAGCATTATGAAGCAATGTCTAGACTTCACAGCAAAAAAGGGATCCATTAGCAATGACATCAACAGACAAGATCTGGGAGCAGGCAGCCCTCAGTCTGCACTTGCCGACCCTGGCTTAGAAACACTGCCTCTCTCACTGGACTGAACCATCCTCGAGCTTGTGAAGCTTGTTGTTTTATTCACTTGTATATTCCTGTTTCCCAGTATTTTGGAGGAGCTCAATAACAGTTTAAATGATTAAAGGACTTATCAGTGGACTTCATTAGAAGTAAAATCTTAGGGATAATTACTGGAAAATAAAAAAATAGTGTATAACTTCTTAAAATAGAAGAAAAATTGAAGGAAGATAGAAAAATTTCATCCAAAGAAAAGCAAAACAGATAAGAAACACATTAAGTGTTAAAAACCTAAGTAAATAGAAATAAATAATAAACTGAAAAGCATAAAAATAAACTCAATATGCGAGTGGTGATAACCCATGAAAATGAATTCAATTCTACGTTTAAAAGACCAATGTTATCAGGGAAAAAAATAACCTAAAAAAATAAGGACATGAAAATATTGAAAATAAAAGCTTAGAAAGTAATATACTATACTAATTAAATTCTAACCAAAAGAAAGTTGGTGTAGATATATAATCACCAAGAAAATTGAACTTTAAAGCAGGAAGTCTAAGTAGACATAAAAATGGTGACTGTCCAGCTATCTATCCATATACTTGCATTCTGTGTACTCACTGTGTACATATTTAATCAGCAATACTGTACTTCTACAACTTGGCTCCTCTTCTTGGTTGAAAACAACTTTATTAGACATAGGGAAGCCCATTGAATAAAAGAGGGTTAAACTGTAGAACTTGTCAATTAGAAAAATTGTAAAACCCCATTCTTCTAAAATCCAAGAAACCTAAGAAAATAGGGCCAAGGGCCATTTTTGGAGGACATTATGGTTGAGGGACTCTAGCGTCTCAACGAAGATCCTTGGGAATACTTAGAATAAATGCCGCTAAGTGCCCCTTGGCCAAATCCCTAGGATCAGTGGCTTAATATTCAAGAGCTTTCTCTCCCCCACACACAAGAGCCCTCAGAATAGTGCAATTACGGTGTCCAATGTATTTTTTCTGTTGCTTAAATAAATTTTGTCTCCCTTTCATGTACTCATCTTATAATTATGGACACCTAATATGTGACATCCATTCGGCAAATATTTTTGATCATCTGCTCCTCTCCAAGCCTTATTTTAGGAACTGAAGACTACTCTTTTGTTACCAAAATGTAAACAAAACATGCGTAGTCTATGCCCTTGTGAAGCAGAGTATCTTGTGGGAAAGATAGATCTTAATCAAATAATTACACAAATAAATATAAAATTTTATCTATGACAAGTGCTACGAAAGAGAGATACAAAACCAGAAGAACTATTATTGTCGGGGTTGGCTTATTGAGAGAAGTCAGACTTTTCCAATGAAGTGGTGCATAATCAGAGATGTAAAGGGTGCATGGGAGGGAAGCAGGGTAACAGGGGAGGGAGAGGGTATTCTAGGCTGAGGAAACAGCATACGCAAAGAATCTGCAGTAGGAGAGGGCATGCAGACACAGATCAGAAAGCAAGTCAGAGGGGCCAAAGAACAGAGGGCAAAGAAGAGTGCTGTGCAGGTGTTTATGGAGAAGAGAGAAACAGCTGTGCCATTCAGGGTCTTCTGGAAGAATTTTGCTATTCCAAGGCAGTCAGGTTATTTGTTTTTTGCCATTGAGTTATTTGAACTCCTTATACATTTTCATAATTAATCTCTTGCCAGATGGATAGTTTGCAAATATTTTTCACCCATTCTCCAGATTGTCTCTTCACTTGTTGATTGGAAAATTATTAAAGTTGGTTGTTTTAGAGTAGAGTTCCTGTGTTTCTTTCTTCCTTCCTTTTTTTTTTTTTTTTTTTTGGAAGGAAGGGGACTGAAGTATGGTAAGGGCTTTTCTTGGCTGGAGTATAAAGAACAGATTATTGAGTAAGATTTAGGGTTGGAAATGCCCATTGGTGAACTATTTATATAGCCCAAACACAGGCAGGAGAAAATGGCAGCATGAATGAGGGAGTTTGTGGGTTGGGATGGACATGATGGATATTGAGGGAAAGGTTTGGAGTAAATGGGGATTCAGAAGGCAGGATAAAGAGGATTTGGTGATGGATGGACAGGGAGATAGAGGACAAGTCTCAGAAGCCTCAGGCTATGGCTTCAACACCTGTTTAGAAGACGTTGTCTTCCTCTGAGACGGAAAAACTGAAATGGACCAAGTTTGTAGGGGAAGAGCATCAGCTGAGGCAGGAGTATATTGAGCTCTCAGGCCCTTAGGAATTAGACATTAAGCGCAAACACGGTCCAGTGCCTCAACCTTGAAGAGTTCTCTCTTGGAAGACAATGTCTTTAAAATGACAGTGATAACACAGGTGAATTTAACATTCAAAATCATAAAGCTTTTTATAATTTTTAAATCACAAAGGAATTGTTCTGCATGCTGGTCCTGACAACCTTCTTTATTCTTCCTTTATATGATCTTACAGTTTGAAAACAATATATAGCCTAGGTTGATACACACTAATTTGGGACAATTCTAACATTCTTATTTATTCAGCAAAAACTTTCTATGATTTTACTATATTCCAGCTAGGTCAGTCTGTCTTTAATGTAGTGTCTACTTAAGTATCATAATAATTGGCACCGTGGGGGGATATTCAAACCAGTTTTCTCAAACTGAAGACTAGCATTGAACAAACTTATATGAGCAATAAATCAAAATGGAAGCTGTCCAGTGGTGTAAAAGTGAGGCAGAGGATAATTTTACACATAAAGTGAATAAATATACACATATGTTAAAAGGCCCCTGTAGACCACACAACAAAATTTACCAGCATTTCTGTCTGGGTAGTGGGATTACTGCTCATTGCTGTTTTATTCTTTATGCTTGTGTATATTTTTCAAATGTTCTACATTAAATCTAATTCAACTTTTATCCCTAATGCTAGAAAATGGAAGTCTACCTATTTGAACTGGAAGGCAAACATCATTGATTGATTGCAAAATTAGCAGTTGTTTCTCCCCTTTCCTTGCAAAGAGAAGAACACTTTTGCTCAGACATGGGGAGTGAACACCTGGGCCCATAACCAGGAAACTAACATCAAAATTGTTCTACACCAAGTGTATTGGTGTTCTAGGGCTGCCATTACAAATTTCACAAACTTGAATCGCTTGAAGCATTGTGAAGTATCCTCTGTCTATTCTCAAGGTGTAAGTATGAAATCAATGTGTTAGCAGGACCATGCTCTGTCTTCTAAGACTCTAGAAGAAGATCATTTTTGCCTCTTCCTAACTTCCAGTGGTTGCCAGCAATCCTTGGCATTCCTTGGTGCCTAGATCCATGACTCTAATCTCTGCCTCTGAGATCAGATGGCATTCTCTCTGCTTCTGTGTCTATTCCCATATCTCTCCCTTCTTATATGGGCAGCAGCCATTACATTAGATTAGGGTCTTGATGACATCTGCAAAGACCCTGTTTCCAAATAAGGTCCTACCCATAGGTACTGGGGGTTAGAACTTACACATATCTTCTGAGAGGACACAGTTCAGTTTTATTTCATCAACAAATGGTGTTGGAAAAACTGTATAGCTACACACGAAAAAACGAAGTTGGGCCTTTACCTTACACCATCTACAAATTTAATGTAACGTGGATTAAAGACCTAAACATAAAGCCTCTCAAGCTATAAAATACTTAGAAGGAAACATAAAGAAAAAACTTTGTGATATTGGATTTGGCAAGGATTCTTAAACACATAAAATTAACCATTATAGTGTTAATGTTCAGAATACATAATAATCCTCCAACCACAACTCAACCACGAAAAAAAACCCCAATTTAAAAAATGAGCAAAGGACATGAACAGACATTTCTCCAAAGGAGATGTACAAATGGGTAATAACAAGCATTTGAAAAGATGTTCAACGTCCTTACTCATTGGGGAAAAGCAAATCAAAACCACAGTGAGATATTACTGCAAACCCACTGGGAAAGCCACTGCCAAGAAAAACCACACACAAAAAAAAAACCCAGAAAATAACAAATGTTGATGAGCATGAGGAGAGACTGAAAGTCTTGTGCACTCTTGGTGGAAATGGAACATGGTACTGCTTTTGTGGAAAACAGTGTGACAATTCCTCAAACAATTAAACATAGAATAACCCTCTGATCAGCATTTCCACATCTGTGTATATATTCAAAAGAATTGACAGCAAAGAGAGATTTCTACACACATGTTCATAGCAACTTTATTTACAATAGCCAAGAGGTGGAATCAACCCAAATGTCCATCAAGGAATGAACAATATGCGGTTTATACATACAGTGGAATATTATTCAGTCTTAAAAATAAGGAAATTTGGGCATATGCTACAATGTAAGTGAAGCTTGAGGACATTTTTCTAAGTGAAATGAGCTACTCTCAGAAAGATAAATACTGCATGATTCTACCTATTTGAAGTGCCTAGAGAAGGCAGATTTATAGAAACAGAAAGTGAAATGGTGGTTGCCAGGAGACTGAGAGAAAAGGCAAAGGGACATTGTTGTTTAATGTGTGTAGGGTTTCAGTTTTGCAAGATGAAGTTCTAAAGATAGGTTGCACAACATATACTTATCATTATTGAACTATACACTTAAAATGGTTAAATTGGTAACATTTATACTATGTGGATTTTATTACAATTTAAAAAGTGTTTTAAATAATTTAAAGTTTAGCTGGAAATTGACTAAAGTCATATCAAATGCAGAAGATTTTAGTCTTAAAAACCTACTATTGCATTCAATAAAAATGGCAGCTAGTCTGTGGCTGTCTTGCCTGTGTGCACCCATCCACCTGTAGTGCCCAGTATCACCACCATCATGGAGGGCAAAACCCACAGATTTCACAGTGACTATGAGAGGGGAAGAGACAGATTTGATCTGGAGATGGTGGTGAACATCAAGCCCTTTATCAGCCAGCAGTGACAAACTCGTCTGAGATGGAGAGGCAAAATCCATCATCTTTCTCTGCTAAAACTGAGAGACTAGCAATCACCTTCACCTAACTCACATACTTTAGAACACTCTGTTGAACCACATCAGGGTGCATACTTTTTGGGGGCAGTTCAAGTGATTCTCCTGCCCCAGACTCCCGAGTATCTGGGATTACAGGCTCTTACCCCAGCTAATTTTTGAATTTTTTAATAGAGACAGGGTTTCGCCATGTTGGCCAGGCTGGTCTTGAACTCCTGACCTCAAGTGATCCTCCCGCCTCAGCCTCCCAAAGTGCTGGGATTACAGGCATGAGCCACTGCACCTGGCCAGGATGTACATTTTAAGTGCACATAAAACATCAATTAAGCAATATCCTAGGCCATAAAACAGATACCAATATAGTTTTAAAAATTGCCATCCTACAAAGTATAATATCAATGACATGAAAATTAAATTTTAGGTCAGTGACAGAAAGAAATATGGAAAATTTTCCTATGGAAATTAAGTAACAAATTTCTAAATATCCAGTGAGTCAGAGAGGAAATCCCAAAAGGAAATTATAAAATATCTTGAACTAAATAAAATTTCAACACAATGTATCTAAATTTATGGGATAAAGTGGAGCTCAGAAAGAAATTTATAGCATATATAAAAATTAACTCATTTTCAATATTTTTCATGCATTAAACTCTGCCCCATGATTCTTCACATTTAGGAACTACCTAGAGTATTGTATGTGTATTGCTTCAGGGAAGATAGGGCATGACAAAAAGAGAAACATAAGAATTCTTTTACTTTTGAGTTTCAAAAAACTGAAGAAAAGGTAACCACCACAAGAAAAGAAAACCACATGTTAATATTCCTAAGTAACCTAGATGCAAAAATCCTCAAGAAAATACTAGCAAACTGTATTCAGTAGCATATTAAAAGGATGGTTCAACATAACTAAGTGGAATTTACACCTGGGATGCAAAGATGTTTCAAGATACGCAAACGAATTAATGTGATATACCACATTAACAGAATGAAGAATAAAAATCACATGATCATCTCAAAAGATGCAGGAAAAAAATTTTGAGAAAATTCAACACATTTTTGTGATAAAATCTCTTATCATAGTAGATATAGAAGGAATTTACCTCAACATAATACAGCCTGTCTATAAAAACTCACAACTAACGTCATACTCAATGGTGAAAAGCTACACACATTTTCTCTAAAATCAGCAAAAAGACAAGGATGCCACTCTCATCACACTAGTCAATGTAGTACTGGAAGTTCTAGCTAGAGCAATTATGTGATTTTTTAAAAAGGCATTCAAATTGGAAAGTAAAAAGTAAACTTGTCTCAGCAAATGACATGACCTTATATATAGACAGCCCTAAAGATGCCAAGAAAAACTGCTAGAATAAACAAATTTAGTAATGTTGCAAAACACAAAAATAACATACAAAAACCAGCTTCATTTCTTTTTCTTTCTTTCTTTCTTTTTCTTTTTCTTTTTTTTGAGATGGAATCTCACTCTATCACCCAGGCTGGAGTGCAGTGGTGTGATCTTGGCTCACTGCAACCTCTGTCTCCCAGGTTCAAGCAATTCTTCGGCCTCAGCCTCCTGAGTAGCTAGGATTACAGTCAAGTGTCACCACACCCAGCTAATTTTTGTCTTTTTGGTAGAGATGGGGTTTCACCATATTGACCAGGCTAGTCTTGAACTCCTGACCTTGTGATTGACCTGTCTCAGCCTCCCAAAGTGCTGGGATTACAAGTGTGAGCCACCTCGCCTGGCCCATGCACCAATACTGAAGTATCTGAAAAAGAAAGAAAGAAAACAACCCATTAGTCTCTCTCTCTCTCTCTCTCTCTGTCTCTCTCTCTCTCTCTCTCTCTCTCACACACACACACACACACACACACACAATGGCATAATAAAATACTTTAGAGTAAACTTAAATAAGGAGTTGAAAATCTGTACACTGAAAACTATAACACATATATGAGAGAAATTGAAGATGCTGCAAATAAATAGAAAGATATTCCATGTTCATGGATTGGAAGAATTAACATTGTTAAAATGTTCATACCACCCAAAGCAATCTACAGATTCAATGCATTCTCCCTTGAAATTCCAATGGCATTTTTCATAGAAATGTTTTTAAAAATTTTAAGATTTATATAAGATCACAAAAGACCCCAGATAGCCAAAAAACATTGTATTGAGCAAAAGGAAGAAAGACAGAGGCATCATACTACCTAACATTTGGCAGATTTTAAAAGTTACACAAAGGGTCGGGCACAGTGGCTCACGCCCGTGATCCCAGCACTTTGGGAGGCCAAGGTGGGCGGATCATGAGGTCAAGAGGTCGAGACCATCCTGGCCAACATGATGAAATTCTGTCTCTACTAAAAAATACAAAAAAATTAGCTGGGCATGGTGGCGTGCACCTGTAGTCCCAGCTACTCCGGAGGCTGAGGCAGGAGAATTGCTTGAACCTAGGAAGCGTAGATTGCAGTGAGCCGAGACTGCGCCACTGCACTCCAGCCTGCCACCTGGCAACAGTGCAAGACTCCATTTCAAAAAAAAAAGTTACACAAAATTCCATATGACCCAGCAATTCCACCTTCAATAGAAATGAAGACATATGGCCAAACGGAAACGTATAGGTGAGTATTCAAATCAGCATTATTTATCATAGCCTAAATAAGGCAAACTAAATGCCCATCAACTGATGAATGTGTAACCAAGTTGTGATATAACCACACAATAAAATACTACTCAGCAACAAAAATAAACCACTGATACATGTAACAGCAAGGATTAATCTCACCATCATCATGCTAAGTGAAAGAGATAGTCACAAAACACTATATAAATGTTTGATTACACATACATGTAATTTCCAGAAAATGCAAAGCTATAATAAAAAACATTAGGAGCTGAGAGAAAGAATTGCCTACAAAAGAGTATAAGTGAATGTTTTTGAGGTGATGGAATATTCTAAAACTGGATTATAGTGATTGTTGCACAATTGCTTACATTTAATTTTATTTATTCTTATTTAAAGTTATCTCTTAGGGGAAGGAAAAATTGCATAAATGTAATAAAACTCATTGAACTGTAATTTATAAAGGATGAATTTATTATAGGTAAATTATACTTAAATAAAGCAGTTATGAAATGCATAGCATAGCAGGGACTGGCGTGCTGTGGAGAAAAGCTCAATGTAGTAGTCTGCTCTCAAAGATAGAGTGAGAGTAGCATAAATCCTAGTTTTAATTTGACTAGAATTTTTATTAAAGTTATGCAGTAAAGCTCACCGTGTCACTCTTAATGAAGTGTCTCAAATATGGCTTAAACACATTTAATGTACATCTAATGAGGTTCTTTGGCCAACTAATTATTGAGCATGTTTAATGGAGTTTAACAATTGTATATAAGATGCCTAGCTCTTTCTATAGAGATCTATCCTTATCAAAATACTTTTAAGATAATGGATTTCACCCACATAGATTGCCTTTGTGAATAAAAATCATTATATTCTCCCACAATAATAGTACTTATATTTCTATCAATTATTAAAACCTATCAGATTAACATATATAAGTCATTACTACTGGCATTCTGCGTGGATTTGTGATTCTGTGAGCTTATCATATTTTAAAGAGATTTAGACAAAACAGGGAACTTCATGCAATATACTTCATTTTTGTAAAAGCAGAAAAAATATACTGGTTTTGTGTTTGGGGCAGGTGAGAACAAGCCTGCAGGTTATTATAAATCAGATGTGGAGAATTGTGGCTTTTTCAAGGCACACACTTTGAAAGCCAAAGTCAAGCCTAGAAATTATTTTCTTGCACACATAGAGTGGGCATTAACATAAATTCTCCTGGAATGGGTGTGGAAAGATTAGCTATTTACCAGTTGCTGCAGACCCTACCACGAGACAGGATGGGAATCTTTCATCTGTGCGTCAATTCTTTTTTGTTGTTGTTTCCTTTTTCTTTTCTTCCATCTATGGGTTCTTGGAGGATTCTAAGAATTTTACTACAAGACAGATCATGTCTCTTCATAATAACTTCTCAGGTTCCACGTTTCAAACCTCCCTCTGTTTGCAAATGACCATCAGTGCATTCTCCATGCCTGTTCTCTTCTTTTAATGCTCATTCCTTAATTTCTTAGCATCCTTCCTGCATTACATTAAAGCAGCTGTGCAGTACATGCCTTATTTTCTCCTGCAGTCACTTTTATGAAGTTTTCTAAACGTCAACTTCTAAAGTCATATTTTACCAAGAATAATTTACATTTCAAAACCTATGTTTATGCACATGTCTGAATCAATGGGTGAGAAAATGAAATAATCTTTACAACCCTCATTAAAAGATGTGGCTTGAAAGTCAGAATATGCTTTTACATTTGATGTGGCTTTCTTTCTGTTTTGCTTAGAACATCCATTCCAAAAATTGAGTAGGTTGTGATTTTTTCAAAAATATATATACTTTACTTTTTTACTGAATCCATTGACCCTTGAAAACAGAGACCCAATCGTGGAAAATAATAATAATAATATCATCTATAGGCTAGGATTAGCAGGGCATGGTGGTAGGTCCCTGTAGTCCCAGCTACTCAGGAGACTGAGGCAGGAGAATCACTTGAAACTGGAAGGCAGAGGTTGCAGTGAGCCAAGATCACGCCACTGCACTCCAGCCTGGGCAAGAAGAGTGAAACTCAGTCTCAAAGAAACATGAAAATAAAATTAACAAAATTTGAAAAATAAAAATTAATAATATTTATTTGTGATTTCAACCTATACATAATCACCTCATTCTTTTCAAATTTCCTCCAACATACCAGGAAGCATGTTTTATAGAATTAATCCTGCCCTCACCAAAAATACATCTTATCATGAGGCAGAATATAAGGGTTTCCAAAGCTGCTACAGTAGAACATAATTTTAAAAGGGTAAATGATCATTTGAGGGCTTGAGTGTAGGAAGGAAGAATAACTCAGGGAAAGAAAAGAACCATTTTCTAAAAACCGTGGTACCATTCATCCGTTTATTCATTCATTCAAGAACTGTTGTGTGCAGATGATGATAGCATATGCTGTGATGAATTCAGAGCTGATGGGGACACACGGGCCCCCCTCTTATATATCTTGTAGTCTAAAACAGGAGATGGACAATTTTAAAAGTAATTTAAACATAAATAAATATAAAATAAATACACATTTACTTATATGAACAGATCATTTCTAACTAGGTGCTACAAAAATGAAAAAGGGGGCATTGTCGTGGGGATTGAATGGGAGGTGACACGGTTGGGCCCTGCGTCCCCACTCAAACCTTATCTCAAGTTATCCCCACGTGTCAGAGGAGGGACCTGGTGGGAGGCAATTAGATCTGGCGGGGGACGGGGGTGACTTCCCCTGTGCTGTTCTCATAAGAGTGAGGGAGTTCTCATGAGATCTGACGGTTTAAAAGTGTGGCACTTCCGCCATTGCTCTTTCTCTCTCTCTCCTGCCATCATGTAAGAAATACCTGCTTCCCTTTTGCCTTCCGCCATGATTGTAAGTTTCCTGAGGCCTCCCCAGCCATATGGAACTGTGAGTTAATAAAAAAAGGTGATTGTGAGCTGGAGGCCTGAGGCAAACAGTGACAGTTCAGTGGTCACAGAGGCCCTGGGAGGTGAAGCCATTTGTGCTTTACTGCCATCCTGTCTCCTGTGGATGGCAACTTGGAATCTCTTTGGACCAGAAGGCAGTCTGACCTGTAAGGCAGAGCTAGCGCAGTGCTTCCTGACCTCAGCTCTGTGCAGAGTGCTTTCCCTTACTTCTGTGTTTACTTTCTGCCGCCATCATTGTTTTTAACATTTCTTGTAATCTAAAACAGGAGATGGACAATTTTAATAGTAACTTAAACATTTTGCCTGATACTAGTTTGGCAGTTTGCCCTCTGTGTCCAGTCATCTGCCTTGAACCATGTCTGAGTGTATGTGTGTTCACAGGTCCAACAGAGGGGAAGGCACTCTGGAATAACTAAGGAAGGTCACCATGTTTCATGGACAAAGCTCATTCCCACTGGTGCTCACACTTTGCTGTCTATTAGAATCTCTTTGGAAGATTTTCAGCCTTCCAAGATCTGGGCTGCAACCCATGACAATGAATTCAGAATCTGAGTGTGAGACCCACTACCAGTATTGTTTAATTTCCCCAAGTGATTCTAATGTACAGCTAAATTTGAGAACCACTGAGTGAGAATTACCTGCAAAGATACAAAAAAGAAATACTTACAGGTACCTGAGTCCCACTCCCCAGAGGTTCTGATATAATTGAAAGAAGCAGGCCCAAGGCGTTGAAATTTTATCAGAGCTCCATGGAGGATTATATTCTGTAGACTTAGTTGAGAACCTCTTCTCTGGACCAACCTTTGGTGCCCTAGGACCTTAGAAAGAAAAGACAGTTTGGCTATGATATGTTCATATTTTCTCATGTAATTATAAAGCAGTTGGCCATAGTTAGGGTCACCATCTCAGCCGGCTGATTTTTCAGCAAACCCCATAGCCAAGTGGGGATTGAACCCACGACCTCAGACTCATTAACATCAGGCTCCCTGCATCTGAATCATCAGCCACAGCTGCTTTCTTGGCTGAATGTCAGTTGGGATGCTCCTGCCAAAGCCCGGCTTAATGAAATAAAATAATAATGATGTAACGCAAAATGGTTACAGTGTGGACCTCCCAGCCAATAAAAGAACAATTGGTTATTTTCTTTCTCTGAACTAGAGGAAATATGATGACATTTGACTGCTGTAAACATGTAACGCATTTTATACTTCTAGGTCAGGAATGGGATGAGATTTCCCAATTCCAGCCAGGAAATGTAAAGCCCTAGAGATATGCACAGGGCTCTACTAAGGATATATTTTGTTTCCAGCATGGATTAAAATATCAAAGAGAACATGGCCATAATGCACATTCTTCTCTGTTACAAATGGAAATCTGTTGAGAAAGACTTCAATGCTGATTCAAGGAGTGCTCTGAAAGCCCTGTGTTATGTACAAGGACACGCCTGAGTCTGGCATGCCAGGCAACCCTTGCATGAGGCTGCCTGAACTAAGCCCTAGGCTTCGTGTTGAACAGCCTGAGCGACCTGCCCTTCTAAAGGTTATATTTTGATGTGTCCGAACAGACAGTAAATTCATAGCAAAAGAAAAAGGAGGATTTCTGAGATTGACAAATACCATGGAGTAAATAAACAAGATAAGTGGTTTCAAAGGTTTTTCCCAACCATGGCTACAGATCGTGGTGGTGTGATTGAAGGTGATTACCACGGAACGGAGGGAAGGGGCCGGCAGGTTTGCAGAACACTAGCATGGTGCTAACACAATGCCCTCATGCAGGTGACATAAGCCATCACTCCTAAGGTTTGAGACTGGGCAACTAGGGCACTGTTGTGCCATTTGCTGAGATTTGAATACTGACGGCAGAGCAGATTTGAGAGAGGATCTCAAGAGTTGCCTCTTGAACCCAGTGAGTCTGAGACACCCAATGGAGACATCAGCTAGGCCCGAGAATACACGTCTTGAGTTCACGGGAGCCCTCAGAGGAGAGATCTGAATCTGGAACTGATCAGAACATCAACACCCTGGGACTGGTTGAGATCACCTTCTAGGGTGTAGTCTCCACAGTAGTGTGGCTTCGCCCCATCCTGCAGACACCCCAAAAACAGAGCTGCTTTGCTGTAGCATGAATTTCTCTGACAGTTCAGACAGTTGAGAATGAGACCAGTGTCCATAAAGCTGATCACAGAGCTTCATTTTGAAGAAGGGTCCAATAATCATCTTCTCCAAGCCCCCATGACCCTCATCTGCCATCAGTGGGGTGGGAGGACAGGACGTGAATCATAGAATCACAGGCCCACACACACAGAAGGAGCTGAGTAACGTAATGGCCAGGCTGGGGGAGGAGCAGAGAGTGCTGATGTTCTTCCTTTCGAGGGAGTCCTGCTTCCCCTGGAAAGCAAAGCATAAACCTGAGATGCATTTCCTTGGTCAGCAGGTTATAGAGTCAAAGTCATTGCATGGGCGACTGTGACCAATTTAAAACCCCAGATTGATTTTACCCTGCCTCCCAGAATCATTTTAATTGCATCCACCCTCGTCCCAATTAATGTGGGCGGAAGACATGCAAATCCGTTTTCACATTAGCCTAAGAAAAACATCATTAAAAAGTTGTCTGGTGAAGGCAAGAAGACGCACTTAATGTATTCCAGGGCCAAACCCCAAATGACTTTAGGTTTTACGCTATTTGGGATTACCCACACCACTGTACCCTCATCAGCACAGATAATCAAGACCTGGCTCCCAGCCCCATCCATAAGTCTTGCTGAGATCCCCATGGCTTTCAGGTCAAAAAAGGACTTATAAGCACTTTGGGTGCCTCTGGAGGGTTAAAATTCTCAACAAGACCCACTTTTAGGTTTACTGATTTAGTTAAATGAAGTCTGAGAGCAGCTCTTTGATGTTTATCAATTTTCTATGTCCTTTCCATACCAATTGAATTAATTTGTTAGTTTCATGTACCCTAAGACTGACAGGCTTCTCCCTATGGAAAATTCTGTAGCCTTTGACAATTTAACATGCATTTTTCTGTAGTGATATAGTAGAGGGCTGAGAACCCATTTACTTCGAGACTACAGGCAAAACCTCCCCCAGTTTCAAAGAGCAGACGCTTTATGCTATCAAGAGGACTCTATCAACAGACACAAATTAAACATTCATGCTGGTTTCATGGAATTGCTCTTCGGAAGCTATAAACGAAGTGCACGTTTCTTCAAAGAACCTTCATTATCAACATCCGTAGTTGTCAATCTTTGATATATGCTAAGTGTACTCAGCAGCATTTTTATCATATTGTCAGACTTTTCTTAGCAGGGAGGCTGATAAATCACCAGATTTAGTATTTCTGATACAAAGAGTAGCTTGTTATTTTAAAAAGTTATACCCAGAGCTGAGCGTTTCCCCTGTGCCCGTCACATTTCTTCTAAGTTTTTAGCCTCCTCTGTTGGAATTGGACAATGTTTGGCACAGCGGGAGCACACGTGTGCTGCCAGTCTAAGGTGTCTCAACAAGGGCGCCTGGATTCAGACCCTCTCAGAGAACCCTGAGCCTCCCAGTTCAATGGAGAAGTCAGCTTTGGAGAAGCAGAGAGAGGCCACAAGGACACATTTGCTGAATGATGTCCCAGAATTGCTGAACTTCTGATTTTCCAAGACAGGCCAGAAGTCCAGGTATTATGCACATTTTCTAATTTTCAAATGTTGTGATCCATTGAAAAAGAACTAAATCTGTACAGTCCAAACATTTCCTCAGAACCCCAGTTGATAAACTGATCGCAATAGCATCAGAATTGATTTTTGTTAAATGTAAAGCATTAAAACCCTGTGCCTTGAGGAGTTTTATTCAGCCATGAAAGGAATGAAACACTGACCTGTGCTACAGCGTGGATGAACCATGATGGCATCACATTACGTAAAAGCAGCCAGTCACAAAAGACCACACATCACATGATTCCATTCAGGCTGAGTATCTGGAACAGGAAGATTCAGGCAGACAGCAAGTAGATTTGTGATTGCCGGGGCTGAAGCGGGGCAGTAGTTAGGGGTCAGGAGGTAGCTAAGGGCACAGCATTTTTTTTTCAAGGCGATAAAAATGTTCAAAAATTGACTGTGGTAACATTGCACATACTGTGGTCATATTGCACATATCTGTGAATATATTAAAAACTAATGAATTGCACACTTTAAGCAGATGAATTTTATGGTATATGAATGTTTTCTCAATAAAGTCATTCAAAACAAAAACCCAAAACAATGCAGAAATGGAAAACCTCTATGTCTTGAGCAAGGAGCTGAAATTTTCGACACACAAAACCAGCCCTCAAAACCTGTGAGTTCCGAACCACTCCCCATCAGATTTCTAGACCCATCTCCCTAAACCAAATTCACAAGTTAAACTATGGTTTCTAACAACCTTAGGTCAATGGCAGGTTCTCCAAAGCACACATCACACAGTGTTTGACACTGTCCACACCATGTTTTGTTACCATCCACCCAGTGTTGCCCAGCTAGGGATTAAAAAGGGGGGGAAATTCATCATCTTGTCCAAGGGTCAGTGTCCTGAGATGCCCAGGCAGCCTCAACCTCACATTTGCAATCAGGTAAATATTGTGGTTTCCTCTTCCTGGGAAATTCCACTCTAAAAATATTAATCTTAAGAATAAAACTGGCTTAACGTCTTAAACTCATTCATGTGGCTTTGTCTTATTAATGAAGAGAAGGATGTACAAGCCATTATGTGGGGGCCCAAGGTTAAGCCAGACCCCTTTCCTAACACAATGCATTGAAACACGTGGTATTTATAACATGATCAAGTGTCTTCTGAGAAACTCCCACTTGTGCCATATGTGTGTGTGTGTGTATATATATATATATATTTCCTAATACAGGACAGATGACAGGTTTTCTTAGTAGATCCAAAGAAGTTCTTGTTATTATTATTACTTGGCATCTTCTGCAGCAGTTAATATAATAAATAAAAATCCATATTTAGCCACATGCTTGAGGGTGTCAGGAACGTGTGGTTGATTGGTTTAGCAGCTTACTAAATTTAAACAGAGGCAGTAACGTGGCCCTAGGTTCTCCCCAGAGTTAGAAATTCCTCCTTGAGGGGATTTCAGTAATGCTGCCTAATCAGCTTAAGGAGTTAATTAAACAGCTGTCACTTAGCTTCTTAATTCTGAAACTTGATGCTAAATAAGATTTGAAATTAGGTATGCAAAACTAAGAAGAGCTTTTGTGATACAGGAGATTTCTTCGGGTAGCTCAGAATGAAGGAGGCCTTATTCCCAGATAGCAGGGGTTGTGGGGAGACCCAGAGAAACCAATCGAGGGTCCTGGGAAAGCATTCACCTCATTGTTGAGTACAAACAACAAGGCAAGAGCTCCTAATCATCCCCTTTGCATCCAAAGGGGACCTGACTATTAGATGATTCTGACCTCCTCAGATAAAGTCACAAAGGGGCCCCCTTAGGTGAATGCAACCTGCAAATGTGTTTGTTCAAACTTCACAGTGTGTTTCACAAAAAGTAAGCCACATGTAAAAGTCGGGAGATCTCACCTAAAGATACTGATTCTTGGCTCCTCTGGGAAAATCAGGACACAGGTCAGCCTGGTCCATGTTCCTACAAGGCAGCAATTAGCTAGAGCTGTCACTTCTCCCTCTGGCTTAGGTGTGAGGTCCTGGGTCACTGGGTGACCATTACCACCACCCAGGCCCCAGGTTGGAACCAGAGTTTGACACCACATCCTGGGACGATTGTCTGGGCCAAGGTCTGGTGCCATGGCAGACAGGGGCAAATTGTATGATGCTTCGTAAGTCCTAACCTGTGGGCTCTGCAAACCCACCTAAGTAAGTAGGTGTGCATGAGAAAAGATGCTCAGGGCCATGCCCGCGTGCATCACCCTGTGATCCTGGCCAGGCATTTCCTGCAGAGAGAAACCTCATGTCAATTTGCACAGAAATGAAGGTGGCCAAGAACTCACGGTCCTGTAGTCGATTCACCGTTTCTTATTGTAAGCCTCCAACACTCCACTGAGAGTTCACTGTTCATAGCAATGAAGTCCCATCCCAGAAAGAAATTTAGTTTCCAGAGCAAACGCATAATGCGAAAATAACATGCAATCAACATCACCCTTGAAAGTCCCTCAAACCACCCATAAAATGCAGCTTATAAGGCTCAACACTTCCAGTCTTTCTTTCAGCATTGACACATTATTTTTCCTTGGCTGAGCACCACATAGAGTTGCTGGTTCATGCCCAGGGATCCTGGGTGTGAAAAATATATATCTTTAATACTAAAGCTACTGACACTGCAGTGAGATGCTCACACTGTGGTGGCTATGGGGGCTGAGGGCCACCGGGGGAACAGCAGGAACCTTCCTCCTCTACTGCAGGACCGAGCTTGAGAGCATTGAAAGACGTGGCAGATCACATATCTCCTCCCTCTTCTTCCTCTCCTGCCCTTCCTCTCTCTCTTGCTTTTTCTTTTGCCAGGAACGTATTAAATCCATATAAGTCATTGCATATATTAGGATACTATTACTAAGCAGCTTTATTTAAGAATTAATAGTGCCGAGCATCGCTTTAACACTTTGCTTGCATCAACTCATTGGACCTGCATAAGAACTCTATGTGGCAGATACTACTTGGAGCCTTCCTCGTTTTTCTGATAAGAAAAATGAGATGCAGAGAGTTTCAGTAACTGGCAAACTCATGAAAAATGAAAGTGACAAAGCTGGGATTTGAACACAGGCAGCCAGAGTCCAGAGGATGTGCAGGTGGCAGGCATACGGAAAGATTCTCCTGCATCTCATTTAACTCCACTGTGAAGATGGGGAAACCTGGCCTCCAAGAACTGACATACCTTGGCCAAGGTCCGACAACTGATGCTGTGTAAATCTAGGACTCAGATCCCTCAGACCGGGTCCCTGTCTCCACTCCTAGGCTGTAGAGGAGGTCTTAAAGTCAGGAGCGTGGATGACTCCAACAATGGCAGACGTGGTTTTGCTTCGCACATGCCAGCCATGGCAATAATCACCTTTCACGTATGAAATCCTTCCCATAACCCAACAGCATGGAAACTTGTATAGTCTCTGTTTTGCAGATGAGAAAATAGACACAGTGCAGTCACCGTTTTGCCGAAAGTCACAGAGTAAGTCAGCATAGGAACTGAGATTCAAAGCCAGACTGTCTGGCACCTAAGCTTGCCCTCCTCACCCTAAGCTCACCTGCTTCTGTATTTATTTTATATAATGTCTCTAATAAAATAGAAACAATGTGCACACTGATTATTTCCACTTAGGGAGATTAAGAAAGATGTAGCATTTGAGTTGGACATAGAACATGCTTAAGATAATATTTTTTTTTGAAACAGTTTCCACCTCCTAGGTTCAAGGGATTCTCATGCCTCAGCCTCCCGAGTAGTTTGGATTATAGGCATGGCCATCTTGCCTGGCTAATTTTGTGTTTTTAATGGAGATGGGGTTTCGCCATGTGGGCCAGCCTGGTCTGAAACTTCTGACCTCAAGTGATCTGCCTGCCTTGACCTCCCAAAGTGCTGGGGTTATAGGCATGAGCCATCGTGTCCTGCCTGTTTAGGCTAGTTTTTAATAGAAAGCGCCACTGGTACAATAAAATATGATTTTGGAATAGACTATATTCTGTTTTGAAGGGTATGTCAGTTACCTAAAGCCAGCTCTGTAAAGCTCAGTGTGTACAGTGGAGTTCATACTTGCTGGTGACATGAAGAAAATCAAGACTTTTTGCATTTGTTTCTGCATTTTGAAAATTTCTCCCATTTTAAATGTGTATATTTAAAACAAATCTTGTATCAAGTAAAAAGAAGTCCTAATTTGTGCAGCAGGTCTAGGGAACATATTCATCGCAACAAAAGACAAAACATTCTGATAGGTGGGTCCCTGGGAAAATGGCAAGGTCAGTGAAGAGCTTGGCAAAACCTACGATTACAAAAAAGGTAAATTGTGTTAATAAAAGAGGAAAAAAAGAAAGGCAATGAGTAACTCCAGGATATACCAATATTATACTGGAAGGAAACAGAATCCGAGGACAATTCTTCCCCCCACCGCAGTGGTTCTTAACTGAGAGTGATTTTTCTCCCTCAGGGGACATTGGTGATGACTGGAGACACTTTGGACTGTCATACTTGGGGGATGAGGGATGCTGCTGGCATCTAGTGGGTAGAGGCCAGAGATGCTGCAATGCACATCTCACAGAACATCCTGATAACAAAGAATTATGCAGCCCCAAATATCAATAGTGTCAAGTCTGAGAAAGCCTGCTTCACAGTGAGCAATATTTGTAAGAGTATAATAGATATATTAGTGGATTTCAACTCTGAGATCCAACCTTTGTACAAAGCACAGATGACTTCGCTATGTTTCAGAACACAATGTAGATGTTATCATCCTTGAGAGTATAAAAGCAACAGAAATGAGAAAAGTTGGGAAGTTAACACCAGACATGAACCAAAGAAGAGCTTTAGCAGGGCTAATATTCTCATCTTGCAAAGTGGGAGGTGAGGGTTATCAGTTATCTATTGCTACACAAGAAACCAGGAAACCATAGTAGGCTTATACAACAACAGCCATTTATGTTATTTTCTGCCATATGGCTCCTGGGGTCTACAGGACTCTGCTGGGTGCTCTCTGCTCCTGTCTCCTGTTGAGTGCAGCAAAGTAGAGGCTGTGTGGACCTCTGAAGAGCCTCTGCATTTACACCTCTGCTGGGGAAGGCTGATTGCAGTCTGGGCTGTTGACCAGATCACCTGCACGTGGCCTCTCCACATGACCAGGACTTCCTCACAGCATGGTGAGTGAGTTCCAAGAGGAAGTGCCCCCAGCAAAAAAAACAAGGTTGAAGCTGTCTTGCCCTTTAGGCCTAGCCTCAGAAGTAGCAAGCGTCACTTCCACTGCATTCTGAAGGAAGTGATGCTTGCTACTTCCGAGGCTAGTTTCTGAAAGGTGATACAGCTAGAGGTGAGTCCTAAGGCCGGCCTGTGTTGAAGGAAGGAAATCCAGACTCTACTTCCACATGGCAGGAGTGTTGAAGAATCTGCAGACATATTCTTAACCTATTCAGGGATCAAGGTATTGTCTCTTTCTCCCCCAAAAACTTTATTGAGGTATAACTGAAAAATAAACATTTTATATGTTTAAGGTGTACAATATGATGTTTTGATGCATATCTGCATTGTGAATGATTACCACTATCAAGCTAATTCGTCACTTCACAGTTACCTTTTTTTTGTAGTGAGAGCATTTAAGATCTACGCCTTCAGCAAATTTCAAGTACATGATACAGTTAGTAACTATATCAAACATGCTGTACACGAGGTCCACAGAGCTTACTTGTTTTATAACTGAAAATGTTTACCCTTTGACCAAAATCCCCCTTGTTTTCCCCAACACCTCACCCAGGTCCTGGCAACCACCCTTCTCCTCACCATTTCCATGAGTTCAACTTCTTTAGCTATCACATACATGTAAGATTATGCAGTATTTGTCTTTGAAATTATAAATGCAGCTAATAGAGAAAATCAAAGGGGGAATATGATCATATTGCCTGAGAAAAGAGAGAAAGTAGAAGGCAGTCGGAGATAAAATTTCATTGATCATAACAGGAAATCAGTAGCTAAGGTCTAAAACTGCTATATCAAAAACAGGTAGTAGAGTATATTATTTAGAAAAATGGGGAGAAAAACTTTATAACATAGAAGAATTGAAAACAGTTGCCTGAAGGAAAAAAAAAATGAAGTTAGGGAAGGGTGGATGTCTGCTGTGCCATTTCATCGTAAACCCATTCCAAAGGATAACATTTTCACAATGAGCTTGGATAACCTTGATAAGATATTGAAATTTACATCAAGGAAGGAAAGAGCACCATGCATTTGGCATGTTTCAATGGCTTTGAGAAGCCAGGCTCATGGGGAGAAGGCATGAGAACATGGCCAGCCTCATGTAGGGTCTGCAGTATAAAATTCTACTGCCTCCCCAAAAGTAGAGGAATTATTTTATTTTATTTTATTTTATTCTATTCTATTTTAGTGTGAATGCCAAAATGCAGTCACTCTCCATACCATGCCACAGCCACTAAACCCAAGAGCTGATGTACTTTAAGAAACAGAGTGGTTTATAAATCTGTCTGCAATGCAGGTGCCAATTTGACCTATACCGTACACTTGTCAGAAGAAGCACACAGGTTATTTATAGCAGCATGGCATTATTGCTAATTAGATATAGTATTTCTATGGTCATCGAATAGCGCTTATGTTTAATGTGAAAGAGATAAAAAGCCCACAGCCCATCACTAATGCAGTGTTTGCTATTTGTTTGGGAGGCCAGGGGTAAGAGTTGGGGGTAGGGTGGCTGGAATAAGAGAGTTTGGCCAAAAAGCAAAATACACAGACAGGGTGATTAGTTGTTATTCTACTTGTTAGGTTACTGATCTTTGTTGGGAAATTAATTAAAACTTTTTTTTGTTTTTGTTTGTTTGTTTTTGAGATGGAGTCTCCCTCTGTCACCCAGGCTGGAGTGCAGTGGCACGATCTCAGCTCACTGCCACCTCCACCTCCTGGGTTCAAGCGATTCTCCTGCCTCAGACTCCTAAGTAGCTGAGATTATAGGCATGCACCACTATGCCTGGCTAATTTTTGTATTTTTAGTAGAGACGGGATTTCACCATGTTGGTCAGGCTGGTCTTGAACTCCCGACCTCAGATGATCTGCCCGCCTTGGCCTCCCAAAGTCCTAGGATTACAGGCATGAGCCACTGCGCCTGGCTGAAAAGTTGCTTTTTTTTTTTTTTTTTAAATTGCATTTTAGGTTTGGGGGTACATGTGAAAAACATGCAAGATTGTTGCATAGGTGCATACGTGGCAGTGTGATTTTCTGCCTTCCTCTCCTTCACCTATATGTGTCATTTCTCCCCATGCTATCTCTCCCCAACTCCCCACCCCCCACTGTCACCCCCCACTCCCCCTCAACAGACCCCAGTGTACAGTGCTCCCCTCCCTGTGTCCATGTGTTCCCATTGTTCAACACCCGTCTATGAGTGAGAACATGCAATGTTTGATTTTGTGTTCTTGTGTCAGTTTGCTGAGAATGATGGTTTCCAGGTTCATCTTGCTTTTAAAAAGTCAACCACAGTTAGGACACATTGAGGAACAAAGGGATGTCAGACCTCACTACTAACTTACACTGGACCAGCCCAAGCTCATTACAACAGAAATCAGGGCAGTCAAGCAGGAGATGAAGGGCTAGCCACCCAGCATGGAGGAAATTTTGAAGTTTCATACCTGAGCAATCTATCCCACTGCCTGGGAGGATAGCCGAGAATTTAATGGTTATGTATAGAGCGAGTTGCTGAAGCTGAATTTGGAAAGCATTGGGTATTAATCAGGATAGGTTGGGTTGTATTGGAATTAAAAGTTGCTCCCAAATTACATTTCTTTAAGACAAGAAAAGCATAGTTATTCCTCCTGCTATATGTCCTGTGTGGGACAGTAGGAAGCTCTTCTCCACGCAGTGACTCAGGTAACCAGGCTAATGGAGGCTCCCGCATCTCCTCACTGCATCATCTGGAATACAGAGCCTCCTTGGTGGCCGTGGCAGGTGAGGAGAAAGAATAGGCAGTTGAACCTGAAAGCTGTATTGCTTCAACCCACAAGTAACAGGCAACACTGATCCATACATTTTACTGGCTACAAGTGTTCACAGGTCTCTTCCTAACTGCAAGGACCTGGAAAATATCAAGGAACAAATGGTGTACTCACAGAGCATTCCATTGTCCTCTGTAAACTGGCTTCGCCTGCATGACCGGCCCACCACCATCCAGCATGAAGCATGCTTGGCCAAGCGTCTCCTCTGATTGGTCAGTGGCTATGACATCCTGGGGTGGTTGCTCGGCTTTTTCATTTTCAAATATTACATCTGAATATGCTATTACAGGAGGAAAAAAACATCTTTTTATACCTGATCTGGACATCCGTCCTTAACTAAGAGGTATATTTTTTTCATGAACCTTAAATTCACAATTCTTGTATCCCTTTGACATTTAATGTCCTCAAATTTAGTCTGTGGTGGACAGAAGAATCTTACAAGGGACCATTTCTTTGTGTCATTGGGAGGTGGGATCAAGCATAGAGGTAAGTAATTCCAATATTTAAGAGAACAAATAGACTTCGCAGAATATGAATTTCTGTACTTTTCAACATCAGGAGAACACAAGGCCATGGAGTGTTGACGCATGTAGTGGAAAACTGTTGCAGCTGCCACAAGCTGCTCTCTCGGTGCATTGAGAGCTGGCTCCACCGTGTAAAACTCATCCCCACAAGGTACTTTCTGAATACCTACTTGGCTCAGATTTTCCTGAGAGGCAGCAAAGTGTCTGTGAGGGTATATGGGCCCGTGAGCCAGTCCCTGCCAACTGGATGCACCTGTTTGAGATTTTGTTTCTCAAAATGTCAAAATGGGGAAAAGGAAGTGTGTGGGCGTTCATTTTGCTGGCTCAGATTGTGGGAAAGGCAATGAGGTTCTAGAACCATCTGCCTGATTCGTAAGCTTTCTGGTCATGACAAGGAGAAGGGTCTTGGTGGCCCACTCTCTGGTTCCATGCATTGATCTTGGGAACTCAGCTGAAATCTGTTTCTTCAATCCCAACCATACTCCTGAATCAATCCTTCTCTGCTTGAAAGAGCTAGAATGGAGTCTGTTGTCTACAGCTAAGACCCCTGACTCATAGAATATTCTTAAAACTGAATGTTATTTGCAAGATGTTTTGAAGAATGGGTAAATATGATGAGAAATGAAGCACATATTTTAGAAAACAAATCTATTAGCAGTTCAAGAAGTTGCCCATGTATCAGGAAGAGACTAAGAATGTTGGAAATGGCATACAGAGGTGAACCGTGCTCCCAAAAGGTGCAAGGCCAGCTCCCTAGACGGTGTCAGCCCTACTGATGTGGAGCCTTGATCTCTGGATGACCTGTCAGGCTACCACCATGTTTGTGTCCTTGGTTTAATGAAGTATTTGATATGGTCTTATCAAGTGAGCTTTCAGCCACTCCAAGAATTTTAAGCACATGAATGAGGAAGCATTACTTCTGCAACCTGCTGTTTAAATCAGTGTAAACGCTGGCCACACTTCTCCATGCAAATGGCAGGCCCAGCTGTGCTTCCTTTTCAAAAAGTAAGTAACATTTTTGTTCCCCACTTTATCATGGGGAATTTCTCTCTCTGTGTGGGAGCAACTGAGCCCATTTCTGGAGCTGCTGTCTCTGGTGCCCTGACATACCCCCTTGTCCCTCCTTCGTGCTGTGCAGTTGCACCCACGTGAGCGAAGACTCATTATTCCCTGATGTATTAATCTGTTCTCATGCTGCTAATGAAGACATACCCAAGACTGAGTAATTAATAAGGGAAAGAGGTTTAATGGACTCACAGTTCCACACAGCTGGGGAAATAAGGGCATGTCTTACATGGTGGCAGGCAAGAGAGCTTGTGCAGGGGAATTCCCAGGTATAAAACCATCAGATCTCATGAGACTTATTCACTATTACAAGAACAGCATGGGAAAGACCTGCCCCCATGATTCAATTACCTCCCACCAGGTCCCTCCCATGACACATGGGTATTATCATAAATCAAAGTGACATTTGGGTAGGGACACAGGGCCAAGCCGTATCGTCTGACCTGACCCCACCTCCAGCATTATGGACATAGTTCCAGGTTTTGCTCCAGGACTTTTCTGACATGATGGGGGCCCGTTCCTAAGCATGGAGTTTACACAGCTGGGGAAACCTGTAACCCTGGGAATATGCAGGCTTCTAGCCTTTAGTCAGACAATTCTGGAAGAATCCTGCCTCTGCAAATCGAGTTCCTCTGGGCACAGCTGCAACCTTGACAACACACCGTTGTGTTGGTGTCCCCGTCACTGTCTCCTGCTGCTCACTCCTCACTCCCACCGCCTGCGAAGAGATTAACTGCACCCAAGCCCTTGTCTCAGGCTCTGTTTTGGGGGAAAATCAAATGAACAAAATGTCCAAGTTGCACAATGGTGACTGAGATTGTTAATTTCTAAAGAAAAAGTTTGCATCTCAGAGTTTAAAATGAAACCTCAAAAACCAATATACTTTCATGTAATCACCTTGCTGGTCAACTTTATGCTGTAGGTTACAGTGTATATCATATATCAACATTTCTGTCAACAGTGGACTGAGTGTACCACTGTGGTCCCGTAAGATTATATTACTGTATTTTAATTCTAACTTCTATGTTGAGATACACAAACCTTACCATGGTGTTCCAACTGCCTGCAGTATTCAGTGCAATCACCTGCTGTACAGGTGTGTAGCCCAGGAGCAACAGACTGTGCCAGACGGCCAGGTGTGTAGTAGGCTCTGCCTTCTAGGTTTGTGGAACATGACCTATGATGTTCACACAAGGATGAAATCGCCTAACGACGCATTTCTCAGAATGTATCCCCATCACTGTTCACTGTAAGCAAAACAAACTCATTCTCATTACCTAAGGTTTTAAAAAAGGAATTTATTGCAAGAATATAGGCTGTCTCAGTGGATGAATTAAAAAGATGGACAAAAAGCCCTCAGAAAAGGCAGGAACCGGGACAGTGCTAAAGATAGACCAAGGTAAATGGCATAGACTTTTCAGGTGCCACAAATGAGACTAATGAAATCCAAGTATTCTTGACTCGGCCTTACTCCCACTGAGTGAAATTTAAGTCCCAGCGAGAGAGGCTGCTGGGCGTAGCTTCAGAGATGCCTGCCTACTTTTGGCCAGGGGAGATAGTTATTGTATCCTACCAACCGTCATGCAAAAGAGAAGTGATAGTTTCCCAAAGGAAAATGGATGTCCTGTTATACAAAAGGAGGTAGGAAAGGAAAAAACTGTCTATTCCTAGTGACTCATTGTTTTTCCTAAACAGTGTTATGAGAAACCTCTCAATATATAACTCAAATCCTGTTTGTTTGAAAGCTTGTGCTTCCCATCTCGTGTCTTCATTAACAACCCTGTAAAAAATGCTGCCTTTTTGCACATCCTCTAAAGAAAATGAAGCTTCATGGGCCAGTTCGCTTTTATATCCATTTCTTCACAATGCCCCTTTCTCGCATGTGCCTCACTCAGAGGTAAGGGATGGGAACACACTGCTTGGAGGCTGAGGTATCAGGCTGTGAGCCGTTCCTGTTGGATAAGCCTCTACCTTCCTCTGATGCCTTCCCCAAGCAGTCTTCCTCAGGGCAGGGAAGGCTGGAGTTTCTGCAGGCGCTCCATTTCATTCGCTCTGTGGAGTGCTTGCCCCTCTAACCTCCTCCAGTGGGTTGCTCAGAGGTCACCACTGTGATGCTTTTGTTCAGGAAGGAAGCAGCTGATGCAGCTCACATTACACTTTTTTTATTTCTTCCAACCGTATTCATCTATTTTAACATATACGGCATAATGTTACAAGTGTATATTAAAATGGTAAGTGATCTCCAAAGAGGCTATAGTGACGTCAGGGACAAAAAAGAACAACAACCAATAAAATGTTTTTTCTCATTACCAAAAAAAAAATAATAAGTCAATTTCATGTACTCGTCTTGGCTTAAGACTGATGAGAAATCATGGCGGGGTCAGTTACGGCTGCATTGGTTAAGACAGTGATTATCTGTGAGTAACGGAACTTGGAAGTCAATGGTTAGAATGAGTAAGCTCTGAATTCTGTCTGCAAACGTGCCTGGAGGTGGACACCCAGGGCAACTGTGGCCATGTGTCTAGCATCCAGGAGCTCCCTTTTTGTCTGGTCACCGTATTCGCTTCCTAGAGCTGCTGTACAGAAGTGACGAAGTAACAACGTGGTGGCTGAAAACAAGAGAAGCTCCCTCCGTCCCTGTTCTGGAGGCTGCAAGTCTAACATTAGGGTGTGACCAGGGCCATGCTCGCTCTGGAGGTTCTAGGGAAGCACGCTTCCCGCCTCTTCCAGCTTCTGTGGGTTGAGGCCATTCTTGATATTCCTCGGCTTATGGATGGATCATCCCAATCTCTGGCTCCGTCTTCCTGTGCCGTCCTCCCTGTGTCTGTCTGTGTTTTCTCTTCTTGGAAGGACACCCACAGTCCCACCTTAATCCATTAGGACCACATCTTAACTCCTCACATCTGTAGAGACACTGCTTCCAAACAAGCTCACATTCTGGGTCTCCAGGTAGACATGAACTTTGTACTCAACCCACCATGGTCATCATTCATCTCTGCTTGTTTATCAGATGTTTGGGAGGGCATTTACTGGTTACCAGGTGCTGTTCTAAACACTCCACAAATATTAACCCACCAAACCTAGGTAAAACCCAAGAGGTACATACTATCATTATCCTTATTTTATAGCTGAAGAGAATTAGGCACAAAGAGTGAAGTAACTTGCTCGGAGCCACACGGCTAGTAATGTCACAGCCAGGATTCAAACGCAGGCAGTCTGATACAGTGCTGTGTTAGTTCAGCCTTTGTGGAAGACAGTGTGGCGATTCCTCAAAGAGCTAAAAACAAATACATTTGACCCAGCAATCCCATTACTGGGTATATACCCAAAGGAATATAAATCATTCTACCATAAAGACACAAGCATGAGAATGCTCATTGCAGCACTATTTACCATAGCAAAGACATGAAATCAACCTAGATGTCTATCAGTGGTAGACGAATAGAGCAAATGTGATACATATACACCATGGAATACTATACAGTCATAAAAAGAACGGGATCATGTCCTTTGCAGGGACATGGTTGGAGCTAGAGGAACTAAGTCTGATAGTTGGCTGTGTCCCCACCCAAATCTCATCTTGAATTGTAGCTCCCATAATTCCCACGTGTTGTGGGAGGGACCTGGTGGGAGATAACTGAATCAGGATTTGGGGCAATTTCTGCCATCCTGTTCTTGTGGTAGTGAATAAGACTTAGGAGACCTGAAGATTTTCTAAGGGGTTTCCCCTTCCGCTTGGCTCTCATTCTCTCTGACACCATGTAGGACATGCCTTTGTTCTTCCCTCACCTTCTGCCAGGATTGTGAGGCCTCCCCAGCCACCTGGAGCTGAGTCTATTAAACCTCTTCGGTCTTGGTCATATCTTTTTTTTATCAGCAGTGTGAAAACAGACTAATGTACAGTCCAACGAGAGATTCCCTGAACGCAACTATTAATACTTCACTACACTGAAACCACGTGGCTTTTAACCACATACCACCGCCTTTGAGTCACAAGATGCAGTTTAACTCCAGCATCATCTATGCCTAGTAAGCAAGAAGAAAGGAAAAAGGAAAGACAACTTTCAGGATCTGCTTTGTTCTTGTTAGTTTTTAAATTTTAGTTTGATTTTATTTAAGTTTTAAGGAGTACGTGTGCAGGTTTGTTACGTAGGGAAACGTGTTACGGGGTTTGTTGTACTGATTACTTCATCACCAGGTGTTAAGCCTACTACCCATTGGTTGTTTTTCCTCATCTTCCCCCTCCTCCCTCCCTCCACTCTCTCATAGGCCCCAGTATGTGTCATTTCCCTCTCTGTGTCCCCGTGTTCTCATCATTTAGCTCCCACTTATAAGTTAGGACATGTGGTATGTCGTTTTCTGTTCCTGTGTTAGTTTGCGAAGGATAATGGCCTCTAACTCCAACCATGTCCCTGCAAAGGACATGATCTCATTCTTTTTTAATAGCTGTATAGTGTTCCATGGTGTATATGTATCACATTTTCTCTCTCCAGTCTACCATTGATGGACATCTAGGTTGATTTCATTTCTTTGCTACTGTGAATAGTGCTGCAATGAGCATTCACATGCATGTGTCTTTATAATAGAACGATTTATATTCCTTTGGGTATATACCCAGTAACGGGATTGCTGAGTCAAATGTATTTCTGTTTCCAGCTCTTTGAGGAATCGCCACACTGTCTTCCACAAAGATTGAACTAATTTACACCCCACCAACAGCATATAAGTGTTACTTTACTCCACAACCTCACCAGCATCTGTGTGTGTTTTATTTAATGTTTTTAATAATAGCTATTCTGACTGGTATGAGATGATATCTCATTGTGGTTTTGATTTGCATTTCTCTAGTGATCAGTGATGCTGAGGTTTTTTATATGGTTATTGGCTGCATGTATGTCTTCTTTTGAGTTTTTGTTTGTTCTTTTCACAACATTTTCTGGAAACCTCACTAAATAACTTTTTTTGATCTCTTCTGGTCCAGAAATGTGTCACAGATTAAGGGCAGCCAAAAACTATAATCATTTTATCTAGGCATGTTACAGCCACAAACGAATAGGAAGAAAGGCAGGACAGACGTTGAATGGGCAGCAAACTGTCTAACAAGAACATCAATCTTTTTTTTGGAGACGGGGTTTTGCTCTTGGTGCCCAGGCCAGAGTACAGTGGCGCAATCTCAGCTCACTGCAACTTCTGCCTCCCGGGTTCAAGCAATTCTCCTGCCTCAGCCTCCCAAGTAGCTGGGATTACAGTGCCTGTCACCATACCTGGCTAATTTTTTTTTTTTTTTGTATTTTTAGTAGAGACGGGGTTTTGCCATGTTGGCCAGACTGGTCTCTAACTCCTGACCTTGTGATCCACCTGTCTCGGCCTCCCAAAGTGCTGGGATTACAGGTGTGAGCCACCATGCTCAGCCAAGATCAATCTCTTCAAGTGTTTAAAAACTTCCCCTGTGCAGTGTTCTTCTCTATCCCTTATTTTCCTAGTCTCTGTTTTAAAACTAATTTTCAAAGGTGAATATGAATAAATGCCTATGCTGATACTTGAAGCAGAAAATCAGGATACCAGAAACACGAGGAAATTAAAAAAGCAAAAATCAAAACAACGAAACACTCTAATTCCAGTTCCAATCCATCAGCCCCACCGCATGACAGATTACTTCACAGTAGTGTTGTAACAGACCCGGTCAGGGCCCCACACATTTCCCTTGTAACCTGGCACAGCAGTGTGCTCCAGACCAGGTCCAAATTCCACCCTCCATCGGGAGCTTCCTTCGAAACAGTAGAAGTCTGTTTTGCCTGTACGTGCAGTGGGCTGGAAGCGCTAAGCAGTGGTCTGTTTAGGAGCAGCATTCAGGATTTGGTGTATAAATACCCCAGCTCCCTCAGCCCTCAATGGAATTATTCTTAGGTGCATATTCTAGAGAATTTCCCTGCAGGGAAACGCATCATAATATAGTTCAATCTATTGAAATACACACACATTTACACACTGCTATGGTTGGAATGTTTGTTCCCCAAAACCTCATGTTGAAATGTGATCCCCAGTGTTGGAGGTGGGGCCATGGGAGGTGTTTGGGTCATGGGAGTGGATCCCTCATGAGTAGGGAAAGTCCCTCTCTGGTTGGCAGTGGAGTTCTCAGTGTCTTTAAGAGCCTGGCACCTCCCTGTCCTTCTCCCTTTCTTCCTCTGCTGCTAGGTGCTCTCTGCACGTGCCCGTTCCCTTCACCTTCCTCCACAAGGCTTTCTCCAGATGCCAAGTCTTCCAGCCAATAGAATCATGAACCAAACAAACCTTTCTTTCTTGTAAATTACCCAGCCTTTCTAGATTTTTTTATTTTATTTTATTTTGAGAAAAGGCCTCTCTCTGTTGCCCAGGCTGTAGTGCAGTGGCACGATCATGACTCACTGCAACCTCTACCTTGCTGGACTCAGACAATTCCCCCACTCCACCTCCAGAGCTATTCAAGTAGCTGGGACTACAGACAGGTACCACCACACCTGGCTAATTTTTTTTCTCTTTGTTTATAGAGATAGGGTCTCACATATTGCCCAGGCTAGTCGCAGACTCCTGGGTTCAAGCAATCCACCTGCCTTAGCCTCCCAAAGGGCTAGGATTGCAGGTGTGAGCCACTGCACCCAGCCTGGTATTTCTCAATAGAAATACAAATGAACTAAGACGCACGCAGAATATACGATGTATTTCATGATCTACATCAGCCCCTGTGGATCAGTTCCAGGTGCCCACTGTGGTACCTGCTTTAATCTACACAACTCGTTAGTGGCCTCCTTTTCTCTGTGTCGCTTGCACACTCTCCTCTTGGAGTTTCCTGAACTTCCCAGATAAATAGCTCTTGAATCTTTGTCCCAGGATCTATTTCCAGGCTGGTTCAAACTAAGACATGGAACATTATTTCTCCAGCAAAACAGGGATAGTTACTGCTTCCCTATAATGATGACAATGAGTCAGACCCCAGGAAAAATATCTGAAACCTCTCTTTAATGGTTATTCCTTTCTCAGTGCCACATCCAGACTGTTCTCTGCTATTCTACCTCCTCCTAGACTCTGGGGAGCCTACAGTTCTGTAACACTTCGTCAGAGAGCCTTACTGGCACACACACACAATGCCCAAGTGGCAGAATGGGTGTGTGGAGTGATCGTGAGGATATGATTGGCTAATGGGAAGGAGATACATTTGCTAAAGAGAGTCTGTGCCTTTATTTCCTGGGCTCTGAGTCTCTGTGATAAGGTGAACACACAGCAATAAGGCAGCTAAGCTTTCAAGCATTTCTGGGGTCCAAAAATCAGAGCAGTTATAGGTCATGCCTCAAGCAAAGCTAAGGCAATGCAGGTACTCCTGCCGCCGAGCAAGGGTCTCCTTGTCCTCCTCTTGTCTAAAGACTTTTGTGAGTCATCCATGTACCATTCAGCTCCTGGAAAGAAGCAAAGCTGTGCAAAAGAGAAAATTCTTGACGTCAAAGTACTTGAAATACACAAAGGAGGCAGGGAAATACTAGGCCTGAAGGCTCAGTCACTCAGCCCCACTGAGATCTTGGTGGGCAGAAAGACGTAGGCTATTCAGACAAACAGGCAACACCCCAGACGTCCGGGCTTCCAGCCGCACATCAGTCATTCCCGGCGTCATTTCTCATTACTCACTAACCTGAATGTGCAAAACCATGAAAGACCTTTTGATTTTTTATCACTGGAGTAGAGATGCCCTTCACTGTGTACCACGAATGTGGGAAACTGTTGAGACTGGTGTCAGATGTGGCCACGCTGCTCGCCTATCTGTCTCCCGGCTTTGTGATGAGCCAGTTTCGGCCAGAAAGTTACACAGCATTGTTCCACTTTTTTCCAGAGTACCACTTGTTCCTTTTGATCCTCACCCTTTAGAGTAGAAAAAGAATACTAGGTTGGTACAAAAGTAATTGTGATTTTTGCCATTAAAACTAATTTTTCCTGCCTAGAGGCAGCAGGAAATAGCATCATATACTGATTTCGTCCCTTCATTTTTGTGCTATGTTTTTATTCGAAGTAAAATAAAATTAGGCTAGGAACCCATAGGGGAGAAAAAGCTAAAAGTGTATGGATAATGGGAGCTTTGAGGGCCTGTGCCTATTCCGACTGTTTAAAGCGTGGTCTCTGAAATTCAGGAGCATTCCAAATTGGAGTCTTGTCTTTTAGAATTGAAGTAATGACCAATATATGTATTTCTACATCCAAAGCCTAACCCCAATGAGCTGGTTATAGACAAATCTCATACCATAAAGGAAAAATAAGATTTTATCTAAGAAATAGTTAACATAAAGGAAATGGTTATGTAATTTTAGGATGAACTTCCGTTCCTTCTGCTGGCATACTACTAACAGGCATTTTATGTTTCACATGAAAATCAAAGTAACAAGAATCCTTGCAAGTCCATCTCTCAAAATGATACAGATACAGCCCTACTGAGCTCACAGTCTCAGAAGGAAGATAAAGCGATTGAATAACTATGAGTGAAAGTAAAATGACAATTGCGTTAGATGCACCCCAACCAGCGCCCACCCAGACCTTTTGGTGTTACTCTGTCAAAGAAAAGACAGACACGTTCAGAGTTAACAGAAGAAATGCAATGTGGCATGTTGACAAAACACCCCTTAGAGACACCACTGTCATGTGATGAGCTGAAACTGAGCAATGAACATCGCGAGCTGGGTCTTGGAAGCTGTGTGATACTGAGATGTGGGGTCCTACTCGGACTTCTGCATTTTTGTAATAGAGAATGCAATCTGCAGAGAATAATGAGATTCACTTACTGGGTCTTAAGGCTCAGTTTTCTCTATCTGAAAAATGGGCTCCTATGATTTCTCAGGCCCCCACCAATTCAAAAGTCACAAGAATTCTAGAACAATAACTGAGGCTGAGGATGGGAGCATTGGAGAGAGAAACGCAGGGTGTCATGAGATCCAGAGATGCTGGATGTCTGGGAAACACCACCGAGGCATGGGTGTGCCTGCAAAAAAAGGGATTCACACATAGAGTGTGAGGGGCTGGGGAGCAAGAAGGTGATGATGTGAATCCCAGTCCTTTCCCTGTGAGTCCTATTCATGCACTCGACAAATATTAACACCGTTCACGTAGCTAAGCTCTGTGCTAGGTGCTGGTGAGCAGAGAGCAGATACAGCCCCACGGAGCTTAGAGTCTGGAAGAGGATTAAATAACTATAAGGAAAAGTGAAATAGCCACTGTCAGGTGCTACTAAGGGGAAAGGTTCAGGACGTTCTTAATTCTGAAAGCTAATCCTTGCGGCAAGCCGGGGGACATCCCTAAAGACACACGTCTTGAGCTGCTCTCCAAACGAAGGGTTTACAGCAAAACGTGTGTTTGGGTGAGTGTGGCTGTGTCTTGTGCATCGGGGTCATATCAGTGGGGGTGTGGGAGGGCCATTAGAGCCACAATAACATTCCAGACACGTCTAGAGGCCAGGACCCAATACAAGCCTGGAAAATTGAAACAGAGTGAAAGAAAGCCAGAGCAAGAGAGCACAGAGAGGGAGGGCTGTCTCCTTGCCTCTGTCTCCCTCATGTACCACACACTGGAGATGCCGCTCATCCAAGCTCCTTTCACAACATCAGGCCCCTCTGGACACCCATTGGCTGCTTAAGCTACAGTCATTGTGTCCATGTTTAGAGCTATTTGAGTTGGCTGATGCATGGACTTGGGAGCTGGACTTCCTGGGTTCAAATCCTGCCTTCATTCACTTCTAGCTGTGTGACTCTGGGAAAGTGACAAACCTTCTCTGTGCCATCTGTAAAATGGGAAGAAGAAGAATGCTTGTCTTATCAGGATGCTATGAGGATTGATGAGCCAATATTTGTAAAGCACTTACAAGGGCGCCTCACACATAAGTGTTTGCCAAACACAATACTAGAAATAAATTTTCTCTGCCACCTTTTATATCCTCTACCCCTTCCCCACCATAGTTTCCCTGCAGAAATCTGGGTGAGGATGGAATATTGTCCCTTGGCTGCCATGGTCACCCAGCTGCTGCTGCCTGCCAGGATTTGTGAGCTTGCAGAAGAGGCCAGTGCTGTTGGCAGGGAGGCTGAGGGAAGGCGGGCAGCATATGCCCAGGGCTGGGACGTCTCAGGAAGGGATGTGATGGAAGGGTGCGTTTGGGCCTTCTCAGGAGGGGATGTGATGGAAGGGTGTGTTTGGTCTTCCAGGAGGCAGAGATCCTGAACACAGCCATCCTCACGGGGAAGACGGTGGCCGTCCCGGTGAAGGTGGTCTCCGTGGAGGAGGACGGCACAGTGACAGAGCTGCTGGAGTCTGTGGAGTGTAGATCGTCTGATGAAGACGTGATTAAGGCAAGTTGACACCTCCCCGCCCCGCAGAAACCTGCTGTCATGTCAGCTTCTGTGCTCCTGGACCGACTGGGACCTCTGGGTCCTACAGGACCCCTCCCATCGCACTCTGGTTATCCTGCCACTTACATCAGGAGATTCTCCCTGACACAGGTATTGGACAGCAGGAGAAACTGCTCTGGCTGATGACTCTGAGTCCGGGAGGCTGTCCCTTGACACTCTGTGTGTGCTGAATGCCTTTGGCCTCTTCCCAGATCCCCAGGGAGATTGCGGTGGGAGGCAGGGACCAGTTTACCCTCCACCTGCCCCAGGCCGGGGAGGGAGCCCCAGAGCCTAGATGGAGAGGTATGCGGCCAGGTGCCGGGATGATTCTATAGCATATAACATTCGTGTAAAATCAATGGTGGTAGAAGGTATACAACTACTCCCAGCTTTGATTTACAATACTGACCAAGGGGAAAAGAGGAAATCGTTCTCCATTCCCCTGCCCAGCCCACAAAATTCCACGTGAGCTAGGGATGTGGAGGAACGGTGCTCACTCCTCCTTCCTTCGTCTTGGCCTCTTCTTTCTCTTCTTAAATTAAATGCAAAAATGATTCAGAACGAAGGCACACTGGGAGATGGATGGAGGAGGCTGGGGAGATGGCGTCTTGCTCTGCCAGGAACCTCATCGCACACTTCCAGCCTGCGGGAGGTAAATGGGTTCCTGGGAATGCCGCCGCCCACTCCAGAGCCAGGGCTGCAGTGACAGATGCAGCGGGCTCCTCCTCGAACGAGGAGCCTCCCAACAAAAGCCCGGGACAAGGAGAAGGGCTTCACCAGGCTCTGGGAGACTCCCTTCCCGTGAGCCCCAGCCATGGCAGGAGCACAAGACAATTCCCAGACAGGAACTGGTGTAACACTCTGCTCTGAAGCAAACTTCCAGGGAGCATTTGTGCTGATTTAAAATGCAGTCAACAAACGCAAATCAAATCCCCACTATGTGCTAGGTACTGTTCAAGACACTAGAACCACACAAATGAGAGGGACAATCCCCATCCTTAAGGGTTTCGGAGAGAAGGCAGAGACGTCAGAAAGCAACAGGGCAGCGGAACACATGACATCACACTGTACTCCTGCTCCTCATTCCAGAATCTTCTTGACTGACTCCAGCCAATCCCTAGGCTCATCTTACATTTCTCTCCTCTCTGCACATCCAAGCCTTCAGCAAATCCTGTTGGCAATGCCTTCCAAGGATAGCCAGGATCCAGCCTTCCTCCACGGTCCCAGACACAACCGCCTCAATTGAAGCATTGACCAGCTCACTGGTGTCCGAGGGCCCATCCTTGCCTCCTCTCCCATAACCCATCTTTAGTGCCACAGCCAGGGTGGTCACAGGTGATCTGACCACGTCACCCCTCTGCTCAGCCCCTCTCCCTTCTCTCACATGATGACCTCCAGACTGCTGAGTAGACACGGATATGCAGTTTGATAGAAGAAATAAGACCCCATGTTAGATAGACCAGTTGGGTGACTGCCTTTTACAATAATCTATTACATATTTCAAAATAGCTAGAGAATAATACAAATGTTCCTAGCATGAAGAAACCACAAATATCTTAGGTGAAAGTATCTATTTCAATTACACTGATTTGATCTTTACAAATTTTATGAATGTATTAAATGACCGCATGGACCCCAAAATATGTACATTTACTATGGATCAACTTTTTTTTATTAAAAAAATATTCACGGCCGGGCGCGGTGGCTCAAGCCTGTAATCCCAGCACTTTGGGAGGCCGAGGCGGGTGGATCACGAGGTCAAGAGATCGAGACCATCCTGGTCAACATGGTGAAACCCCGTCTCTACTAATACAAAAAATTAGCTGGGCATGGTGGCGCGTGCCTGTAATCCCAGCCACTCAGGAGGCTGAGGCAGGAGAACTGCCTGAACCCAGAAGGCGGAGGTTGCGGTGAGCTGAGATCGCGCCATTGCACTCCAGCCTGGGTAACAAGAGCAAAGCTCTGTCTCAAAAAATATATATATATATATATATATATTCACTGGCTTCCCCTCCTCAAAGGAAAAGGTAAAGTGTTTACAGAGACAAAATCAAACCTTTGCAGCCACACCTGCTGTAACACGGGCCTCAAGCGAGGCCCAGCCTCTCTGGCTCCCTCCACTCCAGCCACACTGGAGTCCTGGCTGCTCCTCTAACAGGACAGGCAGCCCCACCCCTCCCTCTGCCTTTAACTCTCTTTCCCCAGAGGCACACACGGCTCCCTCACCTCATCTTTTCCCCAAGGCCTTTCCTGAACACCATCATCAGTAAAATCTTCACACACACCCACGGCACTGCCTTCCCCATCCCTCCTTAACTTCTATTCAAATACATGCGTATATGTCATACATAGCATATGTTTATGTATTCACAGATACACTATGTGTTTTTATTTATTATATTCCTCCTCTGGCTGTCCTCATTGGAACCTAAGCTCTATCAGGTCAGGGCTGTTTGGGTCCACTCTGTTCATCACTTACAACATTAGTGGGTTTTTTGGGGGGGGGGCTTTTTATGTATTTTTAACTTTATTTCAGGTTTGGGAGTAGATGTACAGGTTTGTTAAATATTAATAGGTCGCCTGCGTGTCACAGGGCTTTGGTGTACAGATAATTTCATCACCCAGGTAATAAGCACAGTACTCAAAGGTATTTTTTTCTGACCCTCTTCCCCCTCCTGCCCTCCACCCTCCCACAGGCCCCAATGTGTGTGGTTCCCCACCTAGTACCCATGTCTTCTCCTTGTTGATCCCCACTTATAATCAGGAACATGCAGTATTTGGTTTTCTGTTCCTGTGTTAGTTAGGATAACGGCCTCCAGCTCCCTCCATGTCCCTGCAAAGGACATGATCTCATTCTCTTTTATGGCTGCATAGTGTTCCATGGTATATATGTACCACATTTTCTATATCCAGTCCACCATTGATGGGCATCTAGGTTAATTTCATGTCTTTCTTTGCTATTGTGAATAGTGCAGCAATGAACGTTCGCATGCATGCATCTTTATGATAGAATGATTTATATTCATTTGGGTATATACCCAATAATAGGACTGCTAGGTTGAATGGTAGTTCTGTTTTTAGCTCTTTGAGGAATCACCAAACTGCTTTCCACAGTGACTCAACTAATTTGCATTCTTCCCATCAGCACTGTATAAGCATTCCCTTTTCTCCACAACCTCTTCAGCATCTGTTATTTTTTAACTCTTTAATAATAGGCCATCTGACTGGTGTGAGATGGTATCTCCCTGTGATTTTGATTTGCATTTCTCTAATGATTAGTGATGTTAAGCATTTTCTCATATGCTTGTTGACCACATATATGTCTTCTTTGAAAAAAAAATATAATGACCTTCTCATTTTTTTTCTGTTCATGTCCCTTGCACACTTTTTAGTGGGGTTGGTTTTTGCTTATAAAATTATTTATGTTCCTTATAGGTGTGAGATATTAGACTTTTGTCAGATGCATAATTTGCAAATGTTTTTTTTCCATTCTGTAGGTTGTCTGTTTACTCTGTTGAGTCTCTGTTGCTCTGCAGAAGTTCTTAACTTTAATTACATCCTGTTTGTCAATTTTTGTTTTTGTTGCAATTGCTTTTGGTATTTTTGTCGTGAAATCTTTGCCAAGTTCTATGTCCAGAATGGTTATCTTCCAGGATTTTTATGGTTTGGGGTTTTACATTTAAGTATTTAATCCATCTTGAGTAAATTTTGTATGTGATATAAGGAAGAGGTAAGTCGTTTGGGAGTAGGTTAACTTCCACGTAGTTTAATGATTTTGAGTGATTTTCTTTGTATTTATTTCTATTTTTATTGTGTTGTGGGCTGAGATTGTGGTTGGTATGGTTTCAATTTTTTTTGAATTTGCTAAGGATATGTCCAATTGTGTGGTTGATTTTGGAGTATGTGGTGATGAATGTCTATTCTATTGTTTGGGGGTGGAGGGCTTTGTAGATGTCTATCAGGTTCATTTGGTGAAGTGTGGAGTTCAGGATCTGAATATTTGTGTTAATTTTTTGCTTCAGTGATTTGTCTAATACTGTCAGTGGGGTGTTGAAATCTCCGACTATTATTGCATGGGAATCTAAGTCTCTACCTAGGTCTCTAAGAACTTGCTTTATGAATTTGGATGCTCCTGTGTTGGATAGATGCATATTTAGGATAATTATTGAATTGAATTGAACCCTGTACTATATACTGCCCTTCTCTCTCTTTTTTTTTTTTTTTTAAATCTTTGTTGATTTGTTTGTTTCTGAAGTCAGGATTGTAACTCTTGCTTTTTTTCTGTTTTCCATGTCTTTGGTAGATTTTTCCCCATCCCTTTATTTTGAGCCAGTGGATGTCATTATATGTGAGATGGGCCTCCTAAAGACAGCATACCATTAGGTCTTGTTTCTTTATCCAGCTTGCCACTCTGTGCCTTTTAACTGGGGCATTTAGCCCATTTATATTCAAAGTTAGTATTGATATGTGCAGATTTGATCCTGTCCTCATGTTCTTGGCCAGTTATCACATAAACATGTTTGTGTTGTTGCTTTATAATGTCACTGTTCTGTGTATTTAAGTATCATTTCGAATAGGCTGGTCATGGCCTTTCCTTTCCATATTTAGTGCTCTTTTCAAGACCTCTTGTCAGGCAGGTCTGGTGTTAAATTCTCTCAGCACTTGCTTCTCTGAAAAAGGGACTCATTTCTCCTTCACTTATGAAGCTTAGTTTGGATATAAAATTTTTTGTTGGAAATTTTTTTCTTTATGAATGTTGAGTATAAGACCCCGGTCTCTTCTGGTTTGTAGGGTTTCTGCTGAAAGGTCCACTGTTAGCCTGATGGGGTTCACCTTGTAGGTGACCTTCCCCTTCTCTCTGTCTGCCCTTAACATTTTTCCTTTCATTTTGACCTTGGAGAATCTGATGATTGTGTCTTGGGGATGTTTTTCTTGTGTAGTATCTCACAGGGGTGCTCTGCATTTCCTGTATTTGAATGTTGGCCTCTCTAGCAAAGTTGGGGAAGTTTTCATGGACAACATCCTGAATTATGTTTTCCAAGTTGCTTGCTTTCTCTCTGTCTCTCTCAGGGATAACAGTGAGTTGTGGATTTGGTCCCTTTACATAATCCCATATTTTTCAGAGGCTTTGTTTGTTCTTCTTCATTTTCTTCCTTTATTTTTGTTTGACTGAATTATTTCAGATGGTCAGCCCTAAAGCGCTGAGATTTTCTCAGCTAGGTCTATTCTGCTGTTAATACTTGCAATTGCATTATTTAATTCTTGTAGTGTTTTTCAGCTCTTCAGATCAGCTTGCTTCTTTTTTATAATGGCTCCTTTGTTCCTATATCATTGTATTATGATTCTTAATTTCCTTAGATTGGGTTTTGATGTTCTCTTGAATCTCAGTGACCTTTGTTTCTATCCATATTCTGAATTCTATTTATATCATTTCAGTCTAATTAAGAACCCTTGCTGGGGACCTAGTGCAGGCATTTAGAAGAAAGAAGGCACTCTAGCTTTTTGAGTTGCCAGAGTTTTTGTGTTTGTTCTTTCTCATTTGTGTGTGCTGATGTTCCTTCAGTCTTTGAAGTTGATGTCCTTTGGATTAGTTTTTTGTGTTTTTTGTTTGTTTGTTTGTTTGCTTTTTACTTCTTTGATGTTCTAGGGGGTTTGATTATGGTGTAAGGTTGGTTTCGTTGACTGGCTTCAATTCTAGCCTCTTCCTGGGTCTTTGAGGAGCCCCCTCTGATTACTGTTTCCATGCCTGTATTTCTTTTACTCAGTATTCTGGTCCAGGAGGCTCCCCTCAGGCAGGAGCTGCAATTGGCAGACAAGCTGTATATTTGCCAGTTGGTCCTAATCTGCTGTCCATGTGCTTCCTGGGGAAATGTGGTGTTGTGTCTGTCCACAGAGATCAGGCAGAAACAGGACTGCTGTGCTGGAAGCTCTCTGAGTGTGACACATTTGGCTATGGGTGGCAGGAGAGGATGGAGTTTCCTGCCCTGCCATCCAGATGTTTCCAGAGCAACAGGAGGCTGTGCCCCTTGGCAAATTTAGGCAGAAGTAGGACCACTGAGCCAAATGTTCTAGCAGGAATGGCTTGCCTGGCTACCAGTGGCGGGGGTGGGTAACGATGCCTGCCCTACGTGCAAATGCTTCCTGGGACCACAGAAGCCTGCACCACTGGCCGAGTTCCCACAGAAGCAGAGCCACTGGACCAGAAGCTCTAGCAAGCATTGACCTCCTGGCTGTCAGTCAACACTAGTGTTAAAAGAAAAACCTTAAACAAATTAAATTTAACAGAGTTTAATTGAGCAAATAATGATCCACGAATTAGGGAACCCCCAGAATCTGAACAGATTCAGAGCAACTCCGGGGCTGCTGTGTGGTCAGATAACATTTATAGACAGAAAAAGGAAGGTGGACCACAGAAAAGAGAGTGAGGTGCAAAAGCAGCCGAATTGGTTACAGCTCAGCATTTGCTGTATCTGAACATGGCTGGAAGTGTTGGCTGCCTGTAATTGGCTGACACTCAGTGATTGGTACAAAAGCAGGTTACAGTCTGGTAAAACACCCGGTCAGGTTGCTGTTCTGTATGCACGGAGGAACCTCTGGGCCAAACTTAACACTAGGTACATAGTAGGTGATCAAGAAATGTTTGCTGTTAGCAAACGTCGGCTCAAATATGTTTCACAGCAAACGTTACTTGAGCAACTACTATGTACCTAGTGTTAAGTTTAGCCTAAAGCTGCCTCAGGTAGTTTAAACACTGAAGAGAAAACATAACTGCATCACTCAAGGTTTCCCTTGGGGTGTAATACCTGAAGGATGAATTTGTGTCATCTGCCCTGCAGGCGGAGGGAGTGGCATGAGGGAGGGGAATAGGAGGTCACATCTCCAGCCTCCAGGAATGGCCACTTGATTCAGGGTGGCCAATCAGAGCATTGCAAATTCTGGACATGCCTTGGCCTTGGGGATAGACATAATACCTAATGAGAGCCAATGAGATGCAAGCCTGAGACTTGGGCAGGAACTCTGGAGAAAGATGTGTTTTCCCTCCCTCTGTTTCTGAGAGTGATTCATGAAACCACCCTTGGAAATACAGAGGGTGCAATAGAAAATGAAAAACCTCACAGCATACATTTTACATCCATTAACAGGCCTCAAAGCCTGATGCACGACTTAAAAATGAAAACCTGCAGCTCACACAGTTGTCATTGTGCTGCTCTGAATCACAGATGTTGACAAAGAGCCACCTGGTACGTGTGATGTTTTGGTGTCATTTGGAGGCCGTTGAGAAAACAAGCCAAGGGATTCTCAAAGATGTGTCACAGCCACCTGTGCAGCCCCTGGAAAGCCTCTGAGCAGAGAAGGTCTGCCTTTAAAGGCCCCAGTCTTTTTATTTTTATTCGCTTTCTCTTTTTTCCTCAGCCAAAAGCCCAACAGGCTGGGTGTAGTCTTCTCCAGCTACACATCAAAACCTCCTCTCAGGAAATCTACTGGAAACTCATTCACATTGAATTGTAAATTGCGTGAAGTCATGCTCTCTTCTGCCTCCCAAGGATGCTTGGTTTTTTGTTGTTTTTGTTTTTGTTGTTTTGTTTTGTTTTTCAAGAAGACAACAGGTCCCCAATGAAAGCATGTCACATGTTTGCAGTAATATCCATTGTGATTTTTAGAGGTTGGAAATAATAGAAAATGCCACCTACATCAAAAAGTTAAAAAAAATTGTCACATGATTGAAAAGTCTAGATTGGGCTAGCTTAGGATGTTTTATTTAGAGCTCCAAAGTATATCACTGGAACATCCCCTCTCTCTTTCTCTCTTTCTTCCCCTACCCTTACTCTTTCTCTTTCTTCCTTATAGACACTCTTTCTTCTGTATGAGTTTCATCTCACAGAGCTGCCCTTGTGGGAACAAGATGGATGCCTCAGAACTGACTCACATCCAATAGAAAAGAGTATTTGTCTTCTAGGACATTCCTGTATAAATCCTGAGAGATGTTTTTATGGGACCTATTTAAGTCACCTTCTTATCCTTGAGCCTAGCACTGCAGCCCAGAGACCCTAACACACTGGTTGTCCAAACCCTAAATCATCTTGAAGTACATGAACTCAATGAGGAGTTTGGGGAGTAGGGTCCCCCAGGGCCAACCTGTGTGTTGTCACTACAGAGAAGGACAATGAACTCTCTGCAACAAGAGCAGCCCATGTCCTCTGCAACCACTTAGGAGTGGGGCAGTCTCAGGGTTGGGGACATTGTAAGATCCTACAGACCAGCTGGTGGGAGAGCTGCTCTCTCCTGAAGTCAGCCACACTTCACACACTAGGAGGAAGACTGACTTGGGCTCGAGTGTTACTTCTGAAAAATTTGCTAAGGTTTTTGTTCTTGTTCTTGCAACTTACAAGCTCAAGTGTTCATTAACAGGTCCTGAATAGACCAGTATCCACCAAATAATTCAGAAATGTCCACTGATAAAAGTCAAAGGGGGCTGTAGCCCTACCTGATTACTGCTGTTCTTGGTGAACCTGCTTTATTTTACAGCATTTCCACAGCGTCAGCATCCACACTTGCTTCTCCACCAGAGACACTCGACAATGGAAAGCAGGTGTAATAAAGCTTAACACATTCTCCTAAGGTGAATCAAAGCTGAATCTTTCTTTCTGTGAGAGTAGCAAACTGCTGTGAGGAGAAGGAGTGTGATTTCGGGGTTGGGAGCACAACATTTAACAAGCTGAGTAAACAACTGGGAGGAAGGAAGAGAGGAAAAGCAGAGAAGCTCTTCTGCTATTTTCAGCATCCCTGGTGGAGGACTTCAGTGTTAGGGCCTGAGCAGCCTGACTCCTCTTCCAGGGGACTGTTCCTGAGGAGAGGAGAGCAATGGGGAGCCAGCACCCCACAAAGTTATCTTTCAGCAATCCAGTTGGATTTGCAGCCAACCACCTGCACAGCCATAGGGACAGCCCCCAAGAGGCAGCTTCCTAATTAGTACCTACTTTTTTCTCCCCACCTGCAGATCCTGTAACTCCCGATCAGCTTTTCTGTCCCCACCCCAAGAGTTTAGCCAAATAGCTTCAAATATCCAGCTAAGGAATGGGGAGGTTACAGGGATTGTGCCTCCTCACTGATTCCTGCTGCCTCCTTTGAAGACTTCCCCTGTGTCACCTGCAGGGAAGAGTTCTCAGGAAGCAGACTGGCCACATAACAATAGCCACCTCCCCCCGCCCCCCGTGTACAAGCATGATACCTTTAATACACAAGAGATGCACTTTTGATTAGTGAAGGAATATCTCTGGGGCTCTTTTATTCAGCAGGGGTAATTGATTAGACTGACTTCCCAATAGACACTTTCTTCAGTCTATCATATGGCAAAGGGTGGTCGTTTTGATAGGAAACCTCCCATACTGGAAAGGACTCTGTAGCTTCAGAGTGGGAGTGACCACCAATCCCTTCTGATACAGGGATTGGCCCTGTTGGTCCTGCCTCCGTCCAGTGAGATCCAAGTGGATGCATGGCAGGGAGAGTTAGGAGAAGATAGAGATGAACTGTATCACATAAACTTTGCACACTCACCCGGTATTACTGATTTTTAATCATGACATTCTATTTGGACAGCAATAGTGGGGTATCGTCCCTAAAATCATCTTCCTAAAGTTAGGGTTTTTGTTATTGCTGGATTAGGAGTTGATATGGTTTGGTTTCATCTCCACCCAAATCTTATCTTGAATTGTTGCTCCCATCATCCCCATGTGTCATGGGAGGAACCAGTGGGAGGTAATTGAATCATGGAGGTGGGTTTTTCCCATGCTGTTCTCGTGACGGTGAATAAATCTCATGAGATCTGATGGTTTTTTAAGGGCAGTTCCCCTGCACATGCTCTCTTGCCTGCCGCCGTGTAAGACATGTCTTTGCTCCTCCTTCACCTTCCACTGTGACTGTGAGGCCTCCTCGGCCATGTGGAACTGTGAGTCCATTAAACCTCTTTTTCATTATAAATTACCCAGTCTCAGATATTTCTTCATAGCAGTATAAAAGTGGATGAATACAGGAGTAAATATATTAGTTTAGAGAAAACAACATTTCTGCTTCCCATCCATTGGCTCATCTAGCAAGTTCTTCTTCCACCACATCAATCTGTTTCTAAAACCTAATGTGTGATTTCAGAATTGTTCGTGGATTATTTCACTCCTGATGCAGATTAAAAGTAGTTAGAGATTGCCATGCATGGTGGTTTACACCTGTAATCCCAGCGTTTTAGGAGGCTGAGGCAGGAGGATCACTTGAGCTCAGGAGTTTGAGACCAGCCTGAGCAACATGGAAAAACCCTGTCTCTACCAAAAATACAAAAATTAGCTGAGTGCACACCTATAATTCTAGCTACTCAGGGTGCTGAGCAGGGAGGATTACTGGAACCTGGTAAGTTGAGGCTGCAGTGAGCCATGATGGCACCACCGCACTCCATCCTGGATGGCAGAGCGAGACCCTGTCTCACAAAAAAAAGTAAATGGAGGTGTTCTAGCAATAAGAATAGAAATGGTGATGTTTTAATACTTATTGGATGCTGACTTCATAGCAGGTAAGCATTTGCTACTTTAATCCTCACAGCAACCCCATAACGTAGATATTTTTATCAGTTATATATAAAACATATTTTGTTTTTATTTTTATTTTATTGTAAATTGACAGTTTTATCTTTTATTGTAAATTGTATATATTTATGGAGCACAAAGTGATGTTATGCTTTATCAGTAAAAGATGGAATAATTAAATCAAACGTGCTTCACTTCAGATACTTAATTTTTGTAGTGAGGACAGCTGAAATTTATTCTCTTGACACTTTTTGAAATGTGCAATACACTATTGTTAACTATATTCTCCACACTGTGAGATAGACTTAAAAACAACAACAACAACTTATTTTTCAAGGCTAACTGAGGCCTTGTACCAAAGCCCCAACCTCTGCAATGACTATTGTACTCTCTGCTTTGATGAGATCAATTTTTTTAGTTTAAATTCCACATATGAGTGAGAACATGCAGTATTTGTCTTTCTGGGCCTGGTACATTTCACTTAGCATAATGTTCTCAAATTTCATGCATGTTGTCAAAAATGATGTAATTTTTTTCTTTTTAGTGTCTGGTTACTATTCTATTGCGTATATGTAATGCATTTCCTTTACCCATCCATCTGTTGATGGACATTTAGGTTGATTCCATAACTCGGCTATTGTAAGTAGTGCTGCGGTGAACACAGACGTGCAGGCATCTCTTTGACATATTAATTTCAGATCTTTGCTGGCAAATACCCAGAAGTGGGATTGCTAGATTATATGGTAATTCTATTTTAGTTTTTTGAGGGACCTCCATACGGTACTCCACAATGAGCGTACTAATTCACATTTCCACCAACAATGTACAAAGGTCCCCTTTTCATTACATCCTTGACCACACTTGCTGTTTCATAATTCTTGATGATTTTTATAATTTTAACAATTCTTAATAGCCATTCTGAAGTGATATTAAAAGAGGAATGGTTTGAGGTATGTGGTGATTTTAAAACCGAGGAATGGTTTTAATCTTCATTCCCTAATGATTCATGATGTTGAGCATTTTTAAGTGTATCTGTTGACTATTTGTAGCTTTTCTTTTGTGAAGTGTCTACTCAGTTCCCTCGCCGATGTTTAATTAGTTTTCTTAGTATTGAGTTGTTTGAATTTCTTGTGTATTTCAGACGTTAACCCTTTTTGGATGTATGGCTTGCAAATGTCTTCCCCCATTCCATTGGTTCTGTCTTCACACTCTCAGTTGTTTCCTTTGCTGTGCAGAAACGTTTATGTTTCATTCAATTTCGCTTGTCTATTTTGTTTTTGTTGCCTGTGCTTTCAAGGTCAAGTCCAGAACATTACTGCCCAGACGAAAGTCATACAGTGTTTCCCCTGTGTTTTCTTCTGGTAGTTTTGCAGTTTCTGGTTTTGTGTTTAAGTCTTTAATCTACTTTGAATTGATCTTTGGATATGGTGGGTGATAAGGGTCCAGTTTTATTCTTCTGCATGTGGATATCCAGTTTTCCCAGTGCCAATTATTAAAGAGACTGTCCTTTCCCATTGTGTATCCCTGGTACCTTTGTTGGAATTCAAGGGACTTTATAAGCATGGATTCATTTCTGGGCTCTCTGTTCTGCTCCGTTGAAGTAGGTATTACTTTTATCCTCGTTTTGGGGGGTAAGGGAATTGAGGCACAGAGAATTCTGACACATCACTGGAGATGACATACGTGGTACCCATTTCCAGTCCCTTGCTATCTTTCTCTATCACTCATCCTCTAGAAGAGGGGTTGGGAAACTATGCCTGCTGGGGGACGAGACTGGGCTTGTTTAGATGTTGTGTATTGTCTGCGGCTGCTTTTGTGCTACGATGACAGAGTTGACATATAAAAACTATGTAAGATCCAAAGTTCAGTATCCGTAAAGGAAGTTTTATTGCAGCACAGCCACACCCACTCATTTCCATCTTGTCAATGGCTGCTTTTGCATGACCAGGGCAGAGTTGAGCTGTTGTGAGAGAAATCATATAGGCTGCAATGCTGAAAGTACTCACCATCCAGTCCTTTGTAGAGGAACTGCCAATCCCTGCTCATGGACTCTACTGGACCTTTTCTTCACGGGTGATGACATACGTGATTATGTACTGAAACCCTGCTCCCCCATGGAGTAACTCCTCCACGGATGCTTGCAATTCTTCCAGCAAGACTTCATGCCATTGGTTTAAGCATTAATCTCTCCCTACAATCCTTCATTAACGTTAATACATTTCTAGGTGAAGTTGTATATGTCAATTCCTGGAAATTTTTGTCATAATGAATTGTTTAGATCATTTTTCTTTTTAAAAGGCAAATTTGGACAAGCAGAGATTATACCTCCTGGGGAAATGGGAAAACCTCAAAAAAATGAGGGAAAATGGGTCAAAGATGGACCAACCTTGCCCTATTCTAGGTTTGCCTAGAACAACATCAGCAAATAAATCTTACACAAGATATTCCTCCCAGTACCATACCCAGAGCAGACATCACCAGTCAAATACAGCACATCATTTTACTATGCTCAGACATTGGTCCGACAATCCCCAATACTGTCAATCATGGGTATCTTAGACCTGGAAAGGAACCACTAGACCTCCCCATGCCACCCCACTTATTACAATTTATATAAAGGATTTGGGAGAATATTTAGATCAGCAATCACAAGCCCAGAAGAATACAAGAGCCAGGAGATAATTTAAATGAGTAAAAGCAATAGGGAATGATGAGGATTGCAGCAGACTGAGGGACACATGCCCTTTCTAGAGATACCACCACAACCTAATCCCACCTGACTGCTGTGACATAAAAAGAGTGTAACATGCTGCTTAAGCATTTGAGCTCCCAAGTCAAATTGCATGGATTTAAATCCTCGCTTTGATAGTCATAAACAACGACCACCAGGGCAAGATCCATAAACTCTTTTTATTATTCTTTTTTTGAGATGGAGTCTTGCTCTGTCGCCCAGGCTGGAATGCAGTGGCATGATCTCAGCTCACTGCAGCCTCCACCTCCTGGATTCAAGCCATTCTCCTGTCCCAGCCTCCCAAGTAGCTGAGATGACAGGCACATGCCACCACACTCATCTTATTTTTGCATTTTAGTAGAGATGGGGCTCTACCTTCTTGGCCAGGCTGGTCTCAAATCCCTGACCTCAAGCGATCTGCCCGTCTCGGCATCCCAAAGTGCTAGGATTGCAGGTATGAGCCACCACATCTAACCCCCATAAACTCTTTCTTCTTCAGTTTTTTATATTGTTAAATGGACATGATCCTTATGACAAATGTTGATTCTAACAGACTTTTAGTTTTGTGACCACAAAGAGACACATATGGTTACATTGGAAAATTAATCAATTAGAGTCACTTCCATTATGTGTAAATTCCCTTACAAGTAGGAATATGCCTTCAGCTATGTTCTTAATTTCAGGACTATCTGCACAAATCTTTCCCTGGTTTAATTATTTCGCACCAGATAAGTGGGTCAGGGTCACAAGGTAATATGATTTTCCTATGAGCTTCTCCTCCTTGCTTTTGGTCTTGTTCCCAACCCCAAAATCTACTCTCCACCAAGAGTCAAAGTGATCCTTTTAAAATATGGGTCACATCACATTATTTCTCCACTCAAAACCCTCCCATGGTTCCCTTCACCCGCCAAGTGAAAGCTACATCCCTTACAGTTGCCCCTAAGGTCTATTCCATCCTCTCGCCCTCCCTCTTAGCCCTGCCATCCCGACCTCATTTCCTGCAAGTCTCCTTCCAGCCACACTGGGTTTCTAGATGGCTCTTGGAGCCTCCCAAGCCTGCGCCTGCCTGGAGACCCCACCCTGCCATTCTCCCTCCTAGTGGATGCATGCAGCTACCCCTCACTGTCTTCAGGTCTCGGCTCATATCTCCCCAGTTTCGATAGCAATGCCCCACCTCTGACATTCCCATCCTTCTTCCCTGCTCTGAGTTTCTTCGTAGAGCTTATCACCAAAGCCTTCCTGTGATTTTTGCTTCTTTATCTGTTCATCGTCTGCCTCTACAAGGGTGAGGACTAGATGTTTTGATCATTACCAATTCCGTGGTGCCCGGAACAATGCCTGCTGCCCACTGGGCTATCAATTTTTGTTGAAAGGAAGATCTTATCTAAGAAGTCACAGTGAATGAGGATGAAGAGGGCCATCTCTCTTGGTTGTCACATAGAGGATTCTGATTATCACCGGGAGGAGGATAATTTTTCCTCTCTTCACTAGGAAAAACACAGAAACAACTCCGAACAACATTCTCTTCATTTGGGTGAGGAGACACCTATATATTCACTGTATGGTGGATTTTTCCTGAATCTTCACATAAAAATGTGAAAGTATACCCTGGAAGGTGGATGAGACTCCCTCCAGGCCCCCACAAAAATAAGCAGGAGTTTCAAGAGCTGAACTGATGGACAATGTTTATGTTTATTTTTGTTTTTATTGAAATTTTATTTTAGGTTTGGGAATACGTGTGGAGGTTTGTTACATAGCTAAACTTGTGTCGTGAAGATTTGTTGTACAGATTACTTCATCAGCCAGGAATTAAGCCAAGTGCTCAATAGTGATCTTTTCTGCTCCTCTTTCTGCTCCCACCCTCCACTCTTAGGTACATGCCCGTGTCTGTTAATTCCTTCTTTGTGTTCATATGTTCTTATTATTTTGTCCCCACTTATTTTTTTAAATTATACTTTAAGTTCTGGGGCACATGTGCAGAATGTGCAGGTTTGTTACATAGGTATACAGGTTTGTTGCATAGGTATACACATGCCATGGTGGTTTGCTGCATCCATCACCCCATCATCTACATCAGGTATTTCTCCTAATGCTATCCCTCCCCTAGCCCCCGACCCCCTGATAGTCCCTGGTGTGCGATGCTCCCCTCCCTGTGTCCATGTGTTCTCATTGTTCAACACTCACTTATGAGTGAGAACATGCGGTGTTTGATTTTCTGTTCTTGTGTCAGTTTGCTGAGAATGATGGTTTCCAGCTTAATCCATGTCCTGCAAAGACATGAACTCATCTTTTTTATGGCTGCATAGTATTCCATGGTGTATATGTGCCACATTTTCTTTATCCAGTTTATCATTGATGGGCATTTGGGTTGGTTCCAGGTCTTTGCTATTGTAAACAGTGCCGCAATGAACATACATGTGCATGTGTCTTTATAATAGAATGATTTATAATCCTTTGGGTATATACCCAGTAATGGGATTGCTGGATCAAATGATATTTCTATTTCTAGATCCTTCAGGAATCGCCACACTGTCTTCCACAATGGTTGCACTAATCTACACTCCCACCAACAGTGTAAAAGTGTTCCTATTTCTCCACATCCTCTCCAGCATCTGTTGTCTCCAGATTTGTTAATGATCGTCATTCTAACTTGCGTGAGATGGCATCTCAATGTGGTTTTGATTTGCATTTCTCTAATGACCAGTGATGATGAGCATTTTTTCATAAGTTTGTTGCATTATTTGGCTTTCAGTTGATGAGTAATGTTTAAGATTGTGTTCAGGTGGCTCCGTCAGTTCAGTTCAGAAAAGAGGAAAGCTATGGTGAGAATGGTTGCAGAGTTAACGCTCTGGATGTAAAGGGAAGAAAGCAGGGGTGAGGTTAGGAAGAGGGGGCCCAGCCCTAACTGCTTCTCCGTATTTTCTGTTTTCTACCTGGAGAGGAACAAATGGGAGCAAATTAAAATTATTCAGCAGTTTAAATGAAAACAAGGAGCCATGGACCAAGGGTTCCTTTAATAGGTACTAGGTAGGTAATGAAAGTAAACCATGAGGATTGCAAATGATTGTGTCCCAACCCCTGAAGATGAAAATGACAAAAGTCAGGCACTAAAGGCCAAACAAGAGGCATGGTCAGGAGAGCTTCAGTTTAAGAGATTTGCAAGAAAAATCTTCAGTATAGGCAAATTTTGCCTTTCTTTAGACTTTGACTCTCAGGTAAGATGTGACTTCATCGCACTCAGCACATTGTAGCCCTCAGTTATTATGGGTGGACACAGCTGATACAGTTGGAGGAATTCAAGACTGGGGACATATATTACTGGTTTCTATATTCCTGGACTTAACAGAAGGCCTGGCATGTAGCAGTTGCTTAATAAAAAAGATTTGTTGAATGAATGAACGACAAACCCATCTTTGTATTAAACATGGATAAACATCCAATGAGATATAAAGTGTTAGATCCTTCATTTCCTTTTGATGATATTTCCAGTTAAACTGACTTTTTAACACACATACTTTGTGTTTAATGGGTTATTTTAGTAAAGTTCCATTTTGGATGTGTTATTTGCTAAATGCTCTAAGGCATGGTGGGCAAGATATTATGGGCCAAGGGGCTTGTAATGGGTGCCACCTGGTGACAGCAGCCCAAATTGCAGGCATAGCACCTTCGGGGTTTCTAACATGACTGTAAGGGTGAGCCTTGCTAATTCTCCTCTGTGATGGAAAATTATTTGACCTTTAGTTCTGTTACCACAAAAAATTGCTATATAAAGAAGAAAAACATGTTGGTAACAGGTACATTAAAGCATGAATTATATTCCATATGTCACCTTAAACCCTCTAACTAAACATTCAGGCAATTAAACACTGCAAATGCATGTAATTGGCATAAAGCTGTTATGTCATTTTTGAAGCCCAACATTAGAACAGTAATGTTGTATATAGTGATCCAGGATTTGAACCTCCTTTGGTGCTAAAATGAGGCATGCAGCTAACATCACAGTTAAAATGTATCTGAGTGTGTAACATACCTGCTGTAATTCAAACCCCCATTTGTAGCACAGAGTCTAATGGAGGCCGTGGTAGATAATTAGAACCCAGCTGGCCCTGTCCTCTTATACAAGAGAATACAGATTAATAAGAGGAGAAAGCAATGGCAACAATATGTGTACAAACCTAGATTTGAGATTATAATCATACAAACGGGGTATATTTCATGATTAGTCTTTCAGAGCCTTAAAGTTTCTGTCTTATAAGAACTTGCCACAGAGTCTTGATGTCAATTTTAGAGTCAGTTACAGAGCTTCTGCCACCTTTCCCCTCATGAGAAGCTCTTGATCCAAGAAGAGAGGAAAGACAAGTACCGCGTAATGAGTGTGTGTGACCAAGAGGAGAGCAAGGTCAGCGTTCTTCCAGGTAAAACTAGCGGTGATGCATTTCTTACTTTGGAGGTCGTGGCTACAGTCAAGGAGGAGAATCAGCGGATTCCAAATTCCAAAGAAGAACACCTATTTGGATTCTGATATTCCTGAGCAACATGTCTCATGGGACATCACTCGAGATGGAGGGCCCAGGGGTCTCTTCCAGACCTCTCCAGCGAGCGCACAGGCAGGTCAGGGCAGTAGGAACCATTCGAGGTCCAGCCAAGGGTAAGGTTCAAGCCCTGGTGCAGATCAGAAACGAGCACTGTGCCTCTGCTAGATGAGAACTTTTCTTCTACAGAGCCAGGTCAAGACTTGAGAGACCTGAGATTCAGAAGAGGCTATGGAGGCTCTCATACAGAATTCAAAATTCAAATGTTTGTAACTGATTTAATGAAGAGTCTTCGGCATAAACATAAATAATTTAACAAGTGTTTATTGAGTTTCTGATACACGCAAGGCACTGTTCAGAGTGCTGGAGATTCAGCAGTAGCACAACAGTCCCTGCCCTCTTCAGTTTCCAGCTGGAGGGCAAAAGGGGACAATTTGTGTGTTTATGCATGTATGTGCATGTGTGTCTGTGTATGTGCGTGTGTGTCTGTGTGTGTGTGTGTGTATGTTTCATTATATCCTATGATACAGTTTCATATATATAGTTTCCTCCTTAAACGAGAAAAATAGGAGATATATATATGCATATACATATATATAATCTCCTATTTAGATATATAAATATATATCTCTCCTATATCTTATATAATTAGTAACATATATGTAGTTTCTTTTACAGAAGAGAAAACTAGGCTACACACATACGTCCACATATGTCTCATCTGCTATATAACCTCTATATGGGTATATATACTCGATTTTCATATATATATCCTTTATAATAGTTTCATATATATAATTTCTTCCATGGAAAGGAAAATGGGAGATATTTTTCTGTAGATCTCCCTGTTCTGTATTCTGTATGTACGATTTCATGTACATATCCTGTCTTACATCTGTGTGTGTAAATCTCGTATGCTACGTAGCAGTGTCTGTGTGTGTGTTGTGTCTCTTATTCCCCCCATGTCTTTTCAGCAAGGTATGTGTATGTGTGTGCACATATATGTATAGCATATATTATAATTATAAACATATATGCCTCGCTGGAAAGGTGGCTTTGAGTAGATTCTACACAGGCTAAGTGAGCAGGTCATGCGAAGGTCAGAAGGAAGAACAGTTCAGGCACTGTGGCGGGAAGCAAGACCCACGTCCTTCGGGGGGAAATAGCCGGGTCTGGGGAGATGGAGACCAGCATCACTGGCAGTGACCCGGAGGGGGCGTCTGGAGCCGGGTCTGGAAGGAAGGAAACCATGTCCTGGAGACTGCAGGCCACACTGGGACTGCACCTTCTGTGCTGAGGCAGCACCCGGAGCCTGTCCTGAGGTCTGAGGGGTCCTCTCCAGCAGGACAGCAAGGGCTCTGAGCTGCTCCACTGGAAACAGAGCTAGGACCTGGGCTGGGAATCCGCATTAGTTTCCCACCACTGCTGTAAAGAAGGACCACAGATTTAGTGGCTGAAAACAACACAAATGTATTATCTTACAGTTCTGTAGGTTAGAAACCAACCTGAGTCATGCTGGCTTAAAATCAAGGTCTCAGCAGGGCTGCGTTCTTTCCTGGATGTTCTAGGGGAATAGCTCTTCTTGACTTTCCAGCTGCCGGAGGCCCCCACATCTGCAGGCCGCAGACCCCTCCCTCCATCTGCAGACCCAAGACCCCCTCCTTCCAACTGCAGGCCGCAGACCCCTCCCTCCATCTGCAGACCCAAGACCCCCTCCTTCCAACTGCAGGCCCGAGACCCCTCCCTCCATCTGCAAACCCCAGATGCCTCCCTCCATCTGCAGGCCCGAGCCCCCTCCCTCCATCTGCAGGCCCGAGCCCCCTCCCTCCATCTGCAGGCCTGAGCCCCCTCCCTCCGTCTGCAAACCCCAGACCCCTCCCTCCATCTGCAAACCCCAGATCCCTCCCTCCATCTGCAAACCCGAGCCCCCTCCCTCCATCTGCAGGCCCGAGCTCCCTCCCTCCATCTGCAGGCCCGAGCTCCCCCTTCCATCTGCAGGCCTGAGCCCCTTCCCTCCATCTGCAGGCCCGAGCCCCTTCCCTCCATCTGCAGGCCTGAGCCGCCCCCACCATCTGCAGGCCCGAGCCCCCTCCCTCCATCTGCAGGCCCGAGCCCCCTCCCTCCATCTGCAGGCCTGAGCCCCTTCCCTGCCTCTTCAGAGCCAGCCTTGTTGCATCTGACTTTTTTCCCCCATCTCATCTCCCTCTGATTCTCGTTTTCTGCCTCCCTCTTCCACTTTTAAGGGCTCTTTGATGACATTGCCCCACCTGAATAATCAGGATAACTTCCCCTCTCAACATCAGCTGTTAGTGACCCCAATTTCATCAGCAACCTCACTTTCCCCTGTCAGGTAACCTCACGCATCCACAATCTGCAGGGATTAGGACGCTGACCTCTTTGCTGAGCTTGACTCTGCCTGCCACGGCTCCCTGAGCGACATCTCAGCAGACCAGACTTGCTTCTCTTGAAGTTTAAATGGCATTGTGCTGTCTGAACTCTTCCTCCTGGACTAACTTCTTCAGTTTTGAGGTGACAAAATGGGAGAGGGAAATGTTAAGTGCATTCTCCTTCTGTGAATTCCCATGGGGATGCCCTGCCTTCCTCCGGATAAACCTCACACATCCTGGGTCAGACGCATGGTGGGCCGTGGGCCAGCTCTCCAGGCCACAGCAGCCCTCACATCTGGCCACACTGGCAATGACCCCAGAGGGTGGCCCTCTTCCCTCACCATGTGATGGTCTTCAGCAAGCACGTAGCCCCCCAAATCATCTAATCTCCTGTCCCTGATTCTGAGGCCTGAGCAGGGGCCATCTTCCTTACTTCTCAGGGATGGGTAACTGGAAAGAGAGCGTTCCCATCAGCCTGTCATTCTGCTCTCCTTTTCACTATCTCCAGGTACATCTGGTGCAGTAACAGTCTGGGCTCCCAATCTTTCAGATTGGAATTGGTCCCCTGTCCCCAAGGCTGAAGGGTGGTGGTTTAGACACCTCCAAAGGCTCTGAGTGAATCCCTAGGAATTCTCTGTTGACCAGTAAAGTGTGGGTAGCATCAATTCTGTTGTAACCGAATGGCACTGTGGGTCCTCCAGGAAAGTGAGTGGTACTAGCCATTCAAGCTCTCACAAGTCAGAGCGGCGCACACCAGGAACCTTCCACTCTCAGCTGCAGCCTTGATCAATTCAAGGGACACGGGAACTCATTTTGTGCCTAACAACACTGTTTCCTTTCCGATTAAGCTCACAGAGGCTGAGACTTCTCTCCCCGTCCCCCTCCTTCCCTCTCTCCCTCTCTTCCTCCTTCCCTCTCCCCCCACTTATCTCTATTAGCTATCTATATATCTAGCTATATATGTATCTATCTATAGTTTCATCTTTTGCCCTTCAAATATCCATCCTGTGCTTCAGACACACCTGTGCCTGACCAACTGCCCCTAGCTGGAAACCACAGGGCTAGCAAGATAGGCATGGGTCGGAGCACATGAAGCCAGCAAGCCATATGGCCCTTGTGTGTCTGGTATCTCTTCTCACAATAGCGCTACATAACAAAACTCACAACCTCTAATGGCTTGAAACAGTGAGCATTTATTTCACCGAGAAGTCTGTGGGTCAGCTGGGCTGTGATTGAATCTGCAGTCAGTTGGAGTATTGGCCAATCCAGAAAGGCCTCATGCATACATTGGTGGCTTTGGCAGGTGAGATGTCGAGAGGTGACTGGGCCCCCTCAGCCTCACCCTCACCCTCCAGCAGGCCAGCCAGGGCCTTGTCTCGGGGCTGACACGAGTCTGTCAGCCAAACTTTGTCTCCATGCCCACATTCAAAGGGTAGAAAACAGACTTCAACTCTTGTTGGAAGAAGCTGCAAAGTCCTGTTGCAAACAGGATGGGCGGGTTGTTGGAGGGAGATTAAAATTGCAGCCATTATTGCTGTCAGTCTACCGCGTCATGTTAAGACAACGTGTATTTGGCATGTCCAACTATGATTTCATGAATATTCTTCTTTCAGACCAGACTAAATTATAAAAGTAGATGGTGTAAAGAAACATATTAGTAAGTAATAATACAGGATAGGGTGACAGTGAGGGTCACACACAAGTGGCCAGAAAAGACTTCTTTACTATATGACTTCGTAAGAGTGCAGAAACTGTTTCTGTCAGCAGTAAGCGCCGGTAAATCTCTTTGTGGAAGTGTGTGATTGCTTTGTTTTGCCCTAGTTGGAAGCATGACTCCACAGGAAAAGGAATAAGGGAAGTTCCAGTGCCACAGGATGACTCACCAATTCTTAGAAGGAGGCGAGAAATAGGACGTCCCAATGACTGTTTCTATGCAACAGTACAAAGAAGACACATTCCCGTTGCACAGCTGGGTCTGTTATGATTTGAAAATGTTAAATGACTCTGGCTTAGTAACTGTGATACAGGATGATAACCTGTGGTCGTTTTTAAGTAACTCTTAAGTCATGATATTTCAGATTTTCACTCTGGTTCTTTCCGGCTCTTCCACCACCATGTTCCTGACATCCTCAGCCAGGTCCTCTCAGACTCACCTTTCTTCCAAGTTCTTGGTTGGTATCCTGAGTTAATATTCTCCCATCCCTCTTCCTCCCACTATATTTGTTAGGGAGAGGCTTGCTTCTATAACAAATAAATCATCCCAACTTTTTGTTCAGCCTAACACAATTGGAGTTGATTTATCTCTTGTATAACAAGCCAATATCGGTATTTTTTGTCTTCCTCCACTTGGTGACTCAGGGATCCAAGCTCTTTCCATCTTGTGGCTCCTGGATCCCCTTAGGACTCCTCTGTTGCCCTCTGGTGGAAAATCACACACAGTGTTTGATGGTCAAGCCTGAAGGTGATTCACTTCTACTCACATCCCATTGGCTAGAACATAGTCACATGGTCTTCCTTAATTGCAAGGGAGGCTGGGAAACCCAGGCTAGCAAGGGAGACTGGGAAACCCAGGCTAGCATGTGCCTAAAAGATGCAGAACAGAGACACTCTTGGGTGGAGGGGATTGAGATCAAGTAAGTAGGAGAGCCCAGACCAGCTTATTATTATTATTATTATTATTATTATTATTATTTTGAGACAGAGTCTCACTCACCAGGCACCAGGCTGGAGTGCAATGGCATGATCTCAGCTTACTGCAACCTCCGCCTCCCGGGTTCAAGCAATTCTCCTGCCTCAGCCTCCCAAGTAGCTGGGACTACAGGCACGTGCCCAGCAAATTTTGTATTTTTTTTTAGTAGAGACAGGGTTTCACCATGTGGACAGGATGGTCTCAATCTCTTGCCCTCATGATCTGCCCACCTCGGCCTCCCAAAGTGCTGGGATTACAGGCATGAGCCACCACACCCAGTTCTATTATTATTATTATTATTATTATTATTTGAGATGGAGTCTCGCTCTGTCACCCAGGCTGGGGTTCAGTGGTGCAATCTCGGCTCACTGCAACCTCTGCCTCCTGAGTTCAAGTGATTCGCCTGCCTCAGCCTCCCAAGTAAGTGGGATCACAGGCACGCACCACCACACCCGGCTAATTTTTGTATTTTTAGTAGAGACGGGGTTTCACCATGTTAATTAGGCTGGTCTTGAACTCCTGACCTCATGATCCACCTGCCTTGGCCTCCCAGAAATGACAATAGTTGTTCAATATGCATTATATTAGAAATTTATGATTTACCTCATATTTTTATAGTATGCAAAAATAGTGTGTCTTAAATATATTACTTAGGTTTTTTTAATTTTGTAATTGAAATGTTAGCATTAGACAAAACCAACTCTGAAAAACTGGAATTGTCACTTTCACAATGAAGCTGTAGTTGCTATTATGGTTTAGCAAAGAATGATTAAAATGCTAAACCTCCTGCAGAGTGATTGTTCTGATCCGGGCACTGTTTGAAGCACTTACATGTGTTAGCTCATTTCATCTTCATAACATCCCTGTGGGGTAGGTTCTGTGTTACAGATGAGGAAACTGAGGCACAAAGATGTGAAACATGCCCAAGCTTGAACCCAGGCAGTCTGGCTCCAGAGTTCACAGGGTTGCCGATCACACATAAGCACAGTGCTTGATGACCCAGGAGGCAAAGGAAGGCAAAGCCAGGAACGGACCCACTGAAAACTGGAGAATGGCGTACAGGGTCCAGTGGGGAGGTGCAAGAAAGCGAAGCCTGGGCCCCTCTACTGCACAGAGGACGTCTGGACCCCTCTCAGCGGAACTTAAGGAAATCAGGGGCCTGAGAGGGATGACAGTCAGAGTCCTTACATCAGCAGAGGCATAGAAGGAGGGGTCTCCACAGGGGCCGCCAGGGGAGCTGCCGACCTGGATAAGTTACACAGGACCCCAGAGGAGCAAGACATGAGCTGGAGATGTGCCAGGGTGGCCTTTTGCCCACCTGAGTTTTAGACACACAGAGGCTTCTACACTCTCAGTAGATGAGCAGATAACATCCCCATGGGGACCTTGGGTGGAGTCCCCAGCAGAACGGCCAGAGGCTCCTGATGGAAGATTCTGGCAGAACCAAACATCTCTGTGGTCTGTGGTCAGCAGGGGTCGAGGAGCTCAGAGCCAGGTTCTGATTCTCTGGTGCATCCCTCCAGTAGGTCTGAGGAAGTATGGTTCTGGCAACTCAGACCAGAGGTTTTCCAGGGTGTTGTCAGAGAAAAATAACTTTGTTAAAACAAGAACATTTCCAGGGCTCTGGATTGTATCAGAATTTCTATATGCACTCAATTTCAGAGCAAAGTGACTTAACCTCACTAGTAAGGAGAAAGACATGATAGATGTGTAGGTAGATGGTTACAGGTAGGGTGGTCAGTAGGTAGGTAGGTGAGGAAATAGAGAGAGAGAGAGAGATAGAGACAGACAGACAGAGGCAGGCAGACAGGCAGGCAGACAGGCAGGTAGATAGATACAGACAGACAGACAGACAGAGGCAGGCAGACAGGCAGGCAGGCAGGCAGATAGATAGATAGATAATAGATAAGCAGACAGATAAAGATAGATAGACAGATATAGAGAGACAGACAGATAGATACATATTAGATAGATAGCTAGATGGATAAGTAATAGATATATAGATGATAGATGATAGACAGATATAGAGAGAAAGACAGAAAGAGAAAGAAAGAAAGATAGGCAGACAGAGAAAGGTAGATAGATGACAGACAGATATAAAGACAGGCAGATAGATAATAGATAGATGATAGATATAGAGAGAAAGAAAGACAGGCAGATAGAAAGATAGATAGATAGAGACAGACAGACAGACAGATAAGATATAGATATCAACTATTAACATTTCCTAAAGAAAAACAACCAACTTTAAGCAGCCAATTTAGAATACTGGTCATACTAAGTATTCTATCTGTCTCTGCCTATTGATAGATAGATGATAGATAGATAGATAGATAGATAGATAGATAGATACTGGTCATACTAAGTATTCTTACCTATTGCTTTGTAGGCCAGGGTTGATGAAAAATAAAATAAAATAATAAATCATCTTCTGTTGATGGCTTTCTAAACAACAGGGGAAAATAGTCACCTTCTGGGTGGACAAATTAGTCGGAATTTAACATGCATTGACTTGTTTTCACCCATTTTTATTTGTTTTATTTTGTTTTGTTTTCAAAAATTCTTTTGAATTGAAAATAGGATTCCTTTTTCTGTAACTGCTACACTTTTATTATTGGTGATGGCAGATAACAGAAATCTCATTTCTTTGAAAGCGTAGAGCTGTGTTTTGGAATGCCAGGGTCCTCACGCCCTGGGTGGCCTGCTCATCTCTGCTGTAGTTCAGTGAGGTCGTGCAGATGGTCTCCAGGATCTTCTCTCCTGGAGGCAGAACTGGGAATTCTAACCTTTCTGTTCAGTGGCAAGTTTAATTCAGAAAATATTCTGTCATTTTAGAAAATAAATAGGTTCAGCCCAGGTTCAACTCAGCTCATGATAATTGGTTTTAGACTTGAGATTCAGGGAAATTATTTCCACCTAGTTCCAGTTTGGTTTGTTTATCAAATTAGTTCCCTCTCTTCTCATGTGAGACTCAGCTCTGGGGCAGCTCAGGTCATGATTCTTGAGCCCAGAGCCTGAAGCAGAAACACACACTCCCACCCCCACCCTCACCCCAAACACCCGTCCTTTCTTCCCTCTGGAACCTAGAGCATCACATGGCTGATGAAACAGGCAAAGGTGATTGTCTAAGAAAGAGAAAGTGTGCCCCGTCTCACCAGAGCTCAGCGCCTCAACTAGACTAACCGCCTCAGTGCAACCGGAGCCAGAGAGACACAAACACCGAACAAAGAAAACAGCTGCAGGTGCCGGGGCACAAGTTGTATCTACTTAGAGTGGACTGTGCCTGAGGCGGAGTGAACGTCGTGTTGTATAACCGCGGAGAGACTAAATCCAGCACAGGCGACTCACCCCAGCCCGAAAGCCACCACCCTGGCCCTTCTGGGCTGGTTCCATAGGTTATGGGAATCCCACGAAATGTGCCCTGGAGAGGCAGGGTGCTGAGATCGGTTAGACAGCCCGAAATCAACACCATCCCTAGGGAGGTGGTTTTCTTGTTTGTAAACAAACAGCCGCACAAAGGACAGCCCGTGGATGAGAAACGCCATCCTCTATCTACATACACACACAGGCAGGCCCTCTTGAAAGGCCACCGATTTCTGGCTTGATGTCGGTAATTTATCAGAGGTAAAGAATTCTGACAGCGGGAGCCTGAGATGAGGAGAGACTCCCCACGCCCCTCCGCCTGCACCGCTGCTGCTGGTGGCCTGCAGAGGCCTGGCCTAGATCAGATGTTGTCTTATGGGAACTGCAGACTCAGTGGTGACAGCAGCGCGCCAGTGACATGAGCGGGTGACATAAGTGGGACTTCAGAGGGCGTGCATAGGGAACACACTGTCCTGCCAGCCTAGCTTTTGTTTTCTCGCTTGTGATAAAAACCTGGCCGCAGAAAGATCTGCCCCTCCTAAAAGGAAGCCACAGCATTCGTTCAATGACAGAAAAACAACGGACAGGCACCTTAGTTTCAGAGACAACAGGGAGTGGTTGGGTATTGGTTGAACTGAGAGCACGCCCCTCCCCAAGGACGCAGCCGCCACCCAGCTCCAAAGAATCATCCCTTTGACAAGCCCAGCACTCCTAGAGCTAGGGGCTCTTCAAGAGAAACCAGAAACCCAGAATTTTAGGCAAAATCTCTCATCTTTTGAAAAGCTACAACAAATGCATGTGAAGAAAGAAAACAAGTCCCGTGAGGCTAAAAGATCTTTGGCATCAACCTCAGACCCAAAGGCTAGCAAGCCCCGTCTAGAAATCCTGTTATCTAGGCACTCTGGTGGTGTGAAGATGGACATGTGCCTGGGGAGCAGGATGAAAACCAAGGCTAGAAATGGCTTCCGGCCACAGAGGGCTCTGACCATGGGCAGGAGGAATGACAGATGGGCAGGCTCTCTTTCTAGGAGCAAGCCCACGACAGCAGCCACGCTCACCTTTCACAGGCCCCTGTGACATGAAGGACTCTGGCTCAGCCGTGCGTTGACAGGTATGGTAGGCGGTTACTTCGGCTGTTCCAGACTAACCAGGCCTGCTGGTGTTTGTGCCATTCCAGAGTCTCTTCCATATTGACCGTGGCCTCGACCATATGGCCAGTGTTGACCAGAGCAATATGAACACAAGTGATGGGGCCAGAGGTTTGGTGAGTGCTGGTACATCAGGGCTTGCTCTTGGAGCGCTCATTCTTGGAAGCCAGAGGCCACACGAAGAAGCCTCATTTAGCCCCGAAGAGAGACAGTGAGAAGCCGCAGCCTTCAGCCATCCCTGCCACACCTGCTGCGATCTAACCTCCACCCTTGAGCAGCTCCAGCGAAGACCAGCAAGAGAACCTTCCAGAGGAGCCCCCACCAACCCACGTGATTCTGAGAATCGTACAGTGGTGGTTGTTTCAGCCGCTAAGCTTTAGGGTGACTTGTTTCTCCACAGCAGATAAACAATGGGAAGATCCAGTTCCCTTCTGTGTTGGTTAATTTGACGTGTCAACTTGGCTGGGCCACAGTGCCCGGACATTTGGTCAGTCCTTATCCTAAGCATTTCTGGGAAGGTGTGTACTTAGATGAGATTAACATTTAAATCCATAGACTCAGAAAAGCAGATTAGCCTCCATCAGGTGGGTGGGACTTGCCCAATTAGCCCAAGGCCTTCACAGAAAACACAGCTGGCTTTTCTCCAGGAAGCGGTGACTTTGTGAGCACACTCCGTTCTGCATGGCACTGCCTCATCCGCTCTTCCTGAGTCTCCCTCGTGCCAGCCTGCCCTGCAGAGTGTGGACCTGCACAGGTGCAAACAGTTTGGGGCGTGCCTCTGTTCTGGTCACAGGATGAAGCAATCAGAGAGACGGCTGATCGTCCGTGGCTCCACGTATTTATTTATTTATTTATCTGGAGATGAAGTCTTGCTCTGTTGCCCAGGCTGGAGTGCAGTGGCACGATCTAGGCTCACTGCAACCTCTGACTCCCAGGTTCAAGCGATTTTCCTGCCTCAGTCTCCCAAGAAGCTGGAGTTACAGATGTGCACCACCACAACCGGCTAATTTTTTGTATTTTTGGTAGAGACGGGGTTTCATTGTGTTGATCAGGCTGGTTTCGAACTGCTGACCTCAGGTTATCTGCCTGCCTCAGCCTCCCAAAGTTCTGGGATTACAGGCATCAGCCTCTGTGCCCGGCCAGCTCCTCTTTCTATCCATAACGTTTGCAGATGGACCCTTCACCCCTTCACTGTTGCCTGTAGCTACCTTGGTTCTGTGTTTGATACTGTCAGACACGTCGCTAGGTGCTAGAGACACTGAGATGAATTAGACACGCCGGTGATGGTGAGAAAACAAAGAAGTTTGTCTCTACTGAAAGAAAATCAGCTTTTCAAATCAGTGCAATAAAGTTTTACCAGGAGATGAAAGAAAATGGACAAACACAGGATGGAATCGTCACTTCTATATAGGAAGAGAGGACGATCAAGAAAAATATCACAGAGCTGATGACTTGGAAACGGAATCTTCTAAGAATGAATAGGGTCTCTTCCAACAAAGGCATCCTAAGCGGAGGAAACAGCTTTCATGATGGCAGATGGGGAAAAAAGGTCTGGACTCTGTGCCTGACAGGTTTGCCTCGACCTGGGGTGGGGCCTCGACGGGAGATGAGGCGGGAGAGGGGGAAGGGTCGGTGCAGGAGAACTGCGCCATCAAGCCAAGCTCCGGACTTTGTCCTAGGAGGCCTGGGGAGCCATGAATGGCCTTAAGCAGTGGAATGACATGTTGAGATTTTCATTTCAGTAAAGCCTCTCTGCTGTTGGAGGATGAATCCCAGCAGGGTGAAACCAGAGGCCGGGACATCAATTCGGATGTGATTGTAATCGTCTGGGCAAGAGTTGACAGAGTAGGGATGGAGAGAAGGGTGTGTGTTTTAGAGGCTTGGGGAAAATAGAATCTATCTTTGATGACAGATTGAATGTTGGAAGAGACAGAGGAGGAAGGATTTCAGATGCTTCCAGAAGCCTGGCACAGGAGACAGGACAGAGAACGGTAGCTGCCATTTAGCCAAAGAAGGAGCAAATCTGGAAAGAAAAATTGAACTTAGCTGGGCTTGAATTGAGTATGAGGTGCCAGCCGCATTTCCTGGATCTGTCCACGTCCCCCATCTCCACGGCGACTCCTGAGTCCAGCCACCGCCTTCCTATCCTGATAGCAGCAACATTCTCCCAGCTGGTTCCTGTATCTCTTCTCCTGGCTCAAGAACCTCCATGGAATCATACTCTATCCCTGTTGAAACTCTCTAAATCTTCTCATCCCACCAAGAAAACATTCTGGACACCTCTCCGTAGCCCGAAGACCCAGCATCATCTGGCCCCTACGGCGGTCCCCAGCCCTGCCTCGTACCACGTTCCCCTTGCTCGGCATGCTCCAGCCACACTGGCCATCAGAGGCCAACTCCTGGTGAAAGAGGAGAAGAGGGAAGCGAATTAGGGACCCAGCCCTTTCTTTTTCCCGTCTGGAAGGTTCTTCCTGCAGATCTGGAAACGGCCTCCTCCGCATCATTTGGGTCTAAAGGTCACCTTCTCAAAAAGGCCTTTTCCGACTGGCCCCTTATTTAACCCACTCCTTACTCACCACCGTAATCTCCTTCAGAGATCTTAGCCCTGTCTGAAATGTTTCCCATAAGGTCTGTGAAAGCAAGGACTATGTCTGTCTCGTATTCATCATATTCTTGATGGCTAGAACCCTGCAGGGTATGCAATGGGGGCTCAGTAGGTAAATGTTGAACAAAACACACATGAGTGGATGACTGAGCATGTGTGCACAGGAATAAACGCACACACGGGAACCTGTGTATGTGGATGAGGCAGGGACTCATCACAGAACCATGGGCTGGATGTGGAAAGCTGGGTGTTGCAATCCTGCAAGTTGGCTGTGGACACCATGTGAATGGATTGATTGCCCAGGAAAAAGCACGCAGAGTGAGAAGAAATATGAACTGCACACGGCCTCCTCCTCTTCCTTCCTGTCTGTGCCACTTATGAATCCACTGGGCACCTATTGAATTGTGCTTGCTGGGTTAATGGTCCAGAGAGAATGGTCAACGTCCCAAAAGGTGGCAAGTGTCCAGGAGGCCAGATTCTGCCATTTATGACAGTGTCTCTGACCTCCGTGGTGACTCTTTTGTTTTTTTCTTTGAGATGGAGTCTTGTTCTGTGGCCCAGGCTGGAGTGCAGTGGTGTGATCTCAGCTCACTGCAACCTCCGCCTCCTGGATTCAAATGATTCTCCTGCCTCAGCCTACATAGTAGCTGGGATTACAGGCACCCACCACCATGCCAGGCTGATTTTTGTATTTTTAGTAGAGACGGGGTTTCGCCATGTTGGCCAGGCTGGTCTCAAACTCCTGACCTCAGGTGATCTACAAGCCTCAGCCTCCCAAAGTGCTGGGATTACAGGCTTGAGCCACCACACCCAGCTGGTGTCACTTTTTTGAAGCAGGTGACAGCATAAAAGCTGTCAGGTCATCATCCAACCTAAGTTAACATTTCATTTAAAATAAAAAAATAACAAGTTTCTCTGTGACCACTGAAAAGTAGGAAAGTCCATGGAATTTTGTGGTTCGTTGTGAGTTTATTTTCCACAGTGAAGCCGTTTTACTGCCCTTGAACTGCCCACCTACCTCAGTGGAATAGAAGTTGAAGGAGCAGAGAATCACTCCATCTCCCTTGTCTCCCACAGGAGAGACATCAGGGATCCCCTGACTCTTGGCTCCCAAACTGGGGAGGCTCTGAAATCTCCTTACAGCTGTCCCTTTGTACCTTAACCTTAAAAACAAAAAAAAAAAAAGCGGCCTCTGGAGGAACCACCCTTCCCCCCATCTGGAAGGTTATGTCTTAAGCTTAGCCCTTCTCAAAGCTTTCATTGCTCATTGTTGGAGCAATCCAATAGATAATCACCCTTCCTGCTCACTCCCAGCCCATGCTGTTTCTTCTGCAAATGGCTTTTCCGTCCTCTTTGGGATCACACCTTGCACATCTCATTTCTGTGTGCTGATGGGCAGTTCTACCCTGAACTCTCTGGGCTCACTCCTCTGTGGGGCTGCAGTCCCCAAGCAGCTCATGGCATTTGGCTCCATTTGGTGAAGGTGTGATTTGTGGATGTATCATTTATTATCAAGAAGTTTTGGCTGGGTGCGGTGGCTCATGCCTACAATCCCAGCATTTTGGGAGGCTGAGGTGGGGAGTTTGAGACCAGCCTGACCAACATGGAGAAACTCTGTCTCTATTAAAAATGCAAAATTAGCCAGGCATGTGCCACTATGCCTGGCTAATTTTACTCAGGAGGCTGAGGCAGGAGAACCACTGGAACCCACGAGGCAGAGGTTGCGTGAGCCAAGATTGCACCATTGCACTCCATCTCAAAAAAGAAAAAAAGAAGCCTAGCTTGGGCCATTCACACAGCAGTCCCAGAGTCCTGGGTGTGGCAAGAGAGAAAGCCCCCTCACACATGTGCTTTGGAACCCCCTGCTTGTATCACATCTGCTGATGTTCCTTTGACCCACACCAGCCACCTGGCCAAACCCAGGTTCAAGGAGTGCAGAAGAAATATGCAGACTGCCTCCCCCTCCTTCCTATCTGTGGAAGGAGAATTCCACACTTCGCCTCCTGATGGAGAATCAGCAAAGCTCCTGGTTGCAAATAGGCGTGGAGGAATCTGTGGCCATTTTTGCAATTGACCACAATTGTGTGCAATTTATCGCATCGCGTATACCATAATCGGTAAAAGCAGTTTACGTGATTTTCTGCAGTTAAGTGATTTTCTGCTGTTCCCATTTTTTACCCTCTTCAAGTGTTTGCCCAAATATCACCCCAAGAAGGCCCATGTTTCTTGTTTTTCCTTAAAATCACATGTGCCTTTGTGTTATTTTATTTGATTTATTAGTTTTTTTAAGAGTCAGAGATCTCCATTAGTGAAATGGAAATCACAACACCAGGAGATACCATCTCACATCAGTCAGAATGGCTACAATTAAAAAGTCAAAAAAAGTCAACAGATGCTGGCGAGATTGTGGAGAAAGAGGAACACTTTTACATTGTTGGTGGGAGTGTAAATTAGTTCAACCATTGTAGAAGACAGTTTGGCAATTCCTCAAAGACTTAGAAGCAGAAATACCGTTTGACCCAGCAATCCCATTACTGGGTATATATCCAAAGGAATATAGATCATTCCTTTGTAAAGATAAATGCACGTGTATGTTCATGCACCACATTCACAATAGCAAAGACATGGAATCCCAAATGCCCAATGATAATAAACTGAGTAAAGAAAATGTGGTACATCTACACCACGAACTACCATGCACCCATAAAAAGGAAGAAGATCATGTCCTTTGCAGGGACGTGGATGGAGCTGGAGGCCATTATCCTCAGTGAACTAATATAAAAACAGAAAACACATGGACAGATTGTGAGGAACAACACACACTGGGGCCTGTCGGAGGAAGCAGAGGGAGGAGGCAGAGCATCAGGAAGAACAGCTAATGGATGCTGGGCTTAATACCTAGGTGATGGGCTGATCTGTGCAGCAGACCACCACGGCACACGTTTACCTATGTAACAAACCTGCACATCCTGCACATGGACCCCAGAACTTAAAAAAAAATAAAGAGTCAAGGAACTTACTTCCTCTGTTCCCGGGGCTGGAGTGTAGTGGCACGATCACAGCTCACTGCAGTTGGCAACTCCTGGGCGCAAGCCATCCTCCCACCTCAGCCTCCCAAGTGCGCATCACCACACCTGGCTAACTTTTTTTATTTTTTGTAGTGATGAGGTCTCACTATGTTATCCAGGCTGGTCTCAAACTCCCAGGTTCAAGTGATCCTGCCACCTTGGCCTCCTAAAGTTTTGAGATTCCAGGTATGAGCCACCATCCCCAGCTACATATAATTTTAAACATCCAAACACGACAACGGCCTCAACCCTAATTTATTTTTCCCTATCATTATCGCTTTTGGACATATGAGGTAATTTGCTGATTTATTATAGTGATTGTACCTACCCTCTGTAGAATACATGCTCCGTTGGAGCAAAGCTTTTTATTTGTTTTATTGACTGACATAGCCCATGGGGGATGTATCTCATTAGACACTCATTAGGCCCCCAATAAATATTGGTGATTTTTTTAAATAAATGAGTGCACTGACTTCAAAATCTAAGTCATAAGCAAGAATGAGATACTCCTGATTCCACTTATAAGTATTTAATGTCATTTTTTCCTTTAGTCTAGTTAATTCCCCATTTTCTGAAACGTATGTGGTTTTGGCAGCCTGTTACTTTTCAGCACTGTGAAAGTCTCCATTGGTAAGGAATTTCCAAGCCATGCACCAAACCAAAGAGAAGGCTCTCAGCATGAAGTGCGGTCCAGACGGCTGAGAGCTGCCCTGGCTGTATTTGCATTTCCCCTTCCAATATGCGCAACAGGATCTTTCCCAAATCACAGCATTTGTTCTCAGACTAAATACACCTTTGTGCCTGGCACTTTACTTCTTAACAGCTGTCACTGGGCAAAGCCCGTGGCACATGTCAGGGACAGAGTTCTATTTCTTAGGAGTTAATCACTCAACTTGGTCCTCCCACCTGCGGTAAGCAATGCGCGTCCTGCTCTCCTTGGCTGCCCTTCAGCGAAGTTAATTACCAACAGTAAGATATTTCCTGTCCTCTCAGAGGCCCTGGCGAAAGTCTTGAAATGGATTTTAATTCACTGTAATTATTCTCTGAAGTGTTGTATGGTAGAGAGAGCCATCAAAGCAATTTGGGAGGATACTGCAAATCCCAGGAGGCAAAGAGTCCTCTCCCTAGATCAGAGAAGGAAAGACCATCTTCTTGTTATTCTGCTTCTCCGGGTGGCCTGCCTTCTTCTGTGGGCTTGGCCAAGCAGAGGGAAAATTTCCTGAAATTCCAGGAGCTAGAATTATGGGTTCCAACAACTGCCTATGGTGACCCAGTGGTGGCTACGTCCCTCTGTTCTTCAGTAAAATAATTACACCTTCTCTTCTGAACAGTATGGTGGAGTCACACTGTATGTGAATGTGTTGTGGGAATCCAGTTGCTTACATAAGCATGGCAGGGGGGATATACAGTGAGAGATATAATAATCCAATAAGAGGGAGATTTTGCCACGCTCATACACTGAGGAGCTACCTAGTGGCAAAGGTAAGAAGGGAGTTGAAATCTGCTCTCCTCCTGACACTCTCCCTTCCCAGATGCCTCTGGAGGTGTGAACATCTCTCTGCATATGCATTTGAAGATATCTAGTTCCAATGAGGTCCCTGAGCATAAGCCTCCTCAGTGGCTCCCAAGTTGTGTGTTCATAAATGCAAAGGAAACTGTGACCGGTGTGCTCGCTGGAAGGGAGCACACCTATGTTGGAATTACTCTAGATTCTACTTGATGTTTTGCAAGGGTAAGGAGTAAGGAGTTTGCAAGGGTAATGTGGACTCTGCTAGATATTTTACTTCACATCTTAACCCCTATAAGAGTGTCAACTCTACTAAACCTAGAAGAATTTTGGACATGAGAAAAAAAAAATTTGCAAACTAAGGACACTAACTCTGAGACATTAGATGGACGAAGTACCATTGCGTTTGCAACAATAATAAATTGTGTAAGCTACAGGGGCTAAGTACAACAGCAAGATGACTTTGCTTATTTAGTTACTGATTGATTTAGAGATAGTGTTTTGCTCTTTTTGCCCAGGCTGGAGTGCAATGGGGAGATCTCAGCTCGCTGCAACCTCTACCTCCCAGTTTCAAGTGATTCTTCTGCCTCAGCATCCTGAGTAGCTCCATGGCTATTTTTATTTTTTGTATTTTTAGTAGAGATGGGGCCTCTTTATAATAATTTTATTTATACATGATTTGGAATGATTTTCTTATATAACCTTTCCACTTAAAATATTTGTAATACAAATAAGGAAACTGAGATACATACTGTAAGTGACATGATCAACATCAGACTGGCAGTAAGTGGTTATCAAACCCTGGCTCTTGGTGTCAAGTCCTGGGCTCCTTTTACTCCAGTGTACGACATCATTCTTGAAAAGCAGGCCATCCATATGCAAAAAACTGAAACTGGACCCCTTCCTTACACTGTATACAAAAATTAACCCAAGATAGATTAAAGACTTAAATGTAAAACCCAAAACCATAAAAACCCTAGAAGAAAACCTAGCCAATACCATTCAGGACATAGTCATGGGCAAAGACTTCATGATAAAAATGTGAAAAGCATTTGCAACAAAAGCCAAAATTAACAAATGAGATCTAATTAAACTAAAAAGATTATGCATAGCAAAAGAAACTGTCATCAGAGTGAACAGGCAACCTACAGAATGGGAAAAAACTTTTGCAATCTAGCCGTCTGACAAAGGTCTAGTATCCAGAATTTACAAGGAACTTAAACAAATTTACCAGAAAAAAACAACAGCCCCATCAAAAAGTGGGCAAAGAATCTGAACAGACACTTTTCAAAAGAAAACATGAACGTGGCCCACAAACATATTTTAAAAGGCTCAACATCACTGATCATTAGAGAAATGCAAATTAAAACCACAGTGGATACCATCTCATGCCAGTCAGAATGGCAATTATTAACAAGTCAAGAAACAATAGATGCTGGTGAGGCTGTGGAGAAATAGGAATGCTATTACACTGTTGGTGGGAGTGTAAATTAATTCAACTGTTGTGGAGGACAATATGGTGATTCCTCAAGGATCTAGAAGCAGAAATACCATTTGACCCAGCAATCCCATTACTGGATATACACCCAAAATAATATATCATTTTACTATAAAGACACATGTACACATGTGTTAATTGCAGCACTATTTACTATAGCAAAGTCATGGAACCAACCCAGATTTCCATCAGTGATAGACTGGATTAAAAAAAAATGTGGTACATATACACCATGGAATACTACACAACCAAAAAAAATAAATGAGATTATGTTCTTTGCAGGGACATAGATGAAGCTGGAAACCATCATCCTCAGCAAAAAACACTGGAACAGAAAGCCAAACACTGCATGTTCTCACTCACAAGTGGGAGTTGAACAATGAGAACACATGGACACAGGGAGGGGAGTATCACACACTGGGGCCCGTTGAAGGGTGTGGGATGAGGGGAAGGAACTTAGAGGATGGGTCAATAGGTGCAGCAAACCACCATTGCACACATATACCACCATTGCACACATATACCACCATTGCACACATATACCTACATAACAAACCTGCACGTTCTGCAAATGTATTGCAGAACTTAAAATAAAGAAAAGCAGACATCATTATTTCGGATGCCCTAATTATTATGTTGACTGAGTATTTATGTAACCAGGCTACGTTTGTTCTGTTCCAGTTTTATTAAGATAAATTTGTATTTCCCTCTTCTCTTGAACCACAACTTAAAATTACTCCAAAATTTGAGCAATTTGGAGATTTTCTTACCTGTCTTCAGAATATCTGTAGACACTGAAAAAGGATTACAAATTTTCAAGACGTCCTCAGCACATGCAGATTTTTTTAAATGCTGGCAACTGGGGGAAGGGGGGCTAGAAGTTGAGACTCCATCCTAAAGAGCCAGTCAGTGCATTAGTCATTATGGACATTCACAAAAATAACGTAATCACATGCATTACCTCTCAGTTCATAAATGCAAAGTGACAGCCTATGACTTAGCTTCAAAAATGGTATTATCAAGACAAAAAGAATCTGAGAGGAAATTGAGAACGCAGGAAAGAGAAGGTGATAGAATTGAACACTGGCGTAAACATAAATCACAAAGGAAGATTGGTTTAATGCAATATGAGAGTCAGAAGCTGAAGGTGTTAAAAAGATCATCCACTCATTGGATGAAGAATCCCTCAGGCTGAAAATCTTTGGTGAGAAAAAGCCAGATGTGGACAAAAAGAGCCAGCTAGATAGAGGCTGTTTAAGCTTATATGAGAAATAACATATCATTAGGTAACACCCTATTTTATAAATTTTAGGTACAAGGTAAGAAATATTTCTGGGAGTACAAAGTATCATATCTTTCATCTCAAAAGTAGTTTCAAAACAGCCCATTTTGAAGATTTTTCTTAGATCCGAAGCTTATTAATCTTATATACGCTTATCTAGTTCTACTGTGCTTTGAAGATACTGTGTTGGCTATAAATTGAAGGTTCACGGCAACTCTGGGTTAAGCAAGCCTGTCAGCACCATTTTTTGAACAGCTGTGCTCAGTTCATGTCTCTGTGTCACATTTGGGTAATTCTCACAATATTTCAAGTTCTTTCTTTATTATACCTGTTATGGTGATCTGCAATCAGTGATCTTTGCTGCTACTATTATAATTGCTTTGGAGCACCACAGATCTCACCCATAGAAGACAGTGAACTTAATAAATATTGTGTGTCTTCTGACTGCTCCACCAACCCACCAATCTCCCACCCCTTTCCCTTTCCTCGGGCTTCCCTATTCCCTGAGACTCAATAATACTGAAATGAGGCCAGGCCAAGTGTGGTGGCTCACGTCTGTAATCCCAGCACTTTGGGAGGCTGAGGTGGGCAGATCACCTGAGGTCTGGAGTTCGAGACCAGCCTGACCAACATGGAGATACCACATCTCTACTAAAAGTGCAAAATTAGCCCAGCATGGTGGCGCATGACTATAATCCCAGCATTCAGGAGGCTGAGTCAGGATAATCGCTTGAACCCGGGAGGCGGAGGTTGCAGTGAGCCAAAATCACGCCATTGCACTCCAGCCTGGGCAACAAGAATGAAACTCCATCTCCAAAAAAAAAAAAAGAAAGAAAGAAACAAAAGAAAAAGAAATGAGGCCAATTAATAAACCTACAGTGGCCTCGCAGTGTTCAAGTGAAAGGAAGAGTCTCTCACTTTAAATCAAGAGCTAGAAATGATTAAGCTGAGTGAGGAAGGCACATGGAAAGCCAATATAGGCCAAAAGCTAGGCCTCTTGCCTCAGTTAGCCAACTTGTGAATGCAAAGGAAAGTTCTTGAAGGAAATGAAAACTGCTGCTTCAGTGAACACACAAATGATAAGAAAGTGAAATAGCCTTATTGCCGATATGGAAAAAGTTTTTGTGGTCTAAATAGAAGATCAGACCAGCTGCAACATTCCCTTGAACCAAAGTCTCATCCAGAGCAAGGCTATGTAGGCTGAGAGAAGCAAGGAAGCTGCAGAAGAAAAGCTGGAAGCTAGCAGGGGTTTAGGGAAAGAAGCCATCTTCACAACATAAAAGTGCAAGGTGGACCAGCAAGTGCTGATGGAGAAGCTGCAGCGAGTTCTCCAGAAGATCAAGTTAAACATCATTGAGGAAGGTGGCTACGCTAAGCAAGAAACAGTCTTCCAGGGAAAGAAGATGTCGTCTGGTGCTTTCATAGCTAGAGAGAAGTCAGTGCCTGGCTTCAGAGCTTCAAAGGACAGGCTGACTGTCTTGTCAGGGTCTAATGGAGCTAGTGACTTTATTGAAGCCCATGCTCATTTAGCATTCCCAAAATCCTAGGGCCCTTAAGAATTATGCTCAGTCTAGTCTTCCTGAGCTCTGTAAATGGAACAAAAAGCCTGTATAACAGCATATCTGTTTGTAGCACAGTTCACTAAAGATTTTAAGCCTACTGTTGAGACCTACTTATCAGAAGAAAAGATTTCTGTTAAAATATTCCTGCTCATTGACAATGCACCTCATCACCCAAGAGTGCTGAAGGAGGTATACAAGGAGATGAACCTTGTTTTCACATCTGCTAAAACAACATCCACTCTGTAGCCTATGAAGCAAAAAGCAATTCTGACTTTCAAGTGTTATTATTTAAGTAACACATTTTGTAAGGCTACAGCTGCCACAGACCATGATTCCTCTGATAGGCCTGAGCAAAGTAAATTGCAAACCTTCTGGAAAGGATGCACTATTTGCCATTAAGAGCGTGTCTGATTCATGAGAAGAGCTCAGAATATCCACATGAACCAGGCTTTGGAAGAGGTTGTTTCCAGCCCACCTGGATGACTTTGAGGGGTTTAAGATTTCAGTGCAGGCAGTCACTGCAGGTGTGGGGGAAACAGCAAGAGAACTAGAATTAGAAGTGGAGCCTGAAGATGGGACTGAATGGCCACAATCTCATGACAAAACTTGAATGAAGTAGAGTTGCTTTTTATGGATGAGCAAAGAAAGTGGTTTCTTGAGATGGAATCTACTCCTGGAGAAGATGCTGTGAACATTGTTGAAATGACAACAAAGGTCTTAGGATACTATATAAGCTTAGTTCATTAAGTAGCAGGATTTGAGAGGATTGATTCCAACTTTGAAAGAAGTTCTCTCATGGGTAAATGCTATCAAACAGTGCAGTGTGTGATAGATAAGTTGTTCATGAAAGGAAGAGCCAATCGATGGAGCAAACCTCATTGTTGTCTTATTTTAAGACGTTGTCACAGCTGCCAATCTTCAGCACCCACCAGCCTGGTCAGCCAGCAGCCATCAACCTCAAGGCAAGACCCTCCACCAGCAAAAAGATTATGACTCATTAATAACTTAGATGATCGTTAGCATTTTTCCCTTTATTGCCCATTTTAGGTTTCTTTCTATATAAAAGAAATATATATATATTTATTTCCCCCCCGCCTTTTTGTAAATTGTACTTTAGGTTCTGGGGTACATGTGCAGCTCATGCAAGGTTGTTGTATGGGTGCACACATGGCAAGGTGGTTTGCTGCCTCCATCCTATATCCGGCATTTCTCCCCATGTTATCCCTCCCCAAACGTCCCTAACCCCCGCTGTCCCTCCCCTAGCATCCCCACAACTGACCCCAGTGTGTGATGCTCCCCTCCCTGTGTCCACATGTTCTCATTGTTCAACACCTGCCTATGAGTGAGAACATGCAGTGTTTGATTTTCTGTTCTTGTGTCAGTTTGGTGGGAATGATGGTTTCCAGATTCATCCAAGTCCCTACGAAGGACACGAACTCATCGTTTTTTATGGATCATTAGCATTTTTATCAATAAGACTTTTTTTTTTTTCAATATGGAGTCTCACTGTGTCACCGAGGCTGGAGTGCAGTGGTCCAATCTCGGCTCCCAGGTTCAAGCAATTCTCCTGCCTCAGCCTCCCTAGTAGCTGGGATAACAGGCACCTGCCACCACACCCAGCTAATTTTTGCATTTTTAGTAGAGACTGGATTTCATCCTGTTGTCCAGGCTGGTCTCAAACTCCTGAACTCAAGCGATCTGCCTGTCTTGGCCTCTGAAAGTGCTGGGATTACAGGTGTGAGCCACCGCACCTGGCCCTCAATAAGATATTTTTTAAATTAAGACATAATGCAATTTCATACATACTAGCCTACAGTATAGTGTAACATAACTTATACGCACTGGGAAACCAAAAACTTCATGTAACTCTCTTTATTGAGATATGAGCTTTCTTGCAGTGGAGCCAAATCCACAATATCTCCAAGGTACGCCTGTATCAACAAATATTTTCAGGGCTTATTAGCTTGCTCTCTGCACTGCAATGCATACCCCAAACCTGTTGGTGAATTACTTCCTGCTCCATGGACCTTTGTTGCCAGCCCAAGATGTCATCATCTTTTATTTATTCACAGTTTGCATATGGTAAGAACATGTGGGAACAGCTCCCCCTCTTTGCCTCACCCCTGACCTGGAAGGAGCAGCTCTAGATGAGAAAGGGATTTGGAGACTTCATCATTATTCATGAAGAAGTCAGACCGCCTGGACCCAATTAAGCTCTGGCCATGGTCCAGCTTGGCATCCGAAAGTGTAGACATGACCGGAACCAGGGCAAGCGTGAGGATTGCCGGTGCTACATAGATCTTTTTGAAATAAAATACTTGTGTATCTGATTTAATGTGTTAGAAAAATATAAGTAATATATCAAAACAGGGATCGCAAATGTTTCGCTTAGAAGAAGCTTAAGGACTTTTTTGTGAAAGAAAAAAAAAGTAGTATAGTGGAAGTGGTGTTTAGACACATGGCATTTTGAAAAAATAAAAATAAATGTGAAGATAGTACACACAGATGTCTAAAGCATGAGATGGCCCCTGCAGTACAATTCATTCATTCATTTAAGTGCATCTTGAATCCCCTCTCCATGTCAGTCCCTCATCTTGATGATGGAAATACGGAGGTAAACAAAAAATCGATAAAGCAGTTTGTCCCATTGTATTTGCATGCTAAGAAGGGAATGTTTCATTTAAGATGCGATCAGATAGAAAATAACACAACGACAGACTAAGAGTGGTTAATAATAGAAGTTATTATCCATTTGGCATGACATCAAGCTCAGAGACTGCCAGTTCTGGATGAGGCTTTGTAGCATGCCATGCAGGGGGACCCAGGCTGGCTTCCCAGCAGTTCCTTTGACTCAGTCCTCACTGTCACCTGATGGCTGCCATTGCTCTCGCCACACCTCACACCATCTTTCTCACAGTTGTATTTTGTGCCTGGTCACCACAGATAACGTGTTTGCGACTCCCAGTCCACAGATAAGTATAGGATGAGTGAACGCTCGGGTGGTTTTTCTCAGAGCGGGACCCCCAGACTAGCTGCATCAGCACCACCTGAGAACTTGATAGAAATGCAAGTTTTTAGGCCCCACCCCAGACCTACAAAATCAAAACCTCTAGGGCTGGGGGCTGGCGATCTATAGTTTAACAAGGCCTTCGGATGACTTGGTTGTGGGTTGAAGTTTAAAAACTGCTTTACGAAAATTCTATTTGGGTAAAAAGCAGCCTGATTTCAGCAAAAGTACATTCAAAGGGTTGATTCCTAAAGCGACACAAAGTAGATATCAGGAATTAGGTAGGACTCTAGATCCTCTATCGGCCACTAGCTAACTGTGGAATTTCAGGAAGTAAATCAACCTTCCTAGGTTTTATTTCTTTACATGGTGATGGGAGTTGGGTAGAGTTTGAGAAGAGAGTTAACTATGTCAGCGGTTCTCAGCCAAGGGTGATTCCCCACCCAGGGGACACTGGGCAATATCTAGATACATTTCTGATTCCCATCAGGATACCAGCAGCATCTGGAAGGTAGAGGACAGAGATGACACTAAATAACCTATAACTTATAGGGCAGTCCCATAAAACAAAGAATGCTCCAAGCTTAAATGTCTGCAGGGCCCAGGTGGAGAGGCCCCTGGGGGAGTGAACTTGAGGGTCCATCACAGCTCTGGGAACCACAACACAGGTGGACCTTGAGGACGTCACGTTAAGTGAAGGAAGCTGGACACGAAAGCCGTGTCTTATATGACTCCATGTACGGGACACGTCTGGAATAGGAAAATCCGTAGAGCAGAAAGTAGATTAGGGGTCCCCAGGGGCTGGCAGGGGCAGGAATGGAAGTGACTCATAATGGGTATGGGGATTCTTTTGGGTGTGGCAAAAATTACACAATGGTCATGGTTTCGTGACTCAAAGAATATACTAAAAATCAATTTTATACCTTTAAATGATAATTTTTATGGTATGTGAATTATATATCAATAAAGTTGTTATAGAGAAAAAGTCCCAAAAGAGGAGATGGATTGAGGAGCCCAAATAGCAGGCTCCTTAGTGGAAACTATACTTATAACTCTTAGAGAAAGCTGCAATTTTTCCAGGGATAATGCCGTCACTGTTTGAAAAAAGGAGCACATTTTCCAAGAATCATCGTGACTTTCATTCTATTAACTCTGAACTTGCCATTTTGTCTCAGTGAATATGGCTATATTTTTACCTTTTGCAAAAAGCTCGATTGTTTTGGAAACCACTCAGAGAAAGCCCAGAAAAGAAAGACTTCTCTTCGACAGCTCTCTTCCTCTAAAAGGTCCCCCCACCCATGCACAAACATTTCTTGATGGTGACAGTGTACTAATCTTCATGTCCAGTGCAGCCTCCTTTAGGATTCTGAATAAAACATGGTTCTTTGCACTTCCTAGAGCTCCCATATCTTAGAAATCCTGAATCCAGGGCTTGGGTGGGCTCCCAATTGGGCCAGCTGCCATTTGAATTCACAATTAAATTATTTTAATATTAAATAGGTATACATACTCTAGATCTAAACTGTATCTACTATTGTACAGATTCCACAGTGTCAGAAGGTTTGTTTTAAGGAATCGTCTTCAGTGAGAGGAATGATGAGTCAAGAAGCAGTAAGAGAAGACGAAGGTCCCTGATCTTTCCTCATCCTGTGAGGACCTGTGACAGGACCAGCCGCTGCTGTCCCTCCTGCAGAGGCCCCTGACTCCTGCCACTGCTGTAGCCAGAGACGAAATGTATGTGGCCCTTTAGACGGAGCAGGGATTTTCCAGATTCCCACAGTCACCTGTCCGAATTGTAGCCCCAACACGGAGTCCAGTGAGAGTTAATAGGTCCTATTGGGTGCATCACCATTTACATTGAGCCCACGTCACTCATTTTTACCTGCCTACGCCCTGTGGGCATTTGAGCTCGTGATGCCTGCTGTGAAAATTAGACCAGTTGTCAAGGTCCAGCTTCCCTAATGGCTTGCTCTGTAACTGGGCAACTTACATAACCTCGCTGAACCAGACTTTCATCACCTGCAGAATAGCGATCATAATAGCTGCTGTTTCCAATGGTGGCTGTGAGAACTGAAATAAGGTAATGCATATAAACATGATAACCCAGGGCCCAGAACATAGCGTCACGTGAATAGCCACTATTATTCTTATTGTGAGCATCGTGCCCGGGGTCATGCCAGCATCCCTTTTGTGATTTAATTTTTTTCTACACTTACACAAAGGAAGGCAATCTAGCAAAAGTCTATCCAGAAGGAGGTAAGGCTCTGTGGGACGACACACTTTGTACCATGTTTTAGCTTTTTGTCCTGCTTTGTTTTTAACATGGCAGAGTATCCCTTTTGTAGGGAGGAAAAAAAGAAGAAGAAAAAAAAGAAACGTCTTTCTGCCCTTGGCCAAAGTTTTATTTTTAACACCGGTCAATTTCCAGTTCAGGGAGAACACGTGTGGAGAATGGTGTCAGAGGAACCGGATGGAAACAGGCTCACTTCTTGTTTTATTTTGCAATGAACATTTCGCTATGTTTGTTTTATCACACACCTATGTATCCATCCCTATAACAACTGACCCATTTCTTTGTCCGTTTCAAAGTTAGTTGCAGACATCACAAAGCTTTATCTATAAACACTTGTCTATCATTAAGCAGAGTTGAATGTCTTTACAGCGCATTTTTTAATGTAGACTGTACACACCATGAAACGCACAAATCTTAACAGTACCCAGTGATGAGTTTTGAGACACGTGTACAGCTGTGAGTCCTAGACAACCATCCAGACACACATCATTCCGCTGCTTCAGAAAGTTCCTTCAGGTCCCTCTCAAGACCATCCCACCCTCTCCAGGCGCAACCACGATTCTGCCATCTTCTTAATCCATTAGTCTACCTATTGCTAGAGTTTCATATAAATCAGATCATTCGGTGCATATGGAGGGCTTCTTCCATTCCACACAATGTTTTTGAGATTCAGTCATGTTATGATGTGAATCAGTAGTTCTTTCTTTTCATTGCAGAGTCATTTTCCCATATATGAACATACCACTATTTTCCTCAGAGAATTCCAGCTTTTAGCTCATTTGACTGAAGCTGGTTTGAATGCTGAATATGCAAGCCTCTGTGCAGACATGTGTTTGGACTGTTCTCTAGTAAATACCTGTGAATGGAATAGGTTGGCATATGGTTAGGCCTGTGTTCCCACCCGAATCTCATCTTGTAATCCCCAGATCCCCATACGTTGAGAGAGATACCAGCTGGAGGTAATCAAATCGTGGGGGTGGTTTCCCCCATGGTGTTCTTGGGATAGTGAGTAAGTTCTCACGAGATCTGATGGTTTTATAATGGGCTCTTTCCCCTTCACTCAGCGCTTCTTCCTGCTGCCTCGTGAAGAAGGTGCCTTCGTTCCCCTTCGCCTTCCACTGTGAGTGTAAGTTTCCTGAGGCCTCTCCAGCTATGCTGAACTACGAGTCAATTAAACCTCTTTCCTTTATAAATTACCCAGTCTCAGGCAGTTCTTTATAGCAGTATGAAAAAGGACTAATACAGCTGGGTATGTGCTTAACTTTACAAGAAACTGTCAGACTTCATGCCATCAAAGTCTGAGAATTCCAGTTGCTCCAAGTACTTCCCAGCATTAGATTATTTTAGCTGTTTAATTGCAGCCATTATGGTGGGTGGGTAGTGGTATCGCTTTGTGGGGGACAAGCCTGTTTTAATATCAGGCCAGTGGAGAGCAGTCACCACCAGTGATGCGAAGCCTTGACTAAGGTCAGAGGAAAGGCTGTCATGTTCCACTTTTGACATGAGTTGACCAGGAAATGCATTCCTGGGAGGCATGGAACCTGGGGCTGGGTTATCTCCCACTGGCTCCCAGGCTGTGTTGTGGCTGTTTTCATTCCAGGCTGCTTTGTGGTTTTCATTTTTTCCTGAAGAATTTGCATATAAATTGAGCTGCATACTGGGTCACTCCTTGAAGAGCTGGCGAAAGTCAGCCACAGTATTTGGATCCTCAGTTCCCACCAGTGAAGGCCTAGGAAGCCATTCAGTGTCATGCACTTGAACAAAGGAAAGAATAATTTGGTGCCAACTTCCATCCACCTGGGACATCTCAGTGTTCCTCTTCCTTCGGGAATAGATTGTGGTTCCAGATGAGGAGGATTAATGGCTTGGATGAGAATAAAGTAGCCTTTTATCCCTGTATCAGTCTGAACTGACAGGAACATCACAGAGATGACTGGAAAGAATTGAATGAAGGGGCATTCTCAGAGGGTGTGGGGGATGGGAAAGCACCCAGGGATTTATAACAATGGGAAGCCATGAACACCCCAAAGCCTGGAGGAGCAGGGAGGGGGAGCTGGTGCTGGACCCCAATACAGTGATATCAGAGAAGGAAGCCTCCCATGGACTGGAAGCTTCATCCATGGAGAAATAGAGGCACCCACCACTGCCCAGCAGCAACCCAGCAGGGAAAGGGGTGGCAACAAACACCCCAGCCTTTCTGTCCTCCTATTCCTGTCAGTGCCTTCCAGGGGCCAAGTCCAATCCCAGATCTAGTAGGAAGAGAGGCTCTGGTGATGTAACCCATAGAAGTCAGCTTCCTCGGGGAGGTGGGGGCAGAGAATGGCAGAGGATGAATCTGCAGAGGCAGAAGGTGGGGAAGCAGCAGAGTCCCAGAACTCATTTAACTCATAATAGCTGTTGTTTGAATGTAGGAGGAAGAAATGAAAAATGCTATTTCAAACAAGAATTACTGCAGCTGTTTTAGCATTGTTAGCTCATGAAATGCTTCATCAATTTTGAGACACAAACACAATTACAACTTGTATTATTGAAAACTAGTTTCTTAAGGGCACACCTGCCTTATTATCAGTTTGTCTAGAATGTTCTGTACAAAGTCCACCCCTTCTGAGTCTTGCCCAAGAATTTCAGGGGTCTGCAGGTGCAAGTGAGGTCTTGAGGAGCCGCTCCCAGGACCCAGTGTCAGAGGTTCCCTGCTGCTGTTACACCTTGCAGCCACACAGTGTCACTGTCGAGAGCTGGTCCTGTGCAGTCCAGTGGCCACTTGGCTGATGCTGGGGGGATGACTGTGCTTGCTCAGGTCCCTGGCAAGTCTGCACAATGACGCATTGTGTTAGACCGTTCTTGCCTTGCTATAAAGAAATACCTGAGAGTGGGTAATTTATAAAGAAAAGAGGGTTAATTGGTACAGAGTTCTACAAGTTATAGAGGAAGCATGGCTCTGGCATCTGCTTCTAGGAAGGCCTCAGGAAGCTTCCAAACATGGTGGAAGGCAGAGGGGGAACAGACATGTCACGTGGTAAAATCAGGAGCAAGAGTCAGGGGGAGGTGCCACGGAGTTTCAAATGACCAGCTCTCATGTGAACTCAGAGTGAGAGCTCACTGATCACCAAGACACTCATGAGGGATCCACCCCCATGACCCAGTACCTCCCACCAGGCCCCACCTCCAACAGTGGGGATCACATCTCACCATGAGATTTGGAGGGGACATCCAAACTACATCACTCATCACGGGTGTTAATATTAATACCCACTTCACTTTTCATGTTCACTGTGTTTGTCAGCTCCAACTGCCATGAAATACCATACACTGGGCGGCTTAAGCAAGACATTTATTTTCTCACAGTTTTGGAGGCTGTGTATCTAACATGAAGATGTCAGCGGGGTTGCTTTCTGGTGAGGGCTCTCTTCCTGGCTTGTGCACAGCTGCCTTCTCTCCCTGTCCTCACAGAGTCTTTCCTCGGTGCATGGAGAATGCAAGCTCTCAGAGGCCTTTAATTTCTTATAAGGACATCAATCCTGTCATCTTAGGCCCTCACCCTTATGACCTCTTTTATCCTTAATCACTTCCCTAATGACCCTGTCTCTGAAAACAGCCAGATTGGAGTTAGAGCTTAAACATAGGGCACTGAGAGGGGCACAGTTCAGCCTATAACCCTCACCCATTATTCTCTAAGACATCACACTGTTCAAAAGGAGAACCACATGTTTCCCAACAAAACTGTCAGGGCTTCATGCTAAGCAAGAGTCACAGGTCTGCAGTCGCAGACCTGCTTTGCACTCCAGAGGAATACCCCTCTCTGGATCACTCAACACTTTCATTTGAGTTTTAGAAGTCTGCCTCTTCCCCAGCAACAAAGTGGCAGTGTGAGGATCCTGCTTTAGAATACTGCAGCGTTTTGAGCTCTTCACTCTCAGGACTTAGGTGCTTGCCCACACTACATTTCAGAATTAAGCGATTCTGACATGGCAAAGTAGGTCAACCTCCAGGGGGCCTGTGGCTTCTACATCTAAACAGAGGGGAGGCTGGCATGAGTTGGGTAACAATTTCAGTGACTCTCCAACTTAATCTCTGTCCAGCAGAAGAACTCAGAGAGGGGCAAAAGCCATACCAGGGAAGATGGGTTTAGGAAACTATTTTGATAGATTTAGGAAATTACTTTAATAGCTGTTTGGGTACAAGAAGTAAACCAGTTCTTCACTCCAACCCTGCAGCATCTCCCCACTGCTGCGATCTGAGGTTTTCACCCAGCCCTCTGAAATATTTCCTTGAGATAAGTCAGTTATGATACTAAATGTCCACAGAAAGCTCAGGTCACTGGGAAGTCTTCGATTTTGATATTTGGAAGCCAACTCTCAAAGTCTGAGGTGTTCAGTTAAATACTTCTGTTCAGCTGTTTCGTTTTCAGAATTGGTTTAAACAAAAGGAATCAAGGTCCTTTTTACAATTTATTTAGAATACATGATGACCCCCAAAAATGCACAGTCTTCCTTCATGGGCTCTCCCAGGAAGAAGCCAGAATGTTGTCCCTCCTTCCTGCCATTCCTCAGAATGTGTTTCTAAACAGGTTTGGGGAAGGAAGCAGGCAGATACCCAACAGAAGAGAGAGATACTTAAATAATTATTTTACCAGTTTTTAATCACATCACATTTTTACACATTCAACACATTTTTTAGTACATAGTATGCTCTGGGCAGAATTCATCAAAATGGTATTTGCAAATGCTGGATGAATTTTTCTGCAGACAATGATTCAACCACATCTCAAGTCAGTTCATCTAAAATCAAACTCATGTCCCTCAACTCTTGGCCTGAAATTTCTTTAGATGGCATCACCACCATCTTGGTCACCCACACATGAAAACTCTGCAGATCGCCTTTGACCGCTTCTGTCTTCCATCTCTGATGCTCAGTTAATCACCAAGCCCTGCTCCTTTCTTCTTTGTAGTAACCTCTTTGTGCCCTATCAGGCTATGTTCTTCTAAAGCATCCAAGACTCTTCATTTGTGAGGTCAGAAAACTTAAACGCAAGGGAAATTGTTGGTCCTTGTACCTAAAAAGTCAAGGGTTACATAGATTGACTGGATGGATACAGAGGTGCAACACTACCATCAGGAACCAGACTCTCTCTCTCTCTCTTATCTCTGGCTTCACTCATGTTAGCTTCATTCCTAAGCAAGGGGGATGTCAGCAGATTCAACTCCATGATCTACTCTGTTGGCATCACAATGGAAAGAGACATTGTTTCACCTCCTAATGCAAACTAAAGTCTTGGGACTGAGTCTTATTGGCTCAATCTGGGTGATTTGTCCATCTCTGAACAAATCAATGCGACCAGATGGAATGGGATTTACTGACTGGCGAGGCCGGGTCACATGCCAGGTCCCAAGCCAGCTCTTCCAGCCCACTCTGCCTGGGAGCAGGAGAGAGATGATTCTACAATAAAAATGTGAATTGAATTCTGTGAAAAATAGACAAAATGGATGTGGTTGAGGCCAAAACAAGTGCCCATATGACCCCAGCATACGACAGGAGCTGATGCAGTAGCAAAGCATAGATTCCTTCAGAAACACAATCCACTGAGGGAAGTGATTTGCAGCCCCCAAATCAGAGCTCATCCCTGTTCAACAAGCTCTTTCCTCCCCTTTCAACAGAGGGAATTTCATCCTTGCTCCACGCTCTTACTGTCCCATCTCTTCCACCTCAGGCGGCATCTCAGCTCTTACTTCACAGGAAGATGAGAAACTATTGTATGGAAGCAGATTCCCGGCTCCCCGCCCTATCCACAGCCACTCTAACTCTCCCTCTCGTCACAGTGGAGGAGGCAGCCTCCCTCCTGTCTTACAACCATGCCTGTTTTCCTCTGACTCCCCACTACTCTGTCTTACCAATTTCTTTCTTCTTTTTCTTTTTTTTTTTTTTTAGGCCAAGTCTCACAACGTCACAGCATCAACCAGGCTGGAGTGCAGTGGCACAATCTAGGTTCACTTCAACCTCTGCCTCCCAGGTTCAAGCGATTCTCGTGCCTTAGCTACCCAAGTAGCTGAGATTACAGGTGCACACCACCATGCCTGGCTAATTTATTTTGTATTTTTTAGTAGAGACAGGGTTTTGCCATGTTGGCCAGGCTGGTCTCAAACTCCTGGCTTCAAGTGATTTGCCCACCTCAGCCTCCCAAAGTGCTGAGATCACAGGCGTGAGAGCCCATGATATCACAGGCGTGAGTGCCCGCACCTCCCTAAGTGCTGAGATCACAGGTGTGAGAGCCCGCACCTCCCTAAGTGCTGAGATCACAGGATCACAGGTGTGAGTGCCCGTGAGATCACAGGTGTGAGAGCCCGCACCTGGCCAGTTTTCTCTTTTCTGTTGTGCATATTGTCATTTATCTCTCTTCATGCCTTTCTTCCCCAGTTATGAACATGTTCACATTCCCTCCGTGTTAAGGGAAAAACAGATTGACTTTCTATGTAAGGTGTCCCTCCAGCCACTGCCCAGTTTCAGGTTTTCACAGCCCATCCACACGAATGCATCACTTGCACTCATGTGGTCCCTTCTAATCCACACCCACTCTTACCCTCGGCAATCTATTTATCACTGAATTAAAATGGCACTTCTCACGGTAACAGAACCAAATGCTTGCTGTTAAAACCAAGAAATACATTGTCCCTCCTCATCTACTTGAGGTCTCCACTACGTTTGAAACAATTGATGATATGTTTGGCTCTGTAACCCCACCCAGATCTCATCTGGAATTGTAATCCCCACGTGTCAGAGGAGGGACCTACTGGGAAGAGATTAGATCATGGGGGTGGTTTCCCCCATGCGTTCTTACAATGGTGCAGGAGTTTTCACAAGATCTGATGGTTTAAAAGTGGCCATTCTGGGCGTGGTGGCTCATGCCTGAAATCCCAGCACTTTGGGAGGCCAAGGCAGGTGGATCACAAGGTCTGGAATTCGAGACCAGCCTGACCAACATGGTGAAACCTTGTCTCTACTAAAAAAAAAAAATTAGCTGGACATGGTGGCACACACCTCTAATTCCAGCTACTCAGGAGGCTGAGGCAGGAGAATTGCCTGAACCTGGGAGGCGGAGGTTGCAGTGAGCCAAGATCGTGCCACTGCACTCCAGCCTGTGCGACAGAGTGAGACTTCGTCTCAAAAAAAAAAAAAAGTGGCTATTTCCGCTGCTCTCTTTCTCCTGCCACCTTGTGAAGAAGGCACTTGCTTCCCCTTCACCTTCCTCCATGACTGTAAGTTTCCTAAGACCTCCCAGCCATGCGGAACTGTGAGCCAATTAAACCTCTTTTGATTATAAATTACCTAGTGTCAGACAGTATCTTTACAGCAGTGTGAAAATGGACTCATACCATTGATCACTCTCTTCTTGAAAGACTCTTTTTCCTGAAATTCTTCAATACACTCTTCCAGTGTTTCTCCTAACTTCCTTTATGAGGCTGCTCTTCCTCCAGCAACACTTGAAGACAGATGTCCTTTATACTTCCATTCTCTGCCTCTTCATTTTTCAGGATGCCACTCATCCTGAGGAATTTTGTACGTTTGCATGGGTTCAATCAATACCTGGATATACTTCTATGCCAACAGATGATTCCCTGATGAGAAATTCCAAACCACTTTTACGTTTTGAGCTCCAATCGTCTGTGCCATATACCAGCTTGGTATCCCACAGATAACTTAAGATGTCTAAAAGCAAATGCATTATTTTTTCTCAAAATCCTCCTGCTCATCCATTTGTGTTTTCTATTTCAGAAACAAGGAGTCCTTCTTGATTTCTCCTTCTTGTTCATTTTGCCTCCTCTCCCCTGCAAAGCACGCACATGTGTATGCAAACAGAGCGTCAGTCATTAGTTCTAATGTACATATGCATTCGGTTTCCTTATGCATCTTAGAGCAGCCCTCCTCTCTCCACCTTTACCACTACTCTTCTAAGCCCTGCCACCGTCATCTCTTACTTCAATTTCTACAACTCTCTACGTAGTTTTTGGTCTCCAAATGGTACCCTTCCCAAACCACTCTCCATATGGAGATATAAATAAAATATACACGTCACCTACCCCTCTCCTGGCAGCAGGTGCTTCATGATGTTGATATTGTCCTGCTTCATCTCATGTCGCATCTCATCTCCACCCTCTGACAGATTCTATTTATTTCTCCAGCCAAACTGAACAATATCTCCACTGGCACGCCCTGCTAAAACATTCACTCCCCTAATTGGGCCTTTACTCCCTAATAGATAAAATCTAGCATTCTAGCAAGTGGACTGACAGCTGCAGAGGAAAAAGCAATGAAATTATATGTCATAAATTTGAAAAATAAGATTAATTATGATTATGAAAGAAGCCACATTACGTTCTTAATAATCATTCCTATTTTAAAGTTACGTAGGCATTACAGAGACCAGATGGTCTGTGGTTTTATTTTCAGCCAACATTCAGTTATCAAGCTAAAATCATTATCAGCTAATGGAATTTTATATAATTTGTGTGTTTCATTTGCATTTGTGAAGTTTGCAGTGTCTGTTGTTTCCATTGCGTTTGCATCCTATTTTCAATTCATAAAAATAGATCAATGGCTTAACACGGGTTAACTGCAGTGAAAACCTTAGTGACTAAGATCGTAATGTCAGTTTTATGTTCATAATAATGACATGAACATATAGAGTGGACAGATCTCAGGTATAAATAGGAATGTGCTGAGGCAGGCGAATCTGCAGTATGATGATCAAGCATCAAAAAAAGGGTGTGCTCTGGTTTGAATGTGTCCCCCAGAGTTTAGGAGTTAGAGGCTTGATAGCCAGGGCACCAGTGCTGAGAGGTGGGCCCTTTAAGAGGTGATGAGGTCATGAGATCCCTGCCCTCACAAGTGGACTAACGCCGTTACCTCCAGAGTGGGTTAGTCATCTCAGGAATGGGTTACTTATCTTGGGAGTAGGCTAGTTATGATGGAAGTGGGTGAGTTATCTCAAGGATGGGTTAGTTGTCACAGAAGTGGGATAGTCATCTCAGGAATGAGCTATTTTAGGAGTGGGTTAGTTCTTGCAGAAGTGGATTAATTGCTGCAGGGGTGGATTCATTATCTCAGGAGTGAGTTGATTGTCAGGGGAGTGGGTGAGTTAGCTCAGGAGTAGGCTAGTTATCACAGGAGTGGGTTAGTTATTTGGGGAGTGTGTTGGTGATCTCAGGAGTGGGTTATTTATCTCAGGAGTAAGTTAGTATCTCAGAAGTGGCTTATCACAAAGGTGTGGGTTAGTTGAGAATGGGCTAGTTATCTTGAGAGTGAGTTAGTTATCATGGGAGTGAGTTTGTTATCTTCGCAGTGGGTTAGTTATCGTGGGAGCGATTTGGTTATTTGGGGTGTGGATTCACAGGAGTGTGAAAGTTATCTCAGGAGTCTGTAAGTTATCTCAGGAGTCTGTTATTTATCTCGAGAGTGGGTTCAGTATCACAAGAGTGAGTTATTATGAGGGTGGGCTGGTTACTTTTGGGAGTGGGTTCATTATATTGGGAGTGTGTTATGTATCTGGGGAATGGGTTGGGTACCACAAGAGTGGGTTAGTTATGTTGGGAATTGGATAGCCATCTCGGGAGTGAGTTGGTTATAGGACAGAACTAGCTACCTCGGGAATTGGCTAGTTATCATGGGAGTGGGTTAGTTATCTCAGGAGTGGGTTAGATATCATGAGAGTGAGTTGGTTATCTTGGGAGTAGGTTTATTACATTGGGAGTGTGTTGGTTATGGGAGATAACTAGCTATCTCAGGAATTGGCTAGTTATCATGGGAGTGGGTTAGTTATCATGGAAGTATGTTCATTTTACCGGAAGTGAATTGGGTGTCATAGGAGTGGGTTAGTTATCATGGGAGAGGTTTGGTTATTTTGAGAGTAGATTAGTTATCTTGGGATTGAGTTAGTTATCATGATAGTGGGTTTGTTATCTTGGGAATGGATTTGTTTATATTGGGAGTGTGTTATTTCTCTTGGGAGTGGGTTGGTTATTGTGGGAGTATGTTCATTATTTTGGCAGTGGGTTGGGTATCATGGGTGTGGATTACTTAACTCAGAAGTGGGTCAGTTATCATGGGAGTGCTTTGGTTATTTTGGGAGTCAATTATCACAGGAGTGGGTTAGTTATCTTGAGGGTGGGTTAGTTATCATGAGAGTGGGTTGATTATCTTGGGAATGGACTCATTATATTGGGAGTATGTTAGTTATTAACAGTTGGTTGGTTACTGTGGAAGTGGGTTTATTATATTGGGAGTGGGTTGGGTATCACAGGAGTGGGTTAGTTATCTCAGGAGTGGTTTGGTTATTTGGGGAATGGATTATCACAGGTGTGTGTTAGTTATCTCAGCAGTGGTTTGGTTATTTGGTGAGTGGGTTATCACAGGCATGTACATGTGATACTTGGGAGTGGGTTGGTTATTGTGGGGGTGGGCTCCTGATAAAAGGATGCATCTGCCCCCCCCCCCCGCCGTCTCTTGCTCTCCCACCTGCTCTTGGCCTTTGTAGGAAGATGCAGCATGAAGGCCCTTGCTAGATGACTGCACCTTAATGTTGGACTTCCAAGCCTCAAGAACTGTGAGACATAAACGTCTTTTCTTTGTAAGTTACCCAGTCTGCGGCCTTCAGTTATAGAAACACAAAATGCCTAAGCCAGAGTGAGTAGGAAGAATGATAATGACTCTCTGAAAATTGGATTTTATTAAACCAGCATAAAGTCATGGAAATGTTCACAACATTTCAAAAAAAGTACCTCTCTAGCAAGCAAAACTAATGCTTTTTATACCAAACTAACATTGTGGTTAAAGGTAAAGAAAATAAAATCACTCCGTAATCACCATCAAAGATGCATGTACTCCTTGTAGCATAAAATGAGTACAGATCACACCAGCCTGGAGAAGCTTGGAAAGTCAGGTGCAAATTGAATGCCAGAGATGCTTGCAGAGAAAGTGCTATATGGTATTAGCCAGTTCCTTCATTAGATGGCGTTCTGTGTGGGAAAGCAATTACTGGCATCTGTGCATTCTTACAAATGCTTTGTTTTACAAATGTAAGGAGTCATTGATGTGTGTGCTTTATACAAAGCAGCTCCCAGTTTGTGCCCTCTACGTCTATGAAACAGAAATGCTGGCTGACTTCACATTCTGCTGTTTATTTTGTAGTCAACAATATGTTTCCTGGTCTTGATCTTGTAATGCCAGAAAAGTAAGATCAAAAACATCTGAGAATGTGTCTTTTCAGCGGCGTGCACAGAGATATCGGCAGCAATTGCATAATTCTCAGAAAGCAGTTGCCAACTGAAAGCCAGGGCAAATGCTCTGGGTGTGTGAACATTTCAAGCTGCTAGAACTGTGAGAACCAACAAAGTCTAGCTTCCATCTCTAAGGAGTCAGAAAGTTCTAATGAAGAAAAAAAAAAGATAGAATAAGAAAAGGAACCAAGTGGTTGAGAAAAATGGCTTAGGGCGCCAACCATCTGTTACTGCAGCAGATAGAGATATCACAGGGAAAACTCACCAAGATGATCTGTCTTACTAATATCAGCATCATCATTATTAAGTTTTAAAACATTATATCTGATTCACAAATCTGTGATTTATACTCAATCACCAAACACTCATTAAATGACTTCAGGATGCAGGATGTTAAAGACACATTCCCCAAAAGCAGCGACTTTTTATACGGTTCTCTAAGTCCAGTATCACAATGGGTGCTAAAGAGTCCGTAGTTGTTGAATTAATAAATACATCAATAACGTCTCATCCTAGCCCCCTAATATGAGGTTGCAAAATTTGGGAAACTTAAACATATTTTCTGCGGTTTCTAAAAATGAGAATGAATGGAGCACTCTGACATGAGTGGCATGCACAGCCCTCTGGTCCTGGTGCCTGGTTCTTCTCCAGATGCTCTCCCCCCGCCTCCCTCTGAGCTCTGTCCCACTGAAATGTCATCCCACAAAGGCACCACCTTGCATTCACCCCCCTTCCCTGGACCCTCGGAGCATCTCCAAATGAGGTCTGTGGACTATCATCGATCTATCAAGAAAAGATGATGAAACCCCCTGTGTCACAAATGTTAAATGAGATTAATTGTGATTTCCAGAGAGGATTTTGGCAATGAAAGAGAACCCAGGAACTGAATGAATGTTGTGAATGCTTTTGCCTGGAGTGGACGAGAGCCTCAGTCACACTGTCTCACCTCCTTCCATCTAAGCACCCCACGCTCCTGACCAGTGCACTTCTAGGGAAACCTTCCAGAGCCAGGAAATGATTCCCCGCTGAAATGACAGCAGTCATCCAGGAAACACAGGAAAAGGCGCAGAATCACCACCCCTACAAGTCACTGCGATCACATCCACCTGATGCTTCTGCTTCTTTATGGATGCGCTCCTGAACCCCCGGCCCTACTGCTCGAGGCACCCCAAACCACAGAGCTTGGGGTTCTATGAAAAGCCACCCTAAGGAGTGCATCCATAAAAGTCAGGTCTTATATAATTTTAAGGTGGAATATTTTGTATGTGTTTGGAGTATGAAAGTGCCTCATGAAATCAGCTTGTGAAAATCGTTGAGAGGTGCAGAAAAGCTGTGGGTAGAAATAATTAGTATGTACAGTTTCCCTTCCATTCTTCACAGCAGAGCCTGGAGTGTTCTGACATTTCACGGTGACCCGAACACCGAGACTCGGCATTACAGGGGAAACAGCAAAACCTTCAGAGCATTTATTCCCATTTATTTAGGCAGCAATCTCTGATTCCATCATTTTCAACCTTTGTACTCCATGAGCAACACCGCATTTAAATTCTGCGTTTGGTGAGTGCCAACTCCCCAAAGAACCACAGGCACAGCTCTCTGACTTGCAGCTACTGGATTCTATCACGGCTGACTCCTTCTCTCCCAGCGTCTAGTGCTGCACACAAAATAGGTGTGTGAGGCAAAGTCCAGTCAGGACAACAGAAAGGACAGCCAAGGACTCAAGGGATGGGATTTAGGATATGGAGCAAGTGTTGACGGGCTGGAAGGACAAAGAGGGGAGCCTGAGACAACGTAGAGATAGTCAGAGTGGGAAGGGAATACCACCGCCCGGGCTGCAAAGACTAAGGGAGGAGGTGGTGTTGCCAGAGCTTGGAAGAGTTGGCAGGAAGTGGCAGGTGGGAGCTGGAGGGAGGGGAAGGACCCAGCTCCTAAGAGACACTGCCCAAAGCACAGAAAGAAAACGGGAGAGAGATAAAATGGCATCTCCTCTTTCACCAGTGCCTCCCGTTGGTTGAAACTTCCTGGACACCAGTTGACAAGGAAGCCTGGGAAAGGGTCTGCAGAGCCTGGGATTCGGAGCAGAGCAGGGGAAGGGAGAGGAAGGAATGGGAGGGCAAATGACCAGCAATGTCAGACGTGCAGGAAATCATCTCTGAATTACAGAAGAGCAAAACGAGCCAGCATCCAGGCACACAGACTCTTCCCCAGGATTGCTCTGAATTCACTCCACCTGGGAGCCCTCTCGCCCCTCCTAGTGAGCAAAATGCCTGCAGGGGTGCTTGGAGATTATGGAAATGGCCCTCAGCCCAGGCAAACTGCTCATTGTTAAAAAGCCTTCGAACACCAGCCCAGACTCATTTCAGGTCAAATCTGGGGGATTTTCGAGCAGCATTGTGTGCCGCTGAGTTGCCGAGCGGGAAGGTGATGGGCAGCCGTGAATAACAAGCCAGCGGCCCCTGCCTTCCCTCCCCGACATTGATTACAAGACATACTGGAGATGAGTTGAACGTGGGGCTCTGCCTTGTTAAACTCTGGGCTGGGAGAATGTTGAGGTTAGCAGAGATGTGGGGAGATGCTCTCTGACAACGCCCTCGTCACCCAGTGCGATGGAGTCTGGAGAAAACCTTTCAGCCTGGACATGGAAGCCTAGAGTGTCTTCGTCGCTTGCTTTTAGGTGAGTCGATTTAAAAGCACATCGAATCAGCCGGTCCATATTAACTAAGTATTATGAATGGCATATGGATTCATCCAGATGATATGCAAATATTAGCAGAGGAACCAGAAGAGCACAGAAAATTCAGAAGAGAGGCAGACAGAAGACAGGGGGCAACATCTGGAAAGCCCCCGCCCCTCCTTTTAGTTGCTGGGTAATGGGAAGGTCTAGTGAATCTCAAGAGTCTAAAGAAGCCGAGGAGGTGGATGGAGTCCTTGGGGAGATGAAGGGCTGTGCCTACTTGTCAATTAGTAGACAAATATTCCATAATATTACATGTGCCGTGACCATATGGGTGCCTCCCAGCCGCATGTCACTCCTGGGTGTGGTGAGTGTCGCATCACAGTGGCAGGTTGGAACTGAGGTGTGTCCGGGAAACAAGACAGGCATGATGGTGTCAGAGACGCCGAGGGTCAGCCGCTCCCGGCTCCCTCTCTGCCTCTCCTGTTCCCTTTCAGTTGCTCGTGCTTACTGGGTATCTAACCCAGAATAAAGGCAATCCCAACAAATGTCACCAGCAGTTCAAGGGAGTACTGGCTCACTTCCCTCCAGTGTCTTCAATGAATTAGCCTAGGAGCTTAACCCCGCCCGAGTCATGCTGCTGGAGACAGAGCTCCTGCACTGTTAACCCCTCTGGATTACTGTGGCAGAGGCAGGCTGTGTTCACTAATTTGCCAACACAGTAGTCTGTGCTGTGAGTTAGGACAAAGGCTTCAGTAGTCTTCTCTTGTGGAGATGGCAGTTTCTTGGTGGATGCTCCTCGTGAAGTTGGGAAATTAGGTGCATGCCCTGCAAACCCTGGGTGGTGACGTGATATGGACAAAGCGGATTCCAGAGCCAAATTGCTAGGTTTGGATCTTTGCAATGCCCCCGTGTTCTTTGTGTGAACTTTGGCCAGTGTCTTCATTCCTCTGAGCCTCAGTTTCCCCTCTGTAGAGTGAAGATAACAGCAGTACCCTCTTATGGGACTGTTGTGTGTGGCTCCGTCGAACGAACCCATGGGAAGCCTTGGAAGAGCGTTCTGTGCCCGACAAATGCTCATCACCGACACCTGTTGTTAGTCCCAGAAAAGGTAAAACGTAGGCTGAGATTTGGAGGATGCATAAGTTTGCTACCTGGGTAAGCAGGGTAAGAGCATTGCAGGAAACGTGTGCAAAAATGTGGGATCATAGCATGCTGAGGGAAATACTGCTGAAAACAGCAATGTGTTTTGAGGCTGGGCAGGTCACCTGCGGCCAGACCACGAAGCACCCCTCACCCACACAAAGGAGTTTCTATTACTTGTTACTCTGTAGTGTGGGTAATATTCGGGTGACATTAAGGGTTGATGTGATGTCGTAACATGTAATTTTCAAAGTCTACTTTGGTGACCATAGTAGAAATGGATCTGACAGATTGAAATTACATACCAGGAAACCAGTAGGGAAGCTCTAGTGACAATTCAGGAAAGAAACCAGAGAACTGTAAGCAGGAAAGTTGCAGAAAGGCTAGATCAGAAAAAAAAGGATGTGAAGGCTACCTAACAGGTAGAATCAGTGGGATCAACGCAATTCGGGTGACTGGCTTGATGCGCGGAATGAGTGGGGAGGAGGTATCAGGACTGAAAGGGGAAAGGGTTTTAGTTCTGTGGGACTAATAAGTTCTGGAGATGTACAGTGTGATGACTGCAGTTAATAATAACATATGATAGACTGGAAAACCGCTAAAAGAATAGATCTTAAATGTTTTCCCTACAAGATAAAAAAATGATCAGTACGAGGTGATGGCTATGCTAATTAGCTTCCGTAATCATTTCGCCACGTAGATGGATGCCAAAACATCATGGTGTACCCCCTGATTTTGTTGTTGTTGTTCAGTTTTTTTGTTTTAGGCTTTTACCAGCCCAAAGCCATGGGTTTTAGTTTCCGTCTCTAGTGATAAGTGGAAAAGAGGGATGAGGAAGGGGCTTTGCTGACCAAGAACCCGTGACTGTATTCCCTCTCTTGGACACCCCAGGGCACATCATAAACAGATACAATTTTTATTTGTCAGTGAAAGGTTGGGGAGGGAGAAGGATGACTTCACAGGCTTCTGACTTGGAAAAGCTGGGTTTTTGGCAGAGGGCGTGAGTAACACAAAAATGGAAAAGATTTGGAAACGAATATCTTTAGGGTGCCTTAGGGACATCCAGATGGAAATGTCTGGTAGGATGTTGGCGCTGAGTCCAGAGCTCAGGCAGAAGATCTTGGCAGGAGACAGAGATTCGGGATCATTGCCTGACAGCTTGCGACGCTGTGATCACGGATGCCATACCCAGGCAGAGTGCACAGAGCTGTGGTTGGTTCTTCACATCTGACAGAAGTCTGTGGCCTCTCCCAGCAAACGCACCTGCCCATGCTCACAGAAACTGTGTAGAAACTGAAGGAACTGCCTCCTGAAGCGCATCCCTGAACCCCCCCATCCACCAAGTAAAAAACCTGTACTCTAGGGCAGGGATTTTCAAGCTGGGAGTAACAAACTACTTGTAAGTTATGAAATGAGTTTAGAGGGTTATTAATCAGAATTAGTAAGAGAAATAGAAGCAACAAGAGAGAGAATGCAATGAAATGGAAAGGAAAGGAATAGAAACTATTATCAGGCATCATGTGTGATAAAAGGAAGTCTTTTTATAACTTTTAATTATATGTGTTTACACATATCTATACTGTGTTTCAGCCTATAACCATATAAAAAATTAAAATAATAGTTCATATATGTTTCTATATATAGAAGCACATGTACATATATGTAAATATGTGTGTGTGTAATACAGATATTCCTGCATGAAAAATTACCCCAAAGTGACTTAAAGCAATAATCATTTTAGATAGATTAGATGATTTATAGCTGATAGATAGATAGATAATAGGTGAATGATAGGTAGATAGATTAGATAGATAGATAATAGAGAGCTGGATAGATAGATGATAGGTAGGTAGACAGGCAGACAGGCAGATAGAGAGAGCATGAGAGTGAGAGAGATAAGCCCAATAGGTAGAGAGAAAGGGATGATTCGGCAATTTGGGCTGGTCTCATGTGGAATTGCTCAAGTGACCACAGTTATCTAGAAGCCCATCTAGGGCTGGATGGTCCCAGCTGCCTCCTCAACATGTCTAGCAGTAAGCTAGGGCTGTCGGGTGGGTGTCTGAGTTCTCAGCAGGTTTCTTGATTTATTATTTAACACTTTTCTTGCGGGACCCTTATCTGCTCAAATAGTGTATCAGTGACCTGAGGGCTGAGATGTTACATCCTCCCCTACTTCAAGAGACCTGCTCAGCTCCCAATTAAATGGCCTAAGAATGGTCCAGGGAATTTCCTCTGGGACTTCAAAAATGGGCAGGGTCATCACGGTCCTCTGGCAAATCTGCTCACCTCATTCTGAAGGGCGTAATTTGAGTTGTCAAATTGCACCAACCTTCAGGAGAGAAGCAGGAACAAGGCCAAAGCTTAGGAATTCAGTGAAAGGCTTCCCGTCTGCATGTATACTGTGCTACCCAGAACTCAGAGCCCAAAAATGCCATTTCTTTCTGTTTTTCTGCAGTTTGCGTTAATACAGGATTATTGGCTCTGCCTGGCCACTCCCCTTCACTTTCTCATACATGTATTGGTTTTCATCTGTAAGTCCAGGCTCATAACGCCCGCAGCCCTGTTACGGTCTTTTGCTATAATGTTGGATGTATTAGGCTTCAGGAAACAGAACCTCTCTGCTTTCCTTTTTTTTTTTTTTAAACAGCCAAAGGTGGGACTCTAACTGATTATGGGTCAAAAGACCCTCATTCCAGAGACAGTCCTGCCCCATATGTTGGGGGGGAAATGGTGACATCAGGAAGCTTCTGAGGCCTGGGCTCAGGGAGCTTCCTGGTAGCTGAACACGTGGAGATTTCTGGAAGGTGACATCTAGGGAAGGCATGGAAGTTCCATCCCCCTCCCCCATGCCTCTCCCTACGTGTCTCTTCATCTGTATCCTTTGTAATACCCTTTATTATATGCCGGTAAACATAAGGGTTTCCCTGAGTTCTGTGAGCCACACTAGCATATTAATCAAACCAAAAGAGGGGGTGGTGAAAACCCCAAGTGGAAGCCAGTCAGTCAGAAGTTCTGGAGGACCAGACTTGCCACTGGTGGGAAGGGAGGGGCGATCTTATGGGACTGAGCCCTCAACCCACGGGATCTGATGCTATCTTTGGGTAGACAGTGTCAGAACTGAATTCGAGGACAGCCCACTGGTGTCTGCTGCTTGGGATGTGGGAAAAAAAACACCTTTGGATACAGAAGTCATCTGTGTTGATGATTGTTGTAGTTGAAGCAGGAAAAATAAACCAAACATGGTTTGAGAGATTTCTTTCCTACATAGACCACAATGAGTGGTTGAGGGATGGTCATGTCACCCAAGTGGGTCCAATGAGACTCCATCTGGAAAATTAGTGGATGCTTTGGGAAAAGTGCCTAGAGCTGCTGGTAGCCATGTTCTACCAAAAGAGGTCTGCCCGCCTGAGAGTGTCTATGACCAGAGGGCAGCAAAGGCCTGGACAGAGATAATTTCCTGATGACATCATTGGTTTTGAAAAGCAGTGCTCAGAACTACCTGTATTGTGTCTCTTCTCAAACTTACCAGTCGTTAAACAGTGAGCATTTCTCTAAACAATGACGTGTTAGTCACACAACAAATAAGTTTAAAACTGCTGCATTTAACAAATTTTAAAGATTAGCTTAAATTTAAATGTTTATTATAGATGTAATCATACTTTTCTAAACATGTAATTAGAATCACAAGTCTAATATATCAGATCTTCATAAATCCTTGAAACACTTTAACAAGCAGGCAGAACACACAGTAATCAAAGGATATAAAGCCAGTCCATAGATGACACAAAGAGTGCATATAAATGAGATCTCATGCCATGGCTGTCCATGTGTTCATTATCTCTAATTTCAGTTTTTATTTCTTCAGGGAGATATGATCTTATTCATCTTATCTAGAGAATCAGGGTTGCTGTCAGCCAAGGCTGAAGACACACATGCAGATGATGGTCACCACATGTGAGACAGGGCCAGAAAGCTCAGGATACCTTCCAAGGGCCTTGCCACAAGTCTGTGACCAGCTGGACAGGATTTACTCTATAGATACAGTCTGTGCACGTGGAAGGGAATATGTGATTCATTACTTAGGCCAATCTTTTCATTTTTTAACACTTTGTCTTTTTCATCAAATTGGTACTTGTTTTGAAAGTATTCAGAATGGCATCACCCAGGTACTGAGCATCATACCCCAAAGTTAGTTTCGTTTTGTCTTGAGACAGAGTTTCACTCTTGTTGCTCAGGCTGGAATGTAATGGCATGATCTCAGCTCACCACAACCTCTGCCTCCCAGGTTCAAGAGATTCTCCTGCCTCAGCCTCCCAAGTAGCTGGGATTACAGGCATGTGCCACCACGCCCACCTAATTTTGTATTTTTAGTAGAGACAGGGTTTCTCTATGTTGGTCAGGCTGGTCTCAAGCTCCTGACATCAGGTGATCCACCCGCCTCGGCCGCCCAAAGTGCTGAGATTACAGGCTTGAGCCACTGTGCCTGGCCGCAAAGATAGTTTTTCAACCTTTGCTCCCCCTTCCTCCCTCCCTGCTCCAGTACTCCCCAGTGTCCATCACTTCTAACTTTATGTCCATGTGTGTACCCAATGCTTACCTCATACTCAGAGGTGAAAACATGCAGTATTTGGTTTTCTGTTCCTGCATTAGGCCTACTTTTTAATCACTTACTCTGGGTCATACTCAGTCAAATTCAGTTAAGTCTAAAGATTCTTGCCAGCTTAGTTCACTAAGCTCCGACGTTTCCTTCCCATTGGCTCTCCCCCAAGGAGCCTTCCTAAACCACCACATGTGAAGCACTGCTCATCATCATGTTACACAGTTTTAGTTTTTCCATGATACCAGAACACCAAAAGCAATCTTGTTCATTAACTTTTTCACTTTATGTATCTGCTGTCTTACCTTTTATTTTAACTTATAATCCCCAAAAGATGAAGACATTGTCTAATTCACAATTGTGTCCCCAAGTCTAAAGCATTGCCTGACATAAAAAGTGTCAGTAAACATCCCTTGGATGAATGAATGATTTCCCGTCCGATCAGGTGGACCATTGAACTTGAGAAGGGTCACACCAGCTGAGGACATCAACTTCCTTGTGGCAACCTTGGATGAATGAATGATTTCCCGTCCGATCAGGTGGACCACTGAACTTGAGAAGGGTCACACCAGCTGAGGACATCAACTTCCTTGTGGCAGCCTTGGATGAATGAATGATTTCCCGTCCGATCAGGTGGGCCACAGAACTTGAGAAGGATCACACCAGCTGAGGACATCAACTTTCTTGTGGCAGCCTTGGAGGAATGAATGATTTCCTGTCCGATCAGGTGGACCATTGAACGTGAGAAGGGTCTCACCAGCTGAGGACATCAACTTCCTTGTGGCAGCCTTGGATGAATGAATGATTTCCTGTCCGATCAGGTGGACCACTGAACTTGAGAAGGGTCACACCAGCTGAGGACATCAACTTCCTTGTGGCCTTGGATGAATGAATGATTTCCTGTCCAATCAGGTGGACCACTGACCTTGAGAAGGGTCACACCAGCTGAGGACTTCAACTTCCTTGTGGTAGCCTTGGATGAATGAATGATTTCCTGTCCAATCAAGTGGACCACTGAACTTGAGAAGGATCACACCAGCTGAGGACATCAACTTCCTTGTGGCAGCCTTGGATGAATGAATGATTTCCCGTCCGATCAGGTGGACCATTGAACTTGAGAAAGGTCACACCAGCTGAGGACATCAACTTCCTTTTGTCAGCCTTGGAGGAATGAATGATTTCCTGTCCGATCAGGTGGACCACTGAACTTGAGAAGGGTCACACCAGCTGAGGACATCAACTTCCTTGTGGCAGCCTCGGATGAATGAATGATTTCCTGTCCGATCAAGTGGACCACTGAACTTGAGAAGGGTCACACCAGCTGAGGACATTAACTTCCTTGTGGCAGCCTTGGATGAATGAATGATTTCCCGTCCGATCAGGTGGACCATTGAACTTGAGAAGGGTCACACCAGCTGAGGACATCAACTTCCTTGTGGCAGCCTTGGATGAATGAATGATTTCCCGTCCGATCAGGTGGACCACTGAACTTGAGAAGTGTCACACCAGCTGGGGACGTCAACTTCCTTGTGGCAGCAGTAGTTCCAGCGATACCAATGATGAGTTTGCACAAAGCAAAGCTTTTTCCCACTTGTCTGTTTCTACATATGAATAATGCAAATTAAGATCTCCAGGGCTATCTATAGCATGTGGCGTGCCAAAACCAACCCAGATGCAGGGCCTGCAATATTCCCAATAACCAAAACCTGGGAGCAACTCAATTGTCCAATAACTGAGGGACAGATAAACAAATTCTAACACGGACTTACAGAGGAATGTTTCCTTGCCATCGGAAGGAAATAACTATTGATACCTGCAACAATATAGATGAATCACAGAAACTTTTTTTTTTTGAGATGGAGTTTTGCTCTTGTCACCTAGGCTGAAGTGCAATGAGGCAATCTCAGGCCACAGCAACTTTCACCTCCTGGGTTCAAGCAATTCTTATGCTTCAGCCTCCCTAGTAGCTAAGATTGTAGGCGCCCACCACCACACCCAGCTAATTTTTGTATTTTTGGCAGAGATAGGATTTTACCATGTTGGCCAGGATGGGCTCAAATTCCTGACCTTACCTGATCCTTCCACCTCAGCCTCCCAAAGTGCTGGGATTACAAGTGTGAACCACTGCGCCCGGTGAATCTCAGAAACATTATGCAACAGGAAAGAATCAAACACAAAAAGACTATATACTGTAAACTTCTATTTATATGAATCTCTAGAAAAGAATAAAACTACCATGACAGCAAATGAGTAGTTGCCTGTGGTCGGGGATTGGGAAGAGGACCAAGCGCAGAAGTGCGTGGGGAAATCTGTCCCATATCTTTCTATTGTATATATTTAAGGTGTGCAACATGATAGTTTGATATACATGTATGTAGTGAAATGATTGCTACAATCAAGCAAATTAACATATTCCTCTTCTCACATAGCCACCTTTGTGTGTGTGTGTGTGTGTGTGTGTGTGTGTGTGTGTGTGGTAAGAGCACCTAAAAGCTCCCTTGGTAAATTTTAGTACACCATACAATTGACTGTGGCATTCACAGAATTGTGTATCATTACCCCAATGTATCAAAGTATACGCGTAAGATTGCTGAACTTTATCATATGTGAACAATATCCCTCCAAAACTGAAAGAGAAGGAAAAGTTCAAGGATGGCTTAAAAATGTATGTTTCTAACTGGAAGTAATGGTATGTGCCTGTAGTCCCAGAACTTTGGGAGGCCAAGGCTGGAGGATAGCTTGAGCCCAGGAGTTCAAGACCAGCCTGAGCAACATGGCGAAACCCTGTCTCTTCAAAAAAATACAAACATTAGCTGGACATCATGGTGGCACGTGCCTGTAGTCCCAGCTACTCAGGAGGCTGAGGTAGGAGGATCATTTGAGTGCAGGAGAGTCTATTGAGCCCCAGAGGCTGAAGCTGCAGAGACCTGTGATCATACCACCACACTCTGGCCTGGGTGACAAAGTGAGATCCTATAATAATAATAATAATAATTATTATTATTATTATTATTATTATCATGAATGTTTATCTGCAGACTTTAACAGGTAATAAAATAGGTGTATAAAGACAACAGAGTAGTCAGTTGCTTATTGACCAGGCACCAGATCCACAGCAGACACAAGATTTGAAACGTACTTTTTTTGGTGTTATCTATTAGTGGCCAGTGGAATTGACTGGGTAAAAAGGCCCCTTTCTCTCCTGCCGTCCCGACTCCACTGGGAGTCCCTGTGACCCTGTGAGCAAGGTTGATGTTCAGCAGGATTACACTAGTGCCGCTGAACAGAAGGTTTGTGGCTGGCGCCTGATTGGTTAGGCCGTCATTTCAACTGGCGGATGCCCATTCTGTACTGAGAATTGAAGATTTTGTAAATCACTGCTGCATGTGACAGCAACTGAAAAACCATTCAAATCTCTCAACAACAAAAAAAAACACAGTTTCTTTGAAGCCAGTGACTCTACTGGAAATGTTTCGCTCCCTACTAGAAAGAGAAAGAATTTTGAGACTCAGGCAGCCCATCACTTGTTCTGCGCAACACCAAGCTTCCTCCTGTAAGACTTGAAAGGGTTGACTTTCCTTCCCTGTTTTCCCATCTGTAAACTGGGATTCACCACTCCTACTCCCTGTGTGCCTCGTATAATTCTGCAAGCACTGTTTCAAAGTCAGTGGAAGGGAAGATCTTAATGAGCTTGTCCTAACATAGTTTGACCAGGCTGCAGCTTCCAGAGCTGGAAGTCAGGATGTCAAAGTTGAGTCTGCGGGCAGTCATTTGTCATCAGAATGAAGACAGGATCACAGGGTGGGTGCCACAATTAAAGATGCTGCAGAAACTGGCAAACAGGCTTCCTGTCACCATGTTTCATGGTTTCCAACCTCCGTGTTGATGAATGATGGCAATGTGAGGAGATCCTATTTGTCAGCTTGGTTTTGCTGTTTGTTTTTATTGCCAGTTCGAAGATCAAAAAAGTTCTAGCCAGCTTTCTTTCTGAAAAGGAGTCTTGCTCTGTCACAGGCTGGAGTGCAGTGGCGCAATCTTGGCTCACTGAAACCTCTGCCTCCCGGGTTCAAGCGATTCTCCTGCCTCAATCTACCAAGTAGCCGGGAATGCAGGCATACTAATTTTTGTAATTTTAGTAGAGACAGGGTTTCACTATGTTGGCCAGGTTGGTCTCGAACAGCTGACCTTCTAGTTCATATTTGACTCATTTATTTATGTCATTTGCCCTCTATAGTTGTGTGAATTTGTGATCCCCAAATTAAACTAAAATTTAAGAAAAAATAATTAAAACTTTCATACCTGAAGCAAAAGAGAGCTTTATTTATGTTTAAGCCTCAGTTAGGACCACACATGGCTGAAAATAACATAATACGTTCCAGAATACCTGACAATAACAACATTAAAAGAAATAAACCTCATATTTGTGACTCATGACAAGGAGCCCAGGGTTATCGAGACTGTGCAGCAATGTTTGTAGGGGGCCAGGCCATTTCTTATCTCTGCAGCACCATCTTTAGCAGGTTGATTTTCTTGCTCATGCCTCTTGCCCCATAGTTGCAAGATGGCTGTCATGCCTCGAGCCACAGATCTACATTCCAAGGATGAAGAATGAAGCAAGAAGGGGCAAAGAATAAATCAGAAAAGCTAAACATTCCCGGAAGACATAAGCTATTTCCTACTGTCTAGAATGCACCACAGAGCCACTACCACCTGTAAGGGATTACAGAAAGCTGGGAACATGCAGCACTGAATATCAGACACCAAGAGGGGTGAAGGATGAAATTTTCAGTCACTAAGGTCTGCATTCAAGTTCTAATTTAACCACTTACTACCAGTGTGACCTTGAGCAAGTGACTTAGCCTCTCTGATCCTCAGTTTCTCACTTGATAATGGAGGTAGTAATAGTGTAAGAGGTAGTAAAGTGTAAGATTTTCAGGGGACTTATTGAGTTAGTGACTACGAAGCTATTTGCATAGCACATGATGATGATGTTGATGGTGATAATGATAGTGATGACGGTAGTGATGGTGATGATAGTGATAGTGATGGTGGTGATGATGACAATGGTTATTATGATGGTGACGATGATAGTGATGGTGATAATTATGAAGGAGATTGTGATGATGATGGTGATTGTGGTGGTGATGACAGTGATAGTGATGGTGATAATGATGGTAATGGTGGTGGTGATGGTGGTGTTGGTGGTAATGATGGTGGTGGTGATGGTGACAATGGTAACAATGATGGTAATGATGATGGTGATGATGGGATGATGGTGTTGATGGTGTGATGGTGATTGTGATGGTGATGATGGTGTTGATGGTGTGATGATGGTGATGACGGTGGTGGTAGTGATGATGATGGTTGTGGTGGTGGTGATGGTGGTGGTGGTGATGGTGATGATGATATTAATGATGGTGATGGTAATGATGATGATGGTGGTGATGATGGTAATAATGATGATGGTGCTGATGGAGTGATGATGGTGTGATGATGATGATTGTGATGACGATGATGGTAATGATGATGATGGTGATAATTGGCTCTAGTTAAATGGAAGCCCTAAGTTTTTCAAATAGTGTTGTTAAATTAGTGCCAATATACCCTCTGAAATGATAAACTGAAAGAGGCAAATCACCTCCGTGGTACTCTTCCCAAAAATGCCTAACCTCAATTTAATCCTGAGAAAGCACTGGACATATCCAAATTGAAGAACATTCTGCAAAATAACTGACCAAACTGCTAAGGTCAAGAAAAATAAGGAAAGACTGAGGAGCAGCCCCATATTGAAGGAGAGTAAGGAGCTCTGACAAGTAAAGACACTGGGCAATCCTGGATTGCATCCTGGATCAGGAACGGAATGTGTGTGACAATTAACAGCATTTGAACAATGTCTGTAAATTATTCAATCAATTTGGGTGGAGCTGAGTAGAGGGTATATAGGAACTCTGTACTGTATTTTCAACTCCTCTTTAAGTCTAAAATTATTTCAAAATTAGAAGTTTAAAAATTACAAAAAGTACTAGCAAGTATGATGTTAATAAAACTTGTTCCTGACATTTCCTGGCTCTTTGGCACTCTGAGGGAGTTTTGTAATGTGCCATCTGTTATGGGTTGAATTGTGTCCCCCAAAATTCATATTCTAAAGTCCTAATCACAGGCACTTCACAATGTGACCTTTGAGAATAGGTTCGTTGCAGATGCAGTTAGTTAATTCCTGGAATAGGGTGGGTCCCTAATCCAATATGACTAGTGTCCTTATAAAAGAGAATGCTGTGTAGAGAGACAGACACCCGCACAATGAGAACACCATGTGGAATGAAAGCAGAGATTGAGCTGATACATTCTGTAAGCCAAGGAACACCAAAGATTGCCAGCAAAACACCAGAAGAGAGAAGGGATGCATGGAACAGATTCTCCCTCACTTCCTCAGAAGGAACCAACCCTCCTAACAACCTAATTTCAGAATTCTAGACCTTCACAACTGTGAGGCAAAAAAAAGCTATTTGTTCTAAGGCACCCAGCTCATAGTGCCTTGTTACAGAAGCTGTAAGAAACTGATACACCACGATTTACTAATCTTTAAAGCTGCCATGCTGAGCAAAGGCCTTTATGCTCAGATAAAACCTTATACATCTTCCACTTGTGCCAGCCCTTGCTAAACTTGCTATCAGGGGACCAGAGATGGTCTCCCCAACAGTGCCTCCCTGAAATACCGCCTTCCTGGAGTCTTCCTGTGAGCTCTGACATGTTACCTGGATAACACGTAACTCTAGCTGAGAGGAGTCATCCCTTAATCAGTGATTCCCATGAGGTCATGACCATCATTCCCAGGTCATTCAGAACTCTTGGCTTCAAGAGACAGAAAAGGGAATACGTTGGTTTAGATATCCAAACTGCAGGTGGAGGAGATCTGAAGTTCGACCCTGGGGTCACCTGATGCACAGACCCAACCCCAGATGCCTCACTGGTTCTTTCCAACCTCTCCATCTTGACATTCTCTCTGTCTGTGTTCACAGGGCTGCCTCCCACATTCGACAGGCTTTTCCATACCATGGGTAGTATGACCACAAGCAGTTCCATTCATTTCCTTCACCTGTCCCCAAGAACAGGGAGGAGGAAATAGAGACTTACGCTTGAAATAATACATCAGGTGAAGACTCTAATTGGTCCAGTGTGGGTTTCTGGCACACCTTAGACCAATCACTAATGCTGGGCATGATGATTGACCTTGCCTGTGACACATGCCAATAGATCTCACCTGGGATGAGATCTACTCCGGAAGAAGGAAGAGAATGAAAAACATGGCCACAGGAGGAACCGCTGTGGTCCTTGCCTCGTGCCCCACACCACCCCTCTAACAAGTGGTAGCACCAGGCCTCAAACCCAGTCTGTCTGTTGAAACTGGACTCCATCAATTACTTTCTGAATCACATTGGACAACTTAGTCTCTTGGATCTTCGGTTTTTTAATTATTAAATGGGAAGAATATATAAATTATTTCATACATTAGTCAACTAGCCTCTGTAAGATAATATATACAAGATCCTTCGGAAAAATGCCTGACAGAAATAGGGGCTCTAAATCACTTCCACCCGCATCGAGGTCAATGAAAAAAATTCTCTTGAGCTGAGGATATTGACATAAAAGAAAGAAGAGGAGCCAGCCCTGAGCCACAAAGTGAGCAGTGGGACAGCAGTCAATCATATCCCTCCACAGTTCCATGCTGTTCATCTGCGTCCTTAAAGAAAACAAACATCCAAAAGTGGATGAAGAAAGTCCAGTGCCTGATGAGATTGTGTCATTAGTAATTTGGGTTTTGAGAACACTTTCCTTTGCAAGTGACAAAAATCCCAATTCAAACTAGTTTACATGCGCACGCGCGCGCGCACACACACGCACACACACAAATACTCTATGGGTTCCTATGAGCTTCAGGTATTGCTGGATCCAGGGGCTCTAGGAATGTAAGATAGATAGATAGATACCTTCATCTCTTAGCTCTGCTTCCTACATGCCAGCTTCTTGCTCAGGCGGGCTCCCTCCCCATGAGGTGGCAGAGATGGTCTTCAGTAGTTCCAAGCATGCATTCTGCCAGTGTACCCACTTCAGAAGAAAGAGCATTTCCTTATTTCACCACTTCATAAAATGGCCAGGATAGAACTTCTATGGGTGTAAGTTGCCCATACCTGACCTGATTGGAGAGCACAAGAGAATGAGGTACTCCACTGAGTGAGGCCAGAGCCAAGGGTCTGTGCAGGGACTGGGGGTCCACCCCACACCAAATTCCTGGGCTAAAGCAGAAAGTCTGAAAAAAATAACTGGGATAAATGCTGGAAAGACAAAAGCAATGGATGTCCACGACCACCATCCTAATCAGACCCAGCCCGTCTATCCTAAGGTCCTCCAAGAAGCAGACACCAAGACAGACTTCCGTGTTTAAGTGATTTACTGGGAGAATAAAGAGGGAAGAGCAGGATAAAGGCAAGGGAGGCTTCAGATCAAGAAGCAGGTCTGAATGAAGCTCTCCAGGTTCATCTGCATTGCTGCAAATGCCAACAGTTCCTATTGTTTTAAGGCTGAATAATATTTGATTGTATGTGTGGACCATATCTTGCTGGCCCATTCATCTACTGATGGACGTTTGATTTGAAAAGATGGGGAACTGCATTCACCAGGTGTAAAGTTCTTGTGCAACATAAGTCCTGCACATTTCCACCGCATTGTGCCTATAGTTAACAAGACTTATTGTGTGCTTAAAATTTTTTTGAGGGTAGATCTCATGTCAGGTGTTCTTATCACAATTTTAGAAAAAAAAAAAAATAGATGCTCTCCTAGGAAAGGAGAGCAGGAAGCAAGAAGGAGTGGGGAGGAGCCTCTGACTGCAGCACAGCCCGAGGATGTCTCAGGAACCCAGAAGAGAACCCCGGAGCAAAGACTGAGCTCGGACCACACTCAGACATCACAGAAGAGAGCAGTCTCTGCATGAACATCCTGAGCGCTGAGTCAAATCCAACATGACGGCAATTGGAGTGAAGCGGAGTCCACTACCCTCCCTGCAGCAAGCTCTCTCCAAGGGACTCCTCATCTCCATATCCCCATGGCCACCACAGCCTAAGCTAATGCAGGGTCAGTTAAATCCTACTTTTCCCCAGGTTCATTGAAGTCTGATTAAAAACTAAAAGTTGTACATAGTTAAGGTGTATAGTGTAGTATGTTGATATAGCTGTACATTGTAAAACAATTACTTCAATCAAGCTATTGATAATTACGACATACATCAGCTCACACAGTTACAAGTTGAATTCATAGACACTGAGAGGAAAAGGCCAGTTGCCAGGGTGGGTGAAATGTAGGGACTGGGGTCAAAGGGTGCAAACTTCCAGCTTTAAAACAAATACCTTCTGGAGACCTAATGTACAGCATGATGACCATAGTTAATAATAATGTGTTGTATACTTGAAATTTGCTAAGAGGGTAGATCTCAAGTGTTCACAAGTAAATCCTACTTAACATTTCCAAATGGTCTGTTTTTTGTTTAAAAAAAAAACCCTCATTTGTCTTTGGAAATAGAAATTGTTGCTTTGAACTTACCAGAGAAATGATTGCTCATAATTTAATAATATAAATATTCTATGAGGTATAAGGACCATATTCTTGTTTTCTCAAAACAAGATCTTTCTTATATAATTAGTAATTTAAGATGATAGACAGGTAGGTAGGTTAGGTAGATAGCTAGATAGACAGACAGGCAAGACAGAGACAGACAGACAGACAGACAGACAGATAGATAGATAGATAGATAGACAGATAGACAGGCAAGACAGAGACAGACAGATAGATAGATAGGCAGACAGGCAAGACAGACAGACAGATAAATAGATAGATAGATAGACAGACAGGCAAGACAGACAGACAGACAGACAGATAGATAGATAGGCAAGACAGAGACAGACAGATAGATAGATAGATAGGCAGACAGGCAAGACAGAGACAGACAGATAAATAGATAGATAGACAGACAGACAGGCGAGAGAGACAGACAGACAGACAGACAGATAGATAGGCAAGACAGAGACAGACAGATAGATAGATAGACAGACAGGCAAGACAGAGACAGACAGACAGATAGATAGATAGACAGATAGATAGATAGATAGATAGAGATCATAAAGTCTCTTTTGAACAAACAGGTTGCTGCAAGCATATTTAAAGAAAAAAATTCTAGAGCAATTAACTGCTCCAAATTTTCTTTCCTGTCAAAATGCTTGATAAATTACTTATTGCATCAACGGTGAGGTGGAGGACAAAACTTAGAATTCATTCTTTTGTAAACACAGATAATTACTTAGCCCCAGTGAATCTCTACAGCCTTGTTTTCATGAATTTAGGAGGGTTACATTTAAACATCATTCAAGTGAAGTCTAGATAAAAGTTTAGCCTGTGGTCTCCTATAAAATTTTGGAAAATATTAAGAAAATATTTGTTTTAATCTTTTTTCATTTAATGTCTCCAAGAGCACAGATTGTGTGCTTTTAGTGGGAATTTAATTATTGACTGAATTATTGGAGTCTACCAGGTTCCACTGAAGTTCAGAAAAGTTGAGCATGATGGTATTTAAGTGTGACTTCGTCTGTATCAGCTGGTGATTCCATTGTCATAGCTTTCTTGTGCTTTACTCAACAATCTTGAGCATGCTGGATTCTTATACCTGATAGTAAAGCTTTTAGGATAATTTCTTTTTTCTTTCTTTCTTTTTTTTTTTTTTTTTTTTTTGAGACAGAGTCTCACTGTGTCACCCAAGCTGGAGTGCAGTGCAGTGGCATGATCTCAGCTCACTGCAACTTCCACCTCCTAGGTTCAAGCGATTCTCCTACTTCAGCCTCCCAAGTAGCTGGGACTATAAGCGTGGACCACCATGCCCAGCTAATTTTTGTAATTGTTATAAAGACAGAGTTATCCCATGTTGGCCAGGCTGGTCTCAAACTCCTGGCCTCAAGCAGTCCACCCACGGCAGCCTCCCAAAGTGCCGGGATTACAGGCATGAGCCACTGCACCCGGCCGGATAATTTCTTGTATGTGGTTGTTTGTTTTCTCCAACAACAGGCATCTTTGGGCCCCGAAATCAGGGAAATGCACTGGAGAATGCTTCAGAATTCTCCCTTGGATGCCCTGTGGTGTGTGTACATGTATACTTATGCATACATGCATGTAGTGCCTATGACTATGCATGTATAATTACATGTGAAAATGTAATTGGCTTTAAGGCTTCTCATTAGCAGCTTTTTTGATCTCCATGCCATGATCTTGCCAATAGGTCTCCCAAATGCATGTCTGGGTCACTGGTATTAACCTGGGGGCACAGAAAAACACCTTTGTAACTTACACTACTGATGCCTCGGCCTCACCACTGCCGGTTGAACCAGAACCTCTGGAAATGGGTCCTGAGAATTGGCATTTTTAAAGTTCCCCAGGAAATCCTAATGGGTGAGAACCATGTCTGGTGGGCTAAGACACTACACAATCTTACTTTTGGTCAGCATCTAAGCAGGCATTGGTGTAATCCTAGGTATGTTTTCCAGCTAATTTCTGTAATATGGACCAATGTACTCCTGATCTAGACATGCCAATTCTTCTCTAGGTCACGGCATTCCAGAGCCTCCCGTGACCACCCTGCCTCCTTTCACTGCCCCAGCTCCACTTCCCTTTCCCCCATAGCGTGTCCACTCCCTGACACTACACTCTGAACCTGCCCCAGCTCCACTTCCCTTTCTCATAGCGTGTCCACTCCCTGACACTACACTCTGAACCTGCCCCAGCTCCACTTCCCTTTCCCCCATAGCGTGTCCACTCCCTGACACTACACTCTGAACCTGCTGGTCTCCTTGGTTATTGTCTTCTCCCTTCCTAGAATGTAAATTCCATTGGAAAAGGATTTTTTGTTTTATATGTTGTATCCCAAGTGTCAAGAACATTCTAGAAACTGGAAGGTGGGTCCCCTCTGGTAGCAGACCCGGGATGGTGGTTAGCATGCAGGGCATTCATTCAGGAGTGGGCTGGGTTCCTCTGCAGCAGAAGGGAGAGCAAGAGTCAGGATGGGATGCAGGAAGAACTCGAAGCCACACAGTCCCCAGGAGCAAGGATTCAGCAAGTCCCATAGAGGGGTCTCTTCAGAGCCACCCCGAGTTGGGGTAAGGAGGCTGAACTGCTCTATCTCCACCAGGTTACCCCCAAGGAGATGGGACCTTGGGTGAGGTGGTTTTCTTCAGCTGAGGACAGCCCTAAGCATGCTGCCCACAGCAGCACTCCTGGAGGTTGAAGGAATCCATCCTTCCTTCCTAGAGAGAGGGAGTGCCAGGGGTACATCACAGTGAACACCCTTGTGCTTAATAAATATTTCAGCAAGTGTCTTTCTAGTTTCCACCCCCCCCCGCCAACACACACACACAAACACACACACACACACACACACACACACACACACAGCGGGGCCTTGATTTTTGAGCTTGCATGCAGATACTTCATCTTGGAAAATAATCACAAAGAACAGGTTGGGTGTGGGAGAATAAAGCAGGGAATGAGAAAAGCAAATATGAGGATGTATTAATCAATAACACCACGGGCAACAGAGACTCAATCCTGCCAGGGACCCTCTGAGGAGCCATACAGAGCACGCTTCAGAGTTGCGTTCATGAACAGGCACTTCTCAATAGAAGTCATACAAGCGGTCAACGAGCACATGAAAAGATGGTCTACATCACTAATCATCAGAGAAATGCAAGTCAAAGCCACCATGAGATTTCATCTCTCACCAGTCAGAATGGCTATGATAAAAAATCGAGAAACAACAGATGCTGGTGAGGCTGTGCAAAAAGGGAACTCTTATACACTGTTGGTAGGAATGGTAATTAGTTCAGCCACTGTGGAAAACAGTATGGAGATTTCTCAAAGAACTTAACCCAGAACTACCATTCGACCCAACAATCCCATTCTTGGGCATATATCTGAAAGAAAACAAATCATTCCACCAAAATGACACGTGCAGTCTCCTGTTCATTGCAGCACTATTCACAATAGCAGCCATGGAATCAACTAAGGTGCCCATCGATAATGGATTGGATAAAGAAAATATTCTCCATATATACCATGGAATATCATGCAGCTGGAAAAAAGAATGAAATCATCATGTGCTTTGCAGCAATGTGGATGTAGCTGAAAGACATTATCCTGAGTGAACTAACACTGAAACAGAAAACCAAATACTCTATGTTCTCACTTATAGGGGGAGCTAAACACTGGATACTCATGGAATTAAAGATGTCAACAACAGACACTGGGGACTATGAGAGAGGAGAAGGAGGAAGGGAAGCAAAAATTGAAAAACTAACTTTTGGGTACTATGTTCAGTACTTGGGTGATGGAATCATTTGTATCCCAAACCTCAGCATCATGCAATACGCTCAAGTGGAAACCCTGTACATGTATCCCCTGAATCTAAAAGAAAAGTTGAAGAAAAGAAAATGTGACACATATACACAAGGGAATACTACGCAGCCATAAAAAAGAATGAAATAATGTCCAACATGGATGCAGCTGGAGGCCATTATCCTAAGTGAACTAGGAAGCAGAAAACAAAATACTGCATGTTCTCATTTATAAGTTGGAGCTAAGCAAAGGGGACACATGAACATACGAATGGAGATAATAAACACTAGAGACTCCCAAAGTGGGGGGAGGATGGGAGAGGGTGAGGGTTGAAAAGTCACCTGTTGGGTACAGTGTCCACCGTTTGGGTGATGGTGCAATATACCCATGTCACAAATAAGCACGTGTATCCCCTTGATATGATGTCAATCTGTGTCCCCACCCAAATCTCATCCTGAATTGTAAGCCCCACATGTCGAGGGAGGGGCCTGGTGGAAGGTGATTGGATCATGGGGGCAGTTTTTCTCAAGCTGTTTTGATGATGTCAGTGAGTTCTCATGCGATCTGATGGTTTAAAAGTGTGGCACTTCCCCAGTCGCTCACTCTGCCTCCTGCCACCATGTAAGACACCACCGTGCTCCCGCCTCACCTTCTACCATGGTTGTAAGTTTCCTGAGGCTGCCCCAGCCACCATGTAGAACTGAGTTAGTTAAACCTCTTTTCTTCATGAGTTACCCAGTCTCAGGTTGTTCTTTATAGCAATGTGGAAACAGAATAATATACCCCTGAATCTAAAATAAAAATATTTGGGAAAAAAGAAAAGAATTGTCCACCCAAGTTGACCATTCGCTAGCTCTTGTTCCCCCTACTCCAGGGTTGCCTAGAGTCGTGAACTCTCTAGGCAACTCTCTCTTCCGAGTTTGTAGATGCAGCCCTCTAGCTGAGCAAGAGGGTGACCGACTGCCCTGGTTTGTCCAGAACTGACCTGGTTTTAGCACTGAAAGCCTCACATCCCGGGAAGCTCTTTATGCCTGGGTAATGTAGGACAGTTGTTTACAGTCTAGGCAGCTTCTCCCAGGTACCCATGTGACGACTGCACAGAAGCTTCAGGGCAGAACAAGAAATACCTGAGGCAGCAGAGGTCAGTGCCAGCCACCTGGGCATGTCGCTGGCTCTGGCAGTAAACACTGCAGTTAGAAGGTGAATGGGGGAGTGTGAGAGGGGAGACGAGGCATCAGGTGCAAAGCATCAACCACTGTCCCCTGCTCCTCAGTCAGATGGGCAGCTCACATTTGGAAACTCAGGTGCTGCAATCTGGGCAAATACCTGTCATGGTTTTGTTTAATCTGCTTCTTCTTTCTCAGCGTAGAGGTAGTGTTTATGTGCTCTCATCCATGCAACCTGTCCAAAAACCTGGGGCGAAAAATGGAGACATGTTTTTTAAAGGCCCCTGTATTGAGCAAATGCCCAGAGAGTGGGCTGTTCACATTGTCTTTTAAACGGCAGATTTTCTTGTGCATTGGACTTGTTTGCTTTCGTTCATGTATGAACAAAGAACAGAACTTGGCTCTTGGGAAACCTTCTGGGCCTGCTGGAAGCGATGGGCGGTTGCCAAGTCTACCCACATCTGACTGGTAATTGAGTCCCAGCCACTATAATGAAATTAGCCTCAGCTGCTCCGGAGCTGTTTAGTTTCGGGGCCAATGAGGCATTTGGCACAAAGGTATGGAATGTTTGTTTGCGCAATCTTCTCAGTGTCCGTTAGTCTTTCTTTAAATGATCACAACGCGAGGAGGAAAAGTCATCTTTGGATGTGAGTGATTGAGAAAATCAAAAACTCAATCAAGAAAATGTGTGCTTCGGTACGTTTAGTGTCAGTGTGATAGGACAGCCTTGAAGCCAGCGTGTTTGGTCACCTTACCAATCCGTCCTCTCACTCTCTGACTTCATGATGGGTGGGCAGGTCCGTCGATCCTTAGCACAGAATGTTCTCCCTCTACAGGTTTCTCTGATGCAAACAAGATAGTTCAGGCTGCATCCTTGTCTCTCAGCTGTTGTCCCCAACAGCCAGGCATCACATGCCCAGCGTCACTGAAGACGTGATGGGCTCTGCCCCTCTGGGCATCTCAGCACGCCAGTGTCAGACCCATTAGCAATAATGACATGTTCCTTCTTGGAGAACCGGGCCCTCGTTTATAACTGCCTGATGCTAATAACAAGGAGGAAAGCTCTATGTTAACTGATGATGAATTCTGTGCTACCAAGATAGAAGAAAGCCGTGCATTCCTGCCCCATGTTATCAGACTCCTGGAAAATGTGTTAAAAGTAGAACCCTGCGCTGATTTAAGGAATGCTCACTCAATACATAACATAAACCCCTGCCAAATGGGCATGTATTTGACTTATTATTCCCATGCCCCCATGCACCTACCACCCTGACGGCACTGCTGTATTTTTGCTCTTCAATTAGCCAAATCCCCCCGATGCAGAGGGGATGTTCACAGCCATGAGTGGGTTAGTGTACATGAGATGTTATCTGAGCTAATTAAACTAAGATAGAAGAAACCCACTGTAACACTACTCTCTGCTGCTTTTGACGTTTCTCTTCCTTATGTGTACTCCACACTGGGAGAGAGGTCGAAATGGCCAAAAAATGCAAACAGAATTATTGCTAAAAAAAGAGAAACTGAGGCAAGAAAATGCAAGTGAATGCCCCAAGGTGACAGAGCCACCAAAACGTTTTTTAATTGGCTTTGTAATGCTCCTGAGACAGATGCCACAGATAAGATATAAATGTGGATCCACTGATATAAATATAGAGAGATTTATAGATGTTAATATCAGTGGATTTAAATTCCCTGCATGTTTTCCCTTGGCTAATTTTGAAGACATGTACCTTGAGAGACACATTGAGCAAAAGGAAACTGTGTTGGGAAAACTTACAGGCAGAGAAACATCTGAGCACACGCGGTCCCCAAACGCCCTTCATCTCACAAAGAGGGGTGCTTAGGTTGGACATGGCTGGCCCCCAGGGAACGTTCTCCAGCCTGACCATGTGCTGTATAAATTTGCAGGGAAATTGGGAAAAGAAAGGAACACCCTGTTGCCTCTGTTTCAAGAGGAAATTTCTGGCCACATCACAGTGCTCTGCAAGGTGTGGTGTGTATGACCTAGGTTTGCAGCCTCCACATAACTGGTGCTCAGTGCAGCAGGTACAGAGTCAAGAGTGGGCATTTAGAAATGTTCATAGTGCACTGTGAGACGCCAAGGCAGGTGGATAGCTTGAGACCAGCCTAGGTAACATAGCAAAACCCTGTCTCTGCAAAAAAAAAAAAAAAATAGAAAAATTAACCAAACATGTTTGTATGTACCTGTAGTCCCAGCTACATGGGAAGCTTGAGCCTGGCAGGTTGTGGCTGCAGTGAGCTGTGATTGTGTCATTGCACTCTAGCCTGAGTGACAGAGCGAGACTCTGTCTCAAAAAAAAAAAAAAAGCAGAGCAATTCAACATCACCTAAATGCATTTTTATTGTATTGTACAAAATTGTTGGTCTACACTGGGTTGGAAATTTTCTCTTAATCACGGGAAGATTAAAAAGACTCGAGCTAGGGGAATTGTGTCTTACGTCGAAATAGCTCAGAACTGCTGAACCAGTTCTAGCGAAATTCTGAAAGGGTGGAGGAATCCAGAGTGGCTCCTCATCTTCTCCTTTCCGATCACACGCAATTTCTATTAGGAGATAGTGTCTCAGACGTGTGTTTAATAGATGGTCTCAGTTTTTCAAATATCAAAGTACATAATTCCTCTGGGAATGAACACACTTCCAGGAACATGTCACATTATTTCTGAGTGTATTTGCATCATCACCTCTGCAGACTTGCAGAAGAGCACGAAGCATCAATAATAAAAGCCAGACATCCCCCTCCAGCCTTGCCAGAATGGGCTTTATCCCTGAGGTAAACACTCCATCTCTTCACGTCTTCCTCTTAGGGTTAGTTACAGAGGCAGGCGCTTAATTGTAATGAGATGGGGAAATGTAATTACCTTAATAGCTTGCACCAGAATTCCTCTTAGAGCGGAAACTGAGTTTGTTGGCTCAGAGGGAGGGGGAAGCCCTTAAAGGTTCTGGGGATGAAGCACAGGTCTTCTCAAAGCCCAAGCAATTTCCAAAAAATGAGGGCATATACTCATCAACAGTTATGTGCAAGGATAGTCACCACAAATTCATTCATAATAGCCCAGAGCTGGAAATGACTCAAATCTCCATCAATAGGTGAACAAACATGTTCTGTGCCCATTCAATGAAATATTACCCAGCACCACAGAAGAGCGAACTATGGTTGAAGGCAAGAGCACGGATAATCTCACAGGCCAAAAGCTGAGCAATGAAGCCAGAAACAAAAGCTAATGGGTAGCACAGTTTCTTCCATATGAAGTTCTAGGTGAGCAAAACTGATCATGGTGAGAGGAACCAAAATAATGGTTAAAGTGGATGGAGAAAGGATGGAAATAAGCAATGAGGGAGACTTTAGGTGCTAAAATGTTCTATGTTTTGATCTCGTGGAGGTTACTGGGTTGCACAGTTAAGATTTGTGCAGATAAAAGTAGTAAGGTACAGCCTCATACTTTTGGAAATAGGAGTACCTCTGTATGCAAGGTAAGTCGGGGGGTCCTCGGTGTGGGTGAGATTAATCTTCACGAGACAAGGAGAGCTCTGGGCTTGTCATTTTGAGGGAGAAGGCAGAGGTAGAGCAAAGAGAGGGTGTGAGGCCACATGAGAGCCACAGAGACCTCCCTATCACCCTGTAAATCTGCAGAAAGTTTAAGCATTTGTGAAAAACTCACCATGAGGCTATCTGTATTGGTCAGGGTTCTCCAGAGAAGCAGAACCAATCGGCTGCACATAGATAGATAGACGGGGGGAATTATTATAGGAATTGGGTCACACAGCTGTGGAGGCTGAGAAGTCCCGTGATCTAACATCTGCAAGCTGGAGACCCGGAAAGCCTGTGGTGGAGTTCCAGGGAAGCTGAAGGTGTAACTCGCATTCCGAATCCAAAGGCTGAGAAGCAGGAGGGCCATTGTCCAAGGGGAGACGGTGATGGATGGCCCAACACAAGGAAAGAGAGAGAGGGGAGCTTTTCCTCCATCTTTGTGTTCCATTCAGTCTCCCAACAGACTGGATGAGGCCCATCCACACTGGGGAGGATGAATCTGGTTTATTTAGTCCACTGGTTCAAATGCTGATTTCTGCCTGAAACACCGTCACAGACACACCCAGAAATAATGTTTTACCAGCAATCCGGGCATCTCTTAACCCAGTCAAGTTGACACATAAAGTCAACCATCATAGTATCCTTTGCAGAAATCACTGGAGGATCATTTCCTGAACTGGCTTGGGATGGACCCTGGAGACCATCCCAGGGTCCCTCCACTAATACAGATAGCCTCATGGTGAGTTTTTCACAAATGGTTAAACTTTTTGCAGTTTTACAGGGTGACAGGGAGGGCTCTGTGGCTCTATTCTACATCGTCAGAACAGAGAGGAGGAGAGCAGCACCCCAAGAAATCGTAGGATGGGGCAGAGGCAGACCCAGGGCCTATGGGGCTTGAAGCTTTCACATTTGGCCTGGGGACACATGCCTAAGAAAATAAACACAAAATTATGTAAACAGAATTAACAAATATTTATTTAGATTGAAAAAAGAAATCAACCACAAATTATAAACTGGCAAAAGCTGGAAAATTCTACAGATACCGCAAAACCTATAAAATATAACACAGTGTCTTTATTAAGGAACAGCTTGAGTCATGTATGTAATACCTTTTTCTAAATTATTTGGCTTTGAACAATCATGGCCATGATTTTATAACTGCTTTATTCATCAAAGAACTGAAAGGTAGCTCATTTTTTTATTTTAGTATCGTAAGCAAAAATTTATTTTTTATTATTGATGGTTTAGAAAAGTTCCTTTCTGCTTTATAACTCCATATTTTTAATGTCACATAATTTTATGATTATTCTCAAATTTGAGAAAAACCTGTCAAGTATCTTTCTTATGTTAGCTGAAAGATTTCAGGGTCTTTCAGGTTTTTATGCAAGGTGACCAATCTTAGACACCCCATACTTTCCTGGCAATCATTCACCTTAACCAGTTTGTCATTAATGTTTCTTTGGTGTGATGTATTCTGAGCTTTATGTTAACTCCAATATTTCACGTCAAATAAGCAAGACATTTAAATGCAGAAATTCTGATTAAATCTATTTTCATAATTCTTACTACAAAAGAAAATGTAGAGTACATTTATTATTTCATATGCTGCATTATCAAGTAAATTTTGATGAGAAGGAATTAATGTCTTACTAAGCACAGAGGAGAATAGAATCCTCCACTTCCAATGTCACAGGGAACATGATTGCAACAGTTTTCTGGAATTGAGCTTCTGCTACCTCAAACAGTTTTTGCCCGCTTTGGGTTTGACTTGATCATTCAACAGGTATCTATTGAGCATCTGTTGTATTTCCTATACCGAGTCCTGGAGATATAGAGATAAATCAGGCAGAGTCCCTGCTTTTGAGGAGCTCATGGTGTCTAGCAGCAAATTGACAGGTGCCAAAACTGATGGTAGTACCAGGTTGTGAGCGGTGGTAGTACCAGGTTGTGAGCGATGGTAGTACCAGGTTGTGAGCGATGGTAGTACCAGTTGTGAGCGATGGTAGTACCAGGTTGTGAGCGATGGTAGTACCAGGTTGTGAGCGATGGTAGTACCAGGTTGTGAGTGATGGTAGTACCATGTTGTGATGGTAGTACCAGGTTGTGAGCGATGGTAGTACCAGGTTGTGAGCAATGGTAGTACCAGGTTGTGAGCAATGGTAGTACCAGGTTGTGAGTGATGGTAGTACCAGGTTGTGATGGTAGTACCAGGTTGTAAGCGATGGTAGTACCAGGTTGTGAGCAATGGTAGTACCAGGTTGTGAGCGATGGTAGTACCAGGTTGTAAGCGATGGTAGTACCAGGTTGTGATGGTAGTACTAGGTTACTCTCAGGACATTGCCAGTATGTCCTCTTTACCCAGTTAGAGCAGAAAAACTCCTTTAAGCCACTTTACTTTCCTTCTATGTCACCCACTTTGCTTTCCCCCACAGCATCTGGTATGTTGGTGTATACAATATGCTCAAAGAGGGGCACTACATATTCAGCTCTGGAAGGATGGAATGTGAGCTCTGGAAGGGCAGTAGGCCATGTGGCCCAAATGCTAAATTTACAACGAGGACACAATTAAACTAAAACCATCTAAACTTAGGGACAGCCACATGGAGTCACACTGGCAGGTCAGCCAGCATTGCTCTGCGGCAGTGGTGGGAACTATGGAGACGGGAGGCCGCTTTCTAGGGCTGCCTTGGAAGAACAGGGCCAGAATCGGCTGGCTTCCATGAGCCCACCACCCATGTCCTCTCCCTCAACTGCCCGTTTTCATCCACCCACTTCCTAACGTCAAAAACCAAAGGCTCACTCTGGAGTCCCCCCTTTCTCTCACCCTCAATATCCAATCTAGCTGTGATTTTTGTTGATTCCACCTCTAAAAATATCACACCTATTTTATCTCTACGGCTCCTCCAATGTCCAAACCACCAACAAAAACCTCTCCTGGATGCTTACCACAGCTTTTTAGCAGCTTTATCCCTCCACACCATTTTTTGTGTCTGTGTGCCATGGTGGCTGGGGTGTGGTGTAGTGCTGTATTGTTTTTCCTTTGACTGCATTTCCCCTCTGTGGGTCCTAGGAGAGAATGTGCTTCCTCACTACTCCAAATTTCAAGAGTCCATCTGCATTCCTGGGCTCAGAGGCCCCATCCTCCATCTTCAAAGCCATCAACAGTGGGTTGAGTCCTTCTCAAGATTATTCACTCCTACTCTGCGTCCATCTTGGTGTCTCCTTTCCCAACTGGCTCTTCTGCCCCTTTCTAACTTTAAGGACCCTGGGTTCCACCTGGATAACTTAGGATAATCTCCCTATTTTAAAATCAGCTGACAAGTGGGCCAGGTGCAGTGGCTTACACCTGTAATCCCAGCGCTTTGGGAGGCCGAGGGGAGCGGTCACCTGAGGTCAAGAGTTTGGCCTGGCCAACATGGTAAAACCCCGTCTCTACTAAAAATACAAAAATTAGCTGGGTGTAGTGATGCATGCCTGTAATCCCAGCTACTCAGGAGGCTGAGACAGAAGAATCGCTTAAACTCAGGAGATGGAGGCTGCAGTGAGCCGAGATTGTGCCATTGCACTCCAGCCTGGGCGACAGACCAAGACTCTGCCTCAAAAAAAATAAAAATAAAATAAAATCAGCCGACTAGCAAACATTAATTCCATCAGGAGCCTTACTTCTCCTTGGCCGTGTAACCTACCTAGCATATTCACAGTTTCCAGGGATTAGGACGTGAACATCCCTGGGGAGCCATTATTCTGCCTACCAGAGAAGCCCTTATTGTTTATCCTCAGCATTTTTATTTCACTCTTTAGCATTTAATCTGGAAATAATTTTAAACTAATAGAAAGCTGTAAAACAAATACAGAAACAAAGAAATGAACTCCATCGTAGGTACATTAAAAATAAATTTTAAAAACCGTACAGAGAGTTTCTGTACACCTTTTCACCTCATTCTTCCTAATGTTGACAATGTATATAACAATCATGCAATTATCAAAGCCAGGAGAATTATGGGCAAACTGTACTTACCTATCTATGCTATTGACTAAACTACAGGCTGGTTTTTCATGTAATATCCTTTTTCTGTTTGAGGATCCAATACAGGATCCCACGGTGCATTTAGTTGTTTGTCTTGTAAGTGTTCAGTTTGGGACAGTCCCTCAGCTTTTTCTAACTTTTCATCACTTTGGTGATGGCCAGGTAGACTTGGGAATGCCTCTGAGTGTGGGTCTATCTCGTGTTTCCTCATGATTAGACTGGACTTACACTTTCCCAGGAAGAACATCCCAGAGGGATGTCGTGATGTGGCATCAATGTGACTCATGATTGGTGAGGTTAGCTTGTATCACTTGATTACTGTATTGATCTGACAGCATGCAAGCATCTTGTTCCTTCTCAGACTTTGACCACTGATGTTAGCATCCACTGATGTCTTTCGCTCTTGCCCCCATAGTCTGGAACTCACCATGTAGCTGTAGTGGCTTCTTAAAAATGTCAATCAAGCCATTTCATGCTCATGCACAAAATGCCCTAATGGTCTTATGCAGTGCTTCTAATAAAATACAACCTCCTCACCATAATTGTCCAGGCTTCATGCAATCCAGCCCCCCAACTTCCTCTCTCTTTCACTCTGTCTTCAGCCATAGTGGTTTATTATTTCTCTGCTTTTTGCCCTTGACTTTTCCTCTTCCTACATACCCTTAGCCTAGGTTTGTCACAGTGGACACATGACTTAAGATTTGGGTCTTAGTTAAAGCATCACCTCTATCCACAGCTCCTTCCCCTCCTGCCAGCACCCCCTTCCTCATACCTTTGCAGCATGTTGCCCTGTTTTATTTTTCTTAGGGCCCACTACTATTTGAATTTACATCTGTTTCCCTGACTAAGCTTTCATCAGCTTCTTGAAATCAGAAACTTCATTCCCACTGATCACTGCTTTATCTCAAGTACCAAGGACAGCGCCTACTCCCAGGAGGTGCTCATCAGATATTTGTTGGATGAATAAATTTCTTTCACCTTGTATGGTCTTGTTTATAGCTCTAGTTAGTGCTGAATTTGGATTAAGCTTATTGATTCAAATGGCCTTTTTCAGACTCTCAGGAGGCTCCTAATTCTAGCACCTACAGGTTTGGCAACTAAGTCTTTTGTATATAGTCTGGTCAAGAAACACCATTTCCTTAGGATAATGGCCTCTAATTTCATCCATGTTGCTGAAAAAGATATGCTTTCGTTCTTTTTTATGATGGAGCAGTATTCTATGGTCCATACACATCAGATTTCTAGTCCCATCATCCACTGATGGACACCCAGGTTGATTCCATGGCTTTGCTATTATGGATAGTGCCGTGGCTAACACATGAGTGCAGGTGTCTTTTTGATGTGTACACTATTTTGGGTAATGGGTGCACTAATAGCCCGACTTAGCACTCCACAGTATATCCATGTGTACTGCTAAATCCAAATGCACGCATACCCCTAAATCTACAAAAAGGTTTTTTAAAAGGAAATACCATTTCCAAGTTTTGACTTTCCAAGCTGAAAGTCTTTTTGTCATTTCTGTGGCTTCAGCAGCATTCTCCTAGTCATGGTATTCACCTCCTCTCATGAAATGGCCAATGGAAAATGCTTAAAAGGCAAGAACAGCATAGATGTCATAGCTCCTCTCTTAAGAAGGCTGTGCAGGGGGCAGGTAAGCCTTTCTAGGCACAGTCCATTTGTCAGAGCATCAGAACTGCCCTATAGAAGGTCCTCTGTTAGAGAAGGAACACATGAGCTGCAGGTGAACAGCTGAGCAGCAGAAATAGACACACTGTGCATTCCTTGAAGTTCTTCCCTCCAGGACCTGACAGGTGCCCTCCCATGTGAGCTACAGCACCCTGCCACATCCAGCGCTCTTACAGCAAAGGCAACACATGCCGTTAGACTTGGACTCTGGTCAGAATGGCCAGGACACTCAATTAAGTCAATTCATTTCATGGCCGTTCATCCAAGGGCATTTCACCAAAGATCTCTTTATGATATCAAAACAGCAGTGCCAGATACATTTTGTTTGATGTCAATCGGAAGCTGCATTGTTCAGTTCAGTGCCCTCTAAAAGTCCCACGGGTTAATTGCTAAATGTAGGCTTTGTAGAACACGTGCCATTTTAATGGGCCACTGGCCAGCCTGATGTTCCTGTGTGGATGGGCACTGGAAACTGGATCTGTCTTGGTGCCATCCCTAGAGTGCTGCACAGCAGAAGGCACACACAATGAAAGAGGGACATGCTGCCCTGGCTCTGAGTGGGGGCTGGGGCTGATAAGGGGTGCATCCTGGGCACCAGGTGCTACCAAGACCATGTACTGCAGAGTTGCGTGGAGGCTGCCCTGTGGCAGCTTCCTACCCCAGCTGTGAGGGATGTTTCATAATAACTCAAAGCACCACCTTTTCCATTTCCATCTCCTGTGTCTAAAGAAAAATTGGTATCCATTTTTCATTTATCTATCATTGTCAAAAGCATGGTTTTGAATGTTAGACTTCAGAATATCAGAATCCTGAAACTTATTGAGAAGAATTTTGCAATATCCTTAAGCTGTATTTTTAGGGGAAAAGCACAGAACATACAAAAGGTGGCCATTATGTTTTAAAAGAAGAAGAAAGTACATGGTTAAGTGTTGGTATATACATAGACTCTCTCTGGGCAGATGCACAAAATACTGGTAGCAACAGTTACTTTCAGGGTGGGGAGCTGGGGGGCTCTGGCCGGGACAGGAGGCTCTGGCCAGGATGTGTCACTGCACATACTTCCTGCTGTTCAATTTCATTTTAGTCACGAGTTGATGTCAATGCCCCATTTTTTTTTTTTTTTTTTTTTGAGACGGAGTTTCGCTCTTGTTACCCAGGCTGGAGTGCAATGGCACCATCTCGGCTCACCACAACCTCCGCCTCCTGGGTTCAGGCCATTCTCCTGCCTCAGCCTCCTGAGTAGCTGGGATTACAGGCATGAGCCACTATGCCCAGCTAATTTTTTGTATTTTTAGTAGAGACGGGGTTTCACCATGTTGACCAGGATGGTCTCGATCTCTTGACCTCGTGATCCACCCGCCTCGGCCTCCCAAAGTGCTGGGATTACAGGCTTGAGCCACCGCGCCCGGCCAATGCCCCATTTTTATAACAAAAAATAATTAACAATGGAAAACAAAGTCATGAAACATTCATAAAATATGACAAAGTTTTGTGAATTAAAGAAAAAAAATCCCTAAAAGGAAACGTGTAGTCTTTGCTGTTAGTATACTTCCTTCCATTGCAAGAGAGCCTGAGGTCAGACGTCGAATGGTCTTTTTTCAGTTAGAATACCCAGGGCAGGGTCGTACAATGCCTGAAAGTGCAGCCCCAGCAGAAAGGCTGGGTCGCAGCTTTGACGTTGGGCCATTTCCTTAAGGTCTCTGACCTTTTACCTTGGGCCATTTCTTGAAGGACTCTGTGCCTTGGTGGTCTCTCAAAAAATAGTCCTGATAATAATGCTTTCCTCACTGGGTTGTCTTGAGAATTAAGTAAACTGCTATGTGGAAAACACTTAGAAGAGTGCCTGGAACGTAGTAAATACTGTATCCGTGTCAGCTTTGGAGGCAGACCCAAACTGATCCTTTCTTATTTACCAAAGCTCATATTAGGGTTCACTTTGTGTTGTAGGGTCTAGGGTCTTGATTGATACATAATGACATGCATTCATCTGAACCCCTAGCAACCAGTGATCAATTTAATGTTTCTACAGTTTTACCTTTTCCAGAATGTCACATAGAATACATACAGAATATAATATAGAATCATACAGCATATAGCCATTTTAGACTGGCTTCTTCCACTTGGTAATATGTATTTAAGGTTCCTCTATGTCTCTTCATGGTTTAACAATTTGTTTCTTTTTATCAATTAATAATGTTCCATTGTATAGCACACCACAGTTTATTTGTCCATTCACCTACTAAAGGATATCTTGGTTGCTTCCAATTTTTGGCAATTATGAATAAAGCTTTTCTAAACATTCACATATAGATTTTATTTTTGGCAGACATTTTCAACTCATTTGGGTAAATGCCAGGCAGGACAATTGCTTGGTTGAATGGCAAGAGTATGTTTAATTTCGTAAGAAACTACCAAACTTCCAAGGTGGCTGTACCTTTTACATTCCTGCCAGCAGTGAATAAGAGTTCCTGTTGCTCCCTGTCCTCAGCAGCATTTTGCGTTGTCACTATGTTGGATTTTATCTGTTTTACTAGGAGTATAATGGCATCTCATTGTTGTTTTAATTTGCAATTCCTTGGTGATATGCAGCATGGAGCGTCTTTCCATATGCTTATTTGCCATCTGTATATATTCTTTGATAGGATGTCTGTTCAGATTTTTGCACAATGTTTAATCGTTTTTCCTTATTGTTGAGTTTTAAGAATTCTTTGTATGTTTTCTTTTCTTTCCTTTTCTTTTTTTATCTGAAACGGAGTCTTGCTCTGTCACCCAGGCTGGAGTGCAGTGGCGTGATCTCGGATCACTGCAACCTCGGCCTCCCAGGTTCAAGCAGTTCTCCTGCCCCAGCCTCCTGAGTAGCTGGGATTACAGGTGCCTACCATAATGCCTGGCTAATTTTTGTATTTTTAGTAGAGATGAGGTTCCACCATGTTGGCCATGATGGTCTCAAACTTCTGACCTTGGCCTCCCAAAGTGCTGGGATTAAAGGCGTGAGCCACCATGCCTGGCCTCTTTGTATGTTTTCTATACTAGATTTTTAAAACTCAGATATGTTTTTGCAAATGTTATTTCTCCATCTGTGGCTTGTCTTTACATTCTCTTCCCAGGGTCTTTCTAAACATTTGCTTTTATTACTGTCACTCTCCATTGGGTACACAGATACAGATTTGCAGTGTGAATGTGCTTTTCTCTCTAATGAATGACTAGGACTCACCAGCCATTGTCTTTGCCTGAGAGGAATAGTAGTGAGATGTGATCATGTATCATTTCCCTCTATATGTCATGCCGTGAGGTCTCACTGCATTCCCTCACATCTTCCCACCTCAACAAGCCTCTCCTCCACTCACCTGCCAGGGGAGCACCTTGGACTCCCCAGGAGAAGCTTCTCAGCTCCACAAATGGAGACAAACCCTAGACTTCTCCAGGTAAGGTCTTCTCTGGAGGAGGCCCCGGCTGGAGACAGGAGTCTCATGGGGTGCCTACAAAGATGCGGAGAGGGGAAATTTCTCTGCAGATGGCCTGCAGAGGCATTTTTATCCTGAATTCAGCCAAAACCAAAAGAATGTGTGCCTGTGGTTTCTGAATAATTCCTATGTCCAGTACTGCTCCCTTTGTCCCCCTTGTGAGGACCCTTCCATGTCCTCAAGAAGGATGTATCCAGCCCAGGGGAGGTGTGGCCACCACCACATGCCCCCCGAGGGCTCCCTGCATTGATCTCTACAGCCAGACCTGCCAGGAAGTGGCAGACACCCATGAGGTGTCTGCCAGGATGGTTCATGGCAGCATCATCAGTCATAGCAAGAAACTGGAGACACAGGTGGCAGACACAGGTGAGGCCCGTGTGTCACCTCTGCCTGGAGCTTGTGACGTAGGCGTCCCAGGCCCTGGCTTCCACCAGCCGGGACCAGTGCTCACTTGTCTCAACTGCCCAGTGTGCCTGGGGGCTCCTGGTGTCCACCCAGCCCTGACTTACCATTTCTGTCCCACTTTTTCATTCTGCATCCAAAAATATATCTTTATCATGGCAGGCACATACGTTCTACTTCATACACTCCAAGAGTCATTGTTTAATGAAACAGGAATATGTCTTGACCCCATTCCTCTTTAGTGAGAGATTTGTAGCCAGTTCCACTGAGTTCCACGATGCCTACACCGGAACAAGCACTCCCCTCTCATATCCACAGCCTTCTCGTTCTCCCAGAGCCAACCTCCATCCCAAAGACTTCATCACATCCTGGGGTCTTGATAGAGACACTCTCCCTTCTTTCCAAGTTCAGGGAACTGAAGAAGGTGAACTGCATGGTCTAGGAGGATAATCGTGTTGGCTGAGCTCAGAGGTCCCAGCAGGAGCCAGATCGTGCTTGTAGGTCCTGCTAAGAATTTGATGTCTTATCCTAAAGCAAGGGAAACAACTGGCGTGTTTTTAGACCATGTCTGAATAGTGACATGAGAAGGCACTGGTAGTTATGTGGTAAGTTCACGTTTTTTAAAAGAATGCTCTGGGCACTTTTGCAGAAATAAAGCAGCTTGAGCGAAATGAAAGAGGACGTATGTGAGCCCTGTGACCCTTTCCACACCCAGGCATATACCCAACAGAATTGCCTACGTATCTTTATCAAAAAAAACATGTACAGGATGGTTCATGGCAGCATCATCAGTCATAGAGAGAAACTGGAGACACCCACATGTCCAGAAATAGTAAAATGAAGGACTAAGTTGTGGTATATTCACACAATGGAGGGCTATCCAGCAATGAGAAAGAACAAAATACAACAACATAAACCAATCTCACAAACATCCCGTTCAGTAAGAGGAACTAGGACATCATGTCCATGTGGTGTGATTCCATTTACTCCAAAGTCAACAGCAGGGAAAGCGAGGTGGTGACCTTAGAAAGCAGGTTAGAGTTTACTCCGAGGATAACAGCCAGAGTAGTGGCTGGAGGGGCATGGGAGGGGCTTCTGGCAGGAGGACAGTGTTCTGGTTGTTGAAGGGGGTCTGGATTGAATAAGCTTGTTTGCTTCATGAAACAGCATTGAGCTGCACCTTCATGATTTGCACACTTAGCTGTATGCCATTAAAAGTTAAATAAAAATAAATTTAAAGTTTTTTACAATAATAGGAGGAAGGGAGGGAGAAGAGAAGAAAGGAGAAAAGAAAAGGAAGGGAGGGAGGAAAGAAGGAAAGGACGAGGGAAGGGGAGGGGAGGGAGGAGGGAAGGCAGGAGGGAAGGGAGGAGGAAAGGGAGGAGGGAAGGGAGAAAGGAAGGAGTTTGTAACCGTTTCTCAAACTTGACACCATGGACACTTGAGGCTGGGTAATTCTTTGTGGTGGGGGCTGTCCTGTGCATCGTAGAATGTTAGCAGCATCACTGTCCTTACTAACCAGATGCTAGTAGCATCCCCCTCCCTGTTGTTAACAATGGAAATGTCTCCAGACACTGCCATACTTCCCCTGGGAACAGGGAGCAAATAATTCCCATCTGAGGATCCCTGGCCAAGAGTGTATGCAATGCTGGGTTAAGCCCCAGGTATCAGGCAGGTGTACCTTCTATGCGTGTACAGCTAGTGTTGGGCTGGCTGCTGCTGAGGGCTGTCTGCACATGAGGCCAGAAAAGGAAAGTGTCTTGCCCTCATAGCAGGGGAAATGAATCGTCTGCAGGAACTTCCTGGAGCTTGCCTGGGTGGTGGTCAGAGGTCTCCTCCTGCTGAAGCCCTTACTATCCATTCTACCCTCTACCTGGCCGGCAGAGTCTCACTCTCATCTACGTGCTGGAAACTCTTGCTGCAAGCGGGCCCCTGGTCTTCTGTCAATATCAATTTCTTTGGAATGTCAGAGCTAAGAATTCCCCAAGCCATGTATTTCTCTCCTTCTAGAGACCACCCAGCCCTTTCCCACAGAGAAGCAGATGACTCTCATCTCTGCCCCTGATACTTGGCTTTCTTCCCGTCTCCTTTCTGTCTTTACACAAAGGACACTTTTTCAGTGGGGCTTTCACTGGCCGGTGGGTCCACAAACTCTCTGCCCTAGAACACTTTAGCATCCTTCGCTGCTTTATTTTTCTCCTTAGTGCCTGTTGCTAATGTGTCTTTTTAAGTGTATCTTATTGCTGATTGTCACGTGTCCCCCAGTGTGTAAGCTTGACGGAGGCAAATATTTTTGTTTCCATTTTGTTTCCTCTTGTATCTCCAGAGCCCAGATGTAATCCTGGCTCATAGTTAGTTCTGGGGAGATTTTTATTAAAGGAGTGAGTGAATCTCTAAGTATTTGAGACAGGAGTATTGCTGAACCTCAGGGGTTCAGCCTGGTTTCAGTTGCTCCCTGGACAGAAAGCCAATCACTGAGATGATGAGTATTGCCAGGTAAGACGGCTTTATTGCTGGCGATATCAGCTGAGAGACAGAAGATGAATCTTAATTCCGTCTCTCCAACTGGCTGAAGTTAGTGGTTTATATGGAATTGGTCAACAGTCCGCAGGTGCCTGGATAAGGGTTCTGATGTCTCGATGTCCGGATGCCATGATCCTGAAAGTTCAGTTTCATGATACTCTCTGGGAGAAAAGTTGGGCTGGTTTCAGAAAGAAGACCTTTAGAGTAGAAGTAAAAATATTTGGCTCAGAGGAAGAAAGAAAACCACGTCAATTACTACATCATTACGTCATCTTCCCTCAATAGCAGTAGCACAAAGACGGCAAAATATTGGGACGATGGGATACTTCAGACAGTAGAATCAAAGTGGCTTCTCCCTTCAAACTCACAGCAAAAAGAGGCTCAGGACTTCCTTGGGTCACAAGGAAGAGAGCTTTTCCTTTTATTCTCTAAGCCAGTGCTGTTCACCAGAACCTTCTGTGATGACAGTGATGTTCTGAACCTGTGCAGACCAATATGCCAGTCCCCAGCCACTGTGGCCTCCGGGCACTCCAAGTGTAGCTGGTGCAACAGAGGAACTAAATCTTTAATCTACTTAATTTCAATTAATTTAAAATTACAGAGCCACATGTGACTACAGCTACTCCCTTAGACAGCACAGGTCTAAACTCTGGCTTCTACACAGGCTCAAAGCCTGAGGATTCTGCCTGTCTTTCCCAACTTTTCATGCATTCGCCACAGAATGCATCCAGGCAGGCCTCACTAATGAACCTAATCTTTGTCACTGTTAGAATCCTCATTTGCAAGCAACAGAAAGCAGCTCTGGCTGATTTATGCAGAAATTGGATTTATTCAGTTTATTAAAAGGATATTGAATAGCATGAATCTCCAAGGGGTTACAAAACCAGGTAAAGAGGCTATGGAGCCAGGAATGATGTCAGAGATGCAGCAGAGACTTTTCTAGTCCTGACGCTGCCACCCCCGTCCACCAGCAGTGAACCACCGGCATCACGGAGAGTATCGGGGACCCCCGACTGCTGGTCAGGATCTCCACACCACCAGGGCCACCCTTACTGGATACGTGCATTAAATATGTAATGCTGGACTGCAAATATGACACGAAGTCGTGTTTGAAATGCACATTTTGGACAGCATTCGTGTTAGCCTGGTAAAGATTACTGACTAGCGTCGCTAGGTATTAAGCACAGAACCCTCCAGCTCAAAGGAACCAGCAAAAATAGGCTTCTGTTGAGAAGATGGAGAGGAAGGGAGGTTTCCATGATCAGTTATCACCCGCCTTGGAAAATGAAGTCAAAACTGAGCCATTCAGAAGCGATGGATGGATGTCATCTTTGTGAGAAGCACTCATTTCTACCCGTTCTTTATGGAGTGCAGGGATAACAGAACAACTCCTCCTCTGGGCACCAGATGGCCCACCCATCAGGCACTTACAGCGATCAGTGCAAATGAGAAGCAGTCCATTGGAATGCACGTTCTCTGGCCTGGCTGAGGAGTCTCCCTTAGCAGGTGTTCCATTTTCTGGGGCTGCTGTAACAGATTACCACAAACTAGGTCACTTTTCACAGCAGACAGCTATTCTCTCACAGTTCCAGAGGCCAGAAATCCAAATGAAGCTGTGGGCAGGGCTGCACTACTTCCAAAGGCTCTAGGAAAGGATCCTCCCCGCCTCTCCCAGCCCCGGGTGGCTCCAGGCGTCCCCTGGCTTACAGCCCCATGCCTCTTCCTCCCTTGCTGCCCGTGGGTTTTGTCTCTCTCCTATGTGTCCTTCTGGAGTTTTTAAGTCAAATATGTCTGCGTGGCCTTACTTGCCCCTGCACTATGGCACTCTGTGTAGATTGTGAAGGACTCCCTCCAAGCACATAAACCCTTTCGCTACCGAGTCAAAGGGAGGGCTGGGGCTCCTGAAGGTGGCAGAGGGCTGCACATGGAGGCTGAGGGCAGTGACAACCTAGGAAGCAATAGAGAAGAATCCCCATCAGCCGGGATGGTTTTTGCAGTGGAAGCTGGGCACACAGCGGCCCTCCTGTATTGCCTCTGACTTTTCCACTTTGAAATCTGCCCTGGTGATCTTACATGGGTAGGGAGGGCACTGGCTGGCTCCTTTTCAAAGCTGTGTTGTGATCCAGAGCTCACGGAAGGTGCTTGTTCTGCCAGCACCCAGTGACTCCGATGGAGGGTCACAGGCCTGTGGAATGCGGTGTGGCCCTCAGGCTGATCTGTGCCAACAAGGAGAGGCGGGGCAGAGCCAGGGGCTGGGCCACACATGCTTGGTCCTTCCCCTTGCAACTGCTCTTCCCCCTTCTCTCCTTACTTAGGCACCTCATGGGGAGGGGGGTGACTATTAGTGGATTGCAGGTGCTTCTGGGGCAATGTGTTATATTTTCACTTGCTGGTATATAGTTTTCTTTATCATTATGCATACAACCCAATTTATATGTCTAATGTTCATTGGTATATATGTTATATGAAAAACTCAGAGAATTGTTTAAAAGGCTTAAGAGTGACTCACTTGAGGTTAACAGGAATCAAAAAAGCTTCATGGTCCAAAGGAATGAATCTCTAATGGAGAACTTTCTAAATTGTGGGGAGGGAGGGCAGACAGGTAGTGGAGCTGGCTGTTTGCCTCCTTTGCCCCTGACACTCACATTGCAGCACCTGGGGAATCCTCAGAATCCATGAGCATCTTCAGAAAGCAGACAGATTTAAATGCACCAGAGATTAATTGAGGACAGCAGCTGTGAAGGATAAAGAAAGATGGAGCAGGAACAGGCTGAGCTTCAGGATGCGATGCAGGTCTGGTCCCTGGGAAAGGAGGACGGGAAGGAGGGAGAACTGGGCAGGAAGTCCCTGACTGCGGGAAACGCTGGGAAATCTCGGACAGCCAGGCAGGAAGTGTGGCCACAGAGGTTGCCCATAGAGGAGCCTCATATGGAGTCCCAGCAGCCTCCCTGCACCTTGATCGTGCTTGGACACTGGCCAGGTGGCTTCTCAAGGCCCCTGAGGACAGAGGCTGTGGTGAATGAATCCCCTTCTGGTGACTCCCTCTTGAAGGGACATTTGAACAACACTCCCCCGTGGCTGCCACCCTACACTGCTGCGTAGACCTCATCAGACTACACCCGCCAGTAGAGAGAGGATTGTCAGTCCATTTTCATGCTTCTGATAAAGACATACCCAAAACTGAGAACAAAAAGAGGTTTAATTGGACTTACAGTTCCACATGGCTGGGGAGGCCTTGGAATCATGGCGGAAGGTGAAAGGCACTTCTTTCATGGTGGTAGCAAGAGAAAAATGAGGAGTAAGCAAAAGCAGAAACCCCTGATGAACCCATCAGATCTCGTGAGACTTACGATCATGAGAACAGCACGGGAAAGACCGGTCCCCATAATTCAATTACTTCCCCCTGGGTCCCTCCCATAACACGTGGGAATTCTGGGAGCTGCAATTCACATTGAGATTGGTGTGAACACAGCCAAACCGTATCAGAGGGTGACTGCATGAATTGGATGTCTGCAACATGCAGGCAAAAGTCTAAGGAGTTTGCCTATATTCATGCATTTACTTTTAAACCACCCAGTGAAGTTGGTACCATGATTATCATCCCCATTTCGCAGAGGAGGCAACCAAGGTACAGGGAGGTGAAGTGACTTGGCCAAGGTCACGTAGCCAGTGAGTGAAGGAGCTGGAACTATGTTAACGCCGGACACCAGATCCAAAGCCTAGCAATGCCTTAGTTTTGTCCGGAAGGAAGAACTCACACAGCCATTCAGGCTTGGAGTCTCTTCCTCCTGCAGAAACTCTGAACATATCCTGTTGGTGTCTCCTAACACCATTGTGTTTTTGCCATCCTTATTCAAAAGGAGTTAATTGTATTTATGTTCAGTGATAGTTTTCCATCTGTGGTCATAGTACAAATTTGTGTTTTTTACATAAAAAAAGAAATTGATTCTTGAAGTCTGGTTAATAGCAGGCAGCCTAGAGCATCTAGGGGTAAACAGATGTTTGCAACTTTCTTTGAAATGAGTCATAAAAGAAGATGAAAAGAGGGCTGGGGAGTGGACAGATACGCAGTAGAGCAAACACAGCAGAATGTCACTTAGAGAAGCGAGGCAGTGGGTATTGAGTGTGCACTGTACAATTTATTTTTCTCTATGGTTAACATTTTTCGTAATAAAGTCTTGAAAAAATAATCAAAATGTTGAGAACTCGAGACGACATGTGGGTATGGTAGTAATTCCGCAGGTAGACTGAGCCCTGCTGAAGTCCGGGAAACACTGCATACATGTGAGCGTCTCTAGGTAAGAGCCAGGGAGTGCTTTCCCAGAATTGGCAGAGGAGATAGAAGAGTCTGAATGAACCAAGTGGCTCAGGGTGTTCCCTGGCACCTGAGCCAGCCTCAGTCTCTGGGTAGGATCCGCCTGAGCTGAGTCACTTTCCTGCTGCTGAACGTCACAGCCACGACCTAAACAGGACTGGGGGCATCGTCTACAAATACGTTGTCCACTATCCCAGACTTTCAGATCTGAGTCATCTTCCCAAACCCAGGAATGCCACCAAGACATCAGGTCAAAAACTAAAACAAAATAAAGCAGGCCGCCTGTCGTGGACCCACCTGCCAAAATCAGGAGGAAAAGGAAACTTCCAGGAAGTTTTCTAGGTGTGACAGGGTGAGCATGGAGCAGCCAGAGATGCTCAGCGTGAGGGTGGTGTTAGTTAGGAGAGAGCCTGTGAGCGCCAAATGCTGGGAGATGGGAATATTCTGTAGCAACAAGGAATTAGTCTAGTCTTAAGAAATAAGTGCCTTACCAGTTGGTAGGCACAAAAATGCTGCCAATGCTTGTAGATGAACTCTGCCTAACAGTCACTGAGCACATGCTACGGATAAACTACTCAAATTCCATTTCCCAAATTCCAGCCATAAGGACTCTGCCATAGTTGAGGACCATGTATTGTTATCAATACTTGTATTGATGCATTCACCTTTATCTCATCATTAGCGGTAATGCCGTGAAACCGTGGTTTTGATATCTAGGTATATATTTCTTTAAAAATAAAGTAAATTCTTAACTGTTAAAGCAACACATAGCTGTGTCCTCAGACATAATAAGCTGGCATTCATTATGTTACGCATTCGTTATGAATTATGTTCATCGCTAATGCATATAATGAACATATGTTCATAACTAATGCACGTAACGAGCGCCAGCTTATCATGAATAAGGACTGTTCCAACCATATTGAGCCACTGAACATCACGGTAACCCTAAAGTGCAAGTGCTGTTATTATCCCCATTTCACAAGTGAGGGGACCAAGGCAAGGAGAGATTAAGCGACTTGCTCAACTGTAGCCACAGGGCTACCATCGGGCTTTGAACCCAGGCATCCGGCGCCAGAGCCTGTCTCAGAATCTCTGCACTAAGCTGCCTTATGCTCATCCACCCCACAGAGTCAGGTGTGCACCAGCAGCCACACTTGTCTGTGAGCTGAGAAACACTCTTACGAGGTCACCAGAAATCAGACAAGCTCTTGCTCTCCTAGTCCAACACCCTGCTGCCCTCTTTGAGATGCTGGTGAGGCTTCTTTCCCTAGAAGTCAGAAAATGTCACAGATCTCTATCTGCAAAGCCAAAGAAGGCTTTCTACTCAGGAACTTGCAGAGGGTGGCTTGGCAGAAGCAGTTGAACCGAAGCCATTTGATAGATGGTCTCTAGGAAGGAGTTGGTGGTTCTGTTGGTCAATAAATACTGAGTGGGAATAAGTCTTATGCAGAAGTCCCAGAATGCCTTGTGCTTCACAGTCTCCCAGGCTGACCATCAGACCAGAGGGGGAGCCCAGCGTGTATAATGCAGGAGGGTTTCTTTCTAGAAAAATGTTAAGAATGAAGGTCCCATGAAGCATTTGGCAAAAGAGCCAGTGGTGTGATAATGCAACATTATTTTCCACTGTTATCAAGTAAAGTGCATCTTCCAGAAGCACTATGCATGGTTGAGCAGGTTGTGCACTGCAGGAGTTGGGCGGAAGGCTACCGTCACACAGATGTCCAAGTCTGGAAGAAGCAGCCCTTACTCCTTTCTGAGAACACCTTGGATGATGGCCTGGCACCAGCATGGGCATCCTCTACCAACAGGATCCACTGGCACAGGGGCCGACAATGGCCGTTTCCTATCACCTAGGAGACTGCAAGCATGGAAGAGGCTGTGGATGACCTCTTCAACGCAGATGAGCCATCCTGTGGTTGCTGTATGCTGATTGCAATCACACAGACAGAAGGTCAGGGTGAGGGTTGATGAAGAGAGGAAAGCCGTGCAGAGGAAGTCTGACTCATTCCCACGGATGTGGAAGAGAAATACATTGTCTGTGATGCTCCCAGAAGCGTCTTCCCCGCTCTAAGGCACACAGGTTTGCTCTGCGTCTCCCGCCCTGCCGCACCTCCAGACAGGGTGAATGAAAATGCAGTCCTGTTTGCTCAGCTGTCCACACTCAAAGCAGAGGATTCTTTTCCTCTTCCTTCCTCCTGTGGCCTCCCTTTGGTCACTGTGAGGCAATAGCAGTGACCACGATGTGATGACCCAGTGCCCTCTGCAGACCAAGATCTGGGGAAGGTCTGTGTGTGACGTAGGGACCTTCAGGGATAGAACATTCTGTTTAGAGCCACAGATCTCAGTAGAAACATAACTGTCTCCACACCCATGTGTTTGGCACATCTTCGGGAGCGCTTATTTTTCAGAAGGGTTAGGGCATACTCTTGCATTTCATGGTCAGAAGTCAGAGGCACTAAATGCCCTGCAATGTCCAGGACAGGCCCATGGGACAAAGAATTGAGCTGTGTTCTGGCCGGGTACAGTGGCTCACACCTGTAATCCCAGCACTTTGAGAGACTGGGGCAGGAGGATCACTTGAGTCCAGGTGTTCCAGACCAGCCTGGAAAACATGGTAAAGCCCTATCTCTACAAAAAAAAAAAAAAAAAAAAAAAATGAACCAGGTGTGGTGGTGCACACCTGTATTCCCAGCTACTCAGGAGGATGAAGTGGGAGGATCGCTTGAGTCCAGGAGGTCAAGCCTTCAGTGAGCTGTGAATGCGCCCCTGGACTCCAACCTGGGTGACAGAGTTAGACTCTGTCTTAAAAAATAATTGCCCTGTGTTATTCACAACTTGTAACTGTCCCATCAAACTAGCGGGGAAAGCTGTAGTTCTCGGCACTGTAGTGGTGACCCTCCAGGTCAGGCATCCCCTGGGCAGTGATGGCTCAGTACCCCAGACAGCCTTCATGTTGAGGCACCTACATCGTGGGCCTCCTGGGTGTGAGAAGAAGACAAGAAGGGTGTGCACTGGCTCTTACATGTTTCCAATCAGAGATGACACCCATCATGCACAACCACAAATGTTTCACAAGTGCAAACTCAGGGAATATTTTGTCTTTGTTATAACTTTATCGAGAGTTGTTCCTCACACTGGAAAATCTCTTCAGCAGCGACTAAGTGTCAACGTGTGTTCAGTCTGCAGCATTTACAATGACTGTGAAGAGACGTTTTCTCATGTGGTCATGCTCAAATGGCATGTTGAACTATGCATCATTAAATTATAAATGCATTTTATTTGATTTGATATCCAGTTAGAGCATTATATTAATCTTAATAAAATTACCTTGTATGTACGTGATGCTATTTGTGAATTCCATTTCAGCGTTGTGAAAGAGGAGCTTGAAAACATTTGTTAAGCGATGGAGATATCATGTCTGATAGGGCTGCGGGCCACTGGTTTCAGAAACTTCCTGTTTGTTTTTCTCGTGTGATAGTTTCAGAAATTTGGTGCCATTTCATCATTCCCATTAGAACTCTTGCACACGAATTCTCGCTTTTATCCATTCACGTATCACCTCTTTCTTGTGTGCCTACTATATGCCAAGTGCTGTTCCAGATGATACAGTGGATAAACAAAACAGCTAAGGTCTTGCCCACCATCTCAATTAGTCAGGATCAGTTAGTGATGCTGAGGTGACAAACAGCACCAGAACCTCAGCATCCTTCCGCAACATGCCTCTGTTGCTCATGCAAAGACAGCAGTGGTGACTCTCCAGGGCTGACACCCACATGCAGTGACAGCTCAGCATCCCAGACAGCCTTCGTGTTGAGGCACCTACATCGTGGGCCTCCTGGGCAGGCGAAGACAAGAAGGGTGTGCACTGGCTCTGGAATGTTTCCAATCAGAGGTGACACTCATCACTTCTCCCATGTCATTGGCCAGAGGACGCCACACGTCCGTACTACACGTAAGGAGATGGAGCATGCCGTCCTCCAGTGTGTCCGAGGAGACCTGTACCTGGTCATTCTCCACCTTCTCCCAGCCCACAGATGCCTTTCAGGTACGGTGACTACACCTGATAACGGCAGTTTCCATTGTATTCATCAGAGTGTAACCAAGAGACGGAATCTGCGTCAGTCATTTGTACAGAGAGATTTTAACATAAAGAATTGTTAACTAGATATAAAGCTACTAACTCTATAACCACAAGGGGAAAAGGAGGCCTGGGTGACACCATGGAGCCTGATGCGTAAAGCAGCCACCACTCCTGGTGCTGAAGCAATGAAGAGGAGATGGGAATTACCCAAACCTGGAAGCTTACAGATGTCCTGTGGGTCTGGGAACCCCTCCAAGGAGAGCTTGCTGCTCAGCTGATACTGGCCCCTCCACATCTGGGCGTGGAAGCCAGTCCTCCGAGGTGGGGGAACTGACTGGCTGATGGTACTGGCCGTGAGGGAGTGAAATGAGGCTGGTTCTACAAGTGCTGGAGAAACTGTGAACTGGATCCCGTTGCTGCTGTGGGAAAGGGCTGAGGCTGTGCGGTGAAGCAGGACTTCCGTAATGCTCATGGGAACAGCAAGAAGACAAGGAGCCCAGGAAGAAGAGATAAAGGAGCAAATCCCTCCTTCTTCCTCCAGCCCGAGGCCTCCTTCTGATTTCCCTCCCTGGAAGAGCCTGAAAGAAAACAGCTGGTCAATCAGACATATGCTGATTTTATGGGGTCACAAAACAGAGCATGGAAGGTGGATTTGGAGCTCAGAGACAATAACTGCTTGTCCTGATGTTTACTTTTTTAAATGTGCTGACATGTATGCCTCCTGTGTCTCATTTCTACAAAACAAAATCCGGTAATTGTTTTGGCGTATGCTGCCACACTCCGTTTACGGTTACCCTAAATGTGCTGGGAAATGCAGCCTCTGTCTTCCCAAGACCAGAGCCTTGATTCTGCAAAAGTTCAAGGGATATAAATCAGAAAGTGGACATTTAGGTCGAATATGAAGCCCTGTTAACTTCATCTTCACTTTCACAGCTGGTTCGGTGTCAAAAATATTTTATGATCCCAAAGAAAAGAAAAAGATCTTCAGAGTTTTCAAAAGTGGATTGTGGGTTTTGTTTCCAAGGAATGTTAGGTTTAGAGAAAGTTTTAGCAAAAGGAGAAACAAAGTTCAATGCCTGCTAGCCGAAGAAATGTCAGTTCATTTAGAGATTTTTTTAAGGTTTCCAGTTTTTCCTTTTTATCTTTATTTTTGTCTATACATTTGTGCATGTGTGTGCGTGTGAGTGTGCACATGTGTGCATGTGAGTGTGTGCATTGCATGTGTGTGTACATGCATATGCAAGTGTGTGCATGCGTGTGCATATTGTGTATGTATGCATGTGCCTGTGTGTGTGTGCATGTATGTGTGTGAATGTGCATGCATGTGTGCATTGTGTGAGTCTGTGTGTATGCATGTGCCTGCATGATTGTGTGTGCATATGCAAGTGCGAGTGCACATTCATGTGTGAATTGTGAGTGCATGTGTATGCATGTGCCTGCATGTGTGTGCGTGCATATGCAAGTGTGTGTGTGCATGTGTTTGCATATTGTGTGTCTGTGTGTATGCATGTGCCTGCATGTGTGTGCATGCATATGCAAGTGTGTGTGCGTGCATGTGTGAATTGTGTGAGTTCATGTGTATGCATGTGCCTGCATGTGTGTGCGTGCATATGCAAGTGTGTGTGCATGTGTTTATATATGTGTCTGTGTGTATGCATGTGCCTGCATGTGTTTGTGCGTGCATATGCAAGTGTGAGTGTGTGTGCATGTGTGAATTGTGTGAGTGCGTGTATATGCATGTGCCTGCATGTGTGTGCGTGTGCATGCATATGCAAGTGTATGTATGCAGTGCCTGCATGTGTGTGCATGTGTGCATATGCAAGTGTGTGAGTGTGCATGCATGTGTGCATTGTGTGTATGCATGCGCCTGCATGTGTGTGCATGTGTGCATATGCAAGTGTGTGTGTGCATGCATGTGTGCATTGTGTGTGTATGCAGTGCCTGCATGTGTGTGCATGTGTGCATATGCAAGTGTGAGTGTGCATGCATGTGTGCATTGTGTGTATGCATGCGCCTGCATGTGTGTGCATGTGTGCATATGCAAGTGTGTGTGTGCATGCATGTGTGCATTGTGTGTGTATGCAGTGCCTGCATGTGTGTGCATGTGTGCATATGCAAGTGTGTGTGTGCATGCATGTGTGCATTGTGTGTGTATGCAGTGCCTGCATGTGTGTGCATGTGTGCATATGCAAGTGTGTGTGTGCATGCATGTGTGCATTGTGTGTGCATATACATGTGCCTGTTTGTGTGCACGTGTACATATGCGAATGTGTGTGTGTGTGCACATGTGTGTGCATGTGCGTGTGGGATTACAGGTAAGGACTTTTCCAGCAGGCCCAGAAAGAGAAGACTGAGTCTCTGCATATGCAAGACTCATTTGCCAGTTCACTGGCCTGCTTCACGATTGCAGCCCATTTACTCTCCTTTGAGCTCCTTGGGGATGAGAAAGATATCAAGAGCAAAGAGGGAAATGGACTAAAAAATGCCCAGGCAAAGGTCATCTCTGCCACCTTCCCTGTCTCACTCCCCAAGTGCCTAGGCTGTCATGGAGCTGCCTTGTTTCCATTTGCATTCCATTCCATGGAGAGGGAGAAAAAAAACAGCAGCTTTGAATCACAAATTTTATCACATACACAGAGAAGCGGGGGATTATGACTCACGGTGTCCAAAAGACCGGTGTTTTCTCCATATTTTCAAAAATATTGTTTGCATGTAATTGCTTTTATTTATAGTCAGAAATACGTCAAAGGACCTGGGTTGCTGTCACCGTTTTTCCTCCTATTTTCCACGATTCCACTATCAGTACAAATGCCATTGTCCCTGGAATCTCACTGTCCTGATAAATGAACTGTCACGGCCTGGGTAGAAAAAAACACAGCACGAGGTAATGAAACAAGCAACTACCTTGGAGTGAGAAAGCCTACCTCCAAACCCTAAACCTGCGGCTTAGTAACTAAGCAACCTTGGGAAAGGTAGCATATCGTTCTGATTCTGAGGAGTTTCAGTTTCCTCCTGTGGACAGTTCTCTAACCTGGAATGCTGGGTGTGGAGCCAGCTGGGGTTGTTGACTCTTTCCTTGCCAGGTGCTCGCATTCCCAGGGGCTGGCAAATGTAAGTGCTGGTTGAAGACAAAAGGGAGGGGTGGGGCCTCCAGTAAGTGGAGATCACTGAGCTGGTCCTACCAGCTACCAAAGCCAAGGTGACACAGCTCTTCCCAGCTCTGCCGTCAGCGGCTTTGGGTTAGCAGCATGAAATCATGAGTGTTTTTACTACAGGAATTGGTTTATACACAGAGCTGGTTGTTAAATATTTACTGGCACACGATTGCCTTGAAGCCTGCGTCTTGGTAGTTAACAGATTTTCAAGAGAAATACAGATTCTTAAATGTGAAATGTTCCTCTTCTATGATCCTGAGTTTGTTAACCTTACCCCACATCCAGAGAATTGCAAGAGCTTCTGGGCTCGAGGCAAAGAAGCTGCACAGGGCTGTTTGTTGGAGGCCTTGCCAGGATGAACCAATGGACCGTGGGCGCTGTGAAACTTAGATCCCTGCCACTGCCTGGCGCCACAGAGCTTAGATCCCTGCCACTGATGGGCACCACAGAGCTTAGATCCCTGCCACCACCTGGCACCTCAGAGCTTAGATCCCTGCCACTGATGGGCACCACAGAGCTTAGATCTCTGCCACCTCCTGGCACCTCAGAGCTTAGATCCCTGTCACTGCCTGGCACCTCAGAGCTTAGGCCCTGCCACTGTCTGGCACCTCAGAGCTTAGATCCCTGCCACCACCTGGCACCACAGAGCTTAGATCCCTGCCACTGATGGGCACCTCAGAGCTTATATCCCTGTCATTGCCTGGCACCTCAGAGCTTAATCCCTGCCACCACCTGGCACCTCAGAGCTTAGATCCCTGCCACCACCTGGCACCACAGAGCTTAGATCCCTGCCACTGATGGGCACCACAGAGCTTAGATCCCTGCCACCACCTGGCACCACAGAGCTTAGATCCCTGCCACTGATGGGCACCTCAGAGCTTATATCCCTGTCATTGCCTGGCACCTCAGAGCTTAATCCCTGCCACCACCTGGCACCTCAGAGCTTAGATCCCTGCCACCGCCTGGCACCACAGAGCTTAGATCCTTGCCACTGCCTGATGCCACAGAGCTTAGATCCCTGCCACCACCTGGTGCCATAGAGCTTAGATCCCTGCCACCACCTGGCACCACAGAGCTTAGATCCCTGCCATTGATGGGCACCACAGAGCTTAGATCCTTGTCATTGCCTGGCACCTCAGAGCTTAGTCCCTGCCACCGCCTGGCACCTCAGAGCTTAGATCCCTGCCACCGCCTGGCACCACAGAGCTTAGATCCTTGCCACTGCCTGATGCCACAGAGCTTAGATCTTTGCCACCGCCTGGCACCACAGAGCTTAGATCCCTGCCACCGCCTGGTGCCACAGAGCTTAGATCCCTGCCACCACCTGGTGCCACAGAGCTTAGATCCCTGCCACCGCCTGGTGCTGCACAGCTTCGATCCCTGCCACTGACCCCCAGACAGCTGTCCTTTCCCCAGCGCCTCCCTCTAGGATTTGACCCTGAGCATTTGAATTCCATTTCGTTTAGGTTTTATTTAAGTTGACCTTTTCTTTTCATAAACGGAAGGTACTGGCCAAGGGAGTCTTAGACGATAGTTTTCTTAACTAAGGAGACTTTCTGCATTGGAAGCTCTCCACAGAACCAGCAAAATGGCTCATTCAAGTCCCTCAGCCTCAGCCGCCTCATCTGTCAGGTACAGCCAATGCCTTCATTCACTCAAGGAAAGATTATTGAGGCCTTACTACATGCCAAGCATTGCTAGAAGATAGAATTGGGCTGGATGATGTTTCAAAGTAACTTTGTCCCCAGAAAGAGAAGTTCTGAACATTCACTACCGTCCTCAGCTGACTGCATTGCATCAGACATAAAAACCCACGGTGGGAATTCTCTGAACTGACCTCAGATCACCACGAGGCACGACTTGGCAGCCAACCCATCAGCCTCTCAGACGCTCTCCAAGTCTTCTGCGACTTGCTGGGGTCACCTTGACCTTCAGTGACCTAATGAAATTGGCTTTGGCCACGTGTGGTGGCTCACATGCCTGTATTCCCAGCACTTTGGGAGGCCAGGGTGGGCGGGTCATTCGAGACCGAGAGTTACCAGCCTGACCAACATGGTGAAACTCCGTCTCTACTAAAAATACAGAAAATTAGCAGGGGCTGCTGGTGGGCACTTGTAATTCCAACTACCCAGGAGGCTGAAGTGGAAGAATTGCTTGAACCCAGGAGGCAGAGGTTGCAATGAGCCAAGATAGCGCCACTGCACTCCAGCCTGGGCAAGAGAGAGAGACTCTGTCTCAACAATAATAATAATAATAATAATAATAATAATAATAAAATTTTAAAAAAGAGAGTTTGACTCCCACTTTTAATGGAATATAATATCTATCCTTTCCAGTATCTTACAGATTTATGCCAAAGTGGGATCGAACATAGAAAAAGCTTTCCTAGGCTGGGCGCGGTGGCTCACGCCTGTAATCCCACCACTTTGGGAGGCCAAGGTGGGCGGATCACAAGGTCAAGAGATTGAGACCATCCTGGCCAACATGGTGAAACCCTATTTCTACTAAAAGAGGTGGTGCGTGCCTGTAGTCCCAGTTAGGAGGCTGAGGCAGAAAAATCGCTTGAACCCCGGGGGTGGAGGCTTTGGTGAGCTAAGATCGAGCCACTGCACTCCAGCCTGGGTGACAGAGCAAGACTCCATCTTAAAAGAAAAGAAAAAGAACAAGGTTTCCTAAACTGCGTCTTGCTGAGAATTCCTCCACTCATTCATTTGCCTGCAGACTGGATAGAGCCACGTGGAGGTGGAATTGTGCTGATTTTCAACATGGCCACCGTGTTAACGGCAGTTGCTGCTGGTGGGCTGAAAGGCCCCCATGTGGCCCCTCAATCTGGCCTGGCTTCCCTGGGAGGAGGCATCTGGGGGGCTAGTGTCCCAGGAACATACATAGGTGGGAGGTTTTTCATGACCTGGCACCAGAAACCTCAGACTTCTATCAAATTCTATTGGCCACATGCAGGGGACTAAAGGAAAATGTCCCTCTACCCTCTGAAGTTTTGCCAAAAAATCCACTCACAAAAGGCAGATTCATAGGAGAAATGGCGTACACATTAATTAGCGTGCATGGAGAGAAAACCACGTGTTGTTACCCCCCACCTGACACAATAGGGTGAACAGGTGGCTATGTACCCTCCGTCTCAGGGGATAGGAAGATGGGAATGTGTGGATGGTTTTAGAGCGGTAGTAAATGATTTTTAGGGAAATTCAATGGGCTTAAGAACGGACGGTGGCCTGGGGCAAAGTCTGTAGGGCCTGCACAGCAGGAAATGGTTTGTAACAAAAGTCTGTCCGGCTGTGTAGACAGACTTCCATCTTTCTTCCTGCAATATGAATTCAGTGGATAAAAACTCAGGGAAAGCACCAGAGGCACTTGTTTTCTTCTGGCGGGGTCTGGGCTTTAGGCAGAAAAGGGAACCTCAGAGAACTTCATCCTGCGCTTCAAGGGAGACAGAGGACGGAGAGAGGGTTGGAGGGCGATGGTGGGAAAGTCAAAGAGGCCTTGAGCAGCTTCCTCAGCTCAGCATGACCACGGCGCATATTTTGAGATGTCGGTTTCTGAGCCCCAACACCAGCAACTCACTCAGGCCAGCCCAGATTCAAGGCGAGGGGATTAGACTCCACCTCTTTAGTGGAGACGTAACAGGGTCACTTTGGAGAGGACGTGGGCAGGCAGGAGAGACTGTCGTGGCCATCTTTGGAAAATGCAGTCTGCCACATACGTTCACCTCCCAGAGTCTCAAGGTTCTTCATCTAGAAAAAAAGGAGATGTCATACCAGCAGCCTGCCAGGGCTGTTGTGAAGGACCGTGGGGTCAGTGGAGTTTAAATACTGCTTTATCTTACTGTAAGACCCACTTCTTGGTAGCGGCCCTAGAGAAACAGGCATTTGTGCACAAGCAGGTAGGCACAGGGACATTTGTCACTGCGTGGTTTGAAAAAGCAAACTCCGTGAGATTGCAAGCCCCACAATCCATTTCATCATCAGCATTTCTATTATTCGTATGAATTTTGATGCCTGGTTGTTCCAGCAGCACTTTCTGGAAAGGCTGTCAAAGACTTTTCCTTCATTGTGTTGCATTTATGCAGGTCTGTTTCTGGGCTCTCTTTTCTGTCCTATTCATCAATTTCTCTGTTATTTCACCAGCGCCACATTGTCTTGGCTATTAGAGCTTTCTAGGAAGTCTTGAACCTGAGTAATGTCAGCCCTCTGATTTTATTCTTCTGGGTTGCATCCTCACAAAAATTAACTTACAGTGGGCTGCAGAACTCAATGTGAAAATGCAAAACAATAAAATTCCTGGAAGATAACACGAAGAAAGTCTAGATATCATTGTGTTTGGTGATGGCTTTTCAGATACAACACCAAAGGTGCAATCCATGAAAGTAAGAATTGATAATCTGAACTTCATTAAAATTGTGAATACGAGCTTTCAACCTGAAGGACACCCAAAAGATGTGTTTTTGACATTCGAATTATGTTGAGTTAAAGGTAATTAATAAGAAGCAAAGGCAGGAAAGTTCTCTGTACCGTCTCCTTTCCTACCTAAAAGGACGATATAAACTCTCCTTGCGGGAGATGATTCTAGACTATGATTAGCCCAGAGTTGACACGAGAAGAAAGATGTGCAAACAAACCTGTCTCCAGCAGTTTCCCCCAGGTATTTACCCTCCTGTAGTTTCTCAACCATCGGAGGCCTAAGGCCATTTCCCTTCTGCTGTTATTTCTCTGTAAAATTATTGTTCTTTGTGGAAGATGCTACATCCACCCAAATTTCAGTCATCTCTTTGAATTACTCATTCCTAAGTTTCTTCCATGGATATAGGCAACGTCAATGTTGATAACTTTGTGTTTTTCTAAAAAAGAAAACTTTCTGTTCATTTACAGAATCCCCTCATCTGTCTAACAGAGTCATGAAAGCTGTGTCATGGAGCTTAATCGAATCCATTTACAAACAGGGCTTAGAATACTGGTTCTTCACATGGCCACAGGGAGGGGAACATCACACACCGGGGCCTGCTGGGGGTTGAGGGAACTAGGGGAGGGGTAGCAGGGGGTGGGGGATTGGGGAGGGATAGCATTAGGAGAAATACCTAATGTAGATGACAGCAAACCACCACCGTGGCACGTGTATACCTATGTGACAATCGGGCATGATCTGCACATGTGCCCAGAACTTAAAGTATGATACAAAAATTAAAAATTAAAAAAAATACTGGTTCTCAGCTGGGGGTGCTGGTGCTGCCCGGGGTTCTTTAGCAATGTCTGGAGTCATTGCTGGCCATCCTGCTCGGGAGAGGGATGCTGCTGGCATTGGAGGTGGAGGCCACGGGTGCAGCTCAGCAGCCTACACTGCCCTGAACAGCCTCCTGCAGCAAAGAACCCTCCAGCCCCAAATGTGGACAGGGCAGGGGCTGAGCACCTGGCACGGGGCAAGAGCGGCTTGGTGGATTGTTATTAAAATGATTTCCTCTCAGACCGCTCATCAGTGACTGTGAGAACACAAGTGTGATCTCATGACCCAGGCCACATGGTGGACAGTTTTGAGGACAAAGAAAAGAGAACATTCACGGAATGCATTATTTCCCCTGACCCAGGAAAGGACTGAAAGTGGAAATTTGAGGTTGTGTAAAAATGTTCTGTTTTCATTTAAAAATAACAGAGCTTCCTGGGAATTTGAATTTCTGATTTCAGAGGAAAATAGACTATAGAATATAGACTATATACGGAATCTTCTGGTATAGATGATTCCAAAAACACCAGAATATCCCTGTTCCGTGTCATAACTAAGAGGCCCACTGTGGCTGACATGGAAAGAGACTCAGACTTTCTTCCAGAAAGTGCCATCGCTCAGCCTCGAGGAGTGCTGGTAGCAGACAGCCCCCAGTGCTTAGCTCCTTGGGGGTCCCTGTGTTTTGAGCTGAGTCCTGCTCTTTTTCAGGTAGCCCCAGCTATTAACAGAGATGGTGGTTCAAGGGTCTGATCGCTTTCACCAAAGCGGGGCTCTTCCCCAGGCACCCACTCTGCTCCAGACCCCTCAGATGAGCTAGCAGAAATGTCAGGTCTTCCTCTTGATCCCAGAGCTCCCACTGCCATCCTGGGTCCTTCCCTTCCTCCTTCATGGATATTACGGCCTCACGGACCTTCTGTCTCAGCCTCTGCTCCCCAGAGACCTCATAATCCCACCGTGGCATGCGACGGATATGAGGGTGGACCCTGGACCCAGAACGTCCTGGATTCTAATCCCAGATCCGAGGCGTCCCAGCTGAGTGAACTTTAGCAAGTCACCGAATCTCATCATGCCTCAGCTTCTCATCTTCACAATGGGCATTGTAATAATGCCGACCTTGCTGGGTTACTGTCGAAATCACTCAAGTCAGTGCAGGTGCATACCCGGGAAGGCTGCCAGGTAGACAGGTTCCTCAATGCCAGCTCTAACACCTCTGATCTGTGAAGCCCCAGCGAGGAGCTGGCTCTCCCCAGTTCCCAACTATTCTCCTCTCCATGCATGCTGGCAGCTCTCTCCTGGAATAGGGAAGCAGGCTCTAGGGACTGAATTTCTGTATTTCCTACTCCTTCCTCCTGGAATAGGAAAGCGGGCCCTAGGGGTTGAATATCTGACTGTATTTGTCTGCACAGTTGCCTGCATAGTCTCCTAGGCTTCCCATAAAAAAATTCCAAGGACCAGGTGGCTTACACACAGAGCTTTATTTTCTCACAGTGCCAGATGCCGGAAGTCAGAGATGGAGTCTCTGCAGGTTTGGTTTCTCCCTGGCCTGTGGGCAGCCGCTTCCCACTGTGTTCTCTCATGGCCTTTCCCCTGTGCATCGCTGGTGTCTCTCTGCATGGCTGAGTGTCCTGATCTCTTCTTCTTAAAAGGATACCAGTCCAGGTGCAGTGGCTCATGCCTGCAATCCCAGCAATTTGGAGGCTGAGGTTGGTGGATCACCTGAGGTCAGGAGTTTGCGACCAGCCTGGCCAACATGGCAAAACCCCGTCTCTACTAAAAATACAAAAATTAGCTGGGCGTGGTGGCGCTCACCTGTAGTTCCTGCTACTCAGGAGGCATGACAATCGCTTGAGCCTAGGAGGCGGAGGCAAGGCTGCAGTGAGCCAAGATTATGCCACTGCACTCCAGCCTGGGTGACAGAGTGAGACTCCATCTCAAAAACAAACAAACAAAAAAAGAGGACACTGGGCATATTGCATGAGGGCCCATGGTGGTGACCTCATTTTTACTTAACCACCTCTTTAAAGACCCCGCCTCAAAATACGGTCAGATTCATTTGAATTTAGGGAGGGAACCAAATTCAGCCCACAACAGGCTCAAGCTGCCTCTTTTTCCTTCTGCACAGGGAGCGGCCCTGCTGACCTAAGTCCATCTGCGCCACGTCCCTGCCCCCCACCGCAGCACGTCCTCCTCCAGTGTGTCCTCCAGTGCATCCACTGAAAACTTGCTTATCTCTTGGCAGAAAAGTGTGTGTTGTTCATTAACAGGTGCACCTGACTTAGGGAAAGTTGTTTCTCAATGAATAAGCCTAGTATAACGAGCCAGAGTTTTCCTCTGATTAATTAGCCCGTGTGGCAGCCCCTCATGGCGATAGGACACTAAGCGTCAATGTTCTTATCTGGAAAATGGGGGTAAGGGTTCCATCTAATGGATATATTGTGAGGATTCCGTGGAATAAGTTATTGACACTCAGTACAGTACCTTGCATGTAGCAAACAATAAATATTACCCACTACTATTACTGTTACCACTATTATTAATGTTACATATATAGAGAGAGAGACATAGTTTCACTGTTGTTGCCCAGACTGGAGTGCAATGGCATGAGCTTGGCTCATTGCACCTTCAGCATCCTGAGCTCAAGTGATTCTCCTGCCTCAACCTCCCAAGTAGCTGGAATTACAGGCGCCACCACGCCTAGATTTTTTGTGTGTGTATTTTTAGTAGAGATGGGCTTTCACCATGTTGGCTAGGCTGGTCATGAACTCCTGACCTCAGGTGACCCACATTTTTAATTCAAGACAGAGACCAAGCACAAAAAGGCACTACCTAACTTGAGAATTGGAGGCAAGCATTCCTGTAGGATGTCTACTTCTGCCAAGTTTGAGAGGAGAGAAAAGAGAATTTCAACATCCTTAGCTTTAGTTCTTAAAAAAAAGAGAGAGAGAGAAATATCAGAAGAACATAAATTTTACCAAGAATGTTGGTGATACTTAAATAAGATTTAAATTCATACAGCATTTAAACAGAAAAGAAGAAAATGGCATTAAATTCACATAAGTGCTGGATTATGCACACCGGAGTCAGAAATATTAACCATATCCCCATAACGGAACAGTGCGACTGGCTGGAAATGGATTACAAAAGGGGTTCAGGAGTTTTAATAGATCATCCCTTCAAACCATCGGCATTGTAAAGTGGCAGTTAATAAATTATTTGACATGTACAGTTAGTCATATTTTAACGAGAAGTAATGAGCAGGTCTTGCTGGCTCACCTAGACCGTGACATTTCTCCAGTTCATCTCCCGGAGGGGCAGTTTGGAATGTTTAACAATCTAATGCAATGGACAGAGCTCTGAAGGGAAGGATGGATGTCCGAATGCTGGAAGGAGTTCTGCTGCCTCCAGCTGTTGCGGGAACACATCTCAGATTGCTTCTCCAGACCAGGATGGGGGTGGGGCCAGGTCCTCTCATGGGGGACTAGGCTTATGTCTTCCTGAGCTCACCTAGGATCAGGAACCTGCATTCCAAGAGCCCAGGTGAGCTTAGGTAAGGTCCCCAGAGCCCAGGTGAGCTTAGGAAGGGTCCCCAGAGCCCAGGTGAGCTTAGGAAGGGTCCCCAGAGCCCAGGTGAGCTTAGAAAGTGTCCCAAGAGCCCAGGTGAGCTTAGGAAGGGTCCCCAGAGCCCAGGGGAATTTAGGGAAGGTCTCCAGAGCCCAGGTGAGCTTAGGTAAGGTTTCTAGAGCCCAGATGAGCTTAGAAAGGGTCCCCAGAGCCCAGGTGAGCTTAGAAAGGGTCCCCAGAGCCCAGGTGAGCTTAGAAAGGGTCCCCAGAGTCCAGGTGAGCTTAGGAAAAGTCCTCAAAGCCCAGGGGAACTTAGGTACGGTCTCCAGAGACCACATGAGCTTAGAAAGGGTCCCTAGAGCCCAGGTGAACTCATCTAAGGATGAGAATATGGATATCTTTGGGAGCCATTTAGGCTACGACACTCCCCGAAAGGCATGTCCCAAGTCTTGTTTAGGATAAGAACTAATGGACTCATTGCCCTCCCCCAGGAAAGCTGAGAGACAAGACAAGAGAACAAAGTCCTTACATTGAACTTGATTCTTCCCGTCAGCGCTGGCATGGAGGAGCTGTCTTGTGCCAGGTAGAAGTTGACAGCCTGGGCTCTGGAGCCAGATCCTGGTAGAGAAACATAGGCAGGCTCCCCTACTCCCGACTTCCTCAGCTGGAATATGGGAATGGCAGTGGTGCCTAGCGTTGTGGTTGTTCTGAGGGTGAAATGAATCCACATATTTGGATTCCCTGAAAAGCAGAGCCTGAGACGTGCACTTGAGAGCAGGTGATTTATTTGGGGGATGAACTCTGGATGCAGAATGAGGGAATGAACAGCAAGACGGGACACATTTTGAAAAACCAGCAGGAGGTGCATCGTTGAATTACATCACATGGTGACAACTTCTGTGAAATCCCTTTGAGCCTCTCTAGGGAACTCTGCAGGATGGGGCTCAGAATCCACCCCGTTCCTGAGAGGGATAGTGGTCTGCACATGCTCTGTTGAGGACGTGCTCAGGATGCACCTGCATGGGAGTGAAGAGAGTAGGATGGGAAGAGGAGAGGCTAAGCAAGGTCAGCTTTGGGTGCAGCACAGCCAGCTCCACAAGGAGCTCTTAAGACCTAAGGGCAGTCTTCTATGGAAGATGTGGGACGAGCTGTCAGCAACACACTTGCAGCCCCTGGGGAGGAGTGCACCAACCCAGCCACAGGGACCCCAGGAATCCCAGGTAGGCTCAGAGAGCACCTATCATAATGACATCTGCTATGCTCAAAAGCAACAGCCAATATCTACTCCACACCTGGACCTCCTCCCCACAGTAAGTGGTCTCCACCAGCCAGGCTGTTTCCCTTTCTTCCTCCTTGGGCCATGCGATGCGATGAAGGCTCACCTTCCCCTCCCCATTTCTCTCTCACCTCTTTACAGGTCTCTGACAGATGTGACTATGTCTTTGTCAATGGGAAAGAAATGAAAGGCAAGGTGAACGTGGTGGTGAACTTCACCTACCAGCACTTGAGCAGCCCCTTGGAGATGACAGTGTGGGTGCCCCGGCTTCCGCTGCAGATCGAGGTCTCAGACACCGAGCTCAATCAGATCAAGGGCTGGAGAGTGCCCATCGTCTCCAGCAGGAGGTGGGTGTTCCCCTCAAACTTCATGGTAGGCTAAGAAGGAAATGTACAGGGTGGTAAATTCGGGCATGTCTGGATCTGAGGATGCACATGGTACCCTAAAGACCAAGCCTCCCTCCACCGCTCAGCTTTGATTTGCTCTGTGTTAGCTTCATTCTCTATCAGCATTTCTCGGGAGGTTCCAGGCTTCCATCCTCTCTTCTCTGCAACTCCAGCAGAAAGTGGCTCCTCTCCTTCCCACCAGTTTCAGCAAAGTCCTGAATTTCAGTCTGATCCTCACTGGGATTTTGTACCCTTCCTTATCTAGTTACTGTAGCCAAGTCTCTCGGACATACTGCATAGCTGGCTGAACTCCACCAGCTGGAACCAGAGGAGCTGGAGGGGGAGGGGGACCAAGGCTGGATGAATGGACAAATCCCGGGAGAAGGGAAAATTGATGCTGGAAAGAAGGCACCGGATGTCCCTTGGAAGGACATCTGACAGGGTCAGCCTGATCTGAGCTGCCTCTCTGTGCTTCAGTGCAGAAGCTCTGAGCTCTCTGCCTGGTGAAACGAGGTCTGAGGTTGCCCATTGAGTGTCTGATACATTACCCCCATGGTAATGGTGTTTGGTACAGCCCCAGGAGTCTCCACCACCTACCATTAGGCAACCACGTGAGTACCACGTAAAGAGGGTGGTAGGAGCCAGGCTCTTCATTCACAGACTTTGTCATCTCAGAGAAACCGTGTGTAAGAATTCATGCATTAGGGACATGTTGATTGCTAAAAGTATGTGCAGCAGAATGAGACAAGGAAATATTCCCGGAGTCTCCGTACTCAACAGGGGGTGGAGAATTGGCGCTTATCTGAGGAATAACGTATATTCCTCTTCTTGTAAGCTCATTCCTTTACTCCTGTGACCCCTGGGAGAAGTGACGCTTCAAGGACAAAGCCTGTGGGTCTCGTGGACAGCTGGGAGCTGGCTTCGCAATGATTCTTTCTCGGTTGTTGGGGTTTCTGGTGTTGAGTTGGGGGTGTGGACTAGAGAGTGGCCACTGGTGCTGCAGAGGGAAGAAACTGGAAGGGAAGATTCACCAAAGACCTGGCTGAGTCTGACCGCAGTGCATCCCAGGTGCTGTCACAGCTTCCTGATTGAGACATGGCAGCAGAGTGAGTGTGAGAGGGAGCAGCTGCTGTTCTGATGGAGACCGAGATGGTGCCATCAAAGGGCCGACTGCACATGAGGGGCCAGATGTTGAGGAGCAGCTGACATCTGTCTCCTTCCAACCACCCTGGCCTTCTCTGCCGTATTTATCACATTTGGCCTCGCCTTTGGTTAAACATTCACCCTGCTTGTGTGCTGGGTACAGAGCCACACCATTCATCCCTGGCCCTGTCACGTTAGCTAACCATTCTGTCTAACACAGTGGCTTATCCCAAAGCTTAGTGGTTTAAAAATTATCCCCAAAGTTAATGTGGCTTAAAAGAACAACATGCGGGCCAGGCATGGTGACTCATGCCTGTAGTCCCAGCACTGAGACTGAGGCAGGCAGATGGCTTAAGCCCAGGAGTTCAAGACCAGCCTGGGCAACATAGCGAGACCACATCTCTACACAAAATTTTAAAAATCAGCCAGGCATGGTGGCTTGCACCATAGTCCCAGGTATTCAGGATGCTGGAGTAGAAGGACTGCTTGCGTTCAGGAGTTTGAGGCTGCAGTGAGCTGATATTGCACCACTGCACTCCGGCCTGGGTAAGAGAGCAAGGCCCTGCTGCAAAAAGAAAAAAAAACAACATGCATTATCTAACGGTTCAGTGGATCTGGAATCCAGGCATGGCTGAGCTGGGTCTTCTGAGCAGGGCCTCTGCCAGGCTGCAAGCCACATGTCAGTGGGGCTGGGGTCCCATCTCAAGGCTCACTTGGGGAAGGATCTACGTCTAGGCTCACTCGTGCAGGTGCTGGCCAGAGGTCACTCTCAGTTTCTAGCTGGGTGGAAACCTCCACAGAGTGGCTCACAGCATGCAGCTTGCTTCATCAGAGTGAGCAAGTGAGAAGAACCAAGGAAGGACAACACAAGCAAGACAGAAGTCACGGGTTTTTCAAGTCTAGCCACGAAAGTGACCAGCCAATCACTTTGCCATAACTTTTTCATTGGACAAAAGAAACTAGGTCCAGCCCATACTCAAGGGGAGGGTTTTACACAAGCAGACACCAGGAGGTGAGAGGGGTCACTGGAAACAGCTGAAACACCAGGAGGTGAGAGGGTCACTGGGAACAGCTGAAACACCAGGAGATGAGAGGGGTCACTGGGAACAGCTGAAACACCAGGAGGTGAGAGGGGTCACTGGGAACAGCTGAAACACCAGGAGGTGAGAAGGGTCACTGGAAACAGCTAAAACACCAGGAGGTGACAGGGTCACTGGGAACAGCTGAAACACCAGGAGGTGAGAGGGTCACTGGGAACAGCTGAAACACCAGGAGGTGAGAGGGTCACTGGGAACAGCTGAAACACCAGGAGGTGAGAGGGTCACTGGGAACAGCTGAAACACCAGGAGGAGAGAGGGGTCACTGGAAACAGCTGAAACACCAGGAGGTGAGAGGGGTCACTGGGAACAGCTGAAACACCAGGAGGTGAGAGGGTCACTGGAAACGGCTGAAACACCAGGAGGTGAGAGGGTCACTGGAAACGGCTGAAACACCAGGAGGTGAGAGGGTCACTGGAAACGGCTGAAACACCAGGAGGTGAGAGGGTCACTGGAAACGGCTGAAACACCAGGAGGTGAGAGGGTCACTGGAAACGGCTGAAACACCAGGAGGTGAGAGGGTCACTGGGAACGGCTGAAACACCAGGAGGTGAGAGGGTCACTGGGAACGGCTGAACCACCAGGAGGTGAGAGGGGTCACTGGGAACGGCTGAAACACCAGGAGGTGAGAGGGGTCACTGGAAACAGCTGAAACACCAGGAGGTGAGAGGGTCACTGGAAACAACTAAAACACCAGGAGGTGAGAGGGGTCACTGGGAATAGCTGAAACACCAGGAGGTGAGAGGGGTCACTGGAAACAGCTAAAACACCAGGAGGTGAGAGGGTCACCGGGAGCAGCTGAAACTCTGCTCGCTGCACCGTCATGCTGATGGGTCAGTGCTCAGGCCAGTGCGTTGGTTAGTATTTGAATTTCACCCCTGCATGTCTGCCTGTAAACCCTTTGAAGGCTCATGGCTTCCTTCCCTCTGCAGCCCCCACCAGGCTCCACACACAGCGCCTTCTAGAGGACCAACAAGTAACCGTATATGAACTGCACTGTCTCTTTCACAGGCCCACTGGGGACAGTGAGGAAGAGGAGGACGATGAGAGGAGAGGCCGTGGCTGCACCCTGCAGTACCAGCACGCCATGGTGCGGGTCCTCACGCAGTTCGTGGCTGAGGCGGCCAGCCCTGGGGGACACCTGGCCCACCTGCTGGGCTCCGACTGGCAAGTGGACATCACGGAGCTGATAAATGACTTCGTGCAGGTGGAGGAGCCCAGGATCGCCAGACTGCAGGGTGGACAGATCCTGATGGGGCAGGAGCTTGGGATGACCACCATTCAGGTACAAAATCCCCAAAGCAAGCTCTCTCTGTCTTCCCACCCCTGCTCTGCTCAGAGGAGAATTCAGCTGTTTGTCATTACTGGGAATAGTATCTAGTTTCAGGATGGGTGAATTCTAAGAAATTGTCCAGTAAACAATACAAGTGATACCGGCTGGGCACAGTGGCTCACGTTTGTAATCCCAACACTTTGGGAGGCCGAGGCAGGCAGTTCATCTGAGCTCAGAAGTTTTAGATTGGACTGGGTAACACGGCTGGAGAGGACCAGCCGCAACACTTGGGTTTTGAAACAAACACTTTTACAAAACAGGGTTCTGGGAGGCTTGCAAGAATTTGGTCATTTACCTCCCAGCTGAGAACAAAGCAAGAGTTTGTTTTCCTTCCGTACACATGTAAGGGGTCCAAGCACAGTTTTGTTTCCTGGACATATTGTGTGTCTGCCTTGTATCCATCACCCAAATAATGTACACTGGAGCCAAAGGAAGAGCTTATTCCTCAGCAGCTGCCCATCTGCAAGCGAGGCGACTGTCTTATCAGGCAATCTGTGAGGTTTCTAAAACAGCTGTGCCTGAGGAATCGTTATAACTGAGACTAGATTGGATCATGGAAGATTTAAAACATGTCCATTCTAGAAAAGTGGCTGGTATATATAAAACTTCACTTTATCCTAGGAGGCAAATAAATGGATTTGGGCTGTAGACCAGGAGTCACATGCTCAAATGATCTCTAAAAGCTCAGAAGCTACCATCAGTGAGGAGAATAGGCTGGGTGTGAGCTGAAAGACAGCAGCTGATTTTGCTCTGAGTGTTAGAGAGACAACAGGGAGTGGTGAGGCCTGTGGAAAAGGGGCAAGCTGTTACTCACAGCCAAAAGCTGCCAATAAGAAATGTCCACTGCAGCCATATGTGACAATTTTCCAGAAAAGCTGGAATTCTGTGTTTTTATATGAAATCTTCTGGCTCTCTAAATGGTCATTAATTCCATTTTAAAATATGATTTGTGTCAGACAAAACATATCTGCCTCATAGATGAGAGCTTGCAACCTCCAAAACTGACTAAGAAGTTGAAAGACCTGAATCCCTACCGTGAATCTATAGACTTGACTGATACTGATGCCCAGAAACTCACAGTGAGATGAGAATTCGGTATTCACATCTTCCCTTAAGTGATAATTTCAGTGCAGAGAGGAAGAGACATACATTCTGAAATCAGGTGTCAGGGGACAGGAAGTGAACCAGCTTCTCACACGTTAAACACGGACATTGTTTTGGTGAGACCTCTAGTCCTGCGAGCCTTGGTTCTTTCTTTTTTCTCACTGCATCCTATTGAGTCACAAAATTCACTTGTCCACTTTCCTCTGGGGACACATCTCTCATGCTAGCTGCCATTTAAATTATCACAATCAGACCAGAAAGTGAAGGTGGCATTCGGTTAGAAATAAGGAGCTTTGATTCCTGGTCTTAAAGCATCCTGCGAAAAGTGCTGTCTTGACATACATCATAGATATCACCAAAAACTTGAAAGGAGAAAGAGCTCGAGAAAGCAGGAGAACAGAGGGTGAAGCCCATCTCTTCCAGGAGGCTGAGTTACGCGCAGCCATGAGGAGTCTAAGACAACTCTTCATCGTTTGGGTGAAAGTGAGAGGAGGAAGAGGTGATGCCACAGAAGTTCCTCAAAAGCAGATTTCCTGTTCAAGGTCTAAATTGCACACAAGCCTCATTTCCCAGGTCATTCCAGGCGTCCAGAGGAGAAATGAGGCTTGGAGTTGTCGGCCTCAGGCATAGACACTTATAACCTGTTTATCAGAACATGCCCGACCGTATCCCGCATTATCAGGCATCACGCGCAGCATTTCCCAGAGTCCACAGCGGGGTCTCCAGTGACACACAGGATTGAGATGGGCCAGCAGGCTCCACCTTCTAGTTGCACATTGGTTTTCATGTGCAAGAGAGAAAGCTATCAATATATAACCAGTACACTCAACCCATTCTTCACTGATGATAGGAAGGCTTTTAAAAAAACGAAATACACACTAAAGAGAGACGATCTGCACTGTAGAAGAATCATAAAGTTAACAGTCAAATGAAAATGTCAGTTCCTCCTGTCCAGGATGGAGCACGGTGGGAAATGGCGCTGAACTGTGGGGTGTGGGGAGGGGCCGAGCCCCATCTGCCCACTTCATACCACCTCACTGTTATGCAAAAATCGCATTACATTTTCTCAAGCAAAATATATGATTTGGCAGGCGGTATCAGTGGGAAAGACCCGTTCTCGTTCATTCTGGCTCACGTGTTGCCCTGTCGCCACCTGCACACCGGGCACCTCCTCCTGTGACTGGAGGAAGTGCCCGGACCACAGAAAGCCTTTCCTTGTCATGTCGCTTCTGCCCTCCAGATCCTGTCTCCTCTGTCAGACACCATCCTGGCTGAAAAGACCATCACTGTGCTGGACGAGAAGGTGACCATCACGGACCTCGGGGTGCAGCTGGTGACGGGGCTGTCGCTCTCCTTGCAGCTCAGTCCAGGAAGCAACAGGGCCATCTTTGCCACTGCGGTGGCTCAAGAACTTCTGCAGAGGCCCAAACAGGTATGGAGGAGGGCTTGAGACACACCTCAGCAGGGGTCCCACACCAGGTGGATCACACAGGCAGGCGCCACACCATGCGGGCCCCACAATACAGTGGGATCACACATCGGGTGTTTCTCCACCTGCAAAGGGAGCTTCTGAAGCAGACGACTGCTCTGCATCATGTTTCCCAGCTCTCCCATGCAGAGATTGAAGAAATATATACGTACATAGGGTTGCAACATGCAAAAAATGGGAGGCCACCAAGGGGCAGGAGCCCCAGAGGGAAGGCCCACCCCTCATCCATCATCGTGCAAGTGCATGCACGTGGTCACCTGTGCTGTCCACACCTTTCCTGCTTCCATGTGGGCATGAGGGCACATGCAGGCTGAGAGCAGGTTCACAGCCTGCTGCCAAGGTCCTGCTGGAGTGGAGGGTGCCAGACCAGCTGAGTCTGTGGGGAGCCCGTGGTGGGAGATCGCTTTCAGACCATCCATTGTTCTGCTCAAGGTAGAAGAGAGAACTTATGGTGATGTCAGTCAGGAATTTTCTTTTACTTTATTTGGAAACAGTGTGAACTAATAGAGTATGTTGTGTGTGTGTTTCTGTGTGTTGTATGTATGTGTATTGTATCTATGTATGTGTTGTATGTGTCTGTATATGTTATGTATATGTTGTTTTTGCTTTGTCTATGTGCATGTGTGTATATGTATGTGTCTTGTGTCAGTATTTTGTGTTGTTCATTTTGTGTTGTGTGTGTTTGGGTTGTATAGGAACCTGTGTGTATGTATATGTATATGTGTGTTGTGAATGTATTGTGTGATTGCATGTATCTGTGTGTGCTGTGTGCCTATGTATGTTGTTTTTGCTTTACGTGTGCCTATGTGTATGCATGTGTATATATGTGTCTTGTGTCAGTATTTTGTGTTTTGTGTTGTATGTTTGTGTTGTATAGGAACCTGTGTGCATGTGTATGTGTGTGTTGTGAATGTATTGTGTGTATGTATGCATTGTGTCTGTGCTGTATGTATGCATTGTGTCTATGTGTGTTGTATGTGTGCACATGTATGTGTGTGTGTTGTGGGTCTGTGTATGTGTTGTTTTTGCTTTATGTGTGTCTACATCCATGTGTGTCTTGTGTCAGTATTGTGTGTATGTGTTGTAAAGGCACCAGTGTGTGTGTCTAAGTGTGTATGTATGTTGTGAATATATTATGTGTTATGTGTAGTGTGCGGTGCATGTGTTTGTGTGTGGGTACAATGGCTTACAAAGGGGACTGTTACAGAGGACCCGTGAATGTAGTAAGTTCTCCTCCCTCATTAGAAGTGGATAAACTTTTTTTAGAACACAGGGAGTTGGGCGAACTTTGCTTAACAACAAAACTCAGTGGTTGCAGGTGGTTAGTTCTTTGTGCCCATGAAAAGGGAGCATCCTCCCACGGGGCAGCTGGAAGCCCTCCAGCCCGTATGGGACATTGTTCTGGCCACTTCCCCTCTGGATCAGGAACCTTTCCTGTGCACTCCTCCTCAGCAGGTGAGGTACCAGGCCTGCGCTGCCTGTGTGCACCAGCTGCATTTGTGACCATGTTCGAGGAGGAGGGAGCGCCACACTGGACCTGTCAAGGGGCACAAAGAGCCTCCCCACTTGCCCAGCCTGCACCTGTCACGCCATGCTCCCCTCTCAGGCACGCACTAATCTCCTCGTCCTTATACAACAGTCTTTGTTTGCAGAGTTTTGGATTAGAAAACACTTGAAAGTGGATGATCCCAATAACAGATACGAATTCTTGGCCAAAGCGAACCTCCTTTTTCTCAAGGAAGGATGCCAGCCGAGAGGCATGTTACAAATAGCAATGAAGAAATAACCTGAGGCTTTTCTCAGTCTTTGTGGGAGATAACATCCCCTGGCCGCCAGCTTGGCGTTAAGGAAGGGATAAGATGCAGCTAGAAGAAGGCCAGAGGGCTAATCCATTCCTGCCACGTAGAGCTAAGCACGCTACCCTGAGATGTGCTCTGTAGATGGTATGCAGGGCTCTTACTCCTTGCATGCAGCTTGGCCCTGGCAGAGGTGGTTTCGGGAAATCCGTTGTGCATTTGAATGCTCTGCTCAGATTTCGTGGTGGATGGAGAGAAGCTGGTCAGCGTCACATCCAGTGGCCTTTGCACTGTGCCTTGGCAGGATTCTCCGCTTAGCAGGTAGTCCAAGTCAGTGTCTAACAGAATCAGTATCTCTTGGCTGAGCTGAATCAAGGAGCAGAGGCCACCAGCCACGTTTGAGGAGCCTTGCTTCTTACTTTCAAAGACTAAACAACACCTGTGTAAAACGTCTTCTGTCATGGTCCACTCAAGAAAGATTAAATAACAAGGGATGTGTTCTGAGGATTAGAAGTCTCACAGAACCCAGCTGGAAGACCTCAGAGGAAAGGGAAGGTCAACACTCTCATGCCCACTGTCTCTCTTGCCTGTGTTTTCATTTTGGTCTAACTCATTATTGTCTTCCTGTGGATAAATGCTCTGCCCAGACATGTGCTTATACGTAATCCATCAGAGGGCTTCATTCCCTAATTTTATATCAGCCCCCACTACACATCTTCCCAAGCCTAACTTCTTCAGTCTTGTTTTTCTAATTTCAAGTTTGAGAGAGAAAGAGAAAGAAAGGGGGGAGGGGGGGGAGAGAGAGAGAATGAGAGAGATGCTGGCCGGCTCAGCATTGCTGAGATTGATGGCTCTAATGGCAGCAGCTGTCTCATTCCAATCAGCTGTAGCTGTGGCCCAGCAGGTAGGGTCACGGGCCGCCATCCGGGGCTTGGGTGGAGCAGGTTCTCCGAGAGGGAGGGAAGAGGGAAGAAGCGATGGATGTGCCACTGCGCTGTCAAGCATAATGACATCTTCACCAAAATTAAAGGCTTGCATAAGATTGGAGGTTATCTCCAACGATCTGCCTGATCAAACTGTTTGCAAAGAAAGTTGGTCTAAATCAACAGAGTGAAAAAAGCGGGAGATTGAGAGGTGCACAAACCTTAGTTCTGGCTGCTTTTCGGTCTTCCAGTTTCCTCTAGTTGGGCTGGGTGGAGGGTGGGGTGGCAGAAGAGGAGAAGACTCTCCAATCAAGATGCTTCTCCCTCTCTGGCGGTCAGACTTAACTCCTCCCTCTGAGCCAAGACTATGTCCGGAGGCCAGGACAGATCTCTCCTGCAGACCCAGAAAAGGCGGGGTGGGCAAAACCGCAGCCTGTAGCCCTGCTGTGGGGCCTGTCTAGATCAGAGGCTCTCATCTGTATTGCCAGTAATCAGTGGAGACTCGGTATTACAACTTAAAACTTACATCATAAACATCTTTCATTTGAATGCGGAGCACTCGTAAATGATCCCACTAACCAGTAATTTCCTTTGTCGTGCAATTTATTACTGTCCAGAAGTCGATTCTGAACAGCCCAAGGGCCCACCTTCCTTTTAACACCTTCAGGAGGGAAAAAGAAAAAAGAAAAGCAAATCTTCGTCCGGAGTGTTAAATCCTGGCCGTTTTGTCATTTTGTTGTATTTTGCTTTTGCATCGTTATGAGAATGTGTTCTTTTATACTCTCGGTACTTCTCGCTAATTTCTACACTGTTTGAAAGGTTTGTCTTTGTTTTCACAGCAATATTTTGGCCTTAGTGTATCCACTGTGCTAAGACTTAGGGCTCAATGAGTTTTTTGGCCCATTTTGATTAACTTACGTATTTTTCTCCATAGGAAGCAGCCATCAGTTGCTGGGTCCAGTTCAGTGACGGCTCAGTCACACCCTTGGATATTTACGATGGGAAAGACTTCTCCTTGATGGCCACATCCTTGGATGAGAAGGTGGTCTCCATCCACCAAGACCCCAAATTCAAGTGGCCTGTAATTGCTGCGGAAACTGAAGGGCAAGGTGCCCTGGTGAAGGTGGAAATGGTTATCAGTGAAGCCTGCCAGAAGTCCAAGAGGAAGAGTGTGTTAGCCGTGGGAACAGCAAACATCAAAGTTAAATTTGGCCAAAACGATGCTAACCCCAACACCAGCGACAGTAGACACACGGGGCCAGGGGTTCACCTGGAAAACAATGTCAGTGACAGACGGCCCAAAAAACCCCTGCAGGAATGGGGGAACCGAGAAGGTCAGTACTATGGCAGTTCTTCCATGGGGCTCATGGAGGGACGGGGCACCACGACAGACAGGTCTCTCCTGCAGAAGAAGAAAGGCCGGGAGAGCCTTTTGGATGACGACAGCCACTGGCAGACCGTCCCCAGCGACCTCACCAGCTTCCCAGCACAGGTGGACCTCCCCAGAAGCAATGGGGAAATGGATGGGAATGACCTCATGCAGGCGTCCAAAGGGCTGAGCGACCTAGAAATTGGGATGTATGCTTTGTTGGGCGTCTTCTGTTTGGCCATTTTGGTCTTCTTGATAAATTGTGTGACCTTTGCACTAAAATACAGACACAAACAGGTTCCCTTTGAGGAGCAGGAAGGGATGAGTCACTCCCATGACTGGGTTGGGTTGAGCAACCAGACAGAGCTGCTGGAGAATCGCATCAACTTTGCCTCCTCGCAAGATGAGCAGATCACTGCCGTTGACAGGGGCTTGGATTTCGAGGAGAGTAAATATCTCCTCAGCACAAACTCCCAGAAGAGCATCAATGGGCAGCTGTTCAAACCTTTGGGACCCATCATCATCGATGGGAAAGATCAGAAAAGTGAGCCCCCGACCTCCCCTACCTCAAAAAGGAAAAGGGTGAAATTCACCACCTTCACCGCCGTGTCCTCGGACGACGAGTGCCCCACCAGGAACTCCGTAGTGATGAGTAGCGAGGATGACATTAAGTGGGTCTGCCAGGACCTGGACCCCGGGGACTGCACCGAGCTGCACAACTACATGGAAAGGTTCCATGAAAACGTGTAAGCCAGACACACACAGACGTTGGTCCTCACTCACCTTTCAGCCTTTAATTCCAGGATGTGTAGCAACGGTGCCCCTGGAGAGAAATCAAGCAGCAGGACAGAAGGAGGATGGCGCCCTCAACAGAGCCTCAGCCAGCGACCCCGGCTTGGCAGGAGGCGTCGAGTCCGCATTGACGCCCACATTCCAGCCTACAGCGTCTTGCTGAAGAGGTTATCGTGCATGGCAAGATTTCTAAAACTGGAGTCAAACACGAGTTCTGAATCACTGAGCGTCTGAGAGTTTCCAGGAAAGAACAGCCTCTCTCTCTCTCTCTGTAATCAAAACAATTTGGATATTGTAAAATCCACATGGCTCCAGTATTTAATACTTACTAAGAAAAGCGCAACTCAGGTGGACATCCGTGGGTCAGTGGGAGGAGGCGTGTCATCGAAACCGGACCGGCACGTCTCGCTGTGTGCGCCATCGCAGGCAGTCCAGTGCCGCCGTCGGCCGTGGCAGGCATGATTGTGGGTCCCTGTCTCTCAAAGACTGGGCCAGAGCTGGCTCAGGTCATGGACAGGCCAAGGCAGTGGCTGACAAAGACTGAAAGGGAACACGTGGGCCACTAGGCCACAGATACCTTTGTAACTACATGCCAAGGACAAACACACGGACGCAAATCCTCTGAGCCCTTCAGAGCACTTCTTTATTTGTAAACTAAGGATACTGGGCATAGAATTTGATTCGGGCTCAGAGAACCAGGCTCTTTTTATTCATAGCAAGTTCACGATGTTTCCATTTGTATTCCTCCACTGCATCGCCACCCTCCCCAAAGCCGCTGGTCACGTGTGGGTGGGGGAGGGAGAGGGCAGTTTCTAGTATTTGCTGAGTCTTTTTCATCCCCCTGGGTTTTGTGTCAACTCCCAAGTGATGTTCTATAGAGAAGCGCCCCGAACCTGGGCGTATATCCCACGCCGTCCATCTGTGAAGAGGCCGGTCTCTGGGCATGGGCGGTACGTACGCACAGTGAATTCCACACCAGGGGATATACGTTCCCTTGCTTTTCTAGAAAAAGGAAAAAGCCACTTGGGACGGGTCTTTCACTGTTCATGGCAGATCTCCCGTCCAAGAATGTGCCCTCGAGGCTGTTGAGACGAACCTGGGTGTCGGTGTGGAATGTGCAGGGCGTGTGGAGTTGGGGGGTTCTGGGTGCGAAAGCAGTGGGTCCAGCATACACCCAGACAGCACAGAAGGCTTATTCGCCTTGGAGGTGGGAAGGGCTGGGGGCCTCGGTGTGTGTGGTGGAGATGCAGGTTTGCAAGTGCTTGGTCCAGCAGTCAGCCCTGAAAGGTTTAGCATTGCTTAAGATCAGCATGACTCTGGAGATCCCTGAATCCCCTCACTTGCCAAGCCTGTGAAGGGAGACATCAGAGGATTCCTGCCCCAATCTCACACTCACTCTGAGGTAGAGAATGGTGTGTTGGATGACTGCCAGCCAGATATGATCCTTTGAAATATGGTCGGGGACAGGGGGTGGCGGGCAGAAGAGGTCGTGCTGTTTAATCCATCTTCCATTTTTCCGTGTCATTTTATTTCTCTCTCTGCTCTTTAGATGTTTTCCAGTCTCTCTCTCTGGGTGTCTCTGTCTCTCTCTCCCCCTCCGAACCTCTCTCCTTGCTTCCTTTCTGTGTCTGTAACTCCAGGTGTGTCTTCATTCCTTCTTCTCTCCACAGAACTGAATTCTCTTTAGATCATGTGTCAGTTTCACCTGTTTATGCTTCCAGCCTTAGCCCTCTGCCCTGCAATTGTGGTGCTATCAGTCTGCTCTTGAGACTGGGATTTCTGCAGCCGGTAAGTCACCTGCTCCTGTCCGCAAGTTTGCTTACCTTGTTTGGCTGGGTGATTAAGCCGTCACCCCTTTCCGATGGGACTCCTCTGCTTTCAGTAGCGTCCTCATATTTCTTTCCATTCTTACCTGTGTCGCGTTCCGTTGAATACCGCAGCCGCTGCCCACTCCCAAATCCACCTACGTGTAGAATGTACTGTAGATTATAAGAATGTAATATATATTTATAAACTTACTGACTGTAAATATAAAGTTTGCATTCAGTGGCTCATGGCTGTCCTGTGTCTTTCTACACGTTGACCCTCTCCAAGAGGCTGGCATCAATTGCAAATGGCTCTGCAAATGCTGTGGCTCTAAATGAAATGCAGATTTAAGGATCCCAGCACAATCCAATTACACCCTTACATCGTGTAGCACTGCTCTCTGCATTGAGGGGATGTTGACGCATGATGACAAAGTGCTTTGTGTACTAAGTATCTCTCCTTCAGGACCTGAAAGGATTTGCAAATAAATCACACGTGCAACTCTCTCCTAAAAGCCTGCTGATAGTGGTAAGTGGGAATTGTGGCAGGCAAGCATGTATTCCAGCCTCCCTTTGGGCTAGAGTGAGGAAAGCTGTCCTTCCTTTGGGTCTCGAGTGTACATACATGCAGTAACACCGGACTGGGTTAAAAAGTTGATTTTAGATTCCTTTATCAACCGCAGACTCAAAACAATTCCACATAACAAGAAGTTGCGTGGAACCTTTACATTCATGCAAACAATAGCAAGTGATCACTTAGCCATTATTTACTGAGCAGCTACTATGTGCCAGGAATAGCTGTGAGTACTGGAGACAGAGTCATACATATAAGAAGTGCACATGCACTCTCAAAAACCTTACTTATATCTATTGGGGTGGGGGCGATAAACAGCAAACAAAATAATTTCAGATAGTCATAAGTCCGGGCTTTTTCTTTTTCTTGAGACAGGATCTTTCTCTATCTTGTTGCCCAGGCTAGAGTGCAGTGGCACAATCTCAGCTTACTATAACCTTCATCTCTTGAGTGCTCAAGCGATCCTCCCACCTCAGCCTCCCGAGTACCTGAGACTACAGGCACATACCACCACACTTAGTGAATTTTCATAATTTTGCGGATATGGGGGATCTTGCTACGTTGCCCTGGCTGGTCTTGAACTCTTAGGCTCAAGCAATCCTCCCACCTCGGCCTCCCAAAGTGCTGGGACTACAGGTGTGAGCCATTGAGCCCAGCCAGTCATAAGTTTTATAAAAGACAATGAAACTGGTTGCAGAATGGAGAAAATTGAGCCAACTTTCAAACCCTTGACAACTTCACCTTAGAAATCTAGATTTCCGGCATCGCTTGAGAATTCAGACACTGGCGAAATGGGGCTTCCAATCTGACTTGGCCCCACTGGGGCCGAGCGACACTGAGGGTTTGAGTCCTCTCCATCCACGGTGTCTTCTGGACCCAGAGTTAACTGACTCCGTTTACGGTCCATGTCACCACTCTTCTAACAGAGAAATATGTCTCCCAAGTCCCATCTCTACCCAAAAGTGGGGAAACAGAGAGGGAGGGAACCGTGTGTTTTCAAGACAATTCAAAAGAGCGCATTGCTTTATGAAAGGGAAGAAAATTCCTGCGCGTCTCCTAGGCAAATATAGAATGTCACTGCCTGAAGAACACAACTGAAGATGCCCTTATGATGCAACCCGTCATGCAATCCCTGTGCCCAGAATCCGGGAAAGAACTGACAGGAAAGTCTTCACTGAAATGTCCACGGGGTGTCTTTTCGAATGTGAATAACGTGTGTGGCTTGGTTTATCTCACGCCTGGCTGGTTCGCTCACTCACGCCACCTGCGGGGCCTCTGGAGGCGGTGAGTTTCCCAAACTCCCCAGGAAGAGGGCTCTGGAAGCCAGAGGGCCGCCGGCCTCATCAGCGCCTCTGTGGGGGGCTCGTCCCTCCTGGGCTTCTCCCTTCCCTCCCTGGACTCCGGCTACAGGTACTTTACCATGACTGAGTACCGCAAACTGGGCAGCTTGAGTAACGGAAATGTGTGGTTTCACTTTTCTGGAGCCTGAAGTCGGAGCTCAGTGTGTGTGCAGGGCCGGTTCCCTCAGAGGGTGTGTGGGGGCCTCCTCCAGGCCTCTCCCAGCTCCTGCAGTTGCTGGCATCCTAGCTAGTTCTTGGCTTGTAGCAGCGTCACTCTGATCTCTGCCTTCACCTTCATGTGACATACTCCCTGTGTGTGTGTCCATGTCCAAATCTCCTCTTTTTTGTGAGATGGGGATCTCACTTTGCTACCCAGGCTGGAGTACGGTTGTGCGATGAACGCTCACTGCTGTCTCGACCTCCAGGGCTCAAGCAATCCTCCCACCCTAGCCTCTCAATTAGCTGGGACTATAGGCACACACCACCATGCCTAGCTATTTTTTTTATTTTTTGTTAAGATGGGGTCTTGCTACATTGCCCAGGCTAGGCTCAAACTCCTGGCCTCAAGCAATCATTCCACCTTGGCCTCCCAAAGTACTGGGATTACAGGATGAGCCACCATGCCCAGCTCCAAATTTCGCCAAGGAGTATTACACTAGGACCCACCCTACGCCGGTATGACCTCATCTTCACTCGTGACACCTGCAGTGACCCTATTTCCAAAAAAGGTTGTCTTCTGACACTGGCGGTTAGGATTTCCACTATGAATTTGGGGTCGGGGGAGACATAGTTCCACCTGTAACACCGGCCTCTCGTCCTAAGGTCCTGGGCAGCTAAGCCTGTGCTCAGGCCGAGGGCAGCCAGCTATGAGTGACCTGGCACTGGACTGGTGGGGCCCACTGGCCTTCCAGGAATGCATCTCATCCCCCAGAGCTTTGCCCTTCCCTCGGTTTCACACCCGTTTTACAAATGAGTCTGCTAGGACACCCTGGGAGTGCAAGTGAACAATTTATCTATTTCCTTCTGGGAAAGCTCAGAACTGTGAATTAATTACCCAATTGACGCCTCCCATGGTGCAGTCATTAGCTCCTTGCCACCCTTCGTTTTGCCCTTGCAACAGCAAATGATGCCCTGGCAGGAAGACGGGTGAGCCCGGGGTGTCCCCCAGCAGAGACTGGCATCCGCTGAGCCAGTGATTACAGTGGATGACTGCTCGGGGGTGGGAAAGGGAGACAGAGGCGGGAAGTGCTACAGGCCAGACACCCAGTGCAAGCATGACTTGGATCGGCAGAATCGCCAGCAGGTCCTTCTCAAGCACACTGTCACACCTTCCCCACATCTGATCCCAAACGATATGAGCATATGGGAAAACATGCTGATAGGGTAATCAGAAAGGTAGCGATCAGAAAGGAGAACCAGAAGGTCTGTCCTGGGTACAAAGGCTACCCGTGTTCTGGGAGATGTATTGGTTTCCTGGGGCTGTCATAACAAATCACCGCAAACTGGGCTGCTCACAGCAACAGGAATTTACCCTCTTACCATTCTGGGGGCGGGAAGTCCGAAGTCAAGGTGTTGGCAGAGGTGGTTCCTTCCGAGTGTTAGGAGGCCAGATCAGCCCTATGCCTTCTCTTCCAGCTCTAGGCGGCTCCTGACAATCTTGGAATCTTCATTCGCTGGATTTCAGAATAGACCCTAATTCAGTATGACCGCATCTTACCTTGATCACATCTGCAAAGACCCTATTTCCATATAAGGCCACATTCACAGGGACTAAGGGGTAAGACTTCAACATAGCTTCCTGGGGACACATTCCCATCCACTCCAGGAGAAAGAAGTCCCCGTGGTAGAGAAGAAGTTCTGTCTTCCTGTTTGCTTTAAAGAGAATCCTTTCATTGCAGGTGATTAAAAAAATAAAGTGGGCTTCAGGAAAAAATAGCAGGAGTGAGGAGGAGGATGTGCTACTTTCCAGGATGCAAGCAGCGGTGTGTCCGGGATGGTTGGCCCAGGGGCTCCGTCTCTTCTCCTCCCTGCGTTTTCCTCTGTATTTGCCTATCTGTCTTCATTCTCGGACAGCCCGCTCTATGTAGCAGCCTCCAGAACCCCTAGACTTGTTATTAAAGTTGTGCAGGTGACAGTCACAGAGCAGAGACAGTTTGACTCCCAGCATGTTCAGAAAAAGTCCTCCATTGCCTCCTATTGACCGACGTGAGTCACTGGCTAAACAGAGTCAGATCTGTTGATGGAATGGCTAGGCCTGGTCACAAGAATCTCTCCCCAGCCCTAGCACCTGGAGAATGAGGGGCAAGTCCTCATCGAAACCGCAGCGTAGAGACTCAGAGTGGAGGTTCCAAAGGCAGCATGCAGACACTCTGCCATTAACTGGGGAGGTGGATGCTGATCTCACAAAGCAGTGCATCCCAGTTCATTGCCTCCTCCCGGCTTCGGCTCCCTGCATTTTCCATTCCCACGAGTTTTGCTTTCTAGACATTCGAGAAGACTCCTGAGCCAATATTAAGGAACCCCAGAGAATGCTGGGCCATGCTGAAGAGTGGGAGTCGATCCCTTCACAGACAGCCTCTGTGGGGCCACTGCAGAGACCCCGTCCAGTCTGGCCAAGTTCCTGTGAGTGCCCCCGCAGGGCCAGCACTCTGTGTAGCTGTTCTTTCTTGGACAGCCAGAAGCTGAATTTCTCACAGCTGTGTTTCCTGATGTTGAATGGAGCCTGACTCACCAATTATGCTAATGTACTGGGAGCCTGGTGGCCAATGATTGTCTTGTGACTTTCAAAGCTTCCTCCTGGCTCTCCTTTGTTCCCCCTGCAGGCAGAGCATTGCCAGGCTCCTGGGTGAATCTTCTAAGTAGGGAGTCAATGTTTTCTAAATGAAAATTAACAGGGCGACCTTTAAAAAAACATGAGTTAAATCATGTCACGTCTGGCTTAAAACCCTCCAGTAGAGGCCCATAATTCCTGGAATAAAACCTGGACTCCTTCACGTGACCAAAAGGTCTTATGTGATGTGGGGCTGCCTGCCACCCACCCTCATGCCCACCACCTGCTCACTTGCTCCCTGCACACCAACCCCACTGGTTTCCCTCTGTCTGTTCCTCTGTCAACAGAACTGCACTCCCGGCTGGGCTCAGTGGCTCACACCCGTCATCCCAACACTTTGGGAGGCTGAGATGGGCTGATCCCCTGATGTCAGGAGTTCGAGACCAGCCTGGCCAACATGGTGAAACCCCATCCATATTAAAAATACAAAAATTAGCCGGGCATAGTGGCAGACGCCGATAATCCCAGCTACCTGGGAGGCTGAGGCAGGAGAATTGCTTGAACCTGGGAGGCGGAGGTTGGAATGAGCCAAGATCGAGTCACTGCGCTCTAGCCTGGGTGACAGAGTGATACTCCATCTCAAAAATAATAATAAAAAGCGGCGCACTCCCACCTCAAGTCCTTTGCCCTTGATGCTGCTTCTTTCTGGAGCTCTACCCCCCAGACTCTCAAGGTCTGAACCGTCCCCATCATGCATATCTCAGCTCATACTTCTATTCCTAAGAGAACACATCAGAGCAGCCTCACCCCTCCCATGACACTTTCTTCCGCTCTGATCATCTTATTTGTTCATAGCTTCTAGAGTGCCCTGGAATCGTTCTGTCTGCTTTCTAGCTTATTGTGTGTCTTCCCTAGTAGAATGTGAGTTCCAGAGGAGTAAGGAGATACTCCAATCTATTCCCTGCTGTTTACCCTATGACTAGAGTCATTCCTAAAAAGAGTCAGCAATCAATAAACAGTTTTTGGATGAATGGTTGCATGGCTGGATGATGGTGGATTGGGGATGGATGGATGGATGGAGGTTGATTAGATACATAGACGGATGGTAGACAGTTAAATGGTGGCTGGATAAATGGATGGGTGAAGTTGATTAGATGGATAGACGGATGGTGGGTGATGATGGATGGATGGATGGATGGCCAGGCGAACAGATAATAAATGGCTTACAGAGCATGAGTGGTGAAGGCACAACCTGATAAATTTAAGTGAGCCACCTAGTGAGAACCAGGAGACTGACTGCTGCCCAAGGACTGATTTTATATATCCAATTGCTCTGCTATATGGACATGACACTAGCATCTTTCACTGGGCCAAAGACAAGCTTTCATTGTCTCCGTACTGGTCATTTAAGGGGAGACGAAAATAAATTAGATGCAATTTCTTCCCTCAAGAGACACATAGAAAATAAAACCTCTTCTCATCTCTTTCCATAGCAACCTTGCTGGCTTTCTTTCTAGGCCTAGCCCTCTGTGAATGAAGCACGGTTTAAATGAAGCATCCCTTCCTCCCCAGATTCGCCTTATTTAATGGAAGCATTCCTCTGAACCAGGTTTCTGTCAGTCCTATTCCATACAGTTGGTGACTCCAGTCTACCGGCAAGCAGACATTTTCCTGGCTGTTAGGTGTTTTCAAGAACAGGGAGGGGGTTTCCTTCTTCCTCTAGAGCCCCGCAATACTCAATACAGGTTTGGGCCTGGGAGTTGAGGCGGACAGTAGTGCCCAGTGCATTTCCCAGCTGCCCTGCCGTTCGGTTGGGGGCATGCAGCTAATTCTTTGGAATGGCTGTGAACAGTAATGGCCACTGCCACCTCCAGTGAGAACAGGTAAGAGCCAGTGTGAGCTCTCCACGTGCAATGTTGACACGTGGTACCACGTGAGGGAACCTGGAGAGCATCCTGCCCTCATCAGACGCTTTTCAGCAAGAAACAGACCTTCGTTCTGCAATACCACTGGTACGCTGGGTTATTTATTACCGTAGGAGCCTGCGCCCTGACCTGATGAATACGATACTTATTAATGTATCAGATGCTGCTCAGCTTAGTGAGTGGCTGCATTGCAACGGGCACATCTTCATGTGGAAGCAGGAACTTGGTGAGAAGGTGGGGGTCAGATTCAGGCCAAACTTGGTAACTTTTCCCCTTTAGGGATCTGCCTGACCTGGGCGCCCATGAAGTCTTGGCCCGAAGGAGCAGAACAAATGCATCATCCTGAGCATGAAGAGGTCTCCCGAGGCCTCACTGTGATTTTTATTAGCAGCCGGAAGAATGCGACCGTCGCTGGCTCTGCTGCTCGCGCTCATGGCAGGTGTGAGCTCATTAGTGTGTGCAGTGTCTGCTTTGCTCTATCTGCAGTGATGTTGCCCAGAAGCCTGGCTTTCCCAGAAGACCCCTGTGCCGGCTGGTCCTCCAGCTGCCCTGGCCACCCTCCTCCCTTCCTGCTCCACACAGATGTGCATTAGTGCAGGAGGGGCTGACCCAGCTCCAAAGAGTCAGGCTCTTCTGGGCTGCACCTCCTTGGGCCTCCCTACAGCTTCCTTGGACACAGCAAGCAGCTTAAGGTCAGGAAACAGCAGGCTGGAGCTCCGTGCCAGCTGCCTCTCCTTCTGAGAGCAGCAGATGCCAGCCGCCTTCCAAGCTCAAACCTCAGCATGGCCTCCGCAGCTCAAAGAAAAGTGGAGGCTGCCAGACGGCTCCTGTGCCCCTTGTTAGTTTTTGAAGTATTTTAAGATGCTAAGATCTGATTCTGTAATGCAGGCTGGAAACCAACACAAGTCACTCTTGTCCCTGAGCCTCCAGTTCACCACTGTAACGTGGAGAGAATGTCACTCAGACCAGGCACCCCTTGAAAGGACCTTGCAGCTGGTCACAGTCTGCATGTACCCCCTAACTTTCCACAATGTATCGCCGGCTCTGCCTAAGCATACCTCTGTGGATCCCAATTCCTGTGGTTTTTTTGGTGGTTACTGTTGCTACTTAAGACACACCCTTTTCTCATCTGTACCTCCAAAGCTTTTTTTTTTTAACTCCCCAACTTCCACTTCCATGACCCCAGCTCAGCCCCACAGCTTCAGTCTGTGCCTGCTGCTCCCCTGTGCCAGGCCTCTGCTAGAGCAGGTGAGCCCCACCCTACCAGAAGCCCGGGCCACCTCAGTAAGGTGGCTGGAGTGACCTCCCAGGGGCAACCATAGGACCTCCCCCAAGCAGCAGCCTCTTCTTGGCATGCATGCAGGAAGAGCTGTTCAAACAAAAACACTCAGCAGAGGTGGCCATCTTGAATTGGACGCAAGGGTCCCTGAGACTCTGTTAGGTACATTGTCTGGTTAGGATCTGGCTCTACCTTGGCCAGCCCTTGGCCTCCCTGCTAGCCTGGTGGGTCTGCAGAGAAGCTGGAGTTACTTAAGTCCATGGCCTCAAGTCAGCCTTCTCTTGAACTGAGACAGCGTGGCCTTGTAACAAAACAGAGAGTGGCCTTCCAGCCTCAAAAAGGTTAGTGAAGGCTACACCCCAGAAAACAGATGAACTCCAGTGAAAACAGAGATTTTTATCCTTCCCAGCAGGTCGACAGCAGTCCTAGAAGACAAAATCACCAGCACCTTCTTCTATCACTATTATTTTAGGAGGATGTAACCCCAAGAATATCTTTAAGTCACCAGATTAAGCTAAATATCTCAGTGCATAATTTCCCTTCTCAAAATTTCCATTGCCCCATGAAAAGGAGCCACCCCTGTCCACCTGCAGGGTGGGTTTTTGGGGCCACTCTGTCCTGAAGCAGTAGGAGGTTCCTTCCCATTCTCCTCCTGCCCTAGCACCTGCAGTAGCTTCAGACGCCACACGAGGTAGACTCTGCTCTCTCTAGGGTGGCTCTGCCCGTTCCCAAGGCGCATTCTCCCAGCCATGACTGTCACCTATGATTTACGGGGGAAGATAGTCACTGAGCCTGGAGGGGGCCTGGACCAGAGCTCAGGCACCTGCAAGTGAGACGACTTCTGGAATTAGATTTTTCTCCTTCGATTAAACAAAATCTAAATCCTCCCAGTTTTAAAGAGCCTCGAGGAATGTGCAAAACTCACTGTTGTTCCTTAGGTATTTGAAAATAACTATGGTTAACCACTACATCAAAAAATCACCTGGGTCCGAGGCCTAGCAAATCTCTGCTCTTCCCTACTTTTGAGATGCTTTAAAGTATATGAAGGTTTTGAAACTAACTCCCCATCTGTCTCCCTGCTCCTCAAATAACTGAGACATAATCAATATGTGCAATTAAAATTTTCCATTTGTTGATAGATAATTGGACAGAAAAATAGCCTGAGCTCTAAGTGTCAATGTATAGATCGTGGCAAGGAGGATAGTCTGCTACAAGCAGCTGTTTATCACATCATACACCTGCTTGGGAAGATTTCAGGAACTCTGTGCTGGAGAATCACTGGAGATTCTAGTCCATCAGAGTCTGGTCTTGATCTTCAGGCTCCAAACATCAAAGGAATTTTATCAGAGTCACATGGCCAGCAAGTGGCGAAGTTACATGTTTTGGGCAACCAGCGATTATTGGGTCAGGCACAATAGCTTCCAACCCCCTTTTCTATTACCTTCATAAATTCCCTGGGGCATCACCTCCCCTCCTTGGGTGCATTCTTGATAGAACAGTAAAGGCCAGTGGCTGAGCTCTTTCATGGGCCAGGGACTCTCAGACAAATGACCCAGGGACAAAGGAGCAGATAGAATGCACCCATCCCACCAGAAGCCATTGGCCCAGATGTTCCTGCTCAGGATCATTCCATAGCATTTGCCTTCCAGCCTCCAAAGCCACCTGTTCCCTGTCTATTTCTGCAAGTTCCAGTGGCCTTCTAGCAAATTTTTACTTTAGGGATGAGGTCCATTCCTTGCTTGCAACTAAACATCCTATCTGATAAAACTGGTCTTTCACTCAGATGCTGCCTGATAAGAAAAGGACGTCTGTTGTCCCAGTGTGACATCCAGGCCAAAGTCAGCTGGGGAATCTCTGATACGTTGTGATAAAACCCCACATCAGAGAGGGTACAAGTCAGGCTTCTAGGGAAAAGAAAATGGAGACATTTCTTTTTTTTTTTTTTAAATAGTTTTTTGTACATTTTGGAAGTGAGGAGACATTTATTTCAAGTGCTAGTTTAGAAAGGAATGGTCCATGGCTGGGGCATCCTCCACCACTGACTCACCAGCTCATGTAGGGATGCACTTCCTTCTACCAAGATTCTCCTCCAAGAATCATCCTTATCTACAGCCTTGCTCCACCCCAGCACCGCTGGCATTTCAGGGTGGATGACCCTCTGTGGGGGGACTGTCCCGTGCATCACAGGATGTGTGGCAAGATTTGGAGCCACCCCTGGCCTCCCCGCACCAGGGCCAGTCACCCCTGCCATTGGGACAAAACTGTGTCACCACCTCAGTGCCCTAAATCCAGTCCACAGGGAGAAAGAGAAAATAAAAGTCAGTGGCGGCTGAGCAAGCTCCTTTAGGACCCGGCGGGTCCGGGCACCTCCCTCTCTCCATTAGCAGGAACTTGTCCCCAGGTCCCTCCAGCTGGAGGGAATGCAGGGAGGAATCTCCAGCTGAGCAGCAGGGGCCTGGCTAATGCACAGGGGATCATTTTACTAAATCGGGGAGGGGGAGGAGTCATAGGTTCTGGAAACAAGCAGCAGTCTGTCACAGGCCCTGGCAGACCACTCTAAAAGCCCAGAGGAAGGCAGAGGCCTGGATTCAGGTAATCTCAGCTGGATATATGTGAAGATAATTATGTGTGCATGTGTGTTTAACACACATACAGATGGCACATATATAAAGTATACATGTACACGATACATGCATGCATACATACACACATGTACTTATATGTTTATATAACATTAAAAACACATACATAATGCATGCAGATTCTTATAGGAGTATTTACACACACGTCTATACATAGAAAACTCGCATGTGCATAACATACATGCACACATATATGCACAAATAACACACACACACACATATATATATATACACATACATACATACACACACTCTTTCCTGGGTTCTCTAGGGACGGCGGACCTAGAGCTAGAGAGGTTGTAAGAAAAGTCAGTGGGTGTCATCTCTCACGGGCAAAAGTATATTCTCCATTGCTGCAGCAAAGCCAGTGGGTTCGGAGCAGGAGCTTTGGGGTCGTAGGGACACAGATTTGAGCTTGCTGCTGGGGCTAACCCCATGGTACAGAAGATGCAATTTAGTTTTAAAGAGCAGAGGTTTTGAGGGCGGACAGTTGCTGGTTGAAATCTATGCTCTGCCACTTCCTCCCTGTGGAATTTACCGACTCTCTAGTCCTTGATGACTATTCCCTTGTTTACTTCACTCTAATCCTCAATTATTTCCTATGCAAAATGGGAGTGGGTTGTGAGGAGGCTGCACATGCCTGGCTACGTGAAGTGCTCAGTCAACAGGAGTCCTCGCTGTAAATATTACCAGGTTATTCCCTCACAGATGCCGAGGGGTGGATTACAGCAGTGGACTAGCTTAGTGGTTCCTGAAACCTACTGGAGAGCTTTTACAAAATCCAGATAGAAAAGCGCCCCCACCACACCACCCGCTTCCGAGATATTTTCAGTTGATCAATCGGGGGCAGGGCCTAGGAGTTTGTATTTGTAAAGGCTTCCCCCAGTTGATTCTGATGTACAGCCAGGTTTGGGAAGTGGCCTTCCAACACTCAAATTTTATATTCCAATTCTTTAACTTCACTCTCTGCCCTTTTATCTTCATGCCAGAAACCCCAGCCTCCATCCCTTCCCAAGCCATTAATAAGCATTTACGACTCCCTGTCGTCCTTCCTCCTTCCAGTCCTGATCAATACTTCTCCTCTTAGTATTTGGCACTCCCCTGCATGTACTGGGCAAGCTCTCAAGGTCAGTGATGGGCAAGGAATCTTCTCTTGAAACAATAGCGCTGACCTGTAGGATTCTGCATTCCTGAACCAAATCCACTGAGCGGCAACTGGATTTAAAGCAACGCTCTGCTCTGTGTGGGTGGCAGAGTGAGACGGGAGCCACACCCAGTAGAATGCTGTTGCGAAGACCAACGCTGAATGCTGCAGAGGTGTGGCGAGCAAATGAATTCAGTGCAGAGGACAGCTGCTGGCCCCAGACACTGCTGCCATCGATGACGAATGAGCCTCCTGATGCTGGCTGCAAGGAGCTCCGCTCCTGCATGGAGCCTGCGTGCAGTTCCTTAGACAGCTCGCCAAGTGACCCCCAGAAAAAAGGCAAGACTTGCCTCTTCAAAGTACATGAGATAATTTATCCTACAACTGGACCTGTGCATTTTCACAACAGATAAATCATAAGGCTATTTCTTGCAGAGCTTACTGTAGTAAGGAGACACTGGGAACAGCCTAAATGGCCTTCAGTAGGAAGCTAGATAAGGAGTGCGTGGGGTCCTCTGCTTCTGTGGGGTTATGACAGCATCTCATTCCTGATGGACTCAGGACTGGCTTTCAAGGCTGAAAAGGCTGACATGGGCTCTCCAGGCCCTGTGTGGACCCCATAAGTGCCTCCAAGCTTCGAGGCCAGTGTGGACTCTATTGTCTAGTGGTGTGGACTGGTGTAATGGATTGATTACAGCAAGGAGCCTCAATTCTTCTCCCTATGTGCATACCATTTTCTTTTTTTCAGTTTAAAATATTTAATTGGTAAATAAGGATTATATGTATTCAAAGCATACAACATGATAATTTGATATTATATATGCATTGTGTAATTATTTTCAATATATCTCTATAACTATCAAGTGGGGAGTGTATTTCTCTACATTTTGAATCTCAGCTGACCTTGCCACTTGCCGTAGTTCACAAAATACGATAGATGTAACATTGTGCCAGCTCCAGACCTAAATGTCAAGAACCCTGAATGCTCCTCTGCTCATTCTTTAGAAGCTTCTGGTTCCATATCAATAAGCCGAGGCTAGCTTGCTGAGGAATGAGTCATGTAGAGCAGTTGCCCTTGTCAAGGCTGCAAACGTAAGGCAGCCCTGCCAGCTGATCATGGAAACATCAGTAAACTCAGCCAAGATTTGAGAACTGTCCAGCCAACGCAGAGATGCACGCATTGGATAAATGTTTGTTAACAGTGGGTTTAATGCCTGTATATTGGGTTTAGTGCTCGTATATTATGCAGCAGGAGATAACTGATACATCAGGGTAGGGCTAGGGTGGTTCCCTAATCTTTATAGAGTCAACGTGGCTTCTTGTTATCACATAGCATTCTGCAGGTTCTATAGTATAAAGGATCTGTGGAGTCTCCCATAAAGTCACCCCAGGCTTCCAGGACCCCCAGACATACCCCAGGTGCAGAAAACTCAGACCTCATCATCACCAAAATAAGCATCTCTGACACTATGATGGTCTCTGGGGAAAAGGCATGGGCAGCTGTGACCCACAGCCAGCAGAACACTGACTATCATTGTGGTTGGCTTTTTCAATAGAAATATTAAGGTTTACAAGGGAAGTCACTGTCATCAGGTTACACTGGTGGTGATACATGGCAAAGACAAGTTAGAATCTGGATGACAATATTCTCTCCATACTGTCCCTCTGGAGCAGAAAACTGAAGTGTCTACCAGAGCCAGGCAGATAATGAAATGTGTGAGTCATCATACCTGACTGCATCGTCAACACAGAAGCACATTGCTTGCATATTAAACAGGTGCACAAAATCTTTACTTACACAGAGAATGAGCCTCTCGATCATTGTTCTTGGAACACAAGAAGGATTGGCTCTCCTCTTGACTCTCGCATGAGAAATACATGAGCACACACATCATGATATATAGCAATTGCCAATTGGGTTTAGTGTCAGGAGAACAATTAAAATGGGTAGTGACTGAGGAGATGTTTTTTTAAAAGGAATGGCCACCCCTTTAACACCAGGCATGTGGAGATGCAAGCCCAGTGTCTTTAAGCTCTTCAAATTTTCAGGAGAATCAGGAGTTTCAGTCTTTATGTGAAACCTTCAGACAGGCAATTCTTAGTATCTATCTAACAAATAAATCATGCTGGGATTGTAGGAAATAATAAATGAAGGAGGTTATACTCTCTGACAGTGTGTAAAATAAAAATAACAGGTAAAATGAATTGAGTGCTCACAAGCACAATGTTAAGCAAAAGAAATGAGACACAAAAGAGCACATGCTATATGATTGCATTTGTAGGAAGGTCAACAACAGGCAAAATAATAAACCATGATATGAGTCCAAATAGTGGTTACTGTTGAGGTGATACTCCCTAAAAGGGGCCTGAGAAAGCCTACACTGCTAATGTCCTATATCTTAATCTGGGTGGCGGTTTCATGGGTGGTTACATGTTTAAAAATTTGTAGACTGGACACGGCGGCTCATGCCTGTAATCCCAGCACTTTTAGAGGCTGAGACAAGCAGATTGCTTAAGCTCAGGAGTTCAAGACCAGCCTGGGCAACATGGCGAACCCTGTCTCTTCAAAAAATACAAAAGTTAGCTGGCTGTGGTGGTGCATGCCTATAATCCCAACTACTTGGGAAACTAAGGTGGGAGGATTACTTGAGCCCAGGAGGCCGAGACTGCAGTGAGCCAGGATCACGGCACTGCACTTCAGCATGGGTGACAGAGTGAGACCCTGTCTCAAAAATGAAAATAAATACCCGTTTTAAATTAAAAATAAAAATATGCAGTTCTGTGCATTTTCCTAAACTTAAATTATAGCTCTTTCAGGCCGGGCGCGGTGGCTCACGCCTGTAATCCCAGCACTTTGGGAGGCCAAGGTGGGTGGATCACGAGGTCAAGAGATCGAGACCATCCTGGTCAACATGGTTCAATCCCGTCTCTACTAAAAATAAAAAAAAATTAGCTGGGCATGGTGGCGCATGCCTGTAGTCCCAGCTACTCAGGAGGCTGAGGCAGGAGAATTGCCTGAACCCAGGAGGTGGAGGTTTTGGTGAGCCAAGATCGCGCCATTGCACTCCAGCCTGGGTAACAAGAGCGAAACTCCATCTCAAAAAAATATATATATAGCTCTATCAATATAGCAATTATGATAGAAACTATAAACAACTTTGTTATAAATATGAAAAAAACAGAAAAATAAGCAAAATGTATTGAGCACTAATATTGTGCCAAACACTGATCAATGATAGTCCCCGTATTTCATTCTCACAACTACCCTATGGTGGCAAATTTTACTATCCCTAATCTATAAATGAGAAAATTGAGGTTTGTAAAAGCCATGGAACTCCCCAAGTTCAGTTGGTTCGTACACAGCAGATGCAGGCTATGAAATTAGTGTGCCTGGTCCCAGAGTCTGCATTCATAACCCCCATCCTATGCATACACGTGGTGTGCCTGTACATTCTCACACACACAGCCTCAAGGTGACAAACCCAACTTATATCCTTATATGCCTACTACAGAGAGGACCCAATTTAATTTCCTCTTTTTACATTTTTGTTTACAAAGCATTCAGCTGTTCCAGTGAGGCTATAACTTCTCAGTGATTTAGAGGAGTTTTCTACAACTCAAAACAGTGCATGTTTCCTGTCATTTATACCCATAGATTAAATATCCTGTATGAAAAGTTATATTAATTACAGCTTCTCAATCTGTCAACTAGGCTTGGCGAGTAGTGACCATGCATTTATGATACCAAGGCTGAGCCCAGAACTCACCCAACTTGGTCATCACACAATAAGGCAGGAGCTGATGAGGTAGATCTGTCCATGGTGCTGATTAACTCACTAGAGAATGAACAAGGCTATTCCCGCCCATCCAGATGCAAGCTCTGGTATTATCCCTTGCTCTGAAGAGGAGTTTAGGATCAAGATCACTTGAGACAAATTGGATTATATTTTCAAGTCAGCCAGATCAGGGTGAAGTTGGTTAAGCTTTTCCAAAAGCTGTACTTGAGGAAAAGGTAGCAAGGCAAGGCTTAAGTAGACCCATGAAGAACAGAGGTTGAGGCTTGATTTAAAAAAAAATTTTTTTTTAAGAAAACGTTCTTTGGCTGGGTGCAGTGTACAGTGGCTCATGCCTGTAATTCTAGGACTTTGGGAGTCTGAAGTGGAGGATTGCTTAAGCCCAGGGGTTCGAGACCAGCCTGGCCAACAAAGTGAATTTAAAAAAACTAGCCAGCCATGATGGTACATGCCTGTAGTCCCAGCTACATGGGAGGCTGAGGTGGTAGGACTGCATAAGCCTGGGAGGTTGAGGCTGAAGTGAGACATGATTATGCCACTGTACTCCAGCCTGGGAGACAGAACAAGACCTGTCTCAAAAGAAAGAAAAGAAAAGAAAGAGAAAGAGAAAGGAAAGGAAAAGAAAAAGCAATTTGATGCATAAATCTTATGCTGGTTACAAATTCTGCAGCGCAAATGATATGTTGTCAGCAAAGGATTTATATAGGTCTGATCAGGAGGACATTTATTAAAGTCTCTTAATTCCCTATAGGAAGTGGTGTTCTGTCTGTCCAGGATTACAGGAAGTCTCAAAGGGGGGTTACCAAGGCTCTTGCAAACCCAGCTATGTTAATCTGATGTAGCTGTGAAGTGGAAACTTCATAAGTCCCTTTTCTGGTTTCAAAAATGACTTTAGTAAGCCACAGCTCCTAAATCTCATATGCCATTTTGAGTATGATTTTAGGTATCTTCCTATATTGTTCACAGATTATATGAAATGACAAAGCATCACCTGTGCAAAGTTATGCTTCAACTATTTAAGAAAGATCTACTTAAGACAGAAAGAATTCAAATCCTACAGGGCTTGAGAGGTACTGGGCATGGCAAGCTTAGCCAGGACCTAAGCAGAACTGCCACGGTCACCAGATTATTCCTAAAAACAGCAAATATCTTCTCCACTATTTCCAAAATAAATAATATCTCCAGCCTACTTTGCTATATTAATGATATTATAGTATGGAGCATAAACACAACTGGTATTAATGAAGTAGAATTGCTCTCAGATACTTTATTTCAGGGGATGTCTAGGGAAACCCAGTAGCACCAAAATCAGCTGTATCCACCACATCAACCACTATTCTTGTGGCCACACAGTAAAAGATTCTTCCTCACTGTCAGACATGTGGTTTGCAATCATCTCGAGTTTTGGTAGTTTTATTGTATTGTAGAAGCAATAGAATGTGGCACTTAAAAGGTCAAATGAGAACCAGACTACCAGGGTTCAATCCTTGGCCCTTCCCTTCCAGCCCTATACACCCAAGTAATTTATCTATCATTTCTCTGCTTTAGCTTTCTAACCTGTAAAACGGGAATAATAATGAACTATCTCAAAATATTGTTGTGATGACTGAGTAGATATCAACTATTTAAAACAGTTCAGTGAAGCAAGAGTTCAATGAAGTCGTTGAACATTGTCTGCTTATCTTCAGCCCCTTCAGGATGTTTATAAGATATCTTGCCTTTTTTTTTTTTCTCTGAGCCAAAATAAATAGCATTTGCCACTAAGAAGCTTGTTTGAGATGGACAGATTTCTTGGTTGCAGGCAACAGAAATGGACTCATTATTGGAAAGAGATGAGGGGCTCAGAGAACAAATGACTGGGGATAAATGCTTAAGAGATGAACAGAAGCAAGGGAATGGCAAAGAGTGGGATATTGGATACCACAGCAGACAGAGGTAACAAAAGCCACTTCTATTCCTGCCGTGGATGTGACCTCCTAAAGCCCCAGCTTCCCTGTACTTCTGGTTTGAGAATTACAATTCCTGAAGAAATACTCAGGTTGACCAAGCCCTAGCCATGAACTGACCCAGCTGTGAGAAGAATCTCACACCTTCAGCTTCCAACTCTCTTAAAGTGATCACTGGTGTTCAACAGTCAAAAAAACGACAAAATCCCACTGGAATGAGAGGCGCTAGCTCCTGAACAATGTTCTACCCTGAAGCAAAAGCATCTCCCATGGGTAGTCCACCAAGAGATCTAGAGGAGCTGAAATGCAAAAACAGGTCTGCTGCTAGCTCATTAAACTTAAAGAAAAACTTGAACATGAAAGGGTTGTAACTTTTCTTCACTCCTCTCCTATTTCTTCTCAGTTCCTGAACTCAAATAATTACTGAAATTAAATATAGCAATTGAGGCTGCCTATTGTTTCTTGCTATGTCATATGTTACAGAGGCACCTTCAAACTCAGCCATCCATCTGAATTGCCTCTAGCGTGTGGCTCACACAGTGGTTATTGTTGTAAAAAGACACCCAGGAATAAGCGCTTGCATTATTCACTTCATTTATTTTGATACAATATTTGGAGCTACTTCATTAAATTTTCTTACAATGTCCTGTAATTTTTCCCTCTGCCAGCGTCTGTTTCACACAGATAATATAACACACATAGGGCAAAAAAAAGTTGTCTGCAGAAGGGAATAGAAATTATTTAACTTGATTTATACATTGGGGTTAGCATTTTTTTTTCTTCTCCTCTCAAAGAATCCAATAGCATAAAACATTTCATTAATGAACATATCAATGTATCTGGTTACTAAATGGGTAAGGCAATTAAGCTGTTGCTCCCTAAGATGAAAAGAGACAACGTTCGGCTTTCTTTGGGGGAGGGGTTTCATCTAACTAAAGCTAGCTCTGACAGCAGAAACGCTAAACAGGAAGCCCATGTGTGTACTTTTATCAACGTGAGAGACTGAAATCTTGCTTCTCAGTCTAACAAAACCACCAAAAGACAAGCAGCTGTCTTATTCAGAGACTGTTGCTGTTTTACATATTTGTCACTTGTGGCTGAGAGAAGCTAGGCAAACAGGAATTGAATTCAATTGAATTTAAAGGTCCCCAGCATCACGTTTACCATGGGAAAACAGACCAAGACAACAGAGCCCAGTTGAGGAAGAAGAGTTGAAATGACAGAATGTCAGAATTCCCAGCCCAATGCTCTCCTTGTTAGACACACTGGTTCCAAAATTACCCAGAGATGAATGTACAGGAAGGAAAGACAATGTAAATTTACAAAACAGTGTTTTTTATTCATATTTTTACTTTTCCAACTTTCAGAAAAAGAAAACTAAATTCTTCACAAGCGAAAACTCTGTCTGCCTGCAGTTGGGTCTGATGTCCGGCTTGTGTACACCAACAGGGGCACCCCAGGTGATCATGGGCAGTTCCATTCTGATTCATCAGTGTTCATACTAGTTATTAAACATTCTGAATGCATCCCTCTTGTCAACCAAGAGGTCAAAGAGGACGTAGTAGTCAGCTGCTGTTTTGCTGTCAGCAAAGTTTCCACTTTTTCTGGCAATGACATCCCAAATTTCCTTTGGGGCAGCCACTTTCCTGTCGGATGCAGTCTGGTGGCGCTCTCAACCATGCTGCCTTAGTTTCCTCCACTAAACGATGTCTCCTTGGTGCCCTCGAGAGCCCAGCCACTGGTTTCTGTTTCCTATTCCTGCTCCGTCACCTTGGTTTCCTCCTGTCCATTTTAAGTCTTCTTTTCATTCTATTTTTCCATTTTGTAAGATACCCTCTAATAAAGTCCATTTCTAAGTTAGTCAAAATCCATTTCTGTCACTGGCAACCCAATGAACCTTGGATGAACCCCAAAATGTAAGCCCCTTAGTCTCCTAGAAATGATAGAAATCCATGAGTTAATGTAAGTCACATCCCACGGATGGAATTAGCTGGCTTTAGGAATGCTTTCAAAAGCAAACCTGCCTGACAATATAACTTGGAGACAAGTTATTGATGAGTTTAAAATGCCTCTCTATGTCATCAGGAAGCATCAACTAGGAAGAAAATTCTGTAACGATGGAGCTCTTAACATGTTATTAAATGTTTGTTGAAAATACAATACTGACTGACAAGTGTGGGCCTCAGATCAAATAAGGTCTGGGAAGAATTTAATCAATATTTATGCAGAACTGTGCAGAAAAACTGTACCTTATTTTATTAAAAAACTATTTTCCAAAGGCTTGCGTGAGTATACTTGGAGGTGTCTCTCCAACTACATTTGTTCTGTTTCCTCATGAAAACAACCCTGGACTTTTTATTCATGATACTCATGATGCCTACATTTATTAGGATACATCCAGGCAGTTGTAAACGACAGAATCCTGGCTCAAATTGTTTTAAGCAGAAAAGAGAATTCATAGGCATATGTAAAATAAAACGATGTCTGGAAGGCACCAAGACTGAGATTCTCTTTGTCGTCTGGCTCAGCTTTCCTCTGAAATGATATGACTCTCAGGTAGCCTCTTCCAACATGGTAATTGGCCCGGAAGCCTCACACACACGTTTTCCTGGTTTCAATCTCTAAAGAAATGTCCTTTCCCCTTGGCATTTCTATGAAATGTCCAAGAACTGAGTCTCATTGGCTGACAAGGGTCATGTGCCCATCCTTGAACCAATTACCATGGCCATTTAGATTCTATCTTCTGATTGGTTAGGTAGAAGCCACACCTTCCCTGCTGGGGGTGGCCTAGTGGCCCCATGCAAAAAGCGGGCTTTCCCAAAGGAAGGTCAGGATGCTATTACCAAGAAGAAGGGCAAATTTAAATGTCCACTGACCTCTCTTCACACTCACTAGAACAAAAGGTCTATGGTTCATTTCTGAAATGGCTTATTAGTAATTATCTTTTTTAATTTATAAAGAATTGTTTTTCTTTTCTCCTTTTTTTTGAGACAGGGTCTTGCTCTGTTGACCAGGTTGGAGTACAGTGGTGCAGTCATGGTTTACTGCAGCCTCCATCTCCCAGGATCAAGTGATCCTCCCACCTCAGCCTCCAGAGTAGCTGGGTCTACAGACACACATCACAGCCAATTACTTATTTTGTATTTTTTAGAGTCAGGGTCTCACTATGTTGCTGAGGCTGGTCTCAAACTCCTGGCCTCCACTGATACTCCTGCCTCAGCCTCCCAAAGCACTGGGATTACAAGCATGAGCCACTGCACCTGGCCATGAATTCTTCTAAGCAAGAGAAACAAATATTATTTTGCCTCGTCCTGAAATCTCCCAATTACTCTACTACCTACAAACTGGGTAAAATGAAGCAAGTGTGAATTGAAATCCTCACAGCTAAAGGGGTCTTTCTCCTTAGTCTTTCCTGCTGAGTGCCTTTCCTCTAAACAGCAAATGTCATCCGTGGTGTGAGATTCTTCACTCACTGCACCTTCCCGCCTGCCCGTTACTCCCCTTTCCTCCTGGGGTCTCACTCCCCAAAGACCCAGCTCCTCCCTTCATCCTCCTCTCCCTTTCAAAACTTGTTCTCTTCTAAGTAATTATGAGCTCAAAAAAAGTGTCCAATGAGGCCAGGTGTGGTGGCTCACACCTGTAATCCCAGCACTTTGGGAGGTCGAGGCAGGTCGATCATCTGAGGTCAGGAGTTCAAGACCAGCCTGACCAACATGGAGAAACCCAGTCTCTAAATATAAAAATTAAAATTAAAAAATGTCCAATGAGCTAAACAGCAGTAGATAATAGATGTTTCATTATCTACTAATAGAGAATAATGAAGCATCAACTATTCATCCCCAGGGTCCCCCCAAACATATCTGCAGTATCTGGTGTAGAGTACATAGCCAGAAGGAATGCTTGTGGTCATGGAAATTTTAGAATTGAATGGGGTCGGGAGGGGGATCACATTCTCATAGAGAGTCTGTGATGGTGATGGGATGGGATGCTTTGAAGTCTGAGCAGGTTTTGCAAACTTACTCCTGGACTGCTTTTCATAATTTCAACAGGCAACATTACTTCATTCAGAGAATGACCTCAAAGGGCTTCCCTGGGCATGCATACCCAAGAATGAGCCTTACTAACGTGACACTTTGTTATAGAAATAAGGATTCTGCCAGCAAGGTTCATCATCCCTATTTGTTCTCAGCCCAAACAATGGGCATGGAGGCAGAGGGTCAGTGGCCCCATTCACACAATGGCCTGTGCAGCAGACCCCAGTCAGCCCCTCTCATTCATTCACTGTCTTGCTTCTCATTCAACAAACAGCAAATCCTTCCAGCTTCACACCGTGATCAGAACCACCTAGAGGCACACAGTCACGTGAAGGAGGACAGTGGCATAACCAGGATGACAAGCCGATTGCCAGCGGGGCACTTCCTGTTCCTAACACAGCGTATTCACTTCCTAGGGTTGCCATAACAAAATGCCACAAACAACAGAAATGTGTTCCTTCATGGTTCTGGAGACTAGAAAACTGAATCCCAGATGTCATCAGAGCCCCATGTTCCCTCTGAAGGGTCTGGGGGGTAGCCTTTCCCTCCTGCAGCTTCTGGTGGCTCCCTAAATCCTTGGCTGTGGCCACATCATACCAATCCCTGCCTCTGTCATCCTATGTCCCTCTTCTCCCTGGGTAACCCTCTGTATCTTCTCTTCCTCTTTTATCCTTAGGCCTGCTGGCCTTGGAATCTTCTCCTCTTCTTTTTGTTTTTGTTTGTTTGTTTTGTTTTGAGACAGTCTTGCTCTGTCACCTAGGCTGGAGCGCAGTGGTACGATCTCAGCTAACTGCAACCTCCATCTCCCAGGTTCACGCAATTCTCCTGCCTCAGCTTCCCGAGTAGCTGGGCTTACAGGCATGTACCATGACTCCTGGCTAATTTTCGCATCTTTAGTAGAGACGGGGTTTCACCATGTTAGTCAGGCTGATCTCGAACTCCTGATCTCAGGTGATCCATCCGCCTCAGCCTCCCAAAGAGCTGGGATTATAGGCATGAGTCACCGCACCCAGCCTTCTCCTCTTCTTATAAAGACACAGAATCATTGCTAAGATTGAGGGACTACATTAAATCCAAGAAGATGTCATCTCTAGACCCTTAACTAATCTGCAAAGACCCTATGTTCAAATAAGGTCCCATTCTGAGGTTCTGGGTAGACATGACTTTCACAACATTCCAGCCACTACAGAGAGGGATAAGCGGGGGATTCGTCAAGGGAGCCATACGGCGTGAGGAACAGAACAAACATAAGAAGTCCTGTTAGGCTCTGGGTCATATTGAAGCTCCAAAGAAAACAAGCAAACAAAAATCTGAAACTGAGACAACAATCTAGCGCCTGGCATCCCGGGAGCCACACAGCACTTCACTGACAAGTGGTTTTCCTAGTGCCAACAGGCGCGGAGAGGAGGTATGTGTATGTGTGTGCACTTGACTGTGCAAGTGCTTTCCTTCACTCCCGAGTTTAGATTAAAACCTGGGAACGCTGCCTCTCCCAGCAGCACACAACGCAGCTCCACAGACAGTTCCTTAAAACCAGTGCTGGCTGGATGCGGCAGCTCACACCTGTAATCCCAGCATTTTGGGAGGCCGAGGCGGGCAGATCATGAGGTCGAGAACAGCTTGGCCAGCATGGTGAAACCCCTGTCTCTACTAAAAATGCAAAAAATTAGTCAGGCATGGTGGTGTGCACCTGTAGTCCCAGCTACTGGGGAGGCTGAGGCAGGAGAGTCGCTTGAACCCGGGAGGTGGAGGGTGCAGTGAGCCAAGATCCCGCCACTGCACTCCAGCCTGGGTAACAGAGCAGGACTCCATCTCAAAAACAAAAACAAAACAAGACACCACCACCTCCCAGTGTTTTATCCGTCTGTATCTGCAAAGAATGCACCTCCATTAACGGTTTCTGACTATTACAGTAGCTAATTATAATAACCAGCCCTTCATAAAAGACTCATGGCTAAAATGGGCCTGTTTGGAGCCATTCATTCCTGTCTGCTTTTGACAGAACAGGGAGGAATTTATCTGTCTTCGCAACAAGCTGAGAGTTACAGGGTGAGCCCCGCACCAGCCATTCAGTGGCTGCATCCTGCAGCAACATAAATTCTCCCGTGTGACAGGGTAGAAAGCTTCATAGCCAACGGCAGCCCAAATGCTTTTTCATCCTAATTGCTCTGCAGACCACTCCTGCTCAGAGGGGCCCTCCGCTGAGTTACTGCAGGAACTGTAAATTGCGTGTGCACGGGAAGGCTACAGCCATCATTCGGCTGTTAGAGGCTGGTTTGGCCCATGTGTGTGGGGCATGGTGGGGAATTAAGGGACTTAGATCTAGAGACTGGAAGTTAGGGATGAGGAGTTGTTTGTTGTTTGCTGCTTTGAGGGGTGACAAGTCCTGGTCGTAGCTGAGGGGGAACAGCAGTGCCCAAGAGCTTCGTGTTCATCCTCCTGTCTGGCAGCCAGATTCATATTCGTCCCCACCCTTCTCCCGGCTCACCGTGGAGTGGGGGAGGTCAGGGTGGGATGCTGCCTCCTTACGGTCAGGGAGACTTCCAGGCATCTGAGAGCTGGAAGGCGACTAGGATTTATGGGAAGAGTGGACTCATCTCGCTGGCAGGCTGGGTGCAGAGAGCTGGATGAGCGGCAGCCAGCCAACATGACCCACCGCCACACAGCCATGGACCCACTGGGGCTGCTTCAAGCAGAAGGAAACCCCAAGGACACTGCTCTGCAGCTCAGACCAGAGAGCTGTGTGGGGTCCAAAACTAGCTCTGTGGCTGCTGAGGACAAGGAGAAGGAGTTCAGGTCTACTGCAGGCTCCATGCCCCAGTCTAGCCTCTGCTTCAGAAACGGAACACTTAAGAATTGAGGGTCCAGGCACAGTGGTTCATGCCTGTAATCCCAGCACATTGGGAGGCTGATGCAGGGGCATCACTTGAGCCCAGGAGTTACAAAGCAGCCTCGGCAACAGAGCAAGACCCCCTCTCTACAAAACACAAACAGAATTAGCCAGATGTGGTAATGTATGCCTATTCGGGAGGCTGAAGTGGGAGGATGGCTTGAGCCTGAGAGGTTGAAGCTGCAGTGAGCCATGATTGCACCACTGCACTCCAGCCTGGGAGACAGAGCAAGATCCTGTCTCAAGAAAAGCAAAAAGAAAGAATCGAGGGTCCTACTCTGATAGGCACATCTCCATCCGTCCTACAAACTCGGATGCTACCGGGGCCAGATGAAAAGCAGTGACAAGGCTGGGAGTGGTGGCTCACACCTGTAATCCCAGCCCTTTGGGAGGCCAAGGCAAGAAGGTTGCTTGAGCCTAGGAGTTTGAGACCAGCTTGGGTCACACAGCAAGACCCTGTCTCTACAAAAAGTAGTGACATTGGTGGGGGCTGCGATGAGCTAGAGACACACTCCCATCAGAGAAGAGCAGGTGCCACTCGGCACCAGCCAGCACTGGTCAGGAGTGAAAGGTGAGGCTGGTGTTGACAAATGTTCTGATTTTGAAGGATAGCAGGCCTAAGGAGAACCATCTAGAAATCAGCATTTAACAGAAACCCCTCCAATGTTTTCATGTAGGTTCCATTTTTAAAAACATTCTAAAATCCAGACCAAGTTGGTCTGTGGCTCAGATATGACCTGGAGGCCACCAGCTTGCAGGCACTACCTCCCAGTCAACCCTCTTAATAATGACAGTCAACGTTGACAGGACACCAGCTTCACATCAAGACCTTGCTGAAAATGCTGCGCGCTCCATCTCATTTAATTCTCTAGAACCCTGTGCATGATTATTCATTTTTCATTCTTTCAAATCTCTCTTGAGCACCCGCGATGGGCCCAGCAGGAAAACCGGTGTTACCCCGTCTCCTGACAGCAGCACCCTGGACTTCCTTTGGGAAACCCCCCTTCTTGCATGGGACCCCTAGACCACCCCCAGGAAGGGAGGCGTGGCTCCTACCTGTCCAAGCAGAAGACAGAATCTAAACGGCCACAGTGATTGGTTCAGGGATAGGCATGCACACAACTCTGTCAGCCAACGAGGCTCAACACTTGGACGTTTCATGGAAATTCTAGGAAGAGAACCTTTCTTTAGAGATTGAAACAGGAGCACATGAGGCTGCTATTCTGGGGGAATCACCATTATAAGGGGCAGAGTGAGGGCAAACAATGAAAAAGCGTGTAAATGAACAAGGTCATCGCGAAACTGATGGTGGCTCTACGGAAAAAGTCCTGGGGCTGGTGGCCACTGGGGACAGGCAGTTGACGAAGGTCTGCATGGAGGACGCACATCTGAGCCAGCCTTGTGAGCAGAGGGATGCAGGTTGTTGCAGGAAGGCAGGAGTGCTAGGGCCAGGGGCAGCATATCTGGGGAGGCCGGCGAGGCTGGAGGACAGGGCAGGGAGGACCATGCTGGGAGATGAGACTGAAGCCGCCATGGGCGGGGCCCCATGCGGAGGGGCTGGAGGCTGTGCTAGGAGCTGGAATGCCACCTGGTGCGGTGGTTCATGCCCGTAATCCCAGCACTTGGGGGACCAAGGTGGATGGATCACTTGAGATCAGGAGTTTGAGATCAACCTGGCCAATATGACGAAACCCCATCTGTATTAAAAATACAAAAAATTAGCTGGGCATGGTGGCAGGCGCCTACAATCCCAGCTACTGGGGGGCTGAGGAAAGAGAATTGCTTGAACCCAGGAGGTGGAAGTTGCAGTGAGCCGAGATCATGCCATTGCACACTCCAGCCTGGGTGACAGAGAGACACTCCATCTCAAAAAAAAAAAAGAAAAAGAAAAAGAAGAAGCTGGAATATTGCTGTAAATACAGCAAGAAGCTCTCGGTGGGCAGGAGCTAGTCTGCAACCTCTGCAGGTCACTCTGAGCGCTGGAGGCGTGGACTGTCAAGGAGCAGCAAGAAAAGACCGGCTGGGAAGGGTCTTTGCAGAGGAAGGATATAAGCACTGTGTCTGCAATGTGCTGACCTCCAGAGAAGCACAACGTTATCTTAACAAAAACTCCTAGAGGAAAGCAAAACACCCACCTTTCTACCCGGGAGCTGCCCGTGGAAAGGGCTGACTGACACCCCCGTGTTACAAGCCTGAGTCCCAGAGACAAACCACGGACTGAGCATGTGCAGTGAAAACTACTAATTCACCCGACATCTGAAACTCAAATATGAGCCATATGTCCATCCCTGCACCAAGCACCACAGACCTATACACTGAGATTCCCCAGTTTGTCATTATCTCACTGAAAAATGTCATGTCTTCCAAAAACAAAAGTGACCTTTGAGTGGATTTTCTGGTTGTTTATAGGACAAAGAGGCTGTGGAGAATCAACTCTCTCCTGGGATCCCTGGGGTTCCCTGGCAAAGCGGCTGGGAGCCGGGCCACTGACCAGGGCTGAGGGGGCAGCACGGTGGCTGGCTGCAAACGCATCTTTGTGCAAAGCTGAGAGATCCGATTGACGATCAAATGTTCTGCCAAGGTAGCTTTCTGACCTTAGGGAGTCCTCAGACTCAAATTATCCTTCCCTCCATCTAGGGAGCTGGAGGCCAGCAATTTCTGCTTTAGAAATTCCTTTAAGTTCAAATGCTTCCAGCCCTATGTGAATGCAAATGTCCTTCCAGGGAAGAGCGGCTTTAAGCCAGTATTTTTGAAATAAGCCAGTGTTTTGAAATAGCTTGATACAGTTGGCTGTCATTGCTCAGCAAGCCTCAGAAAGGTGGCACGGAGGACTGGGAAGGTCATCTTGGGGACCAAGGAAGGCGGCAGAAAGGGAATGCCTGTGTGGAGGTCCCCAGATCCCACGGAGGGTATAATTTTCCAGTAATGATGAAAGGGCTTTGCTGAACACTAATGATTTAGAAGAACCCCAGAGTACAGTAAAGACAATTAAATTCAATGAATTCATCTATACTTGTTCAGAGAAAAAGAAAAATACAGACGTCATCCTTCCTCTAAGGGCGGGGAGCACGCTGGGCTGAGAACATCCGGGCTTCGGATACGGTGTTCTGTGGACTGCCATTGTCTTACTTCCATCATCTTTTCACCTGTTGTTGGTTTCGCTAAGAAGACGTTCCAAACCCTTCTACCTCCTAAAATTTAATATCAGCATTTACTGAGTCCTTGCCCAGAGTTGCAGTAAGGGCTTTTATACGGTAGTTTTTCATCCTAACCGATCTGCAATGTCATATCCACAGTTCTGAAATTTTTTTAAAAAATCGCTCTCAAATTCAGAATTTTTTTCCATAGGTTTGCTTCAAAATATTTGGTGGGAAAACGTGCTGGAATGATGCTAAACTGCATAACGTGCTTTTGCAGCGCATTTCCTGTTGCTGTCTTACACGATTTACTACGGAAATACTGTTTTTATAGTATAGAGTTCTAACTCAGACTGGCGGTAACCCTGAGAATGAGTGTATATTCATGTACTATATGTCCATCTATGTGTACTACGTGTAGAAAGATAGATCAAGAGATTGTGCGTGCGTGTGCGTGCGTGTGTGTGTGTGCATAAAACTTTAAATTTCTAAATCTTAAATCTCAGTTGAGCACCAGGGTTTTCGATGAATGACTGTGGACCTGGGGTAGATTATACAGTTGTTTAAAATACCCACTCCTGTTCCTTAAGAACCAGTCCTCATGGGAGAATGGTTCACGACTGCCATGCCAACATCAGACCCAGCCATGTGACTTGCTCAGTCCACTGGAATAGGAACAGAAGTGACTTTTGCTGCTCCCAGGAGATTGAGTGCATGACACAGTCCCCCATGTCCCTCCCACAAGACCAGCAACATCCCAGGCAAGAGCTGTTAACACAGTTCACAGAATGTTCACAGATGTGACATCACAATAGACATAAAATGTGGCCCTGAAATCAATCTCTGATGTGTCACTGAGATGTATATGTGTATACTGGGGGAGGGGGTCATATGTTTCTGTAGCACAAATAAACCTAAATTGACTGATATGGGAATTATGACCTCCATTCTCCATGCAGGCAACTGAGGCACAGAGAGGTTAAGGATCCTGCCCAAGATCACAAAGCCAATCACTGGTGATGCCTGACCTCAAATTGGGGAACTCTAAGTCCAAATATACTTTGTTGAGCATCACACTTGACCATCTCTCTCTGAGCCCACCTTTTATTTTGTTATTATTTTTTGAGACAGGGTCTTGCTCTGTCACCCAGGCTGGAGTGCTGGAGTGCATTGGTGTGGTCATAGCTCACTGCAGTCTCAACCTCCCAGGCTCAAGCGATCCTCCCACCTCAACCTCCAGAGCAGCTAGGATCACAGATGCTCACCACCACACCCTGCCAATTTGTATAATTTTTTTTGTAGAAATGTTTTGCAGCATCTTACTATGTTGCCCAGGCTGGTTTCAAACTCCTGGGCTAAAAATTCTCACTTCAGCCTCCCAAAGTTCTAGGATTACAGGTGTGAGCCACCATGCCCGGCCATGAGCCCACTTTCTTTTTTTTAATGACTTTTCCTTTCCTGGGGAGATCCAAGCTCCCAGGGTCTATTCCCCTCATACCGCCCCCAATTCTAAGAAAGCTCCTGCGTGACCTGGGGCTGATTCTATTTCTGTGCTGGCTGGCCTGCTTGCTGCCTGCAGACCAGCACGACCCACAGGGTCTCATCAGAGCCCAGGCTAATGAGGGAAGATTTTCGCAGAGTGCTGATTTATTTTCTTGCCTCCTGAGGTGTGAGCCGTGTGGGTCAGAATAACTTACCCTGCTCTACTGAAGAGAAATTACCCTTCTACAGCTCCCCAAAGGGCAATTGAGTCCCTCGTCCATATGTAAAGGCGGCTGCAGGAATGTTCTGTTCTGCAAGCATAAAAGCAGCACAGAGTGTACCTTATTATCACGCTTGCAGCAGGCCACCTCCTTCTTTAACGGTAAACTCTTCTGACATCTCCAACCAAGATAATTATGGTGCTTAGGGGAACTTTTGGCCTTACTAAAAATACTTAGCAACAGTTTGCACAGCAAGGAATGCACTTACAGGTGACGCAGTAAAGACGCTGGAGCCGGCGTTTGCTCATTCATCAGGGAGCCCTCGCGGCTGCTGTCTGCCCCCAGCTTAGATGCATCTCCATTCCTCCTGCCTGGGTGTCCTCCCTGACCTCACACTCCTGTTTTTGAAGCCAGCACGCTTAGCCAACCTGGAGCCTACCTAACAGGGAGAGGATCAGGAGGAAGGGGATGCACCTGCTTCATTCCACTGCTGTGGCTGAAGCTGCCAGGTGTCCATCAAAATCCAACTTCCTTTCTTCTTGGCAACACAGCTCAACGGGATTTCCCAGTCTCCCCAGTAGTTAAGCAAAGCCAAATGATGGAGGTTTCATCAGTGGAATGTGAGTGGGAGTGAATTCACGGTTGAATGAAGACCTGCTCTTCATGGCTGCCCGTGAAGACCTAGCTTACAAGCACTTTCTAGACCCGATCCCTCCCTTGCCCCATCCGCCAGCTGAATGAAGAAGCCCCACAGGAGGGCAGAGTCCCCAGATGGAAAGGACCTGGGTCCCTGAATCACCATGTGGAAGGAGCTCCCGGTGCAGTGGCACTATTACATGAGCAGAACATAAACTGTGTTGAGGCGCTATTTACAGCAGCCGACTTTGCCTAACACAACGGCCCTGACCCCAGGCCACCCAACTCAAATTCCAAGTGTCTTCAGCTGAGCCATCGGAGAACGCCCGAGGTGCCCTAATTGAGATACTCCTCTCACCTGGACCAGCCTATGCGCTATGTCTCTTCGTGTATTTAGCAAACACCTGCAGGCGCTTGCAGTTTACCCAGCATTCACAGGGCCCTGACTTTGGGCAAGGCACGGAGATGGAGACTCTGGAGCAGCCAGCATGGACAAGGATTGTCAGATGGGCTCATCCTCAGCCCCAGGTGTCCACACACCAGTTAGGAGCAGCAAGGCCATGTTCAGCTCACATAATTCTACCCGCAGGGGCTGTGCTCACCTATTTAGTCTCCTGAGAAGGAAGTCCTGACGTTTTTTTTTTTTTTTCCAGCTTTGTGGAGGTATAATTGACAAGTGAAAAGAGTATATATTCAAATGTGTCTGGTGTGAGGTTTTGAAATATGTATGCATTTTGAGATGACTGTCAAAACCGAGCTAGTTAATATACCCATCCCTTCACATAGTTACCTTCTGTGTGGTGAAAACACTGAGAGTTATTCTCTTAGCAAATACTATTAACTATATCAGCATACAGTACATTAGGTCTCCAGAACTTACTCATCTTATGACTGCAAGTTTGTATCCTTTGAACAACAGCTCCTCATTTCCCTCACCCCTGACTCTTGGTCACCACCCTTCTGTTCTGTTTCTATGGGTTTGACTACTGAGGATTCCACCTATGAGTGAGATCATGCAGTGTTTGTCTTTGTGTCAGGCTTATTTCACTTAGCATAATGTCCTCCAGGTTCATGCACGTTATCCCAAATTGCAGCATTACCTTCTCTTTAAGGCTGAATAATGCTCCTGTGTGTGTATACATAAGCCACATTTTCTTTTTTCATGCATCTGATTCCATGGTGTGGCTGCTGTGAATCATGCTGCAGTGAACATGGGAGTGCGCATGTCTCTTCAACACGCTGATCTCATTCCCTTTGGATACATAGCCAGAAGTGGAATTGCTGGATCATATGGGAGTTCTATTGATTTTTTTTATTTTTTGAGGAATCGCTATACCATTTTTCATCAAGGCTGTAAAAATTTACATTCTCACCAACAATGTGTGTTCCCCTTTCTCCCATCCTTGCCAACACACATTTCATCATTTTAATACAGTTGTAATACTAATAGCCACTGTACGAGTCCATTTTCACACTGCAATGAAGATACTACTCGAGACAGTAATTTATAAACAAAGGAGGTTTAAGGGACTCACAGTTCTGCGTGTCTGGGGAGGCCTCAGGAAACTTACAATCCTGGTGGAAGGCGAAGGGGAAGCCAGAAGCCTTCTTCACAAGGCGGCAGGAGACAGTGAGAGAAGCCCCGGGGAAACTGCCATTTATGAAACCATGAGCTCTCGCGAGAACTCCCGCACTATCATGAGAACTCCCTCACTATCGCGAGAACAGCATGGGGGAGACAGCCCCATGTTGCCATTGACGGAGATGGGGAAGATGACTGCAGGAGCACAGTAACTCATGAGTTGTGTCTTGAGCATGTGAAATTGAGATCTATGCTAGATATATGAGGAGAGATATCCAGAAAAATGCTGGATATGAAAGTCTTGAGTCCAAGGTAGATGTCCAGGCCAGATACAAAGACTAGAGAGTCATCAGCCTATTGATCATATCTAAAGGGAAGGAAGAGAGGAGAGAGAGGAAAAGAGAGAGACCTAAGGAATTTAAAAATGAGGAAGAACTTACCCAGGAGATAATGAGGGAGGTGCTCATGGAGGGAGGTAAGAAACAGGAGGGAGTGGGGTCCCCAAAGGAAGAAGTTGATTCAGGAAGCAAGAAATGATCAATAGTGCTATATGCTGATTAAAGGCAGACCAAGATTAAGACAGGGAAATGAACGTGAATTTCAGCAGCACTCAAATCACAGGTGATCTGGACAGGAACTTCTTTTCTTGAGTGCTGGGAGCAAAAGAGTAGCTTAACAAAAAAGTGGAGAGAGGAAAATACTGTGGACCGTTTTTCTAATGGGCGTTGCTAAAATAAAGAAGAAAGAGAAAAGGTGGGATAGCAATTTTCTTAAAACTTAGAGACATTATAGCATATTGCAAGGCTGATCCAGTGGCAAGAAGAAACGATATTGCAAGGGGCCGAGAGAACCACCTCTGGGATGTGAATGTCCTCACGTGGTTGACTGATGGGATACACTGACCAAGAAGAAGGGCTGACCTTAAATCAGAGCGCAAACCATGCATCCATTGTAACAGGATGGAGCCTGTCGGCTGAGAGGTGGGGCTCTGAGAGCTCACAAAACTTTCCTGTTACTACTTCTCATTCTCAGTGAACAGGAAGCAAATGGCTCTGGGAGCTATAAAGGGGCTTCTGGATGGCACTGAAGATCCACTGGAATTCATGGTCATAAAATTGAAGTGAGGCCAGTGGGCATGAGTGGGTATTTTCCCGAGCTACTTTCAGCTGCCTGTGTGCAGGGGTGATGTAGAGGCATAGTTCTAAATCTAACAGATGGAGAAAGAGCCCAGAGCGTTGAGGGTATAGACAAAGTTCGATGATTACCGTGGAATGGTTTCTAAGCTCAGCAGAGAGAGAAGTGAAGATGAACTGTCTGTGTTCTGACTGGAGGTCAACCTCTCCTCCCCAAGAGGAGAGTGGTGAGAAATGAGAAGGAGGTAAGAGCAACGAAGTACAGATCCAGCTGCAATCAAGGAACTGCAAAGGCTGAATAACGGGGGCTGTGAGCTACCCAGATGAGAAGTGGAGGCCAGAGAAGGATGAGACATTTGAAATTGAGAGTGGGGTGGGTGTACTGTTTTTGATAATGAAAAACATCTAAAGGGTGATATCCACAAGTGGCCGCTTCACGAGGTCTCAGTGTGCAAAGCTAATATCTATCACGGAGGGTCTGGAAGGGCCTTGGGAACATAGAAAGTGGAAATTATTTCTTACTCATGTTCATTGAGGACGCTGAAGAAGGCTGCATGAATGAGGTGGGTTTTTGGGGGGTCTTTTTGGCTGGGCCTTGAAGCATGCACAGAATCTATCTGGGTGAAGATTGTGCAGCAGAGGACTAGCCTTGCCCCAGGAAAGCCTTGTCTCCTGACCAGCCTCTAAGTCCTTGAGATGTCCTGCCTAACAAGAGCATCTTTGTTTACCTGGACCTTTTGCCCACACTAGTCAATGTGGTTCATGGTGGGGGGTATTGGACAACTCAGTTATCCACTCAACCTCTGTAGGGTCTGGAGAATAAGGTCAGCCATGAGGGTGGCCAGCTGAGTCTACAGGACCATCACCCAGTCAGAACTCTGGCCACCAAGGCCGGGGGAGCTTCGCTGGCCAGCAGGAGTCTGCGCGTGTTGCCACACTTCATAGCTGGGAGAAGTAAGTGCTGTGCCTGTGACTCCAGCGGGAGAGGACAGCTGGAACTCTCCTGGGTCCACCCTGTGCACCGCTTCCATACACTGGGTTCAGTCTGTACCCTTTCACTGTAGTAAACTGTCGCAGTGAGCATAACTGCTTTGCCAAATTGTGGGCATTCTGGGAAGTCACTGAGTCTGGGGTTAGTCTTGAGGGCCACAGTATTCGATGAAAGCCAAGATACTGTAGTTAAGGACCTGGTATGAAAAAACACAGAAACTTGGAAATATCATTTTCACATGAACAGACAGTCCACAGAAAGGAAACACAATTCTTAAACATATGTAAAAAGGGTCCAACCTGACTCCGCAATATCACAAGAATAAATTAAAAGTATATTGAGATACCATTTGTTTAATTTAGGAGATTGGAACAAATCCCAAAGCATAGTAACACACTGTGTTGATGACGCCATGGGGAGCGAAGGTCTCTCACACACAGCTGGAGAAAATGTGAACCAGTGCAAACACCACGTAAGTTAATTTGGCAATATCCATTAAAATTTCAAATCCAAACACATTTTACCCATCTCTCCTATGTCTGTATATTTATCCCACCCAAACACTTGTACATGTGCACAGGAATATTCATTGCAGCTTTTTTGTGTAATAATAAAAGATTGAAAATAACTCATATGTCCATCAGTAGGGGACCGATTGAATAAATTACATTATACTGTCCATCAGAATAAGCAATGCAATGCCACACATCTGAAAAAGAGGAATGAGAAAGCTGTGTACTGATGTAGAAAGAGAGATATTTCAATGAAAAAAAGCAAGTTACAATACAGTGTTACAGCAGGCAACTGTTTATGTTAAAAAGTGGGGAAAATAAGAATATATGTTGTATGTGCATGGGTTCACACAAAGATACCATGTAATAATACACAAATAATGAATAAAATAATGGCCTCTTCAGGGGTGAAGAGAGGAAGGGAAAGGTATTATTTTTGTACCATGTCAATGTATTGTTTATTACAGGGATTAAATTTAAAAGAAAGAACTGCTATTTTCTAAACCACGGTACATTTTTGAATGCTTCTAAAAGACTGAAATGGAGTTGACTGCAGAAAGATGTTAGTTTTGTGCCATTTCTGTGGTTATCTGCTGATGTGACAGGCAGGCTCTAAGATGTCCCTACCAATGCCTGCCTCCTGGCATTCGTGCTCTTGTGTAATCTCCTCTCCTCACATGTGAGCTGGACTTACTTCTAATAAATGGAACATGGCATGTGTGATAAAATGTCACTTCCAAGGTTAGGTCATAAAAAGGCTGTAACTCCCACCTTAGGTAGCAATCTGAGCTGAAGTATGTCCCTTTACAGTTTATATGTTAAAGCCCTAAACCCCAATGTGAATGTATTTGGAAATAGGACCTTTACAGAGCTCATTCAGGTTAAATAAGGTCATAAGGGTAGAGCTCTAATCTGATAGGATTGTATCCTTATAAGAAGAGACACCAGGCACCGTGGCTCACTTCTGTAATCCCAACAATTTGGGAGGCTAAGGTGGGAGGATTACTTGAGCTCAGGGTTTGGAGACCAGACTGGGCAACAGAATGAGCCCCCATCTCTGTTAAAAATAATTTTTTTTTAATTATGGCTAGGTGCAGTGGCTCATGCTTGTAATCTCACCACTTTTGGAGACCAAGGTGGGAGGATCACATGAGCCCAGGAGTTTGAAAGCAGCCTTGCCAACACAGTGAAACCTCATTTCTACAAAAAAAAAAAATTACAAAAATTAGCCAGGCATGCTGGTGTGCACCTGTCCCAACTACTTGGGAGGCTGAGGCCAGAGGATCGCTTGAGGCTTGGAGGTTGAGGCTGCAGTGAGCCGTGATTGTGCCACTGCACTCCAGCCTGGGCAACAGAGCAAGACCCTACTTTAAAAAAGAAAGAAAGAACACCAGAGCTCTTTCTCTCTCTCTTGACTATGTGAGCACATAGAGAGAAGGCAGCTATCTACAGGCTGGGAGGAGAATCCTCACTAGACACCCACACTCTGACACCTTGATCTTAGACTTCTAGCTTCCAGAAGTGGAGAAAGTAGATTTCCTGTTGTTTAAGCCACACAGTCAATGGTATCTTGATATGGTAGCCTGAATGTGCTCTTACAGGTGACAGGTGCACTCCCTCTCTCGCTTCTCACTCTCTCTCTCTCTGTCATTACTTGTTCTAGAGGGATTCAGGAGCCACATCACAAAAGAGCTCCATGGAGACGCCCAGGTGACAGAGGCCTGAGGCTCATTGACAGCCACATCAAAGAGTTTGGAAGCCAACCGTCTCCACAAGCCTTGAGATGACTTTATCCCTAGCCAGCATCATGAGAGGCCCTGGGCCAGAGCAACCTGCCCAAGTTGCTCCCAGGCTTCTTACCTACAGAACCTGTGAGATACTGAATGTTAGTTGTGTTCAGCTGCTATGTTTGCAGGTAATTTTGTTACACAGCAATAGATAACTGATGCATCCACACAACAAATTATTCCAAAGTTTAGCAGCCCAAAATAACAACAAACACGTATTATGGCACACAGTTGCTGTAGCTCAAAAACTGGTACTGGCGCTGCCAGCGGTCCAGCTCAGGGCTCCTCATGGTTGCCATCAAGATGTTGGCCAGGGTTGCACTACTGGTTCGACTGAGGCTCAGGAGCATCTTCTAAGGTGTGTCACTCCCAGGCTGCTGGAAGGAGGCCTGTGTTCCTGGCTGTGGGCGGAAGGTCTCAGCTACCCATCACATGGGTCTCTCCACTGGGCTGCTCCAGAGTCCTTTCAACATGGCAGCTGATTTTCCCCAGAGCAAGTAATGCAAGAGAGAGGAGAGAGAGGAGAGAGCGAGCGCGTGTGGCCCTGGATGTTGCACACTATTTATAATACGCTATTGGTAACACAGGTCCACCCTATTCAGTGTCAGGGGCTGAGGGGGGAAACTTCCCATTGGAGTGTACTCCAGAATCAGGGATCCCTGGGGAGCAGGTCGAAGACTCTATTGAGACGGGATTTTCCCTTGACCTTGACCCACTTCCTGAGTGGTTCCTTTCACTCAGCCTGCAGTCCGTGGACAGCTAAGTGTTAACACCTCAGTCAAGGGTGAGGGTGACGGCCTCCTGCACCTGCCCTTTTTGACACCTGAGTTTATATTGGGTGTCCAGAAGAATCAAGTCACATGAACTGTTTGAAAGATGATGAATCCAGAAGACTTTATTGAGCAGTGGAAGTGGCTCTCGGTGGAAAGGCAGCTGGGAAGGAGATGGTGCAGGAAAAAGGTGATCTTTCCCTGAAGCCAGCCGTCTCTGGCCGGGCTCCCCGCCAAAGCGGCACCATCTGAAGTTCTCCATTGCTCAGTTGCTATTTCTCTGCTCGCCACTCAGCCGCTTGTATCCCCACCCATCAGCAGCTTGTGTTGCTCTCTTCTCTTTTTCTGCCAGCTGGTCTGGCTTTTAAGGGCACAGGACAGGGTGCAGGGTGAACCAAAAAGGCAGTTGTCTGGAATGGGGTCAGCTGCTTTCACTTAGGGCCAAGGGTCCCGACTTGAGGGTGGAGTTTAGCGGGAGCCCAGCCCTTCTGCATCAGGGTCAGCTGTTTTTACTCAGGGTGGAGGTTCCGGGTTGAGGGTGGAGTTTAGCTGGGAACCCAGCCATTCTCCATCACCAGCACAACATCGATAATGTGGTTCCAGGGCTAGGGTTGGGTATGAGGACTGGGGGTTGCCGGAATGAGGTTTAGGGATGAACAAAGAATATTTTAGCCTTATCAGCTAACTATTGTTAACTACTTGGTGCTTTCCTTTCTGTCCTCTTCCTATAAATTTATATGGAACCTACATAAAGAAGAGGGAATTAACATAAATGATAATATACTGAATATATCTGTTGGTGAGTTTTTTTGAGATAGAGTCTTGCTGTGTCACCAAGGCTGGAGAACAGTGGCAGGATCTTGGCTTACTGTAAGCTTGACCTCCCAGGCTCAGGTGATCCTCCCACCTCAGCCTCCTGAGTAGGTGGGGTTACAGGCGCTTGCCACCATGCCTGGCTAATTTTTGTATTTTTGTAGAGACAGTGTCTCCCTATATTGCCCAGGCTGGTCTCAAACTTCTAGGCTCATGCTATCCGCCTGCCTCAACCTTCCAAAGTACTGGGATTACAGGTGTGAGCCATGGTGCCTGGCCACTGTTGGGACTTTATGCAGCAGTATGTCATGGAATTATATGTTAGCACATATAGGTTTTCTTTATGCTATTTTTTTATTATGGCAGTGAGGTGTTTAACATTGTCTTTTAAAATATACATACACAAGTGTTTAATATTGTCTCATAAAATATTGTCCTTTATAAACAGTGTAGATACATTTGAATAATACTGAATTTTTAGAAAAATCTATGGACTGTCATATACGAAAGGATAAGTAGGGACTTGGAAATGCTTTTCTTACTGGACAAGAAAACTGATCAAATCTCAATCTGGACAAACTAGAAACAGTTTGAGTGCTAGCAATACGATCTAAGGACACTTCTATGTCAGAAGCATCAGAGGATTGCAGTGCCTGCAAATGCATGTTCCTACACACCAAGACACCCATTAAGAAGATAAAGCCATGCTTTCCAGGGCATTTAGCACTCATCTAATGACTTGTTCTTCTAAATATTGCAAGATAGGATGAGATTTCTTTTTTTTTTTAATTTATAAAGAAAAGAGGTTTAATTGGCTTACAGTTCTGCAAGCTTTACAGGAAGCATAGTGCTGGCATCTGCTCAGCTTCTGGGGAGGCCTCAAGAAGTTTACAAAGGATGAGATTTCTAAAGATAAGGGAATATGGGACCAAGGCAAAGACAATCAGCACATACACAGTGAGTCACTCTGTAATCATATTGCTAGAATACTGTCAGAGAGTAGCCCTGAAATCACAGACCTGCTGCCGTGACATGCAATTACAGGACAGAGGTGCCAGGAGGAGAAGTGCTCATTGTGATCAAGGAAAACCTTTGTGAGACTACTTCAGGGTGCTCTCCATTAAGAGGAGCACACCCCTCATCTTGTATTCCTCATCGGTCCAAGGTTCACATGAAATGGCCAGGTGGGGAACTTTTCTTTCCACAGACATCAGCATCTTCTGAGTTTCTTCATCAAAGGCAGATTTGTGCAGTCTTAAATCTTCGGAAGTAGGGAAGATTGTTAAGTTTCCTTTCTGCTACTGTGACACTACGCATCCGCAGGCACAGCCCAGGTGGCTGAAAGCCTCACACAGGACCACCACCACATCAGAGTCCGAGGTAATCCAGTCGAGGTTCAGGCTCCTCAGTGTTTTGCAGGCAATGAGTGCCGCAGGGAGGTCTTCACAGCAGGCACAGGTGATGGGCCATGTTTGCAGCCCAAGACACTCTAATTAACAGCTAGGATGCTTCAAAGCTTCACATAACTGTTTGACACCAGCATCTCCTATTTCATCATGCCCAAGTTTCAGAGTCTTGTGTTTGTTTGTTTTTGAGATGGAGTCTTGCCCTGTTGCCTAGGCTGGAGTGCAGTGGTACAATCTCAGCTCACTGCAACCTCCACCTCCTGTGGTCAAGCACCTCTTCTGCCTCAGTCTCCCAAGTAGCTGGGACTACAGGTGTGCGCCACCACGCCCAGCTAATGTTTGTATTTTTAATAGAGGCGGGCTTTCACCCTATTAACCAGGCTGGTCTCGAACTCCTGACCTCATGATCCGCCCACCTCAGCCTCCCAAAGTGCTGGGATTACAGGTGTGAGCCACCGCGCCCGGCCAGTCTTCAGTTTTTTATTGCAACTAAGAACAGCAGAAATGTCCTTATAGGAAACAAGTAAGGAAACAACCCATCAACCACAACTCCTGTATGTTTCAGTCTGAGCACTTCAGCGCTTCACACAGAGACGCCGCTCCATTATCTTCCAGGAAATTTGACCCCAGATCAAGGAGGGACAGGGATTTACTGCACAAAAGGGCTTGGGAAATGTAGTCACAGGAGACACAGGTGAGACAGTGGTACATCCACATCAGTGTCTCTAGGGCACAGTCTGGGCGCTTCAGGGCTTCACACTACAGCAACAGCATTCCTTCATCCCTCTCGAGACTTTCTACCAAGGAGAGGGTTCAGCTTCCTGTTGCAGGCCAGGACAGAGGCAATATCTTTACAAGCTCCACCAGAGATGTCACATTCTGGAAAATGGTAGCCTCGCTGATGCCTCCCTGGCGATTCTTTGCAAAGCGCTGGCTCAGCCTGTTTGTAAACTCCAAAAACTCACATTTACTTTTATGTCTAACTTTGGAAATGATTCCGAATTATTTAAGGCGGTTCTTCACGACCCTCATCTGAAAGTCTGAGTCTGTATAGCCTCTCCCATACTGATGTCAGAGCACTCAATATGCAAGACAGACTTTCAGAGGAGGGTCGTGAAGAACCGCCTTAAATAATTTGGAATCATTTCCAAAGTTAGACATATAAGTAAATGTGAGTTTTTGGAGTTTACAAACAGGCTGAGCCAGCGCTTTGCAAAGAATTGCCAGGGAGGCATCACCCAGGCTACCATTTTCCATGTCTAACATCTGCAAGTTCTTGTTGGTACTGAACATTAAGCAAAGCTCCTGCCAGTAGACGAGCTTCTCATTGTGATCTGAGACGCATCCTGAGTCATCTGGAAAAATATTCTCTATATACATGCAAAGTGTAGTTAAATTTTGACAATGCTTCAGGCAGAATGAAGATACTACCAAATGTTCTGTGTTACCAACATAAATGAAAACTTATTCAAAGGAATTCATCACTTGTGTTACAAATTCTTTTTCCTGAGTTGCAAATAAACCACTGGATAATTCTTGGAAAGCTATGGCTTCCCTATCAGCTTTACACTGACTTAAACTGTTAAGGCATTGGGTTATTTCCTGCTTGAGGTCTTTTGACTGTGGAAAACCAAAGAGTGTCTTCAGTATGCTGGTGATTTATTCTGTTGAAATTCTAAACACGAATATCCCCACCTGGGTCAAGTGGGTTTGAGGGTGAGCCACACTTGCTCTTACAAGCTGGGTTATGCTTCCAATGGCCGGGTTAGGATCGTCTTTGGGTCGTTGGAACAAATAAAACATGGCGGCACAAAATTCCTGGATACACACGTGGATGAAGGTAAAAAAATCACGTCTCCTTGGAGAAGTTTCATACCCACCCACATTAAGTCTTCAGACTTGGGTAACCCAATCCTCAGGAGATCCCCATGGCAAAATACAAATGTATATGTCTGTGTTCCCTCTGCAGCCAAATCATACAAGCTTTTTAGTCGGGCTCTGTTCAACTTAGGTGGAAAACTCTGACTTCCTGCTTTGAATGCATTTGTTAAAAATGATGCATGTGAAAAGGTGGTGTTTTGGGAGTTTATTTCAAGGTCTTCTTCCCTCTCTAGCCACCATTTCATACAAATACAGACTAACCAGCATATAAAGGGATTATGGCACAAGATAAACAGCAGTCTAATATCTCTTACAAAATTGAAAACTTTAAAGGCTTTATTCTTCTCGCCAAGAAGTAGGAGAAATAACGCTTCCTTTCAGGTTCGGTGAATCCTGGGAACTATATGAGTTTTGGATGCCGTAACATAAATTTTCTTCTTTTTTTTTTTTTGCATATCCACTTTTCCTAATGCAATGAGCACAGAAGATTCTGGAAGTATCTATTTTTGCAACAAACTGCTCCGGGTAATTTGTGTTGGCCTCAGCTGCCTCCCACCATCACACAAGTCAAGCTTAAGTTCCAAGTCAAATTCAGTTGCTCAAAGCCATCTATGATTAACAGAATTCAATCTGGCTGGGGAAAAAAAAAAAAGTCTTCGATCTTCTCTGGAGACTCAGGACACTCTTTAGAGAGGAGATCTGGCAAGCTGGTCTCTGTGATACTGTTCATTTCATAGACATTGAGGAAAAAAACAAATGTGTATCTATCCTTCATAAGTTTCCCTCTGCCCTTTCCAACATCACTTTTTTTTATTTTTTGACATGGAGTCTCGCTCTGTCACCCAGGCTGGAGTGTAGTAGCATGATCTCAGCTCACTGCAACCTCCCCTTCCCAGGTTCAAGTTTTATCAAAATTATCCTGCCTCAGTCTCCCAAGTAGTTGGAATTACAGGCATGCACCACCATGCCCGGCTAATTTTTGTATTTGTAGTAGAGACAGAGGTTTCACCATGTTGGACAGGCTGCTCTTGAACTCCTGACCTCAGGTGATCCGCCTGCCTCAGCCTCCCAAAGTGCTGGGATTACAGATGTGAGCCACCGCGCCCAGTTCATCACTTTTCTTAAAAGGGTTGTTTTTCCAATTCCATCAAGACCTTCCAGGACCACAGTGAGTAGTCTAGCCTCAGCAATATATGCCTTATTCAATACTTCATACTCATTTCTCATTGTTTCTCTGTAGAAATACCCAGGGACACGAAGACAGGTTTCCTTTTCTCATACGAGTTGAAATTTTTCTTTCCTATGCTTTCTATATGGGTTTAGCTTAGTTCTCATCTCTTCATGAGCCTTCTTCCAGAAATCTTTCGTATCAATGTGTAGAAGCAGGTTCGGCGTCACCTCCCATGCCTGTTTTCCTGGATAATGTTTGTCCGACAGCTTTGCTACGTCTTCTTTGGAAGCCTTCTTCAGCTCAGTCCAGGTGATTGGCTTGAGTTCAAATTTCAAAGGTTCTTGTTTGAGGAGCTCCTTAAATTTTAAAAACTCTTCCTTTCTGAGCTCCTTTAGATAAAACAACAACAACAAAAAAAGGACTCCACCATATTGTCCCTGATTGTGAGCTCAGATGTCTCCAGAAGAAAAAGAAAAATCCTCAAAAATAAAGACTAAATGATGCCCAATCCAGCTCCTGGTCCTTTCGGCTGGTACTTATCCTACTTTATGCTATTTTAACTGGCACATGGCACATCACAGGATGTGGATAGATTGTTTTATTTGACCATTCACTTATTGGTGTACTTTTCAGTTAATTCAAGTTTTCCACTATTAAAAATAATGATAGACAATCTCAAAAGGTTAGGGACCATATGACTCCATTTCTATGATAGCCTAAAAAATACATAGTGGTGGAGGACAAATCACAAGGGCCAGAGGTAAGGGGTGGGGAAAGGAGGATGTGACTACAAAGGGTTAATGTGAGGAAATTTTCAGGTGGTTGGTGCCAGTTACCCCAGTCTATACCTGTGTAAATTTCATGGAACTATGCAGATACAAAATGTCCGTTTTGATAAGTGGTAATTTTTTTAAAGTAACTGATTTTTTAAAGTAATCACCTGCGTACAATGCTGCTGTGACATCCACACAGGGGTCACCCTAGGGCAGCCTGTAAGAAGAGAGACACCGAGTCGCAGGTCACCACATCTTTGATTTTAATATTTTCTGCCAAATTTCCCTTCAAAGCAGTTACACAGATGGGCTTTTTTTTAAAATTAGTAAAATGTATTGCATATATTTAAGGTTTACAACATGATGTTATGGGGTATCTATAGATAGCAAAAATGATTACTGCAAAAGAAATAAAACAAAAAAGAAGAATGAACAAAATAAAACAATTACCACAGTGAAGCAGACTGACATTTCCATCATCTCACATGGTGACAAGAGCAGCTAAAATATTTGTATTTAACAAAACCCCTATACACTTCATTAACTTCATCCTCATGACGCACCTTAGGCCTCTAGACCTGTTTATTCTGCCTATCTGCTCATTTGTACCCTTTGACCTACACTGCAGCATTAGTCACGGTAACCAAGACACAGAAGCAACGTGAATGCCCATCATCAGATGAATGGATAAAGACGATCTGGGTCTATGGAGAGAGAGAATGGAACAGTATTCAGGCTCTAAAAAAGAGGAGATCCTGCCATCTGCCACAACATGAATGAGCCTGGTGGACGTCGTGCTAAGTGAGATCCAGACACAGAAAGACAAATCCTGCAAAATCTCACTTATACATGGAATGTTTTTTAAAGAGCTCAAATGTGCAGACATAAAGAATGAAACAGCTATTACCACCGGTGGAGGACTGGGGAAACGAGGAGATGTGGACAAGGGGTACACAGCAGACGCCGTAGCATGGGCTTTCCTCAAAGGCAACACGGCCTTAGGGATAGTTCCTGCTATGGACGCTATGGAAGACTTCCACAGATAAGTAAAAATCTGTATCTCAAAAATCCTAACTATCCTAAATCTATTTTCCAAACTGCTGTCCTTTCGTTTTACTGGGGTAGAGTCACAACACAGGTTCAGAATGAAAAATAAAGCAGAAAAAGAGGAAATTAGAGGAGGAGTTGAAACTCAAGTACCTACAGGGCCCAGCAGGTAACAGTAAAAAACAATTATGATTATAATTACAGCAAATGCTTACAGAGCTCTTCAAGATGTCGCCACTGGCCGATATGGCTTGCCTCTGTGTCCCCACCCAAATCTCATCTCGAATTGTAACCCCCACCTGATGGGAGGTGATTGGCTCATGGGGGTGGTTTCCCCCATGATGTTCTCATGACAGTGAGCTCTCACGAGAGCTGATGGTTTAAAAGTGTGTGGCTTCCCTCACTCTCTCTCTCTCCTGCCACCATGTAGACGGCCGTGCTTCCCCTTCACGTTCTGCGGTGATTGTTTCCTGAGGCCTCCCCAGCCATGCAGAACTGTGAGCCCATTCAACCTCTTTTCTTTATACATTAACTATTCTCAGGTCGTATTCTTTATAGCAGTGTGAGGACAGACTTATACACTGGACTTTCCACATCACAATGTATTTGGTCCTCACCACACACCTCTAAAGTAGGTTAGCTTCATATCCCCCATTACAGGTGAGGAAATTGAGGCACAAAGAGATTGAGCAACATACCTGATATTACATCTAGAAAACGGCAGAGTTGGAACTCAATACCAGGCAGTCTGGCTTCAGAAGGTACAACTGTAAGCGGGTGAAATCAGCCAGGAGTGGGAATCCTGACATTCCATATTGCATTTTCAATAGCGCAGCAGACAACCAGAGTGCGGATGGAGGAGGTGAGGGCGGAAGTGGAGGCAACAGCGCCCCACGTGGCTGACCTTGGAAAACACACCCTCAGCATCAACGGCTATTTCATCTTTTTTTTTGGAAAGAGCTCAAAATTGGGATTTCTATTTTAAAACATGGACTCAGCTTACTTGTTATAACTGTAGATCATCTTATGACCTCTGAATTAGAACTAGATAATGCCGTGTTGACACTAATTGCCAGCCCTCTGTGATTCATTTAGACCCAGCTTGAGGAGCTCACACAAGGATACCCTCTCTTCCTATTACTGCATCACAAAACTAAATAACGCACTAGATCTTAGTGACTTACAATGAAAACAGTTTGCTTATTGTTATGGTTTATCGACTGTAATTTATTATGATGGTTTAGTAATTACTGTAACTACTGCTCATGAGTCCGCGGTTCTGCTGATCTAAGTCATGTTCGGTTGGTTGTGACTGGACTCACTCATATATCTGCGGTCAGCTGCCCGGTCTAGAATAGCACACAAGACCCTGGTTCTACTGCATGCTGTTAACAAAAGCAAGTCAAGCGACCAGGCTGTGTTTTCCACTCTGGCATGAGGAAATAGACAAGTGTCCTAGGCGTGGAGCCCGGAGCTGAGAAGGCCACAAAATCACCCACTTCCTTGCCACTGCACTCATTTTGTGGCCTCACCCCTTCCTCTGCCCGACCTCCGCAACTAGGACTTTGTCGATTGCTTTAAGGAAAGCCGATGGCTAGAAAGGAACAATCAAACTTTCAGAAGTGCCATTAAGTGAAATTATTCATTGACGTCTGATAAATTCAAACTATTCAGGTTTAATTTTATTGTTTGCTCCTATTCTCATTGAAATAGTTATCAAAGGAAGCAGAAATTAGAAGTCGAACCCTATCAGGAATTAATGCTATGGATTGCACACCTTAACGGTAGTAGGAAAACAGTGACTAAATAGCCTGAGTGAGGTGGAAGTTCAGCACTGTACGAAGACCAGCACCCTCCGAGAAGGCTTTTCCCAGCTTCCTCCTAGAATGTGTGGAGTGGTGTGAATCTAACATGTTAATATAAGCATAACAGTTAATATACAGAAAAATATATTAGAACAGAGGGAGGACAATGTTAGTGGAAACGTTACTCTCATCATTCCTCAGACCCACCGTGTTTCGCTAAGAACCTGATTAGTGCACGATGTTGTGATAAATGTGTGTTAACGGGTTTAATAAATGCTCACCGAGTTGAGAGCAGCCTGTCACTCACTTGCATTTGCTGCTCTCTCTCTGTCTCTCTTTCTGTCTTTCTTCAACACAGTCATGCTCTGTCACCCAGGCTGGAGGGCAGTGGTGCCCAGCTCACTGCAACCTCTGCCTCTGGAGTTCAAGCGAGACTCATGCCTTAGCCCCTCGAGTAGCTCCCTCTCCACACTCATGCTCTTTCGATTATGTATAAAACGACACCCCAGAGATGCCCGCGTCCTAATCCCTGGAGCCTATGGAGGCGTTACTGACACAGCCAACAGGATTTGTACGGGTGATGTGTTAGTCTGTTCTTGCACTGCTATAAAGAAATAACAGATGGGGTAATTTACAGAGAAAAGGGGCTTAAATGGCTCACGGTTCTCCAGGCTGTACAGGACGCCTGGCAGCATCTGCTTCTGGGGAGGCGTCAGGGAGCTTTGACTCATGGCGGAAGGTGAAGAGGGAGCAGGTATCTTGCCTGGCAGGAGCAGGGCCAAAGGCGGATGGAGGTGCCACACACATAACCAGGTCACAGAGGAACTCGTGCACTCACTCTCACGAGAACAGCATGGAGAGAATGGTGCTACCCCGTGGATGAGAACTCGGCCCCCGTGATCCAGTCCCCTCCCACCAGGCCCCACCTCCAACACTGGGGATGACACCGCGACTGGAGATTTGCGTGGAGACGCAGATCCAAAACACGTCAGGTGGTTATGTGAGCAGATCATCCTGGATTATCCCAAGAACCAGCATGTTCATAATAGGGAGACAGAGTCCCAGAACAATAAGAGATGCAAGGACCCACAGAGGCCAGAGAAACCTGAGGCCGCTGTGCTGCTGGCATTAAGATGGAAGAAGGGGTTGTATGAGTCCATTCTCGCACTGCCGTAAAGAAATACCTGAGACTCGGTGATTTATCAAGAAGAGAGGTGTCATCGGCTCATGGTTCCGCAGGCTGTACAGGAAGCAGAGTGGCTTTGGCTCAGCTTCTGGGGAGACCTTCGGGAGCTTTCAATCGTAGTGGAAGGCAAAGAGTGAGCAGGCACTCCTCGTGGCTGGAGCAGGAGGGAGATGGGGGTGGCGCTACACACTTTTAAATCACCAGATCTCACGAGAACTTATCACCAGGACAGCACCAAGGGCGATGGTGCTAAACCAATCACGGAGGCCATGACCCAATCACCTCCCACCCAGCCTCACCTCCAACGTCGGGTATAACCATTCTACACGAGATTTGGGCAGGGACATGGATCCAGACCATGTCAGCAGCCACGAGGCAGGGAATTGGGCAGCCTTCAGGAGCTCAGAAGGCAAGAAACTGATTCTCCCCAAAGCCCTCAGCAGGAAGGGAGCTCTGCTTGATGTTAGGACTTCCGGCTTTGGAACTGTCTGATGATAAATGCCTGCTGTTTAGGGCCACCAGATTGGTGGTGATTTGTCCCAGCAGCAGCCAGATACTAATACAGATGGAAATGGGGACAGCATACCCTCCTCAGTTCTCAGCCTTCCCAATCCTGTCAAGAAATCGCCCAGCACCGGAACGGCCATCAGGGTCTCTGGGACCAGCCTGCCTGTGTGAATTCCCAGCTCTCACACCAGTCATCTGAGTCCCCTGTGCTTCAGTTTCCTTATCTGCACAATGGGCATAATACAAGCTCATGCCTCATAGCACTCATAGAAGGATTTAGCCAATTAATACACGAAATGCATTTCCAGTTTCCAGCACATATAAAAAAATATGTTCGATTTCTAGGGATTTGCAAGCCAGTGTGAGAAGAAAGACACAGTTCTTGGTGTTAGTATTATGCATTTCCATCTAATTAAATTCAAGGAGAGAAGAAAAGAAACAACCACTTCCGCAAACCTGGGTACAGTGTTTCTCCATGCAAGCCCTAGAGGTCCATGCACTAGCGTGTATTGTGTGGGCCTGTTAGCACGTGTAACTTTTGACAGATCACTTACGTTAGTTACTTATGTTAGTTACAGATCACTTATGTTAGTTCTATTTTATCTCCCCTGGACCCCAGTAATAACTTGGGCCTTTCTATGGTATGAAAGATCTTTGAAAATAGTTCAGACCCTGTTGGATGCCTGCTAACACATGATTGAATTAAGCTTAAACTCCAGATGACCTTTATCTAGAGGGGTAACGCAAGTAAAAGGTTTTTTCATGTAAAAGGCTAGATGTCACATTGGTTGTCATCTCCCTAAAGCCCCTGTAGACCTAGAAACGTTAAAAAAAAAAAAGTGCATCTCATTGATGTCCATCCTTCTCTAGGGAGAAATAGGCATTTGCTCAAATCCAGGAAGAGCCCCCCCATAGTGCCCTCCTCTATCTCCCTCTGGCCCTTTCCTCCTCACCCCTATGTGGTTCAGGGGCTGTGTGGAAGGGTGGAATGGAAATTGCCCAGATACTGTACATATGCAAATGGGGTGGCCAGTTGATTTGTAATGGTCATTACGGTACAAATGCATTTCATCTGGAACATTTCTTGAAGGATAGTCCTTGTTATTTGGCTTTGCAAGCTCATGAGGAAAGAAATTCCTTGTAGGACATGAAAAAGAGACTTGTTTCCTATTGTGTGGCATCAGGATTAATAATTAATCAATGAATTAGCCCTAAGCTCCATTCATGTGTATGTAAGTCTCTATTTCACACCTCTGCACGGGTATCTAAAAGGCACCTCTAACTCATTCTAACCACACAGGTTCTTGGTATTTGTTCCACTGTTCGTTTCTCCCACTAAGAGAAGACTCAGCTGCACAGAACAGAAATCCCAAAATAACAGCTGCATAAACAAAATGGGTCTTATTCTCTCACATAAAAGGCATTGAAAAATGGACAGCTCAGGCCTGACACAGAGACCCCACAAAGTAATCCAGGACCGAGGCTTTTTCAACCTCAAGGTCACCAAGTGGCCCCTGAAGCTCCAACTACCATATAGTCATTCCAGGTAGCCAGAAGGAGAGGTAAGAGGTGGGGCCCTTTTGGCTGAGGCACAAACTTTAAAGGACCTTCCTGGAAGTTTCTCCCAAAGATGCCACTTTTATCTGATTGTCCAGGACTTAGTCGCATGGCTAAACCCAGCTGCCAGGAAAGCCAAAAAGTGCAGAATTTTTTATCTCAGCAAGCTGCCACCCCTGAGAAAGGCTGGGCTCTGAGGCTGAGGGAAAGTGAGGGAACACCACCCCGGCAACAGCAGTCTCAGCTACCCCTCCAAGCCACTCCTCACTCAGCTACCTGCTCCAAACCCCTCCTCCCTCAGCTACTCCCTCCAACCTGCTCCTCACTCAGCTACCCCCTCCTAACCATTCCTCACTCAGCTACCCCCTCCAAGCCCTCCTCACTCAGCTACTCACTCCAAGCTGCTCCTCCCTCAGCTACCCTCTCCAAGCTGCTCCTCACTCAGCTACCCCCTCCAAGCTGCTCCTCCCTCAACTACCCCTCCAAACTGGTCCTCCTTCAGCTACCCCTCCAAACTGCTCCTCACTCAGCTACCACCTCCAAATCATTCTTCACTCAGCTACCCCCTCTTAACCACTCCTCCCTCAGCTACCCGCTCCAAACTGCTCCTCCCTCAGCTACCTGATACAAACTGCTACTCCCTCAGCTACCCCCTCTAAGCCGCTCCTCACTCAGCTACCCACTCCAAGCCACTTCTCCCCGGACTTGCCCACCTCATGAATGGCACCCCCAGCTGCTCTGGCCAAAGCCACAGCAGCACCCCTGGCTCACTTGCCTGCATCCTCCACACTTAAAACAGCAGGATGCATCAATTCCACACCCAAAACACATCTGTTTCCGTCCACGTCACTCTGCCTTCCCGCTGCCACCATACCCCAAGACACCACTGTAAGTGTAAACTACTGCTCTTATCATTCCTAAGTCCCACCGTGCTTTGTAAAGAACCTTCTTTGTGCACAATGTTGTGATAAACGTGTGTTGTCAGATTTAATAAATGCTCACTGAATAGAGAGCAGCTGGTCACTTTCACTTGCTGCTTGACTTGAGACTCACCTGCTCTCTCCTTCCCATAACCCACTCTCCACAGAGCAGCACAGTCTCACCATGCCACGCCCCTACTGAGACCTCTCCTATGGCGTCCCATTACCGTTGAGTTAAAAAACACACACTGGCCACTGTCATGCAGACTGTCTGTGGTCTGAGCCCCCACAAGTCCTGAGCACATGTCCTGGCTCCCTCCACACTGCTTACTCCTGAGCTCCACCCACAAGGACCTTCTTCTCCTGCTCCTCCAACACCCCAAGCCGTTCCTCCCTGGGGCTTCTGCACCTACCCTTCCCCATGTCTGGACAGCTTCACCTCAGCTGTGCACCTGCGACCTCATCGCAATTCCACCTCAATATGATGACCCTGCTCCCAACACCCGCCCCGTCACCTGAGACCAAGTCTCAACCCACTCTTACATGCCCCAATCACTCTGTAATCCCTGTTTTATCTTCTTTACAAACTGGCCAGGTACAGTGGCTCACATCTATAATCCCAGCACGTTGGGAGTTTGAAGCAGAAGGATCACTTGAGCCCAGGAGTTCTAGACCCTCCTGGGTAACACAGCGAGACTCTGTCTCTACAACACACACACACACACACACACACACACACACACACAGAGCAGGGTGTATTGGCATGTGCCTGTGGTCCCAGCTACTTGAAAGGCTGGGGTGGGAGGATCGCTTGAGCCCAGGATTTGAGGCTGTGGTCAGCATGATCACCATGGCACTCCAGCCTGAGCAACAGAGAAAGACGCTCTCCCAAAATAAATAAATAAAATCTGTCATTACTTACAATTATCTTTTTTAAAATGTACTGCTTTACTGGTTTACAATTCGACTCTGCCTGTTGGAACACAACCCCCCATGAGGACAGGGAGCCCGCCTTTCTTGAGGTCAGATTCTTCAATGTGTAGAAGTACATTAGATGCATAAGAGGTGCTCAAAAGCTGCTGTTAAATAAACAAATGACTGGAGGGTTCAGCAAGCATGCATGAGATCAGAATGGATGAGCATCGGGGCCGGGCGCCATGGCTCACACCTGTAATCCCAGCACTTTGGGAGGCCAAGGCAGGCAGATCATCTGAGGTCAGGAGTTCGTGACCAGCTTGACCAACATGGAGAAACCCTGTCTCTAGTAAAAAATTTTTTAAAAATTAGCCAGGCCTAATTATCAGCCAGTAATCCCAGCTCCTCGGGAGGCTGAGGCAGAAGAATCACCTGAACCCAGGAGGCAGAGGTTGTGCTGAGCCAAGATCGCACCATTGCACTGCAGCCTGGGCAACAAGAGTGAAACTCTGTCTCAAAAAAAAAAAAGAATGGATGGGCGTTGGAGAAGTGGAATGGATCTGAGGATAATTACCCACCTCCCTGGGAAAAAACAAACCATGAAAATGCCTACGAGTCAACCAAGACCAAAGCGGGAGACGATGGATCCTGGGAGCTCACTGCAGGAAAGCTGCCGGCCACTCAGCGGGACACCGAGAGAGCGCCATTGACTTTCTCGCGACTTTGCGTCTGAGCTGAAAGGACAGGAGAAAGAGAGATGCTTCCTGGAATGATGAAATGACAGCGGACAGCTTAATGAAAAATTCTCAGTTCCCACTGAGGCATTAAATAGTTGATTTCCACATGGAAGCCTCCATCGCTTGTGACAAACTGATTCTTATTTTTCCACAGAAATGTTGGAGACGAAAAGATGAACCAAGAAGACCTCGCCTGACTGCAGCCTTGCCAGCGAGCTTCACCGCTCACCAGTGAAGATTCAGCCAGCGGCGGAAGAACAGAAATATCCAAAGATAGATTGTGCTTTCGCTTCCAATTAGAATGAGCTATTAATTACATGTTTTGAATTGACTTGAGTTATAAATTGCTCATACGGAAAGAGAGCTGTTTTCTTTTTCCCACATAGTTCAGCATTGCCAGCTTCCACCGGCAAAAAATAAAGTCCTCTCTTGAGAGATTTTCAAATTTCAGTAACGGAGGTTTTTAAACAAGGAAAGGCGAGTTTAGCCCTGAGAGCTCAGAGGTAATTCACATTTGGCTAATTTCGGACTCTCGGGCTGGCCATTACATCTTTAGATCACTTGGGTCGACTCTGAATTAAAGCTGGCGTCCCAAATCGCTGCAATTAATCTGCTGAGTACATTCGCCACCAAATGTCAGGATTTCACGTGGTAGGGTCTTTGAAAAACTTGGCACGGCTGATACGCTGACAGTCGCAAAACAGCTAATTTCAACTGGGTTAAGAACTGCAATGGCAGTATTGATCCGTTAAACACCATGCCATATTTGATTGGGAGGTTACTCCTGATCACCCTCTTAAAACCCTCACAGATTAAAGTCATGTACCAGTCTGTGTATGAAATGAGCATTTCAGCGTTTATTGCTGGAGCATTGTATTTGAAGTGTACCCCTAACTTTATGTCCAACTCTTTCTTTCTGCCATTAGGTACTGCCTAGACGACCAAAACACAGCCTTAAGCCAGAAGCCCAGGAAATACTTACACAATACATGATTTGAGCTTTTGATCAAGATTTCATGATTTTTAGCCAGGCGCGGCGGCTCACGCCTGTAATCCCAGCACTTTGGGAGGTCGAGGTGGGCAGATCATGAGGTCAGGAGATCGAGACCATTTTGGCCAACATGGTGAAACCCCGTCTCTACTAAAATACAAAAAATGAGCTGGGCATGGAGGCGGGCGCCTGTAGTCCCAGCTACTCGGGAGGCTGAGTCAGGGGAGGGCTGAGGCGGAGGTTGCAGTGAGCTGAGATTGCGCCACTGCACTCCAGCCTGGGCGACAGAGCAAAACTCCATCTCAAAAAAAAAAAAAAAAGACTTCCTGACTTTTTGGGATGAAATATCCCCAGTGAGACACTGGGAAGAAGATGGAAAGGTCCCCTTCATTTTATTCCATGCCCTCTGCTAGTTCACGCCAGAAACGACACATCGCCCCTCATGTTGGCATTTGGACCTGGTAAGAGCTGGAGACACAGTCACTGAGGGATGAGTCAGACGCAGTAATTATGTTTTCTGCTTCATTCCCTTAACTCTTTTAAAAATATTATTTTTTAGCCTACCAAAACATGCTTACTTTGGAAAACCAGAAAAATTACAGAAAAAGAAATGCCTAAGAAAATAATAATTACCCATAACCTTATCATCCAAATACACATGTGTGCACCACTGTAAGTCTGGTGTATGCATATATATGCATCATTTCAACAAATATATACTCACATTTACCTATTCGATATAATAAGTATATTTTATTTTATATACATATTTATTTATATATACATAAAACCAAGTAGTTCTAAAGAAAGTTTGTGCCAAACTACAAATGCAGGACAACCCCGCTGGCAGCGCGTGAGAGTTTGGTGATTTTAAGGTGCTCATTACTTTAGCCACCGCTTTGACATCTTCCTGTCTTCCACCAACCTGCCTTCTAACTCCACAGGGCAGAGAGCAAACGCTGTGATTGTTTCATCAGGATTCGGTGTCAAATGTCCCCACTCCCCACCCTCTAGCTCCCACACCTGCTAAAGCGGTGGCTAAATGCCTAAGGAATCCACGTTCATAGAGGACAGCTTGTTCGTGCAGGAGGCACAGGTGTGCTGAGAAGCTCTGGGGGTGACATGCACATTTTATTCTGGAAACAATGAGGTCCTGGGTTGGCAAATAAATGGATGGTCTTAACTTGGCTAAAATATTTCTGTGCTGGTATAGTGGGTTGAATCGTGGCCCTCCAAAGATATGTCTACCCAAAACCTAAGCATGAGATCTTATCTGGAGCAAGTATCTTTGCAAATGTAATTAAGACAATACTTTTTTTTTTTTTTTTGAGCCAGAGTCTTGCTCTGTCACCCAGGCTGGAGTGCAATGGCATGATCTTGGCTCACTGCTTCCTCCGCCTCCCGGGTTCAAGCGATTATCATGCCTCAACCTCCAGAGTAGCTGAGATTACAGGCACCTGACACCATGCTAATTTTTTTTTTTTTTTTTTTTAGTGGAGATGAGGTTTCCCCATGTTGACCAGGCTGGTCTCAAACTCCCAGCCTCAAGTGATCCACCCATCTCAGCCTCCCAAAATGATGGGATTACAGGTGTGAGCCACCACGCCCGGCCAGGGTGAGGGTCTTGAGATGAGGTCATCCTGGATTTGGCCCTAAAGCTGAGAATGAGGATCCTGACGCGAGAGAAGAGGAGAATGCGGGGAGACACAGGGAGGAGGCCACGGGAACACAGAGGCAGAGATGGGAGCAACGTGGCCACAGACCAAGGAACGCCTGGAGCCACCAAGAGCTGGAAGAGGCAGGAGGGAGTGTCCCCTAGAGCCTCTGAAGGGAGCACGGCCCTGCCCACTTCTGGATTTCAGATCTCCAGCCCCCAGACCGTGGGGTGTCTTTTTTTTTTTTTTTGGACGGAGTATTGCTCTTGGCACCCAAGGTGGAGTTTAGTGGTGCGATCTCAGCTTGCTGCAACCTCCACCTCCTGGGTTCAAGTGATTCTCCTGCCTCAGCCTCCTGAGTACACTGCATCTTCTCTGTCCCTCAATGTCCCTGTGGCCCCCACGGACGGCAGTCCCACCTTCCTTGTCCCGCAATCTGCACTAGGGACTCACTTGTAAGAATGAGTGAGCCACTTGCTTACCCAGTGGCTTCCAGGTCACCTCCACCTATGGGGATACAAGTAGCTGGGCAGAGCAGGAAGGAGAGCGGGTGCTCCTCCCGAAGGGGTCCCACTGGGGCTGGGACTGGAGAGGCTGCACCCCTCCACATGAGGCCGCAGCTCCTATCAGTGCACCCTCTCCACACAGCTTTCTCTCTGCAGGTATGAGGACCGCTCCCACCACTGCGCTTCAGGTCTATAGATTTGAAGCTTCCCCTCCATTCGTCCCAGAGATGCACCGCTCTGTGGATACTCCTAGACTCTGTCACGCCTGTGTAAGTAATCCTTGTATGAAACTCTTCTCAAAGCTGGACAAGGCCACCTACTTCTGTGACATGGTTACATAAGTAAATCATGATATTATTGCATGCTTTATGTATGTTCAAAATTCTCCATGACAAAAAGTTTAGAAACATATAAGAGAAGTTTTTTTAAAAAGAAGGCTGATGGCAGCACACTGCTTCAGTCTCCTGCAAGATGGCCTGGCCGCCACCTCCCCGCCTCCCCTGCTTGCAAGATGGCTGTTGGAGCTCCAGTCACCACACCTGAGTTCTGGGCAGGACGAAGGGATAGGCAAAGGGTAAAAGGCATCTGTTTCTGGTAATGTCTCATCTAGAAAATTCTGTTTACAACATATATGCTGGGCCTGTGCCTCATGGCCGCAGGCAGACAGGAGGGATGTAATATTGTCACCTGAGCACATTGCCTTCTTTGACCAAAACTGGGGCTTAGCTGGTAAGAAGAGAGTAGGTGTCAGGTATGCAATTAACATTCTCTGCCACTGAGGGTGAATTCACTCAGGAAATGAAAAGGTAATCAATGAGAAAAGGTCACCAGTGAGAAGATCTCACAACAGGTTCAGAAAGGCCCCTCAGTCATGGCCACAGCAAAACCCACAGACTTAGTGAATGCAATTCATCAAACCCTAAGCTTGACTGATGGAAGCTTTTACACTTGACCTGTCAGTGCCTTGGACTAATCCCATTCCTGACTTCCAAATAGCCTCGTTCACCAACAGTTTTCAGGTAATTATAAGCCACTTTCATTGCAGTCCAACCCATACTAACGTAAGCAAAAAGTATACTTTATTTTGAAAGGTAAGAGGGGTCAATTGGAACCAAAAGATAAGAACTATCTCAGGAATAGCCAGAATCAGGGACTGGAATGCCTCTGGACCCCTCCCTCTCTCTCATTCTGCTTTTTTCTGTACCCTTTCTTCTATTTTCCTCTCTCCTTTGCAGCTCCAAATTGTCAGGGAAAGATTCCAATTACCTATTATCTTGGAACAGGCATTTACTCCTGGACCAACACATTGTGACCAGAGGAAGGGTACTGAGGAAGAGACTGTATATAATATATTATTAATAACTCTCACACGGCTATAAAGAACTGCCTAAGACTGGCTACACCTCTTTTCTTTACAAAGAAAAGAGGTTTAATAGACTCACAGTTGCACATGGCTGGGAAGGCCTCAGGAAGCTTACAATCGTGGTGGAAGGGGAAGCAGGCATGTCTTACATGGCGGCAGGTGAGAGAGAGTGTAGGAGGAGCTGTCAACAACGCTCATAAAATCATCAGATCTTGTGAGAACTCACTCACTATCACAGGAACAGCGTGGGGGAACCACCCCATGACCCAGTCACCTCCTGCCAGCTCCCACCGGCGACATGTGGGGATTATGGGGATGATAATTTGGATGAGATTTGGATGGTGTCACAGAACCAAAGCATGTCAATAACTAAATATATAGACACATATATAAACTCTTGATTATAATTCAGACACTTAAAAAATCTGCAACATGAGATATTAAAATGCTCTTTGTCAAATCGTGGTGCAAATGATTTAGACCAGTCAACCGCAAAGACTATGGCTTTGATTGGTCTTCTTTGACCATTTTTGAAAACTTACTGAGCGTACAGACATCAATGTCTCATAAGCTTCAAACTGGCTTTGCTTCCGCTGGTCCCTCATTAAGGTGTTAAATGAAACCTAACATACTTTCATTGGTAGAATTGTATTTTTAACATTTTGAAATTTCTATTTGTAACATTGGTCATGTGTAAGCTTCTACCTTCTGTAAAATTCATGCTTTAACATCTGCCCTGTAAGCATAAGCTGGGCACTCCTGGTTCTGGACAGGAGGTCTGAGGGGCTTGGGTCACCCTGCCTTGGTGTCCTGCCTCCCTCATTGCCTAATCCCACCATCACTCCCCACTGCTTAGGAGCACTTTTCAAATACCCACCAAGCAATCCAGAGTCCATACCTACAACTACCTTCCTTCTCAGGCTCTCACACCCTAGAGGTCAGTATCCACCTGCCCGCTCTCCCCGAAGCCAGGTACCAGACAACTAGAGGCAGTCCCTGTGCTCAGAGCTCCCTGAAACTATTCAAGCGAGTTGGTGCTAAGCCTCACTTGTTCCTGCCATGGAAACCACCATGAAGTGTCTTCCCTGCATATTCCTCTATCTGTCTCCTGTGCAACCCTGGTGCATCCCGTGGGGTGAGATATGTCCCCTCCTCTTGCGAACTGTGAGTGGCAGCTATCATTTGAATGGCAGTCATCTCAGATCTGTTGGTCTTGCTATGACCAGAATTTCCTATTTAATACCCTGTACTTTAGAATAGAGAGCACTAAGATCCTCTCTTCCCTTCCTGCCACACGGTCACCGGGCCCAACGCCTCCCCCAGCTGTGTCCTCTACTCTCAGATCACTGCATTTAGCTGATCTCAGGGAGGAGGACAGAGCAGACATGGCACACACCCTTCCCCACCTGCATCCCACTCCCGGCTCCCACCCTCGCCTCTAACCCAGCCTGGGACGCCTTCTCATAGACCCTGGGACCTGACTCATTTATTTTCTTTCCAATCTGGTAATTAAAGCACAGCCTGAGTCCTTCAGGACTTTGATTCCAATACCCATTTAGACCTCCATTTAGAACATTAAAACCATTCTCTCAAACACACCCTGCTTTACAATTCAATAGCTTTGTTTCTCAAGAGTATTGTTTCCTCGCCCATAGCATTCAAAAGCCTCCTCAGAAACTCAGAGCCAAGACTTTGACTCTTGATAACCTGAATTTGGTTGTGTCAATGGCCACCTCCACCCCCAGTTCTAATTTTCACAGTGAATTACATCTGCATGTATCTGTGTATGTGTGCAAAACAAAATACTTACCAGTTAATATCTGAGTTTATTATTCTGCCACTGAAAAACAGAAATACTGTTTGCATACAGGCAGTATCATAGCTTATGAGGTTTATCCAAAGAGTAGTTATTTCTAGACTACTAAAAACATTCTAAAACCAATAAAGTCTCATTGTATTTGGAACCCAATAATCAAAATTGCCTCTCGGTGTTACTTATTAACAAATAACAATCTTTATGGCAGAGACGTTTGAACCGGAGCAGCTCCATCTTGAATAGGAGCTGGGTAAAATGAGGCTGAGACCTGCTGGGCTGCAATCCCAGGAGGTGAAGCTTTCTAAGTCACAGGATGAGACAGGAGGTCAGCACAAGATACAGATAATAAAGACCCTGCTGATAAAACAGATTGCATAAGGAAGTCAGCCAGAAGCCACCAAAACCAAGATGGTGGGGACAGTGACCGCTGGTCGTCCTCACACGGCTCATTACACGCTAACTCTAATGCATTAGCATGCTGAAGACACTCCCACCAGCACCAGGACGGTTTACAAATGTCGTGGCAATGTCAGGTAACTCCCTGACATTACCCTATATGGTCCAAAAGGGGGAGGATCCCTTAGTTCTGGAACTGCCCACCCCTTTCCTCAAAAACTCATGAATAGTCCACGCCTTGTTTAGCACATAATCAAGAAATGACCACGAAATAGCCACTGCGTAAGCGCACGCTGCTGCTGCCTCTGGAGCGGCCATGCTTTATTCCTTTACTTTCTTAATAAACTTGCTTTGGTTGCGGGAGTTTTCCTGAGTTCAGCTAAAGACAGGGTCCTTGTCACACGGCCATGAAAATTGAGGCTCGCAAACGATTTGAAGGGTGAGTAGGACAGGGTTTTATTGGATGAAAAGGAAGAAAAGAGGAAACAGGGACCCTCCACAAAGCCAGAGTCCCAGCTTCTCACCTCGGAGTTCGAATCTCAGGTTCCACCCAGGAAGAGGCGGGGCTGGGCTCCTCCCTGCTGCAAACAGCACAGAGCTGCGGCTGCTCCACACCAGCGTGCGCTCCTCCCAGTACGCAGCAGGCTGCAGTTTTGCTGGAGAGCCCTTCCCACCAGTCTGTCTCACTTTCACTTTATTCTATGGACTCACTTCGAATTATTTCTGTGCAAGATCCAAGAACCCTCTTTTAGGGTCTAGATCAGGACCCCTTTCTGGTACCACTTACACTATGCACCTCATTCAAAGTAAATGTGAGAATGAATATAAAAACTGATGGTTTCCTTTGTCCTGAGCTGAACATTTGTCTAACCCATGTGCAAACTGGATATCATAGGGTACAGCTGGCAACTGTATGAGGGAGGAGAACTGGGGGTGGGGAGAGAGAGACAGAGACAGAGAGAACCAGAGAGAGAAGGAGAGAGCACAGTGGGTCGGGTGCACGCCTGTAATCCCAGTACTTTGGGAGGCCAAGACGGGTGGGTAGCTTGAGGTCAGGAGTTCAAGACCAGCCTCGCCAACATGGTGAAGCCTCATCTCTACTAAAAATACAAAAATTAGCCAGGCGTGGTGGCATGCACCTATAATCCCAGCTACTCGGGAGGCTGAGGCAGGAGAATCACTTGAACCTGGGAGGCAGAGGTTGCAGTGAGCAGAGATTGCACCATTGTCCTCCAGCCTGGGCAGAAAATCGAGACTCCATCACCAAAAAAAAAAAAAAAAAAATAGAGAGAGCACAGTGGACACGGGCCGGCTGGCCATGCGTCCTGGCTCCCTTCTTCTTCGCCCTGTCTCAGGACCGGGTTCACAGCCTTGGCTTTCTCACTTGTGAATTTACAGGGTGGTTTGAGGATTAACTGAACTATTGTGGATCAGACACTGCCGAGTAAGAAGCAAACCTGGACTCTGGAAGGATCCCTAAGGGGCAGGAAGGGACGATGGCAATGTGGAGAGGGCTCTAAGTGTGAGCTCTGGGTCAGGCGGCCTCGACTCTCCTTTTGCTGGGGAGGAGCAAACAAGCTCGGAAGGGCCGGTGTGATGCGAGGAACTGGGGTGAGGGTGGCCAGGAGCAGACAGCAGATCCAAAGAGTTTTGCCCTGGGACCCTCTGCTCCCAGGAGGGGCTGCTGGGGGCCGTTTGCAGCTCAGGCTGGGGAGCGGGGCAGGCCTGGGAGAAGGAGAGGAGCTTTAATAAAGTTTGGTTCACATGCATTTTGCTCTGGTCCACCATCGGGGTACAGTTCAGCTCAGTCACTGATGAGGCGAAGACTGAGATTCTGGAGGGGCTGTGTCTGACCTTGTCACAGGCAATCATAGGGGTGTCTGTGAGTCTCCTCCCATTCAGGGAAGGGCGTCCTGACCTTTGCTGTCTTCCAGGGTCAGCAGACAGGGAACATCTCTAGGGACAGTGGGAAGTGAACCCACTTGAGCATCAGCCGGTTTTACAGTCTCCTGCCCCACAGCCTGTTCCTCCCCAAACCCGGGGTGGAATGCAGTCACCTTGGTGGTTGGAACCCTCTCCCGCCAGCCCCAGCAACTTATAGAAGAGCCTGACGGAGCCTCCCTCAGTGCCACGCTAAAGCCTCCACCCCAGGAGGGGCTACGGCTTCATTCCCATCACGTGACCTGTGCTGACATGAGACTCGCTGTGTCTGTGCAGCTGGGACCCGCACCCCTGCCACCCGCATGCAATGACACACCCCTCCCCTCTCCACCTCCCCATAAGCCCTCCTGTGGCTTCCCCTCAGGAGACTGCCTTGAGGAACCTCCCAGCGCTCTCCTCACTTCAGTCAAATAGTAAAACTCCTATTGACAAAACCTGCATTGTTGTGGAGTCATTTGTTGCTAGCCAGGTGAATGAACCCAGGTATTCTTCGGGCTGCACAGAGCTCGGGAAGGTCCATGTTGTCAGCACGGAGCACTGCCTGGCACGCAGCAGGTGTTCAGTTAACGTTTGCTGCGGTGGACAGAAGCATCCCCACACGACGCTGTCTACGTCATAAACGCAGCTTTTTTCTCCATCCTCTCGTGACTGGCAGTTGTTTACAGAATGGCTGAGCCCTCCTTGAATGCATGTAGACCTCGGGAGAGACAGGACAGAGAAGCACAGAGAGGGGACACTCTTCACAAACCGAAAGCCGGCAGGTCGTTAGGCTCTGTAAGCTGTTTTCCCATATGTTTCTAAAATCAAGGAATTTGCACCAAATACTGAGCCAGAAAGCTAATATAGTCGACTGTACTATGAGTGATGGGTCTGTGGCCTGGGAGGCACCGGACCACACAGCCACAGCCAAGCGAGCAAAGCGGCCCCTGTATCTACAGCCCTCCCCAGGTTCACATTATCGTGCTCCACATCCCTGGGCAGATCGGCAGCAGTATTAGATTCGCACAGAGGCGCGGACCCCACTGTGAACTGCAGATATGAGGGATACAGGCTGTGTGCTCCTTATGAGAATCTAATGCCTGATGATCTGTCACTGTCTCCCATCACCCCCAGAGGTGAACGTCTAGTTACAGGAAAACAAGCTCAGGGCTCCACTGATTCTACATTAGGGTGAGTTGTAGAAGGATTTCACTGTATGTTACAATGTCATAATAATAAAGGGCACAATAATTGCAATACCCTCGAATCATCCCCAATACTATCCCCTTTCCTCACACTGTGGTCCATGGAAAAGCTCTCTTCCACAAAACCGGTCCCTGGTGCCAAAAAGTTTGGGGACCGCTGAACCATACGGCTTGGCTCCCCATCTCCAGCTTCCTGTAAACATCTGGTTATTAACCTTTCTAATTTGGGGAAATATTTACCATATTTTCCTATTAGATGGTAAAATGAAAATACAGATGCTAAAGCCAGCAACTGTTTTAAATGAAGCGTGACTGTTCCACTAGCTGAGGCTTTCCAAAGTGCTTGGGGTGATTTCAAAGGCCTCTAAAGAAAAAGGCATGACTACAGCTTTTTTTTTTTTTTTCTTTTCTAAGGAGAAAGCTTTTGAAGCTTTTGTAATTTAGCAGAATTGTGTTATAATTTAGAAAGACAATTCTCTCAGCCTAAATTTTTAAGGACTATTTATGAGTCTGAAAGAAGAAGTAAATTATCAAATAATCTCTTTTAAAATAGACTGTGGCCACGGAGACAGATGAAGTCATTCCTTTTAACAGACCCCTCCTCTTTTTTGTGTTCATTTTTCCCAGAAATTCCGTTACTCTGCGGAGATTCTCTTAGAAATTACTTGCAGCATCTTGGAGGTGGTTTTTGTCTAGAAAAATTGTTGCGTCTAATAGCCCTTAGGTTATGTTCTCCGTGACTTTTGATCCTCACTTCTTGTTAGAGATGACTCTGTCATCTCATGGAAAACTTTCCACAATAATACATTAATGGATTTTAACAGGATTTAATTAACACTAATTGGGAAGCACCCCTGGAAAGTAACCCCAGCCCCCAAAACACGGACTGCACCAATTACTCTAATAAAAACTTGTAGAATGAATGGACAAATGGTTAGGTAGACGTTGTCAAAACAGAATCAAATAAACCCCACAGGAAAATGGGAATATTTCCACATTTCCTCCTGGAGATTCAGTTCTGTATCTCAAAACAGAACGGCTTGGAGAATCAGACACTCAGTGGTTGACTTTCCTTCATCGCGCTCAGGGGTTGAAAATCTTGACCGTGCATAGGATATGACGTGCAAGGCTGTACATACACGATCAGACATGCCCCGCATGAGGGAGTTTTCAAGGAGAATTTCGACGACACAAGGTTTTGGTTTCAAATGTTACCTCTAGAACCTACACTCTGCACAAGATGTCATTTTTAACACCAATTCTTGATTTGTTTTAGTCAAGTTCTGACTCTGAATCCCTTCAGAAGAGATTTCTATTTCCTAAGACCCTCCAACAGGAGCTACAATGCGCTTATCCATTCAGGATAGTCATAAAAACATTCAGAAGGGCCAAGATTAGGCCAGGTACTGTGGCTCACACCTATAATCCCAGCATTTTGGGAGGCCGAGGCAGGAGGATCATTTGAGGTCAGGAGTTCAAGACCAGCCTGGCCAACACAGTGAAACCCTGTCCTTACCAAAACATACACAAAAATTAGCTGAGCATGGTGGCATGCACCCCTAGTCCCAGCTACTCAGGAGGCTGAGGCAGGAGAATCACCTGAACCCAGGACGTGGAGGTTGCAGTGAGTTGAGGTAGTCCGTTGGACCCCCGCCTGGGTGACAGAGTTAGACTCTGTATTCAAAAAAAAAAAGACCAAAATTATTATACAGTCGAAACATTTGACTGTGTTGTGTTTTCCAGGATCGTGTCTCACCTAACACAGAGGGACATTTTAGGAGATTCAGATGAAAACTCATGCACCCTTTCACTCTGAGTTTTTAATTTAGGAGCCGCAGGGTTTGAAGCACTAATCAATACAAGCAGTTGGCTGAGGATTCATTTTACAAATGAGGATCTTATGGGGAAAGGCGAGCTGTGTCACAGTGAACTTAAAGGCTAAATTAAAACCTGCTGGGAAACACTTTTCGTGGCATTAAAAGTATTTAGTGATTAATAAAAAGTAGGATGCCTGTAACCGCCGCAGACACTAAAACCAGCTTATCATCTCAACAGCTGCTGCAGCTGCAAGCTGCCCCTGAAACGTGCATTCTTCCTTTTTTTGGTCATAGGTCCCAGATTTTCAATCAGGCACATGGCTGCCTGGAATATCGTGAATTCCCAAGATTCCCTTGCAGCTAGGTGTGGCCATGGGATGTAAGTGGAGGTGGAGATTATCCTGAAAGGAAGGAAAGATGTCTTCGTTCCTGCCTTCCATTTTCCTTCAGCCATGAATTCAGGCATGATGCTGGAGCATGGGCAGCCACCTTGTACCACGAGGTAGAGACAGCCACATACCAAGGATAGAAGAACAGGATGGAAGGAGAATGGATCTTAGCCCTAAACCTGCTCCGTGCATCTCTTGAAAGAAAGAAAATATGCATCTCTTGCTTAAGCCACTGTTTATTATGGATCTTCCATCTGTTGTAACCAAATGTCATCCTGATACCCTCCCATTCCATAATAATGTCCAGGCTTACAACTTCTCCCTAGATTTGTCAAGTCAGTCCCTCTTCCTGACTCAAGGGCGTAAAATGTTTAAAGTACTAACAAGATGTAAATACACTGAAAAGCAAAATTGCAAATGTTGCAAATGATGCAGGATTTGCTGAAACTGGTGAAATGGAGGTTGGAGAATTACTTGGCCCACAGGCCACGTGAGGCTCTGGCAGTGCTGGAAACTGGGTAACCAGTGAAGAAAAGCCCAGCAGGAGGAGGGGACAGGCCTTGCAGAAGAAACCTTCAATTTCACAGGAAGAAAGAATCTCTGGACGGGGGGGTGCAGGGTATTGATGAGGTCCTGGCACATTGTTTCCTATTTGTATGAAACATCTCTTGGCCTGGTTGGGCATGATGGCTCATGCCTATAATCCCAGCACTCTGGGAGGCAAAGATGAACTTATCACTTGAGGCCAGGAGTTCGAGATCAGCCTGGCCAACATGACAAAACCCTGTCTTTACTAAAAATACAAAAATTAGCCAAGCATGGTAGTGCTTGCCTGTAGTCCCAGCTACTTTAGAGGCTGAGGCATGAGAATCGCTTGAACCTGGGAATTGGAGGTTGCAGTGAGCTGAGATCACATCACTGCACTCCATCCTGGGCGACAGGGTAAGACTCTGTCAAAAAAAAAAAAAGAAAAAGAAAAGAGAAATATATCTTGGCCTTATAATTCCTTTTCTTTTCTCTCCCTTTTTTTTTTTTAAAATAGAGACAGGGTCTGGCTCTGTCACCCAGGCTGGAGTGTACTGGGGCCATCATAGCTCACTGCAACCTCAAACTCCTGGCTTGAAGCAATCCTCCTGCCTCAGCCTCTAGAGTGGCTGGGACTACAGGTACAAGCCACCATGCCTGGCTAATTTTTTGTTATTTTTTGTAGAGACAGGGTTCATTCTGCTGCTCAGGCTGGCCTCAAACTCCTGGGCTCAAGTGATCCTCCCACCTTGACCTCCCAAAACACTGGGATTACAGGTGTGAGCTCCCGTATACTCAGTTTCTATGATGCCTGCATGAATAAATTTTGTTCAACATAAGACAGATTTAACCTCTTTTCATAATTTGGGGGTTCATTTTTCAGTACGAAGTCACAATCCAACCTTTTCTTAGATTGTCCTTGTTTTCCATGAAATTCTCAAATGGATGATGTAAGCCAGTAGTTGTCAACTTCCGCTGTACACTGGGTCACTCGGGAGCTTCGGGCCTGGGTCTCCCCTGAGAGCCTCATGCCTTTGGTCAGGGATGCCACCTGAGCATCCAGATGTTTAAAGACAAGGCTGGGAGCCGCTGTTTCAAGCGGCCCTTCCAGGAACAGCCGATCTCAGGTAGGGAGGTCTTTGCTCATACCATCCCCTCATCAGCTCCTACCACTGACCGACCCTTTAAAATGACATTAGAATCAGAGAGGGGAAGTGAGGGTGGAGGCTGGGAAGATGCAAGGAAACAAAAAAAGGAGAGAGCGAGGGAGGGGAGGAAGAAGACACACGTGTCTTCACCAGAAAATGGATACCAAGAGCTAGCTCTCCCATCCCATAAGAATCTCCAGATAAACGGTAAAGAAGGCAACTTCAACCGCCAGGAACCCTTCAAGGGAAGAGGACCTGTAGCTCCACGCAGAGTACGATTGCAGAGGCCAGAAGAGGAAGGCAACCAGCACGCATCACCAACACATCTGCTGTGAGCTCAAACGCTGACAAAATTCCATCCTTAACTGCACACGGGGAGTGCAGTCTCTCCAGATCTGCGGGGCCGTCCAGGAGTCTGACGGGCCCACGCAATCCCATCGACAAGGGGAAGCCTACGCAGTCTGGTTTTCTCAACTTTAAGATGCTCGATGAACCTTTCAAGGTGGAAAAGTTACTCGGGCTTACTGCCTTGCTGTGCGAGTGTAGGAAGCGGCTGAAAAGTGGAATTTAAGGAGAAGTCCTAAGCCTCAACTCATCACTCGGACCTGCGGCCAAGGCTCAGCTATGCCTCTCTGCCACACAACACTGAGTTATTAGCTACATACAGATTTTATATATTAGCTATACATATATATGTGTATATGTGTATATAGGTATATATACGTATGTATATATGTGTGTGTGTATATATGCACATATATATAGTGTTTTGTTTGCTCTGTCGCCCAGGCTGAAGTGGCACAATCTCAGCTCACTGCAACCTCTACCTCTCCAGTTCAAGCACTTCTCCTGCCTCAGCCTCCCGAGTAGCTGGGATTAGAGGCATGTGCCACCATGCCTGGCTAATTTTCGCGTTTTTAGCAGAGACGGAGTTTTACCATGTTGGCCAGGCTGGTCTTGCACTCCTGGCCTCAAGTGATTCGCCTGCCTTAGCCTCCCAAAGTATTGGGAGTACAAGCGTGAGCCACCACCACCTGGCTTAGTGTTATTTTTATTAAAAGTATTTCCCTCAATATGTAAAGGTTATAGTATCTCAGTTTTATCTTGAAATGTATTTTTGAGTCATTCCAACCTGTACATCAGCAAACTAAAAACTACGCACAAAATGTTTGAACATTTTACCCAAAGGAAGAGCAATCATTGTATCCAAAAGACGCCTGTGCTCATGTTTATGGCAGTACTATTCACAACAGCAAACATGGACTCGACCTAAGTGTCCATCAACGGAGCACTCGATAAAGAAAATGTGGGACCTGTAACACAGGGAACACTACTCAGCCATGAAGAGGAATGAAATCACCTCTTCTGCAGCAACACGGATGGAACTGGAGGTCATTATCTTCAGTGAAACAAGTCACGAACAGAAAGACAAATACTGCAACTTTTCACTTATAAGTGGGAGCTAAATAATGTGTACACATGGAAGCAGAGTGTGGCATGCTGGACCTTAGCAGGGTGGGAGGGAGGGGGGAGGATGCAGGCTGCTTGGAGCTCACGATGTATATTGCCCAGTGATAGATGCCTGGAAGGCCCTGACTTCACCACCATGCAAAATATCAATGGAGCACAACTGCACGTGTGCCCCATGAATATGTACAAATAAAAATAAATATGTGTTTAGGTTGGGCGTGGTGGCTCACACCTGTAATCCCAGCACTTTGGGAGGCTGAGGTGGGTGAATCACTTGAGGTCAGGAGTTCAAGACCAGCCTGGCTAACATGGTGAAACCCCATCTCTACTAAAACTACAAACAAGAATAAAAATACTACATACAAATAAAAATAAGTAACTGTTTAGGCCAGGTGTGGTGGTGGGTGCCTGTAATCCCAGCTACTCGGGAGGCTGAGGCAGGAGAATCACTTGAACCCGGGTAGCAGAGGTTGCAGTGAGTGGAGCTCACACCACTGCACTCCAGCTTGGGTGACAGAGCAAGACTCTGCCTCAAAAATAATAATAAAAATAAATAAATGTGTAAACATAAAGTGAACTGAGTGTGAAACTGACACCATCTAGAACACTCACGGAAAAGCCGTGGTCTTACGTCTATACTTGAGTATTCACAAAGTGGCTGCATTTTAACCCCCTCGTGACTAGATGCTTAACTGTCTGCACTTCCTTTGAAGGCCCGGGCCTGGTGGGAGCGGTGGGGGGTGGGGGGAAGGGTTCTGCTCCTTGCAGAGCACAGCTCACCGTGGGAAGAAACGGAGGCTATTTTCACATGGCTGATGGTGACACTTTTTATTAATTTAAAAACGTGCCCTTCTCCCTAGTGCATGGGGCACGTGCACATTCTCCTACAAAGACGTGGTGGTGTGGAGGTACCGTGGAGGTCAGGCGGCTACGGGGTCACTCAAGGAGGAACAGACTCGAGCTTCCGGACAATCAGTGCTTTGTAAACAGCAGCATCATTAGCTCTAAGACAACACTGGGCCTCGCAGGGCCTTTTCTGTGGGTGGCATTAATTATTCCAGATTCAGACCAGGCTCTGCCTCTCCCTCCTCTGTCCCCACAGCTAGACATGAACGCTGTAACCCTGGGGCCCCTCAGAGGAAAAAAAGGGTGAAGCGGGGGCGATGGGAGGCATTGTTGAGCCGCCGTCCCACCACTGGGAGCCTGCTGGTTCCCGTTAACTGCCTTTCTGGAAAGCGATTCTGTTCTGTGAGGGAGGCGGCAGAATGAAACATGAAATTACACCGCACGAGATCCAAACTTGTTCTCATCCCCAGGGCATCGAGTTTAAGAAGTTTAATTTGAAGCTACTTCTTTTAAAAACAAGATGTAGGTTGTGCCATTTTAAAAAAAATGATGGTTGAAACTATGGAAGCGGAAAGTCAGATATCCTAAACGCTGAAGCAAGCACAGTACTGGGGGGCTCTAAACCCAAGGCTTCCCACAGCGAGGCTCTGCCCCAGCTCTGTCTTCTCACCTCCTCAAAGTAGTCTGCTTTCTACCCACAAGTGTTGGGAAATGCCACATTCCCCAATGGCTGTAAGGAATCCACGGGCATGCCACAATTTCAGTATTCAGTGGAGGTTTTCCCAGGCAAATTCTACTCGCAGAGGACAGGGAAGACTGCATGTCCTGATGTGACGCAGATGACATGGACGGGGAGAGGTCTCCATTACCATGATGGCGGGGCTGGCCCCGGGAGGACCTCACTGTGTGGCTGCAAAGCCCTGCAGACCTGAGTTCCATCCTGCCAAAGGCTGGAGGCTGGTGACCCTTCCAACACCCATCCCCAGGTCCCTGATGTGGGAAGGGGAAGGGCCCACCCTGGAACCAGAAGCCCCAGGCCTCCATCTCAGGCTCACTGGAGCATTGTGCAGGCTACGGGAGACATGGCGTTTGCTCCAACCTGGTTTTCCACTCAAATTCTGCCAAGAGGTGGGTGGGGCCTACGAGCAGCCTGGCCGCCTTTCTAAAAGGCACAACTTGCAATTCCACCCTTGAAAAGTGACATGAGCCAGGCGTGAACTCACTCACAGCGCTTTCTAGTGTTCAGAGAAGCCTGGGGCCACCCGCATGCCTGTCAGAGTTGAGTTCACAACAGAAACGCTGCTAGGACTCGGTCTGGCTGACATGTCTGTTTTTTGCTTTTGCCTTTGAAAGTGGCAATGACGGGGAGAGGTCAGTCAGGAGGCAGGTGAGGGGCCTGAACCACGACTGCCTGAAAATAAGTCTCTCTTGCCTGCACCAAAGCCCTAGAGCAGGTAATCAAATTCTCTCCCAAATTCCCTGGAAACCAGTTTCCCTTTTCCTGTCCCAGTCACCCAGTCACTCATGCACCTCCCTCAGGACCGGCAGGTGAACACGCCTGGGTCAGCATCTGAACCACAGAAAGATACGGGATGAACGCAGTGTCTCTGCGGACTCACGACCAACGTTTTCTAGGATTCTGCTAAGGTTGGTTTGATTTGGACTGGACTGGACCCATGTGACCCAGGCTCTGAGTGTCCACCCAGAGCCATGAGTCGGAGAGCAGGTGTCTGATGAGGCGGGTCCTCAGTCCTCACCGCTGCCTTCCAGCTTCCTGATGAGCTGCTGGTAGGTGTCTCCTTCCACCTGCCATGAATGATACATTCTCACGTACGCCTTTCCGTTCGTTACAATTGCCTTTTCTAATGCAGGATCACTAACCAGTCTCTTCGCCAGATGAACAAACTCCTGCAAAAAAAAGGAAGGAGACATAGACATAAAAACTGAAGAAGGGAGATTTTGCAAATGCACCCGAGAGCCTGTGTCTGCCTCCTGGGCCTGGAGAAGGTGACTTTTCGGAAGGATGGGAGTTAATGCAAACATTGAGACTGAGCAGGAAATAATATATATGCACACACACAGGTGCACACATACACACAGGTACACACACATGTATACACAGGTGCACACACACATATGCTGTGATGAACACCATGAAAGATACTGGAGCTACCAACTCCTTTCCCGAGATCAACAATCCCAGCTCTGTTCCCAGAGACGCTCAGATCCACCATTTCTTCCTTCTCACAAGCCGAGCCTGAGATGTGAACTTAGGCCTTACCCCAGGGTCTGTGCCCCACAGCCCCACAGGATATCACCCCGGCCCCACTGGTTTTCCTTTGTGTTGGTTCTGTCGTCTTCCCGGGGTGCAGAGCCGAGCCTGTCTTCACAATATGATGGTGTCTGGGGCAGTGGAAAGCATTAGTGCTTCAGAGTCAGAGCTGGGTTCAAATTCTTCTGAACAACATAACTCAGCTGTGTGGCCTTGGGCGAGCTAGTGAGCCTCTCGGAGCCCATTTCCCATCTGCAGAGGAGTGATGGCCACTTAATCGGTAAAGCCAGCCCTGCCCCAGGTCCCAGGGGCTACTGGCATGAAGCGGGGGGAGGGGGGCTTGCCTTCTGCAGCTCAGCTCCCAGCTGTGTTTCTGCTTATGCCCATTACTGATGAAGGCCCTCAGACCCTTGGCCCGGTAATGAAAGAATGCTCCTGCTGACCTGGTTTAAATAGCAAAGCCCTTCAGAACTGGAAAAAAAAACTGGAAGTATTTTGCCTGTTAAAGGGTATTGAGGGAAAGGAGGGGACCAGTCATTATTCTTTACGCTTGCCAGTAAGTCTACAGCACAGCTCCTGATCCAGGAGGCGTGGGTTTACATTCACACCCTACCCTTCATGTGCCTGGTGGGGGGTAAATTTCCTACCCTCCCGTGCCTCAGTTCCTCAACTGTCAGTCAGGGGTAATCACACACCTCCTTCCTAGGGTGTTGAGAGGACAGCAGATGGGTTACTGCAAACACAGAATTCTGAGCAAAGCCCGGTACATACTTAGCTATCATCGCCACGGTTACTCCCCAACAGCCCACGTAAATTCCAAGAAGGGAGCAACGCCTCAGATTAATATACAAGGCTTTTGCTTTTAAAAAGGAACATAAACATATTCGCAAAATTATTGTTAATTAAATGCTGAATGCCTTTTATAGCTAGCAATATAAATAGTAATATTTATGGTACAGTAGAATTATATTTTTATAGATTATGTTTACACTTTGTAGTAAATTGGTGGTTGTTTTATAATAAAAATATAACATATTTATTCCTGTTTCAGAGCAGAACAATGTTCTTATTAAAATTATTTGAGATGCTTATAGCTGGGTATATTATTTTATGATGCTGGTCATATCTTCGATTTGTCTGATGTGGAGACTTTGGTTGAAACCCACCCCCCACCCCACTCTGCTTATTATTCCTACAGAATTCATGGCCCCTTTACCACAGAATCCTGAAGGACAGAGTTTCTAGGAAAGGTTGTGGTAAAACACACTCTTCTTTTCTCTCTGCATGGAAGAGTGAACAAAACACAGAGACTTAAATAAAGCAAGAGGTGGGTGACAGGTGAGCAGCATCTTAGCTGCTCGCTGAATGAAACCCTGGATGAGTGACAGAAAGAAAGGAGAGGAAAATCATTAGAAAAAGAAAAATTCTCTCCTAAATCATAAGTCACTCCCTGAGACTCTGGGATTCTTTTCTTCTGGACTAAAAGCTCCTCTGTGTCTGCATCAGTAATCTGCTGGACACACGCCTGTGGACATGAGAAATGCATGTGGGCACAGACTCTGTCGTTTGCTTACCAGGGCAGATGGTTTGCAAAGGCGGCCACACCCTCCATCCCCTTGCGCGCATCTCTGCAACGTGACACCGCCACTCTCCCCACTGAGCGGGTGTGGTCTATTCCCCACCCCGCCCCGGTGAATCTCACTTGGTTGAGTAATTTGTTTTTTTTGTTTTTTTTTTTTTTTTTTGAGACAGAGTCTTATTCTGTCACCAGGCGCCAGGCTGGAGTGCAGTGGCACAACTTCGGCTCACTGCAACCTCCACCTCCTGGGTTCAAGCAATTCTCCTGCCTCAGACTCCCGAGTAGCTGGGACTACAGGCGCACGCCATCACACCCAGCTAATTTTTGTATTTTTAGTAGAGACGGGCTTTCACCATGTTGGCCAGGATGGTCTCAATCTCTTGACCTTGTGATCCGCCCGCCTCAGCTTTTGACTGGCAGAATACATGAGAAGTGATGCAGTCCGTCTTCCACGCAAAACTTCAAAAGCTCTTATGCTTCTGAAGTTTCCATGACCCTGGGCCCTGTTGCAGCCCTGGAGACCACCATGTAAGGCAATGTCTGGGCTAGCCTCCTGGGGTAAGAGAGGTCATATGAACACAGGCACTGAGCAATGGCCAGCACCATGAGTGATGCCATCTTGGGCCACCCAGCCATAGGGTTGCCAGAAGACCATTACTGGACAAGTGGCCCCAGGCCCAGCAGAAGCGCTGCCCCAGGAGCCCAGCTCAAACTGCAGACTCGGGAAATTGCAAACAGATAAAATGGTGGTAGTTGTCCCGACTTTTGGGATTCTTAGTTACACAGCAGTGTATAACTGACACTCTTGCCAGGCATTCAGCTCCTCCTCTTCATCAAGAGAGTTGTGAATTTTTGAAATTCTACCCCTTTGCAACGTGATCTCCACTTCCGAAAGTTGGTCCTGATTTGTCCTAGCCAACTGTGGTGTGACTGACACACCCTGGGCTGACTGCAGGCACCCTGCCCGTGGCATGAGTGTGGGTGCACTTGCCTGCAACCAACAGAATATGGCAAAGGACCGGGGATGTGGCTCCCTCGACAGCATGATTTACAGGGGCCTTCATCTCAGCAGAGCCGAGCAGGGGAGACTCCATGTTGCCGCAGGGCAAGAAACCACAGACCGTCCCAACTTACGACGGAGTGACTTCAGGTGTTTCAGTCTGACAGTGGTGTGAGAGCGATATGCCTTCAGCAGAAACTGCACGTCAGGCACCCACACCGTCATTCTGTGTTTTACTCTCAGTACAGTGGTTGATCAATTATATGAGATATGCAAAACCGTACTATAAAAACAGGCTTTGTGTTGGATGACTTTGCCTAACTGTAGGTTAGTGGGAGTGTTCCGAGCACTGTCGAGGTAGGCTGGGCTAATCCATGATGCTCCAGAGGTGGCTGTATTAAGTGCATGTTCTTTTTTTTTTAATGGAGTCCCACTCTGTCACTCAGGCTGGAGTGCTGCGGCACAATCTTGGCTCACTGCAAACTTTGTCTCCCGAGTTCAAGTGATTCTCCTGACTCAGCATCCTGAGTAGCTGCGATTGCAGGCGCCCACCACCACACCCCACTAATTTTTGTATTTTTAGTAGAGACAGGGTTTCACCATGTTGGTCAGGCTGGTTTTGAACTCCTGACCTCATGATCCGCCCACTTCAGCCTCCCAAAGTGCTGGGATTACAAGTGTAAGCCACTGCACCTGACCTTTTTAAATTTTTTATTGATGGGGTCTCACTCTGTCACGCAGGCTGGAGTGCAGTGGTACGATCACAGCTCACTGCAGCCTCAAGCTCCTGGGCTAAAGAGATCCTCCTGCCTCAGCCTCCCGAGTAGCTGGGAATACAGGCACATGCCACTGCATCTGGCTAATTTTCTTATTTTTTCTAGAAACAGGGTTTCACTGTGTTGCCCAGGCTGTTGAGTGCATTTTCAACTTCCAGTGGGTTTATTGAGATGTAACCCCATCACACATCGAGGGGCACCTGTCCTGGCAGCTTCTAAGAGCTGAGGAGGGTGGCCCCTGGCCAATAACCAGTGAGAGAGCAATGGCCTTAGTCCCACGATCACAAGAAACTGAACCCCACCACCAACTGTGCTCTAGATAAGAACGTGGCCCAGCCACCCGGACAGAGTGCAGCCTGGTGAGACGTGAGAGCCCAAGCCGAGGACCCACCTGGCTGCGCCCAGAGCGTAGACCCACAGAAACTGTGAGACGGCACGTGAGTGTGACTTCAGGCTGCTGAGTTTGTGGTGATTTGTTACACGCAATAGAGAACCAACACTGTTAACCTCTTCTCCTCGCCAGTGCTTGACCCAAGTCTGGCCACTGAGATTGGTAGAGGCATTTGAACCAGAGCAGCTCCGTCTTGAATAGGAGCTGGGTAAAATGAGGCTGAGACCTGCTGGGCTGCAATCCCAGGAGGTGAAGCTTTCTAAGTCACAGGATGAGATAGGAGGTCAGCACAAGACACAGGTCATGAAGACCTTGCTGATAACGGAATGCAGTAAAGAAGCCACTAAAGCCCACCAAAACCACGATGGCGACAAGAGTGACCTCTGGTGGTCCTCACCACCACACTCCCACCAGCGCCATGACAGTTTGTGAATGCCATGGCAGTGTCAGGAAGTTACTCTATACGGTCTAAAAAGAGGAGGCAGGAACAATCCACCCTTGTTTACCATATCATCAAGAAATAACCATAAAAATGGACAACCAGCAGCCCTCAGGGCTCCTCTGTCTATAGAGCAGCCATTCTTTCACTCCTTCACTTTCTTAATAACCTTGCTTTCACTTTATGGACTCGCCCTGAGTTTTCTTGCGTGAGATCCAAGAACCCTCTCTTGGGGTCTGGATTGGGACCACTCTCCCATAACAAGATGGGAGGGAGAGTCAGTCGGTGTCTTCTGAAAAAGATAGTTCCCTCCTTCTAAGAAGAGAACGCGGGAAACAGCTGCTCCCTCCAGCCTCTTAGGCCACCCAGGTCACATGGGGATTCCTGACCCACTGCCGGGATTCGCCCCACCTCAGGAAGACGCCGTCTACAGGAAGGCAGGGCCGGGCACTCACACAGAGGCGGTGAGTTGTGCCAGGCTTGACACCCCACGCCAGACATCAGCCATGACACCTGACACCCCACGCCAGACATCAGCCGTGACACCTGACACCTCATTAAATGCACCGGAGAGCTACACAGCAGGAGGTATACCCCTGAGTGTCCCTGAGACGGGTCCCTCCAGTCCAGGCACTACAGGTTCAACTCAGGTTTCCATCAGGAGCTGCGGGAATGCCAACTGGCTGACAGCCACGCACACTCTATACCCCTGGAGGAGGGGCTGCCGCTCAGGATCTTACGCTCGGCTATACCGTGATCTACTCTTGAAAATGATTTTTGAAAATAACTCACAGGCCAGGCACAGAGGCTCACACCTGTAAACCCAGCACTTTGGGAGGCCGAGGAGGGCAGATCACCTGAGGTCAGTAGTTCAAGACCAGCCTGGCCGACATGGTTAAACCCTGTGTCTACTAAAAATACAAAAAAAAAATGAGCTGGTTGTGGTGGCGGGTGCCTGTCATCCCAGCTACTTGGGAGGCTGAGACAGGAGAATCTCTTGAACCTGGGGGCAGGAGGTTGCAGTGAGCTGAGATTGCGCCATTCATTGCAGTCCAGCCTGGGCAACAACAGCAAAACTCTGTCTCAAAACAAAAGAGAAAAGAAGGAGAGGGAAGGGGAAAAAGAACTCATGAGGCATTACAGAGAACAGACGCTAAAAACTCAAAGCCAAGCCAAGTACAGAAATTCCATATCTCAAGAGAGTGCAAAAGCAAGCCTCGCCTCGGTCCTGATCAGCGGTGGGAAACACAGACGCCTTGGGGGCCCAGCAGGTGAAGTGAGAGGTGTGCGCCCGCCACAGGGTAAATACAGGCCTGTGAAGGTTGCCGCATTTCTTTTCTTTTTTCAAGAGAGGTTTAAATTCTGGATATTTATGTAAAAGTGTTCCATGTTAAACAGCAACAAGCAATTCAATATTTTAAGAATGCAGCAAACTCAACAAAACACAGGTGCAGACCAGATCTAGGGCCACAGGTGTGCCAGCGCTGGCTCAGGTAATGCACTTGTGAAATAAAAAGTCATGCAAACAAGCAGGGTTTGGTGTTTATGGAGTAATTACTTAACTAGTAGATGGCCGTCCTCAGACCTTCTTCCTGTCTGAGCAGTCTGGAGCTGCTGGTGGAACATTTCTCACTGAATCCTTTCGACCTGCTCCATCCCCCTTAGGTTTCACCAAGATCCAGAGGAAGAGAAGTGGTGCCCGTTTTGTCTTTTTACTTTTTTGAGATGGAGTCTCTCTCTGTCGCCCAGGCTGGAGTGCGATGGCACAAGCTAGGCAACCTGCACAAGCTCCGCCTCCTGCGTTCAAGCGATTCTCCTGCCTCAGCCTCCCAAGTAGCTGGGATTGCAGGCTTGCGCCCCCACACCCAACTAATTTTTGTACTTTTAGTAGAGACAGTTATCCCATGTTGGTCAGGCTGCTCTTGAACTCCTGTCCTCAAGTGATTCGCCTGGTTTGGCCTCCCCAAGTGCTGGGATTACAGGTGTGAGCCACTGAGCCTGGCCAGTACCTGTTTTATAAAATGAATATTAGAACCCCATCACAATCCTTCTCATGATGATGTTATCTCAAAGCCACAGAACAAAAGGGAAAGGAACTCCTCCATGAGAAGCAAAAGCCTTGAGCAGGGCACATGCTGGGGCTGGCAGATTTAAAATGTTATGGTTTAAAAGAGCATTACATTCTGACAACCTTCAGCAAGTGATATATACTTATTTTTCCAAGATGAGCTATAGTCAATCATAGGAAAACTCTGAGTCTCAGGCTTGGTGTGTTAAATTAAACAGCCCCGAAGCTGCTCTCCCGCTGCTTCAAACACAACAGCTTCTTGATGGGAGATGTTGACGAGGAAGTTTCTTAAGACGGGCACAGGCTGCCGTCGCTAAAGACTACCGGTTTTCCTTGGGCCTTTCTGGTTGGAACCTTTGAGTTAATTAAGGCTTCGTCGGAGGTTTTGCTTCTCAAACCCGGCTGTAAGAATCTCTAACGGAGCTTGTAAAACACACACGCCCCACACACGGGCCCTCAGCCCCCAAGATGCTGACTGGGTAGGTGGAGAGTGGGGTCCAGGAATGTGCGTTTTCTAAACATTTCTTTCTTCAACAGTTCTTTAGGAAACAGAGCCCCCCACCCCAGTTACAATGCTTGAGTCTGATGTCCATTCCAAGACTAACCCCCAGTGAATCTGGCAGTGGGCCCTGTGCACGCACACTGAGCCAGAGAAGCTCCATGCTCAGGCCCTGCGCGTGTATCTAACAGGCCACCTCAGACGTGGTGGGTGCTCCGGAGTGATGGAGCGTGGGAATCTGTAGCACGAGGAAGGAAGTTTGCAGGTGCAGGTGCAGGTGGGACACTAAACAAAGGAGCGCCACCAGGTGAGAAAGCGAATCCCTATCCGATTCACCTGCCCTCCTGGTTGAGGGGAGGACGGCCTCAGTGAGGGGTAAACGCTTCTTTCTTCAACAGTTCTTTAGGAAAGAGAGAGCTGGCCTCTGGCCAAAAGCCTCCAGTGGAGGTCGGGATCCAGCCAGAAATTAACAACAGCAGCCAACATGCGTCCAGTGCTCAACCATGTACACAGAATGAGGTTTCAGAATTCAGGACCTGACTGATTTTAATAATTCGGCTGCTACAGTCGAAGTATTTTTTTTTTTTTTGAGATGGAGTCTCACTCTGTTGTCCAGGTTGGAGTGCAGTGGTGCAATCTCAGCTCATTGCAATGTCTGCCTCCCAGGTTCAAGCAATTCTCCTGCCTCAGCCTCCTGAGTAGCTGGGACTACAGGCACACGCTACCACACCCGGCTAACTTTTGTATTTTTAGTAGAGATGGGGTTTCACCATGTTGGTCAGGCTGGTCTCGAACTCTTGACCTCGTGATCCACCCACCTCAGCCTCCCTAAGTGCTGGGATTACAGGCATGAGCCACCATGCCCGGCCAAGCTTTTATTGTATATCCTCTCCAGTGAGGTCTAAGGCTGTGCCTGCTGACAACGCATCACTGTTTCTTATCAAAATGTATGAACAGTCCCGTGACGCAGGACAAAGCCCCAGGTAACTTCACATTAGTTCAGATAGGAGTTTTGGCAACAAACTCACTAAAAAGAGTGGTCCTATGGGTGGCGAGACAGCAAAGCTCCTCTTCCCCTTCTGGCATTTGCACACCAGAGGCTGACTGTGCCATTCAGAGGAGAGCTGTTCTTTGAGGAGGGAAACAGTGCAAGACCTGGGTAACTAACAGCAGGGTCACTGACCACCGGAGAATCCGTGTTTCATTCCTGCCCTTCCCGGGGCTCCATGGCTCCTGAAACCAACGACGCAAGGTTAGTGTGGCCCGCGGGCATTGCTGTGGCCGAGGAAGGAGGGAGCTAGAGCCCTGCCCTCTGTAAGCTGGGCGGGTCCGTGGACATCCGTGTGAACGAGGACTCCGCAATCAGCCAGGTGCCTGCTGGGAAAACTGCACAGAGCTGGCGGGTGGGCCCTGACTGTTTTTCAAGTGCTGTTTGAATTTTGGAATTGCAGAAAAGGAACTAGGAATCTGGACTATTCCTAGTTCACACACACAGATCAAGAGATGGGAGCCCAGGTCACCCAGGAACCTGCCTGAGGTTAAGACACCACTGAGTGGCAGAAAAGGCATCTGGACCCAGACTGTCCCCCTCCGAGCACCGCTGCACCGGTGTGGAGCACAGATCACCAAGCCTTTTCCTCTCCCCGCCAGGCCTCCACGACAGGGGAAACCTGGGAGCCACCGATGAAGCTAAAAACAACCACAGGAATGTTTTCTGTGCTTCTCATTTGCTCACTTCCCAGACGACGAGCCGAGCAGAACACCAGCCATTCCAATACACACTCGGCTGGCTGATGGGTGCTTCTGCTGCTCTGGTGTGTTTTGGGGGTTGGTGGGGAGGAGGTGGGCATCTTGAAGGAAAGGTGAGAGGCAGGGAAGCGAGGAAAGAGGGAGCCTGGGAGACTTTCCTCTGGGCTCCTGAGACGGCTTGGCAGGGTTAGAGCAGGAGGAAGTTGGAGGGAAAGAGCAGCCCATAAAAACGTGGAAGTAAACCTGCCATTATTCTGGTTATGCCTGGGGGAGAGGAGGCCGGGCGCGATGGCTCACGCCTGTAATGCCTACACTTTGGGAGGCTGAGGTGGGTGGATCACTTGAGGTCAGGAGTTCAAGACCAGCCTGGCCAACATAGCGAAACCCCACCTCTACTACAAATACAAAAAGAAAATTAGCCAGATGTGGTGGTGCATGCCTGTAATCCCAGTTACTCAGGAGGCTGAGGCAGGAGAATCTCTTGAACCCAGGAGGCAGAGGTTACAGTGAGCCAAGATCACACCATTGCACCCCAGGCTGGGTAACAGAGTGAGACTCTGTGAGGAAGAAAGAAAGACAAGACAGTAAAGGAAAGAAAAGGAAAAGAAGGAAAGATGGAAGGGAAGGGAAGGGGAGGGAAGGGAAGGGAAGGGGAGGGGAGGCAAGGGAAGGGAGGAAAGAAAGAAAGAAGGAAAGGGAAGGAAAGGGAGGAAGGAAAGGGAAGGAAAGGGAGGAAGGAAAGGGAGGGAAGGAAGAAATGAAAGGAAAGAAGGAAGGAAGGAGGGAAGGAAGGGCAATAACAGAGTTGGGTGAGGGGTCGGGGGATGCTCAGCCACGCTGAATTCTTACTAGGGCTCCTGACCAGCACACCTGGGTGACATCACCATAGCCACAAACCTGCAATCGGGGCCCACCTGCCAACTCAGTGCACTTACACTAGCAGGCACCTGGCTGATGGAGAGTCCTTGTTCACACGGATGTCCATGGACCCTCCCAGCTTACAGAGGGCAAGGGCTCTTGCTCCATCCTGCCTCAGCCATGGCAAAGCCTTCAAGCCACACTAACCCTGCATCGTGCGTTTCAGGAGCCATGGAGCCCCGGGAAGGGCAGGAATGAAACACGGATTCTCCGGTGGTCAGTGACCCTGCTGTTAGCTACCCAGGTCTTGCACTGTTTCCCTCCTCAAAGAACAGCTCTCCTCTGACCGGCACAGTGAGCCTCTGGTGTGCAAATGCCAGAAGGGGAAGAGGAGCTTTGCTGTCTCACCACCCATAAGACACCAGGAAACAGGATGGACGTGCCATGCATGGCTCTGCCTGATAGTGGCGACAGCTGAGCCCACATAGCTTCTGGCACGTGCCAGGCAACCCAGAGGCTGCAGAACTCCCTGTGCAGAGGGGCCTTCCTCAGAAACGACACAGCACACCTGCATATGTCCTAACGAGAACATTCTGGGATAGGAGGCTGTCTCCAAATTGTAAGTTATGGATATTTTAAATTTGCACACTTTCAATTTTTCTATAAAAGTGTTCATATAACATAAAACTTATTTTTAATTAAAAACATCAGATTCCACTCCTCCTGATAGAGACAGTAGTCTGATGGTTGAGAACATAGACATACCCCGATGCAATTATTATGTGCTGCATGTCTGTGTCAGAATATCTCACGACGCTCCAAAATACATGTAACTACTATGTACACACAAAAATTAAAACCTAAATTTAAAAAACACAGAAAGATGGTCTGGGTGTGGTGATTCACGCCTATAATCCCAGTACTTTGGGAGGCCGAGACAGGCAGATCACGAGGTCAGGAGTTCGAGACCAGCCAGCTTGGCCAACATGGTGAAACCCCATCTCTACTGAAAATACAAAAATTAGCCAGGTGTAGTGGTATGTGCCTGTAATCCTAGCTACTGGGGAGGCTGAGGCAGGAGAATCGCTTGAACCCGGGAGGCAGAAGTTGCACTGAGCCAAGATCGCACAACTGCACGCCAGCCTGGGTGGCAGAGCAAGACTCTGTCACAACTTAAAATAAAAAAAAGCACAGGAAGACAAATACTGCATCATTTTACCTATATGCGATTCTTTAAAAAGTCAAGTTCATAGAAACAGAGTGCGGTGTGGTCACCAGCGGCCAGGGGGCTGCAGGAGAGGAAATGGGAGACGGTGGCCAGTGATTCCAAAGCTCCAGTTAGGAGGCTGCGTTCTGGAGACCTGTGGGCAGCCCGGTGACTGCAGCATACCTGAAAATTGCTGAGAGTGGATCTTAAATGATCTCATTCCAAAAAACAAGTATGTGTGGGGACGGAACGGTGAAGGAGCTGGATTTCATCACTGCACAGTGCGCGCACACAGCGGAACACTGAGTGGTCTACCACACATGGGTACAATCTTTACATTTCTCAGTCAGAAATCAATAAAACTCAAAACCAGGAGGAACCTCAGCTGCACCTCTGACCAGGTTCTGGGCCTTGAGGAAGTTAATTCCTCTGCGCCTTAGTTTGCTCATCTAGGAAATGGGGCTAATAAAACACATTTGTCATTTTGCAGGTTAAACAGGATAATCCACGTATAACATTTGGTATCTGAAGAACAAGCATTTAACAGATGCTAGCCATCTTCCTTATGGATTCTCCTGGCAAAACTCAAAGGAAGGTTGAGCTCACTAATGAGGAATGATGAGGGCAATGGTGCATAGGAAGGGAGGAAGGGGAAGAGGAAGGGAGGGAGAGAGAGAGGAAGGGAGGGAGAGAGGGAGGAAGGGAGAAAGAGAGGGAGGGAGGGAGAGAGGGAGGGAGGGAAAGAGGAAAGGAGGGGGGAAGGGAGGGAGGAAGGGAGAGAGAAAGGGAGGGAGAGAGAGAGGAAGGGAGAAAGAGAGGGAGGGAGGCAGAGAGAGAGGGAAGGACAGAGGAAGGGAGGGGGGAAGGGAGGGAGGAAGGGAGGGAGGAAGGGAGGGAGGAAGGGAGGGAAAGAGGAAAGGAGGGAAAGAGGAAAGGAGGGGGGAAGGGAGGGAGGAAGGGAGGAAGGAAGGGAGAGAGGAAGAGAGGGAGAGAGAGAGAAAGGGAGGGAGAGAGGGAGGAAGGGAGGGAGAGAGGGAGGAAGGGAGGGAGAGAGGGAGGGAGAGAGAGAGGGAGGGAGGGAGAGGGAGGGAGGGAGAGAGGGAAGGAGGGGGGAAGGGAGGGAGAAAGGGAGGGAGGGAGGAAGGGAGGGAGGAAGGGAGAGAGGAAGGGAGGGAGAGAGAGAGGAAGGGAGAAAGAGAGGGAGGGAGGGAGAGAGGGAGGGAGGGAGAGAGGGAGGGAAGGAGAGAGGAAGGGAGGGAAAGAGGAAAGGAGGGAGGAAGGGAGGGAGGGAGAAAGAGAAAGGGATGGAAAGAGAGAGGAAGGGAGGGAGGAGGAGGGGAAGAAGGAAGTCAGGAGGGAGAAGAAATAGAAGAAAATGGTAGCAAAGGACAGATGAAGAAAAGGAGGGAGATGAAGGGAGGAAGGAAGGAAAAAGGGAGGGAGAGAGGAAAGGAGGGCAAAAGAAAGACAATTTCTGAGCCAACGGCGTTTACACGGGATTTAGGCACCCAGGCAGGGAAGGCGATCCTGTTGTTTTGCCGCGTGGGACTCCGCACCTGAACCTGTGATTGGCGTGAAACTGTTCAGAGACGCCTTGCTAGGCATGGAGACAAAATCTGACAGGTGCCAGTGATGGGGTGGGATGACTGCTGTCATCTGTGACTTTGAAAAAAGAAAAGACAGCAGTTGAAGTACAACTGTGTGGGTCACTGCATCACTCACTATCAGATGAAAATAAAACCTGCCCTCCGCATGGCTGCCCCTTGTACACTGGGGCATAGTCATCCCTTCCAGTACTCACTGAGCACCAGCCCGCTCGGGGTCCGTGCGAGGGAGTGCTGATGAGGAAACAGGCCTGGCTGCTGCCCTCGGGGGCTTCCAGGCTGGGACTGGTGTGTAGAGATGGTGAAGAGTGCTGTGCACACAGACACAGGTGCAGGGACAGATACCCCCATGGGGACCCCAGTGAGACGAGGTGACCAAGAAAAGTCCTGAGGTGATTTCAACTAAGGAACAATTGAGGAGGCGCAAGCTGTGGGCGCAGCTCAGTCAGAGACCGGGGTGAGCAGAGCTCAGGTGCCTGAACAGAGAAGCCTGGAACAAGGAGGTGGGCTGTGTGGGCCGTGCGGTGCCTCAGAAGCCAGCCAGGAGTTGCATTTTTTTCTAGGTGCAGTGGGGAAGTCACCAGAGGGTCCTCAGCTGCAGTGGGTGGAGTGGATTTTTGCCTGGTGCCTGTGGCTGCAGGGAGGGAGTGGGCGGGCTGGAAGGAGGAGGTTGCTGCACAGCCCAGGCAAGACCCCACAGCGCCTTGGCCAGGAGTGCAGTGGAGATGGGGTCCAGCTGCGTTTGGAGACAGAGCTCAGGAGAAGTGGGACAGACAGGAAGCAGGGCTCAGGGAAGAGGGCATGGCGGGTTTGGGAGCCCAGGATGGTGTGCCCGGCCACTTGTGCATGTCCCTGCAACAGGCCAGGCTGAGGCTTCAGGCAGGCCTTCCCCTGAGGCGTCACCTCCAAGGCTGCAGCCCACGGGTGTCCTCCACAGGGCACTGGCACAGCTTCTACCAGTGCCAGCAAGTCACCATCCTCCTCCCTCTGAATTCCAAGATACCCCAGAAACAGCCTTTGGAGCGGATTCCCACAGCAGCATTGCTTGGTTGCTAGGCAAGCAAGCAACGGACTGGAAACTGCATTTGTCAGTGCTGATGCAGGTCGCCAGGAGGTCGCCAGGAAGTGGGCACAGGCAGGGGGAGCGGAGGGTCCCTCCATGCCTGGCCCCTCCCCTAATCACAGTCCCCCGCTGAAGCCTGTGGGCTCACACTCCTGGCAGATGCCCAGCAGGCTTTGCACAGCAACAGGTGCCCCCGCGCAAGGGCCCAGGAGATGGCAAACAGCTAGTGTCAGGATGACGCAGAGATGGCTCCTCCTGTCCTCAGAGGTGGGGACTGAGCTCACAGAGGGAAGGAAGCTCTTCTCTCTCTGCCTCTTCCCTCTCTGTATTTTAAGAGAATTCCAGACGCAATGGAAGCAGCATGCTCCCTACTTGGTCTGGAGCCCGGTGGCCAGGAGACCTGAGTGCCTCCGCACCGTGGTGACGGCCTAGCCTCCCGTGCCCGAGCCGTGAGCCCCACCTTGTGGCTCACCCGCGTCCCAGCCCTGGCTCACTGCGCTGCAGCTCCGTGCACACCCAGCTCAGTGCACACCCAGCTCCATGCACCCTCAGCTCAGTGCACACCCAGCTCCATGCACCCCTGGCTCCATGCACGCCCAGCTCCATGCAGGCCCAGCTCCATGCACCCTCAGCTCCGTGCACACCCAGCTCAGTGCACACCCAGCTCCATCCACATCCAGCTCAGCCCACGCCCAGCTCACTGCACCCCCAGCTCAGCACACACCCAGCTTAGTGCACACCCAGATCAGTGCACACCCAGCTCCATGCACATCCAGCTCAGCCCACGCCCAGCTCACTGCACCTCCAGCTCAGCACACACCCAGCTTAGCGCACACCCAGCTCAGTGCACACCCAGCTCCATGCACATCCAGCTCAGCCTACGCCCAGCTCAGCACACACCCAGCTCAGCGCACACCAGCTCAGTGCACACCAGCTCAGTGCATGCCCAGCTCAGCACACACCCAGCTCAGTGTACGCCCAGCTCAGCACAAACCCAGCTCAGCGCACGCCCAGCTCAGCGCACGCCCAGCTCAGTGCACGCCCAGCTCAGTGCACGCCCAGCTCAGTGTATGCCCAGCTCAGCACACACCCAGCTCAGTGTACGCCCAGCTCAGCACAAACCCAGCTCAGCGCACGCCCAGCTCAGCACACACCCAACTCAGCACACACTCAGCTCAGTGTATGCACAGCTCAGCACAAACCCAGCTCAGCGCACGCCCAGCTCAGTGCACGCCCAGCTCAGCACACCCCCAACTCAGCACACACTCAGCTCAGTGTATGCACAGCTCAGCACAAACCCAGCTCAGCGCATGCCCAGCTCAGCACACACCCAACTCAGCACACATCCAGCTCAGTGCACACCCAGCTTGGCACACAGCCAGCCTGGTGCAGCCCAGCTCGGTGCACACCGAGTTCCATGCACACCCAGCTCTGCACACACCCAGCTCAGTGCACATCCAGCTCAGCCCACGCCCAGTTCAGTGCGCACCTGCCGCTGGGGCTGCACAGCCAGCCAGGGCCTTCCTTTCCTGCCTCACGCTGCATCCCGGGGAATCTGCGCCCAGGGACTATAATCCTTTCCCCAAGAACAGAGATAGAATCAGGAATCTATGATCCCTTTCCCCAAGAACAGAGATAGAATCAGGGTGAGAAGAACCACTTTAGAAAATGGTTAAGTGGAAAACAGGAGGTGGGAGAGGGAGGGAGACAGGGAGATAGAGACAGAGGGAGGGAGACAGGGAGATAGAGACAGAGAGAGGAAGAGAGCTAGAGACTGAGACAGAGACAGAGGAAGAGACAATGAGAGACAAAAACAGACAGAGAGAGGAGGAGGGCTACAGAGACGAGACAGAGTACCTATGAGAGACAGAAAGAGATGGAAGAAGAGAGGAGCTACAGAGACAGACAGGGAGACGATGAGACAGAGGGAGAGGGAGAGATAAGGGAGGCAGAGCAGGAAGGGGAGGCAGAGGGAGGAGGGCCTGCCAGGGCAGCAACAGGGAAGGGCAGAGAGCAGGGCCCTTTGTGCTCCCGGCCCTGCCTGGCTCAGGCTCTGCAGGGAGATCCATTTTTCACCCAGCATCATCCCATCTGAGTGGCCCGAGGCAAGGGGCCCACCCTCACCAGCTCACTGGAGAGTCCATGTCCCCAACGAAACACCAGCCCAGGCACCCAATCACACCCTGCCTGAACCAAAGTTTAGAGGCTGATGTTCTCCACAGGGCCTCATATTTCCCAAGCGTTCAACTGTGGACTGACAATCAAAGTCATTAGGGTTTGAAGAAAAATCAGCTATCTTTAGTGAAAATGCAAGTCCCATAAAACACTACAGCCAGAGCCCACCCGGAATACCCACTGGACAAATGCTGGCTCTCGCCATTGTCATTATTCCAGAATGTGTGTTTTTCTATAGCTGTGCACCACACAAACAGAACCTCCCAGCAAAATAGGCTTGAGCTACACTTTAAAAGTCTGACCCTAGGAGAGTGCATAGATTCACAGTTTCTATTAAATGTCAAATGGATTTTAATTTTGAAGCTATAAAACAGAGCAATAAAATACCTAGGAAAATAGCTCAACCCTTTTCGTCTTCTTAAAAGGAGAAATAACAGGATTGTGGTGGTAATGAAAAATCGATCTTTAGTGGGTTTGGAAAGCTTTACTTAAATGGAAGTTTTCCAGGGGTGAGGTACATAAAAATAGAGATTATTCTGTTCCTACCAGGGCTGAATATGTTTAATCATCATTTTTTTAAAAAAAATCAAAAATTTTTTTTATTCAATTCTGTAGGCTGTCCTGATAAGCTCCCTAAAGCAAACTTCCCTCCAGATTCCCATCATCTTTGTGCAGACGGCTGCCACCCCCACCCCAGGACCCTGCATTCGCCATTCACCTGTCAACACACACTCAGTGCCAGGTGCTGCTCAGGTGCTCGGATTGCATGCGGAAAAGCACAACCCCCCCAGAGGAGGCCTCACTTCCCATTTCACAATCGGAGAAACTGCTCTTCTGGATCTAACACTCTGAGCAGTGTGGGGAGGAGGGTGTGGAGAGCAAGCAGTGTGGCACGGCGACACGTGCCAGGAAGGAAATAAGACGGGGAAGAGCAGGAAAGGAGGCCGAAAACTCAAGTTACCTGTGAGGGAGGAGCAGAGATGCCCACATGGCCACAGAGCAGCGAAGGCAGAGTGGTAGGCCCTAAACTCCTGGCTCAAGCAATCTGGCTCCCGAAGTGCTGGGATTACAGGCGTGAGCCACCAGCCCGGCCTCCCACAGTGCTGGGATTACAGGAGTGAGCCACCAGCCCGGCCTCCCACAGTGCTGGGATTACAGGAGTGAGCCACCGCGCCTGGCTTCCCACTGTTGTTTTAGCACGTCAAACCCTGGAATCAACCGTACTCCCGAGCCTGCTGCAGGCCCTCCTGGGACAGCTGACACCTCTTCTGTCTTGAGTGAGGAGGACAGTGATGGCCAGAGGAGCCCTGATCTGGGGTAACCTGGGGTCGGTGTGCAGGGGGTACCCTGGCTGAGGTACATCTCTCATCGTCAGTGGAAAAGAGGTATCCCTGATCTAGAGCAGAGGTCAAGGCTGGCAGCAAACCTCGCCACCGATGTGTAGCTAGGTCCCTGCCATGTTTAAAAGACTCATTTTAGAATCTGAGTTATCTACACTTATAAATCAGTAATACACATATAAGAATTGGACTTTCAGCCACTCGCAACAGCAGCAAGGGCTGCTTGCCTGACCTCAAGGTCCCGGGGGTTGCCCCTGGGCAGGCCACCTCATGCCCTGCCTGCCGTGTGCCCTCCAGACACCTGAGCTTGACCCTCCTGCCCAGCAGAGGCCACACTGTGTTCTCGACTCATTTCTTGCCGAGGCCTGTTTGTCGGGAAGTCTCTCCCTAAAGATCTCACAGCTCCTACCCAGGATAACCAGTGCACTGCTGTAGCCACTGCTGATGTCTTAGTCCTGTACCTTCTTGGAGGAGATGTGAATATTCATTCAAAGGCTCTGGACATTGTGTCTAGACCCAGAACTAGCCCAGCAGGTCTGCAAGAGGCAGCCAGAACACGTGACTGCCCCGATCCCACCACATACGCGGCAGCTCACTCCACCCTGGAAGGCGTGATGTGTGCAACCCTTCACTGGAGCACAGACATGGGGCCGCCATAGGACACAAGTGCCGGGAAGGGAGGAGGGGGACAGAGCTCTAGTTACCAGAAAAACTGCCTGACTCACGGAGTGTGTGTTATGGTTTCAAAAAGAAAGGTCACATTTCCGTCCCTTTTTTAGGTTTAGTTTCCATGATGGTTAATTTTATGTGTCAGTGTGCCTGGGCTAAGGGATGGCCAGAGAGCTGGTGACGCCTTATTTCTGGATATGTGTGCGAGGCTGTTTCTGGAAGAGATTAGCATTTGAATCTGTGAACTGAGGAGAGAAATGCACCCTCGGCAACCTGGGCCGGCACCATCCGATACAAATACAACAAAAAGGCAGAGGAAGGGGGATTGTCCGGCTTCTTGAGCTGGGACATCCATCTTCTCCTGCACAGAGACATGCGAGCTCCTGAGTCTCTGCCCTTCAGACTCCAAGAACGTGCAATATTCATCTTTCTGTGCCTGGCTTATTTCACTTAATATAATGACCTCCAGTTCCAGCCACGTAACCGTAAATAACACAGCTCCTTCTTTTTATGGCTGAATAGTACTCCGCTGCGTATACGTACCGCATTTTCCTTACACATTCATCTGCTGATAGACACTTAGGTTGGTTCCACACCTTGGCTATTGGGAATGGTGCTTTGATAAACATGGGGTGGAGGTGTCTCTTCCAGATAGTGACCTCCCTTCTTTGGGGTACACATCCCTGATTCTTGAGCCTTTAGCCTCAGAACGAATTGCATCACTGGCTTTCCTGTGTCTCCAGCTCACAGACAACAGATGACGGAACTTCCTGGCTTCTATGATCATGTCAGCCAGTTGTCGTAATAAATCTCACGTTTCTATCTATCTCCTATTGGTTCTGTTTCTCTGGGGGACCCTGATGATACTGGTTCATAAAAGATTCACAAAATGAAAAGAATAAGGAGTGCCTTTAACAGTCACCCACATCTTTCACTGGATGTAAAATCAGTTTTCTGTTTTGAAAAATAGGTAGCTGGGGTAGTAAGCATAGAATCTAACAGGCTGAACTTCACCTTTTTGTATCGGGTTTCTTTACCTTCTCAGTTAGAAAATAAAAATGAATGCAGAACTCCTAACTGCACATTTAGCATTGATTCGAATAGTGTATATGGTAATATATACACCATATACATACAGAACTTTTTGAACTTTACAAGGTCGATGTTCTGACATGGACATTCCTCCTTAAAAAATGGAATGCTGGTTCCAATCCATACTGGAATACGCGTTTCATTTTTTTGAGACACCCAGCTCTGTCACCCAGGCTGGAGCGCACTGGCGTGATCTCACTGCGATCTTGCCTCACTCTACCTCCTAGGTAACCGCCACCTCCCAGGTTCAAGCGATTCTCCTGCCTTAGCCTCCCAAGTAGCCAGGATTACAGACACCTGCCACCATGTCTGGCTAATTTTTGTATTTTTAATAGAGACAGGGTTTTGCCATGTTGGCCAGGCTGGTCTCAAACTCCTAACCTCCGGTGATCCATCCACCTCAGCCTCCCAAAGTGCTGGGATTACAGGCGCCAGCCACCGTGCCCAGCCCCATATTTTTAATCTTGCCAACCTGGCAACCCACTAGTGGTTCCTTTGATCTGAGTTTCTTAGTCCCGACTGTTAGAACCAGAGTCCCAGACTTATTCAAAATGCATGTTGTTTTTAAAGTAACAGCTCCTACCCCGTGCTAGGTAAAGTCAGAAGGAGACTGGAAGGAAAAGCGAACCAGGTGCGACATCCGCGTCTAGCGTGCTTTCTCAACACGTGCTAAGAACCGCAGCCTCCCCCATATCAAACCTGAAGAGTTCTGTTTTTTTAGACATCCTTTGTGAAATGAACATGAAAGTGCTGGAATCAAAATAAGTCTGCAGCTAGACTCAGTGAGTGCTGCAGAGTTGTGTCTGCTGTCTCAGAGGAAGCCGGTAACTAGCAGAAATGACCTGAGAACAGCAGAGGCACAATAGTGATTTGCAAACATTAAAAGGAGTCTCTTACAAGAGGCCGTATGAAATCAGGAGAGCCAAACCGCTTTCATTCTTCTGTTCAGCCTAATATAGCCACTTAGAAGGGACTACTACTCAGATGTTCACTGATAAAGTTGGAGTGGTTTCTTTGGTGCTCTGAAATTGAGCTATAAAGTAAATATACGTTGCCTTTTGGGAGACAGAAAAAAAAAATGGAACACTTTTCCAGAGTGAGAATAATGTTCCCTGACATGAAGCTTGGCTGGAGTTGATTTTGAGAGATATAGAACACGGTAAAAAGGCAATAAGCCTTTGTTTGGAGAATCAACAAGTAACTACTGAAAACTCTTCCTATCCTGATGTTATTTGGGCTTTTAGGTATTACTATCAAAAGGGAAGCTTTTAATGCTATTAGCTAAGCCTTTTTTTTTTTGAGATGGAGTCTCTCTCTGTCACCCAGGCTGGAGTGCAGTGGCACAATCTCGGCTCACTGTAACCTCCACCTTCCGGTTTCAAGCGATTTTCCTGCCTCAGCCTCCCGAGTAGCTGGGATTACAGGTGCGTGCCACCACACCCAGCTAATTTTTGTATTTTTAGTAGAGATGGGGTTTCACCATGTTGGCCAGGCTGGTCTCGAACTCCTGACCTCGTGATCCGCCTGCCTTGGCCTCCCAGAGTGCTGGGATTACAGGTGTGAGCCACCGTGCCTGGCCCACTACCTGCGCCTTTTGTAGACAGTAATAGATAAACTCCTGGGTCCCACCTTTGCTCTTTCCCTCTGCTTCCCAGGATGGTCAATGCATTCATTCAGGACTTGCTGACACCTTGCAACTTGCAATCTCTCCCCCGACCCTCCTGCCACCGCCCCCACTACCCCCAGCCCCGTGAAGCTGACTCTCATCTTGTTTATGCTGGAATTTGTTTACAACTCTGTGAGAAGCAGGCAGTGAAGAGCATGACACATCATCACACTACAGAAAGGGAAAGGGATCTTGAATTAAACTTCAGCTGTAGGAAATCTTAATATTCAAGTATTTGAGTTTTTAGTTTTTAAGCATAACTTTCTGAATTTCGGAATATCATATGTGCTTTAATAAAGATGGTAATGAGTAGAACCTAACTTTTTTTAAAGAAGCTAATTTTTGCTGAACGTGGTGCTCATGCCTATAAGCCCAGTACTTCAGGAGGCCACTTGAGGCCAGGAGTTCGAGACCAGCCTGGGCAAAAAAAGCGTGATCCTGTCTCTACAAAAAATAAACAAAATTTAGAGCTAGGCATGGTAGTGCATGCCTGTAGTCCCAACCACTTAGGAGGCTGAGGTGGGAGGACTGCTTGAGCTCAGGAGGTCAAGGCTGTAGTGAGCCATGATCACACCCCTGCACTGCGGCCTGGGCTACACAGTGAGACTCTATCTCAAAAAAAAAAAAAAGATTTTTATTTACTACTGCCTAACAAGAGGCATACACAGTGACAACGCATTCCCTTTTTCTTCTTCTTTTTTTTTTTTTTTTTTTTTTGAGACAGAATCTCACTCTGTTGCCCACAATCCAGTGGCATAATCTCAGCTCGGTATAACCTCCATCTCCTGGGTTCAAGTGATTCTCCTGCCTCTGCCTCCTGAATAGCTGGAATTACAGGCATGTACCACACCCAACTTTTTTTTTTTTTATTGTATTTTTAGTACGGACAAGGTTTCACCATGTTGGCCAGGCTGGTCTCAAACTCCTGACCTCAAGTGATCCTCCCACCTCAGTCTTCCAAAGTGCTGGGATTACAGGCATCAGCCACTGCACCCAGCCAACACCTTCCGTTTTGATAGTATCTGGTGTTCACTGAGCTCTGAGCATGTGTCTGATGGCTCTGCCATCAGCACATTCAGTGCATGTCACGACTCCAAGAGGCAGGTGTCACGATAGGCTCCACTTATCCAGAAGAGAAACTGGTGCTTGGAGACTCGGCCAGGTCACTCTCTGCAGGAGGCACTCTGGGTGTCGGATACAGGCAAACCCCGGAGGGTGAATCCTCAGCACCATCTGTGGCCCTTACATGGGGCAGCACTGTTCCATGCTCCTGGGAGGTGGTGGCACACATGTGTGCCCCAGAAGTCACCAGGCAGCCAGCTGGGCTGACTGACAGGTATATGGCCCTTTCCTCTATTTCCTGATGTACACACGTTTCTGTATTTACGCAGGAACCCTGCATATCTTGTGCATTTGTTTCAAGGAATGAAAGTGATCACATAGGCGCCCGTCCTCTGAAAGTAGCAGACGTTCTATAAATACAAGGTTGTGTCTGAGAGTGCCCATTTTGGAAATCAGAAATCCGAACGTCTCAGAGGTGACATATCTGGCCCAGCCCCATACAGCAACTTGGTGGCAGAAGCAGGAACAGAACTCAACACTCCTGTCCCTAGGTTTCTGCTAGTGGCACACCCAGGCAGCTGCTGGGTGGTAACGGAAGACAGCATGCTCTCTGCAGGGCTCCTGCTGCTAGCACAGGAATGCTGGGCGCTACAGAAGGACTCTCTACAGCAAACACAGAAGAAAACTATTCAGACAACGTGAGTGAATGAAGGGGAAGAACTTCTCTTTACCTGAGGAGTGGAAAACAGTAGCCCTGTGACTTCGTGCTTCACCATGGCAGCATTCCCGGGGATGTTTCTGGCTAACACCGGAACTTCTAAATCCATCGCCTGCAGGACACAGGAAGAAAGGGGCGGAAGCAGTCAGTTGAAGAGCCTCTGTGGCAAGGTGAGCCAGGGAATGTGGACTTCTTGGGTTAATTGGACCTCTGGCACCTCACACAAAAAAATACACCTCGCCCAAACGAGATCCCAATCTCAAAAGCACATTTTTAGAATACAACTGAATTTTAATTACTTACCACGGTTGGAAGCTCAGAAACACTATGTACCGTAATCGTTCGTCTAACATAATTACTGCAGTGCCACAAAGGCCACAAAGAGCCCCCTCTCCCCTCTCCAAATGCTCACTGGACACCTCATCACCAACCGCATGGAGTATGCATTTTTAATCACCATCCGTGCTCTCCCTGAAGAGCCGTTTTCTTCCAGCACAGGCAAGGGAGTGTGAATGCTACAGAAACCAAACTCAGCCCTCTGGCATACTGACAAAAGGAAAAGGAAAACAATTTCTCATTCCGATTATTCACGCAGCCGAGTTTCCATTTCCGAAGGTCTGGAGAGCAGCACCTGACACCCCACAGCCTGGCGGCAACTGGCACCTGGGCCACTAGAAGATGGCCTCACCTGCCCAGGAAGGAGGCATTTCGCAGGCTCTCTTTCTACAGAGCTCGAAGTTTAATGACGTCAGGTCAAAAGGAAACAGAAGCCAGCTTCAAGGGAATCCCACTGACCACGGCGGGACAATTTTGCAACTTCAAAAAGAATAATGACTGTAACAGATTGTAACACATGAAATTTCAAGAATACCTGATTCTTTAGTGATGAGAGAGAAATAAAAGGAAAGAGGAGGAGGAGGAGGAGGAAAAGGGAAAGCTCTCCTCTACAGACGAATCTGCTCGTAGATGCTTCTATAGTAAGTGTAGACAGAAAAGCAGAATGAGAAAATCATCATTTTGTAACCCCCAGTGTAATAACTGACTCAGACAAGGACCAGGGATCAATAGTGGAGCCTAATGGAGCCTGATCAAATACGTTAAGTAAAAGGTCATCAGGAAACAGGATACAGATGGTCTCCGACTTACAATGATTCCACTTAGGATTTTGTGACTTCATGGTGGTGCAAAAGCCATACACATTCAGTAAAAACCGTATTTCAGCAACAATACAACCATTCTGTTTCTTCACTTCATAACATCTTCCATGAGATAGTCAGCACTTTAGTATAAAATAGGTTAGATGGTTTTGCCCCACCGTAGGCAAATGCAAGTATTCTGAGCATATTTAAGGTCAGCTAGGTTGAGCTATGATGCTCGGTAGGTTAGGGGTATTAAACACATTTTGAACTCACGGTATTTTCAACTTGTGATGGGTTTATTGGGATGCAGCCCCATCATAAGCGGAGAAGCATCTGTGTCCCCACATCCCAAAGCACCACTCCATGGATGACTTACCAATCACAAAGGAGAAGTGAGCCTTCACAATGGAGGCATCTGTCAGCAACAGGCAGAAGAGCTGATGCCTTTGCTGGTTGATGTGCTGGGAAGTACACATCACCTGCGTGGCGTCCCAGCTGGAAGTGGGATGTAAGTCCAACCCCAAGGAATGCATCAGGCAAATCCACCGTGGCCGTGTTCTCTAGGACAACTGACCAGACCCTTCGGAGGGTACAATGTCAGGAAGAGCTACGGGGAGCTGGGCTGGAGGACACTAAGGAGACACAGAGCCAGACGCAACGCATGCTGTGTGGATCCTGCATGAAAAAAATATGACACTGAGGGAATGCTGGTGTAATTTAACTGACACTGAGTTTTCCCAAGCATGGTCCTGTCTTGTCAGGTGCAGGAGAAGACACCTGTCCTGAAGTTGCAGAGAGAAATATTAGCAGTGCCGTTATCAACCATCTTCTTTCAGGTGATGTGGCAAAAGGAAGAAGAGAGAGAGTGTTATGTGTGTGAAGAGGGACAGGAGAGGAGGAGAGGAAGCGGGAGGAAGGTGAACGTGGGTGAAGGGGACGCAGGTATTCGTCGCACTGCTCTTTCTGTTCTACGGGTGAAGGGGACGCAGGTATTCCTTGCACTGCTCTTTCTGTTCTACAGATTTTACACTTTTTAAAAGTAAACACATAATAACATTTGTAAGGGAACCCCTGAAGCTGACCTGCCTGGGCGTGGATCCGGGCTCCACTAGGGACTAGTCATACGCTCTTGGGTCAACATCTCAACCTCCCCCAGCTGTTTGACTATTTCCCCTGAGGTAAAATAGAGACAATAAAATCTCCTTCATAAGGGTAGTGGGGAAGATTAAATAATGTTTTTTGGGGAGGGGGAGATGGGGTCTAGCTCTGTTGCCCAGGCTGGAGAGCCGTGGCTCGATCTCGGCTCACTGCAACCTCCGCCTGCTGCTCTCAAGCACTCCTCCCACCTCAGCCTCTCTAGTAGCGGGACTACAGGCACGTGCCACCGTGCTCAGCTAATGTTTTTAAAGTTGTTTTGTAGTGATGGGGTCTTGCTATGTTTTCCAGACTCATCTGAAACTCCTGGGATCAAGCAATCTGTCCACCTTGGCCTCCCAAACTGCTGGAATTACAGGTGCGAGCCACCGTGCTTGTCTGGATTAAATGGCTTAATACTACAGAGTTTAGATCTGTCTCTGGGCATTGCTGTCACTGTGAATGACATCACAGCAGCAGATGGCTCCCTACGTGACTCAGTAAGTTTCACAGAGCACAGTGACCTATCCCAGGTCTTGAGAATGCACTCTAAACCCACAAATCCCAACTAAAAAACAGGTGACCTTAGAACTAGACCTCAAGATAAAGTAAATTAAAATTATATTAAAGCTATATTAGGCTGGGTGCGGTGGCTCACGCTTGTAATCCCAGCACTTTGGGAGGCCAAGGCGGGCAGATCACTTGAGGTCAGGTGTTCGAGACTAGCCTGGCCAACATGGTGAAACCCCATATCTACTAAAAATACAAAATTTAGCAGGGCATGGTGGTGCGCACCTGTAATCACAGCTACTTGGGAGGCTGAGGTACAAGAATCGCTTGAACCCAGGAGGTGGAGGTTGCAGTGAGTCTAGGCTGCACCACCGCACTCCAGCCTGGGCAACAAAAGTGAGACTCTGTTTCAGGGAAAAAAAAATGCATATTAGTCATTGTTAGTATGCATATGCCAAAGAAGGAAGGAATTTGGCATTTGGGCCCCTTCCTCACTCCACACATACAAAACTCACTCAAAATGGATCACAGACATAATGTAAGAATTAAAACCATCCAATTCTTAGAAGGAAATACAGGAGTTAAGTCTTTAAGATTGTGGGTTAGGGAAAGCCTTCTGAGATACGGCATCAAAAACACAAGCGACAACAAGAAAATAGTTAGACTGGACTTCATCAGAGCTAAAAGCTTTGAGCTGGGCGCAGTGGTTCACACCTGTAACCCCAGCACTTTGGGAGGCTAAGGCAGAAAATTGCTTGAGGCCAGCCTAGGCAATATTGTGAGCTCCTGTTTCTACAAAAAATAAAATAAAATGATAAAAATAAATTAAAATTAAACACTTTTGAACTTCACTGGAAACCACTAAGAAAGTGAAAAGACAATCTGCAGAACGGGAGGAAATATTTAGAAAATACATATCCGACAGGCTGGTAGGAGACTTGTATCTATAACACATAAAGAACTCTTACAACTCAGCAATAATAGGAGAACACAATTAAAAAGTGGGCAAGGGGTGTGACTAGATACTTCTTCTTCAGAGAAGATATAAATAGGGCAATAAGCATATGAAAAGAGGCTCAGTATCAGCCAGGTGCGGCGGCTCATGCCTGTAATCCCAGCACTGTGGGAGGCCGAGGTGGGAGGATCACTTGAGGCCAGGAGTTCAAGACCAGCCAGGCCTACATGGTGAAACCCTGCCTCTACTAAAAATCCAAACAAAATTAGCTGTGCATGGTGGTGCACCCCTGTGGTCCCAGCTACTCGGGAGGCTGAGGCACAAGAACCGCTTGAACCGGGGAGGCAGAAGCTGCAGTGACCCAAGAATGTGCCACTGCACTCCAGCCTGGGCAACAGAGGGAGACTCTGTCTCAAAAAAAAAAAAGAACTTTCCCTTTCTGATAATGACACCTGTCATATTGGATTTGCCACCCCCACACCCTCCTCCCTCCCCACAGGGACTTCATTCTAATTTGATTACCTCTATCTCCAAGTACATTCCCTTTCTGAGGACTTCAACACAGGCATTTGGGGAGGGGTCACAGTTCAGCCCCTGACACCCACGGAGCCTGCTCTGAGCACATCCCAGCCGTCTGCTGTCACATCGAGCTGCTGCATTTCCCCTTCAGCACACACTACGTCCTAAAGCTCTCTGTTCACTCTTCCATTTGCCTGCTTCCTGCCCGTCTTCCAGTCCTTCTTTCTGTCCCTCATAAGGACACGGGTTCTGACACGGGATCCATGCAACCAAGGCCCTTTAGCGTCTGCCTGCTGCAGCATCTCCAGGGCCTGGCAGGCCTGGCACGCTACACATTTCTGCTGAATGGCAGAGGCATGAGCACACTCATCCCATCTGATGGTCCACAACGCAAGGGGAGACACCAGGGAGGATTCAACACTGTAGAGGGCACGGCTCTGCCTCCAAGGAAAACCACAGTTCAACGGAAAGGACGCAACACAACCCACTCACGACGCTGTGAAATGAACAGAGGGAGAAGAGAGTTCAGTGGAATCTGAGGGTAGCACATTTACAGAAAACTAGTTCTGAAGTCACCTCTCGAGAAACCAACACGATGTGCCTTTAACAAAGAACACGGCTTAAGGAGAGAGGAGCTCCTGGAAAAGGGCAATGGTGTGCAGCTGGGCCTGACCAGTAGGAAGACGGGCGGTGCCTGGGCAGACAGCGCGCACAGGTGAGTGTGCTCACCCTCAGAATGCCTCCGTGAGTCCAGAGGGAGGGGCACCGTGGTGCGTGACTCACAGGCTTGGGAAGAGAACGGTTCAGAGCCAGTGTCAGGAACCCCACTCTGGGACTAAGACGAGTGAAATGTCAGGATCCAAGATGCACCTGACACCTCTTTGTGTTTGAACTCACTTGATTAAAAAAAGAAATTAACTGGCAAGTAAAAATCGTCTACATTTACAGTGTACATTACTTTTTTTTTCTTTGAGATGGAGTCTCACTCTGTCACCCGGGCTGGAGTGCAGTTGTGCAACCTCAGCTCATTCCAACTTCCTCCTACCAGGTTCCAACGATGCTCCTGCCTCAGCCTCCTGAATAGCTGGGATTACAGGCACCCGCCACCACACCCAGCTAATTTTTGTATCTTAAGTAGAGACAGAGTTTCGCCATGTTGGTCAGGCTGGTCTCGAGCTCCTGACCTCAGGTGATCCACCCGCCTCGGCCTCCCAAAGTGCTGGGATTATAGGCGTGAGCCACTGCGCCCGGCCTCAACATGATGTTTTGATACACATCCACCCTGTGGAATGGCTAAATCTAGCTAATTAACATATGTGTTACGTCATACTTGTTTTTTGTGGTGAGAACAGTTGAGATCTACTCTTAGCAATTTTCAAGGATAAATCTATTGTTGTTAACTGTAGTCTCCATGGCCTGCAATACAGATCCCTTGAACTTATTTCTCCTGAGAGTTCAGGTCCTTCTCCAATATCTCCCCACGCCCTGCGCCCCCAGCCTCCGCTACCCACCTTTCTGCTCTCTGCTCCTATGAGAACTCACTTGATTTCTTGTTTTCCCAAAATGACCTCTCCAAGCACTTATCAGGCAGAGGGAAACTTCATAGGAGACTCTTTGTAAACGGCTTTGTGGCTAGCACACCATTTTCAGTAGAGCTGATAAAGTTTACAGAGACACTGCTTCCATTCCGCCCTGCAGAAAAGTCTTAAGAAACTCAGCGGCCAGGCCCCAACACAAAACACGTGAGGCCCCAGCTGTGAGGGGTGGGCACCATCACCTGTATTTATGGTGTTTTAAGCTTCAAGGTAATTCTGATGCACACCCGCGGCTGGAAACCGCTATGTCTAGATTTTCCTGCAGAGAGGCTGGCTTGCATTTTAACGGTCTTTTTTGAGCATCTGTCAAGTCAAACCAGCATTGCTTGTCTTGTGGCAACAGAGCCGGGCTGAACGTGCCCACAGCACATTCGGATCTGACATCACTGGGGTTACGGTGATTCTCAATGGGGGCCAATGGCATTTTGGGTACAACTCTGATGCAATGAGTTGATTAGAATCAATTCAGATAACCAAAGTGTTCAATCATGGAATAAGTGCCTATCACTTTGGAAGGAAGTGACCTTTCGGAATTAGCTGTATTCTGCCACCTGGGACAACACCCCAACTCCCTACAGCTGCCCATCCCAAATACATGCTGGCAGCATCTTCCTCGTGATTAAAACTCAAAAGACCCTTTGCTTTTCACAGTGGGAAGGGCAGCGCACGGCCGTGTCCGCACACATGCTTGCAAACTAGTCGAGGGTAAAGTCACACAGAGTCGCAGCTGCCTTTAAATGACCTCACATCCTGCTTCAATCACTGGGGCTGGAGTCTGGAAGCCAAGAGGCCAGGAACCATCTGCTTCCCGCAGGTGCTCCTCTCTGCTTTAGAAGATGGGCTTCTTCTCTCTCAGGCAGAGCGTGTGTGCGTGCGCATAGTGTGTGCGTGTAAGCACGTGTGTGTGTGCATCTGTGAGTGCCTGTGTGCCTGTGTGCCTGTGTGTGCATGTGTGCGCCTGTGTGTGCCTATGTGTGCATGTGTGCACCGCCTGTGTGTGCATGCATCTGTGGGTGCATGTGTGTGCCTGTGTGCCTGTGTGTGCCTGTGTGCCTGTGTGTGCATGTGTGCACCGCTTGTGTGTGCGTGCATCTGTGGGTGCATGTGTGTGCCTGTGTGTGCCTGTGTGTGCATGTGCGCACCGCCTATGTGTGCATGCATCTGTGGGTGCATGTGTGTGCCTGTGTGTGCATGTGTGCATGCATCTGTGGGTGCATGTCTGCGCCTGCATCTGTGGGTGCATTTGTGTGTGTGTGTGTGCATGTGTGTGCCCGTGTGTATGCACACGTGCGTGTGTGTGTTCTAGGGCTGGGAAAAGAGCCTAACCAGGAAGGCCAGGATAAGCAAATAATTGTTTATATAGTTTTAATGAATTCTCTGCAGGATTCAATCCATAGAAAAGCTCAAAACTGGAAACAATCGCTTAGTTGTACAAGTGTTCACCCCACTGCCCACGCACCCAGCCAAAGTTTGATTTTTGGAGTTCATCAGTAAGAAATGTGTCTCTGCAAATGGGATTTTTATGTGCTTCCAAGTGAAAATACAGCTAATTCTGAAAGGTCAAAAGATCACTTCCTTCAAAAGTGATAGGCACTTATTCCATGATTAAACACTTGGGCTATCTGAATTGATTCTAATGAAATGCACCCTTACCACTCCTCTAAAATCAGTTTCATTCAAAACCCTTTGCCCAAAGGTTATTTTGGAGTTTTCAAAAGGAACACAACATCAACATTTTAAGGCAGTCAGAATTGCTAACAGCTGCCTTTGCTTTGAAGTAAATGAGGTTTGACAGCGATTCATCCTCAGTGAAATGCTGTGCGTGCTGGTTACAAAATCACTGCCGAACTCCACTCTACCTTAAGAAGTTGAAAAAATGTGTATTTACCTACAAAGGAGCACTTCAGCAATAGCTGAAATACTGGTACCATAAGCATATACACTTTTCACGTTAACATGATGAATAAAATGTACTGCCCCGAGGACTGCAGTTGGAGCCGATTTGAAAGGACAATGAAGATTAATACTAACGGCAACCCATGAGCTGAGGTGCTGACGTCGGGCTGAGGATGGTCGCGTCACAAACGCACACTCTGTGCTCTGAAAGCACCTAACGTCAGATTCCTGGGCATGGACGTCTATCGTCTCCCTCTGTGTTTTTTGGTTTGAAATGATGCCACATTAAGGGAAAATACTATGCACACGATGCCATTCATTTCTTAAACGTAGGGAGAGGATTTTTTTCTTACTTTGTTTACCATGTTCTCTGGACCCCTAAGGTTTGAAGACCTTAACTTTTGTCAGTAAGTTCAGTACATTCCACTGGTATCTAAGGGGAATCACAGATATTCCAAAGACTTATGATAAAGTAACAGCATTAATCTATGTAGACACTGAAATAAGAAGTCCAGGTATTCAGAAGGAACACATGGAACCTGGATAAAAGATCTCAGGAAGCAGTGGCCAAATGTTTTCCTTCTATCGGGAGAACAGGCTTTCCCATGTGCCCATCGACACATGCTCACGCCACGCCTGTGGTGTGCGGCGTGTGTGCTGAGGCCCACCGCGGGCACCATGCATGAGGTACCTGCTGCTTTAATCGTGTGAGGAAACGCCGGTGCCAAAGGCTGGTGTTGGCCTGAGCGAGCCGAGCCTGCCCTTTTCTGGGCTCATTCTTCGGGAGCCCTGGAGGCAATGAACCAACAACAAAACAAGAGAAGGAACGTCTTTTTCTGTTAGACACGTGCTGGTGATTCTCTTAGGGACCTAAATTCGAGCAGCAGAGATAATGGTGAGATACCCCATGTCAAAAGAGTCTCAAGGAGGAGAAGAGATGTTGTAGGTGGTCCCATTGCAAAGGGGATGTGAGGGTTGCCAGGACCTTTTATAGAAGAGGGGATGCAGCCCAGTCAGAGCCTGCCTGGGTTTCAAGAGCACCGCCTTCCCACTCCAGACTCGGTCCTGCAAACACAGATACTCTGGTGGTGGACTGCAGAGTGGTGCTGGGATAGATACATTTTCTCAAAAACGATGGAGCAATTTTATGGAGCTGACTGCTGGATGAAGAGGTTAGATCCACCCTGGCCCCCATGCCACCCTGTCATCTCTGATGGCTACCCTGCCTCCATCTCCTGCCACCTGTGAAGTCCAGTCCTTTCTTCTCCCTTAAATTCTGGAATTACAGAACATATGAAAAGAAAGAGAAAAGATCAAGTAAAAGGAGGCTTCCTGCAGAAACATCTTCATCCTGTTTCCTGTCCCAACCTTTTGTAACCTTAGCTACCTTCCTGTCAGAGGTAGTTAGAGGGTCAGAGAGGCAATGCCATCCCAGTTTTACTGTACGTCGTAGCTAGCAAGGAGAAATGGCAATGCGAAATGAAACGGTATTTTTAAACTTCCAGTTAGAACTTCAAACGTACTTTTGAACTCCAACGGGTATGCTGCTTGGCTCTTCTAGCTTTCAGAAGTGCAGAATGTTATTGACAAAGACGTCACCTCCGTAAATAAGAAAGGGAGTGATGGACAATTTCATACGCCCACTTTCAGTACTCAAGTTACATAATTACCTCCAAAATCGCAGCTGACATGCCTTCAGAGACAGAGCTGTTCACCACCGCGAAGCAGTTCTTCACCACAGCGTGCAGATCTCCTTGAGGCATCTCTCCGATCAGTCGTACCCCAGCAGCCCTGAGAAAACACGAAGCAGAGGGTGGCTCTCATCCCAGGAAGCTCATGGGCAGCAGTTGGGAGGAGGAGACATGACAATCTGGGTGAAACACTCTAGATCAACAAGTAAGCACTGCTGACAAAGCGTTCACCAGGAGAGCGATACTGGGGTAGAAACCCTCACCGCTCATGTCCCTGACAAGTACGGGAGGGAGCTGTTGAACATGTCTGTTCTTGTTTTCAATATGCTCAACAAAGACACCTGCTCTCAAGGACTACAAGAGTCAGAGATAAGGTTTCTGCCATTTTCTCTGTTTGATTTAGAAAACGTTTTTCTAATAATTCAACTTTTTCAAACAATTTTTAAAAATACTAATGAGACAACAAGAATAGAAATGATAGAAATAGGCCAGGTGCGGTGTCTCACATCTGTAATCCCAGCACTTTGGGAGGCCAAGGCGGGCGGATCGCAAGGTCAGGAGTTTGAGACCAGCCTGACCAACATGGTAAAACCCCATCTCTACTAAAAATACAAAAATTAGCCAGGCATGGTGGTGCTCGTCTGCAATCCCAGCTACTCAGGAGGCTGAGGCAGGAGAATTGCTTGAAACCAGAAGGCGGAGGTTGCAGTGAGTCAAAACCGTGCCACTGCCCTCCAGCCTGGGCAACAGAGCAAAACCTGGTCTCAAAAATTAAAAAAAAGAATGGAAATAGAAATACTAAATAGAGATGATAATGTAACAAAAGCCCTGTCCCCAGCACACAGCACTGACAGCCATTTTGTCACAGACGTTTTGCCTTGTTCTATTTTTTTTCACCACGTAATGTAAATCTGTGCCTTTCTTTGATCTTCTTCCTCGTCCCCACCACTGGCCACCACTCTCTGCCACGCGTCCCTTCTCTGAGTGGGTGATACTTTTACACACATGCGTCTGCACCTGGGAACGATCTAAAGGTCCCTGATTATAGATGGGAACAACCAGTCTTTGTCAGTGCCCTATGCGGTTGGCATGGCCAATGCGATCTGGCCGGAATCCTGAGGGGCTGTGGGAACATCACTTTACAGGGGACTGGCCCAAATGAGACCCATGTCTTTCTGGTTCTGCTCATTCCCATCGCCCCACTTAAAATGCAGACTGATGACGCAGCTCCGGAGCCACGATGTCACCTTCAGGATGGGAGCCACGGGCGAAGGAAGGCCGGACTGAGACAAAAGCCAGATCCCCAAAGTCTCAGGGAAGCTTCCATTTTGCTCCTTGGCTGACCACCCTCAGACTTGTTGATGTGAGCAATGAAAGTTCACTCTGTTCAAGCCTGCGCTGTTGGGTTCCTGGCAGACAAATGCAGCTCACAACCAATACACCAACAAATTGCTCTGCAGGCAGGCGGTGACAAAGGGTGGTATTCCTCCATTCTTCCAAACCCTTGAGAGTTTAAATCTTTCCATTTGGCCAATGTGATCCGTTACTAATTATAATCACAAAGTGGTTTTTATTGGCATTTCCCTGGGCAAATGATAGTGCTTGGGATGCCACGGGCTGGCTGGGAGGATGGACGAGGCAACACCTGTAAACTGCTTGGAACAGTGCCTGGGACTGGACAAATGCGAGTTAAGGTAAGTTAGGGGACTCAGGTTTCCTGTTCTGCAGCATGTCTGGTCTCCACCAACTCTTACCTTTTCACTTTGGCTTTTACTTCCCTTGTAAACACTGGATCGACCTGAAAAGAGACAAAGATAAATGTTAGCGGTTGCCGCCTGCTGGCAGCGCTGCCAGACGAAGCACGGGCCTCAGTCTGCGGCCCTGGGGGCATCCGTGGCTGTGCAGGGTGATTGTGGAGGCCCCGGGCTCGGGAAGAGGCACCGCGTGGTCGCACATCACCTGACACTTGCAGCTGAAGCACCTCTCCAGCGGGGACCTGCTCGGGACAACAGGCTATGTGATACAGAAACTGGTGTGTCAGCCAAGGCTTGCATTGACCAAGGAGCACTCATCCCAGATTATTCATGACTCAGCAGGCCCTTCGTGAGCTGAAAAATCTACGCAGTGTAGCTGGATGTTGGATGGTTTTCCAAGGACACTTCCACAGGCAGAAGCCCTAGATAGAGCTTCACAGATCGTCACAGTGATTAACCTGCATGTATGCTTTGAGGTCATTAAATGAGGCCTTACTGCTCGCTGGACACATCCCCCAGTGGCCGAGTCTACAACATTGAATTCAACCCACTCAAAACTGTGGGCACTGATGATCTGACTGTGGAGCCTCTCATTCAGCATGAGGATGGTAAGCCAGAGACGGTTATCAACAGACTAAAGGCTCTGAAGCCCAAACAAAGCCAGTTCTGAAATATTACCAGAACAAAAGCGTGTTGGAAACATTCTCCGGAACAGAAACCAACAAGATTTGGCCCTATTTACATGCTTTCCTACAAACTAAAGTTCCACAAACAAGCCAGAAAGCTTCTGTTACTCCATGAGGAGAAATGTAACTATTAATAGTTAGGCAGGCCAGACACAGTGGCTCACGCCTGTAATCGCAGCACTTTGGGAGGCCGAGGCGGGCAGATCATGAGGTCAGGAGTTCGAGACCAGCCTGGCCAACATGGTGAAACTCTACCTCTACTAAAAATACAAAAATTAGCTGAGTGTGGTGATGTGCACCTATAATCCCAGCTACTTGGGAGGCTGAGGCAGCAGAATCTCTTGAACCCAGGAGGTGGAGGTTGCAGTGAGCTGAAATCGCAGCATTGCACTCCAGCCTAGGTGACAGAGCAAGACTCCATCTCAGAAAAAAGAAAAAAAACGTGGGCAATAGATGGGCAAACCTCCTAGTCCTTGCATTTAGAAGCTACTTTCCCTAAGACTTCCAGTATGTATGAATTCTTTGAAAATTACATTACTTTTAATTCTCCTGATTTTATTCTGGATACTAAGGATGTGCTAAATGAGTCAGATACTAAGATTCATCCTTTGGAATCATCTAATGTGTTTTATGCAGTTATCCTCAAAAACGTCAGCAATGTCTGAACTTTTAAAACATCTATTGGAGCAAAATTAAAAGAGCATTTGGTAGTAATCCTTTTGTTCAGTTAATAAGTGGTTGATAAAGTTTCCATATTTTTCCAGAAAAGTTTTAAAAAGTTGCATGTCATTTGGGCAAAATACGTGATCAGGAATTTTTGCATAGATTGATGGCAAAAAAGACATTTCCAGCATTGTGGAACATGGTGAGACACTATGTAAAATTCCAGAAAGTAAGCAACTGGATTTACAGATTTGTTGTAAGACACAAATTCACGGCTGCCTTTACACTAAGAAATGTATATGCTAGCCATATATGCCGTATTTATTTTGTTGTTAAGCATACTTTCAGTTGACTCAGAATTTTCAATTTGCTATAAAAACATAACAATATATAGAAAAATATTACTTTAAGATGACTTGTTTCCTTTGAAAATAGATATGTACTGAGGGTTATGATTTATGTCAGAAATTGACATTATAAGTCCTTGGACAAGCACCAAAGTTAAATGAATTTTCAACGAAGTGTAATTAAAGTCTCTATGTTTTTAGATGTGACTCCGGTTAAGAAATGTGTTTTAGGATCTACTTGCTGGTTTTTCTTTTAGATCCTAATGTTCGATCTGCCATGATAAATAACAAGTTACAGTCCCACCCCCCTGCTAAAAAAAAAAAAAAAAAGGGATAAAGAGAAAACCCGTGGCACTATGTAAATAAAGTCAGCACACTTTGTCGGTGGTAAATAGATGAGGCATGCCTGGGAAATGCTCTCTTGGCATAAATAGCAATCGATCACAACGTGTAAACAGGTGTGCCAATAAAAAGAATTTACATGACAGGTTAACAAGGACCAGGAAAGTGAGTGAGTTTCCTGAAGGAGTCCTTTGTTTCTGATCAAAGAAATCGATACCTGTTAGCATTCACTGCCAGTCACCTTATTTTAAGGAGAAAGAACTCTATTGGTGTCATCTGAGCAGCCATTTAAAAATTGGAATCTAAGGTGATTCCTTCGTGGGGCAACAAGGATGGCTGCTGGTGTGCTGTGTGGTCTGGTAGGAGGGGTGGGGCATTCGAGAGGTGGAGGAAAACCGTGATTATGTCTTCCACGGCGTGTGCACTCTGGCTTTACTTGATGCCAAATCAAATGAAACAAGCCCGCATACAAGCTGCTATTAATTGCCTTTAAAAATCTGTTCCGTTTTCTCCCAGGTACTTACAATACAAGTGCCAGTAAGTGGTTCTTATGTATTTGGGGGGTAGGGGAATTTTATTTTCCTTTTCTTCTGATATTTTAAAAATTCATCGATCTTTCAAGATGAACCAAGTTTTTAAAAAAGAATTACAGTAAACACTTCTTTCTTTATAAAACTTTCTATAATGCCTGATTTGAATGTTAATCTTATGTGCTTTCTAAAAATGTTGTGAGCTACCAAACTTATGGATTATCATTAGGTTATCAGGCATACATTAGCCTTTAGCTGAATCGAATGAAATTTTGTAACTGTGGCTGTCACTCTGTCCTTGGTCCTTCACAGGGCCTGCTCCATCCCAGCCTCCTTTCTGCTGCCTGATGCCTCAATGGCTTTTGAAAGACTGTGTTCTAATAAATGATCTTAAAACAGTCTAACAAATAACTAAAGATAAATGTTAGCAAAAGCCTGAAATAAGGCTAAGTCTAAGTCTCCAGGGAATTACAACTAATGGCAGCAGAGCCAGACTCAACAATTCAGAGTGGGAAAAAAATAAGTGGGAAATGGTACTGTGAACCCAGCTATTAAATAATAAAAACAATAATAGTTAAAAAACAAAAAAGAGAGAGAGCAGGCACAGTGGCTCATGCCTGTAATCCCAGCACTTTGGGATACCCAAGGAGGGTGAATCACCTGACTAGGAGTTCGAGACCGGCCTGGCCAGCAAACATGGTGAAAGCCTGTCTCTACTAAAAATACAAAAATTAGCTGGGCATGTGGTGCACACCTGTAACCACAGCTGCTCGGGAAGCTGAAGCGGAAGAATCGCTTGAACATGGGAGGCGGAGGTTGCAGTGAGCTGGGATCGCGCCATTGCACTCCAGCGCAGGTGACAGAGAGAGACTCTGTCTCAATAAGAGAGAGAGAGAGAGAGAGAGAGAATATTTCAAAGAATACATATAGGCTCTGGTTAGGAGCCTATAAAGTTACACCTGGGTGTGGCGAGTGAGAACCCTTCAGCCAACTTAAGGTCTTGAGACAGAGTCATTTCCAGAAAGGGGACAATCTGACAACAACCCAACATTGCAGTGAATGTTTTGCCTAAATGATGCAGAAGGATTTTGTCACAAAAACATTCAGGCAGAATAGGTTGGAATCCTTAGTAAATCTATGACCAAGGGTCTGACCATATAAAAATATTTTTAACAGGATGACACAGTTGGAAAGGCAAGGACCTGTTCAGCAGCTGATGAATGAGTAAACACAACGTGCCTATCCACACAAAGGAGTGCCACTCAGCCATGACAAGGACGTGCTGACTGAGGCTACAGTAAGGGTGAGCTTTGAAAACACGATGCCACGTGAATTACACCGGACAGAAAATACTCCAGAGTGCACGATTCCATTTATAGGAAATGGCCAGAGCAGGCAAATCATAGAGACAGAAAGTAGACCAGCAGTTACCTGGGGGTTGCTTGGGGTCCAATTAGGAGTTATTGGGGTGAGGGGGAAATGGGAAGTGACTGCTAAATGGATAGAGGGTATCCTTTTGGGGTGAGAAAAATAGGAATGAGATAGGTGTGATGGTTGTACAACGTTGTGAATAGTCGTGCACTCTAAAATGGTGAATTTCGCGGCATGTGAATTCCATCTCAACTTTTTAAAGGCCAAGGGCAGCCTTTTCATTAGTCACCTAACATCCTCCAGTCAGAACTTGACTCCTGCTTCACGTCTGGAAGGAATACGTGCTTTGGGGCAGGGACTGTGTTCCGTCCCGTTGCATCCCTGAAGACTAATAACATGCTTGTTGGATTCACGCAAAAAGTAATGGCAACGTGTTCAAATGTATCACTCCTCAAAGACAGGCCACAAGTTTTTAAGCAAACTCGTAGTGGTTGTGTGGAGGCACCAGACCGAGGGGACTCTGGACATGGAGGGACAGGGTCAAGGGCCCCCAGGCACCAAACTAGCCTCATGCACCCTACGGACCTCTCTGCCTGTCAGTTTGATCATCTGTCCAACGGGAACTCGAGCGCCTTGGGATTGCTCGGAGGAGTAAATGACTTAGACGACATGAAGGGCTTAGTTAGAACGGTGCCTGGGACACAGTAACTGCTACACCTGTTGCAGAAGAACAAAGCCTAATGTCAAAGTCTTATGAGGAAAATGCTCAAGTAACAATGAGAGCTACAAATGGCATCACCAATACAAAATAATCTATGAGCTTAATCTCACATATATTACATGTGTATACTATATAATATGTAATTTCTGTATATGTATATACATACATGCACATATGTGTATATACACACACATACATATATATACCTATGCATATGTGTGTACATATATAGATAAATGTATTGAAAGTGTACATGTGTATAATATATAATATGTAATTTCTGTATATGTATATACATACATGCACATATGTGTATATACACACACATACATATATATACCTACGCATATGTGTGTACATATATAGATATATGTATTGGAAGTGTACATGTGTATAATATATAATATGTAATTTCTGTATATGTATATACATACATGCACATGTATACACACATACATATATATACCTACACATGTGTGTGTACATATATAAGATATATGTATTGGAAGTGTATATTACATGTGCACAATGTATAATATGTAATTTCTGTATATGTATATACATATGTGCACGTGTGTGTACACACACACACACATATATATACCTACACATGTGTGTACATATATAAAATATATGTATTGGAAGTGTATAATATGTGTTAATATATAATATGCAATTTCTGTATATGTATATACATATGTGCACATCTGTGTATACACACACACACACATATATATACCTACACATGTGTGTACATATATAAGATATATGTATTGGAAGTGGGGTCTGACTTGCTTAGGGTCCGTGTCCCTATCCAAATCGCTTGTTAAATTGTAATCTCCAGCGTTGGCGGTGAGGCCTGGCAGGAGGCGACTGGACCCCGGGGGTGGTTTCTAACAGTTCAGTGCCACCCGCCTAGTGCTGGGTTGGGGTGGAGCTCTCAGGAGAGCTGGCTGTCTGAAGGGGTGTGGCACCTCCCCCTCCGGCTCTTCCTCCTCACCCAGACAGGTAAGACATGCTTACTTCCCCTTCGCCTTCCACTATGATTGCAGGTTTCCTGAGGCATTCCCTGGAATGCTTCTTGTACAGCCTGAGGAACCTGAGCCAATTAAACCTGTTTTCTTTATAAATTACCCAGTCTCTGGTAGTTCTTTTAATACAGGGTCTCACTATGTGGCCCAGGCTGGTCTTGAACTCCTGGGCTCAAGTGATCCTCCTGCCTTGCCTGACCTCCCAAAGTGCTGAGATTACAAGCATGAGCCACGGTGCCTGGCCGAGCTTAATCTCAAATGTGTACTTTTTTTTTTTTTTAAGTAGTAGAGATGGGGTTTCACTATATTGGCCAGGTTGGTCTCCAACTCCTGACCTTAAGTCATCTGCCCACCTTGGCCTCTCAAAGTGCTGGGAATGCAGGCATTAGCCATCGCACCCAGGCTCAAATGTGTACTTTTCAAGTTACTTACACATTTGAGATTAAGTGACACTGCCAGTCTTCTGAACACTATAGAACTGGGAGGTAGAGAAGCTCCCTGATTGCCTGAAAGGAACTCCTGGGTTCCCAGAGGCAGCAGCCACACTCCTGACCACCAGAAACCTCGCCATGACATGACTGTCTTGTGCAACAACCTGGCCTCAGGTGAGTTTGCTTACCGAGGTGCTGCGAGGACCTTCCTAGGGCGCCGTTTCACCTGCTCCAGCCCACTCACAACAAAGCCGCGGTGTGCAGTTATCTATATCGAATCCAACAGCAAAGTCTTCAACAAAACAACCAACACCCTTGCCTCTCCTGGTGTTATCAACAATGAATATAATTTTAAAGTACTGAAAAAATTCCTAAAATTATGCAAGTATAACACAAAATTCTAAACATTCCTTCAAAGATACAAGCAGAGGGTATAAACACATTTTGCTAATGCCATGCCTGCAGTTTCTTCCCAGCTGCTTCTCCCGTTGAGCGGGGAGTGAAGGTGTATTCAATTTCTATTCTCATTTACACTTTACCAGTAGGCATTATGAATTACAAACCAGGTTGGTTTAAAGAATATGATGATATCCCAACAGTTATAACACTAACTGAAATAATGCTGCTTTCTAGAAACTTTATTTCCGTTTCTTCTGGCAAGGAGATGTTTCAGGTGTGTGTATTAAACCTCAGATCCTTCAGATGACCAGAAAGCCTGAGATTTAACCCAAAGGATTGGTAATGTGAAGCTTGTTGACATCCCTAAGGTCATTACGTCACTGAAAATTTGCTGTTAGCCTTCTGCAAATTTGGATGCATAAGAAAATTTAAAATTATTCCTAGAAATCTATTTCAGGAGAAAAATTCATAGCCGTACACATTTTTTTGTTTATTGCTGTTGTTGCTATTAATAGTTAATTCTTCTTGGCCACCCACTCTGTGCAGAACATGTGCTAAGTCCTTTATGTGCATTAGCTCACTTCTTCCAACAACCTGGTTATCAATACCCGCCTTTTACACATGAAGACACTGAAGCTCAGAGAGGTTCTATAAGTCAACCAGGATCTCACAGCTAGAAAGTTGCAGAGTCAGTATTCACATTCAGGATGCCAGGGGCTGGATTTGTAAAATTATGCTCTGCTGCCTCTCTGCTTTTGGTTCAAGTATTTCATCAAATACAGCTCATAAGCTTATGCAGATTATGGAAAGCCTATCTACTTATTAATTTACCCACTACACCCCATCCATGTCTGTTCTCACACTGTCAATAAAAACATATGCAAGATTGAATAATTTATAAAGGAAAGAGGCTTAATTGACTCACAGTTCCAGTGGGCTGAGGAGGCCTCAGGAAACTTACAATCATAGTGGAAGGGGAAGCAAACACGTCCTTCTTCACATGGCAGCAAGGAGGAGTGCTGAGCGAAGCGGGGAAGTCCCTTACAAAACCATCAGATCTCAAGAACTAACTCACTGTCACAAGAACAGCATGAGGGTAACCACCCCCATGATTAAATGACCTCCCACTGGGTCCCTCCCATGACACGTGGAGATTATGGGATTGCAATCCAAGATGAGATTTGGGTGGGGACACAGCCAAACCGTATCAGTGTCTATCTGTGTCCCTGCATTTTCTTCACCAGGAATGTCATCCTCTGTCCCCAAAACCATCCTCTGAGATGCAGGCAGTGCCCCCTCTCTGAGACACTTTCCGATCATCCTGTCCAGAAGGAACATCCCCGCCCCCGGCTATCGCAGCACCTCCTCAAGGGACCACCGTCTTTTGATACTTGCCCACCCTCTCTTCCCAACTCATCTCCACGTCCCTCCCAAGGCCAGGCACGGGGCCCTGCGTACAGTTCTGTGCTCTCTGCAAAAGGAATGATTTCCAGCAGACCCTACCTTTCCACTTCCCATTTCTGATGCCTTTCACTCAAATTATCCTAAACAGCTGAATTACCCTATAACCTACCATCTTATCATGAAAAAGCACACGGTTCAATCAAAGTCTTTTTTGGGCTCCACACATTAATTTTCGAAATCACATTTTATGAGTATTTTTAGTTAGAAATTTATCTTGTTTTTAGTTTTATTAGCATGCCACTGCTCTCATAATAAATATTTAGGGAAAAATCATTTATCAAGGAAAAAGTCAAATTTTATAAGACCCACGAAAACACTTCAGCTAAAACTTAACTGAAGGCATAACAGCAACTGTCAAATTGAAACTAAAAAGTGTATCAAACTTTCCTGGATTTACCTTCCACATCAGTTTACTTTCAAATCTCTTAGTGAGGCCAAGTGGAACAGAGTGAAAGATAAAGAAAAAAAGGAGGGTGGATCTTTTTATTTAATGAAAGCGCATGTTATGAAATTTTAAAAGGCAAAAGCATCGCAAGCCACAATGAAAATTCTCATTTCCTCCTTCCAAGCTTATTTGTTTTCTAGCAAAATATATTGTTTCAACTTCCAGCCTTAAGGGAAATAATCTTTGATATAAGAAGTTATCGTGGGAAGTCATTAAGCTGCCATGCTCAAACCAAATGTTCATACCTGACTCCTTATCAAAGAGCACCAGAAAATGCATCCACGCACAATCCCCTGCAAGCAGAGACCATATGCTTCGCTGAAATGGTTGAACTAAGAGATCAAAGAAGCTTTAATAGAAAACCAAAGCCACACTCAAACCTTCCTGCAGCTAAAACAGCGTCTCAGCATGTCAGAGCAGAAAGGAAACATCGGCATGAAAAGATATTTTCTTTAACACTCACAGGATGCTGCCTAGGAACCAGGCAACATTCCAGGCGCTGTCCAAGTGTTCACTCATCAAATCCCTGCTGCAAACTGTGAGGCAGGTTGTATTAGCTTAGTCATCCCCATTTTACAGCTGGAGAAACTGAGGGCTGGAGCAGCTAAGTCATGTGCACCCAGGTAGCTAGATGCAGAGTCTATGGCGTGCGTGTAATCACTCTACTACACAGCCGTGTGGCTGTGCTCCAGGTGAGTCTTGCCAGCAGTTAGCATTGAATGATTTCATGTGGGACTACGACCCATCTTTTTAAAAAAGTTCTTGCTAAGAATTACCACAAAAATAAACGTGTATGGCATCTAAAAACTAAAACAGTGCTAGGCATGGTGGCACGAGCCTGCAGTCCCAGTGACTTGGGAGGCTAAGGTGGGAGGATTGCTTGAGGCTGGGAGTTCTAGGCCAGCCTGAGAAACATAGTGAGATCCTGTCTCTACAAATAAATACATAAACAAATAAATATAAATAAAACATATGCAGCCTCAGCAACATTTTAGGTAATCTAAGAACATCTACTCTGCTATTTTTTTTTTTTTTTTTTGAGACAGAGTCTCACTCTGTCACCTGGGCTGGAGTGTGTGCAATGGCACAATCCTGGCTCTCTGCAACCTCTGCCTCCTGGTTTCAAGCGATTCCCTTGCCTCAGCCTTCTGAGTAGCTCGGATTACAGGCGTGTGCCACCACCCCCAGCGAATTTTCTGTTTTCAGTAGAGATGGGATTTCACCATGTTGGCCAGGCTGGTCTCGAACACATGAGCCACTGCATCCGGCTACTGTACTATTTTATAAAGTGCTGGTAGAGTAGAAAATGCAAATTAAAAAGCAGAGGGATGATATTCAAAGCAAGCTGCTGCAGCAAGTGCCTCCTGGCTGCATCCAGAAATGGCCAGTGCAGAAGTCCACACAGATACACCCCGCCTGCACTGCCCTTTGCTGAAGCACCTCCAGCCTGTCCTGTTCCAGGTTCACAAAAGAGTGGGCTGGGACCCAAGCTGGGACAATCCAGGGCCCTCTTCCTGGACCCCGTTCTTGAAGAGAATGACAGAGACTGAGGCATGGATGGGGCTCCTTTTCTCAGGTCTGAAGCCCTGAAGGAAGGGCTTCTCGACTCGACACCCTGGCCTCTGGAATGCCTTGGTTCTGCCTAAATCCAAGCTGGCTTGCCAGCCTGTCCAGGAATTCTCTTAGTGAGTGTTCCTCTTCTTCTAATAAATAGCTTTCGGCTGGCATTGGGCCAGAGGTGGTTTCTGATGCCTGGGGCAGAGGCTCAGGACTGAACTGCTGTGGTTTCTTCATTGGGACCTCCTGAGAATTGGGGGTCCATGAAGAGAAATGGACACGAGGGAAGCACTGCTATAGATGCACTGCACTGCCTCCTAAAAACTGATGGAGCTGCCCGGGCACAGTGGCTCACACCTGTAATCCTAGCACTTTGCGAGGCTGAGACAGGCGGATCACCTGAGGTGAGGAGTTCGGGACCAGCCTGGTCAACACGGTGAAACCCCATCTCTACTAAAAATACAAAAATTAGCCGGGTGTGGTGGCACATGCCTATAATCCCAGCTACTCGGAAGGCTGAGGTGGGAGAATTGCTTGAACCCGGGGGGGCGGAGGTTGCAGTGAGTCCTGATCGTGGCACTTCACTCCAGCCTGGGTGAAAGAGCAAAACTCCATCTCAAAAAAAAAAAAAAAAAAAAGACTGTCTCTTCCAAGGCACACTAAGTAAGTAAGTCAATGCGATTTTGTACTAAGAGGCAGTGAACGCGATCTGGAAACGCTCCAGCCCTCCACAAGTGTCTAACTGATACCTAAAGGGTGTGTTCACTCACTGAGCTTTGCAGTTAACAGAAAAAGAAACGGGCGGAAGCAGAGTATGCTCCCACTGGCTGCCACAGGTAATGGTGAGATTCAGGGTGTTAAATCCGCTGTGTGCCATAGTCTTTCCAATAAAAATTTTAATGTGTCCCAAGAGTTGACCTCTTACCCACTTCTCAAACCCACCTCCAGATCTTCAGCACGTGCACAAGCCACACTGCAGCAGAGTCTACCACAAGCACGAAATCGCCTTAAGTCTCCTGCTAGTTCTGTATTCAGAACTCTGAAAATTAACCGATGTTTGGAAATTTTATAACGCTGGTGGAGGAGAGGGAGTTTAAGTTGAGTGGTTAGGGGAAGCATATCTGAGAGGGTGGCGTCTGAGCCAGACAGGTCTGCAGAAAGAATTTCGCCCGGAGGAAGCGGAAGCGCACCGGCCCTAACCAGAGAAGAACTTCAGCACGCCCCACACACCCACAGACCCACCCACATACCCCCAATCCAAGGTCACCCAAGTCACAGTGTTTCAAACTACACTGCTACTAGGTAGCAAATTACAAAGTCAATTGTGGGGTAAAATGAAAAGAAGCATTTCTCAAAATGGCATAGGATAGAAAAGCATGTCATAGCAAAAGGCAGCATGGGACAGTTTTTAAAACATCAGAATGCATGAATTGCATGAAGTAAAAGAAAGTGCGTTAACAGACCTTGTTTCTGACGTATGCGTGTGTGGTGTGTGCGCGTGTGCGCGTGGAGCTGGTTACTATGGCAAGTGTGCGGGAATCCGCTCTGCCCACGCCTGGAGCTACCTGTGGATACCCGCCTGGTCCCCACTCTGTGCTCGGTGACACCTGCTGAGTAACTGGAAACGGGCCTTGGTAAAGCGTTGACACCATGGACACTGATAAACAGGGCTTAGAGGAGATAGCGCTCCCCCATTTCCTAAAAAGCTCTCTCTCCCAGTGAGAAGTGGTTTCCTGCTTACAGTTAAAAACCAAACAACACGTGAAGACACTGCCCTATCCACAGCATGCGAGGCGCTGACGCGTGGGCCTAACGCTCCCGTTCCGAAGTTTCTGTTAGATTCAGTGCGGCCTCAGAAGCTTAGATACTCAACTTAACTCCATCCACTGAGATGATGTCAAGGTTTTTGTGGCAGTGGCTCTTGCTTTTCCCCTTAGATTTGAGAAAGACCTTCGACGAGGCAGAGATCTTAAATTAGAGTCATGCCCAGAGCCTTCGCTTCTGCTAAAGGCTCACCAAGGCCGGGAGGACCGGCGGCCTCACTGTGAACCGCAGCTGGATGTGGAAGGCTCAGTTTCAGCAAATCCCAGCACAGCTCGGGGCTATGTGTAAACAGGCACAGGCCTGGCGCTCCTGACTGTTTGCTTAAGCAGCAAATCCATATCTAAAGGGTGCCCGTTTCCATTTCCTAGGACTGCTTTAATTATAGATAGCAAAGTGCCTCGTGGAAGAGGTGCTTTAGAATTCTTAATAATTTATGAATTAAAAAGACTCTCGGACCACAGTCCTTCCCACCCGGGTCCTGGACGCGCTGCCGCAGAGCTGCCTGTCCAGCCCCCTTTTCTCTCTTCACTTTGTGTTATCTGCTCCGCCCAAGCAAACTGACGTGTTGGGCTGCATGTGCAGCTCCAGACGGGAACATCACGGGTTCAGGGCGGTGGTCTAGTTGGGTGGCGGCTCTAGGGGACTCCTCTGGGACCTGTACTTGCCTACCGCACATCTTGTCATCAGGTAGGTTACAGATGGCTTAGACTAGCGTGGAAATGGAGAGTGGGGGCCACTGTAAATCGTGGAGGAGCTAAAGCATCCCCAGATGGGGCTTTCCATCGCCTCTGGGGGCCTATGGCACCTTCAGCCAGCCCATGCCTCCATCTGTTCTTAATTCTGGAATGTCGAGTCCCAGTCAGCTCCTCAACAGCCAAAGCCATTTCGTGATTACCTTCTTCCAGAATTAGAAAAGGAAAGAAAATACAGATGCATTTTGTGTGTGTGTGTGTTTGGTGTGTGTGTGCGTGCGCATATGCTGACATGCGCACAGTGTTTAGTAAGATCCCAGCACTTAAAAATAAAGGCATTTCACTGACACTATTTTTCATAAACACACACACACGTACCTGTCCCTCCAAATAAAAAGAGGAGGCCTCTGGACTTGTGGCTGCTCCTGCAGAGTCAGCTCCCTGCCCTGCAGGGACAAGATTCCTAACAGCCACTTTAGGAGGGAAGGCAAACACTTTTTACTCTCATATTGTGCTTTCAAACATAGGCAAACGACAATTATAGGAGAGGTGCCATAAAGAAGTGGTAGAAGGGGGCGGGGCTCATGCCTGTAATCCCAGCACTGTGAAAGGCCGAGGCGGATGGATCATCTGAGGTCAGGAGTTGGAGACCAGCCTGGTCAACATGGAGAAACCCCGTCTCTACTAAAAATACAAAATTAGCCGGGCGTGGTGGTGCGCACCTGTAAATCCCAGCTACTCGGGAGCCTGAGGCAGAAGAACTGCTTGAACCTGGGAGGCGGAGGCTGCAGTGAGCCGAGATCACACCACTGCACTCCAGCCTGGGAGACAGAGCAAGACTCCATCTCAAAAAAAAAAAAAAAAAAAGAAGTGGTAGAAGAGACATATTTCCTCCGGGAAGCAAAAACATCTCTGACTGCTTCATATGAGAACAACAGCAGCAAGATGGCGTCACTCCTGAAAGACTATTACTTAAGAAGCCATTAAGAAGCAACTGGCACCTGCTGCCTCACCGCAGGCAGCCGAGCTGAGAGGACAGGTAAGTCTAGGAAGGCACCCTTTGTCAGCAGCTCTCTCTTCTCCCACCTCTGCATCGACTCATGGGCACCCTGCGTCTTTACTTCTCTGGAAGAGGGCTCTGTCACATACCCAGTGCTATCCGTGCGCCCCTATGTTTGCCCCCTGAACTAGCTTCCTGGAGAGAAAATGTGACCCCAAAAAAGCCAGACCCAGCGACCAGATCACCTTCGGTTCAGTGTCTGTGGAGGCTCCTCTCCGGCGGGGGCTCTTTTGAAGTATTTCTTCCACCCCACACGCTAATCCTTCACAGAACTCTTTCCCAAACGTTGGCTATTCACATGCACTTTCACAGTCTGTCCTATCTGCACACCATCGGGACCACTGCTTAGTTAATACGCTTTGTGAAGTCCGTTTATTTCGAAAGGAGATTTTCATGGTTGGAAAGCCGGTATCAAGCACTATACATAGGATGTGATATAAGAATGAAAACAATGATGAAAAAGAAAACCACGTTTTACATCCCTTCTAGATGCTGTTGCTGCGTGCCCGTGGCTCCAAGCCTGAGGCCTTCTCTCTTGATTAGCCAGAATTTAGCATCAAACTACAAGCTTTTCTTTCAACGTTCTTCAAACAGAAAAATGAAGAGAGAATTTTAAAAAGTAATAATAATGACTGTGCCTCTATGGGACTTAACATCAATTAGTGTGCTGGGAATTACCTTGTTGCCACAAGGCTAGCACTTAATGTGTGTGTGTGCACGCCTGCACACATGTGTGTATGTGTATGTGTGTGCACGCCTGCACACACGTGTGTATGTGCATATGTATGCATGTATGTGCATATGTACGTGTGTGCGCACTCCTGCACACACGTATGTGCATATGTACGTGTGCGCTCCTGCACACACGTGTATGTGCATATGTACGTGTGTGCGTGCCTGCACACACATGTGTATGTGCATATGTACGTGTGTGTATGTGCATATGTACGTGTGTGCACTCCTGCACACACGTGTGTATGTGCATATGTACGTGTGTGCGCACTCCTGCACACACGTGTGTATGTGCATATGTACGTGTGTGCACTCCTGCACACACGTGTGTATGTGCATATGTACGTGTGTGTGCGCACTCCTGCACACACGTATGTGCATATGTGTGTGTATGTGCATATGTACGTGTGTGCAGGAGTGCACACACGTGTGTATGTGCATGTGTACGTGTGTGTGCACTCCTGCACACACGGGTGTGTGCATATGTGTGTGTGCACACTTACACGTGTGTATGTGCATATGTACATATGCGCACTCCTGCACACGTGTATGTGCATATGTACATGTGTGCGTGCCTGCACACACGTGTGTATGCGCATATGTACGAGTGTGTGTGCACACTCCTGCACACAGGTATGTATGTGTGTATGTACGTGTGTGTGGGCGTATGTTAACAAACTGCCACATTTAAGCGTCATTTAGCTTCCATATGGTATTCATGTGGCCACACAGATTCTAGCCCTTGATGTTTCTGTTTGTTTGTTTTGAAACGGAGTCTTGCTCTGTCACCCAGGCTGGAGTGCAGTGGTGCGATCTCGGCTCACTGCAACCTCCACTTCCCGGGTTCAAGTGATTCTTGTGGCTCAGCCTCCCGAAGAGCTGGGATTATAGGTGCAGGCCATCAAGCCTGGCTGAATTTTGTATTTTTAGTAGAGACAGTTTTCACCATGTTGGCCAGGCTGTTGTCAATCTCCCGACCTCAGGTGATCTGCCCGCTTTGGCCTCCTAAAGTGCTGGATTCCAGGCATGAGCCACTGCGCCCGGCTAGCCCTTGACATTTTTCATACCTTATGTGGTCCTTTCCAGGTAAATATTTCCAAATGCCTTTGAAAATACGAGAAAAGCCTGCAACTCCCCCAGCATGCTTTTTGGGGTTTTCTAGGGAACTAGAAAAACTGTATAAGGAAGAACCGCAAAACAAACCAGGCTCCGTGCAGTTGTGTAAAGTTCCATTCACTCCGGTTTTCAGGGACACTGCTGTTTTAGGGACCAGAAACAGAAACCCCTCAAAGAAATGGAGTTGACACTGCCAGTGCTACACCCGTCAGGCTGAAAACACTAAGGGTGTTTGTTTTTTAGATTGCTTGAAGTCAATACAAGTTCATTTGCGTGAGATGACCAGTGCAGCCACACAGATTTTATCAACACTACAGACCAGGCAGCTGTGTAGTCTGTGGGAGCTGCAATCGCAAAACACCAGAAACCGGAGGCTGACAAACCACAGACATGCACTGCTCACAGTCCCAGAGGCTGCAGGCCCGACATCGAGTTGTGGGCAAGATGGGTGTCTGGCGAGGCCTGTTCCCATCCAGATGCTCACCGCATCCTTGCTTGGCGGAAGGGGCGAGGCAGCTCTCTGGGGCCTCCCTAACAGGCACTCATCTTCCCTTATGCCTGAATCACCCTCAAAGGCCCCACCTCTTAATACCCTCACACTGGGGATTAGGCTTCAGCATGGGAGTTTGGAGGGACGCATACACACAGGCCACAGCAGCAACCACAGAACAGAAACCCCACAATGAGGCCGGGTGCCGTGGCTCACGCCTGGAATCCTAGCACTTTGGGAGGCTGAGGTGGGCGGATTGTCTGAGCTCAGGAGTTTCAGACCAGCCTGGCCAACGTGGCTAAACTCTACTAAAAATACAAAAATTAGCCAGGCGTGGTGGCGAGCGCCTGTAATCCCAGCTACTCGAAGACTGAGGTGGGACAATTGCGTGAACCCAGGAAGCAGAGGTTGCAGTGAGCTGAGATCACGCCATTGCACAACAGCCTGAGTGACAAGGGTGAAACTCCATCTCAAAGAAAAGAAAACCCACAAAGACAAGGAGCTGTCACGGCCAGCAGTCCACCCTGTCTAACTGGAAACACTAGGTGTATTCTGTTTTCCAAACTGCTTGGAATAAGTATGAGCTCATTCTGGCGAGATGCCCAGTGCAGCCACAGATTCTATGACTCTAAGTGCTTGGGACTGCTGCCAGGACCGGCATGGAACACAGCAGGTATTGGATCCTCATCTGGTGAGGGATGAGTGAATATCCTGGAGTCCCCATGGAATTGGAGGCGGCATCTCCAAGTGTCTCCCAGGGGCTCTATCCTTGGTCACGGCCGTCATGATCGGGTCGGAACGTCTCCCGTCCCAGTGTGTTTCTCAGATTTACAGATACTCATTTCCACACAACAGGGCTCCCAAAGGTGTCACCTGCCACCCGATGCTGGTTAGAAGGAATGACAACAAGTTTGTTGAGCAATTTAAGGAAATTTCAAAAACAGTTTGGATCACACATAGCATTTGCCTTATGCACCAAATTAGATTAATTTTCACTTTGTATAACTTTAATTTTCTCTCTACTGAACTCCTCTGTATTTCTTTTTTGGTTTTGTTTGTTTGTTTGTTTGTTTTGAGACAGAATCTTGCTCCGTTACTCAGGCTGGAGTGCAGTGGCACAGTCTTGGCTCACTGCAACCTCCACCTCCCGGGGTCAAGTAATTCTCCTGCCTCAGCCTCCCTAGCAGCTGAGATTACAGGCACCCACCACCATGCCTGGCTAAATTTTGTATTTCTAGTAGAGACGAGGGTTTCACCATGTTCTCAGGACTGGTCTCGAACCTCTGCCCTCAGGTGATCTGCCTGCCTCAGCCTCCCAAAGTGCTGGGATTACAGGCAGTAGTCACTGCACCTGGCTGGACTCCTCCGCATTTCTGTAGAAGTAATTAGTTTTATGAAATAAATTAGTTGTAAAGATTAATTGTAGTTGTAATGATCTTTAAACCTTGGTCTAGTTTTCATTTTTTAAAAGGCAAACTGACTTCATTTACTTAAAAAGAGGAAAACCCCACTTGGATAGAAGAGCAATGTAAACTAATTGTGGAAAATATATAAAAAGTATACATAAGGAAACAAAGGTGAGATCCATGTTTACGGCGCATCAACTTACTTCAGGCCCCACAATCACCAGGTACACATTGGGCTCCTCCTGGTGCCATTCTGGCGAAGAAAAAAGAAAGCAAAGAAACACTTAACATGGGTTCCAGCCACGGCTGCAAACATAGTTTACTTCAGTATAAATTTCTCAGTTATTATTTCATACCATTTGGCTTTCATTCATAATATTAGTCAATTTAAATAGTACTTATTTAGAATTTCTATATTTGACATTTTATGATTTTAAGCAGAGTTTTTTTCTACAATAATATCCATTATCTAGATTTCTAATTTACTGGATAACTAGGATGAGTGTCCGATATCACTACAATTCAATGTGGACTTTGGAATATACTAAAGCTATATAGATTAGCTTAAACAATAAATAAAACTCCAAATGCATCATACAGATTGGTATGTGTGAAATATTTTCAGGTAAAATTCTTTTAGTCTTACAATTATTTGCTATTTTTGTGATTTTCTTGGAACTTGAGGGCATAGGACAGTGGAAAACAAGTGGAAATTCCTCCCAGAGCTGCTGATCCCACACACTGTTTTTCTGGTCTTTTCGAAAGTAGCGATCTAGAAACAGCTCTCACGTGCAGAGAATGAGCTAAGGAAAGCTCAAAGCCCTGAAGAGAGAAATGCTGAGACGCGAGCCCACAGGAATTCCATAAACAACGGAGGAAGGTAACCAGCAAGCACACCTGAAAATGCGCCCACCAGGTAGAGAGGGTCCTTCACTTGTCGAAGTCCACATATCAGAAGAAATACGTGCAAATTGTCAGCACTTTGGTTAATCTCTGTAAGAGAAGAGTTCAGAATGTTTTCAGTAGGGAGGACTCTGGATGCTGCCGCAGCAGTGATATCACAGAAGCATTCAGAAGTGGAGGCCTCTGACTTCGAGGCCAGCTGCTCCTATTCTTACCTTTTTATTTTTGAGACAGAGTCTTGCTCTGTTGTCCAGGCTGAGTGCAGTGGCACAATCTCAGCTTGGCTCACTGCAACCTCCATCTCTTGGGTTCAAGCAATTCTCCTGCCTTAGCCTCCTGAGTAGCTGAGATTACAGACACGCACCACCATGCCTGTCTAATTTTTGTATTTTTAATAGAGATGGGGTTTCACCATGTTGGCCAGGCTGGTCTCAAACTCCTGACCTCAGATGATCTGCCCGCCTCGGCCTCCCAAAGTGCTTAGATTACAGGTGTGAGCCACTGTGCCCCGCCCCTACTCTTACTTTTATATTAATGTCCTTGCTGTCAACTATTCCCACCAAAAATGCTTTCTGGTGGGAAAAATGGAGCTGGGCTCAGGCTGTAAAATGCCACTTCACCTCTGCTGTAAAGAAGAAGCATGAGGCAAGGGAAAACTGACTCAACTATGACTTAAATAGTAGCCAGATATTCTAGAAAAGACTTAGATATAATTCCAGATAGGAAGAATAATTTATTGATGAAACTAGAAAAATGTACTCATGAACTCATATATGCATAGAGGGATACACACATCTAAATAAACACATGTCCTGGAATCAACCCAAATGCCCATCAATGATAGACTGGATCAAGAAAATGTGGTACATATACACCATGGAATACTATGCAGCCATAAAAAGGAACAAGATCATGTCCTTTTCAGAGACACGGATGGAGTTGGAATCCATTATCCTCAGCAAACTAAACACTGCATGTTCTCACTTATGAATGGGAGCTGAATGAGAAGAGCACATGGACACATCAGGGGAAGGACACACACTGGGGCCTGTCGGAGTGTGGGAGAGGCAGGAGGGAGAGCACCAGGAAGAATAGCTAACGGACAATGGGCTTAACACCTAAGTGATTGGATAATCTGAGCCATTGCGCCAGGCCAAGAATGAGGCTTTAGTGTGGAGACTCAGCCATCCTGGTTGCATGAAGCCCTGAACACATGATGAGCTCATGCAGGACCCAGTGAAAGTTTAGCCAACTGTAAGTGTCCAGGTGAGCCTGGTGGACACACACGAAGCGGCCCTCATGGAAGAAATGCATCAGGAGAAATGCAGGGTGGCTGCTTTCAGTTGGTGAATCTTATATTTTTTTTCTTTTGAGACAGAGTCTCACTCTGTTGCCTAGGCTGGAGTGCAGTGACCCGATCTTGGCTCACTGCAACCACCGCCTCCCAGGTTCAAGTGCTTCTCCTGCCTCAGCTTCCTGAGTAGATAGGACTACAGGCACGTGCCACTGTGCCCGGTTAATTTTTTTTTCTATTTTTAGTACAAATTGGGTTTCACTATGTTGGCCAGGCTGGTCTCGATCTCCTGACCTTGTAATCCACCCACCTTAAAAGTGCTGGGATTGCAGGTGTGAGCCACCACGCCCGGCCCATCTTTTTTTTTTTTTAATGAGAAAATATGTTTAATTTTGTAATAAAAGTTTCTGGAAAAGAGGCATAAATTTAGACACATTTGCTTCACAGTCCAAATTTCCTATAGTGCATCTGCTCTCTGATGTGAGGGATCCCTGTCGGGTGCCATTGCTCATGCCTGTAACCCCAGCACTGTGGGAGGCCGAGGCGGGCAGATCACCTGAGGTCAGGAGTTGGAGACCAGGCTGACCAACTCGTTGAAACCCTGTCTCTACTAAAAATACAAAAATTAGCCAGGTATGGTGGCGGGCACCTGTAATCCCAGCTACTTGGGAGGCTGAGGCAGGAGAATCGCTTGAATCCAGGAGACGGAGGTTGCAGTGAGCTGATATGGTGCCACGACACTCCCAGTCTGGATGACACAGTGAGACTCCATATCAAAAAAAAAAAAAAGTGAGGGATCCAGACCAAGACATCTGCAGATACAGGAAAAAGCTGAGCCTTATTAGCAAAGGACTTGGGAGGCCTTAGAGGGTCCGTACCCCCATCACAGGACAAATGGGAGCAGCTGGCACATCCTGAGGCGGCTTATTCCAGCTCAGCAGACGATGCATTCAATAGAAATTGCTAATATAAAAACTTCAGTATTTATAACCTGTATAATGGACTATAAAATCATGCAGGTTAGTTTTTCTTTCCCAGGATGGGCATTCATTCATTATTTAATTCAAACACTGCCATTTTCTCTGTGCTATCCAGATCTTGAACAGAAATACAACTAGTCTGAATATAATGAGTTATGGAAACCACTTTAACACAATCACAAGAGCTTCAAGAAATTAACACCTAACTGGAGAAAATCTTTACTGAAATGTTAAGATCGAGATTGTCGCTCTTAGAAAAGCCTTGGAAAATTGTCATAGCCTCTGAATAAGCTGTTGACAATATGCATTGTCAACTTTCATTGAAATATGTTGAGTTTTTAATATTTCCTTAATACTTTTTTTTTTTTGAGATGGAGTCTCAGCCTGTTGCCCGGGCTGGAGTGCAATGGTGCGTTCTCAGCTCACTACAACCTCTGCCTCCTGGGTTCAAGTGATTCTCCTGCCTCACTCTTCCAAGTAGCTGGGACAACAGGTGCAGGCCACCATGCCCGGCTTATTTTTTTATTTTTGGTAGAGATGAGGTTTCACCATGTTGGCCAGGCTGGGCTTGAACTCCTGACCTCAGGTGATCTACTGGCCTCATCCTCCCAAAGTGCTGGGATTACAGGCATGAGCCACCACGCCCGGCCCTTTCCTTAATATTCTAAGTGGAAATGCAAACCTTAGGGAGTCCTTGTTTAACCAAAAGTCTCAGCTAGAAGCTACATGCAGAATTTGAATTGAGGTCAGAAGAATTTGAGGTTAGACATTTGAATATGAGGTCAAGAGTCAAGCTATTCACTTTCATAAATGATTTTTTTTTATGGAGAAAACTTTACAGGATTGAAAGATCAGGTAGGAGAAACAGGCAAAGCCTACATTACTAGGAAAGAGCCAGTAATGAATGCTAAAATTTGCAAGTGAAAGTTTGATGAGGATAGAGATTAAGAGAGCCCTCTCAAAAATTACTTATTAATTACAAAGGAAATATAATACCTGTACAGTACATGAAGGAACCAGGGGATACCAGCTTAACTAAGGGAGAAAAGCTTAGCCCAGCACACATGGCCTGTGTGTAGACACACACACACACACACACACACACACACACACACACACACACAGTTTATATAGTCAGAAAAAGATCTCTGGTATTGGGACAAGCTGATGCCTTCCACATCCAGACGTGACTCCCTGAGAAGGAAGCAGCATCACGTCCCTCACATTTTTAATGTGCATGGAAGATCTATTCACATACACAGCAGGAGGAAGAGAGAAGGAAGGAAGGACAAGGAGAACCACAAATGTGCCATAAAAAGGGGGAAAGTCAAGAATCAGTATTACCAAATTGGAAAAAAAAAAAAAGCAAATACCAAACAGTCTACAAAGATGGCATCCAGAGATGGCATTCAAAGCACTGTCTGAAGAACCTAGGTGCCATCAGGTGAAGAGACTATGTTTCTGTATTTTTGCTGTGTGAGAAGTATGAGTGCTGGAATTTTGTTCCTTTGCTCTGACGCACTTAGCTACTGAGAACTCCAGGCTCTGAAGACCCGTTAGCATTTTGGTCACGTAGGCTGGAAAAAAGTGGCCCTCCCACTACCCATATCCCAGGATCTCCTGGAAAGATGATCCTGGGAAGAGAACCATCCATAAGGTGCAATATTGACTTTAAGAGTTTTTTGACAATGACATATGGTAAGATAAACTATTATGCTGCAACTCAGTCACACGAGATATATAAATACGCACAGACACAGAGGTTATATATAATTAAAAACAACTTTGGTTTATTACATGCAAGACACTTAGATGTTTTCTGTTTAATTTCACTTCCATTTTTGAAAGTGCTGGTCCCTGACTTACTAAATTCATGATGAGACCCCTGACCTGCAGGACGCTGCAGGGAGATGAGCAAATCCTATATTCCTTTCCTCTCTCCTCATCTTCTTCCTGGGCTGGAGATTAAATGTAATGGGAATATAGGAAACTAAATTAGAAAATGATGGAATGAAGGGCTATATGCCTCGTCTTATTCTAGGTTTTTTTTTTTCCAACGACCTTGTAAGAAATAATAAGAATAAAAAGAATAGTGTAATATAGGATATCTGGTGCAAATTGAATACAATGAAATAGTCAATGGATAGAAAAACAAATGCCAACATGTAAGAAACTTTTTTTTTTTAGGACCTAGTACAGTACCTTCCACTTTTTTTTTTAGAAAAAAAAAAAAAAAGGAATAAAGACAGAAAGAAAAAAAAAATGAAGAAGAGGAAGAAAAAGGAAGAGAAAGAGGGAGAGAGAATGGGAGTATTGCTTTATTGCCCAGGCTAGAACGCAGTCTAAAAATGGGAATTGAAAACCTCTTTTATGCCAATAATTGTGCGTAACAATGGAGACAGGAAGGAATAAGGGAAGAAAATAACAAACAAGCAGCCAACCAATATTGCATTTAAACCTATGAAATGCTATGCAATTATTGAGCAGTGATTTACTTCCAATTATGTAGTCACTTTTGGAATAGGTGTGATATGGTACTGATAAGAATGTATGTTTTGTGTATTTGAAGTGGAGAGTTCTATAAATGTTTAATAAGTTTAGTTGTTCCAGGTCTGAGTTCAAGTCCTGTATATCCTTGTTAATTTTCTATCTCATTGATCAGTCTAATATTGACAATGTGATGTTACAGTCTACCACTATTATTTTGTGGGAGGCTAAGTCTCTTTACAAGTCATTAAGAACTTGTCTTATGTATCTGGGTGCTCCTGTATTGGGTACGTGTATATATAGAATCATTAGCTCTTCTTGTTGCATTGATCCTTTTACCATTATGTAATGTCCTTCTTTGCCTCTTTGGATCTTTGTTGCTTTAAAGTCTATTTTATCAGAGGTGAGAATTGCAACTTCTGCTTTTTATTTATTTATGTTTGCTCTCCGTTTGGTTGGTAAATATTCCTCTGTCCCTTTGTTTTGAGTCTTTGTGTATCATTGCATGTGAGATGGGTCTGAATACAGTGTACTGATGGGTTTTGGCTTTTTATCCAGTTAATAATATATATGAGTTTAATACTGCCATTTGATGCTAGCTGGATATATTTTTGGAAAGGCTGATACTGGTTGCTCCTTTATATGTATAGTGCTTCTTTCAGAAGCTTCTGCAAAGCAGGCCTGGTGATGGTGAAATCTCTAAGTACTTGCTTGTTTGCAAAAGATTTTATTTTTCCTTCGCTTTTGAAGCTCAGTTTGGCTGGATATGAAATTCTGGGTTGAAAGTTCTTTTCTTTAATGATGTTGAATATTGGCCCCCAATCTTTTCTGGCTTGTAGGGTTTCTGCTGAGAGATCTGCTGTAAGTCTGATAGGCTTCCCTTTGTGGGTAACCTGACCTTTCTCTGGCTGCTCTTAGTATTTTCTCCTTCATTTCAACCCTAATGAATCTGACGATTACGTGCCTTGGGGTTGGTCGTCTTGAGGAATATCTTTGTGGTGTTCTCTGTATTACCTGGAGTTGAATATTGTCCTGTTTTACTAGGTTGGGAAAGTTTTCCTGAATAATCTCCTGAAGAGTATTTTCCAACTTGGATTCATTCTCTTCGTCAGATTCAGGTACACCTATCAAACGTAGATTAGGTCTTTTCACGTAGTCCCATATTTCTTGGAGACTTTGCTCATTCTTTTTTATCCTTTTTTCTCTAATCTTGACTTCTCGTTTTAGTTCGTTAAGTTGGTCTTCGAACTCTGATATCCTTTCTTCTGCTTGATCAATTCGACTGTTAAAACTTGTGCATACTTCGCAAAGTTCTCGTGTTGTTTTTCAGCTCCATTAATTCACCTATATTCCTCTCCAAATTGTCTATTCTCGTTAGCATTTCGTCAAACCTTTTTTCAAAGTTCTTAGTTTCTTTGCATTGGGTTAGAACAAGTTCTTGTAATCCACAGAAGTTTCTTATCATCCACCTTCTGAAGTCCACTTCTGTTAATGGATCGCACTTGTTCTCCATCAGGCCTTGTTCCGTTGCTGATGAGGAACTGTGATCCCCTGTAGAGGGAGAGGCATTCTGATTTTGGGTATTCTCAGCCTTTTTACGCTGGTTTCTTCCCATCATTGTAAATTTATCCATCTGTCGTCTTTGTGATTTCCGACTTTCAAATTAGGTTTCTGAGTGGACATCTAGCTTGTTGATTCCCAGTGCCGAAATCTGAGCAATCCACTGCGCCGGCCAAAACAGCAGTGTTAAGATTGATGGTGCTTTTCTGCCCGGGAATCGGCCAAAAGGGGACCCAGTCCCGCTCACTCTGCACCAAGAACTGCTGCGCTGAGGCGCCAGCAAAACTGCCACGTCGGCCACAAGAGTCGCGCTGGCGACCCGTGGGGCTCCTCCGCTGGGAATCTCCTGGTCTGTGAGCAACAAAAATTCGTCTGAAAGTGTGGTGTCCTCTCGTTCTCTGCACTTTCACTGGGAGCTACAATCTCGAGCTGCCAGTGGTCAGCCATCTTGGATCTCTCTCCTATTCTAGGTTTTTTAAAAAAACAAAAACTAAAAGGCAGAGACAGCATTTGGATTTGAGTAGCTTATGTGCACTTTTCACATATACAATATCATTCACAGAAAATAAAGATTATAGTGGAAAAATCCTGATCAAGTGTTCAAGCACTCAGGCTCATCACACGTAAGCATCAACTCTGATGAATTACATTTCAGGCTCCCTAAAGCCCCTGGCAGCTTTAAGGCGGTATGAATTCTTAGCTTTTAACAAGGAACTATTAAATAAGGTGGGCCTGCTGATGCTCAGAAGTAAGGCACATACCTAACTAATTTTTTTAGTAAATTTTGTCTCCCTCTTTTAACACCAAACTTATTTTTATTACCTTTGCTTTTCCTCTAATATCTAGGTTATCCATGAGTCAAGGTTTGCAGTCGTCACTTACAAATGCACACATTTACATGTCTTTCCGATAGTAACATTTCCTGGAGAACGGTATTTTTATCTTCAAAACAAAATGTGTTGTTTTCATGATCTGGCATATTGCTGCCAACAGCTACCCCCACGTTGCTTCATCTCCCAAGTGTGAGTCGTTGGCGGGCTCAGGAACAGAAGTCCAATCCACGCTGAGCCAGTCTCTATGAATGTATTCTATTCCAGAAGCTCTCTTTATTATTTTCTTTCTTTCTTTCTTTTTGGGACAGAGTTTCACTCTTGTTGCCCAGGCTGGAGTGCAATGGTGCAATTTTGGCTTGACTGCAACCTCCACCTCCCAAGTTCAAGTGATTCTCCTGCCTTACCCTCCCAAGTAGCTGGGACTACAGGCATGAGCCACCACGCCTGGCTAATTTTTGTATTTTTAGTAGAGACGGGGTTTCACCATGTTGGTCAGGCTTGTCTTGAACTCCTGACCGTGATCCACCGCCTTGACTTCCCAAAGTGCTGGGATTATTATTTTCACTTGTTCTTACAAAGAAAAAAGAACTTCAGTCGAACACATTAATTAGACTTACTAGCTGAAAAAGCTGATTTTGAGGGCTGGGAAAGAATAAAGGCTTCTACTAACACTAGTTTTCCATATGAAAAACAAGTGAGTTTTCCTAGGACTAGCCCGAAGAGGAAAAATGCTACAATCTGAATTAGGCAAATTTGAGTCTCCATTATAGAAATACGAATAGAGTTGACAGAGAGATAGAGATGGAGGGGGGAAGACAGAAATAGCAATAAACCTAGAAATACAATAAAACAGAAATCAGAAAAGCAGGAAGGAGTTACCCAGTCAAATTTAAGCTTTCATAGATTTTAGGTTTGATAGGCTGCAAGGAATCATTACTTTAGATGTGTTGGTCATTGGAATTTAAAGGCAAAACTCATAGAACGTGGAATTGTTTAACATTTAAAATGTATCTGGAAATGCACAGAAAAACTCAAAGACCAGGTAACTAATTTGATGTCTACACATCCAGCTTCCTATCAGAATAGCTACTGTCAATATTATGTCAAAAAATTACAACAATGCCATTTACTACATTTAACCTGCTTTATTCTTTATTTGTTCTTAGTTGATCTGTTTGCATGTGAGATAATGTAAACATAAGAGGGGTTTAATGTTGTAGCTTAAGGAGACTTAGTAATTTGTGAGCCAGGGCTTAGAGATCGAATTGAGTATTACCAGAAAACCTGTGACATTCTGGAAGAGCAGAATTCATTGTGATGTGGACATCAGACATTTAAGAAGCACATTGCAAACCCTGGTGACTAATCAATTACTGAGCTGTTTATATGCAGTGTTAAATGAGGCGCTTCCCACCCACTCCCCCCTGATTTCAAGGTTAATAGTTGGTGAGAAGGCAGAGGGTATTTGATCAAGGATAGTCTCTACCAAATTCACTCTATCTTCTGTTTTCACTGTCTGCAGCTCCAAGACGGAGGGACGAATCACACTCACAGGTTTCCAGTGCTCCAGAGGCCAAGGGAAGACAGACTAAGGATGATGAGGATGGCCCATCCCCAGAGTCTGAGAGATGATGACAAAGACAAATGACAGCACAAATGCGAACAGATGCCTGATCATAAAACCCAGAGACGCAGATTCATCCCACATCTACCCTGAAGCCGTTATCTGCCACTGTCAGCTACCAGAGCCACAACCAGTCTCTCTAAGCCCGTATATTCTGAATACATTTACAACTTCTAATTGCACACATTAAGATTAAGCAGCGGCCAAGTAGGTCTCCAGAGGAAAACGCTTCCTAAGGAGTGTTTAAAATCTCCGGGCTGTTCCCTTAATCATTCAATAGCAAGACCAATGAAACAATCAACCCCGAGACTATGGAACTTGATGACAAATCCTTCTCCTGCTAAAAATTATGAATCTTAGTTACAATGCCATTGCTTCCTGTGATGTATTGAAGACAGACTAACCTTACAACAGGAAATTGAAAATGGGCCCACTCGTTCTGAGTAATGGTCCATGTAACTGACATGACGAAGCCGCAGGGGTCGTGTGGGTCATCTGTAATTCTGAGAAGAGCCATGCTAGTGTGGCTGAGATTGATGAATACACCACGAAAATGATTTCTGATAAAATGCTTGGAAATTTTTCTTTTCAATAGGACTTAATACTGATATAGAGTATGTGGTAGACACTTTGCTTCAAGTCTTTTTGTTTCATTTTATTTTAGTTCTGGGACACGTGTGCAGGATGTGCAGGTCTGTTACACAGCTAAACGTGTGCCATGGTGGTTTGCTCATCTATCAGCCCGTCACCTATGTATTAAGCCCAGCATGCATTAGCTATTTTTCCTGATGCTCTCCTGCTGCCCCAGCCCGACCCTCCCCGACAGACCCCAGTGTGCGTTGTTGCCCTCCCTATGTCCATGTGTTCTCATTGTTCAACTCCCACTTATAAGTGAGAACACGTGATGTTTGGTTTTATGTTCTTGTGTTAGTTCACTGAGGATAATGGCTTCCAATTCCATCCATGTCCCTGCAAAGGACATGATCTTGTTCCTTTTCATGGCTGCATAATATTCCATGGTGAATATGTATGACATTTTCTTTATCTAGTCTATCTGCTTTTGTGAATAGTGCTGCAACGTACATACGCGTTCATGTATCTTCATAACAGAATGATTTATATTCCTTTGGGAAATACCCAGTAATGGCATTGCTGGGTCAAATGGTATCTTTGTAGAATTGCCACACTGTTTTCCAAACTTACATTCCCACCAACAGGGTAAAAGTGGTCTTATTTCTCCACAAGCTCACCAGCATCTGTTGTTTCTTGACTTCTTAATAATTGCCATTCTGAATGACAAGCAATGTTATTTCATTGTGGTTTCGATTTGTGGTTCTCTAATGATCAGTGGATGATGAACTTTTGTTCATACGTTTTTTGGCTAATGTATGTCTTCTTGTTTCAAGGCTTTAGCATGAAAACAGAGTTGGGGTGTCTTTCTGTTGGCGGAGGGCAGAGAATTGATTTTGCAACTTCAGTCTCTTCTTAGAAGTTTGAAGGAGTAGGCCAGGCATGGTGGCTCAAGCCTGTAATCCCAGCACTTTGGGAGGCTGAGGCAGGCAGATTACTTGAGGTCAGGACTTCAAGACCAGCCTAGCCAACATGGTGAAACCTCATTTCTCCAAAAATACAGAAAGTTAGCCAGGTGTGGTGGTGTGCACCTGTAATCCTAGCTACTCGGGAGGCTAAGGCAGGAGAATTGCTTGAACCAGGAGATGGAGGTTCAATGTAACAATATTTTACAGAAATTGACAAGTTAAGCCCCAAATTTAAATTAATATTCAAAAAAAAGAGAATAGCTAAAACATTTCTGAAACAAAGTTATTGACTAACACTACTTGGTTTCTAGACTTACTATAAACCTACAGCAACAAGACAGCATGGTATTGGAATAAAGATAGACATAGATAATGAAACACCACATACAGTCAACTGACTTTCAACAGAGGCACCAGAGCAATTCAACGGGCAAGGAAAAACATTTCCAATAAATGATGTCAGAACCATCTAGATATTGTTATGAAAACAAAACAAAACAAATTTTGATCCCTACCTCATACCACACACAAAAAGTAATTTTACATGGATTTATAATCCTAAATGAAAGAGCTACAGCACTAAAACTTCTAAAGACATTAAAAGAAAAAAAGAGAAAGAAAGAAAGAAAGAAAAACATCATTGTGACCACAGGGTAGGTAAAGATTTTGCAGACAGGACTCAAAAGCACTAACCATCAAAGAAAAAATTTGATAAACTAGACTTCAATAAACTTTAAACCTCTTCTGCTCTTTAAAAGACATAGTTAAGCAAATGAAAATATAAATGAGAGAATGGTAGAAAATATTAATGATAGATTTGTCTGACAAAAGGTTTGTACCTGGAATATAAGGAAGTTCTACAAACCAGTAATTAAAAGACACACACAATTGGCTAGATACATGAATGGCCAACGTGCATATAAAAAGATGCTGAACAAAATTAATCATCATGGAAATGAAACGTAGAAGAATGACAATGAGACACCATTTCATTATCTCCCTAGAAAAATTAAAATTAAAGACTGTTGGCCAGGAGCAGTGGCTTACGCCTGCAATCCAGCACTTTGGGAGGCCGAGGCAGGCAGATCACCTGAGGTCAGGAGTTTGAGACCAGCCTGGCCAACATGGTGAAACCCCATCTCTACTAAAAATACAAAAATTAGCCAGGAGTGGTGGTAGGCGCCTGTAATTCCAGCCACTCAGGAGGCTGAGGAAGGAGAATTGCTTGAACTTGGGAGGTGTAAGTTGCAGTGAGCTGAGATTGTGCCATTGCACTCCTGCCTGGGTGACAAGAGCAAGACTTCATCTCAAAAAAAAAAAAAAAAAAGAAAAGAAAAGACCGTCTACTCCTTTGGTGAATGAGAATGCGGAGTAACTGAAGCTCTTTTCAGTTTCTGTGGGAGTGTAAGAGGGTACACCTTGGAGAACTGTTTGGATATGTTTTATAATGTTAATCACATAGTGAAGGTATGTGACTTACAGGCATTTATCCAAGAGAAGTGAAAATGTAGGTCACCAAAAAACCTTGCACAAGAATACTCGTAGTAAATTTATTTGTAATGGTTAAAAATGGAAAACAATCACGCCTGTAATCCCAGCACTTTGGGAGGCCAAGGCGGGTGGATCACGAGGTCAAGAGATTGAGACCATCCTGGCCAACACAGTGAAACCCCGTCTCTACTAAAAATACAAAAAAATTAGCTGGGCATGGTGGCGCGTGCCTGTGGCCCCAGCTACTCGGGAGGCTGAAGCAGAAGAATTGCTTGAACCCAGGAGGCGGAGGTTGCAGTGAGCCGAGATTGAGCCACTGCACTCCAGCCTGGTGACAGAGCAAGACTCCATCTCAAAAAAAAAAAGAAAAAGGAAAACAAGCCAAAAGTTCATCAATAGAAGAAGAGATAAATAATTTGTGATCTATGGAATGGAATACTCCACTTAGGTGAAGTTCAAGAACAGATAAAACTAATGTAAGAAAAGAAAAACTAGACTAGGAGTCGCCTATAAATACACAAGAATTAAATATGGAAGAGGGCCTGAGAGAAGTTTCCTGAGTGGTGGAAATGTTATCTTGATTAGGGTATTTGTCACATGGGTATATATCCTTATCAAACAATTACCTAATTTTATACTTGAGAACTCGGCATTTCACTACATACAAACTTCAGAATTTCTTTTTTTAAAAAAGATGAGTTGACTCTATTCTACTGACAAAATGAGCAAAGAAGGTAGGTTAGAGTGGTAAGCAAAGCTTGATTTCATTTTTGTCTTTTAAAAATCATTATTTACATATAAAATTGTTGAGGAAGATCGGATCAAACATTAATAGCAGTTCCTTTCTGGTGCTGAAATTTCCAATGATTTAAATTTTTGTTGCATTTTTTTGGCCAGGCATGGTGGCATATGCCTGCAGTCCCAGCTACTTGGGAGGCTGAGGCAAGAGAATCACCTGAACCCAGGAGGCGGAGGCTGTAGTGAGCTAGGTCACACCAATGCGCTCCAGCCTGAGCAACAGAGCGAGACTCCATCTCAAAATGAAAAAAATTGTGTTGCATTTTCTGATATTTTCTCATTTTTCTACAATGATAATTTAATTATATGTGTAATTAATAAAGTAAAATAAAATGAACACATGAGGTTGTTATTCTTACAAAGAACAAATGTCACAGGAAATGATACTGAAAATTTGGGAAGCAGGTGCTAAAAACAGCATCAGAAAGGCCGGAGACCCTCTCTCTCTGGCCTTCTAGCCCTGCTGTTCCTCAAAAAGATAAAACCACTCATGAAGTTGTAGACAGAGGAAAATTAACCTTGTTCTCCCTGACAACCACTTTTTCAAAACCACATGAATGTAAGGTGCTGCTGAAACTAACTGCCAAGAAGCACGTCATCAAAATCCTCTAAGATTTCATATCTCACCTGAATGTTGAAGAAAGGTATTCCAGTTAAAGGCGGCATTTGGTGTTGTTGCAATTCCTGGGTCAAAGAAACAAAGAAAGGGAAAGTCCACTTTGATGCAACTGCTGAAATACAACCAATGATTTTGTGTTGAAGCTTATTATTATTATTATTATTATTTCTGAGTCAGAGTCTTGCTCTGTTGCCCAGGTTGGAGCACAGTGCCATGATTTTGGCTCACTGCAAACTCCTCCTCCCAGGTTGAAGCGATTCTCCTGGCTCAGCCTCCCAAATAGCTGGGATTATAGATGCCTGCCACCACACCTGGCCAAATTTTGTATTTTTAGTAGAGACAGCGTTTTGCTGTGTTGGCCAGGCTGGTCTCGAACTCCTGACCTCAAGTGATGGACCCGCCTCAGCCTCCCAAAGTGCTGGGATTACAGGTGTAAGCCACCATGCATGGCCTACTTGTGTTGAAGTTTAATTAACGGAAGCACCTGGTTTTTATAAAGCCACTCCACGCTCTGAGTGCTCCACTGAAGTCCCATGAATCTCCCAGCACAGAGGGTTAAAGAGAGCCCATGGATTCCACAGGAGAAAAGACCCACCCCTTTCAGCCCAGGATCCATGACAGGCCCAAACTGGGTTAGACAAACCAGGAGTTCCTTAAAAATGCCAGGAAGTAACAGGTTTCAAAAACACTGTCAACTAAACAGCCCCATGTAAAAATTATACCTCCCTTCAAAAGTCCACTCTCAACCCTCACCAACTCATGCCTGACGGTCTGCTGTCTATTACTTCCTCGGAAAGAGAAGCCACATTTAATTTTTGCTGAAAAAAATGAGTATTTTGCAATTGAGAAAATCCAGAGGCAATATCTAACAGGTTATTTTGGTAACAAACATTTTGAAATTTTATAAAATGTAAGTAAATCAAGTCATCTAACGGCCTCTAAAACCTGCATAATCATTATTCACACCGAATGATACTGACAACAGCTATTTAAGGAGTGCCCCTCCAAGCCAGCCCTAACCCTAACCGTGCAGGTGCTCTCCCCACTCCACTGTAAGCCTCAAAGGCCCACTGAGCAGACTGGTTCCTCCAGTTTATCCAGCTGGAAACTGAGGTTCAAACAGGTTAAATAGGCTTCAAAATGCACAGTGTGGAGGTGGTAGACACTGTGTTCAAACTATACACCGCCTCAGAGCCAGGATTTTTCCTGCTGCACCAGCTAAAATGTCACTGAAGCCAGTGCAGCAAGGACACGGTGAGGACAGGGTGGCATGCCTCACTCAGGTACACCTGAGCACCATGGAGTCCTCGGGAGGCGCGAACGCCTGGCCTCAGCATCTGCACTCCTTCTAACCTGAGCTCGGGGCGAGTTACTTGTTCTTCGTTGGAGCTAGGCTTTCCATTATTTCTATCGTGCAGTAGTACCGTGGTTCACAAATTGTTTAGACAGGCCGGGCATGGTGGCACACACCTGGAATCCCAGCACTTTGGGAGGCCGAGGCGAGTGGATGACCTGAGGTCAGGAGTTAGAGATCAGCCAACATGGTGAAACCCCGTCTCTACTCAAAATACAAAAATTAGCTGGGCGTGGCTGGGAACACCTGCAATACCAGCTACTCAGGAGGCTGAGGCAGGAAAATTGCTTGAACCCAGGAGGCAGAGGCGGAGGTTGCAGTAAACCAAGATCGCACCATGGCACTCCAGTGTGGGTGGCAGAATGAGACTCAAATACACAAAACAAAAAAAACTGTGTTTAAACCTCAGAAGGTTTGATGAAAGGCCTCAGATGCCACCGAAGGGGTAGGACTGGGCGGGGAGGAAGGGGGAAGGTGAAGCGGGAAGAGCTCCAGGTCCCCTAACTCAACTCAACTGAAACAGAAGCTCTGCATTTGTTCGGTTTGCTTTTTCCAAACGTACTGCTGATGGGGTATATCATATTTCCACTGGCGAAAAACGTTGTGATCTGCATTTTACATTGTTATTTTATAATTTCTCCTATTTATCTTTTATTCAAATGTGAGAAAATCATAATAATGTAGCCATTCTCAGGCAGATTGCTTGAGCCCAGGAGTTCAAGACCAACCTGGGCAACATGGCGAAACCCCATTTCTACAAGAAATACAAAAAAAATAGGCTGAGCATGGTGGCCCACGCCTGTGGTCCGAGCTACTTGGGAGGCTGAGGCTGGAGAATCACTTGAACCCAGGAGGCAGAGGTTGCAAAGCCGAGACTGCACCACTGCACTCCAGCATGGGTGTCAGAGCCAGACCTTGTCTCAAAAATAGAAAAATCAAAAATCGACATTTTACTGATTAAGTAAATCTTAGAAATCATATTATCTCCTCCCTAAACATCTCAATATGCGTTTCTAAAGAATGCAAACTTATTCTTTTAAATACATATATTTATCACATATAAACATATTTTTATATATTCATTCTCTATCCCTGTATGTAAGTAAAGATTTTAAAATTCTTACCTTGACTCTGGACGTGGATCTTACCCTTAGCATGCGGCTTTTGAAAGGAGGAGAGAAAGAAAAGAAAATTACATTAGATAGTCCATGACAAGTGCTTTTCAGAAATAAAATGAAGGTCATTAACAACAACAACAAAAGCCTCCTGGAAAACATCACGGAGAATCATCTACACAGCTGCTCAGGCTCATTACTCATTAAGAGCAAAGCGTTACATCTGCTGTTAATAGGTTTTGCCATTAAAAATACAGCATCGATAAGGTAAGAAGCACACACATACAAAAAGTCTCTTAAATGAGGCCTAATGCAGTTTTGCAAATTTTCAGCTGCGAGGTTAGTGGAGAGACGACTAAAGTTCAGCCAGAGAGCATGCCAGCGCCGGCCCGGCCGATGCAGGTCCTGCCTGGCGTGGAGGTGGAAGTGTGAGGAAGCATCGTATGGGTTATGCAGCCCTGAGGGGAAGAATACTCCCACTACCCCCAGAAAAAATGAAGAAAGGAGCACAAGGAAAGGAGGAACTGCCAACATGTTCGGAAACCAAAGAGGCCCCAGGAGGCGGACCCTTCCAGACAAGCCAGGACAGCGGGGTGGGAAGACCCGGAAGAGCCTCCTCACAGGCCTCCCTGGCACCGAGGAAAAGGCGGTGCTTGCAAGACTGATTTGCGCATTTGTACCAAGATACCAACTTACTATTCCTTGTCGTGCTTTCTGGCAGAATGTCACAAAACTGCTAGAGAGAAACAGAATCCATTTCTCCAGTTCATGTTGAAGCAGTGGCAGAAATATTTTTAAGATGACATTTAGATGCGAGGTGGAAGCAGGAGCAGAGTGAGACCCTCTTCAGAACGGCTGACGGGGCAAGTCAGTGCCAAGGGCGGTTTCTCTCAAGGAACTGAAATAGGCAGTCATTTTGGTGAAAGAGTCCAAAAATGGACGTCTTTGTGTCATGTGACCTAAGCCTGATCAATGCATGACATGACTGAAGTGGCTAGGTCCCTGGAGGTCACACAAGTCGCACCCCTGTCCTTTCTCGGTGTAGGCGTACAGTGTGGTCTTCAGGGTGCCAGGGAGCCCACGGCACTGCCTGGGGTATGCTGGTCCACTTTGGACATTGTCCCCACGTCAGGCTTATATTTTGGGACACAAGGTAAAGGTGAAGCAGCCGTGCCCAAGCTGAGACCATCAACAGGAAGGAGACTGGCCCTCCCCAAGCCTGGGAAGGTTTGGCAGAGGCAGCATCCAGGCAGAAGGTGGGAGGGACGGCAGGGCATGGTGGCTCACCCCTATAATCCCAGAACTTTTGGAGGTTGAGTCAGGCAAATCATTTGAGGTCAGGAGGTCGAGACCAGTCTGGGCAACATGGTAAAATCCTGTCTCTACTAAAAATACAAACATTAGCTGAGCGTGGTGGTGTGCGCCTATAATCCCAGCAACTTGGGAGACTGAGGCAGGAGAATCGCTTGAACCCGGGAGGCAGAGGTTGCCGTGAACTGAGATTGCGCCACTGCACTCCAGCCTGGGCAACAAGAGTGAAACTCCATCTCAAAAATAAAAAAACAAAAATAAAAAAAGGAGGTGGTGGGGACACATGAGGCTGGGGTGGTGCTGGTTTTGTCCTTGGTGTCACATGTTGTATTTAGCTACCGGAAGCACCTCAAGCCTCCAGAAGTCTTGACTCCTCCCCAATTTACCAGGTAAGCAAGCGGGTATTCGTGCCATTCCAAATGCCCTTAAAATAGTAAGCCTTTGAGAGTTTCAAAAACCTCTTCTCTACCAATTAAAAAAGATATTAACTTTAATGAAAAAAAGAAGGGGCTAAAAGCAACCATTTGAAAACAGAAATTGCAGTTCAGAGCCCTAAACTATTCCTTTCACTGACTTATGATTTCCCTGGAAAGCTGGAAGAGACGTTAAGGGAGTGTAGCGGAGGCTCGGTTTTCTTCCTGAACCAGCCCTGTGTCTAAAACACTCGCCTGGAAGCATCTTTAAGGTGGATGTTAAAGCACTCACAATAGAACGGCTTGGCATCTAACTTTCTTTCTTTTCTTTTTTTTTGAGACGGAGTTTTACTCTTGTTGCCCAGGCTGTTGTACAGTGGCTGATCTCAGCTCACCGCAACCTCCGCCTCCAGGGTTCAGGCCATTCTCCTGCCTCCGGCTCCTGAGCAGCTGGGATTACAGGCATGCATCACCACGCCCGGCTAATTTTGTATTTTTTAGTAGAGACAGGGTTTCTCCCTGTTGGTCAGGCTGGCCTTGAACTCCTGTCCTCAGGTGATCCGCCCGTGTTGGCCTCCCAAAGTGCTAGGATTACAGGCATGAGCCACCATGCCCAGCCGGCATTTGACAAGTTAATATAAGTATTTGACAATAAAAGATTCAACATAATCCTAGATAAATAATCAGGCGAGGCAATATAGAGTTTATAGTCTTCGTCATTATTTTCATTGGAAATATGCTCTGCAATTAGCAATATGTAAACTCAAAATGTTGCTGTCAAGAAACTTCTTTTTCCACCAAAAAGAAAAAGAAAAAAAAATGAGTTAAACTTGTATCTCGGCTCTGTAAGCAGAAGGAATTGACTGAACGTGAAGATTTCTCGACTTATCTGCTGATCTTCTCACATCTCTGAGCATGACTTTGCTAAAATCAATTGAAAAGCATTTTTAAATGGCATTTTAAGGTCTCATCCAGGCAAACAGGAAACAGAGCTGCAGTAGAAAAGAAGTCTGGACCTGAGTTATTTTTAATCATTGCAATAAAAGAAATCTGGCAAAAGACAATTGGCTTATATTGATTTTGAAAAACATTTTCTATATGAAAGTGTTACAAATACAAATTAGCTTTCTTTGCTCAATATTTATTACTCTTCTATCTGCCTCAAAATAACATGAGTCAAAGTCCCTGTGTACAGCCTGCCTTGCAGATTAGCTCATCAGTGCACACAATGACAAACACTGAGGTGTGTCTATGAGCAACTGCTACCTCCTTGGCTTGTTACTGGATATAAAAAGCCAGGATCCTATTGGATAGATACCTATGAATAGATGGACTTCTAACAGACCCAAGGGCTAACTGATATCTTTTCATGCTGGAATAACATCAACAAAAGAACTTCCCTCCCATTCTTTGGCTAAATATAACCCAGAGATTCACCTTCTAAAGTTAAACTTTCTGCAAATGGAAGCCACAATAGTTTATTTTTGAAATATAGGCACAATTTTATGCTCTACAGATGGCAAAAATAATAATTTTTGTTCTGAAATTATGATACAACTTCAGATTGTGGCTTTGTTAAAACTACTTGTAAAACCATTACAAATTGCTTAAAAGAAACGATGGTTCATACATATAAAGTTACAAAATATATGCATGCCACACAACACATAGAAGTTGGGCACTTTTCAAGGACACAGTGTCTTTTTTCCTCCCTCTACTCTCTTCCCGTAGAAATCTGTTATCATGCATTAGAAAAAAGAAAATAATATTCAAAAGGTGGGGAGATTCAGCCTTGCCATGGAACTCCTGCAGTGGAACCAAAGAACAATTTTTCTTTCCTTTTTTTTTTTTACTAGGAAGTACTTTAAGCATTTTTCTTGGAAAAAAACATTTCCAGAAACTAACACTTCACAACATTTTAACAACAAAGAAAGAGGTTTTCAAGAGTTGGGATTCTAGAATATTAGGAAGACATGTTGGTATCCTGCTTCATTACAGATGGATGGCACAGATCAGAAGCCAATATCAGAACCCAGTGGAATGACACTTCCATCTATAGTGTTTCTCTTCCTTCCTGCTGTCCTCCCTGTCCCACAGAAACGCCAGCCACCATACAGAGCCCAGTGGCACACAGCTTAGCTGCCAGTCTTCCCCCTTGGATAGGAGAACAATTTTTCCAAAAAAAGAGAATATACATGGGTGAGATGAGAAAGAACTGTTAAAACTCGACTGGGATAGGATTCTATCGGGTCCAACATGGAGCAGACATAGAGATGAAATTAACATAATCCGGCTGGGTGTGGGGGCTCACATCTGCAATCCCAGTACTTTGAGAGGCTAAGGCAGGTGGATCACTTCAGGCAGGAGTTCGAGACCAGCCTGGCCAACATGGTGTAACCCCGTGTCTACTAAAACTACAAAAATTAGCCAGGTGTGGGGGCAGTGCCTATAGTCCCAGTCACCTGGGAGGCTGAGGCAGGGGAATTGCTGGAACCCAGGAAGCGGAGGTGCAGTGAGCTGAGATCGTGCCACTGCACTCCAGCGTGGGTGACAGAGCAAGACTCTTCGCAAAAATAAATAGCTAAATAAATAAAAATAAAACAATCCAGGGCCCTGCACAAAATCAAGGGATGACAGTGTGGCACCCAATCTAGTGGGGCGACTCAAGAAACGGGAACAGCAACAGGAAAGTTCCAGAGAAGATTTTTGTTTTTTTAAACAATTAAATGTATGGAGTAAACAACTCAGAGTGACTGCTGATTTTATTCAGAAGGTTCCCCTACCATCCTCTGCCTTGGCAATTTAATGAATTAGAAACAATACTTGTGACGGTGCCTCACATTTGAGCCCCGGGTCATGGGAAAGGTAAACTCAAGGTATGTGCTGTGGAATGGAGGCGTTTTTCATACTTTTAAGTTCTTTGAAACTTCTCAATTCCCAGGGATCTCACATGGGACAAAAAAAACAAAACCAGACATAAAGAACACTTGCAGTTGCATCAGGAAATCTCCAGCGAAGGCTCACCTTCGTAGAAGCTATTAAAAATGATTGGCTTCCTGGGACATGATCAATCCCTGGAGCCTCTCCTGCAGAGGTAAGAGGGTTAGCACACACACGAGGCAGTCTAGAGGTGAAACCGTGTGCTGAGTGCGATTTTTTTTTTCCAGAACGGTGGAAACTGTAATAAAAGATGTGGTCTGTGTAGTTTCAGCTGCTGCCACGATGACTTTTGGAGGTAATCAGACACAGAGCAGTGGGCCATGCAGGAAGAGGGAGGAGTTGTGAGTATGTCAAAGACAACATGCTCCTACCGAAGACTCCAGGGACGAGTCGGCAAGCAGCTCATTCCAACTAGGCCAGCACTAACATCCGAACTGACTTCCGAGCTCACCTGTGCAGGACTGCACGTGTGACAGCCAGTGAGATCTGTCTTGCTTTCTGTATTTTAATTTCCAAAAGAATTTTGATGAGTAAATGTACGCAAAGTAAAATTACGCTTTAGGTATTGCCTAATACAGCAACTTCAAGAAGTTACTTTTCTTTAACAAGTGCCAAGGCAAAGTGGGTAAGTCAGGCCCCAGAGGTGGTGACTCAAAGTTTCCAGGAAAAAACAAAAACAAAAACAAAAACCTCACTATAAAGATAACACCTGAAAACTTAGCTCGATGCTTGTAAAGCTTATCGATGTGCCGTTATGACTGGCATTGTGCTTTTCTTTTTTTGAATTTGATAACTGCTTCAAGCAATATTTACTCAAACAGAATTTTTTAAATATAGCTTATAAATAAATATTTCAGTTTACATAATGTCCTCTTAGAAGAAAGCTTACTAGGAAAACAGTGTGAAACAGGCATCAGGGGTTTTGAACCCAATGGAGACGTATTAAACCATAATCACTGCTTCTCCTGGTAAAACTTTCCATTAGGATATACATTTAATTTGTTCGTCAGGTTTTTTTTTATTTTTGGTGAAATTTTTACATTTTCTGGTGAAATTCTGCTTTAGACAAAGCACCCTAAACTTGGACTAGAACTAGAAGTACTCATTTGCATTCTGAATATCTCTTACATATTGTAACAATAAATCAAAATCCTACAGAAGACATTTTCAAACTTTCCACAATGTGTATCTCATGATCAGAAATGTGCAGCGAATCAAATTCTTGAAAATGTCAAATCGATATTATAATATCAGAACGCGGCCAGCACAGAGGCTCATGCCTATAATCCTGACATTTTAGGAGGCTGAAGCAGGAGAACTACTTGAGGCCAGGGGTTCAAGAGCAGCCTGGGCAACACAGTGAGACCTAATCTCTACAAAAAATAAAAACTAAAAATTTCAGCCAGGTGTGGTGGCATGGGCCCATGGTCTCAGCTACTTGGGAGGCTGAGTGAAGAGGATCGCTTGAGCCCAGGAGTTTGAGGCTGCAATGAGCCATGATCATGTCACTGCACTCCATCCAGCCTGGGCAACACAGTGAGACACCTTTACCAAAGAAAAAAACAAGACACTTAAAAGACAAATAATATCACAAACCAACACAGTAATGCCATCCCAAAACATGACCTACATTGATCATGAGTGCCAGGCACTAACAGCGTAGCATGCTGACCTGGTGGGAGCCCACCGGGGTCGTACATTTTACAAAGTAGATACAATGTCAAATTAAGGCTGGTACAAACAACACTAAAAAATAATGACTTGAGCATAAACAAAGGCATTTCAAATTAAAAGAGATAAAATACAACCATCTTTATTGAAATCCAATCAAACTAATTTGTGAAGGGTCAGCCAGAGATGCGTAGGCAATCACAAACCCAGCTCCCAACACAACGTTTGCATAAGAGCACCCAGGGGCTGACGTTCACTCACGGGTTACAAACTAACCCTCATTTGGCACATGTCTGTTCACGTGTCGTCCACGATCAGATGCTGTGTGAGTGAGTGTTTCAGAAATCCTGAAACAGAGCTGTCCTGAGCAACACAACAGACACCCCCCCGCCCCCTCCCCGGCACCCCCCCCCGCAAAACGCAGCTGATCTAGGGCACGTGCAAGGCAGCCAGTTTGAATTCAGATGTGCTGTGAGTGTCAAATACACACTGGATTTCAAAGACTTCTTACAAAAAAAGGTAAAGTACGTCACTAGTAACTTTCATATTGATGACCTGTTGAGATAATATTTTGGAATACAGTGAGTGTGTCGTAGGAAATTTGACCTTGACCAAAGAGAGACATGACCTGCACCCTTAGCTTCTGGGAAATGTCAAATTCAAATTTGATGGCCGGGTGCGGCTGCCCATGCCTGTAATCCTAGCACTTTGGGAGGCCGAGGTGGGTGGATCACCTGAGGTCAGGAGTTTGAGACTAGCCCGGCCAACATGGAGAAACCCCATCTCTACTAAAAATAGAAAAATTAGCTGGGCGTGGTGGCACATGCCTGTAATCCCAGCTACTTGGGATGCTGCAGGAGCATCGCTGGAACCTGGGAGGCGGAGGTCGTGGTGAGCTGAGATCGCACCATTGCACCCCAGCCTGGGCAACAAGAGTGAAACTCAGTCTCAAAAAATAAAAAAGAAAGAAAAGAAAAGAAAAAACAATGTGGTGACATACAGTAGCTCATGCCTGTCATCCTAGCACTTTGGGAGGCCGAGGAGGACAGATCACTTGAGGTCAGGAGTTCAAGACCAGCCTGGCCAACGAAGCAAAACCCTGTCTCTACTAAAAGAACAACAACAGCATGTATTCAAAGGTTAATATTTGAAAAGCTAATACTTTGTATTTCTTCATCTAGGACATTTCTAAGTGAAACTGGCTTAAGTGGGTGGCGGTGACTAATCAGCGAATATTAGCACAGATAATTAGCACTGATAATTAGCACAGATGGGGCTACTGCCTTCATTAGTATTAAAGCAGCAGCACTTTTACTCATCATTGCATTTTACACCATGAGAAAAGACAAAAGAAAGCCTTTGCATTATTATTTGAAAAAGGCTTGACTTGGTGGAGGCCCTGAAAGAGTCCCAGGGAACCTCAGAGGTCCAGGGACCCCATTTTGGTAACCACTTGTTTGAAAAACTACCTAAGAAGGCAGACAGTCCAACAGGTAGGCCAGGTAAGGTGGCTCACACCTGTAGCCCCAGCACTTTGGGAGGCCGTGGTGGGTGGATCACTTGAGGTCAGGTGTTTGAGACCAGCCTGGCCAACATGGTGAAACCCCATGTCTACTAAAAATACAAAAATTAGCTGGGCGTGGTGGTGCTTGCCTGTAATCCCAGCTACTCAGGAGGCTGAGGCAGGAGAATCGCTTGAACCCAGGGGACAGAGGTTAGAGTGAGCAGAGATCGCACCACTGCACTCCAGCCTGGGTGACAGAGTAAGACTGTCTCAAAAAAAAAAAAAAAGTCAGACAGGCACCACAATAAAACTAGAAGCCAGGATGCCTGTTGAGTTTTCTGATTCTGAGATTGACAAGTCATTAAGCTGCACTAGCAAATACAACCTCCATGCTCTTCCTGGGAAAAGTCTGACATAAAGGGTAAGACTCTGCGCAGTCAACGCGTGTGCAGCTTCACATTCACATATGTCTAGCATCCTGAGCTTTCGGAAGACACCACGGAGGACTGAGTTCTCCCTTGTCCCAGTGCAGCAGTTTCCAACTCCACCATTCTGCAAATTGCAATCCTATAAAGAATGGGCAGAGCCTGCACATGATCAGGGCATAAGCCCTGTTCCCTGATCCCCGCAACCAACAGGAATAATGCCTGCAAATGATCCGAGCATACGCACTGCGCACAGTGGACGAGCTAGGGGAACACAAGCACTAGCAGCGCTGGTAGAGCAGGCTCAAAGCAGTTCCCACCACCAGAGACAGCAGCCTTGCCCACCAGAGGAAACTGACCTTTAGCTTTTTTCTTAGTTTTGCAGGCAGCAGCTCTATGGTGCATTCACATAGCTCCTTACCAAGAACTCAGCTAGGCTCTCACTGGCTCTTACACTGCCTTCTAAGTCACCATGAATACAAAGTCAATAACTGAATTAACTTGTTGATCTACAAACTCCTGACTGTTTAAAGCTCTTCTAATAAACAGTCCAGCCCAGGAAATGACCTCTGCCACCTAACAGATAGTTTCTTTTATGTATACAAGGTTGCTGCAACATTTATAGTGCAGCCAAGAAATCACCCGATCTGAGAACATAAAAAAAAAAAAAAATCAGGGCCAGGTGCAGTGGCTCACACCTGTAATCCCAGCACTTTGGGAGGCCAAGGCGGGCAGATCATTTGAGGTCAGTAGTTTGAACCAGCCTGATCAACATGGTGAACCCTATCTCTACTAAAATACAAAAAAAATTAGCTGGGCGTGGTGGCACATGTGTGTAGTCCCAGCTATTCAGGAGCAAGAGAATCACTTGAACCTGGGAAGTGGAGGTTACAGTGAGCCGTGATCACCCCATTGCACTCCAGACTGGGTGAGAGAGCAAGACTTTGTCTCCAAAAAAAAAAAAAGAAAGAAAGAAAAAGAAAAGAAAACAGCACATTAAAAGATTTGGCTACTGGGTTATTTCTGTCATTCAATAACAATATCAAAAACTATCCAGGACGTTTTAGGAGCATCTACACATATGAAATGAACCTATAGGAAACATAATACACTATTGTGGCCACAACAGGCATTTTCCATGCGAACACTGTCGGCTCTAGTAAGACTGCCTTTCAGTTCTCAAATTCTGCAATTTCACCAGCACAAACAAAATAGTAACACCAGATAAATACATACCCACTGCGCTTGTGCCATTTCCTTCATTGACTCTGTGAAAGCGACAGCAAATCTAGTAAACAAACAAAAATAATACAAACAATTAGGCCAGAATTCAATTAAAAGAACTATGAAACAGCTCCTTGGAACAAATTATGAGGGACAAGGTAAGACACTACATTTAAAATGCAATCAATCTTTATTACTTGTGGTCATCGCCATTAGGTTTAATCTCAACTCACATCAAAAAAAGGTTGTATGTGCAAGAAGTAAACCAAATGAAGCTCAAAACTTCCTATTTTTTCTTTTCCTTCCACGCAAGTTCAGAGAGGCAGGGATAAAATCAAAAGCAAGAAATCAAGATGCAGGAGAGAAGCAAGGAACTAGCTTGGTTGATTCACCTGAACAGTCAAAGGCTGCCTGTCCGCTCCACGAGCTCTGCTAAGGGCAGACGATGGGGGCGCAATCACAATGTACTGAATGCACATGGGTGCTCAATGCTATCCTCTCCCTCATTTCAGTTGCTTCCTTAGGAAATGCACAAGAGCCCTCAAAACTAAGAACATGCTCACTGCAGCCTCAAACTCCTGGGCTTAAGTCATCCGCCTTCCTCAGACTCTTAAGTAGCTGGGACCGCACCACAGCCAGCTAATTTTGTTGTGTTTGCCATGAAGTACAGGAGTTTTCATAGATACTTTTACATGGAAATGTGGAGCACATTCTTAGATGGGAAGCTCCAATACCATCAAAATGTCCATTTTTACCAAATTACATGACAAAATCAATAATCCAAATCCCCAAGTAAATTTCCATTGAAATCTGACAAAATAATTTTAAAGTTTACCTATACATATAACTGGGTGACAAGCAATCAGAAAATTTTGATAAAGAAGAATTCAGGCCAGGCACAGTGGTTCACACTTGTAATCCCAATACTTCGGGAGGCTGAGGCAGGAAGATCACTTGAGCCCAGGCATTCAAGACCAGCTTGGGCAATATAGGGAGACCCCCATCTCTACAGAAAAAAATGTTTTTTAATTAGCCAGGTGTGGCTGAGCACACTTTTAATCCCAGCTACTCAGGAGGCTGAGGCAGGAGGATCACAGGAGGCTGAGGCAGGAGGATCACTTGAGCCTGCGATGTCAAGGCTGCATTGAGCCATGGTGGTGCCACTGCACTCCCGTTTGGGTGACAGAGGAAGAATAAAGAAGAAGGAAGGAAGAAGGAGAAGAAGAAGGATGAAGAGGAAGAGGAGGAGGAAGAAGAATTCAAAGATGAGACTTGTATTAACAGATATCAAAACACATTAAAAATATAATAATTACAACAGTGTTGGCAGTGAAGAAAAGATAGATCAAAATCAAACACAAAGCCAGAAACAGACCCAAATACATTTAAGAATTTGACATGGCATAAAGTCAGAGAAGTGGTGAAATACATGGAAAAAGTTAGTTTCCTACCGTATATCACATATCTAAAAAGGTGATTCATGAGCTAAGTAAAAAAGGTAAGACTACAGAATTCCAGAATGATACATGTGAACAAGCAGCTGGCCCCAGCCTGGGAAAGGTTCTCTGTGCATAAGAAGCTATGAAATTACTGGGCACCACAGGCAGGGTATGAAAAAGAGAAAGAAAAAAGCTATGAAATTAATTCTAAAGATAAAAGAAAAGCTGTACGTTAAAATTAAAAGACTACTGAAATACCACAAATGTGCAATTGACATGGAAAAAACAGGAATATTATCCTCACTCAGGAGTTCTTCAAAATTAACAAGCAAGTCAGACAGTCCAAGGGAAACAAAAGGGAATGGCAACAATGGGACATTCACAGGAGAGCAAATACAAGGGACCACAAATGGAGGAAAAGTGAAATTTCTCTAATAAAACAAATCTAATTAGAATGATAGGAAACAATTGCAACACATATAAGATTGGCAGTTTTAAAAATAAAAATGCCCAATGTTGACAAAGGTGAGAAAATGAAAACATACACCTACTTGGTGAATTAAAATGCAAATATTCTTTCTGAAGAGAAATTTGAGAAACTGCATCAATATATTAATATGTTCATATCGTTAGACCTTGCAATTCTACTCTATGAATTCAACCTAGAGGTGTAATCAGACAAGTGCACAAAGACGGAAACAGATTGTTCTCTGTGGTGTTGTTTATAATAAAGATATAAATGTCCAATCTCAAAGAATCAGTTATGGAATTTATGATAGAATTCTATGCAGCCATTAAAACCATGTTCAGCACCTTAAAATTTTCAAAAATATTCATGATGTTTTGTTAAATAAAACAGGTAGCATGCATCCACACACATAATCAAAGTACCAGAAAGAAAGGACAGAAACAGAAAAAAGTATTAAAGGAAATAATGGCTGAAAAGTTCCCAAATGTGATGAAAAACTTTAATCTACACTAATCCAAGCTCAGCAAATTTCACGTAAGATAAATACAAAGAGATTTATACCCAGACATATCACGGTCAAAATGTTGAATGCCAAAACAATGAGAAAATCCTGAAAACAACCTAAGAAAATGACTCATCACTTATAAGAAACCACGGTGAGCTCAACAGCTGACTTAACAGAAACAATGGAGGCCAGAAGGCAATGAATGAGATAGCTGCTTAAAGTATTGAAGGAAAAAAACGTAATTGTCTACCAAGAATTTCACACCCAAGCTGGGCGCAGTGGCTTACACCCGTAATCCCAGCACTTTGGGAGGTTGAAGCCAATGGATCACTTGAGGTCAAGAGTTCAAGACCAGCCTGGCCAACTTGGTGAAACTCCATCTCAACTAAAAATCAAAAAAAATTAGCTGGGCATGGTGGCACGTGCCTGTAATCCCAGCTACTCAGGAGGCTGAGGCAGGAGAATTGCTTGAATCTGGGAGGCAGAGGTTGCAGTGAGCCAAGATCATGCCACTGCACTCCAGCCCGGGTGACAGAAGGAGACTCCATCTCAAAAAAAAAAAAAAAAAAAAAAAAAGAAGAATTTCATGTCCAGCAAAATTATATTTTTCCTGTTTTTTAATTTTTATGGATACATAATTGTTTTACATATATATCAAGTGCATGTGATATTTTGATATCACATGTGTATGAACAAATCAAGGGTAACTGGACGACCCATCACCTCAAACATTTATCATTTCTTTGTGTTGGGAACATGCCAAATCTTCTCTAATTATTTTGAAATATATAATAAATTACTGCTAACTGTAGTCACTTGATTGTGCTTCTAAACGCTGAATCTTGCTCCACTAAATAGCTGTATTTTTGTACCCATTAACCATCCCCTTAATTCCCTCTTCCCACTACCCTTTCCAGCATTCCAGATAAATAAAGCAAGTAGCTTAAAAATAGTGTGTGTCATTCCACCCAAATTTTCAAAAATAATAACAATAAAAATAAAAATATAGTCACAAACACACAAATATAAGTAATTAAAAGATCACCTAGCGAAAAGCTAGCCATGGTTAAAGTACACATAAAGTTCAAAAAGAATTAGGTAATTTGCTTTTCCCTGGCTTCTTCAGTACTTCTCAAAATTTCTACTGCATTGGGACAGCCATTTTTTTAGTTAGAAAGAAAATTCTTATCAAAACATTTTATAAAATCAGGACTTCCAATCTTTCAAGACTTCCTGTAGATAATATATATTCTCCTATCTTTCTCCCACATCATTATATTCCCCTCTACCCATTATAAAAATGCTATTATTTTTCTTACCTTAAAAGTGACTCTCTTAATCCCATAGTCCCTGCTTCAATTATTGCCCTTTTTCTCTTTTCTCCTTGACAAAAAAAGCCCTAGTGTTACCTTGACTCAACACCTCCAATGCGTCTCTTCTCATTTAAACCACTCCAGGCAGCTCCCCTGACTGCACCATTGAAACTGCTCTCAAGGTCGCTAATGACCTCCACGTTGGTAAGCTGAATGGTTCAGTTCTCAGTCTTCATCTTACTTGACCTGTCCGCAGCAACAGACACATAGGATCTCTCTTTCCTCCTTGAAATGCTGCTTCATTGGTTTCCACCATACCATTTCATTTCATCTAATGGCTACTCATCTCAGTCTCACTAATTTCTCTCTGATTTCTCGAAAATGGAATGCTTCAAGACTCAGTTCTTGACTTCTTTTCTCTGCACTTACGCTCTTGGTGATCTTGCCAGTTTTCAGTTTTCAACAGCATCTGTATATTGACCAACAAACTGACCCTCCCCTGACTTGCCCAGACTTCTACCTACTTCCCACCTCCATGCAGATGCCTCATACAAACCTTAAGCTTCATAACAATGTCAAGTAATAAGAACCATATTTCTAGTGAATAAATAGATATACATATAGTTGTATATATGTACATACATTTCCAAGCTCTGTCTACTACTAAGGCTTACAAGAAATGATACTGAGTAAGCAATAAGCATGATCTTTATTTCTAAATAACATTCTCTAAAAAGAAAAAATATAAAATAACCGGAGTCCTTTGAGAAAGAGCCACTTCCAGAAATAGGACAAGGGAGACAGGAGATGAATCAGAAACATTTCATGATGCCAGAAAGCCGAAAAGTGCTCAGAAAATAATGAGAGCATGCCAAAAGAACACAGGCATCAGCTCAAAGCATCTCCCATGGGCAAATCTGGGACAATTTGAGCACCCAAATAAACAAAAATAGATAACCTACAAAGGAAAATAAAATAAATATCATGAGTCCATGTTTTTGTGTGTGTGTGTGTGTGTGTGTGTGTGTGTATTTTTTTTTTTTTTTTGAGATAGAGTCTTGCTCTGTCACCCAGGCTGGAGTGCAGTGGTACCATCTCAGCTCACTGTAACCTCCGCCCCCCAGGTTCAAGCAACTCTCCTGTCTCAGCCTCCTGAGTAGCTAGGATTATAGGCACGTGCCACCATGCCCAGCTAATTTTTTTTCTTTAATTTTTAGTAGAGATAGTTTCACCATGTTGGCCAGGCTGGTCTCGAATTCCTGGCCTCAAGTGATCTACCCAACTCAGCCTCCCAAAGTGCTGTGATTACAGGCATGAGCCACAGCACTCAGCCCCCACGAGTCCATGCTGAATAACAAATAAATAATCAAATAAGTAAATGAGATCAAAGGGGAAAGTCTTCCATGAGGTAGAATTTCAGTTAATAAACAAGATGAAGTGTAAATGGAAAATCACCATCAGGCAAACACCGCAGGAATAATTACTGCAGAGGAGAATCAGGAATGGACGATTCCTCCCCAGGAGCAGGACCTAGAAATGGCAGGTTCTTCCTCCAGAAGGCTCCCCTTCCCCTGCCTGTGTCTGCCTCCAGCTTTCCTTTCTGCCCCCTCTACAACCCTGTCACCAGTCGAGTCACATTCCATCCAGGTCCCCTAGTGAAGAGAGCAGTAAGGAAAGATGGATAGAGAGGAGACCACGCTGGACTTCACACCAAGGCCCTCTTTCATAGTCCAAGCACCAAGCGGTGCTGACGGGAAGGAGGCTGGAACCCAGCAAGGGTGTTCTACTGGCCTCAGTTACGAGAACCTCTCCATTTGCTCCGAAAACTAACAAGAGATGCAGGGAAACTATATCTAGGGGAATAAACTTCATCCTGTGAAAATAAGATAAAAAGGAAAAAAAAGGAGCTAAATAACAATTGCCTGAGCCGAGCACGGTGGCTCACACCTGTAATACCAGCATTTGGGGAGGCTGCGGAGGGTGGATCACAAGATCAAGAGGTCAAGACCATCCTGGCCAATATGGTGAAACCCTGTCTCCACTGAAAATACAGTTAAGTAGCTGGGTGTGGTGGTGCACGCCTGTAGTCCCAGCTACCCAGGAGGCTGAGGCAGGAAAATTGCTTGAATCCGGGAGGCAGAGGTTGCAGTGAGCCGAGATCACACTATTGCACTCCAGCCTGGTGACAGAGCGAGACTTGGTCTCAAAAAAATCCCAACCAACCAAACAAACAAACAAAAACAATTGCCTGACAATGGGCAGTTCAGGGGAGTGTATAAACCTTCCTTTCCTGGGAAACTGAGAAACAAGAATTGAACAATTAGTGGGGCGCAGAGTCTCACAGCTCTAATCCCAGCACTTTGGGAGGCCAAAATGGGCAGATCACTGTGGTCAGGAGTTCAAGACCAGCCTGGCCAACATGGGGAAATGCCGTCTTCACTGAAAATACAAAAATTAGCTGGGCATAGTAGTGTATGCCTATAATCCCAGCTACTCAGAAGGCTGAGGCAGGAGAATCGCTTGAACCTGGGAGGCAGAGGTTGCAGTGAGCTGAGATCACACCACTGCACTCCAGCCTGGGCAAAAAAAAAAAAGAAAAATGAATAAAAATATTGTTAATCAAATGAATAAAAGAGAGTTTGTATTAAATGAAACACCTCAAAAATAGCCTTATAAACAGGAAATATATAGCACACAATAGGTTAAACGAGGTGAATTTGCTGTTGTAAGGCCGGCTGCGTCACCAGGAGCTTGGACTCATACCTCCCCACTTTTTTCCGAAACCTCGGACATGCTCGGGGATGTTCCCTTCTCCCTTTCTCGCACAGCCTGGCTTTCCCTTAAAGAACCCAGTATGCAAGCAGGGTCTTGTGATTTTAGCCAATAGCAGCCAAGTCTTTCTAGCCAATAGCAGCCGAGTCTTTCTAGCCAATAGCAGCCGAGTAATTCTAACCAATAGCAGCCAAGTCCTGTATGCAAACAAAGGCTGGTAACCTTACCCAATAGTAGTCCTGCTCTCCCACAACCAATCGAGCTCTTCCATTCCCTATAAAACCCCACATGTGCTCTCTATTATGATAAGGTTGTGTGAAAGGAAAATATCTTGAGCCCCCAAAATCACTAAGCTAAAGGGAAAATTCAGGCTAGGAATTGCTGAGGGCAAACCTGCCTCCCATTCTATTCAAAGTTATCCATCTGCTCACTGAGATTAATGTCTGTCTGATTGCCTCCTTCGGAAAAGTTTATCAGAAATTCAAAAGAATGCAAGCTTTCGTCTGTCACCTGCTTGTGCTCTGGAAGTCCCCTCCCTGCTTTGAGTCTTTCCACCTTTGTTTTCCAGACCAAACAGATGCGCTTCATACATATACTGATTGGTGTTTCATGTCTCCCTAAAATGCATAAAACCCAGCTGTGCCCTGACCACCTTGAGTTCCTGTCGTCAGGACTTCCTGAGGCTGTGTCACGGGTATGCGTCTTTGACCTTGGCAAAATCAACTTTCCAAACAGTAACTGAGGCCTGTCTCAGGTTTTCTGGGTCTACACTTGCATTGCCACAACGGTATGTTCAGGGCTCTGCAGGAAGGACTAGGGTCCTAAATGCAGTGATACCTCCCAGTAACCCTGGTTTTCAGAAGCGAGACGGACACCTACATTACCAAAAAAGGAACTGGAGGCTGCAGACAGAACATTGAGCACTGTCCTTGGTATGGAATAGGGTGATCCAGCTACACAAAGTCTTGAAGTGTCCCCAGCTCCCCGGCCAGAGCTTCCCAGCCATGAGGTGAGCCACAGAAAATTGATGGCTGGTGATTTATTGGCTTAAAATCAGTTACCAGTTTTGCTTTGTTTTGTTTTTTACAATGATTCAAAGATTTAAACGAATTGAAGGGATAGTTAGACAGAACTGGTTGGGCCATCTGTCAACTTTGAATTCAGGGTTATTCTAGACACAGGTGAGGCGTTCTAACAGCAGCAGCCAGTGAGCATGTGGGAGGGACAAACTGCACGGGACCCTCTGCCTGTCTGGGGAATCCCGAGGAGGCCGCTGACCACCTCAGAACTTACCAGAAAAGTTCTTTGTATGCATGTATAGTTAGTTCTTTTGATTGAATTTCCTCTTTTTTCATAACTTTTATATGATCATGGAAGATTCATATTGCTTTTATCATTATTTTAATTTTTTATTTTTTTAAATAATTTTTTTTTTTTTTGAGACTGAGTCTCACTCTGTCACCCAGGCCGGAATGCAATGACAAGATCTTGGCTCACTGCAACCACCACCTCCCAGGTTCTTTTTCTGTTGTTGTTTTTTGTTTTTTGTTTTGGGACAGAGTCTAGCTCAGTCACCCAGACTGGAGTGCAGTGGTACAATCTCAGCTCACTGTAACCTCCGCCTCCCAGGTTCAGGCAATTCTCCTGCCTCAGCCTCCCCAGTAGCTGGAACTATAGGCACATGTCATCACGCCGGGCTAATTTTTATATTTTTAGTAGAGATGGGGTTTCACCATGTTGACCAGGCTGGTCTCAAACTCCTGACCTCAGGTGATCTGCCTGCCTCAGTCTCCCAAAATGCTGGGATTACAGGCATGAGCCACTGTGCCTGGCCACCTCGAGGATTAAGTGATTCTCCTGCCTCAGCCTCTCAAATACCCCCAATTACAAGCACCCACCACCACTCCCAGCTAATTTTTATATTTTTAATAAAAACAGGGTTTCACCATATTGGCCAGGCTGGTCTCAAACTCCTGACCTCAAATGACACACCCTCCTCGGGTCTCCCAAAGTGCTGGGATTACAGGCCTGAGCCACCACCTTGCCTGGCCTACTTTTATCTTTATTTTATTTCTTATTATTGCATTTATTAGACAAAGAAATGGGAGTGATTTTTTTTAATCAAGCCTTTCAACCCGCTTTAAATTACTGTACAAATATGATAATTTTCTAAGTATGCCTTGTGAAAAGGCACAATGACAACAAATTTAGTTCAAAGATCATAATGGGCTTTTATTAGCAATTCTAGAATCAGGCAGCACCTCACTGTATGAAACAGAATAAGTGTTCTGATGAGCTGAGCAGAGGTGGTGTGTTTTATAGACAGACACAGAAAACAAAAAGCAGACGGGCATTTCAGAGTTACTTTCGCTATATGGTTAAAGCAAAGGAGACTTCCCTATTCTGATGACTGAAGTTTTCTGGAATCTCTTGCTTTTTAGAAAACTGGCCCATTTCAGGCCAGGCACAGTGGCTTACGCCTATAATCCCAGCACTTTGGGAGGCCGAGGCAGGTGGATCACTTGAGGCCAGGGGTTTAAGACCAGCCTGGCCAAATGGCAAAACCCCGTCTCTGCTAAAAATACAAAAATTAGCTGAGTGTCGTGCCAGGTGCCTGTAATTCCAGCAACTCAGGAGCCTGAGGCACGAGAATCGCCTGAACCTGGGAGACAGAGGGTGCAGTGAGCCGTGATCTTGCCACCGCATGTTAGCCTTGGCAGCAGAGTGAGACTGTCAAGAAAAAAGAAGGGGATGGGAGGGAAGGGGAGGAAAGGGGAGGGAAGGGGAGGAAAGGGGAGGGAAGGGGAGGGGAGGGGAGGGGAGGGGAGGGGAGGGAAGGGGAGGGGAGGGGAAGGAAGGGGAGGGAAGGGAAGGGAGGGAAGGGGAAGGGAGGAGAGTGGAGGGAAGGGAAAAGAAAAAAGAAAACTGCCCCATTTCAAAGTTCAGTTTGATTACACAGTGCTCAGCAAGAGTGAGTCCTTTCTGTCTTGGGCTGGTCTGCTAGGGCCCAGTGCAGGGGCCAGTCCTGGACAACAGCCTCCCATGAACCTCCTTTCACCACCTCAACATGGATAAAGTTGGGAAGTGCAGCGCTGGAAGGAATTCTCAACTGGGGATAGTAACTTCCCCCACCCTGGGGGCACTAGAATTATATGGAGACCTACTGGGTAGCTGTGGTGCCTCGATGGTGCTGCCAGCGGGTGGTGTCTGGGATCAGAGATGTGCAGGGTAGCCCCCAGGATTATCACAGTGACGCCTTTGAGAAGCAGCACTCAGAGCACAGAGCGCTGTCCTCACAGCAGCTACCTCTGAGGTTCCCGGGACAGCTGGAGGGACACACCCAGGGAAAAGGACTGAGCCACCACTTAGAAATCCAGGTGGTGACACTGCTTACAAATGGCATATATATATATATATCTCAGAAAGCTACATAGACAAGAGCCATGCCAAACACAGTCGACTTGGGCAAACCTGAGGCAAACTAGATCCTAATTTGTGTGCTGGAGTTTGCCTGTGTTCTGTGTTTTCTATATTTAGATCACCTCCTTTTTGAGAAGAGGGCTTGCACTATCACCCAGGCCGGAGTGCACCCATAGCACCCTACAGCCTCGGACTCCTGGGCTCAAGTGATCCTCTCGCTTCAGCCTCCCAAGTACCTAGGAACACAGGCGTGACTCACTGTGCCCGGCTCCATGCAGACCCTTCTAAAGAGGCTTCTCTAATATCAACTGTAGTTAAAGACTTGAGCGCAATAACCTGTTAGCAATGACTATTGGTGGCAGAATAAAAATGTAGCAAGTGAAAGAAAAGGTTACATGAAATTGGTTTTAAGCGGTAAGATGTAACCCTTCCCGACAATGGATTCCATCGTCTTTCGGTTTCAGTTAATTCCATCCACATAGTTTAAGTGTTTGACATGGGTGAGATTCTCACAAGTATTACCTGGCTTCCTCAAGAACTCTTCTCATCACTGTGTTTTTTTCTTTCTGGTTGGCATCTTCATTTACATCAGTTCCACCAAAGATGATTCCAAAAGGGATTCGGTGGCCTGCAAAGCGATGACAGTCACAAAGCAGAATTTAGCCCTAGAAACAGCCTTCGCCAACCATTCCCAAGCAAGAATCTTAATCGCCGACGTTCCCGGATCATAGGAGCCGTGTTCTGCTGTATGTTCAGCTGCATCCACCTCTCCTGAAGAGCAGAATGGGCATCACTACAATAAACGCAGCACCAAGAGCAATCGCGGGAGGCCCCACCGCTGTCGTCAGGGCTGTCCTTCAACTAATTCATCTTAAACTTTAGCAAATAAAAAATCTTGTTAGCCGTCATCTATCAAAGCCAAGCCTATCATTCCTAGGAAATGGGCTAATCTGGAATCATCAAAATTCATGACAAAAAAAAGCGCTCTCCAAATGAGTCCTGTTGTTCATCACCACCAGCAGGCACCATGCTAGCTTGGGATGAAAACAGGGGAGAGAGAGGCACCACCTTGAGGATATCCCAGAACTGTTCAGTACAGCAGGGGTGATGAATTAGGAAAGGCACAACTAGGATGAGGGCGTAACGTGAGAAGGAATTTGCAAAGGGAGCATGTGTTTTCCAAGTGACAGGCCCCTGTGCAGATGGGAGGCAGCAGGTGAGTCCACGCCCTGCCTCCTTGATGAACATTTCATGAGCACAGAAGGGCAGGGCAGGGCAGGGCATTAGGCCTGTCCATCTCAGGCTGAGTGATGTGCTCATCAAAAGCTACTCCCCGAAAGGACTCCCAAGGTCAACTAAAAATGTCAAGAGACTATGGCCAACAAATCACCCAGTAGACCAGATCTAACTGGAGTTCATCCAGTTAAATTTCTCAAACTAGCTGTTTCTATCAAGATAGTTAAAGAAGAAACTGATCTTTCCTTTTGTAGGGCTTTGAATTGTTTTTGTTATGTAAATTAGCAGATCCTGTCTTCTTTTTCTCTATCTAGGTCACTCACACGCTAGAATTCCACTGCTATGAATTCAGGCTCCAGATATTGAGCCCAACAATAATACATATGGCTCCAGCAAGGCTAAAAGTAGCACAATTTGAGAAGTAGCCTGTAGGTCGTGTGCACTGGTGAAGGCCAACTCTTATTTTTGGAGCTGTGTGTGTGTGTGTGTGTGTGTACTCACACAGAAAGACTGGCCAAAAAAGGGCATCTTGGTGAACAAAAGATTCTTGCACAAAAACAAAAACCATAAGCACACATTTCTTTATGCACAGAACATCTGTGACAGTACAAAATAATAACTGTTGTCACCTCTGGGGAAGGGACTGGGAAGGGTACAGATCTGGGATAGGCTGGGCACAGAGGCTCACACCTGTAATCCTAGCACTTTGGGAGGCCAAGGGGGGGCGGATCATCTGAGGCCAGGAGTTTGAGACCAGCCTGGGCAACATGGCGAAACTCCATCTCTTTTTTTGTAAAAATACAAAAATTAGCCAGGTGTGGTGGTACACACCTGTAATCCCACTAATCAGAAGGTTGAGGCATGAGAATCACTTGAACCCAGAAGGTGGAGGTTGCAGTAAGTCAAGATCACACCACTGCACTCCAGCCTGGGCAATAGATCGAGACCCTGTCTCAAAAAACAAACAAAAAACAACAGAACAAAACAAAAAGATCTGAGATGGGAGTGAGACTTTTCACCGTGTAACACTTTATATTGTTGGAATTTCTTACTATAGACCTGTAAGAACTTTTCCAAAAACACTGAGAGACACAGAAATGCCCACCCAGCAGAGATGGTTCACCATGGGTGACGGGTCTAGGCTTTGGGAGATATTAGGACAGAATGAAGATTTTTCTCATATGGGAAGGACAGGAATCTGTGGAAGGGAGAATAATTGCTCCCAGTGATGTCCACATCCTAATTCCCAGGACCCATGAGGCTGTGACAGGGGAGGGCATTTTGGTAGACTATCCAGACAGGCTCAACATAACCACAGGGGTTGTTACAAGTGAAAGAGGGAGGCCAGGTACAGTGGCTCACGCCTGTAATCCCAGCACTTTGGGAGGCTGAGGCAAGCGGATCACCTGAGGTCAGGAGTTCGAGACCAGCCTGGCCAACAGGGTGAAACCTCATCTCTACTAAAAATATAAAAATTAGCCAAGCATAGTGGGAGGCACCTGCAATCCCAGCTACTCCGGAGGCTGAGGCAGGAGAATTGCTTGAACCCGGGAGGCGGAGGTTGCAGTGAGCCGAGATTGCATCACTGCACTCCAGCCTGGGAGACAAGAGCGAGACTCTCTCAAAATAGAAAGAAACAAGTGAAAGAAGGAGGTCAGAGAGTCAAGTTCAGAGTGAGGAAGAACCCACCAGCCCGATGGCTCTGGAGATGGAGGAGGGCCATGAGCCAAGACATGTGGGTGCCCCTCAAGGCTGGAAAACACGAGTAACCAGACTCTCCCCAAGAGCCTCCAGGAAGGAGCGCAGCTGCGGACACCTTAAGTTCAGCCTGGGAGACCCTCTTCCGCTTTCCAACCTCCAGATCCAGCTCCCGGGTCATAGCCTCAGGGGTCCTGGAAATTAGGATGCAGACATCTCTGGGAGCAATTATTCTCCAGAACTGGAGGTCAGGTGAGGAATTTGTGTTGCCTGAAGCCACTGAGTTTGCGGTAAATTATTACAGCAGCAGTGGGAACTGATACACTCTAATACCACAAAGGGACCATATTAGAACATTTTCAAGCTGCTGATAAAGAGGTACCCAATTGGTATGGCAATTGGATATGTCTGGGCAATTTACAAATGAAAGAGGTTTAATGGACTTACAGTTCCACATGGCTAGAGAGGCTTCCCAATCATGGCGGAAGGTGAAAGGCATGTCCCACATGGTGGCAGACAAGACAAGAGAGCTTGGGCAGGGAAACGCCCCTTTATAAAACCATTAGATCACATGAGACATATTCACTATCATGAGAATAGTACGGGAAAGGCCCACCTCATGATTCAATGACTTCCCACCAGGTCCCTCCCACAGCACATGGGAATTGTGGGAACTATAATTCAAGATGGAATTTGGGTGGGGACACAGCCAAACCATATCTGGAATGTTCCCCCAATAAAAACTGCTACTGAAGGAGGCTAAGGAAAATAATAGGAAAGTCTTTTTCAGTGAAATTGCCAAAGACAGAAAAATAGACACCCAAAAGATACACACCATCAACGAGGTTGTTTAAAAGGTATGAGCATATTTAGTACTTAAGACGACAGCCCTTTCTTACTCAGTCAGCCCAGCAGCAATAACCATGTTGTCAAAGCTAATTTGACCTATCTGGAGAAATCACAGGACTTTCACTCCAGACAGCCCCAGGTTAGAATCCTGGTTCTCCACCTGCAAGAGGCATGACTTTGCGCAAGTTACTCAGTTTCTCTGATCCCCCTGCTACATCATCTGTGAAACGGAGATAAGATTAATTAGCTGACTGGTGAGACTATATATGACATTCTGGTACAAGGCAGACCTCGTGAGAGCTAGTTTCACCATGTTTTATACTAAAGAAGTTTTAAATACATGTATCCAGAAATTAGTACTTAGAAGAAGGGAATATGGGATATTTCATTTAGTTTTCTATTTTTTCAATGCTCATTCTATTGTTAAGAAAATAAAGTTTTAAATAAGTAGCATGTTAGCCTTAATGGCAAAAGCCTATTATAAGGCTGGGTGCAGTGGCTCATGCCTGTAATCCCAGCACTTTGGGAGGCTGAGGTGGGTGGATCACTTGAGGTCAGGAGTTCAAGACCAGCCTGGCCAACATGGTGAAACCCCGTCTCTACTAAAAATACAAAAATTAGCTGGGGATGGTGGCACATGCCTGTAATCCCAGCTACCTGGGAGGCTGTGGTAGGAGAATTGCTTGAAACTGGAAGGCAGAGGTTGCAGTGAGCCAAGATGGTGCCACTGCACTCTGGCCTGGGTGACAGAGTAACACTCTGTCTCAAAAAAAAAGGGCTATTATAAATTCACCCATGATTGCAACTGAAAAATTCTAGCAGTACTCTGCTATATAGCATGACGTAGAGAAAATATTTTTGCAAACTCTCTTTTTATTATTGTGTATATATATGGTGTACAACATGATGTTTTAAATTATGACTACATTGTGGAATGGCTAAATCAAGCTAATTAAGCCAAGCGCAGTGGCTCACGCCTCTAATCTCAGCACTTTGAGAGACCAAGATGTGGGGATCGCTTCAGCCCAGGAGTTTGAGACCAGCCTGGGAAACACAGCAAGATTCCATTTCTTAAAAAAAAAAAAAAAAAAAAAAAAAACAAGCTAATTAACGTGTGTATTACCTCACATATTTATCATTTATTTGTGATGAGAACACTTAAAACCTACTACTCTCTTGCAATTTTTAAATTTAATTTAATTTTTAATTTTTATTTTTTGAGATAGAGTCTCACTTGGTCGCCCAGGCTGGAGTTCAGTGGTGTTATCTTGGCTCACTGCAGCCTCAGCATCCCGGGTTCAAGGCGCTACTCCTGCCTCAGCCTCCCAAGTAGCTGAGATTACAGGCACCACCACCATGACCAGCTAGTGTTTGTATTTTTAATAGAGACAGGGTTTCACCATGTTGGCCAGGCTGGTTTCAAACTCACGACCTCAAGTGATCTACCCGCCTCAGCCTCCCAAAGTGCTGGGATTACAGGTGTGAGCCACCATGCCTGGCCCCTCTCTTACCATTTTCAAGTATATAATACATTATTATTTACTACCATCACCATGCTGTGCAGCGGATCTTGAATGTTTTCCTCCTAACTGAAATTTTGTACTTTTTGACCAATCCTGAGCACCTGGTAGCCATCCTACTAACCTCCGCCTCTGTGTATTTGACTTTTGAGATTTCACATGCAAGTAAGATCCATGTGGTGTTTGTATTTCTGTGCCTGGCTTATTGTATTTCGCATTATGTTCTCGAGGCTCATTCATGTCGTCAGAAATGACAGAATATCCTTCTTTTTCCATTACATATATATACACCACATTTTCGGTATCCATTTACCATCAGTGGACACAGGTTGATTCCAGTCCTGGCTGTTTTGAATAGTGCTGCAGTGAACGTGGGGTTGCAGATATCTCTTCCACACACTAATTTCATTTCCTTTGCACATATACCCAGAAGTGGGATGGCTGGATCCTACGGTACTTCTGTTTTTCATTTTTCAAGCATATATCTGCAAACTCTTATTCACTTTTCAAAACCCTACTGAGTCATCCCCTCGTTTCTGAAGGCTTCTCCAAGTCTCTCAGAAGTAAATCCTTTCCCTTCCATGTCATGCCATATATCATAAGGTCTTGGGTTTTATTTGTAGACTGGAAGATTCTCTTATTTATGTCTGCACCCCTTGCTCTAATATGATGGCTATTCAAAGTTAGGTCCTCAAACAGCATTTGCTGAAATAAATGCACTGAGGATAAAGAGTGGCACACAGCTATTTTCCAAGGGGGCTGACTCAGAGCCACCCAGTAACCGGTCTTACTCATAAATCGGTGCTTGTGCTAGAATTCTGTCTCTCCCAGCTTTGTCTGCTGAGATAAACAGAAAATCAGTTTCCTAAACATGGCTTCTTAATCAGTCACCTGACCCTATCTGCTTCCTCATTAGGTTCAAGCCTAAAGCATATTCTTAAAAAGAAACAGAAGAGCTTCATTACCATACTCTCAGCCAGCATCAAATTAACTCATAAGTTTTTCCTTGTGTGCCATTTAGGGAATATAGGCAAGAGCCCAGAAAGCATACTACCTGTGAACAGCTTCTACTGTGTCTAAGTTAAGGACACCTATAAAGTTCTGTTCTTATACACTTGTAACGATGGATTGTATGCATGTCAAAAATATTTTACAGACATGCCCAAGAAGGAGAAATAAATACCATGTGTTACTTTGACATTCATATAATAATTGGTCCATAACTGAAAGAATCAAAGTTGATATTGTTCTTTAAAACATTTTCAGACTGGTTGCGGTGGCTCACACCTATAATCCCAGCACTTCGGGAGGCCAAGGCATGTGGATCACTTGAAGTCAGGAGTTCGAGACCAACCTGGCCAACATGGTAAAACCCTATCTCTATTAAAATATAAAAATTAGCTGGGCATGGTGGCACACACCTGTAATTCCAGCTACTCAGGAGGCTGAGGCAGGAGAATTGCTTGAACCCAGGAAGCAGAGGTTGCGGTGAGTCAAGATCGAGCCATTGCACTCTAGCTTCGGTGGTAAGAGCCAGATTCCGTCTCAATAAAACAAAAAATTTGCATTATGCCTGCAATATATCTGTAATGTATTTTCCATTATTTGCTTATTCTACTTAGCTATTTTACATGCTCAGCAAATACTGATTTTAAACAGAAAAGCAAACTTCCACTTGTCCAAGCTGTTAATGTTTTACTTAGCAATATTTAACATACACAGTTACATAAATGTGACTAGTTATTACTGATAATATGTATCAAAAGCTTTAAAAGTGCATATACCCTTTGATCCTGCAAGGCAATTTCTGAAAAATCCTAAAGAAAGTGGGCTCCAAAGGTTGACGCAGAAGCCTGTTCATCACACTGTTTATAACTGAGGGGAAAAATGGAAATAAGACGTGACCATTCATAACTATGCTGCAGAAGAACATTCAATGACAGAGGAAATATATGCAATAGATTTCTAACATGTTGCAAAGTAGCTTACTAAATTATAAGTATAATATGATTGCAATTTTTAAAATATAAACACAAACTGCAGAGCAAGACTCAGATACAGCAACATCTCTTCATTCAAAGCATTTATCAAAGTGCTTAGCACATACTAAATACTCCACAAAGAATTTTTTAATATCTTATATATAATAAATATATATATATAAATATACATAATTAAACATATAAAATATATTTGTTTTAATATATAGATAAATTTTTTTTTCGATACAGAGTCTCACTCTGCTGCCCACGCTGAACTGCAGGGGCATGAACTCAGCTACTTCAACCTTCGCCTCCCAAGTTCAAGCAATTCTCCTGCCTCAGCCTCCCAAGTAGCTGGGATTACAGGCACCCACCACCACATCCAGCTGTTTTTTTTGTTTTGTTTTGTTTTTTTGTATTTTCAGTAGAGACAGGGACTTCACCACGTTGGCCAGGCTGGTCTCGAACTCTTGACCTCAAGTGATCTGCCTGTGTTGGCCTCCAAAGTGCTGGGATTATAGGTATGAGGCACCATGCCTGGCCTACAGATATTTTTAAAAAGAAGTTGCAAGCTTATATTGTAAAAGTATATCTTTTTTGCAAAGTCAATTTTCAATAAAAAACAAAAACACACACACAAACAGTGGTCATCTCTGGGTGGCAAAATTGCAGGTGCCATATTACCTTCTTTGTATTTTTACCTAGTTTCCAAGTCACCTCCATAAGTAATTTAATACTATGCAGCCATAAAAAACAATGAGTTCGTGTCCTTTTTAGGGACATGGATGAATCTGAAACCATCATTCTCAGCAAACTGACACAGGCACAGAAAATCAAACATCACACGTTCTCACTCATAGGCGGGTGTTGAACAATGAGATCAAATGGGCACAGGAAGGGGAGCATCACACACGGGGGTCTGTTGAGGGGGGCTAGGGGAGGGACAGTGGGTGGTGGGGAGAAATGCCAGATATAGGTGATGGGGGATGGAGGCAGCAAACCACCTTGCCATGTAAGTATCGAACAACCCTGCATGATCTGTACTTGTACCCCAGAACCTAAAATACAATTTTAAAAAATGCCACAGGGAATACACATGATGGCATTTAAATTTATTGTTGTCATTCCTACATAATAAATTTTGGATTCTTTTGTTTAAAAATAAAAATAAAATAATAAAAATAAAAATACTATCTGAAAAAAATTAAAGTTAATAACTGCTATATATTTTAAATTACAGTTTAATCAATAGAAGGCTAAGAAATGCATAGTGTATGCACAGAATGAACTATCACACAGCCAGTTAGCCACGGGGTAGGGCAACTGGAAGTCTGCAACTGGTGCAGAGGAAGTCCCCGACACCTTGGTAAGTGAAAAGCTCACGGTGCACAGGGCAGGTCTTCTTACTGACAATGGTGCTAGTGCTTTTTACACATTATGCTACACAGAGATTTAACCTTCAAAAACACAACCCTGAGGAATGAACACTGTTTAACTTCCATATGGACAACGATCAGGAACGAACAAGCCAAAGTTTAACCAAATTTACTCAGAGTAGCATGGCTTCAGTTCTCAGTGTTTGTGAGACTGAGCAATGCAATTGATTTCTCCCCTGGGAACAGGTTGGTTTTGCAGAGGAATCCTCTCCATCTTCAACTCTTAGGAGAAGCAAACCTAACTTCAGATGACTTTGTGTTTATTTGTAGCAGAGATCAAGCATGGTAAAATTGAGAACTGTAAGTGAAGGAAAGAAAAACAAAAACCCAGCAACCTGACCAGGGGAGAAATGGGTTCTTGCCCATCTGTTAGTAGAATATGAACTGGAATAACCCTTCCATACAGTAATTTGTCAGTGTCGATCAAAACAAAAATTACACAGCCCTTTGGCCTACAGGTTTTCCCAGGAATTTATATTTCCAACATCCCCATACAGTGGAGTAAAGAAATATAATTGAAAATACTCCAGCTTCCTTGGAACAGCAAAAAAAAAAAAAAAAAAAAAAGAGAGAGAGAGAGACTTTCAATAAGTACGGTGCATTCTCAGTGGAATACCTCACAGCCAATAAAAAGAATATGATAGACATGGCTTTGTGGATTTGGAAAAGTAGCTAAGCTAGGAGTGAAATATACGGATCTAATCCCATTTGTGGGAATAAAATGTTCCACGTATGTGTGTAAAACACTTTAAAAGAAACAATAGGGGCCACACACAGAGGCTCATGACTGTAATCCCAGCACTTTGGAATGCCAAGGCAGGCGGATCACCTTAAGTCAGGAATTCGAGACCAGCCTGGCCAACATGGTGAAAGCCTGTTTCTACTAAAAATACAAAAATCAGCTGGGCGTGGTGACATACGCCTGTAATCCCAGCTATTCCAGGTATTCTAGAGGCTGAGGCATGAGAATCACTTAAACCTGCTAGGCAGAGGTTGTAGTGAGCCCAGATCATGCCACTGCATTCTAGCCTGGACCACAGATTAAGACTCTGTATCAAAAAAAGAAAAGAGAAAAAAAAGAAAAAAGAAGAAGAAGAAGAAAGAAAATAAAAAATAGATACCACTTTACAGAAAACAACACAACTTTTTTAGGGTGGGGAGGGAGGAGGGAGAGCATCAGGAAGACGAGCTAATGGACTCTGGGCTTAATACCTAGGTGATGGGATGATCTGTGCAGCAAACTACCACGGTACATGTTTACCTAAGTAACAAACCTGCACATCCTGCACATGTACTGCTGAACTTAAAAGTCAAAGAAAAAAAGAAAAGAAAGCAACATAACTCACAGTCAACAGAATCACTAAACTCAGTGCCAAGGCTCTGTGATTGCATAAAAGAGCTGCCAACAGTCAGTGACAACCTTTCAAAGGTTCCTGCTGAGCTATCAGGGGTCCACCTTGGGAACTGAGGTCTCCCACCAATGGCCTTGTGAGTGCACCATCATAGATGCACATCTGCAAGCCCCAGTCAAACCACCAGATGAGACTATAGCCTCATGGGAAACCCTGAGACAGACCGCCCAGCTAAGCTGCTTTTGAATGCTCACAGGAACTATTAGATAACAAATGTACCACTATAAGCAACTAAGTTTGGGGGGGTAATTTGTTACGTAATAATAGATAACCAATACAGTATATATATATTTCTAGGAGAATATACACAGGAAAATGATAACTGTGGGTTGCCTCTGGAAATGAGAAATAACACAATGAGAATAAGAGGCGGAAGACAGGCTTGCTTTTCATACTATACCACTCAGTTACATTTTACTCTACACTGGGGCAATTTTCATGTATTATCTGAAAAAATAAAGAACACATAGTAAGATGTGCCCATATATGAAGAGACTGTTCAGAGAGGGCTCAACGTCCTAAGGCACAGGAGGCAGGAAAAACAGCTGGAGCTTAAATAAGGTTTGATACAGTGTAAAGAAATTTTTTTAAAAAATCACCGTTAGCAAAAAACTTCTAAAAATTTTAGAAGTGTGACACATTTTGCTGACCAAAATTTAATTCTGGTGTGTTGATGACTGGAGCTACTTTTGATCCTCAAATGACATTCTATATATTCATATATTACCCTTAAAATGGTGCAGCACAAATGATACCACTACTGTGTCATTTAATTCATGTTTGAGGAAAGTCACTCAGGCTGAACAATAACAAAAATATCTGTCTTGCTTTATCTGGTGCCTCCTATACGCTCAGTAAAGTCAGATGGGTCTTCAGAGTGTTAAGAAAAATGTTCTGCAACCTGAAAATAAGGTCAAGAATACAATAAGAATAAATAAGGTGCACATGCATTTTCTTGCAATGTTCTAAGACACCACATTTAAAAGCGTCCTCCAAAAATTAATTTTCTGAGAGAGTGTATTGTTGTTTGACTTCATTATGTACTATTAATTGAGAGCTCATATTCTGTGAAGTTACAAGTCATTTGTAGTTTCATGTCAGGGAGAGATGTAAATCATTTCTGTCCTGTAGAAAAGATACTTCCAAAGCTTTGGGCCCATTGCCTTGTTGGATGTTAGTCAGTTCTGCAACTAACCTAGTGAATTTACTCTGATATTCTTTATCAAATTGCCGATTTAAACTCCAGTTGCTCAAATGTGCTTTAAACTGGTTTTAACATCTTAGTAGTTTCCTCATAAATTGATGGGTTGAACAATGACTTTCATAAGTGCCCTTTTATATTTGTAAAAGAATCCTTTTGAAAAAATATATTTTGAAAGATGAAATATGCATTGAAAAAATTCAGGGCCAGGCTTATGTCTGTGATCCCAGTACTTTGGGAGGCTGAGGAGGATGGATCGCTTGAGCGTTGCCCCAGTGTAGAGTAAAGGAGTTCAAAACCAGCCTGGGCAACAATGGTGAAACTCTATCTCTATAAAAATAAAAAAAAAAATTAGGGAACATGGTGGCATGCACTTGGGAGACTGAAGTGGGAGGACTGTTTGATCCCAGGAAGCGGAGGTTGCAGTGAGCCGAGATTGCATCACTGCACTCCAGCCTGGGTGACAGAGTAAGACCCTGTCTCGAAAAACAAACAAAATTCAGATGATACTCTTAATATGGTAAAAACAGCTTCAATACACATCCATTCTTGATTGACATAGTTGTAACATTTAAGAAAATTATGCATTAAGAAAACAAATCGAAGAGATTATTGCATGTCTCCCATTTCTGAATTGAATAAATAGGAGACATTTTTTCCCATATTATTGGACATTGCAGGCACTTCTGATTTTCAGTATTTCTGGTATTTTACTTTTGAAGAGAAAGAGGGTTACCTTGCAAAAGGCGGCCTGCCCTATAGAGATGAAGAGCCAGGGCAGCCTCGCAGTTCTCAGCCAAGATGAGGTTTGCAATCTCAGATGGGCTTTCAAAGTCAAAGGCATCTTTCAGAACGCACACATGCCCTGCAGCCTCTAGATGAGCCCTTTATCAAAAAATACAGAGAAAGGAAAGGAAGAGGGGAAAATGTTAATATGTAACAGGTTGCTGCTACAATTAAGGTGTTTTGTGTTTTTTTTTTTTGAGACAGAGTTTCACTCTTGTTGCCCAGGCTGGGGTGCATTGGTGCAGTCTTGGCTCACTACAACCTCCGCCTCCTGGGTCAAAGCGATTCTCCTGCCTCAGCCTCCTGAGTAGCTAGGACTACAGGCACACATCACCACGCCTGGGTAATTTTTTGTATTTTTAGTAAAGACAGGATTTCACCATGTTGGCCAGGCTGGTCTCAAATTCTTGATCTCAAGTGATCCACCTGCCTTGGCCTCCCAAAGTGCTGAGGTTACAGAAATGAGACACAGTGCCCAGCTGCTATGATTAAGATTTTACATCAATTCCATAAGATTAATTATTTACTGAATTGCCCTTTGTAAGCACCCTGCCTCAAAATACATGAGAAGGCCCAGAGTCAATGACATTAACCATTCATCTGCCAGTCTCAGATATGCAGGACTGTGGCTAGGACCAAGGCCACTGTAAGGAAGGCTGATTCTGGAGGCCTTGACAGCCTTCAGCCATGTGACACCCACTGCCCTTTCCAGTGGCATTTGCCATACCAGACAGCTCCTTTTCTATCTCCTTAATTCCATGTTTTTTCTCCTGTCCCTGAACTGTGGTATCTAAAGATTGTTTTCAGGCCTCTGTTGCTCAGTTCTCTGAAAAGACTTCAAAAGTCACCTATTAATATAGCTTCAAAAAATACTTCCTGTTCTTTCCATTCTACCTGCTACACACACACACACACACACACACACACACACACACACACAGTATTTATGTCTTTCAAACATTTCTCTTTCTCTCCACCTTAGTTTAAATTTCTGGTAACATAAATATAAAATACAAACCTCATAAACAAAAAAGAAATTTTTTCAAAAGTGACAACATAAACAAAATCAGAAGACAAATGAGAAACTGGGGAAAAAACTATTTACAACTCTTACTAAAGAAAAAAAGTTCATCTGCTTAATATGTAAAGAGCATTTGTCAATCAATAAGAAAGAAAAAAGCTAACAACACAATAGGAAAATAGAGATGAAAGCTGGGTGAGATGGCTCACGCCTGTAATCCCAGCACTTTGAGAGGTTGAGGCAGACAGATCGCTTGAGCCCAGGAGTTTGAGACCAGCCTGGACAATAGAGTGAAACCCTATCTCTCCAAAAAAAAAAAAAAAAAAAAAATGAGCTGGGCGTGGTGGCACATTCCTGTAGTCCTAGCTACTTGGAAGGCTGAGATGAGATGACTGCTTGAGCCTGAGAGGTTGAGGCTGCAGTGAGCCATGATTCTGCCACTGTACTCCAGCCTGGTGTTGGAGTGAGACCCTCTCTCAAAAAGAAAAAAAGCAGGAGGGGCCAGCCTCAGTAGCTCAAGCCTGTAATCCCAGCACTCCAGGAGGCCAAGGCAGGCAGATCACTTGTAGTCAAAAGTTCGAGACCAGCTTGGCCAACATGGTGACACCCATCTCTACTAAAAATACAAAAATTAGCCGGATGTGGTGGCATGTGCGTGTAATCCTAGCTAGTAGAGGGGCTGAGGCACAAGAATTGCTTGAACCTGGGAGATGGAGGTTGCAGGAGCCAAGATCACACCATTGCACTCCAGCCTGGGCAACAGAGTGGGGCTCCATCTCAAAAAAAAAAAAAGAAAAAGAAAGAAAGAAAAAAAAAGAAAGAAGGAAGGGAGGGAGGGAAGGAAGGGAAGGAGGGGGAAAAAGAAAAATAGAGGTGGGCACAAAATTGCTGTCCATAGAAAAAGAAATACAACTGAGCTTCTGAACAAAGAAAATGATGCTCAACATCAGCCATCCTTTTAACCCAGAAAATCTGTAAAGACTAAAAAATTGACCTGGGGCTTCCTGAAATAAACACTCCTGTACATTACCTGTGAGACAGCAAATTGGTACCTCTCTGGTGGGCAATGCAACTTCAGCTAGAAAAGCTGAAATGCACAAATCCCGTGTCCTCTGCTGGAAAACCAGCCCAGCAAAAGCTACGACGTGCCCTTCATTGTCGAAGACAATTTGGGTTGAGTTTTCAATTCAACTGAGCTTTCAATTCAATTCAATTACTCGAGGCGAAGGATCTCTAACCCACACCACCATCATAGCTTAGCGCCCTTATTATTAGTTTATACACAGCCCATCGCAGTCTCTCCTGCCCTCAGTCCTTCCACTATGACAGTCCTTTGGCCTCCCCAGAACTCCAGATCAGTGACCTCTACCCACTATGACTCCAGTCTTTTCTCCCAATTCTGGTGAGATTTCATGCTCCACCATTTCTATCACTTTCCTGTCAACGTCTTAACCACTCCCATCCCCCAGTCTTTCTGGAGCAAGCATGAGAGCATCTGGCACGATGCCAGCCCTGGAGACTCTCCAGGTCAGCTTTCTCCATGGCAATCCCAGGTGCCGGCACCAGCTGGGGACCCCCCGAGGCAGAGGGTAAGCCCTGGAAATGTGAGATGGGGTCCTACGGGGCTCACTGCTGCACTGGCACCTCCCCTGCATTTTCAGTGACCAGGTGCACCTGCTGTATGCCCAGCACCGTCAGGGCACCGAGGGTTCAGTAAGGAACAAAATATGAACAAACCCCTGATTCCGGGGAGGCCAAAGGGCCAACTCTGTTTCTTTTGAGGGGGGTGAGGGGACAGAGTTTCACTATTGTTGCCCAGGCTGGAGTGCAATGGTGTGATCTCAGTTCACTGAAACCTCCACCTCCTGGGTTCAAGTGATTTTCCTGCCTCAGAGTAGCTGGGACTACAGGCACCCACCACCATGCCCGGGTAATTTTGTAGAGATGGGGTTTCTCCATGTTGTTTCAGGCTGGTCTCAAATTCTTAACCTCAGGTGATCCACCCACCTCGGCCTCCCAAAGTGCTGGGATTACAGGTGTGATACACCGCACCCAAGGCCAACTTTCTAGAACAGGGAAAAGGTCAGTAAGCCAGAAAATTCAGCCAGATCTCCTCTACGTCAGAGGCAGGTTTGTGCTCTGGAGGAAAACCAACAGCCCCAGGGAGGCAGGGAAGAGTGTGTGGTGAAAGGGGCTGCCGTTTGAGAAGGGTGGGCAGGGGAGGTCCCGCTAAAGAAGGTGACATTCAAATAAAAGCCTGAAGGTGGCTGGCACAGTGGCTCACGCCTATAATCCCAGCACTTTGGGAGGCCAAATCGGGCAGATCACCTGAGGTCAGGAGTTTCAGACCAGCCTGGCCAACACTGTAAAACCCCATCTCTACGAAAAATACATAAAATAGCCAGCTATTGCGGTGCATGCCTGTAATTCCAGCTACTCGGGAGGCTGAGGCAGGAGAATCACTTGAACCAGGGAAGTGGAGGTTGCCGTGAGCCAAGAAAGTCCAGCACACGGAAGTGGAGAGCAGAATGGTGGTTCCCAGAGGCTGCTGTGGGGTGTGGTGGGGGGCAAGAGGAGGAACAAGGTGTACAGCATGATGATCATTGTCAATAATAACATATTGTATATTTCAAATTTGCTTATTTAAAGAAAGATTTTGGGCCAGATGGGGTGGCTCAGGCCTGTAACCCCAGCACTTTGGGAGGCTGAGGCAAGTGGATAACCTGAGATCAGGAGTTCGAGACCAGCCTGGCCAACATGGTGAAACCCCATCTCTACTAAAAATACAAAAATTAGCCGAGCGTAGTGGCAGGGGCCTGTAATCCCAGCTACTCAGGAGTCTGAGGCAGGAGAATTGCTTGAAGCTGGGGGGTGGAAGTTGCAGTGAGCGGAGATCTTGCCACTGCACTCCAGCCTGGGCGACAGAGTGAGACTCCCTCTCGAAAGAAAAAAAAAGGTTTTATATGTTTTTGCTACAAAAAATACTAAGTACAGTCATCCCTGGGTATCTGTTGGGGACTGGTTCCAGGACCATCGTGGATAACAAAATCCAGGGATGCTTAAGTCCCAGCTATAAAATGGCATAGCATTTGCATATCACACACACACCTCCTCCCATATACTTTAAATGATCTCTAGATTACTTATAATACCTAATACAATGGAAATGCCATGTCAGTAGTTGTTATGCTGCATTGTTTTGGTGTGTTTGTTTTGTTTTTGTTTTTTTTGAGGCAGAGGAGTCTCGCTCTGTTGCTCAGGCTGGAGTGCAGTGGCATGATCTCGGCTCACTGCAACCTCTGTCTCCTGGATTCAAGCGATTCTCCTGCCTCAGCCTCCTGAGTAGCTGGGATTACAGGTGCATGCCACCACACCTGGCTAATTTTTATATTTTTAGTACAGACGGGGTTTCACTGTGTTGGCCAGGCTGTTCTCAAACTCCTGTGACCTCATGTGATCCGCCCAACTTGGCCTCCCAAAGTGCTGGGATTACAGGAGTGAGCCACCGTGCCCGGCCTGTATTGCTTTTTATTTGTATAATTATTTTAACATTTTGATCTGTAGTTGCTTGGAGCTGCAGACGTGGAACCCACAGATACTGAATACCAACTGTCTTCCAGGCGATAGACATGTTCATTAGTGTGATATAATCATCCCGCAGTGTGTTCATAGTCCAAAACATCACATTGTATCCCATAAATATCACAATTACTAGTTATCAAACTAAAAATGGTAATGTGAATTCTAAAAATACATAAATTCAAATAAACAAAAAATCACCTCAGTGGGAAAAGCAGGTGCTGTGGGGCTGACATGGGATGTGCTGGGATTTGGGAGGTCACGGGGTCTGGGAAGGGTTTGTCACTGAGGGGCCCACAGCACAGGGCATGGCAGGTCCTGGCAGAAGCCTCGGCGTGTGCTGGGTATGAAGCAGAGGAGACGCAATCTGGCTCAGCAAATCAGCACACTCAGCCTGCCTGCTGTGTTGAAAGTGAAAAGAGGCCGGACGTGGTGGCTCACGTCTGTAATCCAAGCCCTTTGGAGGCCAAGGCGGGCGGATCACCTGAGGTTGGGAGTTCAAGATCAGCCTGACCAACAGGGTGAAACCCCATCTTAAAAAAAAAAAAAAGAAAGAAAGTGAGAAAAGACAGGCTAAGAGGCTTGGCAATGAGCCAGGGAGGGCTGGGGTGGTGACACCTTCCCTCTCCTCCAGCCTCTGAGGTCCTTAACCATCCTGCCACCAGTAGCTCACACCCTTGCCTCCTCTATAGAGAAAATTACAGTTGCAAGACAGCCATACCCTCAAGTGCCTCCCCCAAGCCCACCCCGCTGGCACCTGCAGGCCTCTGGGCCTCTCCCAGGGGTCCCAGCAGAGGCTGCACTCCTTCTCCAGCCCCACCCTAATGCTCAGGCTGAGTTTCCCCCCGACAGCCCTGCCTCTTCCTGTTTCCTCTTCTCACTCACCTTCAGGCAGCATGGGCTATGCCCAAGCCCCTTCCAAGGTTTCCTCAGCAACCCAGCATCCTCCCCAGCCAGGCTCTGCTCTCTCCTCCCCTATCCATCACAAAAGGACTTCTGGCTGGGTGCGGTGGCTCATGCCTGTAATCCCAGCACTTTGGGAGGCCAAGGCAGGCGGATCACAAGGTCAAGAGATCGAGACCATCTGGCCAACATGGTGAATTCCTGTTTCTACTAAAAATACAAAAATTATCTGGGCATGCTGACGGGCACCTGTAGTCTCAGCTACTCAGGAGGCTGAGGCTGGAGAATCACTTGATCCTGGGAGGCAGAGGTTGCAGTGAGCCAAGACTGTGCCACTGCACTCCAGCCTGGTCACAGAGCGAGACTCTGTCTCAAAAAAGAAAAAAAAAAAAAAGACTTTTGGAAATGAAAGTGTCACACACATTCACCAGCTCTGTCTCCCGTGCCTGCTCACTCCTGGGCTTCCACCGGCCACCACTCCTGTGGAACAAGATCAGACAAGATCTCCACGGATGTTCAGGTGCCAACTCCCATTGCCCCTTTCACCTCTTGAGCAGATGGACCTGTTGGCACCATCCAGCATCGCTAACCGGCTCTCCTGCTTGGGAAATTCCTCTTCTTTGGCTTCCCTAAATTTTCTGGATTTCTGGGGCCCTCTGCCTTCCCATCCTATCTGCTTTCTGATCCTGTTATCTCCCAGTCTGCCACCCCTAGTTCAGTCCTAAGCAAACTTCATCCCAGCCTCAGCTTCTCATCTTCAGCCCAGAGCCTCTCTGAGCATCCGTGGGTTCCAATTGCCCCAACTGAAGAAAAATGTAGTGTGTCACCTGACAGGCACCTCACACTCAGCATGTTAAAACTCTCCTGCCCTAGCCAAGCTGGCATCAGCCAGTATTCCACATGCAGGGACCTGCCCAGCATGTACCCAGTGGCACCAGCCAGACCCTGGGAGGCCACCTAGAGCTCTTCTCTGCCCCCTGCCACGGCATCACAGGGTCCTTCCACATAGAATTCCAATCTGTATGCTTTTTTTTTTTTTTTTGAGATAGAGTCTTGCTCTGTCACCCAGGCCGGAGTACAGTGGCGCAATCTTGGTTCAAACCTCCATCTCCCATGTTCAAGCAATTCTCCTGCCTCAGCCTCCCAAGTAGCTGGGATTACAGGTGTGCACCACCACACCCAGGTAATTTTTGTATTTTTAGTAGAGATGGGGTTTCACCATGTTGGCCAGAATGGTCTCGAGCTCCTGACCTCAGGTGATCTGCCCACCTCGGTCTGCCCAAGTGCTAGGATTACAGGCGTGAGCCACCAAACCCAGCAGATCTATACACTTTCTTTGTTCTTAAAGCAGCAACCTCTATCTCTCATCCTTCAATCCTGACAGCTTTAAACCCAGAATCTACAAGGTGACAATGACAGTGACCGGATGCCGCCCCCGAGCCTGTCCACTGGACCTCAGCCAACTCCTCTGTGGGGTCTCACAAGCTCCTTCCTGGCTCAGGGCATCCTCCACACATACAGTTCCCTCTGCCCGGAATGCACTCCCAGCCTCCACCCTCTCTCCTCGCTAATGGCCCTGATGGCCCCAGCTGAAGTTACTTCCCACACACAAATGCTCACAGACGACTACTCAGGATAACCCTAAAGTGGAAATGTCCCAGAGGCCCTCCATTCTCCAGTTGAGGAGTGGACAAGCAAATGTGTACATCCGGCCGATGGGACATTCCTCGGCCACATGGGAATGAAGGACTGATGCTTTAGGCCAAGCCCACAAAAGGGACCACATGGCATATGATCCCATTCCTACAAAACATCCAGAATAGGCCCATTCCTGGAGACCAAAGGAAGCCAACCATTTGCCAGGGGCTGGCGGAGGAACGGAAGGGGAGTGACTGCTGACAGATATGGGTTTCTTCTGAGAGTGATGGAAATGTTCTGAAATTAGACAGGAGTGACGGTTGCGTGATTTTATGAATACACTAAATCCCTGGTATGTACACTTTAAAAGGATGAAGGTTATGGTATGTGAATTATATTTCAATTTTTTAAAAAGACTATTTTTTTAATGGGGCTGGATACAGTGGCTCACATCTGTAATCCCAGCACTTTGGGAGGCTGAGGTGGGCGGATCATTTGAGGTCATGAATTTGAGACCAGCCTGATCAACAAGGTGAAACCTCATCTCTACTAAAAACACAAAAAATTAGCTGGGCATGGTGGCGGACACCTGTAATCCCAGCTACTCAGGAGGCTGAGTCAGGAGAACTGCTTGAATCTGGAAGGCAGAGGTTGCAGTGAGCCAAGATTGTGCCACTGCACTCCAGCCTGGGTGACAGAGACTCTGTCTCAAAACATAATAATAAAAATAAAAATAAACTGTATGTCAAAGAAGATGTTATTTCTGGAAGAAGACTTCCCAGACCCTGGTTGGGGCTCAGAGAAAAGAAACCCCAAAATGAAGGCCTTGGCAACTCTCTCTGACACTTTCCCGCCCCCGTCTCTGGCCCCTCATTTTCCCCAGAGGTTACCCAGAGAAACTAGAATTCCTCTTCTCCACGGTGGTTCATGGAAACCAGAACTCCTTCTCCCTAAAACCAGTCATAAAACCCAAAATTATTACTCTAACTTTACCCTGCCTTCCTTTGTAAAACCTGGCCATAAAGAAATTATCCAAACTACCTTGTTTGACTGTAGGTCATAAAACCCCCATTCCAGAGAGGGCCTTGTACCCAGAAGGAAGGAAGGCTGCAGAGAAGCCAAGAAGAATCCAGACAGGCACGCCTTGCTGGGCTTCCCCAGGCCGTCCATCGGTGCTCCATCAGACCCTCTTTGTCTGATCCTATTTCTATGTGGCTGTCTGTGCCTTGTTGAACCTAAGCAGAAATTGGACAGTCTCTCATTTCTCTTTGGGGCTTAGGCTCCCATGTCACGTAAAACTATGACCAATACAGGTGTGTGCATGTCCCCCATGAATCTGTCTTTGGTCAGCTGGTTTTCAGTGAACCTTCAGTGGGAAGGGAGAGTTCTTCCTTGGACCCTCTGTCCTCTAGAACTAGGTCAGCTCTATTCAGAGTCCTCTCTCTGTCATCTCCCTGCACTTTTTGGTCACAGCACTGATCATATCACAATCAGATAAATGTCTGGGTAATTTCATGCTTGTGTCTGTCTTCCATGCTGTCATGCTATACTTGTCTTCCAAATGACAATGCTTAGGATTGAGCTGACATGCAGAAGCTCTCTGTGGTTGAGCGGCTGCCGCCTGAGGGCAGGGGCTGCATGATGCCAGCTGTGTAGCAACTACCCAGCACTGTACCCATGCAGATGCTCAAAAAATATCTGCTGAATGAAGATATTAACAACTTTCTTTTTCTGTGTGTGTGTGTGTGTCTGTGAGAGAGAGAGAGAGAGAGAGAGAGAGAGACGGGGTCTCATTCTGTTGCTACCCAGGCAACAGTGGTGCAATAATGGCTCACTGCAGCCTCAACTTCCCCCGGCTCAAGTGATCTACCCGCCTCAGCCCTTGAGTAGCTGGGACCACTATGCTCAGCCAATTTTTGTATGTTTTGTAGAGATGGGGTTTCACCACGTAGCCCAGGCTGGTCTCAAACTTCTGAGCTCAAGCAATCTGCCTGCCGCAGCCTCCCAAAATGCTGGGACTACAGGTGTGAGCCACTGTGTCTGGCCTCAATGGCTATCTTTGAAAGTGGAAAAAATGGTAACAAAATCTTAAACAAAAGAAAATGGAAAAAAATAAAATAGCCTCCAAATCTTGACTTCATATGCACTCACAATTTCCTTTGACTCCTTGAAAGAAAATATCGAGAACTTTTCCTCATAGTTTCTTTTCTTCCCAAATGCTTGGCAATCACAGAGAATTCACAGAGGAGACCAGAAAGCAGCTGGGCTTGGAAGGAAAGCGCTGCCTCGTATGCAAGCAGTGTTTACATTTCTTCCTTTGCTCCCTCCTTTCTGCTCAATGCTGTTTAACGCTCCAATCCGCCCGCCTTATCTGAAGTGCTTCCCGTCCAGACAAACACACTTTAGTACTCCACATTCCAGACGGAGAAACAGAAACACGCGGTCACCGCCCCTCTGCACAAAATCCAGCTATCAATGTGACGACATTTGCTATCGTTCTAATGTCAACACACTCCCGGCTGGACTGGTCGGCCCCTCGGAGTTCCCTACTTTGTTCTTTACACGGCCGTCTTCATGCCTTTCCCCAGTACCCTCGGCAGCTCTGCAGACAACACACCAGGCATGCAACTCAGTTATCTAGCGAGTATCTGACACCACCATGTAGAGCAGGGGTCAGAAGGCCTTTCCTGGAAGCGGACAGAGAGGAAACACCTTTGGGTTTGTGTGTCAGAGGGTGTCTGTTCTAACTACACCATTCTGCCCCTGAGAAGCAGAAGCAGAAACCCAAACAACGCGTGAGTGCGCAGTATCGCTGGGGCTGCTACAACGTTATTTACGATACTGGCAGGGAGGCTGCATTTCGCCCCTGGACGGGCGGCGCTTTTTTGCCCCCGGACGGGTGGCGCTTTTTCACTCAGGCTTTAGAGGATGAGTTCAATGTCTCCGAGGACTAGCCTCCTATTTTAGCATCACAGGGGGCCCTTTGAAACAACTCCATGACTTGCTCTCTGTGAGTACTCTTCACATGTGCTCCTCGTGCAGTTGACTCCCCCTCCGCAGGTGAAATGAACTTTGTTCTCTGGGTTTCGGACTCTATTTTTTCACTTACCACAGCTGCTTTTAATTTTGAACTTCACTGTTAGAAACTGACCTAGACCAATTTGCCTGGTTCTATGAGGATGGCCTGGCTCTCCTGGCAAATGTTCATTCTCAGGGGATCGGAGCGGGGCGGGGACTCTGTGACTTCTCCCCAGCTCACCACTGGGTGTGCCCTACAATGAGATGAACTCTCAGTCCAGATTCAGCCACGCACACACAAACGGTCTACTCTGCCGGGTGGCACACCTCTCCGTGTTCTCCAAGGGTGGAGTCTACACTGGACCGTACTGGCAGCCACACCAGCCAATCTAGTTGAGGCAGATGACAGACGGTTATGGCCAGGACACAAGACCAAATAGAGCTGTCAATCTCAAGGGCTGCCCAGCAGGTGAGGGCTCTCTGACTTCTTGGTCAAAAGCCTGTGTCATCTTCCCAGTGAAACACGTATCTTAGAAACCACTCATTTTTTTTGTTGTTGAGACAGAGTCTCACTCTGTTGCCCAGGCTAGAGTGCGGTGGTGCAATCTCGGCTCACTGCAACCTCTGCTTCCTGGGTTTAAGAGATCCTACTGCCTCAGCCCCCTAAGTACTGGGACTACAGGCGCCTGCCACCATATCCAGCTAATTTTTGCATTTTAGTAGAGACGGGGTTTCACCGTATTGGCCTGGCTCGTGTTGAACTCCTGACAGGTGATCTGCCTGCCTCGGCCTCCCAAAGTGCTGTGATTGCAGGTGTGAGCCACCCCGCCTGGCCTAATTTCTGGATGCTTTATGCTAATGAACAAATCTTCTGATGTAGGTTTCTAATGTTATAGTGCTTAGGTGCCACATTAGGGTATTCAGAATACTCACTAGCAGCTCACAGGTTATACTCAAAGAAAATTTACATACCCTGAAGAATATTTAAAGTGATACACAGGCCGGGCGCAGTGGCTCACACCTTTAATCCCAGAAGTTTGGGAGGACAAGGCGGGCGGATCACCTGAGGCCAGGGGTCCAAGACCAGCCTGACCAACATGGAGAAACTCCGTCTGGACTAAAAATACAAAATTAGCCAGGTGTGGTGGCACATGCCCATAATCTCAGCTACTCGGGAGGCTGAAGCAGAAGAATTGCTTGAACACGGGAGGTGGAGGTTGCAGTGAGCTGAGATCGCACCATTGCACTTCAGCCTGGGTGACAAGAGAGAAACTCCATCTCAAAAAAAAAAAAAAAGGTGACACACAGACAATGTAACATTGATTCTCAAGTTACTGATCTCCCGATTTTTTTGTCCAAGAAATCCTTTATTCCAGTCTATCACCTACATCTTCTAAAAGGCTACTACACAGCAGAAGCCTTAGATTTCCCTGTTTTTTTTTTTCCCAATATTTTCCCTCTATAATGAAGGAAATCATGGGTCTTTCTCTCCCTCACTCCCCACACTCAACTGCCAAGGCCTGTTCATTTTACTTCTTAAATATGCCAAACCCAAACGCATACATGATATTCAGCTACACACAAATCTCATGGTCTTTCACGGTGCAATCCTGTTTTTGGCACAAAATCGGTGTTGCGTGGCCCTGTCTCTCCAAGCCACATCTAGAGAAGGTTCATCAGCAAAGCACTACTCACAAGTGGAGTGGAGTCACTTGTGGGGAGGGGCTGTCCTGTGCACTACCGGGTGCTGAGTGGCATCCCATCAATGCCAGTAGCCCCCAACACTAGCTGTGACAGCCAAATATGTCTCCAGACCTCACCCAACGACCCCGGGGGTCGACATTGCTCCCCCTCCTTGGCACATCCTCTCTGCCCCAGTGACAGAGTCACTGATCTACAGTATTCTCTGCTGTGAAGGCTGCGTGATTCTCAGTTCTAGAAGAGATATTCTCTTCCCGTTCCATCAGCTGACCCTCTGCCTAAGACACCTTCTGCTCTGTTCTCCCACCTCACTAAGCTCCATTATTCTAATCAATAGCTCACATTCATTAAGTGTATACTATTGTTGATGAAGAGTTAAACTTTGTAAAATATTTTAAGAGATTTATTCTGAGCCAAATATGAGTGACCCAGACCTCAGGAGGTCCTGAGAACATGTGCCCAAGGTGGTCAGGGCACCGCTTGGTTTCATGTATTTTAGGAAGGCATGAGACATCAATCAAATTCATTTAAGAAATACATTGGTTTGGTTCAGAAAGGCCAGACAGCTCAAAGCAGGGGGTGGGGGGAGGGAGGAGGGGCACTTCCAGGCAGTAGGTAAATTTAAACATTTTTGGTTAACAATTGGTTGAGGCTTGTTTTAGGACCTGGGATCCATAGAAAGGAAATGTTCATGTTAAGATAAAAGATTGTGGACACCAAGGTTCTTTTGAAGTCTTACAGTGGCTGCCCTTAGAGACAACAGATGACAAATGTTCCTTCTTCAGATCTTTAAAAGGTGCTAGACTCTTAGCTAATCCCTTCAGGATTGGGAGGGCCTGGAAGAAAAGATCTAGCCATGTTAATAGGGATTCTTTTTGTTTTGTTTTGTTTTTCTGAGACAGAGTCTCACTCTATTGCCCAGACTGGAGTGCAGTGGCGTGATCTCAGCACACTGCAACCTCTGCCTCCAGGGTTCAAGTGATTCTCCTGCCTCAGCCACTCAAGCAGCCACCATGCCCAGCTCATTTCTGTATTTTTAGTAGAGATGGGGTTTCACCATGTTGGCCAGGCTGGTCTCCAACGCCTGACCTCAGGTGATCCACTCGCCTTGGCCTCCCAAAGTGCTGGGATTACAGGTATAAGCCACTGTGCCCAGCCAAGATTCTTTACTGAGGCAGATTTTCCCCCACAAAGGATGGCTTTGCAGGGTCATTTCAAGATAAGGCAGAGAAGCATGTTTTGGGGTTAAATATTTTGAATTTTTTTCTTGTCTCATAATGTTATGCCAGAGTCAGATTGCAAAGTAAGTCAGGATATATAGGGCCAAATAAAACCTATGTGATGAGAATTTATGGTTTGTAGGCCATGACTTCCCAGGCCCCTTAGACAGGAAATTGAGCAAGATAAAAAAATCAGAGCTTAGGCCTATGTTCCAGACACTGCTTTAAAAACGCTGAGAGCGTATTAACTCATTTAATTCCTTTCACAACCCATACTGGCATCCTCATTACGAAGAACACTGAGCCACAAAGAAAACTTGGTTTAAACCTTGCCATTTTTTTGGAAGGCAGCAGAAGGCTTTCCCTGACGTCTGGTCTGGGATCCGTCGCTACCTACATGTCCCAGAGGATCCTGTGCTTCCCAGGCCAATACATTCATCAGGATTGAACACCATTACTTATGTCCGGGTGTCGATTTACAATGACCAACTTCTGCAAGAATAGAACCACTTCTTTTTTTCTTTAAATCTAGCCTTACCTAATTCTGACATCCTATTCTGCCAGGCTGATGAGAACTCCAGATTTATGCATTTGGGGAACGCCCTCCCCAAGGGTCCAGGGTCATCTGAGGGCGGTCTCTGGGGTCTTTGGTAGAGATTTTGGAGGAGAATGTCCAGTCCTCGCTGCTCACTGCTGATTAGCTCACAGGGAATCTCAGTCACCAAGGGAACCTCCCTCCCCACCTGTCCAGGACACCAGCATCATTTCCTCAGGGAGCCTAAGCTTTCACAAGGCAGAAGATGTCTTTCCCCCAGCAATCCTTCCGGAGGTGAAGTCCTACTGGGTCTGTCCCGAAGACCCTGACCGATCGACAGATGAAATGAGTACTCAGACACCGGTACACAGTGTGAGAGCAGCGAGGTGACTGCCTGGCTCCAGTGGCCAGAGAGGCAGCCCTGAGAAGCTGGAGCGGCTGCTTGCTTTTACTCAGTGTAGGCACAATGCCAAAGACCTGGAGCAAACGCAACCTGCAGGTCATTCACATCTACCTTCCAGGGAACATCACCTGCGGAGGATCACAGGTCAGTTCCTGGTCAAATAAGTAAACAAGCCTATTTAAGATACCTTCCTCTATGCTCCCTTGTACCGACCCCTTGCCCTCTGCCTCAGGGATAGAGAACAGCTGCCTTCAGCTACTCTTTCCCAGGGGCTCTGCAGAACTTTCCAACCTTTCAGAAGCTTCAGAAGGTTCCATATAGTTTTTCCCAACACTCTGACCGACCCCCACAAAGGACAACAAACGTTGGGTCTGATTATACATCAAAGCACTAAATGCAGCCTTTATTCTGCTTATGCACAGCCAGGAAAAGAAAGAGCACAGTGACTAACCGGCCTTCCACTCCAGCTTAGCTGAAGTCAGCCTTCTTCATGAACCCTGCCCCCCTCCTTCCCCTCCGCAGCCCCGAGGCCTAGCAGCACAGGCAACTTCAAATGCACATCTCCAACGCAATGATGGGGGAGCGAATCTCCGGAGCGCAGCTAAGGCAGTTATTTTTTCTGTTAATTCACCTCTGAGTTGGGACAAAAGTAACGTGGCCTTTTGGGTGGGTGTGCGTTCGGGCCCTTGGAAGATGTGGGTTTATAGCTCAAGTTAGGAGCCAAATATTAAATAACAGGTAATATTTCTTTTTTGCCTGACCCGGCAAGCTTTTAACTCTGTGTCCATTCAGGTTCTTTGGTCACTCAACATTGTTTTTGTTTTTCTTTTTTTTTTTTTGGAAATGGAGTCTCGCTCTGTCACCCAGGCTGGAGCGCAGTAGCGGCAGTAGCGTAATCGTGGCTCACTGCAGCCTCTGCCTCACAGGTTCAAACGATTCTCAAGCCTCCACCTCCTGAGTAGCTGGGATCACAGGTCTGTAGCACCACAGCTGGTTAATTTTTGTATTTTTAGTAGAGATGGGGTTTTACCATGTTTTATTTAAAGGTGATTATTTCTTTCTTTCTTTTTTTTTTTTTTCTTTTTGAGAGAGAATAGGAGGAAAAAGGAAGAGAAAGAGAGAGAGAATGGGGAGGAGGGAGAAGGAAAAGAAAGAGGGAGAGAGAATGGGAGTATTGCTTTCTTGCCCAGGCTAGAATGCAATTTAGTAATGGGTATTGAAAAGCTCTTTTATACTGATAATTATACTTAATGATGTAGTCAGGAAGGAATAAGGGAAGAAGATAACAAACAAACAGCCAACCAATATTTAATTTAAACCTATGAAATGCTATGCGATTACTGAGGAGTGATTTACTTCCAATTATATAGTCACCTTTGGAATAGGTGTGAGGTGGTAATGTATGTTTTGTGTATTTGAAGTGGAGAGTTCTATAAATGTTTATTAAGTTTACTTGTTCCGGGTCTGAGTTCAAGTTCTGAATATCCTTGTTAATTTTCTATCTCGTTGATCTATAGAATCGTTGGCTCTTCTTGTTACATTGATCCTTTTGCCATTATGTAATGTCCTTCTTTGCCTCTTTTGATCTTTGTTGCTTTAAAGTCTACTTTATCAGAGGCGAGAATTGCATCTCCTGCTTTTTGTTTATTAGTTTATTTTTACTCTCTGTTTGATTGGTAAATCTTCCTCCTTCTCTCTGAGTCTTTGTGTATTGTTGCATGTAAGATGGGCCCGGATGCAGCATACCGATGGGTTTTGGCTTTTTATCCAATTAAAATATATATAGGTTTAATACCGGCGTTTGATGCTAGCTGGCTGTTTTGCCCATTAGTTGATGTAAATTTTTTATTGTGTTAAAGTTCTTTGCTTTTTGATATATTTTTGGAAAGGCTGATATTGGTTGTTCCTTTATATGTATAGTGCTTCTTTCAGAAGCTCTTGTAAAGCAGGCCTGGTGGTGGTGAACTCTCTAAGTACTTGTTTGTTCGCAAAAGATTTAATTTTTCCTTCGCTCATAAAGTTTAGTTTGGCTGGATAGGAAATTCTGGGTTGAAAGTTCTTTTCTTTAAGGATGTTAAATATTGGTCCCCACTCTTTTCTGGCTTGTAGGGTTTCTGCTGAGAGATCTGCTGTAAGTCTGATAGGTTTCCCTTTATGGGTAACCTGACCTTTCTCTCTGGCTGCCCTTAGTATTTTCTCCTTCATTTCAACCCTAATAAATCTGGCGATTATGTGCCTTGGGGTTGGTCTTCTTGAAGAATATCTTTGTGGTGTTCTCTGTATTACCTGGAGTTGAATATTACCCTGCCTTGCCAGGTTGGGAAAATTTTCCTGAATGATATCCTGAAGAGTATTTTCCAACTTGGATTCATTCTCTTCATCACATTCAGGTACACCTATCAAACGTAAATTAGGTCTTTTCACATAGTCCCATATTTCCTGGAGACTTTGCTCATTCCTTTTCATCCTTTTTTCTGCATTCTTGTCTTCTCGTTTCATTTCACTGAGCTGGTCCTCGACTTCTGATATCCTTCCTTCTGCTTGATCAATTCGACTGTTTAAACTTGTGCATGCTTCGCGAAGTTCTCGTGTTGTGTTTTTCAGCTCCATCAATTCACTTATATTCTTCTCTAAATTGTCCATTCTCGTTAACAGTTCGTCAAACCTTTTTTCAAGGTTCTTAGTTTCTTTGCATTGGGTTAGAACAAGTTCTTTTAATTCACAGAAGTTTCTTATCACCCACGTTTTGAAACCTGCTTCTGTTATTGGAACACACGTGTAATCTATTAAGCCTTGTTCCGTTACTGATGAGGAATTGCAATCCCCTGTAGAGGGAGAGGCATTCTGATTTTGAGTATTCTCTACCTTTTTACGCTGGTTTCTTCCCTTCATTATATATTTGTCCGTCTGTCGTCTTTATAATTACCGGCTTTCTAACTGGGTCTCTGACGTCCAACTTGTTGATTCCCTGCGCCGAGATCTGAGCAATCCACTGAGCCGGCCAAAACAGTGGTGTTAAGATTGATGGTGCTTTTCTGCCCGGGAATCTCCGGACTCTGCACCAAGAACTGGCGTGCTAAGGCACCAGCAAAACCACCACGCCGGCCACAAGAGTCGCCCTGGCGACCCGTGGGGCTCCTCCACTGGGAATCTCCTGGTCTGTGAGCAACAAATATTCGTCTGAAAGTGTGGCGTCCTCTCGTTCTTTGCGCTTTCACTGGGAGGTACATGCCCGAGCTGCTAATCATCAGCCATCCTAAAGGTGATTATTTCTTAAGCATGAAGTGCTTTCCCCCCAGCGCGTACAAGCCAGATCTGGCCTGCCTCTCTGACACACTTCCTAGTGCCGGCCACACACTTTACATTTCAGTGACCCTGGCTCCCTTCCTGCTTCTCACACAGTTCAAGCTTCCTCCAGTCCAGGGCCCGTGTTCTCGCTATTATTCCTTACTGAGACCATCCCTCCAGATCTCAGTGATGGCCTCTTTCCCACCTTAGCTTCAATGTGGTCTCCTGAGACCGACTCCCAGACCATGTTATCTAATGCATCCCACCCACCATCATGCCTCTCAATCACTTTATCTAGTTTTTTCAGAGGCTTTTGAACCAGAGCAACTCTATCTTGAATAGGGGCTGGGTAAAATGAGGTTAAGACCTACTGGGCTGCATTCACAGATGGTGAAGGCAATTCTAAGTCACAGAATGAGGTAGGAGGTTGGCCCAAGATACAAGGTGATAAAGACCCTGCTGATAAAACAGTTTGCAGTAAAGAAGCCGGCCAAGACCCACCAAATCCAAGATGGCAACGAGAGTGATCTCTGATTGTCCTCACTGCTGCACTCCCACCAGCGCCATGACAGTTTACAAATGCCATGGCAACATCAGGAAGTTACCCTATATGATCTAAACAGGGGAGATGTGAATAATCCACCCCTCGTTTAGCATATCATCAAGAAATAACCATAAACATGGGCAACTAAGGCCAAGCGAAGTGGCTCATGCTTGTAATCCTAGCATTCTGGGAGGCTGAGGTGGGAGGATCACCTGAGGTCAGGAGTTCAAGATCAGCCTGGCTAACATGGCGAAACCCTATCTCTACTAAAAATGTAAAAATTAGCCAGGTGTGGTGGCGCATGCCTATAATCCCAGCTACTCAGAGGCTAAGGCAGGCGAATCGCTGGAACCCGGGAGGCAGAGGTTGCAGTGAGCCGAGATCCCATCATTGCACTGCAGCCTGGGCAAAAGAGTGAAACTCTATCTCAAAAAACAAAAAAAAAAGGGCAGCCAGCAGCCTTCGGGGCTGCTCTATGGAGCAGCCATTCTTTTATTCCTTTATTTTCTTACTAAACTTGCTTTCACTTTACTCTAAGGACTCGCCCTGAGTTCGTTCTTGTGTGAGATCCAAGAACCCTCTCTTGGGGTCTGGATTGGGACCCCTTTCCGGTTAACAGTTTTGCTTTTTTATTTTTTTGAGTCTCGATCTGCCACCCAGGCTGGAGTTCAATGGTGCAATGTCAGTTCACTGCAGCCTCGACCTCCTGGGCTCAAACCTCCTCCTACCTCAGTCTCCTGAGTAGCTGGGGCCACAGGCACACACAACCATGCCAGCTAATTTTTAAATTACTTTTTGTAGAGATGAGGGTTTCACCATGTTGCCCAGGCTGGTCTTTAACTCCCAGGCTCAAGCGATCCTCCTATCTCAGCATCCCAAAGTGCTGGGATCATAGGCTTGAGCCCCCGCACCTGGCTTGGGTGGTGGTGGTGGTTGTTGAGATGGAGTCTCACTCTGTTGCCCAGGCAGGAGTGCAGTGGTGCAGTGGCATGATCCTGGCTCAATCAACTCACTGCAACTTCTGCCTTCCATGTTCAAGCAGTTCTCCTGCCTCAGCCTTCTAGTTTTGCTTTCTTAATAGTACCAATTCCTATATGAAATCACCTCCTTCATTCCTCTCCTGCACTGGGATGTGGTCCACCCAACAGAGCCAGGACCACAAAGGGTTCCTCACTGCTAGACCCAAGCAGAGCATCACTGACCTATGTATAGAAACCTGCACCATGAAACCTGAATGTAAAATTTCCAGCAAACTTCAGAAAACTGATGTCGCCCCTCTTGGTCATTTCTGCTTATGATCTTTAGGATAAACTAGCTGAAAGGGACATTAAAATGTTGGTGGAGTCTCAATTGCTCATTTTAATGATGAGGAGGCCAGGCATGGTGGCTCAGGCCTGTCAACTCAGTACTGTGGGAGGTTGAGGCAGGTGGATAACCTGAAGTCAGGAGTTCGAGACGAGCCTGCCTGGCCGACATGGTGAAACCCCATCTCTAGTAAAAATACAAAAACTAGCCAGGTGTGGTGGTGTGCCCCTGTAGTCCCAGCTACTCGGGAGACTGAGGCAGGAGAATCACTTGAACCTGGAAGGCGGAGGTTGCAGTGAGCTGAGATTGCATCACTGCACTGCGGCCTGGGCAACAGAAGACTCCACTAAAAAAAAAATTTGATGATGAAACAGGTCCACAAAGGCAGAGTAAATCGGGAAATTTCATGAAGCAGGTCGGTTTTTCTTAAGACGCGCGCGCGCGCGCGCGCACAGACACACACACACACACACACACACACACACACACACACACACGGCTTCTGTTAAGCTGCAGACTCTAATCCTGGCACTCCCCAGGCTTCCCCTCCCGAAGGTGTTTATCCGGCTAATACAGGCCGAGCGCCCGCGGGGCAAGCGGGAGGCGGCAGGATTAACGCGGCAGCTCCCTCCCTGGGCCCCCGGGCTTGCGTTCCAGTGACCAGAACGCACATCAACAAGTAAATAAATAACGCAAGATAATGGCAGAAAAGGATGAGTGTGAAGGAGCTGACCAGTCAGGAAGACAGGAATAGAATAGAGAGGGTGGAGAAGAGGAGGGGCAGGTACTTCGCCGGGCAGGACCCCGGACGCCGGCACACAGCCGAGCCCAAACCGCAAGGGCAGGGCTGGCACCGCCGCCCCGGCCTGGAAACGCGTCCCCACCCGCAGCTCCGCGAGCCCCGCTCCGCATTCCTGCGGATCCCGCCCTCTCCCGCTTCTGCAGCGAGGCCTTCCCGGGCCCTCCGCGGGCGGCCCCGCGCCTGTGCACCTGCTGGGTCTCCACCGAGAAGTGCGAGGCCGACGCGCCGGCCGCTCCGAGACCCGGCGACACGCGCGCCCGGCGGGAGGCACCGACCCCCGCGCGCCGGGCAGAGGCACCGGCCCGTCCGTTTGCGCGCGCAGCTCAGGGAGGCCCCGGCGCTCCTGGAGACGGCCTGGCCGAGCGCCCAGCTTCCCCGCCCCCCACCCCTAGCTTCGCAGGCCCCTGCGCCCGCACCTACCGGACGCGCTGGGCCGTGACCGCGTTCCCCGTGTGCGGCCGCAGCACCGCCAGGAACAGGAGCCGCATGCCGCCGCCTGGGACATCGACCAGGCCCCAGGGACGGCACAGACGCGGATGTCAGGGGAGCCGGGCGGCTAGGTCCGTCCCGCCCGCCCCTCCCGGAGGCCGCGGCCGCCCCCCTCCCCGAGGCCGCCCCGGAACTCGCAGGTTCCGGCGCCAGGCGGGGAGGGGGATGGGAACCTGGGGCCTCTGGCGGCGCGAGCTCTGGGTGTCGGGTGGTGCGGGTATGCCCCGTGGGGTCCATCACCATGGTAGCTGTGGTCCGCTCCCACCTGGACCAGGATAAGCGGTGACCACAGTCCCTTCCCACGGGGACCAGGACCAGCGGTGACCACAGACCATTCCCACAAGGACCAGGACCGGCGGTGACCACAGTCCCTCCAACGAGGACCAGGACCAGCGGTGACCACAGTCCCTCCAACGGGGACCAGACCAGCGCTGACCACTGTCCCTTCCCACGGAGACCAGGACCAGCGGTGACCACAGTCCTTTCCCATGGTGAACTAGGACTGGCAGTGACCACGGTCCCTCCTATGACGACAAGGACCAGTGGTGACCACAGACCATTCCCACGGGGCCCAGGACCAGGAATGACCACTGTCCCTTCCCACGGGGACCAGGACCAGGAATGACCACTGTCCCTTCCCATAGTGACCAGGATCAGGAATGGCCATGGTCCCTTCCATGGTGACCAGGACCACCAGTGACCATAGTCCAGTCCATGGGGACCAGAACCAGGGATGACCACTGTCCCTTCCCACGGGGACCAGGGATGACCACGGTCTCCCCCATGATGACCAGAACTAGCAGTGACCACAGTTCCTTTCCATGGAAACCAGTGATGGCCATGAGTGAACTTCACGGAGCCCCCAGGTGCTGCAGAGAGAGCTCTCAGCCTCATTTTCCATGACAACCTGAGGGGAGCCTTGGTCCCCACGAAGCCCAGGAATCCTTTCTAGTCCCAAATTCCTTCCCAGGCCAGACTACCTAAAACTAACCAGAGGAGGGGAACTACTCCTGTATGAGCAGACAGTGGAAACCCATTTCAGGGCCAGGCCTGTGGGTGAGAAAGATGTTGGATGGGGAACTCGGTGCTCATCAGGGCACATGGGCTGCACCTAGACTGGATCTCCAAAGCAGGACATCTTGGGTGAGAGAAATGGGGAACTGAAGGTGGCCCCTGGCAAAATGCCATCTGTGGATTTAAACACGGACCCCCCAAAACAGGGCTAAGTGTTTACAAAGATGCATGCGTATTTACAGACGTGGAACATTCCAGTGGGTGCCCAATATTTTAATTTACCTTCAAACTTGATTTTCTCTCATCCCCCAAATACCTTCCAGCCTCAAAAAGGTAAAGTAGGAATGAAGAAAGCCATGACATGCGATGACCACCATCAGTGGGAGGTCTCCAGCCTCATCATGTGGCATGGTGATCCCCAGACTTATCAAAACATAAAAGTCCATCCTGAAGGACACGTCGGCTCGGCAGGCTTTCTCCCAGTTAGAGCCACCACTCTGACTCTCAGTGTGGCATGAAGTATGGGAGAGTTTTATGTCACTGTAGAACAATCAAAACTCTGTCCCCTTCTCAGTCCTCAAAACCCAGGATTTTGCTCTTCCTCCAGGTATTTCAGCTTCCCAGGCACCTGGCAGGCAGGCCACTTCCTCTTTTAAGGACAAAAGCAATTATGAAAATAATATTCTGCTAGACAACTTAACACTTTTCAACAGAATTACTCAAAGAAACAAGAAAGGGGACAAGTTGCACAGAGCTGCCACAACCCCCTTCTGATGAAAGTTTAGAAAAAGAGTTTTGACGCCGGGCGCGGTGGCTCACGCCTATAATTCCAGCAGTTTGGGAGGCCTAGCTGGGTGGATCATTTGAGACCAAGAGTTCAAGATCAGTCTGGCCAAGATGGTGAAACCCCATCCATAGCAAAAATACAAAAATTAGCTGGACGAGGTCATACACGCTAGTAGTCCTAGGTACTTGGGAGGCTGAGGCATGAGAATCATTTGAACCTGTGAGGCGGAGGTTGCAGTGAACCGTGATCATGCCACTGCACTCCAGCCTCGAAATAAAGCGAGACTCAGTCATAAACAAATAAATGGTTTTGCGTGGACTCCCGATATATTTGCTATACACCAAGAAGAGGCAATAAAATGCAGTGTCTGGTGTGGGGTGCAGAAGTACAGGGCTGGCACTTGCCCATGTTTTTCCCCTATTTCACCTTGACCATGGGATATTAAAAGCTAAGTGTGAACAGATACATTTCTGATTTTCAAAGGTAACTTCAGCATGAGCCTGGGAAGGAACCTCCCTAAGCAGAATTGGTGAGCTGGCAGCCCCTGAGAACTAAACATCATCCTTAGATGTATTTAGCTACACTGTGTTTGTTTTTTTTTAAGCTGAGCTATTACTTTTTGTTTGTTTTGAGACGGTCTCACTGTCATCCAGGCTGGGGTGCTGTGGTGCGATTATGGATCACTGCAGCTTCCCCCTCCTGGGCTCAGGTAATCCTCCCTCCTCAGCCTCCCAAGTAGCTGGAACCATAGATGTGCACCACAATGCTGGGCTAATGTTTTGTGTTTTCGTGGAAGTGGAGTCTCATTATGTTGTCCAGGCCAGTCTTGACTCCTGGGCTCAAGCAGTCCACCCGCCTTGGCCTCCTGGACTGCTAGAATTACAGGCATGACCCACTATACCTGGCCAAGCCTTTTTAAACTGGGAGCTTTCATATAGAAGTTGGAATTTCTGGTATCTGTTGACAAATGAGAGATCTGATTAAATGAAGCCACCATGCCTATGGCTGACTGAAGCTAGGAGGCAGCTGCCCACTTTAGATGAAATCCAGTCACACAGTGGCTGAAGGCTCACTTCAATTGCATGACAACCTCGATCTGTATTTTTGTTTTCTTTTTTTCCCTGTTTTTTTTAAGACGGAGTTTCACTCCCGTTGCCCAGGCTGGAGTACAATGGTACGATCTCGGCTCACTGCAACCTCTGCCTCCCGGGTTCAAGCAATTCTCCTGTCTCAGTCTCCCAAGTAGCTGGGATTACAGGGATACACCACCACACCCACATAATTTTGTATTTTTAGCAGAGATGGGCTTTCTCCATGTGGGTCAGGCTGGTCTCGAACTCTTAACCTCAGGTGATCTGCCCACCTTGGCCTCCCAAAGTGCTAGGATTACAGGCATGAACCACCGTGCCCAGCTCCATCTCTATTCTTTTTTTTTCTTTTTGAGACAGAGTCTCACTCTGTAGCCCAGGCTGGAGTGCAGTGGCATGATCTCAGCTCACTGCAACCTCTGCCTCCTGGGTTCAAGCAATTCAAGCCACCATGCCCAGCTAATTTTTATATTTTTAGTAGAGACAGGGGTTTCACCATCTTGGCCAGGCTGGTCTTGAACTCCTGACCTCGTGATCCACCTGCCTCAGCCTTCCAAAGTGCTGGGATTACAGGCGTGAGCCACTGTGCCTGGCCTTCTATGTGTATTCTTTTTAGAAAAAATATTGAAGTTTATTTTTAATGTAAAGTAAGTTCAGAAGTACATTGCCCAAGCCTAATACAGTAGCTGCACCATCAACAGGAGCCCAGACATCCCTCTGTTTACTCCATCATGTGTTTGCCTTCTAGTCTCAAGATCATGTTAAAGTACTGTAGGACTGCTGCAGCTCCACCCATCATGTCAACATTCCAGGCAGCAGGAAGGAAAGGCAAAAGTGGTGCACTCCAAATGGTGTACTTCATCTTAAAGGGGCTTCCTAAAAATGCAAACAGCTCCATGCCTTTATCGTATTGGCCACAGGACCACTTCCTGCACCCAAGGAAGCTGAGAGATACAGTCTATTAACTGGACACATTGCCACCTAAATACAATTGTGGTTACTAAAGAAAAGCGGCAGATAGGTTTGCAGTAAGTCACCTCTGCCATAGCAATCTAAATTAATAAATTAAAAGAGGAAGTGGCAGAGGCGTTTGAACCAGAGCAGCTCCATCTTGAATAGGAGCTGGGTAAAATGAGGCTGAGACCTGCTGGGCTGCAATCCCAGGAGGTGAAGCTTTCTAAGTCACAGGATGAGACAGGAGGTCGGCACAAGACACAGGTCATGAAGACCTTGCTGATAAAAGAATGCAGTAAAGAAGCCACTGAAGATCACCAAAACCACGATGGCGACAAGAGTGACCTCTGGTAGTCCTCACCGCCACACTCCCACCAGCGCCATGACAGTTTGTGAATGCCATGGCAGTGTCAGGAAGTTACTCTATACGGTCTAAAAAGAGGAGGCAGGAACAATCCACCCTTGTTTAGCATATCATCAAGAAATAACCATAAAAATGGACAACCAGCAGCCCTCAGGGCTCCTCTGTCTATAGAGCAGCCATTCTTTCACTCCTTCACTTTCTTAATAACCTTGCTTTCACTTTATGGACTCGCCCTGAAATCTTTCTTGTGTAAGATCCAAGAACCCTCTCTTGGGGTCTGCAATGGGACCCCTTTCCGGTAACAGAAACACAGATGAGCTTCTCAATGGTGGAATAAGAACATTCAGTATGATTCAATACTCATTCTTGATGATACAAAAGAAGTAATAAAAGTAAGAAGAAAGACAAGAACAAGGGAAGGAAGGAGGGATGGGGAAGGAAGGAGACAGGCAGAGAAGGAGGGAGGAAGGGAAGGAAAAAGGAAGGAAGGAAGGAATTAATTCAATAATAGAAGAAACTACAAAGAACCTTACAAACTCGTTTTGTTTTGTTTTTTAATTCTTACAGGTAAAAACTGCCTGACTTTGTGGTTCTCTCTTTTCTAGTCTCTCTACAGCTTAAGACTGGTTGAACCAGATGCAGAACTTTTCTCTGGGGGACTTTTGGAAGTTTGGGAGTGCAGAAGGAAATTTTTTGTCAGAATGACTGAGGAATGTCGTCAATATTTCACGACCAGGCCTCGAAGTTTTAACACCTTGCAGTGTATAGGACATCCCTGCCTAAAGAAAAAACGCTCTTCCCCAAATGCCAGTAGATACCTGTATTAGTTAAGGTTCTCCAGGGAAATAGAACTAATGGGCGATTACATATGCATAAATGGAAATTTATTATGATGCATCGGCTCATGTAATCATGAAGGCTGAGACGTACCATGATCTTCTGTCTGCCACACAAAGACCCAGGAAAGCTGGCGGTGTCATTCAGGTCCAGTCTTAAGGCCTGAGCAATGATGTAAGTCCCAGTTTGGGGGAGGAGAGGGAATGGTGGGAGCAGTTGCTGAGAAGATGCCTTGAAATGTGCCAGCTTGAGCAGTGAGCAGTGAGGCAGTGGGGAAAACGGAGGGTGGTGGGGATGGGGCGCAAATTCCTCTTTCCTCCGTTTTTTTTTGAGACAGAGTTTCTCTCTGTCACCCAGGCTGGAGTGCAGTGGTGGGATCCTGGCTCACTGCAAACTCTGCCTCCTGGATTCAAGCAATTCTCCTGCTTCAGCTTCTTGAATAGCTGGGATAACAGGCACGCACTACCACATCCAGCTAATTTTTGCATTTGTAGTTGAGATAGGGTTTCGCCAAAGCCATTTTGGCCAGGCTGGTCTTGAACTCCTTACCTCAAGTGATTCACCCGCCTGCCTCGGCCTCCCAAGTGCTGGGATCACAGGCCTGGTCTCCTCCAATTTTTTTGCCCTACTTAGGCCTTCAGCAGATTGGATGAAGCCCATACACACCGGGGAGGGCACTTGCTCAAATGAGTTCATGGACGCAAATCTCATCTGGAAACATGCGCCCGGGTACCCCTTTGAGCAACGTTCAATGTGGGCACCTGCTAGGGTTTGGATCTGCGTCCCCACCCAAAACTCATGTGGAACTGTAATTCCCAGTGCTGGAGGTGGGCCTGGTGGGAGGCGGCTGGATCGAGGGGATGGATTTCTCAGGAATGGTTTAGCACCATCCTCTTGGGACTGTCCTGGTGAGAGTGAGTGAGTTCTCCCCAGCTCTGGGTGTTCAGAAGTGTGCAGCACCTCCCGAACTCTTTTGCTCCCGGTCCCACCATGCGAGATGCCTCACTCTCCGTTTGCCTTCTGCCATGATTAGAAGCTTCCTGAGGCCGCCCCAGAAGCACATGCCACAGTGCTTCCTGAACAGCCTACAGAACCACAAGGCAATTAGACCTCTTTTCTTTAAAAACTACCCAGGCTCAGGTATTCTTTTTTTTTTCTTTTCTTCTCTTTTGAGACAGGGTCTCACTTGGGTGCCCAGGCTGGAATGCAGTGGCGCAATCTTGGCTCGCTGTAACCTCCACCTCCTGGGTTCAAGCGATTCTCCTGCCTCAGCCTCCTGAGTAGCTGGAATTACAGGTGCATGCCACCATGCCTGGCTAATTTTTATATTTTTAGTAGAGATCAGATTTCACTATGTTGGCCATGCTGGTCTCCAACTCCTGACCTCAAGTGATATGCCCGCCTTGGCCTCCCAAATTGCTGAGATTACAGGCATCAGCCACCGCAAATGGCTTTTAGGTTTGTCTTTTTTTGAGATGGAGTCTTGTTCTGTCACCCAGACTGGAGTGCAGTGGTGCAATCTTGGCTCACTGCAACTTCTGCCTCCCAGGGTTCAAGTGATTCTCATGCCTCAGCCTCCCACATTGCTGCGATTAAAGACATGAGCCACCACACCCAGCTAATTTTAGTATTTTTAGTAGAGACGGGGTTTCACCATGTTGGTCAGGCTGGTCTCGAACTCCTGCCTCAGGTGATCCGCCCGCCTTGGCCTCCCAAAGTGCTGGATAACAAGTGTGAGCCACCACACCCGGCATTGGGTATTTCTTTATAGTGGTATGAGGATGGTCTAATACAGCACCCCATGTTCCCAGTCAAGCTGACGCAGAAAATTCACCACAATAGGTGGTTAATTCCTCATGACTGAGGGACGAATGTGGTGAATACCTTTTTGTTTTCCAAAATGGAAGTAATTCTCTACTGCTGGGCATGGCCTCCTTCTCCTCCTGGCCCAAGGCTTCCTAGGGCTGCATAACAAAGGACCAGAAACTCCTCCGTGGCCTAAGCCCATCCTCTGGAAGCTCTGGGGGACCGGGAACTCCTCTGTGGCCTAAGCCCATCCTCTGGAAGCTCCGGGGGACCGGGAACTCCTCTGTGGCCTAAGCCCGTCCTCTGGAAGCTCTGGGGGACAGAGGTCTGGGATCACAGTGTCAGCAGAGTGGCCCTTCCTCGGGAGCCTCTAGTGGGGAATCTGTTACTTGTATCTTTCAGCTTCTGGTGGCTGTTGGTGTTACTTTGTTCTTTTTTATATTTTTTTAAATTTAGTTAGAGACAGGGTCTCCCTATGTAGCCCAGGCTAGTCTCAAACTCCTGGTCTTAAGCAATCCTCCTGCTTTGGCCTCACAAAGTGCTGGGGTTGCAGGTGTGGGTCATGGGGCCCAGCCTGTTGGTGTTTCCTGACTTGTGTTCCCATCACTGCAGTCTCTGCTTTCAGGACCTCCTCCTCTGCTAGAGCATCTCTTCCTGTAAGGTTTGTTTTTTTGTTATTTTGTTTTTTTAAACAGAGCCTCACTCTGTTGCTTAGGCTGGGATCTTGGCTCACTGCAACCTCTGCCTCCAGGATTCAAGCAATTCTCGTGCCTCAGCCCCCCAAGTAGCTGGAACTACAGGTGTGCGCCACCACAACTGGCTAGTTTTTGTATTTTTAGTAAAGACAGGGTTTTACCTTGTTGGCCAGGCTGGTCTCAAACTCCTGACCTCAGGTGATCTGCCCGTCTTGGCCTCTCAAAGTGCTGGGATTACAGGCATGAGCCACCATGCCCCGCCTCCTGTAAATTTCTTATGAAGGCATTTATCATTGGGTTTAGGGAACAATGAATAATCCAGGATGATTTCCTCATCTTAAGACCCCCATTTTAATTACCACACAAAACACTTTTTTCTCATGATGTCACTGTTGTGGTTTGAATGATGGTGTCCTCTCTAAAATTTATGCTGAAACTGAATTCCCAATGCAACAGCATTAAGAGGTGGGGCTTTTAGGAGGTGATTATGCTGAGGGCTCTGCCTACATGGATATGATCAGTGCCTTATAAATGGTCTTCAACAGGTAAGTTCTCCCTTCTACCTCTGCTGCTACGTGAGGAAACAGCATTCATCCCTTTTGGAAGCCTCTGCAACAAGGCACCATTGTAGTGGCAGAGAGCAGCCTCACCTGCTCCCAGCTCTGCTGATGCCTTGATCTTGAACTTCCCAGCCTCTAGAACTGTGAGAAGTAAATTCCCACTGTCTGTAAATCACCCAGTCTATGGTATTTTGTTATAGCAGCACACATGGACTGACAGCATCACCTTTACATGTTCCAGGGATCAGGATATGGACATTTCTTTCGTGAGGCCACCCTCCAGCCCACCACAAAAATCCCTCTTCAAAGACGACTGCATTTCTTTTGGGGGGGGGGTGTTGTTTTTTGTTTTTTGAGATAGAGTCTCCCCCTGTCACCCAGGCTACAGTGCAGTGGTATGATCTTGGCTCACTGCAATCTCTGCCTCCTGGTTTCAAACAATTCTCCTGCCTCAGCCTCCCAAGTAGCTGGGACTACAGGCATAAGCCACTATGCCCAGCTAACTTTTGTATTCTTAGTAGAGATGGGGTTTTGCCATTTTGGCCAGGCTGGTCTCAAACTCCTGGCCTCAAGTGATCTGCCCGCCTTCCTCGGCCTCCCAAAGTGCTGGGTGTGAGCCACCGCACCTGGCCAGATGACTACATTGATGAAGGCCCCCAGTCTCCTCATCTGGGACTATTCACCTTCCCTAACCCTGAGGCTCTTTGTCCCTGTCTCCTGTCTCGATCCTGTTCTGCATTATAGCCACAAAGCACTCAGCCCCTTCCCCTCAACTGGATAGTGACCTCCTGGACAGCCACGTCATTTGTGCCTAAAACCTCTGCTTGCCTGAGACAGTGACATGCCTGCGTAAAGGCAGTCATCAATGTTTGCTGAGTTTCATCATATCTTTAAATGTGCACTGTTACAAGATTTTATTCCTATAAGAATGCATTTCTGACTTTTTTGAGACAGAATCTTGCTCTGTCACCCAGGCTGGAGTGAAATGGCTGGATCTCGGCTCACTGCAATCTCTGCCTCCCAGGTTCAAGTGATTCTCCAGCCTCAGACTCCCAAGTACCTGTAATCCCAGGTACTTGGGAGGCTGAGGCTGATTATATGCTACCACATCCGGCTAATTTTTTGTATTTTTAGTAGGGTTTTACCATGATGGGGTTTTACCACATTGGCCAGGCTGGTCTTGAAAACCTGACCTCAAGTGATCCACCCACCTCAGCCTCTCAAAGTGCTGGGATTAAAGGTGTGAGCCACCGCGCCTGGCCCATTTCTGACTTTTTAATGGAAGTTTTAGAAGGGGATTTGCTGGGCTGAAATTCATTGATATTTGACTGTTCTGGAATACACCTGTTCCACAAGGTAAGATATTCTGACATCTCTTTTGGGACCCATTACTTTACACATTCATGGCTTTAGTTTACCCATTCGTAAAATAAGAAAAAAACTATAAACAATATCATAGTTAATTAGTTCTTTTGATGAAGTATTTTATGATTCTCTCAAGTAGATAACATAGAAGGGTACAAAGGCAAATGCGTTGTTATGGGATAATGTAGAAATCATTACCGAGGAGGGGAGCAGCAGAACAGAAGTTGTAGGCATCTCTCATAAGATTTCTCCAGACGCTTCTAACATGAGAATCTTACAATAAATGTAAAGCAAAATCTGCTTTTTGCTTTGATCATAGTGTTTGCTCAGACTATTTTTCTAGTTCCTAGTGCCAGGGAAAATAAAACTTTATTATCTACCCTATATAAAAATGATAGCATTTTCAAGAGAAAGCGTGGTGGGCATACTGACTTTAGAAGTGGCTCTGTGATAAAAATCAACATGACATCTCTCCTTTTTTCCTTTAGAGCATTTATAAGAAAGGCACTCTGTTCTATCAAAGTTTTTAGTCTTCATACCATCATTTCTTCCTATGGTACAGCAAACTATGAATGCTGTTTGTGTGTGTGTGTGTGTGTGTGTGTGTGTGTGTGTGTGTGAGAGAGAGAGAGAGAGAGAGGGAAGAAGAGAGAGGGAGAGAGAGATACAGAAGAAGACAGACAGGGACAGAGAGGGGTAAAAGAGAGGGAGGGAGAGAGATGGAGAGAGAGCTACATAGACAGACAGGAAGAAGAAGAGATGGAGGCAAAGAGAAATACACATTTGAAAAAAGCAGGTGCACATGGAATTGTGGTTTGTTTGCCCTAGTTGTGTTTCCTTTTCCTGACTTTTATTAACAGTACTTGAAAGTGACCAAATGCAAAAAAAATAAAGAAAGCAAAGAATCTGTTAGTCTGGAGGCATCTAGCCCCTGCAAGTGTTGCTTAATAAACATGATGAAGTCAACCAACCAGAAATAAGTGATTTCTTCCCTTTGAGCTTTTGGCAAAAAATCAGGGTTTCGATTCCCACTGCTGTTCTGAAGACAGTGCAGACCCAATTCTTAACTTTGCAGCCCAAAGCTGCTCATCCCAAAGATTGCCGCTCCAGTAAAGGAGACAGCGAGCGTAACAGCGCGTTGGCACAGCCATCAGGATCAGAGGCTTACTCGGGGATGATGGGCTCCCTCCGAACTGCTTCCAGAAGCAACCTGATGTGGTGGAGGCCCATATTTATTCTTTTCACATTTTAATTTATTTTTAATTAAATAAGTAAGATATGTTTAAGAAACTCAGATAAGCAAAAAAGAACTGTAAAAATCACAAAGCTTGGTGCAGTGGCTCACTCCTATAATCCCAGCACTTCAGGAGGCCGAGGCAGGCAGATCACCTAGATCACCTGAGATTGGGAGTTTGAGAGCAGCACGACCAACATGGAGAAACCCTGTCTCTACTAAAAATACAAAATTACTCAGGTGTGGAGGTGCACGCCTATAATCCCAGCTACTTGGGAGGCTGAGGCAGGAGAACTGCTTGAACCCAGGAGGCGGAGATTGCAATGAGCTGAGATCACACCACTGCACTCCAGCCTGGGCAACAAGAGCAAAAAGTTGTCTCAAAAAAAAAAAAAAAAAAAAAAACTCATTTCCCTGAGATAACTACTATTAATATTTTGGCTTCAAGTTTTCCCTGACTTGACATACAATCATCATAACAGTCCGCTTTACTGGGTGTGTACCAGTAACCTAACATTTTTCTAAGCACTGTTTAGTGTTCTTCAATGAATCCTCCCAAATCCTAAACTGAAGGGACTGTTCTCACCATTTCACAGACAGTGAGCTAGAGACACGGGAAAGTTCGATGCCTCCCAGAGGTAATACAGGCATTGGAAACGCTTCACTGCTTCTTTCACTCTGCTGTATGAACACAGTATTCTTGTTGGTTCTTGTTCCGTTTTGTTTGCATTTGTCATTTTTGCTACAAGAAATAGAAACACCCTACACATTTTTTGTATTATGCTCTTTATTACTTAATAACTGTGGCAGGCAAAAATCTAACAGGGCCCGCTAGAGCTCCCGTCCCTGGTGTGCACACACACCTCCTCCTGATTCCATCACATGTCAATCCGGGGGCTGTCACAGAGAGAATCTGCAGATGAGACTTGAACCCCCAGATTAAGTTACCTTAAAATAGGAAGATTATGAAGGATGAGCCTCATCTAACAATTGTCTCCTTGAAAGGACTGAGCATTTCCTCAGAAAGATTCAAAGGGTGAGAGGGGCTTGACGTCAGGGAGATTCTCTACTGCTCCTCTGAAGACAAAGAAAACTGCATGATGAGGGAGGCAGGCGGGCTCTAGGAGCTGAGAGAGAGCAGCCCCCAACCATCAGGCAGCAAGGAAGTGGCCCTTCAACCCATCTCCTCGAGGAACTACCTCCTGCCACAACCATGTGGGCATGAAAGAGAGCCCTGACCTCCAGAAGAGATTTCAGCCTGGCCAGCACTTTGATCTCAGCTTCGTGAGGCCCTGGACAGAGAAGCCAGTCATGCCAATGCCCAGACTTCCCACCTACTGAAGCCTGTGAGCTCATAAATGGGTGCCATTTCAAGCTGCTGAAGTAGTGGTTATGTGCTATGCAGGAATAGAAAAATAATATAAGAATATGTCATGAATACTTTTCCAACTCCTAATCCTACATCTGCAGTACCATTTGAATAACGACGTAGAATTCCAGTATACGCATGCACTGGAACTGATTTCATCTCTGCCTTGTTATTGCACATCTTTGCCGTTTCCACGCATTTTGTGATTTTATGCAACATTGTAATGAATATTTTATTGGTAAGTCTGGGCATTCATTCTTTAATTTCTAGAAGTGGAACTGCACATTCAAAGTGTAAGTCCATATGTTTTTGATACGAGTGACGAATTATCCTCCGGAAAAGCTGCACCGATTTACTTTCCATTGGTCACTTATGAGCACAGTCATTTCCCAGAACATTCTGACACGGGGTATTTTTCAGGTCAAGCAACAAACCATGTCTCCTCTTCTGGCATTTTAAAATTACCGGTGTAATTTGACTTTTTTTTTTCATGAAAGGCATTTGAATTGCTTTCTGTGACTGTGTATGCTTGTACTGGTTCAAACTTTTTTTTAATGTTTAAATTTTTTAAATTTGTATGGGTACGTAATAAGTATACATATTTAAGAGGCACATGAGATATTTTGGTACAGGTGTGAAATGTGTAATAATTACATCAGGGTAAAGGGGGTATCCATCACCTTAGGCATTTATTTCTTCGTGTTATCAACAATTTAATTATACTCTTATTTTAAAATGCACAATAGATTGCTGTTTATTGCTGTGCCATCAAATACTAGATTTGTTTGTGAGTTATTTTTTAATTTTTGTTTTTGAGATGGAGTCTCATTCTGTCACCCAAACTGGAGTGCAGTGGCTCCATCTCGGCTCACTGCAACTTCTGCCTCCTAGGTTCAAGTGATTCTCCCACCTCAGCCTCCTGAGTAGCTGGGATTACAGGTGTGCACCACCACGCCTGGCTAATTTTTGTATTTTTAGTAGAGACGGGGTTTCACCATGTTGGCCAGCCTGGTCTGGAACTCCTGGCCTCAGGTGACCTGCCCTTAGCCTCCTGAAGTGTTGGGATTATAGGCGTGAGCCACCATGACCGGCCAAGATAAAAGTCATTTTAACTAGGGTGAGATGATTTCACATTGTATTTTTGTTTTGTTTTGTTTGAGATAGAGTCTCACTCTGTTGCTCAGGCTGGAATGCAGTGGCATGACCTCAGCACACTACAACCTCCGTTCCCAGGTTCAAGCAATTCTGCTGCCTCAGCCTCCCGAGTAGCTGGCATTACAGGCATGCGCCACCATGCCTGGCTAATTATTCTATTTTTAGTAGAGACAGGGTTTTACCATGTTGGCCAGGCTGGTCTTGAACTCTAGACCTCAAGTGATCTGGCTGCCTTGGCCTCCCAAAGTGCTAGAATTACAGGCATGAGCAACCACGCCCAGCCTCACTGTAGTTTTGATTTGCAATTCTCTGATGATCAACGATTTTGAGCATGTTTTCATATACCTGTTTGCCATTTGTGGGTCTTCTCTTGAGAAATGTCTTTTCATATCTTCTACCCATTTTAAAAATCAGATTATTAGAATTTTTCCTGTTGAGTCATTTGTGTTGTCTATATATTCTGGTTATTAATCTCTCATCAGATGGGAAGTCTGCAAATACTGTCTCCCATCCTGTGGGCTCTCTTCACTTCGCTGATTGTTTCCTTTGCTGTGAAGAAGCTTTTTAATTTGATGTGATCCCATTTGTCTATTTTCACTTTGGTTCCCTTTGCCTGTAGTGTTTTACTCAAGAAATAGTTGTCCAGACCAATGTCCTGGAGGAGTTACCCATTTTTTTTTTTTTTTTTTTTTTGAGACAGAGTCTCAGTCTCTTGCCCAGGCTGAACTGCAGTGGTGCGATCTTGGCCCACTGCAGTGTCCACCTTCCAAGTTCAAGCGATTCTTCTGCCCAAGCCTCCAGAGTAGCTGAGATTACAGGCACCCACCATCATGCCCAGCTAATTTTTGTATTATTAGTAGAGACAAGGTTTCACTATGTTGGCCAGACTGGTCCTGAACTCCTGACCTCAAGTGATCCACCCACCTCGGCCTCCCAAACTGCTGGGATTATAGGCATGAGTCACGACTCCTGGCCTCCCCAGTATTTTCTTGTCATAGTTTCATAGTTTCAGGTCTTAAATTTAAGTCTTTAATCCATTTTGATTTGATTTTCATACATAGCTGGTTGGAACTTTTTCTATCACAAGTGACAGAATGTCACATTTGCTTAACCGAAAAGAGAATTTATGGACTCACAATTAAAATGTCTACTTCTAAAGAAAAAGCTATAGCTACTTCTAAAGAAGCAGCTATATTTCTAGCTATGATCAGAACCAAGACCTGTAAACTGTCTTTTTTTGTTCTTTTGTCTGTCACATAGGCTGGAGTGCATTGGCACCATCTTGGTTCACTACAACCTCCACCTCCCAGGTTCAAGCGATTCTCCTGCTTCAGCCTCCAAAGTAGTTGAGACCACAGGCACATGCCACCTTTAGCCTGGCTTTTTGTATTTTAGTAGAGACAGGGTTTCACCATGTTGGCCAGGCTGGTCTTGAACTCCTGACTTCAGGTGATCCACTCACCTCAGCCTCCAAAATGGTGGGATTTAAACTGTCTTTTTAAAACAAGTGTTTCCCTCATCTCTATCTCCTTCTGGAATGCTTAGTTCTCTGGTTTCACAAGACGTTCTCTGGCAACTCCAAGCTTATATCTCTTTAATGTCAAACTCAATAGAAAAGAGAATCACTTCTTCCTGCTCATTCCAGAATACATTCTGGGATTAGCTTTGACCAACCTGATCACATGTCCATCTCTGAACCAATTACTTTATTTTTATTATTTTATTTTATTTTATTTTGAGATAGAATGTTACTCTGTTGCCCAGGCTGGAGTGCAGTGGCATGAGCTCAGCTCACTGCAACCTCTGCCTCCTGGCTTTAAGCAATTCTCCTGGGTCAGCCTCTCTGGTAGTGGGATTATAGGTGTATGCCACCATGCCCAGATAATTTTTATATTTTTAGTAGAGACAGGTTTTCACCATGTTGGCCAGGCTGGTCTCAAACTCCTGACCTCAGGTGATCCGCTCACCTTGGCCTCTGAAAGTGCTGGGATTATAGGCATGAGCCACCGTGCCCAGCCTGAAACAATTAATTTAGCTCAATAGATGGGATCCTGCTGATTGTATAGGCGTAGGTCAAATGCCCACTCTTGGGCTAGGGGATCCAGCTGCCCTACCTAAATCACAGGGAGCATTGATTAGCTAAGGAAAATCAAGGTGCAGTCACCAGAAGGGAGAATGGATGTTGAACAGGACACAGCAACAGCTGTCCTTGAAACAGCCTGCCACTCACTGTGCCAATTTTATTTGTTGGATGTTTATCTTTTCATAATATTCTTTAGAACTCATTATAAAATAAGAACATTAACTTTCTCAAGGTTGAGACAGGAGAATCGCTTGAACCCGGGAGGTGGAGTTTGCAGTGAACAGAGATCGCACCACTGCACTCCAGCCTGGGTGACAGAGAGAGACTCCATCTCAAAAAAAGAAAAAGAACATTTACCTTGTCTTAGTTATAATACTTATAATACTTCCATTTTTTTCTTAGTTTGTGTGCTGTCAACAGCAATTATTATTTTTTATACACATAAGTTTTAAATCTTCATGCAGTCAAAGTAATTTTTTCCTGCATGCCTTCTTCCTTTAGTGTTAGGCTTAAGAAGTCATTTTCACTCGAAGATTATACGTTTGCCAATATTTTCTCCTAGTGCTTTTATATTTTTGGTTTATTTTAATATTTAATCCATCTGGAATTTATGTTGGTACAAAATATGAAGCCTATCTTCCCCCATGTTTAGTGATTCACTCCAACATAATTTGTTTAACAATGCATCCTTTCCCCATGAATTGCTGATACTTTCTTTCTTTCTTTTTTTTTTTTTTTTTTTGAGATGGAGTCTCGCTATGTTGCCCGGGCTAGAATGCAGTGGCACAATCTTGGCTCACTGTGACCTCCAGCTCCCGAGTTCAAGCAATTCTCCCACCTCAGTGTCCCAAGTAGTAACTGGGATTACAGACAAGCAATTCTCCCACCTCAGCTTCCCGAGTAGTAGCTGGGATTACAGGTTTGCATTATCACGCCAGGTTAATTTTTGTATTTTTAGTAGAGATGGGGTTTCCCCATGTTGATCAAGCTGGTTTCAAACTCCTGACCTCAGGTGATCTGCCTGCCTTGGCCTCCCAAAGTGTCAGGACTCCAGGTGTGAGCCACCACACCTGACCAGATCCCTTTATTATCATACTGAGATGTTTCTTTTTTTGCTTGCTTACTTATTTATTTATTTGAGATGGAGTCTTGCTCTGTTGCCCAGGCTCTATGTTTGCAGTGGTGCGATCTCAGCTCTCTGCAAACTCTGCCTCTCAGGTTCAAGCATTTCTCCTGCTTCAGCCTCCTGAGTAGCTGGGATTACAGATGCCCGTCACCATGCCCAGCTGATTTTTGTATTTTCAGTAGAGACAGGATTTCACCATGTTGCCCAGCCTGGTCTGGAACTCCTGACCTCAAGTGATCTGCCCAGCTTGGCTTCCCAAAGTGCTGGGATTACAGGTATGCGCCACCATGCCAGGCAGCCTTTCATTATTATTATTATTATTATTATTATTATTATTATTACTTTCGAGATGGAGTTTCATTCTTGTTGCCCAGGCTGAAGTGCAATGGCACGATCTCAGCTCACTGCAACCTCTGTCTCTCAGGTTCAAGCAATTCTCCTGCCTCAGTCTCCTGAGTAGCTGGGATTACAGGCACCTGACACCACGCCCGGCTGATTTTTGTATTTTTAGTAGAGATGAGGTTTCACCATCTTGGCTAGGCTTGTCTTGAACTCCTGACCTTGTGATCCACCCAACTCAGCCTCCCAAAGTGCTGGGATTACAGGCGTCCACGCCTGGCCCATTATTATTTTTAATTGACATAATAATTGTACATAACTATGAGGCATACGGTAGGATTTTGAAACATGTACTCCTATGAGAGCTTCTTTAGCTTCCACATGAGTGAGAACCTGTGCTCTGTACCTCTCTGTGCCTGGCTTATTTCACTGCATACAATGAGTTTTTTATATTAGTGCTTCAGCTTGTTCTTTGTATTTATCTTCACTGATCTTTCCTGTTAAGGCCTAACCTAGAAAACAAGTACACTTATAATTACCAATTAACTATTATATTATTACAATTTAGGCTAAGATTGCTTTAAGGAGTTGTGAAAGTAGTGGCTAAAATAGGATATTAGGTGTGGTCACACCATCTTGCACTTCTTGCTATAGAAGAAAGCAGAAGTTCATTTTCCTTCACTTACTTTCTCTCTCTCTCTCTTCACCTCCCTGCTTCCGTTGGCAAAGCCCAACTTTTGCAAATGTCTTGGGGGTTTTTTCAACATAGGAGGAAAAGTACCCAAGAAATAGACCTTGCTATACACAAGGGTCAAATAAAATGAGTGCCTGAAATAAGTCAAATCAAAACCAGCTCCCTGACCATACACTCTCACATCCTCTGTCAAAATAAATGCAAGTCATCCTGGGAGCTGAATTGGTTCATACTAAAAGTAAGTTAGTGTGGCGTCGGTTTAGGCTCAGGGATTGAACACCTGATTCTATTCTGTTGGTTGCCTGTGTTTTTATTGATTTTGCTTTTTATGCCTTCTGCTTCTAACAAGACTATTTGTAGCCAGAAAGAATGGCTGCAACAGCGACTCCTTGAAGTAAACAGAATTTATGACAACTGTTACTCAAGGAGATTCGGAAGACATATGACATGGCCTGTGGCTGTGCCATGGCTAACGACTTACGCTGTGGCCGGATGCACGAAGATGAGGGGGCCTATCAGAGTCCCTCCCTAGGGAACTGGGAAATCCGGAGAAGCTGAAGCACTGGCCATCAGTGGTGCAGCTGAGCTGAGCTGAGGCTGAGCTGTCATGACTGAGGGGGCAGGTGTTCAACAGCTGTTTGTTGAGTGATTGAGTGATGTACAGATGGCACAGAAAGGCTATGATGGCTGCTTGTAAGCCGAAGTTTTGAGGAAGCTGAAACTGTGAGTAAGGAGAGGCAACTGTCTGGTAGCGAGGCATGAGCAACTCAATAGAGATGTGAAACAAGACGCAGAAATGTCATCAGTCAGAGGAGTCAGGCAATAACCTGAATGTCCTGTCTCTGATGGTTTCTCAATTCATTGCCTCAAATTGCACCCCCTGGAGCTCTGCACTGGGTGAGGCTCAGGAGACAGGGTGGTACCAGAGAAGGGAGACCCCCCAAGCTTCCAAGTCTAGTCCACACCACAGGCACCTTTGCCCCTCTTCCAGAGGGCTCTTGAGGTGAAGAGCCAACAGACAAAAATGTACTTTGGAAGACACAGTTACCTATCCCTTAGATGCCTACTGTATGGGTTAGGTCATTAATTTATTTATTTTAGCTGCAAAGGAGAAACTCATAGGATCACTTTTTGGGGCAGGAGTATATTGCAAGCATACCCAATAAAGTGGGAGGAATCGCCTTACATGAATTCATTAGCGATACCATCACTGGGGCTCAGCACAGGGGCTGCAAACCCAATCATTACAGGAGCCAGGCAGAAAACTCACGGGTCAGGCATGAGAAAAACATCAGGATGCCCTCTCGTTGTTTTATTTTTTTAATTTTTTGATAGAATTATGAGAGGTGGCTTTTGGCTACACGTAATACGAATAACAGAAAACCCAACAGAGTGACTTAAACAGTGTAAGACTTACTATTATCTCATGCTCCCTGAGTCTTCTGTGCCAGCCACCAAATTAGTCTCATTCTAAGCTGGTTCATATCATGGTTGCCAACAGCCATCAGGAGCTATTAGAGCTACAGGCTTCCTAACTCATGTCCACATTGGGAGCACGCATCTCTATCAGTCATCGCATACGAGTCCTTTCCTCTAGTCTGGCCCTCTAGTCTGACTGGGTCAGCTTACTTCATTTGTCCACTCCTGGACCAGTAACCACAGGCACCAGGTAAATTTCATGTCCTAAAAGGTTAGAGTCTGCATTCCTCAACTAGTCACCATGAAGCAGCATGTGACTAGTACTGGTGTTGACTAGTTCCATCTGGGAACAAGGATGAAGTCAGGTTCTCCTGAGCTACATGGGAAGCTGGTGGGGGCAGGGGTGGGTTGAGGAAGACAAATACCTGAAGAGAATCAGGATTCTGTTTGAAAAAAAAAAGAGTATGGATGTTGGCTAATTAATCAATCATACCCATTACATTTTAGTATGGAATGGGGTTGCTGGCCCAGTGCAGTGGCTTATGCCTATAATCCCAGCACTTTGGGAGGCTAAGGCACGTGGACCACCTGAGGTCAGGAGTTCAAAACTAACCTGGCCAACATGGTGAAACCCCACCTCTACAAAAAATATAAAAATTAGCCTGGCATGATGGCAAGTACCTGTAATCCCAGCTACTCGGGACACTGAGGCGGGAGAATTGCTTGAACCTGACAGATGGAGGTTATGGTGAGCCAAGATGGCTCTATTGCATTTCAAACTGGGCAACACAGCAAGACTGTTGCTCAAAAAAAAAAAAGGGATTTCTGATAGAAGTTACTGCAATGATGGTGTGAACTAGACTATGTTGTTCAGTATGGTGGCCAATAGTCACAAACCACTTGAAATCTGGCTAGTGTAAGTAAGGAACAGAGTTTTTCATTTTATCTAATTTTAACTAGCTTGAATACCACACATAGGTAGTGGCTCCTGCACTGGACTGTGCGGATATGGAAAATTTTCTCTATGATAAAAAAAAAATTAGACAACAGTTGACGGGGGAGGGTTAGGACAGCTAGAAAAGTGTCTGCCATCTACAGACAGTGGCTGCTGCTCAGTGTCAGCAGATTGTGGCTATGGGGGGGCAAATGTGTTTCCATTACCTGTTGCTACATAACAAACCTCCCCAGAATTTAGTGGCTTAAAAGAACAACAACCATGTTATTTGTTTATAATTCTGCTATCTGGGCTGAGGCTCAGCAGGGTCTCAGTTCTTCTGCTGGTCTTGCTGGTGGTTATTCCTGTGGCTGCATTTAGTAGGCAGGTCATCTGGGATGCTGACAATCCCCTCTCCATAGAGTTGCAGACTCCTCCTCAACATATGATGGAAGGTAAGCAGACTTCTAATATCATGGCTCAGGACTCCCCAGTCATGAAAGCGGAAGGTATCAGACTTTAAGGCTGTGCCCAGACCAGGCCCAGAGACACTTTTGACATATTCTCTTGGTCAAAGCAGGTCATGGGCCAAGCCCTGTGGCACTGTGATCTGTGAGGAACACATAAATTGAATACTCTGGGGCATGGTTCAAAGTGGTGGGATCCTACTAATGTAACAGGTAATCACGAGTTCAGCATTGCCAGAGCTCATATTTATTTTCCCCAAATAGCAAGGTAAACAAATTTACACATGAAGCCTTTCAAATTGTAACTGTTAGTTCACTTTCTTTTGGTACCAGCTTTATTGAGACATATTTGCATGCTATTTATATTTAATTCACTTATTTAAAGTGTAGAATTCAGTGGTTTTTAGTACATTCACAGAGATGTGTACATCTTCCCCTCCCCTCCCCCAGAACCAGGAAACTGTACTAATCTGCATTGTCTGGATGGATTCGCCTATTACCTATTCTGGCCATTGCATATAAATGTGATCTTGCAATATGTGGTCTTGGCTCCGTTTTTTTTTTTTCTCTTTTTTTAACTTAGCTTTAGTCTTCTTCTCAAATGAAGCAATGCAATTGGATTAGTTTGCTATCATCCACAAATGGCCAGTGTATTGAGCACTGTTTGGACACTGGGTTATCACATGACTCAAGTCATTTTCTTTGCTCTCATTCCATGTTTAAGGTTAATTTCATTTTAGACTTTGCATGGGTGTCAGTGCTATCAGCCTTAGAACAAATACGCAAAGATTCTGTCTCATCTACCAACTGCATCTACCAACTTCACAGTGGAAGCAGCACTGGACTCAGATATACACCTTTCATCGAAGTTTGCGTACTATTGCTTTCTTATTTTTTATTTTGAGATAGTCTCACTCTGTCACCCCGCTGGAGTACAGAGGCGTGATCTTGGCTCACTGCAACCTCCACCTCCCAGGCTCAAGCGATTCTTCTGCCTCAGCCTCCTTAGTGGCTGGGATTACAGGTGCGCAGCACTACCGCCTGGCTAATTTTTGTATTTTTACTAGAGGAGGGGTTTCGCCATGCTGACCAGGCTGATCTCGAACTCCTGACCTCAAGTGATCTGCCTGCCTCAGCCTCCCAAAGTGCTGGGATTACAGGCGTGAGCCACCGAGCCACTACACTCCAGCCTGGGTGACAGGAGCAAAACTCCATCTCAAAAAAAAAAAAAAATTGGTGTGTGTGCGTGTGTGTCTATGTGTACATGTTCAAGGACAAGTTAGGATCCTAGTACATGCCCTTGAACATGTACACATAGACACACACACACACACATATATACACATGTACATACACATTTATATATACACATATCCATACACACATATACATATCTGTGTATATACACATACGCACATACATGCATATATATGAGAACATAAGGTGACTTGCATCATTTACATTCAACAAATGGTCAGTCATTCACTTATTCAGTTAATTTTACACCTATTTATCATTGGCAAGTGCTGTGCTAGCCTCTAGAACTCTAGTAGTGGCTAAAACAAAGATCCCAGCCACCCCAGCTTTAAAGACAGACATTCAGTAGTTGTACAGAATAAGTATAAATTATAATGGGTGCTGTGGGAAAAAAAGTATAGGGGGTTCCAAGGCCATAAAAACAGGGGGAGCAGATCTAGTATAGCAGAGTTAGAAAAGTGATATTTGAGCTGACAGCTGGAAATGACAAGCATCAACAGACAGGTGGCAAAGGCCCAACTTGGGCATTCAGTTATTCTCTAATTAGACATTTATTAAATATAGTGCCTGCTGTGTGGCAGCACTGTGCTGACCATCAATTTATCTGTTGGACACTTAAAACAGTTTTTAAAAAGAGAATGCATGCAACTTTGAGACTTACTGGCAGGATGACTTCTCCAGATGACCTACTGGCAAGCCAACTTCCCAGGTACTGGCTCCACCCTAGTCTTAGCTGGAGATAAGGATGAAGAGGTGGTCTTACACTAATTGAATCATTGCAGCAGCTGTGGGTCCAGATTCCGTTCTTGCTTTTTTCTTTGTTTTTTGAGACAGGTTCTCACTCTACCACCCAGGCTCAAGTGCAGTGGTGCTGTCACTGTTTAATGCAGCCTCTACCTCCTAGACCAAAGTGATCCTCTTGCCTCAGCCTCCCAAAGTGCTGAGATTATAGGCCTGAGTCATCATCCCCGGCCTGGGTCCCAATTTCTGAAGCCATGCTGAGGGCTATTTTTGGACGGCACTCTTTCACACTTTGTGCCAGGCACTGTGCCAGTGGCAGAGGGCATAGTGAGGAACAAAACACAAGAGAATCCTGCCATCAGGAAGCTTACACCTGTGAACACATGCAGGTTGGGGAGATAAATGAATAAATTGAAAAACGTAACAGGTAATAAGGAGAAAGAGTAACATGATGGAATGGGGTACTTGGGCCTTGGATGGGCTGGTGAAAAAAAGTTTCCTGAAGTCAATACTTGGGTGGAAGGTTGAAGGATGATGAGAGGCCAGCCAAACAACGATGGATGGTTTAGGGGCAGTCTCTGGGAAAGTCAGAAACAGGCTGGAGCTTGCCCTGTTCTAAGCCGGTGATTCTCAATGGGGGCGTTTGCCCCCAGGGGACCTTTGGCAAAGTCTAGAAAACATTTTCGGTTGTTAACCTGAGGTGGTAGGGGGTGGAACTGGGTATAGTGGATACAGAGGCCAAAGCTGCTGCCGAACATTGTGCAACGCACAGGACAGTCCCGTGGCTCAAAATGCCAAAGGTGGACCCAGTTGAGAAACCTAGTCCTCTCCAGGACTGAACGCCAGGGCAGGAGCACCGGGGCAGCTTGAGCAACCCCGCCTGGAGAGCAGCCTCTGTTTCAGTGTGACTCTGGGCTGCCTACTGGGCCCCACTGAAGCCCGAAGCGGGCCAGGCTCCTGCTTCTTTGTTTAATCTCCCTCAGTCTGACTGCGTGCAGTGGCTCATGCATGTAATCCCAACACGCTGGGAGGCCGAGATGGGAGGATCGCTTCACGCCAGGAGTTCGAGACCAACGTGAGCAACATAGAGAGACCCTCGTCTCAAAAAATTGTTTAAACATCAGCTGGAGGCAGTGGCGAGCGCCTGTGGTCCCAGTTACTCGGGAGGCTGAGGCAGGAGGATGGCTTGAGCCTGCGAGACTGAGGCTGCAACGACGTGTGACCGCATGACTGCACTCCAGCCTGGGCGAGAGAGGGAAACCTGTCTCAAAAAAGCAAAAAGACGCCCTCGGCGGCCAAGCTCCAGGATCTCCAGCTCCCGGAGCAACGCGGTTACCCGGAGAGCCCGCCACCTCCTCGTCCAGCTTCCGGGGCGGGGCCGGAAGTTCCGGCGAGTGGGGCGTTGAGCAGCGGCGAGCCCTCCCAATAGGGACATCCCAGGCCCGGCAGTCTCGCGAGAAGGGCGGCGGCGGTGGGTTCTGGGAGAGGCGACCGGGCGACCGGGCGACCGAGGGAGGCAGCTGGCGGCGTTGCATGGAGGGCGCGGGCGGCGGTGCGGGCGAGCGGGCGCCGCTGCTGGGCTCGCGGCGGGCAGCCGCGGCGGCGGCGGCGGCGGCGGGGGCGTTCGCCGGCCGGCGCGCGGCTTGCGGGGCCGTGCTGCTGACGGAGCTGCTGGAGCGCGCTGCTTTCTACGGCGTCACGTCCAACCTGGTGCTGTTCCTGAACGGAGCGCCGTTCGGCTGGGAGGGCGCGCAGGCCAGCCAGGCGCTGCTGCTCTTCATGGGCCTCACCTACCTGGGTTCGCCGTTTGGGGGCTGGCTGGCCGACGCGCGGCTGGGCCGGGCGCGCGCCATCCTGCTGAGCCTGGCGCTCTACCTGCTGGGCATGCTGGCCTTCCCGCTGCTGGCCGCGCCCGCCACACAAGCCGCGCTCTGCGGGACTCTGCGCCCGCTCAACTGCTCGGAGCCCTGCCCCGATGCCGCCGCCCGCCGCTGCGCTCCCGCCACCTTCGCGGGGTTGGCGCTGGTGGGCCTAGGTGTGGCCACCGTCAAGGCCAACATCACGCCTTTCGGCGCGGACCAGGTGAGCCGCGCCCTCGCGCTCTCCCTGTCCCTGTCCAGCCCCAACTTCTTCCCCTGCTCCTGTCTCTATCCTGCTCCGCCACGGGACCGCAGAGGGAGCCCCTTGCTCCAGGGGGCTTCTGTCTAGTGCAGAGGAAGCCCGAGAGCAGGTGGACCAAGACCGGAGGGACCGGTGTGATAGGTGCTGGAAGGGCTTTGCCGGGGGCGGGGTGAAGTCTACACACACGGTGATGACTACAGTGGCTTCAAAGAAAAGAGAGGCTGGGCGCGGTGGCTCACGCCTGTAATCCCAGCACTTTGGGAGGCTGAGGCGGGAGGCTTGCTTGAGCCCAGGACTTTGAGACCAGGATGGGCAACATAGTGATCCTTGAGCGTACGAGTTGGAGGCTGCAGTGAGCTAGGGGCACACCACTGCACTCTAGCTTGGGCAACAGAATGAGACCCCATCTCAAAAATAAATAAATAAAAATTTAAAAATAGACTGGGCGTGGGGGCTCACGCCTGTAATCCCAGCACTTTGGGAGGCCGAGTCGGGCGGATCACCTAAGGTGAGGAGTTCGAGACCAGCCTGGCCAACATGGTGAAACCCTGTATCTACTAAATACAAAAATTGGCCGGGCATGGTGGTGCGCGCCGCTTATCCCAGCTACTCGCGAGGCTGAGGCAGGAGAATCGCCTGAACCCAGGAGGTGGAGGTTGCCGTGAGCCAAGATCGCGCCACTGCACTCCAACCTGGGCGACAGAGCGAGACCCGATCTCTAAATAAATAAATAGGACCTTCTCTTTGTTCAGGCCGTGTAAATTCAGACCAGAAGGATAGATAGGCAAGAGCAGTTGTTGCAGGAGCTTTCCAAATACGGGGATTCGCAGGTGCAGAGGCCTTGGCCCAGGAAGCCAGTGAAGGGGAAGCCCCGTTGTTGCCTTAGCTTCTTTACAAAGAAGTGGAAAACACTCATGCTGCGTTTTTGTGGTTTTAAAGGAGTTTTGGGCTAGGTTGGGTAGGAAAGCTCAAATGAAGATGAGTTTGAATCAAGTTAGCATCAAGCTGCTCCCCTGTAACTGTAACTGCCAAGAAATGAGGGAGGAACCACTGCAGCTCTTCAGGAGGGGAGAGGAAATGGTCACCAAGCATTAGATGCAGAATATGCAGCCTCTAAGAGCAATAGCAAACTCAGCATTTCGGAAAATCAAAACTAAAGTGGGAAGTGAGGTGGCAGGCTGGGGCAGATCATGTGAGGAGTGTTAAAGCATTTGGATACAATAGGGAGCTTTACTGCGTTCCAGCAGGGAGTGATAAGATTGATGTCATGTGCAGAGCAGGCGCCGAAGCTGGGGTGGCAGGTCAGGTCTACTTCTTGTTTTTTGAGGATTTGCAAGCTAAGAATGGTCCTTAAATTTTTAAGGGTCGGAAACAGAATAATTTGTGACGAGTGAAAATTTTATGAAAATCAAATTTCAGCCGGGCGCGGTGGCTCACGCCTGTAATCCCAGCACTTTGGGAGGCCGAGGCGGGTGGATCACGAGGTCAAGAGATCGAGACCATCCTGGTCAACATGGTGAAACCCCGTCTCTACTAAAAATACAAAAAATTACCTGGGCATGGTGGCGCGTGCCTGTAATCCCAGCTACTCAGGAGGCTGAGGCAGAATTGCCTGAACCCAGGAGGCGGAGGTTGCGGTGAGCCGAGATCGCGCCATTGCACTCCAGCCTGGGTGACAAGAGCGAAACTCCGTCTCAAAAAAAAAAAAAAAAAAAAAAAAAATCAAATTCCAGTCTCCATAAATCAAGTATTTTTGTAACGTAGCCCCACCCGTTTTTGCTACACAGCCAGACTGCTGGGGCTGCTTTCACCAAGCAGTGGCCGAATTGAGTAACTGCGATGGAGACTAAATGTCTCATAAAACTCAAAATGTGAACTTCTTGCCCAGTCACAGAAGTGTGCAGATGCTTGTTGTAGAGAATGGGTTGTGTAGGGAGTGGTGACAACAGGGACATGAGGTGGAGTATCTCATAACTAGAGTGGAGGCAGTGGAGGTGGGGTGAAGTGGATGGTGCAGGTAAGCTGTGGAAGTAATACCCCAGGCTGGGTCATCTATAATGTAAAGAGGTTTATTTGGTTTAGGGTTCTAGAGGCTGTACCAGAAGCAGGGCACCAGCATCTGCTCTGCTGAGGACCTCTGGAACTGCCAGCTGTGTGGAGATCACATGCACTAGAGGAAGTGAGAGAGAGGGAGGAGGGAGGGGCCAGGCTTGTCAATGACCTCCCTCATAGGAGAGTTCACTCCTAACTGCCACAGCCCCAAGCCTTTCTTCAGGGATCCATCCCCATGACCCAAACACTAGGCCCCACCAGCAACACTGGGGATCAAATTTCTTCATGAGATTTGGAGGGTCAGACATTGACACCAAGGCATGTGAACAGTAGGGAAGGTGACTCCTAGGCTTTTGCACTGACTGAGAGTGCCTGTTTTGGGGGAACATTTGCTGAGGGCTTACTATGCAGCAGACACAGTTCTCAGCACAGTACTTGGGTTGGTCCATGTGACACACATGCTGATACGGTGCCCATTTTACTGATGGGGACACTGAGGCTTGAGAGGTTAAATCATTGGCCCAAAGTTACACAGCTTGTATGTGACTGAGTCAGGATTCAAAGCCTGTCCTTTGAATCTGAGCTTTCACTCTGCCTGTGAAAGGCTATCCCATTCCAGTCAGACACCTTAGAGTGACATCAGAAGTGATAGTCTTCTAATAGAACAGTGGCATATGCTTACATACTTGACCAAATATGAACCTCACAGGAGTTATATCCATTTTATTGATGAGGAAACAGGCACAAAAAGAGATCACTTTCTTGTTGCCTATAGGTAGTGAGGGATCAAGCTGGACTTTCGTTCTAGTCGGATTCTTCTTTAACTCCTGCACTGAAATGGGCCCAGTGTGCCTGCGTTCTGTGATGATTCTGCGGGGCTGGATCTCAAGGCCCAGACTCTTGGCCTTGCGGTGCCATTGGCTCATGGGTCAGCACTGAAGGAATAGGCTGGTAGCACAGTCAGTGTTTGTTTTTTAAAGACTTGGCTATGTCACACAAGCATACTCGAAAGCTTATGTTATGCCTCTTACTGGTGCTGTTCCCACATGATCTCATTTAAGCCTCACAACAGTTGATGAATGTGCTGCAGTTACACCTGTTACACAGGGAGCAGAGGCCTGGAGGGTTGGCTCCCAAGGCTGCACAGCAAGTGCCTGGGGGAGCTGGTGTTGGGGGGCCCTGGCAGCCTGACTTACAAGCTGGTGCTCTCCAAGAGGTAACAGACGAGTAACTGATACTTCTTAAAATGAGGAGGAAATGGTGCTGGGTTATCTCGAATGAATCTGACAGAATATGTGCTCTTTCATCCATAATTAAATGTGGATGTTGAGAGGAGATGTGCCTTCTTCCATAAGATAGCTGGCCTAGTCTCTTCCCATGTAACACTCGTGGGAAAAGGGAACCATCTGGATAAAAGGCTACTTGCTAGACCTGGCCGCCCCCGCATCACGAGCTGAGTGCTGGGATCCCAGCTGCTGTCATGGCCCTTCTTCTTGGATACTTGGGATAGTTTGTAGACCACCTATTAGCTAATAATGTACTGATGTTGCCTTTCTTAGGTGTGGTAATCTCACTTCGGTTAGACGAATGTCCTTATTTCCAGGAGACTCATGATGAAATTTTGGGGGTGAAATAGGATGCTGCAGCTTATTTGTAAATAGTTCAGCCAGAAGTCGTTTTTTTTTTTTTTTTTTTTTAAGACCAAGTCTCACTCTGCTACCCAGACTGGGGTGCTGTGGTGTGAACTCGGCTCACTACAACCTCTGCCTCCCAGGTTCAAGCTATTCTCGTGCCTCAGCCTCCTGAGTAGCCGGGACTACAGATATGAGCTACCACACCTGGCTAATTTTTGTATTTTTAGTAGCGACGGTATCTTATCAGGTTGGCCAGTCTGGTATCGAACTCCTGACCTCAGGTGATCCACTCGCCTCAACCTTGGGATTACAGGCATGAGCCACGGCGCTCGGCCAGAAGTATTTTTTGTGTATAGAACAGAGAGTGCTGAGGATCTAAGTGAAGGGTAGAAAAGTGTGCATTTTGTGATTCAACTTTCCTATACATTTGGAATTTTTAATGAAAAGAGAATGTTTACTGTTGAATGTATAAGCTAAATGCAGTATAGCCATACAATGGAATATTTTTCAGCCATAAGAAAAGAAATTAAGTACTGATGAGCCTTGAAAACATGACACCCAGTGAAGGAAGCCAGAGACAAGGCTTCAGTTGTGTGATTCCATTTATGTGGAATGTCTGGAAGAGATGAGTCTGTGGAGACTGGAAGTAGATGAGGGGTTGCCAGGGGCCAGGAGAGGGCGTGGGAGTGACTGAAAGGGAACAGGGCTTCCTGTTGGTGTGATGAGAATGTGGGTTTGGATAACAGTGATGGTTGTACGTCTCAGTATACTAAAGACTACTGAATGGCACACTTTTAAAGGGTGAGTTTTGTGGTATGTGAGTCATACCTCAGTGGAAAAGCATCAGGGGGAAGAAGTAGCTTTATGCCAGGGTGCTTGCCCTGTGGCCAGGTGGCAGGTCCCCTCCAGGTGCTGCTGTGTCATGGCAGGAGGCCTGGCTGGGGAGCCTGAGGTGTGTAGGCTTGAAGTATGCGCTGCTGTGCCCTAGGCTGGGGTTAATTTGTCCTGGTCTGGTCCTTGTCATTTAGAGGAAACCTATTTGTATTTTTAAGGTGCTTTTTATGCTTCTTTGTCACTTACTTCTTCGTATCCCACGTAGAGCTTCTGGGAAACATTCTGATAGGAGAGATGAATGGGGTCAGGCTGCATAGCTTTGAGGAGGAGGCCTAGTTGGCTTTTGAAAGGGGATATGTGAGCTGTGTGTCCAAGGGAGATGTATGCTCATGTAAATCACATCAGGCCCGTATCTTCCCCCAGCGCTTCACCTTTCTCAAAGATCACAATCATTCTTGGTGGATCGATTATTTGAAATAGTGACCTGAAAGAAGAAAATCTTATTTTACAGATAAGGAGAGCAAATGATGCATTTTTTTCTAGAGGAAAAACTGACACTGTATTTTAAGGAATTCCTCTGTCAGCCAACTGTTTGGCTTGCTGTACACAATTCTGTTCTTGTAGCTTTTCTTCTCCAAATTGATTTTGGTTTTATCTTTTGACCAGTCATATGAAAACCTTGTTTATCCTTGGTAGGACGCATGGCTGCTGCTCACACAGTGATGTCATGCAACCCATGGAAAGGGAGGCTGCGGCCTGTCTGCCAGGAGCGAGGAAGCATGTGATGTCCCTTCACAGCAGCCAGCTTCCCTTGTTACAGAAATGCCTGGTGTGTGGCTATTAAAGGCTTAGTAATAGTCTTTGGTTTATAAAGTAATTTTGATGGATTACTCTTGGAAGTTGAAACAAATTGACCACCACAATTACACAGGAAATGAGGATGAAAGTCGTTTTAAGGTTAGGATTTTCCTAGACTATCAGATGCTGAGTTGAAGAGGACATAGGTCTGAGACTGGGAAGATGTGTGAAGGGCCTCTGGAAAAGGGAAAGGCCCGAGTACCTTTCAGGTGTTAGACAGTTTGTGTCTCTATTAAGTTTAGATATTATGTTTACTGGCCTTTTTTATGCTTGTCAAAAAATTCCTTTTTGTTTGTTTGTTTTCACACTTGCATTTTTGTTTTCTCAGTAACCATTTCTCTGCTCACATTTTTCATGTTTCTTCCTGGTCCATGTCTAGTATTGCATGAGAATTGGTGCCCACTGTTGAGCAATATTTAAATGCATTGTGTCCCAGTGAAGAACTGTCTTAGATGTCTAAGAAGTTCTCAACTCAAACTTTTTATTCAATAGAGATGTCTGCATTTGGTCTAGGACGTCTGTTCAGTATTGTCATAGATAGGAGAAGAGTTTAAACTTTTGAGAACATGTGATTTTGTTTTAAACTTAGATTTTGAGTTTGAAGTGGTGTTACTATATATATAATTAATTACCTGCCACCACAGCAGCCATGCTTAACCATTTGGATTTCAAACAGATCTCTTTTTGAGGCTCACACAGTTGTTTTCTGTTTTGCTCTATTTCCTTTAGAGAGGAGCACACAATTTTACACCTCTGCTTTAACTTTTTAAAAATAGAGTTTTGAATAGTATATCAAATATGTGACTGCTAAAAAGATACATGTGCTTATTGAATACCATATCTTTTTGTTTGTTTGTTTTGAGACAGGATCTCACTGTCACCTAGGCTGGAGTACAGTGGTGCCATCACAGCTCACTGCAGCCTCCTCCCTAGTTGAAGGGATCCTCCCACCTCAGCATCACAAGTAGCTGAGACTCTAGGTGCACACCACTGCACCTGGCTGATGTTTATAATGTTTTGTAGAGATGCGGGTCTCCCTGTGTTCCCAGTCTGGTCTCAAACTCTTGAACCCAAGTGATCCACCTGCCCTGGCTTCCCGAAGTGCTAGGATTCCAGACATGAGCCACCATCTGTGGATCCAGAAACTACATCTATTATTGGAATAAGAATGTTCTAACTCTTTCATAACCTGTGACTTAAGAATGAGACGGTAGAAGTTTTTAAGACAGTAAGAGAGCCTTTTTATGAGAATCAGCATCAGCCTTTCGTAAGTTTGTTGAAAAGAAATTTAGGAAATGAAACTCACTAAAAATGTCTCCGTCAAGTACAGGGCTCATTCACACGGTGTCCTATTTAGAGGTGAAAATCCAGGTTGGCAGAGAAGGCTTCTGGTACGTCTGCCCCCAAATGACCTGTTCCCAACCTCTTGGACTCCATTGAAGTAGCCTCATGAACTGCATAAGCCTAGATGTTGCATGATTACCTCAGTGCTTTTGTTTGAATCCAGGAAGTCAGTGATTTTTGAGAAATCCCTACCCTTATCAGAATTTCTCATGATTTCATTTATAGCCTGTCTAATCTAAAAATAATAGCATGTGGTTTTATCTTTAATCCATGATTTCTTCTTTGCTTTAAGTTTATCAAGATCTCTGGTTCTCAGGAGACCAGATACAGTCGTTGTGGGTAGTGGCTTGGCCTCACTGAACAAATGCCGCCTACAGTGTTTTTCTTTGGGGCCTAAGTGTATTTGCGGGGTGCCTCATGGTACTCACATGTAGCTCAGTAAGGCATGGAGCTTTGTAACATTGGTTCTAACACTTATCTGTGAGTAGAAGTCACCTGGGAAGTTGTTTGAAATGCAGATTCCTGGGCCTGGGCCCCAGAGACAGTGATTCAGCAGGTCTGGTGTATGGGTCCTGTGACTCTGTTTTTGTTTTTTTTTTTTTTTTGAAGCACGGTTTTGTTCTTGTTGCCCAGGCTGGAGTGCAATGGTGTGATCTCAGGTCACTGTCTCCTGGGTTCAAGCAATTCTTCTGCCTCAGCCCCGCCAAGTAGCTGGGATTACAAGTGCCCACCACCATGCCTGGCTAATTTTTGTAGTTTTAGTAGAGACAGGGTTTTACCATGTTGACCAGGCTGGTCTCAAACTCCTGCTTTTAAACCTCCCAAAGTGCTGGGATTATAGGTGTGAGCCACCACACCCAGCTGACTCTGTATTTTTTTTTTTGAGACAGAGTCACCTCTGTTGCCCAGGCTGGAGTGCAATGACATGATCTCACTGCACTCTCCGCCTCCTGGGTTCAAGCAGTTCTCCTGCCTAAGCCTCCTGAGTAGCTGAGATTATAGGCATGTGCCACCAAGCCCAGGTAAATTTTGTATTTTTAGTAGAGATGGATTTTCACCATATTGGCCAGGCTGGTCTTGAACTCCTGGCCTCGTGATCCACCCACCTCAGCCTCCGAAAGTACTGGGATTACAGGTGTGAGCCACCACACCCGGCCTGACTCTGTATTTTTAAAGAACATTCCAGATAATTCCAAGGCAAGTGGTTCAGATAGTTAGAAAAATTCTATAGCAGGTGGTCCACATACTCAGAGAAACTCTCTAGGATTTGTTGGAATTTAGTGTAATTAAGTGAAACCTACCCAGCACCTGTGGTAATTAAAAGCGTAGGGTGCATTTTTTGTGAAGAAATCCGTGAATGTTTCTGTAAACACCATGTTGACTGTGTTGCACTTCTTAAAGGTTGTGATGACAACGGTAATTTTAACCACTTGACTGTATATGTTTTTCATCCTTGAAGACTATCATATATTTTCAAGTGTCTTTCCTCCCTGTTATTTTAGGTTAAAGATCGAGGTCCAGAAGCCACTAGGAGATTTTTTAATTGGTTTTATTGGAGCATTAACCTGGGAGCGATCCTGTCATTAGGAGGCATTGCCTACATTCAGCAGAACATCAGCTTTGTCACTGGTTATGCGATCCCCGCTGTCTGCGTCGGCCTTGCTTTTGTGGTCTTCCTCTGTGGCCAGAGCATTTTCATCACCAAGCCTCCTGATGGCAGTGCCTTCACCGACATGTTCAAGATACTGACGTATTCCTGCTGTTCCCAGAGGCGACGTGGAGAACGCCAGAGTAATGGGTAAGCCCTTAATTCTCATCTCGGGCTGTTTGATAGGACTTATCGATCTCTTTATTAACATCCTCGCTTAGGTTTGTTGTGTGCTTACCGTGTGCTGGGCCTGGGTGAGTGGTTTACATGTCTTCTGTCCTCTAGCCTTGCATTTCCCCAAGGAGGTGGATGCGATATTATTATCCCCATCTTAAAGACAGGCCAGTGGACTGATTCCAGAGCTCATGTTTTAACCCACACGTTGCACTTCCTCTCACTGCCAGCGTAGACGGAAGCTCCTTTAATGTCAGATTATAAAGGTAGAAATTTGCAGAGGGCATCGAGGAGACACAAAACATGCTTGAGACGTTTCTTTTTATTTTAAAAGGTTCTGAAATACATTTGGATGAAAAACTAAGCAGTTGCTAATGCTGTCAGTACCTGTCTCTACTCTTGAAAAAGTAAGCCACTGCCTCTTCCTTAAAGGTCAGCAATTGATCAGGTTGGCATGGGCTCAGTCATACAGCGGTCAGGTCTGTAACTCTGACAGGAAGGTACAGTCGCAGGATGCAAGATGCACTGAGGGTGACCAGATGATCTCAGGGGACTTACCCAGTGTCAGCACCAAAGTCCCCTGAACTGGGGTTTTAAAGCTGAAAGTCTTGTGTCCTCAGAGCCCCTCCAAGTCACTGGCTAACTATGGCTCATGCTTGGTAATGTTAGATGCCAGTTAATAAAAAAAGTCCAGACCTTAAGCCCAAGAAGAGAACTCAGAAATTTTTGTGTTATTCTTTATTGAGGCATCATTTATAGGTAGTGAAATTTACCCCTCATTGCTGTACAGTTCTGTGAATTATGACAAACTCACTCAGGTTGTATAAGCACCAGTGCAGTCAAGGCATAGATTATTTCCATCATTCCAGAGAAGTCTCTGGGGCCTTTTGTAGTCAGCCCCCTCATGGAATGTTTTATCAGCATAGAAATGCCCAGTGGCTGGCCCGTCACTCAGCCATTGGAGGAAGCGTCCTGTGTCTCTGAGCTGTGCATCCCACTGTGGCATGGCACTGGCTGCTGGGCGTTCTTCTCCAGGCCCACTCGCACATCTGCCTCCCTGCAGCGTGCCTGTGTTTGTTTTGCTGATGTGCTTGGAGCCATAGCGAATGTGTCTAACATTCCTTCCATGTGGTAGATTGAAACGACACCAAAATAGCCCTGTGCGCCTACTTCTTTGCTCCAGGCTGAACATCTCTGATTTCTCCAGCTGTCCCTGTGTGGAGTTCTGGCAGATCTCACCAGTCTAAATGACCTATTGGAAATGCCGGTGGTCACTGTGGCTTTCAGACACATAATTCAGCACTGCAAAGGGTGGGATGACACTAAAGAATTTTTAGTAATTCAAGTATAGGAGGCTGAGGTGGAAGGATAATTTGAGCCCAGGAGGTCAGGTCAAGGCTGCAGTGAGCCATGATTGTGCACCAGTGCACTCCAGCCTGGGCAGCAAAGTGAGACCTTATCTCAAAAAAATAAAAAAGTAGCCCCATCTTAGCTGACACTAGTCTTTTGCCAGGGATTTATTTGATTAGACAGAAGCAGTGTTTCAGATCCTAGAAGTCTTCTTCAGGAAAAACCCTTAAAGTTTCAGTATCTGTGTGGGTGGTACCCCGTAGACATTTCTGCAAGAGAACAGCATTGTTTGGTGGATGTATTTGGGTTTTAATGCTCAAATGGCAGTGTGGAGAGGGTTTGGGGCAACTTTTACTTAGGAAACTGATTGTTTCCTGAGTAATCCCTGAGGATTGTTTTTGAAAGTCTTCTTGGGCAAAAATAAGGGGAAGAAAGTGGGGGCTAGCTTGATGGTCTGAGGAATTCTCAGAGTCTGCTGTTTGTATGAACTGGCTCTGTGACCTTGGGCAGGTTACTGATCTTGCCAAGCCCAGCTTTCCTTTTTGTACAGTGGAGATGGATTCATCTCAGTTGTGAGGCCTGAGCACAGTGATGAGTGCAAGACCCTGAGCAGGATGCCAGGCACATGATTAGGGCCCCGTCAGTGGCGACCGCTGTGATGAGGGTGCCTGCAAGAAACTGGGCATGCAAAGCCTGAGGAAGCACGACATACACGGCGCTTTTACAGTCATGACGCTTCATTTCATCTGGCCCAATCTCAGTTTCAATCTAGGTGGATCTGTGTTTCGAAGATGATACAGTGCTTGATATTAAATGAGAAATGAAGGTACGTACTTTGAGATACGTACTTATTTGAGAACCTGTGAGAACCAGTGGACTCTTCCTGGAGAATACACACACATTTATATGCAGCCTTCACAGAGACTCGGGGGTACAGGTGTCCTGAAACTGGAGCCCATAAACTTTTGTGGGGAGGAGCAGAGGGCTCTTGTGGGTGTTTGGGTGTCACTTGTGACCATGGCTTCATGTTGGACCCTTATATGTTGCATATAGTGCACTTAACAATATGTATAACCCGGTAAAGCATCTGATGCATATTCACTTGACAACTTTTAAATACTTTAATGATGTAAAGTGAAAGTAATATAACCAATAACTTTTCTGAATGATTCTTCGTGTGAAAATGGATTTGTTATGTGGTATTTAAATGTTTTTAGTGAAACATATTTAGTATGATGTGGTAAATCACTGATAGTATCTGTGTTAGGTACAAAAAGACTTTAATTTCCTTTTTTGGAAAAAAAAATAGTACTTGAAGTTAAGAATGTTTTCAGGTGAGAGTATTTATAATATCTTTGGAATTTATTTTCACTTTTGTGTGTTTTTGTTTCTGATTATTTTCCCCCACTAGACTAAGACCATCAGGACAGGCGCCCTCTCCTTTAAAAATGTGCTCCCTTGTCCCCAGCTCCCAGGTAGAGCAATGCAGGGCCCGCAGCAGGTACTTGATCAGTATTTGTTGGATCGAATTAGTTTTCTTGTCCAAAATTTGGCTAAAATGTTAAATTATAGTTTTCAGCTCTTCCCCCCTCCCCCCACCGAATGTCCAGACTTAAAATGTTGGCTTTATAAGATAAAAGAATTTAAAATAGTGGCACCATAGTAAAACAGGACATGAGTTAATAAACTAGAAAGCGGACAGGTGCCATTTCTACTGGCTTCCCACAGTTAAATGCAATCTTAATGGGACTTAACTCTCTCCTGGTACTTCTGGCTTTAGAGAATAGTGTACACTTTGTTTTCCCATTTTACCCCTGAGATCCTTGGTGCCCACTCCTCATTAGAGTGTTTTGGAACTGGGAGAGAGGTGGAGCTCTCTAGTGGAGCCTGTTCATTTTCTAAATAATGAAGCAGGCCCAGAGCGAGTAAGTAAAGCTTGCTAGTACAAGAGCTGGGAATGCCAGGTCCATGTTCCTGCTGTGACCGGCAGATGTGAGGGCAGTGGCAGGGAGTGGAGGCACAGTGGTGTCCTGTGGGGGTCAGGGCCTCAGGCTCTAAAGCCAAGACTACCTGGGTCCAAGTCCTGGCCGTATACCTCGGGCACCCTTCTCATTCTCTGTGCCAAGGTGTCCTCCTCCGTGCAGTAGGACCCTGAGGAGTTTGAACACTGCACTGTTAATGAGGGAGCACATAGGGCACAGTGCATTCGGCACTTCCTGTTTCCTGCTCTCGGAACAGAGCTGGGGACGTCCTCCTCTCATCACCACCATCACTGCCCTCCTCCTCAGCTGTTCCTTAAGCCAAAAGCTGACAGCTTTCCTCCGAGAATAGAACCCCGCCTCAGTCCATGCTTAAGAGTGTCTTTAAGCCAGCAGGGTTTTATTAGCAGCATTGGTGTTGGCTGTCAGGTCTTGATATTTGATAAATTAGCTAATTAAAAATTGGCACAATCCAGTGCATTTTTTCACGTGTTATCCAGTGGCATGGCCGATGTCCTTCCCAGTGTCAGGTGGAGCTGCAGGCTCTCCGCACTCAGAGACAGCTGAGCTGGCAGCAGCGCTGGGGCTGAGCTCAGCCATGGTTCAGACTGTCATCACAGATCTTCCAGCCACGCAATTGTACTTTGACTAGAAAGTCCCTTTGTCAGCTGTTTTAGTCCATTCTGTGACATTTAGAAGTAGGTAGCTGTGTTTGGTGTGTACATTTAGTGAGTGATGGAATGAGTTGAAGCAGATTCCATACAGTGAGCTGGTTTCCTACCTCCAAACGTAATTTGTGACCAAATAATTGATTGCTGGGAGGGGAAGAAAACTAATTCCTTCATTTTATTTCCCAAAGTGAAGGCATTGGAGTCTTTCAGCAATCTTCTAAACAAAGTCTGTTTGATTCATGTAAGATGTCTCATGGAGGGCCATTTACAGAAGAGAAAGTGGAAGATGTGAAGGCTCTGGTCAAGATTATCCCTGTTTTCTTGGCTTTGATACCTTACTGGACAGTGTATTTCCAAGTGAGTGGTGACAAACAGGTTCAATTTCCTTTATCTTCCTATGAAGTCTTGCCCTAGCACTTGTTTTGGCCATTTTTAAAGTAGTTAGGACTAGATGATTTTTTTTCCATGAGTCTGTGGAATCTTGGAATTTTTGTTTTTAGTTATGGAGTCATTTTGACTGCTTTAAATATTTTTAAAGCCTTTCTGAAAAAGAAGCTGAGAACAGGTATGCTTCTGGTTTTCCAGGCCCCTCTTGTTAATGTAGTTTCTCCTGTGGATAACTGGCCATTCTTTTTCAAAATCGATCTCCAGAGGACTTTACAATCACCAGATGGTTGACTTGTCTGTTTTCAAACTTAAGCCATTGTCTGTTCCTGGGAGTCACTGCTGTGTTGCATCTCAGAGTCTAGTTTAGGGGAGGGGCAGGATGCTTAAGAGTGTCTGAAAGCAGCACAGGTGGTTCACGTGTAATAATACTGCTTTTTATACCCAGATGCAGACAACATATGTTTTACAGAGTCTTCATTTGAGGATTCCAGAAATTTCAAATATTACAACCACTCCTCACACGGTAAGAACAATGTAATGATCTGAACATTGTCATTTTGGGCTTATGTAATAAATTGATTCCTTTTACCAACTGTAAATGTTTTATGAATGCCATCAGCACAAACAAAAAACATTGTTACTGAAATAGAGTTTTTACTTATTTTAGAGAATATTTTTTCATTGGTTGTATCATTGACTAGATTAGGTTGACCAATCTAATTTACTGAAATAGAGTTTTTACTTATTTTAGAGAATATTTTTTCATTGGTTGTATCATTGACTAGATTAGGTTGACCAACTGACGTTGGTCAGTTAAACGTCACTTAGTATTTTTCACCTGATTATTTTCCCCTCAAGGCACAGAAAAGCAAATGCAGATTCATTTAGAAATAAATCTTTTCCCGTTTCATGGTCTCTAACCTGAAGAGGTTGTACTTGGAGGGGAATTGTTCTTTACATGCATTTCTCCCATGAGATGTTTGTTCTCAAGACAGGCGATGACCTGTATTACAGGGGACTAAACGCCTCCTGTGTTTCACCGCAGCTCCCTGCAGCCTGGCTGACCATGTTTGATGCTGTGCTCATCCTTCTGCTCATCCCTGTGAAGGACAAACTGGTCGATCCCATTTTGAGAAGGAACGGCCTGCTCCCGTCCTCCTTGAAGAGGATCGCTGTGGGCATGTTCTTTGTCATGTGCTCGGCCTTTGCTGCAGGTAAGAAGTGTTTCTGTTTGGTTTCCCCTCAGGCCTGCTTGGCAGTTGTGGATTCAGAATATAGTGTTCACACCTAGTCACACCTCACGCTGTTCAGGAGGTGCCTGTCTGTAAAAGAGGATGTGTATCAGATATTGTACACCACTGATTCTTTACTTTAAACCTTAGAATAAGTTTAAGATTATTTTCTTAAGGATATGTCATTTTTCTTCTGGTACTGAAACCATTGGATTTCTCTGAAAAGTGACTTTTGGACTGAGTTCCAGGAAGCTTGTTCTCTACCTCCTGATTTAGAATTAGACTATTGAATGCTGAATAGATGAATTTTTATAAATTAAAGGTACTATATAATTCTCAAGGATGAGAATTGCACCTTCTGATTACCAGCCTTAGGTTTATTAACAAGTGTTAGGGTGCCTGTGAGTCCTTTGAATTTTTTATGTAAAATTCTGCATGCATTTTTCTGGCGACAAAAATGTTTCTAGATTGTTATAGGCTCATGGGCAGCGTCTCCTCCCCCTACAAATCAACTTGATAAGAACGAATGCTAAAGTCTCTAAACTCTGATGAGGAGAGTTATCCTGTTAAGGGTTTCCATTCTGTTTTCATAATCTGTATGTTCTGAAATGAGTTGTTCATCTTTTGCTGATAAAGCTGGGTATTGCTGACTTTCTCAATTATTTTGGAGTTCTTCCTTCATTAATATTTGAAAATTATTGAATGATAAAATACCTTAGTTACATAAGAAGAAAAGCTTGATATTCTTGAATCAACTATATATTATCTGCTGTTATGAGGACTTCAGTGCTAAGCGCTGCTGAAATGGAATTTAATATTCTCAAACAATGCTGCCTTCATAGCAGCCTTCATCTGCTTTTGCCAGACTGAACATATTGATACAGTACTTAATAGATTTTAAGAAATTAGTCCCTGGGCTTAAGAAATCTCTATTCTAGAGACTGGGACATTTTAGAAGACGATTGCATTTTCTTTTGTTCACATAGTTAATTAAAGTGAGGTCGTGACTGAATGAAGTTTTTGCTGCGTGCTTTCTTTATAATTCAGCTTCTCTCCCAGAGCTGTGGCACATGGGGAAACAAGCATGGGCAGAGAAGAGCTGAATCACTGCAGGGCTCTTGGTGCAGGCTGCAGTCAGCAGAGTGCGCACGTCGATGGGCTGTCTGCAGGAACAGTCTTTGCACTGGAGACTGTCTGCCTGTCTGTCCTACCTCCCCAAAGCGCAGGCCCAGCTTTGGCTTCAGACGTCTGTCTCTCCCTGTGTCTGTGCCCTGTCACTACACTGGTTGATGCCAAGGAAGGGAGTCCTCGTTCCCTCCCTGTGGGAAAGAAGATGTCCTTGGTCTCCAGAGGCTTTTCCAGCAGATACTTGGTTTGGGCTCCTTCCCTAACATCCTCTCTTTCAGTTTCATAAATGGCTGAATCGCTTCAGTGGGCTGCCTTGAGAGTCATGCAGGCCTTTCTGGTGGTTTCTGTTTGCGCTTGTGAAGGAAACAAGTGGCAGATGAGTCACTGATGAGATTTCCCCATCACGCTCCATCCGTTCTGTCTTTAAACAGTGCTGGCAGAATACACAATAGAACAAGTCCAGTGCTCACTGACCAGAGTCAGTGGCCTGTGCCCCGTGCTTGCCTTCTTAGTGAGTGTTGGCGCCTGTGTGGAGGCAGGCGCTCTGACCTAGTGTGACCGCAGCAGCCCCAGACCCTCTGAATTGGTGACACAGAAGTGGAAAACACACAGCACGTTTGCGTTCTTAAAAAGCATTTATTTGCCAAGTAACCCAATATTGGAAAGAAGCTTTAACCATCAGTAGTTGGGAAGTTACATATATCTTATAATTTGACATGAGTACAATTTATTAAATTTAATATAAACAGCTGCCCATGTTTGATGCGGTTTCATTCCCACCTCTAGTGAGTATTATGTAAGGATGTTAATAATCTTTGAGTAGAGACTTGAAGCCATCCTAGCAAACTAAAATTTTAATGCTTAACCACCTACACCCATAATCCATCGCGGTCTTCCACTTAGTGCCGTGCCTGGCGGAGGCCACTTTTTCTCTAAACATCTTCAGATGCACATTGGGCAGGTCCAAGGAGCTTCTTCTGCTCAGCTTAAGAAAAAAAGTATGTTAATTTGTTAGATTTAATTTTTCACCTGAAAACATTGTGTATATGTTCTTAAATTACAAGAGTAAAAAGATGCTCATTGGAGAAGAGGAAACCTTAGAAGCGTGAGGGAGAGAATGAAGAGCCACTGTGTCCTTAGAGCTGCTCACTACTGTTATTTTGCCATTGGTCTTGTTTGTGTCTGTGCACATGCATCTTTTATGATTTTGCAAAAGCAGAATTCTATTGTGTAAGCTGATCAGAGCCTAAGAAAAACCAAATGTAAGAAAGCTATGAAAGTGTAATAGAAGTTATTAATGGCAAGAAGAGGACCAAAAGCCTGTGAGCCGTAAACTACACATACGCACACGCGGACACAGTTGGAAACACTCAAGATTCCACCACCCAAGGAAATCCTCTAATAACATTGTGTAAATGCGTGGGAAATTATAAAAGTACATGATGTATGACTTATGTTTATACTGTCCTCTGTAACCTGCTTATGAAAAACAGTGTATCGTTAATATTCTTTCATGTGAGACACTGAGCTGCGTTCCTTCGTTGTCGGCTGTTTTGGATTCTAGTTTGCACTGTTTGAGTAATCGTTACAGTGAAATGTTTTTACTTACCTTCTTAAATCCCAAGAAGTGTAGTCATTGGATCACATTAAGGCCTGTGGTGCATGTGGCTGAACTGTCTTGCGGGAAGGTAGCAGGCCCTTCCATCGTCGCAGGTGGGTGGGTGATCCACCTGAATCACTGTACCTGGTCATCTGCTCTTCCCCATTTTCTGTGTCGTGGGGACTGTGTTAACCACAACTGTTGCTAGGCGCTAGGCAGGAGTCAATCCTGGGCTTCAGAGCATGGATGGACATCCTGAAATTGAGGCAGAATCAACTGAGGACCTTTCTCAGGGAAAAAGGTTATAGCTTTCATTAGAAAAGAGTTGAAAACCACTCATCTATAGCAAGTTTTAAAAAGTTACACGGTCAACTTATGGTCATTAAAAATAGATACAAACGGAGGCTTAGGTTCATCCATGATCCCACCATCCAGAGGTGACCACTGCAGCTCGTTTTGTATCTTCCTAGAACATTTTCTGGGTATGGCCAAATTACTTACTTTAAAACAGGAATGGAACAAACTCCTCTCAGTTTATCACCTGTTTTTGTTTACTGAATGCTTACCGTTTTCCCATATCATTAGTTATTACATTTAAATTGTGCTCTCTAATAACTACACCATATTTTGTTTTTGAATGTTATATCAGTTTTAAAAATCAGCACTTTTAGGCTGCATGTGGTGGCTCACGCCTGTAATCCCAGCATTTTGGGAGGCCGAGGCGGGTGGATCACAAGGTCAAGAGATCGAGACCATCCTGGCCAACGAAGTAAAACCCCGTCTCTACTAAAAATACAAAAATCAGCTGGGTGTGGTGGTGCATGCCTGTAGTCCCAGCTACTCGGGAGTCTGAGGCAGGAGAATCGCTGGAACCCAGGAGGCAGAGGTTGCAGTGAGCTGAGATTGTGCCACTGCACTCCAGCCTGGTGACAGAGCGAGACTCCGTCTCAAACAACAACAACAAAAAAACAACAAAACAGCATTCTTCTTACTTAGGATGTTTGATTCCAGTTTATTCTTATTTCAAACAAGACTATGTTGTCACCCTTATACATAAGCATATATGCACTTGTCCTACTGTTTGCTGAGTGTCACCTACTGGATGTGAGAGTGGTGGGGCGAAGTGTAGTTAGTGTGTAGAATTCTCGTTTCCTAGCATCCTTGCCAGTACTCATTTTTTTTTTCTGTTAATCTTTTCTTAGTTGAAGGGTTGAAAAATGGCATATTATTGTTTTAATGTATGTTATTAGTGATGTTTAAGATTCTTTCCCAAAATTTCTCAAACTCTTATCATCTCAGGTGGGTCATGGTCCAACTGGATCCCCACAGAATATAACTGTACATGGTTATATTCTGTGTACAGTTCGTGTTCCCATTTTTCTAACAGGTTTTCTATTTGTGTTGTTATATAATAGATCATGATTGTTTAAGGATTTTAAATTTTTATGTCTTAGCTTATGTATATTTTTCCCATTTAAAAAATTTTCCCTTGGGAGACCAAGATTGGTGGATCACCTGAGATCAGGAGTTCAAGACCAGCCTGGCCAACATGTTGAAACTTCATCTCTATTGAAAATACAAAAATTAGCCAGGCATGGTGGTATGTGCCTTTAATCCCAGCTACTTGGGATGCTGAGGCACGAGAATTGCTTAAACCCAGGAGGTGGAGGTTGCAGTGAGCCAAGATCGCACCATTGCACTCCAGCCTGGGCGACAGAGTGAGACTCCGTCTTTTTTTTAAAAAAAAAATTTCTGTAATTTTATGTATGGAATCTTGCAACGTTTTATACATTTCTTTAGGTTCTCTATCTTTTATGTTAAGTCTATGGCTCTTTTATGTATTTTTGGTTACTCATAGGTGGGATTTTATAAAATTCCATGAGTTTCAGTGAACTATTTTCAAATGGCCACTCTTTGTCTTCAAATAATATAGTTTTCTTATCTGTCTTTGTAATAATTTTCTCTCCCTTTCTCTTTTTGAGTCAGTGTTAGTCTCATCTTTGATTTTAATGGGACTGCCACTAGTAGCTCACAGTTAAGTTTAAAGTTTATTATTGCCCATTTATCATGAACTCCTGACCTCAGGTGATCTGCCCACCTCAGCCTCCCAAAGTGCTGGGATTACAGCCACGAGCCACCATGCCCAGCCCAGTTTGCTGTTTTCTAATTGAAGAATTAAGATATTGAGTCTGAGGCCGGTGAAACGGTTGAGACCAGCCTGGCCAATGTGTCGAAAGCCCAGATCTTCTAAAAATACAAAAATTAGTTGGGCTTGGTGGTGTATGCCTGTAATCCTAGCTACTTGGGAGGCTGAGGCTGAAGAACTGCTGGAACCCAGGAGGTGGAGGTTGCAGTCAGCCGAGATTGTGCCCTTGCACCACTCTAGCCTGGCCAATAGAGTGAGACTCTGTCTCAAAAAAAAAAAAAAAAAAAAAAGGTTTTAATTTCCATTACTTTGGGGGTTTTTTGTGTTTTCCTTTTTTTCATTTATTGAGTTAATTTCATTCACTTATTCTTTCCTGTTTAATAATGAAAAGATAATTTTAATGCTACGAATTTGCTTGTTATTATTGCTTTGGTCAGTTCTCATATGCTTTGATTTGTTTTAATGTTCTCTTATTTTCTGTGACTATTGAAACTGTGGTTTTAATTTTCTTTTTGATCCAAGAGTAATTTCAGAAAATTTTTTAAAATAGTGATATTTTGGTTTATACTTTTGTTAATGATGACAAATTTTGTTGAATCGGGAGAGATTATTATGGCTTTTATAATTCCTGCATTGGGGATTTCAAGGCTTCCTCTATGACCAAATATCACTCTCTAAAAATGTTGTAGGTGAATAGGATGACTCATGCATTACAATACTACCGGTGATATTAATTAGATCCTTTACTGCAGGGGTCTTAAACTCCAGTACCGGCAATGGGCCTGAAGGCCATGTGGGTGAGTGCATGTCCAAGAATAAGACAGTGGGTCTGTGGTGAATAGGAAGGCACAGCAGTTCCTGTCCAAACACTTTGTAAAACATCATGTGGGCTTGAAACATAAGCTTCTCAGAACGGAGCTCCATGACGGCCCCGATATTGACGTCTGTCTGATTGCCGAGGTGTCCCTGGCGTGTCATAGGCCTCAAGAATTATTCGTCATGAAGTCCGTCTGGGGCCTGGGTTTCTAGTCGTGTCTGTAGTTTGTGACTTTTATGCCAAATAAAGCCGTAATGTTTTTGTCTACTTGTTCTGACAAGGACGAAAAGAAGTGTATTCCTGTGAGATCCTAGCAGCTTGATGGTATTTTAATTAACATTAAAGATCATGATTTGTATTTTCTCTCGATTCTGTGTGTCATCCACAGTGAAATAGCCCTTGGGATGGAAGGTTGCAGATGTGGCATTGTTGAGAGTCAAGTGTGAAGCCCAGCCTCAGCTCTGTGAATTGTCTCAGAATGTCATTTTCTTCATCTCCAAAGGAGCTTGCGTTATTTCTCTTCCGGCTTATTGTGAATAATAAATTAGGTGCTGTCTGTATTACAATCAGTCAACAAAGGTGGCTCATCACACAGGGAACAATTCGTACATGGCACTTATTGGTTACTTTGTTTTTTTATTCTTTTTCTCTCTTCTTGGTATTTTTTATTGTCACCTCTTCCCTTTTTTGTTTTTTTTGAGATGGAGTCTTGCTCTTGTTGCCCAGACTGGAGTGCAGTGGTGCAATCTCAGCTCACTGCAACGTCCTGAGTTCAAGCAGTTCTGCCTCAGCCTCCTGAGTAGCTGGGATTGCAGGGCCCGGCTAATTTTTGTATTTTTAGTAGAGATGAGGGTCGCCATGTTGGCCAGGCTGGTCCTGATCTCCTGATCCACCCACCTCAGCCTCCCAAAGTGCTGGGATTACAGGCGTGAGTCACCACGCCCGGCCACCTCTTCCCTTTTTGATTGTTTGTCTGAGACATCCTGGCCTGTCCTCTCCTTTATTTATAATCTTTGGGTTATATTACATTTTAGTTCTGTGTCTTAACCGTTATGTTCAGTTTTGTTTCTGTTGTTTCAGCTGGTAGAGGTGGATGACTTTCATCTGAAGGATTTGGCTCATTTATCCCGACTGTTGTGCTGATTATCCCAGTGTTGCATCACAGGCTTATTTTTATTGGGTGCCCCCTTGCCACATCATGGTCACTCAGCTTGAACCCTGCTGCTTTTCAGCCTGCCCCAGTCTCTCCAGGACCCTCAGTTGTTCCCAGGCAGAGTCACTTTCCCCATGGCTCTGCCTCTCCACCTCGCTGGTGACAGGGGCGGCGGGGTGGGGGGGCTCCTGTCCTGATCCTGGTTTCCGCAGCGTTGGCTGTGCACGTGCTTCTGCCGCTGCTCCTCTCTCTAACAGCCGCACCAATAATTAGACTTACTTGTTTTCTCATTTCCTCTTCTCCTAATTCTTGATCTTATCATTTGTGTCTCTCTTAAGCCAACATCCCCTTAATTTCTTTGTTACCTTTTCATCCTTAGTCTTCAGAGTCTGTGTTTTCTTGAATAATAAGGTAAGTTTTCTGCTAGAACTATGCCAATAGCAGTAGTAGTATCCTTCCCATTCAGAGGATGAAATCTACTTATTGTCCCCGTGAGTAGCCTTCCCTTGTCACACCCCCCTGACAAATGTCGCCCTGAGGCTCTCCTTCCCTGTGAAGGAGAAACGTGGTATTCGGCTTTCGTGTTTATTTCCAGAATACACCTGAATTTCTGCTTGAGTTGCATTGGTTCTGTTCCCATCCAAGGGCTGGGTACCAGTACAGTCAGCTATGGTCCCAGGGAGCAGGTGGGAGCTGGGGACCTTGGGTGTCCAGGGGAAGCCATTGCTGCACAGTTCATCCTTGGCATTTGAGGGCACTGATGCCAGGCCTAGGAGCACAGAGCTGTGGTTGCTGTCAGCTGCCCTGTCGGTGAGGAAGGGTGTCATTTGAGGACAGTCACTGCAGCCTTGCCTGATTAAGATGCCCTCAGATGCCCCTTTCTGGAGCAACTGAAAGCTCTAAATAGTTTGCTCTCCTTGCCTGGGTCTGCGTTTATGTTTCTCCAGTGGAGGGTGGGGTGGAAGTACTGGGTTTCCCTTGATGCTCTTCCAGGGTGGGGCTACAGGTTTTCTGATGGAAGTAAGCTGTGGGTTGGCTCGAAGGTCTCGCTACCTTCATCCTTGGGAATGTTTTCCCTTTGTTTGGCATTTCAGTTGAGATTCGAGGTGGAAAGTCCAGAGTTTATCTTCTCATCTCCCTGTGAATTAGAGCTCAGTCCTTTCTCATGCTCAGGTTTTAGATGGGACATTTTAAATATTTTCATTCCATTGCCCTCTGACCAGAACTTTGCCTTTCTTCATACTCATGTTTTAAAATAAAGATGTCTTTACATATGCTTTAAATATGGGTCTGTGGCCTAATTTGCAATAAAAGTATTTTTTATAAAATAAAACTTAGTGATATCTTTAAGGACGTGGACCGGCAAACAGATGCTTTTACACTTTATTTTCATTAGTTGATTTTGTTTATAAAGTAGCAGCTTCGGCACATGCTTTCCTCATGTCTTTCTGTTATACTTGGTAGGTGACCAGTAACTTAGCCTGGACCTGCAGTGAGATCTCAGTGCTGCTGAGAGCAGAGGTAGATTTGTGAAGTCAGCTTACTTTGTGGCAAAGATTAACCTCCCCTATGCAGGGACAGCAATATCATCATCATCATTTGTTGTTATAATAATAAATCAGTGGATCACCTTAGATCTATCACTGTGGTTGGGAAAACATCTCAACATTACCTGCTGTTAGGGGAAATAGCACTGCTATTCATTCTGCAGTTGGACTGTTTAACTTTCTCCTCCTCCCCTTTGCAAGAGACAAAACAGGTATGAGTGAGCAATCCAGATATTTGACTACTAAATAAAACACATTGAACCTCTGATTTTATGTAAGATGGTATAAAAAGCTGAAGCAAAGTAGGTGTGCTTTGATACGACCTTCACTCAGCCTACTTAGGAGACTGAAGGCTGGGAGCCCCTTAGCCCTGGGGGCAGCTGTGATTAGACATGGTCCTTTCATGCATCAGAATCAGGTTCGCTACAAAGTCTTGTAGCAAACATCAGTTTTTCAGATTAACTGTAAATGTTAATAAATGAATATTACACTAACCTACTTTTGAATTCTAGGAATTTTGGAAAGTAAGAGGCTGAACCTTGTTAAAGAGAAAACCATTAATCAGACCATCGGCAACGTCGTCTACCATGCTGCCGATCTGCCGCTGTGGTGGCAGGTGCCGCAGTACGTGCTGATTGGGATCAGTGAGATCTTTGCAAGTATCGCAGGTGAGGACCTTCAGTGTCGGCGGCACACGCGTGAGCGCTCTGGCGTTCTTACTGTATTGTTGGAGTGTGTCGAGATAAGAACAGCACGGCACTTCTGTAGTTTTTGGCAGAGTGTGGTTTAGAATATGAATTGGTAAGTAAATACTAACACGTGTGCTGAGGTTCTCCTTTCTTGGTGTAAAAACAGTATCACAAAATATTTTCATGAAAGTTTGTTAACTACTCTATCAGTGCCACGGGACAGAGAAAAGAAAGCAGTCTGGTTGGATAGTTCCCAGCAGAGCCCTCAGCCGTGCTGCTGTGGTGGCTGGGCTGAGCTCACAGCTCTCAGTGCACTTCATTTAGATGCACATAAGGAAGCAGATCTAAGTTTTAGAAACATGTTCTCACAGGCCTCCCTTTCCCTGTTAGTGAGATCCTATAGTGGTTGAACAAGTGTATTCTGGACAGATCTGTCTAGCTGCTGAGAGTGAGACAGGAAAAGATGAGTTACATGCAAAGGTGGGTGGATGTGTGGGCAGTAGTCGGGGTGGTTTTCACTTGAGAAAACTTAGGCAGAATTGGCTAATGGATTTGTAAAGGGAATAAATCACAATGGAATGGACTTCTGTTTAGAACACACTGCACATATCCATGTCTAGTTATCATAAATTTATAGATGGGCTTGCTGAAATAATTTTAAAGTATATTGCCTTTGTACTCACACCTGTAATCCCAGCTACTTGGGAGGCTGAGGCAGGAGAATTGCTTGAACCAGGAGGCAGAGGTTGCAGTGAGCCAAGATCATGCCATTGCACTCCAGCCTGGGCAACAAGAGCAAAACTCTGTCCCAGCAAAAAATAAATAATAAAGTAGATTGCCTTTGAAATAGAATCCTTATGTAGATTTTCCCATTTAGTGTATGTACTTGTTTTCAAGTTGTTCTCAAGCTCCATTCCTTGACAATATAGGACAATTTTTTCTTTAATCTCTTTAAGGAACACAAAAGTCTAAGAGCCAACAAATCACACCTTTAAGCTTGAGAGCAAGGAGTTTAACTTTCTGCTCATTAAATGTGTTAGGAATTGTCCCAATGGCTAGGAGAATGACAGCTGGCCTGTCACCACTGATTTCTTGATGGCCAGTAAGCATTGTCCTCCTAGTAGGAAAGAAGCTGTGCCTGTCTGCAGGACTCAGTCCCTAGGAGACCCCATGCTTCCTTTGTCATGTTAGGCGAAAGTGTTGATGCCGTGTGTTCCAATGCTCCTTTAACAAAAACGACCCTCGCTCTTCTTTCCTCAGGCCTGGAGTTTGCGTACTCAGCTGCCCCCAAGTCCATGCAGAGTGCCATAATGGGCTTGTTCTTTTTCTTCTCTGGCGTTGGGTCATTCGTGGGTTCTGGACTGCTGGCACTAGTATCCATCAAAGCCATCGGGTGGATGAGCAGCCACACAGACTTTGGTAAGAGCCAGCATCCTGTCCCTTTTGAAAAGAGCCAATGAGGGGAGGCGTGGGGACTGAAGGGACGGTTGAGTGAGCAGAGGTGTTTTCACGTGGATGGGCCTGCCCCGAGCTGCCTGTACACACTCCTTTCACTGCACTGCGGTTTACCTGCATCAGGAACAGTTTTCAAGAGATAAGCAAATCTCTCTGCTCATCCCAGGGGCCAGGCCTGCCCGGCCACAGCTTAGCGAGCAGCTGCTGCGCCCACTGCTTCTTATGGGAATGTCCTGGACTGCGCAGTGCCTTCGCCACCCCCATCCAGCACATCTTCATGAGGCAGCAGGACCTGCACCACAGGCTTCCCTTTCTCATTTTTTTGAGACAGAGTTTCACTCTTGTTGCCCAGGCTGGAGTGCAGTGGCGCGATCTCAGCTCACCGCCACCTAAGTTGGCGGTGTACTTTTGCCTTTTCCTAACAGTACCTTTTCTGATATGAAAAAGACAAGGATACATAGTAAGTTACTTTTAGAAATAAACATTACTTATGATCAATCATAATGGGTTTTTACAATTAATACCAGTAGATGGCATCTTGAGTGGTGAACAGAGCCACTCATAAAAAATCAGTTTTGCTTTCTCCAGGTTTACGATTGCTTGTAAATGGACCCAGCAAGTGAACGTTGCTTTTTTCTTTTCCTTTGTAAAAATATTTCAGCTATGAAAACAACCTTGTCACATTTTCTTGTATAATCTTGTGGCATTTGCTCTGGTCTGGTTATATGTAGCCACTTTTAGGTTACAAATCCCCTTGAGAATCTGATGAACATTTAGGAATTTTTCTACTGAAATTGCAGAATTCCCAGAGTCCTTCCACTAGTATAGGCCTGTGGAGTCCTAATGTAAGGCCCAAACTCGAAGCCACCAGTGTGCCGTGGACAGTTGTCACCAGTGTTTTCTGGCTGTGGGCGCCACCTCCATGGCCAGCTGAGGGCTGCTTGCTCAGAAGAGGGCAAGTGGATTTGGGTGATGCAGGAGAATCACTTGAACCAGGGAGGCAGAGGTTGCACTGAGCCAAGATCGCGCCATTGCACTCCAGCCTGGGCAACAAGAGCAAAGCTCCGTCTCAACAAAAAAGTAATAAAGTAGATTGCCTTTGAAATAGAATTTCTTCTCCTGAAGATGAACAGCCCCAGGAGTAATATCCAGTTGCACAGGGAGGTCTGAGGGTTCTCATGGGTTCTGAGTGTCACGGGACCTCTTGTGGTACATGGGACAGACTTCCTTCAAATCAAGACCCAAGTCCATAGCTCTGAAGACAAAGATTCTGTTTCTTGGTTTTTGTCTTTAAATGTGTCATAAAGGATTGGCTTGTTTTTGTCATGTTGCTTTCCAGTCATTTAATCCTCATTCTTAATTTAATTTCACATCTCAGAGTTTATCTTCATTCATCAGTTCTGTCTGACAGGTGGTTTGTGGACTCTCCTGCGTTGGTGCACTCAGGGCGAGTGTGCTGGGGTGGGCTGGGGTCTGTCTGTTGTTTGCAAGGACAGGAAGTGTCTCATGAAGGAGGCGTGTTTCCAGCAGCCCCTAGGTGAGCCCTGGGCTGCGTGGCAGCCTCCTGGGTTCACACCAGTAAGGAGAGTTGGAGCTCATCTGTCGAGCAGCCCTTGGTGTCCTGGGTGGAGAAATAAAGGCTGTGACGTGGCAAATCCACAGGAAGCCCATTCCTCAGCATTCTCTGAGAATTTGTGTGCTCTTGGAAAGAGCAGCAGCCCTCAGGCCAGGTTCCAGGGGTGTCTGTGCCACCCTGGTCCCCGTCCTTGCCTCAGCATCTCGTGGTTGACACAGGAAATAGCTTTCTGTAAAGTCACAGGACCATGAAGGGAGAGTCCCCAGAGTTTTGTTACATTGTTTCTGAGGCCTCCCTCCCAGCAGGCTCCTTTTATTGGTGTTATTTAAACTGAGGAGAACATGCATACCATGGTAGAGGTCTCAAATCTGAAGCATGCAGCTTGCTGTTTGCAGTCTAGATCTAAATGGAGGATGTTTTGGAAGCCCTCCTTGGGTCTCTCCTTAGTTTACTGGCCCCCTGCCCACCCAAGGTAAACCCGCACTGTTCAGCATCTGCCTCCACAGGTTACCCTGCCTGCCCTGTGCTGGGCTGTGGCGGTCTGCTTTTGCCCAGCAAGTCTGAGCATCTCCCCTGTGCTTCTGAGTACCCCTCCTTCATTTATCCGTGCCGCTGTCACTGAGCGCCCGGATGTTAGCAGTGTGGGGCTGTTATAAATACCTGTCCTGCATGTTCCCCTGTGTGACCCAGGGGAACAGATGTGCTCATTCTTCCGGGGCCCAAGAGTCTCTTGTCAGTTGTCAAAAACCCCAGTGTTTGCCATCTTCCTATGTCATTATCCTTCTGCCTGTGAAGAGGCCCAGGAATGCACAGGAGGTTTTGACATAGGTGTGTCCAAATACCCTGTGTAATGCCACCCTAAGACAGACGGTGCGTGGTGTGTGTCTGCCTGCTGACTGCGGCCGCACCAGCGGACCACGCCACCGCTCCCACTCAGACCCTGCTCAGACCCCGCCACTGCTCTGGCTCAGACCCTGCTCAGACCCCACCACTGCTCTGGCTCCGACTGCATCACTGCTTCCACAGGGCAGCACAGCCTTCAGTTCATGTGGCCTGCCAGCTTTAGCTTGGAAAGTTTTCAGTAACTGTTACATTTGGGGAGACTCTCTTTCAAAATAGGAACATAAAATGATGTCATTGATATTTTGATGACAATCTCATCCTGGTAGCATCAAATGCCGATGTTGGGATACCAGTGACAGCCAGTGCCAGGCTCCAGGAAGCTGGGGCTTGCATTGCCACTGAGTACCCAGGACAGAGCCTGGCAAGTGATAAGGACTAAATATTGTAAAACATCTGTTGAAAGAAATAAAACTTTAGTCTGGTAGAATTTAGGGTGTTAGCAGCTCTCTTTCCAAATCAATAGACACAGGAAATTATTATCTTCTGTAATTGGTGTGAATGGGCTTTCTTAAAAATGTGATACCTTACTATACAGATGTTTGTGGGTTTTTTTTTTTTTTTTTGAGAAGGAGGGTTTTCATCTTCGTTGGCCAGGCTGGAGTGCAGTGGCGCGATCTTGGCTCACCGCAACCTCCGCCTCCCAGGTTCCAGCGATTCTCCTGCCTCAGCCTCCCGAGTAGCTAGGATTACAGGCGTCCGCCACCACGCCCAGCTTTTGTGTGTGTTTTTAGTAGAGATGGAATTTCACCACGTTGGGCAGGCTGGTCTTCAATGCCTGCCTCAGGTGATCCACCTGCCTCTACCTCCCAAAGTACTGGAATTATAGATGTGAGCCACTGTGCCTGGCCCAGACGTGCATTGTATTGTGTTTATTTGATAAATGCCCTGTTGCACATATGTTAAATGTTCAGACAGAAAAAGGAAGTGTCAGAACAACCCAACTTTAAAAAGATCTTTGGAAAGAAAGTCTCACTTTTTAAAATAAACAAATGAGAAAGTGCTTTTGAAGACGAGCAGAAAATGGAGCAACTTGATTCCAAAGCACTCGCTTCCCTCGTGACATTGCTGGCCACGTGCACCTGTGACCTTGTCGTGCAGAAATGTGCAGCAGTGCTTTGCAGCCAGCGGTAGGTGGTGCACGCGGTGCAGGGGCAGGGACAGCCGTGGTGGCGGCAGCAGCCATGGTGGAGAGCACAGGGCGATGTGCGGACTGGCCTGGACGCGTCCTGGATGATCAGTCATGACGAGTCAATGTCCTTCCGTTTTCTGCACACACATCCTTCCCGTGTCTCAGCATTCAGTGGTGATGTTAGCTGGTGCTTGCTAAACTGCTCACTGATGGAGAGTGCCAGTTTGCAGAGTGGACAGTTCCAGACCTTGTGATAGGGGGATTATGACCGTGGCACGTGCTGCTGGCACCCTCACCGTGTCCAGGCTCCCTCTTGAGCGCTTTTTCTGAACTGCTGCTCCTCAGTGCTTTCCTCATTTTACGGATGAGGAAACTGAATACAGAGATCTCAGAGGCCCGGATTTGAGCCCTATCTCTTGAGCTGCATGACCCATGACCTGAGCCTCTGCACCGTCCATCCTGCTAGGGATGCAAACATTGCGTGTAAAATGCCTCAGTAGTGCCTGAGACTGAGTTGGGTATTCAGTGTATGCTAACTCTTTGTATTTAAGTATGCAGAGGCATCTGCTGTGTGTCAGTTTGAGGAAGCTAAAACCTGGACATATTTAAGACACATTGAGAAACCAGCTCATCTCTTGCTTTGATCCATGGAATACACTGCCCAGCTGTCGGCCCTGGTGCGTTGGGGGTGTTGTTTCCTGTCAGTGACCCAGGTAGTGACTCCAGAATTCACGATGCTCAGGCTGTGTCGTAGTGCGATCTGCAATGTGAAAAAGCACACAGGTTCTGTAGCCAAGTTACAGAGATGTTCACCTCAGGATTCGATAAGGAGATAGTCAGGTGCTCTCTTGTTATCTTCATGTCTGCCTTCCTCAGAAATACAGTAGCAGGCCAGTCATAACTGTAAGTGGAGGAAGTTCCCTTGACATAGTTGAGGGGTAGAACACGGCCTGAGGGAAGGCAGGAAGGAAACCACCCCAGACCTGCTAACACTTGTTCTGGTGGCAAGAGCACAGGCAGGTAATATCTGCACTTGGCCCAGATGTTCTGGCGTGGGGGACTAGCAGTCACCGGAGGCTGGCTTGGCAGGTTTCCGCTTGCTCCTGGTTTGCAGGCTCGCCGCCTGCCTTACGGCACACTCTGCATCGACACTGTCCCCTTCACCACCTCGTGTGTCTCTGCATACGACGCAGGGATTTTCCTGAGTCCTGGGGAGTTTCCTTTCCTCCAATTTCCTCAGGGAACCTACTCCTTTTACCTCGCAGAAGAGAGGGATAGGTTGCTGGGCAGGTGGGGGGCTGCAGAGAGCCACCTCCGGAGCCCCCGCTGGAGACATATCCAATTCAGGGAGCTTCTCCATTGGTTCTGAAAGCAAGATACTTGTGTATCTTGGACTACAGAGACAACATTCATTTCTTTTTTTATGACTCCAATTAAAGCTTAGTAGGAACCAGATTAAATAGTAAAGTCTTTAAAAACATCTGTAGCAGTGCAGCTTACCTGTGGCTCTCCTTTTGTTTTTTCCAGGTAATATCAACGGCTGCTATTTGAACTATTACTTTTTTCTTCTGGCTGCTATTCAAGGAGCTACTCTCCTGCTTTTCCTCATCGTTTCTGTGAAATACGACCATCAGCGAGACCATCAGCGATCAAGAGCCAATGGCGTGCCCGGCGGCGGGAGGGCCTGACCCTTCTGAGGCTGTGTGCGGTTTCTGAGGCTGACATGTCAGTAACTGACAGGGGTGCACTGAGAACAGGCAAGACTTTAAATTCCCATAAAATGTCTGACTTCACTGAAACTTGCATGTTGCCTGGATTGACTTCTTTCCTTCTATCCAAAGGAGCTAGGTAAGTGCCTTACTGCAGCCTGTCTCCTGGCACGCCGGGCCCTCCGGGAGGAGAGCTGCAGATTTCGAGTATGTTGTTTGTCATTCAAGGTCTCTGTGAATTCTGTAGCTGGGTTCCCTTTTTTACAAAAACCCACAAGTGGAGATTGCAAAGTCTTGGGAAACTACAAATATTAGTTGGCATCCCAGTTTCTTAAATAGTGTCGCCTGCTTCCCATAGCCATATGATCTCACTGTAAAAAATAATCAGCTGTTACTTACATTGAGGAAAGTGAGGATTTTTTTTTTTTTTAAGCACAGTCAGATGCAAGGATTTTGCATCAATGCCATTATGGTTTCCTTCATAAGAACAATCTTGAGCTTGCCATGTTTTTTGACTTAGGCTGGCAGTAAACACATTTCATCTCCTGCTTCCAAAAGTACTTATTTTTTAAACCATCAATATTACTTTTCTTTTTTAAGACAAGGCATGCGTAGGTGTCATTTGAGACCATGTGTCCTATCTCAAGCCACAGAGCAACTCACGGGTATTTCACACCTTCTCTAGTCAGTGCTTACATATAGCTTTATTTTGGTACGATTGAGACTAAAGACTGATCATGGTTGTATGGAAGGAAAACATTCTTTTGAACAGAAGTAGTGTAATTAAAAGCAAGTGAATGTGTCAAATGTGAACTTGAGCTGTTTGGTCACATTTTTGTATTGTTATTGTACATGTATCTGGGGCTTCCAAGTTCATTAATAATTTTTCTGTATTTGTTGCTGTATTTTTCGCATAACTGTATTATAAAAAGCATCTCTAATTTGTGATCCATGAGCTGGTTTTTTGTGTGGTTTGTCCTCGGTTGCTGTTAGTTTGGCGTGTGCACATGAGTGTCGTGAGGATTCATCACCTGTCGTATGAAAGGCACAGAGCTTCCCAAGTCGGAAACTGAAGGGGGTGGGGAGGCGCGTTCCTGCACAGCCCTGGGATGTCCCGTTCCTGCACAGCCCTGGGATGTCCCAGGGCGTCTGCTGATCCCTCAGCCTCCTCTGCATTGAAGGATAGTTTCAGCATTTGGAGAGGACAAAAAACCAAAAACCCTCACATTGTTGTTCATGTATAATACAAAATGTAGAAAAACCACAGAAAAATATAAGGAAATTTCAACCAGTGGAGGTAGAATAAAGACAGATGACACTCATTTTATCACTGGGGCTCAGAGGGGCCGGAGGTGTGAGTCTGGGTTAAAAAAAGCAGGGGAGGTTTTGAAAAGCCTTGTGCTGGGAAGGATACCACTCTACAGAGACAGAATTCGTGTCTTCAGGATATATCACATGAGAAATAACCCATGATGCCAAACAGGTTTTCTGCAGAAGGCCTTTGCCATGCAAGGGGAAAGGCAGGTGGCATCGGGAGAGCTCTCGGACCTTCCTCCTGTGTGCTGTGCCCTCAGTGCCCTGGGCTGTGTGAGCGGTGAGTGAGCAACCACACCCCTCCCTACCTCATCGTCAGCTTCCGCTGTCCAGCCAGCCCCACTCCTAGCTAGACGCACTTGATGTTACAAGGGGAATTCTCTCCAGAAAGTCAGTTGAAGGGTTGACAAAGTCATCAGGTTACCAGCCTGTGATAAGTGTGTTGAAATAAACAGATTTGGTCTGGGCCCTGAATCTTTGGGACAGAACTCCTACAAGCCCTGTAGATGGGGCACTGGGAGAAGCCCTGTACATAGGGGATTGGGAGAAGCCCGCAGTTATAAAATACGAATTTGCTCTTCGACCCCTGGACCCCAGCTCCTGACCTAGAGCTGCTAAGGCCTTTATAATTTCCTGGGTGATGGGAGCATCTTTCTTTCTAATGAGACCATCTGTGATGGCTCCTGCACAGCCTCTGGAGGGCGCTGCACGCTCAGGGAGGCAGCCTGTGGTTGGTGGTGGGAGGAAGTAGAAGGTAGAGTCGATCACCAGTGGCCAGTGATACAATCAGTCCTGACTACATAATGAAGCCTCCATTAAACCCCAGAGGCCTGGGTTCTGAGAGCTTCCTGGTTGCTGAACTCACGGGGGTTCCCCGAGGGTGGCACCTCCAGGGGCCTGGGAGCTTCCCAGTCCCCTTCCCACACCCCTCACCCTGCACACCTCCACCTGCTGTTCCTCTGTGCCCTTGTCACAGCCTTGATAATAAACGGGCACACGTGAGTAAAGCATTTCCCAAGCTCAGAGCCGCTCTGGCAAATGTGCTGAACCTGCGGAGCGAGTCGTGGGAGTCCCTGCTTTGTAGTCGGTCAGAAGTGTAGGTGACCACTACTTGGGCCCGGCATTTGCAGGACGCCAGCCCTGTGGGCCTGAGCCCTCAGCCTTGGGATCCTGATGCTGCCTCCAGGCGGGTCGTGGCAGGGCGTGTTCCAGGACATGATAGGATGCTCTGTGTCCCCCAGAGTGTCGCGTGACTTAGGGAAGGAAAGCCTCTTTCCTATCCAGTGTCAGAAGTGTTCTGTGAGAACAGAACACTGTGAGAGTAAAGGCTGTTTTTTCTTCAGACAACTTTTTACATTTTCATGTGAATTGCAATAGTAGTTGATCAGGTTCACCCTACAGCATGAAGCAGTAATTGAATGAATAAGCACAAAACATGTCTACTTTAGTGTGTGTGTGTAACTGGCTTTTATTGGCCTCACGAAGCAAATGTCTTCTCACTCCTCTCCATGTGAAGACGCTCACACCAACCTTCTATTGAGGGAAATTGGGCAGGACAGAGCTTTTCATTTCTCCCCGGTGTCATGGACAGATGTGTAGAAAAAGTTCTTAAGACTGACAGGGACCCGTCAGGCCTGTGGTCAGTGAACCCAGCGTGAGGCTGCAACCGCATGTCCTGCCTGAATTTGCTGCCAGGCTGCGCGAGTACAGGGTCCCTGGGGCCGGCCTTGTGCCCCCCGCACCCAGGGGCCGAGCTGCTGCTGCTTGGAGGATTGGGGAGCTCACAGCACCCCATCACACCACACTTCCCAACATCACAGCATCTGAGTCACACTGGGCCTGTCCAAAACCCTCCTCACTTCTGAATTCTCGGTAATAAAAAATGGATGATCCTCAGTATTACCAATTATTCCACTGGGTGCAGAATTCCATCACCTGAGAAAAATAGCACATTAAGCAAGAGCGGAGTGCTGCAATAATGTGAAATTGCTGTGTGCCACAAAGTGATAAACTTATTAAAATGGGCCAGATAACGTTATGGGGATTCTCAGAATGAAGTCACTTGAGTAAATATTTTTAAATGTTCATTCTAACATGTTGTTTTGGAAATAGGGCCTTTTAAAGGAGATAATGCCTACAAAGTGATTTGTTGGACTAGAATCTATTAAGCAAATGAAAAGTACAGAATATAAAGGGTGAAAGAAGAAGCCGAATGTTGGAAAGCTGGATGGTACTTGAAAACTCAGCATTTGCTGGTTTCCAGGTGAGCTGAGCACACTCAGGTCTTCATAGTGCTGCTTGGGGAGGAAGCCAGCCCAATGCCAGAGACCTTATTTTTTCTCTGTTTTCCCTAATCCCAAACCAATGTGTCATGAGAGACATGTCATGAGAGACGCTTATCTCGAGATGAAGAGCAGACTCCCAGACGTTCAGGGCCGAGGCCTGGTCACAGCCTCCCAGCTGTGAGGACGGCACAGAAACCTGCGTTCTGGCCTCTGTGCCGGGCTGTGTCTCTGCTGGCATCGGGATCCAGCCACAGAATGCATGGGGAGTTGAGGCTGGCACGGGGCACGGCATTTCCCGGAAACACAGGATGAGCCCCTTGAGCTCTCGGGCTTTGATGGTGGGCTTGAAGTTGGGGGGTTGATTGTGTAACTCTCCTTACCATCCCTAACATTTCCCTGTTGCTTAATCAGAGCTGCTGTCAGGGTGGATTGCTTGGGGTCAGGAGTTTGAGACCAGCCTGACCAACATGGTGAAACCCCGTCTCAACTAAAATTACAAAAAGTTAGCCGGGTGTGGTGGTACATGCCTGTAGTCCCAGCTACTCAGGAGCCTGAGGCAGGAAAATCACTTGAACCCAGGAGGTGGAGGTTGCAGTGAGCCAAGATGGCGCCACTGCACTCCAGCCTGGGTGACAGAGGGAGACTCAGTCTCTGAAATAATAATAATAATAACTATTGGTATATTAATCTTTTCCTGGAACTCTCAAGTCAATCACAAATCCTTTCTTTCAAGCCTAAAGGGCTTCTCCAGACAGATGTCCAAAAGCAACTCTGCACGTCTGATTGCAGCGATTGGGGCTGGAAGGATGCATTTGGAGTCACCTGTGGGTAGACACCTGTCGCCTGAGTTTGGGTGAGCTTCATGAGGGCCTGAACATTGATGGAGCAGGGACCTGATGTTCCCAGGCGAAGGAGCTGTCTTGGAAGCCAAGTGAAGGAGCATTTCGAGAGGACAGGTGGCCCACGCTCCTGCTGGCAAGCTGAGCCCTGTGTGGGTCCTGACGGGTTGCAGAAAGCTGGAGGAGAGAGGAGATGCTCTCAGGGGAAAAGAGGGATGCAGGGCAAGGGAGGTTTCCACTTTTAAGAATGGAGAAATGAAAATAGACTTCTTCCTGAAGGTCCAGCATTGGAGTAAAGTTACTATGCTTTTTTTTTTGAGATGAGTCTCACTCTTGCCCAGACTGGAGTGCAGTGGTGCGATCTTGGCTCAATGCAACCTCCATCTCCTGGGTTCAGGCGATTCTCCTGCCTCAGCCTCCCTAGTAGCTGGGATTATAGGTGCCTGCCACCACGCCCAGCTAATTTTTGTATTTTTAGTAGAGAGGGGATATCACCATGTTGACCAGGCTGGTCTCGAACTCCTGACCTCAGGTGATCCGCCCATCTCAGCCTCCCAAAGTGCTGGGATTACAGGCGTGAGCCACCGCACCTGGCCTTTTTTTTTTTTTGAGTCAGAGTCTTGCTCTATTGCCCAGGCAGGAGTGCAGTGGTACAGTCATGGCTGACTGCAGCCTCAGCCTCCTGAGATTAAGCGATCCTCCCACCTCAGCCTCCAGAGTAGCTGGGACTACAGACATGCATCACACCCAATTACTTCTTTATTTGTAGAGTCAGGGTCTCACGACGTTGCCCAGCTGGTCTCAAACTCCTGGCCTCAAGTGATACTCCTGCCTCAGCCTCCCAAAACCCTGGGATTACAGGCATGAACCACCACACCTGGTCAAGAATTTACTAGAGACGGGGTTTCACCATGTTGGCCAGGCTACTCCTGAACTCCTGACCTCAAGTGATCCACCCACCTGGGCCTCCCAAAGTGCTGAGGTTACAGGCGTGAGCCACTGCTACCAGCCATGTGAGTTATTTTTGTGGAAAAGGGGTGGATTCCTGACCTAACATCCTCACTGTCTTGGGTGAAGGCTGATTTAGTGAGTCAAAAGTGAGGCATAAAGTGTGCAGATGCTTTTACGGGCCCTCCACACAGCAGGATTCTGAGCCTGGCAAGAGGATGGCATTCAGGGAGAAAGAAGCCTCCAGGTCCTCGCTGTTAGCAAAAGCCTAAGGGGGAAACACAGGGGGCCATGAACTTGGAGGAGAGAAAAAGGGAGTGGAAAAAGCCTGCATCCACCGCGGCCCTGCAGGTCCAACCCGGCACGAATGTTGGAGGTCGTGGGGGCCAGCCCTCCTGTGACATCGCCACCTCCCAGGATCCGTCCTGGTAGAGAAGGAGGTGGCTGCTCTCCTGGGTTGACTGATGTAGCCCCAACCTTCATGTCCCTCCAGAACTGTGGCCTCACTGGGACAAAGAGTCTTTGCAGATGGAATCAAGTTGAGATGGGGGCACACTGGATTAGGGTGGGGCTGAAATCCGATGTGACTGGTGTCCTTGGAAGAAGGGAATTTGGACCTCTTTGGGGGCTGTCCTGCCTGCTCCAGTAGCACAGAAAACAGCCTTTGCTCCCTGGAAGCCAGATCCCAGGGTGCTGAAGCCACCTGCATGAAGCCCTGTTGTGCTGTCACAAGAGAAGTTTGTCATCAATCAAAAACGCCTTCCACACAAAGCTGGTGAGAACGCTACAGCTGTTCCCTCCAGCACCAGCAGTGCTAATAGCTTACAAAATTAAACTTTTTTTCCTACAGATCTAGACATGAAATTTTATTCTTTATATTACTGCATAAATTTACTTCATGGGTGCAAATATGGACATGAACAAAATTACCAGCTTTAGAGAACTGAATTAAGAAGAAAGAAAAGCCTTCTCTGTTACCACATGCTATAAAGTCATCCAAACTGCCTGAACAGAGAAGACGAGCCCCGGCACGCCACCTTATTTCCTTTTCATTTTGGTCTAGGATTTTAATTTTTCTGCATCTTGAACACAAAAGTCCTATGTTCCTGAAGTCAGGAAAACGGCAGCAGCCCATTTATACCCACTGGAGGTGAATCGTGCTCTGCATGTGAAGGCGGATGAAGGAGCCCTTCAGTGCCCATGCTGCTCTAACTGGAACCCCAGCTCTGCCGGGCAGAAGCTGTTCTGGAGAGCTGCTTTGCATGCTCACGCTGCAATTTAACATCCATCAGGGAAATGGGAAAAAGGCTCTTGGGGCTGCCACTTGGTGATGGGTCAGAGGGTTTGGAGCGCCAGTGCTTTCTACGGGGGTATGGCCTTCTATACAGAAGCCTCCAGCAGGCGGGAGGATGTCATGAGATGGACAAGGGTGTGAGTGTGCACATCATGGGCACAACTTTCCTCTTGAGCAGGCGGACCCTTGAGGGCTGGTGCCCAGGATCACTCCTGCCCAGCACCGACCACCGAGCCCCACCCCTGGGCCCTCGCACCTCCCCATGCCCAGGCCGGGAAATCGTCACCCCTGCAAAGGCTTCTTGGAGGAATGATGAGGTCGGTGGGCCGGGATAGGGTGCCTATTTGCTGGTCTTTGATCTTGCTCAGGCACTTTGCACCATTTGACCACCGGTGAGGATGGGGACCAAAGTGAGAACACCTGCTCCAGGGCGGCAGCTGTGCCCCATCTCCAAATTGGAGCAGGATCCCCGGGCCAGGAGGACTTGCCTCTGGCATTTCTTGCCAGCAGCCTCTGGGATCCCCTGATGATGCTGTCGGTGTTCAATTTGGCAGATTGTCACCTACCGGGATTCCCTCATTTATTTATTTTATTTTATTAATGTATTTATTTTTTGAGATGGAGTCTCACTTTGTCACCCAGGCTGGAGTGCAGTGGCGCGGTCTCAGTTCACTGAAACCTCTGCCTCCTGAATTTAAGCGATTCTTGTGGCTCAGCCTCCCGAGTGGCTGGCATTACAGATGGCTGCCACCTAATTTTTTTTTTTTTTTTTGGAGATGGAGTCTCAGTCTATTGCCCAGGCTAGAGTGCAGTGGCGTGATCTCGGCTCACCACAACCTCTGCCTCCCGGGTTCAAGCCGTTCTCCTGCCTCAGTCTCTCGAGTAGCTGGGATTACAGGCACATGCCACCACACCCAGCAAATTTTTTGTATTTTGAGTAGAGACAGGGGTTTCACCATGTTGGCCAGACTGGTCTTGAACTCCTGACCTCATGATCCACCTGCCTCGGCCTCCCAAAGTGCTGGGATTACAGGCGCGAGCCATCGTGTGCAGCTGAGGTGAGGGCCTGGCCCTAATCAAGCACCCCGCAGGGTCCTTCACTCAAGGTGGCCTCTTAGAGTGAGTTAGTATCGGGAGCAGGCCCTAGGTCATGAGCTTGTTCTCCATTAAAAATAACTACTGAATTGACGAAAGTTATATATATTGATGTTTGCTGTGTAGAACACATTTGGAAATGTATACATTGTGAAGGGTTACATCGAGCTAATTAACGTGCATTACTGCACATGGTTTACTTGTGATTAAGAACACTTGAGATCTCTCATTAATTTCAAGAATACGATACCTTGCTATTAACTGTAGCCATGTTGTACAATAGATCTGTTGAATTTATTCCATTTTAATTAACTTCGGGTTAAGATTCAGACCAGCTTTGCTGTGTGCTCAATAATTACCGCCCCGCCCCCACCCCCTCCCCAGGTGTCCTGCCGTGATGCTGGAACCCCTGAGTGACGGAGGGCACCTTTCTCGTGCGATTATGTTGATGCCGTGGAGATGAGCAGATTGTCCTGGACTAGGCAGATGGGCCCCAAGGTCACAAGGCTCTTCATGAGTGAAAGACGGAGGCAGGAGGTCAGAATCAGAAGATGGGAGGATGGGGCCAGGTGGGAGCCACGTGCTTTTAAGAAGGAGGGAGGGGCCCCAAGCTCAGGGGTTTGGGCGCCTCTGGAAGCTGGAAGAGGCCGGGAAATAGATTCTCCCCTGGAACCTGCAGAGGGAACAGAGCTCTGTCAGCACCTTGATTTCAGCCAGCGTCTTAATTTCTTCAGGCTGCTGTGACAGAAATATTATTGGGGTGGCTTCAACAACGGGAATATGTTCTTCAGAGTCCTGAGGGCTGCGGCTTCCAAGGTCAAGGTGCCAGCTGGTGAGGTCCCTCCTGATTTGCCCACTGCCTGTTTCATGCTGTGTCTTCACGTGGGGCAGAGATCCTCTCGCTCTTCTCCCTTCTCATAAGGGCACTAACCCCACCAGGAAGGTGCCACCCTCGAGGCCAGATGGGCTCCCAAACCCCACCTCCTAATACCTTCACACTGGGGGCTGGGCTCTCACGTAGGAATTTCAATGGGGCACAGTGTCTGCAGTGCCCGGCGAGTCCCGTTTCAGACTCTGATCTCCAGAACTGAAAAACAATACATCTGCGCTGTTTGAGGCCACCAGGTTTTCAATACTTCGTTGAAGCAGTAATGGGAAATTCATGGAGGGTATTTGTTTGAATGTAGTAAAACAGGCCGCACTCACGGGCTTCCTAATGTTTTTGAAGCTATAGAAGTAAGCGATCGTCTCATAGCCCTAAGGTAGTTCAGCATTCTCTCCTGGGTCTTCCGAATTTGGGGAAACCAGGGACTCTTTCCCTGCCCCAGCCCCTCCGTTGGCAGCGTGGTGAAGCTATCCTGTGCCCAGGGCTGAGATGGGGCGTGAAGTTGATGGAGGAGCTAAAAACCTCAGTAGCCAGGATAAAAATAACTTAACTCCGTATTTTAAAAACTCAAAATTAATGCATAAAACTCCACGATGAGCAAAAGGGCGCAATAGTGAACAGAAGCAGGACTGTTCCTGCCCTTTCAGCCTCAGCTTCCCGCACCTCCCCTGCCCCGGCCCTGCTGCCCATGGTCACCCCATTTCTCAGCCCTTGGACTTGTCCGTTTCCAGGACGTAACATCCCTGGCACTCCCCCACACCCAGCACAATCTCTGGCTACTCTGAATTGCAAATGGGTGACTGATCCAAAGCCACCACAATGAGCCAGCATTTACAACTTCACTTCTATGTAAGTGGTTTGTCTTTTCTAGAGGAAAGGAGTGGACCCAGTTCAGGGAGGATCAGAGAAGCATCAGAGTGGATTTATGCCCACCATTTAAAATCTATAACCCAAACCAAGCCCGGTACACCCAAAGCACTTCTCGCTTACTGCTCTTTAGGGCTCAGATATTTCAAAGACAGAAACCAAACCATACAGGTCAGCATTTTTCTAATGATCTGGACACCATGCTGAGTTCAAATTGACTCATTCACAGTGAATCATAATAACATTGAACAACGTCAAGAGAGTCAGAGAGGCCGGGCGCAGAGGCTCACTCCTGTAATTCTAGCACTGAGAGAGCGAGGCAGGGGGATCACTTGAGGTCAAGAGTTCAAGAACAGCCTGGCCAACATGGCAAAACCCCGTCTCTACTACAAAAATAGAAAAATTAGCCAGGCATGGTGGTGAGTCAAGCTACTTAGGAGATTCTCAAGCCTCCGCTGAGGCAAGAGAATCGCTTGAACCTGAAAGGTGGTTTCAGTGAGCAGAGATTGTGCCACTGCACTCCAGCCTGGGAGACAGAGCAAGACTCCTCTGTCTCAAAAAAAAAAAAAAAAAAGAGAAAAGAAAAAAGCCAGGCATGGTGGTGAGCACCTGTAAGTCAAGCTACTCAGGAGGCTGAAGCAGGAGAATCACTTGAACCCAGGAGGTGGATGTTGCAGTGAGCAGAGATCCCTCCTTTGCACTCCAGCCTGGGCCCCAGAGAGAGACCCTGTATCCAAAAAAAAAAAAAAAAAAAGAGAGAGAGTCGGAGAAGGAGATTCAGCCTGGTTGTTATCGTGCATCAGAGGTTGTTCATTCATTCACTCCTGTCATTCAGTCACTCAACAAATATCTCTCAGCCACCCGTCAATTATGCGTAGCTCCATTTTAGACAGGGACGCAGCCGTGCACTGAACAGGAATTCAACTTTCCTGGAGCTCACATTTTAACATGAGAGACAGATAATAAATGTGTCAGCAAACAGTCACATTTCAGCAAGCGAAAGGGTTTTGAAGAAACAGTCGAAGATGATGTGATGCGTGAGACAGTTGGAGGAGGGGGTCTGCCTTAGGTTGGCTTGTCCAGGGACACCGAGGGACCAGGAGTCAACTTGCTAATATCAAAGGACAGTTTCAGGCCGGAAGAACTAGGGAGAAGCCCAAAGTCGGGAGAAAGCTTGATGTGTGCGATGATCAGAAAGAAGGTCTGTGAGGGAGGTGAGGAGGTACGGCTGCTGCGTAGAGGCAGTGAGTCACTCCACACAGAGCAGGACTCCCTAGCAAACCACTTTTTTTTTGAGACGGAGTCTTGCTGTGTCGCCCAGTCTGGAGTGCGGTGCACAGTCTCGGCTCCTCCGCCTCCCAGGTTCAAGCAATTCTTCTGCCTAAGCCTCCCAAGTAGCTGGGGTTACAGATGTGCACCACCACCATGCATGGCTGCTTTGTATTTTTAGTAGAGACCGGGTTTCACCATATTGACCAGGCTGGTCTTGAACTACAGACCTCAATTGATCTGCCCACCTCAGCCTCCCAAAGTGCTGGGATTACAGGCGTGAACCAGCACGCCAGACGGCAAATCACTTTTTTAAAAAAATTATTTATTTTACTTTAGGTGCATACTATATCTGGCATTTCTCCCCATGTTATCCCGCCCCATCCCCCACTGTTTCTCCCCTACCCCCCCAACTGCCCCCAGTGTGTGATGCTCCTCTCCCTGAGTCCACGTGTTGTTGTTTAACACCCACCTATGAGTGAGAACATGCGGTGTTTGGCTTTCTGTTCTTGTGTCAGTTTACTGAGAATGATGGTTTCCAGATTCATCCAAGTCCCTACAAAGGACACGAACTCATCATTTTTTATGGCTGCGTAGTATTCCATGGTGTATATGTGCCACATTTTCTTTGTCCTATCTATCATTGATGGGCATTTGGATTGGTTCCAGGTCTTTGCTATTGTACACAGGGCTGCAGTGAACATACGTGTGCATGTGTCTAAGGACAGCCCCCACCTTCGGTCTAGCAGTTGGTGAGATTGCTCTTAGATTTCCAGCATTTCTTATTCAGCCTGCTATCTAGTGGCCGAAACATAAAACTACAGGCTATTTTCAAAAACTGCAAAGGAATTCTCTTGAATGCCTCTAATAGAGAAGAAAATTACCATTGGCTTTCGCCAGAATTTTTTTTAAAAACCTGGTCACTCAAGTTGTTTTTCCAAAACCTCTTAGGTTCAAAAGCAGTATGATATTTCAGACATACTTAACGTTTATTAGGACGAAAATGTGTCTTTAGCAGCTTTCCTGCTGCTCGAACACACCAGTCCTCTGTCGTGTACGGATTTACGCCCTTGCAAATTTGTTCCCATGGCACAGGTAGAACCCGAGGCTGGGTCCTCACTTTGCAGTCCAAGCTGGGCTTAGAGAGAATGATCATGCCTCAAGCCTGGGCTTCCCTGAAAGGCAGCATGAGGAACCACATAGGGAAATCGGGAAGAAAGGAGAGCAGTTGAAAGAGAAGTTCCGGAGCTGGTGGCTGCCGTGGGTGCCTGGGGCCAGACTCCCTGGGTCCTTTGGAGGAGTCTTTTTGAATGCATCTCAGAGCTGTCTGCTTGGGCACAAGACGGGGTAGGCGGGGGTGAAGCTATCCATCGGTCCCATCCTCCTTCCATGAGCATGCTTCCCTGAGCATAGCTGCCAGCTCCTGGGTTATCCCGGGTTATCCCAGGGCCAGGGCTGAGCGGGTTTCCGAGCATCCCCACTGTGGAGTCAGAAGTGTGTTCTGGAAAGTCATCTTGGTGAGCTGAGGGCACTCCCCACATGGGAAGACCTGAACAGAGACAGCCAACTCAGAGGCACCAACCTGGACAGATGCCTTGCACACATGCTTGAATTTTTCCCAAATAGAAACGGTCTGGGAACCAGGAATAGGGCACTTCCCAGAGTGGTGGATCCAGACACCCTCCCCTCGTTCATCCGGTTCTTCCAGGGACCTGTGTTTGCCCCCGTGAGTTCCAGGAGCCAGCATTACCAAAGCTGCTTGCTGTGCTGGAGATTTTCATCCCGAGCCTTGGACCAAGTTGGGACAAGTCAGATCCTGAGCCTACAGGGGGCTGAGATCACCGGCAGGTGCCCGCTAGCTGTGTGTGGTGTTGGGGGCACTCTGCTCAGCTTGGAGGGAATTTTCTTCAATTGACCTAATAGCTCAGTGTCCTAGCCAGGGCTGCTGCATGACCAGATTTCCACTGACTTCATGGCTTACACACTGGAATGTATGCTCCCTCTTCTGAAGGCATTGGTCTGAAATCACGGTGTCGGCAGAGCGGGCTCCCTCCAGACACTCCATGGTAGGAGCCGGCCTTGCCACTTCCGTCTCCTGGCTTGTGACGGCATTGCTCCCATCTCTGCCTGTCTTCATGTGGCCTTCTCTGTGTCTGTGTTCTTCCCTGCCTCTTAAAAGGACACTTGTCATTGGATGTAGGGTCCACCCCATTCCAGATGATCTCATCTCCATTCTTTGTGACAGCTGCAGAGGCCCTGGTTCTGAATGAGACCACATTCCGAAGATCAGGGTGGGCATGACTTTTGGGGGAACACTATTTAAACCACTAAACACAGCATCAGAGAATCAGGAGCTTTTTTTACATCAGAAAATCCAGACTTCTGGCCAGGAGTGGTGGCTCATACCTGAAATCCCAGCACTTTGGCAGGCCGAGGCGAGAGGATCACCTGAGATTGGGAGTTCGAGACCAGCCTAGCTGACATGGTGAAACCCCATCTCTACTAAAATTACAAAAATTAGCTGGGCGTGGTGGTGGGCACCTGTAGTCCCAGCTTCTCAAGAGGCTGAGGCACAAGAATTGCTTTAACCCAGGAGGTGGAGGTTGCAGTAAACCGAGATTGTGCCACTGCATTCCAGGCTGGGTGACAGAGTGAGACTCTGTTTCAAAAAAGAAAAGAAAAAAAATCCAGACTTCCAAAGATATCAGAAAATTGGTTAAGATTGGATTTTGGGCCCTGGGCGTAAGCTGGCCGTCTCCTTTGAAAGGGGCATCTCTTCTGATTGCTCGCAGTCCTGGCGCTCAGGGGAGGCACACTGTATACCCTCTCCCTGGCTGCTTAGTGCATTGGCATCACCTGCCCGGGCTGGGCGGGGTCTGAGTGTCTGGCCATTGATGTGAGAGACGTTAACAGTTGGCAGAGAGTGCTCAGTAAGCTGCTGGCCTCATTATGGCCGTTCAAAGTGAAACAAAATTGCTGTGCTTTGAAAAGTCCAGCATCACAGGATAATAGACCCTTCGCTTCAGAACCTTCATAATGGTAGGTCACAGGTTAGAACAGTACACCTCCATGAATTTCTGTCTTGTGCAGACAATTCACATTACAGCAATTTATATCATTCCAATTAAGTAAAGTCATTACTTCCCATACTCATTAGCCCGGATGGCTCTTACCTCATTGAGAGAAGTTCATCCAAGACACAGAGACTTTGTGTGGTCTGACCTTGCCTGTCGCAGATAGAGAGTCTCTCCTGTTGCATGTAACCCTACAAAGGTTCATCAGTACTGGAGAGATGGATTTCCATCATAAGACTATAAGCAGCAGAAATCCAGCACCGTCTGGCCCAAGCATGATAGTAAACAAATTGGTGCAAATAAATGAAAAGCCTACACATGGATTTCAGGTATGGGTGGATCCAGCAGCTCATATCATGGTACCAGCACTCTATCTCTTCTCACCTTTTGGGTATAGTTTTATCTGTGTTGACTTTACTCTCAATTTATCCTGCAAGGCTGCAAGAGCTTCTGATCACCAGGAACTCCTTGCTTTTATTCTACCAACATTGAGTACTGTGAAAATCAGGTTTCTCTTTGCCACAAGTTCCAATAAGAGTCTTAGAATTGATCTCATTGCTTCTAACTGGAAGGGTTTTAGATAGATACTCACCACCACAGCCAGGAAGGTGCAAAGCTCCGACTGGCCAGGACCGGTTCACACCAAAGCCCTGGAAAGGGGATCAGGACCAGCTCTCTCGAACCACATGGAGAAAGACTGGGGGACTGTGGCTCCCCAAGGAAATTCTGGGATAGCATTTTGTTATGTTTCTAGGGATGGGGTCTTGCTCTGTTGCCCAGGCTGGAGTGCAGTGGTGCAATCATGGCTCACTATAAACTCAACCTCCCAGGTGCAAGCAGTCCTCCCACTTCAGCCTCCAGAGTAGCTGGCACTACAGGCATGCATCATCACAGCTAGCTAATTTAGTTTTATTTTTGTAGAGATGGGCTCCTTGACCTCCCAGGCTCAAGCAATCCTCCCACTTCAGCCTCCAGAGTAGCTGGCACTACAGGCCTGCATCACCATGCCCAGCTAATTTTTTACATTTTTATTCTTATTTTTGTGGAGATGGGGGTCTCTCTGTGTTGCCAAGGCTGTCCTCAAACTCCTGGACTCAAGCAATTGTCCTGCCTCAGCCTCCCAAAGTGCTACGATGACAGGTGTGAGCCACTACAGCCTGCCTGGGGGTGATCTTTCCATAGTAAGAGGAAGGAAACTTCAACAAATTAACGCATGTCTGCTACATATTGTATTACCCATTGATGCAGTGTGGCTGTGTCCCCAACCAAATCTCATCTTGAACCGTAGCTCCCATAATCCCTGCATGTCATGGGAGGGACACTGTGGGAGGTAATTGAATCATGGGGGCAGGTGTTTCCCACGCTGTTCTTGTGATAGTGCGTAAGTCTCATGAGATCTGATGGTTTTATACAGGGGAGTTCCCCTGCACACACCCTCTTGGCTGCCACCATGGAAGATGTGCCTTTGCTCCTCCTTCGCCTTCCGCCATGATTGTGAGACCTCCCCAGCCATGCGGAACTGTAAGTCCATTAAACTTCCTTTCCTTTATAAATTACCCAGTCTTGGGTATGTCTTTATTAGTAGCGTGAAAACACATTAATCCACCAATTTTACCTATTTGGACTTTTGTCTGGATCTCAGTCCTTTATCCGAGTCCACAGCCCTCCACAGTCAAGCTCCTGTCACTATGGGGAGTTGTTTTCCAACTTAACACATAACCCTGCCTGCATTTCTTTCTCTTACCCTGGGCTGCAGCCATGAGTGGTCTCTGATCAAGGGAATGGTTCATGTCAGTCAGTTTCACCGCAACGTGAATTTCAGGCAAGACCGCTTTGCCAGAGGGTTGGTTTGATGGTAGCTTTTGAACAGAAGACCAGCCAGGTTCTGCAGAGATGGTGACAAAGCCCAGAGACAGTCACAAGCTGATGCGGGAGACAAGCCTTGGACCCTCAGACAGTGGGGTGTGAGCTGGGTCATCAGAGGGGACCATGTAAAGAGGTGGTATAAGAAGGGGGACCCGGGGCCCACCTGGAACACCGTGTTTCCAAATAAGACTCATCATGCCACTATAATTGTTGCCATGTCCACACGCATGATTTACTGGGGCTTCCGTAACAAAGTACTACCAGAAATTCAGTGCATTCTGAAGGCAGACACGACTATTCTCATTACACAGACAAGGTGACAGGCATGGAGAGATACAGCCCCTTGCCTGAATTGCTCAGCTAAGCTACGAAGCAGGAGAGCTGCAATTTGACCCAGAAGAGTTATTCATTTGTAAAGTATATGTTTAAGGCGTACAACATGATGTTTTGATAACTACTATCAAGCGTATTAACACACCCATTATCTCAAATCGTTTTGAGTGTAGTAAAAGCGCCAAAACCTACTGTCATCCCATTTCACTCTAGAAAACACATTCTAATAGTGAATACAGACATGGCGTCAGAAAGCAAGTCTGTCTCCAGTGATGACAGATGGGGCAGTAGAAGGCACAAGGCTAAGTGAAATAAGCCAGACGCAGAAAGAAACACGTGGCACCATCTCACCTACCTGCAGAATCTTTAAAAAGCAAATAGGAGAAACAGAGAGTGGAGTGAGGCTGAGGCAGAAAATCACTTGAACCTGGGAGGTGGAGGCCGCAGTGAGCTGAGATCATGCCTCTGCACTCCAGCCTGGGTGACAGACACAGACTCCACCTCAAAACAGAATAAAACACTATTATTAAATACTGTCCTCACAGGGTGCATGAGGCCTCTGGACTTACTCATCCCACGTAACTGCATGTTCTTAACCCTTTGACCTGCATCTCCCCGTTTTCTTTCCCTCTCTGCCCCGGTAACCCCCACTCTACTCCTGTTTCCATGTACCTCACTTTCCTTTAGATTCTGCATGTAAGTGAGATCAGGCAGCATTTTTTCCTTTCTGTGTCTGCGAAGACCATGTTTCTAACCACTGCTCCTGCTGCCTCCTACTTAGGTTTAAAAAAAATGAGGTGATTTAAAGAAAAATACTAAGGAAAAGGATACTTTGTGTAGTAGGTTGAATTGCATTCCCCCAAAAAGTTATGTCCAAGTCCTAACCGCTGATGCCGTGAGTGGGACACTATTTGGTAGAACAGTGTTTGCAGATGTGATCAGTTAAAGTGAGGCCATCAGGTGCACCGGCCCTAAATTCAATGACAGGTGTCCTTTGTCAGCAGGGCCGCGTTCCCTCTGAGGCCATGGGGCGGAGCTTCCTCCCTCCTCCACCTTCCGGCGGCTGCCGGCCATGTTTGCTGTTCCTGGGCTGTGGACACATCACTCCAGCCGCAGCCTTCCTTGTCACAGGGCTGTGCCCTCTGTGTCTCTGCGCCTTCTCCTCTTCTGAACACCAGTCTTCAGAGCAGACTCAGGTCAAATCCCAGCTCTCCTACTTCCCAGCACAGGAAAGTAGGCTGCATCCCTCTGTGCATGCTACCTTGTCTGTATCATGAGAATAATAATGTCTGCCTCATCAGGTGGTTGGGAGAATTAAGTGAGCTCAAGTATGTATAAAGAACCTAGTGCAGGGCTGGGCACGGTGGCTCACACCTGTTAGCTCAACACTATGTGAGGTTGAAGCAGGAAGATCACTGAGGCCAAGAGTTTGAGACCAGCCTGGGCAACATAGTGAGACCCTATCTCTAAAAAAAATAGATAAATAATAAAAATAACAATAACTCAGTACAGTGCCTGATACGGCAGGGAGGTGCTGTTGTCCTCACATCATTTATTTTAAAAGGAAACAGTGTTACTGCCTTAAACACATACTGCAAAAATGTACCACCAGCAATAGTGTGACTGATGACTCACCTGTAGTCCCAGCTGCTCAGGAGTCTGAGGCTGGAGGATGCTTGAGCCCAGGAGTTCAAGGCTGCAGTGAGCCCTGATCGTGCTTCTGAAGACTGGGCAACATGGTGAGGCCCGAACTTTAAAAAATAGAGAATAATAAAGTGGCGGGTCGAGAAGGCTCACGCCTGTAATCCCAGCAATTTGGGAGGCTGAAATGGGTGGATCACCTGAGGTCAGGAGTTTGAGACCAGCCTGGCCAACATGGTGAAACCCTGTCTCTTCTAAAAATACAAATATTAGCCGGGCAGGGTGGTACACACCTGTAGTCCCAGCTACTGGAGAGGCTGAGGCAGGAGAATCACTTGAACCCAGGAGGCGGAGGTTGCAATGAGCCATGATCACGCCAATGCACTCCAGCCTGGGCGACAGAGTGGGACTCTGTCTCAAAGTAGTAATAATAATAATAATAATAAAGAGAAACACACCAAAGATGAAAAATAATTGTAACATTACATACCATGAAAGCAGCTAAACTCAGTCGCATGCCTATTTCAAAACAGCTAAAAGAGAAGATTTGAAATATTCCCAATACAAAGAAATGATGATGGAGATCCTAAATACCCTGATTTAATCACTGCACACTGTCTGCATGCATGAAAAGATCCCGTGTATTCCACAAACATGCACAATTATAAGGTGTCAGTTTAAAAATTTTCAAGAGAAATTAGCCAGTGTTGAGGAGGTGCTGAACTGTAACCTGAATGAGGCTTTCTCCTTCGTTTCCAAAAAAGGATTGAGAAGAAACTTTTGCATTACCTGGGTTGATGTTACTTCATGCCACAGATGCGCAGCTGTGAATCATTTCCCCACGACAGTGGAAAGTGGAATAAGGCGTCATTCGGCCTCCTGTCTCCAGTGATCAGGGCTGTGGTGGAGGGTGGCATGCTGTCTGTGAGTCCTCAGTCCAGAGGTTGTAAGAATGAGGACTGACAGCCTCCTTCCAGCCACGCTGGTTAGCAGGCCCACACATCAGGGACTGCTCAGCTGTCTCCCGGGGGACTTTTCAGGGCCTCAGGAAGAGGGGATCCTCACTCCTGGAATGGGGCGGCTGAGATCAGACCACAGCCCTCAGCTGCAGCCCCTCCAGTGGCAGCTGCTGGAGCCTGGACAGAGAACGCCCTTTTGTCTCCCGATTCTGCAGCGAGTGTAATGGTGCAACCTGGCAACTGCCTCTTCATGTACATACACACATGCACATGCTTACACATGTCTGTACACACAGAAACTCACACATGCATACTCACATGCACACACACACTTGCACACACACAAACTTCATGCCTACACAAACACATTTGAACACACAGCACTCCACCCTTCAAGACTCAGTTTTATTCTCTGGCTATTTTTTCTTTTTCTTTTTTTTTGAGATGGAGTCTCACTGTGTCATGCAGGCTGGAGTGCAGTGGTGAGATCTTGGCTCACTGCAACCTCCACCTCCCTGGTTCAAGCAATTCTCCCACCTCAGCCTCTCAAGTAGCCGGGATTACAGATGTATGTTACCACACCCGGCTAATGTTTGTATTTTTAGTAGAAACAGCGTTTCACCATGTTGGCTAGGCTGGTCTCGAACTCTTGGCCTCAAATGATCCATCTTCCTCAGCCTCCCAAAGTGCTGGGATTACAGGCTGAGCCACCACGCCGGGCCAATGCTGTAGCTGTTTTCGTGTTTCCCCTCTAGAAGCCACGCCTGGAGCTTGGATGAGAGAGATCAGGGTCGCTCCTCTTACATTGTTTGGAAGGCACTGGAGACACAGGAGTAAAGGAAGCGAAGACTCGTGGACTGGGCTGAACTTCAGTTCATTGCCATCGACGACTTCCCCCTCCCTCCAATAATTAACACCCTTCCGGCTTTGCAGGCTCATTCTCAACTAATGGAAGGTCGCTTCTTACTTAGTTACACAAATTATACAAAGCTTCATACTTTAAAAATGATATAAAACATAGAGATTGTATAAAGAGGAATAATATGAGAGCAATTCATCAATATCCTCAAAACCTGCCACACACCCCCACGTTGCCGTCCTCCCTTTCCTCCTCTGTTGTAGATTTCATATTTATCATGCTCTCTTTTCTTCATTATTTTACTATATTTGTGTCCTTCAGCTTTTTAAAAAAAGATATTGTATGCATTTAAATTTTACATAGATGGGTCGATACTGTATGACTTTTTTTTTTTTTTTGAGACGGAGACTTACGCTGTCACCCAGGCTGGAGTACAATGGCACAATCTTGGCTCACTGCAATTTCCGCCTCCCCGGTTCAAGCAATTCTCCTGCCTCAGCCTCCCAAGAGCTGGGATTCCAGGCAACTGTCACCACACCCAAAAAATTTGGGTTTTTCCAATTTGTTGCTACAGCAAAGGGTGCTGCATGTGAGGAGTCTGAGTTGGGTCTCAGGCGTGTTTCTCTCCAGCAGGGGAATCGGTGCACCGTCTTCCCTTTTTTATCTGGTGGACACCTAACCAGCTTCTAAGACACTATCTAAAAGCTGCCTCTTCTGAGAAGTCTTCAGATCATGTCTCTGTCCCCTGGCCCTGTCCCCCCTGCCCCGGGCTTGTGTCAAGGACTGTGGGCTCAAAGAACAAGCTGTGGCCTCGGGCAGTGTCCTGAGAGTGTCCTGAGTATAAGCCACATCTCTCCATGTGGACTTAAACCTCCCGAATTTACTCTCACAAAACATAAATGTTAAGAACTTGGACTCTAGAGCTAGACTGCCCAAGTTCAAGTCCCGTGCTGCCACTGGATAAGTTGCACCTGGAGGATGTCACCTAAGACAATGATGATGGTCCCTTCCTCCCTGAGCGGCCGGGGTTTAAACGAGTCACCACATGCCACGTGCTTAGACTGGGGTCTGGCACAGCGTATGCACTGCACATCTGCTATCTGCCTCTCACAATCCATGGGCAAGTCACAACGATTCTATTGCCTTGATCTTCAAAGTAAGCCACAAATCTGACCAAGGCTTCACCATAATTTCCTTCCAGGCCACCTTCCTCATGCAGTACCTGGACGCTTTCTTACAAGAGCCTCTGACCTCGAACCCAAGATTCCACCCTTGCACCCTAGAGCCTATTCTCCACCCAGCCAAAGAGACAATTCTTTAAAAATATATCAATTCATTAGTTAATTATTACATATATTTAAGATGTACAACATGGTATTTTGATACACATCATGTACACGGTGAATTGATTACTACAGGGAAGCAAGTGAACATTTCCATCACCTTCCATAGTTACCTCGTTTTTTTTCTTTTATTTAGAGTCAGAGTCTCTCTCTGTCACCCAGGTGGGAATGCAGTGGATCATGGCTGACTCACAGTGGATCATGGCTTGACTTCCCAGGCTCTAACGATCCTCCCACCTCTGCCTCCCAAGTAGCTGGGACCACAGGCACAAGCCACCACGCCCAGCTAATTTTTCACTTTTTGTAAGAGAGACAGGGTCTCACTATGTTGCCCAGGCTGGTTTCAAACTCCTGAGCTCAAGTGATCCTCCCACCTTGGCCTCCCACCACGCTTAGCTAATTTTTTTTTTTTTTTTTTCTGAGATGGAGTCTTGCTCTATCGCCAGGCTGGAGTGCGGTGACATGATCTCTGCTCACTGCAACCTCCGTCTCCCAGGTTCAGGCACTTCCTCTGTCTGCCTCAGCCTCCTGAGGAGCTGGGACTCAGGTGCCCGCCACTATGTCTGGCTAATCTTTTTTGTATTTTAGTAGAGGTTTCACCATGGCCAGGATGGTCTCGATTTCCTGACCTTGTGATCTGCATGCCTTGGCCTCCCAAAGTGCTGGGATTATAGGCGTGAGCTGTCGCACCCGGCTTTAATTTTTTTTTTTAAGTTTTTGTAGAGACGAGTTCTTGCCATGTTGGCTAGGCTGGTCTCGAACTCCTGGACTCAAGAGATCCTCCTGTCTCAGCCTCCCAAAGTGCTGAGACAACATGAGCCATAGTGATGGCCCAGAGCTTCCTCTTGTGTGTGTGATAAGAGCACCTAAAATCTCCCCTTAGCTAATTTTTAGTATAGGATACAATGTCATTGACTATAGCCCTCCTGCTGTGCTTCCATCTCTAGACATGTTCCGCCTTCACAACTGCAACTTTTATTTATTTTTATTTTTATTTAGATGGAGTCTTGCTCTGTTGCCTAGGCTAGAACTCAGTGGCATGATCTCAGCCCACTGCAACCTCCGCCTCCTGGGTTCAAGTGATTCTCCTGCCTTGGCCTCCTGAGTAGCTGGGATTACAGGCACCTGCCACCATACCTATCTAATTTTTGTATTTTTAGTAGAGATGAGGTTTTGCCATGTCGGCCAGGCTGGTCTTGAACTCCTGCCCTCAGGTAATCCACCCACCTCGGCCTCCCAAATTGCTGGGATTACAGGCGTGAGCCACTGTGCCCAGCCTGGAATGTGATTCTGACTGAGCCGGGGACCTCTGGGCGTCTTGGAGCAGAGGAACAATGTGATCCAACTGAGGCGGCCGGCTGAAGATACTCTACGGTGCAAGGGTGGGATCAAGGAAACAAGGGTGCTGAGAGCAGATTGAGGAGGGAGCATTTCCATCATCGGGTAACATGAGCCTGCCTGGTGCCTGGCCCTGTGCTGCCTGAAGCCAGCCTGAGTCCCTGTGGTGGTGCACAGCCCACAGTTTGCCTTGAAGGATGATGGCGCTTCAATCACAGGATGTTTAATGAGAAAAGAGAAGCAGTGCCCTGTTGACTGGGGCAGCACCACTAGCCAAAGCTCAGAAGCTGGAAAGAGTATGGGAAATGGGACATAGCTCATGTGAGCCAGTGGAGCGCTCCCACCAACAGGGGACACTTACCGGCATTTCTGTTTCTGGAGAGGATGGGAATGTCTGTTCCTCTCCCCAAGAACAGGATGGCGACGCTACCTATTGTCCAAAGCAAACACCTTTGAGAAGGGGAGTCTTAAAAATATATCAAAACACCATATTGTGCTCCATAAATATATACAATTAGTATCTGTCAGTTATAAGTAAATAACACTCTATGCCTTAAGAAATATTTTTATGGTGTGACAAATTAGTTTTATTATATTGATGGACCTATAAAGTCTATTAAAAACTGTTTTAAAAATAAAACATTTGAAAAACTATCCTAAAGAAAAATCATACCTGTGTACATTATAGAAAAAAAAGGTTAAATTCTTTATGTTAACTAAAATATTTTGGCCTGGCTTGGTGGCTCACACCTGTAATCCTAGCACTTTGGGAGGTTGAGGCAGGTGGATCACTTGAGATCAAGAGTTCGAGACCAGCCTGGCCAACATGGTGAAACCCCATCTCTAATGATAATATAAAAATTAGCCAGCCATGGGGAATTGTGCCTGTAATCCCAGCTACTTAGGAGGCTGAAGCAGGAGAATCACTTGAATCCAGGAGGCAGAGGTTGCAGTGAGCTGAGATGGCGCCACTGCATTCCAGCCTGGTGACAGAGAAAGACTCAGTCTCAAAAAAATTTTTAAAAATATTAATTTAAAATAACAGGCCAGCATGGTGGCTCATGCCTGTAATCCCAGTGCTTTGGGAGGCCAAGGCAGGCAGATCGCTCCAGGTCAATAGTTCACCAGCCTGACCAACATGGTGAAGCCCCATCTTTACTAAAAATACAAACATTAGCCAGATTTGGTGGCACATACCTGTAATTCCAGCTACCCGGGAGGCTGAGGCAGGAGAATCGCTTGGACCCGGAAGGTGGAGGCTGCAGTGAGCTGAGATCGCATCACTGCCTGGGCGAATGAGCAAGGCCCTGTCTCCAAATAAATTAACAAATAAAACAAAATAAAATAAGCAGGCTAATTATCCTTACTGCAGATTCCCACTCTTTATTTTCTTAATCATGTATGTCTCTAATAATATACAAGTGTTATTTTTCTAGAGAATACATTGTTTTCAATGTAATCTAACATAAGCTCAGAACGAGAGCTGCTACATAAAGTCTCTTTCACTAACTTTTAAAATATTTAAATTAATAATAAAATATTCAGCCCAAATATTTTCACAGGCAAAGCTCCTTTTGCCTCTATTCAGGGAACCTTTCTTTGACAAATATTTTTATAATACAAAACCTACCCAACAAATTACCTCCACTTAAGGTTTCTTGATGTATTTTACCAAATTCAGATCCAGCTGAATGGTAAGCCTTCTCAATTATACTTCATTCTGACACAATATAAATTTATCTGATTAAATACAGGAACTCTATCAAAAGATTCTTCCTCCAGGTCAGGGCATTTCAAAACACAGTCCCGTGATTTCAAAATTAGATCTCGCTGCAGTTTTATACGCTCTTCATTCAATTTGTTCTGTTCCTCTCGTGCTTCCTCAGGGATAAAATTCAACGTTTTCCTGCTTTCCAGCTTTTTTTTTTTTCTCAAGAATTGTTATTTGCCAAAAGCTCCAAAAAGCCAATGTTTGATGCATCATTGCCTGACTACTCTGATTAAAGATTTCCATCTGGGTCAGGCGTGGCAGCTCACACCTGTAATCCTAGCACTTCGGGAGGCTGAGGCAGGCAGATCACCTGAGGTCAGGAGTTCAAGACCAGCCTGACCAACATGGCATGTCTCGGTCCAGCAAAGTGATGTTCCCCCTCCCTAGGGCAGCGGGTGCATTGTGGCTGGGTTGTTGTGTTTTGTGTTTGTGTAGTCTAAATATCGACTCTCTCTAGAAGCAGCAGATGCTACAACAACCTTCAGATGTTTTTTTCTAGTCACTTCAGACTAAGGAAGCTCCTTGAAAGAGAGCAAATATTTTGTTGAAGTGCATGGAGAATGAAAACAGAGAGAGAGGAGAGAGAGAGAGGGAAAATGTGCTTCAGCTGGAGGACTTCTTTGTTAGACTGGTAATTCCCAGCGGTCCCAAAGCCTGGGAAATGAGGCTGGACAAATTTCAAATACACAGGAGGGGCTTATACACCTCTGGGACCAGCCTTTTCCGTGCACGTGGCTTTGAATAAAATGGGAAGAAAATGGAATAATCAGAGGAAAAGTATGGGAAGTAGAAAAGTTCCTTTTTAAAGTTTCCTTTCTTGTTGAATTATAAGTGTGTTAATAACTTCGTTAAGCCCCATCCTATGCAGCTGTTAGACAAGCCGTGCTTACAGGCACGTAGCACATTCTACGTCCTTGTACTTTAACCAAGATACCTGTGCTGGACCTGCTCACAGGCGTGTCCCAGCTCTCCACTGCTTTTACCTGTTTAGAAAAGTTTTAAGTTGTTAGCCAGTCGGGTTTTAGTGTAGACTGTGGGGTCTGGCTCCAGCTAACGGAGCTCAGACACGGCAGTAAGGATGACCCCAAATGCATAAGAAATAAATTTGTGTGTTTTCCTTTGTTCTTTGTACTCTTGTGGCAAGAAGGCTAAAGAGGGTACCTTTCCCACAGTCCAGGAAGTAAAAATTGCGTTGCTGAAAGATCCTTTGTCTCAGTGCTGATTTTTCTTTGCGGCACCGAGCATCTGTTTCCAATATCTATCTCCAACATCTATTCCCAACAAAAAGGCTGCAGCAGGCAAAGCTGCTCTCAGAGAAGTGACAAAGCAACGTGCACACACACAAAACCCCCAGCGCTGACGGAGGACCGGCTGCAGCAGGGCCGCCAGCGTTCGTGAGCCCCTCACTGGTGCAAGATTTTCACGGGTAAGAGTGTGTTTAACTCTTACAACTGTGTGATGTGGATACTATAGCCTCGATTGTTTATATGCGACGCTAGGTAGGGGTCAGGAGTATCCATTTCAGGTAACCGAAGAAGACACTTGAGCGCAGATCAACTTGCCTAACCTTTATTCATTCAATAAATATTCGCCCAGTCCTTGTGATGCACCAGGCACTGTGGAAGGTGCTGGGAAGAACAGTTCAAATTCTGCTTTCATGGAGCTTAAAATCTAGTCAGAGACTGAGGGAGGGGAGGGGGACAGGCAATGAACCAGTGAAGAGGTGAAACTAGACAATGTCACAGAGAGATTAGTGCAGCATGGGGACGTAGCGAGGTGTCACTATGGTAGTGGAGAAGCGACTGCTTTAGATTTGGGGAAACATCAGAGAAGAGGGGAATGGGAGCTGAGAAATGGCTGGAACCCATAAAATGGACACCCATTTGCCCTTCCTTGGGGGAAGAGTCCAACAGGAAGATAGAAGAACAAAGATCTTACATCAGGTCTGTTTGAAGGATACAAAGAAGGCAAATGTGGTTTAGTGAGGAAAGCGGGGGTGTAGGTGTTGGGAGGACAGAAGCAAGCTCGTAATCCCAGCACTTTCAGAGGCTGAGGTGGGGTCGTGGCTTCAACCCAGGAGTTCATGGAGGCTGAGGTGAGCTGATGGCTTCAGTTTGGGAGGTGGAGGCTGCAGTGAGCCATAATCATGCCACTGTACTCCAGCCTGGGTGACAGAGTGAGACCTTGTCATACATAAAAAAGAATTCTGCGTGGAAGCGTACTGGCCCATGTCAGTTTTATGAGATGAAACTCAGCCCCATGCCCACACCGCATTGAAAGGGAGCCAGAAGGTGCAGCCTATCTGTAGGCAGGTGTGGCGGATTAAAGATGGCGGCAAATCTTTTGACCCCCCCCTTTGCAAGGGATCTGTTTCCCTTCACCTTGGATCTGGGCTGGCCCGTGTTTGTGTTGAGCACTGGGGTGCAGTGGAAGGGATCGTGTGCTTTTTCTGACTTCAGCATAAACAGGAAAGACAGCCTCGGGCTTGACCTTGTTGGAGCCCTAAACCTCCGTGGAGGAAGCCCAGCTGCTCTGCGGTGCCATGTTGTAAGGAAGCTGAGGGAGGGGAGATGCTCCCTTAGATCGAGCAGCTTCTGCCCTGACCATCCAAGCCATCTCAGCGGTTCCTTGTTTGAAAGACTGACTCACAGACACCTGAGGCATGATCGTCATAAATGGTTGTTTGAGGCCACTGAGGTTTGGGATAATTTGTTATGCAGCAGCAGGTGACTGAGACAACAGGAAGGGAAGACGCTGAGCGTGGAAGCGTCACCAGTCTCTGCTCCGTTTCACGTTTCCTCTACCTTGGACGGCACAGGTGCAGGGGGCACTTCGATGGCCGGGTGTGGTGCTCACCTGCAGTTCCAGCACTTTGGGAGGCCAAAGCGGGAGGATCACCTGAGCCCACGATGGGCGACATAGTCAGACCCCATCTGTATAAAAAATGTAAAAAGCAGCCAGGTGTGGTGGCGTGCACCTGTAGTCCCAGCTGCTTGGGGGACTGAGGTGGGAGGACTGCTGGAGCCCAGGAGTCTGAGACCAGCCTGGGCAACTAAGTGAGACGCCATCTCTACCAAAAATTTAAAAACTAGCTGGATGTGGTGGTGCACACCTGTAGTCCCAGCTACTCAGGAGGCTGTGTTAGGAGAATCACCTGAGCCCCGAGGTCAAGGCTGCAGTGAGCTATGATCACACCACTGCCCTGCAGCCTGGGGGTCAGAGCAAGACCTTGTCTCTAGTTGAACAGAAAAAAAGAAGAAGAAAAAGAAAACAATTAGCAACCTCTTTGTCTCTGAAGAGCTGCTTCTTTCCCTTGATTTTTCTCCATAGCACTTCCCACCTTGCGTATAAGGTGTTACGGGTTTGTTAACTTAGCAGCCCTCTCGCCGCACTGGTAGATTTGAGAGTGTGCTTAGGAATACAATCCATGGCCAAGTGGGCTTCCCACTTCCTCCCTTCGAATGGAATTCCCTGGCAGACTCTTGCAGGAACAGTGTGGCTCTGAAGCCCCTACCCATTTACCGGGCAGTAGCAGGGGGCGCCTCTGCAGAGGGCGTGAGGGCGGGCAGGGAGAGACTGTGCATTTCCTTCCCTGCTTCGTGTCCTGGAGTTAGACATGCTTACATCAGAATCCCAGGAGGAAACTCAGGGAGGAAGAAAACTGTCTGTCTTGCAAAAGCCGAATTGTTTGTATTCGACAAATTGAAAAGAAATATTAGAAAAACAAACAGAGAGGCATTTCTTTCTATTCTCTTCAAGGATTTATTCTCCCTGGGACTCCTTGTGGCCTGGTCTTTCTCTGGGCGATCTGGATGCATCCCGGCCCACGGCTGTTTCAGCCGTCTCTGTGGCTAAGCAATTTTGCAATCAGTCTACAGCTATCCATCTTAGTTTTCTTTCAAAGAAAGCTGTTTTGCAAGCACAGCTGTTAGTGGCAGATTCTCCATCTTGAGGAGACAACTGGATAAAAGTGGCGGTGTGATTTACTGAGGCAGGGCGGAGTGGTGGGGAGGGTCTGGGGTGAGCTGGAGACGGAGCCATCCCTCTCAACCCGAGACTGGCCGCTGCGCCCCGGGGACGACCAGTGTCAGCAGAACCACTGCTTTTTAATGAATTCTGAGCCCAGGGACATGTCTACAGGTTTGTAAACAGATTATTGCTGTGTTGAAGACAGCTTTGATGACTTCAATCTGGAGACAGATATCCACACTCAAATAAGAATGTACACTTTGGTGCGGGGTAATCTTTTAGTCTGAGGCACACCTGCAAACCCCAGGCTCTCTCCTGAGGCCTGCTCAGAATTTCACGAAAGACCTGGGCTCTAACACAAAGCAACTCATTCTCTTCCCTTCATTTCCTTCCCTCCCTCCCCCCCTCTCCCCCACCCCCCCCACTCCTTCCTTCCCTCCCTCCTCCTTTCCCCTTCCTTCCCTTCCCTTTTCCTTTTCCCGTTCCCTTTCTTTTCTTTCTGTTCTCTCTCTCTCTTTTATCCCTCTCTTCCTTCTCCCTCTCTTCTTCCTTTTCTTCCTCATTTCTTTCTCTTTTTTCTGTGTCAATTTCCTCTCTCTATCCATTCCCTCTCTCTATCCATTCCCTCTCTCTATCCATTCCCGCTCTCTATCCATTCCCTCTATCCATTCCCTCTCTCTTTTCTGTGTTATTTTCCTCTCTCTATCCATTCCCTCTCTCTATCCATTCCCTCTCTCTCTTTTCTATGTTATTTTCCTCTCTCTATCCGTTCCCTCTCTCTCTTCCCTGGATCTTTCTTTCTTTCATCTTGTCCCTTTTTCTTCTGTTCTTTCCTTTCCCTTCATCCCACCCCCGTCTTTCTTTCTAATTAATTGTCATCGCGCTGCTCCACCCCACCCCACTGGACCTCCAGGAGCAGTGCTCCTCTCTGCTCACCACTTTCCTCTCCCATCCTGCCGAGCACACAGCAGGAGCTCGCCACATAGTTGTTAAAACAAGATTTTCAGGCAGGAGCCCTCAGGAGGCTGGGGCACCTTGAGCACAGTGTCCCCCTTTTCTGGCCGAAGGCTCTGGGGGCGTGGGCAGTGTGGGCGTCCCACGGAGGGAGACTCTGTGAGCTCACAGTTATTTACAAAGCCCTTGTGTTCCCAGCGCCGTGCAGAGCACGCGGTATGTGTCATCTCATCTCATCTCATCCTCACGGCAGCCCAATGGGAAAAGGCTCATTAACATCCCCATGTTAGGGCTAGAGAAATGGGGGCACAGGTGGTGCAGCAGCTTTCTGAAGGTGGCAAAGCTGGTGAGGGGGCAGCCTGCTTTTGAACTGGGCCGTCCGATTCCAGAGCAGATTCCCTGAGGCGCTAGAGAGAGAGAGTGATGGCGGACACCCGTGAGTTTCCAGGGGAGAGATTCCACACCGAGCCATCAGCCTGCAGAAGCACTCATCTTTTCTGCATGTATTTTGAGACAAGTGTCTCACTGTGTTGCCCAGGCTGGTCTTGAAATCCTGGGCTCAAGTGATCCTCTCACCTTGGCCTTTTTTTTTTTCTTTGTGAGACGGAGTCTCGCTCTGTCACCCAGGCTGGAGTGCAGCGGTGCGATCTCGGCTCACTGCAACCTCCGCCTCCCAGGTTAAAGTGATTCTCCCGCCCCAGTCTCCCAAGTAGCTGGGATTACAGGCACGTGTCCAGCTAATTATTTGCATTTTTAGTAGAGATGGAGTTTCACCGTGTTAGCCAGGATGGTCTCGATCTCCTGACCTTGTGATCTGCCCACCTCCACCTCCCAAAGTGCTAGGATTATAGGCATGAGCCACCGTGCCCGGCCTAAGGCATCTTGGCCTTTCTAGTGGCTGGGATTACAAGTACATGCCACCACACCCAGCTGTTTCTGTGTGTTTTTGTAAAATCAACTTTACTGAGATATAATTTACATAGAACCCATTCTAAGTGTTCCATTCCATGTAGTGTGCGTGGTTCCATGCTGTGTACCCACTGCCACTCCTGTGCTGTTATGCAGGGATTATTGTATGTGTGTTTCTGCCATAAGCCTTGGGCACTATTATCTCCACATCAAAGATGGGGAAACTGAGGTTCTGAGAAGGTGGGTGACTTGTTCTGGGACATGCAGCTGGTAGCAGGGCTAGGGTGCAGACCCAGGTTCATCTGAGCCAAGATTCCATTCCTGTCTCCTTTGATCACCTCCTACTCACCCCATGGGTGAGTGAACTCCCACCCTTGGGCAGAAGGATGACAAGTGACACCCAGCACAGGATGAATGAGATGAACGATGGAGGCTCAGCCACATGTACTGCCCCCAGACGAGAGGGTGCCACATGCCACGTGGGGTCACGGGAGGTCGTAGTTGGAAGCAGACTGTGCATGTGGGGACTGGGGGCAGGCTCTGCAGTGACAAGAAGGCGTGGGTCCCTTGGTGCCCATGGGAGGATGTCGCTGACTTGTTTCCGTAATTCCCTGGGGGCAGGGAACAGAATGAAGCGCAGTGCTCAGGGACCAGCAGGCATCGTGCCTGGTCTCATGGTAAGAAGGGTCACGTGGCCAAGGACCTTATCTGTGGGATAAGAGCTTGCAGTTAGGCCATTTCCCCTGCAGTTTCCCCCAGATGTCAAGGCAGCCCATAAGGCTGGGCCTTTCTTTTAGCACTCACACAGCCCTGTCTTGCTGCAGCCATGACCCCCCACGCAATGCACATGGACGGCTGTACTTCTGGTAAGCTCAGCCCTTTCCCCTTAACACTTCCACACAATAACAGCTACTCTGCTGAGTTCACTCCACATCAGGCATCTTCTGTAAATCCTGCAACAGCAGCATGGAATGCATTCCCACCAGTTGGCCCACTTTACAGGAAGAAACAGTAAGCCTCTGGGAGTTTGAGTGGCCTGTCCACGGGCACATAGCAAAGGGCAGGTGGTGCTTGCATGCAGGTGCATTCAGTTTCTCTTGGGTCCTGTCTGCCAGCTCCGCCCCGTCCTCCACTTCAGGTGGCCGCCCGCAGGGTGACATCCCGACACGTCCAGAGCCACACTGCTGCTTCAGAGGCTCAATCCCAAACATCTTTGAAATGGAGTTGTTTCTGCCCAGATCAGATTCTTCGGGTCAGGCGTACACCAGGGACAGGCAAGATGAGGTTAGCTAAAGTGAGAACGGATTAAAACCATCACTCAAGCTTTCAAATGAGCCGCAGCCTTGCCGGGGCATCAGCCACTTCCTTCTCCTGGTTGGGGGTTTCTTTTTTCTTTTCTTTTTTTTTTGAGATGGAATCTCACTCTCTCGCCCAGGCTGGAGTGCAGCAGTGCAATCTTAGCTCACCGCAACCTCTGCCCTCTGGATTCAAGTGATTCTTGTACCTCAGCCTCCCAAGTAGGTGGGACTACAAGCTTACATGACCACATCTGGCTAATTTTTGTATTTTTTTGGTAGAGATGAGGTTTCACGATGTTGGCCAGGCTGGTCTTGAACTCCTGACTTCAGGTGACCTGCCTGCCTCAGCCTCCCAAAATGCTGGAAAGTGGCTTTCCAAAGTGCTAGCCGCAGCGCCCAGTCTGGGGTTCATTTCTATAGAACTCTCCAGGATAAGCCCCAGCGGAGCCTCAAGCCAGGCATGTGCAGCGCGTTTGGGGGTGCGGTGATGGCTCTACCTCCCCTTCCCACCTGATGGCGAGAAGCCGAGGGCGGAGTCTGGCTCTGCTGACGTCTGTCCCCACAGTGCCCAGCCCAGCACTGGCCACACGGGGGTGCTCTGAATAACATCCCTATGCACATGATCAAAGCGCTCACTTGTTGAAGGCTCACCAGGCACTGGGCGCTAAAGCCTTTGCCATGGGCTAAGTCACTGAACCTTCCTGTCAACATCGTGAGACACATCCTCTACATGTTTTCAGATGGGGAAACTGAGGCACCAAGTGTCAACACAGCTGTCACCACTTCCTGAGTCTGAATCGCACATTTCCTTTTGGGCGGAATTTTCCTCTGCTTGGAGCTTTCTCTGCATGTCTTCCCCTTTAAGGAAGAGGAGCTGCCGTTTCCAGCCATCCTGTGTGGGAAAAGGGAAGAGGCTGAGCAGCTCGGTGGCACATTAGCGAAGCCTTGATTTTGGGTTCTGGCTTCCAGAATCATGAGGCCATGCACTTTGTTGAAACTGCTGTTTGTGATCATGTGTTCTGGCAGCCCTAGGAAACTAACGCACAGGACAAAAGCCACGACGTCAGCAGGGATGGTTCCTCCTGGAGGTTCCAGGAGGCTCTGCCATTCCCGCTTCCAGCTTGTAGCAGCTGCGGGCATTCCCAGGCTCATGGCACCTCTGCTTCTGTGGCCCCTCTCCTCTCTGACTCTGCTGTGCCATTAATCTCTCTGCCTCCCATGTGGGAGTTCCCTTGTGACTAGGTCCTCCAGTATCCCTCGCCTTGGATAATGTAGGATAATCTCCCCAACGTTGTCCCTTAACTCAATCACACCTTCAAAGTCCCTTTTCCCACGTTAGGTAACATATCCACAGGTTCCAGGATTTAGATGGCAACATCCTTGGGGACAATTGCGAGCTGGCCACACTCGCGTTCTGCTGTGATGATGGTGGAGACCATGTGCTCTACACAGCACAGCCACGAGCAGGACCTCCTGTCCTGCACTGGGTGAGAATGTCAGCTGCCTTCAGCCCCCAGCGTCAGGGGTTCACCCCCACAGCATGGTCTGTTCTGGCCTGTGCTCTACGAGTGACCCCTCCTGGTAGTCGCCATCATATTCAGCAACGTCTGTGAAATCCAAGAGGCTCACCTTGAGTGGGTTTCTCTAGCAAAGGGCCAGAGTTGCAAATGTCTGGGGTATCAGGGTATACCCCAAGTATCCAACAGATATGGACACACACATGACAGCAAAACATGGGGAACTTGCAAAAATATAGATAAAATTTTATGGTTATAGAATTGGGCCAAGCGCAGTGGCTCACGCCTGTAATCCCAGCACTTTGGGAGGCTGAGGCGGCTGGATCACCTGAAGTCAAGAGTTCAAGACCAGCCTGGCCAACACGGTGAAACCGCATCTCTATTAAAAATACGAAAAAAGAAAAAATTAGCTGGGCGTGGTGGCAGGCACCTATAATCTCAGCTACTCTGGAGGCTGAGGGAGGAGAATCACTTGAACCCAGGAGATGGAGATTGAAGTGAGCTGAGATCAAGCCACTGCACTCCAGCCTGGGCGACGGAGTGAGACTCCATCTCAAAATAAATAATTAAAGAATAAAATAAAATAGGATTGAGATCAAATATAACCTTTTCCCAGAACGACAGTGGGGCTCAGCTGCTATCAGGATTCCATGTGAAATGCACTTAGCATACAGTAGATTTTTTTCCTCCAAATACCAGATATTTCTAAATTCAGCCCCTCCCTTAAGCCAACCCCACTCTACTATTCATTCTTACAGCAGAGGAGGCCCTGAGGTTTCCTGCACATCAGTGAAGAGGGCTGATTTCTTTCCCGTAAAAATGACAATGAGATTTCGAATGTCGAATTTCTTCGATTGTCACCACCACATCATTTTCTTTCTTCCCGGGGAGGAAGCTTCCGGACTTTGTTTGCTGATGAATTACCTGGCCACTGTGACTTCTGAGAACTACTATCTGGGGTCCTCCTCTTCCAATAATTATTTTCCCGATACTACAGGATCCTTAATTACCTCTTGATCGATTTCTCTCCCTGGGAGCTGGTTGTTACTGCTAAGTTTAGGCTCAAGGCTGAAGGAAAATTCAATCAGATTCACACAGTCCCCAGTCCTGCTAAAGACTTTAATAGATAAGAAAGTGTCACTATTTGGGTCCTTAAACAGTTCAGTCATCTGTGGACATCTGATCAAGGTTGGTAGAATGCTGACCACAGCCACACATCTTGAGATGGCGGTCAGGAAAAATGATTGGAGGCCACAAGTTGGGAAGAATGGTTCAGTTTTTAGCCTTAAAACAGCTCAACAGAATTCACCACTAAATAGTTCTCCCAGGACCTTTCACCTGCGTCGGCTCATTGTTCAGGGACCAGCTCAGCTACCACCTACGTGAAGCCTTCTCTCATCTCCCCTTACAGCTCCTGAAGGAACCCACTCAAAATCACTATGGCTGGGCCCACTGGCTCACGCCTGTAATCCCAGCACTTTGGGAGGCCGAGGCAGGCGGATCACCTGAGGTCAGGAGTTGGAGACCAGCCTGACCAACATGGCGAAACCCAGTCTGTACTAAAAATGCAAAATTAGCTGGGTGTGGTGGCATGCACCTGTAATCCCAGCCACTCAGGAGGATGAGGCAGGAGAATCCCTTGAATCCAGGAGGCGGAGGTTGCAGTGAGCCAAGATCATGCCACTGCACTCCAGCCTGGGTGACAGAGTGAGGCCAGGTCTTGCTATGTCACCCAGACTGGGGTGCTGTGGTGTGATCATGGCTCACTGCAGCCTCAAACTCCTGGGCTCAAGCAATGTTTCCACCTCAGCCTTCTGAGGAGCTGGGACTACAGCCCTGCGCCGCTGCATCCCGCTACATTTTATGTTTTGTTTGGTAGAGCTGAGGTCTCACATGTTGCCCAGACTGGTCTTGAGTGCCTTGTTTCAAGTGATCCTCCCAGCTTGTCCTCCCAAAGTGCTGGGATTACAGGTGTGAGTCACAGTGCCCGACCCCAGGAAGCAGCTCTTTATACCACATGGAATAGCAGCATCTTGTCTAGATGGTCTGGAGTGTACTTCATTAAACGATCTCACTATTCTAGTTACTGTGGCTGCATAATGGATTACCACACAAAGTGGCATCAAACAACCTTTGCTTATGCTCACAGATTTCTTCACTCAGGAATTTGGAGCAGACACAATGGGGACTGCTTGTCTGTGCTCCATGGATGGCTGGAGTCTCACCTGAAAGATCCGAAGATGGGAGGCTGCAATCCTCTGAACCGTCCCTCTCTCATGCATCTGAAGGCCGGCTGTGAGCCTCAGGGGCACTCCTGGGGTCTCCCCGTGGGTCTCTCTATGCGGGTCTCTCTGTGCGGGTCTCTCTTTGTGTAAGTCTCTCCATGTGGATCAGTTTGAGCTTCCTTAAACCACAGCGAAGCAGCTGTTGTTCCCCAGAGCAAGCATTATCCAAAGAGGGAGCCCGCTTGGAGCTGCACTGTTATATTTCTTTTCTTTTCTTTTCTTTCCTTCTTTTTTTTTTTTTTTTTTTTTGTGTTGCCCAGGCTGGAGTGCAGTGGCATGATCTCGGCTCACTGCAACTTCTGCCTCACAGGTTCAAGCCATTCTCCTGCCTCAGCCTCCCGAGTAGCTGGGAGTACAGGTGCATGCCACCACGCCTGGCTAATTTTTCGTATTTTTTAGTAGAGACGGGGTTTTATCATGTTGGCCAAGATGGTCTCAATCTCCTGACCTCATGATCCACCCGCCTTGACCTCCCAAAGTGCTGGGATACCACGCCCGGCCAGAGCTCTATTATTTTCGGGACATGCACTCGGAAGTGACATGCATCATTTTCGCCGTACCCTGTTGTCTGGAGCAGTCACTGGGTCACACCAGGATTCAATGGGAAGGGCCATACTCCGCCTCTGAGTGAAAGCAGCACTTGTCATGCTGTAAGACCAGGACGGCTGCGCTCCCTGAGCACCTAGGGTTACATCGGGTTTAGCGGGGGCCCTGGAACCATATTTTCAGGGTGCTTTACGGTTTGCCAGATGCTCCCCCTCACATCCCCCATCCCTCATTTCACAGAATAATAAAGCTCTTGGAGCGCTGATGAATTTCCTGAAGGTCACAGCAAAGCACCAGAAACAACCCCAATGTTCAGCCACAGAAACTGCCGGAAGAAGCTATGGCTTATCCGCGTGACGCAGTGTCAGGCAGCTATTGAATCAAATCAACTCTGTGTTCAAAAGTGAGAAGATTACCAAGCCGTAGTGTTAATTTATGTTTAAAAAGATGTATAGAAATAAGGAGGATGGTTACTCTTAGTGGCAAATCGAATAATTGTGTGTGTGTGTGCACAAAGAGTGCTTCTGCATGGGTGGTATGGCAGTAACTGCCAGGGCATTCATCTTATAATAATCCATTAATTATTTATAATTATAATTTACATACGTTATTAATTATTAATAAATTATAATTTATATAATTTTTAATTTAGTAATAAATTGTTAATTTAATATACATTGTTAATTTAATAATAAATTAACAATTTATTGTTTTTTTCAGCATTCTGTTTTTGTGCTATATTTAATTAATTAGCCAGATGCAGTGGCTCACACCTGCAACCCCAACACTTTGGGAAGCCAAGGCAGGTGGATCACTTGAGACCAGGAGTTCAAGACCAGCCTGGCCAAGATGGTGAAACCCTGTCTCTACTAAAAATACAAAAATTAGCTGGGCATGATGGTGGGCACTTGTAATCCCAGCTATTCAGGGGGCTGAGGCATGAGAATTATTTGAACTAGGGAGGCAGAGGTAGCAGTAAGCCAAGATTGCACCACTGCACTTTAGCCTGGATGACAGAGACTCTATCTGAAAAAAATAATAAATAAAATGAAAATAAAAATCAATAAAAAAGTTTTAAATTTAAAAAAGCCAAAACAGTTTCGTAGGCCCTCAAAAAACTGAACAAAATTACCTTTTGACCTAGTAATATTACTCCTAGATTCACTCCCCACCAAAATACAGAAAACAAGTACTCAAACAAAAACTTGTACATGAATATTCAGAGCAGCTTTATCTATGATAGTCAAAAACGTGAAAACAGTCCGAATGTCCATCAGTGGATGAATGGATAAACAAAATGTGGCATGTCCATACGGTGGAACATTACTCGACCATGAAAAAGAATGAATGACTGATGTAAGGTACAACATGGATGAGGCTTGAAAAACTTATGCTGAAGGAAAGAAGTCAGTCAGAAAAGGACACGTACCATATGACTTCATTTACATCAACCATCCAGAAGCAATAAATCTATAGAGACAGGAAGTACATAGGTGGTTGCCAGGGGTGAGGGAATGGGGAGAGACTGCTTCATGGACAAATTTTTTTTTTGAGGTAATGAAAATGTTTTGAAACCAGATAGAGGTGGTGATTGCACAATATTGTGAATGTCCCAAGTGCCACTGAATTGTTCACTTTAAAATAGTTAGTATTATGTTATTGAATTTCACCTGAAAACAAAAAGGGCCAAGTATGTTGAGGGCCCTACCCTGGCAGAAGAGATTGTGATGCGTAAGGAAAAGCAGTCACGAGCTGTCATTAATTGCACTGGAGGAATCTATCTCCAGCCTGACCACCCTGCTGGGAGGTGGAACAGGTGCCTTCTCTGTAGAGGGGTTGGGAGGCAGCCTCCCCGTTACCTATGGGCTTGGGCAATAGCTGCCTTGTCCTAATGCTTTGTTCTTCATGGATCCCACCCACGTGGTCAGGGTCCTCGACCTGCCACAGTTCGTTAGGGGACAGGAGGGAAGGCAAGGTGGGAACCGTATTCTAATTGTTTGTCAGGATCTAGGGATTTCGTCTGATTTGAGCCTTTCATTAAGAAGTCTACACGGTGGCTCATGCCTGTAATCGCAGCACTTTGGGAGGCCAAGGTGGGCGGATCACGAGGTGGAGAGATCGAGACCATCCAGGCCAACGTGGTGAAGCCTGTCTCAACTAAAAATACAAAAATTAGCTGGGCGTGGTGGCATGTGCCTGTAGTCTCAGCTACTCGGGAGGCTGAGGCAGGAGAATTTCCTGAACCTGGGAGGTGGAGGTTGCAGTGAACCGAGACTGTGCTACTGCACTCCAGTCTGGTGACAGAGTGAGACTCTGTCTCAAAAAAAAAAAAAAAAAAAGAAGTCTACAGGATCAGTAGAAAGACAGCACTGGGTCCCAGGGAGTCCAAATTTTAGCTATAGTCTGTGGTAACAGACCAAAGGTGGAATGCCATATCCCAGCAGACTGATCACATCTATTTTGTGAGACTTGGGAGGTGTGGTGGGGAAAGGAAGCTGTGTGCGTATCTGCCTATGTGTCCATGTGTGTTCCTGTGTGCATTGTATGGATATGCCTATGTGTGTCTCTGTGTGTTCATGTGTATAGGTGTGTGTGCATGCGTACGTATCTATGTGTGTCTCTTACTGTGCACATGTCTATGTGTGTGCGTGTATGTGTATGCACCTGTGTTCACGTGAGTGTGTGCATGCCCGTGTATGTGTCTGTGTGTGTGTGCACATTCCTGTGCGCAAACCAACTATGCAGCAAGCCTGGGGACAAACCTCAGGGTCTTACGGAGCTTCGGAACATCTCTTCCGGCTTCTTACTCGAAGAGCCACTACGAAGCCTCAGGGAAAGGCAGTTGAATGACCTTCCCCAGTCAGAGTAAGTCTTTCATTGTTCCTGACCAAAGGAATAAAAACGCAGCCCACCCAAATATTAACAGCGTCTTTCTGTCATCTCATACCAAACTGCTTTATAATAAAAAAGAAAATTGCTTTATTGTATGCAGACCTCAAGTTATTCACTTTCATCCCTCAAAAGTTTTTATATGCTCCTAACATACGGATAGCGGCATCAATGGCCCATAATCCTGGAAAATGAGAAATCATATATTTTCTTTCCTACAATAAAAAGGCTCAGCTCTTGAGGAGAGTGGCGTGAGCTGGTTGCTTTTTTTTTTAAAGTCATCACGTTGAAGGTCACTCATTTTCAGGTGAAGCAACATGATAACCCATGTCGGGGGAGCCAAGCTGGGAGGGGGCTGTGGCCTCTAGGGACAGGAGGGGCCGTGAGCATGTGGTCAGTAGGGTTTAATCCTGAACTTTCTCCAAAGCCCTGTCCGTGGTCCTTCCCTCTGGCTTCCCCCTCCTCTTCCCTCTCTGGAGGCTTTGACTCTCTGAACCCTGGTCCTCACTGAGAAGCCATCTCCTTCCCTGAAGACCAATCTTGGGCTTTATTGTAAAGAATCTATTTATTTATTTTTATATGGAGTCTTGCTCTGTTGCCCAGGCTGGAGCACAGTGGCATGATCTTGGCTCACTGCACTCTCCACCTCCCAAGTTCAAGGTATTCTCCTGCCTCAGCCTCCCTAGTAGCTGGGACTACAGGTGTGCGCTACCACACCCTGCTAATTTTTGTATTTTTAGTAGAGACGAGGTTTCACCATGCTGGTCAGACTGGTCTTGAACTCCTGATCTCAAGTGATCCTCCCACCTCGGCCTCCCAAAGTGTTGGGATTAAGGCCTGAGTCACTGCACCCAGCCTATTTCTTAACTAATAGGAATAACATGGAGCTTTAGGTTTTTTTTCTTTTTTAGAGCTACTGTAACAAAGCACCCCATGTGCCTTAAAACATCAGAAATGTATTTCCTCGCAGTTCTGGAGACCCCAAGTTAGAAATCCAGGTGTTGACAGGTTGGTTTTCCTTGGCTTGTAGACACATCACTCCAATCCCTACCCTGCCTTCATGTGATGTGCTCCCATTCTCCCAGGTCTTTCTGTGTCTGTTTTTTTTTTCTTTCTCTTTATTTTTTTAGAATTTCGTTGTTGTTGTTGTGGAGACAGGGTCTTGCTCTATTCCCAGGCTGGAGTGCAGTGGCATGAACATGGCTTACTGTAGCCTTGACCTCCAAGGCTCAAACAATCCTCCCATCTCAGCCTCCTGAGTAGTTAGGACCACAAGCATGCACCACACTCTACTAATTTTAAAAACGTCTGTAGAGATGACATCTCACTATGTTGCCCAGGGTGGCCTCGAACTCCTGGGCTCAAGCCATCCTTCTGCCTTAGCCTCCCACAGTGCCGGGATCACAGGTAGAGCCACCACACCCAGCCTGCTTTTCTGTCGGTCATTGGATTAGGAAGCTAATCTAGGAGGACCTTACCCTAACATGATTATACCTGTGAAGATCCTGTTTCCAAATCAGGTTGCATTCTGAGGTTCTGGGTCTTTTGAGGGACTCACTTTTCAACTCAGTACACAAGTGATAGTTGTATAGATGGTGCATAAAGCAAAAATCATGCATGGTCAAAATGACTCCTGAAAACCCTCTGAAAAAGAGACAAAAGGGCTTCCGTGCAGCTCTTTCTCTACGAAGGAAGAAATGCTTTCTCAGAGACCCCAGCAGAGTCTCCTTACTCATCATTGACCAGAACTGAGTCACATGTTTCCTCTGGATGAGTCATTGGCAAAAGGAATGAGACACCTTGCTTGGCTTGGTCCAATGATGATTCATTGCCTGGGACAGGGAACATTATCACCTGTAACAAAATCAATGAAAGCAAAAATCAGTAATCGAACTGCTGCTGCGGGGTAGAGTGCTGAAATGGCCTCAGTCTTCCCCCTTTCTGTATCCACTCTCCTTGCAATATGATCTTGCAGCTCCTTCATAAAGAGATGGAGCCTATTTCAAAAATATGCACCTCTCAAATGCGAGGCATCCATACAATGGGATATTATATATAGTCCTAAAAAGAAGGACGCACTGATACATGCCACAGTATGGATGCACCTTGAGAACATCATGCTAAGTGAAGGGAGCCAGACACGAAGGGCCTCCTATTCTATGATTCCTTGTATGTGAAATGTCCAGGATATGCAAATCCGTAGAGACAGAAAGGCAATTCGTGGTTGCCAGGGACTGTGGGGGACAGCCGGAGGCGCTGGGGAGTCTGGGGGTGATGACTAGAGGTGAAGGGTTTCTTTGGGGATAATGAGAAAGTTCTCAAGTTGATTGTGATGGTGGATGCATAACGTTGGGAATTGACTAAAATTGTTGAATTGTATTCCTTAAATGAGTGAAATAGATGGTATGTGAATTACATCTGATACAGTTTGGCTGTGTCCCCACCCAAATCTCATCTTGAATTGTAGTTCCCATAATCCCCATGTGTTGCGGAGGGACCAGGTGGAGAAAATTTAATCATGGGGCAGTTCCCTCACCATGTTCTCATGATAGTGACTTCTCAGGGAATCTGATGGTTTTATAAGGGGTATCCCCACCTACCGCTTCACTCTGCACTTCTTTTTGCTGCTGACGTGTGAACAAGGATGTGTTTTCTTCCCCTTCTGCCATGGTTGTAAGTTTCCTGAGGCCTCCCCAGCCCTGCAGAGTTGAGTCAATTAAACGTCTTTCCTTTATAAATTACCCAGTCTCAGGTATGTCCTTAGAGCAGCGTGAGAAAGAACTCATACAACATCTTAATTAAGGTGTTAAAAAGTAATCTACACCTCTTGTCTCAGAGCTGGCCTTGTGACTTGCTTTGTCCTAAAGGATGGGGCAGAAGTGATGCCGTGTCTGTTCTGAGGCCTCCAGAAACCTTACACACCACTGACATTTCTCAGAATCCTGGGGGCGTCATATGCACAAGCCCAGACTGGCCTGGTGACGATGACACATGGACCTAGTTTGTAACCCCACTTGCCCCAACCAGCAGGCATGTGAGTGAGCCCATCCTGGGGTACTCAGCCGTGTCTCCAGATGACTGGACAGTGAGCAACCAGCCAAGACCCGCCAAGCCAGCCAGCTGACCCATAATCTCAGGATCAGTGATGAGCACGATTGCTGAGTCGCTACATCTTGGGACAGCAGGTGACCCAGCAACAGCTACACAGCTACCATCCTAACTCTTGCTCAACAGCTACATCAAGACATGATCCACAGGCATCACAACTCACCCATTTAAACAATTAATCACATTTAGAACAATTTTCATCACCCAGAAAGAAGCTCAGTGCCTGTGAACAGCCACTCCCTGCTTCTCCCTCTTCCCAGTCCCTGAAAACCATGGATCTACTTTCTGTCTCTACGGATTTGCATGCCTTTAGCATTTCATATAAATGGGATCATTCAATATGTGGGTTTATTTTTTTGTGACTGGCTTCTTTCACTTAGTGTAATGCTTTCAGATTTCTTCCACACTGCAGCATAGCCTCATAACTTTTTATGGATAGTATTATTTATTTGCTTCCTTATTCTTTATCTTTCTCTAGTAAAATTGAAGATCCATGACCTCAGAAGTTTGCTTGTCTTATTAATTGCAGCTTCTATCTTGCCTGGAACTGAACTTTGCACATAGAATGCTTCTTGAATGAATGAGTGAATGCATGAATGAAAAGGCACATCAGTTTGTTTCCCTTCTCTTATTAAAAACAATGTTGAAGGACCAAAGAACTTGAACAGGCACCGAGTTAAAAGCTCGTCCGGGTCAGGGCATGCCTCATTATCACAGAGAGGCAAGCCAGGGACTCAAATCCACATCAGTCCAGCTCCGCCAGCTACCTCTGCACTTTCACGAAGCCACGGGGACATCTGCTTCTTTATTCAGCCTCATAGATTTTGATTCCAGGCTTCTGCAAAGCAATGTTCTTTTAGCTGTTGCATAACAACAAAAAAAAATTTCTTCCTTTTGCTTCTGGCAAAATTGACAATGGAAGACAAAGGAAATTTTCTTACTTGGTAATGAGACTAGTTTTGCTTCAGGTGGGAAATGTTTCCCCAACTCCATTCCCTCTGAGTGTGTGTTAACACAGACAGGGAGGTCTCCCTCCCTACTGGCTACCCATATGTTTACTTTAATTCCAGGGTCTTGGGTGGGAAGGAATCACAGGGTTATTTAAGCTTCTTTTGCCATAAACCTTGAAAAAGTCTTTCATTTAATGAAAAAAATGTCCTCCATTTTCAAAACTCTCTGTTTGGCAGTGGAGGGTGCAGCCTGCAATCCTTTTACGCCATGGTGGTGTCTGTCCTCTATGTGACTAGAAGTGTCTTTATTGGCATCATTTTGTCCAACTGGGGAAGAGAGAGAGACCCCACCTCAAATCACCTGGATGAGACCCTGGCTGCAAGGGGTAATCACATCCGAACTAATGCGGAGGCTCTGGGCTCAGTGACAGCCTGTGGCGTGTTCCCAATTGCTTCTAGCACGTCCAGCAAACTTTTGGAGGATGTGTCTGCTCACGGATGCTCACTTGGAGAAGGGCAAACACGTCAGGGAGAGTGATAATTCAGAGACCTCTGGAGAACCATTCAGTGCTCCAGGCCTGACACAGCCCCCGTGCGGTGACTCCCCAAACCGTTTTGTAATGCATGCACTTGGCGCAAACCTATAAAAAGCATTTTCAGGGCTAGGGTTAAAAGGATACATCACAACCAAGAAAGATGGTGACAAGATATTTGGGACAATAGCCAGTAATTCACCAACATCGAAATCATAGCCAGCCATTGAGGATTCCATGAACGAAGGAGGAGAGAATTTGAATTGCAATGCGGTTTCTTAGCTGAGTGTCTTGGGGGCTGGCCCAGGGATGTGGATGCCTTTAACCTTCCCAGTAGCTTTGCCTGGTGGGTAGGACTCCTGTGGCCTAGCTGAGGACACGGAGAAGAGGAGGAATTGGCGGAATTTAAAAAAATTACCTATTTCTATGTTTTCTTTGCACATAATACCTGCTTGCTGTAAAAACGCAAACCGTTAAAAAAATACATAAAGTAGAAACAAAACCATTCCTCACGCAGTCCGCCAGGAGACAGCCAGCGAGAGTTGCTTGTCACCGTCCTGGCATGCTGCTATCAGATCATGCATGCACCAGTGTGTGTATTAAATGCATTACTCTTTTAACTCAAATGGGATTATAATCTTTATATCGTTATTCATCTTACTTGAAAAAAACCTTTGTATAACTAAATTTTTTACACCCACACAAAAGTGGGGAGAAGAGTCTGATGCTGTTCGCCCACTGAGCTGCAGCCCTCGTCAGTGCTCTGCCAAGCTAGTTTTATCTGCCATATCTCACTTTGAAAATGGTCTATTTGGCCGGGCGCAGTGGCTCAAGCCTGTAATCCCAGCACTTTGGGAGGCCGAGGTGGGTGGATCACGAGGTCAAGAGATCGAGACCGTCCTGGTCAACATGGCGAAACCCCGTCTCTACTAAAAATACAAAAAATTAGCTGGGCATGGTGGCGCGTGCCTGTAATCCCAGCTGCTCAGGAGGCTGAGGCAGGAGAATTGCTTGAACCCAGGAGGTGGAGGTTGCGGTGAGCCGAGATCGCGCCATTGCACTCCAGCCTTCGTAACAAGAGCGAAACTCCGTCTCAAAAAAAAAAAAAAAAGGTCTATTCTGGAAATTGTTGGATACAAAGGTAGAGAGAAGTGCATCCCAGGCTCTCCTGTGCTCCTCACCTAGTTTCAGCAGTTTTTATCATATAGCCAACCTCAAACCCTCCCTACTAAACTCCACCCTTGGATTTTTTTAAAGGCAAATCCAGGACCTGGCACAGTGGCTCACTATAATCCCTGCAGTCCCAGTGCTCTAGGAGGCTGACACATTCAAGACCAGCCTGGCCAACATAGCGGAACCCATCGCCACAAAAACTAAATAAATTAGTTGGCGTGGTGGCATGTGCTTGTGGTCCCAGCTACTTGGGAGGCTGAGGTGGGAGAATTGCTTGACCCTGGGAGTTTGAGGCTGCAGTGAGCTGTGATTGTGCCACTGCACTCCAGCCTGGGTGACAGAGTGAGACCCTGTCTCAAAAAAAAAGAAAAGTCAAATCCTATTTCACCTGTAACTTTTTTTTTTTTTTAAGATGGAGTCTCACTCTGTCTTCAGGCTGAAGTGCAGTGGCACGATCTCTGCTGACTGCAACCTCTGCCTCCTGGGTTCAAGTGATTCTCCTGCCTCAGCCTCCTGAGTAGCTGAGATTACAGGCGCCTGCTACCACGCCCATCTAATTTTTTTTTTTTTGTATTTTCAATAGAGACGGGGTTTCACCATGTTGGCCAGGATGGTCTCGATCTCTTGACCTCATGATCCGCCCACCTCGGCCTCCCAAAGTGCTGGGATTACAGGCGTGAGCCACCGTGCCCGGTGTTTCTTCTTCTTTTTTTTTTTTTGCAACAGCTTCATTGAGATACAATTTACTCATTTAAAGTGTATAATTCAATGGTTTTAAGCATATTCACAAAGCTATGCGGTCTTCATAATCAATGAACATTTCATCACCCCAGAAAAAAACCTCTTGCCCAGCAGTCGTTCCCCATTCCCCCTCTCCCAGCCCCTGGCAAGCACTAATCTCCTGAATTTGCCTATTCTGTATATTTTATATGAGTGAAATTGTACACTATGCGGCCTTTTGTGGCTGACATCCCACAAGTCATGTCTTCGAGGCTCATCCACATTGTGGCGCGTGCCAGTGTTTCATTCCATTTTATGGCTGAGTCACGTACCATTGTGTGGATGTGCCACTTTTTCCTGATCCATTAATCACTTGATGGGCAACTGTGTTGTTTTCACTCTTTGGCTGTTGTGAGTAATGCTGCTGTGAACATTTGTGTACGGGTTTTTATGTGGATATATATTGTCATTTCTCTTGGGTATATACCTAGGAGTGATATACTGCTGGGCCACATGGGAACCTTTTGAGGAGCTGCTGGGCTGTTTTCCGCAGCAGCAACACGGTGTTACATCTCCGTTAAGCTGTCTGTGAGAGTCTCCATTTCTCCACATTCTCACCAACACTTGCTAGGATCTTTTAATTAATTAGTTAATTGTAGAGATGGGGTCTTGCCATCTTGCCCAGTAGGGTCTCAAGTGATCCTCCTGCCTTGGCCTCCCAAAGTGCTGGGATTACAGGTGAGAGCCGATGTGTCTTTTCTTTTCTTTCTTTCTTTTTTTTCTGAGCCAGAGTTTCGCTCTTGTTACCCAGGCTGGAGTGCACAATGGCGTGATCTCGGCTCACTGCAACCTCCGCCTCCTGGGTTCAAGCAATTCTCCTGCCTCAGCCTCCTGAGTAGCTGGGACTACAGGCGTGTGCCACCATGCCCAGCTAATTTTTGTATTTTTAGTAGAGACAAGGTTTCACCATGTTGACCGGGATGGTCTCGATCTCGTGACCTAGTGATCCACCGCCTCGGCCTCCCAAAGTGCTGGGATTATAGGCGTGAGCCACCGCGCCCGGCCGTGTCTTTTCAAATAAAGTCTTCTTTGTGGGTATAACTCTCTTTCAAATTTATCGACTTATTATGGAAATGTTAATGGATCAGGGTATACATACATACTCACATATTCACTGGCTGCTTACTAATCCATTATACGAATGTAGCATCCTATCTTTACCCCTTTGGCTAAACATTTATGTCAGTCATTTCCCATTTTTCAGCATCACAAAGCGACCGTGAATTCCCAGACACCTACAGTTTTCTCAATCAGTGTTCCCAAGAGAATTACACTTTCTTCCTCTGAGCCAAGCATTGTATGTAAGGAATGAACTTTTCTCCCAGGGGTCTAGCAAGGTGTTAGTTATGTAACTGTCCTTGAGAGAACTGATAAAACAGTCTCTCAAGCCACTTTCTACGTTCCGTGATTCAGATGAGCACCCCTGGTTGGGAAGACTACATGTGTTCAAACACCATTTCCTATTGTTAGAGTAGAATTGTGACTTGAGGGCTCCCTTTCACATTTGGGGCTGTTCCCAAATTGCCCTCCAAACCATCACACCCACTCACATGACCACAGTGTCCAGCACATGCCTGGCATATTATCATGTTTTAAATTTAAATTTTTAAATTTATGTAAATAGAGATGGTATCTCACCATGTTGCCCAGGCTGGTCTTGAACCCCTGGCCTCAAGACATCTTCCTGTTTCAGCTTCCTAATGTGCTGGGATTACAGGCATGAGCCACCATGCCTGGCCATGTTTTCATCTTTGGTAACCCTAGAAGCCCCAAATTATTTGTTAAAGTTTGTTTTTTTTCTCCCATCCTTAGTGCAATTGAATATCTTTTCAAATGTTTAACAGCCACTAAAATTTCTATATTCGAGAATTTGTAAGTGTTAGAACTGAACAGAATTACTCTTTGGGGAAACATCTATTTCCAATATCTGGGTGTACTTCAACATTTAATTCAAGACATTCCTGAGAACTCTTGGGGGCTAATTTTGTCCACCTGGTAAATATGGTACCAAAATGTGTCAGTAGACAGCAGACACTTCTCAATGGACTTTATTTGACAACTTTAAATATATGTGACTCCTGATATATTTTTGACTTAAGGGATTCATATGGTTTTCTTTTTCTTTTTCTTTTTTTTTTTGCTGATAATTGATCCGCTCAACTTTTTTTGTATTCACATAATTCCAATTCATGTTACTTATAATCTAAACTCTAGTACTCTTAAAATAACCGGAGAGTTGTGGAGCCCCATAGAAACAGAGACCCACTAGATTCCAGAACTTTCCATCATTTCATTTCAGGCAGCCTTGCATCTTCCTAGCTAATTACTGAAAATATGGTCAAAAGCCAAACAGTAGACTTAGGTGTAAGTAAACCTGGGACCTGGGGAATGTGTGTTCTCAGTAAAAATCATCATCTGACATTCCGGGAGCTGTAATTACAGCTTACCTTTCAGGCACTGTCTTTGAGATGTATTTGCAGCAATTATTCACATACCTGAAAACAGTCACCTGTCCTCACCTCAATTTTATTAAAAAGCAGATAGTAACCATATTTTGGGTTTTTAAAAACCATTTTTCTCTATTTCATAAAGCAAAGGCAAAATATACTCCAGAAATTTCAAATAATTGCTTTCACTGCATGGCTCTAAATAAAGAACTTTTTTTTCACTTCCATCCTCTTCCATCTATAGAGAGCTCTATCTTTTCCAGCTGAGTTCCCACGTGGCATGGGGAAGGGCTGGAGAGAAACATGGGAGGGCGGAGGGGTTCGGGGAGAGGGCTGCGGTGGAGACAGACTGACCTTAATCACGTTGAGGTCCCAGATGTGCCTACAAAGTGGAAGATCCAGCGATGGAGAGAAGCAGAGAGCCCCGACCGAGCCTGGAGGAAGCGGGGCCCCCCTCACCCGGGTCTGTGCCTCTGCCTCCCTCCCGAGCAAGGCAAGGGCACCTTCCGGAGTGATGCCGCAGTCCCGCGCTCCTCACAGGCCCGCATTATCTTTCAAATGGCCGTTTTACATTATGGGGACGTCTTAGCTTCCCATTGCTGCTGTAACAAACACCAGCAACTGAAGTGGCTGAAGACGACACGCACTTGCCATTTCACAGTTCTGCAGGTCTGGAGTCAGATGCATCTCAAGAGGTGCCCATCCTCAAGGTGTCGGAGGGGCTGTTTCTTTCAGAGGCTCTGGGCAGGAGCCCTTTTCTTGTCTCTTCCAGCTTGGAGAGGCTGCCAGCATTCCTGGGCTCGTGGCCCCTCCTGCATCCTGAAACAGCTAAGTGTCGTCTCTCCGTGTCCTCCTGCGGGAGTCTCGCCTTCCTCCGACTGACGCGTGGGCTTCCCTGCTATGGCAAGGATCCCTGTGACTGCGCCAGGCCCACCCGGGAAACCCAGGAGAATCTCACCATCCTGAACTTAATCACAGCTACCAAGTTCCTTTGCATGAAGGTGACATTTCCATACACTCCAGGCTACAGGACATGGACATATTTGTTCGACCTCCGCAGAGAAAGACTCAGGTGATGCGTCTCACTTTCCCACATCAGGGCTCAGAGCCCACACCCCCGGACTCCCCGACCCTGCACTGTTGCCGGGACGCTGGCCATCGGGGAAGAGCCCCATCCTTACAGAGGAGAGGAGCGGGAGGCAGGCCCCAATGTCAGTGTGGAGCCTGGCCAGCAGGTTGCAGAAAGTAGCCAACAAGCCGGAATTGGAGCAAGGCGTTTGTCACTCACAGGGCACAGGAAATGAAGAGAGCGTCAGCGTCGCAGAGCCCGCTTCTTGGCCCCAAGTCCCATGGGCGGTGGCTACCCACAAAGCAGGTTGCCCTGCAGCTGGGAAACCCAGGGCCGCAGGCCTGTGGCAGCGTTGGTACCGGGCAGCCGACAAGCCAGTCCCCCTCACTGCGGAGCGCGCAGGGGCCTGGCCGCCACTCGGCGGGGACCTTGACCTCCTTGGTTGCCTCCATAACATCTGCAGAAACTGTTCAGTATCAGAGGATGATATCCTTGCGCAGGGACACACGAAGATGCCCCGGGACCACGCAGATTGCTTCCCCCAGCCGGCACTAGCCTGAGCTGTCCATGGAATTCCCTGGGATGAGACTTTAGTTCTAAGGGGAACAACGTGAGCAGGAAGCCCAGCTTGGCGCTGCCATATTTTGATGGCCCCACTGGTTGAAGATGGGTCTGGCTTTTGGTGGTGGGAGAAGCAGTGGCTTTTCTCTCTGTGACTATATGGCCGAGCTCCTGATGCAGGGGTGATGTCACAGGCGTTGGGGTCTTCACGCCCGTACTGGGGGCCTTCTCTGTTCTCGGCGGGTCAGTAAGAGCTGTATCGGGTTCTCCGTCTGGCCAGGCCTGCTGTGTGATTTCACACACGGTTCCTGGAAATCGGCTTCATTGTAGGTTCTCCAGTCCTGCCAAGGATTCCATGAACTCCCCAATATGCTCGAGGGAAACTTTACTGAGCTCAGTAGCTGGCACCAACCTCCAATGTTGGCAACAAGCACAAACACCTGATCTTAATTAAAGCTGTTCTGAAAACATTCCTTCTGGCTGCTGGACTGTTTTCTCTTGCTTGGTTTGTTTGTTAGTGTGTGGCCCTGGAGAAGCTGAGCGCTCTGGGATCCTAGGATGTGTGTGTGCGTGTGTGTGTGTGGTGTGTGTGTCTGTGTGTGTGTGTGCATGTGTGTGTATGTGCGCACACGTGTGCGTATATGTGTGCATGTGCATGTGTGTGCGTGCTTGTGTGCATGTGTGTGCGTGCTTGTGTGTTTGTGTGCACACGCTTGCATGTGTATAAATTTAGCAAAGGAAATTCCTGAAAAATTCACTAGATTTTAGACCATTTTGGTTCCTGATAACACAGTATAAAATGTGTCTCGAGTCCTGTTGGTTCAGTCTGTAAAACTATCTTCTTAAATGCACCTGTCTGTGCGGGGCAGGGTGAACATTTCTTCAAAATGCAGCATTTCCTCTGCTAACTCCTCTAAATCAGTGTCCGCAGAAACGTAAAAGGGAATCAGAGACGAGCGCGGTGTTAACATCGTCTGTCTCTGAACCAGGAAAACCCTTTCATTTGGAGAGGTTGTTCTTTGCTCTGATGAAGGCTGAATACAGCTTTGTAAACGATTTCAGCATTGCCCAGGTGAGCACATGCAGACCCTCCATGTCACTGACCTGACATCCCAGAGCTGTCCACCTAGAAAAACCCCATGCGTTTATATCATATGAAAGACACTGCTATCTTTCCCACGCACCTTGGGCTCACAAACAGTTGGGGGTGAAGAGAAGGGAAATAAGAGAGATCTGTCATTTTCTCAAAGACAGGGTGTCAAAACCACAAAAACATTAACTAGGGCAAGAGGAAATGCAAAAATAAATATAGCCACTTCTGAATCCTTTTTCCAAATACACGTTTTCTTAATACCAGTGTGTGTGGTCCAGGAGTGAATGGGATGCCGAAGCTTAAACTCACTTCTTCGCCAGGTGCTCGTTGGGAAGGGAGGTAACCGCGGCTGGAGTCATTCACAAACAGCCGTGGGGTTGTGGGGTGAGCAGTATCTGGCCTCCGAAACATACTGATTCTCCGAGTGTGAAGTCACTGGGTAAAGCCCTGTCATCTTCATTGCTTCTGTTCCCAGTGCTGCATGTGTTCTCTCTTGTCTTAGTAACCAAACCATATGATGTTTTGGGGAATGAGCCCACTCCACGTTTAGTCTACGAGGTTTTCTTTGGCTCTGGAGGAAGACATTTGCCCAGGCAATCAAATACCCTTAGTCACTGATGATTTTATAAGTAGGCCTGGGATGCAGAGATCCAAAGATATTCAATTATAAGTATTTATTTAATGGTTAGGGGAAAATGGTTCTTTTCTCCTGGAAGTATGGAGAGGCTGTGGAGCAAGCCTGACCTTCCGGACAGCCTTGGTTCTGCCTGCCTGGAAATGGAAGTAATGCAGGAAATGACAGAACTGAGAGGCAGAGAGAATAACCACATTCAGACCTTGTATGAGCACCTGGATCCAGCTATGCCTGAAGCTTCCTAGATTTTTAATTTCAGCTAGCCTCCTCTCTCCACCCCCAGACTTTTTCCTTTAGGTCACTTCAAGTTGAATTTCTTACATCTTAGAACCAAAAGAGTCCCGACTCATACAGAAAGCAGGTGACACTTTCCATTCTTTCTCCCTCTACTCGTCTCCGTTTCTGTCCTATTTTATCTTCCAGTTCTGCTGTTCTTACCTGTTTTCCCTTCCACTCCATTTTCTAGCTCTCTGCTGATAACATCGTCATGTTTCCTTCAGGGACAAAGTGAATGAGTGGCCACTGGTGTTCTTAACTGCATTAAATGAAGACAGGCAGGGGGTTGATCCTCAGTCCAAAAGCTCTTCTGAGATTTCCAAATTAGGCTTTACTTACTAAGCATGAATCTCTCCCTTCAAAAGCCAATTTTTACACACAGAAGGACATGCACTGAAGAACCCTGATACACCTGAGAGTTAATTTTATTTTTGCCTAGTCACCAAGGTTTAGTATTTATACTCAAGTTTGTGCTTCTAAAGGGGGAGAGGTCATCGTTCTCACTCTCTGCATTTCTGTGATTCTCAAGAAACGGAATTATATGACCCTAAAGCCTGCAGTTATGAATGAACACATCCCAGTATTATTTTAGGCATTTGTGCAGTAAATGCCCTGCTGGAGAAAAATAAAGAAAGCTTAGTTTAGAATCTCTCCTCCCTCCTTGTGGTAGGAAGGCCCCGATGAAGGCCACTGTAACTACAGCCTCGCTCCGGGTGCCTGCTGGACAGTGCACATCTCTGCGCTTATTCCCTGAAGAGGAGGAAAATGATGAACTTTGACCCTCTGTTTTGGGTAGATGTCGATGAACGTATTGATGAACTTGTTCCTGAAATAGGCACAATTACACTTTGGCCAGGAAGTGCAGGGGGAATTGTGTTCTTTTACATGAAAATCAGTTACGGAGGTAGCAGCTTCAGAATAATTAGAACATATTAAAATTTTTATGAAATACAAATTCGGACATCATGGGCGAGAAGAACCTGAGTATGGTCCACAGAGCCCGAAAAGGGTTTCCATGGTAACGCCGCTTCCCTAACAATGCTGATGAGCCCTGGCGGTTGCCAATGAGAGGCAGCCCTTTCCAGTCCAGCCCATTTTCCTGATTGAAACCCCCCTTTTCTGTCTCGTTCCTGGAGAGGCCATCCCAGGGTTGCCTTTTTAAATATTCCTTCGGCAAATATCACTTGTAACTCCTCAGATGCGTTGGGCTTTTCTTTTTTTTTCTTTTCTTAAAATTATGCTTTAAGTTCTGGGGTACCTGTGCAGAACGTGAAGGTTTGTTACATAGGTATACACGTGCCATGGTGGTTTGCTGCACCCATCAACCCATTATCTACATTAGGCGTGTCTCCTAATGCTGAACCTCCCCTAGCCCTCCACCCCCGACAGGCCCCGGTGTGTGATGTTCCCTCTGCTTTTCTATTAGAGTGGCTGGGAGAGGCAGCCTGAAGTTTCCAGTGTCTCTTGACCCAGGTCACCCTCAGTATCAGGAAGATGAAAACGGGCTGCCAAGGGCTAGTGGAGTCTCGGTTGGGTACCATCGGCCTCACCTGACGTTTGTGGGGCTCACAGTGAGAGCATCAGTGGAGGTCCACCTGCCACAGATGTAAATGCGTAAAGGTTACTAATCAGGCAAACGAGCAACATGTGTTCCCTATTCTGGCCTTCAATGTAGGACAGGTGAGCCCCCAAACTGTGGCTTAGCCTGGGAGGCTTCTTGCCTTTACCTGGAGAAGAATTTGAGGGCAAGCTGGCTGTGTTATACAGCAATGTTTTATTGAATGGTGCTGCTCCTTGTGGAGCGGGACTAACTCACGGGCAGTGCGCCCAGAGCTGACAATGTGTGGGCTCTTGGCAATGGCATTTAGACCCACTTTTAATTATGTGCAAATTAAGAGGAGGGCCAATGCAAATTGAGGGGCGTGTGAGTTAGAACTTTCTAGGAAAGGGACAGTAATTCCTGGGTTGTTTCCATGGAAAGAAATGACAACTTCCAACTTGTTGCCATGGCATTTGTAAACTGTCACCATGCCGGTGGGAGCCTCTTACGCCAGTGAGCGTGAGGGCAGCAGCTAGCGATGGCCTTTGTCACCATCTGCCGGTTCTGCCGATGCTTTCACTTTATCCTGTCTGCACCAGATCCTGTTTTGGTCAACAGAGTTGTCACTGGAAAACAAGTCCTGCTGGTCTCTTTCCTCACTTTGACGCTATGCCTGCATAACATCCAGAAAGCCAGGTTCCCGTGGAAAACCCTTTGACTGCCTGTATTTGCATAGGACATGGCACAGCAGGGAAAGCCAGCCTCAGTGTGGGAAGTAAAAGCTGCTCTTCAAAGTTGCCTTTCTTGTTAAAGAATAAATCATGAGTGTGCTAATAACTCTTTGTTAAGCCCTCTCCTATGTAGTGTTAAACATGCCATGCCTACAGGCATGTAGTATATTCTATGTCCTTGTACTTTAACCAAAAGATCTGTGCTGGATGTGCTCACAGGCGTGTCCCAGCTCACAGCCTATGTTCCTTATCTGTTTAGAAAAGTTTTAAGTTATTAGCCAATCAGATTTAGTTCACATTGTGAGGTCTGGCTCCAACCAACGGAGATCAGGCACAGCAGTGAGGACAACCCCAAACGCGTAAGGGATAAATATGTCTGCTTTCCCTTTGTTCATCTCTTGGCAAGATGGCTAGCGAGGGTACCCTTCCTGCAGTCTAGGAAGTAAAACGAGATCCTTTGTCTCGGTGCTGATTTTTCCTTGTGACACCAAGCATCTCTTTCCAACACTGAGCCTTGATGCCTGGCCATGGGCTGCTCACCTTCCCTTCCTCCCACATCTTTCTCCTGCAATTGGAGAGGCCTCACCTGCCTGCCTGAGAACACCTGTCCCACAGAAGCAAGCTCTGGTTGGACTCCCTGCAAACAGCTACTCCCTGGTTACCTCTCTGGGCCAGGCTGGTACATGGGCTTGATGGTCCTCTCGTGGGAGGTCAGCCTCAAAGCAAAAACCCCTACTGGTCTGGAAATAGGTCTGGGGCCATTGTGCAGAGGATTCTGGGGTCCAGTTTCTTGGAGCATAGTCTAGAAGTGGGTACCAAAGCCTTGGTGGACGCATCCTGTTGGCCTCTGAAGTGGTCTGCTGGGGTTGCCAAAACAAAATGCCACAGACTGCATGGCTTTAATAACAGAAATTTAATCTATCACAGTCTGGGGGCCAGAAGTCTAAGCTGAAGGTGTCAGTCAGCGGGTCTGCTTTCTCCAGAGGCCTCTCGGTCATGGTCAGCCTCCTTCCCTCCTCCTCACTGTGCTCTCCCACGGTCTTTCCCCTGTGCACGCGCATCGCTGCTGTCTCTGTGTGTCCCAGTTTCTTCTTACCACACCAGTCAGACTGTATTAAGTCCACCCTAATGGACTCCTTTTAACTCAATCATCTCTTTAAAAGGAACTATCTCCAAGCACAGTCGCATTCTGAGATGTTGGGGGTTAGGGCTTCAACAGATGCATTTTAAAGAGACATAATTCAGCTCATAGTAGCCTCCTTCACAGGAAGGAACATGGGGAAATGGTAACACATGGGCAGAAGAACACTGGAGCGGGGATATCCAAAGTGTGGGGCCAGGGCAGAGACACGCCTCACCCAGTATAATAGCCAGACTGCACTTCTTATTTGGCTGCTGTAGAAGCTAACAGTCTGACTTCCCTGCTTTTGGTGACCTCTTTTCACTGCTGGGCCATTTAAATGGCATCCTCAGATCCTAGGATCATATCTGTCCATTGCACTAATTCCTCGATGAGCTCTGCTCTGGGTAAATCACAAAGCTTTCTCCATAGATCCCCCAGGTGGGAGGGCAGCCAACATTAGGCCAGTATTAATGGGCCATCAGCATAATTGAACGTGGGCAGCTCATAGAAAGTCACTGAATCTGTTGTCAGATTAATCATATTCAGAACTAAAGAAAGGAAAAAAAATCTGTCGGTGATATTGATGAGAGAAGCAGATTTCCAGTGGTTTCCAAAAGAGAGAAAACCATTTTCTCCACGAGGGAAATGCAGAAAACTGTCGTTTCAGATAGAAAAGCTTTTCCTGATGGATCAAACGATTCAGTTTACAGTTTAAGCCGAGGGAGCACTGAACTGAGGTTGGTTTTTTTCTCCTCTCAAGAGGCAGCCGAGTTTGATCCTTTGCTAATATGGAAACATTAGTGCAGTCGATTTTCCTTTTCGGATGCCTGGCGAAGTGAAAACCCGCCCAGCAGACACATGCTTAACTTGTCAATCTGCACAGGTCAGGCGCCATCGTCTAACAAATCCCTAAGGTTTACATCTTGTCCAATTCTTCTCTCCAGCAACAAAGAGACTATGATTTAGAATTTGCTGAACGAGGATTCTTAAAGAGAAGTCCCCACTTGTAGGCATGCTTATGCATTCCTGCAGAGGTTTCTCATCCAATTTCAACACAATAATAAAAGACAAGCAATTCTTTGTTGTAGCAATTAGGAATGCCACCAGTAATGCCTATAACTGTACTAAGTACTTTCAAAGAGCTGGGCAGTGGGCGAAGTGTTGTGCCTGTATTAAACGACAATGTCTTCCCAGTGACATTTGAAGTGAGGCATCACGCCCATTTTATAGCTGAGCAAACTGAGGATGAAAGTCACTAACTAACTTGCTAATGGCCATTCAGCTTATAGGAAGTGCCTGAGCCATCTAGATACTGTTTTTTTTTCTTTCTTTTTTATTTTTTGAGACACAGTCTCACTCTGTTGCCCAGGCTGAAATGCAGTGGCATGATCTTGGCTCACTGCAACCTCCACCTCCTAGGTTCAAGCAATTATCCTGCCTCAGCCTCCCAAGTGCCTCAGCAACCCAAGTAGCTGGAACTACAGATGCGCAACACTACGCCTGGCTAATTTTTGTATTTTTAGTAGAGATCGAGTTTTGCCGTGTTGGCCAGGCTGGTCTTGAACTCCTGACCTCAGGTGATCTGCCCACCTTGGCTTCCCAAAGCACTGGGATTACAGGTATGAGCCACCGTGCCCAGCTAGATTTTAAGTGTACAGTTAAATGGTCTATTTACAGAGTAGTGCAACCACCACCATGGTCCATTTTAGAACATTGTCATTTCTCCCCAAAGAAACCCCACAGCCTTTAGCTATGACTTCCCTAATCACCATTCTCCCCAGCCCTAAGCAAAATCCACTCTGCTTTATATCTCTGTGGATGGGCCTATTCTGAACATTTCATACAAATGCAATTGTACAGCATTTGTCCTTCTGCATCTCCCTTCTTTTTCCCCAGCGTCATGTTTTCAAGGCTCATCCATGTCGTGGTATGTATCTGATTCTGATTCCTTTTTTATGACCGAATAATATTCCATTGTAGGGATTAAACCATGTTTATTCACATAACAATTGATGGACACTCAGGTTGTGCCCACCTATTGCCACTGTGAATAATGCTATGAGCATTATATATAAGATTTTATGGGAGCACCTGTTTTCAATTCTTTTGAGTACATACCTAGGAGTGGAATCTGAGCCAGGACTTGAGCTGGGTTTGTCTGGTTGCTTATGTTTGTAACCAATAGCTTTGGGAAAAGCAAAGTTCTTCTGCCTGCGAAACAGCTGAGGTGGAAACTGGTTGACTCCTGAAGGCTCTGCTCAATATTGGCTATCCAGATGGTACAGTCTGGCTCTGTGTCCCCATCCAAATCTCATCTTGTAGCTCCCATAATTTCCACATGTTGTAGAAGAGACCCAATGGGAGGTGATGGAATTATGGGGACAGGTCTTTCCCATGCTGTTCTCATGATAGTGAAGGGCTCTCACGAGCTCTGATGGTTTTAAAAATGAGTTTCCCTGCACAAGCTCTCCGTTTGCCTGCTGCCATCCATATAAGACATGACTTGCTCCTCCTTGCCTTCCACCATGATTATGAGGCCTCCCCAGCCACGTGGAACTGTGAGTACAATTAAACCTCTTTCTTTTGTAAATTGTCCAGTCTTGAGCATGTCTTTATCAGCAGTGTGAAAACAGACTAATACACCAGATGTGACAAGTGCCACAATCATTCTTTTTTTTTTTTTCCACAACTTTCCAGCTGGACATGACATACTACCAACTTCTGGCCAGAATCTGGTGATCAGGCAAGTTTTGCTTTTCCCTTAGAGTATGTTTACATTATTGTTGTTGTTAGTACTTGAAACACCTTCAGATGGATCATCATCTCCCTGGTTCCCTACTTCCCATCACTCCTCACCTAGCTTTTCATAGTCCCTGCCTTGACCCTGGAAGCCGTCATTATTGAAGGTGTAATCCCCGGATCAGCCACATCATATCAGGTTGTTGATTCTCAGGTCCTCAAGTGCAGAATCTCAGGTACCCGCTCCCGCCCCTCTGAATGACAATCTGCATTTAATTAACAAGATCTCCAGGCAAAGGCTATGCACGGGAAGTGTTGAGAAGCACAGGCTTAAGCAGCTGAGTTTGTGACCTTTGTTCTATGTCACTTAAACGCATGAGTTAAGATAGACACCTGGGTTCATGGGTTCTCAGCTTCCTAGACACTAATTTTTCAGCCCTGTCAAGATCTTAGAACAACCACATTTATTTCTATCTGGCTGGATGAGTCTAATAATTGTCTGTGATGTCCTCAGCTAATTTGAGACAGATTATACAGACTATTCCTCACCTTTCAGTACTTAGCGAGCTCTTCTAAGGATCTGAAGGGACTCAAAAGTTCTTGGACAGAATGGGAAAGAGCTCCAACTCATCATCTTGTTTTAGAAGCAGTCTTTTCCATGGAAATTTTATAAGTAACTTTTTTCGGATTATATGAGCAATTCATATTTATTATAGTAAATTTAGAAAATAAAGAAAAGCATACAGAGTAAGTAAGTTAGTCCTAGTGCCACATAGAAGGTACATTACCTCCAAATAGCTATTTTTTCCTCCTGCAAATACACTTACACACACCTGGGCACGGTGGTGCATGCCTGTAATCCCAGCTACTCGGGAGGCTGAGGCAGGAGAATTGGTTGAACTGGGACCTGGGAGGCAGAGGTTGCAGAGAGCCGAGATCGTGCAACTGTGCTCCAGCCTGGGTTACAGAGCGAGACTCCATCTCAAAAAAAGAAACAGTACATTATTGTGCAAATTAAAACTTTTTGCACCATCATAGACAGTCCCAGACTATAATTGTTCATTCTTTAGTTCTGATAAAAGGAGCCAATGCCATCCACTAAGTCAACAGTCACTCGTTGTCTCAACACACAAAGAACATGTTAGCTCCATACAGATCCTTACCGCTTTAACCCAAAGCTGGGATTTATTTTGTAGTTTATTGTTTCTTCAGAATTCCTGGATTGCTTTTTCTTTGTCTTAGAGAGAAGAAATATATGCTCTCACCATGTTGCTCTGATCTTCTAGCCTTTTCCTCTTTCCAGCTCCTGAAATACATTCCTCCATTTTTCTTCTTAAAGATATTCTCCCATGAGACACTGACTTCTTTCTTCAATTTCAATGGGTTCTTTCTGTCTACTGCAGAGACATTATTCTGTTTTCTTTCTGATGGAGGCCAAGGTTAGTCCAACTGTTTCTGGGATCCCATACCTTCTTCCCTAGGATTTTTTTCTAAGTTTTTTTTCTTTCATTTTTCTTTTTTTGTTCACCTGCTGCACAATTAAGGTAGGTAGGTCAATGTTATTGGCCTGCTTTTTTTTTTTTTTTTGAGACAGGGTCTTGCTTTGTCACCCAGGCTAGAGTGCAGTGCTGCAGTCATGGCTCACTGCAGGCTGGAGCTCCCTGGACTCAAGGGACCCTCCCACCTCAGCCTCCTGAGTGGCTGGGACTACAGGAGCACAGCACCATGCCTGGCTAATTTTTAAAATTTTTGTAGAGCCGGGATTTTGCCACGTTGCCCAGGCTGGTCTTGCACTCCCAAGCTCCAGTGATTTGCCTGCCTTGGCTTCCCCAAGTGCTGGGATTACAGGTGTGAATTACCGCACACAGCAGGATTTTCATCCATAAGGAAGATCTTCAAAAAAGGGTAGGATCTGGGGGTCTTTTCATGTCTGAAATAAAGTTACTTTGTACTTCCCCTTGCATGATGGTAGGGCTGAGTTTCAATGTCTAGTCCTGAAGTCGTTTTTACTTGCAGTTTGGAAGAAATGTTCCACATTTCTGTGGCAGTGAATGCTGCTGATGACAAGTTTGATGCAAGTCTGTTTCTTAATTTCTTTATGGGTGAATGTTTTCCTCTCTTGGAGCTTTTAGGATATTCATTCTATCTTTTAAAGTTCTGAAATTTTATGAGGATATGCTCAATTCATTTAGCTAAATTGATTCTAATTAATATGTTAAATTAATTCTAATTAATGTGTGAAATTAATTTCGTTCTGAGATTTCATGAGTGTAGGTGTTTCAAATGTACTGTGTTCACATGAGGTGACCCCTGTCTCTCTACACTTCTGGACACTTTTATTATTTATTTAATGTTTTTCTTCACTCTGTCATCTCTAATATATCTTTCCTGAGCTTCTTATCATTTCTGTCTTGCATTTTGTTCTAGGAAAATGCCTCCAGTTTATTTTCCAGTCATTCAATTTAATTTTTAATTTTAGCAATGTCATTTTTAAATTTCCAAAAGCAGAGCGGCTGGTCGCTGACTGTTTCTTTGCAACGTTCTTATTTTCTGCGTATAGTTGCTCCACATATGATTACTGGTGTTCCTTTAGGCTCTCTTCCGTCTTCTAAGAGGCCGTGTCTCTGTGAAATGTGTGTGCGTCCTGCGTGGTCGGCGGAACTGCTCGCTCTCACTGTTCTGTGTTTCTTCATCTGCGTCACCAACGTGCAGCAACGTCAGTGACACAGTCGCAGCAAAGAAGAGTTGCCAGTTTGGAAGGTGACAGACGACAGACTGTTTTCATTTGTCATCATGAACCTCTCCTAGATGCTTACTGATTCTTTGTAGTTCTCCTTTTGCCAGGGAATGGGTCGCTAGATAAAACACAGAAATGAAGCTGGAAAGGGACAGCTAAGAAGGAAATTCTCGGGCATCCTTGAATCCTCATTAAATGCTGCACATCTTTCCCCAATCCCTTACTCTGAATCTCCTGGCACTCCGCCTTTTCCCTTCCCTTCAGTGATAAGAAACAGATCCCAGAGATGAGTTACTCCCTTCGTCCAGGAAGGGAGATGAAACAGTCAAGAGCAAACAGGAAAGAACGACTTCTATGAGGCTTCAGGAAATAGCTAATGAGAAGAGAGACTTTGTGGTGGCTGCCCTCCTTTGTCTTCTCTGCTCTCTTCTTGCCACGACATCAGGCATGTCTGTCTTTTCCATTGGATTGCTCCAAATGAAGAGAATTCACTAAGCTGCAGAGGCTCCTCATTGGAAGTTAGGTGGTAAGCTCTTTGGAAATGCAGGCGCAGGCTGAATCAGACAAAAAGCCCTGGTTATCTGGGCATGCTTGCAAGGCTTGAACCTATGTCCGTGGACTGGGGTCAGAGCAAGCAGATCACGACAGCAGATCCAGATCAACCCCCTGTGTTGTGGAGATTCTTCTGCGGGAGGCGCTCCCTCCATCTCCCATAACACAGTACCACAAACTGGGTGTTACTTTGCTGAAAACAACGGCCATTTATTCTCTCATGGTTCTGGAGACCAGAAGTCTGAAAAAGAGGTGTCAGCCGGCCACCCTCCCTCAAAACCTCTAGGGGACGATTCCTTCTTGCGTCTGGGGATTGCTGGCCATTCTGGGCTTGTGGCTGCCTCAGGCCAGCCTCTGCCTCCGTCCCCACAAGCCGTCTTTCCTCTGCATGTGTCAGTGGCTTCAGGCAGCAATGATAGAAGGACGCCAGTCATCGAATTTAGGGCTCACTTTATTCCGGAATGACTTCATCTTAACTAACTCACCTGCAATGCTTGTTTTGAAATAAGGTCATATTCTGAGGTTTGGGCGATGTGAATTTTAGGGAACACTATTCAACTCAGTACATGTGCCAAGAATGACTTCTTTTCCTACCACCAAAAATTCAGAGCATCACCTTCCCTGTCTGTTCTCTTTATTGTTGCAAAATTCCCATGTGCGATTGATTGCGTTTTGCAGAGAGGGCTGCACTGGTACGTCTCCCATTCCGCCTGCTCTAATGCTGTGACAGGTGGGCTCACGGAGTCTGTGTCTCCCTCTCTGAACTTGGGTGAACCTTTAGACTAACCGAACACAACGGTACTGACAATGAATGACTTCTGAGACTAGGTCATAGAAAACCAGATATGGTTTCTGCCTTATGCACGTGCTCTTCTCTCTCTCTCTCGCTCTTTCTCTCCTTCCCTCCCTCTCTCTCTCTTTCTCTCTCTCTCTGTCTCTCCTTGTGCTTTGGCACCTGAGCTGCCATATAAGAAACCCAGTCCCGCTACCCCGACACCACCATGCTGGAGAAAGCACTTGGAGAAACCACAAGGAGACAGAAAGAGACGCCCGGGAGCCCCAGGTGTTTACCAACCAGCTGACCCACTCTTGAATGACCAACCTGCAGAAACCAGAAGAGGGAATAAATGACGATTGTTTTTTGAAAGATTAAGTTTCGGGGTGAGGTTTCATGTAGAAAATGGATATCTAATTCGTTGCCACTTCAGGAAAATGGAGAATCTGCAAGAGGGCTTTTCTTGCAAATCCCAAAGGCCACTTGCCTGTTGAATTGGTTGAACCTCTTCATTATTAGCTGATGCTGGGCCCCAAGAGAGGAGCGTCTCCAAGACACAAAGAGCTTCTCCCTACGTGGTTCTCCCCACCCCTCAACCAAACCTCTCCCACGTGCTACGCTCCAGGAAGTGGAGGCAAGAAGTGACAAGAGCAAGTGACTTCTCTCCTCTACAAGTGGGAAAGGCATGGAGAGGAGCCTTCATGGCTCAGCCTTCTACCAGCCTTGCTCCTAGAGCAGGAGCTGGAGGTGGGGCCTAAGACGAAACTGATTTTTCCAGAGTCTCTCAAGGCTGGAGCCCAACCAGCCTACAAGTCACCTGCTCCAACATCTGTGGCTCTCAGGAAGGCCACCCAGGCTTCTCAGAGTGTACTTCCCTCCTTCCTCTTCTTACACTGCCCAGGCCCTAGAGATGGGCTATGCCGCAGCCTCAAAGTGCCTCCTAGGAAGCAGAGGGAGGGAGCAGGGAGCATGATGAGGGAAGAACAGAACAGAAGTCATCATCACGGGGTTTTGTCAGGGAGGGAAGCTCAACTCGGCAAGGCCCACCACACAAGTTTCCAGAATGCATCTCCAAATTGTCAGGCTGAAGTTTGGAAGACTGGAGCCCCTACCCAGGGGCTCTAACCCGCTATTGGCTGCAGGGCCTCTGGAGCATCAGGTCCCCCTCCCCAGATTGCACTGGTGCTTGTGATAAGGGGCTCCTAACTCAGAGAAGTCTCTTGGAAGGAAGTGGAGAGGCAGGGAGCACTGCAGCTGCCCAGAGTCAAGGCTGGATGAGCCTGTGCTGTGCAGGGCTTCCCTGCAGCTGCAGCTGCTGCCAGAGGTGGGCGAGGGCCCCTGATGCTAGAAGCACCCGCTGAGTTCCATGAGCACACTTTCACCAGTTCCTGATGCTGTACGGCTTGGTGGGCTCCGTGGTCTAGCTTCACTGTCAAACATGCAAGGGAAGAAAAGATTTGTATTTTTCTCTATCTGCCTTAGATTCATTGGCTGGAGCTCTGCAACTTAGACCAACAAAACACAGATTAATGACAGAAACACAAACAGGAGTTTATTGATGTGTGCATCCTGCATACACACGGGAGAACGCCTGTGATGTGTAACTCAAAGGGGTACTTGGAGCTTGGACTGATGTTGCATCTGCAGTGAACTCAGTGTGTGTCCCTCCCAAATTCATGTGTTGAAATTCTAATCCCCAGAGGGATGGCAGTAGGAAATGGGGAGTTTGGGAGGTGATTAGATCAGGAGGGTGGAGCCCTCATGAGTGGGATTAGTGCCTGTACGAGAGGGACCCCTGAAGCCGCCGCTTTGCTCTGTGCTATGTGAGGACACAGTCTGGAGATGGCCATTGACCTGGAGGAGGGTCCCTCACCAGCTGACGACACTGACACTCTGATCTCGGATTTCTAGCTCCCAGGACTGTGAGAAATAAATTTCTTTTGTTTATAAGTCACCCTGAACGGGCTAGGACAGCATCTTAACGAAGAACAACCATTTTGTAGAGAAGTGATAAAACACAGGAAGAGGACTTTGAGCTTCCGGGGCAGCAAGTTGCGGGCAGGTAAAGGTTTGAGAAAAACGGAAGGACGGCGAGGGCTCGTAGGTTTGCCGTGTGGCTTGCTAATGTCATCGCCGGGCTAATGAGGTTTGGAGTTGTGTCTGGTGACAGCGAATCATCTTGCCCTTCTTGCAGAAAGCGAGTTCATGGAGATTCGTCCTGTGTCTGCTTCTCAATTGCTTTTTGCTCAAAATAATTCCTACATCAGAGTGGCACTTTTGGGGATGGCATGCTCTAAACTCCTACTGCCTTCAAATACCACCAGACACTTGAGATGTGGTGAGTCTGAATGGAGATGTGCCCTCGGTATCCTGCACACTGAATTCTGAAGCCTTAGTGAAAAAATGCAAACTATCTCCTTGATAAATTTTGGTACTGATTACATGTAGGAAGGATAATAGTTCAGATAAAGAGTATTAAAAATTATTAAAATAGATTTTACCTCTTTTTTACTTTTTAATACACCTTCTAGAAATGTAACATGACACATATGGCTTGCATTGTGTTTTTGACTTTTTTTTTCTTTTGAGATAGAGTCTTGCTCTATCACCTGGGCTGGAGTGCAGTGGTGCAATCACAGCTCACTATGGTCTGCAGCCTTGACCTCTTGGGTTCAACTGATTCTCCTGCCTCTGCCTCCCAAGTAGCTGGGACTACAGGCATGCACCACTAATTTTTGTATTTTTTGTAGAGACAGGGTTTCACCAGGTTGGTCTCGAACTCCTATGCTCAAGTCATCCACCCACCTCGACCTCCCAAAGTATGAGCCACTGAGGCTGGCCATTATATTTCTATGGACAGCATAAGTTTGGTGCCTTTGATTCATGCACACATCCAGCACTTGTATTCAGAAGCTATTGTGTGTAAAGCACAGAGGACCCATGTGGGAGCATGAACAGTCTCTGTCTGTATAGAACTTACGGTTTAGTGTAAAGCTGTGCCCCATGCTAAGGGTTGCCCTGTGTTAAGAACTGACTGAGTCAGATTGTTGGCTTCAGTGTACAGGCAGGCATGGGTGGCCTTGTGCTTAAGTGTGTCCAGCTCAACCTCTGAATACACTGCTTATCTAAGAGACCGCTATTCCTTCAGCACCTCTTGGGTATAAAAGAATAAAAAAAAAAAAAAAGAGAGACACCTACAGGGGGAGCAGGCTAGAAAACAGATCCATCTGCTTCCCCAAACTTTTTCTCACTCTCTTGCCATCTGTTCACCCAGTTGCAGCCCACGTGGCAAGAGCAGTGTGGGGTCAGGTCCCTAGCAGCCTTGTGGGGCAGGAGTGTCTTGTTCAGTAGCTGGGAAGAATGATAACCTCATTAGTCACCCAAGAGGAAGCAGAACTCTTTCCTAAAACCCACTTGTCTTTAATTAACCAGAGAGGAAAAAATAGGCTGAAGAGGATGGCACTGGGTGTCAGATTAGGGCAGGAAGGGGAGAGGAGAGAAAGGATGGAAGGCTAGTGTGCAGATGACATAGAGGCTTGCGTCCCAGCTGGTGCAGGGCCTCTCTGTGGCTGACTCTTTGGTTCTGAGGTTTTGCTTTGGAACTGAAATGGAGCTTAAGCTCTTTCCTACACAGTGGGTGCAATTTTGCTAATTTATGCTTGGGGCTGTTGCCAGGTGGGCTTCCCTGTACACAGTGGAGTCCATATTTACTGAAAATTTCTCAGTCCATATTTGCTGAAAATTCTTCACATTTACTGAAAAATCCCTCAGACATTTAGCATGATATTGTTACAGGAAAGGGGTCCAGATCTAGACCCCAAGAGAGGGTTCTTGGATCTCAGGTAAGAAAGAATTCAGGGTGAGTCCGTAAAGCGGAAGCAAGTTTATTAGGAAAATAAAGGGATAAAAGAATGTCTACTCCATAGGCAGAGCAGGATCTTCCTGAGAGTAAGGGAGGAATGCATTCACCCTAACTATAATACATATATATATGATTGAAAAAGATCATGGGGAGATGCGCTCAGCTACAAGGGTTTGTGATAAAGGATTAATTGTTCTTAATTACTATATTTTGCAAGCATCAATGTTATTATCTTTAAAGCAAAATTAGGAATGCCTTTGTTTTCAAGGTATCCATATATCTGGGCACTCTCAAAACTGGGTCTGTTTAGTAAACATTATCAGTTTGTTTCCTTAACAATAAAAATCTAGAGGCTAGGAATGCCTAACTTTCTGAGAATACAGCTCAGCAAGTCCCAGTCTCATTTCCTAGCCCTCATTCAAGGTGGAGTCGCTCTGGTAGGAACGCCTCTGACAATATGATGCTGAATGTTTTGCTTGCAGAATGCTTCTACATGAGGGATAGTGAGGTGCAGTGGGTAGGGACAGGGCCACTGGATCCAGGCTGCTGGAGTCTGAATGTGGACTTCACCCATTGATGGCTAGAAGACCATGACTGCGGCTTGGCCTCTGGCGGACTCACTTTTCTCCTACGTAAGAGGATGGCAGCAGTAACACTACTGTTACAGCGGGTAGCTAGGCCGACATGAACGGGGCAGGAGAGCCCATCCTGCCCCAGGAATGGGCAGAGAGTTGTTAACTGTCTCTCTTAAATAATAATTGGCCACAGCCAGTGCAAAGAAAGGCAGCCTCCCAATACACAGAAACACCTGAAACTGCTGCTGACCAGCAGCTTCCCCAGCAGATCTCAGGAGTTGGGGGGAGTGGGCACGAGCATGCGTACTATGAGGCAACGTGGCGGCATTTAACTGGTCTGTGACCTTCCTCTAGGAAGTAGGAAGGCTCAGCTGATAAAGGGACAGGGATGAACCTGGAAACCATCATTCTCAGCAAACTGACACAAGAACAGAAAATCAAACACCGCATGTTCTCACTCATAGGCACGTGTTGAACAATGAGAACACATGGACACAGGGAGGGGAGCATCACACACTGGGGTCTGTTGGGGGGAAATAGGGGAGGAACAGTGCGGGGTGGGGAGTTGGGGAGAGATAGCATGGGGAGAAATGCCAGATATAGGTGATGGAGAGGAAGGCAGCAAACCACACTGTCATGTGTGTACCTATGCAACAATCTTGCATGTTCTTCACATGTACCCCAAAACCTAAAATGCAATTAAAAAAAAAAAAGAATGCCTCCTGCCTCACGTGAGCATGTGCTCAACTCCAGTACACACACTGCGCATGTGTCTCCCGCACGGCAAACGCTGGCAGGCGCGGCGCATGCGTGCAGACAGCCCGCCCCAGGGAAGAGTGGGGGAGAAGGAGTGCCGACTCCAGCAGCCTGCCCGTGTATAAAACCCCAGGTCAAAGGTCAGACCACGCACTTGCGTCTCTCAAGTCGCCTGCTTGGCCCTCTTCCAAGTGGACTTTACTTCCTGCTCTAAAGCTTTTTAATCACCTTTCACTCCTGCTCTAAAACTTGCCTCGGTCTCTCACTCTGCCCTATGCCTCTTGGACAAATTCTTTCTTCTGAGGAGGCAAGAGCCGAGGCTGCTGCAGGCCCATGCAGATTCACCACTGCTGTGACACTGCCACCTCCCATATGGGTTTGTGGTAGAGAATACACCAGTTCATATTTTTAAAGCTCTGAGAACAGACTCGCACACAGGTACATCAGCACCATCTCTCACAAGATCATTTAATCCTCATGGCGAACCTATGACAGAGGTATGTGAGTTTCCAATTGCTGCTGTAAGAAATTATCAACTGAGTGGCTTAAAGCAATGCACATTTATTATCTTATAGTTCTGGAGGTCAGAAGTCCTAAAATTAAAGTGTCAGCAAGACTGCTTCCTTCTGGAGGTGTCAGAGCATGTAAACCAGAGCAACTCCATCTTCAACAGGGTAAAATGAGGCTGACACCTACTGGGACATTCACAGATGATTAAGGCATTCTAAGTCACAGGGTGAAATAGGGGGTCAGCACAAGATACAGGTCACAGAGACCTTGCTGATAAAACAGGATGCAGTAAAGAAGCTGGCCAAATCGCACCAAAACCAACGTGGCGATAAAGAGTGACCTCTGGTCATCCTCACTGCTACAGTCCCACCAGCGCCATGACAGTTTACAAATGCCATGGCAATGTCAGGAAGTTACCCTATATGGTATATGGTCTAGAAAGGGGAAGTATGAAGGTATGAATAACCCACCCCCTTTTTTTAAACATATAACCGAGAAATAACCATAAAAATGGGCAACCGCTGCCCTCAGGGCTACTCTGTCTATAGAGCAGCCATTCTTTAATCCTTCACTTTCTTAATAACCTTGCTTTCACTTTTCTTTATGGACTTGCCCTTAATTCTTTCTTGTGTGAGATCCAAGAACCTTCTCTTGGGGTCTGGGTAGGGACCCCTTTCCTGTAATCAGCTCGAGGGGAGAATCCATTTCCTTGCCTGCCCCAGCCTCTAGAGGTGCCCACATTCCTTGGCTCAGGGCCCTTTGTTTGTCTGACTCTGATTGGCTTCCATCTCCACATCTCCTTCAACTCTGACCCTCCTGCCTTTGTCTTTTCCTTATAAGGACACTGGACCCACTCAGATAATCCAGGAGAATCTCCCCATCTCAAAATCTTTAACTTAATTATGTCTGCAAAGTTCCTTTTGCCATGTAGAGTAACACATTCACAGCTTCCAGAAATTAGGACGACATCTTTGGGAAGCCGTTGTCAAGACTACAGTGGCTAGATATTAATATACACCTATGATGTTGGTATGTCTTTCTTAAAGACCGTAGGAAAGGGTGATTTGGGCCACGTCCTACTGAAATTACTGCTAGCCAGTGGAACATACCAATGTCGCATAGGAGATTGTATCAAACAATTCTGTATTTCAGGATTGAGTTGTATATGCTAATCTGTTCAGAACCATGTGGGATAGGGGTTTGCAAGTGCCTGGATTATTGGATTCCACCATTCCCAACAGACCAGCCCTTGTTCTAGACTGTTAAGTGCCCACATGGTTATCCCACTGGCGGCTAGAGGGAAGCCATTCCTGTTTTCTGTGGATGGCCTCTCTTCTTCCTCCATGCTCTGTCTCATTTACCCATTATGCCTTCTACCTTCCCCACTTCCACCTTTTCTTCTTTATCAAACTCCATTTAAATAAATTCCCCAAGGGACATAGCAAGGAATGATACCCAAACTCAAGGCTCAAACACAGGTGTCTCTGATCTCAAAGCTTATGCTCTGAAGTCTCACAAATACTCAAGATACCCCCAGGACTTGAGAAGAAAATATTTTCCCTCCCAGTCACCCTGTGGAATGTGTAACTGACTGCATCCCACCTGCCCTGGGTGTGATAAATTCCAAAAAGAATGCAATGAGCTGAGTCTTTGTTCCCGCCGTCATCCTGATAGTACAAGTTATTTGGGTGATGTCAGCAACAAAAACACTGGACTGACAAACAGCCACCAGAGTTTATATAAAAACTGAACTACAGGCATTAGAGTCCAACTCCTGGCTGCATTGGCTGGGTGCGGGGGCTCATGCCTGTAATCCCAGCACTTTGGGAGGCCGAGGCAGGCAGATCACCTGAGGTCAGGAGTTCGAGACCAGCCTGGCCAACATGGTGAAACCCCGTCTCTACTAAAACTACAAAAATTAGCTGGTTCCAAGTCTTTGCTATTGCAAACAGTGCTGCAATAAACATATATATGCATGTGTCTTTACAATAGAATGTTTTATAATCCTTTGGGTATATACCCAGTAATGGGATTGCTGGGTCAAATGGTATTTCTAGTTCTAGATCCTGTTCTCACTCATAAGTGGGTGTTGAACAATGAGAACACATGGACGCAGGGAGGGGAACATCACACACCGGGGCCTGGAGGGGGACTGGGGGGGATAGCAGGGGGTGGGGGGATGGGGAGGGATAACATTAGGAGAAAATCCTACTGTAGATAATGTGGGGATGGATGCAGCAAACCACCATGGCACATGTATACCTATGTAACGAAACCTGCAGATCTGCACATGTATCCCAGAACTTAAAGTATAATAATAATAAAAAAAAATTAGCTGGATGTGGTGGCATGTGCCTGTGATTCCAGCTACTCAGGAAGTTGAGGCATGAGAATCGCTTGAACCTGGGAGGCGGAGATTGCAGTGAGCCGAGATTGCACGCCACTGCATTCCAGCCTGGGTGACAGAGCAAGACTCTGTCTCAAATAATAATAATAATAATAATAATAATAATAATAATAATTCCCACTCCTAGTCTTCCTTAACGACAGCAACAGGAGGATGCGGGGGAAGTTGTGAGCATACGTGGGGTGAGGTATGCCGAGGTGGGGATGGAAGAGTGTCCGCCAAACCACATTCCTGGCACAGCCAGGCTGCCTCTCCCTGCTTTGTCTGCGCTCCATGTTGTCAATGTAGGAGGAAGTGATGGGCCTCACGTCCAGGCCTGGCCCATGAAAATCCCCCACATGCCATCCTTGTTTTCTTTTCTGAGCTTCTGGTTGATTCGAGAGGACATGGGGGAGCCTGGAGCTGCAAGGTTGAAGAAGCTGAATGAAATAGGAAGCAGGGCCTCCTTCCACCCCATCCCTATGAGACTGTGAAGTGAGTGAGAAATAAACTTTTGTGGGGTTATGTCAGTGAGATTTGAGGATTATGTGTTACAGCTCCGGGCTACCCTGACTAATGCATCCAAGTATTTCCAACTCCATGGTCTTGTTTCAGCCTTTCCACAACCTTGTGACATAGGTAATACATTTTTTTTTTAAGACAGGATGTCACTCTGTTGTCCAGGCTGGAGTGCAATGGCACAATCATGGCTCCCTTCAGCCTCAACCTCCCAGGCTCAAGGGATTCTCCCACTTCAGTCTCTTGAGTCGCTGGAAATACAGGCACATGCTGCCACACCCAGCTAAAACATAGGTAATACTATAATATCTATAATATAGGCAATGTTACAATACTGTAGTACCATATAATACATGATACCGTATAAGATTAACTTTACAGGTGAGCATCCAAAGAGAGGAAGTGAGTGAACCCTGGCGGTCGTCATCCCAGCCCACCTTGTCCTGGTTGCTTTTGTGGGATGGGGCAGAGGCCTTGGGCCCAAGACAGAGACATTTCCTAAGCCTGATCTGTTATTCCAGAAGGCTTTAGCTCCAGATAACTTAGACCCAAGGTAGTCAGTGAGGCAAGCACTACAGCTCCCCAGACCCCAACCAGGTCCCTCCCTGCTCTTCCAGGTCTCCTGGGTGATGGCTGGAAAGAAAAGGTAGCCACTGTACCCTAGAGGCAGCTGAGTGGCTGCACCCTGAAGTGGAGGGCGATTGTTTAGCAAGGCACCAGAAATGCAGATGGCTTCAGACACAGTCCTTCCCCCTGAACTGTAACAGTCACAGCCAACACGGACTGAGTGCTGACCTTGGGCTGGGCACTTGGCTAAGTGCACATCTCACAGTACTTCATGGAGCCCACACAATAGCCTTATTGGGGAGAACCTCCTGCTGCAATCACTTCCAATATGGTGGAAGGAGAATTGTGTGGTGGTCAAAAGTCTAGGCTCTGGGGTTGAAGCAACTCCACCCTCTCTAGCAGGGCACTACTACTTATGTTCATTTGCCATTCTACTCCCATTTCTGTCACAATAGAGATAATGATGCTATCTTTATCCTAAGGTTATTGGAAAGTTTAGGCAGAAAGAGGCTAATGCTGCAATGGAATAAGAACACCGTGTGAGCTCCCATGTTATTAAGGAGACTGGGGTCTGAAAGATCAAATGCTTTGTCAGATGACACTTAGCTGGCATGGTCAAGGTATGCACCAAGTCTGGAATCCACTTTAAACCACCTCATGGGAGGGAAAGGAATTTGTCAGGGTCATGTACATGAAGAACAAAAATATTCACTGGGGGTCAAAGACTCACCTGGACCAGACTCACCTTATCTGTTGCCCATTTGTTCAGCTGAGGTCTCCCAAGGCATTGTGCTGAGGGTATAACTGCAAGTGTGCGTTGACCATCCAGAGTCCTCTCTAACCTTCTCGCTGCCTTTTATAACCCGGTGAAACTTTCTCTACGTACAAGCATTTTCCTGAGCATGGTGCGTGGGGCAAATCACATTTGAAGCATAGCTTGGATGCTTACTCGTCAAAGACAACTCCAGTGAGTCCTTTCGTAGAGCAAAGCTCTGGGGAAGATGACTAATGACCCTCATGGTGAAATAGTCAACCCAGTAAATGCACATTTCAGTAAACTCAGGTCTCTGACCACACACCTTAATTTTTTGTATGATAATTTAATGTATTTTAAGGCAGACATGACTTAAAGACCTACATAAAAGAATTCCCTAATACCTGGAATGGTTTGGTAGCAATGGATTCTGATTCACACAAGAATAGCATGGAAATGGGGACTGTCTTCGGTAATGTCACATGGTATTCTGCAGGCTCAGCAAGGTGTAGGAGCCCTGGAAGGATCCTGTGACTGCTACAGCAGCTGGGGAATAAATTAACATGAGCTGGACCTAGAAGAGTGTTGTGTTGGGATCAGGAAGAACCAGCTGGGACAGCAGATGCCTGCACGAAGGGACTTGAGGCAGCACTCCCTCCCCAACTCCTGGTACAATTTCATGCACCACTTTAACCTATTGGAACTCAGACACATCCCTGGGGAGAAAGGAGAAAAATCTGAATTGTTTGAAATTGAATTTCCTAAAGGTAAATGACTTCATCAAAAAGTAATTTTAGTTAAAAGAAAATCATGTTTTTTATGCACCTGAGTCTTTGGCCTGAAGACCATTCTACCAGAAATAAGTTTTCATACCTTAAGGTTTTGAAATTGGGAGCCCATTTGCTTTTACTGTGGTCATTTATTAAGAAGGAGGAGATTCTAGAACCTTCCGTGTCCACCTGCGGCCAAGAGTGTCCTTGATTTAAGCAGTGGATAGTAATTTAGGCAGAAAAGAGGAATGTTTTCTTATTTGATACTTCTGAACTTAAATGGTCTGGATAATTACAGCTTTTCTTTTTCATGAGATTGATTTTCCTTTATGGGAAGAGGTCTGATAACTGTTAAACACTGTCAAGTGCCCCAGTAATCTCAGTCCTCAAATTTTTATATAATTGCAGGGTCTGTTGCAATTTGTGCCTGTTTTTCTGGGAGTGAAACTAAGACTCCACTAGAAAATGATGCCAGGCAAAAAGGCCCAGGGGTGTGCTGGGGACAGAGTGCTACTTATTGAAACCAAGACAAAACACACACACTCACTGTAGTCTGTTCTCACACAGCTACAAAGAACTACCTGAGATTGGGTAATGTATAAACAAAAGAGGTTTAATTGACTCACAGTTCTGCATGGCTGGGGAGGCCTCAGGAAACTTACAATCATGGCGGAAAGTGAAGGGGAAGCAAGGCATGTCTTATATGGCAGCAGGAGAGACAGTTAAGGAGGAGCTGCCAAACACTTTTAAAACCACCAGCTCAGCCGGGTGCAGTGGCTTACACCTGTAATCTCAACACTTTGGGAGGCTGAGGCAGGCAGATCTCTTGAAGTCAGGAGTTGGAGATGAGCTGGGCCAACATGGTGAAACCCCGTCTCTACTAAAAATACAAAAATTATCTGGGTGTGGTGGCGCATGCCTGTAATTCCAGCCGCTCAGGAGGCTGAGGCAGGATAATTACTTGGACCTGGGAGGTGGAGGTTGCAATGAGCCGATATCACACCATCGCACTCCAGCCTGGGCAACAAGAGTGAAACTCTGTCTCAAATAAATAGAAAATAGAAAAATAATGAAATAAAACCACCAGCTCTTGTGAGAACTCACTCACTATCCTGAGAACAGCCCTGGGGAAACCATCCCCAGGATCCAATCACTTCCCAACAGGTCCCTCCCTCAACACATGAGGATTACAATTTGGGATGAGATTTGGGTGGGGATATGAGCAAAAGCATATCACTCATGCACTGGGAAGCTGACGGGTGAGGGCAGCCGCTTACCCTGATCCCACATGGAAACTTCCTTCTACCACAGCTCAGCTGAGAGGATTCCATGGAGGAATTTCTACAGAAGCCATCTAATGAAGTCTCTTACTTTTCTTTTTCTTTCTTTCTTTATTTTTTTTTTGAAACAAGGTCCTGCTCTGTTATCCAAGCTTGAGTGCAGTGGTGCAATCATGGCTCACTATAATCTTGACCTCCTGGGCTGAAGCGATCCTCCCACCTCAGCCTCCTTAGTAACTGGAACCACAGGCACATGCCACCATGCCAGGCTAATTTTTGTATTTTTAGTAGAGATGGGGCTTTGTCATGTTGGCCAGGCTGGTCTCCAACTCCTGGCTTCAGGTGATCCACCTGCCTTGACCTCCCAAAGTGCTGGGATTACAGGCGTGAGCCACTGCACTCAGCCAGTTTTTTTCTTTTAAGTCATTCAATCATTACTTCAGTAAATGGATGAACCATCCACTAGTTGCTCAAGTAAGAAATCCCAAGATTCTTTTGTTTTTATTTTTTTTTGAGGCAGGGTCTTTCTCTGTTACTCAGGCTGGAGTGCAGTGTCATGTTCCTTGCTCACTGAGCCTTGAACTCCCGGGGTCAAGTGATCTTCCCATCTCAGCCTCCTGATTAGCTGGGACTATAGGCACATCCCACTGCATTTGGTGATTAAAAAAATTTTTTTTTTAGATGAGATCTTGCTCTGTTGCTCAGGCTAGCTTCAAACTCCTGTGCTCAAGCAACCCTCCTGCCTTGGTCTCCCAAAGTGCTGGGATTACAGGGATGAACCACCATGCCTAGCCCCAAGATTCTTGATCTATTGGCAAGTCTTGATGGTCTTATGTCTGATGTTGAATTCCTCCAGAAGTAGAACCTGGGACAAAGGTTTGAAAACAAACGATTTTGGAGCAGTTTATTCCAAGAAGGCACCACCACAGAGCTGGGCTGTGAAGTCAGGAAGGGAAGGAAGCCAATTCAGGCATGTGAACGAGCATATCAGTCCTGCGGGCACCCTCAGGGAGATGGGGTCAGTGGTGTGCGGGTGAATGGCTCTGAAGGAAACCCTGATTTGTAGTTTACTGCATTGAATGGTGTCCTCTCCCAAATTCGTGTCCACCCAGAACCTCAGAATGTGACTCTATTTGGAAATAGGCTCTTTGTATATGTAATTATTCATGTTAAGTCATACTGGATTAGTGTGGGCCCTATATCCAGAGAGTGGTGTTCTCATAAGAAGACCCAGAAAGACACAGCAACATGCAAACCTGGAGGGAAGGCACTGTGAAGATGGGGGCAAAGATTGGACCGACGCAGCCACAAGCCAAGGAATGCCGGAAGCCACCAGGAGCTGGAAGAGGTGAGGCAGGATCCTCCCCTAGAGCCTTTGGAAGAAGCACAGGCCACTGACGCCTCAATTCCAGACTTCAAGCTTTCTGAACTGTGAAAGATTACTTCTCTGTTGTTTTCGGTTTCTGGTGATTTGTTACAGCAGCCTAGGAGACTAATGCGTGTAGTGTGATACGATTTTGGTCTGTGACTCCACCTAAATCTCATGTCGAACTGTAATACCCAGAGTTGGAGGTGGGCCTGGGGCGAGGTGGTTGGATCATGGGAGTGGAGTTCTCATGAATGGTTTAGCAGCATCTCCTTGGTGCTGTTCTCATGAGAGAGAGTGAGCGAGTGAGTGGCTTACGGCGAGAGCTGGTAGTTTAAAAATGTGTGGCACCATCTTGAGTTAATTTTTGTGTAAGTTTACAAGAGCAAAGATTTGAAATCAACCCAAATGTCCATCGATGATAGACTGGATAAAGACAATGTGGCGCATATACACCATGGAATACTATGCAGCCATAAAAAAGAATGAGTTCATATCCTTTGCAGGGACATAGGTGAAGCTGGAAACCATCATCCTCAGCAAACTAACACAGGAACAGAAAACCAAACACCACATGTTCTCACTCATAACTAAGAGTTAAACAATGAGAACACATGGACACAGGGAGGGGAACACCACACACTGGGGCCTGCCAAGGGTCGGGGGCAAGGGGAGGGAGAGCATTAGGAAAAATACCTAATGCATGTAGGGCTTAAAACCTAGATGACAGGTTGATACATGCAGTAAACCACCATAGCACTTGTATATCTTTGTAACAAACCTGCACGTTCAGCACACCTATCCCAGAATTTAAAGCAAAATGAAAAAAAATGTGTGGCACCTCCAGCCCCTCCCTCCTGCCCCAGCCATGTGAAGTGCTTGCTCCTGCTTCGCCTTCCACCAGGAGGCCTCCCCAGGAGCAGATACCGCCATGCTTCCTGTGCACCCTGTGGAAGCGTGAGCCAATTAAACCTCTTTTCTTTATAAATTACCCAGTCTCAGGTATTTCTTCATAGCAGTGTAAGAATAGATTGATACAGAAAGTTGAATCTGCATTAGTCAGGGTTCTCCAGAGGGACAGAAGCAATGGATCCATGTGTACATGAAAGGGAGTTTATTAGGGCGACTTGGCTCACACAATTATGAAGCAAAGCCCCAGGATAGGCCGTTTGCAAGCTGGGAAAGAAAGAAGCCAGTAGTGGCTCAGTCGGAGTCCAAAGGCCTCAAAATCAGGGAAACCAACAGTGCAGCATTCAGTCTGTGGCCAAAGGCTCAAGAGCCCCCAGAAAACTATTGGTACGAGTTCTAAAGCCCAAAGGCTAAAGAACCTGAAGTCTGATGTCCAAGGGCAGGAGGAGTGGGAGGAAGCATCCAACATGGGAGAAAGAAGCCAGGAGACCCAGCAAGCAAGGTCATCCCACCTTCTTCCACCTGCCTTGTTCTGGCCATGCTAGCAGCTGATTGGATGGTGCCCACACACATTGAGGGTGGGCATTCCTCTCCCAGTCCATAGATTCATGTCTATTTCCTCTGGCAACACCCTCACAGACACACCCAGAGACAATACTTCACCAGCCACCTAGGGATCCTTCAATCCAATCAAGTTTCTGTCTAACATTAACCATCACATAGTGTTGATGGTGTAAATATCCCTCCCATGGCTGATTTCAAGCTACCAGTGAGATGTGACTGAATAAAGATTTGGGAAGAGATGTTATGGTCATACTTTGTGAGCCAATACCAGCTGACTGCAGCCCATGACAGAATGGCATAGATTCTACACTGTAGAACATGCCTCTGACTTATTCCTTCTGAAGGATATAAATGCCTACTTATGTTTGCTGCATAACAAATTACCCAAAAGTTAGCAGCTTAAGATGACAAACACTTATCTCACAGTTTCTGTGAGCCAAGAATTTGGAAGTATTTTCACTGGGTGGTTCTGGCTCAGGTTCTCTTACAATGTTACACTCAAGGTACCAGCCAGGGCTGCATTCATTGGAAATTTTGAAGGGGCTGGAGTGCGTGCCCCTACATGGGTCTTGGCAGGAGGCCCCAGTTTCTCACTGGCTATGGGCAGGAGGCCTCAGATCCTTACCACATGGGGTTGTCTATAGGGCTGCTTGAGTCTCCTTACAACATGGTGGCTGGAATCCCCCAGAATGAGAGAGTGCAAGAAAGGAAACCACAATGCTTTTTGTGACTCAGTCTCAGAAGCCACATATCATGACGTCTACCTCATTTTATTCATTTCCTAGTGTGGCATAAATTAGGGGGAAGAGACCTATATAAGGATGTGGACACCAGGATGCACCTATATCCTCTGTTTCTTGACTGTGATTGGCTGAGGGCTGCTCACCAAGATGGCAACTCTCTAGCTATTCCTAAAGCATTCAGTCATATTTTGCATGCTTGTGCTAGGGTGCTGTTGGCAGGTACCGCTCCTGGAGTGTGGGGGAATATGGGTGGGGCACAGACAGGCTCTGTTGTATTCTTGTTCCAAAATGCATCCTACATTTTACTAGTTCTTTTCGTCTCTCCTGCTACTACCTCTGAGCCACTGCAGTCCTTCCCCAGTACAATTGCAAGTAGCCCTTCTAATGGAACGCATCTCAACACACTCTTCACCTGGTGGCTCGACTCATCTTTTAAATGGGATTCTGAGAATGTCCCTCTCCTGCTTGTAAGCACCCAGTGCCTTTCCCTCTATCCACTCTCCTTGCCATGCTACCCACTTTAGCAATCTCACCCTTTATGATTTTCTCCCGCACTCACTGCTTTCCAGCCACACTGGCATTTTTCCAGTTCTTAAATGCTGTGAGCTCACTCTTGCTTTGCACCTGCTATTCGCTTTGTCTGGGATCCTAATCCCCAGCCACAACTGTGTTTATTCATAAATTCTCAGCTTACATGTCTTCTGGTGACCACCCCACGTAAGTAACACCTTTTCCATGCATGGCGCCTGGTTATTGTTGACCATACCACTCTGTTTATATCCTTGATATCCTTTTCACTGTCCTATGTCATCGTTGACTAATGTTTGCTTTTAATTGATTTTCCCCTTTAGACTACATGTTCCATATGGATAGGGACTCCAACTCTCTCGTTAACTGCCATATTCTGACCACTTAGACCAGTGTCTCATTCATAATCCATACTCTGTGAGTATTTGTTGAGTGAGTGGATGAATGAATTGGATCTGCTGTGTCTTCACTCCAGTTTGTATCATCGTATCCAGTCTGAGTCTACGTTGTCACCTATAATGGAATTGATTTCTCTTTCCTTGGCTACAGAAATACTCTGAAAACAGCAGCTGTCTCAAGAGTGTGTCCTCACAATCCAAAATGGCCTGAGTCTTCCAATCACATGCCTCATTCAGAGGACAGTGCAAATCACAGAAAATGTAAATCTTGACCTCTAACTAACTTAATCTGAATTTTTTTTAATCAATAAAATGTCACAGTCTGGTAATTTCTTTCCACCCAAGTGCCCTCTTTGACAGAAAGGAAAAGGCTTTTTGGACAGAACATTTTGGTTAGTAGAAGATAAATGGAAAAAAATGCCGTAAGCTGCCTCATTTTTTGAAACATAATCTCATAATCTGATGTCCTCCCTAAAAGAAAAATGGTAACAGGATAACCTGACTTTCCTCTTCTTCTTAGTTCTACTTTATAAACTTCCTTGATCTTCAAATGAGCACCTCCACCTCAAAGAACTCCTAAAACAGGACTTAACTGTCCGAGCCCACGGGTTTTTGTTTTCGTTTGTTTATTGTTTAGAAGCAGTTAGCAAAGCCTTTTGAGCAGGCAAACACTCAGGAAACCCCACCCAATTTAGCTCTTCAGATACAAAGTTTTAGACGCAGAGACCAACACCCTAGTGTGATAATCAAATGTTTGAATACTTTGAGGCACGGTAAAGAACTTAGAACAAACACGCATTTAAAAAGCCAACGTATTCCATGGGCGTTTGGCTCCTGTTCCCAGTAGAGCTGCGACCTCCCCAGCTGTGAAGGGGGAACGGTGGCTTTTCACTGCCCCTGGGAAACGCTCTCTCCAGCAACGCTGTGTTTTCGCTTTTGTTTTTCAACGCCCGGTTCCTGGCAAGCTCCCACCTTTCTGTCCTGGGTCTTGGCACCTGCGCTTTTCTCTGCCAGGTATTTCGTCTAGATTCCAAGCATTTCTGAGCATCCTAAGCCTCCGGTCAAGCCACATTTCCTCTGCGTGGCCTTTGCTGACCTCCCTGACCACCTCAGGTGCGTTCCTTAGAACTTCTCCTAGCACTGTCTACCTCTCCTGAACATTTTCTGCAGCTGAAACTTATTTTTTTTTTTTTTGAGACAGAGTCTCGCTCTGTTGCCCAGGCTGGAGTGCAGTGCTGCAGTCTTGGCTTACTGAAATCTCCACCTCCTGGGTTCAAGTGATTCTCATGCCTCAGCCTCCTGAGTAGCTGGGATGACAGGTATGCACCACCACACCTGGCTAATTTTTGTACTTTTATTAGAGATGGAGTTTTACCGTGTTGGCCAAACTGGTCTCAAACTCCTGACCTCAGGTGATCCGCCTACCTCGGCCTCCCAGCATCCTGGTATTATAAGTGTGAGCCACCACACCGGGCCACGGCTAAAACCATTATAGTGGCCACTGTAAAGATTTGGTTTGTATTTGTAATGAATAAAGTTTATGTTCTGCCTACATCCAGATCTCTCCACGCCGTGCGTTTTGTGAATTCCTTCCCCCTGTCTGCCTGCCTTCTGCCGGCTTTCCTTCCCACTCGCTGGCACCTGCAGCTCTTCCTTAGAGGACCGTTCTTGGGCACTGGAATTCCACTTTGCCTACTTCTGCAGAGGCCAAGAAGAGCCTGGGAACTCACATCGTCCCAAGAGGATGCATGTGGCTCTGGGCAAGACCAGGTAGGTAAAGGCAGCACATCCCGCCCTTGGCAATGCTGTTTTTATCATCAGCTGGGTGATTTTTTGAAGGTTGCCAGTTTTGAGTGGTGTTTGGCACATCAGAGGGCTCTTTTTCAGCCCCAAGGGATGGACAAGAATGACTGTCTCAATTCTTTTCTCTCTGTTGCAGAAGAATCCAGGGAAAGCTGGGTGGTTAGGACATTCTGCAGAGCACCACGCTAACCAAGTGCATTCATGGACCATTAATTGGATCTGATGAGCAGGAAGTGGCAAGGGCTTTGAACGACCTGGAACACCTGCTCCAGAGGGTGACAGACAAACTCTGCAGAGTGTTTGAGGCCTGCCACTTTGGCAAAATGCTGAGCAGACTAGGGCACGCCTAAGCTGTTGAAACTTTCCCTATCAGGGACAGTACAAGTTGCTCCTCGTGCCTCCCAGCACTAAGGAAGTGGCACAGTGCTTGGCGTGTCTCCTCTGGTTTCAGAGGCAGCCTATCTTTCTTGGCCATATGTTGAGAGACTCAATAGGCTGCAAGCTTTTAGTGGGGCTCAGAGCAAAAAAAAAGTCTCCATCAAGTCCAGGTTGCAGGTCAATGGCCTTGTCACTTGGGCCATCTGAACTGTCAGAGCCCACGGTCATAGAGGTACTGCTGCTAGACGAGGTGCCCTGTGTGGTTTCTGGAAAGCTCCGAAAAAGAAGCCCAGTGGAGAGCCCAGGGGTCTGGAGCGCGGTCACCTGTCTCTAACAGAGAATAGACAGCATTATTCAAATGGTAGCTGCGAGCAATGGTGAGAGTGAGCACCTAGATTGGGTTGAATGGTGCCTCCCCTCTTAACTGGGGATAGGAAAGTCTGTGCAGGGGGCATATGGCTGAACCTGTGGGAGCAGGCACAGAGCATGAGGTTCACCTATGGCATGTTAATGCCAGACTGCAGAAGAAATACTCAACAAATGGATATGATGACCCACGCGTTAGAAGCCAGCCAGTCCTGATCCTCAACTGCGCCGGTATGCTCAGTAACAGAGTGAACACAGAGGCAGAAACCGGGGCCGTCCCTGGGCCTAGCAGGATAGTTTGCCTCTCGCCAAGGAGGCTCTTGCACTGCCACTACCGAGTGCCTGAGCTGTTCTCCGGAGAGACTCGTCCTGGGCCCCCAGATGGCTCAAAGGTACCGTGTTAGATTCCCATCGCTGCTGGAACAAATGACCGACTGAGTGGCTCCAGACAACACAGCTTTATTATCTTATGGTTCTAGATGGGCATGGATATTTCCCCTCTTATTTAGGTCTCCTTCAGTTTCTTTCAATAGCGTTTTATAGTTTTCGGTCTTCTGTGTAGATATTTTGCAGCTATGTTACAATGTTCATACATAGCTTCCTTTTAAATAACTTTTATGATTGTGACGTGTCTCTTCATCTCTGGTAACGCTTCTTGCTGTGAGGTGTTCTCTTTCTGACATTAGTCCAGCTACATTAGCCTTCTATTAGTGTTAACATCGTACCTTTGACCGTCATTCTTTTACTTTCAACCCTGCTAGCTGTGGCCCTGGGAAGGAGGCTCTGACCCTGCTTCCTCAGCTATAATAGGGGGGTAAAGCACCTGCCTCAGAAGGCATCGTAAGTAAATAACTAAAAGATGTTTAACGTCGGTCCTGGCGTGGAGTAAGTGCTCATTCAGTGGACTCTCTTATTACTGCTGCTGTGGCTATTCATATTCCCAGAGAAGTGCAGGCCTCCATTCACACTGAGAGAGAAGAGTTTCTATCACCAGACCTTAGAGCTTCTGAAAGGCCACGAGAAGACAGGCTGGGGTATACAGTCAACTTCTGTCAACAACGGGGTGGGAGCAGAAGAGCAGCAGGGTGGAGCCCCTGCCCATCACAGTGTCCAGTCATGCTGTGCCATGGCTGCCCCCACCTTCTCTGCCTCTGCCCTCTCACTGTGAGCACCTTAAGGTCTTGGCCATTATTCCATCTTTTGCATGCTGCACCGGGCCAGGCAAGGAGCAGGTGTTCCGTGAGTGTGTGCTGAGTAAATAATTGACCCAGCAACCGAGAGACGACGTAGCCTTCTGTTTCATCCTGTGAACATGAAGGAAGAATTCTAGGCTCGCAGTCGTGCCTCTTTCTCTGGTCTCATACGTCTGTGAAAAGGCAGTGGCTGGTGTGAAGTGGTGCACACCTGTTTAACATTTTACCTTATTTGCATAATGGGTTGAATTAGAGGCTACATGCCCACAGACACATCCAGGGGATCCCGTGTTTACACACCAAGGGGAAGTAGGCTTGGCAGGCTGCTGCAGGGCTGGCACTCAGGAAGGTGTGTTGGGAATCTTTGATGAATGATCCAATTTGTTTTAGGGTCCAACAAGATGAGGACTGTGTGCCCTTGCTGTGTAAGGTCATATTTAGTCCTAAGATTGTAATGAAAGAGAAATTTTGAACACCATGAGGCCCCCGAGTGACTGAACTCACCAACAGAAAGTGTTTGATGATAGTGGGTATCACTTACATAGGCCAGAGTTGCTATCCATCCAGTTGCTCCCTGGGAGGATTCCTGGAATATGGGTCTTCCAGGTTTAAATGAGGATGGTCCCAGAAGAAATGGAACCACCTGGTCACTCTAACATAGACTCTCATTTCTCTACCAACAACAATGGCAGGTTTTCCCTGAGCATCCTGCTTGAGGGAGGGAGTTCAGCCTCATTGTCTCAGGGCCTCAGAACTGGGGTAGCGACACTGGTCTGAGTGGACCACTGAGGGATCTGCCCAAGGCCAGCAGTTGCTTTGCCGCGGGTTCATGCAGGATGGGGGTGGAGATGGCTATGACCATTTTTTTTAGAGTTGGCATCTTGCTTTGTCCCCCAGCCTGCACCCAGGCTGGAGGATAGTGGCAAGATCTTAGCTCACTGCAGCCTCAACCTCCTGGGCTAAAGAGATCTTCATGCCTCAGCCTCCGGAGTAGCTGGGACTACAGGTGTATACATCATGCCTGGCTAATTTTTAAAGTTTTCTGTAGAGACAGGGTCTTGCTATGTTGCTCAGGCTGGTCTTGAACTCCTGGGCTCAAGAGATCCTCCCACCTCAGCCTCCCAAAATGCTGGGACTACAGGTAGGAAGCACCACACCCAGCAGATTGTGACCATCTTATAGTTTAACTCAGGGCAGAAACTAAGCATCCAGCATCACCTCCAACCACAATCGTCCTGTCCCTGGTTTGGAGCACAGGTCTTTTTAAGAATTACAGAGCTAGCTAGGCAGGTACTCAGACACAGGAGCAGACGTGGTATCTAAAGGAAAGGTCGTGAAGCCTCTGTCCTCTCTAACTGAACCTGCAGCTGTGTGGTGAGGAGGCTGACGTCTGCTGCAGTTTTGATTAGGAAAAGGAACAGTATGTTCCTCTCATCTGCTTCTCACAAGGAGAAAAATTGTTACTTGATGATGTCATGGGAATTCTAATCCCATGTGGAGAATTTTTAAGATGGTTTCCCATAACGAGATAAATGCCAGCCCCTCGAGGCAAATCCATGCACACAGAAAATAGGGTGGTTGTGACTTAGGGCTGGGGAGAATGGGAAGTAGGGAGGTGACAGCTAAAGTGCGTGGGCTTTGTTTTTGGGATGATAAAAATGTTCTAAGACTGATGTGATGGTGGGATGCACAACTTGGTGAATATGCTGAAACACACTAAGTTGTATACTGTAAATGGATCAATTTCATGGTATGGAAATGATATCTCAATAAAGTTATTTAAAAAAGAACAGCTTGACTTCTATCAAAAAACTTTCTTTCCCAACCAATCAATAATAGCAACCTCACCTGAACCTCAAACAAACAACAAATGCAAAACTGTCCAGGCGAAAGTACAACTCTTCCTCGAGGAGCGGTCTAACACTGTTTTCCACCTGGTACGTGGCCTTGCCTTCTTCTGTGAAGGACATTGGTAGTTTGCAAAGTTGGGCCTCAGTCTGGCAGTGCTGGCATCCGGCATAACCCTGGAAGTTGGGAAAAAGGCAAATTCAGGAGCCCTGCCTTAGTATTATTAAATCGGAACCTTCGGCCACAGGGCCCAGCCATCTGCATGTCATCAAGTCCTCCTGCTCGCTGACTGGGTACTGGTGTGGATGATGGTGGATCTGTGAATGAACGCCCTCCCGCTCAGTGACTCTGAATGCTGGTGTGAATGGAGGCGGTGTATCTATGAATGAAAGCCCTCCTGCTCATTGATTTTGAGCACTGGTGTGGATGACGCTGGATCTATGAATGAATGCCCTCCTGCTCACTGACTGAATGCTGGTGTGGGTGACGGTGGATCTATGAATGAACACCTTCCTGCTCGCTGACTTTGAGCACTGGTGTGGATGATCATGGATCTATGGACGAAAGCCCTCCTTATTAGGAATCACTGTGGATCAGTGAAGAAACCAAGAGGGATTTTTTTTTTAAAGATTGTCAAATATATTGTTTTCCCTCTAGCCTAACAGTTTAATTCTTCTGTGGTTGTATATTTTGGGGTGAGAAATAGCAATTAAGTGAAACAAAACACACCCCACAAGACACTGACTTGTAAGCCATGAAAAGCCTTTTAATGACAATTGGCATCACAGGTATAAATAAATAATCTTCTTCTTGCGATCTATGATATGTGCTACAAATATATTTTAAAACGTCCAGCCCAGGTTAGGAGGCTTCAAGGACCCTTTCTTAGCTACTGATTTTAGTAATTAAAAAAATAAACACAATAACCCCCCCTGGCATCTTTGTGAGCGTCCCCCTGCGGAGAGCATGAAAGGCTTGCAGGTGTCTTCGTCCTGCAGCCACAGCCAATGGTGCACATGGAGAACTGGAGTCAGGTGATCACGACGGGGCTTGTTTCACTGGTGTGGTCCTCAGTGCCATATGTGTGTCGCTTTGGATGAATGCATTTTTGCAATGTGCTGCTACACAATTATGCTGTTCAAAAACACAGTTGATTGACAATCTAACATAGATTTTATCTTTAGAGTTTATGCTGGTATACCCCACCCAACAAAGTGAAAAAAACAACTTAAAAACCCCACACACAGTTTGTATCTTGGTTCATGTTATGAGCATTTATGTATCATTTGTTATGTCTTGTGATAGACCCAGCCCACCAGGTTGGCTCTGATTATGCCTGAGTGTGGCCTCTTTTTTGATTTTTTTTTTTTTTCAGATGGAGTCTTACTCTGTCACCCAGGTGGGGGTGCAGTGGCACGATCTCGGCTCACTGCAACCTCTGCCTCCTGGATTCAAGCGATTCTCTGCCTTAGCCTCCTGAGTAGCTGGGATTACAGGTGCCCACCACCACGCCCAGCTAATTTTGTATTTTTAGTAGAGACGGAGTTTCACCATGTTAGCCAGTCTGGTCTTGAACTCCTGACCTCGTGATCCACCTGCCTTGGCCTCCCAAAGTGCTGGGATTACAGGCCTGAGCCACTGCACCCAGCCCTCTTTTTTGATTTAACCCAACTTTCTCCTATGCAGGAACATCCCCACAATGACAGGAGTAGATTCCCAAGGGGTCAGGGGTCAGATTCTCCTGGCCACATCCTGTCTGTACAGCCCCTCACAAGGCCACACCTGCTGGCTTTGCCCTATTGTAGTGGTGATGGATTGAGGACAGTTCCTCTCCTCGCAGAGAAGGCTCTGAGAGCTCCCTCCAATTGTACAAAACCAGCTACTATCAACAAAGCTGGAGGGATAGAGAAAAACATTCGAGTTACTACTTAAACAATGGATTAATTGACCTTGTTTCCAGGAACCCATCTGATGAATAGGAATATAATTTATGTTTCATTTAGGAAAAATATACTGCTTGATTCTCAGAAATAAACATTAAATATGAATGCAGTGGAAGTCTGAGACAGAGAGAAAAAAATAGGGAAAAGTGGAAAAGAAAAGATGATCAAGGAAAGGTGTAAAACTCCTTAGTTCTATCCCTGGAGGCATCACTGTTAGGAGACGTCTCCTCCCCGGACCTGTGGTGACAGTTGAAGGCTGTCCTCGAAAAGGTGAAAAAATGTCTCTTAGCAGGCCCTATTTTTATATTTTACTCCTTTATTAGAAATATAAACAGATGATTATTTCTATCTCTTTTTTATTTGTCTTTTTGCATTTTTTTAACAAATAATTTTTGGTAGCTTGTCTGTAGTATGTTTTGACTCATAAAATAACCTTCCTAATTTTGCCTGTGCAGTTCAGTAGCTTGGTCTGCACTCCCCATGGCCCAGACTTTATTCTCCTGACCTTTGAACATCCAGCATCACTGACTGCTGAAAATCCCTTGATACAAAAAAATGTCCTTTCCTGACTTCAAAACTTTCCAACTGGTCTAGCATGGCGCCCGGGACCTTCCCTTCCTAACCCGGCTGACAACTCCCTCTGCCCCACTTGGACCAGTTTCCAGTACAAGGAAGGCATCTGGGCAGGGCCCTTTGGCTAGAGGGGCCTAAGCCTTATCTTTGAGTTTCTCCAGATAGTTTCTGAGTTCCTGGGGGGCACCCACAGCCATGTCTTGGCACACCCATTTGATGTCCTCATCATGGCCGCTGACGATGGATTTCACCGTGGGGCAGCTGTCGTCCGGGGGGATGGTGGTAAAGGTGGTGAATTTCACCTTCTTCCTCTTGGAGGTGGGCGAGTGCAGGGGGTCCTGCTTCTGGTCTCTGCCCTGCCGCCCCCCAGAGTCGGCCGACCTGTGGATTTGGCTCTGCACGTGCTTGTGGGAGCCGCCGTTGAGCAGGAGGTGGTTGCTCTCCTCGCAGGCCCCCGGTCCGCGGTCTATGACGGTGGTGTGCTCATCCTGGGGCGGCGGCGCGTCCCCCACACTCTCCAGGAGCTCGGCCTCATTGCCGAGCCACACCCAGTCATGAGAGTGGGTCACGGAGGCCTGGCCTTCCAGGGGCACTTGCTTGTGCCTGTACTTCAGGGCAAAGGTGGCGCAGTTGATGAGGAAGACGAGGATGGCCAGGCAGAACACCCCCAGGAGGGCGTACATCCCGATCTCCAGGTCACTCAGGCCCCGCTGTGTCTGCACCAGGTCATTCTCCTCCAGCCCACTCCCGGCCTTGGGGAGGTCCACGTGGGCCGGGAAGTTGGTGAAGTCGATGGGGATGTTCTGCAGCTGCCCCTCTCCTGCCAGCCTGCCCCCGTCTGCCCGGCTGTTCTTCACCACTTTGTTGTCCAGCAGGGACCTGGCCGTGGTGGTGGTTCTCCGGAGAGCCCCCTCCTCGCGCTCCCCGGGAGAGCCGCCGTAGAAGTGTCCGTCCTGGCCTGTGCGCTCGTGGTGCTGACCCTTCTGCCGGCGGTCACTGGCGTGGTTCTTCATCTCATCTTTGTCATAGTCCCTGCCGGGGCTGGAGTCAGCATCGTTCTGTCCGAACTTGACCCTGATGTTGCCGATGCCCACGGCCAGGACGCTCTTGCGTTTGGATTTCTGGCAGGCCTCGGCGATCGTCATGTCCACTCGGACCAGCGGGCCCTGGCCTTCCCCTTCGGCCACCACGACGGGCCACCTGGGAGAGCGGGCCTGGGGGACCGACACGACAGCCTCGTCCTGGGAGGTGGCTGCCAGGGAGAAGTCCTTGGTGTCGTAGATGTCCAGGGGCGTCACTGAGCCATCGCTGAACTGCAGCCACGTGCTGACTACAGCTTCCTGCAGGGACACAGGCAGTTAGAAGACCACTTGGGGGGTGCCTCTTCCCTTAGAAACCCCCTCCTAGGAGGACACCCAAAGAAACAGGGAGTGGGACCCCAAATCCAGACCCAGTAGCTGATGCATCTGGGGACAACTCATACAGGGGCAGAGAAATCACCTTAATTTACATGAGAACAAATGAGAATGTGGCCAACAGCCCTCACATAATCCTTACGAGGAACAAACAAACTAAAAATCCCTAAGGGAGATGAGGTTCCAGGTGGCTTTATCCACACAGTGATCGCTTGAATCAGCTAGCTGGTGCATGGTCACAGACAGTGACTGGCTTCCAGGGCAGGCCCTGGTCATGTCGACACGCACCCCGTGATTAGTGGCCTGAGTATGATGAATGGATACAGCTGTTGTCTGTATCCAGCATGACGGCAAAGGCTGATGGGCGGGAAACACTGTCAGAGCCAAGGGCATTAGAAAGCAAGCTCCCTCTTCTCCCTGCACAGCCCCAGTGAATTAAGCTTCACCTGAGAGACAGGAGAACAAGAGCATTTTGCCTTTTAAGGCTGACCCTGTTGTGCCACTGCAGACGCTTTGCTTGGCTGCAGCTGGCTGGCAGTGAGGTGTGGGGTACAGCGCATGGCGTTAGCTGGTGGCCCCGTTCAGTGGTGCTGCCTTTGTTCTGCATGGGTAGCTGGAAATTCCCATCAGAGGGAAAGAGGAAGCTGAGGGCCAGTGTGAAGGGGCTACGTTCATTTCTCACTGTACTTCTGTCAGTGACCCAACAGCTATGTAAAAGTTATTTCCCATTGTGGAGACAGGTCAAAAAAATTAGACTTTATGTGCCTGGCTTATTTTACTCAAAATAATGTCTTTGGGCCCATCCACATTGCTGCAAATGACAATATTTCATTCTTTTTTATGGCTGAATAATATTCCAAAAAGAATTGAAAGCTACTGGCCTAGAAATGCCGCTCACAGCCATGCCCACGTGACTGGCAGATGCTCAGGTGCACAAGGCTTCCTGCTCTCGCCTTTTCTCCAGGGTGACAATGACCATCCTCTCCCCTTTGTGTGCCCAGAGCAAACATAACCCCACGGAAGGCCTTGTTTTTGACTTACCTGTGGGTACTTCTTTTTATTATTATTGTACTTTAAGTTCTGGGGTACATGTGCAGAACGTGCAGGTTTGTTACATAGGTATACATGTGCCACGGTTGTTTGCCGCACCCCATCAACCCGTCATCTACACTAGGTGTTTTTCTAATGCTGTCCCTCCCCTACCATTTGACCCAGCACTCCCATTTCTGGGTAAATATCCAAAGGATAATAAATTGTTCTACTATAAAGACACATGCACACGCATGTTCATTGCGGCACTGTTCACAATAGCAAAGACTTGGAACCAACCCAAATGCCCATCAATGATAGACTGGATAAAGAAAATGTGGCACATACACACCATGGAATACTATGCAGCCATAAAAAGGATGAATTCATGTTCTTTGCAGGAACATGACTGAAGCTGGAAACTATCATTCTCAACAAAGTAACACAAGAACAGAAAACCAAACACCGCATGTTCTCACTCATAAGTAGGAGTTGAGCAATGTGAACATACGGACATAGGGAGGGGAGCATCGCACACCAGGGCCCGTTAGGGGGTGGGGGGCTAGCTATGGGTACTTTTATTCTGCCTCCAAGAGTGGGAACTCCTTAAGGGCAGAGACTCTTAGTAGCTGCCCCAATGTTCAGTACTTAGGACAGAGCCTGGGTATAGATGGGGAATAGTTTTTCCTGGATGAATAGAGGAGGGTGAAATGTGTAAGCTAATCACAAAAATGACAGCCCTTATCCACCGGGCACTTGTTATGGGTCAGGTGTTGTTTGTAGCTATTTACAGAATGCATTTTCTCCTCTTTCGTGAAGTAGGTTGGGTTATGCTTCCTGCCCAAAGAGAGGTTAAGAAATGTGCTCACACACACACATATGTTCATCGCAGCACTATTCACAATAGCAAGGACATGGAGTCACAACAGCAAAGGAACAGAGTCAACCTAAATGGCAGCTGAGCCACAGCAAGTGCCCAGTACATATGGGCTCTCCATTTTGTGACTAGGATTGCACATTTCACCCTTCTCCATTCACCTAGGAAACACTATCCAGTCCATTAGTGATGAACTGGATAAAGAAAATGTGGTACATTTATATGATGGAATACTATGCAGCCATAAAAAGAACAAGATTCTGTCCTTTGCAGGGACACAGATGGAGCTGGAGGCCATTATTTTTAGCAAACTGATACAGAAACAGAAAACCAAACACTGCACGTTCTCACTTATAAGTGGGAGCTAAATGATGAGAAGACATGGACAGACAGAGGGAACAGCACACACTGGGGCCTATTGGAGGGTGGAGGGTGGAGGCTGGAAGCGGGGAGAGGATCAAGGAAAATAACTCATGGGCACTAACCGTAATACCTGGGTCACAAAATGATCTGTACAACAAACACCCATGACACAAGTGTACCTACGTGACGAACCTGCACATGTGCCCCTGAACTTAAAATAAAAGTTAAAAAGTAAAATAAAAAAGAACTATGTCCAGTCACGTGGTTAGGAAGAGGCAGGGTCAGGGCTGGAACAGATGTGGCTTCAGAGCTGAGCTCCTGACCACTGTGCTGGGGACCCCCGGGACAGCCACAGCCAGAGCCCATGTATCAGCCCCACAAAGACCACGACAACTCACCCTCTGCTGAGAAAGTCATGTAGCTGCCTCCTTTCCTCTCTGCCTTGTTTTTTACAGCAAACAGGTCTGACCTGTGGCCTTCCTGGACCTTTGTCCCCATCCATCCCGGACACTGTCATTGCAGCCCAGGGAGGCAGCAGGCACCCTCTCCATGGACGGGGCATGGGAAAATCCTACCTGCTGAGCCAGAGATATAGCAGCAAAGCTAGTGTGTGCTCTGAGCCTTGGCTGGAGATGTCTGCTCTCAAAATCAAAAGCCCACACTTGGGTGTGATACTGTGTGGTATGGGAATTGGGAGAAAAGAAACTCACTTGGAGCTGGACCTGTGCAAATGCAAATACAACCTCCTTCAGAACAAAACTAAGCCAAACAACCAGGGTTCGAGAGGCATTCATGATACAAAGAAAGAAAGGTTATAACCTGTGGGTGGGAAGGCTGCACCATGAGAGGGAACATTTACACAGGAAGGCGAGCAGGCTGATATGTGAGATCACAGAAGACTCCAAAGGCTATAACATAAAACAAACCAGCAAGAAACAATACTCTATGAAATAAAACGTAACGTAAAACAAATCAACAAAAATAGTCTATGAAATAAAATTAAAAAGAAATTAAAAGCTTAATTAAAAAATTAAAGAGACATTAAAAGGAGTTGGAATTGTCTTAACAAAAGTGAATGGGGCCCAGGCATGGTGGCTCACGCCTGTAATCCCAGCACTTTGGGAGGCTGAGGTGGGTGGATCACCTGAGGTCAGGAGTTTGAGACCAGCCTGGCCAACATGGGGAAATCCTGTCTCTACAAAAAATGCAAAAATTAGCTGGGCATGGTGGTGCCCACCTGTAATCTCAGCTACTTGGGAGGCTGAGGCAGGAGAATCGCTTGAACCCGGGAAGTGGAGGTTGCAGTGAGTCAAGATTGTACCACTGTACTCCAGCCTGGGCAACAGAGCAAGAATCTGTCTCAAAAAGAAAAAAAAAAAACAAAAGCAAATGGAAACAGAGCAGGAAGGAAGGGGAGCAAATAGCCATGTAGAATTTCTAGAAAGGAAAACCATGGTCCCTGAAGTCAGTGACTCAATGGGTGGTTCGAACAGCAGATGAGACGTGTTGGAGGAGAGAATGACTATGGTGGGAGACAGAGCCGCCCACGTTACCCCAAAAGATCCACAGGCATATAAAGAAACAAAACTGTGACGGGCAGGTGAAAAGAAAAGAAAAAAGAGAGAATGAGAATATCCAACGGTTGTTTGGTAGGAATTCCAGAAGGAAACATTGGAGTAGCCTGCGAGCAAGCAATGTTCACAGTAATGACTCTACATCCCGCAGGACTGAGGAAGAATGCCTGTGGTTAAAAAAAAAAATTCTGATGACATCGTTTGAGCATCTGCGTCTAGCTGTAGCTGAAGATCCGAATGCCTGGACATGAACTGATGCGTCCTGCTGTGTGTGAAGGCGGGCTGAGCTGGGTCATATCACTTGTAACGGTAAGCCCTGGCCAACGCCAGCTGGCTCTGAGGGGTGAGCCCGTGTAGGAAACTTTGGGAGGGTGTGGAGCTCTCTCTGGGGGGCTTCCCGCTTAGCTCCTGCTAGCTCAACTTTCAATGATCAACTGTGCTTTTTTTTAAACTTATCTTTTGCCCAAGGGCACTCTCTGGCTTCTGGAACCCCTGTGGTTGTGCGTACAGCAAGATGTGCCAGGGAGTGAATACCCGCTGTGGGCAGCCCTCAGTGAAAGACGACAGAGTTGTGTTTATCCCAGATCCCTTGCCCCCCGAGTGCAGTGACTCTCTTGGCCTTTCCAGATGTACAGTCTCCCAGCAGGCAGGCGCTCCGGCGACCCCTGGCGGTGGCTGAGGTGGTAACACACTGCTGGTTGCATTTCTCTTCCTCCCATCAGCCCCGGCTTCTCTGCTGGCGTTGTCTTTACCACTTGAATAAACTATGCACTTGAATCCTTGTCTCTGGCTCAGCTTCCAAGCAGACCAAAACGAACACAGAAGAGAGGCTCAGGGATGCTGGGGCTCACCTTTGTCACCTCTGTCCACATAAGCTGATGAATCACACAACCAGACAAGCCCTAATGCCTCAATCTCACACACGAATACCAAGTGATTTTTCATTTTCCTATCCTACTTTCTTTCTTTTTTTTTTTTTTTGAGTGAGTTTCACTCTGTCGCCCGGGCTGGAGTGTAATGGCATGATCTTGGCTCACTGCAACCTCCACCTCCCAGGTTCAAGTGATTCTCCTGCTTCAGCCTCCCAAGTAGCTGGGATTACAGGTGTCTGCCACTATGCCCGGCTAATTTTTGTATTTTTAGTAGAGATGCGGTTTTACCATGTTGGCCAGGCTGGTCTTGAACTCTTGACTTCAGATGATCCACCTGCCTTGACCTCCCAAAGGGCTGAGATTACAGGCATGAGCCACTGCGCCTGGCCCCTACTTTCTTTAGAGCAAACAAGGCACAGGGGACGTACAAGCCACTACCCTCATATTTATAGGTGTGAAACTCTTTCAGATTTTGTATTTCAAAGTTGAAAAGGTCACGAACAAGGTGCCAGCCTTCTACACTCTAAGGGCTGAGATAAAAGACTTAACAGTGTGCAAGTTCATTGTGGCTGACGTTTCGTCTTGAATTAATTTTTCTTCACAAACCAGATGGAGAAAGAAGTTAACATACAACAAGCCCCCGAAAGGCAGATAATCGGAACGAAGGTCTCAGAACACCCTTGTCTTGCCAAGATCCATCTGCATCAGCCTCGTCGCATGATTGAGACTAACTTCTTCCATTAGCTCATTACAGAGAGGCTGGAATGTAGCGTTTCATCAGGAGAAGCCAACGCATTTCCCCAAAGATGAGAAATTCTGAATGACTTAATGTAACACATGCCCAGAAATGATTTAGAGCTCCATCCTTTCAGGAGCCGTGACTGCAAATCAGATGAACTACATCCACAAATCCCCCTGAGTCAGTGCTAGGGGATGCCAATTACTGTCAGCTGATGAAGACAGATGGGTGACACGAGATGGGGGTCGCCCGGCTGTGCCCCATGCCGGGGGGTTGCAATGCCAATCGCCCACCCTAATTCATTATCCATTCTCAGCAAATAGCTTCAAGCTTTCAGCTTTCCTCGACTCGTTTTAATCCCAAACATGAGAGTATTACTCTGCTCTTTGTAAACCAGAAAACGCCATGCTGATTTCCTGCCCTATCTGCTCTCAGAGAGAAGAACTGAAGCCAGCACTGTGGGCTGGATGCGGACCTGCACGCACCCCAGGTCCCTCCTGTTGGCACTCTGGGGCAAAATCAGGTAGCAGCTGTCTCCTCGTTAGGCAGAATTCCTAGAATGGCCCACCAAAGATGTACCCCAATTCCCAGAACATGGGTGTAGGGTGAGTGATCATTCTCGTGATTATGTTATGCTGTTACATGACAGCTGATAGAGTGATTTTCCTGGATTATCTGGGTGAGTCCAGTGAAATCACATGAGTCCTTAAACGCATAGCGATTTCTCTAGCTGGTGACAGAAGGGGAAGCTGGAGAGACGGGGAGCATGAGAAGGACTCCATACACTGTTGCTAGTGTTGAAGCCGATGAGGGTAGGGTGGGGAGTGAGAAGGAATGCAGGTGGACTTGAGGGGCTAAGAGAGGATTCCGGCCAATAACCAGCCAAGAATTGGCAGCCTCCGCCCTACCACTGCAAAGATCTGGATTCTACCAACAAAGATGATTCTGGAAGTGGATTCTTTCTTAGAGCATGCTGGCAAGAACCTAGGCAACCCACACTGTGATTTCAGCCTTCTGATACTCTGAGCATGAATCCAGCGGAGCTCACTCACCGCGCTGTGCGCTAGCGAATAAGTGCACTTTGTTTTCAGCTGCTAAGTGTGTGGCAGTGGTTGCATAGCAGCAGATAACGGGCACGTCTCTGTGCTCTGAGCATCCTCGCTCTAGCTCCTCGTAGACCGCAATACTGGACAAGGCAGCCACATGGATTTTACACAGCCTGCACTGCTTGCTTCTAACCCCAGCCCAGCCCCGGTAAGCATTTGAGTTTGCAGCCCTTGAACTGCACTGAAATCCTGTACAGTGGTTGGAACTGTCCAATCCCCCCTGGAAGAACGCAAGCCCCTAGATTTGGTCATCATGCCCGCGCCCCTGGGCATCACTGCCCTCTGTTTGCAGCATCATGCCTCTGCTTTGTAGCATTGTCGTGTTCCTGCTAGCACACGCCAGGGAAACCCAGCCCCTACTCTAACCCCCGGGCCCTGTCGCCTGTCACAGCCACACGACAGCTCCTCCAGCATTGTTTAGCCCACAGTGGGGTGTGGATTGAATCTGAGCTTCCTCCCCGGACTGACTGCTTCTTGTGGCCGCAAGTCACCAGAGGAAACTGGGTGTGAAGCAGAATGTCTGCTCTGATGGAGCATCCAAGGCCCTGTGTGCTCTCACTAAAATAATGCTCATAATACCAGCGGGCATTCCCAGGAAAAGGGCTAACACTGGATGGCATGTGCCGGCCGCTGTTTTTAGCACTCGACATCATCAAGCCGAATTTAATTTGCAAACGGACTCTCACAGGTGTTGTTACTTTCTCATTAAGGATTGAGACACGGGTGAGGTGTCTTGCCTGAGGTTACATAGGTTGTAAGGGACATGGCTGTGATGCCATCTGGGCCTTCTGGCTCCTAAGTCTGTCCCAACGATGACGTCAGAAGCAGAAAGTCTTGCAGACAAGGCCAACACCCATATGCAGGTTGCTAAGGTCAGACGGGCACATCCTGGCTGTGTTACGTGGATCATTCTCCCTACTCTCTTTCCAGCATCCTGTCTTCCAGCTCAGCTCTAAGAGTCATTCAGTCACTCAACCAGCATTTATTCTGCACCTACTGTGTGCTGGCCCTGTGATTGTCAATGGGGACAGAGCAATGATCAGGGGGCTTGTCTTGTAGAAGCTTATATCCTATGGAGGAGAAACATGCTTTGTGTGGTAGGAAATGGGGCTGAATCAGACCCATTCGCTGTGAGCGAAGGCACTGATGAGAAGACGGTATCATAAGTGGGTATGAAAATGAGAAGGAGCCGCACTCAGCGGTGAGGGTGGTGTGTTTCAGGCAAAGCAACGGCCATTGCAAAACCCCTAAAGAAGTGCGAAGGGAGTGTGTGCCTCAAGTGGGATGAGAGAGGCGGAGGGCTGCGGAAGAGGAAGTCCGAGATCAGCCAGGGGCTGTGGCACGTGCAATGTCAAGGAATACAGTCTCTTTCTAAGTGCACTGGCAAGTCATCGGAGCATTTTAAACCAGTGTGGCATGATGTGATTTATGGCTCTTTAAAATTATACTTTAAGTTCTGGGGTACATGTGCAGAGCGTGCAGGTTTGTTGCACAGTTATACACATGCTGTGGTGGTTTGCTGTATCCATCACCCCGTCATCTACATTGGGTATTTCTCCTAATGCTACCCCCCCACACCCCCTGCCCCCCAACAGCAGTTTTAAGGCGTACTCTGCTCTTGAGAGGAGCAGGGAGTGCAGGGGTGAGAACGGCAGCAGGGAGGCCTGGTGAGGAGGCTGGTGACGGTCTGTGTTGCTCAAAAGCTACGTGGGCAAGGTGAGCACTTTGCCTGCAATGACTTGGCCTCCATGGTGCCATGTGGTCCTGCTGACCTGCCCCCATCTCTCCCTCCACCCTGCCCTCTGCTGAGGCAGGCACAGTGGCTGACCCTGTTCCCTCTCAACCTCTGACATTCGGCCCCTACCTGTTTGGGGGTCCGCAGCAGCTCCTCAGCGGTGGCCACAGCTGTTACGGCCTTGCTGTTTTCTGCATTGGGGTAAAGGGCGACGGACAGCCTGGCCACGAGCTGGATGGCCAAGTCTGTCACCGACACTTTGTCATCTAGCACGGTTATTGTCTTCTCCGCCAGGATGGAGTCCGACAGTGGGGACAGCACCTGCGGAATTGGCAGGACACAGGAGAATCCATCACACGTTTCCAGAGGTCAGCCCCCTTCCCAGCAATATTTCTTCCATCCCAATAGGCCTGAGGTCCAGAATACAGGGCAAAGGAGTTCCATATCTACTTCACTCTATACACTGGCCCATCTCATGCCTTCGTGATAATCAAATAAAGTCACCCCTTCCCCAAGACACCTTAATTCTTTCTGTTGAAAAATTGGAATATATATTAAAATCCATTCTGTCTTTAAAAGGGAATGATCTCTCCTATTTAGATGAAGTATGCTTGTACAGTGCACAACCTGGTTAACTGTACATGATGATCCTGTTAAACAGGTTCATGAAGAGTTGAATTATAAATTTACAAAAGTGAATTATAAATAGTTCACTCCTCCCACCACCACCACAATGTATCCTCTGCTGAAACACTGCTTTCTGCCTCATCTTGTAAGCCAAATGTCGGGCTTGAGATGTCCAGGGGAAACAATAGAAATGTGCTAAACATTTCCACATATGGTATAGGGATCCTGAATGACATTCCAGAAAGGTGGATTCAGAAGGGTGGGACTTGAGGGGCTGAGGAAAAGGCCGTCCATGCCCCATCATTTATCCTTAACATTTACCATTCTGTACACTTCCTCAAGTGCAAAAGAGAGAGTAGGATTTCCAAGAGTTCGTTGGAGAAGTAAATGACAGGACGACAGAGTGACTGAAGGAGGGAGAGATGAGAGGACGGATCCGTGCTTTTTCCCTGGGCTGCTGGTAGAAGCGGTGCATAGAGAAGAGGGTGGCTACTTCTAAGAAGGCGCAGGGGGAATACGTTAGGAGAGTGTGCGCTAAGTAGGAGAAGCAGAGGTGGGAGGCGGGTGCTGGCAGGTGGTGGGAATGGTGGATGCAGCCGTTGGGAATGAGGTCACACGGGGAGCTGAGAGAGTGCAGCTGCCACCTTCTCCATTCTGAGTGGAAGGAGACTGGATTCTAGATCCATCCTGGACCCATCTTCCTGTGTCCCCACAATACCATCTGGAGCCATCACAGGGTTAAGGAATCGGCCGCAGTGACCTGCCCACCCTTTGAGTCTCCCTCAACACCGCACACACGCCCAGTGCTGGGGACACGGAGACTCCGGTTCCCTACCTGGATGGTGGTCATCCCGACCTCTCGCCCCACCAGGACCCGGCTGTCCTGCAGGGTGGCCACGTGCGGCTCCTCCAGCTTCATGAAATCTGCCACCAGGTGAGTGACGTCGAACTGCCAGTCGGGACCCAGCAGGTGGCTGGGCTGACCCCATGGGCCGGCGCCCTCGGACACAAACTGGGTGAGGACCCGCACGGTGGCGTGCTGGTACTGCAGCGCGCAGCCCCGGCCCCGCCGCTCCTCCTCGTCCTCATCCTCGCTCTCACGAGTGGGCCTTGTGGGAAGGGACAAAGAGCTCTGAGATTCAGGGAGAGGAGTCTCAGATGTTCTTGAGACAGGCAGGCGCCCTCCTCAACCTCAAGGAGACAACACTGAAGACACGAGCCCCAGGACCACCCAGCGGGCACCAGGCCTATCTCTAGGCAGCATCTCCTTCTCGAATACATTTACAGAAAAATAAAAGACAAGGGTTAATATGTACTAAACCTGCACTGTCTCATAAGGAGCCATTGGCCACATGTGGCTATTTTAATTTTTGTTAATTAATTATTATTATATGTTTAGAGACAGGGTCTTGCTCTGTTGCCCAGGCTAAAGTGCAGTGGTCCATCCTAGCTCAATGCAGCCTTGAACTCCTGGGTTTAGGTGATCCTCCTGCTTCAGCCTCCTGAGTAGCTGGGACTATAGGCATGCACCATCATGCTTGGCTAATTTTAAAAAAAAAATCCGTAGAGATAGGGTCTTGCTATGTTGCCCAGGCTGGTCTTGAACTCAAGTGATTCTCCCACATTGGCTTCCCAAAGTGCTGGGATTATAGGCATGAGCTACCACACCCAGCCCTAAATGTTAATTTAAATCAATAAAAATTAAACAACAAAAAAATTGAACTTTTCCGCCACACTGACTACAGTCTAGCCACTCCAGAGCTACCTGTGCTAGTGACCACCATATTGGACAGAGTGGTTCTAGAACATTCCACCACAGTAGAAAGTCCTACTGGACAGAGCTGTCTTACACACTTGAGATGCGGCAGGTCCCATTCTATGCTTCCACATGTATGAACGGTTTTAGCCTCATAAGGCTACGAGGCAAACTCATAATGATTCTCACAACCAGACGAGGAAACTAAGGCACAGAGAGGTTATGTAGCTCGCCCACAGAGCTGATTAGTGGCAGAGATTGGACTGGAGCCCGGGAGTCTCAGTTCCTCCCCCTCAGGGATGTGGAACAAACTTACTGTCTTGGCTACTCATGACCACAAACTGATCTGAAGGACTGGCTAGATTCATGGCTGTCCTTTCCCATGAGCCAAGTGCCTTCAGCTTCTCCTCACAGAGACGGATTCCGCATCTCACTGTCCTGCTTACTCTCCTTGAGAAGCTCTCCCTTAAGAGAAAGGCCCTGTTGCCTGTGGGACTGGCAGGAAAAGAGCCCTGATGGTAGGGGGTGTAACATTCCAGGCGGGAAGCTGGGAACTCAGCGACACCTTCGCTTAGCTAACATCTGCTAATCCGGGGGTCACAGAGCTGAGAAAACAAGACCCCATACCCTTACAGGTTACAGACGGACAGTGCAGAATCCCAGATAACAAATCAGAGGCTTCTGGCTACCAGGGAGCCCAGGGGCCATTAAAATGCAATTAAATTTTATTTGATAATTTGATCTGCACAAAGCAATTCAAACTTAGAGATATGCATAAAGCTCAGAGGAGGACTTTGCCATTTTTCTTGGAGAAAATAAAAGAAACTTCAAATTGCTTGGTAACAGAGATGCTAAAAAAATGTATTAAACTCCATCGTGTCATTTCGGGAGAGCCTCTTTCAAGAGCCAGCCTCGTGTAAGCCACAGTGTAGAGTACAAACAGCCTGGGTTCCACACAGATCTGCTGTGGAGCAGCTTTTGGGCCTGGCTGGGTTATCTGGGAGCCCTGGGGAGACGCGGCTGCTGAGCTCATACCAGCACCTCTTAAGCACTGGGTCCTTTAGTGCTAAGGTCAGTACATAAAGCTGTTGTTTCGGCTCTAGGGTGTCTCCCCATCCCAAGCTCACCTCTTACTGGTCACAATGGGGACCCTCCAGCCCTTTATCTGGCTGAGCTCTGTGTCAGAGACCTCGATCTGCAGGGGCAGCCGGGGCACCCACACGGTGACATGCAGGGGGGCGCTCAGGTACTGGTATGCGAAGGTCACCACCGCATCCGTCTTGCCTTTGATCTCTTTGCCATTGACAAAGATGTAGTCACAGCGGTCAGACACCTGCACAGACAGAGGGAGAAAGGACGGGGGAGACGTTCACGGGGCTTTGGAAACCATCGTTTTTTTGTTGTTCCTATTCTCTTGCGAAGCACAAATCCTTCATTCGGGTTTCTCCTAATGCAGAGCCTGAGACAAGACTTGGTGCGCTCAGTTTAATTCGGAGGTGACTCCAGGGAGCAGGGGTGAAGGAGCAGACGAGGGAGACAGAGAAAGAAGAAAAGCCAATAGGAAGGTGACTTTCTGAGGCTGCTACAGGGACCGTACAGGGACCGTGGGCTCAGCTTTCAGAGACTTCATGAAAAGTATCTAGAATTATCCACCTGAGGGGCAAGAGGTGGGAATATCTTTTAGCTGCCAGCTTATTCCTACTGGTTGAGGGCTGCCCCTGCCTGGGACAGAAAACATACAGCAGACTGAGGTGAGACTGCAATCAAGAAGCGAACGTGAACTTCACAGAACTGCCGCTGTAGCTGAAATCTGGGCGGGCTGAGTAATTTGATGTGAGTACCAGAGGGGTTCGCGCCCTGGGCAGGTGTGTCTTTTCAGAAATTAACCGCACCCACAACCCACCCCTTTCAGCCTCCAAGGATGCAAAGGGCCTGTAGTGCCTTCCTCCCTGCGTGGTTCTCACCAACTCCGAGGTCTCTCCCCTCCATGCACATGCGGACCTGACGCAGGTTCTTTATGGCCTCCAGGCTTTGGCAAGGCCGGTCCCTTTTCCTGGAAGCACCCCCCATCCCTATATGCCCGACCTGCTCCAGCTCAGGGGCTCCTGGGACACGTCTTCCATGACCCCATGGGATTGTTTGTATAATACATGTTCATTACGTGAATGGCAGATCACAGAAGGGACGACCAACCTGTGTTCCCCTTTCCTTTTCCCCTTTCTGGCAGTTTGCTGTCTCAGGAAAGGTATGAGACAGAGCAGAATAAAAACACACAGACAAAAAAATAAAGTTTGCAAGTATCTGGCTTTTGTGTTCCAAGGCTATTCATTCAAATATGACTTGCTCTACAGCCCAGTGGCCATTCCCAGTGCAGCAAGGAAACAGCAGAATGATGCCTATGGTCTCAAGCAGGCAGGAAGGGTCGGTGTGGACAACAATGAGGCCCATTGAGAAGGTAACCTGTGTGCACTGTGACCGGTAAAGGATACCCCCTAGCAACTGCAAACAGAAGACTGTAAGACAGTTCCCTTCCCCAAGGCCTTGGCAATAGTTAAGTTCCCTGGAAATTAGTTTCTGCCACTATGATGAATTGAAAACCAAAAATAGAAACCAAGTTGGGTTACAGAGAAACAATATGACCCACCTTGAATGGTCAAGTTTATCAGATGTGATTTAAATGGGTCCCATGTGTCCATATCACCTCTTAAACTAAGAAATCCTTGAAGGCAAAAAGTACATCTTGTTCATTTTTCACCTCGGGGTTCCTTACACCAGCTGCTTATGAAGCAGGAGCTCAGTGAAATGGATATTGCATGGATGAACGGATGCATGAGTAGACGGATAGACAGATGAACAGATGGAGGAGTGCACACACTGATGCACAGACAGATGGACAGATGGAGAAATGGATGAACGGGTGGATGGACAGGTGAATGGGTGGTGGATACATGGGTGGATAGATGGATAGACAGGTGAACTGATGGATGGATGCACATGCTGATGGACAGACGGATGGACAGATGGAGAAATGGATGAATGGGTGGTGGATACATGGGTGGATAGATGGATAGACAGGTAAATTGATGGATGAAGGCACATGCTGATGGACAGACAGATGGACAGATGGAGAAATGGATGAATGGATGGATGGATGGACAGGTGAATGGGTGGTGGATAAATGGATGAATAGGTGGATTGATGGATAGGCAGATGAACTGATGGATAGATGCATACACTGATGGACAGACGGATGGATAGATGGACAGGTGAATGGGTGGTGGACAAATGGGTAGATAGGTAGATAGATGGATAGACAGATGAACTGATGGATGGATGCACATGCTGATGGACAGACGGATGGACAGATGGAGAAATGGATGAATGGGTGGTGGATACATGGGTGGATAGATGGATAGACAGGTGAATTGATGGATGAAGGCACATGCTGATGGACAGACAGATGGACAGATGGAGAAATGGATGAATGGATGGATGGATGGACAGGTAGATGGGTGGTGGATAAATGGGTGAATAGGTGGATTGATGGATAGGCAGATGAACTGATGGATAGATGCATACACTGATGGACAGACGGATGGATAGATGGACAGGTGAATGGGTGGTGGACAAATGGGTAGATAGGTAGATAGATGGATAGACAGATGAACTGATGGATGGATGCACATGCTGATGGACAGACGGATGGACAGATGGAGAAATGGATGATTGGGTGGTGGATACATGGGTGGATAGATGGATAGACAGGTGAATTGATGGATGAAGACACATGCTGATGGACAGACAGATGGACAGATGGAGAAATGGATGAATGGATGGATGGATGGACAGGTAGATGGGTGGTGGATAAATGGGTGAATAGGTGGATTGATGGATAGGCAGATGAACTGATGGATGGATGCATACACTGATGGACAGATGGATGGATAGATGGACAGGTGAATGGGTGGTGGACAAATGGGCAGATAGGTAGATAGATGGATAGACAGATGAACTAATGGATGGATGCACACATTGATGGACAGACACATGAATGGACGGATAGACAGGTGAATGGCTGGTGGATAAACAGGTGAATCTGTCAATAGACTGATAGATAAACAGATGGATAGATGCACACATCAATGGACAGAAAGAAGGATAGATGGATGGATGGACAGGTGAATGGCTGGTTGATTGGTTGATAAATGGGTGAATCGGTTGACAGATTGACAGACAGATAAACGAATGGATGTGAGCACCAGAGGTGTCCATCAATGGACAGAAAGAAGGATAGATGGATGGATGGACAGGTGAATGGCTGGTGGATAAATGGGTAGACAGTTGGACAGACGGACAGACAGGTGAACAGAGAGATGGATGCACACATTGATGGGTGGCTGGATGGATAGATGAATGGCTGGTGGATAAATGGGTGAATAGGTGGATAGATGGATAAACAGATGGACAGATGCACACATTGATGGACAGATACATGAATGGATGGATGACAGGTGAATGGGTGGTGGATAAATGGGTGACTAGATCGATAGGTTGATAGATGAACAGATGGACAGATGCACACATGGATGCACAGACAGATGGACAGAGGGATGGATGAGCAGGGCCTGCCCTTCATGGGATGCCTGCTTCAGGACAGTCATCAAAGATCTTGGGGTTGATGGAAAATGCAGTGAGAGACTGAGATGAGATGGAGCCAAAATCCACAAAAACACAAGAAGTTAATTCAAAAGTTTCTAGAAAGTTCTCGGGCAGTGTTTCCTAGCCTTTCCTGGGTCATTCACTCCTTCGAGAATACACATAAAGCTATTTATTGCTAGAGAAATGCACATACATACAGTTTAGTGGAACATCTCAGAGTTAATGAAGTCACTCAGAAACCCCTCACATAGCACTTAGCATACTAAGCTCTAATTGCTGATTTGCTTATCGGTCTCCTGTCTATATCATGTATTTTGGAAAGAACAGAGTCCCCTTCTGGGGGTCTGTGGCCTCAGCCAAATAACATCCAGTGCTGAGCAAAGAACTCTTGTAATCTGATCACCCTCTCTTCCCCCAGCTTCCGGGAACCATGGATGGCTACTCTGGGCTCAATTTTCATCTTCAACGTGCACTTCTGTTTGGAGAGGCAGCTGGTGAGGGCTGGGCTGAGAGAATTTCCTCCATCTGCTGGGGACAGTGGCAGGGAGCAGTTGGGAGGGGAACACACGGATGGATCTTCTCATTCATGGTCAAGAGTGGTTTAAAAATGTTTACATGCTGATTAAAGATGGAAGACAATTTTAGTTGCCGTCCCAGGCTTGTCATTAGCTGGTGAACACTGCCCTGGATCTGGGAAGGCATTAGCATAACAGCCGAGCAAGAGTTATATCAGTAATCACTTCTTTAATCAATGTTGTAATTTACAGACCATTGACTCTTCTCATTTATTACCTTTCTGAGCTCTGGTGGGAGGAAACCTGGCCGCTCCCGAATATATAAATAATTAGGAGCAATGCCAAGGGTATGAGGTTGCCGTGCATGATAGAGCCGTCACTGCTATTCCTGAAGGTGTCATAAACGCCTGGGGACATCTCAGGATGCATTAATCATCTCCTAAGTGGCTAGCAGTGAGAGCAGAACCACCGTATTAAAGAATGAGCCTGCTCATCTACACAAAGGAACCAAAACCCCACAGGAGTCTTTTTAGTCCCTCGGCTTTGTTTCTTAGCCTGCTTTCCATCCTTCTTCGTGGATGAATTGCCCGTTGAGAAAACTGCCCACTGGACTCCACTCACTCTGACATTTAAACTATGCGGGCAGAAGGCATGGTGGTCAAGGCCCAGATATCAGTGTCTGTCTGTAAGGATGCGGGGGCGGTCGGGTCATGTGGGGCTTGGTGGAGCCACATACGGTCAGTGGCCATATTCTGTTACCACTCAGGCTTTGGCACCTTCCTAATGGCACCTTCCTGAGACTGCACCTGCCTCCCTGGGGAGAGCCTCGGGGTCACTTTCCAAGGGGAAGGCAGAGGCATCTACCAGTCAGCCATGGATGTCTCATGGAAGCCTTGCCTGAACTGTACTCTAGCCAAGCTGCTTCTCAGACTCGAGTGAGCCTCAGGGAGGGCCTGTTGGCACAGACTGCTGAGTGTCCATCTCAGATTTGGCAGGTCTAGGCTGGTGACCCACACGGGCATTTGTAATGAACGCCCACGGATGCTGTTGCTGCTGCTGCTCTGGGTACCACTTTGAGACCCACTCACGATGGGAATCATTTAGTTATGATGCTTGAAAGTGCATCTCTGTGCTGACACCTCCTAAACTCCTGCCTCTGGACATCCACCTGCTTCTTCCGCGTCTCCCTCGGGTCTCTAATTAGCATCTCAAGCTCAACGTGTTCAAAAATCAAACTCCTAGGACAGTTTCTGTGCATCTCAGGGCACTGAGGTTGTGCTGGAATGAAGTTCACGGGAAAATCAAAGGTGCTTTTCCTGTACACCCGTTTGCAGACCTGCCCTTAATAACATCCCTGCTGCACATTTGCAAGGTGCTTTCAGGTCATTTTCTTTTTTTTTTTTTCAGCTAAGGTGTTTTATTGATTAATAGTAGATTGTACATTTCAAAACTGCTGAGAGAAAGTTTCGAATATTCTTACCACAAAAAGTTATTTGAGATGACGAATATGCTTAGCTTGACTTAATCATTGTATTAAGAATACACTGTATTCATACATCATATCACTTTGTACTGCATAAATATATACAATTACAATCTGCCAATTTACAGTATAACAAAAAATTTAAAAAGAAAACAGCAAAGAAGTCCAGGCGTGGTGGCTCACACCTATAATCCCAGCCCTTTGGGAGGTCGAGGTGGGCAGATCACCTGAGGTCAGGAGTTTGAGACCACCCTGACCAACATGGTGAAACCCTGTCTCTACTAAAAATACAAAGAAAACTAGCTGAGCATGGTGGTGGGCATCTATAATTCCAGCTACTAGGGAGGCTGAGGCAGGAGAATCGCTTGAACCTGGGAGGCAGCGGTTGCTGTGAGCTGAGGGTACTGTGAGCTGAGGGTACTGTGAGCTGAGGTTACAGTGAGCTGAGATCGCACCACTGCACTCCACCAAAAATCAAACCAACCAACAAACAAAGAAACAGAAAAGAAACCCAATTTTTAAAAACAACTTTTAAGGCTTTATTTTTACCATAAAATCAATTTTGCTTCCTAGGCCACCAGGTTTCTTCTCGTTACCATTTGTGTGATTTGCCTTTTCCCCTCTTTTACTTTAAGCCTTTCTGGAGCCTTCTGTATCCTGGATGTTTTAGATGCTTTGTAAAAATAAACACTTACAATGGTTTCCTTCTGGAAGTTTTCTCTGTAATTCATTGTTCTTTTGCTGGAACTTTTAGCACATTCTTGCGAGTTACAACGGACATTTTACTTGGATTTATTTCTACTGCATTATTTGTGCCATCTGTTCGTCCATTCTGTTTTCTTTTTGCTTATTTTTATCTCACTTTTGGCCTTCTTTGCCCATTGTTTTCATACTCAGTTTTTCTAGAGCTATGGACAGCAGTTATGATCCCATTCTGTAGATGAGAAAACTGAGGCCCACCACGGTTGCCGCTCATCCAAACTGGAGAGTTAGAGTGAGAACTATCTATAAGAGTCAGTTCAGGACTTGAATGGACTGTCTCAGCCACGTTGTTTATACTGGGATTATGGCCTTGGCTGAAGTCATCCTTCCTGCCATGTGGCGATTTGAGTCATTTGCATTCCTGTGGGCAGGTGGGCAGGGGAAAGGCAGGTGCTGAGAGAGGCCACTGGCCAGCAACTGTGGCATGCCTGTGGCAAGGGACCAGTGGCAGTCCGGAACCTCTCCTCCAGTGGCTCTGCCCGCACTTCCTCATCCCTTCCCCCAGGGGCCACGCGGAAAGGCTGTCTCTTTCCAAGACCAGGCAGGGAACAGATGGTCCACACAAACCTGAACTTGAGGACTGCTGATTGCAGGGGTGGGAGGGTTAAGGGAAAACAGTGTGAGTGGGGAAAGCACGCCAGGGCTCGGAGGCAGGCGGTGGGTTGCTCTGCATCCTCCAGAATTCACGTCTGCCTGGAACCTCAGACTGTGAGCTTGTTTGGAAATAGGGACTTGCAGATGTAATTACTTAGGGGTTGAGATAAGAATATACTAGCTTACGGCAGGCCCTAAGTCCAATGACTGTATCCCTAGGAGGAGAGGTGAGACACAGAGACACACACACAGAAGGTGATGTGAAGACACACACAGAGAAGGTGATGTGAAGTTGGAGGCAGAGATGGGAACAATGCGCCTTGAGGCCGAGGGATGCCGGAAACCACCAGGAGCTGGCAGAGGCAGGAAGGGTCGTCCCCTAAAGCCTTCAGAGCAGTGCAGCCCTGTCCACACCTTGACTTTAAACCCTGGCCTCCTCAACTATGGAATAATGCATTTCTGTTGCTTTAAGACACAGTTTATGTTACTGTGTTACAGCAACCCCAGACACGAGTACAAAGGCTCCCAGAAGTGGTCACCGCCTGGAAGGCAAAGTGAGCGCATCTACAGATCTGGCGTGGACACTGTCTCTGAGAAGAGGCTGCCGGTGGAGCCGGGAGCTTGTGTCCAACCCACAGCCTTGCATTGAGGGGCCAAGGGACCAACCCTCCTGAGCTCCCTCCTCTCCCACCCTCCGGTTTCACTGGAGCCTCCCATTGCCCAAGCCCAGTGAGAAACGGGCAGTGGCCGAGCTTGTTAGAGCCACCCACAAGGTGTAGCCTCCCAGGGCCACGGGCAGGGTGGGAGAGAGACGAAGGGACCTGGAGGGACAAATACAAACACCCAGACCAGGGGCCTCTTCTCAACAGCTGCCTCTGCATCTAGGGTGATTGCTGGAAAATGTTTAAATAATATCTCCTTTTCAACTCTGGAAAAATCCTTAAAGGATGTACAAGTTCCTCCCCGATGTGCTGGTTATCTTCCCTGTGCATCTTCCGTGGGTCTCACCTTGTCCACTCCACCTAGCCGCTGGCCTCCCTGCTGGTTCCTGGACACGCCAGGCGCACACCTGCCACAGGGCCTTTGCACGTGCTGCTCTGCCTGATGGCCCCTCCTCGACTTGTCTGCCTGATTTGCTCTTCATGTCCTTCAGCTCTTTAATCCAGTAGATCTCAACCTGGGGCAATTTCATCCCCCAGGGGGCATTTGAGCATCTCTGGACATCTTAGTTGTTATAAATGGGAGGCTAGATTGCAACCGGTATCTAGGCGACAGAGGCCAGGCATGCTGCTCAACAGCCTACAGTCCTCCACAATGAAGAATTAACCCACCCCAGATGCCAACAGCACCGAGGCTGAGAATCCCTGCCTTCTCAAATGTTAACTTCTCAAAGATTCTTTCTCTGACATTTCTTCTTTTTTGTGTGTGTGAGACAGAGCCTCGCTCTGTCACCCAGGCTGGAGTGCAATGGCGCCATCTTGGCTCACTGCAACCTCCGCCTCTCGGGTTTAAATGATCCCCTGGCCTCAGCCTCCCGAGTAGGTGGGACTACAGGCATGTGCTATGGCACCTGGCTAGTTTTTGTACTTTTTAAGTAGAGATGAGGTTTCATCGTGTTGGCCAGGGTGGTCTCAAATTTCTGGCCTCAAGTAATTCACCCACCTCGGTCTCTCAAAGTGCTGGGATTACAGGTGTGAGCTATCATGCCCAGATTGACATTCCCATTTTAAATGGCAACTCCCCCGCCCCTCCCTTCCCTCCTCCTTGCTTCCTCTCTCTAGGTCGCTTGCTTTGGTTTTGATGTGTCCTCCCTCATGAGAACCTAAACTCTATGATGGAGAGATTGTTGTCTGTTGTGTTTACTCTTGAATCCCTAGGGCCTAACACCTGACACACAGTGGATGCTCCATAAATATACGAGTTTGTGTCCTTTGTAGGGACACGGATGAACCTGGAAACCATCATTCTCAGCAAACTGACACAAGAACAGAAAATGAAACACTGCATGTTCTCACTTAAAGGCGGGTGTTGAACAATGAGAACACTTGGACACAGGGAGGGGAGCATCACACACTGGGGTCCATTGGAGGGATAGTGGGAGGGAGGGTGCGGGAGGGATAACGTGGGGAGAAATGTCAGGTATAGGTGATGGGGGGATGGTGGCAACAAACCACCTTGCCATGAATGTACCCATGCAACAGTCTTGCATGATCTGCACTTGTACCCCAGGAGCTAAAGTACAATTAAAAAAATGAATGAATGAGTGAACGAATCAGAGCTTGCAAACCGGTAGCCCTCCATCACACCTGGCCTTCACAGCGTTGTCTTTTTCACAGAGGCAGGGTCTTGCTCTGCTGTCCAGGCTGGAGTGCACTGGTGTGATCATAGCTCACTACAACTTCAAACTCCTAGGCTCAAGCAACCCTCTTTTCTCAGCCTCTTGAGTAGCTAGGACTACAGGCACACGCTACCATGCCCAGCTAATTAAAAAAACATTTTTTTTAGAGATAGGTCTTGCCATGTTTCCCAGGTAGTCCTCCAAGTAATGAGCTTAAGCAATTCTTCCTCCTTTGCCTCCCAAATCTATGGAGAACTAAATAGCTGGAGCTGGTCTCAGCATCACCTGAGTAGAATGTTGCCAAGGTAGCCACCAGATGTGGCCTTGGCAAGAAAGGTGCTCAGGTATCTGGGTCACTGAACACTCCCCGTGCTCAGGGGACACTCAGGGGTACCTGCTCACTCAGTGCCCCCAACACTACCCACCTATCACACATGCACACACACACATGCATGCACACACGCACACGCACACACACACGCACGCACACACACATGCACGCATGCACGCACACACATGCATGCACACACATGCACACACGCACGCACACACACACGCACGCACACGCACACGCATGCACACACACATGCATGCACACACATGCACACACACACGCACGCACACACACAGGAAGAGATGGACTTTTATCAGTGATTGCTTACTTTATAACAACAGCAAACATTCAGTGACTGCCCACAGCGCCAGGCACCATCCTAAGAGGCTTACCTGGGTCATCTCTCTGAGTCCTCACCATAAGCACACAAGGGCACGGCTATTTTTATCATATCCATATTGCAAATGAGAAAACCCAGACACGGACAGGTGATGTAACGTGCCCCAGATCACACAGCTGGTTGTCGTAAGTCGGGATTTAAACACAGCCAGCCAACCCTAGAGCTCTGCTCTCAGCCACGATGCCGAACCGGCTCTTCACTCAGGGAGTCCTGCCTTCTCCTCCATTACGGACGTGGTCTATTTCCTCTCCCCATTGGTGTTGGACTTGAGTTTGGCCAGGAAAACGTGAGCAGCAGTGACAGCCATGCTTGGACCAGTCCAAGCTTGGACTCAGAAATGTGTACTTGTGCTAGTCTTTGGAACTTTATCATTAAGAGGAACTTTCTCCAGAGTAGCTATTAATACATCTCTCAGCGTGGGCCCCAGAATGGGACACAAGGAACAGGGAGCTGACCACAGCCCCACGGCAGCAAGAGGCCAAACCCAGCAGAGCTCACACCTCAGGCTGAGCTGCCCACCTGAGCCCCACTTACCTGCAAATCCATAAGCTAGAAGAAATCACAGTCATCTTAGACAACTGAATGCTGGAGTTGTCTGTTACAGACTTGCCGACGGAGCCATTGTGCTAAGAGACGGGATGTGGACGGTCCTGACTGTAACTCTCAAGGGCTTCCGTATCGCCTCCCCTCTCCGCCTTACCTCCTGTTCACCTTTTCATCGTATTCTATTTTCTCTCCTCTTCAGGCAGAGGACACTGGCAGAGTTGAGAAGAAAGCAGGGACTGGCAGAGCCCTGGTCCCGGATTTAGAGGCTTCCCAGGATGTGGGAAGGCTCCTGTCAGAGCTTCTTGTCCTGGAGGGGCCACCTTTTCGGGACATTGACCAGGACCTGACTTTGGGACACCGGTTTAGAATCCCCTTCCTCTCCCTGCCTGCACCTCTTCCCATCCCAGGGGACTTCTGGCTGATCTGGCCTCTCCTGTCCAACGTGCCCTTCCCCTGCAGCGGCCAGAGCTGAAGTGTTACATTTTAAGGAGGTCTCTGGTGCAATTTCAGCAGTTCTCTCATTACTAAAGTGCATTATAGCTACTTCTTCGACATCTCTGGAAGAGCAGGAAAAAGAGAGTGGCAGAGAAAAGTCAGGGCTAAGCAGTATTTCTGAGACTACATCTACCCTCTCCCCTCCCTTCTATATCTCGCCCTTTGAAATGATGGCCAAACGGAATTCAAATGGCCAGGCAGAAATCTGTTCTGTGATAAATCACAGTTTATCCAGCTGACAATGCACGGCGCTGCGAAAGACTTGGACGCGTCTCCTGTTGCTCTCGGCTTGGGGCTGCTGTCCACACAGGGGTTGGCAGTGCTGATGGGCTGCCTGGCCTGGCTTGGGGAGATGGCTGGCTGCCCGCTCCACCTGGGCTGAGGAAGCAGGCCAGATTGTGGGTCAGGGCAGTGGGGCCCAGAGAAAGACACGCCTCCCTATAGGATCCAAATGTTGTAGAAACACAGGCTTGCACCTGTGTTGTGCTAGAGTCCTCGCTGCTCTAAGATTCATTTTCTTCACCTATGAAACAAAGATTCTTTCAACCAAAACTTTCCATGCCCCTACTATGGGCGAGGTGTTTCTAGACACGGAGATAGACACAGAAACGAGTGAGAGACCAGAATTTCACTTAGGGAGTAGGAATAGATGATAACAAGCAAACAAGGAAATCATCGTGAGTAACAAATGCTACAATAAAAATAAAACAAGAAAACATGACTGAGAATGGTGCAGAGACCTCTCGTGCGGTGACGTTTAGGCTGGAGATACAGGGGAAGAGGTTTCTAAGAAGAGATTCGGTAAGAGGCACCACATTTATCAAGTGTCTGCTGTATGACGTTTCTGTTCATTTATTTATTTATTTATTTATTTGAGATGGAGTCTCACTCTGTCACCCAGGCTGGAGTGCACTGGTGTGATCTTGGCTCAGTGCAACCTCTGCCTCCCGGGTTCAAGTGATTCTCCTGCCTCAGCCTCCCGAGTAGTTGGGATTACAGGTGCCCACCACCACACCCAGCTAATTTTTGTATTTTTAGTAGAGATAGCGTTTCACCGTGTTGGCCAGGCTGGTCTCGAACTCCTGACTTCAAGTGATCCACCTGCCTCAGCCTCCCAAAGTGCTGGGATTACAGGCGTGAGCCACTGTGCCCGGCCTGGGAAGTTTCTGTTTTAAGAGTTTATATGTGTGGATTCCTTTCATCTTCACACAAACCATTTTACAGGTGAGGGGGCCAAAGAACAGGGAAGTAAAATAACTGGTCCAAGGTCTCACAGTGACCAGGAGTTGGAGCTGGATTTGAAAGCAACCATCTATGTCCAGAAAAGCCTCACTTAGCCTCTCACTTACCGTGTACGAGGGCCTGGAGGTAGGAATAATTGTGGCCTGTTCTAGAAACAGAAAGAAGGTTGGGAGTACAAGGTCAGAGAAGTAGGCGGAGTGTGTCACGCAGGAAGAGAGACAGCAGCATAGGTTTATCAGGAAAATTAAATAAGAAAACCTACAAGTAGGGGAATTAGCCCAGTGCCTTTAAATAGCAGGGACACACTGAAAGCCTGTGGCCAGGCAGAACCCCAGGGCCTGGCAGATGGGGATCTGTAGAGGGCTGGGCAGACAGAACATATTAGCCCCAGAAGGGTGTTTACAAGGGGGCTGGAAGAGGAGAATGGGGAGAGGTTTCCAGGACATCAGCCTTAATCAGATCTGACCGCACCACGCATGCAGTTTCTCCCTGCAGCTCCTGCCCGGGTCACCCTCTGAGCCATCTGCCTTCTTTCTCCTTAATAGGCACTCGAGATCCTCAAGCCGTAAAACACAGAGGTAAGAGGCACCACATCCCAGCACTTTGGAAGGCCGAGGCAGGTAAGACGCACGGGGAGGACGGCCATTTGAAGAGGCAGGCAGAGAATGCGGTGATGCATCTACAAACCAAGGCACAAATGCACTGTTCCAGACGCTGCAAGAGGCAAGGTGTCTGCCAGCAGCCGTTGCCTGGGATTGTCCCCTAGAGGCCTCGGAGGAGGGGTGGCCCTATCCGCACCTTGACTCCAGACTTCTGGCCTCCAGAGCTGTGAGAAAGTAAGTATCCATTGTTTTAAGTCACCAGTGTGTGGCACTTTGCCATGGCAGCCCTGGGAGACCATGACAGGGTGTGCGCACACCACTCCCACCTGGGGCGGGCGAGGCCCTATTTCCACGGCGTTACATGTCCGCTATTTTCTTCTTGCATCCGTTTTCTGATTTGGAGCCATTCTTCTGAAGCTTCCTGCCACGGACAGTGTTAAGTGCCACGCCAGCGGTGCTGGGGCCTCTCAGTCAACAGAGGACCAACGCCTTCTTAGGAGAACCAACGGGGCCACCTGGCCGGAAGACACCCAGAGAGGATCTCTATTCTCCCACTTCCTCTCCGCCCCGGACTAGGTCGGGAACTTTTGCTTTGATGAATGTCATCGAGGAAAACCCATGCATGGCTGGGGCTGACATGGGCGATTTCCCTGACCCAGGCCACATTAGGAATGGAGTGGAGGTGCTGGGACAGGGAATAATTGGGTGGCAAAGAATAAGGGGGTGGAGGAGAGAGGAGCCCCTACTGTCGTCGCATGCAGCTCCCTGAGGCCACAGCCCTAGTTTCTTTGGGGGTCTTCCCTTGCCCCACTTCAGTCCAGAAGTTTGGCTGAAGCTTCGCCTCCAACCAGAGGAGTGACATTATGTGACCATGGCCTAAGCCAATCAGAACTTCTCATTCCTAGCCACAGCGATTGGCTCAGGGGTTAGCATACTATCTAAGCAGGACCAATCAGAAACCCCAGGAATTTGATTCGGGCCAGCCCAGGCAAAAGGTACCTGCTCTTTTCTGCTAGATTTCTGCCTGTAAAGATACCATCTGGGCTGGGAGTGGTGGCTCACACCTGTAATCCCAGCACTTTGGGAGGCTGAGGCACGTAGATCACTTGAGGTCAGGAGTTTGAGACCAGGCTGGTCAATATGGTGAAACCCCATCTCTAATAAAAATAAGAAAGAAATAAAAATAAAAATTAAAACAAAAGCTGGGATTACACACACCTGTAATCCCAGCTACCCAGGAGGCTGAGGCAGGAGAATAACAACCCGGGAGGTGGAGGTTGCAGTGAGCCAAGATCACGCCACTGCACTCCAACCTGGGAGACAGAGGAGGCTCAAAAAAAAGAGATACGGTCTGGTAGCTGTCTGCAGCCATTGTAGGCCAGGACAACTTGTCTGAGACTCCGACCAGCATGAGGAATACTGAGCCAAATGGTGGAGAGTCAGAAATAATATAAAAGTACTAATTAATTCATTTGAGCCCCCAGATCCAGCCATCCCTGAAGCCACGAGATCTCTTACTGTTCAGACATAGGAGATTCCAGATTTTTTCCCCCTTAATTCAGTTTGGGTCTGTTAACCAAAATCACCCTTTCAGATATAAGGGGCAATTTTGTTGGATATCTTCCCCAGCCCAGCCTCTCAGCAAGGAGGACAAGAAGAGAAACCTTAAAAAGGTATAACAATGAAAAACAAGCCGGTGCGGTGGCTCATACCTGTAATCCCAGCACTTTGGGAGGCCACGGTGCGCAAACGACTTGAGGTCAGGAGTTTGAGACCAGCCTGGTCAACATGGTGAAACCCTGTCTCTACTAAAAATGCAAAAAATTAGGAGGACATGGTGTTGCATGCCTGTAATCCCAGCTACTGGGGAGGCTGAGGCAGGAGAATTGCTTGAACCTGGGAGGCAGAGGTTGCAGTGAGCCAAGATCATGCCACTGCACTCCAGTCTGGGTGACAAAGCAGGACTCTGTCGCAAAAAATAAAAAGATTAAAAAAGTTGCCATTAAGCTCACAAAGCCTGGCCGTGATTAATCCTCTAAGAGGAAGCAGAGTACTGTGAGACAATTCAAAGTAAACTAAGAGGAAGCAGCCTGGCTGAGTTTCAGCTCAGATACACATACATGTGCTATTTAATATTTTTGCTGCCCATCATTCTCTTATTCTATTTTTTGTAACCATTTAAAAAAGGATTTACAGGGGACCCTGCCCATATCCCCATGGCCAGACTGTGTGCTGAGGTCTTGACCTCACCACGTAGTTAAGCAATGTCCATCACACTCCCCTGGCTGCAGGATTGGTCCAGGGATGGTCACGTGGCTCAGCCCGGCTCCATGACAGAAAGCCCCAGGATTTCTGATTGAGTGATGGCAGTGTCTCATTTCTGCTGGGCTTGAACCTGGGGAGGTGTGGATCTAGAGTCTCCAGGGCCCTCCATCTGGGGCTGAGATGGCATGTGCACAGTTGAAGGCAGAGCTGAGAGGTGCAGTGAAACTATTTGTGAATCCACCTGTCCCTGAAGCGAACACTGCCCTAGGCCTTTTATTCAAAAGACAGTTTCTTCCTTTACTTATTAAGCCAATTTGAGGGTCTTAACTGTTCAACCACTGTACACTCCTAGATAAAAGTATGATGGGTTGGCATAAAATGCTGTTGAGACCAAACCCTGGCTCTCAAATTCATTTTAGCAGAGGGGCCAAAGTGGAACAGAAACGATATGATCTGGCAGGAGAAAAAACAAGCAAGAAGAGCCGATTTCCAGAGCTCATCTTCCCTGAGGCACACCAGATACCCGGCTCTCGATCTGGACTCTATCCCGTGCTTCATGGACCCGAGTGGAAACTTTCCATCAATGCAGAGACCAGCTACAAGTTTCCTGGGACTTAAAAAAACCTGTGTTTCCATTTAAACACACCCACATGGAGGCCTATGTAGCTCAAGTAAAATCCGACTTATCAATAAATGGTCTTATCTTCCATAAAAGTCTTTTATTAGAACAGGGTATTATTTGTAGCTTAAATCGGAAGGTCAGAACAACCTGATCTTTTTTGGCCGGTTCTAGGCATTTATTCACCCCTAGGAGTGAATGTGTGGCACAGCTCCTAGCAGTCAAAGGTTTTGATTCTGTGCTTCCCATAGAACTTTCCGTGATGATGGAAACATCCTATATGTGCGCTGTCCAGTATGGCAGACACTAGCCACATGCGATTGCTGAGCACCTGAGATGCGGCATGGGGTGACTGAAAAACTGAAATTTTCACTTCATTTAAACTAATTTAAACAGCCATACATGGTTAGTAGCTGCCACACTGGGCAGCACAGCTATAGATAAATCTTTTTTTTTTTTTGAGAGTCTTGCTCTGTCGCCAGGCTGGAGTGCAGTGGAACGATCTCGGCCCACTGTAACCTCAGCCTTCTGGGTTCAAGCGATTCTCCTGCCTCAGCCTCTCAACAGCTGGGACTACAGGCACGTGCCACCATGTCTAGCTAATTTTTGCATTTTTGGTAGAGACGGGGTTTTACCATGTTGGCCGGGTGGTCTCGATCTCTTGACTTCGTGATACACCCACCTCAGCCTCCCGAAGTGTTGGGATTACAGACGTGAGCCACTGCGCCTGGCCCAGCTATAGATAAATCTTAATGTCAGTCTGAGAGGACAGCATATTCCCATACGCGTCTGAGCCCACTGGGAACCTGAGGCCATATGGGCTTGGTGACCAGGCAGACCTGGTTCGAATCTTGGCTTTGCTACTAACCAGCTGTGTGGCCTTGGCCCAGTCACTCAGCTTCTCTGGGCCTGAATTATCTCATTTGTAAAATAGAATTTATAGTAGTACTACCTCATACTTCCTAGAGTGATCTACTTAAAACCCAAACCAGAATATCCTGCTGTGTCATACTGCTGAGACTAACACCAAACTCTGAACACAGACTCCCAGGCCCTAGACAACCTGGCCTTGCCTGTTTCACCCAGCTTAATGTTTCTCTTCCTCTTCCTACTCTTCATCCTCCTTCGTCCTGGCTGTTCTTTTGTTCCTTGGACATGCAGAGCCTGCGCATACCCCAGGGCCTTTGCATTTGCTGTTCTGTCTGCTTGGACAGCTCTTTTCCAAGCTCTTGGCATTTAGATCTCAGCTCAGATGCTGCCTCCCCAGAGAAGCTTCCATGATGGTTGATCATGAACTAGCCCCGTGCAGTCTCTCCTCATCCCGTTATCCTCTCGGTTTCTCCACAGCATTTACAATATTCGAAACAAACGCGCTTTTGTGTGTGTTTACCTATATACTTTCGATCTCTGCTGTTACAGATACAGCAGTGGGAGCGGGGCCCTGCTGCAGCTGGTACATGGCTGCAAACCAACAGCACGGTGGGTGCTCGGTGAATATCTGGGAAGAGAATGAGAAAACCGTAGCTTTGATGAAAGGATCACAGCTGTAAAGACCATGGCTGTAAAGCAGGATGTCAGTGGGTATCATGTCCGCGAAGACCCCAAATGTGCCTGCAGTTTTGCCTGGCCGCTTGTGCTCCTATGAGCCACCAAGAGCAGAATGTTCTCCAGGTGCTGCTGCCTTTTGCCACCAAAACGAGGCACGTAGAGCCAGCCCAAACCCAGAACAAGCCTGGAGCCCAGCGCACACAACCGACACACGGAGGCAGGGCTGCTCTGCTGCACCCGCGGGCCCCTGAGGGAGAAACCAATGCTGTTGAACGCGCGCTCGCTGTGGACGGCGCGCTCCCTGTGGAAGGCGCGCTCCCTGTCGAAGGCGCGCTCGCTGTCGAAGGCGCGCTCACTGTGGACGGCGCACTCCCTGTCGAAGGCGCGCTCCCTGTCGAAGGCGCGCTCACTGTGGACGGCGCACTCCCTGTGGAAGGCGCGCTCGCTGTGGAAGGCGCGCTCGCTGTCGAAGGCGCGCTCCCTGTCGAAGGCGCGCTCCCTGTCGAAGGCGCGCTCCCTGTCGAAGGCGCGCTCGCTGTGGACGGCGCGCTCCCTGTCGAAGGCGCGCTCGCTGTGGACGGCGCGCTCGCTGTTGAACGTGTGCTAGCAGTTGAATGTTGCTGAGATGTCAGGTTGTTTTGCTATGCAGCATGGTCACAGCAAGAGCTGCCTAATGCAAGTCTAGCCTCCCAGGGATTAAGTAGGGCCCAAGTCCACCAGCCAATACAGGTGTGGAGAACGCTCTCAGCAGAGCTTAGTGAATATTGCAGCTGCCATCACCCCCATTACCAGTGTCAATTACTGAGCACTTACTATGTGCCAGGCATGCCACGTGCCTTTTCTTTTTCAATCTTTGAGTAGCACCTATGCAATAGGACCCTTAGGATCTCCATATTTGAGATAAGGACACAGAGAGGTTGATTTCCCCAAGGGCACTCAGAGGGTAAGGGACAGAAAGACCTAACCCGAGTCTGTCTGAGGCCAAAGGGAGTAACCCTTCCTTCTGTGCCAGATCACCACACCAGGCACTTTGATGGCACTGAGCGTCCTCCCGTGGGGAATGGGAGACCCTGTGGTGTCTGCTCTGTCTAGCACAGGACTTCTCAACCTCAGCATGACTGACATTTGGGGTCAGATAATTCTTTGTTGTGAGGGCTGTCCTGGAATTGCAGGGTGTAGAGCAGCGTCCTTAACTTCTAACTAGATGCCGGTAGCCTCTGCTCCAGGTGTGACAACCACAAACGTCTCCAGACATTGCTAGATGTTCTCAGTGGGGTTTCAACTGCCCCACAGAGAACCACTGGTCTAGGGCAGCCTGGGTAAGAGCTGACACAAAGGCATCGTCCTGCATGCTTCAGATGGATGACTGCGTTCGAACTCACAACAATCACCTGGGGTAGGCCTGGGTCTTCCCCCATTTTGCAGATGGAAGAACTGAGGCTTAAAGAAGAACTTGTCAGTGGCAGAGTTCAAGCTCTTAATCATGCCATTTAAACTGTACTTTGAATCCCAGATGGAGGGATGCAGGCGCTACAAGAACCCCTCAAGGAAGGTACATCCTCGCTTTACAGCAGGGACCCCGAGTCCACAAAGGGCCCATCATAGGGCAATGCCACCCAGCTTGGCTTGGAGCCCGGGACTTCTGGATTCCGGGAATTGCTTTGTTCTCTTTAATTTTCTTCCATCTGAGAACCAAACGGCTCTTGAGGATAAAGACCTTCCAGAGTTTCTTCCAAATCCCCTCCGTCATGACAAATACAAATAGAAAACTCTCTTCTTCCCACCTTCCTGCTTAGGGAGGGATTCCACCCGAAAGCAGCAATGCATCCTGTTGATGCCTTAAAAACTTAGGGCTGTTACCACAGAACTTCACACTCTCAAGGACTCAGAGCCTGCAAAACCAATAGTAGGTTCAACACAGAGAGAGTTTACTGCTGACAGGAGCCTGAGCTCCGAGCAACGATCAGGCTGTTGGCTGAGCAAGGTTGCTCTCTGTGTGCCGGAGCCAATGCAGGCATCTTTGGTCACTGGGGAAAAGCCAGGCCTGCTCGTTGCCCAAATGCATTATGTTTAGCTCTGCACTGGGATCCATTAGCTGGAATCGTGCCCTGGAGGTCAGGCAGGCTGCACTGGAAATTCAATAGATCAACTTTCTCTGATGATGCTTTAAATCTCAGCAGCCCCACCCTGTCCTGGGCAGTGCCTACCAACCCATGGCTGCAGGGGTCCTGTGAAAAGCACATAGGGCTGATGACCAGGGTGGGGGCACACAGGGAGCACAGAGTGAGGTATTGTGTGTCAGTGCATTAGGGTGAGGGGATGTACATAGGGTGCTGTGCAAATAGGGGTACAGTCAGGTGCAGGCATTAATTATCATTATTTTCCTGTGGCACATATACACCATGGAATACTATGCAGCCATAAAAAACGATGAGCTCATGTCCTTTGTAGCGACATAGATGAATCTGAAAACCATCATTCTCAGCAAACTGACACAAGAACAGAAAATCAAACACCGCATGTTCTCACTCATAGGCGGGTGTTGAACAATGAGAACATGCGGACACAGGGAGGGGAGCATCACACACTGGGGTCTGTTGGGGAGGGCTAGGGCTAGGGGGTGGACAGCTGGGGGTGGGGAGGTTGGGGAGGGATAACATGAGGAGAAATGCCAGATATAGGTGATGGGGGGGATGGAGGCAGCAAACCACATTGCCATGTATGTACCTATGCAATAATCCTGCATGATCTGCACATGTACCCCAGAACCTAAAGTACAATTAAAAAAATAATAATCATTATTTTCCTTGCCAACTTGCTCAGCTCCAGTGTCCCCTCCTTGAGGACAATCCCATCCCCAGTAGCCCCCGCCAAGCCCCCCCCAGCACAGCATCCTCTTCATAGTGCCCATCATCTCCGTAAGCTTCTCATGCATTTTCTTATTCCCTGCTTCTCTCTGCCACTAGCGTGCCGCTTCCCTGAGGGCAGGGACCGCATCTGTTCTACTTAATGCTGTGTCCCTGACACCAGAATGGTACCTAGAAAATGGCTAATACATCTGTGTTTAATAGAGTGTATGTGACCTGTGAAAAACAAGGACTGGATATTGCTAAATCTCTGTGACACCACACGTAAGAAAACCACGGCCGGGTAGTCTGTGCCATGTCACCAACTGCAAGACACAGCTTTATTTCGAAGATGCTTTAAAGCACGGCCCTGTAGATGAGGTCCTCTATGATGGACACTTGGGCATTGCAGCTGCTCGTCTGTACTCGTGTTTTTCCTCCTATTACTGTTCCTGGGGTTACTGTTGGGCAAGCCACGTCCTTCTCTAGGTGCTGCTCCTTCACCTTTTGAATGTGAATCACAGAGAGGCCAACGTCCAAGGCTGGCTCCCTTTCAGATATTATGACTCCTGTGAACCTGCGCATTGCAGGCCAGACTCTTCGGCTCGTACGATTCTTCTACACTACACACTGGCCTGGCTTCATTTTCCAAGTGCTCCAAGGCAGGGATATTCACGATGCATTGCAAGGTGAGAGAAGGGATAGGCAGAAATGTGTAAAGATATGGCTCTATTTCTGCCAGACAAACCAGGACTGAAAAACCCTTATACGTGTGCATTGAATGTATGTAAACACGTGTGTGGGTGTGTGTATATGTGTGCATAGATTTGCCAATAAGACAGTTTGTGGTTAACAAAAAACAGTATGTATGATATTATCTTATTCTTATAAAAGTATCTCCATATGTGGGTATATATGTGTAACAAATGATTACTAAAATGTTTACAATGGTTTTCTAAGGGTGATGGGTATAAAGGCAATTCTTTCTTAAAGTTTTCTGGAACCATTATTATTTTAGGCAAATTTTATTTATCATTTATATAATCAGAAAGAATGCCCACCAAACGATTTCAGGGTGATTTAAAAGCCCACAAACATAAATGAAACAAGTATGTACATATATCATCACTTATACAGTTATCCTTGCTGGAATGAAAATATGAAGAAATACTGGGAAACTTCAAATGAGGAATATTCTATTTAAAAAGAAAAAAAGACTGAATTTCTTAAGAGTATTCTGTGTCTTAAAGGACAGGGCAACGCTAAGGACCTGCTCGGCTTAACGGAGACTAGAGTGCGAGACACTTAAATGTGATGTGACTCTAGACTGGATCTTGTACTGCAGGTAAATATGCTCTACAAGACGTGGTTGGCCAACTGACAGAATTGGAAAACAGAATATGGATTAGATAACGTATTGCATCAACATTAAATTAACTGAAGTGATGACTGTGGGTGTGTAAAAGAATATTCTTATTCTTAGGAAATACACATTGAACTAGTTAGAATTAAAAGGCCATGATTATATGTAACTTGCTCTGAAGTGGTCCAGAAACAAATCCATCAATCAATCAATCTAACATCTATCTAAATCTACCATCTATCTAATCTATCATTTATCCATCAAGCATCTATTAATCATTTGTCTATTTATCTATCATCTATCTAAATCTACCACCTATCTATCACTTATCTATCTAACCTATCACCTATCTATTAATCACCTGTCTCTTATCTTATCTATCTATCTATCTATCTATCTATCTATCTATCTATCTATCTATCTATCATCTATTTCCCTTCTTCTATCTGTCCACCCACCCATCTATTCACCTATCCGCCCATCAATCCATCTATCCATCTACTTACCTACCTGTCTGTCTAGCTAGAGGGTGGGAAGAGAGAGAGAGACTGAAACTATGATAAAGCAAATGGGTTAAATACTGACAATAGTTGAACCTCAGTAAAGGGTATATAGTATACTCTGTCTAGTCACTACAACCTTTGAAATAAGTTTGAAATGCCAAATACAAGTAAAAAGCTAAGCAAAATTTGAATGTACAGAGATTATATTGCCTAATGATCAAGAGCTTTTGGCCCTCTAGTTAGAATACCTTCTCTGCCATGTGCAAGCTGTGTGACCTCAGGCAAGTGGCCTCCGTTTTCCGAGCCTCAGTTTCTGCTACTCTAAGAGGGAATGAATACCAGCGATAATGCAGGTGTTGTGAGGAGCAAGTGAGTTGGCATGCGTAATGACGTCTCACACGTCTACCTCTTCTCTTTGGCCGTGAGACCTGAGAGATGCACTTTCTTCATCTGTTTCTTCCTTACCAAATCACGAACCTTAAATGCGGTAGTTGGTTAATAAATGTTGGCTGAATGAAATTGAGGAGGAAAAGAGGAAGAAAGGAAGGAAAGAAGGAAGGAAGGAAAAAAGGAAAAGCTAGGAATAAAAATAATAAAACCCACGTCCTCCAGAACCTCAGCCTCCATATTTACCCAATGGGTATAGTTCCATCTACACACATTCAAATGTTTACACGGGCCAAGCAGATAATGGAAACGGACCAGATATAAGGCAACTGTGACAAGTCAGAAGGTGCCAGTGGGAGCCAAGCTATGAGGATGCAAAGGCATTAGGATGATACAATGAGCTACAGATATGATGCAGTGTATATACTGCTTGGGGGATGGGTGCACCAAAAATCTCACAGATCACCACTAAAGAACTTACTCATGTAACCAAATACCACCTGTACCCAATAACTGATAGAAAAAGAAAAAGAAATAAATAAAGAGCACCCCACAGTGTTGCCAGGTGAGCACGCTGTAGCTCTCCCAGATCTGCGGGATTTTCCCAATAAGCTGGAGGGGGAACCTTCAGATATAACTTGTGAGAATGCAAAATGATGCAGCCACTTTGGAGAAAAGTTTGGCAGTTTCTCAAACATTAAATGGAAGATTATCATACGACCAAGGCATTCTACTCCTCTGCATCTACTCAAGAGGAATGCAAATGTAAGTCCACACAAAGGCATAAATGTGAATATTCATTGCAGCATTATTCATAAATGGATGAAACATTTAAAAAGTAGAAACAACCCAACTGGGTGAATGGATGAACAAAATGTGGCATATCCATACAGTGGAATATTATTCAGCAATAAAAGAAGCACATGACTGCCGCATGCTAGCATGTAGATGAGCTTCAAAAGCATAACGCTAAGTGGAAGAAGGGGACGCAAGGACCACGCATTGTATGCTGTCATTCACGGGACACGCCCACAGCAGGCAAGTCTACAGTGACAGAAACCGGCTTAGCGACGGCTTAGAGGATGGGGATTAACTGTGACAAAAATGTTCTAACATTGGATCGTGGTGATGGTTGCCGAACTTAGCATAATTTACTAAAAATCATAGAATTGTACACTTGAAATGAGTTGCATTCTGTTCTGATCTTTTTAAGCAACACTGTGCATAGCACGCAAAATACACTTGTAAGCCTCCAGTCTTAATCCCTGATCTACCCAATCAGAGGATTACATGAGGTGACCAGAGTTGACTCTGAGTTATTAAGCACTTCCTATATGCTGGCTACTAGGTCACGTTCTCTGCTGGATTTGTAAAACTGATTAATCCTCATGCTGACCTTTTGAATTAGTAACTATGCTCATCCCCATTTTACTAAGAAGGAGACTGAGTACTGGAGGGAACACTATGAATCACCCAAGACTTCATGACTTGAATGTGGCAAAGCCACGAAGAATTCTTTGGGAGAAAGTCTCCATGACACTCTTGCATCTCCTCACATTGTACAAGCACAGCACTGACTGTTTTGGTTCTGAAAGGTCTTTTCAAAGGTGTTTTATATAGTGAACAGTCTTGGAAGGACAGTGCCTTCTTCTGGAGCAAAGGGCAGACACGCTTAAGGTCCAGGATGATAAAGGCGTCGTCTCTTTGGGGAGGTCAGGCAGGCTTCCTGCCTGCCTTAAGTCAGGATGGCCTGCTTTTACAGAATACCATAAGTCAGGTGGCTTAAATGACACACACTTATTTCTCACAGTTCTGGAGACTGGGAAGTCTGAAAGGAGGATGCCAGAATGGTTGGGTCCTGCTGAGAGCCCTCTTCCTGGCTTGCAGACTGCTGCCCTCTTGCTATGTCCTCACATAAGGGAGAGACGGCAAGCTCTGTCTCTTTTCCTCTTCTTATAAGTGTACTGCTCCCATCACGGGAGGTCCACACTCACGACTTCATCGAAGCCTAGTTAATTCCCAAAGGCCCTACCTCTAATATCATTGCATTGGGTGTTAAGGGCTTCAACATATGAATTCAGGGTGGGATACAAACATACAGGCTGTAATACCACCCATTAGAAAAGACACACATTCTCTAAGGTCAGGATTCCTCTTCTGAAACCCAATCCGTTACACGTGCAAGTGTCACTGGCTCCCTCTGCATAACCCTGTGGGAACTGAAGTCCAGGCAACTGGTACAGAAAGATGCTGATACAGTGGCTGTCCTTTGTCTCTGACCCTGGGGTCTTTTGTCTTCTGCCAGCATCCATAAAACGGTGACAGTTTGATTTGCCAGTTTACACTAGGGTGCAGTCTTGGAGTCTTCAGAATTCTTGACTAAATCCAAAAACCTCATGGGCCTGCTGCAGAGCTGGCTCTGATTAAATGTCAGCTCCCTCCCCTCTTCTCTCCACGGCATCCTGAGCTGTCCCCAACTGGCACTGCAAGTATCATTGCTCTCATCAGACCCCAGGCCACAAGCTAAGCCTGGGGCCTAGGGACTGTGCTCATGTACACCAAGCCTGCCTGCTCAGATGTCCTCACCCAGCTTCTGCTGACTCAGATTTCACATTGCTTTGTCAACAGCCAGGGGTATCAACTCTGGATTCATTTCAGGAGGCAGTTTTCTGTTTGAATGTATTTATTTCCCTAAAGACACTGATGATAATTCCTGGACATACTAGTCATGGACTCCATGTCAACATTGTTTTAAGGTAGCTAAGGGTGGCTATGTATACAGCTGTGATCAATTTCAGGTTGTTTCCATCTTGGGTTTTGGAGGCTAAAAGATAGGTTCTTTACCTCTAGAAAAGTTATCATTGCTGGAGCTGTCCTATCAACACGTGACAGTCATCAAGGGCTCTGGCTTTTAGGGGGTCTGTAAATCAGTAACAAAGGCCAACAACGGCAAGGACCTGTGCTGTCCACTGCGGGAACCACAAGCCACACATGGCTACGAAGCACCGGAAATGGGGCTAGTTTCGGTTTAGATGTGCTGTTAGTATAAAACACACACTACATTCCAAAGACTTAGTGTAGAAAAACGTAAAATATCTCATTATTAATGTTTATATATATTACATGGGGGAAATGATAATGTTTTAATATAATGGGTTAAACACAATGCATTATTACAATTAAATTCAACTTTTCTTAAAACTTTTTTTGAACGTGACTATTAGAAAATTTAAAATCTCTTATGTGGCTCACCTTGGGTTTTTACTGGACAGTGTGGTGTAGAACTTCCTCTCCCTTTTCCTCTTCCTGCCATGGGCCTTGTGGTCTTTCTGTTAAAGCACTCTGGATTCAAGGCCACCACAGCCCATATATCACTTTTGGGTGAATTAGGGAAAAAAGCCCTTCCTTGAGACACTACCTCCAACAGTCAGAAGGATGGTCATAATATACGGATGTTGCTGGAACGTTTACTGCCCCCTACCGGAATGCTGTCATGGTTGAGTGTGGACATCACTGTCTGATGGTGGTCCTGAGTGCAGTGGACAATCTAGCATGGGGGTCTGTTGCTTGTTCTGGGGGTAGAGTTTGTAGGGAAGTATTTTTTCCAAGCCGTTTCTCCATCTCAACAGTTCGTAAGGTTCTTCTTGTCTGCTCAGACATGGAGCTTTAAACACCAGAGAAAAGACTGATTGCTGTCTGTCAGACTCTATTCGAGGGAAACAAAAATGAAAAACCACTACCTGAATGCTTTTCTTTGATTTTTGTTTTTTTCTGGATGTGTTTCTAGGGATGACAAAAAGCACACAGAGACCCCATTTCCGGCTCGGTGAAGCCCTTGCAGTGCCTTATTCTTCAAGCAAACATTGTGCTGTAGCATCGTGACTAATGATAGGAAACACCAGGAACTGCAGTTCTTTCTTCAAAAACCTGAAAACTCTAGAGCACACATGACTCCAGGCAAACCTTTTCTGAGAAAAGCAAAATGCTGGATATTTTAGACTTTCTAAGCCATATGATTTCTGTCGACTACTCAATTCTCCTGTGGTAGCCCCCAAGGCAGCCACAGGCTAAATAGAAGTGAATTTGAGTGGCCGTGTTCCAATAAAACTTTATTTACAAAATAGGCGGTGACTAGGTTTGGCCCATGGCTCCTGGCTTGCCAACCCCTACTCTAGAAGAGTGCTTTTAAACAGTTACCCCACGGTCCAACCCGTTATGCAAATGGATTTTGCTTTTTATTTTTTTGCCCATTAAAAAATTATAATTTATTGCTAACTTTGAAAAACAAGGTTCCCCCCACCCCAAAATCTATGTTTCCCATTCTTTTGAAGACATAAAATACTGAACTCCTATTACCTCATGATCACAACTGGTTCTAGCAATTTCCTTGCTGGAAAGACAAAGAGCAGAATCTTGGCTGCCTTCTAGAACAGGCAGATCCAGTTTACCACTGATTTAAGTCACCTGCTTAGCTACAGTAGGCATTCAGGGTTTGACCCATAGTCCAAGGCACCACTGATGGTCCATCAAGGGTTAAGTGGGTAAAGAGAATGTGGTACACAAACACAGGGGTAGACTATTCAGCCTTAAAACAAAAAGGAAATCCTATTACTTGTTAGAACACGGACGAACCCACAGGACATCATGTTAAGTGAAGTAAGCCAGGCACAGAAAGACAAACACTGCATGATCTCAGGTACAGAGTTGAACTGATAGAAGCAGAGCTAGAATGGCAGTTGCCAGGGGCTGGGTAAGGGGACAGTTGTGGAGATACTGGTCAAAGGGTACAAAATATCAGTTAGACAGGAGAAGGATTATGTTCAAGAGTTTTTTGGTACAATATGTTGAATTTGGTTATTAATAATATATTCTTTTTTTTTTTTTTTGAGACAGAGTCTCTGTCACGCAGGCTGGAGTGCAGTGGCAGGATCTCGGCTCACTGCAACTCTGCCTCCTGGGTTCAAGTGATTATCCTATCTCAGCCTCCCAAGTAGCTAGGACTGTGGGTGCACATCACCACGTCCAGCTAATTTTTGTATTTTTAGTAGAGATGGGGTTTCACCACGCTGGCCAGGTTGGTCTCGAACTTCTGACCTCAGGTGATCCGCCCACTTCAGCCTCCTAGAGTGTAATAACATATTCTTGATAATTGCCAAGAGAGTAGATTAAGTTCTCATCAGACCAAAAAAAAAAAAAAAAAAAAAAAGCATGTGAGGTAATTCATATGTTAATTACTAGGACGGTACAAAAATAATTGTGGGTTCTGGCACTTAAAAGTAATGGCAAGAATCACAATTACCTTTGCACCAGCCTAACAGCTGAATTTAGCCATTTCCTAATGTATATGTATTCTACAATAATATGTTGTACATTATACACACAGACAGACACACACACACACACACACAGAATTTTCAATTGTCAAATAAAGGGAAGAAAGTCAGGAATCAACTAAAAGCCCCAACTAGGCCGGCATGATGCCAAAACAAAGAAACGGCAATGGGAACGTTGAGTGGATCGGCTGGAGTGTGTTGCACACAAGCCTCTGTACAGTTGAACCTCGTATATTTCAGTATGGATGTTCTTAGCAAATGGGATGTCCAAGCGAAAGTCCCACCAGTTCCATCCAGCTGGCTGTGGAATGACTTACTTTGACAACGTCCTCATCTGTGGACTTGCACTCCACCGCCTCTGAGATGTCCGTCACGGCACTGTTCTCCTCCACAGAGACCACCTTGATGGGCATGGCGACTGTCTTTCCTGTGAGTATGGCAGTGTTCAGAATTTCAGTGTCCTGCCAAAAAGAATCAGACACACTGGGTCAAGGGAGATAGTCCATTCTGTTGGGAACTGGACGATTCTAGGGGGAACCTCCTGGGGTAAACACCAGGCTGTCCTCATCTGGACTAGACACACTGTACCATTTACACACTGTGCCGGGACTGGGAATAAAGGGTTATTCTTTGGAACAATTTACCAAGAATGTTCAACAATTTACTTTTAGTTTATCTACGATCATCTTCCTAGTTTTCAACAATAGTCAAAAGGTATTTATTCTTTTTCTCTATTGTAGAGATCAAGTGGAAGAAATACATCAGTTAGGTTTTGGTTGGAAGCAACAGAAACTAATTCTGGGTACCTTAGAGAACCATAATAGGTTGAGTAATGCTTTCCTCTCACCCGCTGTAGAAGATATCCATGATCTAATCTCTGGGGTCTGTGAATATGTTACCTTACCTGGTAAAAGGGACACTGCAGGCAGGACTGAAGTAGGATCTTGGGATGGAAGGATTATCCTGGATTATCTAGGTGGATCCAGTCATCCTAAAGTCCTTATAAGAGGGAGCCATGAAGGCCAGAGGAAGATGAGGAGGTGTGGCAGTGGAGGCAGAGGTCAGAGTGATATGGCCATGAGCCAAGAGAGGTAAACAGCCTCTAGAAGCAAGCTGGAGAAGGCAAAGAACAGATTTTCCCTGAGAGCTTCCAGAAGCAGCCATCCCAGCGTCTTAACTTGAGCCCTTTAAGACTCACTTCAGACTTCTGCCCTCCAGAATTGAGGGATAATACATTCGTGTTAATTTGTCATAGCAACATCAGGAAACTAATAGAGATCCTCACGGGCTAGATCCTGGATTGCTCCCAGCATCAAAGGAAGAGCTCAAGAAGGCTTTGCAAAGGCCGGATCACCTTCAAGACTACTAAAAGCAGGAAATAATGGGCAGTGTCTCCCGAGTAAGGTGGAAGGAATGTCTTCAACCATTTCTTTTTTTTTTTTTTAACCTTATGTATAAGGGAAATTTATTGGCTCATCTGAAATGCCTATAGCATGGAATATGATTGTGCCCAAACGGCCAAACAGTGTGCCATATTCTGGTAGTTTTCTTGACCTCTTTTTCCCCCTGCATCTCCCTTTCCCCCTTCATCTCCCTTTGCCCCTGCATCTCCCTTTCCCCCTTCATCTCCCTTTCCCCCTTCATCTCCCTTTGCCCCTGCATCTCCCTTTCCCCCTTCATCTCCCTTTGCCCCTTCATCTCCCTTTCCCCCTTCATCGCCCTTTCCCCCTTCATCTCCCTTTCCCCCTTCATCGCCCTTTCCCCCTTCATCTCCCTTTCCCCCTTCATCTCCCTTTCCCCCTTCATCGCCCTTTCCCCCCTTCATCTCCCTTTCCCCCTTCATCTCCCTTTCCCCCCTTCATCTCCCTTTCCCCCTTCATCTCCCTTTCCCCCTTCATCTCCCTTTCCCCCTTCATCTCCCTTTCCCCCTTCATCGCCCTTTCCCCCATCTTCAACCATTTCTATTCTTTTGTTTTTTTCTTTTGAAATGGGGTCTCACTATGTTGCCCAGACTGGTCTTGAACTCTTAGCCTCGAGCGATCCTCTCACCTTGGCCTACCAAAATGCTGCCACCATAGGTGGGTGTCACCATGCCCAGATAATTTTTTTCTAATTTTTTACTTTTCTTGTAGAGATAGGGTCTTGCTATGTTGTCCAGACTGGTCTTGAACTCCTAGCTTCAAGCAATCCTCCCACCTCAGTCTCCCAAAGTGCCACAATTACAGGCTTGGGCCATTGTGCTTGGCAGCTTTATTATTTTTTTAAATGAAGACTAAAGCAAAGCAAATGGCCTTCCCCTGTTGCTCCATGGGAGCCCATTCCATCACAGCCATGAGGACTTTGATTTATCCTGCTCAGATGACTTCATGCAAAACTACTAGCATCATACCTTTCACGTATGTTGTGATTTGCAAGGTGCTGAAGAAAACACTTTCTATTTGATTTTGTAGGATACTACCTGACTGCCTTTTTATAATCCTTTTCTTTAAGAACAGATGAAAATGCAAAAAGGCCTTTGGCTTTGGGACATCTAATGATGCCAGTTTCTTCCAAAGTCCCTCTCCAGAAACACTGGTGTGAAGCGGAGATGGAAGGAAAAAAGATTTTCTCCATTCTTTCTCCAGGGAAGCAACTGACACGAAAATGACCTTTTGCATTAAACAAGAGCTCAGTTGAAAGAGCTATGAGTTGTAAGTAGAGGCTTGGCCTCTCTGCTGCTTTTGCATCAGCTGGCAGTTCCATCACCCTCGGCCGTGTCTTCTCCCAGGTCCATGGGATTCCTGGAGATGCGCTGCAATCCGGGCAGCTTGTGCAATGGCTATTACGGAGGCTAAGAATACTTTAGAAATTCCCCAAGTCTATTTTCAGGTTCATTACAGGTAATGTGCTCAGAGTTCAGTCTTTACATTTTCTCTCTCAGAATGGTTTTTGGCCAATGGCTTCATTAAGACAGCACATTCCCTCATGGACTGTGATTAGTTTTCTAACAGCTGTTGCAATTACACACACACACTCACACACACACATTCTCTCTCTCTTTCTCTCTCTCTCTCACACACACACATACACACACACACACTCTAACACTCCCTATTCCTAAATTGTGATTAGTTTTCCAATGGTTGTTGCAATTTCACACACACACACACATTCACACACTCTAACACTCCCTATCCCTAAATTGCATGAGTGCAATTGTGCAAGTGCCTGTGAATGTGCACATATGGATACGTGTGTCTGTGTGTGAGTGCCTGTGTGTATATGGGTACATGTGCCTGTGTGTGTGCCTGTATTTGGGTATGTGTGAGTGCTTGTGTTTGTGTGTGTGTGTGCCTGTGTTTGTGTATGTGCGAGTGTCTTCGTGTGTGTGCATGGGCAAGTGCCTGTGTGTGCCTGTGTGTATATGCATGAGTGCCTGTGTGCATATGGGTGCATGTGCCTCTGTGTATGTGTGAGTGCCTGTGTCTGTGTATGTGTGAGTGCCTGTGTGTTTACGATATTGATGTGGCAGGCCTACAGAGTTCTTTGCATCTGGCTGCAGCTCTCAAATACCTTTTTAGCTGAGGCCAATTCACAGCAATATGCCTAGTGCACTATTTATGTGTATACAATTGTTCTGTCTTCTGAAACCCACCCAAACCCCCACTGGCTCAAGAAGGACACATCGTGTGCATGGCTGCCTGGGTGTGGACGCCGCTTCCTTTATGCTGCCACTTAGCACTGCGCATAGGAAGGTTAACACTGCTGGCTGCCTTCCCTCTGGCCCCATTCGGCTCTGACAAGTTCAGCATCACAGAAGGCAGCCCTCTTCCTGAAAGCACACAGGTGTGCAATTCCTGCACGCCCCAGCAGGTCTTAGAGACCGCTTGCGAACACCATCTCAGGGCCTCACAGAACCCGACGAAGGCAGAAGTATGACTTGGAAGCTTTTGTATTATTAAATGTTTCACCTCTCCTTTTACCCTACTCTGAAGCCCCCCACCCACTTCCATCATAAATCAGAGAACTGTTCTGTTTTGCTGAAAAGAATCAATAAGATAGGGTTCTTTAAATCACGGTCATTTCAAATTTGAAAAAAGCCTGAGGCTTCTGAGAAAACACATTTTTGTTGTTTGATTTACCCTCATAAATGTAAATTAGTTTGGCCATTTTCTAGGTGAATTCTATTTTTAACTTTTAAATAAATAAGAACATGGAAATACTTCATGGAATGACTTCCGTGTATGGGTACATGTGCCTGTGTGCATGTGTGTGCCTGTGTGGGTCCCTGCGTGCTTGTGTGTGGGTACATGTGCCTGTGTGTGTGAGTGCCTGTGTGGGTCCCTGCGTGCTTGTGTGTGGGTGCATGTGCCTGTGTGCATGTGTGTGCCTGTGTGGGTCCCTGCGTGCTTGTGTGTGGGTACATGTGCCTGTGTGGGTCCCTGCGTGCTTGTGTGTGGGTGCATGTGCCTGTGTGCATGTGTGTGCCTGTGTGGGTCCCTGCGTGCTTGTGTGTGGGTGCATGTGCCTGTGTGTGTGAGTGCCTGTGTGGGTCCCTGCGTGCTTGTGTGTGGGTGCATGTGCCTGTGTGCATGTGTGTGCCTGTGTGGGTCCCTGCGTGCTTGTGTGTGGGTACATGTGCCTGTGTGGGTCCCTGCGTGCTTGTGTGTGGGTGCATGTGCCTGTGTGCATGTGTGTGCCTGTGTGGGTCCCTGCGTGCTTGTGTGTGGGTGCATGTGCCTGTGTGTGCCTGTTATTGATGTGGCAGGCCTACAGAGTAGGCACTCACATACACACACATAAGCACACACACATAGACACACACACATACACACAGGCACATGCACCCATACATAGAAGTAATATCATGAAGTCATTCCATGTTCCTTAACATGGAAGTGTTAAAAGACTCAGAAGTGTGAATGGAAAATTGGACTGACTGGCCGCAGAGATGGGGGATTTGTCCCAGGAATGGGTGTGCAATGCCCCACTTCGAGTATCCCCCAAGGGTTCTCTTGCAGAGTAGAAGAGTGAGGAAATGTATTCCATCCACACAGTGGAAGACGACTCAGCCACAAAAAGGAATGCGTGCGTGCTACAACATGGGTGGGTCCTGAAAATGCTGTGCGAAGTGAAGCAAGCCCAACACAGAGGCCGCAGCTTATACGGTTCTATTCATATGAAGTGTCCAGACCAGGCAAATCCACAGACAGCAAGTGCATTCATGGTGGCCAGGCGATGCGGGGGTGGGGAAGGGAAGTGACTGGTAATGGGTAAGGGGTTTCCTTTTGTGTAGATGAAAGTGTTTTGAAATTAGACAGGATGATGGTTCATAACCTTGCAAATACCAAGAACCACTGAACTGTATATTTTAAAAGAGTACATTTTATGGCATGAGAATTATATCCTATAAAAAAGAAGGGAAAGGGTGTGGGATGGGGCTATAGCCATGGAAAGGCCATCAGGCTCAGATCTGGTTTTTGACACTGGGCTCCTGCATGGCCTCAGGCAAGCCAACAGTCTATCCACCCACAACTGACTGACCCTGGAAATGGAACGAAAACAGACACCCTCGTGGCTCAGAGACCAGACGCCTGCCTAGTAAAGCAGCTTTGGGGGTTCAGATTTTATGAGTGTCTGGGGAAAGGGTGAGCTTAATCTAAAATATCCCAGAGAGCAGAAAACAACCTCTCTCAATTCATGTGTCTAGGAGTCAAGAAGAGGTAGTAGTTAATAAAAAGGAAAAAACAGCCAGGTCACATTTGAGGAGCTCTTGGCAGGTGCTCGGTGCTGCTAATATTCTTACTGCTACCGCAAACCTATGACGCAGGTAGTTGTGTTATCCTTGGTCTATGCGTGGGAAAACTGAAGAATGGAGCTGAGTGACTCACTTGTCTGGGGACACAGCCCGTACATGTTCCGGCCACACTTGAACGTCCAGCCCAGGGCAGGAGCATATGTTCTTGATCACAACTTCTCAACTCAGGTCAAGAGCAAGGACCTGAGCGAGAATTGCCTTAAATCCTGGCCCTGCCCTTTTCTTGCTATTATTTAAATTCTCTAAGCATCAGTTTCCTCGACTGTGAACTCACAGAATAATTAGGGTTGTTGTGAAGATTAAATCAGATAATGTTTATGGATTGCCTGTCAGGGTTTGGAACAAAGTCTAAGTTGACTCAAAGGGCAGCTATTAAACATAAATGTGGAGTGTCTCCTATGAGGCAAGTGGTGGCTGGAGGGAGGCCAGATTCACCCACTTCAATCCCTCTTTCTCTCTGAAAATTGGGGGTGTGCAGGGGGAGGAATAGAAAATAGAATAAAAAAAAGTCAAACATGTAGCAAACACCAAACACGTTTTAAAGCGCATTTATGTTAGCACTTTTTGTATTCATTTCATATTTTTTTTCTTTTACAAAAGAGAAAAAACATGCTGATAACTTTGAAATCTCCTCTGTCATTTTTTCCCAGTCTTGATCCTCAATTTCCGTGCCCCAGAGGCAACTGCTGTCAGGATTCGGCAAGTATCTTTCCAGCTTGTGATTCTACACTTTTACCGAGTATCCGTATTTATGCAAAGAAAATATATGGAAAACACAATTTATATTTCTTTAAGTAAAAAAAAAAAGAAAATATGGTATTGTCTTTTGCTTTTGTGTTTTATACAAAAGCGTGTTTTATATGGTTTATATAAATAGATCATATTGTAGTTTCATCAACTTATGTTTTGTTTTTCAAAACACTCAACATTACGTTTTATGATCTATCCCTGTTTGCAGAGCTGGACCATTTATTCCCATTTAGATCCGTATTTACATACTGATTGAATTCATTTGTCTCAAAGACTGACTCAACTCCATCGGGTAACTTCTCTGTATTTTACTTCTTCTCCATTCTCCTACCCATGGGAAATTACAGTGCTTTAAATTCTTTGCCTTTGCAAATAACTGGATGTGTCCCCATGCATATGTATCCAGGGTTCTTCAGCATCTTCTGATCCTAGAAGTGAAATTGCTGGTTGAGAGTGTATACATTTAACTCTTTGATTCTGCTGTTTGGCCTTTCCAAGTGGTTGTCCTCATACACTCTGAGCGGCGTGGGAGACTGTCCTTCCCTGAGACCCTGAAACCCCCGTGATTGTGTATCCCGTGGCCAGGTGATGGTTCCAGTTGGTCAATGGAACATGAACCTAGCTGTTGCTGTGATGGAATTTTGTAGAGCGGCTGATGCTCATCATCAGTTGACTTTCATAAAGGAAGTTATCCTATACGATCTGGGTGGGCCTGATCCAATCAGGTGAAAGGCATTTAGAAGCAGAGCTGAGGCTTCCCTGAACAGGAAGAAATCTTGCCTGTGGATAGCAACTTTCGTGTGTGCCCCAAAGATTCAGGCTGCACTTCATGACAGCTTTTCCAGGACACATAGCTGTATCTGTCTATCTAACCTATCAATCTATCAATCATCTATCTATCTATGTGTCTATCATCTATCAAATCTACCTTCCATCCTCTATCTAATCTGCTGTCTCTCTATCTACCTACCTACCTGTCTAATCTGTCATCTATCTATTATCTGTCTTATCTATCTGTCTACCTATCTTCTCATCTTGTTTCTCTAGTGGAATCTCCTGTGTTACCAGCCTCTTTATTTTAGGTAATTCGGTGGGTAGGGTACCATTTACTTCCCTATTACTGTAGTAACTGTGCCTGGCTCATGGTGGCTGTGGAGGTACAGGGTTTGTGGACTGCAGAGACCTGAGAGCTCTAAGGCCTGGCTTTGGGCCAGTCCCTGATGTCAAGTTCAAATGGGGCTTGGCAAGTTGCTTTCTTCCTTGAGGAAGCTGATCCCCATCTTTGAACTATATGCTGGGAAAGTGACTGCATAAAGTGTCCAGGAACCACAACCAACAAGTGGGAATCCCACAGAGAAGCAGGAATTAGCCCGCCTTGCACTTTGCTATGAAAACGTGGCCCTTCTAAGTGGATTCGTTTTAAGGGGCTTTTCTGCCTGTGCACGTTAAACCAGTCAGTCACACACCTCAAAGGAGACCCTGCAGGAACTCCCACTGGTTGAGCCCAGACCTTACATTCTCGTTCACAGATTTAATTTCTGGGGAGAAACTTCTCCTACAGAACTGGCTATTTTAAAGCAAGTTGTAAGTCATCTCATTTTTGAGCACCAGAGTCAGAGAGGAAAGGGGTTCCTCAGCCCACCTGGACAAGGAGGAATGGCTTGCTCAGGGCCACGCTTCTGGATAGTGACACCGTCTCACTTTTATTTCTTTTATCCACCACACCTGCCCCTTCTCTCAAGCGTGCTTTCTCTGAGACAGAGGAGACTTTTGGTGGCAACAGCAGCATGCGTTACACGTCAGATTCTCTTAAGCACTTTGGGCGTCCTAGCTCTCTGAACCCTCGGAGGGAGACTCTGTTCTCACCCTGATTTGAAGGGCGAAGAGACGAAGTCAAGAATGCCAGCTAACTCACCCAAGCTCACAAAGCCAGCAGCTGGCTGGAGCAGAGATATGAACCCCAAGCAAGAGGTCTAGCCCCTGGTTCTTACTCTTTGCACAAGACAACCCTCTAGAAAACAAGCCCCCCAGTGGGGGTGGGGGAGTGAGCGGGTGGCCCTGAGGGCCTGTCTCGCCCTGGACTGGAGAAGCCACTGGACAGTGGGACGTGGACATTTTTCAATTCTCTCCAGACCCGCTGTGACATTGGAGACTCTTAAATCTATCCAATCCGTCTTCAATCATCTATCCAAAGACACTCAAATTTAAGGACATTTAAAGATGCTTAAATCCAAGTGTCCTTCCTTCCATCTGCAGCCAGAGAAGCAGTCCACTCCTGTGAGTGTCCCCCAAATCCATGATTTTCTTCCCCGCCACCTGTCTTTGAAGGAGGAACAATTGGACGAATCTCCCCTTCCACATGGACAGGCATCCACAGAGGCCAGGGTGTCTCACTTGGTCTCCTCCGGGGGCTCACGGAGCTGGCTGCAGACCAAAAGTTTCACATTTTCTCTAAAGAAGGCAACTAGTAAGGAAATCTACTATTCACAAATTCGAAGTAGATGCTGAGAACAGAGATCGCCACCACGTGCTGCTGCTCAGAATGAAAAGAAAGATGAATTGAATTTCTGTGGGGAGAGGAGGTGTCTTTCACATCCCATTAGATTTTCCAGACTGATTAATAAGATGCAGGCACCAATTCCGGCCCATGGCATGTTTTCATGTGAACTTGTTAGCCAAGAATGATTTTTACATTTTCAAGGCTCGTAAAAAAAAGGAAAGAAAAACAATATGCAACAGAGACTGCGTGTCCCGCAACACTGAAAATGCTATCAGCCCTTTATAGAAAATCTTTGCTGATCCCAAGATCATTTTTCCAACACGAGGGGCCCTCTTTCCCCCAAGAGCCTCTCCTAATCCTGGAGTTTCAGGCCGTTCTCTCTGGTAGATCCATGGAGTCGCGTTCCTTGCGATGCTAACTCCCGTCCTTACGGCTTTTTCTTCTTCAGTGGTTCCTGATCCACCGTGTTTCTGGCGGGACTTCAGCACCAGCGTGATGACTTCCTCCACAAAAGCCTGCACCCTTTGCTAAACCTGCCACAGATTTGCACCTTGATAATTTGCACTGCATGTTTCTATGAGAATCCTTGTGCTAAGCCAGAGGGACTCATGTTAAACAGGAAGGGAGATTTGAATTGGGGATCACTTTATAAGGCTTTGATAATTTACATTTGTGATGATATTCGGATGACTGACAGCATCTGGTTCCCTGCACGTGCTTTTAGCTCAAAGAAGGTGAATATAAACACTTGAATAACAAGAAGCCCCTAAAATTGGCCTTTCTGGACTTAACCGTAACAGATAACATTATAAAACCACCTTCTCCAAAGGAAAAGTGTAAACATAGGGAAAAAAAGGTTGTTTCTGTTCACATACAACCAAAGTTGAACTGCAGTTGGCTGGGAAAACATCCCAGCAGGTTAGGACATTGAGGACAGCTGGAATGCCCTCCGCTCACGTGGCAGGCTCTGGGGAGGTCAAAGGTCCAGCTTTGAAATTGGAACCTAGAAAAGAGAGTCCAGCTACCAGCATTCAGAGGGCAGTGACCATCGTGGCTTCATGAGTTCAAACTAAACAGGTGCCTGCCTTGTTGGAGCTTTGCTTTCCTCATCTGTGAAATGGCAATAATCCCACTTTCCCCTGGGGTTGTAGGCAGGAGGACCTACAAAAAACCCCAGGTCAGTGCCTGGTACAGAGGTGACCACTGCACCACCCCGACCCTGTCCATCTTCAACTCAGGAAACAAAGCCAGCAAACTGTGACATTGTATTTGAATGCCCTGATTCACCAAGTTGATTTTGAGCTGCCTGTAGCTGCACCAGATGGATCGGTTCCATTTTTATGTAACAAAGTTGTGAGTTGTTTTTCAGTTGCCATGACCCCCAGGTTGAAGGTCATGTAGCCTGAGCATGCCCAGATGAGCCACACGTGCAAACAGGAAACCTAAGTGCTCAAACTGAGGTGTAGGTACTGAATTAAGAAGAGAGCACTGCATAGCAGGGTCCAGGATCCAATCAGATTGAGCCCTGGCATCACCCATGGCAGGAGCCAATCAGATTGAGCCCTGGCATCACCCCCATGGCAGGAGCCAATCAGACTGAGCCCTGGCATCACCCCATGGCAAGATCCAGTCAGACAGCTCTGGCATCACACCATGGCAGCAGCCAATCTGACTGAGCCCTAGGATCACCCCATGGCAGGAGCCAATCGGATTGAACCCTGGCATCACCTCATGGCAGGAGCCAATCAGAATGAGCCCTGTTGTTACCCCATGACAAGATCATGCCTCCCTGCATCACTTCATTGCCACATCCAGTCTGATCACCTCATGACCCAATGCTTGTAAAATCGGACTCAGCTCTGGGAGACACTGCTTTGGAAACTATCCCAGGTGTTTTCTTTACTTATTACAAGTAATACAGTCTCCTTGCTAACTCCTCCTTGGTTGTGGTCATTGGATTGATACTTGCCAAGCAACTGAACCCACCTGTTGTGTGGGCAACAACCCCAGCTTCTCAGGGGCAAGAGGATGAGCATTCAACTGCAACTGATTTGGGAACCAATTTAGCATCATTTGGAAGGCCAAGGAGTGGCTGTGTAATTGCACTTACAATTGGATAAGGAGGCACCATCAGTGGGAATATGGGGGCATTGGGAAGGTGCTTTGCTGAGGGCTTCAGTGCCTTGAAGCTGAACCCCAGAGTCTGGAGCAAGGTGTGGGCTGGTACTGATCACTGTGAATTTGGGGGCTGGGACTGACCTGACCCAGGGCTGATAAAGCGTTCCCTTCCTGTAGTAAAGAAAAAGAGCTTTTCTAGCTACCAAACAATGATGAAATCTGTTTAGTAGGATAATATTGAGATATTAACTTACGTTTTGCTTTCCCTCTGAGGCGTCCCCCTCCTTCCTCCTATTCAAGCAGGGAAACCAGTTCTGATGCACCTTTTGGGGAGGGAGGAGAAGGACAGCAAACAAAATGCCTCCCTGAATTCCAGAGACGCGAGGAAGATCACAAGTATGACAAAACGTGCGGCCAGAATCGCAGGGGAGGCGGCGTTCTCCCTCCATCCTTCCAGGACAGACAGAACAATGTTTTTTCTCTTGGGAGGTAATGAGAGAGAGGAAGAGTGGGCTTTGGGTTCTGAAAGGGAACATGTGTCTGGTTTCTAGGCAGTGTCTTTGGAGAAGACACAAGAGGACATGCCTGCCTGGTGTCTGTGCAGCAACACAAAGACCCTCGAATCTCAGAGGTAGCCCCCAAAAGGCAGGGGCTAGGAAAATAAGCTGATTAGATCTGGAGGAAATAGAGACCCATGCCTGTCAGTATCCACTCTCCTTTTTAGTCACTGAACCCTGATGCTCTGAGAGGTGGGTTGGGAAGAGACTAAACTTCTCAGCCTCCCTTGCAGTTGGCTGTGACCATGTGACAGGGTTCTAACACAGTTGTTCTCAAAGTGTGGTTGGGGCCTGGGCCAGCAGAATCAGCATCCTCCGGGGGCTTGTTAGAAATGCAAATTATTGGGCTGTACCCCAGACCTACTGAATCAGAAACTCTGAAGATGGGTGGGCCCATCAACCTGTGCTTTCCCAGTTCCTCAGGTGATTCTGGTGTTGCTGAAGGTTGAGAACTGGTCTAGTCCAAAAGTAAATGGAAATATGCAGCACTTTAGAAAATCTCCTTAATGAGAACTAGACTCAGTAAGTGGGGACATTCCTTTTTCCCTTCCTACCATCTGGAATATAGATATAATGGCTGGAATACCAGCAGTCACCTTGGATAATGAGGCAAACATGGATATATAAAAGCCATTTGATATAAAATCGGTGGCTCACACCTGTAATCCCAGCACTTTGGGAGGCTGAGATGGGCTAATCACTTGAGGTCACAAGTTCAAGACCAGCCTGGCCAACATGGTGAAACCCCATCTCTACTACAAATACAAAAATTAGTCAGGTGTGGTGGCGCATGCCTGTAATCCCAGGTACTAGGGAGGCTGAGGGAGGAGAATCGCTTGAGCCCAGAAGGCAGAGCTTTCAGTGAGCCAAGATTGTGCCACTGCACTCCAGCCTGGGTGACAGAGTGAGACTCCATCTCAAAACAAACAAACAAACAAAAAGCAATATGCTGATGGTGAGATGGCTAAATCTCTGATGACTACTGAGTGGTCATGGCCTTACTTATGTATGTGAAATAAACTTATGTTTTATCTATAGGGTAAACTTATGTAGATATTTCTTTTTATGCTTGAGATGATGGGTGGAGAGTACCATGGGTTATACTTGAATTCGTTACAACAAATTCCAGTTTTGTAACCATGAGAAGTCAAGTCTCTGGCCAGGATGCCAGATGGTGGCTTGCAGTTTGGGAATGGCAGGGAGTGGTGATAATTCCACTGTTCTCTGTTGCTGCCGGTGGTGGGTGCCCCTGTGGCGCCAGACTGAGAGCCGGGCTGTTATAGGAGGGAGGAGAAAGCAGAGACTGACAATTCAGCCTAATTTGCAGCAACAGAAAAATTACTCCAAAGGGGCGCTTCATTTTCCCAATTGAAGGCATGCTAGTTAAGATGATGCATGGGCCGCCCAGCATCCGACTGGTGTGCTGATTAGCGAGGGTGCTTGAAGCGTGGGTTCTGGATTCAGGGCAAAGAAGCCTGGAGAAGAGCCATCTGATTAACAAGCTGACTGCGTTAGGTACAACCAGCGATTTACATAATCCGGTGATTAGGAATATGTTACGCACACACACACAGGCATGGTAGGGGAGGCCTCTCGCAATTCCAACCGCTAATGTAATTTTCCCTCTACGCAGGCCGAGTGCACACCCCAGCTCTGCCAAATGCTGTTGTCTAACAGTTTCTCTCATCAGGGGAGCGAAGCCGACCTTGTTACCGCAGCTTGCAAAGGGCAGCCCTGACGGAGCGGACCAGGCTGGACCTGTTATCTGACCACACTGCCTCCCTGCTCCCATTTTCTAACGAACCCCAAGAATTCTGTATGATATTTTGGTAGAACTTATTTTAAAAAATGCTCAAGGAGACGCTGATAGGAAAATGCATTGCTGATGGCGACGCTAACAATTCCCCTCATTTCCTCTGCGACTGCCTGAGATTCCACAGGAGCAGTGAGACTCCGCGGTGGCAGGGCAGGGGACAGAGGAGAGAGGAGGCTTCTCGCAGGAAGCTGTCTCTCCCTAACACTTACAGGAGCAAGAGAAAAGACTTTCTTCATTAATACATCGCAGGTCCATCCATACTGAGGCTGTTCTCAGTTTCGCCTTCTCTGTCATCTCCGTTTGTCTTAACTTTGCAATTCCTTCTAGAAATCTTAGCACAGTGCAGTAGTGTACCAATTAAGATCCGTGTCATATCCAGGCAGCGTCTCAGCCCAGCATTCCGTAGCAGAGTACAGCAGGGTGCGTGTGGCGCTGAGTGACAAGAGCCTACTCGTTAGCTCAGAGATCCTGCGGGAGCCATCAATCATCAGAGCGGCTCAGTTATTGGGCATCCTCAGTGTTGTGAGCAGGAAGCAATGCACTGTTGTATACGTGGTCATGATAATAATAGTAATTTATGCGTATGCCTCTATTAGTTTTCTAGGGCTGCTGTAAGGAAGTACAGCAAACGGGTGGCATACAACAACTGAAATTTATTCTCTCACCGTTCTGGAGGCCAGAACTTTGAAATCAAGTTGTCAGCAGGGCTGTGCTCCCTCTGAGGCTCCAGGGCAGGGTCCTTCTCTGCCTCTTCCTGGCATCAGGGGTTTGTCCGCAACCCTGTAAGTCCCTGTCTTGTGTACGTGACGCTGCAATCTGCCTCTGCCACCACATGGTGCTCTCCCTGTGGCTCTGTCCAAATCTTCCCCCTACAGGGACACCAGCCATTGGATTAGCAGTCACCTAAGGACCTGATCTTAACCTAATGGTATCTGCAAAGACCCTGTTTCTAAGGAAGGTCAGATTCGTCGGTCCCGACGGTTAGGAATCCAGCATGTCTTCTGGGGGAACAAAATTCAACCCGCAATGATGTTTCTTTATTCTTTGCAAAGAATTTTCACCAGTCATTGTCACATTTGATGTTCAACGCAGCAGAGCAGAAAGGGCTGGTGTCCCTGCAGGAGGGGAAACTGAGGCACAGAGGACTTGGATTCCCGCCCTTCTGGTCTCTGGACAGCCACGTCCTCCAGTGTGCGCGCCCCTTCCTGTGGCAGCCCCTCTGAGCTGACGGGGAATTGATCCAGTCAGCAGCATCGTACTAGTAAAAATACCAACCCTAACACGGGCCACCTTGCATTCCACCACGATTCTGAGCTCTTTTCAAGTACCAGATGGTGTTCCAGGCATTCCTGCATGCACTGATTTGCCTACTCCCCGCAGCCCAGCGAGCGGGTGCTTCACAGGTTAGGAAATGGAAGAGTTGCAGGAAACGTAATGAACTAGCTCAAGAATTGGCAGCTACGATGTATGGAGATAGGAGGGGAGCGGGGATGGAGCCTAGCCCGATGGAACCCTAAGCGCATGCCCTGAACCACTACAATATCTGACAGTAATATCCCTCAAATATTGTAACTCAACTTTGAAAAAGCAAATACATGCACTAAATATCTCAAGAAACCTCCTTTTTTTAAAAAAATAGCTTCATCGAGATAGAATTCAGACACCATGCGATGCACACATTTAAAGCACTAGCCAGTACCCTCGCACTTTATCTAGTTTCAAAACGTTCCCCTCGTGCCAAAAGGAGACCCTAATCCCGTTGGCAGGCACTCCCATCCTCCCCCTCTCCCTGCCCCCGGCAACCAAGCATTGCTTTCTGCCTCTATGCACTTACCTATTCTGGATATTTTACTTAAAAGGAATCAGACAGTATGTGGCCCTGTGTGCCTGGCTTCTTCCGTCTTATTTTCAAGGTCTGTCCACGTGGTAGCATGGACCAGTCCTTCCTTCCTTTCAATGGCCGCATAATCTTCTATTGTATGGATAGACCATCAATATCAATTGATGGACGTTGTGTTGTTCCCACTTTTTGGCTACTATGAGTAATGCTGCTATGAACATTTAAGTACAAGTCTTTGTGTAGACGCCGGTTTCATTTCTCTTGGGTGTATACCTAGGCGTGGCATTAGGAAAGGTCCTTTTTAACAGCAGGTAATTACGTAGACTTTTCTCCAAGGTGAATTGTCTTTCTTTAACTCTGGTGAACTGACAAAGTTAGAATAATCTCATGGATTTATGAATCTCCTTCCTCCAAAGTGGCCCAAGTGCTTTTCTTCATGCTGTGAAATCTACTCCTCTGGAATGATTTTTATGGTCATTCCAGACAGCAATGGGGGCAGCAGAAGGGCTCTGCCCAGGTCAGGGCCTGGGAAGCGTGGCCGTTCTGGCCACCTGGCGGCCTCCTGTCCCGGGTCCCTGTTCCCTGGAGCACTGTCCAATTACAGACACGTGGAGGCATGGCCCTCTGTCTTCTGTGAATCCTGCTCCTTGTGGCTCTGGGAACTCCGTGTTCCGAGCTATGAATGTTCCTGGATGGTGTCTCATTAATTATAGCTTATTGGCTGCCTTGCCAGTTGCATCTTAATGAGTGACCCTCATTGCTGACCCTTTATTAGCACAGGAGTTCTTTGTTGGGTCCTGCATCTCTTCCGATTTTTTAAGCACAGATCAATGGGATGTTGTGGGGCTGACGTGTTCCACTTCCCATCCTGGGGGGACGGGAAAGCATCCTTGCATGTGCTCTGCGCAGCTCTGCTCCTGGCACCGACCCCACCCCACAGCCAACAAGCAATCCCTTTGATGTGCAGAGGAGGATGCAGTAGGGTTCTCTCACTATCTACTTCTGTGGCTACATCATATTTCAAGAGAGTTTACTCTGCAAGCAGCAGCCAGGGCCAGCCTTGACGTACCTGAAAACCCTAAGAATACAGAGGTCAGAACACAAAGGAGAGTCATCCTAGCCTAAATGAGCTACAAGGTCCAGGCACGTGGCTTTTGGACTGTGGAGAAGGGTGCTAACTGCATTAGTCACATTAGTTGAAAATAGAGTTAAAAACCCTCTAAAACGTCAGTGAGACCAGGCTGCTGCTCTGCTCAACTTCCTCCTGGTTTTTGTCTGATTCAGAGTGAAGCCAAAGTTCTGTGGAATCTGGACCCCTCGGTTTCCTCCCTGCTTCTTCTCCACTCCATCATGTTTTCCAGCCACAGCGTCTTGTTGCTGTGTCTTGAGCATGGCAGTCTTTGCATACGCTATTCCTTCTGTCTGGAGTGCTGTTCCCCCAGATATCCGCATGGCTCCACGCTCACCTTCCTTCTCCCCCAAGTCCCGTTCCCTGCTGTGGTCTCCCTGGCTGTGATCACCTAGGAGACACTGTTGCATTTCAGCTTCGAGGCCCTGTTGTGTCTCCCGCTTGCCATTCCTCCCCTGCTGCCTGGAACAGTGACTGGGCATAGTGGTTGCTTAACAAACACATAGAGCAGGAAAGAAAAGGAGAAACCATTTGCACGTCTTTCCTATCTGAGTTCTAAAAGCATTTAATAGCAGGGAATTTGAGGGCACAGCGCTTTAGGAAGAAGGTCTTGAATTAGAAAGAAGTGTGATCTTGGCCTGCTTCCTGCAGGAACACCATCAGGACCCTGGATGGAGTCATTGTCTGAAATGGCAGCTTTGGAGATGAGGCTGGAGCCCTGTGCTTGGCCTGCAGACAACTGCAGATGTGGACTGCAATCCAGGATTGATGGAGGGCTCAGGGCAGCCTGTGTCAGGATGGGAGACATAATCTCCTTCCAGCCACAGCCCTGGCTTGGGAAGTGGAAGATCCAGGAGCTGTTACCCCAAAAACTGAAGTGGGCAGAAACGCCTAGAAGGATGGGGCTAAATTCGTTTCTTATTCCCTCACAGAAGGGTGGAGTCAGAAATCTGGGCGAGGTACAGGACAGCAAGTCATGGTTTGAATTTGGAGTCCCCAACTAATGGATGGAGATTTATACCCATGCTGCAGCTCTGAGGGACCACAGGGAACCTCCAACACCCTTCTGATTGGTCAGTGTTATGACTCTGGTCTGTTCTGATTGGTTGGAGCCCACGCCACTCCAGTTGGTGGAGTTTGAGCATCACCTCCTTTACATCCCTGTAAATGGGACATTTCAGGTAACAAATGAGATTGGCTCTGCAATTTCTCTGGTGCCTGTGAGTGACCATGATGACTCCCTAGTATTTTGATGAATGTGGGCCAGCAATGATTTTTTTTTTTGAGACAGGGTCTTGCTGTGTTGCCCAGGCTGGAGTGCAGTGGCAAGATCATTGCTCACGGCAGCCTCTAACCCCTGAGCTCAAGCAATCCTCCCACCTCAGCCTCCTGAGTAGCTGGGACTACAGGCACACTCCATCCTTGCCCTGCTATTATATCTATATCTATATCCATATCCATATCCATATCCATATCCATATCCATATCTATATCTATATCTATATCTATATCTATATCTATATCTATATCTATATCTATATCTTTGGTAGAGATGGAGTCTCGGTATGTTTCCCAGGCTGGTCTCCAACTCCCTGGCCTCAAGCAATCCTCCCACCTCAGCCCCAAAGCACTGGGATTACAGATGTGAGCCACCATGCCATGTGTCCCTCACCTTTTTTAAAAATAAAATTTTATCCATGTTAAAAGTCTTACAATAGCAATAGCTGCCTTTTAATGAGACTCTTACATGAGGTCTTCATGGGTCTTCTTGGGGTACCTGGAAACCTCAAAAATACAGAGGTCAGAACACAAAGGACAGTCATCCTTGTCAAAATGACCTACAAGGATCTAGGCATGCAGCTTCTAGACTGTGGAGAGCTGTGCTAACTGCATTAGTCACATGGCATTAAAAACAAGCCTCATTCCTCTTCCCCACTGCACTCTGAGTTTCTGTCAGAGGTTACCACTAGGGGAACACAGACTCACAATAGTAAACCACTTAGCAGATCAGTCCTGGGGAGATGCAACTCCTCTCAAATGGCAGCCGAGCAAATTTTCCTCCCTCCCTGAGGACACAGTTAACGGCTCTGCTGGCTGGCAGTAACAGACCAATAGTTCTGGGCTGTCACTGCAGGGAAACCCAACTCCCTCCTCATTTACTTTCAATTCATTCACAGTGCAAGCTGGTGTGCAGGAAACAAACTTTACTCATCTGTCAATTTGCTTCTAATATAAGATAGAGAATCCATTCCAAAACGTGCATTTAAAAAAGAAAGCAATTTAAGCAGGCGACATCTTTGGAAAGTTCCATGCTATAAATAAGTACTTAAACAGACCGTCCTTTGGGGTGACATGTGGACTAAGTGGCACCAACTTTCCTGAGAAATGTCTTTTTTTTTTTTTTTTTTGCAACCTAGCCAAGAAAGGAGGCAGTTGAGAAATATGTACTTTCTTTCTCCAAAGTTAATAATCTCTTTCACTGTTTTCAATATTTTGCATCTTGGGTATAAACACATCATTATTGCTATAAATCAAGGGTATTTTCAAAGCCAGTGCCAAGGGCAGACCCTGCTGCAACAGCATTCTGAAAGAGGTGAAAATGGCCTGTGGTATCTGAGTGTTGGAGGCATTTCTGGTGTGCATCCATACCTGGCCTCTTCTCTTTCCTGAGCCACAGAGAAGTATCTATGTCCCAGACCCTTTGCAGCCAATAAAATATGAGTGCAAATGATGTGTGTCCCCAGCTCTCTGCTTCTTCCCTCTCTGGTGGCACAGTCTAGGGTGGCAGTATTACAGGACAGTGTCAGTTGGATCCCTGAGTCACTGGCTGGAGGGGAGGCCAGGCTGACCTGCACTACGCTTTGCATGAGTGTGATTAATACACTTTGGCTGTGCTGAATCCCTGAAATTCCATTGCTAGCCTGTTTTGGGAGCTAGCTTGACAGCTGCTGATAAATCACCCCGGGAAGCCAGGCTGGCATTCACCTGGACACGACGGAGTTCTTCAGTAGACAGACTCTCATCCAACTCTGATGGACTGAGCTAAAAGGGTGCCCCTGCTAGGGTCACTGGCATCTCAAAGAGAACCACAGGTAGAGGGAAACACTTCAAAGACAGGGATGAACTAGCAATGGTGGGTTGAGTCAACACCCGTGGGTTATCAGGGGAATTTGGAGGCTGGTTTTCTTGGTGCCCTTACAATCATAGAAAGCTTTCATCAGGTGGGGACTGGGGACTTGGGGGTGTGAGCACAGAAGCAACATCTGGATAACTCAAGCAAGAGAAGAATGTTGGGTGTCCCACAGAATCGGTGGTCAGGTGTCATGATAGGGCCTGGGCAGTGATGGCCTCTCCACATCTTTGTAGGAAGATGCTGGTGAGGGGTGCCAGGAGGTGGTTTCTGTTCTGTCCTTGTATTACCAGTTAAGAAGCAGAAAGACTCAGTTGGCCCAGCCTGGGTGGCGCCCATCCTTGGCTGGGGCAGGGCAGTGACAGAGAGCTCCAGAGGAGGGAGGCCGTAGTGGGCCCTGAAAAGCCACAGCGCCATAGTCCACCCAGACCCTCCACCGATGGTGGCTTGGGCACAACCACATCTGGTTTCCCAGACTTTGCTAGTAAGGCCAGGAGTCCCCTACCAGGGCTGCCTCTGATCTGTTTCAGTGAAGGCCAGGAGGTTCACAATCTCAATGCCCCATTAGTTCCACTGCAGCTGTCAGCACAGAGGACTCATTTTCCCTTTTAATGTTGTTTGGCCACGTCTATCCAAAAACCCCATGAGTCCTACTTGACCCTAACCATAGGTCGAAAGCCCAGCATCTGCCACTTAAAAAATAGATGGCACTGCCCCCTCGTGGCAGAGACTGGCAGCACAACACGTCCCAGAAAACATTTTACCTGTCACGGACTTTTCTGAACAGCAAGCTGCAGCCCACACACCTGACCAGAGGAAAACAGACTTTACTCCTCCCATGTTGTCGACGCCTCCAGAGCCCTACTGAGGTGAAATATACATGCCGTAAAAGTTAACCATTTAAGCATACAGCGCAATGGATTTTAGTAACTTTACACAATTGTGTAGCCTGTACCACAATCCAGTTTTGGAACACCATCATCACGCAGAAGGGCTCCTTGTGCTATTTGCAATTAATCTCTGCTTCAACATCCAGCCCCAGCGATCACTGATCATGCTTTCTGTCCCTATACTTTTGCCATTTTTTGAGAAAGTTCATCTAAATGGAATCCTACAATATATAATTTGTTAATGCTTGCCTTATTTCATCCCAGTGGTTTCTTTTATTGCCAAATAGCTTTTAACATATTTGATTTATTTTTACTTATTGTTCTATTTGATTGCCAAATCGTATTTTATTCCTTGGCTATCCACACTTTGTTTATTATTTCCCCAGTTGAGGGACACGTGGATTGATTTTGGGTTTTGGAGATGAGGTTGCATGATAACATTGGCCTTCCTGTCTCCAAGTGGACAGATGTTTAGATTCCTGAGAGCAGAGTGTCCGGGTTGCATGGCAAGCATGCATTCCAGGTATTAAGAAACTAGCAAATTGTTTTCCAACAGCTCTTCGCCATCCTGCTGCCTTCCACCACCAGCGTGTGCAGATTCCAGTTCCCCACGTCCGCACCAGCAGCTGGCATTGTACGCTCTTTCCATCTTAGCCTTTATCACGCACGGGCGGCGATATTTCACTGTGGCTCTGATTTGCATTTCTCCTATGACTAATGGTATTGACCATTTTAATTTCTCTACCATTTCAGATTTCAATTAATTACTATTATAGGTTTGGGCTCAAATCCAATTTCTAATATTATATTTAGGCCGTGCTATTTTTGGCTCGAATTCATTGAGCCATTACTGTAACATCATACTTAATCTTTATGTTGGAAAATTTGAAAAGAACCAGAGAATAGAACGAAAAGGAGGTATTTTGGCTTATCACCAACTGAAAAATAAAAATAAATGAAAATCTAAAGAAAATGAGAGAAGTTGGAAGCGGCTTGATGCAGCACAAAACAGTAACAGGTTTCATATTATCAACCATTTAAATCATCAAAACACATATAATTAGACGTACTTCCCTCTCCTCCCAAATTTCCCTGTAACATTGGATTTTTTAAAATCTGCCTGTTGTTTCTCCCAGCAAATACAGTGTATGAATAATGAGATTTTTCGGGCCCCAAATGGATGTGCGTGATGCTCTCAGTGGAGCATGTGAATTGCTGCTGTTATCTGGACGGGCTTTCTCCGCTCTCAGTGAGTCAAGTTCCTTGCCCGAGGTTTCATTACCTCCTCCTCAATTGTTAACGAGCATGTCTACTGAGGAGTCTGGGAGTATCCGCCAGAACGTGAGGTCCACATCAAACAGGTATGCCCAGACAGCAGCAGCCAGAGGCCTCCCTCACTGCCCTGGGTTGATCTCTCAGATTAATTCAAACCTTTTGCAAATTAGTGGAGAAATTTTCCAGTTTCCTGTGTCTCGGCCCAGCTTTGCAGATTTAATTTTGAGAAGCACAAGCAGTAACCTGGTCCTAAAATCCCTTGTCCCACGTGGTGTGACTGTCATATTGGACAAATAAAAGCCTCTGGGGGAAAAATAAAGAGGATCGCATCTCTTTCTTTCAAGTGATTAAGGGAAAGTGAACTGGTGTGTCAACCCCACGGTTTTTCTGGCAAATTCAAGAAAGCATTCTCTGATGCCAGTGAGGGATGATTACAATAACAAGAAGAGACCCAGGTATCAGAGGACCCAAACATTTCCTGCTCCCTGCTTGGGGACACTTGCCAAAACCCTCCTCGGCCTCTGCCCGCTGGCCCAGTCGGTGGAGCACAGGTGAACAGCACACACTCAGAAGCCAGTCCATGGGATTCCAGCCACAGCCTGCTGCTTCTTAGCTGTGTGTCCTTGGATAATTACTTAACCATTCTGTGCCTCTGCTTCTCCGTTAGTTTATTTAGCATTGCCATAAAGGGTGATCTGAGGCTGAGTAACTTATAAAGACAAGGGGTTTAATGGTTCACGGTTCTGTAGGCTGTACAAGAAGCACAGTGCTGTCATCTGCCTCTGGGGAGGCCTCAGGAAGCCCTTATTCAGGGCGGAAGGCTACACCTCCCTCTGGGAGCCTTCTGCGTTTTTCTCTTCATCTTTTCAGCCCTCGTCTCATCAGCAAGTGTGGCCTTTGTACTGGAAACCAAGCTAGCCTGCAGTACACTTTTAAAAAACAGTATTGAGATACAATGCAAATAAAATGTAATCCACTCATTGTGTGTGTGTGTGTGTGTGTGTGTCACCCAGGCTGCAGTGCAGTGCTGTGATCGTGGCTCACTGCAGCCCCAACCTGCTGGGCTCAAGTGATCCTCCCATCTCAGCCTCCCTGGTAGCTAGAACTACAGATTTGTGTCCCCACAGCTGGTTAAGTTTTAAATTGTTTTGTAGAGGTTTTGCCATGTTGCCTAGGCTGGTCTCGAACTCCTGGGTTCAAATGATCTGCCCACCTCCGCCTCCCAAAGTGTTGGGATTACAGGCATGAGCCACTGTGCCTGGCCCACTCATTTAAAACGTATAATTCAATGGTTTTCAGTAGATTCTCAGAGTCGTGCAGTCATCTCTGTAACCAACCTCAGAACATTTTCATCTCCCCCAAAAGAAACTCTGCCCACTTTACTCGTCACTGGCCCCCAGTCTCTCCCAGCCCTGGGCACCCACTAAGCTCCTTTTCGTCTCTATGGATCTACCCCTTCCATAATCTCACATAAATGGAATCACACGGCGTGTGGTCTTTTGTGACTGGCTTCTTTTACTTGGGATAATGTTTTCAAGGCTCATCCACGCTGCAGCAAGCATCAGTGCTTCATTTTTATCGCCGAGTGACTGCAGTACTCTTCAGTTGAGAGGCACTAAGCATTTTAATCCTAAATTAAAATGGCTGTATCTCTGAGTACTTCCCAAGTGCCAAACACTGTGCTCATGACACACATTATTGTAATTGAAACGCTTACAGAGGTTGGGCAGGCAAAAAAAGGAGGTGAAAAGGACTTTGCAGAAATTATTGCAAACCCTAGCCCATGCCTGCTCCAAAGCTGGCAGGGATGCAGCCTCCATTTGGCCTTGCTGATTTCTGTCTTGTGGGCTGCCTGCTGTCAGATAGTTTCATTTTTTTTTTTTTTTTTTTTTTTTGAGATGGAATCTCACTCTGTCACCCAGGCTGGAGTGCAGTGGTGCAATCTCGGCTCACTACAATCTTTGCCTCCCAGATTCAAAAAATTCTCCTGCCTCAGCTCCCCCCAGAAGCTGGGACTACAAGCATATGCCACCACAGCAGGCTAATTTTTGTATTCTCAGTAGAGATGGGGTTTCACTATGCTGGCCAGGCTGGCCTCAAACTCCTAACCTCAGGTGATCTGCCTACCTCTGCCTCCCAAAGTGCTGGGATTACAGGTGTGAGCCACCGCGCCCAGCCCATATTTTCATTCTTTAAGTTAGGAATCCGGATTTATTTGTGTGAAATATCCTAAACAATAGGTATGAACAACAACAAAATTCATCTTAAGATTCTGATAAAGAACTTCCTCCATGTAACAATCTGCACTTGCAAAGCAAGATGGTATCAGCGTAACCATGGTGTACCTACACATCCTGTTTGTAACCCCAAAGTCAATTTGGGAGGAAGGGTGATGGAGTCATCTTGCTTTGCCCAGCTGTCCCCATTTGAAAACTAGGAGTCCCACATCCTGGAAACCTCCTCAGTTTCAGGTGAACAGGGATGGTCGGTCACCCTACTGGGAGACCACTGTCTATTTCCATCAGTGTCCATGTTTGACATATTATGGCTGTTCACCTTTTGGAAATGCTCTCAGAGTTAATTTATGAACACAAGAAAGCAGAGAAGTCAATCCCTTCAGTTTATTGACACCTTCTTTTGGATCAAAAATGCCATTCTCTTTCTCCAATTTTCTCATTTCTCAAATATAGATTTGATAAGTCTATATTTATCAGATCTGATCTTTTGCTATTCTCAAAGATGACATCACCACTATTACCATGACCATGGGCATCACCATGATTATTATCATCACCATCATTCTTGCCATCATCGTTATTATTATCATCACCATCCTTCTCTTCATCATCACCATCGCCATCATCATTATCATTATCACTACCATACCATCATCATCTTCATCATCACCACCATCATCATCAACATGTCATTTTCATCATCACCATCATCATCACTACCATCACCATCACCATCATCACCACTATCACCATCATTATCATCACCACCACCACCACATCACCATCCTCACCATTGTCATTTTCATCATCAATACCATCATCATCATCACCACCATCACCATCATCATCACCACCATCATCATCACCACCATCATCATCAACATCATCATTATCATCAATACCATCCTCTTCCTCATCACCACCATCACCATCATCATCACCATCATTATCATCACTACTACCACCATACTGCCATCATCATCCTCATCATCACCACCACCATCACCATTGTCATCTTCATCAATACCATCATCACTACCACCACCATCACCACCATCACCACCATCACCATCACCATCATCACCACCATCACCATCATCACCATCGCCATCACCATACCATCATCACCACCACCATCATCAACACCATCATAATCATCAATACCATCCTCTTCTTCATCACCACCATCACCATCATCACCATCATCATCATTACCACCACCATCCTGCCATCATCATCCTCATCATCACCACCACCATCATCATTGTCATTTTCATCAACACCATCATCATCACCACCACCATCACCATCATCACCACCATCACCATCATCACCACCATCACCATCAACACCACCATCATCATCACCACCACCATCATCATTGTCATTTTCACCATCATCACCACCATCACCATCAACACCACCATCACCATCATCAACACCATCACCATCATCACCACCATCACCATCATCACCACCACCACCATCAACACCATCATTATCATCATCAATACCATCCTCTTCTTCATCACCACCATCACCATCATCATCACCATCATCGTTATCATCATTACCACCACCACACTGCCATCATCATCCTCATCATCATCATCATCACCACCATCACCATTGTCATTTTCATCAACACCATCATCATACCATCATCATCACCGCCACCACCATCACCATCACCACCACCACCATCACCATCACCATACCATCATCACCACCATCATCATCAACATCATCATTATCATCAATACCATCCTCTTCTTCATCACCACCATCACCATCATCACCATCATCATTATCATCATTACCACCACCATACTGCCATCATCATCCTCATCATCACCACCATCACCATTGTCATTTTCATCATCAACACCATCATCATCACCACCATCACCATCATTATCATCACCACCATCACCACACCATCATTATAATCACCACCATCATTACCATCAGTACCATCCTCTTCTTCATCACCACTATCACCATCATCATTACCATCATTATCATTATTACCACCACCATATCGCCATCATCATCCTCATCATCATCACTACTGTCATTATCATCAACACCATCATCATTACCATCGTTATCATCATTACTACCACCATACTGCCATTATCATCCTCATCATCATCACTGCCATCATCATCATTACTGTCATTATCAACACCATCATCATCATCACCACCATCACCATACCATCATCATCATTACCATCCTCCTCATCACCACCACCATCATCATCATCACCATCATAATCACCATCACTACCAGCAGCTTCACAGTCATTACAACCGCCACAATTATCATCAATGCTATCATCATTATTCTCCTCCTCTTCTCCACCCTTTTCCTGTAAGTATTTTCCAATTTAAGGTGTGCCAGTAAAATGATAAACTCTAGAGCCAGAGATACATAGGTTTAAACCCCATAACCACCTTTCCAAGCTGTGTGGCCATGGAATATTAGCTCTGCCTTCGGGCCTCAATGCCCGCACCCATAAAATGAAGATAATACAGGTTCAGGCATTGCTGAAACAGCTGTTATAGGATTAAATGAAGGAATGAACACGAAGCACTTAGCATAGTGCCAGCACTCAGGAACTGTTCATTATCAGCACTGTGGAAACGAAACTCAATAGGGTTCAGCAAACTTTGATCTTACAGATTTACCAAATCAGGGAGGCTCTAATTTCTGGAAATTCTTGCTAGTTTTTACTCTGATTTCCTCTGGTGAGGTGCCTCAGGATTACACAATCCTATTTTTGTGGGTACTGATGATGTCTGCCTTGAAAGGGGATTTTCCATGACTGACACTGAGAAACAGAAAACAAGGCCAAACATGTGGAAGCATTTTAGAAGCTGTAGAGCGCTGAGCACATGTCAGGAGCGGAGATGACGACTCATCCTTTAGCCTTCAGTCACTCGCGGGGCCAAGAGGGGCATCCAGTCCATTCTCTACCCCGACGCCTGCAGAACTGAGGACAAACACCCAGGGTCGGGCCTCCCATGCAGAACTGGAAGCTTCTAGGGGTTTTGCAGAAAATGAAAGCACTCTCATGTTTCCCATGGCGTCTCTCTGTAGGAAGCTTACTATATAAATAATCTCAATTAAAATCAGCCCCCAAATTATGGGTGACATTTCTTTTGCTGACTCTGAAAGTCCCAGGGTTCCTACCTAGATATGCAAGGCTGCAGAGAAATTAGGTCACAGAAAGACAAACATTCACACTTGAACTTGGCAAATTTCTCTTCCGGGAGCTACTGCTGTGCCAACTGTGCGATCCCACTGGGTTGTCTATAGCGGAGGAGGACTCATTTTATCTGCGGTGTTTCCCAGAAGCAGGTTTGTATGGTCGGGGAAGAAACATCAGGGAGATGCCTTAAAAATGAGAAGGCATCCAGCTACTCAGGAGGCTGAGGCAGGAGGATTCCTGGAGCCCACGAATTAGTTCCAGGCCAGCCTAGGCAACGTAGCAAGAACTTCATTTCTAAAAATAAAATAAAAGCTATTTTAAAAAGAGAATAGCAAAAACAATGAAGACTGTGGTAAATAAAGAGTGTTACACTATAACTACAGCCTCTCAGCTGGTCTCTCAGCTTCTGCAGTCATCGACAGACTGAGGTCAAGCCCCATGGCCACTCCCTACAAGCCGTGTAATTTTGGGTGAATGACTTGACTCTTTCAAGCCTTGACTTTCTCATCCGTGAATGGGAGTAATGCCTGCTACCGTACAGAGCTTTTGGGATGACTTAAGGAGCTTCTGAGCACCTGACAAACACCTCGGGGCGGGGGATTGTAGAGTGTAGGGAGGATTTCTAATAATCCTCTTGGAAAATCAACAAAACATGCACGAGAAGACCTTAAAAATGAAAAATAAAACTACCATGTGATCCAGCAATCCCACTTCTGGGGATATATCCAAAGGAAATCAAGTCAGTATGCACACCTATATTTATTGCTGTTACTCACAATAACCAAAACATGAAAATAGTCTAAGTGTCCACGGACAGATGAATGCATAAAGAAAACATGGTAGATACATACAATTGAATATTACTCAGTCATAAAGAAAGAAATCCTACCATTTGTGACAAGATGGATGAACCTGGAAGACCTTATGGTACGTGACATACGCCAGGCACAGAGGGACAAATGCTGCAGGACTCCACTCACAGGCCTCATAGGCGGTCTCTAGAACAGTGAAACTCATGGCAGAGAAGAGAATGCGGGGTGCCGGCGGCTGGGGGAGGGGGAATGGGGAGACGTTGACCAATGGTGCCAAGTTTCAGTCATGCCAGATGAACACGTACCTTCTAGAGCTCTGCTGTCTGACCCTGTGCCTGTGTTAATAATAGGGTGTTATGCACTTCACATTTGTTAAGGGGAGGATCTCCTATTAAGTGTTCTTAATTAAAACAAAGAAAACCCAGAAACAAAACAGAACAAAACCCACAAAAGGACATAAGTAAACTTTGGGAGGTTCTGGGTCTGCTTATTACCTTGATTGTAATGATCATTTCACAGATACATGTGTATGTCCAAACTGATGAAACTGTATACATTAAACATATGTAGTTTTTTTGATACATCAATTATGCCTCAATAAAGCTGTTTTAAAAATGTATATGACACCAGGTATGGCGGCTCACGCCTCTTATCCTAGTGCTTTGAGAAGCTGAGATGGGAGAATCGCTTGACCTGGGAGTTTGAGACCTGCCTGGGCAACATAGTGAGATGCTGCCTCTAAAGAAAATTTTAAAAAATTAGCTGTTCATGGTGATGCATGCCTGTGGTTCCAGCTACTTGGGAGGCTGAGGTGGAAGGATCACTTGGGCCCAGGAGGTCAAGGCTGCAGTGAGGTATGACTGTGTTACTGCACTCCAGCCTGGGCAAGAGAGTGAGACCTCATCTCAAAAAAAATGTGGATGAGAAGAATTTAGAACATCTCCTGAGAACCTAGAAGTGCCAGAGCTTGCCTCCCTCAGGGAATGAAGCTGAGATTGGGGGGATATGGGGAGTGGCTGTACCCAACTTCTGGGGCTCTCCGAGTGCAGGATGTGTGGCACTAGAACTCCCGTCCTCACCTTTGTGCCTTTGTCACAGCTTGGGGGCAAGAGGAAACTCTGCTCAGAAAAGGGTTTTGGGGCAGGGAGCTAGCATGCTGGGACTGTACACTGTAAGGGACACCCACTGGGAGCCCTGGCCCCTCAGAAGTCCTCTTTAGGTTCAGAAATAAAATTGCAAGTTGCCTAGGACTTTTAGATCATTCTGCTGCAACCCTGAGAGGTCATCACTCCACTGTGGGTTGCTTTTAGACAATAGAGATCTGTGTCAGGGGCTCATGTGTAACCTGGTAGCAGGTGGCCCCTCAAAGGGAAAACAGAACTCTCCCCTATGTACGCTTGGAAGGCAAAAATTACACTTTTTAATAAAACAAATGAATGTACTGATTTTGACCTTTTTAAACTCCTTGACAAAATCCAGATAGAAACAAGCAAAAAAATTATTTCATCTAGCTGTTCTCATATTAATTTACAAAGCAAAATACCCAATTCTCATTCTAATCTGCACCCACCTAAGGTTCTTGAAAATGAAATTCCATTAGTAATTCCTTTTCATTTTTACTTTCAAGAATCTTTCGTATGCAGGGACGTTGGCTCTGGTGATTTCTGCACTTGGGCACAGCGGGGATTCTGTAAGCATTCTGAAAACCGTGTTCTCTCCTACTACGAGATACAATGCAGTATCTTAGGAAGTTTGTTGTTGAGAATCTTTTAACGTTATGAAAGCATGTATTGGAGATAATGCCAGGAACACATTTGTAAGTGAATCTCAGGTCTGATTGCAGCAAATGCTTCCTTTAAAATACTTGCTCTAAGTAACCTGATCGCTCTCATTTTTGTGGTTGATATGTGCACACACACCAGCCCAGCATTTATAAGAATGAGGACTGCTTCCTCCCTACAGCCGCCTGACAGTCAAATTAGAAAAGGAATTCTCCACTGCTCATATTCTCGTTCCCTAATAGATCCAGCCTTTTCCAGGCCCCTTCAGAAGGAAAGGAAGAAAAGGGACACCATGAATCTTAAGCTAATGATGACAGTAACTTCAGGCTATGGCTCAAGCAAAGCCAGAGTCAAAGTCTTTGATTTGGTGCTAAAACCTAAAGTGAGGGTGAAAGAAAAACTAATGAAGAAGTGAACACTCCATAGATGGCATCTGTTTCTCTGTAACCAAGAAAAGTGGGTTTTACTCGGTTTGTAGATGAGATCACAAGCCTGCCAAGTACAGTTGGGCAGGCTTTGCACTGCACAAGGGCTCTACGCCTAAGGAGGTGTCATTCACATAGCAGGCGTCATGTATTTTCTGATAGAGGGAAGTCAATTGTCATATGTCCTTTCTAATTTGTTTGGGCTAGTGTTGGGGCCATTCCCTTGGGACATAATGAATTACAAAGAAGAAGCACATAAATATTTTCAAAGCCATCTGTTCTCAAAGAACTGGTTTCTAAATGAAGCCCAATCACCTTACTGTTTGATTTCGTGCCTGTAATTCCAGCACTTTGGGAGGCTGAGACAGGACGAAGGCTAGAGGTCAGGAGTTTGAGACCAGTTGGGCAACACAGTGAGACCCTGTCTCTACAAAAGAAATTTTAAAAATTAGCTGGGTGTCGTGGCATGTGCCTGTAATCCCAGCTACTCAGGAGGCTGAGGCAGGAGGATCACTGGAGCCCAGGAGTTAGAGGCTGCAGTGAGCTATGATTGCGCCACTGCACTCCAGCCTGGAAGACAGAGCAAGACCCTGCTCAAACAGACAGACAGACAAAGAAGAAAGGCATGTGAACCATGCAGCATGTAAGCAGGAGCCCTGATTATTTTGTTTACTCCCTAAACTCAAAGGCTAGAATATTTGCCTGGCACTTTGTGGATATCTAATATTTGTTAAGTGAAAAGATCGAAAGGTGATTTTGTATATGAAGCTGCAGCTAGCTTGACATCGGCCCTTGGCTTTTATCCCATTATCTTGGGAAGATTAATCATTAACCTTGGTTTTTTTTTGGTGGTGGGGTATGTAACATAAAGGAGTAAAGAATCATCTAGATGAAAAATTAAATAAATGAAATCTCCACTCACACACATTTGACAAGAACTGTTTGGTAAGGAAGTCTAGATTTCCGTGTGAGAATCAGGAATTAAAGGCTCTCCCCATACATCTCTTTTTGCTACTACTATTTAATTCTTCCAGCCTTCTTCACTAGGTGAGGGTTTCTCAAACTTTCTGGTCTCAGAATCCCTTTGTTGTCTTAGAAATTATGGAGAACTGTAAAAAGCTTTTTCCCATGTAGGTTTCATCTATTGATACTCGTTGCATTCGAAATTAAAACTGAAAAGTTTTTGAAACTCAAGATGACACAGTCACATGTTCTATTAGTTGTCAGGGTGATGACAACATCCTATGTCTCTGTGCACTTGTGAGGGAATGTGAGTGAAAAAGGCAAATAACATCATAGCATTTTGGGGAGTCAATTTCCAAGATGGACCCAGTAATTCTTGTCTTCAGTAGTCACACCCGGTGTATAATCCCCTCCGACCGAACCAGGGCTGTCGATGTAACCAATGGGATACAGTGGAATCCATGGTGTATTGTGGGGATTCACTCAGGGTGGTGGCAAAAATATTAAGGGAAAAATATTAGAGAAAGTTATAGAATATAGTCTTTTGGAAGGCCTGAGGATTTTTTCTATAGTTCTTGGCTGAAGGCAGCCAGAGTCTCTTTGCAGAAGCCAGAGAGATTAGGGCACAAATACATAGGAATGTGAGTAGTTCAGCTAATAAGCTTGTTTACTCATGTGGTCTTAAAACTAAACTTTGAGCTGGATGGCCCTCTTGTTGCGGGGGTGGTGAGGAGGTTGGCCAGGATTACCCTCTAATGGTGTTTGCTTTGGGCATTAGAAGCTGGCCTTTAATCTTTCTCTACAACTGCGTTGACTTAAAGCCTCTGTTATTAAATCTATACTGAATAAATGGGGAGAGGGAGCACTGGTCAGGGTCATGTAGCTGCGATCTCTCTGTGAGTGGCTCATGACCCCTTGGCCCACTCGATCACTGGAAATTTGTGTCTGAGTGCATTTATTCATCCGTCATTGGGTCAGGGTCTGCAGGACAGACCACCACAGGTGGTGACACCAACAGTGTATGACATCTGAGGCTGTCATAAAAGGCTCTGCAGCCTTGATCCCTGGGGGGAGCCAGCCACCGTGTTGTTAGGCCACTACATCACCTGCTGGGAAGGAATTCACTTGTCAGCCAGGTGAAAAGACCACCTTGAAACTGGATCCTCCAGCACCAGTCAAGCCTTCAGATGAGACTGCAGCCCCCACCAATCTCATACCTGCAACTCATGAAAGACCTCAGGACAGAACCACCCAGCAGAACTGCTCCTGAATTCCTGGCCCTATATTGCTACTTTAAGCCACTGTATCTTAGGGCAAATTGTTATGCACCAATAGATAACTACTACAGCATTATTAGGAAAATAATTTTGATCTCACAGACTCCTTGAAAGGGTCTTGGGAACCTCTGAGAGTTTCCATACCACATTCTGAAGACTGCTGAAATAGGCCATCCAGGATTTAAGGAGATACATTCCACAGAGATTTGAGGTCAGGAGAAGACTTTGCCTAGAAAAATGAATGGAAAACACAAGGCTTCATGCTAAGGAGACTGTTTGTATCTGGCAACCTCACTGATTCTGCACACGTACCCAAGCTGCAAAGAAAAGTGCTGGTTACTTTCCTCCTGCTCTTTCAGAAGCTTCAGTGCTCGTCCTACTCTGTTATCTTCCCATTTTCATAGTCTTGGGAAAAACTGCTCCTGTTCCTCCACTCACCTGGGAATTTAAGGGCACAATTTTAGCAGGTGTGTTGGCACAGAAACTAGCATAATATTAATAAACTTGGAGTATGCATCTGGAGAGAGAAAGAACATCAATAAAGTCTGTATGGATTCATAAATAACAGCAACTAGCTCCTTTCTTTGTAATAAACAAATAAATTTCCTATGAACATGGAGGAAGAGGCCCATGTTCCTATGAACATGATAAGAAGAAGCCCAGGCATCAGAAGACCCAAACGTTTCCTGCTCCCTGCTTTAGGACACTTGCTAAAATCCTCCTCGGCTTCTGCCCGCTGGCCCAGTCAGTGGAGCACAGGTGAACAGCACACACTCAGAAGCCAGTCCACGGGATTCCAGCCACAGTCTGCTGCTTCTTAGCTGTGTGTCCTTGGAAAATTACTTAACCACTCTGTGCCTCCACTTTTCTATTAGCTTATTTTGCATTGCCATAAAGGGTGATCTGAGGCTGGGTAACTTATAAAGACAAGGGGTTTAATTGGTTCACAGCTCTGCAGGCTGTACAAGAAGCATAGTGCTGATATCTGCTTCTGGGGAGGCCTCAGGAAGCCCTTATTCAGGGCGGAAGGCGAAGGAAGAGCTGGCATCACATGGCGAGAGAGGGAGGAAGAGCGAGAAGTGAGCGTCTAAGAGAAAAGCTAATTAATGTCACTGCTGCCACTGCTACTGATTAATAATAATGACCAATATTTTTCTACAGTCTTTAACATCTGTCAAGTACTCTTCTAAGTGCTTTACACAGATTGACTGAAGCAATCCCTGGTGCACTGGTGAGGGCTAGCATTATTACTATATTACATACTGAGGAAGCTGAGTCACAGAAAAGCCGAGTGACTTACCCAAGATCACGCAGCTCAAAACGCAGTGGGACTGGGACTTGAAGGCAGGCATTTGGATGCCACCATCAAAGCTGTAGCCTCTGACCCCTTATCCCTTTTTGTGTCTTCATAACATCTGGCAAGAGGTGGTGAGGACAGAATTTAGGCGAAGGGATGAGGGTCTGGCTGTGAATGCCAGGGTGCCTCGCTCGGGTTGAAGCTCACCTGCCCCAATCTCTTTTTCAACAGAGATCAGTAGGTTACAATCAAAATAGTAGCAGTCAGATCTGGGATGTCTGTAAAACTGGGGGTCACGGGCATCTGCTGAGGTTTGTCTGTCAACCCCCCTTTCCCCATCCCTGCTCCAATTATTTTGGCTTCTGTTGAACCTGAGGTTATGCTGGAGGCAGGCACACACCATGCCTGGCCAGTCACAGTCAAGGTGGCTGCTTCAGAAACCGGTTGACAATACCATTAGGAGGAGTCCTGGGCCTTTTGCTTAAACTCTTGGTAAAGAGGCAGACGTTTTATCGGGGATGAGGAATTGCCTGGATGCCAGGAGCTACTTTTGGGAAGGAAGCTACTTTTGCCTGAGAAGGAAATCTACAGACAGACAAAGCAGAGCTGAGACATAGAGACAAATGGCTAAGCTAAAAATGGTTGGGCACCTGGATCCAGCTGTGCCTGAAGCTACACGGACAATCTAATTCATTTTCTGTTTGGATTAAGCCAGTTGAGTTGGGTTTCTGCCACCTGCTCCAAAATTGTGCTGATGAAACACAGTGAATTCAAAATCTTCTTCTATGCTTTAATTTTTTGAGTTTGACATACTAGATCCCACATAATCTGAAAAAGAAAAGTAGCCCCAGCACTGGAGGATTTCAGAGGAAAAGACTAAGGGGTGAAGAGATGAAGAATGATGAAGAGAGAGGCGGTGACTCCCTGCAGAGCTGGGGCCGAATCTGGTTCTTGATTTCTAGAGCCACCTCCATCACCACAGATACTCTCTATCACCGCTCTGTGCAGTACAGTGGCCACTAGTCATGTTTGCTACTTATGTTAAAGTTAATTAAAATGAAATAAAAATTCCTCTTTTTTTCCTAGCCAACTTTTGGTGTTCAATGACCGCATGTAGCTAGCGGTCCCCCGAGTGAACGTGGCAGACACAGAACATTGCTGCCGAAAGCTCCATTGCATAACACTGCTTCATCCGTTTCGAACTGTGAATCTTCCCTTCCCAGACCAGGACCAAAACGACATAATGCTTGGAAACATATAGAAAACACAGACATGATTATAACTCACTCATTCAGTGTAGATTTTTTTGGCCATCAACTAGACATTACGCAGTGATCTGGAAGGTGGGGGCTCGGCACTGGACACGGCCAGGTCCCCGAGCCTCTGGGGATGACCGTCCAGAGGGGAGATGGACAATGGAGAGGCTGACGGTGCGCAGCTAGCGTCGTGTCTGGTAGAGACAGCGCTGCAAAGGGGGATGAGCCGGGAAAGCTCAGAGGGGTCCGAGGCTGCCGTTTTAGGCAGGTTAGTCATTCATTTAGGCAACAGGTATTCATGGAGCAATTTTCATGAGGCAGGAGCTGTGCTTGGCACTGGTGATCAAAACATGAAAAAGCCTAGTGAGGACAGGATGTTTGAGTAGATGCCTGGATGTAGCCCGGGAGCCAGCTATGAGAAGTTCAGGAGCAGCTGTGCTGAATCCTGGATGTGCACGGAGTCACTGAGCAGTGACCTCTAAATACAGGCCTGAGTTCTAACGCTGCTGATTTGACTTAAGTGGTGTGGCATGCATCCAGAAGCTCCACCTCTACCCCCCAGAGACTCTCACAGGTAATCAGAGTGGCAACCTTGGACCCAAAGCAGTGGTTCTTGAAGTGGGGTCCCTGGAGCTTGTTAGGGATGCAGATTCCCTGGGCTCACCACCAGCCTGCCCCCTGAGACACCCTAGAGGTGGGTGCCCAGGCTATCCCAAGTCCCTGAAGCCATGCTGACCCTGCTCAAGTTCGAAGACACCTGAAACACAGCCATGCCCCTCCCTTAGCCCACAGCTTGCATTTGAATTTTTTTAAAATTTATTTTATAGTGGTGAGAACAGGTAACATGAGATCTACCCTCTTGCCAAACTTTAAAATGCAGAATACAGTATTGTCGACCACAGGCAGACTCTGGAGCTTGTTCGTCCCGCATGGCTGAGACTTCACGGCCCTGGATGCATAACTCCCCAGCTCCCCTCCCCAGCCGCAGGCAGCCATCATTCCGCTCTTTGCTTCCGTGAATTGGACTACTTCAGATATGCCATATTAGTGGAATCACGTTATGTTGGTTTTTTTGTTTGTTTTTGTTTTGAGACAGGGTCTCACTCCTGTCGCTTAGGCAGGAGTGTGATGGTGCAATCATGGCTCACTGCAGCCTCAGCCTCCTGGGTTCAAGCAATCCTCCTGCCTCAATTTTCGATTTTTTTTGTACAGATGAGGTCTCACTATATTGCCCAGGCTGGTCTTGAACTCCTGGGCTCCAGCCATCCTCCCACCCTGGCCTCCCGAAGTGCTGGAATTACAGGTGTAAGTCATCGCAACCATCCCACAATTTTATTGTTAAGATTAACAAGGGCTGAACAAAGGGCCACGTGAACTCCATTCTCATTTGAAAAATGAATGGATGATGACGTTCAGCAGGTCCCAGCATGCACAATGTTTGTAAGAGAGGTTGAAATCACTCCACAGTATCCCTTACATCCACACAGACATGCATTCCTCATTTTTTCCTCCAAGATATTTTCTTTCCTCTGAACGTGATAATTACTTAAAATAAATTATAAATTCATTTGTAGCTCAATGCTCTAACATATTTCAAATCATGACATAATTGTGAGGCTGGAGAATAAAGGCTGACAACTTTTAGTGTTAGCCCTGCCACCATAATCATAAACCGAACAATAAGGCTAATGCATCTTCCTCGGGCTGCATTCCTTCAGGCAGCGGGCATTCACAGAGCAACTTCCATGAGGCAGGAGCTGTGCTTGGCTCTGGTGATCAAAACATGAAAAAGACCAGAGTCCCTCACCTCTGGGCAGAGCAGGCAGATGTGGCAGGTCATTCGTCCACCTCTACAGTCAACAGCTCCTTGTTACACACCTACTGTGTGCCAGACATTGTTCTAGAAGCTACTGATAGAGTGTCCGCTGCCCACATGGAGCTGACACCCCAGCGGGGAAACTCAGATAATGAATGTACAAATAGACACGCATTTTATTTGGTCATTTTGTGAAAGAAAAGCCAGTCAGGGAATAGAGTGGCTGGCTGTTCTTTTAAATCAGGTGATGGAGGTGCACCTGAGAAGATGCTCGCAGAGACCTGAAGGGCAGGAGGAAGATCACGCTTTGTTTTAGCTGGATGTGTGGCACACGGCTATAATCCCAGCTACTCAGGAGGCTGAGGCACAAGAATCGCTTTGGAATGTGGGGAAGAGGCTTCAAGTACAGGAAATAGTAAGGGCAAAGGCCCCAGGGCAGAATGCATGGGAGGGGCTGGGGAAGGAGGATAGATCCCAGCGTGCGGCTGTGGACCAGACTGCACTTTTTTAAAAAGTACAGTGGAGGGAGTTTTCAGAGAGGCGAGAACAGTGAGGAGATGACCGGATCAAGGTGGATCAAGGCTCTCACTGTAAGGAAGAGGCTGTCAGGAGTCAGCACTGAGCAGGGAAGACCAGGCCAGAGGCAGGTGAAACATCCAGGTGTGAGATGATGGGGCTTGGCTGGGACTGGAAGCTGTAGGCGTGGGAGATGCTACATTCGAGATGCATTTCGAGGGACAGCACAGATGGGCAGGTGCATTATCAGAGCATGTGGCAGGCCCGGGGGACCTGGCTGATGCCAGAATTCTGCACCTGCACCTGTACCCGAGAGTTCTCCTGTGGCAGCAGTTCTGTGCACTCTCATGGGCACTCAGAGTGGCAACCCTGGACCCAGGGCAGTGGTTCTCAAAGTGGGGTCCCTGGAGCTTGTTAGGATGCAGTTTCCGTAGTTGTGCAGATGCTGGCCATGAGCTGTCCAGCAGTTTCACCGCCATTTTTGGCCTCCTTTTCACGGCACTGACCAGAACCCAGCGCTTTGTGGACATGGAGGCCTGACTCCTTGGCGGAGGGAGCCGAGACACTGCAGAGCAGAGCTGCGGGGCAGGCGGAGGCGTCAGACCTACAGAACCTGCTGGCTTGGGTTGCAGGCAGCGAAACAGGGGACCCAGGGCTCACAGGGGCTTTCCAAATGACAGACACAAGATAAACGATCACAAGACAGTCCTGGTGCTTGGGGACAGGAAGCTTATGTCTGTTATGCTCGCTGCTCTTTCCCTAGACTGGCACCCACCAGTGCCCAGGGAATGCCTGGTGGGAGACCAGGAGGCAGAGACTCAAATGCGAAATGAGATAGAGACAAAATCCCAGCTGTCAGGGAGCCAGCATTGCAGACTGGGGCGGTTGGGGCAGGGAATAAATATATACACAAATGAAAACATAAGAAAGATAATGTCAGATAATGATTAGACAGAACAATAACTTTGTCAAGGCTAAAATGAGAGAAAGATGAAATTCCAGCTGTCATGGAGCCAACATTCCAGATTTCAGCGGGGAGGGGAGTAACCACATGAACAAATGAAAATATAACGAAGATAATGTCAGACAATGATCAGATAAAACAATAGTTTTATTGGATATGCCAAAAATAAGATTAGGCAATGTGCTAGAATGGGGGTAGGGAACACAGCTGTCAGCACCATCTGGGGACAGGAGGGGCTCCGGGGATGAGGTGGGTCCTGAGGGACAAGGAGGAGAAGGTGGCGGAGCCTCTCAGGACGGCACAGCCAGGACAGAGATTCTGGGTGAGGAGGGCTGGAAGCATCTGCAACAAGGCCTGCACACAGTAGGCGCTCACTAGGGAGAGGCCCCTGGTGGCTCCTCCCTTGACTCGGCAGGCCGGGGTGGCTGGAAAGAGTGTTTCCTTCTCTATGCAGCAGGCCTGAGCCACTTCTCTGTGTGGATCATGGGCATCTCTAGCAGGCACATAAGGTCTGAGAATCTTTTCTCAGAATAAAATTTTTAAAAGCGTGCAGTAAGATATGTGTGCTCACACAGGAAATCAATTGTATTTAAATGCAGTTACTGGCCGGGCATGGCGGCTCACGCCTGTAATCCCAGCACTTTGGGAGGCCGAGGCAGGCGGATCACTTGAGGTCAGGAATTCGAGACCAGCCTGGCCAACATGGTGAAATCCCATATTTTTGTATTTTTTCTGCTAAAAATACAAAAAATAGCTGGATATGGTGGCACACAGATATAATCCCAGCTACTCAGGAGGCTGAGGCACAAGAATTGCTTGAACCCAGGAGGTGGAGGTTGTAATGAGCTGAGATAACACCACTGCACTCAAGTTTGGGTGACAGAGTGCGACTCTGTCTCAAAAATAAAAATAAAAATGTTCAGTGCAGGCCAGGCACAGTGGCTTATGCCTGTAATCCCAATACTTTGGGAGGCTGAGTCAGGTGGATCATCTGAGATTAGGAGTTTGAGACCAGCCTGGTCAACATGGTGAAACCCCATCTCTGCTAAAAATACAAAAAATTAGCTGGGCATGGTGGTGAGTGCCTATAGTCCCAGCTACTCTGGAGGCTAAGGCATGAGAATTGCTTGAACCCAAGAGTGGAGGCTGCAGTAAGCCAAGATTGCACCACTGCACTCCAGCCTGGGTGACAGTGTGAGACTCTGTCTCAAAAAAAACAAAAAAATGCAGTTACCAAAATTCAAAATATTAAAATATTGTTGAATTAAGTAATAAGATATAGTGTTCTACTTTCAAAGCAGTGAAGAGTATAAAAGATATTTCTTGACATCCGTATCAACTGCATATGACATGACATGGAAATGTCTGAGTCTGGTGGCAGCTGCTAATGCTTTTGGGGGCTATGACCTGTGTTCACAATGGTTGTGTCCCCCAAATTCATATATTGAAATGCCAGCCCCCAAGGAGATGATGTTAGGAGGTGGGGCCTTTGGGAGGTGATGAGGTCATGCAGGGGAAGTCGTTATGAATGGGATCAGTGTCTGATATGGTAAGCTGTTTCCCCACCCAAATCTCATCTTGAATTGTAGCTCCCATAATTTGTACATGTTGTGGGAAGGACCCAGTGAAAGATAACTGAATCACAGGGCGGTTTCCCCCATGTAAGTCTCATGGTAATGGGTAAGTCTCACGAGATCTGATGGTTTTATAAGGGGTTTCCCCTTTTGCTTGGCTTTCAATTCTCTTTTTGCCTGCCACCATCCATGTAAGATGTGACTTGCCTTCCACCATGATTGTGAGGCCTCCTCAGCCATGAGGAACAGTAAGTCCATTAAACCTCTTTATCGTCCCAGTCTTGGGTATGTCTTTATCAGCAGCATGAAATGGATGAATACAGTGTCCTTATAAAAGAGACCCCAGATAGCTCATTTGCCCCTTCCATCACGTGGGGACACAGCAAGAAGGCACTGTCTATGCACCAGGAAGCAGGTCCTCACCAGACACTGAACCTGCTGACACCCTGATCTTGAACTTCCAGCCCCCAGAACCAGGAGCAGTAAATTTCCACTGTTTATAAACCACGCAGTTTATGGCATTTTGTGATAGCAGCTCAAATGGACTACGATAGGAAGGAAATGCTAAGTGTCAGTTGGATGTTAAGTGGAAATGCAGGTGTAACTTTCCCATTCAAGTTCAGAAAGCTGTGTGGATTCTCAGGGGGTTTCTCTGCCTGGGGACCCCTGCAGGGTGGCCGCAATGCGGCTGCAGCTGTTGCACAGTCTTCTATGGGCACAAGCACAGAGTCACCCCCTCACTCGCTACTTTCTCTTGGGACTGTGTTTCTTACATTCCAGCAGGAGGGCTCATCCTGAGAGAATGAGCTGGCAGGTGGTGTCACTCTTCATGTGAGTGTGGCACGGGGTTCACAGGGCTCTATGGACAGATTTTACTGAGAATGGCACCTGCCTGACTCAGTAGGATTCTAACTGGCACATGGATGAACATTTTTGTGGTAACAGACAGCTATCTACTGCAAAGTGATTTATGAACTACTGTTTGAATACCCACTAGTGATAGATAAATATTTATATTTTTATTAATAAATATAAGTAGAAGTTTAACCTGAAACTTGCTTAAGCTAAAATAAGCAGCCTTTCCTGAAGACTTACTAAGTGCCAGGCAAAGATTTCTGAGTACATTTAGTTCTTGAAACAGTCCCATGAGTTGGGGGTCATTTTTATTCCTATTTCACAGACGAAGAAACTGAGTCACTGGGAATTTAAATCATTTGCCCAAGGTCATGCAGGCATTAGGAGGAGGAGGCATTGGGACTCACCCCCACCCAGTCAGGCTGAAGCTGAGCATCCAATCTCTATACTATTCTCTCTTTAGAGAAAAATATTAAGCAAACGATAGACTGTGGCTTTTGGACATGGCAAAAAGTGAGAAAGGCTGTCAGTTAATCAGCCCTGCGGTGTGGTGTTCCCTCCCGGGCTCTCCTCCTGCCTTACGCAACTCCAAGTGAGCTGGAAGGTGAGGAAGGAGAAATGCTGGCCTAAGTCAATCCTGCTAGTTTCTGTTCTAACATCACTCTTTTCATTTTGGGATGACAGATTATTTTATTTTTTGCTTACGTATATAGTCTCTGTTTTCATATCTCAATCATCTCTAATGAAGTCGTATCATCTTTAAAATGAGAACATAGCTTTTACTCCTTCAGTAAAGCAAGTTCCATAACGGACAGGCTAAACTTGGGAAACGCCTGTGCTAGCTCGCAGTCCCCGCCTTCCTTTTGCTGGTGGGGAACCAAAGTTCAGATCATGATGATGCTACAAAGGACAGCAACGATCCCTCATATTTCCTGAGTGTTGACTCTGGCAGGCAGTGGGTATGGTATCATTTATTGGATAATTAATCAGCGACCCTGCAAACATCGCTACCAAGGCAGAACAGCTTTGTATGCATCAGAGATTTGCTTTTTAGGCAAAAATCTGGGCCAGTTAGTTGGAGTGGAGGGACATTTTTAAACCTAATCCCAAAGCAAATCTTCAGCTGTGACAAGAAAATACTTATTCTCCCCATATAGTTATTTTTCAACTGAGCAAACATTTTTCAATTGCCCTAGAGCATCCAACCCGTCCTTAAAATTCTCTTAGAGAGTTACAAATGAAATATTTTGAAGTTGGAACAGGAAAGTGGAGATCAGGGCAGGATGCTTTTGAAAAACAATAAAATATCATTTTTCCATTGTCTCTTTAAAAGCAATATTCTCCAATTCCTGTCAAAAGCAATCTCCCCGAATCCTGTGACATGCCTGCCTCCGCCCTTCTCCAACACAGGAGATACTGCGAACACGCTTCCCCACGGACCCCACAGCGGAGCGAAGCCATTCATCACCTTCAGATTGATGTGCAGATCCTATAGCATCTCTGCAGTGCCACGGGCCTGTTCACGAACACCTGGGTCTCTGAATTTAGCAAGGGCAAAGGATGCAGAAAAACAACCATAGGATGCCCCTGGTGGGGAAGCCCAGCGACGACCACCGGGGTCAGGATACCCCCACAGGGTGCCTTAACTGCTCCCTTCCATTTTGACTGTCTGTGAAGAGAAGAGCACCTGGGAATGTTTCCTGGTCTCACGTAACTGTATATATCACTATGTATACATAATATATATAACTCTATATCTATAACAACTATACATATATAACTCCGGTGCTACTGGAGGCTCCAGTCTTTGCCACCATCCTCACGTCTTGCATCCTCCACGTCCAAATCTCTGTCTCCTTGTAAGGATAGCAGTCATCGAATTTGGACTCCACCGTAATCCAGCATGGCCTCCTCTCAACTTCAGAACATCCGCAAATACCTTACTTCCAAATAAGGTCACATTCATAGCACCAGGAGTTAGAGCTACAACCTATTTTCTTGGGAGGGTGGGCACAATTCAACCCATTCCCTTCAGTTCCCTCTGGTGCCTCCCACTGGTTAAAGCCCTCCAGAAGCCAGAGGGCAAAGGATCCTGGGGGCTGTATTCTCATGGGTCAGCCCCCAGGACCCAGAGCAGAGTCCAGAAGGGTCTGGAAGGGCAAACCAGTCACAGGAGAAGGCCTTGCTGCCATCCTTTTCCTAATAATCCTTTCTAGCTGCATTCTTTATCCAGGGGTTCCAAGGATCTCTCAAGCCCTAATGAATCTCCATGACACCCCAGAGAGGTGAGAATTAGATCATCATTTTGCAGATGCGAGGAGAAGTAGCAATCTCTCCTTTAAACAGCCCTACTGATTGCCACTTTATTTTTAATTGATTTTATGCAGAGAGATAGGAACATGTTCTAGGATTTTTGAAAGCTCTGTGTAAGAAAAAAAACCCAAGTTACCACCATGCTTCAGGGGTCAAGGAAAATGATTTCATAATGAGTTTCGCAAAGGGTGAAAAGTGACAATGATTTGAAACTTTTCAAAATTCCAGGTAAATCTCACCACTTCTCAGGAAATTTAATTTCAGACTGAATATATCAGTCCTGGGGGCAAAGAACTTCTTCCTACACCTGCCAAAATTAGTGGTTACTGCCTTCTCTGGAGCCCAAAGCATGCCTCTAGAGTTTCTTTGTGTTTTGTTTTTTAAATTTCAAATAAACAGTAGGAAGAAAGTTCACGACGTTAACAGAACTAGAAATCAGTTGGACCCCACCCCCTTGCCCACCTTGATTTTTCTGACAGCAGCGTCTGATCACTACCCGGACCTCATCAGAGGAAACATCTACCTATTTGCTGTCTGTCGCTTCACCGGAGTATACCTGCAGGAGGGCAAACTGTCTGCTGACCACTGTCCTCTCAGGACCTGCAACAATGAATACCTGCAGAGCTGAGTGAGGCTGAATAAATTCTGCTGTGTGTTTATTCCTTTTTTTCCTTTCTTTCTTTTTTTTTTTTTGAGACAGAGTCTCATTCTGTTGCCCAGGCTGGGAATGCATTGGCACCATCATGGCTCACTGCAGCCTCCAACTCCTGGGCTCAAGCGATCTGCCCACTTCAGCCTCCCCAAGAGCTGGGACTACAGGTGTGAGCCATTGCACTTGTCCTTGTCCTTGTCCACTTAAAAAGTGACCACCACCCTAGCCACTGTCATACAGAAAGGATCACACAGAAATCTGTGTCAGGCCTCTGCTCATGTGGCCTCAACTTGGGATGCTGGGATGTGAACACTTTTTTCTTACATTGAAGAAAGAACAACTTCTAATGTTTTTTTCAGTCCCAAATGCTCCTTCCTCTGTAGTTTTGAAAGCTTTTTGTAAGAAAGTGGCCTTGGTCCTCCCATTCAGACCCCTCTCTCGCCTCACCCCCCCAAGCCTGACTTTGGCACAGTCGGAGCCAGGGCAGGCAGGAGGGGATTAGGGAGAGATGGGTGCTGGCAGGAGGGCCGTGGAGCTAAGACTTGGAGGTTTCCTGCCCCCACAAGGCAAAAGTCTCATTGCCAAGAAGCCTGGAGGCAGGATGAGCAAAACGGTAGCCTTGGGAATCAGTGCTCTCCAAATAAAACAGTGCCCAGGCACCCGCAGTGAGATTCAGGTGGCTTCCGCCTGCAGGGTCTGCTCTGGGGAGAGTTGAGAGTGCTTCTCCCTGCCTTTCTCATTGCATTTACTCAGGGGGAGAAAGAGGCTGTAGGGGGATGAGGCTATGGCTGAATCCTCCCATCCATGGCTGTATCCTCCCATCCATGGCTGTCTCCTCGGATTTAAGAAAGAGCTTCAGAAGGCCTGATTTTAAGGCAAGAACGTCCCAGTGAGGTAGATTTTCCATCTGTTAATCCCCTATTTCACCTTTCTGAAGTTTGTTTTCTTTAAAACGATCAACAAATTGAAAAACACACTTAATTTGTTCAAATATCTAACCAGCTGTTTCACTTGCTGCTAACAGACAACATAGGATTTGCTTTTTGTTCATTATTATTTTTTTATTTCTCATCTTCTAGTCAAAGCTGCAGTTTTATTAGCTAGTTATTTCCAACAAAAGTTTATTTTTTGCCTGGTTATAAATGTTCTGAAGCTTATTCTAAACCAAAACTTTGAACATACAGAAAATAGGAGAATAGAAATTCCTCCAAACTGTCTCGTCTGTTTTCTAATTTTCCATGTTGCTTTGCATAGCTGAGGTCAAGTTGTACATCCCAGGGGAGGCAAAATGACGCTACTGCATGTATTAGTCAGTTTTCACGCTGCTGATAAAGGCATACCCGACACTGGGTAATTTATAAAGGAAAAGAGGTAATGGACTCACCGTTCCATGTGACTGGGGAGGCCTTCCAACCACGGCAGAAGGAAAAAGCACATCTTACATGGCGACGGGCAAGAGAGAATGACAGCCAAGTGAATGGGGAAACCACTTACAAAAGCTCTAGATCTCCTGAGATTTATTTACTACATCAAGAACAGTATGGAAAAACCACCCCATGAGTCAATCATCTCCCATCGGGTCCCTCCCACAACATGTGGGAATTGTGGGAGCTACGATTCAAGATGAGATTTGGGTGGGGACACAGCCAACCATGTCACTGCATAAGCACCCAAATCCAGTGTTCAGAGCCCAGAACTCCATGCTGGTGCTGCGAAGATGTTTGTTTATCAATGAACTTTTGGATAAAGCTTGTTTGAATTCACAGGCATTTACTTGCAAACAAAAGGATCCTGACAAGAGTACAGACCTTAGTAGTCACTTCCCTTCCCTTTACCTTAAAGGCATTACAAAAACACAGCACCCCCAATAATAAAACATCCATCCAAGGAAGACTTGTGCTCCCTTGAAAAGGGCCATTATGATATCTCACATTCTTAAGATGGCTTTTCCTTTTCAACGTATTTGAATGTCTTATTCTTCTGAAATAGGTAAGACTGAAACTGAGCATTTGTAGTCCAGAACCGATGCGGGTGTGTGTTCTAGGACACAGGTCTGCACGTTTTCTCTCTGAAGGTCCAGATAATAAAAATTTTAGAGTGTATGAGCCAAGAGGCAGAACTGAGCATACCAAGTAGCCAGACAGGACCATTTAAAAATGTAGATATTTAAAAATATTAAAGCCATTCTTAGCTTGCATGGTGTAAAAAACTGGCCAGCAGATTGGATGTGGCCCACAGGCTGTTGTTTTTTGACCTCTGTTCTAGGACATAAAAAGCCAAAAGGAAGTATTCTCTAACCTCACAGTGTTTACAGATCTTTGTGGTAGATGATACCTTCTGGGGTGGACATCTGCTGTCTTGTCTGACCAGCATCTGTTCCCTGTCTTTCAGTGAAAGCCAGATTTTTCCATGATGCATAGGCTCTTAGTCTCAATCCACACCTGCCTCACCTGATTCCACACCTTCCCCACCTGAGGCTACACCTGCCCCACCTGAGGCTATACCTGCCCCACCTGAGGCTATACCTGCCCCACCTGATTCCACACCTGCCTTACCTGATTCCACACCTGCCCCACCTGAGGCTACACCTGCCCCACCTGATTCCACACCTGCCCCACCTGATTCCACACCTGCCCCACCTGATTCCACACCTGCCTTACCTGATTCCACACCTGCCCCACCTGATTCCACACCTGCCCCACCTGAGGCTACACCTGCCCCACCTGATTCCACACATGCCCCACCTGATTCCACACCTGCCTTACCTGATTCCACACCTGCCCCACCTGATTCCACACCTGCCCCACCTGAGGTTACACCTGCCCCACCTGATTCCACACCTGCCCCACCTGAGTCTACACCTGCCCCACCTGATTCCATACCTGCCCCACCTGAGGCTACACCTGCCCCACCTGATTCCACACCTGCCCCACCTGAGGCTACACCTGCCCCACCTGATTCCACACCTGCCCCACCTGAGGCTACACCTGCCCCACCTGATTCCACACCTGCCCCACCTGAGGCTACACCTGCCCCACCTGATTCCACACCAGCCCCACCTGATTCCACACCTGCCCCAGGGTGATACATTCCCCAGGACCGGCCAATAAGAGCAACGCATTATTTTGATTTCAGTGATTGACTTCAGGTTAGGCTCATGACCCAAGCCAATCAGTTCCAATCAGTCCCTGTTCCAAAGGATTTGCTGGAGCGATTGGCAATGAGGTTTCCACTCATTTCTTGCTGGACGTGATGCTGTGAAGAAGCCAGTATGGCATTGCCGGGGCCACCTTGTGACTAACAAAGAGGACAGCGAGCTAAGAAAGGAAAAGAAGCCAACATCCAGACCACATCATTTGCACTTCAAGTGTGGTCTGCAGACCAGACACACTAGCACGGCTTAGGAGCTTTGAAAAATAAGTTCCCAACCCAGACCTCCCAAGCGAGGATGGGCATCTACTCAAAATGTTTATGTGATCCTCATGAACAACAGTGTTTGGGAAACACTTTTCTAGACTTTTAAAGTTACGTGAGCCAAGTTTAAGTTGGGTTGTGTCTGTAGCCTTTATAACCCAAAGAATCCTGAATAACCCATTTCTCGTAATCCTGATGAATCCATTTCTCATGACACAATTCATGCAAGTAGCATGTTTGCGTACACATTCTCATCAGTGCACACTATTAATAGTAATCGAAGAGTGACCATATTGTGAGTCAGACAGAGGGTGCTGCACTACTCAAGCCCAATGTCACTCATCTACTTTCTATATTTCAGGTTGACCTTGCAGTCCAGTGAGCCCAGTGAGAGTTCAATGCTGAGTGAGCCCCATCATCCTAAGCAAAGAGGAGATGAAGGGGCATGTGTCTCAAGCATGGAGTGGGCAGCAGGAAGGAGCCAAGTCTGCAGAAAGATAGCAAAGCTGACGGTCCTTTTAGCTCAGGGTTTTCCAACTCTGGGTGCACGCTGGAATCACCTGGGGAGCGTCTCAAAATAACAGGTGCTCACTTCCACCTCCAGCAATCATTGTGACTTGCTGGACTACACTTTATGACTAAAGTTGGGAAAGGCCAGGCTAATGAAAAGTTGCAACTTCCAGGGTGGGGTAAGAGGAGAAACTGAAAGTAAACACTCCATAAAACCATTGCAGCAAATATCCCATGACAGATAGCAAGGACACAGGATGCGATCAGGTGGCTGAATGCAGGAGCGTCCATGGTAATTCAGGACTCACCATAGCCAAGGGAACGATGCCCACCAGGTCCTTCTGGCTGACGAAGATCTCGGACACTGCGATGTCTGTGGTCCCCTTCCGCGGGTATTCCACCTGCCATGTGATGGGCTGAGTCCCCGAAAGGCTGCTGAAACTGGCTATTTCAAAGTTCATCTGCACAACCTCATTGAATAAACTGTTGCTTCTGGAAAAGAGAAAAGAAAATGGCTTTAAGCCAACTTCATTCAAAGGATCCTTCTCTCCCTCATAATCGTACCCAGAAGATAAAAACAAAGAAAGCACTTTTGGGGGTGGCTCTGGGGTTTTGGTGGGGATGCCTGGGGCATGGAACCACCTACAAGGTAAGGACTGGCAGCTGGGACAGAGAAGCACCCACAAGTTAGGGATACGGGCCAAGGATCTTCAACACTGAGCAGTAACCTGTGACTGTGCTGATGAGGCCCTTGGAATGGTTATCACCAGCTCTGCAGATGATACATTAAGCCAGTTTATGTCACACCTGCAGTGTGCACCTGAATGGCCTCTGTTCAGTTCTGTAGATGCGGCAGATGCTTTAGGCTGGGATCCCCAACCCCTGGGCCGTGAACCAGCACCAGTCCATGGCCTGTTAGGAACAGGGCTGCACAGGAGGTGAGCGATGAGTAAGCGAGTGAAGCTTCACCTCTATTTACAGCCACTCCCCACAGCTGGCATGACCACCTGAGCGTCACCTCCTGTCACATTGGCCACAGCATTGGATTCTCATAGGAGCACGAACCGTATTGTGAACTGTGCATGTGAGGGATCTAGGCTGCACGCTCCTTATGAAAATCGAATACCTGATGATCTGTCGCTGTCTCCCATCACCCCCAGATGGGACCATCCAGTTGCAGGAAAAGAAGCTCAGGGCTCCACTGATTCTACATTATGGTGACTTGTATAATGAGTTCATTATTCAATATTCATTATTTATTCATTATTATCACAACATAATAATAGAAATAAGGTGCCCAATAAATGTAATGTACTTGAATCATCCTGAAACCATCCTTCCCCCACCACCCCAATCTGTGGAAACATTGTCCTCTACAAAACTGGTCCCCGGTGCCCAAAAGGCTGGGGACTGCTGCTGTGGGCCACTCACTCCACAGCACCTTCACCCCCCTCTGCTTGTCCTCCACTGCTCTAGGGGCTGAGGGGCCTAAACTACATTCTCAGGCCCCCTTGCTGCTCGATGCAGGATTGAAGCAGAGTTTGCTCCAGTCAGACTCACTCATTTGGGACTTAAGAGGGAGAATGGGTTCTGGAGAAGCAGCCAGGAAGGGAATTGGGGTTTTCTGGTGAGCACAGTGGCCCTGGTTCTCCTGGGGCAGCTGTGGGGTGCCCCTGGCATCCAGGCCAAGGGGTGACAGTGGTACTTCCACCACAAAGTCTTCTGCAGGGGCTGGATCTTTTCTGTCTGTGTTATCCCTGGCTGCCCTGTCCCTGGCTGTGCAGTAAACATACTCAATTCAGTGGTTCTCCTAGAGATTATTTGAATTACCTAGTATCCTTTAATGACACCTCTTCTGCTTAGAGGGACTATTTAGCTAAACAGCCTCTTCGCAACTAAAAATTCTGACCAATTCCATGCATTTGACATACATGTATTTCAGGAACTACTGGTGGTCCAAATCTTTTCATTTTTTAGATTAAATGTAAATTAAAGCCAAAAAAGGAAAAAAGGTTTGCCCACAGTCACATAGCTGGGTAGTGCAGTCAACATAAAATGTAGCATCTCCTGTCTCCCAGTCCAGTGCTCTTTACAGATCCTCACCTAAGACAGCTGGTGATCAAACACGACCTCACAAGGCTCCAACAGTTTTATTTTTGTTTGTTTATTCATCTTTTTTTTTTCCTTAGGGCAGGAGACACCAAGCTGTGTCCTGTGAACCAGATGCAGCCAGCTGCCTATTTTTTGAGTCACATTTCACTGCAGTACAGCCCGGCCTGCTCCTTTACGGTTTCCTATGGCTGCTTTCGTGTTACAAGAACATGGTTGAGTAACTGCATCCGTCAATGTAGAGCCTGCAAAGCCTGAAATATTTCTCATCCACATCTTTACAGAAAACTTTTGCCAGTATTGGCTACAGAAGGTCAGAGGAGGGGAAGCTGGCTGGGCTTTCCAGAGCTACTGAGTCAATAGAACTGCTATTGGTGGAAACAAGAAGGCAGGGCATGGCCGGGCACCAAGCTGGGTTTGTAGGGGGCCAGGGTTCTGGTGAGCCTTAGCATCCAGCCCGAGGTGGCTCCAGTGCCCTCTGCTGATGGCTAAGGATGGCGATAAGTGGTGGGTCAATGGTCAGCAAGACCTCAGGCTGGCATCCTGGAAGGCTACATGTTTGCAGGTGAATGAAAGGAGATTTTTCCATGGCACATCAAGAAAGAAATGCCAAATACGCTTAAAAACTGCATCTCAAGCATGTGCCAACATAAAGAGTAGCAGTGAAACGCTTCCTTTTGCTGGGGCATTAATATTGGGTACATACACCATTCAATCTTCAGGGCTTGATTGACAGCCAGAATGCTAACTCTCCACCACATCACCCTCAGTCCCGCTCAGTGGCTGGGGAAGGACGTAATGGGAAGGTTACTGCATCAAACAAAAGCACTGGGACTCATGAATCTTCCTGAAGTCCGCAGGGCCAGGAGTAGGGCCCAGACAATCATGATTTACGAGATGCTAGAGATTCCCCTGGGAGGGAAAAGAAATCCAAGGTCTTGACTATCAAGCTAGGGGCTGTGAATCTCGAGCATGAATTGCTGGTCTTTAAAAATGAGGGGGAGGTGTCTTGGGTCTAGAGTGTTTCCAAACTAAGAGACGTGTTCTTGGTCCAGCAGCTGAGGCCCAGAGGGGTCTGAGCCTGCACAACTCAACATCCAGGAGGTCCTCTCACTGCTGACCTGCAGACCGTCTTGCATTCCAGGGAGTTTAATCTTGTCTTCTTAGCAAGCACACCTGGACCTGACTCTCCTTATCTGCCAACTGGCCACCAGTACTGGCGCCGTCCAGGAGCTGCATGGCTACTTGAGTGACTCTACTCAGCAAATCATTACTTCCCTTAGTACTGGACGTGGCAAACATCCAGCTGTCCAAAGACCCCCTTTCAGTCCCAAAGGGGCGCCCATACTGGCAGAGCACCACAGAGGCTGCAGTGAGCTTTCAGCCTGCACCTCTCTTCACTCTCTTACAAAGCTCTGTGATCACTGCAACCACTCACATCATCTCTCCGAGACTCAGTGGCACCATCTAGAAGCCTGAAATAATGGCATTCCCATTGTACAGGGAGGAACGAGGCATGGAAAAGCAGCCAGCACGAGTTCTCATGTTCCAGCGGCAGCCACTGCGATTATGCTAACGAAGGGCATTAAGAAAGGCACAGTCAAGGACAAGAGAAAAGAGAAGCCGTATTTTTCCTTTTGGCCTGAAAGACATTGTTATGTGATTTTTGTGAGGAGTGAGGTGACCTCCTTAAAGCGTTTTGTTATAGTTGGCATAAGAATAAAAATAACATGTGACTGTTGACAATATACCCCCTCTGTGCTAGGCACTGGACCAGGTTCCATGCATGCTTTATTCCAAATTCAAATCCAAACGCTGGGGTGGTGGCTGAGGTTCTCATTTTGCACCAGTGCCCAGCACAGACACTCTCGAACCTCTGCAGCCAGAAAGAGTTTCAACCTGTTCCTCAACCACAGACAGAAGGGAGAGACTCAGCAGGGTCCCGTTTGAAACATTCCGCAGCTCCCAGTCTGATGCCCACCACCTGTGAGCCAACTAAACCTAATCTTAGTTTCAGAATGGAAAAAAAATATATAAATTTCAAAAGTGGATGAAAGCTCCAGCTTTCTGGCAGCTGCACAGAATTCTAGGTCAGGGTGACATCAGGGCAAGCTCCCTGGTGCACTGGGGGCAGGGGTCTGGCTTGAACACTGACATCAGTCTTTCAGGGAGTTGGAGATCTCAGACAGAAAGAAGAAGAGATAGTTCTGTGTCCACAGGGACCCTGGGAATGTGTGTGATAGACCAAAGGTCAGACCAGACTGACCCGACAGAGAAATGAGCTCCCGGGAGGCCTCAGGATTAAACATTCTGACACAAGACAAGGAATTCCTCTGGGAAGACACAGGACCAATGCCCTTGTTTCTTTCCTTTTGTGCATTCATATTCTTTCCTACCCCTTCTCCATCCCCACACAGGCTTGTCTTCTTCGTCTCTAAAAAATGCATAGTATGATATATCTAAGTTAAAGAAAATGTAACCCTATTTCGAAATTTGACCCTTTTGTGGAGATGAGTGACTGGCAATTTGGTGTTGCTGGTTCCGCTCTCGGCATTTTAAGGGAGCTTCTCCACTCTGTCCTTGCTGACTTATGGGATGACTGCTGGATAGCAGAAGATTTTTCCAGAGAAGTTGGGAATCTTGGCTTTTTTCTCTAAAATCCCTGGATTTTAAATTATAAGAACCTTCGCTTTTTAACCATGGTGTAGCTGAGACAACATCTCTGCTGACTCTCAGTTTCCTGCCTGTGGCTTAGAAGAAGGTTTCACTCCAGCATCTCCATATTCTGGCAAAAGCATTTTGTAGAAATGCTGTGACCTGAGGTGGAAGATGTCTTCTAAAAAACGATGCATGTGGTGACTCACCGACTGCAGTGCCAAGGACCCCTGGTGCTCCAGGGCTGAGGCAGCAGTGGCCACGGGGCTAGAGCCAGTCCCTAACCCCGCTCCCACCCCCGACAGACTCCTGTTGCGATGAAAGCACCTCCAAGCTGATGTGTTATCTACATTAGGCCTCCACAAGCATTTCATTGAAATAACGAAAGAGAAAATAAGAAATGAAGCAAGAAATGAATTGAGGAAGCGAGAAGAGAAGCAAGGAAGAAAGTGAGAGAGGGAAGGAGAGAGGAGAAAGTCAGCAGTTTGAACCTAGACGAAAAGCCATGGCTCCTTAAGCGGTGTACACGTGTCGGGATTCATGCTGCGGGCGTCAGACAGGCCTCCAGACTCACAGCCTGGCTTCCCCAGCCACTGGCTGAACAACTGGACAACTCTGCCTCATTTTCTCTATTTGCAAAATGAGGGTGTTAATCCCTCTCATTTCAGAGTTGTTATGAATGAACAAGTCAAAGTACTTAGAACAAAACTCGGTGCCAGCAAGCATCAGTACATTCTGTCCATTTCTTGTTTTTAGCAGGACTTGACATCATGCTCAGGCTTAGTGACTTTAGGGTTGGCTGTCTACAGCCACCATTCAGACACAATCTTGAAGGCTGGTCCAGGAGATTCCTGAGAATGAGCCACAGTGGAGGTCAGGCTCTCAACTGTTCACTGAGCACTGGGATTCAGTAGGATTTGCATACAGTGCATTTCCTGAGTGCTTGTCTCTGTCAGACGCAATGCCATAATGCACACTGTGTGGCAGATAGACACTAAAAAAATAAGAAATCTTCTTCTTTCAGTTCTTCTGTGGTCAGGCCTTTCTGCTGACTCTAATCAGACTGAAATATTTGCTAAGGTTTGCCTTGAAGAGACCGACAGTCTTCCACATCCACTCATATGGGGCTTGTGATGCTGCTGGAGTAATAAAGAGGAATTTAAACACTTAAGTGACTCCGGAGAGCACCCAAGAACCATCACTTGCTAAATCAATACTGTAGATTTCTTGCGGTAACTCTTGAACTAAATTTTAAAAATCAGCTTAAAAAGCTCTTACTCAAGAGCAAATAAATTCCCCCAACAGTCACAATAAAGTTTGGAGCACTGGAAACCTAATTTACCAAACCTCTTAGCTGTCGGAGTCTATTTGGTAAGAAAATTGAGTCTGGGGTGTGTTAAAAGCCAAAAGGACTTTACCTCCCTGGCACAGGGAGTTAGGGATTTTAGCTCCAAAACTGGTTGACAGTTTAGTGCCCACAGAAAGGAAAGAGGCTAACAAAATAAAGATCAACCTTCTCATAGAGAAGCCACTTGAGGAGAAGAGAATCACTTGACGCAGCGTTACTTTGTCCATTCCACCTCATGAGTATTTCATGAAGGTGAGGACACACGTTTCCTCGCTGGGAAAGGCTTTCTTAGAAAGTCCCATTGACCCTAATGTCAACACTCACATCCGATGGCTCTCTGGGATCTCTCCACGGTGCTGAGGCAAGTCCCTTGGTGGTGCAAGTTGCAAGCCACAGAAAACACCTTGCACTGATTGACAAGGAAAAGAGAATGGAACAAATGCCTCAAAACTACCAGGCAGACTGGAGAAATGGGCATGGGGCCTAGGTGGGAACAAAGGAGGGCTACAGAGCTAGAACCTCAGATGCCAGTTCTAGAGAGGACAGTGCTGCTGATGTCAAAACTAACGTTCTCCTGTTCTTGAGTCTTTGCCTTAAGGATCCCCCATTCAAAAGTCTGAGTAAGGATCTCTGAATGGCTGAGCTGAGCTAACACTCCTGGATTCAATATGCCAGGGGAGTGAGAAAGAATCTGGCCTTTTACAGAGGGAGTCCCTCCTTCATCCACACTCTCTGTGCCTAGCTCAGGGTGTGGGATAACAGAGACAAGCAGCAGGGAGGAGCAAAGCGTATGAAGGTCATCCTATTTCCAAGCATCCTTGAATTACATTATGAGTTCAAATTTGAAAAGCCAAACAGGCTGCACGTGGTGGCTCATGCCTGTAATCCTAGCAGTTTGGGAGGCCAAGGCAGGTGGATGGCTTAAGCTCAGGAGTTCAAGACCAGCTTGGGCAATATGATAAAACTCTGTCTCTACAAACAAACAAAAAACTAAAACTAAAAATTAGCCAGCGTGGTGGTGCAGGCTGTGGTGCTAGCTATTGTGAAGCTGAGGTCTGAGGATCCCTTGAGCCTGGTGAGGCAGAGGTTACAGTGCTGCAGAGAGGCAGAGGTTACAGTGTTGCAGGGAGGTGGGGACTACAGTGTGGCAGGGAGGTAGGGACTACAGTGTGGCAGGGAGGCAGAGGTTATAGTGTTGCAGGGAGGCACAGGTTACAGTGTTGCAGGGAGATGGGGACTACAGTGTTGAAGGAAGGCAGAGGTTATAGTGTTGCAGGGAGGCGGAGGTTACAGTGTTGCAGGGAGGCGGGGGTTACAGTGTTGCAGAGAGGCAGAGGTTACAGTGTTGCAGGGTTGCAGAGAGGCAGAGGTTACAGTGTTGCAGGGAGGCGGGGGCTATAGTGTTACAAGGAGGCGGGGGCTACAGTGTTACAGGGAGGCGGGGGCTACAGTGTTACAGGGAGGCGGGGGCTACAGTGTTACAGGGAGGCAGAGGTTACAGTGTTGCAGGCAGGCAGAGGTTACAGTGTTGCAGGGAGGCAGAGGTTATGGTGTTGCAGGGAGGCGGGGGTTACGGTGTTGCAGGGAGGCGGGGGTTACAGTGTTACAGGAAGGTGGGGGATACAGTGTTACAGGGAGGCGGGGGTTACAGTGTTACAGGGAGGCGGGGGCTACAGTGTTACAGGGAGGCGGGGGTTACAGTGTTGCAGGGAGGTGGAGGTTACAGTGTTACAGGGAGGCGGGGGTTACAGTGTTACAGGGAGGCGGGGGTTACAGTGTTACAGGGAGGCGGGGGCTACAGTGTTACAGGGAGGCGGAGGTTACAGTGTTGCAGGGAGGCGGAGGTTACAGTGTTGCAGGGAGGCGGAGGTTACAGTGTTACAGGGAGGCGGAGGCTACAGTGTTACAGGGAGGCGGGGGTTACAGTGTTACAGGGAGGCAGGGGTTACAGTGTTACAGGGAGGCGGGGGCTACAGTGTTACAGGGAGGCAGAGGTTACAGTGTTTCAGGGAGGCGGGGGCTACAGTGTTACAGGGAGGCGGAGGTTACAGTGTTACAGGGAGGCGGGAGTTACAGTGTTACAGGGAGGCAGAGGTTACAGTGTTGCAGGGAGGCAGAGGTTACAGTGTTGCAGGGAGGTGGGGGTTACAGTGTTACAGGGAGGTGGGGGTTACAGTGTTACAGGGAGGTGGGGGTTACAGTGTTACAGGGAGGCGGGGGTTACAGTGTTGTAGGGAGGTGGGGGTTACACTGTTGCAGGGAGGTGGGGGTTACAGTGTTACAGGGAGGCGGGGGTTACAGTGTTACAGGGAGGCGGGGCTACAGTGTTACAGGGAGGCGGAGGTTACAGTGTTACAGGGAGGCAGGGGTTACAGTGTTGCAGGGAGGCGGGGGTTACAGTGTTACAGGGAGGCAGGGGCTACAGTGTTACAGGGAGGTGGGGGTTACAGTGTTGCAGGGAGCTGAGATCTGGTCACTGCACTGTAACCTGGATGACAGAATGAGACCCTGTCTCAAAAAGAAAAAAACCAAAACCCACATTTTATTTCTCGCTACCACATTCCCTAAAGCCTAAAAATTTACAGAAGCAGACAATGTATGAAAAGACGAAATAAGAGAGAGAGAGTACTGAGAATCATACAGATGCCAGTGAAACTGCTTAAAAGAATTGCAGTCCTCATGGAAGAAACCCGAGCCTCCCCATCCTCTCAAGCAGGGGCTCTCCATCCTGGCTGAATATTATAATTACCTGGGGAAATTAAAACATAAACTATCAATAGCTGTGTCTACCTAGACTAACAGAATCAGAATCTTGAGAGGTGACACTCAGACATTAGTATTTTTTAAACTTAAGTGGTTTTAATGTGTTGTCAATGTTGAGAATTCCTGCTCTACACAGAAGTGTTTTCTCTCTGTGATTAACAAGATTTTCACTTTCATTTTTTTCTTTGACTTCCTAATTTCTATGCAGAGATATTGTTGGGTAGATCTTACAGCTCTGGGTTCTGAAATGAACATATTTGGGTTGGAATTCTGACTTCGCTATTTAGCAGAGGGGTAACCTTGGGGAAATTACTTAACCCACTAGTTCTCAACCGTAGTGACACACAAATAATTCTGGAGCCTGGGTCCCATCTCAGAGACCTTGCTTTCGCTGGTCTGAAGTGGGGCCTGGCTGTTGGGAGTCTTAAGAGATCCCCAGGTGATTCTAATATGCAGGGATGTTTAAGAGCCTTTAACTTCACCTCTAGAAGAATCGGGTTTTGACCTGTAATAAGCCCACCTTTGTGAGGCTGTTTGTCGCAAGGATGAATAGCATAGCACAAGTGTAAAGCTTAGTGCATATGGTAGCAGCTACCCACCAAGTGGAAGCTCTTACTATTGCTGCAATTATTTCTCCTGCTTAATAACCCAGCAAGACTTCAGTGCATTTATCTTTCTAAGGCCATGTGTCCTAAGGTTTGCTGAAGGTACCAGGTTAGCAGCGAGCCTTTACCCAAGCTCCCCAGGTTCTGATCGAACTGGTCTTTCTAGGAATCACATGTGCATCCCTTCCTGCCCCTAAATTTGGCTAGACCTGGCCCTGTTATTTATTTTCCTTGCTGCAGCACAGTGGGAGAGTGTGACCACAAGCTTTGGAGTCAACGCCCTGTGTATGAATCCCACATTTAATTATTTACTAGCCTTGAGACGTTACTCCTGTGATTCACGCTCTCAAAACCTCAGTTTCCTCATCTGTGAAATGGGATACACAGACTGGTCTTGCAGGGTGCTGTGCGTATTAGAGAGATAAATGTGCATACCTCGCACACCCAAGGAGTCGGGCACATAGGTGATGCTCCACAATGGTGGTAGCTGTGACTATCACATCGTTGTGTGAGGAGTAAACGCAGCTAAAATTGCCAGGAGTCATTCTTGAATTCTCTCTTCCCTTCACATCCCACGTCTAATCCATCAGCATTATTCTGAAAACATCCCGAACCGGAGCATGTCTCGCCAGTTTCATGACGACTGCTGCAGCCCAAGCAACCATCATCTCTCACCCGGGTCACTTCAGTCCCTCCTATCTGGGATGCCCATTTCTGCCCAAACCCACTCCCCTACCCATGCATCTCTCCTCCACGCGGCAGCCAGAGTAATTCTGCTGAAATGTGACTCGGGCCATGAGACTTCTCCGGCCTAAACCTCCAAGAGCTTTCCCATCGCACTCTGCTAAAGCCGAAGTCCTCGCCAGGGCGTGCGAAGCTGAGCCTGACCGGCGCCACCCACCCCTCACCCTGGGACCCCCCCCCACCCCTCACCCTGGGACCCCCCCCCACCCCTCACCCTGGGACCCCCCCCCACCCCTCACCCTGGGACCCCCCTACCCCTCCTCTTGCTCACTCTCCTCCAGCCCCACTGGTCTCCTCAAAGATTCAAACACTCCAGGAACATTCTTGCTTTAGGATCTTTGCATTTTGCTCCGTCCTCTGCCTGGAGTAATCTCCCTTCACACGTCTGGAGGCTTCCTCAACCTCCCTTACGTCTCAGCTCACATGGGCCCCCATATCACCCTCTCAGCGACAGCTCCTGCCTCCAGTTCCAGACCTGTCCTGTATTTTCCTTATTCCTATCTGTTGACTTCTTCCAGCTCCTGTTTTCTAAAATGAAGCCTCGTAAAAGGGTTTTAAAAACTTGTTTTGTTTACTGGTGAGCCCCAGCAATAACAGGGCTTCATATTCATAAAATGAATTTTAAAAATTCGAGAAAAGATCCACTCTCTGACAAGTTTGTCAATACATGAGAGAGGCCCGGGAACCGAGGCCTGCCCCTTTTCTGAGTCTCCCGGAGTGGGGGTGAGAGGCAGGGAGGGGCATTCATCCACGGCAGGGTCCGCAAACTCAAATGCCTTGCAAAGTCAGGCAGGTGGAATGCAGGTGACTGCGCTGAGTGTCACACACAGGCCTTGACGGAGGCTGTGACACACTAGAGGCCCTCTGCCACATTTAGGGGCAGCTGCCTCCCAGCTCTAGCCCACCACAGCCAGGTGCAAACCTGCGCCCCGTGTTTCCAGAAATTCTAAGAATAAAACCGAAGTTTGGATTTTTTTTAAATGGGAAATCTCCCACTGGGTAAATGTTGAAGTGAATCCAATTAAGAAAGGAGGCTGGGCAGCGAGGGAAATACGGGCAGGGGGAAGAGACCACGGATGAAAGGAAGCCCCTGAGAGAGGGGAGAGACCATGGGAGCTTCCCGTTCTTCCAGGCCCCTCCCATGTGAAAGCCCCTGGCGGTGCCTCCAGGGAACCCCAGCCACATGGGGGAGGGGTCCGCTGTGCTCTTGCGAGGCTGATGGTTTTTATTTTCCATGCAGGATGCAACTTCCTGAAGCAGAGCAGGTGGCCTGCATGGGCCTCGCATACCAGAAGTGTGTCGTGCAGCCATTCTGCAGCAGCTGAAGCTTGAGCTAAATGAGGTCACACTTGAGGAAGTGCAGCTGCCGAGAAGGCCTCGGAGGTTCGGGTGTCTTGGCTTCACATGGCCCCTGGCCCCAGCAGGCTCCCCGTGGGTGGGCCCTGGCCAGCCCAAAGTGGGCACTGAGTCCAGCCCTTCAGAAACAATTAACATGTGGGACAGAGGGGTCTGCGGAAAAATGATGAATCTCTCAAAAGTGGTTCTCAGAGAAGATGGAGCTGGGTGCATGGAAGCTCTAAAGACTCCCACAAATGACCTCAAAAGTTCGAGGAACCTGACGAGGACCCTTCCATATCTCGCTCTCCAAGGAGTGTAAATTCTCCAGTGTGGGAAACCGGCCTTGCTGCCCAGGACCTTAGGAGACACCTGAAGCAATAAAAAGGGGAATGAGGGGCTGGGAGTGGTGGCTCACACCCGTAATCCCAGCACTTTGGGAGGCTGAGGCGAGCAGATCACGAGGTCAGGAGATGGAGACCATCCTGGCTAACACGGTGAAACCCTGTCTCTACTAAAAATACAAAAAATTAGCCGGGCATGGTGGTATATGCGCCTGTAGTCCCAGTTACTTGGGAGGCTGAGGCGGGAGAATCACTTGAACCCAGGAGGCAGAGGTTGCAGGGAGCCGAGATCATGTCACTGCACTCCAGCCTGGGCAACAGAGTGACTCTGTCTCAAAAAAGAAAAAAATGGAGGGGGGGCGGTGTGGAATGAGAGAAGACCCAGTGGTACCTCAGCCACGAAACTGTCCTCTCCCACTTCCCTCTCCCCCGCCAATGCCTCAGGAGCTGGTTTAATGTGATGCCACTGAGGGTCTGGAAGGCTGTCACAACAGTCCCCTCATGCACCCCCGTCCTTCAGTCCCATTTAGTCTCTGCAATGATTAACTTTATGCATTACCTCGACAGAGCCTTAGGATGCCCAGACATTTGGGCAAACATTATTCTGGGTGTGTCTGTGAGGGTGTTTCTGGGTGAAACTAGCATCTCAGCTGAGTGAAGCTCTTGGCCCTCCACAATGTGGTGAACCTCATCCAATCAACTGAAAACCCAAACAGAACAAAAAGGCTGACTCTCCTCAAGGTAAGAGGGAATTCCTGCTGTCTGATCGCCTGGGACATCACTTTTTCCCCCCGCCTTTGGACTCAGAATGAAATATTGTCTTTCCTGGTCCTCACACCTTCAGAATGGAAGTACTTTGCTGGCTCTCCTGGGTCTCCAGCTTGAAAAATGCAGTGTTCAGGATTTGCCATCCTCTATAATTTCGTGAGCCAACTCCTCATTATCTATCTATCTATCTATCTATCTAATCTACCTACCTACCTATTCATCCATTCATCTACCCATTCATCCATCTATCTATCTACAATCTGTCAGCTATCCATCCATCCATCCATCCAACTACCCATCTATCTGTTATCTATTTATTATCTATGTATCCTATCCATCCATGTTTTATCTATCCATCTATCTATCCATCATCTATCATTTATCCATTTATTATCTATCCATCTATCATTTGTCTATCATCCATCTATTCATCATTTATCTATCTATCCATATGTCTATCCATCTATCCATCATATATCTATGTATCTATTATTATCCATCCATCTATCCATCTATTATCTATTTATCCATAATAAATAATTTATCTATAAATCAGTCATCTACCCATCTACCTATCATCCATCTATCCATCCATCCTTCTATCCACCCATCCATCCATCCATCCATCCATTCATCTATTATCTATCTATCCACCCATCTGTCCATCCATTTATCTATTATTTATGTAGCCATCTATTTATTATCTATGTATACATCCACCTATCAGTTGTTATCCATCTATCCATCATTTATTTATCTATCTGTCTATTATCCATCTATCATCTATCTATTATCTATCCATATCTACCCATCTAGTATCTATCCATCCATCTGTTATCTATCTTATCTATCTATCTATCTATCTATCTATCTATCTATCTATCTTATATCCATTATTTATCTAGCTATCTATCATCCACTTATCCCTCCATCTACAATCTATCTATCCATTTATATTATGTGTCTATCCATCTATCTCTCTATCCACCCATCCATCTATCTGTCCATCCACTCATCCTGTCTATCCACCAATCAATTAATCACTCTATCCATTTTATCTATCCTTCAATCCAGCCATCCTATCTATTCATCAATCAATCAAATCTATCTACCCATCCATCCAATGTATCCATAAATCTGTCTATCTAAATCTATATCTATCAACTCACCTATCCCATTGGTGCTATGACTCTGGGGAACCCTCATTCATACAAGCTCCTTGCTGGAAAGGCTTTGGATGGGAGAGGCAAATTCCACCAGGGAGAGGGGCACAGAAGGAAAACCTGCAGCTTTGACAACCTGTCTCGACACTCCCTGTCCTCTACGCTTCCCCATCCCACAGCAGCCAGGTGACCCACTTCCACGCTGGCCTGACCACAGTCGGGGCCCTTTCCTTAAGGATGCAGAATTCTTCAATGCTGGCTTTGTTTCTCAGGGCCGCCAACTTGCCTCCTGCTGCTCATGGACACCCTAGTTTGCACGGTTTTATATGATGCTGTGAAATATAACCAAGCACTTTTCCTCACTGGTGACTGACTGGGCTTCTTTACTGTGCCCCAGTCCTGGCAGTTAGCAAGGAGGCTGCTGTTGCCCTCAGAAAAGCCAGTGCAGTGGAAGAAAAGAGAGGTAACATGCAAGGCTCCTGGGTAAAAAAGTGAATAAAGTAAGCTGTAGACTGGCTGCAAGTGAAGAAAACTTTTGGGGAGAATAATCACCAAGCCCTCTGCCCAACAACCACTCCTGCCCAGACTAAACCAGGCACGGAGGGCCTGCTGGAAGGGAGACGCGTGAGTGGGTGCAGGTCCTGTGCAGGGCGGAGCTCGACCCGGACTTGGACCATTTCCTGTGCTCACTGCCTCTGCTGTAACTGCTAAAAGTGGCATTTGATCTTTTGTTAGACCCTGTGGTAAGTTATTAAGTGGTCTCAGATTCCACCTATCCCAGTGTGCCCACCCATCTGCAAGGGGACTCCATTGTGCCGCCCACCAAGAGGGGCATCTGTCCCCTCACCCGCTTGAATCTCGGCTGGCCCTGGGATTCATGTCAGCCCCTGCAAGGCTGCAGAGGTGATGCTGAAAAATTTCCAGGGCCTTGGGGAGCCTTCTAGCTGCTTTTTGCACTCTCTTTCGGAGCACCGCTGAAGCCAATGTGGCATGAAGACCTCTAGATGCAGGAGCCCCTGGAGAGGGGAGAAGCCTGGCCAGGCCAACCCCAAGTGACTGCACCAGATGGGTACAGCTCCAACAGACGAACTGCCCAGAAAACTCTGATTTATTGTGAGAAATATCAAATAAGTGTTTGGAACCAGTAACCTTGGGACACCTTGTCAAGCAGCAACAGATGAAGGTTCTGATTTCTAGAGTCCTCTTGCTCATTCCCACGTGATCCCAAAGTCTCCTCTGCACTTTGCCGGCAGCGAGTGGTGGAGGTAGATCAGGATTAGCTTGGGATGCCAGGAGCAGAGAGGAACTCAGAAGAAGCTGCCCTAATCCCAGGCCCCTAAAGCCCCAAATGGTATTGAGAGCAGCGGGCCGTGGGCCTAGTTCCAGGGTAGGTCACTCAAGACAGCTGAGGCAGGACCTGAGGCAAGTGTAAACCTGGCCTCAGTTTCTTGCAGGGGGAATGGGTGGAGTGGCGAAGACGGCACAGAGCGTGTATCGGGGACTAGGTAGAAATGTGGATATCTCCGTGAACGTCAAGGCTAAGTGATGGAATTGTACATCCCTGTAAAGGAAGCCACAAGAGAGTGAATACCTAGGATCTAACATTTCCCTCACTGCTCAGTGCCATGATAAACTTGCCCTCCCAGGCCAATCCTGGGCAGATCAGGCAAAGCTTGAGAGGCTGAATCAACTGAGTTTCAACTTGAAATGCCTTACCGGACCTGGAATGAGCGAGAGGAAGTTTTCTGCCACCAGGTAGAATGGGGGGAGATGCCAAGGGTATTGACTAATGGAGAAATAGGGTCGCACAGAGTGTTTTGCATGCTGGAGCTTGTAGATTGGAAATGCACTCATTCATTGGTGAGCTGAAGAGGAATATGGCTTAAAAACCTTTATTTCTTAATTTAGAGACAGGATCCTGCTCTGTCCAAGCTGGAGTGCAGTGGTGCCAATGTAGCTCAATGCAGCCTCGACTTCCTGGGCTGAAGTGATCGTCCTACCTCAGCATCCTCAGTAGATTAGACTACAGGTGCTAACCACCATGCCCAACTAATTTTCTTAATTTTAATGTTTTTGGGGAGACAGGGTCTTGCTACATTGCTCAGGCTTGTTTATTGGCCTTGAGCGACCCTCCTGCCTTAGCCTCCCACAGTGCTGGGATCACAGGAAAGAAACTATGAATATCAGGAAACTCAGAATGTTCATCAGATGACCATTCCGAGCCTGGCCCCAGGATCTGTAATGCGTTCACCTTCCAAATTCTGATGCTAGGTTGGCACAAAAGTTATTGCCACTAAAAGTAAATGGCAAAGACTGCAATTACTTTTGCACCAACCTAATAATGAGCTGTTCCTCTGCCACCAGTGCACTGATCCCCTTCCCTACCTCTCACCAGGTTTTTCCACCCATCTTAAGACAACTCAGACCCGCCAAGCACCCTCCACCTCAGTGCCCCTGCCTGTGCTCTTCCCCAGGGCTCCCCCGTCTCGGCATTCTCCCCTGCCATCCACGGCTCACTTATTCACGACATCCACCCTGGTTACATGGGACTCACTCGGCCACATTAGGTGTGCGGCCTGGGTGCAGGGTGTATTTCTAAGCATTTGGTGTTCACCATCTTCCTCCTCCATTCTCTGGCGTGATGAGCCCCACGACAGCGAGGACACCGTTCCACTCCCCGTTACTGCCTCGCAATACATCACAGCATGGACTCGTACGTAGCAAGTGCACAGCAAATGGTTGCTGCATGAAGAATGACTGGGTAAGTGCTCCAGGAGCCAAGTGCCCTGATAGTCACACTTTTCTTTCCTCCACAAGTCAGGCTGGTATTCATTTTTACTCAAGAAGGGAGTCGGCCTCTCTACATAACTGGAGAGGGGGACAGACGCATCCTTTGAAGCTATCAGCCTTTCCAGAAGGGTTGAGCCCATTCCAAGAGGGAAGCGAGACGCAGAGCTCATTGGAGACCTTCCAGGAAAGACACGCTCCAAGGTCCACTCCTAAAACTTTGCATTTTCAAAATATCACAGAACACAGAAGCTGGATTTGCTCCAAAGCTTGCTATTGAATTTTATGCCTGCTGAGCACTACTAAACACAGAATGAAGAGGCTGAATTAACTATGCAAAAGCATAATTTACAGTTAATGTTCATAATTGATGGGTTGAGGGTCCCTGTGGTAGCACTAACTGCTAAGACTAAAAGGCCCTAGGGGGATACAGTTTTTACTTTTAAAGCAGAAGGCTTTCTCTACTCAGTCTCCAACTCATTCATCCATTCATCCATCCATCAAACATTCATCAGGCACCAGATTTGTGCCAGGCACAGTGGGAGACGTACAGAAGCGAATCATTGTGGTTCATGGTGGGTCCCAGACCGCCACGGGGAGTTCCCTCACACCTGCGATCAGCTCCCCATCTGTTTGGCTAAAGACACACGAGGAGACCGACCAGAGTGCACTGGGAGGAAGCAAGTCTTGGGGCTGCTCTGCTCTCGTCCCTGGGTTCCCCTGGGGCGGCCAGCTGCAAAGGCATTTCCCAAGCAGGCATGGGCCCACTTGACTTGAGAAAGCCATCCAATTCTCGCTGCAGCACTTTCCTGTGTATTTAAGGGTCTGTATTAGTCTGTTAATCACACTGCTAATAAAGACATACCCAAGACTGGGTAATCTGTTAAGGAAAGAGGCTTAACTGACTCACAGTTCAGCGTGGCTGGGGAGGCCTCAGGAAACTCACAATCATGGTGGAAGGGGAAGTAAATAAGTCCTTCTTCACAAGGCGACAGCAAAGAGAAGGACTGAGCATCAGATCTCGCGAGAACTCACCCACTGTCACGAGAACAGCAGCAAGGGGGGAACCACCTCCATTATTCAGTTACCTCCCACCGGGTCCCTCCCACGACATGTGGGTATTATGGGAACTACAATTCAAGATGAGATTTGGGTGGCAACACAGCCAAACCATTTCAGGGTCCACATTATACTCATTCTGGAATAATTTACACTAACAATCTCTGTCTTCTTGTTCAAGGTCTTCAACCTTGGCTGCATGAGAGAATCACTTGGTGAGCTTCAGAAGAACACTACTGCTTTAAAAAAAAACCTTCCTTTTCTCTTTCTCCTTTGCAGATTCAGCTGATCTGTGGTGGGCATGGGTACCACTTTTCATTTTGGTAAAGCTTCCTAGGGTATCCCTACATGCAGCCAGAATTTAAAAGCATTTTTTTTAAGGGAAGAGTTTCAAACATAGAGATCCTATTTCTGCACGAAAGTCGGCAGCAGCAAGGCAACAGTCTCCTCCGGAGCAACACGGCAGAGGCCCAGGTGTCCTGGCCGCTGGCGCTGCCCCAGGCTTCCAGCGCCACAGGAAGGCCCTGTCCCCTAGCACCTGGAAGGGCTCGATCACTGGGTGCTTTTCAATCTTTGCTCATCAGGCAGGAATACCAAGCCCATCCCAGGCAGTTCTGCAGCAGGGATTTAATTCTAGTTATAAAGGTGTAGAAGGAACAGAAAAGTCAGGTTACCTGAGATTATCAACAAGAGGAAGATGCTTCTACTTTCAGGGTCAAGGAACAAACGGTGGGGGTGATGACCCCAGGGGCAAATTCGTTGGATGAGAGCTGGGTCTACACTGGGAGCTGCCCTGTGAGAGCTGCAGCCACAGAGGAACGGGGCCCTGCCAGAGTCACCATCAGAAGCAGAAGCCAAGAAACACCCGAGTTTCTTTCTTCCTTCCCATGGCCAACTTCCCACCAGTGCCTCCTGCTGGCTAAATGCAGCCGAAATCCAGTTGGCAAGGGGCCCAGAAAATGCAGTTTGCAGGGGTCACTGAGCGAAGAAAGGGCAGGAAATGGACTGAGACTAAGCAAACCACCATGGAACACACTCCCACCCAAACCTCACCCAGGCCCCACCTTTAGCTCAGCGGTACATGGTCCCAGCATTATAGTAAGAGGTGGCAAGGGCTATGATATGAAGAAAGCCTGGCATAATCCCTAAAATTAAGACAGCTAAACCCAGGGGTTAGAGGTTTCCCTGATGTCTCAGGGCCTTTGAGCTAAAAGCTGAACAATAAATGAAGAAAGCTCGGGGAAGAGGCAGGGTGTTTCAGGAAGAAGGGCCACTGGGAGTGAAGACATTCTGAGGAACTGAAAGAAGAGCACAGGTCCTGGGGTGCAATGCGCACAGGCCAGACACATTCTAACACTGGGGAGCAAGCTGGGGCTTTGCACCCCATTGCTGTGGCAGCTGTCTTCCACACTCATTCCTCTAACTTCTTTTTTTGAGACCAAGTCTTGCTCTGTTGCCCTGGCTGGAGTGCAGGGGCATGATCTCGGCTCACTGCAACCTCTGCCTCCTGGGTTCAAGTGATTCTCCTGCCTCAGCCTCCAGAGTAGCTGGGATTACAGGTGTGTGCCGCCACGCCTGGCTGATTTTTGTATTATTATTATTATTATTATTATTTTAGTAGAGTTGGGGTTCTGCCATGTTGGCCAAGCTGTTCTTGAACTCGTGGCCTCAAATCATCCACCTGCCTTGGCCTCCCAGAATACTGCGATTACAGGCATGAGCCACTGTGCCCAGCCTCCTCTAACATTTTTAAAAATGTAGTCTTAATGACTGCCAGGTCAACATTTTATCTTTAAAAAAGGAAAAATCTTTGAGAAGGTGTTGCGTTGGGAGGACATGCTCTGGGGAGCCCCCGAAATCTTCTACTTGGACGCATCCGCTCCCTCTGATCTCAGCCTTTGCTTTCCCCCTCTCCTTGATCGCTAAGCTGCAGCTACCCTGCGATCTGTGTCTGCTCCACAAACACACCAAGCTCATTCCCACGCAGGCACTTGCCGTTCCTCCAGCGACTCTGCTTGTTTGCTCCACACAGAAGTCGACACTGTCAAACACTTAAACACCCACCTCAAGGCCTGCGGTTCCAGAAACCATCACAGTGCTAGGTCGTCACTGCTGCCCTGAACACCACTGGAAATCCTGTTTGCTTCTCCTTTGTTCATTTTCCGTCTTCTCTGCTAAGATGTAAGCAGCGCCGGAGGAGAAACTGTGTTGGTCACTGCTGTGACCCTAAGGCTTAGAATAATGCCTGAAGTATAGGAGGGGAGGAATACATCTGTATTCGTTAGTAATAAAAGAATGAATTTACATTGCTTTGTTCTAGCTTCCAGCTTCATTTTTTCTTTCTTTCTTTCTTGCTTTCTCTCTTTCTCTGTCTTTTTTTTTTTGAGACACAGGCTGGTGTGCAGTGGCACAGTCTCGGTTCATTGCAACTTCCAACTTCTGGGTTCAAGCAATTCTCCTGCCTCAGCCTCCTGAGTAGCTAGGATCACAGGCATGTGCCACCACACTTGGCTAATTTTTCTATTTTTTAGTAGAGACGAGGTTTCACCATGTTGGCCAGGATGATCTCGAACTCCTGACCTCAAGTGATCCGCCCACCTCAGCCTCCCAAAGTGCTGGGATTACAGATGTGAGCCACTGCACGTGTCCCCAGCTTAATTTTCTTCGGATAGCACGGCTATCTGCACCGACCAACGCTCGTGTAAACTTACTTATTGGCAACGCTGCAGGAGATAGCCAACTGGTTACGCTCATTTGGAGAAGCAAAAGTAAATTGAGGAGAAGGTGGAGAGAAGGAAACTGATGTCTGGGGGTGCACTGTTGAAAGGCAGGGCTACTTAGCATCCCCAGTTCAGGAAAAGCCATTATGAAATGCCCTGAAAGCATCCTTAATAGAAAACAGATGAGCTGAAAAGAACAGCCTCCTTCGAAGACGGTGAAGTCTTTAGTCACCCAAGTTGCTGGTCGCACAGAGATGACAAAGCACTTGACAAAACCGGTGTTAACAGATAGTCTTCAGTGGGAAGAGCCCTGCGTGGTGGAGTTTCAGTCTGCTGGAGCTGCTGTGCGTGGTGAGGGGAAGGCCGGTTCTTCCAGCCCTGCTGCCATGGCACCAGGACGTTCGTAAGTGACAGCCCAGCATGATGGGGAGAACGGGGGTCAGGAATGGGAAAGTGGGCGGCTGGCCCTGGTAGAGTGGATGTTTCTCATGGCGGAGCTTCCCCACATCCGCCTGACTTAACGGCATGGCGGCAGGACATTGCTTTCCTGGGAAATGGCCCTTCTCCTACCGTATGGAGCTGTGATGGGAGGCTGCGTTCTGGGGGGTGCTCCCTTATTTTAAAGCTGAAGCAGCTGATTCCTCCCTTTCCCATTTTTACAGTCAGTGTGGCGTCACCAAGTGGATGTCCCTTCTAGGTCCTCCAATAAGTGTTGCACGGAAGGAAGAAAAGGGGGAAGGGCTGCATTTGTCAGTGCCACGGGTGGTGCTGGCTGACCCGTCTGCCTGAGGCCCTGGCAAGGGCAGCTGCCGCCTGGCCTCTGGGTCTCACCCCCCAAGTGCGTCCTGCTGCCTCTCAGGACCCGTGACCTCCTCCTCGTCACCGCATGGGTCCCTTTGGCTTATGTTAGCCAGATTTAGTTCTGTTGTTTTATAACCAACAACCGTGACTGCTACACCTGGCTTGGCTGTTACCTTTGCCCCTCCCTGGGCCCAGTTTCCCCCTTAGCGAAAGGCGGGGATGGTAAGACGGCCAGATGAGCTCCATGCTGTGCCTTAATGCCCTGGACTCCAGTGGCATTTCGCACCAACACTTTGGGAAGCCAGGGCCTGGAGAAAAGTCGCTTCAGACCACGAAGTCCTACCTCCCTCGGGTTACCTGGGAGCCATGTCAAACTCTTTCATCTACATAGTTCCTCGTGTTCTGATGCCAAGGCGGCCTGGCTTGAAATGCAGGCAGAGGCTGTGAATGAAGGTCTCCTCTGCGGGCCTCTCCCCCCTCTTCCCTCTCCCTTCAGCAAGAGAGTCAGGCATCAGGAAAAAATGCAGTGGATGGAAAAATAAATGGAGGATCAAAACAAGACTTCCCCGCACTGTTCTCCGGGGAGCAGTGTTGCCTTCTGACCGTGGTCACCGACCGTGGTGACCCATCCTAAGAAAGGAACGCCGACCGGCCAGCACCTTGCCCTCCTCGGATGTAAGGGATACGGCTGCCACCGAAGCCGGTTTCCCTCCGGCAGCTGGGACGGACAGCTAGGGGTGTTTTTCAAATCACAGGCACTGAAGCCGTAGCTGTTCTGCTGCAGCAATCCGAGGGGACCTCCAATTTGGAAAAAGCCATTCTTAGGTGTCTTGGAAGCTGCCCACATAGAGAGCGAAGATTCTGAAATGAACCGCATCCTCCGAGAAATCAGTTTAAAGGCTGCAATTTCGTCTTAGAGTAAACTCTGTTTAGGTGGGCTCCCTGGACTGAGGGCTGCGGGGAATTGAATAATACTGTGTTCACACTGGAAATGGGAACCGTCATCCTTGTTGAAAAACAGTTTCAATCCCAGCTGCCTCCCTGTACCGTGACAGCCGCTCTTTCTCAGCCTTGCTCGGGAGGGAGGTGGCTCCGGGTTCTCCAGGCACAGGGGTGGGAGGGCCCTGGCTCCCTCCATTTGCACTGTGCCATGTGCATTCTTTCAAGAAACGCCCACCGAGCACCTGCAGTAGGCGATGTGGTCCTTGAGGAATGGGGGCACAGCAGCCATAAAACAAAGACCCTGTGTCCCGTGGAGCTTTCATCCCACTGTATGTGGGGTTGGGGGCAGGGATGGGAGGAGAGTCACAGTGGCTCTCCGTGCTGACTGTGCAGCCCGTAGCACGTGGCCCAGCACTGAGCAATGTGCCCGAGACGTCAGCTGACGTGGATTTGCACGGGCACAGCTCCTTTCACCTGGCCTCCCAGGGGTGGGGACGCTGCCAAGAGGCTGTGCAAAGCTGGGCAGTGGGGAAGGGCTTGGTGCTGATCCAGGAGCAAATGATTCTCAGACTCCACAGAGGCCAGGGTCGCCTGTGGTGGAGGTGGGGGCTGTTTTTGGCTGATTTCTTTGTCCCCTCTTGTTTTTTCAGTGGGATTTTTGTGAGGGCGTTGAGAGCAGGCCTTATGTTAGGGGTACAGAAGGAGCCCTATAGCTCCCTAACTCAGGAGAGTCAGAGGCTGGAGCTCAGGCTCCTACCACACCTGCCAGCGTTCCTTCCATGATTTTGTGGGCAAGCAGAAAGTGCAGGGCTGTGATGAGATGAGAGATGGAAGCTCAAAGGCTCTGGAGGTTGGAGCTGCACAGGCGAGGGAAGGAGTCTGCATTCACCCCTGTGCTGCGTCCTCATCTTCAGAATTGCTCAGTGGACTGGACCCTTGTGGAATGAGTGGAGAAAGAGATGGAGACCAGGATTTATGGGGCAGGTGCCCCGTGCTGGGTGTTCCATATGCCTCAGCTCACACAGTTCTCAAAACAATGCTATAAAGTAGACACCAGACTCATGCAGAATCAGGACCTGCCCCAGGCCACAGGGCTCCCGGAGCAGGACCTGAACCCAGATCTGCTTGACTCCAGTTCTCATGCAGGAATCACGCACACCCAGCTCAAAGCCTGAGCTCCATGGATTGGCTGTGTGAGTGTCTCCACGCCAAAATCTGCAAAGTGGGAGGGAGGTCACACCTGTCATGGGCTTCCCTGGAGAGTGGAAGGAACCAGCTCCCACTCCACCCAGGGAGACATCAGTTTCTTACTTTAATTTTGAGGAGGATGGGGAGGGAAAGAGAGAAGGGAGAGGGGAGAGGGAAAGAGAGAAGGGAGAGGGGAGAGGGAGGAGAGAGAGAGAGAGAAAAGGAAGATGGAGAGAAGAAACGAGAGAAAGAGGATAGAGAAGAAAAGAAAGAAGATGAGAGAGAGAGAGAAGAACCATGAGAATTGGGATGACTGTGGCTGTGGCTTCAGGGAACCCCACTGCAGAGATAGGCTGGCTACAGAGGAAAACATGATCCTCAGAGGCCAAGGGCAGCTGCTCCCCCTGAGAAGGGCCCAGGCCTCCTGATTCTTGAAGAATGGAGACAAATGACAGGGCCAGGACCCTGCAGTTAAATGGCCCATAAGAGAAGGGAACCTGGGGGGAGCCTGGGGCTCCTTGCTATGGGAGGACCCTGGAGGTCAGCCATCTTCTCTCCCCAGCCTTCAAGCCTGTGTCTCCTCCGTGGCTGTTCTGACAGACGATCTCTCAGCCTCAGCAAGTTTCCAGCCAGGGCAGAGAGCTTAGCCCCTCTTGAAGCTGCCAATTCCACTCTCACAGCCTGACTGTCAGGAAGTCCTTCTTTATCTGGAGTGGAAATCTACAAGGTAACTTTCCGCCATTAGCCCCCCGTCAGGGCTGGATGACCATGAATTTCACTTATTCATCCATTGCATCCCTCACTTGGTCCTTCAATCATCTGTCCATCCACTGAGAACATATTCCTGAGAACTTGCCATTCAGAAACTGGGGGTGTGTGTGGTTCACAGGAAAGCCGCAAACACGGAGCGTGTTTCCCCGTGGTCAGGAGTCCCACAGTCAAATGTCCAAGAGGGCTGTGCTGAAGTGTTACGAAGCAACCGTGACAGCCGCTCTTTCTCAGCCTTGCTCGGGAGGGAGGTGGCTCCGGGTTCTCCAGGCACAGGGGTGGGAGGGCCCTGGCTACCTCCATTTGCACTGCGCCATGTGCATTCTTTTAAGAAACGAAATGAGTGAAGTGACCTAGGTGCATAAAAACTAGAGCAGTGGCATGGTGCTGTGAGGTGACCTGGGGCCTGCCTGGCCCAGTTAAAGGGGCAGCTGCTTGCTGCACAGACCTTCAGCTTTTCCAGTAAGGCCAAGAATCTGGGTATTTATGTAAAGCCTCTAGTTGTGTCTTTTTTTTTTTTTTGAGTCTCAATCTGTTGCTCAGGCTGGAGTGCAGTGGCACAATCTCAGCTCACTGCAGCCTCTGCCTCCCGAGTTCAAGTGATTCTCCTACCTCAGCCTCCCACATAGCTGGGACTATAGGCGTGTGCTACCATGCCCGGCTAAGTTTTTGTACTTTTAGTAGAGATGGGGTTTCACCATGTTGGCCAGGCTGGTCTCAAACTTCTGACCTCAAGTGATCCACCTGCCTCAGCCTCCCAAAGTGCTGGGATTACAGGCATGAGACATTGCACCTGATTGTCAGCTTGTTAACTTGGCAAAAAACTCAGTAAAAAATGAAAACACACAAACAGGTCAGGCTGGTGGGAACGTCAAATGGTGCAGCCACTGTGGAAAACAGCTGATCAGTTCTTCAGAGGGTTGAAAATAGAGTTCCCATATGATCCAGAAATTCTACTCATCAGTATACATGTCCTACGGAAGCATATGTCTGCATAAAACAACCTGTACAGGGACGTTTCTAGCAGCATTATTCATAAAAACCCACGAGGAGAAACCTGAAAGTCCATCAGCTGACAAAGGCTTGAACTAACCGGTCCGTCCACACACTGGGATGTTACTCGGCCATACAACGGAATGCTGCATGGATGAACCCTCAGACCATGACGCTGATTGGAAGATGCCACTTATAAAAGGCCACACACTATGATTCCATCAACACAAAACACCCAGAAGACAGAAAGCAGGTGGGTGTTTGCCAGGGGCTTGGGGAGGAGGGGGGGTGGTGACTGCTAATGGGTGCAGAGTTTCTTTCTGGGATGATGAGAATGTTCTAAAATCGATTGTGGTGATAGTTATGCAATGCTGCAAATACACTAAAACCCATTAAATTGCACACTTCAAATGGGCAAACTGTTTAGTATGTATTTATAGTAATAAAAGTGTTGTATTAAAAAAAAAAATAAAGGCCAGGCACAGTGGCTCATGCCTATATAATCCCAGGACTTTGGGAGGCTGAGGCAGGAGGATCACTTGAGGCTAGGAGTCTGAGACCAGCCTGGGCAACACAGTGAGTCCCTTTCTCTACAAAACATAGAATTAAAAAAAAACTAGCTGGGTGTGGCAGTTGCATGCCTGTGGTCCCAGTTACTCGGGAGGCTGAGATGGGAGGATGGCCTGAGTCCAGGAATTCAGGGCTGCAATGAACTGTGATGGCACCACAGTACTCCAGCCCGGCGACAGAGTGAGGCCCTGTCTTTAAAAACAAAAACAAGGCTGAAGAACACACATCTGTGCCTGAGCCAGCCTCGGCCTGCCCGCATGCAGCTTCCAATCCAGCGACTCTACACCCCCGTCCCTGGCAGCCTGAACCTCCTCCTCTCCTTGTGTGATGTGACTCAACGCTGTTCTCCTTAATCTGGTGGGACAGTAACAGTCTTAAAGGGAGTTGTCAGGACTGAGGCGCTGTTCTTGCTCTGGTCAGAGGAACTAGGTGAAAGTGGGGGAGACCTGGAGCCCCTCATCAGGACCTCGACTCACACAGCCTCAGCTCCCACTGTGCGGCTATGTTACGCCACAGTTTGCCAACGGTCATTTTCTAAGCATTGAGAATTTGCAAGCTTTTATTTTTCTCCACCCGCACAGTTTCGGAATTACATGTTTCCCATCCGGTATTCCTGAGCGGTTGATTTTCTGACCCAGTTGCTAACTTTTGAATCCACATCTCTGCTGAGCGCTGCCGTCTCTGCTTCGAGGCCATCGTAACAGGCAGCAGCAGCAAGCTCCCGCATCAGGACCCCGCCATCCAGTCTCAGGCAGGCCTCTCTCTCCCGGATCCCTCGCGAATGCACTAACTCTGACTTCACATTGCCCTCCAACGGGTTCACACGTGCCTCAGTGGGTGGCCGGAGTGTTCTGGCCCTAGCCCAGCCCATGGGTACGTCTTCACCAATTTCCCAGTCTCCAGATCCCAGAGAAGTCGTTTTGTTTTGGATTATGATGGTTAACTCAATGAACAACCTCCACTGTGTATTTTTCTTCCTCTCGAGGAAGGCACAGTAATGATTCATGAAACTTTGTGGCTTCAAACGCAACAGCAACGACGATGCTTACTAGCAGTTACTCCAAGCACCGTATGTGCTGCGACCATTCACTGCTCCTCATAACCCTGCAGATAAGTGCTGCTGTATTCCTGCTTTACAGGTGAGAAAACCGGGGCACAGAAAGCCTAAGTACCTTGCCCAAGGCTGCGTTGCTGATAAGAGGAACAAAAGGCAATTCAAATCCAGGCTTAATCCAATCCAGACTCCTTCAGGTATCACACAGGTGCTGTAGGTCCTGGAAAGTGAATGCTGAGCGAAACTGCGACTGCCTCCGCGCCGGGAGATGATTCCGGCATGTCCGTGTGTCTTATGACAGCCTTTCATGCTATGCAAATATCTCTGGAAGCTGGAAAGAGTGTCTCCCTCTGGGGCAGAGGGAAGATTTCCTGACCAGTATCACAAGGAGAGTGTCTTGCTATGGTGCTGAGTTTGGGGAAGTGGGCCGGGAGCCTGGGTACGTTCAGGGGTGTCCTCGGCTTAGCATTTCTCAACTGTGACAGACGCCTCTCAGTGCATCCCAGTTCTACCGGGGACCACTCTGCCTCATCCCTGCCACCCTGCCCCGGGGCTAGGCGGGGAGGATGGGAACCATGGCACCTGCGAAGCTCATGCTGCCTGCCGGGCTGTAAGGCTCTGTCTGAACCCATTTGGGCTCCCTGTTCCTTGGCCAGTGGAATTTAAGGAAGCATGGCAGGCAGACCTCAGGAACCACTCGCCTACTTCACGAGTGGCCTCCTGAATTCATGCTAAAATAGATAATGAATCAGATGAACCTACTACTATGCAATGAGACACAGTGCTGTGGAGAGAGGGTAACTGGTAAGGGGGTGGGGACTGTGGGGAGGGGGAGGGGCAGGCTATGGAATTTTACACTAAAACCTGGAAGATGAAGAGAGGCCAGCACACAGCGGGCAGACAGGCAGCATGTGCAAAGGCCCTGAGGTGGGAGGGAGGCAGGCAGAGTAAGAGGGACGGAGGGAGCCAGGCGAGCCTGGAGGGAGGTCTGGGCGGAGGAATGCAGGCTGGAGAAAAGTCTGGTCTTGGTCCAGAGGGCAAGGGGAGGTCCGTGCAGGGCTGCATGCTGGATAGCTTGCTGTGGGGATGGCTGGTGGAGGGGCCCTCACGTTCTGAGCTAACCCTTGTTCCTGTGCACCTTGCTTTTGTGCCCTGCATTGGGAGAGCCATGTGTGTCTCCTTTCCAGCCGGGAGTCTGTGGACCCCTCTCCATACGTAGGGAACAGACATATGACCTGACAACCTGCTTCTCACCCTGGAGCCTGACACACACCTGCCATCCGGGCTGTGGTCGATGGTCTTACTGCTTTCAGACTCTCTGACCTTCATGCAGTCCCAAAGTCTCCCAAGGTCGCTGCAGCCTGCAGCCCTTCCATAGACCGTCTTATAAAGTCACTATTGCGTGGTATCAGGAGTTTGCAAACACAGTCCCTGACACTCTCTTCATACACCAGGCATCTTGGTTTGTGGGCTGCTGTAATAAAACCTCACAGACTGGGCGACTTATAAACCACAGAAACGTACTGAGTGCAGATCTGAAGCCCAAGGGAGGTCAGCTTTGGTGTCTGGTGAGGGTCCTCCTCCCTGTTCACAGATGCTGTGTCCTCACCTGCTAGAAGGAGAGAGGGAGCTCTCTGGGGCCTCTCTCATAGCAGCACGAATCCCATCCCTGAGGGCTTCATAGGCCTCGCTCCCTAATACCACCACATTGGGGGTGACGCTTTCATATATGAATTTTGTGGGGAGGGACACATTCAGTCCATAGCACTGGGTCAAGGCTCGGGTTCAAGCAACCTGTGGCAATTCCAACTAAAAGACTCCAACTACTTATGAATGAATGGACACACACACACATACACACACATACACACACCAAACACACACCACACACACATACGCACACCACACACACACATACACACACACCACACACATACATACACACACACACCACACACACTACACATACATACAGACACATACACACACCACATACACATACACACACACCACACACACATACACACACATACACACACACCACACACACATACACACACATACACACACATACACACACACCACACACACACCACACACACACCACACACACACACACACACACACATTGGAAAGAGACTTTTAAAAAATTTAACAAATTGTTTTAAGTAGCTTCTTGCTGTCACCCAGGCTGGAGTGCAGTGGTGTGATCTTGGCTCACTGAAGCCTCAACCTCCCTGGCTCGAGCGATGCATGTGCCTCAGCTTCTCAAGTAGCTGGGATTACGGGTGCCCTCCACCCCACCTGACTAATTTTAAACATTTTCTGTAGGGATGGGGTTTCACCATGTTGCCCAGGCTCTCCAACTCCTGAGCTTAAAGTGATCCACCTGCCTCAGTTTCCTAAAGTGCTGATATTACAGGCGTGAGCCACTGTGCCCGGCCAGAAAGACATATGAATGTCATCTTCCGACCATTGATTTTTGTACTCTGGAAATGTGGATCATTTTCTCATCTTAAAATGGGGGTACACCAAAGGGCCTCCGTCTAGGATGTTACGTGCATTCACATGCACGATATGCTTTGCACAGTCTGACCAGGAGTGAGTGCTGTGTAAGAGTTAGGTGCTGCTGCTGTTGCTTTTGTTATAACTATCCTTAAGCTCAGGTCTCCAAACTTCGTATTTAGAATGCATACCACCTGCATCATGTTTTGCTAAATCGAGCTACCTATTGCTCTGTTATTTACTGTGTTTTCTCTGTAAATAGACTCACTTTTTTCCCTCAAACTTACATACATGTATTTAACAGAGAACTGTGTATCAATGCATCATGCTGAAAATGAGGTTCCCTTGCCAATACAAAATCAATAAAGTGAGTGCCTCATTAGCTCTTCCTGCAGGACAAAGTCCTGAGCTGGAAGACTGATCCCCAACAGGACTCACTTTGTGATTTGATTGGCTTAATGCCATTGGGTACATGATCCACATAAAGTCATGTGCTACAGTCTGAATGTTTGTGCCTTCGCTGTCCCCTGATAAATCCAGATGCTGAAATCTAAACCCCTGAGGTGATGGTGTTAGGAGGTGGTGTTTTAGGGAGGTGATTAGGTCAGGAGGGTGGGGCCTTACATGATTTGGCTTAGTGACATTATACCTAAAGTCCCAGAGAGCTCCCTTGGCCCTCCGGCCACGTGAGATTAGAGCGAGAAGACAGCTGTCTAGGAGGAAGCGAGCCCTCACCAGATGCGGAACGTACTGGCACTTCGATCTCGGACTTCCCAGCCTCCAGAAATGTGAGCGATCCTTTCCTGCTGTTTATAAGCCACCCAGTCTATAGTACTTTGTGATAACAGCCTAGATGAACCCAGACACCGTCTTATGTAATCCTTTGGGCAATACGGCTTATCTGGCCAGCGACATCCGCTGCTGCCAACACCCACTGCAGACAGCAGCACAAGGACACGTTCCCTGAACGCAGCTGCACATGATGTGTCCCCGCGCCGGGCAGCTCCCCTTCCATTCTCCTTCCGCCCTTACGGCCCAACTTATCTGTGAATATGGCTCTAAGTGAAAAGGAACAGTAGTTTGAATGAAAAGTGGGGTTACCAGTCCCTTGGCTCTGCTTTTTTCCCATGTCCTGTGACCTCTGTACCCCCAGAGGAGAGCAGGAGCTGCTCAGGGAGGCAGAAATTGTCCCAGGCAGCAGGGAGGGCTTCTGCTGAGACTGAGCACAGTGCTCCCCACGGCACGAGCCAGACGTGGCTGCAGGGTTGAAATCGGCTTTGTGTAAGACAAACATCTTCCTTCCCGCACTGGCTTAGCTTTCTGTTAACATTTGCCACAATTTTCTTTCCATAAAAGGCACAGTTGTTTTTCGTAAAAGAGAGAGAGAGAGAGAGAGAGACAGAGAGAGAGAGAACAAAACAAGGAAGATGCAGAGGAAAAGTCTCACATCATTAAGGAGTATTTAAATAAAGACAGCAGCTTGGCAGTTTTATTTGCTTATGCAATAGAGGAAAAATACAAGCCCAAATCCCATTTCCCCCAGCAGCTAATAATCCTTCTAACCATAACAGAGCAGAATTCTAGTCTTGCAAAGTAGGTCACAGATTGCTAAATATATACTGCTAAATAGATCTTTATAATATACATTATATATTTATGAAAACAATATATTAAAAGATGTCTATACTATTAGTCACATATAAGCATATATTATATATTTATAATGATAGATAATACTAAAGCATATGTGGCTATGGAAATCGTTTAACTTTTTCTGACATTTAAAAAAGACAATTTAAATGGGACCCATGCATGCAGTAGCAAACATTCAAACATAACAAAAAATATGGGAAAATGTAGGTTTTCTCCCATTGCTGAACCTTAATTCCTCAAATCACCTCCCACTGTAGAGCTTCCCAGAGACCTGCTATGCATCGGTCCATATATTCCTGTTTTATTTGCTCTTTTCCATTGTGGTAAGATGCACAGAATGCACGATTTGCTCTCTTCACCATTTTTACGTGGACAGTCCCTGGCACAAAGCACATTCACACTGTTGTGCACCTGTTACCACCATTCCTCTCCAGAACTCCTTTCATCTTGTAAAACTAAACCTCTGTCCCCGCTAACATGAAGCAGATCGCAAGGTCAAGAGATCGAGACCATGCTGGCCAACATGGTGAAACCCCGTCTCTACTAAAAATACAAAAATTAGCTGGGTGTGATGGTGGCCACCACCCAGCTACTTCAGAGGCTGAGGCAGGAGAATCTCTTGAACCCGGGAGGTGGAGATTGTAGTGAGCCAAGATCATGCCACTCCACTCTAGCCTGGGGACATAGTGACACTCTGTCTAAAAAAAATCTAAACCAAAACAAACAAACAAACAAACAAACACACACACCAACATGAACTCCCTACTTCCTCCTCATCCCAGCCCCTGGCACCGACTCTTGTATTTTCTGTCTCTATGAATCTGACTGCTCTGGGTACGTCTTCCAGGAGGAATTCTATAGCATTCATCCTTTAGGGAGGGGCTGATTTCAGGGGGCATAATGACCTCAAGGTTCTTCCATGACATAGCCTCCCTTTCATTTTCCTTTTCACCTCAAATAGTAACACGCCACACATGCTGCTTCCTGCCTTGTTTGGCTTTGTGATATTTCTTAGAGAATGTTCCAATCATTGGGTAACAGGTAACTCATTTTAAATGGCTACACAATATTTCATTTAAGGGAAGGGCCAGGACGTATTTGGCTATTCCCCAATGCCTTGGTGCCATGTGCACCCCTCGTGCAGGACACACTCCTGCAAGAACAGTTGTGTCATGGTCTTTGGGTGTTTAACAGCTCCTATCACCAGGCCACTGTCCAAACAGATGACATTAGATAACAGTCTCAACACCAAAATCCTCAAATATGCATTTCTCACGTGTGTGGTGATTTGGTATCAGGAACACAGTGTTCAAAAAAGCCAGTCTGTACATGTAGAGAACGTCTCATGGCTGCAAGCGTGAAGAGGGTCCGTCAGTGGCTGATGCATTCATGCTGAGGCAGGAAGCATGCCTCCTGGACTCAAGCCTTTCCTAACCCTGCCCCTTAAATCTAGGCTGACCCTGGGAAGGGGTTTTCCAAAGACAATTGGCAGACGTGATGCTGCGGCAGATGGGGACCTAAGTCTTGAGGGGTCACAGCAGCTTCCGCTCTGTGCTCTGGAAAGCCAGCCTCTGACTGCCCAGAGACCACCATGGTGGGAGGGGTGGAAGCTGGCTGTGGGGACAGCTACATGCAGGAGAACCAAGTCCCCCAACCCTCGTCCAGGGAAGCACCCAGCTGACCATGGCCGACACCCAGTCGCCAGCTGCACAGATGAGGCCACGTGGACTTTCTGGACCCAACTGAGCTGCCCTCAATGGGTGCTACACAGATCAGTGTGAGCACCTGCTGGGTCTCACCAAAATGATACACAAGTCAGGAGCAGCAGAAAGATGGCTGTGGAAAACTGCATGCTAGGGTCGCCTGTCACACGGCAGTTAGTAACCCTACACACCATTCACAGCACAGTGGGATACACACAAAACGTAGGAAACCAACCTGAGACCCTAACGGTGCCAGTGTTTCGGTTGGGAGAGACCCAAAAACAAGTGCTTACACTACGACATGCTAAGGGTGAAAAGGACAGAGTGCCATCGCCTTCATGGAGACAACAGATGCCGGAGAGGATGTGGAGAAGCAGGAACGCTTTCACATTGTTGGTGGGAGTGTAAATTAGTTCAACCATTATGCAAGACAGGGTGGCGATTCCTCAAGGACCTAAAAATAGAAATTCCATTTGATCCCGCAATCCCATTACTGGGTATATATCCAAAGGATTATAAATCGTTCTATTATAAAGACACATGCACACGTATGTTCACTGCAGCACAGTTTACAATAGCAAAGACCTGGAACCAACCCAAATGCCCATTGATGATAGACTGGACAGGGAAAATGTGGCACATACACACCATGGAATATTATGCAGCCATAAAAAACGATGAGTTTGTGTCCTTTGTAGAGACATGGATGAATCTAGAAACCATCATTCTCAGCAAACTGACACAAGAACAGAAAATCAAACATCGCATGTTCTCACTCATAGGTGGGTGATGAACAATGAGAACACATGGACACAGGGAAAAGAACAACACTCTTAGGCTAGATGGGGTGTAGGGGTGGAGGGAAGGGGAGGGACAGCAGTGGGGTGGGAAGATGGGGAGGGATAACACCGGGAGAAATGCCTGATGTAGGCGACTGGCAGGGGTGGGGGATGGAGACAGCAAACCACCATGGCATGCATGTACCTATGTAACAATCCTGCAGGATGCAGGATGTGCACATGTACCCCAGAGCCCAAAGTACAATTAAAAAAAAAATACAGAGTGTGTGCCAAGTGCTATGGTTCGAGAAGGATGAGAACGACTCACTTCACCAGCTGACGGGATTGAAGCAGGGCTTTGTGGAGGAGGTGACACGTGCTCCGGGTCCTCCAGTGATATTGCAACTTTCACGCATAGAACTCCAGAAAGTTTCTCATTAATTCCAGTGGTTTCCTGCTTCCAAGGAACTATTTCCTATAGTGGCAAACAAAGGTCAGGGGACTTTCTCTGAAATGTTCTCCAGTTGGGGCAGAGATGGCGACTGAGAACTAAAACGATGTGAGAAATATTTCCAATGCCAGCATCCAGATTCCCTCAACAGCGCCTCATCTACCCCTTTCAGTTCGGATTAGGAAATATGTCTTAGCAGGACCTGTCTTGATCCTGCTACAAAATACCTGAAATGCACAGCCAGCAACCTGGCTGGAGCTTTGTTTTTTCTCGTTGCAGGGAAGAAATGCAGTTAGTTCTTCTCCTACTCATTTTCCCCCAGAGCTTCCAGAGTCCCACAGAGCCATTTAGCAGAGGCACCCTGGGGAGACTCCTCATTCTGCTTTTCTCTGTGGGAGTGGGGCATGGATGGAGATGTTTGAATGCTGCTGTTTCTGCCCAGGAGGCCAGCTTCACGCTCAGCTTCTTCAGACCTCACTGCGGTCACTCGTGGTGCGGGCGGTGTGGTCGGGGGGCTGCTGTGTGGCTGCTGGGCCTCCATCTGGGGGTGCCCAGGAATACTCAGCACACGGTGAGAGAGGGAACCAAGGAGCAGTATTTCCCCTCCTACTCTCTAGGCTCCAGCCATTCCCAGCTGCTGACGGAGCTCTCAATGGCCTGGAGTCCTCCCCGTTCCCAGCATCAGGCAGGACCAGTGAGGTCTGATCAACACCGGTCTGATTTAAGGTGAGCCTTTCTAGAGGCGGTTGGTTGCTTGAGGTAGAGCGCACTTTCACACCTGCAGAGCAACTGTTCTTCAGTACTTAGCTCAAAATTGCTTTTTGTAAAGCTCTTTTTTTTAAAATCGATATTCTGCTTAAGGGTGACTTAGAATCTCATCACTGAAATAACTCCCCCCAGTACATTGCCTGCCTTTGCATTTTCAAAAATCTCTTACTTAAGTATATGTTGTATTGTACGATGTCAGCACAGAAGTGCATCTGTTTAACCTGACATAATTGTACCTGTTAATGAATTGCATGCTCAAAAAGTACCTGTAATTAGGAGGATAAGATCAAGGATGTTTGGAAATCGACAATATATATAGATTTAATTAGCCATGTCCCTATTGATAAACTTTTGGGTTGTTTTCTCTTATAAATAATGCTGCAATGAGCAAAACCTTGATGCCTTTTTATGAGTTCTCTTCTCAGCCACTACAAATGGAAGTACTGTCATAAAGGGTGAACATTTACGAATTGAATGGAAAAATTCCAAATTGCTTTCCTAAGTGTCTATACAGGGCTGAGCACCATGGCTTATGCTTGTAATCTCAGCACTTTGGGAGGCTGAGGTGGGAGGATTACTTGAGCCCAGGAGTTTGAGGCTGTAGTGAGCTATAATTTTGCCTCTGGACTCCAGCCTGGGTGTATTAGTTCGTTTTCATGCTGCTGATAAAGACATACGTGAGACTAGGAAGAAAAAGAGGTTTCATTAGACTTAACAGTTCCACGTGGCGGGGGAGGCCTCACAATCACGGTGAGAGGAAAAAGGCACTTCTTACACGTGGCGGCAAGAGAAAATGAGGACGATGCAAAAGCAGAAACCCCTGATAAACCCATCAGATGTTGTGAGACTTACTCACTACCACAAGAGCAGTATGGGGAAAACCACCCCCATGATTCAAATTATCTCCCACCAAGTCCCTCCCACAACACGTGGGAATTATGGGAGTACAATTCAAGATGAGATTTGGGTGGGGACACAGCCAAACCATATCACTGCTGGGTGACAGAGTGAGGCCATCTTTTTTTTTTTTTTTTAAAGCATCTATATCAGTGTATACTCCCACACAGAGTGTGCCAGAGTCTGCTTCTCCTGCATCCCCATCCACCCATGAGATGATAAAATGCTTGAATTGACACTGATCTGAAAAGGAATCTTATTTTTGTTTTCATGTGCATTTCCTTAACTCCCTTTTCCCAGGTTTAATGGCAACTTTTATTTCCTTTCCAGTGAAGTGCCTGTTCATATTGCTTGCCTATTTTCCATTGGGTTATACTTATCTTTTCCTTATTCTTGATACTATTCCTTTTCTATTACATGGAAGTCTTCAACTTTCTCTTCTGTGGTCGTCTCCTCGAGAAGTCCATGCAGTCACTGAGGCCTGGGAACCCGTGTTTGGAATCTCTGTCCCTCTGACATCTGGCTTCCTGTCTGCCACAGAGTTGGGTGCAGCATTTGCTGGGGAAATGGAGGAAGGATTCGTGAAGCTGAAGCCACATGTTTGGGTCTTCTAAGCTGGAGTCTGGCAGCCTGAACCCTCTCGGTGCACAACTCCATTGTTCTCAACCTTTTCTCAATGACATAAAACCATGAGCTATACATCACCCCTAATTCCTCTCTTCAGGGAATCTGAACAAAACATCTGCTTTCTCCATTTCCTCATAACTTCGTTCCTTTATGACTTGGCACTGCTTGGATCGCCCTGAACCAGAGCCCCCTTGAGCTGATGCAGTAAAAAGAGAAGATGAGAAGTCGGGCAAAGCGACATCAGCTGCCTGCCTCCGAAACACACTCCAGCTGGGTCTCAAATGTGTCTAATATCCTGCTTGGTCATTATCATAGCAAACTTTGCATTTTAAAGACTGGAAAGAGGTTCAGATTCAAGGAGCCCAGGATTTGTGGTAACTGCTGTGATGAGAATCCATCGTCTTCAAAGGAGAGTCAAAGTGAGCTGTGAAATACTGCGGAACCCACAGATGCCGCGTGCCCTTTGCAGACGCAGTAGAGGGCGTTTCCTCTCCCCCCGGTGGAAGCCGGAGTCTGCAAAGAGCCTCACCGCTGACATATGCTGCACATTCGTTCAAGGACTGGATGCGTTTTGGAACTCACTGTGATTTGCAAATTAAACATTTCTTTTGTTAGTGTTTAAAAGGAATTTGTTTTTTTTTTTATAAAAGATTCCTGGAACGGGGACTCCAACAGAGTTGCGATAGGGTCTGAGCGCTCCATCTGGGCCCGCACACGTCCGCATCAGTCTTTGGCAGTGACTTTCTGTCTGCTCCCTGAACTGGTGCACACTTTGCTCTGCCTCTCTGGGGCCCTCATGATGTTCCTGCAGCTCTAGCTCCCTCTTCTTTTTAATAAGAGCCTCAGGTTCGGGAGGGTGTGGGGTCGGTGCTGTAAACTAGTGGTTCTCAACCAAGGGCAATTTTCCCCCTCACGGGCCATTTTTCATTGCCACAATTGGGGTAGAGGAGGGTGTGCAGTCGGCATCTAGTGGGTAGCGGCCATGAATGCTGCTAAATGTCCTACCAGGCACCCGGAAACCCCCGCCAGGAAGAATTACTGGCCTACAGTGTCAACAGAGCCAAAGTCGAGAAGCCTGGTGAAATGCAGACCAGGTGCCTGCTGGCGTGGGGTAAGTCACATCACCGAGGGGAGCGAGCTGGGGTGAGCGGGCGGTGTAAGGGCCCCGCTCAGGGAGTGGTGGGGACTGTCACTATAAGAAAAATCATACCCAGCTCCTTCTCCACTCCAATCAACGCCATGCGCAACACACCTCTGTCCTTTGCAAGAGAATTCAGACATTTAGATTTTTAGATAAAATGTGTTGATCTTAAAACCGCTGTATGGAGTGGAAATAATATATCTACTTTGGCCATCCAATTTCCCACCTGGAACTTTATGTCTGCTCCCTGACCTGGTGCAATCAGATCATTGCAGATCAGGGAGCAGTCAGGCTGAGTGAGGTAAGATTTATTAACATCTGCCAGGCTATTTTCATGGGTTATTTTTGTTTGGTTGTTTTTTAATCCTAATAATTCACAGTATGATTCCCACTTTACAGATGGAGGAACTGAGGCTTGGCGAGATTCCATCATCAGACCCAGCAGTACCTATGGTGGGTTTGAACCTGTGTCTGTCTAGAGCTCTCCTCACTGCCTGGGAAGGCGCATACCACAGCCTCTTTGTTGAGGTGTTCCCTTTCTCTGAACTTCCTCTTCCTCTTTACTTAAATGTTAGCCACCTGTCAAGGTCTAGAGCAGTTCAAACTTCTCCAGAGAGCCTTCGTGACCACATACAGCCCACTCTTAGCTCTCTCTGGATTCCTACAGCAAAGTGGATCAAGACATTTATCCTGGCTCATTCTGGGTCAGCATCAATCAGCCCATCTCTCCAGCTTGAAGGCAAGGACTCAATTAATCATTCGTCTCCTCTGCTTCCTTCTCCCCTGCCCAGCACAGAGGTAGGCACTCAGCAAACAGCATGTACATCACTTCTCTAAGTGGGCTCTGGGGGTCTTTCAAAGATCACCCCTGCAGGGAGAGGTTCTGCCATCCAACACATCTGAGAAGCAAGACGTTTCCTTCCTGCAGGACTCATCAGTGCCTTTCCTATGAATGTACATTGGGATGCTCCAAGAAAGAGAATATAAATTGTATTATCTTCCAAATGTATTTGAGAAGAGAACCTGGGGGCCAGATGTTTGTTGGAGGATTGGGTTAGTGCAAGAGGCGTGTTCATGTTCTCCTTGCCCCAGGACATTTTCACAAAGTGGCAAATTTTCAGCAATTTTAAAGGAGAATGTTGACAGACAAGTGATGCATCCGTCATAGAAGACATTAGAGTAGAAATGATTTATTGATCCAGGCCAGTATGTTGGACATGTGAACAAAGCTGGGCTATGGGGAAGTGAGATATGTGGGGAGAGCAGGGCAAGAGCCTCCTTCGTGTATCTCCCTCCCCATCCACCACGGCACTGAGGCCTCTCCACGGGCGAAGGCGGCTCCTTCAGGCACTCGCCCCTGAGGCTACAAGATGGTGCTTCTGGCCCCGCCAGGAATGGAGCTTCGTTTTCCCTGGCAGTGTTCGCTTGTGTGTGGTGCTAGCATTCCACAGAAGAGGCTTCAGGAAGTTGATTCAATTGTTGCAAGGCAGGGCTGGTATGGATAATTCGCTAAAAATAAAACTCCCCTGGTCACCTCTATTTGGAGTCACATGTCTATGATCTCCCACATTACAACTGTTTATCTGTTACTAAGAATATTCTTGGCTGGTCACAGTGGCTCATGTCTGTAATCCCAGCACTTTGGGAGGCAGAGGTGGGCAGATCACGTGAGATCAGAAGTTCAAGACCCGCCTGACCAAGATGGCGAAACCCCATCTCTACTAAAAATACAAAAATTAACTGTGCAGTGGCAGGTGCCTGTGGTCCCAGCTGCTTGGGAGGCTGAGGCAGGAGAATCATTTGAGCCCAGGAGGCAGAGGCTGCCGTGAGCTGAGATCACACCACCGCACTCTAGCCTAGGTGACAGAGCAAGACTCCACCTTAAAAACAAACAAAAAACAAAAACAAACCAACAAAAACCTCTTTAATTTTCCATTTTCAGGTAAGCTTAATAGGAGGAAAGGATCTATCTGGAAAATCATTTGCATCTGATGATTCATATTAAGGTGAGAAGTAGACTTTGAAGGTACAAACGCATTTAGATGGATACTCGGGTAAAAGGGTGTTATTGGTGGGCAGAGCAGAACAAGCAAAGCTGGGAGTGGGTACCCAGGGAGCTCAGGCAGAGGTGAGAGGAGGGCTGGTGAAGGGGGAGATGAGAATACATGCCGACGTACTGGCTGTGACCAAGATGGGACGGAGGGACGAGCTGCCTGCCTCGCTTCAAGGCATGACCTATATTCTATTTCCAAATGCATCCTTCTGTTCATACAAAAGAGGATTAAGATGAAAGCTCTCTGGGGGCATTCGGAGGCAAGAGGGGAGACTTTTAGGCTCACTCAGCTCCACTGGCATGGAGGGAAGTGGGCCCAAGGCCAAGAATTTAATTGCATTTATTTTTACGGTTGGTTTTTATTTATGGCAAATGATACAGTTTTTTTCAGTAATGACATAAAGTTTCCTCTTGAAATATATTTAAGAAGAAAAAATGAGTTAACTTGAATATATAAGACAAACTAAATAATAATGACCTGCGGATAAGGCAAACGTCATGAATGGTGTTTAGGAAACTCCTCCGTGGCTACCTGAAGGCACGGCAGAGTCCTCCTTTGAGGGGATCTGCGAGGAAGGTGATATTTCAAGGCTTCTAACAAGGCAGCAAGGGCAGAACTGAAAGGGCAGGCACCTGCTTAACGGGAAGTGAGGAGCAGAGACTCATCCCATACCCCGGGGGGAGTTAAAGGCCACTGCTCTCTTTGCGACCCCAAGACGAGATCATAAAACTTTTAAAAGATCAATAGCCACTTCAGCAGGGCCAGGCTGGAGTGGAGTGCTGAGTTAATAAGAGCAGGGTGCACCAGTGGCAAGAGGCACGGTGCCATCCCTTGATGGCCAATGAGTTTCCAAAAGGAACGTTTTCAAGGCTTGGGGACAGAACGCTCAGCCGCTGTCAGTATGATTTCACAGAAGCACAGCTTTGGTTCCAAAGCAGCTTGGAAAAGCAAGTACCACTGGCTTGGGGAGGGTCTGTCTTCCAGGTTCTCCTATTCCCAGGGCGGGTATGGCCACAGTCCCTGGGCATAACCTGATGATGCATCCCCACTCTTAATTTACCACATTTTCTCCCAACAGTGAAAAGAGACAGTAACAAATGGGACTAAGCACAGGTCCCTGTGGTGTATCCATACAGTGGAATATTATCCAGACAGAAAAAGAAATGAACTACTGATACATGCTATCATACGAATAAACTGTGAAAACATGATGCTAAGTGGAGGAAGTCCATATAAAAGAACACATATTTTATAACTTCACATACATAAAGTGTGCAGAATAGGCAAATCCGTAGAGATAGAAAGTGGATTAGCGGTTGCCAGGGGCTGTGGGGAGGGAAGAAGGTCACGTGTCTGCTAGTGGTTATGAGGTTGCCTTTTCTTTGAGACAGAGTCTCCCTCTGTCGCCAGGCTGGAGTGCAGTGGTGTGATCTGAGCTCATTGCAACCTACGCCTCCTGGGCTCAAGTGATTCTCCTGCCTCAGCCTCCCGAGTAGCTGGGATTACAGGCGTGTGCCACCATGCCCAGCAAATTTTTGTATTTTTTAGTAGAGATGAGGTTTCACCATGTTGGCCAGGATGGTCTTGATCTCCTGACCTTGTGATCTGCCTGCCTCATTCTCCCAAAGTGCTGGGATTACAGGTGCGAGCCACCATGCCCAGCCATGGGGTTGCCTTTTGAGGTGATGAAGATGTTTAAGAATTAAACAGTGATGATAGTTGCAGAAGTCTGTAAATACACTAAAAACCACTGGATTGTACACTGTAAAAGGGTGAATTTTAAATATGTGAATTATATCTCAATTAAAAATACTATGAGAAACAAAAAGCAAGACAGTGATTCATTTTAAGTACATTTGAAGTTTTCTGAACAACTTTCTGCCAGCGAAATGAAAGAAATTTTCCATCATCATCATCATCATCAACAACAATGTCAACCACAACAGAGGCATGGGGCTGGGAGTCCGATCCTGCCTTCAAAACTCTGCCACCCCTTAGGCCTCAGTTTTCACATGTGTAACACAGAAATAATTGTAGAGGATGGATGTGACAATAAGAAATGCATACCAAGTGCTTAGCAAAGGCTGGCGAATAGAAAACGTACAAGCATGTCGCTGTTACCATTGATTACGAGCCATTTGCCTCTATCCTAGCTACAGTTCCAAGGGAAAGTCTCATGCCAAGGAAGATGAGCTCAAAAGATAGGAACCATTGAACAAAGAGAACCTGCCCACTCACAGGCTGTTTTAATTAACTGAGTACATACAGAACTCAACTTCAAACCGCAGAGGTGATCACCTTCCCCTTTGCAATGGTTTGCTCTTTTCTGCCTCTAAATAATTTCAAAGGCTTTGGGAGGAAGGCTTTGACTCTACCCTCATAGATACTGGGAGGCCACTGACTCTTCTTTTTCTTTTTTTTTTTGACAGAGTCTCTCTCTGTCACCCAGGCTGGAGTGCTGTGGCATGATCTTGGCTCACTGCAACCTCCCTCTTCCGAGTTCAAGTGATTCTCCTGCTTCAGCCTCCCAAGTAGCTGGGATGCACCACCACGCCCTGCTAATTTTTGTATTATTAGTAGAGAGAAGGTTTCACCATGTTGGCCAGGCTGGTCTCGAACTCCTGACCTCAGGTGATCCACCTGCCTCAGCCTCCCAAAGTGCCACTGACTCTTCAGTTTAGGTCCTCACCATGACTTGCACCACAGGGACATTTGTGATGGCCAGGAAAGGTGCACGATATCAGCTTTACATAATTTGGTGACCACATATTGTAGGAAATACTGTGACAGACTTTGAAGTGACCAAAAGACTACTGAGTGTCATGAATGGCAAATTCTGCCGCGTCTGGAACACATCTTTCCTGTTACTTGATTCTATGATGTGTGCACAGTGCGCCGACCTTGACGCAGTTTACAATTCCATAACATGTAAGTAAATGATAGCAATGGAAATAATTCCTGTCAATAGACAAGCAAATCAATGACATTCAGTGGAGGGGCAATAGCTGCTCTCCACACCCAGGTATAAAAGTCAGCTTTTCACCCATTTACACATTTATCTCCTGGCCTGTATGTGTCTCTGCCTTTTATTAATAAATTTTCCTTTGAAATGCCATATTTTATAGACTCCTTCATTAATCATTAAAATATTTCATACATGTTGTTTTCATATTTGTAAGAGAGTCATGACTTTACTGTGTGTTTTAAAAAAATGATCCTGTAACAATGTAAATGCTGGTCAAAGTTATTATTCCGTAATCCTACTGCCAAGAAAGTTAACGGAAGTACAGGACTGTCCGCATTACAAAGAAGGACACAGCAAGAGCAGGAGGCACAGATGACAGAGAAACTTGCATGGTTTTTATTTTATTACCTCTTAGCTCCGCTATAGCCTATTTTGGACCTACTGACCTCTTAGAAAAGGGGTTGCAAATACAAATGTCTTCAGAGACCAGTCAGATAATGGAAATGTGTGAAGAGGCTGGACCCAAAGTAATGAGGAGTGGCGAGGACAACTGGAGAATCCATTCTCTGCCCGCGCTGGCCAAATTCAGTGATGGAATTCACCAGGAAGGCCCTTTCTTTATGAGGGTCAAGGAATCAGTCCCTGATGCCACATGGTAGCATGGCATTGCCACTTACAACCACCCAAGCCCATCAATCTAGATCTCATGGAACAATCAGGTCTACACTGACGCACGGCCAATTTACTGGAATTGAAGTCTCTCGCCTGCCCTCAATAAGGGGGTCACTGGGAAGGACAATCGAACTTGGCCAAAGCAGCAGAGTTACAGCATGCCAAGGAGCGAGGGCTTCAGATCAGTCAGATTCAGGTGGGGCGGCAGTGCTGCCATGAGGCAAGAAGTCATGTGCAAAAGTGGCTTCACCTGCCTCAGCCTCAGTTTCCTCATCTGTAAACAGGAGATAATAATGGTTTCTCCATGGCAGTGATGCCATGAAGATTAAATGACAGCAGTGAAGCACTTCACCCAGTACCCAGCCTGTAGCTGGTGCTTGAGAGACATTAGTATTATCATACAAATGGTGCTCCAAATATTAGCACAGGAATGAGCCATAACTAGTAAGTATTGCTTAGCACCGTGCGTGGGCAAGATGCTCTGAATGATACGAGGATGAGCGAGGAAGAATGCACAATGGGGCAGGGAAATAGAAATGTCCAGCTCAGATCCACCAGGAGGAAGGAAGTGGAGCTCTGGCCCAGAGCCCAGGTGTGGAGAGCATGTGGGTTCCAAAGGGGGCATGCTCATCTGGGACTGTGTGGAAAGTGCCCCGGTAGTGGACATCTGTTCAGTCTGCCCATCAAGCATGTATTCTGTGTTTCTAATAACAGCATCTGGTTTTCCTTGGGGAAGCATCTCCACTCCTCTTTGGTGGTAAGGGCTCTGCAATGGAGTCCTACCTTCACTACTCGTAGACCACACGTTTCTAGTGGGACCAAGTCATCCCCTTCAAGAAGTGGGCATGTGACCCAGGCCCAGCCAATCAGAGACCAGCAGAGGCCACAGTGGGCATGTGACACAGGCCTGGCCAATCAGAGGCCAGCAGAGGCCACAGTGGGCATGTGACCCAGGCCTGGGCATGTTACACAGATCTGGCCAATCTGAGATCAGCAGAGGCCACAAGTAGGCATGTGACCCAGACCTGGCCAATCAGAGGCCAATAGAGGCCACAGTGGGCATGTGACACAGGCCTGGCCAATCAGAGTCCCATAGATGCCACAGTAGGCATGTGACACAGGCCTGGCCAATCAGAGGCCAGCAGGGCCAGCAGAGGCACATGATTGGTTCAGGGATGAGTAAGTGACTCAATCACAGCCAGTAATTCTCTACCCTGAAATGTTTCATGGGAACAGAGGAGGAGCGGTCATGGCTTTTTCACTTGATTTATATCTAAGAGGATGAAGACCTGGTATGGGTGAAAGAAAAATCTGCCTCTGAACGGAGTCAGCACAGAAAATATACCTACTGTAAGACAAGAAAGCACTTCTCAATGGAATAGATCTGAGTTCCTGCATCCAACCGTGCCTAACTGGATTCTCTTGTGGACTTTGCAACAAATTTCAGTAAGACTTTTCTGTCTCCTATAACCATGAAAGCCCTCATCAAAACATTCTCCTTTAAAAGACAAATACTGTGTAATTCCTCTTACACAAGGTACCTAGATGAGTCAAATTCATAGAGAAAGAAAATAGAATGATTACCAGGGGTTGGGGGAAGGGGGAGTGGGGAACTAGTGTTTAATGGGTACAGAGCTTCGGTTGAAGATAAATAAATGTTTTGGAGGTGGATGATGGTGATGGTTCCACAAGAATTTAATTGTATTCAATGCTACTGAACTTCAATTCAATGTGGTTAGAATGCTAAGTTTTGTTATGTATCTTTTACCACAATAAAAATATTCATTAACAAGCATTCTCCTTTGTATAAGACGGTGTCAGTTACAATATTTTGACTGAACACTCTAGAAACCTAAACTCAGACTGGATTAAATGATAGTGAGATGTACCTTTTCACCAAATAAAGAAAGGGTAGAAGGCAGGCAATAAAGGTTGGTTTATTCAGTAACTCCGCAATGCCATCAAGGACGCAGACAGTTTCCAAGTGTCTGCTCTACCATCCTCAGACCGCTGGCTTTTGTTTTTGGCCTCGTCTGGTATAGTTTCAAGGTTGCTGGAGCAACTCCAGCCATTAAGGCTCCACACAACTGCATCCAAAAGCTGGAAGAAAGCGTGCCCCTCCGGTCTCCTGGGCCAGTCACTGTTGGTTGCTTCTCTGACATCCATCCTTTTCTTCTTTCTTGCTAACACAGTCCTGAATTTTCAGGGTGGTGATGTGACCAAGTGAAAATATTAACTTTCCCAGACTTTCTTGCTGCTAGGAGTGGCTGGCTTACAGGTCTCATCCAGCCACAAGATATAAGGAGATGTCTACTGGCTGGACTTCCAAAGAAGCTATTGTTTTTCTTACACAAAGAGACAAACAGAGCCAGCCTTCACCTGTCTATTGCCTTAGCCATACATCTTCCTCCATTTGCTCTACCTGGAACACAAATAAGATGCCTGTGGGTATAGCTGTCATCCTGCAAGCATGACAAAAGCCACCACATGCCAAAGACAGCAGAGCAGAAAGAGAAAAGGAGCCTGGGTCCCCTGGTGGCTTTGTGGAGACACCGAGTGAGCCCCAGCCTAACCCTAGCCTCTGAACTTCATGCTGGGTCAAAGGAAAAGAAGAAGCCCCGCTTTGTTAGGCCTCTGCAATGTTCAGAGCATTAGTAAAAACACCCATTAGGGCAGCGACTGCGTAAGCGAAGGGAAAAACCAACCAAATTCTGGAATGAGGTCCAACCCAAGACCCATTCATCAGAGCGGTTTTTCTCTGACATGCATGTCAAAACAAAATTTGTAAAGGCCCACGAATACACTCACATGTTGTGAATTATTTGGAAAAGAAACTGACTACAGAAAGCACATCCCCAGTGGCTGTGCCAGTTAAGTGTCAGAATGTGTCTTGCATCTTTTCTTAATGTGACGTGTGTGTGTGTGTGTGCACGCGTGCACACATGCGCATGTGTGGTGGGGTGTGGGTATTTTTCAGTCCTTGAATTTTCTTTCTTTCACTTTTCCACACCTCTCTGGTGCTAAGGACTCTAAGATGAGAAGATAACCCCAGTTGTATTCACGGTGCGTTATATGCTTTTTCATATTTTTCCTAATATGGCCAGTGTTTATTCTCCATCTCTCTTTTCGCTTCTCACGTTAACAGCATGATAATAAAAGAGCATCAAAAGTGATCAAAGAAAATATGGTGAAGAAAGAAAGAGTCCAGGGCTGTGGAGACCAGAGGAGACTTAAATGTATCTGGGGTTGGTTTTTAAATTTTACTTAATTTCTTCTTTTTCAGTATTTTATGATTTTGGCAAAAGATGGGATGTGATCAGGGCTCTATCTGAGGTAGCTGTGTAAGCAATCCTCGTTTAACTGGAGACAATGAAAAATTAATCCAAGCCCAGCGTGGCTAAGTTTTCATAGAAACAATGAAACCCCTTGAATATTATCGTCCTCAACAGATGTTTGCTGACTGTCTGGATTTACCAGATTCCCTGTCAGGCTTCGCTACTCTCTCCACAAGCCACTCTATTGTCAGCTCGTCTTCATGTCACCTGCTTAATACAAAGCTGATGGTATAAATGGAAAATGGAAATCGTGCTTTCTCTTCTTTTTCTTTCTTCCTTTCCCCTCCCCTCCTCTACTCTTCACCCCTTGGTTAGAAAATCTGTCCACCATATATACATTTGCTGCGGTAGGTGAAAGCACTTTTTCCTTTTTCAACATTTAAGAGCTCATTAGTGCTTTTAACATCCGTCTTCATAAGAAAGGCAGAGTAAAAACATACTCGGGCCTGATTTTTGCTGCAGGAAGGAGACTGAGGAAGGCTGTCAGACCCGGGTATGTTTGTCCAGATTGAAAAAATAATAACTGGCCCCTGCTTCCTGCTCTGACCCTAATCACCACCATTGTCCCCTCAGGTGTCCTGCTCCAGCCCTACTGGACACTGTGGAGGCCCCCGGTTGGGTCCCAAACTCAGCTCACTGTGCCCTCTGCCTGTGCTCATGCCCTTCCTATTCAGGTGTCAAATGTCACCTCCTAAGAGAACTGGGCTGACCACTCAAACTCAGCACACCCTCGCTCGCCTGCTTCAATATCCCTCATGGAATGTGTCCTCACCCAGCAGGTCACACGCTTACCTGTCCTCTCTCTTCTCCAGACTGAAAGCCACGAGAGAGTAGGGTCTCAGTGTGTTTAGTCACTCAGTCCTAGAAGAGTGAGTGCCCAGTGCAGAGAAGGATCTCAGTATGCATGTGTGTGTGTGTGTGTGTGTGTGTGTGTGTGTTTTATTGTACTTTAGTTTCTGGGGTACACGTGCAGATCATGCAGGATTGTTGCATAGGAACATACATGGTAATGTGGTTTGCTGCCTCCATTCCCCCGTCACCTATATCTGGCATTTCTCCCCATGTTGTCCCTCCCCAAACTCCCTACCCCTGCTGTCCCTCCCCTAGTCACCCCGCAACAGACCCCAGTGTGTGATGCTCCCCTCCCTGTGTCCATGTGTTCTCATTGTTCAATACCCACCTGTGAGTGAGAACATGTGGTGTTTGATTTTCTGTTCTTGTGTCAGTTTGCTGAGAATGATGGTTTCCAGATTTATTCATGTCCCTACAAAGGACACGAACTCATCATTTTTTATGGCTGCCTAGTATTCCATGGTGTATATGTGACACATTTTCCCTGTGCAGTCTATCATTGATGGGCATTTGGGTTGGTTCCAGGTCTTTGCTATTGTAAACAGTGCCACAATGAACATATGTGTGCATGTGTCTTTATAATAGAATGATTTATACTCCTTTGGATATATACCCAGTAATGGGATTGCTGGGTCAAATGGAATTTCTGTTTCTAGGCCCTTGAGGAATTGCCACAGTCAATATTTTTAAACAAATGAATGAAGTAAATATTGCATAAAAGAACCCACAGTAGCAATCCTTTTCTGGCTTCACACTGACTGTGTTTTTCACTGGGCAGACTGTTTCTGAGAGATGGACACTTTGGATCTTGTTAGTGGAAAGCTGAGAGACCCGGGGCTCAGGGCTTCCTGAGCCCTGAGCGCCCACCTCACGCCTGGCTTGACCTCACTTTCCCACCTTCATTCTCTTCTTGTCCGATTCTGAGCTAGTTGAAATCCCCACTCTGCTACTTGCCAGCTGTGTGACCTTGGAGCGCTTCTGAAACACTCTGTACTTCAGTTTCGGCATCTGTAAACCACAGATGCTGACAACGCCCACTTCACAGGGAGGGTGAGACTAAACAAGCCTGAGAAAAGTGCTTAGCATAATGCCTGGTCCGTGGCAAGTACGGGGTGTTTGCTATGATTATTTATTTGACATCGGTTTTGGCTTCCTATATTGGACGCAGTATTGTAAATTGTTGAAAATCCTTTGTAGAACAAGGTGTGAGCATAAATACTAAAGCTGTTGGAGTGAAGCCAGGAGGAGAACACATCCTTGCTGCCACGCACGTCTGTGATCTTTTTTCCAGTTTCATATCCTTCGGCTGCCTCTGAAGGTCTTCATCACTGAGGAGCACCATAAAAAGCATTTGGTCTGTAAGTAAGACACAACTGCTCCCTTCTTTAAGGCAAGATGACATTGTTAGGAGGTGTTTTTGAACAGAAACGAAGCAACCACACTGTTTAGTAAATGTACCACTGGCATCATTTGTTCCCTAAATCGCAAACCCGTCTGCACACCTAGGCGCAGTGGAGGAGGCCAGCAGGAAACGTCTCTGCATGAGGCCCATCCCTCAGGAAGGGCTGCGTAACGGACACCGGCTCCTGCATCGTGTAACTCAGCGGTTCTCTCATCTATACTCCGGGACATGTGACCGAGACGGGGTTCCCACCGTGCAGCACATGGCACAGGCTTCGCGACTTGAAGCACGCCATGCACAAGGCACTGCGTCTTGTTCAGACAGGCATTGTAGCCTAGAACCTTAACAGCAGACTGGTCCTCAGAACTTCAGCATGGCCACGGGAACAGAGCTGCTTTCTTTCTGCCCTGCTGGACTGGAGCTTGGAAGGTTCAGGGGGTGGAGGTGGTCTGCCCATCATCCTGCCATGTGAAGTGAGAATGATTCCAGTGGAGGAAAGCAGAAAGAAACCACAGACCTTAAACTGGAGGAGGCCACTTTCCAGGGGCATCTTTTTCCTCAGCTTTACTGAGATATATTGACAAAGACAAATTATATTAATTCAAGGCATATGACATGATGACTGGATATGCATACTCATTGTGAAATGATTACTGTAATCACATTTATCACCTACCATAGTTACCTGTTGTGTGTGTGTGTGTGTCTATGGGTGTGTGGACACTTACGATCTCTCTTAGCAAATTTCCAAGTAAACAATACAGTACTATTAACCAGTCGTCTGGTGACATCCATTGAACTACTAAATCCTCTTGAGTGGAATTCAAGCTTACTCCTAGTTTGCTAGGTTCTTTTTTCCAATTCAGTTTGGGTTGGCTCTTCTTTCTCTTGCATTGAAATAGCCTTTTTGGATAAAGCCAACTGTGTGGAACGCCGTTGAATGAGATACCATGTTCTTCTGATTTGGATGGGGTCTTAGAGGACTAGCTATCCTTGAGTGGTCCTGGAAAACTTGAAATTGGGTTGGGATGTTTTCTAAACTGAATTTGCTCTTCAGAATGATGCATCCACTTGGTATTTTGCTCCGGTTTCTAGAAGTGAGGATCCTTGAAACGTTTCAAAGCAACACAATAACCACAACTGTAACAACATCAAGCATGGTGATAAAGCTTCACGTTTCCCAGGACCCTTTAGCAGCACATTAATTTAATTTTCAAAATAGCTGTAGGAGGACGCGATGAATGTCATCACTATTTTAAAGATGAGAAAACCTAGACATAGAGTTTAGTAAATGTGAGATTTCAGTTATTAAGTTGAATGTTGAACCTGAACCCTGGCGGTCTTTCCTGAGTCTGAGATCTGAGCACCACACAACACTAGCTACGTGATGAGGCAGTGCGGCTGAGAATGTGGCTCTTTATCCACCCATCACTCCTCCGACGGAAGAGTCAATCAAAGACATCAATCTCATGCAAGGGCGGCGTCACTCTTCCTTTCAATCTCAGAAGTAATTTCGTAGGCATTTTATGTCAGTTTGACATGCTCTAGACTGGAAAAAACAAAGCGAATACCAGCGGCCAGGATCCTTCCCCCGATGGTGTGGCTGCAATCGATACAGGGCTAAATACAACGTTTCACATTTTCAAGTAATGGTTGAACCAACCCAATGCATAAATAAAACAAGCAAAGAAATAACACTCTCGGGTCCAAAAAGTCAATCAGTTCTTTAGGAAAACCTCCTCCAAACAATACAGGTTGTCAGAAATATGCACACAAAATGCCAATCACTTTTTCTATATTAGACCTATGTTCATCCTAATGCTATCTTCTTCAGTAGCATTCTTTAATCTGAAAGCCTAGAAGGTAAGGGAATCTGAAAGGTACGGGCAGCTATTGATTAAAAAAAACTTTTTTGGCTGGGTATGATGCCTCATGCCTGTAATCCTAGCACTTTGGGAAGCTGAGGCAGATGGATACTTGAGGCCACATGTTCAAGATCAGCCTGGCCATCATGGCAAAACACAGTTCCTGCTAAAAGTACAAAAATCAGCTGGGCATGGTGGCGCACGCCTGTAAGCCCAGCTACTTGGAAGGCTGAGGCAGGAGAATTGCTTGAACCCAGGTGGCGGAGGTTGCGGTGAGCCAAGATTGTGCCACTGCACTCAAGCCTGGGTAACAGAGTGAGATTTTGTCTCAAAAAAAATTTTTTTTAAAACCTATTTAGATTATATCATGTTACTGACCTATATGCAGTTCTTAAGAGTCAAATTATGGCATTTATGCTGAGATGTGGAAAAAAGAATCCCCCAATAGATGGTGAATTTCTTGGAAAGAATAAAGCATTTTGGAGATAGAACACCATTTGCTTCTTCTAATCTGCTAGGTGGTTTCAGATGAATTACTTTTAATGCACTATAAATCTCAGTTTCCTCACCTGTGACATGAATGCCCACCACCCTGCTCAGCTCTCAAAGGTTTATGATGATGATGAAATGATGTCCATGAAGATGGTTTCTGCAAATTATAAAGTTCCATAAAGACAGGAAGGACTTTTCATATCATACTTCTATTTTCCTAGTATTTTTTAATACCAAGAGTTTAACACAGCAATTGTAGGTCATCTGTAAGAATACTGTGAGTTATGTATTTCTGGGAAACAAGTTTACCCTAAAATGTGTGTTTTAAAACAACACACATTTGTCATCTCAAAGTTTCTGTGGTTTAGGAATCCTGAAAGACTTAGATCTGTCCTCTGCCTCAGGGTCTCTCAGTCTGAAATCCAGGTGGTAGGAGAGGCCGGGGTCTTATACGAAGGAGAAGGATCTGCTTCCAAGTCCATGCGGTTGTTGAGAGGATTCTGTTCACCATGGGCTACTGGACTGGCAGCTTCGGTTCCTCCTTGACGGTCAGCTAGAGACCACCTTCGGTTCTCTGCCAGGTGGGCTTTGCCAGCACACAGGCTAAGAAGACAGTGGGGTCTGCTAGCAACACATAAGCCCCAGGCTTTGCCACCTGATCATAGGTGTGGCACATCACTGTGGGTTAGTTAGATATCCCATAATATTTTTATTAATGAGTTATAATAATTATTACCTTTCTCAGCCCATTCTTCATAACAATATCCCATAATATTGATTAACAGCATCGCCAGTCTAGCCCAAGGACAAGGACAGGATTGTGTAAGGGCATGAATACCAGGAAGGGGGGGTCCCTGGAGACTGCATCAGAAGCTGCCTCCCACAAACAAGAAACCCTGGCTTCCTCGATATCAGCAGCTCTCATTTTGGGCCAAGCATGTGGCACCTGTCAAATCATTTGTTCTTGAGGGCGACCTCATGAAGTGAGAAATACAAGCTCCCTTTGAGAGATAAGGAAACTGAGGCCCAGAGAAGTGTCTTCCCTGAGTTGCTTGAGATGTAAGTGGCAGAGCCGATTTCAAATGGCAGGTCTTATCTCTCTGCCCCTCACTGCACTTACACTGTTTTCTGGAATATGGGACTCATCATACCCTTATTTCAGGGTCGATGTAAGAATCAGAAATCATCCTGGTTGAACTGGAATTCCTGCACAGAAGCAGCGTGGGGTGGGCATAGGGCACGGCTGGACAGAAAGCTGGCCTTGAACAGCCCTGGCCGGGCAGCACTGTTTGTACTTGAATTCACGCTGGCTTGGGGGGCACTGCTGGGGATGACACTGTGATGGCTGAAACCTCTCCTCACTGACTCCTTTGCAAGGCCATGAGAAACAATAATGATTATAAAAGTGTGGTGGTCTGCATATCTGTGCCCCCTAAAATTCATATGTTGAAACCCTAAGCCCAATGCAGTTGTATTGAGAGGTAGGGCCTTCTGGAACTGAGTAGGTTTAGATGAGATCTTGAGCATAGAACCCCCCGATGGGACTAATGTCCTCCTAAGAAGATAAAGAGCCTGGAGCACGCTCTCTGTCACGTGGGGCACAAGGAGAAAGCAGTCCCTCCTCAGACAACAGGTCTGTCGTGCCTTCATCTTGGGTTTCCCAGCTCCACAACTTTGAGAAAAAAAGGTGTAGCCATTTATACCTAGTGTTCCATTATTGGAACGCTAAGCATGTGGACATTATTTATATCCTACTGCTCAAGGTCATCGCCAAGGTCTGACTGCAAAAATTCAAAATATCGCAACCCCAGGCATAAGTGGATTAAGCCGCCCAGTCTGCGATATTTTTGTTTGAGCATCCCAAATGAACTAAGACAAAAGACAATATTTACTGAGCATTTGCTAAGCGTCAAGCACAGTTCTAAGCTTTTCACATTTTTACATCATTTGTCACCCCCACAACAATCTTGTAATATCCCCACTTTATGGGTGAGAAGTCTGAAGTCTGCAGAGTGATTTTTCCAGGAATGTACACTGCCTAAACTCAATCACATCAGACCCAGACTTGCCTGAGAGCGCATGGCACAGTCTAGGAAAATAGCAGCTGCTCTGCTGATGGGGGACATCTGATGATCGTATCATCATTATCTTTATCATTCCAGGGAGCAAACAGGAGTCCTTGGCTTGCGGCAATGGTTGCCTTAAATATTGTCTCTCTCTCTGCTGGCCAGTTCTCCATGCTCTCTTGGTCCTTGCTCATGTGATTGATTTTTTTTTTTTTTTTTTGAGACAGAGTCTTGCTCTGTCACCCAGACTTGGAGTGCAGTGGCGCGATCTCAGCTCACTGCAACCCCTGCCTTCCAGGTTCAAGCGATTCTTCTGGCTCAGCCTCCTGAGTAGCTGGGACTACAGGTGCGTGCCACCACGCCCAGCTAATTTTTGTATTTTTTTTTAGTAGAGACAGCGTTTTACCATATTGGCCAGGCTGGCCTCAACCCTGTGATTTGCCCACCTCAGCCTCCCAAAGTGCTGAGATTATAGGCATGAGCCACCATGCCTGGACTGAAAACTTTTAAAAGCCCACTTCTGTCCTTTGCAGTTGAGCCCTCACCTTTCGGTCTGGATGGCCTCCTGCCAGACTGGCCTCCAGGGCCTGCCAAGGCTCTGGGTCTTCTGTCTGTCTCCTAGCAGAGGACTCATGTTGGATTTCCTTCAACATTCATACTCAGTATTTTCGGATTTGTACTTGAATTTGAGCAGAGACTATCAGCTGTCCGCTTCTTCCCCTGTGCCCTTTGGGCATCGCACATAATTAACTAGGATATGAGATGACATTTCCTTGCTTCCCTTGCAGCTAGACACAGCTTTGTGTGCCTGTTCTGTCATGAGACATGACATAGAGCTTCTGGGTCAAAAGCTTCTGGTTTCTGCACTTAAAGCAGCAGGCTCCTGGCTTCCCCTCTGTCCCTCCCCCTGGCTGGAGTTCACGGTGGTGATGAGCTCTCTTGGATTGCATTGACTGTGGCAACATTTTGGGGTGATGGAGCCACAAGCTGGCAGGAGTCTGGGTACCTGTCACCTTTGCAGAGTGGAAGCTGCTGCAAGGACTCAAATGCACAAACAAGAGAGGAATCTGCTCTATGCCAGATTTGGGGGCTGCTGACACAGAAGCTGATTCCTTTATCCTAATCAATCTACACCCCCCATGGTGACAGTGGTGACCACTGGGGAATTAAGATAGTCACTTGCCCTTGTCTGCTCAATGGTAGGAAGGTGAGGTATGCAGAGCCTCAGCCCAAGCAGCCGGTGAAGTATTAAGGTGATTTGCTTTCATCCTACACTTAAGCTGCAGCGCTTTCTCCCAAGGTGGGGAAATCAAAGGCATGATGAATGAGGCATCTTTGCCATTTAGCCAGCCTAGTTTACACACCACTGGTGAGAAAATACTGCACTGGAAACGGAACAAGTAGGGAATAATAAGGACCACTTATAAAGAATTAATGTGATGCTGAAAACAGAAAGAAAAAAAAACTTATTAGGTTACCCAGGAAAGGCATGGAGAGCAGCCTTACAGAGTAACCTGTCACGGCGTCTTTGAGAAGAGAAGTGAGTAAGAGGTCTGAAGGGCCAATTTAAAGTCATTAAGATAATCTCTCTGTGTTAAGAGACTGTCTCTTTTCATACTGCTTCAAAAAAATAGGTGTTGTTACATCTTCTCCTGAACCACAACCTCAAGTATTTTGCCAGCTTAAGGGGCTTGGGTGTCATTTCAGAATGCTTGGTGCCAGACAACACGGGCTTGTGCAAAGTGACAGAGGACAGAGAGATGAGGTCCCAGTTTTGCGGAGGCTGTAGTTCTGGGTAGACAGTGGTGGGAAGGTAGCCGCACACTGGATCTTTATTTGAGGCTACTGGGATAGTCTAGCTGGTTGATGGTGTCTTCCTGAACCACTCCCGCAACACCCCACCCATCTCTTCTCTGCTCCACTGCCCTCACTCGCTCTCCACCCTCCCACTGGCTGGGCTTCCAAGTCCTAGCACACCATACTGAATCGTATCAGCAAGGGCAGCCTCCAAGGGTACCAGAAAAAGAGACTGGGCTTCTGACGGCATTGCAGGGTAGAGGCACCAAACCCCTTTGTATCTCTATGGGGAAGAAAAAATAATGTTTCTGAAATTCATACCACTTTAAACAAAGTCTCTTTTGCAAGCAATTGACCCCCATTCCTGAGTCACGCACTTCTTTGCCTGGGTTCTTTAACATGGCACACCTCCTCTTCATGGCATTTGCCATAGCTGCAACTGAATCCTTTCTGGTGTGCATCTTTTCTAACCAATGATGAAGTCTACACAGTCAAGGTCCAGACCTGATGAACCTGAAAATGCCCACTGCTTAGAAGGCACTCAGTAATTATTTGATTAATGCATATAAAGACAAAAGTTCAGGGGCTTCCTCTAAGACCTTCAAATCAGGCTGATACAGTCAGAAGGTCCCTAACTGGGAAGGTTTAACAGGCATGCAGAAGGCGACATGTGAAGACTCTTTCGTTCTCAAGCTTTCAGGAGAACAGCCTGAGCCTTCCTGCTCCCTGCAAGTCTCTGATTTCTGAGTGGCAGCCTGGCATGAAGAATAGAGATGGAGAAGCTCTCTATTTCCTTATGATTAGCAAATTTCAAGCTCGGGCAAAGCTGTGAAGTTATTGCCAACTGGAATGACATCTTAACAAAATGTTTATATGTCCAGCAGTGCCTAGTACAACATTGACATAAAAACTTTGCTTCATACATTCCTCACTGCGTGAACAATAAATCCTGCCCCTGCCTTCATCACAGCTGTTGAGAGGAGCAGAGCTGCTGGGGACGTCTGGGGTAGGGGAAGAAGGCACGAGGCATGACAGTAGCTTTGGTTTTTGCTTTCATTCCCCTCCAAAATCTTGGGGCCCCATGACTGACTCCTACGGTGCCCTTGTGTCAGCACAAAGAGACGGTCTGAGCCTCTTCCTTTTATATGTACAATGGGACAACAGGCTCTAATTCAGTATATCATCACAAGCATCATTCATTCATCCAGTCATTCAGCAAATATTCCTTTAGGGGCCTGCACTGAGTGGCTGGAGGAAGAAATAGATATTTGCATGTAAATCTGTATACTTTTTGAGTTTGGAACTATATAAATGTATTACCTGTTACCCTAAATAAATCAAGATTATAAAAATAATAAAAGCAGGAACATGGGGAATATACCTTAGGAAGCTGACAAATTGCAACAAGCCTAGAAACTTTAGTGTTGGCTTATAAATAGTCAAAGCAAAGAATACTCAACCACCAGGTGCCCTCTGATGGGGCACTGCCCTCTCTTTTACCTGCAGGTTGCCCTGAGCCTGGGAGTAAAGGCCAGAGCCAACCAGCCTCTAAAAGGAAGAGGGAGGTGGACAGGATAGAGCTTCCAGTGGGAATTTGGAGTGGATCAGAGTCAGCAGGGCACTATGACTCAGTGATCGGCGTGTTCCACTGTATCAGTCTGTTCCACGCTTCTAATAAAGACATACCCAAGATGGGATAATGTATAAAGGAAGGAGGTTTAATTGACTTACAGTTCAGCTTAGTTGGGGAGGCCTCACAATCACGGTGGAAGGTAAAGGAGGAGCAAAGTCATGTCTTACATGGCGGCAGGCAAGAGAGCATGTGCAGGGGAACTGCCTGTTATACAACAATCAGAGCTTGTGAGACTTATTCACTATCATGAGAACAGCCTGGGAAAAACCCAGATCCACGATTCAATTACCTCCCACAGGGTCCCTCCCATGACACGTGGGGATTATGGGAGCTACAATTCAAGATAAGATTTGGGTGGGGACACAGCCAAACTATACCAGCCACCATGGGAAGAGAGTGCTGTGCCTCTGTCACAATTATAATGCAAGACATTCTGCACCACTGTATAAAAAGTGTCAGGAAGAACTCAAGGAGGCCTTCTTCCATAGAAAACACGATTAACACTCCAGATGGGCACCCCCCCCATATATTAACCCATTTAATCTTCACAAACATTCCTCAGCAAAGGTACTATTTTTAGTTATCATCTAATTTTCATATAAGACCCAAGGTGACTGATTGTGTACAAAACCACACAACTTCCAAGCAGAAGAGCCAAAATGTGGATCCAAGTTGCCAGGCTGGTTCAAGAGACCATGTTGTTATTTGTGGCGCCATATTGCTTTGCAGAATACTTGAAATATGGGCACCATGTGAGCAAACACTTCACCTCTGATGCAGAAAAAAAATCCATTATATTAAAAAATTTTAAAAAATGAGCAACTGCTCATTTCTACTGCCGTTTGCCACTGTCTTATGAAGATCAACCAGGTATGAGAAGCAGCCTCAATAACAAAAGTCTGTGAAATCTGAAGGGTTTTCCAAAGTGGATGAACCTTGCATGGCACGTGGCTCAGTGGTGGCTGGGAAGATTGCGAAAATGTTCTCCGAGACACACAGAGCCTTGGGGACATTAGAAATGCAGCCCCACAACCCTGTTCTAGTGTCCAGTTTGCTCTCTGAGGACCAGTAATGGAGGCAAGGCTTCAGGGAGAGGACTTCACCTGTGCCTCTTGGTAAGGCAGGGTCTCTAAGGCCAGACACCAGTTCTGAAATGCACCTGCTCTGTGTCAGAGGCCAGAGTATCAGCTTCCCAGCCTTCCCCTAAAGCTAATTACTGGGCTGGTAAGAACTTGAGAGACTTGTTAACTTGATACAATAAATCATTTCAGGACAGATGCTGAGATATATATTTGTTTTATACATTTTCAGTTTTGACTGGGGATCACATGTCAGACTGTGATAGGAATAAAGAAAGCAGAAACTACTCATTCTGGTCATGAAAGACCTTAAATGAGGCTTGAGTGCAGAAAGAAAAGAAATAAGCTTCCAGAGGTGATGCTGGGCTGGGAAGTGGGAAGGGTCCCTTGGTGTAAGAAGACAAGCCTGTCAACATCTCTTTGCTTAGGAATCTCTTCCTTTTTGTGGGAGAAGCGGGGGTGTGTAGAACCAGACAGAAGAGGATTAAAATATTGACACTGGTTCTTAGTAGCTGTGTGGGCTTGGCAAATAGTTGAACTCCTCTGAGTTCCCCTGTTTTTCATTTTTATGCTGCTATGCTACAAATCACCCCAAAATGCAGTGGCATAACACAAAAGCAATCATTTTATTGTTTCTCGTTGTTTCTGTGAATCAAGAATCCTGGAAGGGCTTAGCTGGGTGTCTTTCGCTTGGGTCTCTCATGCAGTTGCTGTCGGACAGTGGCTGGAGAAGCCAGGGGCAGCTGGACAGCATCCTCTATTCACAAGGCTTGCGGGTCCTCCTTGTGGCCTTTCCACATGGAATAGTTGGGCTTCCTCACAGCATGGTGGCTTTGGACAGTAGGACTCCCTGCATGTTGGTGCAGGGCACTTTTATGACTTAGCTTTAAAGTTACATAGCATCACTTCCACTCAGCACTATGAGTCAACCAGTCACTACAGCCCACCTGGTTTCAAGGGGAAGAGACAAAGTTACCACTTCTTCATGGGAGAGTAGAGAGGTTCCAGAAGAGCATGTGAGCTGGGGACATGCGGAGTATGTCCCTGCGAATATTTCTGAAAAAAATACAACCTATAAGACGGAGTGCCATAATTTGAAAACGGATCATATTAATACTCATTGTAGAGGGGAAACGGGTGATGATGTGGGAAAACTGTCCAACAGTGTGCAGGTTCTCACGGACGCCATGCCCTACACATCGGCTTTCACCGCCTGGCATCTATTCCTCCTCTGTAGACACCTCCTGACTTCCTTGAGGAAAATTAATCTCCTCCACGGTAGGTAGTCTTCATGAGATGATAAACCGTGGGGCTTGCATTCTGAAACAGCACCAAGCAACGAAGAAGCTCCTTCACCATTTCAGACATGAAATGGAGGCTTGGGATGCCAGACCTGGCCCTTCGGTCTCCAGTAAAATCTTCTTTCAGGCTCTTTCCCAGCCTCTTCTCAACTGTTCCTCTCCCCTACTCTCCACCCAGCACTCCAGTGCTTCCAGCAAATTCTCTTGGAAGAGTTTAGGATCTACAAATGGCCAGCAACTCTGGCCAGGTGCAGTGGCTCATGCCCGTGACTCCAGCACTTTGGGAGGCTGAGGTAGGAGGATCACCTGAGCCCAGGAGTTTGAGACCAGCCTGGGCAACACAATGAGACCCTGTTTCCACAAAAAATTCCAAAGTTAGACAGTTGTGGTGGTGCACACGTGTAGTCCCAGCTACTCAAGAGACTGATGTGGGAGGATCACCTGAGCCCAGGAAGTTGAGGGTGCAGTGAGCTGTGATTGTGCCACTACACTCCAACCTGGGTGACAGAATGAGATCTCGTCTCAAAAAAAAAAAAAAGAAAAGAAAAGAAAAGGAGGCCACAACAATAACCTCAATGACCGTGGGCTTTAACATTTGCCAGGAACCTCCGTGGAGCCCAGGCAGCCAAAGGCCTGGCACGTGCTGACGGAGGGAAGGGGGGGGAGTTTTATGGAGACCTGTACAACTTGTGTATCAGTAAATCACCCCGCTACAGATGCTCCCAGAAGCCTGCTGTAAGCTGCGGGTGGGTGGAGTGGGAGACACTTGTAACTTGTTTTAGGAAGGGACCCAAAATGTAGGCTTATGCCACTGATTGGGAGGTTTTAGTTTGTGGTACTTTGCAATCTTCAAATATCTCCTACAGAAAGCAGTTGGTCTGAGCAATTTCCTTTAGGGAAAAGCAGATTATTTTAGCACATGGTTCCTCTAAGCACTGCTGAAAACTGTTTACACTAAGCAGCTATGAGCACGTTCATATTCCAGAATTCTCCAAAACAAATAGCTGAGCACAGTTATGTGTATAAGGTATGCAACTGAGACTGCTTAAATGAATACTAATGGGCGTTTTAGTCACCATTTTCAATGATTTTGGGGTTTTTTGGAAAGAGCCTTCTCGTTTTATTACCTGCCTGATTTACTTCTCTCCCCACAGCAGAGAGTCCCTGAGGCCCGATGCTGGCTCTTGAATTAAGAAGCTTGGGGATGCAGCAGCTGCTTCTGTTCCAGGGAGGGGGAAGAGTGGCAGAGACATCATTCACTGTTCCGTGGAAGCACGTGGATCCCAGACAGTCTCCCCCAAGAACACCTGGGGAACACTGGCCCGGAGACCACCTCATCACACTAGAAGCTGGGTGACAAGAGGAGCAGGGAGGGAGGAACTCCACGCCACGCACCAAGATCCCAATTAGGGCTGACACTTTGAGCCGTAAGAACCAGAGCTCAGATGCGTGTTCACAGCATCTGCTGGAAATACAGGAGCGTCTGTGCGATTTGGTCTGTTTAGGAGGAGCGTGTGGTGAAAATGAGGGGCAGCTGAGTCTCTGAAACAGCTGGCCTCCTTTCTAAGTCCCTCAAAAAGAGGCACAGTCGAGTTCCCGGACAGCTGTTTCGCTGCAAGCTCCGTACCTGGACAATACAGGTAATCAACCTCCTAAAGAAAACAAGCATTATTTTGACTCAAACAGGCCACTTTTGTGCATGGTTTACTTCCCGATGAACAATTTTTCCTGAACAATATACCTTGTGTTTGATTTGCACAGTGATTTTAAACATCCAAGAAAATGTTCAAAAATTGAAAGAGTTCTGGATTTTCAGGAGGCCTAGAAAAATCCAGAGATCTGGCAACTCACAGCCTGCATTCCCCCTTGGGAAGGCTCCAGAGCCTAAATAACGGACGTGTCCTCTAAGAGGGTGAAGCCCCCCACCCTCCCCACCTCCCGCAGCATGCAGAGTGTGGACATTCCACCCACTTCACCTGTCACTTGCATTTGCGACTCCTGACTCCTGCTTAAATGGCTTGGAATTTCACGTGGATGCCTCTGAGTTCGGCTAGCTTTGCAGCCTCTCAGCATGCAGTCCGACAATTAGGAATGTCAGTGGCAGCCACTCTCGGGAACTCACGAGGTATCCCAGGAAGGGTTTCCAAAAGGCAACATGCATCCGTTGAGTAAGGTTGAGTCATGTGGATAGAAAGTGTTTCCCTTTTAGATTCTTTCAGAAGCTTTGAGGTTAAAGCGAAAGTGTCCCAGATGGCCTGTAACCAGTCCTGGGCACAGATGCCCTGGAGCTGCAACAAGGCGGGATTGGGGGAGTGAAAGAGGTTCCGTGCAGGGCCCCTCCCTCTCCTCCCGTGGGCATTCCTGGCTCCCGCCTCTTCCCTGGCCCCTTCACTGGGCTGGGTACCAGCTTTTGGCTCCCCCCGCCCATTTCTATTTTGGGTGTGGGGGCCAGGGAGAAGGGGTGGCGTAATAAAGTTAGGAAGGGCAGGGACGCGGACTAGAGCTACCTCACAGCAGCCCCCGGGTCCCACGATTCAGAACGGGGGGGGGAAGAGGCGGCGCCGTATCGGCACGGAAATGCGTGCCACTGATTGATCTACACTAAAAAGCTAGGAGCAAACAACCCGGGTGCGCTACCACAGGGGGCTTTCTAAATAAATTCGGGTCCATCCACTTAATCAGTAATTGAAAAAGCTAAGTATGGGACAAGCAAAGCACTTTGACAACGTTAAGTTACCAAAAGAGACGTAACATATTACAGACTGATCCCGATGGTATAAAAACACTTACGTATGTTCTGTAAGGCAGGACGCAGTAATGGCAACAGTTACACAAGGTGTGGAATGTGAGTTTAAAAAACATTTCTTTGAATATGTTTTTCTGATTATGAAAGTAAAATAAGGGCATTGAAAAAAATAAGCCTAATAAAAAGGTAAGTGGAAGAAAATCTCAGCTCGGCCTAGTCGCTAGCTGGGCTGTGTGTGGCCCAGGACAGCTTTGAATGTGGCCCAACACGAATTGGTGAACTTTCTTAAAACATTATGAGATTGTTTGGCAATTTTTTTCCCCAGCTCATCAGCTATAATTAGTGTATATTATGTGTGGCCCAAGACAATTCTTCTTCCAGTGTGGCCCAGGGAAGCCCCTAAACTCTGATGTGTCCCCAGCACTTCCCTGACACCTGCTAACCCCCTTCTAACCTCCAAGGCAAGCACCTCGCCTCTTCCTGCTAATATTATCTAACTAGACTTCAATAGGATTTTTATGGTTTTTTTTTTTTTTTGAGATGGAGTCTTACTCTGTTGCCCAGGCTGGAGTGTAGTGGTGCGATCTCGGCTCACTGCAAACTGTGCCTCCCGGGTTCAAGTGAAACTCCTGCCTCAGCCTCCTGAGTAGCTGGGATTATAGGCACACATCACCACACATGGCTTAATTTTTATATTTTTAGTAGAGGTGGGGTTTCGCCATGTTGGCCAGGCTGGTCTTGAACTCCTGACCTCAGGTGATCCACCCACCTCAGCTTCCAAAAATGCTGGCGTTACAGCCGTGAGCCACTACTCCTGGCCAGGATTTTTATATTTTAATTGTATTTGTTTATGCTCACCTTTATTTTGTGCAACTGATAGGCATTCTCTCCATTTATTTGTGAACATTATATTTTTTAAATAAAACTTTTTTATGATTTGAATATTCATTTGGATGTTCACTTCCTGTGAGTGTCTTTATTCTTTTCTTTATCTACCCAATGGTAGGACTCCTCAGTTCATGAGAACATTAGAAAAATTTACTGAAATAAAGTACACAGAGCATTTTAGAAAGTGCCAGAGACAGTGAAATATACACAGTAGTATTCTGTGTGCTGTCAAGCACTATAAAATCTACAGAATATTACAGTTTTCTATGTAAGTTTCTATTTTTAAGATACTATATTTGCTTCTGGAAGAGATGTTAACAGTAGTGTTTTAAGAAGAAAGCCTAAGAGGGAACTTCTGAGATGCCCAAGTGAAGCAGTTTAAGTGAGGGTGAGCAGTACCTAACAGCACAGGTGCACGTGGTTCCGTGGGAAGTTGTGCGGGAGGCAGGTGTGCCTACACCAGCCCCACTGGGGAGCCCACCTCATCAACAGCCTCGGGGGGTTGCACTGCCAGCACAGAGTCCCCTGCACTTCAGAGTATGCCCACAGTTTAAAGAAACACCTGTTTTGACATTTTCCCCTGAAGGAATAAGCTTAAAGTAAGGCTCCAGGAATGCTTGCGGCAGAAACCTTTACTAGATCAAGGTACACGTTCGAATCAAAAGTAGCCAGGGTCGGCTCTTCCCTCCTGCCAGTGCTGAGATCAGCCTCACAGGCTTTGTGAACTGCTGGCTTCACTGCTCCCAGTTACTCAGACTCGCCCGGACACCTGGTTTTGAAAAAAGATGCAGATCAGGGGAAAGCAGAGAAAGGGGGAAGCAGAAGATGGTTCCTAAGGAACAGAAGGATGCCAAGAGGACCGCAAGACGTGTTCCTGCCTTTCAGCATGCGCTCCATGTGCTTTTATGCCTCTTCCCTGCAGACTTCGAGGTATTTGCTTCACGTTCGATCCTCTCCGTCACAGGGCGCTGACGGGGAAGGACCTGGGCAGCATGCTAATTGCTCTGTTGGCCCCGCACCCTGTAAATACGACGTGTACTCTGGTAGGTTGTTGGCTGACTCTGCCTGACTGCCGAGATGCTCAGACCTCTCTCAGAGTGATGCGGAGCCTAGAAGCCAAATGCCATGCTGTTTGGTGTGTGTATGAACCAGGTGCCAGCTGTCTTCCTGGGTCTGAGCATTTACAGGCACATGGTTCCAGGACCCTAACAACCCACAGGTGTTTCGGAGGTTCTAGGTTACAAGGAGATGGCGCACCATCAAAACAGCTGTCTTGTTTGACAGTTTTTCTAACAACTGCTCTCTTCCCATCTAAGAGGCCATTTCACCAGGGGAGGAAGCGGGAGGCAGGCGAAGGGGCTCTTACAGTTTTGAGTCTCAGGTTGGGTTCATTAGAAGCAGATCATAAGATGACGATTCATTTACAAGTGACTGATTAAGGATGCTCTTTCCTTTCTCCCCACCCACCAGGAGAATCTGGAAAGGGGAAGGGGAGAGGGAAATAGTTCACATTGCAGGAAGAAGCAAAGGGAAGGTGTGATTTCAAAGCCCCAGCCTGCAGCCTGATCCTGTGGGAAGCTGAGTCGAGCTGTGTCCGTGACAATTCAGAGTTGTCTGCAATGGGGGAGATGGGTTGGGCTTTCGTACTCCACACCCATCCATCACCGGCAAAGAGGACCCCAGGAAGAAGTTCGAGGCTCTTCCAAGAATCTGCACAAGTACACAAAAGTGAGCGGCAGCCCCAGGTAGTGCAGTGACGGATGCAGGTTCAGGGTGACAGAGCAAACCCCACGATTACGGACTGAATTGTTCCCTCCAAAATTCATCTCGCAAAGCCCCTATCCCCAGCGTGACTATATTTGGAGAGCAGGCTTTTGAGACAGTAGTTAAGGTTAAATAAAGTCGTAAGAGGGGGGCTCTAATCCCATAGGACTGGTGTCCTTATAGGAAGAAGCCAGGCGCAGTGGCTCACACCAGTAACCTCAGCACTCTGGGAGGCTAAGGGAGGTGGATCCCTTGAGCTCAGGAGTTCAAGACCAGCCTGGGCAACATGGTGAAACCCCGTCTCTACAAAAAATACGAACAAAGTAGCCTGGTCCCAGTTACTTGGAGGGCTGAGAGAGGAGGATCGCTTGATCCCAGGAAGTCAAGGCTGCAGTGAGTCCTGTTTACATCACTGCACCCCAGAGTGAGACCCTGTCTCAAAGGAAAAGACAAGACACCGGGAGCTTCTCTCTCCACGTACAGAGGAAAGGCCCTCTGAGGACACAAGACGCCAAGGGGGTGGCAAACTGCCAGACAGGAAGAGATCTCTTACCAGAAACTACCCTTGACAGCACCTGATCTTAGACTTTCCAGCGTTCAGATGGTGAGAAAATAAATTTCTGTTTTTTAAGCCAACCAGTCTTTGGAATTTTGTCCAGGCAGCCCTGGCTGGCTAACACACCTACTGAGGGACACAGAGCAGTAAAAGGGACTTTAACAGGAACCGGTGGAGCAGTGTCTGCTACGTGGGGAGGCCTATTGGGTGTATTTCCTGTTAGGATAAGAATAAGCACAAGGGACGACCTGTCCTTCAAGGCAGACCTTCTGGGTTTGAATTCCACCTGCACCTCTTACTGAGTGGGTTTGAATAATGCATCGTGCCTCAGTTTCCCCACATGTAAATTGAGATCATAGCTCACTGTGTCTACCTCGGATGCCTGAAGGAGGATTCGATGCGCAGGGGGATTAGAGGCAAAGCATTTGGAGCACGCGAGGCACACAGCCAGCACTGCCGGTCTCGCCTATGATTCTTCTTTTCTTCACTCAAGTGCCATTGTTCATCCTGTGCTGAGCACGACACGGTTCATCACTCGCCAGGTGTGAGTTCATATTTGGGACAGTCTTCACATATCTCTTCTTCAAAGGTCCCCCCCGTAAGACTCCTGGCCGTAGACTGTCAGCATGGTAGCTGGCAAGCACCGGACACTTGACAAATATTTGTTGAAGAAATGAATGTGGGAAAGGGGAAGTCTAGAGCTTTTTCCCACAGATGGAACTGTGCGAGAACGTTGCAGCAATAGGGGACACCTTCTGAGCCAAGCAGCCCTTTGACGCGCCGCGGGGTGAATGATAGCTTTACTGTGTGCAGCACGCACTCTCTCCGCTCACCCACCCTGTATGTCTGGGTGGAGAGGACTTCCTCACCCCATGTCCTGGCCTCGTGACTCACATTGGCCAAGGGGATGTCAGTGGATGGGACACCAGTTTTGGTCTTAGATGAGAGGATAATGAGCTGCCGTGAGAAGAGCATGCCCAGAATAACTCTGCCCCTGGGCTCAGGACCGAACACACATGGACAGACAGACTTTCAGCTCAAGGTTTGGAGCTAAGCCCAACCAGCTCACACCTGGAGGCGGCCTCCCGCCTCAGCTTCCCCTTAGCCAGCCCAGACTGCACTTGACCTACAGCCCCGGGAGCAGGAGAGCAAAGCTTGGACAGTCATCCCTCGTTACCCAGGGGGGATTGGCTCATGGACCTTTTGCAGATCACAACAGCCATGGATGTTCAAGTCCCTTAGATAAAAGAATGTACTAGTTGCATATAACCTCTGCATATCCTCCTATATACTTTAAATCATCTCTAGATTATTTCTCATATCTTGTATAATGTAAATGCTATGTAAATAGTTACTGTTGCACCGTATTGTTTAGAGAATAATGACAGGAAAACAAAAGTCTGTACATGTGCATTACAGACACAGCCTTCCACTAAAAAAATATTTTCCCGAGGCGGGTGGATCACGAGGTCAAGAGATCGAGACCATCCTGGTCAACATGGTGAAACCTGTCTCTACTAAAAATACAAAAAATTAGCTGGGCATGGTGGCGCATGCCTGTAATCCCAGCTACTCAGGAGGCTGAGGCAGGAGAATTGCCTGAACCCAGGAGGCGGAGGTTGCGGTGAGCTGAGATCGTGCCATTGCACTCCAGCCTGGGTAACAAGAGCGAAACTCTGTCTCAAAAAAAAAAAAAAAAAAAATATTTTCCATTTGTGGTTGGTGGAATCTGTGGATGCAGAACTCAGAACTCATGGATATGGAGGGCCACTGTACTTAGAAATCACTGAGATTTTGGTGTTTTTTTAATGTGGCATGATTGTGGCAAATGTGTCCACATCCTGGTCCCTAGAGTCTCTGAACATGTAATCTCATAAGTCAAAGGGAATTGGTAGATGTGAGTAGGTAAAGGGTCTTGCGATGGGAGATGCCCTAAGTGGGCCCATGTGATCATGGGGTCCTTATGTAGCTGACTGATACACCAGATTTTCATACTAAAACACTTTCACAAACCACGTAGCTAACTCACAAGCGTAGAGGCCAGATACGAGGCAATAGGCTGGAATGGGGCCTATGGCTAATCGGAGATTTTGTGTGTCCCAGCAAATGTCACTACAATTTTATTTTTGCATGAGAAACGTAGATCAACCAAGTTCAATTCAGGGACGACCAGTTCATAGGAGTTAAGGAACTGGAAGAGAGCAATGAAACTGGTGTAAAGAGAACGGCACTTGGACGCAGCCTCGCACACACCACAGATTTTCAAGCAGTTGTAGAGTTTAGTGGGCCCCTGGTACTCATTCATGGTCCTGTTTGAAACTTATGGACTAGAATGACTTTCAGAACCCTTGAGGCGTCAACGACAGGCGTGTTTAACCACTAGCTGCCTGCCGCTTTCAGAGCTCAGCTCCCCAGATCAGCTGTCATGGCTGATCTCCTGCTAAATCTCCCAATATGGAAGGCTTCTGTGTTTGGGGATTATTAGGGGTGATGCAGTCATGCGGGTAAGGGCCAGGGGACATGCTTTGAAGCTGTGCTTATTTACAAAACCACTGCTTTTAGTTAGACTTGGTGTGTGTGTTTGGAGTTTCTGCCTTTGAAGAAACAGCAACGGATGGGAATGGTTGGTAAGGGGTCATAAAACCTTTCAGAACCACCTTTCTGGACCTGCCTGGGGAAGCCTCTGTGTGGCAGCCACTCCGTGGGCTGACCAGTTTCACTCTTTCAAAACTATTTATGTCTCCCCAGGTGCTCTGTTTTACGAGCCAGGGGATGTGGCCGACATGGGGATGTGGCCAAGATCTTAAGCTGCAGATGCAGCTTCCGTATCTCAAATCGGTGACTCGCCTAAATGCAAAAGCTCACAGGGGATATTTCAAGAGCCAAAGGCAAGGAGCAAACCACTCTCTGCACCTGTGAACGCCATTCCAGATGGCACAGGCTCTCAGAGTCCTGCGGAGAGGCTCCTGCTGGCAGACACAATCATGGCCTTGGTGGGGCTCGGTGCCAATGAGGCTTCAGACACTTGACTGAGCAACTCTCACCTTGAAGCAAGAATACGCCCTGCACACCCCTGACTGGCACTGTCTGCTTCCGCTGGACCCAGCCAGGAAGGGTGACGCCATTGCCCGTGGCAGTGCTGTACATGAAAAAGGTCTTGATATCAGACCACCCTGGCTACCAGGGGAGCTTCCATGGGAAGGAACGTCATTCTCCGTCCTGGGAATCTTGGAAGGTGCACTCACTGGCCTGACCTCAGTACCCAAGGTGTCCAAACCCAGCATTTCAAAGACTCAGGACTGAATGGACATTACAGGGGCCGTGCTATAAGAAGACAGCAGGAGCCCAATTCTTCTACATCCTAATCCTTAGAACCTATGAAATGTTACCTTACAAGGCCAAGGGACTTTGCAGATATGATTAAGTGAGGGTTTTGGTATGGGTGATGATCTGGGATTATCCAGGTGGGGCCAACATCACCATAACGGCCCTTATAAGTGAAAGTGGGGCTGTGTGCGGTGGCTCCACCCAACCCACCACCTGCCCTCCTCTTTGAACACGTTTCTTGGGCCCGACCATCTGCAGTGCTTCTTTCTGCGTCTCAGATGCCATTACTCTCTGTTTCTGCATATTCAGATCTTCCTCGTGTCCACAGTCTGCCGAAACATTCAGGATGGCTGACTGTGAAAACTCATACACAATGTTTACCACTGAGACAGCAAACACAGCTGCAGTCGAAGCGGGGCTCCTGGAAGCCTCAGAACAAGCAGGGTTGCCACAGGAGCCCTTCAAGACTCGATACCATGAGGCTCATCTCCCTCGCTCTGATTCTCATTCCGGTTCCCACCTGAAGAATTATTCACATACGTAAATTCCACGCCTGTTAATGAACACATTCACTTTATTTGCATAATCAACACTAATCTTATGGGTTAATTAGACTTTATGTATATTCGATTCAGGAGATTTAATTTGGCCTCTGATCTCCTGCTTGGAACAAGGGACTCATAAACATTTCTTTCTGGCCATTTTTTCACAAGTTCAAAGATTCAGACACCCAACCCTCGCCCCTGACCTCATCTCCCAGATGCACTAAAAATCCTTCTTAGGGTAATGATGGTGAGGGTTGGTGTTTCAGTTTGTAAACTGTTGGAGACACCAGATTTTCTTTTCCTGGTTACACATTAAAGGAAGGACAGAGGGGGGCTTCCAGGGACATAAGAACAGCATGGCTGTAAACCAAGCAGATACGTTGAGGGTTTTTCATGGTGCCTTGCAGCTGTCACTTAAGAAAATGTGTCCAGTAATAGAATATTCTTTCTTTAATACTAATCCCTTCAGAAAAATAAACTGGCAGTATATATCAAGAGCCTTGAAAAATAATCTCAGTTTTTGAATCTAAGAAGCCACCCTAAGGAAAGAGAGACGTGTACAAAGATTTACGTGGAAGGCGCTTTACTGCTGCATTATCTGTAACAATAAATCTTGGACGTGCAAGTGGCCGGCAAACTTAAGAAAACAGTGCTCCACATGACTAATCATCAGAGAAATGCAAATCAAAACCACGATGAGACGCCATCTCACTCCAGTCAGAATGATGATTATTAAAAAGTCAAAAGAATAACAGATGCTGGAGAGATTGTGGAGAACAGGGAACACGTACACACTGTGTGTAGCAAAGTAAATTAGTTCGGTGGCTGTGGAAAGTAGTTTGGAGATTTCTCAAAGAACTCAGAACTGCCATCTGACCCAGCAATCCCATTACTGGGTATATACCCAAAGGAAACAGACTGTTCTACCAAAAAAGGCACCTGCACTCCTGTGTTCACTGCAGCACCGTTCACAATAGCAAAGACGTGGAATCAACCCATCCGCAGCGAACTGCATCAAGAGAGTCTGGTATACATCCGCCATAGACTACTACACAGCCACAAGAAAGAAAGAATCATACCCTTTGCAGCCACATGGATGCAGCTGGAGGCCATCATCCTAAGCAAATTAATGGAGGAACAGAAAACCAAATACTGCCTGTTCTCACTTGTAAGTGGTAGCTAACCAGGGGGTACATGTGGGCAGAAAGATGGGAACAATAGAGACTGGGGACTCCTAGAGTGGGCAGAGAGGGAGGGAACAAAGGCTGAAAAACTACCTGCTGAGTACTCTGCTCACCACTTGAGTGATGGGATCATTCATGCCCCAAACCTCAGCGTCAGGCAACACACCCACATATCAAAGCAGCGCGTGTACCCCCCGAAGCCAAAATAAGAGTCGAAATTTAAAAACAACTTGGAACCAGCCTAAATGGTAAAAAAGACAGGCATGGTTGGTTGGTTGTAGCATGTTAAATCCATCTCATGGAATATTATAAAGTTATTAAGAATGTTTTTGAGGAATATTTAATGTCAAGAGAAAATGTTTCCAGTATCAGCAAAAATAGTAGTGTCCTTAAAATGAGTACGTATTTGATGATACCAAATTCGTAAAATAAACAGATTTAGTATATATTAGCATTACATAGGTATACAACCCTGGAAGGAAATGAAGAAACATGTTATCAGTGGGTTATCCTTGAGTGGTAAGGATATCTGCGTACGATTTTCCTCCTCATATAACTGTGTTTTCCTCATATTTTAAAATGAGTATGAATTGCTTTTATAACCAAAAAAAAATTATTAAAAAAAAATCATCCGGGATGTCTATAGTGAGTCTCACAGAGCAGGTTCTTCTCTGTTATTGCCACTGACTGTTACCTTCTTCCCTTAAATTCCTTTTCACTGAAGACTCAATCTTAGCCTTCATGAAAAAATGAGTACTTTGTAACTAAGCATCTTCTGATAATCAAGGGAGGGCAAAGCCCCCAGAAAGTCAGTCCAGGTGTGGAGAATGCACAAGCCCTATCAGAGCAGGGACGACCTCACTCTGCTCCACAGCCCCCCGTCAGCGCTGCAGAGCAAGCACCCCCACCCTGCTGCAGAGGCAGAGGGTCCTGCAGTGGGCGTCAGTGCCTCCAGATTTCCGGGCCGTGGGTTCAGCAGTCCTCTGAGCAGGGGCTCGTGCAAGTTCAAGTCAAGGCAGCAGCCCGCCTAGGCCTGGCACCAGGAACCACCCATGCTTGCAGGGAGGGCATTGCTTACCTGTTGCGAGGGCTGGACCCCAGGCGCTGGCAGGCCACGGTGGCTGTCACGTGCTTTCCGCCGCTGCCCACCTCCTGCTTGACGCCCCACTGCCGGGGCTCGCGGGTCTGAGCACTCAGGATGTTCACCCCCTTCTTCACCTTGGCTCTGTGGGGAGGAAGATGGGAGAGAGAGAGCCACAGGGTTACAGGCGGGCCTTTGCCACGTGCCTGCTCCGCAGAGCTGCCCGCTGCAGTTTCTATTTTGCTTTTGCACTTTTTTCATGTCTAATGAGAGGCAGACAAAGCCACCCCGGGTGGTAACGCCGGGCAGGGCGAGCGGGATCTGCCTGTTGATAAGGCAGTCACAGACCTTGCTGTCCGACTCCGACAGGGAGCAAGAAGGACCCCGGAAGTCACTAGACCGGGAGATCGCAGGGCAGAGTTGTCAAGGCATGCACTCAGCCGGCCTGGGTCAGTCTCCTCACTCAGAGGGCTCTGTGCCCTGCCGGGGACGTCTGGCAGAGTCTGGAGACTGTTGTGGTTTTCGTGGTTGTGTGTGTGGGTATTGTTACTCAGTAGGGAAGTGGGGAGAAAGGACAAACGCAGCTAAACAGCCAACAGTCCGCTTGATAGCCCCACCACACAGAGTCACTGGGCCCACCGTGTCACTAGTACTAAGAAAGCCGGGCCTGGGTTCACACCCCACATCCACCACTTTCTAGCTGTGCGAATTCAGGCAAGGCAGAACTTCTCCATGCCTCGCCTCCCTCCTCTGCAAGAAACAGAACGATCATAGTAGCTCCCATTATAAAGCTGTTGTAATGCTTGAATAGATGGAAAGAGATTAGAACAAGAACAGTGCCAGGCATGCAATACACACTTAATAAATGTTAGTGATTGTTACATCACTCCAGGGAAGTCCCCAGCCTGCTTAATGTAACTTGCCTGGTACACACGTAAGAAAGAGAAATTAAGTCAGGGACCAACCAAAAAACACAGAAACGAAAAGGCAGAGAGCTCCTCCCAAAGCTGCTGTTTCGAGCACGCCACTTAGCCGGTCTGTTTCCTTATCAATAAACAGATGAGACAAACGGCAGCTTGCGCACAAACACCTACTTACACCATCTTCCTCTATCCCACTCGCAGGACAGCAAAGAATCTGTTTTAAAAGGCATAAGCCGGCTGGGCACAGGGGCTCGTGCCTGTAATCCCAGCACTTTCCTTTTTTTTTTTTTTTTTTGAGATGTGGTCTTGCTCTGTCACCAGGCTGCAGTGCAGTGGTGTGATCTTGGCTCACTGCAACCTCCGCCTCTTCAATTCAAGCGACTGTCTTGCCTCAGCCTCTTGAGTAGCTGGGACTACAGGCACACGCCACCACGTCCGGCTAATTTTGTATTTTAGTAGAGATAGGGTTTCTCCATGTTGGCCAGGATGGTCTCGATCTCCTGACCTCATGATCCACCTGCCTCGGCCTCCCAAAGTGCTGGGATTACAGGCGTGAGCCACCGATACTGGCCAATGCCAGTACTTTGGGAAGCCGAGGCAGGCGAATCACTTGAGCTCAGGAGTTCGAGATTAGTTTGGCCAACATGGTGAAACTGGTATCTCTGAAAAATACAAAATGTAGCCAGGCATGGTGGTGCATGCCTGTAATTTCAGCTACTCGGGAGGCTGAGGCAAGATGATTGCTTGAACCTGGGAGGTGGAGGTTGCAGCAAGCTGAGATTGTGCCACTGCACTCCAGCCTGGGAAACAGAGCAAGGCTCCCTCTCAGTACTAATACTAGTAATAGTAATAATAATAATAATAATAATGAAAAGGCGTAAGCTCATGAGCGGGAGAGGAAATGCAGCCACAACAACAGATGTGGGAAGCTGGAAAGTGGGACCGTGGATAAAACAAGCCGGCAGAACTTCAAAATGGAGTTGCAAGCGGTCAGTGAGCAGAGCCAATAACCGACAGTTTCTATCAAAGAATCCCCCAGACTCAGGAACTGGTGATAACAGTCACAGAATCGAAGTGAATGAGGACTGAAATAAAGAGAGTTGGCTACCAGTCTGTTTAGGAAGCAGCCAGCAAGTAAACTTCCCTTTTTATGCCCAGAGTGATGCCAGGACCCCACATCGGGTATGGGTATCAGGGTGAGTGGGGAACTGGGGATGCCACACTGAATCCAGAGGGACCCCACAACCCCATGTGTGCTGAACGTTGAGACTCCCAGGCTGGTTCCCCTAGACTGATCTTCACCCTCCAGGAGAAACACAGGATTCCAGAGAGTGCTGCCATCCTAAGACCGAAATGCAAGAGGCAGTGGTGTTGTGGCCTCTCCGAACAGCCAGCCGGATGTCCTGCAGTGAAGCCTGAAGTCAGCAAGTGCTGTTGAGGGGCTCTGAGCCCCTCACAGCCCTTCAGTTCCCCCTCCTTAAATGAACCAGCAAACAGGCACCGTTAGGCACTAAGAAAGGTCTCTACGTGATATAAAGACCGTGATGTGCTGAAATACAGATCTGGTGCTCATCCTTGTTTCCTGGCATATAGCTCCCAAAATCCTGGGAATAGTGATGTCTTCTTGTGTGCTAAGGAGGTGGCTGGCGGCTGGCAACCCCTTCGTAGCTTCAGGATAGGGTTGGCCACTAGAAAGACCAAGGCAAGAATGAGGCAAAAACGACTGTAATAGCTTAACAAAGAACACCCAGCAGGGACGAAATGAGCCCCTGGAAATTTAAAATACAGCAAAAATGGAAAGTTGGTGGAATGGTTGATGGACAAAGGTGAGGAAATTTCCTAAGTAGCAGAGAAAAGACAAAGAAGTGGAAGATAGGAGAAAAAAAGTGTGAGCATGACTTTGAGGTTCAATATTTAATAAAGAGGAGGAATCACTAATGAAGTAATTCAAGAAAATATCTCCAAATGAAAGGATGTGGGTTCTCAGATTGCAAGAGCCCACTATGCGATCAGCACAACGAATGAGAACAGACCCACACCGGGCCATGTGATCAATACATTTTGGAAGATGGGGTACATGGAAGTGAATTCTACAATCCTCCAGAGAGAAAAAAGCATCAGAATGAATTCAGAATTCATAACAGCCACTCTGCAAACTAGAAGATAATAACAAATGTCTTAAGTATTGTAAAGGAAGATGATTTCCAACCTAGAATTCTGTATCCACCCTATGAGCTCAGAGTCTCCACGTATGTGCGATCTAAGAACATTTACTCCTTACACTCATGTTTGGGAACCCACTTGAGCATGTGTCCCATCAAACCACGAAGTGAAGCTGGAAGGACGACATGAGCCAAGGGGAACAGGTCCCAGATGTAAGCGATGTGGAAGGAATCCCAGGTTGATGACAAAGAGAAGTCCCTGAACAACACCAGAGCACAAGGCATGGAGAAGATTCCGGCAAAGACTTCCCCAGGAAACAGAAACTTTCCTAATTAATGTGATGTTGAATGAATGTTTCTTGAGGACATTCAGACCACTAGCGGAGAGTTTCAGGATAAATGTGAGCTGAATACACAGAAAATCAAGAAAAAGAATAAGACCCAATCAGTTTTTAATTCTGAAGATAAGAACTCATTATGCAGAGAAGGAAAAGTAATCAAAATTTAATACTTGATTTTACCGTGATTAGCACATGTACTTATATTTTAAACATTGAATATTAATCTAGACAAAATATGATTATTATACTTGAAGGATAGAGAGATAAAATGGGAGGCACTTATGTGGGGGAGAAAAGAGATATATCCTAATTCTCAAAAGTGGGAAATTTATAGATATGGCCTAAACAAAAGTGTCAACATCAGTGCATTACTTGGTGATATGCCTATAAATATCAGATGAGGAGAGAATTTTGCCTCTGTGCATGGGGAGAGTTAGTAAAAGGGAGCAGGGTGCTGCAGTATTATTTAAAAATAAGTCTGTATTTTTAAGTAGTTCAATAGTTTGAGATTAAGAGGAAGTCGTGGCTGTGTTTGGGGGCTCACACCTGTAATCCCAGAACTTTGGGAGGCTTAGGTGGGAGGATCCCTTGAGGCGGTTTGAAACCAGCCTGGACAACCAAATAAGATGCTGTCTCTACAAAAAGATAAAATAATTAGCCCCGTGCAGTGGCCCACGCCCGTAATCCCAGCACTTTGAGAGGCCAAGGTGGGCAGATCACCTGAGGTCAGGGACTCAAGACCAGCCTGACCAACATGGTGAAACCCCGTCTCTACTAAAAATACAAAAAAATTAGCCAGGCATGGTGGTAGGTGCCTGTAACCCCAGCTACTCAGGAGGTTGAGGCAGGAGAATTGCTTGAATCCTGGAGGTGGAGGTTGCAGTGAGCTGAGATTGTGCCATTGCACTCCAGCCTGGGCAAGAAAAGCGAGACTTTGTCTCAAAATAATAATAACAACAATAATAAGCCCCCTATGACAGAGTGTGCCTGTAGTCCTAGCAATTGGGGAAGCTGAGGCGGCAGGATCACTTGAGGCCAGGAGGGGCTGGGATAGCACCGCTACATTCCAGCCTGGGGAGCAAAGTGGGATACTATCTTTAAAAAAAAGTAAAAAGTTGCAAAACAACAAAATACTGAGTTCCCATGTACCCATCACCCAGCTTCCCCCAATGACAATATTGTACATAACCCTGGTTCATTGTCAAAGCCAGGAAACTGATATAGGCATAATACTACTAACTCAGGTACAGACCTTGTTAGCTTTTCCACGTTTTTACACGCACTTTTTTGGTGCATAGTTCTATGAAATAATCTCCTATGTGTAGATTTGAGTAACCATCACCATAATAAAGATGTGGCACTATTCCTTCAACACAGAGGAGCTCCTCATGTGACCCTTTAATAGTCACGCCCTCCCCAAATCCCGCCACTGATCTGTTCTCTGGCACTACAGATCTCACACTTTGAGAATGTTTTTTGCCAATAAACTTTGCGGAACTATTTGACTTTTCAAATTACATGCAAGAAATAAAAATACAACCCTAAGCCCCACAAAAGATGAAACAGACCCCCTCTTGGCCAAGGAGATGCCAATGAAACCTTGAAAAGTGAGTTCCCAGAAATGACGGGATGGGAGGCTGGAGGCACCTCCTTATGCCCCCTCCTTCCCTAAGCACCATTAGGCTTTCTCCCTGAGGGCTAAACAGAAGCCAGCCATATGGAAAGACTTGCTTTGCCCCAGATACTGCCTGACGCTGCCCTGCCCTTTTTGTGGTTTGACAAAACAACCGACCCACAAGTTCCTTCGTGATAAGAGACCACTGACCTTGGAGTGGTTCTGGCCATCTACTGAGGATGCACAGTGAGTGGTTTCATGTCCTCTGCTTCATCTTTTGATGTCACAAGGCTTAAAACCCCATCCTGGGATCACACTAACCCTGTCATCTTTTGTACATGGGACCCATGAAAGGGCGTGAAACTCAGCTGCACATGCACATGCTTCTCCTCCCATAAATATTCATGACTCCTCCTATGGCCTATTGAATATGCATATTCATCCTTCTTACTCAGCATAAATATCTGTCTCGTTCTTCCTATCTCTGAATGTCTTGTTTCTGGCTTCTGGCTGGAGGCTACACTTCCCAGCCTGTCAGAATGGCCACCTGGCAGGCTGCAATCCTTGATGAGAAATAAAGCTCTTCTTTCCAAATTTAGGAACCTCATCATTCTTCAGCTGACATATGCAAGGTCATGTCTTATGAAAGGAGCAGCTTAAAATATTACACACACACACACACACACACACACACACACACACACAGCCTACCAACCTCCCAGACTGAAGGAGATACAGTCTTGTAAATAGTTAAAAGGCTAAACATCGCTGATGAATGTGATTACCAGGCGGTCACCATGAGGGAACCCTGCTGGCAGAAGGTGGTGAAAAACACATCTTCACCTGCCAAACTTAGCGTGTCCAACCCTCATAGCAGCAACAGCATACCAGCCACACAGCCACCTTCTCTTAAGAAACTTCTCTGCATCTTACATTAAATGATTTCTCTAAATACACTTGCCAGTCTGAACACCGGGAGGCCAGGACCTGCTTGAGGGACAAAGATCAAAGAGGCATTAGCATGGGAAAGCCCTCATTGCCCCTCGCAGGGAAGCAATGCCCCCGGCGTCTTCACAGTGTGGACACCTTCTACTGCTACTGCTGGAAATAAATGCCTCTTGCAGTGTGACCTGGCTTGAAATTGGCTTTTGCTGCATTTGGATTTTTCTCAAGATTTCAGATTTCACTGAAGGTACAAATTGTTCTTTCTGCTTAATAGTGCATGCTCATAGGAGGCTTCTCACCAAACGGTGCAGTGGCTGGTGTCACCTCTGGATGGGGCGGGAGAAGGAACCACAGAAACGGGAGAAAGGCATAGGTGTAAAGGGCTGATTGTGTTAATCGGGTATTTCCTTCGATGAGAGCCGTGAATGTTCCTATTTCAAGGAACTAGCTGTTGCAGGGTTTGTGTCCAGGACCAAAGGTTTTGCAACCAGAGTCAGCATTTTAAAAAAACAGTGGAAGTGGGCGGTAAACACTGAGGATGCCTGGCTTCAAGGTGCATGCCAGGGAAGCTGGCCCGCAGCAGTGTGATGCCACCCCTGCTCAGCCAGGCTGCATGGAGGGGAGGAGCTTCCAGCCCTGCTTCTGAGGGTCAGGCAGATATGCTTCTCCTTCATCTGCTGCGTCCAGGGTGGCCTTAGTTCAGTGGTTTCCAATTTGTGGGTCTGCTGCTGCTGGATGCTTGGGAGACAATTTCCCAGGTAGCATGGAGCGCCGACTGTTCCAGCACTGTGCTAGATGTTGCAATGTAGCCACACGGGCCTCAGGCAAGGGTTGGACCTGGTGGCACCTCCGGTCCCATCTGGGTTACCTGAACGGGGCTCGTGTCATCTACAAGACACGTTGATCGGGATGCTCCTACTCAGGTTTTTAGTGGTTAAAATTAAAACAAAACAAAAAATATTCTCCCTCTTTTCCACATGCGCTTGGCTTGGGAATAACACAGGGATGATTAAGTGTTCCTTAAGGAAAATCAATGTTCAGTACAAATTTTGAACACAGGAAGCCTAATTTCCACCCTGCAAGCCATCTATCTCACGGTCGGCTACAATCTCCTTGTGAAATGCTCTCCCTAGAGGCATCTCAGGCCTGCCGGGGGGTGTGAGCGCCTGTGTATGATGAAGAGCATGTGTGTGTGTGCATGTGTGCACGTATAAGGAGCATGTGTGTGTGCATGTGTGAGTGCGTGTGTATGTGTGCATGAGCGTGCATGAGTGTGCATGAGAGGGCGGGTAAGTACCACCTGGTCTCTGGCCTCTGTGAGGCTGTGTGTTCAGGAGCTGAATCTGATCTTCAGAGTGTGTTCAGACTGAAAAGTGATAACTACTGTTGTTATGGGTTGAACTCCCCACTTTTTCCAATCCACATGTTGAAGTCCTAACTCCCAGCATCTTAGAATGGGACCTTATATGGAGATAGATCTTTACAGAGGTACTCACATTAAAACTGAGGTAATTAGAGTGGGCCTCAATTCAATGACTGGTGTTCTTATGAAAAGGGGAAATTTGGAGACGGACACCAGAAGGGAAAGTCCACGGGAGCATGAAGGTGGCCATCTCCAGCCCATGAGAGGGGCCTGGGACAGACAGTCCCTCAGACCACAGAAGGAGTCAACCCTGCCAGCCTGATCTTTAACTTCCAGCTTCCAGAACGTGAGAGAGTAAATCTGTATCCTTGAAGCCCCTCAGTCTGCAGTACTTTGCTACAGCAAGCAGCCCTAGGACACGGATACAGTTGCTAACATGAAAACGACGAAGCCAGCAAAAAGAAAGCAGCCCCCCCACCCCGGCCTGGCCCGTAGGAGGAGCAGGTGCTGTGAAGCTAAGTCATTGCCTCCCCGAAGGAACCAGCAGATGTAGGGTCCCATGGCACTCAGCCTGTCAGCCCAGTGCTCTCTACTCTGGGCATTGCGCAGGAAAGCCTCCGGTCACATGTACAGAACAACAGCACTGAGAAGAGGAGGGCTGGCCCTTTGCACGTGGTGCACACGGCATACAGAGGCATGGCACACCCGCATGCTTGCTCTCCCACTAGAATAAGACTCACAGACTTACATCCAAATCCACCCACCGACCTGACAGCAGCTCTACAAAGCTGCTTCCTCTAAAGGAAGGGGGCTGTGGGTTTTCAGGATTTCAAAGCACTTCAGAGGGATGTAACAATGGCCTGGGATCGGGGTGTGTGTACCACGTAACGTGGCGTGGGCACTGCTGCTGCTGCCCTCATCTCATCCAGGGAGTGTGGCCGGCCAGGCATCATGGGCTGATGAGGTGCTCACCGGAGGGAAGACGGCTCCACGTTATCCACGCGGCGTTCCCCAGGTTTAGGCACTCGAGCTCCACCCTCACATTGTCGGCACGTCCACACACTCTCTGTAAATCATTTCTTTAATATGTTTTTTTAAAATTTAGCTACTCATCCTTTTTTACTTTAGAAAAGTTATCATTTTCTAAAGTTTTTATTATTACGTAGTCATTTTATTATTGCATACATAGTCGTATATAGCTCCTCAAAAAGAAGCTGTAGATAAAAAAATTAAAAAACCAAACTTTTCCCCCTACATACACATTGAACTAAGCATATCAAAACACAAGTAAAAATGCTCGCTCAAGGATCTCATAAAAACATCTCTTGCTGCTAGCATGCGTACAGTACTCTGGCAAGCACCAAAAATGCACAATTTAAAACACACGTTTCCTTCCATAAGCGCAGCTTTGTATCTGAAATCTTTCAACACGTGGGAGGGAAGGGTAATTAGCAGGGCTCTGCATAGGAACGATATTGAAGGACACTGAAAATTCCTGTTCCTGTGTTTTGTTTTTAACAACACGAGCTGCTTTCCATCTCCACATCTGCCCACAGGAGCCTCGTGAACAGGGTCATCTTATTCCAGTGGCAGCTTTACAGGCTGAGTACAGGTGAGCTGCCAGTGGGGTGAAGGGGCAGTGTCCTTTTCCAGGCTAAGACCCAGACTCCTGCCCACTTGTGCTATCCCCCCTCGATTTTTCCTAAACTACCTGTCAGGGCAGACTTTCTACCCCTGTCAAAGGGAGTGGAGGCCCTAGGAAATGAGGAAGCGCAGACTGCTTCCAAGGCCATAAAAAAGACCCCAGTGGCCACCACTGCAAGTTCCTCAGAGAAGTCATGTGACTGTGCATGAACATGAGCACATACGTGCCTGTGTGTGTGCACACGTGTGCCTGCACCTGCGGTTATGTGTGTGCATGCATGTGTGTATGTGTGAAGCCACTGAAACCCAACTCTTCCCTTCTCTTCCCTGCCTGTAGAACTCCCTGCTCTCTCATTGACCAAGACGGGCAGCCACTGCCAGGCCATCTGGAACAAATGCTCCTCACCTCTTTCAGGTCGGCTGTGAAAACAGCTGCAGTCAAACGTGTTTCCAATCGAGCACTTTTTCATCTTCTGCTCAGCTTATCAGACACTGACCCCCTTTGGCCATTACCTTTCGCTGACTTTTACCATTTACCTCGATCTTGGGTGCTAATGGAAACTTCCTTATCAGCAACTCATGAAATGCCTGAGCTCTGAGAGCAGTAGGATTTCCTCAGCAGTGTTGCTACTTCTAATTCTATCATTTATTTTTCCCCATTCTGGTCCCCAACAAAGGGCTACTCCTATTGCAAAAACTTCAGCAAAAGGAATGTTTATTCATAAAACAATCACCAGCCCTCCCAAGAACTCCCAATTCCATCTCCCCACCCCGCCCCTTCTCTTCTTTCATTGAAACTTCAGGCTGATCAGAATGAACCAATCAGTGGTGTTTTGGCTGTTATATTTTTCAGGAATTTGTCAAGTTAGCTGTCAAACACAGCAATTATTCAAACATAAATCATAAACATACAGATGAATCTATGTTAGAAGCAAAGGTAAAAAATACTCAAAACTCATCACTTTCCTGATTATTTCATGACATTTTGATATTATCTGTGCTCTTGAGCTTATGCATGTATACGTGTATGGAACGAGGAAAATGCTATCTAAAGAAGTGATATTGGATTGTCTTCTCAACTCCATATTCAGTAATGTCAGGTGGCCTGAAATTGGCTATGGTGAGAGTATTTCATGCCACAGAATCTGGCGATCTCTATAAATCAAGGTCTTTTTCCTCTGGGGAGCAAGATGTCAAACGCTGACCAGCACGGCCCTCGTGAGGTGCCGGCTGCTGTGCTGTAAGGGGTGATCTACAGAGAAGTGTCCCCGACATCTTGCATGGCAATCACTGCTTCATTCCCATCAAATCATCCTCAGCCTGGGTGCATCGTCTACACCTGCGGGAGACTCCATCTGCACAATTGCCACGCACCCCACCCCCACCCACTTTCTGCCTTTTTCAGTCGTACTCCATGTCCTAGGAGGCTGACCTCTGAAAAGAGAAGGGATCCTTCCCCTTCTGGCTCCCATGAGGCTCGGCCAAATACTAGATTGAAAGGTAGGAGGGGAGAATTTTAAAAATGTTATCATTTTGCCATTATCATGCCTAAGAAAATTTATTTTCTAATGTAAATATTTTCCTAATAATCTCAAAAATACTGTTTTTCTGTAACTGGTTTGAACCCATCAGAATCCACACAGGGTTCACACATAGCATTTGGTTATGTTCTTATAGCTCTTTTAATTTTATTTTTTTTTGTTTTATTTTTATTTATTTATTTATTTTGAGATGGAGTTTTGCTCTTGTTAGCCAGGCTGGAGTGCAATGGCGCGATCTCGGCTCACCGCAACCTCCGCCTCCTGGGTTCAGGCAAGTCTCCTGCCTCAGCCTCCTGAGTAGCTGGGATTACAGGCATGCGCCACCGTGCCCAGCTAATGTTTTGTATTTTTAGTAGAGACGGGGTTTCACCATGTTGACCAGGATGGTCTCGATCTCTTGACCTCGTGATCCACCCGCCTCAGCCTCCCAAAGTGCTGGGATTACAGGCTTGAGCCACCGCGCCCGGCCTTTTGTTTGTTTTAATATGGAGTCTTGCTCTGTCACCCAAGCTGGAATGCAGTGGCGTTCTGGTTATCACGAGTAGGAGTGGGGGCGATACTGGTATTTAGTGGGCGGGGATGGGGAAGGCATGTTGCTAAACACCTGCAACACACAGGACAGCTTCCCTCACCGCCACACCGACCAGGACTTATCTGGCCCCCAAATACCAATAGTACTGACTTGAGAAACTCTGTTCCAAGGCAGGGTAAGCAGAGCTGGGCAGAGTGAGTGTGGCGAGCGGAAGTCACCACCGTGTGATCACCAGAATCGCCTAGCCACGCTCCCCGAAAACACCGTCCATACATCTGCTCTGAGATGATGACGCTGTGAGCCTACATGTGCACACAGTGAAGAGTTTTTATGAGCTTGCCTTAGCTATTTCAGAATGTAGACTGGCACGATGCTAATTTGATTATGGGAGAATAAACCGTCAGGAGGAGAGATCGTGCTGTGGCCCAGGAGAGTTTCAAAGAGAGCCCGCAACACGTGAGGACACACAATTCCGCCGATGAGACTCCCCTGGTGATCTGAGTCTGGAGATTGGCCAACGGAAGACAAAACCAAGTCTTTTTGCCGCTCCAACTTACCAGGTTCTTGTGGAAGTGAGGCCATAGCCCTGAAATTAGTGCTCTGCTGTTTGTGAGGATGTCCAATCATAACAATGGTAGCAACAACAGCTGACGTTTATTATTAATGTTGCTAGTATCAGCCAGACTCTCTTCTAAGTATTTTCCTTGCATTATTTTTAAAATATCTCCTAGCAACTTCATTGAGTAGACTCTTTTGCTATGCTTCTTTTAAACAGATGAGAAAGAGGAAACCACCACACAAAGAATGGCTAAGGAACTTGGTCAGGATCACACAGGGAGTGAACAGTCAGGAAAGAGTTAGTCGTTGACCCACACACTCTGACGCCAGAGTTAGAAAAATCCCAGGCAAGTGTTGGCTGGAAATATTGCCCCTGATGCCATGCCTTTTCCACTACGGTAAGGAAAATGGTGTGGATGTAACACACACACACACTCGCACACACACATTCACATACATGCACGTTCACACACACAGACAAACACCCCACTGCTAACTTGATAAGAACCAGACTTTTCTTTGGTCAAGAGTCACTGGTGCAAAAGAATGTATTAATAATAAAACCCAAAAGGGCAAAAGAGCCCATCCATCAAATCCTTAATGGCTCCTTAAGTAACTTCTTACAGGTAACTGCAGCTTCCTTGAGAGACAGGCAGCCAGGCACAGAGGAGCTTAGGCAGGAGGAAGATGACTTCAGCGCGGCCACCCTGTCAATATTTGATGAGGCTGACCTACTAACTCCCCCCGAAGGAGCCCTGGTCTCTCACCAGCACCGCTTTCCCCAGCAAGTAAGTAAAAACTCCTGTATAAAAAGCAGCTAAGAATGAGCTAATAGCACCGGGCTCCTGGCTGGGGGGGCATCACATCCCGGCCACTTTCCTGACCCCAGTCCTCGTGCCCCAGGAATTCATCTTTCCTTTGTTCTTCCATGCTGTGGTGCAATTCTGGACACAGCGGCCATCCATGGTTGCTTCACAATTCTTGCGCAAACTTCCCTGAATTTCTTTCTTAACTGCAGCTGAATGTCTTCTGGAAGATAACCAGGAGAAACTTCAAGAGGCTGCACGGGCCGAAACGTGTCTTCCTAGCTTTCCAGGGAGTCAGGCGGTGAGGTGCGGGGATTAGAAGTGTGTGCTTTGAGGCCCACCTGCCTGGGTTCACAGCTCGTCTCTGCCACCGTCGGGGTGTTTTCTACTCTTGTTCATTCCTTAAGGTCCTGCACGCTCTGCTCCCCGTGCTGTTCCTCCCACCTGCCTCTCTGGCCTCATTTTGCAGCCCTCATTCACGATCATCCAGTCCAGGCTCTGTCCTGCTGCTCCTGCCTCCGAGCCCTGTTCTCACTGTTCCCTCCTCCAGAACGCCTTTCCCTCGGGTGTCCGCATGGCGGGCGCCTTCCCTCCCCTCCCTCTCCACTCCAATCACACCTTGGGGGGGCTCATGTAAAGTGGAATCTGCTTATCTCCTCTCTCCTTTATTCAACTTTATTTTTCTCCATAGCCTTTAATATATAGTTTCTATTTTCTGTTGCTGGGTCTCCCCCACTCAAATCTAAACTTTGTCAGAGCAAGGATGCTACGGTCTGAATGTTTGCATCATCCCAACTCATGTGTTGAAATCCTAACCCCTAAGGTGTTGGTTTTAGGAGGTGGGGCCTTTTGGGAAGTGATTAGGTCCCCAGGTTGGAGCCTTCATGAAAGGGATGGGTGCCCTTATAATAGAGGCTGAGGGAGCCTCATCCACTCCACTTCGTGAAGACACAGAGAAGGCAGCACCTCCAGACCAGGAAGGCTCCTTCACCGGACACTAAAGCTGCAGGTGGCCTGATCTTGAACTTTGCAGCCTCCAGAACTGTGAGAAGTTAAAGTCCGTTGTCTATAAGCCATCCAGGCTGTGGTGTTTTCTTACAGCAGCCCTAAGGGACGGAGACAAAGGACTTTGCCTTCTTTGTCTGTTGCAGCATTTCTGGCATCTAGAACAGCTCCTGGCACACGGCACACACTCAAAATGTTTGTTGGCTAATTTCAATAACTATTTACTTACTGAGTGACTGCCCTGTGACTGACACTGAACTTGGTTTCTGAAATAGAGATAAGACCCAGAGCCATTCCTGCAGAGAGCTCATTCTGTGGCATTCCTGTCTCATTTCTGCCCCCATTGTGGTAGCACATGGAGGTCGTGCCCGTGGGTGTGGCGGCCCATGGAGGTCGTGCCCGTGGGTGTGGCGGCCCATGGAGGTCGTGCCCGTGGGTGTGGCGGCCCATGGAGGTCGTGCCCGTGGGTGTGGTGGCCCATGGAGGTCGTGCCCGTGGGTGTGGCGGCTCATGGAGGTCGTGCCCGTGGGTGTGGTAGCCCATGGATTGTCTGCCATCCAGGATTGTGAGCTCTACAAGGCAGGGGTCATGTGTATGTGGTTCTCCAGGTATAAAGACAACTTCAGGCCTCTTTGATGCCAGGAGCACTTTGTGTGACATCAGCAGCCAATGGCACTGCTGCACCTCAGGCACGCCAGGCGTTCCAGGTGTTTCTCTAGGAGGTTAACACAGATCCCTGGGGCTAACAGCTCAGCTCGTCAGATGTGAGCATCCTCTAGGATCCTGGGGCAGGGAGAGGCTGAGTCACCTGCAGCTTGACAGGGTGAGGCTGATGGGCTCTAGAAGCTGCATTCTTAATTCTTGACTTGCACAAGATCACGTCTCTCAGAAGGGCATTTGCAAAACTCAGATCAGCCCTGTGTGCCACTGACACAGAGCACGTGTGAGCACTTGGTGTTACTATGGATGCTTTGGGCTTCAAAAGTCAGCTCAAGAGATGCTTTAAAAAGCAAGACCTTTAATTATTTCAAAGAACAAGATGAATGGAGGCTGGCAGGTATGGGGTTCATCTCTCATCGTGTCAGGAGACTTGCCATAGCTGTTAACATTATATTCTTTTACCACTATTCAAAGCAGAGAGAGAGAGAGAGAGAGAGAGAGAGAGAGAGAGAGAGAGAGAGAGAGAGAGAGAAAGTACAAAGGATTTCTCTTCAAAGGACTTGGTTCCTGAAACACCAGAAAACTTCCCTTTACATCTCGTGGCCAGAAGACTACCGAAGCTAGAATGGAGTGCTTGGAAAGGCACTGCCTAGCACAACAGATTGGCATTAGAGCAATCATGATTCATCCTCGGAGACTCCGGGAAGGCCTACCTTCCTGCGACCAGCGCACCTCCACCTGTAATCTCAGCATCAGGCTCTAATGCCTGGTGTAGAAGGTGGGAGGCTACTGGGCACTGAGCCAGTCCTCCCAGGGTCTGCCTCGTCAGTTATTCTGGCGGGATCCTCCAGGTTAAGCTTGAACAACTGCTACAGTGGGCAGTGACGAGGGAAGGACAGTCTTCCATCCCACTCCCATTCACGGAGCACCCGGGCAAAGTAGGGATCAGACAGAATCAGGCGGGCATCACAGAAAATCACAGTTCTCGACTGGGTGAGTGGATGGTTGGCATTGATACCCTAAGTCCGTCCATATCTTTACAGAGGACTGACAGGTCACCTTCAGGGAGACAATGGCATTTCCACTTGTGCCCTTTCTCTAAGTAAAGAAGGAAAAGAGTGCCAGAAACCCACCGAGCCCAAAGCCCGCTTTAGAAGGACGTTTCAACCTGGAATCTCACCACAAGCTTCTCACAGCGGAATTTTAATGAGTAGGCTTGTTTTCTCCCAATTCACAAATGACTGTTTATAGCCTCCTGTTTGATGAATTCTACCCTGGAGTTTGCCTTCCAGGGTTAGAATTGTATTCTTAGTTGAAAGAAAAAGGTGAACAACAAGATAATACCCAGGGCCATAAATGACAGCACGTCCATGAGCCATGCGGGGCCAGAGCCAGCAGGCGAAGGGCTCTCTGACTGCAGGGGACAGCTCTGGGGCTTACGCACATCCAGCGGCAGCACTTGGTCCTGGGGAGACGGCTCATGGCGCAGCTCATGTTTTCAATGCACACTCCCAATGCCATCGTGTTACGTGGTGACTAGAATTGTATGCGACACACTCCCCAGTTTTTTCCAAAAGCTACCCCGTAGGTGAAGGATTCAGTTGCCCTGGACTCTACAATAGCTCTCTTCCCTTCCAATAACAGAATCCCACCTTAAGCCAAGGAACCCATTCTACATTGTTCTAGCATAAAGAAACGGGTATGAACCATAAGAATCACACCACCCTGGCCATGGCAATTGCTTCAGAAATGCGCCACAATGCAAGCTTTTTTTTTTTTTTTTTTTTGAGATGAGGTCTTGCTCTATTGCCCAGGCTGGAGTGCAATGGCACAATCCTGGCTCACTGCAGCCTCGACCTGCTGGGCTCAAGCGATCCTCCCACCTCAGCCTCCCAAGTGGCTGGGACTGCAGGTGTGCACGACCATGCCTGGCTAATTTTTTTTTTTTTTACTATTTGTAGATACAGGGTCTCATTTGCCTTGTTTTGTTTGTTTCTTACAGATTTTTCTGACATAGTAATAGGGAAAAAACATCCCTTTTCAGGGGTCATTAAATGAGGAGGTTGTGAGTCCACGCTGCTGGTGACATCTGGTCTACCTTGTGGAACATTCCTGAGAAATGGAGAGAGAAAGACAGACCCTTGATAACACCATTCGAACTCCTGGGTCCAGGTCCAGCTCTGCTGAGTCTAGTTCTGTCTCCAGACTTTTCAGCTCAAAGAGTGAATTAGTTTTCTTTTTTTAAAACAAAGTGGTAAAATACACATAACATAAAATTTAGCATCTTGAGCATTTTTAAGCACACAGTTCAGTGCCTTTAAGTACAGGCTCAGTATTGTGGGGCCATCGTCACCATACAACTCAACTCCAGAATATTTTCTTCTCCCCAAATCGAAACTCTGTACCCACTAAACACTAGCAGTCCATGCCCCCCTCCTCCCAGTGCCTGGCAGCCACCATTCCACTTTCTGCCTCCATGAATCTGACTACTGGAGAGATCTCACGTGAGTGGAATCCTACAGGATTTGTCCTTGTGTGACTGTCTTATTTCACTTAGCACAGTGTTTGCAGGGTTCATCCGTTGTAATGTGAGTCAGAATTGCCTTCCTTTTTATGGCTGAATGCTATTCCATTGCATATCGATGCCCCTTCTGCTTGTCCATTCATCCGTTTACAGATACTTTGCTTCCTTTCGACTATTCGCAGCACTGCTGTTATAAACACAGTTGTGTAACTATCTCTTTGAGTTCCTGCTTTCAGTTTTTTTGTGTATATACCCAGAAGTGAAACTGATGAATCATTCAATTTCCTTTTGCTTTTTCTTTAACAGTCTGGGTTAGGGTTCTGTTGCCTGAAACCACGAATAGCCTGTTTAATACGAACGACACCTTCAGCATCAATGGGAATAATGACAACAGAATATCCTCAAATAAAGACTCAGCCCAGCTTGGTTGTGGCCACATCTCAGTAATCATTTTGGATAGACATAAACAAATCAAACCTCATTCAATATTTCTTCAATGGAGGGGCGCTTCTAAAACTTCAGAAACTGTTTTGATTGCTCTGTTTGCCAAATAAGTTAAAAACAAGCTATCGCCATGTAAATGTGGGAAAACACGAAGCTTTCACTAACCAATGATGAAGGTTGGCTAGGGATTGAACATAACCACCTTCTGAATCTGAGCTCCAACGGAAAATGAAAATAAAATAACATAACCAAGCAATGCCAAGAAGAGACTCTGATAGAAAATGTACAGACTAGAGACTATTGCAGAGCAGGGGGAGCGCAGGGCTAGCAACCTGGAAAGCCTTCAATGGAGAAGGCTGTGTCTGAGTCCAGTTCTGCCGTGAGCAACTCTAGACACTGACTACATGTATTAAAATGGAACTGTGTGGCTCTTTGAATACCCACAGACCTCTGAGCATAGCACCTGAGTGTGTAGTAGCAGCTCCTGCTTGATGTGTGCGCTGCTAATTGTTATGACAACATGTTACAAGGGTACCTCCAAAATAGCTACGGGGAACATACTCCCCAGTGTTCTTGAGATAGCCTGGGGTTTGGAATTTCTCCCCTGTTTTCTGGCCATGTGTCAAGGCATGGTGTCCCAAATTTATGTCTAGAAATTACAGTCCTCATGACACCAGCAATGCACAGCTCAGCTCCAGCCAGGGAATCACTGAACAAAGACCTCATGTGTTTAGCTACATGTGAGGACAATAAAGAAAGTGAATTATTTCTACAGTAATCTTTACCTCCCTGGCTACGCAACACAGCAGTGAAGCACAAAATTTTGGACAAGAAGCCATTGATATGGACTTTTACATAAAATGCTATTACTTAAAATTTTTGTAGGGACTTTAAATATTTTAAAAACACTGTGGAAAAACAAAACAAAATATACCTGAACACCAGATTCTACTCCTGAGCCATCATTTGTAACTTCTGCCTTCTCAAGAGAGGCTACAGAATTTCCATGAACAAGGAAAATCTAGCCAAGTTCACGTCAGTAATCTGGTAGGGCAGATGTTGCTAGTTTGCTAAGCAAACAAAGGATTGATTTGTCTCTAACACTGAACATCTAGTTAGTCCCATATAATCTGTTAAAATTACTAAGAATATATGTGTGGATTAGCTAGGGGTATGGTAATCTACTGCAACAAAGACATTCAAAAGCACTTGTGTTAACAATATGTGTGTTCCTTTCTGTCTCTTAGGATAGAGATAATCACTTTGAGGATGGCAGAGCTGCTCTCCAACTTTCATTCTAGTGGTTCTCAATAGGGGGGAGTTTTATCTTGCAGTGAGTATTTGGCAATGTCTGTAGATATTTTTGATGATCAATGTAAGAACTAAAGAAAGAGGAGAGAAACACAAAGGGTGGCTTGACAGTTAACAGGTTTATTTTAAACCCGGGAATGGGCCTTAATAAGGACATTCCTTTCCTTTCAGGTGCACTAAGATAGGGAAGCCAAAGGCAGACTCAGGGATATTCCTGCCACTGCCAAAAAATGTACGGGAACAAACACACAACTCTCCCTCCCAGACAAGCACAACAAAGAGACACAGAAGCAGTCCAAGCCTCTGATAAACTCTCCCACCCTCAATCCTTAAAAGCTCTTAGTCTCCGGGTAGGCGCAGTGGCTCACACCTGTAATCCCAGCACTTTGGGAGGCCGAGGTGGGTGGATCGCCTGAGGTCAGGAGTTTAAAGACAGCCTGACCAACATAGTGAAACCCTGTCTCTACTAAAAATACCAAAAAAAAAAAAAAATTAGCTGCGTGTGGTGGTGGGCGCCTGTAATCCCAGCTACTTGGGAGGCTGAGGCAGGAGTATTGCTTGAACCCAGAAGGCGGAGGTTGTGGTGAGCCGAGATCTTGCCATTGCACTCCATGTATTAAAATGACTCCATCTCTAAACAACAACAACATCAACAAAAAACTCTTAGTCTGAAAAAGAGTATGGCTTCTGACCTAACTCAGTCAGAAGTCTCTCCCAGGTTTAAAATAAACCTGTTAACTGTCAAGCCACTCTTCATGTTTCTCTGCTCTTTCTTTAATTCTAACAATCACAACTGGGGAATGTGCTACTTGCATTTAGTGGGTAGAGTCCAGAGATGCTGCCAGATACCTTATTATGCACAGGGCAGTCCCCTCCAACAAAGAATGATCTTGCTCTAAAATGTCAATAGTGTTGAGGCTAAGAAATTCTGTGGTATACATATCTTCCATCTCTGGGTCTAAGGTGGCTGCTGCAGTGACTGCCATTACATGTATCTCCCAGCCAGTGGAAGGGTGAACCAAGTGTTCACATTTATACCTTTTCAGGACATAACTGGTTAAAAGAAACACATCTCTTTTGCTCGCATCCATTAAAAGGGAAACATAGCCTTTATCCTGGGTAGTCCTGGCCCAGCTAAAACCCAAAAGCTCTGTATTGTCAAAGGAAGAAAGAGGAAAACATTGGTAGACATCTACAGTCTACGACACCCTGACTGACAGCATGAAGGGGTGATAGGTGGACTGCTGAGTGAGGGCTCTGAGCTGGTCAGGAAGTGGCTTCCGGGATGACATCTGTGCTTTTGGGAGCACTGAAGAGGGGAAAGGGTGTCTGGGTGAACCTAGCATGTGTCTTTGCAAGTCCCCTTAAAGTTGGGGAGGGCAGAGGGTGACGGTCATTCCTCTGAGAGTTTAAACAGATCATGATTGAATTAAATGATATGAGAGGGGCTTAGGTCCTACAGATTTAATCGTAAACAGTCTGAGACCAACAGGAAGAAAACCAAGGAGCTTGAAATAACACATGTTTTATGTGGTTACCGAAAGTAACCAGGGGCAAGACACTGAAAACAAAGAGGAGCAGAGAGCAGCAGCAGTCAGGGCCGTGCAGGCAGTGCTGGAGGAGGTTTCTGGATATTACTGCAGAGGCTTGGCAGGGCAGACTCTCGAGGGGTCTCACTAACTGCCAACCCCTCATTCTTCCTTGTCAATACTCCCAGATTTTGTTCAAATTTTGACTGGCCAAGTACTTCAAGGGAAGTTGGCCTCTTTCCCTGGCCCTAGGGGAAAAAGTATTAATGAGAATACAACAAACTTGTAATTTCATTTCCCTTACTAGTGATGGATTTAGAAATAAACATGGATTGCCTTTTTGACCAATAATAAGGAAGGCTTAGTTCATGAGGCTGTAAGATTCTGGAAACGATTTCCTTGACCTTAAAGGACATAAGGAAGGGCCATTTTTTCCTCTAGCTCAGACATGTGCCTTGTAAAGATGTGATGAATGCAGTTGTAGCAGCCATTTTAAGACTTTGAAGGGACAAATATATGGGCAATGTCTACCACAGTCAGGAAGAAGGGGGGAAGAGGGAAAGGATGCAGTCCCTGGAGTGTTGGTGAGCCCTAGACTAACCAACCTAGAAAGCACCACCTCTTCAAACCCCTTGTTTCATCTATTGTTGAAGTGTTCATTTGCCCCTCCTCCATCCCTGACCAAGGCAGACATCACTAATCAATCCTGCCAATCATTGCTCCCAAACTACCATAACACAGTGCTCCAGGGAGCCAATGGACTATGCATGAGAGAAAACCTATGTGCTATTCTGGCCTAGGTGATGCAAAGAAATGTACGATAACTCCAACAATTTAGAATTTATTTACTTATCATTTTTGGCTGGGTACGGTGGCTCACACCTGTAATCCCAGCACTTTGGGAGGCCAAAGCAGGCAGATAACCTGAGGTCAAGAGTTCAAGACCAGCCTGGCCAACATGGCAAAACCCTGCCTCTAAAAAAATACAAAAATTAGCTGGCCGTGGTGGCAGAGCCCTGTAATCCCAGCTACTCAGGATGAGGAGGCTTCAGTGAGCCAACATCACACCTATGCCCTCCCTCCTGGGTGACAGAGCAAGATTCCATCTCAAACAAGAAAAAAATATAATTATTTTTAATTCCACTAACAACACATGATATCAGGCTAGCTTTAAAACACCCAAACAATGCCTCAGTAGTTGGAATAAAAAATGACAGACTGCCTCTTCCTCTCACTGTTTGGATTCCTCAATAGTTCGTTTTTTCTCTCTAATTATACTGTAGGTAAGGTAGGCAAGGAAATGGCACACGGAGAAAATGATGTTCTGCCAGCCACAGAGACAGAAAGTGGGCAGAGATGAGAGACAAGGTCCATGGCACTGAGTCTGGCATCCTACCTGGTTACACCAGGCTTATACAGTGAAAGTAGCTAGGCTTATCACTCAACTTAGCGGCTAGTGGTAAGCGTTAGTGTCCAAGTTCACACCTACATAAATAAAAAGAAGAAAAACAAGCGTAAGAAGAAGAGGAAGGAGAAGAGGAAAGAGGACATTTGGTGGAGGAGGAGAGAGAAGAAAAAGAAACAATGCGTAACCTCATTTGTATCAGGGAAGTGAAAATTAGAACAATCGCAAGGTACCATTTTTCATCCTTGAAATGAAACAGGCAAACACTGAAATCAAGGGTTGATGAAGATGCCAGATAATAGGAATGCATATACCCTGCTGAATATAACAGTTGAAGTGAACGTAAAATAGTTCAGCCACTTAGGATCGCCATAATGCAGTGTTTGTTAAAGATAAAAATGCACCTGATGACCCAGTGAGTTTACTTCTCAAGATTTAGTGCAGAGAATCACCATCGGGGGTAAGTTCACTGCAGCCTTCACTGTAAGGATGAAAACTGGAAGCAGTTCATCAGGGTTCATTCAGGGCAGTCCTAGTTTACACTTGCTGTCTTGGAATAATTATTGCTAACACGTTCTTTCACTCTGAAAAATTCCCAGTTTGGATAATAAAATGTGGTCACCCTCTCACAGGGAATGGCTCCCTAAGCCACACTTTGTCTGTAGTCTGGAATCCTCTGCAGCAGTAAAGGAGAATGAGGCAGAAGAGGTGTCTGTGCTAATGTGGAAAGTTCCCCAGGACGTACAGATGAGGGGAAAATTAAGTCATGCAACGTGAAGTGAAATACTGTATCTTCTGTGTTTAACACCCCGCACAAATACTAAACATTTACCAGTTTACATAGATTATGTAAATTATACATAATAATATGTAATCCTTAGAGTCTGCTCTCCCCATGCCAAACACCCTTCTAAGTTCTTTGTTTTCTTTTTTTTTTTTTGTAGAGAATTACTGATACACACCACAGCATGGATGAATCTTGAAAACATTATGTTAAATGTAAGAAGCCGGTCACGGAAGACCTCATATTATGTGATTCCATCTATATAAAATGTCCAGAATAGGCATATCTATAGAGATAGAAATTAGATTTGCGGTTGCCTAGGGCTAGAAAGCATAGGGTGTCAGGGTCATGGCTAAATGGTGTGGGGTTTCTTTTCGAGGTGATGAAAATGTTCTAATATTGACAACTCTGTGAATATATTAAAAACCACTGAATTGTATGTTTCAAATGGGTGAGTTGTACGTCAGTTATATCTCAATAAAACTATTACCAAAAATGAATAAATAAACTAGACGGAATACCAGCATTTAGGAGAGAAGGGCGGGGAACTGACACCGAGTCTATCAAACGACAGGCAAAGAATCAGGCACTCACACGGTTTCTCTCATTCAGCTGAGTTCCTACAACGTCCCATGCAATACGATTTTTTTCTTTTTCTTTTTTTTTTTTTGTTTTTGAGACAGGGTCTCACTCTGTCTCCCAGACTGGAGTGTAATGGCGATCTTGGTTCACTGCAACCTCTGCCTCCCAGGTTCAAGCAATTCTCTTAACTCAGCCTCCCGAGTAGTTGGGATTACAGGCACCTGCCACTGTGCCTGGCCAGTTTTTGTATTTTTAGTAGAGACAGATACCCTTCTAAGTTCTGTAAATATATTGACATATTTTTTTTTTTTGAGACAGAGTCTCTCTCTATTGCCAGGCTGGAGTGCAGTGGCGTGATCTTGGCTCACTGCAACCTCTGCCTCCCAGGTTCAAGCAATTCTCCTGCCTCAGTCCCTTAAGTAGCTGGGATTACAGGTGCCTGCCACCACACCCAGCTAATTTTTGTAGTAGAGATGGCTGGAGGTTTCACCATTTCGGTTAGGCTGGTCTCGAACTCCTGATCTTGTGATCCACCCGCCTTGGCCTCCCAAAGTGCTGGGATTACAGGTGATGAGCCATCGCGCCTGGCCCTACATTTACTACCCATTTAGAGCCAGGGAGTGGTGCCGTTATTCCCATATGACAGACAGAGAAATAGACAAAGGGTTAGGTAAGTTGCCCAAGTTCCTGCATGGCTAGTAAATGTCTAAGCTGGAATCCAAACCATGGAGTCTTTTGCCTTTTGCTTCTGAAATGATAAGGGTACGTCCCTGTGCGTGCACACAAACACACACACACACTCACATACACACACACTCACACAGATTCACACACCAATGAATAATTCAAGAGGATGGGGTAGGAGGTGTAGATTGAAGCTGAAGATCAAAAGAAATATTAATTTTATATGGAATGCTTTAAAAAATTTACAAAAGGTATCTTCATGACATTTTTGTATAATTAAAATACAGTAATTACTTTTTAGGTCCTGTGAAAAGAGGAGGAAGGGTCTCATCGTGGCCCCTCCGTGTGGCTTCAGGTCCTGTTCTGTCGCCCAAGGACCTTCTTCCTTCTGAACTAGGACACCTCTCAGTCTCTAAGTACAAGGACGCCAAACCAGCCGACCACAGGGTGGGTGATGCCAGCATGGACACCTGCATTCCACGGGCACCGTCTGAACTGCTCATCTTTTCCTCTCTTCCTAAGCTGTTGTTGGTAAAACTCGTGGGTTAATTGCAAAATGACTCCAGACAAAAATAAAAGACTCCTAGAATATATATCCAGGTGCTTTCCATTCCCATCGCATTAATTGTCAGCATATTATTTCATTTTCTGCACAAATAAATCAGTGGCCCAGAAAATGCAAGCTTTATTCACCAGGGTCTGGAAAGCGCAGGGCTGAGCCCTAGAGCCTTCAGCACACATTTGTTTGTGCTACATAAGATGTCGATTCTAATAAAAGAGAAAACGCCGGAGCTTAACCATGCTTTCCCCTAAGGGTGAGGACTTCTGCTACCTGATTTCAATGCTGTTTGCCAAAGCTTTCAATGCAACATAATCCTGAGGTTCCTGGCTTTCCAGGTCTATTCTGGTCTTTGAGACTAAGCTCATTTAGTAGCTGACATGTCCCCTTTTGTCCCTGTCTGAGGCATTCCTCCCTGGCATTGCACGAAGGTTTGCATAAATAGCTCAATCCATGAAGTGCGACTCCACCCTGGCTCATCTAAGCTCCTAGTTCCAAATCTCATTTTCATAAAACTGCTTTCACCAAAGAAAGGAAATAGCTGCTGGGGATAGCATGGAGAATGTTACCAATAACAACTCCTGGAGTGTTTACATTAATGATACCCGCCCCCAGATTTTATTATGAAAAGTTCCAATACACAGAGAAGGTAAAACCGCACAGTGAACACCCGTAGACCCCCCACCTGGAGTCTATGCTCAGCGTTTTGTGATACTTGCTGTATTATACACCTATTCGCTTCTCCATCCATCTGTCCATCCACGGATCAATCTTATTTCTGGATGCATTTCAAAGTGTTAAAGTATAAATCACCCCTAAAGATTATTAACTTGAGTTCAATCTTTTTTGAGAAAGAGTCCCACTCTGTTGCCCAGGCTGGAGTGCAGTGGCATGATCTTGGCTCACTGCAACCTCCGCCTTCTGGGTTCAAGCGATTCCTCTGCCTCAGCCTCCCAAGTAGCTGGGATTACAGGCGCATAACGCTGTACAGCTAATTTTTTGTATTTTTATGTATTTATTTACTGAGACAGAGTCTCGCTCTGTTGCTCAGGTGGAGTGCAATGGTGCGATCTTGCCTCACTGCAACCTCTGCCTCCTGGGTTCAAGCAAATTCTCCTGCCTCAGACTACTGAGTAGCTGGGATTACAGGCATGTGCCACCATGCCCAGGTAATTTCTTTTTTTTTTTTCAGTAGAGACAGGGTTTCACCATGTTGGCCAGGCTGGACTCAAATTCTTGATGACAAGTAATCCACCTGCCTCAGTTTCCCTAAGTGCTGGGATTACAGGTGTAAGCCACCACGCCCGGCAAATTCAATCTTTAAAAAAATTTGTAGAGACAGGGTCTTACTCTGTTGCCTAGGCTGGAGTGCAGTGGGATGATCATAGCTCACTGTAACCTTGAACCCCTGAATTCAAGCCATCTGCCTGCCTCAGCTCCCAAATAGCCGGAACTACAGGAATGTACCACCACACCTGGCTAATTTTCTATTTTTTTTGTAGACACAGAATCTTGCTATGTTGTCCAGCCTGGTCTTGAACTTCTGGCCTCAAGCGATCCTCCCAAAGTGTGGGGATTACAGGTGTGAGCCACCACGTCTGGCTCAATGTTTTTTTAAGGTTATTTTTCTCTCCTTTGGAGGTAAAATTTGCATACAATAAAATGTAAAAGTTGTGACAGCACCCTAAACTCCTATCAAGGCACCGAACATAACCATCAGCCCAGAAAGCTCCTCTTCCTTGCTCCCCGGCCCCTCCCAGCCCCAATCCTAGAGCCATCCTGCGTCCTGATGTTTTCCACCATGAACTAAGCTGCCCGCCGTGGAACGCCTCGGACATAGAATCACACAGCATGCGGTCTTTGGTGCGTGCCTCCTGACTCAGCTTAACGCATGTGGGAGCTGTCGTGTCGTGTGCGCGCCAATTGTCCCACTGGAAGCTTGTCCCGTAGGAAGAATGTTCCCCGGGTTTTTCCAGCCTCCAGCTGATGAGCACTGTTACTGTGTCTTGTGTTTGGCTCCTATAATCAAGGTGCGATGAGCATTTTCCTCAAGTCTTTTTGTGGATACTTAGTGTTTATTATGTTTTAAATCCAGTGAAGAGAGGACTAAGGGTCTCAGTGCCAACCCTACGTGTGGCATCAGGCCCCGTTCTGCCATCTAGGTTCCTCCTTCCTTCTGAACAGCAACATCACTCAGTCTCTAAGCACAAGGACCCCAAACCAGTGATCTGTAGGGCAGGTGATGCTGGCATGGACACGGGCCCAATGTGTCCCTGTAATATCCTATAACTCTGTATCCTGTGGACCCTATAATATACCATCACATCTTCCTATGATACACACACACATTGGGCTATATTTCTTCTTAAAAATGTTATCAAAGGTACTTTTCAAAGAATCAGTGGTGGCCAGAACCTTCACTTTTTGTTAAATGAAGCCCAAAGGCATGTGATCCCGCTGTTAATTCAGCTGCTTAGTGTTTCAAGGACAGAGGTGCATCCAGTTCTTGCATTTGGCCAACGTCACTGGCTTTTGCACTTTGGCTTGGGTGCTCACGTTCACAGAAAGGCTGCCACAGCTCCTGCCATCACATCCTCCTGTTATCATGGATAAATGCAGGTAGCACAGGTGCAGACCAATCAATGCAAGAGACCTACCCCTGTGTACCTCTCTTTATGCATCTGTCAGAAGTCTCCAGTGTATCTGAATGGCCAGAATGGGTTACATGTCCACCTCCTGCATGTAGGGGAGAATGTGATTCATGATGGCTGTTGGTTAGCTGACCAATGAAGTCCACTGTGAAAGATTATTCGATTTTAACCAGGAACTTGTCCAACACGCTAGGGAACAAGTTATCTCCATGGTCAGCCTTATACAACTTTTCTTTCTCCGTGTCCAGACTATTAGCAGTGTAGACACCACGAGTAGTTCTGCCTCAGGTAAGTTACTATCCTGTGTTTTATTGTTTGGGGACTCAGCATCAACAGCCAATAGTCTGTTCACTGTATTTACAGGTTTCATTTATTTAATCTGTTTGTGGTCTGAGTTTCCTCACTAGAGTGCAGAGCTGGGAATGCTGTCTGCTGTGTTCACGATTACATCTCCAGTCGCCGGTGCCTGACAGCTCAGTAAGTACGTGTCACATGAGTGGCAAATCTGGGCCATCTGTGCTCAAGGCATGGGGCTCACGGGGCCAGGAGTGCCTCGCCTTCACAAGGGCATAGAGAGAATTCTCATTCTTGGGTTCCATTACAGTCACTTCTTGCTGTTCAGACATCTCCCTCACAGCGGACAGACAAACATACCGACTTCTTCTTTAGGGTGAAGACTTGGCATCTGGGTTCAAATCAGAACTTTGGAAATCCTAAACACTGAATAAATTGTGTCTCCCCCACTCCTACCTGCCCACCCCCACCTCTCATCACATTCCAGATACATGAACATCAAGATAAAAAAAGATAATGAAATAAATGTAAGAAAGTCCAGTATCTGGCCTTGGGCAAAGAACTCACTCCCTGTGATTCAATTTCTTTATTTTAAAGTGGAGAGAATAAGAGCGCCTGAGTTGCTGCGTGTTTGGAAGACAGACGGAGACCACTTGCCAGGAAGGTGCTTAGCACACGGCGAGAGCTCTCGAGTGCTTGCTAAGTAGAAACAGAAACGTGTTTCCCCCCATGCTTACTGCTTGGAGTTCTTTTGAACTATCCACTTGTAAACTTCTTTCATAAATGTTTCTGGTGTTTGGGCTTCAGGGGTGCCGCCAACTTGGAGTGTGATGTTTCTTTTGCATTAGTTAAGTACAGCACTTTTGTTCACAAGAAAGGGACTTGGTTCCTTGAGGAGCTTGTCAAGCTGGTAGCATTCCTGACTACGCTGCTGTGCAGTAATTCTGCCTGGCAAGCCTCGGAGCCTCAAAACATGATGGATGGCAAAGCTAACTTAGACCGGCCGAGGTGACGCTGCCTTCCCCGCCGTCTTCCTTGCTGCAGGATCAGCTGTTCTTGGAGGCTGGGGCTGCCTGTCCTTGGAAGTGGCTCCATGTTGATCCCCTTTTGGTCGACTGCAAGGGGGAGGCCTGGATAATTCTGCATCCTGGACCACACCCTGCTGATCGTGCATGTGAGGACTTCGCCAGACACTCTGTCTGAAAGTATTTGTTCATTTAAAGGAGAAGTCCTCACAGCCCCTAGACAATTCTTTAGAAAAAGAAATCTCTCTGGTGCCTACATCTCCTTTTCACACCTGACATCTCTCCTAATCAGCTTTCCCCGTCTCCTCAAGGAGCAACTTTCCATTACAATTGGAGATGTCACGGTTAAGCCTGAAAGAGCCAGGACACTCTCCCTCTCACCCAGATCTCACTGCTTGTTAACTAAGTAAAATACTGGCTAAGATGGGAGGGCCCCATGGCTAAGCTCTCTGCCAGAAGGCGAGAGGTGTCGCTGCAGAAAGCCTCCACTGTGGATTATTCCCTTCTCCCTGGCGAGGGCAGGGCAAAGGAATTAAGACTGGTTCTGTGTTCGAGGACGTAATGAGATTATATCTCAGCATATTAATCAAGGTGGTTTTCATTCTTGGTGCAGCCTGTCTCCGACACTTCCCCTATACTTGGAAGCTGGAGGAAGGGGAGGCAGAGGAGATTATTCCACACTGACACTCTCAGCCAGGGACCTTCCCACTTCAGGATGTTTCTGCTGGACGTTGCCCGAAGCAGTCCTTCCCCTGTGAGCAGGCAGCTCCCTCCCTTCCTTCAAGCAGAGCCTACATAATGTCCCTTCCCCAGAGGGCACGCCCTGGCAACTGCATCTAACCCTGCTCACCTCTGCCTTCCTCTGTCTTCCCCTCCTCTGAGCTGCTTCTCACAGCCCCTCTCCCTCCCGAATATCATCCATCCAACCTGTGTCACGTGTTTCCCCACCAGAAGGTCCACACGGACAGCTCCACACGACAGGAGTGCTGCGGTGTCCCCGTGCCTACGCCACGCCTGGCTGAGATCGGTGTTCCATATACGCGTCTGTCGCGCAAACTCAGATGGAGAGCCTGGAAAGTCACACATTCTTGGCTTCAAATTTTCTTTTCTTTGTTTTGTGGCTTCACATTTTCAAAAAGCCAGGTGTGGGAAATCCGAAAGTTGCACCAAACCCACCTCGGTGCTGCGTGGGGAACAGGCGCTCTCTCGCACCGGTGGGCGCAGACCAGTGCCACCCACAGAGGCGAAGTCAACCAAGTCCTTCCAAATGACAAACAGTTTTCTCCCTGTGACCCAGCAGCCCTCCTCTGCTTACTTACAGAGCTTCACAGAATTTACCCCACAGCTTATGCACAAGGCTATCTATTGACGCGGGACTTAAAACACGTTTTTAAAGCATTTTTTTTTTTTCTTTTGATAACAGACATTTGGGAAACGCCTGAGTTCTCTTGCCTGGTGAAATAGATTCTGGAAGCTCCACTCAGTGGAATACTATGTGGCAATGAAAAAGCTGAGAGAATGGATATACGGGTATGGAAAAAACTCTAGGACACATTGTTATGGGAAAATGGAGTAAAACAGAACGCACAGAGTGGGTGCTTTTGCATGAGAAAAGAGGTAAAAGTAAGAAACGTTATCATACTTGCTTATATTTGTATAAAGAGAGATGAGAAGGAGCTACAAGAAGCAAATGCAAGTGGCTCTTCCCGGAGCAGGTGCACGGGGACGCGGGGGCGGGCCTGAGACGGAGAGCCCGGGAAGGGGAGCAAGGCGTCGCTCTATCTTTTTAATTGTTATGATTTTTGAGCTTTACTTTGCTTTCTAACGAATAATGACATACTTTAAAAAGAAAATGAAAAAAAACAGTGGCAGTGAGGTCGGAGAGTGCCTGTGGCTGACAGGGGCAGAGCTCGAGGGGCCTTGGTTGTGCCTGGACTGACAGAGTGTTGGACCAGAGAGGGTCTGGGCCTGAGGCGTATGGTAACAGTGGCCAAAGAAAAGGTGCATCGGCCTCTGGGGTCCTGAAAGGCCAGCTCTGAGCATGGCAGAACTGTCTTTGTTCACCGGGGCGCCCTGGGCCAGCCAGACCATAGCAGTAGGATGGAGAATGGGGACTCTGCGCCTCATCAACAATGCACCTTGTGAGGGGTGTGGGCCACACGCTATCCACTCCACCTCCTGCGGCTGGGGACTGAGGCCAGCCACGTGGAATGTCCACCACACTTAGGTGATGGGGCCCTGGGAGAGACGGGACACCGAGGCCCAGGTGAGCGTCTGGTTGCTGTGCTCCAGGGGTGCTATGACACAGGGCCAGGAAAGCGAGGCTGGCTGTGGCTCCACAGGAAGGTGACGGAAGCCCTGCATTTGGTGTCATCTCGGATCCTGCCCCACGTGCTTCCTCCCTCACATGGCTTTAATCTATGTCCCTCCTAGGAATGAAATGGAACCAGAGAGATGACAGTTTTTGGTGAGTTTTGTGAATCCCTCTATGAAGAACTGTCAAAGCTAATGATGGTTTGGGAACTCCCTAAACTTCTAACCGTTCCTTAACTTCTCACTCCTTCCCCAGAATGTCACTACCCAGGGCTTGGTTGTCTGGTTTATGGAAGGTGCTTTCAAATACCTGCTGGCCTAATGACAGCAGCTGCATCCATGGGAGGGGGCTGCAGCCGGTGCGGAGGCGTACTCCAGACAGAGTGTACTCCAGACAGGGCTCCTCCTTGGGAGTGCCGCGTGGCTGAATCCAGGCACTTTCCAACCTCATCCACACATCAGCTGCAGAAATCCCTGGGCCCACCCGAATGCCAGGGCCAGCCCTGCGTGCCTGCTGCTTCCACGGTGCCTCCAACCACACCATGGCTGCCAGCTCGTTGCGGGAGGAGGTCCTCCAGCAGGGCCTGGAAGGGAACAGCTATCAGCTGGGAGAAATGCAACATGGAGCTACCGGAAAGCAGCATGGACGTTGATGGGTGAGCAGCGCAGAGCATTGCATCACATCACAGGGCATCTCCAGTCTGGGAAGAAACGAGCTGCAGGCACAGGGCACCAAGAGAATGTTCCATCTGCCAGTCGCCAGGCAAGGCTGCCCTGTGCCCCGTGCGTAATCCATGCCATCCGAGGTGCTTCCCCTCCCAGCATCCCAGAGCCTGCCAAGGGCCTTTGATCCTGCCTGGGGAAGCCCTCCAGGGAAAGCGAGACAATTTTGGCTTATTTCCCCTCTGGTAACTCAGTGGGAACTGCGGTTTACCGTGTTCATGTCCATCTGATGGAAGCGGGACGGAAGCCAGAGAGCTTTGCTTTCACTGCCAACCAGCTCCAGCGATGCAGAAAATGTGAGGAGAGCCTTCTAGACGGCAGGCTACCGGAATTTACAAAATGCAGGGGGTGAAGTCAGATCATAGCCGCCATTCTAGGAGCAGGCTTGAGAGACCTTAGCCCAGAAAGAGACGCAGAGCAGAGAGACAAGCAAACCTTGTTATTAAATTTTTTTTAAAAAAAAGCAAGAGAAAATCTGCCCTCGTGGCAAATCCTGTCCCTAGCCTACCAGCACTCAGGGCCATTTATGATGGTGATCAGTGTGCAAACCTCCTTTCCCAGTCACGGTGTTTTTGGCCCGTAAATGTTTTATAGGGTGGTCACTTTCAGGATCCATCAACAGAGTCACAGATTTCAAAGGAAGAATAGTTCACAATATAAAAAGTAGTTGGCCTCAAAGTAGAGAAATACCAAAAGAAGGATGAAAGCGAACTCAGGACCCCGATCTTTCTCACCTTAAATCCCTAGGCCAATTGGGATTGACTTTGTAAGTCCTCGACTCCAGGCAGGTGACCAGCCTCGGGAGTGTTGTTTGACATCCCAAGAACAGTTTCCATCCTTTTTGCATCATAAACTCAGCCTCTTTCCTCCAGCATCCCCTACTCACTAAAGACCAAGGCATGATGGTAAAGTCGCAAAACCAGGAAAAAGGACACAGCCTTGAGCATCAGCATTTAGTTTGACTCTCTGATAACAGAATCATACATCATTTTCCCCTTTTAGGCTCAAGACGTTCTCATGCCTGTGACATGGTACAGAAAGCCTCATCGGCCTTATTTTTAAAAAGGAATATCACCAAATCCTCCCCTGTCCACCAAGAGCCGACCTGGATGTGTTCACTCTGCTGAGGTCTAAGACCTTTTGGGATCTCCCCCATTGCTGATGGCTGCAATACTCCAGTTCCTCAGCCGTCCCTGCCCCACACTCTCAGGCTGCTCATCATAAAAGGACTGAGTTCCTGGGGGGCTCTCTGTGGAAGGAAAACAGAATCTTGGGACCCCAAACTCACTATCCTAAAAGGAAACTTAAGTTTGGGAAACTGAGTCATGCAAAAACTGCCCCTCTTTTGCTACTAAACAGCTGTGATTTCACCTGTTTACATTATCTCGTGTAAAATGCAGATTTACTGAGCACACTAAGAATATCTCGTGTAAAACGCAGATTTACTGAGCACACTACCTCGTGTAAAACGCAGATTTACTGAGCACACTAAGAATGCATAGTTGACTGTTCCTCGACCCCTCCTTTCAACTGTAAAATGTGGATTCAGTGATCGCAAACCAAATCTCCCAAGAATGTGACCCCTGCCTCATTGCCTACCCTTTCCCCTTTTTCTTTCCTTTCGTCTTCGCCTCCTGCCTGCTCTTTCCACTTTAAACACTGAGGTCCACAGACCGTCTTTGGGAAAAGCACAGGTACAGATCCTGCTGTAACTTGTGTTTCCTTTCCCCGTGGCATCCGCAGCCTTGGCAAAATAAACCTCAAAATCAATGGAGGCTCGCCGCCGTCACTTCTTGCTTTGGTTTGGTTTGCACTGAGGACCCGCACACAGCTCAGGCCAGCCCGCTGCCCTCTCCCTGCCCATCATCCTTCTAATTCCCACTCGTTCACCCCAACAACATCTTCCGAGGCCCTGCCCTGGGCCAGGCAGGACACCGGGGCCTGGGTTTACAGATGTGAACCAAACGGTCATGGCCCTTCTCTCCTACAGCTCAGTCTTTGTTAGGAGGCGAATAACTGCAAGTTAGCCACACTGGGGGCGACATGACATGATATGGTGACCCCATGACACTTTCACAGCTCCAGCCCAGGAAGCTGAGCAGCTGGAGGGAGCACGGGTGTCAACAGCTGCAGGTGGCGCCAGGCTGACAAACAGGAAAATGAAGAGCAGCTCTTCTTAAGGAGGGGACGCTGGAACAATGAGAGCCCGAGAGGGAGGAGGAGGAGGATGGTTACAAACGAGCTCCATGGAAGGAGGTGCTGGGGCACCCGGAACCAGGCCTCACTCCACATAGAGGCTGGCAGGCCCGCAGCACGTGCTTGGAGGCCACAGGAAGTGGCTCTGCATACAGCTGGGGGCAGGAGGCACACACCAGGGAGTCCGCAGCAGGACCCACGTCTCCACTCTGCCTCCCTGCACCTGTCATTACCAGGAGAAGCGGCTGTCAACTCCTCATCTCGAGGGCCGTAGGGCAGGTGGACGCCCTTCAGATGGGCCACCCACTGACAGGGTTTGGCTGTGTCCCCACCCAAGTCTCATCTTGAATTGTTTTCCCGTAATTCCCACGTGTTGTGGGAGGGACCCGGTGGGAGATAACTGAATCGTGGACCTAGCTTCCCCCATACTGTTCTCATGAATGAGTAAGTCTTAAGAGATCTGACAGTTTTATCAGGGGTTTCTACTTTTGCTTCTGTCTGTTTCTCTCATCACCTTCTGCCATGATTGTGACACCTCCCCAGCCACATGAAACTGTGACCTCATCAAACCTCTTTTTCTTCCCAGTCTCATGTATGTCTTTATCAGCAGCATGAAAACGGACTAATACACCCACAGACAAAGCAAGGGTGTCAAGCTGACTCCAGACTGTCAGAGTCACTACAACCACATCACGGTTAATATTCAGCAAGAATCCACAGATCAGGCATGTGTTAGGACCTGGGTGGATGAAACTGGTTAGAGCTCCCCCTGAGTGGATCTTTCACCATCTCCCCACAAGCTTCTTAATCCCACTTTACAAAATGGTCCTCAGGTTCCCATGCCTCGGCCAGTTTCCTATCACCAAAATGATCTGATTACCCACAGAGAAGTCTGCGGAGCCTTGGAGGAGCGAGTCCCTTTCTCTTTCAAAACATGCTCCTGGGAGAGTTTGCTCACTTCATCAAACATTTGCCAGCAGAGGTGTGCTTTCGCACCTGTCGAAACACATACAATGTTTAAACGATTTGATGACTCAGGATTGCTGGCTGAGTTGGCAGTCCTGGAAACAGCCCCAGAAAAAAACCCAAAGCAGCTCCCTGTCATGTTATGACACATGGAGATTTTTCAAACATCTCTCACGGATGTTTCTGAAGCTTTTCCTACAAGACAGTCCAAGGAAATGAGGCACACACACGGTGCCTCGGGAGAAATCCTGTCCTTTGGATTTTCACTGGAAAGACTAAGTCACAGGGATGGCTTGGTCTCATGAAAAGAAACAGCCTGGGCAAACCTTCGCAACAATTGCAAGAGTTTCACTTTCTTCTCTCTCTTGATGCTAAAATCTCATTATCACATCTCTCTCTGCATGGTCCAGCATTTCCCAAGTACAATTAGGTCTCCAGGTGAAGTATGTAGTAATGGAATAAAAAATAAAACAGGAACAGGAGTCACCCAGGGTGTGGGGCAGCCTGTGCTGGTCGGGGATTTATTGCTTATAAGCAGCAGAAACCCAACTCAGACTGATGTAAGCAAGAAAAAAAAATGGTGGAAAGCAGAAAACCAAACACTTTAAATTAATCCAGGGGCTCCAAAGCCAGGGAAACCAGGATTTTCTCCTTCCCTGGGCTCTGGTTTTCTCTGTGTGGAACTCCTTTTCAGGGCATGCTCTCCTGGGTGGTAGCAAAGGTGGCCACCACGAGTTCACGATGCTGAAGAGAGGGTGCCTTTTAGCTATAGCACAAGTCCCAGATCTGAGTCTGAGGTCATGGTCACACCGCCCGGCACTCACTGTGACCCTGGCTGTTCTGGCTAAGGGCATCAGCCCTTTCTGGAGACAAGCACTGTGGCCAGTGGAGATGGATGTTCTGATTCATCAGTCTACTTCATGCGCCCAACCTTGGAATCTGGCGGTGGGAACAGGAGCATGGGAGCCACCGGGATGGTGCGTAGGGGGCTGGACATTACCAGTGGAAGCAGACAGCGGCATTTTCAGAGGAAGCGAGATGGAAGCCAGATAGGTTAAGGCAACCGATGTCCATGACAGCTACCCACAGTGGCCTCGGGTAATGTTACCCAATTTAAGCTGGATGACCCACATCTGCATCCTCCTCAAATAGCCTCCACCAGAGCCCTCTCCCGTGTCCAAGTCTTGGAGAAGAGAAAACCTGGGAGATCCTGAGGCAGCTGTGCAGCCACGGCAAATCTCCTCTTCCATGTCCTCTGTCTAGAACTCTACAAAGGAACCCCAAACATCTCCCACATGTGTTGACTCGAGCACACGCCTCTTTTTGGAGAGAAACTCGTTTTTCTGGTTCATAGCATTTTGCTCCTTGTAATGCTCACTGACTGGAAAGCAGACCTGAAGGAGACCCAAGTAACGCGGAGGGTGCTGAGGCCGGCTTCCCCCAGCCGTTCCCCACTGCTTTCTCCTGCACCTGGAGGGCTGGCGGGACGTCTGGAGGCGTGTCTGCTAGCTGCTGACCGTGGGCACAAAAGCCACACATTAATGATGGTGAGGCTGGCTCCTACAGAATGAGCGGGGCTTCTGCCTCCACCACAAACTGCTCATATCCAGGCTTGTTACAGAAGAACAAAACCAGAGCCAACAATACCTAAGATGCTCCATATTTTGCCACCATGGTCTGGTTTTCAGTTCCATGCAGCAGCAGCCCATTCTGATGGAGAAGGTTCTAAAACGTGGGGACTGGGAGGCTCTGTGGAGTGTCAAGTGCCGCCCCAATCCCATGCGTCTGCCCGCTCCTCAGCTCTCTGACCTCCCTCCTTAGACCTGTCTTCCAGGAGGGAGGCCAGGCCCCAAGATGAGTCTTCGTGTCCTCTGTCTGGAGAATTTAAATGTCACTCATTCATCCAGTTCATCACTCAGTTGACATTGGGCACCCCTCACATTTGCAGGGAGAGGCTCAGACACACACTGAGCAGAGGAGCAGTCAAACACATTGATTATGCTTTTTAGTGGTGGGCAATGATGACTGAGGGCCTCCTAGGTGTCAGGCATCAGGTTTGGCATGTTTTACGTACCATGCCATGTTTACAACAGCCCTCTAATATGAGGAACACTCGTCAGGTTTTCAGTGGCTATATATTTCTCCTCCGTGGGAGGGTACCAGGGCCCCCCCCCCAGACTCCTCTGACTGCGATCTTCGCAGAACTGTCTTTCAAGGTGTGGCACTAGCCATGAGCTAGCTGAGCAAGTAACTCACACTCTGACAAGAGAGGTGCCTCCTAGGATTGAGCAGAAGGATGTAGGAGTGTGGAGGGAAGAGAAGCATGCTGGAAATGATCCATCCCACCTCGGTGCCCTCTCAAGACTGCTGATTAGCCGCCGGCACCTCCATCTGTCTGTTCTCATCCCTTTCCCTGCCTGAATTTCCATCAGGTCCTTTGGTTCTAGGAGCCACCATCTCCTCAATGAGCCCTGATTTTGTTCAATCCAGCCAGTGTTGATTTCTGCTGCTTGCAAACAAAGGACTCTAATTGAAACATGTTCACTATGGGCTCTCTAACCCTGAAAAGGGTGCCAGGGCTGTGAGATAGTGATTTGTTTATATTTATGTAGTAACTAATCTAGCTGGTCCCCAAAATTATATATTGTTTTCTTTTTCTCTATCATAGTAGCCATTTTCCCGTAAGTCCAGTAAAGCATTTAAGACTTTGCAGTTAGAAATGATTATGGAATGAATTGTGTTTCTGCTCCCACTCCCCACCCCCACCTAAATTCATGTAATTCAAGTCCTAACCCTCAATGTGACTGCACTGGAGACAGGACCTATAAGGAGGTAATGAAGGTTAAGTGAGGCTGTACAATGGGGCCCTCATCCAATAGGATTGGTGTACTTATTAGAAGAGGGGGAGATGCCAGGGACCTCTCTCTTTTCACTCTCACACAGAGAAAAAGCCATGTGAAGACACAGGGAGTAAGTGGCCATCTGCAAGCCAAGGAGAGAGGCCTCAGGAGAAAAGAACCCTGCCGCCACCTTGGTCTTTGACTTCCAGCCTCTGGAAATGAATAAATTCCTGAAGGGCAAGCTGCCCAAACTATGGTATCATCTTATGGCAGCCTGAGCTGATGAACAAAGATATTGTGGCAGACTGTAATTTCCAAAGATTCCCCAACAATGAATTTCATTATGTACATTCCTCTTAAAATGTGACTTTGACATTCCTCCTATTGATAGCTGGAATGTATGTTCCATCCCTTTGAAACTGGGTGGGATTCTGGGACTCTTTTGGCTAAAAGAGCATATTGGGACAACTTCAAGTGTGTCGTGTGACTTCTGGGGCTAGCAGGCTGGGTTATCAATGGTTATTCAGGTTCTGATCTGGCCCGTGGGTTCACTTGCTTTTGGGGACCCTGAGCGGCCACATGAACAGTTTGGAGGTGTCCTGAGACCACCATGTTGTGAGGAAGCCCAACTAGCTCTCATGGAGCCACCACCTGGAAAGGCCCTGATAGGATGTGGGAGGGAGGGAAAGGGGGAGAGAGGAAAGAGGGAAGCCCAGACACCTCCCTGCTTTTCTAGTTCTCACTCCAGTCACTGTCTGTCTGTTCACAACTGCAGGAGTGATCATGGGCTACAATCACCTGGCAAAACCCTTCCCAAGCTCTTGATCCCCATAAACCATGAGAGATAATAAAATGTTGGTTGTTATGAGCCACCGAGTTTTGGGGGTAATTTGCTGAATAGCACCATAGAGGCTGACCATCCTGAGGGTTGATAGTCAGGTCTGGATTTGAAGCCAGCTCTGACACTTGCTAGCTGTGTGATCCTGAGCAAGATACGTAACCGGTCTGCATTTCCATTTCCTCATCTGTGTAACAGAGAGAACGATAGAACCTCCCTTGTGACATTGATGAGGCGATTAAAGTAAAGGATACAGACACCACATGGTAACCGTCCCGTAAGCATTAGTTATTGCTATTACGGTATTTGTGTTGTTTTTGTGTACCAATCCAAGAAGATTATGTCAATAGGAAAAAGTCAGAAACACTGAAGTTCAGAACAAGAAGAATGTTAGAAGTCCAACCCAATGCCCCACTTTATAATAGATAAACTGAGACCCAAAAACATACATTAGGGGTCCACTGGAAAAAAAAGAACGCTGCAAACTGAGCAGGAAGAATCCAGCACAGGAAGCCACCATCAGGGCATTCCCAACAAGACCAGAAACCTCAACTCCACGCCTGCACTTAAAATTCCTCATTGTTTTGAATCCAAGGTGGGAGAATTTTCTTGACTCTGAAAACCGTACATCAAGCTCTCGTCAGATGAACTCCGAAAGCCCCATGCATAGATAATGCATCTCCAGATGTGACAGACTGCCGTATTAAGGTCAATGATAGCCTTCAACTTTTCTGCACTTCCTTTAAAAGCAATTATTATTTAAAGGTGGAGAGCATCAAAAGTAAGTCCTCAAGAGTTAATGGGACCATTTTGGCTAGATGCCATCGCTCTGAGAACCTGAATAATGAGACACATTTTAGCCTTCATGTTTCAACAATGCTCAAGGTAATGGCACAGCTATTATCCAGCCTCCGATTGACACAGCCTTCTAAAATGCTCTGTGACAGGTTAAATGGAACCGAATGAGAAATACTTGAGAGATCAGAGCAGATGGAATATTCCATCTACGTGTGTTTTCTATTCAAAGAAAGATAGTATCTCGGCCCAAACTGGGAGCTGCCAAGGCCTCCACCACAGTGTGAAGGGTCTTAGGGTAGGTGCATTCCACTGGGGCCATCAGAGTCTCTGGTGAGGGAGTGGCCTGAAGAGGGCAAGGTTATTCATGGTGCACCTGTTACCTTGCCAAGTCAAGGCAAACCAAGAGGCTGCCAATCGCCTATGTCTTCACTTCTGTGTATCTTCCTCCCCATCCTGAGGCACAGCACAAATGGTCAGGGATGCTGGCCCTTGAGCCACTCCGGTGTAGATGGCCTATGAGGCTGACCACACCATACCACTTACCTACATAGGATTTGCCCTTTAGGGCGAAAAAGGTGATGACCTCTGCCAATGTGTTCTTCCAATATAGCCAGGAAATCAAATTGTAACTAAGTTAAATAAATTAGAGCTATAGGCTCTGAAAGAGCTGCCATTATTATCCAAACGGACCCTTTAGAAGCCCAGGAATCACCCTGTTCTTCCAAGGCGCCTCCTGATGTCTCCATGGAGAACAGCCCACATGCATCTCTGCCTTCTCCCCATGCCTGGCTCTCACCACTTCAAGAACACCCATCACACAGACCACTATTTGTTCATGTGTCTGTCTCTCCTCAGGGCTGCAGGTTCCTCAGGAGCAGGGCACCCTCTGTCACTTCTATATCCAAAACACAATGCTGGACCCATGGTCATTGGATTCAATGTGTCATCCAGTCAGTGCCAACCTTGGCTGCACATTGCAATCACTCAGCGAGATTTCCTTTTGTTTATTTCATCTGTAGATATTTGGGATGTAGTCGTACAATAGAATAACTTCCTTCTTAAATGACTTCCTTCTTAAATCATAACCTTGCACACAGAAAACAGCAAATGATTTCAGACAGAAATTTAGCAGGAATGGTGCTCAGGCTTCTCCCTACACCTGCTGACTCAGGCTTTCCAAGGGTGACTCTCAGGATGTCGGATTTTTTAAAGTGCTTCAGACACAAAGGCTTGGGATGCAGTGGTTGAGAATCATGGTCTAAGGTTTAACAGGTTTCTTTCCACCCACATGTAACCAACTTGGGCCTTACAAAAACTTCATCTGGATGCACTGCTGCTGCTGCTGCTCTCAGGTTCAAAGACTCATTCTTCTATTTTTATCTCGGAGGTTCAGATTATCATTGTGGTTGGTGGTTGGATCATTTGATTTCTCTCCAAGACACAAAACCCAACTCCAAGTATTGAAACCAGGGCATAATCGAAGCCCTGGCCTTCCAGAGACTTCTGGTAGAGTACATCACAGCCCATGCTCACACCCTCCTGTTGGTCCATGAGGGGAGAATGAACGTTTAGATGCTTCTTATCAGAACACAATGGTTTCCATGGTCTTAAGCTATAAAAATTATAAGGATGATAACACGGCACCGGTCACTTACCTAGGAGCTATGATGAATTTGGATTATTGACTGACATTTGGGTCACATAGGGATTCAGGTGGATGGGAGAAGAGAAAGAAAGCATCGAAGTGATGATGAAGTTTAAATAAGAGTCTCATCACGTGCATCTAGATTTCAAAGGTGACCACCAGCCTGCATTCCAGACTATGTGGAGTAGTCTAAGGATGCTGAAAACAAGAATGGCTGCCTCAGTCTTGGTTCCATCCGGGGAGCTGAGCCACCTGGGGTACCATGGAATATGGTCTTAGTTATAGGAGTACCACAGCTATGGGGGAGAGCTTCAGAAGTGAAGGCATGCAAAGGGAAGGTGAGGAATCACACAATATTTTGTCTTCTGTGTCTGGCTTCTTTCACTTAGCATGTTTTTGAGATTTGTCCATGTTGTAGTAGGAATCAATGCTTTATTCTTTCTATGGCTGAATAACAGCCCACAGTATGGCTATTCCAAGTTTTGCTTATCAGTTCTTCTGTTGATAGACATTTGGGTTGTTTCCACATTCTGGCTGTTACAAAAAGAACTACTGTGAATATTCATGTTCACGTTTTAATATAGATATATAGTTTCAATCCTCTGGCCTATATATCTGGGAGTAGAACTATTAAATCATGTGATAATTCTATGTTTAACTTTTTGAGAAACTGACCAATTTCTTTCCAAAGCATCTTGTACCATGTTACATTCTCACCATCAGTGTTGAGTGTTTCTATTTCTTCACATGCTTGCCAATGTCAGTGGTCTTTGGATTATAGTCATCCTAATGCGTGTGCAGTGGTATCTCCTTGTGGTTTTGTTCTGTATTTCCATAATGACGTAGGATGTTGGGCACCATTTTGTGTTGGACATTGGTGTATCTTCTTTGGAGAAATATCTACTCATGTCGATTGCTCATTTTAAAATGGAACTATTTGACTTTTTGTTACTGAGTTGTAGCAATTCTTTACGTGTTCTAGATACTAGGTGCTTATCAGATGATTGGTAAATTTTTTTCTATTCTGTAGGCCTCTTCACTTTCTTGACAGGATTCTTTGAAGTGCAATTTAAAAAAACATTAATAAAATCTGGCTTATCTATTTTATCTTTTATTGCTTGGGCTTTCAGAGTCCCATCTAAGAAACCATTGTCTAATCCAAGGTAATAAAAATGTACGTGCCCATCTATTTTCTTCTAGGAGTTCAGGTTTTAGCTCTTCCAAGTAGATTCTGCACTAATTTTTGTAGGCAGTATGAAGTAGAGTTGCAACTGGGTTGTTTTGCCTGAGGATAACCAGTTGTCTCAGGACCACCTGTTGAAAAGTCTGTTGTTTCCCCCACTGAATTGTCTTGACACTCACTCTTATGGCTTTTATCCAAAAGACAGGCAATACGAATGCTAGTGAGGACACCAAGAAGAGGAACCCTTGTACACTGTTGGTTGGAATGTAAATGAGTGCAGCTGCTATAGAGAGCAGTATGGAGGTTTCTCAATAAAACTAAAAATAGAACTATTATATGATGCAGCAATCCCACTACTGGGTATATATCCAAAAGAAAAATATCTGCATAGGGAAGAGAAATCTGCACTCCTATGTTTACTGCAGCAGTAGTCACAATAGGCGAAATACGGAATAAGCTTAAGTGCCTGTCATCAGATGAATGGATTTTTAAAATGTGGTACAGATACACAGTGGAGTACTATCCAGCCATAAAAAAAGAATGGAATCCCGTCATTTGCACCAAGATGGATGAAACTGCAGGACGTTATTTTTAGTGAAATAAGCCAGGCACAGAAGGACAAATATTGCATGTTCTCATTCATATGTGGGAGCTTAAAAATGAACTTCTAGAGACAGAGAGTAGAATGATGGTTGCCAGAGGCTGAGAAGGGTAGTGGGGAGAGGGTAGTAAAGTGGGGATGATTAATGGATACAGAATTCAGGTTGAGAGAATGAGTAAGATCTAACATGTAGTAGCACAGTAGGGTGACTACGTAACAACAATTACATATTTTACAATTACTAAAAAGGTGGAATTGGAGTATTCTTAACATAAAGAAACGCTAAATGCTTGAGGTGATGGAAACCCCAATTATCCTGATTTGATCATCACACACTGTATGTCTGCATCAAAACATCACATGTACCTCATAAATATGTACACCATTACATATCCAGAACAATCAAAAACAAAAATTTAAAAAAGAAAATCAATTGACCATTGATTTGTGTTTATTTCTGCACTCTCAATTCTATTCCTGTGATCCATATATTCATGTGCCAGTACCATACAGTTTTGATTACTGTAGCATTGTAGTAAGCTTTGAAATCAGGAAGTGTGAGCTCTCCAAATTTGCTCTTTTTCAAGATGGCTTTGGCTATTCTGGGTCCCTTGCATTTCGCTATAAATTTTAAAATCAGTTTGACAATTTCTGCAAAACTGATAGCTGGGATTCTGATAGAAATTGCATAGAATTGGTGATCAACTTGGAGAGTAATATTGCCATCTTGATTAAGTGTTAGTCTAAGTCTGCCAATCCTAAAACATGGGATGTTTTTACATTTATTCCGATCTTCTCTCATTTCTTTCAACAGTATTTTGTAGTTTTCAGAATAAAAGTCTTACTTTTTTTTGTTACATTTATTCTAAGAATAAATGTAATTCTTTTTGATGCTACTATAAAAGAAATGCTTTTTTAAATTTCATTTTCAGTTGTTCATTATTCTGAAATAGAATGTTTGTTTTTTGTATATTCTTTTTTTTTTTTTTTTTCTGAGATGGAGTCTCACTCTGTTGCCCAGGCTAGAGTGCAGTGGTGCAAACCCAGCTCACTACAATCTCTGCCTCCTGGGTTCAAGCAATTCTCCTGCCTCAGCCTCCTGAGTAGCTGGAATTACAGGTCTGTACCACCACACCCAGCTAATTTTGTATTTTTAGTAGAGACAGGGTTTCACATTGTTATCCAGGCTGGTCTAGAACTCCTGACCTCAGGCAACTCGACTTGCCCACCTCATCCTCCCAAAGTGCTGGGATTACAGGCATGAGCCACCATGCCCAGTCTTCTTAAGGTCTTTTTTTCTTTTAAATATAGAACATCATGTCATTGGCACATAGAGACAGTTTTACTTCTTTCTTTCCAGTCTGGATGCCTTTTCTTTTTCCTGCCTGATGTTTTGGCTGGAACCTCGGGTACAATGTTGAATAGAAACTGTAAGAGCAGCCGTACGTGTCCCACTCCCGACCAACCAAATTCTATCTTGCAGACAGTAGTGGGCAGTGCATTCGAAGGGTCTCCTTTATGGAGCATATAATTAAATCAGGGGGATCATTCCATCAAAATAAAAACAAAAACTATTCAGATCCCCAAAGAATTTTAAATCCTAGTGAGCCTGCCGAAATATGTAAGGGGGACCAAGGAAGATTGTGAGCCACTGGTCCAAAGAATCCATTGGAAGCTTCTCTCATAAAGAACTGGTACAGCCAAAGAGGTCACTGGCAAGTAGCCCATATGAGGACAGCAGGGGTAAGCAGACTGCTGGAGGCCACCTGAAGTTGGGAGCAGGTGCAGCTGAGAACTGGTACAACCCGTCCTTGAGAGAGAGCCAAGCAACGGTAGGCAAGGAGGAATGATGTGGGTCAGCGCCAGGTCTGCAAGCTCCCGGCAGAGGCGCGGAGTCGGCATCAGCACGTCGGGGAGAGTAGGAGCAGGATCACACTGAAAAGGCCCTGAATGGTTTAAAAGAGTTTCTCAAGTGCTTGTAGCTCTCAGGGAGTCCATCGGGCTGTTTGCCATTTTTATTCCAGCCAAAGATGTCACAGGAATAGTGCAGGGACTAATCTCGGACTGGCTCTCGCTCCACTGGGTACAAGCAGCCCGCTGACATTGCTGAGATGTATGTGCTGCTCCGTGCTGACCAAGGCAGGACTGCCTGAAGCAAAATTCATGGACAGAATCAATGGGATTGAGATGCCCAAATTGCTCAACTGCAGCAAAATCCATCAACCTCAATGTTGCCGTATTTCAAGAAAAATGGAGGCTCCAGACGGCAAGTTGGTGAAATTCATCTGACCCCTTTTTGTTTCTAGCTAGAGTTCCTGCTCCTTATCAGTGATAATTAATGTCCCTGCAGTGATGCAGCTTTTTCTTTGTCCACAGAGCACCTTGCCCATCACCTTCCGTTTGGCCACCACAGGGCAGCGCTATGGTCAAGAGGTTGGTCTTTGGAGCCAGACAATGCTGGGCTGAAATCTGAGCTCCACTCCTTACTCATTCTGCACCTTGAATGAGTCTTACTTAAAAGTAAGCCTTGGTTCCCTCATCTGAAAAACTGGTATTATAACTAGAAGTGCTCCTGAGGCTGTGAATTAAGTGAGATAAGGTGATGAGGGCTTAGTACAGTGCCTGATAGAGAGTAATCACTAAAGAAAGGCTGAAGAGTGCTATGAATGAGTCATCCCATGGGACAGAAAGGACAATCACTATTATCTTTATGAAATCAATGTAGATTTGCCATTTAGAACTTGGGGACTTTTCTAGAATTGCCTCTTGATACAAGACCAGAGCTAATTCTTAAACCCTATTATTCTGATTTATCATCAATATTCTTCCCACTCCACTCTTCGGGATTTTGCTTCGTGATTAACTTGTTATTCAGCACTGATCAGCAGGTATGTCAATACTAACACAACCACAGAGGCTCTCTATAAGGAGCTTCTGCGATGATAAAATATATTATTCAATGTGGCAGTTGCAGAATGCATCATTATGCACTGGCTTAGGTCTCTGGGAGTCTCCCCACCCCTCACTGAATTCAATGAGGTGCCAGGCCCCACCCACAAAGTCATTCCTCTAAATACACTGCTAGGGACAATGAGGGTGTGGAAGGGGAGGGATTTGCTTCCCATCATCGGGGAGCCATCCTGGTGGCCAGGTGTTCTCTTCCGGGGCGGGGCAAGGGAAAGAAAGCCCACCAGAGCTCCTGAGCACTTAAGAGCCAGGCTAGCTCCTATGACAAAAGCCAGGCACAAGAATTGCCTAGAAGAATCACATCTATGACCAAAGCTGGTTCTTGGATCAACACAAAACTCTTGGCTCAAAACCCAGTCTCTTTCACAGATAATCAGTGAAGGGAACTGATAAGGTAAGGTTAGGGCATTCTTCCCCAAATCACCTCCCTTCCGAGCCTCCCACTCATGCTTACTCATCCATACTTAGTCTCCTCAGTTGGAATTCATTTGGGATTAGATCTTGAAGGAATAGCTGAAAAGTGAATGTCCAGTGTAGACTATAAGCCTGTGGCTTCTCAGGCGTATTTTGGGGTCCATGACATGTTTGCAAACATAACGATTTTGGTGGTATACACGTGGACGAAAGGGAACTTCCAGATTCTTTTGATTGCTTGTTGGCTTGAACAGCATATATTAGGATGCTGTGAAAAAATTCCAGTTACTGTACTATTCAGCTGGCGGCTCTTCAATAGAAGGATGCTCATGAAACAAAGATTTCACGTGCGTGTGTGTGTGTGTGTGTGTGTGTGTGTGTGTGCGAGGCAAGAAAGCACTGGGGAATTCGAGCAGGGGAGTAGCATGATCAGACCTAAAGGTTTAAACAATCGCTTTCACTTCTGTGTTGTGGACAGTATATATATTCTTTAATTCTTATACAAAGTCTTTAAGGGCTTGTTGCCATATTATTATGATGTCTGTGAGATGGGGGCTGAGCTGAGAGAGTGTGAGGAGGGAAGGACAGACTACTTGTGAGATGCTAAGGCAAGTTGATGCCCCCAACACACACACACACACACACACACACACAGCATATGAACATATATATATATATATGAGCATATAAAAATACATATATATAATGGGGGGATCACCTTGCCTTTACATCTCACAAGCAGTCTGTCCTTCCCTCCTCACACTCTCAGCTCAGCCTCCATCTCACAGACTCATGATAACACGGTAGCAAGCCCTTAAAGGCTTTGTGCGCAGCAGTAAAGAGCCCACGTTTTCTTCAGCTTTTATTCTCATCTCCTTTTTCCCCTTATCCTCTTCCTCTAGTATGAGCATGGTGGGCGAGGGGAATGTCAAGGTGAGTTGGAAGAAATAACCAGGTGTATCATCATCTGTAACATCACTTAGCAGTTGACATCCTGGTGTGAATACCTGCCCTTCCACCCTCATCTAGCAGGAGTCGCCCCTGATAAGTACTGGCTGGGGTGGATGGGGTAGAGGGGACAGCTGGAGAACACATGGAAGAGAAGGAACAGAGACAGAGGCGCCTGCTGCCCACAGTCCGGGGACTAGTCCTGCGGGTCTGGACCCCTGGTCTTCAATTGCGTGATCTGGGACTCTCTAAGGCACTCCAGGAGTAACAGCCTTGAAAAGACCCTCCATATGTATTTGTGGATAAAAATCTTGTTTTTGGCAGGAAGAATCACAACCTTCATCAACCTGGGTGGGACAAACAGCACTGAGATATGAACTGAGAAGAGAAAAATTTGACTTGTAAAAGCTATTCTGTCATGGATTTTTTTGTTTTGTTTGGAAACATTCAACTTGTTTTCAATCAATAAGTAGTTATTAAGAGGCCCTGACATCCTAGTTATTGTAGATAAAGTTTTTGACATTTGAAGAAAGTTGGTTTCTAGTTGTAGGAACAGACAACAAAGTATATATAACATTAATACATAATATTTAATATCATATTTATAATATCTAGCTATCTATACATTTTTTTGAGATGGAGTCATGCTCTGTCACCCAGGCTGGAGTGCAGTGGCATGATCTTGGCTCATTGCAACCTATGCCTCTCAGGTTCAAGCAATTCTCCTGCCTCAGCTTCCCCAGTAGCTGGGATACAGACATGTGCCACCATGTCCAGCTAATTTTTGTACTTTAGTAGAGACAGGGTTTCACCATGCTGACCAGGCTGGTCTTGAACTCCCAACCTCAGGTGATTCATCCTCCTGGGCCTCCCAAAGTGCTTGGGATTACAGGTGTGAGCCACCACGCCCAGCCAATAATATCAATATTTTAAAATACTAAATATTATATGTACAATGTTAATTTGTCAGGTAATAAGAAGTGGTAAAATCAATCAACCTATCAAACAGGGTAAACATTCAGAGCACTGCTCTCCAATAGAACTGTCTGAGTTGACAGAAACGTTCTATGATCCACACTGTTCACATAGCCACTAGCCCCGTACCATGCAGTGGTAGGCTGGAGTCAATAGTTTAAATCTGATACATTTTTCAAGCCAGTTGGTAAATGCAGCCATCTTTGAAATTAGCTGTGATGTGAGTATTTACACCATGGGAATTGTCAAGTGCTACAAATTAGAACTTTGTTCTTTCTTGTTAAACAGTCAGTTACTAAACGTTGATCAGCACATCACTGTGTGTGTGTGTGGTCATCGCCACTTGAAATGTGGCTATTGCAACAGAATAACTGTGCTTTAAAGTTTGATTTTAATTAATTTTAACGGAAGCAGCCACACATGGCTCATAAGTACTTCATTGACAGTGTAGATCTAGAAAAGGAGGCCAGTTGCATCTATTTTAGGTAGAGCGGTCTGGGGAGGGTTATCCAATGAAGTAAAATCTGAACAGGGAAGTGAATGATGGGAGAGGCTGAGCCCTGGGGCTATTTGAAGAAAGTACTCCAGGCAGAAAGAACAGTGTGTGTCAAGGTCCTGGGGTAGAAACCTTCCTGGTTTATTCACACGATGGCCAGGGAGTGAGTGTGGCTACACAGAGAAGTCAGGTGCAGAGCTGCAGGCAGTGGGGCTGGGGTCCTTAAGTGAGGTGGGACCATGTGAGGACCTGCTGTCCACGACACGGACTGGAGCTTTGCTCGCCTCAGTGAGGCAAGAAAGCACTGGGGAATTCTGAGTAGCAGAGTAGTGACACAGGAGTTATTAAGAATATATATACATATATATATATAATTAAAAAAAATAATTTTTAGACAGATAGTAAGGGTAAAGGTTTCCAGTGGAAATTTTCCTGTGATAAAATACAACCCCCAAACCATCTCTTTCCTAATGGAAAAGGCCACGTGAAGGGGCAGGCTGGCAAGCTCTGATATGCAAATACAGGCCATTAGAAACCAGGTCCACCTCTCTTCTCGCCTTTGCCCCAACAGATGCCTGGGAACATGGCCACCCCCACAAATCCCCACATGCAGAACATCATGGTGCCCTGCATCTGCACATTAAAAGGCTAGGGCGAATACCCTTTATTTATTTATTTTTTTGTCTGATTGCTCTGGCTAGAACTTCCAATACCATATTGAATAGGAGCGGTGAGAGAGGGCATCCTTATCTAATGCCTGATTTCCAAGGGAATTCTTCCAGTTTTTGCCCGTTCAGTATGATATTGGCTGTAGGTTTGTCATATATAGCTTTTATCATTTTATGATACGTGCCATCAATACCTAGTTTATTGAGAGTTTTTAGCATGAAGGGCTGTTGAATTTTGTCGAAGGCCTTCTCTGCATCTATTGAGATAATCATGTGGTTTTTGTCTTTGGTTCCATTTATGTGATGGATTACATTTATGGATTTGCATATGTTGGACCAGCCTTGCATCCCTGGGATGAAGCCTACTTGATCATGGTGGATAAGCTTCTTGATGTGCTGTTGCAATTTGTTTGCCAGTATTTTATTGAAGATTTTTGTGTCGATGTTCATCATGAATGTTGGCCTGAAGTTTTCTTTTTTAGTTGAGTCTCTGCCTGGTTTTGGTATCAGGATGATGTTGGTCTCATAAAATGAGTTAGGGAGGAGTCCCTCCTTTTGTATTGTTTGATGCAGTTTCAGAAGAAATGGAACAAGCTCCTCTTTGTACATCTGGTAGAATTCATAGCCAAGACAATCCTAAGCAAAAAGAACAAAGCCAGAGGCATCACACTGCCAGACTTCAAACTATACCACAAGGCTACAGTAATCAAAACAGCATGGTACTGGTACCAAAACAGAGACATAGACCAATGGAACAGAACAGAGACCCCAGAAGAAACACTACACATCTACAATCTTCTGATCTTTGACAAACCTGGCAAAAACAAGCAATGGGTAAAGGACTCCATGTTTAATAAAAGGTGTTGGGAAAACTGGCTAGCAATGTGCAGAAAGCAGAAACTGGACCCCTACCTGTCAACTTACACTAAAATTAACTCCAGATGGATTAAAGATTTAAACATAAAACCTAACACCATAAAAACACTAGAAGAAAACATAGGCAAAACCACCAGGACATAGGCATAGGCAAGGACTTCATGACTAAAACACCAAAAGCAATGGCAATAAAAGCCAGGATAGACAAATGGGATCTAATTAAACTCCAGAGCTTCTGTACAGCAAAAGAAACCATCATTAGAGCGAATCAGCAACCAACAGAATGGGAAAAAATTTTTGCAATTTACCCATCTGACAAAGGGCTAATAACCAGAATCTACAAAGAACTAAAACAGATATACAAGAAAAAAACAAACAACCCCATTCAAAAGTGGCTGAAGGATATGAACAGACACTTTTCAAAAGAAGACATATATGAGGCCAACAAACATATGAAAAAATGCTCATCATCACTGGTCATTAGAGAAATGGAAATCAAAGCCACATTGAGATATCATCTCACGCCAGTAAGAACGGTGATCATTAAAAAATCTGGAGACAACAGATGCTGGTGAGGATGTGGAGAAATAGGAACACTCTTACACAGTTGGTGGGAGTGTAAATTAGTTCAACCATTGTGGAAGACAGTGTGGCAACTTCTCAAGGATCTAGAAATAGAAATTCCATTTGGCCCAGTAATCCCATTACTGGGTATATACCCAAAGAACGAAAAATTGTTCTCCTATGAAGACACATGCACACGTATGTTCACTGCAGCCCTGTGTACAATAGCAAAGACCAGGAACCAACCCAAATGCCCATCAATGATAGACTGGACAAAGAAAATGTGGTACATATACACCATGGAATACCATACAGCCATAAAAAATGATGAGTTCATGCCCTTTGTAGCAACTTGGATGAATCTGGAAATCATCATTCTCAGCAAACAGACACAAGAACAGAAAGCCAAACACCTCATCTTCTCAGTTGCAGGTGGGTGTTGAATAATGACAACATGTGGACTCAGGGAGAGGAGCATCACACACTTGGGGCAGTTGGCAGGGGTAGGGGAGAGACAGTGCAGGGTGGGGAGGGATAACATGGGGAGAAATGCCAGATATAGTGTGCATCTAAAGTTAAATAAATTTGAAAAAAAAGGCTAGGGTGGGAGGGTCAGGTTTTTTCATCGGCTATGTAAGTGACATGTCTGGTCAAACCAATCCCCTAAGCCCTGTGGAAATCAGGCACTACCTCCACTAGCCTCCACATATAAGCAGCCACTTTTCTGCTGCACGCGGGGTTTTCTCTTTGTTCAAATCCCGTCCCCGCCGTGCCTGTACAGGGGAGCTGTTGTCTTCTTCCTTCCTTCTTTCTTGCCTATTAAACTTTTCACTCCTTAAAACCACTCCACGTGTGCCCATGTCAATAATCCTGTCGGTGTGAGACCAAGGACTCTGGTGTTCCTCCAGTCATTAGAGCCATATCAGTAGCATGATCGGACCTAAAGGTTTAAACAATCACTTTCACTTCTGTGTTGTGGACAGACTGCGAGCAGAAAGGGATGGGGTGGGAGTTGTAGGGAGGCCAGTTAAAAGACTTTTCAGCTTTTTTCAAGAGAGCCCCAAACTAGAAATGACCTGCGTGTCTATTAATAGGTGACTGGATTTTCAAACTGTGATATATCCACGTGGTAGAATTCTACTCAGCAACAAAAAGAAATGAACTCAGACACAAGCAGGGCAAGGACAGGTCTCAACATCGTGCTGAATGAAGGAGCCCCACACAAAAGGGAGCAGACCATATGATCCTGCGGGTATGAAGTTCCCGGACTGGCAAAATGGACCGAGGGAGATGGGGAGGCTGTTCCTTGACTACGAAGGGGCACCAGGGAGCTTCCTAGGGTGACTGGAACACTGTAGGTCTTGATGAGCAGTCCTTGAAACTGATTACATGGGGCACTTAAGATCTATGCCTTTCACTGTGTGTGCCTGTGTATACATGCACATGTACATGCACACACACACACACACACACACACAATTTATATGTATAAAAGACTATACTGAATCCCAGAGAGAGACCAAAGTAGCTCATTCTTGGGCAATTGGTGTAAAATTGCCAAGAATGGTTAGCGTGTCAGATTACGGTCAAGTTCTTCATCTGAGAGCTAGAACAAAATAGTGAAGTTGATCTGGGAAGAGGGTGAGCAAATGCCAGCTGAACAGTTGCTTGAAGGGCCTGAATAGAACAAGGAGGATGGGTGAGGAAGAGCAGGAAGCAAACCTCACTGAGCTCCCTGGAACCAGATACCAGCCCTGTGTGGGGCATGCTGCCATAGCACAGCACGTGAGATCCGTGCACAGCCAATCACACCAGAAAGTCCCTCCATCAGTGGCCGGGTTTCCAGAACACCCCGGCGCCCCTTTCTTGCTTTGCTGTCCCGCTGTCGCTCTCAAATGGGCTGAGCTAGTAAGTTTCTAGAATAAAGTAGCAGCTGACAGCCTTAGGATCACTATGATGTCTTGACATTGTTTCTTTCTTGAATTTCACACTAGTAGCAGCACTAAAAGTGCTGAAGTGTGTGTGTGTACGCGCACACATGCACACGTTTAGAAGCATCTAAAAACACATTCTTACAGATCTGCAGTAATTCCGCAGCTGTTGCAAATTCTCTGCGAAGACTTGGTTCAGGTGACATTGGCAATGAGGTATAATGGTCACCAAAACATCCCCGGGACTGCCTGAGCTGAGAGGCTGGCCTTGTCAAAATCTCTCCTCCCACAGTGTAATTTACTTGTCATTGTTTCTCCAACGATGCTGAGAACGTAAAAAGGCAAGTGAAAAATAGAGAAAGAAGGCATGTTGTCAAGGAAACAGCATTTTTTCCAGAAGCTGTCTTTTCGAAGTCTTAGCGACCCACACGTGACAGGGCAGGGCTGTGAAAAGTCCCTGAGGCTGACTGTCTGGGAGGGAAAGTCTGCTGGGTGGGACGGTCCTTTGACTCTTGGCTGGTAGATTTTCCTTGGGCTAATTTCCTCCCAAACCATTTTCACTCCTGTGCCCAGTTTCATGTGTTCTCTTAATTACTTTTCCCATTATTGAGAAAGGTTAGATTCCCCCGGCTCTTGCCTCACTCACCACATGTCCATCTTGGAGATAGGAATGTCCAGAGAATGCTGTCACTTCTCAAAGTTAAAGTCACCAAGGGCTCTGAATAAAGGTGGCAAGGATCTTCAAAACAGTAATGCTTCAATGTAAGACTCTGAAAAGGTCACAAGCAGACGTGCCTACAAACGTGTCCTCACCCAGCCAAGAACCCGACGGTGAACCTGATGGCGTTCTAGGTCCAGAAGGCGTCGCCGAGTAGACCACAATGTCTCCGTGAATTATTGCATTGTCGCGTTTCTAAAATCCAATCCACGCACATCGCGTCAGACCCCGTCTCCCAAGTATGAGCGGAAATCTCTGACCATCCAGGAGAAGCCATTTTTTACGGACTGGACATCTCAGTGTCTAACCTTGAAGCGTTACGAGCTGTAAACATGACATACAGCTGCCGCAAAAGGAAAGGTGGATGCAAACCAGACCAGGAGGAGGAAGAAGGGAAAGGCGCTTTGCTGTCCCTCAGAAACCTCCGCGCCCTCCATCAGCTCAGTATTCGCGTCCAGCGGGATGGCTGGAAGGACAGGGGCAGAATGCTTCTGCGACACCTTCTTACGGCCCGAGACTGGAGGCCTTGCATCCCAGAGCGCAGTCCCTCAACCTCGGCACTACTGATGTTGGGGATGGATGAAGCTTTGCCGTGGCGGGCTGTCCTGTGTTTTCTGGGGTGTTTTGCAGCATCCTGGCCTCCACCCACTAGATGACAGTAGCACCCTCACTCCCCAGTAGTGGCAACCACAAATGCCTCCAGACACTGCCACATTCCTTCGGGCAAGGGCTGGGGGAAATATCCCCTCCGAATTAAGACCACTTAAGAGTTAAAAGGGAGCCCGGGTGCGGTGGCTCATGCTTGTAATCCCAGCACTTTGGAAGGCCGAGGCGGTGCCTGTAATCCCAGCTACTCAGGAGGCTGAGGCAGGAGAATCGCTTGAACCTGCGAGGAGAGGTGAGCAGAGATTGCACTACTGCACTCCAGCCTGGGCAACAGAGCGAGACTTCGTCTCAAAATAAAAGAAAACGGAACCTTAGTTCAGCATTACTCTTGAAGCCTGGGTCCCTCTTCCTGCATCCTTTCAGATGGCCAACAGGCTCTGCTCACACTTTTCGAAGATGTTTTTATTTTTAAGAAAGCCTGTTTCTTGGGCTGCTCACCTCTACTTGTTAAGAAAGCCTTCCTCTAATCCCCTCTCCTCCCCTCCCCTCCTTTCCTCTCCTTCCCTCCCTCCCTCCCTCCTTCCCTCCTTCCTTCCTTCCTTCCCTCTCCCACCTCCTTCCTTTTTTTTTTTTTTTTTTTTGAGGCAGGATCTTACTCTGTCACCCAGGCTGGAGTTCAGAGGCATGACCACAGCTCACACAGCCTTGAACTCCTTGGTTCAGCAATACCCCTGCCTCGGCCTCCCAGGTAGCTGGGACTACAGGCATGCACTACCATGCTTAGCCAGTTTTTAAGATTTTTTGTAGAGGTGGAGTCTCACTCTGTTGCCCAGGCGGGTCATGAATCCCCCGGGCTCAAGCTATCTTCCCGCCTTGGCCTCCCAAAGTGCTGGGATTACAGGCGTGAGCTGCCACACTGCCAAAAAGTGTTTCTTTAATTCAACTGAACTCTTCTTCCTTGGAATGTTTCCACGCGGCTGTTTTCCTTCCTTCATCACAGCCCTTTTAATATGAGAGCTCGGCCATTCTATCTCCCACGAGAAGAGACATAGAAATGAGAAGTAAGGTGTTCATGGGAGACAAGAGATCTGGGAGGGAGACTGAGCCAGAGTGCAGAAATGTACGTATCATCATGTATGGGACATGGAAGGCCCCAAAGATTCTACCTGCCTATGACGTCAACGTGCTCCTAGAAAATCCGCCCGCTGGACACCTGCTGCCCTCCTTCTGCTCACTGGAGAGCTTCCCTGGAGCTGCGGGGGCCTTCTTCCCCCACGTTTCATTCTGCCCCATTCCAAGTTCACAACCTCGGCCAGTTCTGTGATCTGATAAAACCTCTCACCACTTTTCAAGATGAAAGCAGCTTAGAATGCCTTTCCCTTAGTCTCTCCATTTGAAAGGAATTACTTGAGACCAGTGATGGCTTCATCCTCGGGCACCGGCAAACATGGAACAGCTCTCTGAAGCGTGGGAAACCAAAGCCCAGCTCTGCAGTGTTTGCTGGTTTCTGTGCTGCAAATGCTCGTCAGTCTAAGCTTCTGCAGAAGGATTCTGAACTGGAGTTGGAAGAGATGGGAGGAACATATCTGTAGCATTGTTACCATTTAGATACAATAAACATGAATGAACTCAAGAGCACAGATCACAGCAACACAGAATGTAATCACCAGGAACCGAAGAGCTTCGAGTGTTTATTATCTTTGTTTTTCATTTTGTTTAACTCTATTATTACATATATTTACTACTTTTGTTTATGTAATTTATATTATATGGAAGCGTAATGACAATGAAATACGTTGTACTTGTATATAACATCCTTTCTGACGGTGGCTGTGTTTAAACCCACTCGCTCCATTCCTGGACAGTTTCCCACGGGGCTCTGAAGAGCCAGTTCCACAGATGTCCATACACCATTGCTCTGGTTCACAGAAATGTATTTAACAAACACCTGTACAAAGTTTGCTCTTGGCAGGCTCTGCTGTAAACACTTTATCCTGATCTTTATAACAACTGCATTTTACAAGCAGGGATACTGAGGCACAGAGGTAGGAAGCTTGACAACCACTGCAGAGTTATGAAATGCTGGAGCAAGGACAGGAGCCCAGGAAACCCAGGTGGTGTGCTGCAGCAACTGCGACGTGTGGGAGAATCTTCTGGAGCCCTGGAGCCCCTCAAAGACTCACAAGTGATTACCCAGGGGCGCCATGGCCCCTTCGGCTGCTTGTCTTCTGCCTCTTGAGCAAGATTCCTTCCTTCCTTCTCCCCTCCCTCCTCCCCCCTCCCCTCCCCTCCCCTCCCCTCCTTCTCCCCCTCCCTGCCTCCCCCCTCCCCCACCTTCTTTCTCTCTCTCTTTCTTGTTTTAAGACAGGGTCTCTGTTGCCCAGGCTGGAGTGCAGTGGCATAATCACAGCTCGCTGTAACCACAAACTCCTGGACTCAAGTGATCCTCCTACCTCAGCCTCCCAAGCAACAAGGACTACAGGTGTGTGCTACCACGCCTGGCTAATCTTTTAATTTAATTTTTTAGCAGAGATGGGGTCTTGCTCTATCACCCAGGCTGCTCACCAACTCCTGCCCAGGACTGCTGGGCTCAAGTGATGCTCCTGCCTCAACCTCCCAACGTGCCAGAATGACAAGCATGAGCTTCCGCGCCTGGCCAGCAAGCATTCTTTATTTTATTTTTGGCTCTTACTCACATACACACCCATCTGCCCACTCATCCAGGAATGTGCTGGGCTCTTGCTCTGTGCAAGGTTGGTGCTGGGAGATAAGCATCTGTGGGAGACTCACAGGCATGAGGGGAAAGGGAACTCTGTGGGTGGCTCAAGGTGTGGAGCTGGGGCTTTGGGAAGAGGGTGCTTGATACAGAAGAGGCAGAAGGAGGAGATGAAGGGCCCTCACACGTGACACCTTCCACGTGCTCCAGACTTCGGCAGAGGCTTCTCAGCAGCTTTGCAAGGACTGGTGAGGTCTTACACTCATTTCCTCACGAGGAAACAGGGGCTCCACCAGGTCAAGCAGAGTGCCTCCAGCTCCGCAGCTGGGAAGCGAGGGACCACCAAGCCCCACTCCCCTTCCTCTGAAGGAGGCCAAGGCGGCTCAACGCACTTCCGCATCTGGCACCAAACCATGGAGGCCACGTGGAAGGTTCTGAGCATCACTTTTTGAGAAGGCAGGATTCAGAATCTGGTTCCAGAATCCGCCTGCTGGGGTGGGGCCTGCGCTTTGATGCTCACTCCCTGTATGGCTCGGAGCCATGAACTGGACGCTGTCAGGCCTCAGCTTCCTCATCCGCAGGGCGGCAGGTAGTGAGCGTGCTTATGGTGATGGGTGGATTCTAGGGCGTGATGCTGGAAAAGCCCTTGGCCTGGGGCTGGGGACCTGTGAGCACCCTGGAAGGTTTCCTGCTCTCTCTGGACAGCAGAGAGGTGAAGAGCCGTGGCCCCAAAGCCATCAGCCTGGTGAACATCCTGCCCCAATTCCTGATATGTGTGCAACCTCGGTCACACTTCACAGTCTCCCTGTGCCTCGTTTTCTACAATGAATAAACAGCATTAGGGCTGTAGAAGGGATTAAATGACCTACGCATGCTGAGTGAGTCACACCTAGCAGCCCCTGTACACCCTTAGAAGGGGTCACGGCCGCTGCCATGACTAGACTGGTGGAAATACAGACCCGACTCCAGCAATGATACATTTGGGCACCTAGATGTTTCATCAGGATAAAAGCAGAACGGACCATGCACAGGCCTGGATTCCATGAGCAACTCACGTGCACCTGCTCATTCCTGTCTTCAGTTCACATTGATTAAACATCTACCATGAGCCAGAGACCGTGCAAGGAGCTGGGAACAGTGTGAGGAGCTGGGGAACAACAGAGGCTCCATCCCCGCCCTCTCTGAGCTGACAGGGAAACTCTATTCACAAACCCTTTCCAAGCGGCTGGATCCTTTTTGGTGAATGACGGGCCGGAAGACGATGCAGGACTTCGCGCTCTTCCTGCTCAGATAATTTCTAAGGCCTGTGTCAAGGCTTCGTGGCTTCTCCCTCTGAGGTTCTGTGCCCCCTCATGCCAGCGTGGCCCCAGGAGGAGGCTGTTCAGGTCTCACAGTCACACTCCTGACTGGGATGACACATCTATACCCTAAATGCTAATAAGTGGGAAACCTGAGAATTCCCAAAATTCAGCTCTAACGCGGTCCTCACAGAGGAGAGCTCTTCTTTCACTACAGTCCAAAGAAAGCCCCGGGGTGCTTCAGTAACTGGGGCTGCAGCCTCAGAAAAGCGGGTGCAGCCAGACACCCCAGCTCCCGCATAGGCTGGCCCTGCCTGGGACTGGGCACTGTTACTACCTTGCAACGCTGCGGAAGCTGGCGGAGACCTCTGATGTAAAGCTGTTAACTATCTCAGACTCCTGGCACAAGCTTAGAGGCTCACTGCTGTCTACTTTAGCTTAAGAAATACAGAGGTTTTAGATTCAGTGAGGAAGGTCCACGTAGAATAATCACAGAAGCCAAATGTATCAAATTGACTGGGCCCTACGGTCCATGAATTCAAGGAGGAAGGTCAAAGAGATTTCGTCTTTCTTTGTGAGGCAGGCCCTCACTTTGTCGCCTGAGCTAGAGCGCAGTGGCTCAGTCATATCTCACCACAGCCTTGAATTCCTGGCCTCAAGCAATCGTTGCGCCTCAGCTTCCAGAGTAGCTGGGACCACGGGCACGCACCATCACACCCAGCTAAATTTTTAAATTATCTGTAGAGATGCTTTCCCACTACGTTGCCCAGGCTGGTCTCAAACTCCTGGGCTCAAGCAATCTTCCCACATCTGCCTCCGAAAGTGCTCAGATTACAGACATGAGCCACCATGCCTGGTCAAAACCAAGATGCTCCCCCCCCATGATTTACTGCCAAAATTGTCCTCATTCCTCAAACAATCATTTTTGTGTGTGAGGCACTGTGGTAAGCACCCAATCTATATTAATTCTGACCGTTCTCACAATATTCACATGAGAGAGATACTGTTGTCATCACCACCATTCCCATTATCTGGAAGAGGAAACTGAGCTCAATGTAGTTAAGAAGCTGGCTCAAGGCCACATTGCAGATAAGCAGCGGAGCCGGGCCCAGGTCCACCTCGGCTGGGGGTTGGCAAACAATTCCTCTAAAGGGCCACAGAGTAGATGGTTTTGATTTCTCCGGCCACGCAGACTCTTGCAACTGCTCAACTCTGCCACTGGAGTGTGAAGACAGCTGTGGCCAAAATATAAACCGATGAACATAACAGGGCTCTGATAAACTCGATCAAAACATACTGCAGTGTGAATTTCATATGATTTGCACTTGTCACAAAATACTTTTTATTTTTTTTCCCAATGGTTTTAAAATATAAAAGCTACAGGCCATCTCCCTGGCTGTGCAAAAGCAGGCGACCTGCCAGACTGGGCCTGTGGGCTGTAGTTTGCCAAGCCCTACTCTTTTCTTTCTTTAACTTTTAAGTTCAGGGGTAAAAGTGCAGGTTTGTTACATAGGTAAACTTGTGTCACGAGGGTTTGTTGTGCAGAATATTTCACCCCCTAGGTATCAAGCCTAGTATCCATTAGCCGTTTTTCCTGATCCCCTCCCTCCTCCCTCCCTCCTCCCTCTGAAATGCCCCGGTACCTGCTGTTCTCCTCTAGCTGTACACGTGTTCTCATCATCTAGCTCCCACTTACAAGTGAGAACGTGCGGTGCTTGGTTTTTGTTCCTGCTTTAGTTTGCTAAGGATAATGGGTTCTAGCTCCATCCACGTCCTTCCAAAGACATGATGTCATCCTTACCCACCCCTACTCTTAGGCAACCTATATGTACGTCGATGCTGAATGACTTGGTTTGACTTGTCCAACGTTGTCATAGGCCAGCCTTATGAGGTCTCTCTCTTAACTTTTTATGATGAAAATTTGCAAATTCACACAAAAGAGGAGAGAATGGTGCCATACATCGTTAAGGCACTGGCCCCCAACTATGACAGGTAGGCAGCGTTGTGAGACCTCTTAGCATAAGTCGGGAGTGTTGCGTAGACAGGATTCAACGAGCAGGTGCGTCTGAGTTCTTGTAGCGTCTCTCTGGCATGCAAATAATTTAGGAGGCTTCTGTGCCCTTGCTGTGGCTCCGGTAATGCTGCATTGAGAAGGACTGAAGCCTGGAGCATTGTCTTTTCACCTTCCAGTGAGCTACCAGATAGGACAGGTGCTGTCTTAAAACGAAATGCCTAAGCACTTTCCCAGTTCGATTAGAAGCAGAGACTGGATAGGATTTAAATACTCTCCACTCTACCTACGGGAAAAGAAAGCCCGGGATGAGTCCAGCCGACACAATTCCTCATGTTCTTTGGGCCAGCAACCTGGGATGGAATTCCTTCCTGAAAGGAGGCCATCCTGACTCCCACTCCTCTGCTCAGCCTTGATGGCCTCCTGATGCTAAAAAGAGGCAGAAGTGAGCCTTTGCTGGCTTGCCACAATGATTCATTTTGTTTAAGAACTATAAGTGCTTAGAGATTAAAAAAATAAAAAAACAACAGTGTTTTTCAATAAACAGCTGAGGGCTAAATTGAAGATGGAAACGCAGTCACAGTCATCTCGAATGAGCATTCATTAAGCGCCTATCCGCATGTGGGATGGGCTTTAGAGGAAATGATGCATTGACCTACTTTTTTCCAACAGAGATGCTTCACCTGTTTGGGTTTTGGTAGTCTGCAAACTGTTGCGACTTTAAAAATAAGTGCTCACAGACTTAGGGACTTGAGCTTGTAGACTACGGAATGGCTTGAAGCCCTAGTAAGAAAACGCCTTTGTCTTGTTATGCCACCATGTTCTCCGGTAAAGCATGACTGTTAAGAACACACGTTCTCACCCCCAATTTTCATCATGGAGAGACCAAGACCAAGTTTCATTCTACAGGAACTTATCAATAAGATGGTAGCTGCCCATCCTAATGTACTCTATTAGTTGTCTCAGTTCTTATCCCATTCTGGAGCCCAGAAAGGGCGTTTGCAGTGCCCTTCTGGCGGACGGGCTGTCCAATTCTTCATCTCTGGGCTGAACTTTAGCTAACAGAACACAATGGAAATGATCCTTCTGCTTCCAAGCTTCAGCCTCACGCTGCGGGGGTGCTCTGCTTATTCTTTTCTTCTCTGCTATTGCTACAAGGAAGACATTCCCAGGCTAGCTTGGTGGCCCAGGACGAAGCTGAGATACTTACAGTGCAGAGTGCATCTACCCAACTGATGTGTGTGAGAGTCTAGCCATGATTAGCAGGAAGACTAGCAGAATTCCCAGACCAGCCCACGCCAAATCGGCCAGCCCATTCCCTCTCCCAGGCAACCTTCACAATAGAGAGAAATCACAAATGAATGCTGTTTTAGGCCACTGAGTTTAGGGGCGGTCTGTTACACAGCAGTAGCTAACTAATATGTCAACTCACCTTAAATCAAACTTAAGCAAACTACAAGCAGAAAGCTATTTTTTTTCTGGAAAAAAATAGTTGTGATATATTCTAAATCCAAGTGAAAGTGAGATTTTATGTACAGATGTGGTTTATGAGTATTTATGTGGATAATTAAGGCTTTCCTATGGAATGCGGGAAGTTTAATAAAATTCTTTGCTTAGGAAATATTGTAGGCAAATATAAATATCCAGTGCTGCTCAAATCTAGCTGTGCAATACATCAGTCTGAAGATCCCTCACTTGTGCCCGACTGCCACGGATCAAACATTTACTGGTCAGGGAGTGAGGCCCAAATATTTTCTGCAAAACTCCCTGAATGTCTGCTTGCCTCATGCAGCTAAGGCTGAGAAACACTGAGCTCCAGGATGCTAAGATCTAAATAGTTAAAATGTAGTAGAGATTTTAGCAGATTCTGTGTTTTGTTTTTTCTCTAACACTAAATGCATTTCCCAGTCCCCATCAATATCAGATCAGACAGGTGGCTTTTTTCTAGATGACTTTATGATGTAGACAGGAAATGCTGTACTTCCAGGCTGGAGGCAGCTGCAAGCCACGTGAGAAATGTTCTTTTCTTCACCCTTTCTCTCCCATTACAATCTCCCAGAGTCATTAAGCCCCGTCCTGTGGCCTTGCTTGATTTTACATTGTACGGGCTTTGAAATGTGACGATGTGCACGCCACAACCCTCTCCTCACTTTGCCAGGAAGGATACCAACTCAGAGTTGCTGCTGAATCCCTATCTTGTGGACACAGGCATCAGACATTGCTGTTTTCATTCCAAGTGAATTAATCCCACAGACAGCCTTTTTTGATGGTACCCTGCCAGTGACAGGGAACTCAGAGGAGAATGCAGGGGTGATCGGAGACCGGCTCTCAAGGGAAGTTTGCCCTTTGCTGCCCACCAGGAGGAAAGCAGGAACTCAGCTGCTAGCGCACGTCCTGGGGCCCAGAAGACGGCTTGATTTAATGTCTGGACAAAGTCAGAGCAAAAGTCACTGGTAAAGCAGACACAGAAAGGTCTGGCTCCCGAGCCGCTGGTGGAAGTGGACGGGGACAGCAAACCACCTACCTCCCTGGGTCAGTCCCAACCTGGTCACTTGCCAGCTGTACAGTCCTGAGAGGCAGGGCGTCAGCTTCCTCATCTGTAAAAGGGTTGGCTCAGGGTCTGCCTCGTACAGGATGGCTGGGAGGCTTCTATGAAGTTACACATGGAACCCTGAGGCCAGTGTTCCCGTTATATTCACTCTACACAGATTAAGGGGCCAGCAAATATTGAGATAGACATTTGAAAGAACTGAAAGGAAATTCGATGACAAAAGAGATGGGACTTCACTGTGTGATCTTCTTCTCCTGCCTTCTGTCCTCCCCCAAATAAAGCGGTCTTCAGTATAAACTTAAACCTGAATTTTTTTATTGAGATATAAATCACATGCCATGTAACTCACCATTTAAAAGTGTATTCAGTGTGAATTCATATATATTCACAAAGTTGTGCAACCATCTCTATTATTTAATTCCGGAACATTTTCTATTGCCCCAAAGTGCAAGGGCACGCCAGTTAGCAGTCCCTCCCCATTCCTTCCCCCACCTGCACGTGCAACTGCTAATTTGTTCTCTGGTTCTGAGGACTTGACTATTCTGGGCATTTTGTATAAATGGAATTATGTCTAAATGGAATGGAGATAAGTACAATAGGTGACTTTTTGTGTGTAAGCCTGAGTCATTTTATAGAGGAAAAAAAATTGCAGGTAACTTCCTAAATGCCTAAGAAATGACATTTTGAGTTGGGGGCGGGGTCTTATCTTCTGGCTGTTACCTGATCTTCCCATCTGCTAGCAGGTGCTTGCATGGAATTCTGGAAATGGGGCTCCCAGCCACAGCCCTTCTGCAGAATGACTGCCACATCCTCACATCCCCACCTGTGGTCCCTTCCACGTGTAGCCTTGGTACTGGATCCCGTGCTCTGCGGGGAGGAGTTGTTGGGTAACTCGTTGTCCTGGGCAAAGAAGTATTCCAAAGCGGGCACTGTCGGAAATGTGTGACAACTTCTCACACACAGTAAAACTGAGACACAGATAAATCCCGTGGCTTCACGCCAAGCTGCGGTCTTTAAGAACGGGGCAGGTTATTTCCGAGACATACTATGTGGTACCAATTTGTGCAGCTTGCCACTGTGAAGTTTTCAACAGACCACTGCTCAAAGAAGAGACATATTCATAATTCCAGAATTCTTAGCAAAAATAAGGGATTGCATGGAGTGGCACAAACGGGCTATGTTGTAATTTCTTCTCCCGGGATGTCAGAATTTTCTCCGCTTCAGTGAGTGTTCTCACCGGGCATTCTAATCACTATGACAAATATCAAAACATTGCGTCTGCTGTTGCTGCAATCTTACTTAAGGAAATGCGTCTGGATATAAAACATGGTGTTCTGCTGCTTTGCTGCAAGACAAATTGTGTCTTATTGAAGTTGCCCATTTGGCAGTTGGCAAACATCCCTAGATGTGATGCTTTTCTGGAGTTTCACAGTGTGTGCCAAAGGCAGTGAGGACTTTGAGCAACAATTGAGGAAGCTGGGGTACTGTGTATCCAGGAACACAGACCTCCTGCAAATGGTGGGCCCAGCGTGCATGTGGTTCCTCTCCTAAAGAAAACCTGCCAGACCAGAGGTTCTGAAAGTGCCTCCTGGACCAGCAGCACCTGCATCACCGGGAACTACTTACAATGTAGATTGTCAGGTCTTCCAGACTTGCCACAGCAGACGGTCGTGGGTGGGACTCAGTACCTGGGCAGATTAAGACCTTCAGATGTGAATGCTTCCTCAAGTTTAAGAACCATAGTTCTAGAATTTTATAACTGGATGATTCATCAATGCCAGGAATTTGTGTAACAGGGACCCAAGATCACAATAAAGCAGTTTGTTATCAGGAGCATCAGGCATTTTCAAGATGACATGGCATGCAGTAGGTGACTGGTGACCCCCAAACATACATTGACGTTTGGGAAACGGCCAAAGTGACCTACTTTGGAGAAATGATTTTCGCAGATATAACTAAGTTAGGCATCCTGTGATGAGAACATCACAGACTCTCTAGGTGGGTCCTTAATCCAGTAACAAGTGTCCTTACTGGAGACACGAAGGAGAAGCTGGGAGCAGAAGACACATGAAGATGAAGACAGAGGCCAGAGTGAGGATGAAGACAGAGGCCGGAGTGAGGATGAAGACAGAGGCCGGAGTGAGGATGAAGACAGAGGCTGGAGTTTAGGTGAAGACAGAGGCTGGAGTTTAGGTGAAGACAGAGGCCGGAGTGAGGATGAAGACAGAGGCTGGAATGTGGATGAAGGCAGAGGCCGGAGTGAGGATGAAGACAGAGGCCGGAGTGAGGATGAAGACAGAGGCCGGAGTGAGGATGAAGACAGAGGCCGGAGTGTGGATGAAGACAGAGGCCGGAGTGAGGATGAAGACAGAGGCCGGAGTGAGGATGAAGACAGAGGCCGGAGTGAGGATGAAGACAGAGGCTGGAGTGAGGATGAAGACAGAGGCTGGAGTTTAGGTGAAGACAGAGACCGGAGTGAGGATGAAGACAGAGGCCGGAGTGAGGATGAAGGCAGAGGCCGGAGTGAGGGTGAAGGCAGAGGCCGGAGTGAGGATGAAGGCAGAGGCCGGAGTGAGGATGAAGACAGAGGCCGGAGTGAGGATGAAGACAGAGGCCGGAGTGAGGATGAAGGCAGAGGCCGGAGTGAGGATGAAGGCAGAGGCCGGAGTGAGGATGAAGACAGAGGCCGGAGTGAGGATGAAGACAGAGGCCGGAGTGAGGGTGAAGACAGAGGCCGGAGTGAGGGTGAAGACAGAGGCTGGAGTGAGGGTGAAGGCAGAGGCTGGAGTGAGGATGAAGACAGAGGCCGGAGTGAGGATGAAGACAGAGGCCGGAGTGAGGATGAAGACAGAGGCTGGAGTTTAGGTGAAGACAGAGACCGGAGTGAGGATGAAGACAGAGGCCGGAGTGAGGATGAAGACAGAGGCCGGAGTTTAGGTGAAGACAGAGGCCGGAGTGAGGATGAAGGCAGAGGCCGGAGTGAGGATGAAGGCAGAGGCTGGAATGTGGATGAAGGCAGAGGCTGGAGTGAGGATGAAGACAGAGGCCGGAGTGAGGATGAAGACAGAGGCCGGAGTGAGGATGAAGACAGAGGTTGGAGTGAGGATGAAGACAGAGGCCGGAGTGAGGATGAAGACAGAGGCCGGAGTGAGGATGAAGACAGAGGCTGGAGTGAGGATGAAGACAGAGGCCGGAGTGAGGGTGAAGACAGAGGCCAGAGTGAGGATGAAGACAGAGGCCGGAGTGAGGATGAAGACAGAGGCTGGAGTGAGGATGAAGACAGAGGCTGGAGTGAGGATGAAGACAGAGGCTGGAGTGAGGATGAAGACAGAGGCTGGAGTTTAGGTGAAGACAGAGGCTGGACTGAAGGTGCAGATGGAGGCTACACCCTCTGTCTTCAGAGGGTCCCTGGCTACACTGGTAGGTAGCATTTTATAACTAACAGCGTATGGGATGAAAAACCCTGTTCCCAGGGTCACTGTATGCAAAGGAGCCTGGCACACCTAATCTCAGATGAATCCAGGCCAAAGCTGAGCCCCAGGTGTTTGAAGTCCTTTGCTGCAGAGTCCCTGATGCAGGTGTCATCCCATAGCCTTTCCTGATGCCAACAGGGATATCATCTCCACTTGGAATTCACAGAAATCATCAGGATAGCAAGTTTAATATAGAAAGGTCTGTCTTGATATCATCCAATCTTCCGTCAGCATGGTGGTATTTCCCAGCCACTCCATGCACACGTGTTCCCTGGAAGGTAACATGGAGTCCCCTCAGGCTCCAGTGCATAATGGCCTACTAAGGCTCCCAGGAGTTCTGCCATAAAGAACTCTGTTTCCCTTTGACAAACTTAGTATTTCCCAATCTTGCATGGAGACAGGGCCTCTGACTCAGAACTGCTAGCATCTCACAAGACAGGAAAGTTCTCTGGAACACAGAGACGTGGGGAAATTACGCTGCTTGTTTATAATTGGCCAAGCAGGTGAAAAGATGCATGGGGCTGCAGAGAGTGTCTTTAATCTTGTATTATTTCATGGTGTCAAACATCAATATAGAAACCCAGGTTATTAGACAGCCCAAAAGTTTGTAGGAGCACAGAGCCCCACCCCTCCTGGGCCATCTTTGTCAAGAGGCACTGGGTATGCACAGGTACCTCCCTCAGGACCTACCTGCAGGTCTCTTGGGGAAGCACCATGGCTGTCAGCAGTGTTTCTTTCCTCACCATAACCCTAAGCTACCCCCAGACTGCAGACAGCAAGAGCAGTTTGATTTTCAGGGAACTGAGAATACTGCTTTTTGCTCCTAACTAAATATTTCCAAATTTCCTACTTGAACATTCCTAGAAATTTGACTTCAGAATATCCTTTTTTGGTGAGCTTTTATTTTATTTGTATTATTCAACAAGTGCTTATAGAGTGCTGACTTCAGGCCAGCCACCATCTAAATAGCTTGAGATATCAATTCATCCAATCTTCTACATGGCCCTAGCAGGTAGGAATTAACATTATTCACATTTTATAGATGAGAAGACTGAAGCACAGAGAAGTCAAGTGACTTGCCCAAGGCCACACAGCAAGGAAGTATTAAAGTCTGTATTACACCCAAGCAGTCTCACCCCAGGCTCTGTGCGCCCAAGCATGATACTATGCATTCAGTGCTGTTTCTCGCTTAGAGGCTGCCTCACATTTTAACCCCCTCTAGCAAACATAACTTCTTAAACTCCTACCTTACATATTTCTGTCTTTTTTTCATAGCTATGCTTAGGGCCAGGGGAAGAGCTTGACAACCTCCTCCCATTTGGTTCAGAAGAAGGAAGATCAAGATTCAGGTCATGGCCATCATTGATTCTTTAAGCAGCAACCAGGGGCCATCTGTGCTTCCACTTCTCTAAATTAATGCCTTAAGATCTTGGCCAAAGAGACCAAAGCACAAATACATCAGGAAGGAAAACAATGGTGAGAATTTAAAACACGAGTTCTCCACTGAGGGAAGTAAAAAAAATTCCTCTTTAAAGTTGCCTTTCTTGTTAAAGAATAAATCACAAGTGTGCTAATAACTCTTTGTTAAACCCTATCCTATGTAGCTGTTAGATGCACCATGCTTACAGGCATGTAGTATTTTCTATGTCCTTGTACTTTAACCAAGATGTCTGTGCTGGACCTGCTCACAGGCATGTCCCAGCTCTCCATTGCTTTTACCTGTTTAGAAAAGTTTTAAGTTGTTAGCCAATTGGGTTTTAGTTTAGATTGTGAGGTCTGGCTCCAGCCAATGGAAATCAGACACAGCAGTAAGGACGACCACAAATGCGTAAGGGATACATATGTCTGCTTTTCCTTTGTTCATTGTACTCTCATGGCAAGATAGCTAGTGAGAGTACCCTTCCTGCAGTCCAGGAGGTAAAAACTGCTTTGCTGAAAGATCCTTTGTCTCAGTGCCAATTTTTCTTTGTGGCACCGAGCATCTGTTTCCACCATCCAGTGAGGGCAATTTTCCCCCAACCCCACCTGGAGGGGAATTTGGCACTGCCTGGAGACATTTTTGGTTGTCACAGATCGAAGTGGGGATACTTCTGGCATTTAGTGGCTAGAGGCCAAGGGATGCTGGTAAACATCCTACGATACACAGGGGAGCACCCTTAGCACAAAGAGTCGTTTGATTAAAAATACCAAGAGTGCCACGGTAGAGAAACCCTGGTTTAAAGATGTCTTACGACATGATCTATGAAAGAAGAATGAAAGTACAGAAAACATGCATGGTTCAGGGCAGGGATAGGCAAATTATAATTCACGGGCCAAAAGCAGCCTGCTGATTGTGTGTGTAAATAAAGTTTTATTGGCACAGCACACTTGTTTTTAATGTACTGTCTAAGGCAGAGGTGAGTAGTTGCAAGAAAGGCCACCTGGCCTGCAAAGATGGAAATATTTACTATTTTGCTCTTTACACTAAGAAAAAGTGTGCAGACGCCTGACGTAAAAGCCCACCAAAACTTGAACGCATTCCTCTTGCAAAGTAAATTCGACTGAACAAAATATGGTTATTTCTCATATGTGCAGCTGAATGTAGTTCATGTATCAACGGAATCTGTTTGGCTCTTTAGTGTGTATGCGATTGATCCATGCTGGTTTTATGAACTGGATTATTTGTCTACATCCTCTTCCCCACCATCCTGTCCTGAATATTTTCCTCCTAAATTAGCAATGGTTGGAAAATTGGCTCCAGCAAAGACTGAGAGGCAGCAGGGTAGACCACAGAGAAGCAGGTGATTAGCAGGGACAAGAAGATCCTTCCGCCACTGCCTGAGCTACAGAACAAAGGGAAGTCAACCCAGCCTCGCCGAAAACTGGTCTTGGAATGACAGGGAATTCAGAGGGCATGCAACAAATGCCTCTTTGCTGTCAGAGTTCACGGGTTGGAAATCGTCCATCATAAGCCAGATAGGATGGTGAGTCGGCCAGCCACTTTCCCTGCCTCAGTGGCTGACCTTTCCAGTTCTCATTGCCAGGCAAAAATGAAATGACGGCCTTGAGGTCCTGCCATCCACATTCCACTCTTGCTTTTCAGAAGCTCGTCCACTTGGAACAGGAAACTTCACATCAGTGGTGTTTGAATAGGGGTTGCAAGCTATTTGGAATCAGATTAGAGGGTGTCATGCAGTCTTTTGTAAGTAACAAAGGAGAACAGAGAAGCATCAGTTTGTCACATAAAGCAAAAGCAAATACTGTTTTCTGAAACTGCATTTCAGATATAAACATACACACGTGTATGTGTGTATATATATGTGTGTGTGTATATAAATGCATTTATGTGTGTGTATATGTATGTGCATTTATGCATGTGTATATGTATACACATATATTTATGTGTGTATTTATGTATGCATTTATGTGTGTGTGTGTATATATATATACATAAATGCATACACACATATAAATGTATACAAGCATATAAAAATGCATGTTGTGGCCACGTGCAGTGGCTCATGCCTGTAATCCCAGGACTTTAAGATGCCAAGCTGGGTATATCTCTCAATGTTAGGAGTTTGAGATCAGCCTGGACAACACAACAAAACCCTGTATCTACCAGAAATACAAAAAAATTAGCTGGGTGTGGTGGTGCATGCCTATAGTCCCAGCTACTTGGGAGGCTGAGGCGGAAGGATCACCTGAAACCAGGAGGTTGAGGCGGCAGTGAGCCATGCACTCCAGCCTGGGCAACAGAGTGATATCCTGTCTCAAAAAAAGAAAAGCATGCTGTATGACCGTATGACATTACTTGTTTTGTGCACTCATGCTCATATATATGATCTGAGTCATAAAGTAAAATGTATCTCTGTGTATAATCAAAAACGAGAAAGCTTGCTTTAAATACTGTCTTTATTATCTGAGATGCCAGAACTCTTCTGTAAATGGCTTAGGCTGCCGGACAGAATTAGGAAATCAAAGAGAAATGTTTCCATTTCCTCCTGTGATGAAAACATCATAAATGATTCCTTTTGTTTCCCCTACGAGTTTGATGAAACTTCAACCGGGGCTATGTTTGCTACAAGGGATGAGTTGAATTCTTTGTGTTTCTAAGACCTAAGAAACAAAAGAGTTAGGGAGCTTGAAGGAAATATAGGAAAAAGAAAGTCCAATGTTTCCCACATGGAGTCTCTTCTATGATTTTTGTTAGAACCGTGACCAATATACTTTTATTTAATATTTTAAACTAATTTTTTTAAAAGTTGTCTTAAGTAGGAATATCTGTGCTATGGCCCATTTGATGTGATGGTGTTTTATTTTTTCCTAATACATATTCAACTAAACTCATTATTATATAAATAAAAAAGCTAAAATACACCTCCTAACATTAGTGGTATGCGTGAGACATTTTGGGAAATCCTGACTTTGCTAAACCCTCTCATGTCATTCTCCACCTTGGCAGTCAGAGAGAATTTTTTTAAAGTAAATTTGGCCCCTTCCCCGTAGCTTCCTCGTGCTTTTAGGAGAAAGTCTAAACCCCTCACCCTCCCTGCACACCCCTCATTAGGACTTCAGGCCATGCCTCTAACTCCCATCATCCTTGTCACCCCGGGGTTGGTGTTCCCTCTGGACTGCTAACCCCCCCCACAATTAACGGCTTCCCTTTGCTCGACACTTATTCGCTGAGGCCAACACTGTTAAGCTTCAGCACTGAGTCAGACATCGCATCATCAGCAGATACTTCTCTGCCCTCTGCCTCCCTAGGGTGCCAGATTCCCATCACCTCCGGAGTGATTCCCCTGCACACTTCATCACAGACCACATGTTTGTCATAGGTTCACATGCTCGTGTGACCCTCTGATCGATGCCCCCTCCTCCACTGGACTGTAAACCTCATGAGGGTGAGAAGCATCCTGGTATAACACATGATGGGCACACATCAAATGTTTGCTGAATGAATGAATGAACAGGCGGATAGACAGATGCTGGTGCCTGTTTAGCAGATGGGGAACCAGAATGCTGAGAAGAACGGAGGGAGGCTTGCTCCAGATGCAGCTGATCAGAAGCTGAGCGTTAGGGCTCTAGTCTGAGCTCTTCATCCTGCTCCCTCCCCCACGCTCCATTCTTGCAGAAACTATAGTGCATTTACCCAAATAATCCCAGACCATATTCCAAATGAGCCCCACGCCAGTGCTGGGGTCCCTGCTCCCCTTATCAGTGCTGTTAGGATCCAAAATCTGGACCTGACCCCTGCTACTGAGAGATCTAGAGGCCAACGTGGAGCAGATTTGCTCCAATTCATGGAATAACAACAACAAATGGAATAAAAGAAAACACAAAACTTAGCTCAGTTGGCTCACAATCAGCCGTAAATATCAGCTTATCATTAGCCACCTCATTAAAATAGAAACTAATTTAATTCAATCATTTAAACAACAGCCCAAGCCAGCACAGCCATTATCATCGAAAACTCCATAATGCTCACTCTCCACAAGACATGGCCATTTGGCATTTTTATTAAGAATATGGATATCACGCTGGGACGGAGAAGAAAATCTCTGGCAGCGGCCGTTCTCCCATTGTTCCCACGTACCAATGGCATCTCTGTTACTTTCCCAAACAAAGCAGGGAAGAAACCACCCCAACAAACCCAGAGACTGAGATCACAGTGCATAGAAATAGTGCAGGAGGAGGATTTTCTATCAAATCAGCAACGTGTCTGATGCTTGGACCATGAATGCCGTGAGCGCCCAATTCCATGGGAGGCTTCAACTGTCCCTGCCTGTGCATCCTGGGCTTCCAGCTGCTACACATCTGACCTTCACCTGAAAGCCCCTCTTCCTTATGATGTTGAAATCCTACTCCTTCCACAAGTGCTAGCTCAAAACCTCGGCAAAAGTCCTTCTCAGCTGTACCGGGAAGAAGAAAGACCTCCCCTCAGCAGGTCTGCAGCTTTATCTCTTCCCCTTTGAAGCCAAGTGTCAGGGCTCCAAACCTGAATGTCTAAGGGGACGAGGACAGGTCATAGAAAGAAGTGTAGCTGGCCAGCTGCAGTGGCTCACGCCTGTAATCCCAGCACTTTGGGAGACCGAGGTGGGTGGATCACTTGACCCTAAGAGCTCAGGATCAGCCTGGGCAATATGGTGAAACCCCATCTCCACAAATAAAAACAAAAATCAGCCAGGCGTGGTGGCACATACATGCAGTCCCAGCTACTCAAGAGGCTGAGGCACGAGGATGGCTTAGGCCCTAAACGTTGGGGCTGCAGAGAGCTGGGATTGCACCACTGTACTCCAGCCTGAGCTACAGAAGGCACAGTGAGACCTTGTCTCAAAAGAAGAAGGAAGTGTAGCCCTCCAGGCTGAGAAAGTCCCGACCTGGTGGAAGCACTGGGCTCTATTTGGCTGTAAGCAGTCCATTATTCTAAACTGCCATAAGTAGTCAGACAGTTGAACTTCCAAATGAAAAGTTTAAATGCTGGCCACTAAATGAGTAAGATGTAAACTTTATATAAGCCAAACAAAACATGCCTGCAGGTCAAACTGAGTCAATGGCTACCGCTTTTCTCCCCTCCGTTCTGGGGTTGTGCTGACCCTCCAGCGTTCTGTCCAAGGGCAGCGTGGATTCTTGGGTTTGTCACTCCCAGAGGGAGGTGGTGCCGGCCCCTTCGTTCCCGTGCTCTCCTCTTCACGAGGCTGGCTACTTCTCCGCTGCAGCCACGGTATCGCGACCTCACTTCTGGGCCCTTCTCCCACGTTGAATTCCACCTCCCTGTCCTGTTCTGTCTTTATTTAAAATTTTGATATATGGTTTATTTGCATTAATTTTAAAATTTCAAAAATATTTTATTTTCATGCAGTATTTACTATGGAGGCTTTTGGAGGCCCCTTCAACCTCACACCCAGTGCTTCACCTGCCTTCCCTCATCCCCGGGCATCCTGTCACCTGTGCCATCATCGTTTCCATGGACACATCCTTGTCACAGCCCCGCTGTGGGACAATGAGCAGCCGGCTAACTTAGCACCCCGTGCCACAGTCCAACAGCTGACGGCTCGTGTGCACATAGTCAGGTTCTGCACCTTAACTACGGCATGCTACTGCCAAGCCTGCAGGTGCTATTTTGGCCCTTGGGACCCTCCCGCCACACCCAAGCAGAGTCTCACTTTAGTGCTTGAGAGCGCAGGCCTGGGTCCAGGATGGAATGAGACAGGAAGCTCCAGGCAGGCCCTCACCGCGTGCCTAGCAGAACAGATTGTGCTGGTGTCACCTGGGTGGACGCCTAGCTGCAGACAGTGCTGGGTGTGTCGAGTGTGCTCATGAGTATCTGCCATATGAATAAAGAAATGAAGAGGTCGGGCGCGGTGGCTCACGTCTGCAATCCCAGCATTTTGGGAGGTGGAGGTGGGTGGGTCATCTGAGGTCAGGAGTTTGAAACCAGTCTGGCCAGCATGGTGAAACCCCATCTCTACTAAAAATACAAAAAATTAGCCGGGCATGGTGGCAGGTGCCTGTAATCCCAGCTACTTGGGAGACTGAGGCAGTAGGATTGCTGGAACCCGGGAGGTGGAGGTTGCAGTGAGACGAGATTGCGCTGTTGCACTCCAGGCTGGGTGACAGAGAGAGACTCTGTCTCATAAAAAAAAAAAAGAAATAAAGAACAATCGGGATGATGAACAACTTATTTTGTGTGGGCGTCTCCTTAGCAGGGGTTTAGAGAAGAAGACATTTGGACGGAGGACACAGAAACTCACCTGACACTGCTTACAGGCCACCAAGCATGGGAGGCTGTCTCGTGGGACATGATTGCAGAAAGCACGCCCTAGCCTCGGGAAAACGGGAAATTCCTCCTGGTCCACTCTCCTCCTTCTCCCCCCTCTCTGTGTCTGCCTCTGTCCTCTCTCTCATCTGTGTTCACTCACTGGCTGTGTACCCCTCACCGCTGTCCCTAAGTGGTGCCAGAGGCCCTTACGGTAACACAGCCTTGCAGGTCTGCGCTTCTCATCTGTGTTATGTTTTGTATTCTATTTTCTTTTATTTTATTTTTTTTTTTTTGAGACAGGGTCTTGCTCTGCTGCCCAGGCTCGAGTGCAGTGGTACAATTACAGCTTACTCAAATCCCAAACTCCTGGACTTGAGAGAGCCTCCTGTCTCAGCCTCCTGAGCAGCCGGGACCAAAGGCATGTGCTACCCTGTCTGGCTATTGACTTATTTATTCATTTTTTATAGAGGTGGGGGTCCCAAATATGTTTCCCAGGCTGGTCTCAAACCATCCTCCTGGCCTCAAGTGATCCTCCTGCCTCAGCCTCCCAAAGCCGTGGGATTACAGATGTGAGCCAACATGCTACATTCTATTGTCAAATGCCCTAAGAGGACACAGGCTCAGCCCAATCTGGGTGGACCACCTGCTCCTGGTCTATCAGCTAAGGTCCAGGGGCCCGGTTCAGGCTGAACATCATGTGCCCCCACCAGGGTGTGGGCAGGGCCAACTGCAGAGCATGCAGGGGAGAAAGGGATGTCCAAGGCCGTCCTTGCCTCACTGGTGTTTCAGTCCTGAAAAGTGTTACTCTGGGAAGCACCATTTAAGGCACGGGCTCCCTTTGCTCATGAAGGGTGGTCTCCAAGGCTGAGAGTGGAGGAGAGATGAAAGAAACTGATGACTCACAACGGAAGTGGAGAAGTGTTGCCTGAACTGACATCAGGAGATTAGGAGGTGTCTGGACAGAACTTAGCACGGTAGACGCTGTTGGCCGGTCCCTACACACAATTTCTGGTCTCCTCCCTTGTCTGTTGAAATACCTGTGTTATATAGGGGAGGGTCAGCTGCTGGAAAAAGGAAATGGCAGAGAGTCGGTGGTTTACATGATATAGGTTTATTTATGATCGCACACGAATCCAAGGTGGGCCCATGGCCGGGGGGCTGGTCTCCTGCACGTGGCCATTGACTGGCATCTCGGAGTCTGCCCACTCCCTAGGGCCTCAGCGTGCTCTGTATCCAGCCACAGATAACGAGAGAGGCCATAGGGAAGGCATGCAAACTGCGCACAGAAGCAACGCAAGCCAGTTCAGCTCACATCAGATGGACAAGAGCCAGTGCATATCTCACGGCACGCTGAGCTGCGAGAGGACCAGGGAATACTGGCCATGGCCAGGCGGGCCCTTCCAGGCACAGGCTTCACTAAGAAAAGGGAAGCATGAGTTTTTGGTAAACCACCATCCCTGCCATCATAGATGCTGAAAGAACAAAATACCAACTTCTCCAGCTTCCACAGCAAGCGGATGGGGCCGTGTGATATAACTGCGGTTGGTTATACACAATTGGAAGTGGCCGGAAGACCTCCAGGCTAGCTTCTGCTTCTCTGATAAGAGAAAGTCATAGCTTCAGCCAGGATGTCTCCTCTCCTCCTGCTGGAACGTCAGCTTGGCGTCTGTAGGAGCCGTCTGCAGCCATGAGGCAGAGACCAAGTGCATGGCAGATAAAAAAACCAAAGACCAGATGGGGCTGGGCTGTTCAGCTGGGCATCCCTACCTCCAGGTGTATTGATCCACCCAGAAAACGACCCACTATTTGCTTAAGTTCCTGTGACTGAGGAGTTCGGGTACTTCAGCCAATAGCATTCCTAACTTGCACCCACCCTGGGGCCCTCATCTTCTTTCTCTTCCTTCAAAGCAGGTATTACAGACTTCGTCAAGGTTACAAGCATTCCTTTCTGTGGCTCGTGCACATATGGGCCTGTGGACATTTTTGCTCCCTGCTACTGATTTAGGGACTTTGGTAAGTTTCTAAACGAATGAAAAGAAAAAAAAAAAATGAAACAAGAAGAGATCCAAGAGTTAGAATCTGGCTTTCCTTCAGGAGGAAGAGCTCCACAGAACGCCTGATCTTTTCATGTCTTCACCGTGGTGAAGTTTCATTTCTATAAAAATATTTAGCTTTTCTACTTCACATTACAAACAACTTTGGGAAAACCAGAAATAAATACACACGAACTGCAAGGGAAAACCATCAAATAGGGAAATAAAAGTCTGACTGCGATGTTGTTTCTCTGGGGATCATTTCAACTGCCTGCTGTAAGTTGCTTTCTCTTCCTCAGGTCTGCCGAGACCTCCACCGTCTCCCCACTGGAATTCTGCCTTTAAAAGTCTCCCCCAAGGACTTATCCCTGATGCTAGCATGTGCTGCCCAGTTCCAAGACTTATTGCAGACAGAACAATTCTCAGTGGCTCCCAGTGAATGTAAACTTCATGAGCCACCCACCTGGCCAATGACTGACCACCTACTGTGTGTCAGGAGTGTGCGAGGGCCTGGGGGAGCCAGAGGAGCAGAATCCAGTCCCTGCCCACAGGACACCACAGGCCCAAGGGGGCTCTGGGGGTACACAGAAAACATTCTACAAGGTCACGAGCTGTGTGCCCGGGGGAAGGAGGGACGGTCTTGCATCATCGGCCCTTTCAACAATGGGAAACCTTTGGAAAGTTTTAAGTAGAAGGAGTTGAAATATTGTGATTTATGCTGTATAAAAATCTCTCTGGATGCTGAGAAGAGATGGATGATGGAATGGAGAAGACGCCAAAGGAAGCGTCCGGTGGCGTCGTGGCTGTCAAGGGATGAGGCCCAGCTAAGGGGGCTGTGGAGAGGGGAAGAGCTGGGGACAGAGCTGGGAATATTCTGGAATGGAGTCACAGCACTGTATGACCAATGAAAGGGGAGACTTCCGGCATGACTCGTGGGCTTAGGGCCTGGCATTTACTGAGATGGAGAAAACTTGAGTGTAAATTGCTGAACTTCCTGTTGTGGGATGGGTTCAGGCAGGGAGAGTGGGTGGACAGCGGATGGAGGGCCTGGCTCAGCCTGTGTGGCTGGAGATGAACTGCAGACACACAAATGTAAATGCCAAGTGTGAGGCTGGATTTACAGGACAGGAGCACGGGGGCGGCCGAGGAATTCCTATCACACAGCAAATGAAAGACAAACTCCCCCGGGCGCGGAGGCTCACGCCTGTAATCCCAGCACTTTCGGAGGCCGAGGCGGGTGGATCGCCTGAGGTCAGGAGTTCGAGACCAGCCTGACCAACATGGAGAAACCCCATCTCTACTAAAAATATAAAATTAGCTGGGTGTGGTGGCACGCGCCTGTAATCCCAGCTACTAGAGGGGCTGAGGCAGAAGAATCGCTTAAACCCAGGAGGTGGAGGTTTCGATAGGCTGAGATCGTGCCATTGCACTCCAGCCTGGGCAACAAGAGCGAAAAAAAGGAAAAAAGAAAGACAAACTCCCTGCCTGGCCCAGCCTACGTTTCCAATCTTCCTTCTTCCCTCTCTCCCCCTCACTGTCAACCCTCTAGCTGCAACGATCTTCCTGTCTTAGGAATACACCCAGCGTGTTCCCCTGGCAGGGGCTCTGCATCTGCCATTCTCTCCACCTGGTCCGGACCCCTCCTAGTATTCACATTCTGCTCAGATGTCACCTGCTCACGAAGAACTCCTCTGACAACCCAGTCCTAAGTCACTCCCATGACCCGGCTTTCTTGTCTTTAGTGGTGGCTGAAATTATCTTAGGTCTGTATCTGTTTGGTGATTTATTGTATGGTATATAAACTTGCTACTGGCATATAAACTCCTGGCTCCAGCGAGAAAGGATCCCTGGACTGTCTCATTTGCAGACGCACCATAAGGGCATGAAACACAAGCAGGCGCTCAGTAGATCTGCGCTAATTTAGAGAAAGGCTTACGTAAATAGCACAGGCACTGTTCTTTGTTTCTTAAACACACAAGTACTTTTGCTTCTTAATGTCAACCACTGTATTTAATTCTGCTTTCATAAAAACAGATGCAAAATGTGTGGGGTGCGGTGGCTCATGCCTGTAACTGTAGCACTTTAGGAAGCTCAGGCGGGCAGATCGCCTGAAGTCAGGGATCCAAGACCAGCCTGGCCAACAAGGCAAATCCCTGTCTCTACTGAAAAATACAAAAATTAGCAGAGTGTGGTGGCGGGCACCTGTAAGTCCAGCTACTTGGGAGGCTGAGGCAGGGAGAATTGCTTGAACCTGGGAGGTGGGCTTGCAGTGAGCCAAGATTGCGCCAGTGCACTCCAGCCTGTGGAACAGAGCAAGACTCCATCTCAAAAAACAAAGCAAACAAACAAATAAACACACAAACAAAAACAAAAACAGACGCAAAATGGAAGCTGTATCTATTCCCAGAGCTCCGAGGAGGCTGGACTGCAGAGCGAAGAAGGCGCCCACCTTCTGCTGAACACACAGAAAATGAGGCAGCTGCTCCAGTCCGATGGTGTTTGCCATCCGACTGTGCACTTAAGAGGCAACAGAAACCTTTGAGGTTAGAATGTGAGGTCATTCAAATGGCGCTGAACTCTCTGCCTGAAAAGTCTTTTTTATGAGCAGGTCCTAGGTTAGGTACTCCACCACCCCTGGAGAATGGAGCTCTGGAAAGTGGGGCTTTGGAATTGAAGCAAAACAAAGGGAGAAGCCTTTGCAGGGGGCTTTGATAGAGAGTGACACATCACTATCACATATACCAACTTTGAATGAATTATTCAAAAAGTTTCCCTGGGTGGGCACAGGCCTACGAGATCCTGACTTGTTGAACAATGGGGTGGGCTAGATATCAGCCTCATCATTCCCTCAATGGAGCCTGCTGGAGCAGTGAACAACCTGTACAACTATGCGGAGCTCCTGGAAATGAGGCACAATAAAAACTTTGCCTCACTTTTTAGGGGGTCTCCCACTGACAGTCTTCAGGCCAAGTCCCTTTCTCAGACCATTTTCTTTTTGTTTTTGTGGGTGGAAGGGGGTGAGGTGGTGATCTGTATAGCGTTTCATGATAACTCAAAGTATTTGCGAATGTCTTCAGATGGGGCCTGTGCGCGCTTACTGATCGTCCATAGATCCCCCATCCCCTGCTCCTCATTCGTGACGCTCCCCCAGGGCACAGTTCTATGGTGCTGGTCTGGGCTTGTGCGGCACCTGATTCAAGAGAATCAGAACATGTAGATTTTAAAATGCCAACTGCCTCTTCTTCCCGTCTTTGAATTAATAGCTGCCAGGAGCAAACTCTGAGGTGCAAGTCACACACAGAGAAGATAAGTGGCTTTTTAATTTGGGTCACTGACAAGGTCAGCAATAGAACTCAGTTATTGTTATTTTTTTTCCTGCAAACCTGCCTACGTTAACTTTCTTTGAAAAAGCAACACAAAGAGGTCCCAGGCTTCTGATGAACGTACATCCTCTCCCCAGCTACTCAGTATCCAATCAAGTCGCTGGGGCGGGCCCGAGCCCTGGGAAGCTGGGGCTGCCTCTGGTCTGCTGCCCTTGCTTCTTGGTAAGGTTTCCATCAGGCATGTCCCCCGTCCAGCTGCTGAGCTGGAGGGAGTTAGAACAAGAGTGTGCATGAGTCTCCCTGATCAAATGTGGCCACATGGAAAGCAGCTGCCCCTCCCCGCAAACTTGCATTTATTGACCAACATCTGTAGCTTTGGCTTGGCCAACACCCATTTGCCCTTTTTCTGGTGACAACTTTTATTTTCTGTTGGGTAGCCATTGCTACTCAATGGGGTGGCAATGAGGGGCACTGCCGGGGGCACTGGGACTGGCCGCACTCTAGCTCTCGGGGTGAGTACAATACTCAAGCCAGGTAAAGTCATTCACAGGAACTGGTTCAGGAACAGCATGGACGTGAGTCACTAAGAGCCAGTCTGAGACTTCGGCTTGAAGAAGTGGATTTATTAAATTGAAAAGACACAGGTCTGGATTTACTGGTGGCCCCTGGTTTCCCTGTGAGGAGAGGCTGCCTGAGAACGAAGCCGTCACAGAAAAAAGCAGGGGTGAGAGATGGGTCTAACGGCAGTCCCAATGACACTGTCATTAGCCTTGATCCAGCTATGCCTGAAGTTTGTTCTACTGGAGTTTTTATTTAGATGACCCACTATTTACCCCTTCTCTAGCTGGATTTGGGTTTCTGTCGCTTACAAGTGAAACAGTTCGAGCTATTTATTCCATCTCCCAAGCAGTTCTGTTCTGCAGAATTCACTGGGAAATCCTAGGAATCTCCAAACTTGTTAACTACTAATACAAACCCTTGTTACTTTTCAATCTGAGACTCCAGACTCTGCCCTCCCTGAACCTCCAGGCCTTATTTTTAACACTTGCTGGATAACACTCAGAGGTGCCAAGAGAATCTCAAATTCAGAAAAATTTAAGAGAGCATTCTTTACCCTCCCCTCAAAACCTGGTTTTCTGTTTTTCTTATTTTCACCAATGACACCACTATTATCCGGGAGAGAGAGACTTCAGCGTCATGCTCTGTCTTCTAACTCCTTTTAACTCTCACATCCTACCACAGCTTCTAGCAGCTTCTAGCAACCAACAACCAAATCCTGGGAAGTCCACTTCCTCAGCTGCTCAAACCCAGGTCCTCTTCTCTACCCCAGCCACAGTGACCCCATTCAGGCCCTCCTGATCGCTCCCAGCATGGGTGCCAGGCTCCTGAGGGAGGTTTTCCTATGGCCAGCAGTGCAGAACAAAGACTCTGGTTCATATTCATGGAACTTAGGTCCTTACTAACCCTGTGATGCAGGGTTCTCAATGGCTAGATTCTCTTATTAGTCAAATATGAAAATAAGAGATATGCAGAGAATGCTTATCTCCACCCCCACTATCCCCCATTTTCTCTGAAAAGGCTGCTGGTCCAGTCTTCCCCTTCCATGCCTCCTCCACGACTGTAGTGGGACCTTCTAAATCCAGTTGTAATAACCAGATACTCTCCTGTCTAAAACCTCTTGTACTGCAGACGTCCAGTGGCCTCAATGATTTACACTCCATTTCTTCTATAAGAAAAGAGCCTTTAATTTGTAGCTGGGCCACCTGGCCACTGGACTTAATGTCAATGAAAAACTACCTTCCCCAGCCTCCCTTGCAGACAGGTGTCTAACTCCGGAGATGTTGGTGGAAGTGAAAGAGGCGATGTGTAGATGGAGCTCTTAAAACTGCGACATGCCCAGCCTGCACGGTGAATGTCTCTTCTGGACTCCACATTCAGTTTACTTCACATTGGTAGCTTGAAACTGCTGATGGTGGGAAAATTTACACCATGGAAATTGGCAAAAGCAACAAGTCAATCTCCCCTGCCCCCCAGCAGAGATCTGGTTGTTAAACACTTACTGGCGTACCACGGCTTTAACGTGAAGGGGTGAGCCCTTCCTGTCCTGTTTCTCCTTCCACCGGTGGGAAAAGGTACCTGGTGGTAGCCACTGGGCAAAGGGGACCATGTTCCAGGGACAATGGAGCAAGAATGAGAGGGACCCTGCATCCCCAGCACCACGAAGTGATTACACAACCCTAAACTGCTCACGGCTGGATGGCATGTGAGCAAGGAAGAAGGAAATAAAATTAAGAACACTGTATTTTGTCCAGATCATTAATATTTTGGGTTTCTGTTACAGCAGTTACCATAATATATGCTATGAGATAAAAATATAATATATATAATTTTAGTGTTATAATTATACAATTATAACACTAAAATATAAACATGAGATATTCTAATTATATATACTGATGTAGAAAATGAATTACAATATGTAATCAATCTACTAACTGTAATATCTCCCCACTGTGTACAACAGATATTTCAAAATGGGGTTCACTGCCAGGCTTTGTTTGGCTTATTCAGCATCATAAAAGCAAATCACTCAATTAAAATTGACATACTGCATTTTAAAAATGTGTAGTTTTGGCTTCTTAGGAGAAATAGAAAGATTTGACAACTTCCTCTGTCATGTGGCTGGTAGTGCAGAACAAGGACTCTGGCCCACATTCATTGAACTTAGATCCTTACTAACTACGTGATCCAGCGCTTTCAACGGCTAATCTCGCACTTCGTAAGGCCAACGTGGGTGGAACACTTGAGCCCAGGAGTTTGCGACCAGTCTGGGCAACATGGTGAAATCCCATCTCTACCAAAAATACAAAAAATTAGCTGGGCATGATGGCAGGCACCTGTGGTCCCAGCTACCAGGGAGTCTGAGCTGGGAGAATCACTTGAACCTGGGACACTGAGGCTGCAGTGAGCCAATAACGAGCCACTCAACTCCAGCCTGGAGGACAGAGTAAGACCTTTGCAAAAAAAAAAAAAAAAAAAAAAAAAAGCTAATCAGACCATAGAATTAAGATCTGTGCATTTTAATGTAGTAAATTGTGTCAGTAAAAATAAGGAAAAATATGAAACATATGAAAATAACTGCTGATTCCATAAAGAAAGAAGGAAAAGAAAAAAACAGTAAACATCTCTGAAGACTGCATCAGTTCTCAGACTTGGTCTTTGTATGTCTGCTATCAAGATTCTGTGGCCTGAAACTAAGAGAGTTGGTTCCTGAAAGAGCCCACGTGGCGTGTGGCCCACCATTCTCCCTCTATGCAGGGCAGACATCAACAATCAACGTCCTCCTCTCTCCTTCACTCAGGCATGGCCTCAGAATCCTCCTCAACACATAATTCCAGGCATTTGCTGCAAATAGAGCAAAGCTGACGTATTTGCCATCTGGTAGTAGAAATGTGAGCTTCCAGAGTACAAGACTGAAATCTCATTTGTCTTTGTTTTATAAACACTCAGCACAAGATCTGACACAGATGTTTTCTGAATCCACGCTGCAGTGAACTTCCTCTCCTTGCTGTTGGGGCCACAGTCTGAGCTCACAGGAGCCCATCAGTCAGCATGGACTGCTGTGCCCTGGCCCACAACTGTTTTGTCTTCATTTCCTTGGCTTTTATTTCCTAGGGCCGGGAGTGCACAACCTGTCATCTATAAACACCAATAAAATGGAGGTTGTGTTTACTTATCACCCACAGAACAAGATCGTATGTTTCTATTACAATATGTTTCTAATATGTTTCTATTGCTGATCAAAATGACTTGTAGTGGAAAACCTGCTTTGCCCAGCAATGGGAGTAAGGCGCACTGTCTCGTGAGCATGTTTATGTTCACGTAGGTATCTCAGTCGGGGAAAGGGTGTTTCTCACGATGAATAAGGCTGCTTCTCCCCATCCCACCTTCTGGTCTCCTTGCCATCTTTCAGGACCACAGTACAGCTTCGCTAGGTAAGGTGCACGTATTCCCATCCTGAAGCTGAGCACAGACAGCTGGGCTACCAGGCATTCGCTTTCCTCCCACCTTCTCACTTCTGTTGTTTCTGAAATTAACCACCTCCTCTATGTGGGGAGAGCCTGGTCTCGAGTGAAACTGAACTCAGGTGGCAGACCCAGTCACTGCAGACCCACTTAATTGGATTTGACAGCCATGATTTATTTACCCAGCAGCTCTTTGCTTCAAACTGTGACCACACCTAAGACTCATCTTCTCTTGAGCTTGCTTGGAGTACCAAATATTCAGATTTTTCTTGACACTCGGTAGTCACAGCAAAAAGGAAGGGCAAGGAAGAAATCATGAAGGACTTAAAAACAGTTAGTTATATGGCCTCAAGTTTCTACCTTTCACAGTTAATTTGGCTGAGTTTGTGGACATGAGGAGGAAAATCAGTGTGTGGTATCTGAACTCTGCCACTGCCCACAGGCAAGTCAACCCCCCACCCACTCTACGCCTCTAGGCCAATTTTAACAGGGGACAGGATCGATTGCCTTCTTTAGAGAGACTGAAGACCCCTGTCTCCATGACAACCCATCCTCAGGACCAGGACAGGTGAGATCAGAACTCAAACATGTGTCGGAAGCCAGGGTACCTTTGAATATTTGTCTGCACACAAACCTCTTCTTGAATCTGTCGGCTATCTTGGCCTCGATTCTCCTGTTCTGGGGTTGGATCATACACGATGGACAGTCCAGCTGACCATCCAGCCAAAAGTCAGTGTCAACTCCCAGCCACATGATGCTCTGTCCTGGAGGTCCTGCCCAGCGGGGCTTCAGGCCCGGTGAACACCTCTGCATCCTCCCTCATGGGAGACCCCAAATGAGAACTGCCCAGCCAAGCCTTGCCCCACAAAGCTAGAGGCAAAACCAAATGGTCATTTTAAGCTTCTATATTTCTGAGTAATTTGTACACAATAATAGGAGTCAGAACACCAGTCACATCAACTTCTGGACCTGCGGCTGAGATCCACATTTCCTGAAGTACAGCGATAGGTGAGAAAGAGTAAATCCATGGACCACTAATCTGGTTATCTGGTGTACATCCTTGTGGATCTAGATGGGAAAATATATGCAGAAGGAAAGAAGCATGAATCTTTGTTTCAAATAAAAAGAGCCCCTTCGCTAGATATTTTTCATGGTAAGTCTTCTGTCTCTCCTTCTGCACCTTCTGCCCCGTGGTCTCCACACACGTCCTTCACCTGTCCTAGCTGTCTCTCCCCACACTGGGATTTTTTAATCAAACCTAACCGCTGAGGTGTGGAGGCTTGTCACACCAAACCTACCATCTTTCTCGGCTTTCTACAGATGGCCAAAGAGCCAATTCTCCTCCCCTTCCTTCTTCTTATCCTGAAACTGTCCCAGCCCCTGAGGGCTGCTGCCTCGCCCTCCAACACACACACAGCCAGCCAAAGTCATCCATTGTTTTCTGTATGCTTCCAACCTGCATGAGCTGGTTTGCTCCCAGCTTTGGTAGATTTTCACCAAAGATGGCTGCAGCCCTCCTTCTCACCGCTCTGGTCTGATTGCAACGTGACTTTCTCACTGCTCCCATCCAGAGGCAAATGTCCCTTTCCTTGATTCTGGGCTGGCTCAGTGTGCTTTGAGCTCTGTAGTGTCTACATTTGTTCTCCCAGAACCCTGTTCTGCCATGTCAGGAAGCCCAGGTACAAAGCTGGTGAGACCACAGGACGGGAGAGATTAGAGAGGCTGAAAGACCACAGAGGGTGCTCGCTTCGGCAGCACATATACTAAAATTGGAACGATACAGAGAAGGTTAGCATGGCCCCTGCGCAAGGATGACACGCAAATTTGTGAAGCATTCCATATTTAAAAAAAGAAAGAAAGACCACAAAGGGAGAAGCTCGGCAGTCCAGCCACCCACATGGGAGACCAGACACAGGGTGAGGCCATCTGAAATCCCTCACCTGCATGAGAAAGTCCAGCCTACGCCGCATGCAGCAGAGACAAGACTGCCAGCTGAGCCCTGCCTCGCCGACCCAGAGAATCAGGAGCAGGTGAAGCAGCTGCTCTTTGCAGCCACTGTGTTCTGGAGTGGTTGCTATCCAGCACTAGAATATGGAGAGAGGCAAAGCACCTTCATAGTGGCGCTCTGTCACGCTGCAGTCATTAAAGAATCAACAAGGGCCGGGCGCGGAGGCGCACGCCTGTAATCCCAGCACTTTGGGAGGCCAAGGCGGGTGGATCACAAGGTCAGGAGACCGAGATCATCCTGGCCAACATGGTGAAACCCTGTCTCTACTAAAAATATTAAAAAAATTAGCTGGGCGTGGTGGCGCATGCTTGTAGTCTCAGCTACTTGGGAGGCTGAGGCAGGAGAACTGCTTGCAGCCTGGGTGACAGTGCGAGACTCTGTCTCAAAAAAAAAGAATCAACAAGGTCTTGTCTGCCATTTCCTTCTTCGATTGTTATTTTTGGAAAGGAAGGCAGGTATTAGGCGCTCCCTGGAAGAACCAGGTGTGTATCCCTATCACAGACTTTCCAGGTCCATATACTACCATTTCTATAGTTTATATAATGTTTTTCTTTACAGTTTGCCTTAACTTACACATTTACTACAAAACTAAACTTCATATTATCTTCATGAATGAAAAACTCATGCTACTTGATAAAAAATGAAAGTCCGCCCTAACGATACATATGTAATGATTACCATTTAATTATTAAATGCTATATTTATAATTAATATCATTTAAATATCTGGATTGGTAGACACCCCGAAATGCACAAATCACATTCTGAAAACATTGCCTTAAGATTTTTTTTTTTTGAGACAGAGTCTCACTCACCCAGGCTGGGGTGCAATCTCAGCTCACTGCAACCTCTGGCTCCTGGGTTCAAGCAATTCTCCTACCTCACGCCCCTGAGAGTAACTGCAATTACAGGTGCACCATCATGCCTGGCTAATTTTTGTATTTTTAGTAGAGGTGGGGTTTCACCACGTTGGCCAGGCTGGCCTTGAACTCCTGGCCTCAAGTCATCTACCCGCCTTGGCCTCCCGGAGTGCTGGGATTACAGGTGTGAGCCACCACGCCAAGCCCACATTGCCTTATGTATTAACACACTTGTAAAAATTACAACCAGGCATGGTGACTCACACCTGTAATCCCAGCACTTTGGGAGGCCAAGGCGGGAGAATCTCTTGAGTCCAGGAGTTCCAGATCAGCCTGGGTAACATGGCAAAACCCTGTCTCTAAAAAAAAACCAAGATACGAAAATTAGCTGGGTGTGATAGAGCATGCCTGTAGTTCCAGCTACTTGGGAGGCTGAGGTGGGAGGATCGCTTGAGCCTGGGAAGTGAAGCATGCAGCGAGCCGTGATTGTGTCACTGCACTCCAGTCTGGCTGACAGAGGGAGAGAGATCCTGTGTCAAAAACAAAGTCATAACTGCATATTCTTATTAAAAAAATAAATAAAAAATACTGCTTGGCCTTCTGCATTTTTTTCAAATTATTTCTGGATAAAAGACTTAGTAAATAATACTTCAAATTTAATTTTTATCCTTTGCACTTACCACTGTATTTTTAAGTGACTTTATTTTATTGTCTGATGGTTGTCCACCGACCCATAAAGTGTCAGCTCCTTTGGGTCCCTTTTTTGTCTGTTCTGCTCACTCTTGACTGCCCGACGTGGAGAGCTACCTCTTAGTAGCTGCTTAATAAATATGTATTGACTAAAGGAATGAATGAATAAATTAATGACTTGTGGCACAAAGCCTCAAACTCACCCCACCCATCAGGAGGAAACTTGTTTGATCTTAAAGACTCTCCTGAGAATCTCCTTCTCATAAATCAATATTGTTTGTACAGACCCAAAGTGCAATGCTCACTCGCCTTCATATTTTAGTCAGTGTTGCAATACATTTTTGATGGTGTATTTATTTTCTGCCAAGTAACAATAGGTCTCATGAAAAATGACTGGCCCTGCATGTTGGAATGTGCAAGGAAGAATAATGGGTTGATTAATGAACCTCACAAAATATGCAGCCCTCTTTCCTGCCGGGGGTAGCAGGCGGAGACTCATACAAATTAAAAAGGATGAGGAGGATCAATTTTCTAGAAATCAGAGAGCAAAGGAGGCCTGGGAAAAAATCAAAGGCACATTTTTAATCATAGATGCTCGTGTCTTTTCTTTCTCTTGAACTTAGGACAAATAGGAAAAATAAAATTTCTCCCTTTTTTTCTTTTATTATTTTATCTTGTCTTCCTCTGATGCTCAAGGGTAGAAAAGGGCAGTCTAGAAACGTAACACTGGTTTATTTTTGTATTTTTTTTTCTAAAGGAGACTAATACCTTAGTAGCCAAACATCTACATTTTTAGCAAAAGTAAACAGCAAATAATCCAAATCTCTGATACTAATCTTTCAATGGGGCTTTTACTCTCTGGCTGGAGAGGCACAAATAAAAAACTTTGAATCTATTTTTGTTTTCAATAAAAATCTTGTTTAACAGCATCATGAATATTCATGCTTTCAGCTTACTTCCAAATAAAAACAAGAGAAGCCAAATAAAACAAGAAAAGAAGAAAAAGTAGTTCACTCAGCTGCACGAGGGTTTGAAGGGCAAGATTTTATGTCTTAAGGCATGTGCATCAGTTAATAAAAAAGAAAAATACAGAAAAAAATAACCTGTAATAATCAGAGCACAAAAAGTGCCAGCATCCACAGCAGAATTCCTTGAATTTCAGTAATTGCCTTATTCACTTCGCAATATTTGCTGTAATTGGGAACCAATGATCTCATTATTTATATATTTTTCTGTAAATTGAATTCAGTCAAACTCACTTTAAAAAAATGTAGCCTCAGTTCTTTCTGTGCCCATTAATAAATTTGATAAGTGAATTATAGTTCTTATACACATGACTACAAATCATAATTAGTAAATAAAAGAAGCATAACTAAAATTTGGTATATCACCAGTGGCATGCCTACCATGTTTCTGGAAAGAATTATTTACCATAGCCTAGGGGATTTTACTGGTTTTTAATCATTCGACAGTCATTGACGGGTGACCCTCATCTGCTACGGGAATTGGAAATAAAACAGTGAGAAACAAGGGTCCCTAATCTCAAAGGCTCCCCCTCTGGTGCAACTCCAACCATAAAAGGAGTTGGCCTCGTTCTATCATTTACTCTTGATCTTGAACACCCAGAAGTCAGGAGTTCAAGGTCAGGCTTCTTAATGTTCCCTGCTATCCAATATGATAGCCAGTAGCCACAAGTGGCTCTTTAAATTAAAATTAATGAAAATTAAATAACATTAAAAATTGAGTTCCTCCATCAAATGAGCCATCTCAAATGTTCAGTAGTTACCTGCAGCAAGTGGCTGCTTATATCAGGCGGCACTGATAGAGACTGTCACCACCACCCACGAAGTTCGACTGGCTAGCTCTGTTCCAAGAAGGACAGGGGCTTCCCTTTCACGCCACAGAGCTACTTTTAGTAACTCACTCGTGAAACTCAGGGCCCCACAACCCTCTCTAGGCAGGCTGGGATCGTCACATCTTCATAGGCATTGTGGACATTTCTCTAGAAAATTCTAGCATCCATGGCATATTAAACTTGATTCCACTTCCCAGCAAGTTGCCTCATTTCTGCTTCTGTGTGTCAAATGCACTTCTTCCCCTGGCGAAGAGTTTCTACATGGAAACATCTAGTCACCTTCCTGGGAAGCAGCAGCTTTTTTTACTTTAATCACTGCATAGCTAAGGAGACACCTGTCAAAAAAACCACTGCTATATTTGAGACAATGGGATTATTTATGGCATGATTCATTTGTACTCTGATGGGTGACACTGTAACATATTCACAGCAAAGCCCAGTAAGATTGTATCTTCACGCCTTACATATTGGAAAACTATTATGACTACCCACCTAATGGAATCCTGATCACATCAGACAAGGGTGAGGTTTCATCTTGGCTTCAGTCCAAAAGGAGAAGTCATCCTAATAAACTGTAAACAGACCCAAAGCATGAACTAATAAGAAGTTATCTGGTCTACTTGTTTCTAGCAGTGGAGTAGGTTAACACAATTAACTTAATGAAGCAAAAGACTTAGGGCACTGAAATACTATAGTTGATACTGTAAACAAAAATGCCTCCAGGGGCCGGAAAAGTAATTTCAGGAAACGAGCAGGCTTGTCTAGGAGGCACTATAGCAAGTGCCTGGAGCTATGAGGGCGCAGAGAGCACAGGATCCCCAGAGCAGCCATGCTTAGCTCCAAACTCTTAGAGCAGAAAAATGGGCTCAATTTTCAGGACTTCTGATTTTTTAAGAGAAAACAGGCAAACATCTTCTTAAATAAAATTTCTTAATTTTTAAAGTATGACACAGACCCAACAAAATACTTCTTCAGGCCACCAGACTCTAACCCAAGTGCTAAGTAAAGTTTATACAAATTGGTTAATAAATAAGTGTATAATTGCACGTTCAGGTTATACCTTATGGTAGATTATAAAAAAGGGCATATTTTTTCTTCCTTGTATCCAAAAGTCCCTTAGCAGTTTGACTCCGATGCTCCTCCTACGAAGAAGTGGGATCTGTTTCCACATTCCATAAACACGGGATGGCCAACAGAAGGTGGCAAAAGCAATGTCATACCAGTTCCAATCCAGGGCACTGGCTCGAGTCTTTATCCTGGAGCCCCGGGACTTCCATGTCAACAAGCCCGGGCTGGCCTGCTAAATTATGACACACAAATGGCCCTGAGGCCCCCCTTCATTCCAGATGACAGCCAGTCAACCCCTAGAAGCAGAGCTGCCTAGCTGGCTGGCAGTTGACCTCAGACAAATGGGTGAGCCCAGCTAAGAGCAGAAGACCCGCCCAGCTGAGCACAACACAAATTAAAGACACAGAATTGCAAGCTGAAGAAATAGTTATTGTTCTAAGTCATTTGGTTTTCAGAGTGGTTTGTTATGCAAAAAGCTACATAACAGTTCAGTATAGCTATATCGTTAGCGTTCAAATCCCAGCTCCACCAACTACTGGCTTATGTAATTTGGAAACAGTCACTTAACCTTCAGTGCCTCCCATCAGTTTTCACCAGTGACAACTAAGAAAAAAGAAAAAGGCCTTACTTTTACCAAACCTAACATCCAGCAGGTTACTTGTTTCAGAAATGGGAGAATGTGGTGGGGTTGTTTTAGGAATTATAGTGCTATGCTTTTTTTTTTTTTGAGACAGAGTCTTGCTCTGTCGCCAGGCACCAGGCTGGAGTGCAGTGGTGCAATCTTGGCTCACTGCAACCTCTGCCTCTTGGGTTCAAGCAATTCTCCTGCCTCGGCCTCCAGCTAATTTTTGTATGTTTTTAGCAGAGACAGGGTTTCACCATGTTGACCAGGATGGTCTCGATCTCTTGACCTCATGATCTGCCCGCCTCGGCCTCCCAAAGTGCTGGGATTTACAGGCATGAGCCACCTTACTATGCTTTTTTAAAAAGCACTTGAAATAATGTCATACATCTAGGAGTGTGGCAACTCTGTCTCTTACTTGCTTACAAAGGCCATTTTTTCTTGAGATGAAGTCTTAGTCTGTTGCTGAGGCTGGAGTACAATGGCAGGATCTCGGTTCACTGCAACCTCTGCCTCCAGGTTCAAGTGATTCACCTGGCTCAGCCTCCTGAGTAGCTGGGATTACAGGCACCTGCCACCACTCCTGGCTAATTTTTGTATTTTTAGTAGAGATGAGGTTTCAACATGCTGCCCAGGCTGGTCTCTAACTCCTGACCTTAGGTGATCCACCTGCCTCCGCCTCCCAAAGTGCTGGGATTACAGGCATGAGCACCGTGCCCAGCCCAAGGCCATATGTTAAATCAGAAATTCAGTGACCCAGTTGGCAATTTGAAATTAATCATAGTGGGAGTATTTACACCTGAGAAATGGGCAGATCCTACACATAACGTCTTCTATTTTCCTCTCCCTGAAGAGCTGGTTGTTAAATATTGATTGGAAAATCTCTGTATGCATTACTTATGTACTAATCAATGCATCAGGTACAGCTTCTTCTTTCATAAACGTTTCTTTTAGAACCTCAGCATCCATTTTCTTCCCTGACAGCACCAAATTATTTTGAGGGAATTATCTCATGCCTGTTGTATAAAGTCTTGGTAAGACAGTAATTTTGAAGGACCAGAGGTGGAAAGGGCCATATTCCCTCCCGCCACACAACAGCCAATCAGGTGGTGTGTGGCCAATCTCAGCCAATCATGCCTTTTCTCCAGGAGCATGGTGATTAAGTAAGTGGACACAGGTGCAGGAGGGACAGGGCTGATCGCTGGTCACAACAGCTGCACGCAAGCCGTTTCTGAACCCTAGCTTTCCAGCACTGCCCTGAGAACTGGTTCCACTCCTTCCACATACTGCCCAATACACTTCCCAGAAGTTCCCTTTTCCTTAGCACACGTGTACCAATTGTTGCTCCCTGCAACCACAGAGAGAGGCCTCAACATTGGATTTGGAGACATTTATCCTACCTTAGTCTATGCCTGGCTCCTTGGACTTTTGCATCCCACAGGCTCTGTATTCATTTATGCATTTGGTAACTGTCTATGCAGCAATGAAACCACTTCTTAGAAAACAGCAGTGCAATGAGTCCCCAGAGGCAAAGTATGATGGCACGATCAAGTCATTTCACATGACATTGCTTCTTCTGTAGTGACTGAATGCAGACTGGAGTGCCTGAATTACCCTAGCGCTTCTGAAGCAAGGGGTCCCATGCCCATATTACTGGAGATGCAAAAGCAATCAAGGACAAAGCCTCAGAATTTAGAGGTCTGCAAAGCTAATCTACTTAAAGTGTGAACCTATGCTGTTTTCTTTTAAGGTTACGATTGAGTCCAGTCAATCGGTGTTTGCTAAATAGTTGATTAAAGGACTGAGATGGAGAAATTTAAATGCCTTTGGGAAAATGGGAGAATGGGCATCTTACAACTGGGAAAGTTTGGTATTTGGAAATGTGTGGTCTCCAGATTGGGGAGTTAGACATTCTTATGGAAGATGCTTGGCGTTGGCGGACTGAGGGACATTTTACTTCCCACCTGAGCCCCATCAATTGTCTGCGGCTCTCTCCACCAAAAGGCTGGTGCACCTGTCTGTGTCCCTCATGGCCCAGGGTCTAGAACTTCTTAGATCTGAGACTTGAGCTCAACATATAAGGATGACCTCAGAAGGAGGCAGCTCTTCCCCACCGCCACTGCCCTGTGAGTTTGTCAAACTGCGGCAAAATTGCTGCTGATTTCACCCAGGTCGTGGGCAGAATCAGGCATTCGATTGATTAAAAACAGGGCCTCTTTACTGTATCTGAGAAGGCAAATGATTTCGGCTGAAGATACATGTCCGAATACAGACCAATCTCACACCATCCTCTTTCGCTTTTTTCTTTTCATAGCATAAGAGGGGAAAAGGACATAATGGAAAATGCCGCATTATGAAGTTGTTGGCGGCTTTGTAGATGACAGAGATTAATTATCTCACATTCATTATGACTCAGTTATTGTGGTTTTCTGGTGTTTTGTGGCATCTCCTTTCATGTTCTACAAACACAGGCTTGGCTGCCTGTCTGAAGACAGAGCATTCTAGAAGCAGCGTGAAGTCCCCCAGCGAGGCGGGGGTGGTGGCGGGGGGCTTTTAAATCACCATTTACTCCATTATGGGAAGTTCATTCTTATTTCCCCGCAGACTTTTCAGCAAGTGCCAGGGCACTGAGAGAGATGCTCCCTGGAGGTTTGCAAACACCAGGCACTTAGAGTTAGCCCTTCATGAACAAGCCTGGGAAGTGTTTCTAGCCGCAGCCGCCTGGGTGCTCAGCAGAGAGTGAGGATGGTCCGCAGAGCTGAAGAGGAAGGAGCTGGTCTCCCGCAGCGGACAGGCAGCTTCCCCAGGGCTCCTGGGCTCTTCGCTGGACACGCGGACACTCCGGGACCAAGGTAGAGCGCCTCCAATACTGACAACTCCGGACCCACCACACACAGGCAGCTCTGCCGCTTGTTTACTGAGGGCTTTGACAGTGCCTCACAAAAAGACAAAAAGAGCAGCAGTGAGCTAAGAGTACACAACCACAGGAGAGGAAATGAGAGGAAAAGAGGCCACTCGAATCTTATAAACAGCACCCTCGCTTTTAACGTTGCTTTGTTCAATTCAGTTGGAATGGGCGCACCGCTGAACTGTTTAAATTAGATGGCCAAATGATAGCAATCTGGAGGGGCAAAAAAAGTTGTAGTTTTTTTTTAATGTAACATTTTCTTAACTTTTTTCTATGTGAAAGAAAAAAGGTAGACAATTTCCATAGCAACAGGCCTGTTTGCTTTTTTGGAGACAGTTCAAGAATTAATTTCAGAATTTTGTGAGGCTTTTTCAGATACAGGTAACTTTTAATTCTTTTTTGAGTAATGCTCTTTGTGGCTTCAGTTAACCCCAGTGGAGGAAGAGGCTGATATATTTCCCTTTAAACCTCTGTACAATGTTCAGACAACTTCCTTTTAGTCTCACCTGTCTCTGTCGGATTGAAAAATATAATTTCTTAATGAGTTCTTTGGTCTTGACTTAAGACCGCTTCCTAATGGTCACTCCTCACAGAGTTAAAAGCAGGAGGAGCATTCCAGTGCCATCGGAGAGGGAACGGAGGGAGAAACCTCATCAGATCCGCCCGCGCCTAGGATGTGGGGACACGCAAGAGTTGCTGAGTCTTTGCTCAGAACAAACCGGAAAGATATTTATTGCCATGATCTTTAGCCAAAGGAGACTGGAGTTTGTTTTCTTCTAGGCGTCAGCGGCCTGAATGTGGCCCGACTTGAAAAACCAGAGTTTAAGGTTCTGCCCACATTTGCTACACACGTCCCTTCCCAAGTATTTCCCAGCGTGACTGTCATCAACAGGCCAATGAGAAGAGGATCTGAAAATGCACTTAATTCACTACCAGTCTGCAAACATCAAGGGCATCTTTACAAAAAGCTCCCCATGTGGTCACACACCCCTCTGGACGCAGACCCTTGCTGCCCACTCGTCTTTCCATTAACAGTGTCCGGAGCCTTCCAGCTGGGGAGAAGCACCTGGAGATGCTGTGGCGAATAAAAAGGCACAGCTATGGCTGAAAATGAAGCACAGAGGCGTATTTCCACCTTCACAAATCCATGGTGCAAAGAGGATAAATGACCAAATGTACAGAAAACGATACAGGGAACTTGAAGAAGGTGGGAGCAGGCTGGGCGCGGTGGCTGCCTCCTGCAATCCCGGCACTTTGGGAGGCTGAGGCAGGAGGATCGCTTGAGCCCAGGAGTTCAAGATCAGTCTGAGCAACACAGCAAAGCCCTATCTCTATAAAAAACGTAATTAGCTGGGCATGGTAGTGCGTGCCTATAGTTTCAGCTACATAGGAGGCTGAGGCAAGAGAATCACTTGAGTCCAGGAGTTTGAGGCTGCAGTGACCTATGACTTGTACCACAGCACTCAAGCCTGGGTGAAAGAGTGAGGTTCCAGCTTTACAAAAAAAGGTAAGTTCATACTTGGCTCGAAGGAAGGGGCACAGGGATGAGAAGCAGCAGAAGGCAAGTCCTGAGTAGCAGGGAGAAGCCCGCTTTGTGAAGACAGAGGATGGAGCAGCATTCCAGGCAGCTGGAACAGCGATGCAAAGGCCCGAAGGCAGGAATAAGCTGTGTGTGTTGCAGCAGGGGATAAGCAAGCCTTTAGGACTAGCAGTGTGGGAAAGAGGGATGAAAACCGAGCCTGCAGATGGAGGCTGGTCTCAGGCTGTGGATTGGAGCCTTGTCTGTTCATCAGAGCCGTCCAGACAGAGACGTTAAAATACAAATTGTATCCAGGTGTAGTCCAGAGATTCTGATTTAACGAGATTAGGGCAAGGTTCAGGCATTGCTTTTCTTCTTTTAACTTTTTTTCAAAAATATTGTAAAACCATAGAAAAATAAAAGAATAGTATCATAAATGCCTCCAGCTAAATTTAAAAACTTAAAAAAAGTTTAAATGGCCAGGTGCAGTGGCTCATGCCTGTAATCCCAGCACTTTGGGAGGCCAAGGCGGTTGGATCACTTGTGGTCAAGAATTCAAGACCAGCCTGGTCTACACAGTTAAACTACATCTCTACTGAAAATGCAAAAAATTAGCCGGACATGGTGGAGGGCGCCTGTAATCCCTGCTACTTGAGAGGCTGAGGCAGGAGAATCTCTTGAACTCGGGAGGCAGAAGTTGCAGTCAGTCGAGATCATTTATAGAAATATATAAAGTTTTATAAATAAATAAAATTTTAAAATTTTTTATTAATTTTTATTTCAGTAGTTTTTGAGGTACAGGTGGTTTCTGGTTCCATGGGTAAGTTCTTTAGTGATGATTTCTGAGATTTCAGTGCACCTGTGCCCTGAGCAGTATACACTGCACCTTCACCCAATATGTGGTCTTTTATCCCTCACCCCCTCCCAGCCTTCCCCCTCCATGTCCCCAATGTCCATTTTATCATTTTTATGCCTTTGCATCCTCACAGCTTAGCTCCCACTTGTGAGAACATGTGATTAAATGTTTTGCTGTTGCTTCTCTGTGTGTGTATATACTATACACACACGTACACATCTATATACACACACATACATGCATTTTTAATGAGCCATTTGAACGTAATGCACAGACAGCACGACCCTTCACCCCTAAACACTCCACGTGCATCTCCTGAGAACAACAAACTTCTCCTATGATGGCAACATCCTGATTGTACTCAGGCAGTTTTTATTGATTCAAAAATGCCACTTAATAGATAGTTTATAGTCAAATTCCTCCAATTGCCAGGAGCTGGGGGTAGAAACAGATGGGGAGTAACTGTTTAATAGGAATGGCTTTTCTTTGTGGGGTGATGAAAATGTTCTGAAATTATTAATAGAGATAGCAGTGGCACAACATTGTGAATACACTATACGCCACTGAATTGGTCACTTTAAAATGGTACATTTTATGTCATGTGAATTTCACCTTAATTTTTAAAATCTCAAATGGTTCAAAAAAAACTCTTTGCAGCATGTTTTCTCCCCAGTGTCTGAATTCAGGATCCTGAATTGCACTTGTCACTGTTCTTTCGTTTCTGTCCCTCACCTTTTTTTTTTTTTTTAAGACATTGACATTATGAAAAGTCCAGGCCAGACCAAATTAAAATTCTTTTAATTTTTTAACAGTTTTATACCTAAAACTGAAGAAAAATACCAATGCTGGAAGCTCACCCTAATCTAATTAAATCAGCATCTCTAGGAGACACCTGGATATCATAGGCATGTCACTATCTCTCTCCAGATGGCTCTAATGAACAGTCAGGGCAAGGCCCATGGCCCCAGGTTTGCCAGCATCTCTCCAAACTGCATGTGCATATGCCCTGGAGAATAATCCACACTCTGGATCTGTCTTATTCGACTCAAGGTAAACATTCTTGGCAAGAACAGAAACTATATGAGGGAGAAATCAATCGGAAACCAACAGCAATTCTTTCTTCTGGAGGGGAGGAGGTGAGTGATGATGGTGCTAAACAGACAGGGAGGGGACTGAGGTTTCAGAGTCTTGAAGCCAGATTCCTTTTTTACAGAAGACAAGACTAAGGCCCAGGAGACGCGACTCCTCAGAACTGCCTAAGATTGCAAAGCGGAGCCATCATATTCTTCATCATGTAGACTGCTGACCTGGCACTGCCTGACTCAGGTTTCCAAGAAGAGCTGAATGCCTGACTTTCTTTGTGAAATCTCTTGGGTTTTTAGAAAAGTATTAGTGACTAGGTTAGATACTGTTCTTGCTTTTTGTTTTTATTGTTTGCTTGTTTTGTTTTGAGATGGAGTTTCACTCTTGTCACCCAGGCTGGAGTGCAGTGGCGTAATCTTGGCTCACTGCAACCTCCGCCTCCCAGATTCGAGTGATTGTCCCGCCTCAGTTTCCCAAGTAGCTAGGACTACAGGTGTGCACCATCACACCCAGATAATTTTTGTATTTTTGGTAGAGATGGGGTTTCACCATGTTGGCCAAGGTGGTCTTGAACTCTTGATCTCAAGTAATCCACCTGCCTCAGCCTCCCAAAGTGCTAGGATTAAAGGTATGAGCCACTGCATCTGGCTGCTCTCGCTTTTTGGATACCCACCATCATATCAGGATAGATTTGGATACCCACCATCTATCAGGTCCCCATTATCATCTTCATAAGACAGAAGCCAGAAACTCATTTTCCCAGACTCCTTTGCAGCTAGCAAGAAGTCATGTGACCAGCTCTCAACCAATCAGATATGGCCATGTGATATACTAATTTAGAAGAGAATAAAAAGATGTATTCCTTGGCAAGAGGGATTGATTTTGGAGGGCAGCAGAGATGTGGTCATAGTATTTAGTGTTGGTAGTGACAACTGCAAGGCCTCATTCAGGGGCTGTGGCAGCAGGCCCTTTCTTGGAGATGTCCCCAACAGAGGGATTTGATTATTACTCTTAGCTTTGTGGGTCCTAAGTATGGCTCCGTTCCTCATGAAGATTTTGTGAGCGACCTACCATCTTTTCTACATTCATTTTTTGTCTAACGTAGCTAGAGTGGATTCTGTCATTTGCAACTGAGAACTACAACTAAAAGAGAAACTGATTCATCTTATGTTTAAAGCCTTATAGAGAGTAAATACAACATAATTGTGGGAGTGATATAGCCAGAAGCCACTAGTTGTGACCTTTGAGTTGGAGTTAGCACCTGATTTTAACATGGATAGCCCCAGACAGGAGAATGGGAGGAATATCCTTTGGCTGAGAAAATTCTTTCCAATTGTGGTTATTCATAAGCATCTCAGAAAGATTATAATTAGACATCTCCTCCCTTCAAAGGATACCTCTAAACAGAAAGAGAAAAGCAAAAGTTCTCACGTTGTTTTGCAATACATGGTACAACATACCCTGTGAAGCAGCCAGACATTCCCTCCAGGAGGCTGGATGGGAAATGATCCCTCAAGGGGGCAATCCCATATGACGGTTCTCTAAGGAAGCTCACAGACTGCTGGGAGCACCATCAGAATCACTCATTCTGCTGCTGCATCATCTGCTGCTCATGCGCCTGCTGCCTGCCTTTCCCTTACTGTAGGGGATGCTGTTAAATCCAATCATGCCCTCCCTTTAACCCCCGCCCCCTACAGTCAGCTACAGAGAGTAGAGATAAAAATACTGCTTAGGAGAGAGGGCCTCTGGGTCTCCAGATGGCCTTGAGTAGGGTGTGTTGAAAACTGGCAGCTGAATCATTGCTTCATCCTGCTGAGAAAAGAAAGGTTCTTCTTCACAAATTTTCTGGAAGTTCCTAAGATATAAAGTATTGAATGAAATGACTCCAGATAGTATCGCTACTGAAAACACTGTCAAACACTAGGCAATTACTTTTTTTTGGATAATAAGTCTAAAATGCACAGATCTCATTTTACAAACCCAGAGTTTGCTTCCCCCATACCTCCATAATTGAACTAATTTTTCTTTCTGGCTATTACTCCAAAAGCTGATAAAATTGAGCCTCAGGGCATTGGCAATATCCTGTATTCAAAAGACATCGCTCTGCTTTCTGGCTAAGTGGACCCTAATGTGCTCTGGGCAGCATGTACCCAGCCTCAAAAGATGCACCAGAAATAACTTACACATTTTACTTTCATGGTGTTGTGGGGACAAAAAGATGCTTCAAGGTGAAGATGAGCCACTCCTTCCTAGCCATTGGCTGTCAGAAACTCATTGAAGTGGATGAATGACAACTTTGTACCTCTGCTTTGGACCATATGCTTATGAGAAGCATATGGTCATAGAAGTTGCTGTTGACACTCTGGGTGAAACGTGAAAAGGTCTTAGGGTCTGAATCTATGATAACAACCAAGAAGTCTTCCCCATAAAGCAAGGAATTTTGACCTTGCCCACCTGCTACTGAATGAGGGGCACCTTATTACAGACTCAGGAGAACTCGGGGGAGAAAAAGATAAAGTCTGCTCAGGTTGCATTGCAGATCCAAATCTGAGTGTTCTCAACTTGATTACTGTGAAAGAAAATGAAGTGGAGAGAAATGCGGAATAGGAAATTCAGAGACAGAAAGCAGACGAGTGGCTTCCAGGGGCTCTGGGGAGACAGGAGGGATGAGTAGGGGAGGACAGGAGGGGAGACTTAGGGTATGAGATTTCCTTTTGGAATGACAAAAATGCTTTGGGACTAGATAGAAACGGTGGTCACACAAAATCGTGAATGTACTAAATGCCACCATATTTTTCACTTTAAAATGGTTAATTCATGTTATGAGAATTTTACCTGAATTTTAAAAGTGGGTGTTTTAGTCCATTTTGTGTTGCTATAACACAATACTTGAGACTGGGTAGTTTATAAAGAAAGAAAGTTTATTTGGCTCACAATTCTGATGGCTGGAAAGTTCAGGATTGGGCATCTGCATCTGGTGAAGACCCCAGGCTGTTTCCACGCATGGTGGAAAGTGGAGGGGAGCCAGTGTGCAGAGATCACACAGCAAGAGAGGAAGCATGAGAGAATGGGGTATGGAGGAGGTGCCAGGCTCTTTTAAACAGCCAGCTCTCATGGTAACTAAAAGAGCAAGCACTCACTCACACCCCACCCTGAAATCCACCCCATGACCCCAAAACCCCCCATTAGACCCCAACTCTAACACTGGGATTCAAACGTCAACATGAAGTTTGGAGAGGACAAACATCCAAACCATGGCAGGGGTTTGAAGAAGGAATTTTTTTGGACTGACTGATATTACTGTGCCTTGTCACCTGAGGTCTAAAAGAGCTAACAGAATTTTCAAACTTGCAGTCACCCCGTAGAAGATGATTTCCACCAGTACGTTTTGAGAAAGCCCCTGAACATAGAAGATAAGGAACCAAGGACCAACGCTCCCAAGGTTCAGCATTTTATTACTGCACTCTTCCTAGATCACACTATCTACTAAGAAAAGCGCAAAGAGATCACAGAGGACGCTAAACTCCTGACCAAGAGAACAAAGCAGGCCAAAGAAAAATATCAGAAACAGATTGCCCAGGGATGGGGGCTGTCCTCTCTGAGAGTTTCCACTCCGAGTCTAGTCGGAAATAAAATTTTCTAAGGGAAACACATAAGATCAAACATTTGATAAAAGACATAACTTACGATGGCATCATCTCCTTTTCCCCTTTGCCAGAGATGGTGTAAATATGCTCAAAGAACCAGTTCTAGCCAATGTGATGTAATGAGAAGTCTGCTGCCAGGCTTGTGGGCAAGATTTTCCTCCTGGAAAAGGCAGAGACATACAAGAACGCAGTCCTTCATTTTCCATCTTTGCCCCCTTCCTTTCTGCATGGGCCACTCACAGTTGGTGAGTTTATCTTGATGGTGGTGGTGGCCATCTTGTGAGCCCTGGGGCATCATGGGTAAGTAGTGAGGAAGGCAGGGGAACATGATGGGAAAATCCTGAGTTCATGACAGTGTGGAGCTACTGAACCCATGCTCAGGCTCCTTGTTCAGTAAGCAATTAATGCCCTTATATTTATAAGCCAGTTGTTCTTAATGTTGGGTCACTTGACTGGCAACAGCAGCAGCACCTGGTGCATTAGTTTCTTAGGGTTGCCATAACAGAGTACCACTCACTGGGTGCTTTAAACAATGGACACATATTGTCTGACAGCTCTGAAGGGCAGAGGTCCAAGATGAAGGTATCGGCGAAGTTGGTTTCTTTTTAGGATTTCTGGCAGTTTGCTGTTAACCTCTGACCTTCCTAATCTCTGCCTTAATCTTCTAGGAGTCATTTTGATCTCCTCTTAACTAATGACATCTGCAATGATTCTGTACCAAATGAAGTCACATTTGGAGGGGCTGGGGGTTAGGACTTCAATATATGTATTTTGAGACACAATTCAACCTATAATACCCAGGAACTTGTTAGAAATACAAAGTATCTGGGCCGGGTGCAGTGGCTCACACCTGTAATCCCAGCACTTTGGGAGGCTGAGACAGGTAGACTGCCTGAGCTCAGGACTTCAGACCAGCCTGGGCAATATAGTGAAACTCTGTCTCTACTAAAACACAGAAAAATAGTTAGCCTAGTGTGGCAGCGTGTGCCTGGAGTCCCAGCTACTTGGGAGGCTGAGGCAGGAGAATTGCGTGAACCCAGGAGGCAGAGGTTGCAGTGAGCCGAGATCATGCCATTGCGCTTGAGCCTGGGTCAGAGGGAGACTTCGTCTCATCACCAAAAGAAGAAAAAGAAAATTACCTGGGCTGGGCGCGGTGGCTTATGCCTGTAATCCTAGCACTTTGAGAGGTAGAGGCAGGGCGGATCACCTGAGATCAGGAGTTCAAGACCAGCCTGACCAACATGATGAAACCCCATCGCTACTAAAAATACAAACATTAGCCAGCTGTGGCGGCAGGCGCCTGTAATCCTGGCTACTCGGGAGGCTGAGGCAGGATAATCACTTGAACCTGGAAGGCAGAGGTTGCAATGAGACGAGATCGCACCATTGCACTCCAACCTGGGTGACAAAGTGAGACTCCATCTCAAAAGAAAAAAGAAAAAACGAAAAAGGAAAAAAAATTATCTGGGTCTGCTCCACATATACTGAATCATAATCTCTAAGAGTGAGGCCCAGCAATGTTTGTTTCAACAGCCCCCCCGGGTGATTCTGGTACTCACTCAACTTTGAGAACCACTGGTGTGAGCTACTGTTGGTTGAGCGTTGTTAGCTGCAGCTGAAGGCAATTTAGTTCATTCTAGCTGATGATCTCCCACCCCTAGGGGAGCAGCCATATTCTCTGGGGGCTGGAGGCGAGTGGAGGCATCCAGCTGCTATGGATGGGGTCACACTGGCATCGGCTTGCTGCCCATATTGCTATCCAGAAACATGTATCCTAAAAGAACATTACCAAATCAGTGCAGCTCCTTCAAGGAAGCCCACTGATGCCTTCTTTTTCTGGTAACAAAGCCAGAATTTTCTCTTAGTTCTACCTCTGTCTTTTGTACTGCACAGGAAACACAGGGGATCGTGTGGGGCCGTGCCCTTCTGCCTAGGCATCTCAGAGACATTCCCATGACTGTCCTTCCATGCTGGGCACAGGACTCTGAGATCTTGCTTGCTCCCTGTGCTCTATTCAAAGAGAAAAAAATATCCCTTGTCCTCTTGATTTTCCCAGATTTCCCAGAAGTTTCTCAGATCCTCAGAGCCTGAGGATCCTCTTAGGCTCCTACCGACACTTCAGTTTTTCCAAGTCCCATCTGCCACTCTTTTTCATTTTACCCTCAGTTTAGGAAAACTTTATCTAATTTTCTGCAATAAGAAAAAAAAACTGATGACAGTTTCCCAATTTTTTTGCCCAGTTCCAAAGTCAAGGGTGTTAAAAGGGAAACTGAGACACAATAAAAAATTTTAATACAATTTAAGCAAATAATTCATGAATTGGGCAGCATCAACCCAGAAGCATTTCAGAGCTCATGGAGGGAACAGAAGGTGGAGGCCTTCACAGAAGAGAAACAGAAGTAAAGCAAAGCAAATATTGGATCGGTTAGTTACACACTGGTTTTATTTGGTCTGTCCCATTGGAAAGTCCCTAATTGTATATGCACACCTCAGTGACACTACAAATTTGGTTGCGGACCAGTGAAATAAAGTGAGTCACGGATTATTTTTGGTTCCCAGTACTTATAAAAGTTATGTTTATACTTACTGTAGGCTATTAAGTGTGCAATAGTCGGTGTCTGAAAAATAATGTACATATCTTAATTTAAAAATATTTTATCGCTAAAAATGCTAATGATCAACTGAGCTTTTAACAAGTCATAATTTTTTAATCCCAGCTACTTGGGAGGCTGAGGCAGGAGAATCGCTTGAACCCAGGAAGGGAGGTTGCAGTGAGCTGAGACTGTGTCACTGTACTCCAGCCTGGGCAACAGAACAAGTCTTTGTTTCAAAAAAAAAAAAAAAAAAAAATAGAGAAAGAAAGAAAGCAAGTCCTAGACGGCATCTTCTTCCAATAGGAAGCGATTTCCCCTGCGCTGGAGATCTGCTGTTTAGTGCGCCGCCTGCGCTGATGATCTTAGCTACATCTTCTGGATTACTTCCTGCCTCACCTTACATTTTTATGTCATGGAGACAGCTTCCTTCCGCCAACCCCATGAACCAGCCTCTGTAAGCTTCAAACTTTTCGTCTGCAGCTTCCTCACCTCTCTCATCTTTCACAGAACTAGAGCCATGCTCTGGATTAGGCTTTATCTTACAGAAATACTATGGCTGGTTTGATTTTCCATCCGGAGCCCTAAAACTTTCTCCTTATCAGCCAGAGGGCTGTTTGGCTTTCTTTCCATTTGCGTGTTCACTGGAGTCGCGCTTTTCATTTCCTTCAAGAACTTTTCTTTGCATTTGCAACTTGGGTAACTGGCACAAGAGGCCGCGCCTTTGGCCTTCCCGCTTTCCACATGCCTTCCTCACAAAGCTTCATCATTTCTAGCTTTCGACTGAAAGGGAAAGATGTGGGACCTTTCCTTTCACTGAAACATTTAGAGGCCATTGAAGGGTTATTAATTAGCCTAATGTCAATATTGTTATGTCTTAGGGAATACGGAGGCCTAAGGAGAGGGAAAGGGATGGGACAGTGGCTGGTCAGTGGAGCAGTCAAAACACACACAACATTAAGTTTGTCATCTTACAGGGCACAGTTCATGGTGCCCCAAAACAATACAATAGAGCATCACAGATCACTGATCACAGATCTCCATAGCAGATATAATGATAACACTGTTCGAAATATTGCAAGAATTGTCGAAATGTGACAGAGAGACAGGAACTTAGCACGTGCTGTTGGAAAAATGGCGCCCATAGACTTGCTCAATGCAGGGTGACCACAAACGTTCACCTCTTAAAAATCACATGACGCACCATCAAACAAGGTATGCCTGTATCATTGTAGAGTTTGTTTTGCTTCTGATGGATTGAGCTTAAGTCTTATTTTTTCTTTAAAATATGCATTTACAAGAAATGGTTCAAGTTAAGCTCTGGTTATGTTTGCAAATCAAGCAACGTTAAGGTCACTTAAGAGGCCTGTTTTTGTCTGCTGAGGAATTTTTCAGGCCTGGTCTGCATTTAATTTACTTGGACAAGGGTTTCACCCTCCCATCTGTCACGTGTGCTGTGGTATCCGATGCCATAGGGACATCAGTAGAACATGCTTGCCCTATGGCTGCAAGCTTGGCAAGAACGATGCTGTCATACAAAACATAGTAGGGTGAAAAATCACTTACATCAAATGTGGGCTGATGGCTGGTTAAATGGCCACTGCAGGCTTATTAGGAGTGTCATGGGTGAAAGAGTCTCTTGAACTCCCTGGAGACTTTGCAGCTCACTAGTTTACTGAGAAGGAGGCTGAGCGCCCCCAGCACCCTGCAGCCACCTGCCCCGGGAGGTGAAAATGGTGCCTTCCCCCATCCAGTGTGATGCGCAGCATGCCTGGTCCTCCTCTCCCCACTGTGCATCTCAGGATGGCATAATTTTGTCTGTCAGCTGCACCCTTACCTTGCCCATCTGAGACACAGAGCAGTGATCCATCACTTTTAAAAGCCAGTACCATGCCTGGGCCTTACTTTGGGATGTACTCATCAGAAACTGATGAAATGCATCATAATTAAGGCATGACACTCTTTCTGCCAGTGTGCTATCCGGGTGAGCCCCATCTTTGAATACTGCTCTCTGATGTTATCAAAGCCCTATTCTTCTTGTCGTTTTCTAAAGGAAGGGATATTAGGATATACTTACTACAAAGTATAGGCTAACTAGATCAGGTCCTTGCTTTTTGGTGAGTGTAAAAATTGGCCTTGATTTCCATGACCTATCAACACATGACCTGCAACACATTGTCAATGCATCTGGGAGGAGCATTTCAAAGAGACGGAGCTCCTTGCATTGTCAGGAAAGGCTGTTGTTGGGTTCCCGACAGACAGCTCTCAGCAGCCTGTGTTCACAGGCACATTCATGGTCCACAGAGAAGCATGGTGGCTTTTCAGACTGGTCAGCAATTGGTTATAACCTATGGCTGTGGTCATCTCCCTAGCCAAACAGCCATCAACCATTTCTTCATCTCAGCGTTTCTCAACTGCTGCACATCGACTGACATTTGGAATTGGAATAGTCTTTGTGAGGTTCGAATTTTCACAACCCAAAACATCTCCAGACATTGCAGATATCTCTGTGGAAGTGAGGGTAAAACTCTTCCCCTGTTGAAAAATCTGGTTTACCTCAATGAAAGCGATGGCATCCCTCCTCCCAAAGAAGGTAGATGCTGCTATAGAGATGGGAGTTCATCAATTACAATGCTTTCAGCTGCAATCAAAAGCGCTCACTCAAGCACAGTTGCAAAAGACTCGGTGTAATGTCCAGAAAAATACATGTAATAATAAAAATAATAATGCATTGAAAATAGAGTTAATATTAAGTGTTTAATATGTGCAAATATGTTAAAATTATCTTACTGAAGTCTCACAGTAACCCTGAGCCAGTGTTACTGTTTTCATCTCTATGTAGAAACCGAGGCACAGAAAGGTTGGGGAGCCTGCCTGGTGGCACAGCTGGAAAGCTGCAGGTGCAGGATTTGGACTCAGTTGTCCATCTCTGAACTTGCAGCCCTCCTCCGTGCCATCGGTGTGGCCACCTACCGCAGCCCCCTGCGAATGACACGAATCCTTCTCCTTCCAGCCCCTGTACCTCATTTCTCTCTTTGTCAAACCACTCTGTCTACACTTACAGTCAGCATGTTTTTGGTGGGATTAATCTACCACTTCCAGCTCTGAGGGTAGCCTGGCAAATGGGTATGTTGATAGTTGCTGGCCACAACAAGTGGATGAGAGGTGGGTGTGTGACTCACACCAAGCGGAGACAACTCAGTCTAAGGAAATTTACTGCACCTATTATAAAAAAGAAGCCTACTTTAAACTCTGAGCAGGGTCGGAGCTGGGAACCCCTGGGGTGGCCACGTAGAGAACCAGCAGGAGAAGGAGAACGATGTGGGTGAATGGGAGTTGCACAAGTACGTGAGGGAGACTCAGTCCCAGGAGCGTCATTCATGCCCTGATGCATTTGTACGTGAATCCCCTGACATTTTTAGTTGTAGGGAAAAAATTCTTTTTGAAGTTTAAGTCAGTTAGAGTAGCAACCAAAATAAGCTTGACAAATGCATTTCTCTTCTCTCAGAGCTTCGGTTTCCTCATCTGTAGAATGGGTTGTTGAGAGGATTGCACGGCACATGAGGACTGCGTGACTTGCCAAACCCCACACAAATAGGATTATCTGGAAGCCCCGTAGGGTAGCCCACGCAGCCACCCTGGGAGGAGTCAGCACTCCGGCTCTCGGGACCGACAGGTCCCATCCTGGCAGCACTGGGTAAGAACAGCTGAAAAGGCTGTGCACTCTTTTATTTTGTGGTAGCAAATTCTGTTTGTAAAGATCCCTCTGGAAAATTCAACAGAAAGAAGGCTTTGCCAGGAAAGCATGTCTGCAGTGCTGGCAATTTCAGAGCAAAAGGACAATTGGCACTGGTATTTAAAGGAACGTGAGAGATGGCCTCTGTCCCCTGAACATTGTACTGAGGAGCGTTTCCCTCTGAGTGAGAGCCACAAGCCGGGGTGAGGATGCCGAGCTTCTCCAGACGAGTGCCTGAACGGGAAGGTGATGGAGGAAGAACGTTCTGGTGGATATGCGCTCACCTACTGTGGCTGGGTGGGGCCTCGAGAGCTTGGATCCCACCCTGGAGGAAAGTGGGGAAAGGGAATCAGAGGATCCAGCCCTGGGGGAAGCGTCCTAGGCTGAGCCTGAGACCCACAGCCTGCCTACTCCCTCCCTCCCAATCCTGTCTATACTGCGCCCTCCTCCTATGTTCCTGGATGTCCCCACTTCCAGACCACCACCTTTCATAAAAAAAAAAAAAAAATTATACCTTTGGAAGTAGAAACTCAAAGGACTAATACAAACAACCACGGCCGGACGCAGTGGCTCACATATGCGCCGTGCTAAAGGGAAGGAGCTGGGAGTTGTAATCCCAGCACTTTGGGAGGCCGAGGTGGGCGGATCATGAGGTCCAGAGATTGAGACCGTCCTGGCCAACGTGGTGAAACCCCATCTTTACTAAAAATACAAAAATTAGCCGAGGCGGGTGGATCATGAGGTCCAGACGTCGAGACCATCCTGGCCAACGTGGTGAAACCCTGTCTTTACTAAAAATACAAAAATTAGCTGGGCATGGTGGCGTGCACCTGTAGTCCCAGGTATTTCAGAGGCTGAGGCAGGAGAATCGCTTGAACCCGGGATGTAGAGGTTGCACTGAGCTGAGATTGGGTCACTACACTCCAACCTGGTGACAGAGCGAGACTGTGTCTCAAAACAACAACAACAAAACACTCCTCACTTCTCTAGGGGCACAGGAAGTGGGAGCTGATACAGCAAGGAGGTTCCAGGAAAGACTTTCAACAAGCATGATGCAATCAGAATGCTTTTGAAACAGGGATTTTTTTTTTTTCCCTCTCTGTCTCGCCAAGATTTTAATTCAGTTAATTACTTTTGTGGTTTCAAGACATAAATGGTGCAGGATTGTAATATTTAGGGGCCCTGGAGCAATGACACGACCAGAAACGGGTGGCAGCGTGCGGGTCTCTACGGACGTCTCGGAACCCAGAATATTGGGCTACCCGGAGTGCTTTCTGAAACCATCACTTCCCACCTTAGACTTCCTCTCCTCCCCCAGATTTTTAGATAGAAAGGGACTATGTGTCACAGGTCCACTAATTCACGGGCTAAATCTTTCACAACAGACAAAGCTGTGATTTGGAGAACTCGAAAACTAAGACGGCACTTAAATGGGCTAAAGAATGTGGAAGAAAGAAGGCAGGATTCGGGTCAGAAGGGCTCTGGTTCCTTTCTCTTTTCACAGAGCTGGAGTCAATTTTATGTTTAAATGTTTCCCACAACAGTAAAATCGCTCTCCAGTGTTTCACGGGAGCTGGGCTGCCTGGCAACCACATGTGTTGTGGGGAGCTGCGGAGGGGACAGGGGGACGGGGCAGGAAACATTATTTCTTTACTTCTTACCAAGCAGAAAGAAAATTGTTCCTTTTCTCTGTTCCAGAAGAATACATTTAAAATGACAAGCTGAAGAAAATGAAAACAAACCCTTCCTTTGGAGACATTCAACAGGGGAAATGAATTTTAGACAGACTGTGGGAAAATGAGTTTCCAGAGTTCTCTGAATTCGCTCCAACTCTGCAGTCAATGCAAACTTGATCGGGTTTTAGGGTCTCCCCTGCTAACGAGGAGTCTGGGAATGGTCAGCTTGCTCCTGAGGAATCCACTGGAGCCTGCAGGGTGATTATTCCCCGGAGGAAAGAGACAGCCAATGAGGACATAGGGCAAGCCAGCTATCTGGACAGTGCCTTCGAGGCTTTCTCATATCCTCAGTCGTCCAGTAGGTAAGAATAGACCGCACTCCCTGAAATTAAGCTATAACAGCATACACACGGGCTGTACTCAGTACTCAGAAGAGTGGATTTGAGAGTGCGGTCTACACTCCTCTGGCAGAGAGGAGTTTATTCTCCACGTGGCGAAGGTCCAAATTCCCATTTGTAACTTTGCTTTTCCACCACGGGGAACATGGCCTGGCGTTGCCAAGGGGCATGCGGCAATTGAAAAGAACCAAGGCATGACAGAGTGGCAGGCTCCGAAGCACACGGGGCAGCCTGTCTTCTCAGTAATGGGTTGAATGCTGCCTCCCACCCACCCCCAAATTCACATCCACCTGGAACTTCAGAATGACAGGCCCTTTGCAGATGGAATTAGTTAAGGATCCCCAAATGAGAGCCTTTTGGATGCGGGTCGGCCTGAAACTCAAACACAGGTATCCCAGTAAGAAAAGGGACAGGGATATGAGACACAGAGGAGAAAATTCACATAAGACAGGGCCAGATGTTGGAGAGATGTGGCCACAAGCAAGGACCGTGGAGGACCCGGCAGAGGCAAGGAAGGGCCTCCTCTCGGGCCTTCGGAGGGAGCATGGCCTCGCTGGCACCCTGATTTCAGGCTTCTGGCCCCTAGAAATGTGAGAGAACAAAGTTCTGCTGTTTCAAGCCACCAAGTTGGGCGCAATTTGTTATGACAGCCACAGGAAACTGATGCATCGTTCTGCTTTGAGGCATGATTTAAACCAAGAGACACAGTGAAGTCCCCCGCCTGTGCAGTGGTGGTGGAAAGCGATTCTGCTGTCACCTTCCACTTCCAGTTTCTCTTTAGAGCCAGTGACTGGTTGCTGTGGTCTTGGGTTCTGGCATGTCTGAAATCGAGAGGACTTGTAATGTGGCTGCACCCTTCAGCAGGGCACACGCGTGAGTGCCATTCACTGTGGCCCCTCCCAGGTGAGTGCCAAGGGGAAGGGGTTAGGGTATGCACAAAAGGCTAGTCATGGTGTGCAGGTGGAGAGTTTGCATCAGAACTGGTTTTGCATTATGGATATAGTGTCTTCATTAGATTATGTGTTGATCTGGGTGGCCTGAGGGCCTGGCTAATGGAGATGATGGTGGGGGGATGCTGAGGCCCTTTCAAATATCCCTTTACCACTCCCTCTCCCTCCCCGCAGGAGCTTCCCTCACCTATATCCCTGGCCAGACATATACGCACTGAAGTTTGCCACCTTCAACCCACGTATCAGATTGAAGTTGGCTGGTCCTTGTTTTGGCCAGTCTCACTAATCAAAAATGTTGAAGAGGTTTCTAAATGTGATACAGTACTAAGTGTAATAATAAATTAGAAAGAGTGGCCTGGTCCTAAAACCCTTGTTAAGGAATGGGCAAAGCAAAACATGTGGCCACCCAGTGGGTAAACCATCTGCAGGATAAATTTTTGAAAATCGGCTCAATGTTTAATGTGTCGTTAGTTTAGAGACAGTAAAGAAAAATCAAGGTCAGCAGCCTTTTCTATGCCACACGTCATCTCTTGGGATATCATTTTGTCTAGTACACAATTCAGTACTTAGTATATTCACAAAGTCGTGCAACCATCGCCACTACCTAATTTTAGCATGTGTTTGTCACCCCAAAAAGAAACCCCAAACCCACTGGCTGTCCCTCCCCACATGCCATCTCCCGTTGTCCTAGCAATCACTAAGCTGCTTTCTGTCTCTAAGGATATGCCTATTCTAGACATTGCATATAAATGGAGTCGAGTAATACGTGACCTTCTGTGTCTGGCTTTTTGTTTTTCACTTAGCATCATACTTTTAAGGTTCATCCATATTGCAGCATTTATCAGTAGTGTATTCCTTTTATGGCTGAATAATATATCATTGCATGCAAATATCACATTTTGCTCATTTGTTCGTCAGCTGATCTGTGCATACAGGGATATATTATTCAGCCATCAAAAGGAAAGCTGTTGTGAGCATTTATGTATTTTGTAATCGTGTATATTTCTTGCATAAGTAGGAAACTCACTTCTGAGGATCCATGACTGGCTTTCGTCCATGAGGGCAGGCGTGATCCGTGAATCCCACCTGTCACCCTCCCGTGGGAATCTGTGACGCTGCCCTTTGCCCTGAGCTGCTTAGAAACTTAGGTTTAGTCTGCAATGGATTAACCTCCCAAAGTCCTTTTAAAAGGGGTGAAAGCCACTTTCTTTTTTAAGAGACAGGGTCCCACTATGTTGCCCAGGCTGGACTTGAACTCCTGGATTCACACAATCCTCCTACCTTAGCCTCCAGAGTAGCTGGGACTACAGGAAAAAACCAGTCTTTCAACTCCACCTGAATTTCCTTCACATACAGTGAGATTCTAGAAATGAATCCACCTATAAACCTCATCCTGTTTGGAAAAATAATACTTCTCTCAGTATTCTTGCATAAATCATAGCACATTTCTTCAAAGACTTTCTTCCCTGCACCCACTCCTCATCCTTTTTGTTTATTGGAACGTGGTGAGGCCATACGTGGCTGTTAAGCACATGCAGCATGGTGTTGGCTTGGTTGGCGGAGAGTTAGTTACTAATAAAATGACTGGGCCTCATCCAGCAGTCAAAGCAGGACGGAACTAATGAACCAGGAGGCCCCATACCCCACGGCTAGGGCTGAGAGCTGTGGCTGAGAGCAGCTCCTTGCTCTCTTATTTTGTGAGTGCACCGCTGCAAAGCAAGGGCTATTAAAGACTGCATGCGTGCCATAGAATAGTCTGTCTTTCGTTCCGTCTTTATTCTTGAGGGAGGACTACCTCCTTATTTCACAGTGTTTTACTTAAAAAAAAAAAATCTCTTAGGATTTATGTCCCGAAGGCTCCATTATCAGTCCTGACATACAAAACCTACCCAGCAAAGGAGAGAGAAGCAATGTAAATTGCTCTTCTATTTTCAGTTATGTTTGAGGACCATCACAAGGCCCACATGCCACAGACTATCCAGATATCTATGTTCTCTGCAAATCAAGGGTGTAGGCTCATGTTGTCAGCCAGGGTGATTTTGTCCTCCAGAGAACAGCTGGCGATGCCTGGAGACATTTTGGTTGTCAGAACTGGAGCAGAGGTGGAGGTGCTCCTGGACTTGATCTGTTGAGTAGAATCCAAGGATCTGCCCAGTACCCTACCATGCACCAGGCAGCCCGACAAAAAAGAATTATCTGGCCCAAAATGCCGACAATATTGAGGTTGAGAAACCCTGGCGTAGACTAAGCCAGTCCCTATGCTAAGCATCTCTCTTCATTGCATTGCGACATGGGGATGTGTCTATTTACTGTGCATAAATTCATGTTAGTAGCAGAGTATAATCTCCCAGTCAGGAACGAGGCTTTATGACTCTCTTAGCATCCCTTATGCGGGGTTCAGAATTAGTTACAAGTAGAGAACAAATCCCTTCCATGTCTCTGAATCACATTTTTCAATTAAGCGAGCCTACTTTAAATTGGAGAGGATGAATGATCACCACCTTTGCTCTTTAAGTGTCTTACCGACAAGGCCAAAGGTTCACGCCCCATCCCCCAGTTCTTCGCTTTAATCGCCTGCAGGGTCAAGACCGACCTACTTACTTATAACCTGCAAGTTGAGTCAAACACACACTGATTTTGACTGCAGAGTGCTTCTGTGAGCTAGTGTAAGCTAGGCTTCGGGAGGCAGTCATGGGGAAGTCGTACCATCCTCAGCATCCTGAGGTGTTCAGGGGCACGGAGGTACACTGAGGTGGCAGTGGGAATTTTCAGAACTGACGACCTCCATTGTCAATATATCTTAAACATCCTTGGAAAAGTAAATGATGCCTGTGTTTTCTCTAAGGAATCCTGATCTGTATTTCAATAAAACTCAGTCAGTTATGAAAGAAAAGATCCATGAAAAGGAATGTTTATGAAATAGGTTTGATATTAGGCATTTGATTTTGCGTTTATTCAGTAAATGTTTACTGGGGCTTTATTTTGTGCTAAGTCATACACCAAGGGCTGGGGATACAGCAGTGAGTAGAGAGATGGAAAAAGGACTTACCCTTATGAGCCGACACACTTGTAAGTACTTGTAAAACCTATCTGTATATCTGTTCTTCATTTATGTTGGTAATTATTTTATTCTTTTCTTTTTCTTTTTTTTTTTTTTTAAGACTGAGTCTTGCTCTGTTACCCAGGCTAGAGTGCAGTGGCACAATCTCGGCTCACTGCAACCTCTGCCTCCTGGGTTCAAGCAATTCTCCTGCCTCAGCCTCACAAGTAGGTGGGATTACAGGCATGTGCCACCACCGCGCCTAGCTAATTTTTGTATTTTTAGTAGAAATGGGGTTTCACTATCTTGGTGAGGCTGGTCTCGAACTTCTGACCTCGTGATCCACCCACCTTGGTCTCTCAAAGTGCCAAGATTGCAGGCCTGAGTCACCGTGCCCAGTCTTACTTTTTATTTTCTAAAATAGGCTTCCAAAATAACATTATAGCTACAAGAAACAAAGATTCCATCTTCCACACCTTGACTTTTGAGTCTCATGAACCAATCTGATTATAAAGCAAGGGTTGCCTTTGAATTTACTTTGTGGAGTTGCACACAAAATCCAGTCTGCTTCTTTTCGCTCACAGAAGAGTGTCCTTTGTGAAAATGATCTTGCAAAGAGGTTCATGCCAAGTTTCCATGTATGCTATTAGTCCCATAAAACTTCCCAAGAAGTCCAAGCCCTCTCCAAATGTCGCAGCTTTGTCAGGGACGCCACTGTGCAAAGAGTGACTGGAGCAAGTCCTTGGGTTTCACCCTGAGGAGAGACCATTCAGGGTCTCCTGCATGTCCCCCATGAATTTCCCAATAGAAAAGATCCAGCGACGGACCTTGGTGATCCCACATTCTGTGTCCTGGGTGGATGTCTCCTGTGATCTAACCAGCAGCCATAGTGAAGGCAGCTGAAGAGAGGCGGATGATATATACACCACATGTTCTTTATGAGTTGATTCCACATCTCTGCAATTAGCTATGGGTACACAGGGGCGTACAGAGTGGTAGAATGGACATTAGACTCGGAAGTGGAGAGGGCAAGAGGCAGTTGTGGGATGAAAAATTACCTACTGGGTATAATGTACGCTAGTTTGGTGACAGGTGCACGAAAATCCCAGACTTCACCACCGTGTATTTCATTTCTATAACCAAAATCCACGTGTACTCCTAAAGCTACCGCAATGCAAAAATACAGTGTTGGTTCCCAAACTTCACTATTATTGCCACATCTGTGTACATCCTCTTATACTATTTGCTTCTTGAATATTTTTTCCTTGAAACAATGATTTTAAGCATTAAAGCACATTTGAATTAAATTAAAATTATAATACATTATCTAGAAAGGGAAAACCTGCCTCTCCCACAGGCTTTCCATCACAGGAATGGCAGCTCTGAGCTTCATCCCCAACATCCTGACGCTCTGTGTCTCCTTCACACAGGGTGCCCACAAATCTCATCAGTCCTACCTTTAAAATTCATCCAGAATCTGCACACTCATTCACACCTCTACTGCTGCTGTCCTCATCTAAGTCTCTCTTCTCTCACCTAGATTACTGTTATACATAAAAATAAGTTACATCGTGACATTCCTTATTCAAAGCCGTCCAGTCATCCCCATCTCACCTGGAACAAAAGTCAAGTCCTTACAATGGCTCATAAAGTCCTGAGTGATGTGAGTCCCGGCTCCCCCCAACTAAGCTCACCTCCCCCTACCTCTCCTATCTTCCATTCTGTTTCAGCCACATTTGTCTCTTTGCTGTTCCTGAGACAAACCAAGCAAGCAACCCCAGGACCTTTGCACATTTCCCTGCCAAGACCATGCTTGATTCAAATATCACTTTTTCAGCAAAGCCTGCTTTGACTGCCAGCTTATTTAAATTGCATTTTCAGCACTTTTCATTCTTCCTCCCTTGTTTATTTTTTTCCTAAGCCACTCATCACTATCCATCATATTCACTTGGTAATTTTGATTGTTATTATTATTTTGAGACAGAGTTTTGCTCTTGTCACCCAGGCTGGAGATCAGTGGTGTGATCTTGGCTCACTGCAACCTCTGCCTCCCAGATTCAAGCCATTCTCCTGCCTTAGCCTCCCGAGTAGCTGGGATTACAGGTGCCCACCACCATGCCCAGCTACTTTTCTTTTTTGTGTGTATTTGTAGTAGAGATGGGGTTTCACTATGTTGGTCAGGCTGGTCTTGAACTCCTGACCTCAGGTGATCCACCCGCCTTGGCCTCCCAAAGTGCTGGGATTACAGGTGTGAGCCACCACACTCAGTCCACTTTTGATTATGTTTATCCTCCTCCACTAGGGCATAAGCTTCACACAGGCAGGAAGTTTTGCCTGTTTTATTCAATGCTATATAACAATGCCTGGCAAATGGGCAGGGCTCAATACATATTAATTGAGACAATATTTACCAAGTGAATGAAAAAAATATTGTATCCACAGTGGAAATGGAAAACCACTGTTTGTTTTGTATTTGGGCTATCAAAAGAAAATAACTATAAATATAAACAATGAAAACAGAACAAAATTTTAAAATTCCAGCTAGAAAAGGAGGCTTGGAAACAGTGACCTGTCTTTGTTCCAAAAAAGCAAGATTAGTAGGTGCTCCCAGAATGTTAGAGGTATGCTGACAGAGCACAAGACTTTTCCTTGTAGCATTAGAAGTGAATGACAACAGAACACAAAGCTGTGTACACTCTGCAATTCCATGGCGCTTAGCATCTAGCATTGTGCATTTCTTGTACCCAGCTGTGAGCCGACATATGGAAGAGCTCCTGCCCATCCTGGAGAGTCTGCCATTCATAAAGCTCATGTTATGCAGGATGGAATTCGAGGGACTGTCTTTACCTGCTGGCTGAGGCTAAGCTCTTTGATGGCCTCTCAGATGTTGTCCACCTTAAGGTAGATGGTGCCCAAATACCAATGGTTTCTTGACAAATACCAGACTCAGAAAGAGGGGCGTGCCTGCAGCCTTGGGGGCTGTGTGAACTATGCCCTTTGGCTGTGTCACTTCTTGGCATGCATACACATTTTTATTATTTTTATCTTGCCTACCAGAATGTAAGCTTCACTGGGGCAGAGTTTTGTCTGTTTCATTCACTGCTGTAGAACAGTGCCTGGCAAATGGCCAGGGTTGGACACCTGCACATTGAATTGATGATACAGAAACACACAACATATCTGAGGTCCTGGAAAGATGGCATCTCTGCACTGGAAGGAAGTTCTCTGTACTCCCTAAAAACACAGGAGAAGCAAACCGAGCCCATCTTTTCCTAACAGACACGCAGAGAGACTCAGGCAGGTGTTCTAATGAACTAATTATTCCAACTGAACTTCCTTGCCTTTGGAAATATCTTCAGTCACAGATAAGCTGGAAAGAGATAAGGTGCCCTAAAACCAACATTCTGATCTAAATGTGCTTTAGTTTGGTTAGTAACGTTATGCCAATGCCAGTTTCCCAGTGTCAATATTGCACTATGGCTATATAAGGTGTTACCACCAGTGGAAGCTGGGAGAGGGGTCTATGGGAAATCACTGTATAATTTTTGCAACTTCTTACAAATTGATAATTATTTAAAAACATAAAAGCTTAATTTTTTTAAAGAAGTACCTTCAATCATGTTAGGGAAACAGGAGAATTGGAGAGAGGCAGAGAGAGAGGGATGAAGAAAAGGAGAGAAACAGAGAGACTCCACACAGAGCAAAATTCCATTTGACACACTGTCGCCTGCAGATCATTTTGGCAACTCGAATTAAGGCAAGGCTCTGAAATGTGTATACCATCCATAATGTCCCCTTTTTAATAGTGAAATTCCATCTTCAGAGTAAGAATGAACCTCAAAGATGGGTCTCCAGATGATTTATTTGTTCCCTATTCATTGAATTCTGACATGCCTGAGACACAAGGACATGCGTTAGCACCTGTGTTTGGGGAACGTTTTCTGCTCAGACTTTCTCATGAGCAATTGCTTTTAGTCCTTAGGAAATTTGCTTCAAATTTAAAATCTGAGGTAAGGAAATCTGTAACACATGCCGTATCTTGGTGAACAGGGGGCGAGGGGGATCTTCTCTCCCCAGGACTTTGATCTGTGATTGGAAAGATCAGAAGGAAGGAAAAACAGCTGCTGCACTTGACGCCATCAAGCAGTGCCATTAAATGTGACTAAGTCTCACACCCCAGGACCACGCCATCAGTACCCTCTGTGCTACAAGTGCTTCTGTCATTACACAAAGACACCGCTCTTTAAACAAAATCGTAGTACGATGGGAATAATACAGTTTTGAGAATAAACTTTGGAGTTGTTTTACACAACACACAATGTCCTTTTACTGCGAAGGTAGAATTCAATGCTTATTGAAGGTTTGATGGATGCTTAAAAACAGCCCTGTTAGTAATATTCAATATTGACAGAGAACTTTCAGTGCACCAGACACTGTTATGAGCAATTTGCAAATAAATATTAGCCCACTGAAAGGAGACAACCCCATGGGAGCAGGTACTGTAATTACATCTGCTTTAGAGAGGAGGAAACTGAGGCATGCAGAGGTTAGTCTGTAAGTAGAAGAGACAGGATCAGAATTGAGGTCAGCTGGTTGGAAGACCTTTGTTTACCACCACCATGCCTATCTTTGTGATGAAAAATTCAGAAAACGGATGCTCCTCTCTGAAGAGCCTGGCTAAAGCATCCCTTTCGGATACAGCTGGAAGGTTGTGCACCTTAGACCTAGGGACCCAAGTGGCTTGGCTCATGCTCACCCTGGTGACACTGGAGCCTGCATTTCTGAAGACAGAAGTTAACCAAGTGCAAGGGGGAAAATGATCACTCTAAAATTTTACAACTACTTAGCATGCCATTAGTTCCCTGGTCTTTCTGTCTCCAGCTTCCAAAGCCAGGGATAGATGCAGTTATTTCATGATTGATCTGAAACTCAGGGGGCAAAGGGCTCACCAAAAATTAAACTCAGACCTCCCAGAGCAGTATCTCTTCGAATCCAAGCCAGGCAGAAGCAAACCCAATATCCAGGTCCTTTTATCTGAAATATTGGCTCTCATGGCCCCACAGTGACAATGTCATGATACTTTCAATAAGCCGCCGATTCACCGACAGTGAGACCTGTCCCTCCCCACCATGATGTCAGCAGGTCCCTCACGGACCACCAAGGTTCACAACGCAAATGCAATGAGAGTCCCTCGTACAGTAAATCTCATAAAAGGTGTAGGATTTCATGACGTTGCTGAAAGGGATGTCATAACAGTCCTCCAAGCATGTCCAAAAAACACTGGCAAAATTAGTCCACTTAAAAATCGAAAGGAAAAATAATGGTAATGACAAGATGCATACTTCAGAAGACAATTACTTGAATCTGAAGGAGTAAGACGAGAAACTAATGGAAATCTCTGAACCTTTTTGTAAATGAAGAAACAAAAACAAGCAGAACAAAAAAAAACCCTTAAAAATAAGCATCCTCATGTTCATATGACAAAAGGTAAACAGAAACAAAATACGGAGTGATATCCTATCATTCTTGCTTGCAAATATTTTTTGAGGCAACTCATTCAAAATGTGATTAAGGCTATATTCTAGCAAGAACCAAAGCACAGCCACAATTACAACCTACCTCCTTCTTAACTATAACAGAAAAAAACCTTAATCTTTATCCCATTTTTTTTAAACATATTTCAAACAAACAACTTTTTCACTATTATGACATTCTAGTCCACATTTTAAGAGGATTTGGTTTAAGTGAATTTTGCCCCAGTATTAATTATCCTCAGGAAATACGTGCTCCTGTACCAAATTTTAGAATCGTTATGCAGAGTGAAGAGCAGCCCTGTGACAGCTTTGACGCCGCTGTCTGCCGAACCCGCAGTGGTGAAAGCAGGTGGATTATTCTGCCGCTTTGTTTATTTGCTTTACAAGATGGAATACCTTTGCTGAAGAGTTTAGTGCCGGGCATGTTCGCTTAATTATTGCTAAGCTACACCCATGCACTAAGGCCTCCCAGACACTAACTGGCAACAGTTAACCCCACCTAATTAAGAAAAAGGGTACTATGCTTGGCTCTTTTCATATATACACCCAAGGTGAGACGTCATCAGTCTGCTGCCTTCTCTTGGGCTTCCTGAACACGGACTTTCAATCATGCAACTCAAATGGTATCGCATCAAAGCAACCACAGCAGAAGCAGTCTCCAGGTGTGAGGATAATGGAAGGTCTAGAGGGAGGATTACACTCGTCTTGCTCCTTTTGGATATAAATTCTGCCCGCCCTTTGCCTCTTCTTCCCTCCATAACCCACAGTGTAAGCAGCGCTGTTGAGAGCATGTGGGCAGGTGCATAACCTGGCATCCCCTGCTAATGCTCACAGGCCCCTGAAGGTGGTAAAAATCGATGCTTCCTGAATATCTATCTGCCAAAGGTAGTGAAAATTGACGCTTTCTGAATATCTATCTGCCAAAGGTAGTGAAAATTGACGCTTCCTGAATATCTATCTGCCAAAGGTAGTGAAAATCGACGCTTCCTGAATATCTATCTGCCAAGCGTGGAACCCAATCTCACACCAGGCATGCCAAAGATGAGCAGGGGCAGGCACGGGCACCTACCTCAAGATGAAGAAGTCCACGGAGGAATTGCTGGAGATGGTGACATAGGCCGTGACCACGTCTCCCTGCTTGACCGGCCTGGAGGGCAGCCAGACGACCACGTTACCATCCAGACGCAGCTCGCTGAGCTGGGCGCTGTCCTGGGCCCGGTGAAGGCGGACGGTGCCGATCCTCTGCAGGTGGGACGTGGGTTCCTCCAGCGTGTCCTTTCCTGGACGGATGGCGTTGCCCTTCCTGAGGTCACCCCCGGCACAGTTCCCTCGCTCGTTTCCTGGGTGCACGGTGTAGTAGAGCTCCACGGGGGTCCCCTCCGGCGGGTCCACGGGCCTCCTCCTCCCGGCCACCGCCGTCGGGGCGCTGAACCAGCTGGACAGGAGCTCCAGCTCGGCCACACACAGCCCCAGGTCCCCCTGCAGCCGGCAGCTGCCCCGCACCTCTCTGGTCTCTCGGAAAGCAAAGACCCTCAGGCACGGCAGCTTCTCCCCGGCGCTGCGGTCGTCCCAGTCCCTGCCCACGACGTGGAACAGAACCTGCACTTTGGGCCGGCTCAGGTAGACTTGATCCCTCAGGATGTGGGCTTTCAGTTTCCAGTCGAAACTAAACTTACTGGTTGGACCTAAAAAGTTTGAAGTCAGCATCAAGTCCAGAGGCACAACCTTCTCCACGGAAAAGGGCCCATAGCTGGCATTCAGTACTGGGAGCTGCTTGGTTTTGTAGGTAAAGAAGGATTCCACCCGGGCCCGCAGGCTGGAGTTCCGCAGCAGGTCCTGGTTGGCCTCCTTCAGGAAGAAGGAGGTCTCTGCTCTGAGGATGTGGTAGCTCACGGGGAGGTAAGGTGGCAGCGAGGAGAATCTCTGCATGTTGTCTGTGACCCCGTGACCCTCTATCACTAAAAGGGGAAAAAGAAAGAAAAAGACGAACACGGGATTATTAATAGGCTCCTCATTAGCTGTTAGGTCTGTAAGTCATTTAGAAATGAGGGATAGAAATTCGGAAGTCCGCTTGGCTAGAATTTTTATATTCTTTCTGGAATAAGTCATTAAACGATTCTACATGGGCCACGAATTATGCATATACTTATATTAGGTTGAAACATATGAAAATGAGAATTCGGTAGAGTAAGACTCATTGAATGGTGGCAATTTCATAGAGTTCAACTTAACAGAATGCTGGTAAATTACCTATAGGAGTAAAATGGGTATTTTATTAGTAATCTGCATGAGTTTAAAATGTACTGAATGGCACTGGTACATGAATAGCAAAACAGGCCAATGAATAAAGTCCATAAATAAACCCAAGAACATATGGAAGTTTAGTCAGTGATAAAGGTAGCATCTCAAATACTGAGGTAAACATAGACCTTTTCTTCTTCTTTATAATTTTTTTTAATAGAGATGAGGGTCTCACTATTTTGCCTGGGCTGGTCTCGAACTCCTGGGCTCAAGCAATCTTCCCGCCTCAGCCTCCTAAAGTGTTAGGACAACAGGCATGAGCCACTGCACCTGCTGCAAATGTTGACTTTTAAATCACTGATGCTGGGACAACTGTACAGCCATTAAGAAAAAAGTAGATCCACACCCACACCATACATAAGATTAAACTTCAAATGGATCTGGAATATAAATCAAAGAAGTTACTGCTTTTAAGCACTAAAGAAAACATGGATGAATTCCTCTATAACCTGGGTGTAGGAAGAGCTTCACAATGATGACTCAAAATCTAAATGCAATTTTTAAAATAATAAATTTGCCTATATAATTTTTATAATATTTGCATTACAAAAACACCATAAAGTCAAAAGGAAAATGACAAGCTAGGAGTAAATATTTGCAGCACATACAACACATTACAAGGGCTAATGGCCCTAATATAGAGATCTTGAAATTTGAGAAAAAAGATTTTTAAAAATTGAGAGAGAAATGGGTAAATGATATGGACATTCACAAAAATATATTAAAGTTGTTTTTATATATATTTAAAACTACTGAGCGTCACTCACAGAGAAATACAAATGAAAACTGCAAACAAATACCACTTCTCACCTACGAGACTGACAAAAATTACCAAGTCTAACACACACTGTTGGAAAGTCGTCAGGTAAGAGGAGCTCTTAGCATATTGCTGCTGAGAATGAAAAGTGCTACAGCCTTTCTGGAAGGGAAATTGGCATTACATTTGCATTTTTCTTTGACTCTTTCATCTGACTTCTAGGAAGCTACTCTGAAGATATACCTCTGGCAATTAGAAAACACACACACACAAGATCATTTATTGCAACATTGGTTTTAAATGCAAGATATTTTGGCACAACCTACATCCCTTATGTAGAAAAATGGTTGAATAAACTACAGTAAATCCACACAGTGGAGTAGCATGAGCTGCAATAAAAGGAGTATGATCTGTATGAAGCAATATGGAGTGCTTTCAGAAATACACTGCTAAGTGAAAAGGCACAGTGCAGAAGGCTATCTGAGTACACTAACTTCTGCTAAGAAAGAAGGGGAGTGTATTAGACTGTTTTCACATTGTTAATAAAGACGTACCCCAGACTGGGTAATTTGAAAAAGAAAGAGGTTTAACGGATGCACAGTTTCACATGGCTGGGGAGGCCTCACAATCATGGCGGAAGGCAAAGGAAGAACAAAGGGATGTCTTACGTGGAGGTAGGCAAGAGAGTGTGTGCAGAGGAACTCCCATTTACAAAACTGTTAGACCTCGTGAGACGTATTCACTACCCTGAGAACAATATAGGGGAAACTACCCCCATGATTCCATCATCTCCACCTGGTCCTGCCCTTGATGCATGAGGATTATTATAATTCAAGGTGAGATTTGGGTGGGGACACAGCCACCCAAACTATATCAGGGAGATAAGAAAATGTGTGCTCATTCATGTAACACACATGCACACACAGGAAAAGAAATCACAGTCTAAGAGGCTGGTCATCAACAGCCCCAGGCAGAAATAAAGGGGACTGATGATGGGGAGAAGAGATGGAGGGTGTGGCTTTTTGGTATAGTTCTGACTTTTGGAATCATGTAAATGTTTGATATATGATAATAATGTCCACAAGGATGAGTAAAAACCCTGAATTGGTTAAAAATGGAAAGAAATAAACTTAATCGTATTTCAAATGAATATCAAAACCATACTGAAGGAGGGCAAGGGAGAACTAATCCAAGGAATTTTGGACACATATTTTGGCTATAAATCCTGAGGCTAAAGACAACAGAGAAACAGAGACAAATATTGAATGATAGTGAGTAAATTTGTTTTGGACAAAAGTATGAATTAGCAACTCTGAAACTATTTTCTGTACATTTCTTATCAAGGAGATAAGAAGCATATTATGAACCTGGAAGCCTGTTTATCACTGTCAGGGAAGGGGTTACAAGTATAGAAAGGTGTAAGGCCAAAATGAAACCCGCAGTGGGTTAGAATGGGATTGGCGTACATGAACTCTAGTTTTTAATTTATACAGATAGAGAAATCGACGTAGATTGTGTATACACATGTATGTGTGCGTATGTACATAGATGTGTTTCCTAGCTCTGTCCTCAGCGACACCCTAAGAGCAGTATGCACATCTAGCACCCAGATATTGGTTTCTAAATACCATTCTTCACGAAAAGGAACCAGGACTGCTTGGAAAATTCTCTCATTACCAATACAAGAAGAACCTGGAACACCTATCTTATTGTGTCTGAAAAGGATGAAGAGCCCTTAGAAGAAGAATATTTCCAAAGGATGCAGGAGCGGCAGCACTGGACAAACTGAGATAATTTGAGCATCAGAATAAATAATGATGTTAAAAGATTATAAGCCATTAAATGAAATAAGAATCTTTGACTTGATGATAATGTCATAAAGTCAGATGGGAGGGACAGTTTTTTATTTGTTTGTTTTGAGACAGAGTCTCACTCTTGTTGCCCAGGCTGGAGTGCAGTGGTGCAGTCTCGGCTCACTGCAACCTCCACCTCCCAGATTGAAGTGATTCTCCTGCCTCAGCCTCCCGAGTACCTGGGATTACAGGCATGTGCCACCACACCTAGCTAATTTTTTGTATTTTTAGTACAGATGGGGTTTCACTATGTTGGCCAGGCTGGTCTCAACCTCCTGACCTCAGGTGATCCACCTGCCTTGGCCTCCCAAAGTGCTGGGATTACAGGAGTAAGCAAGTGCGCCCGGCCTTGGAGGAACAGTTTTTCCTTATGATATTAACCAAAGGGATCACTGACAACATTCACAGTAGTGACTGATTCAGGTGAAGAGCACAAGTGGATGCTAAAACCAGCTGGTGAAAGTTTCATGAATAACAGGAGATTTGCATCATTTTAAATTGTCTTCCAACAATTTAGCCCCAAGTTGTTCACTGAATTACAAAGAAAACGCCAGTAGGTTTTGGTGGAGAAACCTGGTAGGCAGTGCTTTAGCCAAGTGATCAAAACTGACATCACTAGCAATGGGGCCAACAGAGAACTGTCCCCCGACAAGCACAATGGAGGAGAACACAATATCGATTCCCTAGTATTTCTGCAAAAATTTGCATAACTTGCATCTAATCATGGGGAAATGTCTAAGGTACATTCTATGAAGCAATTGGCCTACACCCACCAAAAATGTTGAGGTCATGAATTAAGAGGAAAGTTGAAGGAACTGTTCCAGATTTGTGGATAAAAAGATGTCTAAAGATACACAAAACTGAAGGCAACACATGACTGGAAATTTTATTTTCCTATGAAGAACATTTTTCAGACCACTGACAAAATTTGCAAGTCTCTAAAATAGCTAATAGTTTTGTACCAATGTTAATTTCTTCATTTTGATAATTGTACTGAACTTATACAAGAGAACATCTTTATTTTGAAAATATATGTATTCAGAACTAGTGATAAAGTGACATTATGTTTCCTTGCAATTTATTCTCAAACAGCTTGGGGTGGAGGGGAACTCAGGTAAAGGGAAATACGGTAAAATCTCACCATTTGAGGAACCCAAGTGAAGTGTATATGAAAATTCCTTTTACTATTTTTGCAACTCTTTTTTAAGACTCTAACTGTGTCAAAATAAAACTGTTTCATTGAAATAAATAAAATCTAAGCAAGATACCTTGGTCTTTTTTTAAATTCCTCATCTCTCCCTTAGAGATTTTGCCTATTTATATTTATTCATTTGTTGGAAAAAACTGTAATGAGATAAGTCATTTTTCTCATGTTACTCAAAAATAATGACTCAGTGCCCACCATATTATTATTCCCAAATTTGTCAGATTCTTTGATAATCTTGACCCATCTGGGGGAGAGTGACTTTTAGTAATTGATCACCAAAGACATTATCTTGTCATCGTCGCCTTCTTTCTCAGCTAGGGTGAAAGTATTCATTATTAACTCTTCAGGTGAAATGAATTAGCAGAATGAATAAGCATGCCACCCTCTCTCCACTGGGTGGGAGCCCAGTTCCAAGGCTCGGGTCTCTCCGGCCCCCTACTGAGATTCGGCACGGGGAGTGGTGATACTGACTGGGGCGTAAACCACGTGGCTCTGGGCTCTGCACGCGCTCAGACCTGACATAGCAGACTGCTCACTCTGGAGCTCCATCCAGCCTGCAGATGGGTTTTGCTTGGCCCACAGTGTTTTTTAAAAAAATCTTTATAATGTAAAAAAAATAAAAAAAATTAGCTGGGCGTGGTGGCATGAACCTGTGGTCCCAGCTACTCGGGAGGCTGAGGCAGGAGAATTGCTTGAAACCGGGAGGCGGAGGTTGCAGTGAGCTGAGATTGTGCCACTGCACTCCAGCCTGGCGCCTGGCAACAAAGCAAAACTCTGTGTCAAAAAAAAAAAAAAAGTCTTTATAAAGTGAAACTCAGTTTTTAAACACTGGGGAGTCTCTGGGTTTCCAGCCTGTCTTTGAACATGGGAGGAACTGGCAACATTCGGGCTTTCTCCACACATGGCGACGATGGGAGGAGGTGACTTGCAGCCCCGGTGCTGCTGTCATCCTACGCTCAGCCCACTGTGCTCCATGCAGCTGCCTCCTTGTCCCACAGGTGCTTTGAGCTTGAGATTCCTGATTTAGAAAAATCAGCCAGCTAAGTTGCTGAATACTGGGGGGGTCACAGGTTCAACCCCAAGGTAGGAAAGTGCGGCATGTCACCCTTGCTTCCCGGGTTTTTTGAACCATCCCTGACATCAACAGAAGGACCGCCAGCAGCCTCCTTGCTGTTTGAATATTTTCTTTGTGAAGCTCCTCCATGGGCTTATGCTAAATGAGGGCATAGCTAAGAACATGGTACACACTCACAACCCAGAAACATCATTGCCCCAGTGGCTAACTTCCCAAACCCAAGAAAGCCCATCTCCTTGCTTCTGTGTTTTAAAACCCGCAGAAAACCCAAACAAGCCTGCATTCGCATGTTGAGAGAGGAGACGGGAGGTGTCCGTCTCCTTCTTTCCAGGCTTCCCTCCTGTCCCTTCCTGTCAGTGCAGCCGGCGCAACCCGCCAGCATGTGGGGCAGCCCGGCTCTGCTGTCCTCTGGAAGGACCCTAATCCTTTTCTGGGCAGGGACACTGGCGAGCAGATCAAAGCTGCCTTTGGTGCTGCAGCCAAACGGACTTGGATTGTCAAGATGGCTTTTCAAAGAAAACGTACTCTCCTGTTCTCAGCCCAGAGGCCTTGTTCTGGGGTCACCAGCAACAAGGGCACATTCGCCTCCCTCTCTTTAGGGATGGCTCAGAGCTTCCATTTTAACTCCCTAATTTCAGAATCCGCTTAAAACATGCTCAAAAGACCCTGCCGAGGTACATGACATTCCAGAAACAGCTCTGGCTCTCTGTCCTTAAACGTGGACTATTTAGACAACTTGTAATATACTGTAAAAGCCAACAGATGAATTGCCACATCTGATGCTTTTATTTTGAGGTATTTATCCCAATCCAAAAAAACACTCTTAAATCTTGAAGTGCAGGGACTTAGAGACTCATCTGTTTGGGGAAGGTTGTGAGCCAAGGACTCTGTGAAGGGGCGGGGCTCAGGATTCCAGACCCATCTGCAGCGGGGCATTCGCCAACAGGAAGCATTTGTCAACAAGCTGTCTTGTCATTCTTCATCCTTCCTACACAGAAAGATTCCTTTTCTTAACTGGAAAAATGTCTAAAGGAAAACCATTTGCTTTTAAGCAAATGCTGAGTTTATTTTCTATAAAATACAGACGGAGTGGGCTTGTGGTCTCGCCTCCTGTCTTAGGGGTCTTCCACTCTTTGAGCAGGTCACTCTTTATCCTTCACATGAGGAAAAATGAGAAGGGATGGAGTGACATGAAGCCTAGCTCATCCCTTCCAGTTGAGCCTCATTCTGAATTCTTCCAGCTCATGAGAGATTTGACTTGAGTCACGAAAAGAGAGACACCCTAAAGAAAGGAGCAAGGCCTTGTACAGTGGCTAAAGGAGCTTTAACTTCCACAAAGAGTGAGACAGTGAGAGAGCAAGAGACAGAGCGAGAGAGAGAGACTGAGACTGGTTGATCTAGATACATAGAATAATACTGGTAAAAATGGAAGAGTGATTAGAGATGGCACCCCATCTGCTGTATCTACACCCTTATCTACACCCTTAGCATGAGATGTTGCAATTCTCCCATCAAGAGGTGGAGTCAATTTCCCCACTCTTTGAATCTGGGCTGCCTTGTGATTTGCTCTGGCCGAGAGAATATGGAAGAAGTGACAGCGTGCCTATTCTGGGCTCAGGTCTCAAGAGGCCTTGAACGTTTCCACTCTGCCTCTTTTGGACGCCTAATAGCAGGAAGAACAAGCCTGTACCAGCCTGGAGGAGGAAAGACCACATGGAGGGGAGTGGTGTGATCCCAGCTGAGGCCATCCTGCATCAGGCAGCCCACGCCCAGCCCCAAACAAGTGAGCAAGCCCAGCCAAGATCAGAAGTCCCGAGACTCAAGAGGCCTTGTACATGATCGAAGCCTCTACATTTTAGGGTGTTTCATCATGAAACAAGCCAGAAGTTATCAAGAATTGACTATGTGTATCAGTCCATTTTCACACTGCTATGAAGAAATACCCAAGACTGGATAATTTATAAATGAAAAAGAGGTTTAACGGACTCACAGTTCCACATGGCTGGGGAGCCCTCACAATTATGGCAGAAGGCGAAGGAGGAGCAAAGGCACATCTTACATGGTGGCAGGCAAGAGAGCATATGTAGGGGAATTCCCCTTTATAAAACCATCGGATCTCATGAGATTTATTCACTATCACAAGAACAGCACAAAAGCCTGCCCCCATGATTCAATTACCTCCCACCAGTTTCCTCCCACAATAAGTGGAGATTACAGGAGATACAATTCCAGATGAGATTTGGGTGGGGACATGGCCAAACCATATCACTGTGTTCTAGGTATGCTTTTAACTGCTTACATGTGGAATCTCAATTAGTTCTTCACAACAATCCTATGGGGTAAGTATCATGATGCCCACTTTTTACAGGAGAGGAAATTGAGGAATGCAGAAGGTAAGCAGTATTGCCCAAGATCTCCTGGTTGCAAGTGATGTAGCTGAAACTCATGCCTGGCTGTCTGGTTCCAGAGGTTCTGGTCCCCTCGGCAACAGGGCTCACCTCTCACTATTCACCGCCTGCCAGGTACATGAAGGTTCATGGAGATGATGCCTACAAAGTTTTTAACAAGTGCCTGACCCACAATAGGGGTGCAAGTGGGGTTATATCTTAATTATATCTTAATATGTCCTTGTTCCTGATTTTTAAAATTATTATTGAAGTTTAAATAGATCTTGCTCCTTCATATATCCAGGGTTCCACATATGGTCACTCCTTCTGCCTAATTTCCATTCAGCTCCCAGATCCACCCCACCTCTCCTATTAATAGGAAGCCTTCCTGACTTCCACACTAGGTCCAGTGCCCCTCCCCAAACACCATGCACCTCTATTTTATATCTTTTCACACAGCTGTCATTTTATATTTATTTGTGTGCAGGTTGGTTAATGACCATCTTCCCTAACACACTGGAAGCTCCATGAGAAAAAGGACACTGTTTTTATCCACCAGGGTACCCTCCTGTCTTAGATACCATGTGACCCAGTGACTACTCAGTCAACACTTGAGGAATGCATGATGTTTGATCAACATTCAGCAAGCCAGATGGGGGAAGAAGCCACTACTCAAGACATGATGAGGGAGAATGTAGACACCATTCGTTGGAAGGCAGAACTTCTCATGTGTGGTAGGAAGAATTGGAGCCAATGTTCATGGACATTCTGGTGTCCAATTCCAGGGATGGCGACTCTCTGCAGCCATTCAGTGTCAGTGCATCAGATGTGTTGAAGAAACTTCACATGCATGGAAGCACCTTCTTTGCCTCACATTTGCCTACTTTTAGAGCTTATGCTCACCCAGAAGTAAAATAACAATTGTTGCAGAAGACAAGAACAATTATTCCTTTCCCCAGTAAAATAATGCACTAGGAACTGTCCATGGAGCTGCTGAGAATCGATCAAGAACTTCTTGAGCACATACATGCCCTTGACTGCCTGGCACAGCTCTCTGTACACAGAGCTTTCAACAGAGGGTGGTGTTTCGTAAACTTCACACATCCATCACTCTCATGACATGAGCCAGATAATGTATGCACTGTTAATCAGTCCAGGAGCTTACTAAGAATTGATAACTTTATTGATTAAAATGGAAATTAATAATGTACTAATATGAATGAATAATTTTGTTTAAATAATCTTACTGTAAATAAAAAACCAAGCTCCCCTAATTGCTGCCTGTCTATAGCTCTGAGCCTCAGTTTGCCATTTCTTTGTTAAGCGGGGAGATGATCAAGTGTTGGCTGCTGAAGACACAGCAGCAGCAAAATGAGATTTTCTCTCAGACTCAGAATAATTCAAACAAGCAGGAAATTCCCACTTTCTCATTTGGTTGAACAGGTGATTTCATGCCATGTCCAGGTATCTCCAACAGCCAATCACAGAGATGCTCATGTGAATGGGTCCCCCACAAAGCTCTGCAGGGTCCATCTGCACCCTCAAATGCTATAACACTGTGTGTGCCCCTAAACTCACCTCTCATCTTGGGAAGCCCAGAGACAGCAAATTAAGGAATAAGAGGTGGTTGCCAGGCTTTGCTGTGTTTTCTCTTGGAAACATTATCTCCTGACTGCAAGGAAACAATTCCAGGGCTGCCATGCCACTGTGAGCTCTGACAAATGTCTCCCCTCTTACTCCACTTTATCTGCTTGCCCCAACATCTCCCAGAAAGATAGGATAATTGAGTCATTTTTATTGACCTGACGCAATAGCCCTGGAAAAGTCCAGTGCCAGTTTCCTACGGCCATGGGAGGGAGGCTGGGGAGCAGCTGACAGCTGCACCTGCCTATCTGGCCTCCACGCGGACAGCACGTCCATTGCTGTCTCCCCTCCTGTTTATCCATTTTCTTTATCTGTACTTGTCTGTCAGTGCTGGGGATATTGTGTCCTCCATCGGTTGTTCATCAGAGAACTCTACCACAAAGCTGCTGCCGGAAATTGAGTTTTTGAGATGCTGAGATAGTGGACACAGGAGCTGGCCATGTCACTCAGCGCCTGGACAGGATAACACTGGGAGAACAAGCCTCCCTGCTAACATGATGCATTGCCTTCATCACAGTGCTTACTTCCAGACGTGTTGACCAGGGATGGATTCTTTAGAGCTAATATTTTATGGGCTGGGACATAAAGGAGGGTGAGACCTGAGGAGGTGGAATGGAGTGTGGCAGGAATCTGGGATGAAGAATAACATAACCAAGAGATCGGTGGAGGGAAAGCTCAGGAGCCCGGCATGCGAGGAGTGGGAAAACCATCCAGGCAGATGGGATGAGGCCACGTGTTACTCTAAATGGGGTAGGCAGTGGATCCCCACACATGTGCCTTGGTAAAAATACTAGGTCCTGCTTTCCTCTTGAATTGAATAAAAATAAAGATAACATCCCCTGAAATCATCCAAAGGCACAAGTGGAATTGTTTGAGGGTGTGTAAGGGACTTTCAAGAACAGCATCTAAGTCAGGCTTCCCCAGGAAAGGGTGATTTTCCTGAGAAACGCTTGGAGACGTCCGCAGACGTTTTTTGGTTATCACAAGTGGGAGGAGGCTGTTACTGACATCTCGTCAGTAGGAGCCGATGGTTCTAAACATCTTACAACATACAAGACAGTGCCCCTACCACAAATAATTATCCAGCCTACGATGTCCATAGCATGGAGGCTGAGAAACCCTGATCTCACTTGAGCTACACGGAAAGCCTGAGGTAGTTTGTTAGATGTTACATGCATCGGAAGACAGAGGGAGGATTTTAATCAAAGTCTTCCCCAGCCCAGAAAGAAGAAATGTATCACAGTGGTTAAGAGTTCCTGGAGTCTCACAAAGTTCAACGATGAATCCCGGTCCCACAACTTCCCAGATGAGGATTTTGTTTTTGTTTTTTTTTGAAAAAACCTTAAACTCTTGAGCCTCAGAATCCACTGACCCTTCGCTTAAAGCAATACACCGAGCACTCGGCATGCTGAAGAATTCGGAGCTGCTGTTGCTATTATCCTAATCATCACCATTATTTCAAATATGTTGATCAGTTACAGTAACAAGCTTTTAAAACTACACAAATGTGGGGTGAGAGGAAGGGTGATATCCATATGTGAAACACAATTGGGTGATGTGTATGTGAGAAGGAAAAATCTGAAATTAAGGGAGGCGGGCTCTTTTCAGGACTTCAGAGGCGTCTGCTGCATCAGGCATCTCCGGTTTACTCAGATGATATCAGACACCTGCAGAACAGGACTTGCCTTTCTCCAGACGCCTCAAGGAGAGCCCTGATTGGATTTTCCTTCCAAGTCACTGCAGCTTACTTGAAACACAAGCCAGCCTGAATATTTTTTCCTCTCTCCATTGGTGATTTATTAACATTCCCAGACACAGAATGTCTCTCTCTCTTTGCTAAATATGGCTCGTTGTTTCTTTTTTCTTGAAACAAAAGGCACCTTGATAAATGGATTATTTTATTTCAATGCCTCTTCTGAACAAACCCCGAATATCCTTTGCTGAAATCACATAGCGACGTCTGCAATTTCGTAACCGTCAAACTCTCCTTTAAAAGAGCAGGTACTTATATTCCCCTCTGGGCCTCTGGGGGGATATTTCCCCCCTTTTCTCTGGGAGAACTCCATAATCACTCTCAGATGCTCCTCAGTCAGACCCCTAGAAGTTCAGGAAAGGAGCTGTGCCTGTGGAAGACAAATGCTCTCAAATCTTCAGAATCTTGGACTTCATCAGCACAAGAAGGGTGCCTTGGGTAGGCACAGAGGAAAGTGTTTACCAGGCAAAGTTAGAAATCTAACATGGCCTGCTTTAACGGCATGGCGTTACAGTGTTGCCTCAAGTTAAGCTCAGCCAGTGTCTTGCGTGGTGACCATGTGGCCGATTCCTCCACATCCTCCGCCTACCCTCCAACGCTGGCCACCCACGATGCAGCTTGGAACCCAGGTCCATCTGCAGGTAGGATCTGATCGGCTCAGACTGGGGCTCTCCCAGGACAGGGGCTCCTCTAAGGGACGGCGTGTCAGCTTCCTATGCTGCTGGAACGAATTACCACAAACTTAGTCGCTTAAAACAACACATACTTATTTTTCTTAATAGTCCTGGAGGTCAGAAGTCTAAAATCAAAGTGTCACTGGGGGAACAACACACTGAGGCCAGACTGTGAAGAGTGGGGGAGGAGGGAGAGGACCAGAAAAATAACTAACGGATACTGGGCTTAATACCTGGGTGGTGACATAATCTGTGCAACAAACCAGCATGACTCACAGTTACCTATGGTAACAAACCTGCACATATACCCCTGAACTTAAAACAAAAACAAAAAAACCCTGAAGTGTCCGTAGGGCTGTGTTCCTTCTGAGTCTTCAGGAAAGAGTCTGCTTCCTTTCCCAATTTCTGGAGGTCACCTGCATTCCTCAGCATGCAGTCTCTTTCTCTCTTCTAAGCCAGTAGATACCTAGGCAGCTTCTCTCGCCCCTGACTTCCTGTCTCCCGCTACAGGGACCCACGTGATGACATCAGGGCCACCTGGATGATCCAGGATGATTCCCCCATCTCAAGAGCCTTACCTTAATCCCATCTGCAAAGTTCCTTTCCCCCTGCAAAGTCACATATTTGCAGCCTTTGGTAGTAGGGATGTAAACGTCTTTGGGGAGGGTGGCATTTTTGATGATCACAACGGGTGGAGGGAGGAACACCACTGGCATTTAGAGAGCAGCCAGTTCTGCGAGGTTTTCTGCACAGCATGAGGCAGTTCCACAGCAATCAAGAATTGCCCAGATTCTGCATGACTTTGTCCCACTGGACATTCACAGAGGTCAGGAACCCACTTACAGTGATCCAAGCAGAAAGACGATCTTAAACATCCACTAAAAAATTGGGAGCAGGGCAGCGATTTCACATACTGTGCATGTTCCAGAACTGCAACTACTGGGGTGGAGACCGGACTTTGATGAAACTTATCTAAAAAGTGGTTGATCAGCCAGGCGCGGTGGCTCACGCCTGTAATCCTAGCACTTTGGGAGGCTGAGGTGGGCGGACTGCCTGAGATTCCAGGACAGCCTGGGCAACATGGTGAAACCCCGCCTCTACTAAAATACAAAAGAAATTAGCCAGGCATGGTGCTGTATGCAGGTAGTCCCAGCTACTTAGGAGGCTGAGGCAGGAGATTTGCTTGAACCCGGGAGGCAGAGGTTACAGTGAGCCAAGATGGCACCACTGCACTTCAGCCTGGGTGACAGAGTGAGACTCTGTCTCTATTAAAAAAAAAAAAGTTGTTGATCCTTTTTGAAAATTACATACACAATGCACAATCTGCATATGAAATCCGATTTGCAGCAACACAGCTATACCAGTCTTCATCTGTGGCTGACACATCCATGGTGACCGAACACAGGAGCAAGTATCTGACCACTTCATTCAGATATATATATATACTTGTTAAGTATATACTTGTTAAGATATTACTTGACTCTGAATTATTTTTCCTCCCTATGACAGAGCACTATGCTGATTTATCTTTAATTATGTCTGTATGTAGGTTACCGAATCATGGATTTCATTTCATGGCTCATAAAGGTGAGGACTGAGAATCACTGTGTTGATCTAACCCAGGGGTTGACAAACTTTTTCTTAAAGGACCATATAGTAAATATCTTAGGTTTCTGCAGGCTAGGAGACAAAAATCAATATTATATAGGTGCTTATACAAACATTAAAAATGTAAATACCATATTTAGCTTGCAGGCCATACCAAAACAGGTGACGGGCTAGATTTGACCCACGTTCTGCAGTTTGCCAATCCCTGGTCTAAATCAAACAGGGCAGTTCCCAGCCGGTTCCCAGTACCTGGTTCAGTTACATATAGACCTAAACGTGTGGTTCTCAAACAGAGGCAGTTTTGCTCCCAAGGGGACATTTGACAAAGTCTGGAGACTTTTTCCATTGTCAAGAATGGCGCTGGGGGTTACTGGGAGGGAGCTGGGCACCGTGGCTCAAGCCTGTAATCCCAGCACTTTGGGAGGCTAAAGCAGGTAGATCTCTTGAGGTCGGGAGTTCGAGACCAGGTTGGTCAACATGGTGAAACCCCATTTCTATAAAATATGCAAAAATTAGACAGGTATGATGGTGTGTGCCTGTAATTCCAGCTACTCAGGAGGCTGAGTAAAGTGAATCACTTGAACCTGGGAAGTGAAGGGTGCAATGAGCCGAGATTGCGCCACTGCACTCCAGCCTGGGCAAGAGAGTGAGACTCTGTCCCCCAACCCAAAAAAAAGAATGGGGTTTGGGGGCATCCTGTTAGCATCTAGTGGGCAGACAGAGGCCAGGGATGCTGCTTAACACCCTACATGCAAGGAACAGCCCCTCCTCCGCCACACCACACACACAGAATTATCCAGCCCCAAGGCTCACTGTGCTGCACTGGGAAAGCCCTGCCCCAGGCCAAACTGGGCCAAGGAACTCTGAGGAGAAGTGTTTTAGGACTTCTGGGAAAGAGGGTCCCTCACTCTTAAGAAAAGCACAGAAGCAAACGCCTTTCACTCCAGCGGCCAGTAAGGGAGTAAGTCTCCCCATAATACTGTCATCCATCTGGAATCTGTGCATGAAGTGCCCGAGACAAGGCCAGCCACAGGTGGGCACAGTGAGGGAAGGGGCCATGCTTTTATGCCAGGGTTGGCCCAGAGAGGGGCCTGGGACAGGCTCGCCGCGATCTCCCCCTGCCGCTGCCCTTCCGGCCCTGTGAGCCAGTGGATTGCCACAGTGCACAGGGGTTTTCTCTTACTTTCAGCCAAAAGCTTCTTAAAAGGATCCATCTTGCTTTGTCCAAACTGCGGTAACTCTGCTTCACAAGTCACATAAAGAAGGAGTCAGCATACTTCCTTCTGTAAAGCCTCAGACAGTAGGTATTTCAGGCTTCATGGGCCAAATGGTGTCTGTTGCAACTACTCAACCCTTCTGTGACCGCAGCCAGAGAGAAATGCCAACCAGTGACTCTGTGTTCCATAAAAACTTTACTTTTTTTTTTTTTTTGAGACGGAGTTTTGCTCTTGTTGCCCAGGCTGGAGTGCAGTGGCGTGATCTCGGCTCACCAAAACCTCCGCCTCCCGGGTTCAAGTGATTCTCCTACCTCAGCCTCCCAAGTAGCTGGGATTACAGGCATGTGCCACCGCGCCCAGCCCTAAAACTTTACTTTCAAACAATAGAATGTTAATTTCACATGTCAGAAACACTACTACTCTATTAAAATATTTTTTCCAACTATCTAAAGATGTAAAAATGTAAAAAAAATTATGAGTTTTCCGGCCACCACACAAAAGCTGGTGGTGGGCTGGGTTTGACCCATGGGCCATGGAGTGTGGGCCCCGACAGAGAGGAAGCTTTTCCAAGTCGTGTTTCGTGCACAGGAGAACGTTCTTAGTGTTTTCTTCCGCGCATTTTACAATCTGAACCACAGACCAGGTTTACCGCTTTGATTCGAAATGTAAACATGGTTTTTACTATGCCTCCCAAACAGTTTGGAAATGAAAACCAAAAAAAAAAAACAAAAATCGGGAGGGATTTAGAGTTGCATAATATAAGCATTTACAGCAGAATTTAAATAACTGCATTTGCTGCTCACATAGCATATGGTTTGAGAATGTTTCACTGTATCTATTCAAAGAGAGAGGCATCCATTTATCACAGATGGTGATATTATTTATGATGGAAACTTACATTAATCCTGAGCATCCCAATTATCTCAATTCATATAAATAAAAAGGAACAGCATTCCTGTTCTTTATGATGGTCTTTTTCCTCAAAAATAAAGAGCTTGTTTTTAATATAGTCCACATATTTTCTTTCCACTAATTACAGATAATTTTAAAAAACTTGTATGTACCATTGAGTCATCGGCGTTTTTCCTGCACATGTGAGTTTCATCTGCTTGCCAGTTAGCATCTGTAGCTTTGTTTGGTTTATACCAGCATTTAGAATAATTATATTAATGAGAAGTCTTAGGGGACAGAGTAGAAAATGCTTTCCTGATGACTGAGTAAACAAAAAGAGAAAAGAATACACCAGAAGATAAAAGCCATTTTCTCTTTCATTTTATAGCCTTTATCTTGTGAAAAGAACATTTAAACTGAGCTTTCCAATAGGGAATGGGGAATTATAAGGGAGAATCCTGAAAAGCCAATGGGGAAAAAAATTCCTTAAGTGGAAGGTGACATCTTTTATCCTTGTGACACCTGGATCATTAAGACGGGCAGAGGACAACAGGGAAACCACCCATCAATGTCCTGTGGGTCGGGGTGCTACATATTATATATAGACTTCTTTATACTTTCAACAACCTCATGCATGAAGTCTTTCTATTATCCCCAATTTTCACATAAACAGACTGAGACCCAGAGAGATTAAGTAATTCAGCCAAGGCCACACAGCTAAGAATTCTGAAATCAGAATTTGGACTCAGGATCCCTGCACTCACTCTCGTGCTGTCCTGTCTCAGAGCATGGGCTTTATTTTTCACATCAGATGGTCAACGTGCCAACATCATAACAAGGTTTGAGGGAGACACGTCTCACACATGAGCGTCAAAACCCAATCATCACCCTTATGACTACAAAAGGACCCAGGCTTTACTTCAAATCCGTATGTCACTCTGGCTCCGCTTTTTCCTATAGAGAGAGAGAATGTCTGTGCTTGGTAGACACAAGCGTTGCCATACTGTCACTGGCTGATGCTCAGGGCACTCTAGAGATGCTGAAAGCCAGCTTGCAAGTACCTACAGTTAACATTGAGGAAAGAAGGATTGGGAGACGGAGCCCCTGAATCCAGCAGCGCCTGAAGCTGGAGCCCCTGGACTTTTCCCCTTCGTGGCTTGGGCCGGCCTGAGATGCCTTCCTGTCATTCTTAAATTGACTATGCCCAGCATCCTGTCTGATGGATGAGGCCACTGAGCTTATCGAGGTTCTTATTTAATATTGCACCAGAAAGACATCCATCTCAGTCTTAATGTTAATGGGGGAAAAAACCAACAGAGGGATAGGATAAGGAACGGTCTTCCCTCAATCCACATTCACTCAGAGGCTTGTCTGTGCCCCATGCTGCCTTGCTTCTGTAGGAAGCATACGAATAATTAAGCTGTGTTTATCACGCTCATGGGAGGCTGTGCAGAGGGGAGGTGACCCGTCACAATAGGGAAGAGCTCAGATGGGAAAAAGTCTGCAGGGGCGTGTGATATGACAGGTGAGGGCAGCTGTGCACCCTAATTGCTGTTTAGAAGCAGAAGTTGGCCATGTGAGGAGGGGAGCAAGAGGACTCCACACTGCAGGAGTGCAAGGCTGGAACGCAGAAGAGGGAGGAGCACTGGGACCCATGTCTTGAAGGAGGAAATGTCCCAGCGGGAAGGGCGAGTGCAAGCCACCTCCGTGGGTACCAACTCGCTAACACACTGATTTCGAATTGCCAACCTGTAGTAAGAGCAAAAAGCAGACCCACTTTTGCTCTGTTTTATGGTGGTTTGTAAGTTTCTCTATGGAATACAGACCCCTTCTCATGACCTTTCACTGCCGCCTGCCTTGCTGCAGTGCTGTTGCTGGGTGCTGCAGGCTCGATGGTTGCAATTGTTCCAGAAAGATGCACCTTCCTTTGCAAACTCACAAACCACAAAAAAAGGCACTCAAGGGAGATGGAAGGGACCATTAGAAGACACACGGCGAAGCCCCATCCAGAACTTTCTCTCTCCCCCACGGGACGAAAGCCTTCAGGTTAAGCAACCCTTGTGGCCCCTGGGCACAGGTGGAGACACAGTATGCTGGAGGAAGGGGAAGAAACCACCTCTACCCATCGGGGAGTGGCAGAGAGATGTCCTGAGCCCAGCTACTAGAAGGTTCCCCGACCCAGGGGCTGGTGAGGCTTGGGGGAGCAGCAGCCACTGGTCAGAGCTGCTGATGTGTGGTGGGGGCACCTGATTGGAAGCCACTGAAGCCTCTGAGTGCCACTGCTGACCTGATGCTCCCTGGTCACCCTAGGGTCACTCCCACTCCTGAGCACAGGCAGATGTGCCTCAGGTGTCCACTGCGGCTTTGCCCCCGATTGGAAGTAATATAAGTGCCCATCCACCGTCAAGTGCCTGAACATAGCAAACCCCAGGAGAGAATGCTGTGAAGACAGAAAGAGAAGAGAGACCGACGACAGGGCCCTGTGGAGAGGGTGCCTCCGATCACAGCCGGGCCACTTCCTAGCTGTGATGTCGGGTGCTCACTTAGCCGGTCTGTGCCTCTGTCCACCTGTAGAAGGAGCTTCATAACAGCACACTCCTCTTGGGACCATTTTGAAGATTAAACAAGTTACTAAAAGTGCTCAGTCATGCCTGGCACATGGTAGGTCCTCAAAAACATTACCTATTAATTACTTTCTAACTTTAGTTCTGGGATACACGTGCAGAACGTGCAGGTCTGTTACCTAGGCATACATGTGCCGTGGTGGTTTGCTGCACCCATCAACACCTCATCTAGGTTTTAAGCCCCACATGCATTAGGTATTTGTTTAATGCATGCGAGTTTTTGTAATTCTCTCTCTCCCGTTGCCCCCCAACCCCAACAGGCCCCATGTGTGACGTTCCCCTCCCTGTGTCCATGTGTTCTCATTGTTCAATGAAGTGGTACTCCCACTTATGACTACCTATTAATTCTTTCCTATTACTGGGAGCAGCTGGAAGGAGAACTGCATGGGCTGGCGTAGAAAGATCTCCAAGATGCGCTACTGGGTGAAAGCTAAGTTGTAGAGCAATGTCAATTATGTAAAAACAATCACAATTATTTATAATAATGACGTTTTCTTTGTAGTTGTTCCCCCCACAGAACTTTAGAGAAGCACTGCTCAGAGCTTATTCAACAGCTCCACGAACTCACTAAGGACACGGCATCCATGTATCACCAACTCTACTAAAGGGCTTCATGCCTATGATCACAACAAAGCTGCTACCCATCCAGCCATTGCCCCTGAGTTTCAGGAGAAACAAATTAAGGGAAAAATGTCTGTATTAGGTAAGTCTATTTACTTAACCTTTTTTTTATTGGCCCAGGTAACTCTCTCAGTGAACATCAGTTTATATATTCTCGCCATCCTGGCTTATAATTACACCACCACAAGGGGGTCTGGGAAGGGGACTGCAGTTGGTCCCCAACTTAGGATACTGCAACGCAGCTTTTTCCACCTTACGATGGTGTGAAAGTGATACCCGTTCAATAGAAACTGTGCATTGAATACTCAGATGGTTTTTAAAAGGGGAATTTCCCTGCACAAGCTCTCTTCTTTTGTCTGCTGCCATGTGAGATGTGCCTCTCACCTTCCACCATGATTGTGAGGCCTCCCCAGCCACGTGGCACTATGAGTGCATTAAACCTCTTTCTTTTGTAAATTGCCCAGTCTTGGTATGCCTTTACCAGCAGACTGAAAATGGACTAATACATCATCTTTAAAGAAGCGCGTATTTCAGCCTTGCATGCACTTAAAGATGGCTGTGTGCCAACAGCCAGGCCATGACAAGAAGAAGTCGTAGGGTGGGGCTTCAAGGAAAGTGCCTTAAAAGGAGCACAGCTGAGCCATTAACAAGTACCTCTGCCCATCTGCCCTTTCTTTTTGGCCCAATTGCAATGCTGATCTGATGCTAGAGATGGAGCAGCCTTTTTGTGACCGTGAGGCAGGGAGCCCATGCTGAGGATAACTGAGTGGAATAACAGCAGGCACTGGGTCCCCCTTGGCATCTCAAAGCATCATGCCAGCCTGCACCGCCAAACACAAAACTCCTTTCCTTCTTCAGCCCAGCATCTAGCGACGCCTTCTGTCACAGAAGGAAGCTAAGAGATGTTGGATGCACATAGATTTATATTAATATATGCCAAACACGGAAATTGGAATACAAACTCCTCCCAAACACTGGACTATTAAAGACAAAATTGATTCTGCAGCAAAATAAGCAAGGGCTGTTAATTCACGGGCCTGTGGTGGTGAAGTCCACTGTCTGTCAGTTTCCTCTCAGCAAGGATGCCAGGGTTCTAGGAAGGAGAGTCCATTTTATAGAATAAAAGAGGAAATCCTGAGACAGCGTCTGATTGGCAAGCGTCCTATGAAAATGGGAATTCTGAAAGTGGGGTGAGACTTAGTCTTCATGTACATTTGACGGCCCTGGATTGGCTGGAAGCGAGCAAGGTAGGAATCGGGGGATATTTCAAAAGAGGAAGACTGTTCAATGTTATAGGCTGACTGTGGACCGTCATTTCCTAGAACACATGGGGTCAATCAGGCGCTATTTTAAAGCAAGGACGCTTAAGACAAGTTGCATGCCATGATAGGCATTTCTCGGGACTTTTTGTTCTGCAAGAAAAATAAAGTCCCAACTCTGTTTGAACCACCCATTTTTAGGTTTCTGTAACTTGCAGATTCCTGGTAACACTGTTTTTGCACCTTGATACATCTATGCCTCAGGCTAGAGACCTTTTAGTAAGAGAAACCGATAAATCAAGCTTGTGCAACCCACGGCCCGCAGGCCACATGTGGCCCCAGATGGCTTTGAATGCAGCCCAACACAAATTTGTAAATTTTTTAAAAACAAGAGATTTTTTTTTAGCTCATCAGCTATCATTAGTGCATTTTATGTGTGGCGCAAGACAATTCTTCTTCCAGTGTGGCCAGGAAAGCCAAAAGACTGCCTGGATACCCCTGAAATCATCTACTTTTGTATAAGAACATTTGAATATAATCTGCTTTCCAGTCTTCCCTGCCCACCTCCTCCAGGAAGTCTTCCTTGATACCCCTGGCCAGCACTAGCCCTTCCTTCTCCCTGTGTCTCCTCCCTATCCTTCCCCTGGACCACACACTGTGGTCTTTCATGACTTTCTGGGGTCAGGCTCTCTCACACTCAAATCGTATTTGAGAAACTGGAATATAAGCTCTTTCAAATCAGGCAGGCAGTTGAGAAGGAAGAATATGCTTTTGCATCAGGCATGATAAGGTGCAAATCCTCACTTGCTAACTCAGCTGCCTGGGCAAGTGGCTATACCAGTTCAAGCCTTTCTTTTTCTTTTCTTTTTTCTTTTGAGATGGAGTCTTGCTCTGTCATCACCCAGGCTGGAGTGCAGTGGCATGATCTTGGCTCACTGCAACCTCCGCCTCCCGGGTTCAAGCGATTCTCCTGCCTCAGCCTCCTGAGTAGCTGGGATTACAGGTGTACGCCACCACGCCTCGCTAATTTTTGTATTTTTAGTAGAGAGAGGGTTTCACCATGTTGGCCAGACTGGTCTCGAACTCCTAATCTCATGATCCACTTGACCCAGCCTCCCAACATGCTGAGATTACAGCGTGAGCCACCATGCCCAGCTGAGCCTCTCTTAATGAATGAAGTGGAGTGACAACTCACCTCCCCCCAGGGGCTGCCGTGGAGGCTTATTAAGATCCCTACAAGAGTATCTCAAAGCACGGAGCTCCCTGTCTCCATGGAGAAAAGGGTCTGTGTTGCAGGCACACATCTCAGAGGGAGAGAGAGAGAGAGAGAAAGAGAGAGAGAGAGAGAGAGCAAGCGAGCGTGCACAGAGAGAGCAGAGGGTGAAGGAGGCTCTGCAAAGGTTTTATCAAAGATTCAGATCATAGATATTAGTGGATAGTAGGTATTTTATGACAAGAAGCAAAATTGAGGATGCTATGTAAGTATTTACACAACTATTTAAAACAGAACCATTAAAAAATATAAAGACTATTCTTAGCTTGAAGGCCATATAAAAGCAAATGGCAGGGGTTTGGCCCAGAGTTCTAGCTTGCCAGACCCCTGGTCTAGAGTCTGTGTGGGGACAAAATGCGCAGGCTCTGAAGGTTGACTACCTGAACTTCAATCCTTTTTCTGCCACTTAGCGTCTGGGTGACCTTGAGCAAGGCAGTTCATTCTTCATCCCCCAGTTTTCCTATCTGTGGAATGGGGCAATAGTACCAACTATCCTACCTCCTAAGGCTGGTTTGAGCATTAGCTATATAAGATGATTAAAACGAAACCCAATATGCAGAAAGTGTTCAATAAACGCTAAGTAGGATGGTTCCCTCACCGCGTCCAGCACACAGACCATGGCAACTTAATATTTTGCTGGGCTCTGGGGTCCTCGGGGAAAGTGGATGGATATTGAAGATCCTTTTCCTGAAGGGAATACATGTTCCCACTTAACATGCACGTGCAGAGAAGGGAGTCAGGGCCTCCTTCTTCCACCCACCACAGCGAGCCTCTCACATGAGGTCTGTCCTCAGCTCCTGTGAAGGATGCTGAGTAAGCTCTTGGAAAAATGATGAGAAAGGGTCTCCTGACCTTCCCAAAGGCCACTCCTCAAAGGCCATCCTGCTGGCCGGCTGCTGGCATGGAGTCAGGATCTAAGTGTTAGCACCAGCCCTGCCACAGTGGCCCTCAAACTGTGGCATGCTGCATGGGTACCACTTGGAGACCGTGTCATTGCAAGAGCCCCTCCATTAGAGCGGCCTGAGAATCTGCATTTCCAAAAACGTTCTCAGGAGATGCTGACGCAGCTGGCCCAGGAACCCACTTTGAGGACCGTAGCGCTAAGGCATCGGCCTCCACTCCCTGGATGCTGATAAAATGCACCAAGAGGACAGCACACAGCTCTCCACAGGACAGCTTCAACAGGAAAGCCTGGGAAGCTAGAAGACGATCTGATTCGAAAAGCAACCCTGCATCTGCCTGTACCAAAAAGCGTCCCTGTGTCTCCCCTCCTTGGCCACCACTCGGCCCAGGCCACCTGTGCAGATGACCTAGACGGCACCACAGCCTCTCCCTGGGCTCCCAGCTTTGCTCTTTTGAGGCTGTTACCCATTTCCCTTTCAGCACAGAGGGATCTTTACACATCAGAAATCAGACTCTGTCCTTGTCTGACCTAAAACCCTGTAGACACAATAATGCCCCCTCTCCTAGAGACGGCCTCATCCTCACCCGTGGAGTCTGTGCTATGTGAAGTTGCAGGGACTGGGAGGCAGAGGCGAGGCTGCAGGTGGGGGCTGGTGGTCAGTCAGCTGACAGTAAGACAGGAGGGTCGCCCAGAGTGATAGGGGGCTCCCCATGTGACTTGAGGTTCTTAAGAGGGGAGGAGGGGCCTGGTGCAGTGGCTCAAGCCTGTAATCCCAGCACTTTAGGAGGCCATGGTGGGAGGATCATGAGGTCAAGAGACAGAGACCATTCTGGCCAACATGGTGAAACCCTGTCTCTACTAAAAATACAAAAATTGGCCAGGTGTGGTGGCACATGCCTGTAGTCCCAGCTACTTGGAAGGCTGAAACAGGAGAATTGCTTGAACCCGGAGGTGGAGATTGCAGTGAGTCAAGATCGTACCACTGCAATCCAGGCTGGTGACAGAGTGAGACTCAGTCTCCAAAAAAAAAAGAGTGGAGGAAGGAGGCAGCAGAGAAGGCCCGAGGGGATGTGATGTGAGCAGGACCCACCCACGACTGCCGGCTCTGCAGATGGGGCAAGGGGCCAGAAGCCGAGGTACATGGGCGCCTCTAGAAGCTGGCAAAAGCAGGGAAATGCATTCACCCCTGGAGCTGCGGGAGGCACACAGCCCTGCCAGCACCTTGCTGTCAGCCCACTGAGGCCACTGCGGGCTTCCAGCCTCCAGAACTCGAAGGTAATCAATTGGTGTTATTTTAAGCCAAGAAAGTTGTGGTGCTCCATCGCAGCAGCCCAGAAAACCAACAGCCTGCTGGGTGCAGTGGCTCACACCTGTAATCCCAGTGCTTTGGGAGGCTGGAGTGGGAGGATCACTTGAGCCCATGCATTCGAGATCAGTCTGGGCAAGACAGCAAGACCCCATCTCTATGAAAAAATTAGCTTGGCATGGTGGGGCATGCCAGTAGCCCAGACACTCAGGAGACGGGGGCGGGAGGATTGCTTGAGCCCAGGAATTCAATGCTGCAGTGAGCTGTGATTGCACCACTGCACTTCAGCATGGGTGACAGGACAAGACCTTGCACTCCCAAAACAAAACAAAAACACAGAAAAGAAACTTCAGCAGCCCTTCAGCAGCTTCTCTTTGAATAAAATCTAAGCTTCTTAACACGGCGAGGGCTGGGCCCTCACTGGCCTGTGTCCACCTGGATTCATCCAATGCCCCCGACTCTGTGGGTACCCACCTCGGGCCACACAGACCAGCATGGCATGTTTATGCCAGCTCGGAGGCCTGGGGCTGGCCATAGCCTCTCCTTGGATGCTCTTCTCCAAATCCTCATGGGGCCTTTCCACGATGCAGGTGCTCCCTCCATGATCAACACACTGGCTGAGCACCTACTGTGTGCCAGGCCCCATTCTGGGTGGCCGTGAATAAAACAGCATCCCTGAAAGCATGATGCCTTCATGCCAGTGGGAGAAGACGGAACACAGACCTGCCGTGTTGGCTGGTGATGAGCACTCTGGAGAAAGACCATGTGCCCTGGCAGGAGCCTATTTCCTGACTGTCCCTGTGGAAGCAGCTGTCGCCCCGTCCCTCTGTGCCGTATCTGTCCCCATCCCCCTCCACCGCACTGTCCTCACGGCTCTTCCTGCCGGCTCCAAAATGATCTTTGTTTTTCGCTGTTTCCCTTTTTGCTGTGTCTCTCTTTTGCTACTAAACTGGGCAACCCAGGAATGACAGACTTTATCGCCTTCGTCCGCAGGGCCCAGATCAGTAACTGGAACTTGAGTGTGCTTACTAAGTATGGAATGAATGAATGAATGAATGGATACTAACAGAGTACAGGAATGAGCACTCCATGGGGCTCAACTGCCACCGCCTGGGTGCCCCGGGCTCATTTCCACATCCCGCCAGGGCTCTGGTATTCACCTCTCCCAGGGGCACTCTCGCAGGCTGTGAAGGGAGCCACAGAGTCAGAGAACACAGACTGTCAGGGTCTGCTGCTGGCCGCACGGACGGGACGTCTTTGGGAGCAGCCTCCTGTGAGTTCAGTATCTGGCACGTGTTTAGGCAGCTGCCACTGTTTTCCTCAAGCTACATGTGAAACCGACACCCTGTTAAGAAGTGGAAACAAGATCCTCCCCGTTACTGCATCAAAACTAGGGCAACCGAAATAACACGAAATCAGCACCCGGAAGAGGAGGGAAGCCAGCCGGCATCAGCTGCACAGAGCACAGGGTTCCAGCCTCCTTGGAGGGTGACTGCGCCTCGTTGGGTGCCCCCACAGCAGGGTGATGGCAGGGCCTGCTGGGCGTCCCCACCGTGCTCTCTAACCGCTGCACACACTCCCCGCCCAGTGCTGGTAGAGGCTGGTCAGGGGCTGCAGAGCTCAGACTTAGGGGCACCCTCTCCAGGGAAGCGCTCTCACACTGTAGGCCCAGGGGCCTCATTGGCCCTCGGACAGTTTATTGTACATACAGCAGTTAAAAGAACAAGAGAGGGAGCGAGAGAGGGAAGAGAGAAGAGACAAGGGGAAGAAGAAAGGGAGAGAGGATGGGATGACACTTCTTTAAAATGAGAGGCAGCACAGAAAATCTTAGATTCTTATTCTTTAGAAAAGTGAAGATGTGGGGCTGGGTGCAGTGGCTCACGCCTGTAATCCCAGCACTTTGGGAGTCTGAGGCAGGCAGATCATGAGGTCAGGAGTTTGAGACCAGTCTGGCCAATATGGTGAAGCCCCGTCTCTACTAAAATTCAAAAATTAGCCAGGCGTGGTGGGGAGCGCCTGTAATCCCAACTCAGGAGGCTGAGGCAGGAGAATTGATTGAACCTGGAAGGCAGAGGTTGCAGTGAGCCAAGATCACGCCACTGAACTTCAGCCTGGGCAACAGAAGGGAGAATCTGTCCCCCCCCCCAAAAAAAAGAAAGAAAGAAAAGAAAAAAGGAAAAACAAGAGGTTAATATTTGGGGCAAGAAGAGGCTGGATTTGCTGCCTGGCAGCCATTGGCTGGAGTCAGAAAGGGGCCATCCCTTGGATATTCAGATCACCAAAGTCTCCACCTGGCTGCCCTGGCATTCCAGCCCTGCCTGGCCCTGTATTCTCTGGGTCGGCCTCCGCCAGCCAGAGAGGAGCCTCTTCTTCTCTCCACACTGAGACCATGGATCCCAGAGGAGGGAGCTACTGGCCAGGAGACTTTTCCTGGGCTTGGGCTCCTGGAAGTGGAGGAAGCCCCCTGGTGAACTAGAAACCCAAGCCTCCTGGGACTAAGTCAGAACCTCATAGGAACCTCCCGGCCAAGGAGCCAGGGGACATTTCTAAGCTCAGCCACCAGAGGGCGTGAAAGGGCACAGGTGAGGGCCAGGCACAGCCACCCAGGAGCAAGCCAAATCTGGGGTTCCGGGAGCCAGGCAGGGTGACCCCCACCTGCACAGGCAGCTGGCCTCCATAAACACCTGTGTCTCGGCACCATGCCGGGAGCCTCCGTGAGTTTTTTTTTTGAGATGGAGTCTTGCTCTGTCGCCCAGGCTGGAGTGCAGTGGTGCGATCTCTGCTCACTGCAACTTCTGCCTCCCAGGTTCAAGCAATTCTCCTGCCTCAGCCTCCTGAGTAGCTGGGATTACAGGTGCCTGCCACCACACCCGACTAATTTTTGTATTTTTAGCAGAAATGAGGTTTCACCATATTGGCCAGGCTGGTCTGGAACTCCTGACCTCGTGATCCACCCGCCTCTCCAAGTGCTGGGATGACAGACGTGAGCCACTGCACCTGGCTGATTTTTGTTTTTAATTTGTAATGAATTGAGAAAAATTTGGTTCCTTAGAATTGCCAGAGGAGTCCACCATGATCTCAGTCACTCAAAGCCCTGAGGGCAAAGTGCTGGGTGAGCGGGTCCCTCCCAGGCACAGGTTTCCCAAGCCCGGTGCTCCAGGTGGTCGGCCGGCCAGAGGCACCCACACTTCCTAGTGCAGAAGCCCCAGGCCTAGAGTGACCTCCCTGGAGGGAAAAAGTAGGGAGTCTTCCCTGTGGTTCAAAGACAAGCGTTGGCCCTTCCAGCCATCTAAGAAATCAAGGGTTAAATGTTGGTGAAAGAGAGAAACGGTACCACTTTCAGGGGCTCACCTCTCAGGTCTGCCTGATGGGTCATCAATGAACATTCTGGGAGGTAGACGTGGGAAGGAGCAAATGAATAAAACGCCACCTCTGATGAAAACACATCTGGCTGAGAAGGAGCCTTCCCAGTTCTCATACGATCAATTCCGAATAACACACAGCCCCCATGTGCGTGTCTTCTGGGTCTAAGCATGAGGGGTCCTACCAGCAAACCCTTCGAGCCAGCCAGACCCACATACTTCCTGAGGGCCTGGTCCAGGGGCCCTGGCCCAGTTCTCTATGAAAGCAGTGTGGTGAGAGGTAGCCTTTGCCCCAAGTTCAGAGTAGGCAGTGGCTGGAGAGACACAAGCCTGATGTCCACAGCAGCTCATGGGGCAAAGAGCATCCGTGTCTCCTGATTGCAACTCTCACTTGCTGCTGCGGCAAATCGGAGCCGCGGATCAAACGTCCTTCCCTAGTTCTTTCTGATGTGCTGTTTTACGCAACAGAGGTTCAGTTAAGGACTTATGTCCAAATTGAACTTCTTGTATTTCCTCTCTAACTTCGGCGATGTTTTCTCATTTCCTACCTCCCTGTTCTCCTCCAGTGACTTAAAGGGTGCTAAAATGCATCTGTAAATGTTTCCCGCATAAAGCAGAGTCATGATTTTCTACAATTGCAGACAAAGCCCACAGGCTGGGTTATCTTTTTTTTTTTTAATTGTACTTTAGGTTCTGGGGTACACGTGCAGGTCATGTGGGGTTGTTGCATAGGTACATACATGGCAAGGTAGTTTGCTGCCTCCGTTCCCCCCATCATCTATATCTGGCATTTCTCCCCATGTTATCCCCCCGTCCCCACCGCCCGCTGTCCCTCCCCTTGCCCCCCCCGAACAGACCCCAGTGTGTGATGCTCCCCTTCCTGTGTCCATACGTTCTCATTGTTCAACAAGGTTGGGTTAACTTATAGCGGGCCTCATGTCAATTGAAAACCGAACCATTTCAGGGGCAAAAAGGAACTGGATGACTCAAGTGGCGTGCATCAGGCTCTGTGCTAGGACTTGGCGTTGATGTTTCTGATCTTTGTAATGATCCTATGAAGCAGAGCTTGTTAGCTCCATTCCACAGATGGGAAGAGGGAGGCGGAGACCATGACCAGCTCTCCAGTCACACAGGATTTTAACACAGATGCATCTAAATTGCAAAGCCGAGCCCTACTCATCACATTTTCAGCATCTGAGCCTGGAAAGGGTATGACAGCCCATAAAGGTTCTTGAATATTTTGAGACGAAGTGACAAAAACCAAGACAGGAGGCTGGACTTTGACAGACCTGAGTGTGAACATCGCAGGTGGCCATGAAGGTTTTAGGAGCTGGGAGGGGACCCCATATCCTGCATGGCGGAGGCCTTTGAAGGGATGTGGCATTGAGCAGGAGGCGCCAAAGTTGCATGCGCGTCTTTGAAGGGAGGGTTGGTGGACATTACTTGGGCTCACCAAGGCAGCCTTCAGTGCCCCACCGTGGGAGGTGGATTTGAAGGGGACAGAATAATCACTTACTGCATGAGGCCTGATTAAGTGAAACAAAAAGTTTCCAGAAATACATGTAAAAATCAGAACTGAACAAGATTGATCCCTAAGAAAAATGGTCTTAAAAAACACCCTCTGACTTCCAGAAGCTTTAGCGGAGCCTAGGAATGAAGTCCCCAACACGGTGGCCTCACCAAAGGCCACAAAAGAGCCATCCAGTCCACGGTCACCGGCCTTGCTTTGCTTAGAATCCTGAAAACTTTGCGCTCTGATCTTGAAGATGAAAACAAAGATGCCTCCTTTAAATGGGATTCATAAAAGCTTTCGACCCTTCTTTACTTGACAGAAGGCAAACAGTACACTCCTGCCTGCCACTGTCATCCAGACTGGGGGCCACGCACCTGCTGGAGGAGCCGCCCCTCCAGAGCCCCTGCCTCGGTGGTAGCTCCTACGTCCCACAGTGTCTTCTGCAGGGAGGGCGCTCCCCAAACCCTTTCCCATCCCGTGACCCATGCGCAGAAACTCCCAAACCAGGGACTTACTGATTCGTTTACTCTCTAAATTATCTCCTTTGTCTTTCAAGAAGGAGAGGGTCAGACTTCAGCATCTCTAATAATTGATGACAGGCTGCTCACCTGACTTCTCCCTTGTCCCCTTTTCTGGAACCTGACCACCTCTTTTTGTTTTGTAGGATTTTATTTTTTTGGCGGGGGGTTGGGTTTCTTTGGTGGTAGTGGAGTTGTTTTGTTTTGTTTTTAAACTGTCCTGCTTAGCTAAAAGCCACCCTTCGGCATTAGCCATGGGGCCAAAGTAGCCCAGCTAAAAAGATGCATTTCTCTTAATAGTGTAAGAAGCATCGTTGTGTAGGTAATCCATAGATACCCTGATGTGGAAGCCCTGCTCAGTGAGAGAGCGGCGACACTACGAGGATTCCTGGAAGCAGAGCAGAACATTGCAAGCTGTTAAGAAAGCAAAATGGCTTAGCCTTTTCCCTCCCTGGGCTTCCGATTCCTTCCTGCATTAATTGTGTCTTTATGGGAAAGTATTCGCCTGGAAAAACTCATTCAAGCAAGATCCAGAAACACCGATGGTCCCCTGCCCTGCCAAGACAAGGACTGGGGAGGGGGAGGAGAAATCCGCTGGGGGTGGAGAGAGAAATTCCATTTGAACTTAGGAATGATAAGACGATCAGGGGAACAGGGGGGCTTTGTGTCATTAATCTGACCTGCTTTATCTGGCCCTGAATCCCAGGACACGCAGGGATTCCCAGGCAGATGCCAGAGCCTGAGCACCATGGGAACCAGCTCAAGCATCCGTCCCCGGGGTCGGCGGACTCGGCGTGGCTGGGAACTCCATAGCACCCGGAGAGTGTTTCCACGTGAAGCTGATTTCACTGCCCGTTGAAGTGAACTGGCCAACGGGCAGCTGGCCATTGTGAAAGCTGAAAATGCACCCATCCCTTGCCTACTTCTGAGTTCCCGCCCTAGAGGAATACACAGACCTGCATATATATATACACAGCACAAATACACATGTCCGTGCTCACACACACATACACATGGGTGCTCACGCACATTCAGGCACACTCCTAAACAACTGCATGCACACACATGCACATGTAGACACAGATACACATGGATCCAAGTATATCCACATACAGATGCCCAGATGCACATGAACACACACACACCTGCACCCGTATAGACACACACATACACAGACACACATAGGTATACACACAGATGCAGTCACACACCCTACACACATACATACGCATACACATACACAAATACACACAGACATGAACACACACAGATACACAGACACAGAGACACACGTATATATGCACACATACACACATCCGTATACACAGATACACAGACATGAACACACAGATATGCACACATACATACACAGTACACACAACACACACACCTGCACACATACATATACATAAAGACACAGATACACAAATGCAGACAGACACCCTGCACACATACATACATACACACCCACATACACAAATACACAGATACGCAGACATAGAGACATAGCCATATATGCACACATACATACACACATCCATATACACACAGACATAAACACAGATACGCACACATACACTGATACACAGTGTACACAACACAAACACACATGTACTCAGATACACATACATACTCAGATATACATACCACACACACTGAGAAACGTGTCAAGAGGATCACTCTTCTACGTGTTTTAACAGAAAATTAGAAAAAGTCTGATCTGTCCTTCTGTCAATAGGAGAAAGGTTAAAACTATTTACGCAAAAGAATACTGCAGACAGTTAAAAGGAAGACTCTAGAACAAGACTGGTGACATTCTTATGATGGAATCATTACTATTAAAGCTGGAGGAAGAGTGCATAGGAATATGATCCTCTTTTTTTATAGATGTTTGAAAATTTCCCATCATAAAAAAAAAACAACAATAAAAAGAATGACCTGGAGCTGTGCTACCATTCAACACAGAGCCATCAGCCACATGTGGCTATTGATATTAAAATTAGCTAAAATTAAAAATTCAGTTCTTTGGTCCCGCTCGGCAGGACTCACGTGCTCAGAGACATCCCCATTATTGCCGAGGTTCTATCTGTCAGCGCTGTCTGGATCTTTGATGTCTGAGATATTGAAAATATCATGTGCTTTTATCACAAGGGAAATGGGGTTCCTCCATGGCGGTCTGCACAATACAACAGCATGATAGCATTTATGTAACTCTGTAGAACTCAGGGAACAACTGCATTTTTCCGTGAGCACGAATCTGTACGCACACAATACGTGAAGGGTCTGGGAGCTCGTGCCAAGCCCAGAACAATGGCTTCTTTTGCCTAAGGAGAGGCTGAAATATTACGGAGCGGCGGAAGGTGGCTGAGGGGAATCGGCTTGACCATTCAAGTATGAATGTATTTTGTGTGTACCTAAGGAAAAAATAAAAGTGAAGAAAGAAAACAAAACTGGACAGCTCTGGGGGAGGAGTGTCGCGAAGGGTCTTCCATGGGACAAAGGGGAGGAGGTGAGAGAGCAGAGTGTATCCGCGACGGCTTCCCCTTGGCGGGAATGTCTTCCTCTTAAAAGCAACCCCCCTTTCCTCTTAAGAGCTTGCTAGACTGCCCACCGCTTTTCACTGCCGACAAAAAGCAAGGAAAGCTTCCGAGAAGTGCTTCTCTTTGAGCCGCTGAAGTTAGTGTCTTGCCACTGGCACTCTTTCAAGCCGCCAGATGCCGTCGGCCTCAAAGCTGCTCTTTGTGGAGGGTATTAAACCCCGGCCAGCCTCCCAGCTGGGTCAGCTCCCTTCTACTCAGCCCCCGCCCAGTGACTGTGCCTTCAGATGGTGTCTTCGGGGAAGCGATTCCCGCAGGAGACCCTAGGAGCCACTTCCGAGGAAAAGCTGAGGACGAGCAGGCTTCCTCTCTCACGCCCATAGGTTTGCTGGTTGGTTATCTTATGATTAAGCCCTTTCCAAAGAGCAGACACAGCTAGCTAAACTGAGTCCTCTGTAAACCCTCAGATTCGCTGCTAGAAAGCTGCTTCTCCCGAAGGTTGGCTCCCCAGCTTGCGACCCGTGTTTAGCATGGACAACCTGAGTTTCCTCAGAGAGGCTGTCAGAAATGAACGGGATAAGCTTAACTCTTTGACTCGGCTGTACCAGTTGGATACGCAGTCAAGCCCCATCATGTGTGGATTCTGTATCTGCAAATCCACCTACTCGGTAAAGTCCATCAGTGCCCCTGGCACTTTCACGGGCATTCCCCGATAAGGCGGTGCAGAGACAATTTTGAATGGCTCAAAGCATGCTACTAGCTGAGGTCCAGTGTGGCCATGTTGTGAAGTCCTGCTTTAGCCGTGGTACCGAATATAAGCAAGTGGCCTTTCTGCGGTCCATGTAATTTCATGTTTTTGGTCTTTTTGTGCTTTCTGTTGGTGATTTTGCTGTTTTAAACATCCCCCAAGCACGGGAATAAAGCATTGTCTGGTGTTCCTAAGTGCAAGAAGGCTGCACTGTGCTTCACAGAGACACCTGCATTCCATCAGCTTCCTTCAGGCGTGACTTATGGTGCAGTTGTCCATGAGTTCAATGTGAATAAATCAACAATATGTATCTAATCAGGCTTCTTTAGACAGAAAAATGCACATAATCAGGTTATGCATTAACCCATTGATGAATACGTCATGATCAAAGTCTTGTAGGGACCTAACTCTGTATTTCCCTTAAAAGAAAAACTATATTTTAAAGATGGGTGTCTTGCCGTGTTGTCCAGGCAAATTTGGAAGTCCTGAGCTCAAAGCCATCCTCCTGCTTCAGCCTCCCGAAATACCAGGATTACAGGTGTAAGCCACCACACGTGGCTTATATTTCCTTTAAAGCAATGAATCAGTATTTGCTAATTCAATGTTTATGAAGACTTTATAGATACCTGCTGTGAATGATGAAAATCGATCGTACTTCCCTCCAATATCTCTGCCTTAGAAAAGATGGGATGCTCAAATAATACATCTTGCCACATGATGATTTGACATCCTGTTTCGTATTTCTTGCTGTGAATGAGTGACATCCGAGGCATTACAGGTCTGGTATAGAAGTCATTTGGGAAATGAGAGGGGATAGGGCAGGAGCTGGCATTCATGCGAGATCTCCTATCACATGGACTCTCTGATTTATTTCTCGTAAAACATCTGGCGACATGCGCTGGGCCATCTCCAACACTATGCAGTGCTTCAGCACACGGTTCTTGCTCACCTACTATGAGCCTGAGCCAGAACAGTAGACAGAATAGACAAACTGTCTTTCCGAAGCTTCCTTTCTGTGTAGTGAGGACTATCAGAGGATTAGGAATGAGTGTAATTTTAATATAGTGATCACAGGAGATTTTACAGAGAAGGAAACTGAGGCATGCAGGGATTAAGCTCTTGCTGAAAGTTCTTTGGCTCTTCAACAGCGGAACTGTGACCAATGCTTGATTGGCTGGTGCCTGTATCTCCACCCACACTCATCCCCAGCTCACAGCACAGGGTGAGGTCTTGGCAAAGTATTACTGAACAGAAATCTGAACTCTGACCCCAGAAGAGTATGTTTCTTCTCTTGGGTTTAAAGTGGATTGAATGCTAGCCCATAAAAGCAAATGCCCATCCCCAAGCCCCAGAACATGCAAATGTGACCTTATTTCCTTGGGAAAGGGGTCTCTACAGATGTACTTAAGTAAAAGATCTTGAGATGAGAGCGTTCCGGATTCGGAGTGGACTCTTAATCCCAATGACAGGTGTCCTTCTAAGAACTAGAGGAAGAAAAGATGCAGGAAGAGGGGGAGGTCACATGAAGATGGAGGCAGACACTGGAGCGATGCCACGACTAGCCAAGAATACCTGGAGCCACCCGCAGATGGGAGCGGCAAGGAAGGGTCCTCCCCTAGCGCCTCTGGAGCAGGTGCAACTTAGACTTGCTGCCTCTAAAACCAACAGGAATTAAATTTATGTTGTCTTAAGTCATTCAGTTTGTTGCCATTTGTTATAGCAGTCCCAGGAAACTGGTATAGGTTATAAAAAGCCTAACTGAGACAAACCAGGCAGAACCCTTCAAGTTGTGTGGGCTGATTGACATGAACAACGTGGGGAGGCAGAGGAGGCAGCTGCTCAGCTAATGTGCACCAACATTACCCAGGAAACTATTCTCTCTTTCTCACCCACAACGTACCATGTGGCCCCCATCTTTCCTTTCCCTGACCAACCACAACCCAACCCCATCTGATGGCATGGTCCATGAACAGTGGGGATGCAGGGCTGCGGTGAACAACCAATCCATCATGGCATCCTCATGTAACAGTCTGTTTTCATGCTGCTAATAAAGACATACCTGAGACTGGGCCCGTTATAAAGAAAAGAGGTTTAATGGACTCACAGTTCCATATGGCTGGGAAGCCTCACAATCATGGCGGAAGGTGGAGGAGGAGCAAAGGCATGTCTTACATGGCGGCAGGCAGGACAAGTGCTGATCAAAAGGGGGAAAAGCCCCTTATAAAATCATCAGACCTCATGAGAATTCACTATCACAAGAAGAGCAGCATGGGGTAGCCACCCCCATGATTCCATTACCTCCCACCAAGTCCCTCCCATGATACGTGGGGATTATGAGAACTACAATTCAAGATGAGATTTGGGTGAGGTCACAGACAAACTGTATCACTTCAATGTTCTTGCAGTCCCAAGCAGAGGGGAGTCCAGTCATCTTTTGTGCCTGGGGAACTGTGAATTGATCGTCATCCTAGTCACTGGCCTGGAGGAATACACATTACAATGACAGCTCCTTCTGCCAGCAAGGTGTGCTTGGGGAGAAAGACACTGTAATGGTGCCAATTAGGGCTTTGATGCAGGTGTTTCTGGAACTGTGCTCTCCTGTCAAAATCTGTGAGTGGCACTGAGCACATCTGCTCTAGGAAATGATGTTCTCCTCGCTGGGCACCTCCAAGTGATCTTCTAAAATGCTCACAGTAACAATCCTAACACACTAGGAAGATGCCTCTGGTTCCTGGCTCCGTGCACCAGGCATCCTTGCACATCAGGCTCGATTCCAGATCTCACACTGGCCCAAATAATTTGTCCATGGAAATGAGTAGGGCAGAAATATAGGGTTGGAAACATTGGAACCAAGAGTTCCCCTCATAACTCAGCCAGCCCTGGGGAAGGTGCCCACATGGTTCTTCAGAAAATCTGATGCCAGAGCAATGTTGATTAGTCCACAAATCTACAAGTTGACTATTTGCCAACCCACAGCACACAATGTAGGTGTTTATCCTGCTTTAAGGCTTAACAATGAGGAGCCGGGCAGTGGAGTGCATGGGGATGGTTTACAAACATGCCAGTCCCACGGTCTGAAATATTTTCATCATGATTAGGACACACGCACATAGACACATACATGAATTCATCTCACCAAAATGAAAGTCTCATTACACAGTACTGTTTTCTCGTCTACTCTGTTACGTTCTGTTCTACTCACTTCCATTTCATTCCATGCTAGTCTGACTCTTAAATACCTGCTGAATGTATCTTGTCTCCTTCTAATGAGCCATTACCCACAACGGGAAAAACACCAGCTGACAGTGGTGCCATGGAATCCCAACCTGTGTGGTAGGCAGTTCTGAAGTGAGCCTGTTGAGGCAAAAATATAGAGTCAAAGGTATCTAAGAAAAAGACTCTCGAGAAAGCAAATGCTAAAGGATGACATAAAAATCTCTTAGTTCAGAGAGTCCAGCATCTCCCTGAAGGGGAGTCCAGTGTCTCCCTCCAGCATCAGGGAGATGGACATTCCCAGAGTTGGATGTCAGTAGTCACTGGCTTGCTTGGTGATCCACACCATAGCAGCAATGCTTATCTTTCCATGGTAAATTCACTCTATGACAAGCACAGGAGAACGGAGACCTGCGAGGAAATACGGGTTCACATCCCATGCCCACTTCAGGGCACACGTCCACGAGTGGAATGCCAAGGGGGCTGCTGCTTCACTTAAGTTTTCTGTTCCTAAATAAAAAGTGAGATGCATACACTTTACTAGACCTGTTCATCTGCAAAGTAACATTCATTTAACAAAACTTATTTTGAGTGCCTGCTCTGTTGAAGGCACTGTTCTAGCTTTCAAAATTCTAAGAGGCTCTAAATAATCTCATATTTGGATCTATCTTTTAAAAGTAGAGTCACATGTTGGCATCCACATCTTGAAACCCCTAGAACTTGAGGGGTTTGCTTAATGCTTCAAGTTCATGGGTTTTTCAGTTGCTTATTTTCTCTCTTATATTAATATATCATAATTTTCTTGATATCTAAGGTTGACACTTTACAACAAGAGATGTCCTGAAGGCCCTTTTTTAAAACTATCAAACCCTTGAGTGAATAATCACAGAAATTTCACTCTGAGACAAGTAGAAAAGTTCCAGATTTCTATGACAACATCCGAGAACAAACTTGATCAGCAGTTTCAAACTTTGGACCCTGAGACCTTCATAAATCAGAAGAAGAGAAATAATGTCTCTGATGCACCTGGTTACTTTAAGCCCAGGAAATAATTAGGGCAGGCGACTGCACTATTTCTTTGGTTTACTTCCTTCTAAAAATCCTTAACTGATGATTTAAAACATTCTCTTAGTGATTACAGCTTCCTGATGATTAACAGCTGCAAAGTCATCACTATCTCTGTAAGCCTCCTCCACAGGGGAAAACGGGAAACAGAACAGACCCACAGCAAACTCTGCTTGAAACTCTGAAGCTTCCCACCGCAGGCAGCATTAAACACAAGGTGATTCTCACGAGCTCCGAGATCTCACATGAGCAGGCCTCGCCTAAGTGTGCAAAGTCACCTTCTAAATCTACCCTGCTACCGACACTCCAGACCCAGTGGTCACCTTGGCTATACCACCCTCGCTCATGCCTCAAATCCATCACCTTTGCATCCATCTCTTTTCCCGGAACACATCATGCCTGACTCCTGTAAGGTTTAAATGAGAGGCAACGGAGGCCAGTTATTGAAATGAAGAAATTTAATCGGCTCCTGGTCCGGTTTTGGATGGAGGAGTCAGTTTCCCCAGGAGGGGTCTTACAACTCCTCCCGGGTTTCAGCACCACTTCTAAGGGTTATTGCCGAGTTTAAAATGAGGAAACTGAGGCCAGCACAAGAAGATCCAATGCGAATTTATTCAGCTCCCGGGCGAGGTTCTGCGGTCCGACAGGAGGGACCGGAGAAGTTGCCCGGACTCCTCTCAGATGTGGGGTTTTATAGGGAGTGGAGGCGTTTGATTGGTGGTGGGAGAGCAGGACGTGGATGTACAAGCTGCTATTGGCAGGTAGGTGGGATTTCCGGTGAGCGAGCCGCCCAGGGGAAGTGGGACCTGGACGGTACAAAATGCTATTGGGTAGGTTCTGGCGGAGCTTCTTTTGAATTTTGGCAGGATTCTTCAACGGCTGGCTAGGTGCTGAGTGCAGAGCCTAGTGCCTGAGTGCAGAAGTGGGCGTGGGATGATGACATAGTTTCTAGGTACGGAGAGGGGGCGTGTCCAAGCTCCCGGAGGGGGAGTGGGCGTGTCTGAGCTCCCGGCGAGGCAACCGGCCTTACAACTCCCAACACACTGGCTTCTTTAAGTGCCTCATTCCCACCCTTCCCTTGGGTTTCATGCCTTAAGGAGTACAGTGTTGAACTATCTCCCTCCAAGAGCTGTGTCCAGGTCCTAACTCCTGGCACTTACAAACTGACCTTATTTAGAGACAAGGTTTTTGCAGATGTCGTTAGTTCAGGAGCACAAGATGAAATCATCTTGGATTTCCGGTGCCTCAATCTAATGGCTGGTTTCCAGATAAGAGAAAGGAGAGGAACAGTTGAGATGCAGAGACACAGAGGAGAGACATGGCGGGAAAGTTCACCTGAAGGAGGCAACAGAGAAGGGAGAGATGCAGCCACGAGCTAAGAAAGACCAGGGGCTGCCAAGAGCCACCAGAAGCTGGGAGAGGCTGGAACAGATTCCCCCACGGCCTCTAGGCAGAAGCCGCCCTGCCAGCACCTAGATTTCAGATTTCTGGCCTCCAGAAATGTCTTTGGTTTCATGCCGCCCACTGTGGGGTCAATATCACGGAAGCCCTAGAAACGGACATAGGAGCCCTCCCGTGACCTTCCTTTGACAACAGCTCCTGCACCCTCTAGTCACACTGTCCCCAATGATTTTTAGCTAGGGCAGTGCTGTCCTGCAGGGGACATCTGGTAAGATCTAAGGGCATCTTTGGTGGCAACTCCGGGGAGATGCTACTGGCATCACTGGCTAGGGGCCAGGGAAGATGCTGCACCTCGCACAGTATACAGGATGCCCCCTGCCAGAAAGAAGAATCTGGCCAAGAGCGGATGGTGCTGATGCTACGGAATGGTTCTCATCCCCTGCTTTCCTTTATTTCTGTCTTCATCTTGCAGCCTTATCTCTGTACCGTGGGTGTTGTGTGGTCATCGGTCTTGGGCTGCTGTCTGTCTTACCCTCCTGCCCAGGAGGACAGTGACTGTGTCTTACTCCGCACGGTGCCTGGAGCCTAACAGCACTTGGCATAAAGGTGCCAAAGATGCCAGGTGGAAAAGCTAGGAGCTCCCAGGTGCCAAACAGCCAAACCTACACGCTGCCTGGCACATGTCTGCAAATGGCAGGTACTGGCTGTCCTTCCTTCCCACTCCCACCTGCAGGGCACTCACTGTGCCCAAGAACTGCATTCACTTTGAGTCACTCCAGAGACCCCGGAGAGCCTGAGTCTGGGGGGTGCCAGCAGCCATGCCTCCACCCAGGCCACAAAGCCCAAAACTCAAAAGCTCACCTCGACACATCTTCCCTCACTCCAGTCATCAGCCAGTTCTGAAACTTGACTTCTTCCATATACAACACACACGCTCCACCCGGGAGAGTCCTGTTTCACTCCTGTTGTTTTTTGCATAAACTATGCAGTAGTCTCTCCTAGAGTGTCACCATCATCATTCTCATTTGCTGAGGGCGCCCCCACCCACTGCCAGGGCCAGTCATTATCCCCAGCACCCCAGCTGCATTTCCTCATCGTGTCTCACACAGCCTTGAGCAGGGACTCTTATTATCCCCATTTGACAGAGAAGAAAGTTAAAGCAGAGAGGTGACATGAGAGACATAGAATTTCAACACGGGGCCCAGGCTGCGTGGCCTGTGTTTTCAATCCCACCCCTTGCCTGACTGATGCCACGGGATGGATGCAGGCTGCTGCTGCGGGAATGGAATCTAGGCTGAAGTGCCGCACACAAGCCCATCCTGGACCTCGCCTCCTGCATCTCCCTGATGCTCATGTTAGGAGTTTCAACAGTGAACTGCTTGAGCTTCCTCCAAAACCCTGAACAGATTCAGACCTTCCAGTGAGCGCTTCCTGCCTCCTCCCCATTCCCCCAAAGAAATCTTTTCTTATCCTCTAAGATCTGGCTCGGCAGTCAACAACAGGAGATCTTCCTGGGTAACCCCGTGAGGCCTGGTGTAACATGAGATCTTCCACACTCCACGGGCCACTGCACATCCCACTGTGCTACATACCAGAGAGGTGAGCCATCCACCCAGGAATTGCTCCCAGGCATCACTTTCCCTTCGGCAAACACTGCTAGCTCTTACCCAGCATCCGTTCCGTCTCCCTTGCAAAGTGAACTTGGTTTTGTTGAATTCAGGAAGGCAATGATAATTGGCCCGTCAGCCAGGAGTCCCATTCCCTTTGAACACTTTATCTTTCTCAGTCTGCCTTGAAGGTAGAGGCAATCCAATTCTGGCCAATCACAATTAGGGGGTATGTGCTTTGGTGGAAAGCTTTTCCTTCCTTGACAAGGAAGGACAGAGAGGACTGGCCCCACTCCTTCCTTTCTTGACCAAGAGTATGATGCCTGAAAGGGCAGAAATGATTTTTTGACTCTTTGGGAAGAAGACAAAACAGCTGAGTTAAACCAAGCAGAGAGACAGAAAGAACGTGGGCTCTGGCCGGGCGCAGTGCTCACGCCTGGAATCCCAGCACCATGCGAGGCCGAGGCAGGCGGATCACCTGAGGTCAGGAGCTCAAGACCAGCCTGGCCAACACAGTGAAACCCTGTCTCTACTAAAAATACAAAAAAATTAGCTAGGCTTGGTGGTGCGCGCCTGTAGTCCCAGCTACTCAAGAGGCTGAGGCAGGAGAATTGCTTGAACCCGGGAGGCAGAGGTTGCAGTGAGCTGAGATCACACCATTGCACTCCAACCTGGGTAAAAAGAGCAAAACTCTGTTTCAAAAAAAAAAAAAAGAAAGAAAAGAAAAGAAAGAAAGAGTGTGGGTTTCTGAGGACATTGTTGAACCCTGCACCAAGCCTGAGTTCCTCCCTCAAGAGCTCGGGCTGTTAAAGGCAATTACATACATTTATTACTTGTTTCCAAAAGCAATCCTGACTGGTCTAATACCCTTTGTTATGGGCAAAAAAGCACATCCTCTTTGAACTGAACTCCAACACTGGATGCTTCTGAATGGCGTCATATTGGCCCCTATAAAACTGCTGTTAATGAATTGCACCGTGGAGTGGCTCAACAGAAATTCAGCACCTACTTGGTTTTAAACGTACAAGCTCCAGGTTTCTAGAATGCAGCATGTTTCCCTCTCACTCTGGCTATGATGAAGCCCAGAGTCCGGCTATCATCAGTCTTGGTCGTGCACAGGTCCTCACGTTCAGCTTTCTGTTTACGAAGCTTTCTTTCAGTTCCAGCTTCTCTCTCAGCCCACATTTCCTCTTTGCCTCATTTTTCTTGTGTGGACTTACTTAATCTAGGAACACATCTTGTCAGCATCTTGGTTAGTCTTTTTGGAACTAGACAGGATATGAGAAATTAATAAGTAGGCATTCAGATGCTTATTGTGCAAAGTAGTGGTGAAGACATCCCCAATTTAGCTAAGAAGGACGACTTCCATACACTCTACCCAGCTTTGTCGCTGGCAAACCTAGCCTTGGTTCTGTCTCATGTTTATTTCATGTTGTGTTTTCAGTCACGCGTCTGTTTCTGTCTTTCTCTGTCCATCTCACGCTAGGGGAGGATTCATAATTTGGAGACTAAGTCAGAATACTTCCAGTTACATAAGGCAGAAAAGCTCACTGAAACTAACTCACAGAGGTACACACACACACACACACACACACACACACACAGAGACACACGCATTTAATTTTAAAAGGATCTTATAGTAGCTCCTGTAGAAAGTTAAGATTCAGCAGTGGCAAACTCCACGGACTCAAATAATGCTGCAGGACTTGGTTTCTCTCCATCTCTCAGCCTGACTTCCTCCAGTCCCAGGCAGGACGTCCCCTCATGGGGCCAAGATGACAGCCAGCAATGGAGAGAAACAAAGTACATTAGTAGGTGCCCGGACCGAGGATGGCACTGAAGATTAACTCTAAAGGGGCATGAGAGATCTTATTGGGGTGATGGAAATCTTAAGACTAGAGTCATGGTGATGATTGCACAACTCTGTAAAGTGACTAAAAATCATTGAATTGTACACTTAGTGGGTGAATTTTACAGAACATAAATTGTGCTTCAATAAAGTTGTTTACACGACTAAAAGAGGCTGGGTGCAGTGGCTCACGCCTGTAATCCTGGTGCTTTGGGAGGCTGAGAAGTGAGGATCAGCTGAGGCCAATAGTTTGAGACCAACCTGGGCAACATAGCAAGACCTGTCTCTAGAAAAAATTTAAAAATATGTATTAGCACAGCAGGGCGGCATGTGCCTTTAGTTTCAGCTACTAGGAGGCTGAGACAAGAGGACTGCCTGAGCCCAGGAGCTTGAGTCTGCAGTGAGCTGTGACTGTGCCACTGCACTCCAGTCTAGGCGGCAGTGAGACACATACAGACATACACATATACATATATAAACAACAACAACAACAACAACAAAAAGATGAGTTCAAGCAGTTGGAAGCCTCAACGTTCCCAATGGAAAGAGTCTGCTTTTCCCTCCACAGAGCCAGTAGAAGCCCCAGGATGTGTCTTGTTGGCTCTGATTGGTCTGATTTATGTTACATGCCCGTCTCGGAACCAATCGCTTTGGGGAGGAAGACGGATGCCTTGATTGGACAAGCATGGGCCATGTGCCTTCCTGGAGCCAAGATGGAAGTCAGTTGCACTTGAGTTACATCGACAGAGAATTAAAAAGAAATAATTCCCTAAGAAAAATCCAAGTGCTGTTATGAGAAAAAGGGAAAATAGATTTTAAGTAGGCCAGGCAACACTAGCCACACAGCAGTACACCTTCTGTTCACATGAGAAGAACACAATCCTTGGCCCCCAGAAATCTCTTCCCTTTAAATCACACCCTACCATGTTAGGATGTTAGACGAGACTAACATCCCATCCATGTTAAACGAGGCTCCTGTGCGTGCTGGTTAGACCTGCAATTATTCTAGAGCCCAGGCACCTGGACTGAAAGCCCTGCTTTACCACTTCTGTTGGCATAAGGGCAATAAGAAGACTTATCTCAAAGGGTGCTTCTGAGAATTAAATAAGTTAGGACATGAGTCCTCAGAATAACGTCTGGGGCATAGTAAGCCCCTCAGGGGTAGTTGCTATTATTCTGGTGTCGTGCAGGATAGGTTGAATTCTATGAACAAATGGGAAACTGTCTGCCAGTTTTAGGAGCTGTGCTGGAAATTCTTCACTGAGCCTCCCCACTCCACCTCGATCCACTCTGCCTTTCTCTGAACCTTGGGGAGATGACTCTCACAGATGGGCCATCTGCACTCCCTCTCACACTGGCTTAGAGTCAGCTAGGAGATCAGAGGTTTGGGGGCGAGAGGTCAGGGTGCCTTTCCCAGTTCCCCCTTTTCTCGGAGCTGTGCCTCGGGTGGTGGCCACTTTCGTCTGCGTCTCTACCTCCCTCCTGCTTGACCCCTTTCCTGAGGCCCCACTCTCACTGGGCTCTAGAAACACTACGCCCCGCCTCTTCAACTTCACTCTGCTGTTGGTCCCTGGGTACCCTGAAACATCTTGTTTGTTCCTTTAACCCTGCCCGTGACTCAGTCAATAGTCCCTTCATTTGACTACCCTGGGTAAATGTTGTTTCTTGCTAGGATGTTGTCTCATATGGGAACGTTTTCTGGTTGTGCTTATGCTACATTAACACAACTTTAGGTCACCTGAAATAGTCCAACATACCTACGACTGTTGCTCAGAGGAACCTAGGCAGTCCTGGGTATGTGCCAGATTATTACTGCAGGCAGGTATGGCTCTCCCTGCACATCCGAGCCCCAGGACTGGCAGGGGACTTGCTGGCCAGGGCATCTGCCCATCTAAGCTCAGGACCCCAGGATGTCAATGGTGGATTTGTTCCATGAAATGGGGTATGATAAGCAGCCACAGAGGACTCTGGTAGACATGGAAAGACAGGAAAATTTAGTGCAAAAAGAAAAGCCTTTCAAGAAATGCAAAGATCCATCAGCAATAAACAAGGGCCTAGAGCCCAACTCTTGCTTTTAAACCCGTACTAATGTTTGGGATGGCTTTCTAGCCGGGAAAACCGGAACTACGTGACAGAAACATCATGATTCATATACTGATTTAGGTTCAGATATGAGGGTCTCCATAACAGGGACAAGTGAGGAAGCAAAACGTGCGCACAACAGGACCGAAGCATCCCTGGCAGGGCAGCTCCACGAAGCGAGTCACGGCTTCAAGGCACTGTCCACGGCAGCCTGAGGTTCTGGGTGAGAGCCACCACTGAACAGGACACATGTCCATCCCAAGCCCAAAACCTGAGAACAAAAACCATGGCCCAGGCAATCATTTTGAGTGATAACTATGGAGACTTTAATTCAAATGAAATGGAAGTAAGGATGGGTTACACGCCTGGGTGTTTACTCTCTGCCAAATGCCTGTGTTACCTCCTGCTGTACCCAGTTAAATAGCCCTGGTTAAGCATGAACGCTGAAGCATGAACCATCTGCATCATCACAGCAAGATATGCAACCTGTGAAGCCTCGGTTTTCTCAGCTGTAAAAAGGGAATGATCAGAGAACTTCCTCTGATTTGGCATGAATGTTTTCATAGTAAACATTGTATCAATGTTTAATGAGTTTTTAAAAACATTGTATTGAGTTTAATGCTCAGTCCAATTGTACTAAGCTCATCATTTTAAGTATCAATGAGATAATCTGTGTATAGTGCTTAAAACAGTGTCTGGAATTTAAGAAGGCTTAACAAACAAGAGTTACCATCAACTTCATGATCACCATCCTCATCTCATGATCATCTTTGTCACTGTGATAAAAAGTGAATGTCTTACTAGACTTATCAGTATTCCAATAAGTAAAATTTGCAAATCAACACCATCCACTCACACCTTCTCAGGACACTGAAATGTCTCCACAGAACCTGGAGGGAACAGGAGTTTGCAAAACAACACATCCCTCGAATATTTTTTTTAAGTCAACCCTAATGGATGCAGGGAGTTCTCTAGAGTCTCAGGGGTGAGTTCAGTTCCCCAAAGCCTCTCTTCATGCCTTTGGTGCACTTTCCTCTAAGCTCCCTGATTCTCAGTGTCCTCCTCTGTGGAATGAGTTCCCAATGCCCGTCTTAGATGTGAGATAAAAAACATAAACAGTTACCTAAAAACATGAGCAGAAAACGTGCTCTGTATTTCATAGGACCACCTTGTGGGGAGACAAGATGCTTCCCAACCAATGGATAGGGGTTCCTCCAAGGCCAGAAGCGACATTTCTCCTTCAAGGGCATCTAGGCATCCCTTACACCTTCATGCCCACCCTCCTTTGCTAAATCAAGGATGGTCATCATTGTAATAACAGCAAACATTTCCAGAGTGATGACTATCTGTCAGGAACTGGAGAGATTAATTAACCCTTTCACCAAGCCAGGGAGGACCTTATTATCATCACTGCTACTTTAGAAATAGAGAAACAAAGACCCAGAAAGCTTAAGCAGGTAAACTGCCCAAGATCGACTGTCCAGACCATTTCAGAGCTAGACCGGATTCAATCTTTGGTTGGTCCCAGAGATGGCAGTCACAATCACTGTACTACCTTGCTTCAAATATGGCTCCCTGGCACTCAAACCAAACAGACATTGGTTCCGGCTGTATGGCAGAGCAGAGGGGACAAATTAGTCCTGAGCTGCTACGTGCTGCTATGCAGACTGTGGCCTTCGTAAAAGCTCTCAGCCAGCAGGGATGAACTATGATGCCCTGTGTCCATTTGCTAAGTGGTGCACCTTGGCTGGTGGCTGGGTCTTCCTGGAAGATGAGGTATTTTCTCCTTCTTGGTCTGCACAGAAGCAGGAGCTTTTTCTTCTTTTTCTTTTTCTTTTTTTTTTTTTTTGAGACAGAGTTTAGCTCTTGTTACCCAGGCTGGAGTGCAATGGCGCAATCTCGGCTCACCGCAACCTCCACCTCCTGGGTTCAGGCAATTCTCCTGCCTCAGCCTCCTGAGTAGCTGGGATTACAGGCACGCGCCACCATGCCCAGTTAATTTTTTGCATTTTTAGTAGAGACGGGGTTTCACCATATTGACCAGGGTGGTCTCGATCTCTTGACCTAGTGATCCACCCGCCTCGGCCTCCCAAAGTGCTGGGATTACAGGCGTGAGCCACTGTGCTCGGCAGCAGGAGCTTTTTCTAATTCACACAAAGTTGCCACGTATAATGCCAGAACTCTGATAATGTCATATATTATATGATCTCTTTCATCTCCAAAGTCTGGGGGACAGCAGTTAGCATGATCTAGACCAGCCGCCACTATCTAATAGAAATAGAATCCAAGACTCAAATATGGGCTAAATATAATACTATATTTCCTAGTAACCACATTAAAAAAGTAAAACAGATGAAACTGATTTTAATAACATTTTATTAAACCCAATACAACAAAAATACTATCCTTTGAACATGTAATCACTATGTAAATTATTCATGTGATTTTTTTTTTACTTTTTTTCATACTATGCTTTCAAAATCTGGTATTTCAGACTTACAGCTCATTTCAATTTGGACTAGCCTCATTTCAAGGGTTCACAAGTACACTTGACTACTGTAGTGGACAGATCAGGTCTAGAATCACTGGGAAACGGCCACTCAGGTGGACTCCTGGCCTCTGTGAGCTTGCTAGGGGCAGTGGCAGAACCCATGGACTGTGCCAATGAATAACTAGCCCAACGTGGAGCCCATCAGACGGGACTGTTGGATACGCACACCTCACTATTGTTTTCCAGCCCTTTGGGGTGGAGAGCAGCACTGTCACCTAGATTAAGCTGCCAAAAATAGCTGACCAGAAAAGGTGTTTTCTCTCCCAAAGGTGACAATTTTGTGTGATGAGCATAGAACACAGAGCTCAAGTCTTTAGCACTGGAGGAAATGCTACTTCAGGACTGTGTTCAAGAACAGAGACATCTCTGGATGTGTTCTGGAAACTGATTAATCTCTTATCAAAACCCCCAGTGACCCAGACCTGGCCTTCCCCTCCAAGCTCCTGTCTTGAACCACTTCCTTTCCTTCCCTAAGCCCCAGTCACCATGGCTGCCTTTCCTTCAGGTCCAGGGCTTCCTTTTCTCCTACCTCAGGGCCTTTGCATGTCCTAGTTTCACATTCTAGAATGTTCTTCCCATGGCTGGCTCCATCTTGTCATTCTGGCCCCAGCTCTGTCATTGCCTCTGCAGAAAGCCCTTCAAGAACATCAAACCCAAACTGCTCCCCAGGTCCTCACTACCATGCCACCATGTGACTTAACTCTGCTGCGCACGTCTCTGAATTCACATTGATTGCTTAAGCACTTGCTTATATTTGGCCCTGTCCACAGGAATGTCACGTAGGACCCTGCTTTTCCTACTCAGGTTCTTTTTCCCTAGTATGTAACTCAGCACGCAGCACATCAGAGGTGCTTAATACGTGCATGTTAACTAAACAAAGCCGAAAGGGGTCCCACAACACTTCTAGTGCCATCCCCAAATTTCATAGATAAGGATTCTGAAACTCAGAAGGAGGAACTGGCTTGACACTCAAGGCACCAAAAGGACTGTCCCACTGTCTTCTCTGTGGCCTGTGTGAGGCTGGGGCAGTTTCCATCTCATCAGCCTCAAATTTACTGAACAGGGAGGGAGACAAGGGCCATTTCCATGCAGTTCCCCGAGAGGTCAGACGGCTACCAGAGATCCAGAGAACCATCAGAGAGCTCTGTGATCAGGAGCTGTAGGAAGCCGTGTCCCGCTGAGGAGCCGGAATGTCATTAAGGGCGGTTGCGTGCTCCAGTGACGCACATTTTTTTAAACCCCATCCTGCAGGAGCAGCTAAGGGAAGTCAGGAAGTTCGCACTGTGCCGTTGTCCACGCTGGGGGGAAAAGGTGCCAACAGTCTCAGTCAAACAGCCTAAACAGTTCCCTCAAAGGCTGGAAAATCGGGTGGCAGCAGGGGAGGCAAAAAAGGAAAGCGGACAGGATAGAGGTCTGGAGCCTGTCGCTGGGAGAACTGCGGGCGACGCAGGCAGCGATGCACACAGCACCTTCTCCCTTCCTGGGGCTGGGCTGAGGCCGGGGCCGGCGCTGCCCTTGCAGCACACATCTTGTCTGTGTGAGCCTTGTGAAGGGAAGTGCATTCACAGCGCCTTCCGAAACACCATCTCGGCAACAAAGCCGGCAATGTGTTTAATAGCGGCCCGCGGATCCAGCTGAGTTTACAGCAGTGGGTGGCTTTCAAACCTAACACTGGATCAAAATGAAAAAGTGGCCCTTCCTTTCACCCCGTGACAAGCCTGTGCGTATAAATCACAGCCTTCCCTCCCGGGGAGGGCTCCTCGGCACACAATCAGCGGGGCAGCCTGGCCACTTCCATCCCCATCTGGACAAAGGGGGCTGGGAGTTTTCAAGGGGCCCAGGAGTTTTTAAAGGCCCCTTGTAAAAATGAAACTCAGACACCATTCGGAGCACAACTGTGGGGGCAGGGAGAGGAGCCATCCTCGGAGATTTGCATTTTATTTGGTTTGAGAGCTCAATGGAAATCACAGTTCCAGCTGGAACAGGAGCTCCAACAACCAAGGCTGAAATCAGCAGGCAGGGAGGCCCTTCCAGTTTCCAGACATAATACGCATTCGGCTTCTAAGAGAAGGGAATTCAGAAATGTGCATTTGGTCGGGAAAGAAGTAGAAGGAGGATAATTCTGAAATTAGTAAAGTCAATTAATAGTCAAAATATGCTAGTAATAGCATATTACTACTATAATCGGACTATAACAGAACGAATAGTAATAGTATAATAGTGTGACAATATCTAATAGTGTCACGATAATGACAACCGCACCAATGGGTAACAGCTTCCCTGAGCACTCACACCAAGCTGGCTACACGTCCAAACGCTTGAGCATTCCTATGTGTTTCATTTGTTTTACAATCCTACATCACGAGCACTCTGCTCCATTTTGCAGATGGGACAAAGGGACCCAAAGGACTGGGCCGTTGATCAGCCAGCCAAATGAGAGCAGAGCCAAGAGAGGAATACGTCAGTGTGGCCCGAGAGATTCCTGCCCCAGGCTTCCCCGAGACCACTGTCTAGCATCACGATTCACTTCCTCACAATTCAAACACTTGGGAGGCTTGTTTCAACTAAGGATGTGCCAGTTCTCCAAGTCCGTCCATCACTGGTTAAGGAACACACAGGGGTTGTTCTGAAACCCCGAACATGAATGATCCAGGAAAAGTGCTGGGGACACCTCCCTACCCACAGACGGCCGACGCACTCTCCACGAACGTCTAAACCTGGTGTGTAGTCAAGGGACTCCCCAGATGGGAGCTGGGGATATTCAGCCCCTCACAGCTCCCTGAGTGCAACACTCAGAATGCCAGGCGTGGCTCTTTGTCAAATCAGAGTGAATCCGAATTTCTCAGCATATCAGAGTGGGAGCCCCTCAGAGGCCACCACCAACCCACTGTGACCCTCATGAGGCCATGGTAGCCTCAGATGGGGAAGGAACTTACTGAAGGTCCCACAGAGCCCTCAGTGCCCAGAGTGACAAGGACAGAACCACTTTGGAAAGAAAGGACTCCTCTCTTAGACTCCACCAGAAACTCTGCAGGGTCCAGACGGGGAATCTTAATGAGTGGAGCTTCACTCAGTGTGGAGCCCATCCATGTGCCTGTGTGAGTGACGGGTCTCCCGAGAGACAGAAGAGCAAGAGACAGTCATCCAAGAGAAGGACTCTGTGAGCCTAGCTACGTGCTGGTGCAAGAGTTCGTGTGTGTGTGACTGAGAGTGATGGGGGGAGGGGGGGAGAGAGAGAGAGAGCACGCAAGAGCGGGGGGTTAGAGAGGGGGTAAGGGAGAAGGGGGAGAGAGATGGGAGGAGGAAGAGAGAAGGAGGAGAAACAGAGAGTCAAACTTTTAATATTGCAAACTTGTTCAGACTCACAGTGCCCTCAACGTGGCTATGGGTCAGGTCAGATCCCGGATCTGCAGTTTCTGGTTTAAGACTTAGTGACTTCACTCCCTGTCCTCCAGCCACAAGGTATCTAACTTCACTCTTCCCTTCAAGGCAGAGCTTGATGTCACCTCCTCCATGAAGCACCCCCAGAGCCTTCCAGGAAGGGCTGCTTCCTCCTAAGATTTTCCTGGGTTGTGGTTATTGGAATACACAGATATCCAGCTTCCCTGCCACGCTGAGATGAAGTCGTGAAGTAAGGGACTCCTTTTGTTTTTTTTTTTTGAGACAGAGTTTCGCTTTGTTGCCCAGGCTGGAGTGCAATGGCACAATCCTGGCTCACTGTAAACTCCACCTCCTGGGTTCAAGCGATTCTCTTGTGTCAGCCTCCTGAGTAGCTGGGACTACAGGCATACACCACCACACCCAGCTAATTTTTATTTTTAGTAGAGACGGGGTTTCTCTATGTTGGCCAGACTGGTCTCGAACTCCTGGCCTCGTGATCCACCCACCTTGGCCTCCCAAAGTGCTGGGATTACAGGTGTGAGCCACCACACCCAGCCAGGAACCCCATCTTATTCTCCATCCTCGTCTCCCCAGTGCACGCAGAGTGTCTAACCCACAATGAGTGCACCCACACCGACTCTGTTAGCTTGACTGCCATCAGGTCAAAGGCTGGAACAATACAGGCAGCTTACCTAAGCCTGTTCCCTGTTCCACAGATTGTGCAGGAAGGCCTCACGTTCCAGGAAGCATCCCTGGAAATCTAAAAGTAAGAAGAATCAACTTCAAACAGAAAGTAAAATGCCACTGTAAGTTGTTGAAGTGGAGTGGGGAGAGGAGACTTTGAGTGGGACTCTTTTTTGAAACGTGACAGTTATGAAAATAATTGCATTTGATCTGCCCTTTCACAAAATATGAGCTTTAATTAAAACCATGTGCTCGCTTTTAGAACAGAGTGAAAAAATTGTTACTTCTGGTGAAAAAAATGGCAACTTGATTTTTCCTGCAAAACGGAGTGATAGTCTCTCAATAAATCTCTTTATATTTGACTTTTGCAGCTCAATTGTAAAGAAGGCCGTCTTTTTTTTTTTCTTTTTTCTTTTTCCTGGCAAAGGCTTAGAATATTTCCTCAATTTTGCTCAGGCCCTCTCTTAGTCTTTTGATATTAAATTCACGCTCTTTTCATTTTCACTTCTTCATCTGAAAGCAGGTGGAAGCCCAGGGGACATTCACTTTGCCATATTTTCAGAGGCTTTGTGGTTGGAGCGGCTCACCAAAAAATCACCTTCATGAACCTCAGGAAATCTTATGTCTTTTGCAAGATTTGCAAACTCACTTCATAAACACTGCACTTATGAGTTCAGCATCCCTACTGAAAAGTCTAAACTCTGAAATTCTCCGAAATCTGAAACTCTTTGAGTACCAACATGATGTTCAAAGGTCATGTTCAAAAGAAATGCTTATTGGAGCATTTAGGATTTTGGATTTTCACATTGGGATGCTCTACTCGTATTACATGTAGATATTCCACAATGTGAAAAAGTCCGAAATCTGAAACACTTCTGGTTCCAAGCACTGTGGATAAGGTATACTCGACCTGTAGTGGCGGACGCTGTTAGTCCCTCAAATTACAGAACGAACAAGAAAGACTCTCATCATATGAAAGCTGCAACCACTAGCTAGCTTTTTAGCAACTCACACCATTAATGAATCTTCGCTTGAGATGAAAACATCCACCTTTTAACACAATCTTACAACAGGCAAGTAGATGACAGATACCTGGCTACTGAGAGACCCCCTAACAAGATGCAGGAACTCATGGGTGACGAGGCATCCCCTCTCCCGCCGCAGCCATTTCCACCTCATACTGACTCTCCTGTTTGCAGTTTCCAGGCCCATTTGCTCACTGTCTGTTGTTAGGTTTTTATAGTTTGCCTCGGGAAAGGCACCAGGAGAGGTTTTGAGCTGAGGCCGCAACTGATGCTCTCCTAACCAACCTGGTCATTCCACAAGTAAGAAAGTCGAGTCTTATTGGAGACAGCAGCTGCCCAGTGAGTGGCTGATGATATCTAGAAAGAATCTTCATCTCCTTGAGGAATCAAGGGTGGCTGGAACTCCGGGTCCCCCGACCTTTTGTTGCTGGCTCTCTCCGGCGGGCTGCTCATCTGCGCTCCCGCCCTGATTAATGAACTTCACAAGCTTTACGCCTGTGGAAATGGCACAGTCTTGGAGTTTCAAGCCTTTCTGTGAACCACATTTGTTTCCTAACGGGGAGAGAAGCAGCCTCCCTTCCTAAGGAAAATCCTTAGAAGAAAAGGGCTTACCAACGGGGCCCCAAGTCCTCAGAATGAACACACATCAAACATCCTTTACCGGAGTGTATTTTGGAAAGTTAAGAGCTCAGGAATTGAAAGCACATGGCCTCCATCTCCTCCCACAGGCACAGCGGTATTAAAAAAAAAGGTTAAAAGAAAGAGGAGTTTGGAGAAGTATGTTTTAGTTTTCACAGACCCTCAAACACTTGAAAAGAGCTCAGATGTTGCCCGTGATTCCCGCAATCACTGTGACTCTTTTCCCAATGACGGAGTATTTCAAGACCACCAAAAGAGACGTGTGTTATTTGGGGAAGTCCTGACTTCAAAAGCCCTGTTCTTTCTGAGGCTAATGTGATGGCAAGGGTCAGGCAGGCGCTTCTGATCTCGCTGGTGCCCGCAAATTTGAGATTCCCCATGTAGACACAAAGACATCCTTGGAGGTTCTGGCCAACATGTGGAAAACTTCACACAGAGATCCTCAGAGCCTTTCAAGTATCCTCCCATCTTTCCCCTCCTGATAAAACCGCACGAATTTCAGTTGCATCCACCCACCATCTCTCTGCTTTGTAGCAACACAGGTTTTAAGACAGATGGAAATTCTTGGATCCCCTGGGCCAATCCTCTGGGTTAAAACCAGGGATCTCAGTCCCACAGAGTAGGTGAGTTCCTCAGAGCAAAGAACATCAAACTCAAGCATTATGATCTAACAGCGAGCACAATCCACCTTCCCCCTGCCCAGCACCTGCACCATGAGCTTCACAGACACAAAGACTGTCTTATTTCTGGTCTCCAAAGCCTTAAGTAATGCTACATACAGAGTAGGAGCTTATGACCTGTGAGCTGAGTCAGTGAATGAGAAACATGGTCAGCACAGAGACACTCTGAGACACAGTCTTAGCCTGCAAGCGAATAGAAACAACTTTAACTCACGTATGTAGGAAAAGACGTCACTGGTACACTCCAGCAAGGCGAGGGGCACCTGGAGAACTGGTGGGGAAGGTGGAGAAGCAGGCATGGATGGACAGGCATCAGGCGGGCTCCTAACGTCTAAAGCTTCCCTGGTGGAGAATTAATCCATTCCAACAGCCTTGCTCAAGATTCAAACTCCAGGAAGAGAGTGCCTGATGGCCTTTTCCCTTCACTGTTAACCACGGCCAAGTTATTCCACTTCCCAACGATTCGGGCTGAGATACATCCTGTCTGGGAATGACGGGTAGGATCAATTCCTCTTGACCGTAGGGAGCAAGGACAGGAGACAAGTGGCTCCCTGAGGAACGAGGGGTGCCCTTATCAGCAGGCATGAGGGGACATTTACGTTCACATTAATTAAAACTGAAGCATTCAGTTCCTGAGTCTCACTAGCCACATTTCAGGGGTTCAGTTTCCATGTGGGACTCATGGCTTCCATGTGGATAGCACGGTCATAGGATATTTCCATCATCATCCAAATTCTGTTGGACAGAATCACTCCAATCAAATCCAGGTTCCTCCTGTTGTGCTCCCAATACTGCTCTGGTTTAAGTGTGTGTGTGTTTGTGTGTCTGTGTGTGTATCTGTTTTTCATCAAGCTAACATTGTTACTGTATACTTACTCAATTCATATTTGATTCTTCTATTAGACTGTGAGACCTACTAGACTACAGAGCTTCAAGAGCAGTCACAATGTTGGTTCAGTTATTGTCGTCTGCCTGGTGCTGAGCAAGTCATCAGCATAGATCAGAAACAATAAATGCCTGTGGAACAAGACGCATGCACACCCTCCAAGCCCACCACAGTGACTGCCACTCTACCTGCAATTTAACAGAACTTAAATTTGAAAAATTAAAACATCCTTCGTCACCAGTCCTCCTGGGTTCTAAATTAATATTTTGCCTTCCTTGCTATAAAACTTCACTCTCATTAGCATGCTTCAAATTAGTTTTATCCTGCTTAAAGCCTAATTAGCCACTATCTTTAAATTAGCACCAATCAAGTTTCTGTCAAATGGCATCTACTTGATGAGAAACAGCAACATGACACCCCAAGAAAAGACACGAAGTGTTCTTCAGGTGTTTGAGGTTTATTTAGATGCCACACTCACAGCGTCTGAGACTGCATGCCATCAAGGGATTTCACAGAATGAAAACACCCTCAGAGAACACAAACAGAAGTCATCATCTTTGTGTTTGTTTGATTTTTAGAATAGGGTCAGGGGCTAGAAGTGGCTGTTTCGTTTTTCTCATGTCACTATAGCAAATAACAACTAACAAGTGAAAAGTCCTAGAAGCTCCTCAAAAAGGCAAATGATATGGTTTGGCTGTGTCCCACCCAAATCTCACCTTGAAAGGTAATAATCCCCACAGGTCAAGGACCGGGCCAGGTGGAGATAATTGAATCATGGAGGCAGCTTCCCCCATGCTGTTCTCCTGGTAGTGAGTAAGTCTCAGGAGATCTGATGGTTTTATAAAGAAGAGTTTCCCTGCACATGCTCTCTCTTCTCTCCCACCATGTAAGACGTCTTTTGCTCTTCCACCATGATTGTGGGGCCTCCTCAGCCATGTGGAACTGTGAGGCAATGAAACCTCTTTCCTTTACAAATTACCCAGTGTCAGATATGTCTTCATTAGCAGCATGATAGCACACTAATACAGCAAAGAAGGTACAATGACAAAGCGAGTAGGAGGTGAGTCCTGGCTCCACTGCTCCGTGACCTTCTGTGACCTTGAGCTGGTCCTGAAGCCGCTCAGAACCTCCGTTTTCTCATCCATAAGATGGAATACTATTACCTCCCTTGCTGCTGGGAGCACTGAGTGGGTTGATGTGCAGTAAAGTGCCTAGCATGGCCTCTGGCACACGCAGGCACTCTACACCAGTTTGCTATCACACTACCATTTTTGTGACTGGTACCAGGGTGAGCATTCTCTTCCTGTTTTGGTTAGCAGAGCATAGAAAGCAAATTCAGTTAACATTCGTGTATGCACAGGCTTTCCTACACATATCTTGGAAGCCTGTGTGCACAATTCAAATTCTGTGTACCTTTTTCCTGATGTTCTTCAGGTCTACGTATTGCCTGGGTACAAGACGTCGTCCCACTGTAATGACTCAGTTAGCTTTGGGTATCACATAGAGCTCGCCAAGGTCTCACCCCAAGGCACATGCTCTTACCAGGGACCCCATGGCTGGTTCAAGGCCCTATTCCTGTGTCCTGCGTGGCCAAGAGACTTAGCTCTTAAAACTATTACAGCACGTATTGGTTCTGTAGGGAGTCAGGCACACACGCACTAGACGCACAGACACACACACACACTTGCACACATACACACTTAATCTTAAAAGTGGCCGTGGCATCTTCTGATACCTACTTCATAGCATTTGCTACTGCCGTTTTTAGTGAAAAATCAAACTCTGACATTAGAACACATAAAATAAACTTAGCTTGTTTTTGCTTCACAGTTCATCAATTTAGAAAGCAGTCCAATCCATGGTTTCTTACCAATTTTTGAGCAGGATAAGCAGGTATTAAAAATTTGAAGTGTCCTTCTGTGCATATGTAGGACTCTTTCTTTACAAAGGAGACTTTGTAGACCTGCCCTTTCTGAGTAGTCACAGGCCGAGGCCACTCCTGTCCCTCCACACTCCCTGTGAAACCTTCTCCAGAAAGTGAAGACCTTCACTCTAGGCATCTCTGCCCGGTGCCCTACAGCCCCAGCCCCAGAGTTGCTGGGGATTCAAAGCCTGACTGCCCCACAGGGGTCTCTCCCCACATAGTGAATGACTCAATGCAGGGATAGGACTCAGAAGGGACAATGATATCGATGCAGAAGCCCCGAGGACCAAGGACACTAGAGGCCCCTGAGCAGGGTGGAGTCCTGTGTCCCATTCATGTGCCTGCAGTTCTACAACAGAACTGGAGGGAACCCCAGTCCAGGGCTGGGGATGTGTGTGGACGGTGCTGTGATGGAGGGGAGGCCTCTGGGGTGGGTGTGGTGGGGTGGGACATTTCTCTGTCATCTCCAAGAACAGAGGTAATCAGCAGAAGCCCAGGACTGCACTGGCCTCACCCTCAGCTGGGGGAGGGGGGCACATTTGCCTCTTTGGGCTCCCTCTTAATTTAGTAATCTGACTGCATTCGAACAAAAGCCGCACGTGGGTAGGTATTTTGGCTGATGGAGCTGAGGGGTTTCCTGGGGCATCCTCCATGAATTCCCTTGATCCTGCTGGTGAGAAAGTAGCAGGACAGAGGGGCTGCAAACCTAAGCCAGGGATAGGGCGGGATGTCACCAGGAGGACAGTAAGGTTCCTGAGTTAGGCGGGCCACAGCTCTGAACTTTGCTCCCCAAAGCAGCTCGACACCTTTTCTTCATTTAAACGCACTCAGGTTGGACACTTGGACCCCAGACCTACTCTATTCAAGAGAGAGAGAAACAGGCAGACATGCTGCAATTCTGTATTTAACTTAATGGGTGTTTTAGTATAATGTTTGCAGACATTTAAGATGTATGTGTGTGTCTCTGTGTGTGTGTGTGAGAGAGAGAGAGAGAGCGGGAAACAGAAAACTACACGTGACTTCAAATACAAATGAGATTTTCATCTCCCATATTTATCTTGGGCAAGTTGTAGGATCCATCTCTATTTAAGGTGGAAATAAGCACATTTTTAGTGGAAAAACAAAAGCAGCCTTGCAAGAAAGTCCTACCCCAGAGCTGACAAGTGCAAGACGCATTGCAAGGCCAGGCATGGCGTGAGGTCCCGGAGCGGGCAGAGGCTGCAACATTAATACGTGGCTCATTACAACCGAATTAGAGGCTGGTTACTCAGTGCTCCAAAAATACGGGCTGGTTGGCAGCAAACTGATGTTCCCATGAAAGCAGGACGTGTCCCGTTCAACCCTGGAAATCACTAATGATGGCTGCTGAGCCTCCTCACATGCAGAGCCTCCTACCTCTTGCTTTGTGCTTTATAACTCTAGTGTCCGGGTGTAAAACGTCCCTTCTGGGAGCTACTGCTCCTCAGAGAGTCATTTATTTTTTCCTGAGAAGACAAGACAGTAACCTAGTTTTAATATCATGTTTCTGCAGGTGAGTATACAGTGGAGTCTATGCATTACACTGATGCAGATTCGACTCTAGGAGGCAGAGAGCAGGTGAGTGTGGCAGACCCTGTGGGTCCGGCCATCCTTCTCCCCAGGGATTTGCGGCTGAAGGCTGAGGCGCAGGGTCCGGGTTTTCACGCACTCAGTGGGGCTCGGATCCCTGGCTTCTTACAAAGACAGCCTCCGCCTGCTTGCTTACTCTAGTCTTTAAAGGTGCATTTTCTATACTACCTGGTCCTGAAGCAGAAGCTAAATATTTCTCCTGGAGTTCCACCTGAGAAAGAGACACCAGTTCTAAGAGTAGAGAAAGAATCAGACCGTCCAAACCCTAAGGGTGTTCCAGGGCCATTCATTTCTTCCACCGTTCCTTGGACATGTGTTGGGTGAACTCTGGCCACATGCCTGGCTTTGCTTCAGATTCTCAGGATAAAGCAGAGATCAACACAGACCAGACGCCTCGCCGCACAGAGATGACCTGCTTGTCGTGGGGAACCAGCACCCAACAAGACCAATAATAAAATAGACAGTGACAGGATGGTGACAAGGCAGGAAAAAGGTACAGATGCCAGGGGGCTGCAGTCTGAGGTAGGGCGCCCAGGGACAGCCTCACTAAGCACATGGCATTTAAGTAAAGCCCCAAAGGAGGCAGAGCTATCAACCATGCAGATGTGGGAGGGGAGCACTTTGCAGGCAAGGGCAGGGATGTGCAAAGGTCCTGAGGTGGGAGCTTGCCTGAGCGTCTAAGGGACGGCAAGGAGGACGCTGTGGAGGAAGGGAGGGAATCAGGGAAGAGGGTCAGGGGAGGTGCCTGGGGGGTGGGGAGGTATGGAGAGAGGGACAAAGCATGCCTTATAGATGATTTGGGCTTTCAATCTGAGTAAGATGGGAGCCACGGAGGGTGTCAGGCAGAGGGTGGCACTGGCTGACTTAGGTTTTAAGAGGATCACTGTGGTTGAGGGTAGAGTTTATGGGAGCTGTGGGAACAGGAAAATCAGTGTGGAGGCTCTTGCACTGGTCCTGCTGAGAACACCTAGATGATTAAGCAAATTCCCTGTGGATCCTGTCAATACAGACGGCTGCTCCGCTGCAGCCAGAGGCCCTCCTCAGGCACAAACTCATGCACGCTGGACCCTGCAGAGAGACCCCTTCCCTGCAGAAGATGCCTCCATGGTCCGGGACCCTTCACCTATCCCTGCTCCCCCTCTAGGTGTCCCCCAGTGCCCCTGTGAAAACGGAGGCTTCTCTATTTCAGTCCCAGGGTTGTTTCTTCTTTGGGCTTCTGCTGGCTTAAAATGGAACATCTCAAGAGGGCTGTCTCTCCTTCCTACAAAGTTCATGTCTCAGACCTGCAGGGAGGGATTTAGAGTAATCACAAAGAAAACACATTCCCAAACCAGGACGGTTCCCACGGAAAGATGTGTCCACGCTGCCTCTAGACGGGGTGTGCAACGATTCTCTCAGGTAGTGGAAGGTGGAAGAGGCACTTGTCCCCTGACCTGGGTGAGTTCTTTTCTGGTTTCAGGTAAGCTGGTTTTCAGGCTACCTGGTGATAACACCTGTGGCAGAGGGAGTGATGGCGGAGAGCGGGGATCCCTCCCAGACCCATCAATCTCCAACTCATATGAATGGCTCACCTCTTCCTCAGCCTATAGCTCCAGTCTCAGGGTTCTGCAGATGCACAGATCACATACAGTCTGCAGGTAAAGGGAAAATCATGGAAAGACAAATGACTCCTGACAAATCCCTTATGTGGTCTAGGAAGCACAGGAAAGTTCCATTCTTCCTAAATCCTCCTTCTATTCAGCTTTCCAGAGAAAGCTATGGATTTGAATTTAGACACCCTGTTGTAGACAAGAAGGAAGAGAGAGGGCGAGAGAGAGGTGGAGAGAGGGAGTGACAGAGAGAGAGAAGGGAGGGAGTGACAGAGAGAGAGAAGGAAGGGAGGAAGCAAAGAAAGAAGGAAAAGAAACAGAAGGGAGGGAGGGAGAAGGAAAAGAAGGGAGGAAGGGAAAGAAAGAGGAAGAAAAAGAAAGAAAAAAGGAAAGAAAGAAAGAAAATGAGGGAAAGATGAAGAAAGAGTGAAAGAAAGAAAGAAGGAAAAAAGGGAGGGAGGGAGACATCACCGTACCTCCTGCCCCTCCCTCCACTGAGTGGGTGGATCAGAGAGGGGAAGGGTCCGGGTCAGCAGCTTCTCATTCATTCTCCTTGGGGGACTCACACACCTAGGGGCCTTATGGGAGAAAGTCAGTCTGCTCTGTCTCTTTCTTAGACCATGCAGTTTATTTGTCCCAAGCTAACTGCAGTTTGCAGATAGTGGTGATTCCAACTGGGTAACCTGGAGGTGAAGAGACTCAAGCCACTCTGTAGGGGCTGATTCTCTTCTTCATTAGCTATTTACATTTATACGGAAACACCGTTGCAGGATTCAACTTTTAAATTCCCTGATATGCAAATATCTGACTCCGTTCAGGTAGATCAAAACAACAGCATCCTTTTTAAAAGACAAACAAGTTGAAAACAACAGCAGCCCCCTGATATGAGGCAGCAGCACCCACAGAGTGCATCTTTATGCCGGGCGCTGTTTTCAGCACTTGGTACCTTTCATCTCACTTAATTCTCACAGGAAGCCCATCAGGTGGCGGCTACTACTCCCAGGAGGAAAGTGGGACCCCGGGAGGTTGAACAACCCACCCTCGGTCCCAGAGCCAAGGCAGAGACAGCACTTCCAGCCAGGCTGCCTCCTCCTGTGCTCTCTGCCAATGCGGGAAAACAAACAGCATCGTTATCCTGACACCATTCACAGGAAGCAACACCCCAATAAAAAGCCACAGGAGGGGAGGAGCTGTGCAGAGTAGGGGCCATAAATAAAACGGCTCTTCTGAGTCCTCCTTTGTTGCCCTGTCCTCAGCTTTCCTGAGAAAACTCCATGGGAGAACGCCCTTGTGAATGCCGCCAGTGCATTTCCAGGAGCACCCGGCCTTGGCAGAAGTTGAAGGAGTCTCAGATCGCAGCGTTAGCACCTCTGTTCTCTGTGAAACTACCATGCCATATTGCAAACCAAGGCGGCAGGAAACCTTCACTACTGCCACATCTCTGCTCCTTCTCCTCCAGACAGTGAGAAGCAGATGTCTGCTCAAGTTTCCCTTTTCACTTGTGCTGCCAGGAAGCCTCGGGAGTTGCATTTTTAGAAGTTTTATTCACTGTTGATAAACATGGATGATTAACAGTGTTTGAATTATTCCCTCCTGGTCTCAACCCCACTTCTGTTTTCTTTGGCCTTGATTTATATTTATCTTTCGTATTTCTCTACTTCGTCGTATACTTTATCAGTGCTGGTTCTGATCTTTTAGGAAAAAAAGGCAGAATCGCCAAGTATGGGACAGGAATGCGGTGCCTGGCCACGCTCCCTGAAGCACACTTGGAGACCCTGGGATCCTGCTTCTTTCCAACCTCGGACAGTTCCCTTGTGCTTTGCTTCCAGATGTCAGTCACACTTCCTCACTGAACTAAATTAGGAAATGGTATTTCTTTCTTCTGTGTAATTCCTGTCTCACCAGAACCACAAAAATCACAACTTTGCCCTGGTCCTGGCTTCCTGAGGGATCCTGCATTGGGTGCTGTAAGGCAAGCTCCTTAAACTATCAAAGTAGCTACAGAGCTGTGAACTATTAGACTGCCTGTTTATAAAAGTTTAGATTCTGCAAATCAAATCTATACACCTGAAGTCAAAAGCATCTGAAATGTGATCACTTCCATCATCTCTCTCCCCTCCTCCTTCATCTTGGTAACCATGGGAATGGCTGCTTTAGCAATGCGGCACCTAGCTTGAAGGATTCAGTGTGGTGGCATGCCATGGGCTACTCATGCTCACCTGGCTGGCAGCTCTGACGTGCAGCATGGGTCACTTGATGGTGGTGACTCTGCGTTTTAAAAACAAGGGCTCAGCTGGGCATGGTGGCTCACGCCTACAATCCCAGAACTTTGGGAAGCCAAGGTGGGTGGATCACCTGAGGTCAGGAGTTCAAGACCAGCCTGGCCAACATGGTGAAACCCTGTCTCTACTAAAAATACAAAAATCAGCTGGGAGCAGTGGCACAAGCCTGTAATTCCAGATACTTGGGAGGCTGAGGCAGGAAAATCACTTGCACCTGGGAGGTAGACTGCAGTGAGCCGAGATTGTGCCACTGCATTCCAGCCTGGGCAACAGAGTGAGACTCCGCCTCTAAGACCACCCAGAGTCCTCCTCCCCCCATAGCGCTTCAGGGTCACAAACAACAAACAAATGACTTCAAAACAAAGCATCTTTCAAACAGAAAAAATGTCATAATTGGCAACTGGTATTTTCAGCCAGTTCTCTCAGTGACACATCCTCTTCAGATCTCCAGTGACATTTCATTAAGGAGAAACAGATTCTCAGGGATGCAAAGAGACTGAGTGTTTGAGCTGCAAAGATAAGCCCTAATGAAGATTTGCTTTTAGGAAATAAATAAGTAAACACTTTCACCCCACAGAAAGATCAGAAAGCTCTAGGATGACCAGGTTTTCTTTGTTTGCCGGGAACTTTGGCGTGATAAGCCTCACATTTTAGGAAATCTCTCAATTCGAGGAAAACCAGAATGGTTGGACACCCAAGAAAGGGCCTGAAATGCGTCATTTTTACACAAAAGCACTCAGTGGACCACAGCTGCCATCATACTCAGTAGTGAGAGATTCAACGTGTTCCTTCTAGGGTCAATGGTAACACAAAGATGTTTGCTCTCATCACGTGTACTCGATACTGTACTGGAGTTTCTAGTTAGGGCATTTAGGTAACGAAAGCAAAGGAAAAGCATCTGGATTAGAAAGGAAGAAATAAAACCATTTCTATTTTTAGGTGGCACGATCTGTAGTCAGGAAATCCTAAGGAATCCATCAAGAAAAATTACAGCTTATAAATAAATTCGGTAGAGTTACAGGATACAAAATTAATATGCAGGTATCGATGGTATTTCTATATGATACAATGAACAATCCAAAATTAGATCAAGAACATAATTCCATTTACCATAGCCTGAAGAAGGATACTTAGCCACAAATTTAACAAAGGAAGTGCAAGACTTGTGCTCAGAAAACTATAAAACATTGCCTGAGAAAATTAAAGTCCTGAATGATGAGAAAGACATCCCGTGTTCATGGACTGGAAGATGCATATTGTTAAGACGGCAATATTCCCCAAATTGATTTACAGATTCATGCAATCCCTATCAAAATCCCAGCTGCCTTTTTCTAGAAAGTGACAAGCTGATCCTATAACTAACTCAGATGGAATTGCCAGAGACCAAAAATAGCCGAACAGTCTTGATTAAAAGGAACACATTACACTGCTGGTGAGAATGAAACTAGTACAACCACGATGAAAAACAGTATGAGGGTTTTTAGAGAACCAAAAGTCGGACTACCACGCAATCCAGCAATCCCATCAATGGGTATCTGCCCAACGGAAAAGAAGTCATTATGTGAAAAAGACACATGCGTACGCATGCTTATGGCAGCACAGTTCACAACTGCAAGGATATGGAGCCAACCCCAGTGCCCATCAACCAACAAGTGGATAAAGAAAATGGTAAATACACACCATGGAATACTACTCAGCCATAAAACAGAATGAAATAATGGTCTTTGCAGCAACTTGGATGGAGTTGGAGGCCATTATTCTAAACGAGGTAACTCAAGAACGGAAAAATCATATATATTATGTTCCCATCTGTAAGTGAGAGCTAAGCTATGAGGATGCCAAGACATAAGAATGATATAATGGACTCTGGGGACTCAGGGGGAAGGCTAAAAGGGGCTGAGGGATAAAAGACTACACACTGGGTACATATATGCTGCTTGGGTGACAGGTGCATGAAAATCTCAGAAATCACCACTAAAGAGCTTATCCATGTAACCAAAAATTATGTTTCCCAAAAACTATTAAAACAAAATTTTAAAATAAGAAAATTAAAACAGTTCCTGATTTTGAGACTTATTACAAAGCCATATTGATCGAGACTTTGTGGAACTAACATAAGGATAGACATATAGATCCACACAATAGAATTCAGAGTCCAGAAATGAACCCTTGCACTTATGGTCAATTGATTTATGACAAGGGTGCCAAGATAATTTTATCAGGGGAATCACTGTCTTCAAAAAATGACTTGGAACAAGTAGATATCCATATGGAAAAGAATGAAGTTGGATGCCTACCTTATCATGGACAAAAATTAACCCCAAATGATCATAGACCTAGATGTAAGATCTAAAACTAAAAAACTCTTAGAAGAAAATATAGGTATAAATATTTGTGACTTTGTATTAAATAATTATTTCTTATCTATAACACTAAAAACACAAACCACAAATAAAAAAAATAAATTGGACTTGATCAAATTTTAAAACTTTGTGCTTTAAAGGACAGTATGAAGAAAAAGAAGAGACAACTCATAGAATAGAGGAAAATACTGCAAATTATATAGCTGATACGGGGCTCATCTCAATTAAATATAAAGACATAAAGACAAAGACAACCCAATTTAAAAATGAGTAAATACAAAAGCTTCTTAAGCTGATAAAAAACATTCAAAGTTTCAGATACAAAAATCAATGTGCAAAAATCACTAGCATTCCTATACACCACAAACAGTCAAGACAAGAGCCAAGTCAGGAACCTACCATTCACAATTCACAAAAATAACAAAATACTTAGGAATACAGGCAAATAGAATTGTGAAGGATCTCTATAAGAAGAACTACAAAACACTGCTCAAAAAACATTCAGAGATGATGCAAACAAATGGTAAAACATTCAGGCTCATGGATAGGAAGAATCAATATTGTTAAAATGGCCATACTGCCTAAAGCAATATATAGATTCAAAGCTATTCCTATTAAACTACCATTGAGCTACTTCACAGAACTAGAAAAACTCTTTTAAAATTCATATGGAATAAAAAAGGAGCCCAAATAGCCAAGTCAATCCTCAGCAAAAAGAACAAAGCTAGAGGCATCACATTACTCAACTTCAAACTATACTACAGGGCTACACTAACCAAAACAGCATGGTACTGGTATAAAAACAGACACATAGACCAATGGAACATAATAAAAACCTAGAAATAAGACCACACATCTACAACTATCTACTCTTTGACAAACCTTCCAAAAACAACCAGTGGGGAAAGGATTCCCTATTCATTAATTAGTGCTAGGATAACTGGCTAGCCATATGCAGGGGTGTAAGGACCCCTTATACAAAGGAGTCCTTATACAAAGGACACCATATACAAAAATTAACTAAAGATGGATTAAAGACTTACATGCAAAACCCAAAACTATAAAAACCATGGAAGACAACCTAGGCACCACCATTCAGGACATAGGCATGGGCAACAATTCCATGATGAAGACGACAAAAGCAACAATTGACAAATGGAATCTAATTAAACGAAAGAGCTTCTGCACAGCAAAAGAAACCATCAACAGCATAAACAGACAACATACACAACGGGAGAAAATATTTGCAAACTACGCATCTGGCAAAAGTCTAATATCCAGCATCTATAAGGAACTTAAACACATTTACAAGGAAAAAAAAAACATTAAAAAGTGAGCAAAGGACATAAACAGACACTTTTCAAAAGAAGACATACATGCGCCCAACAGTCAGATGAAAAGAAGCTGAACATCACTGATCGTTAGAGAAATGTAAATCCAAACTGCAATGAGATACCATCTCACGCCTGTCAGAATGGCTCCTACGAAAAAGTCAGAAAATAACAGATACTGGTGAGGTTGTGGAGAAAAAGGAACACTTATACACTGTTGGTCAGAGTGTAAATTATTTAATAGTTCAATCATTGTGGAAGATAGTGTGGCAATTCCTCAAAGACCTAAAGACAGAAATATCATTTGACCCAGCAATCCTGCTACTAGGTTTATACGCAAAGGAATATAAATCGTTCTTTTATAAAGACATATGTTTACGGCAGCACTATTCACAATAGTAAAAACATGGAATCAACCTAAGTGCCCATGAGTGATAGACTGTATAAAGAAAATGTGGTACATATACACCATGGCGTACTATGCAGCCATAAAAAGGAACGCAATCACACGGTTTGCAGGGACATGCATGGAGCTAGAGGCCATTATCCTTGGCAAATTAACACAGGAATAGAAAACCAAATGCCACATGTTCTCAGTTATAAGTGGGAGCCAAATCATGAGAACACAGGGACACATAGGGGAGAAACAACACACACTGAAGCCTGTTGGAGGGCGGTGGGCGGGAGAAGGGAGAGGATCAGGAGGAAGAGCTAATGGATGCTGGATGCAATACCTGGGTGATGGTATGATCTGTGCAGTAAACCACTAGATACACGTCTACCTATGTCACAAACCTGCACCTCCTGCACACGTAGCCCTGAACTTAAAAGCTGGAATTAAAAAAAGAAACACTTTTTTTTTTAAGGAAAGAAAGCATTAGCCTCAACAGAACCTGTTTGTGTAGGGTTTGTGTTTTGCTTTTAAATAAGAACAATTTGAATATCTGTCTCTACTTCTTTATATAGATGTAGAGAACCAATCTTTAATTGGCCTATAAGTACATAATTTCACGCATTTACAGGCAATAAGTACATGAAAAGATGCTCAGCATCCTCAGTCATTCAGGTACCACAAATCAAAATCACAAAACACCACTGCAAACAGAACAGGATGACTGAAATAAAGCTGGACAATAGCAAGTGCTGATGAGGACGTAGAGAAATTAGACGCCTCATTCACTGCTCTTAGGGCTCTAGAATGTAGCAACTTCAGAAAGCAGTTTGACAGTTCCTCAAAATGCTAAACATACAGTTACCTCATGACACAGCAATGCCATTTTAGGAACATACCGAAAAGAAATAAAAACATATATCCACAGGAAAACTTGTACATGAATGTTCACGGCAGCTTATTCGTAACAGCCGAAAAGTGGAAACAAGCCAAATGCCTATCAACGAATGAATGGGTACACCAAATGTAGCATATCCATACAATAGAAGACTACCCAGTCATAAAGAATGAATTATTCATACATGCAGCAACGTGATGAACAACAAAACCCCCAGGCTAAGTGGAAGAATTCACTCGCAAAGCACTGCGTATTGTGTTGTGTGAAGTTCTGTACATATTACACAGGATTTTATTGTACGGCATGTTGTATGGTTTCATTTCTATAAAATGTCCCAAATAGGCAAATCCATAGAGACAGAAATTGGACAATGGTGGCCAGGGTGAGGAAATTGGGTCTGGAGGGTGACTGCTGAATGAGTACAAGGTTTCTTTTCAGGGTGAAAAACAGAATCTAAAATTAAATGATAGCGATGGCTGTACAACTCTTAATATATTAAATGTCATCGGCTCGTAGACATTAAAAGGGTTAATGTTATGGTATGTAAATTATGTGCCAATAAAACTTATTAAAGAAAAAAAACCATTTAGTGGAATATTGCAATCACTTCCTCAACCACAGGATAAGATACTCAATGAGGACCAACAGCTTTAACCTTATGAGAAAGTGGTAACAGTACAGTTACTTTAGGAATATCTGAGTAAGTAAGAAAACAGTTCTCTTTTTTTTTTTTTTTTTTTTTTTTTGATGCAGTCTCATTCTGTCACCAGGCTGGAGTGCAGTGGCATGATCTCAGCTCACTGCAACCTCTGTCTCCTGGGTTCAAGCAATTCTCCTGCCTCAGCCTCCCAAGTAGCTGGGATTACAGGCACAGGCCACTATGCCCAACTGATTTTTGTATTTTTAGTAGAGACGGGGTTTCACCATGTTGGCCAGGATAGTCTCGATCTCTTGACCACGTAATCTGCCTGCCTCAGCCTCCCAAAGTGCTGGGATTACAGGCCTGAGCCACCGTACCCAGCCACGGTTCCTTCTTAACTCCCCAGATGTACCTGCACAAACTCCTCAATTGCCTTAAATGTTCCCCAACTGCCACCTGGCAGAATCTGTCACCCTACACTTCTCTTTGGCCACCTTGCTACCTCCACTTGCTACATCTCCCTCGGGACATCTTAGGGATCCTGCTTACTTTGCACGATCAAAGGATGTTCAGACCCCTTGAAGACTGCAAAGAATGGACTTCCATCAACAACCTCTGCACTGTGAAGTCAATGCAAATGCACAGCACCGGTAGCCAGGGCAGGTCCTCCCTGCTCCAAAGAAAATGAAGTTCAAAGGGCAGAGGGGAAGCTGTGTCCACTGATAGGAAACATCCCCAAGCATGCAGCAGGGGCCCAGGGGCAAAGGAGGAGAGCAGCAGTTCCAGGCAGCAGAATTCCTTCTCTGCCTTCCCTGGGAAGGATCAAAGCAGGATGAAAACAAAACCCACCCGGTCTGAGAAGGAGGCCCGGCTTGCGGAGCATAATCAGATGTAAAGACTTGTCAACACTCTTTAAAGAATCCCACAGGACGTGAACTCATCGTTTTTGATGGCTGCATAATATTCCATGGTGTGTATGTGCCATATTTTTCCTGTCCAGCGGGGTGGGGAGTTGGGGAGAGATAGCATGGGGAGAAATGCCACATATACGTGAAGCGGAGGAAGGCAGCAAATCACACTGCCACGTATGCACCTATGCAACAATCATGCATGTTTTTCACATGTACCCCAAAACCTAAAATGCAATAAAAAAAAAAAAAAGAATCCCACAGAACAGAAGGAAAGGAGGGAGGACATGATAGCCTGAGATTAAACTGTGAGAGTGATGAGTGACACTTTGGCAAGGGGTATCCACTGGGGGCTGTGTCTCAGCTCCTTTCTTCTGTCCAAACAGGTTTGGAAGATTCTCTACCTTAGGTAATCGAGATAACTGGACTCTTGACTAATACGTTTATACGGTAGTATTAGCAAGGTGTTCTGAAAATGTATTTAGCACAAAAGGACACTTTTTTCCTTTCCTGTTTCTTACTGAACATTTTCAAAGAAGTGTGACCAGGCGAACTTTTAGCCTGGAAGGTGGAGTTGACTGTGGTAGTGGAAAGAGAGGGAAGGCAGGAAGCAGGGGGTGGGTGGGAGACTGTAATATATAGATATTAGTCAGGATAACTCAAACCCATCAGTGGTTTATCAAGTAGTTAGATATTTATTTCCTTCTCATTTAAAATACAAAGAAGTGAAATGGTGCAGGGGCTGAGTTAATAGTTCCATGGTATGAGAGCCCCAAATCTGCATGCTGTCCTCTACTTCTGCCTCATGGCCCAAAATTGCTGCATCAGTTCCAGCCATCATATCTACATTCTAATTAGCAGCAAGAAGCAGGAAGAAGCCTACCTTCAGTCCTTTCAAGTAAACTGTCTAAAGGCTGCATACTCCATGCCCATTTCTGTTTGTCATATAGAATAGTTAGCTCCACTGTTTCAGGAGAGGTTGCATAATGTATTTTTTTTCCTGATACACTACATAATTTTGACAGAGTTCTGACTTGCCCCAAAAGTGTGGTTGACATTGAGCTAAACTATTTTTAAATCCTTTAGAGTAAAATAAACCACCTTGGGAGATAAATGATTAGCAACGACAGTAATTACTTTTTTACATCAACAGACTACTTTTAACTTCCTTTATCACTCCGATTAAACCACTTACTGAGAATTCCCTGACAGTCGGTAAAAAGAACAAATGTATTCAGAATGCCTTTCCGTCCTAGACATCCTGAGAATAAATGAAAAGCAACACAGAAGCTTGTTAGCCTTTGCCAGCAGAGACCCAAAGAAAGAGCACAGAGTTTTTGGGAGGCCAAGATGAGTGGATCACCAGAGGTCAGGAGTTCGAGACCAGCCTGGCCAACATGGTGAGATGCCATCCCTACCAATAATACAAAATTTGGCCAGGTGTGGTGGTGGGCATCTGTAATCCCAGCTACTGGGGAGGCTGAGGCAGGAGAATCATTTGAATTTGGGCGGGCAGAGGCTGCAGTGAGTTGAGATTCCACCATTGCACTGCAGACTGGGTGACAGAAAAAGACGCTGTTTCAAAAATAAATAAATAAGAAGAAAGAAAAGAACGAGCATAGAATATCAGGATGGTGAGGAGTATCGTTCCCCAAATGGGGCACATTTCATCTTGTCCTTGGGTAACACCATTTTCGTATTCGGGCTATACCTTAGATCAATGAAGACTGCTGATGCCCAAATAATCAGACTAATCTATTAATGCCATTAATATAACTGTGTCTTTGCTCTACGGATCCCGCCGGTCTTACTCTTTTCCCTACTAGTTTATTTATATTTCCTTTTGAATTTGTAACAGCTCTTTATTTATGAAAAATAAAATACCTTTGCCATTTTGTTGCAGCTACAATAAGCTTTACTATAATAAGATAATAGGTCTTTAAAAAAACAACTCAGAATGAAGAACCACGGGTAGAGCGTCCAAGCGGTTAAGCAGAATTAGGCAGAAAACTTTCTGAACCCAGAGATATCAGGTGCTGATGTTAGATAAGGTGAATGTGAGAAAAACATTTTCAATGTGAACACCACTCATTTTCAAGGTCTCCAGATAGTCAAGACTGCCAAGTTCCCAAGCTCTGAAGGCCTTTGGCACATCCCAGACTTTCAATAGAGTGTCTCCTTACCAAGGAAAAGCAAACAAGAAATAGCAGCTAAAAGTCATCTTAAGGAGCTCCTAATGCCGTACGTAAATATGGGAAGGGACACAGAGCCCCCTCTAAACTCAAAAGAACCATCCAAATGTTACTGTCCTTTTCTTGTGAACTGTCTGTACGAACACTTGCACTGATGACCACGTTTGTGTTAGAGAAACACAGAAAAGGTGGCCAGGAACCGTCCTCCAGAGAGCATCTGCGTAGACACAGTTCTGCCAAGATGCCGGGGCATGTGAGCCCCTGGGTGATGTCCTGGAGGTGGGGCCTGAAGCTGCCCACTAGTTGCCTGGAATAGGAGGAAGACTTCGCATCTTTCCGCTTCCCTGGCTCCGGGTCTATGTGCAGGAGGATCAGCTCCTCAAATGCACAAAGACCTGCAGGCTGCGCTGCTGCTGGGAGTTTTTTTAAGCACTGGTGTCTGGAACTTGGGAAGTGATGGGGATCTTCCTGGGGGGAATGAGATGAAGAATCCCTCAACGCACCTGTGGAAAGACAGTAAACAGCACCAAGACAGCAGTCCCCAGAGCCAGAGACAACCACCCAAGGCCACTTCCTAAGCGGCCACTAAATCGCTGGGAGAGGAGGGGAGACTTGCAGCTTTAAGCAAACAGAACAGGCCCATCCTAGGAGGACACTGTGCTGAACCACGGACCTCGATAAGCAAGTGGGGTGAAGTCAGTGGACACCCTCCTTCCTCTGAACTTCCTGACTCCTCTGGATAAACCAGCACAGACAAGATTAGACCAAAAGAGAGACAGAACTCCAACCCCTGGGCTGCCATAGCTGCCCTCCCAGAGGAACTTAAAAAGAAAAGCCCTCTGTAACTTGATCCCCTTTGCCTCTAAGAGCTGGAGGCCCTGGGAGGTCCCTGGCAAGTCTCCCTGAACACAGACCACATGCTGGCAGTGGGGGCTGACCTCCAGTGCTTTGAAGGAGGGAACCCTCAGCCCCCAACACAGACGCCTACTCCAACAAGGCTCAGAAAATCAGCAGAGGGGAAGAGAGGCTCAAAGACCCTTTTTAAATTTGCCTGCCAGATGTGAAAATCCAGGCAACCCAGGAGGAGCACTCAGAGAGACACAGAAGAACCTTAAATGCTTAAGTCCTCCTTAAGGATCTCCTGCTAATCATTTAAGCCAAACCAACATCTTCACAAAATCAAGCGAATTACCCAAAGCCCTCAGTGAGGGGAACTTCTAAGTGGAGCCTGGGATTGCCTCCTCCCCTGACATCATGTGAAACGACTCAGGCAACAGTTAATCTTAAGACCCTGGGACGGATTTCATCTTTGTGCAGAAAAAAAGAAATATATGTATTTCTACAGAAGGAAAATAAGAAAGGAGCCCAGGATCTGAGTGTAATCAGTTAGCTGATCAGGGAGCTATAGTCACAGAGAGCCAAAAGCTCAGAAAGAAGTGGGAGGGGCCTGCTGAGAACTCTTGCTTTGGAGAACTTTTTCCAGCGATTCAGCAACATTGACGGAAACATCCGCCACGTGCTAAGCTCTGTCCTGGGCATGAGGAAAACAGCAGAGACTCCACCCCGGGAGGCTTCGATACACAGCACACATACTAAATAAACGCATTTTATAAATGGGTCACATGTACCAAGGGAAAATAAGGGCGAGCGGAGCACGGGCTCAAAGAGAAGGTCTCCCCTGGATGATTAAGCTGTTACTGCTCTGGCAATTGACTAAACTTCCACTCATCGGAATGCACACTGTTTGGCATGCAGGGATTCTACCTGCAGGAGTCTCAGCACCACCTGAGAGGACAAGTAATCTCCTACTCTTCTGTGATCTAAAAGATGCTGTGTGCAAACCTCCCTGGTGCTTCACAATACTATCAAAGAGAGAACCTTATGTCTGGTCCTTACAGGAATCTGAATATTGCTTTGAGAGGTTCTACAGATAGCCGGTAAAAATCAAGATTAAAAAAAAAAGCCAGATATAAAATAGCATCTCGGAGTGCAAAGAGTTCAACGCGGAGACAAGGAGTGTGAAGTCCAGGAAATGTAGGCTTCCTTTCCCTGGTTCCTGTTTCAGGAACATCACAGAGCTGGTCTTCCCTGGGGTGTTAGGATCCTCACTGTTACTACATCAAGAGTCTCACATGTTTGTGAACTGGGATAAAAACAAAAAATCTACCTTCAAGTTAGTTCATCCATTTCCAGAGCTCCACAAGGAAGGAATTAAGTGGACAGGAAATCACCCAAACATGAGGATAAAACGGTCTGACAGAGAGTGTTTGAAATATGAGGAGTGCTATGAACTCTCCCAAAGAAGAGAAACAGCCAGAAGACTGATAGAATTGCAGAGGTCTGCAGGGAACAAAAGAATGCCAGGAGCAAGGGGAAGAACCTCTCAGACCTGAGACCTCCCTGGGTTTGCAGCTTTATTTGTACTTTCAAAACTGGGTCTGGGCAGTTTGGAGGCTCATTTGGATTTCATGAACCTAAGTGGTTCTTAGATTTTTTTGCTCTATCCAAGTCAGAAAGTGACTTCAAAACATTTTGTATTGGTGGAATGCCAACCTGAGACATCAGAAAAAGATAGAAATGAGATCACAAGCCCACCTTGGAAAAATCCATACACATTTCTGAAGCCTCTTCTTTATTTAGCATTGCCTGAGTAGCAAAGCATAGCTAACGATGAGGCTGAACTGTGAACACAACACACGTCCCTGGGAACAATAGAAAAATATAATCAAGGAGTCAAACCCCAGCATAGTGATAATTATTCTTATCGAGTCATTCTCCCATTGAATATAATAAGCCAGACACTATAATCTTCAGGCAAAATGTTGCAGAAACAGCTGTAGTAATTGAAGAACATGCTAACGAGATCAGAGACCATGAAAAAAAAAAAAAGAGAGAGAGAGAAGAAGAAAACAAGAAACTCCCATACCATCTCTTCCAGAAGTTCTCTATCTTTAAGCTTAATTTCTCTATGGCTTATTTCTCTTGTTCTCTTTAAAGCATTCTCTTCAAGGCTGACTGGTTTCTGATTTCCATGGCTTTAGACTTAAGTTTGTCATGCCAACTTGGAAGGAGGCCAAACTGTAGGTAAAATAGAAACATTCCACATAAAAGCAATGGAGTCTCAACCCAAGCTGGCACAAATGTGGGATATGAAGTGAGCACACTCCTTGCTCTGAAACACTGCCTCCAGGAAGCCCCTCTTGCCTTGCACCAAGATGAGCTCTCTCCTGACTCCTGGAAAAGACAGGAAGAAGATGGCAGGGATGCAGGGTTCTGAAAGCTATTCTCAGTGAGCTGGGTCTTGGGGACTTTTGCATTAAAAAAAATGGCACATCAACTAGCATGTGTCTTGCTGCCAGGGAGCGGAAATGTCACCTCAGCTTAGGGACAGACAGATGGCTAGCCAAGATGGTTTCTCATCACCGTTGGCTTAGTTCATTCCTGTGCATAGCAGCAGTAGATCCTGGATAAATGGCTGTGTATTTGAGAAAACATGATACATATTTGATATTTAACTTTTAGAGTAAAATAAAAGGAATGACTTCTCAACCTTTCAAAAGAATGGTCTTGCTAGAAATAGTAACTTGGCTTAAATTTAGAGTCCCAGCTGGGATGTCTTCATCATATAATTACTTAACTAGAGACATTCTGTTAGGAAATGGGCATACAGTGTCAGGAAATAACCCCTCCCAGAGAACTACAGATTGCACGGAGAAAATTCTATTTTTCACAAAGCTCTATAATGACCATGTATATAAAGCATCTATTTATATATGTACATATTTAAATGTAGTATTATAGGCATGCATATATTTTATATAAATGCAGCCTCTTCCCATCTAATGAACAAACTCAAGACAAATTCTATCTCATGCACTGTAATAGTATGACTATAATAGTAATTAAACCCAAATCACTTAAATATTTATTGTCCAATATTAGACAAGTATTTTCACAATAAAGCCTGTTGTATTTATTTAAAACACAAAATGATAATGGAAAATTGCCCTGATCACTTAAACCCCAATACTACAGAGGCAAATAACACTTTTCTTTCCATTGGTCTAATTTAATGAGCTGGGATAAAGCACCGGGAATAATTAAGGATTAGCTCTTTAAGAATATCTACACTCTGTGTTTCCAATAAAATAATTATGAAAGAGAGTGTTTAGAGTAACAGAAAGAACCCCTGGGGGGCAAGGATGCATTTGTCCATCTGTCCCGGGTTCTCCTCTCACTAACTGGGTGTTCTTGGGCAAGTAACTTACCCTCTCTTTGTCTCAATGCCCTCATCTATGGAACGGGGATCATGCAGATCAGATATCTACCCCACGGGGCTGTTATGAGCACTCACAAACTAATACTTGCTTCACCACGTACTTACTGAAAGAACCTGATGCGTTATTCTACTTGTTCTAGTTCAATTTTCCTCTCTTGTAAATTGAGAATAACCATGTGCCTTCTTAATGAGCTGCCATGATAATTGAAGGAGGTTATTCAGGCGTGAGTGCTGTTACGTAGAGCAAGCGTTTTAACACACGCTGGTGACTACTGATCTTCCTTGGCCCCATTCAATACAAGGATGGGAGGTTAGAGTTCAACAGCGATGGTTAATCTTCCTGAAAACCTTGATCTCTCTTTTGAAAATCCAAATACCAATATGTAGGCTAATATACCTTTATTGTATAAATACAAAGGTATAGTTATTTATTATGGAGTTTGAGATCATGAAGATGCTTTTGTGGACAACAAATTCCTTTGCAAAAGCTAACAATTCAGATATTACCCCAAAATCATAAATCCATCCCCATCACAATATTATCACAAAGCATATTAATTTTTCATCAAGCAGCATCATCTGAGGTTTGAACAACCTTTCACAGAGAACACAAAGAAGAGAACTCAGGTGTCGAGTTATACGTGAATTCACATAGGCAAGTCTGAATTTTAAAACATGTGGTATAATCCTGTAACTTTGGCAATCCATGATACATGTGAAACACTTAGCTTAAAAAAAAATCAACATGGAAATCTCTAACTATTTAGAACTAATAAAGTATTAGTGCACTGAGAGATTCAGCCAAAGCAGCATTGAAAGGAAAATTTATAGCTTAGCTATGTGCATTAGAAAATTGAAAAAGAACAAATAATGTTTTATGTCCCCTACCAGTGGAGAAACTCAAATAAGTAGGTTGAGATTTTAAAAGATAAAAAAGATTTTTGCTGACAACATTAGAAGTAAACGTTAAGCGTCTCCTAAGGAGGGGTGATGATAGCCTATATGCCAACGGAACACAGTTGGAAACCATTAGGCTCGATAGGGAGATACTGGCACTGAGGAATGAGAACACACGCTGGCCCTGGAGCTGGCCCTTCTGCCAAGGCAGGGGTCTAATTCCTTGAATCTCAAGGACATGAGGGGTGGGGGGTGGCAGTCCCTGGAGATGGGCTGCGCTGACACAGAGGTGCAGCTTGGATATTTTAATATTTTAGTATTTTGGCAACTGCGGCCTCCTTTCCAGGTCATCTGAGCCGAATGTTGGCACTGAAACTAGACAGTCTTTATGACTCTTTCCAGCTCTTTCTGAAATCCAGAAGTTTCTACGGTTTGTTAAGGTGGGGTGAGGTGGAGACATCCTGAAAACCAGAGAGAAGGAAGAGCATCTGCTTCCTTCCCCCCATGTCTTCCTTCCTCGCACCCACACAGCACATGACTCGTCACACAGTCATATGCATGCACACACCACACACAAGCCACACACTCTCACACATACAACACACAACACCACACACTCTCACACATACACACACCACAAACTCTCACATCTGTAACACACCCAAGCCACACACTCTCATACATACACACACAACAAACTCACACATGCAACACACACACCACACACTCAACACATACACACCACACAAAACCACACACTAACACATACACACACCACACATTCTCACATATACACACAAGTAACACTCACATATACATGCTACACTCACAAACGTAAACACAATGCCCTCAAATACACACAACACATACACAACAGACACACCACATCACTGTCAAATAAAGCAATGCTCACACACATAAACATAACACTCACATATACTGTCACCCATAAAGGCATTCACACATATATACATACTCTCAAATACATACATACTCTCAAATACAATAATGCTCACACACATACACACAACACTCACACACACATAAACACAACAATCAAACACATGTAAACACAATACACTTTCATACACATACATGCAACACACATAATCACATTGTCACATTCATAAACGCATCACACATTCTCACACATACACATATGCACATGCATCTACATACACACAACACTCCCACAAACACATACACACATGCACACACACATGCACACAACACGTGTGCAACACATGCACACACATACACATAAAAACAGCACTCACATAAACACACAGCATTCATACAACACACATGCACATACAACACACATACACATACACACAATACTTATAAAACACATTCACACAAATAATCAGCAAAGTATCTAAACCTAACTTTTCAAAACATGACACTATGTGCCCATGTCATATTTTCTAGCTCTGGACTCCAAAATTCACATTTTCTTAGCAAATTCCGTGCTGTCTGGAGGGTGGAGGCCTCCACAGGGCCACTAGGCAGATGTCCAAGGCCCCAGGACACTTGGCAAGAGCCACTGCAACTCCTTGAAGAATAAAGATAATCTCAGAGATGACTGGGAACGCGCTGATTCCCCTTCTGGAGGAAATGAGGGGAGAGCCAGGGCTCTGGGACACCCACTCCCATCCACAGTGGACACACCAGGGAAGCCCTGTCCACGAGGTCCAGCGCCTTCCCACACATAGACTCACACCCTTCTCCTAGGCATGAGAATGACAGGTGCACCAAAGGGGTGCTGCAGGAGCCTGCGGCTGCGAGGTTGCAACCTTTTATTTTTGATCCTTCAAGAAAATCAGAAGTGGTGCCTGAGGGCTTTGGCTTAAGACCTTGACATGTGAGAATTATATGGTCTATCACTTCCAAGAAAACCACTGTGGCTCACAGCAGAGAGAGAGAGAGAGAGAGAGAGAGAGAGAGAGAGAGAGAGAGAGAGAGAGAGAGAGAGAGAATATGTCTTCAAGCATCTTCAAGGAAGAGCTGTTAACAATTTGAAGACAGAAAACTGATGTGGCTCTTAATATTAATATTTCTAGATGATAGTTCTGGGGCTGGGCAAAGAAACAGCTTTTCTAAAACAGAAAAAGGACTGCAGAAGAGCAGGAAGGCTGACCTTCTTCAAACAAATCACCTTTCTCTGCCTTCCCAGAAGTGAAAGAAATGCTTAGGTGTCTTAAGACATTAAGAAAACATTTTCAATCATCTCCCTGAAAAGCCCTTTCATATGTGCAAACACTACTTGGAGCATGATTATGTGTAGTAATGAAAAATGAAATACCACACATACCCATCACCCAAGGAACGTTTGCGAACATGTGGCATCATCATATATTGCATAAAATATAGGAGCTGAAATGCCTGAGCTAGATCCACAGGCATCATCAGGGCTTGAGCGTGGAACCATCACTTCGGGTGGAATAAAAGTAAACCGGAGGAAGAGACCGGATGATACTCTGTGTGCCTAGTTTCAGAATGTTTGAAGCAACTTTGTTGCTTGTGGTTGGTGGGAATGTAAATTAATACAACTTCTATGAAAAATAATATGGAGATTTCTCAAAGAACTAAAAGTAGAAATACCACTCGATCCAGCAGTCCCACTACTGGGTATCTACCCAAAGGAAAAGAAATCATTTTATCAAAAAGATACCTTCCCCGGTATGTTTATTGCAGCACTATTCACAACAGCAACTTAGGATTCAGCCTAACTACCCGGGAATGGATGACTGGATTTTAAAAATGTGGTATATATTAATATATACCATGGACTACTGCTCAGCCATAAAAAAGAATGAAATCATGCTTTACGTAGCAACACGGATGGAACTATGGAGGTCACTACCCTAAGTGGAACACGCCAGGTACGGAAAGTCAAATGTCACATCTTCTATTCAAAAGTGGGTGCTAAAAAGTGTGTACATGTGGATGTAGAGTGGAATAAGAGACGAAGGTGACTCAGAAGTATTGAGAAATTAGGTAATGGGTACAATGTGCATTACTCGGATGTAGATATCCTAAAAAGCCCTGATTTGACTACCATGCAAGTAAGAAAATTGCACACGTACCCATAAAGTTGTACATTAAAACAATTAGAATAGGTAAAACTTTGTTGCTTATTGATATGCATATATTACAAAAAGTTCAAAGATATGGACTAGAAAAATTAGCACCACATTCGCGTTAGTGAATGATAAAGGGGTAGAGGTGGGAATGGAGGGAGGGCTGGTGGAAGCAGAGAAAACAGGATGAGGGAGCAGAGGAAGGGCGGAAGTAACAAGGGGCCGGGGCAGTGGATGGAGGGAGCATCCTCTGGGGAGGCTGCAAAGGATTTCAGCTTCGTCAGTGGTGTTGGCTTTCTTTCATTCTTTTACTTTTGAATACAAACCTGACACCAACAGGATGAAATTCTAGCATCTGTAATTTTGTGACGGATGTTAGTTATTCATTATGCTATTCTCTCTTTTTAAATATATATATGTATACATTTAAAGGCCTTTTCATTTTTATAACAGGGAAATGTTAATAGTCATGCATATAAAAATCTGATGTTTCTAAGAGCTTTTTTCTCATATTCTACCTTCCTAACTGAAAACTCACGGATTCTATTTTTGGTTAAAACTAGAATTTTTCTACTAGAGATTCAGAGTGGGGACATGAGATATAAGTGATGACAGGCATTCCAGAGGATGATTTTTAAAATGAAGGGTGTTTAGAGGGATTCTGACTAAATGGAGCAGTCAGAAGATGATCTGCAAAATGAATAAAATGAGTTTTTTCAAATCAATCTATTAAATGAAATACACTTCACAAACATTTTTTAGAGACAGGGTCTTGCTCTGCTGCCCAGGCTGGACGGCAGTGGTGCAATCACAGCTCATTGCAGCCTCGGGCTCCTGGGTTCAAGCGATCCTCTTGCCTCAGCCTCCCCAGCAGCTGGGACTACAGGTGCACACCACAATGCCGGCCCTAGAAATGGACTTTTTAAAAACGTTGTTTGTATAACATATTCGAGGCTGGCTATGGTAAACACACAGCAGAGAGGAATCACCACCAGATTTTCAAATCTGTTAGTTTACTCAGTCAAATTTTTGGCCGTCGCAACAGAAGTGTAAAGAGAATCATGATGTGGGCTTTTGTGATTGGGGCTTTATGTGCACATGCTGAGGGTGTTCACATGTCACGTGCATATGTGTGTACCTGTCAGCATCATGCCCGTATACTTTTGTACCTGCAGAGACATCTGTGGGCGGTGGCAGTGACACCATCTTCAACTCACAGGCTTTAACAGGCCCCTGACTTCTCGGGATTTGATACTGTGCAGACACAGCCAGAACAAAAGAGACCCTCGCCTACAGGCAAATAGAGCGCTTCATGCCACAGAGACAGTAAGGGAAAACACACGTGCACACGGACACAGGCACCTAGCGCTGAGGCTGCCACCGCTTCCTCGCAGTCGCCTCTGTCAAGTTTCCATCTAACACGACACATCAAACCTCAGCACCTTTAATGAGGACAATCATAGCTAAATATTTGGCTTGATATATTTGAGGAACATTTCTTCTTAGTACTGTTGAGCTGCCCAGACCTCCTGGGACCAGCTTAATGGTCTGCACATGCCTGCTGCATGGGGTCCAGCTCTGGGAGCATCCTGAGTCCCCAACAAAGCTGCCTGGCCAATGCAGAAACGGTGGGGGGCCTCGCAGGGTGCAGCTGGGACAGACCTCCGCATACCATCTTCTGATCAAGGGGCATCCATCTGTGGGATAATAATTTAAACCATCTCCTTGTCCACAAACACAGAGAATAAAAAGAACAGCGGAACTCTGGCCCCCGGTAGATCCTGGGCTGGGAAAACACAACTTTGTTCAACTTTTTCCCTAAGAACCGATATTTTCACAAACCAATAAAAGTTAATCCGCTTGCTCCCAAGCCACCTTTACCACATACCTTTTTAGCCTTGTACTGACGGCCAGAAGGCTTTGCAGTCCTCGGCCCACAAAGGATTAATCTTCAGCCTTCCAACTGCTTTCGTCTCTTCCCCACTCCCTGACGGAGTTTACTGAGATCTGAGTCATAAAAGTATACATATTTTTTAAACAGAAAAAGAATCCGACTATGCTAATACTAGAGTTTTCATCTCCGAAATAATTCCAAGGTTCAACCATATTGTGGTCTTTCAGAATGAAATACTGAATTCCTCAGATGAAACAAATAGAAATGCTTTTCAAATCCCCAGGTTACCACAGCCTTGCCTTGGCCAGTGATGTCTGCACCGGATTTGTCACTCACGGAGCAGGCCTGCTCCTTCCCCTGATGAGTCCTGGGGCCCAGGGCAGAAATCGCCACTCAAGACAATAGCAATGGAAGTTCCCATGGAAACCAAGGTAAGGAAAACACGGAGAAAAAACCTCAAAGAGCGTAAAGGATAGGCAGGGATGCACCCCAGCATTTATCCAAATCGTAAGCCAGAGTCCGACAACCTCAACTGCTTTATATCTGGTTCAAATCGCAATGGTGTTTTACAGGTTGGAGCAAAAGTAATTGTGGCTTTTGCCATTATTTTTAATGGCATGAGGGGAAGGGGCTTCATAGGTAGGTTTTAGAAAGTTCTGACTGATAATTGGTTATCATCAACAGAAAGGAATGTCTGGGTTATGATAGGACGTTGTGGAGACCAAGTTTTATCATGCAAGTTTTATCATTAAAAATAATGGCAAAAGCTGCAATTACCTTTGCCCCAACCTAAATAGAAAACTGAGGCCTGTCCCTAGACAGCAGCGTTCTGTCCTCTGTTTGCTGCGGGCCAGGGGTAAACATTAGTTCTACCACAACGACAGTGTCATCCCCTCATCCCAATTTGGCCTTAACCATAGAGGATGGACATTTTTCATTCAATCATGATTCTTTTTCACCAGCTCACCTATATACTAGCCTTGTTTTAAGAAGCCATGTCTATGATAGCAAAGTTTGATGGGCTAGTTATTTTGAAATAGCTCAGCCTAAAAATAGCCCCAAAGCTTTCCAATCACCCGCTTTCCCACTCTGTAAACTCAAAATAAAATTCTAACCCCACTCCCCACCCCGCAGACATCCGACTGGACTTCCTCCGTGGTCAGGGCACTTTAAAATTTAACCTGAAAGACTGGTTCAGACCACCACTGGAAGCGGGGGTCGGACATGCCTCACTGTGCCCTCCAGCGTTAGCATGGACACACACCTTCAGTCTAATATGAAACATTTACATCTGTTCTCTGTGAAGCCTGCACCTGGAGACTTCATCTGCATGACAAAACTTGGTCTCCACAACCTCCCATCACAACCCAGACATTCCTTTCTGTTGATAATAACTCAGTCAATTATCAGTCAGAAAATTTTTAAATCTACCTATAACCTGGAAGCCCCCCGTCCCTCAAGCTGCCTTGCCTTTCTGGATCGTATTTCTTAAATGTATTTGATTGATGCCTTCTGTCTCCCTAAAATGTATACAAGCTGCACCGTGACCACATTGGGTCCATGTTCTCAGGACCTCCTGAGTGCTGCATCATGGGTCACGGGCCATGACCACTCATATTTGGCTCAGAATAAGTCTCTTCAAACATTTTACAGAGTCTGACTCTTTTCGTCGACAACTCCTTGTTTAATTTTCATCACAGTTGATGTTTTCCTGTGCATTTCTACCTGTCTTTCTCATTAGGCAATCTCCTAATGAGGAAGACAGGGGTTGCCTGCCCCATTAAAATCACTCCATCTAGGTCTGGTAAATGATTAAGTGAATGAACGGTGTGAGATGACATTGACTCAACTTCCCTTATCATGTAACCTGCACACAGACAAAAAGTTTGAGTGTAAAAGAAAACCTAAAAGGGAAAATAACACCACTAAAAATAAATTTCACTTAAATCGTTGTTGTAACGTTTTTTCCTCCTGCGACATGACAAATCTTGAGCTTCCCAGAATTAAGCAAGTTCAATGTTAACAACAACAAAAGCCTCTGTTTTATTAAAAAATCGAGACCATCCTGGTCAACATGGTGAAACCCCGTCTCTACTAAAAATACAAGAAATTAGCTGGGCATGGTGGCGTGTGCCTGTAATCCCAGCTACTCAGGAGGCTGAGGCAGGAGAATTGCCTGGGCCCAGGAGGCGGAGGTTGCAGTGAGCCGAGATAGCGCCATTGCACTCCAGCCTGGGTAACAAGAGCGAAACTCTGTCTCAAAAAAAAAAAAAAAAAAAAAAAAAATACAATTAATTCCTGAGTGCTGTTTTACTATGTTGTTGAGACAGAAACAAAATATTGTGAAGACAGTAATGAGATTTGGGAGCCATAAAGACATCTGATGAATCTCGAAACTTCTCTGCTTCTTACCTTCCAGCCTGCTCATGTTAGGGGCACAAAGGCTAATAGAGATCCTGCTTCAGTGTTCCCCTCGTCCGGAGTGACAGCCTAATTACCCACGCTATAATCCTGGGGCTTTGCAAGAGCTGTCTCCAAGTACATTTTCTTTTCCTGGGGCTAATGTTTCAATTCTAGATATTGTGGATGACTGGGCTGCTCCACCTCACACGAGGCTCAGGGCAGGACAGGAAACCGAGACCCCTCTGGAGAACCCGGATGATTTGTAAATCTGCCTTTGCAAAGATACCTGAACCAGAGGGGGATAAGGGTCTGCCAAAGGCTCAGAAGTATTCATCTTTATAATTTTCTCCAGCAAATCTGGCACCTTGAAAAGTGAAACCCTGCTACACACAGAAAAAAACAATCTCATATCCAGAGAATCAGACGCAGAGAAGAGCCCAGGGAGGCTGGAGGGTTAATGAAGCGAGGGTGGTGGGGATGAATGGAGGTCTCAAACCAAGGCAGACTTTGGTCTTACCGCCTCTTTGCAATTTACAGTTCCCTCACCCCATAAAAACAATAAAACATAACAAATGGTATTTATTCACCTAACTGGCAGAAATGATATTTATCTTTGAAGGAACATGAATGCATTCATTCATTCATTTGCTCATTCATTCTAATACTGAGTGAATACCGGCAATGTCCTGAGCATGGCATCAGGACCCAGGAATACCATCAAGTGCAACCTCTGCATGTGCACAAAAAGGGACGGCACATGTCCTGCTCTCTGTGGGGCCGTGGACCGAGGAGCAAGGAGTTTGCACCCCGGAACCTGCACTCAAAGAAACTACCCGCCGTCCAAAACCGCACCGTGATGACCTCAGGCCACTGAAATCCTTCTCTTACTGGGAAGGCGGCCTGACGGTCGGGTTGCTGGTGATCCTTCCAGGTCACCAAATGGGGGAGCTGCAGGATGGACCTGGGGGACACCAGGTGCCCATTGCTAAACGCCCGAAACTGGAAACAGCCACAATAAGGCATGGCCAAGTGATGGTAAAAGCATACAGAGAAGTACATGCTAACATGAAAACATCTCCAAGACATTGAGAAACATCATGGGAAAGACAAGTATATATAAACTGCACATTTAAGATAACTTTTATGAAGACCATACACACACATATTTATATGCATACATATGCATGTATATACGTGCATGCATACACATATACAGATATTTATATACACTTATAAAAGCATACAATGCGCACAGAGACACACATGTGCTTTTGTTTTCTGGAAGGATCACAACACATGGTGAATGGCGAGCATATGGAAGGTGAGCTGTGCTGCAGCCAGCAGACTGTATGTTCATGTCTACCTTTCGGTCACGGCCCAATTCCTTAACTAGATACAGTAACTAATCATCTTGTTTGAAACTTCCAAGAGGATTTTGGGCATTGAATTTGGAGACCTGTTATTCGTTTCTTTCTGTTTTCTTATATAAAATTAACAGCAGCAGCACTAGCCATTATTGTGACAATCAGTAAGAACACGCGCTAAAGCAGGACTCACCTGAGACGCACACACTCCCAGCTGGTGCGCGGGCAGCTGCCGCCCTTCTGCAGAGTATCATGCCTTCGAGAAGTGCCCCTCCTCTCAGGAATTCTACTTTTGGTAAGTCACAGAGATCTACTTAAAATGTTTTCCGTGGCTTACATCTAAGATTGTTTACAAAGTGTTATAACAATAAAAGATTGGAAATGTAGATATTCACTAATGTAATTGAATGGAAAACATAATCACTGATGTCTTGTTCTTGAAGATAATGTTTTGAAGTCAGAACATGCTCACAACATGATTTAAAAAAAAAAAAATTTTGAGATAGGGTCTCACTCTGTCACCCAGGCTGGACTGCAGTGGCACAATCATGGTTCAGGCAGCCTCAACCTCCAGGGCTCTGGGACTACAGGTGTGAGCCACCACACCTGGCTAATTTTTGTATATTTTTGTAGAGACAGGGTCTCACCATGTTGCCCTGGCTGGTCTTGAGCTTCAGAGCTCACGTGATGGTCCTGCCTCTACCTCCCAAAGTGCTGGGATTACGGGCGTGGGCCACCGCGCCTGGTTTACAACATGACTGTTAGTGACAAAAAAGGCACCTGTAAAAACCAACGGGTTTTAACTTTGTAAACAAACATGATTTATGAACATAAACACATATATATGCTGTATGGCAGACATACGTGTATATGATAAACACACACGTGCACACATGGACATGGAGAGCAGGAAACTAAGCACTAGGTTAAGAAAAGCCGGCAGAAAGTACAAAAAATTACTGACAGTTGATATGGCTGATCAACCTCTCCTTTTAGGCTGTTGGAGGCTGCTAGTGGTTTGCACGTCATTCTTTACATGTTCTATTAGTTTTATAAGCTGAAAAAATTTGACCATATGCATTTCCCTGTTTAATTTCAACCACCATCACACCTGCTAAGCAACTCTCTGGGTGCACTTACCCTCCTGATCATAAGGAAGGCGGATTGTAGACAGGCTGCTTGCCACGTGACTCTGTGGACACTGAATGAAGACTGGCCCACAGCGACTCTCTAAGTAGATCATGTGTCCACAGATTAGTTTCCAGGTGGCACAGAGCATATCTGGGAAAAGGCTTTTTACCGCGATCTGGCCCTTTACAGAAACGACCACATTTTCAGCAAAGGCCCTTCTGGGAAGTTTTCTCAAAGAGCTGCTTGCAGGCCTGCCTTTCTTCTGGACTTCCCTGCCTCTCTTTCCCCTCCTTGCCTTTCCTTCTTTGTTTTTCCTTCCTCCTCTCCCTCTGTTAATCGATGCCACCTCCCCGGCGTGCAGTGGTTTAGCTGCACACAGGTACCCCAGCATCCCTTCAAAGTCTGCAGCCTGAGCACAGCTGAGCATACGCAATCAGGCGAGCTGCTTCCCGGCTCCCTCCAGGATGGTGTCTTGCAAGGGAATTACATTTTTTCCACTGCCATTGGCCACCTGCTGGTTCCTGATCCACACTCTGTTACTGTGCTTATTGGCAAAGCCCACAGATTCAATCTGGAGCCTGGGGAGGCGACAGAGGTGTATCTATCAGTAATCTAATTCCATATGCCTGGTGAAAGGAGCCAATGTTATCACAGCAAAGACTCGCCTCTTGCTATATTGATTTTTATATTAACAATAAAGGACAGCTGGACCCCCAACAAGCAAGGCTATGAAGAGAAGACGAACATCCCCACTTCCCTCTTGGCCTGCAATTTGTGAATATTCTTCGGCTAAAATTCCTGCTTCGTCACGCCTGACAATCTCTCCTTTTAGGCCAGTGGGCTCTCCATTCTGTGTATAATGGCTCCAGGCCAATCTTGCACTGATGGACCTGACACTTAGTCTTCCACGTCCCCAATCAGTCCAGGCTGGGGAAACTAAGCTGCTTTTAACTGATAGAATTCTTGGCTCTGGTTCCATATCCTTGCACCGAGCCAGGACCTCATCAAATGAAGTATTTCTCCTGGAGTTGGCATATCAATTCTACAGTTTTCTGGAAGTCTTATTCTGTGATGCTCTCAGTACTTCACCCACCAAGGTGAATATTAGCTGGTTTGCTTGTCTGTTTAATTCAGTCCCGCTCCACCAAAATATGATGCGCGCAGGAGCAAAGACCTTCTCTACCTTGTTTATGGCTGTGTCTGCAGTCCTAGAACAGGGCAGGCACTTGAAAATATATGCTGAATGAATGCATGGGTTCTGCCTTCTTTTACATAATAATATGGCATATTTAATCATCCCTGAACCTGTTCCTCCTGTTTATCATTTTAATGAATATCTCTCCTCCACTTTGTACAGAAGAGCATGGTTAAAGAGTTAGTCTATGTAAAAGTCAAGAAACCTTAAAGAAAACAGGGAGTTTTGGCTAGAGATTATTCAATGCTTATATATAATTGGTGCACCAAATATTAAATAAAGTAGCACCCACTAGATGCTTCACAAGGATCTTTTGGGGCAGTTTCTCAGACTGATTTCTGTCAGTTACTGATGTCCTTTGAATGCCCCAGAGTCTCTGAAGTGAGTTCTTAGGAGTGACAGGAATGTGAAAAGATGAAATTGACTCAGACCCCCATGGAGTAGCCATGTGTGGTTTTTAGCTGTCCCCCATCCTCCTAATAGGGAATTTCCTCTTTCCCATAGTGTGCAGTGTTTGGAAAGAAGGTAGTCCAGTAACTTATTGCTGTGCCACAAACCACTCCAAAAGTTTCTGTCTTAAAGCAACATTTATTTCACTGATGAATCTGCAATTTGGGTAGGGCTCTGCCAGGACGTCTTGCCTCAGCTCCACATGATAGTACTCAAGGTGGCTCAAATGCTGGGGTGAGAACCATGGAGAAGCTAACTCAGCCACATCTAGAAGATCTGTCTTTCAGCTGGACTGTCAGAAGGAACACTTACAGGTGGCCTCTCCACATGGCTTGAGCTTCCTCACAACATGGTGGCTGGGTTCCAAGCGCAAGTACACAAGAGAGATAGATGGAGGCTGGCAGAAGCCACATCAACTTTTATACCCAGCAAATTTGATTCATCAGATAAGTCACAAATCTTCTCAGGTTCAAGAGGATGTAAAATAGTTTCTATCTCTTATTGAGAAGTAGCAATATTCTGGGAGAGTGTGTCGGTCTGGAAATAATCACTATGGTCATTCTGGGGAGATATATTCTGGCACTTTAGGTGGGCCAAAGTCCTAGCTTTTCCACAAGACAAGCTGTAGGGTCTCTGCTGGACCTTCTGCCACATCCTGTCTTCAGTCTCACTGGAGATAGGCAATAGACCAAACAGATGATCTCCGAGAATGTCTTTGTTGAACTGAAAGTTTTTATTGAGATGATTGAGGTGTACTTGCATTTGTAAGAAATAATACAGAGAGATCTCATGGACTCTATCCAGTTTCTCCCAATGATGACATCTTATAAAATAATAGTACACTCCCACAACCAGAATACTGGCACTGATGAAATTCTCTGATCTTTCCTGAGTTGTCCACAATGTGCTTGTATCTTTAGTTCTAACAGTGTTATCCCATGTGTAGGCTGCATGTCCACCCCCACCAGGTAAGGATACAGAGAGTTCCATCTGCACAAGGAGCCCTCCTTTCTCCCTTTATAGCCAAAGCCACGTCCCTCTACCACTCCCTCCATCTCCAACACCTGGAACTCACTAATCTGTTCTCCATTGCTGACATTCTGTCTTTTCAAAAATGTTATTTGAATGGGATCATACGCTATGCAGTCTTCTGACCTTGGCTTCTTGTCACTCAGCATACTTCCTTGGATGCTCCTCCAAGTTGCTGTGAGCATCAACAGTTTCTTTCTTGTAACTGCTAAGTGGTATTCCATGGTACACAGTTTGTTTAAACATTTCCCTATTGAAGGACAGTTTCTCCAAGATGTTTAATCATTAGCAATGGCATAAGGGCAAGAGGAACGTGAGCATTATTGTTTGCTTTATTTCAAACAAGGCACCCTGGACAGGAGCCTGAGCTCCTCCTACAAATCATGGTTGAGGCTCCTTTTTAGTGTTCATGGCTTACAAGTCAGATTTTGTGAGTCCTCGATAGGCCTCTGACATTTCTGCTTTTGCTCAAATTATCCCAAATCAATTTCTACTACAGGCAACCAATTGTGTGCCTAACTGACATGATGCTGGAGCTGGGGCCTCACATCAACAATCTGAAAATGGATACTGGTGACGGCCTCTCATTTCTTGGAGACCTATTTCAAAATCCTTTATTATCAAACTTTGATATCTTCAGCTTTTTTGTTTCATTTTTGAGACAGGGTCTTGCTGTGTTACCCATGCTGGAGTACACTGGTGTGATCTCAGCTCACTGCAGCCTCGACCTCCTAATCTCCCAGGTGCAAGTGATCCTTCCACCTCAGCCTCCCAAGTAGCTAGAACTAAAGGCATGAGCCACCACCCCTGACTGATATATACATAAATACATTGTAGAGACAAGGTCTTACCCTATTGCCCAGGCTGGTCTCAAACTCCTGGGCTCAAGCAGTCCTCCTGCCTTGGCTTCCCTAAGTGTTGGGATTACAGGCATGAGCCACTGAATCTCACCATCTTCACCTTTTGAATATGTTACTGTTCAAGTAGACTTTAAAAGGTAAATAAAAATCAGCAAATTAATAAAAATAAAAGATACAAATCCTAAATATTTTGGCACAACAAATAATTCAAGAAACAGTTATGCTCACTAATCAATGGAAGTCAACAATAACAAAATTGTCTCACACAATCCCACAAAATGGAGATCTGCAAACATTCAAAATGCAAAAAAAGAAAAAGTTTACAGGCAAGTCTCACTTGATCTCACACTTCACTGCAGCTTGAATAGTGAAATAAAATGAATTAATTTTATGACAATGGCAACTCTTCCTAGAAAAACACACTTAGAAAAAAAAACCACCCACAGAAACAAAAACAGAAGCATTCCTAACTAACAACTTTTGGGGATTTGGGTTGGGCCTTATTAGACTACAGGGCATGATAATTCAACAGGGTTTTTCTTTCTTTCTTTTTCAATTCCTTGAGATGATAACCTTTACACTGACAATTTTTTCTAAACACTGCCACCAACAATTTCACCACCCAGAAATGTCCAAGATCTCACAGAGAGCAGGGCTTTCTCAGATTATCCCGCATCTGCTCAAGGAGAAGCAAGATGGGAAGGTCAGTGAAGACTGTTCATTTTGGTGACCCATTTTGAACACCATTCCTTCTTTTGGTGACGCCACTCCCATCGCTTCTCACAGTAACCACCTCTCCAAGACTATCAGAGAAGGAGTCGTGTACTCCCTCAGCCAAAACACAACATGTGAGCCACACTTGCCCCAACAGACAGACAGACAGTATCAGTCTCTCTCTCGGGACTACGAAGTGGAGGGAGGAGAGAAAAAAAGATGCAAGAGTCAGCATTCCATTAGCAACCCTCTGGACAAGGTCATCGTGTTCCTGTTAACTGATGAGTGATATTACTGATCTCGATCACCCTAATGTCTCTCTTGCAACTCCTTCTCCATTAGGGCAACAACAGGGCTTCTGTTGCTGACCACGAAGGAGCCCTGCTCTACAAACACAAGCAGAGACTCCAGATCCTAAGCAGTTTGCCTTATGGCTAACATATAGGTACCCTCCCTCACTGGAACACCTCACCCTAAGTCACAAAAGTAGGATATCTGCGTTAACAGGGATTTTTCAGACCCACGCAACAGTCATGATGCAGATGGAGATGCATAAGCCCTAGGTGAGGTCAGCTCTGGAAGGGAGCATTTTTGCCATGGGTCATCATGAGGAAGGAACCCCTGCAAGGCTAGGACCCACAACTTCTGACTCCTGCAGAAGTGCTCCTTTCTTGTAGCAACAGATGACTTCTACCCAGGATTCTTCCCTAACTGTCACGAAAGCACCACCCCAGTTCAATATCTGAAGGCTGCTGTGCCAGGATGTAGCACATCTCTCAGTGATCACTTTAACATAGCCAATCTATTGATAAAACCCCAATTAAGTTTCTCCTGTCAATTAATTAAAGCTGAGATGAATGAAATACTGGTTTTTATTTGAAGTTCAGTAAAAAATGGCATGCAATTAGCTGGCAACAGACTCGATCTCAGCAGGGTTTCAATTATGTTATGCATGATAGTTTCCCTAATTCAATACAAAGCTGTAATTAAGAATGTAATTAACTCTTGAAGTTGCAGTGATGTCATGCACCACAAGAACACATAATGACCCTTGTTGTTCTCATACAAAAGCCTTTGGGAAGTCAAATTAGTCTTTAGAGGAGTGTATGTTTTTACTTATCATTTAAGTACATAAAATGATTTCTAATGGGCATTTAGCCAGTAGGCTGGTTACATGTACAAAGCCAGGAAAATGCAAGTAACATCGCTTTTCCAGCACCTGCTCTCCAGAGATTTGGAGAACTAGAAATTTGGAGCTGTTTTTCATTACTGATAAAGAGCCATTTGTGGTCCAGCAAAGAAGAAAAGGAAACTCAAAACTGGTCCTCTAGGAATTTATCTTCAAACACAAGGCAAGTTCAATATTTTTTTCCAAAGTTCTGTTTTTGATTCATTCCTCAGTAAGAGTCAGGTCAAGAACCAAGTCTGCTTTTTTCACCACCACGTCCTCAAAGCCTAGCTCCAGCCTGACATCCAGCAGGTCCTCAATAAATACTTCTTGTCTAAACTAACTCACACACAGTGTCCTCTTTCTAAACTGTCTTGTATATTTGATGTCTTGTCTGAGACCTTAGCACAAACAAATGGCAGAGCCAAAATTTACTTGTTTCTGAGATCTTTACAATTTCTACTAATTTGTAAGTTTTTTTTTTTTTTTTTTTTTTTTTTTAAGACAGAATCTTACTCTCTTACCCAGGCTGGAGTGCAGTGGAGTGATCTTGGCTCACTGCAACCTCTGTCTCCCGGGTTCAAGCGATCCTCCTGTCTCAGCCTCCCTAGTAGCTAGGACTACAAGTGGGTGACACCACACCTGGCTAATTTTTTTATTTTTAGTAGAGACAGGGTTTCACCATGTTGGCCAGGCTGGGCTCGAACTCCTGACCTCAAGATATCTGCCTGCCTTGGCCTCCCAAAGTACTGGGATGTACTAAGCATGAGCCACCTCACCCAGCCTAATTTATAACTTTTATTCTCCTCTAAAATACTCCTTTGATAAAAAAAAAAAAAAAATCCCTAAGGGAATTATGTAAACAGAAACAGAAAAGAAATATAGACTACATCGAATTTCTTTTCAGCTTGACTCATCTTGTTTGTGGGTGGGTTTGTGTCTTGATAGATGTGAGTTTGCCCAGTTTTCTTCCTTCATGTTTCATCATCTGGCATTTGAACACCCAGTACCAAGATCTGGACCCCTAAACAATTGATAAACATTTCTGGTTTGAGCAGATAAATGTGTTATCAGTTGAGTTTACTGAACGTCTGTTCTTACTTCTTTTTATTATATAACCACATGGCAACCCAGTTGCTCTTGGCTTTGTTCCTCAAAGAAATCAGTTAAGAAAGGAGAAAGTTTTGCTTAAGAAAAAAAAAATGAGCACAGAGCTGCATTTGGTGCAGGTCAGTGGAGAAGATAAGAGTCTTCTGAGAAGACTATGATGGAATATGTGGTTCTGAGCAGCCAAAAAGTCCCACATGGGAATTAAACACATGCCTGAAACAGATTTGATTACTGAGCAAACAGAAAAGATCAAGCCCTCAGGATATTTATGTAACTGCATTTTAAAGTACACAAGGGTGATAGCTATTCAAAAAATGGAGGTTACATGGATGTATTGTTAAGGTCCCAGCTTTTGTTATAGGTGGCGGGTTCCCAGGTGCTTATTACACTATTTAAAAATAAACAATTAAAGAACTATGTAAATATGAGTGAGACACAGTTGGCCCCAGGAAAGGAGTGTATCTTGGAACAACCGTTATGATTAAGCCAATGCTCTACCTGTGGTCAAAATAATAACAAAAATATTAATAATAAAACCAAAAATTAACTTGAGATGATTTAACATTAAAATTGTTTAAATAAAACAAGTAAATAAAAAGCTGCTAATAATGATGGGAGGGACAGTCTCTTCCTCCCCACCCCTTGACACCAGAGGGGCATGAACGGGGTTAATTTTAAGTTGTATCGCGGTCTTTGCATGTCTGTGACACACAGAGCCTCAGAGCCTGTGTCCCCAACATTCTACAGCTGCATTTTCTATTGCAAAGCCGGGTTTCCACCAAAGATTTTCACAGTGGGCCCTCACTCAGTTCCTTTCTAAATGGGATGCCTGCTGAACTCCCATCCCTTCCAGGAATGGAAAAGTCCTGTCTCCAAAATCAACTAAAAATCCTCAGTGAAGTCCGTCGGGTCTTTCTTACTGCTGTGGAAGTGGCAGGGAAGGAAACTGAGGAAGGAGGAGGAAGGGAACCTTACCCCAGCAGTTTTGCCAGCAGTGCTGAGATGTGTAGCCTATGTGGGACCCCCCACACTCAGAGCCACCCCACTGTGGAAACCAGCAAGGCCCCTGGGGGTTCCGGTTAGAACAGAGAGTCTAACGGAATCAATGAGAAAGCGGGGAATCCGCTCAAGTGACTGTGCCTTCTGACCCTACGTAAGAAACAAAAGCAAAAAGAACCAGCGAAAGTGCTCCTTGCTCCTGCCTGGGGGATTTATTTTTGATTCTCAAAATGCACCCCAGTCGGTATCAGTCCCTTGAGGCTGCTCTTACACAGTGTCACAAGCTGGGTGACTTAGAACAAAAGGAATTTATTCTCTCACTGTTCTGGAGGCCAAAGGCTGAAATCAGGGTGTTGGCAGTTGCACCCTCACTCTGAGGGCTCTAGAGAGAATCCGTTCCAGGCCGTGCTCCTGGCTTCGGGTGGCTCCTGCTGTCCTTGTCACCCCTGGGCTTGTAGACGCATCACTCCAGTCTCTGTTTTCTTCACTGCGTGGCCTTTCTTGTCCATGTCTCTCTTGGGGTCTGCACGTGGCCTTCTCATAAGGACCCCGGTCACTGGATTAGGGGCCCACCTACTCCAGCACGACCTCGTCTTCACTGATGACATCTGCAATGACCCTGCTTCCAAATAAGGTCACATGAGGTCCTACAGGGATACACATTTGGGGGCTGAGACACACATCTCTATCTGTCCTGCCAACACAGGCTCCCGACCTCTCCTGCAGGGACAGAGTCAACCTGAAAACTCAACTTTTTTTTTTTTTCCAAAAAGTTGGATGGATTTGGTGAGTAGAAAAGGCTACGGTTACCCTGGTGGGACTGGCAAGTCTCATCTGAAATGGCACCGTTTTCTTCCATATTTTAAAAATCAGCTGTCCTCTAATTGTACCTTTCACTATACAAGTCCAAGTGTGTGGTCTTGTCACTTGCTTTCTATTGTGTTATGTAAATGTTACATACATTTAGCGATGCCTGGAACGCAGCTCCCGACCCCTGCAGCCTCCCCGCCATTCCTCTCCCCATGGTGGTGCTGGGGCACGGACACACTGGCTTCTGATTGTGAAGCACCAAGCTCTCTTGTACCTCTGACCTTCACAGCCCCCTCTGCCTGGGCATGTCACCTCCAAGGGTCGTGTGTCTATCCAGTCCTTTTAACTGTCCTGGTCCCCGATCAAATGTCTCCTTATTGAAGAATCTTCCCAGACCATCCATCTGATTTAAAATAGACTTTCCAGCACAACCTGACTCTGGGCAACACATGGCCTGCTTTAATGTTTTTCGATAATCCTTTTGAAATGCGTGTTTATTTCCTTTTTTCTTGTTTACTGTCTCTCTCCCACTTCACAGGCTGGACAGCTGGCACGTGAGCTCTTACAACCATTCAATCCTCTTACAACCATTGGAATTCACTCCCTGTGGCTGCCTAACAAAGTGCCCACACTGAGTGGCTTAAAACAAAGGAAATTCATCCTCAGACAGTTATGGAGGCCAGAAGTCCAAAACCAGGGTGTCAGCGGGGCTGGGTCTGCTGCAGGCCGTGAGGGTGTGCCTGTCTCTCCCAGCTTCCGGGGGGCCGCCGCAGTCCCAGGCTCCAGTCTCTGTCCCCGTCTTCCTGAGGCCCCTTCTCTGTGTGTCTGTCTCCTCTCCTCTAAGTATAAAGTTAGCAGTTACTGGATTTAGAGGCCACCTGAATCCAGTATGTCCTCACTGAAACTCAACTAATTCTATCTGCCACGACTCTATCTCCAGCTAAAGTGACACCCTGGGGTTCTGGGTGGATGTGAATTTTGGGGGACACTGTCCATCCATGACACCACTGAATTCCTACTATCCGAATGCCAGATGGAAGGTTCTTAATCAAAAATTAAGGAATACATGCGTATGGGAGCTTTCTATCAATGGCACATTCAACTGTAATTTTGAACAGCCTCGAATAGAAAGCCTGACGGGCAGCTGTGAACTCCTGCCTTCCCCAATTAAAGAAAGGATTGTTCCTTATAAAGCTCAGAAATCACCTGAAAACCAAACACCCTGATCTGCAATAAAGACAGAAATGGACAACACATTTCTTCCTTCTTTTCTCACTCCAGGGATTTTTTTGGCTCCAACAATAAGTGACTGAAGTAACAGATTTCTCCACCGAGTAAGATAAAAGTCCTTTGATCTCCGAGAGACTCTTGTTTGCTTTCGTGCCAAGAGCTATTAAATAGATTCCAAGTTCAAGTGTCTCCCAGGGACCCTAACCATTTCTAGGGTTTCCCACCCTTTCTTCTCAGCTGTGAGTGATGGATTTAATCAACTTCTCAGACAACTTGCAGGAGGAAGGGAATAGCCTCAAACGGGGGGCTGGTTTTTCTTTTGAGGGAACTCAAAAGACTCTCTTAGGGGAAAAATAGAATAAAATAAATTAATCCCCACATGCTTGGCCATTTCTTTTGTCCTCCGAGTTATGACGGACTTGACCCACACACTGTTTTCACTGTAATTCTGCCCGCAGCGTCTGTGCTATGCAATCACTGCGTGGAGCAGAAATACTCAACATCAGTGCCAGCCCTTTCTCCTCCTTCCCAACAAGATCCCAGTTTGACCAGCTATTTATGCTCCTCTGCTGGCCCCATCCACCATCCCAGGGGCTGGATCCTAACTGGTCTAAATTAATCACAGTGAAAAGAAACCCTTGTCCTACAGGACCTTGGAGAAATGTCTGCTGCTGTTTGGCCCAGCCAGTCCTGAATCCCCATATCACCAGTGTTCTCAGCTCACGGTTAATAAAGACCAAGAAAAGCCAGTCCCGATAACTGGATACTTCTCGCCTTTGGGAAAAGAATTCTCGGTGATTCGGGGCCTCTGGTCTGCCTTAGGGCGATGGCGTGCAGAATGGCAGAGTGGGTGGGAACTCCTGAAGTGACGACAGAGGCCGAGGGTGCCAAGGCTGATTCTGCCATTGAACCTCACTGAGCAGCCTCGGACGATGACTTGGCTTCTCCGCGCTCTCCTTACATACATGCAGGAGACAGACAGCAGAGATAAAAACATCTGCTCTGACACTAACAAAGTGGGTCCTTGGAGATGGGGCTCTCACCCTTGGAGAAGGGTGAGTTCAGAAGGTCTGGCTCTGTGCTGCCCTGTGGGTTAAACCCACCTCCTCCAGCCCTGAGCCTACCTTCCCACCCCAGAGCAGATGAGAAGACACCCTCCTTGCAGGCCGGAGGCTGCCCAAGGAAGCGGCAGCTTGGGCTGAGCTTGTTAGGTGGCCCCTCTGTGCACTAAGCCCTTCTTCCTTCCACGAGGAGAGGGAGGGTGGAGTGGGCTGAGGAGTGGGCTTGGCCTGCAGCCAGGGCAGCCACTCCACTGGGGAAACACAGAAACAAGGCAAGAAAGCATCCCCCCTCCGGAGCTGGTGTGCAGGAGGCGAGCTGAGTGCAGCTGGAAGCCATCGCTGATTTCACCGGGTGAGAATCAGCCTGTGAATGGAGGTGCATCACTTTCCCAGAGCTGCCATAATAAATCAGCACAAACTAGGAGACAACTTTATCCTCTCAGTTCTGGAGGCCAGAGTCTGAGATCAAGGTGTTGGCTTGGTTGGTTTCTCCTGGAGGCTCTCAGGCGAGTGTGCTTCGTGAGTCTCTCCCAGTTCCTGACGGCTGCTGGAAATTCTTGTCACTCCTTAGTGCGTAGCTGTCTCTCTCCCATGTCTGCTCCGTGGCTACATCGCCCTCTACGCTGTGTGCCTCTGTGTCCGAGTCTCCCTCCCGCTTCCCGTAAGATACCAGACGGACTGCGCAATATGGCGAAATCCCATCTCCACAAAACATACAAAAATCAGCCAGGTGTGGTGGCGGCTGTAGACCCAGCTACTCGGGAGGCTGAGGTGGGAGGATCATTTGAGCCTGGTGGAGTGAGGCTGCAGTGAACCAACTGTACCACTGCACTCCAGCCTGGGCAACAGAGCAAGACCTTGTCTCAAAAAAAAAAAAAAAAAAAGGCAGCAGTCCCTGGATGAAGGAAGCACCCTAATCCAGTACGTTCTCATGGTAACCGACTACGTCTACAAAGACACTGTTTACAAATGAGATCACATGCTGTGGCTCAGGGTGGACATGAGATTTGAGGGAACACTATTCACATTCACAGAAGGCACCCCGGAAGGAAACAGAACTGAGAGAGGCGGGGAAGGTTCTCAATGGTATCCTTAGGACACTTCCTGTCACTGCACCTAAGAGTTTCCACCGCAGGACTTCGCAAACCAAGTCAGCCTCGCTCCAGCGTCCCTTTCAGCGCAGCTGGGAGCTGGGTTTCTGCCGCCACTCAGCATCCTGATGAACCCAATCTGAGATAAGCAGAGGATATGACTCAGCTTCTGAATTTGAGTCGTCCCTTGCCATCACTCGGGCACAGTCAACAGCAGCCTGGAAAAATACTGCGCAGACAGTCAGGAGAGGCTGAGGGCATGATGTGGATGGTGGACACGGGGAAGAGGTGGGGCCTCGCTGGCCCGTGCTTGGTACGAAGGTTTGAGCAGGCAGCGTGGGGAGCCAGGAACCACGTGAAGTGAGTTGCTATTTGAGGATGGCCACACCGCAGCACGCGGGGCTCCTGGTTCCAGCGGGGGTGCCACGTTTCTTGCACAAAGGAGAGAGGGAACAAAGAATGGCTCTGAAAGTACTGTGGGTGACTTAAACATACTTCCGGGCAAATCTAATGGACTTGATCAACATCTGGTGCTGTCACTATGGCAACTCTTTTGGACTTTTACCTTTAAACAACAAAAGTAGAGAACAGAGGCAGAGAAGCGGGCCCCCTCCCGACCACAGCCCGCTGTGTCGCTCTCATCTAGGGCCACAGCATCGGTCCCCTGCGGCGCACACTCAATGAGTAAAAGGCTTCTGGCTTCCTGAGTGGGTGACACCTCACAATTCCGTAATTACAGCAAGGAACAAGAGTACAGTCACAGAAGTGAGGCGATGCTGCGTGCGACCTTCGGATCCAGCTTAGCCGAGTTAATAAGGGGAGGCTAGAAAGAAGTACGGATCTTATCTCGTCAGAGTGCTTGAGACCGTCAGTGAGAGCGCCTGAAAAATGTGGAGAGGGTAAAGGAGCGTGCAGACTTCCGTGGTCTAGGTCTGACTCATTAGCTCTGTGGGCAAGCCACACGCCTATTATTATAACTAGTATTCATATGAATAATAGTGTTGACATAACAGTTAATAGTATTTGATCATATAATTTACACTTTTAATTTTTAGTTTAATTTTTTCTATTGATACATGATAGATATACATAGTTGCAGGGAGCATGTGATAATTGAATATTCCCATATAATTTGTAAAGATCAAATCAGTGTACTTGGGATCTCCATCATCTTACATAGTAGTCTTTTCTTTATTCTGGGAGCAAATTCTCCTCTTCTCCATATTTTGAAACGCACAGTACTGTAAATTACAATCACCTTGCTGATCTATCTGACACAGGGTCTTATTTCCTCTCTCCAACCGTATGTTCATACACATTAATCAGCTTCTCTCCATCCCCACTGGTGGCTATAGCTTGGATGTTTGTCCCCACCCAAATCTCATGTTGAAATGTGATCTCCAGTGTTAGAGTCAGGGGCTGGTGGGAGGTGTTGGATTATAGGGGTGGATCCCTCATGAATGGCTTCAGCCGTCTCCTTGGTGATCAATGGATTCCCACTCTGAGTCATGGAAAGTGGCGCAAAAGTGTGTGACAAACCCCCAACCAGCCACTGTCTCCCACTTGCTCCTTCACTTTCTACCATGATTGGAAGCTCCCTGAGGCTTTACCAGAAGTCAAGCAGACGCCAGGTGCCATACTTCCCATATAGCCTGCAGAACCATGAGCCATTTAAACCTGTTTTTTTAATAAATTACCCAGCTTCAGGTATTTCTTTATAGCAATGCAATAACAGACTAACACACCCATTTTACTTCTCGACCTCTGCTAACCACCAATCTACTCTCTATCTTCATCCTTTGATAATATCATTTAATTAATACAAATAATCAGTGTGTTTGTCATCACCATTCTTAAAATGTAAATACTTAGACATGAAGGTTCACAGCAGCATTCTTCACAATAGTCAAAGGGTAGAATCAACCTCTTGATCAAAGGTTTGCATAGTCAAAAGGTAGCTATACAAATTGTAGTCTATCTGTACAATGAAATATTATCCATCCCTAAAAAGGAATGAAGAGAGGCTGGGTGCTGTGGCTCATGCCTGTAATCCCAGCACATTGGGAGGCCGAGGTGGGTGGATCACCTGAGGTTAGGAGTTTGAGACAAGCCTGGCCAACATGGTGAAGCCCTGTCTCTACTAAAAATACAAAAATGAGCCAGGCGTGGTGGCAGGCCCCTGTAATCCCAGCTACTCTGGAGACTGAGGCAGGAGAATCACTTTAACCTGCAAGGCGGAGGATGTTTCAGTGAGTTAAGATCACACCACTGTACTCCAGCCTGGGTGACATGGCAAAAAAAAAAAAAAAAATGAAGAGCTGATATATTTTACAGCATGGATGAAACTAAAGAAGTGATGCTGAATAAGAGAAGCCAGACACAGAGGTCACATACTGTAGGATTCCATTTATGTGAATTTCCAGAACAGGCAAACGCACAGAGTAGGGTCCTGGTTGCCAGGGGCTGGGGGAGAAGGGAATGGAGCATGATGGATTAATGGGTATGAGGCATTCTTCTGGGAGGAAAAAAACATTTTTTAAACTAGAGAGATGTGATGGCTGCACAACATTGTGAACGCACTTAACACTGCCGAATTGTACACTTAAAAAACGCATGTGTTGGTGCTTACTATGTGCTAAACATTTGAAGTTCACAAAGAAGGTCCTGAGAATCTGTAAGAACAGGTGACTTGCCAAATGTCACAGAGTTAAGAGAAAAAGCAATATTTGAATCTTTCTCCTTTATTTTGGCTTCTCATTCCTGGGTCACAGCTTTCAAACAAAACGATACGGTTTTACTCTGAACCTGCCTCCTTTCCATTCATCCCTGCCTTGCCAGATCTCAAGGTTGGCAGTGCCATGATGGGAGGTCACTGAAAGGTCCTTTTTTCTGCTTGAGTGAGGACCTTAATCCCCACCCCACCTCCCAAATTGTCTCCTCTACTGTCTGTCATCACAGATACCCCAAATATCCCCAAAGACTCCCCTCATCCCAGCAGAACAATGGCAATTATTCCTGTTACCACCGCTGGAGGAAAATACCTTCTATCACATTTTTAAAATACCATTTCCCCCTATGGAGACTGAGGGAGACAAGGTAATTGAACCTGAGAGCTAATTACTTCACAGGAAAAAAGAGCCTCTGCAGCAGGTGATGGGACCGGAAGATTTCTTGTGTCTCCTGCTGTGGACTTGACCAGAGGGCAACTGAAGAGACCAGCAGAGCAAACCCCTAGCCGTGTGCATGGCACTCAGCTGATGCTTCATAAAGGTCAGCTCCCCTTGGAAGATGACAGTGGCTGGCCAACAACAGGTTCTCCCTGCGCCAGCCCTACTGAACCTGCAGCTCATCCCCGCCTAGAAAAGCTTCTCTGGCCTAAGGAATCGCTCTTGAAGACAGTGCAGCCCTCTCCCAAGGAAGCACTGAGAGAGACTTGCAAACATTCCTCCATTCACTCGGCAAAGGTATCTTGAGTGTCTGCAACGTGCCAGGTGCAGTTCTAGTTTCTCTGTTGTGCACTGGCCTCTGTGGTAGGGTTAATTCTCTTCCTAAATACCATCAGCTTGCAATGCCATGCGTTTCCAGGATGTGGAACAGGAAATGCATTTCTAGAATCTGAATCCCTAGAACTGAAAGAAAAAAGGACTGGCCAAGGGTGATATGTTTGATAAGATTCAGTAACGAATAGTAATAATTTTAAAAATCTCATTGAGACTTCCGTATAAAACCGACTGCTATGGACTCCTAGAGTGGGAAGGTCCAAGGAAGGGTCTGGGTCTCAAAGAGACTGGATCTAGGAGTTGGGATGGATGATGCCATTAGAACCATAGGCTGCTTCCATCCGCATGGGTTTCACGCTTAGGCAAGACAGCCACCTGCAGCTCCAGGACTCACAGTCTAGGTGAAAAGAGAAGTACCGTTTCCTAATTGTTGCAGATAAAGTCCAAGGACAGACATTCCTTGCCTCTCCTTGGACAAGCCTGGGGAAGGAACCCCACCCTAAGGGACTGAGAGACGGGGAGGGGCAGCTCCCCAAAAGTAAAGCAGGATGTTGGCCCATTGCAAAGAGGGCAGTGACTTCTTGGCGTGAAGGGACTGGTGGGAGTGGGGGGGCCCATTGCCATTTGACAGCAGGATTCATAAATTAAGGGCTTAAGAGTCATGCAATAGGATGACTTGAAGTTCTTAAGAATCCTGACATAGCAAGAAATGCACTGGGAACATCTATTACAAAAAGAAAGTAAAAAGTCAAAATGCTATTAAAGAGATAATACAGTTTTTGCTTTCCTTAATTATTAATAGACATCGAGGAATAATTTAGAGTTATATTAAAACTGGATGAAGGAATTCATAATACATTTGGGTCACAAGAGATTATGAAAATATCTGGCCTCATTTTCATGTCACCTGATAGAAATTTCTCCTGCAAAACAATTGTGAAATGTAATAATGCATATTAAAATATGGGTCCTTAATAGCTTCCCTGGTTTTTCCCCCCTTCTTTTTTTTTTTTCAAATCCGGAGAGCTGGAGCTTACAGTTCTATGTGCAGACAATTCTGAGTGTCTTTACTTAAACACTGCTGAATTTCTAAGACACGTTTTGACTTCCAGTTGAGATATTTGTACATTTTGACAACTCAATATCTTTTCTCCCTTCATGATAACACCCCACTTTGGGGACAGAAGAAGATATTACTTCTTCCCAGTTCTGTCCACTCTAAGAGTGAGGGTAAGTCTACAAAACCAGCTGATAAGGTTAAGGTTTCTAGAAGCTCCTTGCCCCTTATGGTACCATATAACCAGGGGTGGGTGTGTCAACTAACCCTGGGAAACTGAACTCTTGCCAAAGATTCAGAGCCTTACGGATGCCAAAAAGAAGGAGGTCATTCCTTCCAGCAATGGTGGAAGACTTCACATAGCTCCTTTCTTTGATTTCTTCAACAATAGTTCAGGGGTTTCAGCCACCTTCTTAACCCGAGGGGCCAGGGAATATGCTCTTTAGCCAGGGTTCACTCTTTGCTTACAGCTAAAGAACGCTGCTTCACTCAGTGGTTTACCATGCTAACATAGGCCCATGCTTTTCCCAACATGCCAAAGAGAGGATAAAAACCTTTCTCACATTTCAGCAATAACTCACTTTGGAGAATCATCACTGATTCTTTCATTTTTCGTTTTCTCCAAAACCCTAGCAGTACTCCAACTGACAGACGGGAAGCCGAGCTCCAGCAGAAGTGGACAAAGGTCTCTTCCTTTTATGTGCTCTTCTAGACGTCTTCAAAAAACAGAACACTAAAAATAACTAAATAGGTACCTGCCACAGAAATCCTGCTGTCCCATAAACATGACACCTCAAAAATTCACTAGCCTTTAGCCTTCTAAAAATAACATTACAAATGAGAAAGCAGAAATCCCCAAATCACATGTTAGAATTTCTTCACAGGGTAAAGAGGTGTTTTCCAAGCTGAAATTCTTACTTCTAAATGTTTTAACCAGAAGTCACTAGAATGGAAGTCTCTCTTGGGAGGAAAAATCTGCATACCTGTTTGGAAAATAAAATTTGGGTCATTGGTATCAAACCCAGCACTATCAGGAAGAAGAAAGTCTCAGACTGACTTCATTAACTGCACACAATCAGAGATTTTCAATGCCTAAATTAAGTCTCAAGCCCTGAAAATGGATTACAGACTCCTTGAGATAATCTCTAAAGTAGGAGTCCATTCATAATTGTGAATATCACCAGGCTACTGCCAGTTCTAGGCATCGTCTATATAGGCAGATACCAAACCACTAGAACCATGCTGGATAGGTCTGTAAGAAATCAGCACCATCTTCAAAAATCCAGATGCAGATGAAGCTCGTGTTCCAATTTCTCTGAAAATACCAAGTAATAGATTCAGGGGTCTTCTTAAAATAGGTGATTTGCAAACGGCAATTCTGATTCAGATTGCTGCTGCCAGGAGGTCTCATTTTTAATCACAAGCCAATTCTTCCATTAGAGCATAAGATAATGACGCTTAAATGTCATCTAATGCCCACTGTTTAACAGCTGTGGTTTTGTCATTCCAGATAATTTAATTTCAAATGAAAAAAAATAAAGCCACAAAACCACAACATGAAGCCACAGAATCATCTAAAGTTTGGCGGAAACTTAACATTTCGAGAATGATTGAGTTCTCAGGCTTGGTAGTAAGGTCAGGATTCAGGACTCCCAGGTCTCGGGCAATCTGGGGGAGACAGAGTAACTGCCGAGACGGGGGTAGTATTAAAATGCTAAGGCTCTTTCTCCTTACAAGTAAAACTCTAACTCTTCAGACTGAGATATTACATGCAATCTTTTCTTTTGAAAGTTGGGGTCTAGCCACCATGCCTAATTTACTATTATTATAGTGATAATAATTATTATTACTATCGTAGAGATGGAGTCTCACTCTGTTGCCGAGGCCGAACTCCTGGCCTCAAGTGATCCTCCCACTTCCGTTTCCTAAACCACTGAGATTACAGGTATGAGCCACTGAGCCCAGCCTAATAAGCAATGCTTTTAAAGACTGCTTTCCATTTTTCATCTCTCCCCAACAGGAACTGATTGGCAATCAACGCTTTCTTTACCCCTCCTCTCGGCAATGGTCAATGGCAACTCCAGCCTCTGTATATCAGCTCATGTCATTGCCAGGTTAGAATCTACCCTTCCAACTCCCCACAGCATCCAAACCAATCTTTCTTTCCACCCAACCTGTCCCATCAAAAAAGCCTTTCCTAACTGGACCGGCCAGATGCACCTCTGAACCGACAGAACAATGGGACCTTTGAGTGGGTATACTTTGAAATGACTACTGAGGCAGAACTACTGAATTCGGCACTTAAATCTTCCCTAATTTTTTCACATATGCGGATGCTGCCTCCCCAGATAGATGATATCCAGTGATTCTGAAAGGCTGTTTCTAAAGCTGAGCATGCACTTGCACACACACTCATATGAGCACACACACACACACATTTTCTATATCTGACATGCACACAAATGCCATTTCTGAATGTGTAGAGAAGCTTGATTCTACATTTGTTCTCAGGTAAAGAAAAAAAATAAAATGTCTCAATGAAAGAGAAATTTAAAAGATGTGTTTATCTCTTCAGAAATACTTTGTAGCAATCTACCTTTTTGTTACTCAGGACCTTGTGTAGCACTGAGGGTATCAGTCATCACCAAACTTGGTTGGGTTAAAACAATAGCCCATTGAGGAGGCAGATCCAAGATGGCCGAATAGGAACAGCTCTGGGGTGCAGTTCCCAGCGAGAACAACACAGAGGGTGGGTGAACACTGCATTTCCAAATGAGTTATTACTGCTCACAGACCAGGAGATTCCCAGGCTGAAAAACACCACAAGTTTCCAGCATGGCTGTTTCAGCCAGTGCAGCGGGTCTCCACACAAAAACTCACAGAAACTGGGCAGCCATTTCAACTGGTGTCTGGAACGCCTGGGAGACAGAGCCACCCATTCAACTGAAAAAGAGGGGGCTGAAACAGGGAACCAGGTGATCTGGCTCAGTGGGTCTCACCCCAACAAAGACCAGCAATCTGAAATGCTCTGGATTGAGAGTTTTGCAGCAAGCACAGCTGGACCTTGGTCCCGCTGTGTTGGGGGAAGGGTATCTGCCATTACTGTGGCAGTCCACCATCATAGAGACAGTCAGCCATTATAGAGGCAGTCTGCCATTACAGAGGCAGTCCGCCATTACAGAGGCAGTCTGCCATTACAGAGGCAGTCCACCATTATAGAGGCAGTCGGCCATTACAGAGGTAGTCTGCCATTATAGAGGCAGTCCGCCATTACTGAGGCAGTCCGCCATTATAGAGGCAGTTCGCCATTACTGAGGCAGTCCGCCATTATAGAGGCAGTCCGCCATTACAGAGGCAGTCCGTCATTAGAGGCAGTCGGCCATTACAGAGGCAGTCTGCCATTACAGAGGCAGTCCGCCATTATAGAGGCAGTCTGCCATTACTGAGGCAGTCCGCCATTATAGAGGCAGTTCGCCATTACTGAGGCAGTCTGCCATTATAGAGGCAGTCTGCCATTACAGAGGCAGTCTGCCATTACTGAGGCAGTCCGCCATAACCAAGGCAGTTCTAACTATACCTCTATAAACAACCTCTAGAAACGATTCACAAGGAACTTCACACAGCAGCTGGGCAGAGCCCACAGCAGCTCAGCAACGTCTCTGCTGGCAGACTGTGACTAGGCTACCTCCTTGCTGGGCAGGGAAGCTCTGAAAAAAGGCAGCAGCGTGTCAGGAACTTATAAACAAAGCCCCACCTTCCAAGGACAGAGCACCTGGGCAAAAAGGCGGTTATGAGTTCCGTTGCAGCAGACTTAAACCTACCTGCCCAGCAGCTCTAAACAGAACAACAGATGACACAGCTCAAAACTTGAGCTCCTATAAGGGTCAGACTGTCTCCTCAAGCAGCTCCCTGACCCCCCTTTATCCAAAGAGTCATCTCATAAAGGAGAGCTCAGGCTGACATCTGGAGGGTATCCTCCTGGGACGAAGATAACATAAGAAGAAACTGGCAGCAACTCTTACTGTTCTGCAGCTGCCGCAGGTGATCCCCAGACAAGCAGGGTCTGAAGTGGACCTCCAGCAGTCCTAAACTAGAGGGGCCTCACTGTTAGAAGAAAAACTAAAAAACAGAAAGAAATAACTTCATCATCAACAAAAAGGATGTCCACTCAGAGACCCCATCCAAAAGTGACCAACTACAAAGACCAGAGGTAGATAAATCCACAAAGATGGGAAGAAACCAGCACAAAAAGGATGAAAACACCCAAAATCAGAACGCCTCTCCTCCTCCAAGGGATCACAACTCATCACCAGCAAAGGAACAAGGCTGGATGGAGAATGAGTCTGATGAATTGACAGAAACAGGCTTCAGAAGGTGGGTAATAAGAAATTTCTCTGAGCTAAAAGAACATGTTCTAACCCAATGCAAAGAAACTAAGAACCTTGAAAAAAGGTTTGACGAAATGTTAACAAGGATAAACAGCTTAGAGAAGAATATAAATGAATTGATGGAGCTGAAAAACACAACACGAGAACTTCGCGAAGCATACACAAGTTTCAATAGCTGAATCGACCAAGCAGAAGAAAGGATATCAGAGATTGAAGATCAACTCAATGAATTAAAATGAGGAGGCAAGATTAGAGAAAAAAGAGTGAAAAGAAATGAACAAAGCCTCCAAGAAATATGGGATTATGTGAAAAGACCTAATCTACGTTCGATAGGTGTACCTGAATGTGACGGGGCGAATGAATCCAAGCTGGAAAATACTCTTCGGGATATTATCCAGGAGAACTTCCCCATCCTAGCAAGGCAGTCCAATATCCAAGTCCAGGAAATACAGAGAACACCACAAAGATATTCCTCAAGAGGAGCAACCCTAAGGCACATAATCGTCAGATTCACCAGGGTTGAAATGAAGGAAAAAGTACTAAGGGCAGCCAGAGAGAAAGTTCAGGTTACCCACAAAGGGAAGCCCATCAGACTCACAGTGGATCTCTCAGCAGAAACCCTACAAGCCAGAAGAGAGTGGGGGCCAATATTCAACAACCTTAAAGAAAAGAACTTTCAACCTAGAATTTCATATCCAGCCAAACTAAGTTTCATAATTGAAGGAGAAATAAAATCATTTATGAAGAAGCAATTTCTCAGAGATTTCGTCACCATCAGGCCTGTCTTACAAGAGCACCTGAAAGAAGCACTAAACATAGAAAGGAACAACCAGTACCAGCCACTTCAAAAACATACCAAATGTAAAGAGCATCAACTCAATAAAGAACATGCATCAACTAATGGGCCAAACAACCAGTTAGCATCAAAATGGCAGGATCAAATTCACACATAACAATACTACCCTTAAATGTAAATGGGCTAAATGCCCCAATCAAAAGACACAGACGGCAAATTGGATAAAAAGTCAAAAACCATCAGTGTGCTGTATCCAGGAAACCCATCTCACATGCAAGGACACACATAGGCTCAAAATAAAGGGATGGAGGAAGATTTACCAAGCAAATGGAGAGAGAAAAAAAAAAAAAAGCAGGAGTTAAAATCCTAGTCTCTGATAAAATAGACTTTAAACCAACAAAGATCAAAAGAGACAAAGAAGGGCATTACCTAATGGTAAAAGGATCACTGCATCAAGAAGAACTAACGATCCTAAATATATATGCACCCAATACAGGAGCACCTAGATACATAAAGCAAGTTCTTAACGACCTACAAAGAGACTTAGACTCCTACACAATAATAGTGGGAGACTTTAACACTCCACTGTCAATATTAGATAGATCAATGAGCAGAAAATTAACAAGGATACCCAGAACTTGAACTCAGATCTGGACCAAGCAAACCTAATAGACATTTACAGAACTCTCCACCCCAAATCCATAGAATATACATTCTTCTCAGCACCACATCACACCTAATTTAAAATTGACCACATAATTAGAAGTAAATCACTCCTCAGCAAATGCAAAAGAACGGATATCATAACAAACAGTGCAATATCAGACCACAGTGCAGTCAAATTAGAACTCAGGATTAAGAAACTAACTCAGAACCGCACAGCTTCATGGAAACTGAACAACTGGCTCTTGAATGTTGACAGGATAAACAATGAAATGAAGGCAGAAATAAAGATGTTCTTTGAAACCAATGAGAACGAAGACACAATGTACCAGAATCTCTGGGACACATTTAAAGCAGTGTCTAGAGGAAAATATATAACAATAAATGCCCACATGAGAAGTAAGGAAAGATCTAAAATCGACACCCTATCATTGAAATTGAAAGAGCTAGAGGAGCAAGATCAAGAAAACACAAAAGCTGGTCGAAGACAAGAAATAACTAAGATCAGAGCAGAACTGAAGGAGATGGAGACACAAAAAATCCTTCAAAAAATCAATAAACGCAGGAAGCTGGTTTTCTGAAAAGATCAACAAAATAGGCAGACTGCTAGCCAGATTAATAAAAAAGAAAAGAGAGAAGAATCAAATAGATGCAATAAAAAATGATAAAGGGGATATCACCATTGATTCCACAGAAATAGAAACTACCATCAAAGATTACTAAAAACAACTCTATGCACACAAACAGTAAACCTGGAAGAAATGGATAAATTCCTGGACACTTACAACCTCCCAAGTGTAAACCAGGAAGAAGTCGAAACCCTGAATAGACCAATAAGAAGGGCTGAAGTTGAGGCAGCAATTAATAGCCTACCAACCAAAAAAAGCCCAGGTCCAGATGGGTTCACAGCCGAATTCTACCAGACATACAAAGAGGAGCTGGTACCACTCCTTCTGAAACTATTCCAAACAACACAAAAAGAGGGACTCCTTCCCAGATCATTTTATGAGACCAACATCATCCTGATACCAAAACCCGGCAGAGACTCAAGAAAAAAGAAAACTTCAGGCCAATATCCATGATGAACGTAGACGCAAAAATATTCAGTAAAATACTGGCAAACCGATTGCAACAGCACATCAAAAAGCTTATCCATCACAATCAAGTAGGCTTCATCTCAGGGATGCAAGACTGGTTCAATGTACACAAGTCTATAAACGTAATCCGTCACATAAACAGAACCAAAGACAAAAGCCTCATGATTATCTCAATAGATGCAGAGAAGGCCTTCAACAAAATTCAACAGCACTTTATGCTAAAAACTCAATAAACTAGGTATCAACGGAACGTATCTCAAAATAATAAAAGCTATTTACGACAAACCCACAGCCAATATCATACTGAATGGGCAAAAACTGGAAGCATTCCCTTTGAAATCTGGCACTAGACAAGGATGTCCTCTCTCACCACTCCTATTCAATAGTATTGGAAGTTCTAGCCAGAGCAATCAGGAAAGAAAAAGAAATAAAGCTTATTCAATTAGGAAAGGAGGAAGTCAAGTTGTGTCTATTCACAGACAATGTGATTGTATATTTAGAAGACCCCATCATGTCAGCCCAAAATCTCCTTACACTGATAAGTACCTTCAGCAAAGTCTCAGGATACAAAATCAATGTGCAGAAATCACAAGCATTCCTATACACCAATAACAGACTTAAAGAGAGCCAAATCAAGAATGAACTGCCATTCACAATTGCTACAAAGAGAATAAAATAACCTAGGAATACAACTAACAAAGGACGTAAATGACCTCTTCAAGGAGAACTATAAACCACTGCTCAAGGAAATAAGAGAGGACACAAACAGATGGAAAAACATTCCATGCTCATGGTTAGGAAGAATCAATATTATGAAAATGGCCATACTGCCCAAGGTAATTTATAGATTCAACACTATCCCCATCAAGCTACCAATGACCCTCTTCACAGAACTGGAAAAAAACACCTTAATCTTCATGTGGAACCAAAAGAGAGCCTGCATAGCCAAAACAGTTCTAAGCAAAAAAACAAAGATGGAGGCATCACGCTACCTGACTACAAACTATACTACAAGGCTACAGTAATCAAAACAGCATGGTACTGGTACCAAAACAGAGATACAGACCAATGGAACAGAACAGAGGCCTTAGAGGCAACCCTACACATCTACAACCATCAGATCTTTGAAAAACCTGACAAAAAAAACAATGGGGAAAGGATTCCCTGTTTAATAAATGGTGTTGGAAAAACTGGCTAGCCATGTGCAGAAAGCAGAAACTGGACCCCTTTCTGACACCTTACACTAAAATTAACTCCAGATGGATTAAAGACTTAAACATAAGGCCTAATGCCATAAAAAACCCTAGAAGAAAACCTAGATAAAACCATTCAGGACATAGGCATAGGCAAGGACTTCATGACCAAAACACCAAAAGCATTGGCAACAAATGCCAAAATAGACAAATGGGATCGAATTAAACTCCAGAGCTTCTGCACAGCAAAAGAAACAATAATTAGAGTGATCTGGCAACCAACAGAATGGGAAAAATTTTTTTGCAATCTACCCATCTGACAAAGGGCTACTATCCAGAATCTACAACGAACTAAAACAGATTTACAAGAAAAAAGCAAACAAACACATTCAAAAGTGGGCAAAGGGCATGAACAGACACTTTTCAAAAGGAGACATTTATGAGACCAATATACATATGAAAAAATGCTCATCATCACTGGTCATTAGAGAAATGCAAATCAAATCCACATTGATATACCATCTCAAGCCAGTTAGAATGGTGATCATTAAAAAATCTGGAGACAACAGATACTGGAGAGGATGTGGAGGAATAGGAACACTTTTACTCTGTTGGTAAGCATGTAAATTAGTTCAACCATTGTGGAGGACAGTGTGGCAATTCCTCAAGGACCTAGAAATAGAAATTCCATTTGATCCAGCAATCCATTACTGGGAATATATCCAAAGGACTATAAATCATTCTATTATAAAGACACATGCACACATAAGTTCATTACGGCACTGTTTACAATAGCAAAGACCTGGAACCAACCCAAATGCCCATCGATCATAGACTGGACAAGGAAAATGTGGCACATATACACCATGGAATACTATGCAGCCATAAAAAACAATGAGTTTGTGCCCTTTGTAGGGACATGGATGAAGCTGGAAACCATCATTCTCAGCAACTGATACAAAAACAGGAACACAAACACTGCATGTTATCACTCATAGGCAGGTGTTGAACAATGAGAACACATGGACACAGGGAGGGGAGCATCACACATTGGGGTCTGTCAGGGGAAAATAGGGGAGGGACAGCAGGGGGTGGGGAGGTTGGGGAGAAATAACATGGGGAGAAATGCCAGATATAGGTGATGGGGGGATGGAGGCAGCAAACCACATTGCCACGTATGTACCTATGCAACAATCCTGCATGTTTTGCACATGTACCCCAGAACCTAAAGTGCAATAATACATAAAAAATAATAATAGCCCATTCATTTAGCTCATAATTCTGGGTTCTGCTGGGATCACACATGTGTCCCAACTTCCAGATTAGTTGGGTCTTGTTGGTCAAGAATGGCCTTCACTGGGAAGCCTTCCCTGGTAATTTCTCAAATTCCATACTTTCACCCATGCTTGCTCACATGGTAATGTGGAAGGTTCCCAGAGAAAGACAGAAGTGTGCAAAAACCCCCAGAGGTCTGAGCTCAGAAATGACTTCCACCACGCCTCTTCTACCTCATTCTATTGGCCAACACAATTGTAAGGCCTGCTGTATGCAAGAGGTAGAAAAATAAGACTCTTCCTTTTGACAGTAAGAGCTGAAAAATGTCAAGCCTAGCAGGAGTGAGGAAAACAACTACCATTTCTGCAATCTACCTCAGCAAGCAATGCTGAGAACAGCAGTTCCACCTGCATGCTTCTCCTGATGCCTAAGGCTCAAGATGTATTTTAACACCCCTTTTTGCTTTTTGTTAATTGGGTAAACAGACATATCATTTGCTTGAATTGACCAGTGAATAAGTGGTCAGGAGTTATTTTAAGAGACAGGTCTGAAATTCTGCAGAAACGTAAATTAAAATTCTTGTTCCCTCATCCCAAAGAAAGAAAACTTTGGAATCAGGCTGTCACAATGGATCCCTACATTGCTTCACTATCAGAATATCTGCTTCTCAGCTTGCCCCATGAAAGATCAACAGGAAGACGGAAAATGCAAGGACAACCTGAGACTGTGCTGAAGACACTAAAACTTGGACCCATTTTTACTGATAAAGTTTGTATTCCTGCAGTTGTTGTATCCTTTATTTAAAAGAATAAATTTCTGTTTGCTTCAACAAGTAGATAGAATGATTACTTTTGTTTTAATACCCATGAGGAGAAAGCTGAATTCACATGGCATCATTAATGCTGTACACCCGAGTAATAAATGGATGCATATCCTAAGAAGGCAAAGCTGTGTCCCCCTGTTTCATTTTCTCCATCACTGATTCATTGATTCTGGCTCAGGTTGGAGAACACCATTTGGAGGTCAGGTGGGGGCATACATTGCCCTAGGGTACAAAGATGCTTCCAAAGTTCTTGGCTATGAACCTTATTTGGGGTATCTGAAAACTGATACCAGAAGACCAAAATACCTGCAAATGATGGTTTGAAAAGACCCTCTTGAAACACTTCACCAGGGTTAATCCATTCAACTCTGAACCATCATTCAGCCCATGGATCTTCAATTCATATAAATTATTTCATATGTATTAAGGTAAAGGCTTTGAAGCTTTGACATTGTGTCACATCGATATGTTTTATTAACCCTCCCTTGCAAGCTGCTCCAAAAAAGTATGTCTCTCAATACTCGCTACATTCTCTTAAAGCCGTGGTTTCCCTTAGTAGCTCATAGTAATCTATAAACAATAAAAGCTTGCTAGAAATGTGTGACACGAAAGAGCTACATGACATCTTTTAACTTGGCTTGATTTGAATAACAACTGTGTCTCCTGGACAAAGCTAGTGCCCTATGCAAATTTTATTTTAGCATCTGAGTCCATTTAGTGGCATTTCAGAGAGGAACAAAATGCCTATCAAAGGAATCCACAGGAGGAGTAGGTCTCAGAGCTGAAAATGGGTCAAGTAATCTGATTCTGCCTGTGTTGCCACTGCTGCCTACAGAATATGTTTACCCACATTTGATTTGTGAGACAGATAATATAAGATCAGCCACACTGCGATGACGGTGGTCAGCTCCTTCCAAGACCCAAAAATTATTTGGTGCCAACGATATAATACAAAGTAAAGAAAGTTTTCTCTCACCCTCTATTCTGATCCCAGCACTTCAATGTCAGGTACAAAGCCGAGTGACCGTCTGACACACCTGACAGAGTGACGCCATTTATACCTGATATGGTTTGGCTGTGTCTACACCCAAACCTCATCTTGAATTGTGGCTCCCATAATTCCCACGTGTTACGGGAGGGAGCCAGTGGAGATAACTGAATCATGGGGGTGATTCCCCCATACTGTTCTCGTGGTAGTGAATAAGTCTCACGAGATCTGACGATTTTATAAGCAGTTTCGTCTTTTGCTTGACTGTCATTTCTCTCTTGTGTGCCACTATGTAAGACATGCCTTTTGCCTGCTGCCATGATTGTGAGGCCCCCCCAGCCATATGGAACTCTGAGTCCATTAAGACACTTTTTCTTTATAAGTTACGCAGTCTCAGGCCGATCTTTACTGGCAGTGTGAAAATGGGCTAACACAATACCTTAGTTAGCTACCTTAACAGGACACCAGTAATAATGGCATCTTACTATTGGGCCCATTCTGCATCTGATTACCAAGTCCTAATACAAGTGAAATGGAACTCCTTCCTCCAATCCTTGAAAATGTCTTTCCTTTTTGGGTGGCAACGGTGGCATTGTAAATACTACCATCCCATCATTGATACCTGGTTGGTCAAAAATCAAGGCAAATATTCTGGCTCTGGTGGGGGGGGGGGGCGCAGGCAGGGGGACATGGCTCCTGGGGCAGAAGCAGGGCAGTCATTTGTAGATGCCAGGGCCAAAAAGAAGATGGGAAAGTATCAGGCAGGACAGGCTGTGCTAATACTAACACTACTGATAATAAAGTTTGATATTTTTAATGCCATGAGATGCAAGTAAAAGAACAACATTCTCAAAATAGAGAAACTTATTTTAAGGCGCAACTACCTGGGAGAGCCTGAACACAGCAATGAGGCAGGAACTAGGACTGAGGTCTGGAGAGCTAACCGGGATGAGGCAGCAAGAACTCGCTCAGTTGTCTCTGGTTTTCCTGCATTTCTGTGTCTATTTCCGTCTCTGACTCCGATGTTCCCCCAACACATTCCCCTCCTCTCGTCTGCTTCCATCACCCCATCTCCAAGCTCTCCTCCTTCTGCTTCCCTCAGCACACCCCTCCTCCATTCACTATCTGTTTCTCTACCGTGTGCATGGTAAAAGGTAGTTGTACCATGGTCCCCGAGTTTTTTGTATATTTGTTTTGTTTGTTGTTTGTCTGAGACAGGGTCTTGCTCTGTCACCCAGGCTGACATGCAGGGATGAATTCCTAGCCCACTGTAGCCTCAAACTCCCGAGCTCAAGCAATCCTCCCACCTCAGCCTCCCAAGTAGCTGAGACTACAGGCGTACATGACCATGCCTGGCTAATTTTTAAATTTTTTGTAGAAGTGAGGTCTCCCTATGTTGCCCAGGCTGGTGTTGAGGCTCCTTGCCTCAAGCAATCCTCCCGCTTAGGTCTCTCCAAGTGCTGGGATTACAGGCTCCGAGCCACCCTACACAGCTGGACCTGAGTTTTCGATAGGAGCTTGGCTCCACCATAAATAGAGCCTGGTATCAGCCAAGATTTCGTATTTCTAGGGAAACACATCTTCTTAGTCCAGCTGGGAATGAGCGTCCACCCGGGAATGAGCATCCACCCCTGGTTCTTAGAACTGACGAGACCAGAATCACTTATGGAAAATATGGCTGCTTGGTCCTCTCGAAGGCTTACAGTTCTCAGTGAAAAGGCATCACTAACTCAAGCAAACACACTCAACAGTGCCCACCACAACTCTGCTGTGAAAAGGTCTGTTCACAGAAGAAACAATGCAGGAAGCACAAGGACACACGGAAGGAGACTCCTCTCTCTCTCCCGCTGTAACTCCTCCTTCAAATGAGGAAAATCATGAACTCTGCTTTTCAGGAAGGTCCCAGGCTCAAGGAGGTAAGTTCATGAGGCTGGAACCTGAGCCAACACTCCATATCCTCTTCCACCTTCCCGTTGCCACCAATAACCCAGGGAGGAAAAGCAGAGAACTTCTCCCAGTCTTTCATCACAGAGGTTTCTCTTTTAAAGCCAGTGGGGAACTGCTAGGAGGTCTTCAAAAGAAGCCCAATCCCAGGGAACGAAAAATCGCTGGAGCCACCTGCAGACTTTGGCTAATGCTTACGGCTGTCTTCTTAAAGCATCACCTGCTTTGATCATGGATTTGCCCAAACATGTTTATCCTCGCTCTTAGTTATCTTGAGTTCCACTTTTCGTATTGTGTCTAGTCTAGTACTGAACACTGCCCGAGTGTGTCTAGACTACACTGATGGAATTATTTAAATGTGGGCACCCTGCACCAGTTCTCCTGGCACCTGACTCCTGGTCTCTCCCTGGTGTTCAATGTGGGATGTGCCTACACAGCTCAGTGCTAGCATCTTAGAGTATGCGAACCCACCTGCAGTCACGTGGCGGGGGAGAGAGGCAGGGACCACATCTCACGGAATGGAGACCTGGAGGAAGACTCTGGGCTGCAGGCAGCTTTGGAGACCCTAGGCAGCAGGATTTCACAAACCTTTACCTTAACGTGACCCAGCTGCACAGCCCTGCCCGACTCTCTCCAGCCTTCTACCAAATGTTTTCTCTATGAGAAAAACAATCTGGCATTGTTTTCAAATTTCAAATTTTATCTTCTCCCATTGCTTGAGAGGAAGACAACATCTACTCTCTCACACCTCTGTTTTTCTCTGTGTGTTATCATCTCTCTCCTCTCTGGTTCTCATCTGGGTCCTCTGAACTGGCACCATCGACTCTTTCTCTAAGAGCATCTCAATAGACATGCCATCAATAGCTGGTGAATTCTGTGTTCATTGCTTAACTTGAAATCTCAGTGGACCAGCTCATCTGATGAGACCAGCTCATCTTTTCAAAACCAGGCACCCAGGTATGCATTAACCACCCAGGGAGCAGGTGTTTCTTGTGATTGACTTGAATGTGGATTCCATGTAGAAGACAGAAATCACATGGTATGAAACACGGCTGCCTAAAAACTAGGGCTCCGAGGCAGCACAGAGCCCCTGGGACAGTGAGTCTCATGACCAATATCTCTAGCACGATTTTGAGTTTGCAGAAAATTTATCACCTTCCAAGCCCCAGAGTGATGGTTAAAAGGTAAACGTTGAACACGGGGCTCAGAGTCAGGATACATGGACTTTCATACTAATCCTACCATAAGCCACCAGGAGGAAGTCATCACATTCATCCCACACATACGTGCTGTTGCTCTCAGCATTAAATACCAACACTGTATGAAAAATTCAATACCACATGGGGGAAATGATAGTACATACAGCTAAGTAAAAGAAGAAACTCCCCTGTCTTCATGAAGCTTCAAGTTAAATGGGGACGACGTGTATGAACACGCACCTACCTCCAGGGAAATGCCTGCCATGCTGGACAGGTCCAAGGCGCTCTACCAGAGACCTAAGTCCACTCTCGCTGGGGAAAAACATTCCCCCAAGAAATGAGCTGAGGTCCTCTGCATGAGTAGATGTGGATCAAAGACAACTCCAGTCTGATCTGCAAAGTTCATTTACTTCCCCCAAACAAATGTCTTCATGTGAGGACACAGAGGAAGCAGGAGAGAGGCCCTGAGGGCACAGTTTAGTGTCTTCAACAGAGCAGTAGCTGCTACCCACAGGCGGTTACCCACGGGATGCAACGGCAAAGAATTATGCAGGCACCTGCTGCTGCTGGTTTCCTGGCTGTGAGTCATACCACAGTTATGTGCGATGCAATCACTGGAGGAGCTGGGTGAAGCGGACTTGAAGCTCTCTGTTGAATGCCCCTTAACATCCTGAAGATACAGAAGGTGATAGGAAAGGCCCATTTCTTCGACAAATGACAGAGCAGAGAGAAAGACAGAGGAATGCACAACTAAATATGGTTTTACGCAACTTCCTGTCTCTATTTCCAAAAAAAAAAAAAGTTAGACAAAAAAATCAACATAACAAGTCTCCCTGTAGGAAGAACACTTTGACCTGTACCAGTTGCCCTGTAGGAAGGAGCACAGGGCCAGGGAAAGACAGGAGGAGAGGGCGTGAGCACCTGAGCCTGGAGGGCTTGGAGGAGCCTGGGGAGCTCGACCACAGAGGGTCATGGGTTAGTGTTTAGGACAATGGGAGCCACACTGGAGTCTCAAGCAAGGGAATAACGTGATTAGATGTGCATTTGCACAGGTGCTCTCGGCAGCATCCTGAACCGGCACTGGGCAGAAGGAGAGAAGATAAAATGGGATAAAAGGAGGAAAATGCTTTGTAACCTTTAAAGTTACCTTCGCAGCTAAAGGCAGCATGAGATTACCCCATAGGCTGTCACCCCAAACAAAAGCAAAACAGGGAAATTAATACAAAGGAGGGATTATTTTTCTAAATCATTTGATATCAAAGTCATTATCAGGAAAAACAAATATTTTGTTGGATTTTCTTCCATTTGCTTGGTGGCTAAGTACTATTTTAACTGAGAACTGCAGACAGGTTGAGCAGGGCCCCATCATTTATCTTCAAAGCTTGGGGGCTCTAAGGAATTTGATCAGGTCCAGGGTAAATAATTGGGTTTAAATTTTTTTTTTTTAATTATAGAGTTTTCACTTAAGATCATGTGGGTGTCAGAAGGAAAAGCTCATGTGAGATATTGAATCCTAGAAAAAGGAACAGAATTGTGCCCACCAGGAGATGCTGCTATACTCTTTGAAAAGACTTGGGGGTGAGGGGTCAGAATTAAAGTCAGACCTTCTCAGTTCAAGCTGAGTGCCTTCAAAGCCAGCATTTGCAGGCCTTGGTTAAATGTTAACCCCAAGCAGGAGAGACTAAGAGGGAAAGCTTCAACATCAATTAAGGCAGAGAGTCACCATCCCAAGGAGAGCCAAGCTTATTAGAGACCCAAAGCCATGATAGCACCCGTAAATTGCTTAGAGGCATGACCAAGGAGTAATCCAATAATCCATTTATGACTTTAAATAAATCTGGCTGCACACTAAACCCCTTCTGAGTTTACAAACCTACAATATTCACAGCCACTGGCCTCGTACCGGCAGGAGGCCATCACGTCTGGTCCAACTTCTGCATGGTGTTCATAGCACAGAAAATTAACCAGAGCCAAGCAGTCAATACCATATTATCTCCCTCACTGCAGTTATTTATTCCATTTGCGGCTCTTCGTTTCAAGCCAGTCCGGCCCCTAAAAACAGACTCTTGCTACTTTCTATTGAATCATGAAAGTTTAAAAAGGGAAAAACTTACATATGCACTCTGCAATTAAGAAAAAAAAAAAACATTCGGCAGAATTACAGCTGTATTTTCTACATCCATAAAAACCCGGGATTCATTTTGTCCAAAGATCACGGGGTGTGTTTTGGTGAAAATATGCAGGTTGGGAAGTCTAGTCTAAATCCAGCAATTCCCAAAATGGTACACAGATAAATATCTTTTATTTATATTATCATATATTTATTTTAATACCAGTTAGAAGAAAACGCTAGCAGTATATCAAATCCTCAGGTTTTAAAAATAGTTCTGCTAAATTAAAGAAATGCATCGGTCGGGCGCTGTGGCTCAAGCCTGTAATCCCAGCACTTTGGGAGGCCGAGGCGGGTGGATCACGAGGTCAAGAGATCGAGACCATCCTGGTCAACACGGTGAAACCCCGTCTCTACTAATACAAAAAATTAGCTGGGCATGGTGGCGCGTGCCTGTAATCCCAGCTACTCAGGAGGCTGAGGCAGGAGAATTGCCTGAACCCAGGAGGCGGAGGTTGCAGTGAGCCGAGATCGCGCCATTGCACTCCAGCCTGGGTAACAAGAGCGAAACTCTGTCTCAAAAAAATAAATAAATAAATAAAAGAAAGGCATCAATTTAAAGAAAAACATGAATTCCTTGGATACTCCTGATCGTATTGCCCCATCTTTTTCCTCACCACACTCACAGTCTGAACCTGACTGAAGACAACTTCCATTCCCAGTTCCAAGTGTGGTTCTAGCTACCCCTTTAAGGCGAATCCAGCTCCCTTTCTAGTAACTGGCTACAGAATGGCTCTGTGCTCTAAATATGACCAGGAAGACAGAAAACTAAAGGTGGGTTGGCCCTTCTTTGTTTTTGAGAGAAACCCCTGAAAAGTTAGGCACTCCCTCTAGCCATAAACATATAAATCATGCACCCTAAACACCAGTGTCATCTCTCCTGTGATCATGAGAACAACCAGTCTTGGGGTGAAGCCAGCCCTCAGGATGCCACGGGAGAGACAGAAAGACTTTGATCATTAAGAGGAACAATAAGCCACCTCATCAATTAACATGGAAACCACCCTGCTGCTGGAGTTGGTTTTAAGAGAATACATTTCCTCACCATTTAAGCCAGATGGTATTCACATTGTTCTTACTTGCAGCCCGAAGTATCCTAATGATAAAACCTGAACCTCCAATGATTGGAAAATCCAGGTCCCAATGCCTCTCTCTATCTTCTCTCTCTCCCCCTCCATGCCTCTCTCTCTCTCTCTTCTCTCTCTCCTCTCTCTCTCTCTCTCTCTCTCTATATATATATATATATATACACACATACACACAAACATACACATACACACACACATACATATTTTTATTTATTTATTTAGGGCTCACACCAAGCATTGGTTCCTCAGATACAAGTCAAAGATGAGGAAAATTGAGGCATTCAAATAAAATATTTGAAATCTCACTACAAAATGGCTGTATTCTAAACATCTCTGTCCCTTGAAAATTCATGTGTTGAAATCTGCCCTCCAGGGTGGAGGTGTTAAGAGGTGGTGCCTTTGGGAGGTGATGAGGTCACGGGGTTGGGGCCTCATGAATGGGATTGGGGACCTTATAAAAGAGGTCTCCCAGCCACTGTGAGAGCACACAGCAAGAGGCCCTGCCAGTGAGCCAGAAAGCCAGCCCTCACCAGATACTGCACCTGCTGCTGCCCTGATCTTGGACCTCTGGGCTCCAGAACTGTAAGGAACAAATTCATATTGTTTAGAAGCTTCCCAGTCTCTGGTATTTTGTTAGAGAAACTAGAACAGACTAAGACAGGTGTCAATCATAAAAATATCAACTTCCTTCCCATGCTCAGAGTGCCATCAGCCAATTCTCCAACGGCTTGCATTTTTTACTGTTTCCAGAATTAAAGAGGGAGAGGGAGGCAGTGAAGCCCGAGTCCTTTTCAGGCCACCTTGCTGCATGAGTCCCTGGGGTGTGGTTTTGCTACTGTTGAGCATTGTGGGTGGTTTCTGCAGATGTGGTAAGCCTCAGTCTCATTCAAAAGCACCAGGAGGGAGACACATGTCTGGTCAGTCCCCTTCTTACTCTTACGGGTCTGCTAGGCTTGTTCTACCAGGGCATCTTTGGACATCTTCCCACAGGTGGCTCACAGAGGAAGATGCTGAGCTGGGGGTGTCAGGACGCCTCTAGTGAACTCCTGAAAGTAGATCCCATTTCTTCCACTTCTCAAGATGCTGCCTCGTCCCCAGTCCCCAGAGTGAATGACTGAAGTGCCCTCTGCTCTGCAAAACCCAAGCTAAGTCACCATTTTATTTCGTTCTGATTCCCCCAGCAGACACAATCACCTGATTCCCCTTTGGAAATATTCTGCACCAAATGAAATCTGAGTGAGGTCATTAATTATGAAAATTCACAATGCATAATTATAATAATTACTCTGATCACATAAACATTATACCACCATGAATAATTTAAAAGGAATCTTGCTTTTGAAAAGCACAGCAATTAAAATAAAACCCAGGGAGGTGACAAAGAGGATGCAGGAAATATACACTCCAGAGTGTTCAGAGGAGGCTGTGCCGTCCCCAGAACGCTCACTCTTTGTCATAAAGAATTACTCTCGACCTTAGGAGGTTGGGAGACAAAGAAGGCAATGAGAGACCTGAGAGTTTATAATGGGCTCCACTCCTGAGAAACGGAGATCAGGAGCTCAAAGAGATTCCATTTTTCCCCTAAATAAAACAAGTTCAAGCATCTTCATCCCCCAGCAAAAAAAAAAAAAAAAAAAAAAAAAATTCTGATTGAAGAAGAAATGATTCATCCTGTCTGGACACCAATCCTCTAGTGTCCCGAGGTTCTTTGAAATTCTGTATGGAGGTAGCTCTAGAAATAAATACTAGTTTTCTGGCCTCCCAATGGGTGGTGTGTACAATTAAGCAAAACAATCAGGGTGGAGGGAATTATATTTTGCATTAAAAAGAAGAAATAAGACCAATTTACCCTGTGACTTTTATTAGTCATGACAAAATATTTTTTAAGTACCTTACTAAGTTTGTGAACAAGCAGCAATTTCTGCAATGAAACAGCCTCCTGATATGAGGGAATTAAGTTATTTGGAATGGCTGGAAAGGAGGGTTTATACTGTAGAGAGGTGCAAAATGAGACCCGGGGGAGTTTGGACCCCGTTTTTAAAGAGGATCTTCTGTCCTCACTGATGGCAATCCAGGAGACCCTGCGGGTTCAGACTTACACAACTCCTTACTGTTCACAAAAAGCCAACCTGTTATCTTGCTCTCTGGCTTTCAAATTTTTGAAAAGCAAGGTCTATTGTGAGAACACAAGTTGGTACACATGCTTGTGCACACACACACATACACACACACACACCCCTATACCAACACAGAAAACGCAGACATACCATGTGAAATGTACTCTATTAGGAATAGAGTTTCTATGCTATTCTGTTTAGGAAAAAAAAAATGCTGACAGCAATAATCCACCAAGTCAATTCCACTGAGTCATGATCCACAGTTCTTACTGTACACTTAACAGACACTTATGAAGTACCTCATCTAAGTACAAGGGTACCTAGGTACTAAGTATACTTAACAGACACTTATGAAGTACCTCATCTAGGTACAAGGGTACCTAGGTACTAAGTATACTCAACAGACACTTACGAAGTACCTCATCTAGGTACTAGGGTACCTAGGTACTAACTATACTTATGAAGTACCTCATCTAGGAACTAAGGTACTTAGGTACTAAGTACACTTAACAGACATTTAGGAAGAACCTCATCTAGGTACAATGGTACCTAGGTACTAAGCACACTTAACAGATACTTACTTACGAAGTACCTGCTGTGTGTCCAGCACTCATCTAGGTACTAGGGTTTCAGAATTGGTAACAGAGACAAAATCTATGTCCACGAGGAGCTTACATTCTACTGGAACAAGTTAGAGAAAAACACTGACAAACCCATTTCTTACAACTGCTGGGTGAGGAAGCTGGGCAGGGACTGTCAACCCCTTTTAACTGACACAAAAACAGGTTCATGTGGAGGAGCGCGGGCCCATCTCCCTTTTACACAGCAGGAATCTGAGGGAGGCAGGCTTTGTTTTCAAGGCTTTCCTCTAAGTTTTGTCTTTCATTCTTTTTGACCAGGATTCTTTTGACTACAAGAAACAGAAAACAAACTTGAATGTGCATAAGAAAATAAAGGATATTTTGTCAGAATTCAGCTGGAAGAAAAACACAAAACAAAACAGCAATTGCTGTATTTACTTCAACAGAAGGGTCTAAACATTGATTATGTAGTGAGGCGAGAGTTACAAAGCAGAGATGGTTGGTGAGACACCCAGATACCACTGACAGGAGGGCACCCTGCAGCCCTAGGGGAGGAGGAACGACGGATCCCAGGGGGCCAAGGCCACCCTCAGGGCAGGGTGCACACCAGGACACAGCGCGCAGAGGCTGCCTCTCGTCAGCCGGGGCTCCTGAGAAGCCCTTGCCACCACTGCAGGCAGTCCAGGAGGCAAAGCAAGAAAAGGAGACAAACACTGTGGCTTTTCCCCACCTCAGTCTCCCTCCCGTCTTCTTCCACTGCCTCAGAGTGGACTAGAACGTGTCCAGAAGCCAGAAGGCAAGGGAATCTGGGAGATGCGGTTCCCTGTAATCCAGAAGTGAGCAGGGGAAGAAACGAGATGGATCTGAGGCTGGAAAGGCAGGCACTGAACCAGCATGGGTATTTAGTGGGGATGTTCCAGGGCATATCACTGAGTTACAGGAACAGCAGGGAACACAGGAAGCTAAACCAGGGACTCCAGTCCCCCCCCACTCTCCTCTCCCTGTTGTCTATTTCTGCTGTTCTGGGTCTCCCAGCTTCATCTCCTCCTGCAGCAGGTCGGCTGCATTCACACAGTCGGCGTGGGCTACAGGCAGCTCAGCCCCTCAGCACCTGCCCATCCAGGGGAAAGGGACACCTGGCACTGTATGGACTGTATGGGGACATTCTGGTTGTCATCACCAAGACTGGGTGCTGCTGGCAGTGTAGTGTGTCGGGAAAGAAACTCTACACTATAGGGTGAAAATGATGCCTACACCAGAGGAGAGGAGCTGGACTTCAAAGAACGTCACTCGTGTCCTGAATCCTGGGAGGTCTGCACCATCTCTACAGATGTTTACTTCTTCTTGGATGTACTCGCAGGGGAATCCTGGGATTACCTTGCAGCTGTCTCAGACCATAAGAATGTTCCTTGAGAATTTGGGAATTCCTTTGCTGCTCAGGTCATCCAGCTCCACAGAGGCCTAAGAGCTGCAGGACCTTACCTACAAGGAGGGCGGCACACTCACCTGCAGCACGCTCCAGTGCAGCGGCTTTCATTTTGGAAAAGATGTGCACTTATATTTGGACCAGTAGTTCTCAATTGGGAGTGGCGGGATGTGCATATATCAGAATCCTGGAGTAGTTTTAGCATTAAAATGCATGTTCAGTCATTTCTATCATGAAATTGGGAAATCACTTACTTTTTCTGTTGAATGAACCACAGAAGGCAAAGTTAATCTATTTGTTGTTCTTTTGGCTTGGAGAACAAAGAACAGGGTCTTTAAGGGATCATGTTCCTTCCTCTGGGAGAAGGAGTGGAGAAAAATCCCTGGATTTTTATATTTATTTGGAAAGGGCATATATGTTTAAAGTTGGCAAACGCTGACTCGCATTTCCCGGCTTTAAACGTATATGCCCTTTTCTTGGTTGATGGGCCCAAGCCCAGCAGTGTCCCGGTCTACAATTGGGCACCTGGTTAGGGGAGACGCTACGTGACAGTGCGACGAGGCTGACTCCCGGGAGCAGTGTGTCACTCACCTTCAGTGTCTGAGATGGCCTAGCTCTGTGTCCCCACCCAAAGCTCATCTTGAACTGAAACCCACATGTCAAAGGAAAGACCTGGTGGGAAGTGATTGGATCATAGGGCGGCTTTACCCATGCTGTTCTCCTGACAGCGAGCGAGCTCTCATGAGATCTGATGGTCTAAAAGTGTAGCACATCCCCCTTCACTCTGTCTCTCTCCTGCTGCTACGTCAGACGTCCCTTGCTTTCCTTTTCCCATGATTGTAAGTTTCCTGAGGCCTCTCAGTCATGCTTCCTACTAAGTCTGTGGAACTGCAAGTCCATCAAACCTCTTTCCTTTATAAAGTACAGAGTCTCAGGTAGTTCTTTATGGCAGTGTGAGAACGGACTTCATACAGTGTCCCAGCATCACACGCCCTGCTGGGTTTCATATGGTAGAGAAGAATGCTCCTTTCTGTGCCATTCAGAATTTCGGAAAGCCATTCCTCTACCTTTTCTGGAAGCCCTTATTCCATGTTATAGGACAGGGCAGGCAATCCAGGGTTCCATCAAGGAAGGAAAAGCAGCCAATATCAGACCTGCCTGCCATCTGCATCAGGGCCTGAGGACAGGGTTTGGCGCATGCAGAATGTGAGGTAATTCGGGGTAAAACACAGAAAGACCTTTAAACATTCTATCAGTTCTGTATTTAGCTTAATGTTTTGGGGAAAATGCAATTAGTATGTAAAACGGTGACTTTCATAGAAATGATTGCTCAGGGCAAAACTCAGATTAAAAGATTTGAAAAAGGGAAAAATTGTTATTAAGTAAATGGGAATGCAGATGACACCAATACAGGCCAAAAATTGCTGAGGATCATACATGGCAGACTGCAAATTAGAAAATGCTGATTTAAAAGTTACTAGCAAGTTTCTGTCTTTGGAGATGGGGACTTTAAATACACCTCTCGGGCCTACTTCCTTTCTTTCAGAATATTCTCCAGAATGAGTTGTGAGTGTGTGTGCCTACAGGTGTGTTTTCAGCGGCACCCCTATAAACCAGGGACGCTGTGTTCCTGGAGAAAGCTGTGAATTACCATGAACCTGAATGAAGATGTTCATTGCCTTGGTTAGTCATGCAAATAGATGTACTGACAGGACTGTGCCCCCACGGAATTAGGGACTTTTAAAATTCCTAAATCTAGATTTAGATTCCCTTGTGGCTAAAAACTAATGGCTAGTCATGAGGCTGCATTTGTGTGTGTATCCATGACTGTGTGTGTGTATAAGTGTGCATGTGTGTTAACATGTGAGAAGGTGTGTGTGTATAGGTGCATATGTGCATTAATGGGCATGTGAGAGTATGTAAGTGTATGTGACCATGTCAGTGTGCGTGTGCATATGACCATGCATGTATGAATTCGTGTGTGTGTGTATGACCATGTATGTATGCATTCGTGTGTGTGTTAATGAGCATGTGCAAGTCTTTGTGCGCATGTGAGCACAGTTGTAAATGAATGTGCATGTGTGTTAATGAGTGTGCATGTGTGGAAGGTGAATGTGTGAAGGTGAGCGTGCACATGTGCACTGAGCATGAGTGTGTGACTGTGTGGGGGGATGCACCCATGCAGGCATGTATACGCATCTTCTCCAGGACAGTAAAAGCCAAGAAGAGCTGGCTATCCTGGGGACGTTAAGGGAAGGAGAGGGAAGCAAGGAGATGTGAATTTCCTTCGACCCTCACTGAAGGCAAGGTTATAAAATAAAAGGGCTTATTTAACCTGTGACACTCAGCTACAACAGCATGTGTCAGACTTCAGAGACTAGAGTGGCTCTGACCCATGAATCTATGACTGCCAGCCTCCACAGTGACATGGAGCCCCTGTTGTCCCTCACTTTTCGGAAACTCTGGTTCAGATTCCCACCTGCCCTGTGTCATGCAGGGGGAGCTATGAGCCAGATCTCCTCCCCCAGCCCTGCCTGGGAGACAGCCATGCCCACATGCCTGTCCCGGGGAGAACCCAGCAGCAGAACTCCACACAGATAAAGAGGCAGGGGCAGAAGGAATTACTCGTGCCAGGGCAGAACGGCCGACACACAGCTGCAGGGGAAGGAAGGAGAGAAGGGTTTCCTACAGGCAGGCCTGTGAGCCCTTCTGCCACAATAACGGGGACATTAAAAGTAAGAGTGGGTCCTGCAGGGATAACTAGGGACCTCAGTGATATTAAGACTGCACCAAACACACAATCATCCCAATTCAGAACTCAGTGTCCAGAAGGGCTGGATCAATTCGAAATGAATGCAGCTATTATCTCCAAATCAATACGGATCAAATTGAGGGACATTCTTCTAAAAAATCTGGCCTGAACTTTTCAAACACATCCGAGTTGTGAAAACAAAAAAAAAAGGCTGAGAAATTATTTCTGAAGAAAAGACACAAGGGAGACATTACAAGGAAACATGGCATGAGACGCTGGGCCAACAAAAACTTTGGGCTTTTTTGCTTTAAATGACAGTAATGGAAGAACTGGAAACATCTGAATAAAGGAGGTGGACGCATAACAGTACCGTAGCAATGCCGTTTTCTTTCAACTAACGTAATGTGATTATATAAGAGAATAGCCTTATTTTAAGGAATACACATGAAGGAGGTATAACGTGTGCAACTTGTCAACAATTAGTTCAGAAAAATTGCACCTAGACACACACACACACAGATACAGCTAAAGATACGGATATGCAGACACAGAAGGGTGAGAGAAACACTCAGACACAGCTAATAAGAAAAATAATGATAAACCTCGTAAATGCTAATTTGGAGGAATCTAGGTAAAGAGTATATGGGACTCTGTACTATTTTTGCAACTTTTCTGAAAGTCTAAAATTATTTCCTAGCAAAACGTTTAAGACAATGTTTTCAAGCAGAAAGTACTTTATACACAGTGGGCAGGAGTCAAACGAGAGGTTCTCAATGCACACAAGGGACGTTTGGCAATGGCAGAAGACATTTTTGGTGGTCATAACTGTGTGGGCAGGGAAAATGCTGCTGACATCTAGCCCTGCACAGGACACTCCCCCTCCCCAGCAATAAACAATGATCTTGCCCAACATGTCAACAGTGCTGAGGCTGGGAAACTCTGACTGCAAAATTTAAAGGAGAAGGACCCAGAATTCTCACAGACATGATCACAGCAGTGCTGGCGAAGCCACCGCCATTCTCAGAAAAACAGCATCGTTTGGCAGAGATAACATAGTTCTTCCTGGTCTTCTTTCTCTTATTCTCTTGACCAACATTTTCAGTCTTTCTACCCCATCTCTCTCAAGCTTTCCAGGATCCTGTTCAATGGACACTAATCCTGTGTGCCTGGCTCTCCCTCTCTCCCTTCTTTTGGTACCAACACATCCCTTCTTCTGGGAAGGGATCTCAAAACTCCAGCCACGTGGATTGGATGGGAACTTCAGTGTCTGTGTGGATCTTGCTGCTTTGGCCTCAGGTGACCGTGTGCTCAAACCAGGCCACTTCTAGCAGCTCATCCTTTCCAACAAAGTTGAGCGGTCAAAGGTAGAAATGAAAAACTGTCCTGAGGCCATAATCCAGACTATTTGTCCCACACAGCATTTAATAATTGTTTATTTTGTTGCCAACACTTGAAAGCTGCCATTCCGTATTTAAACATCCCTATTTCCTGGTTTATGTCAACCAATACGGCTTAGGACTCATTCTGCCCACACCCACTACTGTCTATGGGGCCAGGGCTACTCAACCTGCTGTCGCCAGTGGGAGTGGTCCTGGCCCCACAGACAGAGTATCACGTTTCCATTCATCACAGCCCAATCAACGGACCTCACTCCTGAGTAAACCTGGGCCATGGATGTATTTGAGTTTGTCAGCCTACATCCAGGACTGGCCACACTACACCAAGCAAGCCAGAGTCGTTTCCTGGAATGTTCATGTATAAGCTAAGGGAATCAAAGACCTTCCTGAGAACTGAAGTCCAGGAGCTCTCAGTGGCCACATTTCCCATAATGTAGAAAATCCAAATGAGAGAATGAAGCCTCCATGAAAATGCAGATGTGTACGTGAGGGAGAGAGAGAGAAAGAGACAGAGAGGGAGAGAGGGAGAAAGAGAGAGAGGGATAGAGATGGGTGGGAAGAGAGAAAGAATATGCCCTTGATGCCCCATTCAAATCTCAGTGGACCCCTGGGTCCGGCTGGCTCCTCTCCTCTTTTAATCAAGTTTCCCTGGCTTTCCTGTCTGTAAAAGTTCCTCTGCTGCCTGCCCTTCTCTTACTTGCTTTTAAGAATCTAATGATTTACCATGGCAACTCCATTAAGCTCTTTAATCTTTTAAAAGTTGGTGATACTTTTATTTATTTGCTAAGATTTTTTTTGGTTGCTTTCATTCTTATTTGTAATTAAAACATAACTGTACATATGTATGGGGTAAAATATGATATTCTGATACATGTATAACATGTGTAATGATTAAATCAGGGTAATTAGCATATCCATCACCTCAAATACTTATTTCTTTTTGCTAAGAACATTCAAAATCTGTTCTTCTAGGTATTTGAAAATACACAAGTTGTTGTTCATCATAGTCACCCTGCAGTGCTGCACAACCCTGGGCCTTATTCCTTCTACCTCACTAGACAGGATCTTGCTCTGTCTCCCGGGCTGGAGTGCAGTGGTACAATCTTGGCTCACTGCAACCTCCAACTCCCGAGCTCAACAATCCTCCCACCTCAGACTCCCAAGTAGGTGGGACTAAAGGCACTCACCACCATGCCAAGTTGATTTGTGTGTGTGTATTTTTGGGGGTAGAGATGGGGTCTCACCATATTGCCTACGCTGATCTCAAACTCCTGGGTTCAAGCAATCCTCCCACCTCAGCCTTCCAAAGTACTGGGATTACAGGCATAAGACACCACACCCAGCTGTCTTCTACTCTTCTCTTTATTTCTATGAGATATCATAGCCTCAGAATGGCTTATCATTATTAAAATGACAACTTCTCCCAAATTCATATATATCATTTTCTTATTTTACATAATTCTAATTAACTTAAGCCATTGACTTTTAATGTCACGTTATGTTTTACCTTTATAGATAGAGATTGTCTTATTTATGTGGTCTAGAGTTACACGGGAAGTCTAATCTGGGCAGAGGAGAGGCATTCTGCTGACCTCTCATTTGCCATTATTTCTTACAGGAAATCTGGCTTGGATTCATGTGGATTAGCTTCACATAGGCTTGAGGGCACTCACAGCATGGTGGTCACGGCACATGTGGCAAGGATCAGGAAACAGACCCACTAGGTCCAGACCCTGACGCTGCCAATCATTCACTGTACCTTTTAGGAATGCTCTCAGTGCCCCCAGTTGTAGGAATAGCAAGTGTGCTTATCTCCTGAAGTTACCATGAAGAAACAGAACCGATAGGATATAGATATGTAACAGGAGACTTGTTACACCAATTGGCTCATGTTATTTTCCTAGGAATGGCTGGTCAGAACATGGTGGTCCATGGGCCTATGGTCATTTCCGGTCAGAATGCTCATTCACTACCCCGACCCGCAAAGAAATGGGCATCTTCAGGTAGAGAAGTTGCAGCATATTCCTTTGAACTTTATATAATTCTTCTAAACAGATAATATAATGGAGTTCATGTAACTGAGGATATGAACTGGATGCTGTCCCTCTTCCTCTTGCTTCTGAACAGTTCAGCCCAACACCATCAGGAGAGGCCCGGCAAGGCATGCAGTGGAGTGTCTGGGGCAGAGGGTCAGGGGAGTGGCAAGGAGGACAGGTGGCATCGGGGGCTGGAGACTGAGCAGACTCAGGTGGAGAAGGCAGGGGAAATGGCCTGGCCTGGGATTAGGAGAAAGGAGGTACAAACACAGAAAGGAAGAAATCTAGAATGACTCCTGTGGTGCTGGATTAGAATCGGTGACATTCCGTGTGAACTCATGGTTTTTAAGACAGATAAATAGATTAGATAATAGACAGATGGATGGAGGCGTAGGTAGATAGATACAGAACAGTAGACAGAGGACAGTAGATAGACAGGTAGGATAGGTTGGTTGGTAGATATATAGATAGATAAAGATGCCTAGATATAGAAGAGTAGATAGAGGTAGAGAAGTAATGAGAGAGGAAGACAGAAAGGCCAATGTATGCACAATGATTTCCTGCCTCTGTCCACTGAGTGAACCTAGAGCACCCCACTAGTCATGAGCACATGTAGAGCCAGGATCTTGGTGTCTAAATGCCATTTCCCCACTAAAAACTGAGTTGATTCCAAGACTAGGGCAGGAAAGGTACAGATGAGCCTGGAAGATCTTATATCCAGAAAGTAGGGCAGTGCTTAAAGGAGGAGAACATGTCACATAACACAGAAGTTGTCATAAAATGGCTCCCACTGGCAAAACCTGTGATATTGTCAGCATCAAAATAAAGTTATAGTAAAATGTAAGCCATAGAGCATAACAGAAATGCAGGAACCCATCCTGTTAGAGATTCATAAATGAAATAATGAAATTCTAATGAGGAACAGGATGTTCACGTAGCCTCTGAACATCTTTCCACCAAATATTTCTTAATTTCAAAGGGAATAAGAGTAACCTCACAGTAGAAAAGCCCAGCTGCCACCACCTTAATCAAGTGATCAAAGAGAACATCATTAATATTGTGACATATTTAAATCCCATGCAACCCGATAAAATGCATCCTGTCTGGAGCACTCCTGCCTGAAATGTAGCATCTGAATCTAATCAGAAAGAAACATCAGACAAATCCAAATGGAGGGACGCGTCACAAAATAACTAGCCTGTAAGCTTCCACAGTGTCGAAGTCATAAAATTCAAGGGAAGACCAAAATAAACAAAGTACAAAGCCATGACGACTAACTGCAATGTGCAGTCCTTTAGATCTTTCTGCTGTAAATTACGGAGCAACAGTTGACATGCTTGGGCTCTGTGTCCCCACCCAAATCTCCTCTCGAACTGTAATCCCAGTGTATCCAGGGAGGGACCTGGTAGGAGGTGACTGGATCATGAGGAGGCGGTTGGTGGTTTTCTCATGCTGTTCTCACAATAGTGAGTGAGTTCTCACGAGATCTGATAGTTTCACAAGGGGCTCTTTTCCCTTTGCCTCCTCCCTTTCCTGCCATCTTATAAAAAATGTACTTGCTTCTCCTTTGCCTTCTACCATGATTGTAAGCTTCCTGAGACCTCCACAGCCATGCAGAACTGTGAGTCAATTAAACATCTTTCCTTTATAAACTACCCAGTCTCAGGGGTATTATTTATAGCAGTGTGAAACCAGAGTAATACAACAGTATTGTGTGGTAATAATGGAGCAATGGTAATTCCCTGATTTTGATATTATCTTGTGGTTTTGTAAGACAATGTCTTTGTTTGTAAGAAACACACAACAAAACATTCAGAGGTGATAAGCATCGACTCAGCCAGTTACTCTGAGATAGTTCATGGGACAAAAGTTCTAGGCACCTATTTGTGAAATGTTCTACATGTTTGAGCTTGTTTAAACATAAAAACAACAGAAAACTCCAGCCATTTTTCACTTTGAGTTTTTTTTATTTGTATAAGTGTCAGCCTCAGGAGGAAAGAGAATCCACCTCCAATGGTTCAAAGTCCCTTTTATGAAGGAACTACTTATGGATGAAATGAAATAATGAGGCTGGGTACCTAAAGATCAGAAATAGTGAGACATTACCTTCACCTGAAGGGCGAAGTGGAGAAGGGAGTGTTCCTGACGGTCAGTGGGAACTGGAATCTTGAACGGAGGACACCCAACAGGAGTTAGAGTCACAGGGAGACAAAAGCACAGTCAGAGATGGATCCAAACAAAGAGCGAGTGGGGAACAAATATTCCAACTTCTCCTTTCTCTTGCCCTCCAATCTCCCGCCATTCCCCCACTGGTCAACCCCCACGGAACCCAGCAGATATGGGAACCAGGAGTTGCCATTTGCAAGGTCAGCCTCCTAGGGTTCAGAGCAGGACAGAAAAGAATGGAGACTGTAGCCAGAATGTGCAAATGAAAAATAAAGACAAATACATATTAGGCCATTTGACCCTTTTAAACAACTCCATGAGATACATTTTACTAGACCCAGTGACAGACCCAGAAACTGAGGTTTGATGCTGTAAATGACTTTCCCACATCTACACAGTAGAGCAGGGATTTGACTCAGGCCCATACAGCCACCAAGCCTTGATCTTGCCTCCCAAACAGGACCTGTCTAGAGAGGAAGGGGCCCTGATTTGCTGAACCAAACCCGTTTTAGATCTCACCTTTCTCTTCCAACTGGTACTTGGGCCATCTCTTGCATCTGTCTTATTTTGCCCCTGATGCTGAAGGCAATCAGGGTTGACAGCTGAGTGATAAACGATGTTTGCTTATCCTTGGTTTCAGAAAAGTCTGACATAAAGTCAATTAGGAAACACATCTTCATGCTGCCTCCTGTTCATACCTACTAACCCAAGTAGACTTCTGAGGAGGAAAGAGATACAACTTGTTTGCATGACTCTTTTACATTCCTGTGACCGTGTTGATCACACTCTCAAAACTGGAGATGTAGGAATAGATAGTGTTCTTTTTCTGGTCTCAATAATTCATCCCTTTTCTGGCAACAACACCCAAATGTTTCTCTGCATCCCAGTTCTAGCCCATGGCTCCCTGGCTGTGGGATAATTAGAGCACACTGTTTTCTGTTGACTGGGTTGAATGGTTCAGAAACTTGCACATGTAACAAACAGAGCCAATGAAACACAGTATGACTTTTGCTGGGATTTTGGGAGAGAGATATTTGTCCCCTTAAGGGTGTAAACCTGCAACTTCCAAGAGCCTAGATGAGAACCTAAGAAGGACGCCAACACCATAACAGACAAAGCAAATCACTTTTAAAACAAATTCTAATGCTATAATTGAACACCCAGATCCAGTCACATCTTATGCCTCATTATAATATCTTTCCATCCACGCAAAAGATTCCTTATGCTCATTAGTGGTCAGTCCTCATTATTCTGGTAATTCTTCTATTCAGTGAACCGAATATAAGCATGTTTTCCTTACATAAGGATATTAGAATTTTTTCACTATTTACAATAGAATTCTGGTCTGTGTTTGAAGTTTATTTCTTTAATGTGGTCAGTTTTGAGAATCTACTGTCTACAAGGAAGGAGCCCCTCCTGTATCTCACCTGAAAGTAAGAGGCAGATGGGTACAGGGGAGGGTGGGACCACTCAGAAATAGTCAGTGACTTGAAAATGTTGCCTGTAATCCCAGCTACTCAGGAGGCTGAGGCAGGGAGAATTGCTTGGGAGGCAGAGGGTGCAGTGAGAGGAGATCGCACCACTACACTCCAGCCTGAGTGACAGAGCGAGACTTGTTTCTCAAAAAGAAAGAAAATGTTGCCTTGGCCAGCATGTGAATTTGTGCATCACACTCCTGTTCTGAGCATTCTCACCTCAGATTGATGAGGACACTTCCCTGGAGTGGCAGACGGAGAGAGAAGATGAAGACAGGCTCTGTCCTCAGCTAGAGACCCTTAATAAAATGGTGGCTATCAGAAATTTCTGGCATAAAAAACTTACCTCCCTATTTTCATGTATATATGAACAGGAGGCAGTATCAACCTCAGGCTATCCAGATTCAAGAGATTAGCTCAGAATGAAGGACAGATAGTACAGGAAGCCAAAGACAGACTGAAGTCATTTATTCACTTGTCCATTCATTCATTCATCAAGTACTCAGGGCCTCACCAGAATACCAGAGGCACCAGAGTCCATCACCAAAACAGATAAATACAACCATGAACAAAATAGGCTAAAATCTCTGCTCTCATGGAGTTTTAATTCCAGGGGGTGGGAAGACAGTTAAATAAGTCGAAGTTATAGTTTATCAGGAGGTGATAAGTGCAAAGAAAAATGACAAAATAGGGACAGGACACAGAAAGGGCAGGAATGGAGAACAGACAATGTGAACAAGGGAGACTTCCATGAGGAGATGCCCTTGGCGCACAGATCTGAGAAGCTGAGGGTATGTCATGTGGGTAACTAGAGGTCATGCCATAGTAGGCACGTGCAAAGGCCCTGTGGTGGGAGTATCTGGGGTGGTGAGCCCAGCAAGCAGGCTCATGGGACTGGAGCAGAGTGTGGGGTGGAAATGAGATCAGAAAGCTGGGGGCGGTGGCTCACGCCTATAATTCTAGCACTTTGGGAGGCCAAGACAGGTGAATCATGAGGTCAAGAGATCGAGACAATCCTGGCCAACATGGTGAAACCCCTTCTCTACTAAAAAATACAAAAATTAGCTGGGTGTGGTGGCACACGCCTGTGGGCCCAGCTACTTGGGAGGCTGAGGCGGAAGAGTTGCTTGAACCCAGGAAGCAGAGGTTGCAGTGAGCCAAGATTGCGCCACTACACTCCAGCCTGGCGACAGAGAAAGACTCCATCTCAAAAAAAAAAAAAGAAATGAGGTCAGAAGGGTGATACAGGGTAGGAGATTACAGAGTGACTTGTAGATCACAGCACAGACTGCGGCATTACCTCCGAATGTGATGGGAAACCTAGAGAATTGGGGGCAGAGGACAACATGATCTGACCACTGATCAAGAAAGGCCTAAACATGCAGCTGGTGTTTGCTGAGGATGATGGACATTTAGGTCTTCCCATTGGGCTAATGAACAAGGAACAAAGTAAGGAAGCCATGTCTCTATAGGATTAGCAGTGATTTAATATAAAAAAAATGACAGTATCAATTCTGTCCCTAAAGTTTATTCCTTTCACGCGGCCAGTTCTGGGAATCCATTATCTTCAAGGAATGAGGATAATGAGTGTGCTTGGAAAATAAGTGAGAAATTTGAGAGAGAAATCAAAATTTCCTTTGCTTGGCACCAGATCTTCCCTCTATTAGTCAGGGTTCTCCTGGGACATAGAACCAATAAGGTGAGTATACACAGAGAGAAACTTATTTTAAGGTATTGCTCATGCAATTACGGAGTCTGTCAAGTCCAAAATCTGTAGGGCGGGCTGGAAGGCTAGAGACCCAAGGAAGATCTAACGTTGCATCTCTCGTCCAAAGGCTGTCTGCTGGCAGAACTCCTTCCTGTCTTCTAGGGTGCTTGGCCTTTTGATCTCTCTAGACCTTCAACTCATTGAATGAGGCCTACCCACATTATGGAGAGTCACCTGTTTTATCAAAGTCCACTAATTTGTTAATCTCACCCAAACACACACACACATGCACGCACACACATGCATGCACACGCACACACACACACACACACACACAGAATCATGCTTAACCAAATATCTGGGCACTGTGGCCTACACAAGTTAACACATAAAACTAGCCATTATGAACACCCTGACCACTGGGGATTACTAAGAAGCTGATGTTTGCAGGCTTCTTGCCTCTGTGAATGGTGGAGTGGACCCCTTCCCACCCAGAACTAACGGGAAACCACACAGACAAACCACTGCCAGCTGTCACCTCCATGGCATCAGTGCCACCGAAAGGCAGGCTGGGGTCAAGGGCCAAGACATGGCCAGGGAGACAACTGACCTGGAGAAGACAGCGAAAGGTCCCAACGAGGAAACGTCATTTAGTTAATAAGATATGAACACGACAGATGAAAACACTGAGTTTGAAGGCAAATGAGAAAAGTCTGCTCTCTGAGGCAATTCATTGCTTACAATTAAAAAATGGAAAATTAAGAAAACGGTAACCTGGGGCTGTGTAGTGACCTAAAAGATTTACATAAATTGAAGATAAGAGCCTATCACCACTTAGGAAGGCGGAAAGATGGCACAGAGCCAGAGCAGAACAAAGGCCCTGAAATGTGGACTGCTCTTGGGATTTTTGTTCCCGTAAATCAGGATGATAGAGGGGCAAGCCTTTTAGGGTCACTGTGCATAGCTGAGGCACGAGAAACTGGCAGGCTTCAGGAGCTCAACCCAGGCCTCCCTCCCCTGTCCTAGGGGTGAGCACCTGAGGCTGAAGGGAAGGTTTCCTTGTCTGCAAGAGGAAGCCAGCGATAGAAGATGCTACTATTGCATCATCTGCCCATCTCTTACTGGAGGGATGTTGGATGGATGGATATCAATGAAAGAGGAAGGAATGAAGGTCAAGAGAAGCAGAAAATGAGAAAAGCGCCCTGAAGTAGAGATGTGCCGGGAGATGAAGAAGGTCACCCTCCTAAGTCAAGACGTCCTGACTTTGTCGTTTGTGCGTAAGCAGGAGAAACGAGCTGACCTCCCCCGTACGCTACCCTACAGTGTGAATCACACCTGTGAGAAGCAGCACACAGTGGCTTTTGATTCCTTTCGTTTTGCTCATTTGCTCGGTGAACAGCGTTTTGCCAGCTTGGCATTCATTCTCCATCTTCTGATACAGCTCCCCTTGTGTTTGGGCACCATCACACCTTCTGTGTTAGTGGTGTGGGTGGAAGGGACCTCACCCCCAGGCTCCCGGGCTCCCTGTGCCTGAGAGCTGCATAATCGGAAAATCCCATTCCCTGAAGTCAGCAGTGAGTGGGCACAAGACCGTAGTGAGTGCCAGAACTTTACCCCTGGAACTTTGTCTACAACCATGTGAGAAGTCACTTTCTTTTAGCTGAGTCTGCTGTGTAGACGGAATATAAGCCTGGAGCTGCTGTGGATAATGATGACCTCTCCAAAATGAAGACGGCACAGAGGACTGAGGAGCCAGGAGACAGGGAGGGGCAGAAACCGTCCGATGACGTCACATGACCCCTGGATTCAGCTGTGCTTGAAGTCTACCTGGACTTTGCAGTCACTTGAGCTAATGATTTTTTTCTCTTTTTTTGGTTTGGTTTGCTTGGGTTTTTGGCATTTGTAGCTAGAGAAAACATAACTAAGAAACAGAATAATTTGGTGCATATTCAAAGAACATTTCCATCAAAAAGACAGAGAAAACTGCTTCAGTGTGTCAAACCCAAACTCACTGCTTCCAGTGAAGGCGAAAATCACATTTTCAGGGATACCTTGTTTATGGCACAAGTGAGAGTTTTTTTTCTCTTTTGTCTTAAAATCATCACTAAGCTGTAACTCAATGATAAGGCCAGAAACTAGCCTAGGGTTGTATTTATGCGTGCGCACACGCACGATGCACACATCTGTGTGTTGGGGCAGGAGGCAGATTTCAAGTTCTTTTGAGAACATGAGAATCCCTTGTTGCCTCAAAGACTTGCTAGTTGAATACGGTCTGCCAAAGTGCCTAACGTTCCATCCACATTTCTACAGCTCCTGGGTCCACAGAGACAGTGAGGAAACGCAGCAAAAGCAAACACAATCATGAGGCCAGAGGGACCAACTGAGTAAGAAGGATGAAAAAAGTCAACTGCAGATTTGGAAGAAAAAAATTAACCTAAGAGAGAAACGGGGCCTGCTCTGGATGGTTTTCATGACTCTGAGAACGCAGAGGGAGAAAAGGTGCTTAAGATAGTGTTAAAAGTATCCTAACATGAAGCCAGATGGAATTATGCCTAAGCTGCAGCTAAGCATGAAGCGGTCAAGGGATGTCTCACAATATAAACCTCTGGCTCTCCGCTTAGGTCAACAACGAATGAACACCTCACACTTGACCAGCTTTTCCTATTCCCCAATATTGTTGAATGCACAGTTTCGTTTGCTTTGCTTTGTGTTTTTAATTATTCTCAGTTATTTTTAAAATATCCATGCAGGGTTTCCATTGTATTGCACTGTGGAGTCTTCTTTTCCGTGGCTTTAATAATACAAATAATGAAGACCCTGAGTTATTGAACTTTACTATGTGCCAAGTCTTACCGCATGCAATAGTTTGCATGGCCCCCAAAAATGAACGTCCACTTAGAACCTGCGAATGTGTCCTTGCTTAAGAAAAAAGGTCTTTTCAGATGTCATTGAGCTAAAGATCGTGAAATGAGATCATCCTGGAATACAGTGGGTTATAAATCTAATGACCAGTATCCTTGTAAGACAGAGAGGTAAGGAACATTTACAAGAGAAAGCTATGTGAAGTCAGAGGCAAAGATTGCCGTGATGCTGCCACAAGCCAAGAATGCCAGGAGGCCAGAGAAGGTGGAAGAGGCAAGGGAGGGCCCTCCCCTGGAGGCTCAGCACACCGCATAGCTCCGACAACATATGATTTTGGACTTTTGGCCCAGAATTGTGAGAGGATCAATGTTTGTTACATTAAGCTTCCCCGTTTGTTACAATAGCTGCTGGAAACTCATGAAGTGTGCTAAATGTCTCAAGTCCACTTTTGCATTAAATATCGTCAACCATCCTATAAAATAGGTATTATCCCTCCTTATCACAGTGGTCCCCACCTTTTTGGCAAAAAAGACCAGTTTCGTGGAAGACAATTTTTCAACAGACGGAGTTGAGGGGTTGTTTCAGGATGATTCAAACACATTACATTTATTGCGCATTTTATTTCTATGATCATTACTTTGTAATGTATAATAAAATAATTATAAAACTCACCATAATATAGACTTAGTGGGAGGCTGAGCTTGTTTTCCTGCAACTAGACCATCCCATCTGGGGGGGCAGTGGAGGATAGCGACAGATCATCAGACATTAGATTCTCATAAGGAGCACATAATCTAGGTCCCTTGTGTGTACAGTTCACAATAGGGTTCACGCATCTAATCTGACAGGAGGCGGAGCCCAGCCAGTAATGTGAGTGATAGGGAGCAGATGACGCTTCACTCACTCACCCACCACTCCCCTCCTGCTGGGCAGCCTGGTTCCTAACAGGTCATGGGCCAGTATCAAACCACCACTAGAAGGGTGGGGACCCCTGACTTATAAAACAAAACTGAGGCTCAGAAGAGCTGTCCTTTATTTTTTCACCACATACAAAAACTAGGTCTTAGGGCCACTGGAATGAACACTGGTTGATTTTTTTCATCCAGCATCCATCCCATCTTCCTTTAGTAAAAGCTCTTCAGTTTTTCTCTGGGAGGAAAACCCTTTCCCCTTGGATACAAAATGATGAAACTATTAATGAGGCTGTCTTGTACCTTTCTAGATAGAGATGGGCCTACACGACCTGTTTGCATCCCTGACAGTTAGAACCACCTGAAGAGCTTTGAAACTGTCAAACGGATAAGCCCTGCCTCTACAACCACCCCTACTCCATCCCGGCCAAAGAGCCTGATTCCTTGGTTTGGGATAAGGCCTGAGGATTGGCATTTTTTAAAGGTGCCCCAGGTGAAAAGTTCAGCCAAGGTATGGGCTTCTTTCATCCTGGAATCTAAAATGTGAGCATTGTGACAAAACTAAGTAAAATGGTTCCTGTTTTCCAACAATGGTACCCTCAAGAAGCCAGACAATAATTATAGCTATGGGAACCCAGCACCTGGAAGCTTTCCTGCTCATTGGAAACCTCATCCTTCAGCTTTCTCTGGAGTCAAAGGCTTCCAATTTCTTATTACTTAGTAATAATCAATTAAGGTATAAGATGTTACTGTTACTAACAACCAAAGACTTCTGTGTCATTCACCCAGGAACCGGTGGAACAGAAGCGCAAACTTAAGCTTTTGTCTCTATGACACTAAGACTTCCTAATTAGTCCATAAGTGATAACTCACCATGTTGCTGGCAAGATGAAGGGTGTTGAGAGAAGAAAGAAAAAAAAGTTATACATAGAAAAGACATGGTCTTCTATATTAAGTCTTCAGGTTGACTTAGGATCCCAGCCATCTGCAAGTGTAAACTCAATATTCCTAACACATCATTAAGAACATCTTTAATCAGGGGAAAAAAAAAAGAATATATACGCATCGCAGAAAACAAGAAATCAGTCTCTCTGGGAGAGTAACTAGAACCCACTGTCTTGGAAATTTTGCTGATTTAGACTCCAGATGGGTTGTATTTCACATTTGTGTTCTCCTTGAATGCAGCAACTTCTAAGTTCCTAAAGGCACGTAAAGCAAGGGAGCTCAGTGCACAGGTGGGGAGGATAACGTCTTGCAGAGAAACTGGTTTTAAGAACATCAGAAGTACTCACTTAGAAACAAAAGCAAGAACATTAATACAATTTTTATTCTTCTTTAATATACATAAAAATATTTTTTAAATAAAAATTCTCAGTCACACATAGGGTATGTGAGCGCGTGTGCTTGAAAATATAGTAGAGGAAAACAGTGTAAGGAATATACTGTTGTAAATTTATGTAGCATACAAAGCACCGTAACTTAATTTGAATGCAAGTTATGATTAATTAAAAATGTATTTCCTAAGCCATAGAGTAATAACTAAAATTTAAAAAGAAGTACACATAATAAGACAACAGTGGAGATAAAATGGAATCATAAAATATACTCAATATAAAAGTTGTTATGGAAAGAGGAAAAGAATAAATCGCAGATGGAACATAAAGAAAATGAACAAAACAAAGGATCTAAATACAAACAGATGAATAATTATATTAAATATAAGTGGTCTAAACATTATAGTTAAAAGACAGAGATGATCAGATTGGATAAAAAAGTGAAACCCAACTATATGGTGCTTATAAACAATCAACACTGAATATAAAGACACAAGTTAAAAGCAAAAAAAATGAAAAAGATATTACCATAAAAATACCAATCAAAAGTAAGCTGAGGTGGCTATATTAATATCAGATAAAATAATTCTAGAACAAGAAACATTTATAAGAATAAAGAAAGGCATTATATAAAAGTGGATTGATTTAAAACCAACAAAAAAATTTCTAAGTATGTACGCACCTAAGACAGTGTTCAAAATACATGGAGCGAAAGCTGTCAGAGTTAAAATAAAAAAAATAGACAAAACTATAACATAATCGGAGACTTGAATACTCTTCTCTCAGTAAGTGACAGAGCAAACAGATCAGTAGGAATATAGAAGACCTGGACAACATTATACACATTTACGGGAATCATTGCAGCCTTGGGGTAGGCAAAGATTTCTTAGATGTGACACCAAAAATGCAATCACTAAAAGAAAATATTAATAAACTAAATATCATTAAAATGTAAAACCTCTGCTCTTCCAAAGACACAGACTGGGATAAACTATCTGTAAAACACTTATCTGACAAAGGACTTGCATTCAGAATATATAAAGCACTTTCAAAAATCATAACAGTAAAATAATCCTTAAAAAGTGGGTACAATATTTGAAAGTGATATTTCAACAAAGATGATATAAGGAAGACAATTAAGCACAAGAAATAATGTTCAACATTACTAATCATGAGGGCAAAAACTGAAACCTCAAAGAAATATCTGTTATGGGCCGGGCGCGGTGGCTCACGCCTATAATCCCAGCATTTTGGGAGGTCAAGGCGGGTGGATCACGAGGTCAAGAGATCGAGATCATCCTGGTCAACATGGTGAAACCCCGTCTTTACTAAAAATACAAAAAATTAGCTGGGCACAGTGACGTGTGCCTGTAGTCCCAGCTACTCAGGAGGCTGAGGCAGGAGAATTGCCTGAACCCAGGAGGCGGAGGTTGCGGTGAGCCGAGACCGCGCCATTGCACTCCAGCCTGGGTAACAAGAGCGAAACTCCATCTCAAAAAAAAAAAAGAAAAAGAAAAAAAGAAATGTCTGTTATACACCTATCAGAATTACTAAACAAAATCTAAACAAAATGGATAATATCAAGTGCTGTTGAAGATACAAACCAACTAGTATAGATGGCTGATGGGAATGCAAAATGCTAAAACTAGGTTTAAAAAGAGTTTGCAGTATCTTACGAAGTTATGTATAATTACCAAAAACTGGCATAATTTTAATGTCTTTTCGGTATGAAATAAATAACTGTGGTGCATTCATTCAATGGAATGCCACACAGCATTGAAAAGAAACAAACTATTGATACATCGGTGACTATCAAATGAATCCTGCTAAGTAAAAGAAAGTAATCCAAAAGCTGCATACTGCATGATCCTGTTTTTATGACATTATGAAAAAGGTAAAACTCTAGAGACAAAGAACAAATCAGTGGCTTCCAGGATTGGAGATGAGGAAGGAGGGGCTACAAAAGCCAACAGAAATTTTGGAGCATAATGGGCATGTTCTATACCGCAACTCTAGTGTTTACACGACTGTGTGCATTTGTCAAAACTTAGAACTATACACTCAAAGAGGTGAATTTTATTGTGTGCAAATTATACTTTAATAAGCCTGGCTTTTAAACATAGTAGAAGGCTGTAAAAATGTTCTATCAATCAGATGTTCCATTTATTCCATTAATTCAGTAATACTCCCCTTCATTTCAATTAATATACCAAAGACACATTTTTATTAACCTTGTTTTTTATGACTATGGATGTATGAAATATCTCATACATTCAAAGGCTTTGTTTTAACCTCTGCTCGTGGAGGTGTTAACTACTAATATAATTGAGAGTGCTGAGCTCTTCTCCGTGTGACTGTAGCCACCCTTATGATCAAGCTAACAGTGAACAGTGAGATGGACGAAGAACAGGTTAAAGCAAAACTCAACTGCTTAAGGGGAAGGCCAGGTGAGTGAGCAGAAGAAGAGAGGACTGAATAAACACACCCTCCAGAGGAAGACACCCATGCTCAGCTTTGGCACAAGGCAGCCATGAAAGAAAGTACACCCAAGATTGGCAGACTATGGACACTTTTAGAAAATCTGGAAATCCTAATTTGTTTTTCATAATGAATGAGAACACTTATCTGATCATCTCAGTAGATGCAAAAGAGCATTTGATAAAATTGTATATGCAACTTCTAGCAAACCAGAAATAAAATCCTTTTTATAATTGTCAGATAAAATGTGTATCCAGTTAGAGTACAACATGATGTTTTGATACATGTTCACGTTGTGGATATCCTGAGTTTTATATGTGAACTCTCCCATTTCTTTTTCTTTTTTTTGAGACCAAATCTCACTTTGTCACCCAGGCTGAAGTGCAGTGGGGTGATCTTGGCTCACTGCTACCTCCGACTCTCAGGTTCAAGCGATTCTCATGCCTCAGCTTCCTGAGTAGTTGGGATTACAGGTGCCCACCACCATGCCTGGCTAATTTTTGTATTTTTAGTATAGTTTGGGTTTCACCACATTGGCCAGGATGGTCTCGAACTCCTGACCTCAAATGATCCACCCACCTCTGCCTTCCAAAGTGCTGGGATTGCAGGTGTGAGCCACCATGCCCAGTCAAACCTCCCAATTTTTAAATGTTGATAGCCTTTGAAAAGAAAAACTGTATGGATAAAACAATACCCATCTGCAGGTGCTGAAGTTTGCAAGCACTAGTCAAGAAATGCGGGTATAAAGGAAAGAACTCTAACAACACATTGAGATCTGACAGTTTAACAGAACGATTTCCAAGAAGTTGCAATGACTACTAAGAGGCTGGAACACAGTGAGAAATTTTGACTTGAGGGATAAGAAGGGACGAAGATGAAAAGAAAATCTATGTGTCCCTGTGCTAAGCGCACACATGCTGTAAGTGTATGCAGAACACGACACCAGCATCATTCTTTGGTGCCAGCACTAACGTGCATGAGCTGAGAGGGGCTTCTTTACCCTGATGCCATCCTCCTATTTCTCATCCCTGCTATAGAACCTTAACTCCTTACCAGAAACCCAAAACCCCCAAAGCACTGAGAATCCCAAGGTTTGTTTGGTTGGTTGTACTTAATTCATTCAGTGGCCAATACTGATCTGAAGCCAAGCTATTTTGGATCTTATTATCCTTCTTTATGTAAAGACTCATACACTGCACACAAAGTCAGCACCACGTGCAATTACAGGATGCAACTCCACAAGAAGACTAACATGCCATACCACACACGCATATGACGTTAGGCCTCTATTTTTCTATCTTTCCTTCTATCCTGTCATTCAAGGATCTCAAAAATTCTGAATCTTGAAATACATTTGCCCCCATAGATTTCAGAAAAGTGACTGTTGTCCCACATAACCTTCCCAGAAGGTCTCATATGTGACTAACAACCGTCACTAAACTTCTGAGGGCATCTCAGCCTGGCACCGCCCTTCCACTTGCTTCATACAGGGGCAATACATCAACCTCTAAGTCAAGGATGTTTTGCCTCTCCTGACTCAGCCCAAGACTTAAATCTTAGGAAAAGATTCATTTCTTTTAATGCCCTGTCCTATTTATGGAACCTCCCAAGAACAATTCTGCCTCCTCCAAACCCTGACAAATTACAAAGCCTCTAAATCCGCAGTCAAAAATAAACAGACAATTGGTATTAAAAATTAATCGGTGGTTTCAAGGATTCCAGAAATCAGCACTTAAATCATGTGCAGGAAGAGACAGAGATGGCTTTTGCTTTTTTTAAAGACAGCAGAAATGTAAACAAGGTCAGAAAACTTTCCTCTCTAGAAGGTATCTTATGGGGCAAACGCTTTACTTGTGGAGGAATCCAGGGGGGAAAGAACTGCTGCTTTTGATCACGAGAAACAGACGGAAATCGTATTTTGCAGATGATACGTTGCAGGCCCTTATGCACCCCCAAATCACGTGGTGAACTCTGCAAAGCAAAAAAGCAAGGAAAGAAAGCTCCACCAGATCAAAGTTGCACTTAGCCAGAGGTCAGGGGTGGTTTGGGATAGGGGAGGGGCTTCGCTCTGTCCATAGTTTTCAGCACTTCCCTTGCGTGCAAATACCAGCTTCAAATCCAGTCCCAGTTGGCTTTTCAGCCAAATCACTGCCCCCAGTACTGAAAACGCGGACATCTGTAACAGCCACTACTCTCATGCAAAAGTGAAATCACACACACACGGAATGCGAGCCTCAATGAAGAACAGTCCACACTTGCTCTAAAGGGAACATCCAGCTTCCTCACCTGGTTAAATTCTCTCAAGGGCAAGGGGAGAAAACCTGGAGGAGGTTGGTCACGCCCTGCTCAATGGGCCTGGCACCACCTTCCTCTGCAAAGTGCTTTCCACCCATTCAGTCATTTTATCATCAAAAAACTGCTGGAGGGTAGGTTGGGAAGGGAATTCTTCAATGGCCACTTTGCATTTAGGGAAACTGAATCCTAGAAACGCTGTAACCTAGCGCTAATTAACAGCAGAATTCAGGCACCAGATTGTGACTAATGACTCTTTCAAATAAAACAGAAAAGTGCCCTCTCTCCTACTCTCCCACCCCCGTCCTTCCCTCTCCCCTCCCTTCCCTCTTCCCCCCCCCCCGCCCCCCGTCTCTCACCCCCTCTACCTGGAGCTCTTAGAAGAAAAGAACACTTATATAAAACATAGCAAACTTGTCTGGTTGGTGTATCTGGGAAAGTGCAGCCTCAAGGAAAGTAGATTTTTCTGGATTTTCAGGCGGTGCGGAATGACTTTTGAAAAGCAAACGCTACTTTTAAACATCCATTGACAACTTGTCTCTCTCAATTCATTTCTAGCCCAGCCTCAGAGCATTAAGCGGGAGAAGGGTGGTTTTGAGGGTTCTCTGCTCAGAGTCTGGGGCCGATACCGAACCCGCGGCGCCGCGCAAAGGCGCAGGACACCCTTGTACGCACCTGGGTTTAACCACAAGAACCCGAGACCCCAGGCAGCAGGACAGTGATGCTCTCCCTTCTCTACGCCTGGACGCGCTCCGGGACTCGGGCAGCTGATGTCCCTGGCAGAGCCGAGGCCTTGCTCCCCGCCTGCCCCGCGGCTCCTGGGGCTGGAGACCGCCTCTCTCCGCCCTTCCCGCCGCCGGGTCCCCGCGGCCATCCGGCTCACACGAACGTAATAATAATGGTCGGAATAACCACACAGCTACCTTTTTTGAGCCCTGCGGGCGCCATACGTTAGCTCCTTGAAATCTCTTCAACCCAGGGCAGGGCCCCACTCCCTTTGTAGAGAAGAGGTCACAGAGGGGAAGGAGTTCGGGGAAGGACCGCCCGGGAGCCAGTTCCCATCGCAGGGGACGCGCCCACCTCCCCATCCGTCTCTCACACCATAGGGGACTAATTTGAGGCAACCCTCAGAGAGTCCCTGGTTTCTGCCAAGCTGGGGTCCCTGGTGAGCTGCGCGATGCGTGCGCGTTCCTCTGGGACCGACACAGAGACCCTGGCGGTCGCGGAAAGGGGGCGCGAAGACCTGGGCCTTCCCTTCTGGAGCCCAGCCCCACAGTGCGGGAGCTGAGGATGGGGAGCGCACCGCGCGGACCCCATCTCCAGGACCCCGGCTTCGCAGCGTGACTGAGCTGGGCTGCGCCAGTCCCCGCGGAACTCAGGGTTGGGGAACGAACCGTACCCCTCGGCCACGCCCCCTCCTCACCCGAGGGGCAGCTCTGGGTCCAGGGTGGGAGATTTGGGAACTCGGGGACCAGCCTAACTCCGCCCGGATCCCGGGGCCCAGCTGGGAGCGCCCCTCTGGGTGAGGGGCGGCGCGGCACCCGCAGAGGCGCTCTTGGTGGAACCCGCGCCCCCACAGAGCCCCGAGTTCCCCCGAACTCGGGAAGTTCGCGAGCGTCGGCGCGCCTGGCGGCCGCCCCAACCTTACCTTTGCCCAGCAGCGCGCCCAGCAGCAGGCTCAGCGCCCCGCACAGCGGCGCCGCGGGCCCGGAGGCCGCGCCCTCGGAGCGCATCCTGCGTCCCGGCCGCCTCTCACGCCGTCCGCCGCCAGTCCGGGGCGCAGCGCTCGCCCGCGGCCCTCTCCGGCCGCCCCATGCCCCGGGCCACTCCCGCAGCCCGGTCAGCCGGGCCCGCTGCGTCTCTGCCGTCCGCGGTCCCCGCGCCTGCCGGGTCCACGCCGCGGACGCTCCGGCTCCGCGGCTGCTCGCGCTCCGGCCGGGACAACTTTTCTCCAGCCGCCGCCGCAGCCGCCGGCCCCGCCCCGCCCCCGCCTGGCCCCGCCCCTTCCCCGCCTCCGGTCAGGCCCCGCCCCCGCCCCGTCCGGCCCCGCCCCCGCCGCGCCCCGGGACCGCGAGCACAGGGAGGGTGCGGGAGGAGAGAGCGCTGCCCGCTTGGAGGGGCGGCGGACGGAGAACCCCACGCCCGGGCTACGGAGGCCGTGCCCCGGAGAGAAGACGGGGCGGGGAGGGGGCGGCCCCAAGGCGGCGGGGAGCGCTCCTCCGGGGGTGCGCGCCATCACCGCGAAACTCAGCGTTCGCAGCCTCCTGCTTGGGTGCCCAGAGGCCCGCGGTCCAGAGGGTCCTGCTCAGGGACCCACCACTCAAGACGGAGCTGGACCCCTTCTCCCCACTCTCTCGTGGTCACTGCGGGGCCTGGTGGTCGCCGCGCCCCATTCCTCAACTTCAGGTGGCCCCTGTTTTGGCCTGGAGGGTCGGGGACATCTGGCTGGCAAAGTCCCGCGCAGCTGCTGCGGGGAGATCTCCTGGCTGGATCCCTGAGCCGGGAGAAGCAGTGCGCGGCGGAGCGTGAAGGCGGGGTGCGGGCTCAGGCAGATGCGGGTGTGCACCTGCGGGTGTGCACCTGCGTGTGTGCGGGGCAGGGTGCGGGCTCAGGCAGATGCGGGTGTGCACCTGCGTGTGTGCGGGGCGGGGTGGCGAGGGACGAGCTCAGAGCAGTGTGTCTGGGAAGGGGACTGGAAGGCAGGGAGAAAGAAAGCATCGTTTTTCACTGCATGTCTGTGGGCGTCCACTCCCCAATCACCCGCCCCCCGCCCCCACGCATGTGTTTTATTATCTATTCGGGGGTGGGGAAGAGCCCCTCTGCAGACTTGCTCCTGCAATAAACAATTTCTCTGCAGACTCAGACAAGGAATATCCGACCTCCCCACCCCACTTCATTCTCTGAATCCTTTCCCTCTGGTTTCCCCAGCGCTGGCCTCCCTCCTGGTGATAATCCCAAGTGATCTCAGCTGCTTCCCTGTGCGGTTCCTGATGCTCCTGCTCAGGCCTTTCTGCTATGCAGGGTCTGAGCAGTTTGAGGGCGGGACTCGGACTCCCCCTTGTGACTGGGAGTGAAGGGCCAGGGTTCCGAGGCCTCTGGAGGTCCCCTCCTGTCCTGGGCTCCTCACCCCCTCTCTCCATGGGGTGGCTTGGTCCAACCTCAAAAGGAAGCCTGAGGGGTCTTGTCTCACCATCATTGCAGGAAAGAATTTCAAAAGAAAAAAGAAATCCTTGAGTGAAAGAAAAGATGCAGGCCGGGGCGCGGTGGCTCAGGCTTGTAATCCGAGCACTTTGGAAGGCCGAGGAGGGAGGATCAGCTGAGGTCAGGAGTTTGAGACCAGCCTGGCCAACATGGTGAAACCCCATCTCTACTAAAAATACAAAAATTAGCCGGGCATGGTGGTGCGTGCCTGTAGTCCCAGCTACTCAGAAGGCTGAGGTAGAATTGCTTGAACCCGGGAGGCAGAGGTTGCAACGAGCCGAGATTGCACCACTGCGCTCCAGCCTGGGCCACAGAGCAGGAGTTCGTCTCAAATAAAAAAATAAATAAATGTAAAGAAAGAATGGAAAGAGAGAGAGAGAGAGAAAGAAAGAAAATGTAAACAAATGATCCCCTGCAACTGCAACCCCAAGGCTTAGCTCTCAACTCAGCCCCTAAGGAATAAGCCAGGTATAAGGAGAAATTGGGGTAGGGTGGAGCGAAGGCCTTGCAGGGCACTGGCCAGAGTGGGAGGCTTATCTCCTGGGTTGGGGCCCGGAAGTCTGGGCCCAAGAAGAGATGGCTCCCTGGTTTTCTCAGCCAGCTCCACTCACATGATGTGGGGAGAAGGTAGCTTGAAAACTAGCCAGGCCCCAAAGGGAATGGTAAAAACTTGTTTCTCATAGGCCTGGATAGCGGAGACTTGATTTTTAAAGTGGAGATGCTGATAATTGCCCAATTCTTCAGTTCATTCAGCTAGTGTAGACCTGACCTTGGGGGAGGGTCGGGGGGACAGGGGGAGTTATAAATTGGACTTGGGGTCCTAAAGCGGAAGCACGTTTTAGTCTCAGTGTTTTGAGCCTACACATCACTGGGGAATAAATATATATTTTTTCATTTAAATGTTCCCAGCATGAGGGAGAAATACACAACATGTCTCATTATTTGTGAGTAAGGACAGGAATCTGCTTCATCCTCTGTCCTCCCTAACTGATAACAGGGACCAAAAAAAAACCAAAGAAGCGCCCTCCACTCCCCTGTTCTTCTGTGCAGCCTCATAAGGTACCTTCTTTCCACATCACTTCTTTCCTTTCGGCACAGAACATTGCTTTCCCTACTGTAAAGACAAGTGCAGGTCCAGAACTACATTTCTATGGTGCAAATAATCCAAACCAGGGGCTGTCAAACAAGCCACCGCAAAATAAATGCAAATTCAACATAGGGGTGGAACGGGGAGAGGATTCTCAGTCAGGTGAGTTCACTGCACAGCACATCAAAGGCATCCACTGGCTTCAGGTGTTTCTGAATCACAGCTGTCCCTTGAGACTATGACGCCTCCGGGCATCCCCTTTGAGAGCCTTCAGGAGACCTAGCAAATGAAAACTTCTCTGCAAACGTTCCTATAGGACTCCATTTAATCCATTGTGTGTCCCTCTAAAAAGCAGTCAAACAAACATGCACACAAAACTGAACAAACAAATAAAAGAGATGATACAGTCGATTTCTCTTTTATAGATAAATACACAAAAATGGAGCTTCATGGGCTAATAAAGATTTCTCTGTTTATTTTTTTAAGTCATGTATTAACCCCCAAATCATTAATTCCTTAACTTAAATTACTTCCAGATGCTTTTCTGAATTTCATAAGGAACATCAGAGGCTGCTAATCTCCTCAAAGGCTAGTGCAGAATCTCCTAAGGCTGTGGGCACATGGAAACACTTAACAGAATTTACGGGCGAGGAGAATGATTGGAAAGAGGAAGCTGCTGCTTCCACAGGGGTTCAGGGTTCCTAAGTCAACGAGGCAACTTCAGATTGTTTCGTCCATGCTGAAATTTCAAATTGTTAATATCACATAAAATGAGGGAGGGACCTGGTGATTTCAGTTCAAAGACTTCTCGCATTGTCTACCTTTAGACGGGACTTATAGGTGTGTATTGCTGAGGACGTGGAAAAGAAGGGCTACGTGTTGGCCTCATGAAACAGGTATGGTCATCCCACAAATTCAGTATCAAACCCTGACTGTCTGCCTACTATTAGAGATTAAAAAATAAAACAAGAAAGAAAAAAGGGAGGAAAATGAAAGAAAGGTCTGTGCTTAGTGCTATGTCCTGGCATTGTTCTTAAGACATATAGGCACCATCTCATTCAATCTTCTCCACACTCATGGGGTGTACTATTATTATCCTTTGACATTTTATTTATTCATTAAACAAGTATGTGTCACTTGCACACTATTTTTCAGGCCCAGATTTTGGGGTTCTAGCAGTGAACAAAATAGATGAGGTTCCTAAATTCATGGACCTTGCATTCTAGTGGATGATACAGATCCCAGAGTAATACACAAGCAAACATATCTGATAAGGCAGTGATACATGCTGTGAACAAAAATAAAGCAAAATAAGGGAAGAGTCTGATTTGGGGTGCAACTTTAGGAAGGGTCGATAAAGTGAGAGGGTGAGCACATCAATTTCTGGGAAAAGAGCTTCTCATGCCGATAAAAATGAAAGTGCAAAGACCCTAAGCTGGAGGCCTGAAGGGTCTTATTTTTCTTTCAGAAGGACCACTTTTCAGAAGTGTGTCACTTGTAGACCGCAGCCTACAGGGGTAGCCAAGGAAGACTGGAGTCCAATTAAGATCTGGCTCAAGGCACCCAGGAGCCTCGGATGCTTGCGCTGGAGTAGGAGGAGCAGAGTTGTGAAGTCGAGACATGGACCAGTTAATAATGCCTAGTGGAGGTGAAGCCGACAGGACTTGCTGATGGATGGGTGTGGATTGTGGGAGGGAAAGAAGAGGCCGGTGTTTTTGTCTAAACAACTGGGTACCCCAGGGTTCTCTTTAGAGAGGTGAGGAAGATGGGGGGTGATAGGGGGTGAGTGACCTTGGTGTGTACATTGGTACAGATGAGGAAACTGAAGCTCATAGAGGAGGTTAAGCCACTTGCTGGTATGTGACAGCCCACACATTGGAAGTCAGCTCTCTGCCTACCCCAGAAGCAGCCACGCCAGTTTATGACCACCAACCCTAGGGTACATTGAGTATTGCATGTCATCCCCTCTTTCGTTAACTCCAGTTCTACGTCTGGCTAAGATAGAGAGGAGTCAGAAGTGCGGAATGTAGAAACAGTATGATCTTCCTCTCTCCATGTGGGTAGATTCCAGCCTTTGTTCTATCTAATGAAAATATATTTAGGGAACATTTATCAGGGACCATTCACTATCTACCCTTGTTCCTTTATTTGTTGGCTTGCTCATTCCCCCTTCCATGTCAATTCCATGGGGGACAATGTCTGACGTGCTCACCCCTGTATTCCCAGCCCTCCCCTACAACAAGTGTGTACATGAAGGTAAGTCCTTGTCCAATGAATGTATACTGTGAATCCGTAGACAATTAGTCCTCCTTTACTAATGAAGAATCTCAGATCACACATTTTACCTTTGGTTCATTTGGCTGTTAATAGTGATGATGAAGATAATAACAATTAACATTTACTCGGTACTTGCTAATTGCCAAATAATCTCACTCACAACCCTACGAACATGTACTCTTGTCATCTCCAGTTCACACGGAAGGAAGCTGATGTCAAAGCAGTGAAGTGGCTTGTTCGACGCTACTCAGCTAAGAAGTGGTTGAGCCAGGATTGAATCTAGACCATTTGACTTCAGAGGTCACATTCACAACCATGCACTAGACTGATAGGTGTGTGCTCAGGTGTTTCCTACACTGGGTGCCTGGGAAACTTGTGTTAGGTCTCACTTGCTAGGTGTCTGTGTCAGGTTTCACCTGTTGGACCTTTGTATTTTGAACAAGCACACTGAAGAATTGTCCACTTACCATTCCAGACAACCTCCTGAGACCCTTGTGCTGCTCGGGCGCTGCCACCTGAACTCAGCCTGCATGGAGCTTCATCTACCCTGAAGAGGACATAGGCCCAGCATCTCCAGATAAGATGCAAGATGCAGGTGACTTTTGGCCTGCAAGAACACCTTTTAAGACTGATGCTCCAGTGCCCATACCTGGTTATCATCCCATTTTTCACGTGGTACCTGTTGGATGCCCAGACTCCTCTCACCTTTGTGGTTAAGACCCACAGAGTGGATCCTTCACCCTTCCACTAGGATTAAAGGCCAGCAAATGATCAATTTACTATAGGAATTAGGTTAACAAAGCTTCATATTAGGTTACAAATGGAAATAATCACACTGATATTTCCTTAACTGTATTTGCATCATTGTTATCACCATTATCACCATCACCATCAGCATCACCATTATCATCATCGTCATTATCACCATCACCACCATCATTATCACCATCACCACCATCAACATCAGCATCACCATTACCATCATCATCATGATCACCATCACCACTGCCATCATCATCATCACCATCAGTATCACCATCATTATCTCCATCATAATCACCATCACCATCATCATCACCATCATCACCAATCAACATCACCATTATCGTCATCATCATAATCACCAACCATCATCATTATCACCATCACCACCATCACTATTATCATCGTCACCATCACCATCATCATCTTCATCATCTCTAACACTTGCAGATTCCTTACTCTGTGCCAGGCACTGTCTTAAGTACTTTGACAAGTGTGGACTCATTTAATCCTCACAACAGTCCTATGACATTACTTTTGGTATTAATCCCTCTTACACATGAGAAAATTGAAATACAGTGTTTAGGAGACTTATCCAGTGCCACAGAGAAGCTAACTGGCAGAACTGGTGTTCAAACTCAACTACTCCTGTCATAGACTCCCTGCTCTAAATGTTCAATTCTTAGACTTTCCTGTGTATGCACGTGACCTAGAGAACTTGTTAAAAATGCAGCTTCTGACTCAGGTGCCGGGGTGGGCACTTCTCCTCTGCATTTCTCCCAAGCCTCCAGGTGATCTTGACACCATGGGTCAGTGGGCCACCTTTGAGTAACAACTCCCTAAATGATTACCCTATTCTGCTCCCTATCTACTTATGCAAAGTCATATTATCCAAACTATATTTATTTGAAAATTTCACTGAAGTTAAACTCTTTTCTGTTTCTCAGCATAAAGCAATCACAAGCATATTCAGTGCATTCCATCATTCCAGAAGAAACTTGAGACTGGAGAATTCAACCTGCAGTCAGTTAATAATGGCTATTTAATACACACCCCTCATTGAACCCAGCATTTAGAGTGAGCAGGTGCAGTGACCGGCTTTGGTCTAGTTAGTAGCTGCTCCATCAACTGAGTCCCTAAGTGAACCTAATGAGCAAAGACCCCTGCCAACCTGCAGTGGACACACACTCACAAACACACACACACACAAATGGAATGAGAGGCGAATGTTTGCTGTTGTATGCCCTGAAAGCTTGGGTTATTTGCTACAGTGCGTTCACATAACCCATCCTCATTGCAACCCCCAGGCATTCAAATCCATTGCGTGCCCACTCACTCAGCTGCATCCCTGTTCCTTTTGGACAATCAGGTTTTGCAGCAATAAGATGCCCTCTGTGTCCTGGCATTCTTCAATTCAATAGTAATTGTTGAGTGATTACTTACAGGCAGGGTTCCTGCCCTCTGACAGCCCATTAGGTGGGATAATGTGCGTGCACAAATATCTCAAATCAACATCAGAAAACAGGCACACATTAAATATTTTAAGGGCCTAGACAAGCTAAAAATGATTTCCCTGCCCCCCGCCCCACATTTATGCTAACTGTCCTGTTCCCTCTCCTGGCTCTGCACAGTTGTCTCCCTCCAGAAACCTGGCACTTGCTGCTCTCTCTTCTTCAAATGCTTTTCCTACCACGTCCCTCTCCTTGCAAATATCCCCTCAGCGCGGTCTTTTGTCCCAGGGCTACATCCCCAGAAACGAACACAGAGCCAAGACCATATCCCACACTCAATAAATATGGCTGAAGTCATTCCATGATGTTTGATCATAAGCATCAGGAACAGGGGGAGATTAATAGCGGAGATGCAAGGAAAGAAAGACAGGAGAGCAGGTCCTTCTAGCAGAAAGAAGGAGACAGCACACAGGACTGCCCATGAACAAGAATGGAAGTTGTTACAGCCAGTCATTTCCCAGAACCACCAGCCAGAAGATGCTGATGGTTCCAGCTCCAAAGTCTTGGCATTGAGTTGGGGTCGGCTCTGCTGTTACGTTGATTTCACCCGCTCTACCCCTAAGTCTTTGGATTTATTTTCTCAGTTTTGTAGTCCTTACTCATAAGAACCTAAATGTTGAATTTTTAATAGAAAATAATTCAAACTCATCCAGGCTACAAAATACACAACAGAGCTGAGTTCCAATATTAAACTACCTATAAAATGTCCCTTCTAGCCGACCATGATCCGAATCCTAAGCTGTGGGATTATTTGTGGGATTATTTATTCACAGCAGATTCAGCCAGGTTCTGGGAAGGAGGACACTGATGACTTTTAGGTATGATTAGCTCCTTTCAACCACCTTTCTCGGGGCAGACAATCCAGGTAACTAAAGGTGCTTCATAGAAAGACCGACTGCGTTGCTTTTAACTCTCCTCAAGGCTTTCTGATGGCTTGTTAAAAAAGATTGAGCTTCAAATGGAAATCTGCTAAAATTGTGTTGTTTTGACAGTTGGAACAATGGAATGCCAATTTCATTAATTTATGTGCGAAATATCTCAGCTCCAGACCCACACACGGTCTGGGACTGGTTATAGAGTAAACAGCGCTCCCTGGTGGCCCTGACTAGCATTTGTTGCTAGCAGAGAAAAAAATAAGAAAAATCGGATTTGGGGGTCTAAGTGGCAAACAAATCGGAAGAGTGTCCCTAAGTTCAGCAGCATTTCACACTAATGGATGCCTTTGTTCTCAAGAGGCAGTAATGGTCACTACTGGCTCCTTTACCTCTGACGTGTAAGTACAAGTTGTGACACCTCCTGGGGCAGCCCAACTTTGATGTAGTCAGTAAAACAGTGATGCCTGCTTAAAGCTGAGGCCTCAATAGAGCTCAGGAGACGGCCATTTGATCTTTATGGAGCATCCAAGAGAGACTAAAACTCAGGCCAGCTGGGAGCAGGACCAAGGTTGGTGGAAGGAAGGCATGAAATTCTTTGCCTCCTGTTCACTACGGAAGGCATTGAGCGTAAATTGTTCAGATTGCCATTCTTCTTATGGATGGAACTCAAATGCCACTGTACCAATCAAGGTTCAGTGAGGGAAACAGAACCATCAGGAACAGAAATCTATTTTTAGGAATGAGATCTTATATAATTCTGGGAGAAGTAAGAGCTATAGGAGCCAGAAGAGGGAGTCGGAGGATAAGCAGAAATTACTGACCAGCTTCCCCGAAGCTCTGGCCTGGGATTCAGGACAAGCTGAGCTTTTAGTCTATTTCAGGGGAACAAATTGGAACTTGCAGGAGGATCCTGGGAGGCAGGATTCTCCAGCTACAGGAGTAGGAAGATGAAAAGGAAACTTCAAAAATGTTTGGAGTTCAGCTTTCAGCATGACCAAGTCAGCGCCTGCTGGATGGATCTTCACACAGGGTAACAACCTTAATCTCTGAATAAGATACAAAACAAAAAAGGAAATGCAGACACATAAACAACACGACAAAGACTTCCAGAAGGCTGTGAAAAGTGAAGAAAAACAGGAGACTCTGGGAGGAAGTTGACATTTGGAAGGAGAGGCATGGAGTCATTTTCCTATTTTGGTGGCGATTCCCCTAAAAACAGGCCAAAATCATTGATGCAAGGGACAGCTAACCCTCTTGTGGAAACTCTCCGTTTCTTTATTCTATTTTTTATTTTTATAGATGGCGTCTTGCTCTGTCACCCAGGCTGGAGTGCAGTGGTGCAATCCCAGCTCACTGCACCTCTACTTCCCAGGTTCAATTGATTCTCATGCCTCGGCCTCCTGAATAGCTGGGATTACAGGTGAGCACTATTATGCCCGGCTAATTTTTGTATTTTTTGTAGAGAGAGGGTTTCACCATGTTGGCCAGGCTGGTCTTGAACTCCTGACCTCAAGCAATCTGCCCACCTCAGCTTGCCAAAATATTGGGACTACAGGAGTGAACCACCGCAACCCACTGAAACTCAATCTTTCTAAACTGAAGAACCAGACAACAAAATCTGTAGCAATCACTGCTACTGGAATGCAGAGGGGGGTTTCCAACAAAGGCAAGAGCCGTAAAGAAAGACCCCCAATTGCTTGTATTAACTGCCCACATTTTTGGATGACCTATGAACCCCAGAAGCATGGGGAAGACTACGCAGAGCAGTTAAGATAAAAGGACTGAGCTGATCTGAGCTGAACCCTAACAGACATTTCGTAGTGTGAATTCAACCAAGCCATTACCAGCCAAAAAAAATCACTTAATACTTAATTGAGGAATACCACAAAAAATAGAATCTGCATGGAATTCAAAATTTTAAAACAGTCATAAATATAACATTTGTAATGTGTAGGGCAAAATCCAAAATTATTGAATAGATGTTTCTTAAAAGAAGACATATAAATGGCCAACTGATATGTGAAAAAACACTCAACATTACTAATTATCAGAGAGATGCAAATTAAAATGACAGTAAGACGGTCACCTCCCACCTTGCTAGGATGACTAATTTAAAAAGACGGAAGATAACCAGTGTTGGTGAAGATGTGGAGAAAAGGGAACTCTGGCACACTGTGGAAATTTAAGTTGGTGAGGCTGTTACAGAAAACACTATGGAAGTTCCTTAAAAAAATAAAAATAGCCAGGCATGGTGACTCACAGCTGCAATCCAATAACTTTCAGAGGCTGAGATGAGAGGATCGCTTGAGCCTAGAAATTCGAGACCACCTTGGGCATATAATAAGACCCTGTCTCCACAAAATAATACAAATGAGAATAAAAAAATAGCCGGACATGGTGGCATACACCTCAGTCACTCTGGAGACTGAGGTGGGAGGATCACTTGAGTCCAGGAGTTTGAGGCTGCCGTGAGCTATGATTTCACTGCTGTACTGCAGCCTGAGTGCCAGAGCAACCCCCTTTCTCAAAAAATAAAATAAATTAAATAATAGAACTACCATATGATCCAGCAATCCCACTACTAGGCATATATCCAAAGAAAATAAAATCAATGTCTTCAAAATAAATCTGCACTCCCATGTTTACTACAGCACTACTGACAATAACCAAGTTATACAATCAGAAATAGTGGACACAAATGGATAAAGGCATTTTTAAAATGTGGCATATATGCACAAAGGAATATTATTCAGCCTTACAAAAGAAGGAAATCCTATAATTTGCAAGAATATGGATGGACCTGGAGGATGTTATACTAAGAGAAATAAATCAGGCAGAGAAAGAGAAATACTAAATGATTTCACGTATATGTATGTATTAGTCTTTTCTTGCTCTGATGATAAAGACATACCCAAGACTGGGTAATTTACAAAGAAAAAGAGCTTTGATGGACTCAGTTCCATGTGACTGGGGAGGCCTCACAATTATGGCGGAAGGTGAGAGGCCTTACATGGTGGCAGACAAGAGAGCATCAGAGAGCCAAGCAAAAAGGATTTCTGCTTATGAAACCATCAGACCTCGTGAGACTTATTCACTACCACGAGAACAGTATGGGAGAAACCACCCCCATGTTTCAATTATCTCCCACCAGGTCCTCCCACAACATGTGAGAATTATGGGAGCTACAGTTCAGGATGAGATTTGGGTGGGGACACAGTCAAACCATACAACTTAGAACATAAAAAGGTTGAACTCGTGGAAGCAGAGAGTAGAATGGTAATTACCAGGGGCTGGGAGGGGAAGTGGATTGGGGAGATGCTGGTCAAAGGATATAACATATCAGCTTGACAGAAGGAACAAGTTTAGGCGATCTGTTGTACAACATTGAGACTGTAGTTAACAATACATTGAGTACTTGAAGATTGCTGAAAGAGTAGATTTTCAATATTCTCATCACCAAAAATGTAAGTATGTGAAGTAATGGATGTGTTAATAAGCTTGATATAGTTACTCCACACAGTAAACATATCAAAGCATGATGTTGTACACCATGAAAAAAAATGTAATATTTCCATTTGTTGGTTAAAATACTAAAAAAATCAGAGAGAACAAGATTGCAGGAAAATGAATAGAGGTGCAATGACTGATAGAAATGAAATTCAGTGAAATGTGTGTGTAAGTAAAGTTGCAGAAGGAAAGGAGAGAAAATAGGACAGAAAAATACACTTGGAGAAACATTGATTGAAAATGTCTTCAATTTGGTGAAAACCCATTATTTCTAGAGCCAAAAAGTTCAGCAAACTTAAAACATTTAGAGTAATATATATTACAACAATAGTTTGAAGGTGAGTAGAGGAATAAATTAACCAAAGAGTTGCAAGTTTTCTGCATTATTTTTTGGTAAAGAGGTAAAATATTAACTGCAAATTGACTGTGAAAAGTTAAAGATTACAATCCTCTGAGTGATCCTTAAAAATAATTAGGGAATTATAGTTAAAAAGTCAGTATGTAAGTAAAATGGAGTTTAAAATGTATTTGAATATTTCAAAATCGGGTAGAAAAGGAGGAACAGATGAACCTTTCATAAAATGTTAGACCTAAATTAACCATATCATTAATTGCATTCAATGTAAATTGGGTAAATATTCAAATTAAGAGGCAGAGATTGATCCGGCATGGTGCATGCCTGGAATCCCAGCACGCTGGGGGACCAAGGCAGGCAGATTGCTTGAGTCCAAGTGTTCAAGACCAGCCTGGGAAACACAGCAAAACTGGGTCTCTACTAAAAATACAAAAATTAGCCTGGCATGATGGCGTGTGCCTGTAGTCCCAGCTACTCAGGAAGCTGAAACACAAGAATCTCTTGAACCCAGGAGGTGGAGGTTGCAATGAGCCAAGATTATGCCACTGTTACTCCAGGTGACAGAGTGAGACTCTGTCTTTAAAAGTAAATAAATAGAGATTGTCAGAATGATTTAAAAAGGAAGGTCCATCTACATACTGTCTCTAAAAAATACACTTTAAATATAAAGACACAGATTGGATGAAAGAAAATGGATGAGAAAGATGTACCCTTTGTTATGTGTTGAATTGTACCCCTCCCCCATAAAAGTCTTAAATTAGAGTCCTAGTCCCCAGCACCTCAGGACATGGCCTTAGTTGGAAATATGGTCTTTGAAGATGTAATCAGTTAATTAAGATGGGGTATGGTGGGGCCCTCACTGAATATGGCTGGTGCCCCAACAAAAAGAGAACATTTGGACACAGACACACACACCATGTACAGATGAAGGCAGAGACTGGTGTGATGGGTCTACAAGCCAAGGAATACGAAGATCACCAGCAAGCCTCCTGAAGCTGGGGGGAGGGCTTGGAAAGATTCTTCCTCAGAGTTCCAGAAGGAAGCAGCCCTACCAGCACCTTGATCACAGGCTTCTGGCCTCCAGAACTGTGAGATGATGCTAATGCATTTATATTGTTTCAGTCACCCAGTTTGTGGTACTTTGTTAAGGCAGTCCCAGCAAACTAATAGTTCATCCGAAGAGGAAGCATAAGATAACCGGATGGCCATATTAGTATCAGATAAAATCAACCTCAAAACAAAGAACATAACCAGATATCAAGAAGGACATTTCATAACATTAAAAGCATCAGTTAAATAGAAAGACATAAAAATCATAAATATATATGTAGCTAATAACAAAGACTCAAAGCACACCAAGAAAAATTAAACAGAATTAAGGAGAAATATGAAAAATACCAAAATAATTGTTAGAGAATTTAAACACCCCCTCATCAGCAATCAGCAAATGAAACAACACTCCTCTCTCCTGCTTTCTCTATCCGCTCTCCCTCCCTCCTGTGTCAGTACAGATACAGATGATCGGAACAGCGTTATCAACTGCATTGCCTAATTGATAGTTATAAAACTTTACACCTGATAACTTCAGAGTCCACATTATTTTCAAGTGCCCATGGTGTTTTAATCAATATAGACCATTTTCTGAGCACAAGAACAAGTTTAAATACATTTAAAAGAATAGAAATTATCTGGGACATGTTATCTGTTCAAAATTGAAATTAAGTTAGAAATCAATTACAGTAAGGTATCTAGAAAAAAAGCCTAAATATTTGGTCTAACTAATCCATGAATCAAATAAAAATTACAGCAAGTTAGAAAATATTTTGAAATAAATAATAATAAAAACACAACATAAAATTTGTAAAATGTGGCTTGAAAAGTGCTAAAAAGGAAATGTATAGCCTTAAATGTTTACAGTAGAAAAGAAGAAAAATCTAAAATCATTGACCTAAATCTCTAAAGCCTAGTTGGAAAAAAAAAAAAAGCAAGTGGAAGGAAAAAAATTAAGACAGAGAGACAGAGGGGAGAGAAAGAGAAAGAGAAAGAGAGAGAGAGAGAGAGTGAGAGAGGGGAAGAAACAACAGAGAAAATGAGCAAACCCTAAATTGTTTTTGTTCTATTTTTTAAAAAATATCAATGACAATTATTAAACTAGACTGATGAAAAAAGAGAACAATATGAATTACTAATGTCAGGAATAAAAGAGGCATTATTACTACAGATTTTCTGAACATTTAAAGAGTATATCATCAAGAACAATAATTTGACATTTTAGACGATGTGGAAAACTTCATGGAGAAATGCAATTTACCAAAACTGACACTAGAAGAAAAAGAATATCTGAATAGTCCTATATTTATTGTAAGTCATTAAAATCTATTGCTAACATGACACATTACAACTTTATTGATTGAAGGAGCACAAATTTACTATTTCACAATTCTGTAGGTGAGAATCCTGGTATAGGTTTTACTGAGATAAAACCAAGATGTCAGCAATGTTGCATTCCATTCTATGCCAGAGCCGATAGGAGATAATTCATTTGTTGTGTATTCAAGTGTTAGCAAAATTTAGTTCTACCCAGGTATAGAATGACTGAAGCCTGAATTTCCTTGCTGGCCGTCAACTGGGAACTGTCCTTGGCTCTTAGAAGTCTCTTCGGAGTTATCATACACCATCCAGGGTCAGTAGCAGGTGCTGAATTCTTCCTTCACTGACATCTCACTATCCTAGGTCAGAAATCTTCTCAGATTTTAAAAATTCATGTGATTAGATTGTGCCCACCTGAATAATTCAAGATAATCTCACATTTCAAGGTCTATACCCTTAATCAGATTTGCAAAACTCCCTTTGTCCTGTAAAGTAATATAATTGCAATTTCCAGAAATTTGGCATGAACATCTTTGGGGGAGACATGATTCTGCCTACTGCAAAATCTTTATCAAAAGGCTTCCCAACAAGAAAACTCCAGGCCTAGATGGTTATATTGGTGAATTTTATCTAACATTTAAGAAAGAGACAGCAAACTTACACAAAATCTTCCAGAAAATGAAGGAAGAATAAATTCTTTTCAATTCATTTTTATAAGGCCAGCATAATCTTAATATAAAAACCTGAAAGACTCATTACAAAAAATTACAATCCAATATTTTTCATGAACATGGATACAAAAACTTTTAACAAAATATTAACAAATCAAATCTGACAAACTGTATATTCTGTGAATTTTTTTTTTTTAATCTATGGAAAGCTGTCAGTGTTCTGTTGCCTCTGGGGCAACTTGTTGGTCATAGGAAAAGCAGTCCATAAGAGGACTAGGAACATGGTAAAGGAGAGAGGGGAGAAGCTAGATGTCTTCTGCTTCCTCTGTGGTCACTATAACCTTCAGACAGTAATGAGTGCTTCACTCTCACCTTCCAGATCTGTCAATCTGTGAATTCTAGATCTATGAATTCATGTTTGACCAACTTTATCCTGAAAACATTTGAGGCAGGAGATCCTTAAAAACTTACGTTCTGCCTAACCAAGCAAACACAGGACATTTGTTTTTAATTTAATTTAAGTTCCAGGATACACGTGCAGGATGTGCAGGTTTGTTACTTAGGTAAATGTATGCCACATGGTTTGCTGCACCTAGGTATTATTAAGCCCCACATGCATTAGCTATTTACCCTGATGCTCTCCCTTTCCCACCCAATAAGCCCCAATGTGTGTTGTTCCCCTGCCTGTGTCCATGTGTTTTCATTGTTGAGCTCCCACATACTCTTGTTCCTTTTTATGGCTGCATGGTATTCCATGGTGTATATGTACCACTTTTCTTTATCCAGTCTATAATTGATGGGCATTTGGATTGATTGCGTGTCTTTGCTATTGTGAAAAGTGCTGCAATGAACATATGCATGCGTGTATAAATGTTACTTTTTTTTAAAAAAAAGGTAAAAGTCTGATAGATGTTTGAAGTGATGAGAGTTGGCATCATTCTCTTTTTGCTGAATTCGCAATTGCACTTGAAAGTTGAGATGGAGACCATGGAGGCTCCACAGGAGTTAGCAGCAATTCATCAACAACACAGCCAATTGAGTATATTGACTAAAACACACACACACACACACACACATGTACTGAGCAGAATGCAGAAAACAGTGCTTCAGATAACACCCAACCTAGTCTTTGCTTCTACCTTCTTCCAAGGAAATACCTTGCTTGAGCACAGACAGACTGTTGCTCCCCAATGTCTCACTTTTGGAGATCTCAGTTTGTTCTTCAGAGGTAGCTGGCGTTGTAAGAAAGGGGACCTCAGCAAAAAAAGTTTTGATTTTGCTGCAGATTGTCACGTATTAAGACTTCGGGAAAGAAAAAGAATAGACTTCATTTTTGTCTAATGATGCAGGGACAGGATGACAGCCTCCTTGGTAAATGCCCTGTTTAGCTTGTAGTGAACACAAAGGTCATACATACTCTCTTATAAGACAACATCTAGAGTTTAATGCAGAGCTTTCGTCACCAATTAAGAGATTTAACAAGTGGAGTGAAATGGAGAGTTATCACATAGGTCAGGCAGAAATTTGGGGCTTTGGTTGAAAAGAACTGGAGGTGACTGCAGAATTGTAATGAGAGTCAGGGTGACGTACACAAAACTATTTCTAGAAGAGCAAAGAACAATAGTTTAGAATTAGAATGTAGTGTTGCACAACGTTTTAGCGTAATGATATTAACTTCAGCACTGCCAAAGATGCCTTCCTCGATCTATATTTTTATACGTTCAACATACTTGACCCCCCCGTGACTGTTTTCTAATCTTTAAAATGGGCATAATAAAAATACATACCTTGTAAGTTTGATGTATCGAATCCATCAGAACGTTGTTGGTGACAGGAAACCGAGCCCAAAGTGTCTTCAACAGCGGATGTCTGTTGGTATACTACAGGATTAAGTGTTTGTGAACAGGGCTCGCTACAGCTCAGCCTAATCCTAGACTCACACGGGGTCTATTTCTCGTGTTCTTTCTGGATTCATTTTCAGCTCTGCATGTTGGGTCTGGGGAAATTTAGGCTCCAATTTAGGCTCATCAACTCATGAATGGACTGCCTTGAAGCCTGGGCCAGGTGGAAGGAGTGGGTTGCACTCTGGATCCTGGAAGTAGAGTTAGCGCCACAAAGCTCTGTGGCTGAGATTAGGAGTAGACTGTTTCTTCTAAAGGGTTCTGTTGACCCACGAAAGGGAATGGACATTGAGTAGCAAACGCTGCAAGTATCCACTGTGGCCAAAGAGTCCTAATCCTGCTTTCATCAGCCATGTCAAGATAAGCATCAATTTTCAGCTCATGTTTTTCATACGGGCAGCTTCCCAACTCCAAGCACAGTGTCAGAACCCATTCACTATTTTCGGTGTGTCTAGCAATTAAAATGGTGTGTCACAGGGGTGAGCTCAGACCACCTTCTGTGACAGCTTGCTGGTGTTACTTGTTTTTGGTTAATTACAATAGAGTATGCTGACCTCGTTTGATTCCTTCCACCTCCATTCCACCCTCCTCCTGGTTGGTGAGACGAGGGAGCTAAAACTCTATTCCCTAGACTCTCCTGCAACCAGAGTTCTGGAGAAGGTGGTCCTGCCGATTAGATGTCCTTGCTCAAGATGAGGAAGAGGACTGGGGGAGTTCTTTTCTTTCTCCTACTGATGAGTGTATGGAGCTTGAGATTTCTCTGTATTGCTGCCCATCTTCCCATTTTCCAGCTTCCCAGCAAAATTATAGCGGTTGCCACTATAATTTCATGCAATAAAGAGCAATTCAATTGCTACAAGTTGTGAAGGATAGATGGCAGAGTAAGGAACATACCTGCTGGGACAGAGTAGGTGACCACATCGCATAGGCTGGTACGCAGGCATGACCTTAGATGATCTGTGGGGTCTCCGTCTCCTCCAGTGGGAGTTTTCTCACAGACTTTGTGTGGAGATGGGAGTGTGCCCCACACTGCCCTTGGTGGGCTGCCTCCCAGTGGTCAGCTCCCAGGAGAGCGGCAGGAAAGGGAGAGCCTGCAGGTGTCTGATTTCCTCTGCAATGATGTTTATTATAAGGCCAGTGTGAGAATTATTCTTCTTTTTCGAGATAGAGTTTTGCTCTGTCACCCAGGCTGGGGTGCAGTGGCACAATCTCGGTTCACTGCAACCTCCGCCTCCTGGGTTCAAGCGATTCTCCTGCCTCGGCCTCCCGAGTAGCTGGGATTACAGGCATATGCCATCATATCCAGCTACGTTTTATATTTTTAGTAGAGACGGGGTTTCACCATGTTGGTCAGAATGGTCTTGATCTCTTGACCTCGTGATCCGCCCGCCTCAGCCTCCCAAAGTGCTGGGATTACGGGTGTGAGCCACTGCGTGGGGCTGAGAATTCTTTACTAGTTCACAGGGCAGTCTCCTGTGATTTTCAGGGCAAGAGGAAGGCATTCATTTGCGCATTCTTTTATCGCAAGAATGGTTATCAATCACCTCTTTTTCTTTTGGGTTGGTCAGGCCACTTGGATGAAACTGATAGAAATTCATAAAAATTGAAAAAATATGAATTATTTTGTGTTACCAATGTCAAGAAGAGCAGTGTGGAGTTAATCTCAGTCTGAACTAGAACCAGGGACTTGAAAACTTTAACAACAGGCTTGTCCAACCCACAGCCCGTGGTTCACATGCAGCTCAGGATGGCTTTAAATGCAACCCAAGACAAATTCATAAACTTTCAAAAACATTGAGTTTTTTTACAATTTTTTTAGCTCATCAGCTATCGTTAGTGTTAGTGTATTTCATGTGTGGCTCAAGACAATTCTTTTTCCAACGTGGCCCAGGGAAGCCGAAAGATTGGACACCCCTTCCCTACAGGCCTTGTCTACTCCCTCTCCCTCTGGCCTCCTTCCCTCCATTCTCCCCCCTCTCTCTCTTCCTCTTTCTCCCTCTCCCTCCTTCCCTTTCTCTTCTCTTCTTCTTCTCTCTTTCCCTGTCTCTCCTCTGCCTTCTCCTCCTCTCTTTTTCTTCTTTCTGCCTAGTACTCTATTTTTCCCTGTGTGTATTAGTCAGGTATCTCCAGAGAAACAGAACCAATAGGATATATAGACATAGACAGATAGACGTAGATATAGATGTACAAGGGGATATTTAATATGGGAAATGGCTCGCGTGATCGTGGAGGCTGAGGAGTCCAGCAACGTGCCCTCTGCAAGCTGGGGACCAAGGGAAGCCAGGGGTGTAATTCAGGCTGAGCCTGGCGGCCTGAGACACGGTGTGTGTTGGAGGGGGTGAGGGGATGTGGGTGTGGGGAGGGGGGTGTATGTCCCGGTTTGAGTTAGAAGGCCCAAGAACCAGGAGCTCCTATATTTGAGGGCAGGAGAAGACGGACGTCCCAGCTCAAGGAGCGAGAACCTGCCCTTCCTCTGCCTCCTTGTCCTGTTCAGGCCCTCGGTGGGCTGGAGGATGCCCTCCCTCGTTGGTGAGGGAGATCTCCTGTACTCAGCCCACCGGTTCCAATGCTGATTTCTTCCAGACACACCCTCACAGACACATCCAGAAACCATGTTCAAATGTTTGCCAGCTTTCTGAGTATCCCTAAGCCAAGTCAAATTGACACGTAAAACGGACCTTCACCCCGTGACAGCTTTACTCACTTAGACCACCTGTTCTCCAGGAGGCTGGAGCCAAGAGTGCTAGAAGCTCCTGGGCTCAAGTCATGAAACTGAACAGTCCCAGGGAGGGGGCCTTTAATGATCCAGCCACAGGCTTGGCTTTTCCTCGACTCTCTGTTACCAGAGCAGCAATAACACACAAGTAAATGGAGTTGGTGCTTCTGGCTGCTAAGTGGCGTGTGGGTGTCCATGTGTTCGTGCAGAAAGAGAGGTGGGGCAGAGTGTGGAGAATGGCGTCTCAGAAGAGGAAAGTTGCATTTCCGATGAGGAGTTGGTGCTTCCGGCTGCTAAGTGGCGTGTGGGTGTCCATGTGTTCGTGCAGGAAGAGAGGTGGGGCAGAGTGTGGAGAATGGCGTCTCAGAAGAGGAAAGCTGCATTTCCGATGAGAAGAGAGAGGAAGGGCTGGGCAAGGTCTTTGTGAGTCAGTCCTGCCTGCTAGGGATTAGGGATAGGCCAGGGCATTATCCATGCTTTCTATTGGGGTGTTTCTTTTTTATCCATGGATATTGTGTCCCTAGGGAGGCATTTGGGAATTATGGGGCATTTTTAGTTGTTCGAATGGCAAAAGCCAGGAATAGAAAACCGCCTCACTGTCCCACAGTGAACTCCATCCTGCCCAAATGCCGCCAGTGCCTTTGTTGAGAGACGTGTATACAAACCAATGTCAGATGCCTCCCCTTCTGGCAGCCGAGATGCCAACTGACACACTAATCCACCATCCCAGAATTATCTAACTGGGGTTTTATTTTGCTCCACAAATATATGCTACTGAAAGTGACAAACTGAATACTTAACACCTCAATAGGAAGTGGTTTATTAGACCTTTCCAGGGAGAAAGAAGTGGCCCCAGCAGCTACAGATCCACAGAACTTCTTGGGGTCATGCAAAGGAAGAGGAAGTGGGCATTTAAGGAAAAGCAAATATCAGTTTCACAGCTGCACCAGTGCAAGTCAGTGCGAGAGAGACAGGGCTGGGGGAGGTGAGGTCCACTCCAAACACCAAGGTGAGCCGCATCTGCCCCACCTTCGTCGTGGGGCATGAAGCAACCCCGGATGGGCTCTGCCTTGCAGTCGGCTTCTCCCAGTACTTACCCACTCTCCAATATTTCATTAGAAAAGAGCAACAAGCTGTCTTCCAGCTTCTGAAATCGCTCATTTAAATTACAAACATGCAGGGGAAGTGATTCAAAGAAGAAGTGTGCTCATTCGAATCAGATCCCCCAGCCACCCCCAGCTCACACCGGGCACCCTCCATCCTTCCTTTGTGACCACCCCTCCCTTGTGGGCATGAGGCTTCATGAAAGTGCTAAGGGAAGGAGGTGGCACTTGGGATGAAATGGAGAATTTTGTGAGCGCTTTAAATATTTTTTACTACTACAGATGTTCACCTGACGTGAGGGTGAGCTGTTCAGTCTTTGTGTGCATAACACGATGCTGTCTTTACAGGCTGGAAAAGCTGCTGGCCCTCAGAACCCAGGCATCACCCCTACCTCAAGGGATGGAAGTCGGTCCTTCCAAGTCTGCCTCCTGTACTTGGTTCATACCTTGAATTGACTTTGGCTTAGAGACTCTGAATTGGCTTTTGATTTTTAAGTCACCCTTTCCCAGATCCTGATTCATCTAGTTGTTAACGGGTGCTTACGAAAACAGAATTCTGAGGTTCTAGGAGAGGCTCTGGCCAGGGTTAGGGTTAGGTTGCATCATTCAAATGACCCTTTCTTCTGGACCTTTCACTTCATGTAATTCATTCTTAACCACTCACAACTCCATGCTTGAAGCATGAAAACTCTGTGGCATGTTTGTGTAATGATTCCTGGATGAGCCTTCTTCCTAAGGGCATGGCCATGAGTGAAAGTTAGCACCGTGAACTGGTCACAACAGGGCTACCCTGAGGACAAAGCTGGCATCCATCTTTTTTTTTTTTGGCAGAGCCCAAAGAAGGCAAGAACCTGGTCCTTGGAGATGTCAGTTGCTCACTCACATAAATTACTTGGCCCTAGCTCGGTTGCCCTCTTACGAATGCGAAAATAAATTCCAGTGTCATGCAAGCCAGGCCAGTTGCGTTTTCTGTGACTGTAGCTGTTCAGAGCCCTCAAAAGGACCCAGCGCTCTTTCATGCTGCATGCTCTCCCTCACTCTGCCACTGACCTCCTGGGACACTGAACTCACCACTTGACCTCTTTAGCTTTTCTTTAATTACAGCTGTAAGTAAGAGCATCGCCTGGGACAATCTCAAGGACTTTGTGATCCCTGAAATTTTAATTTTCTGTGGTTTGGTTTGTTTGAGTTTCAGGGATTAAAGAACTAGGCTTTCCCAGCAGGGAGCTGAGGGGCAAAAACTGAGCAGCTGATACACACTGGGCTCTTTAAATAAAACATCTCGTGATCCGGCACAGTAGCCCAGCCAGGTATGACCACACAGATGATAAGACCAAGGCTCAGAGAGGTTTAGCCACTTGCTCAAAATCACACAGCTGGGCAGTGACGGAGCAGTACTTTGAATCCTCATCTGCCCCAATTCCAATGCTGTGACTTTGCTATTTCTATCTCTCAGGGAGACAGAGAGAGGAATTACTATTTTCCGAGACCTTCATAGAAGGAAGTTTTACATGCAGCAGACATTTTCAGATCTCACCACATTTGTCCTGTTTTTCCACACTTAGACAGAACCATAAAACCAGATGCTCAAAGCCAATAGCAAATTAAACCAGCAGAGGCTTCTTTCTACATCTGGCTGGGCTCCTGTTGGCTGTGGCAAGCTCTTACTCTGCAGCAAGCCGACTGCATAGGCCCAGGCCAGAAGTCGGCTACCTGGAAAGCAGACGTCAGCAGGCTGCTCTGCACACACTTACTGCTTTCTCCAGGGCTGCCTGCATCTTAAAGCTTCTTATCAGCACCGAATTCAATTAGGTCATTCAACCGTCTGATTAACGTGGCCAGACAACGCACTTCCTAAGCCACAGAGGTTCACTCATGGCTCCATTGACTTGCGGGGGCATAAATGATACTTCATCTGCGCCTTTGGACCGGCTTCATGGCCTTTTGTTCTCCCAGTTTTAAAGTCGGTGCTTCGATGTAAGCCTTTGGGTCATTCGAAGTGTGGGCTCAGCCTTTCTGCACCTTATGGTCAATCTATTTTATTTTCTCAATTTATATTAACAGTGATCAAACCACCTTGTCACAGATTGAGACACGAATACAGTGAAATAAATCATGCCAGTCCGCCAAGAAGTCTCATTAATCACATATTCTGCTCCAGGGACCTGTCCCTTTGGGTCTGGCTTTGGGGCTTTAGAACACTGGACGGCTCCTGTTCCCACAGGTAAAGGAGGAACTCCAAGGCTCCGACTAGTTTGTTATTTTCCCCCATTCTGTGGAGTGAAGCAAAACCTTCGGAGGGATAAAGCCGTGGGCTCTGTCTAAAGACCAAGGTTCTTATTGTATGACACAAACAAAGCCAATGTTGAAAGTCCACGCTCCAGTGAAAAAGGAACTTCTTTTTGGGTTCATTTGTGTGAGGCTGCTTTATGAAATAAAAATCAGATTAAATTCCTTTTTGCTCAGATGGCCTGAGAGCGTGAGAGAATCACATTACCTGTCTGACCTCATTAGGCCCCGTGTGGGCAAATGGATAGAGCGAGATGATGCAATTTTCTGTGTGAATCGGTGCTTTGAATTCAGATGTGCTGTGGGAGAGCGGAGGAGGCAAGGCGATGTGGGCTGACGCTGGAGACCCGTGGACGGAGTTTTCCCTGGCTGTGGGTGTCATCCCTGAAAACGTCCCTGGTCAGGAAAACCTGTGTGAGCCTGGGGAGGATTAAATCATCTAGGGACAGTAGAAAGAGCCAGGCTGGCTTATGAGAAAGGATTGCGCCTGGGAGATTAACAAAACACTCCACTACTTGAAGAGTAAGCAAATAAGAGTTTATGTGAAGCATGTTATGAGAAGGCGAGAGGCAGAAACTCCAGACTTTGCGGAGTGGCTCCATGTCGTGCCCTCGACCTCAGCTCTATGTTTCTGCCCCATCGCTTGCACTTGGCTGTATTATGGCTGCACAGCGGGAACTGAGCCTCCAGGCATCATTGTCTATGCCCCAGGCGGAAGGAAGGAAGGAGGCGGTGCCGAAAAGCAACATGCAGGATGAGAACAAAAGGAAGGCAGGGGCCGGGCGTGGTGGCTCACGTCTGTAATCCTAGCACTTTGGGAGGCCGAGGTGGGTGGATCACGAGGTCAAGAGATCGAGACCATCCTGGTCAACATGGTGAAACCCCGTCTCTACTAAAAATACAAAAAATTAGCTGGGCATGGTGGCGCGTGCCTGTAATCCCAGCTACTCAGGAGGCTGAGGCAGGAGAATTGCCTGAACCCAGGAGGTGGAGGTTTCGGTGAGCCAAGATTGTGCCATTGCACTCCAGCCTGGGTAACAAGAGCGAAACTCCATCTCAAAAAAAAAAAAAAAAAAAAGGCAGGCAGAATTCTGAGACGGCCTCTGAAGTTTTCCCATCCTAATTTTAAATATTGTCTGTAGGATGACACACCTGTCTGTAACTATATTATGTTCCCTGGTAAATGAAATTTTTTTTGAGACAAGGTCTGGCTCTATCACTCAGGCTGGGGTGCAGTGGCACAGTCTTGGGTCACCCCAACAGCCGCTTTTCAGGCTCAAGTCGTCCTCCTTCAACCTCCCGAGTAGCTGGGACTACAAACCTGTGCCAACGTGCCTGGGAAATTTTGCAGATGTCATTAAGGTTACTAATCAGTTGACTGTGTTCATCATAAGGTTTGTCTGAGTGCACCTAGTCTAATCACAGGAGCCCTTTCAAAGCAGAGCGATTTCTCTGGCTGGCAGCAGAAGAGGTTTGAAGCACAAGAAAGAGTGGATTGAGTCCTCGTTGACCTTGATGATGGAGGTGCTCCTGGGCAAGGAGGGCAGGTGGTCTCCAGGAACTGAGAGTGGGTGGCCTAGGTGACAGCCAGCAAGGTGAGGGGGACCTCGGGGCTCCAGTCCCACAGAACTGAACTGGATTTACCAACCCTCTGAGTGACCATGGAAGACGATTCTTCCCCATGGCCTTCAGATAAGAGTCCAGTCTAGCTGGCACCTGGATGTCAGCCTTGTGATGCCCTCAGCAGGAAACCTAGGGAAGCCTGCCTGGACTTCTGACCTTCAGAACCAGGAGCTAACCAGCTGCTGCTGTTTTAAGGAGCCATGCCTGTGGCATTTGTTATGGCAACCATAGAAAATGAACACACCTTCTTTCCATGCGGTTTGGAGTGTTATCTGAGATGGAAGTCACCTCCCAGAAGACTCCTTACTAACTGGATGAGCCACAGGCCCACCAGTGAAAGCAAATGCGTGGCAGGACCACCAATGTTTCAGCAGGCTTGTCCGCAGGAGCCCGGGGCAGGGAGGGCGAGGGTCCTTGCTGAACTGGCAGGTGCTTGCATCCACCTGGACCGATTACTCCACCTTGTAAGTCTAGCTTCCAAGAGGGTGTGGGAAGGAGAGAGTCTCAGAGGGTCCATGGTGAAGGAGAAAGGAAGAAGAAAACGTACCCCTGGCCCCCACCTCCCACCGGTCAAAGGTTCACCCCTTGTGTGTTACCCCCTGAACTTCCTGATGGGCATATGTGGGGGTTAATCTCAGCTCCTGCAGCATCTTGAATCTCAGACCAACAGGGATGCCCGGGTGCAGGAGGCAGGGGACACCCCTCATGACCCTTCCAAAAGATGTGCCAGGTCATGCCTGCAAGGCACAGCCAGAGGTTCCACCCAGGAGAAGCCAGCAGAGCCTACCCCACTGAGCCGGTCACCCAGGTGGAATGCAGTGAGTGGTCAAAGCGCCAGGGACAAGGGAGACCTAAGCATGTGGGGCAGAACACAAGGAATATCTGACCCACGCGGCTGGCGTAGTCCATGCCCTGGGGTGTGCAGGCTGGGATGCCGAGAGCTGGGAGGGCAGGAGGATGGTGGCTCAGGGGGCCTCGGACTGTGTTTGCCGGGGAGTGAGTTGGCTAGACCTTATATGCAGGCTCTCACAGGTGCAGGCCAGTTAGCTGGAAGAAGATGCAGGGTGCACAAAAGGAACTGGATAGGCGGGAATGGGGAGCAGGGAACAGCCCTGTGTGGGTTCTGGGCGTCCACCTGGGCCTGGCTTGGGTGGAGGCTGCTCATCCACAGAGCTCTGCCTCGGCCTCACTCTGCCTTCTTGTATTCATGGTAGTAAATTTAGTTGGTTAAAAAAATATATATGTTATGTATTAATTATTAAGAAAATCAAATTCTAAAAAAAATACAAAGAAGAAAGCAAGAAGAACCCCTCTCTTTATGCACCTGATGCCTCTAGGTTATCCTCTCGCTGTTCCGTGAGCCTCCAGACCTCTCTCTGTGAAGACGGGCAGTGTCACGCTGGGTATGTGTGGGTCAGATTCGGCCACTGGGGTCCACCCTCCTCCTTCGTGGGTCTTCTTTCCTTATGGGCAATGGCCTCTTCCGCACAGTGTGTGGTCTTGATATGCAGGCTCAAGAGATGCCTCGTGAATGTCCTGTTTGAATGCCTCCTCCGTGGGAGCCAGTGAGGGAAGCACTTCGACTGTCTAGCCCTCAAAGTCACAGGTGGGCAAGTAACCTACATGTAGCCAAAAGTCAGCGGCTCTTGAACTTTGTATCTTTTTTTTAAAAAAAATTGTGATGTAATTTGCATACCATAAAATTTACCCCCCCCCCATTTTTTAGATGGAGTTTTGGCATTTGTTCAGGCCGAAGTGCAATGGTGCAAGCTTGGCTCACTACAACCTCTCCCTTTTAGGTTCAAGTGATTCTCCTGCCTCAGCCTCCCGAGTAGCTGGGATTACAGTCACCCGCCATCATGCTCGGCTAATTTTTTGTACTTTTGTAGAGATGGGGTTTCACCATGTTGGCCAGGCTAGTCTCAAATTCCTGACCTCAGGTGATCCTCCTGCCTCAACCTCTCAAAGAAATCTACCTTTTTACAATGTGTAGTTCAGTGGTTAACAGTTTATTCATAATGTTGTACAACTATTACCATCATCTAATTACAGAACATTTTTATGACCCTTAACATAAACCCTGCACCCGTCATCACTCCCCACCCCCTTAACTCCCCAGCCCCAGGCTATCTGCTCTCCCTCTTGTGTACTTGCCTGCTTCATTAGTGTATTTCAAGTTTCATCCAGATTGTAGCATGAATCTGTATGTCATTCCTTTTCATGGCTGAGTAATATTCTATTGTACGGTGATATGGTTTGGATACTGTCCCCACCTAAATCTCATGTTTAAATGTAATCCCCAATGTTGGAGATGGGGTCTGGTTGGTGGCAGGTGATTGGATAATGGGCACAGATTTCTCATGAACAGTTTAGCACCATCCACCTTGCTATTGTCCTCATGGGAGTGAGTGAGCTCTCCCAGTACCCAGTCATCTGAAAGTGGGTGCTACCTCCTCCCTTGCTCTCTTGCTCCTGCTCTGGCCATGTGACCTGCCTGCTCCCCCTCCACCTTCTGCCACGATTGTGACTGTAAGTTTCTGAGGCCTCCTCAGAAGCTGGGCGGATGCCAGCACCACGCTTCCTGCACAACCTGCAGAACCATGAGCCGATTAAACCTTTTTCTTTATAAATTACCCAGTCTCAGGTAATTAGAGCAACGTAAGAATGGACTAATACCTATGGCTAGGCCACATTTTATTTATCTATTCATCACTTGATGAACAATCATTTGCACTTTTTGGCTACTGACTCTTGCATGAGTGATTCTTGGACAAAGTAGTCACTTGGTGGCCATTTCCTACCACAGCAGTGATGGGATGGCATAGGCGGCTGAGTGGTCTCCACAGTGGTAACTTGGATAGAATAACTTTTTTGGTTTTGTTTTTTTGAGACAGTCTCACTCTGTCGCCCAGGCTGGGAGTGCAGTGGTGCGATCTCAGCTCACTGCAACCTCCGCCTTCCTGGTTCAAGTGATTCTCCCATCTCAGCTTCCTCAGTAGCTGGAATTACAGGCGTGTGCCACCATGCCTGGCTCATTTTTGTATCTTTAGTACAGATGGGTTTTCTCCAGTTTGGCCAGGCTGGTCTCAAACTCTTAACCTCAGGTAATCCACCCGCCTTCGACTCCTAAAGTGCTAAGATTATAGGCATGAGCCATTAAGCCCAGCCAAGAATATCTTTATGTTCTGCTTCCTCCTTTCTCCCCTTAGAGAACTCCTTGGTTCCAGCCATTCTCAGCTTCTGGTCCTATGTCTGAGCCCCCAGCTCTGATACGCATAACAATTATAACTCACTGAGGTCTGATCCCAAAAACAGAACAATTGTAGAGATGGGAAAATGAGGTTATACGAGGCAAAGAATGACTGAGGGAAGAAAAAAAGGAGGCGAAGGGGCTCACAGTTAGAAGGAGGACAAGTCCCTAGCTTACACGCTGAATAAATATTTGTTGAATAAGCTACGAATAAAGCAGTCTCTCTATTAGAGACTTCAAACTTAAATCCCCCAAGACGAATGCCTTAAATAGAGCAGGTGTCAGACAGCAGGGAAAGGTGAGGACTGTGGCAAATAAAGATCTGCACCATCCCCATTAAAGGGTAGCTAGTGGTCAACTCTGGCCTATTGTGTCCAGGCGCAAATGGGAGGGAAGCGTGGCTGAACTGACTGAGTTTTATGTAAATTTCCCTAATGCTTAAGTGTTGGCCACTACTTTAATTTCTTTAAAACACAAAATAAGCGTTGAAAAGACATCTGTGGTCCGATGAGTTTTTCTTCCGTCTATTTTGTTCTATTTGTCCTAAATAAACAAGCAGAACCCCAGAGGGAAATTCCTTCATAAAACTCACCACAGAAACCTTGTTAGCAAGTTACATTTTCCATTTTCATGTTTCTCCCAATGCAGAAAGGCTTAAAATCCTGAAAATCCCTGGCACAATGGTGGGCAAAATTCGCGGATTCTTAGAAGCACAGCTCTTCCTCATAACTAAAAACTTGGCTGACAAATGTCGTGAGATCACACTTGGACAATGATGTACTGGTTTGGTCACTAGAAGAAAGTGAAGCTGTTTGATTTTTTGTCATAAGTGAAAAGGGAAGAAAAGGACACTTTGGAATCAGGAGAGAACAGAAGTAGGGAGCAACTGGGGTCTTCACGCAGACACATAGTCGCTGCTGTCCACGGAGCCCGTCCTTCCTCCAGGACTGAGGACTGCGGGGCTGGGGCTCGGGCTGCTGCCTACAGAGGGGCTGGCACCATAAAAGAGGTCTCTCTTTGGAGTGCGTCAGTTTCCCTGAAAAAACAAAATTCTCTTCATCATTGTCACCCACGGAGAAAAACATTTTGGATTGTTATATGGAAAATGCACACACTGCAATGAGATGCTGGATGTTGCAGGTTTGTCAAAATCTGTCTCAGTTTTTGGATTTGTATTCTGGGGCTGCCGTAACAAATTACCACAAGCTTGGCGGCCCGAAACACAGACACTTACATTTTTACAGAAGGAGGCTGGAAGTCCAAAATCAAGCTGTGGGCAGGTCTGCACTCCCTCCAAAGTCTCTAGAGGAGGAGTCTTCCTGCTTCTTCCGGCTTCTGGTTCCCGGGCATTCCTTGGCTTGTGGCCGCATCCCTCCCATCTCTGTATCTGTCTTCACATGGTCTTCTGCTCTGTGTCAGTGTCCTTTTCTGTCTCTTATAAGGACAGCCTCACTGGCTTAAGGGCCCACCTGAATCCAATATGATCTTGCTACAGGAAAGGAGTTCTGATCCAGACCCCAAGAGAAGGTTCTTGGATCTCGCACAAGAAAGAATTCAGGGTGAGTCTGTAGACTATAGTGAAAGCAAGTTCATTAGGAAAGTAAAGAAATAAAAGAATGGCTACTCCATAGACAGAGCAGCCCCGAGGGCTGCGGGTTTCCCATTTTTGTGGTTATTTCTTGATCATATGCTAAATAAGGGGTGGATTATTAATGCCTTCCCTTTTTAGACCATATAGGGTAACTTCCTGCGGTTGCCATAGCATTTGTAAACTGTCATGGCGCTGGTAGGAGTGTAGCAGTGAAGGCAATCGGGGTAACTCTGGTGGCCATCTTGGTTTGGGTGGGTTTTGGTTGGCTTCTTTACTGCAACCTCTTTCTATGCCAGGTTTTTATGACCTGTGTCTTGTGCCAGACTCCTGTCTCATCCTGTGACTTAGAATGCCTCAACTGTCTGGGAATGCACCCCAGCAGGTCTCAGCCTTATTTTACCCAGCTCCTATTCAAGATGGCGTTGCTCTGGTTCAAATGCCTCTGACCATCTCAACTCTATCCTTCCTTAATTACACCTGCAGAGATCCTACTCCCAAATAAGGCCACATTCTGAGGTTCTGGGTAGACACAAATTTTAGGGAGGCACCATTCAACCCAGGGCAGGATTTAAAGGCAGAATCATGGGGGAACTGGAAAGGGAGATGATGTATTGTTCCCTACCCTCTGTATCTGTCAGTGTCTCAGCAGGTAAGAAATGCGCACTCAAACTGGGAATGTGGAGAGAGTTCTTAAAGGGACTGTTTATAAAGCTGTGGTCAGGGTTTGAGGAAATCAAAGAAATAATGAAGATTTGTGGCTGGGGAGAAAAGGGAGCTGTGATCACTCCCAAAGCAAAGGGACAAGGGGAAGGTTGGTTCTTGGAACATGGAACAGATAAATAGAGACTAAATTTAATGTGCTTTGGCCTTGGGTAATGGATGCAGCCCAGGCAGGACTCTCACGGGAGGCTGCGGGGAGTAAATGCCCAACCTTGCTCTCTTCTCACCCTCCTGTCTCCCATTGGTGCCTCCCATCAGCCAAGCCCAGCTGGATGCTGAAGGCAGGAACCCGTGGAAGCCACCTCCCTGGGCACAGAGATTGGGGGAGCAGGGGCTGGGGAGAAACTGCTGGGAAAGCAGAAGATCTCAAACTTAGCCTCTCAGCTTGGAATCAGTGGAGAGACAAACGCAGGAAGCGGATGGTTGCAGAAAATCCACCTGCTCTGTTGTTGCATAAGCTGGATTGGAGGACATGACCTGACTGGTGGCCAGGTTCAGGTGTTCTCATATGCTCCCTCCAGATCGGACTGCACCCATCCAGAACTAGCCCTCTCCTTACAGGCCTCAGAGGAGAGGAGAGGTGGGTGGGTGGGAACCGGGGAGGGTGATCTGAAAGGAGGTAGGGAGGGACTGAGCTGCACCAGCTGTTCTAACTCCCAACCCACCTGTCAGAGAAACACACATCCTCCAAGGGTGGGGGTCAGTGAGGGCAGAGAGAAGGGCGGGTCTTGCCCCAACAGTCCTCCTCGTGCCAGGACTGAGAGGACGCTGACATCCCCGTAGAGAAATGGGAGCTGGAAAGATGAAGTGGCCTCCCTGCTAAGGCAAAGGTAACAAATCGTATATGGTAAGGGTGGACAAACTACAGTGAGGGGGCCAAATCCGGCCCTCTACCTGATTTTGTAAATAAAGTTTTATTAGCACACAGCCATGCACATTGTTTATATATTGTCCATAGCTGCTTTCCTGTTACCACGGCAGAATTCGGCAGTTGTGACACAGACCGTACGGCCCTCAAAGCTAAAAATACTCTCTGGCTCTTTATGGAAATGGTCTGCCAATTCCTGGTTATGTGATTTGGAAAATCTTTTCGACTGTCCCCCAAATACAGCATAGAATGCTGAGGGTGCTGGGAGATTCTCTGTGACAGGCTCCTAGGAATTCCGACCATCTGAGGGGACAAGACAGTCACATTTCCCATCCTGTCCTCACCTTGGGGACAAAGAGAGGACAGCATCCTGCCCGCTATTTAAACTGTTATTTCTCTCTCTCTCGGCAGAAAGGATATAGTTAATTTTGTGTATGTGAAATGTGTATCTAATGCAAATATATTTTTTGTTAAAATTTTACATAAACAGAACAATGAAGTGAGTTATTTGCAAACTTTGAAGGAATAAACCAGTGCACTTAACACGTCCTGGAAAATAAGGGAGAGGGTCTTTGTCTCCGACACCATCAGTGAGTCCAGCACAAACCCTGGGTCTCTTCGAGCCTGGCCTTCCCATGCAAACATATTCACGTTTTAAATCATGGGTTGATTATTCTGTTACTTGTGGTCAAAAGCATTCTTATTATGCATGTAACTTGAATACCTATAAATAATATTAGGTAATGGTACAAATAAAATAGGCACAGATAAAAATTTTTTAATGATATTAAAATGTTAACAGTGGGAGGACCATGGGCAGTTTCTTTTTTTCTTTTTCACTCTCTCTTACAAATTCTTCATATTGAACAGCCACTTCTTTTATGATGTGAGAGAGAACACATCTGTTGTTTAATATAATGCTGCCTGTCAATCTACAAGACCGGTTGCTTCCCAGTAGAGCTGCGTTTCCCTGGAGGGTGCTGAGTGTGTATTTCCTGCAGCATCTGCCTGGAAGTTGCCTCTCCAGGGAGCGCTGCAGTGGGTGGAGCTACAGATCAAGGGGCAGCATCGTAAGTGAGGGGTGAGAGTTAATGCCCCTTCCCTGCAGTTTCCAGATTTCAAGTAGGCTCATGTTCATGCTTGTGCATTCGAGGTGACTCAAGTGAGTCACTGTTTGGCAGAATTTTTCTTTTCCCAATTGAAAAATCCAAATTCCCTTATTTACTTTTGAAGTCCCCAATTATTTTTCTAGCTGGTTGTGATGAAGATGAAAAACTCCAGCCCAAAGAACCTTGTTTGAGGAATCAAATGTATAGGCCGGGCAGGGTGGGGGCTCCCACCAGGTGTAACTACAGCAGCAAAAGGAGTTGACTCCCCAAAATGCTGTTGCCCTCTCCCTGAGAGCCTCGAGTGATGCAAACAGGTTAGAGTAGAAACTTATCCTTTTGGAATTTGAAGGAAAAAATAAATGTATTTACTTCCCTAGGAGCACCATCCCATGGGTACACCCTGTCTGTCCAGGACTGTGGGGTGCTGGGGCCTGTGTGGAGCCCTGATCTACTCCAGCATAATTTAATGTTGATTGGGGATGCTGTCTCCAGCATTTAAAAAATGAACTAGAACAAGCTAAAATGGGCCCACCTGAGTGCACGGCCTGTGGTAACTGTAGCAGGTGCAATCCACGCCCCTCAGACCCCATCAGCAGCCTTTCCACTCTTTCTGAGCTCCCTGCAGCCTGAGCCTGCAAGAGGGTGCTGGAGTGCAGATGACTCCCTCAGGCCCTTCTGCTTCTAACAGCTCACACTTGTGAGTCTCCAGGGGCTGGCTGGAGCCACTGCCAGATCGCAGAGAGAGGCTGAGACACCGGGAAGTTAACATCCTTTCTGGGGGGCTCCTGAGCCAGTGATGGGCCTTGCTGAAAGCCCAGTTTCCTTGCCTTTAGGTAAGAGAATTTGGAGGAGCAGGACCTGGACTGAGGTGAGACGAGGGAAGCACCCAGGTGCAAGAATGATGAGGCCTCGTGCTTCAGATTACACAAATGTAGGGTCACCGTGGAGGCTCTGGGAAGAGAGTGTGAATTCATCCTTGGCACTTGAATCTGCCCCTCTGGGTCTGCTTGGGGGGACCCCGGCTATGTTAGGCTGAATCATAGCACCCAAAGATGTCCTTATTCTTATCCCCAGAACTTGTGAACATGTCACCTGACACCTGCATGTGAGTGTGTGAATGCCTCAGAGCCTGTGAACATGTCACCTCACACCTGCATGTGAGTGTGTGAATGCCCCAGAGCCTGTGAACATGTCACCTCACACCTGCATGTGAGTGTGCGCATGCCCCAGAGTCTGTGAACATGTCACCTCACACCTGAATGAGTGTGTAAATGCCCCAGAGCCTGTGAACATGTCGCCTCACACCTGCGAGTGTGTGAATGCTCCAGAGCCTGTGAACATGTCACCTCACACCTGCATGTGAGTGTGTGAATGCCCCAGAGCCTATGAACATGTCACCTCACAGTTGCATGAGTGTGTGAATGCCCCAGAGCCTGTGAACATGTTACCTCACACCTGCGAGTGTGTGAATGCCCCAGAGCCTGTGAATATGTCACCTGACACCTGCATGTGAGTGTGCGCATGCCCCAGAGCCTGTGAACATGTCACCTCACACCTGCATGAGTGTGTAAATGCCCCAGAGCCTGTGAACATGTCACCTCACACCTGCATGTGAGTGTGTGAATGCCCCAGAGCCTGTGAACATGTCACCTCACACCTGCATGTGAGTGTGCACATGCCCCAGAGCCTGTGAACATGTCACCTCACACCTGCATGTGAGTGTGTGAATGCCCCAGAGCCTGTGAACATGTCACCTCACACCTGCATGAGTGTGTCAACGCCCAGAGCCTGTGAACATGTCACCTCACACCTGCATGTGAGTGTGTAAATGCCCCAGAGCCTGTGAACATGTCACCTCACACCTGCATGTGAGTCTGTGAATGCCCCAGAGCCTGTGAACATGTCACCTCACACCTGAATGAGTGTGTAAATGCCCCAGAGCCTGTGAACATTTTGCCTCACACCTGCGAGTGTGTGAATGCCCCAGAGCCTGTGAATATGTCACCTGACACCTGCATGTGAGTGTGCGCATGCCCCAGAGCCTGTGAACATGTCACCTCACACCTGCATGTGAGTGTATGAGTGCCCCAGAACCTGTGAACATGTCACCTCACACCTGCATGTGAGTGTGTGAATGCCCCAGAGCCTGTGAACATGTCACCTCACACCTGCATGAGTGTGTGAATGCCCCAGAGCCTGTGAACATGTCACCTCACACCTGCATGTGAGTGTGTGAATGCCCAGAGCCTGTGAACATGTCACCTCACACCTGCATGTGAGGGTGTGAATGCCCAGAGCCTGTGAACATGTCACCTCACACCTGCATGAGTGTGTGAATGCCCAGAGCCTGTGAACATGTCACCTCACACCTGCATGAGTGTGTGAATGCCCCAGAGTCTGTGAACATGTCACCTCACACCTGCATGTGAGTGTGTGAATGCCCCAGAGCCTGTGAACATGTCACCTCACACCTGCATGTGAGTGTGTGAATGCCCCAGAGTCTGTGAACATGTCACCTCACACCTGCATGTGAGTGTGTGAATGCCCCAGAGTCTGTGAACATGTCACCTCACACCTGCATGAGTGTGTGAATGCCCCAGAGCCTGTGAACATTTCACCTCACACCTGCATGAGTGTGTGAATGCCCCAGAGCCTGTGAACATGTCACCTCACACCTGCATGTGAGTGTGTGAATGCCCCAGAGCCTGTGAACATGTCACCTCACACCTGCATGAGTGTGTGAATGCCCAGAGCCTGTGAACATGTCACCTCACACCTGCATGTGAGTGTGTGAATGCCCCAGAGCCTGTGAATATGTCACCTCACACCTGCATGAGTGTGTGAATGCCCCAGAGCCTGTGAACATGTCACCTCACACCTGCATGTGAGTGTGTGAATGCCCCAGAGCCTGTGAACATGTCACCTCACACATGCATGTGAGTGTGTAAATGCCCCAGAGCCTGTGAACATGTCACCTCACACCTGCATGTAAGTGTGTGAATGCAAGCATGTGCATGTGTGTCTTTGCAGACATGAATAAATTAAGACTCTATAGACGGGGATTATTATCCTGGATTATTCAGGTGGGGCCAATGTGGTCACAAGCTCTTTATAAAGAAAGAGAAAGGAGGCAGAGAAGAAGATGTGTGATCGAAGCAGGGGTCAGAGGGGTGTGGTGTTCTGTACAGAAATATGCCAGAGGAGAAGAAAAGACACACACACAATACCTTTAAGGATAAACAACCTTTATCCCATGTGCATGGCAATGTAGATATAATAAGCAAATGGTATAATAAGAAAATTGATATAAAAGCAGATTTATATAATAAGCAAATTGCAATGGGGAGAAGGAAAAATACACAGACACACACACACACACACACACATATATTTTATATTTGCACTCACCAGACTATAGAGGATTCACCACCAGACTGGGCAGCAACAGTCTGGACTCCGAGTCAGCCAGTCATCCGTGCACAGACAAGGAGAGGCCTCATGGAGCTTCAGCGCAGTCTGGGACCCCAGCTCTTTCTGTAATGAGTTGTTAGACATGAGGCCCAGTCACGAGGGTCCTTCGCGACTTGACTCAAGGAACACAAACAGGTCAACTTGTTTTTGTGATTGTCTGTTGTTTCTCAATAACTGACATAATGGAATAGATTGAAATAGAGGTTTCTCCAAGGCAGAGCTGGATGAACGCCGGGGCTCACACAACCTGTTCTGGCACTTGGTGACCATCGTCTGTGTCCGTGTTCAGTTGAGTTCACTTTAACATTTAACTTCTCCTCCACATGTGGCCATGAGCCAAGGGATGCGGGCGGCCTCTAGAAAAGGTAACAAAGTGGATTCTCCTTTGGAGCCTCCGGAAGGAACTCATCCCTGCCAACATGTTTGTTTTAGCCCCGCGAGACTCATTTCAGACTTCTGACCCTCTAGACTATATGAAAACACAAGTGTTGTTTTAAGTCACTAAATTTGTGATAATTTGTTGTAGCATCAATATGACACTAATACATTGGCTTAAGAAAATAAGAATAATGTTTATTCAGGAAGCCTGTGTCCTGTGTGCATTATTTGTGCATGTAAATGTAGATATGTTGGTGTGTATGCAGCATTTGTCTGTGTGTGCATTTGTATGCGTGAATGTGTGTATGCATATGTTTCTGGGTGTGCATTTGTATGCAGTGAGCATTTGTGCATGCATGTGAGTGTATGCATGTGTGCATTTGTTTGTCTGTGTGCACTTGGTCACCACGTAAAGTGCGCTTTAACTGAGGGCTGTGGTCAAGAGATTTGAGGAACACTGACCAAGTCCCGCCTCCTCCCACCTTAGGCCCCACGACCTTCAGGGTTCTGGGTGCTGTCCAAGTTTCAGGAGTCATAGTGGTGCAGAAGACAGATTCTGCCCTTGTGTGGTTGATAAGCTAAATGAAAGTGGACAGAAAATATTTCTCCCACTTCCGTCTCAGGGAAGCCAACCTGAGAATATATTTTCATCATCTTTCTCTGGGATCTGTCCCCATATCAAAGTTTCTCCTTGTCTGAAAACTCTCTGTAAATTGTAAAGCAAATCTCTCTTGCTGCAGTTTAAGCCTAGGTCAGACTTTCTCTTATGGAAAAGAAGAGACGGGATGTCTAAATTCATGCCTGCTCCCGACTTCAGGAGTTTGCCCAAAGTTGTAGGGCTTGATGTGCCCTCTCTTCTGTCCTCTGCCTAGCCAGAATTCTTATTGATGGTTTAAGACCAAGCTTGACTCCCACAGCTTCCAAGAAGCCCTCCTGGATTTCTCTAGCCCTTTCTGTTTCCAGGACTCATAGCACTAGCTGTCACTCAGCCTCAGTGGGCAAACTGACCACTTGTAGTGAGAACCAAACCCTAAAGACCCTCCCACTGTGATTGCTCAGTGGTTTTGGTCTACTTTTTCCCCTGGGGTTGGAATACTTATCCTGAGTTTTCACACTTTACCTTCTGGGGCTTCAGGGTCTCCTCACCTTTCCTTTGCTCCTTTTTAGTCAGTCAGGCCTATGCATGATTTCATCAGAGTCCAGCTGGACACAGGCAGAATGAGCCAGTTCTTGATTTGGGAATTTTAACAGTAAGGTCTTGTGAAGACAGAACAGCAAGAGTTAGAAGAATGGATGGGGGGAAGAATCATCCTGTTGCCCAGAAACTAGATAGATTCTTCTACACTTAGAATTGTGAGTGGAAGAACCATGCTCAATGGCACATTCCTAAGGTGATACAGCTTCTACAATAAATCTCAAAATGTTAGTGGTTTAACCAACACAAGTTTATTTTCATTTACATGAAAGTCAAATTGGTAGCAGGGGGAATGGGGATGGAGTGCAGGAGGCTCAGCTCCATGTAGTCACTCAGGGCCCCAGGCTGATGGAGGCAATTCCACATTAACATGTAGACCCCCAGGTTCCTGGGTGTTGACAACCAGGTGCTTGATGAAATAAGAGAGAATAGACAGTGATGCTGGAAGATTTTGTGGGCTAGGCTTGATGAGTACCAACATCACTTCTTCCTATGTAGAGCTGGTTAGACCCAGGCCACATGGACACAAGGAAGAATGTGAAATGCAGTTTAACTGTGGAAGGGAAGAAAGGTAAATGGGTGTGATGAATGGTATTCAAGAGTGTGAAACATTGTGAATGGGCATGACTTTTACTGAGAAGATAAAAAGATATTTTGTACCTACCACTAGAAAGAAAAGATGGCCCTGGACAGGTGCTCAACTCACCCTTTCTTAAGCATTGAGAATGTGTATGTAGACTCCTACAGGGTCATCACCCAACAGCAGGACAACCCCAGGGGTGGAAGGGAAGATCGTCCCATTACTTAGACTAGAATTTGCAACGAGGGGCTCATGGGTCTGGTTTGGGTCATCACTCGCTGTGGAACCCATCTCTGTGGATGAGGCTGTGACACAGGCAGAATGAACCAGTTCTGAGTTTGAGAGTTTCAACAGCAAGGTCTTGTGAAGGCAGAACAGGAAGACTTAGAAGAATGGATTTTCCAGGCTGGAGCCCGTATCCATCCCCAGAATCATGAACTGACTCAGCTTCCCGACCCATAGCTTAGGGGCAGGTTCCTAAGGGAAAATCGTCCACAGGCAAAACCAACAGGTGTCCACTGTAACTGCAAAGGTAAGACTCACCTCCAGCGGCAGTCCATACCCTCCTCCTGTCCTGGTAGGAGGGCTTCTCGGCACTGGGGCGGGGTAGCGCCTAAGCCTCCGAGAGAGCCATGCACCTACAAGAGGCGGGGCTGCCAGCATTTCACAGCAGCTGCTGCCGAGAATGGCTTCTGTCCTCTGCGGTACTTCTAATTACGTAGATATGAAGAGGGCGGATCGTATCTAGATTAACAGCTAAGAATAAATAGATTTTGCATGATTATTGTTAAACTTTTCTTGCCGTGGTGCAATTTGGAGCTGCCTAGATACAGAGCCACAGCTGCAGGGCACCCAAAAGAATCCTGTAATCAGCTAACAAGGAGAAGTGATTTTTAACTCCCTCCTCTCTCTGGTTGTCTTTTCTTTCTTTAACCAATCCTCATCTTCCTTTATTAAAAAATAAGAATATAAATATTCATCCAGAGCCAAGGAGAAAACGAAGAGAAGAAAAGAAAAAGGAAAAGAAGAGGACGGGGAGGGCTTAAGAGCAGGAGTCTGGCCAAGACCACTTGGAATCGAAGTGCCGTCCTGGCCGTTGACTTACTGTGAAGCTTTTGGGAAGGTGTCTTAATATCACTGCACCTTGGTTGTCCATTCTGGAAAATAGGGGTGATAATAATTCTAACCTTGTAAGATTGCGGGGAGGATGAATTGACTCAGACAGAGTCAATTCTGAACAAATGACCATCAGATTGAGGAAAAGGAAGCAGAGAGGATGGGAAAGAGGAGAAGGAGATCTGAGGCAGGAAAGCCTATTCTACAGGAAGAACTTAGGCGGGGACTGAGTCGGCAATAGCAGCTGCTCTTCTCCTCAGGTTACCCAGAGATTTGCATGTGAAGCAGAAAAGCATTTCAGTTCCACAATTTAGTGAACAAAAATTGCAGCTTTTCTTAAGTTCACTTATCTCTCTTGGGAAGTACCTAAGTCTCAGATGATCTGAGATGCCCAAATGCTATAGACTTAATGCTTCTGTCCCCATAGAATTCATATGTTGAAACCTAATTCCCAATGTGATGGTATTTGGAGGCAGAGACTTTGGGAACTGATTGTAGAGTGGGGCCCTCAGGAATGGGATTAGTGCCCTTATAAAAGAGATCCCAGAGAGCTGCCTTGCCTCTTCCACTACGTGAGAGCCAAGACAGCCATCCATGAACAAGGAAGTGGGTTGTGACCACTCAGTCTGCAGGTAATTTAATCTTAGACTTCCAGCCTCCAGAGCGGTGAGCAATAAAGTTCTGCTGTCTATAAGCCACCCAGTTCATGGTATTATATTAGAGCAATGCAGATAGACTAGGACACCATCCCTTTCCCTGGCATTCTATGTTCCAGGGAGCCAATAGAACATGAGTGAGGTGTTACTGAGGAGCGATTGGGGGTGGACTGTGAAGCCACACTGCCTGGGACTGAACCTTGCATCTGCTGCTTATCATCTGTGTGGCCTTTGCAAGTTACCGGGCTTCTCTATGCCCCTGTTTCTCCAACTGCAAAATGAAAATAATTAGAGGATGTAATGCAGATTGCTGTTTTGAGGATTAAATGAATTCACACAGAGTCAGTTGCACGCATGACTTCAGGGAGCACCATTTACATAAAAATATTTACATGAAATATTTACATGAAACATACTGTAAAGGATCCTCTGGAGCACAGAACATGCCCTGTAAAATGTAAAGTCATCCCACCCATGTAGGAGAGCACATGCCAGCCTCATCTCCCATCCCAATGTGTGCAAACCAGTGAATGGCTTTGCCCAAAGCCAGGTCCAACCATCACTCTTCGACACTTCTGCCTAAAGCAGCCCAAGGAAAGTGCCCTGGTCTCCATGCAAAATGGGTGCTGCTAATGAATTACTTACTGGTGTCTCAGAGACATCTGAATTTCTCTTCCATGAGTCTCCTTTCCACTAGGTGACATGGAACCTCAGATTCCCATGCATTTGGGGTTAAAATGCATTATTCAAAGAGAGTTATTTAAATGTGCATGTTTAATTTTAGAGGGGATGTAGCAGCTGATTATGAAATAAGAATGAATCAGTTAATAGAGGAACACACAGTAATGCCTTAGTCCACTTGGGGAGCCTTAAGTCCCAGTGTGCAGGGCCTCCTTCCCCCTGAAATCCTGGTTTGTTTGGCTTGAGGGATATAGCTCAGACTTGAAGTCTTTTAAAAATCTCCCCAGGTTTTTCTGGTGTGCAGCCAGGGTGAGAAGCTGAACCTTGAGTGAACAGGACCAGACCTATCTGTCCTGATGGAGGAGGCAGGAGGGGCTTTGGCAGGAACGGGGCTCAGTGAGGACAGGTACAGGTGTGGAGGATGTGCCAGCAAAGGAAGCGGGTTGATGCTCCCAGTCTCAGGGCTATGAAATTCCTGCAGACTGCTGGCAGCATTGGGGCAGGGGAGAATCCCATCATTTATCAGAGGTCCACATTTCCTTCTAGGGAAGTCACATTCTTGTGCAGGACCCTCTTAATTAGCTTCTCTCCAGTGTCCTCCCACATCCCCCTCCTTCCTCCCTCACTGCTACCCCACTGGCCTTCTCCCCATTTCTGGAACAGAAATTCTTCCCTATCGGGGCTTCGTACCTGGGCTTCCTCTGCCCACGTGCTCCTCTCCCATAGCTTCCCAATGCTCAGCCAATCGGGTGGAGGGGGCCAGGACTTCACAGTCTTCAGTGGAATTATCCCTCCCCAGAGGTCCTCCTGCCACCCCGTCTAAGCCAGCTCTGCCCCAGCTCCCCCATCACTTCATCCACCTGCCTTCCTTGTCACCCCAGCACCTCACACTCTCTGAAATCTCCATTTTTATTCTAATTGTTTATGAGCTCTCTCCTCCCTGGGATATAAGAGACTTCACAAAAGAGACTGTCTGTCTTGTTCACCCTGATAACCCTGACCTCTAGAACAGTGCCTGGAACATAGTAGGTGTTCAATGCACATACAGTGGATGAGAAAATAAACAAATTTTAGGTATGTATTTTTTTTTGTGTTAAAAAACATATATCATAAAATTTACTGTTTCGGTCATTTTAAAGTGAACAATTCTGTGACATCAATAAATTCACCATGTTGTGCAGCATCACCAGCCTCTAGTTTTCCACCCAAAACTTTTCCATCACCCCTGTTGGGGCTCAGGACACACCACCCCAAAATATGCCTGGAGGAGACCAGAATATGCCACCCCGAAATATACTTCTTTGGCATATTTTGGAACTGATTATTTTGAGAAACTGCAGACATGGGAGTAGCTCTAAAAAGCTGCCCTTTGGTAAAAGAAATTTACATCTAGACAGGAAATCTACATCAGTAAAAGTATCCACTCCTGGAAAACTTTTACTCCCCAAGAAACCTTTCATCTGTGTAACAACGCAGTCTTTTTTCATGGCACGTTTTTCTCCCCTTACCCTCCCAGAACCTGTCTCCATGCACCTCCCTTCCCCCTGCAGCCCATAAGAAGCTTCACGTCCTCCTTCCTTGCTATAGCTCGGGAGATGCTGTATAAGCTTCAATCACCTGGCCCTTCTTTCTTCTTTGAGCCTCATATTTTTGTGGGACTCCCATACATAAGTCTCCCACATGTAATTAAAACTGTTTTTCCTGTAAATCTACCTTATGTTAATTTGTAGCCCAGGCAAAAGACCTAGGATGGTGAAGGAAAGCCATTTCCCCTTGTCTTCATTCCCGAAGGAAACCCGGTACCACCACTACCCATTAAGCATCATTATTATTTTCAATAGTGAGAGGCCTTTCATCTTGACAGTTTGTAACAAATAACAATGTTTAATAAATATTTTCAAGGATGCATTTTTCCTTTCTCAAGAGCTGGCAATCCATCCTGATATTGCTACATCAATGTGCTAAGCTTCTTCAAGATCCCTGTGCAGACTGCATTAGGCTTGTAAATTCAACCAGCTGTGGAGTAAAACTCACGGAAAGACTGTCCTCCATAGGTTCCTCACATATTTCAAAATCCCTGGGGCAACATACTCAAGACTTTATCATTTAAAATTGAGGTAATAGGCACTTCACATTTACTGTTTTATGCTTAGGAAGTTATATTTGGAATTGGAAGTCAAAATCTCTGAGTGCCCATAACAGCTTTGATTTTATTGCTGTGAGATTTTTCCCCAAGTAGAGGAAACACAAGTAGTTAATGTTTAAGTAGCATTTGGGACAGCTTTTGCATTGGGGAAAATAAAATACAGAATTGGCTAAGTGGAGGGTGATTCTACTTGGGTGAGTTAAAGGCTGAGGTGGTTGGAATGCCAGCCACACAGCTACCTTCTCAACTCCAGGGATGGGACAGGTTCTAGAACACTGGGTGAGGAGTTTGACTGTCCAAGGGGAAGTCACAGCTAAGGGACACAGCTGAATTTAGCGGGGAAGCCTCAGGGATGAGTGAGGAGTTTCTATGTGGTTCTGTGGTTGCTCTACTGGGTGGCTTTAAGGAAGTCAGTGAGACTGTGTGGTTCAGTTCCTTTGTCCATCAAACAAAGATAAAGCCTCCTCCTCCCGCCTGCTCCACACCACTCACGGTTCTGCCGGCTGCATAGGGAGCAAGGCTAGGGAGGCCTTAGGAAACTTACAATCATGGCAAAAAGTAAAGAGGAAGGACCGGGAGGAAGAGAGAGTGCCACACATTTTTAAACAACCAGATCTCATGAGAACTCTATCATAAGATGGCCCTAGGGGCACAGTGAGAAGACACTGCCCCCATGATCCGATCACCTCCCCCAGGCCCGTCCTCCAGTGCCAAGCCATTAGACACTGCCCCCATGATCCAATCACCTCCTCCAGGCCCGTCCCCCAGTGCCAAGCCATTAGACACTGCCCCCATGATCCGATCACCTCCCCCAGGCCCGTCCTCCAATTTGACCTGAGATTTGGGTGGGGACACAGGGACACAGCATATCTCCTTGCTTCTGCCTTGACTGGAAGCTATGGAAGGCATTACCAGAAGCTGAGCAGATGTTTGTGCAGCCAGCAGAACCATGAACCAAATCAAACTCTTTTCTTGGTAAGTTACCCAGCCTCAGGTATTCCACTACAGCAATGCAAATGGATTAATGCACTGGACTTTCAGCCTCCAGAACTGTGAGAAATTCCTTTGCTTAAGCCGCCCAGTGTGTGGGCTGCACTTTGCTTGGCTTAAGCTGCATTTTTCTGGCAGCCCCAGCAGAAGAAGAGCAGTGCCTTCATGGAAACAGTTGAAGCAAGAGCCTTCCAGCTGCTCTCTCTGGAAGGAAGTGCATTTTCTGCGGTTACACACATTCACACACACACACACACACACACTTGCACATGCACTTTTGCCTCTAAGGAAAATACACCATCCATACTAAAAGCCTGTGGATAATGTCAAGCACTTCAGAGTTTGAATTCTGCATTGCATTATCGGGCCTTGAGGGAGACGGAGGCAGGGAGGCCTAGCTGTAATTCTGGTCCTCTCCTTTAATTCTGTGACATGGAAGAGAAAAAACAAAGCAGGAATAGTCACCAGGCGAGTGGTGATGGCGTGGCGATTTGCCCGTCGGGTGTGGAAGCATCTTCCTGAGCTCTGATAATTTTACTGCATGGCTTTGGTGCAGAAACAGGCAGCTGCATGAAACAGAAATGGCTAACTTAAGTACACAAATGTTACATTTTATATTTGAGTCTCACTGTCCTTTAGCCAAGACAGTCCCCGCATCCTGTCTACCAGGTGCTCTGAGGACGGTGGTCGGGTAAATTGGTGCAGAGGAATGGCCGGCTTGGAGCGAGAGAACAGGGGCTGAGGAAGTCCCGGGAGGAGATGTGGCTTCCTGGTCTCTGATTGCCGGTGGTCCTCCTTTTCCAGGTATGCCCTTCGTCATAAAGTATTTGGGAGGACTTCACCATCAGCTTAAAAGACCTACCCTAGAAACAGAGAGCTCACTCTGTTACTGATGAGATACCACGGTGGCCGCCACATGAAGGACAGCATGTTTCTATGTGTCTGACCCATTTTTCCCAAAGGGTTATGATCAAAGCATCCTGATCTCCTTTGGAATTTATCTCTCCCATTTCTCCCCTCCTCTTCCTTCCCTCCCGTCTTCCAGCTTCCTTTCTCTGTCTCTCCACTTCTCACTCTCTCTCCTTCTTCCTCTTCCTCCCCATCTCTCTCTCTCTCTCTTCTTTTTCCTGTAAAGCTCCTAATAGCTTGTGGCTTTTTCTCGCTTGTAGAATGATTTAAATTCTATACGCTAAGTCAAAATTCAAAAGTCAACCCCAAACATCATGTTCCCCCACCCTGCCCACTGAGGAAAGCCCACCGTCTTTAGCTTCTACTAGAAAATCAGCATCAGCCTAAATCTTCTCCAATATTGTCTACCACTGAGAGGAAAGAGCAAAGTTCCAGCTGAGAGGTCCGTGCCCGAGACTGCCTAAGGAAAGGAGAATGCCGAACACTGCTTATGTTCATGTCTGCTGAGTCAGGTAGCGGGGTTTGCTGAGTCAGGTAACGTGTCTGCTGAGTCAGGTAATGGGGTTTGCTTGAAAACTCACCTCGGGAGGCCTGGGGAGGGGCAGATAGAGAAGACAGAAGATGGAGTGAATGTGAATAGTTAAGAGGCAGATATTGCCCACGCTTCTGCCTGTGTCCCTTGCTTGGCTGGAAGAGTGGATTGATATTCTGAGGTTCTCGCCCAGAGCATTTCCTCCCGTCTATTCCTGGATGAAAATCAATACTCGCTCTTGATCACCTGGCAACATTGACCACGCTGACTGTTCAGCTTCAGCACTGCACAGGTGTCTGATAGCTGGTGCATCACTAATGGACTCATCCCTCAGAGGGCAGGAATGTGGCACGATAAGCCTATGCTGGCATCCCTGGACCGAGTGCAAGGCCAATTAGTGGAGTCAGAAAACATTTTCACCATGATTAGCCAGCCCGAGGATGCTTCAGGTTCCTTGCACTCTAGGTGGCAGCCAAGTCAGGTATTTGAAAAGAGGGTTGATGTGAATCCATTTGCATGTTCTAAATTTGTCAGCCTGAGTCTGGTGCCCATCACTTCAGGGAAGGCATGAGGAAATTTTACTTGATTTCCCAAAGTATTGCTCCAAGTGGAAGTTCCCTTTTCGGGAGAATATGCAACTTTCATAGGGAAGATCACTCTCGTCACTGTCACTGGTGCTGGAGAAGAGCATCTTTGCTTGGCCTTAGGTTCTCAAGCCTCCAGCTCCTCCTGGGTGTGGGGCCAACTGAGAGGCAGTTCCTGGGTGGGAAGCACCAGGATTCTTTGGTGGTTCCATGTTACAAATCTTCCCTAGGCCCGGAGTCAACTGCAGCACATCTAGCTGTGCCTCGAGCCGACGGTCTCAAAGAGCAAAAATCAAATCACCCACAAAAATAAATTGTTCATTTTCCAGTCATTTAGCCTCTATTGACTTCATTTGGCTTGGGTGTCTCTGTCTCTCTTTTTTTTTTGGTTTTGTTTAGACGGAGTCTCTGTCACCCAGGCAGGGGTGCGGAGGTGTGATCTCAGCTCATTGTAACCTCTGCCTCCCAGCTTCAAGTAATTCTCCTGCTTCAGCCTCCCAAGTATCTGGGATTACAGGCTCCCACTACCGTGCCGAGCTAGTTTTTGTATTTTTAGTAGAGACAGGTTTCGTCATGTTGGCCAGGTTGGTCTTGAACTCCCAACCTCAGTTGCTCTGCCCACCTCGGCTTTCCGAAGTGCTGGGATTACAGGCATTAGCCACTGTGCCCGGCCTCATTTGGATCTCTTAACAAAACTTGAATTTTAAAAATATTCATATTATATATTAAAGCAATTAAAAATGGCCATGTGCTGTGTTTAAAACATCAAATCCTGATTCCTCTCTAACCAGTTGAGAGTGATCTTTAGGCAGGAGTCTAGGCAGAGTTGATGCTGAAAGCCCTCTCCTTGCCTTGATCATGTAATGAAAGACGTCCTGACCCTTCCTGTCCTGCATATTCAGCTGGGGGTCCTCACCTCTGAGAAGCCTTCCTTGGTGTTGCCTGTAGACCAGGCACTTGCCTGTTTTTCACTGTGCCCTGGGGACACACAGAAGGTGAGGTCCTGAATGTCAAGGTCAGGCCCTAAATGCTGCACACAGAATCTGATTTACATGGTGCTTAAAGAGAAAGGAGAAGGGGCCGGGAGCCACGGAGACGATATGAGTGTGATGGTTAATACCGAGTGTCAACTTGATTCGACTGAAGGATGCCGAGTACTGTTCCTGGGCGTGTCTGTGAGGGTGTTGCCAAAGATTAACATTTATGGGCTCAGTGGACTGGGAAGGCAGACCCACCTTCAGTCTGGGTGGGCTCCGTCTAATCAGCTGCCAGCATGGCTAGAGTAAAAGCAGGCAGAAGAACCTGAAAAGACTCGACTGGCTTACTCCCCTAGCATACGTCTATCTCCCATGCTGGAGGCTTCTGGCCCTCGAACATGGAACTCCAAGTTCTTCTTATTCTTTTTTTTTTTCCCCGTTCTTCATCTTTGAGACTCTCGGACCTTCAACCGCAGACTGAAGGCCGCACTGTCAGCTTCTCTACTTTTGAGGTTTGGGACTCGGACTGGCTTCCTTGCCCCTCAGCTCGCAGATGGTCTATTGTGTGGAAACTCACCTTGTGATCATGTGAGTCAGTCCTCCTTAATAAACCCACGTTTACACATACATCGATCCTACTACTTCTGTCCCTTCAGAGAACCCTGACTAACACAATGAACAAGTGTGTGTGAGGCTGTGTGTGAAGGGGAGAGGGATGATGAGGACACCTTTAGTGTCATGAAGGTAGAAACACTGGGGGAGAACAGAAATATTTACTGGAAATTCACTAATTCTGGTCAAATAGAAATCATTGTCTTTTCTTTCCATGAAATTTTCAGCAAAATCAGAAGTGTTTGATCATGTTTTATGGAATAGATTTTTGGGAAGGAATGAAATTAATGTTGCTTGAAACTGTTGAGCACTTAGTATGCACCACTGCATTCGTCTGTTCTCGCATTTGCTATGGACACCTGAGACTGAGTAACTTATAAAGAAAAGAGGTTTATAATCGGCTTATGGATTTGCAGGCTGCACAAGAAGCATGGTACTGACACCTGCTTGGCTTCCGGGGAGGCCTCCGGAAGCTTCCAATTATGGCAGAAGGCGAAGGGGGAGCAGGCACACCCCATGAGGAAGGCAGGAGCAGAGCATGTGCAGGGAGGCACCTGACACTTCCAAACAACCAGATCCTGTGAGAACTCACTCACTATCGCAAGGACAATACCAAGAACTCCGCCTCTATGATCCACTCACCTCCCACCGGGCCCCACCTCAACAATACCATTTTAATATGATATTTGAGTTTGGACACACATGTCAACCATATCAACCAGGAGCCTTCTTAGGACCTTGCTTGTGTCAAAATGTTAAAGCATCACAACAAACCTGTGAGTTATTATCACCATGCCCATTTTACAGAGGGGAGCCTGTGTGTTAGGCAGCTGTCTCAAGGTCCCCACAGACAGTTAGTATGGGACCTGGTGTACTGGTTTCCTGTTGTTGCATAAACTTAGTGGCTTCAAACACTACACATTTATTATTTTCCAGTTCTGGAGGTCAGAGGTTTAAAGTCAAGGGGTGGGCAGGACTGTGTGTCTTCTGGAGGCTCTGGCAGAGAATCTGTTTCCTTCCTGTTTCCAGCCTTTAGAGGTAGCTGACATTCCCTGGGTCATGGCTCCTTCCTCCCTCTTCAAAGCACCTCCCTCCTACCTCTGCTTCCATCATCCCATCTTCTTCTCTGACTCTTCTGGCCTTGTGAGGACCTTGGACCCAACCAGATAATCCAGGATAATCTCCCACCTAAAGATCTTTAGTGTAACCACATCTTCAAAGTCCCTTTTGCTATGCAAGGTCACCTAGTCACAGGTTCTGGGGGTTAGGATCTGGACATCTTAGAGAGCCATTATTCAGCCTAACAGAGCTGGGATTTGGACAAGCTGGTGTTAGTCCCAGAGATCTAATTCCTAACCACCACACCATCCTCATCCCAGCGGAGTTAAACCAATGAATCATACTTGATGGTTGACAGAGGCTGGGTGGCCAATGCAGAGAGATCTAGACTACATTTGTTTAGTAAAAGACAGAATATGCAGCGTGTTAACTGGCCGGGTAGACGTTCTTCTTAATTGTCTCCATACCAGCTGGTCATTCGAGCTTAGCATTTGGGGTCCAAAGAGGGTTTTCTAGCAGCCAGCCAAGAGCCTTTATGTTGGAAGACAGTGAGGAGGATTTGTAAAAATCCTTCCAACTGCAAATAACAGAAAAACCAACCCCAAATAGCTAAATGTCAAGGAAAATGTAGCATCTAAGAAATCAAAATGTCCTAAGTGGTGGAAGCTCCAGAAGAGGTTAATGTAGAGCATCTCCAAATAGAGTCTCTGATACTTTCTGCTTCCCTGGGTCCTCAGGTTGGCTGCCCTCACTTAGGCAGATGGGGCCGAAGTTCCAGGGCTGCTGTCAGGATCCAGCCATGTTCTGTGTGTCTTCTTTTCCAGCCTCTAGAGGCAGCTGACATTCCCTGGCTCATGGCTCCTTCCTCCATCTTCAAATCATCCCACCTCTGCTTCCATTGTCCCATCTCCTTCTCTGACTCCACCTCTTCCAGGGAACACCCAGCACATTTTCTCTCACATCTCATTGGTCAGATCCAGGTCACATGCCTACCCCTAAACCAACCACTGGTGAGGCAAGTGACACCATGATTGGCTTAGACTATTCTGGATCCTGATCTAGACATAGATGAGGTCACCTACTCTGAGGGGAGTGATGGATTTTGAGTCTGGAACCAACACCTTTTGCCACAGGCAGGAACAAAATGTGTGGGACAGGGAATGGGACCGAGTTGGAGCTCACTCCCAGACACACATTGTGGGGTTCAGGTTCATTCACCAGAAAGCACCTGTTGACTGAAGGAATTCAAATGGTCCCTGTGCGTGCTTGAAAGTCAGATTGTTCACTTCTTCTAGACCAGATATCCTTTGGATGGGGGAAAAACACACAGACACAAACCCATTTAGTCTGTACCACAACTTCAGTAGTAACTTAAAAAAGAGTTTCAACAGGAGTATTTGAAACAGGGATAATTACTTCTGAAATGGAAACTTTTGCCGTATCACTATTAAAAGTGAAGAGCAGTACTATTTTTTTATTTTGACTTTTTGATAGAGAGAAATATACAGTGAAATTCAGCAGCAGCGTCTCTGCTGCTCAAACAATATGATGCATATTGTTTCATAATGTGGCATGCTGTTTCATATTATTTCATAGTGTGTCATAGTGTTGCACATTGTTTTCATTTTGCTGCATGTTGTTTCATAGTGTTGCTTGTTGTTTTCATATTTGCACGTTGTTTCATCGTATTGCATATTGTTTCATTTTGTTGCATGTTGTTTCATAGTGTTGCATGGTTTCATTTTGTTGCATGTTGTTTTATAGTGTTGCATGTTGTTTCATATTGTTGCATGTTGTTTCATAGTGTTGCATATTGTTGCATGTTATATTGTTGCATGTTGTTGCATGTTGTAACATGTTGTTTTCATATTGTCTTATATTGTTGCATGTTGTTTCATACTGTTGCATATTGTTTTTGTATTGTTTCATGTTGTTGTGTATTGCTTCGTAGTGTTGCATATTGTTTTTATATTTCTACATGTTGTTTCATATTGTTGCATGCTATGTTGCATGTTGTTTTATAGTGTTGCATGTTGTTTTATACTGTTGCATACTGTTTTCATATTGTCTTATATTGTGGCATATTATAGAGTTGCATGTTGTTTCATATTGTCACATGTTGTTTCACAGTGTTGCATATTGTTTTCATATTGCTGCATGGTGTCTTCATTTTGTTGCATATTGTTTCATAGTGTTGCATGTTGTTTTCATATTGTTGCATGTTGTTTCATATTGTTACATATTGTTGCATGTTGTATTGTTTCATATTGTAGCATGTTGTTTTCATATTGTCATATTGTTGCATGTTGTTTCATAGTATTAAATGTTTCATAGTGTTGCATATTGTTTTCATATTGCTGCATGGTGTTTTCATTTTGTTGCATGTTGTTTTTATATTGCTGCATCTTGTTTCATATTGTTGCATGTTACATTGTTGCATAATTGTTGCATATTGTTTCTTCAGCAGAACAGCTTGGGGTTTTGAGAAAACAGACTTTTAACTCAAGATACTGTGACAAACAAATGCCTGACAAGAAATTTATTTATTTTTCTATTCAAAGCTCTTAAAGGGGGAAGGATTCGTAACAGAATCACTACAAAATTAGTTGTGTGTTTCCCTAGGGCATTGCAGTCCTTTGGCTAAGATTAATGAGAAGAGACACCTCTAATGATGAAATAGGCAGGAGAGGTGGTGAGAGTCTAGTCTGAAATCTTAAAATATTTCTCACAAGTGTGTGGCTCAGGTTCCATGTGACTCTCACCTTTCTCCATTTTATTTTGTTTTCAGGAAACTTCTCCTATCAACTCAGAAACCCCTCCAGGAAATGGATATGCCTTCCCTACATTCCATTCGACCCCTCCTACCAAGACAATCAGCACCCAGTAATGATCCAACTGTAATGATCTTTAGGTCTTGGGTATCATTACAGCCTGGGTTGAGCTGATGTGCAATACCATTACATACTCCTCAACTGGCCCCAAGTTTTAGAAGATCCTCAACCTTGTACTTGGAGGATTAATACATTCAGTGTTGGCTGTCATATTTTGAATAAGATTTTTCTCTCTTTAAATGTCACCTCTCCTCATGCATAACCATATAATTGTTTATAGGTCATGAGCTATAAAAGTCTAGCCTAAAGCTTACTCATTACATTTGAGTTGAGTGGAATTAAAAGTCTGGACTAGATAAGCATGAGAAATTTAATCTAAAAGTTAGATTTTCTTAGAAACATAGAAAAGAAGAAATATCTTTTTACTTTGACAAATTAATGCATGTTAGTGGGAAAAGAGGGGAGTATGATTCATCCATTTAGTCTACAGGATTTATCAATGACATAAAATGGTCTCCTTTTTTGGAAGGAGGTCAGGTATAAATGCAAGCCTGACCCCAGAGACCTTCTCTCTTTTGGCTTCAGGGAAAACCTCCAATAGCTCCTGGACAAGACTTGACATTCGCCCTCCCCTTCTCTTCTTCTCTCAGTCCTTACTCATCTGGCAGTGTGGGCTTGCCCTGTGTGACTCCCTCCTCCATCAATATTTCATCTACAGCTTGCATTGACCATGCTTTAAAATCCACCATGCTGGTGGAAATAACCCCAAATTGAGAGAACCCAGAGGCCTCAGAAGTGTCAATTCTGTGATTGCCTGAATCTCAGACCAGACACTTGCCATCTAGGCCTCAGTGTCCATCTTTATAATAAATTGATTACACAAGATGAGCACCAAGGCTGCTTCCAGTGCTGCCATGCAATGATTCCAAATTATAAATAATTCCAGCACCTTTTCATAAAGGGAACCTAAATTCTCAGGCTGTAATTCCCAGGCATGGTCAGGCAGACCCCATGATGGTCTCATCTTAAAAGTTTTAAAATGTTAAATAAAAAAAAGACTGTTTTAAAGTTGAACCCTGAAATCTCTGTTTTGGAACTTCAACCTCCTCCTTCAACATTCTGTGAGACTATTTGTGTGTGTGTGTGTGTGTGTGTGTGTGTGTGTGTGTGTGACAGTCTTGCTTTGCCATCCACTGGAGTGCAGGTGCAATCTCAGCTCACTGTAACCTCTGCCTCCTGGGTTGAAACGATTCTCCTGCCTCAGCCTCCCGAGTAGCTGGGACTACAGGCGTGCACCACCACACCCAGGTAATTTTTTGTATTTTTAGTAGACACAGGATTTCACCATGTTAGCCAGGCTGGTCTTGAATGCCTGGCCTCATAATCTGCCTGCCTTAGCCTCCCAAAGTGCTGGGATTACAGGCTTGAGCCATCTTACCCAGCAGACTATTTTTTTCTTAATCGTTGGGATTAAAGGCAATAAAGTGGGACCGAAGGAAATGAGCGCCCATTCGGGGACAGTCAAGTGCTGCAGGGATTGCTGGAATGGCTGTAGCTCTGAGCAATAAGGTTTATCAAGTATACAGACATCCAGGAGTCAAGAGTGCATGTCAAAATCTCAGACTCAGCACTTACACAGCGTCAGGGTACTAATACGTGGCAGTGACTGGTTTAAACTTGGGTTGTATGCCCCACATTAGGGTTCACAGGGAGGAAATTCCATCCTGAATATATGGAATGACAAAGTAAAGATTTAGAACCTTAAATGCAAATTCATGGGTGCTGAGAGAAAAATTCAGATAACAGCAAGAGCCAAGCATTGGCCGTTGCCCCCATCTTGTGTTCCCTCCATCCTGCAGTGTTCAAGGAGATAATGAATCCATACACTTGTGCACCCAGAAGCTCAGCAAGTTGTTCTTGAGAAAAGGAATCAGGTACGTCAATTTCTGTCCTAGTTGGGTGAATGGTGTTCTCCAAAAATTTATGTTCAACTGGAAACTCAGAATGAGACTTTATTTGGAAACAGGGCTATTGCACCTGTGACTGAGGTAAGAAGAGGTGATACTGGAGTAGGACAGGCCCTAAACCCAATCACCATTGTCCTGATAAGAAGAGGAGAAGACATTTGGAAGTGGAATAAGGTCATGGGAAGATGGAGACAGAGACTGGAGTGAGGCAGCCACAAACCAAGGGTCACTGAGGATTGCCAGGAGTCCAAGAAGCTTGGAAGAAGCAAGGGAGGTTCTTTCCTTGAGTCTTTGGAGGGGGAATGGCCCTTGCACCACCTTGATTTTAGACTTCTGGCCTTCCAAATTGTGAGAGAATATTAAACCCATTGACATGGAATATGAAGCCTATGGCTCAGTTTCTGGCAAGTGGCTACAGTAGCCCTGAAAAATTAACGCACATTTACAAGTCCAGAAACCCAAACCCAGTTCAAGGTTTGTGTGTGGTGCAGACATCACAGCACCTCCTTCCAAACTTTCAGATCCTGTTTTTCCTCACTCTCTCACTAACACTCCTTCCTCCATGTGTTTTAAGCAGATTCACTTGAAATGTGACTTTTACATTTAGCCTGAGTCACTCTTCCATTAGAGGTTGCTGTTTCAGAAAAAAGACAACAGAAAGATTAAAATCATTTGAATCTGAGCAGATTTATAAAATGCAAATTCAAAAAAGATATGAGAGATACAGAAACGTTCTGCTTTCTGTGGTAGTCTTCAAATACAGTCATTAATAATCTCATCTAAGAAGTCTGAGTTTGCAGAGACTTCCACACTGAAAGAAAGCTCAAGCTGCCTTTCTGGAGAAGCACTGGAGCTTCAGGTATGCAGCCCCGCCATGTGAATGACCTTGGTCAATGCCATGGGAGCAGAAGAACCGCCTAGGAGAGCCCTGCCCAAATTCCAGTGAAATAACACACTGAGAAATTATGAATTAAATCATCAGAAATGATAAGTTACTTTATGCCTGTAAGTATTCAAGTGACATGGCAATCAATATGCAAAGCAACACTTGTTCAAATTCCACAAAACTGGGATAGTGAGAAGTTTTTCATGAGTAGAATTCTCTCTGCCTTAGGATGGTCATTCTAAGGCTAAGAATATCCTTCATCAGCTAACATTGACTTTAGACAGTAAATCACTTTGAATCACTGGTTTTTAGCAAGGGGTAACTTCGTCCCCTCAGGTGATGTTTGACAATGTCTGAGGACATTTTTTTTTTGTCACATCTGGGAGAGTTGGTGCTGGTGGGTAGAGGCCAAGGACCCTGCTAAGCATTCTGCAATACACAGGATCCTTCTCCCCAGCAGAGAATCATCTGTCCCCAAATGTCAACAGCACACCATAAATATAAATTCCAGTAGAATATGATAATAAATATAAACAGTGCTGAGGTTTAGGATCACAGTTTTGGCTCATGTGGTCCTGTAATTTTTTTTTTTTTTTTGGTATTTAATTCTATATATTTGACAATCACCACACATTTATAATTTGTAAACTTCTCCTTCTAGTCTTCTAAAAATAGAATTATGTTGATCAACACCTGATAGGATTGTAAGATAAAAATAAATCAATGAATAAACAAGGAAAGACATACACTTAAAAACAGAGTGGGTTTCTTTTGTGTGTGTTAGCATTGGCTGGGAAGGTTGTATAGAAGTTTTAAACACAAAGTGATATTTTGTCACTGTTCTTACTTAATTATGTGCAACTTTTTTTCCAATTGGTTAGTTAAAATTAAATATAAACCAGGTGATTTGTAAATATGTTAAAGCTGTTTTATTTGCTGCAGACATGAAGGAATATGGAGCTAAAAAGGCTGGTGAAGTTGAAAGCTGGGAGACGAAAACACCTTGGTAATGAAGTGTTTTGTCCCGCCACCAGGCATGCGTGACGGTGATGAGAACTTCTGAGGTCGAGGGCTAACAGTGCTGGTCAGGGATTGCCTTTGAAGCCATGTGGTTCCTCCCTGTGCAACCATCTGTGAGTGGGGCCAGAGGGCTCAGTGGCAGGACTTGGGGTCCAGGTCAGAGAGCAGAACTGCCATGTCTCAGACCCCCAGATAAGCTACTAACTCCTGCAAGATGGGAATGGTCGATGAGTATCCAGGGTTCCCCTGTCTGACTTTGGGGACCTGTGCTGGCCCAGATGAGAGACATCAGTGAGGCATGAAATAAAATACTTGGGTCAATGACAATAAAAGTCAGTGTTGCATTGTGTTGGATTTAACATGAAGAAAAATAGAAGTATGAATATGTCAAAGTAAGAAAATGTGTTCAATCTTTATTTGCTCTGGTGAGAGAATACTAAATATGCAAATTATCTTTAAAAATTGTAAAGTGATTAAATTGTGTAGAAATATTGAAAGGGAAAATACTGTTGTTTGTTTTAATTATTGACATTAATTGCTTCCACATAGGAGGTGTGTCATTTTTATGTTTGCCTGAATTCTGGCATCACCACTAGCTCATACAGCATTTATAAAAAGTTTTAAAAATTCTGCTTCTTTTTGATGACACGTTTCCTACTATCTGTCAGAAAATGGTTTTACTACACAGTCTAAACTTCACTGCTGGAAATAAACTTTTTATAATAAATGCTATATTTTAACAAATTGAAGTTTCTTTTGATTGTCAGATTTATCAGTATTTTATAAACCACAAATGAAAAAATGTTGCCAGTTACAAGTGCTAGATGCCATTGTTTTAAAATGTTTCCAAATTATAGAACTGTTAAAGTATGGGGAAAAAAACGTATCTTGGAACTGATGACTCGGGTGTTCCAAATCTATAATATTGACTGATTGTGAATATTGCCCCTTTATATGGGGAGATGTGGTGGGGTGCACATCGTGGCTGGCTGTTTGTGGTGGCCCTGTTGACTTTTAGAATTTAGAATCAATAGTCCTGTGCCTTTCCAGATCCTGGTGTCTGTTGATTCCACGCATCCTTCCTGAAGACAGGATTCACGCCCTAGAGCAGCAGGACCAATAAAAGTCATGAGTGAGACGGAACACAATTTCCAGGGTTCTGAGTGTGGGTTTTGCAGCACACAGACCCTCAGTCTGAGGAATGGGGAAGTCTCTTTAGACTTTGAAGGAGGCCACACCTGCTCTGCCACTTCCCAGCTGTCCCTCCAGGAACCTCCCCAAGCCTTGGTTGCCTCAGTTATGTAAATGTCCGTGATAACAATACACACCTGTGCCAGGGGTCTCTGAGCCCACCCGTAGACTAGATAATTCTCTAGGAAGAATCCTAGGACCCATCATATAGTCATACTTAGAGCTATGATTTATTACAGTGAAAGGATGCAGTGTAAATCTGCAGAGGGAAAAAGTGTATGGGGCAAAGTCCGGGGGAGACCAGGCACAAGCTGCCAAGAGTCTTCTCCCCCTGTGGAGTCACACAGGATGCACCTATTTTCTCCAGCAATGAGTTGTGACACCATGTGCAAAATGTTACCTACCCAGGAAGTTCTTTGGAGACTCAGTGCCAAGGGTTTTAATTATGGCTGGGTCAAGTAGGCATCTGCTGTCTGCCATGCACCAAAAATTTGGACTCCAAGAAAGAAGGCAGGTGTTAAGTAAGAGTGGACAAACTGCAGACATAATTCAGTTTCAGTGAGCCATCTTATCATTTAGGAAAAGTTTCGTATCAGTGTAGGGAGCTGTTGACCAGCCAATTTGCCAGATGCCAGCACAGGTCCAGTCTTGCAAGCAAATCTTTTCCAAGGACAGTAGGCACAGCTATTCTGTGTTAACTCCTTTCTTCCCAGCCTCCCTCAGGGTTGTTTGCAGATTCAATAAAATATTCCATGCAAAATGCTGTGCTCAATCAATGCTACCGAGATTTCCTTCTTTCAGAGTTCCCTGCAGATCGAGCCTGAAGTACGTATTGGCTAACATGCCAGAGTATGCAACACATTCTATCTCACAGGGAAATTAAAAAATCTAAATACTTTTCGTCATATATACATTTGCAGTAATTTTGGAAGAAAAAGTATAGATTTTTGCTCCTGTAAATCCAACATATTCTCTATTGGAATGTGATAGGAAATAATCCTATACATAAAATAATAGCCTTTCAGCCCCGGAAATAAATGATAAATTCACATAGCAAAAGGAAGTGTATTAGCAACAGTGCACACTGGAGTGTGTAGAAGAACGTTACAAGTAGCAGATAAAGGGTGTCTTGCGCCTTGTACAGTTTGTTATGAAAGCAAACACCAGTTCTGTAATGCACAGAATACTGGTGACTAATCAGCAAGCCACAGTATGAAATAAATGCAAATTAGAATGAGCTCCCCACTCTACTTGCAGGAAAAGCAAATAAAGCAACAATGACAACAAAAATTCCCGTACACGTGACTGCGTTCCCACCCCGGTGGCCATAGTGTATGTAGACAAATAAATATTTCAGTAAAAACAAATAGAAACACACAAGGGACAAAATAAAGAATCCAAATCACACTTACGTATGCAGCAAAAACAAATATTTTCCTGACTGCTGGTAGACCAGGAAGCCATGTGAAAAACAATTAAAATAATTCTAATAGAACTGGCATGTGTCCTAAGTAAAAGGAACTTCTTAGACCATCTATGTCTCTTTGAGCTACGGATTATGATTCCAAGATATAACATTTTATATCTAAAATGTAAAGTCAACACCTTAAATCCACGTCTCATTATCTGATTGGGTAGTCAGAAACAAAGAGTTGCCTGTGGCCAGGAGAAGTTCTCCTGGACAACAGTCCCATGAGGGCAAGTACTTTATCTTCCTTCTTCACCTCTGTATCCCAGTTGCCCAGAACAGTGGATGGCTCCGAGAAGTCACACAATACAAACTTGTTCAATGAATGGATGGATAGATGATTAAGATGGAATTTAAGACATTTGCATAAACTTTGGAGGAAGCACAATGAACTTATTCTAAGACATGGCAGAGGAGACTACCTAAGCAGTAAGCTCAGTAAGACTGTACCTAAGCAGTAAGTATTGCCTAAATCTCAAAGCTCAGATAGAGATTGTGCCTGCTCGCCTTGGAAAAGATCTGCTTGCAAGACTGGACCTATGCTGGCATCTGGGAATTTGGCTGGGCAACAGCTCCCTACGCGGATACAAAACTTTTCCTGAATGATGAGGTGGCTCACTGCAATAGAATTCTGTGTACAGTTTGTTCAGTCATACTCAACAGTTGCTTTACTTCCGGGACTCTGAATTTTTGGAGCATGGCAGGCAGAGGGTACCTACTTGACCCATCCCCAACAAAAACGCTGGGCACTGAGTCTCTAAAGAGCTTCCCTGGTAGGTAACATTTCACGCATGTTGTAACAACTCATTGCTGGAGGAAACAGCAGGATGTTGGGGTTGTGCATGTAGAGTGCATGTATGTGTGCATAGGCGGTTGTGCATGTGGAGTGCATGTGTTGTGGTTGTGCATGTGGAGTGTGTGTATGTGTGTGTGGTTGTGCATGTGGTGTTCGTGTGTATGTGCATGTGGAGTGCATGTGTATCTGGTTACGCATGTGGAGTGTGTGTGTATGTGGTTGTGCATGTGGTGTGTGTGTGTATGTGCATGTGGAGTGCCTGTGTATCTGGTTACGCATGTGGAGTGTGTGTGTATGTGGTTGTGCATGTGGTGTGTGTGTACGCCTGTGTATGTGATTGTGCATGTGGAGTGCATGTGTATGTGGTTGTGCATGCAGAGTGTGTGTATGTGTGTGTGTGTGGTTGTGCATGTGGTGTTCATGTGTATGTGCATGTGAAGTGCATGTGTATCTGGTTACGCATGTGGAGTGTGTGTGTATGTGGTTGTGCATGTGGTGTGTGTGTACGCCTGTGTATGTGGTTGTGTATGTGGAGTGCATGTATGCATTTGTATTTGGTTGTGCATGTGGTGTGCACATAGTGTATGCATGAGAGGGAGGCAGAGACAGAGATCAGGAAAAGAGCCATCATGTGCTATCTTTGAGTGTTAAATTTTCAGGTGATTTTTAAAGATGCAATTTTGGCAATAAACATGATTATAAAATAAAAATATGTTCATTAACATTTATTAATAACATCAAACCCACTTTGTTTCCTGAAAACACAAAGTCGCAGCTGAGCAATGAGCAGACAGGATGTTGGCTAGCTCTGGCCCTCAGGTGATTTTCCCCTCTCCATTTCCCAAGGCTGATGGATGTCACAATTTCAAGATGACTTGCAAATGCAGGACAGAAATGAACTGTGCCACATCGTCACACTCCCTAAGTGATGGACGTTCCAGGGCCTGTTTCTTGCAAAGAAAAGCTGCAATGTCTGGTTTCAGGCATCTGGTCACCTCCTCCCAACCTCCCCTCCTCTTGAGCCATATTTCACAGTTAGAGTTTCCCAGTCAGCCTCCCCTGTAAGTGGCTCCATTCACTGCTACTTGGAGTTAAGTTCAGCAGCTTGGATTGTATCTTGGAGGAGATGCCTTTAAGCCTGGAAGACATGCATGAAAATGAAGATTCTCTCCTCTAATTCGGTCCTGACAACAGTGTCTCGCCTGTGGCTCTTGCTGGACCACAGACAGGGCTTGGTGTCATACAATGACAATGGTGATTTGGCCTGAGAAATGGAGGCAGCATCTGGGGAAGGATGATGGCCTGACAGCCACAGGTGGCCAGGAGGGGGACTGCCAGGTCAGTGAAGGGCACCCTCTCAGAGAGACACTTCTGTTATAAAGACCAACCCTTACTCAGAAAGACTCTTGCCCCCCGAGAGAAATAGATGGTCTGTGGCTTGGGACAATATTACCCTGAGACAATATTAAAGTCCAGGGAGCTGGGATGAAAGATGGCCCAGCTTACCCTTGTCTGGACCTGAGGGATGAGTGTAGGTATAGGACCAAGGCTTCTGCCACAATCCAGGAAGAGATTGCCCAGGTGAGCACTTGTCTCCCCGGCCTCTTCCTCTTCCCATAACAATTTCCTTAGTGGTGCAATTTGGGCAAGACAGTGAAATGGTCTCTGCTTCAGCTTCATTATTAGTAGAGTGAAAATAATAACATTATTTAACTCAGAGGGATGCGTGAGGACTAAATGAGTTAGTGTATACAGAAGGACGAGCATGACTAGCACACAGACATACTCAATAGCTCCAGGAAACAGTTACTGTTCTTAGTTCCCTCCTCCAGAGTCCCCTGCTTGCTCTCATGTGACCAACACTCTAGCCTCCGCTGCTCTATTACTGGACAATGCAACTATTTTCCTTTAAGAGCTAAAATTCAGTATCTTCCATAGGAAGCTGAATTCTGGGAAGAAGAGGTTTTCTGAATATCGCCCCCCCGCCAAAAAAAAAGGAATTTTGAAGTTGAGAGACCTGTATTTTGACTATGTCTTATAAAGTTTTCTTTGCTTCAGATTTCTGACCTGTAAAATATGAATATTAATATTTACCTGTATGTGAAATTTAAAGGAGAAAAATAATAAAATATATAGAGCCATCTGGGTTCAAATCCTGGTTTGTGCAGAGTGGCCTTTCCTCTCCGTATTTCAATATTCAAATCTGTAAGTTGGAGGTAATAGAATGCATTTGGAGAAGTAATTGTAGTAATCTAGGAAAAAGGCTTAACCTAGTGCCTAGTGTACAGTCATTACCCAGTAGCAATTATTGTCATTAATGTTACTCAGAATCATACTACTTCAATATGCAGGACTCTCTCGGCTGCATGTGAAAAAAAGATTAATTCAAAATTGTTTAAACAAAATGAAAAAATTATTGATTTATGTAACTGGAAAATCCAGGAGTAGAATCCTTCAAGCTTCAGGCTGGAGGAGTCCAGATGCCAGACCTACATCATCAATAGCCTCCTGTATATCCCTATCTCTACATTTATCTCTCTGTTCATCTCTTAGTTCTGCTTTCTTCTGAGTGATCTCTCAAAGTGATAGATGAACATTAGCAGTTGTAGACCTATGTTCTTACCCTCAGATAATACTTATCTTTCCAGTAGTTTCAGGTAATTTTCTGAGTAACTGGAGTGTTAATAATTCATTAGGTCTGACTGGCTTTGCCTGGGCCACTTGCCCATCCCTAAGCCAATTCCTGCTTTGAGAAGGATGGGATGCTTTTTTTGGCCATGACTGAGCCATGTGCTCCCACCTGGTGGCAACAGTAAAGTTAGCTTACTTAACTGCCTGGCTGGAGTGGGCAGGGCCACACACATAAGGAAAATGTGGGTGCTGTCACCAGAGTAGATTGTTCTGGTCAGGAAAACTCAGTTGTCCTTTCATGACAAACAATCCTCATGTTCATCTCTTCATCACTTTGAGAAATCATTACAGAAGAAAGCAGAATTAACAATCCCAAAATCTCAGTGGTTTAACAAAATGAAGACTCCCTTTCAGTTCAGGGAGACTCCTTCAGGGAACTAGGCAATGGCTCATGCCAGCAAGAAACGTAGTGATCTGCTTGGTTCCATCTGGTGGCTCCACTGCCTCAAACTGGGGATGTCCATGGTTGTGAGGCAGGGAAAGCCAGGGCTGGAGGGTCAGACACTGGATCTTAAATGCTTTGGCCCAGAAAGTGACACGTCACTTGCCTTACACAAAGATCACGATGAATTGACGTTTTTGTTGCTGTACAACTTCTATTTCTCTGGTAGTTTACTTTGTTGTGAGGCCTATTTTATTTAACATTAATATATTCAATGCTTAATTTTGATTAATATTTGCATGATATGCATATTTATGTTTGTCTTTTTATTTTCAATCTGCCTATATCATTATACTTGAAATGTTTTGCTTGTATATAGCATAAGGTTGGGTAATACTTTAAATCCACTCTGGCACTCTCTGTTTCAATGGATGTATTTAAGATGTGTTTCATTCAATGGATGTGTTTCAATGGATGTATTTAAAACTTTTATATTTAATATAATTATTGATGATATGTTACGGCTCAAGTCTGACATTTAATTTTTTGTTTTCTGGTGGTGGGGGAATGATGGTTCCTTAAGGGAAAAAAATCAAAGGTTCTGTGTTCAGAAGAGAAAGGAATAAACGCTGGGCAGGTTCAGGAACAGGCAGCCTAAACAGAAACCCTAGCTTCATTGTACAGACTGCTAGAAAACATGGCTCCTGGTGCTCTATAGGGAGGGAAAGCAGCAAGCCTTTGTGTGAGAGCTTTGACCTACTCTCATCTTTATGTGCCCCGAGGAAGAACATATTCCCCAAGGATACCACTGGCTTATGGATTTGGGCCTTTGCTTGCTGCCAACATCAGGTTCCACAAACTGGGAATTGGAGGGAAGTTAAGCTAAGCTCTGGTGTAAACAGCATTCTTAGAGAAGATCTTGTCGTCACAGTCAGGCTGTAAACTCATTACCTGCCAGATTTAAATCATGGATAGATAGAATATGTGCCATTAGCTCAGGGATAAGTTAATAAGATAGTCCTTAGGCCAACGTTATCTTCAACCACTCCACGTAATGCGGATTTGATTGAAATTGCAGTCCTTCAGAAAATGACATCATTTTCTACATACTCACTTGAAACTGAAGCTGTAACTTTGATTTATAGCTCAATCTCCTGTGTACTAGAGTGATATTTTAACACAACAGACAAATGTCTTTTAAGATACTTTTTTATTTTCATTTTTAGTAGAGATGGGTTTTACCATGTTGGCCAGGCTGTTCCTGAACTCCTGGCCTCAAGTGATCCGTCCACCTCAGCCTCTCAAAGTGCTGGGATTACAGGCATGAGCCACCGCGCCCAGCCACTTTTGAGATATTTTAAAGAACTTTCACTTATATTCTTATTTAAAATGCCTAGAGTTTGGACAAATGCTACTCTTTACGACTGGGACTGATGGTTCCCATCATCTTGCTGTCCTCCTTGATGTCATGGGGCTGTGGTCAACATTGTGGAGCAGAATGATCACTTCCCCCTAATAATAATTGTTAACCTTTATTTACAACTTACACTGACTTAGGAATTTTATATGTTACCTGACATGAGGTCCAAGAATTGCACTATGATATTCTCCATTTTACTGACGTCATCTCTGAGGCAGACAATTGAGAAGGACGATGTCCACAGCGGTGGTGGAATGGATGTGTGAAGCGAGGCCTGGCTTCAGATCCTGTGAATCACAGAGTGTTTTCCATACAGGCAATTACATCCTCCGTGTTCTCCCACACCACTGTGGGAAGACTTACACTGGGCAGAAGGACTCAAAAACATTTAAGAAAGGGAAACGCTTACAAATGGGTTCTTAGGGTATTGGGTTGTATTCATTTCTCATTGTTGACATAACTAAGTACCACAAATTTATGCTTAAAACATCACAAACGATGCAAATTTATTCTCTTTTAGTTATGAAGGTCAAAATTCCAAAATGTCTCTTAAGGGGATAAAAGGAATGTGTTGGCAGCATATCATCCATCTCACAGGCTCCAGGGGAAAATCTATCACCTCGCCTTTTCCAGCATATAGACACCGCTGGCCCTCCTTGGCTCTTCTGTTCTCAAACATCCATCCCCACATCTCCTTCTGTAACTCTAACCCACCTGCCTCCCTCTTTAAGGACTCCTGTGATTACATCAGACCCAGCTGTAAAATATAGACACTAATATTCCTATCTCAAAGCCTTTAACTCAGTCACATCTACAGAATTCCTTTCACCATGTCAGATAACATTCAAAGTTTCTGTGATTAGGACACGGACGTCTTTGGGGTCATTATTTAGCTTACCACATAGGTGTGGTTGAAGCATTTGCTTTGCATGCCCTGTACAAATTTTTCTTTCTTCTAGGAATAGCAACACATTTTCCTTTGAGAAACCATGCATTCCTGAGGATGAACCCCAGTCTGAAGAATACAGAACCAATGGACTTTGAAAGACGGCATTCTAATTTTATCATTTGAGTAAAGTTGGATACAGCTTTAAGATTTTGAAATCTGCATAAATTATCTTATTGACACATGTGATTTGATGTAGTGTTACTGTCACCTGCAAACAAATATATTCCATCTGTAATTTTAATTTTGTGTTAGCACAAGCATTCAAAATGGTGGTCCTCAAAGGTAAGTCTTTTTATTTAGAAAGGATTTAGCCCATTCTTCCTGAATCTCAAAAAAAGAATCATCTGCCTTTTGAAACTCTCTACATAAATAAAAGATAAATTTTTCTAATGTCTTCATGAAAAAACAAAACAGACAATAGGGATTTCATAGAATTTGTGCTCAATAAGTGAGTGTAGAATTAATGAGTAAATGGAAGAGTAAATCTGGCTTCACAGAGCTACCAGTCCCTCTTCCAGGGGTGTGTAATGCAGCCGCTGAGAGCTGGGGATCTCGGGGCTCACTAGTCTGCATTTGAAGACTGGCTCTGTTGACTCACTGGAATCTCAATTTCCTTTGACTGTTAAATAAGAACAAATGTGTTACATGATCTTTGGGGCTGTGTGGATGAAATGTGATGATGTAAGCAGTCTGGCCAAAACCACAGTAGGATACCATTTCACCCTCACTAGGATGGCCAGAATTAAAGAGAAAACAGCCAGCGTTGGCAAGAGTATTGGGAGATTGAAACTGTTGCATATTTGCTGGAGTGAATGTAAAATGGTGCAACCACCGTGGACAACAGTTTGGCAGTTTCTCAACAAGTTCAACGTAGAGATACCATATGATCTAACAATTCCACTCCATATATAGTTAATACCCCCAAAACTGGAAACAGATACCCAAACAAATAGACGCACAGGTGTGTTCATAGCAGCATTATTCCAAATAGCCAAAGGTGGGCACAACCCAACTGTCTATCAATAGATGCACGGATAAATTGTGGCGTATCTACACACATGCTATTTAGTCATTAAAAGGAATAAAGTACTGATTCATGCTGCGACATGCATAAACCTTGAAAATATTGGGCTAAGTGAAAGAAGGCACACACAAAAGGCTACATATTATGGGCTCCATTCCTATGAAATATCCAGAATAGCTAAAGCCATAGGGATAGAAAGCAGGATGGTCATTTCTTATACTGTTTAATGAGTATAAGGTTTTATTTTGTAGTAATGAAAATATTTTGGAACTAGCTGTATGTGGTGGTTGTACAACATCGTGGCTGTCCTAAATGCCACTGCACCACACATACACAGGCACGCACACACGCATGTGCACGCACACACGCACACACACACAAGCACATACGTGTGAACACACACACACACACACATGCAGAATGGGTCAGCAAGAAGGTGAAAATAAAAAGAAACCTGCTTAGCAATACCCTAGACACAGTATAAAAGACAAATAACTGACCACAGCTGTTCTTCCCCCTCCTTATCTTCTCTTCCTCCTTTTCTCTTCTACCCCTTTCCCCTCTCTCCACCCTGCATTCTTGTCTTACCCTGTGTCAGTCAGTCTCAGATGGTGGGCTCAAATGTGAGAAAGTTTAGTAAAGAAATCACTATTATAGAGACACATGCACACGTATGTTCATAGCAGCACTGTTTACAATAGCAAAGACCTGGAACCAACCCAAATGCCCATCAGTGATAGACTGGACAAGGAAAACGTGGCACATATACACCATGGAATACTATGCAGCTATAAAAAATGATGAGTTTGTGTCCTTTGTGGGGACATGGATGAATCTGGAAACCATCATTTTCAGCAAACTGACACAAGAACAGAAAATCAAACACCACATGTTCTCACTCATAGGCAGGTGATGAACAATGAGAGCACATGGATACAGGGAGGGGAGCTTCACACGTGGGGTCTGTTGGGGGGGCCAAGGGAGGGACAGCGGGGGGTGGGGAGGTCAGGGAGGGATAACACGGGGAGAAATGCCAGACGTAGGTGACGGGGGGATGGAGGCAGCAAACCACCTTGTCATGTGTGTACCTATGCAACAATCCTGCATGATCTGCACATGTACCCTAGAACCTAAAGTACAATAATTTTTTAAAAAAGAAACCACTTACAAAGGAGGGACCAGGATGTTGGGAATAAAGGGATGTCATTGCACCCCAGGGTCATGGAGTCACTACCACTCATGTCTGAAGGGGCAGGAATGGCCCTTTGGTGGTGATGCTACGCCAGGACTGCGTAGAGTAAGTACCCTTCTCTCTGATCTGCTGAGTGTCTCAGTGGTCAACCTGGTTGAAAGGCAGCGGGTGAGGGAGGCCACGGAGGTCGTCCTCTCAGGTCAGCCTCCCAGGGCAGAGAGCGAGAGAACATGACAGGGGGGTGAATGGAGGAAAGGAGCCACAGAAGTTCTCAGACACAAGAGAGCCTCTCTTTAATCCCCGGTTCTCAGGGCATCTCAGCAGTGGGTAAAAATGTAGACAGAATGTCATCAATGATTTTGTACTCAGGGACAAGTGGAAGTCCTAAGGTGACTGCAAAAGCAGATCTTTATAGCGTGGCAAAACAGCTCTCATTAGCAGGACAATGATGACCTGTGCTGTGGTAACGCAATCATGGACAACTAGAGGTGACTTTGTTCCCACAGACGTGCCTTCTGTGGCCATCACCATGGGTAAACTGAGTTAGCCAGCTTCACATGTACCACCTACCTCAAATGCTGCCACCATTAGGCATTCGTGGAGAGATTATTTTCCATTATTAACCTTCTTGGTCACCTCTGGTTCCCAGTTGACTGGTGTAATAAAATGAAGACAAATATGAATGTGAATTGATGACATCAAATACTTCACTGCATTCAGCTCTCTCTTCCCGGTTAGGATTTTTGAAAGACAATTTCTCTGAGCTTCACAGCGGCATGGCCTCTCGAAGCTGGGGGACTGCCAAGTGGGGTTTAAAGTTTTTAGACAGCCCACACCCCTGCTAAACCCAGAGCCATCGATTAGAACCACAGTAATAACAGAACCTGGGTGCTCATCTCTGAAACCAAGAAACGTTTAATAAGGTCCATTGGAACTAGACAGAAGATGTTTACAATGGGTGTAACTTGATCTGTTCGGCAGTTCATTGACATCTGTGGAGGTTGATGCTTTTTCATTTTGCGTATCTGCCATTTGCATTCTTCATCAAAATGAGCCTGTGTCTCCTGACCCAGTTACTCTTTCATCAGTGACCTGAGGTGGGGCAAACCAACGTGTTCAAGGCGCTTCAGGCTCTGGGATCAAGGCAGGATGTTCACGGCCAAATGACTGGACAACTTTTTCCATGCATAACTCAGGTGAGCTACTCCTCTACCCTGCCATGTGACTCAGGTGAGGAATTCCTCTACCCTGCCGTGTGACTCAGGTGACGCACTCCTCTACCCCACTGTATAACTCAGGTGAGGCATTCCTCTACCCCGCCATGTGACTCAGGTGAGGCATTCCTCTACCCCGCTGTATAACTCAGGTGAGGTATTCCTCCACCCCGCCGTGTGACTCAGGTGAGGCACTCCTCCACCCCGCCGTGTGACTCAGGTGAGGCACTCCTCCACCCCGCCGTGTGACTCAGGTGAGGCACTCCTCCACCCCGCCGTGTGACTCAGGTGAGGCACTCCTCCACCCCGCCGTGTGACTCAGGTGAGGCACTCCTCTACCCCTCCATGTGACTCAGGTGAGGCATTCCTCTACCCCGCTGTATGACTCAGGTGAGGCACTCCTCTACCCTGCTGTAGACTAACAAACGCCGACTCTCCAGCTCAGCCTAACTCAAGAGCACAATGATTGGTGTCCTCTCAGGCTCCCCAATGCATTCGTCACTCAATTCTCTTTGTTCTTGGCTCTGTAAGAACTGGGTGTCAGATTCTTTTTCCTTTTCATGCGGCGCAACGGTTTTCTCCAAAGCAGTTCAGAAATGACTTTCCTCCAGCTCCATGACTGAGGTCTCCTAATTATTGCCTTTGCTTGTAATCACTGCAGGGACATGTTGATCCACAGCAACTCCCAACCGTGGGTCAGTGATGGCCAGGGCTCACCGATGCCCTGATGAAGCTGGCTGATGTTCTACGTGGTGCATCTAAATACACTGCTTCTCCAGTGACAACGGACTCAGTAGCTATCTCGCACGTTTCTCTGTTCAGGTGGTTTTGGTATTTTTAGGCAAGAAGAAACTGCTATTAGGGACTGACAAATTTGCTGCACTTAATTTTTCTATCTGCAGACAGAGGTGTTGAAAACCAAGATCAAGTGAGGTCAGGGACACATCACTGCTGGGGATGACACAGGCAAGGTAATTACTTGCTCTCTGCAGGGACATGGTAGTCTCCTCTGTCACAAAGTGGTCTAAGAATATGATTCCGGAGAGGAGAGATCATTAGGGAGACTGAGATTTAATGAACACGCTGGAAGGTTAAGTTTTTGCAAACCAGTTTTGAAAACCAGTGAAGGGAAGGTACTTGTCACTCAGTGCCAGAAGATGAGAGGAGAAGATGGGGAAGTCTATCTGACATCTGTCAGCAGCAAACCATCCAGACTTCACTTGCAAAATATGGACCTTGTCAACGGATAGGTCACAGATAGTCCTGCTCGCTTTATTAAGGCTGGGAGCAGCTTCTTCAGGCTTCCGGCCTTTCTAGGGGAGCAGTGATTACCACAGGACAGGCTCTGGTCACTGTCTCTGCCCAGCTACTCATGTTGGTTCCTCAGGGCAGTGGCTGTGGATGGCCGTCAGTGGGTGGCTGCGCTGGACTTGACTGAGGCCGGGCTCCTTCCTCCACCGAGTCTGACTGCAGGCTGAAGTCTGTCTCCACACTCAGACCAGTGCAGGGGCATCTGCGAGGGGGTGTCAGCATCAGTCAAGAGATGGCGGTGGTCAGACAGCAGCCGGGCACAGGGAAGCACAGAGCTGTCGGCCCCGGGACAAGGGACTGAGTGACGGGCCAGGATTCTTCAGTGACACACGTGTGGCCGGGCCGTTCCTTTCTGAATTAAAGGAGCCCCACAGGTCTGATGGATTCACCGGGGAAAGATAGAAAAGACAAGGTCTCAGGGCTTGATGGAGTCTGAACAACTGGACTCAGCCATTGACAACATCCAGAAACATACTTCCCCAATCTGAGCTTCCTCCGCCAAGCTTTAGTTCACAGTTATTTCTTTGATGAGTCTTACTTATAAATTTGGAAAGTACAATCCATTTGAAAACTCCAACTGGAAACTTATATGGAAAATTCTCCAGCTTTATAAACTATCAGGGATCGTGGGTAGAAATGCTCACAAGGGTGAGGCAGGTAATGTAAAAATGGGAGGAGGAAGAGCCTGGACCTGAAATTCACAGGAGCCAAAACCAGTGAGCTGGTGGGGGCAGGTGGGGCAGCGGGCGCCCTGCAGGAGCCTAGTCCACTGGGGCAGTGCCGCCCACAGTCAGGGGCGCAGGGGCAGCTGCACTGCTTCCTCATCTGTACATGGAAGGCGGCTTAGAACAACAAGGACGGTAGCGACCGTATAACCCACATCACAGGGCTACCGTTAGGGTTCCAGAGAGACGCAAGGAGCCCAGAAAAACCCCCATCACCGGTGAGCGCGACGCTAGCGTTAGCTATCAGTATCTTACTTCCACTTCCCAGGAGAAAGCAGCTATCTCGATTTTTAAAATGTGAAATCTCTAATTTTAAATGTCAATGGTACAGTTAAATTACAAACATATTACATATATATACACATATATTCCAGTGAAACAGTTCATTATGACTATGTAACAAGTAAATGTATACATATATACAAATCATATATAAATATATATATTGTGTAATAAATATATAAAAATTGAATACATACAGATATAATGTCTGAATTTATACATATATAAATGTATATGTGTTAAAATATTTATTAATAAACTATGTAAGTATGTACTAGTACATATTCTCTAGGTAGCAGATATTATATGTCATATATAACACTATTATAGGCTATAAATAATAAATTATATATTATATAGGGTGCATATATGTAGAATTCAATGAGTCATATATATATGGACTAAAATGTAATACATATTATATATGTAATGTGTAATAGATTGTCATATGTAATATATAATAAATAAAATTTATTATCAACATACAATACATGTATTCCAATGAAACAAGGCATGCTTCCACGTTAATCTGGGCAGTGCCATCTCTGACCTAAAATAACTTGCTCTGAATAATCCATGAGGAAGGGTGCCTGCAAGGGTCCATGGTTCTCAGCGTGCTCCTGCAGAGCCGGGCCCACCCCCTGCCTCTCACAGCCCCTCTAGACGCAAGCTCCACCCGTAGCTTCTAGAAGAAAGAGGAGTCCTGAGCACCACGTGACCATCCCCACCGGATCCACCCCTTCTACTACTGATTGGTCCAGGGATGAACGTCTGTTTCAAGGCTGGGGTGTGGGACCAATCAGATGTTCTCAATGATACAAGGAATATGGAGATTGGGCCAATGAGTGGTAATCTCGGGTTTGGAGGGCCGGGTCATGGAGTGCAGACTGGCAGCTGATTGGGCTGGTCCAGGAAGGGTGAGCCACAGAGCTAGAGGAGGAAGTGGAGGGAAACCCACCGGATGCCTCTGAGACAGGGGACCTTCTCTGTGTGCAATCCCTGCAGATCTTAGCACTTTCCAACTTGTGTTCTTAGATGTTCTCCAGGTAAACTGCAACCAACATATTTACTTATTTTTATTTTTTATTTTTTATTGTACTTTAGGTTCTGGGGTACATGTGTAGATCATGCAGGATTGTTGCATAGGTACACATATGGCAAGGTGGTTTGCTGCCTCCATCCCCCCATCACCTATATCTGGTATTTCTCCCCTCATTATCCCTCCCCACCCTCCCCACCCCCGCTGTCCCTCCCCTATCCCCCGCAACTGACCACAGTGTGTGATGCTCCCCTCCCTGTGTCCATGTGTTCTAATTGTTCAACACCCACCTATGAGTGAGAACATACGGTGTTTGGTTTTCTGTTCTTGTGTCAGTTTGCTGAGAATGACAGTTTTCAGATTCATCCATGTCCCTATAAATTGTTCTATTATAAAGACACATGCACCTATATGTTCACTGTGGCACTGTTTACAATAGCAAAGACCTGGGACCAACCCAAAAGTCCATCATCGATAGACTCGATAAAGAAAATGTGGCACATATACACCATGGAATACTACGCAGCCATAAAAAACGATGAGTTCGTGTCCAAAATCTTTAGAATAAACTCGTCTGTGCTTGGGCCAGCCTGAGAGGTTATCATTCCTTCCTGTCCAGAAAACCTGCTTCAAAGACTGCAGCATAACCAGCTTCTAACGTCCACTGGAGGAGGTTATTTAATTTCTTTCTGATGTGAAGAGCAATAGTGGCCAGGAGCTCCCAGCAGGCTTCCCTCAATCCCTCTGGCCAGACTGGAAGCATTCCCAAGCCCTTCCTCTGTAACTGGCTGCAAAAGTGGGCATATGGTATTCTCAGTCCCCAGTGAAGGAAGGAGAAGGCCTTTAAAATCAGGAGAAGGGGCTGGGAATGGCTTCTGGGTGGAGAACCAAGACTCTGCATTAGTCAAGCCCAGAGGTGAGGCTGATTTATAAATCTCTGCGGCCCAGCATTTGGCCACGCACACCAGAAGGGCTCAGTGCACAATGATACAGCAAGGACAGTGGCAAGAGTAATTAATAGCATTTCTGGTGGCGGTATTGAAAGCACCAGGGGGCGCTATTCGCACAGCAAACAGCGCGAGTAGGGCTCTGGTGCACCGAGAGCCTTGAGCGTCAGGCCCTGTGCTGAGGTCTCTGCTTAACTATCTGATACACTCTCCATTAGCTGGGAGGAGAGGGTTTCCCTGCTTCATCCCCCCTGTACTTCTAGAGAGATCATATTTGTAACAGGTCTGTGAGAATGGGCTTCAGACAAGACGAGCTTCTGGGGCAGGGTTAGAACTGCAGAAGAGACAACTTTGATCGCTCTGACACACGGGTGTGCCTCCAGGAGCCTGCAGCTCTGATGTTCACCCCGCTGGCCAGCGTAGGGGTTGGTAACCGCAGGCAATGGCTGGCATCTCAGCAGACACCCGGGAGATGGGCAAGTCTCAGAAACAGGGGGAGATGCTGCCAGGAGCGTTACTGATTCAGATGACCAAGAACACATGCACTCACACATGCACATATCCACAGTCACACACACACCACATACACAGTCACACACACGCACACACATGCACACACAGAGACACACGCTTACACACCACACACACAGAGCATCATAGTTACACACACATATATACATGCGCAGTCACACACACACACGGACACACTCATACATGCATGCACACAGCCCCCACATACTCTAACACTTTCATAGTCACACACACATACACACACACGCACACACACACAGTCACACACCACATACACAGTCACACACACGCAAACACAGAATCACATACACTTACCACACACACACAGCACCATAGTCATACACACACACACATCGTCACAAACATGCACAACACACAAGCACCACACAGTCTCACACACACGCACACACGGACACATTCATAAACACACATGTAAATAGCCCCCATACTCTAACACTCTCATAGTCACACACACGCACATGCACAAACACATACGCACACAGTCACACACACCACATACACACACAGTCACATACATGCACAGAGTCACACACACACACCATACACACAGAGTGCCATAGTCACATATACTCACACACACCACACTCATACAGTGCCACACAGTCTCACACATATGCACACACGGGCACACTCATACACACATGCAAACAGCCTCCACATACTCTAACACTCATAGTCACACACACTCACACACGTGCACACAGTCACACACACTACATACACACAGTCACACACACACACCACACACAGTGCCATAATCACACACACACACATAGACACACACACTCACATGCCACACACACAGAGCACCACACAGTCTCACACACACACTCATACACACACGTATGCACACAGCACCCCACATACTATAACACTCTCAGTCACACACATGCACGTACTGGCACATAGTCACAAACAATCACACACCACACACACATACACAGAGCGCCACACAGTCTCATACACATGCACACACTGATACACATATACACATGGACACAATCCTCATATACTCTAACACACACACGTACTGACACATAGTCACACACAATCACATACCACAAACACATATACACAGAGCACCACAGCCTCATACACATGCACACACTGATACACGTACACACATGCACACAGTCCCCACATACTCTAACACTCTCACAGTCACACACACACTCATATTCAGTCATACACACATTCACACTCACCTACACACACACATTCTTTCACACACGCTCACACCCACACCCACACATATGCTAACATTCTTTCTCCCTACACACTCACGCACCTACACCCACACACATGCTTTTGCTCACACACATCATCACAGTCACACTCACACACCCAAACACACCCTCACGTACACACACATACTGTAACTGTCACACATTAGCACACATAAACACACCCACACACTCTGCACTCACACACACCCACATTTTCTCACTCACATACCCCCTCACATACTCTCACATTAAGACACAACACTTACACACACACTAGCACAAGGCATGGCAGGGACAGCTGGTTGACCTCCGCAGCTTTATGCCACCGTCTGTAGTCTGGAGCTCCTCTGCGAAGCAGTTGCCCAGCCCCTGGCCACGCTTCCCAGCCCCATTGCTAACGGTTGGGGCCACAGATCTATTTCTGGTCAAAGAAAGGTGAGCAGTATTGCTAGAGAAAATACAGGTGGCTGGGTAAAATTGGAATGTCACGGAAACAATGAATACCCTTTGTGTTGTGGAATATACTTACCCTCAGCATTGCATAGACCTACTTATACTAAAAGTATTATTTTCTGGGGTCCTTTCCACAGAGACCTTGGAAGTTGAGGTGAGACGGTGCAATGACCAGAGGGAGAGCTGGATTCTAGGGTCCCCTCTCGCTTCCCTGGACGGAGCTTTCTGCTCAGAACTCCAGAATGTGAGGACAAGGTTCTGTGAGAGCCCCTGAGATCCAGGGCTGTCGCTGAGCTCATTTATCCTAATACCGCTAGACTTTTCCTGCACTTCAGCTTATTTGGGGGAATGAAACCAATCTGATTGCTCTCAACACCCAATTGTTGTTACTGATTGGGTTCAAGGGAATGATTTCATCTTCAGATAACATTGTGTTATTTGAAGCAGCTATATAGGTTAGATAAATATGTACACACATATATATGTGTATATATATATAAAACAACAAAGATACGTATAAATATATACATACATGTTTCATATAAGCCCACGTATGTCTCTGGTCTCTGAAAAGTGAGAGGAATATAGAAAACCAGTGTTACTTGGCTCCTGTATCATTCAGCATCCTGATTTGAACGATGCACTGAAAGTGCTGGTGAAAGAGAGTTTAAGGATGGCACTATTTACAAGTTGTGAACAGAATGAAGGGAAGCCAGCAGGGGACTGAGTACAGGGGAGGCCGTCCAGCCCCCATTGGGACCTGCCAGTGCGAGGTCCAGGTCACTGGAGCTTGAGTGATGGGAGAAGGGCCACCCAGGAGAAACTGTGTCCCTTGGTGGAGGCACACAGTCACTTCCAACGTGTGGCCCAAAGTTGGGTGTGGGGGAAGCAGAGTTGTAAGTATCCTGATCCTTCTCTTCTTCTGCTCTCTGACCTCCTTGGTGCCTCCTGTTGACCAATCCGATCTGGAGTCTGGAAGACAGGGGGTTTAATTCATGCAGTACTTGAATATTACATCCCTGAGATGCAGGGTAGGGTGGAGAGAAGCTGAGGGTGGACTTGGAGGCGCACAAGCAGAATGCCCAGTTCAGTCTCCATAGAAGTCTTTGACCTTGAAGGAGGTCTGCTCCACCATTGCACTTTCCCTCAATGAAGAGATCACGTTTGGCAGGTGTATTAGTCTGTCCTCACACTGCTAATAAAGACATACCCAAGACTGGGTACGTTATAAAGAAAAGAGGTTTAATTGACTCACAGTTCCTCATGGCTGGGGAGGTCTCACAATCATGGAGGAAGACAAAGAAAGAGAAAAGCCACATCTTCCATGGCAGCAGGCAAGAGAGGACTGATGTAGGGGAACTCCCATTTATAAAACCGTTACACCTCATGAGACGTATTCACTACCATGAAAACAGTATGGGGAAACTGCCCCCATGATTCAGTTATGTCCACCTGGTGATTATTACAATTTAAGGTGAGATTTGGGTAAGGACGCAGCCAAACCATGTCAGCAGGTATCATTTCAAAGGACATTAACTCCCTCAGGTCCCTGGTCAGTCTCCAGTTTCAGGGAGAATCCAAACAGAGAGAAGAAGGATGTCTGTGGCTTCTTCAACAGAAGAGATTGAATTCCCATTCTCTTCTAAACAAACCCTGTCACCTTGTCCAAAATGGAAGATCCTTGATATTTCTGTGTAACTGCAAAGGTTTCTGAAGGACTTTTCAAATGGAGCTAAATAGATATGGATAAAGGGGCTGGAAGAGAATGTTTATTTTGTTTTCCTAATGAGAGAAGAAGCTCACATTGTTACGGAAGATATTCAGAGACGGCTTCGAGACTGAGTAACGTGAACTGTCTTCACGAGGATAGTGCACAGGACATTCTCTCTCCACACAGACCGGCTGGAAGCCTAGGAGGCTCATCCAGTCCAGGAGCAGTTTCTTCTGGTGTGGTCTTCATTCATAAAATGAACAAAAAGTGACACACTTGAAACCTGTGAAAGTGGCACCTTATCCTCACATTTTGTTTCCTGAAATAATATATTTCACCCCAGATGAACACCTAAAATCAAGAAGCCTTCCAGGATATAGTTCTCTACCCAAGAGACCCTCCTGGAATAAAGGCCAGCCCCCCAGCAAGTACTCAACATGCGTGTGTCTGGCCATGGGGTGGTTTTTAAGGGACAGTTATCATGAGCTGCTGGAATCCAGATGAACTTTGTTAGTACTGCACAGCATCTACAAATGAATTAGTTGATAACAATTGAAAATTGATTTTTTGCTGCCATAAAACAGAGCAAAATCTTATCTTTTGCAGCAGCATGGATGCAGCTGGAGGTCATTCTCCTGGGTGAACTAACTCAGAGATAGAAAATCAAATATCACATGTTCTCACTGATTAGTGGACACTAAACAATGGGTGTACATGAAATAAATACGGAAACAGTCGGCACTCTGGCCTCCAATGGCGGGGGAGGGGGGGTGGGGGAGAACTGAAAAAGTACCCACTGGCTGCAGTGCTCACTATCTGGGTGATGGGTACTCACTATTTGGGTGACGGGTACTCACTATCTGGGTGATGGGTACTCACTATCTGGGTGATGGGTACTCACTATCTGGGTGATGGGTACTCACTATCTGGGTGACGGGTACTCACTATCTGGGTGACGGGTACTCACTATTTGGGTGATGGGTACTCACTATTTGGGTGATGGGTATTCACTATTTGGGTGATGGGTACTCATTATTTGGGTGATGGGTACACTAGAAGTCAAAACTCCACCATTGCACAATGCGTCCAGGTAACAAGACTTCCCATGTACCACCTAAATCTAAAATAAAATAAATTTTAGGTTGGGTGTGGTGGCTCATGCCTGTAGTCCTAGCACTTTGGGAGGCCAAGGCAGGTGGATTACTTGAGGTCAGGAATTCAAGACCAGTCTGACCAATATGGTGAAACCCAGTCTCTACTAAAAGTGCAAAAATCATCCAGGAATGGTGGTGCTTGCCTGTAATCCCAGCTACTCAGGAGGCTGAGGCAGGAGAATAATTTAAACCCAGGAGGCGGAGGTTGCCGTGAGCCAAGATCATGCACCATTGCATTCCAGCCTGGGCAACAGTGTGAGACTCTGTCTCAAAAAAAAAAAAAAATTAAAATAAAATTTAAAAAAATGTTAAAAGTTAAAATGCTAAACCCTTAAAATTTGATTTTTTAAATATAAAAATACAGATTACAGATGTGTTGTTTTTCTTTAAAACAATCCAGTGATATGGCACCACAGAGAGCTTGTTCCCCTGACAGTCCCTCTGATGGGACCTGCGTTCTCCATTTCGGCACAGTCCCCACCACTCCCTGCTGTCCTCTCTTGTCAACTGAGGATGAGCTGCCATTTATTAGCACGGTCAATCCATTTTGCACGGATCATAAATCTAAGAGAAAAGTAAAATTTATCTTGTATCGCTGCTATACCTACAAAAGTGAGAAAATGAAAAATAGAGTCAGTGGTCTTTGAATTTTAAGAAAAATGAGAGAGAGGAGGATTCTTTATGGAAGAGACAAATGTTCCCACATGTTTAATATATACATTGTGTCTAGGTCATTGCACTCATTCGATAGGGCTGCTTCACACACTACCACAGGCTTGGATGGCTTAAAGCAACAGAAATGTATGATCGGGGGCTGGAAGTCTGAAATCAAGGTGTCAGTGAGGCCAGACTCTCTGAAGACTCCAGGGGAGGATCTGCTCTGTGCCTTTCTCTGTGTTTCTGATGATGACAGCCATCCTTGGCTTTTTTTGTTTGCAGGCACATTGCTCCAGCTCTGCCTCTGCCATAACCTGGCATTTCTCCCAATGTCTGTGCTCACATTGCCTTCTCAGCTTGGGTCTGACTCTGTGCCTCATCTCATAGGGAAACTAGTCATACTGGATCAGGGCCCCCTAAAGACCTCATCTTAACTTGATTACATCTGCAGAGATCCTGTCTTCAAATAAAGTCACACTCACAAGTACCAGGGATCGGACTTGAACATGTCTTTCTGGGAAATGTAACTCAGTCCACAAGGGTCATGTGAATGCCTCTTCCTGCTGTACTCAGTTTCCCATAAGCCTTGGGCCCTTTGGGCATCTTTTATCATCTGCGCTATGGGCTGAGAGAACCACTGAAAGGGCTTATGGTCATGCAGAAGTGGAAGGACGTGGGGAAAATATTTATCAGTGGAGTGAATGATGGATGACACAGAGAAACAGAATCAAGCTTCACGTTGAATAATTCAGAATGTTTAGAGACAGGAGAAACAACCTGAGCTGAGAGGAAAGGGGGATCTTCCTGAATTTCTGGATTTTAAAGGAAGACATAATTGGGTTAGCAGCAGAAATAAATACAGATGCCTTTTATATGATGACAGTCCACTAAGATGCACATATTAGGCTGGGTTGGAACAGCTCACGACTGTAATCTCAACACTTTATGGGAGACTGAGGGGGGAGGACGGCTCAAGCCCAAGAGTTCAAAATCAGCCTGAGCAGCATCCTGAGATCCTGTTTCTACAAAAAACGAAGACAAATTAGCTGGGAGTAGCGCACACGCCTGTGGTCCCAGCAGCTAAGGAGGCTGAGGCAGGAGAATCGTTTGAGCTCTGGAGGTCGAGGCTGCAGTGAGCCATGATTGCACCACTGCACTCCAGCCTGGGCAACAGAAAGAGACCCTGTGTCAAAAAAAAAAAAAGAAAGAAAAAATGCCCACTTTACGTTAGGACTCAGCAGACAATCACACAATCACATGTTGTTACATATCTAACTAAAAATAAAATTTGAAGAAAAACACTTTGTTTTGGGCATGCATTCCAATATGTTCTATTCAATTTCATTTATTTGAAAATGCTGGTTGAGCTGTTTTCTATTAATTGTACGGTGCACTAAGCTTATGGGCCACAGTTTAGACCTGAAGATGGAAATACCCACTGAATGGGAGACTCAACCAGGATCCTCCTCCATCTGGCTTCTTTCCCTTTTCTCAATGCTCATTGTCCTCTTCCACCATGTTGGTGCCTGATTTTCCAGCCAGTCTGGGAGACCTCTCAAAGTTTCTGGTTCCTGATGGGCAGAAGCCAGTCCTGCTTCAGGCTTGTTGCTGAAAGGTCTATAAAATGGCTCTTGCCGGGCGTGGTAGCTCTGGCCAGGCGTGGTAGCTCTAGCTGGGTGTGGTAGCTCACACCTGTTATCCCAGCACTTTGGGAGGCTGAGGCGGGCTGATTACTTGAGTCCAAGAGTTTGAGACCAGCCTGGGCAACAGGGTAAAACCCCACTGTCACTAAAAATACAAAAATGAGCCAGGCATGGTGGTGCATGCCTGTAATCCCAGTTACTTGCAAGTCTGAGGCAGGAGAATTGCTTGAACCCGGGAGGTTGTGCTGAGTCAAGATTGTGCCACTGCACTCCAGCCTGGTCCATGTCTAAGAAAAAAATGCTCTTACCTGGCAGAAACAAGTGAAAATGGATTGGTCTTTTGCTTCTGCTAAAGAAGGAAACAAACCCATCCCTAAGCCCCTGTCCGTTAATGAAGAAGTCTCATTTGGCAGGTACCATTTTAAAGGACATCAATTCCCTTAGTCTTCTCAGCAATCTCCAGTTTCAGCGGGAACCAAAACAGAGGGAAGAAGAATGTTTTATGCTTCTTCAACAGAAGAGATGGAATTCCCATTCTCTCCTAGATGCAATCAATACCTACCCAGATGGAAGACACCTGAAATACCACCTTTCAATCGGGAAGAAGGAGAAATAATAGCATGATTCTTGCACTGTGTGTTTGCTGTATTGTTTAAGAATATTCAACCCAATTATGGACAATAAGAAAATGAAACAAAGGAGGGCGATACACACAATTCCACAGGAATGGAAGGACGGAGCATGGGCTAAGTCGTCACAGGCCACGTTAGACACCAAACATTTGTCACACAGTGAACACACAGAAGGTCCCCAAATTGATGATGCTTTCAAAACTCATGAGTCAAAAAATGTAAAGCCATAAAACATTTAAAAGAAAACAGGAAAATATACATGGGACACCCAGGGTACTTAATATTTATGATGCTGTTAGCTATCACCCGTTCTTGAGCTATGTGTCCTGAGACCAAGAAAGGTAAGTGAGGTACTTGATCATCAGGTGAGGGTAAGCTTCAGCCACTGATGCAGTGCACCTGCTCCGGGGTCTCTAAACAGTGCAAGTGTGTTGTGCTGGCCCCAGGCATCTCAGTGTCTTGGGTCTCCTTGCCCAACACCCACACTGGTGCTTGTATCCACTACAGACCAGTGTTGGGGGGAGGGGGCAGGGACGAACAAAGGAGGGCAAGTGGAAGGCGGGGGGGGACGGAGAGAGAGAGAGAGAGAGAGAGAGAGAGAAAGAGAGGGAGAGAGGGCGGGGCAGAATGTAAGCATCACATAATCCAGGACTGAAGTACTAGTGTGGTTCCTCCCCAGCTTGCGTGGTATTCTAAGTGTGTTAACTTTTGCTACCTGGTTCCCTTGCTTCTGCTTCTTTCATTTTCTTTCTTCTTTTTTTAAACACGTCTTGTTGAGGTATCAGTTACCATCAGAACCACCCTGTTGCAGTGCATAATTCAGTGGTTTTTAGTGTACTCAGAATTGCAACATCATCATTACCTAGTTTTAGAACATTTTTACCACCCCCAAAGAAACTCCCTACCACAGAGCAGCCACGTTCATTTCCTCCCAATCCCGCAAGCACCTAGCCACCATTATTCAACTTTCCGTCTCTATCGATTTGCCCAGGCTGGATGTTCCATATGAATGCAGTTGTACAATGCGTGGTCTTCTGTGTCTGGCATCTTTCACTTAGCCTAGGTCTTCGGGGTTTATCCACATTGCCACCTGTGTCAGTACTTCACTCCTTTTTATTGTTAAATAATATTCCATTGTATGTATTTGCCACATTTGGTTTTGTGATGATTACAATTGAATGTCAACTTGGTTGGACTGAAGGATGCAAAATATTGTTCTTGGGTGTGTCTGTGAGGGTGATGCCAAAGGAGTTTAACATTTGAGTCAGCGGACTGGGAGAGGCAGACCCACGCTCAGTGTGGGTGGGCACCATCTAATCATCTGCCAGCTCAGCTAGAATAAAGGCAGGCAGAAGAACGTGGAAAAATTAGACTGGTTACATCTTCTGGCCTCCATCTTTCTCCACGCTGGATAGTCCATGCCCTCAAATATCGAGCTCCAAGTTCTTATGCTTTTGGGCTCTGCAATTTACCCCAGTGATTTGCCAGGGGCTTTCGGGCCTTTGGCCACAGGCTAAAGGCTGCACAGTCATCTTCCCTACTTTGGAGGTTTTGGGACTCAGACTGGCTTCCTGGCTGCTCAGCTTGCAGACGGCCTACGGTGGGCCTTCACCTTGTGAGTGTGTGAGTCAGTTCTCCTGGGGAACTCCCTCTCTTACGTGCATCTACCCCATTAGTCCTGTCCCTCTGGAGAACCCTGACTAATACATTTATTCATCAATTGATTGTTGTTGGCCGTGAGATCAGCACGTCTGCCAAGGATCTCTTGACCAGCAAGAGGGTCCTAATACCTGGAAGAGAGAGTGCGCGGAAGAGAAGAGAGAGAGATAGATGGGTCTGGAGGACTGAAATGAGATATGCTCAGATCAGCGATTTATTCTTTGTGCTCATGTTCTTATATATGATTTTACATACAGTGGCTGACGTCAGTTTTCTTACAGAATCATTATCAGGGGAAAAAACAGAAAGTTACAAGGTAACCAAAGGAGGTTCAAAGTAACCAAGGGAGGGGGCAACATACAAGTTTACCTAAAGTTCACAAAAGGTTCTTATCCTTTTATCCATTGTTACAGAAAATAACGTTAAGACAGGTGGGCAAGCAATAAATCAGGAGGGGAACAATTTTGTAGTGATTCAGTGAATGATCTCAATGTTTCTATGGCTACGGGTAAATAGAGTCATAGAACTAGCCCAGAACAGTGACTTCAGGAGAAAAACAATAATCTGGCATTACTTCAGTCAGTGCCTTAGAAGCAGTGAACTGAGAGTGACTTTCTGCAAGCTTAACATTTCCCACGTCTTCCTGTAGCCACCTCACTCGACTGCACCCAGTGGAGAGAGACGTGTCTGGGCTCAAACCCCGTCATGGCGGAGACACGGAGGGGCCTCTACGCTGGTGGGGGATCCCCACAGTTGATGAACATTTGAATTGTTTAGTCTTTTGGTGGACAATGCTATGAACATTCCTGTACAACTTTTGCGCTCTCCTTCTTTCTCTATGTTTCTTAACAAAGCATTTAATTTGAACACCATAATTTGGTCTGTAAGTCTCTTGAATGCAGGAGCCCTAGAATAGCATGCTTGGAAACATATCTGGGTGCTGCCATAGCACGAGGTAATTTCCCACAAGACAATTGTATTCTGCGGCCATCCAAGATGCTGCCTTCCAAGGAATATTTAGTTATGGGAAATAAATGCCAATTCACAGTCTGTAACTAAATGGGAAAATCAGTGCCTTGAGTATAGGTGATATTAATAAACGCTTTACAAGGAAGTTGCAGGAGCAATATCTGTATCAAAGCCCCCCTACCTAACTGGTTACAGTCCAGCTCCTATGACTCCAGGCTAATAAGCCCAGGCTTCACTCTTACTAGACCCTGCATACACTAAGCACTGTTTGGCTCCCTCTGTGACCAAGAGACTTCTGCAACGCCTGTGTGTGTGGATAGCAAATGCTCATCTGCACAGCCTGGCAGCTACAGAAATGCTGCATTTCTTGTATATAACGCCCCACAGCAGAACTTAGCAAGATGGGACTCTGAAACGGTCACATGACCATCCTGAACCAATCACTGTTGCCAAGGGATAGCATACATTGATTAGCAATGCTTGAGTCATGTGACACCCCCACCCCATCTCCAAATGGAGGGTATCCAAATTTAGAGTGGGCAGAGGTGGATTCCCAGTGAAAATTCTATGTTGCTTTTGAACCTCAGGAAGAGACACGAGTTAGGGGAAAAACACTACACACAGCAAGCTTGCAGGATTCTTATACACATTTCCAATTTTCAGGAAAATTTAGAATTTAATTTCTGGAAGTGTTCAGTAGACACTAATCACAAGACAGGTTCTATCTTTTGATTAGAAACTATTTTTTTCATTTATTAATCTTGTAAAATATTTTCTTCAGAAGAAAACAACATAAGCATGAAGTGATATATACACAGAGATACAGTCAAATGAGTGTGTGCATGCATGTGTGTACACACACACACACACACACACAGAGTAATTTGAGCAGCGATTTATTTAGAGTACCAGCTACTCTGCCAACCCTGACTGTTACGGTTAGGCTTCGTGTCCCCACTGAAATCTCATCCGTCCCCAGGTATTCAAAGAGAGACCTGGTGGGAAGTGACTGGATTATGGGGGTGGTTCCCCCATGCTGTTCTCATGATAATTAATAAGTTCTCGTAAGACCTGATGGTTTTATAAGTGGCAGTTTTCCTGCATTGACATGCATTCTCTCTCTCACCTGGTGCCATGTAAGGCATACCTGCCTCCCTTTCACCTTCCGCCATGATTGTAAGTTTCCCGAGGCCTCCCAAGCCATGCAGAGCTGTGAGTCAATTAAGCCTCTTTCTTTTACAAATTACTCAGTCTCATTGGTATTCTTCAGAGCAGTGTGAGAATGGACTCATACAGTGACCCTGGTGTCTAGATTTATATTTCATTCATAGGGTCATTGCTATTTGATTCCTCACTGTCAATCAATCAATGTGCATAACCGTTTCTCTCCTATTTCTATTTCTGAAATGCCTACAATGATTAAGCATTTTTAATGAAGATTTTCCCAAAACCTCCTGCAGGAATGCATCTTTTAGACTGTTAACTAACCCACTTCTGACACATGCCTTTGGATTGAGTCTTTAAAGATCCTTGACATTTATTGACAGATAGTGATTAGTCTGAAGGAGCTGACTCCTGCCAAGTGCATGACTTGCCACTGAGTCGTCTTCTCCACAGCCGCTCCCCTTGCGGTGCCATTTACAGGAAGGTAAATTTCTGTTCACTCCACATTGTGTCCACTCCTGGCCCCCTTTGAGGATGGCACTCTGCCTATTTTCTTCCTGGATGGAGCTTGAGGACATCAGAATCGAGGAGAGAGGCCTAGGTCATTAGCACTGAGGAACAAATTGCTAGCGAAGCCAAGCCATGTATTCAGTATGAGAATACACCCTGAGAATTAAGGAGGCTGGAAATTTGGTTCTCTCAAGCACACTAAGCAAAAGGCAATTGCCTAACTTCGTGTTCACATCAGGATGGATCTGAGGGGGAGATGGGATGCTACCAACACATAGACTGTGAGAGTAGACATAAACCGAACTTCCCTGGGTGAACCAGGTGCTATAGACAGTTGCCTAAGGGGCATTTTCCTACTGTCACATTTTTTAAAGACAGGGTCTTGGTATGTTGCACAGGCTGGAGTGCAAGGGAGTGATCATTGCTCACTGCAGCCTTGACCTCACATGCTCTAGTGATCCTCCCAACTCAGCCTCCCGAGTAGCTGGGACTACAGGTGCCTGACACATGCCCAGCTAATTTATTTTATTTTTTGTAGAGATGAAGTCTCACTACTTTGCTTAGGCTGGTCTCGAACTCCCCACCTCAAGCAATCCTCCCATCTCGGTCTCCCAAAATGCTGTAATTATCACCACGCCTCCTACTTTCCCATTTTAGCTCTTACTGTTCACTCACCTTGGAATATCCCTCCTCTCTTTGTTAGCACACTTTATTCAGCTTAATGCCACCTCTGCTCCAAAGTCCTCCCACACACCATTGAACTCCCACTAACACTGCTGACAGCTGGGAATGTTTCTCCACCACTGTTTTTCATTTCTGCAGAGGCTTACCTGGAGGATCAAGTCTCAGCTGGTTGCTCCTTATATGTGATCCCTGCCTTGAAGCCTGGTTCCTGGATGGAGGAACACCGTATCTCTATGGCTTCTCTGTTCTCAGAGCCCTCACAGTGCTTACCAAAAACAGTAGGCAACATTTGCGTGTGAGAACACACATTCTCTACATCGGGAAACTGAGGTTGTATCAAAGATGGCAGAAAGATTGATCCCAAAATTTGGAGTAGAGAAATTTTTTAAAAAAGAAATTAAAATTTTGAATCTTAAGTACTGGTTTTAACTTTTATCTACTGAATACCTTGAATTAAACATCCCTTATTTAACTAGTAGTCTATTCCACTGGACATTATTTACAATATACCATTAATGAGAACAGATATCAAAATGATGGGTGTATCCAAACAAGCCTTCAGAGGCATAAATTCTTGCATTATTAAAAACATTTCTTAAAAAACGTGAACTAATAATGTGCCTGAAAGCTTTAGAAAAAAAAACTAAAGTAATTTCTGCAAAAAAGTCTCCCAGGATTATTTGCATGATATGACATATTATTTTAAATAAACATTTTCTTTTAGAATAGTTTTACAATTACAGAAAAGTTGCAAGATAGTAGGCAGTACCTACATACCCTTCACTAAGTTTTCCCCATTGTTAATATCCTATAGGAGCGTGGTACATAGATCATAGCTAACAAGCCAGTACTGATACATGATGTTATCAAACTCCACACTCTATTCAGATTTCATCAGTTTTCCTCTAATCTCCTTTTTGTCTTCTAGGATCTCATCCTACCATGTCACACTTAATTTTCATGGCTAGACTCCTTGGATCAGTACCTAGAGGTGACATGGGGTATATTCAATTTACAGAGCACTCTGTGGAAAATTAAGCAGCTCAACAGAACTGCATCTTTCAGCACATTAATATGGTTTACATCTATTCATTTAGGTCTTTTAATATCTCTCAGCATTATCTTCTAGCTTTTGGGGTAAAGATCTTGTCATGAAATTTATCCCTACATATGATAACTTTTAGATTCTGTAGTAAATGGCATTTTAAAAATATCCTTTCAAACTTTTGTTGCTGGTATATAGAAAAATACCTGTTTTTTGCATAATGCCTTTAACCTAGCACTTTATCATGGTAGTTTATTGTTTTTGTTTGCTTATTTCAAATTGTATTTTAAGTTCTGGGATACGGGTGCAGAATGTGCAGATTTGTTACACAGGTAGACGTGTGCCATATCCTCCTGGTAGGTCTGTCTGCTTTTGCCATTCTGATGCGTGTACAGTGGTATCTCATGGCTTTAATTTGCATTTCTCTAGTAGCTAATGATGTTGAGCATCTTTTCACTTGCTTATTTGCCAGTGATGTATCTTCTTTGGTGAACTGTTGAATCTTTTGCTCATTATTTTTGTACAATGGGTATTGTTGATGTACTATTTGACGTTTTGTCAGACTAGTTGATGAAAATGCACAGATCATTATTAATTTACATTTTTAATGATAGGTTAGGTTGAACCACTTTTTTCTGTATGTCTATTGGCCAAGTGTAGGTCTTCAGGTAAGAGTTTGCCGTTTGAGTCTTCTGTCTTTGTACGTATAGTAGTGAAGATGAGATTATTAATTGGTGGCATGTTACTTAATTTTGAATCATTTTGCTTCCAGAACCAAAATGTTAAAGATGTGCAGAACCCCAGCACTGTGGAAAGTATTTTAACAATTTTCTTATGCCCCATCCATATCCCAAATATTGGGATATTTGCCTTTTTCTTATTGATTCGCAAGTGCTCTTTGTATTTTGGAGATATAATCCCTTTGTCTCTTAATTTGAGAGGGTTTTCATTGGGGAGACCCAGGACTGCACTCCCCTGAGAAAGTCTGGTAATTATTGCACTTCATAATGAACTGAGGTGTATTTTTATTTGGGCCCATGGCTTGAATCAGGTCACAGAAGTTAATTTGCAAAGCTCTCTCATTAGCAGATTGCTTTGTAGATGCATTTTTCCTGGTAACAGTAAAATAACTTCATTCAAATGGCAAAAAAAATGGAAATACAAATGAATGTAACTCTTCTGAGTTCTTTGTGTCATAAAAGAAAAATAAAAGAGCCAATGGAAAAAAAAATCCTGGATGTATGCTACTACTTCTATGTATTTCTTATACCAGAGAAGGAAGCACGAAGACAGAAATAGGAATATATATCAAGAATGAAATACCAAATGTCTATGGTATTGAACCAATCTAAAGTTTTCACATAATATTATCAAAAATTGGAAGTGGAAAGCAAGAAGCTTTCATCTCCTTTCCCGGCCATCCCAGCTCCATCGTATGCTTAGTGTCTGTTGCCTGCTTTAAACATGGATCCCTTCACCCTGCCTCTGCAGAAAAATCCAGGTCCTGGAACTTTGGCCTCAATAGCAGAGTGGCTGTAGGAAGAAGTGCTGGAGGATTGAGGGGTCAGAGCGGGTAGACCAGTATGGTGGGTGAGCCTGGTATACCTGGTCATTAGAGCTGGTGCCAGGACATCTGCCTGGGCCAGGTCCTGGTTCTGCTGCCCAAAAACTGTGTGGAGAAGGTCATGGTCAGGAGGTAGACTGCACTCACCTACTGCCAGAGACTGTTCTCTATTCTTTACTCCTATTCATCCACATAATCCTTGCAACAACCCATGTGGCAGATTTTTATTTGTATTATATAAATGGGAAACTGAGGCACAGAAGGTCAAATAACCAAGACTACAATTACAGAGCTAGTTGTAAGCTAGCTAGAATGCAAACTCTGGCAGTCTGTTTTCAGAGTCTTTGGATCATATGACACATTCTACAGATATTCACCCAACAGGCCACCAAAAGATATGAACCGTCTGTCTCTGGCCATCTGTGTGCCATTGAGCAGATTATACAAATGGACTTCTGAATGCCAGTTAGCAACATTTTTCAACTATTTTTATAGTTCCAAGAAAATGCTGGTTGACTGGGATTATTAGGAATTGCCTTGCATTTAGAAAACATGACATATGCCACCATTATATTCATGGCGATGGCAGACAGTGATTAAACGTACCAGCTCCCAGACATGAAATTCAAAATAACTTTTAGCTCGTATGGCATAGGCTTCGGCAAACCAGAATATTTGGAACCTGAACTATGGGCTACTGCAGTAAACAACTGGTACGATATCTCACACATCTGCTCAGTACCAGCCCTGCGTGTTCTAGAATCAGAAAGGCTTTGGTTGACATTTGGGCTTTGCCATGCATAGGTTGTAGACTTTGGGCATACCTAGTCACTTTTCTCAGTCTCAGTTTCCCCATCTGTGAAACGGATGAGCATGCTAGCAGCTGGTTTACAGAGATGCTGTAGGGAATAAATAGCCATGTTGAGCTTTTAGCATGATTTCTGGCATATATCAAGGTCAATAACAATGCATTAATACTACTTGACCCATCAAGGTATAGAGGTCAAATATAGCAGACACTCACCCATGTTGAAATCAAGACTAGAACATGAAGCTCTGCCTCCAGGCTTAGTGTTGTTATGGCAGAGTGCCACCCTAGGGTATAATTCTGATTCTAAGACATGGCCTGGGAATGGTAACTTTGCAACACCCAGAGGCTCACACATCTCATTGCATGAAGGATTAGAACTTGGGTTTCTGCCTCCAGGGCTGTTTTTACAATGGTAGAGTGTCACCAGGGTGTGATTCAGACTCTAAGACACGCATGGCCTGGGCCCATCTAATTTACAGCATCCATCTGGTTGCAAATTACATTACTGAGCAATTAGTCTGTGCTTTGTTGGTGCCGATGATAGACATGATTGATTTGAGCCAGAATGTCCCCGGTTCACCCAGGTTGGCAACATAGTACACAGGCGATAAAGAATAAACCCTGGAGTCAGATTGCTCTAATACTGCCTGGACCACTACAAACCTGAAGGACTTTGAACGGCTTCACTCCTCTCCACCTGCATCATATAGGGGACTTGATAAAACTTAAACCTCATCATATAAAGTGATTGTGGGAATTAACCAAGCTAGGCATGCCAAAGCTTAGCCTGCTGGACACTTGTTCCAGCCAGGATCAGTCAAGACAGCAGGCACCATTCGACCTCCAAACAGAGAGAATTTAATGCAGGAGACTGATTATGCAGGTGACTTAAGGACTGAAAAGCCAGATATTACGAAGCAACCAACAGGAAAGTGAAATGGCTAATATTGAGCGTCAACTTGACTGGATTGAAGGATGCAAAATATTGTTTCTGGGTGTGTCTGCGAGAGTGTTATCAAAGGAAATTAACATTTGAGTCAGTGGACTGGGAGAGGCAGATCCACCCGCAATCTGGGTGGGCAACATCTAACCAGCTTTGAGTGCAACTAGAATAAAAGCAGAAAGAAGAGCATGGAAGGGCTAGACTTGCTGCGTCTTCTGGCCTCCGTCTTTCTCCCATGCTGGATGCTTCCTGCCCTCAAACATCGGACTCCAAGTTCTTCAGCTTTTGGACTCTTGGACTTACACCAGTGGTTTGCCAGGGGCTCTCTGGCCTTTGGGAGCAGACTGAAGGCTGCACTGTTGACTTCGCTAGTTTTGAGGGTTTGGGACTCAGACTAGTTCCCTGGCTCCTCAGCTTACAGACCACTTATTGTGGGACTTCACCCTGTGATCGTGTGAGTTAATACTCCTTAAAAACTCCCTTTCATGTATGCATCTATCCCATTAGTGCTGTCCCTCTGGAGAACCCTGACTAATACAGGAAGCTGCTTTCCTCCAGGGCAGGAAGAGGAGCTGTTTATCGTGCCCAGGATCCAGGACACTTGACGGAAGCTGGCACCACAGTGGGCTGCCCAGTGGAAACCGAGACCACAAAGGGAGGGGTGTCTGGTGTGGCTGGAGTCCTGGAGGAGACGTGGTCATGATGGCAGTGCTACCTGAGGCAGACAGAGAGGAGGAGGAGGAGGACACGGGATTCTCCCTTCCTCCCACCCTCCAACCACCCCCTGTGGGCTGATTCCAGCCAGAAGCCAGTATTGCTCATCCAAGCATAGGAATGTCAGCTATTAATGCACATGGTGGACACAGACTCTCATCTGCAGGTGATCCACTCAGAATCAACTGTTTAGATCCTGGCACTCTCCTAGACCTTTGTACATGGGTTTACAAAAGCATTCATGATAGTTTGTCATCATCTGTGTGACCGTGACTTTTCTAATACGTTGTGACCTGTGATGGTTAATATTAAGTGTCAACTTGATTGCATGGGAGGATTCAAATGTTATCCTTGGTGTGTCCGTGACGGTGTTGCCAGAGGAGATTCATATTTGAGTCAGTGGGCTGGGAAGGGCAGATGCACCCTCAGTATGGGTGGACACCAACCAATCATCTGCCAACTTAGCTAGAGCAAAGCAGGCAGGAGAAAGTAGAACGAGCCGACTTGCTGCGTCTTCCAGCCTCCGTCTTTCTCTCCTGCTGGAGGTTTCCTGCCCTCAAACATCAGACTCTAAGTTCTTCAGCTTTTGAACTCTTGGACTTAGACTAGTGCTTTGCCAGGGGCTCTCAGGCTTTAGCCACAGACCGAAGGCTAAGCTGTCAGCTTCCCTACTTTTGAGTTTTTGGACTCGGACTGGCTTCCTGGCTGCTCAGCTTGCAGACGGCCTATTGTGGGACCTCACCTTGTGATCATGTGAGTCAACTCTCCTTAATAAACTCCCTCTCATGTACGCATCTATCCCACTGGTTCTGTCCCTTTGGAGAACCCTGACTAATACCTGATCTCAATCTCTCTTTCAGCTTCCAGTGCTGCTGTTGGGAAGTCGGATGCCTGTGACACCTGTTCCTTGGTGTGCAACTTGCATTTTCTTTCTGAAAGCTTCTAAAATATTATTTTTATCTCTATTGCTCTGAAATGTCATGATAATGTGCCTGAGTGTGCATATATTTTTAATTTTTTTTTTTTTGAGACAGAGTCTTGCTCTGTGGCTCCGGGTGGAGTGCAGTGGGGCAGTCTCGGCTCACTACAACCTCTGTCTCCCGGGTTCAAGTGATTCAGTGATTCTCCTGCCTCGACCTCCTGAGTTGCTGGGATTACAGGCATGCACCACCCACCCAGCTAATTTTTGTATTTTTAGTAGAGACAGGCTTTCACCACATTGGTCAGGCTTGTCTTGAACTCCTGACTTTGTGATCCGCCCGCCTTGGCCTCCCAAAGTGCTGGGATTACAGGCGTGAACCACTATGCCCAGCCTAAACCTTTTTAAAATTCATAATTCCAGACACGATGAAACCTTTTAATTTGGAAATAATTGTCATTCGTATTTCCAATTTTTCTTTATGTGATAATTTTTTTCTCGTTAGTTTCTGCATTCTCTCTTTTTGGAACTCTCATTGTTCGAATATTGTAGTTCCAGACTAGATCCTCTAAGCTGTAACCAACGCTTCTTTTTCGTCCTTACATTTGGTTTGCTTGTTCTTCTTTTTTGTTTGCTTTTCTTTTTAATCTACTCTCTGGGAGCTTTTATCAACATAAAAATTTCCTACTCTTTACAAATTTTATATTGCTATTATTCTATTTTAATTTCTAAAACTCTTTCTTGTTCTTGGAATGTTCATATAAATATAATTTAAAATTGTCTATATATTATGATGTTTTGACATATCAAAAAAACCTTTCTTGGTGGGACGAGACTGCCTCTTTAGGGGCTAGCCAATTTTTAGACAGCAAAGGGCTCAGCCCTGGGCATGCCTTTGATACGGAAAGTAACCAATCCAGAGCCAGCCCTCCTCTATCCGGTCCATACACCTCCAAAGGCAATATTGTTCTGTGTTAACTTTCTAGGGCCAGGTATCAGGCAACTAGGGAGTGCCCCTACAGCTTAGAGCCTTCCAGAATTATTCCAGTTAGCCACATCTCACCTGCTCACCTGTCCTGCCTTGCCTTTCCCTCAGACGCCCCAAGAAAGGCCTTGTCTGTATCCTCCCAGCACTCCTGCCTCCTGATTACCTGGTGTCTTTTCCATGTGGTTCTCTGTGGCCTTCTGGGCCTCCTGCCTCTAGGACCCGTGAGTGCAAGCTCCTTCTTCTTCCTGAGCCTCCCCTCTGTCTCCTCTCCTGGATGCACCTGACTGGCCTCTTAGAACTGGACACAAAGCAGTTCATTTTCACAAAAAGGACATCATCTTTCCAATTTCACAGACTTGAATAAAAATACTAATGAGTTTTTCTTAAAGATTTCTTATGCCTGCATGGTCTCTTTTCTTTCAGATGCCTTTATTGGATTTTCCCCTCCAATCTCTGTCTTTCCTGTTAACTCTTCGCTGTCATTCCTATTCAAGGAGGATGGACAGAAAGCTGACCAGAAGCCCTGGAGGTGTGGATGCTGCTTGACCTCTGCGAGGCTTCGTGGAGCGTGATCTGCCTGGGTTGTCATGGCCTACACACCTGTCAGTGTGTGTTCATTTCTCCAAGCTTAACAGTCTGCTCAGAGAGCACCCTTGACTCCCCAGGCTGCAGCAAGCCGCTGTGCGGGGAGGCTGCCGGCATTGGAGAGCTTTGGGTATCAGGGGACTGGTGAGTGTCTCACTCACCATCCTGTCGGTGGACTTGCGCACAAACTATTTCCTTCCCTTGACTGGGCCTAGAGTCTGAGTCTAGGACCCCCGTTGTTTTTCCTTCCCATAGAGTAAGCTCCAGTGTTTTATGAGTGTTAGATTTATAACGGGTTTATAATGTCAGGGAAAATCCACATGGAGACAGTGGATCACTCAGCAAGGGTAATTTACTTCCCGCCGGAAGGGTGCAACTCGCTGGCAGTCTTGCCATGAGAGCACACCTGAACAGAGGAGACAGGGACATTTATAACATTCATAACCTCATGCAATCGCCCTACTGCTGTGTCCAGTTTCCGTTGGCTGGAACGGGACCTCACATTCATGCTTGATCCAATTGGCTAAAAGCTTAGAAATTTCCTGAATAGATAAGGGAGAAAGAAGACCAGGAAGGAGAGGAAGCTAGCCAGGAGGTCGAGAGGGTTTCCAAATAAGGCATGCCATGCACCAGGGTTTGGAGCTTGCCCAGTCCTGCTCACACATGCTGGAGCGAGTCAAGGTAATGGATTGAAGATGTAGCTGACTTGGAGAATATATATACATGGGTATATGTTTATGCTAACAGCAGATAATGGCCATAGAGCCAGAGATGTAGCTCCTTATAATATAGTCTAAGATACACACTTTGAAGAAGAACTTTCCCATCTCTCACAATGGGGCAGCAAGAAGGGATATTGTCTGGCAATACGTGCAAGAAGGAGAAATTTTGGTGGGGCCTAAGCTTTTAGGGAACGCCCCCGTTTCCTGCTCCACTCATGCCTCACTCTCAGAGGCTTGCTACGTGTCTTCAGTGTCGTTCCTGCAAGGATGCTGGATGCTGCAATGGGCTTGTGTGTTGGAACTCCCAAGCTAGGCTCTGTTTCAGCTTTCCTTGGCTTGCTAAGTCAGCTGCCACTCAGCCATCCCGTTTCGAATTCCCCCGGTATCATTGCCGGCATCTCCCTTTTCCCATTTGCTTTGTCCTTTTGTTCCTGCTCCACCCACCCCTTTGCAATTCCTTTACAGCTGTCATTTCTGGGGATTTCGAAAGGAATTAAGGTAAGCTTGCGGGCTCCACTGTCTATGTTTAAACAAACGTACTGGATTGTATGGAGGGAGGATCATGTTAACAGTTCTGTTTACTTCTGAGCATTCAGGCACCCACCCCCACAGCTCCAATTCCATAGAAAGGTGGAGGAGTGGCCACTCAAGGCAGCGGTGAAGACGAGCATCCTCTCCGGAACTAGACAGCCAGCCGGGCACAAAGCCTTCGTGCACTTTTTCTTGGCTGTATGGCCTTGAGCAAATTTCTTTACCTTCTCTGTGCCTACATTTCTCTTGCATCAAGAAGGAATGATGATTAAATAACATACCCATAGGTTTTTTTTCTGAGAATTAAAACGGTAAGTGCTTCAAGCAGAGCTAGGCCCTGATGCTTCAGTGTTATTCTTGTTTTCCTGCAGGTGAAAGGACGGGTTGTCACCTGAAGCTTGAAAAGCATTCACTCAAACCTTTACGAGCAGCTCCAAATAAGCTGTAGACACCTAGGAAGACCAAGCCAGGCTTATATTTTCCTAATCGCTCCTTCTTCCTCTCTGATCCATTTATTCTTGTCCCTCCAGTGACATAAGTTAGGGGAGCGGCATCTGCCTTTATTTTTATGGCCTTGTTTTCCTGGTTGGTGTCACACTATTAAATCGAATGCACATCCTGGCCTTTAGAAATTCAGCCTAACTGGGACTTTAATATCTCTGCAGATGGATGAGGGCAAGAGCTGTCAAGAAGATGGCTTAAAGTGAGATCCCTGTTCCAGCAGCCCAGAAGACAAATGGAGAGGCGTGGATTGCTACCCGTCAAAAGGGCCATTAGCATTTTCTTTATTTTGGAAATTCTTCAGATGCTTTCTTACCCATGCTGGGCATTTCATGTTTGACTTCTTTCTATGTCTTGCTCCATTGACAGAAACCAGACCTTTGGAGTGACCACTGAAGAAATGGTTTTGGGGCAGAATGAACACGGCTCCTGGATTGGATTAGATGGTTCATTTGATGTTTAAGAGGCCCTCTGATGCTACTCTTTAGTATGTGTGCCACTGGAATGGTGCAATTGAAGTATCTCTATCTCTGTTTTTTTTTTCTTTCTGAAATCCAATTCATCTGATTAGATTTAAAGTTAAAAGAAAGTGTTCTGATGACTTTGTCTGAATACCTGTCTCATTTCTATCATGCTCTCTCTCTACCTCTATTTCATCTAGGAATCTGATCTTTGTTCTTTTCTTTTTATCTTCCCTTCTCTCACTCCCTCTCTCTCTTTCTTAATTTTATTCTTTCTTTCATCCATTCACTCCTCATCACAGCACACTCAACTCTGTGTCTTTGGTTTTGTCCCCTCCTCTTTCTGGGAGTCAATTTCTGAGTCTATACTCCACTCAAGCAAACTGCAATCCACAAACACGGGGGCCTTGTTTCCAACAGCTCAGAGTGCAGACAAACAGAAGCCTAGCAAATGGCCCTACTGTGTGAAAAGCCTGGGGTCCCAGCCGTGTCAACGGAGAGGTGGGAGGTGGTAACACCAAGAAGAGGAACGCCACTGCCTTCAGGAGAGTTGGGGAACTTTCACGTGGGAAATGGCATTTGCACAGGGCCATGTTGAATGAAGAGAAGTTTAATAAGTGGAGAAAGGAGAAGGGGATATCTATGCAGAAAAGGAAATGAGTTGTGAAAGGAACGATTATGTTGAATATAGTGAGGCAGTTCATGTGGATGAAGACCCGGGGAAAGGGATGATGGGGAAAGACAGGAGCTGATGACGGGAGCTGCATCAGGAGGATAGACCTGGGTTTGTCAAACCAGTGACATCAGAGACTCAGCTGGTATCGTTGTAACCGTTCAATGCGTTCACCTTGCCGGGGTGCCTGGACAGAACTGATTTATCAAGACGAGGGAATTGTGATGGAGAAAGAGTAATTCACGCAGAGCCGGCTGTGTGAGAGATCGGAGTTTTATTATAAGTCGAATAATCTCCCCAAGCATTTGGGGATCGAAGTTTTTAAAGATAATATGGTGGGTAGGGGCTTGGGAAGTGGGGAGTGCTAATTGGTCAGGTTGGAAATGGAATCATAGGGGGTCAAAGTGAGGTTTTCTTGCTATCTTCTGCTCCTGGGTAGCATTGGAGAACAGGTCAAGCCAGATTACCCATCTGCGTGGGGCCTGTGGATCCATCCAGTACAGGGTCTGCAAAATATCTCAAGCACTGATCTTAGGTTGTACAATAGTGATGTTATCCCCAGGGCTCCTACAGACCCCTAAACTGTCATTTCTAATCTTGCAGCTAATTTGCTAGTCCTGCAAAGGCAAGCTGGTCCCCAGGCAAGAAGGGGCTCTTAGCAATTTTGCTTCAGAGTCAAACCATGAACTGAACTCCTTCCCAAAGTTAGTTCAGCCTACACCCAGGAATGAACAAGGACAGCTTAAAGGTTAGATGCAAGACAGAGTTGGTTAGGTCTGATTTCTTTCACAGTCATAATTTCCTCAGTTATAATTTTGCAAAGACAGTTTCATCATGAAAATATTTTATGGGCGGGGTGATACTAGAGAGTAGTGAGGATTGTGGCAAAATCCTCACTACTCCATAGCCCACCTACGCTGAGTGGAGATAAACATGGGGTTAGCAAAACAAAACATGTCCACTGGGCCATAAATTTATGGCTCCTTTGGACTTCATCCTATACACTGAAAGAAGCCAGAGAAAATCAATAACTAAAGTATTACATATTCATACTTATTTTTCACTCATTTTATGTCTGGGGCCAATGCTTTGGCCCTACCACAAACATTTGATCTTGAGGTAGTATTAAAAAAATCACTCAGCATCTCCATTTGGCCTGATATCTTAGGGGTAGTGGCCAGAGAAAGATTCCTAATGCTCCTAAAATTCTTCATTCCATCCTGGGACATATTTTCACAGTAGGAAAATTTCCCAAATATCTGTCACTTCCAGACCCGTGGTCATCAAAATACCGTCCCTCACAGATGTCCATGTCCTGATCCTAGATGATATGAATGTGTTACGTTAGGTGGCAAAAGAGATTTTGCAGATGTCATTAAATTAAGGATGCTAAAATGAGAGTATCCTGGACTGGCCAGGTGGAACCAGCATAATCACTAGGTTTCTCATCAGAGGAAAGCAGGAGGGTTAGCGTTAGAGAAGGGACACGATGGTGGCAACATGATAACAGAACAAGAAACAAGGAATGCCAGAGGTCTCTAGAAGCTGGGAGAGGCAAGAAAACAGAATTCCTTTCCTAGCATCTACAGAAGGAGTGCGGCCCGCCAGCACCTTGGTTTTAGGCTTCTGACCTCCAGAACGAGAAGATAATAAATCTGCATTTCTCTAAGCTGCGGAGTCTGTGTTGATTTGTTATAGCAGCAATGGGAAACTAATACAACGTCCTTCGCTGAGTGATCTGTGTGGGCCAGGGTGAGACCTTGCGTGGATTCTAATGGCTTATCCCTTCAAGGAAAAAGAACGGTGTTCGCAACGTAACAGACCACTGTTCACTCAGGGGTTGAAAAACTTTAGGGGGTTGCTGCCTTGAAGGTATTTTTTTTAATGTTACTTTTTGAAGAGGAGCCTGACACTAACCTAGGTTCTGATTGGTACCCAGTGCACTCGTCCTGGCCCATGACTTAGGGAAACAATGAGGGGAGGTGAGTGTCCAATCACCAGCCAATTCAGTTCTATCTGCCGTGCTGTACAGTCATGCATAAGAGTGTCCTTCAGTCTCAGAGGCCTTAGAGACAGAGCAAAGGAAGATGAAGCCCACACAGGCTGAGGGCGGCAGGAGGGAAGGAAGTTGGGTGAAGGCAACAAAAGGCAGCAGGGGTTTGTGCTTCCATTGCCTCATGTCAGCTTTCCCGTTGTGTACGTTACAGCTCCCCATATTCCTGGGGAGCTCAGATTAAGTTTTTGGGGATGCTACTCTGCTTTCCGTGAAGAAGAACCAACTTTTATGCCAGTTCCTGCTGGGAGGGCCTGCATTTCATGAGCCCTGGTGCGGAGCAGGTGTCCTGAAGTGAGCTTCCTGGGGTGGAATCCTAACATTGTAATTGCTGTGGGCAAGTGAATTGATATTCTGAGCTTTAGTTCCCTGTATCTAAATAGGGATAGTCTTAGTACCTGATCTCAGGGTCTCTGTGGAGGGAACCTGGAAGCATGGGCAGTATAGCGCCCAGCACAAAGATTCCAGAGGATGAGGGATGCTGAATGAGGTCTGAGGAGGTGGGCCCGGGAGCCTGAAGATGTGGACTAAGTTCTGTCTCCACCACTCACCAGTCAGCTGTGCAGCTTGGGGCCTCTTCAGTTCTCTCCTCTGTAAAACTGAGCCAACAATAAGGACACCTGCTGGGACTGTGTATTACATGATTTAAAAGATGCAATCCACTTAGAAGAGAGGTTGACTAGCAGTTGATGATGCGCCAACTGTCAGCATTATTATTCTGTAAGCTCCTGCTCAGGGCAGGGCTGCAGCATAGGTAGATGTCTGTCAGCAGGACTCAATTCGAAATCACATTCCCATACCTGCAGAGAGCTGAATCCAGCCAACGACCTGGATGGGCTTGGAAGAAGATTGTCCCCCAGAGCCTCCAGAAAGGAGCACGACCCAACTAATGTCGACCTTTGTGAGGGAGCTAAGCAGAAGACCTAGCTGAGTCATGGTCCACCCAGGCTTCTGACCTAATAACTGTGAGATAGCGCATGGGTGCTACTTTAAGCTGGTGTATATTTTTAGTAATTTTATATTGTAGTGGATACACTATAGAAAGGAAACGAAAGAAAATAAGCAGAAGAACTGAAAGAGACACTATTGCCAAGGCTCTTATAGAACATATGCAGGTACTTACTGTACGTATGTAGGTGTGAGTGGTGATGTTATTGATGGCAATGATGGTGGTTGTAGCAAAGTTCATGGTGGTGAAGATGGTTGTTGGAGGTGATGACAGTGGTATTGGTGGTGATGTCGGAGATACGTAGTTACAATAGAAATGGTGGCGATGATGGAGATAGTAAAAATTACGTTGGAGGTGATGGAAGTGATGTGGTGGAGGTAATAAAGGTGATGATGCTGGAGGTGATGGTAGACGTGATGGAGGTGACAATGATGGAGATGAGGAAGGTGATGATGATGGAGGTAGCAATGGAGTTTCTTTTGGTAATGGTAGAGGTGATGAAAGTGGTGTTGGAGTTGGTGGAGGTGACGGAGGTGATGGTGATGGTGGAGGTGATGGAGGCCATGGTGAAGGAGGTATCAGTGGTATTGGTAGTGATGGTGGAGGTGATGGGGTGATGTTGGAGACTGTGGAAGTGATGGAAGTGATGACAATGGAGATGATGGAGGTAATGGAGGTGATGATGAAGGTAGCGGTGGAGTTGGTGATAAGTGATGGAAGTGATTGTGGTGGAGGTGATGGAGAAGATGATGGTGGTAGCGGTGGTATTGGTAGTGATGGTAGAGGTGATGGGGTGATGTTGGAGACTGTGGAAGTGATGGAAGTGATGACAATGGAGATGATGGGGGTAATGGAGGTGATGATGAAGGTAGCGGTGGAGTTGGTGGTAAGTGATGGAAGTGATTGTGGTGGAGGTGATGGAGAAGATGATGGTGGCAGCGGTGGTATTGGTAGTGATGGTAGAGGTGATGGAAATGGTGATGGAGATGACAGAGGTGATGATAATGGAGGTAGCAGTGGTATTGTTGGTGGTGATAGAGGTGATGGAGGTGATGGATTTGGTGAAGGTGATGGAGATGATGGAGGTAGCAGTGGAGTTGTTACTGGTGATGGCAGAGGTAATGGAGGTGATGGAATTGATGGAGATGATGATGGTGGAGATAGTGGAGTTGGTGATGGTAGAGGTGGTGGCTGTAGGGGTGTTAGTTGTGATGGTAATGGTGATGGTGGTGGGGTGTCACTAATGGTGGAGGAGTGGGCCTGAGCAGCTGGGTCGTCTGTGAGAAACGTGCACTTCAATGGAGGATGAGTTTGGGGGATGTGAGGCTGGTGCTTCTCAAGAAAGCATTTGATGTAATGCTCTGTCTGATGTTTCTGCAAACAGCTGAAACATCATTTCACTACAGGAAAACAGATTCTGATATTTGAGCAGCTTTGAGTAGCATGGATTTATGTAGAGCAAAGTAACCACACACATGTAATACCAACTCAGATGGTTAAATGGCAAAACGTGCTCTTTTTCAGCCATTTGTTTTGCTGCCATTTCATCTTATGCCAATGTGGTACTAAAATATTAGGCAGGAGCACCCAGTTCATGTGGTAACAATGAACAGCCCAAATGACAGTGAAAGCAGGAAGGTCCATGCTTCTCAGTGCACTGACTCTGAAAAAATCAACCTCCTCTTTAATCAGGGGCATCCAAGGAGGCCTGACAGGGCTGATGAGCCTTGGCTGGGCTGCGTGCCTGGGGCTAAGCAGCTGGGACCAGGGACCCGGCCTGGAGGGCAGGTGTAAAGTGCTTTCCACTGGCAGAACTTCAGCTGCTGGAGTGTACAGCAAAACTGCGCTACCTCCTGTTAGTTAAACACAAACGAAGAGGGTTCGACAGCACACCAGGAGTGCTGATGGAGAAAGAGTCCTGTGAGCAAACAAAACAGCAGGGTCGAATTATGAGTGAGACACAAGTGGGGGCTGTTGTCGAATGAAGTGCAAATGTGACCTGTGGAGTTGGCTTCTTACCCTGTTATCTACACGAGGGTGTCAGCAAAATGCAGTCCACAGAACAATGAGAACCAAAGTCCCAACAAACATGTCGTGTGCAGGGGAATATGGTCTCCAGTTCCTCCAACCTGCATGCCGCATTGTTTTTTTATATACGTGGGAGTGAAAAGCCAGAGGGTTAGCCTGTCCAGAAGTCTCCTCTCTGAAATCCAACATGCAAACAGCCTAAAAACTGGCAGAGCCAATAGTCACAGGAAGAGTGGGGAGAGACCATTTGATTCCATTCATTGGGGGCGGCTGGCTGTACTGGCAACTAAATCCACCAGAACCTTCTCATGCCTTTCCTAACAGCAGCAAACACGATCTTCTCCTGCCTGACGCTGCTCCAAAGTTTTCCTTTGTCAATGGGGCAGAGACCCACCAGTCTTCGGGTGGCTTAGGGTCTGCCTGCCCTGAGATACGCCTCCCTGTACTTCAACATGTTTGTGTGTGTGTGTGTTTGTGTGTGTATAGATATATGGATATGTATAGAAATGTGTGTGTATGCATATGTATATATAGTTACATACACAGCATATACATATATAACATAACTAGTTATATATGTGTATATATAACATACCTAGTTATATACGTGTATATATAACATAACTAGTTATATAAGTGTATATATAACTATATATTATTTTATTAGTCCATTTTCACACTGCTGATAAAGACATACCTGAGATTGGGAAGAAAAGGAGGTTTAATTAAACTTGCAGTTCCACATGGCTGGGGAGGCCTCAGAATTATGGTGGGAGGTGAAAGGCACTTCTTACAAGGCAACAGCAAGAGAAAACTGAGGAAGAAGCAAAAGCAGAAACCCCTGATGAACCCATCAGATCTCATGAGACTTATTCACTGTCACGAGAACAGCACAGGAAAGACGGGCCCCCACGATTCAATTACCTCCCCCGGGTCCTTCCCACGGTGTGTAGCAATTCTAGGAGATACAATTCAAGTTGAGATTTGAGTGGCTGTAGGGAACCAGCCCCCACACCCCACCTGTGGGTACCCCGAGTTCAGTGGTGACAAAGGAATGGGAAAAAGACAGATTAAGAATGAAAGTGGGACCATCACTTTGTACTGAGGCGGTGAAGGCCCCGAGCTCTGGTTTCCACAGTATTTATTGAACACAATCACTTTTATCTACAGAGCAGGTGGTAGGGTGAATCGGTGAAGGGAGGCTGTGCATCAAACATAACATTGACAGCAGTGGCGGTTTATGTGAGTTTCTCAAGAGCTAAAAGCATATGCTTATCAGTAGGCAGTGCAGCTGGTGGCAGCGGGCTTAGCAAGGAGCCTCCATGCCTGGTTACATTCAGTGCTTCCAGGGAGTGTGATGTCCTTGGGCACTATGTTTAGAATATCGGAGCTTAGGTCACTCTGCTCCTGGGAACACGCCGGCATGGAGAGGCCTTTCTTCCCAGAGGCCTCTGAGACCTTCCGCAGTTTATTGTTCCTGATTTCTGTACATTACTTATAACCAGTCTATGTAGGAACACTGTAAACCCTTCGCCCATTGCTGCTTCTCCCAACAACTTATTCACTGTAATGAGAATAGCACAGGAAAAATGGGCCCCCATGATTCCATTACCTCCCCCAAGTCCTTCCCACAACATGTAGAAATTCTGGGGGATACAATTCAAGTTGAGATTTGAGTGGGACACAGCCAAACCACACCAATTATGTATAGTTACATATAACGTTCTGTCTGATCCATTTCTATATACAGCTGATTCATTCCATCAATTAACTGCAGGAAAACAGGTTCCTCTGAGCAGCTTTGAGTAGCATAGATTCAGGTAAACCCTATATATTTCTATACAGTTAAATAACAGATATATATTCATATATGTGTGCATGCTATATACATACGTGTGTGTGTTTGCAGATACATGTATGAAGAGATTTATTATAAGGTGTTGGCTTATGTGACTATAGAGGCTGGAACGTCCCAGGATCTGCATCTGGAAGGCAGAGATCCAGGAAACCTGAGGGTGCAGTGAGAAGGCCCAGGAGGTAATGGTGTAGATTTCAGTTCTGGTTCTGAAGGCCCAGGAACAGTGAGGGCAGGAGAAGATCATGTTCAACCTCCAGCAGACGGCCAGAGCGAGTTCAACCTCCCCCCACCCACCACTGTTCTACCCAGGCTCTCCATGGCCCACTCCCATGGGAAGAACAATTCTTTCCTCAATGCATCAATTCCAGTGCTAATTTCTTCTGAATACATATTCACAGACACACCCAGAGATCACGTGTGACCAAATACCTGGGCACCCCATGACCCTGTCAGATTGACATATAACATGAAGCATCACAGACTGCTTCTCAGGGGCTCCTTCCGAGGCCCCCCAGGTCTGGTTCCTCTGATCTGGGTCTGTCCTGAGCCCACTGTCACTGTTGTGTGCCCGCCCCATGACAGTCCTCACGTCCAGGTGCGAATGATGCCTGCTGCTCCCCCAGTACCTGCTCTTCCCTTGGCACAAGGTGTGTTCCCTGCGGTGTCCTCAGCTCACAGTGCAGTGCCTGCCACACAGTAGGCGCTCACTGTATACTCATTGAGTAAATGACTTTCCTTTAGCAATCACAATAGTTCTATATGGGGGGTGCCAGGCATGTCTTCCACTTAGAAGAAAATTGGTTGCAGTTGTTGGTCCTCACCTGCCCAAGATCCACAGTAGTTTCCAAAACTGGCCTGACCTTCAGAATCACATTAAGATTCCATCAATTTGCCTATTCCTGGGCTCTATCTAGCCCTAATGAATCAGAGCCTCCAGAGTGGAGCCTGGCATTTGTATTTTAACAACACCCTCAAACAATTCTTTTCATCAGGAAGTTTGGGAAGTTTAACTTAGCACTCGAGTCTGCAGAGGCAAGATGCTTATCAAATTAATTTTCTCGGTCTTTGTTCAAGCTAAAAGGAATCAGCCATCTCTTCAGTGAGTATTAACCTCTGACTGAAAGTCTATCTCTTTCTCTCTCTTTTTTCCCTTCTGCTCACTTCACCCATTAAAAAAAATAAATGCATCAGAGACAGACTGTTTATCGCTTATCACCCACTCAGAAAATAAGTCTGTGATCATAAGTGTTCCCTTTTCTGAGAGACACAAACTATTAACTGATAAAATTAGTCTGGAGTTGTTCAGATTGCAAGGACTTGATTTATTTAATATTAAATTAACCATTATAATCAACTTTGATGGTGTTTGCCTTCGCTATGGGAGGTCAAAGGCACTTGGAATGAAATTAGAGGATCTCCTAGCATCTGGAATTGGGTTCCTGGGGAGGTAATGTGGATGAGCATTTATCTTACAAAAATCCTGTTTACTCCAAATCTTTCTACTCCCGGGACCCAAAATGACTCAAGCAGAAGACAAAATGTGGTCACCAAGCTTCACCTCCAAACTTCCCGGGGACTTAGAGCAGAAATAGTTATCTTGTGAATATTGGAAGCACACTGAAAACTCTGACATTGTTCAAATTGGCCAGCTTTTCCTCTCTTCTTAAGTCCAGAGACCTCAGACAATCCTACTAGTTGCAAGAAAAATGCAAAAGAATCTTTCTGCTCTCTTGTTTGGGGTTGGGTTTAGAATCAGCTGTCATATGGAAGGTACTAAACAGCTCAGCCCGGTCTGCTCACAGGCTAGGAACGTCCACCTGTCTCTCCCTCCCTGGCCCTTCTGACCCACACTGGCCATGGGAGAAGGTGGATTTATTGCCTCGGGGTATGAAGAGTAGAGACAGATGCTGGGTTTCTCCATGATGCCTAATGTTTCTGTCTGTGATGGGCGGCAGATCCCCTGTAAACAGTATCCTAAATTATAAATCATAGCAGAGAAAAGTTCAGTGATAGAAAATTTTTCCCCAATGGACTTAGGGTGCACGTCCATAGGCACCAAAAAATAAATCAGCACAACAACAACTGAGATGAGGTGAAAAAGTCGAGGTTGAGAGAATTGGAGCATATTTTGTAATAGGTCATGGTTTGGGAATGTTCACATCTTTTATATTTTTAAATATCACATATATTAATCTTCTAAGAACACTCATCCATTTCAAGTTGTGTGAGACTGCAATGTATATATAAAGTAGGCAGAGGCATTGATAATCTAAATCTATCTATCATCTGTCTATCTATCTATCTATCTCTATCTCTATCTATCTATCTATCTATCTAGCTATCTGTCTATCTATCTATCTATCTATCTATATCTATCTATCTATCTATATCTATCTCTATCTATCTATCTCTATCTATCTATCTATATCTATCTATCTCTATCTCTATCTATCTATCTATCTATCTATCTAGCTAGCTAGCTATCTGTCTATCTATCTATCTATCTATCTATCTATCTATCTATATCTATCTATCTCTCTGTCTATCTATCTATCATCTATCTATCTATATCTATCTCTATCTCTATCTATCTATCTATCCATCTATCCATCTGTCTATCTATCTATCTATCTATATGTATCTATCTATATCTATCTCTATCTATCTATCCATCTATCTATCTGTCTATCTATCTATCTATCCATCTATCCATCTGTCTATCTATAAAGTAGGCAGAGGGTACACACATACGTGTGAGCCTTAGCTCTGGCCATCTAGCAAAGACATCTCAGGTGCTATACATACACCTAAAGCCCGCATCTTGGCCTTTAAAACCATTCGTATTAAAATGAACCAGGACTCCAGAAAGAAACGGCTAATTCCAGGGTCGGGACACAGTAGGAACAAGATGAATTTGGAACCTCTTGGATACAAGACAAGAAAATGTCCCCCGAAAATGATGGGGACATGTCACAAGTATACAGCGGCCAGTTTAAAAGGGCCAAATCTGGGACAGTTTGAGATGTGCTGTACATATAGAATATGCAACAGGTTTCAAAGACTTAGTACAAAATAAAAGTAAAGTATCTGTAATTTTTCTGTTGATTTCATGTTGAAATGATAATATTTTGGATATATTCAGTTAAATAAATTAGCAACATTAATATATATATGTATATTTGTGTTGTAATATATGCACGTGACAATTAAATCAAAGAAGGTTGTGATGAAATTCAAAAGTCATCATTCCACCCTCTTCAAGTTCACTTCTCTGCTTCTGCAGCACTTTTCAAACTTTGGAGCCTTTGATTCTTGTGATGTTTTCCTCCAGGACACTATAATATGCTTATAATGCTATTTCTGTATTTACTGACTTTATAAAGTATTTGTTTTCTCTTCTTTGAAAGATGAGATTTATTTTTTTCCATTCACAAATCTTTTTATTCTCCTTCAGCTTCCAAGGATAGCTAGTGGGATGATTCTTCTACTGGGATTTTTGTAATTTAAAAAAGATGCTAAGGCTTCCATTCTGCTTGTTCCGTCAGCTCTTGCCAGGAATGTGCCCCGATGGGAGGGCACAACAGCACAGCTTCCACCTTCTTCTTTTTCTTCCCCACTGGGACTCCCTCCCACTTTGTACAAGCCACGGTTTTACAGTTTCAAGGTTATTAACATTTATATCCCATTCTGTAAGTGTAAGTGCAGCTTTAGTGCTTTGTCCAGATTCTTAGAACAGAAACACATCAGACAGGATTGACTTGAGTAGAAAGTGGTATCCGCCTTACAGGTTTATGAGGATTAAGCATGACAATGGATGCAAAGTGCTGAGCCCAAGTTCTCTTCAGTACATCCTAACTGCTTGATCAATAGAAGCTATTAGCAAGCATTAGCAAGCTAGAAACTATTACTGAATAAGCTGATGGTGAAGTCAACATAAAATTTAAACCTGTCTTTCCTCATCACCAGGAGTAATTGGTGATTCTCATTGCTCTAATGTTTAAGATTTATCTTCACTGGCTGCACCTTGTTTGCTTGTGTGAGCCGTGTATTATTTGGAATGTGTGTAATGAGATGGAGAAAATGGTATTCTCTTAACAGCTGGTCCTAGAATGCTTCTGCAGTGGTTGTGAAATAGCACATCAAATCAACTGTGAAAGAAATACAACCTTTCTTTATTTTTATATAATTCAACATCTATTTTAAGCTCATGTGTCCAGAATGGCAGAAAAACTTAGTCAATTTAGGATTTTCCCACATTTTCTTTTATGAGATTATGTCTTAGGATATTTACATAGTGGTGAGGTGTGTGTGCACACATGTGTGCATGTGTACTCCCGTGTGTGTCTGTATGCCTGTGTGTGTGTGTGTGTGTGTGTGTGTCTCCTGGAAGCCTCTGCCCATGGCGGTATTCACTGAGAATCTACATCTCTTCATGCCCATGATTATCATGTCACTGGGGAGTCTATGTTCCTTTTGATTATCTTTAGTTTCAACAACTCTCTTTGTGTTTCTCTACTTTTGAGTTTTTCTGGTTTGCTTGGAAATAGATTCCTTTCAGAAATCTGTAAGGGACTGTCCCAGAACCCACCTACTTTGCTACCTTTGACAGGTGCAGGGGCCATCCTGCTGATACATGGCCCTGCTGCAGAAAATTCTGGGAAGTTATCTCAGAGCTATTTGCCAAGACATTGGTCACTGGAGTCTTACCAACTTCCTGGACTCTATCTGGATACATAGGCTAAGTTTCTATTTGTTCCAACGTTCTGTGAAAAAGCAGATGTTATTTTGATTCTCTCTGCCATAAGCTGGACTAGAAGGAAAGGGAAGGCAGAACGCAAGCCTCCCTCCTTACATGGACAGACGTCAAAGCTCTCTGCTCACTCTCAAACTCAACTCCAACTCCTCTGCTTAGGGAATCTTCATGTCTTAGAGTAAGGAGTCTTGCCGGAATCTCCATAATCTTTTTAGCAAACAGCTTCCAGGTTGCTCCTTAACGCTTTAATACAAGTACGGCGAAGGCACAATAACCGAGCAGAGATGCCGGAGCAACCAGCCGGTTCGCCATGCTTCAACAGGCCAGCCTCCATGGTCTTACCCATGGCGCTTGGGCAAGGCTTTTACATTTTTCCATCCTTTTCTCTGTAACATCGATATTCTGAGACACGTTACTGCTGTATTGTAAAGCCATACAAATGTGAGAGAGGCTAACAAACAGACTAGTTTATCTTACCACCCCTCCACCCAGGGAGAGGCCAGAACTTGTTAGAATATTTTGATGAGCTTGTTTTGGGAGAAGATTGAGCTTCCCTGGCCTGGGTATTGTCTCACATGACAGCCTGAGAAGCAGCAGAAATCTACCTGGAATAAGAAAAACAACCACTCCCTGTGTGCCAAACATTTTTCTAAGTAGTTTGCATGCATACATTCATTTAATCTTTACAACAACGCTTAGGTCCTAGTATTTGCTATGGGTTCCAGTATTTCTCCATTATTGCAGGTAGATGAACCAAAGCAGGAAGGGTTTGAATAACTTCCCAGGGTCACATAGAAAGGACACAGTAGAGATTTACATTCTGCTGGTCTGGCTTCTTTGCCTCAGTGCTGTATCAGTCAGGATAGGGTTCATTATGCTGTAGAACAAACAATCCCCTATTGACATATCTCAAGAGTGTATATTTTGGTCATGCTTCCTGTCCATTGAAGGTCAGTAGGAGCCTTTGTTTAGCTTCGTTCTTCTTCCTCTATCTAAGCTGTTGGAGCAGACACCATCTTGAACATCAGCAATCATTGCACTGGAGGGGAAGAGCTCCAAAGGGTCTGAAACTGACAATGAAATGACGTTATCTCCGAAGCAATCATCATCACGCCTCCTCACAACCCATTGGCCGAAAGTAGTCTCATGGCCTTTACTCAACCACGAGGGAGCAGGACATGCCTGGGAGAGAGAAGTGGAAATGCCTGGGGAAGAGCGGCTATGGCCACCACACTGGGAAAGAAGTCCCAAGGGCACATGGGAGTAGGAGGAGAAACAAGGAAGACGAAATTGGATGTAAGGCAGTGTGCATGGCAATACGACCTTGCTCCAAGCTCCACTAAATTTTCAATAAAATCTATCAAAACAGAACACGATGAGTGAGATTAAATCGACTGTGGAAACCAGGAAAGATGAGTTTGGCATCCTCAAAAACGTGACCTCATGAACGTCAGCCCACATGGACGCAGAGCTGGCTCTCCTGAGGGCTTCTGCTTCTTTGCTGGAACAGCCTTTGTTCTGTGGGAGAGCTACTTCTTGCACAGCGTAAGTGGACACGTGTTCCTGGGAGGCCAGGGGATGCTGATTGCCTCTTCACAACCATCTGTTCCAGAAGCCCCCTGATCAGGCCACAGAAGACCACACACATCAGCAAAGCCAACACAATTGGAAGCCAACAGATCATCTGGAAGGGATTTCTCCAGGGGAACACTCAAAGTGCACAGATCTGTGTCCAAAGGCAATGCTTATGGATTCTGCCCTGTTCCAGTCATTCCCTTGCACAGATATTCTGTGAGGTCAGTTCTCATACATCAAAGGATGCCTGTGCTGATTCATAAAGATGTGCAAAGGTCAGAGGAGAAAACGCACCTGTTTCAGCAGAGGGTCCAGAGTGATGGCAACAGCTCTTTCTGTGCTTCCTCCAGAGAATGCTCTCCTGTTAGTTTGGAGTGAATGGTGTTCCCGCCCACGTAGCGCAATACTCTCCTTAGACAACCTCGCTTCTCTGTGGCCAGGTATGCTAAAAGGAAATGCTACTTGAGAAAGTGCCATTCACCAGAAACTGGCCTCCAGGCTCAGGTTTAGGTTGAAGTAAAGAATGCTGAAGGATCTTGGAGAAGTTTGAAGCAAACAAAAGAATCCCAACTTGTACCAGTCAGTATCTAAGAAGGAAACAGATGACACAAACAGTTTAAAGTGAGTTCAAATAAGGGACTATGTGCAAAGATGTGGTTAGGACTGAGGGGATCAGTGAGATGGGGTAAAGCGTCCAGGGTTTACCTCCCCTGGCCCGGATTGGCAAAGGGGCGAGCAGGCACCAGTGCTGGGGGAGGCACAGCCCTGGAAAAGGTGACTGGCGGACACCGTGGACTTCTTTAGAGGCACACGGACCCTTAGGAAACATGCACCCTACAGCAGGCGTGAATGCCCCCACCTCTCTCTATCATCCTCTGGTCTACTGCTGGTGAGATCTGAGGTCCACTTCTTATTAGATCCACCTGCTAGAAGGAGGACGAGGGATTCTGGGAGATGAACAGACAGCTTCCAGGGAACGGAGCAAGTGGAGAGTGGTGGAGAGGATGCGCTAAGGAGAAAACACAGAACCTCCTCCTCACATGCCAAGGGCCGATTCATTTGATCTAGAAAGTGCGACTCCATCCAAGGAGAGTTACAAGTTCTTCTCAGTTCTATTTTACGCTATCGGAACTTCTCAACTTTTATTAGCCACTAGGTCTGTAATTGTATAAAAGGAAATGAGAGCAAACCAGCAAGATGAGTAAAAAGAGGAGAGTGGAGTTTGCTAAAGAGAAACGGCTAGAGAAATGCCAGCGCCTCAAAAGACACTCAGCCTGTGGACTTGGGTTCTGTGCCGCAGGCAGGTGTGAATATGAGGCTCCGATGGCTTTGTGGGTTTTCTTTCTTAATTCAGTAATTCAGAGCAGGGCTTACACTGTTTACTACAGTGAATATTTCACAGTCGAATTGTTCATAATAGAAGGAAAAGTGTCCTATGTCCAGAAGCTTTAGAGATGGAGTGGCTTACTAAAGGGCCTGACCCCTCAGAACAAGAAAGGTGGTGAGAAGAAAGACTGTATTCCCTTGAGGCTCAGAGCACACAGCATGGCATGGAGGCTTTCCAGATAAACCCTCAGACTGCTGAGGGGCACTAGACAAGGCAGCCCCCACGAGAGTCCAGTGCTGACGCCACGGGATGAAAACTCAATTTCCAGAGGCCGGAAAGGCAAGCAATTATTGGAGGGTTTACACAGGGGCAGTGTGTTAGATTGGATTATGTTTTATCCTATCTAGAGGCATTCCAAACCACATAGCCTTAAATCCTGTAACAGCCCAATGAAGAATATCAGGCCAAATTTAGCTAATGCTGGTGACTTTTACCTTAGTCCTGTCTGGGGTCCAGTGACCCAAAAGCACAGAGAAGCAGCATCTCTCTCATCCTCCATGGGATTAACAGCCCCCAAACCCTCAGAGGCAGATGTCCAAAGCTTCTGCACAATTCCTGGCTGTGTCAGACACGGACCCTGTCTCCAATCTCAATGAAACCACTGCTCAGAGGAGCCAACATGTGAGGTAATAGGAGAAAAATGCACAGTAAGTTGCAAGGGTCTCTATGTATTAACACATCTCACATTGAAAACCCAGCGAGAGAGACCCTAACGTTTGTGGGGTTGGCCACAAGCTTTATGGTGGAAGGGGAAAGGGTGAGCAACGTGGCCAAGCGGGACCCTCTCTCCTGGGCCCCGAGTCTTCATTTCCAGCCCCATCGTGAGCATTCGTGATCATCTCCAACATAAGGGGCCTGGTGGAGCTTAACTTCCTCCACAAACCTCATTGTCTTCCTCAAGTTCATTACTGGGTCACCATCTTGATTATTGGTCCCCATCTTCCCAGGCTCCTAAACGGAAGACGGTGGGGCCGATGAGGTTTGAGTGTGTGTCCACTCCAAATCTCATGTTGAAATGTGGTCCCCGGTGTTGGAGGTGGGGCCTGGTGGGAGGTCCTTGGGTCATGACAGTGGATCCTTCATGAATAGACTGGTGCTGTCCTTGTGGTGATGGTGAGCTCATGCTCGGAGTTCACATGAGGTCTGTTTGTTGAGCAGAGCCTGAAGCCTCCCCTGCTCTTGCTCCCACTCTGGCCACGTGCTGCTCCCCCTCTGCCTTCTGCGATGATTGAAAGTTTCCTGAGGGCTCATCAGAAGCTGAGCCGATGCCAGCACCATGCTTCCTGTACAGCCTGCAGAATCATGAGCCAATTAACTCTCTTTTCTTTGTAAATTACTGAATCTCAGGTATTCTTGAGAGCAACACAGGTGGCCTAACCCAGGGCCCACCTTGGTGGATCCCTCTGCACACCCGACTGGCCCCTAGACCCTGGCATTCAGCTTCTTCTTCTTCTTCTTCTTTTTTTTTGAGATGGAGTCTCACCCTGTCACCCAGGCTAGAGTACAGGTTTGAACTAGGGAGGCAGAGTTTGCAGTAAGTTGGCACAATCTCAGCTCACTGCAAACTCTACGTCCCTGGTTCAAGCCTCCCAAGTACCTGGGATTACAGGTGTGCACCATTATGCCCCACTAATTTTTGCATTTTTAGTGGAGATAGGGTTTCATCATGTTGGTCAGGCTGGTCTCCAACTCCTGGCCTCAAGTGATCCACCCACCTCTGCCTCCAGAAGTGCTGAGATAACAGGTGTGAGCCACTGAACCCAGCCTGGTAGTCAGCTTCTAACAAGTCTCTTCAGTCATTCTTTTTCACTTGCCTCCACGACTGTAGAAAGTTCTCCTAATCAGCCATAGGCCTTCACTCTCTTTTACTCTCATTGGTTCATTAGAGGACCACCTGAGCTATGTCTCAAAAACAAGACCTGATTGTTGTTAATAATAATGTATATCTCAAAATTACCAAGAGAGTAAGTCCAAATGTTCTCACCATTAAGAATAAGTATATGAGGTGATGGACATATTAATTAGCTTAGTTTAATTATTCCACAATATGTACTTACATCAAAACATCACATCGTGTCCCATAATATATACAATTACTATTTGTCATTTAAAAATAATCTGATTGTATGGCTTCTTCCTTTTCCAGAACCATAAAAGGCTTTCTGTCATTCACACAGAGAATCCCTGGTTTCTCAGCATGCTCCACCACATCCACTGAAATCCGCCCTCATCTCCCTCCCCATCTCTTCTCCTTTCCCTGCTTTGTCTGTCCTGGTCCTCATGGAGCCACCCGAGGTTCCCTGATCTCCTTGTGCAGTTTCACACGCTTTTCTTTATACTGTGATAGCAACAGCAGTGCTCTCGAATCGAACTGCCTGAGCTTGAAGCTGAGCTGCTCCTCCTTCCAGGGAGGTGATCTCTGGGGAGTTATGGGACCCCTCCCAGACTCAGGCTTCATCTGTCAAATGGGGATGATGAGGCACCCATCCACAAGGTTGCTGTGCAGATGAGTGAGCTAACGCATGCAGGTTGCAGTATGTGGTGCATTGCAAGCATTCGATGTAATTGTTACTATTATTTGAATGTGCCTCATATTTGCATGTTTAGAAACTCCTCCAAATACTGGCTTCTTTATAAAGCCCACCCTGATGTTTGATGCCTGAACCCCAGCTCCTTCTCCTGACTCAGCATCCTGTGCCACCAGTGAAGTTCTTCTCCTACTTTCCCTGGTAATACAATCACACCAGACCTATCCGTCTCCCCTGGTAGACTCCAGTTAGCTGTGTGAAGGCAGGTGCACTGTCTCTTTCATTTTGTGCTTGGAAAAGGACCTGGAAATTGTGGGCCCTCATAAACTATTGTTTAACAGAATGCAGGTTGCTTTGAGTTTAAGGTAGTTGAAGGGTTTTTAGGTGAGGACATACGCTGAGCTCAGCTAGGTTTTTAGAACTTCAGAGATGGGCAGAAACTTAAGCAGATCTCCTGACTTTATAGGAAAAGAAACTAAGTCTCTCAAACTCACAGAGGTGGGGCAGAGGAAGAGAGGCAAGCAGTTTGGCATCACGATTCAAACAATGTGGAGGCATGAGTTTTAGAGTCAGACAGACCTGGATCTGGGGCTGACCTTTGTCACTGGCTTTGGACCCTGAGCCTTACTTGACCTCCAAGCCTCATTTTCTTTGTCCCTAAAATAGGAATGATAACAGAACTTAAAGTGATTGTTGTGATATTTCATGGAACTACCGTAAGCAAAGTGCTCAACATCCTATTTGGCAGATAGCAAATGTTCAATGAGCGTTGGCTGTATCGCTTGGGAGGAAGGATTCCATTTTGGAGGAAAAGGCGTTTGAACTAGAGAGTAAATCATAAAATTCCATTTCAGAATAACAGAAAAAGGAGTCTGAATTCCAGCTGGTGGAAGGTAAGTCCCAAACCACCTGTAGTAGAATCTTGTGAATTGCTGTGAGATATATATTATATATATTAAAAAATACATTCCACTCTGTAACTTTGGAATCAGAACTTGTCTGGGAGGCTCAGTAATTGGCAAATGCGATGAGCTTTCCTGACCGTTTCGTTGGATGCTATAATTTAAGAGTCATTGCTCAAGGCATTGCACAAACTGGAGGGATATATTTGCAGGAGTGCATTGGGAACCAAGCCACACCTCCCTGGGTCTCAGACAGAGGAACTGAAGGACGCGTGGAATCCAGTACCAAATTCCAGATGCTGAAACGAGATCAGAATCTCAGGGATCCAGGGGAGGAGTGATAAGCATGGCCCACATCCCAGAGCACCTGGTTCTGTGCATCTTGTCCTGAGTACGTGGCTAGGAGTGGAGCTCCCGGAGAACCCACCCCTCACACACAGCGCCTTCCCACTTACCAGAGCTAAACTCTGGCATGCAGAGAATCCGCATCCAAAAACCGGTGCAACATCTATTTATGAGCATTATCAACATTTGTTTTATCTTAAGAAATGGTACTCAACTCTCATGACTGAATATTTACTTCCAGGCAGTGTGTTTGCTAGTCTGAAAGTGGTTCTGCTCTGAATTACTGGGACTTAGAGAGTCACTGAGACTACAGCCTCATGCTTTTGTAGCTTTCCAAGGTAAAAGTTATTCAACACAATTCTTGTGGATATGAAGTTAACATAGTTTGCACATTATAGTAACATTAATAGTTGAGGGATATATCTGTGTGAAAAAGAGAGTATTAGCTAGAGAAAAAAGCAGATATAATGACATTTGTGTATAGAGTTAACTACATGATGGCTTAATAAACAGCTTGAATGATGACTTCTGGATTATCTGAAAAATAGATACTTGAAGGTTGTTCAAAAATTGTCATTGCGCATTGAGCATGCTGCCATATTTATAGATAATTCTTGGTAAACATAAAGTCATTTTTTACAGTTCCTTTTTTTTTGGAAACAGGGTTTTGTCACCCAGGCTGGAGTGCAGTAGTGCAGTCTTGACTCACTGCAGCCTCCACTCCTGGGTTCAAGTGATTCTCCTACCTCAGTCTCTTGAGTAGCTCAGATTACAGACACATGCTTCCACATCCCATTAATTTTTAAATTTTTAGTAGGGACAAGGTTTTACCATGTTGGCCAGGCTGGTCTCAAACTCCTGACCTCAAGTGATCCACCCACCTAAGCCTCCCAAAGTGCTTGGATTATAGGCGTGAGCCATCACACCCAGTCTCATTTCCTCCAATTCTTAATGTTCAAGTTATATATTAATATAGCTGAAATTTTATGCAATCAATAAAACCACTCATTTGTATTTGAAAATCACTCAATGATATATAAAGGGAGAAAACAGACATAGATGGGTCACGAGCGCTCCCATACCTCTCTGTGCAATTAAGGACCAGGTAGAAAGTCAGCTGGATTTGCCAAAAGGCACCCAGAGAACTCCATGGTTTTGGAGAGGGCTGTGTGTGAACAGAGAGTAAATTACAAACTTTTTCTCTGAAACAGGAAAAATAGTAGGTTAGAACTCTCTCTGGTGCTAACACCCCATCCAGAACATGCTGCTGCCTTCTCTCCGCCTATGGGAGGGGTATTTCAGGATGCTGATGTGCCTAGCAGAAGCAGTGCCTTGATGTAGATTCCGGCATATCGCTTCCCGGCTACACCTCCCCTCCAACTGCGTCCAATAGAGTTCTCGCCTGCTTTCTCAGCGTAGAGAGCCTGCTTTGACCAAGTAAGGTGGGGTTCTTGTTTGGGAGAGAAGACACACGTTTGTTTTCCCTTAGGTAGTGATACCAGCATCCCAAATTTAGGAAACTCCAGAGTTGTGTAAGTCACACGAAGGTAATATGGAATTAACATATAGTTATGGAAAATGATATTCTGATAGATTGACAGATTTCTCTCTCATTCCTTTCTTTCCTTTTAACCTCATGGCCCTTTCTTCATCAGTCACTTTGTCTTTCGGGGAGAGATGAGACCGGAGAAAGAAGAAAACAGCTGTGGTGTGCTGGTGCCAGCTCCTGCAGCCTCAGGAGAGCAGAGGGTTAAATTTTCAGGAAATCTGCAAGCCAGTTGTTATATCTGTTGTGTAGCTTGAAATCAGTGGTGGCAGAAGTATTTTACACCATGGGAAAGAGCAAATGCTCAAATCAGAACACACCACTGGAGATGAATCATCTTTGTCCAGCTTTCGGATTTACAAAGCCTAGCTCTCAGAGAAAAATGGAAAGGGCTCTTGCATAGAAAATCAAGTAGGACATTTCCTAGACTATGGCAAGAGGAAAAATAGAAGGAAAGAGAGCAAATGCCGTGAGTATCAGGCCTGCTGCCCTCATCTTGTGTTCTTCCCTCTACCTCAGCTTTTGAACTCATGTAAGTAAACATTTACAAGACTGCAGAACAACAACAAACACAGAACAGTAAAGATATTGATGCACTGTAGCCAAAGAAATGGCCTCATAAGCAAAATAGAGAGAATAAAGTTATAACAGGCCAGGCACAGTGGCTCACACCTGTAATCCCAGCAAGGCTGGGTTTACATTTGGGTGCCCTGAAATTGGAATTATATAACAACAACAGTTTTATATCTTGACCACCTGAATTTGTGGCCTGTGGTTCTTTCAGGCCATATGGTTTATCTGCTCCTGGATTCCCTGTAGAAAAATTCATGGTCACCAAAGGCAGCCCTGGGTTCCATCACCACCATCATGTGGACATTGGTCTTCTTCATGTTGTAGATGGGATCCTGACTGGAGGGAATTCACACCCAAAGTGAGATGAAATGAACTTAAAACGAGAGGAGGTGCTAGATGAAAATTTAGAATTCCAGTATCAGCCCCTTGAGGGCTGGGCCCTTTGCCAATGTGTAGAGGAAAGGTTAGTGGGTTTTTGTTGTTGCTGTTGTTGAGCAACAGAGTTTCACTCTTGTTGCCCAGGCTGGAGTGCAGTGGTGCGATCTCGGCTCACCGCAACCTCCATCTCCCAGGTTCAAGCGATTCTCCTGTCTCAGCCTCCCAAGTAGCTGGGACTACATGTGTGTGCCACCACGCCTGGCTAATTTTTTGTATTTTTAGTAGAGATGGAGTTTCACTATGTTGGTCAGGCTGGTCTCAAACTCCTGATCTCAGGTGATCCACCTGCCTCAGCCTCTCAAAGTGCCGGGATTACAGGCGTGACCTCTTCTTCAGAAGTTTCTGAGAGAAGAAAATGTGCATGCCCAAGAACACTCTGGTGTCCAAGATAAAACTGTGGTGCTACGTGACTATGGATGTCTCCATCTTTTAAGATTCCTTTTCTGTCCTGTCCTCCAGCTTTCAGTTATAACTGAGCCATTTCATTTGAACATTTGGGAATGTTGATATTTTAGGTATATTCCAGATATTTTCAGGCATGTATTTTAAAACATACACATTAACATACTTTGTTATCTGGTAAAAGGAGAGAAACCAACCTCCAGAAAAGATTTTGCAAGTGTTTTCTTTGTTTCCATTTCAAGTTCAAAGCTAAATATGGATATATGTTTCAAACTATATGCACACAGGCATACACACACCACAGATCTTTCATCCCCTCTTTCAAGGGTAGCAGAGTTGCATTTTGGTTTGCAGTATGGATTCAGCATGGAGTCCAGGCTCTCAACGTCCTGTATATCAACTTTGCAATCTTGGACACATGAACTTCTCCCAACTTCCCTTTTCTCCATGTGATATGAAGATAGTAATAGAATTTGCCACTTAGGGTTAACATGAGGATTAAATTAGATTTTTTTTGGAAATATTAATATGTGGTAAATATTATTATCTTTTTTTTTTTTTTTTGAGACAGAGTCTCGCTCTGTCTCCCAGGCTGGAGTACAGTCGCATGATCTTGGCTCACTGCAACTTCTACCTCCCAAGTTCAAGTGATTCTTCTGCCTCAGCCTCCGAGTAGCTGGGACTACAGGTGTATGCTGCCAAGCCCAATTAATTTTTTTGTACTTTTAGTAGAGACAGAGTTTCACTGTGTTGGCCAGAATGCTCTTGATCTCCTGACCTCGTGGTCTGCTGGCCTCGGCCTCCCAAAGTACTGGGATTACAGGCGTGAGCCACTGCTCCTGGCTAATTATTATTATCTTAATGAAGCAAGGCAGCATATATTCTGTTGAAATTTTAATTTGTTCAGCTCTATTGAGGCATAATTGACAAATAATAATTACATATTTAAAATGTACAACTTGATTTGATGTATGAATACATGAAATGATCACCACACTAATGCTAATCAACCCATCACCTCACATGGTTATCTTTTGTGTGTGTGGTGAGGACATTTAAAGTCTACTCTCTCAGCAAACATCAAGTGCTATATACAATATGGTATTAACAACAGTCACATTGCCAAGCGCTCGATCTTCAGAAGTTACTCATTTTACAAAACTGAAGCTTTGCACCCTGTGACCAACATCTCCCCATTTCTCCCATCCTCCAGTCCTGGTTACCACCATGCTGCTCTGCTTCTGTGAGTTTGACTATTTCAGATTTTGCCTATAAGTGAGATCATGTGCCATTTATCCTTCTATGATGGCTTATGTCACTCAGCCTACTGTCCTCTGGGAAATTTTAAATTTCTACGCTGATTTCAGTACTGCCTCTGATGACGTCCCTGACACCATTCTATGGCCCTCTTCTGTGGCCACGCCCTCACTCCCCACTCAGGTCCAATGTCCTTGCAGGAAGGAGCAGGGGGTGGGGGGACACTGGCCCTGCCTGGGCAGCCCTGGGTTCCGATCCCGGCTCCCATTTCTCACGTGTGTCCCTCTGCACCTGTATCTCACAGACCAGGGGCAAAGCCCGATAGGAGCTAACAGATGAGCTTGCAGCAGATGCGAGGGAAGTATGACCTGTTAAAGAAATCACTTTCATGAAGCAGAAGCTGTGGATTCATGGTGCAGTCCAGGGAGAGCTTACTTTTGGATCACAGAAGGACAAGTTACGCCCTGATCCATCTGTGTGAACACGAATAGCAAAACAAGCAGGAAAGAGGTAGGCGGAGATTGCAGTGAGCTGAGATCGCGCCATTGCACTCCAGGCTGGGTAACAAGAGCGAAACTCTGTCTCCAAAAAAAAAAAAAGAGAAAAAAAGAAAGGGGTAGACCTGCACAAAGCAGTGGAAACCAAGGCCTCCAGACTTGTTCCTTCTCCCTCCAGAAAGGCTGAAACATCTTCACAAAAGTGGTCTGAGGGCTATTGATGTCATGTATGGTCCTTTCGTTCTTTTTTATTTATTTTATTTTTATTATTTATTTATTTATTTATTTATTTATTTATTTTTGAGACAAAGTTTCGCTCTTGTTACCCAGGCTGGAGTGCAATGACGCAATCTCGGCTCACCACAACCTCCGCCTCCTGGGTTCAGGCAACTCTCCTGCCTCAGCCTCCTGAGTAGCTAGGATTACAGGCACGCGCCACCATGCCCAGCTAATTTTTTGTATTTTTAGTAGAGATGGGGTTTCACCATGTTGACCAGGATGGTCTCGATCTCTTGACCTTGTGATCCACCTGCCTTGGCCTCCCAAAGTGCTGGGATTACAGGCATGAGCCACTACTTATTTTTTATTGCATTTTAGGTTTTGGGGTACATGTGAAGAATATGCAAGATTGTTGCATAGGTACACACATGGCAGTGTGATTTGCTGCCTTCCTCCCCATCACCTATATCTGGCATTGCTCCCCATGCTATCTCTCCCCAACTCCCCACCCCCCGCTGCCTTTTTTTTTTTTTTTTTTTTGAGACAAAGTCTCACTCTGTCACCCAGGCTGGAGTGCAGTGGCATGTTCTTAGCTCACTGCCACCTCCTCCTTCCTGAGTAGCTACGATTTCAAGTAATTTTCCTGTCTCAGCCTCCTGAGTAGCTAGGATTGCAGGCACCCACCACCAGGCCTGGCTAATTTTTGTATTTTTAGTAGAGGCGGGGTTTCACCATATTAGCCAGATTGGTCTCAAACTCCTGACCTCAGGTGATCCACCCTCCTTGGCCTCCCAAAGTGCTGGGATCACAGGCACGAGCCACCGCACCCGGCCCCATAGGGTCTTCTTTCCTGAGATGTGAAAATCACTGCAAGGAGGGTTGCAGACTCTATTTAAGGAGTTTCCGAAGGATTTCCAGTAATAATCCCCCACCCAAGGGCAATTTCTGATATCACTTGAATACAGGAAGTGAATCAAATGGATCTTTCTTTTTTCAAGGTGACGGAATGTGCTTTTGGGCCTTAGGGGCATTCCCCGAGGCCCTGATTCTGAGGCTGGGATGAAAGTCTAAATCTGTTGGCTGCAGTAGACTTGACTTTGTGGCTATTGACACGGTATCCATTTGGTAGGAAGGATGCCATTCAACTAGACAATCAGAAAGCAATCTCCTGATCACAGGGCGTTTTCTCCCAACTCTCACCCATAGTCAAAGGAAAGGTGATGAGAATATTGACTTTTTGTGCTTTAAACTATGACTGCTGCCCTGAGACTGTAGGTTAACTAAAAAGAATTTAAGTCGTATTATTATTTTAATTAAGTCAATTCAACAGTGTGTGTTAGGTCAGTCAATAATAGAAAAATCCTGCTGTAAAGTGACATTTCTCATATGCATTCTTTATTGCATAACCTTTGTTAATGTGTACACTATATATACAATGTAACAGTTTGTACATACAAAACAGATTTCCTGGATATTGCAATCAATAAAAGAGCTTTTCAAGAGTAATACTGACTCAAATTTTAACCTCATAGGCTAAATACAGAATCTAACCTCTTGGTGAGATGCCACACCACCATGGTTCAAGGGGAATTTTGCAAACAGATTCCAAAATCCAATTTGAAGCATACCATAGAGTCCTTACTGAGGACACTACTATACTCTGAAATTCTTTTTAAAATGCTCAAACATTTGTTTTAAGTTTAAATTTACTTATAATTTGGCAATGGGTAAGGCATGATGTCACAAAATCATGCATAATAAGAAAATAAAACATTGGAATGTGTGCAACATTTTTATAATTGCTCTGAATGCCACGAGGCTTTCTCTTCTACTGGGAGAGGGCAGCGAAGCAGCACAGATGAGGGTGTTTATTTCATGGAGAAGGGACCTGGTCCATCAACAGCCACATCTAATCAGCTCAAGCACTCTGTGTGGATAAAAATAGGGTCATGTGAGTCTCAGATGGGGAAGTCAAGTCCACGCGCCTTTATTTTTCATCCCTGGAGTGTTATCAGGATGTATGAAAAGATTAGTGGGTGAAGCTCCTGGGTACGTTTCTTCATTCCTTTCTGGTAGTCTCTGTCTAATCAAACCAGTCAGCGGGGGTTCTACTATTTAAGCTTCTATCATGATAATTGCATCTCAAATGCACTATAAAGGTTTCTATTAACACACCAAGAATTATTCGTTGATGGAGCAGATTAGTAAAGATCATAATCTTCATTGAGTTCAGAAGACCAAGTTTCAAGATCAGCATAGACACTTCCTAACTGTGTGACCCTGGACATTTCACTTAAACTCTGTCTCATTTTTATTAGTAATACTCAGAAAATTAGTTTCAGGCTGGATACTGTGCCTCTCTCACCTGTAATCCCAGAACTTTGTTAGGCCAAGGCAGGAGGATCACTTGAGGTCAGGAGTTAAGAGACCAGCCTGGCCAACATGGTGAAACCCCATCTCTATGGAGAATCACTGGAACCGAAGAAGCGGAGGTTGCAGTGAGCCAAGATCGCACCACTGCACTCCAGCCTGGGTGACAGACAACAGAGTGAGACTCTATCTCAAAGAAAAGAAAAGAAGAGAAAAGAAACAAAAAGAAAAGAGAAAAGAAAAGAAAGATAGTGTTAGGATTAAATGGCATCATCCGCGCAAAGGGTTTGATTCAGTGGCTAAGTTGCTGAGTCAGATACTGCGTATTATTTAGTGCACGGGCTAAACAGCTATGCCAAAGAGAACGCAATGCACAGTGGCTTAGCTAGATAACAGTTGATTTTATAGTAAACTTGATAACAGTTTATTTTTCTTTTAATAGTCCAGTGACAGGTGTAGCTTTTGCATGATTAGGTGAATAGGTTATTTTTCTCTGTGGCTCCAGTTTTTATTCTGGGGGCTGTGTGCCTAGAATAGGAAGAATACCTAGAAGCCATGAACAATGTCTAGGATTTAGAAATTCACACCCAGGCCCCCTTCATTCTACAGTCTCCATTTTTAACCCTTCACAAGCATGGTAGGCTGGTCCATTTAATAATGTACTTCAGGTACCTCGTCTCATGTGGCTTTTGGGGGTTAGTATGACCCCCATATTATTGTGTATAATAACGGGTATTTGATTGTTTCCGTTCTCTCCATAAAATGCAAAAACCTCCTGAGGCTCAGATTCTGTTGCTCCCCAAGTACTTAACATTCATTCAGGTGTAGATTCTTTTAAATATGGGGAAGAAGAAAATTGAGAAAGAGAATAGGAAGAACGGTATTTAAAGTCAGTCTTAGTACCAAGTAAGCCCAGGTCCAAGGAAGTAGTGCTGACAGCTTTCTACAAGGTGCCTGATACCTGTTGCTCAAACGCTGTAAGCCATTCCCGGGAAGGTTTCAAGATACAAGTTTGACACCAATTTTGAGTAGTAGTTGCTAAAAAAAAAAAATACCTTCATCTCTCTTGATTGTTAGTTGGGCAGATTTCTAACCTCTCTTAGAATAACCATCTTTATTCATCATCATTGTCATCATCATCATGATCATCACCGTATTTTATATTTACTGAGAATCCCAGGCAAACCCAGGGTGTAATTTGCATGCATTATTTGATTTTAGTCTCAAGACAGTCTTATGTATGAGTAGGTACTGTGATTGTCAGAGAGCCTCACAAAAAACCTACTTTGCCTGGGTTTGACCGGCCAGTGCAGGGCAGAGCTGTGGGCAGTATCTGGGCAGTCTGCCCCCCAAACCTGCACTCAGGGCCCTTACTGTAAAAACAAACAAGCAAACAAAAATAACAACAACCACGAAACTGCCTACCTACCTGCGTCATAGGTACCAGGTGTCCTTTTAGAGTGACGTGAATATTTGAAAGCACATAGAGGTGGCGGCTGCACAACATCGCACGTGTACTACATGCCACTGAATTGTTCACTTTAAAATGGTTTACTTTGTGTTACACAATTGTCACCTCAATTAAAAAATGCACTTAAAGAGAAACAATGACACACCAATAATACACCATTCCTCAGGGTTCCACGGACTAACTTTTCCCCGCAGGGTGGCTTTCCTCCACGTGGCACAGCTGAAATCACTCAAGCACTTCATTCAGCCGAGAGTTAGCCTGTGGTTGGGCCACAGGACATGGGCTCCATCTCAGGGTCTCCCTCCGTGTGGCTCACATGCAGCCCCAGCATCTTTACTCAGGGGAGATCTCTGCCAAGAGAGTGAACATTGAGGCTGCAGCCGTAGAGCTGGGACAGCTTCCCTCCCACTGTATTCTCCCAGTCACAGCAAGTCGCAGGCCAACCTACATGTCAGAGCAATTCCACGTCTTGGGAAGGGAAATCAATGTCCCATCTTGATGGGAGGGGCAGCTTGTGCCGACTGGGAGGGGAAGCACTGGTGGGATCTTCCTTGAAGAGTGTCCGGCACCACTGGCTCACATGCTTCCTGCGCCCCTCCCGCATTCTCAGGTATGGCGGCAGGTGTTGGCTTTGCTGGTTGTTGATGGTTCTCTTTCCATCTCAACTCGGTGTTCGGAAAGAATATCACCAGAGTCCTGGAGTTGACAAAAGGGATAAAATCACCTTGCTTCCCTTGTGGAGAGAGCATGGGCTCTGCAGGCAGACAAGCCGTGCTGAGTTCAAATGCCAGCTCCATGCCAGTGACCAAGCATGACGACTTTCCTGGGACTCTGTGGTTCCAGAGAAGTGGGATGGGGTTTACGATGATAAAACCTGGGAAGTGCTGTGTGAGCCGGGATAGGTTAGTCACCCTGGGCTCCCTACCACTTGTGCTGAGTAAATTCAGGCAAGTAGTTATGGAAAGAAACAAAAAATACCCAGATGGGAAGACACTGAGCTTGCTATACCGAGGGAGCCAGCCACCAGCACTTGAATTTGGCAGAGACTCTAAGGCAGAGAGAGGACGGGGAGAGCTTGTCCTGGAAAAAAAGGGAAAGGCTTCAGTGCGTTCTGATTGCAGGCTGTTGGCCTGAGGCAGCTGGAGGTGGAATAACTAAAACTGGGACATCCTATGCTACTGATGTGAGAGCCATTGGCTTTCTTTTTAAAATTGTGAGTTGGAATTGGTTGCAAAAAATAGGGAAACTGTTGACCAAGTTCTGAATGCTCCAGGCTGATTTCTGTAGCAGCTGTGGCTTGGCATCCTGGGCTGGTTGCCACGGAGGTGCTGGGTCCGTGTTCTGTCATCATATGTGGTTGAGGCAGCCTCTGTGTTTAGTCTCTCACAGTGCAACACCTATGAGCCTCAGTTTTCTCACCCATGCAATGGAGGAAGAAAAACTTACCTCTGAACTTTTTATCCTTTCTACTTATTTTATTTGTTTGTTTGTTTATTTATTTTGGAGACAGAGTCTTACTCTGCCGCCCAGGCTGGAGTGCAGTGGCACAATCTTGGCTCACTGCAAACTCTGCCTCCTGGGTTCAAGCAATTCTCCTGCCTCAACCTCCCAAGTAGCTGAGATTACAGGCACATGCCACCATGCCCAGCTAATTTTGTATTTTTAGTAGAAATGGAGTTTCACCATGTTAGCCAGGATGGTCTTTATCTCCTGACCTCGTGATCCGCCCTCCTTGGCCTCCCAAAGTGCTGGGATTATAGGCATCAGCCACTGTGCCCGGCACCTCTGAAAATTATAGAGTAAGTGTATGCTGTAGACACACTAAACTCTCAATGGTGCTCTGTACATGAAATTTTCTTGGTCCTCTTTTTAATGGATGTCCTGTTACACCGAGGGTGATCTTTGGGTTCTCTTATTGTCTTCTCTCTCATGAGCAAATGAGGAGTAACCCTAACTCTTCTCTATGCACTCCAAACTTGAGAGTTTTACCTTATCCAGCAAAGAGACACCTTCCTCCTGTGAACTCGTTTTGAGCACACATTTTACTGCAGGAACCCATGTAAAGCACCAAATGGCCAGATTAGGAAAACAAGGCTAATTCAGTATAAGCTTTCATGAGAGTGCTAGGACGCTCCCTGTAGGCAGGGAGCCCTGTGACACTGGGTTTCTGCTCCCGGAGGAGAGGCCAGCCTCCATGATCCTACCCGACCTAGGGCCAAGCCTGCCAGAGGCCACCTCCATCATCAACACAGGTGTTTGGACCTGGCGTGACTCTACCTGGGCTGGTTCATCCAACCGTAGGCTACCCTACTCCTGGGAGGTAAACTCATGATGTCAAATTTAGTGCAAACACCCAATCAGCAGTGCAGTAGAGCCCCGAACCCCTGGACTCGGCCATCCTCCTAAATAGCTGGAACTACAGGTGCAGACCAGCGCGCCCAGCTCAGCCACTTAAAGGAATCAATAGCTGTCCGGTATGTGCATCTTTTTTAGCCTTTTGTATATATCCACCTCCAAAGATACACAACCAATCAAACGTGAGTGATTTCTGAAGCATACATTGGCATTTTGTTTCTTAAGAATCAAAAGTTTAGAGGAATCTGTGCAGATTTTTTTTTGTTTTTTAATAATGTATTAGAAATTATTATAGTTCTTAGAAGTAATTTCACTAGTTTATTCACTGGTAAGGTGCCCATGGCTTAGGGCTTCAGTATAGCTAGAAATAAATTTTAGTAACCATTTGGTATCTTAATAGAAAAGTGAAACAATATTTAGTTTATTCTTTCACCTTTTATTTGACAAATACTTTAAAAGTATTGTCTGTGTGTCAGAGGCCAAGTTAGAGGATTGCTGTATGGAAATCAACCAGATAGACTCAGCTCCTTGTCCCCATGGAATCAAGGAAGGCAAGCAAACATTACATAATGCATTTTGCAATTTCTCATGCAGTTGCAACTGTAGTGAGAGCTACTAGGCAGAAGATCCAGATAATATGACTACATACAACTGGGGAAAGTGATCTGCAAAATCTACATGACTATTATGTGGTGGAGGCAAGGTGTGTTCAGTAGGGATGCATTCAGCTGAAAGTGGCAGCTCTGGAAGGGAAGCCCATCCAAATGAGAGCAGCACCTGCTACTGACCAGAGCTCCCATGCCGAGGAAGTCAGATGCCATCGCTCACATTTGGCAGAAACTCAAAGCCAGGCTGAATAGTGGGAAAGCCTAGGGCGGACAAAAGGGAAGGCCGCGGGTGTGCAAGGATGGGATTGGAGGTTGTTGTCAAGCGGAAGCTGGAGGAAGGTTAACTAGAAGTGGGGCATCTCTTGCCATGGGTTTGGAGAGCATATTTTGGTCCTGAATTGTAAACAGAGACAATTAGAAAGAGAAGCTGGATACAATGATATAAAACTTTAACCAATCACTTACATCTTAGCATGAAAGTATTTATTAGATAAATATAATGGATCCTTGACTCTGGAGGAAAATAACACATTGGCACGTTTTTCTTTCAGTTCTTTAAATCCCTTCTGTAAAGATTATAACTAAATAATACACATTTTAGTCACTTATCATGAAAAAAGATGGGAGAGCATTTCTGTGACCTTGGAGTGGGAAAAACGTTTTCAGATATGACACTAAAAGCACGATCAATAAAAGACATTGATAAATTGCACTTCTAAAAAAAGGTGGGGAGCTGGGAGTCACCCTTCAGGTTCTGACCTTTCTGGGCTGGTTGCTGCAGAAGTTGTGGCTCGGCTTCCGGGGCCAGTTGCTGCAAAGCTAAAGGGTCAGAGTTCTATTCTCTTCTAGGCTAAACTACATATTTTGTATATTCGTATATTCAGTTCCTCAAAGCAGCTGCCACTGATAATTGGCTTGAATTTGTAAGCTAGGGCTGTTCATTAGCTCTACCATATCACAAAAGTGGTTTCCATAGTTGTGATTCTCTTGGCTCTCATCTATTGAGTATAAGAGGCTGTGTTCAAGACCAGCCTGACCAACCTTCTCCTCATGAGAATCTAATGCCTGATGATCTGTCACTGTCTCCCGTCACCCCAGATGGGCTTCTCTTGTTTCAGGAAAACAAGCTCAGGGCTCCCACTGATTCCACATTATGGCGAGTTGTATAATTATTTCATTATATATTACAATGTAATAATAATAGAAATAAAGTACACAATGAATGTCACGTGCTCGAATCATCCTGAAACCATCTCCATGCCCCCCGCCCCCTAAATATTGAAAAATTGTCATCCATGAAACTGGTCCCTGGTGCCAAAAAGGTTAGGGACCGCTGCTCTACTACAGAGATTTTCTCCCACCTCTGCCACCCCTGAGACAGTAAGATGAAGCCCTCCTCTTGTTCCTCCTCCTCCTCATCCTAGTCAGTGTGAAGCCAGTGAGGATGGAGACCTTCATCATGATCCACTTCCACTTAATGTATAGTAAATAAATCTTCTCTCCCTTGTTATTTTCTTAATAACATTTTCTTTTCTCTAGCTTACTTTACTCTAAGAATACAGTATATAATGGCTAGGTGCTGTGGCTTATGCCTGTAATCCCAGCAACTTGGGAGCCTGAGGCGGGTGGATCACCTGATGTCAGGAGTTCAAGACCAGCCTGGCCAACATGGTGAAACCCTGTCTCTACTAAAAATACACAAATTAGCCGGGCATGGTGGTATGTGCCTGTAATCCCAGCCACTCGGGAGGCTGAGGCAGGAGAATTGCTTGAACCCGGGAGGTGGAGGCTGCAGTGAGCTGAGATCGCACCACTGCACTCCTGCCTGGGCAATGAGAGCGAGACTCTATCTAAAAATAAACAAAACAAAGTACACAGTTTGTAATACCTAACATACACAATACGAGTTAATTGGCTGTGTGTGGTATTGGCAAGGCTTTCAGTCAACAGTAGGCTACGAGTAGTCAAGTTTTGGGGGATTCAGAAGTTATAGGAGGATTTTTGACTGCATGAGGGCTCAGCAGCTATAACTTCTGCATTGATCAAAGGTCAACCATAGAATCTCTGTAAGGTACAAGTTCAAAAGATAGTGTAACAGAATGGAAAGTTGTGTGACACTCTGTAATAAACACATTTAAAAGCAATGTATACAGTAGAGAAAACCCTCTAGAGAGTCACTCACAAGGGCCTTCAAACCCACATTGGAATTTCCACCAACAATCTCCCTTTAACTTTTACAAGTGAGGTGATTTTCCTGTTTTGGTCAAAATCAATTGAACTTCGGTCTCTGATGAAAGCATTGCACACCCAGATGAGATGTTTGCAGGCGCGCTGCTAAGCACACGTCTTATTATTGCTCTTTCTGACAGATTCTTATCTTGAGATCATCTTGTAGGAGGAAACCAGGCTAATGAGAGTTGGGACTTTGGAACAGGAAACTAAGAGGAACAAAACTGATTTTTGCAGACAGGGGAAATACGGAACCCAGCAGAGGCAACCCACCTGAAGAGTCTGTAGAATTTCCACTCTCGCTGAACTGACCAGACTGGATTTTCAGAGCACACGAAGTCTCCACAACGTGCTTCTTCTCTGGTTTCCCTGGACCAGCGGTCCCCAACCTTTTGGACAGGAGGGACCGGTTTTGTGGAAGACGATTTTTCACAGATGAAGCAGGGTGGTGGGGGATGGTTTCAGGAAGGAACTGTTTCACCTCAGATCACCAGGCATTGGTTAGAGTCTCACAAGAAGTGAGTAGCCTGGATCCCTCACATGTGCGGTTCACAATAAGGTTTGAGCTCCTACGAGAATCTAATGCCGCTGATCTGACATGGCACCGCTGATCAGGTGGTCATGCGAGTGATGGGAATGGTGGTAAATACAGATGAAGCTTCCCTCACTCCCCAGATGCTCACCTCCTGCTCTGCAACCTGGCTCCTAACAGGCCTCAGGCTGGTGCTGGTCCATGGTCCGGGGGTTGGGGTCCCCTGCTCCAGACCCTTTCTGAATTTGACAACATGAGAAATAATACCCGGTAAAGACGGGCTGCCTTCCTTTCTCTCTGGCTGATATTCCAGTCACATTCCTGGGCCATAGGAATATAGCTATATTCAGTTGGGCTTTTTTCTTCCCCCCACAGGAAGGTGGTTAAAAATAAGAAAAACTTTCTCTAAATAGCAAATGCTCTCTGGTAACCCATCTTTCTACACGAGCCAAAGTGTTTTGTAATTTTTCATTATGCAGCAGTGAAATGAAAAACAAATAATCAGGGCAAATCTCAAATCTGAATGATAAGCTTCCCTCCCAGAGGGCACATTAAATATAGTTAAAACACAAGCAATCAGATAAAACCCAGGGACATATTGAACAACTACAAAAAGATTCCGAAATAGAAGGTTATTACTAAATAGGTAGGCGTTTGCAGATAATTCCAGGCAAAGTTAGTGTTGGCCACTTGGATTTGCTTCCAAGAGGTTGGTGTGTATATTTTTCAAATTTAACATTTAATTGCTTTCCTTTAAAAAGAGGATCTACATGTTATTAGAGTAATGTCGGAAAAATATTGAATACATTATAGCTAAAAATTAAAATGTTCATTGTGGCTTTATGTAGAGTAAAGGAAATACCTGTTTAAAAAAATTACATTCCAGAATGCATATTCTTTTTTTTTTTTTTTTTTTTTTTTTTTTTTTTTTTTTTTTTTTTTTTTTATTGCATTTTAGGTTTTGGGGTACATGTGAAAAACATGCAAGGTTGTTGCTTAGGTGCATACGTGGCAGTGTGATTTGCTGCCTTCCTCCCCTTCACCCATATCTGGCATTTCTCCCCATGCTATCCCTCCCCAATTCCCCACCCCCCCGCTGTCCCCCCCACTCCCCCACAACAGACCCCCATGTATAGTGCTCCCCTCCCTGTGTCCATGTGTTCTCCTTGTTCAACACCCGCCTATGAGTGAGAACATGTGGTGTTTGATTTTGTGTTCTTGTGTCAGTTTGCTGAGAATGATGTTTTCCAGGTTCATCCATGTCCCTACAAAGGACGCGAACTCCTCGTTTTTAATGGCTGCATAATATTCCATGGTGTATATGTGCCACATTTTTCCTGTCCAGTCTATCATCGATGGGCATTTGGGTTGGTTCCAGGTCTTTGCTATTGTAAACTGTGCTGCAATGAACATTCGTGTGCATGTGTCCTTATAGTAGAACGATTTATAATCCTTTGGATATATGCCCAGTAATGGGATTGCTGGGTCAAATGGAATTTCTATTTCTAGGTCCTTGAGGAATCGCCACACTGTTTTCCACAATGGTTGAACTAATTTACACTCCCACCAACAGTGTAAAAGTGTTCCTATTTCTCCACATCCTCTCCAGCATCTGTTGTCTCCAGATTTTTTAATGATTGCCATTCTAACTGGTGTGAGATGGTATCTCAATGTAGTTTTGATTTGCATTTCTCTAATGGCCAGTGATGATGAGCATTTTTTCATATGCTTGTTGGCCTCATGTATGTCTTCTTTTGTAAAGTATCTGTTCATGTCCTTCGCCCACTTTTGAATGGGCTTGTTTGTTTTTTTCTTGTAAATCTTTTTTAGCTCGTTGTAAATTCTGGATATCAGCCCTTTGTCAGATGGGTAGGCTGCAAAAATTTTTTCCCATTCTGTTGGTTGCCGATTCACTCTATTGACTGTTTCTTTTGCTGTGCAGAAGCTGTGGAGTTTGATTAGGTCCCATTTGTCTATTTTGGCTTTTGTTGCCAATGCTTTTGGTGTTTTGGTCATGAAGTCCTTGCCTACGCCTATGTCCTGAATGGTTTTGCCTAGGTTTCCTTCTAGTGTTTTTATGGTGTTAGGTCTTATGTTTAAGTCTTTAATCCATCTGGAGTCAATTTTAGTGTAAGGTGTCAGGAAGGGGTCCATTTTCTGCTTTCTGCATATGGCTAGCCAGTTTTCCCAACACCACTTATTGAACAGCGAATCCTTTCCCCATTGCTTGTTTTTATCAGGTTTGTCAAAGATCAGGTGGTTGTAGATATGTTGTGTTGCCTCCGATGCCTCTGTTCTGTTCCATTGGTCTATATCTCTGTTTTGGTACCAGTACCATGCTGTTTTGATTACTGTAGCCTTGTAGTAGAGTTTGATGTCTGGTAGTGTGATGCCTCCTGCTTTGTTCTTTTTGCTTAGAATTGACTTGGCTATGCGGGCTCTCTTTTGGTTCCATATGAAGTTTAAGGTGGTTTTTTCCAGTTCTGTGAAGAAGGTCATTGGTAGCTTGATGGGGATAGCATTGAATCTGTATATTACTTTGGGCAGTATGGCCATTTTCACGATATTAATTCTTCCTAACCATGAACATGGAATGTTTCTCCATCTGTTTGTGTCCTCTCTTATTTCGTTGAGCAGTGATTTGTAGTTCTCCTTGAAGAGGTCCTTTACATTCCTTGTTAGTTGTATTCCTAGGTATTTTATTCTCTTTGTAGCGATTGTGAATGGCAGTTCGTTCTTGATTTGGCTCTCTTTAAGTCTGTTATTGGTGTATAGGAACGCTTGTGATTTTTGCACATTGATTTTGTATCCTGAGACTTTGCTGAAGTTGCTTATCAGTTTCAGGAGCTTTTGGGCTGAGGTGATAGGGTCTTCTAGATATACAATCATGTCGTCTGCAAATAGAGACAATTTGACTTCCTCCTTTCCTAATTGAATACCCTTTATTTCTTTTTCTTGCCTGAGTGCTCTGGCTAGAACTTCCAGTACTATATTGAATAGGAGTGGTGAGAGAGGGCATCCTTGTCTAGTGCCAGATTTCAAAGGGAATGCTTCCAGTTTTTGCCCGTTCAGTATGATATTGGCTGTCGGTTTGTCGTAAATAGCTTTTATTATTTTGAGATACGTTCCATCGATACCTAGTTTATTGAGGGTTTTTAGCATAAAGGGCTGTTGAATTTTGTCGAAGGCCTTCTCTGCATCAATTGAGATAATCATGTGGTTTTTGTCTTTGGTTCTGTTTATGTGGTGAATTACATTTATAGACTTGCGTATATTGAACCAGCCTTGCATCCCCGGGATGAATCCTACTTGATCATGGTGGATAAGCTTTTTGATGTGCTGTTGTAATCGGCTTGCCATTATTTTATTGAAGATTTTTGCATCTATGTTCATCATGGATATTGGCCTGTAGTTTTCTTTTCTTGTTGAGTCTCTGCCAGGTTTTGGTATTAGGATGATGTTGGTCTCATAAAATGATTTGGGAAAGATTCCCTCTTTTTGGATTATTTGGAATAGTTTCAGTAGGAATGGTATCAGTTCCTCTTTGTATGTCTGGTAGAATTCGGCTGTGAACCCATCTGGGCCTGGGCTTTTTTTGGGTGGTAGGCTCTTAATTGCTGCCTCGACTTCAGACCTTGTTATTGGTCTATTCAGGGTTTCGACTTCTTCCTGGTTTAGGCTTGGCAGGAGGCAGCTGTCCAGGAATTTATCCATTTCCTCCAGGTTTTCTAATTTATGTGCATAGAGTTGTTTGTAATAATCTCTGATGATGGTTTGAATTTCTGTGGAATCTGTGGTGATATCGCCTTTGTCATTTTTTATTGCATCTATTTGGTTATTCTCTCTTTTCTTTTTTATTAGTCTGGCTAGTGGTCTATCTATTTTGTTGATCTTCTCAAAAAACCAGCTCCTGGATTTATTGATTTTTTGAAGGGTTTTTCGTGTCTCTATCTCCTTCAATTCTGCTTTGATCTTAGTTATTTCTTGTCTTCTGCTAGGTTTTGAGTTTTTTTGATCTTGCTCCTCTAGCTCTTTCAATTTTGACGATAGGGTGTCAATTTTAGATCTCTCCTTTCTTCTCATGTGGGCACTTATTGCTATATATTTTCCTCTAGAGACTGCTTTAAATGTGTCCCAGAGATTCTGGTATGTGGTGTCTTCATTCTCGTTGGTTTCGAAGAACGTCTTTATTTCTGCCTTCATTTCATTGTTTATCCAGTCAACATTCAGGAGAAAGTTGTTCATTTTCCATGAGGCTGTGCGGTTCTGGGTTGGTTTCTGAATTCTGAGTTCTAACTTGATTGCACTGTGGTCTGAGAGACTGTTTGTTATGGTTTCCGTTCTTTTGCATTTGCTGAGGAGTGATTTACTTCCAATTATGTGGTCAATTTTAGAGTAGGTGTGATGTGGTGCTGAGAAGAATGTATATTCTGTGGATTTGGGGTGGAGAGTTCTGTAAATGTCTATTAGGTTTGCTTGTTCCAGGTCTGAGTTCAAGTCCTGGATATCCTTGTTAATTTTCTGTCTCGTTGATCTGTCTAATATTGACAGTGGTGTGTTGAAGTCTCCCACTATTATTGTGTGGGAGTCTAAGTCTCTTTGTAAGTCTTTAAGAACTTGCCTTATGTATCTGGGTGCTCCTGTATTAGGTGCATATATATTTAGGATCGTTAGCTCTTCTTGCTGCATTGATCCTTTTACCATTATGTAATGTCCTTCTTTGTCTCTTTTGATCTTTGTTGCTTTAAAGTCTATTTTATCAGAGATGAGAATTGCAACTCCTGCTTTTTTTTGCTCTCCATTTGCTTGGTAAATCTTCCTCCATCCCTTTATTTTGAGCCTTTGTGTATCCTTGCATGCGAGATGGGTTTCCTGGATACAGCACACTGATGGGTTTTGGCTTTTTATCCAATTCGCCAGTCTGTGTCTTTTGATTGGGGCATTTAGTCCGTTTACATTTAGGGTTAATATTGTTATGTGTGAATTCAATCCTGTCATTTTGGTGCTAGGTGGCTGTTTTGCCCTTTGGTTGATGCAGATTTTTCATTGTGTTGATGCTCTTTACCTTTTCGTGTGCTTTTGGAGTGGCTGGTACTGGTTGTTCTTTTCTATGTGTAGTGCCTCCTTCAGGAGCTCTTGTAGAGCTGGTCTGGTGGTGATGAACTCTCTGAGTTCTTGCTTGTTCACAAAGGATTTTATTTTTCCTTCACTTATGAAGCTTAGTTTGGCTGGATACGAAATTCTGGGTTGAAAGTTCTTTTCCTTAAGGATGTTGAATATCGGCCCCCACTCTCTTCTGGCCTGTAGGGTTTCTGCTGAGAGATCTGCAGTGAGTCTGATGGGCTTCCCTTTGTGGGTAACCCGACCTTTCTCTCTGGCTGCCCTTAGTATTTTCTCCTTCATTTCAACCCTGGTGAATCTGATGATTATGTGTCTTGGGGTTGCTCTTCTAGAGGAGTATCTTTGTGGTGTTCTCTGTATTTCCTGGACTTGAATCTTGGCCTGCCTTGTTAGGTTGGGGAAGTTTTCCTGGATAATATCCTGAAGAGTATTTTCCAGCTTGGATGCATTCTCTTCGTCACATTCAGGTACACCTATCAAACGTAGATTAGGTCTTTTCACATAGTCCCATATTTCTTGTTGACTTTGTTCATTCCTTTTTACCCTGTTTTCTCTAATCTTGCCTTCTCGTTTTATTTCATTGAGTTGATCTTCGACCTCTGATATCCTTTCTTCTGCTTGGTCAATTCGGCTGTTGAAACTTGTGCATGCTTCACGAAGTTCTCGTGTTGTGTTTTTCAGCTCCATCAATTCGCTCATATTCCTCTCTAAGTTGTCCATTCTTGTTAGCATTTCGTCAAGTCTTTTTTCAAGGTTCTTAGTTTCTTTGCATTGGGTTAGAACATGTTCTTTTAGCTCACGGAAGTTTCTTATTATCCACTTTCTGAAAGCTGATTCTGTCATTTCATCACACTCATTCTCCGTCCAGTCTTGTTCCCTTGCTGGTGGGGAGTTGTGATCCCTTGTAGGAGGAGAAGTGTTCTGGTTTTGGGTGTTTTCATCCTTTTTGCGCTGGTTTCTTCCCATCTTTGTGGATTTTTCCACCTGCTGACTTTGTAGTTGTTGTCTTTCTGATTTTGGTAATTTTAAGTCTGCTGTGGCAGAACTCATAAACCCCCTGCTCTTCCCCCGAGGTGTTCTGTCCCAGGGAGTTACTGTTTTCTGATGTTCCCCTGTGCGGTTGCTGTTTTCCCTGCCCACAAGGTGGCAGCCTAGTCACACTCAGGTTGCAGAGGCTTCGCTAAGCTGCTGTGGGCTCCACCCAGCTTCCGTGTGAACTTCTGGGTGTAGTTAGAACTGCTTCCGCTATGTTGGCCCGCCCCTGTAGTGACGGAGTCTCTGTAGTGGCGGATTGCCTTGGTACAGAACAGCAGGGTGCCTATGGAGAACGCCCCTCCTCCACAGAGCTGGACCGTCCCGGTTTCAGTTGTGTTTCAGGTCTTCTTGCTGGGTAAGAGGGGACACCGTCTCATCCGATCTGCCTCCGGAGCCGCTGCGTTGGCTAAAGCCGCGGCTCTGAGATTCGTGGCGCTGGCCTGGCTCCCCGTTTCAGCTCCCCTTGCTGGCTTATAGGGGCTCAGACTCTCTCACTTTATACAGTGAGCTGTTGCCTCAGGGTGCCGGCCCAGCGGCTGCGCCGTTCAAGCCAGCGGCGCCAGCGGCGCTGGCGACCCGTGTGGCTTCTCTGCGTGTGAATCTCCTGTTCTGTGGGCAGTAAAAATCAGTCTGGAAATACGGCGTCCACTCACCCTCTGTGCTTTCTCTCGGAGCTGCATTCCCGAGTTCCTCCTAAGCGGCCATCTTGGATCTCCTCCCAGAATGCATATTCTAAAACTGTTTTCCAAAGGCCTCATTCTCATATCAGGACTTCATTAATCTAAGGTTCATGAAATAGGTAATATTTCAAAATTGTAAAACATAAAATCGACTCAGACATCCAACATTTGCATATAAATAGAAAAGAACTCAGACCCAGACTACTAGGAAAAAATGATTTCCTACATTTTTCATACAATTTTCACTAAATTAGCCTTTAAAAATGTCCTTGTCATGCAGATTGATTTTTTTCTTCCTGTTTAAACAATGAAAATGAATTTTTTTCCTAAAGAATTGCTGCTTGAGACAGTGGACCTCAGTGAAAACCTTCCTTAAGAGAAACCAATAAAGTGATTATTTTCTCCGCATTTTATTTCAGTTTTTGCACCTGCATTCATTGATCTGCTCCTCTCCTCTCTATCAGAGTCCAGTCATCCAACCAGGGACTTCAGAGCCCACTGTCCCCTTGCTTCCTGCAGGAAAACCTGCCTGGGTGCTCTTTGGAAAGCTTTCTGCTTGCTCAGTGTCCATTCAAGGGTTATTTTCCCTATTACCACACACCCTCCTAGGAGGGTTTAGTCTGCTCCCTCTCTCTTCACGTTCTGTGTAATAGTTGTAAAGCTTGGTCAATTTCTCTCTCTGTATTGGTTTTCTATCTCCACTGTAAGCTTAGTGACTTAAAACAACATGAATTTACCTTCTCATGGTTCAGTAGGTCAGAAGTCTTAAGAGGCTCTCCTGGTTCCCTGGGTCACTGGTCTGCACTCCTCTCTGGAGGCTCCAGGAGAGAATCTGCTTCTAGCTTGTTTGCATGATTGGTACAATTCAGTTCTTCGTGGCTGTAGGGCCTGAGTCCCCATTTCTCCATTGGCTGTCAGCCGGGAGCTCCTCTCTGTTTATTAAAGCCACCTCTATTTCTTGTCCATTCACCTTTATACCAGGAATAACATATCGAGTCCCTCCCTTCTTTGAATCTTTCTGACTTCTGCTGTGTCTGTTCTGTGTCCAGCTGAAGAAAGTCATCTGCTTTCAAGGGTTCATGTGATTAGGTTGATCCCACCTGGAAAATCTCTTATCCCAAGGGATGAACCTGTAACTACATCTGCAGGGTCTGTATTTGACATTAAACACATCTATTTCTGGGTTCTGGGGATTAAGAAATAAACATCTTGTGTGTGAGGCGGGGTATTCTGCCTATTACACTCCCTCAAATAACCTAATATATAAGCAAGATGCATTCATGTGTAACAAATGTCAACTTCTTTATGTTTCTAAAAGCAAGCCAGTCTAGTTTAGCTTCCATCATAGTGGCTGGCAGGAAATCCAGTCTGGGGAGTTTTGAGGGCTGTCTTTGCTCACTCATGTGGGAGTGTCTGCTGCTCTGGGGGTGCAGTGTCCAGCAGAACAGACGAACACTTGGGTCTGTGGTCTGTCATGGCTGCCACTCTTGGGCACTCCATCCTAGGTCCTCAGGTTCCACTCAGACACAATCGCCTCTCCTCCTTTCAAGCCAAGATAGAGAGAGAGACCTCTGCTGAGGGACCTGAAGCCCACCTACCTAAGCAGGTGGCCAACTGCAACCATTTTATGCCCTCAGGTGCTGGAAACAAGTGGGGAGAAGCCATACTCCTCCATTCCCCTCCAAATGGGGCCTCTGGTCAACTGGACACCAGAACCCTTTCTCTCTGTAAGACCCAACCTTTACTTCAAGAGTTCTTTAGAACTCAAAGGCTCCTTATCTATTTCCTGGGGAAATAGCACAAAATGCAGGAGGGCGTTGTTAGAGTTTGTTCACACACAAAAAAAGCAGCATTCTATTTCGCTTGTGATAAAACGTGTGGAAGAGTGGGAAGAACGGGACATAGTGGGATGAGACAGGAAGCTCACAAGAAAGCCCGCAGGTGCACCTCTCCCATGAGGAAGATATGCCACAGCAGATGGGAACAGGAACCCCAGAGCAGATGCCTGGACTTCAGTCCTGGCTTCCCATCCCCAACCCGTGTGACGTTGGACTGGCCACATAACCTCTCTAAGCCTCTGTTTCCTCATCTGTAGAATGGGTTTAATTATAATGTCTTAATTGTAATTAAGTTAACCTTGGTAAGTGGCTCTGAGCAATGCTTGAAGGGCAAAAACTGTGTCTCTGCTTCTTTCAAACTAGAGTTGATACAGTTGTTATCAAAAAAGAATTTTGTTTAATAATATTTGTGGCCTCCAGCTCTTACAATCAGCTTTATTATTGGAGCTCCTTCTTTATTTATTTTAAGAAAAATAACTTTTCTGCCTTAAGAGTAAAGCTCTCCCTCTCGACGTCTGCAGGCTGAGCCAGGGTTCTGGCTCTGTAGCAGGAGAGCTGCAGGGAGAGGACTCGACCATTCAGCAAGTTGCTGTGGCTTGTCTGAAGCCAGGGTTTTGTTTTAGTTGTTGTTTCTTACTTTGGGGGCATGAATGACATCAGGGTCTTTATCGGAGGCTGTCTAACACCGGAGACTATTTCCACTCGGCGCATTTTTCACATAAGTTAATGTTCCAAAAATGCTCCCTCGCAGAAGGTATGTGTAGCTATAGGAACACACGTGGTTGGATGGAACATGCTGGACATGGGTGATGAAATTATTGACTCTCCAAGTATTATAAATTCATTGCTAAGCCTGTGGAATTTGGCAGACGTGACTTACTGGAAGTGCTGTCCAGGGACTCACTGATGCATATGGGGTGCTGGTGTATGTCTTCCACTCCATCCTTTTTAAACATTTGGTGGTTTGGCTCTGTCCAAATGCTTGGCTGCCCTGTAACTGGAGAGCTGTCCATTGTGCTGAGAAGAAAATTTCCAAACAGGAACATAGCACACATCTTTGAAGATGCAAGATTCTCTGACTGTAACTGGTTTAAACACACCTAATGTTTGGTTACAAGAAATTGTCATTATGGTAAATCAATACTAATTACTCCACGTTGTTATGCCATGGTTAGCATAGGAATTCCAGTACACAAGGAAAACATCCTAGCTCATTTCTCTTAACTCTGATAATGCCAATGTCTGACTTTGCTTGTTTCAAATGGGTATAATCCAAAGGAAATAAATTGAGACTCTCTTACAATGATTAAAAGCATTATTGGGAGACCTCTGAAAACACCAGGATAAAATTATTTAATCTAGATCTACTGTATTACACATGTCCACATCCCAGCCTCAAATCCACACATTTTCTCATACGCGTGTTTGAAGTTGCATTGGAAGGGGATAAACTAAATTAGTTTCTGTTTGAGCCAAACGCTTTCTGGCATGAATTATGCATCATCCGTGTAAGCTACAGAACTTAAAAGTACAAATAAGTAAATGTCACTTCTGAGTTTTTCTCAAAGAGCATTCTGATTTGAAGCATACTATGGACATAAATACTGCAACTATTCTTTTAAATGTCAAAGAATGCAAAATTTACTCTTTATACGTACAAATCTCTCTCTATCTCTCTGTCTTTCTCTTTCTCCCTTTCCCTCCTCTGTCTTCTGGATCTCAGTGTAGTATTCAAGATAATTACTATCAGTAATAAGCTTAGAAAATTCAGTAACTTTTGTTCCATGATGTTTCAACGTGAGTACTTGGTTTGGCTGTGTGACTTATGAACTAAATTACAAACTGCCAGAATTATAAGAAAAAGGTATATCTAGAACGATCATTGGTACCTACCAAAATAATCACATATAATCCAGCTTTATACATAGTAGGAGCTAAATGTGTATTCTAAGACTGGTTTTCCTAGGAATACTGGAATGAATAAAACCCCTAAAGTTTGGAGATATTTATGTCGTAGACTTAATAGTCAAAATGTCATGCAATATTTTCTCATTATTCCTCCACCCACAAAGATTTTGACTGGTTTGAGCTCCACTCCATTGGGAGGGTGATCTCTGAGCAAATACTACTGGCAGGCAAGACAGCTGGTGTGTTTCATCAGACCAATGCGTCTGAAAAACCGGCTGCTTAGTTGCAGTGGTGTGTACCCCAGGAATGAGATGATCGTGTCTCAATCCAAAAAGTGCCAAAACTCTGGTTATGGACAGAGGTTGGTTTTAGCCATGAAAGTCTTTGTAAGAAATCATTTCCACCCAGGAATTTGTAATGGCAGGGATAAGACCATTTCCTGAGCGTGTGTCTCAAAAGTTACCATCATCCTTTGCTTTTCCATCCAGTATGTAACTATGTGTGTGAGCCAGGCAAGAGGCTCAGAGCCAGAGCAGTGCTGAGCTGTGGACAGGGGCAGAGAGAGAAATAAGACATGGTGTTTTCCTTAAATGCTCTGCCCCTGCTCCTTGCACTGTTGATCTTGCCCTTTGGCTGTGGGGAAAGGGGTGGCGGGAGAGCCTGTGTGTGTGTATATACATGATTTGTGGGAAAGCGCAGGATGAGTCAATGTTTTCTTTTCTTTACTTTTTTTTTTTTTTGAGACAAGGTCTTGTGCATAGTTCACTGCAGCCCAAACTGCCGGGCTCAAGGGATCCTCCTGTATCCTCCCAGGTAGTTAGGACAACAGGTGTATCCCACCACGCCCAACTAATATTTTGGTAGAGACGGGGTCTCACTATGTTACCCAGGCTGCCCTTGCTCTCCTGGGCTCAAGTGATCCTCCAGCTTTGGCCTCCTGAAGTGCTGGGATCACAGGCCTGTGCTACGCCACCTGGTCAGTCCATGTTTTCTTAATTATATGCTTTTAAGCCATGATTGTCCAAAGCAATGGAACTGGATAAGAATCCATTTCAGTCAACTTCTCTTTCTTTGGAATGTCCCTTTTTTCTTCTTCCCACAAATCTAAGTGCTCAGTATCCCATTTCCAGCCCCAGCCTCTACAGAAAGCCCACCCTGGTTCCCAGCTTACCTCCTTTCCCTGGAACCCTCCAGCACTATCAGCTGGGGCTGCATCATTTAATCATCAAGTTTGCTTGATTGCCTGTTCAGCGTGCATCTTGTTTTCCCAGTGAGGTTAGGACTGCCTTGAGTGACGAAAGCGTTTCTTATATTCCCTGACTCGACTCCCCTCACCATCCAAGAGGGTACACAGGCATTGGAAAGAAGTCGGCTCATTGATTGGTTGGAACTGTAACCTGATACATGTGCAGCTGGCCCTTGTTAGTTGGGAACAATCTGATGACTCAAGGGTCTGCCCAAAGACACAGCAGGCTCAGGATTCCCAGCCACACTGAGAACCAAGACATTCACTTAGGGGGAGTATACAGTGTGGACAAAGCCATAGATCCTTCTGACTGAGATCCACTATGACCTTGTGGGTTCTTCAGTAAAAAAATGTGTTCAACTAAGCCAGAGTCTGAGTGTGTGTGTGTGTGTGTGTGTGTGTGTGTGTTGGGGGGGTGTACAGGATTAGTTGTAACCATTTGATAGGACAATTAAAAGCCAGAAATAAGTAATGCAAATTGTGAAGTGTATGGTACAACGTTTTAATGTCTGAAATAATTAAGAAGTTACAAGTCATTAAAAGGATAGAAAATAAAAGCAATCAAAATAATGCTCATTCACAGATGCTAGAAGGATTGAGGAGGTTTTCCAGGAGCTCAAGGTGCTGGCTTTATGCAAAATGACCTTGTTTGTGCATGGTTTTTGGATTCAGAACATTGGGTAGGGGTGATTGAGTCTGCTGCACCTAGGACCATAAAACTTGTAACTCTTTGTTACTCCCAAGGACTCTTCTTTTCTTGAATTTTTTTTTCCTTTTCCTCTACTTTCTTTCTTTTCTTTCCCTTTTTTTCCTTTGTTTTTATCAACAAAGACGCTGTGATCATTTCTGCCTCTTATTTCTCTATCCTTCTCCCACAACCCCACCTGAAGTCTATCTTCATATTTCGGTTTTTGGAAGTAGTGTTACTTTTTTGTAGTTTAAATTACACTCTATAAGCATCACCCTTTTTAATGTGCAGGTCTGAGTTTTCACCAGGTGATCACTACTACAATCAAGAAATAGAAAATGGATGGGCACAATGGCTCATGCCTGTAATCCCAGTGCTTTGAGCCAAGGTCAGAAGATTGCCTGAGGCTAGGAGTTTGAGCCCAGCCTGACCAACACAGCGAGACCTCATCTCCACAAAACAAAACCAGACAAAATAGCTGGGTGTGGTGGCACACACCATAGTCCAAGCTATTTGGGAGACTGAGGTGGAAAGATTGGCTTGAGCTTGGGAGGCTGAGGCTACGGTGAGCTGTGATCACACCACCTCATTCCAGCCTGGGTGACAAGTCAAGACTCTGCCTGAAAAAAAAAAGAAAGAGAAAAAGAAAAGAAAAGAAATAGAAAGTTCCACCACTCTCCCCAAATTCTCTTGCATCATTTTGAACTCAACTTCTAACCCCACTGCCAGGCCCTGGCAACCTCTGACCTACTTTGTGTCTCTGTAGATGTACCTTTTCCGGAATGTCACATAAATGAAATCGCAAAGCATGGAGCTTTATGAATCTAGCATCTTTTACATATCAGAAAGCATTCTGATTTATGTTTTCATGGGTGTGTGTTACATTTTATTGAAAAGGAGTAATTCCATATCCACACATAATGCAGATGAAGAACGCAAGGCTGATTTCCAGTCATCTGTGATTATGAATAAAACCAATATGAAGATTTGCCTATAGGCTTTTTGTGTGATCACTCATTTTCATTTCTTTTGAGTAAATGTCTAGAATGGAATCATTGGATCATTGGGTTATAGGGTGTTGAACCATATGGAAAACTGTCAAATTATTTTTCAAAGTGGTTGTGTTATTCTGCATACAAACCAGCTATGTGTGAGGGTTCCAGGTGCTCTGGGTCCTTTCCAGAGTTTCATACAGAATTTTGTTTTGTTTGTTTTTGTTTTTGAGATGGAGTTTTGCTCTTGTTGCCCAGACTGGAGTGCAATCAATGGCACAATCTCAGCTCATTGCAATCTCTGCCTCCCTGGTTCAAGTGATTCTCCTGCCTCAGCCTCCCAAGTAGCTGGGATCACAGGCATGTGCCACAACGTCCAGCGAATTTTGTATTTTTAGTAGAGGTGGGTTTCTCCATGTTGGTCAGGCTGGTCTTGAGCTCCTGACCCCAGGTGATCCACCAGCCTCAGCCTCCCAAAGTGCTGGGATTGCAGGCATGAGCCGTTGCACCAACCGGAATTTTTTTTCTTTTCTTTTTTTTTTGAGACAGAGTCTGGCTCCTTCACCCAGGCCCTTCCCTGGCTAGGAAGGAAGCTGAGGTGTCCTGAAGGTCCAGTTACTCTGTCACTGCTGAAATGAAGGTCACCCCGAGTCCCCAAGTCCAGGGCAGTTCTTTTCGAATATGTACATTTATTGATATAATTTCCTTTCAAATACGGCCCTAGCTGCCTTTGGTGGTGGTGGTTGTTTTTTGAGAAAAAGTCTCCCTCTGTCGCCCAGGCTGGAATGCAGCAGCCTGATCTCAGCTCACTGCAACCTCCGCCTCCTAGATTCAAGCCATTCTCCTGCTTCAGCCTCCTGAGTAGTTGGGATTACAGGCGAGCACCACCCACCATACCTGGCTAATTTTTATATTTTTAGTAGAGATGGGATTTCACCATGCTGTCCAGCCTGGTCTTGATCTCCTGACCTCAAGTGATTTGCCCACCTCGGCCTCCCAAAGTGCTGGGTTTACAGGCATGAGTCACTGTGCCAGGCCTGGTACAGCTATTAAAGGGTGACAGTGACATTCTGACGGAGGTGTAGGAGTGTCTCTTTGTGATTGTGACTTGTTTTTCCCTAATGACTAATAATAATCAGCTTTTTATATGTACATTCACAACTTTTTTTATTAGAGTGTCCAAATATTTTGCTCCTTTTGATTTGGATTTTTGTTTTTTTATCATTAAAGTTTCAGAGGTGTTGATGTACTCTGAATACAAATCCTCTGCAAATATATGCTGGCAAATATTTCCTCCCAGTCTGTGGCTCGCCTTTTCATTCTCCTGACAGGGTCACTCCTAGAGCCAAAATTAAATTTTGATGAAAGTTAATTTCTTATTTTTCATTTTATGAATTATGCTTCTGGTATCTTATCTATGAAATATTTACCAAGCCCAAGCTCACGAAGATTATAGGTTCGGATTTTATATTGGGGTGACTAAACACAAAGATTCCAAAATGTGAAATATGAGATATTATAAAACACAAAATGCCAGAAATGAGACTCTTACGTTGAGCCCATGTTGCCTTATTTCCATTGCCCGGGGCTCACTCATGAGGGATGGTCTTGGTCGGGGCCACACGGCAAGCAATCCTAATGGCAGTGAAGCTACAGGCTGCTCGTTGTCCATCTGCACTTTCACCTAGCAGGAAGCCCTGCGTGTCCTCCCTCTCCTAAACCAAACATGCCCAGGATACCCCGGCCCTTTTCTTTCCTTTTGACTTGCATTAGTTTAGTGAACTAACATTTCATTTCTCTGGAGAACTAATATTGAGCCTCTACCTGAAGCTGCAGTTTCCCTTTAGAATCCAAACCATCAGGAAACCTGTGATTTGCAGAACTGTTTATGAGGAGTATTCACTTACATTTTCTAATTTAAAGAGAAAAGAAAAAATATTTAAGTGAAACTTGTGGGCTGAATGATGTTTCCCCCAAATCCATATGTTGAGACCCTATCCCCCAGTGTGACAGTTTTGGGAGTTAGGACGCTTAAGGAGATAATTAAGGTTGATTAGTGTCATAAGGGTGGAGCCCTAATCCAATAAAGATTAGTTTCTTTATAAGAAAAAGAAGACATTTTATCACTTGAAGTCAGGAGTTGGAGACCAGCCAAGCCAACATGGTGAAACCCCGTCTCTACTAAAAATACGGAAATTAGCTGGGTGTGTGGTGCACACTTGTAGATGCAGCCATTCGGGAGGCTGAGGTGGGAGAATCACTTGAACCCAGGAGGCAGAGGTTGCAGTGAGCTGAGACAGAACCACTGTGCTCCAGCTTGGATGACAGAGTGAGATCCGGTCTCAAATAAATAAATAAATGAGGAAGAGACACCAGCTATCTCGTCCCATACGTGCACAGAGAAAAGGCCATGGGAGGACACAAGGAGAAGGTAGCCATTGACTAATCAGGAAGAGAAGCTTTACTAGAAACCAGCCCTGACAGCACCTTGATCCCAGACATTCAACCTCCACAACTGTGAGAAAATAAATGAGAGTTGTGTCAGCTTCCCGTCTATGACATTTGTGGTAGCAGCCTGAGCAGGCTAACACACACCTCCTTTTCTCTAAGCTTTTTAAAGGATAGAAGGGCTTTCTCCTTCTTTGCAAGGCCTTTCTCTGCATGAAGACAATGGATGTTCTCTTATCCTGGTGACCCCTATTAACAAATGTCTGACCACTTAAACTAGAAAGAACTGACACACTGTTAATATACAATCAGCCTCAGAAATGCGATCATAGGCCTGGCAGAAAGCATTCCACACAGATCTTTACACCTGCATCCACATAGTGCCTGGGATATATGGGGAATAACTCTTTAGAATCTTGTAATTATTTTCGGAATTTTATTATTACATAGCACTTTATTTTTCTATCACAGGAGTTATTGTGTTAAATATTAATAAACATTCTAATTAACGTTAATATTAATAAACATTCTAATGACGTTCCGCTTTTTGTAAGTTTGTTTTGGCACATCTTGTCTTCCTTTGCGCCATTCCCGGATCTTGGAGAAAGGCCCTTGGCTGGCGCATTAGGCCGTGTGCATGTTTAAAAATAAACAGCATTGCTTTTGCTTGTCATTGGTTCCAATATTTAGAAACATCCATCAGTAATGTCAAAAAATACTAAACAAAAATCATCTTTCAAAATAAAGGCATTTCGGTGTTGGTGCTCCCAGAGGAGCCAATTAACTGGAATATGAAGAATATTTCGAGTTCTCCACTCCTGTCTCGCTGCTTCTCCTCTGACACACCTCTGGCCTGGGCAGGTGGCAGGAGGTGTCAGTCACTGTCGCTGATTTCCCAGTAGACAAGGCACAGCGCTGTCAGCCCTGGTCACGTTACACGGAGGAGCTTTAGAGCAATATTTTTTTTCTTGATATATAGTATTTGTACCTATTTATAGGTACTTGTGATATTTTGATAGTGCATAGAATACATGATGATCGAGTCATGGCATTGAGGTTACCCATCACCTTGGTAGCATGGTGTTTATTTCACTCTGTTTTAACCTTATTCTAACTATTTGTCCTGAGAATGCACCAGGTGTGTCTTCTCTGTTTTAACATCCACACATATTTGTTTCATTCCATGACAATTCACCTATTTCTTGGGTTCTCAGCACACCAAGCACTGGGTAAGTTGACAGACTCAGATCCTGCCCTCGGGAAACCTGCAGTTGAGGGACTGGATAGTGTGGAATGCTCCGTGTAGGTTTGGATATATCTCCTGGTGTCCCTCTGACCCCTGTCTAGGGTGAGCTCTCCCAGGGCAGGGAGTGTGTCCATCTTTCCATACTTGGTGTCCAGCCCAACAATTGGTAGACTGATGGTACCCAACAGAAGAAATGAAAGAATGAGCCCACCTCCATTTTTTACTAGATATGTGACTTGGTTAATTTTATGCAAACTCTTTGCACTTTTCTTCCTCATTTGAAAATCAAGGATAATATTGGTGATCTCTCAGGGTTTTAGTGAGGACTGGTGAGCATCAATGATAGGACTCAGACTTTGTAGGTATTAATAACTCCTGTGTTCTATGGCTCATAACCCCTCCTATGAGACATGTTCCCCAACCCTACATGCAGTAAGGTTATCAGCAGTCTACATGCGTTGTGGCACTTCTAAGATTTGCTTTATCTCTAAGAGAGGACACAGACAGTTTGCAAGATAATAATGGCTTAAATAAGATAGGCATTTACGTCCTTTTCTGTAAAAGTGGTCTAGGTATGGGAAATCCAGAGCAGATAGGGGAGCTCCATGCTGTTACCAAGAACATGTGCTCCTGGCTGCTTCTTAGTCATCATTATTCAATAATAAACACGCAGGCCCATAACCTGAAGTATAGGCCCATAGTGGCTGCTGAAGCTCTAGCTATCCCATCTGTTTTTTAGGCTGGCATAAAAACAGAATGGGAAAGACGAAAGATTCCTTCTAACTCAATTAATTTCTTTCTATAGAGACTTACCAAGCATTGTACATGACATTTTTATTGTGTCTGACAGATCTGAAGTCAGTCATGTGCCTGGTCATACAGATATACAAAGGAAGATAGAACAAAATGTGTGTGTATTTTTTAAAAAGTAATCACTTGCATTTTACCCAGTGAAAATGTGACGTTCTATGACTTTAAAAAATAGGATATTAGCAGGTGCCTCAGTGAGAATATCTCTAACTGCAGAATCTAAAGTCTGGCTGAAGGTAGGTCTGGGACCAGAGTTGTAAATCCAGTGACCCCAGGGCCCAGCAGAGGATGGGAAGCAGAGGGCGACAGCAGACAGCAGTGTGCTGGTGTGTGGAGAACTGAGCAGTGTTTCAGGCTGAACAAAGCAGGTCTCACTTGCATGACTCCATTCCCACATCAAATCAAATCAAAAATAATATGTGCAGTGGTGGCTGAATCTGGTCTGACTCGTGCATTTATAGTTAAGGTAAATATCTACTCATATGTTAGACTGTATTTTTCAAATATTGTGTCCATAGCTTTTTATTGTGGCGGTCACTGAGGTTTTATTTTAAACTCATGGATATAAAATGTGAAGACCCCCAGATGTAGATCGCCATCATAGTTCTCAGCTGGATGACCTCTCTCGGGCTCAAAGCATCGTTAGGTAATTTGAGTGAGGAGCATGGCTAGATTGGAAGCTGGGAAGATCCATGCGTCAATGTCCAGGCTGATGGTATCAATGCCACTTGGCCTCAGCCTGTCGCTGCTGCAGAAAGACAAGTCCAGTGCAGACAGGTATTTGAATGTTTCAAGAGAGACGAGAAATCTTGATGCTAATCGTACTGATAATACTTATGGCTGTTGGCTGAATTGTGTCCCGGGAAAGATGCATTAAAGATTTAATTTTAAGTACCTGTGAATGTGATTTCTTGGGTTACTGATCCCGGAAGGCTAAAGTGTTATAACTCACGTAGAACAAAGGATTAGCCTATAGGATGAAATTTACCCTTAGCGAAACTGCTTTTGATTAATTACAGTTTAAATGCTCTAATTTTTTTTAACCTACATTGATGCTAAGTGTAAAATCAAGGTACTGCATAAACTGGGCAGATCACATCTTAGAATCTCAAGACTTTATTTTTGGAAGAGACGTCCTCACCCTAGTTCCTACTTCTCACCATAACTCATTTAGATTCACGTCATCAAAAATAATATTTTTTTATTCCACTGATCTCATCCCAGCAACTTGATTAGCAAACAGTGCTTTTCTTCTCTGAGGGCTTCTCAGAATTGTATTTGGCAACATCAGCTTTAGGTAGCACCTAGAAATGGGTGTATTTACTCACAAATGGTCTTGTAACTGCTTTAAATTGATTACTATGGCCTCAGTCTCAAAGGCTTTCTTTTACATTCCTTTGCCATGCTCATTATTGCCAGGAAAGATCTCTTTAGAGGACTTGCACTTTTATTGGGCCAGAAAAAAAACTTGGCATGACCTACATTTCATCTGTCATCTTTTGTATATTTTTGTCATGAATGCGAAATATTAGAGTAATTCAAGATCATGCTGAGTAGTAAAATTGAAAGAGGTAAATGGCAGGACAGTTGCTTTTTATGTTCTGACTAAATAGACTCAAAGGAATCCGGGAGGATTTTATAATACGATATAGAAACTACAAGGGAAAGACACAAGAACACGCATTTTATTATTAAATACCTAACTAGGTGAGTAAGATGGAGAATATTAATGCAGTTAACCCAATCAGAGCCTATGCCAACTTAGGCGCTAACGAGACCAGACATCAAAGGAGATGAGTTTTGGAGTGACACGTCCTCACTGGAGTGACACATTGGAGACACTCAGCATGACCTTCCTCTTTAGTGGAAGTAGCTGGAGTCTGGACTGGGAGTGAGAGAGATGGCAGCACCCCCTAAGCTGGGATCCTTCGTGTTCTTTGGGGACTCAAAAGTAATGTGTGTTGCGGAGCTTTGTTTTGACAACTCTCAGCCTCAGAGCATGGAGCAGGGTTCTGGCCACTGGCTATCCTTCTCCCAGGGTCAAGGAAATGAAACTGGCATGATGTGCTCTTACAATAAAACATTCACAAAACCCTTGGTTTTTCTTTGGAGGAAACTGAAACCCATAGAGGTGGAAAAAAAAAAACTTACCCAAGATCACAGAGTTCATGAGGGACCTTGGATTTTAATTTTAGGAGAGGTCAAAAAAACAAAGAGTTTGCTGTAGGGGCTGATTTTTCCACCTGTGTGGAGCCCGTTAGGAGGACAAGGGCAGGGATGAGGTCAGTTTGAACCTCATCTACTTTTTACCAGTGGTGTGATCTTGGGTAAAGGATGGGCTTTCCCTCTGCCTGAAGTCCCTCATCAGTGGCACAGGGGCAGTGGAAGCTCCATTGTGTGGGTAGGTGGAGAAACTTAGATAAGATACAGTGCACGGGGTCAGGCTGGTGGCTGGCCCCACATGGAGGAATTCCTTACGGCACCCAGCCCTGTAGCCCTCCCAGGGCCAGGGAGCACGCCCTCATAAATGCTTCTGTGATTGAGCTTTTTCACATTTTTACCCCATGGGTTATGGCTTTAAATCAGGCCTTGAGTTAGCAAAGGACATGAATTGGCCCTCTTTTGTAGGAAGGAAACCAAGACCTGACCTTCTTTAAGAAATTCTCCTCCATCTCAATCTTTCTTACAATGTACAAGTACTGTTGCAGGTGAGACTTGAATGTTGCTGCTTGACAGACTCAAGGATCTTGAAAATAAGGGGAAAGGTTTGCAGATTGCAGGAACCGTAAGCTCCTTGGAATGAGGTACTGAGCATGGCTGAGTCACTGAGAGCTTCTGTGCTACAGGCTCTGCCATCCCATGTAATTATCACCTCATATAATCCAGTAGGGAGACGCTACTATCTATGCCTTCGCAGAGGGTGGATGTGAGACGGAGAAGCCACTGGAGGTGGAGAAGATGCGCAGGGCTGCAGGCAGAGCTGGGGAAAAGGCACGGCCAGGACACAGCCCAGGCGGTCTGCCCGCAGGCCCCAGAGAAGCTCCTAACTGCCATATCATCCTGCCTTTCAACAAGGGAGAAAAACACAGATTCACACAAGTACCACACAAGCAAAACATACACATGCACCCATCACACATGTGCATATGACTCACAAGGATACACACCTACATACAAACACAACCTCTCACCTATAAAGATATATGTACACACAGATGTACACATACACAGATACGTGCACCATGCATGCACAAATATATGCATGCATTCATCACACATGTGCACACGGCTCCATGGCACACAGAACATACACAGTCACATACAGACACACACTTCTCACCCATAAATATATGTGTACACATAAATGCATACACGTAGAGACACATGCACAACCAGACACATATATTCATCACACACATACAAAAAACTCACACGATGTACATACCCACATATAGACACACATCTCTCACCCATAAATATATGCATACACACAGACACACATGTGTAGATACATGCCCCATAACTCATATACACATGCCTTCATCACACACATACACACGACTCACACAATGTACACACCCACATATAGACACACAACTCTCACCCATAAATATATGCATACACACAGACACACATGTGCAGATACATGCCCCATAACTCATATACACATGCCTTCATCACACACATACACACGACTCACAATGTACACACCCACATATGGACACATACCTCTCACCCATAAATATATGCATACACATAGATGTACATACGTACAGGTACATGAACCATCCACTCACATATGTACATGTACACAACTCACACAATATACACACATCCACATACAAACACACACCTCTCACACATAAAGATACATGTAGACACAGATGCACAGATGTATAGATACATGCACATACACATGCATTCATCACACACACACCTCACACAACATACACACCCACATGCAGACACATACCTCTCACCCATAAATGTATGCATACACACAGATGCATATCGCATAGATACAAGCACCACACACTCATAAAGGTACATACATACATTGCACCCATATTCACAACTTACACAATATACACACCCACATAGACACTTGCACTCACCCATAAACCCTCACATATGCAGATACACACATTCAGGTACATGCAGCACACACACTCACAAACACACATAATCTCACACATGCACACGACTCGCACAATGTACCCACCCATGTACAGACACTACATACCGTAACTCACACATAAACCCATGAATCACACACGTGAATCACGGACGCACACTCACACCTGGGTATTGTCTGCCTGCACGATCCCAAGGAGGAGACTCCTCCTTTCTAGATATGTGAAGAGACGGCACCCCGTTTTGCATCCCCGCTCATGGTCAGGTTTGGGGAATGGCTCCAGTACGTAGAATCTTCCTTTCATGAACTGAAAGGAAACATTCACTCAGGGCTTTCTCTCATCGCCGTGGACTCTGAACTCCCTTGCCCTTCAGGTCAAATACCCTGTACCATGCTGGTCCCAGGAAGCTCTGTTATCACAGGAAAACACACCCGCTGCTCCAGCCCCGTGGAAATGTGGCCCTGCCTCTGCCTGTGTTCTCTGTCCAAATTTCCAATGACAACGAAAAGTAGTGACGATGATGATACTTACGATGAAGAAAACAACAATAAGTGAAAGAATCGCTGCCTAGTCCCAGGCACACAGCCAGTGGCTTCCATGCTGTCTTCTCCTATGAGAGGAAGATTTAGTCCTCCTTTCATAGATGAGTAAATTAAGGCACAGAGATGTCAAATATTTGGCCCAAATCCAATAGCTCATAAGTAGCCAAATGATGATTCACAACTGTTCCCTTTGGGTCTGATCCTAAAGTTGTACCTTTCCCCACTCCATGGCATTAGGGAGGTGGAAGGAAACTCCCCTTCTGCTCCCTGGAATCCAGGCTGGCTTGGTGACTTACTGACCACAGAATGCTGTGAAGGGGACATTCTGGGGCTTCCTCCCCTCCATCATATGAAGGTTGCAGCTTCCTCTGGGCCTCGTGGGCTGCTCACTCTTGACACTCTTGCTCTGAGATCCAAGCAGGCATATTTTATATCAAAATAGTAAATAACTTCCTTTCCAAAGGTAGGGCATACTTCTGTAAGGTACTGAGCCACCTGTCCCTGGAGGAAAGCAAGAACAGACCAGATCAGAGCCCAGGAAGGCATGTGATGGGTGAATGCAATCAGCTACGTAGCCCAAGTCTCATATTCAGAAGAGACTTCACATGCAACTTCTAAAGTTCAGAACCAGGACACAGACACTGAAAAGATTCAAGGAAGACATTTATCAGAAATCTCCTCCCATAGGGCTCATGCCCAGACTTCATCACGTGCAGCGGTGAAGTAATCTTACCATATTAAGTTACTACAATCACATCACTGTGCACTCTGTGGGAATATGTCCCCAAGTCAACTTGTAAATATATAAATTTAGTCTACATTACTTCAAAGCCTGTTCTGGAATTCCTCTATTTAAAAAAAAAGTTTTCTTAGAGCCTTAAAAAGTTATTGGGGGCTGGGTGTGGTGGCTCATGCCAGTAATCCCAGCACTTTGGGAAGCCGAGGCGGGTGGATCACTTGAGGTCAGGATGTCGAGACCGGCCCAGCCAAATGGTGAAACCCTGTCTCTACTAAAAAAATACAAAAAAGTAGCTTGGTGTGGTGGCAGGCACCTGTAATCCCAGCTACTTGGGAGGCTGAGGCAGAAGAATCACTTGAATCCAGGAGGCGGAGGTTGCAGTGAGCTGAGATGACACCATTGCACCGCAGCCTGGACAACAAGAGTGAAACTCCGTCTCAAAAATAATAAATAAACAAATAAATAAATGTTACTGGGCCCTACCTTTGTGCAGCCTTTGAGAGGCTGTGGGCTGGATGACTGGGCAGTGCAGTTGTGGTGGACGGGACTTCAGCATGGAATGAGGGGTGACCTGCTGGTCCCCCTTTCTGTTCTCAGCCACTGTGGCCCTTGGAGATGAAACGAGGCAGTTGCAGTGAGATTGTGCAGATAATGTCTCCATCGAGGGATTCTTTGCTACACCACCCACAGTGATTTCAGAAACAAAACGGGTCATGCCCTCGCCAGTCTTCAATGGCTGGCAGCGTCTCCTATCACCTTATCACCCTCCTAACCAATGGTTCTTTAATAATCTTCTATTGTGGAGACATCCAAAACAAAGCAGAGTAGAACTGATTCACAAACGCTGCTTAAACTGCCTAAATTAGAGTCATACTTAGCTTCTCAACATACACATACAAGAGAAAGAGAAAGAATGATGCTTTCCCCCGTGTCCATGTGTTCTCGTTGTTCAACTCCCACTTCTGAGCGGAAACATGTGGTGTTTGGTTTTCTGTTCCTACGTTAGTTTGCTGAGAATGATGGCTTCCATTCATCCACGTCCCTGTAAAGGACATGAACTCATCCTTTTTTATGGCTGCATAGTATTCCATGGTGTATATGTGCCACGTGTTCTTTATCCTGTCTATCATTGATGGACATTTGGGTTGATTCACACCAGGACTTGTCTGGAGGGAGTGGTAAGGAAGAAGGAGGGGGAGAATATTAGGACAAATACCTAACGCATGTGGGGCTTAAAACCTAGATGACGGGTTGATAGGTGCAGCAAACCACCATTGGCGCATGTATACCTATGTAGCAAACCTGCTCGTTCTTCACATGTATCCCAGAACTTAAAGTAAAATTTAAAAAAAAAAGAAAGAAAAAGAAACTGCATTAGAAAATTAAATGCAATTATGAATATATGTCTTTTGTTTAATCAGCAACCCCCGTCCTATTCTGGTAGAAGCTGCTGAATTTCCTTCTAGGACCCAGCCTCTCTTCCTGCCAGTCTGTGCGCTGGGGCTTAAAGGATGCTCACTCATCCACCTTTCCTCTTCCTTCGAGGACCCAGCCTCTCTTCCTGCCAGTCTGTGCGCTGGGGCTTAAAGGATGCTCACTCATCCACCTTTCCTCTTCCTTCGAGGACCCAGCCTCTCTTCCTGCCAGTCTGTGCGCTGGGGCTTAAAGGATGCTCACTCATCCACCTTTCCTCTTCCTTCGAGGACCCAGCCTCTCTTCCTGCCAGTCTGTGCGCTGGGGCTTAAAGGATGCTCACTCATCCACCTTTCCTCTTCCTTCGAGGACCCAGCCTCTCTTCCTGCCAGTCTGTGCACTGGGGCTTAAAGGATGCTCACTCATCCACCTTTCCTCTTCCTTCGAGGACCCAGCCTCTCTTCCTGCCAGTCTGTGCGCTGGGGCTTAAAGGATGCTCACTCATCCACCTTTCCTCTTCCTTCGAGGACCCAGCCTCTCTTCCTGCCAGTCTGTGCTCTGGGGCTTAAAGGATGCTCACTCATCCACCTTTCCTCTTCCTTCGAGGACCCAGCCTCTCTTCCTGCCAGTCTGTGCGCTGGGGCTTAAAGGATGCTCACTCATCCACCTTTCCTCTTCCTTCGAGGACTCAGCCTCTCTTCCTGCCAGTCTGTGTGCTGGGGCTTAAAGGATGCTCACTCATCCACCTTTCCTCTTCCTTCGAGGACCCAGCCTCTCTTCCTGCCAGTCTGTGTGCTGGGGCTTAAAGGATGCTCACTCATCCACCTTTCCTGGCTCCAGAGGTGTCTACATTTCCCAGGATCTTTTTTTCTGTTTGCTTTGTCTTCTGCTCAAAGGCAAGCAGATGAGTTAGTCCTGGGGTTCTTGCTGTATGAGCTGACAAGGGGCAGCTCTCTCTAGGTGTCACAGAGCCCGAAGGATGTAGCCTGGAACTTGCTGAGGCTGCGTGGGAATGCAGCCCACCCAGGCAAGCAGGAGAGGACATAGTTTTAGCACCTAGATCTGCAGCACCCAGAAGCCAGATCCAACTCCAGTCCTTATCTTTGACCTTGAGCCAGTCTGAACTGGTAACTGCAAGTCACTTATCCACCATATTCAACTATCAGGATGTTACTAATAAAAAGTGATTCCAAAAATGAAAATGTGTTTCACAATATTTTCACACAGAGACTTCAGGATCTATTTATACTCGACACCAACCATCTTGGTTATCTGATTTTTTAGTTCTCAGCAGCTGCTAAGCTGTAAATTAGGAGAGGATGCTAATGGTAGTCACAGAGAGAGTAAGGAGAGTGATGGTCTGAGGGATGCAAAAGACCTGAATAGACATTTTCCAAAAAAGACGCAAGTGGCCAAAAGTTATATGAAGAAATGGGCTGGGTGTGGTGGCTCATGCCTATAATCCCAGCACTTTGGGAGGCCGAGGTGGGTGGATCACTTGAGCTTAGGAGTTTGAGACTAACCTGGGCAACATGGAGAAACCCTGTGGCCACCGAAAAATACAAAAATTAGTCAGACATAGTAGCTTACATCTGTAGTCCCAGGTACTAAGGGGGCTGAGGCAGGAGGATCCCTTGAGCCTGGGAGGAGGAGGTTGAATGAGTTGAGATGGCATCACTGCCCTCCAGCCTGGGCAACAGAGTGAAACCCTATCTCAAGAAAACAAAGAAAAAGAAGCAATGTTCAACATCTCTATGCATCAGAGAAATGCAGTTCAAAACTCCAATGAGACATCATGTTACCCCAGTTAAAATGGCTTGTATTCAAAAGACAGGCAATAGCAGATGCTGGTGAGGATGGGAGGAAAGGGGAACCCTGGCCCATCACAGAGGGAGCATCTGTCAGCGCAGCCACTGTGGAGAGTGATACGGAAGCTCCTCAAAAAACACTAAAAGCAGAATTACAGTATGACCCAGCAATTTTACTACCCAGTGGGGTATCCAAAAGAAAGATCAATGAAGCTGGAAACCATCATTTTCAGCAAACTGACACAAGAACAGAAAACCAAACCCCGCACGTTCTCACTCTTAAGTGGTGTTCAACAATGAGAACACATGGACACAGGGAGGGGAGCATCACACACCAGGGCCTGCCGGGGGTCGGGGGCTAGGGGAGGGATAACAGGGGGTGGGGGGATTGGGAAGGGCTAACATCAGGAGAAATACCTAATGCAGATGACGGGAGGATGGATGCAGCAAACCACCATGGCACGTGTATACCTATGTAACAAACTTGCACGATCTTCACATGTACCCCAGAACTTAAAGTATAATTAAAAAAAAAGATACCTGTACTCCCACGTTGACGGCAGCACTAGTCACAATAGCCAAAATGCAGAATCAACCTAAGTGCACATCAGTGAATGAATGGATACAGAAAATGTGGTACAGCTGCAGGATGGAATATTAGCCGAAGGAAAGTCTGATCCAGTCACGTGCAGCAACACGGAAGGAACAGGAGGTCATGATGTTAAGTGAAAGAAGCCAGGCACAGAGAGTCAAACATCACATGCTCTCATTCAGTTGTGGGGGCTAAAAACGTGCATCTCGTGAAGACAGAAAGGAGACTGGTGATTACAAGAGGCCAGGAAAGAAAAGGACGAAGGAGGATGAAGAGAAGTTGATTACTGGGTACAAATATATGGTTTGATAGAAGAAATAAGACCTGGTGTTAGATCAGCAGGGTGACTATAATTTACCATCATCTATTTTATATTTTAAAATAGCTAGAAGAGGCCAGGAGCTATGGCTCACGCCTGTAATCTCAGCAGTTTGAGAGTCCGAGGTGGGCGGATCACCTAAGGTCAGGAGTTTGAGGCCAGCCTGGCCAACATGGTGAGACCTCCGTCTCTACTAAAAATACAAAAATTAGTCAGGCATGGTGGTCCATGCTTGTAATCCCAGCTACTCGGGAGGCTGAGGCAGAAGAATCACTTGAACCTGGGAGGTGGAGGTTGTGCTGAGTCAAGATCACAGCACTGTACTCCAGCCTGGGTGACAGAGTGAAACTCCACCTCAAAAAAGAAAAAAATCGCTAGAAGAGAAGAATTAAAATGGTCCTAGCATAAAGAAAATATGGACATTGAAGGCAATGGAGATCCCAAGTACACTGATCTGATCTTTATGACTTACACGAAGGTATTACACTATCACACGTATTCCAAAACCATATTCACCTACTATACCTAATTTTTTTAAAAAGCTTACAAAAAAGAAAGAAAAAAAAAAAAACAGAAGGAGAAAACAAAAATGTAGAAGACCAACCCACACATGTGCACACTCCTCACACGGAGGGTGCTGGGTGTAGGGGACACCATTGCCACAAGCTGAGAGTACGATGCTTATGAGCCCCAGAGCTTCAGATACGTTTTATGGGTTTTTTTTAGCATATGGCTGTGATCAATGTAATTAAATAGTAATTTATGCAACTGCTTGTTTCTTTTATTTATTTATTTATTTATTTAGAGATAGGGTCTCACTTTGACACCTGGGCTGGAGTGCAATGGTACAATCGTAGCTCACTGCAGCCTTGAATTCCTGGGCTCAAGCCATCCTCTAGCCTCTGCCTCTCAAGTATCTGGGACTACAGGCATGTCACCATGCTTGGCCATGTTTTATTTAAAATTTTTTTTTTGTAAAGACAGAGTCTCACCATCTTGCCCAGGCTGGTCTCGAACTCCGGGGCTCCAGTGGTACTGTGGCCTCTGTCTTCCAAAGTGCTGGGATTACGGGTGTGAGCCAGCATGCCTGGCCAGTTGCCTATTTAATATTAGGCTTTCTGGAATGTGAGCTCCAGGGAGTGAGGACAGTAGCTGAACATATTCACTCCCATGTCCCCCAAAAGTAGCACAATGCATTTAGGGTACTTAGTAAATATGTGTTTGATTTTTTTAAATGATGATTTCAAGGAATGAGATAGCTTAGTATTCTACAAGCTTTAACTACGTGCTGTGCCTTTTCTTGCTTACAACAGTGTGTAGTTAAGATATTTAATAAGCTGTTTCTTGGCCTTTTTCTTTCTTTTTTTCTTTTTCTTTTCCTTATTCTGCGTGGGGGAAGGACTAGCGTTGTGGGTTAGGTAAGAAATTATCTCCCTACAAAGCCTCCAATCCCCATTTCCCAGTCAAGATCCACGCTTTGGAAACCTTACTTACTTAGGCAAGGTGTTGCTTTTCACTTGAGTATTTTTTTTGTCATGTGCACAAGAAGTACAAATATTTGGGAGTCATCCCCCAAAATTCTGAAATTCTAGGCAATTTTGTGCCCTATAAGAAGAAATGGAATTCTGCCTTTACATAAAGCCTTCGTAATTCTACCAACGCTTGCATAAGCCTTTTACTCTCAACATTAAGAACAGAAAAAAGGAAATAACTTATCCAGAGTTGCGCCCACAGTTTCCTTCTCCGTGTGTATTTCTCAGCTGCATGTGCTTTGGACAGAGCATAACAGCTTGGGGATTGATGATGCCCCGCATATCCCTTGCAGGTACATCCTGCCATCTAGAGGCGATGCTGGAGCGGGGAGTTGCCTGCGGGGAGGCCCTGGCTCTCTCTGGGCCAAACAACAGAACTGGTTGCAGCCAGTGATGAAACACCCTGTTCCTCCCAACGAGAAGCTGGTAGAGGGTGAGTGATGTCTCTGAGGGGCCAGTACAAGTCCCACCATTTGAATTTTTCTCTCCTCTGAACCATGTGACAGCTGGCTTCTTTGTCACCAGTGTTTGCTAACAGGGCGATCAGCAGGACACTTACCCCACCAACCTTACAGGCAGCCGATGGCATCTCCCTTAGCAAACAGGGGAGTAGGGCAGTGTGAGCCTCAGAGCTCCTGAAGCTGGCACAGAGCTGGCACAGGGCAGGGGGAACTGATGCAGGAAAAGTCCCTTGAAGTCTATTTTCTCTCTGCAAGGAGAGGAGAGTTCCAGTGAGAGTGAAGCAGATGAAAAGACAACACGAAAACAAACAAACAAAATACCCAGCCAGATTTCAATTTCTCAGAGCCTGGTCTCATTTCAAGCCTGGGAATTGCTGCTGCAGACTGCAGGCTGGTCCCTGTACTCCCTGTGTATAAGAACTGACGGGGGCTGGTGTGATTAGAGAGAGCGCCATAGGCTGCTGTGTGGGGTCCCCAGGGGTCAGGAACTTACCTGTGCCCTGGGGCAGGCACTCCCCTGGGGAGAGGAAGGAACTCCTTCATTAATTCATTCCCCCCGACCTGCCTAGGCAGGGAGCTGTTCTGCCTGCCGGAGGTGGAGACACCAGTGACTCTGAGGGCCTCCGTTTTCTGACAGAGCTTGAAGGAAGGCAGACACGAAATGGATGGTCACAGATGGGGTGGGGGTTACAGAAGGGGATGCGTGAACAGCCGAGGGGGCTCAGGGCTTGTAGGGAAATTGCAGAAGTGAGAAAAAGTGAGCAGATTCCAAAGGTATGAAGATGGTGGATTTGTGAATGACTCTTGAATGTAACCATCCATCTTTGTAAGCAGGAAGACACACGTTCTCAAGCCCGTGCAGTGTGAACATCCTCACTAAAGCAGATGCCTCCTGGAAAATCACAACTGGTACTGTGTCATCAATGACAGGAGCAGGAAGCCTTACCAAGTGCAAAAAAATGATTATCAACAAGGATGCTCCGCCAGCTAGAATACCGGAAGACTGGGATCCAGGCCCAACGTGGCCACCCCTTGTGTGACCTCCAATCAATCCTGTCTAGATTAGGGCTGCTCAATCCTCTGCGGTTAGATCGGAGAGCTTGAGAGAGGGCTGATGTCAGATCCCACCTCTGGAATTCTGCTTTGTCACCGGGCAGCGCTCAGTTCTCGAGAGCAGCTCTGGCGCTAAACCTGAAGCCACAGAATACTGAAATAATAGTCGTTATCGTCCCCTGGGCATAAGGAAAGAGAGGCGTGTCATGGAGATCGGTGTCAGATTGAGCGAAGAACTTTTGGAATTTAAATAGAGAAGCTTCCACAACACTTTATTCTGGGATACTGCTAAAAAGACTTTTTTTTTTTTGAGACGGAGTTTCGCTCTTGTTACGAAGGCTGGAGTGCAATGGCGCGATCTCGGCTCACTGCAACCTCCGCCTCCTGGGTTCAGGCAATTCTCCTGCCTCAGCCTCCTGAGTAGCTGGGATTACACGCACGCGCCACCATGCCCAGCTAATTTTTTGTATTTTTAGTAGAGACGGGGTTTCACCACGTTGACCAGGATGGTCTCGATTTCTTGACCTCGTGATCCACCCGCCTCGGCCTCCCAAAGTGCTGGGATTACAGGTGTGAGCCACCGCGCCCGGCCCCTAAAAAGACTTCTTTAGCTGTAACACTGACCACCTTGAGTCAGCTTGTGGAAAAAGCTATGTTTGCAGGAGCCCCAGGGCAGATACACAGCCAGCTCCAGAAAGGAACTGGAGCCAGATTAAGGGACTGGCTTGCCCACGCATGTCCCCTCTGTCACTCTGTCTGTGCACTGGTCTTCCTGGTCTCTCTGGGCACGAGGGAGAGGGTGGCTGTCCCAAGAATGCCTGGTTGATAATTATGCATTCCTCAGTTACCATCTGAACAGCTGCTATCCCTGGTTCCCAGCTAAATCTGGGAGAATGAAGGTGACTCACCCACCTATGGCCATCGATCAGAGGAGATAGCCAGGTAATTTTGTTAAAAGGGTAAGTAAGTAAAAAATGTAGCACGTCAGGTGGCAACACATCCTATCAAAAAACAATATGTGGGAGGACTATAGGGCCACTAGTGGTGAACGTGACATTGGACTTTATGCACAGGGGTCAGTGAAAATGTGAAAAACATGATATAAATATATGTGTATATGGTATAAATATGCTACGTGCGTGTGTGGTGTATTGGTATATATATTTAGTCTATTTACACTAAATACATATAAATAGCCTATATGTACACACTATGTGTATATATTATATATACACTATGGATATGTAATACTATATACACTCTATATTTAATACTATATATAATCTGTATATTTAATACACTATGATATATAATACTATATACACTCTGTATATTTAATACTATATATATACTGTGTATATATTTAATATAAGTAGACTAAATATACGAAGATGTATAAATATATTATATATACTAAATATACTATGTATATAGCATATTTATATTATATTTATACCATGTTTTTTCATTACTTTTGCTGACCCCTATGTATAAAGTCCAATGCCACTTATATTTAGTATATTTATATTAAATATATATATATACATAGCATGTAGATTCAAAGCCACACACACATATATATATATATACTATGCATATATACAGACGCACATACACTTTGTATATATATTTAGTATAAGTATTTCCTATGAACTACTGGGGAGATACTAAAAATATTTATTGTTAATCGGAAATTCATATTTAATCGGGTCCTGTATTTTTACTCACTGGTGCTGACAACCCTTATGACTTTAATGCTTTAGTTACCTCAGTTGGGGAAGGCGTCACTGTGACTTTTGAGTGAAGAGACCTGCAGGAGACAGATGCAGGAGTCCTGTGAGCACATTCAGAGGAGGATTTGTGAACAATGCCAGGCCTTGGGCAGAAGGGTCCTCTGCGTCCTTGAGGAACAGCGGCGGCCATCCTGCTATGACTGAGGAGTGAGGGAGAGGGCTGGGGAGACGAAGGCACAGGGGCAACTGTGGGCCCCGACAGGGCGAACCTGAGAGGTTGATGCCATGATCCTGGCCTTGACTCTGGTGAGCTGGTCATCCAGGGGAGGAGTCAGCAGAGGAGCGACATCAACTGAGTAGGGGGTCAGGAGTCTCCATCTGGCTGTTGGTTGAGATTACACAGTCGGTTGGAATAGGGACATTGGCAGAGAGCACATGGAGGGCCTGCACTGTCCCCTACGGGACAGGCAATGGTGGCCAGGACCTGGTGTCAACAGGGGCAACAGCGAGACATAGTCAGAGTCTGGACAGAACATAATGGCTTCATTTGCAAGGTGTGGTGCAAAATGAAAATGTGGGGCCCTCTTGTTCAAAAACTATGAAGAATTTCATGATAGTGATAGCAGAGCATTGAACCCCTCCCAACAAGAGATCCTTTGTGACTGCATGGACAGCATGACCAGGAAGCCGGCCCTGATGGAATCCATAACACGTGTTCACAGACTACAGTGCAGGAGAGGAAAGGAGGCTCCGGCCCGATGCCATGAAGCTGCAGAGCTGGCGTGGACCGACATGGCAGGAGGCTGTGGGAGACACATTCTCAGAAGAGGGGGTGCAGAGCTGGCATGGACCGACGTGGCAGGAGGCTGTGGGAGACACGTTCTCAGAAGAGGGGGTATAAACCGTGACCAGGGAAAACAGTGGAACATCTTCTGGTCCTCTAGAACCCAGTTAATTAAACATTAGGCATCCTAATCCCATAGTAATTTATAGTGCTGTTCAGCTCCACTATCCTCGCAAACATTGGAAGTGGTGACAGGATGCTTGCGGGGTTGTACGTCTGTATGCCAGTGAAAGACGGGTGCATAGAATACTGTCGGACGCACTTTGTGACTTGCTGGGCATAATGTGATTCCAAAAAATAATACGTTAAAATATCCTAATAAGTAAAACACTACATATTGGTAGGAGCAATTAAAATTTTATAGATGCAAATAATGCCTGAACTAGAAGGGAATATTTTTCAACATAAAATTTGTGATTTATATTAGGCTTTTATGTAAAATATATACACAACTTCCTTCCCATAGGAAATTAATTTTTAAGTTGAAGTAATTATTTTATAGGGAGCTACTGATTTTTATATTTTTTGTATCATCCACATGATTTAATTGTTTTATTGTTTTTAATACTATATTTTTGTAGATTCTCTTGTGTTTTCTTAAAAGTAATTATACTATCTGCAAAAGAATAATTTTGCTTCCTCTTCTTAGCCAATATTTATACATTTTATTTTACAAAAAAGTATAATGAGGAAAAGATTTCTTCCACAATAGTGACAAACATCATAAAATATGCAGAAATAAATAAGAATGAGCTAAACATGTGTATGAATTTTATGATGAAAACAGTGGAATGCTATTAAAGAGTCTTACAGAAGAACTGCCCAATGAGGTGTATCTTCTCTGTGTATGATTCAACATATCCACAAAGAAAGAACTCCTTTCACCTCATATTAATCTAAACATGTGGGATGAACTCTACTAGCATTCTAGTGGGACATTTATTGGATTTTCACGAAAAATTTTCAAAAGTTTACTTGGCATAATATAAAAGTGAGAAAATTCACCGTCCTCATCTGTAAGATGGAGATATGATGGTACCTGCTATATAAGACCACTAAATGAATCAAGCACCAAGATGCACTGGAACCATAGCACACCCTCAAACATGCAAATGGTTACGTATTTTCATTGTGACACAGGACTTTTCATTCCTCTGAAAATCTATGTTCTTTCCATGAGTGGGATTGTTAATTTGTCTAGTTTTAAATTTTGGTTAAATTTAAGTTTTAAAAAAATTTTGTACTTCTGTGGGTAATAAGATTTTTGGATCTGAAAAAATACAAGTGAGAAAGTCCCAGAAAAGTTTAAACAACTACAAAAAAAAAAAATATTCAAGAGGTCATCCTAGTTAGCCATTTAAATAAGAATTAAAGTTAGAGTAATTTAAGCAAGATTGTACTCACACAGATATGGACAGGTCCGTCAAGAAGAGTATAGTGCTGAAACCACTGCAAGCGTATATGCAAAATTGGAACATAATGGAAATTAAATCACTTTGAAGGAAACGTAGATTGTTATTAATTATCAACTGTATATTTAGAGAACAAAAACTTGGCTTCTTACTTTGTCCATGCCACCAAGCACAAATCAGATTCATTAAATTTTTAAATGTTCTTCATGAAACTGTTAGTATAAAAGAAAGTTAGAGTGAGCAATATTTTTTAAAAGAAGGCAAGTTAATTGTGGGCAAAACAGTGGGAAAATAACGCAACTCAAAGTTCAATGACAAGGGCACCCCAGGTTCAGCATCTGAGAGGTCAGAACTGGGTGAAGAAGGGCAGCGTGTGAGTCCAGCAGTGGAGAAGGTGGCACAAGAACGACCAGCTTCCTGGACAAGCTCTGCATATGTGGGTTTACACCGAAGACCTGCTTCTGTCTCGGTATTGCCATTTGCTGGTTGAGTATCCTTAGGCAACGATATTAAACTTTTTTGAGCTCACCTTCCTTCCCTTGATAGTAGAGGCATTTATTCCTGTTTTATTCACCATATAGGTCTATTCAGTCTTGTTTGAGTTCACGGATGTGAAAACTCCATGCAAACTGTAAAGGTTTGTAGGTTCCAAAAATAAGGGCCACTGTTCCCATTGAGAACCCACCTTCACATAGATTCAAGTCAGTTATAGACTTAGAAATGAATGAATTAAAGGAGGAAATGATTTTACACTTCTAATTCCTTCACTGTGTATTAATGAGTTGACTTAACTCTAACTGAAAATTCATTTAAATTCATTTGCTCCAAGTAAATATAAAAATGAATATTAGATACACTAGGGAAAGAAAAAATTTACTTAATTATGTCTGCTCCTAGGAGCGATCTTTGATTCCCCTGGGTAGGTTGATTCTTCATCCTTCAACCACTGTTTCTTCTGCACTGGGGAAGTCACATTGAAATCAGCCAAATCTAGCACGTATAAAATAAATTTCATGTTTGGCCCTGGGATGAGGTAGGGGTGAGAGGGGGAAGTTAGGAAGCATCTTGTCATAAATAAGCTTGTGGTGACAGACACAAAAGTACTATGAAAGATTCACAAAGCATGTCGTTCACTATTCTTTCTTGCAATGCGTTTCCCAACTCCGATTCAACCAGCTAGGACATACTGCCCCAAAAGGTGACACTTACAGCAATCATTCAAATAAAAAGCAAATAAATCGATGCCAAGCTCAGCTTTTGTGTTTCAAAGTAGAACATTGAAACTTAAGACAGAGCCAATGCTCTTGAGAGAAAAAAGCCTTTTTAGTCATAAGAACTGGACCTTCTTGCAACTTTAGATTTTAGGTTCTGATCTAAACAATAAGTAAGAAAGAATGAGTTTTTTCAAGCTCACTTGGAATTGACAAAGATTCCCCTTGCTTGTGGGAGAGGCAGGGCATAGTCTTAGAAGAAAGGAAGAGAAGAAGGTTCCCCTTGACCATGCACCAAGCTTCTCGACAAGTGGTGGCGGGGTGATAGATCCCCACAGGGTACTCGTGATCCCAGATTAGAAGGAACCTGGGCTCCTCTTCCTGCCTGGTTGCCTACACCAGCAGAAAGTACCTTAAGGCATCTTGGCTTTAAAGAGTAGAGATGGGAACATGGAAGCCTTAAGCCCAGGGGTCTGGAATATACTCCCTTTTCTCCTCCCCCATGTAAAGAGGGGAGCCAATATTTTCCTCTGTGACTGGGAGTGGCCGAGGGATGCTACTGAGAACTGCTTGACAAAGATGAATCTCGGGATAGAGACTAGGGTCGGGGTTACATCCATGGTTGGGGCAGGATTGGGGACTAGAAGGAAACATCTCCATGAGGACAGAAGGACTGATGGTCAGACAGGGCCTTGCATCCCCGTGGGCACCTCCCCACGGGCACCAGAGCTGTGCAGGGAGGGTCTGCGAGCTGGGAGAGTTCTCCCCAAGGGCAGCGCTGCTTCAACTCCCTGAAAGGTAGAATCAATTCCGCAGAGGCTGGAGGAGGGAGCAACTGATGAATTGAGGAATTCAGCCTGAGTTATTTGAGATTACCCAGACATAATGAGTTATGTCTTCTGACATTAGATCAAATTGGGCTAGAAATACAAATTAAGTAGATCTACAGATATATTTTAAAAATTATACGTATCTCTCTCTCTCTCTCTCTCACACACACACACACACACACACAAAATAGGCAGATCTAACAAGACAGTAGGTAGATCAATGGTTGCTCAGGGTGATTGGAGGGTGGCAGGGCAGAGGTGTGTGATTTATTTTGGGGGTAACATAAGTGTCTTAAAGTTGACAGTGGTGATAGTTGCACAAATCTGTGAATATGATCAAAATCACTGCACTGCACATTTAGGTGGGTGAATTGTATGGTCAATGAGTGAGAGCTCATTAAATCTATTAGGAGATGCACGCGTGATGGTTTAGTTCTGAGGCAAGTGAGTGAAGGGTGAAGGGATGGGAGTAGGGATTTACTGCTAGAGAGACAGCTGGGTGGAGGGACAGCTTGAGAAGCGTGGTGAGTTGGGGGTGGGTGCCAGCTAGCCTGTAGTGATCCTGCAGAGATGGAGCCCGAATCCATACCCCGCCTCTCCCTCATCGGTCTTCTCTGGGGTTCTCCACTAGCCCACCCCAACTGAGCCCCAGAAAGCACCCTGTGCCTTGGGGTGTCTACACTGGTTTATTTCCCCAGGTAGAGAGCAAGTGCAGAAGAAGGAGAGCAATCTGCAGGGATTAAAGGGACGCATCCAGCAGAGTCACTGATTTTAAAGACAGTGTCCACACCTTTTAGACCTCAGCTTTCCCTGTGCTGACATTTTCTAAACTTTTCATTCATGTCACAGTTATCTGGAATATGTGCTTGAGCTCATGCTCTCGAGAAGGTCCTTCTGGTAGGCAGTCAGCAGGATGGTCCCCAGTGTGCCTGTCCCCGGTGTCACCTCCCATGTAGATGACTGCCAGCCTGGGCCGTGGTGGATCTGTGTGAGGAATATCATATGACAGGAGTGTTGAGTTGTCCCTGTTGAGATTTGGTCATGAAAGATGAATATCTTGATCTCTCTCTCTCCCATCATTCTGGGGAGGCAGCTGCCATGATGCCCAGGCAGCCCTACAGAGAGGCCCACATGGCAAGGGGCCGAGATTGCCTGCCACATGAATGAACCGGCCTCAGTCAAGCCTTCAGATGACACAGCCTCAGTCACAGCTTGACTGAACCACATGAGACACCCTCTGCCAGCCCACCCTGTTCTGCTGCCCCTAGACTCTTAGCCATCAGAAATTGTGTGTTGTGGCCACATGTGGTGGCTCATGCCTGAAATTCCAGCACTTTGGAGGCTGAGGTGGAAAGATCATTTCGGGTCAGGAGTTCGAGACCAGCCTGGCCGACATAGTGAAACCCTATCTTTACTAAAAAGACAAAAATTAGCCAGGCATGGTTGTACATGCCTATAATCCCAGCTGTTTTGGTGTCTGAGCTGAGATCATGCCACTGCACTCCAGCCTGAGCTTCAGGGTGAGGCTCTGTCTCAAAAAAAAGAAATTGTGTGGTTTTGGCTGCCAATTTTGGGGGCACTTTTTATTGAGATAGGGTCTCATTGTTTCCCATGCTAATTATAGTTCAGGTAAAAGTTAATCATAGATGAGAAGGTAAAACTTAGGTCCCCAACTCCTGGGCTCAAGCAATCCTCCTGTCTCCACAGTTTCTCGAGTAGCTGGGATTACAGGCACGCACCACCACACCCAGATACTCTTTTTGTAGAGATGGGGTCTCGCTATGTGGCCCAGGCTTTTCTCCAACTCCTGTGCTCCAGTGAGCCTCTTGCCTTGGCCTGCAAAAGTGTTGGAATTACAGCTGTGAGCCACTGTGCCCAGCTTGGGGTAATTTTTTTAATACAGCAGTAGATACCTAACGCAATAACATCAATAAACCTTTGTTAACGTTCTCTGATTGCTGATCAAAGCTCACCTGTCACTGTGTTCGTCTTTCCTTTAGGGACGTCCCTGAATTTGCATTACCATCAGAGTTTTACCCGATTGTCTCCCAGATTGACTGTGAATTTCATAATGGCAGGAGACAGTGTTTAATTTTTGTTTTTAAATCAACCATCTCTGTGCCTGGCTCAAAGCATGGTTTTGGATGAAATAAATGGAGAAAGGTACAGAAACAAAACAGCTCATGGAAAGCTTTAGATTTCCAAAAGTTGCAGTGTAGACGATGCCTCCTTTCAAAAATTGCTTAGAGCAGAAATGGCCCTGAATGTAAAACAAGACTGAAAGGTATTTTACAATGTCCCAGAATACCCACCTTTGCACCCAGGTGGAAGAGACTGCAGCTTATTCGGACACAATGTGATGGAATGAATGGCTTAGACTGTCTCGCATTCATAAGCAGAGGTGGGAGATAGTACCACGTTTCGTGTGAACAATTCTCCATCTTAAGAGTTTGCATAGCGAACAAAGAAAAAAAATTAGTTTCTTGAATGATGTTCTACAGAGCAAAGAGCCCATGCTGTTTTATCCTCAGAATCACAGCTTAGATGCAAATGGGGCTTGGCATTTTATTAAAGGAGTTACATCATAGTTGGGGTCATTGAAGGGAGCCACGGTGGGTAGCCTTCGATCAACAGTATTATTTGTGAACTAAAGGTCGTGATGCCTTGGTTGTGAAAACAGTCTTTTCTACCCCTGAACATAAAGTCCTCTTCGCCCTGAGCCACATTACAATGGGATGTCACAGGGACCTTTACAGGTAGCAATGACGCCACGTTGATTTAATGGGGTGGAGACCAGGTGCCTAATTCAACCTTTACTCCATTCATTTATAGTTTCTTTTACAGCTGTCATCACGCTTAAAAATTGTAAAAGGGAAGACAGCTTTCGGAGTCTCCTTGTCATTGCCTGAGAAAAGGTTCTGTGATATTTTGGGTTGTATTTTTCTTCCTGAATCATTTCTAGACTTTCTGGAATGCACAGAGGTCACCAATGACACGCGTGGTGCTAGAAGAAAAACGAGCCAACGAAACAGCTGTGTGGTTTGGATTACAGCAGTGGGCAGCAGGGGTGCTGGGCAGTTGGCCGGGCTACCTTGCCCACACACACATGCTGGGGCTCCTGGAGGCCTCAACAGGGCAGCAGGGCCAGGATCCAGGCCCAGACTGGCAGATGGAGCAGCAGCAGAAAGACCATCAGTCCTGAAGGCAGCAGCTGCCCAGGAGAGAGAAAGGGCTCATGCGGGCAGCACGTGGACCAGCCATGGGCGGCCAGCTGGCCTGTCAGCCCCCAGAGCCAATTTCCGTGACATCTGTACAAAGATAGTACCTCATCAGTAGCTATTACCACGTAAAAGCATTCACCTGGAAATTTTACTAAAGCATTTAATGGAGTTAGAGGAACCTTCTGAGTTGGAATTTCTTGTTCTGAAAGCTGTTGCAACATTGCAAAGCAAATATCCACAGGCTTAGATATAGACATGGAATTGAAAGACCATTGCATTCAGTGGGAAATAACGATTTTCATATGACGCTTTGGATGAACCAGTCATTCACAAGGAGGAAACTTAAAATAAAGTTTTTTTTTAACTGATAATGGAGTAGTAGAATATGTTTTAAATCATAAACAAATCATGAAGCCATTTTCCACTTTTTTTAAAGACCCCTGTAAGGTACAGGAGATGTCTAAGGAAACATTAAAATGCCATCGCGTTAATTCACATTTAGAATTAAATCCAGACTTACACAAAATTGAAGTATATAAATATTTAAATATTTTTAGAAAAATCATTCTGCAAGTATCATCAGCTCATGATGTACTAAAACAGATATTTCACATATTTCACAACAATTTTCCAGAAATGTATTTCAAATTTGTTGCAGCCTATAAAGTATTCTTAATGACTCCAGTAACAGCTGCATCAGCAGAAAGATTCTTCTCAAAATTAAAAATTATCAGAAATCATTTGCATTTTCCAAAAGCAGCAGACATCTCTTTCAATTATATAGACGGAAAATGAAATTGCCAGAAATATAAATTCTGATAACATAATAAGTGAATTTGCAAAAAGGCAACCAGAAGAATTTACGATCAATCAATATATCACCTTATGAAGTATTTTTTGTATGGTATACTATCATGACATCCCTTTTTATTGACTGATTGATTTAATCGAAAACAAATAATTGTATGTATTATGGAGTACAATATGAAATTGGATTTACGTATCCATTGTAGAAAGACTAAGTCAAGCCCATGAACATAGTCATCACATTGTCAACTTATAATTTTTTGTGGTGAGAACACTGAAAATTTGTTATTTTAACAATTGTGAAGTATGCATATATTATCTGTGGTCATCATACAATGTAATAGATTATTCAATCTATTCTCCCAGTCTAACCGAAACTTGTTACCTTTGATGAGCATCTCTCCTGTCTTCCTTCCTGCCCTGCCCCCAGCCTCCAGCAACCACCTTGCTTCTCTCATGAGAGCAACTTTTTTAGATTTCACGTGTAAGTGAGATCATGCAGTATTTGTTTTTCTGTGCTTGGCTTAATGTCACTTAAAATAATGTTGTTTCTGTCCATTCATGTTGTTATAAATGACATAATTTCTTTTTTAAAAAAGGCAGTGTCATATTGCACACCTGTAGTCTCAGTTACTTGGGAGGCTGAATCAGGAGAATTGCTGGAACCCAGGAGGTGGAGGTTGCAGTGAGCTGAGATTGCGCCATTGCACTCCAGCCTGGCAACACAGCAACACTCTATCTCAAAAAAAAGAAAGAAAGAAAAAAGAAATGGAGACTCATCATAGCTATTGAACCTGGGGTTCCGAAGTCTAACAGGGGCTCTCCCAGCATGAAGGCAGTGTCTCTGTCTCTGGTATATGTGAGTTACAACTGTCAACCGTGCAAGGCTTTAAAACACTTAGAAAACCACCCCCATGCTCTGCCTGGAGCCCTCAAGAGTGTTAGAACATCCATCCTTCAATTGCAGAATCCCTGCACCTTGAATCAAATCTGCACACTTTCTCCCCACCTTCGGCCTCTTTATCCTTCATCTTACACATCTCAGTGGGAGGATGAGGTGCTGTGCCCATCCTGGGCTAGAAATTTGTGGATAGCATTGTGAGCAACTACATTTTGTGTCTCTCCCCTGTTAACTGAAATTCTACACAGCGTGCTAGGAATTTTATGCCTGAAACACAGGCCAGCTTTATCTTTCTCCCTGGTTTAGCATTAACCGGTACCTCACTATGCCTGAGGATGTTTTAGGACAAATCTCTCCAACAACGCATGAAAATCGCATCTTGAAGGATTTACATACATTTTCACATCTGTGAAAGGGAAATACTTAAGAGCCAGGCACGGTGGCTCTCGCCTGTAATCCCAGCACTTTGGGAGGCTGAGGCAGGTGGATCATGAGGTCAGGAGTTCAAGACTAGCCTGACCAAGATGGTGAAACCCCATCTATACTAAAAATACAAAAAAATTAACCAGGCATGGTGATGGGCGCCTGTAATTCCAGCTGCTCAGGAGGCTGAGGCAGAGAATTGTTTGAACCCAGGAGACAGAGATTGCAGTGAACTGAGATTGCACCATCGCACTCCAGCCTGGGTGACAGAGTGAGACTCCATCTCAGAAAATAAAAGGCAAGGGGTAATACTTAATAGTACCTATCTCATGGGATTTTGTCCAATTAAAGCGTTATTGCAGGTGAAGTGATGGATGATACCAGGTCTAATGTTTCCACTATTATATTACAATTATATGGTATTAGCCTGACCATCCAAATATTTGTGTAAGCTCTGTGACTCCTCGCCAGTGGCGAGTGAGTTCTTAAGATTGTTGCTTTTTGTGTGTGTCTTTGGTGGTGCCAGTAGTTTCAAATGAAGATTGTCCAACCTAAACCCTGCTGATTTCCATATCTATGAAATAAAAGTGAGAACAAAGCTTTCTCTCTGAATTGTACTTGTATATAAACCATCAGCCCCTACGTTATTCTTGTTCTATTTTTGTAATTCTCTTTCATATTGGGGGCAAAGTGGTTATTTTGTATTCCACATGTTGGCATCCACTTCCTGGCATGTATATACTCTTATACATGGAGCATTTTATTTTTAAAATTACAGATGAATGAATTAAGCCTTTCTCAGATAATGTCAGATTGCTTTAAGTTTGGGAGAAAACAGGCAGAAGGTGTTTGTGCATAACCCTTTGTGTCTTTGGAAGTTTATGATACTTCTCTAGGTATACCGGAAGCCTCTCTGCATGGATTCTTTATTATTGTTATTAATTTGTTTAATTTTTTATTTTTGGGGGTACATAGTAGGCATGTATATGTGTGGAGTACGTGAGACATTTTGGTACGGGTGTCTGCATGGATTCTTAAAGATGGAAGCAGAGGCTGGATCCTTGTTCCCCAAACCCACCTGCTCTCCTTCCTGGTTATGTCTTCTTTTTAGCTCCCCTGAAGTTCACTGTGGTCATGGGACTGGTTCCCAGCCAGGAACAAAGGAGCAGACACGGTGGCACTGCCTTCCTAGCCCAGGCTGTGTGTTCCCATCCTCCTCCATCCGCTCAGCGCCCAGCAGCACTGCAACCTCAGAAGCCACATGTTAGAATGAAGGAGCCAAAGACGGGGGGCGGGAATCCTGGCCCCAAAACACCCCCTGAAGGAGAGCCGCTCACCAAGGGCATTGGCTTCAAAATTTCCGAGTGGGAAGTAAACTTCTATCCTGTTTATACTGATATATATATACATACACATATATACTGATATATATCAGTATAAACAGGATAGAATTTTATACTTCTATAAAACTAGTCAATAAAATAATCATACCCATATATATGTATGTATATATATGTATGTGTGTGTATATATATGTGTGTGTGTATATATATACACATATATATGTATGTGTGTGTGTGTACATATATATATATATATATATAGAGAGAGAGAGAGAGAGAGAGAGAGAGAGAGACCAAAAGCAGCCAGGTGTGGTGGCTCATGCCCATAATCCCAGCACTTTGGGAGGCCGAGGTGGGTGGATCACCTGAGGTCAGGAGTTCAAGACTAGCCTGACCAACATGATGAAACCCTGTCTCTACTAAAAATACAAAAAATAGCAGGGCATGGTGTCACATGCCTGTAGTCCCAGTTACTTGGAAGGTTAAGGCAGGAGAATCGCTTGAACCTGGGAGAATCGCTTGAGGCAGAGGTTGCAGTGAGCTAAGATCGTGCCACTGCACTCCAGCTTGGAAACAAGGCTTTGATTTCTAAGCAATGGAGAGTCAGTTCAATTGCTGACTTTATATTCTTTTGGCCAGCACACCAATTTTTTCTTAACATTTTCTCCTACCAGTTCCAAAAAGTGATCAGTGGGATGATTAAGGGATGCCGTGACCACCAGAAACGTTTTAATAATGATCCCTTGCTGCTGTTGCAAACAGACACAGTGACGGGGAGGCATTTGGCAGTGCTATGTCTCACAGTGATCATCGCCACCAGGTTTTGGCCAGGGGACCCCAGCACCGGTTGGAAAGGCGTAGGCACTCCCGCAGCATACTGCTGATCAAAAATTGACCTGGCTCTACATTGTCCAAGAATTTTTAGCAAACACTTGGAAAGTATTTGTTCACCTGTTCGCTAAGAAGAAAGACTTCTTTTGCTTGAGTTTTCAGGGTTTCTCTGGAAACAGCTCAACTGATTATGTTTTCTTTTACCTAAAACAGCAAGACTTTAAATAGATATTTCCTTTAATAATGCATTACCTACTAAAAAATGATGTCATATGGCCAGGCATGGCGGCTCACGCTGGTAATCCCAGCGCTTTGGGAAGCTGAGGCAGGTGGATCACTTGAGCTCAGGAGTTTGAGGCCAGCCTGGACAACATGACAAAACTCTGTCTCTACTAAAGTACAAAAAACTAGCCAGGCATGGTGGCGTGCACCTGTAGTCCCACCTGCCTGGGGGACTAAGGCAGGAGAATCGCTTGAGCCGGGAAGGAGAGGTTGCAGTGAGCTAAGATTGCGCCATTGTACTCCAACCTGGCTGTTGGGAGTAAAACCCTGTCTCAAAAAAACAACAAAAAAAGTGTCATATGGATGAACAGATTTAAAATGTGATATGTACACTTTTTTTTTTTTACCTAAAGTATCAACATGCAAATTAATAGAAAAGAATTGCAGGTTTGGATGATCGTGGCATTATTAGAAAGGAATGCTTAATATCTTCTATGCAACTGTAGAGATACAAACCCTAGCTGCATGGAGAGCTAAGAACACCTCTTGCCCCCACTGCTCCCTCTCAAATGAGCACAAACTCTGCAAGGCATTCGGACTCCTGGGCCAGGATGTTGCTCTGGGCTTGCTTCATTTCTTTCCATTTCCAATTTGCACAGAGGGGAGCAACACAATTTAGCATCTCTTGGGCCAAAGCATCCATTTGGGGCTATTTATATACATACCTAGCAGTATCCCAGGCCTGGCTGATTCCAGAGGAAACTGAGTGGTAACAGCCAGAATCCCCAAAGAACCACTCGGTCCCTCCGTGCATGCCCGGCAGAAGCGCAGCTCCTCTCTTTTCTATCTACAAGAAAGCAGACCCTGTGAGAATCTTTCCTATTAGGCTGGGTTTTTGACAATGTAGCCCATGCTGTGGGCTATATTATCAGAAGAACTTTGGGTTTTAGAGGAGATTTCTTAATATATTTTTTAACCTTGAGAACACCCCTTCTGGAGAAATGAACATCCAAAGCTAATTCCCCAGAGAGTTTGTGGCTTTCTAAGAACTTTGGGAAAAGAGGAACGTTATCACTGTGGATTCGCCAGGCAGAGCCGTCTTCTGAGCTGACTATCCCACCTGGCCGACCCTCTCCTCAGTAGAAGTGGCTTCGGGCTGTTTTCATGTATATGAGTAAAACTATACTCTGTGCAGTAACTTAGTTATTGTTTTATGGCCTGATTTCCTTTTTCTCATCCCAGCGGAAACACAGCTGTCTGTTCACTGCCGCGGGAGAGTATGTAACAGAGCGGAAAACAGAGGTGACTTCAATTCTTAATAACGTTGTTTAAGGGTCTAGGACAAGCTTATCCAACCCATGGCCCAACACAAATTTGTAAACTTTCTTAAAACATTATGACTCTTTTTTTGCTTTTTTTTTTTTTTTAGCTCATTGGCTATTGTCAGTGTTAGTGTATGTCACGTGTGGCCCAAAACAATTATTCTTCTTCCATTGTGGCCCAGGGAAGCCAAAAGATTGGACACACCTGGTCTGGGGCTTTGGAGACCCTAACAGTATGAGTAGCTAACACTTGCAAAGCGTTGGGCATAGCTCTAAGCCCTTTATGCTTATTAACTAATCAAATTTCACAACATTAAACTAAGTACTATTACTATGTGGAAGTAGACAAAGATCAAATGAGAACAGACACAGGCTCTTTATCCAGATCTTACTAAAACGAGGGAGTCAACCAGCATGGTTTATGTTGGGCAGAGAATCAAAGGAAGGCAGACAAGAGGGAAAGATTTATAGAGAAAAAAGGGAAGACTTCTAGTGTGCCCGGATTGGAGCCTGCCAGTCTGCAAAGCTGAGTGTGGGATGACTAGAAGCAGCACACCTTCCACGATTAGTTTGGGGCCCGTATTTGGCTGCTTCTCATTGATCCTGAGTGGAAAGTGAGGGCACACATGATGAAAGATGACAGTCACCGACCAAGTCCTGACTATTCTGCACTGATTGCAGAGATTGTGGCTTGCTTTCCTGGGCTGGTCTTTGTAGAGGAAGTGGGTCAGCGTTCTAATGTCATGTACGGTATTGCCATTGTCCATTTTCATATTCAGTATTCCACCCTGTCATCCTCATACTGCAGATGAAATTGACACGGAGAGAGAGAGAGAAAGGAACGTGGTCAATTTTGCACAGCTAGTAGCCACCAAGCTAGTATTTGAGCACAGGCAATCCGGTATGGAAGCTGGAGTTCTGAGGGATGGCACTGCCCCATCTCCAGATAACCCGGTGGCTGCTGACAGATACCTACATGTACCTGATCAGATACTGGAATCACAATCTGCTGTTTGCTGCTTAATCATTTTGATGTGTATAAATGATGGTGCTGATAAGGGTTACGTGGCGTGTAATAAACAAGGAGTTGATTCCAGGCGTCCTTAGGATTATTCGTTGTGAAGAGGATGATGTGTATGCATTAACTTTGCTTGTCCCAGCTTCACTCTGGTCTAATGGCAAAGCAGTTTCCCCGTGGACATGGATGCATCCTGGCCAAGCCTGAGCCTCTTCACTCGCCCTGTCTGTGCCTTTGTTAAATAAACAGCCTCCATCCTCACTAAGCCGTGATTTACATACCTAAAAATTCAATAGTGCACATACATAAGCATTAGAAATCCCACAAAAGTACCCTCCAGGCTTCTGTCAAGCTCAGCCGCATTTTTATAACGGCGCCTTCAGTAAAGGATTGCACGTCTTATTTTTTTGCAGCATGTTTTTAAGTTTGTTGACATCAAAGTGGCTCAAAAGGCGATTCTTAACATTCTTTTCCTCTCGTTTTAAATGTATTTTTTCAATCACATCTTCCCTCTGCATCAGTAAACATCGAAGCCTTCGGACGAGGCCGCTTAATTATCAGCTGCACTGGCTGGAAACACTCTTTTATCAGCACAGAACCTGATTCTTTTGTGTGGCCAGCGAGGGTCCCCGTAAAGGTGGCTGCTCCTGCCTTAATTACTGTTTCGAGCCAACTCTTAGAGCGTGCATTTATTTCAGTGCTTCTGAAGGCTTGCCTGTTACTGTGGCTGGATTATCTTGGCATTAAATTGTTGTCCCATCAGCCCACCAATCCTCCGAAGAGATTGTGCTTGAGACTCAAGAAGCGATAAGCAAATAAGTGAGTCTCTGTGAGTGTACATGAGCCGTCTCCATTTAGGTTCCTGAGAAACTAACATCAGGGTACTGTGTGTTCATCCCTTCAACGGCAATGGGGCAACTTGGTGTCTGCAACCACGAGGACAATGGCAATGCGCGGGAGGCCAGCCCCAGAGGAGGCCTTGGAAGTTAAGCTCTTGAGGTCATTAGAGCTAATGGCTTTTCTAATTTGGGAATTGGAGAGCTAGGGCGGAGACAGAGAGAGAGAGAGAGTGGGTGGGTGGGGGGGGGGGGGAGAGAGAGAGAGAGACAGAGAGAGAGAGATAGAATTGTGTTCCCTGCCTCTGTGCTGGGGAAGGGAATTAGTAAGATGTAAAATCTAAAGGATCAAAAGAGAAGCACCCTGGGCCTCTATCTCTCTTGATGGCTCACTCCTGTAATCCCAGCACTTTGGGAGGCCGAGGTGGGAGGATTTCTTGATGGCTCACTCCTGTAATCCCAGCACTTTGGGAGGCCGAGGTGGGAGGATTTCTTGAGAGCAGGGGTTCAAGACCAGCCTGGGCAACATAGTGAGATTCTGTCTCTACAAAAAATAAACAAATTAGCTGGGCATGGTGGTGCGTGACTATGGTCAGAGGCTGAAGTGGGAGGATCGCTTGAGCTGGGACGCGGAAGCACAGTGAGCTGTGATCATGCCACTGCACTCCAGCCTGGACAACAGAGTGAGACCCTGTCTCAAAAGAGAAAGAGAGAGAGAGAACAGGAACATTGTGAGACTACAAGGGATGGGTTATTTTATTTTTTTTCTCTCTTTCTTTTTTTTAGTGTTTCCTAATGGTTTGGCAGTAAAACATGAACTATTTGTCTGATCTGGTGCATAAGGCAAAGGCCTGAGGAGCACAGCTGTCCCACATGACTCCAACATCTATATTATGCTGACTGTATAGCTTGTGTTTTTTTTTTTTTTTGAGACAGGGTCTTGCTCTGTTGTCCAGGTTGGAGTGCAGTGGTACAATCACGCTTCACTGTAGCCTTGAACTCCTAGCTCAAATGATTCTCCCACCTCAGCCTCCTCAGTAGGAGTGACTGCAGGTGTGTGCCACCACACCCAGCTCATTTTTGAATTTTGTTGTAGAGACTGGATTTTACCATGTTGTCCAGGCTGGTCTTGAACTCCTGGCCTCAAGCAATCTGCCTGCCTTGACCTCCCAGAATGCTGGGATGAGAGGCATGAGCCACTGTGCCTGGTCAATGGTGTGGTTTTTGATGAGCCTGCAGAAGACTCTTCAGAGGACCTTGGAGTTTTAGATGAGATTCCTTAAATGTTGTTTTTTAATATAAACCCATCCCAGATTAATGAACATTCAAAACTACTTCCCCAGGGAGTTCATGGTTTTCCAAGAACTTTGGGAAAAGAGGAAGAGTTGCCATTGTTTGACTGACCAGGCATCATCGTCTCCTGCAGTTAACTGTCCCGACAGGCCGGCCCCATCCCTCTGGGCTCAGGCTTATGCTCAGATGCCTGGCATCCCACCATCGGCAGCTGCCAGCCCTCAGCATCACCCTGGCTGGATTTCCCCTTTAGAAGCAAATGCAGCATCTGCAGAAATGGGAAGGATAGTAACACGAGTGACTCTGACATATCTCACAGTGACCTCAGGGATGCTTCATTCCTGGTGGGGTCAATGGCAGAGAATCTTGGATGCAGTGGAAGGGTCACTAGAGCCACAGTTGATGTCAGGCTTGGATTCTACGAACGGCACAGAAGGAGAAACTGGGAGGGTCAAAATAACTGAATAAACTCAACAGAAGAGTCATCTTCTCAGGGGGATGCACAGCTGGCAATGTTGTAGGCACAGGTTTAGGGCACATGCTGTATGAAAAATACAAATCTTTATTTTTTAATTTTTAATTTTTATTTTTTGATTGTACTTCAAGCTCTGGGGTGCATGTGCACATCCCACAGGGTTGTTGTATAGGTAAACACATGCCATGGTGGTTTGCAGTCTCCATCCCCCCATCGCCTACATCAGGCATTTCTCCCAGTGTTATCCCTCCCCAGCCTTCCCACCCCCCACTGTCCCTCCGCTAGCCCCCCACCCCCAACCTACCTCAGTGTGTGATGTTCCCCTCCCTGTGCCCACGTGTTCTCACTGTTCAACACCCACCCGAGTGAGAACACACGGTGACAGGTTTTCTGTTCTTGTGTCAGTTTGCAGAGAATGATAAATATTAGAATGACACAATACAGAGAGAGATGCTAGCAGCAGGAGAGGCCTCAGAAACAGCAGCCAAATGTAGATGTCTCATCTCACTCTCCAGGGCAGAGGACTGAGCATTAATGAAATTATGTATTTCTTGTTCTTTCTAAGTTCTCTCACTAGCTGAGCTGTAAATACTTATGTTTGGTTGAGTGTAACGTTGCTGCTCCATTGGATGGTGTGTTAGTCTGTTCTCCCACTGCTATAAAGATACTATCCAAGACTGGGTAATTTACAAACAAAGGAGGCTTAATTGACTTACAGTTCCACATGGCTGGGGAGGCCGCAGGAAACTTACGATCATGGAAGTAGGGGAAGCAGGCGCCTCTTACATGGCGGCAGGTGAGAGAGAGTATAAACACGTGAAGGAGGAACTGTCAAACACTTATAAAACCATCAGATTTTATGAGAACTCACTCATGATCACAAGAACAGCATGGGGGAAACCGCCCCCATGATCATATCAGCTCCTACCGGGTCTCTCCCTCAACACCTGGGGATTGCATCTCAAGATGAGATTTGGGTGGAGACGCTCTAACCATATCAGATGGGCTGGGGAAGAATTTTAACTAAAACCAACCAAGCAACCAACGAACTAACTGAGCAGGAGTTGTGAGTGGGAGTGGAGGACCCTCACTCCAGTTTACTAAAATCGTAGAACAGCAGATCCAAAGAAGCCATCAGGGTCATTTTGCTCAGTCCCCGCACTCCCACCTTGACCTGTGATTCTGTCCCCAACAGCCCTTTCCAAAGCATGGAGATTTTGCAAAGTGGAGAGAATTATACAAAATCCCTTGATGATAAGGACTGGAGGGGGCTGAAATAACTCTTGTATTTTCTTTGTTTTTAGGGAGCTGCTTTAGGATGAAAGATGAGGCTTGCTCTTTATTTCTCCTAGAAGTCAGCATTTTATATGATTCTGGGAGGGAAGAAAGGAGAGAGGAACCAAGGAGCCTGAGTGGGGATTTGACCACCGCTGGTAAGGTCCTGCCTCTGCTGTCACCTGTGGCCTTGTATCTGAGGGCATTGACCTAGGTGCATGGCTTCCAGGGGTAACTTCCTGCTTGTCACAAAAATACCATCTCCTGCCCACCCCCCAATCCTCCCCAGCCCCGGCTTTGGATAAAGACAATTAATAGAAATGTGATGAACTGCATCTCTCTGGTTATGTAAAAAAAGGGAGATTTATTTCCATTTTTGACTCTAAAACTTTGAGTTTGCTTGTTAACACAGCAAAACAATTCTTTCTGTTCAAATCATCTACACACAGGTGCATGCAGGTATCTTACAAAAATTGAATCATGAACACTTAATCCTTTTAATCTGCTTTGTTTCCCAATGAAGTATCTCCTAGACACCACTTCTATTTACTTTTTGATTCATTCAAATATTTATTTACAAAATATTATTAAGCAAGATTATTATAGATGATGGTGAAATAACAGTAAAGCAACAAATGACAATTCCAGTTGATCTAAGCAGTCATTTAAAAATGTATTCACTCAGACTCTTGTTATCATGTTTGCAGATTGTCATTGGAAGTGCATTTTGCCCCATGTTTTTATTCTTTTTTTTTTTTTTTTTTGAGACAGAGTCTTGCTCTGTCTCCAGGCTAGAGTGCAGTGGCACAATCTTGGCTTACCACAACATCTGCCTCCCAGGTTCAAGCGATTCTCCTGCCTTAGCCTCCTGAGTAGCTGGGACTACAGACTCGTGCCACCATGCCCTGTTAACTTTTTTCTTTTTTTTGTATTTTTAGTACTTTTAGTACAGACGGGGTTTCACCATGTTAGCCAGGATGGTCTCGATCTCCTGACTTTGTGATCCACCCGCCTCCACCTCCCAAAGTGCTGGCATTACAGGAGTGAGCCACCGCGCCTGGCCAACTTTTTTTTTCTTAAGGGAAAAAGTATAAAAAGAAAGCTGCTTATGCTTTGAATTCTTTCAGGTATAAGTTTCATATTGACATAGGTTCATGTTCAGTTAATTCAAGAAATAAATTCATAAATAAAATACAGGATCAGACGAGCCTTCTTTATCATGCTTTGAAGGAAATGTTTCCCATAAACGTATGTACCTGATCTGTGATTTAAGAAACTGGTATTGAAGAAATCTAGTTACCTGTTATTTTTTAAATGTAGTTGCTTTAGGGTTAACACAGAAGGTTAAAAAATACCATTTTCTCAGTACCTTAAATTAAATCTAGCTTGCGTTCTCGTTGCCAAAGCAAGGACCCAGGCTCAAGCTGAAAACATCCAGAAGAGGGCAACTTTTACTATTTCACCCTAATTCACTAAGATTCTGCGACCTCCCAGGGCAGCATCTTAAAATTCCCACAAAGATGCCACATGGTCTGTGGTGGCCTCCGCACAGATCCGGCAGAATCCGAAGACTGGAGTGACCATGTCCCAAAGGCAGTGCTTATCTTTGTGACGCAGAGGGAACAATGCTTTGTGGATTCATGGCCAGCCAACTTTGGAGTTGTGTATAACTGAGGGATATTTGCATAAATAGGGGTGAGGGACCCCAAATAAGCACTGAGGTTAGGGAATGAATTCGTTTGCTTACTACTCTTCCCCCAGTACCTAGAACAATGTTTCACACACAAGGTGTGCTCAGTAAGTACTTTGCCAATATGTGATTAAATAGAACTGGACAGATTTTTTATGAATCAATCATTCAAGAAGCATTTTACTGCATCCCACAGAAGGTAAAATTCCCTGTAAAGTCCCAGAGAGCTTCCCAGATTGTGTAGGGCATGAGATCTGCTCTCAGAGAACGCATGATGTAGTTGGGTGGCTACGACAAACACCAGAACAGCTAAGCAGTGAAACAAGGAATAGGAATTCAAAACGCTCATCGATGACATACTTACGACTAATTGCTAATGCGGTAGGCTAGGGAATAAATCTTACGGTATTTCAGCAGAGCGCAGGATCACTAAGGGCTTGAGGGCCCAGGAAAGTTCTCATAAAGAGGAAGTATTCAACGTGGATTTTGAAATGCACAGGATTTGCAGAGAGAACCACTTCAAGTCATTGGAAAGTCAAGATGAGATTGCAGAGGTGGAGACACTGAACATGTGGTGCATTCAGAGGAAGGTGCATAGTCCAGGTGGGTGGAGAGGTTGCGGGGAGGTGGTTCCTCCTCAGTCCCGGCACTTTCCTCCCAGGTGCAGAGCACTGCAGTTTTGCCAGCACTGGCCTCTCTCCCACCTTGACACATCTGCTCCTTGGGAAGGGCAGAGATTTCTTGGATTGGTAAATCTGAGGAAGTAACATGAGGGTACCAGGGCTCAGCTCCAGCCTTCCTCATGGGACCTGCTATGCACAGAAGGCTTGTGCCCTGCTCTGCTTCTGCAGGTGCACGTCTCATCTGGGCTCACCTGGCCCAGCCTGCCTGACTCCAGGGTTTCCTATTAGCCTGTTCGTTAGCCTAACCTGCTCCAACAACCTTCTCCACAATGGCCTCTGCATTATTTTCCCTTCAATCACTGCTGTGACAAATTACCACCCACATAGCAGCTCAGAACAACTCAGCAGCATTATCTCAAGGTTTTGGTGGTCAGAAGACTAAAGTCAGTCATCAGGGCTGTGCTCCTTCTGGAGGCTCCACAGGAGAGTTCACTTCCTCTCCTCCTCCAGCTGCTGAGGACTGCCCACATTCCTTGGCTCATGGCCCCTTCCTTTATCTTCAAAGTCAGCAATGTCTTGCCTCTTCGTTCCTTTCTTCTGCAGTTACATCCCCGCCCCCACCTCCTCCGCCTCCTCTCTCACTTGAGGACACTGGGATTACACTGGACGCACCTGGGATAACCCAGGAGCACTTTCCCACAACTGATCAGCAGCCCTCCTTGGAATTCCAATTCCCTTTTCATGTGACTTAACATATCCACAGGTTTCAGGGACTACGGTGTGAGTATTTTTACAGGGGGTGCATCTTTGGCATTTTTCTACCTACCTGAGGCTTTACTAGTAATTAAGACTATATTTTCCTCTCATTTTTAATCTTTTTTTATATTTCAACTTGTTCAGAACCCAGACTAAGAAGGAAAGGAAGGAAGGAAGGAGGGAGGGAGGAGGGAGGGAGTGGGAAAGAAGGAAAGGAGGAAAGAAGAAGGGAAGAAAGAAAAAAAGACAGAAAAAGAAAGAAAATAAGAAAAGAAGAAAGAAATCTGTTACTTAATAGGCCCTGAAAAGACAGCAGTCAGGCTCTGATGGACCCCAAATTTCAGTCAAAGGAATCTGAGCACTTTTAGTCTCTGGATTCCCCACACTGTTTTACACAAAGTAAGAGCTTAATCAGTATTTGTAATAGTTAATGGTGATGGCAAAGTCTTACAGGTAAGCATCCCAAAATACAGAGCTCACGAAAGAACCAAGGACACAGCACTCTGGGAGCTCAAAAATCCACTGACTATGTCTCCTTCTTAACGAGATGCTGCCAAAGTCTAAATCTGGAATCTTGCAAAGGGAAAGGCAGGCGGGGAGGAGGGGTGGGAGAAAGTTGTGTAATTAAATAAACAAACAAGCGCCCTGTTCTGCTGGAGACAATGGCATGCAGGAGACAAACAAAGCAATGCCAATCACGGTTTATTTCCCCAAAGCAGGGCTTTGTTTTCAGCACTCATCAAAAATAGATTCCCATTTACAAGTACTTTGCTGTCAACAAAAATCCATTTTCAGCATGAATTTTCCTCGCTCCCAGCTCAACATGTGGGTTTTAAAGAGAAAAGACTGTTCTACTTAGAAATAGCGTGTCTTCCTCTGTTTTTCTCTTTTCTTATTCCTGCCCTCCCTCCTTTTCTGGTTCCAGACATAGTCTCTCCCGGGGCTTTCTCTGCGAGCAAAGCTATTTTGCTGGAGTGTGGAGGGAGCTCCTTTCATGGGACTGAAGAGCTTCCAGAATCCACAGAAGGTGCTGTCAGTGATAAAGCTAAAATATTTTGATGCTACGGGAAGCAAGAAAGCCCAACGTGACAGTAAGGCATGGTACTGTTGGGTCTCCAAGTGGGACTAAGCCCACCAGAAAGGTCCCGTGCCAAGAACAGAAGTGGGGAGAGGTGCACTCTGACGGAAACAAAGTGAAACGTGCTTTCAGTTCTCCAACAGCAGAAGCGACGTTACACTTTTGTAAAGTTTCTCAAGTTTCCACATCTGTTCAAAGGCCACCCTGGATCCCGGAGTTCAGCCTGCCTCAAGGCGATAGAAAGCAGGTGGAACCGCCTTCTCTTTTCGGGTCTCGTGTGGCTGGCCCGGAGCGTTAGAATGTCCGTCCCTCCCTTAGCACGTCCTGTGCAGAACATTAAATATTGGGTCAATGATTCCAGTTCTGAAGTTGGCATTTGTAACCGTGATGTGGTCGCATCGATTTTCGCTGAGCTCTTGGACGCATCGCGTGTTACGTGTCTAGCCCTCCGATGAGCTCCAGACACTCTGCGGATTCTTGGATCTGGGGAATTGCTTAGAATATTTTTCACTTGTCTCTAATAGTGGGCTTTAAAAATTGTCTCTATTATTTCGATATTTTAAGTTCATATGCAAAACATAAGCAAACAAAGAATTCCAGAGCAATATGATACATTTTTTTCCCCTGGAGGATTGAAAGAACTGTGTATTCGTTGGGATTCTTGCTTTCAAGAAATGGGAATTTGCAAATTAATGTGAATATAAGAATCTCTGTTAGCTCTCATAGCTTTCAGCCCTTGACATTGTCGACTCTGCTCTTATTTTTTTGGGTTCCTTTCTTGCTCAGTCTCTCTCCTTGAGATTACCCATAAAATCTTCAGGGCTACACCATCAGCAAGCCCCGAGTAGAGTTCTTTTTCTCACTTCTTATTAATTCTGCAAAAGTCTTAAAATTGAGATTCATTGACTATGACTGAGACATGGGCCTGAAGCAATGACTGAGGCTGCAAAGTGAATTGTTCTGATGGGTCAGATTGTGGTAAGAAGCATACCGAGAGCTAAAGGAGAAGGTGAATAATATTAGTGCATGTTTCAGTTAGGATGATTTCAAAAGCAGGTAATGAAATACTCTCCTAAAAGTAGCTTGCCAGTGGGGTTGCTATGGTTTCAACAATGAGAGGCCTGGAGAAAGGCAGTCCAGAGATGGTTTGAGGGCCCAGCAGGGTTACTGAAGACCTAGAGTATTTCCATTCATTTGCTCAATCATTCTTGTCATATAGTCTTTTTATCCTTAGACATCTGTCTTCATGGTTGCAATACAGCTGCTGCAGCCCCAACCATCACACCTTCATAAAGTGCTAGCTAAAGACAGGAAGACCAGAGAATGGGCAAGGGGTATCCTAATACATCTCTTAATTTATATCACGGAGAACAAAATAACTTTTCTCAGAAGCAATAGAAAGGTATCCCTTTAATAATTCTTTGGGCAGAACTGGGTCTGTGGACATCAATATTTATAGAAATGGCTGGGAGAATGTGCATCTGACATCTTCAGTTTCTATAATCTATGGTGGCCTTCCCCATAGAGAAAAATAAATGGTGGAAAGGTTGGGGGGAGATTCTAAGGACATAAAGAAGCGAACAAATTCAGAAAAGGGAGAGTTTCATAATGTGTTGACGTGAGAGACGGTTGTTCGTGGATATTCAGGACATTCCAAGAGGGAACTCCAGAAGGAGGAGGTCTGTGGGTACAGGCATCCCTGAGGGAAGTAACACAGAAGAACACTGGAACGAGGGAGACGTATTTGGGGAGGACAAATGGAGCCAAATTATCATGGACTCGAAGACCTAGAATCTGGCGATTTCAATTTTTTTGGCCAGAGGTGGTGGCCTCCATATGGAATCAGACCCCATAAGGAATCTGGAGCTTATGTGTGTTTGTCCTTGTGACTTTTTGGGGGGAACCGTGTGCCATTTCCAGCATTTAAATATGGAAAGACATCTCACGTGCTTCTCTTGAAAACTGGAAGATCTGGCAAGTCTGAGCTCAGGCCCTTCACAGCAGCAATTGGCTGACGCTAGACGGTAGCCGACACCCATTGAAATGGGCCTGCCCACTTCAGTTCCCCAGGGTGCTCCGGCAGCCAGTTTTCCTCTGGAGGCACGTGGGGTGTGGTCCCAGGTTAGGCAAAGAAACGGCTGTTGACCCTCCGCAGGTGAATTTCCAGGAGCAGACAGGAGTCCAGGTTGATTGTGGGTCACACTTGCTGGAGCCAACCCGGGGCCAGAAAATTGAGGAGTCGGGCTCCTGTGGGCATCTTCCCTCCCTGTAGCCTGCCTGGGTATAGGTGCTGTCCCTGCAGGGAGTCTACAGGTTTCGTTGCAGTTTAACTCAGAAGCCAGTCATAGCTGTGAGGGCCACGTTGTCCTTAGGTCCACGGTTCCTCTCTTTTATAATATAAATTTGCTCATTTTAAATCCTTTAGTTGAGCGTCAAGAAGGCGTGGCCAGGCAACCCCCAGTGACTCTCAGACTATAGCGGATTAATCCAGATCTTCCAGCCATCGGCTCCTGGATATGCCTCTGCGGCTGAAACTCTCTTAGGGAATTTAGCAAAAATGCAGGCCTTAGAATATCTTTTGACTTGTCTTTAATAATGAGGTTTAAAAATCAGGCTATATTATTTCCAAATTTTAAGGAGTATACATGCAAAAAACATGTAATGAAAGACCCGCAGAAGCAATGTGATACATGTCTCTTGGGGGGATTAAAAGAACTGTGTATTAGTTGCGATTCTTGTGTCAAGAAATGGGAGGCGTGGGCATGGGACCGGTGGCTCACACCTGTAATCCCCACATTTTGGAGGTCAAGGTGAGTCAATCGCTTGAGTTCAGAAATTCAAGACCTGCTTGGGCAACATGGTAAAATCTAATCTCACCAAAAATATAAAAAGTTAGCCGAGTGTGGTGATATGTACCTGCGGGAAGTAGAAAAGTTCCTTTTTGAAGTTTCCTTTCTTAAGAAAAATTCATGTATTAGAAATGTTTGTTTTAAACGCTTTCTTCAAAAGCCTTCTTGCCTTTTTGCTAGAAGCACTGTCCTATGTAGCTGTTAGACATGCTCACAGGCACGTAGTACATTCTATGTCCTTGTACTTTAACCAAGGTGTCTGTGCTGGATGTGCTCCCAGGCGTGTCCCAGCTTGCAGCCTATGCCCCTTCCTTATTTGGACTTCCCCTTTTTGCTCTCCATTGCTTTTACCTGTTTAGAAAAGTTTCAAGTTATTGGCCAATCAGGTTTTAGTTTAGATTGTGAGGTCTGGCTCCAGCCAATGGAGATCAGACACAGCAGTAAGGACGACCCCAAATGCGTAAGAAATAAATATGTCTGCTTTCCTTGTTCCTTGTACTCTCCTGGCAAGATTGCTATTGGGAGTACCCTTTCTGCAGGAAGTAAAAAGAATTGCTTTGCGGAGAGATCCTTTGTACCAGTACTAATTTTTCTTGGCATCACCAAAAAGAAACATTTTATACAAAGCAGTGCCTGTGGTCCCAACAACTCAGGAGGCAGAGGCAGGAGGATTGCTTGAGCCCAGGAAGCAGAGGTTACAATGAGTCAAGATGGCGCCACTACACTCCAGCCTGGGCGACTGTGTCTGAAAGAAACAAAAAAGAAAGAAAGGAAAAAAGGAAACAGAAAGAGAAAAGAAATGTGAATTGTAAGTTAAATTGTTAAGAACGTAAGGGTCTTTATTAGCTCTCAGACCTTATTAACTCTCACAAACCCCATATTAAAGGCATTTCTGGGCTCTGAGACCTGCCTGTTTCTAAGGCGTGTGTGGGACACATCTTTACCTTGTAGCGCAGATACACCCAAGAATGCAAATGGCCTGCAAGGATTATAAGCTTTGATCCTGAAATGCATTTGCAAATTGCTGGCCATGTTTACCAGCTGTCTCTGTTTAATGGGGAGTCCTGTGTTAATGCAACAGGTAAGCACCTATAAAGCGAACAGTGCACGTGGTAAGCCCATTTCTAAATTTGTTTCCAAGTCCTGATTCTTCACTCCTATCAACTCCCACAGATATTCTGAGCAGGAGCCTTTTTGTTGCACGCCCCAGTCCCTGTGAACACTGACAGTCTGCATATCCTGAGTAATCCATTTTGAATTGGTCTGGTATACTAGCATATACTAGGTGCTCAATAAAAATAAGGTATTGTTATCATTAATAGTACATCCTTCATTATTTCACCGAACACATATTAGTTAAACATTTATTACCAGGCCCTGTAAGCAGGAGGGGAGGGAAGACAATTTATTAAGGCTGAAGTTAACCATCCCAGGTTTCACATTTCATGGCTTAGGGAAGAATAAAGTAAACTCCCTTCTCCAAGTGTTCTTCTGGTCTTAAGCATATAGCCCGAACATTCAGAACTTATATTTAATAGTTTCAATTGTGGAGTTACCCGACGATGGATTCTCATTTTTTCTGTTTGGAACCGGAGATGAAGCAATCAGCACTCCGATTTACCTTGGCGAGAAAAAGAATTGACGCTATAGTATGCTGCCACCAGGTGGCAGTCAAAGCCTTCCTCACAGAGCTCAAACCACTAGCAGACCTCATCGTTACTAGCTCGTTTATTGGGAGTATCAATAGTGGGAATATTTTACTTGTAATATTAGAAATTGTAGCAAAATTATTCTGTGGTTTTCCGTATCTTAGACGTTTTAGCCACATTATTCCCTTTTAATCTTCACAACAGCTTTGTGAAACAGTGTTATTTCCATTTTGCCAGCAAAGAAGGGAGGGTTCCTAGGTTGATTGAGCTGCTGGAGGCCACGTGAATCTTAGGTCGTGGACTTAAAACTACCAGGCCCTGTCGTCTTATTCTATTCCAGTTAGAGTTTTCAGAGTGCGCCTAATTTCCAACATTTTATTTAATATAACTTTTTACTTAAGTAATTGAACTTAATAGCAGTGAGCTGTATGTTTAAGAGTATATATTAAAAATTTTTCCATTTGAGACCAGCCTGGACAACATAGTGAGACCTCCATCTATACCAAAAAGAATGAAAATAAAAATTAGCTGGGTGTAGTGGTGGGGGCCTGTGATCCCAGGAACTGGGGAGGTTGGTGGGGAGGTCGAGGATTCGGTGAGCCATGATTGCACTCCAGCCTGGGTAACAGATCAAGACTCTGTATCATAAAAAATAAATAAATCAATCACAGAATAAAGATATACCTCGTGGAGTTTAGTGCTTATCATGGGTTGAATTGTACTCCATAAAAGATGCTGAAGAATGAACCCTCAGTACATGTCAATGTGGCTTGTCTTGGAAATAGGGTCTATGCCAATGTTAAAAGCTGAGTGTGACCGCCTAAAATTCATGTGGTAAAGCTTCTCATCTCTAATGTGATGGTGGTAGGAAGTGGGGCCTCTGGAAGGTGATCAGCTCATGAGGGTGGGGCCCACACAAAGGGTATTAGTGCCCTAATGATACGAGAGACGTGATCTAGCTCTCCATCACATGAGGACACAGGAAAGAAGGCCTCTGTCTGCAAACCAGGAAGTCTTGGCACGTTCTTACCAGGAACTGAATCAGCCAGCACCTTCAGCTTGGACTTCCAGCTTCCAGAACTGCAAGAAATGAACATTCGTTGTTTAAGCCCCCCAGTCTATGACATTTACAATAGCAGCCTGGACTGAGGCAGCAGATGATCAAGTTAAAATAAGATCACTAGAGTGGGCCTGACCCAGTATGATTGGCATCCCCATCGAAAGGGAACATTTAGACACAGAGACACCTGCACACAGGAAGAACGCCCTGTGTCATTGGAGTTCTGCTGCCGCGAGAAGGGAGCCCTAGACGCTGAGGAAGAGGCCGGGAATACACCCTTTCCCAGCACCTGCAGAGGGAACGCGGCCCCACAGCCTGGACACTGGAATTCCAGCTGCCGGGACAGCGGGGCAACGAACTACTGTGGTTTCAAGCCCCTGAGTTTGTGGTGCTTTATTGGGGGAGGTCTATTGATGACTCTATTTCTAATTTTAGTGGTGCTGGCTTTAGAGACAATGCATTTCACATAATGAGTATACCCAGGAGAAAATCATCCATTGATTTTTTCTTTGCTCTCTGCCAAAAGCACTCAAATATTCCCTTGAGAGATCAGCCGTAGAACTTTCCCCTCTCTCCTCCCTCCCTTCTTTCTTTCCCTCCTCTCTCCTTTCTTTGTTCCTTCCTTCTCTTCCTCCTTCCATTCCTTATGTTACAGTCTTGCCAATGAACTGTTTCACCTTCTCCTTTGGCTTCAATGAGAGGAGAGATTTTCCCCTTTTTCTTACCTCTGGGTTTGGATATTCTTACCCCTCCCCACCAGCACACATCTGGTCACTCCACACCAGTCATTTAAAGGTGGTGGAAGAGCAGCGGCTGTTACTTGTATGTTTGGGGCTCTGAGAAGGCAGAGGAGGACCCCCGCTCCCCACTTAGCAGAGAGCTTTGTCATCAGTCACTCTTCATTTCCATGGATTGCTTGAGAGAACCCTGTTCCCTGTTTCCCAAGGTTTCCCTCCACTGATGAGGTCAAGAGACAGAAAAAAGAAGATTACGTTGTACACATGCTGAAAAGATATATTAAGAAAACACTTCTGGAGGCCAGGCACACTGGCTTAAGCTTGTAATCCCAGCATTTTGGGAGGCTGAGGCGGGAGGATCACTTGAGGACAGGAGTTCGAGACCAGCCTGGTTAACATGGCGAATCCCTGTCTCTACTAAAAATACAAAAATTAGCTGGGTGTGGTGGCACATGCCAGTAATCCCAGCTACTCGGGAGGCTTGAGGTGACAGGATCGCTTTAATTCGGGAGGTGAAGGTTACAGTGAGCCCAGATTGTACCACTGCACTCCAGCCTGGGTGACAGAGCAAGACACTCTCTCAAAAACAAGCAAGCAAAAGAACTTCTGGGAATATATGTTTTCAATGAAGAAAAAGATCACTTTTCCCTGTAATCTCAGAGAAGAATAAACCTTTCTCCTCCCAATCTGTGTCCAAGTGAGTGAATGTTGGACATGAATTGACATTTGAAAATGCGTCTCCACTTCAGACATCTTAGCAATGCCTCTGGTTCTCCATAAACTTTGACAATCTGATTATATTAGTTTCCTGTGATTCCAAAACAAATTACCACAATCTGAGTCTCTGTCTTAGTCTGCACAGGATGCTAAATAAAATATCACGGACTGGGTGGATAAAGCAGCAGAAATGTATTTCCTCACAGTTCTGGAAGCTGGGGATCTAAGATCAAGGTGCCAGCAGGAGTGGGCTCTGCTGAGGGCTTTCTTCCTGGCTTATAGACAGTGCTTTTTCACTGTGTCCTCACGTGGGGACAAGGGAGCATGGGAGAGGAGAGAGAAAGAGAGAGAGAGAAAGAGGGAGAGAGAGAAGAGAGAGACCATAGGCTTCGATGAGTTCATGTCCTTTGTAGGGACATGGATGAACCTGGCAACCATCATTCTCAGCAAACTGACACAAGAACAGAAAATCAAACACCGCATGTTCTCACTCATAGGCAGGTGTTGAACAATAAGATCACATGGGCACAGGGAAGGGAGCATCACACACTGGGGTCTGTGGGGGGGAACTAGGGGAGGGATAGTGGGGGGTGGGGAGTTGGGGAGAGATAGCATGGGGAGAAATGCCAGATATAGGTGATGGGGAGGAAGGCAGCAAACCACACTGCCATGTGTTTACCTATGCAACAATCTTGCATGTTTTCACATGTACCCCAAAACCGAAAATGCAATAAAATATAAAAAAAATAAAAACACAGCCTTAATCTTCCTTTTATAAAACCACAGTCCTGCCTGATTAGGGCCCCACCTAATTTAAGCTGAATTCTTTAATTACCTTCTAAAGAGCCTGTCTCCATGTACAGTCACAGCGGGGGCATCAACCCATACATTTTTGGGGAGCCACAGTTCAGTCCATAGCTGGGGTTCAAAGCATCTTTCACACCTCTGGAAGTTAGAGTCCCAAATCTCTGTGTCAGCAGGCCATGCTGTCTCTGAAGGCCTAGGGGAGCATCCCTCCTCGCCTTTTCCAGCCTGTAGCACTCCTGGGGTCCTTTGGCTGGTGGCTGCATTGCTCCCATTACCGCCTTCTTCTCTCTGGGTCTGGGTCTGTGTCTGTGAGTGTCTTCCTCTTGTAAGGACATCAGTCCTATGGGGCTTGTGGCCCACCCGAATCCCACATGACCTCATATTAACCAATTACATCTGCAAACAGCCTATTTCCACTCATGGGCACATTCTGGGGTTCCCAGTGGACATGGATTTTTAGAAGGCTCTGTTCCACTTAGGATGCTGATCACCCAAACCCGAGTCATAGGAGTTGACAACGGGAAAAGCTACTTTAAAGCTTTCAGCACCGTGCCCTTGAAACTCAACATTCTAAAGAAGCTTTTAGGAAAGACCTTTTGTGTTAGTCCATTGTCATGTTGCTGATAGATGTACCCGAAACTGGGCAATTTACAAAAGAAAGAGGTTTAATAGACTCCCAGTTCCACGTGGCTAGGGAGGCCTCACAATTATGGTGGAAGGTAAAAGGCACATCTCACATGGCGGCAGACAAGAGACTAGAACTTAAGCAAGGAAACTCCCCTTTATAAAACTGTCAGATCTCATTAGACTTATTCACTCTCATGAGAACAACACAGGAAAGACCTGCCCCTGTGATTCAATTACCTCCCCCTGGGTCCCTCCCATGACACATGGGAATTATGGGAGGTACAGTGCAAGATGATATTTGGGTGGGGACACAGCCAAACCATATCACCTTTAAATTAATATAATATGTAATCATTTAAATTTGATGAGCCAGGCATAGGGGCTCATACCTGTAATCCCAGCACTTTGAGAGGCCAACGTGGTTGGATCACTTGAGATCAGGAGTTCAAGTCCAGCCTGGCCAACATGCTGAAACCCCATTTCTACTGAAAAAAAAAAAAAAGGCCAGGTAGGGAGGTGCACACCTGTAATCACAGCTCCTTGGGAGGCTGAGGGAGAAGAATCACTTGACCCTGGGAGATGGAGGTTGCAGTGAGCTGAGATCACATCACTGCACTCTAGCCTGGGCAATGAAGCCAGACTCCATCTCAAAAAAATACAAATAAAAATAAATAAATTTTCGGGCAATTATCCATGTATTTATCTAAACTCCTCCTGAGTCTATTTCTGATTTTAGTGGTGCAGAGTTTAGAGACAATGCATTTCACAAAATTAATACATACAGGAGAATATCATTCTTTGATTTTATCTTTGCTCCCTGCCAAAGGCACTAAAATATTCCCTGGAGAGATCACTCATAGAATTCCCCCTCTTTCTTCTGTCCTTTCTCTTTCTTTCCCTCTTTTCTCTTTCCTTTCTTTTCCTTCTGTTCCTTACAGTATGTTTTCCTTCTTTCTTCTTTGCTTTGTTTAAGCAGCTGAGGAATAGGTAACTTCAAAGCCAGATAGAATTCCTTTCTTCATGTTTTTTTTTTCTGTTCTATTTTTCCTTTGAGTTATACAAACGAGTAATTTCTTTCAAGTTGATATTTTGCCTACTTAGAAGACAAGCCTAGAACATATTTTTCTACTTGTCAAAAATCTTATTTTAAACATCTAGCTAGGTAGAAAATAAATGTCGCTTTGTCTGGATAACTAATCACTTCTTAAAAGAGAGCCCCACCTTGTTTCCTGCTTCAGTTCTGAATTCTGAATACCTACTGCTTTTATACATGAAAATCCTTTCTCTTCTTTTTTTGTAAATACGAAGTTGCTTTTTTCTTTTTCCTGATATCTTTCTTGATCTAATCACACTAGTTGCTTTAAGTCTAGCTGTTTACAGGCAATCTTAATCAAGAACACAGCCTTTTCTCCCTGTCTATATCTAATTAATGAGGCCACTCTTTTTATATCTATTAAGAACATTTTGATTTGCATGGTTTCATCTGAGACCCCAGTTGTCTCTTTTCAAGACACGTTAGAAATGGATGTATGAGATGCTCATTCACTGCCATGGACCGAGGGAGGAAGGGGATGAGGGCTCGGAGGTGAGTAGAACCCTATGGAGTCCTTCCTCAATGAGGCGCTCACATTATGGTGGGAGAAATAGACATGGAGGGATGTAAAGATCAAACAGTGTGGGGAGGACAGGACGGCATGCCTGGGGTGATACAGAAACGCAAAGCTGGGGCCCATCCTCATCCAGGTCTAGGGTGGAGGCCTCTGGGTGGAAGTGATGACTAAACCCAGTCTTTAGAGATGGATGCAGGGATGGCTTAAAAACACAACAACGAAGAAACCAACATCAATGAAAGGTTCTTGGTCCAGAAACAAACTGCTCAAAAACTTAGCATTGTAAAATAATTGTTTTATTCTATCAAGCCTTCTATGGGCTAGGAATTCAGACAAGAACAGGAGAATGGTTTGTTTCTGTTCTACGACGTGTGGGGGCTTATCTGGGAAGAGTCCACGGCCAGGGACTGGAATCAGGTGAATCCAATTACTCTCCTGTTGAGTGATTGGTGATAACCTTTGTCCGGGACCTCAGCTAGAGACTAACCCCGTGGCTTGGGCTTCCTCACAATATGGTGGGATAATGTGGTCTCAGATAAAGCGGTCTTCCTACCAGGTGGGTCAGGCCTCCAGTGTGATTGTTCCCATGAGCAAAGTAGAAGCTGCATCTTTTGAAAATATAATGTCGGCCGGGCACAGTGGCTCACACCTGCAATCCCGGCGGTTTGGGAGGCCGAGACAGGTAGATCACCTGAGGTCAGGAATTTGAGACCAGCCTAACCAACATGGTGAAACTCTGTCTCTGCTAAAAATCAAAAATGAGCCAGGCATGATGGCGTGTGCTTGTAGTCCCAGCTACTCAGGAGGCCGAGCCAGGAGAATTGCTTGAAGCCAGGAGGCAGAAGTCACAGTGGGCTGAGATTGAACCACTGTACTCCAGCCTGGGTGACAGAGCAAGACTCAGTCAAAAAAAAAAAAAAAAAAAGAAAAGAAAAGAAAATACATTGTCAAAAATGATGTACGGAAGGGTCATTTTCTCTACCTCCCATTTGCTGCAAGCAAGTCACTAGGCTTCATGCAGTTTCAAGTGGAAGGAGGCAGGCACGCCTCTGAAGGCAGGAATATATGGGGATTTGTGGACCTGCTTTAAAACCTCCACGGTTTTCACTGATCCTTTTGTGATGATCTGGAGTGACAACAACAAAATAATCCTAATAATAATGACAACAATTGTGGTTAACTAAAATAAGCTGATAAGTAAAAGACAGTGAGTTAATAACGCTATTTACAAGAGAAAAGATAGAAAAGCGAGAATGTGCGTAATGTTTTGCTTATTTTAATGAGTAGTGGGTGTTGGTAGGTGGATATTTCTTCTATTAATTATACAGCTATTTTATTTTAAAAATATTCTTTTTGTTTTTTTGAGACGGAGTTTTGATCTTATTACCCAGGCTGTAGTGCAATGGTGCGATCTCGGCTCACTGCAACCTCCACCTCCTGGGTTCATGCAATTCTCCTGCCTCAGCCTCCTGAGTAGCTGGGATTACAGGCACGTGCCACCATACCCAGCTAATTTTTGTATTTTTAGTAGAGACAAGGTTTCACCTTGTTGACCAGGATGGTCTTGATCTCTTGACCTCACGATCCACCCGCCCAGGCCTCCCAAAGTGCTGGGATTATAGGCGTGAGCCACCGTGCCCGGCCTTAAAAATATTCTTAAAGTCAAGGTTGGAAATAGTGATGAAATGCATTCATTTGCTGGAATTAAAGTTTTGGAAGGAGCTGAAGTCTAAAGTGCTAACAGGGAAACCAACCCGTTGCTGTCTGCCTGGGACTTCCTGGGTGTTAGCACTGACAGTCCCCCTTCCTGGGAGTCCCCACTTTCTTTAAGCCCTTGGAAACTGAGATGATTGCGTACCATAGATAACAACATTTTTTTAAAAAATGATCATGTGTTTGTGGATTCTGCTATTCAATATCTATTAAGTCTCAGAAAAATCAAGGCATAATACATCTGAAAAATTAACTTTGAATGTTTAGAAACATTTATTGATGTCACAAAGGAGTGTTTGAGGGCTTAAGAAGGTGTAGCTAATTACAACATGTTTGTAAGTACTTCTCGATATGCACTCCAATCCCCACTTAAACATTAAATAAAAATAAATAAAATGAGCACAATGAGGAATAATGAGAAATAATGGAAGAATGAGAAAGAGCTGGCATACAGAGGCCCAGTTTCAATCAGGAACGAGCCACCAGGGAGAGCGAGACTGAAATGTGTGCACTTGATTTTCAACAGAGGACCCTGGTGGTCCTTGCAAAAGTGTTTCAGGGCTAGGAGTGGTGGCTCACACCTATAAGCCCGACGCTTTGGGAGGCTGAGGCAGGCAGATTACTGAGCTCAGGAGTTTGAGACCAGCCTGGGCAATATGGCGAAACCCTGTATCTACTAAAAATACAAAAATTAGCTAGGTGTGGCGGCGCACACCTGTTGTCCCAGCTACTTAGGAGGCTGAGGTGAGAGGATTGCTGGAACCTGGGAGGTGCAGGTTGCAATGAGTTGTGATGGCACCGCTGCACTCCAGCCTGGGCGACACGGTGAGACTGTGTCTCAAAAGAAGAGCATTTCAGTTCCTGGAAAGGTGGAAGTGGAAGAAGCCTCGAGTGCAGGTGTGTTTGGGATTACTGGAGACGTTCAAGGTTAGAGCAGATGTCACGGCATTATCTGTGAGAGCGCTGCCACAGCCAGGCAGGGAGAACGCAGGAAGGGTTCAGGACAGGATGGAGGAGTAGACAGACGTATCGAATCCCACTGGGGTGAAACAACCTTGCAGAGAGGGTTCAGACTCAAGCTGGAATTGGCTAACATGCGACTCAAACCCAAAGCAGGCCAATTGCAGGGTGTGGACTCGGAGGCTCCCTCCCGTGGACACTCTGGGAAAGCCTAAGTGAGAACAGCCACCCCGGTGTCTGGGGGCTCACGTCACCTGTTCTGGCTACAAATTTTGCTCAGCCCCAATTCTGGCCCGCCGAAGGGAAAATCCCACTGATGATGAGATGGTGGCTCCCAATTTGCTTGAGTAGCCTCAATTTGCTGGAGTGCATAAAATCATTTCCTTAGTAAGTCTACAATCCAGAAGAGTGAGTAACTGAAGCTAGTGGTGATAAAGTAAATTGTGCTTATTAATACTTTTGGTGTAAAGCATAGAAATTATGGGGAGATATTTTGTATGTAAAGTGTTTATAATATTTAAGGGAATTTATCACATTAGAGATGAGCCTTGTGATTTCAGCTAAAACAAGCATTTAAAAATCAATTTCAGGTTTTTTTCAATTTTAAGCTGAAAAGTTTAAGAGAATTTACCTAACTATAAACAAGATTGGAATCCTTAAGAGAACCTGGGAGTCCTCAGTAAGTTTTATTTGCGAGATTTACTAGGGCTGTTGAAGTATTTGCAAGAGCGTTCCATGTTAATTAGGTGTATATATTGCTTAAAAAGAAGCTGAATATATTAAATTTATGAACATGTCTTGAAATATTTAAGGGAATATAATTCACTAATTTATTAAAACTTCCTCTTAAAATTCCATTAAGATACTATATTTATGAATAGAGTAGTACATCGTTTCAATTGAACTTGAAGGCTTTGGGGGAAAGACAGTTTTTGGAATGTTTACTTGGATACAGTGAACATTAAAAAGAGCAAAGCTAGGGCCGGGCTGGGTGGCTCATGTCTGCAATCCCAGCTCTTTGGGAGACCAATGTGGGAAAATCACTTGACCTCAGGAGCTCTAGACCATCCTGGGCAGCATGGTGAAATCCCCTCTCTGCAAAAAATGCAGAAGTTAGCTGGGTGTGGTGTCACAAGCCCATAGTCCCAGCTCCTTGGGAGGCTGAAGCAGGAGGATTGCTTGAGCGCTGGAGGCAGAGGTTACAGTGAGCTGAGATTGTGCCATTATACTCCAACCTTGTCAACAGAGCCAGACACTGTCTCTCTCTCTCTCTCTCTCTCTCTCTCTCTCTCACACACACACACACACACACAGACACACACAAGAGCTATTAAAATCAATTTTAGGCCAGGTGCGATGGTTCACGCCTGTAATCCCAGCACTTTGGGAGCCGAGGCAGGCAGACCATGAGGCCAGGAGTTCAAGACCAGCCTGGCCAACATGGTGAACCCCATCTCTCCTAAAAATACAAAAAGTTATCTGGGCATGTACTGAAGTACAGTGGCATGATCTCGGCTCAGGGCAACTTCTGCCTCCCAGGCTCTAGGGATTCTCCCGCCTCAGCCTCCTGAGTAGCTGGGATTACAGGTGCACACCACCATGCCTGGTTAACTTTTGCATTTTTAGTGGACATGGGGTTTCACATATTGGCTAGGCTGGTCTCGAATTCCTGACCTCAAATAAATGATCCACCCGCCCGGGCAACCTAAAGTGTTGGTTGGGATTACGGGCATGAGCCACCGCACCCAGCCTTGTTTTTTTTTTTCTTTTTTCTTTCTTTTTTTTAGGATTAATAACAACAACAACAAAACCCCAGATAAACACCTTCCAGGATGTAGGACTGTAATCTACCTCAACTTATTCAGAGCCTTAGAGGCAGCTCTCCCACTGAAAAACGCGAAAGATTTGGGATGAAAATCCTCGGAATTGTCCCCTTCCAAAGAAGAGTGGCTGCATTTCTGGGCAGTTGTGAATCTGAATGTAAGCACGGTTGTATGCCTGTTCTACTGTCAGCATCGAATAAATGCAGGGCCCTAGCAATAATTACAAGGGGGAGGATGGATGGGAGCGCTCATCTTCAGACCTGTGTCTATAGATTAGATCCATTTCTCTATTGTAAGGATGTCACTGCTTTTTTTCATTGCTTTTCCCCAGATAAAAGTCTGAAGCTGAGTGAAAGACAGCGTTATCCCCTCATTAACTCAAGCAATTAATTACTTGATCCTGAGTCCCCCTGTCCGTTGCAGCCATTAAGGAACGTTAGAAGCTGATAAGGGAGAGGTCTTCCAGCAACGTCTCTCATTTTACTATTCCGACAGTTTTGACTTTTCACCAGGGTGAGTTATATTGCAGCAATAAGAAAAAAAAAAACAAACTGCCTCTTTTTTTTTTTTTTTTTTTTTTTTTTTGCTTCCAAAATGAAGTAAGGCCACACCTAGCTGTCATTGGAGGCCCCATGAAATAGACCAGCTTGTGGCTGGGTGCAGTGACTCAGGCCTGTAATCCCAGCATTTTGGGAGGCCAAGGTGGTCAGATCACCTAAAGTCAGGAGTTCAAGACCAGCCTGGCCAACATGGTGAAACCCCGTCTCTACTAAAAATACAAAAATTAGCCAGGTATGGTGGTGAGTGCCTGTAGGCCCAGCTACTTGGAAGACTGAGACAGTCTCCAAAAAAAAAACACAACAAAACGAAATAGACCAGCTCTGATTGAAGACTCATAGTTAGGGAAATTAACTACTGGCTGGGAGAGGAGAGAAGACAGAACAGGCTCATGGCCTTTAGTCTGGGGGTGTGGTGGAGAAAATGTGTTCACCAAACCCTCTTGACTTTCCCCAGGCCACGTGGTTGGACCTATGTTTCCCAGCCTCCCTACCAGTTTGGCTGGGACCATGTGACTGCCTTCTTGCCAAGGCATTGTGGGAGAAACGATGTGATCTGGTCCCTAAGCCCCCTGCAGGATGCTCTCTCTCCACGGTCCAGGGTGCTGCAGGGTGTGGCACCATGTACACTACGGAGGCTGCAGATTGAGATGCAATAGACTAAGAGGGGATTGGGTCCCCGAATCACCGCATGGAGCAGAGCCTTCTTCACCCTCCTTGGACTCTGCAGTGGAGAAGACATAGCTCCTTGCTGCTGAAAACCACCGAGATTTCGGAGCTGTTTGTTTTGCAGTCAGTATATCCTGACAAAGAAAGAGAGACAAGCAAGAGGATGGTCTGGGGGTGCCTATGAGAGTCCTCCTCAAGGGACCCTTACATGCTGGTGAATTCTCCCCGAGGTCACCACGTAGAGGCAGAGCTGAGCAACTCTGGAAATCAAATCGGGAAAAAGAACCGCGCTTTACATGAGAAACACATTTCTGTGATTTTTTGCCGCTCAGTGTGTTTTTTGTTGTTGCTGCTATAGCCGCCCAAGCAGACACAGACACTTGCTGTGTTAGAGGAACTGTATAAAGCGCTGAAACATAAGGGTAACCTTTTGTGCTATTGTGGTCTGCACGTTACCAACAGAGAAACATGCTTAAAGGGTTAAAGAAATATCCTCAAAGACTGAGGGTAACGGGGAGGAAGCAGAGACTGAGCTCAGGGCCATGCTGTCAGCCAGGAAGGGGCTGGGCTGCCTCGCCAGGGGCATGGACTGAAAGCTGAATTTAGAAACTGTTTTCCAGGCATTGAGAGCTGTTCTCTTTTGCTTACCGTGAACCCCTCCGAGGCCCAATGAACTTGAGAAGCTGCCTTCAGCCAGCAACGGACAGAACTGGAATGTGAGCCCAGGGTGTGGCTCTGGGGTCCTGCTGGGAGGAACTATTCTCCACGGTCTGTTTATTAATTTATTCTCTCTCTCCCTCTGCCTCTCTGTCCCTGTTCCTGAGTCTCTCATGCATTTGCACACAAATACATACACAATAGCATCCGGCTGCATTTTCAGCCACTGTGCAGGAACTCTTTTTTTTTTTTTTTTTTTCCCGAGACGGAGTTTCGCTCTTGTTACCCAGGCTGGCGTGCAATGGCGCGATCTCGGCTCACCGCAACCTCCGCCTCCTGGGTTCAGGCAATTCTCCTGCCTCAGCCTCCTGAGTAGCTGGGATTACAGGCACGCGCCACCATGCCCAGCTAATTTTTTTGTATTTTTAGTAGAGACGGGGTTTCACCATATTGACCAGGATGGTCTCGATCTCTTGACCTCGTGATCCACCTGCCTCGGCCTCCCAAAGTGCTGGGATTACAGGCGTGAGCCACCGCGCCCGGCAGGAACTCTTGATGTTATCCATTCAATCATAAAAACCCCCAAGCACAGAAGCTTAGGGCCTCTCCGGGGCCGTGGTGCCAGCGTCACAGGGCCGTGAGTTACTCCTGGAGCCACTTTCCATCATTCCTGACACAGACTGATGTCTGAGCCATCCGTAGTGACAGCTGTTAGACACTGAGCCCTCAAGAACACAGATTTGCTCTTTCTATTCTCATTACAATGAAGTCCCTCCTCCTGATAGAAGGAGGCACGGGGTGGGGGGGGGGGGGCATCTGTTGGTAGAAGGCTCCCAGGACTGAAATCTCACCTCAGGGGAAGTGCACCCACAGCTTTTCACCCTTCTACTGGAAACTGAGTTCCATGAGTACCACAGCCCCAACGCAAGCCAGCTTGGTTTTGAAAATACCTTCTGTCCGCCCGGATCCCAGGCCGCTCCTGCGCCACGCCTCTGCTGCCATTTAGAGGACAAACCTGCAGACACTAATGGCTGGAAAGTGTGGGAGGGACCCGCCTGCCCTGGCAGGGAACCTGAACAGTGCTCTAGCTAATTGGCTGGAAGTAATGCCCCCAACTGGGAAAATTCACAGGCTTTAGGCCTCTCTGTTCTAGGGAGCAAAACATTTCTGATTAAAAAATCTTAAAGCTTAACTACTGCAATTCCGTCTTCAAAGTCAGTTCTTCATGAAAAGGACAACTTCTTCATAAAATGAATGAATTTCGAGTGGATTTTTATTATGTGTGTTTGCTTTTTTCTTTTTCATTAAAAGGGCCGCTTTTATTGGAAAGTACAATTTTAGAAACAAACCGCAAACGTAATTATTTTGCCGGTTTCATGTCTGCAATTTTTCAGTGAAAAGCCCAGGCTGAGGGTGGCCTCCTAAACTCCAAACTGATGAAGGATCTTCTACCTCCATTTCTCCCAAGGGAACACGTGTGTAGAAGCCACATTTACTTCAGGGTCACAGCCTTCACCTCTGTGACACACTGTCCCTTTGATCCCTTTGATGACAGCGGTTGTTAAAGGATCTCCATGACAAGGGATTTCCCACTGTCTCTTTCACAAGCATCCCTTCTTTCGCTGTTTGTGGGGGAGGGGATCCGGATCCTCACCGGCCACCTGCCCTCTGCACCAGCCTGGAACATTCTTGCCACCGTCTCCTTGTGGGCAGGCCCAAGAGGTGAATGAAGCTGTGGAACTGATGGGTTTCTTGAGCTTCAGCAAGGCGGTGCCCTCTTCAGGCTCTCTCTAATCTTTTTTTTTTTTAATAATTTAAGTTCTGGGGTACATGTGCAGATCATGCAGGTTTGTTATATAGGTATATAGGTGCCATGGTGGTAGTTTGCTGCATCCATCACCCCATCATCTACAATAGGTGTTTCTCCTAATGCTACCCCTCCCCTATCCCGCCGCCCTCTGCTATTCCTCCCCTAGTCCCCCGTCCCTCAGGCCCCAGTGTGTTATGTTCCCCTCCCTGTGTCCATGTGTTCTCATTGTTCAACACCCATTTATGAATGAGAACATGCAGTGTTTGGTTTTCTGTTCTTGTGTCAGTTTGCTGAGAATGATGGTTTCCAGTTTCATCCATGTCCCTGCAAAGGACATGGACTCATCATTTTTTATGGCTGCATAGTATTCCAGGATATATATGTGCCACATTTTCTTTATCCACTCCCTCCAATCTTACCTGGGAAGGACATGGATCTTTTCCAGCATGGGATCTTTTCAATGCTGTGCTCATACCTAGTGTGGTTGTATAGGCCAGTGCATGTGTGTTTTTGTGCATGTGTGTATGTGTATGTTCATGTGTGCATGTATATGTGTATGTGCACATGCATGTATATATGTGCATGTACATTTATGTGTGTGCATGTGTGTATGTGTATGTACACGTGTGTATGTCAGTATGTGCATGCATGTGTGTTTGCATGTGTGCATGCATGTATGTGTATTTATGTGTGTGCACCTAGATATATGTGTGCATGGGCGTATGTGTATGTTTATGTATGTGCATTTATGTGTGTGTGCGTGTGTGGTTAAGTGTATGTATATATGTATGTGTATGTTATGTGTTGTGTGTATGTATGTGTATGTCATTGTGTGCAAGTGTGTGTGTTATGTGTGCACATTCATATATGTATTTGTGTTGTGTGTGTGTTTGTATGTGTGCATGTTATATGTGTGTGCATGCATGTATGTGTTGTGTGTGTCGTGTGTGTGTATGTTATATGTGTGCGTGTAAGTGTGTGCAGCAATTGTCATAATTCCCTTGCTTTACTTGGTGGGTAAAATAACAATTACAAGGTAAATGGGATGTAGTCACTTAGTAACAGAAAAGAAGTTGTGAGGAGTTCTGTAAGTTTTTAGGACAAATGGTACTGCATGGAGTGAACTATTTCTTTTTGTAATAAGAAAAGTTTTCTCAAATAAAAATTGAGAACAGATAATAAACTTTAAAAGGACTAACCAATTTAACGGCCTTAGCATAAGCAGCATGGCTAGGTTTTGTTCAACTCCCTGTTAAAATGTGGTATCAAGTGGGTCTTACTGAATGCATCTTGAGATAAATGAAAAGCCTCCCTTTCAGTCCCATGATTTCATCATGTTCAGGCACCACTGGTTTGTTATAAATTAAAGATTCATATATATTTTTGGTTTGGCTCAAAATACAAGGTGACAGCAAATGGATTAATTTGACAGATATTCAAGGAAATTGTATTGGCCTAACTCAAGAAGTGCAAAGGGACGTGTTTATAAAGAAATAGATAAATTCCAGGCAGAAAAGACCCAAAAGAAGTCTTAATTGCTGAAATATTGCTGACAAGGAAGTGCACAGGCCAGGCTCATGGAATCCCATATCCAGAGAGCCGACTTTGCCCTGCAGACACCCCCATCGGAGCCAGAGTCCGACAATGTGGTGGCTCACAGGCCAGGATGGGGAATTACAAGCACCTCAAGCACCCATGGAAATACCAGGTCACCAACAAGCCACCTCCTGAATTTCCCTCCTTCTGGGGTACCACACTCCAAGCCTGGTGACCTGGTAAAGAATAGACCAAGCTGGAGAGCACAGGTGCCACCCAAATGGGCAGCAGATGGTAGCCAAGTGCGTACGTTGGTCTCAGTGAGGCCACATCTTTCCTTTTCAAGAGAAGGTAGGTCAGGTGGGGTGACTCTCGCCTGTCATCCCAGCACTTTGGGAGGCCAAGGCGGGTGGATCACCTGAGGTCAAGAGTTCAAGACCAGCGTTGCAAAGGTGATGAAACCCGTCTCTACTAAAAATACAAAACATTAGCCATGTGTGGTGGTGTAAGCCTGTAATCCCAGCTACTCAGGAGGCTGAGGTGGGAGAATCGCTTGAACCCAGGAGGTGGAGGTTGCAGTGGGCCAAGATCACGCCATTGATTGCGCTCCAGCCTGGGCGACAAGAGCAAAACTCCATCAAAAAAAAAAAAGAGAGAGAGAGAGAGAATGTAGAAATTTGTGAAAATTTTCAATGTTTAGATTTTGGCAACCAATTCAGAACATTAAAAAAATAAATACAGAAGGCCAAGGAAACAAGGCTGCAAGTTGGATGCAGCCTCTGAGTGTCAATGTGTAGCCTCTCTGGCATCTCATGGCTAAAGACTATTTCTTCCTTGAGACTTGAGGCTCTGCTTGCAGTGTTTTGAGGAGACTGAGAACAGAGAATGGCGTGGTTAACCTGGTTCTAGAAAGCTCTACTCTCTGACTAAGTGATCCCAAGTCCCCATCTGACTGTGGGGTCCTCACGATGCCCATGGCTGTGACCGACCACAGCCTCGTATGGATAAAGTAACAACTTTCTGCACTAAACTTGTTGTTATTTCACAAATGAGATTGTTTTGTTTCAGAAGAAGGAAAGCTTATTGTGGGCTTGAGTTATAAGATACCAAATATGTATTGATGTTCTTCCAGAGATTCTATTTGAGAAAAATTAGCTTTTATTCTACAAATGTTTATTGGTTTCTTTGCATAGCTCTTCCGGTTAAAACGAATATAATCCATGTGTAGTATTAGACATTTTACTTTGATTTAATACAGCAATCGTGAACACACGTTAGCTGTACAGAAGGAAGCCTACACGTATTACAGTTAATGGAATGTACTATAAACTGGCTTTTGTTTTACTTATAAATTCATTATAAAGATATTTATTGGACACACATATATATCTGGTATTGGCACCATTGCTCTGCCAAAGTGTTTTGTTTATTTTTTAGTGAACTCGTGTATATATTAGAATTAATTCCATTGTAGTTAATTAAATGTCCAAAATAATCTTTCTACCATGCTATACTGATGAATTTTTAACAGTAGGCTCTGTGAAGATTATTATTAGTTATACTGATATAAAGGCCATATAGCACCTAATTTATAAATCATAATATATAATATGCTTTATTTTAATTTTTATATAGCCAATTGAGTTTATATGTTTAATTTCAGTGTGACTTGCTATGTCTTGCAAACTCCACTATCAGTTTTTATAATTTGTTTCAACAACAATTGTGTCGCAAAATCAGATGATGATAAATGCTTGATACTTACTGGATTCAGAAAAGAAGCTGCTACATCACTCAAGAAGACCTATGATTCTGACACAAATAACAGTTGATACTTTCATTTATGTTAACAAGAAAAATGAAAATGAAACAACTAACATGTATCTTGGAATTGTATCTCATTCATCAATGCTATCAGGGACTTCTTTCCTGAATTAGATAATAGTTTTTGAACACTGGAAAGTTATTTATTTTCTCAATACTTCATGCTATTGACAATGAAATGGCCATAGACCCAATATACTTTTAAGTTTAATTTACATTTTAAACTTTTTCTCCATTACTTTCCTAAGTCTAACCAATCCACAAAATAATCAAGTCCTGATTTGTAGTGTTTGCCTATTTCTCCGGTGTAAACACCTCCCCTAAGGCTGGTATCAAGCTTCCAATGTCGCATCACCAAACGTGGAGTCACACACCGTTACATATTATTTCCTTTAAGAACATGCATAATAGGATAATGTAGTAAAACAGAACAACTTGGAAATGATGAGTTTTGATTATGGATTACATTTTCTTTCATCATCATTTGTTTAATTTAAGTTTTCACAATTTAATTTTTTTTCTGCTGGATATAATTCTAACACAATTTAATTTTTAATAATGGCTGTGTTTAGCCATCAGTTAACAGAATTCTGGGAAATTTAACAATTGCCTCTTTTGAGCCTAGAAGAGGCAGCTTCAGCATGGAACTTCACCTTCATCCCAGCCTTTCAGTGCTAAATCCAAGAGACATGGAAGAAGATATGATCAGTGCCGCATCTTCTCCCCTGCATCTCATTTCATTAACTTTATTGCTGCCACCCTGGCCACCTGTTTGCTGCGCAAAAAAACTAAGTCCTTTCCCAAGACAGAGCTTCTGAATTTACTACTTCCTGGCCTAGAACATCCCTATCTTCAAATAAATGACTATACTTTATCAAGCAGAGCTTTGCTAAAATTAATTTTTATGAATACATAATAGATGTATATATTTGGGGGCTACATGTGATAATTTGGTACACTCGTATGATGTATTGAGATCAAATCAGGGTAACTGGGATTTTTACCACCTTAAATATTTATCTTTTTTTTTATGCCAGGAACTCTCAAGTTATGCTCTTATAGCTATTTTGAAATGTACAATAGATTAGTGTTACCTACAGTCATTCTCCTGCCGTGTGGAACATTAGGTCTTATTTCTGCTAATTGTATTTTTGTACCCATTAATCAATCCTTCTTCTCTCCCCTTTTCCTTACCCTTCCTGGCCTCTGGTAACCACCAATCTAGCTCTCTCTTACACACCTGCCCTACACAATCACAGTATTTATGATCAATTGTTCCCATTTGAAAATGTAAATTCAATGTTGTCATATTTTCTGTTTCTTCAAGAAAATCCAGAAACCTGGATTCGTACATGAAATCTCACGATTAAGGAAGACAGCGCTGTCCAAATGCAGCATTTCCTTGGGCCGTATTTAGCCTGTGAGATTACAGTGTCCAACCCCTATTGGTAGTATCTGCAACTGACCCCACTGGCCTGACAAGCATCACGACACTCTTGGTCATATCATTGGAGGGAGCCTGGAGGAGAAAGGACATTGTTGAGAAGAGCCACAATGAGTGTGCTGAGTCAGTGTTGAAGAGGAGGGAACGTGAGTTACTCATACACATGAGAACCAAAAGTAGGGTGCTGTGATGGTGCTGAACAAGGATGCAAGGTATTGAGAATCATCATCACCCTGCCCTCGGGTCCACAGCAGACATCACTAGCTGATCGTGGCACAGTCTGTCCCAGAGCACCAGCACAGCCATACAATGCTTTCCACCATGCCATGCAGTTGACCAGCCAGCATGATGGGGCTCACTTGCCAAGCCTGGTGTGGGCTTGACTCACGTATCACCTTGCCCATGAGGCTCTTCTTGCTTTTCTGGATGTAGTCATTTATCCATGTTGGATCCTGTGCAGAAAGGAGCTAACAAAACAGGTCTGTGGCTGTTTTGCAAGGTCGGCCCTTGGCTGGCATAGGGCAACAGATTTTGGGAGAGTTTCCACCATTTCCTGACACAAATGGCTCACTGTGCCTGCCAAACCACATTGCTTTGGCTGAACATCTGCTTTCCTTCTGAGATCTGGAATTTTGGCACAGGCTGGGCAGTGGGAACCCGAGTGAGCAGCTCCCTGTATACATCTGAGTCCCTGAGTCTCTGAGGAGCATCCCTGGTACACGTCATTTCACATGGGTCATCACAACTCATCGCTGCATTAATTACACACATCCTGTGTGACTCCATGGGAGAGGGCTCTGGAAGCTTGCTACTGTTTTCCTCTGAACTCTGCCCCATGCACTCTTTCTCTTTGCCAATTTTTCTTTCTCTTTCTTTCTTTCTTTTTTTTAGGATACGCAGTCTCATTCTGTCGCTCAGGCTGGAGTACAGTGGTGCAATCTTGGGTCACTGCAACCTCTGCCTCTGGGGTTCAAGCAATTCTCCTGCCTCACCCTCCTGAGTAGCTAGGACTACAAGGCGCATGCTACCACACCTGGCTAATTGTATTTTTAGTAGAGACAGGGTTTCACCATGTTGCCCAGGCTGCTCTTGAACTCCTGAGCTCAGGCAATCCGCCCGCCTCGGCCTCCCAAAGTGCTAGGGTTACAGGCGTGAGCCACCGTGCCCAGCCTCTCTTTGCCAGTTTTTCTCATGTCCTTTCGCTATAATGAATCATAGCTGTGGGGATGACCGCACATTTAGTCTTGTGCATCGTCCTAGTGAATCTTCAAACCTGGGCTGGGCTTGGGCACCCAACACAGATCCACAGATCTCAGAGTACCCTGACCGTTGCCCCGTGGAGATATAACTCTATCACATTTCACTTCTGTCCTGTGATTCTCCTTATGATGCATGGTGGATCCATAATAAATTTCTCCCGAAAAGATAATGTGTATAGACACCAATGGGCAGGGCATCTGAGAAAAAAATCCATGCCTCATGAGAGCTCTGGAGGCTATATTTTAAGGACTCTCAGAGGAACAAAAGCTCACTAATTCTTTTCTGCATATGTTATTTCTTAGGATGTGACCAGCCTTTCCTAGGTCTTTCCACCTCAGGCTAGAAATGTCATTTTTATAGACACCACCATTGTTAATGGAGCTGACACATACCGTTTGCTGCTCAGAGCACCTACAGATTTCTTCTACAAATGGAGCATGTGTGCATGCAATCATGTGCCAAGCAAGGCAAACAGGGCCCATCCAGAGGCAACAATTCCTTCTAGAACTTAAATCATCCCTGGAGGAGTGAGCATCAGCTCTGCAAGAGAGGCTGTGTGTTAACGTCTTTCACAATTGCAGGAGTCTAACGTATGCAAGACACAAGAAGGACGATGCACTGGACATGAGCAGGTGCACAGGACATGCTTATGGCTGTTTTCCTAGGAAGGGGGTCATTAGTGTCCACTAGAGCCTTAGAGTGGAGCTCCCTTTACCCTCCCCCAGTTAGAAAGAATGATGGAAAAACACAAAGGTGGTTATGGAAGAAGTAAGAATACCTGATTGCCTTTCTAATTTTCTTCTAGGAGCTCAAAGTCTATCATTCTAACTTTACATACAGTGACTCCCATTAAAATGCCTGGTATTGCACAACAGAAAACAGAATAGCATATTTACATAGTATGGGAATCAGGTATCTACAGAGTGGGCTCACAGTATTCACCACTTATAAGGTAGCCACTTACATGCTCTGAGCCTCAGTTTTCCCAACGGTAAAATCCACTGAAGAGCACACAGCACATGGATTTGTTGTGAGCGAAATGTGATAATACAAGCCTGCGTGTCATTGCTGATCATGATCAGAGCTTAATGCTTAAAGAAGGTTAGCCATGATCATGGTTGCAAGTTGGGCCTCCCTGAAAATGTTCTAAGATGGGGTTTCATGTTGAGAATGTTTATTAAATAATGTCCTTAGGACTATCACAGTGGTTGGAAAAGAGGAGAATTGGACAGGAGATGATGCCACCCAGGCAGATCCAAGGACAGCCTTGGCTGATCGTACAGGCAGGCTCTGGAATGGAATAGCCCAGCAGAGTTGGGGAGTATTCCGTTGGGGATTGAACTGTGAGGCTGAATCTGCCGTGCATTTAAGCACCTGCATCAATCAGTCATTGGATGTGGGCTATCCAAGTGGGACACGCCTTAGGAGAGGCAGCGCTCTGCAGGTGAGGCTGTCCTTGAAGGGACTGGCAGCTGAAGACGCTCAGCTGATGGCATTCCCAGGATCTCCGGAAAAAGCTCTTTCTTGACAGGGAATGGAGATGGCATGGGGAAATTCTAAGCACAGTGAGGATGGTGGTGACAATGAAGGTGACGGGGATGAGATACATGGTCCAAAACAGAGTGAAAGGTGATTCCTTGTAGGCTAGGTTGATGGAGGCAGAAAGAAACCACTTTCCTCTGTACTTTGAAGCTGCCTGTCACTGTCGTGTTCTGTGCACTTTCTCATCCCCTGGCGGCTGCAGGAGATTTGCCTTTGATCTATTTTAAGATGTGTTTTCCACTGAGCTCAGACTGGGGCCATGTGGGAGGCTCTCAGAGACCAGTTTCAGCAACTGCACAATTTCTTTAAGTGCCACCTGCCTGCGGTCTTTTATGGGCTTGGGTAATTACAGCTGACATTGCAATCGGCTTTCGGTTTTAAACACATGGAAAACGCCTCTGAAGGACCTAGTTGAAGTTTATCAACTAGTTTATTTTGTCAATGGATTTTATCCTCCACCACCATCACTTGTAAGTGAGCTTGGCTTTAATTAACAGAAAAGCTGTTGAGGCAATAATAAATGTTGCCTTCCTTACCCGGAGAGCTGTCTGATAAAAAGCTCAGGCCTGGATCACAGCATTGCCAGATCAAGACCACTGGGGCCCAGAGAAGGTTGAGTAGCATCTCCCCACAACTCACACCTATGCAGAACCTCAGAATGTGGGCTTACTAGGAAACAGGGGTCTGAAGCTGTATTAAGAGAAAGTCATACTGGATTCGGGTGGGTCCTAAATCCAGTGATAGTGTCCCTATCAAAGGACAAGATGACACATGGAGATGCAGAGAGAAGATGACCACGTGAACACAGACAGGCTGGAGAGATACACGCAGATATGCAGATGCAAAGGAAGTCCCAGGAGAGCTCAGGATTTACAGCAACACCAGAAGCTCCGAGAGAAACATGGAGCAGATTCTCCCTCTGAGACCTCAGGAGGGACCGATCCCGCCCGCACCTTGGCTTTGAACTTCTGGCCTCCTGTCACTGTGACAAAGTTTTTTGTTTGTTTTGTTTTGTTTGTTTGTTTGTTTTTGGTGTTTGTTTTTTGAGACAGAGTCTCACTCTGTCGTCCAGGCTGGAGTGCAGTGGTGCAATTTCGGCTCACTGCAGCTTCTGCCTCCCAAGTTCAAGTAATCCTCCTGCCTCAGCCTCCTGAGTAACTGGGACACCACACCCAGCTAATTTTTTTTTTTTTTTTTTGAGACGGAGTTTCGCTCTTGTTACCCAGGCTGGAGTGCAATGGCGCAATATCGGCTCACCGCAACCTCTGCCTCCTGGGTTCAGGCAATTCTCCTGCCTCAGCCTCCTGAGTAGCCGGGATTACAGGCACATGCCACCGTGCCCAGCTAATTTTTTGTATTTTTAGTAGAGACGGGGTTTCACCATGTTGACCAGGATGGTCTCGATCCCTTGACCTCATGATCCACCCGCCTCGGCCTCCCAAAGTGCTGGGATTACAGGCGTGAGCCACCGCGCCCGGCCCTAATTTTTGTATTTTTAATAGAGACGGGGTTTCACCATATTGGTCAGGATGGCCTCGATCTCTTGACCTTGTTATCTGCCTGCCTCATCCTCCCATAGTGCTGGGATTGCAGGAGTGACCTTCTGTTGCCCGGCCAAGTTCTGTTGTTTTAAACCATCCAGTTTATGGTATTTTGTCACAGTAAAGTAAAAAATGCAACCAAATGGTTGTTTCCAGCCTTGCAATGCTAAAAGCAAACAAACAAATCAACAAACACCACCCTGAGATCAATAGGCTACAAAAATGTTTGGACAAGTGCATTACAGAAAGCTGCCTAACTGCTGATGACCAGCATAGCGAATGTCAAGGCACTACTAGCGTTTACACAAGACATTCGTCAGTTAAGGCTAGAGCCATAGGGGAAAAAAGTAACTTTGGGTAAAGAATTTCCTCTACAATGCAAGTCTGTATCTGTGTGATAAGGGCCATGGTGGTTTTATTAAAGCTTCTGAAGAAACAGTTCCACTATGAAAATAGTAACAGTTGCCGTATGATATGCTATGGCTCTGCGTCCCAGCCCAAATCTCATCTTAAATCGTAATCCCCATAATCCTTACATGTCAAGGGAGAGACCTGGTGGGAGGTGACTGAAGCATGGGGTGGTTCCTCCGTGCTGTTCTCATGACAGTGAGTGAGTTCTCACAAGATCTGATGGTTCTACAAGTGACGGTTGCCCCTGCCCTTGTCTCTTTTTTTGCCGCCTTGTGAAGAAGGTGCCTGCTCCCCCTTCAGCTTCCACCATGATTGTAGATTTCCTGAGTCCTCCCCAGCCGTGTGGAACTGAGTCAATTAAACCTCTTCTGTTTATAAATTACCCAGTCTCAAGTACAGTATCTTTATAGCAGTATAAAAACCACGTAATATACTGTTACTAGAATTTGCTGAGTGCTACGTGCAAGGCGATTCTCTAATCATTTATGAAGACTCTCTCATTTAATTCCCTCAACTCAATGAGGTAGGTTTAATTATCACCTACATTTTCCCAGTAAGGGCATCAACCTGCAGAGACTTCACAGTAACTTAACAAGATTTCACAGCTCGTGAGAGTCAAAGGCTGGATTTATATGCAGAGGTGCAACAGTATCACCAACACCACAACACACCAATTATTCTACAATAAAACCTTCCCTGAGCTTTTGTAAATACACACTGGCTTGTCTTTATTTGTCCTCAGAGAGCTGTCTCGTAGATTATGGGTGGGGCAACTGCAGGATGCTGGGACTTCCACCCACCAGTTAACTTTTTCTTTTTTTTGAGACAGTCTTGCTCTGTAGCCCAGGCTGGAGTCCAGTGGCACCATCTCAGCTCACTGAAACCTCCGCCTCCTGGGTTCAAGTGATCCTCCTGCCTCAGCCTCCCTAGTAGGTGAGATTACAGGTGCCTGCCACCAAGCCCAGCTTATTTTGTAGCCTATTGATCTCAGTATGGTATATATTTGTTTATTAGTATTTTTATTAGAGACAGGGTTTTGCCATGTTGGCAAGGCTAGTCATGAACGTCTGCCCTCAGGTGATCCACCTGCCTTGTTCTCCCAAAGTTCTGGGATCATAAGTGTGAGCCACCACAGCCCAGTTAACTTCTAAACTTCTAGAAGTTAACCTGGCCAAGTTAACTTCTAAAAGGGATAATAATCATGGTTCACTTTGGGGTGATATTTGTCTCTGGGCTCATTTACATTTCTAGGTAACTCAGTCTTTGCTGTGACAGCCTAGAAATGATATTGCAATTTGGCCACACAAGAAAATATTTCTCTATTTTCCACAAATACTTTGTCTGTTTTGAGACAGAGACTTGCGCTGTCACCCTGGCGGGAGTGCAGTGGCATGATCTCAGCTCACTGCAACCTCCACCTCCCGGGTTCAAGCAATTCTTTTGCCTCAGCCTACTAAGTAGCTGGGATTACAGGCACCTGCCACCACACCCTGCTGGTTTTTGTATTTTAGGTAGAGACAGGGCTCACCATGTTGGCCAGGCTGGTCTCAAATTCATGGCCTCAAGAAACCCACCCGTCTCAGCCTCCCAAAGTGCTGGGATTACAGGTGGGAGCCACCATGCCGGCCCTACAAATACTTTTTCAAATTCCAACATCAAAGTTGTTTAGGCCTTTGATGAAACAAACAACAGTGTGCTGTACTAATGCGTGATCACAATGATCATGATGAGGGAGCGAGTAAGATGAGCACTGGCAATTTAGACAAGACTAAAACCACAAGTCAACCAGAACTCAGGCTCTGCGTGGTGCCCAAGGTATTTTAGAAAAGGCACAATGTTCACTTAGCAGATGGTCTCGATCTCTTGACCTCGTGATCCACTCGCCTCGGCCTCCCAAAGTGCTGGGATTATAGGCATGAGCCACCGCGCCCGGCCTCACTTAGCAGAAATCAAAGCTAAAATGCAGTAACTGACTGGTGTGCTCTGTGGTTGATACAGCTGTTTCCCCTTGCCTCCGTGCACACTGGGTTTTCTAACCGCACTTGCTGTCACTTCTCTAAGTGATGTAGGAGGTAAGAAGAAATCACTTAGGCAGTTCGTAACGGTGTGGGAGTCCTCAGCAAGGCTTTTCTTTTTAATGCAAAGCAGCCCCAAATTATTTTTCTTCCTAATGAAGACCAGCCTGTAAAATTGAGCTGCAGACATAGATATTGGCAGTTGTGCCAATCATGTTCAGGATGGAGGCTCTGTCTTCCTTCTCTCTGCCAGCCATGTGCACAGTAAGAAGCAGACAAGATAGCGCAGATCAACTAGAAAGTCTGTTCGCATAACGAGATTAGGGTGGGGCAGCCAGCCTTCCTCATGCACTATGTAAACGTCATACCCGATCGAACCAATCCTTGAGCCCTACGTAAATCAGACACCACCTTCTCCAACCTGCATATAAAATCTGCTGCGGTCTGCTGCCTTCCACTTTTCAGAGGTCTCTCTCTCTCTCTCTCAGATGCTCTCTTCTCTCCTTTCTTCTGTCTATTAAACTTTCCGCTCCTTAACCCATCCACACATGTCCTTGTCCTGAACTCTTTCTCGGCATGAGACAATGAACCCCAGAACGGATACCGCACACAAAGTAGTTGTTTCATAGGCACTCCAAAGGAGTCAAGCTAAAATGGACTGAAACAGAATAATGAGGCTTCTCAGGCATGCTCTTGACAAAAGCCCTCCCACAACAATACATGAGCATCCAGAAAGGCAAGAGATTTCCAATCCCAGGCTGACTCCCACCCAAGGGGTTGCCTCAGGCGATGTGAGAGGGGGAAGTGGTTGGACAGGAAACTGACCTGGACAATTGCACATATACATGACATGGTGACAGGGCAAGGAGGGAAGAGGACATGGATGGAGGTCCAGGGACCTGGATCCACACAAAGAGGAAGGAGGTGTCTCTGAGGAAGGGAAGCTTAAACTGAGGTCTGAGCGGGAAGAGGTAGATAACAAGGCTAGGAAGGGAGAATAGAAAATCTAACAGAAGGGGATTTTACATAATAACACACACACACACACACACACACACTTAGCAGCTTAAAATGACACCCAGTGTATCATGTCCCAGTTCCGTAGGCTCATGTTCCACTGGGTTCTCTGCTGAGGTCTCATAAGGCCCAAATCAAGGCAGCGGCCAGGGTGGTCTCTTACTTGGAGGCTCTGGTAGGAGGATCTGCTTCCAGGATCGTTTAGGTGAATGGAAGACTCGTTTCTTGCAGCTGTATTATTGAGCTCTTCCTTGTTTTCCTGATGGCTGAGAGCCAGGGGCCTTTCTCCTCCTCTAAAGGTCACCTGAACTCCTTTCCAGGAGGTCCCCTGCGTTGTCCAAGCTGGAACAACACGTTCAATCTTTCTTCTGCTTTGACTCTGACTTTTCCTTTCTCCAGCTGGAGACAACTCTTGGCTTTTAAAGAGCTCCTGTGATTTGCTTAGACCCACCTGGATAATCTCCCGATGTAAGGTCAACAGATTAGCATCTTCAATTGCATCAGCAATTTTTTGTTTTTTTTTGAGATGGAGACTTGCTATGTTGCCCAAGCTGGAGTGCAATGGCACAATCTCAGCTCACTGCAACCTCTGCCTCTTGGGTTCCAGTGATTCTCCTGCCTCAGACTCCCACGTAGATGAGATTACAGGTGCTCACCACCATGCCCGGCTAATTTTTGTATTTTTAGTAGAGACAGGATTTTACCATGTCGGCCAGGCTGGTCTTGACCCCCTGACCTCAGGTGATCCACCTTGCCTCAGCCTCCCAAAGTGCTGGTAAGCAAAATTCTTTTGCCTGATCATGGGAGTAACATCCAGGGGTGGAGGTCACAGGGCCACTTTAAAGTTCCACCTGCCACAGTAGATAGGAAATGAAGGTTCAGGACCCTGCAGTACCCCGCAGAATTTTGTAGAAGATTGGGCTTCATTTAGGCGCAAACTTTCAGGTTCTGAGGCCGCTCAGTGTTTGTGAGAACAAGATGAGGCCATCCAAAGGGTTCAGGCAGGGGATGAAGTGGCGATATTTGCATTTCTTTTCTTTTTTTTTTTTTAATGAAACCATTTCTTTTTTTTTTTAAATTGCATTTTGGGGTACATGTGAAGAACATGCAAGATTGTTGCATAGGTACACAAGTGGCAGTGTGATTTGCTGCCTTCCTCCCCTTCACCTATATCTGGCATTTCTCCCCATGCTATCTCTCCCCAACTCCCCACCCACCACTGTCCCTCCCCTATTTCCCCCCAACAGACCCCAGTGTGTAGTGCTCCCCTCTCTGTGTCCATGTGTTCTCATTGTTCAACACTCGCCTATGAGTGAGAACATGAGGTGTTTGATTTTCTGTTCTTGTGTCAGTTTGCTGAGAATGATGGTTTCCAGGTTCATTCATGTCCCTACAAAGGACATGAACTCATCGTTTTTGATGGCTGCATAATATTCCATGGTGTATATGTGCCACATTTTCCCTGTCCAGTCTATCATCGATGGGCATTTGGGTTGGTTCCAGGTCTTTGCTATTGTAAACTGTGCTGCAATGAACATTCGTGTGCATGTGTCCTTATAGTAGAATGATTTATAATCCTTTGGATATATACCCAGTAATGGAATTGCTGGGTCAAATGGAATTTCTGTTTCTAGATCCTTGAGGAATCACCACACTGTCTTCCACAATGGTTGAACTAATTTACACTCCCACCAACAGTGTAAAAGTGTTCCTATTTCTCCACATCCTCTCCAGCATCTGTTTTCTCCAGATTTTTTAATGATCGCCATTCTAACTGGCGTGAGATGGTATCTCAATGTAGTTTTGATTTGCATTTCTCTAATGACCAGTGATGATGAGCATTTTTTCATATGTTTGTTGGCCTCATGTATGTCTTCTTTTGTAAAGTATCTGTTCATATCCTTTGCTCACTTTTGAATGGGCTTGTTTGTTTTTTTCTTGTAAATCTGTTTTAGTTCTTTGTAAATTCTGGATATTAGCCCTTTGTCAGATGGGTAAACTGCAAAAATTTTTTCCCATTCTGTTGGTTGCCGATTCACTCTAATGACTGTTTCTTTTGCTGTGCAGAAGCTGTGGAGTTTGCATTTCGAGAAGCTCACTGTGGTTGCTGTATGAGGATGACGGGGGGAAGACAAGAGCAGATTTAGAAATTGCTGTATTAGGCAATCAAAGATCCCTGTAGTCAATCTAAATAGATAAGTTTTTATTTTTTCCTCAATCATTTTTGTAAGATATGGGGAAACACTGGAAACTTTATAAAATGTAGCAATGTAATTTGTAAGTAACACATGACAACACAGAATACGAATTCATTTCCATCAGAAAATGAAAAAAACAAGCGGATGCAGGGAGAGCAGTCAGCATTCGTAATAGGTGCAGGTTGGTTCAACCCAACAAGGAGGTTCAGACCAGGAGGACAACTCTGTTGTTGAACCAGGCTCACGCCCTTTGCCCTTGCAACCCAGCTCAAGCCACTGAACCCACAGGATCCCCAGTTCCACCCATTCAACAAGAATTTTTTGAGACCTGCTTTGTGACACACACCGTCCCAGGTCCTGAGGCTGCAGTGGTGAACACAACAGAGAGAAGTTCCTCCTCTTGAGGAGCTAGGATTCTCCCAAGGAATGCAGACAAAGAATGAGTGAAGAAACAATTGAAGAGTTTGGCAAGTGGTGATGAGTCTTAAGAAGAATAAACCTGGGTAAGGAGACAGAGAGGAATGAGGGTGGCCTTGGGAGTGGAAGGGCAGGGAGCTCTGTGTGACCAGGTGGCCTGTGAGCAAAGAGAATGTGAGGAAGTGCCTGCAGGTGGAGTGTGTTGCTAGCAGAGGGATTGCACGCAGAACAGCAAGGATGTGTGTGTCAGGGTCAAAGGATGGCAATAGGGTCTGCAGAAGAAGGTGAGACCAGAGCAGCATCCAGGGGCAGGATGCAGGGGGCCTCATGGTCGCACTAAGGGAATTGCATTATATTCTGAACATCAGCTCTGATGAGTTTTGAGCCAACCTGCCTAGAGTCACATGGGAACCTGTCTAGGGTCGCATGAGCTCCAACATGCGTTTGAGAAGGCATGCTGTACCCTGGCTGCTGTATGGAGGACAGATGAAGGAGTGGATGGGAGCAGTTAGGTAAACTGGAGAGCTGAGGTTAGCAGGTCACCGCAAGTGTAATGATCCAGGTGAGTGATGCTGGGGCATTGAAATGGGATCCTGGTGTTGATGAAAAGAGTCAAACTCTGTAAAAGATTTTAAGAGATTTATTCTGAGCCAAATATGAGTGACCATGGCCTGTGACACAGCTCTCAAGAGGTCCTGAGAAGATGTACCCAAGGTGGTTGGGGTACAGCTTTTAAGGAGACATGTGAGACATCAGTCAAATACATTTAAGAAGTACCTTGGTTTTGGCCGGGTGCAGTGGCTCACACGTATAATCCCAGCACTTTGGAAGTCCCAGATGGGCAGATCATGAGGTCAAGAGATCAAGACCATCCTGGCTAACATGGTGAAACCCTGTTTCTACTAACAATACAAAAATTAGCTGGATGTGGTGGCATGCACCTGTAGTCCCAGCTACTCAGGAGAATGAGACAGGAGAATCGCTTGAACCCAGGAGGCAGAGGTTGCAGTGAGCCAAGATCACGCTACTGCACTCCAGCATGGCGACAGAGCGAGACTCCATCTCACACACAAACACACACACGTACACACACACACACACACATACAAGAAATACACTGGTTTCATTCAGAAAGGTGGGACAACTCAAAGCAGGGGCTTTCTGATTGACAATTGGTTGCATTTGTCTGAAGACTTGGGATCCTTAGAAAGGAATGTTTAGGTTAAGATACAAGATTGTGGAGACCAAGTTTTATTGTGCAGAGGAAGCTCTCAGCAGACTTCTGAGAGAGAGCGGGTTGTAAAATGTTTCTTATTGAACTTAAAAGGGTGCCAGGCTCTTGCTTGCTTATCTCCTGGGTCTGGGAAGGAAGGAAGGAAAACAAAGGGGAAAGGGAATGCTCTATAAAATGTGGATTTTTTCCCAGAGACTTTGCAGGGCAATTTCAAAGTATGGCTAGGAAATATATTTTGAAGTTAACTATTTTTATTTTCTTCCTTGTCTCATAATGTTATGCCAGAGTCAGACTGGAAAGTAAGCCATGATATATAGGGTTAAATAAAAACCATCTGATGAGAATTTGTGGTTTGTAGGGCGTGACTCCCCAGACCTCTTAGACAGGAATTTGGGCAAGATAAAAAATCAGAGCTTAGTTCTCAATGGAGGTGGTGAGAAGTGGGTGTGACCAAATTCTGGTTGATGTTGGAGGTGGACTCCAGAGGATACACTGATAGATCAATGTGAGGGACGTAAGAAGAGCGAAATAGAGGAGGAGTCCGTGGTTTTATTTTTTACCCAACTGGGAAGAGTGCAGATGCATTTGCTGGGATGAAGAAGATTGGGGAGAAACAGGTTGTAGGGTAGAGAGAACAGGCTTCAGCTCGGGACAAGTTGTATTTGAGATGTTTGTATGACAACTCCATAGACAAGGTCAATAAGTATTTAGAAAGATGAGTCTGGAACTCAAGAAAGATGTCTGGGCTGGTACGTTCAGATGTGATTTTAGCTCCTGAACATTATGTATTCACAGCCAACTCGTTCTGCAAGGCTCAGTCCTATCCTCCCTGCAGGCCTTCCTGCAGGAAATTTGGATGGTGGTTTAGTGGAGTGGGGACATCATGACAGCGGCAGCTCTCTCCGGGTTGGGGCTGAGCCTGGTAACTTTCATTCACTCCAACCTGTAAGTCATTACAGACTTTGCTTTATGCATACTCACAGGGCTTATAGGGCTTATAGTTCCCCTTTATGGCCAAGCACTGCTTCAATCGCATGAAAAATAATGCATTTCATTATTTACTTCCCATCTTCCCTGAGAAACTGTAATGTCCTTGAAGGTGGGGACCGTGTCCAGCACCTGCCATGCCGTCTTGCGTAGAACAATTTAGGAATGTTTGCATTGTAAGTGACAGAAACCCAGCTCCAGCTTAACAATAACTGCCATGTGAGCTGAGAAATCAGGGTAGGGTGGGTTTTAGGTAGGACCAGATTCAGGCTCAAACCCTAGTACTGGGAATTTGTTTGCTTCCAGCTTTTTCTTCCTTCATTTCTCTACTGGTTTCAGTCTCGGTATTCATGGAGGTAGCTAGGACAAACTCCAGCACTTATTCATAATCCCAGCAGTTCAAGAAAAGGTCTCCCTCGGTCTCAGTGGCCTAATTGGGTCATGTTCCTCTCCCTGAATGGTTCATCATGGCTCAGAATAGCCATGCCCTGGCTGAGTTAGTGCTGGGTCATGTGGCTCTTTCCTGGGATCAGGAGGAGGTGGGGATTCCTCAGCAGAAATTCAGGTGTTTTTCTGAAAGTAAGATAAAGTGTTGTACTGGCCCGAGCATAGAAAGTCAACACCAAGACAAAGGTATGCCAAATTGCAGGGTCTTTATTGCCAGCGGCCACAGAGGACTCGCGTCTCTCCAACCCGTGGCCCCGAAAGGAGGGTGTCAAGACCTTTTATACCTGTGAAACCACCTTGGGAGTGAGGGTGAGGGGTGGGGTTGGGGGTGAAGGGCTTCAGACGTTCTGAGGGCTAGTGGATTCTGTAAATCACCTCCTGGGCGGAGATGACGGTGAGGGGCTCCGGACATTCCAGTGGATTCTTGGGCAAAGATGAGGGTGAGGGGCTCCGGATATTCTAAGGGCCAGGGGACTTTGGACATTCTGATTGTTACTTAAGTGGTTCACAAAAGTCAAGATAAGCATTTGTTTACACATTGTCTGGGTAGGGTGGAAATCACAGTCCTTAATGACTTATTCACATTTGGGTTACAGAGAGCAGTTTCAACAGAAAGCCGAGGTATGGTTGAGGTGTGCAGTTTTATGGGGCTTTTACCATGTCACAGAAGGATGCCAGGCGGTAAAAACAATGGCTTCACAGAGGTTAAATGAGAAACACTGGTTATGCAGACAAGTCATCTCAAAGGAGAATGTGTTTATGATTCCCATGTCCCCTGGAGCTTAGAAAGTCTAAATAATCTGTCCAGGGTCACATGGGAAATCGGTGGTAGATCTGGGTTTAAACCAAATTCCTTCACCATCAATACAGTGCTCCCAGCCCCCATCCTGTGAGGCCCTTCCTTTTACCTTCACACCACACAGAGGGTCTCCAGCCCTGACTTCTCTGGCATTAAGGGGCTACAGCACCTAAGGTGCCATTGCAGGAGTGAATTAAAGCAAAGACCTGCTTGATGAATCCTTGAGCAGGCAAAGCCAGTCTGGGATCAGAAGACTACTTAGCTTTGCTTGATTTGCAAACACAAGTAGAGCTTAACTTGAGCTATTTCTCATAAACCCCCATATCAAAGAAAAACAGAACTAAGCTCAATCAGAAGCAGCCAATAAGCTTAGATAACTAGGGACTCTCCACTGGGATATACCAAATAAAGGCAGCCGTATACCAGTAACCCACGCAATATTGTCTTTGCTTTACTTCCGTGTTTGCTCTGTAAAAACCTCCCCTTCATGTTCCCTCGGTGGAGCTTCCAGACCACTTCTGAATCAGTGTTTGCTCAAATACAGTCATTGAATTTGTATTGTGTCTCAGTTCACTTTTTAACATGACCCAGCAACCATTTTAATGGTTTTTGTCTTTTTCTGTCTTGTCTCTCTAGCTGAACGGTAAAGTCAAGAGAGACATAAAGAGAGAAAAGAGAAAGACATACACAGACAGACACAGACAGATAGACACACACACACACACACACACACACACACACACACACGGAACAGAAATACTTTGTTATTTACTTGCCATAGCAGGAGATTCTGACGACAGGATACATAGAATAAAAAAGTGCCAACTTTAAACCTCATCCAGCCACACACCCAGCTTTGGTTGCTTAAGGTTTGCTAATTGAATATGTAATTGCATTTTATATAATTGTTTACTTTATTCTCATCTTTTCCTGTCTTTTTTCCCCCTATTTTAGGTTTATGTTTATTTGTGCATATGTCACTATGAGCCTTAGGGAAAAGCAAGTGAGAACACAATAGGTCCTGTCAGCACAGCCAATACACAAACATGAATGGAGTGAAAGGCTGGTAAATAGCGACCTCATGATCAAGGGCAATCTATCTCGATGAGAGAAATTTCATGGTGCATTTGGACATCCTCTGTTAATATATAATTGGTCACTGACTGATTTCCTCCAATTATGAAAATATAATGCTGTAATATGCTCTTCACTGCATGGATCCTTTTGCTGACTGCTTCGCTATCGATTTATGTGTTTGCATGAGATGATACAGAGTAAGAAAAATGGTCAGCACCATCCCCCTGATGGGATGAGAGGCAGCCTGGGAGGAAAACACTTTGCAGCTTTCCTTTAAAGAGGCTGACCCGAGGAGTCCCTTCCCAGCCTCGTGAACGAGGCCCAGCCCCCACCCCTGAGCTGAAGCCCTGTCCAGCTGCCTCTGCAGCGACACTGGACTCAATTCTACCCATGCTCTTGGACTCCCTATTTACATGAGAACAGATGCCTGAGTTCCTGCCCCTCAGAAGACAGAGCTGGTCCTCCCAAGGGCATGCGGGGACAGGCAGGCTCCTGGGTGCTCTGCTTCCAAATGGGCACTTCTGTGTGTCCACAGGTGCCATGTCCGCAGGTGCCACAGGTGAGCTGTGTGTCTGCGGCTCACCTGCTCGGTAAAGAAAGACGCTACTGAGAAAAGGCTCCTGTACTTATATGTAAACAATTTTATGTTTTCTGAACTATACCACAAGCATGCTCACCACCAGCCTTAGCTTTGCATAGACAATAGATGCAAAACAACCACAAGAGCTACGGCCGTTGCCAAAATGCTTCCTACTTAAGGTGTTTCATTGGCTGAGATTCTGTTCCTCTAATTACAGTCAATCAGGGGCCACCCTCACAGCTTTGCCTCTGTGAGAACCAGCTGCTTTATCAGTTAGTAGATTTTATTTAATTAACTTGTCTTCTTTGCTTAAACATTTATTTTTGGTTTGTCCTAAGCCAAAATATCCATGAAATAATGCATTTGATGTGCTAATTCTACTTTCCCCTAGCATGCAATTAGAATATCGCTAACTATTAAAATAAAAACAAAGATTAAACGCAAATGCAACGAACTGTAAGCAGTCATAGAAACTTAGTGGTCGATATATGGATGTTCACTCTGCATTTATTTCAGCTCTTCTTTTTTTTTTGATATTCACAATAAAACAATGGAGGGAAAAAAAGCAAATGCTTATTCATCCTCCTTAAAATTCTCTCTCCTCTCCCCGTGGAAATCGCACCACACTTTGACAATCTGATCACTCTCCAACTTTCACACTTTTTTCCAAATCCAGGTAGCATTTGTGCTGTTACTGACTTTGCATGATCCTTAAATTGCTGCATGATCTAAACTTGAATGAATATGCAGGGTTCATGTTTTCAAGCACATTTCTGGCCCTTCTGGGCCTCAGGGTTTCCATCTGCTTGGAGAGAATAAGAAGATGACCTGGCCTCCCTGCCTCCCTGCCCTGCAAAGAGGCTGATCTGAGAAGCTGATCTGATCAGGTAGAGGCCAGGCATCCCGTGTGCATCGGGCAGAGAAGGAAAGTGTAGCCTTTCCCAGCCCAGGTGCTGAGAGCAGACAGGCCCCAGGGCCAGGCTGTGGAGGGCACAGGTTGGGTCACTCTCCTGTCTGAGTTCCCTTTCAGACATTTCCAGGACAGCTGGGTCCCCTCACACAGTAACTGCTGACATAACCATTTAAAGCAGGTTCTCCCACATGCGCCTCAGTGGCACAGGCCCTTTGGAAGCTGGAAGCTGTGACAGGTTGTTCTGAGCATTGGCCCGGAAGTGCCCAATCTATGGAGGCAGGGGAGGACTTACTCAGAGAAATCGGACAGGGAGGACCCTTGGTCAGCCTTCCTGGGTCTTGTCCCATCCTGTCTCCCTTCTGCATTTTGTTGATCCTTTCGCTCCATGCAGCTTTCATGAGGGGACCTACTGAGGGTTGCCCTGGAGCCTGTTTGATCTGAGCTAAACTGTTCGCAATCTCAGAAGTGACCCTACCGAGACTTAGGGGATAAGAGAGGTTCTGCTTCTCTGGAAAATCCTGGCTAACGTGAAGCTCATTACAGCATCTGCCTTAATCCCTCCTTCGTGCATTCTTCATTTTTCACTCCATACTCACCATAGTATTGCTATCCCCATTTTCACATTAGAAAACTACAGGCTTGCTGTATAAGCTGTTTCTCAAGAAAATATTCAGGTGAGAGGCAGAGCCAGACGTGAGTACAGGACATCTCGTTCTGAAGCCTGCCCTCTTCCTGGTGTAGCTTTTTGTTTTGTTTCGCGTTTATTGAAAATGCATCTCATCTTTTTAATAAACTGAATTGTCATAAACAGACATACCGCCTCAAGAACTGCAAAAATTGCTTTCCAATATTATCTTCTGAGATTTCTTTTTATTTTGCAAAATAAATATTAATTTCTCTCTAAACCTAAACAGAGAAGTGCTTCTCAGCTTTTAAAACTTTGTTGGCTTTGAATTGCTCCATTGGAGGCTGAAAACTTTAATGTAGAAATACACACACACACACACACACACACACACACACACACTGCATTCCTGCCTCTCTATTTTTTTTATTTTTGAAACAGTCTGGCTCTGTTGCCCAGGCTGGAGGGCAGTGGCATGATCCCAGCTCACTGCAGCCTCCGCCTTTCAGGTTCAAGTGATTCTCCTGCCTCAGCCTCCTGAGTAGCTGGGATTACAGGCACACACCACCTTGCCCAGCTAATTTTTGTATTTCTCAGTAGAGACAGAGTTTCACCATGTGAAAGGCCAGGCTGGTCTTAAACTCCTGGCATCAAGTTATCCACCCACCTCGGCCTCTTAAAGTGCTGGGGTTACAGGTGTGAACCACCCCACCCAGCTGCTGCCTCTCAAGTCTTGATGAAAAATATCCATCAAAGAAGGCTGTAAAAATTCCCCTTTATGTTACTTAGATCAAGATGCACTTTCTTTTCAGAATCTGCACAATGGAGCCCCGACAGATAGTCGCCCTCTTCTGACCACGCTTCTCTTCAATGGCAGTGCAAAAACCGTAAAACAACTTTCCAAAAGAACTCTGTTAGATTCAGTTAATCAGGGAAACAGCAGATTCGCTGCTGAGGCCCTGAGATGTGATTCACCCCCTAAGTTTTAAGGGCTATGCCCCCGTTGGGCTTGCTCCCCATCAGTAATTTTTGTAAGAAAGATAACACAACTAGGAGGAAAATGTGGCACATCTTTCTTCCAAAGTACGATTCCCTGACCAACCAGTGGCAACTCTATGGTAGAATAAGAAAAGAGGGAGTTAACTGAGGGGTGGGCTGGTAACAAGAAGAAAGGAAGAAATGCATGGTAAGAAGATCCAGTGACGTCCTTGGCATCTTCTGTTCCCAGCTCTGTGACCACGTGCCTGTGCTCTATTCCCCAAAACCTTAGTTTCCCCATTTGCCAATGGATGGCCACACCACACAGGCCCACAGGCTTCTTTTGGAAGGGAGCAATATAAGGGAATGGAACTGACTTGTGAAACCCTACAGCACGATGAAAGTGAGGGCCTGATGCTGGTGTAATTCCTCCTCCTCTGAGCCCAGGAGGGTGAGCGGGGATCAGTTGCTGCGGTGGCCAATGCTGTGGAGCAGAAGCACTGCCTGTCTCATCCGAATGGCTGCCCTGAAGTCAACAGGCTTCATGTTGCCTCTAGGAAGTTGTAATTTCAGTGGTAAGTCACTAAGTTATGCACTGTAATGAAAAATAATCACATTTATGCACTGTACTTTCAACATCTAGAATATTCACACCGTGATGAGTGATGTATGTTGTTTAGAAATTATAAATCATTCTCTTGGTACCACACATGCGTGTTTTTCTTTTTAATAAGGTGAATGATATGGTTGGCTGTGTACCCACCCAAATCTTATCTTGAATTGTAGTTCCCATAATTCCCACATGTTATGAGAGGCACCCGGTGGGAGATCATTGAATCATGGGGTGGGGGTTCCCCATACTGTTCTCGTGGTAGTGAGTAAGTCTCACGAGATCTGATGGTTTTATAAGGGAAAATCCCTTTCACTTGGCTCCTATTCTCTCTCTTGCCCCTGACATGTAAGATGTGCCTTTCACCTTCTGCCGTCATTGTGAGGCCTCTCCAGCCACGTGGGACTGTGAGTTCATTAAACCTCTTTTTCTCTATAAGTTACCCATCTCAGGTATGCCTTTATCAGCAGAGGGAAGATGAACTAATACAGTGACTTAGATCTGTTTTCCCACGTGGCTTCTTAAGTGGGCACAGCTCCATCATCCTGCTGATGCAGGAGGCCTTGGAAAAAAACAGGTAACCAACTGACACCAATGTCCAAGATTCAGTCCCAATATGTACCCAGTTGCTTCAAAGACTGTAGGTTGCTCACTAAGATGGATATTGATTATTGATCAAGGGACATCTTATAAAGACAAATGCACAGAGTCAAGCTGTTTGCCATTTATATGCAAGATAAATTTGGGGTAAAATTGCCCTATGCGTTTCTTCATTTCCTGGGGAGCACATCCCATGTGGAGAATCCCACGTCTTTTCCAGCAACTGAAGCTTTTTTTTCATTGGCTCATGAAATCTAGGTTGGAAGGGAGTGAGATGCCACCCCTGCTTTTCAGGAGGGCTATTCCAAAACAAAAGGCTAGGTCCGACTTAGAGATCCATTCATCCATTCACAGGACCCTACTTGTCCTAAAAGAGCAAGGCTGATTTCAGGAACACGAAGAGTGCATCACGAATGTATGGTCTTTGCTCATTCAGCAAGTTGAGCCAAGCTTATATTGCCTAATGTTCCCACGCTAAATGTTGGGTTTAGAAGAAACTCTCAGTTTAAAAGGACACAGATCCAAAAACCAACAGTATGAAAACTAAATTTGTCAGGATTTTCTTTGTTGCAAGTAATGGTCATTGAGATGGGTTGACTCACGTTACTGAGAATCCCCATGTGTTCCAAGATTGGCTCAATTAACGCTATCAGGCTGTGGCATCTTTGTCTCTGCCTCTTATCTCTGCATTAATCTGTACTGGTCTTACCTTTAGGCAATTCTTCTCCAAAAAGGGGCCTGTAGACCTCGGACTGCCAATGTCTTAGCCATACCAAAATAAAGACAGCAATTGAGGATAAAGAGAGCCGCTTATGTGACTGCCCAATGGGTTCACCTTGCTCTATGCCTAGACAGAGCCTATTTATCACGACAAGGGAATTGCAATGGAGAAAGGGTAATTCATGCAGAACCAGCTGTGTGGGAGCCTGGAGTTTTACTATTACTCAAATCAGTCTCCCCACGCATTCGGGGATCAGAGTTTTTAAGAACAGCTTGGTGGTTGGGGGACAGCCAGTGAGCCAGGAGTGCTGATGACTAGGTAGGTGATGAAATCATGGGAAGTTGAAGTTATCCTTTTGCACTGAGTCAGTTCCTGGATAGGGGCCACAAGATCAGATGAGCCAGTTTATCGATCTAGTGGGTGCCAGTTGGTCTTCAAAATATCTTAAGCACTGATCTTAGGAGCAGTTTAGGGAGTCAGAATCTTGCAATCTCCAGCCATATAACTCCTATATTGTAATTTCTAATCTTGTGGCTAATTTCTGAGTCTAGTTCCCAAGTAAGAAGGAGGTTTGTTTGGGGGAAGGGCTGTTATCATTATTGTTTTAAACTGTAAACTGCAAACAAAGTTCTTCCCAAAGTTAGTTCACCCTACACGAAGGCAGGAACGAGGACAGCCTGGAGGTTAGAACCAAGATGGAATTGGTTAGGCTAGATCTCTTTCACTGTCTCAGTCATAATTTTGCAGTTTCACTTGTTCCAGCGATATTGATAGTGATGGTAATAAAACCCAGCTTGGCTTAGTCCATCCCTACACACTGAGTCCACCATCATGGCCAGAAACATTGAATACTATTCAGTGGGGGCAGCTCTAACCATACCTCCTGGAGCAGGAGCTTGGGTGATGTGCTGTCTTTCTTTCTTTCTTTCTTTCTTTCTTTCTTTCTTTCTTTCTTTCTTTCTTTCTTTCTTTCTTTCTTTCTTTCTTCTTTTGGGGATGGGGGAACCTAGTCTCGTCCTGTCCCCCAGGCTGGAGTGCAGTGGCACGATCTCAGCTCACTGCAACCTCTGCCTCCCGGGTTCAAGTGAGTCCCTGCCTTAGCCTCCCGAGTAGCTAGGATTACAGGCAGGAGCCATCATGCCCAGCTAAATTTTGTATTTTTAGTAGAGATGGGGTTTCACCATGTTGGCCAGGCTGGTCTTGAACTCCTGACCTCAGGTGATCCACCTGCCTCAGTCTCCCAAAGTGCTAGGATTACAGGCAACAGCCACTGCACCCGGCCTATGCTTTCTTGAATGTGGATTAAGGTAGTGGTCCCAGAAAGGGCATGGAGGCAGTGGGGAGGCCATGACAGCTCCTGTTTGACCAGTGCTGTGATAACAGTGAGAATGCAAAGGCAGATGCTCAGCCTCGCTCAGCCCCACTGGATCACAGGTCATTCCCGAGAGCCCAAGGCTGTCACAGCTGCCCTAAGCATTGAGGAATGGGTAGAAGAGAGCCGGGCAAAGAGGAAGGAACAGGTGGAGTGAATATGGAGTCAAGGGGGGAAGCAGAGGCAGAATTCTGAGAAACAAAGGCATGAAAGAAAACTTGCAATGATTTGGCTTGGCTGGAGCACAGGAGCTGGCGTGGAAATCCAGACCCGACCTCGAGGAGCGATGTGCAGAGTTGGAGTTTTATCCAAAGGTTGCTGAGCAGAAGAAGCAGATGCATTTCTGTATTTCCATCCTGGGGAAAATATTTATATTTTAGTAATCTCCCTTTAGCAGTAATGAGGCACTGAAATAATTAAGGTACAAAAATGAGCAGAGATCAGCTAATAATAATCAGGAATGTCAGTAAAATGGTGTGTGATGGAGTTCTACCAGCACAGTGGAACTGAAAAGAAATCAGTGACTGGCAGGGAGGGAGGGAGGTCCAGGCCAAGTGGCTATGTTGTCCAGGGTACATACCCTGGGGTTTGTCGTTGCGTGCCAGGGAAATTTAGGACAGGAACACATATGAGGAGTTTAGAAGCAGAGATTTAATAGGCAGAAGAAAAAAGAGAAACAGCTCTCTATAGAAAGAGGGGTCTCAAGTGGAAAGGACCGGCTGGCCGCAGATGTGCCGAATTTTATAGTCAGGTTTGCGGAGGTGGTGTCTGATTTACACAGGGCTCACAGATTGGTTCCATCAGGTATGACGTTTACATAGAGCCCGGGGAAGGCTGGTACCCCCACCCTGTCTTATTATGCAAATGGACTTTCCAGTTGATGGGCACCATCTTGTCTGCTCCTTACTGTAGAAGGGAAGATGGAGTCACCACCTGGAACGTGTCTAGTTCCCCAGTTCCTGCTGGGATTCCCCCGTGCGGGACTCACCCGTGCAAGCTCCCAGCTTGCTTGTCTATGTCTGCAGCTCGACTTTACAGGCTGCTCTTTGATAGAAAATGGTTTGGGCTGCTTTTCATTGAAAAGAAAAGTCTTACTGAGGGCTCCTATATCCTTACCCTCTGCCCGAGTGATTTCTTCCTAAATCCTTTATGACAGGAGATGACTCCAGGTTGCTGGTGTAGGAAGTTAGGCAAAGGGGGCTATGTATGCTTGAGAAAGCGAGTTCTGGAAACAGGCATTTGGTATTCAAACCCCAGTCCTGTCCTCATTAGCTGTGCAACTAATGGGCAACTTCCTTACCCTCTCTGAGCCTTGGCCCCACTGTCTGTCAAATGAGGAACATATATTCCCCGTTTTGTAGGGTTCTTGTAAATATAGAGCACTTAGAACAATCCTGACCATAGTGAGTTTTCAGAAAATGTCAGATGTTGTGCATATTACATTCATCTTCATTATTCTTTGCCTTAGAGAACAAATGAGGAGCAGCAGAACAGAGCAGGAAGAGGGTGAGGATGTGTCTGCTGTGGCTGTGCTCAGTGTGACCCAGAGGCAGGCCCTGAGTTGTGTGATTTGCAGGTGTGCAGCCACGCATCACTGGTCCAAACTCACCTGCATTCCTCCTCCTTCCTGCTCCATCTCAGCCTGAAGCTCCTTCCCTTAGCACTCCTCCCCTTTCAAAGTACCTGCCTCTTCAGGGGTCCCTTGTCCATATGCAAGTGCCTCTGGTTGGGACTGCACCACACCCTATTCCTGGCTGTGATCCCCACAGTTGAAGTGCTGGCTGGAAGCTCCCTGGGATGAGGTTGGACCTGGAACTCAGCGCATGGAGAGAATCCCACGAGAGGGCAGGATGGAGAGCACCCTCCCTGGTGTGGCCAGCATGAGCCATGCTGGAGTCCCAGGCAGAAGGAAGAATATCCACCCCCAATATATACTTTAATCTAAATTGTTATTAAGGCCAAATGTTGTATCATAAAGTTACCCATTTTAAAGTGAACATCTGAGTACCTTTAGTAGATTCTCCATGTTGTATAGTCCTATGTAGCTGCAAAATATTTTCATCATGCCGAAAGGAAGCCTGCAGTCCTTAAGCAGTTACTCCACATTCCCGCCTGCCCACAGCCCCTGAGGCCCACCAGCCTCCTTTCTTTTTCTGTGGATTTGCGTATTCTGCATATTTGACGTAGATGGAATTATACATAGGTACCCAAGTGAATACTCAAACGGTGCATGTTAGAGCATCACCAGTCACAGAAAAAAGGTGGAAACAGTGCAGATGTCCATCAACAGATGAATGGATGGGCATGATGTGGTCTAGCCTCACAGTGGAATATTATTTAACTGTAAAAAGGAACACAACACTGATACATGCTACAAACATTGTGCTAAGGGAAAAACGCCAGATGCAAAGCATACCTATTTTAACGTATTTTTTCATCATTATTTTTTTTCTGGAACATTAAACTCATTAAAAAAATTAAAAATTGAAAAGCAGGTGTATTAAAAGTTGCAGCATTTTTAAAATTATCAATATTTTACTTATACTCCAAATGAAATTTACTATTATTATATGTTCTTGGCTTTAATAAGAGCAAACTCATCAATAATATTTTCATTAAAACTTTCATTAAAATTTATGAAAATTTCCATAAAGCCTATATGTAAGGGCACACAGGTTTCCTTTTGCCATGGGCTCCAATGTCTCAGCATGGCACTGGTGGGCCCTGTCTTTATTTACATTTTTGATATTTTGTCCCCCATGAATTTATTTTAAAGCTTTTGCTAATAATCTTAAAGTGGCTGTTAGTCATAATAAAGAAATAAGTGCATCCCGTGTTCTTAGTTCTCACACTTTAACCTAGATATTTGCCCTAACATGCCTGGACAAGCCCAGGCAAGTCTTAGGTCCTAGCTTATTCCCCTTCCTTATTTGAAAGTGTTATCACTTCTCGAAGCATTCCTCAAGTTACTTCCTCTTTTCCTTTGTTCTCCTCTGCCTTTACTTCTTTAAAACAATTTCCAAGTTTTTAGCCAATCAGGTCAAGCCTAGAATGTGAGGTCCCGTTCCGGACCTCAGTTTCCATTGAAACTGGACACAGCAGTAGGGTGACTGTATCAGGCTATGAAAGTTACAAACGTCCCTGTCTCCCTTGTTCAGGTGTGCTCTCATGGTAAGATTGCCGTTAAGTTGCACCCTTCCTGCAGGAAGTAAACTAGCCTTGCTGAGTCATCCATTGTCTCCATGTGGGTTTTTCTCGGTGCTATGAACCTGTTTCCAACAATTCCCATTCCGGTTAATGATTTTTCAAATCCCTGTTTGGTCTTGGTGTAGATTCAAAAAGAGTGAACCAGGAAACTTAACACGATTGAAATACTTTTAGCTTAGAAAAGAGTAGAGCAGATGGTAACTAGCTAGGAATTTTCAATTGGTGGTGTGCATTTATAAGATGGAAAAGTCTAATGTGGGAGAGGGAACAGAGGCTTATCTTGTAGCCTGGAAAGGAGAAGGAGATGAAAGAATTGCTGGAGAGGAGATACAGGTAAGAAGTAGAGGGTGGTCTGTTATTTCTCCTGCATGGAGAAGCAACTTGGAAAGGGACGTGTAACAGGGAGGACATCATAGGTAGGACCAATTAGGAGGGAAACTGGTTTCTCTAGAGGAGGAAAGCACACGAGGCTTTGTGACAAAAACAGGATGTGTTAGACCAGGGATTTCATTCGAGCTGCTGGGAAAAGTGACAAATTATAGAGGAAAAGGCTGCAGAGTGCCTCTCCCAGTACTTACAAGGCGAGATGACAAAACCGTGCAGTTGGGATCCTGCTCCACCCATAGAGGGTCCCGTGAGAATGAGCTGTGCTGACAGCTTTTCTGGCGCTCGGGTTTGGAGGCCATCTCCTGGCAATGATTTTACACCAAGAAAGGGAAAGTGCCTTTGCGAAGATTGTAACAGTGAGAAAATTGTGGCCGTGAAAGAGATCTAACCCACCCTTGTCTTGCCTTTTACTAATTTATTCCTGGGCTTTTGGGCTGAACTGACTTTGGAAGACATTTAGGTGATATTATTAGTTTAAAGGATAATAGCCCTTCCCCAAAAACTCAACCACCTTTGTAAAGCTAATGAAAGGCCATTGGGCTGGGGGAAGAGAGGAATCTGAATTCTGCTAAAGAGTAGAAATATATTGTCAGTCATTTCTGCAGACAACACCACTATTATAGGTTAACCTTTTGAAATATAATATCTTCTCAGGATTTTTTTTTTTTTCTGGAAAACCTGACACCATGGCTCCATGTGGACCACAAATCTCCCCCCTGTGACCCCACCCAGCAGTGATTCAATGCAAAAGGACAGCTTTGACCTCCTATTGCTTCATCTCTGTCCCAACCCATCAGCAGCAAGCCCTCATTGCCAGCACCCCCTGGCCCTTACCCCAAAGCATCTTTGAAAAACTCCAGCTTAGGAGGTTTGGATAAGACTGATTTGAGTGCTAATTCTGTCTCCCATGTGGCATGGCTGGTCTTGTGTCTGTTAAACCCTTTCTTTACTGCAATGTTGTGGTCTTTATTTGTGCAGCAGTGGGCAGAAAGAACCCCTTGGGTAATTACAAAAGGTCATCCGGAAATGACGTGATTACTAATTAGGTATGAATCAACATAGTGAGCAAAGTTCATGGCAGAGGTCTGCCCTGCAGTGATTGATGGTCTCAAGGGGTTGGGTCAGATTTGCAGTAAGAGATTTTGCTGGAATCTGAATGCTGAAGAATAGCTTAGAAATGCAAACTTGTTTCTCCTGCTGATATGTTCCTAGTCTGGGTAAACCAACTGATAAGTGTTCACAAATTGCTTCAATGTTCAGGATTGGGATATAGTAATGTTTTGAACTGATTTTTTTTTCTTTTAATAAACTGGTTCAGGTTACTTGCAGTGGGGCAGTGATCTTGATTGCTTTTATACTCCTAATGACCACCAAGGAGGGCTGAACCCACCCTAAGCAGTTCAGCTCAGTGGAAGGGAAGCTGCATATTAATCTGATTATACTTATTCCTGAGCATAGTAAGATACTAGTATACTTGTACATTTAAAAATTGTTAGCCAGACTCAGTGGCTCACGCCTGTTAACCTAGCACTTGGGGAGGCTGAGGCAGGTGGATCATGAGGTCAGGAGATTGACGAGCCCATCCTGGCTAACAGGGTAAAACCTTGTCTCTACTAAAAATATAAAAAATTAGCAGGGTGTGGTGGCATCCACCTGCAGTCCCAGTTACTTGGAATGCTGAGGCAGGAGAATCACTTGAACCTGGGAGGCAGAGGTTGTAGTGACCCTAGATTGTGCCATTGCACTCCAGCCTGGTGACAAAAGACTACATCTCAAAAAAATAAAAAAATAAATAAAAAATAAAAATGTTATGCTGTCCTGGAAGCTTCAATGAATGCAATGCAGTTCTTCTTAATGACATTCAAATGCACCCAATTCTCCTTTTCCCATCACTCCTGTTATTCTCTCTAGACCCCATTATCCTCACCTGGACACCTGCAGCAGAGTCTAACTGACCTTCCTCTAATTCATTCACCACACACTGCTCAGAGCGATGTTCTAAAGGGTTACAATGACCCTGCCACTCAAATTTATAAAATCTGCCACTGCTCCTCATTGCTCCAAGAGAGAATGAAAATGTATTTGGGTAGCTAGCAAGCCCCTGGGAGGCCTGGCACATTTTAGCTCTGGTGTTTCATCATTTGTGGCTGCCTCCATTTGACACCAGCCTCCAGCCAGGCGTAATTCTTCAGCGTTCCTGAACTGACCTTCCTGGTCCTCAGGGATTTTACAATTCCTGCTGCTTCAGCATGGACCACCTTCTGTCACCCAACTCCTCCATACTTTCACCTCCCAGACTCTCTGTCTCGGTTTAAGAAGTCACCACTGGAGTCTCCTCCTCTGAGAACTTAAGACTTCCTAAGACTGTTGAATGACCTGCCAAAGTTAAGAAAGCCTCCTCGATCTGGGCTGGATAATCTGATCATTTAAATGGGAAAGGGACAGAAATTCAGACATTCCAAGACAGAATCTAGTTCAATGTTTATATATTTTATTCCTTATTAAATGCAAGGCCCAGTCTGTACTCTCCCAGAAATTGGAATGTCAGCTATCTGGGGCCCTGGATGCTAAGGTCTGATGAGCAAGAGGGAGGCATTGTCCTTTCATTTGTTTTCCAGGGCAGAAGCTTTGGCCACTGTCATCTGTGAAACCCAGTTACAACTTTTCTCCTGTTTTACGAGGGCTTAATGAACCATATTCCACCCTACTTTTTCAGGGTCACTTCATCCACAGAGCCTGTTTGAAGAGCCTTATGTAAGTCAATTGCACACTGTTTTTTGTTGTTGTTGTTGTTGTTGTTGAGTTGGAATCTTGTACTGTCGCTCAGGCTGGAATGCAGTGACACGATCTCAGCTCACTGCAGTCTCAACCTCCTAGACTCAAGTGACTCTCATGCCTCAGCCTCCCAAGTAGCTGGAATTATTGGCACGCACCACTATGCCTGGCTAATTTTTGTATTTTCATTAGAGACAAGTTTTCTCCATGTTGACCAGCCTGGTCTCAAACTCCTGACCTCAAGTGATCGGCCTGCCTCAGCCTCCCATAGTGCTGGGATTACAGGGGTGAGCCTCTGTGCCAGCCTGTTCATTTTTTTCTCAATCCCACCATACAGACATCTTATCAAAATGAATGTAGTGACCATGACACAGCCCATAACAACTGTGCCCCTAAAAAGAAGAACATTAAAAGAGGATATTTGGAATCTAGGCCTTTTCTGAGGATGTTCTAGAAGGTCCATTATGACACTTTTCCATTCCCGTGCACTAGGTTCAAGTCCTAACAGAACAGTTACTGTATTACATTATAAACTCTCTAGAGTGGTCTTTATTCTTCATTAATGTGTGGGATAGAAAATTCATCACCATGAATAAGTGCTTATTGACTGTGTAGATGAATGAGTGAGCTTGCTTTGTTTGTTTTATTTTCAGAATTGAAGAAGTGTGGGTCTGCTATCTCCTTACAGTAAAGTCTACTTTTAGGAAACCCTCAGACATACTCTTTGATCAAAATGATGCTCAAAACATTTTGTTTTTTCAAGGTCTGTTATATGTAAATTTTCAGTGCAGCAAAAGAAGTAGCACTCAAATATAAATTTTGTCAGTAAGGCGATTTACTTCACTGCAGGGTGCATCTCACGGACAGATAGAGCAAAGGCAAGTGCACACCTGGACAAGGCAGTGGATAGGGTTCTTATTCCTGACGCAGGTAGCCCCCACTGCTGTGTCGTTCCCCTATTGGCTGGGGTTAGACCACATAGTCTAGGCTAATTCCGATTGGCTATTTTAAAGAGAGCAGGGGTATGAGCTGGAGTAACGGGGTGGGTAGTTTGGCAGGAAGGATGGTTATGGGACAGGCCAGAGCAGGTGACTGGGGTGACTCAGGTCAAAGCAGGTGACCAGGGGAACAGATGTGAACTACTGATTAGAACTGGCAGGAAAGTTGTTTGCCTAAACTAGGGGCAAGGGGGCATAGGAAGTTAAACTTTAAAATGGAGAATTAAAGAATAAGAGAGCTGAACATACTGACATGCTGATTATTTGAAGAGAAACTTGAAGTTCACTATATCTAACAGGCCCAAGGATCAGGCTCCCTGCCCCACTCTCGTCCATTACTAAGAGCATCTTCACAGTTCATAGGAAAGTCCATAATGAAGTAATTAATTTGTTCTCTGTGTTAACACCTGAATAACAGATTCAGTGCCCATCATCTCCTGGAAAGCTATTAATCATACGCTCTGCAGTATGGTACAGGTTTGAGAATGTTGGCCTCACAACCATGCCTGGCTGGATTGGAATTATGGAAGATGTTCAATAACCACTTTTTAAAACTGTTCAAGACATTTTTTGACATTTTTTTCCTCTATGTTTCTCTTGGGGACAAAAAAATACAGCCAATAGCTCTTTCCTCCTGATTACAAGTGCTTTCCTAAATCGTCTGTCTTCTTAATGAAAGAAGATTTCTATCTTGGCTCCTGTTATTTGAGAGATGCGAAAAGCAGATGCTCCAAATATATGTGAGAAACAGAACAAAACAAAAATCCATTTATGGAAAGTACAAAAAGTGGCACACTTCACAAAAGCTAAGCCCTTCCTTCCTTTCTTCCTCCCTAGTTAGCTTTGGAACCTTGTTAAAAGACAATCTGAACAAAGAGCTCTTTAGACAACAATAAAAAGTTTCACAAATACAGCGAGCAATTGCAAACTGTTTGAATGGGCCTCAGAGCCACACAGAGAGCGCCAGGGTTGCCCAAGGCCGTTCCCAAGATCATTTCTGAAGTTGGGCTTAAGACAATTTATTTCCATTACCTTTTACTCAAGTTAGTTCTGGAATAATCTATGGAATCAATTGCAAAATTCAGCAAAAACTTCTCCTTGCAGAAACTCTGGTGACATATCATTTAGCTGAATCTCACTTGATAGATACTAATGAGAAATCTGCGAGCAAGAGTTTGATATACTATGGGCTTCTTTTCTGTAGCTAATATAAGCCAATTGCTGAGAAGACATGGATTTAAAAAACTGTGTCATATTCATCATTAGACACCCTTTTATTTAATCTACTGTTCATCGCTAAATAAAATTGCAAAGTGACAGGATTCAACTTCACATCAATCAACTAGAAAATGGGAAGAGTGAGAAAGGGTGGCATCTCCTTGGGGCCCATGAACAAGGAGAAGTTTCTAATTATTAACCAAAGAAAACTGAAGGTGGCTTTGCAAAGGCAAGTCAGAGCAAACTCGCTCCAGCCTGGAGATGTTCAGAAAGTATAGCAATGGCGCCACCCAAATAAAACCTTGATTCTATGAACACATTCATGCAATGTAAAGCCCAAACCATGGCTTCACGGGTTTGCAAAACTCTAGTATATAGTGTGCATTTTAATTACGAAAATCAATCAAAAAGGACTTTTCTAGTGTATAAGAATTTTAACTTTTTATTATAAAGGTAACACATATTTCATGCATGAATATATAAAGTGAAAATTACCCAATGACCAGCCCCTTCGAAGTCCACTTATAACCAAAACACAGTCACTTGCCACTTTCCCAGTCCAATTAATAAGAGCCAGGTCCGGTGTAAAAGCAGTGAGTTTCTTCTGGCTGGGTGGGGTGGCTCACACCTGTAATCCTGGCACTTTGGGAGGCCAAAGCAAGCAGATCACCTGAAGTCAGGAGTTCGAGCCCAGCCTGACCAACATGGTGAAACACCATCTCTACTAAAAATATAAAATTAGCTGGGTTTGGTGGTACATGCCTGTAATCCCACCTACTTGGGAGGTTGAGGCAGGAGAATTGCTTGAGCCGGGGAGGCAGAGGTTGCAGTGAGCTGAGATTGAGCCATTGCACTCCAGCCTGGGCAACAAGAGTAAAACTCTGTCTCAAAAAAGGAAAAAAAAAAAAAAAGCTTAGTGTAGGGGAAGACGTACAGGCTCCCACCTTTAAGGCTTTGCTGTTGGGGAGGAAACCAGGGGCTTTTAAAGGGGCACTGGGCATGAACAGAATACAGGGCAGGAAGTGTGTGACTGGAGGGTCAGTCTATTGGGTGCTCAAACTGGCACCATGGCTGGCAGAGCTAGGCTGTAAACTGGCCATTGTCGGGAGATACTCTCTAGGGGGAAGAGAGTTACTTTGAGGGCATACTTTTAGGTTGTAAATTGCCCGTTGTCTCCTGAGGCAATCTCCAGGCGGGGAGAGAGTTGCACTCTGGAGCTTTGAGGAAAGCACAGGGTTATATAGGCTTGCCCTGTAGAGAGGGTCTGGTGAAGGGAAGGTAAAGTCATGGGTGCATTTCTAAAAAGGTAAGTAGGTAGTGGGAAACAGTGGAAAAGGAGGAAAGAGAAAATAACAAAATAATTTAAAAAGTAACTCATTCAAAATGGGGATACTCAGTTCCATACCCCAAGGGAGAACCAATGTTCATAATTTATAAGTTATTCTGCCTAAGTTCTCTCATTCTGTCCTAAAAAATCAACTTTTTCCCTTAAAATCTACTTATATGACAAATGCGCGCATCTGTATCGCCACAGTCAAGACGTGGTCATTCGCACCACTCCCAAAGTTATCGTCTGCTTGGTCTTAACTCCCTGCTGCCGTTGAGCCAGTTCTGGACCCAGAGAAAACTTGATCTGCTTTATTTCACTAAAGATTAGATTTTCTTTCCTGGAGTTTCATATAAATGGAATTGAAACAGGGGAGTTCTCTGACCATCTCACAGGATGTATGACAGGGGTGTAGCTCCTCTGTGCAGCCACCCACCGTGTGCACTCAAGTCCCTTACTGGAGCGGGAGCATGCAGATGAGCAGGTGCAGGAGCCAGGGCGAGCACCCTTGTGCTCCGGCCCCATGGCAGCGTCCAGGGGTGGGAGGCTGTGACTCTTCAAGCCCAAGTGGGCATGTGTTGCAGTGCGCTCTTTTAGCTTTACCATCCATAGACAGCATAAGTGTTAAACAGCTCAGTGGACCCTCTGCCTTTTGGCAGGGGCTGAGGGCCAGCGTGACAGCTTTCTGTATCCTGAGCTCTTGTCCTGCATCCAGGAAATATCAACTCACGCACAGACTTGAAGAGTAAATGTTGGTTTTTTTTTTTTTTTTTTTTTTTTTTTTTTTTTTTGAGACGGAGTTTCACTCTTGTTACCCAGGCTGGAGTGCAATGGCGCGATCTCGGCTCACCGCAACCTCTGCCTCCTGGGTTCAGGCAATTCTCCTGTCTCAGCCTCCTGAGTAGCTGGGATCACAGGTACGCATCACCATGCCCAGCTAATTTTTTGTATTTTTAGTAGAGACGGGGTTTCACCATGTTGACCAGGATGGTCTCCATCACTTTTTGTTTTTGTTTTTGTTTTTTTGAGACGGAGTTTCGCTCTTGTTACCCAGGCTGGAGTGCAATGGTGCGATCTCGGCTCACCGCAACCTCTGCCTCCTGGGTTCAGGCAATTCTCCTGCCTCAGCCTCCTGAGTAGCTGGGATCACAGGCACGCACCACCATGCCCAGCTAATTTTTTGTATTTTTAATGGAGACGGGGTTTCACCATGTTGACCAGGATGGTCTCGATCTCTTGACCTCGCGATCCACCCGCCTCGGCCTCCCAAAGTGCTGGGATTACAGGCGTGAGCCACCGCGCCCGGCCCGGTGTTTTATTGAGTGGTGGTTGAGGTGGCTCTCAGTGGGATGCATGGGGAGCTGGAAAGGAGATGGAGTGGGAAGATAATATTGCCCTTAAGTCTGGCCATCCAGCACCTGATCTCTCCAGTGCCCTCCAGCCGAACTCCTCTCGCATTCAGATGCTCCTTCTCTCTGATTGTTCTGCCATTCTTCTTTTCTGTTTGTCTCTTTGTGGAGCCTGGGGTTTGGGGCTTATATAGTCACAGAATGGGGTGCAGTGCGCGGCAGGCCAAATGTCTGTTCTCGCCTAGGGCCGTGGGTTTTCAAGCTTGAGAATGGGCCCTTTGCTGGGGAACCATCCTCTTTTACCCAGCATGTCTCTGCCCTCTGTCAGGGAGTTTTTGTTAAATCCAGCTAATTCGTGTTAAATCGAGTTTAGCCTAAAGCTGCCTCCTTACATATTTGAAGTTTGCCCTAAAGGTTTTCTGTACACATATCAGGAAACATGTCAGAATCACATGGTATGTACCTGTGGCAGATGCCAAAATGCACGGCCCAGCTCTCCAGCGCTGACAGTCCCAGCTGCTGTGTCTCTCGGCCCATCCTTGGATTTGCCCTGAGGCAACCTAACCCCAGCCTGCCCCAAGCCAACAACCGAGCTCCGCCAGGATTCAGGTGCCAGCCCACTCCCATGGACACTTGTAACCGAATATTTTATCTTGAAGACTCACCGCACGGACCTGGATGAAAGTTTCTCAGAATTGCACTGTAGCCTTTGACTCTTCCTACAGAATGCTCTCTCCCCGATCTTTCACAGGTATTCAGCAGGTATCACGGTGCAGAGGAGTTTGCCGCCTCCCCTGCTTTGATGTCACTGGGCAGCTCTCACACTGTCTCATCCCATCTGAATGTCTGTCTGCTTCTTGGAGGACTCGAAATAGCACATTAATGAGTTGGCTTCCTTTCTTTTGCTCAGCATAATGTTTCTGAGATTTATCCGTGGTATCGTTTGTCAGTAATTTGTTGTTGTTGTTCCTGAGTAATATTCCTTTGCGTGAACAGGCCACAATTTGTTTATGTTCTGTTAAATCAGGTTTAGCCTGAAGCTGCCTCCTTACGTATTTGAAGTTCGGCCTAAAGGTTTTCTGCACATCCTGAACTGTAACAAGTGGAGGTGCAAACAGACCATAGCCTACGCTTGTGGCAATCACGGAGTTTTGGCCAGCGAAATGTAGCCAAGTGTTTGAAGCATGCTCAAATAAGGCAAACGCTGAGCTGTGACCAACCTGGCCACTTCCACTCCTCACTTCTGTTTTCTGTACATCACTTTCCCTTTTTGTTCATACGTCTTCTTCCACCACATGGCTGCACTGGAGTCTCTGAGCCTCCTCTGGCTCAGGAGGCTGGCTGCCCTATTCGTGAATCATTCATTGCTCAATTACACTCTTAAATTTGGTTGAAGTTTTTCTGTTATCAGTATTCATGCATTGGTAGACTTTTGTGCTGAGTCCAGTGATGGGCTCTTACTAATCAGTCTTGCTGTGAACACTCACAGACAAGTCTTTGGATGGATACATACGTCTATTTCTCTTGAGTAGATAAGTAAAGGACGTGTAATTCCAAAAATCAGAGACAGGTCTCAGTTAATTTAGCGAGTTTCTTTTGCCAAGGTTGAGGATGCACCCATGACACAGCCTCAGGAAGTCTTGACAACATGTGCCCAAGGTGGTGGGGGCACAGCCTGGTTTTATACATTTTAGGGAGACATGAGACATCAATCACTATAAGTAAGAAGTACCACAGTTCCATCTAGAAAGGCAGGGACAACTCAAAGCAAGGCCCCTCTGGGGGCTTCCAGGTCACAGGTAGCTGAGAGAAATGGTAGCATTCTTTTTTTTTTTTTCTTTTGAGATGGAGTTTCACTCTTGTTGCCCAGGCTGATTGCAATGGTGCCATCTCAACTCACCACAACTTCCACCTTCCGGGTTCAAGCCGTTCTCCTGTCTCAGCCTCCCGAGTAGCTAACATTTCAGGTGCATGCCGCCACACCCGGCTAATTTTTGTATTTTTAGTAGAAACAGGGTTTCATTATATTGGACAGGCTGGTCTCAAACTCCTGACCTCAGATGATCCGCCCGCCTCGGCCTCCCAAAGTGCTGGGATTACAGGTGTGAGCCACTATGCCTAGCAATGGTTGTATTCTTTTGAGTTTCTGATAAGTCTTTCCAAAGAAGGCAATCAGAATATGCATCTGTCTCTGTGAGCAGAAAGATGGCTTTGAATAGAATGGGAGGCAGTTTGCCCTGAGCAGTTCCCTGCTTGAAGGAAGATACTTTCCTTTCACAGAAGTAAAATTCAGTCACATGGTAAATATATGGGTAACTGTTTAAAAATAAATGGACAGTTTTCCAAAAGCTTGTGTCATCTTTATGTCCGCACCAAAAGTGCATAAGAATTCAAGTGGCCTCGTATCCTTTCTAACAATTGGTATTTTTACACTCAGCCATTCTCATGGAGTTTGGTGCTGCCTCATTGTGTTTTAAATTTCCATTTTCCTAATGACTCATGATTTGGGCATGTCTGCTTGTTGTCCATTGTATATCTTCTTTTGTGAAATGTTGTTCAAAGCATTTGTCTATTTCTACTAGGTTGTTTATCTTATTACTGAGTTTTAATAGTATACTTTATATCTTCCAGATGTGAGTCATTTGTCAGATACATGAATTGTGGATATTATTTCTCCTAGTCTGTGACTTGCCTTTGATTTACATAATAATATCTTTCAAGGAGTGCACACTTTTCATTTTAATGACATCAAGTTCATCAAACTTTTATATTCCTACCTTTTGTGCCCTATTAATCAAAATCGTTGCCTGCCCATGATCATATTTTTTCTCTGTGTATTTTATTTAACTGTAATGATGATTTTAACTTTTACTTTTAGATACACAATACTTTTGAGTCAATTTGTGAGTATTGTGTGAGGTAGTGGTTGATTTTTACTTTTGTGTATACGGAATTGTGCCCCCACCATTTGTTGAAAAGACTTTACTTCCTATTGAGTTACTCTGTCAGACTTAGGAAAACCATGCATGTGTGGCTACGTTTGTATATTCTCTGTCCTGTCATCAGTTATATACAGACACACAAACACAAATAGATAGTGTACTCTGTTGGCTACAATAGCTTTACAAAAAGTATCCTCCAAATTAAAAGGTGAAATTAAGGAAGCTATACCATTCACAATGTATCTAAAATCATTGAATACTTAAGGATAAATCTGACATTTGTGAAAGACTTGTGCTCTCAAAAGTACAAAACACTGCTGAGAGAAATTAAAGAACTGAATCAACAAAGACATATAATATCTCATGCTCAAGGATCTCATGACTCTGTATTAAGATTTGAAATTTTCCCAAAATGATCAATAAAATTGATTCAGTAAAATCCCAATTAAAGTTTCAGAAGATGTTCCTTGTAGAAATTGCCAAGTTGATGCTAAAATGTATATGGAAATAGAAAGTACCACACCAATTTTGGAAAATAAAAATTGAGCACCCTAAAATTTACAATGATGATTGCAACTTATCTCCACCTACCTTCAAATAGTATTGACATTTCATGTGTGTCTGAAAATGTACAAGAGCATACGTCTGTTCCTCTCATGTCATAATGTGTGCCATTTTTTGCCACATTTTACTTCCACAAATATTATAAATGCTATAATTCATTTATCTTATTTAGACTTTGAAAAGTCAATTACCTTTTGCATTGTTATTTGTAAATTTTCGGTGCCGCAAAAGAAGTAGCACTCAAATATAAATTTTCTCTCAGCAAGACAACTTTACTTTCTGCAGAAAGGGCACACTCACCAGCAGTTTGCTAAGAGAGAACGTTGAACAACAGAGGCAGGGTCATTTATATCTAACACATCTGCCTACTGCTGTGTCCTGATTCTATTGACTGGAACTGGACCTCACCGTCTAGGCTGCACCTGGTTGGCTAACAACTTAAAACTTTCCTAAATAGATAAAGGCAGAGGAGAATAAAGGAAAAGAGGAAGTAACTTGAGGAATGCTTAGAGAGGCAAAACTACTTCCAAATAAGGAAGAGGAATAAGCTGTGATCTAAGAGTCACCTGGGCTTGTCCAGGCATGTCAGGGCAAATATCTAGGTTAAACTGTAAGAACTGAGAACGTTGGAGACACCTATTTCTTTATTATAACTAATAGCTACTCAGGAGTGTTAGCAAAGGGTCTAGAGTAAATCAACTTTTAAAGAAGCTATTATTTATAATGAACTAAGAGGAAAGCTTTGAAGAGGAACTTTATTTTTATTTTCTACAGCTTTAATTTAGAAATTAGAAAATATTTACTTTTATATTTATCTACTTACTTCCAGTACTGTTTATTCTCATGTGTAGTAGACTTTTCCCCCAAAAGAATTTCTCTTATGGTATTGCAAATCTGCATTGAATGAATTATTTTGGTCTTTGTCTGAAAAGTCTTTGTTTGGCCTTCATTTTTGAAAAATGTTTATAGTGCATATACAATTCTAAGTTGATGAGTTTTTTTCCCCTGCTATAGCTCTGCACTTTAAAGATGTTACACTCTTTTCCTTTGAACTCTGTGGTTTCTGATGAAAAGTCTTTCCTAAATATGTTCTGTAGAACATAATATATATACACATTTAGTTTCTTTTGTTGCTTTTAAGATCCCTTTTTATTACCTGTTTTCAGAAATTGTATTATAATGAGTCTCAATGTAGTTTTCTTTATGCTTCTTTGGCTATGGGTTTATTTATCATTTTGAATCTATCCTTCATAGTTTTCATAAAATTTGGAATATTTTAGCCATTATTTCTTTAATACTTTTTGGGTTCCTATTCATCTCCTCTCTTTTTTGGACTCCAACTGCATTTAGAAATTAAATATAAGACAATCACACAAATATTTCAGTGGAAGGGGTTAACAGTTACATAGATACTATAGAAGAAGACATTACTTTTCTTAGGCCATCAAAAATTATAGGTCTGCATCCAAAGAAAAAGTTGCAAAATGAAGTGTGAAGAGAAATGTGTCTTTTTTATAAAAAAAAGGCAAAACAAAAAGCAGAGCTCCAGTGCCCTTTGAGGCAGTATAAAGCAATTTAATACAGATTCCACTTTTTCTTCTCATTACACTTATATTCTTCATTAAATCCTTGAGTATGCTCAGTATGTTCATAGTTACTCTCTTAATGCTGCTATCTGAAGATTCCATCGTCTCTGTCATTTATGGGTCTGTTTGTACAGACTTATTTCCTTCTTATGTTTAGGTCATGTTTTTCTGCTTCTTCATGTGTCTTGTAATTTTTTAATTGAAAGCTAGACAGCTTAAATTTTTCTGGGGTGAATGCTAGATTTTCTGTACTTCTTATGAAATATATTGAACTGTATTCTTTTTATATCAATTTGATGTTTAAATCTTGTTTTAAACCACTCTTAGAACTTGTCCAAAGTATCCTTTACGCTATAGCTAATGTAGCTCTGCTTCTAAGGTATGGCACCTCTTCTCTACAGAATGCCTTATGTATTCACAAAATAATTCCCAGCCCTGTGCGACCTCTGGTAATTTTCATCATATAGCTCCCTGGCAACATTAATTTCCCCAGAAGTTGTTCTTTATTCAACCTGTGAGTTTTTTTTCCCAATACATATGGAGATTTTTATCAGCCAAAGACCCAAATGTGCCTATGTGCACATTTCTGAAACTCTTGCTTTGCACAGCTCCTTCCTTCCAGGTGTCTGTCCTGTAAGTTCTAGGTACATCAGCTTTTCCAAAGTCCAATGTCTTTCTCTTCAGTTCAGTGAGAACAGGAGGCTCTGTTTGGGTTGACTGTCCCTGCTTTGCAGCCCAGAAATTGGGAGTGATAGATTTCCTCTTTTTGGATTTTCTTTTTTCAGGTATCATAGCTTACCCTGCCAGTTGTCCAATTCCAGATAATTTGTTTCTATGATTTGCCCAATTATAGGAATAATTTTTTTTCAGTTTGTTGACTGTAAAAAGGTGATTGTGAGCCATGTTTCCCTCCTATGGCTAAGACCTCAATTTCCCTCCTATTCCTTTTGAACTATAAAAACAACTTCCTCTGTTTCCCCCCTATTTTCTTCCTCGTCCTTGTTATTTCCCTTCTCCCACCTCCGTCTTACATTATCATGACCAACATTATTACAAGCCACAGTTAATGTTTCTTCCAGGTGCTAAGCCCAGCATGTTACTTGCATTTTAAAATTTAATTCTCTTGCAAGGTGAAGATGAATAAATTCTGTGGACCTAATGTACAGCATGGTGATTATAGTTAATAATAGCGTGTTTTAACCTTGAAATTTACTGAGAGTAAATATCAAGTGTTCTCATCACAGACACACACACACAGCGTAACTACGTGAAATGATGCATATGTTAATTAGCTTGATTATGATAATCATTTCTCAATATATATGTGCCAAATTGTCACATTAGGCACCTTGAACATACAAAATTTTTATTTGTCAGTTACACCTCCATAAAGCTGAATAAAAAGGAAAACACAAAATTTAATTGTAACAACAGCTCTAAAACTAGGTCTTCCAGGACCCCCTTTATCTCACCCTCCTGATGTGTGTGGTCATATCTCATCATTCTCAGCCTTCTCAGCACTGAAAAGATGCTGACTTAACTCAGTCTCCTAAATGCATGGATATGTGCCCCTCTTGTCAGGTGGTGATCTTTTTACTTACAACTTATTTTATTTCATTTTATTTTGTTTTCATTTTCATTTTCATTGAGATGGAGTTTCATTCTGTTGCCCAGGCTGGAGTGCCTTGGTATGAGCTCAGCTCACTGAAACCTCTGCCTTCTCGGTTCCAGTGATTCTGTTGCCTCAGCCTCCCTAGTAGAAGGGATTATAGGCACCTGCCACCATGCCAGGCTAATTTTTGTATTTTTAGTAGAGAACGGATTTTACCCTATTGGCCAGGCTGGTCTCAAACTCAAGTGATGCATCTGCCTGGACTTCCCAAAGTGCTGGGATTATAGGCGTGAACCACCAAGGCCGGCCTACAACTCATTTTAAAGCTATTCATCAGGCTAAACCTGGCTCAGGATTCTGCTTGGTCTCCACATCCTCTAAGAATCTTCCGTGGTGGTCTTCATGTTCTCTCCTCCCACCCTCACTTTGCTAGGCTGAATTAGGCACCAGCTGTATGCACAGTTTTATCCCAGCTCATGCACAGCTCTCCCATACTTCCGGCTGTTTGTCCCAGAGACTACTGTGTACTTTCTCCTTTCTTCCCTCAGAACGTTAGTGTGTGAGGTCCGTCAGATTCATCTATCTCCAATGCCCAGCACGACGCCAGATGACGGGGGTGTTAACTAGAGTCTAGCTGTATGAATGAACAGGTAAATGCAGAAGAGGACACACTTTTCTCACTAGTAGTCTTAGCTTCATGGAACCAGGATCATTCGCATTTACTTACACAGCCTGCTCAAGCAGAATCTGCTAACATCCTTGTCCTTAAATACAGAAACAATGTCCATATTCCTATTGTACACAATTGGTGCTCATTCATGCTCTCTTAATTAGTCCCCTGAGAAGTGGGAACCATAAAATCCAATTGAGCAGTCTCATCTCTTTTCCTTCTAGCTCTTGGTGAAGCCAGAGGAATGAAGATATACAAAGTTTTCTGACTGGGCGCAGTGGCTCACACCTGTAAACCCAGCACTTTAGGGAGGCAGAGGCAGGTGGATCACCTGAAGTCGGAAGTTTGAGATCAGCCTGACCAACATGGAGAAGCCTCATCTCTACTAAAAATACAAAATTAGCTGGATGTGGTGGCACATGCTTGTAATCCCAGCCACTTGGGAGGCTGAGGCAGGAGAATTGCTTGAACCTGGGAGGCAGAGGTTGCGGTGAGTCAAGATCGTGCCATTGCACTCCAGCCTGGGCATCAAGAGTGAAACTCCATCTCAAAAAAGAAAAAAAAAAGTTTCCTGAATGTCATTATCAGCTCAGAATTTTAAGTGTGTGTCCATTCCCCAGTCACCCGCCGGAGCATCATGACACGAATGAAAGCCCAGTACCTCCCAGGTCACACAGGCTGGTGGTCCCTTATTCTGTAGAAGGTTAACTGACACGCAGACTGTGGCATTCTCCAGTGTGTGATGTGATGACTTAGTTGCAGAACCAGGATTAGAGCCTAGATCCAGTGTAAGGTTCCTTCTCATTTGTGTCCTAACTTTGCCCTTATTTCATCTGATTTATGCATGTATTTTGATATCATTCATTCATTCATTCATTTGATAAATAATAAATATTTTAGCTGTAATACATGCCAGAAAAAAACTCAGATAAATAAGAAACAGACTCTACTGTCTTCAACTATTAAGCGTCTATTTAACATTGCTTCAGGCATTTATTTATTTTAACATCATCATTTTTAAAGTTGATATATACAACTAGAGCATATCTGAGTCTATACAATGGCTAGTTCAAAATCAATCTGAATTTTATCTACATTTCTTAGCTTCTGATTTCTTTTTCTTTGAGCTGAGTGACTGAAATTTACTCCAAAACTTATTTTACTTAAAATGAATGCTTGGTTTTTAGTATTTAGAAAAAGATGAAATATATAAAATGCCCTCTGGTATACTTAAATTGAATTTTCTTTCTATTACAAACATTGAATTCTTTTCAAAGTATAGTTTAATGTGTCCATGCAATTGTGCACGGTGACATATTCTAGGTTGGCCTTCTGAAGGAATTTTGAGAAAATATCCTCTTCCCAGCACTTTCACATTGTATAGGGAAACAAGTTTTTAACTTTGTATTTGATCCACTGACCTTAGCGTTTTGAAATTAGGTTAAGTATCATACATGACCATACACGAATATAAAATATCCATGACTGCTCTCCCTGGAGCAGAGAGTGAAAATAAAGCTGTTTTAGGTTGCAGGACTGGCTCCTAAGACATCTCCAAGATCCATGCCCAGGGAGCGGCTGCCAGCCATATCTCATGCCCTTGAATCAATAAGAACCTGAAAATCATTTCAGATTTCACACGCCTGCTTTGCTCATGTTTCTAGCTGAGAAACTGCTTGTACCTACAAGACAGAATAATTTTTTAAGTCCATCTGATTCTAAGTGCAGCTACTCACAAAAAAAAATCAAACTCTGTTCTTTTAATATCACACTTTCATCTGAGGGCAGATAAGCCCTACAAAATACCCGTATAGGTTATAAAACCTTTGGCTTTGGCCCATGGAATTAATGTAGGTGAAACTCAATTTTACCTCTAAAAGCATTTCAGCATGATGCCAGAGCAGGTTGTCATTGCTCCCATTAATTGATGATAATGCAATATCACTTTTATTTGAACAAAGGGAAAATCTTCATCATTATTCTTGGTCCTTGGGCCCATTCCCCGTGGTGTCTGGGATGGATTTCTTTATGTAAATCTCCCTTACTGAACTAATACAGGAGCGCCATCTGGCTGGTTAGGATTTCAGAAGGTCTCTGTTGAGGAACAGGTGTCAAGAGCTCCACAAATTTCGGAAATAAACCTGGAAGTGATCGTTTCTTGCAGTTTCAGGTATTCCATTAAAAATGACAGGTGCTGAGGTCAGGAGTTTGAGACCAGCCTGGCCAACATGGGAAAACCCTGTCTCTACTAAAAATACAAAAATCAGCCTGGTGTGCTGGCGGGCATCTGTAATCCCAGCTACTTGGGAGGCTGAGGCAGGAGAATTGCTTGAACACCGGGGGCTGAGGTTGAAGTGAGCTGAGATAGTGCCAGTACACTCCAACTGGGCAAATGAGTGAGACTGTCTCAAAAAAAAAAAAAAAAAAAAAGTGACGGGTGCTTTGAGAATGTAGATAGAGGAAAATAAATGCAAAGTAGTTGCTGTCTCATTTCTGCCAAAACTTTTACGCCCAAAACGTTACATCAAAATGTTATCTAACTAAATATTTGCATTTCTCATTCTGAACCAATAAGTCAAACAAGGCATATACTTATTAAAATATCCAGTGCTTCAGTTTCCTTATCGATGTCAGGGAGGTAGGTGCTAGGTACAGGAATGGAAAGACGGTAATGGATGGAATTGAAATGAAGCTTCTTCTGCATATTTGTGGAAATCAGAGAGCTATACATGTCCTTAGGGGATCTAAGAACTGCAATGAGCAGCCGGGCGCCGAGGCTCACACCTATTATCCCAGCACTTCAGGAGGCCAAGGCACGTGGATCACTTGAGGCCAGGAGTTAATGACCAGCCTGGGCAACATGGTGAAACCGTGTCTCTACTGAAAATACAGAAATTAGCCAGGCATGGTGGTGCATGCCTGTAATGTCAGCTACTTGGGAGGCTGAGGCAGGAGAATCGCTTGGACCTGGGAGGTGGAGATTGCAGTGAGCTGAGATAGCGACACTGCCCTCCAGCCTGAGCAAGAGTACAGGACCCCATCTCGAAGAAAAGCAAACCAAAACAAAAAAGGCTTACAGTAATCCTGTAAGCATATCAGGGAAAATGTAAACATGGAGATATGTTTCAAAAATCCTCAGGGATGGCACATCCTGCCCCCAGTTTTTTTTAACTGGAAGCAGCCGATGTACCTTCTAATAACATAATGCTTGGCACAATCAATTGGTCTGTGCTAATGCGGTTGCCACAGTCTCTTCAATGTGAGTCCAGCCACCACTAGAGGGCGGTCTTACTGAAGCTGGAACAGAATCCAGTAATAATCAGGACCTTCTCAGCACTGGCTGTGTCTAAACCTTGTTTGAGTGGTATCCAGAAAACTCAGGATATCATTATAGCTGAATAGCCTCAGAAATGAAATCAGAGTTTGAGTAGATCTGTGATTCTCCATAGCCATCTGGAAGCGTATTTGTGTTTGTTTAGTATCCATTGTAAGTGGTGGCAGTGAAAGTATCTTTTATGAACAAATAGTTAGGTGAGGTTCCTGCAAAACCACCCCTGAAAAAGCCTCTTTCATCACAGTTATGATAAGATGCATCACTGTGGAATGATCTCAGTCAATGCCATTTTAAGAAGTGTCCACCATTTAGATAACCCTCTCTGTGACAAAGAAGGACAGAGACATTCGGTATGGATTTTGTCATTATTCTTGGGGTTTGATCTCTTACTTGCAAGCATTTAAGGTGAGATAAATGGAAAAAAATGGCTTGGTGTAATGAAGATGGGTATCTGTGTCTGAGAACAATATTTCCAGAAAAGAATTATCCAAGGAGCTTTTCCTCATATTACCAAGAGGAGTGATATATCTTTTTAAAAGTTACTTCAATGAGCCCAAGGATAATGAAAAAATATCCTGATGTTAAAGAGACATGGAAAGAATGTGAATTAAATCATTTCACACATTGAAAATGCCTAATTACTTATGTATAGGCGATTTTAAACAAATGAAAAAGTTAAAAATATATTACCCTGGCATATTGACTGTTTTGAGTTAAAGGTAGTTGGAAAATAGCAGGTGCAGGAAAATTATTCTGACCTCTTTTCTGTTTCTTAAAAGCAGGAGATGAAATTCCCACGTGATAGACACCTTCACTATAGCCAAAGAAATAGCATCTTTCTCCTCAAGGACAAGAGTGGAGGCCAAATAGAATTCAGTACAGACTTCATGGAAACAACTCCTGTCTTTTATGTCTTCCCACACAATTTAGCTGCGTCTTCACAAGTTTCTGTTCTTTGTCCAATCCAGTATATAAGTAAGGGTCTCTAACTGCTTAAGTCTTTTTTTTTAAATGATGGCCCCCATGCCATGTAAAACTTGTCTTAAATACATTTGCATGTTTTCTCCTGTTGATTTATTAAATCTCAACTTAATTTTCAAGCCCATTTTGCAAGAAGCCCTAAATGGGATCCCCACTCCCATACCCACACATGAAATAGGTGAATTATGTAAATTCTAACTCTAAAATTTTACATATTTAAGTTGGCCCCTAAAAAACATGTTAAGCACCATTCTTATAATTTGCAAAATGGTGCTGGTCCCTTCTATTTGAGCAAGACATGTGGCAGATATTGCAGGGTCCACCCACATGCCCTCACCAGGAACTGCCGGAGCATGAGCTGCACACAGCTCAGAGCTGAGTCCCTCTCTCGGAATGACGCTGGCCAAAGGTAAGTGTCTCTCAAAGTTACACCCCCTCCCCAAAGCAGCTTGCATCCGGTAATGGTAGGAGGCAGAGAAATGGTTTATTTGTAAAGACCCAGCCCCATTGCCTTGATGAGGACAACTCTGAAAAGCCAGCTCAGCATCAAGGTCTCCCCTGGGATTCCTGGAGGCTGATGCCACAACTCATCACAGACCACTACCTTCTACATGTCATTCCTCCTCCCTGACTCCCTCCCAGATGATTCTGCCCAGTGAACCTCAGTCTTAGAGGACGTTTCTAGCACACCTAACCTGAGGCACTTTATGAAGAGGATTCTGTTAACAAATCAATGCACGCCCAGGGGCACACTGCAAGCATCCATGTGCTGGGTCCAGAAGGAGACTCAGGGAAGGATTAAGACATTCCTCTGCGCCAGAGGTTGCAAATGTATGACAGAAAACCCACTGAGTTGAGCTCACAAATGTTTCCTTTGATTTGCCTGATGGTTTAAAAATACTTTGTATTCATCGACAACGTGTAATATCAGGAGATTTTACATTAAATATAAGATATCTAACTTTTCTTTAAAAATGAAAATCTGAGGGGCCGGGCGCTGTGGCTCACGCCTGTAATCCCAGCACTTTGGGAGGCCGAGGCGGGTGGATCACGAGGTCAAGAGATCGAGATCATCCTGGTCAACATGGTGAAACCCCGTCTCTACTAAAAATACAAAAAATTAGCTGGGCATGGTGGTGCGTGCCTGTAATCCCAGCTACTCAGGAGGCTGAGGCAGGAGAATTGCCTGAACGCAGGAGGCGGAGGTTGCGGTGAGCCGAGATAGCGCCATTGCACTCCAGCCTGGGTAACAAGAGCAAAACTCCGTCTCAAAAAAAAAAAAAATGAAAATCTGAATTGTGGCAATACTGGCATGCATTCTAAGAGCCACAATCAGCTGGAGATGAGGTTGCCACCACTGCACTCTTTAGAGAGCATGGGAGCTCTTCAGTGAGCCCCAGTCTCCAGCACGCCCTATTGCCCCCTACCAGTTGGTTTCATTTATCTGTCTAACCTGCCTGGCCCCTGTAGGCATTTGAGCTTGTGACTTCCAGTCTTGTCTATGATTTCTGTCTCTACTAAAAAGAAAGTGAATTTCTCAAGGCCAGAAACTATTGATCCTGTTCCAGCATTTTTCACCTCCCAGAAACTTGACCTTTAACCAATGAGTTATTTAACTGGTGATTCAGATATGTCTGTTTAACTGGTTTGCTTAACTGGTGATTCAGATACGTCTGCTCAGGGTGAGAGTGACTCCATGTCTCATAGTCTGTAGAATTTAAGTCATTCGTTTATTTTTTATCCTATTTAAAAGTTGGACTGCAGGTACATAATTAAGTTAAACTTTTCTGTTTATAACACATCAGTGGCCTGTGTAAGATCCCTTTCTTGTTTTATCTATTTTATTAATTTGATTGCATTCTCTATTCTTATACCTGTTCCCACTGAGTCCACAAGCGCAGCTCGAGCATGTGTAGTATGTGTCCTTAATATAGCGGGGTGTGTGTGTGTGTGTGTGTGTGCGTGTGTGTGTCTATGATGTGCATGTTCACCTAGGGAATTTTCTTGGCTGCGTGAATGTATTTGAATCTAAACTTCTAATTATCTAAAAATCCATCATCATCACATATTTCCTCAACCCTTGGTACATGAGGCTTGGGGTAACGCACAAGCCTGTGGCCCCTGCTCCTGACTCAGGACTCGACCATTCATTTCTAAGCACACAGAACTCAAGAGTACTGGTCACTGAGCACAACTCAGAAAAGCAGAAACATTCTCCCTGTTTTCTCTTAGCGAAGGGTGTTTTGGTGTTGATTCTTGTCTGGAAAGATACTTTTTCCTCCTATTATTTTTAATCCTCCAAGAATGAAAATTCCAATCCCTTCTGGACAAAAGACATCCATCAAGGCCCGACTTAAAACCCGGGTCTTTCAAATGCCCAGATTCTCACTTTCCAGGAGAAAGCTGAGTCTGGACCCACAGGTTATAATTTCATCAGCTCTTCCCTGCAGCATTTGCTTGTCCTGTGCCTAGCCTGGACAACGGCCCTTCCCTCCTATGCCACATTCTCCCCTTCAAACCACAAGGGTTAGGGGCAGTGTTCTAGTTATTCTCTGACTCCCACAGCCGCAGCCTGGCTTAGCGGCAGATGACCAGGAAACAGTCACTGGAAAAGCAGACATCGTTTTTTCTGATGAGAGCTTCAGTTCCACTGCCTTCTCTTCTCTTCCTGAGGAGAACTTTGTCTGGTCTTCCTTGTAATTGGGAGTGTTCTTGTGCAGGGCAATCAAGCACAGACAGACACAGGAGAAGGCGTGCTGGGCAGATGGATCTGCTTGGGACACGTGTTCCATCATGGGAGGCGTTAAGGCTCGGCTCACGTTAATGAATGTGAGATACCTGTTGTGGGTCTCTATCCCCTCTGCAGTAGGATTACTGAGGAAAGATAAAATAAGCCCGTGAGTACACTCTGAAAATAGCAACGTAACTCAATCATGTGTCCTCAGAAGAGTTTGACTTAAAATTAAAAGAAACTATTTTATCTGTTGTTAAGAATATAAAAGTAGAACGAGCTATAGAAGATCAATTTTAAATCATCTGAAGCTACAGGAAAGATTCGTCCTGAAACTTTTTTCAAATGAGGTAATGTGTTTTTCTGTCTTGGCCTTTTAATAAATAAATCATGCATTAGGCAAATGGTAACATTTAAACCAATTATGAGCAATTGATCTTAATTTTTTTTTAGAACATAGAACTGAGTTATGACCTTCTTTTTGTGAATATAATGCCTTTACCAAAATAAAACAATGAGAGTTATGTCTTATGCATTAGCTCACACTGTTGGAGATAAACAATTTTTCCTTTTTCTCTTTTTGGATGAGAGCACATTATCAAAATTTTTATGTACAAAATATTATTTCCTTCTTAATAAATGTAGGGGGTTGACAATGACTGGCCATGTTTCACAATAACACAATACCTCTCATGAAAACACTAGGAGTAATTACACCATCTTCATTATACAGATGACAGAAGTTAAGCATCAAAGGTTTATTTGTCACTCACAGTAGGTCAAAATAACCTGAAATACAACCCAGCATTGGGACTTTTTGTTTAAAATGAGTGAATCTCCAAAAGGATAGTAAAAATGGAGTGTGTTTTAAAAGTTTACATTTTTTAAAAATAATGCTTTTAACCCTTATGAAATACAGTGTGATATTGTTATGTATTGGAATTCACAACATAAATCTAAGGGGTGTGTATGCATTTAATTTGAAGGGTGCTCACTTGAGCCACTTTGTGAACATGAGGTCAGGGTCTCCCTTCCATATAGGAATCGACTTATTTGTGTATCCTAGACCTCTGCCCCTTCTCCCTTGGGAGAATCCTGGACTGAGAACATGGGGTTATGTATGTGCTTATTTTCAGCAGCTCACAGTGACCTTGGACAAGTCTTTTCTCTTCTCTAGGCTTCAGATCCAATCTGAATGGCACAGGTGCCAAACGGGTCATTTCTAGCCTGTGACTCCAAAAAAGCTGTTACAGCTCTTTGTACCAAGTCTGCTCTGCAGACATGTGGCACATTTTGTTATGCTCAGGAAGTGTTTTAAACAGTTTCAAATCAGTCTTTTAACATTTTAAGATTTTGCATAAATATCCAGACGTCCTTTGTCGCCCGGAGCATCTGAGGCTCTGGTGCCCCAGGCTGCATTCCTGCGGGGCCCCAGGGTGGCAGCTGGGCTGCGGTGACCCTTTCCCACACCTCAGGCACCCAATGACTCTGGTCTGCTGGTTCCCCCACCCCACTGCTACAGGAGCTAAAAAGAAATTATTTAGGAAGTTAGTGAGAGTAAGAGTCCTCAGTAAGGTTTCCCTTTTAACAAAAAGCAGCTCCCCCAAATCATTTCTTTTCTAACAAAGAGCAGCCTGTAAAATGGAGCTGCGGACACAGATAAGCAAGCTGGACGCCCGCACGGGTGAGTGTCGGCAGTTGTGCCGATAGAAAACGGCTACCTGGGCTGGGCGCGGTGGCTCACGCCTGTAATCCCAACACTTCGAGAGGCTGAGCGGGGCAGATCACAAGGTCAGGAGATTGAGATTATCCTAGCCAACATGGTGAAACCCCATCTCTCCTAAAAATACAAAAATTAGCTGAGTGTGGTAACAAGTGCCTATAATCCCAGCTACTCAGGAGGCTGAGGCAGGAACATAGTTTGGACCCAGGAGGTGGAGGTTGTGGTGAGCCGAGGTCATGCCACTGCACTCCAGCCTGGTGACAAAGCAAGACAGTGAATAAAAAAAAAAAGAAGAAAGAAAAGGAGAAGGAAGGAAGAAGGAAGGAAGAAGGCTACTTGAGGGCCAGGCATGTTCAACATGGACCTTCATCTTCTCTTTTCTTTGTCAACCACGTGTACAGCAAAGGAGCGGGCAACATGGCACCAGCCAGGTAGAGACGACATCTGCGTAGTGAAAGACGAGGGTGGGGCAGCCAGCTTCTTTGTGCATTATGTAAATGGTACCCCGGTCCAACTAATTTTGGACGCTATGTAAATCAGACACTGCCTCTTCAAGATCATCTGTGAAACCCCGTGCATTTCACCAGGAAACTGGAAGACCCACTGGAGAGCTCCCCTCTGCCTGCAGGAGAAAGAGCTTTTCTCTTTTCTCTTTCTTTTGCCTATTAAACCTCTGCTCTTAAACTCACTCCTTATGTGTGTCCTCACCCTCGATTTCCTTGGCGTGTGGCTCCAAACCTTGGGCATTACCCCAGATACACGACCCTGCTTCACTGCGTCCTTTCCTCTCTAGCCTGAGATGCTGTCACTGCGATAACTCACTTTGCTTGCCCTACTGATCACCTTATAGTCAGGTGGGGTCTTTCTTGTGCCTGTGTCTTTCTCAAGTCAGCATCAGTGGTCAACTATAAGAACTGTTAATTCCAAGAAAAGCCCTTGTACTCATTTCAGTTTGCAATCCTTTTCTCATGAATATTAAAATATTCCTTCAATCTGGGCTTCTTTTCTACCACCAGAAATCCCACCACACCAATCCCATTAATCTGGGCTCAGAGACAGTATTTTCCTTTCTTTTTAAAATAATCTTTGTATTTCTCTCTTTTTTTTATTGTAGTTTAGGTTCTGGGGTACATGTGCAGATCATGCAAGATTGTTGCATAGGTACACACATGGCAAGGTGGTTTGCTGCCTTCATCTCCCATCACCTATATCTGGTATTTCTCCCCTCATTATCCCTCCCCACCCTCCTCACTGACCTGCTGTCCCCAGTGTGTGAGGCTCCCCTCCCTGTGTCCACGTGTTCTAATTGTTCAACACCTGCCTGTGAGTGATACCATGCGGTGCTTGATTTTCTGTTCTTGTGTCAGTTTGCTGAGAATGATGGTTTCCAGATTCATCCATGTCCCTATGAAGGACACGAACTCATCGTTTTTAATGGCTGCATAGTATTCCATGGTGTGTATGTGCCACATTTTCTTTATCCAGTCTATTGTTGATGGACATTTGGGTTGGTTCCAGGTCTTTGCTATTGTAAACAGTGCCGCAATGAACATATGTGTGCATGTGTCTTTATGATAGAACAATTTATAATTCTTTGGATATATACTCAGTAATGGAATTGCTGGGTCAAATGATATTTCTATTTCTAGGTCCTTGAGGAATCTCCACACTGTCTTCCACAATGGTTGAACAAATTTACACTCCCACCAACAGTGTAAAAGTGTTCCTATTTCTCTACACCCTCTCCAGCATCTGTTGTCTCCAGATTTTTTAATGATCACCATTCTAACTGTCGTGAGACAGTATCTCAATGTGGTTTTGATTTGCATTTCTCTAATGACCAGTGATGATGAACATTTTTTCATATGTTTGTTGGCCTCATAGATGTCTTCTTTTGTAAAGTGTCTATTCATATCCTTTGCCCACTTTGGATGGGCTTGTTTTTTTCTTGTTAATCTGTTTTAATTCTTTGTAGATTCTGGATATTAGCCCTTTGTCAGATGGGTAGATTGCAAAAATTTTTCCCATCTAAATTTGTTGCCCAGATTCAATCACAATTAAACATTCATACATAGGGGACTGTGAAAAGATGGAAAAGAGATTAAACACAACGGATTTTCTCAAAAGACTTAACTTCTGTTTTGGAAAACCTAAAACTCACTATAAATAGAGTTCCTCATAGAGCAGAATGTAATAATGGGAAAAGCAATTAGTTATGAATTCTTCAGTGTTTGCTGAAATCTGTTCTGTTTATTGTCTTTTCTTCTCTCTCTTTCTTTCTCTCTCTCTCTTTCTCTCTTTCTTTCTTTTGCCGAGGCTGGAGTGCAATGGTATAATCTCAGTTCACCACAACCTCCGCCTCCCAGGTTCCAGCCAGCGATTCTCCTGCCTCAGCCTCCGAGTAGCTGGGATTACAGGCATGTGCTAATTATTGTATTTTTAGTAGAGATGGAGTTTCACCATGTTGGCCAGGCTGGTCTTGAACTCCTGATCTCAGGTGACCCACCCACCTCGGCCTCCCAAAGTGCTGGGATTATAGGTGTGAGCCACTGCACCCAGCCAATTCTGTGTATTGTATCTTTTTAAAATGATGATAATAATAATAATAATTGTATTAACAAAACACATAACATAAATACACTTCCAAATATTTAAACAGGATGTATAACTCTTTTTGCTCTTTAAACATAATAATCTGTCATATTCCCCACATTCCTGTTATATGTAAGTATAAAATTTACCATCGTGACCATTTTGAAGTCTACAGCTCCATGGTGGCAACATTCACATTGCTGTGCAACAAATTTTTAGAACTTTGTCGCCTTGCAAAACTGAAATTCTGTACCCATGACGCTAACAGCGACGTCTCATTTTCACGAGTCTGCCCACCTCCGGGCAAGCACCTTCTCCTCTCTGTCTGTGAATGTGATTGCACTAGCTACCTTCTATGTGGAATCCTGCAGTATCTGTCTTTTTGTGACTGACTTCTTTCACTTAGCATAATGTCCCCAAGGCCCAGCTACTGTGTTGTCTCATTTAACTCTTAAGGCAATCCCGGGAGATGGGTCTTATCTACAGATGAGCAAACGGAGGCTCCAACAGACGTCCAGTGTCACCTGACAATGTGCAACAAGTCAAGATTTCAAATTCCAGTTTAAATCCCTGTGGCGGGGCTGGACACGGTGGCTCACGCCTGTAATCCCAGCACTTTGGGAGGCCGAGGTGGGCAGATCACCTGAAGTCAGGAGTTTGAGACCAGCCTGACCAACATGGTGAAACTCTGTCTCTACTAAAAATACAAAAATTAGCCAGGAGTGGTGGCCAGGACCTGTAATCCCAGCTACTCAGGAGGCTGAGGCAGGTGAATCACTTGAACCTGGGAGGCAGAGGTTGCAGTGAGCTGACATCACACCACAGCACTCCAGCCTAACTAAATAAAGAATAAATCCCTGCTGCTACCTTGTAGGCCAGGGTTTCTCAAAGCAGAATCTGCTGGGGCGTGGGAGGACACTCCAGCATTACCTGGAAGCTCTGCTGATTTCTACAGTGTATGTAAGTTTTATTTCTATCTTGCTGGCTATCTTTTCCTTTCTGCCTTTTATCTGGGGGAGAGAGTTGGGCTGGCTCAGGTGCAAATACTTAATCACACTTCTCGTCTATTGGTGCAATCTCTCCTGTGATCCGTAGGAATCTGCGCTATTAATGTGTTTCCTTTTCCTCCCCCATCCGAGATTCTTCCTCCTGCCGTCTTCTAAGGCACAGGTGTTGGCTGTAGCTTGAACAGGACAAATATCCTTATAAAGTCTGCCGTGTTGGCGTGTGCATGCATGGGTATGTGTGTGTGTGTGTGTTTCAAGCCACAGATTTAACTCTCTATTTGCCACTGTTCTTATTTTGAAATTTGTTTTGCATTGTTCTTAGTTATACCAAAGTTATTACTTTTCACATTTTTAGGAATCAACAGGTCCACAGATCTGTAAAACATATCACAAAAAGGAGCAAATTCTGTCATCCACTCCTCCTATTATTCTTTTCAGAGATGTTTTCAACACATTTAGCTGAGTTTTAGTATTTATTGTCAAATAGCTAAACAGCATGTTTATCTTATTTCTGTTTCTATTTACTAAAATCATCTGTCATATCCCTAATATTGCTGATGTGCCTTAAGCTTTCTTTCACGTCCCTCTTCCCTGTGTGAGCCCCTTCTGTCCCTCATTCCCACAATCTTTCTAACATACATTTCTTTAACTTGTATTTTAGGTTCAGGGGTCCATGTGCAGGCTTGTTATGTAGGTAAGTTGCATGTGACGGGGCTTTGTGTACAGATTATTTCATCCCCCAGGTGATAAGCCTAGTACCCGAGAGGGAGAGATTTCCATCCTCACCGTCCTCCCTTCACCCTCAGTTAGGCCCGAGTGTCTACTGTTCCCTTCTTTGTGTCCATGTATATTCAATGTCTTGCTTCCACTTATGAGTGAGAACACGTGGCACTGAGTTTTCTGTTCCTGGGTTAGTTTGTTTAGGATAATGGCTTCCAGCTCCATCTATGTCACTGCAAAGGACATGCCCTCATCTGTTTTTTATGTCCCTGTCATATTCCATGGTGTATATGTACCACACTTTCCTTATCCAGTCTACCGTTGATGGACATCGACTTTAATTCCATGTTTTTGCTATTGTGAATAGTGCTGCGGTGAACATATGCGTGTATGTGTTTTTACGGTAGAATGATTTACAGCCTTTGGGCATATACCCAATAATGGGATTGTTGGGTCAATTGGTAGTTTTGCCATGCATCCTTCTAACACACATTTTTCTCTATCAGTATTCTGCTAATTTTTATGAACATACAAGCCCTAAGCTGAAACACCTTTTGCTTCCTTGACTTTTTCTGCTTTCCCTTGAGCTAATAAGTGTTATGCTTTTATTTGCTTAGATATCGGTGCTTACGCTCACATGGTCAGAACAATCTGTTACTCTGTCTATGTTTGCTTCCTGAAGGAGCCTCCTGCTCTGCTGAGCTGCCCCAGCCTGGCTGGGTGCCTAAGGCCTGAGCGCCGCTGCCCCAGGCTCACCCTTCACCATCTTCCCGGCATCCCCCTTCCTCTCCAGGGCTGGATCCCCTGTTTCCCGTCTGCAGAGTCCTTCTTTTTCTCTGTTTGGTGAAGTGCATTCTGCGCTTTATGCTGGGGATTGGGTATGTGACATTTCTTTCTTAGATTTTCATGTCTGAAAATGTCTTTATTCCTACCCCATATTTGATTAAACATCCCGTATGTTCAAATACTAAACCGGCCATCAATCTTCATTTGAATTTTAATGCGCTGATCTATTATTTTGGAACTTCCAGTATATTATTGAGAAAATGGAAATTACTCTGATTCTAATTTTTTTAATGTGGTAGAAATGTACACCCCTGATTCAAAAATTATCAAAGATGCTGGTTTACTGCTAGAGGAAAAGAGAAAGAAATGCGATTGTCTCAAATCCCTAGTCTTCTCGGTACTTTAAAGTTTACCTTGGATTTCCCAGCATTTATTTTTAAAACGCATCTATGTGGTCACATGTGTATTATGTTTGTTACTTCTAGTGGCTACGTGGCATTCCATGGTAAGCACCTATGGTCATGTCCACACCTATTCCTGATTGATGGAAAATTCAGTTGCTTCCGTCTTCCCGCTAACACGCACGGTTACTTACCCACAGCCCAGCATGAGAATGACCCTGGGTTATTTACCACACACAGGACTGCAGAGAAAGGACATATATATCTATATATTCACAATTTAATGTGATTCCACTAATTTGCTCTTTAGAATGACTAAGCCAGATTTATTTTGCCCCCAGCAGTGGCAGGGATCCCATTATGTTACATCCTTACCAACTCTTGGAGTTAATCTATCCTGCTCAGTATCCCCACCTGATGGGCATAAAATGGTATCATGTAATGCTCTCTTTTACATTCTTAGTTTAGTAGTTAGTTTGAATGCATCTTCAACTCTTAGGCTTCTCCTTTTGTAAGTATATTCCTAGGCATTTAGAATAATCCAAGTGGTTGCTTTTTGCAAATTTTATATTTTTAATTTTCATGGGTACATAGTACGTGTATACAACTGACTGCTTTGAAAGAAAGTCGCATCTATTTCAGCATCTTTGCTAGTGTTGATATTCATCATTTCAGCATCAAGTAGACTCTCAAACCAGGACAGCATTGCACAAATTGTAGGGTGTGGGCTCCTCTCTAATGTGGATGTGTTGGGAAGAGGTTGTGAGTGTTCGGTTTGAGAGTTCTGTTCTATCCTACACTGCATGAATAAAGCCAAGTGTAATGATCCGTGTTCACAGCAGTTCTAAGGAGGACTCCCTTTGTGATGGAATAGTGAGGAACAACTGACTGGAGAAGGAGGTCTTTGGGTGGCTGCTAATGGATCGGGAGGAATTCTTGTTACCAAACCGCCATCGCCGCAAAGCACATTGGTGAATGAAGCTAAGAATGGAACTCCATTAGACACGATGAAGCTGATATGAGCACAAGGAAATGATTTACAGTCTGGGGAGGTAAATTAGAATATGAAAGCCTGTAAGCAAAGTAACTTAGACAATAAACAGGTACATAAGTTAGTGAATTTAAGCATAAACACCCTCTCCCAGCTTCCCAAATACCAACTTTTCCTACCACAGTTTGACATTTTTATTGTGATTTTTCAGAGTTTCTGGAAAATGAAAATAACCATCTCTATGTATAATGTGAAATTATTTGCATAGATCATGTTTACTAGTTTTAAGCACTCTTAGTAGCAATTAATTTTAAACTTCTGTGCATGAAATTCTTAAGATAGCTGATATGTGTGCCTTTCCTATGGCTAATGAAAAAGTCAAAGCTTGTTAGAAAAACATTTCATATTTTTGCTGAGTCATCTTTTCTATAAATGTCATCTTTTTCTTTTTGCAATAACTAAACTATAATAGAAAAGAATAGAGTGGGCATGCCTGTCCCTACTTTTGCTCCAGGATAATGGAAAATTTGTATCCATGCAGGCTAAATGATCTGAGTCCTGTGGTTCAGCTGCAGAGACCCCATCACTCACATTGGTGGTGATGCATTGCATCAGTGTCCTGATGAGCAGCCCTGCTGGTCTAAAAAGAGACCCTTTTAGTCCTTAACAATACATTAGATGTCAGTTATTTTATTTTTGAGACGGAGTCTCACTCTGTCACCCAGGCTGGACTGCAATGGCGTGATCTCAGCTCACTGCCACCTCTGCCCCCCTGGGTCCAAGAGAATCTCCTGCCTCAGCGTTGCCAGTAACTGGGATTATAGGTGCCTGCCACCGCACACAGCTAATTTTTGTATTTTTAGTGGAGACGGGATTCCGCCATTTTGGCCAGGCTGGTCTTGAACTTCTGACCTTGTGATCCACCCGCCTCGGCCTCTCAAAGCGCTGGAATTACAGGCATGAGCCACTGCACCTGGCCTGGATGCCAAATTTTAACAAAAACATGTTTGCCTTTCGCAGAATCAATAATAAAATGTGTTTTCTACCCATCAGGTAGTGCTTTAACAGATCATTTGTGTGAATTTGATATTTCAAGGGACAAACACTCCAGAAAATAAATACATGTTAAATACTCATAATTATGGATACCCTCTGCTTATGGTAAAATATATACTTTAAATTTTGCTCTCATCCATTAAAATACAGGCCGGAGAGTGATGCAATGCAGATTTCATAGATAAGACTACGGCTGCCACTAGCACTTCAAAATAATGTGGTTCATGACTTACGAGATTTTATCTGAATCTCCTTTTCCTCCACACTTACTTTGGAAGAATATTACTCCATAATTCATAGTAAATAATGCAAAACTTTGAGGACTTAATAAGTGGTCCTAAGATACAGAGAAATGGCTTCGAAGCAATTTTTCCTTCCATTATTTGTAATACCTTTTTAGAATTCTGGGGTGGATAATATGTTTACACTTTAAAACTTTTGCTTGAACGTAGTGTAATCCATTATCACTGTGTGCTCAAAAACTTAGAACAATAAACACACATGCACACAGAGATCATTAGTGCACTGTGCCTTTAATTATCACAAAGTGGACAGAGGTACACATATGCAATCACCGCCAATGTCAGGAAGCAGACATTTAGGGACATCCAGAAAATGCCACAGCAGCCCCCTCCGATCACTGGCTTCATCCTCCCTAAAGACAACCATCATTTCAAAAGGATAAACTATTTTCCTCATGGAGTCCAATATTGGAGACTTTATTTAGGAGACTCATTCATGTGACTGGGTGTGACCTTCATTCGTTCATTTATTACGTATTCATTTATACGTAATTACATTGTAAATACGTTCATTTATACGTAATTACATTGTATTACGTATAGCTTATCATTGTGTGAATACACTAACGTGTATCCATTTCACTGTTGAGACACACTTGAATTGTTTTCAGTGTGCAGATCTCCTGAGTAATGCTGCAATGACTATCCTGGCACATGTGTTTGTGGTCATGTGTGTGGATTTCGGTTGAGTATAGTCCAAAAACTGAAATGGCTTAACCATGGGGTCTATATTGGGAGGGCCGCCGGGAGGCACTAGCTTGGCCAGATGCGGCCATGGGGAGGCCGGGGACGGGGCCTGTGGATAAAGGCTGCCCCAGAGGCAGTAGCTGGGCCTGAGCAGAGGCCATGGTGATGCCACGAGCTGGGCCTGGAGGGGCCACTGAATGGCGGAGGCTGGGCCCACAAGGGCCTGGTGCAGGCAGGAGCTGGGCCTGCGGAGGCCAGACCTGGAGAGGAAGTTTAGGGCCTGGAATGGCTGCCAGGAGGCAGGAGCTGGCCCGGGAGAGACTGTGATATGCGAGCTGGGCTGAGGACCTGGGCCTACACTCAAGGCCAGTGCAAGGCGAGAGCTGGGTCCGGGGGGTTTGCCACAGGCACGAGCTGGGCCCAAACGGGCCAGTGTGAGGGAGGTGCTGGGACTGTGGACGCAGCTGGGATGCAGGCAGGCAGCCAGGCAGGATCTTGACAAGGGGAAGCTGCCAGCACACAGCAGCTGGTGCTGGGGAGGCTGTAGGGAGTCCAGAGTTGGGCCCGGAGCCCCAGTCCCGCTGGCTGTGGGAGACCCAAGCATTGGGTCCTGAAGTCCACCTCTGCAGGCACAGTTTTTACCCTCCCGGTGGCCCCCCAACATGGGTGCAAAACGTCATTGTGTGGGCCCCTCCAGGGCCAGGTTCTACCACCCAGCAGCTCCCTGAGGCCCAGCGCCTGCCTCCTGTCGCTGTCTCCAGGAGGTCCAGCCTCTGCCTCCCAAGGCCCAGAACGTCCTCCTGGCCGCGTCTATGGGCCCATGTTTTGCCTCCCAGCAGCCTCTTTTGGCTCGGCTCCTGGGGGCCGAGCACGGTGGCTCATGCCTGTAATCCCAGCACTTTGGGAGGCCGAGGCGGGTGGATCACTAGGTCAAGAGATTGATACCATCCCGGTCAACATGGTGAAACCCCGTCTCTACCAAAAATACAAAAAAATTAGCTGGGCATGGTGGCACATGCCTGTAATCCCAGCTACTCAGGAGGCTGAGGCAGGAGAATTGCCTGAACCCAGGAGACGGAGGTTGCGGTGAGCCGAGATCGTGCCATTGCACTCCAGCCTGGGTTACAAGAGCGAAACTCCATCTCAAAAAAAAAAAAAAAATACAAAAAATTGCTGGGCATGATGGCACGTGCCTGTAATCCCAGCTACTCAGGAGGCTGAGGCAGGAGAATTGCCTGAACCCAGGAGGCAGAGGTTGTGGTGAATCGCGATCGCGCCATTGCACTCCAGCCTGAGTAACAAGAGCGAAACTCCATCTCAAAAAAAAAAAAAAAAAAAAAGAGGCTGCTGGGAGGCAAAACGTGGGTCCATAGATGTGGCCAGGAGGAGGATGTGGGCCTGGGGAGGCCGCCAGAAGGGAGGCATAGGCTAGACCTCCTGGAGAGGCTGACAGGAGGCCGGAGCTAGGGCCCAGGGGGCCTTTGGGAGGCAGGAGCTGGCCCTGGAGGGCCCAACCTGATGACGTTTTGCTCCCATGGGGAGGAGATGCCAGGAGGGCAGGAGTTGGGCCTGGAGAGGCCAACTTCAGGACCCAATGCTTGGGCCTGCTGAGGCCAGCAGGAGGAGGCCAGAGCCGGACCAGCAGAAGCCAACTCGGGGACGTCTGGGGCCTGGAGGCGCTCTGGGAGGGCAGTAGCCAAGCCTGGACAGGACAGCATGAGACATGAGCCAGGTGGGTCGGGAGAGCCTGAGTTGAGGGCCTGAGCTTTCGGTCCTACAAAGGCTGCCAGGAGCTGGGTAGGAGCCGAGTCCACAGAGGTTGCTGCAAGGCGTGGCTGGAAGGTGGGCCGGTAGATGCCACTGGGAGGAGGAGCTGGGCCCCAAGAGGCTGACCTGAAGACGTTCTGGACATGGAGAGGATGCCAGGAGGCCAATGCTGCGCCCAGGAGGGCCGCCGGGAGGCACCAGCTTGGACTGAGGAGGCCACGGGGAGGCCGGGGGTGAGGCCTGTAGATACAGGCTGCCACAGAGGCAGGACCTTGGCTGAGCAGAGGTCACGGTGAGGTCACGAGCTGGGTCTGGAGGGTCCACTGAGCGGCGGACGCTGGGCCTGGAGGGGCCTAGTGCAGGCAGGAGCCGGGCCTGGGGAGGCCACCGGGAGGCAGGAGCTGGCCCGGGAGGGAGGGTCCATGAGAGGTGAGGTGGGCTGAGAAAAGCTGGTGCGAGTGAGGACCTGGGCACAGACTCGAGGCCAGCGCCAGGTGAGAGCTGGGTCCAGAGACGTCTACCAGAGGCACAAGCTGGGCCTCAACCGGCCAGTGTGAGGGAGGCGCTGGGCTTGTGGACGCAGCCGGGAGGCAGGCAGGATCTTGGCCTGGGGAAGCCACTGGCAGGCAGTGGCTGGTGCTGGGGAGGCCAGAGCTGGGCCTGGAGAGGCCACTGTCAGGAGGGAGATGCGCCTGAGTGAAAAAACATCTTGAGTAAAAAAACAATCTTAAGTAGAACTTTTTGTTAGATAAGCCCCCCTTCCCTTGACCTGCTCCTTCTGCTTCTGTAATAATCTGCTTACTGCCCCTGACCCTAAACTGGCATAAAAATGTTGATTGCCCTTTGTTCTTGGCCGAGAGGTTTGAGCTCTAGCTGACTCTCAGATGCCAGCATAAAGGTGGACTCTCAACAAACTCAGTGCATGGCGCATCTGTTTAAACTCGCTAGGGCATAACACTATGAGACCATTTAATGACTGTCACTTCTTTGGTAGGCTCTAAGCCCTTCCTCCACTTGGTCACACAAGTCTATGCAATCCCACCACACCCACATGGCGCTCCTCACTCCACACACGATGGGTGAGGTATGTGAATATGTGACCATATTTGACACCTCCCTGCCTTTACTCATATTTGAAACAGGTTCCCTTTCTCTTTTCGCTTTTGGTAAGTGAAGAAGATCATGTTGTGGGGCTTCTGTTGTGATGGTGATTAATTTTTGTGTTTAAAGATGATCATGTTCAGCACTCCAGGTTGGGTGACGGAGTAAGACTGTCTCAAAAACAAAAGCTTAAATGGTTTTCTCTGATGGAATTTAGAATACTTGGCTTTTGCTTTCTCGTTGATCTTTAATGAGACAGTAACTGGATATGTCATCCTTGCTTCTTCCCCAAAAATGCTCAATAACTTCTCATTTTATTTTTCTTAGTATTAAGCCCCCAATGACAGGGTCCTTGTCAGACCCAATTTTGCACATCTAACACTTATACTAAATAAACGTTTGTTCAATAAGCAAATCTAAATATTAATTGTAAATATAAAGAAGTCATGATGAGACGGGAACAAAAGGCCCATCTTCATCAAATTAATCTCTTCTTAATTTGTTTCTGCAGATTATCTTACCTTTTAATAAAAATTTAATTCAGTTGCTCACTTGACTGATGTTTTCCAGCCTTGGAATTCCATATCACGAGGGATTTCTGAAAGGAATGTTTTCCAGTAGTCCTTCCACATACAAATCATTTGAATGTGCTTCAGAGTTTTGGTCTTAAAAGAGATCTTCAAAGATCCTAAAAGATAAAACTTTTTTTTAATACCCTTAGGAAGAGAGAGAAAGAAAATTATTATAGAAAATAAAGAATACAACCTAAATAGCATTTTTTTTTTTTTTTTTTTTTGAGATTGAGTCTTGCTCTGTCACCCAGGCTGGAGTGCACTGGCATAATCTCAGCTCATTGCAACCTCCACCTCCCAGGTTCTAGCAATTCTTCTACCTCAGCCTCCCAAGTAGCTAAGATTATAGGCACCTGCCATCATGCCTGGCTAATTTTTGTATTTTTTAGTAGAGACCGGGTTTCACCATTTTGGGCAGGATGGTCTCAAACTCCTGATCTCAGGTGGTTCGCCCATCTCAGCCTCCCAAAGTGCTGGGATTACAGGCATGAGCCATCGCACCCAGCCTGTAAATACTATTTGGAAGCAGCCTTTTGCTACTCCCTGCTGGTGACCTTTAATAACCCTCCTCCATTGCTGCTGCACACTGGCCCATTCAGGCTACACTTTCATCTGCACTGCAACCACAAGATCGATATTCTTTACCCCTTCAACCTTGTAAGCATGCTATTTTAAAAGAAATAACTTTCCACAAAGAATTCATGGAATGTGAAATAACAATAGTAAGTAGAGGCTGGTTTAGATTAAAAGAGGCATAATAACCAAGTTAGCACAAGAAGATTGTTTGGATCCAGATATAAAGCAAACAATGAGCTGACACCATAAAATCATTTTTAGTTTTGTCAGATGTGATGAGATAGTGGCTGTATGGGGATGTGCACTGAACAGGTAAAACGATGTGAAGACTGTGATTTGCTTTACGATATTCTTGCAAAGGGAGGAAAAGAAATAGAACAAAATGTAGGACAATCTTAATGATCACAGAAATCCAGGAATGGGTATTTTAGTGTTCATTGTACTATTTTCTCTACTTCTGAATAGGTATAAAAACTGTAATTTAAAAATGTAAAAAAGAAAAAAAAAAAGGCCAGACACCATGGCTCATGCCTGTAATCCCAACTCTTTGAAAAGCCAAGACAGGGGCATCACTTGGGTCAGGAGTTCGAGACCAGCCTGGCCAACATGGTGAAACCCTGTCTCTAGAAAAAAAAAAAAAAAAAAAAAAAAACTGGGTGTGGTGGCCGGCACCTGTAGTCCCAGCTACTCATGAGGCTGAGGCAAGAGAATCGGTTGAACCCGGGAGGCAGAGGCTGCAGGGATCTACTGCATTCCAGCCTAAACAACAGAGTGAGAATCTGCCTTAAGAAAAAAAAAGTAAAAAAGAATTTACTAATCCCTGCTCTAAAGCCACATCCAAACAGAACTCTAACGAGAAACATTCAAGCAATTTACGTGATGCTATTTATATACAGATCTCCCATGCACCTCTGAATGTAACATTTAAATATTTTGCAACATGATGGCTGAGAGTGGCTCAAACCTGGGCATGGTAGCACATGGCTGTAGCTCTAGATACAACTTAGGAGACTGAGACAGGAGGACAACTTGAGCCCAGGAGTTCTAGCCCAGCCCCGAAAAATAACACGACTCTGTTTCTTTAAAAAGAAAAGTCAGGGAGGCTGGGCGCGGTGGCTCCCAGCACTTTGGGAGGCCGAGGCGGGTGGATCACGAGGTCAAGAGATTGAGACCATCCTGGTCAACATGGTGAAACTCCATCTCTACTAAAAATACAAAAAATTAGCTGGGCATGGTGACGCGTGCGTGTAATCCCAGCTACTAGGGAGGCTGAGGCAGGAGAATTGCCTGAATCCAGGAGGCGGAGGTTGCGGTGAGCCGAGATCGTGCCATTGCACTCCAGCCTGGGTAATAAAAGTGAAACTCCATCTCAAAATAAAATAAAATAAAATAAATAAATAATTTAAAAAAAAAAAGAAAAAGAAAAGTCAGGGAGCTGTCAGGGAGCTCACTGATAATTTATTTTGGTGCTATCAACAACTGCTATCAAAACACTACTACAAAATCCAAAATTCTATCTATTGCCAGACCTTTCTCCTTACTTCCGAACTCATTTACCAAACGGCCTCCCCCACCTCCGCAACTCAACTTGAATGTCAACTTGAAATTAATTACTTAATTTCTTTGCTATTAGATTGGCTTTCCTCTAACATCTAAAGACTTGTCTTAAATTCTTACTTCATGTTATTAGCATCAAATCTGAAGGGATCTAGTGTAGGAGCTCTTTGACATAAGAAACATGTGTTTTTGAGAAATCACACAAAGTGAAATAATTATCATAGCTGTAAAAAGAAATATGCCCATAAATAAACAACAGTAAAAGATTAGAGGCTTTCAGTCATACTAGAGAGTGACGTTAAATCAAATTATTCTGTTAATTCAATAAGAAAATATATAAACCTAATTCTGACAAACTTTCTATAAAACAAAAAAGAACCCTTTGTTGGGGTTGAGAGTGAAAACTGCAAGTTTTAGAAAGAGGTGAGACCAGCTGCAGAATGTGCTCCTCACGCATCACCAAGGCTGTCCCGATCGCACCCTCTGCCTCAGTATCCCCCTTATTCCACTTAATTCTTTCCCAGACCACAACCCCTTCTTACATAGTAAATATCTCCTACTTACTACACATTTCCCCACCGGATTAAATGCTCCAGAATGCATGGGGCAGGGCACCGTCTCCCACAGCGCCCAGTTTCCAACACCTGACTCACAGGTACCAAATGACTTCAGGATTATGAGGTTGGAAGTAGTGATTATTTCCTCAATACTTGCAGTGGTTCACAGCAAAGAAAATCCTAAGATTTCCTTTCCCCTTTCGGGGACCATAAAGAAAGCAGCAATACCGTCAGAGGCATTTGAACCAGAGCAACTCCATCTAAAATAGGAGCTGGGTAAAATGAGGCTGAGACCTGCTGAGTTGCATTCTCAGATAGTTAAGGCATTCTAAGTCACAGGGTGAGGAAGGAGGCCAGCACAAGATACAGTGCATAAAGACCTTGCTGATCAAATGGGTTGCAGTAAAGCGGCCAGCCAAAACCAAGATAGTGAAGAGAGTGGCCTCTGGTCGTCCTCACTGCTACTACACTCCCACCAACACCATGACAGTTTGCTCAAAAGGGGAAGCATACAAATCATCCATTCCTGGCCGGGCACAGTGGCTCACACCTGTAATCCCAGCACTCTGGGAGGCCAAGGTGGGTGGATCACCTTAGGTCAGGAGTTTCAGAGCAGCCTGACCAACATGGTGGAACCCCTATCTCTACTACAAATAAAAAAAATTAGCTGGGTGTGGTGGTGCACACCTGTGATCCCAGCTACTTGGGAGGCTGAGGCAGGAGAATCACTTGAGAACCTGCTTGAGAAGTAAACAAGACAGGCATGATCTGCGCTGTCAGGGCCACTGTGCTGAAGCAGGAGGAAGAAGTCAGCCAGCAGCGCTCTGTGAAAAATGAAAGGAGGATGAATCAGTGAGCCTGGAGGCTGAGGTGAGACGGTGCTCAGTGAAGACCTCTCCAGCCTGGTGACATTTCAACTGTGATGCTAATAGAAAGGAGAAGCGCAGAAAGCCCTCCACTAACAGCATTCCACAAACACCAGCCCTCAGCGCAACAGTGCCAGGAGGCTGTGACCTGAGAGGAAGAGAGGCACACAAATGACCAGAGTGGCTGGCACAGAGCAAGCGATCCACAGAGGGCATGTGGGAAAAGCAGAGGAATGGCAGAGAGCAGCTCACCCATGCACCTGCAGATCCAATCAGGGGCTGTGAGGTTTCTCCAAGTACAGTGGAAGCCACTACAGATGACAGTCCAGAGAATGACAGGCTCCACCTCCTGCTTTCAATGAGCCTGACCTGGCCGTTCTGTGGCATGGCTCTAACTGGGCACTGGAGGGCAGTGAAGGAGGATGGGGTAGAACCCGGGCTTTGTGTTTGGGCAGAGTCAGCAGGCCTTGCTAGGCTGGATATGGGAAGGGAGACAATCATACCTCAGGGTAACTCCTGGGCATCTGGCTTGGGCAGCTGGTAGACCCTGAGAGGAGCTCACGGAGAGGGAAATGGGGACTTTGCCTGGGACACATGAAGCCTGAGGAGGGGTCAAGCAGATATGTAAATATAGAGGTCTGGTATGAGGAGCATCTTCAGGGCCAGGAACGAGAGTCTCAAAGACACAGACAATATAATATTTTCAAGAGGTGGGCAGGGTGGGATTATCTGTAAGTAAGACACAGTAAGAAGAGAGAAAGAGGCTGGGCAAAGTGGCTCATGTCTGTAATCTGAGCACTTTGGGGAGGCCAAGGCAGGTGGATCACGAGGTCAGGAGTTCGAGACCAGCCTGGCCAACATGGTGAAACCTCATCTCTACTAAAAAAATAGAAAAATTAGCCAGGCATAGTGGTGGACATCTGTAATCCCAGCTACTCAGGAGGCTGAGGCAGGAGAATCACTTGAACCAGGGAGGCAGAGGTTGCAGTGAGCCAAGACTGTGCCGCTGCACTCCAGCCTGGGTGACAAGAGGAAGATTCTATCTCAAAAAAAAAAAAGAAAGAAAGAAAGAAAGAGGGCTCAGGATGAAGCTGCCGGCTGGCACTCTCCAGTGTAGAGAGGACAAGGGCAGGGGCCTCAAGAGACTGAAAATGAGACAGAGAGGAGCCAAGAAAGAGTCCACAAGATTTGAACATTTTTATAAAAAATGGGGGGACAGAGAACAATAACCTAGAATTCTGCTGAGAAGCAGAATAAAAATGGGGCAGAGAGCAACTCTGGGTGGCAAAAGGTGTTGAATAACAAATTAAAACTAAGTATTTTGAAAAGTTGATGAAGTATTTAAGGAACACGATAGAAAAGAAAGGTTGGCTGAGGTTGTACCTTCAAATGCCCAGTGGTGGCTACGGCCAAAGCTCTCTGTTACTACAGAGTGGCACCCAGGCACAGGCAAAGCCCAAAGAAAAGAGGCTTCCCAATGGTGTCAATCCTCCTGCAGAAAACCTTTGACTGTACAGAAAAATCTACTCAGTAAAAAGCATATGTGGTTCCATTACCCGACTCTCTCCTCTTAGGTAGGATTAAAATTTCCATAATCTATGCCTATTAAAAACTGTAGGATGGCCAAGCATGGTGGCTCAGATCTGTAATCCCAGCAATTTGGGACTCTGAGGCAGCTGAACCACCTGAGGTCAGGAGTTTGAGACCAGCCTGACCAACAAGGCATAGCCCTGTCTCTACTGAAAATATAAAATTAGCCAAGTGTGGTGGTCATGCCAATAATCCCAGCTAGTTGGGAGGCTGAGGCAGGAGAATCACTTGAAACTGGGAGGCAGAGGTTGCAGTGAACTGAGATCCTGCCATTGCACTCCAGCCTGGGTGACAGAATGAGACTCCATCTAAATAAAAAAACAAAAAAGTCAGAGAGTCCAGGTGTAGTGGCTCATGCCTGTAATCCCAACATGTTGGGACGAGGGGGAGTCAACTCAGGTCAGGAGTTTTAGGCTAGCCTGGCCAAAATGATGAAACCCTAACTCTACTAAAAATGCAAATATTAGCCAGGCATGCTGGCAGGTGCCTACAATCCCAGCTATTTGAAAGGCTGAGGCAAGACAATCACTTGAACCTGGGAGGTGAAGGTCGCAGTGAGCCAAGACAGTGCCACTCTGCACTCCAGCCTGAGCAACAACACTGAGACTCCATCACCAAAAAAAAAAAAAAAAGAGAGAGAAAACTGGAGCTGAGTCCTACTCATTGTATTTACCTTCCTAAGATAAAACATTGTAAAGAACATTCCCACCAGGTGTGGTGGCTCACATCTGTAATGCCAGCACTTTGGGAGGCCAAAACGTGGGAATCACAGAATGAGGAGTTCAAGACAAGCCTGGCCAACATGGTGAAATCCACCTCTACCAAAAAAATACAAACATTAGCTATACATGGCGGTGTGCGCCTGTAATCTCAGCTACTCGGGAGAGTGAGGCAAGAAAATGACTTGAATCCCGGAGGTGGAGGTTGCAGAGAGCCACTGTACTCCAGCCTGGGTGACAGAGCAAGACTCCATACAAAGAAAACAAAACAAAACAAAACAAAAGACATTACTCAGTAATATACTTTAAAGGAGGAAAAAAAGGCTTACCCAATTGTTTTGCAGAAAAGCTGATCCACTGTCTTTCTTAGTTTGGTGATTCTGGCACATCATTCTTCCTTTATTGTCGAAATCAAAAAAATACAAGTTTTCTCAATGTAATGGGTTTACTAACCTGGGTTGTTAAATATTATTATTATTATTATTGTTTTAAGATGCGGTTTCACCATGTTGGTCAGGCTGGTCTTGAACTCCCGACCTCAGGTGATCCATCCCCCCTTGGCCTTCGAAGTGCTTGATTACAGGCGTGAGCCACCATGCACGGCCTAAATATTATTATTATAAAATAGGCAGTATTTTTTATTTCCTGAGACTAAAACTATTTCTAAGATTCCAGAATGTACTTATTACTGAAACAATGCTAACACTGAACAAAAAAAGGAAGAACCAGACATTCATTAAAGCTGGAAAAAAGCAGAACTCGGTGTGCTCAACAACAGCTACCAGGCCAGGCAAAGTGGCTCACGCCTGTAATCCTAGCACTTTGGGAGGCCAAAGCAGGCAGATCACCTGAGGTCAGGAGTTCAAGACCAGCCTGGCCAACATGGTGAAACCCCATCCCTACTACAGATACAAAAATTAGGCAGCCACGGTGGCAGGTGCCTGTAATCCCAGCTACTTGAAACATGAAGTAGGAAGATTTGCTTGAACCCAGAAGGTGGGAGGATACAGTGGCAAGCTGAGATCATGCCACTGCACTCCAGCATGGGCGACCCAGCAAAACTCCATCTCAATAAATAAATAAACAAACAGCTAGCAGGCGACATTTGCTATGAGGAGACTAGGGACATGATCTTGCTGGCAATCCTCCCATTTTAGTAAATCTAAACAGTTTAATTCCATTCTGTTTTGCCCCCATACCACGCCAGAGCCAAAACTGGTGAGAAAATCAATTCTATTTCTTTGAAAACACATCTAACAATGAAGACATGACATGCATGGCTGCATACTCTAAAAGGAAACCTTCTTATGTTCTGGGTATCATGAGCATTTGATGAATGCTTGTTCAGTTGACTGGTGTAGACTTGAACAATAAACTGTTCGATGCGCTACACCAAATAAATCTTGCATCTGAGAAGTAGGACAAAGATTGTTATTTTACTGCTGTCTACCCATTAATCCAGCATCCACATGTATTTATAATGGGTTAATACAAAGAAAATGAGTTGACTGTTTTAGAGAGTATTAGAATTTTGACAGCATGAATTCTCTTATCCTGGAAAACAATTAATAGTTAGAGACATATTATTTCATGTGGAAGGAACCATTAAAGAAATCAATGTTAATCATTAAATAATTATTGCACATAATCTTCTCATCTGACTTAAGACTGAAGACGTACCTCCTGAAGCTGGTTTATCAAGATGTAAATCTCCAGTTATTAAATTCATAAGTTCATGTCTGAAAGGTGAGAATATTTAATATTCACTAGGCAATATTTAGCAAAGTAATATCCATTAGTACATATTTAATATTTAATCACCAAGGGTGGTTTTGAAAAGAAAAGACAGGCTGGGCACAGTAACTCCTGCCTGTAATTCCAACACTTTGGAAAGCTGAGGCAGACAGATCACAAGGTCAAAAGTTTGAGATCAACCAGGCCAACATGGTAAAACCCCATCTCCACTAAAAATACAAACCTTACCTGGGTGTGGTGGCAGGCACCTGGAATCGCAGCTACTCAGGAGGCTGAGCTGGAGAATTGCTTGCACCCAAGACGGGGAGGTTGCAGTGAGCCGAGATCACATCACTGCACTACATAGCCTAGGTGACAGAGCAAGACTCCCTCTCAGAAAAAAGTTAAGAAAAGACAATCTGAATGCCTGAGCACAACTAAATCTTCAGTTGAGGTTTCTAAAGAGTAACAAAAAAAAAAAATTGCAAATTGTCTCCTAAGTTGCTTCACGGAGCATGTGTCCTCACAAGTAAAGTGGCAACTTGGCAACACACAGCTCTTTGAAGCACACTACAAAATCTTAAATGGAATCCTTTAATATTGCATTGCATTCAAGGCTATCTTCCTCTACATATCTACAAAAACAATCATATATTCCCACATATGCTATGAAAATCTCAGGCCTAAAAGCAAGACATGGATACTCTTTTCTTCAGCAAAAGTAGCACAACATTGTAAAAGAAAATGTAAGTTGCATGCCAGTCAGGTGTGGGCGGTGTTCATGTTTCAAAAGCTAACACTGGCATGACTGACTCAAAGTTGGACCCAGATAAATTAAGAAGGGGAAGATGAAAAATACATAAAATAGGCTGGGCACAGTGGCTCATGCCTGTAATCCCAGCACTTTGGAAGGCCAAGGAAGGTGTATCACAAGGTCAGGATTTCGAGGCCAGCCTGGTCCCTATGGCGACTGAGGCAGGAGAATTGCTTGAACCCAGGAGGCAGAGGTTGAAGTGAGCCGAGATCATGCGACTACGCTCCAGCCGAGGCGACAAGAGTGAAAACTCTGTCTCACAAAGGAAAAAACATTCCTTTGGGAAGTCCTTCTACATAAAGATCTTCAACATGAGACTGGAGAAAAGGGGAATAGGATCATCAACAGACCATTGGCTTTTACTGTTTGAGCTATCAGGACAAAAAGAAAAAGGGAGATCATTTAAACACAATCTGTATTGCTCTTTAACTTTTTATTTTTCAGATGGAGTCTCGCTCTGTCGCCAGGCTGAAGTGAAGCAGCACAATCTCAGTTCACTGCAACCTCCGTGTCCTGGGTTCAAGTGATTCTCCTGCCTAAGCCTCCTGAGTAGCTGGGACTACATGTGCCCGCCACCATGCTCAGCTAATTTTTATACTTTTAGTAGAGACAGAATTTCACCATGTTTGCCAGGATGGTCTCGATCTCCTGACCTCGTGATCCACCCACCTTGGCCTCCCAAAGTGCTGGGATTACAGGCATGAGCCACTGAGCCAGGCATTGCTCTTTAACTTTTATAATTTCACCTTTACTTCTGTTATTGTAATTCAGTCCAAAGAAAAACAGTGTGAGGAAAATAAAAATAACACCAAAAATGCTAATATTCTGTTCATCAAAGTTCGCAGTGAAATATCCCACTACAGCCAGGCAGGGTGACTTACCCCTGTAATCCTAGCACTTGGGAGGCCAAGGCAGGTGAATCGTCTGAGGTCAGGAATTGGAGACCAGGCTGGCCAACATGGCAAAACCGCATCTCTATGAAAAATACAAAAATTAGCCAGTTGTGGTGGTGAGTGCTTGTAATCTTAGCTACTTGGGAAGCTGAGATAGGAGAATCACCTAAACCCAGGAGGCAGAGGTTGCAGTGAGCTAAGATCACCCCATTGCACTCTAGCATGGGTGACAAGAGCAAAACTCCAGCTCAAAAAGAAAAGAAAAGAAAAAAGAAAAGAAAAGATAGGTAGATCCCATTACATTAAGGCAATGTAGATACAGCCAGACTTTCTACAGAAATCTGAACCACATTATAAAGCGAGAAAAACATACCAGCTAATATTATTTAATACATACAGTACTAAATGGAAGAGGTAATATTTTCAAAACAGAAACACAGTGTAACCTTATTGGACTTGTAAAAATAATTTTTTTTAATAACGGAAACAGAAGATTCCCTGAACTGCAACTTTTAAGCTAGCATTTATTTACTCAAGATTCAACTAATATAACAGCTATAAAAAGTCAAGAGCTGGGCTGGGCATGGTGGCTCATGGCTGTAATCCCAACATTTTGGGAAGCTGAGGCAGGCAAATCACCTGAGGTAGACCGTTCCAGACTAGCCTGACCAACATGAAAAAAACCCATCTCTAATAAAATATAAAATTAACTGTGGCATATGCCTGTAATCCCAGCTACTCTGGAGGCTGAGGCAGAAGAATAGCTTGAACTCGGGAAGCAGAGGTTGCAGTGAGTCGAGATTGAGCTATTGCCCTACAGCCTGGGCAACAAGAGCAAAACTCCATCTCAAAAAAAAAAAAAGTCAAGAGCTACCCAAGTAGGGGTGGCTCACACCTGTAACCCCAGCACTGTGGTAGGCCAAGGTGGCTGGATCACCTGAGGTCAGGAGTCCGAGACCAGCCTGACCAACACGGTGAAACCCCATCTCTACTAAAAATTTAAAAATTAGCCAGGCATGGTGGCACTCACCTGTAGTCCTAGCTACTAGGGAGGCTGAGGCAAGAGGATCAATTCAATCTGAGAAGTGGAAGTTTCGGTCAGCTGAGATCACACCACTGCACTCCAGCCTCAGTGAAAGAGCAAGACTCTGTTTCAAAGAAAAAAAAAAAGAAAGTCAAGAGCATGGGGAGTATTAAAATCAAACATAACCAACAGTTCCCATCAAAACAGCTCCATTTTTTTGCTATCATTGTGTGTTAAGGTCTATCTGCTAAACACTGATATTAGTACTAATGTTTCAAGTGCACTGTACAGCACATTAGTGCTTAGATTTCATATCCTTTGCTGTACACTAAACTTGAATATCATACTTTCGTATTACAAAAAAATAACTTTCCCTAAGGCAATTACCATTAATATTGCTTTAAAATTATAAAATGTGAAGATTGTTTTTATAATTTCACTTTTTATAATTTCACAACAGATGAACATTGTTGTCTTTAAACAAAATAATCTAATAAACCACCATCACAACAAAAGCCCCACAACATAATCAGTTTCAACTTATAAAAGCACTGACATTTATAAAAATTGTCAGTCAATTTATAAAACAGGGAATTCATAAAACTTTAATAGCAAATGATTTTTACTCAGAATAGTACTAAATTAACAATATCATAAAAACATAGGCCGGGTGTAGTGGCTCACACCTGAAATTCCAGCACTTTGAGAGGCCAAGCCAGGTGAATCACTTGAGGTCAGGAGTTCAAGACCACTCTGGCCAACATGGTGAAACCCTGTCTCTACTAAAAATACACAAGTTAGCTGAGCATGGTGGTGCACGCCTATAATCTCCGCTACTTGGGAGGCTGAGGCAGAAGAATTGCTTGAAACCATGAGGCAGAGGTTGCAGTGAGCCAAGATCTCATGCCACTGCAGTCCAGTTTGTGCAACAGAGCAAGATTCTGTCTCAAAAAATAAATAAATAAGTAAATAAAAACATAAGGAAGACGCATTTATTGTGTATTTATATACCCGGTATTATGTGAAGCACTGTAGCATGTTATCAAATCTTCGAGACAGATCTTCAGTTCTCACGACCACAAAAGAGCACACTAAGGCTCAGACAGGATGAGAGACTTGGCCAAGCTGACCTCATCATCTGCCCGCCTTGGCCTCCCAAAGTGCTGGGATTACAGGCATGAGCCACCATGCCCGACCTAATACCCCATTTAACAAAGCAGATAAAGAGAAACAATTAGTTAAAAAGAAAAACAATATTAATTAAATCCCCAAGATCCAGGGCTTTGCAATAAATATGTAAATAAATCCCCAATATCCATGCTGAAAGTTTCAAAGAAATGCTAACCGATAATTTAAGAGATACGACTTTTCCTTAGCTTTGCAGTAATCTAGAAACAAAGAATGTTTCTAATATTTAGACAGACACTACAAGATGAACAGCGACTCCATTGTGTAAACACTCATGAACAAAGTATTACAGGACTTTTCCAGTTTAGACATACCATATTTTCTTTCAGATAATTCTTCGATGTGTTTACATAGATCAGTGATACGATCATTCCATTTCTCTGAAAATTGAGCAAAGGTTGATTGTCAATAATACGTCCCTATTTCAGAGCAACATTAACATATGATGACTTATTTCCTGTATTTTACATCTCGACAGTCCGTATCATTTTACTGCTTTTGAAAAAATTTTTCCCTTTTTTGGTGGTTCCTATAATTAGTTTAATTGGACACTGTAAGAGAAGTTTGAAAGTCTAGTACCTCTTTTTATCCTTTTAATTTCTGAAAAGGAGGAGGGCAGAAAAGATCAATCAAATTAAATAAGACAACAAGGAGGCCACAATGAGAATGTCTCCAAGGGGCTTTTAGCAAACTTCCTAAAACATGTCTCAGCTGTGTGGAAATAAGACTTTACAGCAGCCAGCGAGGTGATGCAGGCCTGTAATCCTAGCACTTAGGGAGCAGAGTTAAGTGGATCGCTGTGAGCTGAGGGCAACATAGCAGAAACTTCTGTCCCCTCCCCCACCTTCCACTACCCCCTCCATTTCCCCATCTCCTCCAAAAATACAAAACTTAGCCAGACATGGTGGCAGGCACCTGTAGTCCCAGCGACTCAGGAGGTTGAGGTAGAAGAATCACTTGAACCCAGGAGACAAACGTTGCAGGGAACGGAGACCGCAGTCAGCCTGTGCAAAAGAGCAAGACTCCATCTCAAAAAAGAAAAAAACAAGTTTAAGAGGAACCCCAAAGCAAAAATCCCAACCCTTTTTCTCCCAATCACTGAAACACCAGGAAGGTGTAATAGTTTTGCAGCACACCTGTAATAGGCTGACAGTGACCCTCCAAGATGCTCATAACCTAATCCCAGGAACTGGTGAACATGACCTCATATGGTAAAAGGGACTTTGCAGATATAATGAAGTTAAGGATTTTTGGCAAGGAAGATTATTCTGGCTTGTCACAGTGGGGTTGATGTACTCACCCAGATCCTTGTCAGAGCAGAGCAGGTGATGGAGAGCGATGGGAAGTGTAGTGATGGAAGCAGGAACCGCGAGTCATTCAAGAAGAACAGCACAGCTGAGGAGTGCAGGACGCCTCCAGGGCCAGGAAACTCATTTTCCTGCAGAGCCTCAGAAGGTCCCTGCCCTGCTCCCACCTTGAGTCAGTGGGACTGACTTTAGAATTCTGGCCTTCAGAACTGTAAGGGAATACATCTGCGTTGCTTTTTTTTTTTTTTTTTTTTTTTTGAGACAGAGTTCCACTCTTTTTACCCAGGCTGGAATGCGATGGCACGATCTCGGCTCACTGCAACCTCTGCCTTCCAGGTTGAAGCAATTCTTCTGCCTCAGCCTCCTGAGTAGCTGGGATTACAGGCATGCACTACCACGCCCAGCTATTTTTGTATTTTTAGCAGAGATGGAGTGTCTCCATGTTGGTCAGGCTGGTCTCGAACTCCCGACCTCAGGTGATCTGCCCACCTCACCCTCCCAAAGTGCTGGATTACAGGTGTGAGCCACCACGCCCAGCTACGTCTATGTTGTTTAAAGCACTAATTGTGTGGTAATTTGTTGCAGCAGAAACAGGAAACCAGTATCATAGCGAAGCCTCAAAACCCACCTGAAGAGGCTGGGTGCAGTGGTTCATGCCTGTAATCCCAGCATTTTGGGAGGTCAAAGTGGGTAGATCACTTGAGGTCAGAAGTTCGAGACCAGCCTGGTCAACATGGTGAAACCCCATCTCTGCAAAAAAACTAGCTGGTGTGGTGGCACATGCCTGTAATCTCAGCTACTCAGGAGGCTAAGACATGGGAACTGTTTGAACCTGAAGAGGGGGAGGCGGAGGTTGTAGTGAGCCAAAATTGTGCCACTGCACTCCAGCCTGGGTGAGAGAGCCAGACTCCATCTCAAAACAAACAACCCCACCTGAAGAAAGTTTCCAGTTCTGTCAGCAGTCCCCCACCCAACCCCCATCGGTAGACATTTCTTCTTCAGGATTTTTTTTTTTTTTTTTTTAAGATGGAATCTCACTCTGTTGCCCAAGCTAGAGTGCAGTGGTGTGATCTTGGCTCCCTGCAAACTCTGCCTGCCTAGATCAAGCCATTCTCCTGTCTCAGCCTCCTGAGTAGCTGGGATTAGAGGCAAGTGCCACCACATCTGACTAATTTTTGTGTTTTTAGTAGAGACATGGTTTTGCCATGTTGCCCAGGCTCTACTCAAACTCCTGGCCTCAAGTGATCTGTCTCAGCTTCCCAAAGTGCTGGGATTACAGGTGTGAGCCATGGCACTCAGCACTCACCAAGGCCTTTGATAGCATGCTTTTCCAGGTGATCAGTCCTTGTCTGGTCTGGCTCTGCCACACTCTCCACCACACCAAGGTGGAATCCTTAGCTACTTTTCAGAAGAGGAGAGTGTGTACCTTAATCCCAGCTCAGTATGGTTCAGATCTGCATTTAACTCATGGAACCTGGCTGCTCCCCAGGCCCTGGAGAAAAAAAGGGTCTCTCTGTGGGTATGATACAGAATGAGCCAAGATCATGCCACTGCACTCCAGCCTGGGCTACAACAGCGAGATTCCATCTCAAAAAAACAAAAACAAAACAAAACAAAAAAAAAACAGACTCCATCTAAAAGAAAAACAAAGACAAAACAAAAACAAATGTGGCATGGCAAAGAAAATAATTACTGTGTTAAAGACAGTTTCACACAAAATAAAAGACAATACAATAAGCTGTCTTTTTAGATTAGTATAATTGTTATTCTTATTTTACAGTTAAAAAAATGAGCTCAGGGCAAGTGTGGTGGCTCACACCTGTAATCACAGCATTTTGGGAGGATAAGGCAGGTGGATCATGAGGTCAAGAGATCGAGACGATCCTTGCTAAAATGGTGAAACCTCATCTCTACTAAAAATACAAAAATTAGCTGGATGTGGTGGCACGTGCCTGTAGTCCAAGCTACTCAGGAGGCTGAGGCAGGAGAATTGCTTGAACCCAAGAGGTGGAGGTTGCAGTGATCCAAGATGACACCACTGCAAAAGAGCAAGACCCCGTCTCTAAAAAATAAAAAATAAATAAAAGAAGTAAAAGAGAAACAGGCTCAGAGAATGTTATTTGATTGGACCAGGTTGCATCTCTGGACGGTGAAGCTGAGATCAGACTTCATGTGTAACTCCCCTAGCCTACCAGGGTACCTCTCATAAAGGGAAGACATACAAATTTGGCCTAATATACAAAGATGCTGGAACAGTCAATTCTACATACAGTACTTCCATGTTCATCAAGGGAAACCTTAAGGGAAGGTGAAATGCTTCTAGAAGGGCCTGAATACCAGTGCCCTTCCTTGTTGCCTTTGTGCTCTTCCTCCAAGGGTAACAGTGACCTGAAATTACTGACTGTTCCAATCAATGGGAGAAAATGGTACCAAGGTCACCAACATCAGCCAAATTCACTTGAGGACCTATCGGTGTGCTTTGACAGACAAAACGGCTTTCGTAAAGAACACTGTATTTCAGAAAAACAGAATCACATTAACAACTAATAACACTGGAAAATGCTGGTGTGTTGAATGCTACTTTAGAAAAATATGCTCAAATGTAGGAAAAAATTCTGATAGAAAACTACGTATCAATTATCTAGCTAGCTATCTAGAGACATGGTCTCATTCTTTTGCTCAGGATGGAGAGCAGTGGGATGATCGTAACTCACTGCAGACCTGCTCCTGGCCTCAGGTGATCCCCCTGCCTCAGCATCCTAAGTGGCTGGGGCCACAGGTGGACACAGTTACACCTGTCTCTTTTTCACTACATTGCCCAGGCTGGTCTCAAACTCTGGAGTCTCACTCTGTCACCCAGGCTAGGGTTCAGTGACGTGATCTAGACTAACTGCAACCTCTGCCTCCTGGGTTCAAACAACTCTCCCAGCTCAGCCTCCCGAGTAGCTGGGACTACAGGCATGTGCCACCACATGCGGCTAATTTTTGTAAAAATTGGGTTTCATCATGTTGGCTACACTGATCTCGAACTCCTGACCTCAGGTGCTCCACCTGCCTTGGCCTCCCAAAGTGCTGGGATTACAGGTGTGAGCAACCAAGCCGAGCCACAGACTTTGTTATTAAATAGCCTAACCCAAGTGGGGCGCCGTGGCTCACACCTTTAATCCCAACAACTCTGAAGGCCAAGGTGAGAAGATGGCTTGTACTCAGGAGTTCGAGACCGGCCTGGGCAACACGGGGGCAGGACACCCCCATCTCTACAAAAAAATACAAAATATTAGGTCAGGCACGCACTGTGCCTGGCTAAGTTTGTATCTTTTGTAGAGATGGGGTTTTGTCGTGTTGCTCAGGCCGGTCTCACACTCCTGATTCCAAGCCATCCTCCTGCCTCGGCCTCCCAAAGTGCTGGGATTACAGGGCCCAGGCAGCCTCAATTTTTCTTTAAGCAGTCCCCCAATGTCGCACGCTTGGATAGTTTTTTTTAGTTTTTAAGACAGGGTTTACCTCAGTCTCGCAGGCTGGAGTGCTGTGGTAGGATCACAGCTCACTGCAGCCTTGAACCTTGGGGTTCAAGTAGCTGGGAGGCTGAGGTGGGACTACAGACATGGGGTCACACCACTTTGCCAGGCTGCCCTTGAACTCCTGGCCTGAAGGAAACGTCCTACCTCCCCAGGGTCCGGACACACTTTTTCTATTTTTGACCCACATAAACACTATGCTGGGTTGGAGTTTGTTACCTACCCTTCTCCAGCCAGCAGCACACAGGACGCAGCGGGAGGTGAAGGTTACCGGGCTCTGCTCTGCGGAGAAGACAACGCAGCTCCCAGACGACACACCTCCGCGTGAAGGCGCCAACGGTCCACCTCCGTGACGTCACAGCTCCTGGCAAGGGAGGGGGTGCGTCCGAGCTCCTCCGCGAGGGAGGGGGGGTGTGTCCGAGCTCCCCGCGAGGGAGGGGGTGTGTCCGAGCTCCCCCGAGGGAGGGGGTGTGTGTTCGAGCTCCCCCGCGAGGGAGGGGGTGTGTCCGAGCTCCCAGCGAGGGAGGGGAGGTGTGTCCAGCTCCCCGGGAGGGAAGGGGGTGTGTCTGAGCTTCCAGCAACGGAAGCGGGTGTGTCCGAGTTCCCGGAGAGGGAGGGGGTGTGTCTGAGCTCCCTGCAAGGGGAATTTTTTGTTTTTTGTTTTTTGTTTTTTTGTGTGTTGCAAATACCTTTATTGGAAGGCATTTTCAGAATACACTGCCTTTCACGAAGCATTTTGAGAAGGAGAGAAGAGGCACAGGAAAGCTCACTTGCTCCATCAGCATAGCAGCGCCTTCACTTAAATGATGTATTTGAAGCTGAAGGTGCTGTCACAGGACAGGCGTTTGCCTTTGCATCTCCCGCACAAATCTTGACGGTGGGGCCGTTTACGATCCACGTGGGGAAGTTTTACTGGGCAGGAACATTTAGTTTGTTTATACCTTTTACAGGCGATATCCTCCACTCCTTAAGGGTTTTAAGACTTCTGACAGGTTCTGCAAAACTGTTTGAAGTAAACCTTGTTAGTTCCCTGTACACACCACACATAAGCACTCTCCCATCGGATGTTGCAGTCCTTGCAGTGGTAATAGCCATATTTCTGCTCTAAGAACTGGAAGCGCAGCCACTCCTCGAGCGGCTCCAGGCTCCGTAGTGACTGCCTCTCTCCAGCGGCGGCCGCCTCCCACCTCATCTCTACCAAAAAAAAAAAAAAAAAAAAAAAAACTACACAACAAACTTAGGCACGGTTGTGCATGCCTATAGTCCCAGCTACTTGGGAGGCTGAGGTGGGAGGATTACTTGAGCCTGGAAGTTGAGGCTAAAATGAGCCAAGATGATGCCACTGCACTTCAGCCTGGGTGACAGGGGGAGATCCTCATATCTTTAAAAAAAAATGACTGGGCGTGGTGGCTCACACCTGTAATCCCAGCACTTTGGGAGGCCAAGATGTGTAGATCACTTGAGGTCAGGAGTTCAAGACCAACCTGGCCAACATGGTGAAACCCAGTCTCTACTAAAAATACCACAAAAAATTAGCTGGGCTTGGTGGCAGGCACTTGTAATCCTGGCCTCTCAGGAGGCTGAGACAGGAGAATTGCTTGAACCCAAGAAGTGGAGGTTGCAGTGAGAGGAGATCCTGCCATTACACTCCAGGCTGGGCAACAGAGTGAGACTCTGTGTCAAAAATAAAAATAAAAATAGGCAGGGTGTGATGGCTCACCCTTGTAATCCCAGCACTTTGGGAGGCTGAGGTGGGTGGATCACAAGGTCAGGAGATCGAGACCATCCTGGCTAACATGGTGAAACCCCATCTCTACTCAAAATACAAAAATTAGCCAGGTGTGGGTGGCATGTGCCTGTAGTCTCAGCTACCTGGGAGCCTTAGGCAGGAGAATACCCTGAACCCAGGAGGTGGAGGTTGTAGTGAGCTGAGATTGCACCACTGCACTCCAGCTTGGGTGACAGAGCGAGACTCTGTCTCAAAGAAAATAAAAATAAGCCGGGCGCGGTGGCTCATGCCTGTAATCCCAGCACTTTGGGAGGCCGAGGCGGGTGGATCACGAGGTCAAGAGATCGAGACCATCCTGGTCAACATGGTGAAACCCCGTGTCTACTCAAAATACAAAAAATTAGCTGGGCATGGTGGCACGTGCCTGTAATCCCAGCTACTCAGGAGGCTGAGGCAGAATTGCCTGAACCCAGGAGGCGGAGGTTGCGGTGAGCCGAGATCGCGCCATTGCACTCCAGCCTGAGTAACAAGAGCGAAACTCCGTCTCAAAATAATAATAATAATAAAATAAATAAAAATAAAAAAGGGAACCAGTTGTATACTCAGGTGTGTACTGCATGTTACTATTTAGGTTAGGTTAAAACTTACAGCTGTGGCATGTGTCTGTGGACATGTGGTAAAAATTTAAAGATGTGTCATGGATGAGGGTGTAGGGGCAGATAGAATTATTTGCAATATTTTCTTTCTTATAAAAAGAGCATTCTGGAGCAAACATGGGAAAATGCAAACATTTACTTATTTGTAGTCTTCAGTGACATTTATTTTTTGGTTTGATCTTTTCATTTTTATTTTTTTGGAAGCAGGGTCTCACTCTGTCACCCAGCCTCGAATGCAGTGGTGTAACCTTGGCTCACTGCAACCTCCACCTCCTGGGCTCAAGTGATCCTCCCACCTCAGCCTCCCAAGTAGCTGGGACCACAGGCACACACTACCACGCCCGGCTAATTTTTCTGTTTTTTGTAGAGAAGGGGTTTCACCATGTTGGCCAGGCTAGTCTCAAATTCCTGGGCTCAAGTGGTCCTCCCACCTCGGCCTCTCAAAGTGCTGGGATTACAGGCATGAGCCACCACACCTGGCCTTCACGATTAAAAATTAAATAAACTTGTATAAATGAACTTTGAATTTCAGGTGATATATTAGATTTTGAGAAGTAGAATTTATGGGGATGAGGTCCTGAGATTTTTGTTTTTATGAGGCAACGTCTCACTCTTGCCCAGGCTGGAGTGCAGTTGTGTGATCATAGCTCACTGCAGCCTCCAGCTCCTGGGTTCAAGTGATCCTTCTGCCTCAGCTTCCCAAGTAGCTGGGACTACAGGCACGCTGCCACACCTGGCTAATTTGTAATATATTTTGTAGATGTAGGGTCTTGGTCTTGCTATTTTACCCAGGCTGGTCCCAAATTCCTGGCCCCAAGCAATTCTCCTGCCTTGGCCTCCCAAAGTGCTTGGATGAGGTGTGAGCCACCATGCCCAGCCCAAGATCCTGAGACTTAAGGCTTCATTGGGTCTTTCCAGGTAATGATGGCCCAGGCCACAGGAGATAGTCTGAGGCCAAGTGCTCCCGACGTGGAGGACTTCGGCCTGGTGAAGCCACCTCACCCACCAGCCCATGTTGCTGTGAAGAGGAAGCGAGTCCTTTGGGAGAGCCAAGAGGAATCCCAGGACCTCACGCCAACTGTGCCCTGGCAGGAGATCTTGGGGCAACCTCCCGTCCTGGGAACCACCCAGGTAAGGTGCATGACTGTGACACAATCTGTCTCTGAGGGCTCTGCTGCACAGCCCAGGGAGCCCGAGACATGTCCTGACCCCTAGGGAGGCTGCTTTTGACAAAGTTGCTGCAGGCATTCCTGTCTCACCACTTGCACGTTGACTGTGCTCACCATCTGTCCCAGGAAGAGTGGCTCGTCTGGCTCCGGTTCCACAAGAAGAAGTGGCAGCTGCAGGCCCGGCAGCGCCTTGCCCGCAGGAAGAGGCAGCGTCTGGAGTCAGCAGAGGGCGTCCTGAGGCCTGGGGCCATCCAAGGTGGGCCTGTCACTGGGCTGGGGAGTTTCTTGTGAAGAACTGCCCGTAGCATCCTGGACCTTCCATGGCAGATTGTGCAGGTGTAGACCTTGATCCAAGGGGGAGGGCAGTGGTTCTGCTGAACCCCAGGGACAGGGTGTCCAGCTGGGCCCTGGGGTCCTGGATGGGAGGGTTAGAGCGGGCCTGGAGTTTCCTGCCCATCGTAGGGACGCCTAAGGCCCTGTGCTGGGGGCTGGAAGCTACCTGGGAGGTGGCCCTGTCTGTGTGTTGCAGTGTGTCCTGTGACATGCTGTCTGTCCGCCCAGCCTTTCAGATCAGCGAGACCAGCCATCCCGGCCTGTTCGGGCTGTGGGCGCTCATTGGCAGTGACTTGCACTGCATCAGGCTGAGCATCCGCCGTGTGTTCTACGTGAACCAGCGAGTTGCCAAAGCGGAGGAGGGTGCCTCGTATCGCAAGGTAGGGAGGCAGCTGGTGCTGGCCTCTGCAGTCATCTGCCTGGGCAGCTTCTGAGGTGGCGTTCCATGATCTAGTGTGGCCTTGTGCCTCCATCTCCTCAGTGCTTCATTGGGATGTTGTAGGAGTTCCTCAAAACAACGTGTGTGAGCACTGAGTACAGAGCCTGGGGCGGGCGAGTGCTAGGGATGGAGCTGCTGGGGTCCTTATCATGAACAGCTTGTCTGCCTGCAAGGTCCATGAATGGCATTGATTAGAGGTCGTGAACTCTGTCCCCAGTGAACTCTGTCCCCACAGGCTCTTTGATTAACAACTTTATTGGGATGTAAAGTTACATGCCATCCAACTCACCCATGTAAAGTGCACAATTCAATGGTTTTTAATGGCATGACTATTGCCAGTCAATTTTGACATTTTCTTTTTTTTTTTTTTAATTTTGCTGTAATTCCCCGGATCCATGTGCAGAACGTGCAGGCCTGTTACGTAGGTAAACATGTGCCGTGGTGGTTTGCTATTGACCCCGTCACCTAGGTATTAGGCCCTACGTACATTAGCTATTTGTCCTGATGCTCTCCCTCCCCTCTTCCCCCATTTTGACATGTTTATCAACCCAAAAAGAAACCTCGCATCACTTAGCCGCCACCATCCTCCTACAATCCTCAGTAGCCATTGATCCACTTCCTGTCACCATGGGTTTGCCTGTTTGGGCATTAGATATAACTGGAACCCTACGGTAGATAGTTCCTTGTGCTGGCTCCTTCCACATGTGGAAAGTCTTCCAGGGTTTTCGTGTTGCCGTGAGTGCTCCGAGGCTCTGAGGTGGCATCTCGGCCTGAACCCCATGTTGTTAGTAGATCAGCTCTACTGAAAATACAAAAAATTAGCCAGGCATGGTGGCAGGCGCCTGTAGTCCCAGCTACTCAGGAGGCTGAGGCAGGAGAATCACTTGAACCCGGGAGGCAGAAGTTGTAGTGAGTCGAGATCGTGCAACTACACTTCAGCCCAGGTGACAGTATGCGACTCTGTCTCAAAAAAAAAAAAAAAAAAAAATCGTTGAGGTATCTTCACTCTTTTTTCAGTGTATTTCAAAATCCAGCACGTATTTTACACGTAGGCACATCCCTGTTCAGATTTGTCGCCTTTCAGTCACTCAGCAGCCCCGTGTGGCTGGTGCTGCTCTAGAACTGAGCCTGGCACGTGGCAGGTATATAAAACGTTTGCTGATGCTGTCCTGGTCAAGGCTGGTCCCTCATGGGCCTCCACTGCCCGACCTGGGAAGGTACACCTAGGCCTTTTTGCCACTGAAGAGAAAGGCAGGGGCTGGTAAGTCCCAGGCCAGGGCGTGCCGAGGAGTCTTGACCTCAGAGCCAAAAGGACCTGAATTAGAATCCCAGCTGTCTACCTAGGGCCCCTTGTGTATAAAATGGGCTAGTCCTCTGAAATCCCAAAACCAGGAATAATTAAATGGGTAACTCTGGCCGGGCACCATAGCCCACACCTGTAATCTCAGAACTTTGTGAGGCCGAGGTGGGCAGATCACTTGAGGTCAGGAGTTCGAGACTAGCCTGGCCAATATGGTGAAACCCCATCTCTACTAAAAATACAAAAATTAGCCAGGCTTGTAGGTGCACACCTGTAATCCCAGCTGAGGTAGGGGAATCGCTGGAACCAGGGAGGTGGAGGTTACAGTGAGCTGAGATCACACCACTGCACTTAGCCTGGGGTGGCAAAGCAAGACTCTGTCTCAAAAAAAAAAAAAAAAAAAAAAGGCAGGTAGCTCCGGGCCAGTTAGCATCAGCGGGATGCTTGTCAAAAACCCAGCTGCCTGGGAATTTGAGTTTTTTAGCAAATGGCCTCTGATGACTCTCGTGCCTGGCCAGGTGGCCCCATGTCAGGAGCCTGGCAGGTAAAAGAGGCCGCACTGGGCTACCCGGCAGCGGAAGCCGCCATTTCTTACCTCTCCGTAAGAAGAGGTCTCGGAGGCCACGTTGAAGGAGATGCTGCCGGAGGTCCTCAGCACTGACTTGGATGCGATGCTCGGCTGCCCTGAACAACTGCGGCTCTTCCTCCTGGCCCAGCAGAAGGTGCCCTCTAGGCTCAAGAAGCTGGTGGGATCCATCAACATATTTTCGGATGAGAATGTTCCCAGGTGTAAGGGAGGTGGGTGGATTTGCCCTCCCTGGGGCCGTGGGACTGCATGTGGCCAAGCCCAGATTGGCTGTGTGGCCTGGGGGTGCCCCGGCTGCTCTTGGCACCCTGGCCCTTGCCGGTGAGGCAAGCGTTCCTGAGTCTCCTGTCCCCCACAGGCTGGTGAACGTGCTGAAGATGGCAGCCTCCTCCGTGAAGAAGGAGCGTAAGCTGCCCACCGTCACTCTGGAGCTGCTCCGCCTGGCACTCAAGGAAGACAAGTTTCTGCGGTTCTGGAAGGGGGTGGTGGAACAGGGGCTGCTGAAGCTGCAGTTCTGGCCAGCCAGGTGCGTGCAGCACGTGGCCTCTCTCAGCCCTATTCCCTGTCTGTGAAGTGGGGCTGGGCCACCAGTCCTGAGGTCCCTGCAGGGGGGCCAAGGGCTCTGACCATGCTCTGTCCCACACCCCCTCTTAGCTACCTGTGTTTCCGCCTGCTGGGCACTGCCCTGCCCCTGCTGACCAAGGAGCAGCTGCAACTGGTGATGCGGGGAGATGTGATCCGCCATTATGGGGAGCACACGTGCACGGCCAAGGTGGGCACCGCCCGTGTAGCCCAATGCTGCCAGAAAGGCTAGGCAGGGGCTCTCCTTGCCAAGAAGAGGAGAGGGCACCTCAGGGGCCTGGCCAGAGACCTGGGCATCTCCGCTGTCTGGGTAGTGAGCTGCCTGAACCCCTTCCTCTCTGACAGATTGTTTTGAGTTGGAGTTTTCTCTTGTCGCCCAGGCTGGAGGGCAATGATGCAGTCTCTGCTCACCGCAACCTCTGCCTCCTGGGTTCAAGCAATTATCGTGCCTCAGCCTTCTGAGTAGCTGGGATTACAGGTGCCCACCTCCACCCCCAGCTAATTTTTGTATTTTCAGTAGAGACAGGGTTTTGCCATGTTGGCCAGGCTGGTCTCAAACTCCTGACTTCAGGTGATCCACCCGACACGGCCTCCCAAAGCGCCGGGATTACAGATGGGAGCCACTGCGTCCAGCTTCCCTCTGACAGTTTTGAAAAGGAGCGAGCCCCCTCTTAGGTGTGGGTAACCAGCGGGCTGTTCAGACCTCCCTCCACCCCCACCCATGTTGCGGTGATGAGAACCGTAGTCATGACCGTGTTTGAGCACCAGTGTGCCTGGTGCCCAGTCAGCGCTGCTGGGCTTACTGTTCTCAGCAGCTCATTTTATCTTTGCAGCACATTTCCAAGAGCTGTCATTCTGGGTGAGGGGCAGACTTGAAGCATCAGGCAGTGGTTAAGAGCCTGGGTAGGACAGTGGCGTGCACCTGTAGTCCCAGTTACTCTGGAGGCTGAGGTGGGAGGATCACGTGAACCCAGGATTTCAAGGCTGCAGTGAGCCATGATCATGGCACTGCACTCCAGTGGCACAACTGGAGTTGTCTTTTCATATTAAAATGAAAAGAGCTTGGGCTATGAGGCCGGACGTGGCCCCTCTGGGAGCCCTCTGACCCTGAGGAGTTTTATTCTAGGCATTTTTGTGTCTCACTTTACTCACCTACACAATGGCAGTAATGGCCAAGTGCAAAGGGTTGCTAAAATGCTAAGCTGCCAGACAAAAACACGGAGCGCAGGTCCTGGAAGCGCGTGAGAGGTGGTTGGGTTCAGTCCCAAAGAGGACACGGCTAGGAATTGGCAACATAGGCCTTGAACCCGGGTCAGCCTAGTCTCTTAACTACCACTCTGCCTATGTGTTGAGCCAGGAAAACAGGCCATCCCCACCCAGCAATGTGGCAAGAGGGGCCTTCTGGGGCCAGAGGCACTGAAGCTGGGGAAGTCGGACCCGGGGAGGCCTTGACGCCAGACAGAAGCACTGGGGTGACCAGGAATGGAGCAAGCTCAGGCTCAGCCCTGCTGTGTGCAAGGGGAGACCCTGGGCCTCGGTTTAACCGTAAAGGCTGCAAGCTCGTGGGCTCAGCACCGTGCCTAACTCTTACAGCTCCCAAACCAGTTCAATTTCGCCCCTGAGATGGAGGAATACGTGGGCACCTTCCTAGAGGGATGCAGAGATGACCCTGAGTAGCAGCTGGCCGTGCTGGTGGCCTTCTCCTCTGCCACCAACCACGGCCTCCCAGTGGTGCCTACCTTCTGGCGGGTTGTGCGGTTCCTGAGCCCTCGGGCCCTGCAGGGCTACATGGCCTGGCTGCAGGGCATGTTTCTCTAGCCGGACCTGGACTCCTTGATTGACTTCAGCACCAACAACCAGAAGAAAGCTCAGGATGCATCACTGCACGTGTGAGTGGACCGTGCGAAGGACCCCTCCTTCAGGAGTTAGCTTCCCTGACCTGCAGAGTGCAGTGACCCCACCACCCCCGCCCAACGGTGTCCTGGCTCTAAACCATGAGGGGAGAGAGGGGAAGCACCGTAGCTCTCAAACACAAGGCCTCAGTTTCCTTGTGAGGTCCTGCACTGGCAATTGGGAGGGGGAGAGCTTGGTTTTCTCTCTCTGAGATCAGTTAAAGGAATGTCCTATTTTTTGCCAGTTCATTCTTTTTTTGTTTTTTTTTGGATAGAGTCTCACTCTGTGGCATAAGCTGTAGTGCTGTGGCATGTAATCTCAGCTTACTGCAAATTCTGCCTCCCAGGTTCAAGCGATCAAGCGAGTCTCTGCCTCAGCCTCTCCAGTAGCTGGGACTACAGGCACCCACTACCACGCCCAGCTCATTTTTGTTTTTTGAGATGGAGTTTCGCTCTTGTTGCCCAGGCTAGAGTACAATGACACGATCTCAGCTCACTGCAACCTCTACCTCCCGGGTTCAAGTGATTCTCCTGCCTCAGCCTCCCAAGTAGCTGAAATTATAGGCGTGTGCCACCATGCCCAGCTAATTTTTGTATTTTTAGTAGAGATGGGGTTTCTCCATGTTGATCAGGCTGGTTTTGCAGTCTCAACATCAGGTGATCCGCCCACCTCAGCCTCCCAAAGTGCTGGGATTACAGGCATGAGCCACCGCACCCGACCTTAATTTTTGTATTTTTTGTGGAGATGGGGTTTTATCATGTTGGCCAGGCTGATCTCGAACTCCTGACCACAAGTGATCCACCTGCCGCAGCCTCCGAAAGTGCTGGGATTACAGGTGTGAGCTACTGGGCTCAGCCCGCTTTTGCCAGTTCTAAGTGGCTCACGTGACCTCTCCCCTGCACCCCAGGTTTGAGCGAGCTGTGTTCTGGCTGTGGAAATGGATCATCCTCGACTGGTGAGCCTTGTGGACAGCCTGCACCTGGAGATGGAGGAGGCCTTGACGGAGCAGGTGGCCAGGGACAAGAGGTGCTGGAGCTTCCCACAGGTGGGTGGTCAAGGAATTGAGCCCCTCGTCCTGATTTGTGTCCTCTGGAGCCAGAAGCCTTTGGGTTGAGTCATCAGTGGGGAGCATGCACAAGGGGACTTGGGAATTCCTCAGGAGCCTGTAGGGAAGGGGCCCAGGAGGCACCCCAGCTGCAGGCGCCTAAGAGGTTCGGTGTGCTGTGCATGCCCAGCAGTGAGCCTTTGCCCATGGGTGGCATTGGGGAAGCCTGCCCCACACCTGCCTCATCTGTACCCGAGCAGAGCCTGGTGCTCACCTCACCCTCAGCGTGCCCGGTTGCAGGAGGTGGCTGCACTGGCCCCGTGTTTGCAGGAGCAGTGGCGTGACTCGGCCGTGACCACACAGCCTCACGTCTCTTGGTTCCTTGAGAGGGGCACTGATTCTCTCTCCCCAGCTCGGGTTGAGCTGTGTTCAGCTGGGGATCCAGCCCTTCCTGGCCCAGCCACCTCCAGACTTGCCCGTGAGGGCCCTGAGAACTGTACCCAGAGCAGAAGGGGACAGAAGGCCTCCCCTCCTCCTCCCGGCCTTGAACCCTGTGTGGTGCCACCAGGGGAGGGGAGCCCGTGGAAACAAATGGCCGTGAACAGCGCCGGCTGCTCTCCCGCCCGCCCCAGGTTTTGTTTGTTCCACTCGTTCTTCGTCACAAAGAAGCCCACATCCCAGATCCCGGAGACAAGGCAGCAGCTCTCCCTCCCTTTGGAAAGCCAGGCCCGAGAGGCCGTCAGCAGCGCCTTCTTCAGGTGAGCCTGGGGCGGCTCGGGAGAGGTCCAAAGGTGGGAAGGCCTTGAGGACGCCTGCTCCCTGCAGTTCCCCTACGCTGGGGACAACGGCCAGGGAGTTGTAGCAGGTCCTGGAGAGGTGGGAGACCGAGCCCTGGGGAGGGTGGAGGGAGGCGGCTGTATTCACTCATCGGTCTGGTGACCAAGCCCTGCCCCTCGCCCAGTCTGCTGCAGACCCTCAGCACGCGGTTCAAGCTGGCACCGGAGCAGACCCGCGGCGGGCAGCCCTGGACTTACCACCTGGTGCAGTTCGCAGACCTGCTGCTGAATCATAGCCACAGCGTGACCCCCGTGACACCCCTCACTGCGCAGCAGCACCAGGCCTGGGACCGGTGAGCGGGTGGGATTTCCAGGGGGTGGGCAGGACACTGCGGTCTGATGGCAGCCAGGGCCTGAGGATCCGCCTGGCTCCCTACAGGATGCTGCAGACTCTGAAGGAGCTGGAGGCCCCCTCCTCAGAGCCCAGGGCTGCTGCCTTCCAGCATCTTCTGCTGCTCATGGGCATCCACGTCTTCCAGGTACTGTGGCCTGGGACAGAGGGGCCGTGAGCCTGGGGTCCTGTAGCTATGAGGGCTATGGGGGGAGCCAGGAAAGGCTTGGGGAGTTATGTTGGGAGGTTTCCCTAGCCAGCCTCGTCACGGGTGGAATTATCACCCAAGGAAACATCACTCTGGCCCCTTGGCAGGCACCAGCTGGTGTCCTGAGCTTTCTAGGCAGGCCTTCTTAATCCCCGAAACTTGAGGCAGACTCCGCTTCTCCATGTTTGACATGGGGAAACTGAGACTCAGAGGCAGAGTAGCTTGCACTGTACCCTCCGGCTGTGGGAACACCTTCTGGCCACGGGGTCTCCCTGTAAGTTCTTCCCATCGGGAAGCCCTGACCACATTCAACACTCAGTACCCTGATTCCTTTTTTGTTTGTCTGGTTTTTTTTTTTTTTTTTTTTTTTTTTTTGAGACAGAGTCTCACTCCATCACCAGGCACTAGGCTGGAGTGCAGTGGCAGGACGTCAGCTCACTGCAACCTCCACCTCCCGGGTTCAAGCAATTCTCCTGCCTCAGCCTCCCCAGTAGCTGGGACTATAGGTGCGCACCACCACGCCCAGCTAATTTTTTTTGTATTTTTAGTAGAGACAGGGTTTCACCATGTTGGCCAGGATGGTCTCGATGTCTTGACCTTGTGATCCACCCGCCTAGGCCTCCCAAAGTGCTGGGATTACAGGCGCGAGCCACCGCGCCTGGCCGTCTGTTTGTTTTTTGAGATGGAGCCTTGCTCTGTTGCCCAGGCTGGAGTGCAGTGGCGTGATCTTGGCTCACTGCAAGCACCGCCTCTCAGGTTCAAGCGATTTTCCTGCCTCAGCCTTGCGAGTACCTGGGATTACAGGTGACTGCCACCACGCCTGGCTAATTTTTGTATTTTCAGTAATGACAGGGTTTCGCCATGTTGGCCAGGCTGGTTTTGAACTCCTGTAAAAGGATTTAGATTAATTGTAATCAAAGTTGAAGTTATATCATATTAATACCAATATAGTAAATTATTTAAAAAATGGCAAAAATACTAACATTTAAAGGTATTAGAAACTTTTATTGTAGAATTACAATTCTACAATAAGAAAAAGTTTAAAGCCTTACTTAGAGTGGCTAAAATTTATGTCATTTTAGAAAAGGTACAAACTGCCTTTCACTTTTAATTTGTTATAATCATTGCTTTTCAGGTCAGTGAATATTTCTACAACATAATTTTAATGTTTATGCAATATTGCACTGTATGCATATAGATATTTTATTTAAATAATTACAATATGTACACATTTATTTTCCTTTATTTTGGAATTTATAGATATTGTGATTAACTTTCATATAACTAGTTATTTTCACAGCCTGGATATAATGATAGATGTAACATTTCTAGGTCAAATAGTTTACACATTTTTAAGGCTTTACATCAATCCTCTTTTGCTCTCTGGGTCACTCTAATTATTCTGTTATTTAATGAAAGCAGTACTATTCCTCCTTATTCTCTCTCCACTTGAAATACCTGGTTAGACTTGAAATATCTAGAGAAACATCTGGTTCTTTTTACTTTTTTTCTTTTAAAATTCAGAATGTTACGAATTTCAGAACCTTCTCTAACATGACTCCCATCTTCTAAGACTGCTTCCCATTTTTTGGATTCCTCCAAAAACTAAAAACCAAAATCTGAACACAATAGTAAAGACATATTTAGAACAAGATCTACTGAGGTTAATATTTCCTAAGCACTATTATATATGAAATTTGGTCACCAGGAACAGAATGTCTTATTCTGGTTTTCTAAAGTAATGAACAAAAGTGTCTGATATAAAAATACATACGACCTGAAGATAAAACAGGATTGTCAACAAAATCTAAAATGGGAAATTATAGAATGGTGTCAGGGAGGAAAAACTTTGCCCCTGTCCTCTTAGGTTCAATGTTCAGTGACCTATGAGTTAAACTAACAAAAGATAGATTGGCAGGAGAAAAGGCATATGATTTTTATTAATATTTTATGTGTATAGAATTCATAGAAAAGAAGTAAATCTCCAAGAAGTAATTAGACTTGTGGCTTAAATACTGTTTTAACAAAGGAAAGGGGGTTTGGGCTTCAAAGGATGACCATTGTGGGAAAGTGAGTAAGAAATATATGGAGGAAATTAGTGGACGATAAGGGTTATTTTAGTAAAGTTTTTTTATGCACACTCATCTCAGTGCCTACTGTCAGGGAATGAGTCATTCTCCTTTTCCTGGTGTGGTAGAGAAAACACTCACACAAGGGAAATGTATGCCACCTTCAGAAAGGGAAATTTATGCCCTACTTTCAGTTAGAAAAAAAGGAAGGCAGAGAATTCTTCCTACATTTGCTGATTCTCCATTGCCTTCAGCTCAAAATAATTCTTTTACCGAAGTAGCATATTTTGGGAGGCATATTCTGATTCCCTTCGATGGCTCTGTTCGTAGAGAGAGACCTGGAAGGTCTCATACCAGGCAATCTACAAGGCAGCTCTCAGAAACTTAGCAGTAAAATTTGTGAACAGTTGGCTCTGACTGACTCATTGTCCATTATGGCTCCTTCTGCCCACTTTGGAAATGGCTAGAAGTTATTAAAAAATTACTCTTCCTCTTATTCCTTTTTTAATGAAAATAAGTTTAGGAACATCAGTTTTCATTGAATGAATTCTACATTTTATTTTCTAAATATCACAGCAAGCGTTTACTCAGAGCTGCCTTGTTTTGTCAGCTAACTCCTTGCTCTCACTGTCATTCTCCCCTTCACAATGCACAAATACTACTTTGCAGGCAACAGTCAAGCCATCAGCTTGGCCATTAAATTACCTGCCACTCTCCAGTTTTTCTGTATAACCCCAGACTGCCCCCTTAGCTCTCCATGAGGCAAATCTCTCAATATAACAATGAATGGAAAGAGTTTTGGGCCATATCTGTCAGTTCAAGGTTACAAAGTCTTGAAAGCAAATTCTGGGCATTGTTCTTCAATGCTCTCCATCCTACCTTCACTGTCTTCTACATTCTCTGCTTAAGAAAAAAACATCTTGGGGAAAGGCATGGAAAAGAGACTTCTATTGTAAGTTGACTGCAATTCAATATTCCTGGAACACAGAGCACTGGGGACAGCAACAGATCTGTAGATGGAAAATTAAATAGGCATCTAATCTTGGATGGCCTTTGTGCCATGCCTTTGGCAGGGGGAAGCCATTGGAGAGTTTTAAGCTGCAGAGTGACACGCTCACGTTTGCATTTTAGAATGATCACTCCAGTATTCCCTCAGCAATGGCAGTCAGGAGAATGAGAAGTGATGAGAGCTTGAGCTAAGCAGTTTCTGTGGGGAAGGTGAGGAAGTAAAGCTTTCCCGAGACAATGAGGACAAATAGTTAAGTGGGCAGTTTAGTGCAGGGTCTAGGAGAGGGAATAGAGGCGGGGAGAAAGCATACAATGACTGGCCTGGCCTCTGATGACTGCGTGGGTACCATTTGCTGAGAAAAATCTACTGGGAAAGACTCACAATTGGGAAAAATAAATTAAATTTTATTTTGCTAATGTAAAGCTGAGGAGACTTTGTTGTATTTAGGTACAAATATCTACTATATAGTTAGATACATAAAAAGGATAGTTAGGGATGACATTGAGATTTGGGAGCTGTTGGGGTGATAAGGGGAGTAGTTAGTGAAGTCACAAGTGAGAATTCTCCCCACCCTTCCCTTCCCAGATTCCCAGGGTGTCTTTTGATATTTGTGATATTGAGTTTGATATTGTAAAGAATACATTGATTTTTTTTTAAGCTGTGTATATTATTTGACATAATACTATGGAATCTCAACATACGGCTCTTCCCTCAACATGCATTTTTCTTGAAGTTCTCTGATTTTCCGCTTCCATATGCCAGCTTCCTCTCCAGATTTGCTGCTGTCTTGCTTAGGTCTCTAATCATGGTCACGTTGGAAGGTTCTCTTTTGCCTATCTCTCAATTTTCTATTTGTCAAATACTCTTTTCCAGTTTACTCTGATTTAGTCAAGTACAGCTTCCAACAGCTTTCTGAGAAAGGAGTTTGTGAAGCAAATTTATCAAAGACAGTGCTGTCTTTTATGTTTACATTTGATTACTTGAGTATGGAAATCCAGATTGGAAATAATTTGGTATCAAATCTTCCCAGACATTCTTGTCTTCTCAATAATAAGGTGAAGTTGTGAAGTCCAATGCTATTATGTCTTTTGATCATTACTCTTTCACTCCAGAAACTTTTAGAATCTTTTCTTCCCCCTTTATTATTCTGGCATTTCATGACAACATGTGTCTGTTTTGCTGAGAACTTATTTGACTGTTTCAATCTAAACACTGATGCCCTTCAGTTCTGAAAAATAATGTCAAATTATTTTTAAATGATTTTTTAATTTGTTTTACAATAGTCTGTTAAGGTCATATAACTTAGAAGGTGAACTTTCATTTTCTATTTTTTTATTTCTTACCTTCATAAAAGTTTTCCTTGAGAATTTCTTCAACTTTAAACTTTCTATCAACATTTTAAATTCAGCTATACTCCTTTTAATTTCTGAGTTCGGTTTTTTTTCTTTTTAACTCTTTCTTCATTTTAACCTCCTTTTGTTTCACGCATATCATTTCTGTACTCTCTCTGAGGATATCCATTTGTTTTCATTTTATTCTATTTTGTTTTCTATTTTTGCTGCTGCTTCTGTTTCTTCTGAGTTTTTTTTGTTTTTTTTTTCCTGTTTATTCAATTTGATTTCTTGCTCATGGTGTAGTCATTCTTTAATTACCTGATGTTTCTGGGCTGTGTCTTCATTTTTCTAAATATCATCAGAAATTCTGAGTTCAAGCAGCAGGCCTTATGTAATGATAAACATCTTTAAAAATAGCTGCCCTGAGCCTTTATTTTGCGTGGGTGTGTGTGTGAGAAGGCAGACTCCTCCAATTATCTCTTTCTTCAGAGCATTGGTCTAGACAGTTTGCCCCAACAGGGAAACCTTTTAATATCTCATATGGGGCATATAAACCTGGATGTGAGCTTCCTCAAAAGTCAGGGAAGGGGACTGAGGTCAAATTTAGCAGTTAGGTCTGTGGTTCTTAACCCTATTTGCATATTATTGTGGGAGATTTGAAAACGTCTCGTGTTCATGGCATAGGCCAAAACAATTCAGTGACAATCTCTAGGGGTGACACCTAGACATTTTTAAAAAGGGCTTCCAGGTGATTCTAGTGTTCGTCTCAGGTGAAGACCCACCGGGCAAGCAGCATCAGCACATATGCATCACCTGAGAACTTTTCATAAATGCAAAGTGTTGGTCCCCACCCTTGAACTATTAAATCATGCAGTCCGGTTGGGACCCAGAAATGTATAGTTTAAGTAGCTCTCCACATAATTCTAATTCATGCTGAAATTTGAGAACTTGTGTAGATGATCACTTAATTCTTCATCTCAGTATCCTTCTCTGTCAGCCTTTTGGGTGAATTTCTAATCTTTCACCAGGCTTGAGGAATGGCACTCCCTTGGCAGCGTACTCTGGGTTCTAACCACCTTTTTTTTTTTTTTTTTCGAGACAGAGTCTCGCTCTGTCACCAGGCGCCAGGTTGTAGTGCAGTGGCGCGGTCTCGGCTCACTGCAACCTCCTGCAATTCTCCTGCCTCAGCCTCCCGGGTAGCTGGGACTACAGGCGCACGCCACCACGCCCAGCTAATTTTTTTGTATTTTTTTTTTTTTTTCCGAGACGGAGTTTCGCTCTTGCTACCCAGCCTGGAGTGCAATGGCGCGATCTCGGCTCACCGCAACCTTCGCCTCCTGGGTTCAGGCAATTCTCCTGCCTCAGCCTCCTGAGTAGCTGGGATTACAGGCACGCGCCACCATGCCCAGCTAATTTTTTGTATTTTTATTTTTAGTAGAGATGGGGTTTCACCATGTTGACCAGGATGGTCTCGATCTCTTGACCTCATGATCCACCTGCCTCGGCTTCCCAAAGTTCTGGGATTACAGGCGTGAGCCACCGCGCCCGGCCTTTTTTTGTATTTTTAGTAGAGACAGGGTTTCACCATATTGGCCAGGATAGTCTCGATCTCTTGACCTCGTGATCTGCCAGCCTCTGCCTCCCAAAGACCCGGGATTACAGGCTTGAGCCAGCGCGCCCGTCTCTAACCACTTTTTTAATAGACTAAAGCAAACCTCCTATTTTCAATTGCATCTATCTCCCTATTTTTAGACACTTTAAGGCCCACAATTTCTAATCTAGTCTGAGCTTTTGTAGCACAAATTAACTGGCATCTGACCTCCTCCAATTGCAGGTCTAGACTCTCATTTTATCTATTAAATGATCACCAATTATAATCTACTTTCGATCCACTTCTGTTTTTATTGCCACGGTCTCCTCTCCTATACCTTGTCTGTGTAGGTTTATGCATTTTTAATTGTTTTCTAATAAATTTTGGTTTGCCAGGAGAGAAGAGAGTTAATAAAATTGCCATATAAAATGTAAGACACCCAGTTAAAATTTAATTCCAAATAAATAACAGACTTTTTTTGGTATGTCCTAATAAATTATTCTTCATTTATCTGAAATTCAGATGTAACTAGGCATGTTTTATATTTTAAACCTGAAGGGCTGATTTTTGACAAAAATCTAATTTTAAGTAATGGATCTCAATAGTTCTGGCATAGGGTAGTAAAAATACATATTCGGAATATTTCAAAAATAAGTTATTAATTTTTTTTCAATATTACATCCTCAAAATTGCGATGCAGCTAAAGCCATACTTCAATGGCAAGTTTTTTTTTTTAAAGGAAGAAAGAAAGAGAGAAAGAAAAAAAAAGAATGAAGAAGAGGAAGAAAAAGGAAGAGAAAGAGGAAGAGAGAACGGGAGTATTGCTTTATTGCCCAGGCTAGAACGTAGTCTAAAAATGGGAATTGAAAACCTCTTTTATGCCAACAATCGTGCTTAACAATGGAGACAGGAAGGAATAAGGGAAGAAAATAACAAACAAGCAGCCAACCAATATTTCATTTAAACCTATGAAATGCTGTGCAATTTATTAATTTTAATGATACGTATAAAGAGGTAAAGCATTATCAAAATTTAATAATTATCATTCTAAAATACCATAACTGAAATATGTATTACAACTACCTTTATTTTGGGCTGAAACTTTAATTCAATTTATATTCATTAAGTTGTTTACACTGCATAGTATAGTGTTGTTAGTCCAATGGGAGACTGTTTTACAGATGACAATGTAGTGGGAAGAGCACTGGAATTCAAGTAATGCTGACCTGGAGTTAATACCACACACTCCTGCCGTGTGACCTTCAGGAAGGTCACCTTTTGATTTTCCATTTGCTTATTTTGAACAGAATGTGTATTAACACATCATATCACTTTTATGACGATGAAACAAGACAATTGTATTTACTCAATTTAGAGCCTCTCAAAGGCCCTGGAACTTACTAAGTGCTTGGTAAATATTATTTTCCTTCTCTCTCTTTTGGAGAAGATTTTGCAGACTGTATGGTATATGCTAATTATTAATATTAACATATTTAACGTTTTATAAATATTAAAATATTTCATGAGTTCCTTTAATATCTCTGCTAGTGAATGTAGTATTTTGCTAGGGATGTTGTGACAAAGTCCCACAGACTGGATGACTTGAGGGAAATTGATTTTCTAGCATTTCTGGAGGTGAGGCTCTGAGATCAAGGTGTTGTCAGGGCTGGATTCTTCTAAGATCACTCTCCTTATTTGTAAATGACTGTCTTCTTCCTGTGGTTTCATATGGCCTTTCCTCAGTGCCTATCTGTGTCCCAGTGTCCTCTTCCTGTAAGAAAACCAGTCACATTGGATTATGGCCCATCCTAATGGAGCCTCATTTAGAATTAATTATTAAATATTTTTTAAAGACTTTCTCTCTCTAAATACAGTCTCAGTCTGAAGTACTGGGACTTAAAAATTCAGCATATTAATTTTGGGTGGGAGTCACAATTTAGCCCAGAGCCATGAAGTAGATTTACTTATTGTTACAACTTAACCACTACCTATTATACTAGCTCCCTGCTTACGTACAGCCTAAGCAAGCAGTGTTTGAATTTCAATAATTTCTGAAGATTCTAACATCTTCATTAAAACAACAGTATGAGACAAAAAAATGAAATGAACAAATGTGATTCCAAGTAATAATCATGCAGTGAAAAACAAAGCTTAAAAGAATGCAAAACACTGCGAAGAACATAAAGAATTACAAGACAGGACCCTTGTTCTCAAAAGCTCTCATCCCTGAATAAGCCATCAAAATTAGTACAAGTGAAACAATACGGAAAACAACCATTAAATACAGAATCCTGTGATTATGTTTGTAGAGCAGCCTTAGAATCAGGGAGAAGGAAGCGTCAGTGTGGGCTGCGCTAGTCCGAAATACTTTGCTGAGAATGAGGCTATACTTGTACATTGAAAGGTGAATATAGTGGAGTTATGTGCAGACACATGTATGAAAACTGTCATGAATAAGAATTGAACCATGCCTGTTTTCTTCATAGCACCAATAGAAGTCTTCCCTTATTTCTTTTCTATTGGTTTATTTATTATGTCTGTCTCTATTACTAGAATATTAGGTCTGTAATAGAATGTCTTACTCCTAGTCTTATCTCCTGTCATTTTTCCATCATCTGGAATCATACTTTACAAATAATACATGCTGAATATTCATTGAATAAATGGATTAATGCATATTGTAAGATGATAAGACTGCAATTGAAAAGGAGTCTCAGTAGGTGGAATAAATTTGATTATGTAGGGCTTTAAAAATCTGATAGAAAATTTTAAATTTGAAGCTGTATATAATGAGGAGGCTTTGAAGAACCTTAGGCGAGAATCATGCATGATGAAAGTTAAGTTTTTAGATGACTGCAACATCCTGGAATCATTTTTCCGGATACTTGGGGTCTTAGATTCACACTGGTCCTTCTTAAAGTGCCTGTCGTCTGAGTCCTACTGGTCCTTTATGAGCACAAGCTTCTTTGGTCATGGTCTTCAAGGCTGTGGTTCTTTGTGTTCTGCTCCTTTACCCATTTATTCCCTGACTCTGTACCATGCCATCAGAATCCAAATGATCAAGCTCAGAAGCTTTGTATGTGAACAGGGTGTGGTTTTGTGCTACTCTTAGAAGCCCTGCCCACCCAAAACTATAACCCAGAACTGGGGTTCATGGACACCTCTACAGGGAGCCATAAAAGGGTAAGTCTGGCATTTTACATGTTGCCTGTAGAAATTAGTATTCTTCACGGCCAAAGGGTGTGGTAAACAACCACAGTGTCTGCCACACTTTGGCTACCTTCTAGTGGTCAAGGAAGAAAAATTTTTTTCTAATTTTTTTTTCTAGTCTCTTGTAGCAATAAAAATAACATAATCAGAAACAATTTTTCTATTATCTTGCCATAGAGATGTGTTCAAATGTTCGGTTTTAAGTGAATGCAACCCAGGGCCATAATAAATTACTTAGCTGACAGAAATGGAGAATTTGCAGAGAGATACATCTTGTGAATTCATCTACCCACATAGCTCTCTTTAGCTTTAATGTGTATAGTTTCTACTCAAGACCCACTGGGTCTGATAACAGGAGTAATAAGGGAATGTCTTCATTTCCTGAGTGGCCCATTCAGTTAGAGGTGGTCCAAATAAAAACTTTCCTGTGTTCCAGTGTTATACTCTTAGTCTCACTCAATCGTCCATGTCCTCATGGTGAGGGGCTTTGGCCTAGGAGACAGAAATGGAACACTTTGATTTAGACGTTAACGATGGTCTTTTTCTTTAGTCAGGCAGCCCAGTAGGCTCTCAATTCTATACTTCAGGTAAAGTCCTTTAGTTAATTTTTGATTTTGCCCATAATTTTTGATTTAATATTTTTATAAATTTTATTTCAGAAGTAATATACACATAATTACAGAATAAATAATACAGAAGAGACTCTTATCAACAGCAATGTCTGCTACTCTAATCTGTCTATTCCCAGTCCTACTTCTCAGGGACAAATCTCTTATAGCTGTCTGTTATTAGTTGTGGTTGTACTATTTTCTTTCTTTCCTTCCTCCCTTACTTTCTTTTTTTTTCTTTCTTCCTTCTTCCTTTCTTTTTCTTTTCCTGGAGTTCTTACTCACAGAGTCTTCTATTCTCATGATCCAGTATAGACAGTTTTTTATGCTTGCCTCGTGGCATTTATTCTGGGGCTTTCCTTTGCCATCTGGCTTTGTTCAGTTTCCTGTTTTTCAGATTCCTTCTCATTATCTTATTTTCTCATTTTTTTTCCAGCTTAACTTTCAGTTTCTGTTTAAGAAAGAGTTCATGGGAGGTAAATTTATGATATATATCTCCCCTCTGCACTGCTACACACACACACAAACACACTCACAGACACACACACACACATCCACACACACCCACACATACTTTTACAGTTAATTAATAGTTTAGAGTTCTAGCTTGATTGTAATTTCCCCTAGGAATTTCCCAGGTATTTCTACACTGTTTTCCAGTTTCTGTAATGGTGAAGAAAAGTTTAGCATCGTGGTTAGCAAAGAAGGACTAAGTAATTCTTCTAAGTGACTTACCTTTTTCTTATCTGCAAACTTTTAAAAAAGATATATTTTTAAGCAGAGTGTTCTGAAATGCCACATGCATATATTCGTTTTCTCTATTCTCTTTGCTGGTGAATCACTTGAAGCTGCCGTCCTCAAACTTTTTGGTTGCATGACCTTTTTATAGTCTTAAAAATTATTGAGATCCCCAAGAGCTTTTTTGATGTGGGTTATACATAACAATATTAGATATTAAACCTGAAAAAATTTAAAAATATTTATTACAAATTCACTTAAACATTACAAATAAACACATTGTTTATATGTTGTATTTTAATATTAATAGTTATATTTTCTTAATTAGTAAGGAGAGTGGCAATGTTCTACATTTTGTGAATTTACTTAGTGTCTTACGATATAGCTGAATTTTTCTATCTGCTTCAGGAGATGTTGTGTAGGTTCAGATATATGCCATTAGCATAAAGAGTATGATTTTAAAAGCTTTTTCAGATGATTATGAACATTCTTCTTTTAAAACTACATAAAAACTCAACGAGTGTTAGTTTCTTAAAAGTGAATAGCAAAAACCGTATCATTAAATTTGTATTTCTGCTCATATTAAAATTTATTGGCCTAATTTTCACTATAAGTTAATCATTTGCTATGCATGATTTTGGCTCAGCTTGTGTTGTTCATTTGAAAAATATTACTTTCTTTTGTTATGTATATCTTCCCAGTGTTGACTTATTTCATTATACCATATTGAAAAAAATTAGATTCATGAATATTGTCACAAATCTCATTAGAAAAATTTTTAGGTATTAGGAAATTGTCTAACTTATGGTATTGATAGAAGTTTTCCAACACTCTAATCTTCATTTGAAAGCTTTAATTTTATCATTGAAAAGAAACTACCTTAGCTTTTTTTTTCTAACAGGATTTTCTTATTCATTTTTGAGTAAACATCTTCTAAATATTTAAGTCTGAATAGCCGTAGTCTGTCAGTCATTCTTCAAAGACAAAATGATGTTCTATGAAAAAAGTAGCTAATTCCTTTTGCAACTCAAGCAATCTCACAAGACGGTCCCTCCAGACAATTGTATGCTGGCATGCAGCACAAGGGCTTTATGCACATTTCTCATTTTGTGACTTAATATTAAAAGGTCATGTCCTAAAGAGTCAAGATTTAATAAAATTAATACTTTTTGTTGGTCAATTAAGGTAATTTTTAAGTAAAACTGGCGTTTTTTTCCCCTGTGAGTGCATGGCAGTAGTGAATTCAGTGATACCTAATACAGGATGATGCTACCGGCTATTGGGCTTTTAAAGCAAATATTCTACTAATTTTTTTTTTTTCCTACCATTCTCTGGGGTTGCTTTGGTTCTTTTTCTCTATGTTGTGGAAAGTTTCCACCACCATATTTTCTGATGATTCTATTAAAAAATATATTTTTGGTAGATTTTTCAATCTCTAAAGACTTCTTCTGTAATTATTCATTTTTTATACTTTTACTTTAATGAGTGATGTACGTACTAGAATCTCTCGAATGTTTATTAGATTTTTGAAAATTTAAAAAAGTTTTGAAAGATTTTTTCTAAATTATTACTTGTGCACCTATGTTTATCTTAGTGTTTATTTTTCATTGTGCTCGTTTTTCCCATTGAACTTGAGATCCTGGATTTCCTATGATGGTTAACAAAGAAGGACCGTGTATCTTTCATGGATGTCTTTTACCTTGATTAAGTTACTTTGTCTTTATTGAGTCTCAGATTCTTTATAAAACAAAACGAGAATAGTTTCCTTATAGTTTTGCTTTCACAATTTGAAATAATATAATCAGAAAAGTATAGTTTTTCACTAGAATGCTAGCTTCCTGAGAGGAAGATCTCTCTCTCTCTCTCTCTTTTGTTTTTAATCTGTGGCACACTGTAGATTCTCTGGTATCTAATGATCACTCAATAGGTGGTAACAGTGTAAATTAATACAGTGTTGGAAAATGGGTCATCAGAAGATATAGAGAAGGTTAACGTAATTGTGAAGAGACCAGTAATGGAGAGCACAAATGATTAAAAGCTTACATACTTTTAATAAATGGAAAGTGTGAGAACAATGTATGTCTTATAATTGTTGTTTAGATATTTTGTTAGATTTTGCCATTTATTCACAAATACGTACAGTACAAAGCTCCATGATCATGTTTAAGGATGTAAATAATAAAATCTGATTTTATACTAATTTGAAATATGCTTTTGTTTATAGCTATATGATACTTAAAATTATGTAAAATACAAGCATATTATATTTTTTTCTAAGAAAAAGATAAATTGAATCTAATTGTAGAGGAGGAGGCAAATTTGAACAATAAAATGTCACTCTGAGCTACATTTTAAAATGTAACAGTGATTTTACTGTTTCCCTTAGAAACAGAGTTTGGAAATATAACAAAAGAAATCAGAAAGTATTATAGTTTAGTAGGTATTTATTATTATTTAATAAGACAATTATACTTTCCTTTAAAAAAAGCTTTCCTTTTTATAGATAAGAAACTGTGGTGGGCAGACCAAAACTTAGCTCAGCTGGGAACCTGCAGCCAAAGAGATGGAAGAAACCCGTCCTACGAAATGAGACTTCTGGGGTAGTTCATATGAAAGTATATGATAAAGAAGCACAGCAAGGTAAGTCACACCAATGAATTTGTGCCAGGTTTCCTCATATAATATCTAGGGAACTCTGTACCATTTATCACACAAAAAGTCACCCTTTCCTACTTCTCTGCATTGACAGAATATCATAAATTGAGTGGCCATTACGTGTGAGTAGGTGTCTGGATTCTCTGCCTGGTTTCATTGGTTTGTCTCATCCTGCACTCATATCACACTGCCTTAATTAGTATAACATTAACTAAGCCTTGATATCTGGGAATATGTTTTCTAACTCTGTACTACATCTGCAAAATGGTTTTTGTTATTCTTGACCTTTTATGTTTCTATATGCATTTTAGAATCAGTGCATACATTCTGATTTAAAATTTTGTTGGGATTTTGATTGGGTGTGCATAGACTCTATGGATCAATTTGGTGACATTTACTCATTTGCACTATCAATTGTCCCAAGCTATGACTATTTTATATCGATTTATACATTTTTAAAGTATCTCTGAGTAATTTTTAAACTATTTATAGTGTGAAGTTCTTACATACCTTCCTTTAGTTTCATTCCTAGATATTCATTTTTGTTATGTTGTAAATAGCATTGAAAAATTATTTATAGCACATTTGTTGCTGTAGTAAACAAAATGCTGATAAATGAAAAAATTGATTTTTTACATTGGTTCAGTAACTGAAAACTTGCCAAATTTACTCTTTAATTCAAATAGTTTTTCTATAGATTATTATAGATTTTTCATATATTACGCACGTGTGCGTGTATGTGTGCATATATTTATACATATATATTAATGCTATATTATTTTTATACATAAAATATATAATTACATGTTATATTATAAAAATATTTTTCTAAAATATGTTATATAATGTATATTTTGTATATATTATTTTATATTTTTATATATTTTAAATAGCATAAATATATATGTATGTATACACACACACATACATATATTTCTATAAAATATAGAAACTTTATTTTTTATTTTACATTCCTTACACTCTTTTTTTTCCTTCTTTTAATTTTTGTTTTTATTATATTTTAAGTTCTGGGGTACATGTACAGAAAGTGCAGGTTTGTTACATAGGTATACACGTGCCATGGTGGTTTGCTGCATCCATTACCCAGTCGTCTATGGCGGGTATTTCTCCTAATGCTGTCCCTCCTCTTGCCCCGGACCTCCCAACAGGCCCTGGTTTGTGACGTTTCCCTCCCTGTGTCCGTGTGTTCTCGTTGTTCAACTCCCACTCATGAGTGAGAACATGCGGTGTTTGGTTTTCTGTTCCTGTGTTAGTTTGCTGAGAATGATGGTTTTCAGCTTCATCCATGTGCCTGCAAAGAACATCCATTGTGGAAGACAATGTGGCGATTCCTCAAGGATCTAGAACCAAAAGTACCATTTGACCCAGCAATCCCATTACTGGGTATATACCCAAAAGATTATAAATCATTCTACTATAAAGACACATGCACACATATGTTTATTACAGCACTGTTCACAATAGCAAAGACTTGAAACCAACCCAAATGCCCATCAATGATAGACTGGATAAAGAAAATGTGGCACATACACACCATGGAATACTATGCAGCTATATAAATAAGGATATATTTCTTCTTGCTTTGTTTACTGAATTGACCCTTGGTTCAGTGTTGAAGTGGTGATAGCAGGAGGCTTAAGCCATTTCTGTATTTCAGAAGGTAGATTTTGGCATCTGAATACTAGGTATAATACTCTTGTGTAATTCTTTGTAGATATCTTTTATCACAGAAGTTAGCAAACTTTTTTTCCATAAAAAGCCAGGTAGCAAATATATTAGATTTTGTGGGTCACATGTAATTTCTATCACATATTCTTCTCTTTTATCACCTCCTTCCCTTCTTCTTTTCCGCCTCCTCCTTCTCCTCCCTCCTCTTCTGATAGAACCATTTGACATTTTTAAAAAAAGTTTATTTCAGAAACAGGCCCTGGTCACTTGGTCCATGGAGGTAGCTGCAAACCCCATCTTTCAGATTAACGACAGTTCAATTTTCCAGGTATTTTTAAATCACCAATAATGTAGATTTCTGGTTTTCTAAGAACTATAACAACAATGATTAATTCTAGGTGTTTTTTTCCCCTAAACCTATTGAGATTAGTATAGATTTTTCTTCTTTATCTTCATAAAACTTTGCATCATGTTATTTTGCACTTAGTAACAAAACCTTTTCTTTTTGATGGATTTTTAAACTATAGCCATAACACTTCATCTTTAAAGATTCTTTTATATTAATATAAAAATTTTAAAAGAGGTGAAATTACCCTGCTTTTACAATTCAGCCTCAGAAGCATCTACTATTAACATTTTGGTTTCAGTGTTCCTGTTTTCTTCTGTTCTTCTATAGGAGCCCAATTAAATTGTATGTAATTTAATTATACGATCCAGCAACTCTATGATATTTTTTGCTTAAAGGTAAATTTGATGGTCTAAAATGGGGGTCACTCTTAGAAAAAAATGAGTTTCTAGGTTGAATGAATAAAAAATGATATAACTATCTACCAAAAATCAGCTGAACTCTTGCATATGCTCTTCAAATCTGTTAAGGTCATACACTTCAACAGAGTCTGGAAAATGCAATGGTATGTTTTAGGGTCAAAACTGGAAACAAGAAAAAGTGTAAAATCCAAAAACAGTGATTGTATTGGGTAGAGGGGAAATAAGGTGTAGAAGAAACATTGATTGGTGGTCATTTATTCATGTCTTAATTCAACTCCACGTAAGGCATCAGCCTTAATGCTGGCTTGTCATGGTGAATGGGACAGTCATCTCATTTCCTTTCGAGAACTCACAAGCTGCAGTGAAAGGCAGCATGAAGTAGGTAATAGGATAAAACGTGGTGTTATGTAAGGGTGATCTAGAAGCACACAGCTCGGAGGCCTCCATACCCTGGAGTTAGGCTGGGTAGCCCAGAATCGGTGATGTGTCAGCGGAGACTGGAGTGCATGGGACAAGAGAAAGCAGGGTCATCAGAGGGAACAGCCTGTGAACAGGCTCAGAATGCAGACAAAGTAGGAGACTCCCAGTGTGGTGTCGAGAGAGAAGACAACCTCTGATGGATCTGCTGAGACGCTGGGTCATGAGGAGGCCTGCAGCCAGACAGCGCAGCGTGCATGTCATCCTAAGGGTGGGGGGCTATGATACAGATCCGTATTCCACCCTGAAGCAGGGAGGAAAGACTGACGCGCTCAAGAGTAGAAGTGGAGAGTCCTGCGGGAAAGCCATTGCAGTAATTTATGGGAGAGATGTTGCAGCTGGAATTCAGGTTAAGGAGGTGGCCTAGAGATCAGGGAATAGATTCGAGAGGCGGCCAAGGAGATGGAAGTAGTAAGACTTGGTAAGTCTGGGTGCCATGACTCACACTTGTAATCCTAACACTTTTGGAAGATGAGGCAGGAGAACTACCTGAGGTTGGGAGTTTGAGACCAGCCTGGTCAACATGATGAAACTACTGAAAACACAAAAATTAGCTGGGCATGGTGGCACATGCCTGTAATCCCAGCTACTCAAGGGGCGGAGGCAGGAGAATTGCTGGAACCCATGAGGCGGAGGTTGCAGTGAGCCAAGATTGCACCATTGCACTCCAGCCTGGGCAACTCCATCTCAAAAGAAAAAAGACTTGGTATTATGTCTACAGGTGGAGTAGAGAATTGGGATTCCAGTCCCATAATGGAGTCACCTTAGGGATCCCAGGGTTTGGAAAATGAACCCTTTGCTGAAACCTGACCCTGGCAATGCTGGGACCAGCGCTGAGTAAGTTGAGGGCTGTCTGTGTAATGTCTTCTGCCCGCTGTGCTCTGCTAAGCACAGCCTTTCTCACGGAGACCCTCCACCTCTCCCAATTGCTGCAAAACTCTGCTTCTTCTAATGCCCAGCATGGGCCGTCTCCTCTGCTGTGTCTGTGCGGACCACCTGGGGCAGAGTGATGGTGCTCTCTTCTGTGAAGCAGTGAGTACAGAGGCTAGCTCTATCTATGGCTTATTTTAATTTTGCTTTCACATTTTAAAGCTAATTGATGACAGGCTCCACACGACTAGGAGCCATTCCTTGTATCTCAAGAAGCAGCTGCAGAAGCCTCAAGCTCTGAAATTCAGATGCCTTCGGAAACCAAATGGATAAGATAAATGTGTGGAGCAGTTGCATGAAGCCAATACATAATTACCAAGGTGACTTTGTTGTTTCCACATCAAACATTTGCCAATTATATGGTTTAAGAAAACTCTATGAAGTGACCGCCTAGCAGTTGATAAAGATTTAAGGTGAATGATGGGTACTTTAGAGGTTATGATACTATTCTCTCTACTTTTGAATGTGTGTGTTCTTTTCAACAATAGAAAGTTAAGAACATGCTGCCTGCATGAAACAAAACACATCTACCCTTTGTATCTAAGCTATAGCCACCTTTCTGTGGCTCTGACAAGTGGCCTCTATGTAATTGCTAATGACAGAAGGGTGAGAGAAAGATGGGCTCAGGTTTACCCTGAGGTTTAAGGAAATAATTTATCTCCAGCTGTTTCCAGCAGGATTCTCTTAACCTGTTGCTCCTTGTTTTTTTTGTTTTACACACACGTGGGCATGTTGGGCTGGGAAAGCTGGGTCTCAACCTACCCGTGAGGTTGATTCAAGGCAGTAGGTCTGGTTTTAGAACAGAAAGCTGGTGTGAGCTCAGCATAGTCACTGCTGGCTGCACAGCTTTGACTTGGACCCCAGGTTCACTTGTCTGTGAAATGGGAGATTTACAGATGGCTGTAATAACTAAAGAGCACAAGATTTTTAATGATGCCTCAGACACTGTGTGCTATAAGCAAATGCAGGTGGTGAAACCACAACAGTAATAGGTACCATTTATGGAGCACTTCCTAAGTCACAGGGGATAAAGTCTGCAGACACGATCACAGTTAACCTTCACATGGGCAGTCGTCATGCAGGGCAGGTGAGCCCTGAAATTGGGGCTTAGCCTGGGAGGGTTCTTGGCTTCACCCAGAAAATAATTCAAGAGTGAGCCGGTGGTGTTAGACAGCAGCTCCTATTGAAGTGGCTGTGCACAGCAGCAGCAGAGGCATTGCTTTGCAGAGCAGGACCCTCCCATAGGCAGTGCACCCAGAGCAGCAGCTCAGAGCAGTGCTGCAGTCATAGCTACATCCACTATTAGTCATATGCAAATTAAGGGGCAGACTCTGCAGACTTTTTTAAAAAAGGGGTGGTAACTTCTGGGTCATTGGGTCATTGCCATGGAAAGGGGCAGTAACTCCCGGGTGTTGCCATGGCAACAGTAAAGTGACATTGCACACTGATGGACGTGTTCTATGGAAAGCTTCTTCCACCCCTGCCCTGTGTTAGCTAGTCCTCAATTTGGTCCTGTGTCCATGCCCCACCTCCATAGTTGAGTGCCATCTGTTATCTCCATGTTGTTACTCTATGAATATAAATAAGGAAACTGGGGACTGGTAAGTGGAGACACCAGGCAGGGGTCCCAAGACCAGGGCTGGGTGCAAGCCTGCCCCACATGACACCTGCACACGTAGCTTGCCCTGCATGGATTTTCAGGGACTTTAGGGGACACAATTGTTTCACGTTAAACCAAATTGTGATCCCCAGGCATGCTGAGGGTGTAAGACTCATATACTTTTTCAGCAGAATTTAGGGGAAAGAAATTTAGTTCATCTTCCAGCCAAGCAAACAGGGGCCTTTCGGGTTTCCATCCTGTGGGAATGGCCGAGAGACCAGTGGGTTAATGACCAAGCTGGCCCCAGCCCTCCCCTCCACCCCTTAAACTCCTTCTTTCTCAGCTGTGTTGGCTACAGGCAGTGCTGTGGGGTGGGTGCTGGAAACAGAACCCACAAAACACATGGTGACAATGCCCGTGACCAGGACTGAACTTACCGTGACTTACAAACCTTGAGTGAACTCATCTTCCTTTTGTCAATTCTCCTGTATTCTTGTGAGTAAAATTCTACCCGGTATTTGGCTTCTTCATAGGCCCTACGTTTGTGGACCTGTGCAAATGTGTTTCTCTCCACACACAAACACCACCAGATCTCATCACAAAGACCGATTTATGGGGTTGGGCACGGTGGTCCACATCTGCAATCCCAGCACTTTCGGAGGCTGAGGAGGGTGGAACACTTGAGGTCAAGAGTTTGAGTTCAGCCTGGCCAACATGTTGGTTAGCCTGGCCACCATCTCTACTAAAAATACAAAAAAATTAGCCAGGTGTGGTGGCGTGCACCTGTAATCCCAGCTACTTTGGAGGCTGAGACAGGAGAATTGCTTGAACCCAGGAGGCAGAGGTTGCAGTGAGTGGAGATCATGCCACTGCACTCCAGCCTGGGCAACAGAGTGAGACTCTGTCCCCCCACAAAAAATGAATAAATAATAAAACAAAGCCTGATTTGTGGGGATTTAAAAACAAATAGGGAAACATCTAATAGGGTTTGAGCTGCATTCTTGTGCAGCATATCTGAAGATATGTCATTGATACACCACTTAGTAAAAGAACTTCATATTTCTTTGAAGTATAATACCTTTTATCTTTAGAGTTTAGTTGAAAGAATCAACATAACAAAAAGCATCAACACTGAAGCTGGTAGATCCCATTAAATAGAGAATTAGGAGAGAAGAATTCATGGGATATTATTGATTATATCAAATAATCTTCAAAAACATAGAGTGAGCGAGAGAAAGAGAAGCAAAGAGCTTTAAACAATTTCACATGTGAAACCCACAGAGTTAATCATATTTTCCACATAATTATTTATATTATGCAGTTTTCTTTCATTTCTAAATAACAAACTTTATTTCCAATACATTGTACTTTGGTAAATTGCTAATTCAATGTAAAATTGACATAACTGCTAGATTTTCCTTAGGGGACGCTGGAACACTTGCATGATCTCTGAGTTTCTCCTTTACATGGGGTGCTGTTCAGATTCTCCAGCAGGGCAAGCCCGTGTGAAGGATCTGTCACAGAGGCAGAGGAGAGCAGCCCCAGAGGTCCCCACCCCGAGAAGCCAGAAGGGTGTGTTGTGATAACTGCACCCCAGAAGTCTTGGTCATTTCTGCCCTGTACTCAGGAGCACCGCCTTGCACAAAAACAACACAAAAAGTTCACAGCTGTTTTAACACGTAGCATTATTTATTATTCAAACACCAGCACCTGCCAATAAACTTCAGCATTGGCTTCTTAGGTTTCAAAGTGTGTGGTGCTAAGAAAGAGACAGAGATCACATCAACTCATTGATATAAGACACCCAAGTGTTATTTTCACTTATAAAAGTTTTATCTCTCAATATAAGACCTTTTCAGCTTTTGTAAAAACAGAAGTGTACAGAAGATGCAAAATAAATATGCTTGGGCTGTCAGGAATGTCCTCTTAGTGACTCCTCCAAACTTGTTTTAAAGATCTTTATGACCTGGTGTGGTGGCTTACGCCTTTAATTCCAGCACTTTGGGAGGCCGAGGCGGGTGGATCACCTGAGATCAGGAGTTGAGACCAGCCTGGCCAACATGGTGATACCCTGTCTCTGTTAAAATTACAAAGTTAGCCAGGCTTGGTGGTGCATGCCTGTAATCTCAGCTACTCGGGGGCTGAGGCAGGAGAATTGCATGAACCCAGGAGGCAAAGGTTCCAGTGAGCTGCGATCACACCATTACACCCCAGCCTGTGCAACAAGAGCGAAACTCTGTCTCATAAAAAAAAAAAAAAGATGTTTATGATGCAGCAATACTTACATTTCAATTCTAAAAACTACTAGTCTATTCTGATATTAGTCTCTATCTTTCAAAGTTCATGGGCCAAAAATGCAATAGAGACTTTCTAGATATGAATATAGGACAAAGAAGTATTGTTTTTATTAATGAACTTGTTTTTCTTTAGACTAAGCAAGCATTATGGTTTCGTAAGGAGGAAAGTACAGAAATATAAAAATAGAAGTAAAAATTTAAAATATATTTTTTTACCATCAACTCTGTTTTCCTATCCCCAAATCCCATCCTCTGGACACACACACACACACACACACACACACACCCCACAAGTCATGCACATGGACACACACACAGACACAGAGACACATGGTCACAGATACACACACATGCACACACTCACAGTTACAAGACACATACCCAAGTATTCAGGTGAGATTCAAAGAGACATAGTAGCAGTTTTGTTCTTTTGCTACAGTTGCAATAAATTATATGGTCTGTTTCAAGTGAATATAAGGCCTTCTGGTTTATTATATAGTTTCTGGGAATTTGGTTGGCATAAATTGTGATCTCTGAGTCTAGCTCATTCTGGGCACTCATATACTAAATATTTTTAACTGACATAGTCTGCAACGATTGAAATGCATTCATCATTGTCAAGTTTGTCACATAGTGAATCTTAGAGAGCAGTCAGAAGCTACTAGACCTATAATAATTGAAAAAGTAAATAAAATTATAGTCACTGATAAATTATGTAAAAACTCAAACCCAAAAGTTATTGAGTAGCTACTGAGATTCATCCACTGTGCTTATTACTTAGGACATAAAGCGTAAACAGGACAAAACTCCTTAGTATTTCAAAACTCCCAGCCTAACAAGTGAGACCGATACGTCCCTGAGAAGCAGCGAATTTAAATGTGCACAGGTCTTGGGCAGGTAATGAGAATGTGTGAATTGATCACATACAAGGCAGTAGAAAGTGGTGAGGCTTTGTGGTTCACCTTAGTATATGCTCTTCTAAAGGGAACAAAATATTATAAAATGTTCCTGACAAAGAAAAAAGATTTCAAGATGTTTACGATGCAGCAGCACGCATCATTTCAATTCTAAAAACTAGTGTTTGTTTTGGGTTGGATTGAGCCAGTGTGTTGGTGGCTTGCAATCCCTGAGGCAGACAATTAAATGTAATATTTGAAAAACTCTGGACAGAAATAAGGGATCAATTAATTGCTCCTGTGGAAAGTTGTTCCTGTTCACTCGGGGTGGCTGGCAAAATGTTAAAGATATTAACTTTTAGGAAAGGTATAGATTAGGCTATTACCTTTTGATAGACCAAAAGGCTTTATTGGGGCAGGCCAAAGGTGGCCAGCGGGTCCATTAATTTAGGGAGAAAATAGGGGCGAGTGTTGAGAAATATGAAGTTTACCCTGCCCCCATGGCTCCTTTGTGGAGGATACCTTGTAGTTTGTAATTAGTGGTAGGTGGGTGACAGCTGCCTACTTGGTATATTCCTGCATTGTGTGTTTATGTAAAACACCTGTGTATTAATAAGAATCACCTGTCAAAGAGCAGATAAATACGTAGATGAATCTCTGCTCAGGGCCTTCGGTCCTGGAGAGCTGCAAGCCCCGCAGGCTCTCAGGCTGCTGGTCCCCAGGACAGGTCCGCTCTGTTGGCTGTCTGGGTGTCTGATAGCCAACCTTCAGCCCACCTGGGTGGGAGTCTCCCAGCTGAGCTGGTTCTCAGTAGTTGAGGCTTTCCCAGTTAAGTCTGTTTTCCCCACCTCCCTGTGTCTCCACTGTTTACTGTGTAAACTTTGTGCTGGTTGGCTCTCTCAGTGAAAGATCAAAGGGGAATTACCCGTTAATAGTGTTTACTCTGGGCCCAGAACCTAAGGCTTTTATCCGTCATATAACCACTCTTTTAATCATGTTAATTATCCACAAGCGTGTTAACTTAGAGCCTCTGTTATGAATAAATGTGTGGACAGACAGAGGGTGTTGGTCGATTGGTTGCATTTCACTCTCCGAAAGCAGCCAGTGGCCATCCCTAGCCACCGGAAACACCGTAATGATGTGAGAGTGCATTCGCTCATCCGTCGTGGAGTCAGGGTCTGCAGGTCAGACCTCCGCAGGTGGTGACCCACGTCTCACGTGGTGACCCCAACATGATTGAGGGCACAGAAAGTGGAGGTGATCAGGAAGGTACAGACATGCGGGGTATTCCAGCAGTCCCAGGAGGGCGGTTGGACATATGCCAAGTGGAATGAGGCCGGATATGGGAGAGAGAATTGCAGGGTCTTCTTCTAATGTGAGACCCTCGCTCCTCCTTTATCTGGAGCTGGTTTGCTTCTCTCTGAGATATCTGCACAGGGCTGTGTCCATGCATGTGCCGGTAGACATACCTATACATCTGTATGTGTCTATTCGGGATACATATAGGGATTGTATTTAAGAATAATTTCTGACTACTCAAGCAAAAGTGTGCAAGTGCCTGCATTTATCAGCGATCATTGTGTGCTGTCAGCCTACTCACAGGGTTGGGCCTGCACTGATAGTGCCATGCTTTGGTGGTGCTGTGATTCCTGACACATAAGTATTCCATTCACCAGCTGAGGACCTCTGGAAATTGTGCTTTACGTTGTCAGGTTCACCTGAGGGTGGTTTTTCTTTCCTTAATAGAGTAGCTTCTGCAGAGAGCATCACAACTCGTGCTTCACTCAGTTCTCCCTGGATCCCTTCAGCTTCTGAAGCCTGCCCCAGCTAATTTCCCATAAAGAGTGCCTTCAGGCTACTGGATCAACTTTCTGTCACCAGGAAGGGTCATAGAAAGGCTCGAGGGCCTGAGAGTTTAGGTCCCTCCACACAGCGACTCACTGCCAGTGACTGATGGTTCTGGCATGAGAAAGCCCAATTCTCATCCCAGGGTCTCTTTATGAGGCAGTTAGTCTAAGAATGGTGCAGCTGCTCAACTGCACACATGTGGGTTAGCCTGCTGGAGGTCAGATTCCAACTCCAGCTGACCACGACATTAACTGAGAAAGTGAACTGAACATGCTGTTTGTGAAACAGGGTTGTGACGAATATTAAATAAAATGATCTCTGTGACATCCCCCAATTTTGTGCCTGGACACAGCAAGGACTCCTTGTACAGAGGTGACCCTATTATCATGCAAAGGACATGAGGTGGCTTCTTTAACCTGTTGCCACTTCTGATGTCCTAAGAAAGGAACATTCCTATAGGGTGTTAGTCACAGCCTGGTTGGCAGGGCTTACTTTTTTGGGGGAAAAAAACAAGTCCAGGTGAGCCAGAATGCGCTAATGTGCATTAATGTGTATGCCTGGTCATGTGGAAGCAAAACGTGCTGCCAGGAAATGGGCAAAGGCCAGCATGGCAGAGAGTAGTGCGGGGGGCAGCCAGTGAGAGGTCTGTGTAGAGTGTGTGTGTGTGTGTGTGTGTGTGTGTGTGTGTGTGATCATGAGAGACACATTTTTTCCCAGATCATAAATGAAACAGAGGGAGAGGAATCCTCTTAGAGCAACCTCTCGTGCCTAGGCTTTCTGCTGATTTGCAAATGTTGTCTTTCAAGGCTACCAAATGAAGCCTCTTTTAGTTTTGGGAACAAAGAGACTGAAAGAAATTTACAGGTTTTGTTGTGGGATGGGTGGTGGAGAAGAACAAAATTTACCCGGTCATGCAGTCCTTCCAAGACTAGGGCTTTAGAAATTGAGGGCATGAAATTTTGCATGAGTGAGACAAAGGCTGGATTTGAGGAGGGACAGGCATGGCTGGCTTCACATAGATTGCCTTTTCTCAAGGAAGCCTGTCTCATGTGTTAGGGAGAAGCTGAATTGAGGTTAGTGGAGGCAAATATTAAAAATGAAGCTTCACATTTTATGATTCCAGTGCTCAGGCTAAAAGCGATCAGAAATGATACATTCTTTGTGACATCTGGGTGTTTGGATCATTCCCTTCTCACCTGCAGCCTGACTCACTTAGGAGTTAGATGTGAGTTTCTGCATGCAGCCCAGCAAGCGTCATAAACACCCCTTCAGCTGCTGTTAATATGTAATGATTACGGCCAACCGTATTGAACACTGATGATGCAGGCCACAATGAGGCTATGTGTTCAAGGCTTTATTCTATGGTTATTTTGGTCATCTGCACAAATGCCTTAAATTCTTAAGCTCAAATATTATTCTCATTTGATTTATGCATTAACAGGCTGAGAGAAGACAAGTGATTTGCTCAAAGCCACACAGCTCGAGAGTAATAAAGCTAGGATTAGAACTCAAATTTTAACCTGGTACGTGTTGGTGGTGTATTCTGACTCTTGTGCAATCTAGTAAAAAGTAAATCTTCAGTTACATCAGGAAACCAGTGCAAAACTTTCAGCTTCTTAAATCCATGATTTCTATTTTTTTGAGACAGAAGAAAAGTCACAATAAATATAACATTTGATATATCAATTATCCACATTGTAATCTCTATGGCAATTACTTAAAAATGGTAACAGTATTTATAATTTACTGATTCATACAGAAAATATGTAAATAAACATTTTCTAATTCAAAATAAGAAAAGATAAAATAGACAACGCACAGAAAAACAAAAGCAGAGGAAGTTGACAGTCCAAATATATTAAGAATTTCATTACATGTGAAGAGACTGAATCTAACAATTAAAACAAAAAAAATGCCGCTTTGAATCAAAATGAAATGATATTTATAGGAGACTCATTTAAAACAGAGGTAAAGATGGAAAAAATTACACCATGCGAGCAATATCAAAGGATTGTGTCCAGTAAAATACTTGAGAAAGCAGTCTTTACAATCAAGCGTGCGACTAGAGGTAAGAAGACTTCATAAAAGTTTAAAACAGTTGAGAAGACAGAATGATTTTTTATTGACACAGATTCTCACTCTGTCAACCAGGTCGGAGCGCAGTGGCATGATCTCAGCTCACTGCAACCTCTGCCTCCCAGGCTCAAGTGATCTCTCACCTTAGCCTCCCAAGCTGCTAGGACTACAGGCATGTGTCATCATGCCTGGCTAATTTTTGTATTAATGCTGCAATTTCTTATGATTATTAGGGACATTAACCCTGCTCATTCCCCAGTCCCTTGGTGTCAGTTAGGTTGCTAAGGCCATTGCAGACAGGGCAGGTTAGAGCAGGGCCCTGGTTTTAATACTATCTCTATGCTTCTCAACTCTGCCTTAGACAAGTAGGTTTACGTCTCTGAGCTTCAGTTCTGTCCTCTCTACTATGAAGATTGTAACATTTACCTCACAAGGCTGCTGTTGGAATTAACGTAGGGACTCATATCTATAAATCACTGTGCATGATGGTTCACACATAACAAATGCCCATCAAATATGAATCATAATGACAGCTTAGGTCTTCTTACTGCTTCCACAAAGACCGTTTCTCACATACTTTTATGTCACTTTTAGCTACTATATGACCCTAAGGTAGTACTTGTCCATCCCTTTGGTGACTGTTAGGGCAAAAAAGAATGTACAGGCAGTTTAAAGAAGGAGACATGCAAATGGCCATTACATATGAAAATATAATGAAACTCACTGATACGGTTTGGCTGTGTCCCCACCCAAATCTCAGCTAGAATTGTATCTCCCAGAATTCCTGTGTGTTGTGGGAGGGACCCAGTGGAGGTGATTGAATCATGGGGGCTGGGATTTCCTGTGCTATTCTCATGAGAGTGAGTCCCGTGAGATCTGATGGGTTTATCAAGGGTTTCCACTTCTGCTTCTTCCTCATTTTCTCTCTTGCTGCTGCCATGTGAGACATGCCTTTCACCCTCCACCATGATTGTGAGACCTCCCCAGCCACGTGAAACTGTGAGTCCATTAACCTCTTTCTTTCGTAAATTGCCCAGTCTCGGGTGTGTGTTTATCGGTAGTGTGAAAATGGACTAGTACACTCACTAACACTTAACAGACAGCAAATTAAAACCATGAACTAAGCTGGTAATAGCAAATCTTGTCCAGTTGTGAAAAATGATGGGGTATTACTGTCTGTTGGTGGTAGGTGAATTGGCATAGTTACAATGCAGTAACCATTTGGTAGTATCTATCAAATTGTTCAATAGGTAAGCCCTCTAGCCTTTCAAGCTAACCTCTTCTAATACCTTGAGAAAAACTCATATGCATGTATAACGGATGAACCCAGAAACACATCCCATCATTGTTGACTGAACTGAAAAGTTGGAAACAGCCAGTGTGTCACTGACAGAAGTGGCTGATAAACCTTTACAGCTGTGTCTGGGCACGGTGCTCATGCCTGTAATCCCAGCACTTTGGGAGACCAAGGCCAGTGGATCTCCTGAGGTCAGGCGTTCCAGATCAGCCTGATCAACACGGTGAAACTCCATCTCTACTAAATATACAAAAATTAGCTGGGCATGGTGGCACATGCCTGTAATCCCAGCTACTCAGAGGCTGAGATAGGAGAATCACTGGAACCTGGGAGGCAGAGGTTGTAGTGAGCCGAGATCACACCATTGCACTCCAGCCTGGGCAACAGAGTGAGACTCCATCTCAAAAACAAACAAAACCTTTATATCTCCATGAAATACTTTGAGACAGTTGGGGGAAAAAAAAGGCTACGAATACAGATGTTGCAAAAACTCCTAAGCCATATTTTTGAGTGCTAAAGTACATTACGAAATGACCATGCAGGATGATATTTTGTAAGGAAGAAAAGACAAAACATGATGTGCTCCAATTCCTATCCGTGGGTAAATATGTTAGCGAAATCTCAGGAGAAGACGTGGAAGGTTCTGCAGCACACTGATCATGATCATTACATCAGGGCCCAGGGGAGTGACGTGCTGACCCCAGGAACGTGAGCTTTCTCTGCAGCATGTTAATTTTTTAACTAGAAACATTGATTACAAACTACCTACATGATTAAGTTATTTTAAGGACATGGTACCTATTTTTCTATAACCTGTTTTTATGACATTTTAGCAAAATGACTTCCTCTCTGCCCCCTGTCTTATTCCTATATGAATTATCTTAATGTGTTTATTGCTGGCAGGGCAGAATCCTTGGTGTCTCTGTTCCTCAGAGCCCCTCAGGCACACATCAGCATCGTGGTCCCTGTCCACATAGCCTGCGGGGGACCACCCTGGTGGCCTTCCTAGCATTCCACACTCAGGGTGTTCACAACCCTCACTCAGGTCTCCACATTCACTTTTCTCCTCCTCTCCCACTCTCTCTTCTACCTAAGAGACACGTCCCTGTACTCTCAGGCATATTCAAATCCCACCCATCTTGCGATTGCTATCAGAAACTCAGCTTCTTTTAAGACAGCTTCGCCTATCCCTAATAACTTCAGGTGAACTTCTGCTGAATTCCGCTGTCATCCCTTCCCTCTGCTATGTGTCATTATGGAAGATGTAGGGTGTGAGGTTGGAAATCCCAGAATCAGAATTCGTAGTTGGGTTCTGATATTGTTTCTGTAAATTACTTGTTGTGCGCTCCGGTGTGCTATTTAACATGTCTGGTCCTTGGTTTTATGCATCTGTAAAATGAGTTTTAAAATAGTATTTTCTTCAGGTAACTGTGACAATGCTAAAATGCATTAGCACTAGAAGGGGCTTAGACAAGACTCGGTGTGCAGGGAGTATGCCCTCAGGTCCTGTGGATGTTATCCTCGTTAGAATAATCTCCCTACTAGACTGCGAGGACGCTGAGAGCAGAGTTTCTGCCATTTACTTTTACATTTCCTATGGCACTCAGCACAAGCTAACTAGGTAGATAGCAGACCTTTCCTAACAGATGGGATTGTTTCCATTGCTAGTTCTGCGGAGTAGAAAGAGAATGCTCTATTAACCAAGAGTGACAAAGGGTCTTAATTCAGTTTCTCCTGGTGTGTTATCAATGAGATACATTATCAAGAAAAGAAAAAAAGGAAGAAAAAGAATTCCAATGGTGTGCACTTTCTAGGCCAGGCATTTATCTGGTGCACTGGTATTGGGTGTTTCATTTTGTTTCAAGTTGGAATGAAATAAGGGCTTTGTGCTCACTCAGAATTGCCCCTGTAGGACCCTTGGGTAAGCTTATTTGTTTTTCCCCATCTGGCTGCCCACAGGGGTCAGAACACTTCTCTCCTTTTAAACCTGGGGGCGTAGGGGTGGGGAGGAGACAGCAGGGGTCACTGTGGTCCTGCAGGGTGGAGGCAGGTGCTGCCTGAGCGGGAAGGGACAGAAGGAAGACAGGTTTAGCTCCAGGCTACTTGCACGTAGGCATTCTTAAAGCACCTTAAGTTCGTGGTCTGTAAGATAGAGAGTCAAAATACCTTATTGCATGGTCTTCTGTGTGGTCACTTAAAAAATTGATCACATAGGGGTAGAGGAGTAGAATGATAGACACCAGAGACTGGAAAGGGGATGTGCTGGTGGGAGGGCTGGGGACTGAGGACAGCTTGGTTAATGGTTAATCAGACAGTTAGATAGAAGGACTAAGTTCTAATGGTTCATAACAGAGTAGGTTGACTAGAGTTAACAATAATATGTCGGATCTTTGCAAAAGAGGACTTTTTGGGGGGAGTATATATGCAAATTCACGTTTTAAGTGCTATTATAATTTACTGGACTAATCTGGACTTTTTATTTTAGATTAGGGAAGTACACGTGCAGGTTTGTTTCCTGGTTGTATTTCGTGATGCTGAGGTTTGGGTTACAAATGATCCCGTCACCCAGGTACTGAGTGTGGTACCCAGTAGCTTTTTATCCCTTTCTCTCCTTCCTCCCTCCTACCTCTAGTAGTGTTGCTCTCATTTTTATGTCCCTGATTATCCAATGTTCAGCTTCTACTTATAAGCAAGAACATGCGATATTTACTTTTCTGTTTCGGCCTTAGTTTGCTTAGGATAATGGCCTCCAGCTGCACCCATGTTGCTGAAAAGAACGTGTTTTCATCCTTTTTCATGGCTGAGTAGAATTCCATGGTGTATATTCCCCTCTGTGAAACATGGTTGCTTTCTGTTTCCCTGTCTGAACCTTTTCTTTATCGAGTCCACTGCTGATGACACCTGGGTTGATGCCATGTCTTTGCCATCACGTTGCCGTTAGCAGGAGAGTACATGTGTCTTTTTGATAGAACAATTTGTTTTCTTTTGGAAATATAGTCAGAAATGAGATTGTTGGAGGGAATGGTAGTTCCCTTTTCAGTTAGTTGAGAAATCTGTAAGCTGCTTTCCACAGTGACTGGACTGATTTACATTCCCACCAACAGTGTGTAAGTGTCTTTTCTCTGCAGCCTCACCAGCATCTGTTGTTTTTTTCACTTTTCATTTATTATTTATTTTGTTTTGAGACAGAGTCTCACTCTGTCACCCAGGCTGGAGTGCAGTGGCATGATCTCAGATCGCTGCCACCTCCGCCTCCCAGGTTCAAGCTATTCTCCTACCTCAGCCGCCCGAGTATCTGGGATCACAGGCACCCACCACCATGCCTAGCTAATTTTTGCATTTTCAGGATAGAGATGGGGTTTCACCATGTTGCCCATACTGGTTTCGAACTCCTGACCTCAGATGATCCACCCGCCTTGGCCTCCCAAAGTGGTGGGATTACAGGCATGAGCCACCACGCCTAGCCTGAGCCACCACACCTGGCCTGATTTTTAACGATAGCCATTCTGACTGGTGTGAGATCGTATCTCAATGTGGTTTTGATTTGCATTTGTCTGATGATCAGTGATGTGGAGCATGTTTTCATAGGTTTGTTTGCCACTTGTATATCTAGAAGAGAGGACTTGAAAGGTGCCCAATACATAGAACTGATAAACACTTGGGTGATGGATACCCTGAACACCATGACTTGACCATTACACGTTCTGTGCATGTACCCCACAAATATGTACAAATACAATGTAGCAAAAACAGGTTTTAAAGAATGTAAATGAAACATCTATTTCCTAAGCTAGTAAGGTGCTTGAATTATTTTAAAATTGTGCATTAGTCACATGACCCTGAACAAAATCTTTACTTCTGTTGGCTTCATTTTTCCCATCCGTAAAACTAGGACTTGAATTCAGTGATTTCTGAAAGTCTCTTAAGATTGAAAATGCTGGAATTATATCATCTGCATACAATTCAGCAAAGCGTTACTGACTGCTTCTCATGTATACAATGCCCTGTGCACTGAAAAATCAGAACTTAACACACATGCGTGAAATCTTATTGCATCTGTGAATCTTTCTAGCTTGGCCAGTACAAGATGTCAGAGGATGTGGCCTCTGAACCACATTGACGCGAGCCCTGAGGATGCCACTCCTGGCTCAGCGACTCCCTTCACACTCACGATGTCAAGATCCCTGTTTCCCTGTCCGCAGGCAAGAGCAGGGCATCTCCATTCACTCACTACTGAGCGGGTATTGGAGATGGCCTGCTGTGCCCCAGGCTTTGTGCTGAGTATTGGGGATACAATGATAAGCCAGGCGTGGTGTCTGACCACCAGGAGCAGAAAGGAGAGTGTGAACAAAGTGAAAGGAAATGGTTGATTACGAGGTCTGACTCTTCACAGCCTCCTCCAGGAGTTCTTAGCAGGAATGCGGGGTGGGGTGGGGGGAATCTAGCTCACCTGGCCAGCTCCAGAGTGGATGTCGCTCTTCTGCCCTACACTGACCCTTGTCCTCCCCTCTGTGTCTCCCTCTCCTTTACCTCGTTTCTTCTCAGTGTCCTGGTGATGGGCTGATGCTCTGGAGGGAGGAGTCTGAGAAAGAGAGAACAGGCTACACCGAAGGGAGCCAGGGTGGCAGGGACAGTGGCCGTGAGAATGAATGTAGCCACTGAGAGGGAAATGGGGACAGGGAAAGGGGAGGAAAGACTTGGAGAGGAGTTACAGGAAGCATGGTGAGAAGGGAAGAGGGTGAGACTGGAGCCAACCACGTCAATGGGACAGTTTGCACAGAGAGAGAGAAAGAGAAGAGAGCCAGGCTGGCTGGAATGAGAGGTGGAGGGGCTTCAGGGAGCTCCAAGGCGGATAGGGCTAGAGAGGTGAGGACGAGAAGAATGTGCTAATGTTGAGCCATGGGCAATGACCTGAGAAAGGGAAAGCAAAAGTGTTTCACAGAGAGGAACAAGTGGCCAAGAAGAGTGAGCAGCAGGGAGAACCATTGACGTTGGTGGGGACCGTACCATCAAATCCACCCGAGTGTTCAGATTATGTGGTTGTTGTTAGGTAAAGTGGATGTGCTTTGTCTCTGGATGGATGTGAGAATGAAGTGAATAACAGGTCTGGGATGATTCCAGGTAACTGAGTCAGTATCCCCAGAGCCTGTCTACTCAACAGATTTCCGTAGTAGTAAACATTCAATAGAACTTCATCAGTCACTTCAGAAGAGGGGGAAGAAAGAGTTGGGAATTGTGATACCCATTTAAGAATTCTGACGTTATGGTCTAGAATTTTTACAGTTTCAGGTCTTAGATTTAAGTCCTTGATTCATCTTTAGTTAATTTTTGTATAAGGTGAGAGATGAGGATCCAGTTTCATTCTCCTACATGTGACTAGCCAATTATCCCAGCACCATTTGTGGAATAGGGCGTTTTTCCCTCACTTTATTGTTTTCGTTTGCTTTGTTGAAGGTCAATTAGATATAAGTATTTAGCTTTATTTCTGGGTTCTCTATTACGTTCCAATAGTCTATGTGCCTGTTTTTATACCAGTACCATGCTGTTTCGGTTACTATGGCCTTACAGTATAGTTCAAAGTCAGGTAATGTGATGCCTCCAGATTTCTTCATTTTGCTTAGTCTTGCTTTGTCTCTTTGGGCTCTTTTTTGGTTCCATATGAATTTTAGGATTCACTTTCTAGTTCTGTGAAGAATGGAGGTGGTATTTTGAGCATTTGGTTTATTTCCAGTTTGGGGTGGTTATAAAGGAATATCCACACAACCATTCATGTACAGGTTTTTTTGCATCAATGTAAGTTTTTATTGCATTTGAATAAACACTAAAAAATGGAATTTCTTGGTCACATGGTAAGTGCATGTTTAACACTGTAAGACATTTTTGGACATTTTTCCAAAGTGGCTGTTTCAATTGCAGTTCCCACAGGCATTGTATAAGCATTCTAGCTGCTCTGCTTCTTCTTCCGTTCTTGGTAATGTGAGTTGTTGTAATGTGGTATCTCATTGTAGTTCTAATCAGCATTTCAATAATGCCTAATTATGTTAAACACATTTTCCTGTGTTTACCATACATCAAAGGAATGAATGACTAATAACCTATAAAAACATAGATATATCTGAAATTCATTATAATAAGTAAAAGCAGGCTCTGCACCATATGTTTTCATTTCTATGGCCTTCTGGAGGAGGCATAATTACAGGAGGGGAGATTCGACCCCTGGGTAAGGCCTGGGGCTCTGGAGAGTGAATGACCCCCCCAGATGCAGCAGACAAAGAAGTGTCAGTGTTTCTTAGGGTAATGAGATGATTCTGTGTTTTTAGTGTAGTGGTAATTACACAACTATGTGCATCTGTCAAAACTCAGAAATGCACAGTAAAAAGGATAGATTTTACTGCATATACATTACACCTCAATAAAGAAGATTTTTTTGAGTGGATAAGGATAGAAATCGATAAAACATCACTGCGCCTAGTCTCATCAGAGGTTAACCTCCTTCCTGACAGAGACATTTGAGTCAGGGTGAGGATGTTGGTCAAAGAGAAATTTAGGCATGTTGCCCATTTAAAATAAGTGTCTGATTTTTAAATGGGCTAAGGTATACGTGCTTCTCCCCCAATCAAGAACTTGTACTAGCAACTGTCTCAGTGAGAAAGAAGTACAGACAGCTTCCTGCCTTTGAAATATGAGATGTAAAGGGAAAAAAAAAATCCTATGATGTAGTAACACAATGGAATTGATTTAATGTTGAAATAGGCATATAATGGCAGACACAGATTCAAAATAATTCAACTTTTTTTACATTTATTTCTAAATAATTCAACTTTTAATACATTTTATTAATGTGTTTTACAATATTTACATCTCTTTCTTGTAGCAGTTAACATTTTAAATCCCATTTTACGGAAGGAAGCTGAGCCACAGAGAGTTTAAATAAATCACCCAAGACTAAACAGCTATGTCAGAGCTGGAATTAGAGCCAAATTAGTCCTCCTACAAAGCCTGTACTTTTAAGACCTAACTCTGTTCCCTTTACATTTTGCCTGAAATTAAATATTCAAGTAGCCATCTTGAATTATACATTAAAATAATATTAGCGATATGACTAAGATCATACACCTTAGCTGTGTTAATGAAGTCAGAGTTGGTTGCTGCCTTCTGCTGGAGTCCACCTCACGTATGCATTTCCACACACCAAAGACAGCCATATGCAATTCAGGGATTTTGCAACCAGTTGTTCCGTGGTGAGTTTTCTTATCAACATAAACATTTTCTCACCCAAGTAGCTGTTTATTGTGATATTTGGTGTTAAATCATGAACAGCTTTTATAAATAAGAGCAAATTTAAAAAATAATAAAAGGTAATTTTTCTAAAATGAACCTCTTTCTATAATGAACCTCTATAAACCAATATTGCTGTATATTTTCATGTGTGACAATGTAATTCCACTCACCAGTTGATTGTCTACAATGTTTCCCTCTGCACTGGATAAAGCTGAAATATGATCAGGTAGAATGTAGGAGTCGGTTGTGCTTCCTGGATTGGTGGGTTTATAGTTTTCATTAAGTTGGAATAGCATTTGGCCATTATTTCTTCAAATATTTGCTTTTCCTCTCTTTAACTCTCTCTTCTCATACTAAGCTGCTTTAAATTGTTCCACACCTCACTAATGCACTTTCCATTTTGGCCGGGTAGGGGGAGGGATTCTTTTTCTCTCAATGCTCCATTCTGGGTATTTTATATTGTTATGCATTAAAATTCAGTGATCTTTTATTTTTCAATGGCTAATCACCATTAACCCCTTCCAGCATATGTGTGTGTGTGACTGTGTGTGAGTAGTGTGTGTATTTTATCTCAGGCACTTGGAGTTTCCATCTTGGAAAGTTATAGATTTTCCATCTTGGAAAATTATATATTTATAATATCTGTTTTAATACTCTTCTCTGCTAATCCTAACTCCAAGTCAGTTCAAGTCTGTGTTGACTGATTATTTTCCTCATGACAGATGGTGATTTTCTGTCTTTTTTTCATGCCTAGTAGTCTTTGTTTGAATGGCAGCCATTAAACATTTTGCCTTGCTTGAGTGCTAGGTATTTTTATATTCTGGCACATTTTGAATATTGTTCTGGAATTCAATTCAGTTTTTGGGAAATAATTTGATTTCCTTGGGTCTTGCCTTTATGATTTTTTAGGTGGGACCGGAGCAATACTCAGTGATATGGTTTGGCTGTGTCCCCACCCAAATCTCGTCTTGAATTCCCATGTGTTGTGGGAGGGACCCAGTGGGAGGTAATTGAATCATGGGGGCAGGTCTTTCCTATGCTGTTCTCGTGATAGCGAGTAAGTCTCATGAGATCTGATGGTATCATAAGGGGGAGTTTCCCTGCCCAATCTCTCTCTTTGCCTGCTGCCATCCATGTAAGACATGACTTGCTCCTATCTTCCACCGTGATTGTGAGGCTTCCCCAGCCACGTAGAGCTGTAAATGCAATTGAACACCTTTCTCTTGTAAATTGCCCAGTTTGGGGTATATCTTCATCAGCAGCATGAAAATGGACTAATACACTCAGTCTAGGGCTAATTCTTACCTACTATTGAAGCAAGACCTTCTTGAGCACTCTACTCAATGCCCAATGGATTATGAAGTTTTCTGGTCTGAGTATTGGAAACAGGTACTATTTTCACCCTTGAGTGAACACCAGGCACTGCTCCCCTTACCCTTTAGAATGGTTCTTTCTCTAGGTACACGAAGGTTCCTCACCCATGTGCAATGTGTGGACCAGCAATCCACTCAATGTTCCAGGGATGCCTTTCCAGATCTTCAGGGTCATCTCCTCACTTCATACCCTTCCCCATCAGTTCTGGCTTCCTCATGCTCCCTCAGCCACCAGCTCTGTCTCTTCAGCTGAGAGACTCTTCCAGGCTCTACCTCAGTTTCCCCTCACATGCTACAAACTGGGGACACTCTAAGGGCAGCAGACTAGGGCAATTGCAGGGCTCATATGCTTATTTCCATATCTCAGGGATCACTGTTTATTACCTGATGCCCAGTGTATTTTCAGCTGTTGTTTCATAATTTTTTAATGGTGTGTCCCTCTTAGTCCATCTTGACCAGAAGCAGAACTTCATTTATCTTTAAATGGTGCTGACATGGCAAATGCTGGCTCAGACTAGCAGTTCTTCTTATGCATCTTTCGTTCTTATCTTACTTTTTTACCCTTAGGTAGCTAACTTATATTTGCCAGCGTTTATTCAACCCTGTCTTCTAATTATCACGTTAATTTTAATGAATATGTTTGTTCACTTTAACCCCGTGTGTGTGTGTGCATGTGTGTGTTTGAATCAGACACTCGAACATTTATTAAATACCTGCTCCAGGACAGCCACTGTGCTAATCATAAAGTTTTTTAGTGGATAAAAAGTTGTATAGTACGGTACTCTTTCCTTCCTGGATCATGCAATGCATTTGTAAACTAAATAAGTATAAAATGAGAATAGGAAGTAGAGACAATAAAGGAGCATGTTTTAAAACACCATCATTTATTAAAATCAATATCTGAGATAGTGTCTAAACTTACTTGAAATCAAATTCAGTCTGTACAAAAATTAAGATTTTTAATTTATTATCTCAAGATCCTAAAAACATCTCTAAATTCATGATTCAAGGCCTATGGAAGACAATTTGGGTTGAGCACATCAGAATCATTCTTCTATTATAGAGACTGAAAAGCCAGAAACAAAAACAACATAAACAAAAACAAAATACATCGCAGGTTTTCTTGTCACTCTGATTCACCATATTATTTACTTTGAGCCAGTGACCCCCAATGAGAGCAAAATGGAAATACTTAGAACACATACCTGTCCTCTCTGTCTCCTGCAAAACCACAACAATAACAACAAAAAACAAAAACCCTTTTGAGTAAAGATTTTTTTTTTTTTTAATATACTACCCTTTTTCTTTCTTGGAATATAGCTGTGATGTCTGGAGACCTGTGGCCATGAGGACAAAATGTCACATGTTGATAGTGATTGAGGCTAAAGAGAGTAGAATACTGGCCTCTTGATGGCGACATTGAGCCACATCAACAGCCAGAAACTGTCTCATCTGATGAGAAGACAGAACTCCCCACATGTTTATGCCACTGATGTAGAGATTGATGTTATTTTCAACCAAATACATTACTCATACTATTATGTATTCACTTAGCCTACAAACTATTTTCTTTGTCTTAACTCTCTACAAAGCAGCTCCTAAAAATCACACATTTTTTCCCCTACATACTTTTCACATCTTTAAGGAAAGGATTCTACTTCCTACTGGCAAAAATAGAGGTGGTGGGGTCTAATGGGAAAACAGTGGGTTTCTGAGTCTGATCAATGCAGTGGACTCTTACATCAGTGACTTTTGGTTGAAACAGAGTTTCTCTGGTTTCCTGGGAGCATCTGTCAACCTTGTGTAGGTCACTTCATTTCTCTTTTGATTTCTGTCTCTGAAATCACATTCTTTATGGAAATCAAGAATAATTAAAAAGCCTAGTTCACAAAACATGTAATTGTGGTCATCCAGTCCTCGTAAATCCACACAAGAGAATCTTCATACCAAGTGATTCTGCTCAGGTGAGATGAGTGTAAAAGTGAAGGAAATGCATATCCAGGTAGACTCTGCGTCTATTGTCCGTTGCTGGGGCTCTTTGTTCTCGGGTTTGGAGCATGTAGTGGAAATTGGTACAAGGAGGATTCTCAGGTTGAAGCTAGTAAAAGTCTACAGCTGCATGTGAAACTCTGGTATGTGGATGCTGGTCTCAGAGATGGTCTACGATTAAGAAGTCAAGAAAACAACATGCAAACTTGGCTCACCTGGGCCCGAGCAAAATTATGGCTTTGCAAAATAGCGTTAACTGTCAGAGCCCAATTGCTCCCATGATTATGTAAAATACTTGAGTTATGTTTGTTCAAAAAAGTAAAATAAACATTTTATGCAAACTGTATTGATTAATGAAAGATGAGCATTTTTAATTCAGCTGTGTTTGCCTATTCACATTGCAGTAATTTTTATTTCTCTTGTTCACACAATGCTTTTTTTAAATTTTAGGTTTTCAAATGTAATTATGATTTAGTACAATCATAGACAGTTATTGAAGAGAGGTACTGATCATGGTTTTTTCCAGTTATGATTTTCAAAAGGCATTTCATTAAAATGAATTTTGCACCAGGGTTCACCCAATGAATTGAATCTTTGACAACAGAATGATGTGCCACCTGCTCATAGCGCAGTTCTTTACACTCCTTGTACGTAGTGTCAATTACTGTTTCTGGAACACATCATTGTTTTCCCAGGGATGAGAACCGGAGGTCAGGGTGGTATAAATACAGAAACAACTTCAGCACAGAAAGTGCACATAGTTCTTTTTAAGAGCACTTTAAACTTTCTGATTTATACTGAGAAAAGTAATGAAACCCTTGGCATCCTGGAAATAGCTTGGATGAAAGAAAATGGCTTCTGAAGAACTTTTTTGTGAGGCCTCTTGATGAAACTTCAGTCACGTGGCCCGTTGCGATGTACCGAAACGGTCATCTTCACCAACTTCTCATGAACGTGGCAGGAGGAAGTACTGGGAAGCCCCCTGGGTATAAGGCACTGTGAGTTATGCAACAAACATTGTTTATAATGAATAAAAGTCCTTATGGGGGCAGGTGGTTTATCTGTGGCATCTTACAAAGTGCAGCGTGTACACTTAAATGGAGTGGGGGAACCATAATGTAACATTCAATTTCCCTCTAGTTAAAAAATCATTTGCAATAACTTCTGTCTATAGACTCTCTCTGATTTTATAATCCCAGTACAACATTTTGTGCAAAAAGCCTAACGGAGAGCTTTTGCTCTTGAGCACTCTCCTCCAGGGTTCATGTTTGAAGTTTCCTCCCAGGGATTATTGCGTCCCTGCAACTACCAGCCCCTGGTGAGTAGCAAGTGACTCCGAGAACTGGAAGATGCAGGATGGCATTGTCTTCTCTGTGCAGAGGGAATTGTGAGGGAAACAGACACTTACATTGCTTTTTGGAAATGAGTGGGCTGGGTTTGCAAGGGACTTACCGTGAACTTCAGTGGGAAAGTCATGACAGTGAGTCGTGTTGCTTTCTGCCTCGGAAGTGAAGCCAGATAACTCCTGTAATATGGGAGTGACAGAATAAACTCAGGGAGACCACAGGCTGCCAGATAATGATCACAACGTTGGAGGTTAAACCAGTTTCTCGTGGAGCATGCGTTATTTCTAAGGGATCAAACATATTTTTCTATAGTAGGCATCTTCACGAACATCTATGGTGAGCATTCGTAGTCTCAATATTATAGGGCAATGATCCTGCAGCTATTTATTAAAACAAACCTTTTAATATCCAGGGAACCTCTTTGCCCTTCTCCATAAATGACATACATTAATCTCAATTTTATGATGATGATATATACGCCAGGTCAAGATTCAGCTTAAATGTCATGATAGCTGGTGCGTAAATATTCACTAGCATGCTCCGTACTCTATACCATGATGGGAAGTATTTTTCCCCGGCAAGTGCTTGAGTCCACAGGTCCTTTAGTAAAATGATTCGCTGAAACTTCTTACTGTTGGCTTCAGCGCTACTCTCTAGCCAACATCTAGCAAGGCTTGACATTTTCAGTTTTCCCAAAACTCCTTTAAAAAACTGAAATTAATTATTTTTTTTTCAAGATGGAGTTTCACTCTTGTCTCCCAGGCTGGAATGCAATGGGGTGATCTCGGCTCACTGCAACCTCCGCTTCCCAGGTTCAAGCAATTCTCCTGCCTCAGCCTCCTGAGTAGCTGGGATTACAGGCACCTGCCACCATGTACCCAGCTAATTTTTGTATCTTTAGTAGAGACGGGGTTTCACCATATTGGCCAGGCTGGTCTCAAACTCCTGGCCTCAGGTGATCCACCCACCTCGGCCTCCCAAAGTGCTGGGATTACAGGTGTGAGCCACCATGCCCAGCCAGCTGAACTAAATTTTTTAGACATATCTCTCTGAAAATGTCATGCTCATCTTTCCATAATGCCTGGCATTTCTCCCCTCATTGAACAGGTGCCCCTGTCTTCATATCAGAGTATTGAAAACACAGATGTGCATGTCACAAAAACCCTTGTCCCAACCAGTCTGCAGCATGTGACCCTGGTGAGTCACTAAACATCTCTAACACCTATTTTCATGTCAATAAAATTACAGTAATAACTACCTGGTAGGGTGAGAAGATTAGTGAGATATGTGAAAATTCTTAGCAGAAGGCCTGGTACTGGGTCATGTTTAATATATGTGAGTTGCATATGGAAGTTTTTGTCTTATCTTCACATTCCACAGAAATCACTTGATGAGTCAGGTGCGGTGGCTCTCGCCTGTAATACTAACATTTTGGGAGGCTGAGGCAAGAGGATTGCTTGAGGCCAGGAGTTCGAGACCAGCCTAGGCAGCATAAGGGAGATGCTGTCTCTACAAAAAATAAAAAAATAAAGAAAATTAGCTGAGTGTTGAGGCTGCACCTGGAATTCTAGCTATTTAGGGGCTGAGGCAGGAGAATTGCTTGAGCCCAGGGGTTTGAGGCTGCAGTGAGCTATGATCACGCTGCTGTGCTCAAGCCCAAGTGACAGAGTGGTACCCTGTATTTTTAAATAAAGAAAATAAACTTTGGGAGGCCGAGGCGGGTGGATCACAAGGTCAAGAGATCGAGACCATCCTGGTCAACATTGTGAAACCCCGTCTCTACCAATACAAAAAATTAGCTGGGCATGGTGGCGCGTGCCTGTAATCCCAGCTACTCAGGAGGCTGAGGCAGGAGAATTGCCTGAACCCAGGAGGCGGAGGTTGCAGTGAGCCGAGATCGCGCCATTGCACTCTTGCCTGGGTAACAAGAGCGAAACTCCGCTTCAAAAAAAATAAATAAATAAATAAATAAATAAAATGCTTGGCCAAGTTTAACAACCTGGATCATCTGAAGTACTGGTGCCTTGGCCTTCTCAGACACGTGGGCTGAACATAAGATAGAAAGGAGCTGCTTTTTGACAATCAAAAATAAATTAAATGTGACTGTTTAGACATAGATTTAAAAAAAAAACACTATCTTTTCTTTTATTATGGCAAGAACACTTAAAATGAGATCAACCCTCCTAACAAATTTTAGGTGTAAAATACAGCATTGTTATCTATAGGCCAGATGCTGTGTATCAGGGTCTGGAACAGCTTCTTCCCATAGAACTGAATCAGAACCTCAAAGGTATGCTAGCATGCCCATGTTATTGCAATATTAGTCACAGTAGGCAAGATGTGGGAACAACGTGGATGTTGAATCCACAGATGAGTAAAGAGTGTCTCTGTGTGTGTGTGTGTGTGTGTGTGTGTGTGTGTGTGTGTGTGTCTGTATAACTTTCCAACTTGGGAAATGACAGACCTGTTCAGGACAATGGGCTTTCAGGGGCACTCTTGAAACTGAGCATGATAATGAGTTGGAGCAGGTGAGTGGTGGTCAACATGCGCACAGTCCCCTGCTTGGACAGGTCTCCGAGAGCAGCACTTTGAGGACGGCTGCCCCAAGAACCAACTCCAACACTGGAAGGAGGCGGATGATACCCTCAGTCAAACATGGTCCCTTGTTATCAGTACGGTGAAGAGAACATAATCTCTGCTGTTAAAGTGACCTCAATTCATACGTTGGCCTCACTAACTACACGTGTGACTGATAAACACATTCAGCTCTCAGCCTCTGATTCCTCATCTGTAAAATGGTTTGACGTCACCTAATCCTTAGAGGTTGTTGTGTGGACTACACCTAACTGTCGCACATTGGAGCAAGAGTTTGATCACTTCCTCTCACCCCTTGATCCTTTAACCATCATCTCCCCCACCCCTGAGTGATCCTTCCTCTGCCTCGATTGGTCTCAAACATAGGGTAATGTTACCACCTCCTAGACTTGGCTCCTTAAACCCCAGTGACATCCTGTGTGTCCTCATCCCAGCTCCACTCTCCCGCCCTATGCTAGCCTGTGGCTGTCCTGGCCCCTGCATGTGGCTTCTTTCCCACCAACTTCCCAGCGGCAAAGCCAAGGACAACACTGACAGGTGCCAGGAACCTTAGACTCTTAAGTGTGATCAGACTTTAGTTTTTATTTTTGGTTTGTCTTCTAAGCAGATTCTCCAGAAGAAACAGCTGCCCATAGGACCAAGATAAATCAGATCTAAGTACAGACACTATCACTCATTCGATAGCTAGCTAATGAAACAATTTCTTCGGACATGTATTTGACAAAGATTGACACAAAAATGTCACTCTACTCCTAATTTGAAACTTCTATCCAGTAGTTTTATTCCTAAATTGATACCTTACTTGGAATACTCCAGGAAAGATGAATTACTGTGACCTATGTTGCTAAATGAAAATTACTGGCCAATGAAGATGGGTTTCTTAGAATTCTATTCTCTTTCTTACATCAAATAGGATTAGTTTGGCTTCCTAATAATAGACAGATTTAAAACAATGAGCATGTTCTCACTCATAGGTGGGTGTTGAACAATGAGAACACATGGACACAGGGAGGGGAGCATCACACACTGGGGTCTGTCGGGGGGAAATAGGGGAGGGACAGTGGGGGGTGGGAAGTTGGGGAGAGATAGCATGGGGAGAAATGCCAGATATAGGTGATGGGGAGGAAGGCAGCAAATCACACTGCCATGTGTGTACCTATGCAACAATCTTGCATGTTCTTCACATGTACCCCAAAACTTAAAATGCAATAAAAAAAATCTGGTAATGTCATATCTAAACACACACACACACACACACACACACACACACACAAAAGAGCAGCTTAAATAAGATAAAAGTATATTTGGTTCTAATATGATAAAAGTCCGGCTGGATGGCACACACGTCTCATATCAGCCTAAAGGACATTGGGATCGGGCTCCTTCAGACATCCTCCTCCGTAGCACTAGGCAGAGCTCTGCCTTCCCTTGGTCCAAGTTGGTGGCTGGATCATCACACCTGCTCCAGGTTAACTAGAGGAGAATGGAAAGGGGAGATGTCAGAGGCCTTTCAGAAAGGTTCCTTGCAGTTCTCATATGTATATTTTTGTAGAAGTGGAAGGAGACATCTATTTGGTTTCCCTGAAATATATAGTTGGAATTCTCCTAGTGACACACCGGGCAGATTCACGTGAGGACCACGGAGCATCCAGGAGTGAAGAAACACAAAAGGGAAGCCCTTTGCTTTAAGTTCTTGGAGGAAGTCAGACACCATGAGGGATAGGACAGTCTATAGAGGGGATGTAGTAGGCAGAATAATGGTCCCTCAAACTTGCCTGAATCTAACTCTTCAGAAAATGAATACAGGGGTTTACCTGGCAAAAGGAACTGTGCAGATGTGGTAGGGAAATGGGCCGGTGAGGTGGCTCACGCCTGTATTCCCAGCACTTTGGGAGACTGAGGCGGGTGGATCACAAGGTCAAGAGATCAAGACCATCCTGGCCATCACGGTGAAACCCTGTCTCCACTAAAAAAATAGCAAAATTGGCTGGGCGTGGTGGTGCGTGCCTGTAGTCCCAGCTACTCAGGAGGGTAAGGCAGGAGAATCACTTGAATCTGGGAGGCGGAGGTTGCAGTGAGCCAAGATCCCACCAAGATCTCACTACTGCACTCCAGCCTGGTGACGGAGCGAGACTCCCTCTCAAATTAAAAAAAAAAAAAGACAGGGAAATGATCCTGGCTTATTCAGGTGAGTGCAATCTGATCACAGGAGTTTTTAAAATGAAGAACATTTCCAGCTGTGCACAGAGGGAATGATAAGTACAGAAGACTGATTTGAGAGGCGGCCACATAAGAAGGCCTGATGTTTCTTCTCCACTCCACTGCTTCACTTGACCAGCCTTAAAAACAAAGCAGTACTTATGTTAATTTACAGTTACTGGCTTTGAAGATGGAGGAGGAGGGCCAGAGGCCGGTGAGTGTGGGTGACCTCTAGGTGCTAGCAAAGGCAAAGGCTTGGATTCTGCCCTAGAATCCACAGATTGAACTGCATCCCTGCCGGCTCCTTGATTTTAGCCCAGTGAGACCTATGTTGGACTTCTAACCTACTGTTAGATCATAAGTGTGCAATATTTTTCACTGGTGAATTTGGGATAATTTGTTATTAGCAATAGAAAATGAACACAGGCACTGATGCCCGTCAGAGATGGAAGCTGTCATACGGAGTTTATATTAGGGTCCTAGAGTCATCTCAACAAAGTGCAACAATGGGGTGGCTTAAATCAACGTAAGGTTATTCCCTCATCGTTCTGGCGACAAGAAGCCTAAAGTTATCCACAGGGCTGCGCACCCCCTGAATGATCTAGGGGGGAATCTGTTCCATGCCCATCTCTTAGTTTCTGGTGCTGTTGGTAGTTCTCGGCCTTTCTGGCCTAGTAGATGCATCACTGAAATCTCTGTCTGTGTCATCACTTGGCCTTGTCCCCATGTATATCTGCTCACATCAGTTTCCTCCTGTGCATGCCTGTGTCTCCTTGTTCTCAAATGGACGCCAGACGTGTTAGCTCAAGGGTTCACCTTATTGCAATGTAACACATTCTAACTAATCACATCTGTAGTGACCTGATGACCCTATTTCCAAATAAAGTCATGTCCTAAGGCTCCAGGAAGAATGGGAATTCTTGGGGGACACTCTTCAACTCTGCGTAGGTGGTGAGATGCTTCTAAGCACGTCATCATTTGGCTGTACCATGAGAAGTTCTTGCTATGTGTGCACATGGAAAGAAACATATTGGCAAAGAGCAGTAATGAACAAGGATTTTTTTCTTTTTTGTTTTGTTTTTTTTCCAACTACCCAATACTCTAAGAAAACCCTGCCAGGCTGGCAGCTGTGGGGTGTGCCTCTGTGCACACAGTGCTTCCCCCCAGGGACAAGGATGTGTAAGACTCCTAGGCCTGCTGGTTTTAATACAGATACACTTGCTCAACATGATGCTATTCAGCCAGAATTGTTACTTACCCACTTACCTTGTAGGAATTTATTTAGAAATAAGAATGTGACATTCATTCGCTGTGCCTCACTGCTGATAAACATGTGAGCCAGGGGTTAGCCAACATCTTTTGTAAAGGACCTACCAGTAAATATTGTCAGTTTTGCAGGCCGTGTGGTTTCTGGTGCAAATGCTCAGCTTTGCTGCTGCATCTCAGGGTCACAGATGATATGTAAGGAGTGGGAGTGTCGTGTTCCAAGAAAAATTGAATTAACAAAAATAGGGAGCAGGCAAGCGTCAGCCTCAGCACTGTAATTTACTGAGCTCTGAAGTAGGCTGATGACTAAACTCTGAAGCTGTCTAGATCATTCCTCAGGGAGCAAATTCTAACCCAAATCTTGTGTCAGTACTGCTTGTGTCTTGGTAAGGCTAAAAAAATCTATAAACAGATGCTGCATTAAAAAGTACAGTGTTAATTAAGATACAAAAGGCAAGGATTATTTATTTCCTCTTGTTATGGAAAGAGGTTATTTCAGTCTTTTGACCTCTTGAATCTATCTATCTTGCTGGGTGGTTGTGCATACACAACCCAGGTGCGGCTTGTACCCGCCTGGACACTCACTGCTGGATAGTTCTGTGTGGAAAGAACAGGCCATTTTAACTGCAGACTCAGCACCGGAAACAGGAAAAGGTCAAGACGGGCATCACCAAGAATGTGAAGGAGCCCCAGCCTTTAGAAAAAACCCTGAACAAGGCCCCGGCTCTTGTCCACTTTGCTGTATTTCGTAGCCTTTGTAGCTTGTGGTCTTCTCTTGTCCAGCACTGTTCTTCAGCACTTCCAGGGCAAATCTGGGGAATATTCAGATTCTTCTTTTATTTTCTTTGAGACAGGGTCTCACTCTGTCACCCAGGCTGGAGTGCAGTGGTGTGATCATAGCTGACTACAGCTTCAACCTTCCAGGCTCAAGTGGTCCTCCCACCTCAGCCTCCCGAGTAGCAGGGACCACAGATGCACACCAAACTAAGTTTATGAGTTTTTTTTTTTTTTTTTTTTTTTTTTTTTGAGACAAGTCTTGCCATGTTGCCTAGGCTGGTCTCAAACTCCTGGGCTCAAGTGATTCTCCCACCTCAGCCACCCGAAGTGCTGGAATTACAGGCATGAGCCACTGCGCCTGGCCCAGAAGTCTTAAAGCTCTACTTTCTCAGAGACTATTTTATCTTCTATATTCAAGTTTTCGGTTTAAAAAAAATGAATTTCAATCCAGGGATTGATCCATAAGAACACGATATCTAAAGCTTAGACTATACCAAAGTTTCTTCACATGTCAAATAAAATTAATTGTGAGAAATTATAGAAAATTACTATGAAGTTGCAAAAATAAATATAAATTCAAGCTCAGAATACATTACAAATGATTCACTTGCAACCATAAAATTGCACAATTAATTCAAAAGAAACTAAACGCTGATCTATATCAGCCCACACTCTCCTTTTGTGGGTAGCAGGATTGAGGATCAGAGAGGACAGTAATCAGCTTAGGGTCCCACATCCAGACATTAGCAAGATCTCCCTTTTGCTTTATTATCATGACATCGCTTTCATCACTGTAGGCTTCTGGTATATGAGAATCAGCAGGCGATGGTGAATGGGAAAGCTAATGCAGTCTAATCAAAGCAAACACTGGAAAAGGCTGTGTATTGTCTTACTCATCTCTATGGTAATCAGTCTACAGGTATCTGAGAATGTCCAGGACTTGGAGGACTTCAACATCTACAATCTTTGTTTTTGTCTTTGCCAGGGACACACGAAGACTCAACTTACATTTCTCTGGTCCTGTACAGGTACAAACGTCAATCTACAAGTCCAAGTATAGAGAAAACATACATTTCTTTTTTCATTTCAGTGACTTATATTACTTTTTCTAAGTACCCATGCTATTAGATACCTGAATGTTATTCTTCATCAATTCAGAAATCTCACCCCCAGTGACTTCCAAAGTCAAGATTAAGACAAAGGTTAAGATGTAACCAGCCCTTCCCACCAGAGCCTCAGTTTCCTTCAGGTTCTCTCTTTTTATCTCTGTATCCTGCCTGGTCTTGAAGACACAAGAAAACCTCCCTTGACTTTATCAACTTTTAAATCCTATGTTCTGAGTTATTTTAGAATTCAGAAGTTTAAAGCCCAGGAGGCTTTTCTTTGGCATACCATCTCTTCTCCAATGCCACGGATGCTGGATGAGCTGACCCCCACACGTGTGAAAATGAGTGAAGAGCAAGAAGAAATACCGGGGAAAAATCAGCTAATGTTTCAAAACACGAATTCCCCACAAATCCATGTTTAATGCCTTGCTTTTATCTGGATCAGAAATACAAGTGACAGGATAGCTGAAGGGGCATCGTTATAATGGCTTCCTCCCAGCAGTTTTCTTCCAGTTTGCAGTGGACATCCACGTCCTCAGGGCACTTAGAACAAGACTGGTGTCTCCTCTGACACATTCTTTCCTTTTAAGCTGGGACTCAGCTTTTGCCTTTATAAAATGTGATGGTTGAAGAACATGATTTTTAAATAGCAGGTGCCGCAGAGACAGAACACTTAAACACTGTTGAGAGTGTAAATTACTTCAACCACTGTGGAAAACAGTGTGCAACTCCTCCAAGATCTAAAAACAGAACTCCCATCCTACCCAGCAATCCCATTCCCGGGTATATACCCAAAGGAATACAAATCATTCTAATCTTAAAGACCCATGGATGCTAATGTTCATCGCAGCACTACTCACAATAGCAAAGATACGGAATCAACCGAGATGCCCATCAATGGCAGACTAGATAGAGAAAATGTACATAGACACCATGCAGTACTATGCAGCCATAAAAAGGAGCAGGACCATGTCCTTTGCAGGAACACGGGTGGAGCTGGAGGCCATTATCTTTAGCAAACTAACACAGAAACAGAAAACCAAATACAATATGTTCTCACTTCTAAATGGGAGCTAAATAATGAGACCACGTGGACACAGAGGGAAACAACAGCCACAGGGTCCTACCAGAGGGTGGAGGGTGGAAGGAGGGAGAGGACCAGGAAAATAAGTGGCGGGTGCTAGGTTTTTATACCTAGATGAACTAATCTGTGCAACAAACCACTGTGACACGAGTTTATCTATGTAATAAACTTGTACCTGCACCCCTGAACTTAAAATAAAGTTAAAAAAAAGTCAGAGTGAAAAAAATTAACAAAAAATTTCTTTTTCAGGGCCATTTTAAGTTCACAGCCAAATGAGGAGAATGTACAGAAAGCCTCTGCACACCTCCTGCGCCAACTCGTGCACAGCCTCCTGGACCATCAACGTCCCCTATAAGTGTTTGTTATGATTGTGGCACATTTGTTACAACTGATAAATCAGCACTGATTCATCCTTATCACCCAAAGTCCACAGTTTACATCAGTAACCCTTGGCATTGTACATTCCATGGGTTTTGACAACTATATAATGATTTGTACCCTCCATTACATTATCACACGGAGTAGTTTCACTGCTCTAAAAATCTTCTGTGCTCCATACACTTATCTCTACATATTCCCAGTCCCTGGAAACCACTTATCTTTTTAATTTACCTTTTCTAGAAAGTTACCCAGTTGGAATCATATGGGCTGTAGCCTTCTGTGATTGGCTTCTTTTGGTAATATGCATTTAAAGTTCTGTGGTATCTGTTTAGGGCTTTATAGTTCCTGTCTTTATAAAGCTGAATAATATCCTATTGTCCAGATATATCTGTTTATTTATCCATTACCTATTGAAAGATATCCCCAATTTTGTTAATTATGAATAAAGCTGCTATAAGCATTCATGTGTAGGTTTTTGTGTGGACATAGGTTTTCAGTTTCTTTGGGTAAATTCTAAGGAGCATGAATGCTAGACTGTATGGTAAGTATATGTTTAGTTTTTTGAGACTGTAAAACTGTCTTCCAAGATGAATATACTATTTTGCATTTTCCCATCAACAATGAAAGAGAATTCCTGTTTCTCCACCTCCTCACCAGCATTTGGTGGTGTCAGCATTTTGGATTTTTGCAACAGTTATTTTTTTACTACTTTTCTTATTTTATGTTGCTATTGTTTGGCTTCGAGTAGAATCTCTAGATTTTCTTGTTTTGAGTGAAATTAAGAAACAAGAATGAACTGGCACGGTCAATCTGGTTGGCTTATGAAAACTGGAAAACAGGACACTAGAAGATGGGACCCAGAATTGTGATAATAATCCTGTGCACACTTTGATTGCCTATCCAGCAACTGTCGTCCTGAATTATGATTTGGTTAAGGCATCTACTCTTCGTGAATACAGCATGCACCCCAGGAGAATCTCAGTTCACTCCAGCTCAAGAGACGGCCTAATTCTATCCTCATTTCCAGTGAGAGTGGAAATGGTTATGTGACCCAATTTTGGCTAATGACAAGGAAGTTCTCTTTGTGGGTACCCGGGAGAGAAATGTCCAGATTCCACAGGATGAAATGGTCATTTCTTGTGTTTGCTGTTACATCTGCATAGGACACTTGGGATTGTTACAGCCAGTTTGAGGACAAAGTCATCACCAAGAATGAAGGCTCGGAGAGACAGAAAGAACTTGGGACCTTAGATACAATATTTAGCCCCTGGATCAACTTCTCACAAAGCCATTCCTACTTGACTTCTTGTTAGGCAGAAAAACACATATCTTTATGGTTGAGTTAGAGTTTTGTCATTTATATTTGGAGCTGTCCTCCCTTATAAATACTCATGTTATTTTCTTTGTATAGAGAGTAAAATAATTTAGAAGACTTGCATATTTAATATGGGTCATAAGTAGCAGTGCCAGGTAGCAGGAATTGACTTTCATTGTTCTGGATTTATGTTTATTGATGGGAAAAGGGGAAGAAAATTAGGAGGAATATTCTTATATTTGAAGGTTGGTGATAAATAAGAATTGTGTTATTTTCTGGTAACAATTGAAAATTGAATTAATAACATTCTATCTTTTATTAGCATTAACTCATTCAACTCTATTCCAGCTATTAGACTGACTTTAAAGAAGGAAGGTAAATTGAAAAACGGGATCCCATCTCTTTGTCTTTTTTATTCTTCTGAGACCAGAAGTCAACTTCCACTTATATCCAGCCCTTTCTTTTTTTTATTTTTTATTATATACATATATATATATATATTATTGCATTTTAGGTTTTGGGGTACATGTGAAGAACATGCAAGATTGTTGCATAGGTATATACATGGCAATGTGGTTTGCTGCCTTCCTCCACATCACCTATATCTGGCATTTCTCCCCATGTTATCCCTCCCCAACTCCCTACCCCCCACTGTCCCTCCCCTAGTTCCCCCCCACAGACCCCAGTGTGTGATGCTTCCCTCAGTGTGTCCATGTGTTCTCATTGTTCAACACCCACCTATGAGTGTGAACATGCGGCATTTGATTTTCTGTTCTTGTGTCAGTTTGCTGAGAATGATGGTTTCCAGGTTCATCCATGTCCCTACAAAGGACATGAACTCATCGTTTTTTATGGCTGCATAATATTCCATGGTGTATATGTGCCACATTTTCCCTGTCCAGTCCCTTTCTTTCCTGATATCTCTGATTATTCACTAATCCTAAAAGACTGAGGTCAACAAGTCCCATGCACACACACAGATAGGATACAGGTCACGGAAGTGTATTTTACGTTGCTGTTATGACAGTGTTTAAAAAACAAGTTTTTTTTCACTTTTTCCTACATATTGAAAGATGTCACAAAAAAAGCAGCCTCTGAAGTTGTGTCCCAGGTGCCCCACTTTAGGCAGAGCAGAAGCCCCCTTGTCTGCTGCAGTCCTCACCACTCCCAATTGCCTTCAGATCAACCTGCCAGACTCACACTGTTTCCTCGACACCTACCAGCACTTTAATTTACTGCCTGTATAATCATTCTAAGCTGGCATCCTGCTTGCTTTCTCATTGAAAGGATTTCCACCACAATACATTCTACAGGGTCATGTTCTTGTTCCAGGCACACAAACATTTCTAAGAAAGAACAAAGTACCGGTGCCTGGAAAATTCAAACTTTAATGAGGAAATGAGTCAAAACATTCACTTTATTTCTACCACTATAAGAACAATTTTTTAAAAAATAAATAATTGGAGCTAATTTATTTTAGAGGAGACATTTTGATTTGATTTATTTAGCATTTTTAAAAAGTTGACATTTATTTCTGAGAATTATCTCACAGTTGAAGATATAATATCTGAATGATATCAAAGTGATTACAGTTTTTAAGCATTTTTAATTTCCTGAGAAGAATTGCTATGAATGTTCAAACATCTGTTTTTTAATAGCTGAACTGGATTACCCTAAAAGTTTGTAAAGAAAGGGTCATTTGTAATTTTTTTCTTCTTAATACATTCATTTACAAAAGCAGTAAAAAAAAAAAAAAAGGAGAATTGATATAACTATCATAATGCATTAGATAAAGCTAAGTCTCATTCAGCTCTATCTGTAACCAAATCCAGACTCATGAAATACCATGCAGCCATGAAAAAGGATGAGCTCGTGTCCTTTGCAGGCACATGGATGAAGCTGGAAGCCATCATTCTCAGCAAATTAACTTAAGAGCAGAAAATCAAACACTGTGTGTTCTCACTCATAAGGGGGAGTTGAACAATGAGAACACATGGACACAGAGAGGGGAACATCACACACTGGGGCCTGTCAGGGGCCGGGGGTCAAGGGGAGGGAGAGCATTAGCCCCACCTGATGCATGTGGGGCTTAAAACCTAGATGACGGGTTGATAGGTGTAGCAAACCACCATGGCATATGTATACTTATGTAACAAACCTGCACATTCTGCACATGTATCCCAGAATGTAAAGTAAAATAATTTTTTAACAACCCTAACTTTTGCACTGTTACATTTTAATATGGAATGAGCTTTGAATCACAAGTCATTTAAACCCTATTAACCACTGCAAACCACCACCTCAAAGATGCTAGAAATTTAAAATGTGTTTGGATAGAAGTATCTTTAAATCTCTCTCTTGTAATGAGTGGATATTCAATCTATAGTTTGTGGAGCTTGCTCCAGAATCTGGGTTAGATTGGTTGAGGCTGATTGGGAGGCTGATTGAGTGAATGGATGTGAGCAGAATGATGGGTAAAGACTAAGTATGCCTTCCACCTAAAACTAAGGAAGGTTTGAAGCACACAGGATGTGCCAATTAGGCATTCCTTTCAGTTGCAGGTAACATAGATCTCTTCTAAAATAGGAGTTTATTTCTCTCACACATATCATGAACTCCAAAGATTAGTGATAGAACTTGTGTAGTAGAAACTCAGTTCCATCTATACTCACCTACATCCTAACTTTCTCTCTCTTCTCTGCCATCTGTCGTCCATGGCTTTTATTCTCATGTTTATCTCAATGTCACAAGAGGGCATCTGTTTACCAGCCATCACTTCAGCATCCCAGACAGGACAAGAAGGAATGTGAAAACCACAAAAGAACAATTGCCACCAGAGTCACCGCCTCATCTAACTAGTCCTTGTAGATGTCATGTGATAACTTCACCTTTATTTCCATCTTGTTGGCTGATGTTGAGTCACACGATGATGTCTACCTGCAAGAGAAATTGATCCATGCAGCTTGTGTGTGTGTAGGTGTATTTATGTTTCCACTTCCGAGAAAACTACAGCACTTTTAGAAAGAAAGGTGAATACACAATAGACAGAGAGGTCCAATTTAACATGGCAAGTGTCCTGACACACCAGTGTGCAGGGTCCCGTGAATATCATTGACTTACACTACCTGCAAATATTGCCACATCTGAGTTCTACTGATTCTATTTCTCAGTATTTACCTTTTAATTGACACAGTGTTGTATTTGAATTCATCTACTTACAAATGAACCTTTATTGAACTCTAAGCCGAAAAATCATTACATCTTGCCATAAAAATAAATACAATAAAGATGGACAATTTTATAGAACTCCACCTAGATAATCATACTTCTAAAATTCTGAACATGGATTTGCTCTCTGTCTTTTAAATAGGAGATCAAAAGCTATCACAAAAACGATGATTCTTCCGTATCACCAGAAGGATAAAAGAAGATGCTAATGGGAAATGATTCCTCATAATATTATGTAACATTATGAGTGATGACACCTAAAATCACCTCATATTCCAGCAAAAGCACAGGTTGTCTGTACTGACTTTATCTAACAGTTTCATTTACAGTTGATGACGAAGCCCAAGAAGAATGTATTGTTTTCCTGAGATTTACCACAGACAACGAGCTAGGACACATGTGACCAACCTCTAAGTTTACGATCATTCTACGTCATCTCATCACTTTTTATCAACACCAACACATTCAGGAATTCTGAAGTTCCTGGAACGCAGACTTCACTGCCTTAACACTATGTGGAATGCAGCACCCGTATCTGGCATTTTGTGAGACAATGGGTAGACACTGGTTTATAAAACGGGTATGCTACCTGCCCCCGTGGTGTGCAAAACTGAATGGCTGATTTGTTAGGAAAACAAATGAAAACAAAATGAATTCCAATGCAAAACAGATGCCTGAGATTATCTTCAAATAAAATAAAAGTCAATCGATTGCTAAAAATATTTTTTGTGGGTTTTGATTCAGATTTCTCATTCATTAAAAGGACCCTGGCTGTAAATTTGACTCAGTCCCTTCATCATCAGAGTGCATTTTTTTTTTCTCTATACATGTTAGCATTTAATTTAGCATAAAGAGCAAAGAAATGTTCAATTGCTTTATTTCCTCATATAGAAAAAAACAGACCCATCTTTCAGTTAAACATGATTTTTATTCTGTTATATCGCTTAACACATTTCCATGAGGCTGTTTAGGGATATGGGCTGGCACATAACATATTAGCATGAGGCCAGACTCTGAACATCTATTCGGGACCCCAAGACTTCATTTGCAAGTGTAGATTTCATTAGGTTAATGGGAACAGCGAACACACAACAGTAAGAGAGGCTGTCTCCAGTTAGGAGGACGTTCCGAGGAACTATTACAATCATATTTTCTTTCTTTTTTTTTTCTTCTTGAATTTGTAGGATATAATAAATTCCTCTTCAAAGATTTTAGCCTGCAAATTGTTAAGTACAAGGAGTTCTGAGATCCTCTCCAAAGAACCAATGTATCAGCCTGTTCAGATCCCCTGTTCTTTGCACTCGATTTTAAAGTTTAAGTTCCTGTTTCTCTTCACTCCCTTACTCCTAGTTTTAGTAAACAACTTTCCCACCACTTCTAATCAGTAGTTCACGTCTATTCCCCTGGTCACCTGCTTTGACTTGAGTCAGCTTTAATTACCTATTCCGTAACCATCCTTCCTGTCAAACTGCTCACCCCATCACTCTGTCAAATCTAAGGGATCTCCTAGCACATTTCTTCAGAGTAACAACCATGAAGCTTTGAGTGGGTATCTTCATTTCCTTAGGCAGACACCACAAACGTAAGGGCCTGAAACAATAGAGGTTTATTCTCCCACAGTGCAGGAAGCCTGAAGTTTGCAACAATGTGTCGGCAGGGTCACACCCCCTCTGAAGGCTCCAGGGGAGGATCCTCCCTGACCTGCTGCTGCACTCTGATCTCTGCCTCTGTCACAGGCCTACTTCTCTGTGTCTCAAGTCTTCCCCTCTTTTATTTTATGAGGACACCAATATTTGGGTTTAGGGCTCACCCTAAGTCAAGGATGGTATCATCTCAAGATCCTTAACTCAATTACACGGGCAAAAATCCTATTTCCAAAATAAGATTCCCAGGTGCCAGGAGTTGGGAGTTAGATGTGATCTGGGGAGACACTATTCACTCCACTGCCATGAGGCATAGGGTCTCCACCTTCCAGCATCTTCCCGGTCCCATCTTGTATATGGCCAGATTCCCCTCGCCTATGTCATTCACGCATGCATTCCAGTTTCCGAAACTGATTCCAGTGTATCTTCCAGCACACGCTTTTGAATGGAACCATCAAAACCAAATTGCACTGGGCAGAGTTAAAACCATAAGGAAGGCTTCGTTCAAAGCTACTGCAATAGGGTAAACAGACCAGAACTCAGTTTGAGTACAGTCCCTCTGAAGAAAGTGTGTGTGTGTGCGTGCGTGCGTGCGTGCGTGCGTGTGTGTGTGTGAAGACCTGGGGTCAGAGAATTGTAGGCCATCCGTCTTGGCTAATCAGCTTTCCCCAGAGGAAAAGTGAACTGTCTCGTATCTTTACTACAGGACGGAGTTTTAAGACTTGGAGCAAGACTCCTACTGAAGTTAGGCTTCTTCCCTCCCACAGAGACAGGGAGATAGGACAGCACATATTCCTGGATGACCACATTTCAAAGGAATGGCTTCCAGGTCCTTGAGAAAGACAGGCCAGATTTTTTAAACTGCCAAGAGGATTTGGAACAGATTTCCCTCTTCGAGGGGCAGAGAAAGAGCTCCAGAGTCTTCTAAAGTAAATGTAAATTAGTCATTACTTAGCACCTGGAGGTGGAGATGGAAAGGCAGGGGAGTGACTGCCAAAGGATACAAGGTTTCTTTTTACGGGGTGAAAATGTTCTAAAATCAGATTTTGCTGGTAACTATGAACCTAATAAAACCATTTAATAATGCCCTTTAAATAAGTGGTTGTGTGGTCTATGAATTATATCCCAATTAATTTGTTAAATTGCATTTTCAAACAGTAACATTGAGTTATGTTTAAAATTGGTATTTTGAGAAATTGGTTAAATTTGAAGTTCTTTATCTCAACATAGCTACCCAATAATATGCTACTAATGAAAAGTTAAATCCCATTTATAATTTATTCCTCCAGAGGAGAGAAATTTTATGAACCAACTTCCTTTTTGGGGGGAAATAAAAGCATGAAGCGATTCTCTGTCTTATTCATCTCAGTGTTTTCAATACCTAAGTGTCTAAGACAAGTTCCAAGACAAAACATATAAAATCGGCTTTAGATATCACAGTGTGGACATCTTGTCAAGTGATCAGGTTTAACTGAAAATAACTCTGTTCCTTCTCACAGTCTTTGAGTGTGCCCAGGGTGTGCCATCATGAGGCCATGTTCTTCCCCTCTGCTCTTGGAGAATAGACAAAGCCACCCAGCCTAGCCACGGCCCCATGGTCTTGTCCCAGCTTCCTCTCCAGCCTCAGCTACTTCCAGGCTCCAGCTCAATATCATGCATCAGGTAAGTGGCATTCTCTAATAGCTGTCTATCTGATACTCGGTCCCCTTTACTTCTCAAGCTTAAAATTGCCTGTTCTTTGTTTGGGCAATGGTGAGCCTAACTCGAGGTGAGGGACAGACTTACTCTCCTTTTACCCAGTTGTCTTTAAAGATGACAGTGATTGTTTGACCTAAGTTGGATTACAAGTCTGTGCATAAATTACTGTGGGGCATGTCTTGCGAAACTTTTGTTTATGGATTAGGAGAGATATGGCTGGCATCATCTCTTCCAGATTTTTTTTTTTTTTTTTTTTTTTTTTTGAGACGGAGTTTCGCTCTTGTTACCCAGGCTGGAGTGCAATGGCGCGATCTCGGCTCACTGCAACCTCTGCCTCCTGGGTTCAGGCAATTCTCCTGCCTCAGCTTCCTGAGTAGCTGGGATTACAGGCACGCGCCACCATGCCCAGCTAATGTTTTGTATTTTTAGTAGAGACGGGGTTTCACCATGTTGACCAGGATGGTCTCGATCTCTTGACCTCGTGATCCACCCGTCTCGGCTTCCCAAAGTGCTGGGATTACAGGCGTGAGCCACCGCGCCCGGCCCTTCCAGATATTTTTTGTGTTGATTAGGATGTGATGGCTTGAGATATAGCACTCATTTTTCAATGATAAGGAAAAAGCCAACGGATTCCAAAACATTCATTTGATTCCTCTGAACTGCTGTACTAATTCTAGTAACCTCTAGAAATGCTGTCATATGAGGAAAAGCAATTTCTAAAGTTTAAGCCATTCTGATTAATTTCACTGTTACTTGCAGATAAACTCAATTCTGCTTGATAGAAAATATCATAATGGTCTTCCTAGTTTTGATTTTTCCTGGATTATATTTTGTGTGTACATCTGCATCTTCTACTATATTTAAAGCTATCTGGGAATAGATTCAAATCTTATTCTCCTCTATGGTCTTCAGAGTGCAAAGCAGAGAAAATTGCTACAGTATACTTGAAGAGGTGGCCTTAAGAATACTGCAAGTTATCCCAAAATCTAAAAAAAATAATAATAACTTCACGAGGACTCACTGTGCCTGGTTCTGAGCATCAAAAATCACAAAATACAATCTCTGCCTTCAAGAAGTCCATGGTCTTCTGAGGAGAAAATGAATTTTTGGAATACAATTAGTTTTCTGTAATACAGACATGTCAAAGAAAGCAAAACATGGCCATTTACAAATAAGTTGTATCTTTTCAATGCTTTCAGCTGTAACTACAGAAAATCCTGGCTCAGCAGACATCTGCAATGAAGGGTCTAATTCTCTCTCTTAAAAAGCCTGAAGATCCGGTGGCAGGGAGTGGGGGTGCTGAGTTGGCAAAGCCAACAGCTCAGCAATGCCAACTTATGCTAGGCCCCATTCATCTCTCTGCACAGCCATCCTCCCTCAGAATGGCTTCTCCCTTATACTAGTGGTAACACCCGCAATTCCAAGTGCTATCAAGCGAGGTAGAAAGTTCCTCATAAATAAGACAGCAGGTAGCTTCCTACATCTCCTTTTTAGAAGAGCAAAGCTTTTTACTAGAATTCTCCTTGTATCTTGTTCATCTGAGTAAGGTCATAGGTCTACACATTCCTGAACCAGTGATTGCAAAGGGTCAAGCAGACCTGCCCTGTCCAAGGCTGTGATGCTGAGAAGGGAATCTCCGGAAGATATTAGGGCCTAGGTAGGTAGGCCTGAGCAGGCCGTAGATCCTAGGTGTGTGACCAACATTTTTCATGGAAAACCTAACAAATACTTCTAGAGTCAGTCACAAGTTAAGTGATTCATGAACATTTCAGAACATCCGAACACAAATTATACTGAATCTCTTCAAAAATTACAGAGAATTTCTTTACTTGATATGTCAGACATGTCCAAGGCTGACCCTTTGATTCTCGGAGCACATGTGCACTTGCGTGAGATGGAAAGGAAAAAAATAGAAGAACATTTGATATTTTTTTAATGCATAAAGCCCTTGGAACTGAAATCAGGATTATTTCGGGAAAATTCAGCTTTCCTCTGAATGTTTATAAACCTCTTTCCACAACATTTATTCAACAGAATTTTATTGATTTTCCAGTATGTGCCAGCACATAATCTTTGTTTCAAACTAGAAACATGAAGACTCACATTGCTAGCCATTTCCTCTACATGGAAAATCTGAAAAATCCACGCCATCTGAACACCATTCATCAAATACACAGCTATTTGCCATATTCCTGTCATTTCATTTTCAGGAGCATTGACATATTTGAGAAATACACCTCAGTATGAACAAATATGAGGGGTGAAAACCAAAAATGAAATTTTAAGCCCCTCAACCAACTGGAAGGGATCCCTCTTGGCCAAGGGAATTCCGAAGAAATCTGCAAAACTAGTTGAGGCCATTACTGGGAGGCGGGGAGCTGAACACACCTCATTATACCTTCCTCCCTTTGAAGTTCAGGTACAATTGACCACCATTAACATTAAAATAGAGATCTCAAGACTAACTGAGCAGACTCTTTGTAACAATAAGTTACCAAATTCCAACTAGACTTTCATATATCACATGACAGATAGCAGGCTCTGAGAGAAATCAATGTATTTTACCCCAAAATGTATTTCTTTCACATATTTTAGAATGGCTCTGCACAGCTATCTCTTGCGGGGGGATATTTTCATTCTGTAGCAAATTCCCTTCATTTACTAGGTCTCTTGCAGAGAGTCTGGAACGTTTTAAACCTCTGGATAGGAAACATTTGCCATCCATTTCCTCAAAGCGTGGCCACTTATGAGACTTCATCTATGTAATAAGAACCTTGGGCTGAGCGCGATGGCTCAAGCCTGTAATCCCAGCACTTTGGGAGGCCAAGGTGGGTGGATCACGAGGTCAAGAGATCGAGACCATCCTGGTCAACATGGTGAAACCCCGTCTCTACTAAAAATGCAAAAAATTAGCTGGGCATGGTGACGCGTGCCTGTAATCCCAGCTACTCAGGAGGTTGAGGCAGGAGAATTGCCTGAACCCAGGAGGCAGAGGTTGCAGTGAGCCGAGATCGCGCCATTGCACTCCAGCCTGGGTAACAAGAGCGAAACTCCGTCTCAAAAAAAAAAAAAAGAACCTTGATCTCCACAAACTCTTACTTTAAATCAGACATTTCTTTGTATTAATTCCAGATCTTTAGATAGTAACCATTTCAACCAATTGCCAATCAGAAAATTTTTGAATCTACCTGTGACCCTCAGGCCCCCACTCTGAGTTGCCCCGTCTTTCTGGACCAAACCAATGTAAACCACACATGCATTGACTAATGTCTTGTGTCTTCCTGAAATGTATAAAACCAAGCTGTAACCCAATTACCTTGGGCACATATTCCCAGGAACTCCTGACACCATGCCTTAGGTCAGCCATGGTCACTCATATTTGGCTTAGAATGAACCTCTTCAAATATTTTACAGAGTTTGACTTTTTTCATCAATAATGATAAACATACATTTTCCCTGATAGAAGGGATCTTTTCAAGTAAAGATGAAGTGATTGAAGACTCAGTTTATGGGGAAAACTGAGTATTTAGAATTTATGAAATTGAGAAGTATTGATTGTACAGAGCTGGAATGAAGGATGAAGAAGATATTTAACTGTCACCATCTCACAGACAAAATTGCCAGACTATGCCATGTTCGGTTTCCGATGGGGACCTCATCCACACCTGGCACAACTCCAGGGGGCTCCATTTACATAGAATGCATGTGAATGGACTGCTGCAGATGTGAGCGAGGCTGCCCTGGCCCTGCCTCTGCACACCTGGCAGCCCTGAGCTCACACCTCTGGGCTGGACTTTAGGTCCCACTCATCTGGAAGCTGCCCATCACCATCAACCATTTGCTGTCTGTCCTGGTTAGACCATGTTATAGCCATTCCAGAGAGGGCCTCCCTAACCAAGACCCCACCCTAGACTTCCACTGCCATCCTGTTGAAATGCTCATCCCCTAACCTGAAGTTAAGCTTTCTTTCTGCTACCGTAGAACACTCCTGTCCTTTTGTGAGCAGGTAGTGGAAATGAGCTTGGTGTTCCAGGAGCAGGCACTTAGTCGGTGGCTTCAACTGCAAACTGAATTGCTGATTCTTGTCGTAGTCTGCCTCCACCTCCTCATCTCTCGACTTTAATTAGATCCACATTTCATTCTGTTCTGAGGCCATTTCTAGAATTTTGAGAAATTTCTAGAAAATACATAAGGTTGTCTTTCATTGTGGTTTGAAAAAGTAGAGGAAAGAAAGTCTTAACTCATTCTATCTCACAGTGTGGTTCAGTGGAAAATGGATGATTTCAGAGGCTGGGTCCCTTTGCCCTTCTCTGGGTGCCTGGAGAGAGCTCACAATAACATAGGCAATTTCTATTCCTTCTCTTGCCAAAGAGGAACAACTCTAGGCAAGACTGTGGTTGTCTCTATTCATTTTTACTAAAATGTTTATGCAAATTTAATTTAAATGCAAATGAAGCCCTTTCCATTTGGCTTCTGGATATCCATGAAGGCACTGTATTGGTAGCAGGACCTGGAATTTCTGGTTGGACAATGAATTATTCCAGGCTTAAACAGGATCTGCCCAGAGATTTCTCCTCTCACAGGCCTGATCCATCTGATCACTTTCTCAGAACATAGTGATGCTGCATCTAATGAACTGTCATCTTCACGGCAGCTCAGTCCTCCATGTCAAACCACCAAATCTAGCATGTCTCATTCTCATCTAACCCCTGATTGTGTCCTGTGGACTTCACACCTGGTGCTTCTGGACACACAAGGGAAAGGCATGCTTCCATAGTTATCTATTTCATTAGGTCTTTCCAAATATTGGTTACATTTTCTATTCTTTAAGTGATAAAACAATAATATAATAAATAGTAGCAGATTCGTAGAAGCAGACTTTTTGAGCCAGCAGTAAGGAGGGCGTGGTGGCATGCTTAGATGAGCCCTCGTGTGGCTGTTGACCAGTGACAGCAGCTGCTCTCAGTAACCCCCAAGCTCAGTTCACATACCCAACAAATCTATCAGGATATAAACGTCTTCATCTATTACTTAATTTTTCAAAAGAATCAAAACAAAATATTTAAAAATAAATATTTGTAATAAACACAATAACATAAACACATAGTTCGGAGATTTAAAAAACAATGTGGAATATCTGCCCATAAAAAAAAATTAGCTGATTTCTTCACTTCCTAAAACCAACAATAAAATACTTTTAAAAGTGTTTCAGGAGTTTCCCAGTAAGACAGCATACAGCCAGATCGCAGCCCAAAACTTACTCGCTCCTAATTTCATGAATTACAGAGACAAATAAAAATAGTAAGTCTTTAAATATACTGAACTTTTATTTAGTGCAACTGATTCTCCTGCATCATTTTATTGTAATCGAATTACACTGTACAACATGTTCAACACCTCTCTTACAGATGAGGAAATTGAATAGTTAGGAGGTAATGTGAATTGTAGGAATTTATTTATTTATTTATTTTGAGACAGCATCTGGCTCTGTCCCCCAGGCTGGAGTGCAGTGGTGCAATCTCATCTTACTGCAACCTCCACCTCCCAGGTTCAAGCAATTCTAGTGCCTCAGTCACCCAAGTCACTGGGATTACACGTGTGCACCGCCTTGCCTGGCTAATTTTTGTATTTTCAGTAGAGCCAGGATTTCGCCATGTTGGCCAGGCTGGTCTCAAACTCCTGGCCTCAAGTGATTTGCCCACCTCAGCTTCCTAAAGTCCTGGGATTACAGGCATGAGCCACCACAAGATGCTGAATTTAGAAAGCTCTTAAGTAGTACAAGAGCTGATGTTTGAATTTCAGGCACTTTGACTTCAGAGTCTGTAATTTTTTTTTCTTTTTAGACAATGTCTCACTCTGTCAACCAGGCTGGAGTACAATGGCACGGTCTCGGCTCACTGAAACCTCCATCTCCTGAATTCAAGAGATTCTCCTGCCTCAGCTTCCCAGTAGCTGGTATTACAAGCAACTGCCACCATGCCCAGCGAATTTTTGTACTTTTAATAGCAACGCGGTTTCACCATGTTGGTCAGGCTGGTCTCGAACTCCTGACCTCGTGATTCACCTGCCTAGGCCTCCCAAAGTGCTGGGATTACAGGTGTGAGCCACCACACCCAGCCCAGAGTCTGTAATCTTAACACCCCTCCATTAAGACCCTAAAACAAGGTTAGCCCTTGATGAAGAAAGGACTGAGATGAGAGTTCTTTGGTGCCCTCACAAAACAAAATCTAGTTCATGAGACGGGGAGTTAAAGGAGGGAAGAAACCCAATGTTTGGCTTCTCTTTCTCCTAATCAGAAGGCTTCTCAATGTGGAATTTGGCGAACCACTGGGGTAATCGTTCTATGTATTTATTTGACAAGTGCCATGGTTGTGTTCCTTTAGTGTTTATGACTAAATCATGAAACTCTCTATATTTAAATGTATTCCAGAAAAAAAATTCAGAATATGCAATTAGGATATTCAATAAATATTTAAATATTTGCAATATTTGCAAGAAGAATACGCACATTCTTCTGACCTCTCTGAAAGTTGATTTTCCATGTTAATCATGTTAGTGAAGTGGTTTGGAGGGTCCTCTGGCTGAAGACAATTTAGAAACTTCATCCTGAACTGCATGTTATTTGTGGATGTTAATGAGTGGATTGTTGTTTTGGTTTATAATTATAATTGCTGGGAGTATGGCCAGAATGGAACGCGGTGTCGAAGGGTTGGCCTTTTTCTCCTCTGGTCCCTCCTTCATAAATTGGTTGATTGGAAATATTCCTAAAGCAAAATAGAGACAAAACGGTAGGAGTATAGTGTTCACAAACTAGTGAGATAAATCTTGGATGACTTACATGTAAACGTTGATGTGTCAACTTGATGACCTCTGTAGTCTCTGGATATTTTCAGGTAGCCTTTGTAGAGAAAATACAATTGCTAGTACTTAGACCTGATTGTATATTTTTGCTAATTTCTCTTCTTTCCCCAGTGATCACCAGGATGGCTTTTCTATGCAGTAACTTGATCCACAGAGTCCAACTTCGGTCCTGAATTCTGAGAACCACAGTTCAGAACAGACACTAAAGCGTTTCAATGTTAGCAGACTTCCCCTATGACTTTATGAAACACAGCCCTCCAGGAGCCAGATCTTCCATCTGTCACCTTCTGCCTGTTGATCCTGTGGGTTCACAGGCCAGAGGGATGCTGGCGAGGCCCCTTCTCATGGGGAACCCCAGGAATACCTGACCGAGGAGACAGACTTGGAGACGCCAATAGTCTGGTGAGAAAGGGACTTAATGTCATGAAGTATTAAAAAATCTAACATATTCAATAATTTACAAGAGAGTGTTTTGAAAGGAAACTTCAAGAAACGTGGAAGAGAGTGAGAAGAAAGAATCTCTGAACGTCTCCTCTTTGGGTGGAATTTTCTCATTTCTGTATTTGTGGTCACCATTGTATACTGGTAACAAGATTTCGTGCCATAAAGTTTTCTCAGATGGTGAAATTATTTATAATATGAATAAATTTATTTCTTCAGGTGTACCTTTGTTTGTTTGAACATTATTTTTGAGTACTCGATATGGGTCAGAATTACTCTAGACACCAGGATTGTGGAGTTGCTCAAGACAGAGAGGACTCTCATTCACTATTACTTAATTTTTCAATAGGATCAAAATAAAATATTTTAAAATAAATGTTTGTAATAAATATAATGACACAAACACATAGTCCAGAGATTTAAAAAATACAATAGACTATCTGCCCATAAAATAATATAGCTGATTTCTCCACTGCCTAAAATCAACAATAAAGTATTTAAAAAGGTCTCAAGTCTCTAAAAAGAGTTATATTTTTGTGAAAGGAGACAGGCAATGGATATATAGAAGATGATATAATTTTGGGTAGTGATAACTGCTATAAAAATAAAACTGGATGATATAGAAGATAATTAGAGAATTAGGACTAGCTTAGACAAGGCTCTAAGAAAAATGCTATCTGATATACTTCATTTATTAAATACAGATATATTCCAATTTTCTTCTTCTTGTGTCAAATTCGTTATATAATCTCAATTTTTTTTTTAGAAATTTCCCTATTATCTGAATTTTTATTCTTTAAAAATAACATTGTTTATATTATAAATTTCTTGTTTTAACTGCATACAGGATCTTTAATGATAGCGTATCTTCATTCTCAATATTTGCAATTTGTTCATTCTCTTATTTTTCTTCGTCAATCTTCCTAGATTCAAATCAATTTCATTAGTCTTCTCAATAAAATACCTTTTGCATTTGATGATTTTTTCTGTCATATATTTCATTTCTTTTTCATTTATTTCTTTCCTTATTTTCTTCCTTCAATATTTTCTGCTTTCAAGAGAATTTAATTTCTGGAACTTGTTGGTTTTTGAAAATAACATCATGGCATGAATATTCAGTTCATTGATTGTGATATTTTTCTCTTTTTCTGGATGAATGTATTCATTCAAAGCTATCATTCCACTCTCTGCATCCACCGTGCATTTATTCCTGGGCTAGGCCCCAAATAGAGGCTGCAGGAAATAGAATGTGAAGAACTAGAAAAACTTGGTTGCTCCTTAGGACCTCTCTGTCTGGTGGTGGACACAGGGCTTGTGAGTCCAGCATAGTGAGATCATACAGGATGACTGTCCTGAGGATCAGACAGATACTTCACCCACATTTCCATGGCTCTTGAAGGAGAACTTCCAACTCGATGGATTTTATTACTGCCCTGGATTTGACAGGTCCCCTCTTGGTAGAAATTGAAAAGGAGAATTTCCTGCCTTTCCTAAGTCCCTCTGCAGTCTATGGACCCTATGCTCACACACACCCCCATAGAAACCCACCCACAGTCTGAACTGCCCCTCTTTCCAGCTGCACAGACAGAACAACATGCAGAAACAGATGCACGCAAGGATGCCAAACTCAGGTTCTAACCAGGTGTCAAGAAAGATGAAAAATTATGAAATAACAAGCTGGATCTGCTACGCATGGGTTTTTCAAAAAAAATAATACTTTTTCACAATTATTGAAATCTTTTATTTCCTTTAGGACTTTAGAAGCTTTGAGAGGTGAGGAAGAAAGATTCCTGGAGGTGGGTTATCTTTGAAAAATCAATTGTGCTGTTACCTCTATTCCCTCCAAAGGGAGAGAAAGTGCTCATCTTCTTATCCCAAACCCCCAAAGGAAGAGGATCCAACAGGGCTATTGGTAGGCATTAGGATGCAACCCCTATGACTGGGGGACATGGAAGCCTGAGTATGATTTTCCGGGACAGGGAGAGGCAGATGTGCCTATAAAGCTTAGCTCTGGAGAGCTGCCCTGGACTTTCAGATTTTCCCAAGGCCAGAGATACAGGGATGTTTTATCTCTAAGCAAGGCAAGTGATATAATCTACAAAGACGTTGGCACAAAAGTTAAAGACACTTTAATTTTTAGTATCAAAGAATAAAACAAAATGAAGAGCACGTGAAAAGAACAGTCACCTTTTCTTTGGAAACGAAGCTGATGAGAATATCAGAAGGAACATGTACTGCTCCATAAGTTGTTTTCCTGCAAAGGTTCCCAATCATCTCAACAAATCATAGTTCCATTAATTTGAAATTAATGTAAAGTTGGAGGAAGAATCAGGTCTAGGAATGTGTGTGTGAGTGTTAACTTTTTCTCATAAATGCTTCTAGAAAGATACAGCTGAGCAGGACATCCAAGGTGATTGCTTATGTGAAAATTCTAAACCAATTTGTATTAGACTGTTCTTCCATTACTATAAAGAAATACCCAAGATTGGGTAATTTATAAAGAAAAGAAGTTTAATTGTCTCACACTTCTGCAGGCTGTACAGGAAACATAGCTCTGGCATCAGCTTCTGCAGAGGCCTCAGGACGCTTGCAATCATGGTAGAAGGCAAAGTGAGAGTTGGCTTTCCCATGGTGAAAGCAGGAGCAAGAGAGAGAGTTGGCAGGGGGAGATGCCACACAATTTTAAATGAGCAGATCTCCTGAGAACTCACTATCATGAATATAGCATCAAGCCATGAAGGATCCACACCCATGACCCAAACACCTCCCACCAGGCCCCACCTCCAGCATTGAGGATTACAATTCAACACGAGATCTGGGTGGGGATGAACATCTGAAATTTCTCACCATTATTATATCCTAGGTCAAGTACAGTATATGAGGTTTACAAAGAGAAGTGTGACTAAAAGTTTCAATATCTCACTAGATAAGATCTCAGGCTTCAAGGGTTAGTGCATTAAAAAGAAAAGCCTTATTAAGATATAATTCAGGCTCTACTAAAAATACAAAAATTAGCTGGGTGTGGTGGTGCACACCTTTAATCCCAGCTACTTGGGAAGCTGAGAGGCAGGAGAATCGCTTGAACCCAGGAGGCAGAGGTTGTGATGAGCTGAGATTGTGCCACTGCACTCCAGCCTGGGTGACAGAGCAAGACTTCATCTAAAAAAAAAAGATACAATTCATATAACATGCAATTCACTCATTTAAAGTGCACAATTGGCTTTTAGTATATCCACAGAGTTATGCATTTATCACACGACCAATTTTAGAACATTTTCATTACCCTAAAATGAAACCCCACATCTGTTAGCTGTCGATGCAGGATTTTCTCAGCACCCTTTGCCAGACTCGAGGAAGGGATACCCCATCTACTCAGTCTGCCATGCTGAGCCCCTTGCAGGAGGAGCAAGTGAGCTTGCATGTGTGGGATCTGGCTGGCTGCTCTGGGCACCAACACAGGAGCAAGCTTTGCGTGGAGCTGGGGCCAGTGCAGGCATGTCGTCTTGAGGCAAACATGGTGGCACCCAGGTGAGGGTGCCCGTGACCCTGAAGCCCCAGAAAAGGTGTTACAGAGCTCCTTTAGTTTGGCCATCCACGGACAGCAGCGTGTTAGCAGCTCAGTTGGCCCCTTGCCTCATCCATGGAGTGGCTGCCCTCCACCAGCAGAGTCAAAGGGCTGGTATGTGACAGTCTTTCTGGGTACCCACACTTAGTGGGTCCCAAGCTCTTAGCTAACATCCAAGAAGAATGATGTCGCACAATTGAAGGATGGTGAATGTGAAGAATTTTATTGAGTGATGAAAACAGCTCTCAGCAGAGAGGGGAGCTGGAGAGGGCACAGGAAGGGTGGGTCATCTTTCCTAGAGTTAGGTTGTCTCTTCCTGAAATCAGGCCATCTCCTTCCCTGAAGTCAGCCATATTCTCCTCCACTGACTGAGTCTGGGGTCTTTATAGGCACAGGATGAGGAGTGTGTGCTGATTGGTTTGTGAGTATGCAATAAAAGGTTAAAGGGAAGACACTATCCAAAGGTTGGCATGATCATGTAGAAAACCAATTAGGCAAGAGTAGTTATATGTAGAATAGGTGAAGGGTGGGGATGAATCAGAGGAACGTGTGCCAAACAGGAAGACAAGTTCTCAGTCCAGTCCAAGGATTTAACCTGTAGCTTGTCTTTCAGGCTTTCAGTTGTCTTCAGCTTAGAGGCGGGGGTCACCGGGGTCCCACCTCTGTCTCTCTGGGCATTTAGCTGCCTCCTGCTGCTATCACTGTCACTCCAATTTTCTCATTCACTCATTGCTTCTGCCCTAAATAACCATTAATCTACTTACTTTTTCTCTAGATTTGCCTAATCTGGACCTTTCATAGAAATGGAATCATATAATAAGTAGTTTTTGTGATGGGCTTCTCTTGCTTAGTGTAATGATTTAATGTGTAGAATGTAATGCTTCTTTCCTGTAGCATAAATTAGTACTTCACTCGTTTTTATTGCTAAGTAATATTTCACTGCATGGATATACGATTTTATTTATCTTTCAGCTGATAGGCATCGGTGCTATTTCTACTCTTTGGCAATCATGAATAATTCTGCTATAAATATTTATGTCCAAGATTTTGTGTGGATATATATTTTCATTTCTTTTGGGACTTTTGGGTCATAAATAAGTCTTTCAACTTCTTGAAGGACTTCCAGACTCTTGCAAAATAACTGCAACTCAAAAACAGGCGGGACTTCATTTTGGTCACTGCTGAATCCCCATTGTTTAAAACAGAGCTTGACAGATCACAAGCCTCACAACACATGACTTGAGTAAAACAAGTAAATTCCACATCTTGTATTCCTGAATACTAAGACGTAATATCAACATTTTTCATGCATTCTCTAGGAAATTTAAGCAAGAATTGTACAAGGGATTTTGATCCCTGCCAACTAAACACTTCATCCTCAATTTTCTCATTTTAAATGGAAATAAATACCTACCTTCCAATAGAGTCCTTACAAGGCTGAAATGTGGTTATATACATGAAAGCGACTTGAAAATTACAAAGTATTATGGCAATGCCAGTTGCTGTTACTATTTCTATTCGGGTTGTTTTTGTTAGGATTATCACTCTTCCTGTCTGCAGTCCAGGACCAGACTCAAAGGCACTGAGTCACTTCCATGGTTATATTTGTTCCCTTAGTGTTTCTTGGCAATGGGGCATGCAGCTATATTGGTAATATTTGCTCAGTTTATTCACACTGATTGCATGCATAATATAGATGGCCCCAAGACCACTGTCCTTGGGAATTGATACTTGCCAACATCCCCGCCCCCCTACCCCAGGTCTATTCCTAACCCTAGTGCACTCTGCATTACTCTAACCTGTAGGCTGACCTCTTCATATTGTGTCACCGGGCCTCCTCTGCTCTCTGGCTTCTGCTTAGATTTTCTGATTGGAGATGCTGGGTTTTCAGGGTCAAGAAAACAGATAAGTCAAGGGATTTATCACCCTCCCTCTCTCCCTGCTCGCCATGACTTGGCATTGTCTGTGTTCCTTTTACAAAGGCCACAGCTTCTGAGGTTTCAGATGCCAAGGCCTTTTTTTTTTTTTTTTTGAGACAGAGTTTCCCTCTTGTCACCCAGGCTGGAGTGCAATGGCGCGATCTCGGCTCACCGCAACCTGAGCCTCCCAGGTTCAAGCAATTCTCCTGCCTCAGCCTCCCGAGTAGCTGGGACTACAGGTGTGAGCCACCATGCCCAGCTAATTTTTGTATTTATAGTAGAGACGGGGTTTCACCATGTTGACCAGGATGGTCTCGATCTTGGCCTCCCAAAGTGCCGGGATTATAGGCATGGCCAGGGCCTTCTTAATGCCAAAGCTCCTGTATGGTCTGGCAGCTGTCCCCTCGTCTTGTTCTGTTGGTTGGGGTAGTGGTATGGAGTTAGTGCAATGGCTTCCCACTGGTGCTAGGTCCTGGGTGCAGTGCCATCTCCCATTTATTTAATCATGTCTAATCTATTTAAGTGCTACCTTTATTAAATTTTTAAAATTCAATTCCATTTTGAGTACACCATGCATTTCCTGTGAGGACCCAACTAATACACTAATAATAATATTAATAATAATAATAATAGTAATTAACACTTACTTTATACTCTTTCCATGCCAGGCTCTATGCTGGGTGCATTCACACACATGCTGGTTCGCTGTGTCCTCACAGTGACCGAATGAGATAGGGACTCTTTCTGTAGTTCCTATTTTGCAGATGAAGAAACTGATGCTCAGACAGCATCCTTAACTCCTGCCAGGTCACAGAGCTAGTAACTAGCAGAACCAGCATTTAAACCTCACTGGCTTGCTTATAGGATCCATGCTTCAGTCTTCATGCTGTACAGCCCTTCTGTCGGGTTCCAAGTTCTGACATGAGAATGGCTCAGGCTGGTGACTTTCCTAAGCAAAATGTTGGCAGTGGGATTCATTACGCTATTTAGCTTTTATTATTCATCATTAATTGTAGGAGTGCATGTTCAATGTCACTAGCTGAGGTCCTCAAGCTTCCACAGCGAGACTTTCAATTAACCCGCTAAAAAAGCTCTTTGTGCCATAACTAATGCATGCCTATTAATGTGTGATTACTGTAGAAAGCCCAGTGTTCTTTGTCTGAGACGATGTGAAACTGACCAGGAGTGGGAATGATTTAGATACAATCAGAGTGCATTACACAAGCTCATTTTCACGTTGATAGGAACAACAAAAGACTTCTCAGCCATATTTACACCCAGGCCTTCTCATATTTTAGAATAAAAGCAGGGTATAAAATAGGTTGTTATACACAGCACATTTACTATTTTCTAGAGAGATCTGCAGCTGCCTGCAGTGCTGGTGGAATGGAAAAAGCCCACATAATTTGTTAGGAATTTTTTAAATAAATATGAGAGACATATTGTGCAGTAAATTAGATTGGTTAAAAGCTTTATTAAATGGTATGAGTCACAATTTTAGGGTTTAATAATGACTCTCACATATTAAGAAATTGTTCTTTGCAAGGGACTGTTCTAACATACCATATACATATATCTTAACTTCTTCCATCCCATAATAATCTTATCATGTAAGTCCTATTTTCAGTCCCATTTCACAGGCAGGGAAACTGAGGCACAGAGGTGTTATTTAGCTGGGATACAGATGCGCCACTAAGTGCTAAGTACAGGTTTACGAGACAATCTTCAACATCCAGGCTCTTATCCTTTGTGCAAACCTGCCATTAGGGCTTCCACACACTTTATGTCTTTTTTTTTTCCATTTGGCTGCACAAAAGCTTCTGGACTCATGAGCCTGAAGGGTTAATTGAGCTGTGACCTCTCTCAAATGGGTAAGTGAAGTAAATCAGGAATGGAAAACCAAGTATCGTACGTTCTCACTTATAACTGGGATCTAAGCTATGAGGATGCGAAGGCATAAGATGATGCAAGAACCTTAGGGGCTTAGGGGGAAGGTTGGGAGGTGGAGTGAGGGATACAAGACTGCTTATTGGATGCAGTGTACACTGCTTAGGTGACAGGTGCACCGAAATCTCAGAACTTACCGCCAAAGAACTTCTCCATGTAGCCAAACAACAGCAACACAATCTATCACCCTTTCAGTTTTACGAGTCTGCCTCTGGTTCCAGTGCTGTTGCCTTTCTATAATTTGATATGCAATGTCATTTTTGTTAATTCCTAAATGGCTTGTAATTGAGATTTTGCTTCCCACTTTAACTTGATGATTATTTGCATGTTTGGGCATTTGTTTTCCTTATCATTTCTAGTTATAGTTCATGAAAATTAGAGAATGCCTGGCCTTTTAATAGTTGAACTCTTTTATTCTTTCTTTGAGATAAATATTATAATAAAGTTTTCTAAATATTAAAAAAATCCAACACAGAGATACTGTCCTGAGTGAACATCCTCTGGCTCTCAACACACAGTGAGCAGGCCAGGCGCACACTGGCCAGCAGATGTCAGGAGTTACTCATGGAAACCTAGGCTCTGGGCTCTGGACTGAATTCCCTGTGAGAGTTACAATAACCAGCTGGTCTGTGAAGCCCCAGTCCTCAAGGCCAAGTCTCCCTCACGTGACTCCAATATATCAGGTACTTGGAGTTCTGGAAACACAGCAGCTAAGTCTAACCGGATCAAAGACAGGGCTGACAAGAATGATGGAAATACTAAATAGTGGTTATACTTTTGTATTTTCCACGACTTGCATCTGATGAGCCCTAAATGTCTCAGGGAGGATGGCTTATAAATGCTGGGTGAGACAAACGACTCTCACGCTTTGCGTTTATGAAAAGATTATAGTAAAAACAATTAGTTCTGCAGGACTCCAGTTCCTCCCTGTTCTAATTTACCCTTGTTCTGTTTCGATTGCAGAAAGGTTAATGATGATGGTGACATGTGTGACGATGCCAGTTACCATTTATTGAGTGCTTGCTAGGGGTTAATCATACGCTCAACAAATATGAGTAGTTTCTTACTTAATCCTGTAGCAGTTCCTCATATATTTATTGTAAACAATTAGAAATACAGTGATACGATTTGGCTCTGTGTTCTCAGCCAAATCTCATCTCGAATTGTAATCCCCACGTGTCAAGGAAAGGAGGCGATTGGATCATGAGGGTGGTTCCCCCATGCTGTTCTCATGCTAGTGAGTGAGTTCTCAGGAGATCTGAGGGTTTTATAAATGGCAATTTTCCTGCACTCACACTGCTCTCTCCTGCCACCATGTGAAGAAGGGCCTTGCTTCCCCTTCACTTTCCACCATGACTGTAAATTTCCTGAGGCCTCCCCAGCCATGTGGAACTGTGAGTCAATTAAACCTCTTTCCTTTATAAATTACCCAGTCTTGGGTAGTATCTTTACAGCAGTGTGAAAATGAACTAATAGATATAGATTTAAAAAAATAAATCAGAACACATGTAGAAGCATATATTCAACGTCACCCAAAATAATCACGTTTTGAGGTGAAACCATTTAGGTGCAAGCACATTAAGAATCATTCTATTTTCTCAATGATTTTAAACTTTTATGAAGTCTCTTTATCTCTGGTTGTACGTTTTATCTTAAAAACTAATTTGTCAGATATTTTTCTGGACACAAAATCTTTCTTTGTTATTGCTTTCATGGTCTAATTTTTTCAATCTTTCTCTATCTCTGTTTTAAGTGAATCTCCTATAAATATCATTTTATTTTAATTCAAAGAGATGTTCATTTTTGTTTTAATTTAGATGCAGTCTCCTTATATGTAATACAGTTCTTAATATATTTGGGCTGTCAACTTACTCCGCTTTTGCTTTTCTGTTTGTCTTTCCTGTTTTGTTTTTTCTTATTTCAAATTAGAAAATTTTTTTTACATATTTTCCCTATGAATTAGGAAATTATAAATAATGTTACTATTTTTAACTAATCGCCATAAAGATTGCAATATGGATGATTGACATATTGAAGGTTATATGAATTATGACTTTTCTTCTTTTCCAGGAAAAAGCAAATATCTTAGAACTGCTTAAATTCATTTATGCACTTTTTGATTTAAACATAATTTTGCATACATTTAATTTTGTGTGTGGATTAAACTCCTCACGTGATCATTGGCATTTGTGTTACTGTTTTATGTGGTCATTATTCATTCTGCATAGTCACCCTTTGTGATTATTTAATTCCTTCTTAGGTTTTTGTTATTGTTGTTGTTTGTTGTTTTGGGGTTTGGTTGTGTGTGTGTGTGTGTATGTGTGTCTTTTGTCAAGATTTGGGATTATTTCGTTCTTCCTGAAGAACACCCTTGATATTTCCTTTAATGTGGGTCTTCTGGTAACAAGACAGTTTCTATTTGTCTGAAAAGTCTTTATTTCACTATTATTCTTAAATAATAATTTTTGCTGAGATATTGTTAATTATTTTGGTTGAGAAGTCACCTGTCAGTCTACACATTTTTTCCCTCTAATTGAAAAGATAACAATGAATTTTAAAGAGCCAGACTAGTTCTGGAGGGACGTGACTGAGGATCCTGCCTCTGCTATAACTAGTGACTGCCTCGAGCTTTTTACACCTGTGAAATGGGAAAACAATATTTCCCTTGCTGTGATTTTATAAAGATTGGAGATAAGTTATTACTATTTTTTAGACATCTGGCCTAATGAGCACTTAACATAATAATATTATTATTGTAAATGTTAATAATTTTCTTATAAAACTTTCTTGTTCAGAAAAATAAACTTCTGCATAACCCCTGCACATAACAGCAAACTGACCAAATTTGATATTGCAAAAAATAAGATATGATATTTTTAAAAATTATTACTACTAAATTCTTTTCATTTAAGTCTTGCTAATCCCTTTCTTCTCAATCTTTATTGCCACCATAAGAGTTCTCCTCCTACCAATACATAAAGGGCAGAGTGTGGGCACCAGATTCCCGTGAGCACAGGGAGGTCATTAAGAAGGGGAAGTTCACACACAACCTGATTTGGTTTCAAGACAACTTTTCTATCAGTAACCCATTAACAGTCCAGGTGCGGTGGCTCACGCTGTAATCCCAGCACTTGGGGAGGCTGAGGCAGGTGAATCACCTGAGATCAGGAGTTTAAGACCAGCCTGGCCAACATGGTGAATCCCTGTCTCTACTAAAAATACAAAATTATCTGGGCATGCTGGCAGGTGCCTGTAGTCCCAACTACTCCGGAGGCTGAGGCAGGAGAATTGCTTAAATCCGGAAGGCAGAGGTGGCAATGAGCTGAGATCACGCCACTGCACTCCAGCCTGGCACAAGAACAAAACTCTGTCTCAAAAAAAAAGAAAGAAAGAAAGAAAAGAAAAAAAAACTTATTAATTCATTAATCCTGGCTCAGAAGTTTTGACATTACCCTCATTTTTATAGGTTCTTACAACAGAGATAAGTTTTCAAAGGCCAGTGTTAGCGTATTTTTCTAACAATTAATTCCTTTCCTAATGTCAGATGTGATCTCAATCATTCCCTAATGCCACACATTTTATTAGTTTTGTCTGTCATATCGGGTTACTTATTTGTTTTTCAGAAGGGCTGAATGAAACTGAAGTTTAATTCCTTCCCACGTGCACAGCAAGAGAGTCACCATTCTTACTGAAGCTGAGAAGGAAGTTCAAGAATGAGGAGGAAAACTATCTCTGATTTTCTCCAAAGACGCTAATTTATCTACAGCCGTCTCTTCTCTTGTCTTTACCTTTATGATTAAACACACACATGCACACATGCACACAGGCACACACACAAACACACACACACACATTTTCTTTTGGTCAATGATTCAAATGGTTTCACTGTTTCCTTGGTTTCTTCGAAGATTTCATGTTGGTTTTATTTATTTGTTCTCTCAATTACTCCTGTGATTTCCTTTGAACTAATTTCTCGATTTCCAGTTGTTTTCTTTTTTCTACTCACGGTTGCTCTTTTGTTCTTTTTTTTTTTTTTTTTTTTGAGACGGAGTTTCGCTCCTGTTACCCAGGCTGGAGTGCAATGGCGTGATCTCGGCTCACTGCAACCTCCGCCTCCTGGGTTCAGGCAATTCTCTTGCCTCAGCCTCCTGAGTAGCTGGGATTACAGGCATGCACCACCATGCCCAGCTAATTTTTTGTATTTTTAGTAGAGACGGGGTTTCACCATGTTGACCAGGATGGTCTCGATCTCTTGACCTCGTGATCCACCCGCCTCGGCCTCCCAAAGTGCTGGGATTACAGGCGTGAGCCACAGCGCCCGGCCTTGTTCTATTTTTTAACTTCTCACTTCCAGAATGCATGTAAGGTGATGTGTTCTCTACGTGCTGTTTCAGTGCCTGTCTCAGGATCTATAGGCCTTGTTTTCATTGTGGCTCAACTCTAAATGTTTCTCTTTTGTATTGTAGTTTCCTGTTTTATATAAATTCCAAATCTATGAAGGTTTGGTTTATTTTTAAAGTGTGTTTTCAGCATTTTGGGAGGTTTGAGGCAGGGGGATCATTTGAGCCTAGGAGTTCAAGACCAGCTTGGGCAATATAGCAAAACCCCATCTCTACAAAAAGTACAGAATTAGCTGGGTGTGATGGCATTGGCCTGTAATCCCAGCCACCTGGGAGGCTGAGGTGGGAGGATCACCTGAGTCCAGGTGGTTGAGGCTGCAATGAATCAACATTGTGCCACTGTACTCCAGCCTGGGTGACAGAGTGAGACCCTGTCTCGAATAAAAAATGTCTTCATAGAGGAGAACAACACACTCTCTGGCCTACCACAGGGTGAAGGATGGGAGGAGGGAATCAGGAAATCAGTTAATGGCTACTAGGCTTAATACCTGTGTGATAAAATAATCTATTAAAAAAACCCCATGATACAAGTTTACTTATATAATAAGGCAGCACATGCACTCCTGAAGTTAAAATAGAAGTCAGATAAATAAATACATAAAAAGAATTTATATGAATGAAATCAACTGCTCAAAAACAGTGCTTTGTTTTATATTAATTGTTTAAAGTTTTTTTTTATCTAATTAGAAAGGCTATTTTGTGTTTAGAGGAAATGCATATGTTTTCATTTAAGGGAACTGGTTCTATATAAGTCCTTTGGTTTAAATTTGCTCAACTATTGCTTATTCTTACTAATTTACATTTGTTTGGTACATCAACTTCCAGATAAGGTGTGATAAACCTTTCTACTCTTATAAATTATTTGTTAAATTCACCTAATATTTCTGACAATACATATAGCAACTTATATTTAAATTGCATTCTTAGTTACTTACAATTTTGGACTTCCCACAAACTTGTAGGTTGTTTCTTACGTCATTATTTAGTACTCTATTTGTACCCTGAACATGTTTGCCTAGAATACTATTTTCTCTGATATTTAATAAAACTTTGTCAGGTTTTCCCTGGCTGGTATTTATCATACACAATTCTTCTCTTAGTTTTCTTGTATTCTGTCTATATCGTTGTATTTTTTTTCTTCAGCTTTCATTTTAGGTTCCTGGGATGAAATCAGGGTGTGCAGGTTTGTTACATAGGTAAACGTGTGCCGTGGTGGTCTGCTGCACAGATCATCCCATCACCAAGGTATTAAGTCCAGCATCCGTTAGCTATTCTTCCTGATGCTCTCCCTCCCCCGTCTCTCCCCCTCCAACAAGCCCCCGTGTGTGGTGTTCCCCCATTTATCCATGTGTTCTCATCATTCAGCTCCCACTTATAAGTGAGAAAATGGGTGTTTGGTTTTCTGTTTCTGCATTAGTTTGCTGAGGATAATGGCTTCCAACTCCATCCATGTCCCTGAAAAGGACATATATAATTGTATCTTTAAATGACTTTTGTACTATGCTTGATTTTTTAAATCTAAATATTAGGGCACTGTAGCATAATTTCAAATTATATGTACTTAACCACCATAAACTTAAAATATGCAATGCCCAATTATTATAATTATATATTATTATAACTTGGAACTTTAGCATCATTTGATTTTTAATATTTTTAAATTAAATCATTAAATTTATCATATTTTAAATTATTTTCACTATTCTATATTTTTAAAGCTTGCTTGAATTTACTCACCAATTGCTATCTAGACATGGGCTTAGAAAAATATTGCTTTGGGTTTTGACGTAAATTCTTGAGTCTGAAGATGCATTTTAAAAAATGAATTTTAGATGATGCTTAGATTCAGCTCCTCAAATGCTGCTCCTCTTCATTCTTCTCTCTCCTTACGGAATACCTGCCTGTTCTACCCTTCATGTCTCTTAACTTCCGTGGAATATTTTTCAGGGCTCTGTCTCTCTGTGCTGTGTTCTGGGCAATTTCCTCAGATCTATGTTCCAGTTTGTTAGTTCTGTTTTCTCCTAAGTGCTTGCTTTTTAAAGAGGAAAAATACATCTCTATGTCTGTCTCCGTATGCCCCTCTATCTATATCCACCCCCACCTACTCCCACATCTATATGTGTATATTCACATGGAGGCACATACATGTGTACACAGTCATGCTCCCTTATCTGCAGAAGATACAGTTCAAGACCCTCAGTGTATGGGTGAAACTGCAGATAGTATGAACCTTACGTATATTATGTTTTTCCTATACATATATAACTGTGATAAAGTTTAATTTATAAATTAGGAAGTTGAATATGGTGGCTCTTGTCTGTAATTCCAGTGCTTTGGGAGGCAGAGACAAGAAGATTGCTTGAGGCCAGGAGTTTGAGACCAGCCTGGGCAACAGAGTGAGACCCTATCTCTACAAAAAATTAAAATTGTAAAAGTATAAATTAAGCACCATAACAGACTAACAATAACAATAGTAAAATAGAATAATTATAACAATATACTGTAACACAAGTTTTATGAATGTCCTTTCTCTTAAAATACCTTACCATTTTTGAACTATGGTAACTAATTCCGGTAAAAGCTAAACCCCAAATAAGGGGGCCTTACTGTGTACATAAAGGAATAATTAAACAAATTTTAAAAATATTATTCCTAGCAATAATTACAGTGGTTAACACACAGCTCGGAGTCACACTGAGCCCTTCTATAAATGTAGTAGTAGCATTATTATTACTTAATTTTTTCTAAGCCCAATTATGTGTCTTGCACACATTATGCAAGACACTCATTGAATTCCTTGCAAAACAATTCTGAGGGCAATGCCACTGCAGCGCTTATTTCAGAGGGAAGAAAACTGAAGTGCGAAGGATCTGTAATTCAGCCCAGCTCACCCAGGTAGCAAAAGTCAGGGCTGAAATTTGACCTGAGCGTGGGCAGAATGCACGGCCAGAATGCACAGTCTGCCATGCCACAGTCCTGCGCCCAGATCATCAGTGGAAGCGGGCTTGATTGATGAAACATGAATGAATCATCACTAGTCACATCTACCACTTCCTGCGAACCTGCAGTCAAGACCTTGCAGGACTTCCGGGGAGCCCTCATACACTCACAATACGGATAGGCAGGTTGGATCGTTTCCTCGCATGAAGGTTAAAAAAAACGGAGGCCGTGGAGGGGTGGAAAGCCCGCGGCCGCAGCCGGGTATCAGAACCAGACGTCAGAGCCGGGATTCTCCTGAAGGTGGCAGAAGAGAGAGCCGTTTCTGTGATTGTCAGCCTTGCTGGCCACGCCCCACCTGAGCTGGTTCTGGAAGATCTAGGAAGAGCTGGGTCTGTGGAATTCTAACTCCGGAGGGTGGGGCAGGCTATGTCCACGCAGGGATCTCGCGAGAGGGACGCGCCCGCCGCAACAGCGCGGAACGCAGGGCTGTGCGGGGAACTCAGTCACCTGTGAGCAGACCTCATGGAATGCGCTCAGAACAGACAGTGTGTGAAGCCACGTCTACGTCACTAAAAGGGAATATCGGAGACTGGACAATCTGTGACGAAAGCGGTTTATTTGCCTCACAGTTTCGCAGGCCGCACATAAAGCGCGGTACCAGCATTTGCTTCTGGTGCTGGCCTCAGGACGCTTACAATCCTGGCGGAAGGCGAAGGGAGCCAGTGCCTCACACGGACAGGGTGGGCGCGAGAGCGAGAAGGAGCGAGGCCGTGGGAGAGCGAGAGGAGGAGGCCAGGCTCCCCTCAACGATCAGCTCTCCTGTGAACTCACCAACCAAGAAAATGGCGCTGTTCCTGAGGGATGTGCCGCCATGATTCGAACCCAGACCCGCCTCCAGCACTAGGGGTCACATTTCAACATGAGACTCGGGGGAAAATGCCCAAGCTGTAATTACCCAAGATGGCATAGGCTATGCCTTCCTTGCCGGCGTGCAGGTGTCAAAGAGGAAACGGAAAACATAGGCAGCGTGTGGAATAGGTAGGTCTACCACGTGTTCGTGCAAGGGGAAGGGACAAGGGTGGCAGGTGGGGTGAGACGGGGAAAAAGATACAGAAAAGCCCTTTCTCCCATCAGAACCTCTCTGGAAAAAAACTAATGTATTGGTCCTGAGATTCCCATCTCTGTGCTGTGTGTGTGTGTGGTCGTCTCATACCAACTTTGATTTCTCTTTGCAAAGGAAAACTGAAGTCTAATGGTAGAAACCCACTGGCCTTTGCAGAGTTTTAAGGAGTAATGGTGTTGATGATTCTCTTGTTAGTCTAACATTATCTTTGTTCGGATTTCAGTTGATGAGGCATGTATCCCAGGGGCCCACCCAGGCAAAAGAAAAGCTTCACAGTTCAAATCTTAATAGGAGAACTCAAAAGAGGCCAATGAGGTTTTTTTTCCTTAGACCCTTGAAATGGAAGAGACAGACAATGCACTCTGAAACGGTGCTCTCTCTGCTTGCACAATTTTCAAAAGCATAGTCAACCCATCTGCAAAGATACTTCACCTGCAAAACGTTAAGTATGCATCTCATTTTGTTCCAGAAAAAGAAGCCAAAGACAAACTTAAATTTGCTTGGAAATAAGGATAAGTACTCAGAAGCCCTGAGTGAACAGAGATAGAGTTGATATTTCTTACACTTCTTGCCAAAGAATAAAGAGTGCATGTCATTCCTTGTACAAAGACATCAATCATTGATATAGCATTTTTTCATGGGCTAAAAGGCATTACTTTAATCCGTATATATTGAGGCTTTTCTCTGTGTCAGGTGCTGTTTTAAGGTCTGAGATGCAGAGGGGGAACAGTCTCAGTCCCCTTTGAGACTAGTGTCACACAGCAGACATGCACTCTCTGCACAGTGGCAGCCTAGCAGATGAGTCTGTGTTCGATGGAAAAGAGTGTTTTCTTTCTCATTGAATTGATGCCTGTATTAGCTCCTTTTGCTACAGCAAAAAATTACCACTAGCATAGTCTTACAACAGCACACATGTGTTACCCTCCAGTTCAGAAACCTAAGGTGGGTCTCACTGGGCTAAATGAAGGTGTCTTTGGGGCTCTATTTCTTGTGACGCTCTCGGGTAGAATCCGTCTCCTGGCCATTTTCTGCTTCCAGAAGCTGCCAGTGTTCCTTGGCTCGTGGCCACATCACTCCCATCTCTGCTGCCTTCATCACAGCTCCTCTCGCTATGACCCTCCTGCCTCCTTAAAATAATGACATGTATGATTCCAGTGGATCCACCAGGATAGTCCAGGACAAGCTCCCAGTCTCTCAGCTAGATGAACCCTTGTCTCAGTAACATCTTCACAGTCTCTTTTGCCATGTAAGGTAGCCTATTCTTAGGTTCCAAAGATTAGAACATCTTTGAAATATTTGGAGACCAATTATTCTGCCTGTGTATTGGGGAATCAATTATTCTGCCTATCACAGTGATCAATATTTAAATAACAGAACATTTACCATGTATACTTTTGGCTAAAATATGGGCTTCAGTTAATAATAATAAATACACCATGCTAATAATATGCCGTACTAATCCATAGTAATTATTGCTAATACTAATAGCAATGTATAATGCTATACATATGTATAATATATATTATTAGTGTGTATTATTATACATAACTGTATAATTATTACTAATGTTAATAGTAATGAATAATGTATATTATACATACTATGTGTATGTATAACACTAATGTATAGTGCTATACTAATGCATGATAATTAATAATAATATACCATACTAATGGATAATAATAATTATACTAATGCATAATAATTAATAATAATATACCATACTAATGGATAATAATAATTATACTAATGCATAATAATTAATAATAATATACCATACTAATGGAAGATGTCAGTAATAGGGGCACTTGGTGTCCCCATTGGTTTTACGGGAATTCTGCACTATCTTTGCAGTAATTCTGTAAAGCCAAAAATAAAAGTATTAAAAATGACATTTCCTATTGCCTTGAAAATGTGGAAAATCAATAAACAGTGGGACATGCCAGCATAGAAACAGTTGACTGTATGAGTCCAGGCTCATCTCTTTATTGGGACACAACACTTTCCATTAATTGAAGTCCCTAAAATGACTTACTTCATTCACTGATGCCATTTCTCTGGTGGTTGATGGAATTGAGATTGTGACTCTTGAATAAAGTAATGGAACAGACAATTATGTAATTACCTCTGCGCTCTGCACCACGGAGAAGGAGGTTCATGACTTCCCAGTGTGTTCTTGAAGGGGAATCTCTCTTCTTCTCAGGCTCAGATCGGTCCCTCTGAGTCCCTCCAAGTCAGATGGAGAGTCAACGACTGACCGTGCAGGCAGGTGAAACTTCTTTTCCTCACTGTACTTTACAGATTATAGTAATTTCAAGCTCTATTAACTAAGGATGCATCTTCGCTGGTTGATGTCCCTATTCTTCTGGTTAAGTGCATTTGTTTCCAGGAGCTGATGTGCTAAGAGAATTGTTGCCTAAGATCTGGATAAGTCATCCAGTTATTGTGTGGGAGGGAAGGGGAAAAGGAGGTGGGTTGTTAAAAGCTGGTGAAAAATATGCCTGTGGCTAAGAATAATGTAAATCCTGGTATTATAACTTGAAACCAGGTGCTGAGCCATTACAGTATTCAATTATTTTGATGCTTCAAGGCAAATGTTTCCAGGTCTGAAATTCGAGTCTACTTTACATTCAACAAATGATGTTGTGTTTTCATGGAGTGATGCCCATTTATGAAGGGAAGAATTCACGTCATTCAGCCTATTCCCTGCCTGCCCTAAGCACACCCATTAATACACCTGTTACTAATACAAGGTAGTCACATTTAATGTTATATAAAAGGGGAAAGGGTCTACAACTTTCTGGGGAAATATTGCAAGGTTGGAGAAGGCCACATCAGGAGAATATCAGCCTTTCTTCCTATTTTGAACTAGGAATTTTGAAACTGTAACAAAATTCTATCATTTTCCGTATCTTTTTTCCCACCCATAGTTGCTTCTTAGCTAAGTTAACCTTGTCTCTTAACCTTCCCTGATGAAAATTAAGAAGCAAGAACAGAGGGTCTGAAGATCCAAACGCCAGATGTGATTTTCTAGGTTACACATAAAATATCTGCCTTATAATAATGACTAGCATTTGCTAAACACCTTTCACAGGCAAGATACTGTATGACATACTATTCATATAGTGTGCTACTGACTTCTCATCAAAATCTATTCATGACATTAACCCACATTTATCTAGTGAAGCAGTCAGCAAGCTACATCCCTGCGGTCAAATCTGTTCCCCTGCTTGTTTTTGTAAATAAAGATTCATTGTAACACAACTGTGCCCATTAATTTCTATATTTTATATGGCTATTTTCTCATAAAAAGAAAAGAATTCAGTAACTCAGTGGCTGCAATTCTGTCCTGATAACGAGGAATGTGGAAAATATTTCAAAGCCTGACCTTTTACAGAAAAGAGCTTGCCAACCCCTGATCTAGTACCATGTCTTAAGAAATACCTGAAGACCAATTCATGTAATCCTCCCTCATAACTTGGCAAGCACATATTACTATTTTCTCAGTCTTGCAGATGAGAAAATGAAGGATACAAGGAGTTAACTTGTACAAGGTCAAAGAGCTTACAAATAGCAGAGACAGCAATCAAATCCAGCCCTCTACTCCACAGCCGGTTATCTTTATACCACAGAACGTGCCAATCACCTGCACTCAGCAGCCCAATCTATTCTGCTACCAAACTTCTTGATCAAGTATATGTGTATATTCTTTCCAAAGACATGTAATGGGCGTGCAAAACCATCGGTTCATAGGAATTCAATATATATGGGCCCATATCAGAATGCAGACATGTGCTTTGTAAAATGAGGACATTATAACCTTAAAACTTATGTTTCTGCCATTTTTATTCATCTGAATCATTTCTTTCCTAATTTATTCCCCACACTTACTCATTTAATAAACTTTGAAATCGACTCACTAATACTTATGCTTAATGAGAACAGCACAGGCTCCCCAGGGCTCCAAAGAGTTGCATTAGTTTCCTTTTAAAGACATATCACATATTTCCAATAATTTTATTCTAGATGGGAGTATGATGTGTTTCCAATAGAATAAAGCTTTTGGCTACCTGGGAGTGTCACAAGTGAGCTACGTGTTATAGTACTTAAGAGTGGGGCTGGGGTTTGAATTCAATGCTTCATTGCCTAATGGCTCTGTGATTTGAGAAAGTTAATTTCTCTGAGCCTCATTTTCTTTGACTGAAAGTGAGCACAGTCAAGTGCTAGATAACCATGCCTGTTACATGTTAAGAACCATATATGACTGCACTGATATATGAGGGAGGTAGAACTGTTTAAACGTATTCCTGTATTCCACGACTCCATAAACTACAAGGGTTATGAGTCTCCTCAGGGCATCTGAACATTGTAATTATGATCATGTTTCTTGACAATGTGGTGAAATTTGTAGATAAACATAAGACCTGCTGCGGTCTGTAGAGCTATTAGCTCCTACATATAATGGCCCAAATGGAGATGTTCTTGGAGGTACCATGCCTGCTGTTTCTGCATTATTTCCTTCCCTTTCCTCCCTCCCTCACTCCCTTTTTCCTTCCTTTCTTCCTTCCTTCCCTCCTTCCTTCCCTCCCTCCCTCCCTCCCTCCTTTCCTTTCCCTTCCTTTCCTTTCCTTCTCTCTTTCTTTCTCTCTTCTCTCTCCTTCTCTCTCTCCTTCTCTCTCTCCTTCTTTCTCTCTTTCTTTCTTTCTTGGAGTCTTGCTCTGTCGTCCAGGCTGGAGTGCAGTGGTGTGATCTCAGCTCACTGCAACCTCCACCTCCCGATTTCAAGCAATTCCCCTGCCTCAGCCTCCCGAGTAGCTGGGACCACAGGCACGAGCCACCATGCCCAGCTAATTTTTTGTATTTTTAGTAGAGATAGAGTTTCACTGTGTCAGCCAAGATAGTCTCCTGAGCTTATGATGCACCCGCCTTGGCCTCCCAAAGTGCTGGGATTACAGGCATAAGCCACCATGCCCGGTCTGTTTTTGCATTATTTTCTGGAGTTTACATGTTAGTCATTGTCATTTCATGTATACTTTGCTCTGTTTCATTTTGTAACTTGCTATTTCTGATCCACTGTGGGTTTGTAAACCAGAAAACCAAACTCAGAATATTCATGTGCAGAACAAGTTGTTAGTTTTTCATGGATGAGCTTTAGAGTTTGCATGAGGTATTTTCATTTCGAATTTTCCTCCTTTGATCTGGATAGTTGAGGGATCATAGGTTTTCTAGGCTCACAAAGACATTTAGTATCCCCCAAAACCTGAGCAGCCAAAACAGAACACTGACTCACTTGACCCTGAATCTCCAGGTGATGGCCAACATTCACATTCGCGTATTTTCATGGTTGCGCACTCAGGCTCCCCTCAGAGAATACGGACCCGGCGCTGTCCAAGAAAACCCACAACTGGCAATCCTTGTCCCAGCCAGGGAATTGTGCTGGATTTCTCATGAACCAGCACATTCCATTTAGGACACCCAGTGATTAATCTCACCACCTCACTATGAGTACCATCATTGCCAAATTACAGCATACTTGGAGACCTAATTACATTCATTGATTCAATTTTAGTGTCACTGAGTTATTGACACGGATGTGAATTAACTTATTTTTCTGCAGCCAAAGGCCAGTAATAGAATTTAGAGAGAAATTATGTCTAGATAACACTCAGCATGGGTGAGAGTGTCTGATTTCAGAGACCTAACACAACAAGATGGGGGTTACCTGGGGCTTGCCAGTGGGCACAGGTTCTCTGGCATATTATCCTCAGCTATCGGCAGCCCCTCGAATGCATGATTTATCAGGGTAGTAGAAAACTGCAAAAGAAGTAAGGAACAAAGCATGTGATTTGTTTTTGTTTGTTGTTTGTTTGTTTGTTTGTTTGCATGGGTAGAACTATTTAGAATCCTAGAAAAGGAATCTATTTTATGTCAACAAAAATCAAACACTTGCTTTATTTCTCAGGCTAAGGATCCATATATTAAATACGACAAAATACAACTGGTTCAAACATCATGCTAAGTGAAATATGCCAGTCACAAAAGACAAATACTGTATAATTCTTCTTATATGAGGTACCTGTAATGGTCAAATCCATAGAGACAAAAAGGAGAGTGATGGTTGCTGTGGGCAGGGGAGATATGTATAGCATTTCAGTTTTGCAAGATGAAAACAGTTCTGGAGATTAATTGCACAATGATGTGAATGAACTGTATGCTAACCAATGATTAAGAGAGTACATTTTTATGTTATGTATATTTTACCACAATTTAAGAAACCCCACAAAGTTTAGTAGCTTAAAAGACAAAACCAACCAACCAAATATGAAAACAATAACTGATTCAGACAATAAATCTAAAGTCACTAGATGCTTTCAACAGGGATTGCTTCATGTAGGGAATTAAAGGTTGACCCAACGAGGGAAGGACTGAGCAGGCAAGGTCAAAAAGGCTGATGGAAATTTTGCAAATTATGTTGGAACCCAAGTGGCTGATGCCCAGGGAAAAGTCAGGAAACGATGCCACCGCTTCATCCTGACCATCCACCAATGCCCACATGCATTTCTGCACCTGGCACTGGAGACCAATGCCTTCTCTGCTTTTCTACCTTTCAAACCTCATGCACTGACATTCACTTGCAGACACAAATTAGAACTCTACTAGCAAGGCAGCCTAGATCATCCTAAATCATCCTTAGATAGAGTTTTAGAAGCACAGAGGTAACACTAAAGCTTAATAAACAATCAGGTGCAATCTCCACTGTATTTTTTTTTTTTTTTTGAGACAGAGTTTTGTTCTTATTGCCCAGGCTGGAGTGCAACAGTGTGGTCTCGGCTCACTGCAATCTCTGCCTCCTGGGTTCAAGTGGTTCTCCTGCCTCAACCTCCCTAGTAGCTGGAATTACATGCACTTGTCACCGTGCCTGGCTAATTTTTGTATTTTTAGTAGAGATGGGGTTTCACCGTGTTGATGGGGCTGGTCTCTAACTACTCCTGACCTCAGGTGATCCACCCGCCTCAGTCTCCCAAAGCGTCGCAGTTACAGGCATGAGCCACTGCATCTGGCTTTCCACTGGAATATTAAAGAGTCAAAATTAAGAAGCAAGCCCACATTTTTTTAAATTATCACCATATTTGGATAAAAAATAATAGGTAAGGTAAGAGAAAAAGCAAAATGAGATGGTGACAGGCACTTCGCTAAGGACAGTAAACTCTGAGCATGTTCCACAAAGAACAGAAAACTGATAATACAAAGATGATTTTTAGGAAATAGACTATGGAAAAATAGAAATTTATTTTGATTTGTATTAGAAATCATACAACTAGCACAGAAAACTGTGATTTCAGAGATGTTATTGATGATGGCTGCTAAATTTGGTAGTAATGTGTTCATGTGTCTTCCACAGATAACATGTTTTAGTTCCATGGCTCAGGAAGGAAACAAATAAGCTTCCTTCCCCGCCAACAAAAGAAATATAGAAGAAGATTCCCAACGTGTGGGGAGCCGCAACATTGGTGACTCAGCTCTTTGCAAAAACTTTTCTATTACATCGTGTTTGTTTGTTAACAGAAAAAGTGGCAAATAAATTGTATACAAGTATTTTTTTAACAGCTTTATTGGAGTATATTTAACACACAGTAAACTGTGCACATTGAGAGTGTGCAATTTCATAAGTTTTGCTGTATGTATGCACCTGTGAGCAACTCCTTACAATCACGACAATGAGCCTCAGAAAGATGTCCTTTCTGAGGATGTCCTCAGACAGATTATTCGCCTTGATTTGTAATCCCTCCCTCACTCCCCTCCACGCCAGCCTCCTTGGACAACCCCTCCTCTGCCTCGTGCAACTGCAAAAAGGTTGCATTTTTCTCAAACATCATTTAAAGAAATCATAGAATGTGCACTATTTTTTTGGTCTGGAGTTTTTCTGTTTTTGTTTTTGTTTTTTTGACAGGATCTTGCTGTGTTGCCCAGGCTGGAGTACAGTGGTGCAATCATAGCTCACTGCAATGTTGAACTCCTGGGCTCAAATTTAAAATTTTTTTGTAGAGACAGAGTCTCACTATGTTGGTCTCGAACTCCTAGCCTCCTGCCTAGACTTCTCAAAGCATTGGGATTATAGGGGTGAGCCACTGCACCCAGCGTAGATTCTTTTATCAAGCACAGTTATTTTACACTTCATCCATTTTGTAGTATTTAATAATATTTTGTTTCTTTTTATTGTTGATTAGTATTCATTGTATGAAGATACCAGTCTCTGTGCATCCATCAACCTGTTAAGGGACACTTGGCTGGATACCAGTTTGAGGTTACCAACAAATAAAGCTGCAGTGAAAATCCATGTGCAGGCTTCTATGGATATACCTTTTCATTTATTTTGAGTGAATGCCCAGGATGGTTGGATCATATGATAGGCATATGTTTAACTTGAAGAAACTGCCAAAGTACTTGTATTCCAGAGTCATTGGGGAGTATTTCTTTCACATCCTTGTCATTAGTATTTTTATTTTTTTTTCTTTTTTTTTTTTTTATTGCATTTTAGGTTTTGGGGTACATGTGAATAACATGCAAGGTTGTTGCACAGGTGCACACGTGGCAGTATGATTTGCTGCCTCCCTCCCCTTCACCTATATCTGGCATTACTCCCCATGCTATCCCTCCCCAACTCCCCACCCCCCCCACTATCCCCCCTCCCCCCCAACAGACCCCCGTGTATAGTGCTTCCCTCCCTGTGTCCATGTGTTCTCCTTGTTCAACACCCGCCTATGAGTGAGAACATGTGGTGTTTGATTTTGTGTTCTTGTGTCAGTTTGCTGAGAATGATGGTTTCCAGGTTCATCCATGTCCCTACGAAGGATGTGAACTCCTCCTTTTTAATGGCTGCATAATATTCCATGGTGTATATGTGCCACATTTTTCCTGTCCAGTCTATCATCGATGGGCATTTGGGCTGGTTCCAGGTCTTTGCTATTGTAAACTGTGCTGCAATGAACATTCGTGTGCATGTGTCCTTATAGTAGAACGATTTATAATCCTTTGGATATATGCCCAGTAATGGGATTGCTGGGTCAAATGGAATTTCTATTTCTAGGTCCTTGAGGAATCGCCACACTGTTTTCCACAGTGGTTGAACTAATTTACACTCCCACCAACAGTGTAAAAGTGTTCCTATTTCTCCACATCCTCTCCAGCATCTGTTTTCTCCAGATTTTTTAATGATCGCCATTCTAACTGGCGTGAGATGGTATCTCAATGTAGTTTTGATTTGCATTTCTCTGATGACCAGTGATGATGAGCATTTTTTCATATGTTTGTTGGCCTCATGTATGTCTTCTTTTGTAAAGTATCTGTTCATATCCTTCGCCCATTTTTGAATGGGCTTGTTTGTTTTTTTCTTGTAAATCTTTTTTAGTTCATTGTAAATTCTGGATATCAGCCCTTTGTCAGACGGGTAGGCTGCAAAAATTTTTTCCCATTCTGTTGGTTGCCGATTCACTCTATTGACTGTTTCTTTTGCCGTGCAAAAGCTGTGGAGTTTGATTAGGTCCCATTTGTCTATTTTGGCTTTTGTTGCTGATGCTTTTGGTGTTTTGGTCATAAAGTCCTTGCCTACGCCTATGTCCTGAATGGTTTTGCCTAGGTTTCCTTCTAGTGTTTTTATGGTGTTACGTCTTATGTTTAAGTCTTTAATCCATCTGGAGTCAATTTTAGTGTAAGGTGTCAGGAAGGGGTCCAGTTTCTGCTTTCTGCATATGGCTAGCCAGTTTTCCCAACACCACTTATTGAACATGGAATCCTTTCCCCATTGCTTGTTTTTTTCAGGTTTGTCAAAGATCGGGTGGTTGTAGATATGTTGTGTTGCCTCCGACGCCTCTGTTCTGTTCCATTGGTCTATATCTCTGTTTTGGTACCAGTACCATGCTGTTTTGATTACTGTAGCCTTGTAGTAGAGTTTGATGTCCGGTAGTGTGATGCCTCCCGCTTTGTTCTTTTTGCTTAGAATTGACTTGGCTATGCGGGCTCTCTTTTGGTTCCATATGAAGTTTAAGGTGGTTTTTTCCAGTTCTGTGAGGAAGGTCATTGGTAGCTTGATGGGGATAGCATTGAATCTGTAAATTACTTTGGGCAGTATGGCCATTTTCACGATATTAATTCTTCCTAACCATGAACATGGAATGTTTCTCCATCTGTTTGTGTCCTCTCTTATTTCGTTGAGCAGTGGTTTGTAGTTCTCCTTGAAGAGGTCCTTTACGTTCCTTGTTAGTTGTATTCCTAGGTATTTTATTCTCTTTGTAGCAATTGTGAATGGCAGTTCGTTCTTGATTTGGCTCTCTTTAAGTCTGTTATTGGTGTATAGGAATGCTTGTGATTTTTGCACATTGATTTTGTATCCTGAGACTTTGCTGAAGTTGCTTATCAGTTTCAGGAGATTTTGGGCTGAGGCGATAGGGTCTTCTAGATATACAATCATGTCGTCTGCAAATAGAGACAATTTGACTTCCTCCTTTCCTAATCGAATACCCTTTATTTCTTTTTCTTGTCTGATTGCTCTGGCTAGAACTTCCAGTACTATATTGAATAGGAGTGGTGAGAGAGGGCATCCTTGTCTAGTGCGTATTTTTATTTTTATTTTTATTTTTTATGAGGTGGAGACTCACTCTGTGGTGCAGGGTAAAGTACAGTGGCATGATCTGGGCTCACTGCAACCTCTGTTTCCTGGATTCAAGTGATTCTCCTACCTCAGCCTTCGAGTAGCTGGGATTGCAGGCGCCTGCCACAATGCCCAGCGAATTTTTATATTTTTAGTAGAAATAGGGTTTTGCCATGTTGCTCAGGCTGGTCTCGAACTCCTGACCTTAGGTGGTCCACCTGTCTCAGCCTCCCAAAGTGTTGAGATTACAGGCATGAGCCACCGTGCCTGGCCCCATTCTTCTTTTTTAAATTTAGCTATTTATATAGATGTGTAGTAATCGCTCTCTGTGGTTCTAATTTTCATTTTTCTCATGGCTAATGGTGCCAAATACCTATTGTGTGCTTGCCCTCCATATAACTGTGTTGGTGAAGCACCTGTTCAAATCTTCCTCCCATTTTTCGCTCATGTCATTTTTTTCTTCTTGAATTTTGAGAGTTCTTTATATTCTAGATACAAACCTCTTGTCAAATTTATGATTGCAAATGTTTTCACCCAGCCTGTGGCTTGCATTTTTATTCTCTTTAGTAGTGTTTTGTATAAAAAGCATGTTATGATTTTGATTAGTAGTAATTTTGTTCTTTTTTTAAAATGTTGTTGTGGCTATTCCAGGTCTTTTGCCTTTCCATATAAATTTTAAAATCAGTTTGTCAATTTCTATTTAAAATGTCATAATGGATTTTGATTGGGATTTCATTGAATCATAAATTGATTTGGAAAAAATTGACATGTTAACAATATTGAGAGTTCTCATCAATAAACATGATCTATCTCTTCATTTATAATCTTCCCGGCAAAGTCTTACAGTTTTCAATGTAGGTCTTTCCCTTTTTTATTATTTATCTCTAAGTATTTTATATTTTGGTTTCATTATAAAAGGAATTTCAATTTGGATGTCTGATTGTTTTTGACAGTATGTAGTATCTTTGAATTTCAATTTAGGTATCTGATTGTTCTTTTAAAGTATTTTTGTAGCTTGATTTTGCAGAATCTTGTGCTTGGACCCTGCAAGTGTTCTAAGCAGTTCCAGTGGGTTTCCTTATAGAGTTGACTGGATTTCCCTCATGGACTTTTTCCACTCTCTATATGCTGTATAAAGGCAGTTTTCCTAATCTCATTGCACCTGGGTACCTTTTATTTCCTTTAACTCCCTTATTGCACTGGCTAGAACTTCCAGCACAATGTTGAATATAAGTGATCTAAATAGCCATTTTTGTCTTGTTCTCGATTTCATGGGGAATGCATTTAGACTTTGTAAGAATGATGTCAACTATTGGTTTTCAGCAGATGCCTCTGATGGACTGCAGGGAGTCTCTTTGATGATTAGTTTGGTTAGAAGTTTATTTATTTACATTTTAATCAGGAATGAATGCTGAATTTTGCCAAATGCTTTTTAATGTAGAGTGAGATTATCTTATAACTTTGCATTTGAAGTTTGTTGATATGAAGTAAATAATTGACAGATACATAGATTTTAAACCAACTAGGCAATCCTAAGATGAACAACACTGGATCTGGAGGTATTATGATTTTTTATACTGTTAGATTCAATTTGCTAAAATTGTATTTAGAATTGGTATATTTATGTTCATGAAGGATATCAGTCTTTAGGTTTCTTGTAAAGTTTTGTTTGGTTTTTGTATCAGGGTCATATTGGCCTCATAGTTTCTTTTTTTCAGTATTTTAAAGTAAATTTACAAAATTAGTATCGTGTCTTTCTTAAATATTTGGTAGAATTCAATGGTGAAACCATCTGGAACTGGAATTTTCTTTAAAGAGGTTTTTAAATGAATAATGCAAATTTCCTTATTAGATATGGGGCTGTTTAAGTTATCTCTTTGTTCTTGACTTGAGCTTCAGTAGTTTTGTTTTTCAAGATATTTTAAATATAAGTTTTCAAATTTACTGCTGCGTAACTGTTCATAATGTTGTTATCAGCATTTTAGCGTCTTTAGAATGTGTAGTGATGCCATCTCTCTGCTCCCTGGTATTATGAATTTGTGTGCCTCTTTTCATTGATCAGTGTGAAAGGTACTTATCAGTAAGTTTTTATGTTCTTTAAAAACAAGCTTTCAGATTAATTTCCCCCTTTTTTTCCTGTTTTCCATTTCATTGACATCTACTCTGAGCTCTTTTTAAAAACATATTCTTTCTTCTGTCTGCTTTGAGTTTTATCTGATTTCTCTGGTTTCTTAAGATGGAAGCTGAAGTCATCATGGAGCTTTTCTTCTTTTCTGATACAGACATTTAAACTTCCTCCTCCCAAATCCTGGGTCATTGGCATCCTGCAGATTTTGATATTGTGTTAAGATTTCTCTTCTTTGACCTATAGAAATCTAATACTGCATATTTAATTTCTAAAAAATTTGAAAATTTTTCTGTAATCTGTTACTGATTATAATTTTAATTCCTGTGTGGTCACAATATATGTTTTGTATTACCAAAAGGCTTTTATATTGACTGAAACTTGTTTTATTGCACAGGATGTGGTTTAACTTGGTGATTATTCAACGTGCAGGTGAAAAAAGTGTTTTCTGCTGTTCTTTGGTAGACTGTTCTATAAAGGTCAATTAGGTCAAGTTCATTATTGGTATTGTTCAAGTATATTATATTCTCACAGAATTTTCCATTAGGTCTATCAGTTTTGGAATGGAATACTGAAATATCTGATTATAATTATAGGTTTATCTACTTCTAGCAGTTCTATCAGTTTTTGCTTTGTATGTTTTCAAGTTCTGTTAATAATAGCATAAATATTGCAGGTTATTATGGCCTCTCAATGTATTGACTATTATATCATTGTGAAATAAACGTTTTTATCTATGATGGTATTCTTTTCTCTAAAATTTACTTTGTGTGATATTAATGTATCAATTTTACTTTTGTTTGGTGTTAGCATGAATTTTTCCATTATTTCAATGTTAACCTATATGTTTCTTTATACTAAAGTGGGTTTCATAGTTGAGCTTTGCTTTTATATTCAGAATGAAAATATCTGCCTTTTTAATTGGAGTATTTATACATTTACATGTAATATAATTAATGATATGCTTAGAATTAAATCTATCATTTTACTATTTGTGTTATAGTTTCCTCAAATGTTCTTTCTTCCTCTTTTCCTATTTTCCTGCCTTCTTTTGGATTAATTGAATCTTTTTATGATTCCATTTTATATTCTGTGTTGGCTGATTAACTAAATCTTTGTTTTGTTATTATGATGCATTCTTCAGAGCTTAAATTATAAAACTTTACCTTATCACAGTATACTTTTTTCAATATATGTAAGGGATATAAGTGCAGTTTTGTTACAAAGGTATATTGTATAGTAGTTAAGTGTGGAGTTTTAGTGTAGCCATCACTTGAGTAGTGTATATTATGTCCATTAAGTAATTTCTCATCCCTCATTCCCCTCATAGCCTCCTTTCCTTTTGGATTCTCCAGTGTCAGTTTTTCCACTCTGTATGTCCCTGTGCACATTTTTTTTTAGCTCCCGCCTGTAAGTGAGAACAAACTGTATTTGAGTCTCTTCTGAGATATTTCAGTTAACACAATGGTCTACATTATATCCATAGTGTGGCAAAGGAAGATCACAGTATACTTTAAAGTGATTTATACTGTTTTACAGAAGTATAAGAAACTTTCTATTTCTTCCCCGAAACCTTTTGCAATTGTTGCCAGACTTTTGCATAAAACCCACATTACATTGTTTTTGTACTTGTTTCAATAGTCAATTATCTTTTAAAGAAATTTATAACAAGAAATGAGAAAAAAATCTTATGTTCTTTTCCATGCAGTTATCATTTCTAGAATTGTTTATTTCTTTGCAGACATCCACATTTTCTTCTGAAATCAATTTATTTTTGCCTAAAGGATTTCTATTAATATTCCTTGTGGTGTGGGTCTGTTGTTGATAAATTCTTTTTTTTTTTTAATCCTCAAGCTATTTTTTAAAAAATTATTATACTTTAAGTTCTGGGGTACCTGTGCAGAATGTGCAGGTTTGTTACTAGGTATACACATGCCATGGTGGTTTGCTGCATCCATTACCCCATCATCTACATTAAGTATTTCTCCTAATGGCATCCCTCCCCTATGCTCCCACTCCCTGCTATTCTTCCCCTCTTCCTCCACACCCTGACAGGCCCCATTATGTGATGTTCCCCTCCCTGTGTCCATGTGTTCTCACTGTTCAACACCCACTTATGAGTAAGAACGTGCAGTGTTTGGTTTTCTGTTCTTGTGTTAGTTTGCTGAGAATGATGGTTTCCAGCTTCATCAATGTCCCTGCAAAGGACATGAACTCATCCTTTTTATGGCTGCAATGTATTCCATGGTGTATATGTGGCACATTTTCTTTACCCAGTCTATCATTGATGGGCATTTGGGTTGGTTCTAAGTCTTTACTATTGTGAACAGTGCCACAATAAACATACTTGTGCATGTGTCTTTATAATAGAATGATTTATAATCCTTTGGGTATATACCCAGTTATGAGATTGCTGGGTATCAATCTTTTGTGTAAAGAAATCTTTATTTTGCTTTGCTTCTAAAATATTTTTCTGGGGATAGATAATTGTCTAATATATAAACCATTTTTTCAGTTTTTAAAATATGCTACCCTACTCTCTTCTTGCTTGGCTTGTTTCTGACAGGAGATGGTTCTCATCATTATTTTGTTACTCTGTATCAAATACTTCTTTTCTCTGACTGCTCTTAAGATTTTATCCCTGAGTTTGGCTGATTTGATTATAATGTGCTTTTGTGTATTTTTCTTCATACTTCTTGTCCTTTGGGTTGGGTTCATGGAGCTTCTTGGACTTCTAGTTTTGATGAAACTGGTTGAAAAAAAAGTTTAGTCATTAGATCTTCAAATCTACTTTTTTCTGTCACCCCTCTTCATCTTCTCCTTTTGGAGCATCAAATTACTCAAATATTAGGTGAATGGAATTGTTTTGCAGCTCATTGATGCTCTTCTTATTTCACTGTTTTCTCTCTCTTTTTTTTGGTTTCATTTTGGATACATTTCACCCTGCTGTTATAATTTTGTGTTCACAGTTCTTATTCCGTTTTGCCTAGTCTGTTGTTATTCCTATCCAGGGTATTTTTCATCTCAGACGTTGTGGTTTTTATCTCTAGAAGTTTTAATTGGGAGATATAGGATTTTCTATATGTTAAAACATTTGTATCTATTCATCACATATGTAGATATGTAGATTTAGACATATATGCATATAAGTATATATACATGCATGTACACACACAGTTTTGGACTTAAAATGTTTCAATTTAGGATTTTTTTACTGTATTATGTACAAAATTAATACTTATTCAGTAGAAACCATACTTGGAATACTCATACAATGATATAGTTTTCCATTTTCAGTGTAGTATTCAATAAATTACATGAGATATTTAACACTATGTTATAAAATAGGTTTTGTGTGAGATTATCTTGGCCAATGGAAGGCTAAAGTAAGTGTTATGACTAAGCTAAGCTATGATGTTCCATATGCTGGGTGTATTAAATGCATTTTTGACTTATGTTGAGTTTATCAGGACACAACTCTGTTGTAAGCTGAGGAGCATTTCTGTCTGTATGTGTGTGGGCATGTCAATGTTTACTTGGGGGAGAGAGAGAAAGAGAGGAAATAACTTTACTTATCTCTTGGAACATATGAAATGCAGTTATACTCTTTTACACTGTTGGTGGGAGTATGAATTAGTTCAATCATTGTGGAAGACAGTGTGGTGATTCCTCAAGGATATAGAACCAGATATACCATTTGACCCAGCAATCCCATTACTGGGTATATACTCAAAGGACTATAAATCATTCTACTACAAAGACACATGCACACATATGTTCATTGCAGCACTGTTCACAATAGCAAAGATTTGGAACCAACCCAAATACCCATCAATGATAGACTGGATAAAGAAAATGTGGCACATATACACCATGGAATACTATGCATAAAAAAGGATGAGTTCCGTTCTTTTGCAGGGACATGGGTGAAGCTAGAAACTATCATTTTCAGCAAACTGACACAAGAACAGAAAACTAAACACCGCATGTTCTCTCTCAAAGTGGGAGTTGACAATGAGAACATGTGGACACAGGGAGGGGAGCATCACACACTGGGGCCTGATGGGGGTGGGGGTTAGGGGAGAGATAGCATTAGGAAAAATACCTAATGTAGATGATGGGTTAATGGGTGCAGCACACCATCATGGCACATGTATACTTATATAACAAACCTGCACATTCTGCACCTGTATCCCAGAATTTAAAGTATAATAATAATAAAAATAACTACAAAAAAGAAATGCAGTTACAACAACTTCATTCATGTGCTTGTCTAATAATTCTAATGTCTGTCACTTCTCTTTTGTTTCTAACTGATTGATTTTCCTCCTTCTTATGAGTCATATTTGTGTGCTTATTTCCATGACTAATAACTTTGAATCAGATTCCAGACACTGTACAATTTACCTAGTTGAGTGAGGGGTTTTTGTTTTGGCATTACTAGAAATAATCCTGGCTTTTGTTCTGGGATGCCATTATATTTTATGAAAATCATTTGTCAGCTTCAGAACTTACTTCTACAACTTTTTAATTGCAACTTGAACAGCGCTTATTGTAGGTCTACTGATTGACCACCTCTTGAGTGAGATCCATTCTGCACTCTGTGTAATACTCATGAAACATGAGGTTTTCCAGTCTTGCTGGTGAGAACAAAAATTATAGTTGGCACTGAATACAGTCATCACAGATTATTTCAAATATTTCTTTCCTCTGGCTTCAGGGGATTCCTCACATTCCTCTGCTGACCAGAATTCTGTTTCATGTTCACTGAGGCTCATTTGAAGAATGTGGGAGCCTCAGTGAACATTATTATTGTTTTAACAGTTATATTGAGATATTATCAACAAATAAAACCTGATATATTTTATTTGTGCAGTATGATATTTTTATATACATGTGCATTGTGAAATGACCATAGTCAAGATAATTATTGGTGTTTGTTTGTTAAGTAAAACTCCCCAATTAAATGTAGCTAAACCGATTTTTTTCCTTGAAGGTTTTTACTTTCCATGAACTAATTAGAAAATATTTGCCTGACCCACTGTCAAAAAGAGACTCTCCAATATTCCTTTCTAGAAGGATTATCATTTTATCTGTAACTTCTAGAAGTGCAGGCAATTTAGAGTTTTGTGTATAACTTTTAGATAAGTCTCAAGATTCATTTTTTGTCCATATGAATATTCATTTGATCTAGCACCATACATCGAAAGAATGATTCTTTCCGCCACTGTACTATGGTGTCACTCTTGTCATAAATCAAGACAACCATTAACTGTAATTTTCATCTCCCTGAAACCATGAGACTGCTGAAAAGCTATGTTTAGCTTTTCAGTCTTTTAATGAGGTTTCTCTGCAGGTTCTTTGCTTCTTTCACTGTGCAAATAAGGCATTCACAAATGCCTGGAGTTGAGAAGAGTCTCTGAGTTCATTTCTGTTTTTCCCATTTCTCTTAGATCTAAGCCTTTAAAGTTCTAGCTACCCTGATGACCATGAACTCCAATTTTCATTTTCTTGTCCTTGTGAGGCTGCTAAGAATGCTACCTTACTCCTGTTTTATGCTAGGATTTCTGCTGAGATTCACAGCCTCCCATCCCATCACACTTAAACCAGTAAATACCTAATGGATAAAGGTTGTGCAAAACAGTAGCTGACATGAACAGTACTCTTTTATACCAGGGTCTTCGTCCCTCATGGCCTGCTTCTCTTAGGGCTCTCCAATGTCTTCAAAAAGATAGCTTAACACTTTGGGAGGCCGAGATGGGTGGATCCCTTGAGGTTGGGAGTTCAAGACCAGCCTGACCAACATGGAGAAACCCCGTCTCTACTAAAAATACAAAAATTAGCTGGGCATGGTGCCTTGCACCTATAATATCAGTTATTCAGGAGGCTGAGGCAGGAGAATCTCTTGAACCCAGGAGGTGGAGGTTGCGGTGAGCTGAGATCATACCACTGCACTCCAGATTGGGTGACAGAGTGAGACTCCATACACACACACACACACACACACACACACACACACACACACACACATGCTATGTGTTTTTATTTTATCTTTTTGGGAGATTTGGTTGGCTGCAATCTTGAAAGTAAACCCAGGAGCAATTCCCTTTTTATATTTTCTGTTATTTAATCTTTTACTCACTTTAATTTTGTGTCATATACTGCCACCATTTTTGGCTTAGACACAATCACAAACCTCTGAATCTTCCAGAATTTAATCATGGAGCAGTGGTCTACACAACTCGTCTCAGAAATGTATTTGAAGATTGAAACTAAATTCACATTTATCTGAGTACAGCTATAAAGTGAGTAGCATTAGGATAAACACAATGTCTTCCAGCATTCAATTGGAGGTGTAGACAGTGAAACCCAGTAACTACATTTGTTAGTTCCCAAAGAGCTTTTATGATTATCTGAATGAAATCTTTGCTTCGCACAGAAAATAAGCTTTAAACAAGGGCTGATCGGGAGGCAGGGAAAAGGGAATTCAACTGTGATTAACACAATCCAAATATTTCCCGTGACAATATTTCTGGGGTCTAGGGAGATGCCATTTTGGTTCTCAAGGGTTTTTTTCTGCCAGCTTTAAAATGGCATATGAGCCACAATAGGAAAATTGTAGTATAATATATGGTGGTGCCCACATCCCATTAAAGAGTCATCTCCTCTGAGGATCTGTGCACATAACCTCACATCTTAATGGCAGACCAGCAGTGGCAGGCCCGCTTCTCTGTGGGGTAAGCAGCCCCCCGTTAGGATTTGCCTGTATTTCACATGCTGAATCATCAGTGTTTGCCAACCATATTACACACAAACACACGTTAAGTTTTCTGCAGTGTCATTGTTTTTAAACTATGGGTCTTTTTCTTTTTACATATGTCCCTTGTAGATAGACAAAAGGAAATAACAAAAAGATCACTCGTAAACCCATTATATTCTTGAATATTTGAAGTACTCCTTTCCATCTTTCTATCACGAATGATAAGGAATTTTTTGCATGCGTGTAACATATTTATTCTTACTTATTCTTCAGTGATATATTCCCATGAAAACAAGCAGACATAAATCGTGCTTCCTTACTGAGGCGGAAAGGAACCAGGAAGCCTACTCCTTCTTTGACTCCTTCAGTTCCATCTCGTGCTCTTTTCCTGCTCCTCGTGACACACCAGCCGCACAGGAGCTGGCTGGTTCCCTGAGCACACGAGGACTTTCTCGTGGTATGCATAGCCGGTTCCTCCTTTTCCTTTAAGTCTCAGAGTCAAGCTTCCTGCAAGAGTTCTCCCCTGATTACCCCTATGGAAAATAGGCTTCCTCTTTTCTACTTCTTGTCACAGTTCCCTGTTTATTTTCTTTATACAGTTACTATGGTTTGTAATTATTTAGTTTATTCATTTGTTTATTATCCACTTCTCCCACTGGAAAGCATGTATCAGTTACTCAGAGGCCAGGTAGGCATTTTTCAAGCTGGCCCACTGTCTCCCAGGGCTGGCCCACTGTATCCCAGGGCCAGCTTGGGAATCCAGGAACAGGGCATAAAAAATATTTGTTAAGTAAGTGAATGCATTAAATGAACTTGGTTTTAATAACTGTATAATAAACTATTGGATGTGCTGGGAGCAATGGATCATGCCTGTAATCCCAGCACTTTGAGAGGCTGAGGTCGTTGGATCACCTGAGGTCAGCAGTTCAAGACCAGCTTGGCTAACATGGTAAAACCCCGTTTCTACTAAAAATATATAATTAGCTGGGCATGGTGGTGCATACTTGTAAAGCCAGTTACTTGGGAGGTTGAGGCAGGAGAATCACTTGAACCAGAGAGGCAGAGGTTGCAGTGAGTGAGATCATGCCACTGCACTCCAGCCTGGGCAACAAGAGTGAAACTCCATCTCAGAAGAAAAAAAAAGAAAATGTTCTTATGAAATCTATTGTTGATCATTTATGCTGATGCCATTTTCTATCACTGTAAATATAAACAGGCTTCCTGGCTGAGTATGAGCTGAGCCTCATATAGGTTATGGTACAGATTTGATAACACACACAGATACACACTCACTTCACAGGTTCACAGGGAGGTGAACATAGGGGGATATTGTGAAATGCTGTCCCAAGTCATAAGGGGGTATTGATCCTCTGCACCTAGAGAAAAACTGGACCTAGGATGTAAAATTTCAAGGGGTCTCAGAGAAACGTAAAGTGATTAGGGTGACACCCATCAGCCCCTTTAGGGGTTCTGGGAAATGGATGGATGGATCAACCTAGACAAGACTGAACTTCTTGCTCATTAAATGCATGGCATCTGGAGCATCTCTCTGTAACGGTGACCCCATTTGTTGTAGACTTTCTCCTTAGTTCAGCTAAAAGCCGGGTTCTTGTCACACGGGCCATGAAAGATTAGGCTCGCGGACACTTTGAAGGGTGAGAAAAATGCAACTTATTTGGTGAAAAGGAAAAAAAAAAGGAAAACAGGGACTCTCAGCAAAGCGAGAGTCCTGCTCGCTGGTTCCCTGCCTCACAGATGGAATCCCCGGTTCCACCTCAAAACAGGAGCGGCCAGGCTCCGCCCTCCTGCAAATGGTGGGAACTTCCCTAGGCTGCACGTGCACACTCCGCCTAGTGCTCAGGCCAGACGGAGCTTCTCCCAGGGGGCCCTTTTACTTGGCTGTCTCACCAGCTAGTGAAATAGAAAGTACACACAATTCAGAGCAAATTCTGAGATGAGTATCGTGAATAAACCCCTGTGTAGATATCTCTTGTGTTTGAAATGTTTATCTGTTATAAACTCAGTTCAAGCTGGCTTTAGCAAGAAAACAAACACACAGGCACACAACAAGAATGTGTTAAATGTCACACTGGAAAATACAGGAGTACCCTGGCTTTGGAAATGGCTTCATGGAGGTACTCAAGGGTCCTCATCAGGATTTTGTTCCCCAAAGTCTTTGTCTCACAGACATTTATGAGCATCTCTGAAGTGACCTTCTTGGTAGCAGAGACACAGTGGTACATGTAGAATGTCTGTCTTCCTTAAGGCAAGATTTTAATTGATGGTGAGGCCAGGAGTCCATCATAGGTTCACATGCTCAGCCCTACTCTTTTCTGCGACAGATACATTCTTAGCTAGGTTCTCTCCGTGTGGTGGTACCCTAAGGTTTCAAGCATATATCTGATTAAAAAGAGACCTTCCTATTTCCACAGTTCTATTAATGTTCTGGGACATGCCTGGCCTAGAATTTAACTGAATCTTATTCCCACCTTTGAACAGATGACAGTGCAAAACAATGAAATTCACTAATTTCTTAGACCTGACACTGGGGCTGCTCTCTGAGCAGAGGAAGGCATTAGCCCCACCTAAACACATGGATGGAGAGTGGACAAGAGAAACGTTCCCGAAGGGAATTTGGGTGCCAGTAGCCGAAGGAACAGTCTTTCCAGGGCAGGCAGAGCAGTAGTTAACTGCAGTATTGAAATTATTTCCTTAGGATGAAATAAATAATAATTTCAATACTGCAGTTAACTGCAGTATTGAAATTATTACTATGAAAATTCATAGAAGAGAAATATGAATTTGTAGTGTAAATATATTTTAAAACTTCTGATAAAATTGCTAATTGTCTTCCATGATGTGCCTATGTGTTTTTACACTCACCCTGTGTACGTGTGTGTGTGTGTGTGTGTGTGGTGTAAGATGTTAAAAGTACTTAGAGTATATTAAGTTAATTTCTGATCACTGAAGACTCTCTTTTTCTCTATAGGTGATAGCCTAATAGTATTAGTCCATTAGTTCACGTTTCAATTACAGCTAAAATGAGACACCCTGGTGTTAGCTTTCAGACAGATACACACACACATACACACACACACACACACACACACACACAGAGAGAGAGAGAGAGAGAGAGAGAGAGAAATCATCTTTGAAGAAGACCTAATTCTCTCCCTGTACAAATGATGCCTCAGTTGTCCCATTCGATACTGCAATAGCATTAATAACTCTCAGGTAGCATGGCCATACTCTTCTGTTCTCCCTGGTAAGAAGTTCAATACCAAATTTTTGTATTTTTTGAAAAAAAAGCACCTTCTCACCTTCTCAGGATTAATAATAATGTCAAATAGCAGGGAATTAAAATGAGAAAGACATAGCAAAATTCAAGGTGATTGCTTCGATGTCAAGGCCACCACCAGGAGAACTGACACAATGGAACTGTTACCTAAGTAGCAAACGCTTTCTGAATTTGGGAACCACATTTCTACACTGCCTGTGCTTTGACGTATCTCTGACTGCGATGACCGTGATCTCTTGGAAAGGATTTTGCAGCCAGCTCTCTCGTTATGGTGTCATCTTGAGTACGGGGAAGAAGGGAAAACAAGCACACTATGGTTCTGAATATTGACACAGAGGTTGATAGATAAGGAATTCCCCTGCTCCAGGAGGAGGGTCTCCCAGGGCACGCTCCAAAGTTTGATGAATGTGATGTTCAACCCCTGCGAAACCTTGCTTGTTAGTGTTGCCTCTGCAGTCTCATTTACTGTCTGTCTTTTCCCTCGCCCTGACCTTGAAACTTCTGCACGGCCACTGAATTTGCATGCGTGCATCACCTGGTCTCCATGGCAACTGCAGAAAATCGGAGCAGAGACAACGGATTCAGTGTCCACTTGTTAACAGTGCTTTCTGCCTAAATCAGGACACTTCGCTATTCGATCCATTGACATTACAGGTCAGATGATTTGTTGTCGTCGGGTCTTTCTTGTGCACTGTAGGATTTTTAGCAACATCCCTGGCTTCTGCTGGCTAGATGTCAGTACGATTCTCTAATTGGGACACCTCAGTAGTCCCCATACGTTGCCAAATGTCTTCTGTGGGGAGAAATCACATTCAGCTGAGGAACACTGAGCTAGGTCATTGGAACATAGGGCCACATTGGATGGGGTCTCATATAATGTATAATTTCTTTACATTTTAAAAATGGCCTTATTCTGAAATTGGTTCTGGTTGCCACAGAGAAATGAGTAAATATCTTCTTAGCAGGCACAGCGTGAAGACCTTGAAGGAATTCCAAACCGTGACCTCAAATGTGTTATTAACTGAGACAATACTTACACAATTTATAAAGTATTTTAACATTTTCCTTTTATGTGTCTCTCATAAATTATTAAAAAAAAAACTTTGAAATATACAAAGTGGCTCATGCCTATAATCCCAGCAACTTTAGGAGGCCAAGGTGGGAGGATTGCCTGAGCCTAGGAGTTTGAGACCAGCCTGGGCAACATACTGAGATTTCATTTCTTAAAAATAAAACAAAATCAGCCAGGTGTGGTGGCAGGAGCCTGCGGCTTCCAGTTACTTAGGAGGCTGAAGTGAGAGGATCACCTGAGTCTGGGAGGTGGAGGAGACTGCAGCCTGGGTGATAAAGCAACACTCCATTTCAAAATAAATACATTTTTGTTAAAAGGTTGAAAACGAAAGGCACTTCCTCCTCCATAGATTCTTCTAGCATGCTCATGCCTGTGCTGCTGAGCTTTTCGTACAGTTTAAAATGACACCTAGATGACCAAAAGGCTCAGGACAGGTCTCGTCTATTCCTTGAATAAGCCAAGGAAGTGGCATGTTCCCTCTGCCATATCTTCTGCCTCAAATGCTCTTTCTGCAGCGATCTGTGGGCTCACTCTCTCATTGTATTCTGTCCTAGTAAACATCCCTTCTTCAGAGATGGCTTACCTGATTCATTAGAAGGCCACTGCCTACCTCTGTGCCATCTTTTTTTTTTTTTGCACTGCTTTTCTTTCCTTCCTAGTATCCAAAGTGACTACCTAAAATGGTATGTGTATTCATGTGTATTCAACTATTCATCTTATTATCCACCTTTATTGTCTTCCCTTCATAGGAAAGTTCATTTGTCTCTTTTTTTTGCTTCTGTATCTTCAGGAACTAGAACCTAGGCCTACGCCACAGTGCTTCAGAGAAAGACTTCAGGGTACAGACTTGGGGGCATGTGCGCCATTATCTCATTCTGTACCCGTGGCAGACATTGCTAATCGCTCAACACACTTCTCTGCTAGAATCACAAGTGATATCAGAGTTCTTCTTACTGATGCTGCCAAGGTTTTGGAGCTGCTGCTCAATTTAAGCACAATGTCACCCTCCTTATGCCAAGACCAAATGCCCATCACTTAAGAAATCAATTGGCTTTATTGCAAATAGAATTATTAAATAAATTCCCATTCACCTCTCTTCTCCAAATGACCAGGTAAGAAAGTTTGCCAACAGACCCAGGGAAACATAGGCTGCCCGCTTGCATTTGAATTCTAGCTCCAGTTCTTCTTAAATGTGCAACCTTCAGGAAATTACTTTACCTTTCTGTGATTCAGTTTCCTCATTTACAAAATGAGGATAATAATCCCAATTCCAAGGGAATTTGTAGTGATTCACTGAGATAGTGAAGAATAAGTCTGTAGTAAAACACACTTAGAACATAGCCTGGGAGATAGTAATTATACGCACGTGAGTGTGTGTTTTGTGTGTTACTACAATTATCTTTTTTTAATTAAGTTAAAGCGGAAAGCTATGGATGAGTGTTACTTTGAAATTAACGTTGCTGTGTCGCCCATACATGGCTGGTATCTGCATTAGGTATAAGCACTAGTCATTTCATGGTATAACCCACAGCAAGAATAACATTTTATGTTAATGACATAGTATGTGATCATACACATTCAAATCTCAAACAGAAGGTTCCTAAATTTGTACACACCCTTACTACCTATAATGTCCTCGGACATTTCTTACTCTGTTCTCTATTCTGTTCTGTTCTAGCCTATTCTGTTTTTAAACAGCTGGTGCCAACCCATTAAACTTATTTGATGCCAGTGACACAGAGTGAGCAGCAGTTTGAAAGCCAGGCCCTCTGGAAGGCAGACCCAGCTCTGGGGAAACACTGCCTGCTTTGCATATGCACTACTGAACACAGGCACTGCTGTTGTAGGAGCCCGAGACTGGCCTTTCAAAGCTGCCCAAATGTGTTCCTATTTAAGAACAATGCAAATCACATTGGCCAGTTTCAGAACTGAAATAAGTCAATGAACACAGTAAAATGCAGTATATGAAACTTGCAGTAAGCTCACTCTGAAAATAATTCCTGAAATAATCTGTGTTGTAATCATAAAATCGCAAAGGCCCTAAGACGGTGTCTTGGCCCAGCAGCTGAGCTCTGCAGGTTCAGAGGATTCAGGCCCCACACTGGCACTGCTTCCACCAGAGGACTCCACAATGGTTTTACTGAATTGAAGGATGAGATGGCCATCACTAATGAACAAGCAAGAAAAGAGCTCCTCTGCTGGCCGGGCCAGGAAATTACCAAATTACCAAAAGGAAATTGGGTTAGTGTTTAGCACAAGGAGCAAGGAGGACTCACTGGAACCCAGTGATTTATTTATTCTGATGTCTCTTGGTAATTCCTTGCTCAGTAGTAAAGGCTGACAGGTCAGAGCAAGGATTCCGGGAGGAAGCTGGGGAGATGCTATTCAAAGGATACAAAATTCCAGTTAGGCAGGAGCAATAAGGGAATGAGGTCCATTGCACTTGGTAATCAGAATTAATAATATATTGTACTTTTGAAAAATTCTGAGATAGTAGAGTGTTCGAAAACAAAAGCAAGGACTATGAGAGGTAATGAATATGTGAATTAGCTGGATTGAGCCATTCCATCATGTATTTATACTTCAGAGCATCATAGCGTACACAGTAAATATAAACCATTTTATCTGTCAATTAAAAAATAAAAATCATTATATTAAATTTTTTAGTGAAATTCAAAGCAACAATCAAAAGTAGGACTATTGAAGATTCAGATTCTTTAGAAATGAAGGTTTGAGTTACTCTACCAGATAAGGAATCTTGACTAATTGATGTTTTGGCTGAGAGCAAGAGCAGTAGGGAAATATGGAATGGATCCTAAGAGAACAATGTCACGTGTATGTATTAGCAGAAATGAGTATTCTATGCTTTCACATATTTTCTCTTTCCTTGTTATGTGTGTTTGTTTTTATAAATAATAATTTTTATTGTCTGTTTTCTCTTTCTTCCCTTTATTACTTTACACATAAATTATATGCTATGGTTATACAATGAAGCTTTCAGGTAACAGAATAGCCAGTGGGACTCTGACTAAATTTGAGGAGTAACTAATGCAACCAGTGATGATGCAATTACTTGGGGCCTGTTTTTCCCATGTTAGGGAAGGGAGGGACTGCATATCGTGTATAAAGGATGTATGTAAAAGAGGGTCACGTACTCAGAAGGGTGGAAAGCAATCTGAAGGCTGGGCACGGTGGCTTACACCCATAATCCTAGTACTTTGGGAGGCTGAGGTGGGTGGATCACGAGGTCAGGAGTTCCAGACCAGCCTGACCAACATAGTGAAACCCCATCTCTACTGAAAATATAAAAATTAGCTGGATGTGGTGCTGCGTGCCTGTGATCACAGCTACTCAGGAGGCTGAGACAGAAGAATCACTTGAACTGGGGAGGTGGAGGCTGCAGTGAGCCGAGATTCCACCACTGCACTCCAGCTTGGGCAAGAGTTAGACTCCGTCTTGAAAAAAAAAAATCAAAAGCAATCTGAAGAATATGGTAATCACAGAGGTGGGGAGCAGGCACTACCTCTGGGACTGAAGGGGCGTGCCAAAGACAGAACAGACTTGGGAAAGGGCCATCTCCAAGTTCAAGATCAGACTCTGGAAAGGGTGTGTCTCTGGACCCAGGTGGAGAGGTTCAGTGAGGTATAGCAGGCTGGGCCTGGCAAGCAAGAAAGCACCCACTGGGGCACCAGCAAAACTTGATGGAGGATGTACTACTGAAGCCCCATGCACCGTGGCAAAGAAGCTGCCCATTGGAAGAGAGTTGCCTGGTGACTGCTTCCTTTTGGGAATGAGAAGGAGAGTATTGGGAGCAGGAGGAGACACACAATCCTTTTGCAGATTGTTCCAGCTAACAAATGTGCAATGTTTACAAACTTCAGTCACAGTATTGCAAAGGAAATAAAAAATGGATGGGTTTGGAACTGAAAGTCAAGAACTTGGGAGCTGGTACAGTCTCATCTTTGGTAAGCTGGCTTCCTACACACCATCTACATGTATTTTGACTTCTTTAAAACCATGACAAAATGATTCTATGCTTCCATCTACTGATCATTTGGAACAAAATTGGAGGGAAGATAATTTGCTTTTTTTTTTTGAGAAGAAATCTCTGTCGCCCAGGCTGGAGTACAGTGGTGCAATCTTGGCTCATTGCAACCTCTGCCTCCCGGGTTCAAGCAGTTCTCCTGTCTCAGCCTCCTGAGTAGCTGGGACTACAGGTACTCGCCACCATGCCCACTAATTTTTGTATTTTCAGTAGCGATGGGGCTTCACCATATTGGCCAGGCTGGTCTCAAACTCCTGATCTTGTGATCTGCCCTCCTCAGCCTCCCAAAGTGCTGGGATTACAGACGTGAGCCATCACGCCCAGCCCAATAGCTTTCTATTATCTGCCTCCCAAGACAATGCAATAAAAGAAGTACAAGCCCACCTATAATCTACCCCTCCAATACAATTGAGCCTCAATATTTAAAAAATCCAATTTACAGAAAACGTGGGGATGTAAGAATATGTTAAAGATGCCATGATAACATAATCTGCTTCTGTTGAGGGCCCTCAAGACCACCCTACACCTGCAGTGTTCCTAGGAAGTTTCATAGGGCTAGCAGATAGTTGTGCTCATGACTAAGATTTGTAAGAAGGATGTGATAAGAATACACACCGGATCCCAGGGGACAAAGACACTGGCAAGGTCTGCAGGGATTTCCACGTCAGCTTCAGGTGCTCTCTCCCTCTCATGAGAGTCTCAGAATCCATTCCTCTCCCGCCTATGAAAATGTAGAAACAGGTGGCCATGTTTCTCCCCAAGGAAGCTCACTGGGGACTCACCACTCTAGGTTTTTTTGGAGCTGGTCACATAAAGATCTGCCAGGCACATACCAAGATGCCAGACTCCCGGAAGAAAAGCAGGTGTTCAGAGTAAATCATATTGTTTGAGCGGTCCAGGCATAGTGAGCTAGTCTTACCATGGAATGGCAGGCACAGCCCCCAAATCCAAATTCCTAGACATCAACCAAGGGCCAACTTGAAAAAGCACCTTTCTTTTTATTTTTTTATTTTTTATTTTTATTGCATTTTAGGTTTTGGGGCACATGTGAAGAATATGCAAGATTGTTGCATAGGTACACACATGGCAGTTTGATGGTTCCTCCCCATCACCTATATCTGGCATTTCTCCGCATGCTCTCTCTCCCCAGCTCCCCACTCCCCAGCTGTCCCTCCCCTATTTCCCCCCGACAGACCCTAGTATGTGATGCTCCCCTCCCTGTGTCCATGTGTTCTCATTGTTCAACACCCACCTATGAGTGAGAACATACGGTGTTTGATTTTCTGTTCTTGTGTCAGTTTGCTGAGAATGATGGTTTCCAGGTTCATCCATGTCCCTACAAAGGACACGAGCTCATCGTTTTTGATGGCTGCATAGTATTCCATGGTGTATATGTGCCACATTTTCCATGGCGAGTAGTCTCCATCCTGCTATGCTGTTTTCTGCACATAGCCCAATGGAGAATCTGGAAAATTCTATTGGAAAATTATTTTTATAAAAAACAAATAAGTGGCATGAACGAAGAGGAAAAGTACAAGAAACTGTAAAAACTTAAAAGGGATTTATGGGAAAACATCAACCAAAGAAAATATCTGGATCTTGCTTTGCTTGGACCTTAATTTAAATGAACTCTAAGCAGACATTTTTAAGGTAGCAGGGAAGTATGAAGATAGATTGGTATTGAATAATATCAAGTGAATATTGGTGAATGTGATTGCATTATGTGCAATCATGTATCTTAGTTACTTAAAAGGAGTCTTTGTTAGCAATATGTACTGCCATATTTAAGACAAAATTACTTCAAGTTTGGGAATTTAAAAAATAATAATCTTGCATTGTTGGTGATAATAATGAGAAGTATTAGTGGAGATAAAACAAATTAAACAAAGTATTGGTAATTGTGGAAAACGGTTTTTTTTTTCTTTTTTCAGATGGAGTCTCGCTCTCTCTCCCAGGCTGGGGTGCAGTGGCCCGATCTTGGCTCACTGAAACCTCTGCCTCCCAGGTTCAAGTGATTCTCCTGCCTCAGCCTTCCAAGTAGCTAGGAATACAGGCATAGGCCACCATGCCTGGCTAACTTTTGTATTTTTAGTAGAGACAGGGTTTCATCATGTTGGCCAGGCTGATCTCGAACTCCTGACCACATGATCCGCCCACCTCGGCCTCCCAAAGTGCTGGGATTACAGGTGTGAGCCACTGCACCCAGCTTAGTTATAGAAAATATTCAAGGAGTACATGGAAATTAGTCATGCCATTCTTTCTATCTTTATTCATGTTTGAAAAGTTCCATATTTTAAAAGGCTTGTGTAAATAAAGATATATTTTGTTCTTTATATGTGTCGGCCAGATAACTCACAATTAACCAAAAATATGAAAGCAAGAATATCAGGGTGACAAGAAAAATTTGCTTTCCATGAAGAAGTTGCCTGTAGATCAAAAAGTAGAGTAAATATAGGCTGTCTCCTGGCATTTGTAGGCGTATTTTTGACAGGAGCGAGAAATCTGATCTTTACAAATGGTGTCATTTTACCACCCCTTCTCTTTGTACTAGCTTCCTGGTAAAGGTTAATTGATTTACCTTTTCAAGAATTTCTTTCTAGACATACGCCTCTGTGTCTTCTTTTTTTTAAAGAAACAATATACAGAAAAGTGAAAATCAGTTGTAGCTTTAATATAATAATTCAGATTTTTGTCCGCCTGTGTGTTTTCATCTGAACTCACTTGACTTAAGTTTTTGATTGGAGTGTTGTTTTGAATAGGATAAAGAACATGTGGTCAATTAGGTCAGGTGCAGGGGCTCATGCTTGTAATCCCAGCACTTAGGGAGGCCAAAGCAGGCAGATCACTTCAGATCAGGAGTTCAAGACCAGCCTGGCCAACATGGTGAAACCCTGTCTCCACTAAAAACTCAAAAGTAAGTGAGTGTGGTGGCACATACCTGTAATCCCAGCTACTCAGGAGGCTGAATCAGGAGAAACGCTTGAATCCAGGAGGCAGAAGTCGCAGTGAACCTAGATCGCGCCACTGCACTCCAGCCTGGGTGACAGAGTGAAATGCTGTCTCAAAAATAAATAAATTAATAAAAAAGACATATGGGCAGTTGATCTGGGACAGCTCTCCTTCACTTACCTCCCTATCCTTAATCAATTTTCACTTGCTGCTTTACCAACCAATTAAAATACAGCTCCCATTCAATAATATTTGTTTCCTCCTCATGTCCCGCCCAGACATCAGCACTGGTTCTTAAAGGTTATCGGGCAGTTAGATGCTCAAAGACATCCCAGCTTATTGAAAGAGGGATCTGCAAATAAACAGCAACAGCAATGCACTATTGGGATCTTCTCATAAAGTTGACTGGAGAGAATGGAATAAGAGATAAAGAGAAGGATGGCTAAGTTCTATGAGCATGAAAGAAGCAGAGTATCAACAATGTAGAGAAGGGAAAGGTTGAGCGCAATTTTTCTCTGAAACAAATTTGGGTATCTTAGCCCAGAATAGAATTCCACTGAAAGGACAATAATATTGATCACAACATCAACAGTAAAGAGAAAAAGCAGGCTTTGGGAAATGCAGAAACTGAATAGAAGCTAAGAAGATGTATTTGTTGCCACAGCAACACATGGATAAAGCAGCTCCAACTGTTTTCAGCCTTCCCAACTCAAGATTTACATTTCTGAGGAGAGCATGTGCATGGCCCAGATTACTCCTTACCCCTCAGCCAAGAGAGCATTGGGCATTTTGATTGGCAGTCCCAGGAAGTTAGTACATATGACAGGGTTGGGGTGGAGGGGAGGATGAGTGCTGAGCAGGTAAATGCAACACATGTCCCCACAGTCAACACAGCTGATTACACATGGATGAAGATGAAAAGTGGCAACCCAGGCAGCCAGAGCTGTATACGCCATGACAGAGCCATGAGGGACTGATGGCCTATAAATGAAACAAGCTCCATGGAACAGACTGTGAAGTGTACTCAATTTTGGATTGCTTTGTGATTACCTCATCCTCAAACTTTGCTCTGATAGGTCTGGCCTGGATTACAGATACATCTCCGAAGCCATTATTGAGGGTGTGTAAATGTATTTTTTCTTGGCTGCAGAAAGGTCAGGGACAGAGAGCTACAGGGTTGACTCAGCCTCACTAGAAGGACATAGAGTGTGAGTGAGAAAAGAGTTCATCTTTAGAGGAAAGCTGGGAGCTCTTAGCAGAAGCAGAAATGGAACCCAGAGAGGAAGAAACAAACAGGACATCTAATTCTCCCAGTGGTTGTCAAAACACTCTCTTCCTAGGACATAGGAGGAGAAAACACTGCCCTCCCCATTTAAGAGATGGGAAATTGAAGCAAGTACAAATGGATATTCCCTCATTCCCACAGCCACTACAAGGTGGAGCTCAGACTAAACCCTCATTCTCACGACTTCCGGGCTGGGGTAGCCTCTACTGATCTCTGTGTGGAAGAGTATTTGTGCAGCCAATCCTCTGAGAAGTTTCAGAGGTAACTCCAAACTCTACCTAGTGGCACTCTACCCCAAGCCTTCCAAAAAGAAATAGAAATAGAAATTGAACGTTCCTCTGTGTCCCAAAATGAGACCCCTGACTCTCGGACAGAAACAGCAACTGCCTGGGTAATGAGGAGGAAAAAACCAACTGATACAAATAACCACCTGCTCCATTCAAGAACATCACTTCTATTGATTCATTCGGGCAAAAGAGAAGGTCAGTTTCTGGAAATCCAGTTGCACTTTGGAGTGTTCTACCCACTTTGTCATGCACCTAAATCTAGACAGGGCTTCACATTGTTATTCTGGTCATGAATCAAAACACAGAAAAAATGGAAAACTCTAACCATCCAGTCCTGCCTCTAACACGTGTGAGCCATTGTCCCTTGGCCTCATTAAATACATTTTTGAAGCTTCAGTGTCCTCATTTGCCCAAGGGGAGGATAATAGAAAGTGTCTCAGCTGCTGTTGAGAAACCCATGCAATAATGTACATGAAATCCTGAACACAGTACCTGACATAGGCAAATGCTCAATAATGTTGGTTACTACTATTACTGCTATATCTACTAGTAATGATCAGAAACCATCCCAAGACTCCAGACTAAGACACTGCTTAATGATGGCAAGTCTACAGATGAAATATTTGGGGCATTTATGAATGTGTTTATAAATAATATGGAATAAGAACACAGAAAAAGTTTATACTTAATACTGACTGAAGGGAGCAGAATTCAAAACTGTAAACCAACCTGAATAGGATACAATTAAAATGTGCAGGGGGAAATGAAGGAAATGGAATAACATGTCCACTGTCAATAGATTGGTCGAGTCCTTTTTCTACCCTCTGTTTTTACTGTATCTTTATATCTTTAAGTGTTTCTATGATAAGATTTATTTTCGTGACAATAAAAGGTTTTATTATTTTACAAAGATGTACATTCTCTTATATTTCAATTGCTAGTTCATTATGCACTGGGAAAAATGCAACTCACTTTGGGAAGGCTTCCCTCCCTCATCTCTAAAGAATGAGGAGGAAACTCATTTGTTGAAATGGCTCTTTACAAGCTCTTTCTCCTAGTATTCCAGGCCAAGTGATAAGGCAGCTACTTAGGATTCAGGAGTAGCATCATGAGCTATTTCCCCAGAGAACCAGCGACAAAATTTCTACATCAATTTCCAGTCCATGAATCTAAGATTCCATAATTACGCCTGTGAAAGGGTTTTGGGGGGAAAGTACATCAAAATGATGTCTGAAGTAAGCATTTACAATGGAAAATGGGGAAAATGTTATCTAGGGATTGGAAAGACATCGGGTGGGGAAAGCTAACCCCACTCTAATTCCCGCCAGCGTGTTCTCCCCATGGTGTGACCGCATCTTTGTGCCAATGAGTCTAATAAACAGAAAAATAAATAATAGATGCACAGCTATAAAGTCAGGGAAGCAGACAGAAGGAGACCTCTCTCATCATAGATTTTCTTAAATGAGTCAGTTCCCACCAGTCCTGAAATTATAAAGTTCTCTGCAGTTTTAACTTGCAAGTAAGTATAGCTTGAAAACCCACATAACACATATGTCTCTTCAGGGAATTACTAAGGAGTGTACATCATGAATACATAAAAACCAGTGCCAGTTGGACCTGTGTTCCACTGGACTTTAAGGAAACCTCAAATCTGAGCAAATAAAAGTTAATGTGCTACCAAGAGTCGTCTTGCTCACAAGCCAGTCTCAGTTAAATAAGGCTGTTTTTCTTGAGCTGAATTAAGGGTACTGGCAGCTAGGACCGAACGAAGGAAACAGCTGCCATTTATAGGAGCTCACTGGATTTGGCTTATGATCTAAAGATTTAACCTGCATCGTCGATGAGATCTTCACAAAAGCCTGATGTGTGTAGGTGATTGCATGCATGTGTGGGGAGCATTATAATCCCTGTTTCACAGACAAAATATTGAATGTAGAGAGGCAAATTCAGTAACTGGAGATAACAATAGAAACCAGAATATAACTGAGGCTAACCCTCTCCTAACTCTATGCTACTCAACCCTATACTGATACTCTCAAGTATTCTCCAAATTCCATTTTTTCCACCCAGATTCCATTTTACACTTTCTAAATATAAGCAATATTTTTTTACACTAATTTGCTTTGAGATACTCCCATGAAACAGTATCCCTGGGGACAGACTGCATTCTGTCAGAACAAAGGCAGTGCACTGGTGGTTATCTCGCCCAATGCCGTCTGCAACAGAACGTTAAAAATTTAAAATTATGGCTGGGCGCGGTGGCTCATGCCTGTAATCCCAGCACTTTGGGAGGCCGAGGTGGGTGGATCACGAGGTCAAGAGATCGAGACCATCCTGGTCAACAAGGTGAAACCCCATCTCTACTAAAGATACAAAAAATTAACTGGGCATAGTGGCACGTGCCTGTAATCCCAGCTACTCAGTAGGCTGAGGCAGGAGAATTGCCTGAACCCAGGAGGCGGAGGTTGCGGTGAGCCGAGATCGCACCATTGCACACCAGCCTGGGTAACAAGAGCGAAACTCCATCTCAAAAAAAAAAAAAAAAATTTTTAAATTAATATTCAACATGTAAAAATAAAATATTTTACAAAAAATGTCTATGTCTAGCTTCCTGTGAAATGTTAGAAGATTTGTGAATACCAGAAATACATTCCATTTGGCAAAGATAACCCAGGCCCTTTAGGGCCTCTCTTCTTACCTGCGGCCCCGACCTGAGCCTAGAGGGACGCTTCCTGAGACCAAGGTCCAGATGGGAGGCTGCTCACTCTCTGATTCCCCTGACTGCAGGGAAAGCTGTTATAAAATTCCTCCATCCAAAGACATCTGAGAACCTTCACTGCAGCCCATTGTTTCCCACAGTAATAGTCAACATTTACTTAACAGTAACCGTGTGCCAATACTATTTCATAGAATCATCACAAAACCCCCATGAGATGGTCAATATTATGATCTACTTAAATGTGAGAAATAATAATGGTTTTTCCTCCATGACACTGGAAAGGATCCACTTAGATGATATATTATTTTTTGCTCCAGAATTTTTTCTCAACTTTGATTCAGCAAGAACTCAGCATCCATTGTCTCTAATTTTCCACAAACTCACTGAGCTCTACTTTGTTACTGTTGTTATCTTCTTGAGCAGGTATCAGAATCCATGGCTTTAGGAAGAGGGAAAATGAGGAGAAATTCTAATCTACTTAAGTCTAAAACATCAGTGAATAGGGACAGAGCATTTGACAATACGGAAAAGGCAAATAAATTCATTCTGGTCATAAAAATATCATTATTTGCTTTTACTTGAAAATGCTCTTCGGACCATCCAATGTAAAACAAAGAGGCTTTATCTTTAATGGTTTCTGCCAGAGACAATATGGTGTGAGCTACAAATGATGAATTCCTCCCAGTATATCAACCAAGTGAATGCCCATCAGAGAGGGAGGCAGGGGTCCTGGTAATACACTATGTGGAAGAATGGGGAAAATTGATGGAGGATGTGATTGGAATCAGTGGATTTAAATTTTATCTCAATTCCCCCACATCTTATAGTCCTAGGCATGTATATTCTTTATTTTACCCAAAAGATACCAACTTTATATCAGCTAACCAATTAATTTACACATGAAAAGTTCTATTTAACCTCCTAAAGATGAGTCCTATACAATGAGTGCCTCTTGTTTCCCAGCCCCTGTTGTAAGTACTTAGGATATTAGTTTATGTGAGTCTCAAATACTCAACGAACTGGGGACTCCTAGTATGGCAGGGAAAGCAAAATCATACAGGTTTTCATTTTTCTACATGTAGTCTAATTTCCATATGTTCTTTCATTTGATTCTTTTTTTTTTTTCCCAAGATGGAGTCTCACTCTGTCACCAGGCTAGAGTGCAGTGGAGTGATCTCCACTCACTGTAACCTCTGCATATCAAGTTCAAGAGATTCTCCTGCCTCAGCCTCCCTAGTAGCTGGGACTATACATGCCCACCACCATGCCTGGTTAATTTTTGTATTTTTACTAGAGATGCGGTTTCACCATATTGGCCAGGCTGGTCTCTAACTCCTGACCTCAAGTCATCCACCCTCCTTGGCCTTCCAACATACTGGGATAATAGGTGTGAGCCATTTGATTCTTATAACACCTTTGAAATTAGGCATGGCAAATATTTTAATCACAATGTTAGATAATGTTTTAGAAAGAAGGGAACTGAGGCTCCGCATGGTAGTTAGAAGTCTTGCCACTGAAGTTCAGGAGCATTTACTTCTATTCAGTGTCTTTGTTAACCATCTGAACAAACATACAGTTGGCCTTAATGTTGAAGGTGTCCCATCATGCACCTACGCTGCCACAGACAACATGGTGCACCTTGACCTGAGCTCAGAATTGCAGATATATTAAATATTAGTCTTTAAAGGCAACTGTATTTCCTATGGAAGAGACCACTTGTTTTCTCCCTGTGCATTTCTTCCGTAAGGATACAGTTTGTGTTTTTTGACTTCATAGCTAGCTGTTCAGAATAAAGTGTACATTACCCAGCACACCCTGGGACAAGGGAATGTCAGGTGCCTAAATCCTAGCCAATGGGATGAAAGCAGAAGTGTCACATGACAGCTTCCAAGGCATAGCAAGAATATGCCCCTCTTTTGGATTGTAACGTAGTTCTTTATTTGTCTTCTCCTATGTACTTTAATGTAGAGGTGGCGTCTGTAGCTGATGTTGCCATCTTGCTAATGACATGAGAGGAATGGGGATCAAGAGCAGAGCAACAATCTGGAAGAAGCCTGGGTTCCTGAAGACCTTCTATGTCCAAACCACTATTCCAGCTTCAGACCCCTTTCTTAGGATGTTTCCATGAGAGAAAACAAATTTCTCTCTCATATAAGCAGCTATATTTTAGCCTCTAATTCAAATGAACACTATTCTTAACTCATAGAATTTTCAGACAAAACATTGAGACCCACCTACTAAATATTGCATGTTTTGAATTTGAGAATGAACAAAACATATCTGTGCCATTAACTGAACACAACACACCTTAATGAGGTTCTTTGTCTTAATATACTTAAAAAAACTTATTTAGCCAATATCTCACCCTTTTGATATAATGTTACTGTTCATTTTTGGGTTTTAGGAGGGCAACAGTTGACCCTACTTTATTCCTCTCTGAGTTTGGAACCAATTGAAATAAAAATAGAGGCATATTTATATTAAAATATGACAAACAGAGGTTTATTGCTCCTAATGCTGGTTTGATAGACATGGTTGGGTCTTAGTAAAATTATCCTCTTACAGGTACTCCATAGGTACAGATCTTCTTTCAGTCCATTCGTACAGAGGACCAGGGCCACCTCTCCACTTGTCAAACACAAAGAACCCAGAAACCTCTCAAGTAAGTCACACATGACCACAATTTTCACATATTTAACCTTGCTGGTTAGAGAAAGGAGAATAGATACTGTGACCATCCTGCCATCTCCACAGTTCCCTAACCTCCCTCCAGGGTGAACAAGTAAACTGGGGAAGGGATTTGGTTTTATTCCAACAATCCCAGAAAGTGAGAGGCTTCTACCTCATGGTCTCCAGCTGGAACAAGTGGAAAGAAAGATAAGACACCTCCTGCTGCTCGAGACAAAGAAGGAACTTTGCAGCTAAGGATGGATGACATGGGGAAGTGACGGTTTCCAACCTGACACAAGGTGGAAAGAAGTGATAAACTAGACGATGAGGGAAGTAATTCAGGTAAAACAAATCTACGGCCTGAGGTTTCCTTGAACACACCCACAAGGAATATGGGACTTGATTGCAGGCTTCTTGTTCATTCACATTATTATTGAAAACATTATCATGATTGCCGCAATTGTAGTGGTGACCCACTTTATTCATTTATTATGACATTCCTGAAACCAAAGCATAAATGGGCACTATTCTAATGCAACATTTACCTGTCATTGTTCTACTGTACCTGTCCCTCTTTTGATGTGGTGTCAGTGTCTGTTTAGGTTACATTGTGCCTGTATTCCCTGTCACCAGCACCCTCCCATGCTCAGTGCTTTTCATCGACATGCACAAGTATTTCTCTGGGAAAAGGACTGTGGATAATACAAAAGGAATGTCTACCAGAGAAACAGATGAGCTTAGCTAATGAAGGAAATGACAATTGGAGCCGTAATGAGCTACTGTATCATAAATGAGCATAAATTATTTTGTCAGTGCTATTTACAATTTTACATGGTGCAGAGCTTTGCAATTATGTCTATTCAATTATGCCATTCAAGGGATCTTTCAATAAGGATTCTTCTCTGTGGCTAAACAACGCATTTGGAAGCTTCTGTTGTATGTGGGATTCAAATCTTGCCATGCAAGAGTCCATTGCTGTAGATTCAGAAGAAAACTCTTGGCTAAATGTCAAAATACTAGCAAAATTCTTGAAGGAGAAATTTTCAATTGTTTAGGAATAAAGCATAATGAATATGATCTCTCTCTATGACTGTGAAAATACTGAGTTGAATTCCAAATATCATGGTGGTTAGGTCAGTGTATTACTAACAATGACAACAACAAACAATGCAAACAGGAAAAAAGTTAGAAACAAAACATAATCAGAAAGTTTTGCAAAGGTTAAAGCCCTTCTGTGAGGTTTCTTTCATAGAATACATAAATACTTTCTTATGCATGTTAAAAAGACTGTAATATTATAATTATTCATAAATAGAATTAGAAATATAATCTCAATATCATCAAATATCTAGTCAATGTTAAAATTTCCTTGCATGTCTGAGCCTTTTTTAAACTTCTAATATATCATTTGTACATGTTTTATTTTTTACCATAGATAAGCATGGCAGACTTCCAATCTACTTTCTTCACACCAAACTTAACAAATCCCATAATTATATTCATCCTTGTACAATTCACAGCTGCTCATCTCCTCATGACAGAGCTTGATTTTCTTTAGGAGTCAAGCTAAATAACCCAATTGCTGAGACAAAACCAGGCTTAGCTTGGCTTAAAAATTGAATTGTGTTACCAACCTAGTGGAAACTTCCATTATTGGATTGGAAGAAACACATTGACCTTTTCGGAGAATGAAAGTGAATACTAAGCTTCTAGTTACAGTAGTACAGGTGAGAACCACAGCCACTGAGGCAGGAAAGTGAATGCTAGCATCTACTTACCCTATAGAACTTCCAAGGCAACACTGGGCTTGTTTTACATCTGACTCCTACCCTACGTGTGGATACACTAAGCCTTTGGTCATAAATACAACTGCACATACTGACTCATGATTTCAGATGGTTTCAGGAAAGACTGTCAAGCAAAAGTTGTACTTGGGGAAATTCCTGGCAGAATAACAGATGTAGAAATGCCTAACTACTTTTGTGATGTAAATTGATCTACCTATGGCATCAGTGAATCTTCATGCATTCTTTGCATTGATCAGGTAAAATTTACTAGAAATAAAAATAACACATACAAAAACATCTTCAAATGTTCTCTATATTCATTGATTATTTTTTGAATTTACCTGCTTCAAACCTGACCTATAAACTGTCTTTTACAAATGTGTTCAGGCAGTAAATACACATACCATATACCTATGTCCATTTTGTTTCTGAAACTAACCAAGGTTATTCTTGCCTTAGGACTTTTCCTTGCTGGATTGTGTGCCTGCAGCTCCTGCTCTTGGCCTGTCTCATTTGCATCTTCCCTCCTTAGAGGACAGCACCCCCATGTCTTCATCTGGGGAGCTTTCCCTAACTTGCTGTCTCAGGTAGCTCCATCACTCCCATTCCAGTCTCCCTCCATCACATTACCCATTTATTATCTTCATAGCATTTTATCATAACCTAGAAATTGTGTTTATTTCTTTTCTTGCATACTGTCTGAATCCTTCATTGCATGTGACCATCATGAGGGCAGGGAAGTGACTCACATTCACCATGGGATCCCCAGGTCTTAGACCAAAACCTGCCACATGGTAGGTGCTTTTGAATGAATAAATGAAAGGATGCATGGATGGATGGATGGATGGATAGGTGGGTAGGTGGATGGGTGGGTGGATGAGTGGGTACATAAATGAATGGGTGGATAGATGTGTGGATGGAAGGATGGATGGATAAGTGGGTAGGTGAATGGATAGGTAGATGGGTGGGTATGTGAATGGATGAGTGGATAGATATGTGGATGGACGAATGGTTGGATGAGTGGGTGGATGAGTGAATGGATGGATGGATAGGTGTATTTGTGTAAGGATGGATGGATGGATGAGTGTATGTATGTATGTATGAATGAATTAGTGAGTGAGTGAATAAAGCACCTACAGAGAAAGTTCAAGAGATTTTACTCATACTGAATTTATATTTAGTACAACCAACATTTTAAAGAATTTCTGATAAATTTGCTTTAAGAGAGTTAGATTTTTACTAGTGAATGGCCCAAAATAGTGGGTGATGACTCTAGATCTTTAATTTTCAAATGAGATTACTCTAAAAATAACAATGACTTTAACTGGAAAGTAAGCCAGGGAAAGTTTAAAGCATGCCTGGTGTATATCAAGAGAACTCAAGGATTTAGTTATATAAAAACGATACGGAATGAAGGCTCCTTCTCACCTCCCCTGCTCTGTCACTTGCATTTTTGTCCTCACTTTGCTTGTAGCAGCCAGGACGCTAAGAGTCTGGAATATCATAATCGACCCCCTGCAGCAATCTGGTTACATTTGCTTTTAGGAGAGAGAAGTGATTGGAGTGTTCTAGCATCCTTAAAACTTGGCGCTTATTCACCGAGTCTCCTCCAAATCCGTTGTGCTGCTTTGAACAATTACTCTCAGCCTCTTTTTTTTTTTTTTTTTTTTTTTTTTTTTTTTTGAGACGGAGTTTCGCTCTTGTTACCCAGGCTGGAGCGCAATGGCGCGATCTCGGCTCACCGCAATCTCCGCCTCCTGGGTTCAGGCAATTCTCCTGCCTCAGCCTCCTGAGTAGCTGGGATTACAGGCACGCGCCACCGTGCCCAGCTAATTTTTTGTATTAGTAGAGACGGGGTTTCACCATGTTGACCAGGATGGTCTCGATCTCTTGACCTCGTGATCCACCCGCCTCGGCCTCCCAAAGTGCTGGGATTACAGGCTTGAGCCACCGCGCCCGGCCTACTCTCAGCCTCTTAAAAGTCTCCTGCCTTCAAGGTCACTGCAGAACAACCTCCTATAGACTGTTATTGTGTGCTATTTCCATTGAAGATGGATAAAACATAACTGATATTATTGGAAATACAATCCTGATAACAAAATGGGCCAATTTCCCTTGGTGATGACTCTCTGATTCACTTTGGATGATTACATTTGCATCATCTTAAACTCGGACATATCACTGATCCTCCAGCAAAGCCTGTTCTTTGACAAGCTATTTTACAAATAAAAAGCCTTGATGGACGTCTTTCAAAAACTTTGGTTCAGGGAAATTGGCACTGACTGAGGAAAAAACACCAAAGGTTGTTGTTACATCATTTCAGAGGACAGAAGGTGTGATGGAAACCTCTCTTGCCCCTCCCACGTGGATATCAATGCATTCTCTCTGCAGTTTGCTCTTTCTCTTTTTAACTCACACAACAGTATATGGAACTGGAACCTCACAAGCCATTGCTTCTTGCTCTGTGACTGCAGGCACCTGAGAGCTGAACACAGGGTTGGGAGGAGGGGTGGCTGGGGTTACATGTCCTGCCTGGTCTCACAGCCTGGAAACCAGTGGACTAGAGGCTGGCTGGCCACATGCCTATTGTGCTGGGATTTCTACGTCTTTTTCTCCACCTCTCTTACCTCTCTGCATTTGGCTTCACAAGATCTGGCTTGCCTTGTTCTCCAACATGGGCTGCTTTTGCCTGCCTGGAATGGAGTCGGGCTCAAATTGAGAGCTGCCCTCAGATTTCTAGGGTGAGACAAACCACAGGACAACAAGCTGGGGAAACTCAAGGAAATCAGGCAGACTCCGTTATGTACTAAGAGCTCTCGTGTTCTCCCTGGATTATTATAACTCAGATTATCAGTTAGCACAGCAAAGTCTCTACCAAAAAGAGAGACAGAAGCTGTCTACAATCTTACCTTCCACGATGGATCAGGCCCCACATGCCCTGCAGGTCTTCCCTGTTGGCTCAGTATTATACTGAGCACAGAAATATATGCCAAATACAATAAGTACTACGTTTACAAGAACACACTATGGTATTGGTCAAAATATAACTGACAGCAACATTAACAATAACAAAATTGACTTGAATACCTGAAACAAAAATACATCTATAAGTAACTAAATTTCAGTCATGTAACTCTGGTAATGGAAAACATTTGGATATTTTAAATACCTTTGTGACATTCCTACAACTATAACAAATGTATAAGGATATTCTTTGAGTGGACTCATCATTTTGGTAGAAATGAAAGGTTTACTTAGTCTCAATTGTATGTGCCTTTATCTGTTTCTAGCTTCAACTACTGAAATTACTACAAGGGATTAATTTTGGGGTTTCGATGCCAATACTTAATTATTTTGGCTTGCTGCTCTCCTGGGTTTCCATAAGTTTGCACGTGGTAACCATGACAGCCTCTGAGATGGTGATCAGTGATCCCTGCCTCAGCGTGTCCACTCTGTATAATCCCTTTGCCTTCAGCATAAGCTGAATTGAAGAACTCTCTTCCAATGAACCTAATAAGCCAAACTGATGAGGCATCTGCTCTGAAATTAGGTTATTAAAACCCCCCCAAAAACCTATGGCTTTCATTAGGGTGTTGCTTCTTATTTCTTCTGGAGCAAAGCAGCTGTCATAAGGTAGCCCTATGAGGGGTTGAAATGGAAAATTCCTCAAGTCTACAACTATCATGAGCCAGTTTTAGGTGGTTTTGGGAGGACTACAGCCCTGACTGACATCTTAATGGCAACCCAGAAGCTTCCTTGAGCCAGAATCCAACCAACATCATTTATTAAAGAAGAGATAGGAGAGGAAGAGGATGGAAGAGAGAGGAAAAAAAGACAATGATTGAGAAGAAAATAAGACAGTGAAAAGGCCAAGATAAATAGGAGGAGAAGGAAGAGAAAAAAACAATTGCAATTTAATATTTAATAAGGATTTAGTAGCTATTTCTAGGGCTATGATTTTAAAATAGTGAGCATTAAATATTATAAGGCATCCAAAGAACTCTTTAATAAAACAATATTGAGGTTATTTTGTTGTGTTTATGTATACTCACTGGACAAGGGAAAAAAATAAATATCCTAAGGTTAAGCAAATAGGCACTGGTGGTCTGAGATAAAATTTCCAGGCAAAATATAAAACATAAAACATAAACATAGCTTGTGCTCTATCTCAAGCAACTTAACAAATGTGCTCTGAAAAACTGCATTAGACAGGTGTTTCAAGACTGAAAATATATTGATGTCAAATATACATATGATATACAATATGTTTAAGTAATCTGCTTTAGGAAATTTGAGAATGAGTAAAAGCAACACTTTTAACTATGTATATAATACAATGACAGAATAGATTTAACTAAATTAGTAAATGTAAAAGTATACTTTAGGGTTTTTCATCTATATGCCTAAATATTTACACATTTAAGTTTTTTCTTTTCTCTCTCTTCTCATCGGAGAAATGTCCATACACAAGAACCATTTTTTTATGGGAATACAGATCTCTGCTAGCAGAGACTTGGGGACTCAATGGCTACAGCTGATGAGGAAAGAAGCCACACAATTGAGAAATACGTGTGGATGCTAAAGGTCTCCTTGAAAGATGTTGAGACTATGGCAGTGCGGTAGAATCTTGGACTGAGCACACTGTTGCTCTTCATCAGCAAGGACACACCGCAATGCAGTATCAGGAAGAAATCAGGAATTTAACGACTTTGAGTATTTACTATGGTCCACAGTAATTACGGGCATCCAGCAAAGAAAGTTGATAAATCAGATAATTGCAGTACGAGAACAAATAATTTTGTGTAGCCCTGAAGGAACACCAGTGTGCCTTAGAATTCAAAATAAAATTGACAAATGGAATCTAATTAAACTAAAGAGCTCCAGCATAGCAAAAGAAACTATCAACAGAGTAAACAGACAACCTACAAAATGGGAGGAAAAGTTTTGCAATCTATGCATCTGACAAAGGTCTAATATCCAGCATCTATAAAGAACTTAAATTTGTAAGAAGAAAACAACCCCGCTAAAAAGTAGCAAAGGACAAAAACAGACACTTCTCAAAAGAGACATGGGACTAAAAATCAGGAAAAAAACGCCCAACATCACTGGTCATTAAAGAAATGCAAATGAGCTACCATCTTGCACCATTCAGAATGGTTATGATTAAAAAGTCAAAAAATAATAGATACTGACAAGATTGTGGAGAAAAAGAAAAGCTTTTAAACTGTTGGTGGGAGTATAAATTAGTTCAATCATTGTGGAAGACAGTGTGGTGATTCCTCAAAGAACTAAAGGCAGAACTACCATTAAACCTAGCAATCCCATTGCTGAGTATATACCCAAAGGAATATAAACAATTCTATTATAAAGATACATGCACGTGTATGTTCATTGCAGCACTATTCACAATAGCTAAGACATGGAATCAACCTAAATGACCATCAATGGCAGACTGAAGAAAATGTGGTGCATAGACGCCATGGAATACATGCAGCCATAAAGAGGAATGGGATCATGTTCTTTGCAGGGACATGGATTGAGCTGGAGGCTATCATCCTTAGCAAACTAACTCAGGAACAGAAAATCAAAAACCGCATGTTCTCTTCTCTAAGTGGGAGCTAAATGATGAGAATGCATGGACACATAGAGGGGAACAACACACAGTGGAGCCTACCAGAGGGAGGAAGGTGGGAGGAGGGAGAGGATCAGGAAAAATAACTAATTGATTGATACGAGGCTTAATACCTTGGTGGTGAAATAATCGTATACCATACGTTTACCTAGGTAACAAACTTGCCCATCCTGCACATGTTCTCCTGAACTTAAAAGTTAAAAAAGAAAGAAAGCATTAAAAGAAGTAAAAAAAATGCATACAACTACTATTTCAGATAGCTGAAATCTTATAACAAGATTGTTGGTATTTTCACATACAGGCCTAAAAGTTTTTATATTCAAGTCTAATTTTCTTCTAATCTCATTGTAAATATGTCCACTCAAAAATATGTCCTTTGGGTCTATAGATCTCTGCTATCAGAGACCTTGAGACTTAATTGCTAGAGCTGATTGGAAAATGAGTTCAGGAATCATTTCACATAATGGATATGGCAGTAGTATGAAGACAGCCTTTGAATCTGGTGAACAGCAGGTTGCAGGAAACATGGGTAAATTTATTGGCTTGAACAAGAGAGTGAAGGATTGGGAGAGAGAACTTGTGAATTACTGAAGAATATTTTTTGGACCTTAGGAAGAATGGTGACTCAAAAAGGACACCTTGGTGAGCATTAGTGCCTGTGAGTGACCTGAGCACTTGGAAGAGCTGAAGATCTTTGGAGTCTTTTAGTTTTAGTTTTATGTTTTTCAATTTAGACCCATAGAGCCACTGCACTTGGCCATGGAATCTTGACTTGAGTAACTCAAAATCCAAAATCTCTATCCACTTGAATTTTGTTTTTATTTTGTACAATAAGTAAAGCTCAATGGCAATGCTACTTGGAAGGGATAGTCTCAGTAATGCTCATAGGCTGTATTCTTAAAAATAAGGCCGTGGCACAGTGGTTCATGCCTGTAATCCCAATACTTTGGGAGGCCGACGTGGGCAGATCACATGAGGTCACGAGTTCAAGACCAGCCTGGCCAACATGGTAAAACCCCGTCTCTACAAAAATACAAAAATTAGCCTGACATGAGAGCATGTGCCTGTAATCCCAGCTACTCAGGAGGCTGAGGCGGGAGAATTGCTTGAACCAGGGAGGCGGAGGTTACAGTGAGCTGAGATTGTGTCATTGCACGCCAGCCTGGGTGATGGAGCAAGACTCTGTCTCAAAAATAAATATATTAATGAATTAAAATAAATAAAAATAGTCAACATTAGTTGAAAAGTGAAAATATGAGGTCACTATTTGTAGGCATACAAATGAGAGATTCTCACAGCAGTGACAGAAACACCCAGCGCTTATGGCCCTGCTGTTGGTTCTTAGGAGGATTCTGGATGATCTGAATACTCTCAGTGAGTGTTTACAAAGAACTTACAGAACTCTCTGTTTTAAAAGGTGCAGATGTGCCGTGGTTTGTGAAAGGAAGTTGTTCATTCTAAATTTTATCCTTTCTGTCTGGACAGAAAAATCATGGGCTGACATACTATAAAATTTCAGTGTTAGAGATTTGTTTGTCTACCTTCTTATGGATGCAGACATTTTTTGACTAAGGAAAGTCAGTTTTAGAAGAGATATTTATGTTTTATACTCACTACAATAAAAAAAGTGATGAATTAACTTTCACTAGTGAGTTTCCATAACAACTATAGCTAACAAATATCCATAACTTGATCGCAGCAGAGTATTTCTAAAATATTATTTCAGTAAAGAAGGAGAAGGCAATGCTACCATATGAAATATAAGACATTCTAAAAGAAATATGCAGTGGGTCAAACTACTCAGAAAGAAGATATGTTGGTTCTGAGCTGAGTTTTGTACTCCTCTCTGGTTCATCTTTAAGGTATTATGTTGCCCCTTTAACTGACAGAGACTAAAAAGTAGCATAAAGCATGCTAAGCACAGTCATTTCAAAGTAAATTGAGAAGCTCTCTTGCTTAGGGAAGTCTTTACACTTTTTAAAATGGCATTTTTAAAAGATATTAGTAACATGTATATTATCATTTCAATCATTTATTTTCTGAATCTACTCTTGAGCTCTCTATATTTTTTTACAATCTTTAAAAAAGTAAACAATTTTATTGATTTAGATGTACTCATTTTTTTCTTGCTTATTATAAGAGAACACATTTATGCTATTTAAGTTGCTAAACTAGTATTAAGTACAGCAATGTACTTTAATTCAATCATTTAAAGGTTATTATTTTATTCTGATTATAGAACAAAACGGTAAAGCTGAAGAAAATAATTATGCATTTATCTATCAGTATACATCTGTATATAAGTATTGATATAAATATATATGTATAGATATAACTACACATATGTAAATTAGCAGAAATAGAAAATTCTGCCTCTCAGTATATTATTTGTTAAAGAAATATTGCTTCACATGGTAATATGTTTTATGTAAAATTCATGCTAAGAATCAAGACTTCTTTTCACTTATTAGTTTTTTTATCTTAGGTTTGGGGAGGAGGGGTGGTTGAGGTTAGTTAATTAGAAAAAAATAATAGCACAAACATTAATAGAATTCCTATATTTTACAAACCTCTTATTTTAGCATTATTACTATGTCAAAAATCATTCCAAACCCAGTGGCTTAAAAATGGCATTGGTTTTTCCCTGTGGATAATCCACGTGGGCTGGGCTAAGAGGGGCATGCTCTGCACTCAGCTTTAGTCCTGCAAGTGAGTACAGGATGGAGCCACCTGAAGCCTTGTTTACACATGCCTGGGAATGACGCTGGCCATCTGCTGCAACCTCAGCTGGGTCTCTCCATGTGGCTGCTTGACTTCCTCAGAGCATCATGACTGGATTCAAAGCCTGAGAGTCCCCCGATGACCAGGCAGAGTCATAGGGTCTTTTCTATGCCACAATTGATAGTCCCACATCTTAACTTCTGACATATTCTATCCATTAAGACAATCACAAAAGCCTCGTTTTGCTTTGTTGCAAATGGAGAGAAAACAAACAAACAAAAAAGAACAATACAAACACACACTCCAAATTTTAAGAACATATTCTGGCCATTTTTGGAAAATACAGTCTGCCATACTAATAAGATTCATGATTGTCCCAGTTAACATTGATCATGTGTGTCACAAATGCTCCATTATAATGTGATTTCTCCATCACTGTGGTCATAAGAGGAAGATCTGTTATTATTTATTTATAATAAAGATAGGGTTTCGGTATGTTGCCCAAGCTGGTCTTGAACTCCTGAGCCCAAGAGATCCTTTTATCTCAGTCGCCCAAATGTCTGGGGTTACAGGCGTGAACCACCTTGCCCGGCCAGAACCTATTATTATCTCCATTTCACAGCTGAAGAAAGTGAGACTTGCACAAACTAATGGCATGGCTGTGGTAGACATGTACCAAGTAGCAGAGTTAACATTGATACCAGAAATGTGCGTAAGAAATTATCTTCAAAAATGAAGAGGACAAAATGCCATCTTTAGTGCAACCCATTTCCATGTTTAGGTTTATTCCTATTTTGTTTTTTAAATTTGTTTTTCTATAGGTTATTGGGGTACAAGGTGTTATTTGGTTACATGAGCAAGTTCTTTACTGGTGATTTGTGCAGTTTTGGTGCACTCATCACCATAGCAGTATACACCGGATCCTATTTGTAGTCTTTTATCCCTCGGCCCCCTCCCACCTTTTCCCCCAAGACTCCAAAGTCCATTGTATCGTTTTGATGCCTTTGCATCCTCATAGCTTAGCTCCTACATGCCAGTGAGAACATACAATGTTTGTTTTTCCATTCCTGAGTTACTTCACTTAGAATAATAGTCTCCAGTCTCATCCAGGTCACTGCAAATGTTGTTAATTAATTCCTTTTTATGGCTGAGTAGTATTTCATTCTCTCTCTCTCTCTCTCTCCACTTGTTGATTGATGGGCATTTGGGTTGGTTCCACAATTTTGCAGTTGAGAATTGTGCTGCTATAAACATGTGTGTGCAAGTATCTTTTTCATCTAATTGTAAGGCTGGCTGCGTCACGGAGAGTTTGGACACGCCTCCTCCCCTCACGGGGACCTCAGACACGCCCCCCTCCCCTCGCAGGGAGTTCGGACACGCCTCCTCCCCTCGCAGGGAGTTCGGACACACCTCCTTCCCTTGCCGGGAGCTTGGACACATCAGGACCTACCTGATACTATTTTGTCCTATCAGGGCCCCACTCCCCTCCATTTTGTTCCATCTGGGTCCCACTCCCCTCCATTTTGTCCCACTCACCTTGGGCACAGCCAATCAGACGCCTCCACTCCCTATAAAACCCCGTGCCTGAGAAGAGTCCGCGCGACTTCTCCGGACCCTCCTGTCGGACCGCAGAACGTCACGCGGGAGCCTAAATAAATTTCCCTTGCATTGGATTATTTTCGTGCTGGCCTCAGTTTCTTCAGTTTATCCTCGGCGAGAACAGACCTTACACTAATGACTTCTTTTCCTCTGAATAAGTAGTCAGTAGCGAGATTGCTAGATCAAATGCTAGTTCTACTTTTAATTCTTTAAGGAATCTCCACACTGTTTTCCATAGTGTCTGTACGTTTACATTCCCACCAGCAGTGTAGAAGTGTTCCCTGATCACAGCATCCATGCCAATATCTACTGTTTTGGGATTATTTTATTATAACCATTCTTGCAGGAATAAGGTGGTATCACACTGTGGTTTTGATTTGAATTTCCCTGATCATTAGTGATGTTGAGCATTTTTTCATATGTTCGTTGACCATTTGTATATCTTTTTTTGATAATTGTCCATTCATATCCTTAGCCCACTTTTTGATGGGGTTATTTATTATTATTATTATACTTTAAAGTTCTAGGGTACATGTGCAGATTGTGCAGGATTGTTACATAGGTATACACATGCCGTGGTGATTTGCTGCATCCATCCCCCATCATCTACATTAGGCATTTCTTCTAATGTTATCCCTCCCCAGTCTCCCCACCCCCTATCTCCCTTCCCTAGTTCTCCCACCCTCCAACTTTGTTTGAGTTCCTTGTAGATTCTGGATATTAGTCCTTTGTCAGATGTATAGATTGTGAAGATTTTCTCTTGCTCTGTGGGTTTCTGTTTACTCTACTGACTGTTCCTTTTGCTGTGCAAAAGCTCTTTAGTTTAATTAAGTCCCAGATATTTGTCTGTGTTTATATTGCATTTGCTTTTGGGTTCTTGGTCATGAAATCTGTACCTAAGCCAATATTTAGAAGGGTTTTTCCAATGTTTTCTTCTAGAATTTTTATAGTTTCAGGTGTTTAAGTCCTTAATCCATCTTGAGTTGATTTTTGTATAAGGTGAGAGATGAAAACCCAGTTTCATTCTCCTGCATGTGGCTAGCCAATTATCCCAGAACAATTTGTTGAAAAGAGTATCCTTCCCCCATTTTGTGTTTTTGTTTGCTTTGTTGACGATCAGTTGGCTGTAAGTATTTCGGTTTATTTCTGCGTTCTCTATTCTGTTCTGTTGGTCTATATGTCTATTTCTATACTAGTGCCATGCTATTTTGGTGACTGTGACCTTATAGTATAGTTTGAAATCAGGTAGTGTGATGCCTTTAGATTTGTTCTTTTTGCTTAGTCTTGCTTTGACTATGCAGGCTCTTCTTTGGTTCCATATGAATTTTATAATTGTTTTTCCTAATTCTGTGAAGAATGATGGCAGTATTTTGGTGGGGATTGCATTAAATTTGTATATTGCTTTTGGCAGTATGATCATTTTCATAATATTGATTCTACTCATTCATGATCATGGGATGTGTTTCCATTTGTTTGTGTTGTCTGTGATTTCTTTCAGCAGTGTTTTGTTAATTTTCCTTGTAGAGGTCTTTCCACTTTTTTGTCAAGTATATTCCTAAGTACTGTATTATTTTTGCAGCAATTGTAAAAGGGGTTGAGTTCTTGATTTGATTCTCTTCTAGGTCACCATTTGTGTAGTATAGAAGAGCTAATGATTTGTGTACATTCATCTTGCATCCAGAAACTTTGCTGAATTTGTTTATCAGTTCTAGAAGCTTTCTGGAGGAGACTTAAGGGTTTTTGAGGTAAATGATCATATTGTCAGCAAACAGTGACAGTTTGACTTCCTCTTTACCAGTCTGGATGCCCTTCACTTCTTTCTCTTGTCTGATTGTGCTGGCTAGGATTTCCAGCACTGTGTTGAAGAGGAGTGGTGAGAGTGGACGTTCTTGTCTTGTTTTAGTTCTCAGAGGGAATGATTTTAACTTTTCCCCATTCAGTATTATGTTGGCCGTGGGTTTATTATAAATGGCTTTTATTCCATTATTGAGACATGTCCCCAGTATGATGATTTTGCTGAGAGTCTTAGTCATAAAGGGTTGCTGGATTTAGCCTTTTTGCATTGATTGAGATGATCATGTGATTTTTGTTTTTAATTCTCTTTATGTGAAATATCACCTTTACTGACATGCGTATGTTAAATCATCCCTGCATCCCTGGTATGAAACCCATTTGATCATGGTGGATTTTCTTTTTGATATGTTGTTGGATTTGGCTAGCTGGTATTGTGTTAAGGATTTTAGCATCAATGTTCATCAGGGATATCAGTCTGTAGTTTTCTTTTTTGGTTATGTCCTTTCCTTGTTTTGGTATTAAGGTGATGCTGGCTTCATAGAATGAATTAGGGAGGGTTTCCTCCTTCTCTATCTTGTGGAATAGTGTCAAAAAGGCTGGTACCAATTCTTCTATGTCTGGTAGACTTCTGCTGTGAATCCGTCTGGTCCTGGACTTACTTTTGTTGGTAATTTTTTAGTTGCTATATTGTTTTTAAGAAGTCCACTGAATTCTTGCCCTGAAATGGCCTAGAAATTTGTGTTCCTAATTTCCTCAGAGTCTCTCTCTTTTTTTTTTTTAATGCAACCAATAAACCTCCAGGGATGAGAAAAACAACACATTTCTTGGCTCTGTGATCAGATCAAAACTGAATATTTAATATGTACAAAGAGTTATTTTTCTCTCTTCAGATAATAGAATAGGCCAGTTTAGCAGGTAAGGAAGTCCAGATGCCTCTAACACGGTTACACTTTTTGATCCCACATACCCCTGCACCCAGCATTTTAAGAGTGTGGAAACATCAGCTCATCTCACACAGTTGCAGGATGGGATGCTGCAGGATAAGAAAGGAATAATCACCTCTGACTCCCTGGCCACACAGGTGAGATAACCCTTGTATTAAGCACACATTTTTAAAATTTGTTTGGGATGGGCATGGTGGCTCACATCTGTAATCCCAGCACTTTGGGGAGGTCAAGGCAGGTAGATTGCTTGAGTCCAGGAGTTTGAGACAAGCTTGGGCAATGTGGCAAGACCGTATCTCTACAAAAGGTACAAAAATTAGCTAGATGTGGTGGCATGCACCTGTAGTCCAAACTACTCAGGAGGCTGAGGCAGGAGGGTTGCTTTAGCCCAGGAGGCAGAGATTGCAGTGAGCTGTCATCGCACCACTGCACTCCAGCCTGAGTGACAGAGCCAGACTCTGTTTCCAAAAAATCAAAAACAAAAAAGGTAAAATGAGATTTCTATTTGCTAAAAATAAGCATTTCATGACCAAGAATCCAAAAGCAAATGCTTTAACATCTGGGATCTTGCTGACCAGGGAGTGACTGCCCCTACCAGGTTAGGTAGTTCCTGGAGATAGCAAAAGGCTGCACTCCTTCCGTATATAAAAAAACATCTGGAGTGCAGATCCCAACAACTTTCTTGGTGAGTTTCTTATACTCAGGGCTACTATACACCTGCCCTAATTACCCCAGGGCCAGGGACCAGAAAACTAGAGCATACACCTACCCTGAAGGACTGGCCGAAATTTTTCCAACTAATCAATCCTATTCCTATTTACGCTGCCTCCCCTGTTATTTCGCACAGAAACCACAGTCGAAGCTCTTACCCACACCGTCCCCTCACTCCCTCTGCCTTTTTACTGAGCCTGGTGCTTTCCCGGGTTGCCCTGTGCTGTGTGCCCTACCTCTTGGGAACTGTAATAGTCCATCGGTTTAATGACAGCTAATCTGTTGGTCTCACTCTCCCTGAATAATAATAAAAAGTGCATCTTAAAACACTCTTTGAATAGAAACCTCAAATTAGGTAAGATGGTCATATAATTGTCTACTTATTCTCCATAATGTGGGGGAGGCGGCAGAAAATAAGCATTGAGCTCTGGGCGTAAAACTCAACACCTTGGTGAATGATCATGATGTTCACTGTTTTTTTCTTTGCCTTTGACTCCGTAGGTCAGAACTGCAGGTATGGTAAATTAATTTATTTTTCACCAGCCCTGCTGCCAGTATTGCTGACCAGCAAGCCCTCAGCCTGCAAAGTCTCCATCCAGATACCTTTTGATGAGTTTCCAGCTTTCAGAAAAGAAATGACCTTGGAGACCAGGATTACAGAAACAAATTCCAAAGCTAATGGATGACCCTTGAGTCCTCCACTGGCCAGAGAAAGGGACTCTCAGAGCCTTAATTTAATAGCTCCAGCTCTCATTTTCTAAAGCCTCAAGCAGCTACAGCAGATGTCTCAAGATTTCCAAAAAGAGCTATTGGTAAATGTGATCTATTCACTGACATAATTATGCTCATTCTAGCAAAGAAAAACATATATTTGTTTCAAAGAAAGTCAGTTAGGGAGTATGCAGCATAATAAACTGTGAAAAATCTGTATTTCTTTTGTGGATGAAATAAGTTAAAATATTGAGTGTCAGTTGCAAGAGCAGAATCAAGACATATTTCTCTGTGTGATCTATTGGGGATAAATTGGTTTCTGGAAGATACAATAAATCCAGACTGGCCTCTGAATTCCAGGATGAAAATGAACACATTTCTTAGAATCTCATCTCCACAATTCCATCAGAAAATGACTTTTGCTTCACCTGCCAGACAGAAAATTATAGGTTTCAAAACATTCTTATTTCTTCAATAATTTACAATAACTATGTTAAGTTACTCTAACTTGTATCTTACTTAGTCAAATGATAATTAAGTTAAAATCATATTTATCCCACACAAAACTGAAATATAATTTCAATGGAAATAGAATTAATATGTAGTAAAGGCTTGTCCAGTTATTTTATAGAATCGTTTCTTAGAAGTAGAAGTACTGAGTTGAGGATGTTGCACAATCTTTAATGCTTTTAACCTGTTTTGACCATTTTTCTCATGGAGGCTGCACCCACTTGCCATCCAGGTGTGTACGTGGACCTGTTTCTCTACACCCTTAGACAGATACCTGGGCAGATGCCTCTCTCTATGCCTAGCGTCCTCCTTGATTTCAGATTAGCAATAGTTTTAATCCTAGAGGCTACAAACTCCAACAGCGGCCAACTAAAGCTTCCGTGAGGAGGAGGTCCCAGCACACACACTGGTTCAAAGTCAGCCCTTAGCTGCAGGCAGGGAGGCTGGAGTTCCCTCCCAGAGTAGGAAAGACGATGATACAACCCGTCCTCCAGGAGAGTCTGAGAACAGGGTCAAAAATTAATCCCACTTTCTTTCATTCCAGTAAAGTTCTTGCTTTTTACTCTCCCCTGCCAGTTCCATGTCATGAAAAGGAAAATTGTAATGCCAAGAGGTTAATTTATGTATCGCAGCAAGAAAACTGCTTTTTAGGGGAGAACATTAACAATACATAAAGCATAGACTTTTTGATACCACAGATGTGCCAGGAAGACAAAAAAGAAATAAAATATGCAAAGTTTAAAGACAGGTAATATTGAAGAAGTTCAAATAGTTTAACCCTCTAAAATATTCTAATTAGAGTGCCTGGTACCTGTGGAAGCATGCCCGTGAGTTTTCACAATTGAACACACCTGTGTCACTCAAACGGTACTGGAAATACAGAACCCATTCAGCCCACAGAGGCCTTCCTCATCTTCCCTTCTTCTAACCACGTCTACCTGACTCCCCACTGGCAACCACTGCCAACAAAAAAGATTCGTTTTGCTTGTTTGCACTTTAGGTAAATGGATTTACACTGTATGTATAGTATGTATACTTTCTTGTGACTCTGGCTTTGTTCACTCAACATTGTATCTATTCATCTCATGCATATTTTTACATGCAATTTTATTTTATTTTATTTTTTTTTGAGACGGAGTTTCGCTCTTGTTACCCAGGCTGGAGTGCAATGGCGCGATCTCGGCTCACAGCAACCTCCACCTCCTGGGTTCATGCAATTCTCCTGCCTCAGCCTCCTGAGTAGCTGGGATTACAGGCACGCACCATCTTGCCCAGCTAATTTTTTGTATTTTTAGTAGAGATGGGGTTTCACCATGTTGACCAGGATGGTCTCGATCTCTTGACCTCGTGATCCACCCGCCTCGGCCTCCCAAAGTGCTGGGATTACTGGCTTGAGCCACCGCGCCCAGCCCTTTATTTTTATTTTTGAGACGAAATCTCACTCTGTCACCCAGGCTGGAGTGCAATGATGAGATCTTGGCTCACTGCAACCTGTACCTCCTGGGTTCAAGTGATTCTCCTGCCTTGGCCTCTGAATAGCTGGGATTACAGGCACCCACCACCATGCCTGGCTGACTTTTGTTATTTTTAATAGAGACAGGGTTTTACTATGTTGGCCAGGCTGGTATCAAACTCTTGACCTCAAGTGATCCACCTGCCTCGGCCTTCCAAAATGCTGGGATTACAGGTGTGAGCCACCATGCCTGACCATTACATGCAATTTTAGATTACTCACACTCAATTATATAAGCTATATGTATATAATATTATATATAATTTCATGTGCATATATATGTATACCACAAACTACTCTAACATTTGGAAATTTGGGCAGTTTCTGGCTTCTCGCTGTTACAAATACTGCTTTCTTAAACATTTGAGTACATGGATCTTGGCAAAATTATGCCCAAAATTGTGTTGATAATAAATTTAGGGGTGGGGCGGATGGGTAACAGAGTATGTATATGTTTAGCTTTGGTAGGTGCTAACTTTAATAGAGAGGACTAAACAATTTTACAAAGGGGTTGTATTAATTTCATTTTTAATTTTATTTTTAAAATAATATTTGAAATTTTATTTTACCAATTATTCGCTTGAATAAACTGATTGCCTATTAGATTTTATTAGCTTACCTTGTCCCAGGTATGTGAATTTTCTGAAATCTATAAATATATACACTTAATCCCACTGGGCACTGAGCTCTATTCCTGGAGTAAATGTAATATCTTTTATGATATACTTCTCTGGAGCTAGGTCCTGGCTCTGACTCTCACCAGCTGCGTGACGTTGGACAAGTCATTTGAGCTCTTTGAACCACAGAGTTCTCATCACTAAAGTTGAGATAATGATGCTTTTCTCATGAGGTTGTTGCAGCGATGAAGTGAGTTATGTGTGGCATTGTTGGAAGAGCACACAGTGTCTTGTGTGGTTTTATGTGCTTGCTTCTATTAGTTCTTCAAGAAGGCGTCTGAGTGGAATTATTCTAAACAGCAAAGGTGATGCAGTGTTCTATGCATTTTTTGGTAGAAAAATGAGAAACTAACATTTTTTTAAAAAAAGTTTACAGTGCCCTTTGAAAACACTATTGTATATAGGCCAAGAGAAAACAATGTTATGGAAAGAATGTGAGTCAGGAGTGAAGGGTGTCATTGCCACTCACCTGCCACTGTTCAGGTGACCTTCTTGCCGTCTCCTTGGTTTTATGCGTTATATGAAAATAAGAAGCCCCCAGGGTGTAGGGAGGTGGGGATGATGCCTACCTGGGTCCTCTTTGGAGGTGAGGATGCAGCAGTCCTCATTCTTACCATTTTGTCCCATGTTGCGATATTGTCAATGACCTAACCAAAAGTCTTCCCTCCTTCTTTTTGCCTTTGGTCAGGTGTTAGGATTAATGCCCTCATCTCCAAGAATGTAGCCCCAGTCTGTAGGAGGTGAATTTTGATTGGATTAAACCATTCACTTCAACATCTTTTCCTTTGCCAGTGATTGGTGGAATAACAGTGGGCATGTGACCCCCAATGAGGCAGAAGAGGAAGTCAGTTGGTAGGTTCCAGGAAAGATCTGTTCTTTCATAGAAGAAAGGACTAGCTGAGGAGTGATCACCGTTTCTGTCCTTCTGTCCTTTGAGCTTAGGAAACTGTCATGTGTGGGCCTTTGGTCAATGAATACTGAATTATACATAGGCTGTCCTGTGCATTCTGGGATTCCTGTGTGTTTTCCCCTTTTATCTCATCTAAATTCCAGGAGCTTGTGATGTTCTGGACAAGAGGATGTGGGATAGGAGGGAAGCTGTCTTTCCTTTCCATTCTTGCTCTGTCTCTGAGGATGTTTGCTATGTATTTTTTCTTTCCCATTTCCCATGCAGATGTCTTCTGTGTCTTCTCTTTTATCCACTGGAGGGTTGCCATTGCATCTCTTGGCTTCTATTTCTACCCCAGGATCTTTCTTAGAAACATGGAAACTGTTCTGCTATTCTCACAAGATGCTGGTTTCCAGAAAACCCAGTGGACTAGGCTGGGACAAAAGATGTTTTGTCAGGCTGTCTCAGGTTCATCTGAAAAGACACACACAGGACCCAGCCACTTCTATCCTAGGATTATGTCACCAAAGTCTGCTTCAGCTCCACTTGGGATCTACCCGGGAAAGGAAATACCCACATTATCCACTCTTAGAGTTCCTGAACTTATCTCTCCTTCCTCCTTTGGAGGTATGTCAAAGAAGTCAGACCAAGATATATTTTTAGGATTTAAAACCAGGGAAGGTATATTTTTAAGGTTTAAAACCAGGCTGGGCTGTGGTGAGCCATGATTGCACCACTGCACACAAGCATGGGCAATGGAGCAAGACCCTATCTCAAAAAAAAAAAAAAAAAAAAAAAGAAAGAAACAAAGCAAAGCAAAACAAAACAAAATAAACAAACTAGAGAAGACAGGTTCTTGATTGTATGGAGTGTTGCAGCAGCTGCTGGAGAGAAGAAAAAGAAAAAGAAAAAACTGTGTAGAGAGCTATTATTCTGATAAACATTCCGTATCGGGAGTCTACTAATCTCCTTGTGAATTATTTATATCTCGGTCTGATTTTGCAGCTCATTTCAAATGTTTGCTTAATTTTCCCAATGATAAGAACATAAAACATCTCCCTGGGGAAACTCTAAGAGTTGGCTTGGAAGTCAAGGATATCTGTGTAGGGGTCCACATTGGTGATTGGATGCCTAGTCCTAAATATTTATGAAAAATTTAATAAGTTAATCTTTCTTTGCTACTGGTATTAGATGGTAAGGCCAGAGTTTAGCACAGATTTTCCTTTGGCCTTAATCACCCAAAAGAAAAAATGTATTTTCTGTTTCCTCTGTGGAATAAGAAGCAAAATTCAAAAGAAGAAAAATAATTGCCCTCTTGACTCCAGACTTTCTGCCCAAGGAATCTTCTGCTGATTAAGTTTTTAAAGCATCATGACTGCAGCCATTTTGTGTGTCTTCTATTTAATTTTCTCTCTCCTTGTGTTTTCCCAGACTTTCTAATTTGTGAGCTGTCTGCTTCTGAGCAATTGATTCCCCTAGAAGCCCCACGACATGCATCACTCCCTGCCAGGGTCCCAGATAAAATACAGGACAGGCAGTGAGATTTGAATTTCAGATCAACCATGAATATATTTTAGTGTAAGTATATCCCAAATATTTCATGGGGACGTACTTACCCTAAGAAAAAAATAATCATCGAATCTGACAATCGTAAGCCCTGCGTTTGGGAAAAACAGAGTATAGAGTTTACGTGGCCTTGAGGGAAGCACGTTTGCTGGAGAAGGAGAAGGGAAGCAAGGAGTTGGGTGGGCATTTTGGATTGGACAGACTGAGTGGTTTCATCCATCTCTGCTTGCTGCCTAATTAATACATGAGGGAAATGGAGAAAAAAGGAGGGTTGATCAGTTTGCTGTGTCCATCTTTCACACTTTTTCCAGGTTTCTCTACCTAATACCATTCATTTGCTAAAATAGATGACAGCCAGAGGCAATATTTAAAGAGTGTCTGGATATCAGCCTCTGTGAAAAGAGTGATCACTCTTTCATTTCTGCTCTGTTGTTGAGCCTTGTTTGTGGGCGCAAAGCAGGCTATGTCTCAAATGTAAATATTTTTCATTTACTAAAATGTTACTAAAAGTGTGCTTTTCTTCTGCCCCTCGAGGCTTGCTTCTCCCACTCTCTTAGGGTGCTGGATCTTTTCATAAGCACACATATGATTTTTGTGCCCCTGACCTGTTAATGAGAAAATAACTAGCCAGGGCTGGTATTTGGCTACCAACAAGTCTAAAGAATCTACTTGGATGAGCCGACCAGTGTGTACTCACACAGACCCAGTGATCTGGGGGTGAAGAAGGGTGCAGGTGGGCAGTGGTTCCTCTACTTGGTGGCTCTGCTGTAGTAAGCTCAGCTCTCTGCATCCAGCTCTGATATGATCTCTTCCCCATGGTGGTAGGCCACGTGGTCATGCCAGGACCCTTTTGCTATGTCACTGGCCACACTGTTTCTGCCTCTGCAGGTCTTCTGGCTGCACCTGCCTGGGAGTATCCATCAGTTTCTGCTTCACAGCTATTGATTTGCTGAAGAAATGGACTCCCCAGAAACAAGTGCCCACTCCCTTGATGGTCTCCCTTGATGCCCACTCCCTCGTTGGGCTCCTTTCTCATGCTCTGATAAAGATTAGATGTCCCCTCCAAATTTCATGTTGAATTGTAGTCCCCAGTGTTGGAGGTAGGCCTGGTGGGAGATGATTGGATCATGGGGGCAGATCCTTCATGGCTTGGTGCTGTCTTGACAATAGTGAGTTTGTTTTTGCACGATCTGATCATTTAAAAGTGTGTGGCACCTCCTCACACTCTTGCTCCCATTCTTGCCATGAGAGACACCTGCCCTCCCTTCTCCTTCTGCCATGAGTAAAATCTCCCCAAGCCCTCCCCAGAAGCTGAGCAGATGCCAGCACCATGCCAGCACCATGCTTTTCTGTACAGCCTGCAGAACTCTGAGCCAATTAAACATCTTTTCCATATACATTACTCAGCCTCAGGTATTTTTTATAGCAGTGCAAGAACAGCCTAAACATACCCCTTCTCCTCCAAAGTGGGGCATGACCCTGGGCGCTGCCCCGATAACTGTTCTGGCTGATACCTTTCTAAATGCACACACCTGAAACGTGTATCTAAACTGGCTGAAAAAAATCTTTTTAAATTTGTTTTTCTTGTACCTACAGAAGAATAAAATTTTGCATCTGATACCTGCTGTCCTACTCCCTGGGAAACACTTTTGCTCAGACCAACTTACATGACAGTCTTCTTGCTGAACCCATCCCTGCTGGGGGCGAAGGGTAGAATTGAACTTATTGGCTATACCTGTGCAGTGTACCTCCTTTTTTCTCCCCCTCTCCTTTCTGCTTTCTTCCCTTCTCTCTATCAAAGCTCCTAAAATCTTCTTTAGATAAAATCAGACTTCCTCCAATTCAGCACCAGGAGGATTCTATCCAATGATTTCCCTGCCTGGATCATATTTCAGCTTCTCCTGAGCTCCACTTATGATCATGTCAAGGAAATGATACCCTCATCTCTTCTTCTGCACTGGAGCTGAACCTGTGCCAGGTGTCACTGTGTTTGAAATAGTACCAGCGTATTTTTAATAACAAACCTTCAAATTGTTTCTGTGTGAGATATCCTCTCTTATCAATGACACGACAGGCAACAGGCTGCTTGTAGAAATGCTTAGACTTTTCACGTATTTATGGTGAATTTTCCCCTGTTGATGTAACTGACACTCTCACATCGCAGTGTTATTTCAGTTGTTCGAGGCGCCTCCATACTGATGACTGTACCAATTTACATTCCCATCAACAGCAGATAGGGTCCCTTTCTGCCACATCATCGCCAGCACCGCTCTCTTGTCTTTTGGACAACGACTATCCTAACAGGCGAGAAGTGGAATCTCGTTGTGTGCCAAGAATATGCAATGGGGAAAGGAAAGTCTCTTCGATAAACAGTTCGCAGTAAACTAGATATTCACATGCAAAAAAATGAAATCAGATCCTCATCTTACACCATATAAAAATTAACGGAAATGAATTAAAGACATATATGTAGAATCTAAAACCATAAAATCCCTAGGAGAACACATAGGATAAAAAGCTCTTTACATTGGCCTGGGCAATTACTATTTTTAACCCAAAACAAAGGCAGTATAACATGAAAAGCATAGGCCATCAAAACAAAAATAAACAAGTGAGACCACATCAAACCAAGAAGCTGCTGCAGAGCAAAGGAAGCAACCAACACAATTCACAGAATCAGGGGTCCAGTTTTCAACCTCTCTTTTCATTTTCTCGTGGATAAAGTGGGTCTAGATATACCAACCCTGCAAATGTGGTGATGAGTGCGAGACTTGCAAAAGGAAGCCCAGGTATTCAGTGCGGTGGAGAAGATGATGTGAAAATGCTGATGATCGTCTGGTGCCCTTGGACGGTGCGGTGGAGAAGATGATGTGAAGACGCTGATGATCGTCTGGTGCCCTTGGACGGTGCAGTGGAGAAGATGATGTGAAGACGCTGATGATCGTCTGGTGCCCTTGGACGGCGCGGTGGAGATGATGTGAAGACGCTGATGATCGTCTGGTGCCCTTGGACGGCGCGGTGGAGATGATGTGAAGACGCTGATGATCGTCTGGTGCCCTTGGACGGCGCGGTGGAGATGATGTGAAGACGCTGATGATCGTCTGGTGCCCTTGGACGGTGCGGTGGAGAAGATGATGTGAAGACGCTGATGATCGTCTGGTGCCCTTGGATGTTTCTGTGCTTGTTCAATTGCTCTCTATGTGCCCGCACTGCAGTCGTTCCCTCTATGAGTGCATGAGACGTAAACATCATCTCCTCATTCAACAGAAATTGTAGCCTTAGGACTTCTAGTCTGAGAAGTTGTTTTTAAAACCTGGCATTGGGATTCTTCAGATTTCACACCCCTTATCAACTACATTGTTGCAGTCAAGATAATTTGGATTATGTTCTGGTAACTACCTCCAAAATCCTGGAGGCCTAGAACCTCAGCACAAAGGCTGATTTCTCCTTTACACTGTGTGCACACTGGGTATAGACCCTGAGTTTTCTGTGCTGTGTTGGCCCCACCCCAGGACCCTGGCTATGGTAGCAGCTCTGTTGGAAAACACAGGCGTTCACAGCAGATTGAAAGAGAAACATAGCGATGAATGCACGGGACACTTTTATGCTCATTTCCTTGGCCGATGCAAGTCATGAAACAATCCTTAATTTCAAGAGGGTTTGGAAAGGCAATCCTACCACGTGCCTGGGGAAGAGAGCCAGACAAAATGTGACCCAAAGACAATCCCATGCAAAACAATTGCCCCACACAAAGCGTGCTGCTTGAAGCTGAACTTTCTCTACCCCTCTCCTCACCTGAGCTGGACGGCAAGTTTGTCATGGATGAATGATATCTCAGGAGGGTTCACTGCCTTGGTGAAGTGAGAAGTAAGGGAGATGGCATCCTGGGTTTGTTTTCAGTGTCCTAGATCGCTCCATTCTGTGCAGCTGCAATTGGCACACATAGTTGCACTGACCTCGTGTCTAATGAGGGCACCCAAAATAGTATCCCAAGCAGGACTCCCCAAAAGCTGCAGCTGCGAAGGCCAGAAGAAAAGGTTGCCATGGAGCTGGGGTGAGAGAAAGGAGTCAAGGTCTTCATGCTGAGAAATGTAGATTGGGGGCTGTCATTGTGTGATTTTGAAATAGTAACTAGAAAGAGCTTGCCCCATCTGTTGAGTTTTTGCAAGCAAACATGTGAGATGCATTTGACAAAGGAAGAAAACAATGGAAGTTTCTGCTAAATTACATAATCTCCCCTGAAATCACTGTAATTGTGGCTTCAAGATCCCTGAATGACCTTCTTTGGTCATCACCTGCCTCTGATTAATCTGCAGTAAACAATGGGTATTGTTGATAAATCAGGCCAGATATGCTGTCCTAAAATTAAATAGAAAACAAAAGAACTTGGAGATGTGATCATTGTGTCAGTGGGAGTGAAAGAACACGCCTTACTGTTTCTGGGTTTCAGGGTGCAGGGGAGGTTTAGCTCACTCCCAGGTGGGCTCCAGGCTCTTGGTCTCTTGCTCTCCCAAGAATGGGAGAGGGGACCACACCAGGCACAATGTGCTCCCAAGTAAATATCGAACCCCAAAGAGTTTTTGCAGAAAGTGATTTATTTAGGCAGAGAAAGAAAAAGGAGAGAGAAAAAGATGAGAAAGAGAAAGCTTCCACGAAGATTGTGGAAGGGGACCGAAACATGGAATCCTGGAGAGGGAAAGCAGCTTCCACACTGAGTGGAAGGGGACCCCTGAGGGGGAAGTCCACCCAGATGTGGGGGACAGGGACTTTTAACCTGGGAGGAATTCCCACCTCCTCCAAGCCCCCTGGCCAATGAAAAGAGTTCCTTTAAACTTCGGCTAGACTTTAGCAAATAGTAGTAACTATTATTTTCTTTGCTAAGAATTTACAGACTGAGTGAAATTCGTCAACATTTATATTTGCACACTGGCTGAATATGTATATAAATAAGTAAAATATAGTTGGTATTTTGACAAAATACAAAAAGAAATCTGTTCTCTGATGATATCTATGGCTTTATTAAAATCTTCATGTTACCCAAATTCAAACTATACTACAGGGATTTATAGTAACCAAAACAGCATGGTTCCAGAAGGCCCAGAAATAATGCCGCACACCTACAACCATCTGATCTTCAACAAAACTGGTAGAAACAAGCAGTGGGGAAAGGACTCTCTAATCATTAAGGGGTGCTGAGCTAACCGGTCACGCTTATGCAGAAGATTGAAACTGAACACCTTTCCAAAACCACATACAAAAATCAACTCAAGATGAATTAAAGACTTAAATGTAAAACCTAAAACTATAAAAACCCAGGAAGATAACCTAGGAAATACCAGTCTGGACATAGGAATTAGCAAAGATTTTATGACAAAGATGCTGAAAGCAATCGTGACAAAAGCAACAATTGACAAACGGAATTAATCAAACTGAAGAGCTTCTGCACAGCAAAAGAAGCTATGAACAGAGTAAACAGCCTACAGAATGGGAGAAAACTTTGGTAAACTATGCATTTGGCAAAGGTCTAATATCCAGCATCCATAAGAAACTTAAACAAATTTACAAGAAATAAGAACCCCAATAAAAAGTGGGCAAAGGACATGAACACTTTTCAAAAGAATTACATACAGTTAACAAACATATGAAAAAAGATTAGTATCACTAATTATTAAAGAAATGCAAATTAAAACCACAATTAAATATTATCTCATACAAGTCAGAATAGCTATTGTTAAGGTCACAGCAAGGCAAGCCCATAGACCCCCTCCCCGTTGTCTGTCCCCTGCTAAGCCGAGCTCATAAGAGAAACAGCCTCAAGCCTTGTAAACAGGGCACCTAGGTTCCAGGATGTGGTCGCACCCGGCTCTCGAACTCTGGATGTTAACCCAATTAAGCAGAATGTCAGCCCCTGAGAACCAAGATGTGGTTTTTCTTAGAATAGCACCCAGCTACCTGCAGCCCCCGCATATAATCCCCATAGTGTATAAGCCAGGCTACTTCCTTCACTGCCTATGGCGAGGCAGCCAGCCTGGCAGGTTGAAATAAACTTGCTAAACCTGACCCTGGGTCTGTCTCTCCATCCTTTCAGTCACCCGTACAGCTATCATTAATAAGTGAAAAAATAACAGATGCTGCTGAAGTTGCAGAGAAAAGGGAGCACTTATATATTGTTGGTAGGAGGTTAAATTAGTTCAACCATTGTGGAAAGCAGTGTGGTGATTCTTCAGGGAGCTCAAAGGAGAACTATCATTTGACCTAGCAATCCTATTACTAAGTATATACCCAAGGAATAGAAATCACACTTCCATAAAGATACACACACACGTGTTTTTGTTAAAGCACTAATAGCAAAGACATGGAATCAACCTAAATGCCCATCAGTGATAGACTGGATAAAGAAAATGTGTGCATGTACACCATGAAATACTATGCAGTCATAAAAAAGAACAAGTCATGTCTTTTGCAGGAATATGGATGAACCTGGAGGCCATTCTCCTTGGCCAGGTAACAGAGGAACAGAAAACCAAATACCATATGTCCTCACTTATAAATGGGAGCTGAATAATGAGAACTAATGACACAAAGAGGGGAACAAGAGAAACAGCCTACTTGAGGGAGAAGGTGGAGAGAAGGGAGAGGATCAGGAAAAATAACTATTGGGTACTAGGCTTAGTACCTGGGGGACAAAATGGTCTGTACAGCAATCCCTGGGACATGAGTTTGCTTGTATTAACAAACCTAAACATGTGCCCCTGAACCTAAAAGAAAAGTTAAAAAACAAAAAAAATAAAATCTTCAACAAAACCAAGAAAACAATTTGAAGCTCTATTTTGAGATATGATTAGGTTATGAGGGCTCTGCCCTCATGAATGGGAATAGTGCCCCTGTGAAGGAAACTTGAGAAGTGCTCCTTTGTCAGTTCTGTCTTGTCAGGACACCACTAGAAAGTGCCATCGATGAAGCAGAAAGTGGGCCTTCACCACCCAAGGAATCTGCTGGTGCCTTGATCTTAGACTTCCCACACTTCAGAACTATGAGAAATAAATTTATTTTGTTTATTAAAAAAAAAGAAAACAATTTGAAGCTCTATTTTTTAAAGCAAACTACAGGGTCAGCCAAGGTGGCTCATTCCTGTAATCTCAGCACTTTGGGAGTCTGAGGCAGTTGGATCATTTGAGGTCAGGAGTTCAAGACCAGCTTGGCCAACATGGCAAAACTCCATCTCTACTAAAAATACAAAAATTAGCTGGGTGGCAGTGGCACACACCTGTAGTCTGAGATATTCAGGAGGCTGAGGCAGGAGAATTGCTTGAACCTGGGAGGCAGAGGTTGCAGTGAGCTGAGATTGCACCATTGCACTCCAGACTGAGTGACAGAGTAAGACCCTGTCTCAAAGTAAATAAATAAAATAAAGCAAACTGCATCAGAGCCGGGGGAACATTTTTTATGTTGTAATTTCAACACATTATTTGATACACTGCAGAAAGCATGATAAAATCAGTTCTACAGATAAAGGGCCAACGTATCTGTTATCAAAATTTCTTTTTTGTTGTTTGCCTAAGGAACATGTTAGTTGCAACCTCTGAAATAGAAAATGTAGCTTTGCTCAGTCCTAGTTCAATTAAGGGGATGGTATGTTCGTATATGTGTGATTGTGTGGTTTGCCAAGTGAATTCAGTGGCCACTATTTTCACTTGAGCGTTGGTGGCTCCTGAAAGACAAAAATACTTTTGATTGATTTGGAAGTACTTGCCTGGCTCATGCTGGACTGGGGAGATTGAATTTCCATATGCATTCTGATATCCTCTTTTCCACCAGGCCCAATCCCAAATTCTTTTCTGCATATTGTACAGAATGCTTTTTGCTAATAATTTACCTGCTAATCTATCTCCAAATTAATTAACCAGTAATGAATTTTCTCTCTTTTTTTTTTTTGGTGATGTCTGGTCATATGGTGCTATTATTGCAGTTGTTCTCATTCTTACTATCTAAAGTCTTGAAAACATAGTCATAATTTTCACAATGTTAAAAGTTGAATATTAAACTATAGTTACCTTGACACAAAGAACAACAGCTATTCTACAGGCAAAGTCAAAGATGTGCTGGTTACATCACCATGACAACACATTTCCAGTTGTACACCTCAGTCACATCGCTCAGTGATGTCAAGATGCTGTTCTTTGTCCTTATTTTTCAGAGCCGATGTGGGGTTTTGTACTTTTCTCCCAATCTTACATACTTATTGCCAAAAGTCAGGGCATTTTCTGTCCGGCGGAAGAGGTTTTCTTGGATGTGAGACTTTTACTGCTAATGCTGGGACAATCCTGCACAGACAGGGCTGGCTCATCACCCCATAAACTACACGATAAAAGAGAGGTGTCTTGCTCACATCAGCCTGACTGTGTCATGCTACTGACTATTCCGGGTTTGTCTGCTGAGAAAGGGGCTATCGTCTATTGCCAAACACCTCTTTCTTTCTACTGTCTTTCCCCAAGTCCAAGCAACCCATGTAGACATGGCCATTAATCAGACAGCAAAATCCAAGGATAGCATCTATGTGCTTAAGCCAAAGGATTTTATCAAATAAGAGAAATCTAAGTTCCCAAACTCTAAAATAGGCTGTGTACCTCCTAAGTGCCGTTTCTCCCAGTCCCAAGGAGAAATGAAGCTACCTTGGCTAGATGTGATGCATTATAGCCACATAGGATAAGCAGGTTTAATAAATCATAAGGAACTTTACCAACGGTGGCTGCATTGTGAATTACACCACAGCCAGCAGCCCGACACTTCATACACCTTACATTAAGAATAATGGGTTCTTCTTTGGCCAGCTACACAATAGATAGTATAAAATATCAGATCCCAAATGGGTTTTATAAAAGATGGAATTTTAATTCCTGTAATTTACTTCAAACATTTCTGGAGTCAGGTGGCCGGTTAGCTCAGTTGGTGAATTAACCAACCTCCCAACAATAAAAATTAAAAAACAAAAAACAAAACAAAACAAAAAAACATTTTTTGAGTGGCTTCTGTGTTTGAGGGACTGAGATAAACCATGGTGACTTAGAAGTAAATGATGCACTCTCTGTCTCTATTTTTTCTCTTTCTAATATGAATATTCATGAGAAATAATATAATATTTTTTCTTATACATATATATGCATGTGCATATATAAATGTGTGTGCACTTTTAAGGTAAAATTCACATTATGTAAAATTGACCGTGAACCATTTTCAAGGGAACAATTAAGCGGTGTTTAGTATACTCTCAATGTTGTGCAACCATCTCCTCTACAAAACTCTACATTTTCATCATGCCAAAATAAAGTGCCTTTCCTCTCAAGCAATCATTCCACATTCTCCTCGCCTCCCAGCCCCTCCCAACCATAAATCCACTTTCTGTTCCTGTGAATTTACCTATTCTGGACATTTCAAATAATGGAATCACACACTATGTGTTCTTTTGTGTCTGATTTCCATCACCTGGATCATCTGTGTCAGATTCATCCCTATTCCACCATGTATTCAAGCAAGAACTTGCACATGAATGTTCACTGTGGCACTATTAACGCTAGCCCAAACAGCCCAATGTCCATCAGCTGACAAATAACTAAACAGAATGTAGCATAATCATACAATGAAATATTATTCAAGTACCTTATTTTTTAAGTGAAAGACTAATACATAAATGGATGATTTAGATAAATTTGAGTATTGCTAACATTAAACACAGGGTTCTGTGGTAGGCTGGAGGAGGAATACTAAATACAGCAATGGGATTCTGAGGTAATTTATATCCTTACAGTAATTTCAGGGGGAGGAACGCATAATTGTGCCAAGACAGAAGGCAAGTTTTAATCTTATTTTTTCCCACAGTGCTTTATGTTAATGTTTTTAATCTTCTTTTATGGTTGAAGCATTGTATGTTCCCATTTCTCAAGTATAAATGCAGTTCTAATCAAAGAGTGGAGCAATGATCAAATGGCATACCTCTCCTTTACAATGCAGTTTCATACAATTCAAGTTTGGAATTTTTGTGGCGCACAAAATAAGTTAAGATGATTAGGTTAATATGGGTAATATTAAACTTTGTTAATATTATTAATATAGAAAGAGCTTTAGCAAATCAAAACCAACATATATAGACACACAGAATAGATAAACATTTCACCCAAGAAGAAACATACATAAGCAATAAACAGATGTGAAAACAGGGTGCAATCTATTTTTCTTTCAATTTTAACTTTTATTGTACGTTCAGGGGTACATGTGCAGGTGTGTTACATAGGTAAACCCATGTCATGGGGTTTGTGGGTTTGCTGTAAAGATAAGTTATTCAGCCTAGTACCCAATAATTATTTTTTCTGCTCCTCTCCCTCCTCCCAGCCTCCGCCCTCAAGTAGGCCGCAGTGTGTGTTGTCCCCTCTATGTGTCTGTGTGTTCTCATCACTTAGCTCCCACATATAAGTGAGAACATGCAGTATTTGGTTTCTGTTCCTGTATTAGTTTGTTAAAGATAGTGGCCTGCAGCTCAATTCATGTTGTTGCAAAGGACATGAGCTCATTTATGGCTGCATAGTATTCCATGGTGTATATGTACCACATTTGCTTTATCCAGTCCACCACTGATGGCCATTTAGGTTGATTCCATGTCCTTGCTATTGTGAGTAGTGCTGCAGTGAACATTTGTGCACATGTGTCTTTATGGTGGAATGATTTGCATTCCTTTGGTTATACACCAAGTGATGGGATTGCTGTGTCGAATTGTAGTTCTGTTTTTAGCTCTTTGAGGAATTGCAACACTGCTTTCTATAATGGTTGAACTAATTTACACTCCCACCAACAGTGTATAAGCATTCTCTTTTCTCTGCAATCATGCTGGCATCTATTTAGAATTTCCGTAAGCAAAACTTCAAGGCCCCAAAGATCTCAAGATTTGTGCAAATCCAGGAAGCTGAGTTTAGGGTAGGCTTTTAGTGCTTAAAACTTCCAATCCTCTAAGTGGGGTCAGACATTAATATGTGTTAATCCATTCTATTAATATCTATGATTCACATCTACTGGCTGCCTTGTGTGGACCACACCTTATATGCGTCTCTGGGGGCATAGGGTGAGTTAGCCCAGACCCTCATGGAAGACGTGAGGAGTAGAGTGGCCTGTCCTTCACCCCTGTAGGGCAGTGCAGGTAGGTTGAAATAGTGAGAAAATGGGGATAATAAGAGTACGACCTTCAAAGGCTCTTTGACTGTCATAGTGAGGCTTTGAAACATGCATTATTACCTCCACTTTACAGGTTAAAAAATAGACACAGAGCGACTTTGAACTTTACAACATCACAGAGCTAGTAAGTGACAAGCTGAAACTTCACACCTACGTGGTACAGCTGCCGAGTCTGAGCGCTTAGCTCCACCGAGATTCTGGTGGGCTGGTGGTTCTAACACCACCACGTGGTCCAGCACGGCATGGGGAACAGCAGGTTGGGCTTGTGCAGCAGGCAATGGTCACCCATGGGATTCGGGTCTCATCCAGAGGAGGAACCACTAGAATTCTTCCATTTTCTCAAGCGTGCTGAGCACCTGTTCATACCTCGCCACCTGGAGTGACCTGACCGCCTTCTCCCAGGCAACTTCAGAGTGGACTTCTCCTCTCCTGGTGCCTTAAGACCCTTTGTTCCTACAGTGGGGATCCATGGCATGTGCATGGAACTGACTCCAGTTCTACTCTATGTGCTCCAGTCCAAGAGCCAGCAAGTTTAATTATTTGGACAACTTTGTGCACCATCTCACTCAGTGAGCATGAGCCCAGGTGGGCCTGAGTTGGGAGCTGTAACTCTGATGCTCCTTCAACTTCCTCAGTCAGTCCCCAAAGAACATGGCCCTGTGAATATTTTGTCCAACTGTGTGTAATTCCAACAATGCTATACATAGCCCTTTTTTTAAGTCCCAAAATACAACCAACTCATTGTCTGCTGCTCATAGGGAAACATTAAACTCTTTCAACCCTGGAGGGTAACACAGCAGCTATATTGCACTACTCAAAGGCGTCTGCAGCTGTCTTAAGGCAGTTTCAAGAGTAGTTTTGGCCAAATGCGTTCTCATACTGGTGTTAGAATCTTACTCCCACCTAAGAGACTTCTCCATGCACCACACACATATGAAACGCCATGTGGTGTACAGTGGAGCAACAGAGTACACCAGAAACAGAACCAACGTGTCATCTAGAAATTATATGTGTATATGTGTATATATAATATCCATCTATCTGTCTAGAGAAGGAGAGGAGATTGAGAGAGTAAGAGAGAGGGAGGGGAGATAGGTTTGTTTCAAGAACTGGTTTGCACATTTGTGGACTGAGGATGGGTGAGCAGGCTGGAAACCCTTGGGAAATCCAGCTGATGCTGTTGTCCTCAGGTGGGCTCTTCCTCAGGGAAATCTCAGTTTCTCTTTTAAAGAGTTTCAGGCACACCAAGATTATCTAGCATAATCTACTTTCTTTAAAGTCAACTCAGTATGTCACCACCTCCCGCCTTCTCTATTCCAAGGCCCCCAGTAGGTGCCTGAAACTGCAGGTAGTGCCAAACTTTATAGATACTATGTTTTTTTTTTTTTTATCTTATACCCTAGAAGATCACTAAACGACTAATGCTGGGTGGTGTATGCAGCACAGACACGCTGGACAAAGGGATGATTCATGCCCCTATGGGATGGGACCTGGCATCACAAGAATTTATTATGTTACTCAGAACGGTGTGCAACTTAAAATTATGAATTGTTTATTTCTGGAATTTTTTACTAAATATTTTCAGACTGTGGTTTCAGTGAGTAACTGAAATCATGAAAAGAAAACCACAGATAAGGGAGGACCACTGTGTGGATGTGAGCCACATCTACAAGATCTCTCCACAGCAACCCCTGGATCAGTGCCTGGTTGACTTGCTGGGTACACTAGCCTACTCAAGTTGGTGCAAAAAACTGACCATCACAAATGGAAAAATCATATTGATACAGGAGGTAGAGAGAAATTATTTAGGCAGATAGTGAGGATAAAGGAGTCCTCAGCAAGGCTTCCCTTCTAACAAAAGCAGCCCCCAAATCGTTTCTTTTCTAACAAAGAGCAGCCTGAAAAATAGATCAGCAGTGTTCTCACTCATAAGTGGGGATCAAACAATGAGAACACATGGACACAGGGAGGGGAACATCACACACCAGGGCCTGTCAGGGGGTGGGGGCAAGGAAATGGAGAGCATTAAGAAAAACACCTAATGCATGTGGGGCTTAAAACCTGGATGAGGGGTTGATAGGTGCAGCAAACCACCATGGCACGTGTATACCTATGTAACAAACCTGCACGTTTCTCACATGTATCCCAGAACTTAAAGTACAATTTTAAAAAAATCGAGCTGCAGACACACATAAACAAGTTGGAAGCTTGCATGAGGGAATGTTGGCAGCTGTGCCAATAAAAAGGGGCTACTTGGGGGCCAGGTATGTTCAACATGGAGGCTCCATCTTCCCTTTTCTTTGTCATCACATGTACAGTAAAGAAACAGGCAAGGTGGCCCTGGCCAGGTAGAGACCACATCTGCATAATAAAAGGTTAGGGTGGGGTGGCCAGCTTCTGCTCACCCTATGCGAATGGTACACCCAGTCCTAACCAGTTCTTTGCATTCTATACAAATGGCCAACCAATCTTTCATGCCCTATGTAAATAGGATGCTGCCTCCTCAAGTTCATCTACAAAACCTCCTGCACCTCACCATGGATTGGAGGACCTGCTCAGGGCCCCTCTCTCTGCAGGAGAGAGCTTTTCTCTTTCTTTTGCCTCCGCTCCCAACCTCACTCCTTCTATGTCTGCATCCTTGATTTTCTTCTTCCTTGGCATGGGACAATGAACTTCAGGTATCACCCCGATGAACGATGTCACCTCATTACGGGAAAAAAGAAAACTTCATACCAGATAAATGAGTCGTGTGTTCTTTCCAAAAAGGAGCAAAGGAAACAAACAAAAAGAAAAGGTGGGGAGAGGGGCGGGTATCCAATCAGAAAATTAGGAAACCATAGCTACCGGAGGACCAAAATCTATGATGATTTCTGCTGCTGAAGTGAAGTCAGAATGACGTCTTTTTCTACAGTTTACTATTTCTTGTCCTTTGAAATAGGGTGTTTCTTTGCCACACAGGCCCATCCCACACATTGCAGGGATGGCAAGATCCAGTAAAGCCCTTTAGTTCCCTCCAGACATTGTGACAATAAATAACTATCTAACACTCAGCCATAAAGAGGAATGAATTAATAGCATTCGCAGCAACTTGAATGGAACTGGAGACCATTACTCTAAGTGAAGTAACTCAGGAATGGAAAACCAAACATTGTACGTTCTCACTCATAAGTGGGAGCTAAGCTATGAGGTTGCAAAGGCATAAGAATGACACAGTGGACTTTGGGGACTCTGGGGGAAAGGGTGGGAAGGGGGTAAGGGATAAAAGACTACAAATTGGGTTCACTGCATACTGCCTGGGTGATGGGTGCACCAAAATCTCACAAATCACCACTACAGAACTAACTCATGTAACCAAACACCACCTGTTCCCCAAGAACCTATGGAAATAAAAAAATAAATAAAAACAAAAACTCTAGGAGTATTAAAAAAAACAACTATCTAACAGGCTTCCTAATGTCCTGGGGGTGGCAGCATTCACCATTCAAAATATAATTCCTGGTTAGATGGGAGCGTGTGGCCTAGGACTGAATTTAATTTTTTCTTGAGAGAGTTGGGAGTGCAGTATTCTGAGAAGAAAATGGGAGGATCCCTGCCCGGCTTCACTGGTTGCCCTGATTTGCAAAGGGGTGAGATATTGGGGAGAGGAAGAGTTCTCACTTGCTGCAGTGGACAGCCCCTTGTAAAAGTCACCGTCTGGGAGCTGCAGGGGCACGGATTATAAATGATTTGAGGACAGGGCCTCTCCTAAGCACAGAGGGCACTCCCCAAGGCAGGGAGAGGGCATGAACCATGGTATAAAATCAGTCGGTCCCAAACACATGGGAAGTATGGTGTGGCTGCTCTGCTGAAAAAACAAAACATGATAGGAAATGAGGCCTCTGGTAAAATAGCTTCATCAAATAGATAAAAAACATACAGACATGACGTTCCTTTGTTGGAATAGATACAGTCCTTATCTCTTCCCCAATATAATGACAAAACAACAAATAAGCAAACAATGAAAAAAAACCAATAATCAGAAAACACAATCAATTCCACTACCTGGTAATAGATCCTGAAGTGATGTACAGAACCTGCATAAATGAAACTGTAACACGGTACTGAAGACAATAAGAAGAGGCTTGAATCAATAGCAAAGCGTACTGTAATCCTGGATCATAAGATCAATACAGTAAAGGCATAAATCCCATCGTAAGGTCAATGTAGTAAAGGTATAAATCCCACCTACAGCATTTCTTAAAATCAAGGTTATGACAAGAAATTTCCAAATGGGCAAGAATTCCAAGAAGATATTGAGAAGGAAGTTATGTCAGCAAGAGTGTAGTTAGTGGGCATGAGTGTAGACCAATCCTAAAACATATTACAAGATTTCAGCAATTACCCGAAACCGTCCAGCACCCGTGGTAAAACAGAGACTAGATACTGTATAGAATAAAAAGCCCAGAGATGACAGACCCAGAATTTATTAGAATGTCATTAGATTTTGATACATAATAAATGTGCCATTTTAAATTACTGGTAATTCTCTCTCTCTCTCTCATGTACAAACACACAGACACGCGCAAACACACACTTCTAAATGGCAAATAGCTGGCTTATGAAGCTAGTAGGAATTACTTTTCAAAAATGGCAAATCTTTACGTCGTATTATACTCTTATAGAAATTCACTGGATTAAGGAGTAAATACACACACACACACACACACACACACACAATCATGGATACAAAGCTTGACCCCCTACATTTAGATGTACAGGAGATGTCTCTATTCTTCTATGTGTTACTTCATTTTTATTTGTAATCTTCCTGCCGTAGTGTGGCAGGGATGTAATAAACTTACAGTTAGGGTTTTCTTAGTCAGCCCGGGGCCCAGGGATGGTGGCGGGTCCTCCAGGGTCTTAGGGAGCACCGGGAATTGGGAGTGGGCACCAGATCCTTGCCACTGCTGCCTTTCCCTTGAGCATCTCTCCAGGGCATCTCCTGAGCTCTCTCATAATCTCTTCTTCATGCACTACAGGCTTGGGAGACATTCAAAGGCTCCTTCCAGCACATGGATGGGGGAAAATTATGGGCGTCATCTCAGCATCTGAACCCCAGGACCTGAAGGGGTCATGGAAGCATCCCTAGCCCTGCCCCAGGCTGGGCTGGGAGCTGGACGCACTGTGAATCTTGGCATCCCCCAGATCCTCTGAGAATCACCGCAGACATCCTCACATTTCTATCCGGCCTCAATCCCTGGTCCACAGTCCTCAGGGTCAGCCGGGGGAGAGCTGCTGGGGGAGGAGGGCACAGAAGGCAATGCTTCCCCAGGACACTCACAGCAGTGTCTGTGACTCCATCATCTTCCATTTCCACCACCTTACTCTTTCCGAGGCAACCAGCATCTCCTGGCCTGGATTAAATAAAAGAAGAACCACATGATGGCCTAGAAAAAGAGGACCAGGAACAAACAAAAATACATCCGTTACTACATCGCTGTGCCAACCATTTTAAACACAGAAGACAAAGGGTGCATAGTTATCTGATATATAAATATGAAAGGTTTCTCTATCCTAAAAGAAAATTAATAAACCATAAAGGAGAACTTATATGTGCCACCGTACAACATTGTTTATTAAAATTCTTTATAAATAAACCAAAAGGCAAATGAAACCTGGGGAAATAATTGTAATACAGAAGACAAGCCATTTGCATCCTTAGTATAAAAGAACATTTATAAATCAACCAATATAAATAAAAACACTTTAATAAAAAATAGGTTAAGGTCATGAATAAGCAAGTGAGAAATGAAAATATAATGTAGGGAATATATATTTTAGAAAAATATTGCATGTCATTAAACACACACACACACACGCACACACACTAGGAAGGGTGCGGTGACTCACGCCTGTATTCCCAGAACTTTGAGGCTGAGGCAGGAGGTGTTCCAGACCAGCCTAGGCAACATAGTGAGACCCTGTCTCTAAAAAAATAAAATCAATTTAGAAAAACACTAAACAAAACTTCAACGTGATATGTTTTACTCTTCAGACTGCCACATAACTTTTAGACATAATGACATAATTTCCTTTGTTGGTAAAATACGTTAAGGGAAATGGGCACTTGCGTAGTGAGAGTGTTTTAAAGAACACTTTTTGAAGTCAGGTAGCTTGATGCCTCCACCTTTGTTTCTTTTTGCTTAGGATTGTCTGGGCTATGTGGGCTCTTGTTTGGTTTGATATGAAGTTTGGGGTTTCTTCTTTTTTTTCAATTCCCTGAAGAATATCAATGGTAGCTTGATGGGGACAGCATTGAATCTATAAATTACTTTGGGCAGTATGGCTATTTTCACGATATTGATTCTTCCTAACCATGAGAATGGAATGTTTTTCCATCTGTTTGTTTCCTCTGTTATTTCCTTGAGCAGTGGTTTGTAGTTCTCCTTGAAGAGGTCCTTCACATCCCTTGTTAGTTGTATTCCTAGGTATTTTATTCTCTTTGTTTCAATTGTGAACGGGAGTCCAGTCATGATTTGGCTGTCTCTTTGTCTATTATTGGTGTATGGGAATGCTTGTGATTTCTGCATATTGATTTTGTATCCTGAGACTGCTGAAGTTGCTTATCAGCCTAAGGAGATTTTGGGCTGAGACAATGGGGTCTTCTAAATATACAATCATGTTGTCTGCAAATAGAGACAATTTGACTTCCTCTTTTCCTAATTTAATACACTTTATTTCTTTTTCTTGCCTGATTGCCCTGGCCAGAACTTCCAATACAATGTTATAGGAGTGGTGAGAGAGGGCATCCTTGTCTTGTGGTAGTTTTCAAAGGCAATGCTTCCAATTTTTCCCCATTGAGTATGATATTGGCTGTGGGTTTGTCATAAATACAAGGTTACAGTAATCAAAACAGCATGGTACTGGTATCAAAACAGAGATATAGACCAACGGAACAGAACAGAGGCCTCAGAAACAATGCCACATTTCTTTTTATTATTATTATTTTTTATTTTTATTATTTTTTTGTTGCATTTTAGGTTTTGGGGTACATGTGAAGAACATGCAAGATTGTTGCATAGGTACACACGTGGCAGTGTGATTTGCTGCCTTCCTCCCCTTCACCTAAATCTGGACAATGCCACATTTCTACAACCATATAATCTTCGAGAAACCTGATAAAAACAAGCAATGGGGAAAGGATTCCCTATTTAATAAATGATGTTGGGAAAACTGGCTAGCCATATGCAGACAGCTGAAACTGGATCCCTTCCTTACACCTTATGCAAAAATTAACTCCAGATGGATTAAAGATTTAAAAATAAGACCTAACACCATAAAAACCCTAGAAGAAAACCTAGGCAATACCATTCAGGACGTAGGCATGGGCAAGGACTTCATGACTAAAACACCTAAAGCAATGGCAACAAAAGCCAAAATAGACAAATGGGATCTAATTAAACTTAAGAGCTTCTGCACAGCAAAAGAAAAATTATCATTAGAGTGAACCAGTAACCAACAGAATAGGAAAAAAAATTTGCAATCTACCCATTTGACAAAGGACTAATATCCAGATTCTACAAAGAACTTAAAGAAATTTACAAGAAAAAAAAAAAAACCTACCCCATCAAAAAGTGGGCAAAGGATATGAACAAACATTTTTCAAAAGAAGACATTTATATAGACAATAAACATATGAAAAAATGCTCATCATCACTGGTCATTAGAGAAATGCAAATCAAAACCACACTGAGATACCATCTCATGCCAGTTAGAATGGCGATCATTTAAAAGTCAGAAAGCAACAGATGCTGGAGAGAATGTGGAGAAATAGGAACACCTTTACACTGTTGGTGGGAGTGTAAATTAGTTCAACTATTGTGGAAGACAGTATGGCAATTCCTCAAGGATCTAGAAATAGAAATACCATTTGACTCAGCAATCCCATTACTGTGCATATATCCAAAGGATTACAAATCTTTATATTATAAAGACACATGCACATGTATGTTTATTGTGGCACTGTTCACAGTGGCAAAGACTTGGAACCAACCCAAATACCCACCAATGATAGACTAGATAAAGAAAATGTGGTACATACACACTATGGAATGCTATGCAGCCGTAAAAAAGGATGAGTTCATGTCCTTTGCAGGGACATGGATGAAACTGGAAACCATCATTCTCAGCAAACTGACAAAAGAACAGAAAACCAAACACCGCATGTTCTCACTCATAAGTGGGTGTTGAACAGTGAAAATACATCGACACAGGGAGGGGAATATCTCACAACAGGGCCTGTCAAGGGGTCGGGGGGGTGGGGGAATAGGATAGGGATAACAGGGGGTGGGGGGATTAGGGAGAGATAGCGTTAGGAGAAATACCTAATGTAGACGACGGGGTGATGGATGCAGCAAACCACCATGGCACTTGTATACCTATGTAACAAACCTGCACATTCTGCACATGTACCCCAGAACTTAAATTATAATAAATAAATTTAAAAAACCACTTTTGTGATAAGGATTTCACTCCTTAGTATTTATTTCAAGCAAGTAATCAAGATGGGAATTATGATAAAGGTGTCTTTGTGAGGCAAGGAGTTCCCAAATTTAGAAAAACTTTAAGTAATAATAGCATTAACTACTAGACAAACTAATAACATTTTTACGTATGGGATGGGTTATACTAGATAGGCTAAAGATTACTCCAAGTCAGAAACTTTGTTATTCAACCAGTCTGTCATCAGAATAGAATTAGTGCAGAACTATAAATGTTTCCTGAGCCTTAATGGCAATAGTGATGATGATGGTGGTGGTGGTGGTGACGGTGATGATGGTTATGGTGATGGCGATGAAGACAATGATGATGGTGGTAGTGATGATGGTGATGATGATGATGGTGATGATAGTGTTGAAGAAAACTACAATGATGATGGTGGTGATGGTGATGATAAATGGAAAATTACATAGTTGACTGCACAAAATGTAACAATGACAACAATAGTGATGGCAGCCATGATGGTGAGGATGATGATGGTGATTGCTAATATTCATTGAACACTCAGTTTTGCTAGGCATTAATCTTATAAGCATTTTATTTGGATTAAACCTATTTTAACTTCATGGCAACCTGGTTAGTGGGGGTTAGTATTTTACTCGTTCTACCCATGAGAAAAGTGAGACACAGAAGATTCAAGTATCCCTGCACAGGAACACCTAAGGACAGAAACCTGGGTCCCTGATGATGCTGTGAGCCGTACTACAAGCCTGGGACTGCTGAGTCCTGTACCTATTTCACATCAAAAGCAACAGGATTCTAAGATATTTCGGCTCATATTGTTTTGAATCTCTGTTAATCTCAGCTTAATCTAATATTTTGTGGTGGAGACTTAAAATATGGCAAAATAATGAACTGTGAACTTAAGTGAGGATCCCTTTAAGACATCAACTTCCCTGGGCCATCTCCCCTCAAGTGACCTCAGCCTCCTTCCTGTGTTAGGGAGCTTGTGTCAATGTTCTGGGTCTTTGGGGCAGGGCCGTATGTGGCTCTCCCTCAGTCTTCAGGGTAAAATAGATACTATAATTGAGCACTCCCTATTGCCTTCTGAGTTTGGATAAGTGATTTATCCTCTTAGTTTCCTCATCTGTAAAGCGGAGATGATGACGGCACTTGATATCAGGCAAGGAAAAACACATGCAGTTTGCATAGTGTGTGGGTTGAGTGCACAGTGCCTGTTACGAAGTCTGATTTTCCACGTGTTCCAGGTCCACTCTTGGCCTCTACTGGTTTTGGAGAGACAGACGGTCTCGTCCTCTTCCAGTTACCTGTTCAACATGCAGTAGTCTGACTCGGTTGCAATCCAGGCTCCACACAGAGTATATTCAAAGAAATACCAAGCCAGCCTCTCACACCTTAAACAACCAATAGAGCTCTTTGGTGAAAGTTTACGAAAAAAGATGTCATGAGAACTTTGCACCTGTTATCACACAGCAAACTCCCTAAAAACATTATTTGATGATCTCCAGTCTCCCTCTCCTGACGGCTACTAAGGCTGTCTCCAAACAGTCCCTTCACCTCCCTGATGTCTGACGGCATCTATGTTATCACGATTCTCAACATCATTCTTCCCCATCGATCACTGACTTTCCCTACATGTCACCTCATGTCTAAATCATGCATTCCTCTCCCTTATGCTTATATCCGAAACCAGTCTTCCTAAGTGCGTTGATCTGAGCACATGGAGACTACGGTCTTGGAGAAACCGTCGGGTATACATGCAGTCATAGTTAGGAAAGAGAGAATGTCCAGAACGGGTGAGTTCCAGGAACAGAGTGCATGAGACGGTTGAAGATCACTCTGCAGTGGACCTGTATACATGGATTCAGAGCACCCAAACCTGGCTGCCTAGGAGAGGTAACTGGAAACTTTTAGAGAAATGCCAGTGCCTGAGACTTATCTTGGAAAAACTAAACCAGAACTTTGGAGGACCCTTAAGCATATTAGGTTTTTTGTTGTTTGTTTGTTTTTTTTTTTTTTGACTGAGTCTCACTCTATCACAAGACTGGAGTGCAGTGGCATGATCTCGGCTCACCGCAACCTCTGCCTCCTGGGTTCAAGCGATTCTTCTGCCTCACCCTCCTGAGTAGCTGGGACTATAGGTGCACACCACCACGCCCAGCTAATTTTTGTATTTTTGGTAGAGACCAGTTGGCCAGGATGGTCTCGATCTCTTGACCTCATGATCTGCCCCCTTCAGCCTCCCAAAGTGCTGGGATTACAGGCGTGAGCCACTGCGCCCGGCCAAGCATATTGGTTTTTAGCTAGCTCCCTTGTGCTTCTAATGTGCAGCCAGGACTAAGAAACTGCGTGTTTGTTTGACGTTCTCCGCCAGCAGCTCCCGGAGGTCCGCATGCCCCCCAGGGTGGCAGCAGGAATCCATGGAGGCCCCATAGGCTCCCTGTGCACTCTTCTCCACATCTGTGTCTTCTCCAGACTTGGGGGTAATTCTTATCGCTTCAAGATTTTGCTCAAAGAATTTCATTTTATCCCTAATGTTCCCCTATACAGGATTTCACTTTCGGAAATGTAAGTCCGCAAGTCCGATAGACCATGTGTGCTTTCTTTCAGCATGTGAGAGAAGGGGACTGGAGTCCAGGGAACATTTCAAAATTCTTCTGTCACTTTTGAATGGAAAAAAATGCGTAATGCTGAATAGTTGGGATTGGAGGTGGGATTCACACAGTCTAAACAGTATGTGGCAATGTGGGAAATTCCCCAAAACTCTGCTTCACTAACGATAATAAAATTGTATTAAACCATTTAGGAGCATTTTATTTACATTTAAAAAAATTTTTTACACATTTTATAAAACTGGTCAAGCCAAAGTTCTCTATCCAGAAATCAAGCTGATTGTTTTTTAAAAAATATGACATTATTACACATGATGAATCTGGTACCAGTCGTCTGCAGGGAGTTTTGCTATGTGGCTATCCTTTGTTCTCACACATTGATCACTTTATTTTAAAAATGCTCACACTTGACACTTTCAGAAATTATACTCTACTTTCTTTCTTCTCATTTACTTTCAGCCTCCTCATTTAGACTATAAGCCCCATGAGGCCAGGACCTGGTCTTTTATTTCCCCCTGCAACCACCAGGGCACAGAAGATGCTTAATAGACAGTGCCAGGCCAGATGTGGTGGCTCACGCCTGTAATCCCAGCACTTTGGGAGGCCGAGATGGGTGGATCATCTGAGGTCAGGAGTTCGAAACCAGCCTGGCCAACATGGTGACACCCCACCTCTATTAAAAAAAAAAATAGTGCCTCCAATCCCCAATGATGTTTCTAACATAGTCACATCATTCTATTTCCCTAAAACTTCCTTTGTACTTTGAATAAAATCCAAACCCGTCTTCAAGGTCCTTTTTCTGGTCCTGGAGGTCTTCCTGGCTTTACATTCCAGTGAATCTGGCCTGCCTGCTGTTCTTTGAATGCACCGAGCTCATTCACACCTCCAGGCCTTTGCATTCACTGTGTCCTCTGCCCAGAATGCTGTTTCCTCAGATCTCTGCGTGGCTCTCTCTTTGCTTCATTCAGGTCTCTATTGAAATATGACTTCCCAGAGGGACTTTCCTCAGTGCTTTGTCTAAAACAACACACCTTTCCCAGATATCCTTGGTCCCCTCACCTTGATTGATTTATTTTAAAATGGTCACACTTGATACTTCCAGAAATTATATTATACATTCTTTCTCCTATTTTACTGTCAGCCTCCTCATTTAGAATATAAGCCCCCTGAGGCCAGGGCCTGGTCTTTTATTTCCCCCCTCAACCACCAGGACACAGAAGATGCTTAACACATATTTGCTGAATTAATAAGTTAAAGAACGAACAAAAAGGGAAATCATCCCATAAAATATGAACTGAGTGAAGCCATATCTTGAGTGTCTGGAAACAGATTAAAAGAACCAATCCAATTATAATGAAATTGTGAATTTGGAAATGTTCCCAGGTTATGGCCTTTTCTATTCAGAAATCAACTCCTCAACCACTGGTCTCGAGTGCACACTGAGGATCTGCAGACATGTATCAGCAAAAGGGTGAGAAAAGGAGGATGCAAGACTGAACTGAAACCCCATCCACAGTGGCATGGAAATAAATAGGACTGGGTGGATTAGAACAGCCAATCTGTCCCTGTTATCAGCAGTTCTCTCTCGGGCTATTTTAGCAGTTAATTTCCCAGCTCAGCTGCAGCAGCTTCTCTTCTGTAGAAAAACAGATGACATTTCACTTTGAAAAGAGAATCCATTGTTCCCTGAAATGTGATGAACTGAAAGCCAACATTTCCTTTTTTATGTATAAACAAATCTTTCAAACAAAACAACGTCACTAGTCTGAGTTCCAAATAACTTTACCACCTTAGGAACTATGCTTTCCTTTCTATATTATCCTTTTTTTATTCTCAAAAAGCTACTTTCAGTTACTGACATAGCATTGAATCCAAAGACTCCATGGATATATATATTTCCACATTCCTTTGCATTTTAACAATTACAAAGAATGGTCAGAATGGACACACATGATTATGGCGTCTAATACTGATTGAATGGTATTGCCTTAGTTAAAAATCAGTTACCAGTATTTTTATTGGTTAAGAAATAAATTGGTAATAATACTTGTACACACAAACTCGAGTGAGTCTCAGAAAGAGATGGCTCAGGTGGAATTCTCCAGAGTAACCCACTCAGGAGAAGGGACCAGGACCCCTCTGCACTTCTAGTAGACAGACGTGGAGAACGCATGGGTTTCTTTTGTTGCATTAGCTCGGTCTACAGTTCTCCAACAATTAAAATGGGAATCGGAATGATGCCCAATGTACATTTGTGTGGGAAATTTATTTTTCTCCAGTCACAGAATTTTGAGCCGTTCACAATGCTGAGCTATTCCTAGCTCCTGCCTCTTATCCATCACAGGGGAGAAGTGCTAGATATCACCCGCTCCACCCAAGTTTCAAAAAATAAGGCACCTTTAACAGAGAAGATTCACTTTGAACAATCTTGCTTATAAGATTTTAGCCCAAGGAAATAATAAGATTATGTCCAATGGCATTTCCACACGGGAGGTTATAACAGCTGTTGTAAAGAATGAAAATATGGGAAAATCCTAAATGTGGAACACTAAGGTTGGTGAAATTAATAGGAGCATCCCATTTAGCAATAGGTACAATAGTTGAGTACTTACAATGGCTGGCATGGTACTAAGCACCTAACACTCTTTACAGAAATACGTTAGTATTGCCGGAGTGAATGCACACATGTAATAATCCACAGCTTTAAAGATGATATTTTAAGTGTTTAGTTGACAAGGCATAAGCTATATTACGCAGCTATTGCTACAATAATGCTGCGTACGAAGCAGTCTCCAAATCCCAGTGACTTCCCACCACAAGCGTGTATGTTCGGTGGAGGGCCAGTGTGTTGGCGGTGGCTGTGAGGGGTCAGATCTGTTGCACACAACTCCTGTCTCTTCTCCTCCTTGGAGCAGCAGGTATGGAGGCATGTTTTCCTCACGGTGGCTGGCAGAGGGACACAAAGGCTGGTCACACACGCAAAGTACATTTAGAGCTGTATTCATGGCATCGTGGCAAACATTGCAGGTAGGAAACATAGCCCGTGACAACGATCCAAATCAGAGGGTCAGGACGTTAGTGGAAGTACTCTGAAGTCATGTGGAGCAGCGCAAGGATTTCTATTTCTATTGCTAAGAGAGAATGAATAATTGAGAAGGAAAAGATAATCTACCATAGATGTTTTCAATATCCCTTTAAGAAATATGCATATTTGCTTAAATATCTGTTGCCTACCTACCTGTCTAATGTGTGTGTGTACTTGTACAGGTAATGCATATGTACAGGCACACACATACGTATGTATGTATGCTTGTACAAATAAGGTTTGCAGTAGTCATACCTAAGTGCTAAAAGTTAAGTGGTTATCCCAGGGAGGATGAGTACGTGAACCTTTTTCTCTGGCCAATCTATGTTTTCAGGTTTTTTGACAATCAAGCTGGGATGAGCCACATTTCATTTTTAGAAGAGAACTAAATTGCATCCAAGCAGGTGGATTACAACCAAAGCCCTGAATATAATGGGGGTGGTTAACTCTACGTGCAGAGTCTGGGCATCCTAGACTCTGCCCTGGACTGGGTGAACCCTGACCTGCCATCTTGTAGGGCAGAGGTCTTCCTCTGAGTGCCGAGATGGTCATCAAGACCCCAAATGCATGCAGGGCAGTGGGGCTCCCCACCACCTGACCCAGTCTCCTTCCTGTCTGATGTCTGAGGTGGTACTTACAGTGGGGCTCCTCCCACCCCAGCCAGACCTCAGGCCTGAGCTGCTGTCAGGAAAGTCAGTGCTGAACACCCCAGGCATCTGGCTGGTCTGAAGTCTCTGCTCTCTAGCGAGCCCTTCAGTCATTTATTGTCCTTTTCTGGAGCAGGGATAGTCAATATCAGGTTTGTCCTTAATTCTCTGGTGTCGAAAGCCCTTGAAGTCCTCTGCTTCACTTAAAGGAAAATATCAACCAGATGAATTATTAAAGGTTCTGGCCACAGAACAGGAGGAGGTCAAATCGGACAAAGTAATCCTAATGTTCAAGGCCAGCTGTTTCACATTTCACATAATATTGCTATCGGGCCCTCGGGTGCCTTGGTGAAAACAGTCAAGTGAGAGACATTGGCTTCAAAAGAAAGACTTTAAAGAAGGAAAAGGACTCATCAAAGCTTCCTTTCCTTGCAACCATCTCTTCAGGACAACCCTGCTAAGGTTGCAAAATGAATGCCCTAAGGTCGGATTTCGTGGCAGGCGTGTTCGATTGGCTCCCACAGGATGTCTCGGTTGTTTCAGGGAGTGTCTAGCACAAGCAAAGAAAGCCTGGATCCCACAAAAGCAATATAACAACCCGACTGAGCGTCTGCCATGAACCAAGGGGTGCAAGGGAGACAGGACCGAGCACACGGCTGCCCAAAAGCAGCCAGAGTTCAGAAGGAACACAGAAGGAAGTTAGACTCAGCTCCAACAAACAAGTTGCATGACGGCTGATAAAGCTCACAATCGACAGCGACACATTCAATTTTTAAAAATCACCTTATGGACCAAAGCAAAAGTGAACCCAAGACGCCGATACAACAGGCAAAACAAAACTATCAGCCCATTCCGGAACCGCCAGGCTCGGTGACCGAGAGGCGAATGCTGCTTCGTCTACACATTCCTATTCATCCAACAAACAGGTCTTCGTTCAGCTGGGACGTGTGGCTGGGGGACCTGGGCCATGTGAGGGAGACAGCTGCTGAGAGTCAGGAGCGCAGATGGAATAGCTCAGGTATGTAGACCTGGGGGGACACGGCGGAGCTGGGGCGGGGGGAGCAGAGAAAAGACTAGAAAGTCAGGGAGGAACCAGTCATGGATGACCTAGGAGACCGGGCTGGGTGCTCTCCTTTTCACTCTGCAGGCAGTGGAGGGCTGGAGTCTTTGAAGGTTTTGAGTAGGAACAGATGGGTGCTTTGGGGAATATCACTCAGGAGCAGTGCCTGGGGCAGTTTGGCGATGCTGAAAGAATGAAAGCAGAGACTGCGCAGGAGACATCTCAGTCCGTGAGTGTGGCTGCAATAGAAGGCCACAGACTGGGCTGCTGATAAACAGCAGAAATCCACTCTCACAGCTGTGGGGGCTGGAAGTCCAAGTTGGTGGCACCAGCCGACTTGGTGCCTGGTGAGGGCGCGCTTCCTGATTCACAGAATGTCTCCTCACTATTTCCTCACTTGGCAGAAAGTGAGAACAAAGGTCTCATTGAGGTGTGGTAGCCAAACCAACCAAGACAGAAGGAATGATCTCTTTCCTCCCTCCACACCAACTCAGCTCAATGAATTGAGGGCATGGAGGTTCAAAGTCCTGTTTTAGTATGTTTTCTCTCTCCTTCTCTCTCTGTTAAAATTGCCCTGGTTACATGGGTTTAATCATAGGATTCTCTGATGTGTTCCCAGAGCTCAGGGAAGAGTCTAAATGGTGTCACATCTGTGGAGTGTTCTGCAGAAACTCCTAGAAGGGATACAGCTGTCTAAAGGGATCAAACCAGCAGTAATGATGGTCACCTAGACCTTAGCAAGCCTTAGCAAGCCTTAACAAGCCTTAGCCTCACAGACCTTAGCAAGCCCACTTCCCCAGGGGAAGCAAAATCCATGCTGAGTGCCTCTGAGTATCTGGCCTTGCAAGTCTTTCTAATCTACAGAGCTTGAAGCCACTAAATGGAGTTTTTCCTCCTTTGTTCATCTTCCCGTTACAGATTGGTTGGTCAAGAAGAAAAGTGAGATCATTTACCAAAATGGAAATAAGATAGAAAAAGCCTCGCAGCGGCCCCTCCTGGCTGCCCACTCTGCCCTCACCTTCCTGGGCTACACCCACGTGCTCTCCAGGAGCCCACAGCTCCTGGGATAATTGCTGTGCAGAGGCCCTGCCTGCTGGGCCTTTCTGAGAAGTTATTAAGAAAGAGAACACTTTGCTGGCTTCTGGGTTCAGATGGTTTATATCAATTATATGATCTTAGGAGGAAAGAAAAGGTAATTTCACTTCGGTTCCCTGTCCTCACTGTGCTTTGATGAGCTCCAGAAATAACAGAGTCAGAATCCAAGTCTGTTAACGACTTTCAGAGACTCTCCCACGTGGCACCAAGTCCTGTCTCAACTGCCACCCACATCACTGAGTGAATGTGGAATTAACCTTCCCTGTGAGAATTTTGCTTGTTAATTTCCTAAGCCTAGAACATAAATTAAATTATTTGTATATAAATTTAATCTTTTCTAAAAACAGGATGAAACAAACATAAACAATCAAAAGGCACCTTTAGCACGTGGCTCTATTCACAGCAGAGATAACCTCCCCTAGAATATTCACTTTGCTCCTCTCCAGTCACCTTCCGGGAACATGATCATTTCTTTCCCACGTGGCTCCTTCTCTTCTTTCTCGCCTCAACTTTAACCTCCTGTCTTTGTTTTTTTTAACAGTTTTTTAAGCTTTATTGAGATATAATTGACAAATTAAAGCTGTATCTATTTAAGGTGTGCAATATGGTATTTGGATAGATGCAAACATTGTGACACCATCGCCACCATCAAGCTCATTCACATCACCTGGCAAAGTTATCACTTTTATGTGCGTGTAGTGCTAACACTTAACATCTACCCTTGCAAATTTGAAGTATACAATATGTCATTATCAACCAGTCACCTTGCCGTATGTTAGATGTCCAGAACTGAGACCTTGTACTCTTTGACAATGTTTTTCCATATCTCACTGCCCACCTGCCCCTGGAAACCACCATTCTACTCTCTTACCACCATAGAATCCAGCAATCCCACGACTGAGTACTTATCCCCTTAAAAAATAAAATCAGCATCCCTCATGTCCATTGAAGCTTTGTTCTCAATAACCAAGACACAAATTCAATCTAAATGTCAATGGACAGATGGACCAATAGAGAAAATTACATGTGTGTGTGCATGTGTGTGTATGTGCATATATAGATGTGTGTATATATATGGGCATGTGTGTGTGTATATGTCTATCTATATACACACACATATAATATGTTATATGGCAATTTATATGCGAAAGTCTATCAGTTAAAATTAGAGCCAATGGCTTGAATAAGATAAAAGTTATCTCTCTCTGTTCATAAAGCAATATTTTTTAAAATTTTTATTTGTTATTATTTTCTTGAGATGGAGTCTCACTCTGTCACCCAGACAGAGAAAGTGGCACGATCTCAGCTTTTGCAACCTCCGCCTCCTGGGTTCAAGCAATTCTCCTGCCTCAGCCTCCCAAGTAGCTGGGATTACAGGTGTATGCCCCCATACCCAGCTAATTTTCATATTTGTAGTAGAGACGGGGTTTAACCATGTTGGCCAGGCTGTTCTCAAACTTCTGACCTCAAATGATCCACCTACCTCGGCCTCCCAAAGTGTTGGGATTACAGGCGCGAGCCACTGCACCTAACCTCATAAAGCAATTTAAAGTCAGGCATCTGAGATTGGTGGGAAGCCTTGAACGCCTTGAATGACTCAAATTACACGTACACACACACACATATATATAATTCCATATATACAGGAGTGTTATTCAGCCTTTAAAAAGACGGCAATCCTGCCAAGACCCCACTGGAGATTTTCCATCAGCCTTCATTGTCACCAGTTGCTTAGTTCTCTTTCTTTTTTAGCTCCATTTTATTTTTACGCTTTTTCTAACTGTGATTCTCAATTTGCAAATTTGTATCACCTTGGCATGAGAAACAGTTGAGTTTCCCGTTTTTCTGGCCTCTTTTTCCTGCATGTCTCTGAGGTTGTGCTTTTTCCACCCCAAATGGAAACCAGGAGAGCTGCAAAACAGAGAGAGTTTTTCTGCCTAATAGCTGCTACGTTACAAAAGTGTTTCACTGAACTAGCAGCAGGAAAATAAAATCAAATCTCGGAGCAAAAAGAAAGGTGGAGAAGAGAGATGGTGCAGCAGCTACAGGAGTGAGGATCGGCAGGGGTGGCTGAGACAGCGTGTGGGGAGTGGGGGCGGGGAGAGTGAGGAGAATCTGGGATGTGCTGTGCGCCCGGAGCCCTATAGGTACAATTTATATGTGAAGGCCCATTCATTAGGGCTAGACAGTGGCTTGAATGGCATAAAAGTCACCTCTCTCTGTTCATAAAGCAATTTGAAGTCAGCCAGTCTGAGGCTGGTGGGATGCCTTTAATGATGCAAAGGACCCAAACTGCTTCTATTTTTCTGTTCAGCTGACATAAGTCAAAGTCAAGGTGACTTTTTGACCCAAGACAGCTGCTAGTGCTCCAGTTATCACATCCACATCCTAAGCAGCAAGAAAGAGTAGGAAGCAGGAAAACCAAATGAATTACACCCTCTCACCTGCGTCCACTCCTTTCCAGAACTTCTACGTAGCTGAGTTCCTGTTATTCAGTACTTAATAACAGGGCACAGGATGTTGGACACAGTGAAACCATAGGATCGAGTTTTCCATCCTAAAGAAGAAAAGAGAGGATGAATTGCAGGAGGCAGTACTATCCACCTTCTCTTCCTGCTCTGCTTTCTGCACATCAAAGGGCTTTCTTTCCCTGGAACTTAGAGGCTATCTGACAGTGGCCTGCACCAGCAGGAGATCAGAGAAAGGGAGAAAAGTGAAGTCAGTGCATTGATTTGCCTGGCGTGCTCCCGGCACCATGCTGTTGCTGCAGGCTGGCTGCGTCCTTCACTGGCAGTCCTAGTTCCTTTCTGGTGGCCTCCTAAGCACAGCCCTCCCTGTCTCTGTGCTCCCATGTGCTCTGCAAACCCCTGTCCCTGCAGGCTGTGAAAAGGGAACAGTGCCCTGCTATAAGCAGTCCTTGGTGTTGACCTCCACGTCCCTTTACACGTAGTCTTATTTGTTAATTTTTCTTCTGATTTTCCCAACTCATGTCTTCCATCTGTTTCCTACCCGGGTCCTGGACTATAAATCAACTATTCTTAACCTCGATGATGGGGGATGATGAACCAGATACTGCTCCCCAGGCAGGGCCATGCAGGAGGTGTTTGACCTTTGTGTAGGCTGGACCCACCAGAATACTGCTAGTGACCTGGAAATCTTTGGCCAGCTACTGCATGCTGCTGACTAAGTGGGGGCACTAATAATGTCACCAACGATGTTACTGCAGCAGACGGGAATCTCCGGCCACACAATCAGGTGCTGGCAATGCACATTTATATTTTCCTAAGTGAATGTATTTATTTATTTTGTTTTAATTTCTTTTTTTTTTTTTGAGACAGAGTTTCGCTCTTGTTACCCAGGCCGGAGTGCAATGGCGCTATCTCGGCTCACCGCAACCTCCGCCTCCTGGGTTCAGGCAATTCTCCTGCCTCAGCCTCCTGAGTAGCTGGGACTACAGGCACGTGCCATCATGCCCAGCTAATATTTTGTATTTTTAGTATAGACGGGGTTTCACCATGTTGACCAGGATGGTCTTAATCTCTTGACCTCGTGATCCACCCACCTCGGCCTCCCAAAGTGCTGGAATTACAGGCATGAGCCACCGCGCCCGGCAAGTGAACGTATTTCTATTGCAAATCCCCATTGTGCTGAGTGGTAGAAACTTGATTTCATTTGATTCTAGGTCATCTCATCTCAGGCAGTTCGGTTCTTTCTTTACTCTTTTTCAAGGTTGTATCAGTTCCAAGGTCCAGGAAGAAGGGCCTCCGATCCTCTGGGTGCACCTGTTTCTGTTGCGTCTTCTGAGATACACGTGATCGCCGCAGCACTTGGTAATTAATTCACGGCGATTGATGCTTCTTCCTTTCTTTGACTAGCTCGAGGGTCAGTTCTGGCTGAGCTGCTCCCAAGCCACTCTGGAGACACAGGAAAATCCTGTAGTATAAAAATACAAAATGCAACCGGGCGCAGTGGCTCACGCCTGTAATCCCAGCACTTTGGGAGGCCGAGGCGGGTGGATTACAAGGTCAAGAGATCGAGAACATCCTGGTCAACATGGTGAAACCCCGTCTCTACTAAAAGTACAAAAAATTAGCTGGGCATGATGGCACGTGCCTGTAATCCCAGCTACTCAGGAGGCTTAGGCAGGAGAATTGCCTGAACCCAGGAGGCGGAGGTTGCGGTGAGCCGAGATCGTGCCATTGCACTCCAGCCTGGGTAACAAGAGCAAAACTCCGTCTCGGGGGGAAAAAAAAATACAAAATGTGACCGGGCGCAGTGGCTCATACCTGTAATCCTAGCACTTTGGGAGGCCGAGGAGGGTAGAACACAAGGTCAAGAGATCTAGACCATCCTGGTCAACATGGAGAAACCTCGTCTCTGCAAAAAATACAAAAATTAGGTGGGTGTGGTGGTGTGCACCTGTAGTCCCAGCTACTAGGGAGGTTGTGGCAGGAGAATTGCTTGAACCAGAGAGGTGGAGGTTGCAGTGAGTCAAGATCACACCACTGCACTCCATCCTGGCCACAGAGCGAGATCCCAACTCAAAAAATATATATATATATGTAAATATATATATAAATATATGTATAGATATATATTTATATATAAATATTTGTATATATCATAAATATATATATATATTTTTGCATGGCCCAGATATTGTTAGTAACCATGATGTGTTTATAAAGTATGAATATAACTTTTAGTTAAACTTGATCTGATATAGTTATAGATTCACATACACTTGTCGGAAATAATAAGGATCTCATGTGCCCTTTACCCAATTTTCCCCAGTGGTAATGCCTTGCAAAACTGTAGCATTGATGCCACTACCATGGTATTGGCATTGATGCAGTCAAGATAAATATTTCCATCCCCCCAAGAATCTCTCTGTCACCCTTTTAGAACTCTACTCACTCTCCCCTTGATCCCTGGGGGTTCTTTTCTCATCTGGGAGAACCATTCTGTTCTCACTTTCTATAACTTAGCAGATGCTCCCTGGATAATCCCCACTGACAGCTTCCTCCTAAGCATTCTCAGACACCACCCCAGGTTATGAGGTGGATGGGGGGTTGGAATACCTCTTGATACCTTCTGAGGTTGGAAATCCGGGTGCCAGTTGGGTTTGTGAGGCGCGGATGAGCGTGGCCGCGGTTTTGCAGTGTTCGGCTGGAGCAGAGAGACTCTTGTTCCGTTGCGTTTTGTTTTGTTTTGTTTTTGCCTTGCCAGCAGCCCCTTTTCTAGCGTTTTGGTTACACAGAGTGAGCTTTTGCTGGGGCTCTGTTGTCTGTGTGCCCTTTGACATTTATAGCTTTTCAGCTTCTGGAATAGAGGAGGTGAAAATAAAACACAGACAACTCACTCCCACGGCATTCCCTGGGCTCCCAGGTTCCTAAGCCCTCTGCCTTTTCTCTCCACCTTTCAGTGTCTCCTCGTGCTATTGTTATATGTCATGTTAAGGTATTTTTTTTTTTTAATTCAGGGTCTTGCTCTGTCGCCAGGCTGGAGTTCAGTAGTGCAATCTCGGCTCACTGCAACCTCTACCTCCCAGGTTCAAGCAATCCTCTTGCCTCAGCCTCCTGAGTAGCTGGGATTCCTGCTAATTTTTGCATTTTTGGTAGAGATGGGGTTTTGCTGTGTTGCTCAGTCTGGTGTCAAACTCCTGGGCCCCCCAAATGATCCTCTTACCTTAGCCTCCCAAAGTACTAGGATTTATTTGCACTTAGCAGAAGGAATAGGAAATAGTTCATCTTCCTGAAAAGTCCCAATTTCTGTGTTTTATGTATAAATATAGATGTTAAATAATGGTAAGTATGTTCAAGGTACTCTGCACTAATGATGTCCTCACTGTCTGGGCAGAGGAGGGAAGGTGGCACTCTATACACAGTGCCTCTTCTGATGGACTTCTAGACCCCAGTGGCTACGCCAACACCCAGGACATGGTGACCACCTGTGACTCTTTACTGCATTGATGTACCAGACCTGCACAACCATGGGAACACCATGGGGGTATCTTACAAGGCAAGAAGGAGGAAGGAGACTAACACCGGTGAATAGAAACAATTACTTTACTTTAAATGAACATTTAATTGTATAGCAATTTTAGCTTTACCACAAACGGAGAAGACAGTACAGACCCCGCACTCAGTTTGACCCTTTACTAGCATTTTAAATTACAGTGATACATTTATCCAAAATAATGGACGAATGTTGGTACACTATCATTAACTACAGGCAGGCCATCAGTTTTTTTCTCCTCTTTTAAATGTAATGACATTTTTCTGTGCCAGGATTCCATCTAGAATGTCACATGTCATTTAATAGCCCCATCTCCTTAGGCTCTTCTTTGGTGTGACGGTTTCTCAGACTTTTCTCGAGTTTGATGACCAGTTTGGAGGAGTACTGGTCAGTAACTATAGAATGTCCCTGAATGGGGGAAAAAGCCCTGAGGTTTTTTATGGCTATGGGTTTCAGAGGAAGAAGATCACAGAGGTAGAGCGCCATTCTCATCACATCATACCAGAGGTGCACTCTCCCACGTGATCCACGTGACTTATGACTGATGGCTGTCGATAGAGTCTTTAGTTCCCGACCATAAAGTTATCCTTTGTTCTCAATCTCGCTGCTTTACGATTGGGAACAAGTCATTGTGAGCAATCTACACACACGGAGTAAAGAGTTCTGCTATGTGAGGATGCAGTGTCTGCACTTTTTATTTTTTATTTTACTTTAGTTCTGGGATACATGTGCAGAACGTGCAGGTTTGTTACATAGGTATACATGTGCCATGGTGGTTTGCTGCACCTATCAACCCATCATCTAGGTTTTAAGCCCTTCATGCTTTAGGTGTTTTCCCTAATTCTCTCCCTCCCCTTGCCCCCCGTCCCCTGACAGGCCCTGGTGTGTGATGCTCCCCTCCGTGTCCTTGTGTTCTCGTTGTTCAACTCCCACTTATGAGTGAGAACATGTGGTGTTTGGTTTTCTGTTCTTGTGTCAGTTTGCTGAGGATGATGGCTTCCAATCCATGTCCCTGCAGAAGACATGAACTCATTCTTTTTTATGGCTGCATAGTATTCCATGGTTTGTATGTGCCACGTCTCTTTATCCAGGCTATCATTGGTGGGCATTTGAGTTGGTTCCAGGTCTTTGCTATTGTAAATAGTGCTGCAATAACATTCATGGGTGTGTCTTTATAGTAGAATGATTTATAATCTTTTGGGTATATACCCAGTAATGGGATCTAAGGAGATTTATTTTTCCTATTTATTAATTAACCAATCATGTATTTATATCAGGATAAACTCATGGACATTTATTTTGTAATGTAGCTAATAGTCCAATACATATTTATTTATTTTTTCAAATGTTCCCAATCTTGCACATTGAGAACACATTCAGTTGGCTCCTGTGTTCTTCCCACATGCCGCCATTGTGTGTGTGTGTGTGTGTGTGTGTGTGTGTGTGTATGTGAGCACTTCCTCAGCTTCTGAAACTACAAAATGCTCAAGGCTTGTCTTGCTCTGTTCAGGCTGCTATAACCAAATACTTTAAACTGCGTGGCTTATGCATAGATGATAAACACTTACTTCTCAAAATCTCAGAAGCTGAAAGTCCAGAACCAGAGCACTGGTAGATTTGGTGCATGGTGAGGGCTGGCTTCCCCATTCACAGATGGCATCTTCCCTGCTGTGCCCTCACATGGAGGAAGGGGAGAGAAATCTGTCTGCGCCTTCTTTAGAATGTTGCTAATCTCATTCAAGAGGGCACCACCCTCATGGTCTAGCCCAACATCCTAATACCATTACCTTGGGAGTGAGGGGTGCAGCGTGTACATTTCAAGAGACCTGAAATACTCACCTTATGGTGAGGCTCATCTTCTGTGTTTCCTGCACAAGTCCTAGAATTTGCCATTTCTCCAAGGACCTTTGCTTTTTTTAAATTTTTTTAATCTTGGTGCTAGGTAAGCTCATTGCAGCTAAATACAAATAACTATCTGGCTACTTTCCTACCAGTAAAGAGAGGAAAGTGATAGAAAAATGACCTATAACTTTGAAGGTACCACAGGAATCTAACATTTAAAGAATAACCTCCTTTTGTTGGGTACATACACATTTAGTATTATTACATCTTGGAGAATGGAGAGTGGACACTCGATCGCTACATAACATGCTTCTTTATCACTGATAATCATCCTTGTTGTGAAGACTGCTTTGTCTGAAATTAATATAGCTAGACCAGTTTTCTTTTGATTCATGGTAGCATGATGTATCTTTCTCATTTCTTTACTTTTAACCAGAGTCTTCATAGTTAAAGTGGGTTACTTGTAATGAAGATACAGCTGGATCTGGATTTTACTTGTTCCACTCTGCTGAATTTTGTCGCTTAATGAATACATCGAGATCATTCACATTTAAAGTGAGTTTTGATGCCATTGGATAAATATAAACCATCATTTTAACCATTTTCTGTACATGGCGTTTGTTCCTTGTTTCCTCTCTTGTTTTTTGCCTTTTCTTGTTTTTGCTTTGCATTGTATTTGATTCCATTTGATCTCCTCTGAATTACACTTAAAAAATTTTTAGTGGTTACCCTGGAGTTTACAATATACATTTTAACTAATGTAAATTAACTTTCAGGTTACTTTCTACCACTTCCTATATTATGCAAGTACCTTATAACAGAGTATTCCCAATCCCTTCGTCCTATCCCTCAGGAAACTGATATGATTCATCTTAGCTGTTTACATTCTGTGATTGACCATTACAGTGTTACTACTATGGGTTTAAACAGTTATGTTTTCAATCAATTAACAATAGGAAAAATAACATTTTATTCCCCTTCCCGTACGCCTCCTCTGATGTACTTCATTTTTCTATGTAGTTTCCAGGGTCTACCTTATAGCATTTTCTTTCTGACTGAGTCAAGCGTTTTCACATTTCTTGCAGGGAAGATGAGCCAGGGATGAATTCCCTCAGGTTTTCGTTTGTCTGAGAATGTCTTTACTTTTCTTTCACTGTTGAAAAAGTCTTTCACTGGACATAGAAGTCCAGGTTGATTTTTTACTTTCAGTGCTGTAAATATTTCATACAATCCTCTTCTTTCTTGCGGGGCGTCTGATGAGAAGTCTACTATCACTATTTTTCTTGTACTTCCGTAGGTAAGGTAAGATGCCCAGCCTCTCACTTGGGCTTCTTTCAATGATTTTTTTTTAATTTTTAGTTTTCTGTAATTTGAATGCAATTTGTCTATTTTATGTATGTGTGTATGTATGTGTATACATGTATACATGTATGTATGTATGTATTATTCTACTTGGTGTTTTCCGAGTTTCCTGGATGTCTGATTTGGTGCCTGTCATATATTTTGGAGAGTTCTAAGCCATTTTTACTTCAAGTGTTTCTTCTGCCCCACTATCCCTTTCACACCCTTCTGGTATCCCAATTATGCAGATGTTACAATTTTTGAAATAGTCGCACAATTCCTGAATTTCCTGGGGTTCTTTGTTGTTTTTGTTTTAATAGTTTTCTTTTTACAAATCCATCAATTTTTCATATTTCTTGACCTATTTTCAAGCTCAGTGGTTTTTTCCCTTGGTCATATGAACTCTACTGGCAAGCCCAGTGAAGATATTCTTCATTTCTTCTATAGTGTTTTTGATTTCTAGCATTTTCTTCTGTTTATTTCCTTCTTTCTGTTCACACGACCCATCTGTTCCTGTGTGTGTTCCACAGTTTCTCTTACAGTCCTTAATGCATTCATCATAGTTCTTTGATATTATCTGTTTAACGACTCCAGTGTGTGTTACATATTTGAGTCTTTTTCTGATGATTTTTTTCTCTTCAGATCATGTTTCCCTTACCTTTTGTCATAGCTTCTAAATTTTTGTTGCCTTGAATACTAGGAGCTGAGGAAAAGAGACCTTTGTTGTGATGACAGTTGATGTCCGTCTGGTTAGGCGCTGGACTGTGTTAAATGCTAAATGCTTGCCGTAGCTCTGGTGCCAGAGGTTTTACGTTCTTTACCGTTCTTGCTCCTGTGTCCTTTTCACCCTGGGTGTTCCTAAACACTCTGTCTCATAAAGGTCTATGGCTTGCAGCTCTTCCAGCTGCAGTGCCTTGCTCTTGTACCGGAGGCTGGTAGGCGTGCTGCTAGGCTGTACAGGGGAATCCTTCTATAACTTCCCTGTGTCTCCAGGCTGTAACATTCAGGAGTATTTCTTTAAGCCTACGGCTACCGATGTCCCCCCTGCCCTCTGCTCCCTTTCATGACCTCCAGAGTTTCCACTCCATTTCTCTGAACCCCTCCCCTTTGATGACTACCCATTTTTCCCTTCCTATGTGAGTCCTGAAGAGAGGTGCTGTGGTGGTGGGAGAAACGTCCTTCCCCAGGTAGGACAAAGCTCTGGTAATCTTTTCAACTGGAGAGTAGCCCTTTGTTGTGGAGACAGCTCTAGGCTTATTTCGCCATCGTTATTCTTCCTCTTGCCCTGCTGTGGCCATTGCAGGTTCTTTTGAATCCTCACGATGGCAAACTAGTGGGGTTCTTTGGAGATAAAGCCCATGAAAGTGTGGGGTCTCCCTAAAACCATGATCCCCAGGGGTTTCTCACTTCCCTGCTAGTTCATGTCCAGATTTCCCCAGTTCATCAAAATCCCCACTAAACTGGCTGGGTACAGTGGGTGGCTCACACCTGTAATCTCAGCATTTTGGAAGGCCAAGGAGGGTGGATCACTTGAGGTCTGGAGTTTGAAACCAGCCTGGCCAACATGGTGAAATCCAGTCTCTACCGAAAATACAAAAATTAGCCAGGCATGGTGGCATGCATCTGTAGCCCCAGCTACTCAGGAGGCTGAGGAGGGAGAATCGCTTAAACCCAGGAGGTAGAGGTTGCGGTGAGCTGAGACCGCACCACTGCACTCCAGCCTGGGTGACAGAGTGAGACTCTGTCTTAAAAAAACAAAACAAAAAAAACCTCTGAAGTGATCCTACCAGTTTATGGTTCTAGAGGCTTCTGCTCCAGGTGGGAAGAACTTGGCTGTGGCTCTATCGATTTATCTGTGTCTCCAGATTTGGGGATTGAAGTTTGTTTGTAAATCTCAGCTCTCTGAAGGGTCTAAGAATAGTCCCTGATTTTCAGTTTTCCCAGCTTTGCTTTGTTGTAAGGATGGGAGTGATGATTTCCAAACTCTTTACATGTTGGAACTGAAACAGGTCCCCTTCCTTTATGTTTTGAAAGAAGGCCTTAAAATCCAAATGTAGCCTGAAGTTGATTCAAGGAGCAGCTGTTTCCGTGCAGGGAATCCCAGATCCCTTATGTGCGGAGCGTGGTCCGAGGCATCACATTCAGGAAAGCGTGGAGAGTGGCAAGTGACGGGGTGGGTTGGTGGGGGTTACCCCTCCTTTGGCAGCTGCTTGAAGACTCTTCTTCTTTCTCTTTTGACTGGGGTGAACGAAGCTGCCAGAATCACGTCATTCCTAAAATGACTTCCCCGGTGCTTCACTTGAGGACGATGAAGTGGGCTGGTTCTGTCAATGGAAAGATCCCAGCTAGAATAACTACCGTGCTTTCGGCAGCAGGCAGTTGGAAGCTCTGACTCAGGGTCATTTGAATAATGGGGGAATTCTCTTTTTTTCACATATGAAGAGCTGTTAAGATCTAAGGACGACTACAAAGTTGGCTGATTGAGGAGCTAAACAATGTCATTCCGGATGCAGGTTTTTTCCATCTGCTCTCCTGGCTGTAGCAAAGTTTCTAATCAAATTCTAGTTCCTCTGCTCCTTGAAAGATGATTTCTGACGGCAAACAGAGCTATGGCTTTTATTATTCTCTCTCTCTCATACACACTCAAACACACACACACACACACAGAGACAGAGACACAGACAGAAGACAGAGAGACAGAGATGCACCGACACCCTCACTGCAGTTCTGCACTGTAGGTTGGCCCAAGCAGGATGGAGGCAACTGACTCCATCCTCAGCTCAAGGAACAGGGCTTTAATTGTACCTGACTTGTCATTCCCAAGGCAAATGCTATTGGTGCAGGTATGAACCCATGACCGAGGTTGACCCAAACAGGATGAAGGCGAGGGCTAAGAAGGCAAGCAAGCAAACATGATGCTGTTTCTTAGTAACGGCTGTGTTGTTAAGAAGCACCTAGGTGAACTGGTGTCAACCTAGGTCGTGGGTTTATACTTGCCCCAAAAGCATTTGCCTTGGGAATGAGAAGCAGTGTGCACTTAAAGCCCTATTCCTTGACCTGAGGATAAAGTCAGCTTTTCCTAAACCTGTAAGGAGTACCTTGAATAAAATCAGAGCTGTATTAGGAAGAAAAGGGATTCTGATGCAGGGCAGGCACTACCCGTGCCCACCAGTGCTGACAAGCGCAGGGCAGGCGTTACCCGTGCCCACCAGTGCTCGCAAGTGCAGGGCAGGCGCTACCCGTGCCCACCAGTGCTGGCAAGCGCAGGGCAGGCGCTACCCGTGCCCACCAGTGCTGGCAAGCCTGGCCCACTGCCTGGTCCCCAGAAGGTGCTCAGTAGTTAGAAGACAAAAGAATGAGTCCATCGTCTCATCTTATTTCTCTAAACCCCATTCCCATTCCTGTCACCTTCCCCATGCTCTGCTCTGCTCTGCCCACTCTGTAGTCCATCATTCTGTGGTCACTGTCACAGGGCTGTCTACTCATGTTCCCCTGACGGGCCACTATGAAGAGACTCCCAGCCTCCTCATCAAGCTGCAGGAAGACTCATTTATGGTGCAGAAGAGGAGGCAGAAGGTGGACATGTTCCCTGCACTGCTGAAAACACATCCAGTTCTTAGCCCGTACTGCAATTTCCATGGCCCAATGTCTAAAGTAAAGAAATGCCATGTTTCCGGAATGATTTCCAGAAAGGAGTGGATTCTTTCCTGTGATGGTTAATGTTGAGTGTCAGCTTGATTGGACTGAAGGATGTGAAATATTGTTCCTGGGTGTGTCTGGGAGGGTGATGCCAAAGGAGATTAACGTTTGAGTCAGTGGGCTTGGGCTAGGAAAGGCCTGCCCACACTTAGTCTGGGTGGGCACCATCTAATCAGCTGCCAGTGCGGCTAGAATAAAGCAGGCAGGAGAATATGGACAGACTAGACTTGCTGAGTCTTCTGGCTTCCATCTTTCCCCTTCTGGATGCTTCCTGCCCTTGAACATCGGACTCCAAGTTCTTCAGCTTTAGGACTCTCGGACCTTCAACCGCAGACTGAAGGCCGCACTGTCAGCTTCTCTACTTTTGAGGTTTTGGGACTCGGACTGGCTTCCTGGCTCCTCAGCTTGCAGATGGCCTGTTGTGTGGAACCTCACCTTGTGATCGTGTGAGTTAATACTCCTTATTAACCATCTGTTATGTACACATCTATCATCTCAGTTCTGTCCCTCTAAAGAACCCCGAGTAACACATTTCCTGACTCCAAAATTCATTCCAGACCCACATAACCACCTCAAATTATCTTCCAGAAGGGACAGGCTTCTGTGGTTATAGCTGTCTCTGACAGCTATTCCCTTACAACAGTGGGGAATAGTCATAAATAAAGGCAGGCACAGCCTCTAAACCCCGTACTAATGACAAATCAGAAGCCAGCAAGCCAGCAAACCCTGATGTTTTTCTTAATAATATGCATTTGGAGTGAGTTGAGTATAACTGTGTGTGTATTAGCATACACAGGGTTTGATTACACTTTTCAGTATTACCCATTATAAAAATTTGGACACAAGTTCAATCTGTAATAATCACAATTTAAAAATATCAATATTCATGCCAGAGCTAATATCCATGTTCAAACAATCAAGGATTATAAATATATTACTAAGGCCTGTAAAAGATCATTTTATGTTATGTGTCTGAATAATTTGAAAGCAGGAATTTTTATTTTTCTTTTGAAGTAAGAAAAATGTACCTCAAAGTTATTTCTTTTAAACTATTATTACCATCTTGCACCATTTATTAGACATATGTGTTCCTATCATCGAAGATCTTTTTTGGAGCGTTTATGCTCCCAGCTCAAATATGTATAGGTTTCAGGCTTGAGATGACTTATTTCTATTTGCTTTTAATCTCCTTATGCAATGTCTCAAATGTACCACAAGTTATTATGAATGGCTTGGAGTTGAATTATGTCGAGGTGCCACATCGCTCTTGATTGCCTGCATTTGATGAGGTTATTAAAACAGCAGAAAAATAAATTACCATAGCAACAAAAACATAAATTCATAGCCTGTTTCATAATCTTAGGCCTGAAAATAATTGCACAGCTCTTAACAGCTCAGGCATGATGTAATGCAAACACTTAGCTGAGTCATGCACTATGCAGAAATCCATCACAGTTCACTGGTATTGAATTTTTGAAAAAGTCAACCTTGCAGCCTTGAGCCTGGGCCATTTCTTTCTAACCTTGGAAGGCCCAAGGGTGTGCACAGTTAACTCACCTCCGTGGCATGTCTAGGGACCTGTCATGAACAAGGGCTTGCTGAGAGTCATTTGTATGGCCAATAAAAGCCACCACTTTAAAAAAGCATATTCTCTTCTACTTACACATTTCATGTTTCCCCCATAAGCAATGCCGTCTTTGTCCCCAAAGTAATATACACATATCAACGGGAGGGAAAAACAAGACCATTTTTAAACAGAGGGGGGATAGAACTGTTATAAGTTTCATAAATAAAACATATGCCTAGAAATTCTGCAAGACATCAGTATATTGTGGGTTATCTTATCTTTGATTGACAGGCTATGTAATTTGCTTGTGGCTTTAATTGATAACTGCCCAGAGATAAAAGTGAAAGGGTGCACCTGTGTCCTTACATGGTATTTTATTAGCAGCTCAACTGTCATCACAAGAGTAAGTGCATTTTTTATAAAGCATGCTGTGCTGTCCTGGGAGGCAGCAGGAAAACTTAAGAAGAGATCTGTTTGATGCTGATTCTTTTCTCTGGCTCTAGAGTTAGTTCTGCATTTGGTCTCTCCATTGGTGGTTCTGAACAGGGTTAATGTTATGCAATGAATAAGCATGACTCTTTTCTGGAACTTATTCCGCATCAGCATTTAAACTATTTTAATTTTATATTCTGATACTTGGGAACCAGGAGGATTAATACAGTGTTAGAAACTCATGATCCTACAATACATAAAGTGTTTTGAATCTTCGTGGCATGGTGTAAAGAAAAAGCCAAAGAAAGATATCCATATTCTCCATCATCCTTAGGAGAAAAATTATCGTGATATGCTGTGTAAAGAATTCATTCATTAATTCAATAGTCAATAAATATAAACTGACTCATTCAACAAAGAACACATTTATCAAACACCTACTAACTGACAACACTCTTGTAGGCACCAGGACACAGGCATGAGCCAAATGGACAAAGGCCCGGCTCTCATGGTGCTGGCATCCTGGTGGGGAAAGCGATGACAGGGGCAGGGAGAGCAGTTAGGAGGCGAGGACAACTATCCTGGCAGGAGATAGGGGGATGGCTGGGACAAGGCAGTTAGCTGCAGATGTGGACAATGCATTTCTAAGTCTATTTTGAAGGCAAAGCAATGGCATGTTCTGATGAACCAGATACATGTTATGTGATAAAAAGAGGAGCCAGGATGAATCAGAGGGTTTTAGACCGACTTGATGAATGAATGAATGAGGGAGCATGAGTGAGGTGAGAGGCCTTGCCAGGAGCAGATGGAAGGATGGGTATTCATTTTGGGGCATGTTTTATTAGAGAAACCTCTTAGTGATGTGAGTAGAAATGCCCAGTAAGGATTTATCTTGTGGAGTCTGTAGTTAAGAAGGGAGACCCAAGCTGGACATATCATGTGGCCGATTGTTAATGTACATATATGTGTATATGTGTGTGTGTGTGTGTGTGTGTGTAGTCATATATATGGATATAATATGAATGTGTATACATACTCATATTATATATATTCATATTTTATAAATATGAATTTAGAATTTATATTATGTGTATATATGTATATATACTATGAACTCTAAATTCATATTTTATATATAATAAAATATATATCTATATATACACATATCTGAACATATATTCATGAATTAAATATATACATATATTTATATATCTGTATATACATATATAAAATATGAATTACATATATTCATGGATGTATGAGTATATATATCCAATTATATATATATGTATGATTATATATGGATATATAATTATATCTAATATATTTATAATTCATATTATACTATATAATATAATATATAATGTACTATGAATTTATATATTCCTATATTACATATGGATACTATTATATGTAATATATTCATATATATAATTCATATTATATTATATATTATTATATAATATATTTTAGAGTTAATAGAGACTATATAAAGAACCTGATCTCTGGAGCACTCCTAAATTAAAAGATTGAAAGCTGAGGATAAAAATCAAAGACTAAAATCTCCTTCAGGTGTTGGGTAATTAGAGGAGGAAGAAAATTAAAAGGAAGCATTGTCCTGAAAACTGAGAAGACAGCGTTTCTCCACATGGGAGAAAGTCATCAGCTGAGTCGAGTGCTGGGAGCTGGAGTGAAATGAGAGCTCATGATTTGGACGTGGGCGTTTCTATGCCGGTCACAGCACCTGCCAGCAGCATCAGAAATTGGAAACGGTGCCCTGCTTTGGCAAACCTACCAAACCATCATTTTTAATGTGAACTATCCACCTCAGCAGCCAAAACTAAACAAGAATGCCAAAGGAAAAAAAAAAAAACTAGTATTAACATCTCAGTGCGATATGTGAATGCTCCATGTATATGCTGGTATCCCATTTGTGAACATAATACATGTCAGCAATATGCAAGTGTGATGTGGTCAGTTTTCCTGAGCATTAACCTATGTCTGGCTTTCAATCCCAGCTCTGCCACCTGCTTCCTCTTTGAACCTGGGCAGGTAACTTAAACCCTCCAAACCCCTTCTCACACTTATTACACTATACTTGGACCATACACACAGTCCTTGAATCATGGGAATTTTGTGGATAAAAGTGAGTTAATATATGAGAAATGATAAGGTATGTTGTGGTATTAAATACTCAGTGAGTGCTAGCTTCAGTTGTTTTAACTATTATCATTTCACTTAATAATCATTATTATGATATATTTATTTATTTTCGAGACAAGGCCCTGCTCCGTTGCCTGGGCTGGAGTGCAGTGGTGTGATCATAGCTCACTGCAGCCTTGAACTCCTGGGCACGTACAATCCTCCCACCTCAGCCCCCCAAGTAGCTGGGACTACAGGCATATGCCAGCATACCTGGCTAATTTTTTTATTTTTTGTAGAGACAGAGTCCCTCCATGTTGTCCAAGCTAGTCTCAAACTCCTGGGCTCAAGTGATTCTCCCGCCTTGACCTAAACACGGGGATTACAGGCAGAGGCACTGTGCCTGGACCAATTATTATTATTATTTATCAATGCATTTGAGATGACCTGGTGGGGTTCTTGACTGATCACAATAGTGAAAACAATACTGGGAACTGAATTCATCAGGCCTAGCTTTGTACCTGCATTTCAGCTTGTTCTGCACATCAGGGATCGTAAGTCATAGTTCTCCTTGACGATCTATTGACCATTTTAGGAATTCCATGTGAAAAGACGATTGCAAGGCCCCCATAGGCTCTTCCTACTTTCTCTCTTACATAATCAGGCATCCACTCTGGCCACCAGAGGCACAACACAAATAGAGAGCCACGGGGCTCTGCCCACACTGGGCCCGCTGGAGAAAGAGCAAATGGAAACCAATAGGGTCCACATCTCCCCAAGGACTTGCTGAAACTGTCACCCTCAGTGGGACCCCTACAGACCCTTTAAATTCCTCTATGGCCGTGTTTCATTGCCTGGTGCAAAGCAGGAAATGAGAAGATGAGGAGAAGGGCACGGAGAAAAGGCAAGAGGAGGTTTCATTCATTCAGCCCTGCCTTTTTTTCATTCTATCCTTTCTCACTCCTGACCCTCTTCCTCTCCTGTGATCTCCTCTTCTGAGAGCTTGGTTTATGAGACAGAAGAAGAAAGGAGAAGACACAGAAGGCAGAAAACTGCAGTCTGTCATGCCCTGAAAAAGAGGTTTGGGGGTTGGGCTCCAAGGCTGACCTGTTTTATTTATTATTTTTAAAATTTATATTTATTATTTTTCTTTTCTAGAGACAGAGTCTCTCTCTCACCCAGCCTGGAGTGCAGTGGTGCAATCTCAACTCACTGCAACCTATGTCTCAGGGGTTCAAGTGATTCTCCTGGCTAATTTTTTTTTTTTTTTTTTGTATTTTTAGTGGAGACAGGGTTTTGCCATGTTGCCCAGGCTGGTCTTGAACTCCTGATCTCAGGCCACCCGCCAACCTCAGCCTCCCAAAGTGCTGGGATTATAGTCGTGAGCCACCGCGCCTGACCCGACCTGCTTTAGTGCAAACCCAGGCTCCAGTCCTTTTTCATTTTGTGAACGTGTTCCTCCTCTCTTTGCCTCAGTTTTCTTAGCTGTAAAATGGTATCAGTGAAAAGATTAAATGTGTGCAGACAGCATCAGCGGTACGTGACCGGGCATAGACGTGGTCCACTGTGGACTTGAATGTACGTGACCGGGCGTAGACGTGGTCCACTGTGGACTTGAATGTACGTGACCGGGCGTAGACGTGGTCCACTGTGGACTTGAATGAACAGACACCTCCCAACTGTGAGACGCCTTTCTGCAGACTGCATATTCGAACAGGGAGTGTTCACCTGCTTGTTCCAGGAACTGTATATTGGGAGTCCCAGCACGGGCGTAGCACCCAACTTGCCCTTGTGTCAGTGGCAGTCCATGTTACCTTTGCCTCCTCACTAAGCCTGCAGAATGAATGCCCATTTTATGAATCAGGAGGCTGAGCTGAGAAAGAAAGATGGACAACATTGTATTTGAGAGCTTGGGACCAAGGTTCAAATTCTGCCACTCTCAGGCTGTGTGATCACAGGCAGCTTACTTGACTTCTCTGAGTCTCCATTTTTCCTTTTGCAGCATGTCACTTGCTGTGCCACAGTAAGGATTACATGAGAAAACACATGTGAAAGCTCAGTCTAGATTCTGACACACACCAATGCCTAGTTATTCTCAGTGACTGTTGTCCCTGATCAACACATGGTTTTGGAGCAAGTCTTCACCCCACCTCATTCATTGACTCTTTGGTAGGTGGGCCGGGGACCCAGGAGGTCTGGTTTTAGAAAGGAGGGGTCTAGTGAAGGAGGTTTTAGACACACATCAGATAGATGAGAGAAGGTAAAAATCCGACCATCTGTTAATACCTGTGAGTGTTCAGCAGACACTGTATAGAATATGTATTAATGGATATTTCCCATAAAATGGATATTTTCCCAAAAAATGATAAAATTCTGACCTCTGTCAAGGTATAAAATAAGTATATTATTTCACTTATTCATAAGGGACCAGTTAAACTGTAAAATGAAGAACCCAATAAGCAGTTCAAAGGAAAAATCAAAGCCAAATTTATATGAAATGACATTATATTGAAATGAATTTACAAACAGATATGAAGCTGATTTTGTCCATGGGGGAGAAGGAAGTTAATTGAATCTCCACTGGAAACAATTTATTTTCTTATCTACAAAAAAAAAAGATGAAAATGATACTTTGCCATTGTTATCAGTCATCTACAATTTACAGATTATAAAACAGCTCAAAGGCAAAGTTGCACGAGGATCAGATAATCTGGATGATCGCACTAAGCCAGGAGTTGGCAAACGAAGGCAGCAGGCCACATTGGCCTCACCAGTTTTTGCACATAAAGCTTTATTGGAACACAGCCATGCTCCTTTGCTTATTCGTTGTCTCTGGCTGCCCTCACATACAATGCAGAGTTGAGGAGTTGTGTAAAAGACTGTGCTGTCCCCAAAGCCTTCAGTGTTGACTCCTTGGTTCTTTATGGAGTGTGGGTGCTGACTATGGCTCTAAACAAGGCGTGGCTTTCCACTGAAGCACTTTCTTTATTCTACAAAGGGAAAAGAGAAGGACCGATTGGAAGGAAAAGATGACACCGTATGATGGGTTGATGGGGCCAAGTGCTATTTCTTCTGAGACAACCAAATGCATCTCAGGGTCCTGGAGGCGAAGCGTGTCTTCTGCAGCAGCCACTTTGGTTTTCATGTAAATATCAAACATGCAGTTTGAAAAAAGGTCCCCAGGGACTTTACTGCAAATAAACGCAGTAGGCACAGGGCTGTCGGGCTGGGCTCCCTCAAGGAGAAAGCCTGGATGCTTTAGAATCAGTGATAAGCTTTCACACATGAAGGCAGGCGCAGAGATAGGTTGACCATCCAAGGTCAAGTCTCAGTTGTCCTGGACATTTGCCTTTGATCTGGCACCGGAAGGGGCTGTAGCTCTCCACCCTCCCCTCCCTGCAGGATTTCACGTGGTGCCAGTTTTCCTCATCTTGAGTTTGTTAGAAAGCCAATAACAGGAATTCACTCTCTTCTTAGCATGAATATTGACTGGATTCACAATGCTCCTTTTTGGGAGGAAAATAAAATATATTTTGATTCGGGAACACAACACAGCAACCATTGTTCAAAAGTTGACCTTACACACCAGAGCAAATGTACTTCAGGCCACTCAGCCACACACTGAAATGTAGTTAAAATGGCAAACTTTATGTTATGTATGTTTTACCACAATAAAGGAATTAAAAAATAAACCTGTGTCCTTTAGTCATAGTGTGAAATAATATGAGTATTTCAGTGACAAACGTGATTTAGTTGAGTTATAAACTCTTTACCTTAAGATCTATGGACAGTAATATTTTTCAAAAAAATCTTCCATGACTGAGGATATATTGTAAGAAAATTACACTTTTGAGGTATTATATTTGAAGGGTTGCTGTTACAGGTATTATTTTGGTTACCCTTTTGGAAGGGGTATGAAGAATGAATTAAATTCCACATTCTGAGGGAACAATACAGCATTCAGAGACTCAGTCATGTTGGCATGGGTGATGAGAGCTGGGATTGTCTTGGGTCGGAGGGGCCTTTACCTCCTGGGGAATGAATATTCTCTCATTGGCCGGAAACCGGTTTGGTAATTAAATGCTCACCCCATCTGCTCACGGCTTTCAAAGAAAAATAAAAAGGCTCCATCTCAGACAGTCTGGAGCTTTCAATCCACAGCTGAAAATGTGGGTTAAATTGTAAATAGCCCAGGGACCTTCCAAAGAGCTAGCCCGATTAATACAGCAGGAAGCAATGAGGAACCTGAAATTCAAGGAGCCGAAGCAGAGAAACTCCCATGGTGAAATCTGCCATCTGGCCAACAAGATTCTGTCTTGTCCATGGAAACAAATATCAGTTATTGACGACTTACAGGTTATAAAAGAGCTCAGAGGTCATGGGCAAGCACTTTTCAATAAGATCAAGAGCTCTCAATTCAATGAAAAACAATATTACAATAGTCACACGGGAAGAAGGAAGACATGAGCAGTGAGGAAGCTGTCAAAAAATGGCAGGTTATTTTTTGTTCTGTTTTTGTCTCTTGAATGCATGTTTCACTTTTCGTTATACAGAGCACTTTGACTTACTTTGGGGAATCATGCACCCCTATTGCACGTGTTTCATCGAGATGTCCTGACCTGCGAGCTCAGTGTATCACCATCTGCAGTCAACAGAATGCTCCCTTTGTGGAGGTATCATGTTGAACAAAGTGACAGAAACACGCAAGATATTTGGAACCTAATCATTTATCAATGCCTCCTTGAAGATAAAGTCAGATTGTTCTTCATTCCTAGGCCCTGTCCATGAAATAGCCAAACTCTAAAATATTTGAAGGGATTTATCCTGAGCCGAATGTGAGGACCATAACCCATGACACAACCCCGGGTCCTGAGGACATGTGCCCAAGGTGGTTGGATTACAGCTTGGTTTTATACATTCTATGGAGACATAAGACATTCATCAGTACATGGAAGGTATATATTGGTTTGGTCCAGAAAGGTCTGACAAGTGGAAGCAGGGAGCCTACAGGTCACAGGTAGATTCGAAGATTTTCTGATTGGCGGTTGGTGGAAAGAGTTGTTATTATTTGAAGACCTGGAATCAGTAGAAAGGAGTATCTGGGTGAAATAAGAGGTTGTGGAAACCACGGTTCTTATGATGTAGATGAAGTCTTATAGATGGCCGCCCCCAGAGGCAGTAGATGGCAACTGTTTCCTAGTCAGTCCTTTAAAAGCCATTAGGCTCTCAGTTAATCTCTTCAGGATCAGAAAATTACCTGGAAAGAAAAGAGGATTCTGTACAGAATGTAGATTTTCCCCATAAGAGATAGTGTTACATGGGCATTTCAAAATATGTCAAATAAATATTTTAGGGTAAAATACTTCAATTTATTTCAGGGCTTAGTGTCTGTCATATGATGCTATACTAGAGTCAGGTTGGAATCTGGCATCTTATCTATAAAGCATCTGTTCTGTCAGCCTTAGGAACTCCGTTTTATTGCTGGTCAGTTGCGCCTGGTCTTTAAAGGAAGGTCAGTATAATTAGGCCTGTCCAAACACCCCTTCCCATCATGGCCTGACCTACGTCCTCAGGTTTCTTTTTAATGCCCTGGTCAGAGGGATCCATCTGGTTGGCGGAGGGAGCTGAGAATTTTATTTTTGGTTTACAACCCCCAGTGATTTCTTTCTGAGTTCCTTCTCTGGTCTTCGTCAGGGTCGTCTATGCGCCAAAAATGCCTCATCCCTCAGATTTTCTGCCTTCAGTGAAACCCAGGCCAGCTCTCTGCAAGTGGCTCTACCTCTGTAGATTTTTCTTCTCTCCTTCCTGTCTCCAGCCTCTCAGTTCTGACATCACACGTGGCTCACTACATTAGTGTTGGAAAGTCGCCCAGCTTTGGTCTGCTGCTGATGGAGTCTTACAGATGATAGCAATAGATCCACATTTGTCCTTCAGCATGCCATGTTTCCTTCCCCTTCCAGGTTTCCTAGTGTTACTGAGCACGTGGGCTTGCTGCTGGATGCACGTGGAAGCCATCGCTATGGCACCGGCTTTTGAAAACAGAAAGGCTTCATTGCGAGGCCAGCAGAAGGAGACGGGAGGTGCAGCTCAAATCTGTTTCTCTGATTAGGGGTCTAGGGCAAATTTTCAGGAGAGAAAGTATTTGGGAATGTTATCCTTTTTGATCGCAGAACTTTAAATCTGGCCATTTATAGTCAAGGAACGTTGAAGTGGAGTTTAGTTTCTGATCTGGGCCAACAGTCCCCTTACCTTTGAAAGGGTTCATGTTCCTATTATTTCTAATCTTCTTGGTGCCCCAGGGAGAAAGTATTAGTTGCAGGTATTTTTAGAGGATAAATCTTTCTCTATTGTGCATGCTTGGGCTCCATGACTTACAGTTTGGGCTCTGTTACCTACCAAGTAACTTAGCATTCTGTGATCAAGAGGGTAGGCCCAGTTTGGGCTGGTCCTGCAGTTACACTGGTGTGTACAGCAGCTGCACTCTCAGGCCTCCCTTCTCCTCCAGCTCCCTGTGTTCAAAAGTCAGCCAGTCCTCGGAATGATTCTATAATCACAAGTTTCTGGAGCTCCTGGGCACTTAGCTGCATCTATGTACATACTCCCGCTGTGTAAAACATCTCCCTCCCATGAGGAGCGAGCATGCGGTTTTCTATGCCTATGTGAGTGCAGAGGTGGATACGCTGACTTTTGAGTAAGCCAGAGTTTTAAAAAGTCGATTAAAAACAGAAAAGGAGAAACCTCTCTGCAGGGACAGTGAGCAGGGTAGGGCGTGGAACTCACAGCCTGTGTAGGAGGACTGGCTACTCCAGAGGACGCAGTGTTCCTTCTGTGTCAAAGTGACCTCCTCTCCCAGGACCGGGAACCTCTGGGTTTATATATAATAAAGTGCCAACCAGATATAAGGCAGCAAGAGTAAACAGGGGTGATTTTAATAAGGATCAAGGAAATAGATAACATAAAACTAAAGGAGATGGATGAATATTAAAACAGTTACATGGGAAGAAAACGAGGGGCAGTCGGGAAGTTGTGGATTACGTAAGGCAGCTCTTTCTCTTGTCTTGAGCACGTTCAAACAGTTAGAGAAAGCACACACTTTTATAAGCACTTTGTAAAACTGTTTGGCAATTTCTTAAGAGGCAACCATACACCTACCAGTTGATCTAGCCATAACACTCTTAGGTATTTGTTCAAAAGAAGTAAATCCTATGTCTTTATAAAGTTACATGCACAGATATTCATAAAAGATCCATATGTCATAGTCAAACCCAAATGTCCACCAACAGGTGAATTGATAAAAAAAATATGGTGCATCTATACATTATAAACACTTAGTAATAAAAGGGAATGGGTTACTGATATGTAAAACGATGGGGTAAATCTCAAAATAATTATGCCGAGTGAAAAAGGCTGACAGAAAATGTTACTTGTTATATGGCTTAGTTGGGGTTCTCTAAGGCAACAGAACTAAAAGGGTATGACATGCGCATGCACACACACACACATACACACACACATACACACACACACGGAAAGAGAGACAGAAAAAGAAAGAGAGAGCTGATCAGCTTATCAGGAACTGGGTCATGTGATTACAGAGAATGGCAGGTCCCAATCTGTAGAGCTGATGTTCCAGGTTGAAGGTTGAAGGCTGACAGGTAGGCGAATCCTTTCTTACTAGAGGGAGAATCAGAATATTTTTCATTCAGACCCTCAGTTAATTGGATGAGGTTCACCCACATTATAAAAGGCAATTTTCTTTATTCTGTCTACCATTTTAAATATAAATTTCTTCTCAAAACACTCTCACAGACACACCCAGAGTACTGTTTGCACAACTCTCTGGGCTTCTCATGATCCAGTTAGATTGATGCGTAAAATTAACCATCACATTGTATGCTTCCATTTTCATAATATTGTTAGACACAAAGTAATTGACAGTGAAAGAAATCAATCAGTGTTGTCCGGGCATGGTGAGAGTGACTGCTGGACCAGAGTACAGACAGTGCGCGAAGTCAGTTGGAGCTGAGGCGTGTGTTAGAGTTGTCTTAATCATACTTGGTTTCATGAGTATATGAATATGTCATAACTTATTAAATTGTACATTTAAATATATACAATATGTTTTATGTCAGTGATACCTCAGTAGGGGTGTTAAAATGTATCATGAATATCAATATTTTGGAGATAACAGCACAGTCTTAAAAGAAGTGTGTTTGATTGATTGTAGAAATTTCATAAAAGAATAGAAAATGTTTTAGTTACTAGCAAGTTCCATCTAGTAATCACAGGAAAAACCAATTCACTAAGAGTTAAACTTTTTCCTTCTTTTTTCTTTTCACTCTACTTTTGGTAGACTAGCCTTGAGAAAATTGAGCTAGTGAAATAATGGAATACTGCAACAATTTTAGTACTAAGTTAAATGAAATAGACCAAGCCCCTGAAAGACAGAAACTACAAATGGCCCCTCAAGCAGAAATAGATAACATGTATAGTCCTAAACAACTCAGAGAAATTTAACTCAAAGGGCAGAGGAACAAAAACTTTTCAGAAAGGAAAACCCAGACCCATTGGCGTGCTGGTTACATTTATTAAATATTTCATAAGAAATAGCATGAATTATACAATATGTCTTTTAGAAAGTAGAAGAGTAGAAAACATTTCTGAATTTATTTATTAGCTAGCAATACCCTGATACAAACACCAGACAAAGATATTACAAGAAAACCAAATAGCAAACAAATATTCCTCATAAATTGAAATGCATTACTTCTTAACAAATTATTTTAAAATCTAAGTTAAAATAAATTAAACACTACTACATTGTAATCACTTCCATTCATCTGAGAAATGTAAGATTGTTCCAACATTCATAAATCAATCAGTATAATTTGACATACAAACAGATTGTATTAGGGTTCTCTAGAATCTAGAAGGCCAGAACTAATGGAATACATAGATATATGTATGTGTGTGTGTGTGTTATGTGTGTACGTATATATGTATATATATATGGGGGATTTTATTAAGTATTAACTCACATGATCACAAGGTTCCACAATAGACTATCTGTAGGCTGAGGAGGAAGGAGAGCCAGTTTGAGTTCCAAAGCTGAAAAACTTGGGAGTTCAATATTCAAGGGCAGGAAGCGTCCAGCATGGGAGAAAGAGGTAGGCTGGGAGGCTAGGCCAGTCTCTCTTTTCACATTTTTCTGCCTGCTTATATTCTAGCTGTGCTAGGAGCTGATTAGATGGTGCCCACTCAGATTAACGGTGGGTCTGCCTTCCCCAGCCCGCTGACTCCAAGGTTAATCTCCTTTGGCAACACCCTCACAGACACACCCAGGATCAATACTTTGCATCCTTCAATCCAATCAAGTTGACACTCAGTATTAACCATCACGCAGACCAGAGAAGAAAAAGCATGCAATCATTATAATAAATGCAGCAAAAGCATTTGAAAAAATCATTACAAATTTATGATAAAAATGGTAATTAAGAACAGAAAGAAAATCTCTTACATCAAAAATGTGTCAAATTATCATCACCTTTAATGACAGAAGGTTAAATGCTCATCCCCTTAGATAAGGAACAAGACAATAGTGTTTTCTCTCACCTTTTCTACCTAATCTCATATTGAAGATCTTGGTCAGCATAATAAGTAAGGAATAAACAGTAAAAGACATATGAAACTTAAAAGAAGAAATAAAGTCGTTGCTATTTGTGGATGACATGGCAGTCTTCCTAGAGAAACCAAAAAATCTATGAAAGAGTTATAGAGTTAAAATTTGAGTTTAATAAGACTACAGGATACAGTTTCAATGTATAATAATCAATTGCATTTCTGTATACTAACAATAAACATTTGAGAATTTAAAAAGTACCATTTAAAAAACATCAAAGAGCCAAATATAGCAAAGTATGAGGAAGAGCTATATGCAGAAAATGACAAATCAAAACACTGATGAAAATAATTCAAGATCTAAATATTAAAATTTAATAAAGTACCTACAGAACCCAGATTCCAATTGCTGAGTGCATTTGTGAAATCTGGTCACATTTGGGAACATTTTTCAATTACTGGTGTTCTTAGTTAAAGCCCAAGACATCTCTTAAATTGTAATCCTTCAGAAAAGAAATGCAAACACAAGTACACCTCATTGTGATTTACCACTGCTACAGATAATTGGGGAATTCGTCTTCATCAGTCAGTCCTTGTAGAAAACCTTCTCTGAGTCCTACAACCTGAGCTAGCCACCTGTCTTCAGTACAGTTCCAATCACTATACTTGCTTCACTGTATTATGCTGATCTATACAAGAGTTTGCAGTTCCTACTAGATTTTAAGCCCTTTGTGTGCAAGACAATGACGAACATCAACGTAGTTTTGCAGAACAAATAAATAAATGTGTATCAAGAGTTGTGACCCACCAGATCCACTCCTATTGTACAAGGTCTGCTTGAATTTCAAGTGGAGAGGGACGCGGTAGACCACATTCATCCCTTCCATTTCCTTCCAGTTTATTAGCCTTTCCTGCCATATACAGTTTTGCCACATAGGATGTACTTCAGTCTACATAATCCTGAAACTCATGAATTCCAAAAACTGAAGAGTTGTAGAAGTTATGGCTTCACCTCTCTTGGTGCACATCCTCACATGGCATATAACTAGAATCAATTCAAGTTTGCTCTATAAGATATCCTCCAAGCAGAAATGGATTAGTGCATTCTTTCCTAAAACATTAATGTCCAAAAAGAGGCATAATTTCGCAAGAGACCTGGTCTTTTGTGTGACATGAACCTATTCTTTTTCTCTTCTTAATGACCATAACGAAGGCAAAAGTCTTTACTCCTTTTTTCTCAGAATTAGAAATCTAAAGAACACCACACTTAAGAAAACACACTTTGGTAATTTTTTAGAGATGAAGGTAAAGATTGCAAGTCCTTCCACTTTCCTTCTCTGCTCTTCTCCAGAAATAGCATTATCTGCTTCCTGCTTTTTCTTCTCTTCGCTTTTAGACTCTCTTTATGTCTAAGAACTAGACTGCTTTGGGAGGCCGAGGCGGCTGGATCACAAGGTCAAGAGATCAAGACCATCCTGGTCAACATGGTGAAACCCCGTCTCTACTAAAAATACAAAAAATTAGCTGGGCATGGTGGCACGTGCCTGTAATCCCAGCTATTCAGGAGGCTGAGGCAGGAGAATTGCCTGAACCCAGGAGGCGGAGGTTGTGGTGAGCCGAGATTGCGCCATTGCACTCCAGCCTGGGTAACAAGAGTGAAACTCTGTCTCAAAAAAAAAAAAAAAAAAAAAGTACTAGACTGAACTTTTGATTTGCTACTCACCTGGTATACAGACTTGGGAAACATTTTTCTCACTGGACTTCAGTTAAGTCATACAAAATATAAGGATTCAAACTGTTACCAAATAATTGTTTTAAGAAAAAAATGACCAAAGAGATGCAAAATGTTTAACCTAATATTCAGTAATGCCTATCTATTATATTACATTCTTTAAAGTTTTATTTTTAAAAAACACTATCTTTTGAGGAGTAGTATGCATGCAATAAAGCACACAAATCTTAAGAGAACAGTTTGATTAATTATTGCACATTTACATGCCCACCTGGCCACCACACAAATCCTGATATAGAACACACCTAAAAGTAATTGCCTCCTTAAATTTTGTATTCTGATCCAAAATTTGCTTCACTCTAATTCCAAACATAATCTGAGTTTGTTACCGTAATGTCTTGGTTATTACAGCTTTCTGGAAATCTTTGAAGTCAAATTGTACGTCCTTTAACTTCATCTTCGAAATTATGTTGGCTCTTATCATTTCTGCTCATTTCCCCATAAATATCTGAATTACTTTATCCATTTCTACAATAGTCTCCACATGGATATTTGTTGAAATTGCATTTAAACTACATGTTATTAGAAAGAGTTCATATCTTAAGAATATTGCCTTTTAATCCATGAACATGGTACAGCTTTCCATTTATTACAATAGTTTATGTGCATTTTTGTAACATTTATATAACTCATACTCTCTAGTCTGAGTTGCAAAACGGCTTTAATAGTATAACTTTGTTACATGTAGAAAGCCTATAACAAGTCTGTCTAACTTACCTACAGAGTTTACCATTAAAAACTAATATCAGGACATATGAATGCAAACATAAACATAGAAACAACGCACATTACCAAGATAGTCCACATTTACCCTCTGTCATATTTGTCCTCTCTGGCCCACAAGTGTGAAGACTGTTACTGATTTAGCCTTTCATCCTTTGTGAGTATTTGTGGTCTCCAGCAAAATATTAAAGTATCCTTCCAGATTATGTTCCAGTTTCTTAGATTTCTGTCTCCTTTGTCCTGGGGTCAGATGGTGGAGTAGGATTAAGTCTCAAAGCAGCATTCTAATGAAGTTCCTCACAGTGTTCACTCCACCCAAAATATTTCTTACTAAAACAAGTTTTGCAATTTCTCTGTGGATAAATGGAACACATATTAACTCATGGGAGTTAATACTATAATAAATTTAGTGTGTCCTTAAATTTCCAAATATTTAAATATTGCTTATATTTTTTTGCTGTGGCTGATTTCTCATTCAATTCCACAGTGGTCCAAGAACATACTTTGATTTATATTTCTTTAATTTATTAAGGTCGGTTTATGAATTAGAAGATAAACTATCTTGGTGAATGTTCTAAGTATACTGAAGAAAAGGTGTGTGCTCTTCTATTAGGTAGAGTGTTTTATGAATAACACTTGGCATTGCTGGATTGATAGTCATTTTTAAGGTCTACTATATATGTACTAATGTTCTAATGTTTTATTCCTCATTGTGTCGTTGTGTGCGTTTTTTTTATTTTTTAATTTTCTTTTTTTAAATTTTATTTTATTGACACAAGGTCTCACTCTGTCACCCAGGCTGGAGTGCAGTGGTGGTATCTTGGCTCACTGCAGCCTCTGCCTCCCTGGCTCAAGCCATCCTCCCACCTCAGCTTCCTCAGTAGCTAGGACTACAGGTGTGCACCCTCTAGCCAGCCTAGTTTTTGTATTTTTTGTAAAGGTGGGGTTTTATCATGTTGCCCAGGCTGGTCTCAACCTGCTGAGTTCAAGTGATCCACCTGCCTTGATCTCCCAAAGTGCTGGGATTATAGGTGTGTGCCACCTTACTCAGCTGATTTTTGTATTTTTTTTTTTGTAGAGATGGGTTTTCACCATGTTCGCCAAGCTGGTCTGGAGCTCCTGAGCTCAAGTGATCCACCTGTCTCGGATTCCCAGAGTGCTGGGATTGCAGGTGTGGGACACTGCATCTGGCACTTTTGTGATGCTATTAATAAAAGGGGAGTGCTACGTCTCCCGTGGCAGTTGTGAATTTGTCTGTTTCTCTTATCATTTCTCACTGATTTTGCTTCATATATTTTGCAGCTCTGTTGGTAGATACATGGACATTGAGGATGTTTGTTCTTTTGAAGAATTTATCCTGCTATCTTTATGTAATTTCCTTCTTTATCCCTGATGCATTCCTTCTTTTAAAGCCTACGATTATCATAGTCAGTCAGTTTTCTTTTGATTAGTGTTCACATGGCACATTTTAATTTTATTAATTTTTTATTTTTTATTTTTGCAGAGGGAATGGAGTCTGGCTCTTACCGAGGCTGGACTGCAGTGACGTGATCTCTGCTCGCTGCAGTCTCTGCCTCCCATGTTCAAGCGGTTCTCTTGCCTTAGCCTCCCGAGTAGCTGGGACTATAGGCCTGCACCACCAGGCCCAGCTAATTTTTGTATCTTTAGTAGAGATAGGGTTTCACCATGTTGGCCAGGCTGGTCTCAAACTCCTGGCCTCAAATGATCAGCCTGCCTCGGCCTCCCAAACTGCTGGGATTATGGGATTGCAGGCATGGGCCACTGTGCCAGACCCGTCTGTTTATTTTGATACTCAAAGGCAGCATATAGTTGATTCTTGTCTTCTATTCAATCTGACAATCTGTCTTTTAATTGGTAGTCTAGACCGCTTGCATTTAATTTATTAATAATTTTTATTCTTGAATTTATATCTACCATTTTAGTTGTCTTCTATTTTTCTTACCTGTCCTCTTTTTCCTCCCTTCTGTCTACTTCCAATTAACTGTATATTTTATAAATTATTTTTTATCTTCAATATTAACTTTTTATTTATAAGTTTTATACTTTGTCTCGTTTTGCAATATACATCTTTAAATAATCAAGGCCAAACATCAGATAATATTATATCACTATTATCTGATTCACGCATTGCAAGAATCTTAAATAGTAAACTCCCAATTATATTCTCTCATCTTTTGTGAACTGTTACAGTTTAGTTTTACACGTGATCTAAACGTATGCTGTTGTGCATATGCCCGTATATGTCATATACATATGCGTATTATACATAAGCACATATGAAAACATACATGCATTATACATACACACAATATGATGCTGGCCTTTCTTCTTCAGACAATTATGCTTTAGAATGATCAAAAAAGTCATTGATGTTTGATTCAATTTTAACAATTTTTACAGTTATTTCTTTTTACATATCTAAGTTTGTTCTGACTGGTGTCATATCCCTTAAATTTGCATCTAATCAGTTCCTTTTGAACTGATAGGTTCAATAAAAGCTGTAATGTAATAGACTATCCATCTTATTCCTATTGTTAGGTTGGACACAAAAGCTCTTTCCAGCTTTCAACATTTTAAGTTGCCTTAATGCTAAGTGTCTATCCTATTCTACATCTTCTTGACATTCAGTTTTACTTCTTTCTCATGAGTCAGAGATTCATCTGTCAAAATTACCCTACTCTGTGAAACACAGTTCTAATTGCACTTTTCCAGTCATTTCAAGCTCATTGTATCTGGGAGCATTTACCAGCCCATGAGGAAATCACATGATCAGAAAAGGCAATTTAGGGCATCACATCCAAAAATCCCCCTGTGCGCAGTTACCCCATTGGATACAAGAGAACTCACCGTGTCTTTATTTATTTATTTACATATTTTTCTGGAAAACAAGATTTTTTTATTTGTAGCTATAGCTACAACCTGGCAGCACAGGGGAGGGTGGGGACGTCCTGGAGGGGGTACAAAGGCTGCTCAGGGGCCGGCTGAGGGCGTGGGTGCAGCAGTGAGAGCAGCAGCACTAAACCTGGTGCCCCTCAGTGGGGTCCTGGAGGACGGTGGGCAGCCTGCGGGATGGGCGAGGACTACACCCCAGGGTGGGGAACTCTGCACCCCTAGGCCACCTCGGGCCCAGGGTCAGGGCACCTGGGATGCTAGCATGGGGCTGGGAATGGGAGAGGCTAGACATCCAAACAGTAACTGAGGTGGGGGCAGGTGGTCTACAGTGGGCAGGGGCTGCGGTCTGCAGAGGGCCATTCCTCACTCAGGTCTGGGCTGGACCAGTGTGGCACTTCCGACAGAGCACGTGACCGTCTGGGGGAAGCAGCCATTGTCATCTGCCTCAATCGACAGGGGCTTCTCGCAGTCCTCACGCTTGTAACACTTCATGTGGAAGTTCTTGTCCAGGGCGACCACTCGCACGGTCTCATCTCGGCCAGGCTCAGGCATGATGGGATCCGAGCAGAAGGAGCACCTCGGGGCGTACTGCTTGTGGTAGTCGGGGACGTAGCGGGGCGGGTTGGCCTGGTCCACGATGAAGGAGGTGCCCTCCAGGGGGCGGGCGCAGACCACACAGGTGAAGCACTGTGGATGGTAGGCTTTGCCCGTGGCCCTCAGTAAGCGGTCGATGATGGGCAGCCTGCAGGTGTTCCACTTCTCCAGGGTGTCAGTGTAGCAGCCCTCGCAGTACAGGCTGTAGAACTGCTGGCCCTGGAGCTGCTGCGCGCACGGCTGGCAGGTGAAGCAGGCGATGTGGAACAGCTGCCCCAGGGCACCGCCTGGGCCAGGGACTGATGGCATCGGCCGCAGAGTTCATTGGTGGCCACCGTCTGCCTCTAAGGATGCTCCATGTCCTGCATTAGCTGCTGAGTCAGCTGCTCCAGCTCCTCCACCTCCTTCAGAGTCAGGGGCCCTGGGGCCCCGGGGAGCGCGCCCGGTTTTGGTTCTGAGCCTGTGGGGGCACAGGGTGCTGCTTCTCCTGCACTCGGGGCTTCTCTGCTGAGCATAGGTGAAGCTGGGAGGTTGAGGGGTGCCAGCGGAAATAGCTTCGGGGTGCCCCAATTTTTGATTCGGCTGTGACCCAGGTCCACCTGGGGCTCCAGGACTAAACTTGGAAGCCACAGGAGTAAACTTAGGAGTCACTGGAGAAAACTTAGGGGCTGGTGCCGGAGATGGGGCTGGGGGACCTCGGGGCTGGGTGTTAGCCAAAGACACAGGCTGGGGCTGGGGCTGGACGCGGAGTAGGACCTGAGGCTTAGCCTGGGGCTGGGGCTGGGGCTGGGGCTGGATGTGGAGTTGGACCTGAGGCTTAGCCTGGGGCTGGGGCTGGGGCTGGGCCTGGACGTGGAGTTGGACCTGAGGCTTAGCCTGGGGCTGGGGCTGGGATGGGGTTGAACAGGGAACTGTGTCTGGCTCGCAGTGGGAGCCTGGGGCAGAGGCTGGGAGCTGGAAGGGGCCTTCCAAGGAGGCAAGGGTGCTGTGCCCCCGGCTGCAGGCTTGGTACTGGACTTGGAAATGAATGGAGTAGCCACTGGTGGGGGCACATATCCAGATGACACCTGGGCTTTAAAAGGATCATTCTTGGTCATGTCATCCAGCAGTGAGGACAGAGAGCCAATCTCCAGGTCACTACGGCTCACCTTCTCCCTGGGCTGTGGTGAGGTGGGAGCGGTATGGGGGCTTCAGGCCCTCCGTCCTCCTCCAGGGGAGGTGGCGGTGAAGGGAAGATCTCCTCTAGAGGTGCAGGGGGAAACGATTCCTCGATCGGGGGTGGGGGCGGCGGGAAGGCACCTCCCAGAGCACCCTCCGCATGGTCACCATCCCCAGCAAGGGGAGGTGGGTGTAGGGGAAAGTCTTTGGGGGCGGCGGGGGGATCTCGCCTACCAGGCCCATCTGTGCGCGCTGGGCCCCAGGCCGGAAGGGATTCACTTTGGGCTTCGAGGCCACCACAGGACCGAACTTCTTCTGTGGGGCATAAAAAGCTGGAGCCGAGACCGAAACAGAGATCGCGGGAGACCGGCCGGGGCCGCCGTGGCCGGGCCGGCGCAGAGCGTGTGCGCCGCGTCTTGGGTGGCCGCCTCGGCGCCGGGTCCACGGACTCTGCGTCGGGGTCCAGAGCAGCCTCCAGCCGGGTGGGGAAGGACCCACGGAAGGAAGAGGGAGGGGGGAGGGAGGGAGGAGGGAGAGAGAGAGAAAGGAGGGAGGGGGAGGGAGGAGGGAGGGAGCGGGGGCTCACCGTGTCTTTAAAGACTCACTCCTTCACTGGTGACTGGGTTCAGGACAATATATTCTCAGACAATCAAATTAAAGGTCACACATCTTTGCTCCTAGAGACCAGTCCTAGTGAATTTCCCAGGAGTGTGACAGCCCATATCGGGGAAAGGTGCACATTATCGAAGTGTAAATACCACATTTCCCTAGCTCAACCTTTCCACTGTTTCTAGTGCTTGAAGTGGAAAATAATGACACTCTGGCTGTGCAAGTCTGAAAGATGCTCACACATGCTGCATGCGGACAGTCTGTGCTTTGGAATAGAGAATATTGGCATGTGTTTACTTTGCTGTTGTTGTCATTTTATTTCACTAATAAGACCTGGAAAAACGAATGTCGGCCTGAACTCATGAATAGTAATACGTGTGCTTTTTATGTTTGGTTTTCGCTTTCTGTTTTATGCAGCCATATGATAGGATACTTTGAATGGGGGCGGGGGCAAGTATTCTCAAATTTGATAATTAATGTTCTGTAGAATGTACAGAATAATTACAAACACAGACTGCTGGTACCTCTCAGACAACAGAGAAAATGTGCAAGTGCTGAAAGGTGGATGCATGAGCTGGTCTCATCATTAGCTCATGGTCCTTGGAGAACTTTCACCAAAGAAAAGCAACGCTGAATAAAAGAGGCATTCATTCGTGTTATCACTCTCTTTAGTTTTTAAATGTCAACCACCGTCTATCAGAAACCATAACATAATGCTGGACATGAACTAAAATGGCCACATTCTATATATTTTTCAATTAGATGGTTTTGAGATATTGAGACAGGCTACAGTTTGATGTCGACGTTCAGAGACACTTAAAGAGGAGTGATAGGAAGGGACCTGTTTTCCAGAGGGACTTTCTGTAACTGGAGGGTTTCTGCCTTCTCATTCCTCTGAAAGGGACCCTGAGTGAGCACACGGCAGAGATGGAGCTCCTCGGACTGGCATGGAGGCCATGGATGCACAGGGGTCTGTAGTGCAAGGAGGGTCTGAGCATCAGGGAAGACATAAGGGACTTCTCTGACAGGACAGAGCGGCCCACTGGTTCACACAGAGGATGCTCTTCAGGATGTCATTCCCAGGAAGGGAATGACAGAGTGACGATTGGACACAGCAGCCTGCAGAAGCTGCCTTCTCAAGAAGCTGTACCCCTCTGTGGCTGGACTAATCTAGGCCCCTCTCCATGGTCTCCCAATTCCTTCTTTTGCCAGTAGGTTCAGAGATGGAGCTGTCATTAGCTCTGCAGATGGTCCCTGCTCTGCAGCTGCTGGAGTCTTGATGGCAATAGATAATGGGCTGAGGGATTTTACACTGGCAGAGTCAGTCACCAGGCAGTGTCCAAAGCAGGGACTGGTATTTTAATCCCAGAGTTTTGGGATGATATTGTGAACTTGCCAGCATCTGAAGGGAGTTTGAAGAACAGAATTGACATCCCAAACATGTCATATTAAATCTACACTTGGGATCTGCTGTTCCTAGGGCGATTATACCATAGTCTCTAAGAAGATGGCACTCCTCTGACATCCTAGTGCCTTACTCATGATCAAAATATATTAGGCACTTATTTAGGTAAAGATATTGCTGTGTTTTCTTTAGTGTTCTTTTCAAGCGGCAGATATTATTGCCAAGAATAGAGAGTTGCCCTCCTCTACCTGATGAAACTCAGCCATAAAGAGATGGAAGGCCAATGAACTAAACAAAGGAAATTGACAAAGTCAACAATGGAAGGAAACTTTGTGTAAAAGCCACTGTACACTAGGCAAAGGAAAGACAGATGTCACTGAAGCATCAGGCTGCAGCACTGGAAAAAGTTGGAGGTGCTTACGGCACAGATAAACCAGTGGGGCATGGAAGGTCTGGGGGGGTATCTAACATCATGCCTGGTCCATCACAGCCAGAGTTTTAAGGGTACGCTGTCACTAATTGCAATCCAATTTTCCTTTTCTATGACCCACTAATCACCAGTCACATCTATTGAGCACATTCTGTGTTCTCAGAAACCATATGAAAGCTGCAGACTTCTCAGGAGCCAACACTGTATGCATCTGGACACTGCTGTATCCCCACTGAAAGCCTCAGTGCCTGATGCATGGTGTGGTTCTCATATCTATTGGGTGGCAGATATTTTTCCAAAAATATTCATAGACTCATTAGTGTCAAGCTCTTAAGCTATGAAACATAAGACAGGATATGACAGGGCAGACACTATGTCACAGGAACAGTGAGGACAGAAAGGACTTCAGGGATTAGTGAAAAGAGAGATGTGAGTAAATGCGGCAAATTGATACCACAATGAGATATCATCTTATGCCAGTCAGAGTGGCTATTACTAAAAAGTCAAAATATGGCCGGGTGTGGTGGCTCATGCCTATAATCCCAGCACTTTGGGAGGCCGAGGTGGGTGGATCATGAGCTCAAGAGATTGAGACCATCCTGGTCAACATGGTGAAAACCCGTCTCTACTAAAAATACAAAAATTAGCTGGGCATGGTGGCGCACGCCTGTAGTCCCAGCTACTTGGGAGGCTGAGGCAGGAGAATTGCTTGAACCCAGGAGGCGGAGGTTGTCATGAGCCAAGATGGTGCCACTGCACTCCAGCCTGGGTAACAAGAGTGAAACTCCGTCTCAAAAAAAAAAAAAAGTCAAAATACAACAGACGTTAGTGAGAATGCAGAGAAAAGGGAATGCTTAGACAACGTTGGTGGGAATGTAAAGTCATTCAGCCTCTATGGGAAACGCTATGAAGATTTCTCAAAGAACAAAAATAGAACTATCGTTCAATTCAACAATCCCACTACTGGGTATTTACCCAAAAGAAAAGAGATCTTTATGCTGAAAAGATACCTGTACCGGTATGTTTATCACAGCACTGTTCACAATAGCAAAGATGTGGAATCAACTAATGTGTCCATCGGTGGGCGATTGGGTAGAGAAAATGCGCGGATATATGTACACACACACACACACCCATACATATGCAGGCACACCGTGGAATACTACTCAGACATAACAAAGAATGGAATCATTTCTTTTGCAGCAACGTGGATGGAACCAGAGACGGTTATCGTAAATGAAATAACTCAGACAGGAAGTCAAATGCTGCCTGTTCTAATTTATAAGTGGGAGCTAAGTAACGTGTACACACGAACATAGAATGTGGAATAATACATTGGAGTCTGGAAGGTGAGAGGGTGTGGGGGGTGAGGGATGAGACATTAATTACTGGGTACAATGTGTACCTTTTGGGGGATGGCTGCAATAACAGCCCAGACTTCATCACTGTCATATGTTCATGTAACAAATTGCACTTGTACTCCCTCAGTCTAAAATTTGAAAAAACAAAATTGGAGTGGAGACATCAAATGTAACATCTATTAAACCCATACATTTTTCTAATAACCAGGAGATGAGAATCATGAAGTAGGTACCAGGCGTTCCCCAGAGGCTAAAGAAAACACACAAGCAGGACATGCTAAAGACTGAACATGGGTCCCCCCACAGCAGCGGATCACCTCCTCCTGCCGGGAACAGAGGTGCTGAAGATGTCTTGGAGGGAAGTCGTCAGTGTGCTAGCATCTCTCACCTCTTAAGCCAGTGAATGTAGCTTTAAAGGTACCATGAGGAAGGAGGTGATTAGTAACTAGCAACTAGAGAAGAGGTGAAGCAAAAGAGAAAGAGTTAGTCACGTTTCCTTTCTTCACTTCAACTTCTAAGCCCGACGCAGGTTTGAGATGGGGCAGGATCGAGCCGCTGACTTGGATAAATTTGAGCTTCAGAAAAATCACACGGAGAGTTTGACCTGTAACCTCTGACATGGAATAGACATAAGAACTCATATCTGAGTCCAACCAGGTGAATTCTAAATGTGAAAGGCTGGGGTCGGAACTACCTAGCTGGGACGGAACACAGACAGAGAGCGACGCGTTGGGAGAGACTCTGTGCTTTCACCAACACAAGGGAAAAGAGCTGTATGTTTCCTTGGGACTGTACAAGAAAGCCAGGTCAAAGGTGATCTTCAAAAGGAGCCTATAAAGGGAACTGCCTGGAGAAAGCGGACTGCCTGAAGCCAAGGCGTCAACGGGAGAGCCGTTCACGACCATTGGGAAACGATGTCATTCGGATCCGGCTAATGCAGGTGACGTCCACGTCTCAGGCCCCACAAAGCCCAGATAATGATGCCCCGGGAGGAAGAGCCAGACTTGGGTGTCTGCTCCATCTAGGGGACGTTGATGTTGGCTCCCAATTGTATCTGTCAGATCAGATATCTTCTGCTCCTTTAGTTCTGCCTCTCACTCTGGGGCCATAATCAGAAGATATTGGGGAGGGAATGAAAGCAGAGAGAATGAGCCATCCCCACCGCCTTTGTACACTTTGCTGCAGTTTCCCAGCCAGAAGCAGCCCCCGCTGGGGTAGGCTGCTGCCGTTAACTTGCATAAATTTCAGAGTTTTGATGTTCCTTGGTATGACACTATGTATTACTGGACTGAGATTGTTCCTGTGACTGAAGGAAAGGAAAAAGCTCTGAGATGGCCTGAGGTTTTGCCCACAAACTGCTGGATGATACGTGCTGGGCTTGAGGGCTGCTGTGTTGTGTGGGCTCCTGCCTGTGCATGGTCCACCAGCCTCTGCTCTGCCTGGTACCTCTGGGGGTGACCCTCCAGGTATTCCACTACCTAGAATTATCTCCAAAGGGGACTGGGGACGCCTTTGACAATAGATGGCTTCAAGATGGAGCCATCAAAGAGATGGTGACATTGACAGCTTTAGGGTTTGTTTTTCTCTTTCATTTTTGGTGCATGTTGTTTGAATTTGGAGTGAGGTTATCTTTAATTCACTGAATGCCTGTACCAAGCAAATGACTCAGATGCCCACCCTGGGTCCTGCTGCATCGTAAAGCTAAAGATAGGATGATTGGGAGTTTCTGGATGTCTCTCCACTTCTGCTCTAAGCCATGGCATATAGCGGATCCGGACACATCCCCATTTTGGAGGCAGACCTGGAACCATGGGCCCCATGTGGCTGTCTGCTTTCTCTCCCCTGCTGCTTCAGTGGAGGAAGGAGCCTCTTGGATTGCAGAGACACCTCCATTCCCCAGTCAGTTCTCTGGGGACATTGTCTCCCAAACATGGGGCTCCTAAGCTGTGCAAGTGGAAAAGCAGTCGCTGAACTATCACAGAACCCTCTAACTCCAAGTCTCCTGGCCTCTGGCTCTTACCTCCTGCCTCCTATTGGACTCATTACCACGCTCCTTCTGGGAGGAGGCCTTCCAGCCCTCCCCAAGGAGTTCTCTCTCCTCTCAACCTACAAGACTACTCATATTAATCTCCAACTTGTAGATGAGAATAATGACATTCAGAAAGGTTAAACGTGCTGCCCAGGGAGACTTCTTGAAGATGCACCCTGTAATAATGTGTCCTGGTTTGTCGTCGGGACTCATAAACCCCAGAGCGCAGCATCTCCCATCTGCGCAGCTCCCCTCTTCTCACTCCTCAAGTTCCATGTGTGTCCCCAGCATATTTCTCTTGAAAAACAGGTGAGGAAGAGACTTCCTGGGATATTGATGCTACATATATGCTTATTTATTTGTGCAGGTGTCCTGTTGGAAAATCCAACCACAAAGAGTGAAGTTGAGAGAGAAACCAGCGGACATACAGCAGGAACAGGTTGCTGGGACTTGAATTTAGAGGCTTAGGTCCCGTGTGACTTCCCCACTCACTGAATACTCTAGTATATTAATACATTGGGCATCTCCTCCCCCCACAGTCAGGAGGTTAAATGTACCATTTCCATCACTGGTGCTGCAATGCTGACCTCAACGGCATCAAGAAATCCCACACTGTGTGGTCGAGGGTGTGACTGAAAGCCCAGACGCAGAGAGGGATCTCCTTAAACCATGGAGCTTTTTAACAGATTCATATATTTATTAAGCAAAGAGAAGTGGGTCTGTCCAGACTCAATCAGGAGCTCATGTGTTTACCCCTGATATGATCCTGAACCACTGGAAGAGTTAAAAAGAGCAAAGAAGTGTCCAGAAGAACTCCTCACCAGGGAGTAAGAGAAAATAATGGTGACAGTTATTGAAAGCCTTTCTTGATCTCTGTGTGTATCAGCCAAATATTGAGCTAGAGAGAATCACAACCAGTCCGTGGACATTTTCCATTGTCTGTTTACAAATTCTCACCTGACTATCCCATCTTCAGGCACCTGTGCAAACACAGAAAGTTAAAAGCTCATGTTTTTGATTCACTCATGTGCAGAAGCCTGAAAATGTTGATCTCACAGAAGTAAAACCTAGAAGACAGTATAGTAGAGGCTGGGAAAAGCTGAAGAAAGGGAGATTTGTTAAAAGATACAAAATTACAGCTAGGTAGAGGAGTAAGCAAGTTCTAGTGTTCTGTGACGCTGCAGAATGACTACAGTTAACAATAACATGCTATTAGTTCCAATAGCTGGAAGGAGTTTATTGAATGTTTCCAACACAAAGAAATGATAAATGTTTGAGATAATGAACATGCTAATTACTCTGATATGATCATTATTCATTTTATCTATTGAAACATGACCATGTGCCCTGTGAATATGTACAATTATTATTTGTCAATTAAAAAGTAAAATTAGGCTGGGCATAGTGGCTCATGTTTGTAATCCCAGCCCTTTGGGAGGCTGAGGCAGGGGGATCACTTGAGGTCAGAACTTCAAGACCAGCCTGGCCAACATGGTGAAAACTCATCTTTTCTAAAAATACAAATAAATTAGCTGGGCTTGGTGGCAGGTGCCTGTAATCCTAGCTACTTGGGAGGCTGAGACAGGAGAATCGCTTAAACCTGGAGGTGGAGGTTGCAGTGAGCCAAGATGGGGCCACTGTACTCCAGCCTGGTGACAGAGCAAGACTCCGTCTCTAATAATAATAATAATAAAATTAAATATTGTTCAAATATTTTTAAAATGACTGAGAGATAAAAGCCCAACTCAGGCTCTTCACAAGGTGGCTGGATGTCAAATCTGGACATGGGGACCCTACATACACAGAAGACGGTCTCCAAATAGTTCAGGGCTTTCATGAAGTTGAGATGCAGAGGTGGTCATGCAAGAAACCCCACTCAGAAACGTCGCTCTCCTAATGTAGGAGAGATGCAGTTCAGAGATGTTTTTGGCTTTGAAAGATCCTCTGTATTTCTCCTTCTCTCAGCCCCTTTCTCAAAAGCCTCCTACAAAGATGTGCTGAGTCAGGTTGCGTGGTTGCAGTTAAATTTTTACACAGCACTCACGATTTAGCCTTCAATTGCTTTTTAAATTTAGCCTTTAATTGCTTTGGTTGTGGTACTTTTTTATTTTATTTTATATTTTATTTTTACTTATCATGGTGGACTTGGACTACCATGAGTGAGAGGTTGGTCAGGCAGGACTGGGAGTCAGGATCGACTGGAAACCACATGTGACCATGGGGCCGAGGGGGACGGAGCATGGTTAAGAACACACACAGACTTAGATGCTTATTTCCCTCCTCTGTAAATGTGATACATTAACAATAATAATAATGCATATTTCACAGGGCTGTTGTCTTAAGTTGTGACAAAGGCAACTTAGTATCTTGCCTGAAATTTAATAAGCACTCAATAAGTGGTAGCTGTTTTATCATCATCATCATCATCATCGTTATCCAAGAAAGACCTCATCGTAAGTAATAGGACCAGCCACAATGACCTTACCAAGTTTTTTGGCTTAGTTAGCATGCTTCCCTGGAGCAGGCAAGTAAATGCACATCTCAAGGAACGTCCTTGGTTGTTTTTGACCCATAGCCACCCTCACCCCCTTTTGCAGGTAACGGAACACTGATTTCCTGTTCTCTACTTTGACACTCTGCTGTTGGAAGAGGCCCTGAGCTTCCGACAATAGCTCTGGTTACAAGTCCAAAGCTCCGCCAATCAGTGCATTCCATTTCCCTTCCCATGGTGACTGCCTCTGGATTCATCATGGAACCCAAAAGGGGGCAAAGAGACACAACTCCGGGATGGAGCTTGAGTTACCAGCCTCTTTGGCAGCATCTTCTACTGAAAGATTATGGATAGGAAAATCATGAGTAGCAAACCGTGAGCTGGCATCTCTGTTAAGTTATGCCCAATGGTTTCTTTCATGCTCCTGTTCACAATATTTGTGACATCCTTCTTTTGCTAGTATCGTCCCTAGAGTATTTATAGATACCTTTGGAGTCTTCTAATGTGTTGAGCTCTGGAGTGGCTTTTTATGGGTGGTTGGCATTCCGACTTTTCCTGCCTGAGATTGTTTTCTTTTTACCACTTTACATTATTTATTAGATTCAATGAAAAAAGTACTGCTTTTACGTATGCTTTTAGTAATAATGTACTAACAGTATATGAGTTATTTCTAATACTATTAGTAGTTACTAATACATACTATATATGCATAGATGCATTAGTATGTGTTAGTAACAACTAATAAAATATAAAACAAAATAAAATAAAACGACCACAATTAGTTGTTACTAATACGTACTAATAGTAACCGCTATTCTGGGTGATATTTGCAATGACATGTGATTGGATTTTACATTTAAAACTTGTCAATGCCAATAAGAGATGACCTAGTTAAGAGAGCCATTTCCCTCATCAGTGTGACATGATTCAACAACAGTAAATACAGAGCAGCAGATGAGCTCCACAAATGAAGTAATTCTTAAGCCCCTGACTCGGAGGCGTGGCAGTTGGTATTAGTAATTCTGGAGGGACAATTGACTGTGACAATGTAAAACCTTCTGTTGCAAGGAAGGGGATTTTGGAGATGTTTGGACCCTGGCCAGGTGAACACCGTCAGCTTGCACGTCAAAGTGCCATATGGAATGTGCTCTGCTCCATCAGTCACCTCCAGAGTCGTGTGTCACAGTCTCACAAGGAGACTCTCAGAACCCTGTGCCCGCAGCCATGAAGGTAGAAAATACTGCAGAACACAGGAAGAGCTCTCAGTGAACATCTAATGCAGGGGCAGTCCCTCCTGCGCTTAAAGGTTGGCTCTGCCATCTATACTCTATGTGACCCTAGACAGAGCGCCTTCTGTGCCTCCATTTCTGTACCCTCATCTGTAAAATGAGGTTATGATGATACCACATCAAGGGGCTCTTGTGAGGATGAAGGGTGTGAGTGTTGTAAAGAACCTAGAATGGCATTCAGGTGCGGCCAGTATATCACCACTCTACCTCACACAGCTGTTCACCTGTCCGTAACCTCCGCTAAACTGAGGCCTGTGGGATCAACAGCGGTTTCAGATACGTGGTTGTATCTACTGCACCAGGGATACTGCTTGACTGGGAAATGATTCTCAGTAAACCTCTGTACAGTGCATGGATATGAGAGGAAAGGCAACCCTAGAGAGAAAACGCTTCAATCTGCATTAGCCAGTTCGTCTCAGAACGACGATGTGGTACACTCAGAAGACTTCCTGACCTGGAGGCCTTCACACTCACACATGACCCTGGCCAAGTCACTTCCGCTTTCAGAACATACATTCCATCTGTGAAGTGGGGGGACTGCATTTTGAGTATGTCAAAGAATCTTTCAGATAAATTAAGAGAACATCATTCTATATGGTAGCCTAGTGGTTTTCAATGCTGCTGCATATTAGAATTTCCTGGAGACCTTCAAAATATACTGATTTTAGCTATAACTATATACCTGATTTTGTAACTATGTCATATTCTGGGAAAGGCAAAGCTATGGAGACAAAAAAAAAAAAAAAAAAGACCAGTGATTACCAGGAATTAGGGGAGAGAGAGAGATGGATAGGTGGAACATGGAGGATTTTTGGGACATGAGATTATTCTGCTTCATACTGAAACGATGGATATGGGACTTTCTGAAAACTCTTGAAATGGTGAATGCATTTGTCAAAACCTACAGAACATTACAACACAAACAGAGAACCCTAATGAAAACCATGGACTTTAGCTAATAATGTGTCAATGTTAGTATTGGCTCATCAACCTAACCATCGCAGCACAGCAATGCAAGGTGTGGGTACTAGGAAGAGCTGTTTTATTTTGGGGGAAGGAGGTATGTGGGAACTCTCTGTGCTTTCTGTTCAATTTTTCTATAAAACTAAAACTGCTCTAAAATTAAATCTAGTAATTTGAAAAATATTCTCTCTTCCAACGCTCTAGGGATCTTGATTTAATTTCTCTGGGGTGGAGCCTGCACATTTGTATTTTTAAGTTATTCACATTATTCCAATGTGTAGCATGGGTTCAGAACAGCTAACCTAAAATGAAGGGTCTGCAGAGATAGATGTAGGGGGCGCAAGGGGGAAACCGAGTATGAGATAACAAGACCTTCGTGCTTTGTGAGAGAGGACAGAACCGGATCACAGGGGTTACTTAGAAAAGCCCTCCTCTCGCTTTGCATTCTTCCAGGAACTACACCTGGCGATTGGCTACCAGTTTCTGAATGCCACCCATTCACACCCATTTCCCACTACTCAAGGTAAGACACTCATGGCAGGGAACCTTCCAGGTAACAGAAGTCTGCATTTCTTACCATCAGTGTCTGACTCATGATCCTAATGAGGACCAGGATTCCTCTGGGATGGGGTTCCGCTCTGAGTATTCGTGTGAGCCGCCTTCCTGAACTCCTCACAAACACCTTTCTACCTACTGCCCTCCATTAACAGTCACCTTTCCATCTTTGTTTTCTGCCCGTGACAAGCGCCTTTGGTGTACTCAGACCTGATTCACCTTTCTTCCTTAATAACTTAGATTTTATTTTCATGTTGAAGAAAAACACTATTTTCCACCAGGCTACCTGCAGCTGGAGGAGGCCATGAGTCACCCTATTGACCCTAAAGATATTAATAGAAGTTGCCGGGAAGAGCCTCCAGGAAGCCTCTGTAAGGTAATTGCCTCAGTTGGGTCTGTCTTTTTGCTTTGTCCATCCCATTCTTAATTTTGGAATGTACATGTGATACAGGAGGTGAAGCAGTCATTTTGTGACTGTGGGGAGATACAGCCATATGGGTAAGTTGGCAGAGCGGGATGCTGGGAGGAGCGTGAATCTCTCTTGGCAATGGGGGATCATGATGCTATCCATAGACAGGCTGAGTCCTGAGGTCTTGTGTGTGCTCGCTCTTGTTCATTGCTCTTCGTTTTCAGGTTGTATATTACTTACAGCTGAATACAACTTGAACTCTAATCCGTCATTCTCCCAGTTAGACGGTGAGCTCCTAGAGGGAACTTTGGCATGTGACACATTTCTTATGGTCCCTGCAGTATCTAGTACATTGTAGCAGGGAGCAGGTGTGCAGTACTCATCTATTGATTGATTTGGGATAGAGTGAGTTGAGGTATGAGAGAAACAGAAGTCAGCTCCAGCGTGTCTAAGAATAGTTTGCTGTTGATCTCAGCAGCCCTAGGGTAGCTTGCTGGGATCTCTGTCTCCTACCCAGCGAGGCTCCAAAACATGGCTTTAATTATCCTTCCTAAGGTTTACAAAATTCACTGAGCTTTTGTCTTTAAAAAAGTATTCCTTCCCCATCTTGTGAAAAAAAAATTAAGACCAGAGTTTTACATTTTCTTCTCTCCGATATTTCCAGAAAAGTATGCCCCAGTCTAATTTGCAGGTGGAAATTGAAAATGTATCTCCTTGACCTCAAGGGATGATATTCAGGAGCTTCAGGGAATCTTCAGCTAATGGGAGACACACAGGCAGATTAATGGATCCCAAAGACAAGATGTCTCACCCAGCTCAAATGACACGTTGTGGAGCGTGAAAATTGGACGTTTCTGTGCCTATCTTCAGAAAGAGATACCAGACGATCTTAACATTTCTGCAACCGAGCGTGGGGTGAGAAGAGGGCACTATTCCAGTGGGTCCACCATACTTTGTTTCCAACTGAGACAATTCATGGTCTCTTCTGGCAACTACAAGGCCAGATGTGAATTTACCACTTTATTGAGTGAAATGGTCTGGGCGTTGTGAGACCATTTGCACCCAGAGGGGAAGGAACCCTCACGCTGGCAATGGAAATCTATTCATAATTGTATTCAGACAAATAAATGGGGCACACACTTCGGATCTATTACTGGATTCAGGCAGAATCAGAAGAACAAAAGCATGAAGTAGAAACACATTTGTATGCCAGGCACAGGCAGGGGCTGGGGACGGTAGAAAGTCCAGGGCTCCTGGCCAGGGGAGAGGGGCTCTGCTCAGCCTCTCGTGCTGGAGTGCAAGAATATAAAATAAGGTAACTGAGGACATGAAGCTTGGCTGCGTGCACCGTTTGAAAAAAGAAAAATCAAACTGTGTTTTATGAGTGTCTCTGGCTGAGTGGGCTGATGGTAAAAGTGATTGCATAAGTGAATAAATTGAAATATGTATCCTGATTGTGTCAAAAGTAAAAATAATTATTTTGTTCTTGGTGAGGCATAGTGTTTAACTGCCAACACATCAACCCAAATAAAAAGGAAATCTGCATTTAGATCTATTAATACATGTATTAACACAGGATGTATCTGAATCATCCATCTTTTTGATCCACATTTTGCAGAAAGGCAAGCCAGCACGTAGAGGCCACGTCACGTGTGATTAAAAATGTCCCTTGAATCTCAGGGCAATAGGAAGAGCTGAGAAAGAGGCAAAAAAAGAGAAATCTCAGAACAATGGAGGTGTTTTTTTTAGGCATTCTTGTCCATGAAATGGGCTGGTTAGAATTTTCTCAAGCACCTCGGAATGCTGGAAAGCAGTTGTGGAGTGTGAGATCTTTAAGAATTAGACTCCATAGGGCTCTTCTATTTTCTATCCTCCCGAATTTGCTTTTAATTGTAGCCATGGTCGACTTAGGGGTCCTTGCACACACACTCATTTGCATTAAGCTCATCTATGCTTGCGTACCTGTGTGCATTATTTAGACCCAGAACAGTTGATGCATATTTGACAGAAAATTTGGAGAACTTAAAGATAGAAAGTGAAGCATGATGCCTGGTGGACCCCTCACTCATGAATATGGACATCCCTGCAGGGGGGCAGCACCCCCACTCTGGAACCATGGACTGGATATGAGTCCAGATTATCCACCTCCTCAAAGGGTGGTTTGAAAATTATATAAGGGATAAAATGTATCTTCCCCAGCACGTAATAAATGTGAGCTGAGGACACACACCCAGGCACCTATGTAAAAAGTTGTTCATTGCAGTAATAAACGGAACTTTTAGAAGCAGAATACCTACCAATTAAATAATCTTATGGCATAGGCGTTGTATAGTAACACTCTCAGAAAGCCCAAAGGATGAATTAGGTCTGTGTTAAATGTTAGGCTAAATGACAAAGACATGCATTGTTAAGTAACCGATAGATAGATACAATGCATAGCATTAAAAAATCACAAGCCAAAGCCATGTCTTTCAGTACACACATGTATGTGTGCATGCATGTATAAGTGTGCATGTGCATATGTGTGTGTGTATCTGTACCTATATTGATATCTATGTAATATGCCAAATAGATGGCAATACAGATTAACCCAGGGTAATCATGAAGGAAAAGTTCATTCATTCTCGAATCGACAAATAAAAGTGGTATTTATTTATTGTTTACAGCCTGATGTCTTGAAATATGCACCAAAGAGGACATTTTAGCTTTCCTGTGTGTGTGTGTGTGTGTTTAATGTTCACAGCTGGATTTCAACGTATTGCTTGCTTACTTAGAAGACAGCCTCAGTTTTGAGCTCTGGCACTGATTATTTTGGTGACTTTGGAAAAACTACAAGACTCTGATCTTTATGAACAAAATGGCAATAAGAGACAAAGCCATCAAAGAGGATCACACGTGGCTCTTCGGAGGTGTTTTGCTGTGAAAAACATCAATAGATACGTGTCATGGGTGGAGAGCAAGGTGCAGGGAGGAGAAGGTGCAGGGAGGAGAAGGTGCAGGGAGGAGAAGGTGCCGAGTGTTTCATTAGCTTGTCTGCTTGATTTCAATGTTATATGAGGCTATGCCTTATCTTAAATTATGAAAACTGAATGGACCAATACATACAAGATGCTTAATGGGGTGCCTGATACAGTAAGTACATACCCAGTGTTATATAAGCTATTGTTAGAAGCTTTTTTGGTTTTTTTTTTGAGACAGGGTCTTGCTCTGTTGTCCAGGCTGAAGTGCAGTGGTGTGATCTTGGCTCATCGCAACCTCTGCCTCCCGGGCTCAAGTGATCTTCCCACCTCAGCCTCCCAAGTGTAGCTGGGACTACAGGCGTGTGCCACCAGGCTGGGTTAATTTTTGTAGTTTTTTGTAGAGACAGGGTTTCACCATGTTGCCCAGGCTGGTTTTGAACTCCTGAGCTCAAGAGATCCACCTGCCTTGGCCTTCCAAAGTGTTGAGATTACAGCCATGAGCTCCTGACCCAGCCTACTCTGTTGTTTTTAAATGGTGAAAATAAAGGATATGTATACAATTTAGAAAGAACACTTACTTATTTTAAGGGGATTTCTGGAAGCTTTACTTGAGAACTATTTATACTGATTTTTACATTGGCCTATAAATGAGTCTTGGGAGTTTTGTAAACTCCAATCCTAAAACAAGAATCTTATATGTCAAGCAGTTCAAAACCATTAAAAATTGGGGGCATGGTTTCTTATTACCATAAATGAGTTTATTTTTATTATTTACTTGTTTTAATTTTTATCTGATCATATTATAAATGCTAGATGACCCATCTAACTGTATTATTTAAAAATCCCAAAGCAATTTGTAGGAATAGAAAAATCAGTATAATAATTCATCAGCATTACAATAATAAATCGCCATCAGATACTCTGAGAAGCTGGCATTTAGAAGGAACAGAAGAATGTGAAGGAGTGAGCCTGAAATTCTCAGGGGAGAGTGTTCCAGGCAGAGACCACATGGTACAGAGGCCTCCTGGTGTTGGCAAAGGGCAGAGGGAGTCTGAAGTGTGAAGGGAGAGGCCGTCCATGCTCATCATCTAGGCCCTCCCCGGCCGGTAAGCCCCAGTGCTGGGGAAAGGACAGCCAATGGAGGCTGTTCCTGGACATCCGTGAGTCACCAGGGGCCCTACCAAGTGCTCCTCTCTGCTCTTGGGAGCTTTTCTTGAGGTTTATTAAGCAACTCCACATGATGCAATGCTTCCTTCCCAGATGAATGTGATTTAAAAAGCTCCTTTCCTGCTTCTTGTGAATAGAGATTTGCATTCATCCCTCCTCATATTAAATTTTGCATTATGGGTGGGGGTGAGGAAGAGCATCGCCCCTAAAGGGAGTGTCTTCAACCTGTTTCTAATTCATCTCTCAGCCAGGGAGCAGCGTCCCTGTCACCTGAGGAGGCAGATGCTCCCCTGCCCCGGCGTCTGGAGGGAAGACGGCGCCAAGGTTGAGGCGCGGGAGCATCTTTCATTCCTCCCCCGCGCTGGCTGCTTCATCAGCATCAACGTCCTGCTGCCAGGGTTGATGAATTGCTCAAGAGCGTCACAGCTCGGTGGCCCTTACGCCGTGTGCGCTGGCAGCTGCCACCGCCGTCCTACCTGTGACCCACACGTGTCTTCCTGAAATGGCCAAAAACAAGCTTTCCTCTCAAATTTTGTTTTCTTGTCAGAGTCAGTCAGTAATGCTAATCCAGCCTGTGTGCTCAGCTAGGATTTTGGACCTTCTGACTTGAAGGTGTCTGAAATGAGGTCCCCTTTTCTGAAGGCTGACTGGTGCTTTGTCTCCAGTGAGGAACCCCGAGACTGTGCACAGTGAGCAGGAGGAAGGGGCAGGAGATGGAGGGTGGAGGTGGTGTGTGAGCTGGGGTCCATCACACACTGGGGATTCTTTATTTGCAAATTGCATTCCCGATGCAGTGGGTGCTGTTGAAGACTTTCAAGTCGAGGGGCAAGCTCTGATTTATTCTGTAAGAGGATGGCTCAGGCAGAGGCATGAGAGGATCTGGGGGCAATTGGGAACTCTTGCAATTGTCCAGATGGGAGGAAATAGATGGTGGTGTGGACCAGGTTGGTGCTGAGTGACATGGTAAGATTGGACTATCTACATCTATATTTAAGCTGTAAGTAATAGAATTTGGTAAATAATTGAATGGGGGAAGATTTAAAGCCTATCTAAGTTGGAGACATGATGTAAAACGAACAACTCATTCCTGTTAAACCACACGTCATTGTTGGCTTTTGGATCATCAGATGGTTGACGTTTGCTGCAGGTGACGGCCAGCTGGCCGGATTCATGTGTCTGTGGGGTGTATTTGCTTCAGTCAACATGCGGGTGAGTGTCACAGAAGCACAGATGAGCAGACGGTGCTGCTGGAGAACGTCTTCTGTGTCCACTGGAGGGCTCTGTCTGCTTTGATGGGAACGGAAGTCATTTACATTCTCCAGCAGGTGTTTAAAATCGGAAGTACCTCGCATCATATTTCTAATATTTCAGTGCCCAGATAGGATAGAACCCCAGGCAGGACCCAATTGGCCTAGCTTTCTTTTTTACCCCAATAATATGTTTTATTTTTAGAACAGTTTTAGATGTCTAGAAAAACCTAGAAGATACCCATGCCCTTGTTTGCCCCTATTGTTAACATCTTACACTAGCATAGTACATTTGTTTCAATTACTGAACTAATACTATTTACGTATTTACTTGTTTTGAAGGCAGGGTCTCACTTTGTGCCCCAGGCTGGAGTGCAGTGGTGCAGCCATAGCTCACTGCAGCCTTGACCTTTCTGTCTCAAGAGATCCTCCCAGCTCAGCGTCCTGAGTAGTTGATACTGTCAGCCCACACCATCATGCCTAGCTAATTTTTATTTGTTTGATTTTTGTAGAGATGGGGTCCCAGTGTGTTGCCCAGCTGGTCTTGAGCTGCTGGCCTCAAGCAATTCTCCCACCTCGGCTTCCCAAAGTGCTGGGATTAGAGGTGTGAGCCACCGTGCGTGGCCCAATTACTGAGCTAATGTTGATACATCGTTATTAACTAAAGTGCACGCTTTATTCCGACTTCCTTACTTTCTGCTTAATGTCCTTCTGTTCCAGGGTCCAGGAGGCCACATTACATTTAGTCATCCTGTCTTCGTCAATTCCCCTCATCTATGAGTTTCTCAGACCTTGTTTTTGAAGACTTGGGAAGTTGTGAAGAGTGTCGTTCAAGCATTTTCTAGAGATCCCTCAATTGGGGCGTATCTGATGTTTTGCCCCAGTTAGCCTGGCGCCATGGGCCAACTCACCCACTTTCCATCCTGCTGTGTTCCAGGCCCAGGCATGCCATTCCACATCCCTCCTACCATGAGGGCCCCAGCTCAGACAAGCACCACAGGGTACGCAGGATTGCATGATGGATATTCCACCCCGGAGAAGCTTTCTTCCTGGAGAAAATACAACATGCCTGGATGCAATTACTAAATATGAATATGGGGCACTTGATCACCCTCCAAGTAGTCTCACCTGTTCCCATGGCTTTAAACGCCGCTTGTGCTGACAACCCCCGAATCTATGTCTCTAGTTTTGCTACATAGTGATCTAGAAAGTCATCGGCAGAGGAAGAGTGGGGTCTCCCAAGGGATGTCCTAAGAAGTCTTCAAAGTAGACAGAGCACCTCTAAAGACTTCGTGGCTGATAAACATGGATAAATATGGACTGTCCCCAGGGACAGGAGTAGTGTGATCAGAGAACTCATGAGGCAGACGGCGAGAAGGAAGGGAGGGAAGTGCATGGCAAAGCGTCTCCTCACATTAGCTCCTCCTTATCTTCATGTGCTTTGCAGACGCTGATGTTTTTCTTCTTCCTTTATGTCCCTGGGTTGGGGTGTCTAATGATAAAGATTTGTGAAATACACAGGTGGTGGTGTACTTTCCACTGTGATGTCTGACCCATTCCTTCTTTCCTCCTCTTCTCTCTCTTCTCCCTCTCTCTCCCTTTTCCCCCAGCTCTCTCTCCTCTGTCTATCATTTCTCTTCTCTCTTTCTCTCTCTCAAATCCCCTTTCCTTTCTCTCCTCGGTGGTGGACACCTTTCTTGAACAGACACCTGAGTCTTCTGTATAAACAAAGCAACATATGTTTTTGGATTCACGTCTCCCTCAGCTCCAAAGACATTATTTGGCTAAACTCTCAGATAATAATACAGAGAGGGAAGCATTTGAGTTTTGCAGTCATTTCTTCAGGTTGAAACAATTGGAACATAGAGCTAGAATTGTGCCAAATGCTGCATGATGTTAAATAAGAATTAATAAAAAATTTTATTGGACCCTTAGGGAAATGTGGCAAATGTAATATTTTTAATGGTTTTAATAAGAGGCTGATACAGGAGACGCTTACAAGATGGGCACAGGCCAATCAAAATATGGCCTGGTGGTGAGAAGCAGAGAACATTCGTGAGTTAAAAAGCACAGCTCCATCTCTTTCTCAATGCATGGAAATGGACCTATTGTTTCCTTTCACAGGGGTCAGTCTCCTCATTTGTAAATGGGGATAAAAGCAGAGTATTCCTACTAAGCGCAGTGGCTCACACCTGTGATCCCAGAACTTTGGGAGGTCAGATCACCTGAAGTCAGGAGTTCGAGACCAGCCTGGCCAACATGGTGAAACCCCGTCTCTACTAAAAGTACTAAAATTAGCCAGGTGTGATGGCAGGCATCTGTAATCCCAGCTACTTGGAAGGCTGAGGCAGGAGAATCGCTTGAACCCAGGAGGTAGAATTGCAGTGAGCCGAGATTGCACCATTGCACTCTGGACAACAGAGCAAGATTCCATCTTTAAAAAAAAAAAAAAGAAAGCAGAGTATTCCTCATAAGGTTGTTGCAATCATTGAACGGGATAATGATCGTAAATGTCTTGGCATGTTGTCTGGTGCATGGTAGATCTTAGAGACATTAGTATTATTATCACAGCTACATTATTATTGACAAAGATCACATGGGTAAATATGTCCCAAATCTGGAATTTTAACTTAGATTTTGATGTTCTCAGCCCATTATTATTATTTTTTTCTGCTGTATTGTTAAAAGGCAAACAAACAGGCTGGGCACAGTGGCTCATGCCTGTAATTCCAGCACTTTGGGAGGCCGAGGTGGACCGATCACCTGAGGCCGGGAGTTCAAGACCAGCCTGACCAACATGGAGAAACCCCCTCTCTATTAAAACTACAAAATTAGCCGAGCATGGTGGTGCATGCCTGTAATCCCAGCTACTCAGGAGGCTGAGGCAGGAGAATTGCTTTAATCCAGGAGGCACACGTTGTGGTGAGCCCAGATCATGCCATTGCATTCCAGCCTGGCAACAAGAGTGAAACTCTGCCTCAAAAAAAAAAAAGGCAAACAAATAAACAAAACCAGCATTCTTTGATTCTTTGAGTTTTCTGATCATGCATCTTTAAGCCATCTTGTTTATCTGAGGGCAAGAACAGAAAAAAAATAAATTAAACAGATAATAAGAAAGTAAAACTGCCAGGGATTTCTGTCCTTAGTGTGGAAAGTGCTGGATTTCAGCCTTTGAAGGGCGGTGTAATTTCAGAGCGGCTGAAAGTGAGTCTCCAGGCAGTTTCCATCCCTCTGGGGTCTGTTAGAGCTGCTGTTCATAGGTCAGCCAGTCCTCTGGGCTTAGGGAAGCTTTTCTAGGATGTGTCTCTCTGGGGAGCCCTTGATAACCATTTAGACCCAAGTAGATGATCTCTAACGTCCAGTGTTGCCAGACAACACTGGGGAAAATGGCTTCAGCTGATAAAAGCGGCTGTGTGAGCAGGTTGCAAGTGAATCTACTCATGATTGTATATTACAACTGGGAAAGGACGGATGGAACAAGTGTGCCCTAGGGATGTGCATGGCACTTCCAGGAAACTTTGTGAAAAAGAAAAAAGGTCGTTTCTGTAAAAATGTGATGAGAATAAGAGCAGCATTATACATTGCCCGTCGTGTGCCAGGCACAGGGCTCTGATGATCACACGCTGGTTGGACGACCTGGTGTGCATCCTCTAACCATACTCTTCCTGGCTGCCTTCCAGATGCCACTGCCACATGCCAGCCAGGGAGATGGAAGCGGAAGTCAGCCGAGGGATTGGGGGAAGAACATTTGCTTTTCAAATACACAACTTCTCTACTTTTCTCATTTTTAATTTATTTTTATTTATTTTTTTTTTGCAGACAGAGTATTGCTCTGTCACCTAGGCTGCATGCAGTGCAATGGCACAATCTCAGCTCACTGTAACCTCCGCCTCCCGGGTTCAAGAGATTCTCCTGCCTCAGCCTCCCAAGTAGCTGGGGCCACAGGCATGCTTCACCATGCCCCTCTAATTTAAAAAATATATATTTTTATTTTTAGTAGAGATGGGGTTTCACTGTGTTGCCCAGGATGATCTCAAACTCCTGAGCTCAGGCAATCTGTCTGCCTCAGCCTTCCAAAGTGCTTGGATTACAAGTATGAGCCACTGCTCCCAGCCTCTTTCTCACTTTCTTCTTTGAACAAAGCTGTGATGGCTAGAGCTACTGCAGCCATCTGGTGACTATGAGGAAGCAACCCAGAAAAGCCAAAGCCCTTGGCCCAGATAGCACTGATCTTCCAAACCAGTTGTCCAACTCATTGACTCCTGGAATGTATGTTATATTTTTAAAAATACCTTGATTTGTTTAAGCTAATTTGGTCAAGTTTTCTGTTAGTTGCAGACAAAAACATCTCTATCAAATACAAAATGACATCTTAAATTACACTTACCTTTTAAAGTATAATATCTTTAAAAATGAGAAAAAAATGATGTTTATAATGGCAAGGGGCAGAGCCAGGGTCTGAACCCACATAAGACACTATTCTTTACGCTATGTTCTTCTGCTGATTCTTTAACTTCCTACAATCTCAGTTTTCAAGGTACCTTATTTAAGAAATATGTAAATAAGAAAAGAGGAATTGCCCATCATCCCACCTCCCAGAAATAACCACTGAAAGTAAAAATTTTTTAATTATTTCCTTTACACCATTCATCTGCAAAGTAAGAAACAGGTGAGTTTGTACTATGCGCACACACACAGACACACACAGATACTGATTTTCCCTTTCAACTAAATTGTGACAAATTCAGGTTACAGTATTGTTTATTCGTAAATTCTGTGAATTCTAGCTCTCTACTTACTAAAAGAACTCAGCTGTCCTCAAAGCGTCTTCCTTTCTGTTTGTTTGTTTATTGTTAGTTTTATGTAGAACCCCAAGTAGAAGCCTCCCTGGTACCTACACACCAACTTGCTAGCCCTTATTCATGGCCAGGTTCTGCCTCTGGATCCCCCAGGTCTGATACCTGAGCAGTCACCCAGCAGAGCCCCATCACTACCCCTGCTAAGGACCTGTGGAAAGAACTGGAAATTCCACGTCAATGGTGCCATCTCATAATAATGTCAAAGTCACCAGTCTTTGCTGGGTTAGAGTAGTTATCAGCGTTTTCTTCTTTAGGAAGAAAAAATCATCCTCTCCTCAACTCTGCTCCTCACTTTATCTCTTGGGGTTCATGCCAGCCTTCCACATCCCAAATTACTGCAATCTTTCCTCTGAAGTTGTCAGCAGATTTGATCCCATGCAGACTTTAATTCTTCTGGCTCCTCAAGACATCCTCACATCAGAACCTCTTATAAATTCCCAGAAGACTTGTAAAGAAATGAAAGCCTCCTTTCTGAATCTGGTTACCTCGTTAATATTTACTGAATATATTTTCCCAAGTTAGTTTCTCTATTGGCTAGTTGCTTCCATGACAGTGAAAGAACTTCCTAAAGAAAATGGATTTGTTTACCCATGAAAAGCAATAGAAAGACTATATGGTTTCAATGCATTTCTTTGGAAGACATTCTGATGTTGTCTTGCTGATGTCCTTTTGCTGTGGTTACTGGGAAAGAGAGCTATGTTTCTTTCTGTTTTTTTTTCTTTTCTTTTCTTTTCTTTTTTTGTGACGGAGTCTCACTCTGTCACCCAGGCTGGAGTGCAATGACATGATCTCGGCTCACTGCAACCTCAGCCTCCCCAGTTCAAGTGATTCTCTTGTCTCAGCCTCCCTAGTAGCTGGGACTACAGGTGCGTGCCACCACACCCAGCTAACTTTTGTACTTTCAGTAGAGAAAGGGTTTCACCGTGTTGGCCAGGATGGTCTTGATCTTCCGATCTCATGATCCACCCACCTTGGCCTGCCAAAGTGCTGGGATTACAGGTGTGAGCCACCGTGCCTGGTCAAGAGAGCTGTGTTTCTGAGCACTGCTTTATGATGGAAGAAAGGGGACAAGTGCTTGTAGGGCATCATCCTGTAATTTCTCCCTTGTGAACCTACAAATGACTCTCAAATGTCTGCACTTGGTGCGGGGAGAACCTACCTCATGGGCAAGCATATCAGATGAGATCGAACACAGTGGTTGTTAAGGGTCCCATCGAGCAAGGTGACAGTGAAATTACACAGCAAGGGCTGACATAACTAAGAGTGAGCTGAGGGACGCTGCATGTGAGCGTGTCTTTATATCTGGAAAAGGAAAAGAAAACCCCATTCATTTTTGATGATGGATTTGGTCACGTACAAAAGACAAGGGCACAATTTGAAAAGAACAAGATGTCTTCCGTGAAACAACAGCTGGAAACACTTTGCAGCAGCTTTCAGTATAAATAATCACTGTTAATTGATTCTGAGGCCACTCCTGAAACTGGCAAGCCAAGTTGCATGACAGGAAGGTGCACAGGGAAGGTGATAATGGCATGAATATTTATTCTTATTCACCCTTGCATGGGTTAATAAGAGGCCAACCACACTCCATCTTTCTATTTTTTTTTTTTTTTTTTTTAAACAGAGTCTCACTCTGTCGCCCAGGCTGGAGTGCAGTGGCACAATCTCAGCTCACTGTCACCTGTCACTTCTGCTTCCCAGGTTCAAGTGATTCTCCTGCCTCAGCCTCCCGAGCAGCTGGGATTCCAGGCGCTCGCCACCACGCCTGGCTAATTTTTGTATTTTTAGTAGAGACGAAGTTTCACTATATTGGCCAGGCTGGTCTCAAACTCCGGACCTTGTGATCCGCCTGCCTCGGCCTCCCAAAGTGCTGGGATTACAGGCGTGAGCCACCATGCCCAGTTGAAGTATCTTTAAAGCAGCAGCCCCTGGGTGCCCTTCAGTTCCTGGATGAAGATGGAGACGCTAGTGTTTAGTTTAACAATGACTTATTTCTTTTATATTCCCTTTTCACCGAAAGTTTCTGAGTGGACAGCCACTTCCCACTGAAGTGTTCTGGGGATATTATGAGATTAGCAGCAAAAGAGGGTGACTAAGGACCATTTGACCTCTGGCTTCAAACCCATATGGGGTCTCCCATGTGAACATGCATCTTTATCTCAAAATCAGTCCTTACACCTGAGTGTGTAATTGGTGTTTTAATAGTAAGCATTAAAATACAAAAATGTATGTATGCTTGCTTTATTTTTCCATATACAAATAAAGTGCACATGGACATAGATACTTCTCAACCTCTGAAAAGCCTGTGTTCTCTGGGGCTCATTATCCCACACCACCCCTTTCTCTCACAATAGGCTTGCCAAGCTTAATGGACAGACTTTTGTTGAATTTATTCTTCACTGATCTTATCATAAGGTTAAGAAATTAACTAATTAGACGACAACTTTCTGCTTCATCCCTCTCCGTGTTTCCTGATTGTAAGCTCAATGAAGGTAAGACCAGACGTTTGTTTATTTTGTAGTAACCCATTGAGAAAGAAGAAAAGTTGCCCTTGATACCTGAGATAGGCTAGCCCTTGCTGTTCTCTTATTAAATAGGAATATCTTCACAGGACACTGATATCACAGAAGCCCACTTTGCGACAATGATGGATTAAGACAACTGAAAGATCATCCCACAATCTTGTCTGAACACAGACGGGACACGAACATTTGCCAAAATAGAAAATTCCAAACATTTTCTTTCTCCAGGTAATATGAGTGACTGAAGCTTAAATTCTTGCTTCTAATGGGTGGAAAAAAAAATGAGTGACTAAGACCTACTATTTGATAGCACAGCAGGGTGACTGTAGTCAATAATAACTGAATTGTACATTTAAAAAGTACTAAAAGAGTGTAATTGAATTGTTTGTAACACAAAGGACAGATGCTTGGGGAAATGGCTACCCCGTTCTCCACAATGCGATGATTTCACATTGCATGTCTGTATAAAAACATCTCATGTACCTCATAAGCTTGTACACCTACTATGTATCAACAAATTTTTAAAGTCCTTGCTTCTTTAAACCCTCCCAAATCACCCAACGCTTGTCTCTGAATCCTAGAGTAAGCTCTTTCTAATACTCTTTGAATAAGAAAGCCCCTCAGTTCCCCATGATGTGCAAAAGAGATAAAAACGCAACGCCTTCCACTTCAGGTGTTTTATTCTGGCTTTGGCTGGACGGCACTGACACCAGGATACAGCCTTGGGTCTCGACTGGTAAATGTTTGAACATGGATTCTTAAGGTCCAAGAATAATTGTATTTTCCACAATCAAGTCCTTTGAATAAGTGAAAACAGAAAAGCAAATTAATTTAGTAAAAGATCATGCACAATATATAGTTGAAATGAATTATCGTTTTCCTACAATGCCACTTGCAATTTTAAAATAAATGATAAGTAAATTCAAATTAATGAAAATTTCAGTTCCCTACAAAGGCATCTGGGAGTGAAGGCGTCCTGCATTGCTTCCAGGTTGCTGTTTCCAAAAGCCCTCCTCATGTATATGTTTTTCAATTTATGAGAAAAGCATAAAATAAAATTCCAGCTTTGTAACTGGTTGAAGGACAGGATCCCTGTAGCCAAAGGATGCTTTGAAGAGAGCATCCCTTATGCCTCCAGGCTCAGCTCTGCTTCTGCCACTTTCTTCTCCTCCAGGCAGCCTTCCCTGACCACTGCAGACCACCCTGGCCCTTATTTCCCCTCATCTGCATGTGCTAACCCTACAGATGAGCTTCAGGGCCTCCAGGGCATCCATAGAGAATGGAAAGTAAATAGAACAGGTGTCTCTCAGGGCTGGCCAATCCCTGTCCTGCGGAAACACAGGGTCTGTATTGACAGGTCTCCGATTGTTTTAGGGAAGCCAGACACCTCTGTTTGAATTTGAAGTGTCCTTAGTTTTAAGATGTTTTTATTTTTGTTTGAATTCTATATAGGCCCACCAAAGTTGTTCCTTCATGCCAACTAGTCTTTGGAGCACCATGTCATCGTGCCTGACTTAGTCTAAAAGTGTCCTGAGTGTCTTTCTCTTTCCTCACCTTTGCCTTTCTTTCCTGTCTCTACTCCTCAGCCACTTCTATCCATGACAAAGTATAGAAAGGTCCTGTGTGTTAACAAAAATGTAAATTGGGCGAGGCACGGTGGCTCACACCTGTAATCCCAGCACTTTAGGAGTCCAAGGCGGGTGGTCACCTGAGGTCAGGCGTTCAAGACCAGCCTGGCCAACATGGCAAAGCCCCATCTCTACTAAAACTGCAAAAAATTGGCCGGGTGCAGTGGCAGACACCTGTAATCCCAGCTACTCAGGAGGCTGAGGCAGAAAAGTCACTTGAACCCAGGAGGCAGAGGTTTCAGTGAGCTGAGATGGTGCCACTGCACTCCAGCCTGAGTGACAGAGCAGGATTCCATCTCAAAAAAAAAAAAAAAAGAAAGAAAGAAAAAAGAAAAAGTAAATTGACTAAATGAAATGGAAACTGTGCAATATGTATAAACTTAATATATGTATAAAATAACAGATAAAAATCCCTGCCTTTATGGAGCTTATATTTTGAATAGGGAGACAGCAAATAAAATAATTAAATACGTTCGATGTCAGGTGATGGCACATGCTAAGAAGAAAAACAAAACAAGGCAGCAGTGCGGGAGAGAAAAGATGCAATCTTCAAGAGAATGGCCAAGGAAAATCTCACTGAGAAACTTACACTTCAGTGAAGATCTGAAGAAAGTGATGGATTCAGTGACATGATTCTCTGGGAACAGCATGTGCAAAGATCCTGAGGCTGGAACCCCCCTGGTATCTCCCAAGCTCAGCTCGGAGTCCAGCTTGGCTGGAGCACAGGAAACAATAGTAGAGATCTAAAAAGAATGGAGGAAGTTCTGGGCAGCAGGGAAGGGAGGTGAGGTCATTCATGGCTGTAAAAACTTTGGGCTTTACTCTGAGAGGGATGTGAGGCCGCTGGAGGGGAGACCAGGCTGACAATTCTGGATTCTGAGCTACATTGCAACAGGACAGCCTCCCTCCCCTGGCTCTAACACTCACCAGCGTGTAACCGGCCCTTCATGGTCCCATCTGCATGCTAGGTTGTCCTGGTCCAGGCCTGTGTTGCTCATGTCTATTACCTGACTGGTCAACGAAAGCTTTGGGTTTTGCAATTTCAGGGTCAATGCAAAAGAGTAGACACACAAGAGGCAAAGACCTCTGGGAGTGAAGGCATCCTGCATTGCTTCAAGTTGCTGTTTCAAAAAGCCCTCGGCATTCATAGGCTTTTCAATTCATGAGAAATTAGTTGTCTGCCAGAATTTCCATGTTACAACGTTTGTTTCAAATTTACTTAATTATTATTTAATGTGACAGACAAATTCATAAAAGAAAATACAAAACAAATAAAACAAAAGCCCTGAGCAAAAGGCAAGTATTTTTGTTTGTTGGTTTTGGACTTTAGCCCTGAGAATTTTGACCTATAAGATATGAAACAAACAAGTTACAGTCCTATCATTCTTTAGAAGTATCCCAGCCCCACCAGTAGTACGAAGGTAAAGACAACCTGATGACGTTTTACGGATCAGTAAAGGCCAAGCGTCAGAAGTCACCACCTTTGACCTCTAATACTGACCTTGTCTTTGCACCCCTCTTCCATGACTATGTTCATAAAATTTGAATAGAGCTGCAGCCAGTGCAGATTAGGGCTGTCTTTCTGTGTGCTGAGCACTGTCTTTGGAGTCTATTTCCTCATAAGTGGTGTCAATAGTGGGACTCACACCTGTGGTTTGTACTGGCTGCACTGTGGCAATGATTTTGACCTCTTCCCACCTCAAACTTGCCAGTGCTGTGGTGCAGGTAATGCGACCAGACTAGACCCCCCATCACTGCACGCTGTTTTCTGGCTTTTTATTGCCTTCTTATTACTGACATTGACTTCTTGTTGTACGTGCTCTCCCCATACTGCCTTCTTCTGACTTTCAAGCATGCCTGCTCATTCCTTCCTTAAAAACCCTAACATGCATGAAGGGTGGCTTTAAAGTAATGTAGAAGTGTGTAAAACATTAGTCACATCACAACTGCTGACCCTAGGCTTATGCATGCTAGGTAAAGTGTACATCGATATGATGGCATCAGATCATCTAATTAAGGTGCCCAAATAGTCCCAATCTCTCCCTAACAGTCTTAGTTTAAGCACTGAAGGTCCCAGGTCCCAGGAACTCACTCAGTTTAAGTACACTAGAACAATGAATGCCCCACATTTAATGCTTATCACTAGCCAGTACTAACCCATTTTATAGATGAGGCCTCTGAGGGTTAGAGAAGTTAAATGCTTTACCTAAATACCCCCACTCCCAATCCCACCCCAGAGTTCGAGAGTGACAGCCTGGTCTGAAAGTCCTTACACAATGGTTCTGGAATCAGTCTCAACATAGGTGATTTTAATAGGTGTTCTAGGTGTCTCCTGAAACCTGTAGCCAATTGAGGGTCATTGCTGTAAAGTTAAATTGGACTCAAGCAAATCTGCCCTCTTGTGCATCCTGGATAAGCCTCTTATTGACCGTGGAACATTGGCCAAGTTGCTTAACATGCCTGGCCTCAGTTTCCTTGTCTGTAAGAGAGGGATGAGCATAGCACTTACCTCACAGGGCAGTTCAGGGAATTAAATCCCTTGACGACTGTAAAGTCCTTAGAGGGGCGCTTGGCAAAGAGTAACTGCTATGTGAGGTTAGCTATTAGCTATTACAGGACAATAATTTTCAAAATGAAAAAATGTAATCTAAAGATTCAAATCATATAGGACCTGTGTTATTTATTTTCAAACAAAATGTTATTAAAGTTTAAAATATTGTCATTGACTCAAACAGCATTTTCTCCCTTGGCCCTTTGGACAGGATGTTCAGGCTGCCTTGAAGAAATTGAAGTTTGCAGCTTGAGCGGCTGCTCTCATTAATTTTAATACAGACGCGACTAACATCTCATCCGAAATGTGAAACATAGCTTTTAATTTAGTACCATGGGTTCCTGCAGGACTGAGTCTACACACTGGGAAATATATCAATTAAGCTTGTTTCCCAGGAAGAAATAAGGGGGTCTTGCAAACCACCCAGGATAGAAGGGGCTGGGGCTTTGAAGGTGAGCCAAGGACGAGGGTGCTTAATGAGAGGCAGGGGGTGGGGCGGGTGCTGCCTGGCTTCTAACCACGTGTTCTTACTCACAGGTGGTGAGTCATCTCAGAAAGGCATCGGACAAGGTGAGAGGGGGCCCCTGGTTTGGGAGTGTTTGGTATCATCCCCCCACCCACCCATCCCCTGCCAAGTTGTAGGGAGCACTGAGTGCTCCAGCTTCTGCAAATGGAAAGTGACATTCTGCAGCCGTGGGTTGATACCATGGAGATGGAGCTGCTTCTTTTCTGTGGTCCTTCCTGTATATTACATAATGGTGCGATGGCTTGTATTCACCCCACGGATTGGGGTGATTCCATTTAATATCTTCAGCAGTGAAAATTTAGATTTCTGTGAAGTTTTTCTGAGCAGAGTTCTCCCTCAAACATATTGAAAAGGGAACTAGCAGATAACACAATGAACCAATTAAATGTTTAAATTGTTATTTTAAGAGAGACTAGCTCGGCTGTTAAAGATTTTGCTTGTTGTTGTTTGTTTGGAGTTTTGGATTTTTCTTCCTTTTTTTTTTTTTTTGTCTTCTCCAGGTGAGTTCTCTAGATATCAGAGGCACAGGGTAAATGGAAAAGCTTCCAAATTCAGGCATTTTTGGAAACACTTCTAGATATTTCGGGGGGAGCTAGAAACACAGGACAAAGAGCCTTCTGCTCTCACACCTCTGTGTGAGCTTCGGGGAGATAATCTTCCAGATCTGGTGACGACTTTAAAATGGCCTCTCTGGAATCCATGCCCAGGCAGGCAGAATTCGGTATGAAGATGCTCCCGTGAGAGCACCTCAAAAAGCACCAGCTGGGCTTCCTCGACAGGGACCTCTTTATCCGTGGGGGGGGGGTCCCTTCCCAGCACTCGTGTCTCACAGGTCACCTCCACACTCTCCCTGAAGGCAGATGGCACTGGGGCTTCACTGGGGTGTCACCCGCATATTCGAGAGTGGAGTCAGGCTCACTTTACTGAAGCTCCACTTCCCTAGCTCCCCAGCCACCCCCTCCACAGCTCAGCCTGGATCCTGATGCTTGACTTCTCACAGTGCCCCATTCATGCTGGACCAGCGTCCCCCACGGTGCCTCCTGTTAAGACAAACGCTGCGAGACGTTAGCTTTCCGGTAGAAGAAACAGATTCCTCAAAAATAAGCAAGTTTTTAAATTTAAGATGATGTTTCAAGGAGGAATTACTGTGTTAACATGCTTTGTGAGTGTTTATGAGGAAGGGTGAAGTGTAGGGTTCTCCAATGTTGTTGGCTACCTGGAGACCATCTCATGGAGTTGGACTAGAACCTGAGTACTCACGAAAATAAACAATGACAGGCCAGGCGCCGTGGCTCACGCCTGTAATCCCAGCAGTTTGGGAGGCCAAGGCAGGTAGATCACTTGATGTCAGGAGCTGGAGACCAGTTTGGCCAACATGGTGAAACCCTGTCTTTACTAAAAAAACAAAAAATAGCTGGGAGTGGTGTCACACACCTGTAATCCCAGCTACACGGGAGGCTGAGGCACGAGAATCGTTTTGAACCCAGGAGGCATAGATAGCAGTGAGTCAAAATTGCACCACTGCACTCTGGCCTAGGCGATAGTGAGACTTCGTCTCAAATAAATAAATTAATTAGATAAGTAAATAAATAAATGAGAACGTTCAGCAAGCCCTTACTATGCTCCAGGAACTGGCCTTGGTGCTGAAGATTGATTCAACAGTGAGAACATCAAGACACACACTAGTCTCCATGAGCTTACATTATGGAGAAAAAAATATAAACAAACCAACAAACAAAAACAGTTATACAGCAGGAAGGGAGACGTGACTAGAAGAAAAGTAATCCCAGAGAAGGATAGAAAACAAGAACAGAAATGGAATATTTTATATCTCGTCTATGCATTTTAAAACATTTATTATAAAAATGTTACAAGTTGAGAGAAAAATATAACAAATTCCCATATGCTAATTACTTCTTTAATTATCATCTTGTTTAATCTACAGATGCACACATTCATTTCCTGGTATATTTTAAACAAATTACAGACACCATTCTATTTTAAATAATACATGTTTTAGCATATACATCTAACAAATAATGACTTTTTGACACAAATGAAATGCAATTATGGCCACTAAAACATTCATGATAATGACTTAATATGACAGGTTGATCCCTTATCTGAAATGTTCAGAATCAGAATTGTTTCAGATTTCAGATTTGTGGGGATTTGAGGATATTTGCATACACATAATGAGATATCTTGGGGTTGGGATCTAAGTCCACAAAATTTATTTGTCCTTCATATGCACCTTATATATGTAGCCTGAAGATAATTTTATATTTTCAATAATTTTGTGCATGAAAGAAAGGTTTTGGATATGAGGTCACATATTAATTTTTCACTTGTGATGTCATGTAGTTCTCAAAATTTTACAAATTTGGAGCATTTTGGACTTGATTTTTGGATTAGACCTATATCTAATACTCAACCAGTATTATTTTAATAATTTGCTGATAACCTCAAAATGCCTTTTATTATAGCCAGTTTGTTAGAGTGCGAAAAAGAGATATTCACACTGCATTTAGTTGGTAAGTCTCTTACCCGTAAAACATTTCCTCCCCACCACCACCAACCCATCCTTTCTGCAATGAAAAGGCAGATTTGGGCCGGGCGCCGTGGCTCAAGCCTGTAATCCCAGCACTTTGGGAGGCCGAGGCAGGTGGATCACGAGGTGAAGAGATCGAGACCATCCTGGTCAACATGGTGAAACCCCGTCTCTATTAATACAAAAAATTACCTGAGCATGGTGGCGCGTGCCTGTAATCCCAGCTACTCAGGAGGCTGAGGCAGGAGAATTGCCTGAACCCAGGAGGCGGAGGTTGCGGTGAGCCGAGATAGCGCCATTGCACTCCAGCCTGGGTAACGAGTGAAACTCCGTCTCAAAAAAAAAAAAAAAAAAGGCAGATTTGTTTTCCCTGTTTTTTCTCACATTGTGATTGGCTGCTTGTGTCCTAGAACTTTTATTTAACATATTCATCTCTGTACCACATATCATCTGTCAATTGGTAGACAGATCTACAGCCTTCATTAGATTTGGCAAAAATAATTCATTGTCTGGGTTTGAACTTCCTGCTGCATAGTATGTGGAGGCAGATGTTATGGTTGGTCAGCAGGGTCTCATGGTGCCAACTTCGCTCCTCTTTCAAAAAACGGCCTCTGCATACTTTGGTGCTCCTGGTCTGGGAGCTACTGATCTAGGAGCAATTTTATTCCGGCTTTTAGAATTATGATTTTCTAGTTCTACTATTTTTTCTGCATAATTAGCTAGATTTTTTTCTATGCAGAAGAAACCCTTCTAAAGGCTAAAGGTGGTTTGTTGTTGTTGTTTTCAAAAGATCAAATATGTAAACATAAAGAGGCTGTGAACGGGTAGGAACACAAGCTTTGTGGCCAGACACACCTGGGGTTGAATACATTGACTCTACCAATTTCTTCCCCCAGTCCAGGGTGATTCTCAACTGTGTCCAAGGAAAAACTCTCATACTTTTTGGAAACTGTAGCCTCCTATAAGATCAAACTTACATGTCTGGTGTCTTTTACTTAAGTGTTTATCTTGTACATCTTTCCATAACCAGCACACAGCGATTGACCTTGATTGTTATTATTATTATTTTTTAATTTTACTTTAAGTTCTGGGATACATGTGCAGAACATGGAGACTTGTTACATAGGTATATATATGCCATGGTGGTTTACTGCACCTATCAACCCGTCATCTAGGTTTTAAGACCCACATGCATTAGGTATTTGTCCTAATGCTCTCCCTCCCCTTGACCCCTAGTCCCCAACAGGCCCCGGCATGTGATGTTCCCCTCCCTGTGTCCATGTGTTCTCATTGCTCAACTCCCACTTGTGAGTAAGAACATCCAGTGTTTGGTTTTCCGTTCCTGTGTTAGTTTGCTGAGAATGATGGTTTCCAGCTTCATCCATGTCCCTGCAAAGGACATGCACTCATTCTTTTTTATGACCACATAGTATTCCATGGTGTATATGTGCCACATGTTCTTTATCCGGTCTATCATTGATGGGCATTTGGGTCGGTTCCAAGTCTTTGCTATTGTAAATAGTGCTGTTATAAACATATGTGCACATGTGTCTTTATAGCAGAATGATTTCTAATCTTTTGGGTATACACCCAGTAATGAGATTGCTGGGTCAAATGGTATTTCTGCTTCTAGATCCTTGAGGAATCACCACCCTGTCTTCCACAATGATTGAACTAATTTACACTTCTACCAACAGTGTAAAAGCATTCTTATTTCTCCACAGCCTCACCAGCATCTGTTGTTTCCTGACTCTTTAATAATCACCATTCTGACTGCCATGAGATGGTATCTCATTGTGGTTTTGATTTGCATTTCTCTAATGACCAGTGGATGAGCTTTTTTTCATGTGTTTGTTGGCCACAACAATGTCTTCTTTTGCAAAGTGTCTGTTCATATCCATTGGCCACTTTTTGATGGGATTGTTTTTTTTTTTTTCTTGTAAATTTGTTTAAATGCCTTGTAGATTCTGGATATTAGACCTTTGTCAGATGGGTAGATTGCAAAAATTTCTAAAAGGATTACAAAACAATCACACACAGGGCAATATTTAAGAAACCAGCTGTTAATCACTGTTTGATCCCCTGGTTCTCCGCTCTGCCCTGGGTGCCCTCCGCTTGTTTTTAGGTGGGTTTTCTCCTCCTCACTGACATAGGCTTATCTCTCTTAAGTCTTGGTATCTCTGTTCTTTTTTGCACCTTCTTTCCCACCCAGCCTCAGCCTCAAGGATGGGTGGAGCATCTCCCTAGAAAGACACCTCTCCCTTACCTCATTCATTTCCCCAACTAACTCCTCATCGCCCGGTGCCTCTAGGTCCTGTCTCCTCAACTGGAATACAGGCCGTGACTCCTTTATTTTAGCATCCTCCAAGGGCATCTAACATAGGTCGGAGTACAAAGAAAGGGTTAGAAATCTGGCTAAGTATATAACTGATTGATTATCCGCTTGCCAAATTTACTTTAATTGATTTCCTTCCTGGGAATGTTGCCGATATTGGAAAATGCCCCTACTTTCACTTTGTAAATCGTAAGTTGAAAATTACAGGGATAGCAAGTCATTCAGGAGTATGTGAACCCTGAAAATTTGAGACAGGTCTCAGTTCATTTAGAAAGTTTATTTTGCTAAGTTTGAGGACATATGTCCGTAATGCAGGTTCAGGAGGTCCTGACAACATATGCCCAAGGTGGTTAGAGCACAGTTTGGCTTTATACATTTTGGGGAGACTTGAGACATCAATCAACATATGTAAGATGAACATTGGTTTGGTCTGGAAAGGCAGGAATACTCTAGGTAGGGAGGGGGCTTCCAGGTCACAGGTAGTTAAGAGACAAATGGTTACATTCTGTGAAGTTTCTGATTAGCCTCTCCAAAGGATGCAATCAGATACGCATTTATCTCATTAAGCAGAGGGGTGACTTTGAATAGAATGGGAGGCAGGTCTGCTCTAAGCAGTTTCCCAGTTTGACTTTCTTTTTTTTTTTTCCACTTTTTTTTTAAATTGTATTTTAGGTTTTGGGGTACATGTAGAGAACATGCAAAATTGTTGCATAGGTACACACATGGCAGTGTGATTTGCTGCCTTCCTCCCCTTCACCTATATCTTTAACTTAGTGATTTTGGGGGCTCAAAATATTTTTCTTTCACAAACAGTTGTTATTACTGCTACAACTAGTGTGTTGTGTTTGATGTAAGATAGTATATTAGTCTGTTTTTATGCTGCGGAGAAAGACATATCCGAGACTGGGCAATTTACAAAGGAAAGAGGTTTATTGGACTTACAGTTCCACGTGGCTGGGGAGGCCTCACAATCATGGCGGAAGGTGAAAGGCACATCTCACATGGCAGCAGAAGAGGGAAGAGAGAACTTGTGCTGGGAGACTCTCCCTTATAAAACTATCAGTTCTCATGAGACTTATTCACCATCTACCAGAACAGCACAGGAAAGATCTGCCCCTATGATTCAATTACCTCCCACTGGGTTCCTCCCGCAGCATGTGGGAATTCCAGATGAGATTTGTGTGGGGACACAGTCAAACCATGTGAGATAGTTTATATACAATTTGTACATCTGTGTATGACGCCTAAAGCCTTTTGGAACTCATCTATATGGGAGATTCCATGACCAGAAAAAAAGACACTCTGAAGTTTGCATGTAGTCAGAATTCCCCTGTAAAAACCATTGCCTGCAGCCCAGCACTAATTTGGCTGTGTCTGTGATTGGGATGCATCTCCTAAGGCTAAAGCAATTTTATTTTTCATGTTTTAAAAACCATTTGGTGGCAGTTTTGTTTACATATGGGTGCCTCTGAATGTCTGAGTTTTTTCAGAGGCTGGGTTCGGTGCCAGAGGCCTGGTTTGTCTCTCAGATGCTGCCATTTTTCCTCATTTTCTTAGGAACAAGCACAGTATGTTGGCACTTTTTAGTAATGAGCGTTATTACCTAATATATCAACATCAAAAGCAGAACTGAAACAGATTTGGTAGAATAGAGATTGTTAGGGAAACTCAGAGATAAACATTGATATTTCCCAATTAAGGTTGTCAGTCTTACCCAAAGTACCTTGTAGAGTTTCAAGGCTATGCCCAGCTCCTTGAATTTTTACAATTTATTTTTTCCAGAGATGAACAAATAACTTTGAGTTGGGCAACTCACAACGCTGATGACATTGAATTCTAGGGAGCTGGTTATACATACTGTGGCCTGGTTCATTGTTCCTTCCTTCTTTCTTTTCTTCTCTCTTTATTTTCCTTTTTCTTTATTTTTAATCCTTGCCCCTACTTCAGTTCTCTCTTAATATACCAACCAGATTAATGTTATTAAAATACAGACCAGTCATGTTACTCATCTACTTAAAATCCCGCAGTGACTATAATTTTACTGGGAAAAAAAGACAAAGTTTTTGTAATGACCTGCTAGTCTGGAAGACCTGTCTGAGAACACCTGTCCCTTACCTCTCTGAGCTCAACTCTTACCAGCTCTCCTGTGATCTCTGGGCTCCAGCCATGCTGGCCCTGCTCGTCGCCAAACGCTGAAGCTGCAGGCCTGTCCCAGGGTTGCACATGCCACTCTCTCTGCCTGGATCCCCAGAGAGCCTCATGGCCCCTCACAACCTTCAGGTCTTTGTTCAAATGCCGCTTTTTGACCCTGATGTGACCAACAGCTGTGGCGTTGGTCATGTCGGGGTCACCACCTGAGATGCTGATCACCACCTGCGCAGGTCTGTCCTGCAGACCCTGACTCAGTGACAGATGAATAAATGCACTCACACACACAGCGAATCAAGTGGGCTAGGGATGGTCATCAGCTGCTTTCAGGGGGCGATTGCAGCTAATCAACCACCACTCCCTGTTTCTCCTCGCCTTTATTCAGTATAGATTTAATAACAGAGGTTTTTAAGTCAACATGCTTGTGACTGATTAACAGGGTTAAAAGAGTGGCTTTAAGAATGATAAAAGCTTTTGGTTTCAGCACCCAGAGTAAACAGCATTAATGGGTAATTTCCCTTTGACCTCCCCCGACAGAACCATCCAGCACGAAGTTTAAATGAGTAAACTTAGAGCAGAGACAAAGGAATGCTGGGTAAACGGTCTTAACTGGGAAAGTTTTATTATCCTTGATCATCACCCTATGAAGATAAATGCTCTTACGTAAGAATTGGCTGCTTTCAGCCAGTCACATTAAAACCTTTCAGCCTTCCAAAAGGTTTGAGACTCGTAACTTCCCTAATACTTCCCTTAATATTTTGCCATCCACCCTGCGTGAAACCCAACAGCTTCTCACTGAGGCCTTCCCCGAGGCAGCGTTAGTAGAATAGCAACTCTTCTCCCTTTCTCTTTATCACACTTCATTTTTTTTTTCTTTAAAATAAGCATTGCCTCTGGGCGTGTACTGTATTTACTTGCTTACTGTGATTTTACAGTAACTTCAGAACACGTTCCATGAAGGCAAAGGACTTCTTTACCATGCCACTCCCAGTGCCTAGAACAGTTGCTGGGCACAAGAGAAAAACTCAAATTGTCAAAGAATAGATAAAATAAAACAAGAGTTTCTGAATGAAAAGAACCTTATCTTCCACCTCTGAGATCCTGGGAGGTATCGTTCAGGGAGTTTAAGTAACTCTCAGGGTAGTTTTCTGATGCGTTGGCTTGTTGGGACCAGGCATGAGCTGTGCAGAAGAGAGTGTTTTTATAATAATTGTTATATGTATCAACAAGTCTTCTTTGGTTGAGTCTAACTGAAGCAAACTGTGGCTCACTCCAACAACTACAAAACAATATTAAAATGAGATAAATGCTTAGAGATTGATGGGAAACCCCAGACATGCTCAAAAAGCACAGGGTACAAGGTAATTTGGGAAAAACAGTTTGCAGGAATTAATTAATTAAATCATCAAGGTGATATAGCTGGAAAAACCAACTGTCATCATTCTTTTTTTTTTTTTTTTGAGACGGAGTTTCGCTCTTGTTACCCAGGCTGTCATCATTCTTAATTTTTGTGCCCTTCTGCTTACAAATAAAATTCCAGGAAAAGTTTACTGGCTTAGCCAGAGTCACACCCGTGCCACTTGTGTGGGCAATGAGTTATCTATGTTGATGGCTCCAGCAAGACTTGACACAATGGGGGAGCATAACACCCCAGAGAAAAGCAAAGGTTCTGACTGGGCGCTGTCGCTCAGGCCTATAATCTCAGCACTTTGGGAGGCCAAGATGGGAGAAGGCCAGGAGTTCAAGACCAGCCTGGTCAACATGGTGAAACCTCATCTCTACTAAAAACATAAAAATAAGCCCAGTATGATGGCGCATGCGTGTAGTCCCAACTACTGCAACCTGGTGACAGAGCGAGACTCCATCTCAAAAACAAAACAAAACAAAGGTTCTGCTCTCCCCCAGCAAATACTAGATAACTGTGATATTAACATTTTTTGAGAACCAAATCCATCATAATGTCCTCTTCTTGTAAAGCAAGAAAAGCCGCATGACAAACCTCTGAAACACTGAACAAGGAAGGGAGGGGTGCAGCAGAGGCATATTTGCCTGACAGCTGAGCTCACCTAACAAAGAAAGCCCCTGCCCTTTTAAAGGCTCACAACTCTAGAAATTACATGGTAAAGAGGCTTGGGCCATGAAGTAGGCGTGGGGTGGGGGTTTGATCCTGTTTCTTCAGAAAGATTCCTCCATACCATATCCATGATCTATAGATGGGATCGTGGTTAGCAGTAGGGATCTTATCCTGAACCGGGCTGGCGGTGCCACTCCTCTGGCTGACTTCTAACTTCTCCTTTTGAGATGCAATGTAGGAGGTTGAAGGTGATTAATGGTCTCCTTCCTCACCTGTGTTGAGGAGGGTGGAGAATGGACATTTTTTTTTCCTGTATTTAATAATACTCAGGACAAACACCATCTGCTTGCTCCAGAGAATACTAGATCCTGAAATTAAAGCTGTAGACAACTAAAATTGCTTAGTTATGATTTATGTGTTTCTCATCAAGAGTCTATTTGGGACCTTTACCTCCCTATATCTACCAATCCTCAACTAATCCCAATTAGCTTCCTGCCTTGCAAGACCTGTCTTAAAAATGACCCTGCCCAGGCCATAAAACCCAATAAAAATACTCCCCTGACGTTTTTGGCCTGCACCAATAAAACAGTGTCAAAGTGCTGATTATTCACATTAGAAGATATAATATTGAGTAAGGATAGAGTGGGGATATAATGTGTATAGTGGTGATCAACTTGCTTAGCGAATTCACAGGTTTTTCTAATGATCACCTTATGAGGTTTGCTTCCTACACAAAAGCTCAAAGGTGCTGAAAAAGAAAGCAAAGGTCAATCTGTCTAACTTAAAGGCATCTCTTCACCTGTTTTATCAACGTGCCAAGGAATGATTCTACTGTGTGTTCAACACTTAGCTTAGATCAGTCTCTGAATGACAACCATGAACACCATAGCAACCCTTCCATGCCAGTTTTAAAACACATGGTACAGGCTCCTTTTCTCTGAGTAGGTTCTAGAAAAATGAATTAAGGAATTCAACATGCAAAAAATGTACACTAGAGGCAGGAGGTACTTTTTTGCATCAGCTGGACAAATCCAGAATTTGCCTCTTTCTTCTCTGGAGCAGGCTTCCTGTCTCTAGGGCTTAAACTCACGAGTTAAGTCTGCACATAATTCATGGAGGGTAAGGTATTTACCATCTATGGGATTATTCAGAGCAATGAATGATTTGCAGTAGTATTTGGGGGACCAACTGTGCTGATGTTTTTGTGAGTGATATTGAAACTCCTGCATCCTGGGGATCTTTTCATTTTCAGATAAATTTGGATTGTTGGTCACTCTAAGTAAACTATTAGTGGGCAAGGGGGTGAATTCGTTATGTCTGGCACCGAGTTCCCATGAAGCCAACTGCTTGAATTACAGGCATTCACAGAATTGCCAAATCACTCTGACTGGACATGAATATTATGGATATGTAATGGATATGATGGTGATCAACTTTCCTCATGAATTAGCAGGTTTTCCTAATGGTTGCCTTATGAAGTTTGCTTCCTACACAAAAGCTCAAAGATGCTGAACAAGAGAGCAAAGGTCAATATGTGTAATTAAAGGCATCTCTTACCAGTTTTATCAAAGGGCCAGCGTCATCAAATGGATGAAAAGGTGCTCAGCGTTGCCAGTCATCAAGGAAACGGAAATGAAAGCATCGATAAGCTACGGCCTCACATTTGTTTAGATGGCTATTAACAAAAAGACAAGTGTTGGTGAGGTTGTGAAGAAATGGGAACTCTTCTGCACTGTTAGTAGGACTGTAGACTGGTACAGCTATTATCAAAGAGTATGGCCAGGTGCGGTGACTCACACCTGTAATCCCAGCACTTTGGGAGGCCGAGGTGGGTGGATTACCTGAGGTCAGGAGATCAAGACCAGCCTGACCAATATGATGAAACCCCATCACTACCAATAACACAAAAATTAGCTGGGCACGGTGGCATGCACTTGTAATCCCAGCTAGTGGGGAGGCTGAGACAGAAGAATCACTTGAACCCAGGCGGTGGAGGTTGCAGTGAGTTAAACTGCGCCATTGCACTCCACCCTGAGCAACAAGAGTGAAACTCCATCTCAAAAACTAAAATAAAATGATTTTCAAAAAAGCATATGAAGGTGCCTCAAAATCCTAAGAATACAACTACCATATAATCCAGCAATCCCTCTTCTGGGTATATATTCAAAGGATATAAAAAGGGTATGTCAGAGAAATATCTACAAGCCTATGTTCATTACAGCACTATTCACAGTAACCAAGATATGGAAATACTCTAAGTGTCCATCAGCAGATGAATAAAGGAAATGTGTATGTATACACACACATATATATATATGTACACACACACATATGTATATAATATGGTTTACTTGTGTTCCCACCCACATTTCATCTTGAATTGTAGCTCCCATAATTCCCACCATGTTGCGGGAGGGACCCAGTGAGAGGTAAATGAATTATGGGAACGGGTCTTTCCCATGCTGTTCTTATGATAGTGGTAAGTCTCAGGAGATCTGATGGTTTTATAAAGGGGAGTTCGCCTACACTAGCTCTCTTGTCTGCCACCATGTAAGATGTAACTTTGCTCCTCATTCGCCATCTGCCATGACTGTGAGGCTTCCCCAGCCATGTGGAACTGTGAGTCTATTAAACCTCTTTGCTTTATAAATTACCTAGTTTCGGGTATGTCTTCATGAGCAGCGTGAGAATGGACTAATACTGTATGTATATACACACACATACACGATGAAATATTATTCAGCCTTAAAGTAAGGTGGTTGTGACCACATTGATAACCCTGGAGGACATTATGCCAAGTGAAATAAGTCAGACACAGAAAGCACAATACTTCGTCAACTCAATTCTATGCAGAATGCTAAAATGTCAAATACACAGAAGCTGAGAGTAGAACAGTGGTTATCGGGCTGGGAGAGGGACAAAATGAGAAGATATTTGTCAAAGGGTACAACATTTCAGTTATGCAGGATGAGTAAGTCTATAGATCTAGTGTATGGCACGGTGACTGTAATGAACAACACTGTACTGTATCCTGGAAACTTGTTAAAAGAATAGATTTCAGGCCAGGCATGGTGGCTCATGCCTGTAATCCCAGCACTTTGGGAGGCCAAGGCAGGTGGACCACAAGGTCAGGAGTTCAAGATCAGCCTGGCCAACATCATGAAATCCCATCTCTACTAAAAATACAAAAATTAGCTGGGTATAATCCTAGCTACTCGGGAGACTGAGGCAGGAAAATTTCTTGAACCTGGGAGGTGGAAACAAGAGAATCGTTTGAGCCTGGGAGATGGAGGTTGCAGTGAGCTGAGATCGTGCCACTGCATTCTAGCCTGGGGGACAGAGCAAGACTCTAAATTGAAAAAAAAAGTAGATTTAAAAAATTCTTACCAAAAATAAATACATAAATTTGGAAATGGATATGTTAAATTGCTTAACAGTAGTAATTATTTTACTATGTATATCAAAACACCATATTGTACATCTTTTTTTTTTTTTTTTTTTTTTTTGAGACAGAGTTTCGCTCTTGTTACCCAGGCTGGAGTGCAATGGCGCGATCTCGGCTCACCGCAACCTCCGCCTCCTGGGTTCAGGCAATTCTCCTGCCTCAGTCTCCTGAGTAGCTGGGATTACAGGCACGCACCACCATGCCCAGCTAATTTTTTGTATTTTTAGTAGAGACAGGGTTTCACCATGTTGACCAGGATGGTCTCGATCTCTTGACCCCATGATCCACCTGCCTCGGCCCCCCAAAGTGCTGGGATTACAGGCCATATTGTACATCTTTGAAAAATCTGATTCACTATTTTTTCTTGAAGATCATGACGTTGTCCTTCACTTCTGCAGATCACCCCTGTACGAGGTCAGAAGACTGAGACAGGCCACAGTTGCTCTGCCTTAGGTCTGGAATAACAAACCTTCCACAGGTCACAGTTGCTCTGCCTTAGGTCTGGAATAACAAACCTTCCACTATCCGGCATCGCTTCTGCCTTATTTTATCTGGAGTTATACTTAACCCGGAGCCATAACTTACACTCCTGTGCCAGAGAAGTGCCTTAGAACCATTCTTCATCATCAGTAGCACAAACCCCCGGATCCCAACTGAGAAGGGCAAGAAAACTTGCACAACTAAAGCCACTTATCATCACACAGATGGGGTGTGGGCTGGTGCCTACGACAAATGGCCCCTGCACAGTGCGCCGTGAATTTGTGTGTTTGCTTCCTCCAGAAAGAGTCGTCTCCTCGGTATCCCACTTTATCGTGGGGGAAGTCCTTTATATCCTGTTGGGGCACAAGGCTGCCCTAATATAGATGCTAATTCATATTTTTAAAAATCTTGCTTTGCAAACATTCCAAAAGTGAGTCTGCGATTCTTATTCCCGGCTGCACATTTGAATCATCTGAGAAGTTTGCATTCGTTTGTTTTGTTTTTAAAATATACTTACAGCTGGGTCTCATCCCAGAAAACTTGACTCACTGTTTCTGGGGGTAGGTCCTGAGCATTGGCTTTTTTTAAGCTTTTGAGGTGACTTCATTGAGCAGCCAGGGTGGTAAAGGATGAAATAGACCCCAAAAGAAGTTTAAGTAGATGGAGTTTATAGGCATGGCACGTAGGTCAGAGCCTCGATTTTCTAGTTAAATGTCAATGTTTCTCACTTATTTTATTGCCACAAACAAATAATTGTGCATTACAACGTGGCACTCCAGAGTAGATCTGGGCTTTGGCCTCGGTGGTCTCTCTGGGCCACCTTGCTTCCCACAGTTATGGAGACAGCTGAGTCAGGGGTGTGTGGCTCAAAAGCCCGGTGCCGCATCCTTCATGGATCATCTCCAGGTGTCGCAGAGGGGACGGATGCTGGGCTTACTCCACATTCTTCCTGGAGCATCTCCATGTGCTGCGGAAGGGAGGGTGGTCCCAGAAAGTCAAGCACGGAAGCCAGTGTCCCAGCTTTAAACAACAGTGGCCGCAACAAAAGGTCTCTGACTCTTGGGCAGATAAACACATGCTTATCATCATCAAGTCCCTCCCCGCGTAGCACAGAAGCCATCTCCGCTACCGGAACTATCAACCCCAATGTGGCCACATATTTTCCAGGAGGCTTTGTGTGTGGTGAGCTAGAGATGCCAGTTGCTTCACATCTCCTGACAATCACGTGCCTGACTTAGAGGGAGAGAAAGAGAGAATTAGGCACATAAACTTATATTTATGAATTTACAAGAAAAATGTGCAAAAAAATTTAGGCTACCACCCAGCTCAATTATACCAGAAATGTGACCTACTTTAATTTCTGTAAGTATCTCTGTTCAGATAGAGATAGTTATCCCCTTACGGGACTCTATTTTCTATATCTATTTAGATTTAGAACTATCTAAATATGTCTATATTTAGAAATATTTTTTCTAATATTTAGAAATTTTTTTTCTAATATCCCTAAAGGGATATAACAATCTCAGTCACTTTTGGGGTGATTCTCCTTCTCTAAACTCCATGCAGGAGGAGCTTATTTGCACCCAGTGTATTGAGAGTTGGGGCCTTGTGGGGCTGGTGGCAGCATGGTTCTTGTTTCATCCACTGCTGGTCCCTCATAGTTCCAGGACACATGGCTCCTTCAGGTCCAGCTCTCTTTTTCTAAACCTGCCCCATCCCATGCAGGAGACCATTCCTCACTGGCAGTCAGCTGTGATGGGGGCGGGGGGCTTGGGGCACACATTTCTACACTAGGGATTTTTCGCCTCCCTGAGTTTCTGCACTCAAATGCTCTAAACGTTATCGAGGCGTTTTCCTTCTTGCTGTCAGGCCAAGTTGCCATTTCTCTGGAATCCACCGTTGACTTTAGTCTTGCTTCTCCACCTGCTTCCTCCCCCTCCTGAGAGTGAGAGTGTGTCTCTGTGTACCTAGTCCTGCCCCTGCAATCATTCGCATTTTCCGGAAATGTGGGCAGGTAAGCGCGTACACAAAGATTTTCTCTCTAATTCTCCTGGATTTTCTGAAAAATACTGCCCTGGTGTTCTTGCAATCTCCCTCCCCAACCCCAACCACCTTAGGACTCAGGCTTTGGACATTCAAAATAAAGCACTTTCGATTCTTACTTTCGGATGAGTTGTCCCTTGCCTGAGGTTTTGGTGCAAGACTGAGACACTGAGGAGGAAAAGAGTCACGGCGTGAAAGGAAGGTTGGGAGAAGCGTATGATTACACAGCAAAAGATAGCACCACATACAAATAGGAAAACGGCATATCTGGAATGCGTTCCCCCACCGCAGCGTGAGCACTCGCAATGCCAGCACTCAGGTCTCAGAGTTCTTTGTACAGTGACATGGCTCTCTCCTAAATAGAATTTTTCCAATCAACAGAATGTAATAATTAGAAGGGCGTTCTCCTTTCTATTGGCTGCTTTAAAATATATTGAGCATCACTGGCATCTAAATTTGATATTTCGTAGGATTTTTTTGTGATTGTCATTAAAATCTCCATGTATGCACTCACTTCTTTCATAAGTATTTATGTAACACCTGGTGTGTGTCAGAAACTCTATGACAATTTGGGATACTTTCATACATCCACGAACATAAGCATGCACACACACACACACACACACACCCACACACCCCAAGCTTATGTAGCCTGCATTCTCCCGGATCAAAACATTTGCCCACAGCCCTCTAGGCAGTGTAAGTATGAGTGTGGTTTTGGGGGCTATAAACTGAAGTGATTCCTGAAGACATCCTGTTAAATACACTAAGGATTAAGGACTTGAGACTAATTATGTAGCAGAACTGAGCTTGGCCCACGCCGTGGTGAAATAGCTGCAATCTTCTTCAGCTCTTGAACATGCATAGATTTTGAGAAGTCCTTCTTATCTTTGGAACCTGATTACACCTACAGGAGGGTGTGCTTTGTGAATTTTAAATGCAGATCATAAGGCATCTTTAATTCAACACTTATATAAGATAATGCTAATGTAAGCACACTGAGTTTTCTTTTATCTGTAATTCCTATCCTCACTCTCCTCTTATATCCTCAGGGAGGGAGGGAAGGAAGGAAAGTAGAGAATAAATCTACAGAAGTGGAGGGCAGATTAGTGCTCACCAGGGATTAGAGACAGCTGTTGCAGGGTGGGGGTGAATCAGTAATGTATTAGGCCAGGCGTGGTGGCTCACACCTGTAGTCCCAGCACTTTGGGAGGCCGAAGCAGGTGGATCACTTGAGGGCAGGAGTTCGAGACCAACCTGGCCAACATGGCGAAAACCTGTCTCTACTAAAAATGCAAAAACTAGCCAGGCGTGGTGGTGCATGCCTCTACTCTCAACTACTCAAGGAGGCTAAGGCAGGAGAATCACTTGAACCCAGGAGGTGGAGTTTGCAACCAGATTGCACCACTGCACTCCAGTCTGGGCAACAGGGCAAGACTCCATCTCAAAAAAAAAAAAAAATCCAGTAAGATTTGCTCATATCAGATACAAACTCAGTCTCAGAGAAGTTAAGTGATTTGTTTAATGTCACCAGGCTGGAAATGTGGCAGCATCAACAGTATTCTAAAAGCTGTCATAACTCCTTCATCCTGTGTGTCTCACAGCGCTGCTGAGCCCTGCTGCCTCTCCAGGCATTCAGCCATGGTGGTTACTTAAGACAGCAAAGCCTCCCTTCTCAGATAGGTGAAATGTTAAATAACGCCAATCCAGAGGCACATCTGTCTGCAATCCATTATTCAGAGGCACTCCCTTTGCTTCCTGCTAAAAGATGAAATATTTCATGCTGACATCACATTAAGCCTGAGTCCAGGATGGTTAATGGATTAAGCATGTTTGGGTGTCAATCACTGTCAGGAGGTTTTTGAATAAAAGCTAAATTAATTGGCTACATTTGCTATATATTTTCTACAAACCCTTTTTTTCTAGAATAAGGAAACAATTTGCTTGTGATATTTAATAAAGGCAAACAGCACTTCATTAATGTGCTGTCAGCATTGCCATCTGTCCCATCAGCTGGCATAACCAATTGGGCAGCTGGAGGGATAGTTAGGGTGCATATATTGGTTTTATATGTATTATATATACAAATACATATATATAGTTAGGGTGCATATATTGGTTTTATATATATTATATATACAAATACATATATATATATAGTTAGGGTGCATATATTGGTTTTATATATATTATATATACAAATACATATATATATAGTTAGGGTGCATATATTGGTTTTATATATATTATATATACAAATACATATATATATAGTTAGGGTGCATATATTGGTTTTATATATATTATATATACAAATATATATAGTTAGGGTGCATATATTGGTTTTATATATATTATATATACAAATATATATATATAGTTAGGGTGCATATATTGGTTTTATATATATTATATATACAAATATATATATATAGTTAGGGTGCATATATTGGTGTGTGTATGTGTGTATATATATATATATATGCTATATTGGCTGCATATACATATAGGATATATGTAGCCAATTAATTTAGCTTTTATTCAAAAACCCTGTGACAATGATTAACACCCAAACATGTTTAATCCATTAACCATCCTGGGCTCAGGATCAACGTTTTGTCAGCAGGAAATATTTCATTTTTTAGCAGGAAGCCAGGGGAATGCCTCTGAATAATGGATTGCAGACAGGCATGATACTGCCTTTGCAAAATTATGACTGAGGTGGTGGAGGTGATCTAATTTAACCGACTCCCTTTTGCTTCTAAGCTCCAAGCTGTTTCTGTTCATTCCTGAGCATAGGCTGAACTAACAACTTTGGGAGAAACTTAGTTTGCAGCTTTTAGTTTAAACAAAGAGGGTAATCACCCTTTCCCAAAGCAGACCTCCTTCTTGCCTGGAGACTAGACTAACAGCCACAGCATTAGAAATGATGGTTTAGGAGTCATGCAGCTGGAGGCTACAAGATTCTGATCCTCCTTAAACTCCTCTTGACATCAGTGATTGAGATATTTTGCAGACCCTGAACTTGATGGATCAGCTGGCCCCACCCAGATTAATAAACTGGCTCATCTGATCTTGTAACCATCACCTGGGAACTGACTCCGTGTAAGAAGACAGCCTCAACTCCCTATGACTTCATCTCTGACCAATCAGCACTCCTGGCTCACTGGCTTCCCCCCACCCATCAAGTTATCCTTAAAAACTCTGCTCCCCCAAAATGCTCAGGGAGACTGATTTGAGTAATAATAAAACTCCGGTCTCCCACACAGCCAGCTCTGCATAGATTACTCTTTCTCTATTACAATTTCCCTGTCTTGATTAATCAGCTTTGTTTAGGCAGTGGGCAAGGTGAACCCTTGGGCGGTTACAGACGTGCCTCTGGATTGGTGTTATTTAATATTTTACAATACATGATCTGGAGGAGGAATTATTTTTGCAATGGAATCATTAAATCTGCAGATGACGTTTAGCTCTTCGGAGTTGAAATTATCAAGAGAAATTGATGAGCTAAAGCTGCTCTGAAAAGATGCATGGATAAAAAGACAGAAGCTAGATTTCACTGTTAACAAGTGTGTTGCTCACGTTAAGAAAGAAATGATTCAGATAGTTTCAGAACAAGATCTAAGTACTGTTAGAGACATCACACAAAGTGACAAGAAAATGTAGACCCATAATTAGGAAACTAAACTTGAAAACACATTTTCAGAGTAGTTTGTATATACGTATACCTGGATAACAAATGCTCTTGGGTGATTTATACTACCAGAAAGGTGTGGTTCTGCCTAATAAAAAATTCCTTAAATGTTGTTTATTTGTTTATGCCAGTTTTTTTAATGAAAATTTCAAATATTCAAAAATAGAAAAAGGGAGAATTCAAGCCAATAGTTTCTAATTGTATCTACTTTTGTGTATCTATAAAATTGCACATGTGTTCATTAGCCAGATTTATTCTGCAACATACATATACTTCAAAACATCATGTTGTACAGAGTTATGCATACAATTTTATCTGCCAATGTAAAAAAAAAAAGGAAATTTAAGAAAAAACTTTTGAGGCTGTCTCTGTCCACTGGCCTAAAAATATCAACAATAAAACAACACTGGAGATAGCAGCTGCTCTAGCAGGCTGGATCTGAGTGAAAACGGAGGCCAGAAATGTTCCAGCCAACTTGAGTGGACAAATAGTGTTATTCACGTCCAATAGTACAGAATATTAAAGGCATTTAATAAAGAGATCTTCCAAACAGGCTTTGTGTGAGCAACCCAAAGTGTATTCACCTGGGTGCAGGTGGGCTGAGGCCAAAAAGGGTGTCAGTGAAGGGTGGTGGGATAAAAGTTGGTTTTACAGGTTTGGGGTGGGCAGTGGAAAGTTACAGAGTAAGACCAGTTACAGTGGTCGGGGTACGGCCAAGGAGTATACATTACCATAAGTTCAGTTACAATGGCGGGTGGGGTAAGGCGGAAGAGTAGTTAAAATGGTAGGGTGGGGCGGAGGGATATTCACAGAGCAAGAACAGTTAAGACAGCAGGGTGGGGTGAGGAGTATTCACATTATCATAATAACAGTTAAGACAGCAGGGTGGGGTGAGAAGCTTAATGTCCGGGGAAGCTCTGCTGGGGGATCAGGGATAATGGCAAACACAGATGGTGGGTGGGGGGCTCTCAGCCGAGGCAGGCAGGACTTCAGAACTTTCTGGATCCAGGCTTGCACATGCAAGCCTGACAAATGGTACCACTGATGGGGCAAGTGTCATTTAAACCATTGAGGCCAGAGGGCTGTTTGTTCCTGCAGTATTACTCACCCACTTCTGACTGAAAGACGGTTTTGGCAGTTTGATGGTGGTATTTTTACACAACAACAGCAGAATCTAGAAGGCAGTGGGTGGAGATGGGAGGTGTGGTCCTTTTTTTTTTGTCTCTGTATCTTTAATGCGGGAGAAAAAGAAATCCTCACACTGTCAGAAGAGGTCTCCTCACATCCCACTGGCTGCTGTTGGGTGACATGCCGAAGCCCTAACTGCCGGGGAAGTTGGAAAGGGCACGTCTGCCATGTCTTTGAAATCACCTTTGTAAAAATTATGTCCAGGAGAAAATTAGGGCATTATCGGAGATCTGATCTAGCCAACGCTGCTCTGGCCTTTAGCCTTCAAGCTGCCCTTAATTATTCCTGAGCTTAAGCCAAACTAATTTTGGGAGACATTTAGTTTATAGTTCACATGGTAATAGCACTTCCCCCAAACTCAACTGCCTGTATAAAGCTAATGAGAGGCCACCAGGCTGGGAGGATAGAGGAGGCTGAATTCTGCTAAGGTGTAGACATAAACAATTGCCAACCCTTATTCCCGAGGTCAGAAGATGTGCAAATTCCCAATTACTCCTGCAGATAACATCCCTGCTGGAGAATCTAGGATTGGCCTTTTGAGGTATCTTTATAGGCTTTTTGCATGTCTAACACAGATGACTCCACCTGGACCTCCCAACTGCTCCTGTGACGTCACCCAGAAGCAACCCAGCTCACAGGAGGACTATTTCCCACACCTCTATGTACCACAGCCAATCAGCAGCAAGCACCCACTGCCTAGCCGCACCTGCCTCTTCCCCAAACTACCTTTGAAAACTCCTAGCCCCCAAATGTTTGGGGAAATTGATTTGAGTAATAACTCTGTCTCCTGCATGGCATGACCAGCCTCACATCAATTAAACTCTTTCTTTACTGCAATGCCAAGCCTCTGTGAATTGATTTTCTTTGTGCAGTGAGCAGAAAGAACACTTCAGGCAGTCACATTTTCTTTTTCTTTTTCTGAGATGGAGTTTTGCTCGTGTTGCCCAGGCTTGAGTACAGTGGCACAACCTTGGCTCGCTGCAACCTCCACCTCCCGGGTTCAAGTGATTCTCTTGCCTCAGCCTCTCAAGAAGCTGAGACTACAGGTGCCTGCCACCATGCCTGGCTAATTTTTTTTTTTTTTTTGTATTTTTAGTAGAGATGGGGTTTCATCATATTGGCCAGGCTGGTCTTGAACTCCTGACCTCAGGTGATCCACCCTCCTTGGCCTCCCAAGGTGCTGGGATTACAGGTGTGAGCCACCGTGCCCTGTGGCAGTTACATTTTCTATAGCCTTCTATAGTGGAAAAAGGGATCTTCCAGAGAAGTAGAGGGGGGCTGGCAGTTGAGTATGCAACAGGACTGGCCACAGCATTAGATGTGTAAGTTAATAGGAATGGGGGAGGCTTAGTGGTTAAAAGCTTGGGCTTTGGAGAATGTCTTAGTTCAGGCTACTGGAACAAATTACCACAGACTGACTTATAAAAAACAGAAATGTGTTTTTCACAGTTCTGGAGGCTGAAGTTTGAGTTAGGGTTGGGACGGTCGGGTTCTGGAGTGAGCAACTCCCAGGGGCTGCACACAGCCGTCTTCTCCCTGTGTCCTCGCATGGCTGATGGAGCACTGCAGAGCTCCCTGGAGTCTTCTCTATAGATAGCGTCAGAGGTGTTTAAACCAGAGGAACTCCATCTTGATGAGGGACTGGATAAAATGAGGCCAAGACCTACTAGGCTGCATTCCCAGACAGCGAAGTCATTCTAAGTCACAGGATGAGATAGGAGGCCCACACAAGATACAGGTCACAAAGACCTTGCTGATAAAAACAGCTTGCCGTAGCGAAGCCGGTTAAAACCCACCAAAACCAGCATGGCGCTGAGAGTGACCTCTGGTGGTCCTCACTGCTGCACTCCCACCAGCGCAGTGACAGTTTACAAACGCCACGGCAACGTCAGGAATCTAAAAAGAGGAGGCAGGAATAATTCTCCTCTCGTTTGGCAAATAATCAAGAAATAACCATAAAAATGAGCAACTTGCAGCCCTTGGGGCTACACCATCTGTGGAGTAGCCATTCTCTATTCTTTTACTTTCTTAATAAACTTGCTTTCACTTTGCTCTATGGAATCACTCTGAATTCTTTCTTGTGTGAGATCCAAGAATCCTCTTTGGGGTCTGGATCCTGACCCTTTTCCAGGAAGAATAGGGCATGAGTTCCATGGGAACTCCATCAACCTTCATGACCCAACCACCTCCTAAAGGCCCCACCTTGCAATATCATTGCTGAGAGGTTAGTATTCTAACCTTTGAGTTTGGAGGAGGCGCAAACGTTCGGTCTGTAATGGAGAGAGTTACTTCTGGGTTCGAATTCTTCTCTCTTACTCCCGTAGTGCCATAACCCCAGGAAAATCACTCTGAGCCTCAGTCTTTTCATGTGTAAAATGTGGGGATAATTAGAATGTATCTCACAGATTTGTGGGAAGAGTTAAGTGACCCAAAACACGCAGAGTGCATAGTCCCACTGCCCATCAACTGACGCTGAAAACAGAAAGAGGAGAAAAGCTGAGACCCACTGCGTGGCAGGCAGTGGGTGAGGCACTTCCGATGTCATATTATTTTTCCTGTTGTCGTTATAATAACCCTCTGAGAAGTAATGTGACCCAACACCGTCACTTACCCAGGAAATCCTACTAACAGGCTCCTAACACACAAAATAAACCCCGAGGGAGGAAATGGCAGCTAGAATCAGTGCACAGGAAAGTAATTAGGCAAAACCTTCATTAGGTTGGTTAGATTATTGATTTTAAAAGTTTAGCCAAGGGGAAAAGATTCAACTTGGAGGTGCAAACACAGATTCTTAGGGGACTGAATGAATAGAGAGGCCATCTTGATATTCTTGTTGTTGTTTTGAGGCAGAGTTTTGCTCTTGTTGCCCAGGCTGGAGTGCAATGGTGCAATCTTGGCTCACTGCAACCTCCGCCTCCTGGGTTCAAGTGATTCTCCTGCCTCAGCCTCGTGGAGTAGCTGAGAATACAGTCACTCACCACCACGCCTGGCTAATTTTTTGTATTTTTAGTAGAGACAGGGTTTCACCATGTTGGCCAGGCTGGCCTCAAACTTCTGACCTCAGGTGATTCACCCACCTCAGCCTTTCAAAGTGCTGGGATTACAGGCATAAGCCATCATGTCTGACATCTTTTTCTTCTCTACGTTTTTTGAGACAGGATCTCATTCTGTCATCCTGCCTAGAGTGGAGTGATGTGATCGTTGCTCACTGCAGTCCCCACTTCTAAATTAGATGTTTTTAGTAAATTTAAAAAGCTGTACAAATAAGACTACCATCTAATTTTAGGACATACTTATCACCTCAAAAAAACAAACCCCATACCAATTATATTCCTCTCATATCAAGTGCCTCCTGACTCCATTTCCCGACAATCATGAAGGTACCTTTGCTACTGTAAGTTTCCGGTGCTAGGTAATATTCCATTGTATCAATACATGGCCTTTTGTTTATCCATTCACCTGCTGATGGACATTAAGGTTGCTTTTGCTTTTTGACTGTTACAAATATTACCACTATGAAATCCATGTAAAGTTTTTGTGTGGCTCTATATTTTTCATTTATTTTGACATTCAGTTTTTAAGCAACTTTTTCTCTTTTTATGATTGAATACATTCTTCTACCATGGTTGGGTTTTGTTACCTATAAGTTTTAAGTCTTTTAACACTTTTAATTGACTTCTAACAATAAAATTCTACTGGATACAATAAGCAAATGAATCGTTCTCAAAATTACATCAATAAGGTAAATTTCATTTTAATTTCATGTCAAAAGTAGAAGATATTGTTAGACATAATTGAAATTTCTGCCCATTTGTGTCCCTGAATAATGAAAATCCTCTCATGTGTCTAGACCTGGTCATATTTAATTTAAAGTATTGCTATGATTCATTCATTGGGTTTTGTGCCTTGTAATTATACTCAAATGTTGCATCAAAAGGGTGAATTTTCTACGAATATGAAGGCTCAGACTCAATGAAAACAAATAATTCAAATTCAAAACACGAGGCCCTTTGTTCACTGAAGTGTAAGATGAAGCTTTCCAGGTGGGGGCTTTGGTGCCAGCCCCATGAGCAAACCCAGGATGTCCATGACATGGATCTCAATCCCCAGTCCCAGTAAGGCACTCCCACCCACTGAGATATGCAGGAAGGGGCATCCCCACCCTGAGCATTACAATCACCATGAAGGGGTGGTAGGAGTAAGAATAGGTTTTCTGGGAGGCAGACGAGCTGAGGTCGCACCACTGCACTCCAGCCTAGGTGACAGAGTGAGACTTTGTCTCCAAAAAAAAAGTCAATTTGCTTTCACTGGATCATGGAGACCCTGAAGACCGGAACAGTCATCTTAAAAATGCAAATATGGAGAAGAAATTGAGGCTCACTTTCACCTTTCCTCCTGTGACTCATAGAGGAGGCACCAGGAACCCAGGCCAGTGGAACCCTCAACAGCCAGGACACAGGTGCGTGGGCTGCTTTACAGAGGTAGATTGAGTCAAGCAATGTGGGGAGTAAATAAGATTTCAGGAAATTGTTCAGACCACTTCCAAGCACTAGCTACCTTCTGGGAACATTTTGGAAGCAGCCATTTAGTGTAAATAGCAAGTAGCTACTCAGCATTTTTGTGTACTTATCAAAGATGGTCTATAGAGACTTTTCTAGTGACAACGTCCTCACGACATTTAAAGCTTCTATATTCTTTGCCGTTGCTTTCACTTAAAGGTGAAAGAAATGCCTACGCGTTCCTAAATATCTTATGAAGACCTTCATTCATAGTCATAATTATGTAGTCTAAATTTTACTCTAATTGGCTCACCATTTGTGCATAAGATGACAGACATTCATAAAACAAAAACAAAACAAAACATACACACACACAAAATCCCCGCAAGACTTCCAGATAGACATGTTTTTATTTGGGGTCTCACATAGGAATCTCTGAGACACGTCTGTCTGTGTAGTTAAAAGCATCTGGGTTTGAATTCGGGTCTAGTCACCAATATGGTGCTCCCTTTTACTCTTTTAATGTTACTTCTTAGTCTTTGTAATTATGAATCATGAGAATTTATTTGAGCAATTTACGTATCAGTCAATAAAGAAAAAAAATGTGCATGTGAAGAAATGGGCTATCCTGGGTAGGGTTGTGCTCCCAAATAACTCTTTATCCTTAGGCCCGAATATTAAGCTTTCTATGGCCAGGGGATTCTTCTGTCTGGTTTATGTTAGTGTATTCACACAATGATAAGCTATACGTAATACAAATGAACGAATGAAGGTCACACCCAGTCACATGAATGAGTCTCCTAAAGTCTCCAATATTGGACTCCATGAGGAAAATCGTTTATCCTTTTGAAATGATGGTTGTCTTTAGGGAGGATGAAGCCAGTGATTGGAGGGGGCTGCTGTGGCATTTTCTGGATGTCCCTAAATGTCTGCTTCCTGACATTGGCGGTGATTGCATATGTGTACCTCTGTCCACTTTGTGATAATTAAAGGCACAGTGCACTAATGATCTCTGTGTGCATGTGTGTTTATTGTTCTAAGTTTTTGAGCACACAGTGATAATGGATTACACTATGTTCAAGCAAAAGCTTTAAAGTGTAAACATATTATCCACCCCAGAATTCTAAAAAGGTATTACAAATAATGGAAGGAAAAATTGCTTCGAAGCCATTTCTCTGTATCTTAGGACCACTTATTAAGTCCTCAAAGTTTTGCATTATTTACTATGAATTATGGAGTAATATTCTTCCAAAGTAAGTGTGGAGGAAAAGGAGATTCAGATAAAATCTCGTAAGTCATGAACCACATTATTTTGAAGTGCTAGTGGCAGCCGTAGTCTTATCTACGAAATCTGCATTGCATCACTCTCCGGCCTATATTTTAATGGATGAGAGCAAAATTTAAAGTACATATTTTACCATAAGCAGAGGGTATCCATAATTATGTGTATTTAACATGTATTCATTTTCTGGAGTGTTTGTCCCTTGAAATACTCAAATTCACACAAATGATCTGTTAAAGCACTACCTGATGGGTAGAAAACACATTTTATTATTGATTCTGCGAAAGGCAAACATGTTTTTGTTAAAATTTGGCATCCAGGCCAGGTGCAGTGGCTCATGCCTGTAATTCCAGTGCTTTGAGAGGCCGAGGCAGGTGGATCACGAGGTCAGAAGTTCAAGACCAGCCTGGCCAAAATGGCAAAACCCCGTCTCCACTAAAAATACAAAAATTAGCTGTGTGCGGTGGCAGGCACCTATAATCCCAGTTACTGGCAAGGCTGAGGCAGGAGATTCTCTTGGACCCAGGGGGCAGAGGTTGCAGTGAGCTGAGATCACGCCATTGCAGTCCAGCCTGGGTGACAGAGTGAGACTCCGTCTCAAAAATAAAATAAAATAACTGACATCTAATGTATTGTTAAGGACTAAAAGGGTCTCTTTTTAGACCAGCAGGACTGCTCATCAGGACACTGATGCAATGTGTCACCACCAATGTGAGTGATGGGGTCTCTGCAGCTGAACCACAGGACTCAGATCATTTAGCCTGCATGGATACAAATTTTCCATTATCCTGGAGCAAAAGTAGGGACAGGCATGCCCACTCTATTCTTTTCTATTATAGTTTAGTTATTGCAAAAAGAAAAAGATGACATTTATAGAAAAGATGACTCAGCAAAAATATGAAATGTTTTTCTAACAAGCTTTGACTTTTTCATTAGCCATAGGAAGGGCACATATATCAGCTATCTTAAGAATTTCATGCACAGAAGTTTAAAATTAATTGCTACTAAGAGTGCTTAAAACTAGTAAACATGATCTATGCAAATAATTTCACATTATACATAGAGATGGTTATTTTCATTTTCCAGAAACTCTGAAAAATCACAATAAAAATGTCAAACTGTAGTAGGAAAAGTTGGTATTTGGGAAGCTGAGAGAGGGTGTTTATGCTTATCTTCACTAACTTATGTACCTGTTTATTGTCTAAGTTACTTTGCTTACAAGCTTTCATATTCTAATTTACCTCCCCAGACTGTAAATCATTTCCTTGTGCTCATATCAGCTTCATCGTGTCTAATGGAGTTCCATTCTTAGCTTCATTCACCAACGTGCTTTGCGGCGATGGAGGATTGGTAACAAGAATTCCTCCCGATCCATTAGCAGCCACCCAAAGACCTCCTTCTCCAGTCAGTTGTTCCTCACTATTCCATCACAAAGGGAGTCCTCCTTAGAACTGCTGTGAACACGGATCATTACACTTGGCTTTATTCATGCGGTGTAGGATAGAACAGAACTCTCAAACTGAACACTCACAACCTCTTCCCAACACATCCAAATTAGAGAGGAGCCCACACCCTACAATTTGTGCAATGCTGTCCTGGTTTGAGAGTCCACCTGATGCTGAAACAATGATGAATATCAACACTAGCACAGATGCTGAAATAGATGTGACTTTCTTTCAAAGCAGTCAGTTGTTTACACGTACTATGTACCCATGAAAATTAAAAATATAAAATTTGTAAAAAGCAACCACTTGGATTATTCTAAATGCCTAGGAATATACTTACAAAAGGAGAAGCCTAAGAGTTGAAGATGCATTCAAACTAACTACTAAACTAAGAATGTAAAAGAGAGCATTACATGATACCATTTTATGCCCATCAGGTGGGGATACTGAGCAGGATAGATTAACTCCAAGAGTTGGTAAGGATGTAACATAATGGGATCCCTGCCACTGCTGGGGGCAAAATAAATCTGGCTTAGTCATTCTAAAGAGCAAATTAGTGGAATCACATTAAATTGTGAATATATAGATATATATGTCCTTTCTCTGCAGTCCTGTGTGTGGTAAATAACCCAGGGTCATTCTCATGCTGGGCTGTGGGTAAGTAACTGTGCGTGTTAGCGGGAAGACGGAAGCAACTGAATTTTCCATCAATCAGGAGCGGGTGTGGACATGACCATAGGTGCTTACCGTGGAATGCCACGTAGCCACTAGAAGTAACAAACATAATACACATGTGACCACATAGATGCATTTTAAAAATAAATGCTGGGAAATCCAAGGTAAACTTTAAAGTACCGAGAAGACTAGGGATTTGAGACAATCGCATTTCTTTCTCTTTTCCTCTAGCAGTAAACCAACATCTTTGATAATTTTTGAATCAGGGGTGTACATTTCTACCACATTAAAAAAATTAGAATCAGAGTAATTTCCATTTTCTCAACAATATACTGGAAGTTCCAAAATAATAGATCAACGCATTAAAATTCAAATGAAGATTGATGGCCAGTTTAGTATTTGAACATACGAGATGTTTAATCAAATATGGGGTAAGAATAAAGACATTTTCAGACATGAAAATCTAAGAAAGAAATGTCACATACCCAATCCCCAGCATAAAGCGCAGAATGCACTTCACCAAACAGAGAAAAAGAAGGACTCTGCATACGGGAAACAGGGGATGCAGCCCTGGAGAGGAAGGGGGATGCCGGAAAGATGGTGAAGGGTGAGCCTGGGGCAGTGGCGCTCAGGCCTTAGGCACCCAGCCAGGCTGGGGCAGCTCAGCAGAGCAGGAGGCTCCTTCAGGAAGCAAACATAGACAGAGTAACAGATTGTTCTGACCATGTGAGCGTAAGCACCGATATCTAAGCAAATAAAAGCATAACACTTATTAGCTCAAGGGAAAGCAGAAAAAGTCAAGGAAGCAAAAGGTGTTTCAGCTTAGGGCTTGTATGTTCGTAAAAATTAGCAGAATACTGATAGAGAAAAATGTGTGTTAGAAGGACGCATGGCAAAACTACCAATTGACCCAACAATCCCATTATTGGGTATATGCCCAAAGGCTGTAAATCATTCTACCGTAAAAACACATACACGCATATGTTCACCGCAGCACTATTCACAATAGCAAAAACATGGAATTAAAGTCGATGTCCATCAACGGTAGACTGGATGAGGAAAACGTGGTACATATACACCATGGAATATGACACGGACATAAAAAGCAAATGGGAGCATGTCCTTTGCAGTGACATAGATGGAGCTGGAAGCCATTATCCTAAACAAACTAACCCAGGAACAGAAAACTCAGTGCCACGTGTTCTCACTCATAAGTGGGAGCAAGACATTGAATACACATGGACACGAAGAAGGGAACAGTAGACACTCGGGCCTAACTGAGGGTGAAGGGAGGACGGTGAGGATGGAAATCTCTCCCTCTCGGGTACTAGGCTTATCACCTGGGGGATGAAATAATCTGTACACAAAGCCCCGTCACATGCAACTTACCTACATAACAAGCCTGCACATGGACCCCTGAACCTAAAATACAAGTTAAAGAAATGTATGTTAGAAAGATTGTGGGAACGAGGTATGGAAGGGGCTCACACAGGGAAGAGGGAAGTGAAAGAAAGCTTAAGGCACATCAGCAATATTAGGGATATGACAGATGATTTTAGTAAATAGAAACAAATAAGATAAACATGCCATTTGACGATAAATACTAAAACTCAGCTAAATGTGTTGAAAACATCTCTGAAAAGAATAATAGGAGGAGTGGATGAACAGAATTTGCTCCTTTTTGTGATATGTTTTACAGATCTGTGGACCTGTTGATTCTTAAAAATGTGAAAAGTAATAACTTTGGTATAACTAAGAACAATGCAAAACAAATTTCAAAATAAGAACAGTGGCAAATAGAGAGTTAAATCTGTGGCTTGAAACACACACACACACACACCCCCATGCATGCACACGCCAACACGGCGACTTTATAAGGATATTTGTCCTGTTCAAGCTACAGCCAACACCTGTGCCTTAGAAGACGGCAGGAGGAAGAATCTCGGATGGGGGAGGAAAAGGAAACACATTAATAGCGCAGATTCCTACGGATCATAGGAGAGATTGCACCAATAGACGAGAAGTGTGATTAAGTATTTGCACCTGAGCCAGCCCAACTCTCTCCCCCAGATAAAAAGCAGAAAGGAAAAGATAGCCAGCAAGATAGAAATAAAACTTACATACACTGTAGAAAGCAGCAGAGCTTCCAGGCAATGCTGGAGTGTCCTCCCACGCCCCAGCAGATTCTGCTTTGAGAAACCCTGGCCTACAAGGTAGCAGCAGGGATTTATTCTTTATTTACTTAGGCTGGAGTGCCGTGGTGTGATGTCAGCTCACTGCAACCTCTGCCTCCCAGGTTCAAGTGATTCACCTGCCTCAGCCTCCTGAGTAGCTGGGATTACAGGTCCCGGCCACCACTCCTGGCTAATTTTTGTATTTTTAGTAGAGACAGAGTTTCACCATGTTGGTCAGGCTGGTCTCAAACTCCTGACTTCAGGTGATCTGCCCGCCTCGGCCTCCCAAAGTGCTGGGATTACAGGTGTGAGCCACCGTGTCCAGCCCTGCCACAGGGATTTAAACTGGAATTTGAAACCTTGACCTGTTGCGCATTGTCAGGTGACACTGGACGTCTGTTGGAGCCTCTGTTTGCTCATCTGTAAATAAGACCCATCTCCCAGGACTGCCTTAAGAGTTAAATGAGACAACACAATAGCTGGGCCTTGGGGACATTATGCTAAGTGAAAGAAGTCAGTCACAAAAAGACAGATACTGCAGGATTCCACATAGAAGGTAGCTAGTGCAATCACATTCACAGACAGAGAGGAGAAGGTGCTTGCCCGGAGGTGGGCAGACTCGTGAAAATGAGACGTCGCTGTTAGCGTCATGGGTACAGAATTTCAGTTTTGCAAGGCGACAAAGTTCTAAAAATTTGTTGCACAGCAATGTGAATGTTGCCACCATGGAGCTGTAGACTTCAAAATGGTCACGATGGTAAATTTTATACTTACATATAACAGGAATGTGGGGAATATGACAGATTATTATGTTTAAAGAGCAAAAAGAGTTATACATCCTGTTTAAATATTTGGAAGTGTATTTATGTTATGTGTTTTGTTACTACAATTATTATTATTATTATCATTATTTTAAAAAGATACAATACACAGAATTGGCTGGGTGAGGTGGCTCACACCTATAATCCCAGCACTTTGGGAGGCCGAGGTGGGTGGGTCACCTGAGATCAGGAGTTCAAGACCAGCCTGGCCAACATGGTGAAACTCCATCTCTACTAAAAATACAATAATTAGCACACACCTGTAATCCCAGCTACTCAGACGCTGAGGCAGGAGAATCGCTGGCTGGAACCTGGGAGGCGGAGGTTGTGGTGAACTGAGATTATACCATTGCACTCCAGCCTCGGCAAAAGAAAGAAAGAGAGAAAGAGAGAGAGAGAGAAAGAAAGAGAGAGAAGAAAAGACAATAAACAGAACAGATTTCAGCAAACACTGAAGAATTCATAACTGATTGCTTTTCCCATTATTACATTGTGCTCTATGAGGAACTCTATTTATAGTGAGTTTTAGGTTTTCCAAAACAGAAGTTAAGTCTTTTGAGAAAATCCGTTGTGTTTAATCTCTTTTCCACCTTTTCGCAGTCCCCTATGTATGAATGTTTAATTGTGATTGAATCTGGGCAACAAATTTAGATGGGAAAAATTTTTGCAATCTACCCATCTGACAAAGGGCTAATATCCAGAATCTACAAAGAATTAAAACAGATTAACAAGAAAAAAACAAACAAGCCCATCCAAAGTGGGCAAAGGATATGAATAGACACTTTACAAAAGAAGACATCTATGAGGCCAACAAGCATATGAAAAAATGTTCATCATCACTGGTCATTAGAGAAATGCAAATCAAAACCACATTGAGATACCGTCTCACGACAGTTAGAATGGTGATCATTAAAAAATCTGGAGACAACAGATGCTGGAGAGGATGTAGAGAAATAGGAACACTTTTACACTGTTGGTGGGAGTGTAAATTTGTTCAGCCATTGTGGAAGACAGTGTGGAGATTCCTCAAGGACCTAGAAATAGAAATATCATTTGACCCAGCAATCCCATTACTGAGTATATATCCAAAGAATTATAAATTGTTCTATCATAAAGACACATGCACACATATGTTCATTGCGGCACTGTTTACAATAGCAAAGACCTGGAACCAACCCAAATGTCCATCAACAATAGACTGGATAAAGAAAATGTGGCACATACACACCATGGAATACTATGCAGCCATTAAAAACGATGAGTTTGTGTCCTTCATAGGGACATGGATGAATCTGGAAACCATCATTCTCAGCAAACTGACACAAGAACAGAAGATCAAGCACCGCATGGTATCACTCATAGGCAGGTGTTGAACAATTAGAACATGTGGACACAGGGAGGGGAGCCTCACACACTGTGGACAGCGGGTCAGTGGGGAGGGTGGGGAGGGATAATGAGGGGAGAAATACCAGATATAGGTGATGGGGGATGAAGGCAGCAAACCACCTTGCCATGTGTGTACCTATGCAACAATCTTGCATGATCTGCACATGTACCCCAGAACCTAAACTACAATAAAAAAAAGAGAGAAATACAAAGATTATTTTAAAAAGAAAGGAAAATACTGTCTCTGAGCCCAGATTAATGGGATTGGTGTGGTGGGATTTCTTGTGGTAGAAAAGAAGCCCAGATTGAAGGAATATTTTAATATTCATGAGAAAAGGATTGCAAACTGAAATGAGTACAAGGGCTTTTCTTGGAATTAACAGTTCTCATAGTTGACCACTGATGCTGACTTGAGAAAGACACAGGCACAAGAAAGACCCCACCTGACTATAAGGTGATCAGTAGGGCAAGCAAAGTGAGTTATCGCAGTGACAGCGTCTCAGGCTAGAGAGGAAAGGACGCGGTGAAGCAGGGTCGTGTATCTGGGGTAATGCCCAAGGTTTGGAGCCACACGCCAAGGAAATCGAGGGTGAGGACACACGCAAGGAGTGAGTTTAAGAGCAGAGGTTTAATAGGCAAAAGAAAGAGAAAAGAGAAAAGCTCTTTCTCCTGCAGGCAGAGGGGAGCTCTCCAGTGGGTGTTCCAGTTTCCTGGTGAAATGCACGGGGTTTCACAGATGATCTTGAAGAGGCAGTGTCTGATTTACATAGCGTCCAAAATTAGTTGGACCAGGGGTGCCATTTACATAATGCACAAAGAAGCTGGCTGCCCCACCCTCGTCTTTCACTACACAGATGGTGTCTCTACCTGGCTGGTGCCATGTTGCCCGCTCCTTTGCTGTACACGTGGTTGACAAAGAAAAGAGAAGATGAAGGTCCATGTTGAACATGCCTGGCCCTCAAGTAGCCTTCTTCCTTCCTTCTTCCTTCCTTCCTTCTCCTTTTCTTTCTTCTTTTTTTTTTATTCACTGTCTTGCTTTGTCACCAGGCTGGAGTGCAGTGGCATGACCTCGGCTCACCACAACCTCCACCTCCTGGGTCCAAACTATGTTCCTGCCTCAGCCTCCTGAGTAGCTGGGATTATAGGCACTTGTTACCACACTCAGCTAATTTTTGTATTTTTAGGAGAGATGGGTTTTCACCATGTTGGCTAGGATGATCTCAATCTCCTGACCTTGTGATCTGCCCCGCTCAGCCTCTCGAAGTGTTGGGATTACAGGCGTGAGCCACCGCGCCCAGCCCAGGTAGCCGTTTTCTATCGGCACAACTGCCGGCACTCACCCGTGCGGGCGTCCAGCTTGCTTATCTGTGTCCGCAGCTCCATTTTACAGGCTGCTCTTTGTTAGAAAAGAAATGATTTGGGGGAGCTGCTTTTTGTTAAAAGGGAAACCTTACTGAGGACTCTCACTCTCACTAACTTCCTAAATAATTTCTTTTTAGCTCCTGTAGCAGTGGGGTGGGGGAACCAGCAGACCAGAGTCATTGGGTGCCTGAGGTGTGGGAAAGGGTCACCGCAGCCCAGCTGCCACCCCGGGGCCGCGCAGGAATGCAGCCTGGGGCACCAGAGCCTCAGATGCTCCGGGAGACAAAGGACGTCTGGATATTTATGCAAAATCTTAAAATGTTAAAAGACTGATTTGAAACTGTTTAAAACACTTCCTGAGCATAACAAAATGTGCCACATGTCTGCAGAGCAGACTTGGTACAAAGAGCTGTAACAGCTTTTTTGGAGTCACAGGCTAGAAATGACCCATTTGGCACCTGTGCCATTCAGATTGGATCTGAAGCCTAGAGAAGAGAAAAGACTTGTCCAAGGCCACTGTGAGCTGCTGAAAATAAGCACATACATAACCCCATGTTCTCAGTCCAGGATTCTCCCAAGGGAGAAGGGGCAGAGGTCTAGGATACACAAATAAGTCGATTCCTATATGGAAGGGAGACCCTGACCTCATGTTCACAAAGTGGCTCAAGTGAGCACCCTTCAAATTAAATGCATACACACCCCTTAGATTTATGGTGTGAATTCCAATACATAACAATATCACACTGTATTTCATAAGGGTTAAAAGCATTATTTTTCAAAAATGTAAACTTTTAAAACACACTCCATTTTTACTATCCTTTTGGAGATTCACTCATTTTAAACAAAAAGTCCCAATGCTGGGTTGTATTTCAGGTTATTTTGACCTACTGTGAGTGACAAATAAACCTTTGATGCTTAACTTCTGTCATCTGTATAATGAAGATGGTGTAATTACTCCTAGTGTTTTCATGAGAGGTATTGTGTTATTGTGAAACATGGCCAGTCATTGTCAACCCCCTACATTTATTAAGAAGGAAATAATATTTTGTACATAAAAATTTTGATAATGTGCTCTCATCCAAAAAGAGAAAAAGGAAAAATTGTTTATCTCCAACAGTGTGAGCTAATGCATAAGACATAACTCTCATTGTTTTATTTTGGTAAAGGCATTATATTCACAAAAAGAAGGTCATAACTCAGTTCTATATTCTTAAAAAAAATTAAGATCAATTGCTCATAATTGGTTTAAATGTTATTATTTGCCTAATGCATGATTTCTTTATTAAAAGGCCAAGACAGAAAAAACATTACCTCATTTGAAAAAAGCTTCAGGACGAATCTTTCCTGTAGCTTCAGATGATTTAAAATTGATCTCCTATAGCTTGTCCTACTTTTATATTCTTAACAACAGATACAATAGTTTTTTTTAATTTTAAGTCAAACTCTTCTGAGGACACATGATTGAGTTACGTTGCTATTTTCAGAGTGTACTCACGGGCTTATTTTATCTTTCCTCAGTAATCCTACTGCAGAGGGGATAGAGACCCACAACAGGTATCTCACATTCATTAACGTGAGCCGAGCCTTAACGCCTCCCATGATGGAACACGTGTCCCAAGCAGATCCATCTGCCCAGTACGCCTTCTCGTGTGTCTGTCTGTGCTTGATTGCCCTGCACAAGAACACTCCCAATTACAAGGAAGACCAGACAAAGTTCTCCTCAGGAAGAGAAGAGAAGGCAGTGGAACTGAAGCTCCACTATGTCTGCGGTCCGGGCGGCCATGGGGCAGCGGGCGGCCGGGGCGCCGAGGGTCAGGTAGCGGTGGCGGGGCCTGCGGGCTCGGTCCGGCATGTAGACGCCCCCGCAGGCGCCCGCGGCAGCGAACGGCATCGGTGTTTTTCTGGCCGAAGTCCTCATTTCCTGACTGTGGAAATGGAACAGGAAAACATGACCGTGAATAAGGAGTTGAGTCCCGGCGCGGCTGCGGTGCGGCTGCTCGGCCTGCCACGGCGACGAGACCTGGAGTTACAGCCACCCCATCCGGGGCCGCGCCAAGTCTCAGCCTGTCCGCCTCGCCCGCCCTGGGAGCACCAGGGAGTTCAGGAGGACGCGCTCTCTCCACGGGCCATGCCCAGTGACCACTTTCGGACCAAAGGCCTGCGTGCTGCAGAACCCCCGGACCATCATGCACATTCAGGACCCCGCAAGCCAGCGGCTGATGTGGAACAAGGCTCCGAAGAGCGTCCTTGTCATCAAGAAGATGAGAGATGCCGGCCTGCTGCAGCCGTTCAAGGAGCTCTGCACATGCCTCATGGAGGAGAAGAGCATGATCGTGTATGTGGAAAAGAAAGTGAGAAGACCGTGCCATCGCCAGCGGTGAAAGCTTCGGGGCAGTGAAGAGGAAATTCTGCACCTTCCGAGAAGATTATGATGACATTTCCAATCGGATAGACTTCATCATCTGCCTGGGGGGAGACGCTGCTGTAGCTTCCTCACTCTTCCAGGGCAGCGTGCCTCCGCTCATGGCGTTCCACCTGGGCTCCCTGGGCTTCCTGACCCCATTCAGCTTTGAAAACTTTCAGTCCCAAGTTACTCAGGTGATAGAGGGGAACGCAGCTGTTGTCCTGCGGAGCCGGCTGAAGGTCAGGGTGGTGAAGGACCTCCAGGGAAAGAAAACGGCCATGCACAACGGGCTGGGTGGGAGCGGCTCGCGGCCTGTGGGTCTGGACATGGATGTTGAGAAGCAGGCCATGCAGCACCAGGTCCTGAACGAGGTGGTGATCGACAGAGGCCCCTCCTCCTACCTGTCTAACGTGGACGTCTACCTGGACGGACACCTCATCACCACGGTGCAGGGCCACGGAGTGATCGTGTCCACCCCGACGGGCAGCACGGCGTATGCGGCCGCGGCTGGGGCCTCCATGATCCACCCCAACGTGCCGGCCATCATGATCATGCCCATCTGCCCCCACTCGCTGTCCTTCCGGCCCATCGTGGTCCCCGCAGGGGTCGAGCTGTAGATCATGCTGTCACCTGAAGCAAGGAACACGGCATGGGTGTCCTTTGACGGACGGAAGAGACAAGAGATCCGCCACGGAGACAGCATCAGCATCACTGCCTCATGCTACCCGCTCCCCTCCATCTGCGTGCGGGATCCTGTGAGCGACTGGTTTGAGAGCCTCGCCCAGTGCCTGCACTGGAACGTCCGGAAGAAGCAAGCCCACTTTGAGGAGGAGGAGGAGGAAGAGGAGGAGGAGGAGGGCTAGGTCGAGGTTCGTCCGCTGTCTGTTTTTCTGCCCTCCATGCACCCTCTGGGGACAGACCAATCTGTGTGTGTCTGTGAACTCCTCTGTTTAAATGGCATGACCACTTCCTTTCTGTAGCTGGTTTAGAACCTGGGTCTGCCTGTGTCCAGATCAGCTGTTTTATAACATTTTAAATCTGACTTTTTTTTTGCATTTCTAAAGAAGCAAAGTGAGAAACGGGCTGGGAGCTCTTCTGTCCCGCTGACTACCTACCCCCTTTCCCCGCTCACCCCCGCGGGTCCCCGGAGCATGGCCTCCAGCTGCCGTAATTCCATGCCAGATCAGTCAGCTGAAATTCAGAGGGGTCAGAGTGACTCGACCTGTCCTTCCCTGTTGACAATGTGTCACCCAAAAGCCTTCCTCAGCTGCAAAGCCTTTGCTCTCGGCCTGAGCCTCCTCCCTAAAACTTCTGCAGGGAAATCCCCAAGCGAGGCGCCATTGAAAGCACGGGCTTGCTGGTGGCTGGCAAGGTAGTTTTGTTCTGCTCAGTTTCTGGAGAGGGCTGGATGCTTCCCCCGCCCTTCCCGCTCGAGGCCAGCCCTGAGTCTGGGACCCACGGCAGGAGGGGGCTGGCATCTCCGGCGACCCACGCCTTCCTCAACGTAGCTTCCGCTCCCAGGGAGGTGGTTTAAATCCTGTACATACTTTTTAGAGGCTGTTTGCAACTTTCGAAGTGCTTATGTACATATTTTCTCGTACACACTTTTGTGAAGATTTCGAGGGGAAGCGAGTCGTCCGGCCGTTAAATGTTTACGTTCCTGCAAGACACCGTCCTCAGGGACCATTCGGGGACCATTCTGTTCAGCGTGATCCTGACGGTCTGGGAGATGGGGGTTTCCGGGTTAGTGATCGTGATCCCTTTTGTTTTGCAACTGTAATGAGAATTTTGCGACTAACCCAAGCGAAAGACTCAACACACTGATTTTCCTCCTGCCTCTCCCATGAGCCTCCGGCCTGCATGTGGGCGCTGCGTGCGCCGGTGCCCATATCTTCCACGGGCACAGCAGGCACAGGTGTGTGGAGGCCGTGGTCAGGGCCTGGGGTCCTGGTCGCTGCTGCCCAGGTGTCTATTTTTTGAGTACCTGCTCATCTGCGGATTTAGGAACAGGAAGTTTGGAGAGGTGCTGCCCGCAGCCACCGGGCCCAGCCCAGGCACATTCTCCGACACGTGTGTCTGCCCTGCTCACCCCCATCTGGGCAGTGGGCCTGGCTGTAAGTCAGCCATGACCTCTAGCCCAGGTGAAGCCCCCGCCTGCCCAGCCACGGGCTTAGGAGGAGAGAGGGACCAGTACCCAGCATTAGGGCCAAAGACAGCTGTGTTCAGAATTCCAGTCACTCATCTGAACGAAAAGGGCATGAGCTGAGCCCTAGAGCAACCTGAGATGGAAATGATCTAGAAAACTTTGTTTTTTTTTTAAGTAAATTTTAATGTTTCATATTAATTTTTTGAAAATTTATTAAATGTCATTGAAAGCCTTACTACAATTTTCAGATCCTTTCAATAAACAAGACTTGTGGGAAAAAAAAACAAAACAAAACCAATGTCTGCTTTTCCAGTGAATGTTCCCTGGCCATCTGCCGCTAAGCCAGGCTTCGGCTGTGGGAGTCAGAGAATAACTAGAACACTGCCCCTAACCCTTGTGGTTTGAAGGGGAGGATGTGGCATAGGAGGGAAGGGCCGTGGTCCAGGCTAGGCACAGGACAAGCAAATGCTGCAGGGAAGAGCTGATGAAATTATAACCTGTGGGTCCAGACTCAGCTTTCTCCTGGAAAGTGAGAATCTGGGCATTTGAAAGACCCGGGTTTTAAGTTGGGCCTTGATGGATGTCTTTTGTCCAGAAGGGATTGGCATTTTCATTCTTGGAGGATTAAAAATAATAAGAGGAAAAAGTATCTTTCCAGACAAGAATCAACACCAAAACACCCTTTGCTAAGAGAAAACAGGGAGAATGTTCCTGCTTTTCTGAGTTGTGCTCAGTGACCAGTACTCTTGAGTTCTGTGTGCTTAGAAATGAATGGTCAAGTCCTGAGTCAGGAGCAGGGGCCACAGGCTTGTGCGTTACCCCAAGCCTCATGTACCAAGGGTTGAGGAAATATGTTATGATGATGGATTTTTAGATAATTAGAAGTTTAGATTCAAATACATTCACGCAGCCAAGAAAATTCCCTAGGTGAACATGCACATCATAGACACACACACTCACACACACACACACACACACACACACCCCGCTATATTAAGGACACATACTACACATGCTCGAGCTGCGCTTGTGGACTCAGTGGGAACAGGTATAAGAATAGGGAATGCAATCAAATTAATAAAATAGATAAAACAAGAAAGGGATCTTACACAGACCACTGATGTGTTATAAACAGAAAAGTTTAACTTAATTATGTACCTGCAGTACAACTTTTAAATAGAATAAAAAATAAACGAATGACTTAAATTCTACAGACCATCAGACATGGAGTCACTCTCACCCTGAGCAGACGTATCTGAATCACCAGTTAAGCAAACCAGTTAAACAGAAATATCTGAATCACCAGTTAAATAACTCATAGGTTAAAGGTCAAGTTTCTGGGAGGTGAAAAATGCTGGAACAGGATCAATAGTTTCTGGCCTTGAGAAATTCACTTTCTTTTTAGTAGAGACAGAAATCATAGACAAGACTGGAAGTCACAAGCTCAAATGCCTACAGGGGCCAGGCAGGTTAGACAGATGAATGAAACCGACTGGTGGGGGGCGATAGGGCGTGCTGGAGACTGGGGCTCACTGAAGAGCTCCCATGCTCTCTAAAGAGTGCAGTGGTGGCGACCTCATCTCCAGCTGATTGTGGCTCTTAGAATGCATGCCAGTATTGCCACAATTCAGATTTTCATTTTTAAAGAAAAGTTAGATATCTTATATTTAATGTAAAATCTCCTGATATTACACGTTGTCGATGAATACAAAGTATTTTTAAACCATCAGGCAAATCAAAGGAAATATTTGTGAGCTCAACTCAGTGGGTTTTCTGTCATACATTTGCAACCTCTGGCACAGAGGAATTTTTTTTTTTTTTTTTTTTTTTTTGAGATGGAGTTTCGCTCTTGTTACCCAGGCTGGAGTGCAATGGCGCGATCTCGGCTCACCGCAACCTCCGCCTCCTAGGTTCAGGCAATTCTCCTGCCTCAGCCTCCTGACATGGATGCTTGCACAATGTGCCCCTGCATGTGCATCAATTTGTTAACAGAATCCTCTTCATAAAGTGTCTCAGGTTAGGTGTGCTAGAAACGTGCTCTAAGACGGAGGTTCACTGGGTAGAATCCTCTGGGAGGGAGTCAGGGAGGAGGAATGACATGTAGAAGGTAGTGGTCTGTGATGAGTTGTGACATCAGCCTCCAGGAATCCCAGGGGAGACCTTGATGCTGAGCTGGCTTTTCAGAGTTGTCCTCATCAAGGCAACGAGGCTAGGTCTTTACAAATAAACCATTTCTCTGCCTCCTACCATTACCGGATGCAAGCTGCTTTGGGGAGGGGGTGTAACTTTGAGAGACACTTTCCTTTGGCCAGCGACATTCCGAGAGAGGGACTCAGCTCTGAGCTGTCTTCAGCTCATGCTCCGGCAGTTCCTGGTGAGGGCATGTGGGTGGACCCTGCAATATCTGCTACATGTCATGCTCAAATAGAAGGGACCAGCACCATTTTGCAAATTATAAGAATGGTGCTTAACATGTTTTTTAGGGGCCAACTTAAATATGTAAAATTTTAGAGTTAGAATTTACATAATTCACCTATTTCATGTGTGGGTATGGGAGTGGGGATCCCATTTAGGGCTTCTTGCAAAACGAGCTTGAAAATTAAGTTGAGATTTAATAAATCAACAGGAGAAAACATGCAAATGTATTTAAGACAAGTTTTACATGGCATGGGGGGCATCATTTAAAAAAAAAGACTTAAGCAGTTAGAGACCCTTACTTATATACTGGATTGGACAAAGAACAGAAACTTGTGAAGACGCAGCTAAATTGTGTGGGAAGACATAAAAGACAGGAGTTGTTTTCATGAAGTCTGTACTGAATTCTATTTGGCCTCCACTCTTGTCCTTGAGGAGAAAGATGCTATTTCTTTTGCTATAGTGAAGGTGTCTATCACGTGGGAATTTCATCTCCTGCTTTTAAGAAACAGAAAAGAGGTCAGAATAATTTTCCTGCACCTGCTATTTTCCAACTACCTTTAACTCAAAACAGTCAATATGCCAGGGTAATATATTTTTAACTTTTTCATTTGTTTAAAATCGCCTATACATAAGTAATTAGGCATTTTCAATGTGTGAAATGATTTAATTCACATTCTTTCCATGTCTCTTTAACATCAGGATATTTTTTCATTATCCTTGGGCTCATTGAAGTAACTTTTAAAAAGATATATCACTCCTCTTGGTAGTATGAGGAAAAGCTCCTTGGATAATTCTTTTCTGGAAATATTGTTCTGAGACACAGATACCCATCTTCATTACACCAAGCCATTTTTTTCCATTTATCTCACCTTAAATGCTTGCAAGTAAGAGGTCAAACCCCAAGAATAATGACAAAATCCATACCGAATGTCTCTGTCCTTCTTTGTCACAGAGAGGGTTATCTAAATGGTGGACACTTCTTAAAATGGCATTGACTGAGATCATTCCACAGTGATGCATCTTATCATAACTGTGATGAAAGAGGCTTTTTCAGGGGTGGTTTTGCAGGAACCTCACCTATTTGTTCATAAAAGATACTTTCACTGCCACCACTTACAATGGATACTAAACAAACACAAATACGCTTCCAGGTGGCTATGGAGAATCACAGATCTACTCAAACTCTGATTTCATTTCTGAGGCTATTCAGCTATAATGATATCCTGAGTTTTCTGGATACCACTCAAACAAGGTTTAGACATAGCCAGTGCTGAGAAGGTCCTGATTATTACTGGATTCTGTTCCAGCTTCAGTAAGACCGCCCACTAGTGGTGGCTGGACTCACATTGAAGAGACCGTGGCAACCGCATTAGCACAGACCAATTGATTGTGCCAAGCATTATGTTATTAGAAGGTACATCGGCTGCTTCCAGTTAAAAAAAAACTGGGGGCAGGATGTGCCATCCCTGAGGATTTTTGAAACATATCTCCATGTTTACGTTTTCCCTGATATGCTTACAGGATTACTGTAAGCCTTTTTTGTTTTGGTTTGCTTTTCTTCGAGATGGAGTCCTGTTCTCTTGCTCAGGCTGGAGGGCAGTGTCGCAATCTCAGCTCACTGCAATCTCCACCTCCCAGGTCCAAGTGATTCTCCTGCCTCAGCCTCCCAAGTAGCTGACATTACAGGCATGCACCACCATGCCTGGCTAATTTCTGTATTTTCAGTAGAGACACGGTTTCACCATGTTGCCCAGGCTGGTCATTAACTCCTGACCTCAAGTGATCCACCTGCCTTGGCCTCCTGAAGTGCTGGGATAATGGGTGTGAGCCTCAGCGCCCGGCTGCCCATTGCAGTTCTTAGATCCCCTAAGGACATGTATAGCTCTCTGATTTCCACAAATATGCAGAAGAAGCTTCATTTCAATTCCATCCATTACCGTCTTTCCATTCCTGTACCTAGCACCTACCTCCCTGACATCGATAAGGAAACTGAGGCACTGGATATTTTAATAAGTATATGCCTTGTTTGACTTATTGGTTCAGAATGAGAAATGCAAATATTTAGTTAGATAACATTTTGATGTAACGTTTTGGGCGTAAAAGTTTTGGCAGAAATGAGACAGCAACTACTTTGCATTTATTTTCCTCTCTCTACATTCTCAAAGCACCCGTCGCTTTTTTTTTTTTTTTTTTTTTTTTGAGACAGTCTCACTCATTTTCCCAGTTGGAGTGTACTGGCATGATCTCAGCTCACTTCAACCTCAGCCCCCGGTGTTCAAGCAATTCTCATGCCTCAGCCTCCCAAGTAGCTGGGATTACAGGTGCCCACCACCACACCAGACTGATTTTTGTATTTTTAGTAGAGACAGGGTTTTCCCATGTTGGCCAGGCTGGTCTCAAACTCCTGACCTCAGCACTTGTCATTTTTAATGGAATCCCTGAAACTGCAAGAAACGATCACTTCCAGGTTTATTTCCAAATTTTGTGGAGCTCTTGACACCTGTTCCTCAACAGAGACCTTCTGAAATCCTAACCAGCCAGATGGCGCTCCTGTATTAGTTCAGTAAGGGAGATTTACATAAAGAAATCCATCCCAGGCACCATGGGGAATGGGCCCAGGGACCAAGAATAATGATGAAGATTTTCCTTATGTTCAAATAAAAGTGATATTGCATTATCATCAACTAATGGGACCTGCTCTGGCATCATGTTGAAATGCTTTTAGAGGTAAAATTGAGTTTCACCTACATTAATTCCATGGGCCAAACAAAGCCAAAGGTTTTATAACCTATATGGGTATTTTGTAGGGCTTATCTGCCCTCAGGTGAGATATTAAAAGAACAGAGTTTGATTTTTTTTTTGTGAGTAGCTGCACTTAGAATCAGATGGACTTAAAAAATTATTCTGTCTTGTAGGTACAAGCAGTTTCTCAGCTAGAAACATGAGCAAAGCAGACATGTGAAATCTGAAATGATTTTCAGGTTCTTATTGATTCAAAGGCATGAGATATGGCTGGCAGCCGCTCCCTGGGCATGGATCTTGGAGATGTCTTAGGAGCCAGTCCTGCAACCTAAAGCAGCTTTATTTTCACTCTCTGCTCCAGGGAGAGCAGTCATGGATATTTTATATTCTTGTATGGTCATGTGTGATACTTAACCTAATTTCAAAACGCTAAGGTCAGTGGATCAAATACAAAGTTAAAAACTTGTTTCCCTATACAATGTGAAAGTGCTGGGAATAGGATATTTTCTCAAAATTCCTTCAGAAGGCCAACCTAGAATATGTCACTGTGCACAATTGCATGGACACATTAAACTATACTTTGAAAAGAATTCAATGTTTGTAATAGAAAGAAAATTCAATTCAAGTATACCAGAGGGCATTTTATATATTTCATCTTTTTGTAAATACTAAAAACCAAGCATTCATTTTAAGTAAAATAAGTTTTGGAGTAAATTTCAGTCACTCAGCTCAAAGAAAAAGAAATCAGAAGCTAAGAAATGTGGATAAAATTCAGATCGATTTTGAACTAGCCATTGTATAGACTCAGATATGCTCTAGTTGTATATATCAACTTTAAAAATGATGATGTTAAAATAAATAAATGCCTGAAGCAATGTTAAATAGAAGCTTAATAGTTGAAGACAGTAGAGTCTGTTTCTTATTTATCTGAGTTTTTTTCTGGCATGTATTACAGATAAAATATTTATTATTTATCAAATGAATGAATGAATGAATGATATCAAAATACATGCATAAATCAGATGAAATAAGGGCAAAGTTAGGACACAAATGAGAAGGAAACTTACGCTGGATCTAGGCTCTAATCCTGGTTCTGCAACTAAGTCATCACATGATGTTGGAGAATGCCACAGTCTGCGTGTCAGTTAAACCTTCTACAGAATAAGGGACCACCAGCCTGTGTGACCTGGGAGGTACTGAGCTTTCATTCATGTCCTGATGCTCCGGCGAGTGACTGGGGAATGGACACACACTTAAAATTCTGAGCTGATAATGACATTCAGAAAACTTTTTTTTTCTTTTTTCAGATGGAGTTTCACTCTTGATGCCCAGGCTGGAGTGCAATGGCACGATCTTGACTCACCGCAACCTCTGCCTCCCAGGTTCAAGCAATTCTCCTGCCTCAGCCTCCCAAGTAGCTGGGATTACAAGCATGTGCCACCACATCCAGCTAATTTTGTATTTTTAGTAGAGATGAGGTTTCTCCATGTTGGTCAGGCTGATCTCAAACTCCCGACTTCAGGTGATCCACCTGCCTCTGCCTCCCAAAAGTGCTGGGATTACAGGTGTGAGCCACTGCACCCAGTCAGAAAACTTTGTATATCTCCATTCCTCTGGCTTCACCAAGAGCTAGAAGGAAGAGAGATGAGACTGCTCAATTGGATTTTATGGTTCCCACTTCTCAGGGGACTAATTAAGAGAGCATGAATGAGCACCAATTGTGTACAATAGGAATATGGACATTGTTTCTGTATTTAAGGACAAAGAGGTTAGCAGATTCTGCTTGAGCAGGCTGTGTAAGTAAATGCGAATGATCCTGGTTCCATGAAGCTAAGACTATTAGTGAGAAAAGTGTGTCCTCTTCTGCATTTACCTGTTCATTCATACAGCTAGACTCTAGTTAACACCCCCGTCATCTGGCGTCGTGCTGGGCATTGGAGATAGATGAATCTGACGGACCTCACACACTAATGTTCTGAGGGAAGAAAGGAGAAAGTACACAGTAGTCTCTGGGACAAACAGCCGGAAGTATGGGAGAGTTGTGCATGAGCTGGGATAAAACTGTGCATACAGCTGGTGCCTAATTCAGCCTAGCAAAGTGAGGGTGGGAGGAGAGAACATGAAGACCACCATGGAAGATTCTTAGAGGATGTGGAGACCAAGCAGAGTCCTGAGCCAGGTTTAGCCTGATGAATAGCTTTAAAATGAGTTGTAGGCTGGCCTTGGTGGTTCACGCCTATAATCCCAGCACTTTGGGAAGTCCAGGCGGATGCATCACTTGAGTTTAAGACCAGCCTGGCCAATAGGGTAAAACCCGTTCTCTACTAAAAATACAAAAATTAGCCTGGCATGGTGGCAGGTGCCTATAATCCCTTCTACTAGGGAGGCTGAGGCAACAGAATCACTGGAACCGAGAAGGCAGAGGTTTCAGTGAGCTGAGATCATACCAAGGCACTCCAGCCTGGGCGACAGAATGAAACTCCATCTCAATGAAAATGAAAATGAAAACAAAATAGAATGAAATAAAATAAGTTGTAAGTAAAAAGATCACCACCTGACAAGAGGGGCACATATCCGTGCATTTAGGAGACTGAGTTAAGTCAGCATCTTTTCAGTGCTGAGAAGGCTGAGAATGATGAGATATGACCACACACATCAGGAGGGTGAGATAAAGGGGGTCCTGGAAGGCTTAGTTTTAGAGCTGTTGTTACAATTAAATTTTGTGGGTTTTTAAATTCAGCTTTATGGAGGTGTAACTGACAAACAAAAATTTTGTATTTTCAAGGTGCCTAATGTGACAATTTGGCACATGTATATTGAGAAATGATTATCATAATCAAGCTAATTAACATATGCATCATTTCACGTAGTTACACTGCCTGTGTGTGCCTGTGATGCACTGGACCAGGACGGGGAGCAGGCTCTTACAGAGCATCTGGCAGGGAGGGGAGAGCTGTGAGGCGCGGGTGGGGCTGAGCAGGGACCCTAAGTGGGCAAGGTGGGCCCCGACACTCACCGGGTGCCGGGAGAAGAGGCTGAGGAACATGGGGACCGTGAGGGGGCTATGGCACTTGGTCAGGAAGGAGCTCAGTGCTCACGAGTAGACGCGCATTGCGAGGTTCAAGTCCAGACAGCTGGCAGCCTAGGCCAGGTGAGAGAACTGGCTGAGGCCAGGAGAGGGCCTCTGGGATGGGAGCAGAGACTGGGCTAGCTTCGGACAGTGGAGGGTTGGGTCCTGGGGAAGTGTGAAGTGCGTGGGCTCCGCCTGGGCCAGGCCCTGCTCACCTACGGGCCCTTGGGCGCTGGGCTGGGGTCGGTGCCAGCCTCCAGCTCCTCCTGCGTCTCATGCACACGCCCCTCGGCAGTGCCACCCTTCAAGACCTGGAGCAGGTAGAGGGAAGCATTGAAGTGGTAGAGGGCGGTGGAGGAGTCAGGCTGGCGGCCAGCCTGCTCCACCAGCCGCGCCACCTGGCCATGCAGGGCCTCGACGCGGTCACCCAAGTCGTGGCAGTAGCGACGGCCACGGCACAGGTGGTGCCTGCGGGTGGTGAGGACAAGAGCTGGTCAGAACACTCTCGGTCCACCCCGCTCTGCCAAGCAGCGCCAAGCAAGTCCCACTTTACAGGTGAGGAAACAGACCTGGAAGACAGACGTGATCGAGGCCACCGAGGAAGGCAGGGCCGCCTGCAGTTTGCTTGGGAGCTATGTGGGCTCGGCGTGCTTGGGCGAGAGGGCACCCCAGGGGAGAACAGAACAGCTCCCCGAGGGGTTCTGCACCAGGGCCAACCACCCGCCTGGCGCACCTCTCCTGTCCATACTCATCCCTCATGGGACAGTGGCCTCCAGGCCTTTTGTAAAGCGAGGCGAGGGTTCTGTGCTCAGAACCCTATGTGGCCCTGCAGGGCCGGGACAGAGTGGGGACGAGGGGCAGGGTGCTCAATGAGCGACACTGTCCACGCATGCTGGCAGAACTGTCTGAGAAGGTGTGGCCTGAGGCTGAGTGGAGGATGACCGCCAGTCATGCCCCCCGCCCTGCAGACCATCCGCGCAGTGCCCAGGAGACCAGGCCTTCAACTACCCAGCACATGAGCCCTGAAGGCAGGTCTGCACCTGGCGCCTGCCTGGCTCTCCCCAGCCTGCCATCGCCTCCCTGCTGGGCCTGCCTCCTGCCCAGCCCTGCCCAAAGCTTTCTTCACGCTGCCAGCCATTTCCGAAAAGGGAAACCAGACCCACAGCCTTCCCCACGCCAATGCTCCTGCTGAAAATGCCTCTGTGGCCCCAGCCCCACGAGGGTCAGGGCCTGCGAGGGTACAGGGGCCTGTGGCCTCACGCCTCGTCTGACCTCCCAGCTGGAGGTCTGACCGCCTCCCATCGGGATGCTCTTTCCCCTTTCTGCACTCCCCAAGGCCTCCCAGCCTGACAAACTCCCATGCACCTCCAAGGACTGGGTGGGTGTCTCCTGCCACAGGTGCTGCCACTGTCTCCATCCACCCCTCACACAGCCCCACTGGAGACTGTCAAGGGTTAGGATGGACCCAAGCTCCAGGGCACTGCTCGCACGTGTCAGGAGAACACAGGGATGGACCAAGGACCGTGTTAGTCACTGAGTGACACGTGACCTAGGGCTGAGCGGTGAGCCTGCAGGCTAGGGCCCAGGCTGGAAGCTTGGCTCTCTCCTTCCTGTACAGAAGCAAGCCAGGAGTTCTGCCTGGGGGCTGGGGGCTGGGGACTGCTGGTCGCACTTGCCCACCCTGCCCCCGTGCTCACGTGAAGATGAGCGCCGTCTTGTGCAGGAGGTCATGCTCCTGCTTGGAGCTGCTGCTGCGCAGGCTGTGCTGGATGATGCTCCAGCAGCGGCTCCAGCAGCTCCAGGACCAGGACGTTCTCGGGCTGCTTGGTCACCAGCACCTCCACCAGGTCCAGCACCTGCGGCCAGGAGAGCTGGTCAGCAAGGCGGGGGCGGGGAATACGGGGGCGGTAATGGAGGCGGTGGGGGCGCCGGCCCCCAGGCTCACCGGAATCTGGAAGTCGCGCCGCAGCGCCTTCTCCTTCTGCAGCTTGCTCTTGTCGTCTCGCTGGGCCTGGATCCGCAGCTTTTGCTCAGCAAACGGGCTGGCGAGGCTCTGGTCCAGGGCCATCATGGCCTCGTCCCCCAGCTCCTCCTCGTCCTCGCTCTCCTCTCCACCCTGAGGGACAGTAGTCAGCCTGGCACACAACACGGGGACTCACGAGCCCTCCCCGGCCCCGCTCAGCCGTGCCTTCCCAGCCTGCAGCACACTCATCAGCTTCTCCCGGAAGCCCTGGTCCACGTCCCCGTTGCGCTCCTCCTCCTCGCTCTCCTCCCCCTCACTCTGGTCTTCGCTCTCCGAGCTTCTGTTCTCCTCGCCGTCCTTGCTCTTGTCCTGTGGGTGGGGGCAGGCTCGTCACACACCTCCCGATCTTCCCACTCCCGCCACCCCGCCTGGCCCGTGCTGGCAGCACGTCTGCAGCCTTCAGCCACCGCTTGTCAGACTCATCCGTCACCACCACATGGTCATCCTCATTCTCACTGGTCTCGGGGTTCAGCACCTGGGGAGGAGACCCAGCCACTGACCCATCTGCGGCCCCCACCCTCCTGACCAGGCCCCGCCCGGCCTTGGCCAAAGGTCCTCATTTCAGGAGGAAAACGGAGCCTAAGAGAGGTGGCCACACCCTGCAAGGCCAGGACAGGGCCTCGTTGAAACCCCTCCCACCAGGCGCAGGCTGGCAGGAGGGAGGCTGGGAGGCCGCAGGGCTGAAGCGCTCCCCCACTCGGTGCAGCTCGATGCGCAGTGAGCCCCAGCCCAAGGTGCATTCCTGGCAGGCGAAGGGGCCTGCCAGGCATGGGTGTGGGCGGCGTGCGAGGCCGCCTGTTGCTCTGGGCTCTGTGACCACCTGCTCTCATGCCTTCGTGTACAGGTGGGGGCACCGAGGCCTCCCAGCTGGACAGAGGTGGGACCTCAGGTGGGACAATTCCTACCCATTCCTGGCTAATGTCTAGGCTAGAAACATGGCTCAGCCCTCTCAAACTCTCTTTTACAATCACAATGATGATCTGTATTTCAATTATGAACATTTACATTGCATCTATTAGATACCACAGACGAGGCAAGCGATTGAGCTATTCTTATTTCATTTAAATTATAAAAGTACTCAGCAAGATACTTATTTGTAGATTTCAGTATTTAAGACTAGGGCAGCCTAACTCACTGTTACCCAAAACCTAGGTTATAATCACTGGTTTCATTTGAGGTAATTATTGGTCCATGATTATGTCATCGAATAACATTGAATCATACAGCGGTTCCCATTGCTTTTTCAATGCAGAGCATTAAAACAGTTTCATATTAGGAAGATTATTGTTAACATCAATTGAATATGTTATAATCCCTCTTTTATCAGGACTACAGCCTGTCTCACTTCAAGAGCCATTGACATGGATCGGTCTCAGGACGTGATTTAATAATGTCACCACGTTTTCCCTAGGTTGCTGTTCCTCTTAGCTTTGGTTTATGACAAGCAATTCTAATTTCCTATTTATAAAGTAATATAAAATATCTTGAAAACAAATCAATTCATGTGGATCCATTTAAAAATATTTCATGAATAGGACAGGTGTTTTATAAATATTGCAAAATTCATAAAGGTGGTTTAAGGAAGTGCAGGGATAAGGCCAAACTTATGAATATAACAGCTGGAGTTTGAGGAAAATGAGGGTAACCTGTTTCCTTCACTCCCTTTTACATTGCTTAGAGCAAGGAAAGATGTCCACCAAACTCAAGCTAAATGTTTCCTAATGGGCAGTGGTAATGGAGACCTTCGTAGTTCAGAGACCCCTTAGGAAGCTACAGAACATGTGACTGTAAGGAAGCACCAAAGATAGTTCACAGTGACTCTGTTATCCCTCCCCTTTCCCCTTTTTGAAAACTAAATTAGCTGCAAAGAGCAAGAGATCATTCTTTTTTATGGCTGCATAGTATTCCATAGTGTATAAGTACCACTTTTCTTTACTCGATCTACCATTGATGGGCACGTGGGTTGATTCCATGTCTCTGTCACTGTAAATAACACAGCAGTGAACATGGAATGCACGTGTCTTTTTGGAGAAATGACTTACTTTCTTTTGGGTACATATCCAGTAATGGGACTCCTCAATTGGAGGGTAGGTTTGTTTTAAGCTCTTTAAGAAATCTCCAGACTGCTTTTCACAGTGGCTGGATAGAGCTGGAAGCCATAATTCTAAGCAAATTGACCCAGGAACAGAAAACCAAAAACTGAGTGTTCAGTTATAGGTTCCTGAGTTAATTTGCATAGAAATTGAGCAGTCCCATTACTGGGTATATAACCTAAAGAAAGTAAGTCCATCCTCCAAAAAGACACATGCAGGTAGTGGGCATAAATATGTGAACAATAGACACATGCCTCCCCATGTTCACTGCTGTGTTTGTGTTATTCACAACGGCGGTGCCATGGAATCAACCCACGTGTCCATCAATGGTAGATTGAATAACATAAGGTGACCATATATTCCAGTTTATTTGGTACAGTTACATTTTAGGGGCCTGTTTTCCCAATGTGCTAATAAGAGTGATCCTTGTCTGGATCATAAATTACATGTTCCCTCGACTTATGTGCCAATTCAATTCAGGTTTTTTGTTTGTTTGTTTCAACTTTTATTTTAGATACAGGGGGAATACTATGCGATGCTGAGGTTTGGAGGATGGATCTCATCACGCAAGTAGTGATCGCTGTACCTGATAAGTAAGTATAACCCACTGCCCTCTCCCTCTACCCTCTAGCAGTCCACAGACTCACCTGGGAGGCAGAGGTTGCAGTGAGCCGAGATTGCGCCACTGCACTCCAGCCTGGGCAACAGAGTGAGACTCCATCTCAACAACAACAGCAAAACGAAGTTAGACTGGCTCATCATCCCCATAGAAAAGAAAGATATAATTGCTGGTTTTATTTGTATCACATAGATGCAGTGACCAGTCGTCAGGACAGAATTTCCTCATGCCTGTGGTCTTGACTGTGTGGGGTCTTGAACTGGCTCTGTAGGGACTAATTCTCTTTGTATGGAGATCTCTGTTTAATACTCAACCCTTTCCCCTAGTGCCCAGTATGTGCTTTGGGAGCTGGTTTCTATAATTGGGCCTTGGCTTAGAGCTCTGCACTGTCCACACAGAATCAATCAGACACTTCACAAATCTTGTTGAAATTCCCTTCAGAGGATGGCAGCTTCTGTTTGAAAAGGACCTGATAGAACTCCTCCTGTTCCTAATGTGCCCATGTCAAGCTGCTTTCACATTCCTCCATTTGCCCCAAACCAGGACAGACTCAGTTTCTTGCAAAACACAATTCTGCAATCTTGAACTCCACACCCCATCTGTCCCAATGGCACCTGCCGCTTCCTCTTCCTTTTTGAGTTACTCATTTTCACAATTCATCTTTCACAACACGGAGAAATATTTTAATCAAGATAATCAACATAACAGCCACAGGATGTTAGGGAAAAAAAAGTCTTCTTCCGAAATGAAATCCAGTCATCCCTCCTTTCTGAATACTTGCCTCCTGTTTTCCGTCAACAACAGATGTTTGAAGAGGTAAGTTGGTGGTAGGTGTTGCGTTCTGTGCTGGAGTTAAAATGATGTGATACCGTGAGGTCAGAGAATGAGGTTCCTTGTGCATACCATGTGTTTCAAGGGAATTGAGTAAAGGCAGAGGTGGCTCCCTGTGTGCCATTGGGGTGACCCTGTGGCATCTGGGAAAATAGCAGTCTGCTTACCAAGGCCCTGCTAGGCTGCTCATTTAAACCCTGTCCCAGTCCCTGGTGACTCAGCCAAGGGAGCCAAGGTGGAAACTGTTTTCAAAGCCTGTGGGTTTAGCGATGCTTTTAAGTTCCCTAAATCCTTAACGGCTGAAGAGTTTTCTGTGGCTCTGAAAATTCTTCAGTGCAAAGACAACCTCTGCTCCTCACTTGTTATCTACCAGGATGCAAGTGAACTTTTTTAGCCTCACTTCAATTAATTTAGCTCAGGGCTTTTATATTTTAATTGAATTGGCAGTTTTTATACATATTCATCAAACATTAATAAATTTCCAGGGTCATCAGGCGGTGTGTCAGGAAGGAAGAACAGGGAAGAACATGCTTCCTGGAGCATGCTCCCTGTCACGCATGCATAAGGGGCTCTAGGTCCTGGTACAGCAGTCCAGCGTTCATCTGTTTGTTCAGCAAGAATTTACTGAAAGCCAACAGGCATGAGGTGTGTGGATGGGATCTGTGATCTGTGGGTGCAGAGTGAGCAAGGCATCTCTACCTACTACAGCCATATCTTTCTGCAAATTTACCCACCTAACTGTGGTACACTTACACCGACACCTGCATCGTAGCTCCATCTCTCTATCAACATCTATGTATCTTATTAGGTTGGCACAAAATAATCGCAGATTTTGCCATTACTCTTAATTACTTTTCATGGCAGAAACTGTACAATTGCTTTTGCACCATCCTAATACATTTACACATACATACATACACACTGATCTATATATATATATGCACACACACATATTTGCATATATACAACTATGTATTTGCAAATATGTTTTTTAAATTTTAAATGTTTGTGGTGTGTAGTAGGTGTATATATTTATAGGGTACATGAGATGTTTTGACACAGACAAGCAATACATAATAATCACACCGTAGACAAAGGGGTATCCAACCCCTCAAGCATTTATCCTTTGTGTTACAAACAATCCAATTATACTCTTTTAGTTATTTTAAAAAATAATTTTAATAATTAAGTTATTATACAGCATAGTCACCCTGTTCTGCTATCAAATAGTAGGTTTTATTCATTCTTTCTATTTTGTACCCAGTGACCATCCTCACCTTCCTCCAAACCCCCCAATCCTTCTCCACCTCTGCTATCCATCCTTCTGTTCTCTATGTCTGTGAGTTTACTGTTTTTATATTTAGACCCAACAAGTTAATGAGTGCATACGATGTCTGTCTTTCTGCACCTGGCTTGTTTCACTTCATGTAGTGATCTTCAACTCCATCCATGTTGCTGCGAATGACAGCATCTCATTCTTTTTTATGACTAAGTGGTACTTCATGGTGTATTATATGCTCCACACTGTCTTTATCCATTCATCTGCTGATGGACACTTAGGGTGCTTCCAAATCTTAGCTTGTGAACAGTGCTGCCACAAACAGGGAGTGCAGATATCTCTTCAATATGCTGATCTCCTTTCTCTCAGGTATACATCCAGCAGTGGGATTGCTGGGTCACATGGTAGCTCTATTTGTAGTTTTTTGAGGAACCTCCGAACTGTTCTCCTAGTGCTTGTGCTAAGTTACATTTCCACCACCAGTGTAAGAGGCTTCCTTTTTCTCTATATCCTTGCCAGCATTTGTTATTGCCTGTCTTTTGGATATAAGCCATTTTAACAGTGGTGAGATGATATCTCACTGTTTTGATTTGCATTTCTCTATTTGCACATCTATTAAGTGTATGCATGAACATATATAGAAGATAGATACAGCTATAGGCATAAAATCATAGAGGCAGAACACAAAGCGTTGGGAAAAGAGAAGGGGTCAAAAAGTTCATAGCGCAGAATATTGACTAGATAGAATTAAAATTATTCATTCTTCGTATGTTTATCCACTATTTCTGTCAGGATAAGCCAAGTTTTGCTGTACAACAAATTTCCCACAAGTCTGACACGTTTACAGTAGGAAAGCTTAATTACCCCTCTTACTGCATGGCCACTGTGAATTACTGTGGCTTCACTTAGCATCTCTTTCTTTCTGGGACCCAGGATAACAGTGCCGTCACTACCTGGATCATTTCTGGGCATCATGCCGGATAAAAAAGAGGACATGGGAAAGCACAATTTGTTTCTAAAAGGTTCTGGTGGAAGTGACCGAAGTTACTGAGGTTCATGTTTCATATACAAGAGCTCGCACATGCTTGCGTTCAAGAGGCTGAGCATGTGTGATTGTCCCCTGGGGAAGAGCCGTGCATGAAAGGACACAGAATGTGGGTGAATTTAGGACGTACAGATCATCTGATTTTTTTTTCTTTTTTTTAGACAGAGTCTTGCCCTGTTGCTCAGGCTGGAGGGCAGTGGCACGATCTCAGCTCACTGCAGTCTCTGCCTCCTGGGCTCAAGTGATTCTTCTGCCTCAGTCTCCCAAGTAGCTGGGACTATAAGCACATGCCACCACACCTGGCTAATTTTTGTATTTTTAGTAGAGATGGGGTTTTGCCATATTGGCCAAGGTGGTATCAAACTCCTGACCTCAGGTGATCTGACTGCCTTGGCCTCCCAAAGCAATCTCTACCTCCTGGATTCAAGTGGTTCTTCCGCCCCAGTCTCCCAAGTAGCTGGGACTAGGGCACATGCCACCACACCTGGCTAATTTTTGTATTTTTAGTAGAGACAGGGTTTTGCGATATTGACCAGGCTGGTATCAAACTCCTGACCTCAGGGGATCTGACCACCTCGGCCTCCCAAAGTGCTGGGATTACAGATGTGAGCCAACACACTCAGCCAGATCATCTGATTTTAGATTCAGTTGATAGCTTTATTTTCTACCATGACTTCCTACCAAGAGGGGTTTCTTATTTCCCTTCGACTCTCCCATAGAACCAGCAGGCAGTCCAGTCCCTTGTGAGATCTTTGAATCGTCAGAGAGAAGAAAAAAAAGAATATCAGATGAGCTCTATGAGCTGCTGATTTCTGACTCTTGGCATGGAACAACAGAGAGTAGACGCTCCATCCCGCCTTGTTCTAGGCCTGTCTAGGGTGGCTGTGTTTAAGTAAGTACCAGCTTCTTCCTCAATCCCATATCACAGCCCGAGGAAAAGCCCAAACAGAATAAACATGGAAAAACGCTGCTTGGAAGGTACTGTGGGTTTGGAGAGTGTTAACCATCTCACTCTTAATCACCAAGGGAGGCTGGGTGTTTTTTTTGTTGAGGACTAAAATGGAAACGTAACCAAACAAAACAAAAATCCAAGCAGCCCTTCAGAGAGAAATCTGAGTTTAATTGATGTCACTTGTTTAAAAGGCGCAGTGAAGTGTAATAAGAAAGTAAGACTTTGGCTCAGGCTGGTTAAGATTTTCTCTGGATGAATAAGAACATTGTTTACCGATGAAGTGCAGCTACATAATTTGTTCCAACTGATGATAAACATTATACATAAAAGGCGCTGGCTTCCTTCTTCTGAATATCACGTGACTCCTTTAGACATATGAGAGAGAAGAACAAAGCAGTCATTTAAAGATTAGCCATGATAAATGGTGAAACAACGAATTCAGGGCAACGGAAGAAAGGCGGTCTGGATTATTGAACAGTTTATAGAAACAGTTGCATCTCCATTTTGAACGTATACACTGTTGTGTTAATGGAGGAGGCATGCTAGATGGATTGCTTTAATCAACATATTGAAAACTATTTGGTGACTACATGATACACTGCATAAGACCATGACAGCAAATTCTTCTGTACGTGTTAAGCACAGTCTCTGTAATAGTGGTCTTAACAATCATTGCGTGCGTTCTTCTATGAAAACACGAAGTATACTTTCACAGTGTACTGTATATTTGACAGTCTCATATACTGTCAGTTATTTTAGCATCTGTATCATTTGGGAAGTATGCACAGTCCAAATGTGTTCTCTGATTAACCAGTCAAGAGGTGAGAGAGAAGTCATTTAATAGGGTCAGCAAGAAGGGGAAAGGATGAGTGGAGAAAGGAAAATTAGGACACATAGTTGGCTCCAGAATGTGCAGCATATAGTTCATTGCCACAGTCCCCAAATGTTCAGCAAGGCTGATGAAAATTATGAAATGCTTTGTATGAGCTAGCAGTCACCATAGTAATGCTGTGTAACAAATGACTCCCAAATTGAGTTTTGCCTGTCTTGGCTGGGGTTAGCATAATGGTTTTTCTGATCTTGTCTGAGGCCCATTCATGTGTCTGGCAGGGATTTATTGAATGGTTGGCTGACATGGTAGGACCTCAGCTGGGAATTCCAGCTCTGCTGCCATGGTCTTGTATCCAGAGTTGCCTGGCCCAGGCCTAGTTTCATGCTGGAGGCTGAATACTGTGAGAGGGGAAGCAAAAACATTCAAGACCTCCTGACACCTGGGTGCATTAAGGGGGCATTGTCATGTCCACTTTATTCTGTAGAGCAAAGCAGGACACAAGGTCACACTACAGTCAAGGGATGTAAAAAGTTTAGAAATTAGATTCTCAAAAAATCATTGGTTGAGGGTTAGGAGGAAGCAGGGAGGCAATAATTCTTCTGCCCTTCTGGCCTGCCCTGTGGGTGGGAAGCTTTCAGCAGCTTGAGAGGAGCAGGAAGAGGCAGAGAACTGACAGCACTGTCAGCCAAGGTGGCCAGAGCAAACTGCACAGGGCAGGGACAGCCTCGGGAACATCTGCTACATATGCTTGTAACTCTCTGTTGTATCTGCCTGAAGACCTCCCTCACCTTCCTTTGCGTGGCCTACTTTGAATTGCCCTGAGATTTCAGATTAAATTCTAAGGAGTATCTTTATTCCCAGGACATTCTGTTTTTTTTGCCCCTGATACAATTTCTGAGTTTCTTGACTCTCCCACGATACTGATCACACCCGTCGTTTAATTTGCCTGTGTGTTTGACTGTGGCCCAACTTAGGCAATTACCAGTTAAGAGCAGGGGTTTTCCTATGTTGTTCACCACCACTCAGATCCAGAGTGTCTGGCACACAGTAGGCACACAGTGGATATGTTTTTAAATTTTATTTTCTTTTGGTGAAAACATATAACGTGAGATCTACTCTATTATCAAACATTTAAGTATACAATAAAATATTGTAAACCACAGGGATAATATTTGATGCATTCTGAATAGCATTTAGCCAAGTTTTCCAGCACATATCTAAACTCAATTTTATGACAAGCCTGAGTTAAATTTCCCACTAGACTCTGAATAAATACTTCACATTTTCTCATAAGGCATTTTACTTACATGAACTTTGGAAAAAGCATCCTGTCTGTTGAGTACAAAAAACACCTCTCAGGACAATAAAATAGAAAGTGTGAAAGAGCCAGAAATGAAGCAGTATAAGGTAAACTTCCTCCTAAAAATTTGATTTCTAAAAATATGTGCATTGCACGTCTCCTTGTATTAACTAATTCATGGAAAATATGTTGTTGTTAAATTAAATAGTACATGACAATAATCAGAGGGTGCATAATGATTTTCTCTTTCGCACATGGCTAGGTAAAGAGTTTGCCAAATGTGCTGTAAAGATGCTTGATTATTATTAGGAAAAAGAACGTGAGTACTTGATGCAAGCTGCTGCTTGATAATAATCAATTGCCACACAGTATCCAGGGGAGGAGTCAGGCATGCAGATCAGCCTTAGACTCTGAGCCCAAGCAAGGTGATGACAATTAGGTTGAACTACTGTTTCACTGTGAAGGTAGGTAGGGTTCTGTTGAGAAGTTCAGGAAGGTCTTGGTCAGGGAAATCCTCTTCTCCAACTGACTTGCCAAGCCTGATTTCTGATTTTACCTTTCATCATATAACGTATCTACCCACTCTTTATATCCGAGTATCTTACCCAGGGGTGGAGAACTCAAATATCTTCCCAAACCAGGTAAGTAACTTCAGTGCATCCTCGGTTCCCTAAGCCTTAGACAATGTCATGTTGGAATGTAGATTTAACACAGCCAGGCTCCCTTGGTGAAGTAAAGGTTCCAGAAATATAAACATCTGACCTACCAGTGTTTAGATCTCCTGACAGTCGTTGTTCTCATCTGTCCTTGTGTTTTGTGAATTCTATTTGCATTTATATCTCTGCTTAATTCCCACCACCTAGGCCCAACCCCCCTCTGGCCAGTTCATGCTGTGATTTCTCTCTCCACCTTATAGACTCTTTCAGGAACATGCCATGAAAAATTTTCTCTGATTTCTAAGAATGATTAGTTATACTGATCTACATCTGTCATTCTCAGAAAATAATTTTTCATATTTTAAGATATCTTTGTTATGTGAAGTTGTAATTTCAAAAGTTTATGGCGATTCTTAAAAAAACACCTAAAGAGTGTCATGTTCATTTGACTTAAAAAGAATAATCATAAATCGTAATAATAATTGGGAGCTTATGAGATGCCAGGCCCCAGGCTAAGGATTTTACTTGCTTTCTCTTATTTAATCACCACAGCAATCTTAAAAGAAAGGTACTGCTATCATCCTAATTCTACATTGTGTGCATTAGACAAAATAATTGAACTAGGGAAAAATTGTGAGTGACTTTGAAAAAGATAAAAAAGATTACTGGATACCTTTGGTGAGAAACTAGGTAACGTTGAGTTATTTGATTCTGAGACTGGGTAATTTATAAGATAAGAGATTTATTTGTCTCATGGCTCTGCAGGCTCTACAGGAAGCATAGCAGCGTCTGTCTCTGGGGAGGCCTGAGGAAACTTACAATCATGGCAGAAGGCGCAGAGGAAGCAGGCACATCTCACGTGGCGGGAGTAGGAGCAAGAGCGAGACGGGGAGGTCTACACACTATGAAACAACCAGATCTCATGAGAAGTCTGTCAGGAGAACAGCACCAAGCGGCATGGTGCTACACTACTCATGAGAACCCACCCCCGTGATCCAATCACCTTGCACCGGACCTCACCTCCAACACTGGGGTTCACATTTGACATGAGATTTGGGTGGGGACACATGTCCAAACCGTATCAGTGCTCTTGCTCCCTTTCATTGTTTTTGAGCTAACTTATAGCTCTGAAACTGTACAATATTTATAGTAATGCAAATTATTCTTGTCCATAAAGATGCAACTTTTGTCTTTAGGAGAGTCAGTCGATTATTGCATAGATAGTGACTGGTTTTAACAGTTTTTTTTAACCTATTAAGCATATTTATTTCATCATTGCTGATGGATTTATCGTGTCTTTTGATTCTCCTGTGAACGAGCTATTGGGTTTCACTGGCTTTCTCATTGATTAGTGATTTAAATGATATGATTGAAATACGTTCATTTTATAGCTGTATGAGAGTCAGGATTATGCCTTCTCCCACAACTTCTCTTATTCTCTCCCTCCTTCTTTTTCTCCCTCTCTCCTTCCTTCTTAAAGTATTTATTAACACATAAAGGAGGTGGATTATATGGAGGCAAAAATAGTAAGAGAAAGATCTTGGATTTAAACTTTGGGCGTTGCTATGTCTAGTAAAAAAAACACTGTCATCTTAACTACCTTATCTCACATTCTATAAATCTTTCTTGAGAACAAGTTAGAGAGAGGATGTTAAATATCTTCAGTCTATGCAATGCTCAAAGCTTTCATGATCCTTCACAAGAAGAAGTTATTTTTTTAATTGACTTTCCTTCTGATTAATTCAGGCTATTAAACGTGAGCAGAGTAGAATAAAGATGTTTGTAGTGTATTTACTCATTCATTCAATATTATCTGTGAATAAATTGCATGCTGCTGTGTTCCAGAAACTATACCACATTCCCCGTTTGGGGAATGACATCATTAAAACCACCTACACTGGGGGACAAATCCTAATGCAGATGGAATTCATCCAGGTGGAACTCCGAAAATGTCATGAAGAGTCTCCCCACATTCCTGGGATACAAGCTTTACGTGCAGCAGTTACATGAATGGATACAGAGACCCAAGCTGCTGCGGCTTTGCAGGACCTGAGTGAAAGTCATGGTATTCATCTTTTATTTTTCCTGCACAGCCTCTATCACCACTTTCCTCCAGGCAGCATCCTGAATTGCAATGAGCCCCCAACCCCAGACATTCAATTACCTAGACTCAGACCTCCCTCCGGAGAACAACAGAGTCTCCAGGTTCAGTCAGTTAGCAGGGGACTGTGACAGAAAGGGACATGTGGCCAAGTCCCTCTGCTGCGATACAAACCTGGACTTTTGCCAAACCTAGTGAGAAAGAGGTTTAATCTCAACATCAATCAATCTCCCCTTCCCCGCCCCCCCCATCTCCCTTTTCCCACTCCCTGTCTTCCACTGTGGTTGTTAAGCTGATAGGACATAGAGGTCTCCACATGGAGCCAGCTTGTCTAAAATAACGCAGTCAAGAGGAAATCAAATCCATGTGGTGAGGACAGGGTGGGCTGACTGAATGCTGACAGCAGGTCTGAGTAACGCGGTCTCTCCATCTCAAGCTGGCCCGAGGCTTTTTAGTCATTGCGATTGACTAGTGGGGAAGAGAACTTGGATAATTCATTCTCCCATTTCCTTCGTGGCTCACCTGAGTTCTGTCCGTGGCTCTGCACAGCCACAGTTACGGTGGCAGCATCTTCGCAGGTGCTTGCTTCACAAATTCCTTGTCCTTCCACTTGGTGCTGAGCATGGTAGAGACTTTCTACTCTTTCCAGGCCCTAGGTGCCTTTACAGTCCTTGATTTTCTTTTCTTTTCCTTTTTTTTGAGACCGAGTCTCACCCTGTCACTCGGACTGGAGTGCAATGGTGCGATCTCAGCTCACTGCAAATTCTGCCTCCCGGGTTCAAGCGATTCTCCTGCCTTAAACTCCAGAGTAGATGGGACTACAGGTGTGCACTACGTTTTTTCTATCTTTAGTGGAGACGAAGTTTCACCGTGTTGGCCAGGCTGGTCTCGAACTCCTGACCTCGTGATCTGCCTGCCTCGGGCTCCCAAAGTGCTGGGATTACAGATGCGAGCCACCGTGCCTGGCTGACAGTCCTCGATTTTCTAACCCTGCCCAGGTTCTCTGTAAATAGGCCTTTTGTTAAATGACTTTCCCTACACTCTTTGTGAATGATATCCTGTCTTCTTGGGGCCCAAATTGATACAGGAAGTTGCCACTTTAAAGACCTATGTACTGGCTCTTGGAAAATCCCCCACGGACAACCCCCACGAGCATGGGAACAGATGGCCATCTTTGTGACGGACGCCAGGAGAAGCTGTTGGCTTACATTGAAGGGACAAATTATAACAAGCTATGAATCTTCAAATACTAGAATCACAGGCAGTAGAATGAGATGCTCAGATGCTGAGATTTTTGCACTGAAAGAAACCATCAAAAACTGGAGTTTAGTCTCTCTTTTCCCACTTGGCTTTGGAGGCAAACACTCAATAGAACAGCTGACTGATCGACCAGAGCTATTTGGCTGGTTTCCTCTTTCTCTCAAAATCAATCCTCTCTCTCTCTCTCTCTTCCCTCCCCCACCTCCCCATTTCCTTCTCTCCTTGTGCAACACACACACAAAGCTGAATTTGAGTAAGTTAAATTTATCTATGATGAAACTCAATTGCATGTAATAAGCTACATCATTATTATCTAAATGCTATAAAGTCATGATTCTCTGTTTCTTTCATGGTTTTATACACAGTTCTTAGGACAAAGACTCTCTCCTTGACTGAACTTTAATCAGGCTTCTCTGAGCCTCTTCTAGACTAGGCCTCAGAATTACAGACTCCGAGCCTGAGCGATTTTGTCCATCCTCACCCCAAGAGGCTTGAGTAAGCACTGGCGTAGTTTCCATCAGCTCAAGGCTGGGTCTCTAGGATGACAACCCCCACCCTCTTTTTTTTTTTTTCCCCCGATATGGAGTCTCGCTCTGTTGCCCAGGCTGGAGTGCAGTGGCATGATCTTGGCTCACTGCAACCCCCATTTCCTGGACACGAGCAGTTCTCCTGCCTCAGCCTCCCGAGTAGTTGGGATTACAGGCACACACCACCACGCCTGGCTAATTTTTGTGTGTTTTTGTAGAGACAGGGTTTCACTGTGTTGCCCAGGTTGGTCTTGAACTCCTGAGCTCAGGCAATCTGCTTACCTCAGCCTCCCAAAGTGCTAGGGTTATAGGTGTGAGACACTGAGCCCAGCCCCCACCCACTTTAGTTCTTCTCTGAGGAAGCCCAAGACTGCTCAAAGGGCCTACTGCTTGTCCCAGCCGAGTCCTGACTGCATGCGCCACCTTTCTTTCCTCTAAGCATTCACTTTAGAAAACTTGCCATTGTAAATTCCGTCCCTGCTCCTTTAAGGATGCAAATCTTCTCCTGGCCTTCTCCCAGTTTTTCAACCTAGAAGCATCTTTCTCCTGGACCTGGAAGCCATCCCTTTGAAACACAGTCATAAAGACAGAGCCTCTGTCTCCTGGGCCCTGTGGGAGGGTCGGAGCTGAACTCAGGTAAGTGCCGTTTAGCAAACACGGGTGGCCTAAGCGTGTCCAGTGCTCCCCTCGACAGCATTCTGTACTTTTCACTTAGCGCACCCCGGAATTTTAAAAGCCTCCTGCCTTTTGTATCACTGAAGTTGAACTCATACTGACATCTCCCTCCCCTACAGCAGTGGTCTATATAAAATATGTCTTACATGTTTTTTTTTTGGAGACAGAGTCTCGCTCTGTCGCCCAGACTGAAGTACAGTGGCGCAATCTTGGCTCATTGCAAACGCCTGCTCCTGGGTTCAAGCAATTCTCTGGCTTCAGCCTCTTAAGTAGTTGGGATTACAGACATGCGCCACCACACCTGGCTAATTTTTGTATTTTTAGTAGAGACAGGGTTTCATTATGTTGGCCAGGCTGGTCTTGAACTCCTGACCTCAGATGATCCACCCACCTTGGTGTCCCAAAGTGCTGGGATTACAGGCGTGGGCCACCGCGCCCAGCTCAAATTATGTGTCACATTTTCAACAAGCGTCTGGCTTTCTGCTTTCTGACACTTCACACACGGTAGAAATTCAATAAGCACTTGCTAAATAAATGAATAAATAATTGCTTCCTAAGGGAAACAACCAGGTTTCCTTGTGTGAAACATTGCAAGATGCTAAGCGCATAATAAGTGCTTAATAAACAGTGATGGATGAGGAACTGGTTGTGGAGCCCTTGACCCTTGGTTCTGTGTCTGTCTTTGCCACATGGTCTTCAGGTGACCTTGGGAGTTCATGCTTCCTCTCTAAGCCTTCGACCCCAAATGGAGCTTCCGGAGGTGGTACCGTGTGCCCCTGCTGGCTGAGACACTGTACGACTTTCGGGACGTGAGGTTCTGCCACTCTGATGAGTCACCATCACCGAGTGTGCACAAGAGAAACCTGCAGAGGTTCCCGTGGTGCACCCACGTGGCCGCCTCCTTCCAGGCAGCACAGAGGCTGCTCCGCCCACTCCCGCCGCCTCTCCCCGCTTCCTTCACGAGGAGCGAACGCTCAGCACTGCTTGTCCTTGGGTATTTTAATTAACTAACCACTCAGCTGTTATTTTTCAAACACACATTTACAATTAGCTCTGTTTGGCCTCCTAGCTTCCCAATTGAACGTGAAGAAGAATGAACTAATTAAACGAATATATCTATTATTTAAGGTTTGTTTACCTTTCTCAAAATTTCGAGCAACACCGATTCTTTTCCAATCATTGGTTAAACAGTTAATTATAGAAAAGGACCTGGTTTGTAGACAGAGTGCAGAATGTGGGTTACACACAGGTCAGTACTTTTTTTTTTATTTTTGAGACAGTCTCACTGTGTCACCTAGGCTGGGTGCAGTTGCAAAATCCCTGCTCACTGCAACCTCTGCCCCCCAGGTTCAAGTGATTCTCCTGCCTCAGCCTTCTGTGTAGCTGGGATTATAGGTGCAGGCCACCACACCCAGCTAATTTTCATATTTTTAGTAGAGTTGGGATTTCACCATGATGGCCAGGCTGGTCTCGAACTCCTGACCTCAAGTTATCCACCTACCTCAGCCTCCCAAAGTACTGGGATTACAGACGTGAGCCATCGCGCCTGGTCACACACAGGTCAGTTCTGAAGGCAGACTTTCAGATTTTCGGGGTTTGCTGATTCTATCACTGAGAAAACCCTCTTAGGACATGTGGATAAGCTGGTCCCCGCAGTGGAGCAAAGTTGACACGGGAGTCTCAGGTGTGGAGTGAAACCAACCTGTCAGGAAACTCAGGCCCATGTGTTTGTTACTCTGAGCTCTGCAATGCCTTTGTCCCCATGATCCATTAGACACGTGAGTCTGGAAAAGTTAATCAACACTTTTGACCCAAAACCTTCTCCCAGGAAATGCAGAGTAAGGTACTCCATCTGAGAATTGTTGAATGATTGTGTACCATCCCCTGTGTCAATGAATATTAGCTGATTTCCAGGATTCTTAGCTGCAGAGAGGATAATAGAAAGTAGATACATTATTGATTTAGGTATAAAGAAATACTATACTATTAAAGGTTAATATTTTTTTATTATAGTAGTGTGTTTATGTCTAAAACAATGCTAGAAAAATAATATGAAAACACCAGCAATTTAGAGCCAGATAATATACTTTATTCTTCCTTCCCACTTTTCACAGCTTCAGCCATTCAAAACTCTAATCCTTAGAATCCTGGTGTGAGAAAATGCGAGTGGAAATGCCCAGGAAATTCTGATTGCTGCAGAGACATTGACGGAATCACTGAATCTGCCAATGAGGATCTTACCTGCAAGCCCTGGAGGCAGCTGTCTTAATGAAGATGTGGGAGCAGGGAGGCCTATTGCAGAGAAAAGGGTTGGGTGCTATGGTTTGGCTCTGCCCCCATCCAAATCTCATCTTGAATTGTAGTTTCCGTAATCCTCACATGTCTGGGAGGGACCCGGTGGGAGGTAATCGAGTCATGGGGGACAGTTTACCCCATGCTCTTCTCGTGACAGTGAGTGAGTTCTCACGAGGTCGGATGGTTTTATAAGGGCTTCCCCCTTCACTTGGCTCCGTTTCTCTCTCTTGCCACCCTGTGAAGAGGCGCCTTCCGCCATGATTGTAAGTTTCCTGAGGCCTCCCCAGCCATGTGGAACTGGGAGTCAATCAAATCTCTTTTCTTTATAAATCCCAGTCTCGGGTATTTCTCCATAGCAGGGTAAGAACGAACTAATACAGCTGGGGAGAGAGTTGCTGGGTTTATATTTTACGAGTTAAGCACTGTTGGATGATCTTCACTCCTCAGGAGCATTGTTTGACATTTTCACTGAATTTGTTTATACTTCTCTGTCTCTCTCTTTTTTTTTCCCTTTTGAGATGGAGTTTCGCTCTTGTTGCCCAGACTGGAGTGCAATGGCACGGTCTTGGCTCACCACAACCTCTGTCTCCAGGGTTCAAGCGATTCTCCTGCCTCGGCCTCCTGAATAGCTGGGATTACAGGCATGTGCTACCACGCCTGGCTAATTTTTTGTATTTTTACTAGAGACGGGGTTTCTCCATGTTAGTCATGAACTCCTGACCTCAGGTGATCCACCCACTTTGGCCTCCCAAAGTGCTAGGATTACAGGCGTGAGCCACTGCACCCGGCCTGTACTTTTTTCTTTATGAACAAAATGTAGGCAAATCAATTGTCTTAAAATAATATCCTCTAATTTCTAGATGAAGGACTCATTAACTCAATATTTTTAGATGTATTTTTAGTGTTATTTTTAGATGTATTTTTAATATTAATTGGTTACTTGCTTTTCTGCTTCTCTTCCTGAAATGCAGTTCTCACTTCTTCTGGGATTTAAATTAATTACTATTCAAAGGACGTTGACAGAAGTCGAGTAATAATACTAAACATAGTCTACTACTCTTAGTATTATTTCCTTCCTATCAGCACGTCTCTTATTTAGGTTATGAGAACACTTTGAAATTAATGGAGAGGAAAGTTAATGCTAAACCAGTATTTGTTTCTTGCAAATCAAGGCGATAGTCACTTCAGTGTCCCTGATGGTTCCATCCAGAACTAGAGACTACAGGTGATGAAGGAGATGGTGATAATGATGGTGATAATAAGAAAGATGGCAGTAATGAGAGAAGCTTCAATTGAATGGGTGTCTAATTTGGGACGTGTAAGTGCTTTTCAAAGAAAGTTCAGATGGCCAGCACCATCAGCATTGCATGGGATCCTGTTAGAAATGCAAATTTTGGACCCCACCACAAGACCTACTATATCGCAATGGGTTTTAGCAAGCCCTCAAATGATTCTTGCTCGTGTTAAAGTTGGAGAAGCAGTGACTAAGTAATGCTGTGGTGACAAAGCAGCCCAGAATCTCAGGGACTTATACCTCCAAGCTTTATTAACTGATCCCACTGTGGGTCCTCATGGGTCATCTGTGGTCTGCTGGCCACGTCACTCGGGGACCCGGACTGATGGTGCAGCCCCACGTGGAAACTTCTGGTGGCTATGGCAGAGGAAAAGAGAAAGAGAAAAAACATGCTCTGGTTCTGGCTGTCAGTGTTCCAGCCACGAGCATGTCCTGCCAGTCACTTAGAAGCCGCCCTCCACACTTAAATCTACTGTTACCGCATCCTTGCCAACCATCTTCCCTGCAATGTCTCCTGTGTGATGAATTGAGGCTGCAAATACTGATGAGTTTCTATTCCTCTTCTTTTCTCCTCTCAACTCAAACTAAACATTTTTTCAGAAAAAAAAAAAAAAAAGGATCTCCACTGATGAATAGTGGAGTTTGCTCTTTGAATGTTTGACTCTTTTATAGTTCCATTTGAAGTAGATCCTGGTGATGCTAATTCTCAACATAAAATTGCATCTGAGTTTAAATGGGTGACAGTGTTTTCTTCACTTAAGATGCTCTTTTATGACCGTACTATAATTATAATGAACGGGGTGCTTTGTTTGGCTTTATGGAAGCAGCAATCATAATCACAATAAAACTCAGTATCTTCACCCCCCTTGACCCTGCCTTGGCGTGTGCATTACAAAGAAGTTGGGGCTTAAGGAGATCACAAAGTACTTTCTAAATGGCTCACCAGAAATAAAGAAAAAAAGACGATGAAAGAAAGAATTTAGTTTTATTCAGATTCTTCTTTATTTTGTTGAAAGACACGTTTTTTCTCCTGCTAAATATAACCAATTCATTTTCTCTAGAGCTTGAGGCACCATGACACAGCAACAAAGGACAGATGATTTCAGATACTTAAGAAAACTTGTTTCATCAAATCGCATCAAGAACATGGATGGCATCAAGACCTTCACATAAGGTGGGTGTGGAGCTCAGGTTTCACACCCAGATTGAGGAGAAGTTCCCAAAGCGATCTTATTTTTAGTTGTGTATTTTGTCTTTGTTTCCTTCTGAGCTTCCACTCCTCAAGGATGGCAGAAACCTAGTCTCAGCTCTTGCAGGACAGCTACCCCGGTTCCCAGCCTGTGGCTAAGGATTAGAGACTGTCCTGCTGAGACATCTGGTCCCCAAGTTATCTGAATAAGCAAGTATCCTTTATGCCAGGGCTAGGATTTAAATCCTGGCCTCAAGCCAAAATTTGTTTTCTGCTCTCCTCTGCATACTTGGGTAGTTTGATTTGAGCTAAGCAGAAGCAGCAGCTCTCACTAACTGGCATCTGGTTCTGCCGCCTTGTCCTGCCAGTCTAACACCGAAGTCCTGTTTCTCTGCTTTCATGAGCTCCTGGGTTTTGCACACGTTCATTTTTCACTGCACGTGTCAAAGCATATTAAAATTTTGGGTGTGAATTTTATTATCCAACTTATTTTTTTTTCTTACCAGTAAGTGCATTCATATCTTGTGTCTTTGGTGTTACTCTCCTAATAACATTGTAAAGTGGGTTAGGCAGGTACATTCATTTACAAATAGAAGAACTGAGATGATGCCAGTTTCTGGGTTTGCATTTCTTAAAGGCAGCATACGAATGTAGCAAATCCTGTCCCAGGGACCAGCCCAGTTCTTTTCGATCCAGTGCTGCTACAAGCATTCACTCTATCTTTTTCTTTCTAGTTTTCTTTTCTCTTTACTCTAGTTTGTTTTCAAAAATATTGGAATTATACATTTCTCTTTTTTTTAAGATAGAGTCTTGCTCTGTCACCCAGGCTAGAGTACAATAGTGTGATCTTGGCTCACTGCAACCTCCACCTCCTGAGTTAAAGTGATTCTCCCACCTCAGCCTCCCAAGTCGCCGGGATTACAGGTACGCACCACCATGCTTGGTAAATTTTTGTATTTTTAGTAGAGATGGGATTTCACCATGTTGACCAGGCTGATCTCGAACTCCTGATCTCAAGTGATCCGCCCACCTTGGCCTCCCAAAGTGCTGGAATTACAGGCGTGAGCTACTGCACCCGGCTGGGAATTACACATATTTTAAACATGATTTTTAATTGTATTCACTTTAAAAATCGTTGCGTGTCATGTAATAGAATTATCACTGTCTCTTCTTCTTTGAAATTTTATGCCCCAAAATGTCACACATACTTACAAGAGACCCTAATATGAGCACAAACTATGAAAGTAATTAAAAAAAGATATTTTTGAGAATTTTGCACCAATCCAGCTTTGCTGAAAACATTAGTAGGTTACAGTTAAGTAAGGTAATTCTAGAACAAGGTAAAATTATGTTTCAGTCTTACTGCTGGTTGACCTGGGATGAGTTAATAAACTCTGTTTCCTCCGCTCATTCACTGTAAGATATGGAGACTGGTAGTGTATACCAAAAAAAAGTTGTTATGAGGATTTAAGAAAGTGCCCCTTGTAGAGTACACACAGCAGTACCCGTCCTACGGAGGCGCTCAGCAGTATCATCTCTGTGGCCTCAACATCATCGTCATCACCATCGCCGTGGTGATCATCCTTTCAACCATGGGATACTGCTGACATACGCAAGTGACAAGTCAGATTCTGCTTGATGACCAGGTGCAGTGGCTCCTGCCTGTAATCCCAGCACTTTGGAAGGCCAGGTGGGCAGATCACCTGAGGTCAGGAGTTTGAGACCAGTCTGGCCAACATGGTGAAGCCTCGTCTCTACTAAAAACATAAAAATTAGCCTGATACAGATGTGCATGCCTGTAATCCCAGCTATTTTGGAGGCTGAGGCAGGATAATCACTTGAATTCAGGAGGTAGAGGTTGCAATGAGCCGAGATCGAGCCACTGCACTCCAGCCTGGGCAGTGGCTGGAGACGCCTTAAAAAAAAAAAAAAAAAAAAAAAAGATTCTGCTGACTCTTTCCGTTCCTAGATAACCCATGATTAAGGTATGAAATATATAAAAAGTGTATAAAATGCACATGAATGTAAGAAAATAAAAATAAAACTTTAAAAATAAAAAATGATAACCCATGAATTCTCACAATGGACAGTTTAACTGATGTGCCTGTAACTACTTCTTACTTAGTAGTGAAAACGCTACTGAAATTTGCACGTTTGAAAGGTTGTGGTGCTGCAAGTCAAACATAGCTGAATTTGGATCTTGGGTCCACTAATATTTTTGTACATTTGGGCAAGCGTCTTAATGTCTCTGAACCTCAGTTTTCTCATTTGTAAAAAAACCAGTCATTGTGTAGGTTGAGAAATAATGAGACATTTATGGAGAAAGTGTCTGTTTGGTAGGAAGTTGGTCCACCAATGCCAGCTTGTCTTACTTTCTCCTTTCTTCGTTTAGTTTGGTAAAAAGGAAATTATTTGACCAGGTGCGGTGACTCAAGTGTGTAATCCCAGCACTTTGGGAGGCCGAGGCAGGCTGATCACAAGGTCAGGTGTTCGAGACCATCCTGACCAACATAGTGAAACCCCATCTCTACTAAAAATACAAAAAATTAGCCAGGCCTGGTGGCCGGGGCCTGTAAACCCAGCTACTGAGGAGGCTGAGGCAGGAGAATCGCTTGAACCTGGGAGGCGGAGGTTGCAGTGAGTGAAGATCACACTGTCTTCAAAAAAAAAAAGAAAAAGAAAATTATTTGTGGGCACAGCTATGTGCTTCTGATGACTGTTGCTGCCAACTTGATCCGACTTACTATTGTCTCAACATTTTATTGGCCCAGTCAACCCAACCAGGATTTAAAGGACAAAATAAGGCAGATATTACAGTCCACTGAGGTCAGCCTCCTGGGACCCAGAGCAGAGTGACTGGCATTAAGTTTTCAAGTCAACACCCACAAGGGAGCTCCCATGAGAAATGTCAGGGAAACCATCTTTCAGTACACATGCTGACTCCTATTGACTCAGTCGGATGTTTATTGATTACTTCCTATGTGTGAGTGTACTAAACACCTTTCTATTTATTATAGCAATTAGCTGTAATATTATGCATGTGATGGGCTTATTCCCATTTTGTAGATGAGAAACGGAAGTTTCAGAAAGCCCCAACTGTAATTGCATGGATTAATTCTCAAAGAGGCCTAGAATAAATGAGTAAGCTACAATTTGAGATCAATGTTTTATAGATATACCACACACACACTCCTCTCTCTCTCTCTCCCTCCGTATATATGTGTGTGTGTGTATGTGTGTGTGTATACATGCGTATATATTTATATGTACACCTGTGTGTGTGTGTATATATATATTTGCATACCTATATATGTGTGTATATTTACACACACTTTACATTCATATTTCTATACCTGTCTATCTGTATATTTATCTATTCAGAGAAGGAGAGAAAGAGCGCTGCATGGAGAGAGAAGGTAGCTTAGAGGTTGAGGGGACAGAAATAAATCCATCTCCCTGCCAAGCTGTGAGCCAAACTGCTTTTCACTAGAACCAGAATGGATATTTATTTCCAGTGAATGCCTTGCCCTCCCCGCTTTTTTTGACACATTAATTAAATAGTTTTCATCGTGCATTTTACCGAAAAAAACTCTGTGGCACAATTTTGACTTCGGCTGAGCAAATTATTCCCTTAGATCTTTACAACCTTCCCTTTAGTTCTTCAATACTGAGTGCCCCCCAAAGAATTGCAGGCACACGCCCAGACTCACAGTTTAAATATTGATTACACCTCCTCGACTTGTACTAAAAAGGAATCTACCCACATGCTGCATTCCAAGCCTACTGTGCTAACCCTAAAACCCTGGTCCTTCACACGTAATATAATGATATAATAATAATATAGTGATACAATAATAATAGCAGCTATCATGACTCCTTACTTCAGGATGGTTTCACTAAGAACGGAGCACTGGAATTTGCGAACTTGATTTCAGTGCTAAGTCACCTTCATGGTGGGGGACAGAGGCGCCAGGTCGACTGATTGATATTCTACAAGCTCACAGCCCTTAGAACGGCCTCCTCCTCTCCATTCTACTATAGACCCCACTGCTCCAGATGCAACACATTTCCTCACTTGGGCTATGTGCATGCATCTAAGTTTGGAACACCATTTTTTTTTAATTTTTATTTTTTAAACAAGGTCTTGTTCTGACACCCAGGCTGGAGTGCAGTGGCACGATCATGGTTCACTGATGCCTCAAACTTCTGGGCTTATGAGATCCTCCTACCTCAGCCTCATGAGTAGCTGATACTACGGGTGTGTGCCACCGTGTCTCAGCTTTTAAAAAAATTTTGCTTGTAGAGACAGGGTCTTGCTATGCTGCCCAGGCTGGTCTCAAACTTCTGGGTTCAAGCAATCCTCCTGCCTCAGCCTCCCAAAGTACTGGGGTGACAGGAATGAGCCACCTCGCCTGGCCTAAGTGTGGGACATCTTAACTTTTAATAATGGTTATAAACTGTCTGTCCTACACATAGATTCTATCAGCTAAAAGCTGAACAATATAATGGCTCATTTCCATGGAATAACGTACGGGCCCTCTAAAGATGTGCATCAGATAGGTGTCGGTGGGCTTTCATCTCCTTCCTAACACTCATTAATTTGTCAACAGGAAGAGCCTACTGTTTGGCTAAATTGTAACAACATGGTATTGATCATGTTTTCACTTATCAGTAATTTAATTTGCAGTATTTGATATTGGCTTCCACACATAGTCGTGACATCCACTATCTTTTTTAAAATAGATGTATCTTTGAAAATAATAAGTCATTTAAAGAAAATATATTAAATAAACAATAATGGAGGTAATACCCAATAGAGCAAGACGGTGACTTTGTTATTTAAAGGACAAGTTTAGAAGTGGACATGGGGGCTCGTTTTGCCGTAAATTCTCTGCAGAGTCCATTCCTGTCCACAGGGAGGCGGCAGTGAGGCGCTCACTCCCATAGTTTTGGCCTTGGCTCTTCTCTAGGATCTTTGAAAGCTGCCCAGACCCACAGTTCTGCCAAATGGAAGTTCCCCATACGAGTGACTTCATGCCACGTTCTCCAGCATAGAAGAATATGTGATTCCTAGGGATCATCACTATCATTAGGGATGATACTTTAACTGCATCTGGAAGAACAAAACTTTTTTGTTCCATTTTTCCCCCCCAGCCTGCTAGGTCACAGTGTAGCTATCCATCCGGAAGCATCTCCAGAGAGAGCACGACAGTTTATTTCACAGACATCTGGGAATGCTCAACACAGTCAAGCCTCTCTTTACAGTTGGGATGTGTGATAATGCAGCTGGAGAACTCCATACTCATAAACTTAGCATTTAAACAAAAGCGAGAACAGGCTATGGAAACCCACCTCTTTGAAAGCTGCATCATATTTACAGATGTGCTGTCAGAGTGTAAAGGAAGGACGTTGATAGACAGAAGCAGAGAGGGAAAGTCGATGAGGTCCCTTCCGTCACCTGGAATGTGAGCTGTGGCTCCCTGTCTACTAGAGCTGCAGTCAGCAGAAGTCACTGGCATGGGTCCCTTCACTGCCCCTTAGGGACTGTCACCCTATGGGTCACCCAGTAAAGAAGGAACAGCAGAATAAACAAACAACAAATACAAAAACACTGTCCCTGTCAGGGGCAGTGGCTCACGCCTGTAATCCATCACTTTGGGAGGCTGAGGGGTGCGGATCACACGGTCAAGAGATCGAGACCATTCTGGCCAACATGGTGAAACCCTGTCTCTACTAAAAACACAAAAATTAGCTGGGCGTGGTGGCATGCACCTGTAATCCCAGCTACTCAAGAGGCTGAGGCAGGAGAATCGCTTGAACCTGGGAGGCAGAGGTTGCAGTGAGCTGAGATCATGCCACTGCACTCCAGCCTGGTGACAGAGTGAGACTCCATCTCCAGAAAAAAATCTGTCCCATGTGTCTTCTGTTATAGTGTAAGGCTTAAAATTAGACTTAGTGGTACTGGTTTCCTTCACACCTGGGGATGTTGGGAGGGCCTCAAATGGCCCAGCTGCCAGTTCTCCTCATTGATCTGCTCCCATGAATAAGTCCCCTAGCCCGAGAGCCTCCTCATCATGGGTACTGGGCACAGGCCCTGTCCAACCCTGAGTATTTCATCTCAGTTCCCTGCCAGCCTGCAGAATTATTTAATAACAAACTGACTGAATCCGCCTCTGGGAACCAGAGTTACTTGATATGGTTTGGCTGTGTCTCCACCCAAGTCTCATCTTGAATTATAGCTCCCATAATCCCCACGTGTCATGGGAGGGACCCAGTGGGAGGTAATTGCAACATGGCTGGGTGGGTTTTTCTGTGCTGTTCTCGTGATAGTGAATAAGTCTCAGGAGATCTGACGGTTTTATAAAGGGGAATTTCCCTGCATAAGCTCTCTTGCCTGCCGCTGTGTACGACGTGACTTTGCTCCTTATTTGCCTTCTACTATGACTGCGACGCCTCCCCAGCCATGTGGAACTGTGAGTCTATGAAACCTCTTTCCTTTATAAATTACCCAGTCTCAGGTATGGCTTTGTTAGCAGGGTGAGAACAGACTAATTCACTACTTCAGCCTTTCCTTCTTATAAAGCCTGCTTCCCATAGGCCCTGCGTGTCCACTCTGCTCCTGTGTGCATGCTGGTTTGTGCTGTGCTCTTATAAAGCCCGCTTCCCATAGGCCCTGCATGTTCACTCTGCTCCTGTGTGCACGCTGGTTTGTGCTGTGCTCTTATAAAGCCTGCTTCCCATAGGCCCTGCATGTTCACTCTGCTCCTGTGTGCACGCTGGTTTGTGCTGTGCTCTTATAAAGCCTGCTTCCCATAGGCCCTGCATGTCCACTCTGCTCCTGTGTGCACGCTGGTTAGTGCTGTGCTCTTATAAAGCCTGCTTCCCATAGGCCCTGCATGTTCACTCTGCTCCTGTGTGCATGCTGGTTTGTGCTGTGCTCTTATAAAGCCTGCTTCCCATAGGTCCTGCATGTCCACTCTGCTCCTGTGTGCACGCTGGTTTGTGCTGTGCTCTTATAAAGCCTGCTTCCCATAGGCCCTGCATGTCCACTCTGCTCCTGTGTGCACGCTGGTTTGTGCTGTGCTCTTATAAAGCCTGCTTCCCATAGGCCCTGCATGTTCACTCTGCTCCTGTGTGCATGCTGGTTTGTGCTGTGCTCTTATAAAGCCTGCTTCCCATAGGCCCTGCATGTCCACTCTGCTCCTGTGTGCACGCTGGTTTGTGCTGTGCTCTTATAAAGCCTGCTTCCCATAGGCCCTGCATGTCCACTCTGCTCCTGTGTGCACGCTGGTTAGTGCTGTGCTCTTATAAAGCCTGCTTCCCATAGGCCCTGCATGTTCACTCTGCTCCTGTGTGCACGCTGGTTTGTGCTGTGCTCTTATAAAGCCTGCTTCCCATAGGTCCTGCATGTTCACTCTGCTCCTGTGTGCACGCTGGTTTGTGCTGTGCTCTTATAAAGCCTGCTTCCCATAGGTCCTGCATGTTCACTCTGCTCCTGTGTGCATGCTGGTTTGTGCTGTGCTCCTCCTCCAGGCTGTAAGTCTGTGCGAGTGATCAGCTACCATTACTCTCCTCTGTCCAGGGCCGGGGTCAAGTGTTGAGGCTTGCTATGACTCTAGTGTGGGAATTCCTCCCTCATCAACAGGGTGATTAGGAGATGGCTAAAACCACTCTTTCCTTCCCACATAGTATTTCTGTCCCAACTGAAAAAAAGAGTCTTTTGGTCACATTCTGAAGGAGAGAGATAATGCAAATTGCATGCTGCAGTGGAAACTTCAGATCCAGGTGCATGGCTTAGAAGCCATGTGTGGAGTGAGTGTAGACAGTTACCACTCAGCCTAGGTAAGGGCCACATATAGAAACCCCATTGTCCACAATCAGTACCTGTGATCACCCTCTTGGTAGGAAAAGGGGAGGGAAAGTCATACTTGAGAGCACATTTTTAAAGGAGTTTCTTACTTCCTGTGTTGCAGAAGGTTTGAATGTGAAGGGCAGAAGATGCCTACCAGATTTACACTTGCTGGCTGGAGAATATGCACAAGAGTGTAAAATCTCATTATTAGTGGATTTACTGCTGAGAACATTTACTTTCTACAACAGTTTCACTCAATCCAGCTGCCTTTTAGAAATGATGACATTAGGTCTAGTAAACAGAGTGAGATTCCAGAAAGAGAATTGACCTTCCCAATAGTTCTGAACAGTGAAGTATGTTTCCACCAAACATTTCACAACTGCTTGATTAAATATATCGGCCGTTATTTTGATTAGAATTTCAGGAGGCTGGATGCCTTTTCTTATCTGGTCTTTGTAGGTCTAGCTTGAATTATTATAAAGAATGATTACCTAAATGTCACGTTGCCTTATCTGCCCACGTCCTACTGCTCTACGCTGTCATGTAATTAGCAGAAGAGAAAGATAATGACCTGCAGTGCCAACGTGGAAATGCCTTCTCCTTTCCTCTGGAGGGTAACATGGTGAACAAGATTCAGGAAAAGCCATGGATGTAGATCTCTATGTGTTGACATAGGAGACTCTTGAGGATTTATCACTGAGCAACAAAAAGGATCAGAGCTAAGGGTATTGTCTGCTTCCACCTGCATTTCTCAAAGGGTGAAATACGCTTAGATATGCACTGGATAACTTTGGAATACTATATGCACATGCGTGTGTGCACACACACACACAGTGACTATATGTGGAGACAATTCTTTAGGTAAGGTAAAGGATTTTTTTTTTTTTTTTTTTTTTTTTTTTAGCTGGATGCAGTGCAGAAACTCATACCTGTAATCCCAACACTTTGGGAAGCTAAGGCAGGTGGATTCCTTGAGCTCAGGAGCTCGAGACCAGCCTGGGCAACATAGTGAGACCCCTGTCTCTACAAAAAATACAAAAATTAGCTAAGCATGGTGGCATGTGCCTGCAGTCTCAGCTACCTGGAGGCTGAGGTAGGAGGATTACATGAGTCCCAGGAGGTTGAGGCTGCAGTGAGCCAAGATTGTGCCACTGCACTCCAGCCTGGAGACAGAGCGAGACTCTGTCTCAAAAAAAAAAAAAATTTTTTTTTCAAATGCCTGTTCTCCTTTATGTTCATTTGCACTGTATATTTTTATCATAAAGTTTTGTTTTATTTATCACATATAAGTATTGATTTATTTAATTATCTCCTTCATAAATACGAACTATAACACACATATATATTACCAAACATTTCTTTCTTATTATGAACCTGACAATATACTAAGAAATTTAATTATGGGGTTACATTTACTCTTTATGAAATTCCCAAGAGGAAAGTACATATTTAGCAGTCTCCTTTTATAGATTGGGAAATGGAGGCTCAGGAAGATTAAATAATCTCCCTAAATACACCACAAATTACTCTGTTCTCCTACTCTGTAATGTCTACTCTCAGAGTCAGCCAGCTCAACCACTGAGCTCTGAAATCCTTTCAGTTTCAGATAGGTTATGGGCTGGAGTCTAATACACACATTTTTATGACTCCTTTGCTCAAATCTCTAGTGTTTTGAAGGTTGTATCAATGAAACTGGGCTATAAGTTAAAGATAATTTGCAAAAGCAATTTTTATTGGTGTTTAAGTACCTTAAATTCATTTCATATTTTAACATTTTTTTTCAAAATCAGTAACCAAAAAAGAAATTTCAACTTTTACAAATAGCTCAAATTATTTTTAAAAGTCATCTTCTTTTTTACATCAGTTAATTCCTGGAGTTTTAATATTGCCACTCCATTTTTAATCTTTTTACTGAATTGCCTGATGATAATTTGCATATCATTATAAATAGTTACTTGCAAATTTCACTAGTAAAGCACAGCTTGGAACTGTGACATTTTCCAAAAATAAGTGGTTCAATGAAGCAAAATTGCATTCATTGATTTAAAATCGAGCAAATATTTGATAAAATCTACTATATATCCAATTTGAGGAAACAGAGTCAGTCTCTTGAGCTGTTGTCAAACTGCCCAGAGCTGTTTTGTTGAACTTTTTCATTCTTATTATAAATGGTGAACAGTAACAGTAATTGTAATATTTTTCAAGAGAGTACCTGGATTGAATGCTTAGTGATGCCATAAGAAATCTATTTTTTCTTCTTCTAGGATCATTACCCATGAGAGAGGAACATGATAGCTTTTTTTTTTTTTTTTTTTTTTTTTGAGATGGAGTTTCGCTCTTGTTACCCAGGCTGGAGTGTAATGGCGCGATCTCGGCTCACCGCAACCTCTGCCTCCTGGGTTCAGGCAATTCTCCTGCCTCAGCCTCCTGAGTAGCTGGGATTACAGGCACGCGCCACAATGCCCAGCTAATTTTTTGTATTTTTAGTAGAGACGGGGTTTCACCATGTTGGCCAGGATGGTCTCGATCTCTTGACCTCGTGATTCACCCGTCTCGGCCTCCCAAAGTGCTGGGATTACAGGCGTGAGCCACCATGCCCGGCCCCACGATAGCTTTTATAAATAAAAAGCAATTGATTCGGAGTACTTGTCTTAGAGAAATATGAAATATTCCATTCATCTGTTTATGTATTTAAAGACAGGGAATATGAAACAATTAATATAGTGATAAATAATTCAGTCTTTTCTTTCAGCTTTATATTCTGGTCAATTAAGGATGCAAGTGAGGAAGTACAAGGCAGAGGCTGAATAAATGAGGGCAGGAAAATAGTTACTGCTGAAAATCGTGAGAACCCCGTCTGTCTGCCGTGGGCTGCATCCCAGGAGACTGTGCGAAGTTTCTTGCTGCAAAGCAGAGAAATGAACCTGTTGGTCCCTGTGGTTTCATTCTGTTTACCTGTCAGTCAGTCAGAGGGGAAAATTGCTAGCAAAGAAACAGAAACCCATGAAGGGACACACACTCATACACACACACAGACACACACACACACACACACACAACATAGAAGGAACCCGGGGCCGGGGATGAAGTGTTCCTTGTTTGTAGAAAATAAAGCCATTTTTGACCTGTCAAGGAACCCACTCCCAGACTTTTGTTTCAATTTTTCTTTGTTCAATGCCTATTTAAATTCTTCCTTATTCATTGAAAATTTTTATTGAGGTTATCGTCAATTACATGCAGTTGTAAAACATAATATACAGTGACAATGCGTACACTTTACCCACTTTCTCCCAGTGGTGACATTTTGCAAAATTATAATAGATATCACGATGAAGAAACTGACACTGATACACTCCAGCAGTCTCATTCAGATTTCCTGTTTTGTGTGTATTTGCAGGTGCGTGTGTGTGGTGTTTGGTGTGTGTGATTAGTCCTACTAATTTTATCACGTGTGTAGGTTCTTGCATCCGCCACCTCAGTCAGGGGAACTGCACAGCTGCATCACCCAGGACCATCCTGTTGCCCGTTTATAACTGCGTTCACCCCCGACGCCTGCTGCAGCTGTCTCTAACCCCTGGCAAACACAAATCTGCCCTCCATTTCTGTAGTTTTTTTCCCTGGAAAAGTGTAATCTAAATGGAATTGTACGCTACGTCACCTATGGGGTTGGCTGTTTTAACCCTGCATAATTACTGGAGACTCATTTGTACTGCTGCCTGGAGCATCCCATGCTGCGGATGTACCCTGCTTGTTTAATCACTCACCCGTTCAAAGACCTCTAGACTGTTATCAGTTTGGAACCATTACAAAAACAATACTTTCTTGTCTGTATATACCAGAGTGTGTTGTCCGTTCAGCTACTGAAGGACATGTTGGTGGCTTCAACTGTAAATAAAGCTGCTATAGAGCTTTCTGTGAAGTTTCTCGTGTGGACCAGTTTTCAGCTCCTTTATGTAAATTCCTACGCTTGTGACTGTAGGATCGTATGACGCATGCCTGCTTAGCATTGGGCGTTACCAAGCTGTCTTCCACGTCTGTCAGGTCATGATTTCCACCAGCAGTGAATGCGAGCTCCTGCTGCTCGTTGTCCTGACCAGCACTTGCTGTTGTCAGTGTTTTGGATTTTAGCCATTCTCAGACATTAGCAGTGGCGTCCTCGCTGTGATTTAATTCACGAAAGTCTAACTTACAATTCCCTAATGAAATATGGCATTGGATATTTCTTCATAAGCTTATTTTCCATCGGCATATCTTTTTTGGTGAAGTTGTTTCAGATCTTTTGCCCACTTTTAAAATGAATTATTTTCTCATATTGAAATTTAAGAGTTCTTTGTATATTTTGGCTACTTATACTTTGTCAGGTATGAGCTTTGCAAATCTTTTCTCTCGGTCTGTGGCGTGTCTTTTCATTTCCTTCACAGCGTCTTTCTCGGAACACGAATTTGTAATTTTACAAAGTCCAACTGAATCTTTTTTCTTCATGGGTCTAGCTGTGTGTGTTATGGCTACGGTTATACATATATAAATATCCAATTTACCAGTACCACTCATTGAAAAGACTGTCAATTTTATGTTGAGTTGTTTTGTACCCTTGTCGAAGATTAGTTGACTACATTTAACTTGGTCTATTTATTAGCTATCTGCTTTGGTCCATTGATCCATGTGTATCTATTTTTTCTCTAATATCATGCTGTATTGATTAGTGTAGTCTTGTATGAATTTTTGATGTCAAGTTGCATGAGTCTTCCAACCTCCTCCTCCTCCCTCTTCTTCTTCCTCTTCCTCCCCCTTCTTCTGTATTTTTACCTATTCTATGCATTTTGCCTTTTTCTATAACCTTTAGAATCAGTTTCCAATATCTACAAAATTTCTGTTGGGAGTTTGATTGGGAATGTATTGTATTTATAGATCAAGTTGACAAAATTGCATTTTAATATTCAGCTTTCAATCTATGAGCAGAGAATACTTTTCCATTTATTATTTAGATCATTAAAGAAAATAAGTTTTATAGTTTCCAAACTATAGGTTCTTTGTTGATTTGTTCAAAATGCTTGATTTTGTTAAAATACATTGTATTATATTTATATTTGATTTTTTTATTTAAAGAGTTTTAGTGTTGATTGGGATTTTTTTTTTTTTAAAGAGAAAATCATGTAATCTGTGAATACAGTTTCATTTCTTCCGTTCCTATCTGGATACATTTTATTTTTACATCCTGTCTTACTGCACCAGTTAGAACTTCCAGTATGATGTTGAACAAGAGAGGTGAGAGAAGACATCTCTGTCTTGTTCCTGATCTTAAGAGGGAAGCTTCCAGTTTTTTAACCATTAAGTATGACGCTAGCTGTATATACTTGGTTTAATTTTTCAATGTTCTTTACCAAATTGAGCATGTTCCTTTCTATTTCTAGCTTGCTAGGCGTTTTTATCATAAATGGATGTTAGACTCTGGCACATGCCTCTTCTGCTTCAGTTGATTTGAGCATGTGACAAGTAGCCTGTTGATGTGGCGGATGGCAGGATTGATATTCCAATGTGGAGCAAATGTTTGAAACAGAACTATCCCAATTATTCATAGTTATACATTCTTTTTATATGTTGCTGGATTCATTTCACTGCTATTTTGTTCAGGATTTTATTGCCTATGTTTACGAGAGATATCGACCTGTCCTTTTCCTCTTTTTGACATCTTTAAATGTCTTTATTTGGTTCCTTTCTGAGAGTAATAAAGGTCTGATTATGTTTGTTGGCTTTTTTCTCTTCGTTTCACCTTTTATGTTTTTATTTGAGAATTGTACATAAATCCATTTTATATCCCTTAGTATGTCAAACCCACCCTCCAGCCACTCATCAAAATTACCATTTAATCTTACTTTGAGTCCTCATCTCCAGCAACTCTCCCTCCTGCCAGGCCGATTTGCTGTGACTCTGAGGGTGCTTCCATCTCCCCAGATTGCCAGCGGCAGTTTCTCTTTCAACCTCAGTTTTCTGACGTTGAAGAACAATCACTGATTCTTAGCTGGTCCAGCCTTTCCTTGCAGAGACAGTAATGATTACTTTCAAGTTCTCTACTGTCAGCGCTTAAGCTACAGGCCCCACAGCAGCAGTGCATTTTATCAGGGAGTTACACACACAGGACCTATGAGCCTCCCCAGCTCTGGCTGCACAGTGGACACAGACCCATCACTCATCTCTTCTGCCTCCCTGGCTCTGTGTGCCCCACGCAATAGGACAGATTCCTTAGCAGGACATTAAAAGCCCTTCACTGAGTGTCCCCCACTTGCCCCTTCAGACCTAACTCCCAGCCAGCACTCTGAGATTGCTTCAGGTGACCTGGTTTTGGGAGAGCAGAGTGGTGTGGTGGTTACAACTGCAGGTTCCTGAACCAGACTGCAGCTTAGTTGTCAGGATTCAAGCTTTTGGTTTTTGTTTTTCAATCTCTGTTTCTCTTCTTCCCGTTTATAGAATGGGGATGATAACATCCCCTTGATCCTAGACAGGTGCCGCCTATTCTTACTATTTCCCTTGAAAGCACAACATTGCGAGCACTTTGCCTCCTCTATTTCCCTGTCCTCGGTTAAATGGTGCTTGGATGGTGCATCCTAGCCCTAGCACTTTACATGTGTGTACATCACAGCACTTACCAAAGTCCCATGCCAACATGGGACTCGGTGAGGATGTGACACTGAATCCAGCCACATGGCAAACGAGAGGTTCTTCTCATAAAGTTTATGGCATAATTGAGAGATGAATATAAAAATTTGAGACAATTAGAAGACTGTTCCAAATGTGTTATGGGAAATTTGATAAGTGCTCTAATAATAAACATTACAAAGAAAGGAAAAATGAACATACACGTGTCTATATATACATATATGTACGTGTGTATACATGTATGTGTGTTTATGTGTGTACATATATATGTATATATGATAATATATATATGGCCATATATATATATGATTTGTTAAATTCTGCTGTTCTGAAATGGTGTACCTGAACTAGAAAGGCCATAACTTCACTGATAACATAAAAATTATTTGGCATGTAATCTCAATGATTCCATTTAAAATCATTAATTTGTAATCTGTGTGTTTTTTCATAATTTCAACATACAACTGTCATTTTGGTTGATGTTTATTATATATTAAATTTTAAATATTTGTGACTAAAAACCAAATTGTTATTTAATGTAGCTATTCACTTAGTCCCGTAAGTTTTTCTACATGTTCTGGAAATGCATAATAATTTTATAGTCATCTCATAGTCAAATCTATCTACAAAATATTGATTTAGATAATAAGTCATTAAGCTTTAAGTTAAAACTGATACCTATTCAGAAATGATACTAAAAATTCATGAGTTAAATGGGGAATGTGTCTGAATGGAAGCGAAATCTAAACATACATTAATATAATCCAATATACAGACAATTAACACAGCATTTAGCTATTCAGGATTAAAAGTACAGAGGAAAAAATACCACACCTTCTCATAAAACATATCTAAATAATGGTGCATGAGTCAATCATAGTTTGATATTTTTATGTTTCCAAGACAGCATCACTGCAATTAAAAAAATTATAGCTGTTACCCAAAGATGAAGTTTTACTAACACCACCAATATTTGTGTTAATACTCGAATAGCTATTTTGAAGAAGTAACGACAATGTATTTAAATAAGTCGACTCTACTTAAATAGATTAGTGGATTTTGTATTGTGTACTATGAAACCTAAGGTTCCAAGGTAGTAACTGCTATGTTTGGTGATGGGATGTGGAGGAATTGGGGGGAGAGGCATTTGGTGTCACATTCATCAGACCCTGACAGGAGAAGCACATTTCTTGTTGTTTAAGTTTCAGGTCAAAGGACAATGGTGTTAGCAACAACAAACACATACAAACAAAAATTAACCTGAGAAAGATGAGGGAAGAGAACTATCTTCTCGGTTTTGTTCACCTGTAATAAACACAGTGACTTAAACTGTCAAGGCATTTGATCTTGACTTGAGATATCCAGTGGCATCTGCACTCAGGGACGGCACAGCAGCTCCATGACACCACCAGAAACCCAGTCTCTTTCCTTCCTTCCATGCTTCCTCTCACGTCACGTTGCCTCGTTTCCTACGACTCGTTACATCAGTGTCCCTGAGCGGCTGTCCTAGATTCAGTGTCGCATCCTCACGGAGTTCCTGTGTTGCGGTGGCGCTAGGCTCCTAAGAAGTACATCTGTGTTTATGGATGTCCAAGACAGACATGCTTAGATGAGCTTTGCCAGGTCAGATTTGCAGCTGAAGACGTGATTGGGATTCAACAAAATGACTGGGGTTCAGTAGGAAGTGATGGTCATATCCAGTCCAACACCTATGCTGCAAACACATCCTTACATTCCAGAATTTCTTAAGAGAAATTTGTGCTTTCAATACTTTTGAGGGGATCAAAGAATATGAGACCAAATGAGGTATAAGTCCCAGGGAGCTGAACAAAAATAAACATGAATTAGTCACTGAAAGAAAGACCATCATTTTTTTTTCCCCATCAGACTGAATTGTAACAAACAAGAAGACATCAGTACACACATGGCGGTCGCCTTTTCAAATGAATGTGGTCTATCCTCCATGTCAGTTTAATTTCTCCAGGAAACAAACACCAAAGCAGAGTAAGAAGTGTGAGATGTATTGATCATGGCATTGGTAAAGGTTGGACAGGGAGAGACAGTAGGAAGGGACAGCCATGTCACAATGCCGGTCTGACACCCACAAAAGAACAGGCTGAAGGAAGGAAGATCAGAGTGGCAGAGCTCCAGGTGGCCGTGAAGCTCTGAGAAAGTGCTGGCCAGTCCATCAGGGAGTACTGGGACGGCTGCCCACAGATGTCTCACCCTGAGTAGGATAACCAGACCCAGCACTCCACACCGTGCTACAGAAGGGCTGTGGCTGCGGACTGCTAGCGCGCTGTGCTCCTCGCACAAAAATTTCTTGAAATCCGAATGGTACAATTCCATAGCCGCTTTAAACAGAAAGTAGAAAATCATTTTAGGAACAAGAAAAGTAGAAAATGTAAACAAAATAACGGATCACTGAAACTGACTTAACTCTATCACTCAAGAACAAAATGTCTGAATATTTGAGTCATGTTTTTCATGCAAATAAAAACCTATACATGTCAACTCACAAGATTAAATGGTTACAAGGAGGCCTTAAATTGTTAAGTCATTTTGATTTTCACTAACATTTATAAAATGATGTCACATATATAAAAAATTACACTTCCAAACAAAATTTAACATGAAAAAAATGCAAGAACGTACTATGCTTCTCTGATATATTACTTATGGGTACCGAGCCCCATTGTATAGGATGGAGACGTATTTTAAAGAAGGAACTTCACTACAGGCTATGAATAGCTTTTGGGACTGAGCTAAACTACACCTCACTGGAAGCAGTTTTAAAGCATATTCCGGCGGGCGCGGTGGCTCACGCTGTAATCCCAGCACTTTGGGAGGCCGAGGCGGGTGGATCACGGGTCGAGACCATCCTGGTCAACATGGTGAAATCCCGTCTCTATTAAAAATACAAAAAATTAGCTGGGCATGGTGGAACGTGCCTGTAATCCCAGCTACTCAGGAGGCTGAGGCAGGAGAATTGCCTGAACCCAGGAGGCGGAGGTTGCGGTGAGCCGAGATCGCGCCATTGCACTCCAGCCTGGGTACCAAGAGCGAAACTCCATCTCAAAAAAATATATAAATAAAATAAAATAAAATAAAATAAAGCATATTCCTCATTGCAGTGCTGTTTCAGTCTCAGTTTTACAAGCCATTTTGAAGTCTTTTACACACCGAATCAATACTTTTTACACACATGTCAGCTACTGAAATCAATAATCCATTAGTTCAATGAATTCTTTGGCTTCTCTAAACTTGAGAAATGTGTCATTTTAAACAGTTTCAGCTGAATGCCTTCTGCTCCTAACCTCTAGGCAGTTTTAAATAACCACTTGCTGCTCAAATAATAACAGGCACATGATGAGGCTAAAGTGTATTTTGGTAAAAGTCTAAACAATTAAAACTCAAGAATTTTTTTCCCTTGAAGAAATGAATTCATAGCACATAGAAATTCATTTTCATTGAATATGGGTAAGGAAGTGCTGCACATTTTTACCAGTTAAATTCTGACCCTGTTTCTGCAACTTCTGCTTTTCTTCCTTAATGATATCTTTTTAACTAAAATGCTGACATACAATTATTTACATTGCTTGGCTTTTCTATGCCCATCGTCTGTCATAAACACGTAAATGAGAAATATATCAATTATCTCACTATCTCCTGAAAACCTAAGGAGCAAACAATGTGAATGTATTTCAAACACACACACACACACACACTCGTGAAAATTATGAGTACACACACACACATACTCTTGTGGAAATTATGAGGACAGACAAAATGTAGTTTTGCGTTGTGGGCTTGAATAACTTTATTCTACTCAAATCTGCGTTATCATTATAGTAATTTTTTTTTCTAGAAAAGACTTGAAATTTCAAATTCTAAATAAGGAAAATTCAAGGGAGATAATATCTGACATTAATGTAAACTGTGCAGAGATATGCTATTTTCTAGTGACTACGTTTTCATTTTTCTTTGGTTCTTTTTTTTCTTTTTGCTTGTAGAGATACACAGAAGCACCCTTGGCAATGGGTTGGGGTGTATAAATGCTGCTATGACTTCCAAGGATTGGAATGAGTAACTATCTGAAGTTCTCAGGCATTAGCGTGAATATATCCCACTTCTGTGTAATACCACCCCTTTTTTGTACCTGATAGTTTTATACTATTTTTGCTTTTTTTATACTATTTTTTTTTTTGAGCTCAGCTCCAAGTACAAACTTTATTTCTATTACAAGGAAGTAGGTGCTTGAACAAACACAGACATCACCAACATTAACTCCAGCATCACTACCACCATCATCACCACCTCCAGTATCACCACCACCACTGTCATCACCCACATGATCACCTCAAACATCATCACTTTCAGTACCACCACCATCATCACCTCCACTATTATCTCCAAAACTTTCATCACCTCCACTGTTATCTCCAAAGTTATCATCATTTCCACTATCACCACCACGACCATCATCCCCTGCACTGTCACCTCGACCATTATCACTTTCACTATCACCACCATCTCCATTACCATCACCTCCACAATCATCTCCACCACTATCAGAGCCACCACCATCATCATTGTCTTCACTGTCTCCACCACCAGCATCACCTCCAGTATCACCACCACCACCAGCATCACCTCCAGTATCACCACCACCACCACCACCTCCTCCACCACCATTACTTCCACCATCATCATCATCTCCACTATAACCACCACCATTACCATTATCACTTCCATCATCATCATCACCTCTATCACCTCTACTGTCATCATTTCTTTCACCATCACTACCACCACCATCACCATCATCTCCACCATTATTACCACACCACTATCATTACCTCCATCATCACTTCCACCAAAATCATTACCTTCATTGTCTCCACCAGCACCATCGCCTCCACTATCACCTCCGCCAACATCACCTGCACCATCACCACCGCCAACATCATCACCTCCACTACCACCACCACCACCATCACTTACACCATCACCTCCACCCACATCATCATCTTTACTATCACCACCACCACCATTATCAGCACCTGCAGTATCACTATCAAACCACCACTATCTCCAGCAGCAGCATCACCTCCACCATCACAACCTACACAATCACCATTAATCCCACCCTCACACCATGAGCGTAACCATCATGCTTGGTTTTTCTTTCCCTTCCCCATTCCGATTTCTCCCAAGGATCTGCCCAAGCCATTGTGCATACACACAAACATAACACTGACTTCGCCAGCAATACCATTCCCCAAAACAGATTGTGTTAAATTTGTTTCTCACTATAGCATTGGTAGGCATAGCCTTTCTGGACCCACTAGAGAAAGTCCCCTGCCCACAGGAACAGCCTCCTTGCTCTGGTCTCCTGCTCTGAATTCTGACTATTCAAAGTGAATTCTGAAACAAAGTGACTACATGACTTCAGGCAAATTATTTTACTACTTTCTGACCTTCAAGTTTCTCATCTCCAAATTCAGGATTCTAGAGTGGAAGATATCTTAGGTTTCTTTCAGCAAGAAACGTCTATATTTATAATTATAGTAAGGCACTATTTATATATAATCAGAAGACTATTTCAGTCTTAACAAGAAGAATTGCATTTCCTTAACTGGAATACTGAGAGATAAATATGTGAAAATCCACACTGTATATGTGTACAAACAAATACAAATATTATATGGACGTGTCACTAAAATTTGTTTCAAAGTTCTGAGATGTCCTGAGATACTCATTCACGACTTTATCAATGTTTACTGGGAATATCACTTAGCTTTTGCTAACCATACCAACCCTTAGTTGCGGCAAATGGCGAAAATCAACTTGCTTTCAATTTTATAGGTTAGGGCTCTGAGCATAGCTCAGTTGGAACAACTTGTATGTGATTCATGTGGTGTGGGCTGGGGTCACTCATGTATTCACAGTCAGCTGATAACTGACCATGCTCATTTCCATTATCATACAAATGAATGGGAAAATGGAGTTCATAAGGAGGAAGATTTTTTATTTCGATCAATAGAAATAGACACTGGAATGACACAGATAATAGAAGAACTAAACCATAATAATAAAAAATTGTCATACATACATATATATATCATATACATATATGATATAAATAGCTATTATGCATATATAATACAGATAGTATTAATATGTAAATACATAACGTATTGTATTAGTATATATTACATATAAATACATAATGCATATTAATATAATACATATTAATATACAATGTTTTTGTTAATATATAACATATATATTAATGTATTATTAATAAATAATATATTGTATTATTATTAATATGTGCATATTTTATATGGTCAAGATCATATTAAAAGTGTGGGTGTAAGTGGAGATATGGGAACACAGGCCTAAGTTAAACTGCTAGAAGTGGAAAATCATATATGTGTGTATACACTAAGTAGGATTAATAGTACTATAAAAACAATGGCAAACGAAGATACAGCAAGTGAAAATTATCCAAAATGTAACACAAAGAGAAAAGTCAAGACCTCAGTGAGCTGTGGGAGAGTATCAGCCTGATGTGTATTTAATTGAAGTCACAGAAGAAAAAAAGAGATGTTCAAATAAGATTTTTTTAAACAGAAGCTATACATCTGCAGATCTAAGGAGCTCAAGAATCCTCAGTTACAATGAACATGAACAAAACTGTGCAAAGCCATATCATAACTAATTTGTTGAAAACTAAAGTTAAAGAAAACATCTTTAGAAAGGATGCCTGGCCAACATGGTGAAACCCCATCTCTATTAAAAATATAAAAATTAGCCTAGTGTGGTGGCAGCATCCTGTAATCCCAGCTACTCCGGAGGCTGAGACAGGACAATCGCTTGAACCTGGGAGGCGGGTTGCAGTGAGCCAAAGTTGCACCACTGCACTCCAGCCTGGGTGACAGAGCGAGACTCTGCCTCCAAAAATAAAAATGAAAAAAGAATCATTACGTACAGAAGGACACAATTAACAGTGACAGCGTAATTCTCAGCAGCACCAGTGCCAGTAAGAGGATGGTGAAGTGACTTTAGATTAATGCACAAAAGTATGTCATCCTAAAATTCTAAACGCCACAAAAATATTTTTCAAAAATGAAGGAGAAATGAAGATGTTTTCAGTTATGCAAAAGTTGAGAGATTTAAAACCACCACACCACTGAAAGTAACACAAAAAAGTTGGACAGCAGAAAATAAAAACAACTGGAATTCCAGTCTACAGAAAGGATGAAGGAATATAATAAATGGTAAATTGCGGGAGATTATAAAATGATTATTATTTCTTAAATATCTTTAAAAGATAAAAGAATGTTTAAGGAAGAAAAACAATTATTGTGAGATCCAGGCTTAAAATGTAGAAGTGAAATGTGTGAAAGCAACAGCACAAAAGTTGGGAAGGAAAAGTTGGATCTTTCTATTAGTTCCCTGTGTCATACATGCAGTAGTGCATTATTACTTCAGAGTAGGCTGCAATGAATTCAGATTATGTACTATCAATCTTAAATCACCCATCTAAAAAATGGGTAGCTAATAGAAGAATAGGAAATTGAAAGTGGGAAGTAAATAATAATTAAAGTGTAAATAAAGGCAAAAGATGGCAAAAGGGAATAAAAATAATAGAAGACACATAGAGAAAATTAATAAAAAGATGTTTGGTTTAAACATAACCATAGCAGTAATTCATAAAATATAAGTGGTCTAAACATCGCAATAAAAAAGACAGAAACTGTGAAATTGGATATAAACAAGCAAACTATATACTGTCTACAAGAAACTTAAATCAAAAAACAAAAAACAAAAAACACAATAATAAATCTAGTGTAAAGATAAAGGCACAATTAGATTAAAAGAAAAATATAGAAAACTATTCACCCTAGAAATACTAATTTTAAAAAGCCGAAGAGGCTTTATTAACATCAGATAAGTAGGTTTCAGAAAAAGCACTATTGCTGTGAATTAGGGTCATTTCTTAATGAAAAATGAGCCATCGATTGAAAGATATAATAATCAAATGATTAAGTACCCATAAAAGAGCTTATAAATATATGTAGCAAACACTGATGGTGCATAAAGTAGAAACATACAAACCCACAGTTAGAGCTGCAGAAAAAAATTACAAAGAAACACATATTACAATAGCAGTATTAAAATCAATGACCTGATTGTTTACATTAAAACATTAGAAAAACAAAAATAAAGCAAATCAAATCCATAGAAAAGAGAAAAAAAAAAAGTAATAAAAAATAGAAGCCAGTGAAGTAGAGAGGAGAAAAATAAATAGAGAAAAATCACTGAAACCAAAAGAACATTTGTGTCAATACCCAAAATTGGACTGGGGTTATTTTAGGAGAGAGACATTTTCCTTCTATTATAATGTGTGGATTTTACCGCCAATAAATGTTGCTCATGCAGTAAAACCTCAGCTGTAACAGTTTCCTCTCGATGCCTGCAGATTTGTATTTCCTTCGTTGGCAAGGAAGGAAAAGGATTATGAAGTTGAAACATCTGAGCTCTATCTTAACTCTTTTCTGAGCAGTTGTCTTTGGCCCTGATGTTCATGTTTCCTCAGATTGTCAAACCTTCTTCTATGATGCAACACCAGCTTGTGTCGCCATCGACAGACGGATGTTATTTGTTTATGGGATGAGAAAAAATACCTAAGGGTTTTCCTCTCAAATTAATATACAATCCCAGTGGGAGAAGGCACAGGTGAGCCTTTTGGGGTATCACCACTGTAAGTGTATAAAAACATTTCTCAGTCATTGAGTGTTTTGCATTTTGCTTTAGTCAGAGAGAACTAATTTACATTTTATGCTTCTCAACCTCATTTTTGTCCACTCACACCAGGAGCTAGTACTTTTTAGCTAAAAAGTAAATTTTGGAGATGGGAATCCAGAAAAATTCCCTTCCTGTGATTCTTGCAACTAAGCAACATTACCTATTGGCTGGGTGTTTCTTTTAATCCATGTGAGACGCTTCTTAAATCAGAGGCTTTTCTCTGACAGCTCCTATTAATCAATTATCCACAAATAAATGTGTTGTATTTTTGAAGTGCCAGATAATTATAAATCAGATCCTAGGTTGTTAAAAACAACCATAAAAATGCTTCCCAGATTCAGATTTAGTTGAGAGAAGCACAGACTCTGACGACATTAGATATAAATTTGCTGATCGTCGGGGATGACTTTGGAAAAATATCCAAAATTTCTTCCCACTAACAGCAATAATAATAGTAGTAGTAGTATGCTGCCCTAGTTAGCAATTAGGGGATATTATGACTCACAATATATTTATTTTTAACCAGAAAGGTACCGAGATTAATGTAAAATTGAGAAATGTTGTCTATGTTAAGATGGAGAATTTAATGGTAGTTTCCTCAACTAGAATGTAAGTTACATGACAGCAGGTGAAGGTACTGTGTTCACTGGTGAATGACTGGTATTTAGAATGATGTTTCACAGAGGATGGTTAATGAATGTATTTGAAAATAGAAACAAATGAATCGCATAAGTCGGTTATGATTTTTTTTTATTTGCTTACTCAACAACAATTTTGCTTAGTTTTGTGGCAGATATGTTGCCCTGATTTACAGTTGCCCTCTTCTTCTGAACACATGGGGAGGGGCTGTACTTGTTGGCTTCCTTCAAGTTAGGCATGGGAATTTGCCTTGAGTAGTTAATAATGTGTGAGTGGAAATTATCCACAGCTGGAATAATTTGATCGCTGGCATTTCACTCTCCGAGCTCATTCCTCCGGTGTAATCACAGAAGCATATGCCAAGGTTGTCATCCATCAGACTGAATCCCCGAGTGAATACAATCAGCAGAGTCTCACCTCTAATACCAACCGACTGTGCATCTTTAGCATGACTGCAAAATAGTTCCTTGTTGCTTCGAACCAGAGATTGGCAAGCTTGTTTTCTCTACAGACCCAGATAGTAAGAATTTTAGACTCTCGCCAAACCTACTCACCTTTGCTCTTGGAGTATGGTATCAGTCATACACAATGCGGAAACAAATGGGAATGGCTGTGTTCCAATAAAACTTTATTTATAATAAGAGTTGGTGGATTTGATTTGGCTTTGGACTATAGTTTGCCAATCCCCACCTTACAGCACGGAGATTCTGGGGTTGTTAACACAGCCCATATTGACAAACACAACACTGCACTTTTCTAAACATAATGATGAATAAGGTGGTCTTCAACCTCAAGAAACTAGATGTCTAGAAGAATGGTTACTTAACACTAAAGAGTTGATGCAAGGTGATTGGTGTAGTGGATGGGCATCATCATCTCCACCACAGATTAGGGATGTCGATTTTTTTTTTTGAGATGGAGTTTTACTCTTGTTGCCCAGGCTGGAGTGCCGTGGTGTGATCTCAGCTCACTGCAACATCCGCCTCCCAGGTTCAAGTGATTAGCCTGCCTCAGCCTCCTGAGTAGCTGAGATTACAGGCACGTGCCAACATGCAGGCTAACATTTTGTATTTTTAGTAGAGATGGGGTTTCACCATGTTGGCCAGGCTGGTCTTGAATGTCTGAACTCAGGTGATCTGCCTGCCTCGGCCTCCCGAAGTGCTGGGATTATAGGTGTGACCCATTGTGCCCAGCCTGGATGTCCTCTTTAAACATTTTTTTTTTCCCAGTAATTACACTTTTTAATTTTCCATTGCATTGGGTTGTTGTAACAACCCCTCACCCATGACATAATCAAGCTTTTTCTTCAGTCCATACTTTTCATGTAACTCTTTTCTTAACCACCACTAAAAGTGAATATGAGCCCCGGGGCCCGACCTGCCACCAACTAGCCCAGGGGCTTGTGCTGCGCAGCATGTGTATGGTCCTCGTAATTGGTCCCTTCTTTACAGGCAGGAACCAAATAACAACAGACAGATTTTATTGTCTGAATCATTTGCAAGTAGCATTCTGAGTCATCACTGATTTTGCAAGAATTGGGCACTATTCAGTGTGCACTCACTCATTTGTATAGTATTACCGTTTATATTAAAGTCTAAAATGTCTCCAAAACATCACCGCAAGATGGCACTAGTGTTTTTATCTTGGTGGTGGGATTAGGTGCAGTGATGATTTTTCTCTGTGATTTTTGGTGCTTTCCAAATGTTTCTCTAATGAGCATGTATTACATTTGTACTAAAAAAGGCAATTTATATAAAAGGAAAAGCATTATCATTGTTATTCTTAATAAGCCTCTTAATTATTGGGTAGATATTACACATTCCACACCAAGTTGCACACAGCCAGAACAGTCAGTTTCTACAGAATTCCCCAGAGCTAGGATAGCAAATTCCACTCAGCTTCCATGCACCATCTCCCTGGACGAGGTGTTTGTCTTGAGTAACGTAGTGAAAGAAATTCAAAGACGAAGCCTTGTCTTAAGAAGAGACAAGATTGATTAATTATGTCTACTATAGATTTAGGATAGGTAGGTAAGGATGTACTTACTATGTGTTTTACCAGCCTGAAGAATTTACAACACCATTATAAGACAATAGTGATTAAACCTCTTTACTCATGCTAATAACAATGGAATGCATAGAAAGCCAATAAAGAGTCTTTCCTTCTATCATAAAATTCTCATCACCCTGAATCTAATATGTGATACTTAATCCTACTAATATCACCAGATCTCAGAGATACGACCACCCATGGGATGAAGGGTGAATTTTGAAGATGTGAATAACGTATCTTTTATTATCTCTGTATAAATAACACTGAAGGCAATATTAAAAATGCAACTGCACATTTATTCATAGATGCAAATCATGTTTCCAGAAAATAAATTGGGAAATTAAACTCATCAGCTCAACCCTAAGCTAAAAATTACATGATTAATTTTTACTTGGTTTTGAGTAATGTACAGACTATCAAAGATTTGGATCTCATAGGTCACTATAAAAATTGCCTAAGGAAAATCACACTTATAATTTTACATTTTTGGGGTCACTTTTGCATGATAGATAAACAATTCAGTTGCTTAGTTACAGATGCTTTTACACAGAGTAGTTTATTTTCTCCCATTTACATGAGGCTTTTTTTAATCCTTCAAAATTATCTGTTTTATGCAGGATTACTGCCTTATAATTGACATAAAATAAAATTGTGTATATTTAAAGTATGCAATTTGATAAGCTTTGACATATGTGTATACCTGTGGAATTATTATTATTTTATTTATTTATTTATTTATTTTTTTATTTTTTGAGGTGGAGTTTCGCTCTTGTTACCCAGGCTGGAGTGCAATGGCGTGATCTCGGCTCACCGCAACCTCCACCTCCTGGGTTCAGGCTATTCTGCCTCAGCCTCCTGAGCAGCTGGGATTACAGGCACGCGCCACCATGCCCAGCTAATTTTCTGTAATTTGAGTAGAGTCGGAGTTTCACCATATTGATCAGGATGGTCTCGATCTCTTGACCTCGTGATCCACCCACCTCGGCCTCCCAAAGTGCTGGGATTACAAGCGTGAGCCACCGCGCCCGGCTTACCTGTGGAATTATTACCACAATCAAGGTAATGAACCAGAGTATCTTTCCCAAAAGTGTTCTTCATGGATCTTTGTATTTCTTCACCCCTGCTCTAGGCAACTCTAGATTGACTTTCTGTCACTATGGATTAGTTTACAAGTTCCGTGATTTTGTGCAAATGGAAACACATGGTGTGTAGTTCTTTTGCTTGCCTTTTTGTTCCACTCAGTGTACTTATTTGGATGTTCATCATTCATGCTGTCGGGTGTACCAATAACTCATTCCTTTTCACTGCCGGACAGCATTGCCTTGTAGAGGTATACTGCAAAGTGTTTATCTGTTCACATGTTGATGGACATTTGGGCTGTCTCTACATTTTGGCTAATGCAAACAAATCTGCTGTGAACATCCACGTACAACTTGTATAGATATATGCTTTCATGTCTTTCGAGTAAATACCTTGAGTGTAACCACTGAGTCATAGGGTATGTGTATATTTAACTTTTTGGGAAACCGCCAAAATATATCCAATGTATTTCAAATCACGTATGTTTTTACATTCCCACTAGCAATGTGTGAGTGTTCCAGTCCCTCTGCGTCCTCATCAACATCTGGCATGATCAGTCTTTCTAATTTGGCGTATTTTAATAGGTGGGTAGTGGTGTCCCGTCGTGGTTTTGATTTACACTTCCGTGGTGAATAATGATGTTTAGCATCTTTACAAACTCTTACATTTCATCCTTTTTCTCTTTTTTATTAGATTAATGTTATATTACTTGGGGAAGCATTTTCTATATTCTGGAACCAAGTCTTACATCAAAAAAATACATCATTCACAAACATTTCCACCCACCTTTGTCTTTCGATCAGCAGGTCTTAATGTTTATTCAATAAAATGTAATATCTTCAGAATCTATTATGAATCATGCTTCAGATGTTATCATAAGTAAAACTTTGACTTCACTATGGTCTTGCAAATTTATCCTAATTTTCTTCTAGAAATCACATAGGTCTTTGATTCATTTTGAGTTAACTTTCATGTATGAGGAGGAATACGGATAGAGATTGTTTAGTAGATGGTTATTGAACTGCGGCAATTCTTTTTCCAGCTACTCTCTCACCTAGGAACTTCAGCCACTGTTGTCTTCCGGGAATTCCATCTCTGCCTCTTCAGCTGGAGACGTCTAGGCTCTGCAGGGTCTTCTTCTTTACTTTGCAGCCTGGGAGTTTTCTCTAGCTGGTTAGCTGAATTGCACGGCTGACCTCATTTATTTCTCCTCTCTCAGTGATCAATTGCCCCGCACTGCCTGAGGCCCAAGGTCTGAAACTCTTGTTTCAGATATTTTTCCCATTTGTTGTGTGAGCCAGGAAGGTAAATTCAGATCCTTTTATTTCATATGGACCAGCAATAGAAGTTCTTTTTAACCCAAAATCTATTTTAAAATAAATTCTCTATCAGGTACAAAAATCAAAGCAAATTATAGAAATCACCAAGTCACACGCTATGAAATGACTGGCAGCATAGCAAGTTCGTCACCAAAGTATGTACATGGCATGAGAAACTATCATACTGAGTCACGGTTAACAACCTGACAATCAATCCAATTCTTAGTATCGGTACGCGAAAGTAAGATCATTGACACTAGAGAAGGCACATGGCGTTCAGGCTGAGATTTAAGTTTTTCAAATTAGTTTCCCATCACTTGCATTCATTCTTTGGGTAGGGTGATCTTCTCGCACAGGATTATAAGCATGCATATTCTCATAGATATATTCACATGTTAGAAGCAGCTAAAGTTATCCAAATGTATGCATAAATGTAAGATATTTGCATAGCAATTTAAAAATATTTATTTTCCAAGCATCCTCCATTCTATCTTCCTGTTTTATGTTTGGTTTATATGGAAATACTGGCAAGGTTTTTATGACATGCAGCACTACATAACAAATTTGTAGATCTTTTTTATTTTTCTTATAAAATAAGCCAAACGTATTGTTCTAATCAATCCATCATTTTCCTTAATTAATGCTTTCTTCTTATGCAATGCTTGCAGAGATTTTCGAAGCTCTAAAATGAAGTATAAATTTCAGAGAGAAATGAGGAAAAAATTATATATGTTTCTATCTGTGGCATTTTTAACTTTTAGCTGTTTAGTACTGTTCATTTGAGCTAGCCGTCATATTTACTACCAAATATTAAGTCAAAAAAATATTTTAAAAGTTTACTAGAAAGAAAAATCTGAAAAGATTACTGCAGAGAAGGCACAGCCTTCATTTTTGTTTTTCCTGAACAGTAATTCTCTTTTCATTTGTGCTTTCCTTCTCTTTCAAAATAATGCAACACATTAAATTGTTGTAAACTCCCGCATAAAACATTCTGTTCACCCCCAATACTTTTCACAATATTAGTCCCAAGAGTTTGACTAAGTAACATTTTGGGAAGATCACTGCTATCCAGAAACACATTCACCTTTTTCACTCCAAGAGAAGTATAAATTCATCTTTAAAACCTTGTCTTCCCACATTCCCTCTCATTTATGTGATGTGGGTATGCAATGTAAAAGCAGCAGAAAAAAAAAGGAGAGAAAGCCAGAGTTAGTGAAGAAATTTAGCCTGCGTTAGCCATCTAACTTAATGCTAATTAACATTCCTATGGTGGTGCTACTAAGTTTACCAGAATTTTATACATAACAACAAAACCAGCTATCACTTAGGACACGTCTACCGTGTTTTGAGCAATGGGGTGTGCGCTGTTACGTGCATTATCTTACCCTGAGAAGCAACAGATGTGATCGATCCTATTATTACACTCATTTTTATAGATCTGGCATTTCCACACTGGCAAAGTGCAGGGTTGGAACGTACTCCCAACCACATGATATGATCTCTGGTGAGGAGACCGTCATGTGCTTGGCAGCGATCCTAACACTCCATAAAAATTAGCTTAAAATAGTGTGATCCTGGAACAAAGTCTCAGCCCCGGGGTTTACACTGCCAAGCACAGAACAACTGAGACAATTATTACAATGAAGACAAAAGAATGGTGACTTTCCACCAATTATGAAGATGTATGATTTCTCTGTAGTCATTAGGATTGTGGTGTGGGAACAAGGGTAGCCACATAGAATTCAGGCCTATCCATGTATCTTGTTTTGGCTGGTGCATCCTTAGCAGATGTGATGGGAGCAGAGGCTTTCCATGCACTTTCTGGGCTTCACTTGAGCACTCGTAGTCCAGTCCCAGATGGATGCTGCCTCTTTGGATTTCACTGACATTTAAAACGGAGCCAATGCAATGATGAAATATCATCCCCAGCCTCCTGTCTGAAATGTCTCCCAGCCATTTTCCCAAGCACTCTACCTTAGAGACACCTCTGTTCCCTTTTAACTGAGACTCTGTCCCATCCTGAAGTTCCACCTTTTAACATCCACTTGTGTGTCAGTTCCATCAGTGGCCTACATTTTTCAGTCCATTAGATTGAGATCATACTAAGAAATCACCAAATTAGGCATTGCTGGATGCCAACCTTTAATGGGCATTGGAAATGTCAAGGGCTAGAGAGCAGGATCTTTACTGAATTTCCTCTCAGTAAGAGAGCTGTATAGAGTAAGAAAAAATATCCCTGGCAAGGGCAACATGGCGAAATCCCGTTTGTACAAAAAGTACAAAAATTAGCCAGGTGTGTTAGCATGTGCGTGTAATCCCAGCTACCCAGGAGGCTGAGGTGAGAGAGAATCACTTGAACTGGAGGGACTGGGGCTGCAGTGAGCCAAGATCGTACCACTGCACTCCAGCCTGCGTGACAGAGTGAGACCCCATTCCAAAATAAAAGAAAAAACATCCAGTCATACTTTCTAAGAGAAATAGAATTCTGATTAACCACATGGTCTGTTGTTATTGTCACTGTTGCTGTAGTCCTTCTTTCTGTTTTTGTTAAATTAGATGTGCAAATTAGGGGCTAGAACTGAATTGCTTAGAACAATAAAAATGAAAGAGAACAATGATTACCTCTGACCACTCTTCCCCAACAGATTACTCTCTATTTCTCCTAAATAATTATTGTTATAGTTTTAAAATACTGACTTTAAGAATTGCAGACTTGTGCTGGGCATGGCGGCTCACGCCTATAATCCTAGCACTTTGGGAGGATGAGGTGGGTGGATCACCTGAGGTCAGGAGTTCAAGACCAGCCTGGCCAACATGGTGAAACCCCCATCCTTATAAAAAAAATAATTAAAAAAAAGAATTGCAGACTTATTAGCCAGTCCAGAGCACCCATTTAACTTAATATAGCCCTATGGTGTGTTACAGAAAATTCTTCCTTTCCACAGAAAATTCCAAACTAGGACCATGTCACTCTCCAAAGAGTTGGTCCGAAGCTGAGAAAATGGCCTGGAAAAAATTAAAGCCCTTGCTGGAGTTCATTTTTGGCCTAAGCCAGTTTTCCTGCAGTGAACGCAATAATAATATTCTCCCCTCTAGTTCTGTGTTGGGAGCACTGTGAAAGCAATGTTCTATTTACTTAAGTTTTCATAATTCTCAGACAGCAGTGCCTCAAACCATTTCTGATAATAAATGCATTAAAAGACATGGGCTGGGCACGGTGGCTCATGCCTATAATCCCAGCACTTTGGGAAGCCTAAGGTCAGGAGTTCGAGACCAGCCTGACCAACATAGTAAAACCCCATCTGTACTCAAAATACAAAAATTAGCTGGGCGTGGTGGCGTGTGCCTGTAATCCCAGCTACTCAGGAGGCTGAGGCAGGAGAATGGCTTGAACCCCGGTTCAGTGAGGTTGCAGTGAGCTGAGATTGCACCACTGCACTCCAGCCTGGGCAACAGAGCAAGACTCTGTCTCAAAAAAAAAAAAAAAAAAAAAGACACAATGCCAAATTAGAACTCCATCACTAACATGAGAGTTTTAACTATGTACTTGGCAGAGATCTTAACACTAAAACAAAACTAAAACAAACACACCTAAACTAAAACAAAAAGGGAATCTGCTCCCTCTTCCTTTCCGTGGCAAAAATTCTTGAAATTATGTAAAATTTCTCAAATGCAGAAATATTGCAGAAGTTCCAAATCAGTGGGTCTAACTCGTGTAGGATCCTGCTTTAGATGAGGCCATAGAACTCATGCTTCTGGCAGAAGGGTCCCTGACAGCTAAGGGCTGTGGTCTGTGATGCACAATGGCAGACACCGACAGGAGGGGGAAGTCAGGGTTTTTCTCTTGTTTACTTTCTGCCATGGGGAGCATCCCGGTGGCAGCTGAGTCTCCCGTGTCGATCCATCTCCCACTGGATGGGTTTTCTGTGGTTAGAGATTTAAATCTAAGACCCAGGCTCCCGGCTTTAATAACATCACCCCACTTTATCTCTCTAGCCTAGGGTGGAAGTCACTTGTGCCAGTTGTCAATATCTGGCAGCTTTTCAATCACCTCTGCAGAAATTTCCCTGAATTAAATTCCTTCTGTTTGAAATGCCTGTGCTGTCTGCTTTCCTGAATGAAACACCTTGAGAAGATACAAACTTTTATTGCAAACTGCAAACATTTATTGAACATCTGCTTTTTGCCAACACTGAGAAAATTCCCTGCTGTCCTAAGCCAAGACATTTCTCAGTAAAGGCAGTTTCTCCAGACCACTTCTCCCAGCGCAGGGCACTTGGTTCTGCTTCTCCTTGTTGGGGTCTCATCACCTGCAGGCTGACATCCTGATGCCTGCCAGCACATTTGCGAGGATGTAGTGACATCCACACGGGGACCCTATCATTGCTCCGATGACCCCCAGGCTTCGGCTGCTCTGCCCTTCTCTCGATTTTTAAAAATAGACTTGTTGAGATATAATTCACATGCCATACAACTCTCCCATTTAAAGGGCACAAGGCCAGGCTCGTCTGTAATCCCAGCACTTTGGGAGGATTGCTTGAGGCCAGGAGTTCCAGGTCAGCCCACCCAACATGTGAAAATCTGTCTCTACTAAAAATACAAAAATTAGCCAGGGTTGGTGGCGGGCACATGTAATCCCTGCTACTCAGGAGGCTGAGGTACAAGAATTGCTTGAACCCAGGAGGTGCAGAATGCAGTGAGCCAAGATGGCCCCACTGCACTCCAGCCTGGATAACAGAGTGAGACTGTCTCAAAAAAAAAAAAAAAGGTGTACAGGTCAAATTATTTTGCTGTATTAAGGGAACTGTGCAACTGTCTCCTCAGTCAGTTTTAGAACATTTTTATTATTCCCCCCAAAATTTTTGTACTTAGCAAAATTACCAGTTGCTTTCCATTTTTCCCAGCCCCACCAGTCCTGGGGAACCACTAATCTACTTTATTTCTCTATAGGTTTTCCTATCCTGGTCATTTTCTATAAATGGAAACATATGCTATGTGACTGGCTTATTTCAGTTCACATAATTTCTTCCAGGTTTGTCAATGCTTTGCATTCTGAAGGAATTTTTTCTTTTGTAAGGGTAAATAATGCTCCCTTCCATGTGAATATCATATTGCCTTTATCCCTTCATTTTGGGATGAACATTTATATTGAGTCCAAGCTTGGCTATTGTGAATGATGCTGCAGTGAACATGGAGGTGCAGATGTCTCCTCAGAACCCTCATTTTATTCCTTTTGGATATATACACAGAAATGGGACTGCTAAACCTATGCAATTTTTTATCGTATACAATTATACCTCAAGGAAACTAATCTGAAAGCAAACAAAACATATTTAACTTTTAGAGCTGCTGAGTTGCAGAGACATTTGGCTGCTCAGCCAAGGCAGGTCTGTTGTGTGACGGTCTGGAGCCCTGAAGCATGGGGTGGGATTATCTGGGTGGATGTCCCCTGCCACGCCCCACTTTCAGGATGTTGATGCCATAACACTGCCCCTGTGCAGATGGATTCTGGGGATGGACCACCCTCCCCTCCTAGGAAGTAGCATTCCCATGACTGTACTGCAAAATCCTTCAGGCAACAAGTGCCCCATCAACCCCGCCCCCAGTTCCTTTTGTGGACTCCAGACCAACAACTAGGGTTGAATCCTGGCATAAGCCAGGTGGGTATGTGTTGATACTGAAAAGGAAGCGCGGAGAGATCAGACACTAAAAAACACATGGGACGGATTAGCCTGCTTGCATTAGCATGAACGAGGGGAATTGCTCACTTTCTGGGGATGGATTTTAAGGGCCAGGATGTTAATGTTGCATATGTGAGGATTCATTCCCTTGGGGCACTTTCTTTCATGGGATTTAGACCTGAGAAGAGCCCCAGATACTGGGACAAATTCACTCCTCAGAAGATTTTTAGAAGCCTAGAAAAAACACTGCTGATAAAGACACATGCACACGAATGTTCATTGCAGCCCTGTGTACAATAGCAGAGACCCGGAACCAACCCAAATGTCCATCAATGATAGACTGGACAAAGAAAATGTGGCACATATACACCATGGAATACTATGCAGCCATAAAAAACGATGAGTTCATGTCCTTTGTAGGGACTTAGATGAATCTGGAAAGCATCATTCTCAGCAAACTGACACAAGAACAGAAAGCCAAACACAGCATGTTCTCACTCATAAGTGGGTGTTGAACAATGAGAACATGTGGACTCAGGGAGAGGAACATCACACACTGGGGACAGTTGGTGGGGGTAGGGGAGAGACAGCGGTGGGTGGGGAGGGATAACATGGAGAGAAATGCCAGATATAGTATGTACCTAAAGTTAAATAAATTAATTAAAAAAAAAAAAGAAAAGAAAAAAAAGAATTGAAACAAAAAGAAAAAGGCTGAGGGAAATCAAGGTGTTAGAATGAATATACCAAGTCCAGATGACTCAGCAGAAGACCGTGTTTCTCCAGAAGGCTCCAGGAGGCGATGGAAGGTGCTGCAATGTGCGTGGGCATGTGCTGGAGAGGGCACTGGTGTCGCTATGAGGGTTGGTGGCAGTTCCGCTCTGCAGGCCTGAGCTGACCATGGGAAGGCTGGTTGGCCACCTGGCCAGGACCATCAGTATCCATGGGGATGTGGAGGTCCTGAGATAACACAGGTGGCTGCACGTTCAACCCACAAGCCAGAAGGCTGCAATCAACATAAAACTCCCAGCAAGGGTGCGGGGACATTCCAGGGAGTTTGACCCAAAGGCACTGTGGACATGGACAGCAGAGAATGGCCTTTCTCACAACAAAATGGATGGGCCAGCAACCAGCGTGCTGCTTAGCACCCATATCTTCAAAAAGGCGAGAAGAACCAGGCAGGAGTTTGAGGATGGTTGCCCCATAAAAAGTTGCAATCCTTTACACAGTGTCCGGTCTTAAGCCACTTTTCAAGTCCTGACATCACTGACTGAAGAGCTTGCCACACCCTAAGAGGAAGACAAAGGACCTTGCAACGCCACGACAAGGAGATGCTGTAATCGAAAGCATGATCGCGACATCACACTTTGTGTCTCGCCTCTTAGAAGCGCTCCTGTGGGTGCCAGGTAATAAATGGGCCCTGGGTGAAGTCTGGCTCACAGTAAGCTCACTGTATGTGCAGGTCCAGCTAAGTGATGTGTGTCCAGGGGCCTTGGCCCCCTAAAGGTCTGTTGAAAACTTACTGACCTGAGGCAGACTGATTAATAGGAGAAAAGGCATGTGAATGTATTTAACGTGTATACACGGGGTCTTCAGAATGAACGCTTAACCCGCCAGTGAGGTACAGAAGCTTATACATCATCCCAAGGTGACAGAAAGAATGCAGTCTCAGAGCACAGCCAAAAACAGGTTTTAGTAGCAAGACAGGTCATAGGAGGAAGAAAGGAAGAGGCTTGGCTGGCACAGGTGGCCTTATCATGTGGATAAGCCTCACGAGTAGCTGCTGCTTTTCAGACTTTTAAAGGTGTCAGAGTCTCAGTGAATCTCTGTTAGATCTGGGAAAGGCCTAGAAAGGGAGGCCTGGGTGCATTACTGAAGATTCTCTACAGAGGCAAATTCTCCCCGACAAGACAGCTTTGCAGGGCCATTTCTAACTATGTCAAAAAGGCGTAAACTGTTTAGATGTTCTTCAATAGTCACTTCCAAGTCCCTAGGTATCAGTTGAAATGGATACAATTGGTATTAGGAGGAACCTCCATATTGGGTCTGTGTCCTGTGTGGGAAGAATTTTTATAGTGAGGAAGACCCATGTTTCCCAGGTTTCCAGTGGAAACCTCTGAAACTTCCTAGCTAGGTAAGATAACAAATTAAAAAAAAAAAAAAGAATCTCATATGGGAGAAGGGCAAGGAGAAAGCAAAAATAAATGGATTCATTAAAGGTCTAAAGAGGGCTCTGGTGGTCCCACTTACATTATTTATGACTCTACTGAATTCTCCAGGGATCAGCAGGAAAGGAGAGGGTCTCCTGTGTTGGCAGGAGCATCTGCTGATCAGCGACATCTGCCAGGAGGTGACACAGGGCTGCATTTACGCAGGGACAGGGAGGCATGTACGTGGAGCTGGGGCGACCTGCCTGGGTGCCTCCTGATGCTGTCCCTAAAGCTCTGCTCGGACTGCAGTGATACACCAAGACCTGCCCAAGACACAGCTGAGGGTGACAGAATTCAGAATGGATTGTGCAGCAGGGAGAGGACGCAGTGGCAGCTCTGAGATCAACTACAGATATTGGGGCCGTCATTCCTGCCACAAACGCCCCCTCTTCTTAGCTTCCTGCCATGAAGGAAGGCCCTGTGGGGACCACAGAGGAGATGCTCCCAAGATGTATGGGAAGCCAAGAACTGTGTGGTGGGGGGTGGGTTGCGGTGGGCGTGAGAGGAGCCTCGGATGTCCGAGTGTGGACAGTGATGAACCAGTGACCCGTGCGGCTGCCCTCTGGACTTCACCACCAGGTACGTGCTGAGACCACGCCTCCCGGGGTAACCCTCGGCCACCATGCCCCACGGGCTCACTGAGGCAGACTACCACAGGAGACGGCCGTCTGAGACTCTCCCGCCCACCATGCCACCCTCCTCCTTTCACAGACACCTGGACCTGCTTTGTGGTTGGACGGCTCTTCACGTCTCCCTGGCTCCCTGCCTATTTTCTCTCAAGAGTGTTTCTCCTGACACATCTCCTGCATGGCCTAATCCCAACTTGGTTTCTGTTCTCTAAAGACCTACACTAACACATCAATGCTGATTTTAAGAAGAAAATATGAATACCATTGAAGCCACCTGGATACTCTTCCCAAACTCCCCAAAGTATCCCTCTCCACTTAGAGGTGACCACTCTTAGCCTAGTTTATTACAATTAGTAGCACTTTTAATTGGGGATTTGAGGTGGTTTGCAGCATGAAAATTTAAACTGCCATCTAAAATTCAGGGCGAGAATGTCCATAGCAAGGATAATTTGCATTAAGATTAGAGTCACCAGACCTAATGGGTACCATTATTTCATTAAAAAATATTTAATCTATTTCCTTATATTTCACATTACTTAACCTAATAAATTTTCTGGCACGAGCAGGGCTGAAACATTTAACAGACTTCATATACAATTGGTCAATATTAACTCATTTATACATTTATTCTAACTTTGGAAGGAGGCCTGATAGCCACTTTTTCTGCTTTCTTGCAAATAATCCATCATTTATAATTATCATTGATTTCACATGTGACAAGATACTTAATTCCATCCATTGGCAAGGTTTGCCAAGCACATAAAAATGAATTTGCCTCTAATTACTGGTTTTGATAATCCTGACTTTGTTTACTGCTCTCCTGTGACAGTGCATTGCCAGCAGTCCTTTCACTATGATCGAAGAATTAAAGCTATGACAGAGAAATGAGCAGAGTTCACAGAAACAGCTGGAGGAGTCCTGGACTCACAGAAAGTTGCAAGCGGAATTTACCGCGCTTAATTCAGCAAAAAGAGATTCACTGTGGGTCTTTAACTTCTGGAGGGGTAAGTCTCGTGCAATAAGTAATACTTAGGTGCACAACTTGACTTTAGTTCCTGTGCAGGAAAGTGAATTGGAAGCTGTGGGTATTTGACTTTTCTTACTCTAAGAGGTGTGTGTGCCTGTGTGTGTGTGAACGCGTGCATGCGGGCATCTTTGGGGTATTCTAAAGGGTGTGTGTGTGCATGTGTGTGAGTGCATCTTTGGGGTTAAAGGGCTATGACAGCCTCTGACCCTTCCTAGCAGCTGCAGGAGGTCTTCTCCCAGCTACTGGGCCTGCAGTAACACCACGGGATGCCTTCAGTGCTGGAGGAGATTGCCGCGGGGTCCACGAGAGGGCACTGCACTTCTTTGAATTTAGGCGTAAATATCTAAAATATTTAGCTGTTATATCTGCTCAGAGGAAAACATTCATTTAATCCTCAGAGAATGTTAGATGCATTTCCTTTGAAAAAACATCTGAAAATAAAGCTAATATCCCTCTTTAGAAAACAATGTGGACTGCTAGGATATTCCTTTCGGAGAAACAACTGTTTTTCAGTAATTGAGAGACGGAGAAGGCTTTATCTTGGCATTATCTGAATCAAACAACACTAAAGTCTGAAAATGTGTTTTCATCCTTTGCCGGATACTTTACCATATTCAGACCTAGGGAAGACTATCCTTTTAAAACACATAAAAGCAATACCACCACTTAATAGCTAATTGTTCAAGCATCCCTCCTCGGGGTCTGCTAAATGCTTACCAAAAGTGCAGGCTTCTGTGCTCAGTAATTTATTTGGAAATGGTGGCGTCAGGCATTGTCAAGGCAGAGTCGGGCCTCTCTTTAACTGAAAGGGAGCTTGCAATGGACAAACAGCACAGGAGGCAGTTCAAATGTGGGCTGGGGTCTTTGTCAAGGATGAGGGTCACTAGAAGCTGTGTCTGTGGCAGGTGCCCAGCAAGTGTTTCTGACCTTGACAGCCGTCAGCATACAGCAGGTCTAATTTCACCTACCCTGGAAAGGCAGACCCTTTAGTTCAATGACGCCGCAGGCTCAGTGAGTAGACGCCTGCTCGCTGCTTCCCGGGCCTCGTCCTGTGCTGCTGCCTTCTTGGCTTGTAGACAGCCACCTGCTCCTTGGATCCTCACACGCAGGAGAAAGCGCTCTCCAGTTTTTTTTCCCTTCTTACTGTTAGGACACAAATCCAATCATGGGGGCTCCACTCTTAGGATATCCAGACCTGTCACCTCCCGAAGGCTCCACCGCCTACTAGCATCCCATTGGGTGGTGCTCCAAGTCTCAAGCAATTACATTTTGGTGACCAGTTGACACAAGCATTAGGGTTTTAACAGATGAACATGAAGGGAATGTAAGCAGGCAGTCTATAGCAATACGGAGTCCATTAGGCTCGATGTGTCTCCTTCTTATCAATACTTATGAAAATCTACACTTATACCTAAATCTTATGTCTATAACTATGGCTATATCTATGAGAAATGCCAGCATAAGCTATAGAAACCATTTTAAAGGTCTTAGACATTTTAAATATTTATATTTTTGATCCTACATAATCAAAATAATAGTATAATCAACAATAATAGGATTAAATCCAATACTATTCAGTATTTGCCAAAATTATACTGTGTAAAATGTACGTGCTGCCTTATTATCCAAAGATAATTGCATTGTTTATAAAAATATGAATTCACAGCAGATCACTTTTTTGGTTCAGTAAAGGAAAATGGGTTTTACAGTTCCTTCGTCACCTCTGCTCACCTTCCTCCAGTCCCGGGCTGTGGCTCTGTGATGGTGTTCACGGCTGCTTTGGCAGAGTTGAGTCATGGTGACAGAGACCATCTGGCCTGCAACGTCTAAAATATTGCTACCTAGTCCTTTACAGAGAAGCGTGCCAAGCCCTGCACTAGACCATCTCTCCCAGACATGCCGAGAGACAGAGAGAGGGAAGCCGCAGTGTTCTTCATCACCTGCCTAGATCATAAGAGAGGGTTTGAGATTGGAGAGGCCAAGGGAGAGGACTTCCTATGTCAGCTTGTCACTCATGTTTCTATTTCCCTGTTCCTCGTAGGTAGGCCTGGAGAGGACCTTATCCTCACCCCAGGACAAGAGACGGATTTTAAGACAACCACTCACAGACTTTGATAGGTGCTAAGTGGAGCTTGTGAAAAGCAAGGATGGGCCTCTAACCCTTATTTGGAAAAACTGAACAGTGAGAGACAGTGCTTGAGGCTGCTCACCTGGAGGTCGGAGGGAGAGATGGCTGCCTTGGGAGTGATCTGTGCACATGCCATGGTGGAAGCCACAGCACCGTGTTCTGAGAACCAAATACTCGCCCACACCGCTATTACTGTGAATGGCTAAGTGGCAACCCCAGCCTAAAGGCTCTGCTCAGGCTGCAGTGAGAAACCAAGGCGTGCCCAAGACATAGCTGAGGGTGACAGAATTCAGAATGAATTGTGCGGGAGGAGAGGATGCAAGGTGCAGCTCTGAGATCAGCTACCATTATCTGATCTCGATTCCTGCCACAAACATCCCTTTCAAAGTAGAGCAAGCCAGCCTGGGACGACTTCACAGAGGAGTCTACCACCAACACATTCCTGGGGAACGAGGAGAACCCAGCAGATGGAGTCTGTGTGGGGTTGGCTATGAGGAGCCTGAGCATTTAGGGAAATGGTGAGCGGGCAGAGAAACGGGGTCCACACCGTGGGAGCTGGGCTGGGGGACTCTGGTTGGGAGGATCTGAGGAGACCACCCCACCATGAAAGAAAGGACCCATAACTGAGCATCTATGCCCCAGGGCAGATTCTACGACTGCCCAGCCACTTGGAAATTTGCCCTTTTCCCTAATGCCCCCCTCCTCCCAACACTGACCCTGTAAAGGTGGAAACAGAAAGTAACAAATGAGAAAGGCTAGAAGGAACACAGCAAGGCGGAGACATATTCGGGAAGGAGCCTGTCTCTGTCTCTTGTCTAGACTTCCACAGGAGGCCGAGGCAGAGGTATCAGATGCCTGAAGATCGATCAGCCGGATTTGTTTTCCTGTTCTGCACTGGGTATTGGAAATGAGATTTTAAATATATGAATACAAAGAAACAGAATGCCATGGGACCCAACAAAGACTTTATCCTGAAGGAGTAAAACCCAGTCCCAGCTGGAGCCTGTTTGAAGGGCAGGGGAGAGAAACACCACGTGGGGTGGAGCGGGAAGCTCACCTCCTCCTGTGCGTCTCCCACGCAGGGCTGTGTCCTTCTGAAGCAGGGGGTGCCTTTCCTTCAGATGTGGATTCCCTGGGAGCGGGAATCTGTTCAAATACCAACAAGCCACAGTCAGCACTCATGGGGCCTCCAATGAGAGAGAAGACCATTTCTTTTGGATTTCACCCTATTCCGATCACTCACAAAAATTTAATATTTTGTCCATAATTTTAGGCATACCTTGGATCCATCCACGGCGCCAGATGATGAAATACCGGGGGCAGCCTCCCTTGCCCTCATCTGTACATTAAGGGAACAGATCCCACGATTCTCTGGGCACCTTTTTGTCCTAGAATTCTCTAGAAACAAGGGCATTTTATCAGTCTGCTTCACAGGAAGCTGCAGAGAATCCAGCACAAAATTACAAAAGCCGGAGACTTGCCCAGGGAGTGGGTACGGCCAGGTCCCTCCAATGTCACAGAACCCACTGAGCACTTGGAAATGTGTGTGGCCTTCTCTGCTCGGGAGACACAAAAACACAAAGATGAGGGAGACTCAGAACTCAACTCCAAATAGCCCATTCCCCAGCGGGGAGGTGAAGAAAGGAAGGAGGGAATCAGGATGGAATACACCCAGCGCCGATCGAGATGCCTTTCACTTGGTTTTCAAAGAAATGCCACGTCTCATTCTTTTCACACTCATACTTTCTATTTGCGTAACATCTAATTATTTATGCAACAAAATAACAAAGAAGAAATCCAAAAGATGTCTACCACATGGAGGAGAATTAATGTCGTGGCCAGTATAAGATGAGCTGGAGCAAATAAATAAATGCGAAAAGTGCAGTGAGTAGCTATGATAGCTTGAACCCTAAGTTCCAGATCCTGATAACACATTATAAATGGACGGGAGAGGAGCAGGACGCAGTTTGATTCTGGAATGAGATCAGGCGAGGAGGCAAGTGGCTATACACTGAAGTGCAGGAGAGGTGGGAGGAGACCCTTGGGGAATGACGAAGAGCTTCTCATAACCTGCCAGTTCAAGTTGCAATAGATGCAAACTCTGTGTGTGTGTGCATGTGTCTGTCTGTACACACATGTATACGTGTGAATAGACACACACACATACATATATAACTATATGTGTATGTATGTGTGTCTGTACACACATTTAAACATATATATTACATACATATATAACTATATATGTGTATATTATATATATTATGTAATATGTAACATATTTAATACAATACAATATATATTATATTGTATATAATACAATCAATATAGTAGTATACTTATTATAATATATACTATACATAGCATAATATTACATATACCACTATAGTATATCATATATACTACTATATATGATAGTATATGGACTATATAGAATATATAGAGAATATAATATACTATTATATTTATTGTATTATATACAATATATAATGTATATATTAAATTATATTAAACATATAAATTATATATATAGATTATATAAATATAAATTATATATATTATATAAATATAAATTATTTTATGTTATATTAAACATATGCAATATAGTATATATTATATATAATGATATATAATATAAAAATAATTTATGTATAAGATAATATATGTATAATATATAGGATCTATTGTATATAGTACAATATTATATACAGTACAATACATGCTATTATAATATACAAATATAATGCAATATATAAATACAATACATATTATATAATGTACATATATTATATAATACATTATATAATTGTATTATACAATATAGTACATAAATACAAGATGTTATACAATACATTAAAATATCTTTATACATCAATATGGAATACACATATTATTTCTTTTAAAAATATATTTTAATCAAAATTCTCAAGAACTTCAGTTCCCAAATATTATTTAAAATGACTATACACTCTTATTTTTTAGAAAATTATTTTTATGCTAAATACTAAAAATGTTACAAATCATAACAAACCCAACTGCTTTATGTGATTATTCTGTATACTCAGAAACGAAATTGTATATATAATACACACATGTACACACAGATAGACATATTTTTTTCAAGTGGGCAGTTGGGAATTTAGCTTATTACCTGGCAGGAAAGTGGATACAGTTAAATTAATACAGAGAAGTGAAGTGCAAAAATTTCCCAGGCTTTTGCCCTTTATTACATAGAACCCATTGAATAAAATGACATACATTTTCCATCCCATATTCTCAGCTAAACGAGCTCAAAAACACTAGCAGATTTAAGTCTGAAACTTCTGTGTCTCTAGGGTCTGGTTTGCGCAGAAGATATTTATATTAAAACTTTAATTTCTCAAGGAATGAAAAACAAAAGCTTGACCTAGATTTGGATTTTAAAATTGTTTAACTTTATTATATTTTATAATACATGAAACTGATACCTTTAGCTCTTATCAGTAATTGCCTTTCTAATTGCCTTCTGCTTTAATTCGTGAAGAATTAAACAATGGGTTCCCAATCAATAGTGTTGGCAAATGATTGCTGTTTTCCTTCTTTGAACTAACATTATGATGTTGCGAGTTTTGTTTCCATAATGAGGAGCAATGCCAACCTTCAATCACACATTAGCAAAGAGAGGCTGAGTTCCTTTAGCTTGAACTAGGTGTGGTTGATGGGAGTCTTGCTCTGTAGATAGGGATAATCTCTGAAGGGCCTCTGCTTTGAGTTGAGAATAGAAAAATATAAAACCATAAGGAGTTTCCTGCTTTGTTTTCCTTGTGACTTATTTGCCATTACTCTTTTCTAAACGCTCATTAATTTCCTACACTGGAACTAACAATGGGTATTACCAGTGCAACTTTGAAATGCTAACACTATTCCGTGCTTGGTGGGTGGGCCCGGGACCCAGTGAGATGTCCTTTAGGGGCCCAAAGACAAAGAAGCTGAACTTCACTCCACTCCATTCTGTGCACAGGGATGTCTTTTCCTAGATGGCTCCACAGGATGGGATCTCTGTGGAGGTTCCAGGTTCTAGAGAAGGCAGGATCTGCATACGGCTCAGACAGCAGATCTGACTTCCTCTCTACTCAGTAAATCCCTGCGTCCATGCACCACCACCAAGAATCCCAACCAATATTATGCATTTCACAGTGTGTCTGTCGCAATTTAATAAACATAGCTCTTGAGTACCAGTTAGTGGCCTGGCTTTTTTTGTTTTTTAATTTTTTGAGGCAGACCTCACTCCTCAAGACCAGAGTGTAGTGGTGTGATCATGGCTCACTACGGCCTTGACCTCTTGGGCTCAAGCAATCCTCCCATCTCAGCCTCTCCGGTACCTAGGACCACAGGCATATACGGCTACAACCAGCTAATTAAAACACATTTTTAAAGATGGGGTCTTGCTGTGTTGCCCAGGCTGGTCTTGAGTACCTGGACCCAAGTGGTCTGCCGGCTTTGGCCTCCCAAAATGCTAGGATAATAGGCTTGAGCCATCATACTCAGTCTTGGCTTGGGATCTGTCTGAATATTCTTAAAAATATATTTTTATTAATATCAAAATCCTCAAGCACTTCAATTCCTCAATATTATTTGAAATGATTATGACGCAGGATTCTTTTAGTGCTGCTTTGCCAGCTGGAAATCTCTGCAGCTGGAGGTGCCTCTCCTGGGCTTTGCTTCACTCTGGGTTTGCTGCTGGGCTTGCTCTGCCCACTCAGTTTCTATTACCAGCCTGGATTTCACACCCACCATGGCTCTGTGCTCAGCCCGTGGTTGGGCCAGGCGTGCTGAGACCTGCCTCCACCTTGGGTGCTGGTGTCTGGAGGAGGGGAACATGGTGGCACCCCAAAACTCAGAGATGCCAGCAACCATGGAGCTCCAAGTCTGAGCTGGGGAGTCCTAAAGTCTGAGCCCCCAAGGATTGTTACTGCTGTCTCCCTTTCCCACCGCCCACAGCAACAAATTGGTGGGCATGTTACAGCTCATTTGTGTCATGGCTCGGTCATGTTATAGCTCGTTGGCACCACCACAGCATGGGTGAATGTGGAGGGAGTGTGTGGTGCCCAGCAGCTCTTTCTCCCCTCTTGCTCGGTGAGAGGAGGGAGGGTTACTGTGTTACTGCTCCTTTAGCACCCACCTTTCAGTGGGTTCCAGGTTCTTATCCCAGGTCCAGGAGGAATGAGGTATGCAGACACTGGAGAGTGAGCAGGGTGGAGAAAAATTTTAATTGAGCGGCAGGAGAAAAGCTCTCAGCAAAAAGGGGACCTGGGAGCAGGTAGGCCTCTGCGTGAGAGGGGGCCTAAAAGCAGGTAGCCCGATGTGCGGCTGAGTTAGAGGTTTTTATGGGCTCAGAATTTGGAGGTGCGTGCTGATTGGTCCATGGGTAGCCCAGAAAATGTACCATTCTAAAAGGCATAGAGAAAGTTCTGACTATGGTAGTGGACATTCCTGGAACTAGAAGTTCAGTTTTTCAGGCTTTAAACTGTCTTTGGCTTGAAGGTTGGGTTTCACCGGGGACCCGCCCCTGTCTGCCCAGGAAATTGTCTGTTTCCTGCCACTATCAACTGTATACTCTAAGTTTTGAAAAGATGCTTTTTATGATAAATACGTAAATGTTACAAATCATAACACAACCAACTGCTTAATGGGAGCGTCTGTATATTCAGAAATGGATGAGATGGATGTAGATTGTGAAAGTTTGAAGGAAGAAAAAAATAAAGAATTTACACTGTACTCTAGAAAGGAAACTAGGCTTGCTGTATTCCATTACGCTTGCAACGCTAAGGATTCGATTGTAGTATACACACACACATACACAATGGACGCTTCTGTATTCCATAGCACTAGGGATGTCTGATGATCTATTTCTCTCTCTCTCTCCCTTTACACTATGTATTTATATTTATATTAGTCAATTCAATATTTATTTAATATTTTCTAGAAGTTATAGGATCCAAAGATGAGCTTTGGGAAAAGTCAGATCTAATCTCAGTCATAGTTCTCCCTTCCATTGATATAACACTTTAATATGTTAACTCATTTTTATTCACTATTAGTATTACTCTTATGAACTATTACTACTGTTATCATCTACTAAGTCATTGGATTCCCACAACTTTTCTGGAAGGTTCCTGAGGTTGCAGTTATTGTGATCCCATTTCTAGCTGTGCAACCTGACCTCCAACAACTTGTCATTGGTCACACAGCCAGAAATGGCTAAATCAGGACCAAAAACAGCAACAGCATTAAGAGCAGAAATCCCACGTCCTCTCTCTGTTGCCCTGCCTGCTGGATTCCATATTTTTCTAACCCCCAATAGATACTATATACCCACACATGACTACATGCCCTTATACCAGACTACAATTACATCAGAGACGATACAGCAGCAAGAGTAATTGCATAATAAAACCACAGGCAATAAACAATCACATTATTTCTCTTCTTTTCCCCATACTCTAAATAAATACCATGATTTCCCTTCCTAATCTTTTACAGGGCTGGCCTGCAGCTTTGCGGTATCTGAGGATTCCCTGAAATTGACCACTGTTTCTAGGCTTGTCTCTTTCTTCCCCTGAGCCCCCCGCCCCCGGCGCCTCCTCACAGCTGCAGGTGCACCCCTGCCTCTGATCCCGTGAAGTGCGTGAACAGCATCTGCATATTCATTCGTTTTTTACTGCATGTTTTTCTTAGTTCTTAGAGATGTCAATCTACATCGAAGAGCCTCAAGGAGAAGATATTTTAAACAACAGCCTCTCCTGAGTGTCATCCACCACCTTTAATCTTAAAGAAAAATGAATCAAACATGAAGCTTATGCATAATCCACACTGCAATGTAAAATCACACTTGAGATATTTAATAAATGTCAGTTTTGGAAATTAGAATTTATCAGGAGATTTTTTTTTTTTTTTACATTTTTTTTTAACCAAAAAAACCTCCAAGTCCTAGGAAGGGTTTTATATTAGGTTGGTGCAAAAGTAACTGTGGCTTTTGCCATCACTTTCAATGGCAAAAGAAGCAATTACTTTTGCACCAACTTAATATATTTTATTTTATTTTATTTTATTTGACAGAGTCTCACTCTGTTGCCCAGGGTGGAGTGCAGTGGTGAGATCCCGGCTCATTGCAACCTCCGCCTCCTGAGTTCCAGTGATCCTCAGCCTCCTGAGTAGCTGGGACTATAGGCATGTGTCACCACTCCTGGCTAATCTGTGTATTTTTAGTAGAGATGGGGTTTTCCCAAGTTGGCCAGACTGGTCTTGAATTCCTGGCCTCAAGTGATCCTCCCACCTCAGCCTCCCAAAGTGCTGGGATTACAGGTGTGAGCTACCACACCTGGCCCCAACTTAATATTTTCAGATGTTTCAAGTGAATGTCTGATAGGATATAAATGAAGTGGCATCCTTTTGAGGAACTAAGGTGATCAGAAACACTTGAAATTGAACTCCTTTTCCAGTGAAAGCTATTAAAATGATAACTACATTCTAAAGACCAGTAACACGGTGGATTCTTTCGGGTGTCTTCAGTATAACTTTAAGAATTTTGAAAGTGAGAAAAATTAAATAAAAAAAACATTTGAATTTTATTAGACAAACATATTTAAAAATGAGCTTTCCTTGAGCAGGGCACATTGTTATTGTGCTTTGTTGCTGTATTCTGTGTAGATTCCTGGGTGAGTTTTCTACAGGACAATTAGTCCCATGGAAGTGATTTTCTAATAAATTGAAAGCAGGGAAAACAACCTGTCAATTGTTTTCTCATGATAAGAAACTTTTATTTCTGGAAGAAATGATGCCTGGGGCATAGAAGGTGGAGGAACGTCAGTACGTGATTCTCAGCTACACTCCAGGTGTCCACACCTAGGTGAGTCAGTTATCAGCAAAATAGCAAGTGGCCTCTGTTGATTTAGAGGGAAATAAATGAACACACACAGCTACAGATGAGGCCCATGCATGAAGTCTCAGGAAGAGGAAAGGAACCAAAAATACGCTGCAGAACAAAACCTGTGAGAAATGAGGGTGGTCAGAAGACTTGCGGGGTTTCTCAGCTTCGTGGCCACACAGCAAACCCTGAGTGACTCTCTGGACTAGAGATTTTCCAAAGGTTGATCAGCAAAGTTCTGTCTAGAAGCAGAAAAAGGCTGGAGAGTTTCCCAGAAGAAATGGATGAGGATTCTTCAGCAAACAAAGTAGGTATCTACGGCATGCAGGAACACATTTGCAGATTACACTGCCAACAATTAGGAGGGTTCCTTTAAGAGCTTCTTAGAGGGCCTGGTAGACACACTGAGTCTCTGCATTTATATTCATGAACCCAGGCAAGGGGAAGCTTGTTGGATTCCAGGAATAATTTTCTCCTGCTTTGCACTAGCTTCAGTTATTCATGAAACAAATATTGAATGGGTATGTACTACAGCACGGCCGTGTGCTGGACACAGGGTGACCACGACAGACAAGTTCTCATCCTTCCTTAAATAACTTCCTAAATAATGTGCCATGTGTTCCCAGGCAAGAGCTGTGTGAGAAGCTAACTCAATGGCGTGGGCTCTACCAAAGGATCATGCCGAGAGCAGTGGAAAGAGACAGCACGTTGTGGAGAGAATGGCCAGGGAAAGATGTAGAAACAAAAAGGTTGTGAAAAGCATCTCGGTAAGAAGAGATAGAACCAACAGGTTGGAGAAGTAGCTCCACAGACCAACACTGTGCTTGAAAAGCGTTAAAATAAATATAACCTGCACTCTGCATGACATTCTCTTTCTCTGTTGCTCTCTCTCACTGACACACACACACACACACACACACACACTCACACATGTGCTCATGTATCCACTGTACTCCGCTTCAGATACCAAAATTGCAAATACAGAATGCTTTTTGGAAGGACACCATACAAAATAGCTAAAATAAAGTTGTGATGTTGAAAGATAACACACCTTTGAATGTATAAAAGAATCACTCATTTTCAGCAGTGAAGAAAACACACACTTTTTTTTCTTTTGAGACAGGGTCTTGCTCTGTTACCTGGGCTAGAGTGCAATGGCATAATCATGGTTTATTTCAGCCTCTAACTCTTGGGCTCAAGTGATCCTTTTGCCTCTGGTTCATGAGTAGCCAAGACTATAGGCACACGCAACTGTGTCCAGCTAATTTTTTCTTATTTTTTAGTTTTTGTAGAGATAGAGTTTCACCATGTTGCCCAGGCTGGTCTTGAACTCCTGACCTCAAGTGATCCTCCTATCTCAGCCCCACAACATGCTAGGATTACACATGAGCCACTGCACCTAGTGGTATATGTTTTTAAAACATTATCTGACAACTCTTCAGCTTGTTTTTCTTTCATTCACTCATTCAACAAATGTTTATTGGGCTCCTACCTTATGCCACGTGCTAAGCCAGGAGCTTGAGATATGGCAGATAAAAAGCAGACATGCTCCCAGCTCCCCAAGGAGAAACAGTTGCTGCCTGGAGAATGCCAGACAAGGGCTGGTGAGGAGGGATGTTCCAGGCAGAAGAGCAAGTGCAAATGAAATGTCAGAGGCATCGGGAGAATGGCGGGACCATTGCAGGCAGGTGGTAGAGCAAAGTGAAAGATGTCACGTCATTCTACAGACTACTGTTCTGTTTTTATTTGCTTTGCTGTGCCGTTAAGCCAAAAGTGACTTTCTTCCCCATCCATCCTGGCCAGTGGCCCTGGTGTGTAAAAATACCCAGCTGGATTCTCTGGTGCATTCAAACCCTGGCTGAAAAATCAGAAATCAGGTGCGTTGTGGGAGGTAACAGAGTAACTGTCAAGGAAACACTGCTTAGTTCCTGAGTGGAGAGTTAATGAGATAAAGCAAAAATCCAAGACCCATCCACATTCTGAAACGAAAGCTGGTGGTTCTGGTTGTGCAATCAAGTGGACCCATCTAGCCTCAATGCTAATCACCCCTCGCTTCAGTACCCCTGTCTCCTTACACCCCGGAAACCGGAGGAAGAGGTGTTCAGACAGATTTTCTCCCTTAGATACCCATGACTCAGTATCCGATGGCAATTCAGAGCATTTTTATAAATGGAAAACACTTTCCGGAAACAGACGGGACTGTTTCCAGGAATAGATTTCTAATGGACAAGAAATTAAGGGTCCGGAACATAGCGACCCCATCCAGAACTTAATCCTGGAATTCTCCAGGCAGGAGTCTCAAAAAAAAAAAAAAAATGGCTTGGCATGGTGCCGCATGCCTGTAATTCTAGCTTCTCGGGAGGATGAGGCAGGAGAATCACTTGAACCCGGGAGGTGGAGGTTGCAGTGAGCCAAGATTGCGCCACTGCACTCCAGCCTGAATGACAGAGTAAGATTCCATTTCAAAAAAAAAAAAAAGGGAATTCAAAACTGGGCTTTTACTTAGCAGAATACCCTGGCTAAGAAAGCCACTCCCAGGAGTCGGCCCTCTTTGAGCTATCCCATTCAACAATGAGGACCTGCTTCTTATTCTCACTTTCTGTGCAGAACTTTGCGATTAAAAGTAAAACAATTGTTTCTTGGATGGCACCTGAAGGCGCTCTGGCATTTCTCCCCGTGTTAATTAACATTTTGCCCATACCAAGGTCAATGTGCACCAAATTATTTCCTTTTAGTGTTGGGATAATAGACAATATAAAGAAATAAAAAATTGTTCCATTGTAGGAGAGAAGGCAAGGCACGCAAGAAGTAAGAATAAGAATTAGAATTTTGCATACAAAAACCCACTCCAGGAGCTCTGTGGGGGAAGGGAAGGGAGGGGCATTCACAATAAAATAGACACTCCCATAGAAAAGCTATTATTTGTTATTTCTATAATGATGCCTTGGATTTAGGAGCTGTAATTAATTACCAGCAATGACAATCGGTCAAGGAAAAGCCAATGGCAATGGCACTGGTAGCTGACAATCTACTGTGATTTGAGAAAACCTTGTCACATCCAGGCTGGCTAATTTATTAGGCATTCAGTCCTACTCAACTGAAGCTCCAAAGAGCAAGTCCTGTAAATATAGAACAGCTTCAGAGAAACTCTTACTGGTAAAATGAAAAGCCAGCGACTCTCCCAGTGTGGCTCTGCAAGCTTGCGGGTCTTCCTTGTCCACGTGGCCATCTCTTCCCTGGACTGTGAGCACACTGTGGGGCCGATCTGGGGCTTAAATTAATCCCTGTGTGGTGTCCAGAGAACACAAAGCCAGCCACAGGATACAGGCTGTTTGATTACTTTAAAACATTTTTTGAATTGAAGGGAGCCAAATAGGATGTAATAAAACACAGGAAACAATAATAAAAGCAAAGGTCTCCAGCTCTCAAGTGGAAAGAAACAATCCCAAGTTCTCAGCTGGTCTGTGCACACTTATTTAGCCCAGATGCTTCCATGAGGGGCAGGAATTGGGCAGGTGTGTGACGCCACCCAAGGGACAGATGGTCTAAGGGACCACGTCTGCCAAAGCATGACTTCATTCTCGCCCCACACCGGGGAAGCATGAGTAGGAAAGGATTCTTCTTCATTAGGTTTTGAAGCACAAAATAAAAATCTGTCTGATAGGATGCGACTTCTCTCTGAAAGTTGAAGGAAGATTCCCAAGAAATTTGCTTAGTTACCTGGAACATTTAAAGATGGAACTATTATCCTTCGTATACACAGAGAGGTGAATTGGGGAAGGTGGCATGTGTACCCACTCTCTCAGACCGCCCCAAAGTCCAGGAAATATTCTCTGTTCCTTGAACTGGGTCTGCTTACTCAGTGCAAATAAGCTTGCCCTGAAGTCAAATGCAGAGATGGTGCCTTGATGCTGTGAGAATCCACCTGGCAAAATTCTGTGAAAGGCCACTCTGGAGGGCTGGAGCCCAAGTGCAACTTTTTGGCATTAGGAGGGGGAATCACATTTAAATTTTGAATATTTGATACAAGTCTTCACCACAGCTTGGCTTAGCTGCAGCGACTTCAGCAAGAGGAGACTGATGAGTGAGTGATTAATCCGGGAGGACTCCAGAGGGAAGCTGGCTGGTTGGGAGGGGCTGGCTTTGCGCAGAGCAAGGACCCTTCAAGCCCCGCTTATGCTCCAGACATGCCCCTTCTCCTCCGTTCTGGGATAAAGAACAGAAGTAGGGAAGGAAGACAGAGCCTGCCACACCAGCTTCCCCCAAAGTGGCAGAGTTGGAATTGGTAGTGGATAAGGGGGAGATTTAAGCCACTGGTAAAAATGCCACTTTAGTTTCTGATACCACGTAGCGTGGAGACAGTGTTGCAAACTGAGGCATCCTGTGTGTAATATGAAAAACAAGCTCAAAAATAGCACACACGGTTATATCTGTATGGGAAAACACACCCAGCAAGAGTGAAACACGATTTATCCTCAGCCGTTATTGGTGGTTCCCTCTATGTTAGGTGCTGAAATTGTTGAGGGAGAAGGGAGGGGTTAAGGTTAAGGTTAGAATCTTAAGGAGATTCCGTCACACATTAAAAGTTTAATTTTACATTAAATTATTTAAGTAGCTCTGATGGAGTTAAATATTAATTTAGACAGCTTTTGTGATAATGATTATAAGCATAGTAAAAGGGCAATTTTTACTCAGGTGCAGTGAAATATATTTAAACTGTTTGCAAAGTCATTTGCAGGTGGTTCAAAATATCCACATGTTTCCATGTCAAACTCTAAACCAACAATGGTCATTAATTATTGTGAAAATTCTATAAAGCTACATTAATTTAGAGTCCGTTACTTATGCAGAATTCATGAACAATTCATCTAATTTGGAGTAATCAGGACCTCTGTCATGTCTCAGATGAAAGGGTTTGCTAGGCCAAGAAATAAAGAGGATTGAGGATACTTAAAGGAAATTAAGATAAAAGCATTTAAAAAATAGCATATTATGGTTGGGGGTGTGGTTGCTCATGCCCATAATCCCAGCACTTTGGGAGGCTGAGGTGGTCAAATCATTTAAGGTCAGGAGTTCAAGACCAGCCTGGCCAACATGGCAAAAACCCATCTCTACCAAAAAATACAAAAATTAGCCAGGCATAGCGGCGTGCACCTGTAACCCAAGCCACTCGGGAGCCTGAGGCATGAGAATTGCTTGAACCCGGGGGTTGCAGGGAACTGAGATTATATCACTGCGCTCCAGCCTGGATGACAGAGTAAGACTCTGCCTCAAAAACAAAATAAATAAATAAAATGAACTAGCATAGTTTATGTATATACATGTTAATAATAATAACTACAAAAGCAAACAGTTCTGCTAATACTTCTCTCAAAGGCCATTGTAAATTCCTCCACTTGAGTAGCCTTTGTTAAATCTTATAAATTCGGAATACATGTTTGCAAGTCCTCAATGTGGATTTTTTTGCATAATTCCTCTAATTAAGAAATTATATGCTGTGAGAATCTCTTGGTGAAATTCTGTAAAAGGGCACTTTTGACTCTATGAGTCCAAATTTTGTATTCAAAACGCAGTCTTCCAGAAGAGGCAGTTCAGGGCAGTGGTTAGGGTGCTGGCATCTGGGGCCAGACAACCCGAGTCAGATCCCATCTCTCTCTCCTGCCAGCTGGGTGACCTGGAGCCACATGCACTACACCTCTGGGCCTCAGTTTCCCCATTTGCCACTGGGAATGCTCCAAACACCTGCCTCACAGGTTTGTTGTGAAACTAAATGAGCCAGTATTAACAGTGTCTTCCCCACATAAAAAGCCCCATATGAAGATTAGCTTTACTGTTATTATGTTAACAGTGACTGTGAGTACAAAGTGTCTAAAAAGAAAGCCTAGATTTGCCAACAGCAAGTGCGATATCTGGGGTTCACCATCCAGCAGGGAGAGTGCAGCCTAGGAGCAGAGAGGAAACAAGTCATTTGCAACCTGCCAGAACCCGGGACTAGAAGGCGGGTGAGGGAGTCCCTGGGAGCCGTGGGTTTCTGTAGATTGTGGATCCCAAACTTCATGTTACTGGCCAAACCCCTTTATGAACTTACTAAGGGAGGAGACAGAGAACCTTTGATTGGGGATCTCAGCAAAGGCAGGCCTTTCAGGAAGCTAAAGAGGAATTTATGTCAGCCCCGGGTTTGGGGTTACCTGATTTAACAAAGCCCTTCACGTTGTATGTGTCAGAACCAGAAAAAATTGCAGTTGGAGTTCTAACACAGACAGTGGGTCCATGGCTAAGACCTGTAGCTTATCTTGCCAAGCAGCTGGACAGTTTCCAAGGGATGGCTGCCATGTTTAAGGTGGAGCAGATTAACCAGACTATTAAGAACAGCTTAGGGAAAATGTGTCAGGAAACAGGGTTAAAGTGGGTGCAGGCACTTCCCTTGGTGTTATTCAAAATTAGATGTACTTCCTCTAAGAAAACAGGATATTCCCCCTATGAAATCTTATATCATAGCCCCCCCCCATACTGTGGGCACTCCCAGGAACTCCTTGCGGGTGGGGAGAGATTCAGCTAGGACGTCAGTTACAAGCTCTAGGAACAATCACTCAGGACATTTCAACCTGGGTGAATGAAAGAGGCCCTGTAAGCTTATCCTCCCCAGTTCACCCTTTCTCACCTGGTGATCTAAAGGACTGGAATGTAGTTCTTCTGAAGCCACGAGGGAAAGGACCCCAGACCGTGATCCTGGCCACTCCCACAGCTGTAAAGGTAGAGGAAATCCCAGCCTGGATCCACCACAGCTGTGTGAAACCTGCAGCAGCTGAAACTTGGGAAGCTAGACCAGACCCAGACAACGACAGCAGAATCACCTTGAGAAGGACAACAAGCCTTGCTCCAGCCACATCCCGGAAGCTGGCTGGTCCACATGTGGCTGAAGCCTGAGGAAACTTATCAGGGACTTATTCTTCTTAAAATTTGGACTTATCAGTAGGATGTTAACTGATTTTGGAGAATGCTCTCAGTGTATGCACCAGGTTACTGAGGTAGGACAGAATGTTACTGCCATTCTTTTGTTCTACAGTTATTATGAATGTAGAGGGACACAGAAGGGAACCTGTTTATATAATGGTACTCAGCGTAAGGTGTGTAACCCAGGGGATGGACAACCTGATGTCTGCTATGATCCATCAGAAACCCTATGCATACGACTTTTGAAATTAAACTCATAACAGGGCGATGGAGCAGCCCTACTAAGTTAATAGCTAAAACAGAGGAAAAGCGAAGCCCAAAGAAGGTCACCCTAAGGTTTGATGCCTGTGCAACCATCAGCGCCTGTCATTCCAGTTGCCGGGGGCGGGGGGGCCTCTGTGGTTCCCTTGGATGGGAACAAAGTTATGCAAAAGAGCATAAGGGTATCTGCCAGAAAACCTACTGTGGAATAACTGCCTTTATCGGTCATGGGTCACCTGGGCCACTTGGAAAAATGATAAAAGTGATCCCATTTGCCTTGTAAAAGGGAGGGACACCATTCCATAAGGTAATATCCCCTGTGTCTCAGGACACTGTAACCCAGTAGAATTAATAATCACAAACCCCAAAGACCCCAAATGGGAAAAAGGGGAGAGTGTAATGCTAGGAATTGACGGAAAAGGACGTGATCCTGGAGTCAACATCCAGATTCAGGGAAAAATCCAAAAACGCTCAGCCCAGCCAGTGTATCAGCCCTTCCATGGTATAGTAAATGAGCCAATGCCGGAACTCCTGAAAAAGACAAAGAACTTGTTCCTCCAACTTGCTGAAAATGTGGCCCATTTCCTTAATGTACCTTCTTGCTATGTATGTGGAGGAACTATTATGGGTGATTGGTGGCCATGGGAAGCCCGTGAGTTAGTACCCTCTGACCCTGTCCTTGACCTAACCTCAGTTCAAAGAATTCAAACCAACTGTTTCTGGGTTTTAAAGGCTTCAATTACTGGACAATACTGTTTGGTCAGAGAAGGAAAAGGCTTCACTGTTCCAGTAGGAAAGCTTAGCTGCTTAGGGCAACACTGTGTAATGGAACAGTGGACTCTGTAACCTGGGGGAGCTCAAATTACACGGAAAAGAACCTCCTCCTAAAATTTCCAAGATTACAGGATGCTTGGGGTCATCCTGGGTATCGGAGAGGCTGGACGGCCCCGGCTGGGTTGTACTGGATGTGTGGACATAGAGCTTATGTACAACTGCCTGAAAGATGGACGGGTAGCTGTGTCACAGGCATCATCAAACCTTCTTTTTTTCTATTATCTGTTAAGACAGATGAGCTGTTAGGATATCTGAACTACTCTGCCCAGGAAAAAAGAAGTCTAAAGGTAGGCAAATGAAAAGATGATGAGTGGCCACCAAAGAGAATTATTAAGTACTATGGGCTGGCCACATGGGCAGAGGATGGCTCGTGGGGATACCGGACTCCTATTTACATGCTCAATCGGATCATCTGGTTGCAGGCTGTTTAGAAATGCTCATTTGTGAAACGGAAAAAGCTCTGTCCATTTTGGCCTGATGAAAAACTCAAATGAGAAATGTGATTTATCAGAACCAATTGGCCTTAGATTATTTGCTGGCAGCTGAAGGAGGAGTCTGTGGAAAATTCAGTCTAACCAATTGCTGCCTACACATAGACGACCAGGGTCAAGCAGTTGAGGATATTGTAAGAGACATGACCAAACTGTCACACGTACTGTGCAGCATAGCACGGATTTAACCCTGAGCCCTTGTTTGGAGGTGGGTTCTCATCCTTGGGAGGATCCAAGACGTTCATCATATGTGTTGTAATAATAATAGGCGTTTGCTTGTTACTCCCTTGTTTGCTCCCCCTGTTCCTTCAGATGATTAGAAGATTCATCACTGCTGTAGTTAACTGGAGAATCACATCATAAGTATATTACATGCATCATTATCAATCAGCTTCTTCAGAGGATCAGGAGAGTGAGAATGAGAGTAAGAACTCTCACTAATGTTATAAGTGAGATTCTCAAAGCGGGGAGTAAGGAAGGAGACCCTTAATCCTCTCCAGCTCCTAAGGCCATTTCCCCCTTCAGCCTTCTACATTGCGTCTCAAAAGGAGAAGTTAGAAGTCAACCAAAGGAGGGACTGGTTGGTGCTGCTGGCCCAGTTAAGGATAAGACCCCTACTGCTAACCACAATCCCGTGACTAGATCACAGATATAGTATAGAAGAACCTTTCTGGAAGGCGTTGTTTTTACTTAAACATGATCCGACCCCCACCTAAGTCACGTAGCCCACACTTACTTCATGGATCATGACCCTTTCACATGTAATTTCTAGAACGGTAAGGCTTTAAAAGGGCAAGGATTTTCTTTGTTGGGGAGCTCAGTTGTTAGGCATCTATGCCACCACAGCTCCCAGCCAAATAAAACACCACTTCCTTCCTAGTTTAGTGTTTGAGAGTTTTGTTTGCGACCGCTCCTGCTTCACCACGATCTAATCACCTCCCACAAGGCCTCACCTCCAACACTGGGAATTACACCCAATCCCACCAGGTCCCACCTCCAACACTGGGAATGACAGTTTGATGTGAGATTTGTGTGGGAAAAGATCTAAATCATGTCAGTGGCCATGGATCACCCAGGAGCATCTCCCTCACAGCAAAATCCTTTTCTTAAGCACACCTGTGAAGTCTCATTTCCCACATACAGTAACGCATTTGCAGGTTCTGGGGATTTGGTCACGAACATTTTCAGGGAACCATTAGTCCACCTAGCACAGGGACATGCCTTCTCAAGCTCTTTATTTCACCCCTTTTCCTAAACCTGCTCCTCCCTCTCCCAGCCTTCCTCATCCCCGTAAACACCAGCAGCCTTACTAAATACATCTTTAACTACCAAGATAAAAAAAATGGCCATGACTCTGATAAATTTCCCAGAGTCATGAGAGCCTCAACTGATATTTAAATAAAAACTTGCCTATTAAGCAAATGCACATTAAAAGGAAAAGAGGAATAAACAGATGTCTCTCATTAACAAAAGAAGGGTTTTTATTTTTACCCAACTTTACTTTTATTGCCCTCCCAAATGCGCATCCATAAATGGAATAAAATGAAGGATTCAGCTAGATAATACATTTTTTCAAGTTTCAAGATGTGGGAAACTCAGTGAAGTTGAGACAAAGGACACAGCAGCTTGGCCAGAGCCTGGCCAAGGAGACAGCTGCCACGTCCAACTTGTTCTGGGATCATGTGACTCTCAACACCTTATTCAAATAAAACGATTTCCCTGAAGTAGACTGCATGGATTCAGACAGAGTCAGAAGAGCAGGCAAGGCACATCATTGACCTTGACCTGACCTTGCGGCCACCACCTTACCTGCACCTGGCCCCAGTGCTCAGGAATTTGCAATGACCCCTGTCATCTCACAGGTCTGGGGACAGTCTCCAGGTCCCACAGCGGGCTAGATAGGTGGTAAGCGTGAAGCACACTGCGGAATTTCCTCAGACCCATAATTTTATTTGTATTTTAAAAACTTTCCAAAACAACTATATACCTCTCCCCCTTCCCTAGAAATAACTGGTTCTCTTAGTTTCTCTTCTGCTTACGCTTAAAGACCATGGCTTACAAAAAAATGTTTAATTTCCCTTTTACCCTACTACAAGAAATAATCCAGCATGAACATTCTAGTGACTGTAACTTCCGTTCACCCCCAATGCTCCCAATAAACAGTGAGTGGACTGGAAGGAGAGATCCAATGGGGACTCCTCACCACCTGTGCTGGCTGCCAGGTAGGAAGAGGAGTCCAGTTACCAGGGCTCCCATCTTCACAAGAAAAGACAGAAGAGCTGTATTTTTACTCGTGACCTTCCAGTATTAAGTGTTGTCAACTAATTCAATCTTTCTAAACTGACTGAAGAGTTTGGCACCTGACATATGCATGGGAAAGACATCCTTCATTTGCCTCTCTGGGAAGTAGATTCTGAAATAGGGTTAGGAGTACAGGCAGTTTACTGGGGGCAACCCATTGTATTAGTCAGGGTTTTCAAGGGGTCAGGACTAATAGGATAGATGCATACATGAAGGGGAGATTATTAAGGAGTATTGACTAACACAGTTACAAGGTGAAGCCCTACAGCAAGCTGTCTGGAAGCCGAGGCACAGGAAAGCCAAACTGAGGAACAGGGAAGCCAAACCTTAAAAGTAGGGAAGCTGGCAGTATAGCCTTCCGTCCATCGCCGCAGGCCCGAGAGCCCGTGGCAAACCTAAGTCCAAGAGTCCAAAAGCTGAAGAACCTGGAGTCTGATGTTCAAGGGCAGGAAGCCTCCAGCACGGGAGAAAGAGGAAGACCAGAAGACTCAGCAAGTGGGCTTCCTCCGGCTTCTTCTGCCTGCTTTACTCTAGCCGTGCTGGCAGCTGGTTGGACGGTGCCCGCCTGGATTGAGGGTGGGTCTGCCTCTCCTAGTGCACTGACTCAAATATGAATATCCTTTGGCAACTCCCTCACAGACATTCCCAGGAATAATACTTTGCATCCTTCAATCCAATCAAGTGGACACTCAGTATGAACTATCACACCTGAGGGAGGAAGTGGGGCTGGACAGGGAGGGTTTGGGAAAGGGATCTGACAAAGCCCCAGGCAGCACAGATGGGGGCTTCAAAGGTGCATGGTTGCCCATTAGAGGAGTTCTGCATTCGAGGGAATGGGTCAGACCCTAACATCCCTGCAGTGCTCAGCTCTGTCATTGACTGGCTCCCCGGGAGGAGTGTGGCCTCAGCTCAACAACAGAGGCAGATCTGGAAGTCCATAGCAGGTGGGGCCTGTTGGCTACTGAAGTCTTGTAGCTAAATGGCAAGGCTTGAAATCTAGGCAGTGGCAGTAGTTCATGCCTATAATCCCAGGACTTTAGGAGGCCCAGGTGGGTGGGTCATGAGGTCAAGATATCGAGACCATCCCGGCCAACATGGTGGAACCCTATCTTTACTAGAAATACAAAAATTAGCTGCACGTGGTGGTGTGCGCCTGTAGTCCCAGCTACTTGGGAGGCTGAGGCAGGAGAATCACTTGAACCTGGGAGACAGAGGTTGCAGTGAGCCAAGATTGCACCACTGCACTCCAGCCTGGTGACAGAATGAGACTTTGTCTCAAAGAAAGAAAAAAGAAAAAAAGAAATCAAGGTGGCATTGTTCCACAGCAGTCACAAAATGTTTTGCAATGGACCCACTTCCACTCCTGAGCAGGGCGTGTTGATTTGATGAGTCTTTCATCCTCAGAGAAGTAGATTTCATCCACGCATTAGTCTACTCATTGATTCATTTAACAGATATTTACATGGAGACAGCATTCACCAGGTCCTGTGCCAGGGAGGTCATCGCACCTTTCAAGAATACACGCTCTGGGGGCAGCGACACCCCTCCCCAGGCCTCTGTGCTGTGTGTGGTCAGGATTCTGCGCAGCATAGAACAGGACCACTCACCCAGTCTCAGGGCCAGCCTTCTGAGCACATTCAAAACCAATCCATCCATCTGACTTCTCTGGTGGCTGAAATCCTGGCTTATTGGAAATTCATAGTGTTACAATGACCTGTCCACACATATTTATCTAAAACACATAACTGACTGGCAAGATGAGTCATATTTCAGTTTCAGGGTTGGGTGGTTGGCAGGAAGTGGAAATGGAAAGGAGAAAATACCTTTTTGGTATCATATCTTGACTTGCAGAGAGATCAGATCACAGAGTATTTAAATCTGATGTCACTTTTGGAGCAAGTAAAGGGAAAGGAGGAATAGGAATCTTAGCTAAGAAAAGACAGCTTATTTGTTCAATGTTTAAAAAAATGAGAGCCCCTCTATGTATATTTTGTCAGTACATTGAGAGTGACAGCAGCAACACTCACCTGTTTCATGGTGCTTGTGGTCTAGTGAGAAAAATAACACAATAAGCTGGTGAAAAGTAAATACATAAGAATATTCGACAATGAGGAATGCTTTGAAGGATATAAAAGGGGTTGGTGTGTGAGATGGTCTAGAACTATAGAGAATGAGCTGAATGAGCCCACAAGAAGAGGGTTCTATGGAAAGGGAATGGCTCAAATGGAAATACACAGAGGAACAGCCTGGCTCACAGTAGAACTGGCACATGGCCGTGTGGTTTGTGGGCAATGGGAGGGTGGAGAGAAGGTCATGGAGGAAGGTGGGCCAGGCACACAGGGTCTCGGGGCCTCTGAGCACTGAGATTCTGAGCACATAATGACATGAAGTCCTGGCTCTTTGGATGTTAAAAACAAAGGAGCAAGTCCTGGTGTTCAAATACTGTACCATGATACTGAAGAACAGAGATGAGGAATGCCCACCTTCTCCTCATCAAGTCTCCTAAACAACCTGCCCAACTCACCTGTCTGGAAGGAACCTCCTTTCTCCCTCCTTGTGTCCTCATCCCTGGAGCCACAGCTATGAGAGCAGGTGTGCACACTGGACCTAGGCATGTACCCTCTCTGATATGGTTTAGCTGTGTCCCCACAATCTCATCCTGAGTTGTAATCCCCATAGTCCCCACATGTCAAAGGTGAGACCAGATGGAGGCGGAGGCAATGGGATCATGGGGGTGGTTTTCCCCATACTGTTCCCGTGATAGTGAGTGAGTTCTCATGATATCTGATGATTTAATGAGCATCTGGCATTTTCTCTGCTTGCACTCACTCCATCCTGCCGGCCTGTGAAGAAGGTGCCTGCCTCTCCACCATGAGTGTAAGTTTCCTGAGGCCTCCCTAGCCATGCAAAACTGTGAGTCAATTAAACCTCCTTCCTTTATAAATCATCCAGTCTCAAGTATTTCTTTATAGCAGCGTGAAAATGGACTAATACACTCTCCTTTGGAACCCCTGGGTCAGTCAGTGCTACGGAGCTAAGGTCTAACACCAAGTGGACTTGAGGTTCTAAGGTATTTGTGGGACCCCCAAACCTAGGAAGGATGTAAACCAGAGCAGATGGAGGAAACAGTCAACAGAGAGGGTGGCTAGAAATAAATCGTAATAATAACAGACTAGGCTATTCAACACCTCATTATAAACCAGACCCCAAATCTAAGCACCAGGCATTAAGATGGTTAATTTTGGAAGCGAATTATGGCAGATACTACTGTTATCTTTAGTTTACTAATGTGGAAACTGGGCTAATTTGACAAAGAAGCAGAAACAAAGGCAAGACACGATTGTGTTCTGCTTCAGGGACAGCGACTGAGAGACTAGCCAACCCCCGCAGCAGTAAAATAAACCCTTGTGCAGGACAAGACACTTCTGGGTTCCCATAGGCGGTCTCCATGGCAGCTCCCCATGAGGGAGAGGAGGTCACCCCCTATCCAGCCTATGACAGCTCTGGCTGATTGACAGGCACAACCATGGCCTCCCCGTTCCACAGCTGGGTATAAAGCATGGTGGTGCCCACTTACCAGTCATTTCTCAGCCATCATTCTCATTATGCTTGTCAAGCCTTCTCACTGAGTCTGTAATGGGCATATAGTTTATTTCTCTAATGCTTTGAATCACCAACTAGTTGTCCAGAAATCTCCTCCTAAGCCAACATTTTTAGAGCTATTACCTGCATTGACCATGATCACGCAGTACCTAACAAGAAGAGATCCTGCTGTTGTAGATGGGAATGTGGGTGACATTTTAATACAGCACTTCCAAATAGCAGACAACATGATGAATAGGTTGTGATAAAATGGTCACCTTGCAGGTGGCTGGATGTAATAAAGTGATGTGTAATAGCCCACCAGGGAGCTTTTCCAAGAGGGGGAATGGATTTCTTGGGAGGGCCAAGGCTCCATCAAAAACCTCATTTCTTCTTAGCATTGAGGGGTTGTCTGCCCTGAAGTGGACTGCTAACCACACTGATTAAAAAGACACCAGCTCTTCACTGAGCATCTGCTATTTGTCCTGTACTGCCTAGGGCTGGCATATAAAGCATGGGATATGAAGGTAGATGAAAACTCCACTCATGGGGCTGATATTCTAATGGGGGAAGACCGACAAGTAAGTATATAAGTTAAATCCATAGTGTATCAGATGACTGTAAGTGCAGCCGATAACAGTAAGGCCGGGAAGAGGAGCAGAGTACTTGGTAAGTGGGGTTACAAGTTTAAAGAAAAGCGTTAGGAATTCCTCACTGAGAAAGTGTCCCCACTGGAACAACTCAGTGTGGCAACTGAAAGGCAGAAAATAAAGTGATTATAATAATGACACTTTTAAGTCATTACTCTGTACTGGGTATTGTCCTAACAATTTAACTCACTGATGCTTTATTTTACAAGTATGAAAATTGAGATAAACACTTTAAAAAACCTTTCCCAAAGTCACACGGGCAATAAGCAGTAAAGACAGCCCAGACGTTGACCCAGGTAGTCTGACTCCAGAAAGTGTGACTTGAAGCCCATGTCCCACTATCTTTCATGGACTATGATAGAGATTACCTAAGGCCATGAGCCTGCTGCTATGTAGACAAGGTTCAAGAGTCCTGCCCTACTGCCTGTTGGTCATGTGACCTGGGGACTCATTTGACTTCTCTTTGCTTTCTCGTTAGTATACTGGGGATATTCATATTTCCTGAATCTCAGGGCTCTTGTGAAGTTAAAATGATTTAATAAATGCAAAGCTCTAAGAAGAGTTCCCTACATATGTTAAGTGCCCAATCAAGAATGTTATTCTTGCCAATATCACCATCCAGTCCTTATTACCTTTTAGATCATGTGTAGGATGTAGGGAAAGGTATCAACGTCATCCTTGGCAGAGAGAAGCTCAGAGATCGCCCACCTGTGGTGCCTGTGGAGTGTCTCAGGAGCGTCTACACCACCGCATTCCTGACGTAGCCACCCAGTCAAACCCTGTCTGGAGAGGTTACCCCCACTGGTTTTCCTGTTCCTGACTATCAACTGGGATTGAAGGGTTGATGGGATGTGCAAACAGGAGAAAAGTGAGTGCTGGGGTCTGGAGGTCTGTGTCCCCCCAAATTCCTGTGTTGAAATCCTCACTCCCAAGATGGCGGTATTTGGGGTGTAGCCTTTAAGAGGTGATTAAGTCGTGGGAGTGGAGCCATTATGAATGGATTAGTGCTCTTATGAAAGAGGCCCAGAGAGGGCCCTGCTGCCCTGTGAGGTTACAGGGAGAAGACAGCAGGTGATTTATGAGGCTTGAAACCAAATCTGCTGGTTCCTTGATCTTGGACTTTCCAACCTCCAGACATCTGAGAATAGATTTCTGTGGTTTCACCCACCTGGTTTATGGTATGTGACTTAGCCCAAACAGACTCAGGCAGTGGATGAGATTGAGACCCACTGATAATGTCCAGTGAGTCCCATGGGAAAAAGCAAGTATCCCTGTAACCCTATCCTTTAAGTTTTGTGGTTTTACACCTTGGAACATTTTTGTAAGTTTACATAGGACTCAGTTAATGTTTTAGATTTCTATCTAGGTGTCCAGAATTTGTAAAGTTCAACCTGTACACATTTTCTGCATCTATGTATAAAAAAATTAAAGGAAAGATGTAATTACAAAATAATTGAGAAAAAAATCACAGAAGAGGGTGTTCGTGGATGTGTCCGAACCAGTGTGAGGTGTGCACAGTGACAGGAGTGCTGGCTGCATTGGCTGGTGCAGCTGGGAGACACTGCAGCCTGCAGGACAACCTGAACTCCTGGTCACTGGGCCAGCAATACAGTGTCCGTCGGGATTCCTGCCCACTCAGCCTGGCTAGAGCAAGGTGGCACAATTTCCTGTTTCCAGGCTTTATTTCATTCTCATTCTACCAGTCATAATGGATATGTATCCAATCACCATCATGTGTATCTCTTGTTACTTGTGTTAGAAGAACTTCAGCCACACTAAATTTAAAGGAGTTTAATTGAGCAATGAACAATTCATGAATCGGGAAGCCCCCAGAATCCCAGCAGATTCAGAGAGGTGCCTCCAGGCATACCCTGTGATCAGAACAAATTTATAGACCAAAAAAGTAAAATGAAATACAGATATTAGAAGTGAGGTCTGGAAACAGCTGGATTGGTTACAGCCCAGCATTTGCCTTATTTGAACACAGTTTGAACACTCCACTGGGATTGCCAAGACTCAGTAGTGTTACTGGTATGCATACTGGTGCATACTGGTGTGTTAGGTTTTCAGTCTTGTCTACCTATTAATCTAGATTGCAGTTCATCCACAAGGACTTAATTATAGAAGTACAGAGTCTTTCGTAGGCCATATTTAGTTTGCTTTAACACATGAAAACCCTTTATAGCTCCCAGGATCCACTGAATAAAGACCGATAGCTTAGCCGGAGCCTAGGGGCCCTCCACAGTCAGGCTCCCACCCCCAGCCACATCACCCATCCTTCCTCCCAAGCAGCCTGTTCCCACCACCCAGGATGACCCGGGATTTCCAGAATACACAATGTTTTTTTTCTGCCTTTCCCAATAATAATAAATTAAACAAGACACAGATTTATCACACACGCAGGATTTTATGATGAGGATTTCCAGTGTGCTGTTGCACATGATTCTCCCAGTAACCGTAAATGGCGGGCACCTAACATTGCTTCCCTTTCGTTTAGAAGGAACTTCGGACTTTGGACTGTTCCAGTAAGGCTGGATTTTGCTAAGGTAACAACCCGTAATTTTCCAAGACTTAAAACAACAGACCTGATTTGGCATTGTCACAATGTGAGAGGTCACAGTATCTGTTTCCCATGGCTTTGTCTCAGGAACTCAGACTGAAGGAAGCGCCTTCATCCAAAGACTCACACTTCTCAACCGGAGGTTGCAGGTTCTGCCACAGCAGGAGACAGAGTGGGCTGTGACTTTTCTTTTCGGCCCCAAAGATCATGAGACCTCGTATTATGCCACTTAGGAAAATAGGATCTATTTTACTTTTCCATATACCCTGAATGTACTTTTTTCTTAGAAGCAAAAAACGAACACAAATCCCAAGCCCCTGCTGCTGTGTAAGAGCGGGTTCAAGAGTCCTGCCCTACGGGACATCAGAGAACACAGGAAGAGCCTGGTGCCTGAAGGGGAGAGGGGTACGGCTGCCCTGATGACGGGGAGGAGGGGTCCTCTCTGGGTTTTGAATGTAGTTCACATGACCTGTTTTCTGCTTTAACACAGGAAAACTAAAAGTCCCAATTTCTATCGTTTGTTCCTCCTAGATTCATGGTATGTTAGTTGAGTCAATTACCTGTGTGCATTTTTCTCTTCGTATCTCTTAGGCAAAGTACTGATTTAAATTGAATCCATAGTTATTTGGTCATGTCTGAAGGCCTTTGGCCCATAACATTTGAGTGAATGTGGTTAGACAGATGTCTGACGGCTCAATCCCACACACCTCCACTTAATGCTGTTGTCGATACGGAGAGACACAACACTGGAAATATTTGTCAGTCTCAGCAAATGTCCTTAAAATACCCCCCAGGAACACATATGGATTCACTAAATAGCTTTCCAACCATACAGAGTAAGAGACTGAAATTCCATCTTCAGTTATAAATTAACTTGGGGAATTTGGAAATATCCCATGCTATCTGTGAGCTGGAGATCTATGAATTTCAATCTGTCAATATCCACAAATAATTCCAAGACATTTAAAACACACAGACTCGAGAGCTAGGGACATCTGGTTTACCAGGCATACTCCCTCCAGCTTAGTGGCTGCACGTGTTCCTGCTGGCTGCTGGAAGAGATGATGGTGTCACACAGGTAGCGTGTCTTTCTGCCTGAGGTAAACACATTTAAGTCAATCAATGGAGTTATTGTTCTGAGGCCAGAACGTCTCCATCTCATATCTTCACTTTTGTTTCTCATACAAGTGTGATATTAATTTCTAACTCTGAGTGGCAGATTCCTCCCAAAGCTATAAAAGTGATGGCAGAAGGAAGGGGAACATTTGCTGAGGACTCCCCGGACCCATCTTTTCATTTCACCAGTCACACCACAGCAGCAGAGCAAATATTGCAGGGCTCATGTACAGCTTCACGAGTAATCCAATAAATGACAGGGGCCTCCCACTCTTAGCAATTCTCATTTAGAGTGTGATTCTCCTCTAAAATGTTTATTCCCCAGTTCGTGGTGTCGTGAATTCATTTACGCAAAAGCCTCGTGGAACCTGAAATTCATTAGGGCATACCCTCCACTTACAGCTCAGGAACTGCTGGTTCTACTCATCATCTCCCCTGTATCAGTTTAATCTTAAATACATGTATTTGCTGCAGGAATCACTAATGTGAAATTATAAAATTGTCAAAGTGAAGTCAGAATTCCTGATGGAGAACTGTGTTCCATTTCTTTCTCCTGTAGCTCATGAAGGATTGCCTAAGTCTGGTTCCTAACTTCCTTCTTGAAAGAAGTGGGAAAGCCAGGGCCTTCTGAACTCAGGATACAGATCAGAGGACACAACCCTGATGACTTCAGCCGGAAGCAGCTGAAAAGTTGCAACTCAGAGACACGTGATCACCCACGTTGGGCTTGTGGAAAGCTCTGTGAGGCAGACACATTTACCTGCATGGCCTTCCAGGGATAATGGCTTTCACTTTATTTTCGTCTTACACATTTTATTTGTTTTCCTCTCATTAGAAGGGAATTCTGGTAAGCAGAACTAAAACTCAGGGTACGCAGTCTTCATCAACAACCATCAAGCCTAAAATCTGGGCTGCCTCAACTTGACCAGCTCATTGCCAGGGGACACTGATGCCATAAGAAGTAGAAAATAATTGAACATGAGGTGATAACTGAAAATTCCATCACACTCAGCTCATAAACTTTGAAGTTGTCACTAACCACCATGCACACCTTTTTTTTTTTTGAGATGGAGTATCACTCTTGTCACCCAGGCTAGAGTGCAATGGCACGATCTCGACTCACTGCAACCTCTGTCTCCTGTGTTCAAGCAATCCTCCTGCCTCAGCCTCCTGAGTAGCTGGAATTACAAGTGCCTGCCACCACACTCAGCTATTTTTTGTATTTTTAGTAAAGATCTGGTTTCACCATGTTGGCCAGGCTGGTCTCTAACTCCTGACCACAGGTGATCCTCTCGTCTAGGCCTTCTGAAGTGCCCTATGGAGAGGATGTTTCCTGTCATAGCTGATAAGTAAATTGGCCTTATGTTCCCTGCCTCCAGACCCTATTTTCCTGCCGCAAAGGTATTTCCTAATATCTGACTAAGTAAAATTGGGTTACATGGTCTATCCCTGAACCAGTCATTGACAGGTGAATGGGATTACCTCCATTGGATTAGGCAAATCATGAGGCATCCCTTGGGATGGGGGGAGGGTCTACAGCTGACTATCATGGTGGATTTCCAACCTGGTCAGTCACAACAGGGGAGACTGTTACCATAGTACATGATTCTAGATGATGAAAATCTGTCATTTAAATTACACTAAATTATATGGTGACTAAGGGATTACCTTTCCACAAGCTTTGGGTTCTTCTGGCTGTTGAGTTTTGAATGGAAGGCCAGGGTTAAAGAAAGACAGAGAGAGAGAGAGAGAGTTGGTGGCTCTACAGCAAAGCAGAATTTTATGTCCAGCACAAGACCTGCAGAGGTGGGAGACCAGTTTAACGCCAGAGCCCACTGCGGCTTACAGGCTGGGGTAATTTTTATGTTTGGGCTGGGGTCTGGCCAGTATGGCTTGCTGTCCAGCAGGATATTGATAAAATGTTCCTCTGATCAGGTGTTTGGCCCTTTCTCCTGTGGGATGTGCCAGGGTGTTCCCTGGGCCTTTGACCAGTAACATACGGTAGGGAGGCTTCTTCAGCCAAGTCTTTGCCCAGCAAGGTATGATGAGGATGTTCCTGTGCCTTGTGGTCAGGTGGTTAAGCAGGATGATTCTCACGGCCTGAACACCTGTGCAGTGTTTCATTCTGATCAGCGTCTGTGAAATGGCAGGGGGCTTATAAAATGGTGCAGTTTGGACTAATGTTGGCTACATCGAGAATTCCGTTTGATGCTTATGTATCTGAAAATCTTCCTGATACTACTGAATCTTCCTTTCTGACAAAAAAAAAAAAAAAAGTGGAACTCAGGCAATAAACCTGAAGCACATGGTGGTATCTAGGTAATAATATTTTATGTTTATCCATTATATTTACTTCCATAATTACCTTTGATTTTTGACAAGTGATAATGGTTTTCCATTTATGATGTTGGTATAGTTTCCTTTTAAAATGTCTTTTTCAAATATATTTATTAAAGTGAGATAAGACTTTTAAAATAAATGTTAAGTACATAATAGTGCCATCATTATGGTAATTATAGGAAATTTTATAATAATATTTGAGGCGGGAGACAGTGGCTCATGCCTGTAATCCCTGCACTTTGAGAGGCCAAGGTGGGTGGATCACTTGAGGTCAGGAGTTCGAGACCAGCCTGGCCAACATGGTGAAACTCTGTCTCTACCAAAAATACAAAAAAATTAGACAGGAGTGGTGGCCGGCACCTGCAATCCCAGCTACTAGGGAAGCTGAGGCAGGAGAATCACTTGAACCCAGGAGATGGAGGTTGCAGTGAGCTGAGATTACCCTTGGGTAACAAAGCGAGACTCCATCTCAAAAAAAAAAAAAAAACAAAAAACCAATATTTAAGAAAAGACTGAAAATTGTAAATTGCCCTTTAAAGCATAGTTGGAGAGAAGGTTGAAGAGAGACACGGGTTGACAATGCAGCTAGACCAATACAGGAAACCAGAAAGCTGCCTCCAGATTAATTTATAAGGCAAATTATGTAAACATAAGCCCTGAGCCAGGTCTTTCTTCCCTCTGACCGCATTTCACCACTCCACATCAATCCCAAACACCCAAATTGTTATAATTTTGATCATCGAAATATTGTGTTGTTGTGAAGTTCATTTGAGCCAACAATGGCATTTGTTATTAACTACTGCCACAATTACTGTTATTTCTGAAAACATCCTGATTCAGTTCAGTCATTATTAATCATCTATTGATTTCTCGTTTTCATATTTGAAACTACAATGACTGAAGAATCCATAGGCTGATAGTTTTGTGTACATAACACACACATCTACACACAGACACACACACAGGGCTTTAATTGTGTATCTTAATCTCCGACACTTACAAACAAAAACCATTTTAAATATCACAGGGGGGTGTCATCAATATTTCACACTTAGGGAAATCTTCTGCTTCACTCTGTGTATTTAAAATAGGCTCAGAGGAATAAAGTCTTGATTCTGGATAGCACACACTGTAACGATGTTTTTCAAAGGGTGCCTACTTCACTGATATTGTACAAGATGACTTTAGGTGACACCCAGACAGTGTTAAACAACACAGAGTCACATGGGGAATATTTTATTTCATTTTCCATCTTCATTTCAGTTCTCTCTCAACCCTTCACATTATGTTGAAGTGAAAGTCTCATTTGAGGGATGAAATATCTCTAACACCTCCAGCCCTCACTGGTTTTCCTTTTAATCAAAGGCAGCATGAGGATCAAGCCCAGACCCTTTGGAAAGCATCAGAATCTAATAGCAATAGGCATTTTTTATTTTCACCAGTCAGATTGCCTAACTACAGTTAACAGTTGAATGACATGGATGATGAATTAGCGCTCACAACCAGCAGTTTGGAGACATGCCTTTCTCAGGGATCTGAGGCTCTGTCCGTGCAATTTTTCCGGTCTTCCTTAGACGGAAATTGCTTCCTGGGTGCCAAACATCAAATCTATCACCCTCCCGTGCAAGAAGAAAGTGAAGCAAGAAAAAAAAGTCTTTTTTTTTTTTGAAAGCTCTATCTTGTTTTTCTTATAATTTATTTTCTTTAGTTGTTTATGTTGGCTTGTCTTTTTATTCCTTTTTAAAAAATTTTTATTTGTTTATTTTATTTTTTATTTTATTTACTTTTTATTTATTTATTTATTTTTTAGTCTCTTTATTCTTATTTGGCTTTTGTTGTCATTGCTGTTGTTAGTTTGTTTGTCCCCACCCCCAAAGCACCACCTCTGACTTCCCCTTTTGCCTCATTGGCCACAATCAGGTCACATGTCCATCCTCAGGCCAATCACTGGTAATGGGGAGTGGTAAGACATGTCTGACTCAGACCAATCAGGCTTCATGCCTTGGGACTGGAGTTGGGATACCTAGTTATTCTCAGCACATAATTGAGATTCTTTGGCAGGAAAAGGGAAAAATGGCTTCTGCTTGGGAAATGAATTACAGTCAAACACAATTGTTTATATGCACTATTTTTCAGTTTAAATTCCATGTATGACAACGATATAAAGCAGAAGAACTGTAATATCATTAAAAGAGACACTACATTGCTCAAAGGCGGTGTGTCGTGATGCCTGGTACTGAGTTGATTTGGCTAAAGTCTTGGGTAGTAGGATTCTTGGATGTCTGACACTAGCTGTGTGTACTCTATTTCATGGATGATTTGTGCAGGGTTCGAGTTTGTCAAAGAATAGCTCCAGGACCTAGGAGAGATGGTAGAGTAACACTTAACGCAGTTCTTAGTTTTGTTCCTGTCTCTGCCGGAAAGGCATTCAATGCGTGCCAGATGGAGAAGAATCTCTGCGTCCCAGGTGTAATTGGATGTATGGGAACTGGCAATTAGCATTCGAGGCGCAGCAAAGTTAAGCTGACTCCCAGGACAAATCAAGCACAGACGCTCATTCTTATAGTGAAGAGATGCGGGGGCACTCTGCACCTCTCAATCCAGTTTTAATTTTTCTCAGCTTAGACCTAAGATTTCATGCAAAAGGCTGAGGATCTGTTGTTCCAAAAGAATGAGCATCCTCTGGATAAGGAAGAGTATGACCAATTGCCCATCGGTCACAACAAAGATTTCCTGTTTCATCATTTATTTTTCTTTTCAAATAAGGCTGTTGAGAATTCAGAACAGAAGTGCAGCAAAATCGTATACCCTTCTAATTGACAAACATTGATTCTCTATTAGTTACAATTTGAATTATTGAAATATTGAAATCAAATGTAGTAACTGTCAAATATAGTACCTATGGTGTTCAAATAAAATTTCAAAACTAACCACACTCTTTTTTCCCACACACCTTTTAAATCACTTGATACCTCAACACTTTGGGAGGCCAAGGAGGGTGGATTATTTGAGGTCAGGAGTTCCAGAACATCTTGGCCAACATGGTGACACCCCGTCTCTACTACAAATACAAAAATTAGCTAGGTGTGATGGTACACGCGTGTAGTCCCAGCTACTTGAGAGGCTGAGGCAGAAGAATTGCTCGAACCTGGGAGGCAGACATTGCAGTGAGCTGAGATCACACTACTGCCTTCCAGCCTGGGCAACAGTGACACTTAGTCTCAAAAAAATAAAAATAAAAAATAAATTAAATAAATGAATCACTTGATAAGACTAAATTGTCACGATCTGATCAGCTTGGTAAATAAACTGATGTGGACCTGTTTCTCCCTTGCCAGGGCTTGTCCTTCTTGTGTACTTTTATCATTTGATACTATTCATCTTGAAATATTTTATTTGCTTAACAGATATTTTCTTAATTTATACCTCGATCTTGTCCAAATTAAGGGCATTTGAGTTAATCAGATTTATGAACCACAAAGGGGTTTTAGAGATGAAAGGATGGTTTCATCAGGTCTAGGTGTATGTAGAAAGCTCCTTCTTTGCCTATTCTCAGATGTTTTCCTTTTTTTTTTTTTTTTTTCTGATAGAACTCATGAGCTTAAGAGGATTTCCAAACTCCTTTGTCAAAGACGTGTAACTAAATCCTGGTCAAAGATACCTGTGATGACATCTCACTGGGCACATCTGTAAGGGTAGTCCTCCATGATTAATGAGATGCACATGTAGAAACTTGACTTTGTCCTTCTTTTGAGCATGGTTGTGTGAATACGCTTGTATGATTGTACGACACTAGGAGTTCTGGCAGCTGTTTTAGGGCATAAAGTGACAAACACAAGGACCAAGTCAATAGGCAGAAGAAACTGAGCCAGAGAGATGGAAAAGGCTGGGTGTTGGAAGACACTGGAGAGTTTCTGAACTAAATGTGGATGTGCAGTGTTAGATATCTTATTGTAGGAAGAAATATAACTCAGTTTTGGAAATCCTCTACTTGAGTATTTGTTAGTTAGCACTAATGCAAGGTCGCATTGAAAGAGGGTTTCCAGTGAAGCTGATTTTCTAAAGGTGAAGTTCCAGAACCTGCAATACAGAGACAGAATATATTCTGGGTTCCCATGTAGGATTCCCAGAGGCCCTAATTTTTTTTTTAAATTAATAAAATATAGAGTATTTCTGTTTTAGCACAAAATTGACCATAGCATAACTAGTAGTTCTTTGCCACTACAAATACCAGACACTTTTTCATGCATGTGTGAGTATTGATTTATTTCATGGCACAGACTTCAGCAAAGAGCACAGACCTCTCTTTTGCTTCTATTCAGCATTTTAGAGCTCTGGCCTAGACATGCGAGACAGACAGTTTCAATAAAGAAGGATTGATAAGTGCAGTCAGAATCATTGGGATTTGGAATTGATTTATGGAGTTGGGGCATCTGACTTATTTCTTTCTGTTTCCAGTGAAAAGCACAACTTTCTAATGTCACAGTATTTTGGAATATCTCATAAGAAAAATATAAAAGTACGATTTTTTGGTAAGTGGCCTTAGAAAAATCTCCAAACTATACTAGCTAACTGAACATATAAAAATTATTTTCCAGTTTGATATATCAATTCTTTTCCCCAAAAGAAAAACAAAAAGCAAATCAAGCTGAAACTGAGCTTTCTCCATATTTTCCATGATTTTATTGGGCTTGTAAAAAGTAGAGATTTTATTAAACTGTAAGACCATGGCAGATGGAGAAAGTATAATTTAGGGAGATTAAATGAGCTGGATTTTATATGCCTCCAGCATTTAAGGCATTGAAAAATATCTAAATAATTGGAAAATGATGCATTGTAGACATCAGGCTATTTCTCAGCTCAACAGCTTATAATCACTCCTCACAGTCTTCCAGATGTGAGTGTCTCCTCTAATAATGAGGAGTTAAAAATAACACTTCTGATTCTTCCTCCAAATGTTGATGGGCAGGTCCCTTGCCACCAGGCATTCCGCAAGTGGGAGGGTTGCAGGGACCTCAAAAACGTCCCCACAATGAAACAAATGTGCCTGTTCATCACATTATTCAAATGCAATCTTAATTATTTCAGAACTTGCTCCAAATGTTTCCAAGCCCAGCTCATGGTAATGAGCTCCAGGCCTTTTGTCTTAGAGCTCACTGTTAACGTCATGCTAAATGGACTGCAACTGGACATGCTGCTTGGATGAATATTTATGTGCTGGAATGTTGCTTGATTCAACATCTCAGGACCTGATGGCATAGCTCATTTCCCTTCTCCCCTCCCCAACTCAGCACCTCCTTTCTCATGTGTTTTTGTGGGGTAAAATGCATGGTGCTGGCATAAGCTTCTGGTGCTGCAATGAACATTTCTTAGCTCAAAGGGCTGACTTTAGGGTTTTCTCTACTTCACATACATGGAATGAGTCTAATGCTCTAGCCACTGCAGTTTGTGGATGACCCAAGGAAAGGGACAGAATGGTCTCTGGCACTACATTTTATAGCTGTAGCAGCAACCTCATTCTCATGACCCAAGGGCAGTGGTGGACTTCCATGTGGGGTTATCGGAGTGAGCCACGGAATGGGAGGAAGGCTTGGATCTTAATCCTAGTTCTTCCCTCGACTCACTGAGGGTTTATGGGCTGGTTCTAATGGCCAGGGTTTTTATTTGAAAAATGAAACACTAATATTCTGACCCTACCTGCCTCCAAGGTTTTTGAAAAGATAAAATAACAGGAGTATGGAAAGTTATTTCCCAAGATAAGTAACACCTGCAAGTTTAAGTCAACATCTATCCCCGATCAATTGTGACGTCACACCAAGAAGACAGAGGCCAAACTCAGCATCACATTTTGACCTCCCTGGGAAAAACACTGGGTAAGAGAAGAAAACATGGAGATTTATTTTACAGCTGTGACGTTGTCAATTGTACAATATCTAGTCCAATTTCCTCCCATCTTTGAGGTGACTGATACGAATGCCTCATGTGTCACACAGGATTATAACACAAACTTTCTTCTGTTTCCTGATGCCCCGCTCAAGTTTACTCAATAGGGGCAACTTCATCCTTCTTCTATATAAATTGGCTCTTCTGCTCATGTTTAAACAATAGGCCATTGTGTGTCAAACAACCCAGCTCCTGGGAAGTAACCACTAAAGTCTTGAAATGTCTTGAGGGATTGGAGGAACTTTCTTTCTCATTTGGGTTCCTTGGATCACACACCTGATATCTTACGCTGATGAGATGACTCAGGAGGGGATGACCAGGCCAGAAAGACCAACACTGTGCCCGGAGGTTTGAGTTTCTGAGCCAGGTGACATCATCCCAACCTTCAGGGAAGGAAGGGGGCTGGAAACTGAGTTTAAATATTGGATCCACGGTTCAATAAATTATATCCATACAGTTCAGCCCCAGTACAAACTCAGGTGAGCTTCCTGGCTGGCTCTACTCTCTGTGTGTTGTCACACATCACAGCCTGAGGAAGGTAACACTGTCAAAGCCCTCAGCAGGAGTAGACAATTGGAGCTTTACCTTGGACCCTCCCTATGGGTCTCATCCTTTACTTGGTTCTACATTTGCATCCTTTCACTAAAACAAAACTGTACTCATAGGGATAGCACTTTTCTGAGTTCTGAACATCATCCCAGTAAAGTGTTCACACAGAGGGTGATTTACAGAAACCTGCAGGCTTGCAGCTGGTGTCAGAAAAGTCTTGTGGGATCAGTCCCTCAACCCGTGCAGCTTGCTTACCTCTTTACATCCACCCATGGCCAGCTTGGTGAGTGAACATAATCTCACTGTCCCAGATACACATCAAAACTATGTTCTTGACTTAACTGCAGACTTTGTCCCCTTTCCTGGCTTGGCTGACCTCTGCCTGGGAGCTTCTGGTGGGAAAGGGATGGAGGGCAGGCAAGGGATTAGGGAAGGTCGTACTTGAGCTGTTAATTTAGTAGAAGAGCATCATGCTCTCCAACCCAGCACGTATTCATGCTGCCTCTTTGGTCCTGTCAGAAGATGTCTGTTGGTCTAAGTTCATCTCTTGCTGTTTTCATGACCTGTGTGAACACGTTGCTGGTTCAGCAGCCCACTAGCTCCTTGTTTGCTAACCCATAGAAATATCTACCTCATTCTCCTTCCATGCATTGCTGCATGCATGCAGACACCTTATCAGACAGTCTCCTGGAGACCTCACTCAATCTCTCGCAAACCTATTCTAGAAGCCCAGAACTAATTCACTGCTCTGAGACAATAGTCTGTAACTGAGGACTGATGACTGGTACGAAAACTAATTTGCGAGAGGACAGCAGGCTATCTAGATACATATAGATAAACAATGCTGTCAACATTAATTTCCCATTGATAGAACATAAAAGCCACTTCTCCCCAAAAGTCCAGGTCTCCCGTATAATTAGGTAAAGTGAGAGTGTGTATCTTTTACAGGGCGTTATAACCATTTCTTTGTTCCTGGTTTTGATCTTTTTTATTATTTAATTTTCACTTCCAGTGCTTGCCTTGCCCATGTGTAGGCGTTTGCCTAAATCTCCAAAGATGTGAGGCTTGCCTAGAACATCGTTGTCAGGAATGCTGGTCCTTCAATTTGTTTTTGAAGGACCTGAAGCTGAAAATAAGTGACGAAGCTGAAAATAAGGCTCCACATGAAAGCTAACTATTAAAAGGGTGTGGGTACAGGAGCAACCAGCACAGACCCCACAGTAATCCCAAACATGTGCTAAGAGGGAGCACCTCCATGCTTCCATCTGGCAACCCCACATCCCTCAGTGCATCATTGGCTCCTGGAACTGCACAGTCTGATGCCTTAATGCAGCTGTGAGGTGGTGAGCCCCATGCCATTGCACAGCTGTGCTGGTGGAGTCTCCAGCAACAGAGTGATGAAACCAAAGTGCTGAGTGATGGGTGGTGTGTGCTCACAGAAGCCAGCTGCGCTTGCCCCATTCCCACTCAAAATGTTCACCTGCATAGGAAATGCCTGCACTGCATAGGAATACCCAAGGAACCCAGGATATAAGGAAAATTCTAAAATGGAACTGAAAGGGGGAAGACCACTTCCATGTAAGGAAGTGAGAGAGGCAGGAACTCAGTGCCTTATACAGGCCGTGTCTACACTTGCATGTTTTTGTTATTTCATTTGGTGGATCAGATTTCGTCATAAAAGTAAAGAGGTGTTTAACTCTAAATGTGCAATAAAATATAAAGGTTATGAGTGTTATGACTCTAAATTTGCCATCAAATATCAAAGTTATGAGTGTCTCCCTATTTTTTACATGACGTTAGGCCAAATAAACAGAGGGAACAGTGTCAGGTCAATGGTGATTTAAGCCATCCTAAAAACAGTAAAATACTCTTAAATGGGTAGAGGAGGCAGTCTCTCACAGACCCTACATTTCAAAATGTTCAGCTCATCATATAGTGCTTTAATCCCTGTGATAAAAAAAGCTGCCTCTACTCTCAGCCTCTGCTGTGTCCAAAGAGATGATCCTCAACCTGAAATAAAATTAAAATATTTCATCTAAACAAATAACCCAAAGCAGCAGTTAAAGCCAGAGATATTGTCAGGCTCTCCTAGAACAGGAAGATGGGCTTGTTTTGTCTATGGATAACATTCCGGCCTTCTTAGGATGTCAGGAGAATGCCCCTGGTGGGTTCAAAAATCCCTTGGGTGGTTAATTCCCATCGAGAAAGTATTAGTGTCCCACTGGTTTCTAGCTAGAGGAGGGGTTTACATTAATCTATTTTCTGCACTTTTCTATATATTTTAATTTTTTCTAAAAAACAAACTTCCCCCACCACAACCCATATAAATTATCTAAATACATAAAGAAATTTTCAGTAACTGTTAAGAACTTCAATATCAGAATATTTTCAATGCAGTGTTTGCATTTTGCAAATAAACTCCAAAACGCAAAGCATTTTTTTTTTCTGAATTTTATTTCAAAATGTCTCTGTTCCTTCTTTTTTGAATCCAATTATACAAAAAGCAATACATACACACTGAAATCTGGGAAAAACTCGGTGGCCAGCAGCTTGCTCTCCTGTTTTCCAGTAGAAAAAGAACAGGATGAAGCTATTAGTGAAAACAGTGTTTTTTGTAGTTGTGGGAAGTAATGCTGATGGGGAAGAATGGGCTGGTAAATATGGGAGAGCATTTTGACTCATATTCTATCAGCTCTTTGACCCATGCAAGCCCACTGCTCATAGGCTTTGCTTCATAGAGATGCCCGATGTCCATTTACTTATGGGCTGCCTGTGGGGCTTGGAGAAGGAGCAGAGCTGGCTTAGGGGAATCACTGAGACACATCCAACTCTTCGATCTCTAGGTTGCCAAGACTTCTCTTTTCATTCTGAGAGCATAGAATGACATTTGCTAACATGTCAAAGGTGATGCTGGCAGTTTTGGGAGGTGCAGAGATGGCTTAGAGTCTGAAGGGGCTTGGTAAGTGCACCCACCAGTCTCCCAGCTGACATATCTACAGAAACTTCAGAGAGCAAAACAGAATCCCAGGCCATTCTGCACCTTTTTTATGTCTGAGGAGGTCTTCCTGTTCTACAGCGTTTGCATCCCAGGGAACTTGGACCTGTATAAATTCCTCCCCTTGATATGCACACACACGCAACACTTAAACAGACAAACATATATGCACATGCAAACATGCATGCACATACAAACATACAAATGCATGCACATACACACATAAATACATAATCCACATACACACCTAAAGACAATCATCCAAGCGCACATGCACATCCCGTACATAATACATAAGTGCACATACACACAACCACACAATATGCACACAATACACATACACACAATCACACACGATACACATATACACAGCCACATACATAAACACACACAATACACATACACGCAATCACATACAATACACACACAATATACATACCCACAATCACACAGATAAACACACAATACAGACACACAACCACATACATAAGCACACACAATACAAATACACACAATGACACACATAAACATACACAATACACATACAGTTACCATATGTCCACATCCAAGCCATACACACACATAGACACCCACCTAAAACACATACACACACACATGCATACACACATCCAAGTCATGAACAAATACAGCCCAATAGTAGAACGGAAATAACCATCAAGTGGACATGGAATATTCACTTTGCCTCTTGAGCTTCAGTCTGGGTGGCCCCTGAGCTGGGGTGTAAGAAATACTCTATCTCTTCCTTCCTTTAACACTATGGGACTTGCATTTGCAAATAACATTTGCCTGGATACTGTAAGAATAAATAAAATGCCTCTTGAAGATAAAACCTCTAAGTGCTATTAAGACTTTTCTTTTAACTTCATATTCATCTTTTCAGATTTGTTAAAAATCAACAACTTCAGATCATTTGGATGGAAACATTGCCAAATCATAGACATGTTTGCTACCACCCCCACACCAAGAAGCTGGGTAACGAGAAGTGCAGGATCAGCTGATTTGCCTCTGATAGCCTGCACGCAACCACAGAGGTCACTTCTATTTTTTACACACTTCTACTTAGTGAGTATAACCCTGCAGGGAAACCTGGAAGAATGCATGAAACCTAGTAAGACAACTAGCACAGGCAACAGGACGAACCATTTCTTTCCGTCTGAATGCCTAAATGTGGGCTCTGATCCCTTCTACCAAGTCCTAAGCTTGGGAATAGAGGACAGGGACGGGGGCTCTGTCCTGCGTCATAATGTGCTTGTGAATGGCTACAATTTCAGTGCTAAAGTAAGTGTGCATAATAAAATAGTTGCACCAAATTGAAGAATGTTTCATTGTTTATTTTCATGTTTCAATATATGACACCCTGGGGTGAAAGGATGTCTTTATGCTGGAATATAAAGTCTTTTCATTGCTGAAGTAAGTCCAGGAAAAATAAAATAGCAAGAAAAAGAGAGAAAAACTAAAATGTGTCAGTGATACCAGCAACCATCCCAAATGTGGGCCAGATATTTAAACTCAGTGCATTTTACCTGTTCTCTCAAAATGCCTCCTCCCCTTTTTTTTTTTTTTTGAGACGGAGTTTCGCTCTTGATACCCAGGCTGGAGCGCAATGGCGCGATCTCGGCTCACCGCAATCTCCGCCTCCTGGGTTCAGGCAATTCTCCTGCCTCAGCCTCCTGAGTAGCTGGGATTGCAGGCACGCGCCACCACGCCCAGCTAATTTTTTGTATTTTTTGTAGAGACGGAGTTTCACCATGTTGACCAGGATGGTCTCTATCTCTTGACCTCGTGATCCACCCGCCTCGGCCTCCCAAAGTGCTGGGATAACAGACGTGAGCCACCGCGCCCGGCCAGTCGTCTTTTTAAATAATCTGCTTACAGCAAATGTCTTGGGTCTCCTGGCTTCATTGGAATTGAAAGAAAAAAAAGTGTTACCAAGTTCACTTTTCAACTACAATTTTAACAGCTACGGGACTCATTGAACACCTGCTCATGGGGACAGACCCTCACCACCCGTGATTTGATTTGCACACTGTCCCTAGACACCCTTGGACCCGTGGACTAGAGATACAGGAAGAACTTCTCGGCTACTAATGTGATGACATCATCAAGGAAGCTAGCCTGGGATGCTTCCATCCGTGGACATCTATAATCGGAGGATGGCTGCGCTCTATTTTGAATAAGCTGAGTCATCAGCCTCTTGAGTCCTGGAGCTACCTCAGATGACTCCTGCACGTCTTTGCAATGCCCGCTCCTTAAAACTCTATTGCTTAGGGAACAAACAGCTCAGCGGAGACGCTCGTAAGCCATTCTAGATCAATATCAGTCTCAGCGGCTCGTCCCTCTTTATAGATACATTTTTTATTAAGTCTTCCTGCTCTTGCATTCTTGCTTTGTGTAGAATCATTTCTGTGGTTAATTCAGGAACATTTTATATTTCAAAAGTAATGCAGAAATTATGCATTTTTTCTTTGTCACTTTGATTTACAGTACCTGTGTTTTTCCTGACAATTGCTTCTCAATTTTTAGAGCATCCATTCACTTCTATGATTTTTTTCACTACCCACCACCTCCTCCCTCAGTGAGCACACTGTGAATGTTTTCCCTCTACCAGAAAAACAACTATTTTTTGGTCACTTACAGGTGGATATCTACATACTGGTAAATAGAAATATTCTTCTATTTATTCATTTTTGTTGTTGTTCAAGCAAATGGAAAGGCTCACCTGCAGATGTTTCCCGGGAAGCTTCATTTTTGTGCATATCAACGCTATGTTTAGATTTCTCATTGGCTACTGAGATAGGACGCTGGCAAAACGCTTGCATGTATAGAGCTCACAGTATTTAAGTTGAGAGATTTTAACCCCTCCCAAAATATTAGCTCCCCATGAAGTTACAACTACCAGAGAGGAATATGTATATGGTTCTCAGTGTTTCCCCAAACTCTACAAGGTTTATATAAAAGTCATTTGTAAACTAGTACATTGTTATCGTACACTCACGACGCTTTTAAATCAATAAAACTTCTTGTCCAATTCATATACAAAAGATTTCTGGAGGCCATCATCCTTAGCAAACTAACACAAGAACAGACAACCAAATACTGTGTGCCCTCACTTACAAGTGGGAGCTAAATGATAAGAACTTACAGACGCCAAGAAGAAAACAAAGGACACTGAGGTCTACTTGATGGGGAGGAGCGGAGGGGAGGAGCAGAAAAGGTCACTATCGGGTACTGAGCTGAACATCTGGGTAATGTAACAATATGTACAGCAACCCCCAGCGACACGTGTTCATCTATGTAACAAACCTTCGCGTGTACCCCAGGCCTAAAATAACAATCAAAACAAACAAACAAAATCAAGAGTTCAAAAAAGGAAACAGGAAAAGATAAAGTCGGGGATGAGAATTTAGATACTGCCCCTGAACACTGAAGTGAGGAAAAGTGGAAAAAACCTGACAGCCAACATGGACACAAATGACACGACATGAAAAATCTTCAGGAAATGGAACATATATGTCAATCAGACAGATCCTGAAATAAACATTGATTTTATTCTTCCTATTCCTGTTTCCACAAAAATTTCAGAGGCCAAAGAAATTAGCTGCTAATGCATGTGCAGGGAGAGTATAGGAGGAGATAAATGAGGAGCTCACTCTGAGTTATATAGGGCACGCTGCCGCACCCTCCAGCACCCTCTAGCACCCTGCAGCACCCTCCAGCACCCTCTAGGACCCTGCAGCACCATCCAGCACCCTCTAGGACCCTGCAGCACCCTGCAGCACCCTCCAGCACCCTCTAGGACCCTGCAGCACCCTGCAGCACCCTCTAGCACCCTGCAGCACCCTGCAGCACCCTCTAGCACCCTGCAGCACCCTCCAGCACCCTCTAGCACCCTGCAACACCCTCCAGCACCCTCTAGGACCCTGCAGCACCATCCAGCACCCTCTAGGACCCTGCAGCACCCTGCAGCACCCTCCACCACCGTCAAGTACTCTCTAGCATCCTGCAGTAACCTGTAGCACCTTGCAGCACCCTCCAGCACCCTAGAGCACCCTGCAGCACCCTGTAGCACCATCCAGCACCCTCCACCAGCCTGAAGCACCCTCCAGCAGCCTCCAGCACCCTCCAGCATTCTCCAGCACCCTCCAGCATTCTCCAGCACCTTCCAGCAGCCTACAGCACCCTCCAGCATCATGAAGCACCCTACAGCACCCTACAGCACCCTACAGCACCCTCCAGCACCGTCAAGTACTCTCTACCATCCTGCAGTAACCTGTAGCACCCTGCAGCACCCTCCAGCACCCTAGAGCACCCTGCGGCACCCTGTAGCACCATTCAGTACCCTCCACCAGCCTGCAGCACCCTCCAGCATCCTCCAGCACCCTCCAGCACCCTCTAGCACCCTGCAGCACCCTCCAGCACCCTCTAGCACCCTGCAGCACCCTCCAGCACCCTCTAGGACCCTGCAGCACCATCCAGCACCCTCTAGGACCCTGCAGCACCCTCTAGCACCCTGCAGCACCCTCCAGCACCCTCTAGGACCCTGCAGCACCATCCAGCACCCTCTAGGACCCTGCAGCACCCTCTAGCACCCTGCAGCACCCTCCAGCACCCTGCAGCACCCTGCAGCACCCTCCACCACCGTCAAGTACTCTCTAGCATCCTGCAGTAACCTGTAGCACCTTGCAGCACCCTCCAGCACCCTAGAGCACCCTGCAGCACCCTGTAGCACCATCCAGCACCCTCCACCAGCCTGCAGCACCCTCCAGCATCCTCCAGCACCCTCCAGCATTCTCCAGCACCTTCCAGCATTCTCCAGCACCTTCCAGCAGCCTACAGCACCCTCCAGCATCATGAAGCACCCTACAGCACCCTACAGCACCCTGCAGCACCATCCAGCACCCTCCAGCACCCTGCAGCACCCTCCAGCACCCTCCACCACCGTCAAGTACTCTGTAGCATCCTGCAGTAACCTGTAGCACCCTGCAGCACCTTCCAGCACCCTAGAGCACCCTGCAGCACCCTGTAGCACCATCCAGCACCCTCCACCAGCCTGCAGCACACTCCAGCATCCTCCAGCACCCTCCAGCATTCTCCAGCACCTTCCAGCATTCTCCAGCACCTTCCAGCAGCCTACAGCACCCTCCAGCATCATGCAGCACCCTACAGCACCCTACAGCACCCTGCAGCACCCTGCAGCACCATCCAGCACCCTCTGGGACCCTGCAGCACCATCCACCACCCTGCAGCACCCTCCATCATCCTCCAGCACCCTCCACCACCCTGAAGTACTCTCTAGCATCCTGCAGTAACCTGCGGCACACTGAAGCACCCTCTACCACCCTCGAGCACCCTGCAGCACCCTCCAGCACCCTGCAGCACCCTTCCCCACCCTCTAGCACCCTCCAACACCCATCAGCATCCTGCAGCATCCTCTTCCAGCACCCTGAAGCACCCTCCACCACCCTCCACCACCCGTCACCACCCTCTGGCAGCCGCTCCTTAGTCCCAGCTTTTTGCCTAAGTGTTCAAAACAAAAGCAGTGACCATTCCAAATAATGGTGGTAACATTCCATTATCTTTTATATACACCTACTCTCAGGCCAAGGACAAGTGGTGGCCACCATGCTTTGTAAGAGACTAAGAATAGAAAAATCGATCCCCAAATTGTTTCTAATTTCAAGTGGCTGTTTATCCTCAGATGACTAACAACATCCATGCGTCGTAGATTTATTGTACAGCACTGGTTCCAGGAAGTGTGTGGAAATGTTGTCCTATGATGTTCCCAGCATCTGTTTGTCATTGTCTGGGGCACAACCTCATTAAAAGCCTTCTGCTTCAGTTCTCTGTCACTTGCCTAGAAAGGGACCCTACAAGACTTCCACAAGTTTAGCTTTGCTATATCATTGTCTATTGATGATAAAACTCACCACTTCGCTATTTAAGAAACCAAAAGATACACAGACGAACACAAACATAAGAAGAGTTTACATACGGCCTTGCGGTTTTCTCATATAAAATAGTCCCTTGGTATCCACAGGACCTTGGTTTTAGGACCCCCGCGGATACCAAAATCCAAGGATGTTCAAGTCCCTCATATAAAATGGTGCAATGTTTGCAGGTAACGTGCTCACATCTTCCCCTATACTTTAAGTCACCTCCAGATTACTTATAATACTAATTCTATGTAAATATTTGTTACGCTGTGTTATTTTAAAATTTCCATTATTTTTATTGTTGTATTGTGACTTTTCATTGTTTTGAGGGGGAATGTTTTCGATTTGAGGTTCCTCAAATCCACAGATTTGGAACCACAAATGCAGAGGGTCAACTGTAGTCTCTAAAGTCCCGGACTCCCCCAGATGCATACCTTGGCAGACCCACTTGATGTAATCATTGCTGTCAAACAGGACAGAGGTGGTGTATGGGCCACTGTCCCCTCGAAGGATGCTGGTGTAGGAAGTAAACTTCACTCTCTTCTTCATTTCTAATTGAAACAAGGGCACCTGTCCTTCACCTTCTGCAACCACTACCAACTATTTGGACTCAAGGTTTGCCTGGACAGACACCACCATTTCATCCAATGACAAGACAGTAACTGAGAAATCCTCAGGTTAATAAATCTCTAAAGAGATCACTGGACAAAATCAACTGAGCAAACCATCACTGAACAGCATCCAAGGACTGACTATTACTTCCTAAAGAAAGTGAAACTGACGCAGGTTCTTTCAAAATTAGTGAACATGCACACAAATGTCGTCTCCTATAAAATATGTTTTCTGCATACAAGGAAAATAAGCTTCGGTGTTTTAGAATCCAGCACAGTGGCTGTCATTCATTCAACTGATGTCAATAATGTTTTATAGCCCCAGCGGTGTGAGGAACAAATGATATACTTTAATGAATGCAGTTATGTGTATATTAACTGATTGAATGTCATATAACAGAATTTGACTTTGACGTTTCCAAAAAGAGTTTGAAAGATCACATGATGCATTTGAATCAATTTCAGGTGCAACTAATCAGGCTCCAGAGAAGATCCCGTCAAGTGTTTTTATTACAAAGCCATGCTGAAAGTAACTGAGGAAAGATGCATTATGGGAGACTGGCGTGCTTGAAGGCACAATGACCTTGGGATAATGGAAACAGATTTGCTTCAAGTTCAGAGATGGAGCTGTGATTTAAGAGTTGTTAATAATTAATATAAACCAACAGGAATTGGTGCCTTTCAGCTTGCAAACCAAAAATAAACTATGAGAACCCCCCTACTCACTGCGCTAGCATCTAAGTGAACTTCCTCCTCACCAGGGCACTGTAAAGTGTAAGCTGAAAGACTGTCATGACAGGAAGTGGGGTCCGACATGCCTCACTATGCCCCTCCAGCATTAACATCCACACAATCGTTAAATCTGTTAAGAAACATTTACAATTTATTCTCCGGAAAGCCTGCAACCTGGAGGCTTCATCTGCATGATAAAACCTAAATCTCCACAACCTCCTATCCTACCCAGACATTCCTTTCTACTGATAATAACTCAACAACTCTTTCAAGTAATTGCCAATCAGAATATGCATAAATCTCCCTATGACCTGGGAGCGCCCCCTACCCAGCGATGTCCTGCCCTTCCAGAGGGAACCACGGTAAATCTTACGTGTATTGAGGGATGTCTCGTGTCTTCCTACAATGCATACAAACAAGCTGTACCCCAACTATCTTGGGCACGTGTTGTCAGGACTCCCCGAGGCTGTGTCACAGGTGCATCCCTAACCTTGGCAAAATGAACTTTTTAAATTGAGATCTGTCTCAGCTATTTTGGGTTTACAAGCTCTAATTGTTTAAATTGCTGAAATAGAATTTTCAGGTATCAAATATAATTTGTTCTAGAAAAGTGAACACATGTGATCCTTTGGTCACGGTCTAGCAGCAGGCTGTGCCTGGCACTGATAAGCCCAGTGGAAAGCAAATGGTGTTTGAGGATGTGGTTGATGTGAAAAGCACATAAGAGGAAATGTGTCTAAGCCACTGAATACTTTTCTCAGAGACAGGACAGCCTGGGTACGAAGCAAGCAGCTTCAAGAAGCCCCAGTCCCAGGCAGGAGGGGTCTCCAGCTCTACTTCGCAGGATGTGCTAACTGAGAGAGAAGTCGTCTCCACTGACCAGGGACGCAGACCCCTGGGACACTCACCTGCTGTGGTGACTGAAGAACGTCCAGGGCAGTGGCTGTGGAGACAATGGCCCTTTTGTCTGCTCGATGTGGCTGCAGAGAGAGAGACATGCCAGCCACGAGCTGCACCCCCAGCTCCCAGATGGTGACTCGATCATCCAGGACAATCACCGTCTTCTCAGCCAGGATGGAGTCAGAGAGCAGCGAGAGGACCTGAAAAGTAGGCGAGGAGGCTCACGCATCTCTGCTCCTCATAAGCACCGTGGATCCCTTAACTGAGGCTCCCAGCAGCATAATACTTTCCTACCCGATTCCCACGAGTGCATGCAGCTCAATGCTGTTGTTCAATCACACTTGACAATTATAGGAGTTTTATAAAGATCATCTTGGTTTATTTACGTTCCTCTGATTTATGTCATGATAACAGCAGTGTATTATTCATGAGATTTCCGGGAAAGGCATGGACCATTCCCAGTACCAAAGGTTCCTCCGCTTTTTAGACCATATAGGGAAACTTCCTGATGTAAACATGGCATTTGTAAATTGTCATGGTGCTGGTAGGAGTGCCTTTTAGCATGCTGATGTATTATAATTGGTGCATAATGAGCAGTAAGGACAAACAGAGGTCACATCACTGCCGTCTTGGTTTTGGTGGGATTTGGCCGGCATGTTTAACGCAGCCTGTTGTATCAGCAAGGTCTTCATAACCTGTACCTTGTGCCAACCTCCTATTTCATCCTGTGACTTAGAATGCCTTCACTTCCTGGGAATGCAGCCCAGCCAGTCTCAGCCTCATTTTACCCACCTCCTGTTCAAGAGGGAGTCGTTCTGTTCAAGAGGGAGTTGTTCTGGTTCAAATGCCTCTGACACATCCACCTATTCAATCACCAATCTTTCTATTCGCCAGGCGCAAGGATGCTGTTTACCGTGCACTAGAACCGTTCAAAACCCAGAAGGCAAAGACATTGTCTCTTCCTTTCATCCTGCTTTCCCTCAAGCAGAAGCCACAAGCTCCCAACAGGCTGTTGTAAGATGCAGAGTCTGCATCAGTGGTCCCCAGCTGTGCTACAGACTAGAATCGCCTGGGAGAGCTTCTAAATTACCCAAGACCAGGTTCAGCCCCTAGCAGTGAAGCCAGAATGTCAGAGGGTCAGAGCCAGGAATAGACATGTTTTAGGAGCTCTTGATAATTCCATTTTGCCAAAACAGCTTGGGAACCACTGATTTGAACTAAAGATCAAAACAAACCTAGTTCATTTTGCAACCGAGAACCCCTAATTTTCTAGGAGATAGTTGTTTTATTATTTTATCTTCTTTTCTCCTCTTTCCCTTTTCCCAGCTTCCTACTTAGCCTTTTAGAAATGCAAATATAGTCTTTTACCTCCCCTCATCAGACAATTCTTACAAGGTAAGTTCATTTAACTGTGTGTTCTAAGAGAGATCATTCCTCATGTGTTCCCTGACCTCTCTCCTCACTCAAAGTCCTGCAAAAAGACAACAACTTTAGAAAAAAATTGAGGAAAAGTGATATATGTAAGCTTCTGTTTCTAGTTTAAGAATCAAGACCAAAGGCAGAGCAGTGGACACAGAAACATATAGGACAAGTTCTTGAAGGCTCAGGACCCTGTAATTACAGCCACTTTTCCTGGAATGACATGCTCCTGAGAGGCAGAACAGAGTGGGTTCAGAAGAGGCGTCAGCAAGCTAATGTACACAGACTAGCTCCCAGCTCTCACTAGTTTTTACAAATAAAATTTTATTAGAACACATCCACATCCGTTTCTTTACACATTGTCTGTGGCTGCTTCTATTCTGTCACCACAGAGGTGATAGTTGTGAGAGAGACCATCTGGTCAGTAATACTCTAGAATTACTTTCTGGCCCTCCACTAAAATATTATGCCAAGCATAAGCATTGATACCAAACTGCTTGGGTCCAGATCTCATGGCCTAAACTTTGTGTTCCTTGAATTCTTTGTCTAGAGCATGTGATTATAACAAAATTCACTTTGTACTGATGGAGGCAGAAGACAGAGAAATCCTAGGCAGAGAGGAGCGGGTCCTCAGTGCAACCCCACCTTCAAGCCACAGACAGTTTAAAGCCTGAAGGCCAAGTTACAAGTCAAATCCACGGACCGGATTGAGAACCTGTCTTCCTGTTTGGCATGCTTTCCTTTGATTGATCCCCACCCTTCACCTACTTTACATATACCTACTCTTCCCTAACTGTCTTTACACTCTGTCCACCTTTGACTGGTGCCTTTGTTTTAACCTTTTTTTTGTACACTTGCAAAGAAATCGGCACACATTCCCCTATCCTGTGCCTATAAAAGCCGTGGACTCACACACACTGAGAGAGATAACCTGACTTCAGAAGAGATGACCCAAACTTCCTGTCCCCACCCCTGCTGAGAGCTGTTTCATCACTCAATAAAATTCTCCACCTTCACTACTCTTCAGTTGTCAGTGTGACTTCATTCTTCTTGGACACGGGACAAGAGTTTGGGACCCAGTGAACATGGATACTTAGAAAGCCTGTAACACTGGCTCTTTGCCCTTGCCAGTGGACAGCAGCCGCCCATGCAACAGAAGCAGCAGTGGGAGGGCCTATCTGGCCCCGGAGCCACACCAGTCCCAGAACCACGGGCCAGAGCAGGGCAAGAGGCTGACTGAGCTGCTAACATGCCACTATTTGTCAAGCCACAGGTAGTGGAACTAAAAGTGCTAATTAGCACACTGTAATCCCCTCTGGGGCTTTGGGGTCTTGAGCATCCCTGCCTGAGCTCCGTGGCTTCCCCTGGGGATGACATGCCCTGTCTGGCCACAGGCTCCACATGTAGCTTGCTCCTGTGTCAGCACTCAGAGTGGCCAGCTGGACCCCGCACATGCTCATTGGCTCATGTGTTCCCTCCCACCAGGGGCTGAGCATGGTGGGCTGAGAAGATGGGGTGCCCCCTGCTGAGGGTCCAGCAAAGGGGCCAAGAAAAACCCTGCATCAGTAGGACTGTTGTAAAAATGAAGTTAGTTGATTCTTGCAAAATGTTGTTTGGTGAAGTCCCTGGTATGTCAACAGTTCTTGGGGAAACATTAGCTACTATCATCGATTCCTGTATATTCCATTTCTAACCATGGGCTATTCCCGGTCACCCACTGTCTCTCACAGAGCATCACAATCACCCCCACCCTCAGTTGCTCACTAAGCAGGACTCTGTTCTTTCATACTTCTTAAAATCTAAGCAGCTGCCAAGCTGGGAGATGAGCAGAGTGGCCATTAGCAGCAAACTCTGTCTTCTCCAGTAATGCCATCCACTTAAGTGGCTGTTAGACTTTATAGGATATAAACATGCTCCTCTCTAATTCACTTTCTGTTTACACAACAGAATAGGCACTTTATCCCCTCATTTCAGCTTTTTGCCTCCCTGAAAAATCAGATATTCAGCCCCTGGCGGTTATCTGTTCTCTCATTAGCCCCCATGCTGAGAGATTCATTGTCTCAAAAATGCTTGATTTCTGGAGCTGATAACTATTTCTAAAGTCAAAGCAAAACAACAACAAAAATCACTTATTTATGATAGTGTTTGGAAAGCGTTTACTCTTTTCTTCTTCATCTATCTCTTCCACGGCCCTAGGGTATTTATACCCTGTCTCTCATTATATCCTCTCTGCAATACCGGTTATGGAAGTGCTATCATCAAAGCAAATTTTTGTTGCCGTGATTTGTTTTGTGGCACTGTTAGCAAGCACGAAGCTGCAAGCACATGGTCCCCATCTGGGCCACCTTGTTTCCTGATGGAGTGTTTGGACAAAGTAAACACATGAGAGAAGTTTCTAAAAGGAGCAGCCTAGAAAACAAGCCCAGAGCCCCCCAGTCTTCTCACCCTTGGATTTCATCACCAGCCTCGCCTTGGGGCTAACAAGTCTAACGCCCAGAATGCCAGCTCTCCTGATTTGTCAACAGAAATCTAGCCTTTTATGTGAAATCTTAAAAGGAAATAAACAGCTGAATTTTCTTGCTTAAAAATGTTTTTCAGGCCAAACTAAATATATATAAGGGTCAGTTTTGGCCAAAGGACCAATATATTCAGGAATTTGGGCTTAAAATTTCAAGCTATACCTTTAAGCTTTGGACCCACCAACCACAAGGCATTTATCCAAACTGGATGGGTCACAGCTTTCTAGTCCGTGAAATGTGCCTATTACACTTGCTTTCAATCTACCCGATTCTTTCACAGGGAAGATGGAGGCATTGTTTGCTAACTCAGCAGCGAGGAGACAAAGGAGCTTACTTCCCAAGCCTCTCCTGTGCCACAATTTTGCAAATGCAAAAGACAGTTGGGAGAGTGAGAGTCACCCACCTTTCTGCCAGGGACTGAAGAAGTATTTAACAATTGATTATTAAATCGTTGTTGATGATTTAAAAGGCAAAACAGCCAGGTGCAGTGGTTCACACATCTAATCCCAGCACTTTGGGAGGCAGAGGTGGGCAGATCACCTGAGGTCAGGAGTTTGAGACCGACCTGGCCAACACAGCAAAACCCCATTTCTACTAAAAATACAAAAACATTAGCCAGGTGCAGTGGCACACGCCTGTAGTCCCAGCTACCCAGGAGGCGGAGGCTGCAGTGAGCCAAGATCACATCACTGCACTCCAGCCTGGGCAACACAGCAAGATCCTGTCAAAAAAAAAATTCTGAAAATAAAAATCACTATCTATTGGCTTGAAATGGTTCCAGATTCCAACATCTTCATTCTCTGGGGCCATTTACAGCTCTACAGAAACGTTTTCTCTGAGTTTATGATGCTAACGGTTGACAAAATACACCTCCCTTATCACGATCCTACCCCAGTTTAAGAATTCCTGCTGGGCTGAGTTATCTCAATCAACTGTTCACAGTCACAGACCAGACGCCTTGCTCTACTCTGTTCCCTATTCTCTCTGCTGCACTTGACTAGTCTAAAAATAAATAAATAAACATAAATTGTTGCTGGAGGAGCAAAGTCAGATACAAATGCTAAAAATGCTCAAGATGTATCTTTGGAACTTATTCACATTCCTCGCTTATTCTCTGTCTTGACTTCTTTCTTCTTTTCTTTAATTCTAATCTCCTCCAGCCCCATGTGACAACTTGGATTCTAGCCCTCACTAGTTTTTATAAATAAAGTTTTGTTAGAACACGTAAACATCTCATTTTTTTCCTAACTTTTAAGTTCAGGGTTACGTGTGCAGGATTGTAACATAAGTAAACATGTGTCATAGGGGTTTGTTATACAGATTATTTTATCACCCAGGTACGAAGTCTACTACCAATTAGTTAATTTTCCTGATTCTCTCCCTGCTCTCACTCTCCACCCTCCAATAGGCCCCAGTGTGTGCTGTTCCCCTCTATGTGTCCACAGGTTTTCATCATTTAGCTCCCACGTAAAAGTGAAAAACACACAATAATTGGTTTTCTGTTCTTGTGTTCATTTGCTAAAGATAATGACCTCCAGCTGCATCCATGGTCCTGCAAAGGATGTGATCTCATTCTTTTTCATGGCTGCATCGTATGCCATGGTGTATATGTACCACATTGTCTTTACCCAATCTATCACTGATGGGCATTTAAGTTGACAACTATTCTTTCACGCATCGTCTATGGCTGCTTTCATGTTACAATAGTAGAGGCACTAGTTGTGACACAGACTATTTGAACACTAATATTCTGAAATATTTACCATCTGGGTCTCTATCAAAAAATTACACCAAGCATAAGCTTTGACACGAAACCACTTGGGCCCAAATCTCTTATGACTCATGAACTAAACTCTGGGTGCCTTGCATTCTTTCTCTAGAGAGTGGGATTATAACAGAACTCACCTTACAGGATTGTGGTAAGAATTAGGTTATTTGACTCCTACAAAACGGGACCCTATCTGCCTCTGCTGTTCTGGATTCCATGCTCCCTTGCTCTTTTGTTGAAAATGTACGTGTTTCATGTTAACTATTCTGATACTGCCAACATGTATTCTCACATAGAACAGTTAAACTAAGCACATGGCTGAGAGTGGGACTTTAGAGATAAGCAGAGGAAGCGGTGAAACAATCCACATGTGGACTGATTACAGTTGGAGACACCCTGAGAACCTTAGCATAGCTGCAGATGGCGACTCGCAGAGGTATTTATAGTTACGTGATGTAGGGGTTAGCTTACATATGCATATTTCCTTGCCATCAGCTACAAGGGCCTAAAAGAAACAACATCTGGCAACAAAGCACAAACCCAGTTCCCAGATCCTGGTTTCTGATATTCACCAGTAGAAGAAACCAGGGCTCCTAGGAGAAACGGACGAGCCTAAGATGGGACAGGAAATACGCAAGCAGAACATTTATCTTGTACTATAAAGTCAGAATGTGTTCAAAAAAACACATCAATGGAAATATGTGCAAGGGAGACAGGCTGAGTGAAAGAGCTCCCTGTGGCCAAAGCTGCAATCATTTAAGAAAAGAAATATTGACCAACAAAATAAACGCATCTTGTGTTATAACTCAAAGCATATGCTAGATATCCATGGGTCTATACTGATATAAATGAATGATTGAATAAACAAGTAAATGACGGAAAAGAGACAAAATGTACCTAGGAAGGAATTTCAAGTAATTTATGCATATATTCTGACCTTGAAGAAGGAGTTCATACCACCTAACCCCTCCCCACCAAAAAACGTGGGCTGTGCACTTTGAGTTCCTTTCATAGAGTATAGTATGCAAAGGGGAAAAAAGAGTCACTTTAGAGTGGGGACACTTGAGAAACACCATCTCAGCCAGCAAGGGGGTTACTGCCAACATCAACAGTGATAAATCATGTACCCCCAGTATGATGCCATGAAAATGACACTTTACTTTTGAGGAACTCTCCCGAAAGCCCACAACTCTAGTGAAACATGAGAGCACACACATGCATGTATACACACACGCACACAGACTGGCACACCTACCCGGCAAATTCCAATAGAAAGACCTTGCAGAAAATGCTTGGTCAGTACCATGCAGAACTGTGATGTCATCAAAGAGGTAAGTTACAAATGACCACAGACAGGAAGAGCCCAAGGAGACGTAGACACTAAACTTAATGCGAGAATCAGAGCAGTTCTGGTTTCACAAAATCTCATTGTAGGTTAATCTCTTAAGCAGGTTAATAAGTAAATAAGTTTGTGTCCATTATTTATATGCATCATTTTGTGTAATGTCAACAACCACACTCTCCAGTCAGTAATAAGATTATTCCTATTTTTCAATAAAAATTCTGAGGCTCGGAGAATTTTGCCTCTGTGTTGTTTCTGCGGTTGCATCTCAAGATCTCATTATTTCCCCAAAGGTTTCCAACAACCATGAATTTGCTATTGTGAGTAGGAAGAAAATGAAGAGCAAAGTGGACAGGATTGTGGACTTCGCCTCCCGCACCCCCGCTGTCTTTAGTTTATACACCTCTCCCTCCGCTTATCTTTCAGTTTTATTTCACCTCTTTATCTGCTTATCTCTGAAGTCCCACTCTCAGCCGTTTGTTTAGTTTAATTGTTCCTCTCAGTTTTAAAACTACATTTTGTTTTACCTAATGTAAAAAGTACACAGGATAATAAAAAATCCTCAATAATTATCAACGTGGGCTCATTAATTATGTGTGTATATGAATTTATGAATCCCTAGAACAGAAACATGAAGAGCTAATTTTATTCCCAATTCGTAAATGTGGAAACCAATGAATGTGGAGTTGAAGTGCTCATCTAGGCTCATGGAGCTGCAAATGGAAGAACCAAAATAAAGCCCCAGACGGGCCAACCCCAGCGTCCACTTCCCACCTTGGAAGACACTCAGGAAACCTGTGTTGACTTTTGCAAGTGGCAAACAAATGGCTAATCTAAGAGAAACACAGTTGGGAAATGGGGAATGAAAGGTAACCTTCAAGCGCTTCCTCAATGCCAGGCCTGTGCTCCAGGTCTCTGAGGGAGCTGCCTAATCAGCAGGTTAAGAATTAGATCAGTTTACCTCCGTTATTTACATGCATCATTTTGTGTAATGTCAACAACACTCTCAGGTCAGTAATAAGATTACTCCTATTTTTCAATAAGAAATCTGAGGCTCGGAGATTTCAGTAATTTTTCTCAAGTCAAATTGCGAGTGATGGATAGAGTCTGACTCCCCAGCCCCTGTCCTCACCAACATTCTCTGGCCTCTCTCACTGCTAGAGGGTGGCATAATCCAATCCATCTGACCCCCAATCCCAGACATTGTCATGCACGGTGAGTTGCTTCCCTGGGGCCTAGACCCTGAGGGTTGGTTTAACCACCTTTACAAAGATTTCCAGGCTCCAGGAGCAACAGAGCTACAGTCCTCTCTCCACTTCCTCACCTTGTGCTGAAGGCCACAGAGATCCTGCAGCCCTTGATCCGGCTCAGCTCCCTGTCCCTCAATCTGCAGAGGGAGTCTGCGTACTCCAATGGTGACCTTGAACTGAGAAGATGGGTAATTCTGGGTGTGATGTCCACAATCCTGTCCACTTCGCTCTTCATTTTCTTCCCACTCACAAAAATAAATTCATGGGTGTTGGAAACTTTTGGGAAGGGAATGAGATCTTGAGATGCATCCACAGAAACAACACATAAGCCAAAACCCACAGTGAGATTTTATGAAACCAGAACTGCTCTGATTCACTAGACACCAAACAGCCAGACCAACATGACTTTTATCTAACATGAATTTTTAAAGCATTTAGTACTAATCAATGATGACTAGCAAAACTGTAAGCATAATTTTATGGAATCACATAATCTTTTGTGTGTGTGTGTGTGTGTGTGTGTGTGAATGAGTGTGTGTTCCTTACCAGATGTATTCAATCCTCCATGAATCAAATCTCGGGTGCATCAAACTTGATGCTTGAGCCATTTTTCACAATATATATATGTCGACCATATGGTACTAAAAAACAGTTTTATGTCAGCCATAAACAGGAAGCTTGAAAATCACTAAACAGTAGGATTTCCTGGCAGATTAAAATTCTAAAAGGCAACGTGTTCAACAAAGGCTTTGAAAATGAGAGAGCATTTTTTTTTTTTACTCATTGAAACTGTAATTTGCAGAATAAAAGTGATGAAGAGCATTTTCCTTATGGTCTTTGTCTTCAGGCCTCTGAGGGAGCTGCCTAATTAGCAGATTAAGAATTAGATAAGGTAAGGCCCGACTGTATCTCACAAGTTCCTGTTGAGGAAATAAGAAATTTTATAACCTTCTCTCCTAAGCCTTCAGAAAATGTCACATCTATGTACGTGGGAGAAAGAAAATGAACAAATCTAACTTCCTAAGACAAAAGTGCAATGTCTCATACTGTCCAAAGCAATTTACGGATTCAATGCTATTCCTATCTACCAATGACATTCTTTACAGAACTAGAAAAAGCTCTTTTAAGATTCACATGGAACCAACTAAAAATAAAAAGAAAAAAAAACGAAAACCCAGAATAGCCAAGGCAATTGTAAGCAAAAAGAACAAAGTTGGAGGCATATGTTACCTGACTTTAAACTGTACTATAAGACTACAATAACAAAACAGCATGGTACTGGCACAAACAAACACATAGGCCAATAGAACAGAATAGAGAGCCCAGAAATAAGGCCTCACACCTACAACCATCTGATCTTTGACAAAGTCAACAAAAATAAGCAATGGGGAAAGCCCTCCCTTTTCAATAAATGGTGCTGAGATAACTGGCTAGCTATATGCAGAAAATTGAAACTGGACCCCTTCCTTACACCACATAAAAAATCCACTCATGATAGATTAAGGACTTAAATCTAAAACTCAAAACTGTAAAAACCCTGGAAGCCTAGGCAGCACCATTCCAGACACAGGAACTGGCAAAGATATCATAAAAAAGACAGGTAAGCAATTGTGACAAAAACAAAAATTGACAAATGGGACCTAATTAAACTGAAGAGCTTCTGCACAGCAAAAGAAACTATCAACAGAGTAAACAGACGACATACACAATGGGAGAAAATATTTGCAAACTATGCATCTGACAAAGATCTAATATCCAGCATCTACAAGGAACTTAAACAAATTTACAAGAAAAAAAAGTGGGCCAAGGACATGAACAGGTAGCGTTCAGAAGACGTACATGCAGCCAACAAGCACATGCAAAAAAGCTCAACATCACTGATCATTAGAGAAATGCAAATCAAAACCACAGTAGATACCATGTCACACCAGTCAGAATGGTCAATGACTATTACTGAAAAGTCAAAAACAACAGATGCTGGTGAGGTTACAGAGAAAAGGGAAGGCTTATACACTGCTCTTGGGAGCATAAATTAGTTCAACCATCGTGGAAAGCAGCGTGGCTATTCCTCAAAGAGCTGAAAACAGAACTACCATTTGACCCAGCAATTCCATTACGAGGTATATACTCAAAGGGATATAAATCATTCTACCATAAAGATACGTATGTTTATTGCAGCACTATTCATAATAGCAAAGACATAGAGTCAACCTAAATGCCCATGAATAGCAGACTGAGTAAGGAAAATGTTTACATACACATCATGGAATACTATGCAGCCATTAAAAAAGAACAAGATAATTTCCTTTGAAGGAACATGGGTGGAGCTGGAGGCCATTATTCTTAGAAAACTAACACAGGAACAGAAAACCAAATACCACATGTTCTTACTTATAAATGGAAACTAAATAATAAGAATGTGTGGAGAAAGAGACAGGAACAACAGGCACTGGGGTCGACTGAGGGTGGGAGGAGGGAGAGGAGCAGAAAAAATAACTATTGGGTACTAGGCTTAGTATCTGGGTGATGAAATAATCTGTACGACAAACTCCCATGACATGAGTTTACTGATATAACAAACCTGCACATGTACCCCTGAAAACTAAGTTTTTTTTTTAAGTTGCCATGTCCAAGCAATGTTATTTCCAGAGTCATGAGCCAAAATGGATCCCATATTATCATTCTCTAGATGAAGAAGATACTGCCCAGAGACAGGACCAACATGGCTCAGGACTACCCGTCCACTTATAGAGCCCACAGCCTGTGTGGGCCACCCAGAGGGCCCTCATGGCCACAGACGTACAGTTATTCCGGATCTCTCTCTCTCTCACACACAGACTTCTGTGCTCAGCTCTGGTTTCTCGCTGAGCTGCAGACCTACTGACTGCCCTGACATTTTTAGGAGACTGTCTCAAATAAGCAGCAAACCCCAAACTTCCCACACAAAATAATGATACCTAATTCCCATCCCACTGGCATTTCCTCGCTCAGTGATTGGCACCTTCATATGTTCCACTGTACAAGCCAGAAGTTGGAGGTTGTCCCTAATGCCTTTATCTTCCCCACTGTTCACATCCAGTCTAGCACCAATATCCTTGATTTTGCCTCCCAAATAGCTCTTCCACCTGTCAATAAAGTGTTGCTTTGGGACAGCATATTAGCTGGAAACAAGCAACTGCCTAGTTGAAATCTTATTGCAGTTATCTAACTGCCATAGTAAAAGAAAATTTAATGCAGAATTAGATTTAGCATTTTTCCTCCTGAATTATCACCTTGCAATTAATCTGTGTCCAATCTGAGTAAACAACTCTTTTGAAGATCACTTTAGGAAGGAGAATTATTAAATTGATATATTATTTTAATGTTTAAATAGTATAGATGTGTTGAATTCAATTAACAAAGTAAATATTGTCAGTAGATATTTGACTATTTAGCATAAATCTCTAAAAGTTTAATGAAGTTAGTTACTAACATATTGAGGAATCTTTTAATTGAGAAAATGAAAATTATTTTATTTTCAGCATCAGTCTGGTCAACTAATAATGATGGCTTGTTTTTAAAGCCTGGACTAAAAACCAAAAAATTTCTAAAATACAACACCCTAACGTGGTAGAGAACCCGTGTAATGACAGATTCATTCTGATGAACACATTAGTTACCAAGAGCAAACATGTTAACTACCCACCCTCAAAAAAACAAACAAAAAAACGCAAATCTTAAACACCTTTTATTTCCAAATGTGAAATTAGACTTAGTCTGTTTGGTCTGCTGTAAGAAAAATATCATAGGCTGGGTGGTTTACAAACAGCGTAAACTTATTTCTTGCAGTTCTGAAGGCTGGAATATCCGAGATCAAGGTTCAAGCACATCTCATGTCAGTGAGGGTCTGCTGCCCCATTCACAGATGGCACCTTCTCTGTGTGGCTTCAAATGACAGAGGGTAAATAAGCTCTCTGGGGCCTCCCTTTATGAGGGCATGAATCTCATTCATGAGGGCACCACCCTTGTGACCTCACCGCCTCCCAATGACCCCACCTCCTCATACCACCAGCTTGGGGCTTTAGATTTCAGCATATGAATTTTGGGGAATGCAAATACTCATTCAGCCTATGACAGGTATCTATTACTCATAAGCACCCCAAAGTGCTTTGCTTCAGATTTGAATATCTCGTAGGAGGTGCTGTCTGTAACACCTATATTTATTATCACAATGTGAGCCTGGTTTTCTCCCTCTTATGGGAGGAAACTATGTCATCAACCAAAGTTGATGACAAACTTAGAAGGCACAGGTTTGTGGGATGAACATTCCTAGTCACTACAGCTGATCTCAAGGTTAAAGCAGATATTCCACCTCTTCCACTACCCCTTCTAAATTTCCATTGTTCCCACTATCACCTTTTAAATATGCTCTTCAATCAGCTTATCATCAAAGTAATGGATCAAAACGATGTTCTTTGATATGCCTACACAGTCCAATTATCTTATGAAGATGTTATGAGAAAGGGCAGAAAAGATGACAGAGCCCTGAGTGAAAACCGTAAATGTATATTATTGTCTCTTCCACATGATTGCAATCTGTCTCTGAACCTCTTTCTGATTCGGTCTGTAAATAATGTATTAAACAGATTAGTTCCCCATACAATGCCCAATATATCTGAGGCAATGCTCATCTGTTCCAGCAAATAGACCTGGAACTGCAGCTGTGATTGGTGCTACAATTTGACTGACCTTGTCTGGTCACTGGCCATCCATTATCTGTGCCCATCTATTTTTCCTGGGGGCTGTATTGGAGAATGAAATGGAAGTATGACAAGGTCCTGCAATTGCTGCTCTCTGCTTGGGATAATCTTCTTCCAGGCCTTCCTCTAATGGGAGTCTTACCGTTTGCATTAGAAGTGAGTATTAACACTGGCTCATTCTATGACTACATTTATATGCCCCAACACACACACATATACTTTACTATTTTCTAAAATAACTGATATTTTTTTCAGATAATCTGTTTGTCTCCACTCACCACATACTTTGTTCTTGCTGGTGATGGGTTTAGGAATGGGGATACGACATAATTCAGTCTAGTAATCATGATGTTTCTGGAAAAGTTTTGCTAGCTTTAAAAAAGACACGACTATGGTTTTCCCCTTTTCCATTTGAGTGTCATATCACATACAGTTGCTGGAATTGCTGCAGCCCGAGGAACAAGCTGAAAAGGGGAAGAAACAGCGACAGCAGGAAGTAAAGAATCTGTCTTTTAACAACATCACGGAATCATAGAATTAATCAAACCTGGAAGAGGCCCCTAGAGTATTTCTTATCAGTTGAAGCAATATAATTTTTCCTATTTTGTTACAGTCATTTTGAGTCAGAGTTTTCTGTTACTTGCAGCCAAAAGCATCACAAATGATATAAGACCCCAGCTCAGATGCCACTGCTCAGACGTGTTCCTTGAAACTGTCAAAGCCAAGACTGTCCTCCAGTTCAAACTTCTTACTGCCATCCTATTGCTACTTTTTGTCATTTTAGTAGCATTTGTCACAATCTAAAACATGCTTATATTCCATTGTTTTACTTTCTCAGAAGCCCCATTCACTCTTATGAGAATGAGAATCTTGTCTTACTGCTGTAGGTCCAGCCAGTAGTGCAGTACCTGGTTCAGAAGGCTCTCCATAGCTCTCCATAGCTCTAAGTTGCTGTGTTTTCGTTTTTGTTGTTGTTTTTGAGATAGAGTCTGGCTCTGTCACCAGGCTGAAGTGCAGTGGTGCAATCTAAGCTCACTGCAACCTCCACCTCCTGGGTTCAAGTGATTCCCCTGCCTCAGCCTCCTGAGTAGCTGGGACTACAGGCATGTGCCACCATGCCTGGCTGATTTTTTGAATTTTGATATAGACGAAGCTTCACCATGTTGGCCAGAATGGCCTTGATCTCCTGACCTTGTGATTCACCTGCCTCAGCCTCTCACAGTGCTGGGATTACAGGTGTGAGCCACTGTGCCCAGCCTGCTACAGCTGTTTCCTCCAACCTTGTTTCATTCTGTGCCCTGGGAATAAAGATTGATGAGGAAAGGAGAGGAAGTTGTCTTGTTTTCTTCACTGAAAAGAAAGAGGGTCCTTTCAAATCATGCCAGGAAGCACATCAGGAGAAGGCGGGAAATGAAAACCTAGAAAGGCTGGACAGAAAGCTGATAAATATTAGACTTTGGGGCCAAAGGAGCACATTTTGCTTTCTGATATGGAAATGAGACCTAATTGTATCACACTGAAAATTAAATATGTATGCAGTGGAGAGGATGGGAAGAAAATAGAAAGACACATAGAAAAAATGTCAGAGTCAGAAGCCACCATCAAGCTACATGCTAACTCTAAAGCTTCCTGACTTCCAGGAGGGTCAAGGAAAAACATTCTAATGTTGTAAGAAAAGAACTGAAGGCAATGTGAGCACGGACAGAGAAGAAGGATGGGTCATGCCTTTCTACTTCTTAAACACTGTGGGATGGTCCACACATAGTATGTTTAGAAAGCCTTTTTTGGAGATTAATAATTTTCATGATAAATTGTACAGCTACATTACTTTCCAGGGCAATAGTGGAAACTAGAAACTCTTGGGAGAAAAGTCTCTTTTCATCTAGGGATCCCATAAGAACATTCATTGCTTTGTTTTCTATTTAGAAGAGAATAATTTAATCCATGTGGTCACCTCCTTCTACCTCGAGTTTGCTGCCGAGTTAATCGGTCTCAATGGAAGGAAGCCTGACCATGACTTATAATCCATTTTCATGATTCCAGTCTCAATCTGAGAGTCTATGTATAAGGAATCTATGAATCTATGCATAAAAGAAGAAAAAGAAGAAAAGCTATAGACTCAAATGGCATGTTTTCCACCCATACACAAGAAATGGCACAAATCAATAGGAACTCATGTGAACCACATAAAAATAAACTTAATAACCAGTTTTCATTAGAATCAAATATTTAATATTTATCACAGAGTTTTGAAAAGCAATTGCTTAGTCTTCATACTTAGGGATTACCCACATATATTTTTGGTTTTGTCTTAAATTCAAGTAACCTCTGGAAATAGAGTAAGGGTAATACTTGCTACTCTACATGTAATATTTACTATGTACTGGGTATAGTTCTCAGAGCTTGATCCATCGAATCAAGTGTTTACTATGCACTGGGCATGGTTCTCAGAGATTGAGCCATTGAAGCAAGCATTTACTACACACTGGATGTAGTTTTCAGAGCTTGATCCATTGAATCAAGCTCTATAGTTTATCCATACTATATGCGTTGAATCCTCACAATAATTTTGTGAGGTAAGTACTCTTGTTTTTATACTGTAATGAAACAAATTACATTCGGCCAAGGGTACGGAGCTAGTAAGAGACAACTAGGTATTATACCCATGACATCTGAATGCAAAATTATGTTCTTCTTATCAAAAAAAATTTATTTTTTTAATTGACAAATAAAATGTATATATATTTATGGCATATAACATGATATTTTGAAATATGTTTATTATTGTGTGATGAAATCAAGGCAATTAATATATACATTACCTCACATATTTTTTTTTTTTGTTGAGAGCACTTAAAAATCTACTCTTTCAGCAATGTTCAAGTACATTATACATTGTAGTCAACTGTTGTCACCATGTCATACAATAGATCTCTTCAACAAATTCCTCCTTTGTAACTGAAACGTATTTTTTGATGAAGATTTCTCCAATCATACCCCTATTCCTCACCCCAGCCCCTGATAACCACCATTCTATTCTCTGCTTCTCAGTTCAGCTTACTTAGATTCCACATGTAAGTGAGATTATGCAGCATTTGCCTTTTTGGCCTGGCTAACTCGATTTAACATAATGTTGTCCCAGGTCATCAGCTCGTTGCAAATGGCAAGACTTTCTACATTTTAAACACTGAATAGTACTTCATCATGCATATATGCCACCTTTTCATTATTCATTCATCCACTGATGGATGGGTCGGTTGATTCCATGTCTTGTTTACTGTAAGTAATTTTTCAATAAACATGAGAATCCACATATCTCTTCAACATACTGATTTCAATTTCTTTGTATATGTACCTAGTAGTTGGGTTGCTAGATCACATGGTAGTTCTATTTTTAGTTTTTTGGGTACTCTTCAAACTGTTTTTCATCATAGCTCTACTAATTTACACTGCCACCAATAGTGTACAAAGGTCTTTTTTTCACATCCTCACCAACACTTGTTACAGTTCATCTTTTTATAATATCCACTCTAACAGGTGTAAAGTAATACCTCACTGAGGTTTTAATTTGCATTTCCCTGATGATTAGTGATGCTGAACACTTTTTCATATACCTGTTATCTATTTGCACATCTTCTTTGAAGAATTGCCTATTCAGGTTTTATTTCTCCTAATTTTAAACCAGATTGTCTTTTTGCTATTGAGTTATTTGATTTCCTTATATATTTTGGATATTAACTTTTTATTGGATCTATGCTTTGCAAATGTTTTCTCCTAATCTATATGTTGTCTCTTAATTCTGTTGAATTTGTCTTTTGCTGGAATAAATAACCTTGGAAAGAAAAGGGAATCCTTGTATACCGTTTGTGGGAATGTGAATTAGATATTATAGAAAATAGTATGGAGGTTCCTCCCAAATTATCTGCACTGCCATGTTCATGGAGCACTGTTTACAGCAGCCAAGATACAGAATTGACGTGGGTGCCCATCAACAGATGAATGGATAAGAAAAATGTGGTATACACACAGCCTTAAAAAAGAAGAAAATTACGTCATTTATGACAACGTAGGTGAAACTTGGGGGCATTATGTTAAGTGAAATAAGCCAGACACAGAAAGACAAATAGTGCATTATCTCACTTAGACGTGGAGTCTACAAATGTGGAACTCTTGGAGGTAGAGAGTGGAATGGTAGTTTCCAGAGAATGGAGGAACAGGGTGGGGAAAGGAAAGATGTTGCTGAAAGGATGCAAACTTTCATTTAGTCAGGAAAAATAAGTTTTAGAGATCGATAGTACAGCATGATGACTACAGTTAATAATAACATAGCGTGTATTACAAATTGCTGAAAGAGTAGATTTTAAATGCGCTCAACACAAAAGAATAGGTATGTGAGGTGATGGATGTGCTGAGTAGCTTGCCTGAATCAATCCTCAGTGTATACATATATCAAAAGATCACACTGTACTATATATAATGTATGTATATACACACAACACACAGAGAGATATACAATTATTACTTGTCAATTAAAAATAAAATTTAAAATTCGATCCATTAAAACACAAAACCACGCTTGTTGCTTGTTTGCTTATATGGCAAAGCGGCTGTAGAAAGCACCGAGAATAGGCCGGGAGCTGTGACTCACACCTGTAACCCCAGCACTTTGGGAGGCAGAGAGGCAGGTGGGTCACCTGAGGTCAGGAGCTTGAGAGCAGCCTGACCAACATGGAGAAACCCCATCTCTACTAAAAATACAAAATTAGCCAAGCGTGGTAGCTCACGCCTGTAATCCCAGCTACTCAAGAGGCTGAGGCAGGAGAATCACTTGAATCTGGGAGGTGGAGGTTGTGGTGAGCCGAGATTGTGCCATTGTACTCCAGCCTGGGCAATAAGAGTGAAACGCCATCTCAAAAAGAAAAAGAAAAAGAAAGCACTGAGAATACAAAGTAAATAAAGATACATTCTTGCCCTAAAAACATCCAGTCTAGCAGAGGAAAGAGATATATACAAAATACAGAATTCTTAGTAGACAAATTGGGGTTCCATACTGGCAAATAAAAATTAAAAATAAGAAAATTATATTTACATTTTTCCTAGTGCAAAAAGAAATACAGACTTCCCTTTTTCTTAAAGCATTTACAATAAAAACTTGTAATTTTGAATTTTCTCTCTTCTCCTTTGAGATGCATATGAATTTATTCAAAATCTAGGTAAGACTTTTGCCAACTTTACATCCCAGGCATGTCTTTCTCAAGGACCTGAGAGCCATCACTGCGTAATATAAGAAAGCCAGCACCCCTCTCTCCCAGTTTCCACTGGAGGGTCGCAGCCTAACTTCAGTAGACACCTAGTCCAAGCTGCAAACTATCTGTAATAGGAAAAATGTATTTTGCCTTTAGATAAAGACAATCAGCAAATATAGGAGGCTACCTGAATTACTAGGTGAATTTAGGATGAACTACCTGTGACCAGAGATTCTGTTAAATCTTACTTGAGGACCAATTATTATTTATCTTGACAAAGCGTGTGCAATAGGCTGTATCTGCTTGGCTGTACAAAGGGGTGAGATTTCTTGCCATATTTGCCGTCTCTTAGCAGATTACCTGTAATGAGCATCGCAGTCTGGTTTAATGCTTATTGATAGTAAAAGTATTTTCTTTCTCTTCCAATTCTGTGGATGGGTTTTCTGGGTTAGCAGGAGATTTCGTTTTTAATTATATTTTCCCAACAGTTCTCTCGGGGATCTGGGAGACAAACATATTACTGGCTGCTTTCATCTTAGAACTACAAAAAGCGACTGCTGCTCACTTTAATTTGGGATATGCAGAAAGCTTCACAACAGGCTTCCCTGACACCCTGCCCTCATCGGAACTGTCACACCCCCACTAGAGGGCAAGAGGGCAGAGCGCAGTGTTTTTGGATTCCGTTTGATGACTACCTCTATGAGAAAACCAGAAAGTATCGATCTTCTTTCCTAGGGAAACACCCCTGCCCAAAATATATCCAAGAATGCCTTACTCTATAGACAAATATATTCCACAAAAATTATTTCTTTTTGTATTAGTCCATTTTCACACTGCTGATAAAGACATATGCGAGACTGGGAAGAAAAAGAAGTTTTATTGGATTCACAGTTCCACATGGCTGAGGAGGCCTCAGAATCATGACAGGAGGCGAAAGGTACCTCTTACATGGCAGCGGCAAGAAAAAATGAGGACGATGCAAAAGCGGAAACCCCGATAAAACCATCAGATCTCATGAGACTTATTCACTACCCCAAGAACATTATGGGGGGAACCGCCCCCATGATTCAAATGATCTCCCACCAGGTCCCTCCCACAACACGTGGGAATTATGGGAGTACAATTCAACATGAGATTTGGGTGGGGACACAGCCAACCCACAACATTTTTCAAAATTCCAGGCATCCTAGTCCCAGGATGATTGGTACCAAGTTTAGCATCTGCTTATTTGTATGATGTCTTCATTTCACCATTTTATCCCTTGACTTGGGAGATTTGAAAAGTACCACCAACCTTTGTTAGCTGAGGAAAACATCCAAGCATTTCATACTCATCAAATGCTGCCCCAGAAGGGATTGGAGCTGATTAGCTGGTGAAAGCCCAGCATATGGTGCTGCCCAGCTTCTGGCTCCAGCTCTAATTGCAGTCCTGGAACCTGCTGGAGAGAAGTTCTGTTTGTTAGGTGCCATTAGCACAGATGCTGGGGCCATGAGTTTAGATGCTTGGGTTTACATGCAAATTAATCACATAAAAGAAAAACATTTTGGCAGGATAAACAGATTTTCAAGGGGGAAATAAGAAAGAGAGAGGTCTGCAGAGCCTTCCAAACTTCTTTGGAAATTATTTAGGGAAGTTTCTATCAGGAATAAAGAAACTTGCAAACATATTGTTTAAAAATAGGTGTCATAAACTCAAGGCATAAAGCACCAAACACTGAAAGTTTATTTCTGTGGTTTCAGTGACAGGGGAACAAGGTAAAACAGACGGTGGCCTCTAAACCACCTGCCCCACAAACAGAAAATGGAAAGTAGGGACTTAGAATGACCTAAGCCCACCAGATCTGGCAAACAAAAATATGTTTCCTGTTGCCAAAAGAAGACTGGACTTGCAAACTCACACTCATAGTATGTGATTCTCAAGGGACCCAGGCATTCAAGATCTAGCCAAGCCACGTGTTTGATGAGAAAATACTTGGTGCACAAGTGATGTGTTTAGCTTTACGAAGGGGTTGTTGGACTCTGACTTGGGTCCACTAAGGTTAGTGGTGGATGGAATCTCTGCCTATTCCAGCCTTTCTCTGAGCTGCCTTAAAATTCTAACTGCAAGCACTGAACCTACCCACAGAAATGATGCTCAATTAAGAACTATCGGTGCATAGGCTGTATACACAATTCCCGCTCCCCGCACTCATGTTGCCGTGGTGAAATTACACCAGTTGCTTACAGGTATATACATCATTATCCTCTTATCTTGTGCATCCATAATATAACTCTATCTACAGACAGATGATTTATTCACAAAGTCTTATGACTCCTAAACAGAAGTGGCACTTTATCATGTACTGTTATGACTAGGTAAGCAAGGAAAAAAAATCCTTAAATGGCCCAGAGAAGTGATATGGCATCGCATCTGGTGTAATATACCCGGGGAGGCTGAGAGCCAGGAAAACTGGAATGAGCATATTTAACTCAAAAGAGGCAGCCACCTCTACCTGAGACCTGAGTATGCCCTGTGGGAATGCTGGTTGTCCTACAGCATTCGATAGGTCAAGAAAAGCAGGAAATCAAGGTATCAGGTGAAATCTATCCATTTTCTTTCTTTTCAAATTTTACTTTAAGTTCCGGGATACAAGTGCAGCATGTGCAGGTTTGTCACATAGATAACGTGTGCCATGGTAGTTTGCCACACCCATCAAACCGTCATTTAGGTTTTAAGCCCTGCATGCATTAGATGTTTGTCCTAATGCTCAACATGACCCACTAGCAGGGAATCCATAAAGTAGTGTGCTATTCAAACGAGGCCAGTGTTAGAACTGTATTTGTCTCAAGAGCTGGCATTTTATGGTCTCTGACATAATGCTGTCCTTGACAGTGGGATTCTGATGCGAGGAAAAAGAAGCTGAGGTGGCTTTATGTATTTTGTGTTTGTTTGCTTGTATGTTTGTTTTCAATGTGTAAAACCATCTGCTACAAATTTGTGCCTCATTATCACCATGTTCTGGTTGTTACTACCTTTCAGTCTCCCTACAGACTCTCATGTAAATAAGATGTAGATTTCACCACATTCATCAGTGAAAAAATCAATTCATAGGGTCTTCTGAAGAGCTAGATCCTGAGAAAGAATCTGGGCTCGGGTGAGAGGTGTGCTAGGATTGATTAGTAATGTCTTCCTCGGGCAGGTGCAAAGGCTCTTTGCCAGGCATGTCTATCTCTGCCATTCTGGGCTATAAATCCAAGTCCAAAGCCCTCAGGAGATTCTGAAGTTTTCTGTATCCCACTCTGCACACTGTGTTCCAATCACCAATGTTACATACTATTTAGAAAACAGTGAAAGTTTATTTCTGTGGTTTCAGTGACAGGGGAACAAGGTAAAACAGACGGTGGCCTCTAAACCACCTGCCCCACAAACAGAAAATGGAAAGTAGGGACTTAGAATGACCTAAGCCCACCAGATTTAGAAAACAGTGACTTAGAGGATTTGTTTCTGGAAAACTCTGCATGGCCAGTTAAAATGGCTCTGTTGAAATCCTATGTAGATTATTCATAAATGTCATTTGACAATGCCACTGAAGGTGTCTATGTATGGTGTGTCATGACTGAATCGGACCCCAGAACAGCAGTGATGCCTACTCACCGATATTTTTACTATAACCTAATGGAGAGCCTAAGACAAAATTATCGGCCCTAAATACCAGCAAGTAACTCTCAAAATGCAACAGGCTTGTTTTAACCACCATTAGCTGCAGAAGCCTCTTTTTTTTTCTTTTGTAAACTGAATGAGTTGTCTGACCCTTCCTTCTCTCACAGTGAGATATAATGCAAAATTACAGTAATCATTTTCAATATACAGACACGCATTCCTAGCAGTTCCCAGAGGAGCTTATCAAAGTACACTACAAAACCCTGCCTTCCACAAAAGAGTTCCACGTTCAATGAAATGCTGCACAATGAGGAGATACGGTTACTGTCCAAGGGCCCAGAACAGCCCGCAGAAAATATAAAGGTAGACATTTCCTCAGAAACTGGAGTCAAGGCTTTTTAGTTTCGAGGTTGATGCTTGAGGACTCTGTAGGCCAATCTGCTCACACAGCATGGACACAGTCACCTCCTTTGCAGGGGTCTCAGAATTAGACTGTGGCCATCTGCTTGCTGCCTGGTGCTGAAGTCACACCTGCTTGCTTCTTAACGTCTCTCACATGTCACAATAATCATCAAAATTTAAACAAAAGGAAAAGCAAGCATTGAGATAATCTGACATTCTTCATATAATTTTCTATATCTTATCTTGGTGCTTTTCAAACTTCAGGCATTTTATGTATCATACCCAAGACTTTCGCCATGTCGATGTATCATCTATAAATTACTGATTTAATATTCTAAAATCTAACAGTTCTTCTTTTCTTTTTTTCAGATGAAGTCGCCTGGGCTGGAGTGCAGTGGCGCAATTTCAGCTCACTGCAACCTCCGCCTCCTGGATTCAAGCAATTCTCCTGCCTCAGCCTCCCAAGTAGCTGGCATTACAGGCACCTGCAACCATGCCCAGCTAATTTTTGTATTTTTAGTAAAGATGGGGTTTCACCATGTTGGCCAGGCTGGTCTTGAACTCCTGACTTCAAATGATCTACCCACCTCAGCCTCCCAAAGTGCTGGGATTATAGGCATGAACCATTGTACCCAGCTGGCTTTCTTATTTTAACTAGTTTCATGCTATTGACCTTTTCTATTCTGACATTTTATATCAATGAAATCATGCAGTATTGATCTTTGGCTGGCTTGCTGCGCTCAGCATCCTGTTCTCAAGGTTTTTCTACCACTATTTTGTTCTTTGGGGCTGAATCACATTCCCTCCTATGGCCACACCACATCTTGTTTATCCACTCACCAGTAGATGGACATTTGGGTTGTCTCTCCTTTTAGATACTATGAATAAAGCTGCTTTTAACATTCACGTACAGATTTGTGTGTGGACAATCTATTTTTATTTCTCTTAGGTGCATACCTAGGAGTAGAATTACTGGGCTCTCTATGAGAACCCTACATTTGACATTTTGAGGATCAGTCAAACTGTCTTCCGAGTTAGCTACACCATTGTACTTTCCCACCCACCAGCTATCAGGAGAGTTCTCATTTCTACACTCTTGACAGCAGTGATTTTGGGAACACATCTCTACATCAAGCACCAACTGTTGCAATCCAGAGTTCTCTACTCATCCACAAACAAACTTTTCAAAGAGAACTTTATTTGAGTTGTCTGTCCAGAGGAAGAATTCTGCATTGGGGATGACGCCCTACACATCAGGGATTCTTTGCAGAATCTTAACTTGGACACAAAATCATTAATAGAAACATCTTCCAGCTTTTATTATTCAATTTGGACGTTTTCTTTCTAATATCCACCTGTCAACTAAGAATGCTCCTTCTAATGCCCTGACTAGAGTGGGCATTCATGCAAAGCTTCACTGAGTATAGGACTGAATATGGAGGTGATTAAAAAATGAACAATTGGCCGGGCGCGGTGGCTCACGCCTGTAATCCCAGCACTTTGGGAGGCCGAGACGGGTGGATCACGAGGTCAAGAGATCGAGACCATCCTGGTCAACATGGTGAAACCCCGTCTGTACTAAAAATACAAAAATTAGCTGGGCATGGTGGTGCATGCCTGTAATCCCAGCTACTCAGGAGGCTGAGGCAGGAGAATTGCCTGAACCCAGGAGGTGGAGGTTGCGGTGAGCCGAGATCACGTCATTGCACTCCAGCCTGGGTAACAAGAGCGAAACTCCGTTTCAAAAAAAAAAAAAAAAAAAAAGAACAATCGAAGAGATGGATGAACAAGCTCAGGGAGTGTTGACTTGCTGAACGCCCTGTGGCTGCCTGATGTGGTGCTAGATGTTATGAGTGGACGCGTGGACTACAGAGACGTGGAGACTCCCAGAGATTGCACTCAACTGCAGGAGACAGAAAATCACCGCGCAAGCAAACAGGTCGAAGGAAAAGCCCAGCTACGGGTCGGGGCTCTAAATTAGCAGCGACTAATCTTTTGGCTGCCCTGGGCCACACTGGAAGAATGACTGTCTTGGTCCACACGTAAAACACACTAATGATAGCTGATGAGCTAAGAAAGAATCTCTCTTTTTTTTTTTTAAAAAAAACAAACAAACTTTATTCCAAATCATCAAAAAAAAAAGTGTTAACTCTGAAACATTTAACAGATTTCATTTAAACTCACATGGTCATGAAACTCAAACTATCAAACAAAAATAGCATTGTGTGCTTAACCACTTTTAATAATGAACCTTTCAGAGGAACATTTATAGACTCCCACACCATTTGGGAGCCATTAGGCAACACATATTTAATATTAAACAAAGACAGCATTAAAAACTAAAAATTCCCCGATTTCAAGAGAATCCCTGTTCAAGTCTTTGATATGCATTTGCACATAAGAAATATTTTAATTTAAAAGAAATGAAGTTTGAGTGCTTACCCTTTCTTCAATTCATTTCATGATTGCATACCCCTCACTCTACCCTAAACCAGTGTTACTTCAACCTGACTGGCTTCACTCAAAGCCCTTTAGATCCGGTCAACCACCATTATTCCCTTATGTGTTGTTTGCACAGCCTTATATTGAGTATTACATTGTAACTGAGCTTAGGAATTTCAGGTATATGAAGGTAATTATATACACGATTCTGTTTTATTGCACAGTTCACAATATAGCCGCTGATTATACAGTCAATCTTGTTGAGCATCGATTATTTAGACAAAAACATGGATTTTGTCCCCAACCACAAATGAAACAAGAAAGACACACATATTTGCCACCATATAAAGGTTGTGTTTACTCTGTGGTGCAGTCCTGAGGGCTCATACCACTCAAAGTGTGTTAAATACAGAATTCAAAACATTTCTGGTGGCATCAAACACGAAGTATAGGACACAAGACCGTAAGTGTCCTGCGCTCATGAGCCATTTGTACCACATATGTAACAGAAAGCCCACTTTTAAAGCTTTTCAGCTATTCAATCATGTTTGCCTTTTCACATTTTTTTTTTTTTTAAGAAAGTGTAGGAATTTGTGTTGGGCTGCATTCAAAGCCTTCCTGGGCCACAGGCCGGCCAAGAGCCGCAGGTTGGACAATCTTTCTCTAAAGGAAACTAAAGAGGAGAATGGGGCAGACGGCGTCCAGGAGGGGAGGGTCAGAGCAGCAGGCAGGGTCTGCATTCTCCAGGACCTTTCAGACAGAGTCAGGGCGTAAAGCAAGGAGGGCTTCTGGACGCTGCTGTGGCTCCTGCTACTCTGGACCTTTAACATTTCAACTAAAATTGTCACTGTAAACAAAATTAGAATTCTAAGTCCCCACAGCCATCTGAACGGACCTCCTCCTCAGCCAGGGCTCTTTTAAAATGTAACCTGAGAGACTGGGTCAGGCCATGACAGGAAGTGGGGGTCAGACATGCCTCACCTCGTTACACCTCTTTGGCAACAATGTCAACACAGACTTGGAGTCTGATAAGAAACATTTAACAGCCTACTCTCCCTGAAGCCTGCTACCTGAAGCAAATAGGAACTTGCAGGCGCGGTGGCTCACACGTGTAATCCCAGCACTTTGGGAGGCTGAGGCCAGTGGATCACCTGGGTTTGGGAGTTCGAAACCAGCCTGACCAACATGGAGAAACCCCATCTCTACCAATAATACAAAATTAGCCAGGAGTCATGGCTCATGCCTGTAATCCCAGCTACTTAGGAGGCTGAGGCAGGAAAATCGCTTAAACCCAGAAGGTGGAGGTTACAGTGAGCCGAGATCACGCCATTGCACTCCAACCTGGGCAACAAGAACAAGAACTTGAGTCTCCACAAGCCTTTATCTTAACCCAGACGTCCCTTTCTATTGATCCCAGGCCTTTAGATAAACTCAATCGTCAACTAGAAAATTTTTAAGTCTTCCTATAAGCTGGAAGTTGCTACCCCCCTTAAGTTGTCCCACCTTTTTAGACCAAAGCAATCACATCTCAAATGTATCTGATTGATGTCTCATGTCTCCCTAAAATGTATAAAACCAAGCTGCACCTCGATCACCCTGGGCACATGTGTTCAGGTCCTCCTGAGGCTGTGTCATGGGCCATGGTCATTCATATTTGGCTCAGAATAAATTCCTTCAAATATTTTCCAGAGTTTAACTCTGTTTGTTGACATCACCCACATCACTTATTGGTCTCTCCTTAAGGACATCAGTGAATCATTTTGATCCCTGGAAGAAAACTTTAAACATACTTCCCCGCCTCCTGTCTGTTTCCTACATCATTTCCTAAATTTCATGATTTCACAGCTAATTTTCCAAAATTCTCACCCAATGAACATTGTGCTTGGTCTCTTCTCTGACCCTGGAGTTGGCCCCAAGTTCCTTTGTCCATGAGCTCTTCCCCTGCTGTCTGTGTTCCTTCTTCAACCTCATTTCCTAACAGGCTTTCCCAACAATCCATGCTTCAAGAAAGTCGCCATCACCCATTTCCCAAATGCATCAGGTGGTTTCCGTATGTATGTATGTACTTATTTATTTGAGATAGAGTCTTGCTCTGTCACACAGGCTGGAGTGCAGTGGAACGATCTCAGCTTGCTGCAACCTCCACCTTCCTGGTTCAAGTGACCCTCTTGCCTTAGCCTCCTGAATAGCTGGGATTACAGGTGTGCACCACCATGCCAGGTTAATTTTTGTATTTTTAGTAGAGATGAGGTTTTGCCATGTTGGCCAGGCTGGTGTTGAACTCTTGACCTCAGCTGATCCATCCACCTCAACCTCCCAAAGTGCTAGGATTACAAGTGTGAGCCTCGACTCAAGACCTTAGGTGGTTTTTAAATAGCCAAGACTTTTTCAGTTGTGAGACTTCTTGATTTCTCATTGTCTTCCTAATCAGAGTCCTCTACTCCCTCTCAGCACCTGTTCACTTTTTGGGATCCTTCTCCACCATTCACCAGTTACCAAAATCCAGTTTACCATCACCCACTGCTGAGCGGATGTAGTATGTTGTCCCACTGTTACCTGTGCATTTCATAAACTATTCTGTAAGCCTTTCAAATGCACAAGAGTAAGTTATTCATCTTTATGGCATTAACACTCAGCACAGTGAATGGCACAAAGTGTGTGATTGGCAGTTGAATGAATGAGAAACCTTTTTTCCCTTTCTCCTTAGCTGGAAAACCTGCTCAAAATGATACAGGAGTTAAAAAGAAATTATTTAGGCAGATAGGGCAAGGAAGTTCCCAGTAAGATTTCCCTTTTAATGAAAAGCAGCCCCCAAATCAATTTCTTTTCTAAGAGAAGCCTGTAAAATCAATCCGCAGACATAGACAAGCAAGGTGGAAGCTTGCATGGGTAAGTACCTGCAGCTCTGTCAACAGGAAAAGGCCACCTGGAGCTAGGCATGTTCAACATGGAGGCTCCGTCTTCCCTTTTCCTTATCAATCATGTGTACGGTAAGGAGCAGACAACAGGGCTTAAGCCAGGTAAAAAAAGATCTATTTGCATAATAAAAGATTAGGGTGGGAAGGCCGGCTTCTTCACGTGCTATGTAAACTTTACGCCTGGTCCAACCAATCTTTGGGCCCTATGTAAATCAGACATTGCCTCCTCAAGCCAAAACCCTGTGCGCTACGGCAGGCTGGAGGTCCCACCCAGGCACCCCTCTGTCTCTCAGGGGAGACTGCTAGTCTCCTTTGGTAGCAACTATTACTGTTCTTCAGCCCCTGCAGGTGATCCCCAGGCAAGCAGGGTCTGGAGTGGACCTCCAGCAGTTCTGCAGCAGAGAGGCCTGACTGTTAGAAGGAAAACTAAAAAACAGAAAGAAATAGCTTCAACATCAACAGAAAGGACGTCCACTCAGAGACCCCATCTGAAAGTCTCCAACTACAAAGACCACAGGTAGATAAATCCATGAAGACGGGAAGAAACCAGCACAAAAAGGATGAAAACACCAAAAACCAGAGTGCCTCTCCTTCAAGGGATCACAACTCCTCACCAGCAAGGGAACAAAGCTGGATGGAGAATGAGTCTGATGAATTGACAGAAGCAGGCTTCAGAAGGTGGGTAATAACAAACTTCTCTGAGGTAAAAGAACATGTTCTAATCCAATGTGAAAAAACCAAGAACCTTGAAAAAAGGTTAGACGAAATGCTAACTAGGATAACCAGCTTAGAGGAGAACATAAACGACCTGATGGAGCTGAAAAACACAGCACGAGAACTTTGCGAAGCATACACAAGTGTCAGTAGCCGAACTGACCAAGCAGAAGAAAGGATATCAGAGATTGAAGATCATTTTGCCTATTAAACCTCCCCTCCTAAACCCACTTCTTGTGTGTCCGTATACTTCATTTCCTTGGCATAAGACTGACAAACCTCAAGTCTTCACCCCAGACAATGCCACCTCAAAAAGTCCAAGATGTGAGGCAATCAGAGGGTCGCACCCAGCCCCTACCTCCCAATACAAACAGTTCCAGCATGCCTTGCGGTAGACTTGTGACCCAAGCTGGACCATGGCTCTTTCTCAGGAGTTTTGATTCTGACCTTAGTGGAGAAGATTATTTTCTCCCTAATTATAGAATTGCACAGATATGAGCTCGAAGCTCCTTATTGCAACCTTCTGGAGAAATTTGTCTAAACAAGTAATAACATACACTCAGAAACAAAAAACAGAAAGGAAGTGTGGAGTCTCGGTTTCAGCTCTGGATCCTGTCATCTGGAAGGCTCCTGACTTCCAGCTATTAGTTTATGAGATCCAATACATTCCTTTCCTTCCCACTTTTTTTCTGGAGGTGTAATTCAATAGTGCTCACCCTGGATCATGTTGTCTGGAGATAGTTTTGGTCCTCACAACTTAGAGGAGTGTTGGCCACTCATGGTGGGTAGAGGTCAGAAATGCCGCTAAGCATCTGAAAATACACAAGGCAGCCCCCTGCACACACATAACAAAAATGATCAGCCCTCCAATATCAGGGTTGGGAAAATCTGAATTTGTTCACTCATCCCTTATAGCAAGAATGCTAGCCAATTCACTTACATCTCAGAGGTCTGAAGGCTACGCCCTGAGGCTGAAGGCTGCACACTCTACTTTGTTAGGGAAATTCAGGTTACCAACTTCACAAAACATTCACCCTACAGAAGGGAGGTTTCCACGCTAAAAGAACTTCGATTTGCACACTGTCTTCACTGGAATGGACGTGAAAAACACATTCTTCCTTCTTGGTTTGGCTCCCTTTTTGTTGATGTTACAGACATACCTTTGAAGTTAAATTAAGTGTCAACAAAGCTGATCAGCCCTGTTTTTGCTTTTGTCATTGTTTTTGAAACAATTCTATCAGGGTTCCAGGGTTTATGCAGGCTGTAGCTGTGAGCTTATTAATTTAACTTAGAAGAATTCTGTCTTCCTGGAGAATAAAGGTCTATTTTTTTTTTTTATGATTTGCTGCCTCTGTGCTGTCCAACAAACCTTGGTCCCTGAAGTCTTATTGATTGATGCAGGTCACTGATTTTTCAGTGAACTCCTGTTCTATAGAGAATATGAGTGGCCGTCTATTGATTCAAGTTCAATTTCAAGGGATGCCTTCTTTGCAGAGAAAGGCCCTTTAAATGTTTCTTGTTTTCTTGTTTTTAGTTTTTTTTTTTTATTTTTGCTTCATTTTGTGCTGTTTGCTGTACACCTCATCTTCAGTACAACAGTGAAATGAGATGCTGCTCTACAGCAATGGGATTGATTGGCCGTCTGGATCCCTGCAGAAGTGTTTGATTTTCAGTTGCTTCCCCAGAGGGTCAAAAGCTCCTTCTAGACATTGATTGACCTTAGCATCCTCCACCCAGCCCATCAGTACTCATTGTGAAACTGGTATGCAGTCGTGATTCACAGGAACCTCCCATAAATACACCACCTAATTAAAAAACATTCTTGAGCATCATCAACTGGTTCCTCAATTTATAGAATACATTATGGGTGGTTGCTCATGGCCAGCTAACACAGATTCCGGAGTAGGGTGAATCAGGCTCATTTTCCTTGTTTAATCCCTGAATGATCGTGGGCATGTAAATTCTCAAGCCTTACTCCCTAATTCATATCCTAGAGGGCTGAGATACCTGTCTTGAAATAATCAATGTCAAGGGCTCCTGGAAGGGCCAGACACCTGAAATCCAGCAAGGTGAGCTCTCCATCACCTTCTCCCCTGGTTTTTGTAAGAAAAGGATAATGACAAGGAACTTGGGGACACTGGCAATCTTCTCATATTAATCCTAAAACGGACTAGAAGACCCTTCCATAGAACAGAATTCATATTTTGAAAAGATTAAGAAACCAAGTCTTGGAAATATGAAACCACTTGCCAAGGTAACAAAGTGTAGGGGAAACAGGATTTGAATTCACCCTGTGTGAATTCTGCATTCTGTTGTGTGGATGTCTACACAGAGTGTTTATCCAAATGCAACCACAATACTAAAGGCTGTTTGAAATGTGTCATCAGAAACATGAAATAAAAAGGAATGGAGCACTTAATTTTCGTTGTGAAATGAACATGTGTGTTTGCAGGACCAGAGGAGAAACAGAAGGCTGGGGAAAGCCGTGCTAGATAAGGTGGTGGGGTGGAATTTGGATGTTTACAAAATGCAGTAGGGAGTAAATAACAAAGCCCCCAGGACTCCAGGTGAGCTAGCAGTGACAAGAAGGAATCGGGGTCCTCTTGGAACTTGGAAAGGGGGCAAACGTGTCTGCCTGGCTGTCAGGCTAAACTCCAGCCACCTGCCAGACAGCTGCCCAGCAAAATCTCAGGAGAATCTGTACAGCTGACAGCCACACTTAGCAAGGGGCAAGGCCACCGAAGTGTTCCGTGTCAACTGGGCTGTCAGCCGGGTGGGAGCGGGGGTGATCTTCAATCAGAGAACCCTAGTTTTCTGCACACATCTTTAAAAGCACCTTGCTCACTCCTTTGTAGAAGCAAGCACTACGCCTTACAGTCTTTATGGAAAGATCAGCTTTCTGAGACTGAGCCAAGTAGGGGAGACCAAGCTCCACAAAGCAGCTGCCCTCAAAGGTCAGCCAGGCTTAATTTGCCACCACTAAGGATGCTGAGAGGTGTTAGCAGAGTGAATGCAAGACAGTGTCACCACTGAACTTCGGCATGTCTGAATGTAGCTTTGTATTAGAGCAATGATCACAAGGGAGAACTTGACAGCCTTAATAGCTGTGACTAATAACAGCTTATAGGGTTTAGTAAAAGGAGCCCAATAAGGGCTGAACACAGTTGAGCTATGGCCTTTTTTGAGTGGTAAAAGGAAAGGGCTTTCTTTTCTGTTCTCAGCACACCTGGAAATGCTCCGTTGCTTAGTTCCTTAGCCTTGCAGAAACACAAGTGAATTATTTCCAACAGCAAAAATCATTATAATAAAATGATATTTTATATTTGTTTCATGATTTGTATTTTACAAATTCCCAATTGTTTAAGATTCCTTACTCAGTACTGTGTCCCATTTGGCTTAAAGAGGCACTTGGAAACATTGATGTGTGCTGTTTCACTGAATGATGAGTGATGCTGTTGTATCAGATTCACATGATGACAGGGCTTGGCACTTGGAAACATTGATGTGTGCTGTTTCACTGAATGATGAGCGATGCTGTTGTATCAGATTCGCATGATGACAGGGCTTGGCACTTGGAAACATTGATGTGTGCTGCTTCACTGAATGATGAGCGATGCTGTTGTATCAGATTCAATGATGACAGGGCTTGGGAGGTGACCTGCATTTATCTTTTTGTTAAGCGGAAGAAACTGAGATGTTAGGAGTTGAAATGAGCTGCTGATGTTTACAGTGTCAGTAGCCAAGAGAGGAACCTCGGTTCTCTACACGAGAGGCAAAACAGAGTGGTAGGTATGAACACGAAGGGCAGGATAACAGATGCCTGGGTTCCACCTCCAGACCCACCACTTACCACCTGTGAAGTCATAGCCCCGTTACCTAAAACTGTCACTCAGTTTCTATGTCTGTAGAATGGGGGGTAGTAGAATCACCTCCTTTGGAATAATTGAGCCTTCAGCAAACTAGGCCACATGAGTTTCTTAGAGCAGTCACTGGTACGTAGAAACCATTGCACAAACATTAGCTGTATCATTACTTCAGTGCGACTTCTTCTGTGCAATACTCATGTTTCAAGAGATCAGCCATGATGGAGAAGAAATTCATTATTTTTTCTCTGCCTAATAATAATTTCTGTTTCTTTAATTAAAAGCACTCTGCTTTTCTTTTGGACAACCTCCATTTCTCCCAGTTGCCAGTCCCTGCTATTTGAGTATAGAGCTGGATTCAGACGTGGTCAAGATATACCAGTAAAACCAGTCAGCATATCCTTTTCTCCTGACCAAAGCCATTATTTTGGAGATGAGCATGTGGCCCAAATTGCCCCAGTCACAGACAAATTTGAGGGCTTATTCTGAGACTCTCAGGAAAGAGAAGTTCCCTGAATGCTTGGCTTGCTAAGCCTGGACTGCTTGATCCCCATTGGGAAAGACATTTGCTGAAAGTAATTCCAAGCGAGACTGAAGCAAAGCCAAATGTTGGGGTCAGCACCCTAGATGCCAGGCCTGCGAACCAAGATCCAGCTGGACCTAAGTTTAGTCTGATGTGAATCAATATTCCATCACTTCCCTTCATTTTGCTTGAGTTGTTTTTCTGGCCCATGAAACCGAAGAGATACAAGTGGATGCTCACAGTAACTTTTATAGGAACCCAATAAAAAGAATAGGAAGCTAATTAACTCTGCACATGACAGGTGTTTAAATTGTGAACTAAACAGCAAAACAGAAATAAAGGCTGTATTTTCTCTTATGGATCACAAAATAAATATACCTATAAATGAAAACAATCAGGGCAATTTTTTTTATTATACTTTAAGTTCTGGGGTACTGAACATGCAGGTTTGTTGCAAAGGAACACATATGCCTTGGTGGTTTGCTGCACTCATCAACCCGTCATCTACATTAGGTATTTCTCCTAGTGCTATCTTGAGACACATTTGCAGCCCTAAGCGCTCTAAGACATCCCTCTTTTGTGAGAGGTGCTCCGGTTGGCTGGAGATTTGGCATGAGAGTCTTGGCCAAGGAAGGAGAAAAGCCCTTGGCAATGCTGGCGAGTAAAAAGGAAAGCAGAGAAGCTTGTACCCGCAAGGGGCCATATCGCAGGACTTCAACTAAGAATGTGAGTTCTTAACTGAGTGAGCCCAGACAGAGATGAAGAAGGAAGAGCCCTCTAATTATTATTGACATTGGAATCTACATGGTAGAAGCAAAAGGTTAAGAACAAAAGCTTGGCCGGGCGCGGCGGCTCACGCCTATAATCCCAGCACTTTGGGAGGCCGAGGCAGGTGGATCATGAGGTCAAGAGATTGAGACCATCCTGGTCAACATGGTGAAACCCCATCTCTACTAAAAATACAAAAATTAGCTGGGTGTGGTGGTTCAGCCTGTAGTCCCAGCTACTCGGGAGGCTGAGACAGGAGAATTGCTTGAACCCAGGAGATGGAGGTTGCGGTGAGCCGAGATCGCGCCATTGCACTCCAGCCTGGGTAACAAGAGCAAAACTCTGTCTCAAAAAAAAAAAAAAAAAGACAGAGAACAAAACCTTATCTATAGCCAAGTCAATGGGAAATACATGCCACACATCCAATGTGAAAAAAAAAAATAAGTGTTTAAATTACAGGTGTAAAAAAAGACAAGATTAGGCAAGAACATCCACACAGATGGACAATTTATACTTTCATGCGTGACTCCTGGTAACAGACAAGGGGAAGGAAATTCATGCCCAGTAATTTGTAGGAAATTTTGCCAACAACTGCCAAGGAGACATGGGCGTGAGCATCTTTGGGTTTTCTATATTTCTTGCTAAAATTGAGTTAGCATGGCTCTGCTGCTGTCCTCTGATAAGAAAAGTCCCTGTGCAAAGGGAGTTAGGGTCCTAGTTCTTAATTTCATATACTTTTCTTATGTCACCAGAAGAATATGGAGTCCTTAGCAGTAGTTTTGGTCATACCCACAGCTGTGACTAAGAATTCACATTCCACACTTTCTTCACCTGACCCTAATAGCAAGGTGAACCTATCGGTCAACAGGCAGAATTTATTTGCAAACTTTTCATAGTGGGCTGGGGTAGTGTTTTATTATTTAATTTGATAAATAAGCAACATTTAAAAATCAAAACAATGGAGAAGCACTCCTGGAAAGGCAGACTTCCAAAAATTCTACCCTCCATCGAAGCAATGAGAGGGCTGGCAACAATTGCTCAAATCGATTTATTTTCAGAACTCTGGAAACTAACCAATGGCTTACAACAATCGCACAGGTGTTTATTTAAGAAAAATCTACGGAATCTCAGTAAGGACAGTGAGCTTTGGTGAGTATCACGTCGGGGTCACCACCTGAGACGCTGATCACCACCTGCGGAGGTCTCTCCTGCACACCCTGACTCAGCGATGGATGAATGAATGCACTCACACACCAGAGCACAGTGTAGGAGTCAGGTGAGGGATGGTCGCCAGCTGCTTTCCAAGGGCGATTGCAGCTAACCAACCACTACCATGTTGGTCAAGCTGCTCTTGAACTCCTGACCTTGAGTGATTTGCTTGCCTTGGTCTCCCAAAGTGCTGGGATTACAGGCATGAACCACCGTGCCCAGTCAATATTTCACTTTTAATATAGTGTAGAGAAACTAGAAATATTATCCTCAAGGAAATAGAAGATTTGAATATGACTATAAAACAACTATATCAAACAGGTATCTATAGAATACTCCACCCAACAATAGAAAGATATATTTTTCTCAAGTGTGCATAGAACGTTCTCCAAGATAGACTGTATGATAGCCATAAAACAAGCTCCAATACATTTAAAAAGATTAAAAACCTGCAAAGACTCTCCTAAGCTCAAAGTAGAATAAACGTAGAAGTCAATTATGTGATTTATGAAATTTGTAAATATACAAACATTAAACAATGTAAACAACGAGTCAAACAGTAAAGTTACAAACTACTTTGATATGAATGACAAGAAAAGCACAACATACCAAAACTATGAGATGCAGCTAAAGCTGCAGTCAAGGGCAATTTATAGCTGTGAATACACATTAAAAGATCATAAAAATTTCAGATTAATAGCCCAAACTTCTATCTTAAGAGACGAGATAGAGAAGAAGCAAACTAAAGTTAAGTCAAGCAGATAATCAACTAAATCCAAATCACAGCAGTAATGACGACATTAAAGCAGAAATTCATGATACAGAGAAAGAAGTACAATAGAGAAAATCTACAACATCAAAGTCAGTTTTCAAAATGATTAATAGCATTAACAAACCTTTAGCTAGACCAACAAAGGACAAAAGGAGCAAAGACTTGAGTTTCTAAAACCAGGAATGAAATAGGGGGCAGCACTAGAGTGAAATAAAAGTGTTGTAAGTTGATACTCTGGAAAATTACATGACAATAACTTAGTTAACCGAGATGAAAGGGATACATTGGTAGACACTAACCAAATGTTGCTCAAGAAATATGTTAATAGAAAATATGACCCAACCTATAATAAATTCAGTGATTCACCAGAATTTCAAAATTTTCCACGAAGGAACTCTTAGTCGCAGATGGCTTCTTTGGTGAATTCTACCAAACATTTCAAGAGGAATTGAGGCTTTGTGTGTGGTAGCTCGTGCCTGTAATCTCAGCACTTTGGGAAGCCAAGGGAGATGGATCACCTGGTCAGGAGTTCGAAACCAGTGTGACCAACATGGTAAAACTCCATCTCTATTGAAAATACAAAATGAGCTGGGCTTGGTGGCACGCATCTGTAATCCCAGGTACTTGGGAGGCTGAGGCAGGAGAATCACTGGAACCAAGGAGGCAAAGTTGCAGTGAGCAGAGATAGTGCCACTGCACTCCAGTCTGGGCGACAGAGCAAAACTCCACCAAAAACAAACAAGCAAACAAACTAAAAAAAGAACAAAATGTATTTGCGTGCATGACTATCAAATAGAAATTGTTTAATTTAAGCGATTTCACACACACATTAAATTCTATTGTATCTGCATTTGAGTCTGTCATTGCACACTATGAACATGAATATTAAAACTCAGACCAATTATTTAAATTTAAAATTTTCTTTGCTTTAATGATATCTAATAGCAAATGTAAAACAGCATGCCAAGTTAAGAGGAAGACTGTGAAAGACAGAAAAACATTTCATAATTTAGTGCCTTTAATGTCACGTTTTCCTGCTGTTTGAAGAGGAGCCCCACATTTTCATTTTGCCCGACACGTCACCGTGCCTGCTGTGAGCCAGGGAGGTGGACATAAGATGAACACACCACAGAGTCACGGGAGGTGTGTGGACGGACAGCAGTGCAGATCCGAAGGCAGCTCTCTCTCTTTTATGTTTCTAGCGCACATTATATTTTTTATATGAACTTTGCCACATTTTAGTTTGAATTTTGAATATTTTGTCCTGCTTTTCCATGTTCCACCACCTACATGTGAGTTCCTGGAGATCTGGATCTGCCTCATCTCCTTTTACTCCCCAAAGGACCTGGCGTAGGAGCAGATACTCAACAAATGCTTGGCATCTTGAAATTCTCCTCCACAACCAGACCGCTAAATGCCCACTGCGGTTTCCATCTGCATCCGGGCTCTGCGGTGGTGCCTGGCCTGGAGCACGTCGCAGAGCAGACGTTTGGCGTGTGTGGACCCACTCTGTGTCCTCCAGCAGGGCTTCATGGGAGCTGCTATCGGGAGTATGGAGGGTGGCCACCAGTTCCCCACAGCTCCCTTCCTTTCTGTTCCTGATGGAAACACCTTGATTTTTCTCTGAAGAACTAAAAAGCCTCTTTACCCTCACAGCATGTTCAGGCTCAGCTAATCCCTGCCCCGGTTCCAGCAATGGGCACAGAATCCAGGCCCGGCCGATGAGCATAACCCATCCCACACCCAGAGAAAGACTGACTCAGGAATGGGCATCAGACCCAGTTCTGCTTACTTCTGCGGCTTTTGTTGGTATGAATGTGCCCATTGGAAATAAAACCATATAAACCATGGTGTTTGGGGTCTGGGGTGGCGGTGGCTGGAGAGAAAATAAATGTATTAATGCAGACAGCACAGAGGGACGCAGAGCTAAGTGATGTGAGAAAACAAGTCGTGCAGACCCTCAGACTCCAGCTTGGACAAAAGCCATCCCAACCCTTTTAGTTCCATGAGCCAATACATTTCCCTTAGAGAGGAGAAGGCTTCAGCCAGTTTAATTTGGGATTCTACTACATACAACAAAAAGACTGCATATACACACACACACACACACACACACATATACATACATATACATATATATATATATATATGTATATGTATGTAGACCAATGGGGTCTCCCTGTGTTGCCCAGGCTGGTTTAAAACTTCTGGCTTCAAGTCATCCTCCTATTTCAGCCTCCCAAAGTGCTCCCATAAATTATTTCAGGAATGTGTGGTAGACTTGCCAGTACCCACTGCTTCTCTGCCACCCTGGTGTGGGCCCTTCCCACCAGTATCTTCAGTGGTGTCTTTATCTCACCGTCTAAGGCTCAGACAGGCCCCTTTGCTGGATTACAATCAAGACACACACCACTTGCCATTGTGCTCTTCCTGGAAATTAAACCACTTGTGGAAACCTTGGTATTCGAGCTCTGTTGGAGCCGTCCCACATTTACCCAGGAAACACAGCTGCAGGGGGAGGTGACATCAGGCTATTTAGTGACAAGCTCCCTGCTCATTTCTCGGGAGGCAGCAGATAGCTGCAGATTTTGTCTCACAGCACATGCCTGAGAAGATTCTGCCTCACCTTATCCCCTCGGGCCAACTTTGGAAGCAAGATGCTTCCATGGGTGCAGGGAAGGCTTCTAAACCCAAAATTTCTTTTGTAAGTCTCAGGCATCTCATTAGCACCTAGTCCGGTTGATGCTGGAAGACTGCAGACTTAATTATGGGAGAGCCGAGTTGGCAGTCACTATCTTCCAGAGTAGCAACAGGGCTTATCAATTCATCTCCAAGAGTGAACAAATCAGGCCGCGTGCTGATGATCCTTGATTGACTGCTGCATTAATCGGCACACAGTGCAGTAACTAATCGCATAGAGCATGAGCTCATCCTGGTGCCAGAAAAACAGACTCTCAAAGATCCATAATCACACCCTGGAAATCACATTTCTCTTCCTTCTTGCCAAGCTTTTCAAGGAAACATCATAGAAGAGAGGAAAACATGACTTACAGGTGATGTGGTTGAAAACACAAGTATTTCCAAAATTCAGAAAAACCTCATTCAGACTGACTAATTCCTTCAATGGGAAAGCAGGAGGGTAACTTTGTGGCTCCTTCTGAAGAATGTTCTATGTTTAAGCTACCTCACTGGATAGCAATTCAATAATGCCCTGTGCTGGTCCGTGTTAGCTCTGGAGCCACCAAGCACCACCTACCTGTATGTTCACTCCCTACCAGCTGTGTGACTGTGGGTGAGTGACTTAACTTTTCTGTGCTTTGTTGAGATTCACTTGGGGTGATTGGCAAAAGATTATGGAAAATATTGAAGATATGTTGGTTAAAGTTATAGATTAGTCTCTCAAACCTTTTGGAAGATGGAAACGTCTTATTGGGGAAGGCTGAAGGCAGCCAGCCAGTCCACTAAGTTAGGGAGAAAATAGAGAGGAGGCTTTCCCAGTTAAGTCTTTTTACCCCACATCCCTTTGTCTCTGCTCTGTTTACTCATGTTAATTTTGTGCTGGATGGCCCTCTCTGTGGAAGATCAAAGGGGAATTATCTGTTAATAGCATTTATTCTGGGTCCCAGAACCTAAAGCTTTTATCATTCGTATAACCACTCTTTTAACCGTGTTAATTATCCACAGTGTGTTAACTTAGAACCTCTGTTATGAATAAATGTGTGGATAGAGGGTCTTGTTCGATTGGTTGCATTTTGCCCTCTGAAAGCAGGCAATGGCCATTCCTAACCCACTTGAAACACCGTAGTGGTGTGAGAGTGCATTCGTTCATCTGTCATTGAAACACCGTAATGATGTGAGACTGCATTCGTTCATCTGTCGTGGAGTCAGGGTCTGCAGGTCAGACCTTCGCAGGCGGTGACCCACGTCTCAGTTGGTGACCAAATGTCTGCTTCTGTCACCACATCTGTAACATCTCATAGTAATAGTGTTATCTACCTGAACAACAGGCTTAAATGAGTCAATACGTTTGACATGCTTATAATAGTGCCTGGCACATAGTGAGAGCTAAAAAATATTAATGTTTTATTATAATTAGCCTGATTATAACCCAGGGGACAGGAGACATAAGTTCCATCCTGGTACATCACAAAGGTCTTTGTGCATTACCCTGCTCAGAGAACATCAGTCTCTACACTGAACAAAAACATCCCATGAAATCAAAAGAAGACTTGGGATTATAATTCCTAAGGTCTCAAGGCCAAGTCAAATCACCTCAATAAAGATACTGCAACTCAGAACCTCTCCTTTTTGAAGCTTTGCCATGGCAGAACATGGGGATGTTTTAGCAAGACTGGGCGGCTACTCTTAGGGGAGCTCACCGTGTCTTGGAATAACTCTAATATTCTTTCATTCTGTATACACATTGAGTACCTTTTGGATGAAAAGTATCGGTGAATAAAATGGACATGCTCTGCCCAGTGGAATTTATAATTAAATAGCGGTTAAAATTATAGAGATATAGACCCCTACATGTACATACTAACTCAGATATAACTAATGTTTCTTGACATAACAAATCTTATTTTCTCCTTCCCAAGACCTCACAGTAGAATTACATGAAGCACATGCTTAACAAATATATCATTCAATTATATGCTCTCAGAACAAAAGGAAGAAAGAGAGAAACAGAATTACGCTCTGATCCCCTAGCATCCTCTAAACAATTGGATCTTGCTCTATGTCGTAATAAGGAATCTGGGGCCCACCCACATGCAAAGAGAAATAAAAAAGAGTCATTCTTTATAATGCGAGTGTTTTTAGGGATTCGGGTCCTGGTGATCTCAGAGGAATATGAGAAGTGCTTTCCAAGGGGGACCTTGACAGTTTGCAACTTGTGCACTGTATGTTCACATTGGATCCGGTATTCCATATAAGAATTCATTCCATGTTATTAATATCATCCGCAGTTTGCGGGAAATGGAAATGGGGTTCAAAGACTTGAGATGATATGCCCAAGTTTAAAGAGTTAGAAAGTTGTCGGGACGGGACTGGACCAAAATGTTGGATTTGCAAGTTTAATTCTTAAGCTTTGTTTCGGCCTGGGATATTTTTGTTCTTCATCCTGAGTTAAAATTAGCCGTGCTTTGGTGCTAACTCTTGAAACCCTCTTAAAAATAAAAAATAAAAAAATTAAAATGAATAAAATGACTCAGTTTACACAATAACTTTTCAGTATCTCGGAAGAACTGCCATTGCTTGCCCTTGCCCCAGGCTGGGCCTTTTTCTTTCCTCATCAGGTAAACACTTGCACTGTCTTTGGTAACTTATCCTGTGGCTTGATTTCCAAGGCCCCAGCCCCAGTAGCAGCACCTCTGAGAGCACATTCCCATGGGCCAGCACTCCCCATATAACCGAGAAGAAACACACAGGCACAGGACGAGGAGCAGAAGGCATCCCCCCCACCACTCTTGTTTTGCTCCTAGACCAGCAAAAGCGAAAAGGCACAAGGCTCAGGCAGGTTTCCTCCGTGGGTCTTTGAGTGAGTACTTCTGACAGAGTGAATGCTTGTTTTGCAAGTGCATTGTCTAGAAATACCCTTTATTTCCACAAAGACTCAAGTCCTTTCTTAACATTCTGGTCTTGCTCTTTCTATCTTTTCATGAGCCTCTCCTGATAGAGACCAGGGTACAAAACACATCCTATCCCTCTGACCTCTAGTGTTAGGAGGCCAGCAGCACAGGAATGCACCATGCTCTTCCCCTCGGTGTGAAGGCGAGAGGGAGCAGAGAGGCCTGCGGCAAATTGGAGTCCACGGTCCTCACCTAATGGGCAGCCTTGATACTGATTCAGCTTCAGTGAAGATGACAGTCAAGGTCATGTGTCCAAGTTTTTCAAGAATAACCAGAAACCCAGATGTGCATAAAGAATCTGCCAATCTGTAAATTCTGATGACTAATTCTATTAAAAAGGAAGCAGCAAGCAAACACTGTCTAGACTTTTTAAAAGATTTATGGTCTTGTTCTGGCCTGTAAATTACCTATGAACCCTGTTGTGGATGGCACGCACTGAACACCATTGCTGAAGCTGATGTAGATATAGAACTCAGTATCCCAAAAGCGCCCAAGGCTTTACACACACTCACAGCTGTCACCCTCCATTCCCCACACCCCCGCTGTGGGAAGGTGCATGAGTTTGGACCTCACTGTTGGACCTCACTTTCACCTCTCCTAATCTTGCTACATTAGGCTCAAATTTCCAGCCCCATACATTCTATGTTTTTCTCCTAGGTTCTGGGTTCCAATAAATGCCCTTTCTGCTATCCAATGTCATGAAATCCTGGACAATAAGAAATTTTAATATTTCCACAATTTCCACGTACCTGCAATGTGCATGTTCTTGTCCAGTTAGAGATGGCCCCAAGCCTCAGCTTCCCCAGGACACATGCGTGTTTGCAGCTGCTCCCTAAGCATCTTTCATGGTCCCTACGCACCCTCCCTGGGATCACAGTGTTCTCTGGACCTGCATGTGTTTGAGGATTCTGCAGGCTTAGGGTCTCTCCACAGGGTGCTTAGAAGGGTTTCCTGCCTTTATTGACCTTGACTTAAAGAAGAGCACACCTCCATCCATGCGCCTTGGATATGGGGTATAATTACTATTGTTGACATGAAAACAATCAAAATTGCATTGCAGCTGATTGAGTAAATCTACTCAATTTGCACAGTCTCTAGGATTTCCAACAGAGGCCAGTGGTGATCATCCAGAGGCCAGTGATTCCCAGACTTCAATCTTTTCCTCTAAGATCAGGCCAACCTGTAATCTCTGGCCTTCCTCTGCCGGGAAGAAAGGCTCATCTTTAAGTAGATATAAGCATGACCATCAGGTATGAAATCACAGTCTCCCAAAGTGATTTAGCCATAAGGCTTGGCACAGGATACTTTCAGTAAATTCCCATGAATGGGAGAAAATAAAGAATAAGGCAATGCTGGTGTTTCATCAGAGCCATAGAAATTTAGGCTCATGGATGGTTTGGAGGGTGACTAAAGCAGGGTTTTATTGGGTGAAAAGGGAAAAAAGAGAAAGAGGGAAAACAGGGATCCTCCAAGAGGCCAGAGTCCCCTGCTAGAGCAATTCCCACCTGCCATTTGAATCCCAGTTTCCACACACAGGAAGAGGAGGGGTCAGGCTCCCCCCACTGCAAATGAACTTCCCAAGGCTCCACCGCAGTGGACAAGCTGGTTGGAGTTTCTCCAGGGACCCCCTCCCATCTGTCTGTCTCAGTGGAACAGATCCACATGGGCTTGGATGGGCCTCTTTCAGGGAAGGATTTTCCAGGGCTTGGGGGTGAAGACTGTGGCTTCCTACCAGATGCTCTAGAAGGGGAACAAAAGGCCCAGGAGCTGCTAGCGGTGAGCCGTTTGTTTAGGCTCCCAGGATCATAAGCACACAGATACCACCTTCGAATCCCACCATTCCTATTTCCCTCTGTCGTGACGATGTGGGAGCAGCAAATCACGTGCACTGTGAAAGGCAAAGTGGGCCAATGAGTCCTCCATCCTTTCAATTCTCCAGCAGATAAGCTCACATGGTTCAGATCATTCCAATTCCTGAATATTTAAGAGCTTTAGATTCATTTAATCAAAAGAAATGAGTTTTCAGATCATACATTTGTGATATTTTTAAAGTCATTCACATTTTGTCTCCAGGAAAAGGTATCTTTCCAAGCCTAGAAATGAGATCATTCCAGATGAATGTTTCTAAGGATTAACACTGCTTTTAAAAGTAGTTGTTACATAAATGTGATCTTTAATGATGACTGCAGTTGGCTTTACGGGCCGTGAACTTCAGAAGCTGTTATATGTTTGGCTTAAATTAGTGTGACTGTTTTGTTATTGTTGCTCACTTGCAACTAAATAATAACAGCCTGTGTGCGAAGGCATCATGCAAGAATGAAAATCAGAGATGAAGAAACATCCGTTGCCACCCTGGAGAGCCACGGAAAATTAGACGGTACCGTGATTTTCCCAAATGAAGTTTCAACTGTAAAGAACTTCAGTTTGAAAAATATCAAACTGAAAGTATTTTTTTTCTTACACATTAATTTAATTTACTTTTTCAAGACAGGGTCTCACTCTGCCACCCAGGTTGGAGTGCAGTGACATGACCATAGCTCACTGTGGCCTTGACCTCCAGGGCTCAAGTGATCCTTCTGCCTTAGCCTCCTGAGTAGCTAAAACTACGGGTGTGCTCCACCGCACCCAGCTAATTGTTTGATTTTTGTAGAGACATGGTATCATTGTGTTGCCAAGCTTCTGACACAATTATTTGCAAACATGTAAGTCTTTCTAAGCTCCCACAACCATAGCATTTGGACCGGTCTTTTTCAAAGACCTCTATTAACCTCTCAGAAACCCCAAGCACTATTCCTGCCTACTTTTGATACAGGGAGAAACTATTTATTCATGTTAAATATTCTCTGCATATCAACAGATAAATAGAAGGGTTGGCCTAATCTTTATGCTTATTTTTGAGTATTTTATATATTATTTGTGTAATAAACAAATTGTGTGTGTGTTTCAATACAAGATAAAACATAAAAATCAGTCATAATTGGTCCAGAGGAGCTAATCAGTCAAGTCAAAATTTGAACCCATGCAGTTCTAAAATCTAGCTCTTCATCCCTACATCATATGGACCCTCCCAAATTAATAAGAAAGTAACATCACTTTCAAAATGATGATTTCTAGATATTTGAGTCAAAGCCTTGTAAGGAGGGTGCAAGCTAGCAATCACGAGACAGGTGTATGTAATTAGTCCACCTTCCCTCCTTGTCCGCGAGTTCACCGTGACTCCCTGTGCTTCTGGGCAGGAGAAATATTACAAGTGTTATTTGGCCTGCATTAATGTCATGGATGATTGAGCAAAACTTGACACCTCTTTCTATCTCACATGCACCTTCATTCACTGAAAAATGAAGGTATTTGTTGAGTACCTGCTTTGTACAGCGCAGAGATGACAAAGACTTGGTTTCTGCTCTCATGGAGTTCGGATGATGAGAAAGGATTAAAAAAAAAACACAATTAACCAAACAAATGCATTAAATAATGATATTTAAGTGCTATAAAAGACTTAAATCATACTACTCAACTCTAAAAAAGCCTTAATTATTTGTCAAGTCCTGTGCTAAGTAATTTACATTCATTATCTCTTGGTGACACACATTCATATTAGTATACAAAGCCTATTAACATATGATGATAATACAGCACTGAGCACAGTGTCTGGTACATTGTAAGCACCTCAATAAATATCAATTTTCTTTTTATTATCTCATTAATTCTTATAGTATCCCTTTTAAGAGGTTGGAATTGTAGTGCTCATTTATTAACAAAAGATTGAAGCTCACAGTGATGATCATGGCCTGCTGGTAATTACAGACTTTACCTTTTGAGTAATGGGTCAATTTTATACGTTAACTTGGCCAAACTATAGACCCCAGTTGTCCAATTAAACACTAGTCCAGGTATTGCTGCAGAGGTAGTTTGTAGATGTGATTAACCTCTATAATCATTGACTTTCAGTAAAAAAGAGTAGAATCAATAATCTGGGTGAGCCTAATGTAAGGGCCGGACCGAGGTTTTTTTGAAAATCAGAAGGGATTCCTCATGCACTGCAGCATCAGTTCCTGCAGGGATTTGTAGCTCTCCTTCCTGAAAACCGGCAAATAGATTTTGGACTCACCTAGACAGTCCCTACCTTTGCATTGCATAGGCCAATTTCTTGCAATATATCTCTCTCCCAATCTCTCTCTCTCTTTTTTTTTTAAAGCAGAGTCTTGCTCTGTCGTCCAGGCTGGAGTCCAATGGCACAATCTCGGCTCACTGCAACCTCCACCTCCCAGGTTCAAGAGATTCTCCTGCCTCAGCCTTCTGAGTAGCTGGGACTACAGGCACCCAGCACCGCACCCGGCTAATATTTTATTTATATGTTTAGTAGAGACAGGGTTTCACCACCTTGGCCAGGCTAGTCTTGAACTTCTGACCTCGTGATCCAGCAGCCTCGGCCTCCCAAAGTGCTGGGAATACAGGCGTGAGCCACCGCGCCTGGCCTCATATCTCTTAAATATATGCACGTCATACTGTTTCTGTTTTTTACCACCTGACTGATACAGTTGGAATAATGGATACTTAGTGGTACAGCCAGATTTTAACAGATACTCAAAAGTAAAAGTCCATACTTGCCACAAGACAATTGCTTCATCTGTCATCTCATAAGATACATGAAATTAAAATTTCATCTTATCTTAAAAGGAGTCTTCAAAAGTCAAAATTAAATTCCAAAACACTTTTATTAAACAAAATATCCCAAAATAACTGATTAAATGTATTTTATATAATGTGAGGTTGTATTAGTAGCAGCAATATCTCAGGAACCTGAAATCTCGTAAGCACTTACCACAAGGCTTATAGTTTATTATATGCTGGATTCTGCAATATGCAAAGACTCCCCAGCATCAGAACCAATTCAGAGGTTCATTTCTTATCTGCCATCAGCTGGCATTCCCACACCAGCCTCTGGATGTGTCCCTCATGATAGCTTAATTGTGTTTTCCTCCCTTTGCCTTCAGTTCTGATTTCTAAAGCTGCAAGACAGCTGTAACCCTCAGTGAAAGAAACCCTAGGGTGTTCGGTACAACCTGAATGATAATTTGCAACTCCAGTGCTAGGCATTAGATATCTCTGGAGCCCACCTAGCTCAACATCTAAACTCTATTTTTGTGTCCTCTGATAACATACTAGCATGGCGGTACATGCTTTCAAAACTCAAATACCTGTTGTTCCCTGAAGAAAATGAAGAAAGTCATTTCAGACAAGATAGCACTTGGTGAAAAATTGATAGTCAATATGGAGAAGAGTGGAAAAGGTTTGAAAGATGCTTCTATTATCTCTCTCCTTGTGGGCAGTGGATGCGCATCAGCAGCTTAGAGAAACCAGGTTGTAACTTCCACCAACCTGACCCCACTTGGAGGCACTACAGGGGAGATTCCCGGCCAATGGCTTCATGTTTGGCTCAGCAAGTTTTCTTGATCAAATATATCTGCAAAACATATGCAACAAAATGTAAAGCAGGCGTGTCTTTTACTTCTCTGTGGAAATCTTGAAGCCAATGAAGCAACAATAAACATAAAATATCTCCCATAAAGTGTCCGCTGAATGAATGTGAAGCCATCAAGCAGTGCTGTACTAACCAGTCCTCAGAAAATTCCCTTTTCTTGGTCTTACCTCTGTGGAAATAGCAACAGGGAAGCATGGTCCTGTCTGCCCTGAACTATTGACTGGTTTGTAGGTGAACACCTGCCCCATACTAGGCCAATAAGCAACAGGAATGAAATGTAGGCATCAAGTCTCTGTCTTAGCTTTCTTATTCAAAAGAAGAGATATTAGTTGGTGGTCATTGGCTGAGACATGGACTGAGAAACAGAGCTTTTCTGTAGTGGAAAGAAGCAGAAATAAAAGTGTTGGTTCCAGCTCATCCCTAAGGGAGGGGTGGCTAATTCCTTGTTCTTGATGTCTACAAGACACTCTGACATTGTCATACAAAAATCAGGGCCCTTTTCATCTTGAGTCCTCGGGGAGTGTTGCTGGCCTAAAGTCTCTACAACTTTCACATAATCCTGAAGAATTTAAGGCACCCTCCGTGGTCACACTTTTTGCATATCAGCCAGAGATCAGAATAGACCCCACACTCCCTGCTGCATATCCTCGGTCTCACCGCTGGGAAGGTAGAGGGGTCATCGTGAGAGGCACTGAGCTAGGGGTCATCAGATGAGGGCGCAACACTCAGTTTTGCTGCGCGTTTCCTGAGTGATCCCGTGTCAGAAAAACAGCCATCTTACTGGTCTCCTTATCCTCATCTGTAAAATGAGGACTAATAATATATCCCATTGAGGTTCACCAAGATGAATAGTACTTTGACAAAGATGAAAGACGAGGGCATGGAAGGTGTATCAGTCCGTTCTCATACAGCTGTAAAGAACTACCTGAGACTGGGTAATTTATGAAGAAAAAGGGTATAATTTACTCACAGTTCTGCAGCTGTACAGGAAGCATGACTGGGGCGACCTCAGGACAGACAGTGCTGGTGTCTCTTCCCTTTTTATAAAGGTAGTAATTCCAGCAGGAGGATTTCACTCTCATCTAAACCTAATTCTCTCTCAAACATCCTGTCTCGAAATACCATCACAGTGAGGGCTACGGCTTCCAAATATGATTTTTGGGAGGATACACTTCAGTCTATCGAATAGGCCAAAAGGGAACAAATGAGGAAGCTTCTGATCTTCCAAAAGGTCCCTCCTCTTAGAGATGAGAGAGAGAAGACACAGGAGAGAGACAGTGATGCTCTGTAGTAGGTGATGACTGATATCCACACTTAATCCCTGGAACCTATAAGTGTTCCCTTAAGGACAAAAAAAAAAAAAATAGGGCTTCACAGATATGGTTGAGTTAGGGGTTTTGAGATGGCATGGCTATGATAGATTATCCAGGTGTACCCTAAATTTAATCACAGGCATCCTTAAAAGAGCAGGCCAGAGGAAGATCTGACAGACAGAACAGGAGCAGGCCATGGGATGACAGAAACTGCAGAGAGCGACCACAAGCCAAGGGATACCTGGAGCCCGCAGAAGCTGGGAGAGGTGAGGAAGCATCCCGTCTAGAATTTTCAGAGGGAGCACAGCCTGCTGGCACCTTGATTTGGGCCCTGAAAAGCTGATTTTGGATTTCTGGCCACCAGAACTGTGAGAGGATGCATTTCTGTTGTTTTAAGTCACCGGGTGGGTGGTAATTTGTTACAGCAGAGGCATGAGACAAATGCACCATCAGGCAGAAAGAGATGGAGACAGATGACAGCAAACACTCAGCTGAGAGGCAGGGAATGCTGGAGAGAGAAAACAGAGACAGAACAGAGGAGAGGGTGGAAGGCGAAGGTGGAGAACACCCCAGTTTCAACATGAATTGATTCTGCATTTGTGTGCCATGAGTTTCCCCTCACTCAGGGTGGAGGGTCCTACTTGCTGACAGAGCCCAGCAACAACACTGAATAATGAGTGCACATGTGCTCATCTCTAATTCCTTCCCTGTGTGTGAATCTATTAGCACTTCTGTCAAGCTCTGCCTAATTACATCGGTAACCTGCTAATACAACCTTCTTTGTTGACTGAAGGAATCATCTTATCCAGCTTAGGCCAAATTAAAATTTAATGCAACACCAAGTTGCCACAGAATAAGAATGCAAATAGCAGTTATTTAATTAACACCTAACCTGATTAGATGGCTCCTCTGAAAGAAATCCTCTGGAAGAAAAGCATACAACTCAAGCGCACAGCAGTGACTTCATCGAAGTATGACTAAAGCCTCCTGTGCAGTCACCGCAAGGCAGGTTTTGGCAGGTCCATGAGGTAGGACAGACCTGGCTGGAGTCTCTGGCTGATTCTCAATCCCTTAGATAGATCTGTTTTTTGCATATTTGGAAAGAAGTTGGGAATGGAGAGGAAGACAAAGACAGAAACTGACATAGAGGGAAAAACAGAGAGAGAGTGAGAGCCTACGTGCCTAAATAAGGAGTCAAAGGCAGGGAAATAGAAAGACAGAAAGGTACCGAAGAGACAGGCAGACGTGATAAGCATGAAAACAAAGACAGGACAAAGCAGAGGCAGAGAATAAGCCAGGCAGAGAGATAGAGGCACAGAAACATCCAGGTAGAGAGACAGAGGGAGAGGGCAAAAAGGAAAGTGTGGAAAAGAAGGACAGGAGAGAGCAGGAAAACTGAGTGGGGAAACAGGACTGATTTTAACAAGAGAGATGGGAAGTCCAGGAGAGAGAAAGGAATAAAAGCCAACCACAGCACAGACAGGTGAAGAGACAGAGGACTGGATACAGTGAGCTGGGAAAGAACCCTTTGCCCTTGGTCTGCCGTCATTCCCTCATTCACTCCCCAGCTTCCACCAAGAGGTAAAACTCATCTCAGGAGTTTTTCAAGTGAGGACAGGTTTTTATTTATTTTTATTTTTTTAGTTTATGTTTTAGAAAATATCTGTGACTGGGGGCGGTGGCTGACATCTGTAATCCCAGCACTTTGAAAGGCCAGGAGTTTGAGACCAGCCTGGCCAACATGATGAAACCCCATCTCTATTAAAAATACATCAACTGGCAGGGTGTGATGGTGAGCGCCTGTAGTCCCAGCTACTTGGGTGGCTGAGGCAGGAGAATCACTTGAACCCAAGAGGCAGAGGTTGCAGTGAGCTGAGATGGTGCCACTGCACTCCAGCCTGGGCAACAGAGTGAGAATCCATGAAAGAAAGAAAGAAAGAAAGAGAGAGAGAGAGAGAGAGGGAGAGAGGGAGGGAGGGAGGGAGGGAGGGAAAGAAGGAAGGAAGGAAGGAAGGAAGGAAGGAAGGAAAAGAAAACATAAAGAAAAGAAGGCTTTCTATGTGAAAGACGGGCAAATCTGATAGGAAACCTTGCTTTTGTTCCCCAAAGCCTTTGGAGGAGCTATCTTTCAGAAAACACTGGAAGAAGGTAGAAACAGCCAGAGTCTATGAAGACTCGACCTTATTTCCTACTGATCACTTCCACTTTGCCCCACCTATCAGAGAGAGACTCTCAGAAAGAGTCCAGAAGGACTGTCCTTTCTTTGTGTCATTCAAACAATGCAAATTCAAGAACGGGGAGTGACTTGTGTTTCTTCTATTTGATAATTATTCACCACCTATGTTTTTTTCCCAATGAAAGAGCAAGGAGACATGCCTATTGAGTCAGCTTACTCTACAAATTAGATGATCTGCTAAATTATGGTAATCCAAAGCAATGCTGACGTGCTGCAACAGAGTTTCAGGTTTCAGAGTCCAACTTCAGGGCAGGAATATGTATGAATTGACCTGACAGCAACAAGGCTATTTTTTTTTTTTTTTTTTTTTTTGAGATGGAGTCTTGCCCTGTCACCCAGGCTGGAGTGCAATGGCACAGTCTCGGCTCACTGCAACCTCTGCCTCCTGAGTTCAAATAATTCTCCTGCCTCAGCTTCCTGAGTAGTTGGGATTACAGGCGCCCGCCACCACACCCAGCTAATTTTTGTATTTTTAGTAGAGATGGGGTTTCACCATGTTGGCCAGGCTAGTCTTGAACTTCTGACTTTGTGATCAGCCTGCCTTGGCCTCTCAAAGTGCTGGGATTACAAGAGTGAGCCACCACACGCAGCCAAGGCTATTTCGATTTCTCCTATTGTAGGAACGCTTACCCTATCATTTCTTTACCTGCATCTTAGACCACATAGTAGGCTCATTTCTCAGGGTGATGTGAGACAAGACACAAACCAATCAGTTCCTGGCATTTGTCTTGTTAGAAAAACACATACAGAAACTATAATGGGTAACACCTGTATTGAGAGTAAAAGCTTAATTTTTCTCTTTCTCTAATAAGCTCGTCAGTAATTTGGGGAAATCATTTGGTTTTGTGTTTTTGCAAAGAACTCTTAATTTGCAAGACAACCATTTTCTGTGCTCTCTTATTGCTAAGAAAAAACCTGACAGTCAGTAACATATTGTGAAGATCACCATGAAGAGCTAGGCATGGTGGCTCACTCCTGTAATCCCAGCACTTTGGGAGGCAGAGGTGGGTGGATTACCAGGTCAGGAGTTTGAGGCTAGCCTGGCCAACATAGTGAAACCCCGTCTCTATTAAAAACACAAATAATTAGCCATTCGTGGTGGCAGGCACCTCTAATTTCAGCTACCAGGAGACTGAGGCAGGAGAATCGCTTGAACCCAGGAGGCAGTGGTTGCAGTGAGCCAAGATGGTGCCATTGCACTCCAGCCTGTGTGACAAGAGTGAAACTTCCTCTCAAAAAAAAAAAAAAACACCATGAAGGTTGTGTGTTTGCTGCAGAAGGGTCTGCCCGAGAAAGTGATTCTTGGTTTGTTTCTTTTCTTCTTCTCTTCCTCCTCCTCCTTTTCCTCTTCCTCCCCTCCTCTTCCTCTTCCTCCTCTTCTCCTCCTCCTCTTCCTCCTCCTCCTTCTCATCTTCCTCCTCCTCTTCCTCTTCCTCCCCTCCTCTTCCTCTTCCTCCTCCTCCTCTTCTTCCTCCTCCTCTTCCTCTTCCTTCTCTCCTCCTCCTCTTTCTCCCCTCCTCCTCCTCTTCCTCCTGCTCCTCCTCTTCCTCCTTCTCCTCTTCTCCTCCTCCTCCTCTTCTCCTCCTCCTCCTCTTCCTCCTCTTCCTCCTCCTCCTTCTCTTCCTCCTCTTCCTCTTCCTCTTCCTCCTTCTCATCCTCCTCCTCCTCTTCCTCTTCCTCCCCTCCTCTTCCTCTTCCTCCTCCTCCTTCTCATCCTCCTCCTCTTCCTCTTCCTCCCCTCCTCTTCCTCTTCCTCCTCCTCCTATTCTTCCTCCTCCTCCTCTTCTCCTCCTCTTCCTCCTCCTCCTCCTTCTCCTTCTTCTTCTCTTTGAAGTGCAGTGGCACAATCATAGCTCACTGCAGCCTTGAACTCATAGGTTCAAGGGATCCTCTCGCCTCAGCCTCTGCAGTAGCCAGGATTTGTTATTTTTATTTTTTGCAGAGACAGGGTCTTACTATGTTCCCCAGGCTGATCTTGTACCCCTAGCCCCAATGGATTCTCTCTCCTTGGCCTCCCAAATTAGGAAATACAGCCATAAGCCTCCATGCCTGGCCTCCTTGTTTACTTTCAGTCGAGAAAAAGATGTGAACTTTTTCTGCAATACCATCAGGGCTGTGTGCTGTTCTGTAAGACGTGCCACTGGCTCTACAGGGATTGAGGTGTGAGACAGATGCTGGATAGCGCCCTGCTCAGGCCCTGCACAGATAGCTGATCACCAAACAGTGCTGCCGCTGGGTGGACAGGGCTCTGCAGACCTCCTCCAGAGAAAGAAAATGAGATTATTTACACATCCCTGGGACCGGATGCCAGAGCAACTCAGCAATTTTATTCAGGTGATGCTGCTTCCAGAAATGAATGCCTCTGGATTCCATCTGGAAGAGGAGCCCTGGGGTAAAGGTTCCGGATATTTGATTTGAGCTGATTCTGTGATGAGACAGAAACAGAAATCCATGCTTCCGCTTAATAGATCAATTTAAGGGTTGGCTTTCTTGATCAGGAAGGCAGGTGAAGCTTCAGGGAGGGTAGACACAGAGTTACTGGAACCAGTCATTTACACCAGCAATGCTCAAAGAAATCGAGGGTCCCCAGAGTTAATCTAATTTCCACGTTTATGTGTCATGACGCGATTTACAAATGACTCTCAACAGTGGCGCTGTAAATGTTGAGGCTCACAGGGGCACGTAAGCCCCACGGAGCGGAAGACCGACGAGTGACTTGTCATTTCAGGAGGGGGCCTTGGGCCACGTCTCAGCCATCGTTGAATCTACTTCCCCTTTGACAGGCAGGAGCAGAAGCCCGGGAAACCTGGCCGTCTTCCTCAAGGTAGAAAGTGAAACTCTGATTAGCCTCAGATTTATTTCAATGTCTTCTCACTCATTAAGGGTACCACATATTAAATTTTTCAGTCTTTTGTGTAATTTGACAGGAGACCTGGAAAAACAATATTCATAATCCCTAAATCCAATTTAGTTGCTGCTTGGTCTTACAAGAAGTCCTCATTTAGGTTTCTGGTTTCATTTAGAGAAACAAACCAGTGTTGTCCGTGTGGACATGGGACCCTGTAGCCCACACTTTTGCAAAAACAGTTGCAATTAAAGCTTTGGCTCAGCTAAGCCTGTAACGCACGTGTGACAGTAATCCTGCCTGCCTTCCCGCCGCACGGCAGGCCTCTGCAGCTGCCTCTGCACCAGTGAGTCTCACAGTCACCTTGGGAGGTAAACGGGAAAGGGTGATCATTCCCTCTGAAAAGATGAGGAAACTGAGGCATAAAGAGGCCATCCGGTTTGTTCAAGGTTAGGCATGAAGTTCTGTCAGAAAGTGAGCCTAGTTCTCATAACTTCTAGGACAATGTTTTATACTCTCCTTCCTTCCCTTCCTTCCTTCCTTCCTTCCTTCCTTCCTTTGTTTCTTCCTCCCTCCCTCTCTTCCCTCTTTCTCCTTCCTCTTTCTTTCCTTTCTTCCTTCTCCTTTCCTTTTTTCCTCCTTCCTTTAATTTCCTCTTCCTGCCTTCCTTCCTCCTTTCCTTCCTTCCTTCTCACTCCCTGCCTTCATCCTTCCTTTCTTCCTGCCTTCCTTCTTCTTTTCTTCCTCCCTCCCTCCCTTCCTTCCTTCTTTCCTTCCTTCCACTACTGTGACTATTCAATGTAAAGTGTATGTAAATCATTTAAACACATCATATTTATGCTTTGATCCATTGTGTTTGTCGTTCCCCCTGCCTGAGACCATCTTCCCCCAGACCTTTGCCAACCTGGTCCCTTCTCCCCTGGTTGAAATTCAGATGTCTCCTCCTAGGTGGGGTATTCTAGAGTAGTCGCCCCTCTAAATGGCCCCACCCACCTCGGCATCTCTGGCCCTTCACCTGGCGCTGTTCTCTCAGTAACATGTGTCATCATCTCAACTTCTCACATCTGTGTCTGTTTCTCAATCCAAACATCAGCTCCCTGAGAGCAGGGACCGTCTCCCTCATGTTCACCGCTGTGTCCGCAGTCTGAAAACAGTGCTCAACCCACAGTGGTCATAGCGAAGCCTTTCTGAATGTGTGCATCCAAAGATGAAGGTTGTTGTCTGAACAATGAATAGATGAAGGACCAAAGGAAGGAGACAAAGGAAAGAAGGATGGAAGGAAGGAGGGAGTCAACAGCTTAGCACGGAGCCTGGCAGATAGTAAGTGCTCAGTAAATTCCAATCCTTGTTGTTGTTAATAATAATACTCTTACACTACCTCCTATTCCTGCAGGTTTGACGAATTGCTGTGGAGGCCCAGAGCCTCTCCTGTGTGGAGCAGCCCTGTTTTAAGCACACTGCCTGGCTGTGAAGGTGGCACCTCCAATCCTTCTCAGTGCATCAGCATGAACAGCCAAGTGCCCTTTCCTGGAAAGACCAGCCTTGCTGGGGAACAAGCGCTTAGGGATTTGACCTGCAATAGGGTCACAATGGGGCCATCCTGGGATTCCAAAGACCCTCCTCACCTTGCAATAGGGCCTGCCTTTTCAAAACTGCTCCTGGACAGACACCCATGCCGGTCCCATCCCCCACCTAGGAGGGAATATCTGCTTCCTCTCCTGTCTGCTGCCAGGGGTACCTGGACAGGGCTTGGGGTTTCTTACCTGGCATAAGGGAGCTGGAGCTCCTCACCCCCTGTGCTGAGGGAGGCGAGTGTCAAAGCTAAGACCGCAGTGGCCAAGCTTGCCCACTAAATGCATGACCACATTAGTGACCAGTCTATGCTTGTGGAACCCAGATGATGCTGAGCTGCCAGTGTTGGGAGGAAGCCCAGAATTGATTTCATGGGAATAAAAAAGATTCATGTTGTTGGTATGAAAACATGTTTCCATGTGTGCTAATTTGTATAGACATATTGTTGCACTCCTGGGCACCTCTCTCTCTCTCTCTCTCTCTCTCTCCTCTTTCTCACTCTCTTCTCTCTCTGTCACCTCTCTCTCCCCTCTCTCTCACTCTCTTTCTCTCTGCTCTCCCTCTCTTACTCTCTCTCTGCTCTCCCTCTCTTACTCTCTCTCTGCTCTCCCTCTCTCTGTCGCTCCCTTCCTCCTCTCTCCTCTCTCTCCCTCTCTCTCCCTCACTCATCTCTCTCTCTCCCTCTCCTCTCTCTTCCTCTCTCTCTTCCTCTCTCTCTTCCTCTCTCTCTCTCCCTCTCCTCTTTCTCTCTCTCTCCCTCTCCTCTTTCTCTCTCTCCCTCTCTCTCTCACTGCTGCTTTCCTACTAGACAGCAACATGCTATAGAAAAAGCTGAAAAAAATTTGCATTATCCAAAAATATGTTTACCAGGAGGCTCCTGTTTGTTAGATGGTTAGAATGAATGCAGACACCCAGCATGGTGGAGGAAGACCCCAGGACTCTTCCTCTCTCCGTCCTCCTACCACTCTGGCTCAGCCCAGTTGACTTGCTGTGTGCTCTCCATGCCAGCTGAAGTTACCGCTGCCTCGGGGCCTTTGCACGTGTGAATCCCTCGGTCCGTAACATTCTCATCTCCTGATACTGGTTTGAGTCACACCAGCATTCGACACTGGATCTCTGCTCCCACGCAGCCTCCTCAGACCCCCTTTCTACAACCACCCTGCATAAAGCCGCCCCCTGCCCAGCAGCCCAGTGTGCTCTTTTCCAGTAGCCTGATTGATTTTGTTTTCTCCAAAGTACTCATCACCATCCGGAGGCTCAGGGACTGTACTCTGAAACAGAACTACAAGGGGAGAAACAGCATTTGTCTGGGGGGCTCCTGGTTGAGAGTCAGGACCTTAGGGCACTGCCAGGCACAGAAAATGGATCAAGATCTGATGGATGATAAACGGGATGAATCCATTCACAGGTCTTTTGATGGGTCCGTCTACTGACTGTGTGACCTAGGATCTGCAGTGATTTGAACCTAGAGCAGGTTCCTATGAAAACGTTCCTGCTAACAACTGCGCGTTGTTCAGAAACAAACACAAAACCTCTAAGCATGCCAGTGAGTTCACTAAGAAGTTTATTAAATTATTAATTACTTTCTATAGGAATTTTATTTTATCTCCCCACCATCTAAATTACGGGGAAATGAACTTTTTTTCTTGTTTAGTAGGTAGAGTGCAGGTATCCGCAGTGTCTCCTTCTAGAAAAGTGAATCCAAATAATACACGGCCGTCTATGCCAATGAATTCAGATCACAGGGAAGTCACCTCAAAGCGGTCTCTACCTGGTTGATTTAGTTCCTTTGTAGAAACTGAAGTCACGTTCTTTGTCTGACGGTTGGTTTTGCCTCAGGATAGACTATGCGGTTCTTTCCATCAGTTTCAAAGACTTCTGACACATTTCTCAACCCGAAGTTTACTGGTCACCTCTCTTGAGGGAAGGATGAAACAGCCCTGGCTGCTGAGTTACCGAGTTACAGACGGCAGAGCAGACGGAAAGATCCAAGCTGACCCCGCGTCACTCGGCCGCTCCACGCTCCACAGCCTTTGATGCCAACGCCAGAGAGGTGAGGAAGTCGCAGGAAGACAGGCGGGAAACTTGCTATCTAAAAGAGGAAGGAGGGAAGATGGGTCCAGGCCACAGAAGGAATCAACCATCTCCGAAGAGTCCTGTCCATGAGAAGGACCAGGTGGCTTCAGGATGCAGAGTCCAGGCTCCACTTCCCCTGCAGGCTGTACGGACGAGGGGCTTTGGTCAATGGCCCAGCCCTTCACGCTTTTCCTTCTCAGCTCTTCCCTTGGCTGGAGGCATCATCCAGGTCTCTGTCTGCATGTCCACCAGCAGGAGCCTCCCCTCGCTTCCCCACCTGCCCGCTGTGAAGCCAACACCACCTCAAGCGAGTTTCTACCTTCCCATCCTGTGCTATTTCCATCACGTGGTTTCTCAGTCTCTGAGACAATCTGGCTTATTTTCTGGTCATTGCCTGTCTCTCACTCTACACCGTGAACTCCATGAGCATGGAGCCTGGCCCACCTCCCGTAGTGTGCTATCCAGAACGTTGGACACAAGACCTGGAGTTGGTAGATGCTCAATAAACACTTGTGGGAAAAATGAGTGGAGCCACGTCAGCCCAAAGCCAGTGTCCTTCTCATCTCTACAGATACAGCCTTATGCAGAAAGGTCAGCTGATTGGGGTCCTCAAGGATAAAATCCCCCACTTATTGACACAGACGCCATAGAACAGACCCTGACTTTTGTCTCCTTGGTACCTACCCTCTTGCTAACAGAGCTGAAAAACTGATCAGATAGAGTGGAAGTCACTGATGCCAGAAAAGATGGACTCTCATAGAAGCAGATGAAAGAACGGGGGCTACACACGTGACAAAATCGCATAGAACTAGACACAAGCACACACACACAAGGACAAGGATTACACACAAGGATTAGGCTGGCGCACAGGTAAGTGTGGTTTTTGACAATATTTTAACGGCAAAATGTGCAATTTCCTTTGCACTAACCTAATAGTTATAAAACTGGTGAAGTCTGAGCAGGCTTTGTGGATTGTACCATGCCAATTTTCTTTTCCTGACATGAAACTATAGTCATACAAGATGTTCCCACTGGGAGCCGATACATTTTTTTTTTTTTGCATTTTCCTCTGAATCTATTATTTCAAAATAAAAAGTTAGTAAAATAATGTATAATGAACAGCTGTACCTTGTAGGGAGGGTATAGAGCAAGTGTAAAAACGTATTAAAGGTATAGCAACACCAACCTCATATTTTCTTCTTGAGCTGGTCTCCAAGATTTAAAGAGAACTGAGTCCAGGTCACTCTGTGACTGTCTGGTTTTGTGTTATGCCAACTGTAAAATGGATGGCCTGAAATCCTCGTGCCATTAGGGCTATGCGCCTTCCACTTTGGGGACTCTGGGCTATAAGGTAAAAGTTCACTCTGCTCAGTGTGAATTTCATGGCTTCCTCCAACAGACTCCATTCACCCAGCCTGTTCATTCTGGACCATCTATGCGGAGCTTCCCTCTTTTCTGCATCCTCGCGTAGACTTGGACTCTTCCTTGATAGCGTTTATTACAGCTGCAAAGAGACTCCAGGGTGTCCCCGGCTGGATCATCTACCTCCCCCATGACAATGCAAGACCCACGGCATAGAGACTGTGTTCTTTGTTCCTTTCAAGCCTCAGGCATGAAGATGAGGTTAATTCAATGTCTTAGAAATATAATGGAATGAATTACTGCTCCACCGTAGCTCAGGAAGCAATACCTTCAGTGACCATGTGGCCATTAATTCCCCATCTATTACAACTATGAGTTAAACAAAATCACCACTTTCTCAAAATAACTTTACACCCATCTGTTAGCAAGCTGTCCTCATCTGCTGATAGGGCGAGGACAGGACACTGCATTGCCACCTGCTGCTCAGCAGCATTGCTAGACACTCAAAGCTACACCATCTATGATGGGAACAGCGCCATCTTGATCATGGTGCATTTGTATAAAGCACAATCTATGGCATCATGTAGGCACATCTGGGTGTGTGTTCAGGTATATATTGGCTGGGACACTCAGTGGGCAGGAACACTCCTGCTTCAGCAGGTGGGTGGACACCCATGGTCGTCAGTGTCTCTGCCTCCTGGGAATAGCCTGCCCAGTGTGTTCCTCTGCTTTAGCCACCCCAAACCTCAGTACACCCTTCCCTGACCCTACATGGGATGAAAACTCCATTATGACCTTTGCAAGACCCATGTACATGTCAGATTCGAAGGCCCACAGAGGATTAAAAACAATATGAGTAAAGAAAAGAAAATAGTAAAGCTACTAAGAATCCTGAGAATTCTACCATTGCTCAAAAATAAGCATGGCCCAGACCTTGCAAAGAAAACGATTCAGTGACTTCATGAGCAAAGTGAACAGGAAACAGAATGAGCCCTTTCTGCAGGGCCCTGGCATGGAGAGGAAGATCTGAGAAGCCAGGGCTGCTGGTTTAGAGAGTTATAATTGTGTTCTCCCTAATGGAATTACAGTGGATCTTGATGTGCTTATTATAGACCAAGGTTCCCAGCCCAGGGCACAGTGGTAGTGTCTCAAGACATTTTTGATTGTCACAGTTTTCAGGGAAGGGAGTGGCATCTAATGGGCAGAATGCAGGGATACCACTAAACATACCAAAACCCACAGAACGCCCTCACCACTAAGAATTATCCCCCCCTCCAAAGTATCAACAGTGCTTTGAATCCCTGGTCACGATGATAGCTCTAAATTTTGCTGAGATGACAGTGATTGTGTCAAGGGAATGGGGAACATCACCCTTTTATTCGCCAAAACATCAGCGTAAGGGCTAAGCAGATGTCCTCCCCCGGCTGTTCTTCTCAGTGGCTCGGGAGGAAACTTTTTTCTATCAGCTGCACTCAGCCTACCACACCATGGCATGGATGCTACAGGACAATGATATTATCCGCTATTGAAATCATTATTTTTCCATTGTTATTCAAAGAGAAAATTGCATAGGTTGTTATATCAGATAGTGTTTAAAATGAGTCTAGGGCACAGATAAAATGCAATGTGCTAAGAACTACGACTGTGAGGAACATGGGAAAAAAAAGAGAGGTTATTTATCACTCAAGAAGCTGGACACAATGGCTCATGCCTGCAATCCCAGCACTTTGGGGAACCAAGGTGGGCAGATCATTTGAGGTCAGGAGTTCAAGACAAGCCTGGCCAACATGGTAAACCCATGTCTCTACTAAAAATACAAAAATTAGCCAGGTGGTAGTGACATGCGCCTGTAATTCCAGCTACTCAGAGGCTGAGGCAGAAGAATTGCTTGAGCCTAGGAAGCGTGGGTTGTGGTGAGCCGAGATGATGCCACTGCATTCCAGCCTGTACAACAGAGTGAGATCCTGCCTCAAAAAAAAAAAAAAAAAAAAAAAAAAAAAAAAAAAGGAGACAGAAAGAGAGAACGGGAATATACATATTTTTTTTCTTTTGAGAGGAACAGGCTTTCTTTCAAGTCAAGATACAGATCCTAGAGTCACCCACTGAGTGGGGGCTGGCGATGGACGTTGGCCACGCTGGATCTAGAGACATCCATTTACAGCGCTCCTTGCCTTCAATCTCAGAGCTTTGCTTATGCACACTTTCAGTGTCCTGAATCAGTTTTAAATTTTCACACAGAGTGAGTGGGCTTTGGTGTATTTAAACCAACACTGGTTCTTATTTAAAATCATGCAGTTTGTAATAATTGTAATTCAGTGCAATAAATGCCCCCACCCATGTCTGTCTCACCTCAAGTGATGATGATTTTTTTCTCTTCAGTAGCTCAGGAAAAGAATAAGAAAACAAACAAACAAAAGCACTGGCACCATCCTCATCATCCCTCTCTCACACCCAGATACAAATCTCTCAGCAAACCTTGCCAGCTCTACCTTCAGATTCCAAAATCTCCAGCCCCTCTCCCCGGTCCTGTCACTCGCATCGCTAACACCCTGGTCCCAGTCGCCGCCACAGTCGTTTACTACCTGGAGTGCGACAACAGCTCCCTAACTGGTCTCTTCAGCTCTGCCTTTACTCTCCTTCAGTCTGTCCTCAAAACAGCAGCCGGAGTGAGCCTACTAAAAGTGACAGCACAAGGTCCCTTTTCTGCTTAAATCCTCCCAGGGCTCCCTACTTCTTACAAAGAAAAAGCCAGTCTTTCGACAGGTAGGGAGACCCACCAGGATGCCCTGGCTCCACGCTGACACCTGCCTGCCTCTGGGCCTTTGAACTTCCTGATCCCTCTACCTGGAATCCAGAGGTGTCCACAGGGCTTATCCACCCGGTCCCTTCCATCTTTACTCAAACGCCGCCTTTCAGGAGAGAATTTCTTTGGACTCTCTCTAAATCGCAATCATTTCTCTTACCCATTGATATGCTATCCATTTCTTGCTTCATGTTTGTTCTTCTTTTTAATACTTTTCATGATGTAACATATTACTTACGTTACTTATGTATTTTATTTTGTGGCTGCCTCAAAAGAATCTAAGTCCCATGAAGACGGAGATGCTGTTGTTTTGATCCTTGTAAAATTCCCAGCACCTAAAGTCATGACTGGTATAAATAAGTTTTCAAAAAATATTTATTGAATGAATTATTGAGAAAAAGATTGGAGAGTTGTTAGTTACATGGCCTTTCTACACATACTGTTGCTAAAAATTCAAAACATTTGAAATGTACATCCTATTTTTCAAGAGAATAAATATCAGAAATCAATAAGTACAAAAATTCTACCTTACAAGTGATAAAGAAATACAAATAAAAGCAAGATAATATTTCACCTGCCAAATTAGCAAGTATTTAAATAAATAAATTGGTACTACACAGTTTCAGTATGTATAACCATTTCCTACACTACCAGTGAGAACATAAATTGGCTCAAGTTTTCAGCGAAGATATTTTGGCAACGTATAACAAGTCTCTAAACATATTTACAAAGATTAAACCAATCATTTAATTTTGATAAATAATCTAGGGAAATAACAAGACAGGTGGTCAAAGACATAGGAAAAGATTTATTGAGACTCGGCTTAATATCAAAAATTGAGAAAGTTTTTTTAATCTCACAAAATAACTGGTTAAACAAGTTATATTTCAGCAATTTAGTAACATACTCTGGTCAATAAAACCCTGTGTATAATCTTATTGAGTGGTATAAGAAAAGCTAACACTAGATTCTTATGGTAGATAAGATTGTTGCCACAATTGCCTGTCTTTCCCTGTGTGTACACGTGCCTTCAAGATGGTTCAATCTTTTATTTTTCTCCTTGCACACTGGATGTTCTAAATCAAGAGCAAATAGTCCATTGCTTATATTTGAAAGAACTGAATAGTCATTGATTAGTCCATTCTCATGCTGCTATAAAGGAGTGGTCCAAGATTGGGTAATTCATAAAGGAAAGAGGTTTAATTGACTCATGGTTCAGCATGGTTAGGGAGGCCTCAGGAAACTTATGATCCTGGTGGAAGGGAAAGCAAACATGTTCTTCTTCACATGATGGCAGGAAAGGGAAGTGCTAAATGAAAGGTGGAAAAGACCTTTATAAAACCATCAGATCTCAAGGGAACTCACTCACTATCATGAGAACAGCAGCATGGGGGTAACCGCCTCCAAGATTCAATTACCTCCCACTGAGTCCCTCCCACAACATATAGAGATTATGGGAACTACAAGTCAAGATGAGATTTGGGTGGGGATACAGACAAACCATGTCAGTTGCTAAGGCCAAATGTAGTTGAACCTGGCCTTCCAACAGAGGTAACTAAAACGGAGAGGCTTAGCCGGGTGCTAACTGCACACAGCAAGTCAGAAAAAGGATGAGAGGTAGAGTTGTCTCCAAGCTCAGTCGTCAAGGCCTCTAGTCATATCTGTGCTTCCTCTGGGTCCTTTAGGTGATGCCACAGGGTCACTCAGTGTCCCTGAAAAGTTTTAAAAGCACTGCACAGCATCCCAAGCAGCAGGCTGACCTGATATCCACTTCCACCAGGGGACTGCTTGCCTGTCTCCCATCTTCTCTCTACAAAAGAGCAGAAACAAACACAAGCTTCTCCTGCTGGTGATGCTATGAAAACAAGAACAGAAACATGAGCTCCACAGTGAAGCCCATACCTTACGCTGCAGAAAGTGAGAGGGCAGCAGAGGGCATGCGGACACAACCCTCTGAAGCAGCCCAGCAGGAGCACCATGGAGCTAGTTAGCCCAGAGAAGCATTGGTTTCCATTAATAAAGGAGATCAGCCTCAAAACCACTTGGCAGCTGAGTCAACATCCTGCATGCTAGCACAACAGGCGTTATTCATATCTGCATTGAGAGCAGCACGTCACGACAGGATGCCGAGTCTATCTTCAGCAGTGGTGCTCCTGTTTATAGTTTATGGAAAACGATTTATTCTTGGAAATGTTCTAAGGGTTACGTTTCCTGTTTGCTAAAAGCATCTTTCAAAGGAATCATAACTAACAATAAATGCAACTGACCATCAAGCCTTTGGTATCCAGAATTCCCTAATACCTCACTCAGGTCAACTCAGGCTACACAGAAAAACCCGCTCAGGGGCTGCAGGCTGCCTTTCAACATGATCTTAGCACTTCCTCTGTCACCACCTGGTCCCAGCCACCAGCACCCTCACCTGAATCTGACGGCAGCCTCCAAAGTTGCCTCTCTCCTTCCACTCTTGCAATCCCTCATCCCACTCCCCACACAGTACACAGGCTTCCAGTTTGATCTTTGTTTCTGAATGTACAAAAGTGAGATAATGTCACTCCCCTGCGAAAAACCGTCCTGTGACTTCCCATTGTTATTGTAAGAAAACCCAAACTCTGTCCGTGGTCCTGGGAAGCCCCACACGATTGGCCATCTGTGCACATCCCTCATCTTATTTTGTAAAAAGTTTCCCAACATTCAATGCATACAAGCCTGGCTGGCCTTTCTCTAGGTCCTGAAACACAGCAGGCTTTTCCCCATTGTAGACCCACACAGACACGGACCCCACAGTCTTGAGCGCTGCTTGCCCTACACTCTTCACCTCCTCACCCTGCAGGACTTCACTTAGATGCCAGATTAGTGTAAAGCAGATTTTTTTTCCAACTATAGATTGTAATCCATTATTGAGTCATGATGCCAGGATAGCTGGTATTCATGAGCAATGTTTTAATAACAGAATAGAATATTGTTCTTACGGGTATAAAGAGTTTAAAAAATAAAAATAAGGTTGGGCGCGGTGGTTCACGCCTGCAATCCCAGCACTTTGGGAGACCGAGGTGGGTGGATCACAAGGTCAAGAGATCAAGACTTTCCTAGCCAACATGGTGGAACCCCATCTCTACTAAAAATACAAAAGTTAACTGGGCATGATGGTGCAGGCCTGTAGTCCCAGCTACCTGGGAGGCTGAGTCAGGAGAATGGATTGAACCCAGGAGGCAGAGATCTGCCATTACACTCCAGCCTGAGTGACAGAGTAAGACTCTGTCTCAAAAGAAATGTTTTTGTAAAAGAGAAGAATTTTGGAGGTCATTAGAAGTTGGCCTCAGTAGCCACCTCTGTCCAGTTCTCCCCTCTGTAGAGCAGTCTGCCTAGTCACTAAAGTATCAGTGCTTTAGATGGCCCTTGCTGCACCCCTCCATCAATAACTGTGTATGTAGAATTGGCCTTCCCTTCCTATGACCTCAGGGGTTCAAGAAACTTTAATGATGGTGACTGTAAAACATGGAGGGTCCCTCAATGTTATAAATACACCAGCTGGATTGAAGATGGGGGAAATCACACACACACACACACACACAGACACGCACGCACACACACACCCTCAGCAGCTGCTGACCCTAGTTTCCAGCACATGTTTTCTGTTCTTTATTCTCCAAGTCCAGGACACACTCATGTCTGTCTTTAATACACAGTGACTTCTGTTTTCTTGTCTGACTAGGCTGGCCATAGGCCGTGACACATCGTATGAAGCATTGAGACAGAGCTGTCTCTTTCCTGGAAATCAGATGGCCTGAGTTCAAGCCTGTCTCCTTCTGCTGCTGCCTGTTTTGACCTTAAGAAAGTCGCTTTCGGCTCTCAGATTTTCTCATGGGATAAATAGAGAGGTTGCTTTCTGAGAACTTTTAAGTCCCTTCTGAGGTAGTGGTCTATTATCTTCGTTTCAATAACATTTTTTTTCCATCTTCCTGAATCCTCAACAAGTCAGGACACTTTTAGTTCCAAATGACAAAAATTTACATTTTAGAAGTGTAATATTTAAGTTAAAAAAGAAAAGAAAAGGAAGCCATGGGATCTTACATATGAACAGCCCGGGGGTAGTTCCAGGGACTCAAAGAAAGTCATCGGAAAACTGTTCCTCTCTTTTTCTTCTACTGTACAATCTTTTGTGTTGATGTGATTCTTGAAAACACTTTTCCTTCATAGAGGCAGGATGGCATTTAAAAGCACAGTAGTTTCAAGACAAATCCTGGGAAAATTCTCACTGAAGCCTTTGTGATTAGGCGGCCACTTGCAGTGATGACGGCGCCCTCAGAAATAGAATGTGTGGATTGTATGGACTGGGCATTGGGCCCACTCAAACGTCACAGTCTGGGAGTCCAGGGGAGACAGTTCTCCAAGGGAAAATTGGTCTGGGGTGGACAGAAGAGAGAATGTATGATTTTTTTTCTTTTTCTTTTCTTTTCTTTTTTTGAGATGGTGTCTTGCTCTTTCTCCCAGGCTGGAGTGCAGGGGCACAGTCTTGGCTAGATACAACCTCTGTCTCCCAGGCTCAAGTGAGCCTCATGCCTCAGCCTCCTGAGTAACTGGCACTACAGGAACACACCACCATGCCCAGCTCATTTTTCTATTTTCAGTAGAGACAGGGTTTCACCATGTTGGCTAGGCTGGTCTTGAACTCCTGACCTCATGTCATCCACCTACCTCTACCTCTCAAAGTGCTGGGATTACAGGCATGAGCCACTGTGCCCGGCCGAGAATGTATGTTTTCTAAGCAAAACAATAGCTGCCACTCCCTGTGTGTCCTAGCTGGAGAATCAACCTTCACGATCATCTTCCCCATTTAAAAAATCCACCCCAAATGATCTATGGATCCCAGTTTACTGGAAGCTAAACAGCTGATTACAATTTTAGCCATGCAATCATTTGACCCCAAGGTGATGTTTAGTTCAAACCTTTGTTGACTTGTTATAGTTTATATTTTCTCAGTATTGATCTCTGGTCTCTGACTTGGGTCTTACAACCACTCTGAGATTGCGCACAGCTTTCTTGATTGTATGGGCCCCACCTACTCCTAACCTTCACCCTCTATCCTGACCCCAAGATTTTGTGGGGGCTGTTTTTCCTGCCCCTTCTTCCTTTAATTCAGGTCTTTGCCTCAATAGCATCTTCTCGGAGAGTCTCTCCTGGTATATGTAAAATTGTGGTTATTTCCCGATTAGTCCATCCTCACTGTTAGCTTGACCTCCTTAGCTTCTACCTCCTGGCACAATGTATGTGTTGACCCGTCTGTGTTTCTATCATTTGTCTCCTCCCACTTCTGGGTTTCTTAATCTGGGATCTGTGGATGGAATTTAGGAGTTCCGTGGAATTTAGCAGACAAGAGGGAAGGAGCCACAGTTTTCACTTTCATTCAATAAGTTATTAATTTCAGCATTTTCTTCAATTATAATTGTGGTATGATTAGCGGTCTACTGCTCATGCTGTTAGGTTTTTATCATTGTGTATCCATAGGCCAGTGTCTTTGTAATCAATGCGAACTGCACATATCTCCATGTTATTTTAAGCTTTGCAGATGATTTGAAATAACAGCTTTTTTGTCACTGTGGAGAAAATTCTGAAGTTTTCCTACAGTCTCTCTCTGAGGCCTGCAGCAAGATCAGTGCCCAGCTGCCCCGGTGTTAACCTAGCCATTAACACACTTTCATGGACTTTCCCCTGTGACTTCCCCACTTCCCTAGAAAACTACTTTTATGCAAATTTTTGTCTTAGAGAATTTTTAAAAAAATACAGATGAAACCAGGTCCTCTTACCCACAGAACATGATGCTACAAACATTAACATTTGAGGCTTTGTTACAACTTACAAGCCTCTTTTACTGATACTGTCATTGTTATGTGTACTTTTATCTGATAGCTCACAAAGCAGTGAGATTTATTTTGAAATAGAATGAGATAAAACTAAACTGAAAAACAAAAAAATCTCAGAAATCTTCAATCAGATGTTTACATCTCATAGTTCCTGAGGAAAAAGGTACTAACTTTTGCATCAACTAATATTCCCATGAAATGGACCCAAAGTGAATCAAGTGGGTTTAAACGCCCGGCTGTCATCAGCATGCACTTGGCTGGGAGCGGTGGCTCAAGCCTGTAATCCCAGCACTTTGGGAGGCCGAGGTGGGTGTATCATGAGGTCAAGAGATCAAGACCATCCTGGCCAATATGGTGAAACACTGTCTCTACCAAAAATATAAAAATTATTTGGTTGTGGTGGCGTGCCTGTAGTCCCAGCTACTCAGGAGGCTGAGGCAGGAGAATTGCTTCATCCTGGGAGGCGGAGGTTGCAGTGAGCAGAGATCGTGCCACTGCACTCCAGCCAGGCAACAGAACAAGACTCCACCATAGACAAACAAACAAACAAAGAACACATTTTTTCCTATGTGGGTTTCCTTTACATGTGGAAGGTATTTAACCTAAAGTTTTACTGTATCCTGATCTGAGACTCTGTGGAATCATTCAAAATAAAACAGATGTTGAATTGATACATATGGCCCCAAATTTGTTAACAGACTGGATACAAAGAAACTCAGAGATATCTGCAGTCTCAAGGATGCTTACAGCTCATAGCCTGTGGGTGAGCCTCTGTCCCCATGGATGGATTCCATCCACCATGCAGAGTCAGTCTATGGATGGTCCTCTCCTGCCCCTAAATGTGTCCTTCGAAGGAGTCTGCCCCAGAGCATGGGCACATCAGAGAGATGGCTGGGAAGACCTTCCTACGCAGATGACAGCTGGACTGTGACTTGAATGAAGAGAAGAATTGGCCATTCATAGTGAAGGAAAAGCAGGATTCAGGCTGAAGGAGGAAGAACTAGAAACAGGAATGGCGACGTGTCATTAATAAGGCAGGAAAATAATAAACAGATTGGCATCCAGACGCCAGGTGAAGAAGGGGTAGAATGAAGGGTACTCAGTGCTGTTTAATGCTGCTGAAAGGTCAAGGCAAAGATCTGTGCTATCAGCATTCAGACCTCACTATCAAAAATGAAAGAGCACAGCGAGGCCTTTGAAAACATAGATCTCTATAACAACAAAAAGGGACACTCTTATTATACATTTGACATGTGTTTCCTCTTTTCCTGAGTTCAAAGGTGTTCAGTTAAGCTTTCAGATTGTGGGATGAAGTGTCACTGGGTCAACACAGAGGGGCAAAGTCCCCAGGAGGAAATAAAATGGAATGACGCATTGGGATGCCACAAACCACATGTCAGCAGTCGACCCTTTCAATTGCTGTGCTGCGAATTGCCATCACTCTTGAACCCAGACAAGGCTTACTGAGGCCTCTGACTATCCAAGGCGATCTGGAGAGAAAGGGACTTCAGACTTCAATATCTCCTTGGAAGTGCATGGTTACCTTCACCCATAGGCCAGCTAAACCCTATGCACCTGGACCAAAGGTCACTCAGCCGGCCCCCTAAAGGCTTCTCAGTGAAGGAGCTCTCTAAAATGGGGTCACGTTCCATTTTATGGAAATTGAGTAGATGTACAAGTAAAACTTTAATGCCAATTTTTAAATAAAACTTTTAAAACAGAATCCATTTCTATTATTTGAACATCAAGTTTATTCTCGCAAAAATATAGTCACCTCTCTCTAAAGAAGACTCGTTAGTAAAAATGATTCTGACTTCACAGGAAGAACAACACATCCACCCGTGTTTTTCAGTCCTGATCTGCTGCTAAACTGGCATGGCAGAGAGACCACAGTCCAAACCCTGGCTCTGCCGGTTTCTCGCTGCTTCGCCTTGTACAAATCACCTGGCATCCCGAACCCTCAGCTTTCTCAGCTGTGCAATGGGAACAATTACACCTTCAATGTGGAAAGCTGTGAGGATTTAAAGAGAAAAAAGATGTCAAAGACACAGCGCAGGAGCTGGCACAGGTTAAATGGAAGCATCGAGGGTAACTTTGTGACTAACATCCGACATTTCTAGGTCATCTCATTTCAAAGTAGATTTTGGTCTTTGGAATGAGACGATCTGAAATAATTTCAGGTTGCTGGAGTGCTATATGATTTGCAATATGTGACAATTAGGAATTTCACCTGCCTGCTTGACCTTCTAGAAATTAAATGGCTTGAAGAGCTTGAAGAAACATATCTAACTGTGAAAAGAGGCGTGAACATAGCATTTAGGCACCTTGCAGTGCTTGGACCCTCACTCTACGCTGAGCGGCATGCTAAGAACTTTACATATAGTAGTATCTCATTTAATCTTCCCAACGTCAGTGTGTGCGAAAGATGTTTATTATACCCATGTCTATTGGGATATTAGCAAAACGTGATTTTTTTTTATACTTATAAAGGAATTTGTCATGAACTTCACTCACTCAGTATGTGGCGTACATTTGTTCCCTGAAGAAGTTAAGAAGAAGAGAAACAGAAGATACCTTTGAAGTATATTCAGTTTTTAATAATGGGGAATGAAGTGACCACATCTCAGTATATTGATCAATGAAAGAATATAGCTAATTAAATTTTCATTTAACATTTAAAATATGCGTTCATAAAACAAGGTATACCACTTATTAATTAGAATTTGGCATAGTTTTAAATGTGGGAAAATCCCCAAGTGAGAGTGGCTTAAGTAAAATAGAAATCTCTCCTACTCTCATGTAAAGAAGCCTGAGGTGAAAAAGTCCAGGGCTGATACGACACCTTCTTGGTTATCAGGAAAAAATCCAGGGTGCTTCTACTTTTATTTGTTACCATTCCAGCCTGGAGTCTACATTTTCAAGGTACCTCATTGTCCAATACAGCTGCTGAAGCTCCAGCTATCTCCTCTAACTTCAAAGTAGCAGAAGGAAGATAGTAAGGAAAAACAAAAGGGTTAATTTTCAAACTGAATCAACTACTTTTATTTAGCCACCCTGAAAGCAACCCAGACACATTCACCAAGATTAAATTACAAGGCCGTACAAGAGTTGCTAGGACTTTGACTTCCAGTTGGGAACACAACTACCCCACATAAATTCAAATATTATTAAAGAAATAGAAAATGGTTATTCTGACCATCAAAAGAACCTTGAAAAAAATGACACAGTGCTCAGACAAAAATTTGGAAGAGTTGATATCTTGCTCTTCTACCAAAATTGTCATAAAATGTTAAGCCCACTCTGTGGACATCTGGACAAAAAAAAAAAAAAAAAAATTAAAGTCAGGTGGTGCTCTCCACACCCTGTCTCCTCCTTTCTCTACCCTCCTCCTCTGAAAGGCTTGTACTGTTCTCCGCTGCACCACTGCCTGAAACGGGTGTGTCCATCGCTACCCTGAGTCCATCAAAACTTCAGGAGTTTGCGCTGGGGTTTCCTGCTCACACCTTTAGAAAACACCAGGACTATCACAGAAAGCCTGCGATATGGAGAAAGCAATGATTACAGGACGGGCCACACTGCAATTTCTCTGCAGATTTTCCCCTAGTTATGATGAAGGGTGCGGTAAGCCTGATACTGGCCCCCAAACAGGTCCACATCTTAGTCTCCAAAACCCATGACTATAATACTTCACCTGGTGAAAGGGACTTTGCAAATATGATTAAATTAAGAATTTTTAGTTAAAGGGATTTTCCTGGATGGGCTGGGAAGGCCCGAAGTCCTCACAAGGGTCCTTATATGAGGAAGGAGCAGGGTTAGTGTGGAGAAGGCCGTGATGTGATGGAGACGAGGCAATGTGCTGCTGGAGGAAGAGGCTCCGTCATGAAAAGAAGAGAGCGGAGCTCAGAGGAGAGAAGACCTGAAGATGCTGCAACGCTGTCTCTGAAGATGAAGGGAAGGGGCCATGACCCTGCATTCGCGGAAGGTCTCTAGAAACTGGAAAAGACAGAGTTCTCCCCTGGAACCATGAGAAGGAAAGCAGCCTGACCACCCATTTTATATTTTTGGTCTCCAGAGCTGTAAAATAATAAATCCGTGATGTTCTAAGGCTCTCAGTCTGTGATAATTTGGTATAGAAGCAAGAGGACACTACCACAAAGGGTGTCTCAAACGCGGCGGCAGACGACTCCACAGTGGACGCTGAATATAGTCAGGCATCTGGGTCTGGCAGATTTGCCATAAAGCGCATATGTGAGGTTTACTACTGTGCGGCAGGTAGCTTTCCCTAAGCAATGCCAGGTGCTCTCTGCACCCTGGTGTCACAGGCAGGTGCAACAAAACTGGCCTTGAGGGAGTCCTTGAGAAAAAAAAGCACATGGAGGAATGTCAAGGAATAATAATAATGACAACAGGTACTCGTCATAGCCACACGTGTTGCATCCTTGCAGAGCATCCCTGCCAGCTTCCTTTTCAGCCTGTCCTGTGCCTCCCCTCACTTGATCCCCAGCCATGGGGTAGATGCTGAAATGTGTTCATTTAATAGAGGGGAAACCAGAGCACAGAGAGGTTCAGTCACTGATATGGTTTGCTGGTGTCCCCCCTAAATCTCACCTTGAACTGGAATCATCCATATGTGTTAAGAGTGGGGCCAGGTGGAGATAATTGGATCATGGGGGCAGTTTCCCCCATGCTGTTCTCAGGGAGTGAATACGTCTCATGAGACCTGATGGTTTTATAAACGGGCATTCTTTGGCACCAGCTCTCTTGCATGCCACCATGTAAGATGTGACTTTGCACCTCATTCACCTTCTGCTATGATTTTGAGGCCTCCTCAGCCATGTGGAACTGTGAGTCCTTTAAACTACTCTCCTTTATAAAATGCCCAGTTCCAAGTATGTCTTTATTAGCAGTGTGAGAACAGATTAATACAGCCACTTCCCCAAGTTCTCTGAGCGAAAACCATGCTAAGCCAAATTCCACTCACTTGTGTCTGACTCTGGAGCCAGGGCTCAGTGCTTCTGTGTTGTACAGTTGCCCAGGGATGGGCTCACCTTCTTCCCCCGCCCTTATCTACTCATGCAAAATGCAATTGCCCCACACTTAGAGGAAGAAAAAGTGGAAGGAAAGAGACAGTGTAAAAACCAAACACAGAAGGGGAAGTAGAAGAGAAATGAAAAGAAGCAAAATGGTGGGGAAAGAGGGAGTTAGGCGGAAGGAAACGCTCCTCAGGTTACATCAAGGATGGGGCCTCAGAGCTGATTCTGAGAAACAACTTCTTATTTTCCCTTACAACATACACTATCTTCTCCTCCCCACACGTACCTACAACTGCAGTTGAAGCAGGACTCATGGAGGGGCTCCAAACACACATCAACTCTGTTATTTAGGTGCTCAGCCATACCTGGAAGGTTGAGCTTTCCAGGCTAGAAAATGACTGTGTGTCCCTCAAGACCTCACTGCTCAAGGCCTGGCAGAATGGCTGTTTCTTTCCTGCCTCCCCAAGCCCTACCCTAGGTGTCTCACAGCATGTGGCCCCCAGGATGCTCCAGCTTGTCCAGGGCCAGACTGGAAGCATTCCTTTTCACGTGACTGCTGGCACATCTAGTCTGGTGGACTGTCAGGGACAGGTGACTCATCTATTTCCAGTGCCCATTACCTCTTGTCTTGCACGGGGTTGGGACACAGGAGACACACAACACATAATCACTATGTTCTAGCATTTCCTTCTCATCGATGCAAGGATTTCAAGAAGCAAGCTGTCTGCAGAGTTAGAGATGCAGTGAATGGCCCTATGCCTGCCCCCACAGCCTCTCACCTGATAAATGTCTCAGCAAGCCACACCCACCTTCCAAAGAACTAAGTGCCTTGAATACAGAAAGGGAGAAAATAGGGGGAAAAGCAGAAGGGATTAAATTATTCTTCCAGCTTCAGTTTTTGCGCTATTTCCCCACCAATGTATTTATCAAATATTTACCATGTATCAAGTACTATTTTAAAGAACTTTATGAGATGTACCTGATAGAAAATTAAAAAATAAAATAAACATATTTAACAAAGAATATTTTGTGAGCTTTGATGCATATATAAACCTGGGCAACTATCACTACAATCAAAATAATGGCCAAACAAAAGAAGATGTTGATGAGGCTGCAGGGAAGAGGGAGAGCTTATACACTGCTGGTGGGAATGTAAACGAGCTCAGCCATTGTGGAAAGCAGCCTGGAGATTTCTCAAAGAACTTAAAATAGAACTACCATTCCACCCAGCAATCCCACTACTGGGTAAATACATATATAAATATATATATATATATATATATATATATATATACCCAAAGGGAAATAATGTATTCTATCAAAAAGACACACGGACCTATATGTTCATTGCAACGCTGACACAGAATTAACCTAAGTGTCCATCAGCAGTGGAGCAGATAAAGAATATGTGCTATCTGAACACCGTGGAATACTATGTAGCCATAACAAAAAACAGAAAACAAAATTATGTTCTTTGCAGCAACATGGATAGAGATGGAGTTACCTAACTCAAGAACAGAAAACCAGATATCACATGCGCTCACTTACAAGTGGGAGCTAAACACTGAATACACTTGAACACAAAGATGGGAACAAGAGACGCTGGGGTCACTAGACTTGGAGGGAGAGAGGGAGGGAGGGAAGGAGCTGTGGGCTGATGAATCACCTGTAGTTGGGAATTATGCTTACTGCCTGGGTGATGGGATTGTTGGAACCCCAGCCCTCATCAAGTAATTTATCCATGTAACAAACCTGTACATATGATAATAGTTAAAATTTTAAATATAGATAATGACCAAAAAAGTCCATTTGTCTCCCTGAGATCAGGAGTTCGAAACCAGCCTGGCCAACATGGTGAAATCCTGTCTCTACTAAAAATACAAAAATTAGCAGGCTTGGTGGTGCATGCCCATAATCCCAGCTATTTGGGAGGCTGAGGCAGGAGAATCACTTGAACTCAGGAGGCAGAGGTTGCAGTGGGCTGAGATTGTGCCACTGCACTCCAGCCTGGGTGACAGAGCAAGACTCTGTCACAAAAAAAAAAAAAAAAAAATTTCATTTGTGCCATTTTGTATTCCCTGCTACTCCCCTCCCTGGAGTCCCCATGCCCCATCTGCACACAGTGCTGATCTATTTTCTTACACTGTAGATCCACTTGCTTTCTCAATGATGTTTTAAAATGCAATCGTACATTTTCTTCATAGCTTCTTTGATTTTGCATAAGTATGTCCAGATTCACTACCATTACAGCATATATCAGAAGTAACTTCCTTTTCATAGCTTAGTAGCATTTTATTACGTCTATTAACTTTTTTTTACAGCTTAGTAGCATTTGTTACACCTTTATTTATCTCTTCACCTATTGATCCTATTAATGGGCATTTGAACTGTCTCCAGATTCATGCTAGTTCAAATAAAGCTGTTAAGAACATTCATGCAAAGTCTTTGTATGAAGATACAATTACATTTCTCTTGGGTAAATACCTAGAAGTAGAATGACTTAATTATAGCAAAGTTGTATGTTTAATTAAAAAAATAAAAGTGGCTATATTATTTTACCTTCCACCAGCAAAACATTCCAGCTTCTCCAAATCCTTACCAACACTTGCAAAATCATTTTTTAAAAAAATTAGTTGATTTTTTTTAATTTAAAATTTTTAGAAGATGCAATTCTAATTGGTATGTAATGGTATCTCATTGCAGTTTTAATTTGCGTTTACCCAGTGACTAATGACGTTGAGCATCTTTCTGTGTTCATGCATCAGTTTGCGGTCTATCCATTTTGCTGTATGAGACGTTTGTTACAAACAGTGCCCTACGAACTGGAGCTTGCATTGAAATTACGGAGCAATCAGCTGCAGCCTGGGAGGAGAAAGCTGAAAAGATTGGCAGTAACATGAGAACGAGCTTCCTGGTGAAAAATGTAAATGGCTTCTATCCAAATGACTTTCTAATTGTTAGTCATTTTCGAGGAATGAGCTGTTCTGCCACTAACACGGATGGGCTGTGCGTCCTGCCTGTGATGGTGGCAATTGCTGGGGCACGGTACTAAAATGAGCAAAGCCTTCCTAATAGAGGTCATTACCCTCCTCACTGAGAGGCAAAAAGACTACACAGGAAAGAGCTGGAACTCCAGCCATATGAGCTTTCTGGTCATTTGCCTCCCAACTGGCTCAGTGATGATCAGCAAATGCTCTTGGAACTCTGGGAAGAGCCAGATAATGACCTGAGCAAAATCTCCCTCCCCACTTGAGTCCCGGAGGTCAAGACGGACAAGGTGATCTATAAGGTCACCATCCAACTCAGACACAGTCTGTGAACTTTTATCCTATGAACTGCAGCTATTTGAGACCGGGGTAAATATTCTAATGTGAAGGAAAGGCAGGAAGGTGGGTACATGCTACTCCTTTATTCTCTCAATGGTGCCATCTCCTCTGGGCAGACAGGAAAATAGAAGCTCAGAGATTTGGCCAAGGTCAGACTGCCACTACCTTGATATCTGACTTTGGCAAATTCTTCAAACTCACCGCCTCAGCATCCTTGGTTATGAAATGGAGACACAATAGCACCAATACAAGAGACTTTTGCAAAGCCTCCCTGAGAAAATACATATGCACCAATAACAGACTTAAAGAGAGCCAAATCAAGAATGAACTGCTATTCATAATTGCTACAAAGAGAATAAAATACCTAAGAGTACAACTAATAAAGGATGTGAAGAACCTCTTCAAGGAGAACTACAAATCGCTGCTCAACGAAATAACAGAGGACACAAACAGATGGAAAAACATTCCATGCTCATGGTTAGGAAGAATCAATATTGTGAAAATGGCCATACTGCCCAAAGTAATTTATAGATTCAACACTATCCCCATCAAGCTACCTATGACCCTCTTCAGAGAACTGAAATAAACCACCTTAAACTTCATATGGAACCAAAAGAGAACCCACATAGCCATGACAATTCTAAGCAAAAAGAACAAAGCTGGAGGCATCATGCTACCTGACTACAAACTATACTACAATTAATCAAAACAGCATGGTATTTGTACCAAAACAGAGACACAGACCAATGGAACAGAACAGAGGCCTCAGAGGCAACATCACACATCTACAACTATTTGATCTTTGACAAATCTGATAAAAACGAGCAGTCAGGAAAGGAGTCCCTGTTTAATAAATGGTGTTGGGAAAACTGGCTAACCATGTGCAGAAAGCAGAAACTGGACCCCTTCCTGACACCTTATACTACAATTAACTCCAGGATGGATTAAAGACTTAAACATGAAAACCCTAGAAGAAAACCTAGGCAAAGCCATTCAGGACATAGGCATAGGCAAGGACTTCATGACTAAAACACCAAAAGCATTGGCAACAAAAGCCAAAATAGACAAATGAGATCTAATTAAACTCCAGAGCTTCTGTACAGTAAAAGAAACAATCATTAGAGTGAACCAGCAACCAACAGAATGGGAAAAAATGTTTGCAATCTATCCATCTGACAAAGGGCTAATATCCAGAATCAACAAAGAACTAAAACAAATTTATAAGAAAAAAACAAGCCCATTCAAAAGTGGGCGAAAGACATGAGCAGACACTTTACAAAAAAAGACATATATGAGGCCAACAAACATATGAAAAAATGCTCATTATCACTAGTCATTAGAGAAATGCAAATCAAAACCACATTGAGATACCATCTCATGCCAGTTAGAATGGTGATCATTAAAAAATCTGGAGACAAAAGATGCTGGAGAGCATATGGAGAAATAGGAACACTTTTACACTGTTGGTAGGAGTGTAAATTAGTTCAACCATTGTGGAAGACAGTGTGGCGATTCCTCAAGGACCTAGAAATAGAAATTCCATTTGACCCAGCAATCCCATTACTGGGCATATATCCAAAGGATTATAAATCATTCTATTATAAAGACACATGGACATATATGTTCATTTTGGCACTGTTTACAATAGCAAAGACCTGGAACCACCCCAAATGCCCATCGATGATAGACTGGACAGGGAAAATGTGGCACATATACACCATGGAATACTATGCAGCCATAAAAAACGATGAGTTCGTGTCCTTTGTAGGGACATGGATGAATCTGGAGATCATCATTCTCGGCAAACTGACACAAGAACAGAAAATCAAACACTGCATGTTCTCACTCATAGGTGGGTGTTGAAAAATGAAAGCACGTGGACACAGGGAGGGGAGCATCACACACTGGGGTCTGTTGAGGGGAATGGGGAGGGACAGCATGAGGTAGCCAGGTTGAGGAAGGATAACACGGGGAGAAATGCCAGATATAGGTGACGGGGGGATAGAGGCAGCAAACCGTATTGCCATGTATGTACCTATGCAACAATCCTGAATGTTCTGCACATGTACCCCAGAACCTAAAGTGCAATTATATATATATAAAAGAAAAAAAAAAGAGAATACGTATGTGAGGGATTATTGTGGATAATCACCATTATGATGGAAAGAGAGTCTGGGGTTTCTTTCTGTTGTTACCAGTGGGTAATGTAAATCCACTTTTGCTAAATCTTTTTACTTTTGTAAATGTTAATCCGTAACACTTGACTCCAAGTAAAATTCCTAAATTCAAACCTCGAAAATTAAGTCAAAAATATAAAAATATTTAGCGGGCCAAAAGTCATTGCGTCGAGCCCACAGGTTTATGGATTGCAATCACATATGCTTGTCATGCGGAATGAGGCAAGCTTGCAATTTTAGTGCTCCAGTGGTAACCACATGGCTGCCACTTGTCCTCTCTTGCTGACCATGCGTTTACTAAGTGCAGGACTCTCTGATCAGCACCTCTCTTATTCTCTCAACAGTATCACATCCACTTAGCAGATGAGGAAATACAGACTCAGAGAAGTTCAGGGATTCAGCTCAATTCTCATTGCCATTATGAACCTAGACCTAGCAGTGTCCATATGAACTTCGCTCTGGAGCCTCTGCTGCTGCTCTTTCTCTGGACTATTCACTTTTTCAACCTCCCTTCCTGGAGACAGCTGATGGCCAAACTAAAACTGTACCAGATGTCTCCACTTAAGACTGAACATCCTGAAGAGGTGACAGACATCACCCCAGGCAGGAAGGTGAGCTTCCCACCTTGCCCCCTGCTGCCTTGAGTGTGGGGAAACAGCCAGCAAAGAACGGGGCTGAGCCCCAGGCAGCTCATCTTGTCAACGTTCCTGCTTAGGCATCATTAAATAAAAGCTGTTGTTGGTCCTACAGATGGGCTGTTTTGGCTTGTGTATGTCCTTGTCGATGTTTAGAAGTCCTATTTAATTTAAATCTTGCAAGGTGGCTTAAAATATTCTCAATGGCTGTAAGGATATGCTTTTCCGTCTTCATCAGCATTCCTGCTGCAAATTCCCAGGTGGGCAGTGACCGTATCAGAGGTTCCTCATTCTATCAGGTGACCCTCGGTGTTCTGAAAAGTCAGGGACTTACTACAAGGTCTCTCGCTCTCTCATAACTGGAGTCAAGGTCTTGAGCTGAATCAAACAGGATGAAAGTGGTTGTTGGTCTATGTGTGACTTGAGCAGCCACAGAGCAGAGTCTACTTGTCAATGAGGATGCCCTTTCCTGGGGGCCATTTCAATGGCAGGATGCCCACCCTAGGATGTCTGGAATGCTCCCGGCCAACAATAAAGCATCTGGGCTTATCAGCAATGCAACATGAGGCAGCGAAGTTACTGATGACCTCAGTTCCAGAGAGACTTAGTTCACATTATGTTGCAGTCTTGGTGTCGTCTTGGAAAAATAAATTCTTATTGGGTTTGTTGGTTTGATTTTGCTTTGAGGGACTTATTCTGCTATAATTTTGCTCCTTACTGAGAGATATATTTTTCAATTTCAAAGCATTTACTGAATAGGTGATACATGTGCATAACGAGACAAGGAGTATTAAAGAGGCTGTGTATACAGAAACAGATCGTCTCATGCTGGTAATGCTCTATTCCTTAAGTATATGTTAATTACATGAATGCTCATGTGTTGTTATTTTTTCAGCATAATTTGGATTGTATATATTCTCATGTACATATATATACACATATATTATATATATATTTATTTCTCTCTTTTTTTTTTGCAAATTCTTACTGCCAATCTTGAACCTCAGGGCTCTAGTTTCCATCTTCCCTTTCTTTTTTTTAATCTTTCTAGGAACAGTCTATTCATATTACAAATATATAGACACTCACACACACACACATAGACATGTGCAACACACAGGTGGGTAAACATAGCCTGCCTTTTACACAAACAGCAGCATATGAAACAAAGTGGTCTGCACTTTGCTTTTCACTTGGAGCAAAATGTATTGGTGGACGTTCCATATCAGCAGAGAGAATCCTCTATCTTGTTTTTATAACCATTGTATTGGCATATGATTACTTATTCCATATTTTATACAAGATGTCTCATAAAGGAAGAAATTTTGGTTGTTGCCAACAAAAAATAATGCTGTGATGTATATTTCTGGACATGTAAATCTTTGTTCTGGTAGATTAAACTATCTGTGGAAGAAAAGCCTAATGCTGAGTCTATAGTAGATTTCCTTTCAGCTCACTCCCGGGCTAGTTCAGTTCTCTTGCTGAATGACTCAGTAACCAATTGAGCAGATCCTCACTGCCTCCACCCACACCCAACAGAATCTATTAGGTTGGTGCAAATATAGTAACTTAGCAGAGTATGGTAGTCTGGTTCATATAACAGCAAAAACATCCCCCTTTTTTCTTTCCGTAATACATTCACCACTTCCAGGAATGCCACGAAAACATCTTAAAACTATTCTAGTGGAAAGACCTTAACAAGTGTTGCCAAGGGTGTGGAAAAACAGAAACCCTTATAATTGCTGTGCAGAGCTTAATAGGTGGTAGCCTCTTTGCAAAACAGTTGATCTGTTTCTGATAATGTTACACAGATATTTACCAAATGACCCAGCAGTCCCACTCGTAGGTGTCTACCCAAGACAAATAAGAATCATCAGCGCACACACTTGCACAGGAATGTTCACAGCTTCATTTTCCATCAAAGCCAAAAAGCAAAGACAACTAAACGTTCACCAACTACCAAACGGATGAGAAAACCCGTCATGTATCCCCACAATGGAATGTTATTTGGCCATGACCATGAAAAGGAATGAAGCGCTGATACATGCTACATACAACATGGATGACGACATGGATGAACCTTGAACACATGATATGAAAGAAGCCAGACACAGGAGAACACATATGGTTCCACTGACATGAAACATTTTATAAAAGCGAATTCTAGAGAAAATAGGTTAGTGGTTGGCAGGGGCTGGGAATGGGAGATGAGTATTAGGGACTCCTACCGAGTGACAAAAATGTTGTAAAATCGGATTAAGACGATGATTGCATACCTTAGAAAGTTTGCTAAAATTTGTTGTGTTGCACGCATTTGTGCCAGGCACTCTGTAAGCTACACAGAAGAAAAAGATACAATGATCTCTTCCCTCCCACCGCTTCGGCTCCAATGAGGACCTGAACAGCAATGATTCTTTCAAAGTTTTTTCTTTATTAGGATTTGGGCTGACATTTTAAAGCATAAAGATTTCACAACGAAGCAAATTGAGTTTTCAGGCTGGTCTTGCAACATTGGTAAGTCTGCAGCACTATTCAAACACGCCCACGGGACAGGAGCTGGGTGGGGCTGAGTCGTGGTGTCCTTGGTATTTGGGAAGCAGCTCCAGGTCCCCAGGCTTCCCTCCCCCTCGCCTCTCCTCCCCAGCCTCTGCACGCATCCACTTTAGAGACCTAGTTTTCATGACCTCTGACCCGTGTGTCCTTGGCACTGTGCCAGACATCATGGGAGTTGTGTGACCTTAGAACCCCACAGCTGGCATCAGGAGGCAAATGACACCACGGGTGACCAAGCTTTCCACTTTGGACTTCAAATTTCTGTCTTCCTTCCGGGCGATACCTCCTCTGCATTTATAGCGGTTTCATTTTAGCTTTATGTCACTTCTGTCTTTATCAGGTTGATATCACCTTGCAATGAAGAAGCATGCAGATATGGCCTCGGTTTTGGGGACTAGGTTTAGGACACCCTGTGCCTTCACCGCTTGGCAGGTCAGAGGGACAGCACAGTCAGGGCAAAGCTGACCTCTAACAAGCAGATAACAAAGGCAGCCTTGCATCCTCAGACGCAGCCCCTCTCCCTGCAGAAGTGAACCTGCTTCACAAAGCTGCCTCTTAAGTGGGAGTTCGGAACAGCCCACAGGGGACACCCCAATGGGAAGCCTGATTGGATGTGAAAATCACAGGGTGGCTGCATAGCTCTCTCAGAAATTAGACCGTGTTCTGTCCCATTAGATTTTCTACTGCCTGGGCAGCTCATTGTGCTGAGTAACCGCCTCCGTCTGCAAGCTCCCATCCCCTGGAGAGAGATCAGGACCCTATCATCATCACCTCTGAATGAATTGCCTCATCCGCCAAAGGTAAATATTTTCCAGAGGTGGTGATAATTCTGGGGAGATCAGGAAAGGTTACCAAGTCCGTCGCAAGGTCCACAGAGGCCCCTTCATGGTCTCTTCCAATTTTTCTAGCTCCCTTTCTGCTGTCAATTAAAAGCTCTAGTTTTCTTCATGTAATTTTGAATAGGTTATTTTCCTCAAGGGTCTCAGTGTCTTAAAGCTTGCTATTTAATTGTGGAGTAAAACCTATAGTAGATTGTATTTATCCAAAAGGCTGTGATGACACATTTTACATTATCTTAATGTGATATTAACACTGTTCTCATCCCAAAGTGAGGTCTACATTTCATTTCCCTTGAACTTGGCAGATCTGGGACCACAGTACAAATTATTCTATGTAATGAGTGAGATGAGATCACAAGAGGAAAACAGTTTCCGATGCGTCCCACTTGGGACCCCTACTCTTGAGATACTGCCGCCATTCTCTGAGGGACCCCACACCACATGAGGAAGCCACATGTAGGCATCTGGCTGATGGTACTGGCTGACAGCCAACTGTCAGACATGTGAGCAAACGACCTTTCAGATGACTTCAGCCCTGGCTATGAGGTCGTTCCCACCTCCCACAACTGTCCCATTTTCCTAGCCGCGGCCTCACGTCTTGTAAAACAGAAAAACATCCATCCCCATCATTCACCTCAAATTGAAGACACATGAACTAAATAAATGATTGTACTTGTTTTAAGCTAATAAGCTTTGTGGTGTTTTATTACGCAGCAATAGATATCCAGAACAAAATCCCTCATTCCTTATTAAAGCAGTGTCCTTGGGAAAGTAGGAAAAGTCTGTAACTAGACAGAACACACTTCCTGAAGCCCTGTTGAGTTCACAGATGCTGAGTTCTGGGCACTGCTCGTTGACCAGGCCCAGCCAGACTCCCAGAGCCAGGGGCAGGGGTCTCAGTCAACGTTTGCTGAGTGAATGATTGACTGTTCCTTTGAGTTGCATAGCAGCTTGCAGTTTGGAAGACAGGCTAGGACTTCCCCTCGGAATGCTGCAGACTGATCACAGGATGAAACTCCTTCCTCTCCTCCATGATTACATTAAAATGATGGAAAATAAGAAAGGTAAAAACCGACCATCGACAGATCAACACCACCAATGCATTTTGGGAAGAAGAGAAGCAAATGAACCCATGACAGGGTAAGTGACATGGTTTGACTGTATCCGCACTCAAATATCATCTTGAACTGTAGTTCCCATAATCCCCACATGTTGTGGGAGGAACCAGGTTAAGATAGTTAAACGATGGGGTTCTTTCCTCTCATGCTGTTCTAGTGATAGTGAGTAAGTTCTCATGAGCTTTGGTGGTGTTATAAAGGGCTTCCTTCTTCAGTGGATACTTATTCTCTCTCCTGGTACCCTGTGAAGGGGTTACTTCTGTCATGATTGTACGTTCTCTAAGGCCTCCCCAGCAATGAGAAACTGTGAGTCAATTAAACCTCATTCCTTTATAAATCACCTAGTCTGAGGCATTTCTTCATAGCAGCATGAGAACAAACAAATCCAGTGAGCTTCGTATAGGATAAAATATAGACATAGAGGTAAATGACTACAAAAGCCAGGATTCCACGACAGCATGCAAATATTCCAAATGTTAAACAATTAATACAACTAATAAAGACATAGGGTAAAAGAAGTGGAAAGACTCCCAACTCCTTTGTCTTTGTAAAAAAAGAAAGCCCATCCGTACTGTTATAACTAAATCATTGAAATTAAAACAGTAATTACATCCATAACAATTATAACAATGGCTCTAGAAATTGAATTGCTTTTTGGCATAAACACTTTTTGTAATATCAACAGAATATTTTTCAAAACCAATATCTATTGTAGTCAGCTAGACTTTGTTTGAAGTCGAGTAACGTCACTTCGGATTCTTGGTCTCCTATTAAATGTAAGTAAAAATAAATTTAGCACATTTTCATCAAAAAGTGCATTCAGAGTACAAGTGCATTTTTATGACACGCTATTATCATTCACTTGATGGTTTGTTTGTGCACGTCGTGCTTGGAATGACGCCTGGAACGATGAAGGTCGTCTGATATTTAAAATAAAAAAAATTAAGTCTTTTGGTTTGAGATGATTTTGTTTGTTTTACTGCTTCTACACAGCTTGAACTTTTTATAACATGAATTATTTTTAATAAAAACTGAAGTTATTGCCAAAACACATAGGGCCTTCTATTTCCAAGGAGCTGGCAATGGTGTTGGCTGACGGACGCTAGTGCACCTTTAAGGCTGCAAGCCTGCATGTGACCATCACTGTGCTAATGTACGGGGAGGCTCCAGCAAGGAGACTGAATTTATTCACATGCTGCTGGTGGGCTGCGGAGGTGAGGAAAGTGAAGGGGAGTAAAGAGTGTAATCCAGCAGGAAATCCACACGCAGGGAGAGGCAGATGAACCACTGAGTGCTGTGGAGCGGGGCACACATCGCTGCAAGGTTGATGGCAGTAAGTGTCCGTCAGCCAGTGAGTGAATACATAAAATGCACACCCCACAGTGGAGTAGGAGTTACCCGTGAAATGGAAGGAAGCACCGATACACGCTGCAACACAGATGAGCCTTGCAAACATTCTGCCAAGTCAGACATAAAACATTATCCAAGAAGTTGGACTGACGAGCCACAGACGGTTCGATTCCACTGGTGTGAAACGCCGTCTGCTGTTGGCAAATTTACAGAGACGGAAAATAGGTTAGTGGTTTCCTGGGGCTGGCAGCGGTGGAGGACGGGGCATTGGGGGGACTCGGTACAAGGTTTCACGATGATGAAAATGTAAAATTGGTAGCAGTGATGATTGTGCAACTCTGAGGATGTAATAAAAATCACTGAATCTCACATTTAAAATGGGTGAATTGTACGGTATGTCAATATACTAATATTAATAAGGTTATATTTACACGTATTTATATAACAGATTGACTATTTGTCAGAGATTTACATTAGAAAGAGCTTAATGTAATTTTAAATGTCTTCTTGAGAGTAGGTTTCAGTAAAAGCCACTAACAAATGCTAGAATCGAGAATACACTATGCAAGACGTGAACCCTGAATATCTGAGACAGGTCTCAGTTAATTCAGAAAGTTTATTTTGCTGAAGTTTAAGGCATGGCTGTGACATGGCCACAGAAGATCCTGACAGTGTGTGCTCAAGGTGGTCAGAGCAGTTTGGTTTTTATATGCATTTTAGGGAGACATGAGACATCAATTAACGTATGTAAGATAAACATTGGTCTATTTTGGAAAAGGCAGGACAACTCAAAGAGAGGAGGAGGTTTCCAAGTCACAGGTAGAAAAGAGACAAATAGTTGCATTCTTTTGAGTTTTTGATTACCCTCTCCAAGGAGGCAATCAAATATGCATTTACCTCAGTGAGCTGAGAGGTGACTCTGAGCAGAATGGGGGGCAGGTTTGCCTTCAGCAGTTCCCAGGTGGACTTTTCCCTTTAGCTTAGTGATTTTGGGGCCCCAGGATTTATTTTTCTTTCACAAAGGAAGCCTGTAGTAAGAACAGCCTGGGCTGTGCACTTAGAGCTGGTGTCTGCTCTGATTGGTCAGTGCTCAAGACATTCTTCTGTTAAACATTTTGAATATCAATTTTCTCAAACGTCTTCTTATCTCTCTTTCTCTCTCTTAAAGCAGACAGGCCTAAAATGAAGGGAATTGTTCATTTCCATTCTCTTACTGTGCACCCAGTACTTTGTGAATTACATACTTTTAATCTTTCAAAATACCCTGCTGAAGGTGTTTGTGGTACGATTTATTTTACCCATTATAGATAAAGAGCCTAAGGTCACATAATCCTAAGAAAATTGTCTAGATTTTACTGCCAGTCAAAAGAGAGCTGGAACTTGAACTCAGGCAGTCTGAACATATTATATTATTATGCTTCTAAGGAAATTGAAAAATAGCAAGATGAAAGCATAGCTACATTCATCATCTGTGTTCAGCAGCGGAGAATCCAATAAAGTCTCTTTGAAGGCAAGGAGTATGCTCTGGCATTTCCAAGCAGGTATCTCCGAACTGGAAGAGGGGGGTAGAAATTTGGAAGCAATTCTTCGTCGTGTCTCTTATAGACAGCTTGGTATTCATGACTTCATGTTGTGATAAATAACCAGTTCGCCTAACAACAGTGAAGGTGCTTATTTTTTCCTCGGACTTTATTGTCTGAGAACACAGCAAGCTGGGGATGCTTCCACCTGTAAGGGCTGTAAAACAGGAGCCAAGTGCCTCCCACCATCCCTCTCCCCATCATTCAGACTCATCACTCAACAAAACAGAATGATTCCAGTTTACAAGTCTGCCATGGAGGTGGCTGCAATAGCTGCTTTTGAAGTGTATCGTAAATACTAATGGTGTTGACAGACCTCTAAAAATTTGTCATGACTCATTCTTGCCACAGAAAGACCCAGAATTCTATTCATGGATGATAAACAACAGTTTCTTTCTTGAACTTTGATGAGATGCAGGTCAATGGAATGAAATACCTTTATCTTTTATTTCTCCCTCTTCTTTTACATTTAGTATTAAAAGTCTGCTGTCTGGGATCAATCCTTCTGTACTTTTATATTTCTGAATGTTTGCTGGGAGATGGCATAACATATAAACCCTGTTATCTGGCAATCATAGCGTTAGACATAGTGAACTCCAAGTTTCTTCTCAAAGAATCAGTATGTCAGTATGTTCAGCTCTCTTATTCTTTAATTCTCCATTTTAAAGTTTAAATTCACTGTAGTTTCAGTAAAAAACCTTTTCCACCAGTTCTAATTAGTAGTTCACATCTGTTCCCCTGGTCCCTTGCTCCATCCTGACTATCCCGGTCACCTGCTCCGGTCACCTGCTTTGACTCCTGGTCGCCTGGTCTGACCTGCCCATAACTGTCCATCCCACCAAACTACCCACCCCGCCACTCCGGCTCGTACCCCTGCTCTTTTTAAAATAGCCAATTGAAATTAGCTTAGACTGTACAGTCTAACCGTAGCCAACAGGGGAATGACAGAAGTAGGGGCAACCTCCGTCAGGCATAAGAACCCCTTCCTCTCCCTTGTCCTGCTGTGTGCTTGTCATTGTTCCATCTGCGAGCCGCACCCTTCTATAGAAGTAAATTCCTTTGATGAGGAAATTTATATTAGAGTGCTTCTTCTTTTGCGGCACCGAAGATTTACATGTAGCAGCAGTAATAGGTTAACTGAATATGCTTCTTAGCGTCATCTGCTATAATAACACTCAGCTGTGGGTGGCTGCCTTGCATCAGGCACCTTAGAAGAGTGGCCGCTCTCTCAGCCGTAACTACACACAGCCTCATTTGCAAAGTGTCTGGCTTTAATCTTATCGAAGAAAGATGGTGATTTCTGGTCCTTTGCACAGTGTATTCACTGGGCATGCATTCTCCTTGAAATCTGCAATTGCTTCTTTCAGGTGGGGACATGATGATCAACTAGTCAGAATAATCTGTACATAACTGTGAGGACAGCTGTTTGCAAAATACCTTGTTCCTTCTACTTTATGCAAAAGCATACAGCATCTACTTGCCTCAAGTTCATTCGGGAAGCTAACAGCTATCAAGCAGACTTCCCTGGAGGGCAAGGCATGAAAAAACACTGACAATGTTGCTTTGGGAGGTGGATCATAAAATCTTATGTAGTAAGAGATAATTAAAGATAACTTTTGAAAATATGAAAACCTATTTCTTGTCCTAATAAATAGAAGCTAATCATACTACATAATGTGAAAGTGTACTGTTTCTTAATCACCTGGATACCAGGTGTGTCATGGTCTTGCTTTCTTGGATCTGAATTCTGTGATGGGATTAGCCAAATTTCCTACACCTTTCAAATTTCCAGTGACCTCTTACATACAAAACCTTGACCCCCATGGGTTGATAATCTTCATCGTGATTAAGAACAGTACGGTTTCACATTATGTAGTGTATAAGTGTTCCCTATTCTCTGCAACCTGACTAGCATCTGTTAAATGACTTCAGCAAAATTTCAGGATACAAACTCAATGTACAAAAGTCAGCAGCATTCCTACACACCAACAAGGTCCAAGCTGAGAGCCAAATCAAGAATACAATTCCATTCACGGTAGCTACAAAAAGAATACAATTCTTAGGAATGCAGTTAACCAGGGAGATCTTTGTAAAGGATCTTCACAATGTTAATTACAAAACACTCTTCAAAAAACCTGAGATGACACAAACAAATGAAAAATATTCCATGCTCATACATAGGAAGAATTAATATTGTTAAAGTGGCTCTACTGCCCAAAGCAATAACAGATTCAATGCTATTCTTACCAAACTACCAATGACATTCTTCACAGAATTAGGGGAAAAAAACTGTTTTAAATTACTATAGAACCAAAAAGAACCTGAATAGCCAAGGCAATCCTAAGCTACAAGAACAAAGCTGAAGGCATCATATTACCAAACTTCTAACTATACTACAAGGCTATAGTAATCAAAACAGCATGGTACAGGTACAAAAACAGACACATAGACCAATGAAACAAAATAGAGATCCCAGAAATAATGCTGCACATCTACAACCATACAGTCTTTAGCAAAGTCAACAAAATAAGCAGTAGAGAAGGGACTTCTGATTCAATAAATAGTGCTGTGATAGCTGGCTAGCCATACGCAGAAGATTAAAATTGGACCCATTCCTTATACCACAGCAGTCCCTAATCTTGTTGGCACCAGGGCCAGTTTCATGAAGACGTTTTTTCCATGGAACAGGGGTAATAGTGTTTTCAGGATGATTCAAGAGCGTTATATTTATTATGCACTTTATTTATATTCCTATTGCATTATAATATATAATGAAATAATTGTACAACTCATCATAATGTAGAATCAATGGGAGCCCTGAGCTTGTTTTCTTGCAATTAGACGGTCCCATGTGGGGGTGGAGGGAGACAGCGACAGATCGTAAGGCATTAGACTCACATAAGGTGTGTGCAACTTAGATCCCTCAAGTGTGCAGTTCACAATAGGGTTTGTGCTCCTATAAGAACCTAATGCCACCATTGATCTGACAGGAAGAGGAGCTGAGGCAGTAAAGCGAGCGATGGGAAGCTGCTGTAAATACATATGAAGCTTCACTCACTCACCTGCCACTCACCTCCGGCTGTGTGGCCCCATTTCCTAACACAGGCTGGTACTGGTCCATGGCCTGGGGATTGCAGACCTGTTATACCATCTACAAAAATCAACTCAAGATGGATTAAAAATTTAACTATAAAACCTAAAGTGATAAAAACCCTGGAAGATAACCTAGGAAGTACCGTTGTGGACATAGGCACTGGCAAAGATTTCATGACGAAGACACCAAAAGCAATTGCAACAAAAACGCAAATCTATAAATAGTACCTAATTAAACTACAGAGTTTCTGGACAGCAAAAGAAACTGCAACAGAGTGAGCAGACAACCTACAATGGGAGAAGATATTCCCAAACTATGCATTCAACAAAGGTCTAATATCCAGAATCCATAAGAAACAAACAAATTAATAAGCCCAAACCAAGGACCACCATTAAAAATTGAGCAAAGGGCATATAGACACCTCTCAAAAAAGACATACATGTGGCCAACAAACATTTCATATGTTTGCTCTAATCATTAGAGAAATGCAAACAAAACCACAATGAGTTACTGTCTCACATCAGTCAGAATGGCCATTATTAAAAAGTAAACAAACAAAAAATAACGGTTTTTAAAATCATAGTGCTCCTGTGATGAGTGTAACCAATTTTACAACATAATACAACTCACATCCTATTTAGCTGGTAAAATCTTTTATTTTAAACTATGATAAAATACACATAAGCTAAATTTTACCATTTTAGCCATTTTAAAGAGTACAATTCAATGACATTTAGTACATTCAAAATGTCGTGCAATTATCACAGTTACCTAGTTTCAGAATTTTCCCATCAACCCAAAAGAAACCTTGTACCCGTGAGCAGTCACGCCTCTCTGTGGATTTGCCTAGTCAAACATTTCATGTAAGTGGAATAATACAACATCTGGCCTTTTGTATCTGGCTTCTTTGAAAACTTAAACACAACAACAACAAAAGACTGAATCATGAGCCTCTAAAATTTTTAGCAACACCTTCTACCAAATCTAGATATCGTATAACATATTCCTTATATGTGAAATCTTAAAAAGTAGAACTCATAAAAACAGGGAATAGCATGGTGGTTACCAGAAGCTGGGTGTGGGGAAATGGTGGGGGGTGTTTGGCCCAAAGGCACCAATTTTCAGTTATAAGATGAATCAGTTCTGGAGACCCACTGTGCAGCAGCGTGACTCCAGTTAACAATAATATAGTGTGTGCTTGAGATTTGCTGAGAGATTGAATCTGCTGGTACATTGGTCTTGGACTTCTCAGACTGCAGAACTACAAGCCATACATTTCTGTTGTTTTTTAGCCACCCAGCTCACAGTATTTTGTTACAGCAGCCCAAAGGGATGGGAATCTACATGTTAGGTTTACCCACGTGAGTTGATGGCAAGAGCAGATTTTAAGATTCGGTGTCTGGTGACAGTAGATTTTAAGTGATGTTGCATCTGCACCCCCCTTTCCACTGAAGAAAAAGGGTAACTGTGTGAGATGTGGGTGTGTTAATTAGGCCGATTATGGTAATCATTTCACAATGCATACATATGTTAAAACAGCACCTTAAGTAATGCAATTTTATTTGTCCATCAGATCTCAATAAAGCTGGAAAATAAATCCATGGAGAAAATAATTTTTTGTTTTTCTTTCTTCCCTCGCCCCCAAAATGTGGAGTTCCTTCCACATTTTAGCAGCAGCCTTCCACAGTTTAACCAAATGAAGAAATGCTGTTCTTGTGATAGAGTTCTCAGGAGAGCTGGTTGTTTCAAAGTGGGTGTTGAACAATGAGAACACATGGACACAGGGAGGAGAATATCACACACGGGCGTCTGTTGTGGGGTGGGGAGCTAGGGGAGGGATAGCATTAGGAGAAATACCTAATGTCCATGATGGGGTGATGGATGCAGCAAACCACCATGACACATGTACAAAACCTGCACGTTCTGCACATGCACCCCAGAACTTAAAGTATAATAAAAAATAAAATAAAATACAAAAAATAAAATAAAAGCGTATAGCACCTCCCCGTTTTTTCTTAGAAGGTAATGTAATTTCAGCAGGTTGTAGATGTTAGGGTGTATATAACTTAAATTAATCTAAATTAATCTAAATGATTTAATCTTTCTAAACAGCCTTTCAATAATATGACACATTAAATGTTCACAGAATTTTCTTGAAGCAAATGTAGCAAAATACTAAATAAAAATAATCTAAAGGCTTTATATTAAAAAACAAAGACATATTAACAATGGGCACCAAAGGAACACGTATTGTTCTCCCTGCCAGAGGAACATTGAAAATATAAGAGCACCAGAGCACGCATGTGGTTTAGGCTGTGGTGTTTCTTCCTTCCCACGGCTTGCGTCAGGGGCCTGGAGCTGAGGCTTGATGACCAAGTGCAGGCCCTTCTCCTCCTTGCTTATGGAATAAAATCCAAACTCATTCTTTGAGTGCCTAAAAATAAAACAGAAAGACACTCTAAATAGCTTAACTGGAATAATAAGGGACTTATTTGCTAATGCAAATAGAAAGAAAGGATCTATCAACACCCAGGTGCTAAGACTAACAGCAGTGGGCCACAGTGAGGGGGATATGCAGTTTGACCTGAGCTCAATGAGGCTGGGCACTTGGAGAGGGAGCAGACAGACGCTGCAGTTGTTCTGAGAGGCCAGATATGTGGTCCAGAAAATAAAGCAAGCAAGCAGGAAAGATAAGCCCTATACAACTTTCTTCTTCCACAGTTTAAATTCTGATTGAGGCCTGCACTTAGCTATGACCCCCACAAAGCCAATCAGCAAAGGAACCCAGGCAGGCAGGCGGGCAGTAGGTCTCAGTCTCTCAAGTCACAGAGCAAGGCTGTGGATGCTGGAATGGGAAGACAGGACAGGAAGTGACAAGTACGGCTGGTGTGCAAGGCCTTTGATTTCTGACCTTGTACAGCGTCCTCCTTTACAAATGTACGTCCTACAATATCCCTTTCAAATCCCATAACCAAGTGAGAAAACGCACTCTCATATACTGCTGGTGGGACTGGAAATTAGTGCAGCCTTATTAAAGAAAAGCCTGGTGTGACCTGTACAAAAACCCTCTGCACTGGCCATTTCCTTCAGGACCTACTGACAAAGATGCCAGCCATATTTTAAATGATGTTCATTGTACATTTCACTGCAATGACAAATACTGACTACAAACTTAAATGCCTTTCAGTGAAAGAATTGTTTTTCAATAAAATTATAGTACACTCACAAAATTCAATATTTTACATACTCTGGAATTTTGTGATAGATTTATTTGTATTGACACAGACTATTTTGGGAAATCATTTTAGCAGAACAAATAAAGGTAAAAACTTTCAATTATAACATGAATAAGTTCTGGAGACCTAATGTACAGCAAGGTGACTACAGTTAATAATATGGTGTACATTTGAAATTTGCTGAGACATTGAATCGGCTGGCACCTTGGTCTTGGATTTCCCAGCCTCCAGAAAAGTGTAAGAGTGGATAAAAATGGTATTCATGTAAACTAAAATATCTTATACATATAGCAGAATATTATTTTTGCTGTATTAGCCAATGAGTCCCTCTCCACTCTATTTCTCTTTTATTCTATTTAAACCAGACATCAGCACCCAGGACCTCAGGACTGGCGGAATCCAGCAGAAACATAGAATGTCATTTTTCAGCTCTAAAATTTCAAGTAAAATATCTTTCCTGCTGTAGAAATTAAGAACAGGCAGAAGTCACAGCCTGAGAAGAGCATACATCTTATATTTCTGTTCCATAGTGCACACTGAAATGTGTAGTTATTAATCAGATCTATTAAAACCGCAACCCATGTAGTTAATCGCAGGTTCCCACCCATTTGTGCTGTTATGGCAGAATCCTACGAGCTGCATGGCTAATGCTTGCACACAGTTCTGAAGGTTGAGAAGCACAAAAACAAGGCACGGGCAGCTTGGCATCTGGTGAGGGCTGGCTCTCTGCTTCACAGCTGGTGCCTGTTGCCGCAGCCTCACCTGGTGGAAGGTAGAAGTCAGCGCCTTCAAGCCTCTTCCCTAAGTGTGCTAATCCCATTCATGAGGATGAAGCCCTATAACCCAATCACGCCCCAAGATGTCACCTCCTAATATGACTGCATCGAAGATTATAACATATGAATTTTGGGGGTAAACAAACGTTCAGATTATAGCAATGTCTTAATTGTTTCTTGCTCGTCTCCTTTAATATAAACTTGGTGGGGTCAGGAACCATTCTTTTCTGCTATGATTTAGATATTTGCCCTTACCCAAATCTCATGTTGAATCATAATTCCCAGGGCTGAAAGTGGGGTCTAGCAGGAGGTGTTTTGATCATAGGAGCGGTTTCTAATGGTTTAGTGCCATCCCCTTGGTGCTGTTCTTGTGGTGAAGTTCTCAGGAGATCTCCTTGTTGAAAAGTGGGTAGCACCTCCCCCTTTTACCTTTTCCTCCTGCTCCAGCCATGTGAAGTGCTGGCTCTCCCTTCACCTTCCACCATGACTGTAAGTTTCCTGAGGCCTCCCCAGAAGCAGAAGCTACCATGCTTCCTGTACAGCCTGCAGAACTGTGGACCAATTAAACCTCTTTTCTTCATAAATTACCCAGTCTCAGGTATTTCTTTATAGCAATGCCTGAACTGACTAATGCACTCAGTTTACTACATTCAATATACTGAGTAATTAACTATGTTCAACATAAACTAGGAGGGCTAAGTGTAATCTGTAGAGTAAATGAATGAATGGACAGATGAAAAAAAAAAAAAACGGCTGTATCCTTTCACAAGAAAGATGGAGAAACAAACCTAAAATCATGAATCCAACTTGCCGAAGACCATACTCCTTTCTCAGACACTCAGACTCCACACATCCATTCAGACATTCTCTTACAGAGCATCTTAGTCTATTTTGGTTGTTAACCCAAACCAAAATACTGGATGACTTAAACACCAGAAATTTATTTATCACAGTTCTGAAGTTTAGAAATCCAAAATTAAGGTGATGGTCAGTTTAGTTACTGTTGAGGGCTCTGTTTTTGACTGACAGACAGTTAGCTTCTCACTGTGCCCTTACATGAAGAGAGAGAAAGAGCAAGTGAGGAAGAGAATAAGAGAAAGTGGGGGGGGGGAGAGAGAGAGAGAGAGAGAGAGATGGGGTCTCTTTTCATAAGGACACTAACCTATCAGAAAGGAGCCCCCAGACTTTTGAACTCAGTTAAATTTAATTACCTCCTGATAGGCCCTATCTCCAAACACAGTCCCATTCAGGGTTACGAGTTCAATGTATGAATTTGGTGGGTGGATGCTGTTCAGTCCACAGCATTGAGTAAAGGGAAGTTGTGACCGCAGGTACCAGAAGCAGAAGAATCACCGGCCAAGTCACTTCCATCCTTCCTCTTCTCTCTCTGATTGCTTCAGCCAATATTTCAGGACAAGGAGGCCTCAGGACTCTCCCATCAATCACTGCTCCCCATGCTGGTGCAAAAAATGTTCCCTAATGTCTGAGCACAGAGGAAGCCCCAAAAGTTTCACCTGCACCCAAAGTTCCTTGCCCACCAGTTCCCATCCCAGTGCTGGATGCTGGAAGGAGACAGGAGACAAAAACACAAAGTGAAATGTCAGTTTCACAAATTTTCAATGAACAGAATTCGTGCATCAGGATACAGACAGAGGAGCCACATCGGTGTGTAAAGCCAAACAAGCTTGTGCTGGGTTCTTGTCTCTCTATTTCCAGCCCCGGCCAGCATCACAAGATAGGAGACAGGTCTGGGAAGAGGAATTCACAGATACGCTGCCAGACATTGGATGTGCAATTCATTCTCTAAAAGGCAGGAAGCAGCATTTAGAGGAGGCTGCAGGGAACAGACAAATACAAATTTCAACAGAAGCCTTTGGCAGGGATGGCAGGAAACAGATGAAAGACGGATCTGTCATTGCTGCATCCTAACTGGCAGATCACAGTTCTGGCAAATGTGCCAAAGAAAACCGTTCAGTGCTCCATTCCTGTAAGGGGTGTGAGGAGGGAAAGCAGGGTGCTTTCATAAAACATAAATACCCAAATTCCCACAACGGTAGCCATTTTCAATCAAAAGGATTCTTGCTCTTCCTTGATTATATTTTCCCTTTTTCTTATAACTTTCCTGCCATTTCATGTTTTTAACTTGGAGCAATTGTCATTTTGACAGCTGTCTTTAGAGTTCTCTTTTTATCTTGACCACATTTCACAGAAAAAAAAATATATATTTCTCTTTCTATTCTGACTCTTTTAAAGTGGTCTGTGAAATTTTGTGTTATTATATCCACTGTGGGCTCAGAAAAAAAAAAAAATCTATTCTTAAGCTCTGATGCAACCTACAGAGACAGACTGGGTGGCTGAATCATCAAAGCAAGTTGTTGATCCATCAAGTCGGCTAGATAGGACTAACGGGGCTGAATTCAATTAGCTTCTCTAGGGCACAAGGCCCAATCATGGAGCTCCCCTCTAATCCACTGAGGGTGTCCAAGGGCCATTGGCCCTGAGATTGAAGGCTGTTGGCTACAGCATTCTTTTCCTCTGGAGAAGTAATTTGAGATTCCTGGTTTGCGATGGCATACTGACTTTACCATTACCACAGCATGTAACAAACGAACAAAACTTCTATTAGGATGAGAAAAGTCCAAGCCAAGATTTTGGTTTGTTGTGTTTGGTATGTTGTGACGACATGTTTACAGGTGAACCTTACTTTTTACCGGCCCTACTAGCTTGATGTTTATGGTTATTTAAATGGACTTGGAACCTTTTAGCTGGACTTGTATTTGAATGCCACCTCTTCTGGGAAGTAGTTCTTTGACCTCTTCACACCTGATTTTCCCATCTGTAAAATGGGGATGACCATATCTAACCTGTTATTATGAGGATTTAATTAGATAAGAGGTTCTCAAATCTGACTATACATTGGAATTACTTGACATGACATAAAAACTGCTGATATCTGCTTCCCACCACAGAGATTCTGCTTTACCTGGTCTTGGCACTAGATTTGGGAAGTTTAAAAAACTCCCCAGGCAATTCTAATGTAAAACTAAGCTTGAATGCCATTGGACTACAAAATACATGTAAAACACAGTTTTTCAGCATTCAGCCTTAGATCAAAATTGCCTGAAGAACTTGTTAAAATAAATTGCAGAGACTCACCCTCAGAGTTTCTGTTCTGCAGATCTAGATGCACATGTATCTAAAACTGTGCCCAGGTGACAGAGATGCAGCTGATCCAGCCATTGCACTTTGAAAAGGACTGATGAAGATAACTCTTCCAGAAAATATAAAAGAAAGAAACAACTTTCAATTCACTTTATGAAGCCTATAGTACCCTGATACCAACACTAGATAAAGATAGTAAAAACAAAAATGAAACTAGATCAGTATCAATCATGAATACAGGTGCAAAATATTTATTAAAAGTCATGATGAAAACCACAATTACTTTTGTTCCAACCTAATAATTAAATATTTGCAGACATATTTCAGTAATTTCTATGTGATTATACACCTAGAGCAAGTGAGGTTTATTCCAGGCATGCAAGACTGGTTCAATATTTGAAAATCAATCAATGTGATCCAGTGACAAAGGGAGTCAGGTTTCCACTAGCTTGAGAATGAAGTTACATATAAGAAAATAGAATGACTCCTGTCATCCTGGGGTGAAATTAGAGCTATCAACTCGAATTCATGGTTTTATCATAGAGAGGTAGTGATATAGAAATGGATCAAGTTGTATGTGCTTATGCACACTCTTGCACATTTATGCATGTGTGTATGTACATAAATACCTCTATTTTGCACTTATTCTCCCTGAGAAAGTTTAGATTCAATAACATTCAATATTCCAAACTCAGTGGACAGCATCTGATTGGCTGATGACGAGTCACATCTTCACCCCCTAGCCAGTGGAGCATGAGAAGCATTGACTTGCAACCCTACTAACATCGTCTATGATCAGAAGTAAGTGTCCAAAGGGAAAATGGAAAACTGCTTCCAAAGGAAGGGGATATGGATGCGGGGTTGGCTGAACCCAACAATATTCTGTTCACGAGGCATGTCACATGAGAAGACAAGTTATGAGGAAATATTTTGGGGGGATGTCTTCAGAGAAAAAAATGCACCTTTTTAAATATTTTGAGATAGGGTCTCACTCTGTCACCCAGGCTAGAGTCCAGTGGCACAGTCATAGCTCGCTACAGCCTTGGCCTCCTGGGCTCGAGCAATCCTCCCATCCTAGCCTCCCAAGTAGCTGGGACTACAGGAGCACATCACCACACCGGCTAATGTTTTATTTGTTTGTTTATTTAATTGTTTTGTTTGTTTCTTTATTTAAACTCCAGAGATGGAGTTTCACTGCGCTGCCCAGGCTGATACGTAACTCCTGGCCTTATGTGATTCTCCCATCTTAGCCTCCCAAAGTGCTGAGATTACTGGCTCAAACTACTGCACCTGGCCTATAAAAACCACACTTTTCTAAAAATAGATACATAGGAATAGACTCCAAAATGTTGATTATACCATATTAATCTACTTTCTTGGTCTTAGGAAATTAGACCAAAGATGAACCACGAGCCCATTGAGAGACATCCACTGACCAGCATGAAGCCAATCCAATGCTTTGCCTCAAGAATTTGAATTGAAAAGTGCAAAGGCTGATGTGGAAACTCTGCATCTTTATTAATGACAGAATATTAGTAAGAGCCTCCAGGAGTTATTGCTTCTCAGGATTTTAGAGCTACTCTTGACTGTTGTCTGCTGATGCCTAGTTATTCAATATAACTTTTGATTTTATGAGCCAATCCAGAAGTTTTAATAAAGTCCACTTTTTTCATGTGGTAATATGACTGGGCTCAATTCTCCTCCAGGATTCAGGCTCTGCCTATACCAGAGTAAAAGTTTTATAAAGATCCCCCTATCGACATAACTTGATAAAAGTAAATTACTCTCATCTTAATTTTAAAAGAAAGAAAATTAAAAGTCCAGAGTGCCCACATAATAAAGTTTAAATTTTCCTCCAATGCTCAAAAATATTCCCCTAAAAGGACAAATTAAATTCAGGTGATAGAAAAAAACTGTGTGTGCATGTTTGTGTGTGTGTGTGTGTTTCACTGATAAACCAGGTGAAGGAAAGAGTTACCTGCTTCAGTTCAATAATTATTCAGAATTCTCTCTCATGAAGCAAGAGAGTGGATTGAGTGAGAAAGCAAGAATATGCACCATAAATCAGAATAATTGCATTATTTCACTATCTCTTTTGCTCAGTTTTCTTTTTTAATTAGTAGATTGTTTTTGCATTTAAAAACCTTTTATAATACACTCAGCCACCTCTAAAAAATAGTAAAATATATATCATTCTAAAAAGAGGGATACAAATTCAAGTTTGATTCAAAACTCAATGAGAAATATAGAGTTGAGGCCATTACCATATAAATTATCATTTGTGTGGGGTTGAAGAGAGACTGGTTCTGAAAGGTGTGGTAATAAATCATAATCAGAATGGCCTCCTGAGTTTGATTGTAAGTGAGCAGGCATCCTCTTCTGAAATATACTCTGCCTTCCACATAGAATAAATTCCTCCCCACCACAACTATCAATTTGGGTGAAGAGGAAGATTAAATTTTATTATATTCCACACAAATCATTTCCCAATCCTAAAATGATTCAGGTAATTAGGTTGAATTCTCAGACTCTTCCCAATCAACTGAGGCTGTGTTTGTGAGAAAATCAAGTTTTCAATCCCACTGGGTCTTAGAAGGTGTGTGTTCCAGCAGGTATCTAGATCTGTGTATTAAGTCATTAAGCTTTACAACTTCTTCAAACATGCTTTCTTTGCTTTTTAAAAATTTTCTTTTAAATTTTTTAACTAGGTTATTATTATCATTTTTCCTTTTTCTCCATTTTTATTACTCACTCTCCAACTCTTTAAATGAATTATAGCTGACTTACAAGGATATAGAATATATGACATTTTTACGTTGCCAGACTATAAACCAGAGCTAAGTCAATTTATAGGTACTTCACATTCAGGATTTATGAAAGTGATACTGAAGAAAGTTTAATTAATGATACAAAACCATAATGTTCTGGAGATATTTGACTCCAACCATCTGCTTGGCACAGGAAGAAATAATTTCTTCTCAACATCACAAAGAAACGTACAGAGAAAATTAAGAGTTTTTTAATCTTTCTTCTTGGTCTGGCATATATTTATAGACAGTTGGCACCTCTGACCATGGAAGTTGTTGAAATAAAGGGAATTAACATTTATCAGTCGCTAACTATGGATGAAACATTGTGCTGAGTGCTCTGGATATTTACCTCCTCTGATGAATCTTTCCTGTGTAAGACAGGTGTGGTGGACATCTCCACAGCATCCCTGTGCAATCCCGTCCTTTTCTCTTGACAGCACTGAGCTGGGTTGCATCACTAGCCTCAACTCTCACCCCTTTTGCCATGGGGAGATGTGGATTCATCCTGCTAAATGTCCCCTGTATTTGTCCATTTTCACATGACTATAAAGAACTAGCCAAGGCTGGGTAATTTATCAAGAAAAGAGGTTTAATTGACTCACAGTTCTGCATGGCCAGGGAGGCCCCAGGGAACTTACAATCGTGGTGCAAAGTGAAGGGGAAGCATGGCATGTCTTACATGGGGGCAGAAGAGACAGCGAGCAAAGGAAGGCACACACTTTTAAACCATCCGGTCTCATGAGAACCCATTTGCTATCACAAGAACAGCATGGGGGAAACCGCCCACATGATCCAATCACCTCCAACCAGGTCCTTCCCTCCCCACACGGGAAGTACAATTCCAGATGAGATTTCAGTGGTGATTAAAAGCCAAACCATATCAGCCCGTTTGCTTGGCATTCAAGCACGTCTTGCTTAGACCAGTAGAGTTCCCCTTAGCCCCCCTTAGACCAGTGTTGGAGTTCCCCTTCTTACCCTTGAGCATTCTGATTGTCTCATGGGCCTCTCCTACCTCCTTGGGAAAGTGCTGCTGGGCTGGCTGGCTGGTGCCGGAGGGAGCTGAGGGACACTTGAAGCAGAACCACCCCTAGCAGGAGCACAGACTATGCCAGTGAGGTCCCACAATCTGCAGATGGTTGAGGGGTTAACACATTAATAGTATTAATATATTCTTAATTTGAAATAGTCACAAAATAACCTAACGATAGTAAGTGTAGAACGTGGAAATTTCTCCCTGTGAACCAAGTAATAATACGTTGCCAATCTGATGCCAAATCACCCCAAATTACTTACAGTATTTCCGACAATAAGAACAAAACGTACAAAACTTTCCGAAAACCATTACAATCAGGAAATTCACATTGATATGTTACTGATATATAAAAAATCAAACTTCATTCCAATTTCACCAAAATTCTCAATAATGGCCTTTACAGCAAGGGAGCTAATTCTGTATTACAGGCTGTTTATAGAAACCTGTGGGTTGTTCTCTTTCTATTAGGGTTTTTAAGCTGGTGGAATACAAACCCACTGATGCTGGTCATCATGTCTGTCAACGTATGAGGGAAGCCTGGCAAGGAAGAAGCTGGCACACAGAATAACAGAGCTCAGAGGTGGAAAGGAAGAAGCCTCCTAGCTCCAAGCCCACGAGGTACTAACTTCACCTCTCAGTGCCTCTGTTTACTCATCTGTAAAATGGGAATGGTCATACGAAGCCATTAGCAAAATACCCATTTCGAAATAATGTTCTATGTGTTTCTAGTGATTGATCCTTAATGTTCCTTATGTAACCTAAGTAACCCACAAGGCCACAGAGCCTCAAAATGTTCTGATATTTACTGTAAATCAAAATGATTAAATCAGACATTTCTCAAGTCAAAAAGCTATATTTAAACTTTGATTATCTAGAAGGACAGTCTCCTGTGACTTATTCTGTGTTGCTAGATGAAGTTTTCTGATTAAATTAGTTTTCCATTGAAACAAAAATATCAGTCCAAGAGGGAACATTAAGCTTGTCACTTAATACTTTTGTTTTACATAGCAGAAATAAATAAGTGTAAATGTGTTAGATCGTATTCCTTTCGGTAACTCCATTAAAATATTTATAAGTTAAATTAATTTAGCTCATTTAATTTTTATTGCATTTTGATAAGTTCATTTATTTAAAAAAAAAAAAAAACCTTACTTAAGCTTTAGAAACCAGTATATTCCATGGGTTGAAATTTTTTAAAAAAGGCTTCCAAGTTTGAATTCATGGCTAGGCCATCTTATAATTTAGCAAATTATTACTTTCTCAATCCTTAGAGTATTGACTAATTATTTCTCTAGGAACCCAAATTAATGATGTCCATGTTATGTGTTCCAACATCCCTCTTAAATACTGCTTCCATTTTCCACTACCTTCATTCCTTTCCATTTTCATGAACGATTTATCAGCACTTGAATGGCATCTAAGATTTTAGATGTTTCTTAACTTCCCCCTACCATGGAAGAGAGAAGATTCATGATCTCACAAAACCTGGATCTCCCCTGCCTGTCTATTAGCCTTTTTAGTTTAATCTGAGCTCTACGGAGAACAAATGGGTGCATGAACCACTTTGCTGCACATGATTTGGGCAGGAAGCCCTGATGCCACACTTTGACCATGTGACATCACATATTGAGCATACCAGGAGGACTCCATTTTACAGGGCTGACACTGGTCTTAGCCCATGTCTCTTTTGCAGTTTAAAAAAGAGATCCAGGCCTGTCACAGTGGCTCATGCCTGTAATCCCAGCACTTTGGGAGGCCGAGGCAGGTGCATCACCTGAGGTCAGGAGTTCTAACCAGCTTGGCCAACATGGTGAAACCCTGTCTCTACTAAATAATAATAATAATACAAAATATTAGCTGGGCATGGTGGTGGATGCCTGTAATCCCAGCTACTCAGGAGGCTGAGGCAGGAGAATTGTTTGAACCCAGGAGGCGGAGGTTGTAGTGAGCCAAGATCACATACCACTGTACTCCAGCCTGGGCAGCAAGAACAAAACTCTGTCTTAAAAAAATTAATTAATTAAAAATAAAAATAAGAGAGAGATCCAAATTCTTTTTGAACTCATTCTACAACTGTGAACATTGAACACGCTGGAAAGAGATAAACATTCTTCCAGCATTTTTGATCCATCCCAGCCATTGACCTGCCCATATATTTCTACCTTAGCCACACAGCAGTGAATAGACTGTGAGAATACTGATATGTTTAATTATCAAGCATTTATTGAGAACCAACTATATGCCAAGCATGTGTCTAGACACCATTGATGCTGGGTTTAGGAAAACTAGACCCCTAAAATCATGGATTTTATTCTCTTTTGGAATGAGAAAGACCACAGTCAAATAAATGCATGCCATGTCGGGTGAAAATAAATGTAAAGAAGCCAGGTCAAGCAGGATGAGGAAACAAGGGTGAAGGCAAGAGTTATTATTTTAATAAGGGTGGTCAGAGAAGACCTTACTGAAAAGGTGCCATTTAAAGTAGAGAACTGACACTGATGGAGAGGAGGATGAAGACAGGAGCATTGACAACAACCACAGCTGTCCTTTATTGCAGTCACCACTTGACATACATTGTCCAATTCTCACAACAATCTTAATAAGTAGATTCTGTTATACTTCCTATTTCAAAGGGAACACAGAAGAAAAATTATTTTTTTCAAAGTCACCTAATTAGTAACTGGCTGATGATGCAGGAGACTAGAGCCAGCATCCCCGTGGAGAGTGGCCACTGCTGCATCCCTCTTGTGTCCGGTGACCCTGGAGAGGTGAGGTGGAATATGGCCCTTTCCGCTTGATGGAGAATTAAAGACCTGAACCTTCCCTGAAAGTCTTTACAAAGAGGCACAAGAGGTTCTATCATTCAGGAGTGCTGTTCTGCTGACCATCTTTGCCCACTCTCACACTCTCCTGGGGCCCCACCACATAAATGTAACCACGACGGGCTTCCTGCCCATGTCATGTTCCCTACTGAGCTGAGCCTAGACAGAGGGCTAATAGTCACAAGCAGGTGGACACAGGCTTTGTAGGGCCTGAAGAGTTTATAATTTAGGGACTGTGTTTTAAGGAAAAGAATATAAAACTATGAACACAAAATAAGGTGTATAAATAAATATGTAATTATAAATAAAAAATAATTCCTTTATTACAATATAAGAAATATCATAAGCATTCACTATTTTTTAAATGTGCTAATACATTACTTATTAACTATCTGGTCTACCTTAATAATTTTCTTACCTTTGACTGAACACTCTTTGATCTTCTTTCAGATTCAGAACTTGTAATGACATGCATGTTTTTAGAACTGTGGTCAAATTTGGGAACACCTCCAAAAAGTTTCTTTTATATGTGTGCTGCAAAGTGAAAAAAATTTTCCATACATCTGCAATGGCCAGATGAGCCAGTGAAATGAAACCAATATGGTGATCTTGGTATCGACGAAGCATTTGTTTGAATCGTGGACCAAAGCAGAAGGAGTTCTTCAACAAGCACCAGGTTTTGGAGTGATGGCAACCAGACTCTGACACTTCCTTGTTGACTGTTTTGGAGTGGACTGAGTTGGACTGGACATTGCTATTGGTTGGTGCATTTCTAGATAACAGTTAGACCCATCATTGCACACTACATTCCTTCACAGAGTCAATGCCTTAGCAGATGAATGTGTGAAATCTGTATTAGCTTCATTGTTCTAATTATCTTTATTAACATCAATTGTATCAGCATTAGGTAGAAGTGTTGAAAATTTTCATCTTCATACTCTTGAAAACTCCAGGTAAATGACAACATTTAAATTGGATATCTTTTCAAGACAATTGTTGAGAGCTGGGAAGGACCGTAGATACAAGGATCTTAAGAAGGCTGCAGCAGAGATACCATCTCAAGCTAGTCAGAACAGTGGTTATTAAAAAGTCAAGAAACAATAGATGCTGGCAAGGTTGTGGAGAAATAGGAATGTGTTTACACTGTTGTTGGGAATGTAAATTAGTTTAACTATTGTGGAAGATGGCGTGGTGATTGCTCAAAGATCTAGAACCAGAAATATCATTCGACCCAGCTATCCCATTACTGGGTATATACCCAAAAGAATATAAATCATTCTATTATAAAGATACGTGCATTTGTAGTTCATTGCAGCACTATTTACAATAGTAAAGACATGGAATCAACCCAAATGCCCATCAATGATAGACTGGATAAAGAAAATGTGGTACTTATACACCATGGAATGCTATGCAACCATAAAAAAGGAATGAGATTATGCCTTTTACAGGGACACAGATGAAGTTGGAAACCATTATCTTCAGAAAACCAACACAGGAACAGAAAACCAAATACTGCATATTCTCACTTATAAGTGGGAGCTCAAAAATGAGAACACATGGACGCAGGGAGGGAAACAACACACACTGGGGCCTGTTAGGGGGTGGGGTCAGGGGAGGAAGAACATTAGGAAGAATAGCTAATGCATCCTGGGCTTAATATCTAGGTGGTGGGTTGACAAATGCAGCAAACCACCTTGGCACATGTTTACCTATGTAACAAACCTACATGTCCTGCACATGTACCCTCGGATTTAAAATAAAAATTAAATTTAAAACAAAGAAGATTGGAGCAGCCGGCTGCTCCAATGTATGTACAGGGTCAACTGTACATACATTGAGTTAATGACAAGATAGTATGAAAGAAAGCTAAGCCTATATAAAAACAATTAAGTCTGTTAGAAATGCTTGTTCCTAGGTGACACAAGGAAAAATTAGCATTCAGACAAAAAGTTTTCTCAGCAAGGCAGTTTTGCTTTCTGCAGAAAGGGTGCTACCTGTCAGCAATCCTGCCATGAGAGCACACTGAATAAAGGAAAGGAAGGAATATTTATCCTTTATGCATTGGGTCCTTACTGCTGTGTTCTATTTCCGTTGGTTGGAGCTGGACCTCACGGTCTAAGCTAAGCCTAATTGACTAACAACTTAAAACGTTTTTAAATAGGTAAAAGCAATGGAGAACAAAGTAAAAAAGGAAGTTGTTTGTGAAAGGACTTAGAAATATAATAACATTTCCAAATAAGGAAGGAAGAGGAAGTTAGTCTTTAAAATAAACTATTATTTTTAACTATTACTACTTATTCTTTAACATGAAGGGAATCTTTGAATAAGAACTTTCTATTTTCCACAAGTCTAACCCCTGACAACTGGTCAGTGGCATACTTTTGAAGTGGGGAATACAGAAATCATTGAAATTTACAGCTGAAGATACTTTGAGAAATCAGTAAGTTCCCACCTCAGGGAACTCTCTACCATTCCCTCTGCCTGAAATGTATTTACTCCAAGGTTTCTAAACGGAACCTTTCTCATTATTTAAATTGTCATTCAAATGGTTTACCATCCTCAGATACCTGTTCCTCCCAAACCCACTCCCCCAACACTGTCTGAATTATATCACTCGACTGTATTTGCATCATCAATATATCCCTAATTTATATTGCTAATTATTTTATTTATCGATGCGTTTCTTGTCTCTTCCACTGGGATATAAGCTCCTAGAAATTGTCACTGTTTTCCTAATGCCTAGAATAGTGTTTGGCACATAGTCAATATTCAGTAATAGAGTGAATCAACTTATTCTGTAGATGAATAAGCTGAAGGAAAGGAATGTTACATAACTTGTCTAAGGTCATGTGACTACCCCAGGGTCAGAACTAAGCCTCAGAATTAAGAGCTTTTGCTCCTGGTAAATTCAGATCCCAATGAAGCAACTCAATATCTGGGTGTTTGGTGGTGGATATTATTCTGATGTTTTTGAGACATACAAATATAAGAAAAAACATAATTATGTTTGTTTTGTTTGTGTAGTCAAGTCTTGTCACCTGGGGAAATTTAGCATTTAGACTTTTCTGAAGCACACACATTTCAACTCCAGAAGAAAATTTGGAAATGTTTTTCTTACAAAGATGAAATTAGTAATTTAGAAAATGATTTGAAATGAAAAGGCATTTCACAGTATTGCCAAGAATAGTTTGCAAACCTCATTAATGAGATATACTAACTTGGAAATTACCATCATTCTACTCAGCAGTAAAACTATTGTAATTAAGTCAGAGTGTGTCTACGTTACTTAGGAAAATAAGTAATTACACTATGCCCTTGAGGCATATTGCTAATTTAGCTCATTGAGATAATACTCTTGCAGTCTCATCTGAAGCTAAAATTGATAATCATATGCACATGCTCAGGACAACCGACTGCCTTCTATAAAAACATTTTACTGCTTCAGTAACATTGCCCAGTGAGCTGAAGGCAGCACAGAAAACTAATATCTAACATATGCTCAGGTTGTCTTTAATTACAAAAGCAAAATGTCAATTGCTTGAGGAAAGGAGTTTGAGACCAGCCTGGGTGACATAGTGAGAACCCCAGCTCTCTAAAAAATAAAAAGTTAGTTGGACATGCTGGTGCATGCCTTTAGTCCCAGCTATTTGGGAGGGTGAGGCAGGAGAATCACTTAAGCTCAGAAGTTCAAGGTTGTAGTGAGCTATGATTGTGCCAGTGCACTCTAGCCTGGGCTGCAGAGCAAGTCACCATCTCTTAAAAACCATAAAAAGAAAAAAAAAAAGAAAAAATAATGCCATGAAATCAACAAACAGTGACTAAGCAACTTCTACATTCCAACTCTGTGAGAAACAGTGGGGCTACAAGTTCCTCACCGCAGAGCTTAATAAACATGAGTGTCACAAAAAATGAAAATATATGCTCAGACCCACAATGATATCACAAAATATGGTATCTGAGAGCATGAAAGGATAATTTATTTCAACTAGATATGGCACTCACAAGGGAAGTCAAATCTAGCTTTTTGCCCAGTTAGAGGTTAAAGAGGTAGGTGACCCAGCCAGGGATCTAGATGATGTTTGACTTTTTGGACTGTTCAAAAAAGCAAGTTCAAGACCAACTCTGGTGTAGCTTCTGCCCAAGGCTTTCTGATGTCCTGTGTCCTGGTGAAGATGATCTCTGGGGATAGGAGGAGTTCAGCCAGTTTCTGATGGATTATTTTACCATTAACATCAGAACAACTTCTCAGAGAATGGGTATTAAGAGTATTTATCTGGGATGAAAGAAGAATGAAATAAATAGCCCTGAATTGACCCCTCCTCACCTTCTAATTATATTCCTCCCAGGAAAGGAAAGCTTAAGGAAGGTCATGACTCAGAACTCCTTATCCAAAAAGAAGCAGCTGAGATTTCAGTGACCCTGCCTACATGGAAGTGGACTTTCTCACTTATTAATTTTCCTGTGAATGCACAGTTAAGGTTACTCAAGACTAGGAAATCACAATCATGTACAGAGGAAATTGTTTTCAAAAAGAAATATGAAAAGTGCTTAGATGGAAGAGGAGAATATCTATAAACAATCAAGAGTGTCGTTATCTTTAAAAAGTGAGAGGAAATGTGATTCTGAAATGCCCATTGTGCTGTAAACACATCCCATTACCATATATTTCCATTATGATAATATTGATGAGGGGAGGTAACAGCTCAGAATATATTGTGAGTTCTCTTGTCAGTACCATGAATTTTGGCAGATTATAAATATTCATTGAAAATTCATCTACTTGTTACCCAAGAAAAATGTGGCAACCATTCTAGGTCCTGAGATGATTGGAAGAGCTATCGAATGGACACTTTATTTAGCTCGTAACAATAGCGCAGTTACTTTTTGCTGTACTTAGTATTTAAAAGCCTAATTCTTACTTTGCTATCTTTAAGACTGGTAGAGCATGACACATATGAGAACACAGTTTAAAACTGTGGTCACTATAGGGAGCATTTAGCTTTGTAGAAGAGAATTCAATCCTGCAACACAAATTCGACTCTTAACCTTGGCTAGTAAGTTCATCAAAAAGGAACTTTGAGCCTTTGTGCAAGAAATCTTAGATGGCTCCACAAAGGGAACCAGTACCATCACTGGAAGCCTGATTCACAGAAGACAACCTGCTAACAGTGAGACGTTCAAGCCCTTCTTGCAAAGAAGGGAAGCATAATTTTATCAGTGACAACCATATTTAGGTAGTTCTCTAAGGTCGTCTAGTTTCTTCACTTCCTGGAATGGTGCTAAAATTAATATGTGCTCATAGCTATGTCAATATCCATTCTGAGCTCCGTGAATACACAGAGATGATGGTCAGTCTCCCTCGTTCATACACGCTTTGTAGGGCAATCCTTGCTCATACTTCAGTTCTGAGACTTACCAACTATTCAGGGAAACTGCTGTCATCTTCCCATACTACATCACGTTTTCTGTTTTACATTCTGGAGTAATCTTTTGTAACGCTTCACAGCCCTTATCATAGTTCAATGTTATTTTATTTTATTTTATTGAGACTGTCTCACTCTGTCCCCAGGCTGGAGTGCAGTGACATGATCTCAGCTGACTGTAACTTCCACCTCCCTGGTTCAAGTGATTCTCCTGCCTCAGCCTCCCGAGTAGTTGGAATTACAAGTGCCCGCCACCACACTCAGCTAATTTTTGTATTTTTAGAAGAGATGGGATTTCACCATGTTGGCCAGGCTAGTCATGAACTCCTGACCTCAAGTGATCCGCCTGCCTGGGCCTCCCAAAGTGCTGGGATTACAGGTGTGAACAACAGCACCTGGCCAATGTTTTATCTTAAAATAATTTTAGACTTCTAGAAAAGCTGTGAAAAAATAGCACATGTCCATATATCCCTCACCCAGTTCTCCATTAAAGTTAACCTCATACACAACCATGGTATAATGATCAAAACCAGAAGATTACATTGGCACATCACAGGTGCTAACAGGGCAGCATGACTGATGAGGTTGCTGTGACAGCCAGGGTCCCTGCCCACCATACTGAGTGTTCCCGCTTCTCCTGAGGCTTGATGTAAATTATCTCTCAAAACAGATACATTTCCTACTTCAGCACTTTTTGGAGTCTTAACAATTTACTTTATTTATGTTTAATGGACACACAGTGACTGTACACTGCCATGGGGGTAAACGGGGATATTTTCATACATATGTTTAATGGTGATCAGATTAGGGCAACTAGTATATCCATCATCTCAAATACTTTTTATTTCTTTGTCAATATCCTCCCTCTAGCTATTCAAAACTGTATATTGTTGTTAACTGTAGTCATCCTACAGTGGTATAGAACACTAGAAATTATTCCTCCTGTCTAGCTATAATTTCGTATTCTTTAACAAATCTCTCCCTTTCTCCAATCCTTCCCAGCCTCTAGTATCTTCTGTTCTACCTTTTACTTCTATGAGGTCAACTTTTTTAGCTTCCACGTGTGAGTGAGAAGAGGAGGTGTTTAACTTCGTGTTCCTGGCTCATTTCACTGAACATAATTCCTCCAGTTCCATCCATGTTGCCGTGAGCAGGAAGATTTCATTACTTTTGTGGCTGAATAGTATTCCATTGTGCACATACACATTTAAAAAAATGTGTATATATATTTTTGATTCATGTATATACATGGATACTTCATCCATTAGTCTATTATTGGACACCTACACTGATTCTGTATCTCGGCTGTTAGAACTAGTGCTAGCAGACTCTTTAATAACCCAAAATTCCAGTCCCCACTGCAGCCCGATTCAGGGCCTACTCACATCAAGATGTTGAAAATTTACATCACTCTTTTTATCCATATAAAACATTATTATGACAAATAATTTAAAAAGATGCTTATAAATTATAATGGTAATTGACATTGGATGAGGACTTATCATATGCCAGCCAGTGTTCTGAGTGCTTTTATCTGCACCAATCCTCTCACAAGCTCTATGAGGTGGACCCTACCATCCTTCTACCATTTTACAGGTTCAGGAAGTAAAGTGGAGAGAGGCCAGGTGCCCGTGGGGAGGGAGCTGCCTAGGCAATGACTGGGCCGAGGCACAAGCCCAGAGACTCACAGTGATGTCTGTCTGCTCCACACAGCACTGCGGGACTAAAGACAGGAAGGGACAATTCCAACCTGAGAAGCAGAAGACAGTCAGGGACTCACAGTCACGTCTGTCTGCTCCACACAGCACTGCGGGACTAAAGACAGAAAGGGAAAATTCGTCCATGAGAAAGGGAAAATGGCCAGTCAAGATTTGAAAAAGTGTTCAGTCTCCAAGGAAAGAAGAGGAAACTTGGTCATATACCATTTTCAATGTATAAAATTAGAAAACAAAACAGTAACAAGAAAAATAGAAACAAACACACAGAAAACTACCCTGCTGGAGTTCACGAGGAGAAAGGTCACTCCACAACCCCTTCCCCGCTGCAGATAACGACAATGCATGCTTCAGAGAACGTCTCCTAAGTGTTCCCACTCACAGGCCTGGACATCTAAGCCAGCCACTTTCTTCACACCGCAGGTGTCACCTGGAGTTCAGCCATGAAGAACTTGACCTAAGCTTTGTCTTCCTGAAAAACACCTTTATTTTCTGAATTCTTACGTCCTTATCCTTTTGCTTATTGATATTAAAAAAATGCCTAATAATCTCTATGTTTTCTCATGGTGTCCGTAAGACTCCCAGGTGACTCTTTTATCTACCTGTGTCGGGGCCAAACACAGTCCATCCAACGTCTATCTCCTATTTCATGAGCGATTGGCTGAGAGTTTGTTTCCCTGAAACTCCAAATAAATGACTGGGACTTGCCATGATTAGAAAATCTTCTCAGCTGCCAGTCACTTTCTTTGTAGTTCATCTCCTCTTCCCTACAAAAGGCTACAGCAAAACCAACCTGCTAAGGACTCTGATCTTTGGACGTGGGATGCTGTCTCTGTCCAATCCCCCAAATAAAATCGATTTTCTTGCCTGTTTGCTTGGTTTTTTTCTTTGACAAGTTTTTTTTTTTTTTAACAATAACATAATCCTTCACCCACGTCTTTTTCTCCTGTTATTTATGTTAAATCACATAGTAGCTGCTGGAAGCTGCTTCCTGTCCTCTGTGGACGCTGGAGAGCTATTGCATTGCGTCACTCACATTTGCCATCACATTCCTTCCCTTTCTCAACTCTAGTTTGTACCACGGCACGTTGCAGGCGGTGTCTTAAAGTGTTTCTGGGGGATGGAGACCCCGTGCTTGCAGATGAATCAGGCACAGATATCTTCATTTCCATGCGTACACACACAAAAGCCTTCTCTCATTTTTTTAAATGCATGTCTCTTTTGGCCTCCCTTTTGAAGTTATATTAAAAAATATGATTATAATAGTTAGCACTTAGAGAGCCCTTACACTGTGACAGGAACAATCAGAAGTCCAGGCATGGATACTTCTCTCACTGGCACACAGAGCGTCTGGGACACTGGGAGGGAGACAGACTCCTCCTACAGAGAGAGGGAGCAAACAGTCTGGAGCTGTAATAACGTTTATCACACAGCTCAGCCTACGCTGTTGATCAGTGCTGCCCAGCAGTGAGACGCACTCCCATTTCTACCCTGGGTCTCTTTACTTCTCCAAACTACCATGAATTCCTAGTCACGGGGCCGAGCAAATGTTTTCACCATCATAGGCCACCTGTAACACCACGGCATTCTCTTTAAAAAAAAACGCAAGTCTGCATGACTCAACACGTTGAAACATTCACTGCTCAAATAATAGGTTGCTAATAAGCTTGCTAAGCACATATTTCAGGCATTAGTGGAGAGGGCCCCCACCATCACATGGGGAGAGAGGGAGGGAAAAAAGAAGGAAGAGGAAGGAAGGAAAGAAGGAAGGAAGGATGGAAGGAAGGAAAGAAGGAAGGAGGGAAGGAGGGAAGGAAGGAAAGAAAGAAGGAAGGAAAGAAGGAGGGAAAGAAGGAAGGAAGGAAAAGAAACCATAAAGAAAAGAAAGTTCTCTATGGGAGGGAAGGAAGGAAAGAAGGAAGGAGGGAGGGAGGGAAGGAAGGAGGCATAGAAGGATATGAAGGAGGAAAGAAAAGAAAAGGAGAGAAAAGTTAGAAGAAAGAAAGAAACCAGAAAAAAGGGGAAAAGTAAAAATTTAATTTTTCAATCTTCAATATAACATTGATATTACAAGGGAAAATCAGAATTTATTTAACTCTGAGGCTTATGCTAGAGTTTTAATTGATTTTTGTTTTGAATTTTGAATTACATATAAGAGTGGAGCTATGGGGAGATGCTATACCTTTTTTTTCTTGTGCTTAGCTGTTAATTTTATCTAAATGGTGACAATCTATCCAGTCTACTCTAAATACTTATTTATGTTTTCCTAATCATCCATAGGCCAGGAGAAGCCTCAGAAGCAGTTTCTGGTTCCAAAAGAAACAGAGTGAAGTGGGATCGGGTCATCCCAACAGAAAAGGCGGTGGCTACCCTGGCAGAAACACCTGTAAAGGCCATCGTGCCCCTGCCAAGTCCTTCTCCCATAAAGGGGAGAAGTGTCATTTGAAATATCAGCTTCAGTACAGTCTTGAATAGAAACACTGGATAAAGACAGAAACGTTGGAATAACACTGGTGTGCCACTGAATTAAAACAAAACAAAACAAAACAAAACAAACATGGAGTCAGCCACCTCTGAAATGCTTGTTATACAACATGACAAGCTCCTACAATTTCAGCCACTTTTACATCATATTCTACATATGGGCAGGAGGGAGCTCTGGACACCGAGCAGACCCTTGAGCTGTCATCCCCCTGCTCCCTGGAAATCCCAGCACTCCCCTTCCCAGAACTTTTTCTTGGCTGAATTGTGCCAGTCAGACTTCCCAGAAATTAAACTTTGCCAATGAGCACGTTGGGACTCACGTGTTGACACAATGAATAAAAATAATGATGCGAATCAGGTCGAGTTAAAATAAAAATCATGCAGCTATCATTAACCTAAAAGTTTGGAAAATTCTGCAGGGATAGATGACCTTTTGCCTGGGCAAATTAAAAGAATGCAGTTTAGCTTCTTTGGCATTAGTCATTTCAATCAGTGTCATCACCTTATACAGAGACATGTAAGTGGGAATTGGAGAAATAGTCACTATCACTCGTTTCATGACTCATATGCAGGATATGGACCGAGGATCTCAGGGTTCTGGGTTCCTCTCTGCAGGTGCACTCACATATCTCTCTCGGAGTCTCCTGAGGGCTCCATCTGTCCAGCAGGTCCCACAGGTCAAGGCTCTCCTATATTTGGGTGGGTCACAGTCATGAGAAGAATGGGAAATGGCTGGCTTTTCGATGTGTTATTCCCAGAAAAAACTAAGTGGCCAGTATAAGACAACGCCCAACTTCACCAGTAGTCAGATAAACACAAATTTAAATAAGATTGCATTCCTGTTTATCTGCCTCTTCAAAATAACCAAGTATGGAAACAGGAAGTGTGGATAAGAGTATAAAAACTGAAAGTATGGCCAGGCGAGGTGACTCACACCTGTAATCCCAGCCTTTGGGAGGCTTCGGTGGGCTGATCACTTGAGGTCAAGAGTTCGTGACCAGCCTGGCCAACAAGGTGAAGGCCAGTCTCTACTAAAAATACAAAAATTAGCCCGGCGTGGTGGTTTGCGCCTGTAGTCCCAGCTACTCAGGAGGCTGACACAGAACAATCTGGGAGCTGGAAGTTGCAGTGAGCCGAGATAGCACCACTGCACTCCAGCCAGGGCAACACAGAGAGACTATGTCTCAAAAAAAAAAAAAAAAAAAAAAAGGAACTGAAAGTTCTTCACTTTGATCAGCCACTTATAAGAAGCACTTGGCAATGTTTGACCAAGCTGAAGATGCACACAGAGGTTGACCCAGTAATTTTATTCCCAGGTGTATTTAAATGCACGTAAGAAAACCTGTCTGACAATGTCCACTTAGGAAATACCCTCAGCACCAAGCTATCCGGGTGTATCCAGTTCCCACGCACGGAGCCTCTCAGCTAACTGCTGTTTCCTTTGGCTTGGCATTAGCTGTACGGACACTTCCAAGATTGCTTATTATGCAGTATCTTCTTTCCTTCTTATAATCACGTGATTCTCACGTTTAGTCCTCACACTTCCACACAAAGAGCGTTCACTAAAATATTTTACATTAAGACCTTCTCTGCCTTTCTCACCCAGTGCATTGGGTCTTTGCATTCAACAGCTTTTAAAATTCTTATCACCATATTTCAGGCCTTTTGTACATTATATTCTATTTAAATGATTCCACCCAGGTTTTCACAATTCAGAGATTACAGCTCCATGCAATGTTTTGTTAGAAATATATTCATATATTCACTTTGTTAGCTGTCAGACACATCCCATGAGCTGGCATTTAACATCTCATTTGATAGCATAATTCAACAAAAAGGATAAAAAGAAATGCTATTTATTTATACTACGGAGTGAATTTTTACAGGCATATTAGATGAGCCGTCACTGTCAGGCCAAAGCAAAACCTTTCTGCACCTCTGACACCATAATGAAGGTCAAAGAGGAAAAGGGAAGTGACGGAGCCAGGACAAAGAGGCAGTGGAATGTGAGAACTTCTCCTAATTAGGTAATTCTGATTATTTAATTACTTTTTCTTAAGCCGTCTCTCTTGTACCTTCTAAAAATAATGCCAAAGTTATTCTCATAAAACAAAGGTGAAAACCATCATCTGCGTTGGTTTGTCAATGTGAAAACATCAACCCTTGAGCAAATGCTTTAAGAAAATATGTGCCCCATGCCAAATCCACAGATGTTACTATTATGTACCCAAGCAGTGACATCTGAGGGCAGGGAGCTGGAAAATCCCGTTCAGACTCCTAAAGCACGATAGCAGGACCCGAGAGACTATGGTAACTGGATTAGCACCCTCTCCAGATCCTTTCCCCATCAGCATCTGCTGCCCACCTAGAACCCCTCTCCTACCATCCACCCAAGCCGTTGAGGGGCGCTGATCTGAGCTATGGTTCTGGGTCTAGCTACAGTGATTGGTTCAGGGTGGATGCATAATCCAAGTTATGCCACACGAAGGCATTGATTACCAGCCCCAGGACCTGTGCTGGGCCTGTCTGGGGAGAGCAGCTTTCTCCCTGCAGTGGCCAAGTCAGCAGATGGATGCTGGGAGCTGCTGGCAGGGGTCTCTTGCCTCCAGGAAGAAAAGGCATGCCTGAGAAAGAGCCAGGACAGGGAGACAGGATGTTGAGAACACTGCCTGAGCACCTGACCCCAAAGTCCTAGTACCAGGCCACGCCTGAACTTCTCTACGTGCATGAGGGACTTCATTCGTGTAGCACCTAATTACATCAATTGGAGAAAGCCACCTGATAAGCCCAGCAACCAAGAGGAAGTCTTCCACTGGGGGTGCAAACACACAGGGTCCCACGCAATGCAGAGAATCCAACAGATGCCACCTGCAAAGAGAGGCCTGACTCATGGCTGCCTACCCATCAGTCATTCTCTCATGCTTCTTCCTTAACCACAGGACCTGCTCCCACCTATGTAGCCTAATAATGTGAAATATGCCCTCCCTAGAGTCTCTCAATCTAGGACCCACTGTGAAACAGTTGGATCTAAAGAGAAGTCTGGCAACAGGATTTGTGGAAAGGCTTTATTCTTTGTTAAAAAGATGTAAGTGAGGAGAAACATGCCTCTTCTTGCCTTTGGATATAAATGGGTGAGAGTGTGATGTCTGGAAGAGCTGCAGCTATATTGTGACCACGAGGAAACAAGCTGGAATATGACAGCCAACACACTGGGTATAGTGGAAGGGAAAGATAGAAATGTTGGAATAACGCTGGTGTGTCACTGAATTGGAAAAAAACCACCTCTGAAGTGCTTGTTATGCAATCCAATAAACTCCTATAATCTCGGCCACTTTTAGGTAATATTCTACTAGCTGCAGTTGAAATCATTCTAAATAATACACAAATCTCACATCCTCTCCATGTATTTGCAATCGAGGTTTGGAGGATGCTTAGCAAATGTGTGCAGATTTACAAAAGCCCTGTGGAGATAACAAAGTCACCTAAAGAAATCCTTTCTGGTAGCTGTAATGGAGTGTAACTAGAAGATTAAGGTTGGAATTATCTAGGTTGCATATCTTCATCACCTGCTGTCTGCCTAGAAGGCTTTGATCATTCAACCACAGTAAGTTTGTACTCATTGGAAGAGATCTTCAAAAGTGGGCAGAAAACAATTCAAGACAAGATTTTCTGGGGTCACCAAAAATGTGGCCCTCCCTGTCCAATTCCATTGCAAAAGGAAGTTCCAACCCATCCCACCTGCTCTCACTCACTCGCTCCTCACTCATTCTTTCATTAGACAAAGGCTTTGTGCCTAATACTGTACAGTGCAACTTTTTAAAGTAAAGAAGAAGAAAAAGAGAACAGGTGTTAAAAACACGAGATGATCAGTACTAGGCCCCGAAGGGCCACAGAAGGAGAGCTACACTTGGGTCTCGCCGACAGCTGTAAGGTGTCAATCTAAACAACAAACAGAAGCACTGGGGTTTTGAGTTTAATCAGAAATAGCAGGGCCTTGCAATGCAAAACACGCCTGCCATGGCAACCATGGTTGCATTCGGGAAGACAAAGGATAACAAGGATTTTTAAAAGTAAAATGAGGAGGATTACATAAGTTGTTTAAAAATGATCAGCCTTGGCTACAAGAATTAATCACAAGGGTGGCGAATGCCCAAGGTTGCTGCGCAGACGTCCCTGCGGGAGCACATTTTGTGCAAGGTTGCAGTGGCCTTGGTGGAGGGCTGTGGTTTCTGGAGGTCTTCTGAGATGGTTCTGATTATCAAGCAAATACACATGAGGTGCTCCTTTCATGGTTTTCCGTGGCTCCATTTTGTAGGGTTTGACAGAGTGACTATTTTAAATCCATCAGCTTTCCCAAAAGCAAGGGAGGGAAATGTCTGGAGTTGTGCATTAAATACAGACCCCTTAAACGGCCCCATGCAAGACACACGCCACTCTAAGGAAAGGCGGCAGGGGGTACGAAGAGGGAGGAGAAGCAGAGACTGTCTAGATCAGGCTGTTGCCATAGGAACGGGGGTTTCTTCTGCAAGTTGCATGTCTTCGTGGAAGGCTGCTTACTCACAATGACTCCTCTCGCCTTCCCAGGGAAGTTCAACCCCCCAAATTCTAAGTGGCTTATAAACTGGAGAAACGCAGAGTGCTTGCCAGCCATACACAGCTCATCAGGCTTAATACTGTGGGATATGAGATGTGTTCACCTTATCCATAGTCTGTACCTCAGCTGTGATATTTATAAAACAATTGCAAGCAAGTACTAAGAGACCACCCAATAGCTACCCAAGCCCTGGTTTTACACATTAAAAAGTGCATTCACCTAGGAATGTGTGAGCAGGGCTGGCACAGGAAAAGAACGAGATGAGCCTGAAAACTTTTGGGGGAGCCAAAAAGTAGGGAAAGACTAAAAAAATGATGGAGATTTGTCAATAGGACATGAAAGCCAGCTTTGAGGCGCTGCCACTGGGCAAATGCAGAACCAGTGAAGCATAAAATAACGATTATCAAGGAATATAACCTGCTGAATACAGCAAGAATCCATCCTGATGTCAATGGATCAACTGATGATGTCTTAGCTCGGGCTGTTATAGACTTAACAACAAACCCTTATTTCTCATGGTTCTGGAGATGGGCAGTCCTGAATTAAGGGAGCAGCTGATCACTTCCTGTCCTGCAGAAGGCCAGCTTCTCACTGTGTCCTCACAAGGCGGAGAGAATGAGCAATCTTTCTGGTGTTTCTTCCTATGAGGACACTGATCCCCTCACGAGGGCTCTGTTCTCATGACTTCCTCTAAATCTAATGGCCACGGCACATGTATACCTACGTGACAAACCTGCACATTCTGCACACGCACCCCAGAACTTAAAGTATAATTATATATATATATATATAATCTAAAAATAGTAGTAATAAAGGCCCTACCTCCAAATACTGTTGCATTGGGCATGAGGTCATCAATATACAAATTTGGGGGGAACGGAAACATTCAGTCAATAATAGATAGAAAAACAGTAATAAATACATGGAGAGAAGGGAAAGACTTTCCCTGTTGCAGAAATCAAGTAACTTATCATTCTGATGAGTGTTGAAGCAATGGTGGAGTTAAAAGATCATCATGTATCAAGCATTAAAATTCAGTCCAAAAGATTCATCTGTGGATTTGAAAATGATTTAATTTTGGCGAGTCACAGGATATTTATTTTTTTGTTTTGGGTCAGGGTTTCATTCCATATTGCCTAGGCTGGAGTGCAGTGGTGTGATTATGGCTCACTCCAGTTTCAACCTCCTGGGCTTCAGTGATCCTCTCGCCTTGGCCTCCCAAGTAGCTGGGGCCACAGGTATGTGCCTCCCCCACCCCACCCCCATGGATAACTTCTAATTTTTGTAGAGATAGGATCTCGCCATGTTGCCCAAGATGGTCTCAAACTCCTGGGCTCAAGCTATCCTCCCACCTTGGCCTCGTAGAGTGCTAGGATTACAGGTATGAGCCATCATGCCTGGCTATGGATGTTTAAATGGTCTCAAAGTATCTCCTCAAAAGATACATATTGATGACAAAGAGTATGTGCCAACCTGATAGTAGATACATCTGGCACTCACAGCCTTAACCAAATGACCAAATGACCAAGGTGAACATCTCTGGCAATGGGACTGCTTATAGCATTCACAAAAGGGAAAATACTATAAGCATCGTTTTATACTTTACTTTTTCTTGAGACAGGGTCTCACTCCGTCACCCAGGCTGGAGTGCAGTGGTGTGATCACAGCTCATTGCAGCCTCGATCTCCCAGGCTTAAGTGATCCTCCCACCTCAGCCTCCCAAGTAGCTGGGACTACAGGTGCACACCACCATGCCAGCCTATTTTTTAAAAATGCTTTGTAGAGTTGGGGTCTCCCTGCGTTGCCCAGGGTGGCCTCAAACTCCTGGGCTCCAGTGAGCCTCCCCCCTTGGCCTCCCAAAGTGCTGGGATTGTAGGCATGAGCCACAGTGCCCAGCCTTACTTCACTTTTTTAACTTAGCCACACACCTTGATTGTTTCTTGGAGACTGTTTATCTCAGCAAATGCAGAGCCAGTTCATTCTTTCTATTGGCTGTATACTACTGCCTAGTATGGATACTACACAATTTTTGTTGCTTTTTTTAAAAATAAAAATTATATTTATTTAACTTGAACAATGTAATGTTCACACACACACACACACACACACACACACACAGTGAAATAATTACTCCACTCAAGCTAAGTGACATATTCATTGCCTTATAAAGTTACCACTTTTTTTCTGTGTTGTGAGAACACTTAACGATGTACTCTTTTAGCAACTTTCAAGTATACAAATAGAGTATTACTAACTATACAAAATTGCCATGCTGTACATTAGATCTCTAGAATTTATTCATCACACAATTTTGAAGTAAAATTTACTTCAAATTTTTTATCCTTTAACCAATAGACCCAGTTCTACCCCATGCTTCCCCTAGCAGCAATCATTCTACTCCTACTATGAGTTAGATCTTTATAGATGCCACCTTTAGGTGAGTTCATTCGGAGTCTGCCTGTTTCTGACTTATCTCACTTAGCAAAATGTCCTGCAGCTTCCAGGTTTTACAAATGGCAGGATTTTCTTCTTTTTAAAGGTGGAATAATATTCCACTGTGTGTGTGTCAGGAGTGGTGGTGGTTGTGTGTGTGTAAACAGAGAGAGAGAAGGGAGATTTGATTGTGATAAGAGTTACATTTGTGGAATATGGGTGAAGAGCAACTGAGAATTCTTTGCACTATTCTGATAACATTTTTAGACCTCAAATTGTATCAATAATTTGTATATAATATATAATATCTACATAAATAGATGTTATATAACATAATATATAACATCTATGTAAATATATTATAATCTATTAATAATATATAATATATATGTAATTATATAGTACATGTAACTGATACATAAATGAGACTTTCTCCTGTTTTTCACAGCATTTGTTTTTCCCCATGTTAACTCTCAGCTGTTTCCCATAGAAAATAAAAAGCAATATAATGACATTAATACTGGTGGTGCATAGAAAGAAGCTGTATGGCTGAAGCTCTGCCCAAGAGCAGACGGCCTGCATCACCTGTTAAACCAGAAGCACCCATTCCCCAGAACAGACACCTGGTATTGACAGGATTCTTGTGCCCCACCCCCACTCCCAGCACCTGAGGCTCTTCCTGCTCACTTGCTTGGTGTCTGGGTGATGCTCCCCAGAGGCGAGGGTGGCACTTGTCCCATGCCACCTTTATCTCTTTCCTGTTGGGCTTACCACTGGTCTTGGATGATGATTCTCAGGGTCATTATTGTCTCACTTGCTGCAGCCATAATTCTATTGGATGGAAAAATACACATGTATGTATATATGTACATGTGTATGTGTATATATACATTTATTGTACTATATTATTTATATAATCTTATTATATTTATTATATTATATATATCATTATATATCTTATTATTATACACACACCTTTGAGTTTACTTTAATTTTTATTTTGTTCCTCCTACTCCCAAAATACAATACCATCATATATATATATAGATACACACACACGCTCACACACATATGTATGAGGTCGTATGTTTATACACACATCCAAGTAGGTAATACAAATATTTTTATATTTGTTTGTATGTGTATGCATATATGTGGGTGCACACACACACGTATATATATATTACATATATATTGTTATATATAATGTATATTATATATAATACACATTTAATATATATAATACACATTTAATACATATAATATATAACATATATAATTATATATATAATATCTATATTATACGTATATAAATGAGGTAGAGAAAGTGTGTGCACCATTGAGCCAGTCCCCAAGGAAAAAGATGCACACCCCTACCTTCCCCTCTGGGGATTTGTGGTAAGGGTTTTGGTCAGTGCTTTTCCTTTAAAAATCGCCTTCTATCTCCATCCTTTGTCCAAGGTCATGAATTTTCTGTTTACAAGTATTTATTGGGAACAAGATCACTTTCTGCTTCAGCGACTCCAGTGTGATGTAAAACTCAACCCCATGAGTCTGAGGGTCGTGTGTTGATGTGATTTGAGCCCTGGGGGCAGTCCCTGGGTGCTGCAAGGCAGAGCTGGGCACGCTGAGCTGGCTTTGTCAGCTCAGGGGCTTTGACATCAGGAGGAAGCGGGCACACGCTGAGCACACAGGTAAGGAGGATGATGGTGGCCACACACCTGAAAGAAACACAAACAGCATCGTGGGATAACGTGGGTGGTTGATGCTTGGGTGTAATGTATGCAGACCTCCCTCCTGTGAAGAAGACAAGAAGGCAGGTCCGTCTGCCATAAAAAAGGAGATGCTGGCAGAGCTCAAAGTCTGTACATGTGGCACTTAGTACCTGATTCTGAAAAGATGGCCCTTGGGTTATGACAGAGGCCTCCTCCTGGTTACTGCGGGGATTCCTCGGGCAGCCTGGGACCTCTCCCAGTGCTGTGGATGGGTCTGGAGAACCATCAGGGTGATGGTGGGGCTATGGAGCACCCACGGCTTGCTCTGCCTTCATTACATGGAAGTCACACCCCAGTGACATGCCTGGACTTTCAGGGGCATGAATCAAAACTGCAGAGGTCAGCGTGGTTTTGGCTGCAAAGGTGATCAATTCCCGTCTGCTTCCTAGAGGCCCATGTACCAGTGAGAAATGTCTTCTTAGGCTCTGGAAACCTCTGTGTTTAATTATTATTTTGTTTCTTCTACTACCAAAATATAGTAGCATCATTCTCTATGTACTCACAGACAGAGTCCACTGAAGGCAGGTGACGATGCCTCCCTACAAGCTGACCTTCTGTGCTGTATTTTTTTTTTTTTTGAGACAGAGACTCTGTCGCTAAGGCTGGAGTGCAATGGCATGAGCTTGGCTCACTGCAACTTCTGCCTCCCGGGTTCAAGTGATTCTTCTGCCCTGTGCTGTATTTTTTTAATCCACACAGAGAGCACTGAAATGGGTGAAATATTCTTTGAAGCTTGCAAACGCAGAACGTTTCTGCCTATGGATGATTTTCAAAGTATTGATCACATGGTATCGTGGGCACAGAACCGAGAGCTGGTTTCTAGCTCCTCCTGTTGTGCTAGCCACTGACACCTCCGCTGATGCATTCAGGTGCAGGTATCCCAGAAGAGGAGCCCCACAAGGAGACGGGAGATGACTGGATGACACACCAGGGCAGCTGGGGCAGCAGCTGCTACCCAAAAGCAGCACAGATCGTCCACGTGCGCGTCAGGCCTGCTTCACCTGAGGGAGGGTGCTGCATTTGAGTGGAGGCGGGGGACAGCCCAGGACGACTTCTAAGTGATTCTTCTTGGCAGGATTGTTGGCCACGTGATGGCAAAAATGCCTTCCAGCTATCTGCTGCTCAAGTCTCGATTCTGCACCTGTGTCTTTACTCTTTCTTGGTCATCTAGATCCCAAAGGAAAGTCCATCCCAGTGGCCACCCGGGTGCTTGCCTTCCCTGGGCATCTTGGTCTTCTTTCCTGGAACTTCACAGGCTCTTGTTCCCCTTCTCCCCTCTTTGACACCCCCTCCCCCGCAACACATACTCTAGCATGTTACTTAGAGCTATTTTCTTCCACCTTCACAACAAATATTTCTGCTTCTTGGGCTTTTTTAGAGAGCAGTCACCCTTCCCCGTCCCCCACCAGGAAACTCCAAGACAAGAGAGAGATGAGTCTCAGCATGAAAAACTGGCTGCTGTAGCAACTTGGAATAAATGGAAATCAGATACTTTGGCTGGGAGAGTTTTCCAGGAAAGAGGGACACTCCAGAAATCAGACCCCCTTCCCTCATGGCTGGGGGCATCAAAAGGTAAATTTGCCCCCAAAGAGTGATGCTGGAATAGGAATGTCATTTGGAAATGACTCCAGATGCTTGTAAACAATAGAACAAATAAATGCAACGAGGCACAGTCTTACAATAGCATACTGTTTAGGAATAAGAATGGCCAAACCTACAGCTATACACAACAGCACAGATGACACTCCTAAAATTTTGTTGGAAGAGGACAGTGATAAGCTTTGGCTGTGTCCCCACCAAAATCTCATCTTGAACTGTTGTTCCCCCGTGTGTGGTAGAAAGAACCTGGTGGGAGGTAATGGAATCATGGGAGCGGTTACCCTCATGCTGTTCTTGTGATACTGAGTGAGTTCTCACGAGATCTGGTGATTTTATAAGGCGCTTTTCCCTGACTTAACCCTGCACTTCTCCCTGCTGCCACCATGTGAAGAAGGATGTGCTTGCTTCCCCTTCCACTATGAGTATAAGTTTCCTGAGGCCTCCCGAGCCTTGCTGAACTGTAAGTCAATTCAACCTCTTTCCTTTCTAAATTTCCCAGTCTTGGGTATGTCTTTATTAGCAGTGTGAGAACAGACTAATGCAGGAAGTCAGACACAGAAGAGAACGAAGTAACCTCCAAAGCCGACAGAGCTACGCCATGCACGATGTTGGAGTCAGTACCATGTCACCCTAAGGGAGAAGGTCATAAATAGACATAGCACGAGGAATGAGTCTGGTGTTCTAGTAATATTCAAATTCTTGCTCTGAGTGTGTCAGTTTGTGAAAATTTGTCAGGCTGTACGCACAGGTGCACTTTTCTCTGTTATAAATGCACTTTTTGCATGTATCTCAGGGTTTGGTAAAGTTTAAAAAACAGACATCATATTTTAATATGGATTCAAGTCAAAGACACAGGTCACTGTGGCTCCACCTCTGTGCAGGCTTAGTGGGAAACCTGGTGGTCAGGTGCAGTGACACTATTTGAATCCCTGAGGGGCCTCTTCCCTTCACATCCCATTATCCCTTATGTCTAAAGCTACACTGTTGAATTTTGGGTTTCAGGATATCCTGGAAACCTTGAATTTGGCCGTGATAGAGGAGGGAGCTGCTAAGCAGAGTCTCAGAACCTAGATGGGCATTCTTGCTCTTGGACCAAATATGGTCATCCTGTTGGCTGCCAGTGAGAGGTGGATCTTCCCAGAGAATAAGGAGAAGGAAGTCAGCCAAACTACAGTCTTTCCAGCTCCCTGACAATAGCAATAAGAGACTGAGGGGCTCAGAGAATCAGAGTCTGTACTGCAAATCCCCTCCTCTTACTCCAAGAAAACAACACTTTTATTTAGCTTGGCGGCAAGCAAAGAAACAAAACCATCAACTCACTTTGTGAGGATGCATCCGAATTTTACTGCCTGATCCTTGGACCACCCATGTTTGAAGTGCCTTCAGCCTTTGCTGTATGTTTTGCACTCAGTGGGTAAGTCCAGTCTTTGTTTGCCTTGGGAAGAGGAGGGAGGAAAAAGAGCTCCAGGTAGAACCTTGAAAGAGGCAATGTGAAAGGGCTTTCCACTCGTTCCTAACATTTAAAGAGTTCCTTGAGTGTCTGGTGCATGTGGCACTTGGAATATGCAGAGAACAGGGCTCTGTCTAGACTAATGGGTCTCAAATTGATCTTGCCACAGGCTATGACCAGGCATCACCTTTCCTAAGTTCCTGCTTTGCAGTAGAAAAAGAGCTTCCTAACAAAAGTTCACTGAGCAGCTCCTACATGGTAAGTACTGATCTACGCACCACGCATTTATTGGTCGATGTAGTCTTTACAAGACACCTTAATTTCTCTGAGTCTCGATTTCCTTGCATTTAAATGATAATGATAACAATGCATCTCCAAAAAGTTTTTGTAATGAGACAAAAATAACATACAGAAAGTGCCTGGAAGAGGGATTGGTACATTTTAGGTTCTCAGGGAATTACAGCTGATATTTTTATTGCTCTAAAAGTTAAACGCCATGTATAAACCAGAGACGATACACGCAGGGTCTCAGCCATCTTCTCTCTATGAGTGTCCTTCAGAGCTCCTCTGACTCCAGCAGGATCACAGGCACCTCTTCCCTCCGGAGCTGATGGATACATTGAGACTCTGGTTCTGGCAGAAAAGTCCTTTAACATCAGGGAGACCAAATGTCTCTATTGGCTGAAGTAAATTATTTTAAATCTTTTTTTCCCCATAAAGACTTCCGTAGAACTGCTTCGGTAGAGCAGCGTTAGATGTTTGTTTGTTGATTTACTTTGTTTTGCTTTTGAGTCATTCACGCAGCAGTTATGTTTCTTAGTGTCAAGGACTTGTCTTTGACAAGACGTCTGTCTACATCACTTCCGTATGGTTGAAGAAGCATACTTGACTTCACTTTTCAGCATGCACTTGATTGGTTTAAGTCACTGATTCTCAGCTGGGGGCAATTTTGCACACCCCAGGCATTTGGCAATGACTAAAGACAATTTTGCTTGTTACAACTGTGGGGGCTGCAACAGGCATTGAGTGAGTAGGGGCCGGGAGTGCTGATAAACAAGCTGCAATGCACAGGTCTGACCCTGCAACGAAGATTTACTTGTCCTCAAGTATGTCATGAGGTGGAGAATTGGCTGTGTGAACAACCTGCTCTGAACCCTTTGAGTGAACTGTACATTGACATATACAGACACATTTCCTCAGGACTTATTTGGAATATTTTCTGTACAGCCTCTTGCCACTCACATTATGTTTTCATTTACCTGGAACCCCCACCCACTATGTCTACAGTGGCATGACTCACTCACTCGTCTCCATCAGTGAGTCACACATCCTTGGGCAAGTGGCACTTTCTCCACTGAGGCCACCCCTACCCACTCACCATCATTGCTATCCTCTGTTCATGATCTGTTTCTCTCTTCAGTGGTCAGCAGTAACATTCTGCACAATTTTACTCTCTTTTTCATTTTCTCTAGGCCATAAGTCCCTCCCTGGTGCCGAGAAATGTGCCTGGCTCTTGAGGAACTTAATAAATACTGTTTGAATGATGATCTATGAGATGGCAGCGGTCTCTGGACACCCTGAGAGTCTGCAGCTAGAGTGACCAACCATGCCGGGCTGCAGAGGACTGAGGAGGTGCTTCATATGCAGGATTTCCAACACTGAAACGCGACAGTCCGAGGCAAACCAGAGAGTAAGTCACTCTACGGGACTCTAAGGGCTCAAGGGTCAGCAAGAGGCTACTAAAAACCACCAAGACTGGGTCGGGAAGGCATGAAAATGCTGCCTACCAATGGCCATCACACCTTCAAGCGTAGTAGAATAATTTGGCAAGCTGGTTGTATTGCTCAGGGTTCTCTAGAGGAACAGAATTAATAGGATATGTATGTATGTATCTATCTATCTATAGAGAGAAAAAAAAAATATATATATATATACACTATTAACCTGTATATATTACAGAAATGAGCCACCACACCCAGCTAGATTGCTGTCATTTTTAATTGGGTTGCTTAATGTTGAGTTTAAGGGCTTCTTTCTATATTGTGGGATAGAAATCTTTTACCGATATGTTTTGCAAATATTTTCTCCAAGTGTTTGGCTTTATAAAAATTATATATGTATATGATTTTTAAAATATATATAATATATAGGCACATTTATTAAGTATTAACTCCCACAATCACAAGGTCCCAAAACTGAATGACTTGGAGTCCAGTGTTTGAGGGCAGGAGGCATCCAGCATGGGAGAAAAGACGTAAGCTGGGAGGCTAGGCCGGTCCAGTCTTTTCACATTTTTCTGCCTGTTTTATATTCCAGCCACACTAGCAGCTGATTGAATGGTGCCCAGCCAGATTAAGGGTGGGTCTGCCTTTCCCAGCTGACTGACTCTGCTAACCATTTTTGGCAACACCCTCACAGACACGTCCGGGATCAATACTCTGCCTCCTTCAATCGAATCAAGTTGACACTCGGTATGAACCATCACACTGGTCAACCAAACAGATTTCTGGACTTGATTTCCCCAAGATTCTGATTCAGATGTTCTGGGACATGGCCCCAGAATTGGTATTAATATGTAAATAAACAGCTCCTCAGGCCTTCAGACTACCCCTAAAGAAATTCTGCTTGGGACCAAACCCTTCTCCAGGCTCAGTGCGTAAAATCGCACTTTGCCAAGGAGACTAAGACAAAGTAGCATCTGAAATTCAGCAGACATTCTGAGACAGCCCCAGCCTCGGGGACCGAAGCACTTTCAGCATGTGATTAATGACACCAGCAGAGACACTTTTAATTTGGATTCTTCAGCAAACTGCATTCTCTGTGATAAATTAATCACAAGCAGAAAGAGAGAGGCATGCGACTCCCCCCAGGGAGCCAAGAGGCTGGAAGTCACTCTCCACGGAAAGCTTATTCCAGAACAAGGTGCGCAGTGCGGGGGCAAGATTCCAGAGAGCCACACGGAGGGGAGGAGGCCCTCGGCGCTGGACTCACCTGCACGTCTGCAGAGCAAAGGGGATGTCTCCGCAGCCCACACTGCCAGGGTAGCCCCTTATCTGATTACACAAGCCTGTGCCTCTTGGAGATGCCTAGTTTTGGTTTCTGAAGGATGAAGTGAACTAGAATCATCTTGAAAAAAAAAATAAATTAGTGCTAGAAAAGCATATCCACTAGGAAGACGTGTGATAAATTACTCATTTTAATTCTGATTATTCAACCTGTGAAAGAGACACTCTGTACCTGTGAACTTTCCCAAATGTACAGTGACATATCCGAGATTTCCTACCCTTTCCTTGTTCATTCACTTCTCTTTTTTTCTTCTAAGAAAGCTGAACTCTAGGCAAATTTGTGCCTTGAGATAGATACACACACACACACACACACACATACATATATAATGTTAAATTTTTAGACATACTATAAAATCTAATAAATATATATCATGTTAATTTATATGGCTTTTCTGCCAAAGGCATATATATATATGTGTGTGTGTGTGTATATATATATACAGTCATACCTCTTTCTAAACTATAAATTTAACATTATTGTATGAAATAATTATTTCAGTTTTTCTACTAGCAGAGATGCCAGAATTGTTGTTGTTGTCATTTAATATATATCCTTTTTTTAGAGGCAGGGACTTGCTCTGTCACCCATGTTGAAGTGCAGTGGAATGATCCTGACTCACTGCAACCTCTGCCCCCTGGGTACAAGCAATCCTCCCACCTTGGCCTGCAGAGTAGCTAGGACTACAGGTGTGCACCACCATGACTGGCTAATTTTTGTTTGTTTGTAGAGACAGGGTTTCCCCATGTTGCCCAGGCTGGTCTCAAACTTGTGAGCTCAAGCCATCATCCCACTTCGGCCTCCCAGAGTGCAGGGATTACAGAAGTGAGCTATCACGCCTGGACAGATCGCTGTCATTTTTTAATTGGCTTGTTTAGTGTTGAGTTTTAAGAGTTTCTTTCAATATTTTTGGATACAAATCCTTTACCAGATGTGTTCTGCAAATATTTTCTCGTAGTGTTTGGCTTTAAAAAAATTCTGTTAACTTTCTGAAACAAGAGTTTTAATTTTAATAAAGTTGAACTTATCTTTTCTCCCCCATGGATCGTGCTTTTGAAACATTATCTAAAAACTCATCATCAAACACAAGTTTGTCTAGACTTTTTTCTATGTTGTCTTTGAGAAGTTTTATAGTACTTTATTTTGTATTATGTCTAAGACCAACTGCAAGTTATTTTTTGTGACAGTGATAAGTACTGTGGGTGTCCGAATTTTTTTCTCCACCCCCCGCACCACTTTCTTTTATGCATATCATTGTTCCAGTGCCATTTGTTGAAAAGATTCTTCTTCTGCGTTTGTTCCTCTGTCAAAAGTGGGTTGATGATATGTGTGAGGGTCTATTGCTGACTCCCTCTTCTGTCCATTGATTGATTTGTCTTTTCTTTCTCCAACACCACACGGTTTAGATGACTGGGGCTTCACGGTGCCAGCAGTGTCTGTCCCCGCACTGTGCTCTTCCTCAGCATTGTGTTGGCTCCTCTCGTTTCCTGGGTTTGTGGCTCCCGATGCTTCTGCCCTAGGTCGTCATGGTGGACATCGATTGTGATTATCTACATTTTCCCATCTCTCCAGATTTGGAGGTAACCGTGCTGTGTTTCTGATGTGCATAATAAAAGTCATGAATTTTCAGTTTGCTAAGCTCCTTTCTTGCTTTATGAATGAGAGTGGTGACTTTTAAGCGATTCCCATGTTGGAGCTGAAACCAACCGGCAGTCTTGGGTGTTGCATTTGTGACTGAGCAATCTCACTGGGATTGGACAGCAGATTCTGAAGATGAAAACTAGCTGTTGACTTTTTTTTTTTTTAAAGCAATGTCAGACTAGATTATTCATTTGCAAAAGGTATTCTGCCATTTTATCTTAGTCCAAATAATATACTATATTTTATGCTTTTTGGTGGCAATAAAATTTCTGAAATAATTTTTATAATATATAAAATTTATACACAGAAGAGAAATAAATGAAATCTTCTCACAGTGGTTTTTAGGGTCAGGAAATTCTATTAGGTCTTATATTAATCTGTTCCATGAGAGAAATGTTTTATCTGCTGTCCTGAATTTTAAGCCATGCTACATCATACAATCTAAACTCTGGTTTTTTTTTCTGAAACATGAAGCCCTCATAAAATTCTTCTATTGGAAAATATTGAACACGACAACTCATTTTCATTTATAATTTCAGATGCAATTCTTTCTTTTTTCTTTTATTGCTATCTTTAGCAGCCCATAGTTATAATAGTCATTGAGCACCAAAAAGTTACAGATTGATTAGCACGATTTCACATACTTGGCAAGCAGGGAAAAAATCAGGCCGAAATGAAAGGGCAGGGGGCACAAGACTGATAAGAACTGGAACCATCAGTTGGACCTGTTTTAATAAATTATTCTGGTCTTTTGACATCTTCCAGTTGGTGATCAAATATCTGTATCTATCCCTATCTATCTATCTATCTATCTATCTATCTATCTATCTATCCATCCATCCATCCACACACATAAGTGTCATAAAAAGAAGGGTAAAGCTGAGAGACTTTGACCTTAGAATTAAGAAACTTCTGAATGAACAGATACAAGTTGTAATGGTCATCTGTTTTTTCATTAAAAATTACCAGACAATGAATGCCTCAAAGCAACACACATTTTACATCTCAGCATTTCTGTGGGTCAGAGTTCAGGTCTGGATTAACTGAATTAACTGATCCTTAGCTTAGGTTCTTACTGGAGTGCAGTGGAAGCTGCAGGACTGTATTTTCATTTGAGGCTCAAGGTGCCCTTCAAAGCTCACATGGCTGTAGGCAGAACTTAGTTCCTGTGGTTGTAGGACTGAGGCTCTCAGCAACTAAAGGATGCCGACAGTTCCCCATCACATGGCTTCCTCTATAGGCAGTTGACAATACAGCAAACATAGCAGCATGCTTCCTCAAGACCAGCAGGAGAGTGGGTCTGCTTATGCATATGTGTGTGTATGTGTGTATGTGTGTGTGTGTGAGTGTATGATGATATAAATTTACATGTGTGATATGTAATTATATTCTTATATGTATTATATAGTGGTGGATAGATATAAATATAGATTTCTCTCTACATAAGTGATATATGTATGTGTATGATATAATAAAGTGATATCCCACCATCTTTATCATATTCTATTAGTTGGAGCAATTAATAACTCCCAAGCCCCACACCCACGCAAGGAGAATATTATTTAAAGGCATGAAAAGGAGGCAGGAACCATCGGTGGCCACCACCCTAGGATCCCACCATCACATATATAAAATAGCATTTTATCGCTTCCTGCTGCAGGGTATCAGCCTATACCCTTGGTCCATGAAGTAAGTGTTGGATCTAGCCTCTAAAGGCAAGGTCATTCAACAACACCTCGGGCACTGTCTTGGGTGCTAAAAATCTAGGGGTGCATTTCCTGGCCTCTTCTTTGTTCTCATGGTGCTGATAGTCTAAGGGGGAACTCAGGTAACAGATGCATAAGTAAATTTTAAAAATAAACACAACTGAGATTATTTCAGATAGACAATAGTGCTCTGCATATGATAGCAGTGGATAACGGCTCAAAAGGAGCTGAGGTGGGATGATTTCAGAATGGTGAGAAAAATGGTCCCAGGAAAAGAAGTGCTTAAGTTGAGATCTGAGAAAAAGAGAAGCTGCTGGGTGTTGTGGCTTACACCTGTAATCCCAGCACTCTGGGAGGGTGAGGTGGGTGGATCACTTGGGCTCAGGAATTTGAGACCAGATTGGCAACATGGAGAAACACCATTTCTACAAAAAATAGAAAAGTTAATTATGCATCATGCTGTACACCTGTAGGTCCCAGCTACTCAGGAGGTTGAGGTGGGAGGATCACCTGAGCCCAGAAGATGGAGGTTGCAGTGAGCTGAGATCATGCCACTGCACTCCAGCCTGGGCAACAGAGTGGAACTCTGTCTCAAAAAAGAAAAATAAAATTAAGAAACAAGGAGAGGCTAGTCATGAAACATTGGAAGAAAGAGGCTTCAAGCCTGATAGCACAAAGAAAACAGTGGAGATATGGAAATAAGGCTGGTTTTTCAAGAATCCAACAGAAGTCCCATGTGAGTGTAAAACAGTGGGAAGGGATACAGGCATAGGAGGAGAGTGGAAGAGGGGGCAATGGTTTTGAAGAAATTCTTGTCTTAGGGAGTATTCGGCTTGACATTTTACTCATAGAAAGAGCAGATCCTTTAATTCACAGCCAAAATTCCTGCACATTTTCGGAGAAAAATACTGCCTTTCTATATTTTCACTCAACGCAAGCTATAAATAGCATCTATAAATCATCACCAATTTCCAAAGCCAACAAATGTAAAATGACCACTTTTACTGGCTGATCGTTTTAACTTTTCACCTCTGGAGAAAGTGCTTCTAATATTGATCTTGACATTCAAACCTCAGGGCTCAGGAAGGAAGCTCCTCTGTCGAAACCCAATAAAGCACAATTACTGTGTTAACGTGTGATTTTCTATTTAGATAAAACACTCAAATACACTTATTAAATAGCACATGCTACAGCATTGCCACAGGGGAACAAAAATCATAGCTAGAGACTCTGGAGGTGGCTGGCAAAGTTTCTTATACTGTGTTACAATCTTACTTCAAGTCAATAGACACTTAATGAGTGTTTCCAAGCTAACAGCCCTATGCTAGGTGCTGTGGACACAGACACTCCCAAGTCAGAATCCTGTCTGCAAAGAGCTCACCATGGGAGACACAGGCACGCATGTGTGAAGTATAATATATTGACTTAAGGGCTAGCCTAGAAATTTACATAGAATACTCTAGGAACAAAGCAAGAAAAGTTATTAATTCTCCGCAAAGAGAATTGTGGATTTAGAAAACTGAGATAGAAAGGATCTCAATTTTGTATAATTACAAAAGAAAGGATACCTAGGTTTGCAATTTTAGAGCATACAAATGACACCATTCCATAACTCATTATATTCCTGTTTCTTGTTAAGGAAGTTTTAAAATCCTTCATCTATAATAAATGACAGCAATAGTCATCTTAAAACACAACAGAGGCAGAACTTTTTCTTCTTAATGGATTGCATGGAAATACATGGCATGCTCTTCATTCAGAATAGATTTGATGAGACAGCTTTAGAACAATGCCATCCAGACAGGAAAGTAATATAACAGTGTGTCCCCTGCATCTCTGTTTAGCACTGTCTCTTTGAATTTCCTGAAAACCACTTATAACACAACTCATCATAAAGGAATTACAAAATATTAAAGAGGCAAATTCAGCCAGTTCCCCATGATCCACTGACACACAGCAGACACATTTTACACACTATTACACATACACATTACACAGAGTTATAAAACCCACATAGGCCTAGTGTGGTGGCTCACACCTGTAATCCACAACACTTTAGGGGGCTGAGGTGGGTAGATCACAAGGTCAGAAGATCAAGACCATCCTGGCCAACATAGTGAAACCCCATCTCTACTAAAAATACAAAAATTAGCCGAGCGTGGTGGTGGGCACCTGTAGTCCTAGGTACTCAGGAAGCTGAGGAAGAAGAATCGCTTGAACCTGGGAGGTAGAGATTGCAGTGAGTCGAGATCACGCCACTACACTTCAGCCTGGTAACAGAGCAGGAGTCCCCCTCTCCAAAAAAAAAAAAAAAAAATCCCACATAAAGTGACAAGAAAAAGAGGTGGCTATCCAAGGGTTTCTTGGAAATTCACATAGTAGGAAGTACAAAGAGGAATTCTTTCAGACTCATAAGGAAGAGGCTTACGTTTGCCACCTTCGCCACCTCCAACTCCCTCCTGAGTTTCCCAGAGCCATCGCCTCACTCCTGGGCCACGTCCTCAGTCTCCCAGCAGCCACTCTGGGATCTGCCCATCAATTTATCACTTTCTAAAACTCAGGACTGGTTGGTGTCCTTGATGTAACTTGCCATTGCTATTAGGCTAAAGGTCAAACTCTTTAACATGGGCCTCTGAGGCCTCAGCTTCTCCAGCCATTCCCACGCTTCCAATCTCCTGCCACACTCCCCGTTGTTCTCTGCATCCAGCCTTACTTTCCACCTTCTTTTCCGCCCCACCTGCCTGTCACCCTTTCACTGGTTGGCTCTGTCCAATCCTTCTGCTCTTAGCACATATGTCACCTCCCTGAAGAAGCCTTCTACACCTTCCAGACGAGGCTATTGTATTTACTGTATTAGTTAGAGTTCTCTAGAGGGGCAGAACTAATAGGATGTATATATACATATATGTACACAGGTAGGATGGGAGGCTGGTCTAGTCTAGTCTTTTCATGTTTTTCTGCCTGCTTTATATTCTGGCCATGCTGGCAGCTGATTAGATGGTGCCTGCCCAGATTAAGGGTGGGTCTGCCTTCCCCAGCCCACGGACTCAAATATTAATCTCCTTTGGCAACACCCTCACAGACACACCCAGGATCAATACTTTGCATCCTTCAATCCATTCAAGTTTACGGTCAGTATTAACCATCACAGCTACCACGGCCTTCTTGACTACTCCCTGTCTTAGGAACACACAGAAACATGCAGCCCATTCAAATTTGTGTGTCCAATGCCTGTCTTAACGACCAGGGGTAACTTCCACAAGGATGGAGACCACAGCTGACTCACTCCATTCACACCACCTAACAGTGCCTGGTACATGGTAAGTGCTTCATCAAACTTAGGCTGGAGAAATGAAAGAAGGTAGAGGCGAAGATTCAGACAAGACAGAAAAAATGGTAACAAGATCTCTGGACAGAGAGATGTAAATTTAGTATCCTATGTATACAATGTCTATAACTAGGAATTACTCTATAGATTATATAAAGAATTTCTGCTAATCATTGAGTGAAAGATAGGGAACACTTAAACAAAGACATCCAGTGAATATGAGTAAGCAATTGCGGACAAAGAAACATGTAAGGCTGACACCCACATGGCAGGGTCTTCAAACTCATCAGTATTTATAAAGTGCAAATTATTTAAAAAATTATGACAATATTTAATTAGGACAATTTAGAAAGGTGAATAATGCCAAGTGTTTCCAGGGATGAGTGGATTTTGGCATCCGCATTTGCTGATGACTTGAACACAGACTGGCTCAGCCCTCTGGAGTGAAGTCGGATAGTTTCTACTCTATTAAGTGCACACAAGGCCTATTAAGTAGAAGCCCCCCAACAAGTGTATGTACCAAAACAACCCTCCAAATGACGTGCCTTTAATAAGATCATGGAGCTGGTAAGTAACAAAGCTTGGGTGTGACTCCAGCAGCCTGCTCTAGAGTCCATGTTCTTAGCCACTATGCTACGCAGACAGGGAAAAGGTTAGCGGAAATCAACCTCTAATACTCTAAGCAAAGGCTAAGAACACTGAGTTTGCCTCTGAAATGTTCAGCTCTCAAATCACAATATGATATGAGATTGGTACTTTCTATAAGATGAATAGCAATAGTTTTTCACGGCTACAGGGACTGAGAGAAATTATGCTAATGGGTGTCTCAGAAGAAAATATTTAGAGACACATACGCAGAGAAGATGAACTTTATCCAGATACTTCCTACCCAACCTTTAAAACAAAGGGGTGGGGAGTACAACACAAAACAGCATTCCAACAAAAGCAATTCCACAGGGAACAAAGCAGCTTAATTCCGGAGAAGTCAATACATTCTGAATGGTAAGACTTGACAGACAGAGAAATCCTAGAACATGACCATAGATAATAGATTTTACAGTTGACCCTGCATATCCTTGGGTTCTGTGTCCATGGGTTCGACCAACTGCAGGTGGGAAATACAGTATTCCAGAAATGCAGAACTCACAGATGTGCAAGGTTCACTCTAATTCCTACCCTTAAGAACATTATTTTGTTGCAAAACCTCTTCCTAAGAGCAGCTGAGTTCTTAATAAGAGTTAAGAAGCATCGTTTGAGATTATATATTTCTGACAAGCTTCTGTGTACATACGTATTCTATAGTGAAGGCAAAAGTATGAGCCTTAAAACACAGTAGAAAGCACTAATCATTTCTTTCATGATTTCTACAGTGGTCTTTATGATGAGAAAATCCTTCTCCCAAGCAAGATGGTGAGATTTAATTTTATGTGTCAACTTGACTGGACCACAGGGTGCCCAGATATTTGACCAAATGTTATACTGTGTGTGTCTTCAAGGGCATTTCTGGATGAATCAACACTTGAGTGGTTGAGCTTCGAGTAAAGCAGATTAGCTTCGCCAATGTGAGTGGGCACCCTCCAATCAGGTGAAGACCTGAAAAGAATAAAAATGTTAAATAAGAAGGAGCTCTTTCTGCTTGACTGATTGAGTTGGAATATTGGCCTTTTTTGTGCTTTGATTTTGGACTGAAACATTAGCTCTTCTTGGTTTTCAGGGCTGCCAACACTCAGACTGAAATTTATACCATCAACTCTTCTATTTATCAGGCCTTTGAACTTGGACTGAAACTACACATCCACCTTCCTGGGTCTCCAGTTTGTTGTCTGTAGATCTCAGGGCTTTTCAATCTTCATAATCATATGAGCCAATGTCTTCATATATATGTACATATGAAAAGTATATTTATATATGAAAATACATACATATGTATTTAATGTGTGTGTGTATATATATACACACACACACATAAAATAGCATAACATTTTATATATTATATATAAAATAAGCAGTTAGCTCAAATGACTGACTCTGTTTCTTTGGACAATTCTAATTATACAAAGATCAGATATTCATATTCACATATGTGAAAATGTATATATATATAATATATTCTAGTGCTGTCTTTTTGTGTGTGTATGTCTAGCTGGCTGCATATTTTATATTTAGCTCTGGAATTCCTTTAAAATTTATTTAGCATATGATGTGAAATGAGAACATGATCATAAATCACAGACTGACATCTGCTGAATTTTGTCTAAATTCAACAAGCAGAGGAATTATTCCTTCCAGTAAAAATTTTCAAAATTAAATTGAAATACTTATTTTTTGGCAGAGCAGTTACACTCAGATGACACGCATCTCTCAGTCCCCATTTTAAACCCAGATTTCACTCAATTGTCACACTTGCCTAGGTACTGACCCTAAAAGTGTTTTCTCAGATTGCCAGTTATTCTCTCCATACCATGTTCAAATAACTTGTTGCTTTCTCCTTAATTCATATTAAGGTTTTATAAATACTAGGGTCTGCTTATGAGTGATGTATTAAGTTGCATTGCTTTGTGCCTCTAAGTGCTAGTCCCAAGATGGTTTGATTCATGTGTCTTGCAATATATTTTATTATATGGGAGTGTTACTGTCTTCTCAACAACCTTCTTTATCAGCATTTTACTGATGATAAAATTCCCTCTTCTTAAAAATTAACTGTAGAAATTTTGGTTAAGCTCTTTCTGCCAACAACAAATTTAGATTTTCATCATAGATATAGGTGTGAACGGTATGATGATGAGTGTCTTTGGTTATATTTTAATGCATTTACAAACATAAAAGTTACATAATATGCTACTTAAAATATCAGATGTTCTCCTTTGTGAAGAACCCATGGAGATGAACACATGCATTTAGCTCACGTCTCCATAGATACCCACTAAATACCACTGAAGTATAAAAACAAATACTTTTTAGCAAACAGTATAAGGTGCAAACCATCAGCAAGAGAAAGTGTTTGTCTAAAATGGTGGAAGATGTAGAGTGGATAAAACTGTTGAAGTGTAACACAGAACAGAAACAAAAGACACCACAGTCTGGAGTACAGTGAGGATGCCAAGAAGATGCTCCTTGGAATCCCACAGGGGTCCTTGATTTGGCACAGACAAATAGAGTGGTAGATAGGAGAGAAAGTGCAGTTGAATGCAAGAAAAGTGATAAACATTTTGTATATGGAATATCCATCTCCATTTCCTTACTTCCCCTCACTGAGTAGAAGTAGAATGCTCTGTAGTTACCTCAGTGGAAAAGAAAGCAAAGGAATCTTCCCTGAATAAATTTAACTTACCTCCAAATGCCAAGCTCTCCAGTGTGGTTGCTGATGCTGGCATCTTGAGAAGAGATGGAGGTGGAGCAGCAATTCTGCAATCGCTGTGGCCTGAAGTTACACATTAAGCATGGTGGTGTACAAAGTCAGAACGGACCTCGATCCTTGGTGACTCTCTTGAATAGCCCTGGAGCACTCACCACTGGATTCTTTATTATGTTTAAAATTAAACAAATCTCTATGTAGCTCAGTAACCATAGAGAAGTTTTCTGTTACCTGCAGCTCAAGACAATTCTCAATGATATATTGGAGGGTAAGTGGCAACAAAAGTATGCTAAATCCTTAGCTTCTATAAATATATTTACTGAAGTAGATGTGTTAAATTATTTAGTGTTACAGAAGTGATTAAAAAAAGAAATAAAAGTGGGAAAGGTTAGCTGTGCCTGCTTCTGAACAGGAAGCAAAGTGTAGAGATGGACTGACGGTCATCTGGATTTGTTTATTTTGTAATTGACAGATAAAAGTTGTATATATTTATTGTGCACAACATAATGTTTTATATATATATATATATACTTTATGGAATGGCCAAATAGAGCCAATGGACATATGCATCATCTCAAATACTTTTCATTTTTTTTGTGGCGAGGAGACTTAAAATCAACTGTCAGCAATTTTTGAGAATGCATCGTTATTAACTGAAGTCACTATGTTATACACGAGTTCTCCTGAACTTATTCTTCCTGCTTTATTTTTACTGTACATGTGCATTACTTTAACAACAGCAGAACAAATATTTTATGGTATATACAAACATATTCTAGATCTATATTTAAAGCAACAAATATATTTGAATAACGAAAAGTGAAGGGGCTAGCCAAGATGTTTACTTTAAGAACCAACACCTTCAACCGCTACACAAGGACAAAAATAACAAGCCCCTTCATTGAGGTCCAAGATTTCCCTTAGAAAGAAGTTCTTAAAAGAGATTGAAATGCAATGTGATTACGTGATATAATAAAATAATTCCAAGTGTTATGGAAGCAACCAGCGGGAACAACTAATGACTTAGAGAATTTTTAGGGAACACTTCATGGAAGAGCTAACATTTACCCTGAATCTTGAGGATGAAGGAGGAGTTTGCCAGCCAGAGCAAGGGCAGGCAGAAGACGTTGCAGAAAACTCGGCACACGATGTAAAAAGCCATGGGGCACTGTAGAGAAGATGCTGAGTATCTGACAGGAAATTTGAAGGGGGTGGCAACAGATATAAACTGCGGTAGGAAATAGGTTGAGGCCAGCTGGTAGATAATGATAATAACTTCTCCTGCCTGTAAGCCACCAGCACTGTCTCCTCAGTTGGGGTGCCCGCTCTGATGTTTGTTTCAGATGTGCAGTTACCCCCAGTACCTGTTCGGGATGTCATCATGTGCCCTCTCCTTCTGTCTTAGAACTCCTCCCCAAACACGAATAAAGCAAGGACAATGAACTGGCTTTCTATTTTGGGATCAGACAAACGTCCTGGACACCAGAGGTATCACATTTAGGCTCGTTATTCCAAACATCAATCATTTTAAGCCAATAATTTGTTTCTAATTTATGTCTCAGGAGGAGAAGGGACTTCCTTACAAAGAGTAGAGTTCCTCTCTGTAAATATAAAATGTAGCCACACAGGTAAATTTATCACTGGACAGCAGGTTGTGATTAGAAGGGCAGTGAAATGGCAGAGTGAGGCATTGTGTTTGTGGCAGAAACAGTTTGCTGTATACCCAGTAACCATGTATGTTTCTGCAAATTATTAAGAGGGACAGTTAGCGCCACTGTCTATAGGGACTGTTTCACAGCCTCCCTAGCTTTGCTTCCAGATGTGGTTCTACTTGTAACCAATGGGATGTGAGCAAAATAAATGAGCATCACTTCCGAGGTAAATGCTTTAGATGTGTCTACACATCTCTCTGTTTCTCTCCACCAGCTGGAGCAGATAATTTGAAGGCCGTAGGCTATGGCAGAAATTCAGACTGGGAAGTAAGCCATGTGCCAGCCATCATCAGTGACGTTAGATCGTTGTGTGTGAGAAACAAAACTTTGAACATGGAAAGCCACTGAAATGCTGAGGTTCTTTTGTTACAGCAGCAAGAATTACTTGTCCGACACAGTTTTTAATTTATACAACTATGACCCTTTAACCTGATAAAAAGTTGAAATAAATCACATAGCTCTTTCTTAATCAGTATTGCAGTTTCATGGGCTAAGTGGAGATTAAAAGGTCTAAAGTGAATCCAGCGTGAAGGGCTTTGAAGCCAATGTGTTAGATGCTCACAAGGGTCCAGACGTGAAACTCACATTACTAAAAATATTAAGTATAAAAATTAGACGTTAATCTAATAGGAATTTTAATCATTGATAAGCAATATCAGCTGTCGAGCAGTAGAAAATTGTGTACAGCTTGTTCCAATTTCCATTTATATTTATTCTACATTGGACATTTTACAGATTGTTTAAATAATATCAGAAATGTGCTAGTCAATTCAGGCAACTCTGTTATTAACTGATTAGGGGCAGCTGAGGCTTATAACAGAGGCCAAAAAAAAAAAAAATCCATGTTGGGAAGCAGTCTGTCATCAACTCATATTATCTAGTGAGACAAATCACTTCCTCTCTCTGAAAGTCAATTTCCCTCCCTGTCACATGGGGTCTACTTCCTAATACCCACCAAGAACACCATGAGGTAACTCAATTGTGTGCCCCATAAAGATAAGAGTCAACTCAGATAAATCTCATATTCAGGGTTCATTTACTTAGGGCTTCTAATTCAAACCAGTCTTCATTCATTGACTCTTCCCATCCATCTACAAGGATTCTTCCCACTGCAATGAAACAAAAAAGTCAATTCAAATGCGCTTAAACAAAAGTTAATGACAGTCAGAAGTGGAATGTCTACAGATAGAGTGGCTTCCAATCACAGCTGAAAATCAAAGTGCAGAAAATGCCATTTAGACATGTTTGCTCAACTCTCAACTTTGATTTTGATGGTGCCAGATCCTACTCAATCTCCTTTTCACGGGAAGAAAAATATCCTTCAAATTCAGGTTTGATTTCCTTCAAGTCCAGCAAGAACTAGTAAACACTCATTTCCAAGAAGTACCCAAAGGGAAATTTTGTGAATCGCCTTGTATCAGATGGCTCATGTGCCCATCTTTAAACCAATCACTTTAATTAGGAGAATAGAATTTGCTGATTAGCCCAGCCATGGTCATGTGACCCACTCTGGGCTCCTGAAGTATATCAGTTTTACCTGATGCACAGGCTGGCTGAGGAAAGGATCCCACAAAGTACTCATCAGAGTGCTTTTGTGACAAGAGAGCAAGAAATGTTGGATGGAGAGATCAAAACCAACATAAATGCCTACTCAACGTATTGCTAAGAGCAACAAAATGCATCTAAAAATATAGTTATTCAATGGCAATCCCACTATAACCTGATAAACCTGCTGATGTTGAAAAAGAGATATCAAGAGTATACCTATGACGGTACAGATACAAAGGCAAGTGCCTCAGAGAAAAAACTTACAGTTGGAATTCAACAGTACATCTTCAAATTATAAGATGGAGAGCTTAAGCTCAGTACCCACAACAAATCAATGTCCAGTTGCAATCCAGTACCCCCATTTTCCTAAGAAACACTTTAATTACTTTTTCATTGTTTTCTCTTCTTTTCTTCTTTCCCCTTTTTTTACTTCCTGCTTCCCACTTCCTATTAGCCCTTTAGAAATGAAAATGCAACCTTCTACCTCCTTCACCAGACACTTCTTAGAAGGCAAGTTCATCCAATTCCTGAAGAGCTCGATTTACAGACCAAATCATGCCTGCTATGTGGCGTTGCCTCAGAAATTCCAGCCTCCAGGAGGGTATATCAAAAGCATGCCTGCTTGACCATTTTTACGTCTTACTGCTGTCCAGGAAGGTGCCAAATCAACTGTCAGGTGGAAACGGCACCAAGCTAGCCAGAGGAACCCGTCCCTTGCTGACTTACCCCGCTGCCTGAGGGAAGTGTTTGCTTTCTGCTCCAAAAGGGAAGCGGCACATTTATTAATTCATTTCATGCTTAAAGATGCTCTGTGCCCTTTCCCCCAAGCTAGCTTCAGAATAAATTTACTTTTCTTATACCAGACCTCACTCTGGTTAATTGGACTCTGCCGGCGGCAAGCAACTGACCTGCTTTTTGGTTACACATTGAATGTCCAGTATGTTTACTTTAGATACTGAGTCTTCATCAATGATATCAGTAAGACAGGGATATTGTAGGAAGTATCCATAAGTTACCCAACCAGGAATATGGCACTGCGCCTGCCCCTGCCCCAGCTTCTTCCACTTAGCTGGCATGCATGTCCACCCAGACCTCCAGCTGGATCTGCGTGTTGTCTTTGGCTGGTGCCTGCATTCTAAGGTTCCCCAGAGTTCCCACCATTCCCTGCTGTCCATCTCCTCCCTGGCCCAGCCCACTTCCATCATTTATATCCTGTTTGAGCTCTCTCATCATACTGGGGAGAGTCTGCCTTAGATATGACCAACACTGCAAAAAATGGAGCTGGGAAATAGATGTAGATTCCTCATAGTTCACTTGAAGAGGAACAGGGTGAGGTTGTAGCCCTGACCTGATCTTTCTTCCTCTGTAAACGGTAATACACCAGTAATCCTAACTAGCTTGAGGGGGTCAACCTCATGTATGAAATATTGTGCAGCTTTTTCCCAATGCAGTCCATTGTTTTCAAGCACATGAAGTAGCTAAAGGAAGGTAGAACCCATGTTGCCTGGTGATGTGACATATTCCTAGAGAACATGGTTTTTTGTTGTTTTGTTTTGTTTTGACAGAGTCTTCTGTTACCCAGGCTGGACTGCAGTGGTATGACCTTGGCTCACTGTGACCTTCATCTTCCGGGAGAGAACATGCTTTAATGATTAATTGAAAGTATGTTATAATGGTCATATCAATGGCATGCATGTGAATGGGTACTCCTCAAATGCCCGAACAGCACAATTTCAAGCACCATGAACAACCTTTGGCATTTATGCTCACATGACTAAATTGCTTGGTCAACCCCTTTCTTCATTAGTTTTATAAAGCGCAGACTGAAGTGTAGGTCTCCATGTGAATTAACTTATCAAGGCAATCAAAAGTCAAGGCTGAGACAGAAGAAGAACAACAGCAAAAGTGAAAGGCAAACATACCCACGGCCTTGAGGGACTTACGATTGGAAAAAGAAAAAGTTATTGTTGGAAATACATGTATGTGTTGATGAAATATAGACTAACAAACAATAAAAGAAAATCTGAATTAAACTGTTTGATTGAAGTTTTACACATTGCTGGAGTTCAGAGAAAAGAAGAGATCAATATTGTCTGGAGATTATCATGGATGTATCAGCAGCAGAATCCAGTAAGTGAAATGTCATTGCAATACCTAAGAATTATTTATTATATGCTAGGCATTATTGACACATTTTGCATTTATTAATTCATTTCATACTTAAAGAATCTTGCAAAGTAGATACCATTTTACAGAAAAGGAGACTGAGGTGAAAGGAGTCAAGTGACTTGTTTAAAGTACAAGGCTAGTAAGCCATGGGGCCAGGATTTAAACCACCTGGTTTTAAACAAAGTCCATTCAATGAACTAACGCTCTTCTGCCTCCCTTTACCTGCAAGAGATCCTATCCACTGTCCTGTTTGTCCTGAGAGGCTGAAGTCATTGATTTATCTTTCTCCCTTTATGACCTTATTAAAGCAGCTGGTTCTGGATTTTACCCAAATCTGAGATACAGTAATTGCTTTCTATAAAAAATGAGAGGCAGAAAATCTCTACAGATTTATATGTAATTACAGGGGTCTATATAACAGGAGAGCAGGTCATTGTCATAGGGAATGTGACAACCACAGTGGAAAGAGATGTGAAGATCCGAGGGTGCTGGCTTTAAACAGACCATAAGTAAAGCAATTGAAAAAGGAAAAGTCAACTCTAGAAGCTGGACGAGGCAAGAAAAGGAAACATCCCATAAAACCTTCAAAAGAAACCAGTCAGTTTTAACCTTGCAAGATGAATTTCACAGTTCTGACCTCCAGAATTATAAAGCAGGAAGTGTGTAGTTATGTGTTATAGCAGCAATGGGAAACTAATACGTTATGTTGCTTTCATTTTTTTTTTTTTTGGTTCAATTGCTAGCCAACTCTTTTCTATTAGTACAGAATTTAGAGGAACTTCCTCGTGTATATGTGCATCCACGTAACTGGCTCCCTGAGGTTGGAAATGCATTGTCTCTTCTTAAATACACACCTCCAAAACACCAAGCGGGGTCTCGCCCACCTCATGCTCTCATACCTGTAGTTGACTATGCAGGTAAGTAACTCAGGATGAGGAAAAAATGACAGAACTGTAGGTGAGGTCACATCAGTATTGATAATACCTCCTGGTTTGACTGGCTTGAAGGCTGCCAGATGGCAACACTCTATCCAACCAGAAGTCACTAAGCTAAGAATTTTTGTGAGCCCATTAAAAGCCCATTCATCCAGCCTGTCCTCTATTTTCTCACTCTCTTGCTGAATAGGGTAATACAGTCCCTTGTGAGTCCCTTCTGGCTGGTCCAGTGATTCTCCTCTCAGCAACCCCATCAGGAAATGAACTATCTGAACAGAAGCTCTAGTTCTTTTGTTATTGTCATAGTTTTTGACTCAGAGTCTCGCTCTGTCTTTTCTTGTTGTTGTTTTTGAGTCAGAGTCTCGCTCTGTCACCCAGGCTGGAGGGCAGTGGCGTTGTATTGGCTCACTGCAACCTCCACAGACTCAAGTGAATCTCGGAGTGTCTCAGCCTCCCAAGTAGCTGGCACTACAGGCATGTGTCACCATGCCCTGCTAATTTCTGTATTTTTAGTAGAGAGAGGGTTTCACCATGTTGCCCAGACTGGTCTCAAACTCCTGACCTCAAGTGATCCACCTGCTTGGGTCTCCCAAAGTGCTGGGAATACAGGTGTGAGCCACCACGCCCGTCCCAGAAGCTCCAGTTCTGAGGCAACACAAGGCAAGATCCTCTGAAGCCAGCAGCTGCATTTCACCTCTCAGGGGTCTGCTAAGAGCATGGTGATTTTTTTCCCACAGTGCTGTGATAATTCCTTCCATAAGGTGAAATAAAACTGCACTTTGGGTCAGCTTAGGTAGATTTTCTCAGCTGAAAAATGTAGGCTTTTAGGTTTCATTTACAAGCAAACTGAATAGTTGGTCCTAAATATTTTAGGTTGCCGTAAGTCCAGAGGCACAACATTTTCCATGATAAAAGTCTACAGTTAACATGTAATATTGAAAATAACTTAGCTTATTCTTTTAGTATGTAAAGAATAATTCAGCCTCTGATGGATTCCTTATGGAAAAAGGAGGTTTCTGGATTTCTCACATGGCAGGTCCCAGGTAGATAAGGTATTGATGAGAAGAGTCTCTTTTTACTGATGGCGAGCCCTTGGTGTTCTAATGCTAAAGTAAAAGGAAAGAAAAAGACAAAGGCAGAATTACTAATGGGTCTCTGGAAAACTGAGTTGGGCCACAAGCAGTTCATGAATGAGCAGTAGAAACTTTGAACTCCATTTGGTCTGAAATGTCATCTCCAATCTGGGAACTGCCAGTGAATGATATTACAAGATCCACTGATGATTATCTGATGGCAATTTGCTAGGTTAAGCATGAGCTGAAGGTGTTGTCTGTCTGAATGATGGAATGTGCAGTGTATTTAAATGGCCTCTTACTTCCTACTCTCTCATTCAGGGTTTGCTTTCTATGAACAGCACTGACCCAAGACCCACACTTCTCTCATTTAAATTCTCATGTTCCCTTCCCCATCCTTGGGTAAACCAGTCAAGGAACCTGAATCTCTGCCCTACTCAGGCCTTGCATCCCTTCGGCTGCAGACCCAGGATCCACCAAAACCCAAATACAGAAAGACTCTGGGCAAGGTTAGCCACATCCCCCAAAAGTGTGATTCCCAGACTTCCAGATGAGGCTGCAGGGAATGGCACCTTGTGCTAAGGCGGAAGCACTATGCAAACTCAACAAGGTGAGGAGATCAGGGAGCCAGGAGCCTCCTGAGTTGTCCACAGAGGGCCGCAATCCACCAGAACGAGAAGACCAGCTGAGAGCCAGGTCTGCTCACAAGCCCTGGAGCTGAGATGAGGATTCCCCCAGGTATAAAGTTTCCTGGGCCACCGTCTTGGAGAGCAGAAACTGAGCCCAGTTTATGGGAATTCCCAGAAGTTCTGCCCAGAAGCTTCCACTGGCCTCTCATTGGACAGACCTCGTCAGGTGGCTGCACTGCTAGGACATACAATGTTTCGTGTTTGTCAGTTTATTTCCTTTTTAGCTGGGCACATTAGCAGCAGGAAGAAAATCAGGGTTCTGCAAGTAAAGGACAGAATTTTATAAGCTGGCAAAGCAAAGATTTGGCAAAAATAAAGAGCAACTGGGAATTATGAGGTTAGTGCAAAAGTAATTGCATCTTTCCTTTTATGGCAAAAACCCCAATTGCTTTTGCATCAACCTAATACATCAGCTGGGGGAAAGGTTGACAGTTTCTTATATGCTTAAATTTACACTTACAATGTTGCCCAATTATTCTGCTCTTACCATTTGCCAGAGATAAATTACAGCATATGACCACACAAAGGTTTGTCCATGAATGTTTGTAGTAGCTTTGTTCATAACAGCAAAGCCTAGAAACAACGCGAATGTGCGTGAGCACATGAAAAGGTCAACACATGGCGGTAAATGAACTCCCAGCAGCAAAACACTACTCTGCAATAAAAACAAAGTGAGTCACTGAGTCAAATAACAACATGGACGAATCTCATAAACATCTGTGAAGTGAAAGAAGCTAGAAACTATGCTGTACGAATCTACTCACAAGATAATCTAGAAAAGACAGATCTAATTTTTAGTGACAGAAAGCAAATTGGTGCTTGCTGGGTCTAGAGTTTGTGGGAGTATTGACTTTGAAAGGGAATGAGGGAACTTTCAGGATTAATGGAATATTCTGTGTACTGATTGTGATGGTGTTTGAACAAGTGTATGTAGTTGCCAAAATGTATTAACTGTGCACTGAAAATGGTTGTGTTTTAATGCATGTAAATGATATTCCCGGATTAAAAAGACATACATTTGATAAACCAAAAACACACAGTATGTAAATCCGTTCCAAATAGGACCACTTATCACCATCTACAGCACTTCCACCAAAGTCTAATCCAACCATCGCCTTCTACCTGGGTAACTGCAAGAGCCCTCAACCAACTGACCCACTTCCACTCTTGGGCTTTGGCGCCTGGTCTCTGCTGGAGGCCACAGTGAGCCTTTAGTGAACACCTTATGTCTCTCCCTGGCATAAAATCCTCCAAATATTTCCTTAGGATGAGAATAAAATTTGAAGTTCTCACCTTGCCGTATCAAACAGGATTAGACTGAGCTGTGAGTCACAGAAGGCTCCAAAATGCAGTGTCTTAAACAAGAGAGGAGTTTCATCTCTCTCATGCCACTGCAGCCTAGAGGCAGTCAGCTCAAGACTAGTCCCAGAGTCCCAGATCCTCTTCCCTGTTGCTTCACTGTGCCAAACTTCCATTCCTAAGCTCGTGATGTGGCCCCAAATAGATGCTGGTAATCCAGCCACAACAGCCACATTCTAGCCACCAGGATGTAGGAGGGTCATGTTTCTATCCATTAAGAACGTTGTGGACCAAACTCTCCATGGTCTCACTTGTAAGTGGGAGCTAAACATAGGGTGCACACGGATATAAAGATGGGAACACCAGTCACTGGGGAGGGTGGGAAGGGAACAAGGGTGGAAAAACTATCTATTGGGTGCTGTGCTCATCACCAGAGGGATGGGCCAGTCATATCCCAAACCTCAGCATCACACAATAACCCATAGAACGAACCTGCGCCTGTACCTCCTGAATCGAAAAAGTTAAAAAAAGAAAAAAAAATACATTTCACGGAAATTTCAGGCACCACTCTCTCAGTCACATCAAGTATTAATCACAGGAATACCTGCCTTATGAGGAGGAAAAAAAGCTGGAAAATACAGTCATTATTCTGTCAAGCTAAAAACGAAGATTTCTATTCTGATGAAGAGAGGGGAGAAGGGATACGGAGGTGGGGGTAACTTCAGCCTCAGCCACGCATGTCCTATCAAGGTCCACATGGGTCTGCCCTGATCACTTCCCTCCAACTCTCTCTCTCTGCTCAGCCACCTGGCCGTCTTGCTGTTTCTCCAGCACACCAAGCTTATTTTGGTTTCACTCACCTTCTCCTACCTGGACACCTTCTCCTAAGTGTTCACAGCTCTCCTTCCTCTCTTCATTCACGCCTCTGCTCCAAAGTCAGCCTTTTCAAGGAAGCCTTCAGAGCAGCTCACCCAAAATAGCCTGGGTCATTCACATTCATTGACCAAGTTTCAGTCTGAACCTTGCTCCTAAAGATTCATTTTGCCTTTTAAAAAATTACAGAAAAGAGGTGAGGTGCAGGGGTTCAGGACTGTCATCCAGATACTCAGGAGGCTGAGGCATGAGAATTACTTGAACCGGGGAGGTGGAGGTTGCAGTGAGCTGAGATCATGCCACTGCACTCCAGCCTGGACAGCAGAGCAAGACTCTGTCTCAAAAAACAAAAACAAAAACAAATTACAGAAAAGAAGTTGGGTGTGGTGTCTCAGACCTGTAATCCCAGCACTGTGGGAGGTCGAGACAGGTGAATCACTTGAGGTCAGGGGTTCGAGACCAGCCTGGCCAACTTGATGAAACCTTATCCTTGCTGAAAATACAAAAAAATTAGCCTGGCCTGGTGGCGAGCGCCTGCTGCTCAGGAGGCTGAGGTGGAAGAATCGCTTGAATCCAGGAGTCGAAGGTTTCAGTGAGCCAAGATCTCGTCACTGCACTCCAGTCTGGGTGACAGAACTAGACTTTGCCTGAAAAAAAAAAAATTACAGGAAAAAAAATTCCTGACCCCTACCAATTCCCCCGTCTCAAATCACGTTTGTGTACCTGGAGCTCCAGGGAGAAATAGGGCAGTCTTTCTAAACCACAGAGGGTCTGTTTGTGAAAATCTGGGTCTCGTTGGTAGCCCTCAGCTTCAAAGGCTACGGGTTCCCAGGAAACTCGAGGCTGTGCATGAGGCACCTAGGAAAGCAAAAGCAACTTTTCCGTTTCTCTCAGCAACGTCCCATCCCAAGCATTCACGGCCCGCCTTGAAGAGCTTCAGGTGGAAAGGGTTCCAGGAGAAGAGGATGCGATTCCCCGCTCTGAGACCCCGACGGGCACCCGCGTCAGGTGGGGAAAGGCTGCAGGGAAGCCGCGCAGAGGTTCCTGCCATTTTCTATCCGCACAGGTGATCTGAGCTGGGGCAGGGTAGGGACCCATCGGTTGGGGCCAAAATGAACCAGAGGCCGGGCTCCCCCTCGTTCTAGTACCACAGTTTGGCTGACCTGGGGATGGGAAGTGGGACACCGTGGGACCCAGGGTTTGGGGACAATCCGCAGAACGTTTCTCTTACCCACATCCTCTTACCCACTCTCAGGCAACACCTTGGGGAGGCTGGAGCTCCCAACGGGCCCCAAAGGCGCCACGCCTCCCAGCAGGACCGGCCCGTCGGAGCAGAGGAGCGCGGCCCGGTAGCTCCAGGTGCACCTGCTCCCCCTCCAGGCCCCCAGACTCCAGCGTCAGCTCCCTCCGCGAGGGCGCACCCAGAGACCGCGGTAGGGGGGCGCGGTGGGGGAGCTCCCAAAAGCCCAGCGTCAGCACCGCAGACGCCGCTCCCGCCTCACCTTTGCCGGCCAGCGCGCCCAGCACCAGGCGTCCTGAAACCCGCCCGCCCCGAGCGCGTCCTGAGACCCGCCCGCCGCTCACCCGCGGACCCCGCCGGCCGCCCACACGCGCAGTGGCCCCGAGCCATCGAGTCGGCAGGATTCGGCGCTACTGGGACGTCCGCTCCGCATCCCTGCGAGGTCACCCGGAGCCGCTGCTCGCGCTGGGGCCGCGACGACGTTTCCCCGACAGCGTCTGCAGCGGGTGCGGCTGATCCGCCCGCCGCTCCTCCGGACCCTGCCCGGGCCCAGCCCCTCGGCATCCCCGACACAACCCGCAGCTACCGCGCGCCCCGCCCCAGCTCCCTGGAGCCCCTCCGCCCCCCCGCTCTCCGATCCTGGCCCCTCGGCCTCACGCGGTGCCAACTGCCGCCTCCACCACCTCCCTCCGCGCGCAGTCCCCGGAGCCGGCCCCGCGCCCCGCAGGTGGAGAAAGCCCCGAGCCCGCCCGGAGCCGAGACTCCGCGTGCGGGGATCCTTCCAGGGCCCGGGTGGCGGTGCTGGAAGAGGCGGCGTCTCCGGACGAATCCGCTCCTCCCGTTGAAAAACTCTGTGGCCACCCGCTTTCCTGGCGCTGAGCGGGCGGGCGTCGAAGCCCTGGGGGATTCCGGCCAGACCCCCAGGGAGCAGAGACAGAGCTGGCACCTTCACCCTCCAGAGGCCCTGCGGGGCGGGCGCCCAGCACTCTCCAACCCCCAACTTATGGGGCACAGTCTGCTCAGGTTTTGATGCTGGGAACACAGGTGACGAGGCCCGCTCGACTAATTTTTGTATTTTTAGTAGGAACGGGGATTCACCATGTTGGCCAAGCCGGTCTTGAACTCCTGACCTCATGATCCGCCCGCCTCGACCTCCCAAAGTGCTGGGATTACAGGCGTGAGCCACCGCGCCCCGCCTTCCCTCTGATTTTCAAAGCGCTGTCTTCTCTTCTGTCCTTCTAGCAGCACCTGTCCAGGTTACCCATGCAGGAGTCTCATAGGCCCTGGAAGGTCTGGGCCTCCTGAGGACAGGATTCCGATCCTCTTTCCAGAATGCTGCAGATCAAAAGCCAACTCTTGGGAAACCAGAAGCATCACAAGGAAAATCTCAGAATCCAGCCACAACCCCATCTCCAAGCCAGCAGTGCCTGGCAGTCCCCCACCTCTCCCCATCCTGCCCACAGGGCCCAGGCCCGTCCTGCTTCCATCCTCACTGACTCCTCCAATATCAGAGAGGAAGCCAGAGTTTCCTATTTGTCACCAACATTCCTGTTTACCAGAGTACTCCAGAGGACGTCCTGAGCCCCAGTACATTAAAACAAACAAAGATCAAACAAGAAGAAACAATAGGGAACCATCCAGGACAAGTATAAACCCATCATTCTCCCCACCACCCCCGCCAAGCCTGGGCATACTAGAGAAACATGAACCCAGTCTAAAGGGGTTGGAAGTCAATTTGAAGTACTCTCCCCAGCTAGAGCGAGCTTCTCCCAGCTCCCAGGGCTGGAGATTCAGGATCCAGGCTCTGCAGGCAGCCCACTGGTTTTCTCAGACAGCTGCAATTACACAGAGGGTGAAGAACCTTGGGAAAACTGGTCAAGCCAAAACAAAAACAAAAAACAAAACAAAAGAAACAGAATTGTTGGTTCTGATGTGCTGGACTGCAGCAACTTCATAGAAGTATTTTGTTTCTGAAAATGAACTGTGTTCATAATTGCCCAGGTCTTCATTTCATTTGACTAGTGTAAACCTGGCTTTGAGAAACAGTCATAAATTCAGCTCTGACTGGGTTGTGTTGAATTTCTGAGTCGAATTGGCAGCGATAACATGTCTTATTATTTCTGGCTGATGAATCAGAGACTGCTTCACCCTCCACTCCTCTAACCAGGGAATATAAATAAAAATTTGCCCCCAAAATGTGACTCCAACTCTTGCTCTCTGTCTTCTTCAAAAGCTCTTAAATTCCAGCTTTCCTTCCCCTGCCTCGTCATTCCTCTTAGCTGAGAATAGTGAGCTCTCAGCCGCAGAGGCAAATGAAGGCCCTGGACTGGAATTCCATCAACTGAATAAGCAAAGCTATAGCAGCCTGGCTGATTTTAAGACTCAGGGAGTGGATCTGATAAGCACCATTCCCTTCTGCCTTCCCTCCTAACACCTCCCCAGTCTATGCTCTATCCAATAATATTTTAAAACACTACTATTGAACAATTATTAAACACGCATAGATGTCTTTTTTTTTTTCTTTTTCACATATTGAAGATAGTGGCTGCCCCATCACACTATGTCCCTGAGTGACTTCGTGGAGCAGAGGCACTCTGTATGCCAACAGTGAACATAAGGCAGTAAAAGGAAACAAAACAAAATAAAAACACTTTTTTAAATTTGCTTTAACCTATTGGAATTTGGGGAGAGAATATTTGTTGTTACAGTATAAAGCACCAGGGATTCTGGTGTACCTACAATATATAAACTGATACACTTCAGGACTCAGATTTCATTACACTCACTTACCTACCTTGGTTTCCTGAAGATTATCTAGAATTTCCTGTAAGCCGATTACTAAATATTGGCGTAATATACTTCTGGAGTAGTCATATTTGAATAAGCAGTTTCTGGGTGATTATTATAAGTATTGAATGAGGTACACGCAATCAAAGGTTCTAATAAAGGAGGTCAGGGGCCTGCACAAATACCTGGGGTACATTTCAGGCAAGGGCACAGACCGAAAACTGTCAGTGTCTAGAGAAGAGAAGAGTGGCCATATCTCCTCCCACCTAGCACTCTTTATTGATTCTGGTTGTATTTCCACTCCTTAAACAAGCCAAGCTCAGTTCTGTCTCATGGCCTTTGCACTTGCTCTTCTGTGTTTCAGGGATGTTGTTCTTATCATCTTCCCTTTAGCTTAGATGTGACCATCACAGTGAGCTTGCCCTGTGTCTGATTATCCCCAGAATGTGGCATGTTCTTAGCACATATCAGATTATGTGTCCGATATGTGTTATGAACATGCCAGGTTCTGGGAATGTGGCAGTGAAAAATGAGAAGATAATGTCCTTGCCCTGACCGTCCTATGCAATGAAGGGCAAGGACATTATCCTTCTCATTTTTCACTGACACATCTCCAGAACCTGGCATGTTCATAGCACATATCAGACACATAATCAGTATTATCTAAACAATGAAAAAAAGATGATTTTTGAAAGTAACTTTTCATCCAAAGCTTCAGTGATGGGAAGGTTTTAATGGTGGAAACGAGAAAGAGGAGAAAATGCTGGTGTGCAGCAAATTTATGTAAAATGGAAAAAAAAATGAGCGATCACAGAATTGGTGTACTCAGTCAACCAATGAACCATCAGGCAAAGAAATATTCAGATTTTCCAAATATCAAAATCTTTGCCATTGGTCTGTAAGTATAAAGAAGAGATAAAACTCAACTTTCTAAAGTTTAGTGCTGTTGAGCTCATTAGAAATTGAATTTTGAATTTATAATAGAAATTAATGTAATTCAAATGCCTGTCATGTGAAGTATGACACAGCTCTTAATTTTTAATATTATTCCGCCTTTTAGATGTCTCTCCCGGAGGAACAGACAGGCATCTAAGACATGGCATTATTTATGAGTATTTAACTACATAGCTAGTTCCAGAAGAAGGAAAGACACTGATGATTTTAACATGTTGTACTAGACAGAATAAAGAACCCAAAGATGTCTACGTCCTAATCTCTAGAACCAGTGAACATGTTAAGCATTATGGCAAAGGGGCCTTTGCCGTTGTGATCAAGTAAAGAATCTTGAGCGGTGGAGACGATTCTGAATTATCTGAGTGGACCTAATGTAATCACAAAGGTTGTTATAAGAAGGAGGCAGGAAGATCAGAGCCAGTGAAGATGCCAACACGGAAGCAGAGGTAAGAGAGATGCACGTGATGGCTTTAAAGATGGAAGGGGCCATGAGGCAAGGAGCAGGGGCAGCCTCCAGATGCTGGAAGAGGTAAGGAATGGAATGTCCCCTATAACCTCCAGAAGGGTGCAGTTCTGCTAATACCTCAATTTTAGTCTGGTGAGCTGTATTTTGCACTTCTGACATTCAGAACCGTACAGTCATGAATTTGCATTGTTTTAAACCACAAAGTTTATGCTAATTTGCTATGGCAGCAAGAGGAAACTAACATACCTGTGAGTGGTCATTTCCCCTGATATGGCTTGTCTGTGTGTTCCCACTCAAATCTCATGTGGAATTATAATCCCCCAACGTTGGAGGAAGGACCTGGTGGAGGTAATTGGGTCATGGAGGTAGGCTTCCCCTCGCTGTTCTCATGATAGTGAGTGAGTTTTCATGAGATCCGATTGTTTAAAAGCGTGTAGCACCTTCCTCTTCTCTCTTCCTCCTGCTCCAGACATGTAGGACATGCCTGCTTCCCCTTTCCCTTCTGTCATTATTGTAAGTTTCCTGAGGACCCCCACAGCCATGCTTCCTGTACAGCCTGCAGAACCGTGAGCCAATTAAACCTCTTTAATTTGTAAATTACCCAGTCTCAGGTGGTTCTTGATAGCAATGCGAGAACAGATGGATAACCCTCCACCCCTCATCTTAGGCTCAGTTAGTGAAAGAACTTGCACAGCTAGACCCATGGCTCTCCTGCACCTCCTTAATACTCAGCGATGATTAATTTTTTAATGAGATACAAAAAAAGTTTACCAAAATTGTCTTATTTTGGCACTTGCAATGATGCAGTGACTTTTTTTGTAATTTATATGTTGAATAACTCTCCCCTGTAATTGAATCACTGTGGGAAAATGAGTTCCCTATTAAACAGTGCCTCTGGTCTCATGGATTGGCATTTACTTCTGAAAAAGAAGAGAAAAGAAAGAATAGATCAGATTTCCTCATCTGAAGATTATGTTCTAGGCCAAAGTTGCATGCAAATTGAAGTGACTGGTACTGAATTCGGCAGCAATTAACATTTTTTTTTCCTTGGGAAGAAGTATTCGATTGTTTTTGGTCTTTTTGCCACTCACTTAAATGCATCAAAAGCTATGATACCTCCTGGGGTGGCCCTCCTTCAATATACTTTCAATAAACAGCGGTTCTCCTTAGAATAATCCTTAAAGAGGCCGAGGAGGATGTGCTTTGGTCTTCGTGATGAAGATCACTTCCTAGTACAGTTCAATACAATAGGCTGGGTGCAGTGGCTCATGCCTGTAATCTCAGCACTTTGGGAGGCCAAGGTGGGCATATCACCTGAGGTCAGGAGTTCGAGACCAGCCTGGCCAACATGACAAAACCCCTTCTCTACTAAAACAAGAAAATTAGCCAGCTGGGATGACGTATGCCTCTAATCCCAGCTACTTGGAAGGCTGAGGCATGAGAATCACTTGAACCCTGGAGGTGGAGGTTGCAGCAAGCCAAGATTGCACCACTGCACTCTAGTCTGAGTGACAAAATGAGACTCCATCTCAAAAAACAAAAACAAAAACAATAAAGCACAGGCAACTGGATTAGGAACAGAGTTGATGAGTGGATGCATTGGTGTTCCTTGTCCACCTTCCCTGTACAAAACCATTGAAGGTATATAACATACTGGATGGAAGGTAATAACATTGTATCAGTTGAGTCAGTAGAGCAGCTATGAATATTATAGATTAAGATTATTATTATAGGAATAAGTCTTTTACAATGGTGAGTGAAACAAAAAAAAAAAATAAAGGAATGGAAAAGGTCATTGAAAGATCAGAGAAAGTTCACCAGCAAGGCCTCTGAGATGATTGGTCTGTGCACTGGGACAAAGGAACTTCCATGTGTTGGAGGTTGGTGGGAATGCAGGAAGCTACACACACCCAGCTGCTGGAGTGAGATGAGAAGGGGGGTGGGAAACACCTGAAGAATGGCCACTTCTCCACAGTGACTGCTTCTGCAGGTGTGCAACTCAGCTGCCAGTGCTGGATCTGGGCCTGTTGGTCAGTGGGGCAGGCCATGGGGTGGAGACCTAAGAATGCATTTCACAGAGAGTGAGGTCAGGCTCGAACCCACTGACACTTCTCTGTGTGTCTGCCACGTCTTCTAGCCATAATGAACTTCAGAGACCACTAGGCTGATCCTTTCTGTTCCACTCATCACACATGGATTCCTCTTCTGGCCAATCCCAACCTGGGAATTACAGGTAAGGAGTTCCAGGAAAGATGATCCCAAATTAATCAAGTTGACAATGTACAAATAGCCACCATCATCCTATAATCAAAGTTTAGAAATACGACATTTCAGTAAAATGTGAAGTGAAACTCCTCTAACGGAATATGTGGAGGGAGATGCCTGCCTTTTAAATGAAATAAGGTAAACATGTGATGGATTTTTTTTTTGTAAAGATGAAATTATGGCATTGTATGCAGCTATATTTTAGCTGAATTCCCAGGCTGCTCTTGAAAAGTAAGATGAAGTTTAGAGACACCTGATCAATTTCAGGAGCACAGTGTCAAGAAAACAGCGAAGCAAGTACACCACCCAGGCTGCACAAATAGTCACAATGAGTGAAAGATGTGCTCAGATGCTGTACGTCAGCATAGGACCCTGCTTGCCATCAGGAGCGATCTCAGATAAACACAGAAAATTGTCCCCAAACGCCTTACTTCTGGAGCTCTCTATCTTTGTGTGACAGCTGGCATTGCAAGGATGTGAATCTCAGGGGGAAAAAATGAAAAATAATAAGAAATATTTGATTTTGTTGCCAACTGCTAAGTATTCAGACTCAGGGAAGAAAACAAGAGACATTTTATCTGTGCACTGACATGAGGAAAAGGCCACAGCCTTCTGACAGATGGAACATTTTAGCTTGCAAACAAGCAGCTGGGTTGTTCTGTGTTTTAAAATATCATCGAGCTGAAACATGGGGTCGCGTGTAAGATTTCATGGGTCAGATGATATGGAAAATCATTAAAGAGGTCAGAAGTGGTCAGACTCATTGGTTCAAAAAGAACTGGGGGTAAGTGCAGAAAAAAATAACAAAAATGAAAAGCCAGGAGATAGCCGAATATAACACAGTTGTTGCTAAAAGTTCAAAAGGCAGTAATTGAGTTCGGGATAAAATAGGCTTCATTTTATCGTAATAATGTTAAAAAACAACCACAAGAAGGATTTGCTCTGACTTCTATGTTTTTATTAGCTGTAGAGCATGGGGAGAGATGCCTAAACTGTTTTTGTTTGTTTTTTGAGAAGGACACTTGCTGTGTCGCTCAGGCTGGAGTGCAATGCCACAATCTTGTCTTACTGCAACCTCTGCCTACCAAGTTCAAGCAATTCTCCTGCCTCATCCTCCCAAGTAGCTGGAATTACAGGCACCAGCTAATTTTTATATTTTTAGTAGAGACGGGTTTTCACCACCACCATATTTGCCAGGCTGGTCTCAAACTCCTAGACTCAAGTGACCTGCCCACTTCAGCCTCCCAAAGTGCTGGGATTACAGGCATGAGCCACGAGATACCTGAGCTCTTCCAGCCTCCTTTACTTCAGCTCTAAGGGATACTACAATTACTATTTCATAAGGTAGACGTGAGCATGAAAGGAAACGATGATGCAAAGTGCATAAAAGTATGTGGCACAGAGTAAATGCTTATTAAATCTTGGAAAATACTATTATTTGAGTGTGTTCAGACAAATTCATGACGATTTTAGTATAAACCGAAATCCATAGCAGCACTGTTCTTTTATTTAGATGTCAGAGTGAGTCTTTTACGTTTTATACAAAGTGTATTAATTAAAGTTCTCCCTAGAAGTGGCGGTGAAGAAGGGATTTGAACCACCAGAGATCTACTGGAAGGAACACCTGTGAAGGACAAAAGGAAGGGGCTGGAGAAGATGGAGAGGCTTTTGGAGTGTGATGCAGGCTGACTCCTCGGAAAGGTGGGACTGGACAGAAAGCAACTCAGCAAAAAGGACAGGGAATCCTCAAACCGAAGTCCCTGCAAAAGGAGTGTGTAGCTTGCAGAAAGGGGCCTGTGTTAGCACTGGGGCCATTCTCAGTCATGATCTAGGAGCAGATCCAGGAAACATGGTCTCTGCAGATATGAGGGGGTGGCCTTCGATCAAGGAGGTGCCCACAGCCGCAGAGCAGAGCATTTCCAGGCCTTCATGACTCACCTGCTGTGCTGCATGGGTCCACTTCTCCATACATGTCCAGGGAGCAGCTCCACCATGGGTTTTGTAGGACTCTCTTACAGAAGAAGTGGGTCAACCACATCCTGCGTTCCTGTAGTTGGCCTCAGGATCAAATCAGTTCTTATCCTCTCATCCCCTACTGTGTGTGCGAACTGCCCCCCGCCCTCAGCACACTTCCCAGCAGATCTCAGCAGCCCAGCTGGTGGCAGGACTTGAACCTTCCTTCCTGGAGCACCATAGTTACTGCACGTTTTCATTCCCAGTCAAAGTGGAACAAAGCAGAAGTAAGAGGCAACGCAGGTGCACCACTGGGTCCCATACAGATTTGTCCCTCTGTGCTCATCTGGCAAATTTTCTTAACTACCTGTCAGTGGACACAAAGGACCCGATGTGCCCTGGTGGCAGCTTCCCCTGTAGTCCCTGAGACTCTCCTGTGTTCCCTGGGGGAAGAATGCATAGGAACAAGCTCCAGGTGAGGCACTGACAAACACATCAGCTCCGTGAGTGCTGAGACCACATGCCACTGTCACCCATCAGTGCCCCCAGACCTTCTCAGGCTCAGACCCAGATGTACTGTTTACTCCCTGCAAAGGACAGATGCTGGGCCCTTCAGAGCTGAACACTGGTTCTAACAGAACCCAACCACCATGGAAATTTCTGGACACATGGCCACTTGTTTCTAGTGGTCAGGGGTTCTGTCTAGCAGGGCCCAATATGAGCTGCTTCTTTAAAAATGTACAGGACTTGGGTGGTGTACAGCAACATACTGCTGGCTTGGTTTTATAGATCTGCAGTTCATGTTTTGTTTTTCAGAGAAACACTCATCTTTATGGCTTACCATTTAATTTCCCTGTTGTCATGAGGCAGAATTAAGTTATTTCTCTTTTTAAAAGAATGATATAAGTAGGGAATAATGAATGCAAAACTTGCTCCAGAACCCCAGGGGCCTGCGTTGTGACTCTACCGTGGGAACGTCCCCACTAGCACCTGCAACACTCCAGGGTCCACCTGGTGGCGTGGCTCAAGCATTAGTGCTGATTGCACCAACCCCTGCACTCACTGCAGTGTTCTCTTTTGCTGTCGGCACCCCTCAAAGCTGGCAGTCAGGCACGTCACGTGGTATGTGAGCTGCAGCAGTATTGGGTATAAAACCTGAAGAAGCCCACTGGATACTGGGCTTCCTTCCTTGTGGTATTGGATGCAGCAAGTTGCCGTTCAAGTCAGAGAGGACGTCCTGAGGCCTGCGACCACTAGGCCCTGAGTCCTTGCACTCTCTGGTGCACAGGACCCTTCCTAAGGCCCTCAGTACACTCACGATGAGTTACTCAGTCTGTCCAACCAGAACTATGTCATCAGTGCAAGAAATCCATGTGATATTCAGTGGGATGCACGAGAAGGCAAGAGGTCTATGGATTCTGGGGACTGTGAGCCTAGCCCCAAGACAAGACTGTAAGTGGGCATTGTCCATCATCCCACATGGATGCAAAGATTATGTATGTGTGTGTGTGTGGTGGGGGGGGTCATGTGTGTGTTCTGAGAGCCACGCCAAATCTACCTAATCATGTAGGTTGCAGTTGAAATGGGATGCCAAAGCTTCAGAGCATGTGCCTGCGGCAGAATCCCTGCATCTGTGGGTATTTGTGTCTTTAACTTTCTGTGTTATCAAATTGTTCCCTGAAGTGCTTGTGCCATTTGGCAAATTGCACTTGAGGGTGGAAGGTTTTTCAACGTTCTGAAATGGGAGGATTTTCCAGCAGCTTGTCCTTGTGTATCTTAGCGTAGGGTGACATACTGCTGGCTTGGTTTTATAGATCTGCAGCTCATGTTTTGTTTTTCAGAGAAATACTCATCTTTATGGCCTACCATTTAATTTCCCTGCTGTCATGAGGCAGAATTAAGTTATTTCTCTTTTTAAAAGAATGATATAAGTAGGGAATAATGAATGCAAAATGCTGTAGTTAAACATCAGCGGATAGGCTGATGGATAGGCTGTCACTTAGATGATGCTATAAATGGAAAGAAAGTGATATTTAATCATTTGCAAAAAAATAAAAACAGTGGTGATGGATTTGGTGTACTTTGAGTGACTCACTATGGCAAATTGTTATGTTCCAGTTAATAAAGGGAATGAAAAGGGCAAAGCAGAAAAACTCTTCGCTTTCAAGAGCAGGTCAGGTATCCTGAACTGTTTAAACACATAAAGAGTTGCTGATTCAGGGATAGGGGCCAAATTGTGTCTTCCTAAAATTCCTAAGTTGAAGTCCTAAGACCAGGTACCTCGACATGGGATTATATTTGCAAACAGGACCTATAATCAGGTAATTAAGGTAAAGCTAGTATAGGACTGGTCCACTTATAAGAAGAGAAGAGTAGGGTGTGGACTCACACAGACAGAGAGGACAATCAGGTAACGATGCAGGGAGAATCTGTGAGCTGCAGAAGAATCGATCCTCCTGACACCTCGATTTTGGACTTGTAGCCTCAAAAACCAGAAAAAAACAAATTTCCATTGTATAATCCAGTTGGTCTGTGGAACTTTGTTACAGCAGCTGGAGCAGGCCAACACATTAGCATTAGTCAGATAGGAGCCTCTTTCATCCGGGTGGCAAACTGGTAACTCACGAACTTAGTCCAATAGACCTGCTCAGTGTTGTTGTTGCTGTTGTTTTGTTTGGTTTTGTTTTAAATTTGGACCAACATTACAAAATCAGAGCTGGGTGTGGTGGTTCACACCTGTAATCCCAGCGCTTTGGCAGGGGCTGGGATGGGAGGATCACTTGAGGTCAAAAATTCAAGACCAGCCTGGGAAACATAGCAAGACCCCATCTGTACAAAATTTAAAAATCAAAAAATTAGCCAGGTGTGTGGTGCTGTACACCTGAAGTCACAGCTTCTGGGGAGGCTGAGGTGGGAAGATCACTTGAGCCCAGGAGGTTGAGGCTGCAGTGAGCTATGATTGCACCACTGTATTCTAGCCTGGGCAACAAAGAGACACCCTGTCTCAAAAAAAAAAAAAATTAGGAGATTTGAAATAAAAATAGAATACAGATTTCAGGCTACACTTGAAAAATGAGAAGATCTGTCATATGGGGCAAGGCTTTGTGAATGGCCAGGACTCCTGCAGCGGGCGTGTACTGCTGCCTCCCTGACAACGGAGTTGGGTGTTAGTTGGCGTTTATCACTGAATGTGCAATGGCTTTATTTTTTAATTTATAGGAGACGTGTGTCTTTTTATCTCAGCAATTATTAGCAATGTATCCTTAAACAAATTACTTAAACTCCTTGTGCCTCAAAGTTTCTCATCTTTAAAACAAGAAAAACATTATACAGATTTGTACCATTCTTTCCTAGCTGCCATAACAACTTGCCACAAACTCGATAGCTTAAAACAAGAGTAGTTCACCATGGACTACTATGCAGCCATGAAAAGGATGAGATCATGTCTTTTGCAGGGACATGGATGGAGCTGAAGACCATTATCCTTAGCAAACTAACACAGGAACAGAAAACCAAATACTGCATGTCCTCATGTATAAGTGGGCGTTAGATGATGAGAACACGTGGACACATAGAGGGCAACAACACACACTGGAGTCTATTAGAAGGTGGAGAGTGGGAGGAGGGAGAGGATCAGGAAAAACAGCTAGTGGGTGCTAGGCGTAGTACCTGGGTGATGAAATAATTTATATAATAAATCCTTGTGACACAGGTTTACCTATGTAACAAACCTGCCTGTGAAACCCTGAACTTAAAAATTTTAAACACACACACACGCGCAAACACATACACACACACACAAACCAAACAGGAACTCTTCCTCTCACAATTCTGGAGTCTAGAAGTTCAACCTCAGCTTCATTGCACTCAAATTAAGGTGTAGCCTGGACCTCGGCCATGCTCCCGCCAACGGCCCTAGGGGAGAATTCATTCTTCCCTCCTCCCTCTGCCAGGGTGTGGGCATTCCTTGGCTTGTGGCCGCATCACTCCAATCTGCCTCAGAGGCCGCATGGCCTCCCCGTCTTCTACATGTCAATCTCCCTCTTTCTTATAAGCAGGCCTGTGATGTCTCCTAGGGCTTGTGTTGGTTTCCTGAGGCTGCCATACAAATTACCACACACTTGGTTACTTAAGACAAACTAAATCTATTTTCAGAAGTCTAGAGGTCAGAAGTACAAACTCAAAATGTCGGCAGAGCCACACTTCTGCCAGAGGCTCTAGGGAAAGGTCCTTTCTTGCCTTTTCTGGTTTCTATCAAAATTCTCTGCAGCTGCACCTCTTCAATCTCTGTCTCCACCTTCTCAGAGCCTTCTCCTCTTATGATAAAGACACTTACTGAATTTAGTGTCCACCTAGATAATCCCCCGATGAGTGCATCTCGAGATCCTCAGCCTCCCGAGTAGCTGGGACTACAGGTATGCAGCACCATGCCTGGCTAATAATTGTGTTTTTAGTAGAGGGGTTTCACCATGTTGTCTAGGCTGGTCTTGAACTCCTGACCTCAAGTAGTCTGCCTGCTTCGGCTTCCCAAAGTGCTGGGATCACTGGCGTGAGCCACCATGCCCTGCAGGATGTTATAATATATGTATATAATATAGAATGATGGAATCAAGCTGATTAACATATTCATCGGCTCGAATACTTATCTTTAATCCTGAAGATTCTGTCTCAGGAAAACAAATGCTGCAGGTTCTCACTTACCTGAGAAATCTAAAATAAGCCTCGTTCTTCTTAATGGTTTCTTCCCTCAGCAGAAATCTACCCTAAAGACTTGGAAGAGACTTGCATCCAAATGCAGGAATTTGTTTTTGCTTTTAATTTCTTCCTCATTCATGCAAGCAAAACTGATGTTTTAAAACTGAAAACACCCAATTAGGTGAATGAAAATAGAGCTTCTAAGAGAATTGCATGCCGTATTTTTTTTTTTCACAAAAATCCCTTTGGGTTCTAATTTTACCTGCTTCAAAGGCAACAATAAATTAAGCAGTAGCTTTGACAAAGGCCCAGACCACAACAGGGTAAGCCTTCAGTAAACAGTCTTCTCTAAAAGATAAACCAGGAGTTCTGCTTAGGCGTAAGGACCAAGAGTTGGATGAGGGACTTTCCCCCGTCTAAGTCAAACCATAGGAGGGGTGTTTTTCCATGGAACCTTTTCATAACCATGCGTAAAATCAAAGTCTGCCTTGTAAAGTGAATGGAGTTCCAACCAATACGAATGCATATCATCTTTGTGTGACCATAATTTAAGTTTTGACAGATGCTGTGTAGACCTAACAAAGAAGATCAGGGGGTCTGCGTTGGCCCCTGGTCTCCATTTGACAATTCTTAGACCCTGGATGATTCCTATGAGTAGGGGGTGTAGTGAAGAATTTGGCCATTTAATCTCCCCAGAAAGAGATCTGACCTTGGTCCTCAGCTTCTGGAAGGTGATTTATGTCATGCCTGATGGGAGTGTCTTCGTTTAGGATAACAACTAGACATACTGCATCTTACGGTGGAGCTAGCCACACTTGAAAGTCCTAGGGTTGTGGCTGACCTAGACAGAAAGCTAGCCATGTGATTTAGGGTGGGGTTTTAGGTCATAAGCTGTTGGGCAACATGGAGATTGAGTTCAGTCAATCATGACACATTATGAAGCCCCAGTAAAGACCCTGAATCATGAGGCTCAGGTGCCCCTACCTAGCTGGTCATACTTGTGCATATTGTCACACTTCATGGCAGGAGGGTAACGTGTCATGACTGCACAGGAGAGCACAGTGAAAGCTTGCTGGGAACCCTTCCAGACTTCATTCCATAGACCTCTTCTTAACCTGATTTGATCTGTGTTCTTTCCCTTTAATAAACTGTAACTGCGAGTTGAAGAGCTTCAATGAGCTTTTAATCCTTCAAGCAAATTATTGAATCTGGGGATGGTTTTGAAAATGCCCCAAACTTGCAGTTGGTGTCAGAAGATAGGATGGTCCTAGGCAGTACCGTGATGCCCCTTAAACTTGATTTCTGGATCAAAACTTTACCACTTGCTAAACTCTGGATGTTGGCCAAGTGGTATGAGTGGCTGTCTGGTTTCTTCTTAGCCCAGGCTACATCCAGATTTCCAAGTACAATTATAAGTTAGTGGTTATCTTACCTGCTGATCAGCACATCGGATCTTCAGGGACCTCCCTTGCTGAGAGAGTCACACTGAGAACACGAAGTCTCTGAGCAGCGTTTCAGGGAGCTGTGTCTGCTTTGGGTGGTGCAGCCTGGGGTGCTGCTATCATTTTTCTTCTCGAAGGTAGAAAATGGCCTTCTGTTGGCTACTCTTTTACTTACACATAGCAGGGAACCCAGGTGTGTGGTGAAAGACTGTGTCTTGTGGCTCAAGAGAAGATCACCATTGCCAATTGCTGTAGGGAGAAGAGGGCTGGTTGTCATTTTCAGGTCTATAAGTGAAATGGTTATGAGGTTTTCTTTGGTGTTAATTTTATTTAGTGCAGGGAGGGACTGTAGGCTGCCCTCTTTCTCTGTGAACTCCAGTGGAGCCAGAGAACTTCATGAGGGTGGGGACTATGGGATGGTGTGTTGATTTGGTCTCTTCTGTGATTAAACATCAGTCCCTGAAAGACTCTTAAGTGGCAGTTCTGGGATTTTTCCTGGGAAGAGGTGACATAATTCCTATAAAAGGGGGCTTTAGGGAGCTGGGTAATGACTACCTCTCTGGGTATTTTTTCCACAGTGGATAATAGTTCTTTCTTATGATGGAAAGTGAATTTATTTCAAATTTAAATGAAAACAAGTTATAATTCAACATTTGAAATTAAAGCATGTTTATCTCTAAGGTGGTTACATTTTTCATTGTGAACAGATGTCATTAAAGTTTAATTTACCACTAAAACTGCAAGGAAAACATCCATTGCCTGTTAATAATGGTTGTCTTTATTCCACTTGTTTTCTCTGGTGCCTTGGTGACAATAAAATAGAAGACAATCATGAACTGTGAAATGGACTGAATTGGAAGGAACTGGTTCATAAAAAGCATTTTTCCCTGTGGGAGAATTGATTGAAGTTGTCATTCCATCATTTGGGAAAAGTTTCCTCTATTTGTGGTGTTGGCTGGCTTGGAGAAATAATGTCTTTTCTGTACTGTGATTCTTTTCTTCCCTTTTCCTCAAATAAGAGGCGAAACAGTTATTTTTATTTGCATTTCTAAGTCTTGGGATCTGTAACTGAATGCAATCATTCCAATGATTGAAGTAATATCTCATTTTAATACATTCCGTGCATTTGAAAAACAATTATTTTAGCTGTACAATTTTAAAAATAACATAAGGTACCATGTGGCCCAGCAATTGCATTTTTGGTCATTTATTCCAGGGAAGTAAATACCCACATGCTCACAGAAATCTATATATGAAAAGCAATAGCATCTTTGTTCATAAGATTAAGAAACTGAAAACAACCCAAATGTCTATATTATGGAATGCTGTTCAATAATAAAAAGGAACCAATTACTGATGTACACAAAAAATGAGATAAATCTCCACGTAATTATGTTGCATGTAAAAAGGCCATCCCAAAAGCTTCCATCCTGTATTACACTTTTTATATGACATTTTTGAAGTGGTTGTCAGGAGTTAAGTGTGAGCATGCTGGAGGAGGTGGGCATGGCTGTAGAAGTGTGGCATCCTTCTTTGGCAATTAAATTTTACTTGACTGTGGTGATGAGATTTTTCTTAACTATGGTGGTGAATGCACAAATATACACCTGAAAAAATTCATAGAACTAAATACACAAAGACACACAAATGGACGTATGTAAAACTGGCAAAATTTGAATAATGTTAATGGAGTGTATCAATTTTCACTTCATGGTTGTGGTATTTTACTATAATTATGCAAAATCATACCATGGGAGGAAATTTGGTTAATGGTACAAGGGGTCTCTCAACATTATCTCTCACAGCATCATATGAGTGTATCATTACCTTCCCATATATATTACACACACACACACACACACACACACACAGCGCTGCAAAATTCAAAAGCACAAAGTATAGAGAACGAATGTCAATATTTTCTTCTAATCCCATTCAGTATCTTTATTCCATTAATACTTGGGTCTCGGGAATGTTAACTCTAGGCTTCTTGTTATGAAAAATAATAATTTACTTCATCCTTTAAAATGTGTTTAAAGTTGTGTATTATGTTACTTGAACGCCACACATCCTCATGGGTGCACCTGCTTATCTTGTAAATCTTCATGAGGTTCATTCCTCATAGTCCTCACTGAAATCGACAGCCTCTCTCCATTATAAAAGTATTGCATGATTTTGTGCCATAGAAAAAAACAAAAAATAATGAGTAGCCCATATCCCAAATGACCTGAAATTGTTTCTTATGCCGTGTTGTTCTCTGTATGTTCTCAAACATGGCAGCTGACTATCTCCAGAGTAAGTGATCTAAGACAGAGAGGGAGCAAGAAAGAGTAAGCCCAAGATGGAAGATGTGGTTCATACAGCCTTATTCTGGAAGTGACACCCTGTCATCACTTCTGCCTTTTACTGTTGGTCACACAGACCACCTCTGGCACAAGGCAGGAAGGGAAGGCCCAAGAGGCTGGGAGCGCTGGGGGCCACCTTGGAGGCTGGTGGCCATGAAGTCAAGCGTATGAAAGTGGCTGTGTAACCTGTCGTGTGCCACACAACAGGACTCTCTGCCAGTGTAAACAGAAGGAGGATGCTTAGAAACTATGATTTCCAGAAAATAGTGTTAAGTAAAATAATTCTACCTTTTGTGTGAAGAAGGAATAAGAAATGAAAAACAATAATGTGCCCGCTTATCTTTACTAGAAAAAAACATACACAGGAAAATAAATCAACTAAAATGTAATTGGTTACTTGGAAAAGGTGAGGTTTGAGTGGGCAGATGCAATATAAAAGGCAGTGAGGCATTTTTATACTTTCTTGAATAAATTTTGACTTTCGGAAGCACAAAAAAGTCAATAAAGATGGGAGAGGAATAAAAACATTATAAAACTGAGTATGAAATTAACAAACTACATATTTTATATGAATAATATAACAACACTGAAGGTAGTCAACCAAAACAAAACGCATCAGCATAACTGTGGACGCAGTGCTTCACCATCCACTCACAATCTGTAATAGGGTTAAGAGCTTTGTTTTATGTTGCTGTTTGTGTTCTCATGTCCTGAGAACATTCTGGAGTATTACAGAATTGAACAGAGGAATAAATGTTTTTGTTATTATTAGGAGTCAGTGTTTTTGCTATAGAAGGAAGAACAGGGCAATATGGAAATGAGAAAGAACCCTGGGTAATGCACTGTAATTTGGATATTGCTATAAACTCATAATTCCCAAATATATATGTATTTGCCTGTGTAAGTATGTATGTAAAATATCTGTGAATGTATATGTGTATGTATGTCTCTATAGATGTAAATAGGTATATTGAAACATACATTTCATCACTCTGTACACTAAAAGGCCTAAAAAGCAAAGCTACGTCAGTATCAATACTCATACTTTACACTCTGAATTTGGTCTCAAATATAAATCTCCTCTGAGAAGAATTATACCTCCTCAGGGAAGTTGTTCATTATAGCGCTGTGCCAGGGTAGGTATAAGATAAGCTCTACCTGAGCATAAGAAAGTTCTGGAAAAAGTGGTGGATGCACGTGCATGTCTCAAGTAAACAGAAACAAGCTTGAAGGGCCTCTTACTAGCTAAATACAAAACAAAGGACTTCATCTTTCTAGATAGGATAGATAAATAAGATAAAGATAGATATAGAAAGAGAGATAAGACAGATGATTATATTGATCTTTAAGATAGATAGAAGGTAGATAAGATACATAATGATAGATGTAAACAAACTGATTAGATAGATCGATGATATAGAGTAGAATAGAATAGAGTAGGATGAATGGACAAACAGATAAGATGGATGATTAGATTGATAAATAATATAGAAGATAGATGATAAAATGATTTAGACAGATAGATTAGATAGATCATAGAATTGAATCGAATCAAATTGGCTGGGCATGGTGGCTCACACCTTTAATCCAAGCAGTTTGGGAGACCGATGAGGGTGGATCATGAGATCAGGAGATCTAGACCATCCTGGCCAACATAGTGAAACCCCATCTCTACTAAAATAGAAAATATAAGCCAGGCATGGTGGTGAGTGCCTGTAATCCCAGAAACTCTGGAGGATGAGTCAGGAGAATCGCTTGAACCCAGGAGGCAGAGGTTGCCATGAGCCAAGATCATGCCACTGCACTCCAACCTGGCAACAGAGCAAGAATTCTTCTCAGAAAAAAAGGAATGGAATAGAATAGAATAGAATAGAATAGAATAGAATAATCTGGAAGCCATCCTTCTCAGCAAACTAACACAGAAACAGAAAATCAAACTCATGCTCTCACTCATAAGTGGGAGTTGAACCATGAGAACACATGGACACAGGGAGGGGAACATCACACACCGGGGCCTGTCAGGGGCTGGGGGGCAAGGGCAGGGAGAGCATTAGGACAAATACCTGATGCATGCGAGGCTTAAACCTAGATGAAGGGTTGATTGGTGTCGCAAACCACCATGGCACATGTATACCTATGTAACAAACCTGCATGCTCTGCACATGTGTCCCAGAACTTAAAGTAAAATAAAAACAATATTTGGATGAATGGATGGATAGATAAGATAGATGATTAGATTGATAGATAAGAGAGTTAGAAGATAGATTTGAAAGATAAGATGGATAATAGATGATAGAAAGAAAGAAAAGAAAGGAAAGAAAGAAAGAAAGAAAGATAATAGGTAAAGAAGGGGGCACTTACTTCCAGCAGAATGCCAGAGACCTTCTGATAAAAGCGTAGATAGTGCTTGAGTTAGAAAAGTATTTTGCAGCCCTCAGAGTGTCATCGTGTCAGGCAACAATGATCAATGTATGTCAAATCCAGGGAGAATTTTAATAAAGAGTATGATATTTCCCTGGTCATAAGGTGTCTCCTCACAAATTTCTTATTCATCAGTAGAGGAATAGTGGTAATAAGAAGAGAAACTGGAGAACACCCTCCCTGACCAGGTTATCACAATTATCATCTTCCCTGAGGTCCAGATGAACGTCATATATGAAGGACACCACACAGCCTGTAGAGGGTTCCAGCCAGCAGGGCACACCCTGAATTACATCTTGAGGGAAATCAGACAAACCCCCAAAACAAGCGGGGTCATCTCAGTGCCTCGGCTATTTAAACCTTCCCATGTAGGCAACAGGAAAGACAAAGCCATGATAACTAAGAAAGCTCGGGGCATAAGGCATTCCTGCCATGCAGTCATTTGTTTCTCTCTTAAAAAGCCTGCTGGTAGGTCCTTGCAGAGAGACAGAATGCCGCCCGTTCTGGGTGATGTTACCAAACTTTCAGTTTACTTGCTTGTGTTTGAGGATGTTCTATTTCTTTTCCTGTATTTCTCTTGTGCTGGAGGATGTAATATCTTATCTAATGCGTACATCAATCTTGGAAGAAACTGCAGAATGTCTCTAGGATAACAAGTGAAATGTTAAAGACTGTGCAATGACTCTTCATCAGTCTGTGAAGCTAATAAAGGACCTGGAAGCTTTATTTTAAAACATCTACAGTGAACCGCATTCATTAAAATTTAAAATACACTTTAGCTTTCCAAGACTCAAACACATTGAATAAAGTCAAAGATGGTCTGTGTATAAAACGAAGAAATTAACAGCACTTAATAGAACACGCTAGATAATGAATTGATGATTCAAGGGAACTCCAGAGAGACTTCTCATTGGGGGTGGGGACGTTGGAAGGGAATTTGGAGAGAGTTTTGTACAATCGGGTGGAGATAAAGGGGATAAGTGGAAACATGAGAAAGGCAGGGTAAGGGGAGAGAAGCAGAAAGTGGAATGTGGAGAATCACAAAGCAAAAGTGCAAACACCATGCAGACAGCTGAAGGAACCACGTGGAGGCCAAGAACAAAATGCTGATGAAAACGAAGCCTGCCGCTAAGTGTGACACTTGCGGGCATACAGGCTCGCACTTAGTGACTACGATAAATCATTCAAATTCCTGCTCAGACGGAGGAGACACAGCGGTCCCTCCTAAAGGGGTAAGAGAAATTGGCAACACTAAGTTTCTGCCTAGAAGATCAAAATTCTTACCAAAGAAAGGAGGAGTGTGTGTGTGTGTGTGTTTATGTGTATGTGTGTGCTGGGGGGAGGGGTCCTAATTTCGTCTTTACTTTTCTCTGAGTTTTCTGAGAAGTTCACAGATTACTTTTGTCTCTGGTTCTCCCAGGATGGACTGTTTTTTTGTTTTTGTTTTTTGTTTTTTTTTTTTTTACAATATGCTAAATTCTTTAAAACACCAGTTATTTGAGGCGAGGGTATGGGTTCCCAATTGAGGCTGGTGTTAATACTTCCAGCCTCCTTGTGCTTGGTGGAGCTGTTAGCAGAAAGGTGATGGGTCCCTCTCATGCCTGAGCTTCTGCTTAACAATGCAGAGCTTTCCAGAACTCTCTCCAATAGTGATCATTGTAGGAATAAAGATGACAGGAACAGAGCACCCAGCCCCCCGCACCGGGCACACAGCACCAGTGAGAATTGTCCCAAAGCCACCTGAATATTGCGTTTGCTACTGCAGCATCCCTGAGCCTATTTGACTGACACAAGGTGAAAAGAAGCCAAATGTGCTCTGATTTTAAAAAGGAAGCAGCTTTCCAGGGAAGATAGCCAGGATGAGTCCCCAGACCACTACGGTTAAACCTGCATTTATTGATCACCAGTTGTGTGCTGTTAACTGTGCACTTTTCCTTAGCTTCCAAAACAGTTCCCAGGGAACAGTCTAAAAACACTTCCTTGCATGAAGCATTGAAGAGACTGCAGAGGACACTGTGGGGGCCCTGCCCCTGGGAGCCAGGGTCTAGCGGGGCCATTCTGCCTCCGCCCTCTGTGGGGCTTTGCCTGCTGAGGAGCCTCTAGCCCTAAAGGGAAGAGGGAGGCACAGGGTTTTAGCTGTTTTCAATCTGCCTCGTTACTCTCTTATAGGTAACCTCTGAGTCCTGGGCCCCTCCTGCGGTGCCGCCCGCCACGCTGCATCGCGTTCTGCTTATTCCCAGGCCTCCTCGCTACGGTCTCTCTGTGCTCCCTGAAGGCAAAGACTGTGTCTTGTTGGTCTCTGTGTCCTCAGAGGCTGGCTGATTGCAGGGGCTTCAGAAACACCTGTGGACCCCCAAGTCTTACAGCTCAACTTTGTCAATTTTATTTGTATTCCATGGCAAACAAAATGTATGTTTGCTAATTTTTATTTAAAAATCTCCATTTTCTTTCGGCTGGGAGTCCCCCTCTGGAGCTCTCCTATCCTATCTTTTTTGTGATTTTCTCTTTCCCATCCCTGGAGACACACACCCCATCCCACACTCCCCTCCCCGCTGCAGGCAGGTCTGGCTGGAGACGGTCCTTGGTGGGCTCTGTTGCCTCCAACCTGCCCACCTGCCCTTCGAAAGCCCAGGCTCATTCTGTGACTCAGGGGGGCTGTTTATTCACTGGCTCTGATGATAAAGCTGCGTGTGCAGCAAGTGCCAGGAGCTGATGGACGGGCAGTGGCCCAGGAAATGTGTCTCAGCTCATTCCTTCCCTCTCCACCTCCTTCTCGGGGATTCCTAGTCTCTCCCCTAAGACTGTCTTTTTTTCTCCTGATTTTGCTTGGTTTGAAGATTCTCTTTCCAACTCATGATTGCCAATTTAATTCCACCATTTTAGCTTCTAATTGGGGTGGAGGGTGAATTGGTCTCTTGTGCTCAGAATTGGAATTGGGATCTGCAAGCTGGGGTCCCTCAATCTCTTTATTAACTACAGCCAGCTCTTACAGCTCATCTGGGCACCATTAACGTCAGCCAGAATGTTTGCCTTTAGTTTAGGTGGGACCCTTGCAGGGGCCTGGGAAAACAGAAAGAGTAAAATGCAATTCATTGTCTCCCACGGGATCAATATGTAAGGAGAGGGTTAGAGGGAAGAGGGTACAATCAACCTGACTCGGGATGATCGTACAGTGATACGAAAGCTTCCAGGGCTCTCCTGGGGCATCCTCGGGCAGAGCGAAGCCCCACAGACAAGCAAGTGGGAGGCAAGCATAATGCAAAGCCCTACAGGTGTGTATGTCCAAGTGAACTTGACACAAAGTCTCACAGGTGTGCATTCAGGTTAGCATGATGCAAAGGTCCGCAGGTGTGCACATCCAGATGTGCTTGGTGCAAAGACCTGCAGGTATACACATCCAGGTAGGTGTGATGGGAGCATCAGGAGCCAGGCCTGGATGGGTAGGTGTGGATGAGGTGACCCAAGTGTCCTTCTAACGGAAAGCAAAGCCCGCTCTGCACATGATGTAGGGTGGGGGTTAAATAGAGCTAAGGCAGAATGCAGGTTGAGGTGATCCTTGGCGGGTGTGAAGAAGGAGGCAGAAGATGGTCATGAGGCGAGGTGAGTAAGGTGTGACGAGTGAGAGGACAAGGCGGATTCCGGAGATGGGTCTGGCTAGAACCAGCAGGACTCAGGGACAGAGTCTGTGTAGGAGATGAAGCCATGTACGAGGCAGTGGTGTCCCTGAGGCCAAAAATGGGGGCCTTGGGATGGAGCCTGGGACACAAGTCCTAGTCACGTGTGTTTATTATAAAGTGTAACTCAGCGGCTTGTGTCCAGGATGGAGTCGGTGCCCAGACCGGCCCCCACCCCTGCCATAAACAACTAGAAGCCTGATCAGAAGCCAGGAACCAGCAGTTTTCAGACACAAAGCAGTCAGCACAGGTCTGTGATTCTAGAGAGAAGGAAACGAACCAGTCTGGGACACCAGGAGGTCAGCAGGGGTCATTTGGTTTGGGTGGGGCCTTGCAGGGCCTGGGGAGCTGAGAGCTGCACAAACCCAGAGCTCCCTCAGGGCTGGGGATGGTCATGCTCAGAGCAGCAGGTGGAGATCAAGTCACACATGCCTCAGGACTGGGGGTGGTCACACTCAGAGCAGCAGGTGGAGATCAAGTCACACATGCCTCAGGGCCGGCGTTGGTCATGCTCAGAGCAGCAGGTGGAGATCAGGTCACACATGCCTCAGGGCTGGGGTCGGTCATGCTCAGAGCAGCAGGTGGAGATCAGGTCACACGTGGAGCCGGCTCAGGACCCCTGGACATGAGGCCCATGTCTGTGGAACAGCGTCCCTCGTGCCTATCTCCAAGGACAGCCTGGGGCTGGGAGGCCAGTGGAGATGGTCCCCCATGCACTGCTGTCGCATTAGGCAGCGTCCTCGGGGTCACCCACGTGCACACTCATCACTGGAGGACAAATTTGTGCAGAGGACGTTGGGTCACGTTGGGTCCCCCTGGGTGTCCAGTGCCAAGTTCTTTCTGGGGAAACAGATTTTCTTTGAAGGGGTAAAGCAGATTTTTTTTTTCTTCTTTTTGTAGAGCAACCTCTTTTCCTTCTTATAAGCATAGAGGACTTACCACCTTCCTGAAGTCATTCTATAGTGTAATGTGTGTATGGCTGTGTTCATGGGTTTGATCCTGTCTGTCCGTGTAATCGTAATTATGATAATAGTGGCGTAAGGCCCCTGGTGCCACAACCTTACGCCTGCTTCTATTTCCCCGCTCACACACCTCAGCCACACCGGCCCCTCCCTCGCATCCCTCAAACACGCCGTGGCATGCTCCCTGCTGCCTGGGGCCTCGTGCCTGCTACTCCCAGTGCCTGGAAAACACAGATATTCTTATAATTCCCTCCCCATCTCCTTCTCATCTTTAAACCATTTTACACTGAGCACGTCGGTGGCATTAGGCACATTCGCAATGTTGTGCAACCATCACACCTATCTAGCTCCAAAACATTCCATCACTCATCAGTAAAATCCACAGCTGTTATGCAGTCTCTCCATCCTCCCACCCCCAGCCCAGCATCCACCAACTGCATTCCCTCTGGATGGATGTGCCTACTCTGTATATTTCCTACACATAGAGTCATGGGATACAGGATCCTTCCTACCTGGCTTCTCTGACTCAGCGGAAGATTTTCCAGTTTCCTTCATGTTGTAGCCTGGGCCAGTGCTTCATTGTTTCTCATGGTGCCTCCCTTATGAAGCCAGCAGCCCCCTCCAGAAACTCTGGCCCTCACTACTCTCCCTTTCTCGCGTTATTTATTTCTCTGATGCTATCTGCTAATCCAATTATTTCACTACCTGCTTCTGAATCACTATCAGCTAATCTAATGGTTTCACTTATTTATCATGGTTAATGTTGGCTTTACCACTAGAATGCAAGCTTCATAGGAGCAAGAAACATTGCTCATTTAATTCCATGACTGTAGCCTCAGTGCCTCAGGCAGTGCTTGGTGCTCAGTGGGCACTCAATCAGTATTTGTTGAATGAATGAATGAATGAATGAATGATCAAAATATATTACTGGGCCTTGCCAAGTGGCTGGACTGATGTTATCCCTTGTAGCTGAGGAACCCTGGGATGCTAAGGTCACACAGGTAGCAGGAGGTAGACACAGATATGAACCCAGGAGGAAATGCTCTGAATACTTCTCTTGTCACTATGATGCTGCTGTGCCTCACTGCGCACTTGCATGTTCCTCTCTGTGCATCCAGGCATGCCTAATGCAAAGGCCCAGGTGTGCACATCCAGGTAAGCATGATGCAAAGGCCCACAGGTGTGCACGTGCAAGTGAGCATGATGCAAAGGCCCACAGCTGTGCACATCCAGGTGAGCATGATGCAAATGTACACAAGTGTGCACCTCCAGGTGAGCATGATGCAAAGGCACAGAGGTGTGCACATCCAGGTGAGCATGATGCAAAGGCCCACAGGTGTGCACGTCCAGGTGAGCATGATGCAAAGGCACACAGGTGTGCACATCCAGGTGAGCATGATGCAAAGGCACAGAGGTGTGCACATCCAGATGAGTATGATGCAAAGGCACCCAGGTGTGCATGTTTAGGTGAGTGTGATGGGAGCACCAGGAGTGGGCTTGACAGACATGGGAATGAGATGACCCGAGTGTCTTCCTAATGGAAAACAAACCCTACTCCATGGATGGCATGAGGTGGAGTGGGGGCTAAACAGAGCTGTGGCAGGATGCATGATGAGGTTGCAGCACAAATATGTATTGAGTGCTCCCGTGTGTGTGTGTGTGCATGTCTGTGTGTGTGTGTGTGTGTGTGTGTGTGTGTGTAGGTTTTCATGAGTTCTAAGCCTGCTTCTCTGCTTGAAGCTCTGTTCTGCCCATAAAAACCGCTCACTTCTTTGAAATCCTTCAGCTCTAATACTGGCCAGGTACTGTGGCCTCCACTTCTGTGTTGTCTTGAAGCAGTATTCATTGCCCATGCAGGTACCACTCTCGCTCAGCTGGACGGTTGGTTCCTTGGTGTAAGACAGTGAGCCTTTTATGCTGTCTTTTCTTCCCCAGAGGTATATGGGGATTGCTAGGAGATCACCCATGTTTTCAGATTGATTTCTGTGGATTTCATTTCCTCTTCTTCTTCTGGAAGTAGGACCTGGGGAAAACCACAAAACTCACTTGTGCAATTGTTAGAAACCTAAGAGTTTACAAAAGCCACCACAATGGAACATGGAGCCCCATCATCCCTAGAGCTGGCAGTCTTTGTTCTTTGTTTTCTTTTAATGCTGTGATCACACCTATTAGCACAGATGAGGGACTTTGTGGATGGGCAAATGCCCACCTCCTTCCTGAACAAGTCCCTCCCGTGCCTGGCTGGATCCAGGGAGCCCTCCTCAGGCTTTGTGTAATTGCTACTTTCCACGTGGCGGTGTCTATGTGGTCTCAACACAAGGAGAGCAGCTGGGAAGGCCGCCTCACCTTCAGATAGAGAAACCCTCTTCTTCACATGGGAAACCCCGAGGATGTCAATGCCCAAGTCACTCTGGTGCCCTGGGAGTGTGAGCTGCAGCCTCTCACAGTTATCCTGTCTGCTTGCCCGAGGTCTTGCTAACCAGGGCACATTTTTCTAAAGCTACTGAAAACAAATTTTATTATTATTAAGCCAAATACATCATCTCTCCTGCAGTTCAATGCATTTCATCCTTGACCAGCACTGCTTAGCCATTTGAGCGTCTGTGTCCATCCTGTTCTTAGTCCACAGCACAGAGTCAAAGGAGGAAAGAAAACTGAACCAATTCCAGCCACTGGGACCAGCATCAGCAGTGTGTGTCATTGGTTTGAAGAGAAACCACTTCTTTTTCTTTTCTTTTTTTTTTTAACTGCATTTTAGGTTTTGGGGTGTATGTGAAGAACATGCAAGATTGTTGCATAGGTGCATACATGGCAGTGTGATTTGCTGCCTTCCTCCCCTTCACCTGTATCTGACATTTCTCCCCATGCTATCTCTTCCCAACTCCCCACTCCCTGCTGTCCCTCCACTATTTCCCCCCAACAGACCCCAGTGTGTAGTGCTCCCCTCCCTGTGTCCATGTGTTCTCATTGTTCAACACCCGCCTATGAGTGAGAACATGTGGTGTTTGATTTTGTGTTCTTGTGTCAGTTTGCTGAGAATGATGGTTTCCAGGTTCATCCATGTCCCTATAAAGGACGCGAACTCATCGTTTTTGATGGCTGTATAATATTCCATGGTGTATATGTGCCACATTTTCCCTGTCCAGTCTATCATTGATGGGCATTTGGGTTGGTTCCAGGTCTTTGCTATTGTAAACTGTGCTGCAATGAACATTTGTGTGCATGTGTCCTTATAGTAGAACGATTTATAATCCTTTGGATATATACCCAGTAATGGGATTGCTGGGTCAAATGGAATTTCTATTTCTAGGTCTACTTCTTTTGAGGACCAGCTACACATACTGGTCACTCTCAAGGCGTTGACCAGGAAGGAGCTGGAAATTTACTCTCACCAAATCTAGTCTTAGCCATTTTCTGTATCTTTTAATTCTTTCTTTTCTAAAGATCCTTCAACATAAAAGTTTTGTGTTTCCTAAAAGTTTTTAAGGCTTTTAGAAATTCTGCTTCTTTCTTTAATTCTGTCTTCATAAAATGAATTTGTTCACACATCTTATAATTTTCATTAATTAAAGCAAAAAAAAAAAGAGAGAAGCAGCATAGGTCATTGCCCCCGAAGAATAATCTGAGTTATAAGACAGTTTATTGCAAAGAGCTTTCTGATGCATTTGAATAATAAAGATTTTCAGGAAGGTGACCTCAGTGAGAAACAATATCAAAGATAGACTGGAATACTCAGCAAGGAAGGCTCTGGCAGTACCCAGGAGAGCCAGAACTGGGAGGCTTGTGGACTGTCTTTAATAGGGGCTGTGAGTCCTCCCTGAATTCAGGGAGATGCATTTGGAGCCCGCGAGTCTGATGGGAATAGGAGCTCCTCTCAGTCAGGGTCAGACCCACACATGCTCACTGCGGCCAGGCTGATCACAGATAATGAGACTGGAGGGCTGGTGCCAGCCTGGGATGCCCACACCCCTCTAACCGGGAGATGCCCTCAGCTTCCGCTGATGGTTGCCACAGAAGGATGTAGGGCCAGGATCACACCGTCTTCTGCTGATTGTTTCAAGAGAAATCAGACATGTGGGTTTGAGGTAGAATCTCTCGATTTTTAAATGTTGACACTTTAGAAACACCATGCAGGGCAACAGAAAGCACATCTTCATTCCTGTTTGCAAACTTCATCCTAGAACTGGTTGTAAGCAGCCCTCTTCCATCATCTGCCAAAGGTGCTTTTGACTCTGTTGTTTTCTTCTCTCATGAACCTCAAATCTCATCCCAGTCCTTACATCCAGGGCATTTCCTCCCGGTGCTGCCAGGCCCACCTCACCTTCTTCCTTTGCATCCTGCTGCTGTCCTCACCTTGAGTCAGGAAAGCTGCTCCCTGCCTTCGTCCTCGACCTCGCTGTGCTGTTCCTCTTGCCCCTTATATGTCCTGCTCTTCTGTCTGCTGATACAAATCCCACCCACCCTTCAACTCCAGCCCAGTTCCAGCCTCTTCTGAAAAGTCCTCTTCCATTCAATTCTAAATTCATTTTGTCCTTATTATTTGCACAAGGTGACTTGATTGAAAATACACTGGTCTCATGTTCCCTTCACTGGTGTTTTACTGTGTACTTTTGTTTAGGAAACAGAAACCTAATTCAAAGGAATTAATCCATAAAGGAAAAAAAAACTCACAAAAAGAATTCAAGGGTTCATCTAACCTCAGGCATAGCTGGATCTAGGTGCTATAATAATCTCATTGGGAATCTGCTTCTCTGCCTTTGAGTTTTGTGTTGGCTTCGTTAATTTCCATGGGGGTAACAAGATGACTGTCAGGACCTCTAGGCTTTTGTCTTATCCATTCTGCAATCTTCAAAGAAAAGGAAACTTCTCTTTCCCAGTGATTTCAGGAAAGCCTCAGCTTAAATGTCATTGGCCCAGGCTTAGTCACGTGCCCATCCCTGAACCAATCACTAGGACCAGCAGAATGGAATGTCTTGATTGGCCTGGCTGGCTCACATGATGACCTCTGGAATCGCAGACCATGTCAGCTCCAGCTGAACCACAGGGACCAAAGTGTAGAATGAATAAGTTCCCAATGCAGAAGTTGACATGCTGCTGTAAGAAGAAAGGAAAAATAATGCTAAATTGGCTAAAAATAACCTAAATTTAAAAATTCCACCCTTTAGATTTTTCTAACCCCTTAAGTTTTATTTAGACTATTTAAATGGGGCTGTGTGTGTGTTTGTGTGTACGTATGTGTTATGTGTGTGTATATTTACATTTCCTTAAGTAGTTCTTCTTTATAAGGACCCTGTGCTGGGCTGTTGGGCACTGTGGTGAAAAAGACAGGTGCAGTTCTCATCCTCCTCATGGACATATTTGGTGTTGGAACTATAAAGAAAAGATTACCTAAATAATTAATTATGCCTTTCAGAGGTATTTTGAAGGAAAATACAGGAAATTTTAAGAGCACTAAACAGGGAGATAGGATGGTGAATAGGAGGCTAAGAATGCCTTTTTTGAAGAGGTTATGTGAGGATATCTGAGTAATAAGTAGCCAGCACCCAAGAGAAGAGTGAGTGAGGTGGGTGGTTGAACGCTCTATATGTGACCACTAAACTCTGAGTGGATGTTGGCATGTCTACCTGTGTGATAGAGACTTATCAATACTTTTCTATAGAAATACCTAAGGATGGTAATCACCAGTGCTATTTGGTGTCTTTTCCTTGGAAGAAAACTTGATTGATCCACTGCTCATACACTTCCGTTTACTTACTTATATTAGTGTGGTCAGATTACCACAGCAAAATACCACAGACTGGGTGGCCTAAATAACAGGAATTTCTTTTTCACAGCTCTAGAGACTGGGAAGTCTAAGATCAAGATGCTGTCAAGATGGGTTTTTTCTAAAGCCTCTTTTCTTGGCTTTAGGTGGTCACCATCTTGTGTCCTCACTTGGCCTTTCCTTGGTCCAGGCTCAGACAGGGAGGACTCTGATGTCTCTTTCTCTTCGTATAAGAGCATCGGTCTCTTTGGATTAGCGCCACATCCTTATCACCTCATTTCACCTTTATAACCTCTTCACAGGCCCTTTCTCCAGACAGAGGCACATTGGGGTTGAAGGCTTCAACATATAAGTTGAGGGAGGGAGGACAGAAGTATGCAGTCCATAGCAGTGCTGTGCAATCATGTCGGTTGTTTTTTTTTTTTCCAGTTGAGTCATGCACAAAACCTCATGCCTGAGACCCAAAGGTCCATGCTAATGAGTTGAATAGCTAAGTTTAGGGATGGAGCTTGGGACCCAAAAACCTAGAAAGCTAGCTGGTCCTCAGGCTCGTTGAAACTTCCAACTGCCTTAAAGATTACAGGGTAAGAATTTATCTTCCAAATATCAAGTACACTAAAAAGCAATTGAACTACTTCTGAGCTAAATGAAGCTTCTACTTGATACTTCTAATCCTCTCCTGACCCCGACTACTTTACTCAAATCCTACTTGTGAAGCAAATGGGTTTTTATTAGTGGCAGGATATTTTAAAAGTGCAATGTTCATAGTCCTCCATTAGCCGACCATCCCTTGAGACTGGGTAGGAATTCATATCGTGGTCTGAATTGCTGCATCCTTTTACTGCCTCAATCGAAACGGATGGCAGTAGGGGTGTGCTCACGGTGTGGTGTGCATTTCTTCTCCCTAAGCATGCCATTCGTTGTTTACAGATTTCCCCCTCTTTGTGTTGATAACATCTTACATTTTTCATTTATAAAATCAATTTTATTTCTGTTGTATACTTTCTATTTAGGATTGTGATTGCCTGGACTGACTGTCTTTGGGACTCCATGACTGCACATTTGGAGAGAGATTAACAAAAGGAATATACAGCCACTCATCACAGAGTCCTTGGGATCTCAGCAATCCCTGGTTTGACAGGAAGCTCTGGAGTCATGACCCGCTTCAAGCTTCTCGTTGCTGGGAGGAATAGAATTACACAGTAGGTGAGTGAAAGGCAATTTATTCCTTTTATCCTTGTTCTAGGAAAGGCTCTGTTAATATCCATCCATTTAAAAGGTTGCCCCAAAGCTAATGGTAAGTAATATTAACCTGATAGCAACTAAAATCCTTCCCAGCCAGGAGTCGCATCTGCTTGGAGCAGGACATCATTGAGCCTTGGGCTGCTGTGAGACGAGAGATGACTGAACTCTGTGGGCTTTTCTCTGACTCGCTCTAGAATGCCACATGTCTGCTTGGAACAGGCCACCTCCCTCTTGAGCTTTTGGATTGGGAGATGGGCAGGAAGTAGCCAGGCTCTCTCTGGGTGTGTCCATAACTGGTTTAAATGTTTCATGGCTTGAAACTGCTCTAGATCCTCTCTGATACAGACTGTGGCTTGTCACTGCCCCAAGGGAAGTCTATGCTTTTTAGCAAAGGTCCTTCCATGGGCACGTGGGCTCCTTAGGGTCAGGGCGGCGTCGCCCTGGTGTACACACATCTACCGTGGGGCCTGGCCCTGAGCAGGTGCTCAGTGACTGTTGAAGTGGTGACTTTCTGGTTTTCGTGATTCAGTACAACCTCAGCATACATCCGCACCGCTTGTGTGGCCTGGGGTGCACCAGGCAGCTTTGCACTTTGCACAGGTGTTGCACTGTAATTGCTTTTAGTTACTCAGTCGCCCGGAGCGTGAGTTTTGGAATTGATATCCAGACAAGGCTGTAAGAATATTAACCCAATTCCCAAATTAATAATCAGCCTTAATAATTAATTAAGCCAGAGAGGCTCTGTCTTAATATAGCGATTTTGTTATGGAAAAGAGTGGTGATATTTCTATAACGCAGTATCTCATTTATGGAAATTTGATATTGTTTACTGACGATCCTAGGTAGTGTCCTTTGGTGTGAAATTATTTTCTAATTTACTAATGTCATTGGCAAAAAAAAAAAGATTATTTCTTTTTTCTTTTTTTAGACAGGGTTTTACTCTTTTGTCCAGCTAGAGTGCAGTGGTGCAATTATGGCTTACCACAGCCTCAACCTCCCAGGCTCAGAGAATCCTCCTACCTCAGCCTCCCAAATAGCTGGGACCACAGGAACACACTATCATACCTGTCTAGTTTTTGTATTTTTTTGTAGAGATGAAGTTTCACCATGTTGCCCAGGCTGGAAACACTCTTCTGGACATCACATATTTGTCCATATATGCATATATATATATATTTGGCACACATATATATGTATACATATATATATTTTATCATATATATATATATATATATATATATATATATGCCAACATGTGAATGGGTTTCAAAACTTGGCTGTGAGAAACATATTATCTTTGCCACCCTGTGTGTCTCCAAATCATCCAGGTTGGGTTAAACCCAGCATCAAGAACCCCAAGTGTCAGGAGTCTCTCCCACTGGAGAGACTAAACTCAGGGTTTAGCTCAGAGGCTAAACACACCAGCAGCCAGTGGTCGAGTCCCAGCTCTGACACTAGGTAGCCAAGTGGCCTTGGACAAATTATTTGACATTTCCAGATCTTGGTGTAATAATCTGTAAAACAAGTGGGTTCCTTTTTGATTTCAAATATTACTTGAGTGCCTCCTGTTTGCTAGGGACTGTTGAAGCTAATAGGAATACAGTCAGAAATAGAATTGGACATGATTCTTAATCGGCAAGAGTTCCTATTCTAGTAGAGAAGGCAGACAGTAGGCACATACATGAATAAAATAAGGTAATTTAACTGAGTGAAATGTTAGGATGCAAATAAAAACGCAATTGAGACAGTTGGTGTGGCGTGTGCATGGTGCCCCTGCCCAAGGGAGAGGCATCGGGGAAAGTCTCTCTGAGGATGGTACATTTCGGTGGAAACTGAATGAAAAGAAACAGCGAGATCCACAAGCTTTGGAGGAGTGCTTGGCAGGCAGCGGGAAGAGCAAATACCCAGCTATACTGCAAATGGAACTTCTCCAAGCCACTAATTCTTTTTTTTTTTTTTTTTTTTTTGGAGACGGAGTTTCGCTCTTGTTACCCAGGCTGGAGTGCAATGGCGCGATCTCGGCTCACCGCAACCTCCGCCTCCTGGGTTCAGGCAATTCTCCTGCCTCAGCCTCCTGAGTAGCTGGGATTACAGGCACACGCCACCATGCCCAGCTAATTTTTTGTATTTTTAGTAGAGACGGGGTTTCACCATGTTGACCAGGATGGTCTCGATCTCTTGACCTCGTGATCCACCCGCCTCGGCTTCCCAAAGTGCTGGGATTACAGGCGTGAGCCACCGCGCCCGGCTCCCTCCAGCACTAATTCTAATAACCGACAACAGTCCCATCTGTTATCAATAACAGGCCTGTTAACTCTCCTGCATTTTTTTTCTACTAGTTTCCAATTAAAAGCTCCACCTGCTATTCACTTAAAATGTTGGGAAGAAAATTAAAATTGACGAGAACAGAAATGAGTAAGTATGTATGAGTGTGTATGTGTGGTTATGTGTGAGCTGGTGTAAGTTTTGAGGGGAGCGTGAGCAGGTTTATAGAGGTAAAGAGAACTAGAATATGACTCTGGAAAGGGTATGGCTTCTCCAATATACGAGACCTGTTTGTCTTAAAAAAAATATTTCGGCAACAAGGAGCAGGTAAAGAGCGCATGGGTGCAAAATAAGCTGTGATGCCTGCTTTACTGTAGTGTATGATTGTATTGTATGATATTATTAGTGTCTTATTCTATTAATGTATTAGAGTGTTAGTACATTATTGTTTTGTGCATTGGTTACAAGTAAAGATTGTGTGGTATTAGAAGGTTAGGGATTAGATCTTGTCCCTGTCATTTGCTGGCAGGGTGATCTTGGGTGAGTTGAAATAGTTTCACCAAGAAACATATTTTTCCATTGTAATTAGTACAGGGTGATTAGTCTTATGTCACTCTCCTTCTGAATTCATAATTTCTAGCCTGAAGGAATATGAGCTATATGCACCTTTCAATATGCATTGAAATACTCCTGAAATCCCACAGGAGTATTATTTTTACTTTGAATAATAATGCCATTGAAATGTGAAACTTCCAGTGTTGCAAAAACCCCTTCAATTGTTCTATTTTTCTGTGTCAGACCAGTGGTACATTTAGGTTGGTGGATGGAATTATTTTGTCTCATGTGATTTGATAGTTGCATTGATTATAAGGTTATTTGTTGTTTTGCTTGTTTGTTTCTTGTTTGGCTTTAAAGATACGTCATTCTCCCAGCAGAAGTTATCAGGATTTTCGAGGGAAAGGAAAGCCAATGATCTAAAGACCCTCAAGAATTAAAGCAATCCTGAGTAGCCTTGTTCTCTCTCCCTTTGGCGTGGCTGCAGATAGGTTTTTAATTCAGTTTAAATTTGTATTTGGTGTTGAAACCTCAGGAAGCCTAAATTCCATTACCTAAGGATGATGAGGAAACTAGGTTTTTGTCTTCTTGGGACTAGAAAGCCTTAGTCTATTTGTTAGAGGAGGTAATTAGTCAGACATGGGTGGGGATGGGGGGCACTGCTACCCCCAGGAATGTCAGGAGACCATTAGGCGATGCCCAGGCAGTTGTTACACCTGTCTCCAAAATAATAATTGGTTACAGCTGGCTCCAGGGAAAGGCAATCTTCCAATAGATGAAACACACGGTACCATGATCAGCAGCTTCCCAGTGAGATCTCAGGAGTTGGATGAGTGAGCTCGAGCATGTGCATGAGTAGGCAAAATGGTGACATTTAACTGGTCTATGACCTTCCCTTAGGGACACTGATAAGGGAAAAACGCCTAAAATAAGCATGTGCACAACTTCCAAAAAGACACTGCTCAGGCGGCCCCTCTGGCAAGCCTCTGTGCATGGGACGGTGCTTAGAGGGACAGTGTAACCGCCCAACCATCACCTGGTGGGCGCCTGACATTCCTGTGGGTGGTGGCCCCTCCTTTCCCCTGCTTATGTCTGACTAGCTTCCTGCTGTAACCAACAGTATCACAGACCTGTTAACTCTCGTGCAACAGACTAAGGCATTCCAGTCCCAAGGGAAGAATCAGGGGAAAGAGACAGAGACCCCAGAAGCATGCCAACGCAAAAAGCCCCAAGCCGAAGGTCAAACGGTGCACTGGATTTTGCAAGTCGCCCACTTGACCCTCTTCCAAGTGTGCTTTACTCCTTTTCATCCCTGCTCTAAAGCTTTTTAATAAACTTCCACTCCTGCTCTAAAGCTTGCCTCTGTCTCTCACTCTGCCTTATGCCCCTCGGGCAGATTCTTTCTTTATTCTGCAAGAATTGAGGTTGCTGCGGAGCCGTATGGATTTGCGGCCGCTAACACACCTTGGTGCTGCGAGACTCAGCTATGTTCCCTAGAGCTAACATGTTCTCCACCTTTTACTTTTAAATACTCTTTTAGCATATGTGTTATGATGCTGTTATTCAATAATCTTGATGGATTGCAGGTTTCTTACAACAGGTACATCACCCTTCACAGAAAATGGAAAAGATTCAAAAATGAATGCTGTCTTTGATCGTGGAGAGGAGAGAAGTAGGATTCTAGGCCACTGGGCAAAGCACAGAATGGCTGGTCACAAAGGAATTCACAGGGATATTTAAACCATTGGACTCTCATTAGCCCAGGTCATTAACGAGAGACAGTATTGCAATTCTCAAATCCGAGGCATTGTACAGAATCTAATGAGACATGGATGGATTTCCTAGGGCGGCTTCCTCCAAAGTGTGACTCAGGGGACTGAGCCCTCCTGTCTGAGGCTGTAACGTCCAGAATCTATGCTTGCCAGCATGCCATCTTGAAGGTGTTACAAAAAGGCTGGAAGATTTCACAGAATTTTTTCAAGCCTGGAAGTAGCTTATATTAACTTTACCCACATTTAACTAGTCAGTAGACAGACTCATGGCTTCAATGTAACTTTGAAGGGTTCTAGGGAAAATGGTCTTCCTATGGCCTAGGAAGAATAACGTACAGTATTGTCTTGGCATGCTTGCCAACAACTGTTGCCATTTTTGTCTCAGGCTTCGATTTTGTTCTTGCTGCGTTCTCATTAAGTGCTTCTTTTCTGTCTCCCAATATTTTTTTAAGCCAAACTCAAGTTTTTCTCTGCATATCCATTGAGCTTGAGTTCATAACTTTAATGTGCCTCATTTGATCTGGTGTTCTCCTGTATTGTGTTTGAACCATTTTTTTATAACTCATTTTCTTTTCTTCCATTGTTAACTCCTTAACATGCTCCCAAAGTGGTTTGCTTGGATAAGTTTTTCATTTGTCCACAAGTGACTGATCAGTGCTTAAAGAGTAAGGACAGTCTCTATTTAAGCTTCTAATTTATGAAAAAAAAAACCCTACTCAATACACAGGAATAAAAGGAAGCTTTATTAATTTAAGGCAATACCTACTAGAAACATAATATGATCACTATACCTAATAAAAAAACAAAGTTAGAAGCAAGACAAGAAAACCCATTCATATCTCTACTCTGCCATTTCACTGAATATCTAGTCAAAGAAATAATGCGTGGAAATGAACTGAGTTTTATAATCTAGGTACCATTTGCTTTTGCTCCCTAACAAACCACCCCAAACATAGATGCCTAGAGGAACAAATGTCTATTCGACATGTAACGTGTGGCTCTGCAATTTTGGCTGGACTCAGTTGGACTTTCCCTTTGCTGGACGCAGCTGCACTCGCCCATGCCACAGCCTGGCCCGCTGCTTGGCAGTTGATTGATTTTTCCTTTAAGCTGTTAAGTTTTTGGATGGTTGAGTAAGGAACAAAACCTAACTAATAGAGATTCCAGGAACAAAGAGTAAATGGGCATTATTTGCAGATGATATTCTAGTCTACCATAAAAATCTCATATTAGGATCAGACAGAATTGAAGAAATGCAGCTGTATCACACTCAAGAAAGGATTTTTGTTTATGCCCATCAGTAAGTGTATGTCACTTGTTGGTGCTGAGAGCCTTTTCCCCAATATCATATGTTTGTGACTGTCAGTACCATTTGTACCTCCCATCCCTGTGATTTTCTTTCCATTCACCTAAATAAATTTTCTCTTACCATAATCTGAGATAACCAAGTGATAAATTCAGGAAAGTGAGAGATAGTTAAATCTTCACAAAACCTGAGAATTCATATAGTTGGCACCCTGGCTAAGAAAGGTTAAGTGACTAAGCGAAAATCACAGAGATAATAAATAGCAAACATATATGTTATTGCTACAAATATTGTACTTCAGTGTCAGAAACTGAGCTCAATGCTTCTGATATACCATGTGCAGTATTTCCTGACTTGTTTCCATTCAAAGGCAGAGGGAGCAGTCAAAATATTCTTAGAAGGAGGAGCACTGATGTGTGTAGTAAGTCAATTCTGGCACCTTCTTATGGGAGAATCCACCAATACATTTTCATGCTCTTTCAGTAATTAGTTATGCTAAATGTTGTATGCAACTCAGAAAGTCTTAAAAACAGCACTGATCGTATATTGTTGTGATTTGTAGGACACTCTTCAAGATATAAGACCGTATTGTTGTAATGGACTGAGCATAGAAAATTATCACCAAGACAAAAGTATGCCAAATTGCAGGGACTTTATTGCCGGCGACCACGGAGGACTCACATCTCTCAAACCCACGGCCCCAAGCTCAGGGGGAGCACGGTTTTTAAACTGAAAAACCACATCCTGGTTTTAGCACCAAGGGGGTGAGGGGATGCAAGACAAGCAACTTTACAGCAAGCTAGCTGTTATTATTTACAGAAGCCAAGGTCAGCAGTTATTGCAAGAAAAACAGGGCAGCAGTTACAACTCATTTTTGGAGACACAACTTTATCTTATAAAATGGCGTTGCTCAGGTTCTGGCTCTAGGCCAGCTATAGCACAGTATTGAAAAAATAATCAGTATGTGCTAAGGAAAGCGACTATTCACATGCAAAAGAATGTAATTGAACTGCTACCCCACACCAAATACAATAATTAACTCAAAACTCATCAGCAATATAAATATAAGAGCTAAAACTGTACAACTCTTAGAAGAAAATATGGAGGTAAATATTTATGAATTAGATTTAGAAATGAATTCTTGAATATGACACCAAAAACACAAGCAGTAACAGGAAATTAGATGTTAGATTTTACTAAATTTTAAAACTTTTCTGCATCAATGTACAGTATCAAAAAATTGAAAAGGCAACCTACAGAATAGAAGAAAATATTTTCAAATCACACATTGGATAAGGGTTCATAATCCATAATATATAAAGGACTCTAGCAATTCAACAACCATAACAAAAGACAAATAATCCAATTTCAAAAATACGTGTAAAGGACTTGAATTGACATTCATCCAAAGATACACAAGTGGCCAAGAAGCACATGAAAAAGATATTTACAATCATTAGTCAGTAGGAAAATGCAAACCAAAACCACAATGAGATACCATTTTACACCCACTATGATGGTTATAATAAAAATAAGGAAAATAATTACAGGATGTGAAAAAATAATATTCTTTATATATAGCAAATGGGACTGTAAAAATGCAGGCAATGTGGAAATCATTTTGATGCTTTCTCAAAAATTTAAGCATAAAATTATTGTATGACCCACAACTCCAGTTCTAGGTATATATGCAAAATAATTGAAAACAAGTTCAGAACCGAACACCCATGCATAAATAGTCATAGCAGCACTATTTGTAGTAGCTACTATGGAAACAACCTGAATGCATATCAACCAACGAATGGAAAAATGCAATATGGTGTATCATGCAATGTAATCCTATTTAACTACAAAGATAAATGGATACTGTACATGCAACAATGTGGTTCAACCTTGGAAACGCTATGCTATGTAGAAGAGGACACAGAAGGTCACATATTTTATGACTGATTTTATATGAAATATCCAGAATAGGTAAATCCATAGAGACAGTAATTGGTGGTTGCTAGCAGTTCCAAGAAGAGAAGAATGGGGAGTTATCACTTAGTGGGCATGAAGTTTTCTTCTGCGGGTGATGACAACGTTTTGAAGCTAGATAAAGGTGGGTTGTAAAACAATCAGAATGAACTAAATGCCACCAAAAAGTTAATATTATGTATGTGCTTTCCACCTTAATTTTTTTAAAAAGAAAGAAAGCATAGATGAAAAATCTCCATAAGCTTGGATTAGGTAATTATTTATTAGCTATGACAACAAACACTCAAACAACAAAACAAAAGACTAAATAAACTGGATGTCATCAAATTCAAAATTCTATGCTTAAAAAAGACATCATCAGAACTGAAAAGAAATCAGGTGGGATTTGTCTTTGTGTGCCTGGCTTGTTTCACTTAGTATAATGTCCTCTAGGTTGGTCAATCTTGTTAAAAATAATAGAACTTCCTTTAAAAAATACTAAATCCTATTTCATTGTGTAAATACCACACTGTCTTTATCCATTCATTCACTGATGCACACTTAGGCACTTAGGTTGATTCCAAATCTCACTAATATGTGGAATCTAAAAATTGCGAGTAGCATGGTGGTCACCAGGGGCTGGGATGAGGAGTTGGGAAGATGTTGGTCAAAGGGTAAAAAAAAATTCAGGTAAACAGGAGTGGTGTGTTCAAGAGATCTATTGTACAACATGGTGACTACAGTTAATAACGATGTATTAGTGAAAATCGCTAAGAGAGTAGATTTTGCCCTTGCTGTCTCCCTAGTCTGGAGCATTGATTCTTGTCCTCTTTTGATGTTACTTCCTCAGAGACATTTTCTTTCATTACTCAGCTTAAATTATCACTCTCACCATCACTTTACCTCATTTTACCTTCATCTCTGCATAGGTCCGCAGCAGTCACCACAGGCTGGTTTACTCTGTGATGGCAAACGCCCCAGTGGATTTAAAGAACGGAGATTTTTCTCTTGCTATGGGTCTGCTGAGGCCAGTGGAACGTCTCTCTCCATTGTGGCAGCTCAGATGGCTGAAAGAGCAGGGTTAGCCCCTTCATGAACCGGACTGGAACTAAGGCAGAGAGAGCCTTGAGAAGTTTTGTGCTGGCAATAAAATGCTCTTGCCTGGAAGGGAGACACAAAACTCTGGCTCATAATGTATTGGTCAGAACTCATCATTTTTCTCCACCCCAACCACACGTGGACCAAGAGTTCAATCTTAGCCTTTGGGAAGTTGGACAACCCCAAATTTAGGAGAAAGCATGAATGGTTACGACATCCACTGTTTAATAACAGCCTCATTTATTTTTTGTGTGCCATCTCCTCTCACTAGAAAATAAGCTCCAGGAGACGAGAAATCATCTAATTTGCCTATCACTGTCTCTGCACTGCTGAGACCAGAGCTTGTCCTGCAGTAACATCAAGGAAACTATGTATTGAACATTTTAATGAATGAGTTATATCCAAACACGGAACCCCAATGAAGACTGTACATTTACAGTATTTTGAAGAATTCGAGACTGTAGGTTATTGTGTTTCTAGTTTTTCCTTATATCTTCATTGATGTATTAAACTGCATTTTATGGAGATTCTTAACTTTGAATGCTCTGTTTCTCTCAGGAGTTCATACTTATCGACCACAAGGTTCAGAAAATCCAGTCTTCACACTCCCAGCATCTCTCATTAGGATGAGTAAGTCGACCTGGATCAAAGAGAAGGAACATATCACCTTAGGGCTAAACAGAGTTTTCAAAGGAACTGGTTTTGCAGACCCTGATCTTGCAGGTTGAGAGCTGAAGTCACAATCTCCAGCCTTTGTTTGGACACTGAAAGCCCCACCAGGCTATGCTTTGTTCCCAGCGTGGTTCTGAGTCTCCTTAGTGGCCATGGGGGTGGGGAGGATGATAATGATGTCAAAGGTCAGTCTCTCAGAATGTCCAGCACATCACCCCAGAGCCCTTCATTAGTGCATGCTGGGACGAACCAAGCTGGCTTAGATTTCACCTTTCCTTCTATCCTTATAGGTCAATTAGTAGTTTTTATCCTCCAGGGGACTGGCCTGGTGCTTACTGCATCCAGACGTCATCATTACTCAGACTTCATTTTCATTCCCACAGAACACTCACGATTTCATTTCTTACACTGAGGTTTCCCAGTTCAGTTGAAGCGACCAGAGGCTTGGGCAAATTCACAGGTACTAGCACCTGAACTCCACATGAATCTGTCTTCCCTTTCCTGGAACCCAGAGAAATGGCCACTCCAGTAACGCACATCACACTCATTTCCTATACTGGGTCGTCTTGTTTTTGTATTCTCCCATTGGACTTAATTCACGTTTTGCAATAAAAAGCATATTTTTTTAAATATGATTTTCCACTTTTTCATACACAAATCTGGCTCGTACTTGCTCAGTGAGACAAAATAAATTCATAATCAGCAGGCTATAGATAAGAGCACGTTTCTATGAAAAGAACTTCGGGAGTGCTTGAGTGGATATAATTAACAAAGAAGTTAGAAAGTCACATGTACTCAATCCTTTTAACTGTGGTTGTCTTAAGACTTAGTTACTTTACAGTAATTGGCCTATAAGAAAGCTTGTGAGGCTGCTGTAATTAATACAATGGGCCAAGTAGGGGCTGCAATGAAATCACAGAGTTTTAATTTATTTGACTCAGAGAAATGCACGTTTCATGAAGGAGAGCTTTTCACTTGGGCATATTTATACACCTTGGGATTTCAGGTACCTGCACACTTTTTTTTGTCCATTGAATTTCTACCCACTTGAAAAGTATTGAACAAACATCAGATAAATTGACAGTTATGAAAAATCCATTTGACCCAGCAATCCCATTTCTGGGCATATATCCAAAGGATTATAAATCGTTCTACTATAAGGACACATGCACATGAATGTTCATTGCAGCACAGTTTACAATAGCAAAGACCTGGAACCAGCCCAAATGCCCATCGATGATAGACTGGACAGGAAAAATGTGGCACATATACACCATGGAATATTATGCAGCCATTAAAAACGAGGAGTTCACATCCTTCGTAGGGACATGGATGAACCTGGAAAACATCATTCTCAGCAAACTGACACAAGAACACAAAATCAAACACCACATGTTCTCACTCATAGGCAGGTGTTGAACAAGGAGAACACATGGACACAGGGAGGGAAGCACTATACACGGGGGTCTGTTGGGGGGGAGGGGGGATAGCGGGGGGGTAGGGAGTTGGGGAGGGATAGCATGGGGAGAAATGCCAGATATAGGTGAAGGGGAGGGAGGCAGCAAATCATACTGCCACGTATGCACCTATGCAACAACCTTGCATGTTTTTCACATGTACCCCAAAACCTAAAATGCAATAAAAAAAAAAAAGAAAATGCCATAACTGTCAGTGTTACGTTTATCAGATAAACATCTGATTTTTAATTGAAATGTCATTTAGCATATCAATGTGCTTTTGGGCTTCTCTTAACAATTCTACTAAATATGAGGATTTATGAGAATGAAGGTCCTGTTTGGGGTCATCTTAGAATGTCTCAGAGTACTTTCACATGTTAGGTGTTGAAAGAAAGTGGATTGAACTGTTTTTTTCCTATGGATAATTTGTGAGTTTTTTTTTTTTCTTGGCCGATGTTTTCTTCTATCTCTGCTAATCTTGCTTTTATGTTTTCTTTGCTTCTGCGGTGTTAAGATAATTATGTGTGACATTCTGTTTTGTTTTGAAGTTCCATGATCATTAGCGATGACTGACTCAAAGGCAGGTGCCTTTGCTGGAGAAAACAGATAGTTACGGCCATTTTAAATCTTCTAGAAAAAGTTGTTTTCATCCTCCTTAGGTATCACGGAGTCCATAATAGCAGCAGCTGCCTTCAAGACTCTGGTGAGGCCGCTTCTGCCAAAGGCTGAGTGAATCTTTTCAGATTAATGCTTCCAAGTAGAAACTACATATAAAACAACGGCAACTGACGGAAGGCAGTGGAGTGTGCACAAAAGATGGAAATCAGCACTTGGAATTACAAAGAAATTTGAATAAACAACAGAAAACCTTGAAAACAGTAAAACTTGCAGAATTATACAAGCTGTTTTCAAAGCTCACAATAAAATGGCAGTAATCAAAATAGTGTGGTTTTGGCATAAGCATACACAAACAGAGCCGGGCACAGTGGCTCACGTCTGTAATCCCAGCACTTTGGGAAGCCGAGGTGGACAGATCACCTGAGGTGAGGGTTTCAGACCAGCCTGGCAAACATGGTGAAACCCAGTCTCTACTAAAAATACAAAAATCAGCCAGGTGTGGTGGTGCACGCATGTAATCCCGGCTACCCAGGAGGCTGAGGCAGGAGAATTGCTTGAACCTGGAAGGCGGAGATTGCTGTGAGCCAAGATTGTGCCACTGCACTCCAGCCTGGGCAACAAAGTGAGACTCTGTCACAGAAAAAAAGCAACAAAAAAAGGATATACAAATAGATCAATGGAACATAATTAAGAGTCTAGAAATATATACACATATATATATATTATATATGTATGTGCTTTCCACCTTAATTTGATCATATATATATATGTGTGTGTATATATATATGATCAACTGATTTTCAAAGTCGTGACAAGCTAAAGAGGAAGAAAAGATACCTGCAAAGTCTAGATCTGATAAAAGATATATATGCAGAGTGTATAGTCCAATGATAGGAAGTACTTATAATACAATGATAAGGATTTTAAAAGTGATAAAAATATTAGAACAGACACTATAGCAAATAAAATACATGCATAATTCATAAGTCCATGAAAGGATGGCCAATATAATTGATCAGTAGAGAAATGAATTAAAACCACAATGAGAAGCCAGGTGCAATGGCTCATGCCTGTAATCCCAGCACTCTGGGAGGCCAAGGTGGGTAGATCACGAGGTCAGGCATTCGAGACCAGCCTAGGCAACATAGTGAAGCCCCGTCTCTACTAAAAATGTGAAGAAATAGCCAGGCATAGTGGCGAGCACCTGTAATCCCAGCTCCTCAGGAGGCTGAGGCAGGAGAATCACTTGAACCCAGGAGGCGAAGGTTGCAGTGAGCCGAGATTTCTCCGTTGCACTCCAGCCTGAGTCACGGTGCAAGACTCCATCTCAAAAACTAAACAAAACAAAACAAAAAAATTCACAGTGAGATACTGCTTCACATCCAGGATTTGGGAGCAATGAGACTCCTTATGTGTTGCTTATGAATGCAAAATTATTGAAAAGCACTTTAAAAACATTTGGGCAGTTTCTTACACAGTTGAACATGCCCTTACAACAGGACCCGAACATTTTATTCATAGCTGGTAAAGCAAACTAAATACGGCCTGAGGAAGACTCTATACTTGTGTATTTGAGTCCTTGTGGATGAACTGCAGCCTAACTTTATAGGTAGACAAGATTGAACAATTAACGTAGCAGTATGAGCCTGTAACAGTTGTTGAGTCTTGGCCAATCCCAGCAGCCATACTTCAACCAGTTATACACTGATAAGTGTTCACACTGTGTTCAAATAAGACAAACGCCGAGCTGTCACCAATCCAGCTGTTTGGCTCCTCACTTCCAATTTCTGTACATCACTTTACTTTTTTTCTTTTTTTGTCTATAATTGTGTTCTGACCATGAGGCACCCCTGGAATCTCTCCAAATCTGCTGTGATTCTGGGGCTGCCTAATTTCTGAATCGTTCTTTGCTCAATTAAACATGTTTAAATTTAGTTTGGCTAAAGTTTTCCTTTTAACATAGGTGTTAACTAAAAACATATGCTAACACTATGTTCACACAAAGACTTGAACATAAATGTTATCGCAGGCTTATTCACAATAGCCCCAAACTAGAAAAAACCCAAATGTCTATAAACTGAAAAGTAGATAAACAGATTGTGATTTATCCACACAATGGAATACCAGTCAACGCTACAAAGGAATATATAATAGATGAAATAGATTCGTGAATGAATTTCAAAAGAATTATGCTAATTGAAAATGCCAAACCAGTGACTACACGCTTTATGATCTCATTTATGTACAATTCTTGAAATGGCAAAACTGTGAGAGAAAGCATATTAGCGACTGTTAGGGTTGGGGGGGATGGAGAGGAAATTGAGTACAATGGAGCCGAGGAGAAGGTTTTGGAGTAATGGGAAAATTCTATATCTTGATGATGATGGCTGTTACATGACTGTATGTATTTGTCAACCCTCATCAGAATGTGTAGGTAAAATTGGTGAATTTCATTGTACATAGACTTTAGCTCATATGGCCGATTAAAAACAATAAATTTCAGTGTGACTAAAATAATTAACTTTGCACAGAATAAGTGTTACATTCAGTCACTCTTGGCACAGACTCTGGAAACAGACACGTAGTGAATCCTGGTGCTCTTCTTGGCACCTGTGTGACCCGCTTCTGCCAGAGCCTCCTTGTACTTTAGTCAGGAATGCTGTTCACCACTCACCTTCTAGGCATGCGAGGAATTGCCCTCGCTGGCCCTGGGGTCAGATGGAAGCATGGGACTGGTTACAACATCATTTCCAGGCCAATCATTCCATTGTCATGGGAGAAAACAACCAAAGCTCTCATACCACGAAGATCACATGTCCCACATGCAAAACCGGGTCCATAAGGCGCAGCATTTATGTAAGGGCATGCAAAGCCTCACACTTGTCAATGTTTGTAGAAGCGTCAAATGAGTAACTCCGAGGCTAATAAGAAAACCGATAACACCTTTGGCTGAGGATTTGAGAGGCATTAACGGAAGAATCAGTTTTCAGTTATCCTTTACGATTTTTAATTTTGAATCATGGGAATAGATTATTTATTCAAAAAAATTGACATTGCATTATACAAATCAAAATATACATTTTCCAGCCTCACACTCAGGCAAGCATGCAAACGCATGACCTTCCAAAATCTTTGCCCAGAGCCCATCAAAGAGTAAACAAGATACAACAGCCCTTCCACTGTGTATATCACCAGCAAACACTGCATTATTTTTTAAATCACCCAAACCAAGATTTTTTTCGAGTTTATGGAGACTTAAATACAAATGAATTCATTAAGTCATTTTGCATTTTATCAAGGATCATATTAAGAAACAAAAAGACGGATAATTCCTAAAAGCGGCATTTAGGAAGTTAGTTTAAGATGCTTTTGGAACCATCATTTCCTGGAAGGGCTTGGGATATTGGCAGAAAGAATCAGGCAAAGAAAAAAATAATTACAACAATTGTCTTAGCTGTCCCCAGGCTTGTCAAGATGCTGCTGATAAAAACCAGCTAAGCTCGAAGTGTGAATTGTTAACGTAAGAAATTGTTACGGCTTTGGCAGCTGCGAAAGTGGAGCTGCCCAGAGTATTTGCTCGTTGCTAAGATTTATTGTTTCCAATTCTGGGAAGTGTTGGCTGAGCAAAATAAGGCCATTTATACCAGTCGGCAAGGTAGATTTTACTTTAAAAATAATAAAATGAGAAGAAAAAGGAAGATGAGAAGATAAGGTTACCTCCTGTGATTTGGAAATGGGATAATGAGTTAGCTTACTTGTTAGAAATGGATTAGAGTCAGATAGGACTTTTCTTAGAGTGTTTATACTGCAAAAATGCATTTAAGATTGAAATAACAACAGCAGAATTGCCCAAGTCAGAGATTTGGGTGCAAGGTTTCAATGAAAAAAACAGGCCAGTTTGTAGAAAAGTTAGAAAATAACAAATATACAAATGCCTTATGTACCCAACACTCAGCTTTGTCAGCTCTTAACATTTTGATGTTTCCTTTAATACTAAGAAAATATTACAGATAAAATTGGAAGTCTTATGTGTCCCTTCTTGATTTCATTCTTTTTATCCATTTCCCAAGATTGACGATGGATTTTATGTGTCAACTAGACTAGGCTGACAAATTCCTAGGCAGCTGGTAAAACATTACTTCTGGGTATACCAGTGAGTGTTTCCTTAAGTGATCAGCGTTTTGATTGATTGATTGAGTAAAGAAGATCTACTCTCACCAACGAGGGCTACAATCGATCTTCCAGCTTTTTGAACGTAGGTGATACTGTTGTAACTGTTGATGTCATTTCCTATTGATGATCCATATTATATGTGTACTTCATTGTTTTCATCCGCTAATTTTTCTGTTCATTCAGGGTAACCTTCTTCTCCTTCTTTGATTCATGGAAATCTTTGGTTGGATGTCAGATGTGGATTTTATTCCAACGAATGCTGATGTTTTTGTATTCTAATAAATGTTTTTGAACTTTGTTCCTGGATGCATTTTCCATTTCCCCAGTACTGAGACCACAGTCTTTTCAGCATTCCAGACGACTATGGCAGAAACATTCTAGGATGGCCGGGAATGAAGCATACCTTTGCATAAACCTCTCTCCTCCAGTGTGGGCAGACGTGTGTGTGGTTTGTTCTTTCTGATACAGCATGGCAAAAGCAATGAACGGTCACTCTTGCAACTATATTATGTTGTATAGCAAAGGTAAAGGATTTATCAGTTGTCATTAAAACATCTTGTCAGTTGGCTTTAAATTAAACAAAAGGGAGAATATCCAGGTTGACTCTAACCCTTTAAGCAGCGGTCTTGAGGTTGAAGAGTCTATAGCAGCAGAATTATTTTCTCTCTGTTTCTGCCTTTGAAGACGCAAGCTGCTACTCATCCTACAGCCTCGAGGCAATGAATCCTGACAACAGAAGAGAGCTTGGAATAAGATTCTTTCTTGTTTGAGCTCTGAGATGGAACGCAGCCCAGCCAGCACTTTGATCTCAGCCTTGGGAGACCCTGAGCAGAAGGTTCCCATCCACAAGTTCTATGAGATAGTAAATGTGGACTGTTTGAACAATGATGTTTCTGGTGACTTGATACACACCAATTAAAAACTAGTGCTGTGAGATTTCCCTGTCTGATGAATTTTTTCTAGTTCATGGAGATTTAAATAGAAATTAATTCATTAAAGCATTTTGCATTTTATCAAGGATAATACTAAGAAGAAACAAAAAGAGGAGCAATTTCTAAAAGTTGCATTTAGAAAGTTAGTTTAAGATGCTTTCAGAGCCATCATTTCCTGGCAGGGCTTGGGATATTCTGCAGAAAGAAACAGGCAAAGAACAAACTAATTACAACAACAGTTGTCTTATCTGTCCCCTGGTCTGGTCTGAGGTGTGTTCTCTTCAATCGTTCAGGTGCTTCTTTCTCTGTCATAGGCTAGTTTCTTCATTTATATACCCACTGGTACTCTCAAATTCACAAGAGGGTTCCACTGCTGGTTTCCGGAATTCTCTCCCAGGGCAGTCGTCTCTTATTTAGTGCTCTGTTCTTTGATCAGCTCACCAGTGTTCTCCCTGTACCTTCATCTCTGTCTCATCAACCCAGCGCCTGCTGGGTACAGTCTGAGTTCTCTTTTCCTAAGTCATAGCCTGGAAACTCCCTCAAAGGGGGATACCAGGGCAACTATACATCTCAGCTCATTATCTCTCAAGCAAGGAAGGATCACATTCCTTCATTTTCTGATGTCCAATTTCTTGAAATGATTGTTTTATATATTATTTCTGGTTTTCTAAAAAACTTGTCTTAGGTGGGAGGGGATATCTGATCCCTATTATTCCACCTTGGTTCAAAATGGATCAGAATTTTATGTTATAATGTCACGTCAAACACAGGCAAAACCAAAGAGTAGTAGGTGAGATTCATGTTTTTTTTTTTTTTCCTATCAAATGTGTTTTTTAATTCAGCTGACAAGCACTTTTCTACAACTTCACTGGTGGAACATTACATGGCAGAAACAGGAGTTTTTTCTCTAGACTTTTTTTTTTCACTTTATTAAAAATGAGATTGGTCCTAAAATATAGAAAGAAATAAATTTAAATTCACAAAAAATTGTACATTATCAAAAAGTCACTAAAACCCCACATTTGGTTATATAAAAGTCTCTTTTGCTGTAAAAGGATCATGGAAACTTGTTGATGTTGATGGGGTGGTTTCTTGCTGTCAACCAGAGTGATGCAGGTGGGGAAGCAGCAGGGCAGGGGGTGGGTTGTCTTTATTTTAAACCTGCTTTCCCTGTTAAATACTCTTGTCATGAAGAGAAAATCCACCTAGCTCAAGGGGACAGTGAAGATGATGAAAGATCATGATAGATCATGCCCTATCCCCACCTCCTTTTAGCCCCCACTTCTTCAAACTGAGGCTAGGACCCCCACCCTGACAGTTTTTCCCCTGGTAGAAGATGTGTTAGATTAATTTCATTGTTGGAGATGAGGTGGACGGGGGAGTGAAATTAGGTTCATTGAAGGGATCTGTGAGCAGGATTGTGCCCCGCTTCTCTCTGGGACACCAGAGTTGGTGGGGGTTCAGGGAGTGGGAAGGATGTCAGGAGGGTAAACAGGGTGATGAGGGGACCCCACGCAGTGGGGGTGTGGCAGCTGCCTGTGTTCAAGTCCCGTTCCCAAAGCTCAGCCCCAGCCCAGCCTCCCCCGGGAGCCTTCCCTGGCCTGCCCACCTATGCAGCTCTGTCTCCTCCACTGACCTGCAGCTCAGGGGCTCTGCTGCACTCAGCACAGGCTCCTCTGAGACCCGCTTAGACTGTGTTTAACACTCATTCATTCATTCAACAGATGTTTAATGAGCACCTCTTATGTCCCAGGCAGACTTCTAAGTTCTGGATACGTTAGTGAGCAAAAACAGGCAAAAATTCCTGCCTTCAAGACATTTCATTTTAGTAGAGTAATGGAGATCTTACACATGACCATATCGAAGTTGATACATTAGAAGTTAAACGATACAGAAAGAAATAGGATGAAGCACACAGGGAATTAGAATTGCAGAGCTAGAGAGCACAGAGTAAAACTGGGTGGTCAGAGTGTCACCAGGACGTGACCTTTGAAAAGCTGTCTCCTTTTCACTTTTTTTTTTTTTTTTTTTTTTTTTTTTTTTTGAGACGGAGTTTCGCTCTTGATACCCAGGCTGGAGTGCAATGGCGCGATCTCGGCTCACCGCAATCTCCGCCTCCTGGGTTCAGGCAATTCTCCTGCCTCAGCCTCCTGAGTAGCTGGGATTACAGGCACGCGCCACCGTGCCCAGCTAATTTTTTGTATTAGTAGAGACGGGGTTTCACCATGTTGACCAGGATGGTCTCGATCTCTTGACCTCGTGATCCACCCGCCTCGGCCTCCCAAAGTGCTGGGATTACAGGCTTGAGCCACCGCGCCCGGCCTCCTTTTCACTTTTTAATTCTCTCTTTGTATTCATGTCAGTGAGTTGGGATAATTACTACACTGCCAGCACTACTTTTTTTTTTTTTTCCTTAAGTTAGATTTACTCATTCGATCAGAAAACACTGAGGTTATGACTGGCTTCCACCCATCCTTCAGGTCTCAGCTCAAATATCACCTCCTTATAAACACATTCCCTGAACCCCCTCTCATTCTCTCCTATTGTGGTTCATATCCTGTTAGTGCAAAAGTTATTGAAGTTTTTGCTATTACAACTACAGAAATACAATTACTTTTACACCAACCTAATATTCTTTCATATTTTAATTTATATTATTTATATTATATATTTCTTTTTAGACTCAAATTTAATGGTCATATTATTATTTTTATTGTTATTTTAAATCGACAAATCATTGTACACATTTATGGGATACAATATGATGTTTTGATGTATGTACACAATGTGAAATCATTAAATCAAGCTAATTAATACATTCATCAACTCATTTACTCATTTTTATTTTGTGCTAAGACATTTCACATTCATTCTTATTTTGAATTATACATTAATGTTGCCTGTGGAATCTAAAAAAGTCAAACTCACAGAGGCAGAGAGTAAATGATGGCTATCAAATTTAAATTTTTATTTAACCTTTGAAGCTTTATATTTTGAGGTAACTTCAGTTCACATGCGGTTGTAAGAAATAACATGGAGAGATCCTGTGCAAACTTCACCCGGTTTCCTTAATGGTCTCACCTTGCATAACTATGTACAGCATTTCGGCTAGGGCATTGAAATGCACACAATCTATGTTTCTTTATTCAGAATTCGCCACTTACACCTGCACGTGTGCATAGGAATTATTCCATGCAATTTATTCTGTGCAGTTGTACACATGTGCAGACTCATGTCATCACCCTCACACTCAAGATTCAGAACATTTTCTTTCTCTCCTTTTATAGCCACAACCACTCCTCTCCTTCCCCGCTTCCTCCCTAACCCTTGACAAGCCCTAACTTGTTCTTCTTCCCTATATTATTTTTAGAATGTTATATAAAGTGATATATTAATATGTGTCATTTTAAGAATGTTATATAAAAAGTCAGATAGTATGAAACCTTTTGAGATGGTCTTTCTTTCCCCATTTATTGTGATTCCCTTGAGGTCCGTCCAGGGTGGTACCTGCATCAATAGTGTGTTTTTTTCCTTCCTTAGCTTCCCTGGTGCAGATTGTTTAAATGTGTAACAGTTAAAGAACACTGGTTTTGTTTCTAGTCTGAGACTATTACAAATAAGACCACTCTAAACTGCAATAACTTTTGCACTAACAGGATATGAACCACAATAGGAGAGAATGAGAGGGGGTTCAGGGAATGTGTTTATAAGGAGGTGATATTTGAGCTGAGACCTGAAGGATGAGTGGAAGCCAGTCATATTCTCAGTGTTTACAGATCATATGAGTAAATCTAACTTAAGAATAAAAAGGTAGTGCTGGCAGTGTAGTAATTATCCCAACTCACTGGCATGAATACAAAGAGAGAATAGAAAGCGAAAAGGAGACACCTTTTCAGAGGTCACGTCCTGGTGACACTCTGACCACCCAGTTTTACTGTGTGCTCTCTAGCTCTGCAGTTCTAATTCCCTGCCTGCTTCATCCTATTTCTTTCTGTATCGTTCACCTGCAAGTCTATAAGGGATCTACTCTCTTTGCATTCTTCCAGCATTTGGTATTATTATTATTATGACTTATTTTTTAGAAACAGTCTCACTCTGTCTCCCCGACTACAGTGCAGTGGCACAATCATTACTCACTACAGCCTTGAACTTCTGGGCTCCAGCAAGCCTCCCACATCAGCCCCATCGAGTAGCTGGAACTATGGGCATGTGCTGCCACACACAGCTGATTGTGTGTGTGTGTGTGTGTGGTGTGTGTGTGTGTGTGTAGATAGGGTCTTGCTACACTGTCCAGGCTGATCTCAAACACCTGAGCTCAAGTGATCCTCTTGCCTCAGCCTCCCAAAGTGTTGGCATTATAGGTGTGAGCCATTACAACTGGCGTTTTGTTACTTTTTAATTTTAAGCATTCTGATAAGTGTGTGGTGGTATCTCATTGTGGTTTTAATTTTCTATTTAACTCTCTAAAAAATTAAACTGCTCTGTTTGACTTTTATTATAGCAGTTATGTTTTACTTGGCATGATTATTTTAATTAATAACTTTTAAAGGCAAGGGAGACTTGTTTGTTTTGTTTGCCTTTCAATTACCATTTTCTGGCATTTAGTAGATACTTAACAAACAAATAGTACTCTCTTTACAAATATGCCAGTTATTGTGCTAGCTCCTGGGGGGTCTAAGGTGTTAATAACAGGCTCTGGCCTTTAAAATGCTTACTGTGTTTTGCAGAGTTTCTTAGCCATGGCATTACCCACATTTTGGGCCAGAACATTGTGGGTGTTGGGGAGATGGCTGTGCTGTGTTATGGGATGTTGGCTAGCGTCTCTGGCCTCTACTACCTAGATACCAGAAGCACTACCCAGTTTGTGACAATCAAATTTGTCTCCAACCATTGACCAATGTTCCCTGAGCATTTACGTTGTTCCCAGTTGGGAACTAATGTTTTATTAAGAGAGACAGATATGTTTTCTATGAAGCCAAGTGTATATAAATATACTTACCAGCTAGGCATGAGGGTATGGCTCAAGACTCAATCAGCTAGTCATTTCTTGTCTCCCAGGATGCAAATTACATCCCCAGAATGTTACAGGGTATCCTGTCAGACCTTTGAGTATACTCGATGAATTAAACAAATACTGATTAGAGGATTCTTACAATTTGCCAGGCACCGTGCCAGCCACTACAGATGGTGCAGGGAGCAATATACACAGAACCTAGTCCTCAAGGAGTTATTGTCTACAGGGGGATGTCAGAGATTGATCAAGTTATCTTAAAAGTGATGCTCATTTGGGAAGTGAAGTTAAAGGTGCTTTGGGCCTACTTACCGAAGAGGTGGACTGCACTGACCCGGGAGCTGTTATTAAGAAAGATGAAGACTACATTATGTGTAGAGGACATGGGATAATGGCCTAAATCAGAGGGCTTTAAAGATATTAGCATCACAAGATTCAGTTTAAGATTGGTCAGCCAGTGGTTTTTATATTGTATTCTACAGTACCATATGATGCATAAAAAAGCACTTTGGGAGGCCGAGGCATGTGGATCACGTAAGGTCAGGAGTTCGAGACCAGCCTGGCCAACATGGTGAAATCCCGTCTCTACTAAAAATACAAAAATTAGTAGCTGGTCATTGTGGCATGAGCCTGTAGTCCCAGGTTCTGGGAGGCTGAGGCAGGAGAATCACTTGAACCCGGAAAATGGAGGTTGCAATGAGCCGAGATAGTGCAACTGCACTCCAGCCTGGCAACAGAGCAAGACTCTGTCTCAAAAAAAAAAAAAAAAGAAAGAAAGAAAGAAAGAAAATGCACTGGAGGACCCAACTGGAATAAAGAAAGTGCCAAAAAGGCATAGCCGTGTCTCCTTCCCCGAGATTCAATATTGTCTTTTTTACAGTGGAGTAGCATTTGGGTGAGGTGGGGTGCATCCTGTGTTCTAATGTTGGCTCATAGGGTACAAATAGCTTAGAAGCAAAATGACCCATGAAAACCTATGCAGGAGGACACTATGCAGAAGACAGATACAACATTTGTCAGTCCAACTCAGCCTCAGTAGGTCCCAGACAGCCAGCTGTTCCTCAGGGTTGAGCACAGTTCTTGGGTTGGGTACCAGCTGGAGCAGGGTTAGGCCTGGACACTATATTGCCTACACAATAGACATCTTTGATAGGCTGCAAAATAGCCTGGAAACACACTCAGTGTAGAAAGAAGCTCCCGTCATAAGAAGTGCCTGGATGCTGAGCCTGAGTGGGGAAATGACAGGTCCTCATCCCCTAACCCAGGCTCACTGCAGGACACTTGCACGTTGAAGGAGATTGAGCCTGCTTTCCCCAGATATTCTAATAATGTGTACTCTCTCTTTCCTCCTCTTACTCTCCCTTAATATTGTATGCTGTACGTGTTTTGGGGGAAGGGGAGAAGAAATTTGGTGGGTTCCATATAAGTGAAAAATATAAGGGCTATTCTGAATATTTTAATACACAGGACACCTCTAATTATAAATTGCAGGCTATTGCACTGACAAGTCACTGAACAGAGTTAAAACAAAAAGCCATCCAGCACAGGATTGTGAATGACCTTTGTTTCCGTCACCATGAATTGAGCTTGACCCAGACCTAAGAAAGGTGATGACAGGGCAACTGATCCACAATCTCCCTAAGGCCTGAATCACACAAGCCAGCTCGCTTCTTCTCTGCCAATGTTCCTGCCGGGACCAGACTGGGCTGAGAGATGTTCTATTCAAAAGCAAGTGCTTTAGAAACTCAGTGCCCAAGGTTTTTACTGGGAGCCAGTCACCTAGGTGTCCCCTGCCTAGCAGATTCCAAAATTTCAGACTCCTAGACAGAAAACAAGCATTCAGCATGAGCCATATTGTTTGCACAAAGAGTTTAGGCATAGAGACCCCCTCTCATGAGTTAGGGAATGGCGGGAGCCCCCCTACCAAAATCCGAGTTCCTGGACACCAGCCAAGCATCAGCCTTGCCAGCAGCCTTTCTAAGGAAGGCATTCTCAGGCTTCCTGCCATTAAGAGGCAGGATAAACAGGTGACTATGTGGGGAAATTCCTATGAAATGAGGAGACTATTGGTCTGAGTGTAAAGGGTGGAAAATGGGGTGACTAAAGTCCATAAGTGAGTGTCCTTTTATGCACACATGGGAAACAGGGCTTATGGGAAGAAAGTCCTTTTGGAAGAAGCCTGTGTGCTCTAGTTTGAGGGAGAAATAGCCAAGTAATGTGGCCACTTCACACCCGACCCCTTCTATCACACACTCACACACACACAATCACATACACACACAAACACCTGAGCTTTTCCACCCCAGGAAAAATGCCTAATGCATATCTCATGGCTGAAGCTCTGATCAAAATTCCTCAAAGGCAGTTGTAATTACTAAATTGGGAGAATTATGAAGCACTTTTCTAAACTGGAAAGGCTTATCAAGAATAGATCATGAAATTAATAGCTATGAACAAACTTCCATAGAAATGGACTTATTAGCAATATATCTACTGCCCAAAAGTACAAGAATTCCTTCCTCTGGATTGAGAGAAATGACTCAAAAGAAAAAAACTTTACATAGAAGTGATTCTACTTTAATTTTTATTGCTGGACTTGGGCAGGTTTCTGCAGCAGGCGCAGCTCACAGGCTGGGAAGTCAGAGAGGAGCAGGACGTGCCCACAGTCAGAGGGGCTGATTGTCTCATGCAGACCCTAACTCCTTTGCCCAAAAACTAGCCACTTCTCTTTCTTCACCCCAGGACCAGAGTGTGAATTTAGCAGGATGAAATGGCTGGTAACAGAGGGCCTTAACTCCATTTCTATTCTCACTGGATCTTCACTTCCCTGGTGTTAGCTTCTCTGAGGTCTATGGGAGGCTGAGAACCCGGCAGAAGCAGCTCCTTAGTTCTGGTTACAAAGCACAGTGCAGCCAAATGAGAAACTGAAAATTTGATCTGGCTGGACCAAGCATCCCTTGTAAAAAGTAACTTAACAGATAGATTCATGGAGAATTCCTGTGACTTGGGAAGAGGCTTTAGCCTGGAATGTTGTGGATGGGAAATGGTGGTGGGGAGGAGGCTTAACTGAAAACTGGGCACCTAAGTTTCCAGATTCCTGCTTCTCTTCAGCAGTGGCACAGTCACCACTCACTCACCATTCAAAATTCAGCTCTTAATATATTTTTTTTGTCTTTTCACTGAAGATACCCAAGTAAATAGGGGTCCTCTGGTGGGGAAGACAGTCCCATGTGTACTCACTTTCAGTCCTCTCATGAGTTCAGAAACCTTTATTCAATGCTAATTTTCTTCCCCATGCAAAATAACTTGTACCAACGGATATTTGAGGAATCATAGCCCTGATGTACCCACACCTAGCTTGGGCTCAGCTGGGACCATTTACCTATGTCATTTGAATAAATTCACATTTCAATTTAAATAGTCACTTCTAGTTGACGGCTGCAATATTAGAGCAGCATTTGGAAGTTTCTACAACCTTAGCTAAGTGGGAAAAAGTTGGATATGACCAATCCTATGCGAAGTCTAATATAGTTGATTTGGGGTTAGAATTTGATATTAGACAGGGCAGTGAAATTTGACTTTCTCAAAGCTGTTGCTGTATTCCAGTGTTCCTCTGGTACCTCTTGGCATATGCAAGGAAGCAGATAATTGTGGTTTCTAATTGTGGTTTCTTCACCCACCTTCTTACAGGAAGTCCCAGTGCAGAGGAGCTGTCCATGGTAGGAGATTTCATTAGACAAGCAGCAGGCAGCAGGTTCTTTTACAAAACTCGTTCCTCACACGTTGTAAGTTGGGAGCCCAGAATGTAGACCTTTCCTGGGCCCCCAGAGGCAGGAAAGAGACTTCTCAGCACACGGAGGTCCAGGCAGGCTCATTGGCAGAGAAGGAGCAGCTGGTGTGTGTGACTTAGGCCTGAGTGGAGCTTATGGATCAGCTGCTCTGCCGTCACCTTCCTTGGATCTGGGTGAAGCTGGATTAACAGGGATGGAAACAGGCTAATGAATCAGGGGTGATTCACAGTCCTGTGCTGCATGGCTTTCTGTTTTAACTCTGTTCAGTGAATTCCCTGTCGATGCGATAGCCTGCAATTTACAGGTCCATGTCAATGACAAGGGGCTCCCTGCACATAAAAATACCGAGAATCACACTTGTCTTTTTCAGTTATAAAGAATTCACCAACTTCTTAGCCCCCCACCTCCAAACACACATATGATGTGGCCATTACATGAATTAAGGCAGGTGGGATTTCCTTACATTACTTCTAATCCCATTTGATGAAATGAGAAATCCAGCATAGTATCTTCTTATGTTGCTCATAGTTTGTGTAGCAAACCGTGTAGTGTGTGAAGGTCTTTCTCACTCTCAGTGTCCTGATGCTTCCACACATCTATGATGTCTTCACTATTATCTGCAAATTCTAAAGCCTGGAGAGTTTTAACCACTGGTCCACAGACCCCAGCTAAGTAGAAGCAGGAACAGCCAGGGTTCAGGGTGTGCTTTGTGGTTGGAGGAGCGGTGGAGCTACATCAAATAATCTGGGGGCTTTTCCTGAGTGTGGAGCTTGGACTGTGGCATGCCCATGCCTGGGCTGGGGAAGGGAGAGCTGTGCATGGCGTCTGAGGTGAAATGCTGGCCAAGCTACTCATCCAGTGAAGGGCAGCCTGTTTTCTGTAACATGGAGCCCTGGAGATGGATCATCAGCCCATTCTGAGCTGTGGGCTGCTGATGGGCAGCCATGAATTAGGCTCTGAAAACACTGCCATGTGACTTATTGAACTTGGCAGACATTCTTTTGGTTGACAAAGAAGAATGTGGCAATTTATTACATTCTTGACATTCTGCTGAGTCTCAGACTTTAAATGGAAACTTAATATGTTTGTTTTCCAGACCAAATGGCTCCTTCTGTTAAATCTTGCAACAGACGTGACCTTACTAGGGCCTGACAAATTACCTGGCTGGGAGAACCTGGATTGAGGACTCATGAGTGAGTTGGTCATCTCTGAGGTCTTCATCGGCCAGGCAGCCTTTGTGGGCATTGCCCCTCTTGCCATGGTAAAAAATTGGGCTTCAGAAAAAGTGTCACAAAGGAGTCTTTTTTGCATGTGCTTAATATTCAGAGAAACATTAAGCATTTTTACAACCTGCTGTTTTCCAAGCACCAGATATATTTGTTTAAACAAAGAAAATATGGTTAAATTAATTTAATTTACCTGTTTTCCATAATGGCTCCTTGGAAACTATTTAGGGTCTACTCTGTAATCCTTTTTCATTTGTGGATATTGCAGAACTGTTTCCTGAGAAGCCCTCATTCTTTATTTTCTCAGTCTGCATGCATATCAGGGCAAGTGCTGCAACGAGTGAAGATGGTTTTGTTGAAATGCATCAGAGTTACATAGTGGGGACAGCAGCTCTGTGTGCCAAGTAACCAGCCCCTTTTCAATTGGTTTTGCCCAGGGAGTCACCAGGTACCTTGTGGATTAGAAAATTATAAAATGCAGATGGACTGAAAGAGCCTTGCTGGGAACTGACAGCCTTAAGCTGGGTAGAGCCCTGGAGTCCACAAAACTGCCCGTGTTTCTGTTTTACTAGCCTGGAGGTGACTGGACTTCATTTTCTGATCTTAGCTGAAGCTCTATGCGTGACCAGGATGGGGACTAAATGTGAGAACAGGGTAAAGGACAATGTTCTAGGACCTAAGAAGGACAGTGCTCTTTGGGCTGTGAGGAGGGACCATAGGGTTAGTAAATCCACAGGAGAGCTTATAGACCCATGGAATCCTGGAGGCATCCTGGCGACCCATCTATGCAGCCCGCACGGGAAGAGACTCCAGCTGCAGCTAGTGTGAGCTTTGGTAGAATACCTTGTGGCCTTCCAGGAACACAGGAGGGTGGAGGGCTTAAGAAGAGCCACTCTGATGCCAGGTGCGATGGCTCATGCCTGAGCACTTTGGGTGGCCAAGGCAGGAGGATCACTTGAACCCAGGAGTTTAAAACCAGCTTCGGCAAAAAGGCAAAACCCCGTCTCTAAAAAATACAAAAATTAGCTGGGCGTGGTGGCATGTGCCTTTAGTCCCAGTTACCCTGTAGGCTGAGGTGGGAGGATCACCTGAGTCCAGAAGGTTGAGGCTGCAGTGAGCCATGATGGCACCAATGTATTCCCGTCTGGATGACAGTGAGACCCTGACTCAAAAAAAAAATAGCCACTCAGACCATCTCCCACTTACCTCCCTATACCTCCTGAGAGGCTGCCATGAGGGACTATCTCATCACATTCCAGGTTCTGATGAGGTATGAGTTGTCCATCAGGCCGCCCTAGGAGCTGCAGAATAGAAAATTCCTTAGCTGCAATTCAGGGTTGGCTTCTCAGCAGCAGCATATCCCTTGGCTTGCAATGCAGTCACCACACTTTCTGTGTTCAGCGTTGTCCTTTCTTGTGTGGGATGAGGGCCATTGAGAGCTGGTACCTGTGAGCACTCTTCCCTCTGTTGCCCACAGCCATTGAGAGCTGGTACCTATGAGTACTCTTCCCTCCACTACCCACAGCCATTGAGAGCTGGTACCTATGAGCACTCTTCCCTCCACTACCCACAGCCATTGAGAGCTGGTACCTGTGAGTACTCTTCCCTCCACTGCCCATGACCATTGAGAGCTGGTACCTGTGAGAACTCTTCCCTCCACTGCCCACGGCCATTGAGAGCTGGTACCTGTGAGCACTCTTCCCTCCGCTGCCCATGACCATTGAGAGCTGGTACCTGTGAGAACTCTTCCCTCCACTGCCCACGGCCATTGAGAGCTGGTACCTGTGAGTACTCTTCCCTCCACTGCCCACGGCCATTGAGAGCTGGTACCTGTGAGTACTCTTCCCTCCATTGCCCACGACCATTGAGAGCTGGTACCTGTGAGTACTCTTCCCTCCACTACCCACAGCCATTGAGAGCTGGTACCTGTGAGTACTCTTCCCTCCACTGCCCACATAAGTAGAAACTGTCTGAGTCTCAGAGCAGTTCACCGTATCTCTACAGGCTGAGTCAGACCTTTGCCTCGGCCTTGGCTTTGGCCTTGCCTTGCCTTGTGTGTGCCTGGCAGTGTCATATTTATAATTCTGTTTGTTAAACCCAGGAAAGATCTGAATGTATTCTGCACTGGCTTGACTTTCCTTTCTGGGATAAAGTGCCGGGGTACGACAGTAATCTGTCGAGTTTTCATCTGTCGCTCAGTTTGGTTGCTGGAATCAACATCTTTGCAAATGAAAACACTTTGTCCAGCAGTAGATTCTGCACCCACGGTTCTTTGTGCTCTGCTCAAAGAACACACTTTCCCTACATCTCCCCGTGTCTGGCTCTTCCTCTCCACTCAGAGTTCAACTCAACTGTCAGAGGAATCTAAATAGGTCCCTTGGACTCCTTCGTGCCTGTGGCTGTCTGTCCATCTCATTACCTTGTTCTTTGTTCTTCATAGGCCTATGTTCCTATGAAATTTAGGGTTAATCATCAGTATTCCTCACCAGAAGGGGAAATCAATGAGCCTGAGGTCTCAGTCACTTTTGTCCACATCTATGCTTCCAGCACCTGGGAAAATGCCCATCTCAGTTAATAGTTGTTGAATAAATGAGTCAAATGCGTAATTCAAGCTACCAGGATCATTGAGTTCTGGGTTAAAACTGATGGAGGTTGTCCCAGTCAGCACTGATTAGCATTCTTATTTGAGAGAGGCCACAGCTTGGCAGAAAGAGGCCCTATTAAAGGGGGGAGATTTATTTGTTTATTTATTATGTTTAGAGATGGGCTTTTGCCACGTTGCCTAGGCTGAACTCAAACTCCTAGGCTCCAGTGACCCTCCCTCTTTAGCCTCCCAAGAAGCTGAAATTGCAAGCACACGCCACCATATCTGGAAAAGGGTGGAGACACATTTAAATGTAAAACTGTAGAACTTACAGATTGATGGTTGTGAATAAAAAAATAAGATAATATATTTGGGAGCTATGCTAGTGAAGAGTTCATAGACATGACACCAAAAGTGTGATCCTTAAAATAAATACTTTACAAAAATGGCAAATTGTACTTCATCAAAATTAAAACTTTTCATTAAGGATCACCTTTGTTTAGAGAATAAGAAAAGTAATCAATGAGCGTAAAGATTTGTAAACCACATGTATGATTAATGCTTTACTCCTAGGCTATATAAAGACCTAGAAAAAACTCAACAGGAAAAACAATGATGATAAAAACAATACAAGTAGGGGAAGTGTGAGGGCTCATGTCTGTAATCCCAGCACTTTGGAAGGCAGAGGCAGGATCCAGGTATTTGAGACCAGCTTGGACAACATAGTGAAACCCTGTCTCTATAAAAAATACAAATAAAAATATCAGATGACTGTGGTGGCTACTTGAGAGGCTGAGGCGGGAAGATTGCTTCAGCCTAGGAGGTGGAGGCTGTAGTGAGCAGAGATTACACCACTGCACTCCAGCCTGGGCAACAGAGTGAGACTTGTCTCACACACACACAGATACAATTTAAAAATGGGAGGGAGGCACAGATATTTCACCAGGGAAGAGATATGAATAACAAACACATGAAAAAACGTTCAACATCATTAGCCATTGGGGAAATGCAAATCAATACCATGATGAAGTACCAGGCGTCAGAACGGCTTTCATAAAAAGACAGTGCCACCACCAAGTGCTGGTGAGGATGCTTCTGTATTGCTGGAATGAATGTAATATTAATAGCTACTTGGGAAAACAGTTTGAAAGTTTCTTATAAAATTAAACGTTTCCTTACCAAACAGACCAGTCATCATCACATTATTTGGCATTTATCCCAGAGAAATGAAAAGTTAATGTTCACACAAAATCCTGACTGCACATTTTATAACACCTTCACTTATATTGGCAAAATACCGTAACAATCCAAAAGTGGGCTAATGGTTGGACATAAACTGGTGCATCTATAAAAAGGAATACTATTCAGCAATGAGAAAGAATGACAAGATACAGAGAACTATCTGGATGGACTAGGAAGATATTATGCTGCTTAGTGAAAAATACCAATACAAGCAGATTACATACTGTAAAATTCCATTTATAGAGCATTCTGGAAATGACAAGACAACGGAGATGGAGAACAGAGTGGTTGCTGCCAAGACCAACGGGCAGAAGGTTGGTGGGTGTGAATACGAAGAGAGACCACAAAATAGATCTCTTGCAATGATGGAAGAGTCCTGTATCTAATTTTGCTCTTTGCTACACAGATCTGTTTGAATGTGTTTAAATTGTAAGTAGAACCACACACATTCAAATGAATGCAGGTTGAAAATTTTTGAAAATGTTAAAATTTTTGAAAAAGTATCCATGTTAATAGTCTGGTTTTGGTGATGTACAATAGCTCTGTAAGACATCACCACTGGCGGAAGCCTACACAAGATTCTTTTCACTGCTTTTGCAACTTTCTGTGAGTCTATAATAACTGAAAAATAAACCGTTTACAAGTAAAAAATAAAATAAATGTCAAGGAGCTACATGGCTGTAATATCAGCAGACAAGGTTCTTCCGGGAAGGCTACCTTTCAGTGGTTTATGAGATTTGGAGACAGTGAAATGGTCTAATTAAAAAGTAAATAAATTCTGCCTTTCCAGATTCAATGTGTAAGTGAGATCATGTGGTTTTTTTGTCTGTCCGTGTCTGGGTGATTTTACTTAGCATCATATCCTCTAGGTTCATCCAAGTAGTCACAGATCACAGGACTTAAACATTGCTCAAAGAACGATTTTAAATGTTTTCCCTACAAAAATAATAAGTATTGGAGGTGATGGTTATGTTAATTAGCTTAATATAATCATCAAACAATCTACGCATATACCAAAACATCATATTTAACTCCATAAATATATACAGTTATTATCAATTAAAAATTTAAATATGAACAAAAAAAGAGCCACCACCCAAAAAGAGAGAGAGAGAGAGAGAGAGAGAGAGAGAGAGAGAGAGACTACCAACACTGGTGTCACTCTTTTCAATAGCTCCAATAACGTGGTCATTCCATAGCCAATTTTACAGCAAATCAAGAGATTCATCGTGACACACACACTGCCACCGCACCATCAAACTTGCCAGGTTCCAGCAATGAGTATTTAAAACCACGCACAAATCAGTGCTTTGGCAGAAAAATTCTCCTAGTAAATATCAGCTCCTGTCAGAGAAATGCAGCCAGTATAACACGAAAAAAATTGACCTCCCTTGGGAAGAAAGAAAGCCAGAAACCTTCGCAGGAAAAGAAATCACAAATAGATGCTGTTCGAGAGCAGAGGAGAGCCTGTGGGTGGTGGCAGTGGCTTTCTGTGATTTGTTGTCATGTCATCTTTAATCAACAAACTTCTGTTAGGCGTACAGGCTGCTGGTTCCTTGACTGGATTCCTTGCACTCCTCATGCGGAAACCCCTCTTGCCTCAGCATCTTTATTTCTTTTCCTGCCTGTCCCAAGCCAGCTGGTGCAAACGCTGTTCAAATAACCAGCAATAACTGTCTTTGTTGGGTGATATTTAAGGGCATGCACTTTGTAAATGTCGCTGTATACAGTTACTGCAGGGTGGATGGCTGCTTACCTAGGGGACCCAATGCAATTCAGCCACTCACAGGTAACACACATGAGCACCAGTGAGCACTTGCAGGGAACTGAATACCAAACCGTTCCCACAACAGTGATCAGATGCTACACCATTTCCTAACGCACATTAAAAATACAGAAGCAGCCTAGGTGTGGTGGCTCTGGCCTGTAATCCCAGCACTTTGAGAGGCTAAGGTGAGTGGATCTCCAGAGGTCAGGGGTTTGAGACCAGCCTGGCCAAGATGGCAAAACCTCATCTCTACAAAAATATTAAAATTTTCCGGGCATGGTGGTGTGCCTGCAATCCCAACTACTCGGAATGCTGAGGTGGGAGGATCACTTGAACCAGGGAGGTGGAGGTTCGAGTGACCATTGACACTTGATCTCTTGGAATGGCTGAGACGGTGCTATTGCAATTCTGCCTGGATGACAGAACCAGTCTCCGTCTCAAAAATGTTTTTTAATTACAATATTTTTAATAAAAATATATTAAATATATTTTAAATAAAAATATTGTAATTAAAATATATTTTTAAAGTATATATTTAATAAAAATATATATGCCCAGAAGGATTGATCCCAGAATGCAGGTTGACATCAGCTAAGTAGAAAAGAAAAAGGGAAAAAGCCTCTTAAGATATTACGTTCAGTTGACCTGCAACTACTAGGGAAAAACCTTTGCTGATGTATAATTTCTGAAGGTGAAAGGGAAAAATAGACCCAACTAAAGGAATTCAGGAAAGAAACGGGGGTGTTCGTCAGTCAGAGTAACCAAGTGGTGGAATTCCGGGTGCTTCAATGGCTGGGATGTGACATGACAAATTTTTAAAGGCTCCGCCAATACCATTAATATTTGTGACCTATCTCACAGAAAAACAGCGGTCGCGCGGCGCATCCATCAGCGACTCCTGCCCTGGAATTGTTCTGCTTTTTTGGGTGGAAAGCCCTGAATCACAAAATTGAGAACAATTATGTGAGGGATTTTAGGCTGCCGTTTTACACCTCCTTTAAGGTGGTAAAATAATCACGGTTCTATATTCCGAGGCAGTAACTTTCTTTAAAAAGTCACCTTTACTGTTGACAGGTGAGCTAGATTACTGAATCACAGCGCGGAGTTACAAATAAGCGCGTGTTTACGAGCAGGAAAAGAGCTCCAGGTGCTCCTGGATTGCACCGCAGGCTCCTTTCATTCTGAGATTCTGCTAAGAGATGCCAAACCCAAGCCCTTGACCACGAGGTATTTCTCGCCTTCTGTATCGTTCAATAAAGGAACAATCTCTTCTCCACAGCAGGAGCAATGTAGAAATGTTCGCGGTGAAGTGATGTCAAGACCCCTTGGTTTAAATCCTGGCTCACGCGTTACTTAAGTCTTATGATCTCAGACCTGAGCCTTGGCTTTCTGGAGACTTGGCCTTTTTTTCTGCAGAGTGGGTAATAGAATTCCTAGAACAACCTCATTGGGTTACTTTGAGGGTTAAATGAGGAAATGATATATGTACAGTAGGATGCAAAGCAAGTTATAAATGACAGCAACTCTTGTAAAATTAGGATTTCAGTGTGCTTTAAAAGGAGAGGCTTAAGTGTAGTGGTGAAGTCGAAGTGATTTAGTTACAAGGGTGGCATGGTCCCTGACCGTGAGAAGACTCATGGCTATCACAGCCTCTCCCCTGACTCTCACCCCTCATCCCAGGGGACTCCAGCTGCACACCAGCCCCGCCTGAGAGAAACAGCGAGGGCATGTTCCTAAACACTCTTTTATTGCATAGCTGATTGCACAGCCCAGCAAGCCTTTCACGAAATGACTTGACTTTGACAAGTAGAGATGGAGGTTTTTTTTTTTTTTTTTTTGAGACAGAGTCTTGTTCTGTTGCCAGGCGCCAGGCTGGAGTGCAGTGGCGCGATCTAGACTCACTGCAAACTCCGCCTCCCGGGTTCAAGCAATTCTCCTGCCTCAGCCTCCCCAGTAGCTGGGACTACAGGTGGGCGCCACCACGCCCAGATAATTATTTTTGTATTTTTAGTAGAGATAGAGTTTCACCATGTTGGCCAGGATAGTCTCGATCTCTTGACCTCGTGATCCGCCCGCCTCGGACTCCCAAAGTGCTGGGATTACAGGAGTGAGCCACCGCTCCCAGCCGAAATGGAGTTTTTGATTGGCATCAGCTTCGCCGAGGAAGGGCCTCGTGGGCGACGGTCCCGGCGCGCCCGCTAGATGGCGCCGCAGACCGGGTTGTGGCCGCGCCGGCCGCGCGCTCTCCCCTCCCCCCGGAGGCTCCCGGAGCACCTGCCGGTCCTCTCCCTGTGAACTCGCTTTCCAGGGATTCCCGGTTCCCCCTGAGTGTGAGCAAAGGAAGGCTCCCTCCTGCAGCCCGAGCCAGCGCTCAGCGCAGCCCCTCACCCCTGGCACCTGACAACCTGCTTCAGCCAAAATTAAGAGGCTTTATTATTTTTATTTAAAATGATGCATGCTCATTATAAAATTAAACGTAGGAAGAAAAAAATTCTAAGCCCAGTGCCCTCCAATATGACCATTAGACGGATGGATGAGTAGATGACGCGTGGACAGGATAACAATGAAATCCTGCTTTCTGAGTTGTACTCTATTTGTGAAAGTGTTTGTATTTATGATTATAAAAAGACAAAGAATCTAAGTAGAGTTGATATGCTTTATTATAAATACAGTATTCCATTGTATATGGGGTGTGTGTGTGTGTGTGTGTGTGATCACATTTTCTTTACCACTAATCCATCCATGGGCACATCGGTCATTACCATTTCTTGTGAATAATTCTGCAATAAACATGTGAGTACTGAGATCTCTCTGAGGTCGTGATTTTATTTCCTTTGGATATATAACTAGAAGTGGGAATGGTAGATCATATGGTAGTTCTATTTTTAATCTTTAGAGGAACGTTCATACTGCTTCCCATAATGGCTGTATCAACTTACATTATTCAGCCTTAAAAAAGAAAAAGAAAGAAATCTGCTTTTTGAGACAACATAGATGAACCTGGAGGACATTATATTAAGTGAAATAAGCCAAACAAAGAAAGACAAATACTGCACAATATCACCTCTATGTGAACTCTAAAATGCCAAACTCATAGAAACAGTGGAAGAACGGTTACCAGGGGTGGTGGGATGGGGAAAGGGGAGTTAGTGGCCAAAGGGTGCAGACTTGCAGTGACAAAATTAGTAAGTTCTGAAGACCTAATGAACAACATGGTGCCTGTGGTTAACAACCTGTCATTCATGTGAAATTTACTAAGAGAGTAGAGCTTAAGTATTCCCACCACACAAAAAAGAAAAGTAACTATTAATATACGAGTTGATGGATATGTCAATGAGCTTGTCTTAATCATCTCACAATGTAAATGTTTATCAAAACATCACATTGTACACTTTCAATATATACAACTTTTATATGTGAATTATACCTCAATAATGTTGAAAAAATACAAAAAAAACCCCACAAAAATATTAACTGACAATAACACATTTTTAATTCCTCCCCCCCGCCCTGACAAAATCTTGCTCTGCCGCTCAGGCTGGAGTGCAATGGTGAGATCTCAGCTCACTGCAACCTCTGCCTCCTGAGTTCAAGCTATTTTCCTGCCTCAGCATCCCAAGTAGCTGGGATGACAGGCATGCAACACCATGCTCAGATAATTTTTTTGGATTTTTAGTAGAGATGGGGTTTCACCATGTTGGCCAGGCTGATACCGAACTCCTGACCTCGTGATCCCCTCACCTTGGCCCCCAAAGTGCTGGGATTACAGGCGTGAGCCACCACACTGGCCATTAATTTTTAAAATACCCGGATAGTACTGAGAAAGAAGAGCTTCAAAGAAAAATAGATGAAAGTGTGGAGCAATCAAATTATTGTTATGATCACAGTGGCTGCTAGCGCTGCTGTGACTACTAACACCTCCACCACCGTAACCTCCCACTTCTGTTCCTTTCATGACACAATTTTAGCCCAGAGGATTGACTTCCTGTTTTGAAAGTGGAAGAAATGGCACTCTGAGACTTTTCCTGTTAGATATTCGTTAGTTTTGTCTTTTTTTCGTGGCCAAGTTTGTAACATTGGTAACCTCTTAGAGGTCCTAATTCTTACCTTCTGTTACTGTTTCTCTGCTGGGGATCTATGCTAGGCTTATCTTTCTTGCTCCATCGGTCACTAACAAGCCATCTGATTCTTTCTATCCTCAGAGATGATTGGCATCTTTTATCTGCTGATAGCCCTATTTGGTTGTGAGATCACAACTTTTTGTTCATTTATTCTCATTTCAATGTGACCTAGAGGACAGACGAGATTAATCCAGTGATTAGTCCACAGTATTCCTCACGTTCTTTTAAACTGAGAAATGCTTTGGGACTGAAGGTGTTGTTTGCCAGTCATTCCTAACACACACCTTGACCAAGGGCCTGAGTGCTGGCACCAGGCTGAAAGCTGGCATTGGACGAAGGAAGCCCAGTTCATGGCATCAGGGATGTCAGCAAGGTTTTCTGCCAAGGAACAGAGTTCTTTTTTTTTTTTTTTTGTAATATTTCTTTCATGAAGGAGGTAGAATTCTATTCCATGATTAAATACCAAGCTTAAACACCATGATTAAATACCAGTCATAAACTCTGAGATCCTGGGGTGGAGTAATCATGCCATTTTGCATTTAGACTGTTGGAAAAGCTGATGGATTCTTTGCCGAGACAGACAAGAAGCAAGAGCATTTAGAAAAGACCAAGAGAAGGGTCCCTGTGGACCTTGGGGGAGATGTTTCCCATTTTCCCCAGAACCACCTTCAACTCTGGAAAATGTCCTCTTTGGCAGGTGATGGTTCTAAGGTCGCTCTCTCTCTGCAGGGAAGGAGAGCTTCAGTTGTGTCAAGTACTTTATGGAAAAGAGTTCAGTCCTCTTTTAAACCATGTTTTTATACTAAACGTGGCTTTGAAGGTGACACTAAAAACAGGTGCCACTTGGTGAACACCTCCTGGGCACCAGGCAGGAGATAGGCTGTGCAGTGGATGTCCACTAATCTCACATGCATTTGCTTTTCTATTAATATTTTCAAAAACACCTTATTATCATAATCTACACACCATAAAATTCACCTCTCTACATGGTACAATTAAATGACTTTTAGTAAGGGTACAGGGTTGTGCAACTGTCACCACCATCCAGTTCCAGAAAATTTCCATCGTCCCCGGAAGGTCATGTGTGCCTGTTTGCTGCCTTGCTTATTGTGCCCCAGGTAACCATGAATCTAATTTCTGTCTCTACAGACTTGTCTTTTCTGGGTTTTTTATATAAATGGAATTTTGCAATATGTGGTATTTCGTGTCTAGTTTCTTTCACCTGATGTAATATTTTTGAGGTTCATCCATGTTGTAGCATGCATAAGAGCTTTATGCTGTTTCTTGCTGTGTAGTATGCTAATGTGTGTAAATATCATATATTTTTATCAACTCATCAGTCGATAAGCATTTTTTCCTACTGTGTGGCTCTTCTAATTAATACTTCTATAAATACTAGTGTAGAAGAATTTGTGTTGACATTTTTCATTTTCTCTTGGGTAGATAACTAAATGCAGAATTTCTTTGTGAGACTAAATTGTGTCTAAATTTGGACCTATTTATTTTTACCTTTTTATTTTGAAATAATTTAGACTGTATTTTAGTCATAAAATTAGGGTAGAGGGGTCCCATGTATACTTGAACCGGTTTATCCCAATGATAAGATCTTGTATAACCACAGCACAATTTTCAAGATCAGAAAATTGATATTGATACATTATAGACTTTAAAACGTCATGAATTTTTCAATGCACTGTGTTGTGGTTTTGTTTTGTTGGGTTTCGTTTGTTCGGTGTAAATTTCTATGATTTTTTTTTCTTCGTGCATAGAGTTATATAACCATCGCCACAATCAGATACAGAAAAAGGGCACAGCTATTTATTGCCATCCCTTCACATAACCCTGATGCCTGACAACCCCTCATCGGTCCTCCACATTATAAATTGTCATTTTGAGGATGTTCTAACAACAAAGTAATATAATAAGTGCATTTTTAATCTTTCTCCATTCAGCATAATGGTCATTGAGATCTATCCAAATTATTGTGTTTATCAATACTATTCCATTTACAGATGTCACACAATTCATCATTTGCCCACTGAAGGTCATTTGAATTGTTTAGGGCTTTTAGTTCTGCAAATAAAGTTGCTATGAACAATTGTGTACACAATTTTGTGGACATATCTTTTTTGTTTATATGGGCTAAATTAATAGGGGTACACATACTGGGCCATGTGATGGGTTTAACTGTATAAGAAAGTGTCAGATGTTTTGCCAACCAGTTGTACCATTTTGCATTTGCACCAGCAATACCTGAGAGATTCAATTGCTTCATATCATCTCCAGCACTGGACAATGTGCAACATGCAATTCTAATAGGTACGTACGGGTATATCACTGTGGTTTTAACGTGCATTTTCCTACTAGCTAATGATGTTGAACATTTTTTCATTTGCTTTTTTGCTATGTGAATGTATTCTTTGGTGAAATGTTCAAGTCTTTTGCCCATGTTTTAATCAGGCTGTTAGACTGCTTATTACTGAGTTTTGTGAGTTGTTTATATATTTTAAATGTGAAAGCTTAGTTGGATGTGCAATTTGCAAATAGGTTATTTCAGTCTATAGCTTGTATTTTCATTTTCTTTATAGTTTCTTTTGTAGAGCAAAAGGTTTCAGTTTTCACAAAGTCTAATTTGCTCAATTTTTCTTTTATGGGTTATGTATTTGGTGTTATGCCAAAGAAATAAAACCCTTTATTGCAACCCCAGGCCACAGTAAATTTTCTCTTAAAAGCTTTATAGTTCTTCATATTATTTCTAGATATATGATCCCTTTTAAGGTAGATTTTGTGTAAGGTTTAAGAATTAGGTTGTTTATTGAGGTTTTTATTTTATTCTATTTATATGTTTTTGCGTGTGGATTTCTGTTCAACACTGTTTATTGAAAAGGCTATCTTTTCTCCATCTAATTGCTTGTGCATCTATGTGAAAGAATTAGTTTGCCATAGTTACGTGGTTATTTTTCTGGGGTCTCTATTCTGCTCCATTGACCTATGTGTTGGCCCCTCTGCCAACCATAATGTCTTAACTGTTATTATTCTCATCTGGGGTAATTTTGCCACACAGGTAACCATCTAGCACCATCTGTAGACACCACTAATTGTCATGATTTGGTAGTGGGTATTGCTACTGGCATCTAGTGGGTAAAGGTCTGTGATGCTGCTAAAAATTCAGTGTTGTACAGAAGAGTCCTGCACAATGGCTAGAGTTATCTGATTCCACAATGCCTAGGTTGGGAAATCCTCTGTAGCTACATACAAAGTTTTAACATCAGACAACATGGTTTTTCAAACTTTACTCTTACAAATTGTTTTCACTATTATATTTCCACAGTCTGTCTTTATACATTTTAAAATAAGTTCCTATGTCTATAAAAAATTTCTGCTAAGATTTGGAAAGGAACAGCATTAATCTTACTGATAAATTTGGGGAGAATTTTCATTTTCTGATGTTGATTAAAATTAATGAATGCAGTATACTCCATTTTGTTTTATCAGCATTTTGTAGCTTTTAGTATACAATGTCTGTGTGTTGTTAGATTTATAGATAAGTATTTCATTTTTGTTGCTGCTCTAAATGGTATGTTTTTAAATTCAGTTTCCAATTCCTCATTCAGATGGAAATACACTGATTTGTCACGTTGTCCCTGTATTCTGCCACCTTCCACAACTAATTCCTCTTATGTTTCTAGCAATTTCTATATGATTGCATGAAATCTCCTCTGAAGATGCTTTTATTATCTGTAAACAGAAGCATTTTATTTCTTCCTTTCCTATCTGTGTGCCTGTTTACTGATTTGTCTTGTCTTATTGCACTGGCTAGGACTTCAGTCACTATGTTGAATAGTAGTGGTAAGAGCAAACAAACTCATCTTTTTCTTTTTGTTTTAAAGGGAAAACATTCAGTCTGTATGTTGTTAACTATTAGTATTTTTAGATGCTTTTTTATTGGAGTAAAGGAATTGCATTCTATTCCTAGTTTGCCTCAAATTTTTGTCATTAGTGGATGTTTAATTTTATCAAATGCCTTTTCTGCATCAATGAATGGGATTTCGTGTGTGTGTCTGTGTGTGTTCTTCACACTGTTAATGTGATAGCTCACTTAATTGCTTTGTATTTCTGGAATTAACTCTTATTTAAATAGACATCTTGTCCTTGACTTTGGCTCTGAGAAAGGATATCATAATTGGGACAGAGGAAGGGAGGGGAGGGAGAGAGAGTGGGAAAAGGGAGAGAGAAAGTGACGTAAAGAGGGAGGGGAAGATGGGAGACAGTCTGATTGATTAATGCCATTCCTGGCTGTTTCCATGTGGCAAAAGCAGAGGGGATCAGAGGTGGAAGGTCATTTAGCTTCTTCCTGAATGGGAACATCAGGTCCTGTTCTTGTCTTGGCCAGGCTGAGCAGAGAGGTCTAGGAGGTGACACATCAGAGACCACAGATGGCAAAGCTCCTCTAAAGCACAGGGTTAGGAGCATTGGGTCCTAGAGCCAGGCCAACCTGGCTTCAACTTTCTGCTCTGCCACTAATTGTCTGTGGGACCTCGGGCAAGTCCCTGGATGCCCCTGAGCCTCAGTGTCCCCACCTGCAACACAGGCGTGGCAGCACTTCCTAGAGGCCACTTAACTCCAGAGTCCACACACTCGTCCACCACCCGAAACTCTGCAGATCTCCACACTGTGCCCACTCCCAGGCAGGCCTGCTTCCCCCACGTGCACACTTGGCTTCTGTTGATGTCAGCATCACCATCCGCATCTCAAATCTCAATCAGCTGGGCTTCTGAAAGGTCAGAAGGCTCTGCATAGCTCTGGGGGAGAATAAGCTGAAGGCAGCCATTCTCTCACCCTGAGGCAGAGGGCAAGGAGTAGGTACAAGGAAATGTAGGAGAATTTATCTTAAATAGACTTGTTTACTTATGTCGTCCAGAAACCAGCCTTTGATCATCTGCACAGGTGACTGTTTCCTGAAACGGGGTGACAAGCACGTTAATTACACGCAGACTGTGTTGGCTCCAGGCTTTCGGCTCCGGCTCCAGCTGTTTTGGGCTGCTCTCTCCTTTGGCCACTAGTGCCAAGCAGCCCCCAGCTGCTCTTTCACTGCATACCTGTGTCTGAATCCTCCTTTCATCCATTGCTCTGCCAGGGTCTGCGCGATGGACCCGGCACTGAAAGCCCACAGAGTGTGTATGATTTAGATGGAAGCATTGCTTATCATCTAGTTAAGGTTAACCTCCAAGGGAAACTGAGGCAGAAGGTGACATTTCCCAGGTCCTTTATCCTGCTCTTACCCTGGTTCAGAGAATTTGTTTGTTGTACCCAGCCAGGCAGTGCCTAAACAGACCTTAAAATCCACATCTTCTAAGTCCCAGTTCCTTCCTCTGGAATGTTTGGCAATCAGTGATGAGGATCATGGCACTGTTACTGACTTCAGTGATACTGCTGTTGGCTGTCACATCTCAGACGAGACACACAGACCTTCCTCAGCATCACACCAGCGAGCTCATCTCAAGTGATCAGCTGTTAGATAGTCACTTGGCCAGGGGCCATTTGCGTTTTCACCAGAAATTCATTCTTGTTCCATTACTAATCGATTAAACTTTCTGCTCCCAGTCCGTGGACTGAATACTTAGTGATTCTGATGTGAGTTGTAGTTCAAAGGGCATCATTTGTAGCTCTAAGAACAAGCCTCTCACTCAGTGAAACTCCTGTTAATTAACACTGCCTGTGGCATTCGTTTCTGGGAACCTAATTGGTAAAGGGTTTACTAAGTTTTTGGTAATTCCAGAGTTCAGGAGGTTCTTCAAGTCCCATTCTTTGTGTTGACAGAATTTTCCATCAGTCTCCCATAATCAGTAAATGGCACCACCATCATCCCACTGCTTGGAATAAAAATAGAAGAGTCACCCAGGTTGCTTCTCTATTTTCAAGCATCATATTTAGTCCATAAGCAAGTGCTAGTGGCTGTAACCTTCAAAATATATCCGGAGTTCAACCCCCTACTCTGCCTCCACTGCAGCAGCAGAGCCCGGCCACCACCATCTCCTGCCGGATGCCTGTCCTGATCTCCTGCCTGGTCTTCCTGTCCAGTTAATAGCACCTGTCTTTCTTCTTCCTCTCATAGCATTTAGCACTGTTCAAAAGCTTATTACATTTGTTTGTGTGCTGACTTTTCTCTCTCTTCATGGGAATGTCAGCTCCGTGAGAGCAGCTCAGGTTTATCTTCATACTTTTAAATACACACCACCTGGAAGAGAACCTGATGTCTCATGGATGTTCAACAAATGTATGTTAAAGAAGGAGCTGAAAGAGAGATGGGGATGACAGTTGCAGCCACCTTAGCTTTCTGGATGCCATCTTCTGAGGAGCGTCCCTTCAGCCTGCCTCTGTTTTCCCTCATTCCACTCCTTTTCCTTTTTTTCTTCATTTTCTTAAATCTGTACCTCTTTCTTTATTTTTTCTCCTTCCCCGTCCCTCCTCCTTATGTCCACTGCTCTCCCATTTTCCCTATCATGGTTGCATTTGGGGTTGGTTGGTGGGTGGTAGAGGACTAAGGTCATCTTGCCCCTAGAAAGACACACATGGGACTTGGTGGCAGTGTGTGTGTGTGTGTGTGTGTGTGTGTGTGTTGGAGGAAAATGTTCATCCCATAAGCATCCCACTAAACACATAATCAAACAAGCAGTGGATGCCTGACTAACAGCTGTTGAATGAATGAAAATCTCGAATGGGCTCACTAGACCTATGGGACGTGAGGAGAGCATTCAAGGCAGGAAAGAACATAGTCAAATGCTCTGCAGCAGGACAGAGAGAGCAGGGGACGTATAGTGTGGCCGGATAATGGGGTGGAGGAAGAGGTTGTTCAGAGGGTCCAGATGCAGCTGGGATCGCAGAAGGGTCAGACCAGGCAGGGCCCTGAAGGCCACCAGGACTGGAGTCCTCATCCTGAGCTCAGTAAGAAGCCATATGACATTGAAGCTGGGTAGTGCCATAATCAGATGAGAGCTTTGAAAGGATCAAGTGATGCGGCTGCAGTGAGGGGAACAGTCTTCAGGCTTCAGACAGGAACAGGGAGGCCACAGGGAAGCTCTCGCAGCAGGAGGTGGTGCTGGCTTGGAATCTGGTGTGGCTCTGGTGTGGAGAGGCTGGTTTTAATTAAGTGTTTCTCAACTGAAAGGACTTAGTAGTCTCGATTTGGGGCTGAGGAAAAGAAAGAGATAGTAGGGGGAGCACATGGGTTTTTGTCTTGAACACTTGAGTGAGTAATCCAGAATGGCAATTGGCATTATGACTGTTTTACAGTTGTGAAAATTAAGACCTACAAAGTGGATAGACTGGCTCATGATCACACTGCCAGGCCCCTATGTTCTAGTCAAGTGTTCTTGGGAATGACATTTAGCATGCATCTTTGATGTGTTCAGAATAAAGCAACTAACCTTCTCGTTCAGTTTTATAAAATTACATTTTGTTGTGTTAAAACACACACATGAAATTTGCCATTTTAATGATTATTAAGTGCACAGTTCAGTGGTTTTCAACACAAACATATTATACAACCATCACCACCATCCATCCCTGTAACTCCTTTCATCTTGTAAAACTGAAATTCTACACCTATTAAAAATCAGTTCCATGTATCTATATAGGTAGGTGGATAGAGATATACAAATTTTTTTCCTTTGAAAACAAAACACAGACATGACACAAACAGCCTCTATCAAGACTCATGCTTTCTTTCCTGAAATAATGAGTTTCTAATTCTGGTTTAAGGAACCAAAATTAGAGTAATGAAAAAGGCTTTCTTAGTCACCTCATGGAGTTTCAAAATGTCAGTTTTCCAGGCAGGGTGCTTCCTAGGTGGGAGAACATTAGAGGTACCCCAGGTGGGAAAATACTAGAGACATCCCAGGTGGGAGAACATTTCCACGGTTCCAGGCCCACTGGCTGATGGCTGTGTCTCTGGAGCACAGCAGAGAGTGTGTTGTTTGTGGCCACAGCCCCTGCCAAGGACAGGGACCTCAGCACAGAAGAAAACCAAGAACATGTCTGTGTACAAAACCAAGAACACATCTGTGTACAAAGCTCCTGAAACATTTTTTTAAAAAAACAGAGGCCGGGCGCAGTGGCTCACGCCTGTAATCCCAGCACTTTGGGAGGCCGAGGCGGGTGGATCACGAGGTCAAGAGATCAAGACCATCTTGGTCAACATGGTGAAACCCCGTCTCTACTAAAAAATACAAAAAATTAGCTGGGTATGGTGGCGCGTGACTGTAATCCCAGCTATTCAGGAGGCTGAGACAGGAGAATTGCCTGAACCCAGGAGGCGGAGGTTGCGGTGAGCTGAGATCGCACCATTGCACTCCAGCCTGGGTAACAAGAGCGAAACTCTGTCTCAAAAATAAAATGAAATAAATAAAAAGTAAAAAAAAGAACACTGCAGAATAAGTAATCCCCAAGCATCCATATCCCAATGCCTGGAACCTATGATTATGTTACCCTACATGCCAAAAAGGACTTTTCAGATGTGATGAAATTAAGGACCTTGAGATGAAGGAGCCCATCCTGGACTATCTAGTTGGCCCAATCTAATCACAAAGGACTTTGGATAAAAAAGGGAGGCAGAGAGTCAGAGAAGGAGGTGTTGTGACAGAAGCAGAGACCAGAGTGACACAGCCTGAGGAAGACGATGCTGGGCATGGCTGGCTTTGAAGGCAGATTCTTCCCTGGACCTCCGGGAGGAATGCAGTGCTGTGGACAGTTGATTTTAGTCCACTGAAACCTGCTTTTGTCTTCTAACCTCCAGGTTCTCAGATAATAAATGTATATTGCTATGAGCCACTATGTTTATCATAATTTATTACAGTACCAAGGAAAACTCATGGAGCTGACATTCCCATGAAGAGAGAGAAAAGTCAGCACACAAATAAACATAATAAGCTTTTGAACAGTGCTAAATGCTATGAAGGGAAGAAGAAAGACAGGTGCTATTAACTGGACAGGAAGACCAGGCAGGAGATCAGGACAGGCATCCGGCAGGAGATGGTGGTGGCCGGGCTCTGCTGCTACAGTGGAGGCAGAGTAGGGGGTTGAACTCTGGATATATTTTGAAGGTTACAGCCACTAGGACTTGCCGATGGGACTAAATATGATGCAATAAATATATGGCACTGGGACTCAAGTACACAGTTATGTAAGACTATATTCTTTTTTTTTTTTTTAATATGATGCTTGAAAATAAAGAAGCATCCTGGGTGACTCCTCTATTTTTATTCCAAGTCAATGAATCTGATTCTTGAACAGAAGTGATAACATGTCACTTGTGCTGCAGGGCATTTAATCACCAGTGGCACCGCCCCCCAATAGCTTTTTTTTTCTTTCTACCATGATGACTGGCAATATTTTAATTTCACTTTCCTGGGTTTTCTGTAGTAACAGAGTGGTTGGGAATATTGAATTAATCAGTGATTGGTGCATAGGTCAAGAAAACCAATGAAGAAAAACATCTTGTGTGTGAAGCAGCTGAGGTTTGCTGTGATGTTTGTTACCAAGCAGGACTGAGAGATACACTATCTCACAGGGTTAGGTAGACTTAATGGATTAACACAAATAGTGAGCTTTAACAGCACCCGCCACATGACAATGACTTAACTATAACTATTATATCAGCTAAGTGGGGCTTAGTCCTAATTTTTTTGGTGAGCCTGGCCTTTTCCATCATTGTTAGATGGAGCCCAAGGAGAATAAAAACTATTTGCTCAGAGAAATTGTTGCTCAGAAAAATCTCCATTCCCAGACTAGGACGTAGGTCCTGATCTGCAGTCTATGACCTGTTGATTGTGCCTGTACCAACCATGGTCAGTGGAAGGAGCTCTCAACAAAGGGCTGGGAGGCCCAGATCGTGTCACCTGAAGAGGTGCCCCTTAAGCTATCTGAGGTTTAGAGTCCTGAGCCAAGGTGTGCAAGGATTCAAGTAGGTGAGACCTGAGGCCCAGGTGTGCCCACACTAGGGTTTCTCAACTATGTTGCATCTGTTTGATGCAACAGATTCAGGCTCTCAAATTGATGGACAGCTCCTCTGCTTTCATTAGTTTTCTATGTTGAAGACATTGGTAAGATTTGGTTTGATTCAAAGGTGAAACCTTTGTGGTCAATGGTTGATAGAAGCGTGGTGCGATGGGAAGAGCATGTTTAGAGCCTGAGAAACACAGATTCAATTCCTGGCTGTGCTGCTTTTCAGCTACGCCTGCTCAGCTAAGACTTGTAATCACCCTGAGTTCCAAGTTATTCTTCTCTAAAACCCAGTAAGTAAATTTATTTAGCAATCTATTTGAGACACCAAGTGTGATGCTGTTTTACGTAGACTGCCCATAGAAGTCTTTCATGGAAGCATAAGATGCTATTTCAGCAAGACCCAAAGGAAGTGCAAGAATGAATAAAACTATTACTTTGGAGAGATTCATTCCAGGAATGGGAAACCACAATTAGCAAGACCTTGAAACGGATGCCTGTTTGGTGTCTTAAAGAAACAGCAAAGAGGTCTATGTGACCAGGGAAGCATGGAGAACACACAGAGGAGTGGTAGATGAGGTGATGAGTATAAAGTGTGGACAGATCAATCATGGACAATAAAATTGGGATGGTTACATGCAGGCATCTCAGTGTCACAAGAATTCAATAACGAGGTAAGTGTTGAATACTTAGCAAGGCCCTTGTCTTTCAGAGAAGAATAGAATTAGATCAAGGGCATTGAGTGAGCAGGACTCAGGTTTGAATTGGTTGCTGTTATTGGTCAAATGGCTGCATGACTCAACAACTATAAACATGGGCTTGACTTACAGGAGAGAGGCACTACCAAATGCTGAACGACTTCAAACTTCAGGGCTGCGAGGGTGCCATCATCACAAGGGGAGGGGGCCCAATGTTGGCATAAATAAGGTGACCCAGAGACTGCCGTACTGTGGCAGGGACCACACATGTGGCTTGCTAACCAAGGTAAGTTAATGATGGTTTAAATGAAGTGACTCAAAGACCACTGCACTTTACACTTCACACTGCATCAGGAACGTGCACATGCACTTGCTGCCCATAAGTTAGGTAAGAGGAGCCTTATGGAAATTATTTGTAGTGTGCAGCTAGAATAAATCCTTTCATATCCACTGAAATGGTTGTAGCCGTGAGAATCCATGCATCATTTAGAATACATCCTCCGAGCATGGAAGATGGCTGTAAACGGTGAGCTTGCTTTTCCTTTCCCAATCAGAACACACGGAATGATATTTTTTGCACTGGCCTGCTAATTATGAATTCTTCTGGTCATAACATGCGCATTTTCCTCTGGGAAACTATCTGTTCCTGGCTCTTGGACCATGAGGTTCAGCTGGTGATGGTTCTAGACAACTGGCATACACCATCTCCCTAGCCACAGTGATTGGTTCACATCACCTGGACTATGATCATCTAGATGCTTATCAGTCCCAAGGCTATCCTCAGAACAACTGAGCTTCCAGCCACCATCTTGCTATGAAGGGAGATCCTGCCTGAGAGGAAAACTGTCACAAAGGAGGTACAGGCAAAAGATGAAGAGAACAAATTTCCAGGGGATCTCTGAGTCCTTGGATTCATCCATGCTTAAAGCTATCTCTGGCATGTTCATTACAAGAGCTTATGAATTACTATTTTTTTATTAGGGCAATAAATGGACTTTTTTCTCTGTGGTCAAAAGAATCCTGACTTGTAATGGTTTCTGGACATTAGAAACAAGATTTTTTTTTTTAAAAAAAAGTTTTATTCAGATATAATTTGCCTAGAGTGAATTTCACCTTTCTTAGGTATACACTTCAATCAGTTTTACAAATGTTTACAGTTTCGTATCCACTACTTCACAGAAGATATACAATATTCCCATCACGGCCCCCAAACCTCCCTATGATCTTTTGATGAAAATCCCTGTTCCCTATCTCCAGACACAGGCAAATCTGATTTGCTTCTGACATTATAGTTTGGCCTTTTTCTAACAGTTCGTGTATTAGAAATAAATGGAATCTTTAGGTTTGCACCCTTCTGCATCTGACTTCTTTCATTTAGTGTTTTTGACTTCCATCCACATTGTTTTATCAGTAAATCCATTCTTTTTTAAGTGATGAGTAGTATTCCATTGTGCAAATACGATTTAATTTATCTATTCATCATCCATTGAAGGACAATTGGTTCACTTCTAATTTTGGCAATTATGAATAAATTATGAAGGTTGATGTAAACATTGTCATACAGAATATTTTGTGAACATGCATTCTTTATGGATACGCCTCTTTTTGAAAAAAGAAAATAACCTGTATAACTGTCTTCCAAACAGACTATGATTTTGTATCACCATCAGCAGTGCCCAAGCACTCCAGTTTTTGCCACCATTTCCATCACCTGGCTTGGTCATCTTGAGTATGTAGTGGTAGATAATCGTGATATTAATTTGCAATTCTTTGATGACTAATAATGTTGAATATATTTTTATGTGCTTATTAGGCATTCAAATATCAGCTTTTGGGAAGTGTCTATTCAAATATTTCACTCTTTTTTCATAATTGGGTATTTTTCTTTTTTATTATTGATTTATGTGAGTTCCTTTATATTCTACATACAAATTTTTGTGTATATTTAGCCAAGATTTCCTCCCTATCAGTGTCTTGTCTTTAAATTTTCTTTAGTGTCTTCCAAAAATTTAATTTTAATAAAAGTCTAATTAAAATTTTAGTATTATTATATTTTGTTTGAGATTTGGGCTTTTCGTATCCTACCTAATGAATTTCCTAATAAATGTCACAGAACTTTCTTCTCTGTTTTCTTTCAGAAGACCAATTGTTTTCTCTCTCAAATTAAGATCTAATGTCAATTTTGAGTTAATTTCTATTTTTCATGAGGTAAGGGTCAAAGATCATTGAATTTCCACAAGCTTATTCAGTTTCGTGTAGAAGAATGTTTTTTGAGGGGATAAGACTATCCTTTTAGTCATTAATTACCATTCCACATTGTAAAAAAATGTCAATTGAACATGTACGCATCGATCTGTTTCTGAATTCTCTATTTTGTTCTATCGGAACATGCTATTATACTATTCTCTATTTTTTGTTAAAATGGGCTGTTAATTGTTATCTTGTTTCTTTCTATGTAATCTGTCTTAATAGTTACTTTTTTTTTTTTTTTGGCTGAATTCAGTATTTTCTCTTTTACTTTGCTGCTCTGAAGTTTGACTATGATGTGCCTTGATGTGGTTTGCTTGTGTTTAAACTACTTGGGGTTCGTTGCACTTCTTAGACATAGAAGTTAACATTTTTTCTCCAAATTCAGTGAGTTTTGACTGTTATTTCTCTATTTAATTTTCCTTTCCTTGTCTCTTTCTCTCTTCTGGTCTTCATTTTGCCTGGGATGAATTACATGGATGTTGGGCCATTTGGTATTGTCTCAAAGATCCAAGAAGTCTTGCTAATTTATCTTCAATATTTTTCTCGTTATTCTTCAGATTTAATTTTTTTTTTCTTAAGGTATATTGATACATACTTTTGACATTTCAATGTGTTGGTGAGTCAACATAGTAAATTTTTTATTTTCATTATTTTGCTTTTTTAACTCTAAAATTTATATTTTTGTAGTAGCCATTTCTCTATTGCAACTACTTTCTCACATACAGACAGTATTTTCATTTATTTCTTTGAACACTTCTTTTCTTTAATTATTCGTATATATTTATAACAGCTTCTGTAAATCCATGTCTGCTAACTTCAGCATCTGGGATCAGGCAGGACCCTTGTCTATTCACTTCTACTTTCCAAATTATGGCCCACACTTTTTTGTCTTTTAAAATAGTTCCTACATTTTGATAGAAAAAAAAAAAAGAACTTTGTAGACAACACAATGTAGCAACAGTAGAATATGTTTGGTTTGTCTGTAGATTGTTAATTTTTAAATTTACTTTTGTTTTAGTTGACAGTTAACTTGCCTAGACTCAAACTATGAAATCTGCCTCAATTTTTTGCTATTTTTTTCCCTGTATTTTTACTGGTCTTCCCTATGCGTTTGTATTTTATCATTTAAGCACAGCCTAGAGCAGAATTTATATTATGATTTGATGCCCTCCCCCCTTTCTGTGATTTCCTGTTTTTCTTTTGTTCCCCCTGGATTTCAGTTTCTCTGTACCTCCCAATTCCTGTTCTCTGGATGGCATCATTAATTAAGACATAAAGCACTGATGACTGGTTACAATTATTATCACTGAAGATCCCATTTAAACTTCCCATTAGGCAACAATAATAATTAGTCCCAAGGAATTTTCAAAAAATAAAGCATTTAATACCAACTACATATGTAAATGTCACATCATCAAACAGATTTTTGACAACTGTTGTTATATATTATCACTGTAGAGATTAAGTATACTTGTTGTGATAACAAAAAAGTATACTGGAACAGCTGCCAAGCATGTTTAAGTTTAATCTCTGTTATTAATTAAGACTAATGCTTCTCAGTGACTCTGCATCCCTGAAGGCTCAGAAAACTACCCTTCCTTTCACAATCTGTTATGTGAGTTGAGAAGCTTTTCATGAATGTACTCATTCATTTTATCACTGGAAGGAAGTAATTGCATTTGCTCCTGTTTTATTATGGAGATAAAGTAGAAAAACATGCAAGTAGTCATCATTCCAAAAGTGAGATTCAGCTCTCCCTGTCCATGAGAATTAAGCGCAAAGACATTTAAATATTTTAGATATAGTTGATTATCATGTTGATCTAAAGACCCATGGGAAACAAAAATATGTTATCTTCTATGTTTTCATTGGCTCCCTCGAAAATTGAGGTCCTGCTAAAATGAATAATCATAATTATTCAGTACCTCTTTTCAATTAGTACTGATTCATTGATAACAGATTTAGAACATGCAGAATAACAAAGATAAAATTAACACTATACATTTTGTAAGGTGTGACAGGAAATTTTGAACACAGATCTTGAACTTTCTGGAAAAGGTAATGTGCCAATTCTGTTTGTTGTTCGTCAGCTCCAACTCCACCCTTCTCTCCCTTCTTTGTGGTCTCGGAGCTGGACCCTGTGAACGTTTCTCATTTGTCAGTTGATGCAATATTGACATTTTCCAGTGGGGGTGCTAGAGAGACAGTGAAAGGGACCACTGAGGAAGGGCTCTTCTTCCTGATTACAGTGTCTTCTTTCTGTTCCTGTGGCATAGCTCCCAGCAGCCTGCAGAGGCCTCGTGGTGTTCATTGTTCAGTGAGTTTCATTGGCTCACCGGTGGGTAGTTCTGCTTATTAACTGGGTACCAGCTCTGGCCCAAGACACTCAGCACACTTCCCAATCACATAACAGGATACAGCCACACTAGCTCAATGAATTTCAGCTTGGGAGAAAGCACTGTTTATGTTTTTTACTTCTTGGATACTTTTCTTTAGCCCCAGAGGTGGTAGCTGCTCCTTCCATTTATTATTCCCATACAAAAAGTCTTCAAATATTCATGGAAAATGCATATTTATGAAAAAGTTATGCATGGATTTCAAAACATTTTTTGTATCAAAATAAACTTATACTGACTTTTTATAGCATATCTGAGTAGGATTTATTTTAAAGCAGCAGCAAGAAGAGGAAGACATCAGTTTAAGAAAAAGTCCCTGTGAGTGCCACATGAATCCTGCTAAAATGGAAGTAAAAACAAACATCAAATTTATGGTGAAACTTAAGTGAAGAATAGAGATAATTGACATTAAAAAATGTTTATGGGAACAAGCCTAAAAGAAATCAGCAGTTAACAAATGGTTAAATCATTTTAAGAATAAACAAAACAATGTTGAAAATGAAGCCCACATCAGTTTGCAGGAAAAAAAAATTTCTTTTGTTTGTACCCTAATTGAAAAGGACAGACAACAAACATGAAAAAAGCTCATCATCACTGGTCACTAGAGAAATGCAAATCAAAGCCACATTGAGATACCATCTCATGCTAGTTAGAATGGCGATCATTAAAAAATCAGGAGACAACAGATATTGGAGAGGATGTGGAGAATTAGGAATGCTTTTACACTGTTGGTAGGAGTGTAAATTAGTTCAACCATTGTGGAAGACAGTGTGGTGATTCCTCAGGGATCTAGAACTAGAAATACCATTTGACTCAGCAATTCCTTATTGGGTATATACCCAATGGATTATAAATCATTCTATTATAAAGACACATGCACACATATGTTTATTGCAGCACTTCACAATAGCAAAGACCTGGAACCAACCCAAATGCTCATCAGTGATAGACTAGATAAAGAAAATGTGGCACATATACACCACAGAATACTATGCCACCATGAAAAAGGATGAGTTCATGTCCTTTGCAGGGACATGGATAAAGCTGGAAACCATCATTCTCAGCAAACTGACACAAGAATAGAAAACCAAACACCACATGTTCTGACTCATAAGTGGGTCCTGAATAATGAGAACACATGGACACAGGGAGGGGAACATCACACACCAGGGCCTGTTGGGGGTGGGGGACTAGGGGAGGGATAGCAGGCGGTTGTGGGGTAAGGGAGGGATAGCATTAGTAGAAATACCTAATGTAGATGACAGGATGATGACAGATGCAGCAAACCACCGTGGCACTTGAACACCTATGTAACAAACCTGTACTTGAAAGAAAGAATTTTCTGCAAAAAAAAGAAAAAAGAAATAAAAGGACTGATGATCAACAGCACAAACAATAACCACCACTGTAGACATCTCAAGTGGTTCAGCTTACACAACTCAGGCTCATGATAAAAGTTGAGCAAACTTTCCAACCAGTGGATAGCAAAACCATTGCACCCAGATCAACCACACAGAAAAGCAAAGCTTTCACTCCTTGGAAATTTTAATGATAACAATAATATACCTTAGCTGGATATGGTGGCAACCATCTATAGTCCTATGCTACTTGAGAGGCTAAGATGAAAGGATTGCTTGAGCCCAGGAATTTGAGGCTGCAATGAGCTATGATTGCGCCACTGCACTCCAAACTGGGTGACAGAGGGAGAACTTCCCTCAATAAAAGAGAAAAATAATAATCAAAATATAACAAAATAAGGAAGATGGCAATTTTGCAAGCGTTTCCACAGGAAACCATTAGGTATCTACCTTACAATCTTGATTTGGTTTATTCTGACTTCTCCTTAAGAAATAAATTTATATTTAAAGGGCACCTATTTACCTGCTTTTCTTCAGTTCATAATGTGAAAAGACTGCATTGACATGGTAACATTTCCAGGACCCTCAGTTCTACAGGGATGGACCAAATACCTGACATCACCACTCACAAAAGTGTCTTCAACTTGATGGAGTTTATGCTAAGAAATACGGTTTATATTTACTTTTATCTTTTAATTTTGTTTTCCACAAACTTTCTGAAGTCCCCTTATGTACTGAAGAGTTTTCATCCCTCTTAATGGATAATTTTTATATTAAAAGGTTAATGTTCAAATTAGTGGTGTGATTTCTGTGTCCTGAGTGGAGCCTGTTTGTTATGAACACATATGAACGCATTACCCAGATAGATGCATTTTCCCACTATGAATTCTTATTTATCTGTTGTATTTAAACATATTTCCCAAGGCCGTTTGTAAGTTATATTTTTAATGAATCAAAGAATTATCTTTTTAAAGCTGGACTTAAGTAATACAAATACTTGAAAAATAGTCTATGATTTAGACTGATGGTTTTCGTACTTTAGTGGGATTCAGAAACACCTGGGAACTTCATTTAAAATGTGGACTCCAAAGCTTCTCTACCAGACTGATTTGGTGAAGGGAGGTGAACAGAAGCCAGCATTTAATAAAGTATTTCAAGTGATTCTGACAGAAGTTGACACTGGACCTCACGCTGATGTTACTGTGAAGTACAGTGACAACTTATATCAGAATCACTTGAAATACTCACTAGAAGTCGTTCAGGTTCTTGGCAGTTTGAACAAACAATTGCACAAAATGCACAAACAAAGCAATAAAAGAATGAAGCAATGAAAGCAGAGATTTACCCTGCGGAATGGGAGCAGCCTCAAAAGTGGTTCATGAGCCCTGGTTAGAGAATTTTTTGGGGTTTAAATACCTTCTGGAGGTTTCCCATTGGTTACTTGGTTACACCCTATGTAAATGAAGAATTCACCTGGGACCAGTTTGATTGGTCACAGTTGATGACCAATCAGAGACTGAAGTGAAGTTACAAAGTTACACCCCATACAAATATTGGATTGGTCGCAGGAGGGGATCAATCAGAGACTAAAGTGAAGTTACAAAGTTACACCCCTATGCAAATGAAGACTAGGCCTGTGACAGTATGGCTGGTTGTGGAAGAAGATCAATCAGAGGTACTTTCCATTTTTCAATTGCAACACAGAAATGGGGGTCGGGTTGCAACGGGAGTAGCCTCTGATCCTTCTGTTACTTGGTCATAGAAAAGTGGGGTTTTCCTTTTGATTCAGTTCTAGGAAGTCAGCATAAATTGGCCTTAGGTTCCCTGCCTCCAAATCTTATTCTCCTGCTTCCCTGAGATATAATTAAAATCTGGATTCATCATCAAATGACCTTTCTGCATAAATGTTTGTTTTTCCACATGATCCTTACAGTCACCCTGTTAGGTGTCTTAGGCTCATTTCACTGCTCTGTTACTCAGAACAGTGAGGGTTGAGACAGAAACCTACCCCAGGACTTTTAATTCCAGATCCCATTTCAGCACTGCTTTGCTACTGTATACCTTCCACCTCTCTCTTCCATACAAATGACATAAATGAACTCTGTCAGGGAAATAATTCTAGTTTTGTTTTTTCCTGATTGTGAAAGTGACTAATGTTTATGTTAAACATGGAAAATTACAAAGAATAAAAATTTTAAATATCTGTTTTCTCACTGCCTTGAGATAATCACAACTAACTTTTGACAAAGTTATTTCTAGTTTCTTCTCTGCATCTATCTTTTTCTCAAGAACATGAAAGCATGTTTACTATGGTTACCATTCTTAACATGTTGCTTTTTTAAAGTATACAGCTGTATTGGTTTATTATTGTGTAATAATACACCCTTAAATTCAGGGGTTTAAAACAGCAGTCATTTTTTTTTCTAGTGACTCTTTCCTACAGATGATCCAGGTGAGTTCATCCCGGGAGCTCAGCTGGGGTGGCTCCTGGCACATGCTTCATGTCCTTCTCCTGAGACAGCAGTTCAGCCTGTGTGTCTCTCTGAGGGTGATGACAGAAGCACATAAGGGCCAACAGAAACACATGAGACTCCTTTAGCCCAGGTTCCAGACAGGCGTGCTGTCTCCTCTACCTACCTGTCACAGGCCAAAGCAAGTCACTTTGGAAATGTTAAGTTTCCAAGCAAATCAACATGGTTGAGCCAAAAGTCAGAGGGGTGGAAAGTACATCCAGCCCTGCGGAGGCCACGGCTCACTGGTGTATGCTTAGGTGGAAGAACTGAGGCCATTTCAGTTTGCTATAACAATATACTGCAAGCTTTTCTCTCATTTCACTAATACATTTCTAAATAAGATTTCAACGACATATGATATCTCACTATTCAGCTGAGACATGCATCATTTGGCTAATCCTTCCATTGCTGGGTGTTTAGACTATTTCCTTTTTTATATTATTAACAAAGCTTCAGTGAATATCATTTTACATATTTTTGTTCATGTCCCCAGTTATTTCCTTAGGCTGATTATTAAAATGAATTACTGGATCACTTTGTACAAGCAATGTTAAGACAGTTGCTAAATATTGACAAAGTTTTCTAGAGCAAGACTGTTTTAATTGTCTTTGAAATCGATGGTATAGGAAATGCTCCTTTCACTATACCCTTCCTGACATAGGATATTACTTTATAAAAAAGAAGTCTTTACCAGCTCAATAAGTAAAACATGGTATGCCATTTTAATGTTCATTAGTTTTGCTTCTGAAGATCTGAGTGTGCTTAGCCATATGTATAAAAATCACCTGGATCAATGTGACGAAGAGAATGAATCCAAGCTGGAAAATATTCTTCAGGATATTATCCAGGAAAACTTCCCCAACCTAGCAAGGCAGGGCAATATTCAACTCCAGGTAATACAGAGAACACCACAAAGATATTCCTCAAGAAGAGCAACCCCAAGGCACGTAATTGAAATGAAGGAGAAAATACTAAGGGCAGCCAGAGAGAAAGGTCAGGTTACTCACAAAGGGAAGCCTGTCAGACTCATAGCAGATCTCTCAGCAGAAACCCTACAAGCCAGAAGAGAGTGGGGGCCAATATTCAACCTCCTTAAAGAAAAGAACTTTCAACCCAGAATTTCATATCCAGCCAAATTAAGCTTCACAAGCGAAGGAAAAATAAATTTTTTTGCGAACAAGCAAGTACTTAGAGATTTCACCACCACCAGGCCTGCTTTACAAGAGCTTCTGAAAGAAGCACTACACATAGAAAGGAAAAACCAGTATCAGCCATTCCAAAAACATACCAAAAGGTAAAGAGCATCAACACAATGAAGAATCTACATCAACTAATGGGCAAAACAGCCGGCTAGCATTAAATGGCAGTATTAAACTCACATATATCAATATTAATCCTAAATTTAAATGGACTAAATGCCCCAATCAAAAGACACAGACAGGCAAATTGGATAAAAAGCCAAAACCCATCGGTATACTGCATCCAGACCCATCTCACATGCAAGGTTACACAAAGACTCAAAACAAAGGGATGGAGGAAGATTTACCAACCAAATGAAGAGAGAGAGAGAAAAAAAGCAGGAGTTGCAATTCTCGTCTCTGATAAAATAGACTTTAAAGCAACAAAGACCAAAAGAGACAAAGAAGGACATTACATAATGGTAAAAGGATCAATGCAACAAGAAGAGCTAATGATCCTAAATATATATGCACCCAATACAGGAGCACCCAAATATATAAGGAAAGTTCTTAAAGACTTACAAAGAGACTTAGACTCCCACACAATAATAGTGGGAGACTTTAACACTACATTGTCAATATTAGACAGATCAACGAGACAGAAAATTAACAAGGATATCTAGGACTTGAACTCAGACCCAGAACAAGTAAACTTAATAAACATTTACAGAACTCTCCATCCCAAATCCACAAAACATACATTTTTCTTAGCATCACATCACACCTATTCTAAAAGTGACCACATAATTGGAAGTAAATCACTCCTCAGCAATTGCATAGCATTCCACAGGTTTAAATGAAATATTGGTTGGCTGCTTGTTATTTTCCTCCCTTATTCCTTCCTGTCTCCATTGTTAAGCACAATTATTGGCATAGAAGAGGTTTTTAATACCCATTTTTAGACTGCATTCTAGCCTGGGCAATAGAGCAAGATTCTCATTCTCTCTCCCTCTTTCTCTTCCTCTTTCTTTCTCTCTTTCATTTTTTTTTCTTTCTTTCCCTCTTTCTTTCTTCTTTTCTTTCTTTTTTCTCAAAAAAAAAAAACATCTGGATCTTCAGTATCCTGTCTGCAGAGTTAACAATATTATTCACTCATTTGTCCATTCATTCAACACCTATCAATGGGGCACCTCATCTATCCTAGGAACTGGGGATATAGAAAAGAAAAAAAAAATGAGCAGAAATCTCTGGCTCTGTATAGAAAGACAGTAGATCCAATCTATAAATAAAATATGTAGACTGTTAGACAAGTTGCTAAGGAGTAACATAAAGCAGAGAAGCATGAAATAATATTTTGATGTGTAAAGATTCACTTCTCAGGAAAGTTGCCCTGAGAAGGTCAACGAAAAACCTAAGGAAACAGTTAAACAAGCTCTGCCACCACCTGGAGAACAAGCTCTCCAGCAGAGGGTTTGGCATGTGCCAAGGTCCTGAGGCAGGAATGTGTCTGGTGTGTTACAGGAACAGCAGGAAGACCAGTGAGACCAAGGGGAGAGTAGGGGGAGATGGCCTGAGAGTAGGGGGAGATGGGGGAGACTATGCTGAACACGGGAAACCACATTATAGGCTCCACTTCTGTAAAGCCTTTGACTATGTGTGTGACATGTTGTGAGAAGAAGAGTCTGATTGACATTTTAACAGGATCACTCTGCTGTCAGGCAAAGGCCCACAGGCATCAAGGGGAAAAGCTAGGGCTGCTTGGGCCTGCACGGCAGTGATTGAGGCCAAGATGACAAAGGTTGAGTCAGGGAGGAAGCTCTGGAGGTAGCGTTGGTGAGAAGTGTTCAGATTCTAAATACATGAAGGTGGAGATGAGGTTGGCTGATGGATATCATCTTAGGTGTAAGAGAATGAGAAATCAAGATTTTTTTCTTTCAGAGACAGAAAGCATGGAGCTGCAATTAATGGATACCACAAATCTTACAGGAGAATTGATTCAGGCAGGGTTGGAGGGACAGTCATCTACGGCCGAGGCCAGAAAACTAAAGCCCATGGGCCAAATCTGGTCCACCATGTTTCCGTGAGTAAAGTGTTATTGGACTGATACAGTTTGGCTCTGCCTTCCCGCTGAAATCTCATCTCAAATTGTAATCCCCACGTGTCAAGGAAGGGACCTGTAATCCCCACGTGTTGAGGGAGGGAGGTGATTGGTTCGTGGGGGTGGTTCCCACATGCTGTTCTCGTGATAGTGAGTGAGTTCTCATGAGATCTGATGGTTTTGTAAGTGTTCGACAGTTCCTCCTTCACTCACTCCTCTCCTGCCACCTTGTGAAGAAGGTGTCTGCTTCCCCTTTGCCCTCTGCCAGATTGTAAGCTTCCTGAGGCCTCCACAGCCATGTGGAACTGTGAGTCATCTTTCCTTTATAATGACCCTGTCTCAGATAATATTCTTTACGGCAGTGTGAAAACGGACAAATACATGCACCTTGGCTGTGTCTCTTTTTTTATGTATTGTCCACGGCTGCTTTCGGCTACAACAGAGTTTAGCAGTTGGAACAGAGATACTATGGCTTGTCAAGATATGTACTAAATAAAGTAGTCACTACTGGTTCCTTTTATCCTCCTGATCTACAGGACTGACATAATTATTCAATGAACTGAGTTATTTAAAATTTCAAAATGGGGTTTATGAAAGTATTCTATGATTAAAAATGTAGAATTCATGCTGGATAGTGCATCGTGGAAGCATTTTTTTCAGGAAACATCTGGATTTAAAAAATCATATTCAAACCTGTGTTGTGTCTGTATACGACTTTTTAAATGAATGGCCACAGTTCAGTTTGTGACTGTGAGGTCTACATCTTCAATTGAGAGTAAAGCTATCTCTGTCAAGAACAGAAAATGGTTCCTTTGTTTCTCCATGGGCCTCTGGGTTCCTCTGTAAGGAGTAAACTTCCAATTTTCTCTTCAGTTCCTTGCAGTAATAGAGCCTGTCACTTTGTATTATATATTAATACCAAAGCTCATTTGAAACTTCACCTGATAAAATAACCTGTATAATTTACTCCTCAGGTAAAAATGAGAAAAAAAAATAATGGCCACCATATTAGATAACAGCACTGTATTATTTGTAGCTGACTCTAAACTCCCGGCAAAAATGCAGATGAAGAAAGTCACCTGCTTGTGTTTTTCTCCTGGACTAACGCATATTATTGGGTCCCTAGAGGCTCACGGGTCACCAAGAGTGACTGCACATTTTGTCAGGAGAGACAAAGAGGGGGGTCCCTGATGGTCTGAGCTTTGGGGAGGGCAAAGGTGGGGCTGCCTTAGCCTTGCTCTATGTCTAATCACATCATGGGGGCAGCGTAATTTGGAGCTGTGGTCTAGACAAAGCAGAGTTCTGACCCCCAGAGGGTCACTGTATGATACAATCCCACCAAAAGTCGCCTCATCACACTCCTGGGCCCCTCCCCATGCCTTCTCTCACCTTTTCCCAGTTCACTTTTCCCAGAATGTCACTGTCTTATTTCTCTAAAAGATTTGTTGCATCTCCTTTTTGGGTGATGGGTTAACCTCAAGATGTGGATGAACTTCTAGCTCAGTAGCTACTTTGTGTGATTGTATCTGAAATCCATTTACAGCTTTAGAATCTAAAATGTCTCAGTAGATAAAGCCACATGGGGCTGGCCTGGGGAATCATGAGCACACTCTTCCAGGACAGGTCAGTGGAGGGGCACAGGGCCATCCAGTCTGGCTGCAGTAGGATCAGGTTCTGTCCCGAGTGAGTGGCCTCCCAGCCTGAGCATCTCTGAACACGTTCAGGGCTGCTGAGTAAGGCTGTGCAGGTTGTGCACTGCTCATGGACATGTTTAAGGCAATGTAATTCACACCCTAGACATTGTAGCTTTATGAATTTAGTAAGACAGCTGTTGAAAAGATGGCAAGAAAGTGTCTTGTTTTACCCAAATTGATATATAATGACAATTTTGTGAGGGATAGAAAAAGCGCCATTTTCTAATTTGCACAGGCTCTTTAGGGACTATCTCCATGTCATTAGGGCACAGGATATGAAAAGCCAAAGCTCCTCAGTCCCTAAAGAGTGCATCTTTTCTGCACTAAATACCTTTTAGGGAACGTATTATTTCCTGCAGTGGCCCAGAGCAGTCACTCATTCAATAACATTTCATGAATGTTAAATGAGCATCTAGTAGACGCTCGTCCCAGGGCTGGGCTGCAGGATGAAATGGAGAGCAAAAGGAACAAAGAGCCCTGACCCGATGATCTAACGGAAGGCCGACGTGAAGCAACCAAGAACACACTTGACAATATGAGTGCAATTCTGGTTACTGCGGTAGTGCAATTGCTACCAGGCCAGTCTGGGGTGTTATGAGAGCAGAGAGTGGGGGTATGCGCAGGTCTGAGGGGGCTCAGGGGACGCTCTGAACATTGAGAGGAACACTGCTCCAGAGGATGGATAGTTCACGTCTGGTGGGGTCTTAGAAGGAAAGCTGTGAACCCTGAGGGTTTCCCTGGGTGGAGGAGAATCATCCCAGAAGGAACTATGGGTTTACGTGGTGCACAAGCCCTGTGTTAAACAAAACTGAAGCATGTAGAGAGAAAATTTTATCTTTCAACCTTTATGATTAGTAAAGGACAGAGACTCCTTTGGATTCTACTGTGTATTTAATAATTCTAACATTTCCCAGTATCCCTTTTTATCAGACACATAGTAGCCCTTTGACCCAACAGTGAAACTTTTACAGTTTTTGTCAACTTTTACCAGAAAGCTAAGTTTCACTGTTTCACTTTTAACATGTGCTCAAGCAATTCTTCTGTCTCAGCTGCCTGAGTAGCTGAGTAGTTCATCTTCCTGAGATCAGTAATAAGTCATTCTTTCCTCTCTCTCTCTTTGGGGTTATGACCCTTCAAAAATCATTTCCAAAATTTATCATAACAAATACAAATTAAGGCAATGATGCTACCCCCACCTCCCGCCATCTCCACCAACACACACAAAGCAAGAAGGAATAACTAGATTTATTACATAACAAAGTTTTCTGGGGAGATCAGGGCAGGTTTACAAACAGCTGCATAAATGTCCTGGGATAGCAGAGACAGATGACCAGCTTGGGTTATACTGTGGTTAGGGTAGGGCTTCCTTGTGTTACCAGGACATACGTGGTTCAAGCTTCATGCCAGCACATGAGAAGCAGTGCACAGGATTTTTCGCTCGCCGGTTCTGATGTGTGCCAAAGCAGGGAGACAAAAGAGTGAGGACTAACAATTTGATATAAAATTCAGGCTCTTCTTACATTAACAGTAGTTCAGTGAAAACAAGGATACTTTGGCAGGCCCACTTAAAATAATATCTGTTCATTTGTGAATATCTAGGCTTTCTAAATCCTGTCAGTTAACTCGGGTCTGGGACCAAAGAATATAGACTGGTCACTGTCGTGGCTTCTCAGGACCACAAATGGCCCAGAGCCTGGATCTGCCTATTTACAAGGAAGCTGGCTGTGAAATTCGTTTCCCTAAGCACAAGTTGCAGGGGATAGCTGCATTAGAGAATGATACCCTCATCAGCAATGTCAGATGATGCACATGAAAGACCCACACAGGCCCTCCCCAGGTCCTAAACAGCACTGTGGAATGGTGGATGATGGTGCTTACCCAGGGTTACTTTGGAATATGCAGCTGCTAGCTAGCTGCAAGGCAAGAGGGTCCTGAGAAGCTTGGAACTATCTCTGTGTCATTAGGGCACGGGATGTGAAAAGCCAATGCTCCCGAGTGCCCCTCTCATGCAAAGGTCCTTAGGAAGCTTGCGGATTACCTGCCAAGGTGGAGCTGAGTTTAGGGAGTACCACTAACTTCTCATGTACAGGCCAGGGTTGTCTACTGCTGCAGAAACATTGTGGGTTAACAGGAACAATTAACATAAGTGGGCCCCTGTGTATTTTATCAGGACTAAGACCTCTTTCTCTGAGAAAGAGGCAAAGTAGTATTATTACTTATAATGACTATTACCACTTGTTGACGAGGCCAGGCACTGTGCTAAGCAGTTCATTCAGTCATCACACTGGCTCCTGAATTCATACTTTCAAGCAATCTTTGCTCTGCATCTGCTACATGCCAAACACTAGGTCCTAGGCATACGGTGGTGAATGGGAGGAGGGAGGAAGGGAGCTGGCCCTGACCGCACAGAGCTGACATTCTAGTGGAGGAGACAGACAATCAGGCAGAAAAATCGATGTGGTTTAAGTCTGATAATGAGATAGGGACAGATGTCATGAAGGAAAGATAGGAGGTAAGGGAGTAGACAGAGGGTTGGGTGTGAGTGGGCCGAAGGACTCTAGAGAGGGGGTCTGGGAAGATCTGTCAGAGGAAGTGGTGTCGGTTCTGAAACCTGCACAAACAGGGGCAAGGCATGCCATGATCTGGGGGTAGAGGATGCCAGGCAGAGGGAAGTGCAAATGTAAAGGCTTCAGAAGAAGGACGAAGATAGTGTGTGTGAGTTTATGTAGATGGTGGCATTTAATCCTCATGCTAATATAAGAATATAAGCTCTACTTTCAAATAATAAAATGACATCTCACACAAGGTCACCTGCTTAGTGGTAGGCCCAGAATTCTAGGTCAAGAATGATTTTAAAGTTTGCTCCCTTTGCTACAGTGCTGTAGTGCACGTTGGGAAACACAGTACATCTTACTTCTTATCAAGACAAATAATAATAATAGTAATAATTCCCCAACAGAAATATTTACCTAGAATAGAGAAGATGCAGGATTTTGTAAACTTGAGCCGGCCAGAAGCCCTCCTGGCCTCAGCTTCCTCCTCTGTGTGATGGGGATGCTGTGACCCCCTTGACATGAAGGTGGTGTGAACGACATGGTGGCTCTGGAAGCCGAGTCCCGATTACTTTCAGGGTAGGGAGGAGAGTGGCCGGAGGAGAGGAAATCGCTGGAGTCAGTTCTGCAGACCGGGGCTCCGGCTCTGCCACGCACAGGAAGGCTGGCTTCGTCTCCGATTGAGACCCACGTCCTGAATGACGGCTCCACGTTAAATGAGGTGGTGGCTGAATTCAGCCAGTCCTTGTTCCTGAGACCACCTGCAAATTAGATGAGACGGGAACCTGTGGGCGGCTCCACGTGTGAGAAAGAAGCCTTTGGAAAGGACTGGGAACCCATGGCCCTAAGTTCGAATCCAGCATTGCCAGCCATTCTGGGCTCCTGCTTCTTGATGCGAGGAAGTCACACCCAAGCCAGAGGGGACTGCGAGCAGCAGAACCAGGGTCCATGGAGGGCTTGGGCTGTGCTTTCCCAGCTACAGGAAGCCCCATCTGATTGGTCCAGCTGCAGTCATGTTCTGGACAGTGAACCAATCACTGGGGCCCAAGGAATGCCAGGTGCTAATTGGCTGCTGGCCTGGGTCCCTGAATGCATCTGGGGAGCTGGTGGTGGGGTCAGCTCCAGCCGGAAGTGGTCCTAGGGAGGTCAGGAGTCAAATACCCTGGACAGAAGAGAGAGCAGATTTAAGGCCAGTGTTTATCGGACCTTAGGTGTCTGAGAATAGCTGGTGTTCATTCTCCTGAAATTAGTAATAAGTCACTCTTTCCTTTCTCTCCTTGGGGTTATGACTCTTCAAAAATAATTTCCAAAATTTATCCTAACAAATACATGTAGAAATTACATCGACTCTGGGCATCAATGAGAGCCTTGAATGTTACTGTCTAAATCGCTGAGTTCAGTAACTCTCTAAACGTCAGTCAGGCTTCCTCTGCCTCCTGATGGCAAAAGCAACTCCTTAAATTGAAATATCAAAGTATCAACAAAGAGGATGGATTTTTTTTCCTCCACAGGTATTAGCTCAAATCAAATGTCCACACTGCTCAAGGGAGCCCCCTTTGCAAAGGAAGTTACCTGACAAGAAATCACCGAGCTGCATTTGGCTTCCTGCTCCCAGGCTGGCATAAATACTCTCATTTTCAATCTATCCCAGGGGCTGGCAGAGCCACTGTACATCCCATCATCACACTGTTTGGCCGTGTCCTATCCATGGATGGCCTGAGCAGGATGTTATGAATCAGCCGTCTCAGACCATCAGTTCCTTTCCACTCTACTTTTTAGCCAAAGGCAATCCTGGAGAAGTGACTTTGACAGCATTGGATTGAAGAGAAGTACTTGTTGGAACAGCAAAGCGACACTCCTCATTTCCCGCAAAAATGGGCTAATACTATTTTCTGGACTGACTTTTCAAAGGCTGAATGAAAGCTGACGTGATTTGGCTGTGCCCCCACTGAAATCTCATCTTGAATTCCTACATGTTGTGGGAGGGACCCAGTGGGAAGTAATTGTCTCATGGGGACAAGTCTTTCCTGTGCTGTTCTCCTGATGGTGAATAAGTCTCATGAGATCTGATGCTCTCTCTTTGCCTGCTGCCATCCAGGGAAGATGTGACTTACTCCTCCTTGCCTTCCACCATGATCGTGAGGCTTCCCCAGCCGTGTGAACCTGGTGAGTCCAATTAAACCTCTTTCTTTTGTAAATTACCCAGTCTCTGGTATGCCTATATCAGCAATGTGAAATGCACTAATGCAGAAGCTCTGAGTCCTCCTAAGGTTTATAGGCTAATAAGTATTATGATTTGGGAAAGGAAATGAGAATTATATTAATTTTCACTGCCCTAAAAATCCTCTATGCTCATCCTCTTCATCCAAACCCCTGGCAACCACTGATCTCTTGACTGTCTCTACAGCCTTTTCCAGAATGCTATATATTTGGAACCATATTATTTAAATATGAATAAACTCTTCTGTGCGGTTTATTTTCATACATTGTGAATTGGTAAACATTTTGTTGAGGATTTCTGTGTCTATTGTTTATGAGACAGATTAATCCCCTGAGTCTGTGGCCATCAGAAAGTCTCGGTGAATATAACAGTGCAGCAAATCCCTGAGGTGCTCCTTGTTGGGAAGGGATGCTCTCCCCGATGTCCTGTCATTATGAAGAGAAGCCTCAGTGAGGGACCGGAGCTATTTCAGCCTCAGCTGAACAGTCACAGAACACATCCATCAATGGGCTTTGACTCCACCTGCATTCCTTTCATGAAGCCAAAAGCTATTCACTTTTTTCAGAGCTGAGAGGTCTCTGACTTGTGAGATGTGAAGACCTTTCTCTCCATTTCTTTGTTCTTGCTTGATTGCTACTGCTGATTTTCCACCTGCCATTTTCAGTCTGGCTGCCTTACTGGCACTGCCTCCCTAGCTCTTTGCCTTTCTCCGTTTGCTTCTCACTAGTGTCTCCATCCTTATGCTTTTGCTCAGTTTATTTCTCAGCTGTTCTCTCTCTCTCTCTCTCTGATTGTCTGTTTCTGGATCATTTAAGCTTACATGACCTCTTTATACAGATATCTGCTTTCTCTCTCACACCCTTCCTCCCTCCCTCCTTCATCTGTTTTTCTAAATTGGTTTTCCTTCCATCTTGCTCTGCTCTGCCTCTCTCTGTCTCCATCCATCCATCCATCCATCCATCCATCCATCCATCCATCCATCCATCCATCCATCTATCCATCCATTTATCCACAGTGCCTGACCAAAGGACTGGGAAGCAGCTGGACCCTACAGCTAAGGCTCTCACTGCTCACTGCAGTCACCAAGGCACCAGCTAGTTCACAGTAAAACCACACAGAAGAGTTTATTCATATTTAAATAAAGGCATTAATGTGGACTTGAGTTTCAATAGTTCTACGCTTTTCCTCTGGAGTATTCTCTCAATGTGTCTGTCTGATCAGGTTTAGGTTTTAATTGAACAGCTGTCATTTGCTTGCTGGTTCCATGGCAACTTGAAGCTTTATTAAATTTTAATTTAGCCCAAGATGTATATAAGCAGACTTATTTAAGATAAGAAAGTAACAGCTGTAGTTAAGCAGAGCCTTGCTGAAGTGGTCACTGTAAGGCACAAGGAAGGAGTCAGAGAAAACACTTCTGTGACTGTGATTTACTGTCAGGGTTTGGATGTGTGAATAAACAGGGTCACCAGAATCAGGAGAAGCAAAGGGCACAAGAATGCAGAGAATACAGACCAAAATTTAATCTCTTATGTTCATCCCTCAACCTCCAGCACAAATATGTACAATCTTCATTGAAGCAGAGGAAGGGGAGTGATTTCAAAACTAGGCGTTCTCGTTCCCGGAGCCCATACATGTGCCCTGTCTTCTGTTCTGCTTTTCACATACCAGGTATCATCCTGGGTTTTCAGCACAGAGATACCCTTGTGGAGTGTAGAGTCTATTGTGTCTAAATGGTAAGTATCATAAACACAAAAATTGTTATGTAATTGGAGTTTTGGTAACAACCATGCAGGGAAAGACCTTGAAACCTAGTAACATAATAGGAATGTCTTAATTCACACCAAGAACAGGCAGGCACGTCCTTTTCCTTGGAAATGGGCATGTGTGCAGAGATCTGAAGGATGAAAGGACGCCAGGTGTGTTTAGGTAGAGGGCTCTGCATGTGAGAGCTCAGAAGACAGAATTTAGATTGCGCTGTTGGAAGAACTAAGAAAACTGTGGTGAGGGACAGAGAGAAGGGAGCAAGAGAGAACAAGAGAGGTGGGCTGGGGATGGACCACTCCATGTCAGGAGATTTGCATTTTACCTTATGAGAAGCTGAATGTTATTAGCTTGTTTTCAGTTAAAATAAATAATCTGAATTATATATACATATATATTTAAAAGAGCATGTTTGTTAAAAGGAGACACACAGAGATCAGTTGTCCATGTGAGAGATTACGGCTAACGTGGGAGTTGGTAGGGTGGATGAAGGACGTAGATAGATTTGAGATAAATTATGATGATAAAAACTACAGAACCCCTAAGAGATCATCAGAGGAAGAAAGAAACAAACCACTTTGTGTTTAGAAATACCTGGGATTGGAGGGAGATCTCTGGGGGTTCTGGAGGTGCTGGGGTGGTGGGTGCGGCAGTCAGCTCGGGTGTGCAGAGGCTTGTGATGTTCAACGAGTGCTCTTCTGTTTCTGCTGTTGTCTTTCCAAATTTAAAATCACAATGAAGTCGCTTTTCACTGTGTTAATCAGAAAATAGGCAGTCACTTCCCAAATGATCCTTGAGCCAAGATTTGAAAAATACAGAAAGGAACTCATGTGCTATGTGTGCGTCTGTGGGGTGGAGGGTGGCAGGGGTGGAGTCAGGGAGAGGGAGTGGAGGTCAGGGAGGGAGAGGATGACCCCGTGCCTGGGGACTGAGAAGACATTCCAACCAACCATCAGGTTTGATCATCTCCGCCCGGGAGGTGATGCCATCCAGTTGTTTAGAACCTTCCATTTTGTGTGAGCTTCTTGGCTTCGTCCCTTCGGACAACTGTCTAAATTGCAGAACGAGAATCAAGGCAGTAGGGAGCCTGGTGGCCACCCCTCTCCCCTCGCTCTCGTGGTGTGCGTGTTTGCTGATCTGAGCCCTCTCCTCTCCTGTTTAGGACACCGAGGTTTTGAACACCGCCATTCTCACCGGAAAGCCTGTTTCGGTTCCCATCAAAGTCGTGGGTGTTCAGGAGGATGGTTCTGTGGTTGACGTGTCTGAGTCTGTGGAATGCAAGTCTGCTGACGAAGACGTCATTAAGGTAAGCTGTTACCTACAGCTGTCCTAAGTGTTCACAGCTTTTGTCGCCACTTCTCTTGTCTCCAAGGTCTTGTTCTGACTGAGCATCCCATGCTCTGAAGGGCTGGAGGCCAGAATGACCTCACGAAGGAGGAGACGGCTGACAGCAGAGACACCCTGGAATCAGCAGGTGGCTGCAGCAGGTGACGCTGCTTTCCTCTCCCCGGAAAGGGGAGTCCCTGACCCTTAATCTCCAGCAGAAAGAATTCCCTCCCTCCCTTCCACCTTCCTTCCTTCCCTGGCTCCCTATATGCATGAAATTCAATGGCTGTTAAAAAGCATTCATCCATGTGACAACTCACTTAATATAAGGATTACCAGTGGGATACAATCACAGTTGAGAAAATTGGGCCATGGAACATTTCTGCTGTTTATTTTTAGTTTTTAAAACTTTTATTCTAATTAACTGGATTTATGATCCTAAATTCATCCAGAGACCAGCCCTTTTTCATTTTATTTTTCTTTGCAGGTATCTGAATAATCCAATTTAGTATTTCCGTGTATTTTTTTTTCTAAAGGAGACCTCGTGGAAAAAGACTTTAAAATTTTAGAATCATATTTTCCCCTTTAAGTTGCTAAAAAAAACCCAGGTTCAATCTATTCATTCCTTTTAGATAAATACAATGATGCTGAGCTAAGTTCTTCATGCCATTCCGCTGGCTCCTGTTTAGAGGTTCAGGGAAACTTGGTTTCAGTCTTCAGAACTTCACGGTGGACCGAAAAGCCTGTAGGATATTCTCCCATGGTAGAACAGATCTGAGAGCAGATGATTTGTTCATGTTTTAGATCACAGCTTGGTGGAGGCTTCCAGTGAGGCTGTGCCTTAAGCCAGATCTGGTTTCCATAAAGAAGCAACGATGTTTCTGTGAAGAAGAATTTTTAAAATAATAATGATAATAACCCTTAGGAAACCCAAATTTTATACAATCTGTTTCCTGAAAGTTAATTCTCCCTGAGATAGAAGGGGAAATATCTTAACAACTGTATTCAGCGCTGCCCTGGGGCTCTTGGCAGTTCTGGTAATCCTGGCAGGTTTAATTAAACAAATCAAAGGCCTTAAATATTAGGAGTTTTAAAAAGTCTGAGCCAAGTCATAGGCAATCATCTGCTCACGAACAAAATAAAATTGGTGACTCATTTGCCTCGCTTGCCTCTGACAATATTCATTATTTAGAGTTGCTGTAACATTGCCACTAAAGGGGCCAATAATTTTTAGAAAGACTGTATTTGCAGGCTGATGCTACTATGTGTTTAGAGAAAGACTGTATTTGCAGGCTGATGCTACTATGGACCAAACAAATGACTTGCCTCTGCAGGTCCCCTCCAGAGAGCCTGGTGTGGAGCCCCACAGGCAGAGACCTCAATCTCTTGACCTAGAGATTTCACCCTAAGAGAGGCAAATCCAAGCTCATGGAAAGTTGGATTCCACCACGCACTGTACTTGATTATCTCCACTCTATAGAAACATACTGAAAATACCCACTTCCCCAGGTGACAGATAAGTCACTTTGGAAAATGGTCGTTATGTGCTTCATGGTCACTGTCATAGTTGCGTGAATAGGGGACTTCCTTGGCAGAAAACAAGCTCGATCTCCAGGAGAACATATTGCGTTTGCAAATCACCAAACTTGGAGGCTAATGATTTCTCTGCTAGCATTGCAGAATTAACTCAATCACTATCCCTTCTTCAAGGCCAAGTAAACTCCTTAGCTGCAGTTGTCCTCCAAAATCGCAGAGGTCTTGATTTACTGACTGCTGAAAGAGGAGATCTCTGCCTATTCCTAAATGAAGAACGTTGTTTTTGTGTAAGCCAGTCCAGCCTCGTATATGTTGCCATCAATAAATTAAAAGACAGAACCCAAAACCTCGCCAATCAGGCAAATGGTTATTCTGGACCTGGCTGTACTGGCTGGACACTCTCTAACTGGGAGTCACGGCTTCCTCCAATCCTTAGTCCTCCGATACTATCTTTCTCCTTGTCTTATTTGGACCCTGGTGTTTTCTGATTAATCTCTCATTTCCTACAAAATCATAAGCAATAACCAATCAGTCAATACAACAAATGCTCCCTCTAACAACCCCACAATATCACCCCTTGCCCCGAGACCTCCCAACAGTCTAAATTCTTTCCCATTTTTAGGTCTCCACACTACCCCCAATCCTGCTCAAAGAAGCCCCAAAAAACATCGCCCCATCCCGCCTCTATGCTGGGCTTCCTAATATTCCACTGCTCCCCACTCTTCATTTCTTTTTCCTTTGTATTATTAATATAAAAAGTCAGGAATGTAAGGTCTGACCGTGCCATGACCCACCGGGTAATCTCTGTGACCTGCACATACACCCCAGATGAGTTCCTGGAAGAAACGACCAACCCCTGTGGTGCCTAACTAACCTGAGACATTCTTCTATTGTTTCTTATTCCAGCCTCAATTGACAAGGCCATTGGACTTTGTAACCGAGCTTGGCCAGTCTCATGACTCCACACCCTATGACCCCCTCCCAGCTTGCAAACCAACGACCCCACCCCCGGCTTCCGCAAACCACCAACTGTAACTTCTGTAACTTTCCACTGCCCATCTCAAACTTATAAAACCAACTCCTATCCCGTTGCCCAGTGTGATTGCACCCCAGTAAATAAACAGTCATGTTGCTCACACAAAGCCTGTTTGGGGTATCTTCATTCAGAGAGAGTGTTTTAATATTGGGGAAGACAGAGGATGCAGTTGTTAGAGTCCAGAATCTGAGAGAAAAAAACAATTTTCAGAGACTAGAACCTTAACCTAGTCTGGCAAGTTGAAGAAGGACAGAAAGTCCTACCTTTCAGTTAAGAGAGTTTTCATTACATGTAATCCCAGCTACTCAGGAGGCTGAGGCAGGAGAATTGCCTGAACCCAGGAGGCGGAGGTTGCAGTGTGCCGAGATTGCACCATTGCACTCCAGCCTGAGTAACAAGAGTGAAACTCCGTCTCAAAAAAAAAAAAAAGAAAGTTTTCATTACAGCATAACAGCAACATCTGTGTGAAAAAATCTTGACATTTTTATAAGTAGTAAAATCCAATGAGTCAATTGAAGAGGCTGCCATGAGACTGATGTGATCTTCACCAGCATTAATCAGAATGTGGCCCCAGCACAGGCAACGCTGCTGGACTTCATGCCATATCTGGCCCAGAAGGGTGTGTGTGTGTGTGTGTGTGTGTGTGTGTGTGTGTATGTGACTTTTTTAAATTGGCATCCATTTCCAGCATGCAAACATTGTTAACTTCACATCTGAATTCCTAGCTCCTCTTGAAACACCATGTGGTCAGGTTGCCCTGGGCCCGTGCTCTGCCTGTCAACATCGTCTGGAGTGGACCAGTTGTCTACAGAGGCTCTCCACTCAGCTCTCTGCAGTCTCCACCACTCCCTGTCATCTCTCACGCGGAGGAGAGGGGCACTTGTCATTTCTTGTCACATTTGTGCTACTGGCTTTCTGACAGTAGATTTCGGAGTGATGAGAGATATTTCTTTTACACTGGTCTCCATCAAAAATGAGCAACAAATGACAGCCCTCGCTCTGTCAGTCCAACAGCGAATTCTTTCTAGGTCGTAAGCAGAACAATGGGAAGTCAGATTGTGTTCTGCTGAAGAGTGTCTGTGGGCTGAAGGATTTTGAAATCAAATCACAGGAGAAACGCCTGAAGGAAGTGAGAGTGTTCAGCCTGATGCTGAGAAGAAGATGCCCAGGGGTAAGGTACAGAGGGAGACATGACAGCTCTTTTTAAGTCTTTCAAGGACCATCATGTGGAAGATGGAGTAGGTTTGTGCTTTTTATATTCCATTAGGGGAAGTTAAAAAGGAACCATTTTCAGCTACTTAAAAGAAAAATGAATTATTTGGTTAAGGTTTCAGACAGATAATGTTGGTCCAAATCCTGGCTCTAGCTTCTATGTATTTGGTCTTGGGAAAATTCCTTAAATTTCTCCAAGCCCAGTTTCCTTATCTGTACCACAGGAACTGACAATGCTGAGGTGCAGAGCTCCACTTTCTAGAGATCTGTTCTAATGGCAGTGCACGGCACAGAACTGACACTCATCCAAGAAACCCTTGAAAATCTTTTGGAGAACACCTAGGCTTTTAGAGGTTTTTGTCTTTAATTTCTTCTTGTATTCGACCCATGTGCAAATTTTCGGGGCAGTACATCGTCCTCACCACACACTGGTTTTACAGGCAGTGTTGAGTGGAGTCATAGATAAGAAGGATTTGGAAGACAATGAAGATAAGTTAAATTTCTCCCTCTCTATTTTGTACTTCTGTCCTTCGTGTATTCTGATAACAAACTGTTGTCAGGTGGAAATCTACAGATAGTCTGAGCACTGATAAATGAATTATCATTAGTTTAAATGTTGTATGATGCAATGCCAGTGAAATTTGGGAAAGAAAGAAAGAATAAAGGATCACACAGTGCTTGACCTTCACTATATCAGTAAATCTTACATATACATTTATGTTACATCCACAGCCATATCTTCCTCTCTTTCTTCTAAACCCCACTTGACTGAAGGACCCACAGAGTCTGGGCTATGTCCCTTTACTAATCACGTGCTCCCTGTATTTGCACAGTGCCTGGTGTATACATGGTGCTCAACCAGCATTTTGAACTTAGAAATGAACGAATCCAGAGGTGAAATAAACCCCAAGAGTGGCTGCTCAATCTTTGTTGGACTATCTCTAGTGGATTTAACATGACTGAAAATCTTCAAAAAGAGGCAGAGGGGGCTTATGTGTCAAAACAGATTTGGCAATGGCTGGAGACTTGGACCTGAGTTCTAAGGTGCTATGAACCAAGTCTCCTCTTGATCACATTGAGTGATTTGAATCTAGATATACTGATTGAACATATATAATGTGGAAGGAAGTGTACAAAATGTGGAATTCACAAAGATGGAATGGACATGGCTCTGCCATTGGGAGCTTACACTCTAGCTAATGAATATAGATAGCTAACACTAACTGAACAGCGAATATTGATAGCTAAAACTTATTATGTGCCAGCTACTACAAGTGTTGATTCATTTAATTCTCATAACAATCCTTTGAGATAGAAAATACTACCTTTCACAGTCCATAGATAAGGAGATGGAGGTGTAGAGGGGGTTAATTAACTCAGCTAAGGCCACTCAGCTAGTGAGTGTAGCAACCATATTTTCAATTTGAAAAGACTGGCACCAGATCCTGTAATCTTAACCACGGAGCATTCCTTGTTAGTTGTACAGACTTGCTTAGGGTAGGTTCTCATGAGCCACTATCAAAATGTCATTCCTATAGTCCCCGTCAGAGGAATCAGTTGGTAGTGGATGTTTTCCAAATTATCTGTAAATTACTTTGTTAAAAAAAGAGCAGGAAGACATTTTTCCTAGCTTTCTCAAGTTTCTCTGTACGTCTTCGCAGAGAGGACAGATAATATGGTTTTCGAGTAAGATTCTATTGTAATCTCTGAGGACCTATCGTTCTAATTTGTGGGCTCATGTTTTTATTGGATTAGTAATTGTATTTTTGTCAATGAATTATGGCTCCCAGAACCCCAGAAGTTGGTCACGCATCACCAGCAGGAGATGAGCATCTTTACTGTTGGGGAGAAATAAAACATAGAATCATGCGGATCTCAAAGATGGTGTGCCCTCCTTATCCTTGCAATAATTCAGTTTCTCGGCTTCCTAGTATCAGCCGGACTAGCAATGAGGAGATGCCAGAGGGCTAGTAAAAGGACATTCATGTACAAAAGCCTTCCTATCCCCAGGGACACATCTTGTTTTCAAACTTAGCCTTCCAGTGGTTAAGGCAGAATATCTTCTGATGGATGAGCTCTCCTGCTGCTTGTCTGGCAATGTCTGGAAAACTGGTTACTAAATAGAACCCAATGTCACCTCTGGTGAAGATCAGCAGTTTCGATAGAGCAGCTGCATTTCCTGAGCTAATTTTCAGCAGCTACAAAAGGGCTCTGTGATGAGGTTTCCTCAAGGTTTTGAATTTTCAGATTAAAATATGGAAGGAAATGTATTTCTTGGAGTTAGTCCTATAGAGAGGCACATTTAAACTATAATCATTGAGCTAAAGAAATCAGTATTCAGGCGGAGCAGAACAGGACAGGAAGATAGGTAGTGCGAACTGGCAGGGATCACCTGAATTCCCTCATTGGTTATTTATGGGCCTTCTGTTTGCCTGTTTGCAAATAACAGAAACCCAAATATGACTTGCTTGAGCCACTAAAGAAAAGGGTATTGGACAAGTAACTAGAAGAGGCCATAACGACGTTAAGTTGGATCCAAAGGCTCATTAGGATTTGGTTACTCTCCGTCTCTTATTTCTGATATCCCCGTATGTTGTCTTTATTCTCTGATAGATGATTTCTATACAGTCACCTCCAGCAGCTAAGAGGTTTATATCATTTCACATTCAGGTTCACGAAAAGGAAGATTCTTTTCTCTAGTGCTTCCCACAATATTTCCAGGTTTAAAGAACACGGAGTCTCATGCCCATGGCCACTTTTGATCTGGCAGATCTGTGGCCCTGTAATAGAATAGGTGGACTGGCCATGCCTGGGTCACAGTCACATACTTACCTCTGCAGCTGGAGGTGGGATCTGCTGAACTTGAAGCACATGGTCAAGGAGTGAGGATTGATTCCACAGGGAAAGTTTCATCTCCCGTGAGATGCTCCCTGTACTGCCAAAACACACGACCCTGCTTAGGTACCGAAGTAGGACAAGGTTTTGCTCATGATTTTCCTATGCTCATGCTCTTCCCTGCACTGGGAATCCTGGTGCATTCCTGCACCTGGATACTTCCCAGTCACCCTCAGACTTGGCTAAAGTGCTCCCTGTTCTGTGCAGCCACCTTCCTGTTGCTCTCCCTGCCAAGGAATCTCACCTTGTGTTTCCGTCCTCCTGTACAGACAAATTAGGGACTCAGCACTTTGTATGTCTTTGTGCATGTTGATGCATGTGCCCCTGGAGGTAGGCACTGTGCCTTGTAAGTGGCCTATTCAAGTGCAGTAATAGCAACAAGGATGACACTGCCATTATAACACCCAGTGGTATTGTGCCAGACGCTGTTGTATTTTTAAAAAATACATTACAGCATTCAATCTGTACAACACTTCCATGAAGTAGATGCAGTGTATGTATTATCCCATTTCTCAGATCAGGAAACTGAAGCACAGAAAGGATTTTAAGTATGTGTACACAGTGTGTTTTGAATAAACATTAACCTATTGTGTGTCCAAATTCACAGTACTTAAAAATGGACAAACAGTTCCTTCATACTGCTATCTCATTTAAAAACAGATGTTTCTGGAAGTGTAGATTTTTTGTAAGATTTTTGACTTGATAGTCTCATGCAATCGAATAACATTTGCTTGTGTAGCAATGTAAAGCAAACTAGTTACCTTTTTAATTGGAAAGGGCCTGTGACTCCATTCTGCCTAGGGACTGTGAGTCTTATCTATCCCTAACGTTGTGCACTGTAGGATCAGGTAAACAAAACAGAAGCTAGAGGCTCAGCCACAGGGAAGAATGGAGTTGAGAGTGTTCTGGAGGAGTCCACAGGTACTGAGGAAGTGAAGGAAATGGGTTCAGAACAGACTCTGGATTTATTTATCTGGAAAGGGTCCTTGTCTGCTAAGGGCTTCCGACTGATTTGAATTATATTTGGAAGAACATATAGAAAAATTCAAAAGAAGTTTAAGGCTATTTCTTCTTTTTCCTTTAGCAGTGATTGGCAAAAATTCCTACTAAAAAAAATTTAAAAAACACTGTCATTCTATTTCGGTGCATACATTCCTTTCCATTGCTCATCACTAGGAGCCAGACAGCTAAGAATAAGTTGTCAGGCAGTTTGGATGTTATTGCTTAATTTTGTCCTTTATGCTGGTAATTTGGACTCTCATTGTTCCATTCTAATTAGATATGTGCCATGTATTTCCTGTTGGCCGGGGACAGATATTGCTGCATTCTCAACCTTTTGTTCCTGTCAGCGTCACTATGATTCCAATATTAACTTAGATTGTTTGTTAATTTCTGTCTTTGGCATCTCTAATTAAGAACTAACACTCTGGAATTGTTTCTGCATAATTCAGGGAAATCTTGGAATGAGCCAGTGTAAACCTGCAAACCTCCCAGCTCCACCTGCCCAGTAAATATGGCCACGTGCTTCCTTGTCTCCTCCCCTGGAAGTCTTTCATCTGCTCTTTCCCCAAGGCCCTAGGGTCTTGTGTTTCCCAGAGACATATTTATTTTGTGTATGTTAGGAGAGAAGGGGACTTTCATTGATATTTTGGGGCTTGATTCACACTTTAAACTCCTGCCATGCAGCTTTGATGGTGGGCAGAGCACATCAATTCTCTTCACCATAAAGAAGAACTGCTCTGTGGAATTGGGACTTATTAACGAGTCAGAGCAGCAGAGATAAGACATACATGTCTCTCAATCCTAGCACGTGCCCATGGCAGGCATCACTAATCGATACTGGCACTCCTTCCTGCTAAACCCCAGATTCTTTCCCAAGTAGAGCTCCCTTGAGCCACAACTATGAATTGACTTGCCTTGGCCAGTGAGATGAACGTATTTTTTGTTTCTAGTAGACCTTCTCACAGACAGCAGAAGTTTTTGATAAGGATTGAAGCACAATGTATGAGGCAAAGGTGTGTATGAGGACGCCTGATATACTGGAGGAAAACAAAGACAACTCTTTTCTGTTCTGATTCTGCAGCAACTGATAGGGAGGTCTTTGTTTGTGTTTGATTTTCTCCTTTTCTCAAAGTCTCAAAGATAAAGCTCAGCTACTGGTGTTTACACTTTAAGTTCACAATTCACAGCATTCTTCTTATAAATGTTTTTTTCTAAAATAAATTTTCATAAGTAATTTTAAAACAAGTTTGGAAAACACAAACCCTGCTTTCCACCATGAGAATATGCTTATCCTGCCAAAGTGTTTATCTTTTCTTTGATTAATTTATGTGCGAACCCTGAGCACCTAAGCTTGTGGTTCCAGCACCTGTGCCAATGGCACCTAATTAACAGCAGGTTCAGAGACTGCAGCTAGAGCTGGAGCAGGGAGCTGGGCCATACCATATGCTGGGCTCTACCAGATAAACAACTGTCAATCCCTTCCGGGGCACTGTTTGATGAATATGAAATGCCTGGATCTTTTCCTAATCTAACAAGTGTTGATGGTACTTTTTAAATCTCCCAATCTCGTGAGATAAAGTGATAAAATGAAGACAGCTCGTAAATAAGCATCTAATAGACGCTATACTGTGTAATAATCTTGGGCCTAAGTTGCAGGTGTACAGCTGATATGGAGAAAAATTATCATAGCACTTGTCTATAAAGGTGGAATCAAACCTTGTTTTCTGTGATTTGGACAAGCCTTCTTCTCAAAGGGAAAAAGAATCAGAATTTTTATTTTCCTTTCGCAGGAGGCCCAGCAGGCAGACTCTAGAGATTGTCTGTGGTCTGCACTGGTGCCATCTAATTATGCCGGGGGGAAGACGTGGGGTAACATCAAGTGGAGTGAGGCAGTGAGTCCTGTTAGAAAGGAGATGTCCTGGGAAATGCAAATTAAGGTGAGCAGCAGCCCCTTCTTGTAGCTCAGATGGACCAAACTCAGCCACTGAGGCCTGGCATCTTGTAAGCACTGTGCAAACCCTACCGTCCTCTCAGTCACTGAATTTTACAGTGTTTTGCACATGAGTCTGTCTCCTTCACTCAGTTGGGCCTCCCCTAGGGCATCAGCTCTCTGATTCCCTCTGTGTCCCCAGAGTCCTGCCCAGATCCCACCACATAACATTGCTGGCCCTGAGCCAGGCCTGAAATTTAGCCTCAGGCTCTGTGAACTCTATGTCTTTAAAATGATCACTTGTGTTTTCTGGGCTGCATCTCTTCAAAGTGAGCGCAGGTCAGATCACCGAGGTCTCGTTCAGTACCAGGACATTAAGATTCTATGATGGAGGTGTATGTTGAATGAGATGGGAGGGGAAGCACGGCAGTGATCCCCATTCTGCCCACCCGCCCCCGAGGTCCGCATTTGCTGGGAGGCCTGGGCATCTTGTCAGTTATAGGCTGAGTGCTGGGCAAACCACCATGGAGAGATGAAGAAATGGCACGTCCAAGCCATGGTCCAACCATGGAGGCCAGATCAACCTATGTGAATAAGAATTAATAAAAAAAAACACAGTCAGTTGTGCAAAATGTCACAATCACACCTTGAGAGGCTGAGCTAGGGAGGTTTTGGAAGTGGGGGCTGAGAGTGACTTCCAGTGCTGGTGAGGGCTGGGTGAGGCTCCCAGGACCTGCCAGTTGCCAGCTGTATGATCCTGGGCACCCACTTTGTCTCATTTGCTCTGTGCCATTCTTGCATGTGTTCAATGTTCTAGGCCCCATCCATGACCGTGGGCTGCAGAAAATTAAATAAGGGAACAACTTTGTCTTCCAAGGACTTTCATTACAGTCCAGAAAAGGCAGAGAAGTGTTGACGAGTTGGTCTTAGCGTGAGAAGATACAAAGATGGTTCAAGGTTCCTTAAGCCACAGGGTCTATGGACTTATTCACCTCAAGCTCTCTGTGATAATTATTTGACTTTGCACATTTATTACTTATAGTAGTCTAAAGAATATGTAAACAACTTTTACCACGGACACCACCCCAGACCATGCTGCTTTATTCGAAAGGTCACATCTGCAATTGCGTTCCCTGTCATCCTGTGGTGCACATGGACTGGGGCTGTGTCCCATAGAATTTAACTCTTGAAAATGCAACTGTGTGCTGAGAACCAAAACTCATGCACATGTGTGAGACTAATCTATCTATATTTATGTATATAATAATTGGTATATATTATATATACTATATATTATTTATATGTAATATATAATCTGTATATAAATTAATATATAATTAAATATATTAATTCATATATGATATATAACATGTCATATTGGTAAATATGTGTAATATGTGGTTTATATACCTAAATAAAATACATGTATTAATAGATATTCATATATATAATTCACATATACATATATCAGAAACTATGACTATTATAGTGGGCAGGCAAGTGAATGGTGGTAGTGTTGGATTTAATTACATCATATTTTCAAGAAGAAAGTAAGGAATGCACTGAGAACCCAAGAAAAGCCCTGGTCTTGGGAAGTGTTAGGTGAGCTGTGGATGCTGAGTACAGCAGTAGCCTCTGTTGCTGTCTATTCCCTGTCCTTGCTCTATTTTTTTTCTTTCAGACCCATCTCACTATCTGACATTATATTTCATATCTATCTATTTGTTTAGTTTGCCCGCCTCCACCTTTAGACCGTCAGTCTCATAAAGACAGAGATTGTGTTGTTCATTGCCCTATTTCCAGGACCTACGACAGTTCTTGGATCTTAGTTGACATTAGTAAATATTTATTCAATGAATGAATGATTTATTCTCATTTTACAGACAAGGCCTCTGAGGTAGAGAAAGTTAAAATGATCTCAAAATGTACTAGACTCTAAGCTTGGTCTCTAAATCCTCGAAATGAAAGAATTGGCAATGCCAGAGCTGGAAAATGTGGGTACCTTCAGGTTCACAGATGTGGAATACGAGTCCCAGACATTGGAGAGTGACTTATTCATACCTGGTGAGGGGATGGGTTGAGATAAGGACTCAGGTCTCTGCCACTCCCAGTTCCATCTCCTTAGACTTGAGGGCTAATTGTCAAACTAATCCCCAACTAATCCATGCCTAGTGTTTAATGGTAGAAAGCACATCAGTGGTTGCCTGGGACCAGGGTTAGAGGGAACTAGGTACTGAAAACAGGCATGGCATCTTTTAGGGGTGACAGGAGTGTTCTGTCTGGGTTTATGGTGGTTTCTTTATCAGTGGATATTGTCAAAATCATGAAATTGTACAATTTAGATGGATGCAGTTTATCGAACATCAATTATACATAAATGAGGTTGATAAAAAGTCTTCAAGTGTACATTTAGGTCATGTCCTTTCATGATCAGTCTCTCATCCTCTATAGGCAGGGTCATGCATTTTCTTTGAGTGGGCTGCTTTAAGGCTATAACACAGGATGCTGACAAGTCCTCTGGCACAGAAGACCTGAGTGCAAATTGCTGTTCTGCCCTTTAGCAGCTGTGATCTCTGGACAAGTGTCTTCCCCCAGGCCTCAGTTTCCCCATCCATAATATAGAGACAGAGCAATTAACATTCATAGTATTTGCAGGATTTAATGAGTATAATTCTATGCAAAGTCTTATAAACAATACATGTTACATGGTAAGTACTTAATACATGATAGCTATTATTGTAATTATGATTGCTATCATATTTCTAGAAAGTGTAAAAACTCAGAAAAAAAATAATTTTTAGTACCTCTGCACATGAAATATGGCTAGAGTTACCAAAAAAAAGAGGTTTTGATTCAGACCCAAAGACAAGGCTCTTGGATCTTGTGCAGGGAAGAATTAAAGATGAGTTGCAGAGTTCAGTGAGAAGAACCAGTTTATTGAAAACTACATAATTACAGAGTAAGGCATCCCCTGAAAGCAAGCAGAGGAATGCCCTGCCTTTAAGTTTTTCTTATATAGGAGTCCTTTCTACGCGGAGAGTAAGCTAAGTTCTGATGATGTGAGGGTGATCAGATAGTGTGACAAAAGTTATTATCCTACTGATTTAAAGAAAACTGTCCTTGACATTTTAGTGTGAGTACATCAAAACATAACTATGCTTCTCTTGAAAGCATATATTCTTATGGATATTGGGACACCTGGATTCTCCGTTGTTGTAGGAGTGTGTCCTTATAGGTATCTTCAGGCAGTTTCCTCAACTATAAACATCTTATGACCTTGGATTTTGACTGGCAAGGAATGCAACCTGTTACACTCAGGATGGAGGTGATTTTAAAATGGTGTCACTGTGGCTCTCCTGGGTTTTGCTTCACTAACACTAACGCTTCGCTAAACTCTGTGATCAGTGTTAACTATTTGATCCTGATGGCCAACTAATTATCACATTTTTAGGCAGTGTAGATACTTTCTTCCCTTTTCCTAAGTTAGAAAGTCTGCTTTTTTAGTGTATTTGTGAGAGACATACCATCTGATTCTGTAGCTTTTCTCTCTTCTACCTTAGTGGCGAATTACTTAGGTCAAGAGCAGGGTGATGGGATTGAATGGTAATGCATGGTTAGGTTTCCATCCAAGCAGACAGATTGGTCGATACAGTGACACATCCAGTGTGTGCTATACAGACAGCTTTAATTTGTGCTTCTCTCGTATATAGAAAAGAAAGCAAGGAATCTTTCTCATGGGTCCCTCAGAGGAAAGCCATTTTCATTCTAAGAATCTTTTTTTCACCCTCTCAATTACCCAAGAGTAATGTTTGGCAAAAGTGTTAGGTTGGTAGTGAAAATATTATGCCCTAAAGATAAATTTTCAAAAGCGACATTTATAGGCCATCTTGCAAATGTTAAAAATTAAGATGGCATAAAATGTCTGTTTTCCATTTCCAAGTTCATGTTTTCTTTAACTCTTGTCATAATAGAATTTGTAGCATTTAATGCTCCTATTTTCTCTTACAGCTCAAGAGGGCCTGGAAGGCATCAGAACGGCTGTTTGATCATAATCTTTACCCTGCTGGGTCTTCCTGTCCCCTCCCATACCTCACCCCCACCCAACACACACACCCTCACTCTGTTGACATGGTGTACAGAGGCCAAATCACCACTGGGAATCCAAGATCTCATATTTACCAGATTTTAGAACTCAGACTTCTTTTGCCTTTGGTTCTTAAGTTTCTTCTCCTGGTCTGTCTTCTCTCATAATATATGAAATCACATTCGTTTTTCTTGAGGCCATTACCATGATAAGCTTGTGTAAGTCACCTTCTTTGCCTTCTTAACATATGCACACACTGCTGGTGGTGGTGTACAGAAATGAATGGATCCCAGAGGAAACAGCTGTGACATATTCATTCACACACACAACATCCATTTATTGAACACCTTCTGTGTGCCCGGCACTGTGCTATTAGCAGAGACAGCAGGGAAAAGGAGAAAGGTCCATGTTCTGAAGCAGATTACCTTCAGGTGGTGAAGATAGATAAGAAACAACCAGGTGCATTACGAGAGTGCTAATTATTGTGAAGAAGTAGGTTACATAACAGAGCAATCCAGTGGGATTAATACAGTGTAAGTGACATAATATAAGCAGTACGAAGAGTAAGTAATGGAGCCATGTTGTGAATTTAGTGTACACATTAGCACACACAGCAAATTAGACACAGGAAAATTGTGTAACAGAGATGGAGAGTGACCAGAGGCAGGTACCAAGTTTAAATTAGGAATGGCTCAGGGAACACATTCAGAGAGGTGGCATTTGAGATGAGGTCCTGTGTCCTTTATAATCCTTTTGGTGGTGAGTAACAAAACCACATAGATCAAGATGGCTTTGCCAACAAGACAGGGAATCACCTGATAAGACTCTCAAAGTGAGGGGGTTCCAGGTGGGCTGGTCCAGCGGCCCTCCAGGTCATTGAGGCCTGGGTTCCTCCATCCTTCCTTCCATCTGAGCTCACAGGGTCAGCCTGACGCATGTTGGGCCCCCTCAGGGCTCTGGGATCCCTGCGGCAGTTCCTGTCGTCATTTTCCATGTGGCAACACCGGATCGGAGGAGGAGGCGCCGCTTGTGATGAGTCTCTTTGATCAAGTAGGACTTTCCTTGGACTTCTCACAGCTCATTGGCCAGAGTAATAGGAGTGCTTTTCCATAACGAATCACTGGCAAGGAGGATGGGATTTAATTACTGAGTTAGAGAGGCGTGTGGTGAATGGAGGGCTTTCTGAAGAAAACCTTATTACTATTAAAAGACAGTGTGAGTGTGAGTGTGTGTGTATGTGTGTGTGTATGTATGAGTGTGTGTGTGTACGTGTGTGTGTGTGTATGTGTGTGCTGGGCAGAGGGGCTGGTGTGTGGTCGGATGGCTACTACGAAACACTTAAAAAAAAAAAAAAAAAGAGGGCCGGGCGCGGTGGCTCATGCCTGTAATCCCAGCACTTTGGGAGGCCGAGGCGGGTGGATCACGAGGTCAAGAGATCGAGACCATCCTGGTCAACATGGTGAAACACCGTCTCTACTGAAAATACAAAAAATTAGCTGGGCATGGTGGTGCGTGCCTGTAATCCCAGCTACTCAGGAGGCTGAGGCAGGAGAATTGCCTGAACCCAGGGGCGGAGGTTGCGGTGAGCTGAGATTGAGCCATTGCACTCCAGCCTGGGTAACAAGAGCGAAACTCCGTCTCAAAAAAAAAAAAAGAGAGTATGTATATCTCATAAGAAATAACTTAGTCACACAGAAATGCCAAAGCCTCTCACTTAGTTACATTTTTCACTTATTTTTCCATGTGCGCTATCTCTCATCTCCTGAAAGTTGGGGCAAATTTAAGTCTGCCTGTGCTCTGAACGAATGCCAAGAGTCACTGCAATGTGATTTCATTTCTTATGTACAGAAAGGGCCTCAAGCTTCCTAAAGCTGATATGTTCCTGACAATCGGATGTGATTCAAAATGATTTGAAGTAAAATTAGTGGGGGCGGGGGAGTAGACAGGAAGGAATATATATGGTCAAAACAGAATTTTCCACAAATGCAGGAGAGTGGAGGTCTTCTATCAGGAAAGTCCCAGCAGCCGAGGCAGCCAGCAGAGCAATGGAGAACGGAGGGCAGAGTTTCCTAATGCATCCATTGCAGGCTTCTTGTTTGTAGGGAGCCTGACTGCTTTGGTGGAGGTGTACACACCACATGCAAAGAACACACCACGTCCAGGCAGATTTGGGAAGCTTCTCTGAGGAAGTGCTTTGAGCTTAGATGGGAAGAATGAGTAAATGCAGAGTGAAACAGCCAAGGCAGTCGTGGAAGTGTCCGTTCCAGGGAGAGGGAATCACATGGTCAAAGGCCCTGACGGTAATGGTTATGGCACAGCCCCCGGAGATACTAAAAGGACCTCCATGAGGCTAGGTCAGTGAGTGACCGAAAGAAGGTGGAAGAGGAGCTTCAGAAGTAGATAGAGCTAATAATGCAGACTGGGTGGGAGATCCTGAAAGCCAAGGGAAACCATCAAAAGCAGGAGATGATTAGGTCATATTTGCATACACAACCTCTCAAGGAAGAGTGGGGCAGTGTGGCAAGAGGGGATGTGAAGAGACCAGTTTTGAAGCTGTGGCAAATATCCAGGTGGGAAGTGATGGAGGTCTGGGCTGCTATAACAGCAGCAAAGAGATATTAGTAGGCACAAAAAGACACCTAGGAGTAGAACCAAGAGAACGTGAAGTGTTGCACGTGGGTGGTGAAGAAGGTTGGCAGAATTAAAGAAGACGTTGTGATGTTCAATTTGTTCTGCTGGATAAAAGGTGGTGCTACTTATTGAGATGGAAGACTGTGCTGTCGGGGAGAGAGGAGATCATGAGTTTGATTTTGTATGTGTGGCAGCTAAGAAACTTTTGAGCCTTTCATCTGATGACGTCAAGGGACACGTGTACCTGGAACCCAGAAGAGAGGCCTGAGCTGTAAATAGATATTTCGGTGAGGAAGACGAACATCAAGAACACTTGTAGTTTGTGGCTTGCAGAGGACGCTGCATGGTGGCACCCTTGCTCAGGTGGAGAATTCTGCCAGCAGCCAGTGTGATGTTGCACCCTAAACAACGTGTGGTATCTTGAGCCAGCTATGCCACCTCACTGGCTTCAGTTTCTTCACCTGTAAAATGACACTGTGGGCCCCTTGAAGTTTTGTGAATCTGTGGTGAATTGATGGCTTATTTTGTGTCCTCTTTCCTCTTTCCTTCTAGACAAATAAATGCATTTTCCTGATGGTCCAGGAGAGAAAGTAGGCAATATTTTATTTGCTTATCTGAAAGATGTGAAGTGAAATGGGGGTTTAAATTGCCTAATTCTTAACTTGCCTACTTATGCACCTTAAAGAGGCTGATCCGAAGTCCCAAATAAAGAAAGTATAGTGAAATATCATATTCTTACTTCTTTTCTGCCAGATGACAGTTTAATGGGGCAAAATATTGATATTTCCAGTGCATTTTGTGAGTATTTTGCCTATCAGGATTTTAATCTAGTGCAAAGCTCTCATGATTAACAAAAAAAAAGATCCCCTCTATAGATTGAATAAAGCAATTTTTTTGGTAACACGTGGCCTTTTTTATGTATTTTCAAATTGGCACATGAATTTTTGCTCGATTAACAGTAGGTTGAGCACACCTATTAAGGAACACATATACATACACACACACACTCAAACACATACGTGGCAGTAAAGCTTATATCACTTTATTAAATTATATGTATGGTTTTACTTGTCAGTGCTTTGTAATACCAAATGGTTTTCTTGGAGTTCATCAGTATTTGTCACTAATTAGTGCCTACAGCTTACTTTTTGTACCAGTCCTGTTCTTCTGGTTGTCTTGGTGTCTTATAAATCAGAACTACTGTCGTTCATGAACTTTCACTGTTGTCAGCTTTTGCTGGTGCTTTTCCTCTTGATGCATCTCAAAGTTCTTCCTCTTCCTCACAGGTTCCCAGCAACAGTGAATCCATTTTGTGATTGGGAAGGAAATAAGGCATGTGGTGAACTTCACATCCAGCAACTTCCCTCTAAGTATGTCACCATCTGGGCGCTGAGACTCCCCTCGCAGAATGAGATCGGGAACATGGGGTGAGTCAGATCAAGGGCTGGGGAAATGTAGTGGCCTCTAACAGAAACTGGAAAACCAGAGAGAAGACTGTGGATCTGATACTCCCGGGGCTCAGAACCTTTAGAACTCTTTATAAATGGGATAAAACTGGCTCTCGGGGCCCAGACCCCAGGAAAGCATCACCCACAATAGGTAACAATGGTCTGGGCTTGGTCAGATGGATCTCACTTGGATACTTACTGACACTTTGATGTGAGAAAATTAAAATGGGACTAATAACAGTGTCTATCTCATAGGATGGTTATTAAGATGAAGTAAAATAATGCAACACATAGAAGCACTGAGCACAAAAGCTGGCCTTCGGGAGTAGTTGTAGTTACTTTTATTCTAATTTCCCTATTGTTCTTTCCTGGGCTATTCATTTTCAGGTATTTGTGGATGCCAACCCAGGTCCACAGACTTCAATACACTGGGTGAGGGCGAGGGTGTAGAGTCTGGAGTCAGATGGCTTGGTGTTGCTCCTGGCTCTGACCCTTCTACCTGCATGACTCAGACATGTTATTTAACTTCTCAGTTGCTCAGTTTCCTCACCTACAAATTGAGGATGAGAATTATACTTCATAGCTGTCCAGAGAATTCAATGAAATACTTCTACAACGCACTTAACGCACTTGGCAAAGAGCACTAAAAAATGATTGAAAATTTCTAGAAATTACTATTGTATTACTGCAAGTATGCTAAAATACTGAATCAAATATATTCCTGATGTATGATAGATCAAGCACAGCACGGCTTATTTCCAGCTTACAAGGTAGTCCGCAGTGGGCATTCCTGAGCATGAGGTAACTCTCCTCCATGGCTGCAGAGCCCCACAGGCCCCAGGTGCCTTCCATCCTGGGTCTCTGCCATCTTCTCGGGCCTCACTGTTGTCTGGGTCTGGCTGGAGGGTGGTAAAGAGAGCATGGAGGAGGCAAAGCTACTTCTTAAAATCTTTTGGTCCAAAGGTGGCATGAATTACGTGAATTAGTTTTAGATTTCTCCCATTGTATTGGTTAAATTGTCTCACGTGACTGTCTACATGCAGGGGGTATTATGGAATGTAAGCCAGAGCAAGGTAGCACATTTGGCAAAGGGGCTCATTTAAAGACAAACAAACAAAAACATTCAAATTATAGATAAATGGTGTTACTTATGACGGAACAGCGAGCTCGCCACCAAAACCATTCTTCCTCTTCTTTGCCTTGGGTAATAATAAGGAGAAGAAAAAGAAGGTGATGAAGATGCAAGAGGAAGAAAGGAAAGAGTAAAGAGGGGGGAACAAGAATAAAGGAGAGAGGGGAGGAGACACCAGAGGAATTGATGTTGTCCTTAGAGGCCTCTGAGACTTCATCGGCCACTGAGAAGAAGGTGGCGCTTGAGGTTTTTGGGCCCTGATCAGTCCCGGGCAGGTTATTTCTATCACGCTTTGGCATCTTTCCAGATCACCAGCGTCTGTTTAAGTGATGTTTTCTTTTTCCTGCAGAAAGTAGGAGCCCAAAACTAACCTGTAGAGTCAAAAAGTCTAACTGTTCCTTGTAGCCAACTGTGGCAGTAAGTGTCACTGAAGTGTAACTTCAGGGGCTGGTGAAAAGATAAAACACTGATTACAGGATGACAGGTTTTCTCTGCTTAACAATCTTGAATTATTCAGTAAACTTTGCTTCCAGAGGGTATATTAATAACACACCTAAGCAAATATTCTGTTGCTTAAGCTGAGAGGCCTTTTCTCCTGGAAGGGAAAGCTTCTGAAGATGGTAGAAGATTAATATAGCCCAAATACATCCTCAGTAGGAAGAAAGAAAAATTACATTTCCTTATCCAAAGAGTCTAGGAAATTAAATTCTCTCTATGTTCTGTTGCTAAAGTACTGCAGAAACCGCTCTAGATGGAAGGATAGAGGAAAAAAACATTGCTCAATGTATAAAATTTAATTTATTTTTTGAAAAAAGAAACATGATTACATAGTCCAAAATCAAACAACATAAAAAGTATACATTGAAAAGTTTGTCTTCATCCTATCTACTTGCATCAATTTCCCTCTAATTCTATTTGTAGTATTTTTTTCATTTTTCTTCTTGTGTTTTTTTAAGAAAATAAAATGATAATGCACGTTATTATCCCTTTTTCTTTCTCGTTCCTACGTTGAACGGAGTGCACTGTTTACACTGTGCTGCACTTGTTTATTTCTTTTCATTCCGCAATAAATCCTGGAGGCTTTCTGTGCCACTACATACAAAGCAACCTCGTTATTTCACAGCCACTATGTGTTCCACGGTGGGCATGTTCCTTAGATGTTCCTGAGCATTTCATTCTACTTTTTCCATCAGAAGCTTGCTTTCCCTTTACCCCAATCAAAGCAAAACGCAATCATGTAACTGAGATGTGGTCCACACTTCACCATTTCCAAATTGTTCTAATTTGATGCTTAAATAGTAGCTTTGTGAAGCCGAGAATGAATACCCTCTTTTCCAGTTGCGGGGCCTGTGGCTCAGAAAAATCCTGCCATGCCAGAGATCTCTGCAGCCAGTGGCAGAGGCAACTACAAAGCTCCCCTAACCTCTCCACGCCATCATCATGTCTCTGCTATCAGGGATATCATACGAAGGGCCCAGGTAGCTGATGGTCCCTCTGTTGACAGCTTCTTCAATCCCCCCTCACGCTCAACCAACTTGATCTGAGATATCATCCATGCTGCTTAATTCCTGGATGGTTTTGAGTAGGAGGTCAGACCTTTCACAAACTTGATTCTACTTGCTCTGGTTCAAGCTTCTATTAATAACAGAATGGGCAGGAAACCACATTGCAAGGTCAGCTCTTCAGGTTAGAAATAGTGAGTTTGCCAATATTCAAGCATTCCAAGAAAAGGGGAGAATAGAAGGAACGAGGAACCCATTAAACACACATGAAATTATAATTATCATTATGTTTTAATATGTTTATAGTATCTCCCTCCCATTTTCTAAATTATAAACTTCCCAGGCACAGAGGATGAATCTATTTCACTCACAACATTTTCCCCAGAGCATAGAATTTGGCCTGGCACTCAGTAGTGCTCATGGAAAATATCTATTGACCAGTTCTTAATAAAGAGGAGGAAGCAGAGTCCTTTGGGCCTTCAGGAAGAATGTTTGCTGGATCCGGATGGCAGCCCACAGAGGCCAGGAGTCAGCTGCACGTATCTGGGGCTGGGAGGACAGCGCGGGTCTCCATCACCCTCTCTTGGGACCACCTGTGACCGTGCACCTCTTTCCAGCATTCCCACTGCCTGCACATTGCAGCCAGAGCCCTGAAGCTGTGCCTCCCCCTGGGCTGGGCCATGGTAGGTGGGGAATGCTTGTATGAGAGTTTTTCCTCCACACCTTTCATCTCTCTCTGTTGCCATCTATACCTGGCACTTGAAAAATGGCATACCTTTCCTGGGTTAGAAGAGGTAATTTAAAATAACTTTTCATTGCCAGTTACTGAACAGGAAGCCTCTGACTGAGTCCATTAATGAATCAGAGAGGGAAGTGTAGTTTTATGAATGAAGCTTTCGCATCTAAAGGCAAAAGAACCACTGAGAATGGCCCATTTGGAGGAAGATTGTGTACACTTTGTCTTTTAGGATGAATGTCACTGTGCAAACATATCCACAACAGTGCAAGATAGTTTAACTAGTTAAACACATTTTTTTTTTTTTTTTTTTTGAGACGGAGTTTCGCTCTTGATACCCAGGCTGGAGTGCAATGGCGCGATCTCGGCTCACCGCAACCTCCGCCTCCTGGGTTCAGGCAATTCTCCTGCCTCAGCCTCCCGAGTAGCTGGGATTACAGGCACGCACCACCATGCCCAGCTAATTTTTTGTATTTTTAGTAGAAACGGGGTTTCACCATGTTGACCAGGATGGTCTCGATCTCTTGACCTCGTGATCCACCCGCCTCGGCCTCCCAAAGTGCTGGGATTACAGGCTTGAGCCACCGTGCCCGGCCAGTTAAACACATTTTTAAGCCTATTTCCACCTAGTGCTGTAGGCCTTTGCAGGTGCAAAGGTGAATAAAAGAGGCATAGAGTTCACAGATGTCTGCAGAGTTAGCGTACAAAACATAGATATGATATTGAAATGGTATAATATGTCCCAACATAGACCTCTGATATGGTTTGGCTGTGTCCCTACCCAAATCTCATCTTGAGTTGTAGTGCTCATAATTCTTATGTGTTGTGGGAGGGACCTGGTGGGAGGTCACTGAATCATGGGGGTGGGCCTTTCCTGTACTGTTCTCATGTTCATGGAGAAGTCTCATGAGATTTGATAGTTTTATAAAAGGGATTTCCCCTACACAAGATCTCTTGCCTCTGACATATAAGGTGTGACTTTACTTTTCCTTCACCTTCAGCCATGATTGTGAGGACTCCCTGGCCACACAACCATGGAACTGTGAATTAATTAAACCTCTTTCCTTTATAAATTACCCGGTCTTGGCTATGTCTTTATTAGCAGAATGAGAACAGACTAGTGCAACCTGTTTTACTTCCATTTATATGGCAGTTCTAAAACTTCATTTATCCACATACCACTTTCAAGATATTTCCTTTTACAAATGCCACCTTTATTATTGCTCCTATTAAGCTCTTTAATCCTTATTTAAATTAGGATGCTTCATCTCACTGACATAAAAAAAAAAACAAGTAGTACAATCCACCATGTAATAAAAAATCACCTAAAGATGAATGGGAAAAAATAAACTGATATTATTAAAAATCTGAGTAGATACTGTGCCCTGCCTATGTCTATGAGTTTGTCTTTATTAACTAATGAAGAACAGCAAAGGTCCAAGAACTGCTGAAGACATTCCAGCATCAAACAGAGACTTTCTCCTAATATCACTGAAAGGATTGAGAAACAAAATGGGAATAATGCTTCCCTCTGTTTAAATTATTTGTCTTCCCCACTGAAATATCCACCTTGCAGTTTGGGTTTCCCGAAGTTACTGTGATGGTGAGAATTTTCCCCATCACTTAGGGCTGCAGCCCTAAGTAAGGAAGAGGTCACAGCAGGTGGTCCACCTGAGCGTGGAGACTGCTTCTGCAGACAATCACCTGTGTGGGCCTGGCTGAGTGGCCTCTCTTCGCCATACCTCCGTTTCCTCATTGGTAACATCAGATAAATAATTCAGCCTCACACTTTGGAGTTCTGTGAAGCTTCTGTGCGCTAAACATGCATGGCTGTTGTATGCTGCTTGGGTGGTTAATGTCAGCTCTCTTCCTTACATGAGCACATGGAACAGGGCACCCATCAGGTCTCACTCAGCACGCTTGAGTCACTCCTCTTTCTCCCCTGACACAATCCCCAGCCACTGAACACACAGACTAGTCAGTAGCCACCAAACAGTGTTCTCATCGAGGGACATGGCACAGCTACTTCTTGAGGGGAAGGTTCTGGAATTGAAGAGCAAGAGAGGCTGTTTCAGGGTGGGTTCTGGACAGGTGAGGGTTAGAGCAGAGCATGTGCCAGAATAAGAGGAAGAGCTGGATCCCTGAGGAAGGGAGAGAGAAGCCAACATAGGCAACATGAGAGACACATTTCAGATGTCTTAGCAGTAATGTAAGTAGCTTAGCTCAGAGAGCAGTGACTTTAGATTAGGGCAGGATGGTGGAAGGAGAGGGTCCTCTGGCAACCTTAGGGCCATAAGCTCAGGAAGCTGTTCTGTACAGACTAGAGGGCCTTAACCGACAAAGAGGGTTATGCAATGACGGTGCAGTGGCACACACGATCATTACTGTCCCGTCATAAACATCTACCTGCCCACTGGAAGGAATATAAGCAGAAGAGAGATGAACACCATTCCTTTAAACACTTTATTGCTCCTAATGCTATCCCTCCCCACACGTGTATACCTATGTAACAAGCCTGCACTATCTAAACATGTACCCCAGAACCTAAAGTATAATAAATAAAAAAAACCCAGTTTATTGCAATTCTGCTATTTTTGAAACATTAATACTATTGATGGAAAATGTTATGCTTTAAGCATTCAGTATCTCCAGATGGGCTGTTTTGAGTTATTGTCCCTTAATTAAATCCAGTTCTCAGAAAATATATTTTTACCAATAAGGAAAGCAAAGAGACCAAGATGATAATTTGAAAACTCCATTCTTAATTGACAAGTGTAATGGAATCGTAGCATAACAGTTTCCTAAGCAATTCCCACAAGCGTATACATTGAGCTGAGGACTTGGAGACACTTTGTTGGGAGCCCCAGTTAAGGGATCCACGGTGCTTATGAGGAGCAGAGATGCATGAGCCTCCTCGCCTACTTTTCAGGTCCTCTCACCGCTCTCGGACTCCATCCTGGCTGAGAAGACGGTGACTGTCCTGGACGACCGAGTCACCATCGCAGAGCTGGGGGTGCAGCTCCTGGCTGGCATGTCTCTCTCCCTGCAGCCACATTGAGCAGACAAAAGGGCCATCGTCTCCATAGCCACTGCCCTGGACATTCCTCAGTTCCTATAGCAGGTGAGTGTCCCAGGGGCCTGTGTCCCTGGGGCCTGTGTCCCTGGTCAGTGGAGATGACTTCTCTCTCAGTTAGCACATCCTGCAAAGTAGAGCAGGAGACCCCTCCTGCCTGGGACTGGGGCTTCTTGAAGCTGCTTGCTTCTTACCCAGGCTGTCCTGTCTCTGAGAAAAGTATTCAGTGGCTTAGAACACATTTCCTCTTATGTGCTTTTCACACCGACCACATCCTCATACACCATTTGCTTTCCTCTGGGCTTATAGTGCCAGTCACAGCCTGCTGCTAGACCATGACCAAAGGATCACATGGTTTCACTTTTGCCAAAGCAGGTGGTTTGCAATGCTTAGTAATTCCATTTCAGCTGCTTGAACAAGCATGGCTAATAAACACTGAATTGCTACTGTTTACAGCAATTATTGTCAACTCTAAAACTCTCTCTCATCTTTAAACTTGTACAAATTGTTTTTGAAGATAACCAGGGCCGCTGTGCCATTCAAGCCAGCCAGGCTCACAGTGCGTCTTCCCGAGTCCTTCCAGCCAGTGCATGTTTTGCTTCATCAGCACCAGCTTCCTAATGAAGAGCGTTCAAAGTGATATTATCTTGAACACCTGATTAGTTGCACCTGAAATTGATTCAGATTAATTGCCTGATCTTTCTAAATGTTTTTAAAAGGTCAAAGTCAAATTCTGTGGCATGCATGCAATAAATTCATTTACACTTTCATGCATTTGTTAAAGTCTACTGTTTGTTCCTCATACCAGTGAGGACATAGCTCATTATTGACGCCAGTTCAAGGAATGACAAGAACTGTTCAAGATTATAAACCATAAATGTCTTTTTTTCTCAGGTTATATATTTAGAGAACATTTCATTGTAAATCATTTTTATAATTTTGATTTGTGGGAACCTGATTATAACATAATACTTGGGCTTCATTTTCCTTAGGAGGCAATAGTAAGTTCTTGAACTTTGTTCAGTGATGATTTGGTGACTGCTTTAGACATTTAAGATTCCAAAGATTTTTCATTTATTGTGTCATCATTGAGTGACATGGTGGTGACTCTCCAGGCTCAAACCTTAAGCTCAAATGGCTGTGATTGCAGAGGATCCTTAAGTTAGTCACGATGGTTAGTGAACCTGTCAGAAGACCAATCAGAGGAGAGTTCTTGCCCTGAGTGAAGAAAATGTCAAGGTCAAATTTGAACCAAGTAGTGATGAGCACTGAAGATTTTTGTTTTGTCTCATTTTTACACTTAGACAGTAAGCATTTTTAACTGAAATTTTCCTAAAGAGGCAGGAATAATATTGAGGACATAAATCAAGAATATAAAGACCACCTCAGTAATTCCGTAAAGCACAAAGGAAACCAGGAGGGAGCAGTCCAGGAATGGTTCCAATATGGCGCACCTGTTGGCCGAGAGAAAAGTACAAACAAATGCAGAACCCCCAGCACCCTATGGAAGGAAACGATGCTGCTAAAACGTGGTGGTCCAGATGCCTTCACAAGTTTCTCCACGTAAGGGGTGTCACCAGATCCCGATAGTCCTGGTGGCCATAAAGTGACTTCAAGGGGGCTAACAGATTTGGACATTGGCATGTATGTCCTGCTCTGTGTGGGCATGTGGGGCCCCTTTTACCATACAACACACACACACAAACATACATATAAGTGTGTGTATCTCTGTGTGTGTGTGACTGTGTATGTAACACCTATCTTTCATTCTTCTGTAAAGGGACAACTCTAAATGAATGTCAGAAAAACTATGCTAAAATACCCATTGCAGATTTGTGCTCCAGTGCTATAGGAAATGCATGGAAAAACCGGGGTATGTGCTGTAATTTAAGTCAACATGTAACTTAAGTGCATTTTAAAAGTAGCTGAAACATTTAAATATTCAGCTATCTCACTCTAAAATATTTAAGCCAATGGGAGAGAAAACATTGAGTAAGAATATTGTGAAATATGTGACATAAGAAGAACTTTGTCCTAGAAAGTACCCGTGTTAGCTGTTGGTGGGTGTGTAACTTAATTCAACTGATGTGGAAGACAGTGTGGCGATTCCTCAAGGAATCCCATTACTGGATATATACCCAAAGGATTATAAATCATTCTATTATAAAGATACATGTACGTGTATGTTTAGTGAGGCACTGTTTACAATGGCAAAGACTTGGAACCAACCCAAATGCCCATCAGTCATAGACTGGATAAAAAACACGTGGTACCTATACACCATGGAATACTATGCAGCCATAAAGAAGGATGAGTTCATGTCCTTTGTAGGGACATTGATGAAGCTGGAAACCATCATTCTCAGCACTAACTGGCACAAGAAGAGAAAATCAAACACTGCATGTTCTCACGCATAAGAGGGTATGGAACCATGAGAACACATGGACATAGAAAGGGGAACATCATACACCAGGGCCTGGGAGGCGGGGGGCTAGGGGAAGAATAGCAGGGGATGGGGGGATTGGCTAGGGATAGCATTAGGAGAAATACCTAATGTAGATGACGGGATGATGGATGCAGCAAACCACCACCATGGCACATGTATACCTATGTAACAAGCCAGCACGATCTGCATACATACCCCAGAACTTAAAGTATAATAAACAAATTTTTTAAAAAAGAAAGTACCCATGTTAAGGTTGTTGATGGGACCACCAGTGTCATAGTGATCTTTCTCTGCAATGACTTTCAAATTTCCTTTTCCTTTAGCTGAATATACTTCAGAAATAAAGTGACCCCATTTTTCAGAATAAATACGCCTTTTAAGCATGGGTAACATTATTTTTAGCCTGAAAATCAATACTGAAATTTTCAGTTGTCTAATTATTTCACCCACAAATATCCCCTTTTGAATTTTAGCATTTTATTGTAGGAGAGAAAAAGTAGTATCATTTCCTCACCCTTCACAAGGGTCACAGCTAACAACCTGTAACAAAAGACAGGTTAGCAAGAGGTAAACATACTCGTTTATTTAATCCGAGTTTTGCATGATACAAGAACCTTCGGAAGTGAAGAGCCAAAGACTCAGGGAAAGTTGTGCAGCCCTATAGACGTCTGATTGGACAAAAAGGGGGCGTGACCTAATGGCAATCGATGGGGAACTTAGTGAGAACTTCGCGTTAGACTCTTCTGGGTCTCTCCGTGTAGCCTTCCTTTCCTCCTAATATAGGCCAGGACAGCTGTCACATGAGGACTTTATCAACTACTTTCAGGGGACGTGGGTCAGAAAATTCCTTTATGGCTCGCTTTCGCGTGCAAAAGCGAGGGATGGTCTTGATGATCCTCTTGTTTCTGCAGCTTTCTCGATTCCCAAGGTGCCGTATTTTGCAGTATCAGTTTCAGAACCCTGGCAGCTCATACACAGTCAAATTGTACATCTAGACATATACATACACACATAGATACATACACACGTACACACGTGGAGACACACACACACGTAACTATTCATATATTTTACAATTTATCTAGATTTTTTTACATCATGCAAAATTTGAAGTCATTAAAATATCAAAATCAAAAGAAAAATGTTCATTAACAATTACAAACAACTATACTGGCTAAAAACTTTTTATCTTTTCTCCTAGCAGCCTGGGGAAAACATCTTTCCAGATGCCTCCGATAAAGGGCTTCTGTTTCTTACAGCCCCATCCAGGGTCAAAAGGTGCTGAAAGCCAATGCTGAAATGCACGATGCTGCAGGCGTTTGAGAGCCTTTGACCTCTGTCCACCTTTGGTCCTTGCTTGTCAATGGTTTGGTTTTGTACATGTATTTGGGGTGGGGGATTTTACAGGGTCAAGGGCCGAGGGTGCTGAGGTTCTCAGAACATGCAGAGCTCTGGAGACATAAGGATACCACAGGACAGGTGGGGACTCTCTTTGGGAGGCTGATGTAAGATGATTCAGCTGAAAGCTGGGTCGTGCATTGCCAAGTTGCTAGAGGCTCACTGTTGGGGTGTGAGTGTGTTTCTTGAAACTGCCAGAGTCATTCTGACATGTTAGCAAATGTCACTCCTTGCTTTCGGGGTGAATAGAGATGACACTTTGACACTAACTTGACTTGTCATAATAAATGCCACATACTGAGCCTGCACTTTTCTCCAGGCCTTAAAAACATCATTTAACTGGATAAAAACACAGGAGTTGGCATTGTGAAACTGAGGCTGTGGAGTAGCAGGCTTTCCTGCCACTAAACTGTTGGGAGCAAAAGAGTAAAAAATACACTCCCGGGTGCACAGACCCAGAATTACTTCTCGGCACTTTGGGTAACTGTTTTTCACTAAAGGCTTCCTCCTTGTCTTTTCCCTGGGAACATGGCAGAATTGAGCCACAGAACTCAACCACTTCTCCCCAGATCTCAGCGTGCATGTGTACAGTTTAGTAAAACCATTTTCAAACAAGAAGGAAGAAAAAGAAAGTTTGAAATAAGATGAAAAGAATGAACTTTTTAGATGAGTTTCGTCTAAATGCAAACACAACATTAAAAATGTATTTGTTCATTGAAATTCTTAATACCTCTTGATTTTTTTACTGTTTTATATAATTTGCATAGGTCATATTGGATGTTTGGAATTTGCTCTTAGATTTTTACAAGTAAGGTAGAAAGAGAAGAAAACACTTTAACTGGTTGCAGTGTTTATAGATTATTCTTTGACTAATGCTTTCCACAGTGGGAAATGATGATCAAAGTCCTTTAGGGAAAACGCTCTCCCAGTGGATGAAAACAACAATGTTATCAATAGACAAACCTAGATAATGTTCATGCTGTATGACATGCCTTCAATTTTTTTTTTCTTTTTTGGCTGTAACTGTTATTTGAAAACCGTTTTTTCACATAAAGCATTTTTTATTTTATTTTGTTTTATTTATTTTATTGTACTTTGGGCTCTGGGGTACATGTGCACATCCTGCATCCTGCAGGATTGTTACATAGGTACATGCATGCCACGGTGGTTTGCTATCTCCATCCCCCCCACCCCCCACCGTTGCCCACATCAGGCATTTCTCCTTGTGTTATCCCTTCCCTTCCTCCCCACCCCCTGCTGTCCCTCCCTTCCCCTCCCCTCCACCCCACCACCTAGCCCAGTGAGTGTTGTTCTCTTCCCTGTGCCCAAGTGTTCTCATTATTCATCACCCACCTATGAGTGAGAACATGCGGTGTTTGGTTTTCTGTTCTTGTGTCAGTTTGCTGAGAATGATGGTTTCTCGATTCATCCACATCTCTACAAAGGACATTAACTCATTGCTTTTATGGCTGCATAATATTCCATGGTGTATATGTGCCACATTTTCTTTGTCCAGTCTATCACTGATGGGCATTTGGGTTGGTTCCAGGTCTTTGCTATTGTACACAGGGCTGCAGTGAACATACATGTGCATGTGTCTTTATAATAGAACGATTTATAATCCTTTGGTTATATACCCAGTAGTGGGATTGCTGTATCTAGAAATTTTTATTTCTAGATCCTTGAGGAATTGCCACATTGTCTTCCACAATGGTTGAACTAATTGACACTCCCACCAACAGTGTAAAAGTGTTCCTTTTTCTCCACATCCTCTCCAGCATCTGTTGTCTCCAGATTTTTTAACGATTGCCATTCTAACTGGCGTTAGATGGCATCTCAATGTGGTTTTGATTTGCATTTCTCTAATGACCAATGATGATGAGCATTTTTTCATATGTTTATTGGCTGCATATACGTCTTCTTTATTAGCTTACAAAGATAGATGCTGCTTTGGAAGTACTGGTCCATATGATGCTGGCTTTTCCACCCATTTGAAAAGATTTTATTTCTTCGGGATAACTTACATCATTTCTTAAACTGACACTTTCTTTTAGTTTTTTGGGCCAAAGAGCATGTGCCAATTTGAGAGTTAAATCTCAACTTACTAATTTTATTTGTAAGGTTAAAACCAAAATGAGCTGCTTCTTTGTTCTCAGTCACTCCGAAATGAAATCTGACTCACCAAGGGAAATAACACCCAGGGCAAGTGTGGAAACTCACACTTGATGTGGTTACTTCCTCACAAAGGCTTCCTTAGAGAGTGTGCACCATCATCATCACTCAAGGATCTCTCTTATCCTTGTGGATTCCCACCTAACACAAGCATTTTCCATTCCTGTAACCACTGCAGGCTGATGAGGAGCACACACCTGGCTGATAAGCATGGCTCTCCACACACTCAGCCCTCTGATTTCATTTTCCTTGTTGGTGGCAGTATCCTCTGGGCACCTCTGGAAATGTGCATGGGACCCACTGCATCTCAGTTGCTCTGATGCAGTAAATTATCCCACAGCAGCCAGCTCATATGCCAACTTGGAAAAGTGTGAAACATCACTGCTACTGTCATTCCAGTGACTCTAACATATCTGGGCTTTTTACGTGCCCTGCAAAATAGAGCAGGCTTCAGAGCGTGTCTTTCTCCTTAGAGACAGTGAAAGGCCACTGCGAGATACTGGCCTGTGCTCTAGGATCAAGGGCTCACGGTGCTGAGTGCTATAGAGAAAGAGTGGGTCGTGTCCATTTTCCATAATTTGAGGTCCTTCATCTTTAAGCCTTTGACCACATACTGGAAGAATTTCTCCAAGAGTTTCTTAACATTCTTGGAGATTTCTTGGGGATCTGGAGATTTCTTACTAAAACAGAACTTGTTACAGATCACAGGGTGCCCTCTGCTCCTTAATGTTAATGAGCCTTCCCATGTATTGATTGGATGGAAGCCTCAGGCTTGTGCTAACCACAAAGGACCTCCCTCTTCCATGATCACAGTACTCACATTTTTTGTTACCAAGTCATTATCTCTTATTATAAACAATTATCTGAGGAATATTCTTTAGTGCAACCTGGGGTTTCTCAGGAAGTCAACCTCTGTTTCCCTTCCCTCTCCACCTGCTCAGCCTTTCCCAATGGGCAGGTGTGTCTTTGACCATCAATAAATCTCCCACAACAGGCCCCAGAGCCTCTGGGCTCCCCCTGCAGAACAGTGACACAACTGGCCTGGATATTCCACTTGGGAAGAGCAATTCAATAAAAAGGGAGCATCATTTTAACTGACAATCACTGAACATCTGACAGAGGAAACATCCCATGACAGTGTGGGGAGGCACTGTGACCATGATGGCATTTGACTTCTAAGCAGGGATCGCAGTCAGAGTGTGTTCCCGGCTGCTAAAGGTGATTTCACCAGCAACACTATAAACAGTAGAACACCATGGCTGACCACCTGTGGGGGGCCTGGCACAGGTGTGTTGGCTCTGCTCCAACCCCCGAAGTAGACACTAAAGTCAATAACACAATACCAGTGGGATTTGCAGCATTGGCCTGGAGACATTAATAATAATGCCCCCCAGCATTGCTCAGAAGGCTCTTCCCTAGACAGTTCCCCATATCCCCTTTCAGTCTATTTTAGCCTCTGCTTCAGTGTCTATTCCACAAAGAAAGCTTCCCTGACGCCCTGTCTAAAGGAGAACCCACCTCCCTTTATCTCCAGTTTTTACGCTGAGTTCATTTTCTCCATGGGGCTGTGACCAGCTGATTTTATAGTAGATATCCGTGTATTTCTTGAATTCCTTTGAATAGCCATTGTGCCTGGAAGAGTGCCCCGTGCACAGTGGGTCTTCAGACTGTTTGCTGAATGGATCGCTGTTGCCTGTGTTAGTTTCTTAAAGAAACAGTGGATGGTTGGATTTCCATAAAGCTGAGCCTGGGATGGGACAGATGATTTACTGAGGGGTGGGGGTTTCTCAGAAGAAATGTGAGAGACGCAGAAAAAGAAGAGCTGTGGAAGGGCCTGATGGAGCCTGGGAGCGAAGCAGGATGAAGATGTCGGCCTGGCTGAAGCCCAGCTGAAGCTGATCCCATGGGAGCTTCAGAGTGTGAATGCCTCCAGAGTGGTCTCGTCTTAGGTGAGGGCTCCAGCTTCTGCTTCCTAACATTGGGCCAACATCGCCTTCAGGCTACTCCTGGTGGATAGTGCAACTTTCCTGGCACTTCTGGACAGGGTGGCTGGGGTTGACTGGAGCATTCCTCGATAGCTGGGCAAGGCTGAGGCCTGTTGGCTGCACTGTGGACGTCAGCAGTGGGTGAGTGCAGAGACCCAAAATGGGATCTGAGTGGGAACCCAAGAGCACCCACCAGACTGATTTTCTGAGTAAATCTGTGTTATGTAGAATTTGTTGAGAAGCTATGGTATTGGGAGGAGAGAAATGGACAGGAACTCTTGACATAAACTCTGGGACCCCTAGGGCATTATTTAGAGGGGTTTGAGAGGGTCTACTAGTCTTCTAAGGTTCAGTTGAGACACTTCCCATGCTGAGAAGTATAGCATAGCTTCCTGATTAGTAGCTCTGAATCTTCCACTGAATTCCAAAAAGGGTCTGCGGCCCATGAGAATGTCAGGCTTAGAACCCTCTCACTGATCTCTCTAGATTGAAGGTTGTCACCTGGCTATGCAAAGTCCTCTAAATAATTCACATGCATTCTTTGAATCGCTGGTATGCCCATCTTGTCACATGCTGGAGATCCATAGCATCCGTGCTCTGGATCTTGGGGCCGAGGACGTCCTTCCGTTTCACACACCATGCTGGCGGTCTCATCGTGACACACGTTTCGGCATATTTCTGGACTTGTCTGAACATCTGAAGGAAGAAAACCATTTGGAATATGTACATTAAATTATCATAATAAGAGCTGCAAGGCAGTGCCTTAATTTAATTCTTCCTGGTATGTTAAATCCTATTTTCTTCTTCATTTTGCAGTTGAGGAAATTGAGCCTTAAACATTAAAACAAACTGGCAGAGGCCACATCATGGCAGGTGACAGCTGGGATTTGAGCCCAGGCAGCCAAATTCCATGCAGCCCACTCTCCTAACCCTGTGTGCACTGAGTCATTCCCCAAAGTTTGGAGATCCGTATATAGTAAAGTATATTGGAAGGTGGAGGTAACGCATTGCAAAGCATCTTATCTTACAGTCTATTTCACCGTGACATTTCTTTACGGAGATTTGATTGTGCCAAGCAAGCTTTTTAAAGGCCAGGGAGAAGAGACACTTTAAGTTGATTTATCAGGTGTCTCCACCACTGAAGACCGAGGAGAAATGAAAATAAAGCAGCTTGAAAGGCAAAGTGCCATCAGCTAGAAAATGAAGTCCATTTTGACAATTTCTCCAACACACTGCTTTGAAGAACTCCTCTGTTTTGTAAAGTGAGTCAATCTCCAAGTTTTGTGCCCTGGTGCAGTCTGTGAAAAACACAATTCCTATCATTCTTTCCCCTGACTGTTCCCCTTGTTATTAGGGTGGCAATGGGCACCTCCTCTGAGTCAGTTCCTTGTGCATAATAATGCCATCAAATAAAACAATAGCAGCAGATAAAGAAACCAGCGCCAGTGTCACCATTAATTAAAAATCAAACCAACAAAATAAACCAGACCAATATGTTTTCCTTCGAAGCAAGGGCAATCTCAATCACTTACACGGCAATTTCTGAGACAGAAAGTGTAGTAATTACGCTCAGAAAACTGGCACGCAAACACTTAGGAAGTGCACAATCTCATTAATTCTACATATTGAACACACTACGTCGACACTGAGCAAACCACAAATGCCTTTTACTGAATCATATTAAATTTAATGTCAGAATTCTGCAGATTAGATTATGAAATACTTTTTTTCTTCTCCCTTAGGGTAATTGTGTCTGTTGGGGAAGATAAATATTACAGCAGACCCATCCTTGTCTCTATGCACAAACTGGTTTTAGCCATGGTGGGTTCACCTGCTCCCATGGACTTAATGTCTGTTTTTCCTCAACTTAAAACTGTGCCTAGCCATTGCCTTCCTTGCATTTGTGCAGCACCTTTGCTTATAACCTCAATGATGGTGATGTTTAATGTACACTGTCCACTCTGCCCCAGGGTTAATAGAGTGCCCTCCATTGGGAAATAATGAGGTGATGAGGAGGAGGATGACTATAGTTTGATGGCGCCACTGGGTGGATTATTTTCTGTCTCCCAGCTGTCGGCCCACATATCCCTGCCCCATGGACTTTGGATGTGGTCACTCATTGACCAATGGAATGAAGACCAAAGTAACAATGGGCTGATTACAAGTTGGAGGTGTTAGGAGACACACCTGGGGCTTCTCACCTGCCACCCCCTGGAATGTCTTTCACCAGGAAAGCTGCAGGTGCCAGCGACTGCTGCTTCAGCCTGGATTCTGGAAAAAGAAACCTCACAGAGCTGAGCCAAACAAAGTAGAGTTGAGCACAGGAGAGTCCAGCCAAGCTGCAGGAGACCCGCAGCCTCAAGTAAAATAAGCCATCAATCAACAAATGTTTTTGGAAGCCACCGAGACCTGGGAGGTGTTTATTCTATAGTAATGTTTGATGGATGTGATCACTCATAATAAAATAGAACTTACCACACACTTTATTCCCAGCACTTTACATTAATTGTCTGATTTAATCTTAACAGTGACTGCATGCTGTTGAAACTATTATTAATGTCCACATCTTACACATGGGGAAACTGAGGCACAGTGTTTCCACATAATTGGTCCAAGGACATCAGCTAGCACGTGGCAGCACTGGGACTTGAATCCTTGAGGCATAAACTTGATTAGCAGGACTGGCTTTTTCAATGTGTTATCCTCACATCAGTCTCAGGATGCAAGTGAGACAGGTTCCCTCCTTGTCGCTGAAGAGGAAACAGGTTCAGAGAATTAAAGTCTTCAACTTTAACATCAGAGGGTGATGTGGCAATGGGTCTCCTTTCCTTCTCCATTACCCCTCAAGTCTGTTCTCAACGGGACAGAAATAAGTCTGTGAAAAGCGAAGCTATGTCATGTCTGCTCCTAACTCTCCACAGATCCCATCTCACTCAGAATAAAGACAAAGTCCTCACCAAGACCCACAAGGACAGCCATCATCTTCCCTCCTCCCTTGCCAGACCTCACTTGTTCCTCCTCACCTCCTGGAGGCACAGCCTGGCTCCCTCCCTCATCTCCTGGAGGTGGTGACTGGCTCCCTCCTTCACATCCTGGAGGCAGATCCTGGCTCCCTCCCTCACCTCCTGGAGGCAGAGCCTGGCTCCCTCCCTCACCTCCTGGAGGTGGTGACTGGCTCCCTCCTTAGCTCCTGAAGATGGTGCATTTTCCTTCCCTCACCTGCCAGAGGTATTTCCTGGCTCCTCCCTCACCTCTAGGAGATACCACATGGCTCCCTCATTCACCTCCTAGAGATAGCACATGGCACCCTCATTCACCTCCTGGAAATACCACATGGCTTCCTTATTTGCTTCCTAGAGAAAACACATGGCTCCCTCATTCGCCTCCAGGAATTACCACATGGCTCCCTCGGTCACCTCCAGGAGTTACCACATGGCTCCTTCAGTCACCTCCAGGAGTTACCACATGGCTCCCTCGGTCACTTCCAGGAGTTACCACATGGCTCCCTCAGTCACCTCCTAGAGATAGCAAATGACCCCTCCCTCAACTCCTAGAGGTGGTGCCTGGCATCCTTCTCACCTCCTAGAAGTGGTGCCTGGCTCCTTCCTCAGGACCTGGTGGTAATTATTCTCCTCCCGACCGCAGTGTCTTCCACCACCAGCCCTCCTTGTCTCCCTCCCCTGGTCTACGTTTCTCCGGGGCACTTACTGTTCCATGAGCCATTCCACTTCCTGCTGTAGATGCTTCCTGCTTTATTCTCAGTGTCTTCTTTCTGGAGTGTCAGCTTCAAGAGTGTAACTGTCCATCTCAGTCCCTGCTGTGTCCCCAGCACCTAAATGCATCTGTCACATGGAAGTGCAGACTGGAGATGAGAATCCATGTGCCCAGACTCCTGGCTCAGTTCTCTTTCTATTCTGAACGGTAAATGCCCCACAGTAGTTCCTGAGCTCAGGATGAGATATGCACAGAGAAAACACATACTGATGGGCTGCTACTCGCACAATCCCTGTACATTCAAGGTGTTGATTCTCAACCAACTCTACTTGCCAGTCATTGTGCCAGGCACCAGCGATTTGCAAACTTTACAGGTGATTGTGACAATGACCTGCAACCTGGTTTCATGGTGGCTATTTGTAAATGAGGCAATGGAGGTTAAAGAGATGAAGCCACACGGCACTGAAGCCAGCTTGGAAGGTGATTGAAGCTGTATTATTATTATAGGTCACGACCAGCACCCAGATGAGAAACCCCCGCTGGTGATTATATTCATTATCCTTACTCCAGACAACCCCATTTATTGTAATAATAACCCTCTGAACTGAACTGGGAGCTGGAAGGTCATAGGTGGTGGTGGGGGCAAGGGCTCAGCTGTGAGTTCCACTTCCGTCTGAGAAAAGAGGGTGAACAGGCCGAGGAACTTCCAAACATGCAGACCTTGTGCTTTGTCAACCCTTGATTAAGAAATAAATGTACTCCGTTTTGTTAAAAATCCAAACAACAAATATCTCAAGTTGAAGAATAACCTAAGACCTTGACTTCATGGTAAAACATAATGTATTTGTTTTCTGTAGAGAAGATTGATTTCTTGCCAGAAAACGGAAGATATAAAATGGAAGAAAATCGACAAATTATATAAAAGTGGCTTTAAAGCTTTTTGTAACTTCAAACAATCCACAATTGGGTGAGCCTGCTGCTATAATATATGACTATATGGGCCCAAACGGGTAGGACTCACAAATGGAAGCTTGTTTTGTTCCCATGTTGGACTGTGGATGCCTCAGCTGGCATTAATGGTGGCAGTGTTTATTGCTATAATCTGGAGACAGGACCATACAAGGTGGCTAGAGGAAAAAAAAAAAAAAAGGAAAAACACCTTATTTTTTTTTTCCAAAATGCTTTTAGGAAGCTGTTTCTTATGCCCCAGACTCCTAGAATCTCATAAAGGCTGCAGTTTCCTTGGGTCAAAACACTGTCCAACTCGACTTGTCTCTTAGAGGAGACGATGTGAGTAAAGTGACAGAAATTCACATGGAGGTGTAGAACGTTGCTTCTCAGTTATCTTCAGATACTTATCTGGGCAGAGAATGGGTGGCCAGATAGTCCTATCTGCATATAAGTTGGGTGAGTGTTGTATTTACTCATCCTTCCTTTCAATGAATATTTTTAGATAAATTTTATTGGGTATATTTGAGGTTTACAGGTTTGCAAGGCCAGCATGCACGCAAAGCCTAAAACAATGACTGTCTCAGGGCTGGCACCAGGGGGGCTGGTGGTGATGAGATCAGGAGCTCTGAGTGAGGGGCTTATATCGAGATGGCTCAGTGACCTGGTCGCTTGGACCATGCTGTAAGGATCAGCGGTGATCAGTGTGATTGTGCGTGTTGCCTGCCCACCGTGTGTGCCCCTGCCTCACAGCACCTGCCACTTTTGCCCACACTCATTGGCCACGACCAGCTAATGGCTTTGCTCAAAGACAAGACAGAGAATTATATTTCTACTGTGTGCCCGAGAAGAGGGAAGCCTGCAAATATTTGGTAGGCTGGTGTAATGGCTTCCATATCACAGAAGCATCCAGAAGAATTTGTTTATTGCCTGGAGTAAACAAGCAAAAACATTTGGAGGGCATTATCTAGAGAAACAATGTAGCAATTCCAACTAGGTGATTTTGCAGTCAGTTAATGATATTTGGCATTTCTGCAATGATTGGTGTTAACTTTGAGGCATTTTAAAGTGACCTTTAATCTGTTGCCCGAATTGGCAACAGAGAGGGTGAACTTCTTAAAGCCACACCAAGATGAAAAAGGCATCCCGAGTGATGGATGTGCACTCCTTCCTTGTCAGGCTACCCATGCATTCACCACTTTGTATATTTCTCTGGCATTGAGCAGGCAGAAACGATTCATTCATTCTTTCCTCTCTTCCCCTTGCCCTACTCTCTTAATGTTCAGGCTCAGAAATAATAAGACAGCTGCCTTTCCTGGCATAGAGAACTAATGGTGAGATTCTTTACACATGCAAATATATCCTGAGTGATACTTTATAAATATAAGATGCTAGATGATAATGAATTTAAAGTTTTAAGTATCATGCCTAATTTAATGACTTATCAGTTTTTTGGTGGTTCAGAAATCAACACATTTTCATTCTATTGGGTAAATACTAATCAAGTTGCAATGACATATGGTAATGAATTAGGTCTCAGGGAAAGAGGATATTCCCTCTGCTATCTGTGGTTTAAGCTTGTGTCATTCTTGAGGCCAACTTAGAATCCAGCCCGCGATAGCATCCCTCTTGTTTCTGCTGAGTGAAAATCAAAGTGGTTGAAAACAACCTTCTTTGGCTCAGAGCTACAGTCCAATACCAGACACTGATAATTGGATAAACAGCCAGATTTAAATATGAGCAAATAACAGAATGTAATTCAGGATTATTTACCATGCAAGGATTTTCTGTGTCTCAATGAGAAGTGCACGTTTCTCCTTGTGAGCAGAGTCTGACTTGTGAATTTCTCTGTGTGTATGTGTACAGGTGTGTGCATGTGCACTCACATGCACCAATTCAGTAGTATTTGAACTATCAAGATTTTCATCCTCATCTCAATCCCATGAAACAGGCTTTTTCGTTATCTGCATGTTTAGAGGTGGAGGGAACCAGGATTTAGAGAGGCAGCTTTTCTGCTTGCTCACATTCACTCAGGGAAGGAATGAGCTGAAATCGAATCAGATCTGTCAGCCACCAAGACATCCTGGCACCTCTGCAAAGATCACAGTGTTAGAGTTGGCAGGTGTCCAGACATAAGCAGGAGAGGGGACCCCCTAAAAAAAGAGAAGTCTGGAAATTCTCATGTCCCAGGGACCACCTGAAGCAGGTATGGTAGGTATAAGCAGAGAGGAGGGGAAATACCTATGCAGAAAGGAATGTCTGTTGAGGAGCCCAGTATTCACCCACTCTGTAGTTAACCTGTCAGAATGCAGCCAGGTGCATGCTGATAAGAAGGAAAACAAGAAAGTCCTCAGAAAAAAAATCCTGGCACCAAAGTACAAATCAAAACAGAGACAGAAATTCCAAGGAGAGAATGCAGGTGCAGTAAGTACAGATTTAACCATTATATGACCTTCTAGGGGTGGCGGTCATGAGCAATGTGGCCATTAGGTAGTATTCGTGTTCAGTCCTGTCCACACATGCCACACCAATTAACAGTAAGGGAGGGTGTCTTCAGCCTGGGAAGGGAACCAGGTGGGGAAAAGTCAGGGACTTAAGGTAGGTGCAGGAAAAATAGACAAAGAAAAGAAGCAGAAACTTGAGATAGAGGCAGAAACATCAAAACAGATTCCCACTGGCCGGGTGTGGTGGCTCCACCTGTAATCCCAGCACTTTGGGAGGCCGAGGCAGGTGGATCATCTTAGATCAAAGTTCAATACCAGCCTGGCCAACATGGTGAAACCTCATCTCTACTAAAAATACAAAAATTAGCCAGGCATGGTGGTGCACACCTGTAATTCCAGCTACTTGGGAGGATGAGGCAGGAAAATCGCTTGAACCCGGGAGGTGGGGGTTGCAGTGAGCTGAGATGACTGCATTCTAGCCTGGACAGCAGAGTCAGTCCACCCCCCTAAAAAAGAATCCAATAGACATAATAACATAATAAAAACCCAACACCGCAGAACTCTCACGCTGCTGCTGGCACCCCCACTTCAACCACCTGCTCTGCCATATTCTTCCATAGTGTACTGTCTCTCTCTAAATAAGCTCTCTGCTCTGTATCTTCCTGCAATATGTTCCTTTGTGGCTAAATCAGTCACTTGGCAGAATGCTTTCTTCCAGGTTAGACAAGAACTGGGATATGTGCTCTCCCCACCAACAACTGGACTGTTCAAAATATTCATGGCAGAAGGTACTCTCGGGAACTGTCAAGGGTGGTATTTATTTTCCCTCCTCACTCTACAAACCAGGCTCAAGTCTGTGGCAGAGTTTCCCTGACAAGAGAAGCCTCCAAGCTCCATCTCCTGCTGGTTCTTTAACCTCAACTCCTCATTTGGAGTGTCTCTGCACACTCTTCCTCAATAGTATGAGATGATAAATGGTGGTGTTTTCAGGAGCTCCAAGCCCAGGGAGATGCCATCATATGGGTGGTTTCAGCACCTTCTATTTCTCAGCAAATAGGAAAAAAAATCCTAAAAGAAGCATTTGAACTGAAAATACAATATCTGAAATTAAATATTCAGTAAATGTGCTCAATAGAAGACTAGAGAGGACAGAAGAAAAGTCAGTGAATATCAAAGAAAATCCAGCGTGAAATACAGAGAAAAACAAAGAATATTTAAAAAAAAATCAATGGAGCCTCATAACCTATAGGGTAATATCAACAGTTTTGAAATGTGCATAAGTGGAGTCATGGAAAGACTAGAGATATAACCTGTGCCAGAACAAAACTGCTTAAAAACTTATGGCCAAAATGCCCTGTATTTGTTGATAGAAATGAATTCATAGATTCCAGGAGTTTAAGTAGAATGAATTTGAAGAAAACCTCACCCAAACATATCATCTTAAAACTGCTGAATACCAAAGACAAAGAGACAAGAACGTAGCCAGAGAAAATGACATATTGGATGAAGTATGATGTGACTGATGGCAGATTTCTCATCAGAAACTATGGCAGCCAGAAGACAGTGGAAGGACCTGTTAAAGTGATGATGAGGAGGAAGCAAAACAAAAGAAAAACTGACTGAATGTCGTGGCTCATGCCTGTGGTCCCAACGCCTTGGCAGGCTGAGAAAGACTGATCACCTGAGCTGGGAGGTCGAGGCTGCAGTGAGCTATGATTGTATGACTGCACTCCAGCCTGAGCGATGGAGTGAGACCCTGTCTCTAAAAATGAAAATAAAAACAAACAAGAATACTATTCATCTGGGTCAGTAGTGTTTGCTTATCTCTTGTTTATAATGAGGAAAAGGCCCCAATTGTTACAATATAGCTTCTCGTCAAAAATGAACCCATTGTGCAGATGTGTGAAGATCCAGAAACTATGAGACAGATGAAGCCAGTCAAATATTCCAGATACTGATGGCCACCTGGCTGACAAACTTGGTTTCCAACATGAGTGTTTGGAATCGCTACAGACAAGCAAAGCTCCAGTGTGAAGGCGGCAACCATATTGGAGCAGAGGCATGACTTAAAATACCGCTAAAATATGGGCCCTGCAATTTATTTTTGCTACTTGATGGAAGAGGCAAGATGTCAAGTTTGTTGAGATGTAATTTAAATAGGATAGAGTGTCCAGCTGGAGTACACAGGTTGATGGGTTTGGACAAATGCATGCTTCAGTGTAACTATTGCACCAATGAAAGTCTAGCATGTTTCCATCAGCTCGGCTAGTTCCCTCTTGCCCTTCGCCATGACCCAAGGCCCCTGACTCCACAGGCAATGATCGGATTTCCTCACTTTCATAGATTGCCTTTGCTTGTTCTGGAACTCCGTGTTATTGAGGTCAGGCACCACTTAACCTTTTTTGTCTGGCTTCTTTCAGGCAACACAATGCTTTTGAGGTCCAGCTATCGAATACATCAGTGCCCTGCTTGCTGCTTTCTTACTGATGAACTAAATTACGTGCATGTATCTCAGTGCATTCATTTAACTACTGTTGGACTGGGTCATTTCTAGCTCGTGTGTATGTTTCAATATCATACATAAAGTTAAAAACAAAATCTAAGTGAATAAATCCTTCAAGACTCAAGTAGGTGATGTCAGGAGTTTGAGACCATCCTGGCCAGCATGGCAAAACCCCCTCTCTACTAAAAATACAAAAATTAGCCAGGCATGGTGGTGGGTTCCTGTAATTCCAGCTCCTCAAGAGAGTGAGGCAAGAGAATCATTTGAACCCGGGAGGTGGAGGTTACAGCAAGCCAAGATTATGCCACTGCACTCCAGCCCAGGTGACAAAGCAAGATTCAGTCTCAAAAAAGAAAAAAAATGAATCAAGTAGGACATTTCTACAGTCATCTTCAGAATCTGTTCAGATCAATTCAAACATAATGTTGTGAGCTACAGAGGTAGGGCTGGAGTCCCTGTGTACTGAGCCATAATTGCAGATATTATGCACCTGCAATTTCTGATTTAATATTTTAATTAATCCTTCTTGTACTGCTGTGAGGTTCACAGTCACCGTCATGAAAACAGATGTGATCATTTCTTATGTAGAACTGGGCTCCAGTGCCATGTCTGGGGTGGGGCCCGCCTTTCTCAGTGTCCTGTGTGCAGGTTCTCCAGACCCAACTCAGAGCATTCCTTTCCACCTGCAAACAGTCTCTCTGACCCTTTATAGAGCGAAACCTTCCAGAAGACACTTCTGCCTTTGAGGTTTTCATTTCCTCACCTCTCATTATTTTTCAGCCCACAGCAGCCTGGCTTCTGGTCAGGCCAGTCGCTGATACAGTTATGATAAAGTCACCAAGGACCCACATGTTGCTAAGAAAACTGGAGATATAACTGATTTTTCAGCAGACCTCAATGTAGGTGACCACTGCCTCCCTCATGGAAGCTCAGCTGCTACTTCTGACTGTGCATTCACAGTCTCCTTTGTCCTTCTTCCTCCACCGGACAGTGTAGATGTTTTCTGTTGCTCCAGAGCTTGACTGGGGGCCTTTGTCTGTGTCCTCAGTTTAGCACCATGTCCGGCTAATTTTTGTATTTTTAGTAGAGACAGGGTTTCACCACGTCGACCAGGCTGGTCTTGAACTCCTGACTTCACCTACTTGACTCTTGATGAATGATTTATTCACTTTGATTTTTTAAAACTTTACATATATCGAAACATACGCTCAAGCTAGAAATGACCCAATCTATCAGTAGTTGAATGAACACACTGACATACATGCATGTAATGTAATTCGTCAGTGAGATCGTTAGTAAGATTACATGATCCTTCCATCACCAAGAGCTGTGTGACTGAGCAGCAAGCTGCTTCTCTCGGCTCCAGTTCCCTGGTGTGTTAAGCATCGATCGCAATAGCACCAAACCCAAAGAATCATTGTGGAGAACAGACGAGTTCACAGCCCTAAATACATCTATCAGTGTCTGGAGTGTGGTGACTGACCAGTCCTATTAGTCATTATTTCATCCCATTCCTTTGATAGCATAAATAAATTTAGGGAAGAGGGTTCTAAGCATAGGGGACAGAAAATGTCAGGAAAGCCCCTGAAGTCGAGGCTAGGGACTAGTGAAGTGTGTTTGAAGGAGGGAAAGAAGGTTAGCATGGCTGGAGAAGACACATGAGGGGAAGCGGTAGGAGCAGCCACGTGGTAATGAACAGACAGCGCACTCGGGGCCAGGCAGGAGAAAGGAGAGGTGAGAGCTTGGCATTTATTCTCAGTCCATTGGGAAGTCGTTTGTGGGTTTTTATTAGGGAAATGTTATGACCTTATTTAAGTTTTAAAATTACCACTTTGGATGCCTTGTGGCTTCTGTTATGGGAGCCAGATTGGACACAGGGGACCTGTTTGGAAGCTGTCCAGGCATCCAGGTGAAGAATGAGACTGATGATCCAGGCTACAGGGGCATGCAGACGGAGAGAGGGTGACAGAGCCAGGGCGCAGTTCAACAACCCAGAAGAGGGTCTGTGTATTGCACGAGCATTTCCAGAAAGTGGCAGCCTCAGGCTCAGGCACTGCAGGGCAGGGAGTGTGGCCTCCTGAAGCTGAGCAGGGACACAGGCTTGGAGGCCTTCCTGTGCTGGATGCAGGGGTCAGACGTTTAAGGTGCTCGGAAGGCTAGAGATGAACTTGACTGTTATGTCTTGACAGCAATTTCTTGCCCACTTTTCTCTCTCTGTGTGTGTGTGTGTGTGTGTGTGTGTGTGTGTGTGTGTGTGAGAGAGAGAGAGAGAGAGAGAGAGAGAGAGAGAAATGCTACAAATGAACACCCTGATGAGCAAAGCAAAGTGAGGGAACTGTCATCAAGAATCCAGTCCTCATAGAAATTTCAAATGCTCACGCGCTTAGAACCAGCACTTTCACCCTGAGGGACTCAGACTAAATGAACACAATGTGACTTCAAACTTTATGAACTAAATGTGCATACACACACAGAGCAGCCACATTGGACAACCCATTATTGAGAGTGTGTGTGTGTGGTGTCTCTGCACTCTCTTCCCATGTGATGCTGAATTATCCATCGTCCTCAACCATACAGCATCAAAGTGTCACCCTCCTGCACCAAGGGCAGCCAGAAACCATCCCCTTGTGAGTACCGAAGTGAGCAACTGTGCCCCTGGGGCCAGAGGAGTCCAGATCTTCCTCTAACTCATAGTGTTGTTGCATGACCCTACCTGCCTTATTTCCCCACTTGTAAATAATAAAGTTGAGAACACCTGTCCTACCTGCTCCAAAGATATATCTGTACACACACATATATATGTGTATATCTGTATACAGATATAGACTGATATAGATCTATCTATCAATCTATCAACTATCTATTTATCTGGAGAAAGAGAGAGAGAGGGAGATATAGAGAGACAGAGAGATTTATAATAGGAACCGGCTCACCGTGAGAAGTCCTATGATCTGTTTGCAAGCTGGAGACCTGGGAAGCTGGTGGTAGCATTCATTCTGAGACCAGGGACCTGAGACTTGGAAGACCAACAGCATAAGTCCTGGTCTGAGTCTGAGGCCTGGACATTTGGAGCACCAGGATCTCAGAGTAGGAGAAGGTGGATGTTCCAACTCAAACAGAAAGAACAAGTCTGCCCTTCCTCCACCCTTCTGTCCTGTTTGGGCCCTTAGTGAATTGGGGGATACCTGCCCACATTGATGAGGATCATCTTTACACAACCTACTGATTCAAATAATATTTTCTTCCAGAAACACACGCACAGACATACCCAGGAATAGAATTTTGCTAGCTATCTGGGCATCCCTTAGCCTAGTCAAGTTGACACATGGAAACAGCTAGCAGAGACAGCATGTCATGTAGCGTGGAGAGAGCATATCATGTGTGCTGCCACTTACTTCCCATTGCAGCCCAGTGTGACATTCAAGCTGCCTCTAGCTTACTGATACTGAGATTGATCAGCAGGTTCAGTAACAGCCAACCTGGTATAGTCATTGAAAAGTCATCATCAGCTATTAATAGTTTAACAGATCCTAATGACCTTTGGAGAGATATATCTATATCTATATCTGTATCTATCTATCTATTTATCTATCTATCTCCAAAGGTCACTTCAGTACTCACAAGAGGATAGTTTCTGGCTGCCCTTGGTGCAGGAGGGTGATGCTGTGATATATATAGATATAGAAATAGATATAGATATAGATATGAATATAGATATAGATATAGATGGCCAGGGATTTAAATGTTTCTAACATTCCTTCATAATTATAGGCTGAATTTGTCTTTTAAAAACTCCTGGCCAACTCTTTGGCTATGGTGAAGTATAACTCATGCAGGAAATGCAAGATAACACACATTTTTTTACACCTGATTATCAGCTTCTGGAATAATAGGTTGGTTTCTTAACATCCTCTAAAGGCTTTGAGGAAGTAACAAACTTGGTGTGTTTGAGGAACAAAGGGAAGTCTGAAGCAGGTCTAAGTTGGAGAGGCAGAAGGATAGCACTTAGATGAAAAGCAGGGTCCTGCTCTCCTTCTTAGAATATTTTGATTACAAAATCAAGATTGTATGACCTTAATGGACCAGGAGAGTGTCCACTAGCTAACAGTTTGGAAAAGGCCATCACATCTTCTGAGGTTTTTATACAGAAACAGTGAGAAAATGCTGAATTCATACATTTGAGAGAAGCAGGAAGAGATGAGGTAACATTATGTTTTGACCCCATGCTACAATTTTATAGTCAATGTACCAGATGTACTTGGAATTAGGAGGAGCTGGAAGATACTGTATCATGAACAAAGTCACAATGGCAAAACTACGATCAGCATTTCCTCCTCTGTCCCACCTGCTACCAGAGTCCCCTCCCAGTGAGGCCACAGCCATGCTGAGCTGTGCTCTTTCTTCTCTGTGGATTCACAGTCCTAGGCTCATGACCACAAGGAGGACCTGGTAAGGGTTGGAGATGTGGACTTACCATGCCAAGTGCTCTAACTGCTCACGGGGCTTCACTCACCTCACTTCAGGTGCTCTTTGGAGCAGGTAGGACAGGTGTTCTCAACTTTATTATTTTACAAGTGGGGAAATGAAGCAGGTAGGGTCATGTGACAGCACTGTGAATTGGAGGAAGATCTGGACTCCTCTGGCCCCAGGGGCACAGTTGCTCACTTCGGTACTCACAATGGAATGGTTTCTAGCTGCCCTTGGTGCAGGAGGGTGACGCTGTGATGCTGTACGGTTGTGGACGGTGGATAATTCAGCATCACTGCTTGTGGCATTCATGAAATGCTTTAGCTGGAGTAAGTATGCAAATTTTTTAAAAAGCCTCAAACTCTCTGGAGTTGAGACACTTTTCATACACCTTCAAAACTCGTGTAAAAACATCAATGTCACCCCCAACAAGGAGAGAGAAGAGGCCCTGGGATTGGGAGGGAGGGTTGTGATATTTCAGCAGGTCTTGAAACCACAGAGTCAAACCACCACCCCACACTCATGCATTTGCATCCCATTGATGCTGTTAGATGCAGACCATTTAGCGTGACATCACAAGCTGGAGGAAGAAGAGCCCAGAGAGCTCATTATCAGGAGCTGTCCAGGAAGGTGTGGGAACAAGTTCTGAATTAATTAAACTTTCATTTGAATAATAAGTGCATGCTATTTATTTTATTGTTGGGCTGTTCTAAGATAAGCAAGGAGGCTTCCTCCTGTGGAATGCCTGTGGCTGGGGGCTGCCATTCTCTGCTTGGAAGAAGTGAGAGATTCACTTTTAACTGCCTCTTATTGGAGGAAACACACACGTCTGGCACATTGTAGGGTGACTATCAGCTCTTCACATGAGGCATGGCCTGGAGTTGGCCATGCATCATTTTGGCCATCCATCTGCATATTTTGAGACTGCTCTCTGTTGTAAGCACTATGGTCATCTAAAATCTGGTGATTTAATCTCCCTCCATTATATCTTAGTTTGTCATGGAGCAATGGTTTATTGCAATCTCTACTTTGACCAGGCAGTGAAAACAAGAGGGATTGCATTCTGCTGGGTGCATGAGCCTACTGCAGGTGCAGCAGGAGACTCTGCTGAGGGAAGGGAGTTCTCACAAAATGTTTAGTTGCAGTTGGTGGATGTCACCCTGGGTTCTGAGAAAGGATGGATATTTCTGACCTGGAAAATGATTATTTGTCTTCACAGTTGGCTACAGGGGCTTGAGACTTTTACAGGCCATTTACAGGTTGACCAAATGAAGCTTCACGTGCGTATTTTCCTTATAAACTCATGGCAGATGGTGTTGTAGAGTGACTGCCCCTCTCACACAGGATGTGAAGAAGTCAGACAGATTTCCACACCCCTTCATTTCCACACCACCATCGTTATTTAATAGAACCTCTATTTCTCTGGGCTCCTCGGTGCTACTTTGTATTAGTATCAAGTAACAAAATATTCAACTAGGAGGCTTTAAACAAGAGGAGTTATGTCATGACTATCTCAAGAAGCTGAGAGTCAGGGTCTCAGGGTTGTCTCAGGAGTTCTCCCATGATTCTAGGACCCCAGGCTCTTTCCCTTTTACTCTGTACGTTCCTCAGCATGTTGTCTGACTTAATCTTATCTTCTCACCGTCACAATATGGCAGCCAGAACTCTAAGTGTCACATCCTCACCCATTCACATCCAAAGGCAGTAAGATGACAAGTGTTTTGTCTTCATCCTCTCCCATGCCCCTTTTCATAAGCAGGAAAAGCTGCACAGAAGGTTGCACGGATATCTTTTCAGATCCCATTGACTCATATTGGGTCCCACACCCTCTATGAAGAGCCTGGGAAAGTGACTGTGTGTCCAGCATCAATTATTACAGGATGCTGGCTACATCAACCAGGAGGAAGGGGAGAGAGAGCTGTGGGCAGGCACTCCAGAGCATTGTTGCCCAGGAAAATCTTTTTAATCCAGGCTTCCCCAGTGAGGGATCAGTGATTAAGCTTCATCAGTCATCATTTTCTTTGTGAATTAATTCCCCATCCTTCTTTCCTTCTGGCAGGATCGTCAGGTCTGATGAGGCTGGGGAAGGAATTTGCAGCGAGTAGAGCAATGAGTGCATGTGGGGAGGGTCCCCGAGAGGAAATTCGGCTATCTGTCAAAAGGGCAAGGATGCTCAGAGCTGCAGCCTGGAGGCCTGAGGCCTGAATCAACTGCACTGACCTGCCATGTTCAAACTGTTCAGGAACAACAAAAACATTATTTGCTTTAACAAAATTAGAAGCTTTTATAAAATTAAATGAAAACTCCAAATTTTGGCCTCTTGCAAAAAACACAGAAGACAGGAGACACTGGGTCTGCATCCTAGGAGTAGCACCCCAGGGAACATGGGCTCCTGGGGCACCACTGCCCCCACCCCTACACCTCACACCTGCTCCCCAGGCCTCCACCTGCCAGGCTCTGAAACCCAGGCTGCTCCCCTGTCTCTGCTGGGTGTGCCCTGGGCTGGATGAACTAATAAAGGGCTGGCATTGTTGGGGGGGCACTTGGAGCAGTCCCTTGGCAGAATCTCAACCAGAAATGCCACCTCCTGCAGCTCTCCAGGCCTGGGCCATGGAGTAAAGTGGCACCGCTCACAAAATTCACAAGAGTGATGTTAGAGTCATGCTCTGTGAAGTATCTCACCCACAGCACTGGTTCCTGGGGCCCTGTGAGGAGGGAGCCATCTTGATCCCTATTTTATAAATGAGGAGGCTGGGACATAAGGAAATGGAGTCACTCTCCTTCATAACCAAAGGAAGACTCATTCCGGGGCCCTTGTGACCTCAGCTTCCAAGTTCTGGCTGAGAAGCCTGGTACCCTGGACAGAAGCAAACACAGGTTTCCACCTCTGACTGCAGGTAGGTGGAGCAGTCTGATGCTGGGTGGGGATCTGGGGACCCTGACGGTTCTCCTTGGTAGGGGAAAGGGACACTGGTGGGTCTGGGAAGAGGGAGCTGGAGGATGAGGGGCCACCACCATTGAGCCAGTGTGATGGCCCCTATGTAGAGGGACCCCGTGTGGGGGGGTCATGGCCACCAGCCTCATGGTGGTCGTGATGGCAGATGGGCAAATGTAGCACAGATCTCAGTGCAAGTGCCGGCACAGACAGCACTCAGGAAAGGTCGCTCATGAGCTGGTTACATTTCTCTTAAAATTAATGATTTGTTTCTCAGGATGCCATCACCCTATCAATTCAGGTGTCCCAGATATTAAATTCCTGTTAATTAAGAGGGTCAAGTTATAAATTTATTAACCAAATACTTGATAAGCAAGTCCATATTAACAATATTCACAAGCACAAGGAGCATGAATATTACAACTTCTTACAGGAAAATAAACATGCAAAGAACATACGAGCAGGTCCCATTCATATGGCCCCAAAAGGCTAATGGAGATTCACTAGTATCTCATCACTAAAGGGCTTATGTTTCAAGTAGCTCAATCTAGTTTGTATATTCTTAAATACTATATTTTACAATAGAAGCATATTTTTAAATCTTATATTTTAAACTTTAACACAATCCTAAACATCCCTTAATCTGTCACCCTTGAAGAGATTTAGGTGAATTTGATGGAGTTTCCTTCAAAAAAGAGACACATGAGACATTTTAAAAAGGAAATTTGTGTTTCTCTTTATTAATTGGTGCTTGGTCATATTCCAGCTTACAAAGCACCTGTCAATGCTTCCAGAATGACTTGTTCTCCATCTTTCACATAAAAATCTCAGCCCCAAAATAGTGAAAGCACAGAAAGAAGCTGCTTTCTTAATCTGTTCACACTGCTGTAACAAAACACCATAAACTGAGTAGTTCATAAACAACAGAAATGGATTTCTTACAGTTTTGGAGGCCGAAAGTCCAAGACCCGGACATGGGTAGGTTCTGTTTGGTGAGGACCCACTTTCTGGTTGGTAGATTGCCAGCTTCTCACTGTAACCTGACAAGGCAGAAAGGTGAGGGAGTGTTCTAGAGTCTCTTTTAAGGACAGTAATCCCATTTAGGGGACTGGTGCAAGCCCCACGTTTTGTCTTAGGGGATGGCTTAACTTTTGGTGCACTTTTCACATTAAAGATAACCTCAGGGCCAGACACAGTGGCTCACGCCTGTAATCCCAGCACTTTGGGAGACTGAGGTGCAGGGATTGCTTGAGATCAGGAGTTTGAAATCAGTCCTGCCAACATGGTGAAATCCCATCTCTATTAAAAATACAAAACAATTAGCTGGGCATGGTGGCACACACCTGTAGCTACTCAGGAGGTTGAGAAGGAGAATCACTTGAACCTAGGAGGTGGAGGTTGCAGTGAGCCGAGATCACATCACTGCACTCAACAAAAGAAAAAAGAAAGAAAGGAAGAAAGGAAGAAATGAAGAAAGGAAGGAAGGAAGGAAGGAAGGAAGAAAGAAAGATAGAAAGAAAGAAAAGAAAAGAAAGAAAGAACCTCAGATCTGTAGATCTTTAGTGAAATGCCCAGGAGGCTTCTGAGGACAGAAAAGTTTCTCTGGTCTCTGGGACAGACTCGGTGTGTTAAGCTCTAGTGAAACAAAATGCACTTCTTAAAAACACACACATGATTTTTAGTTAAATTCTCATTTCTGCCGGTGGTTCTGGACCTGAGGCCAGGTCTCTTGAGTTAACAAGGGATATACCAAGCGTTAGAGCTGTTACAAAGCTCTGTCCTCAAAATGAGAATGTCTCCTTGTTTCCGGGTGCTCCTGTCATACCCACTCTCCTTTAACAAAGTGTCTGTTAATTTTCTTTCTTTTTTTTTATGCTTTCAGTTCTGAGATACATGTGCGGAACCAGAATGTGCAGGTTTGTTACATAGATATACACGTGCCACGGTGGTTTCCTGCATCCATCACCCCGTCATCTACAGCAGGTATTTCTCCTAATGCTCTTCCTCCCCTAGCCCCCCACCCCCAGACAGGCCCCGATGTGTGATATTCCCCTCCCTGTGTCCATGTGTTCTCATTGTTCAACTTCCACTTATCAGTGAGAACACACGGTGTTTGGTTTTCTGTTCCTGTGTTAGTTTGCTGATAATGATGGTTTCCAGCTTCAACCGTGTCTCTGCAAAGGACATAAACTCATCCTTCTTATTTTATTCAGTTCTGTGATGACATTTGCCCCATTTGTCCCATTTGCCACAATATTTATAATGCCATTTAATTAATATTTTTAAACAAACAAATGCACTTCAAAAAATGATTGTATTGTCAGGGCAAGCAAAAAAGGCATTTTATTTCATTACCATAAGTAAAAGACAATTATTAAAATAACTACAAGAAAGGAAACCATTGCGCTCAGATGCTGATCTTGCTTAAGGCTTTGCATCTGGGTCCTGCTTCCTCTTAGTCAAAGATTAATGGGTGTCAGGTTGATGATGACAGAGGAGCAGCAAACTCCATCCAATGTAATCGAAAATGCCCAGTGAGTTTCAGAAGGAACCTCTTAGTTACTGTGCTGTGAAGTGTCATTTACCCTCAGTTACATCCTACTGAAAACTGTCTGGTGCATCACGAGAAGCCCTGGAATGGTGCATCCCCTGCTTTGTTTTTGACATTACCCGATGCCTACAGGGATGGCCAACATTAGCCCTGGATACCTCTCATGACTGATCCAAAATGCTCATGTGATGTCATCTCCCTGGGCCAGTGGTTGATCTAGAAATGGGGCAGGGATCCTGTTTCTGACCATGAGAGACACAGAGATCCTCTGGGGAATTCTAATAAAATTTTTTTCTTCCCTGATAAAAGCAAATACAATGCAAAAAGGCTCTTGTTTGCTCTCTCTTCTCCCAGCCTTCTTAGGGTTGTTCTGTGAAAACCTGACGCCTGGATCTATGGCAGCTGGAAGAGTGGAATGATGAAAGAATTCTGGGACTTTGATGACACCTCTGAGTTTCTGAACTAATCCTGAGTTCAGCTCCAGACATCTTATTGAACAAATACAGAGCATCCGATTAAGGATCTGTTTACTGAGGTTTTGCTTACTGGCACCTGAAGACAGGTACAGTAATACAACTATAACTTCTTCATGCCTGCTTAGGTCATGCTTGTGAATATTTAGGGTTCTGTGTAGACCACCAGCAAATGGAGTGGAACAAAAAAAAGGTAGAAAAAAAGAAAACAAAAATAAATCACTATATGTCTTTTCCCCCTTTTAGCTTCTTTGTTTCTGTTCCTTTCTCAAAATTTAGAATTCAGTGAGATCAATTTCTCCCTAAGGCTGGAGAGAAATGGATGCCACTGAATTTTTCCCTAGCCTCCCTCACCAAGATGATAAGAGGGGCAAGGTAGTTAGTTACCCTTCAGTGCTATGGATTAGCAGTGATAAGATTAGAAGCTAACAATCACATTTTCATTTTTCTCTTTCTTCACCTTTCAGTGAAGGTGTCAATTTCTACTATGGTTGTGCAATGACCTCAGCAAACTGGTCATCCTAAAAGAACCTGAGCCCCATGTTTTAAATTTTATGTTTTAAACACAAATGCTCTGAAAGTCCGTATTTTATTTCTGGATTAGATTTCAGCAAAGGGCAATGGTTTACCCACTTCTTTCAAGACTAAAAGTGGCAAGAAGATGTGAACACTTTTCAAAGTGCTAAAAAAAAAATGGGAAGTAAAATTCCATCTTGGGCACAGCTTCAAGTTTGCTTTGTATGTCTTACAGTGAAACTGTAAGTGACTCCTGCATCCAAGCTCTGTATTTATGGTCACACTAGACTGATGGAGGACATATCACTAAAGACGGCCATTTTTATGCTGTAAATGAAGCATAGACCCAGATGAATTTCAGGTACTTAAAAGTTTTTACTTTAATAGATTAATGATATAAATAACGATGGAAAACACATAGTAGAGAATATATGCTGAGTGAGAGTTGCCAAAGATGAGACTCCTCTCATTTACTGGATTAGTTATAGTACTTATCAAAATCCTGTAATATTTTTTCTGTTGCTCTGGTGTGGTTGGTGAAGTAAGAGATACATCAGGGGAGTATTCAGCAGGTTATCCTCCTACATCTTCCACCACATTACAGGGTTGGAGGATTCTGCTACTCTCTGTTAGAAATTCGCTTTGTACTCATGTTACATTGTAGAACAAAACTGAGGGTTCATGGCAGGGATATTTTAGCCTCAGAACTGTAACTCATGGTTAATGTGTCTGATTCATGTAGAAATGTTTTCCACCTTCATCAGTTAACCGTGGCTCCCAGCAGCAAATGAGAGCTCATGTGCTGGCTAAGCTGGAGACAGAGTCACTGGTGAACGAGATGCCCCAAACTCTTTGCATTTGTGCATTTTAGACATCCCAGACTTACGTGTGGATATTGACAGGTTGGAACAAGTTGACATGCCCAGCTCACAGAATTTAAGATTTTCCAAAGCCTCAAAGTGAATTTGTACCTGCACTTAGGGTTTCAGTCACTTACTCCGTAGAGTTGGAAAGACAGATAGTGAATTGGTGCACGATCTTGAGGGCCACTGGGGGGAGTTATGAATAGTTCTGGTAATGTTTCTTTCCATATCCACAATAGAGATTCAGGAGCTGCCTGGGGATGCACCGTCTCACGTCCATCCCACTACATTCCAGCAAATGTGACCACATAACTTCAAGTCAAGTTAAAGCTCAGTGTTGCCTAAGAGAGTAATGGAGAGGAAACATACAGAGGTGATTAGTTTAAACAACATTTTCTTTGTCTTTGGAACAAAGAGTGGAGATCGGGATAGCAAATTGATAGTAGTTAGCATGGCAGTGGGTTCTCCTCTTGCTCAGGGAATGACTGCTTTTCCCCTTTTGTTCACTGCAGCCCCATTAACTTCCATCTTATTTCAGCTGCTTCTCGTTTCTTCTAGTGAGCCTGTGAGGGGTGTAGAGTTTGGGTGGCTTAGTTATTAATGTTTGTCGTTCTGTTCAGCAGTTGCAGCTAAGAAAAGGAGATGCTGAAGGCATCTCGAAAGGTGAAATAAATAGTACTTACCTGGAGGAACATAATGGACATTTTTGTGATCTTTTTTTTTTTTTTGAGACGGAGTCTCGCTGTGTTGCCCAAGCTGGAGTGCAATGGCGTGATCTCGGTTCACTGCAATCTCTGCCTCCCAGGTTCAAGTGATTCTCCTGCCTCAGCCTCTCAAGTAGTTGGGATTACAGGCATGCACCACCATGCCCGGCTAATTTTGTATTTTTAGTAGATACAGGGTTTCTTCATGTTGGTCAGGCTGGTCTCAAACTCCTGACTTCAGGTGATCCACCCGCCTCGGCTTCCCAGAGTACTGGGATTATAGGCATGAGCCACCATGCCCAACCTTTTGTGACATTTTAATGGGAAAAGAAAATAATGGCTCTCAAGCTCCCTCCTTGTTGGCCTGCTGGCCTCATGTTGGGCCAGCCACCGCCTTCTCACCAAATTATCTCATTTGTCTGAAGAGACTGGAGACCCTGGTACACTTTCCATCCAAAAATTCATGTCTTTCTCTTATGAGGGGGAAGAATGCAGGATAGCCTTTATTTGCTATTAAGCATCTTATGTCTCTCTCTCTCCCCTGAAGACACAAGTTCAAAATGGCAGAGGAGCACTCATTTGGTCCAAGCTGATACTTCTGTAAGCCCAAGGAATAAGGTCGGCTCCTGAGAACAGGCAGATTGCGTTTGAGGGAATGTGAGGTGCTGCTGTGAGACCCTGGATCCCATCAGAGAGGAGGCGATGTGTGAGCCAGGCTGTGGTTCTGTTAGAACAGGTAGCTAGGCAGACAGGAGCGTGGCAGGAGAGGGCTCCCACCCTAGGAGTGTCAGGCAAGCATCAGGTGATGGTCTGGCAGTTGTTACCCTGACCTTCTAAAATAATAATGGGTTGCAGCCCACCAGGCAAGGGCTGTCTTCCAACAGACAGAAAACACCTGAAGCTGGTGATCAGCAGTTTCCCGATAAGATCTCAGGAGTTAGGCAATGGGCTCAGGCAGGCACACTAAGGCGCAAAACGGTGGAGTTTAACGGATCTATGACCTTCCTCTAGGAACACTCGACTGGTAAAGGAAAAATGCCTCCGATGCGCACGTGCACAACTTCAATAAACACACTGTGCATGCGGCCCCTCCCGAGGGCTGGCAGGCCACAGTGTATGTGGACAGCCTGCCCCAAGGAAAACTCGAGGGAAAAGAGATGCAAATCTCGAAACCATGCCAATGTGCAGAACCCCAAGTCGAAAGCTGGACGGGGCACTTGGGTCTCTCAAGTCACCTGCTTGGTCCTCTTCCATGTGTACTTAACTTCCTTTCATTCCTGCTCTAAAATTGTTTAATAAACTTTCACTCCTGCTCTAAAATTCGCCTCAGTTTCTCCCTCTGCCTTATGCCCCGTGGCCGAATTCTTTCCTCTGAGGAGGCAAATTCATCTTCATGGAACAAACAGCACATGTGATTCTGACTTGGAAACAAAAGACACACAAGTGAAGCGAACTACGAAAGCCGAAGTTGCCCAAAACGTGTAGCTTTCTTCACATCTGTCAGACTCCAGAGGTCACAAAGGAGTGTTCCAGCTGCTGGTTTCCCACTGTGCTGGTGTCTGTTTTCCGACAGCTGCAGGCCCTTTCTCTGTCCCACTCTGCACTCCCAGGCCTGACCCTGAACCTGCGTTCCTAGGCCCCGTCGCTTACAGGCGTCTGTAGGGTTTGTCGTTGAAGGCACTGGCGAAAGACTGGAGCCCCGGGAGAGAGAGGCCTGGGTGTTTATCCTGTCTGTCTCTGCTTTGGATTATGTTTTCTGGAAGGGACTCATCTCTCGAAAAATTTGGTTTTGGTTTTCAGTTGCCCCACAGCGGGCTCCGGCGTCACCATCTCTCTGTTCCAGCAGCCCCAGAGAGAGTGCAGAGATTTTGTAGTCGTTAATCTCCAGGTTGCCACCCCTTCCCTGCTTTTAGCTTGTCCACAACTTATTAGCTCACTCTTTACATGAAATCCCCTCCAGGGCCCTTCTTGTCATGGGTTCTACTCTCCTTTTAGGACTCTGACTGATACACCCACTGATTCAAGCAAGAACGCCACCTTAAACAATAGAATGTGCTTAAACTTCAACCAAGAGGATTTACCATTCATTCATTCATTTATTCATCCACCGGCCATTCATTGAGCATCGGCTTAGGGTCTCCCCAAGGAGGAGCGATGACAAGATGTTTATTCCTGGCATGAGGGACCAGGAGCAAACAGAGAAGATGACACATAGTTTCACTCGGCGGAGGGATATGGAGAAAAAGCAGAAACCCTTTTATAGAGAGGTGGCACGTGAGCTGTGCATTATAAACCAAACGCTCGGTCATAAATTTGCTTCCAAGAGAAAAGGCTCTGCAATTCTCAAAGCCAGAGAGGGAAGATTGACAGTTTGGGGTCCAGATCTGCCACGAAGTAATAGCATGACTGTGGGCAGGTGATAGACTTCACTAAGGCTCACCAGGAACCAAGTCTCCTTTCCTCCCAGGTAAAGAATGATGCGACGCCCATGACTTTGCAGTTAGGCAAGACCTCGTGATGATGAATTCGGCCAAGAAACTAGGAATGGAAGTGGCAAATGTCTCTTCTGCGCCAAAGCATTTAATTACAGCTGCTGGAGTTTCCATCTCAACCCCACCTTTTGTTGAAATGTTTGTTGGTTTAAGTTGTTAAGGACATTTAACACAAGATCTATCCCCTTGCTAATTTTTTTTCTTTCTTGAGATGGAGTCTCACTCTGTCACCCAGGCTGAAGTACAATGGCATGATCTCGGCTCACTGCAACCTCTACCTCCTGGGCTCAAGCAATTCTCCTGCTTCAGCCTCCCGTGTAGCTGGGATTACAGGCGTGCACCACATGCCCAGATAATTTTTGTATTTTTAGTAGAGACAGGGTTTCACCATGTTCATCAGGCTGGTCTCAAACTCCTGACCTTGTGATCTACCCGCCACCACCTCCCAAAGTGCTGGGATTCCAGGCATAAGACACTGCACCTGGCCCCCTTACTACTAAATTTTTAAGTGTACAGTATGTATTGTTGACTATGGGTACAGCGTTTTTAGCAGATCTCTAGAATGTATTTATCTTAAATAACTGAAACTCTATACCCATGGAACAGCAATTCCCCACTTCCCCTCCCTCAGCCCCTGGCAATGACCATTCTTCTCTCTGCTTCTGGGAGTTTCTCCGTTTTAGAGATCGCAAGTAGGTTGACTCCTGCAGTCTTTATCCTTCTGGGACTTGAATGAGCATAATGCCCTTTGCATTCCTGTGTTCACTGAAGCGTTATCCACAACAGCCCAGGTGTGGGAACAGCCTTTGTGTCCACTGATAAATGAATGGATAAAGAAAAGGTGGCATATTATTCAGCCTTTAAAAGAAGATTCTGCATATGTGACAACATGGATGAGCCCTCTCCTTTGTTTCCATAAGTCAGGAGCTGATTTCATGGGTTTGTGGTCATGCAGTTGCTAGGAAGGGTCTTCTTTGTGAGCATCGTCTGGAAATTTTGGTAATTATGTTTTTGAGTCTGTGTTTAGTGACTTCTGATGGGAAAACAGAGCATGTTCCAGAAGCTGGGAATCTCAGCTTCTGCAGTCTTAGCTCATATGTCCTTCCTGGCCTCCAGAGGAGGTGTTGTGCTGTCTGCTCTTCGTTCTCTGACAGCCTCTCCTCCCGGCCCCACCCAGGACTGGGGCTTTTCACCCCCAGGGCAGCAGCCAGCCTATGCTGGTTGGGAAGTACCACATTCTGACATTGCTTCCTGCCCTATGGGCAGGTGTAGAAGACATCAGGGTTGTCTGGGTCCTCAAGGTCATGCACACTCCTCATGGTGCATCTGAATAACATAAGGCGGCAGCTGTTCCCACCCCAGGCTGGCAGCACCATGGCAAATTTGACAGCAGACTCCATAGGGGAACTCCCATCCACCCCTGGTCCAGATGCCAAGCCCAGCCTAGAATGCAGTATGCAATCCCATAAGTCTTCTCTCCGCCGTGAGTTGGGGTGGTGGACACGTGAGAGGAGGAGGTTGAGTTTCTGGGTCCCAGCTGGGGTCTATATTTCCATTTCACACTGCAGACTATGTAGCCAGCCTGGTGATAAGACCTGTTTCCTTCAGCCTGGGTTCCTGAGTGAGGATGATGCCGGGAAGAGCCTTTACTCTTTACCCATGCTCATCAATAACGTGAGGGAGAAATCTCTGTCATTGTGAGCAACAGAAATGTGTTGCTGTTATTACCCCGATGGAACCTTGACTCTTCCGACATGCCCAATGCCTGAGCTTCCTCCACTATATAAATGAAAATAATACTGGGTGCCTACCTCAAAATGCTTCTGTGGGGATTCCCTGAAATGCTGTGAAATAAATGACTTAGCACAGCACCCTTTATGTATTAAATGTGCCCTAATTATGAGCTTTATTCATGCATTTGCTTATTTTATTTGGGATGACACAAGAAGGGATTTGTGGTTCCTCCAATGCCTGGTCCCTGGATGGCCTGAGCCAAGTGTGTCCAGGAACCAGAGGGCACCAATCTATGAAAACTTGGAGGGCTGGGGCTGAGCATGGCCTTCGTTTTTAGGCAGAAGGGGGCCCTAACTAGATGGAGTGATTTAGAACAATCCCCCACAGGCTCCTCGGAACTAAGAGGAATGGGGAGCACTAACTGTAGACTGGCCACTATCGTTAGCCAAGCACTAACCGTGGACTGGCCGCCATCGTTAGCCAAGCACTAACCGTGGACTGGCCGCCATCGTTAGCCAAGCACTAACCGTGGACTGGCCGCCATCGTTAGCCAAGCACTAACCGTGGACTGGCCGCCATCGTTAGCCAAGCACTAACCGTGGACTGGCCGCCATCGTTAGCCAAGCTGGCCAGCCAGGACATGGTGGACACAAGGCTGTCAGCTGTGTGACGTGAACTCAGCAGCCCATGTGCTTTTCACTTCACGTCCACCTCCCCAGCCTGCCCTTCCCACACTCCAGCCCCTGTGTGCCAGTAACATGAGACTCACGCTGTCTGAGCACCCGGCACTCCCTTGCATGGGTTTGGCCATGTCTGAGAACACATACTATTCATGTTATCACCTGTGTACCCGAGCCTGTGCAAAAACACGAACACACACACACACATTGAAAGTGACATGGATTTTCTAGAAATAATTTCAAAAGACACATTATTTCATTATTTTAAATAGAAAGTCACCATCACTTGCCACAAATAGAAGACACTCAAAACCATATTATAACAAAATGTTTAAACATTCTAGCCAGATTTAGTTTCCTGTCAAAGCTCTGTGTCAGAGGCCTGATTTCTTTTGCTATGAAAGAAGATCGGAGCCAGGCGTGGTGGCTCACACCTGCAATCCCAGCACTTTGGGAGGCTGAGGAGGGTGGATCTCTTGAGGTCAGGAGTTTGACACCAGCCTGGCCAACATGGCGTAACCACATCTGTACTAAAAATACAAAAATTAGCCAGGCGTGGTGGCACACACTGTAATTGCAGCTACTAGGGAGGTTGAAGCAAGAGAGTCACTTGAGCCTGGGAGGCAGAGGTTGCAGTGAGCTGAGATCACACCACTGCACTCCAGCCGGGGTGACAGAGCGAGACTCCATCTCAAAAAATAAAGGTGAAAGAAGGAAAGAGAGAAAGAAAGAGAGAAAGAAAGAAAGAAAGAAAGAAAGAAAGAAAGGAAGAAAGAGGATGGAAGGAAGGAAGGGAGAGAGAGAGAAAGAAAGACGGAAGGAAGGAGGAAAGATTGGCAGGGGTTAAAAGCAAAAGGTGCACATTCCATGAGAATGACTTAAAGATATTAATATGAAATTATTGTGTGATTAAAACAATTCTATGACTGTCTAAGCATCTAAATCGTCTCCTTACTAAAGATGACCATCACCCATTCCACCAGGGGTCTGTTCTTCACCTTCTATGACCCAGGGCCCTTGGAGAGTAGAAACCCACTTGTGTGAATGGGTGGACGCACGGGTGATGCAGCGGCAGGCGTTTCTGTCTGCCATGATGGGGACATTTTCTGACAAGGTGCAAATGAAGGTGCCTCAAGTGCTCCAGAATTATTATTCATCCAGAAATAACCTTATCTTAAGCCATTACTTTCTACAATATTTTTTACTCATTCTCTTGAAAACAATAAGGAGATAATCTTGCCTTTGGATACCCCAAAACGTTGCACACATATTTGAATTTAATTGTTTAGTTTCTTAGGTTTTCAAAAAATTCATCCTGAAGAATGTTTCTTAAATCAAGTGTTTTTCTCCAAAGGGCAATATATGTTACAAGGAGGTGAGCTGTGGATTCAGCATTCTGCTTGTGTTTTATACTAAACTGTTACGGGATCTCAGTTTCATCTCTGGGATGGAGATAATATTCAGTGTTACATTTTTTTTCCCACTGCAGAGGTTTCAGACATAGTGACTGAAAACACATATACTAAATCCTTCCATGTTTCTGTAAAGTGAAAAATCAATAATGATAATTGGAATCTCCCTCTCCCTCAGCCCTGATTCGTTCTTCTTTCTCTTTGCGGTTTCTACTTTCCATGTATGAACCATCAGACTTTAATGGAGGAAGATTTTTGCCTATGAGGAGCAAAGAGAGCTACTTCACTGACTGTGAGTAAATGAGGATTCTTTGAAGAAGTGGAGGGTTTGTGTCCCTCTGTGCTGTGTGCAGTACACGCCTGCCCTGTTCATCCTCATCCTGGTTGCACCTGTGCAAAGAAATGCCCAGGGACTGTGCTGCCCGTGCAGGGAGCCCGGAGGGCTGAGGTTTCTCAGTGTACCTCATGCCTTCAGGGTGACATGAGGCATTGCAGCAGGTGAGCATTGAATCCGAAGGCTCAGGAGCACCTTCTACCTTTGCTCCATTGGTCATATGCTACATGGCCTCTGGCAAGTCAGTTAAATTCTCTGGGCCTCCTCTGAAAATTAGATCCAATGACACCAGTGCTTCCTGTTTCATAGGATTACATGGGGCTCCCAGGCAACTCCACAACAAACTTTGGAATATGAGGCAAGAGATACACGAACAAGCATGTGCACTACTCAGACAAAGGCTGGGTCCTATGAGACAAGGGGGCATGTTCTTGTAAGATTCCTGTGAACTTTGTAAGCTTCAGGGGCTGAAGGAAAAGAATTTTAAATGAAGAAAGAAAGAAGAATCAGACAGGAATGTGGTCATGTGTGATCTCAGCTACAGAGCATCCTGCCCAAGAAAACCTGGCACACTCCATGTGACATCCTGCCCCAAACTGTTAAGTAAAGTAGTAACTCACTGAAATTCTTCAGTTTATAAGATGCCAGACAAAAAAGAAACAACTTCTGGAGATGTTGAAACTCTCTCTACTTATGAGATAAAATAACTGGCTGAAATTGATTGGAACCAATGTATCCAAATACAGTTTGCACAGAACAAGCTTGCTGATGTCACAGCCTCAGTCAAGTTTGACCACATGTTTCATACAAACTCCCCGTGAATTTGCACGTGAGAGCCATGAGGAGCTGTGAAGGGAAAACTGTGCGAGCCTGAGGACTTTCCAGACCTCCCTTTTCCTTCTACCGATTACCTACTAATCCCAGAATCCACCCCCTAAACCTTTTCTAATGAAGTTACTGCCTTAAAGTCAGCACGGGAAGACAGATGTGAGCTGCGCTTCTGTCTCCTTATTGGTTGATCTACAATAAGAAGCTTTTATCATTTTCTCAAAAAAGAAAACCAGTGTCTTGGTATTTGCCTCTAGTGCACTGTGCAGTGAGCCCCTTTGGCTGGATAACACGTGCATGGAGTAGGCGTCAGTCACGGCTTAACTCCGAGCTGTATTTTCCTGCTGGACCACCTGAGCCTTGCGTGGCTAGATCCTACAGGGTGGTTGCTTCTGGCTTCAGAGTCTCATCCATTTTCCCGAGTGCCATTAAAATATGTTCATTTCTGCACGTGCCTTGGCCATGGAAGGGATGGGTCTCTCCTCTCCCAGGCTCCCCGATGGTTGCCAGGCACCTGTTTGTGTCTGAAATAGGACAACACACAGGATTCCACTCTGTGTGTTCTGCTGGAGCAGGGCCCTGACAACCAGGGGTGGAGGTGCACGAGCCTTTGGTCCCATGGAGGGCCTGCTGGCTGCCAGCCTCCTCACCTCAGCTCCTCCTGGAGATGACCAAGGCTTTGGTGCCGGCATCTGAAGACTTAAGCAAGGCCCAGGTCTCACTGGGTTTCACTGGGAGATGATGGTATTGCTTCGTTTGTTTTCGTGATAAGCCAGCAGGATGTGAAGACGGAAAATGAAGTGATCATGAGGGTTTTGTTCTTCCCAAATTGAAGAATAACAAAATCCATGAAAATTATGGCTCGATTTAAAAAGTCTAAAAATGGCCGAAGTCACTCCAGCTCTTCAAAAACTTAGAAACACTGAATTTGGCAGCAAACCGTGAGAATTTGTTGGCTTTCTTCTTTTCTTTCTCTTTCTCTCCCCTTCTTTCCTTTCTTCCTTCCTTCCTTTCGTCTTTCCTTCTTTCCCTCCTTTCTGTTTCTTTTATTTTCTTTACTTTTATTTTTTTCCTAAAGGTAGAGCTACTCAAAAATTAACTAGAAAGAGAGAAACCCACGGATAGCACTAAAGGTGTGTTTATGGGTCCACGTGTGTTTAAGGCTGACATTCAAAACTTAATAGGGGTCACTAGAAAATAGCAAAAGTTCTGTCCCACAGGTTCATAAGGACAAAGACAAAACTTCCTTAAAATTATGTCAAAAGAGTGAAGAATATCAGAAAATGTTCACAGACAGATTGGATAAAAATGTAGATCTTTGGGAAACTCTAAAACTGTTTTCCTAATAAGCCCAACAATTAAAAGAAGAAATAGCCAATCCCAATGAACCTAGTAAAGCCACATTCACAAGCAGAGGCCAAGTGGCACATGATAGATAATGACAGATCTGATATCTGTCTACAGTCAGGGAAGTCTGACACCCTCGCCCAGCCCCCTTCATGATGGTAACGCGGTGGAGGGCAGAGATCGTGACTTGGAATAGGAAACAAAGAGTGAATCCAGAAACCAGACGACCTGGATGATCGAGCAGCAGCTGCTTTAAAGGAATTGACGTCTGCTGCTAAGGTAGGTTATTTTTAAACCTCAGATGAGAAAATGTAGGAAAGGCATTACAATTTTCTGAACAAAGCAAAATAAATGGACTACTTAGAGTTTGAACTAATAGTCTTTATGGCGAGAAGGCGCTTCACAGTTAGAAAATGCGCAGCCTGACATAAGATCCAAGAGCTTCAGCTGTCACGCACGTCAGCTGCCTGCACTTTTTCAAGGACATGCACTAAAATTCCACAAAAAGTTCTCGGAGGAGTTAGGGATGGAGCAATAGCTTTCTACGGTATGTGAATATGTCACAAGAGAGGCAAGTGAATATGCACCCTTTTCTTTTTTTAATTGCACTTTAGGTTCTGGGGTACATGTGCAGATCATGCAGGATTGTTGCATAGGTACACTCATGGCAATGTGGCCTGCTGCCTTCATCCCCCTGTCACCTACATCTGGCATTTCTCCCCATGTTATCCCTCCCCAACTTCCCCAACCTCTGCTGTCCCTCCCTTGGCCCCCCCAACAGGCCCCAGTGTGTGATGCTCCCCTCCCTGTGTCCATGTGTTCTCATTGTTCAACACTCGCCTATGAGTGAGAACATGCGGTGTTCAATTTTCTGTTCTTGTGTCAGTTTGCTGAGAATGATGGTTTCCAGATTCATCCATGTCCCTACAAAGGACACAAACTCATCATTTTTTATGGCTGCACAGTATTCCATGTGCCATATTTTCCTTGTCCAGTCTATCATTGATGGGCATTTGGGTTGGTTCCAAGTCTTTGCTATTGTAAACAGTGCCACTATGAACATATGTGTGCATGTGTCTTTATAATAGAATGATTTATAATCCTTTGGGTATATACCCACTAATGGGATTGCTGGGTCAAATGGAATTTCTATTTCTTGGTCCTTGAGGAAGCCCCACACTGTCTTCCACAATGGTTATACTAGTTTACACTCCCACCAACAGTGTAAAAGTGTTCCTATTTCTCCACGTCCTCTCCTGATGCAAATCAAAACCACATTGAGATACCACCTCACACCAGTTAGAATGGCGATCATTTAAAAATCTGGAGACAACAGATGCTGGAGAGGATACGTGCCCTTTTTACATCCTCATCCTGGTCATTTCTTATCCACCACTGCCTCTGGCCCTGCTGTCCTTTGCAGCTGATGCTATCAGGCACAGTGGGGAGCAGACGAGGGCAGCACACTGTAGCCTCAGGTCCTGTGGATGTGGGCTGGAATCCTGGCTGCTTACTATCCTCTCTGGCTATGTATCTCCGGATGAGTGACTTAACATCTCTGGGCTCCAGTTTCTGCACCTGTAAACTAGAACAAATCCAAGGACTTCACTCGTAAATACTACTGAGAAGCCTCAAAGAGATATTTCCCCTCAAGCACTGGCACAGCAAGGGAGTATGGTGGATGGTTCATGAATGATGTTCCTTGCCTTCATTTGAAGACTTAACATCCTGATTTTACAGTTGAGGAAAGGCAGGCTGAGAGGTCAGGCAATTCGATCAACTCACACAGCTCAAGAGTGGTCAAGTTAGGATGTGGACTAAGTCACAGGTTACCAAGTGCCCTTCTAGGAGCCACTGTGGCCTCGCTCAGCCTAGAAGGACTCCCAGGGAAGGAAGGAGGCATCTTCCTGCTGACTATAGCCTGAAAACAAATATGGTGTAGTCTTCCCCACAAGACTTAAGTGACATAACACAGCCCCTGGTGACCAGAAAAGGCCCTGACTCAAAGTCCAGCTGACAGCTGCCTCTGGCCACCGCTAACCCCACAGTGTTCAGTGGGCAACTCCCGCTGAAGGTATAAGTTTGAAGGTCATCATATCCCCCACCACATGTCAAGTTACTCAGATCCCTGGGATGGGAATGAAGACTGATTTGCCGAAGGTCATGCATTTGGTAGTGGCTGAGCCTAGAGTCAAACCTGGACTTTGTGAATTCATATCCTCCTTTTGGAGTAATTTGGAGTTGGCAATTCATATGGGGGCAGGGAGACTCCTTTCTTCAGATGTATGCATCAGGGTGAATGACAGACTCTACTAATAGATGGCAAAGAACCAGACACCTGCATTATCATAGCTGGATGTGCCTCAGAACTTGGCACATCTGAGACTCAGAGAGGCAAGCACCATGCTTAAGGTCACATAACGAGACAAAGACAGAGTCAGAATCTGAGCCTAGGATTCCTGCCTTCCAGTCCAGAGCTCTTGGGGCCACACAGCCTTTTGAGAATATCCTACGAGAAAGTTGGCTTTTTTTTTCTTTCATGTAGGAAACAGAAAAACAGCCAGGAATCTTGAATATTTACCTGAATTCTGTTCACAAAAACTTGTTAGCCAGATGGACTTGAATCGGGTTAATTCAATGGCATGGGGTGTAAATTCCACATAAATAGAAACATTCTGGATTGTTGAATAACTTTTAAGACTGCAAAGGGGCCGTGAGACCAGAAAGTTTCAGAACTGCTCTTCTAAGCCACAAAAGCTTTTCTTTTCAGCTAAGCATCTAGAATGGCCAAACAGCCTGCTGTATCAACACAACAACATAGTAAAAGTAGTAATAATCATATAGTCATAGTCATAAAATACAGTAATATTAATAATAAGAGCAGGCAGCTAAAAGTTGAGGATTTATCATGTAGCAGGTACCCTGCTCTGTGTGCTACCTGCAGGCGCAGAATGTCATTTAATCCCCACTCCAACCCTATGGCTTAGGCGTGCTCATTATCCTCATTTTAGGGGCAGAGGGAACTGAGGTTCAGAGCGTGAATTCCCTTGTCCAAGGTTGCACAGTGAAGGGCAGAGCTGAGATTCAAATTCAGGAATTCCTGACTCTAAGACATCCTGAGAGACAATTTTTCAAGGATTACTGGACCCTTGGCAACACTGCCTCCCAAACTCCCTTAAGAGAAGCCAAAGTGCCTTCAGGATTTGTAAGAGGTGAGATCTCTTCCACCTGTGCACAGGGCAATCCTCCCTCCAGCCTCGCCCACTGCACCAGGATTTGGCAGAAATGGCTCCACCTGCACCTGCACAGGTGGCCCCGAGCCGCTCACGGAGGTTCAGCTCCCGCCGGTCCCTGTGCAGAGCGCCCCCTGCTGGTCCCTCTTGGAGGCTGGGCCAGCGCCACGAGTCTGGCCAGGGATGCGCCCTCTAGCGCCGGAGGTTGGGAAAGCACCGCGGTGCCACCAGGTCCTGCAGGGGCGGGGCGCGCACCTGGGGATGCACCTGCCCTAGGCCGCCTGCACTTATGCCGCGCACCCCATCCTTTCCCTTTTCACTTCTTTCCCTGTTCTGTTTGCTCTCTCCACCCCTATATCCAATTAAATCAGTGGAAGCTCTCCCGAGGAAGATGCCCGCAAGCACGTAGAACTCAACAGGGCGTGTCAGGACCTCTCCGGCCCCTCTGCTCTGCGTTCCTAGGCACCCCTCCCGACAGGGTCCTGGCAGAGCTTCCGGGATGGAACGAGAGGACCAGGCATCAGAAATAGTGTTTGTATTAGTTAGTTTATTGTTCTGTATTTTTATTCAGGGTCCCCTTCAAATAAGTAAATAATTGCCAAAATCAGATGTCAAAATATATGTTATGTATTAGTTGCTGACAATGAACAAATGAACGTTTTTAAAGTGCAAACGTTCTGATGAAAAGATGTGTTGAGAATACTAATTTCAACAGGAGATTAGACACTGTGATGGGTCAGACTTAGAGCGGTGTGGGGAAGGTGTTTTTGAGCAGCCTTCTCTGCATGGCTTGTTTTGTTTTGAAACTGGGCTTCATTTATCACCATGCTGGGATGCAGTGATGCAATCTTGGTTTAGTGTAGCCTCAACCTCCCAGGCTCAAGCAATCCTCCCACCTCAGCCTCCCAAATAGCTGGGACCACAGGCTGGAGTCGTCACACCTGGCTAGGTTTTGCATTTTTTTGTATCGATGGGGTCTTGCTATGTTGCCCAGGCTAGTCTCAAACTCTTGGGCTCAGGTCATCCGCTGCCTGCCTTGGCCTCCCAAAGTGCTGGGATCACAGATGTGAGCACTGTGCCGGGCCCCTGCATGACTGTTAGTGGACTTGTAGGCTCCCTTGGAGACAGCAGGAAAAGTGCTAAGTATGGCGCAGGACCAGAAGCACCCCCTTCTGGGGTCTTTTTTGAATTTGAAGCCTGAGCTAGAACTCTGCTTACTGTATCCAGCCAGTGTAATCACGGATGAAAATGTTGGGGTCTTGCCTCCCCTTGCTAGTGGAAACTCAGGGAGTGGTTAAAAGAAGCTTGCCAAGGCCGGGCACGGTGGCTCATGCCTGTAATCCTGGCACTTTGCAGGGTTGAGGCGGGCTCATTGCCTGAGCTAAGGAGTTTGAGACCACAGGCAACACGGTGAAGCCCTGTCTCTACTAAAATACAAAAAAATTAGCCGGGCATGGTGGCATACACCTGTAGTCCCAGGTACTCGGGAGGCTGAGGCAGGAGAAACACTTGAACTCATGCACTGGAATTTTCAGTGAGCTGAGATCGCGCCACTGCACTCCAAACTAGGTGACAGGGCAAGACTCTGTCTCCAAAAAAAAAGTGCTTCCCCAAAATGATGACAGTGACCAGTGACACAGCTGACTTTGCTTCAGGCTGGGTGCTCTGCTTAATGCCTCACCTGTGTGAACCTCTGTACCCTTCACAACAGCCTCCAGCAAGAGTTGCTGTTATTGATGAGAGAGCCAAGCGGCTGGGAGACAGAGACCTGTGCATAGCATCCTATTGCAGAGGCTGTGGTGTGAGAGGACTCAGACCCACATCTCTTGCCCAGGAGTAACCCTGCAACTCTGCGGGAGGATTGGAAGAACACAGCAACTCACTGAGCCGCACTGCAGTGTCCGAGCAACTGGAATTTGGCCAGGGGGTGAATCCCCATCCTAGAGCTGAGAGAAACCTGACGCCTCTTAGAATGGCCTGAAAAGTGCCTCCCTTCTCCCAGAACAGTTTCCTAAGATGTCAGCGTCTTGCGCGCAAACAAAAACTGAAGCACAAAGAGTGAGAATGGTTTATTCTACAGTAAGAAGAAAACTGGCACCAACAGTAGTCACTAAGCTCCTTTCTCCAAGTCTCCTGCTCTGGAAGTTTTATTGGTGAAGACATCAGTCTTGTTAGCACTCATTACACAGTACTGATGACCAGGCACTGTGTGTGTGTGTATGTGTATTATTGTTCTAACATAATCACCCCTGGAAACATCTGTTGTTAAACACAGCACTGCATCCATACTTTGCATGATTGGTTTCTATTAATTGCATCCATAAATTATCCATTAAAGTGGATACAGGTGCCCAGGGAATGAGGCGGGAGTTGGGGAATGGTGAGTCAGCCATCTTCCGAGTATGTTGCTGAAACCTAGCCCATTCCCTTTTGGCCGATTCCTTTTTCCCTTATTTGTGTTTTCCTCTTACTTCTCTGATTGATAAAAATCACAGAGAACAAATGAGCCATTAAGAATCCAGGGAAGGCCAGGTGCATTGGCTCATGCCTGTAATCCCAGCAATTTGGGAGGCCGAGGTGGGTGGGTAGATTACAAGGTCAGGAGTTCAAGGCCATCCTGGCCAACATGGTGAAAACCCGTCTCTACCAAAAATACAAAAAGTAGCTGGTCATGGCGGCACATGCCTATATCCCAGCCACTTGGGAGGCTGAGGCAGGAGGATTGCTTGAACTCAGGAGGTAGAGGCTGCAGTGAGCTGAGATTGTGCCACTGTACTTTAGCCTGGGTGACAGAGCAAGACCCTGTCTCAAAAACAAACAAACAAATAAAATGCTATGGAAGACCAGGTGCCAGGAGAATATTTCCTTAATGTTCACTGTGATCTGCCCAGATCTATCTAAACACCATGTCCTTAGCTCAGGGCTGGGAGTGCTCCTGGTCCTGCGACTTGAGCCATGCTCTGCTCTGAGCTCTGGGAGGCAACATCACAGAGGAATCTGTCTACAGTCATGACCCTGCTGGGTGGGAGCAGTCAGACCTGTGGAATCAGTCTCACACATTTCCATCACAGCAGTCAGGGCCAAGGACCAAGGATGGGGCTCTACCGAGTCAGTGGTGCCAGTCTCTCTGTGTCCTGACTGCAGCAGATCCAGCCCTGATTTAGGACTTTCCCCCTGACTCCAGTGCCCCCACCTCCCCACTCACAGCCGGGCCTCACAGGAGAGCCTCTGTGCTCGTCCTCTTCATGTCCTCACCCCTCTCATTCCTCCTCTGCCACATTCTCTGCCCCCATCAGTCTTTGAGGTCAGCTGGTGTTAACAGGCAGCCAAGGACCGCTTGGTCCCCAAGTCCAGTCTGCATCTCACCTGGCTCCTCAGCAGCATCCCTGCCGGTAGCCCCTCCTCCCCTGGAAGCCTGGCTTCCTGTGGCTTTGGGACCCCACCATCCTGGTTTCCTTTCTATGTCTAGGTCACGCATCTGTGGCCTCAACAGCCGTCCTCTGCACAGGACACAGATCACTGGGTCCAAGCCCTCTCAAAACTTTTACAAAAAGTTATATTTGTAAAAGTTTTGAGAGGGCTTGGACGATAATTTGATGTCTCCAACAGATTGGGATGCTGTATTGCAATTAAATTATTTCCCCAGATTTGATGCCTTCAGTTAGGATTCAGGGCCGTGTGCAGCTTTCTGGTTAAATTCACTTCCCTGTAGCATTCAGACTGATAAATGTGAAACCATCCCTTCATAAGAATCATGCCCCACTGGACTGACCGGTGAAATTCCAAAGGAGGGGCTTTGGCTTGCTGCATAGGATTTTTCTGGAAATACTTCCAGGGGAAAAAAAAAAAGCCTTTTCCCTCAGAAGTCACCCCCAAGATAATCTGTTAGAATCAGCTATTTTCTTCTGAAAATATTTATTGAATTTTATCTGTGTGCCAGGAACTGGATGAATGCGAAGAAGGAGGGTAGGGTGTGTCAGACGGGGACTCTGCCCTACTGGGGCAAATGCATCTGGGTTAGGACGGCCTCACCTGTCTCCTGGACCTTCACCTTATATCCCAGAGAGGAGACATCCACCAAAGCAAAGAAATGGAGTTGTCATTTAAAACAAACAAGAAAAAACACACATGCATATGTGTGTACACACACACAGAAAGCAAACAAATAAAACAGTGTTAGATGATGTAAATTGTCATATCAGTGTGTGCAGTGGTACCTATAAAAATGTTATGCATATAAGCATGAAAACTCAGTAATTCCACTCTGATGAATCCATCCTAAACTACTAATGCAGAACAGCACAAAGATGCATGCACAGAGACAGGAGACAGGGCTCGGGAGCCAGAAACACCTTAGTCTAAATCCTCATTTGAGCAGAGGTTAGCCGACTCACCATGCAGAAACCCTATGTCTGAGTCTCTGTAATCTCATTAATAAAATGGGGAAAGGAATATTACGAAGTCATAGGGTTTTTGCACAGGTTAAGTACATTTTATGAGTAAACTGATTGGTATGGTGAGTCAGAGCATCACCTTATGCAGAGGGGACCATGTTTTCCCCTTCCTGTCTACAGTATATGACACAAATTTTGTATGTCTTCAGATCCCTGGGGCATCATGTGCTTTCTGGACAGTGGCTTCTAAAGGCTGATATGGTCATTATCCTGGGATGTCATTGCACATGCAGACCAACCAGCCACATTACAAGGTCCCCGCTAACAGTACTGGACTTAGACACAACTGCACACCACCTGGAGAGTCTGGAGTATAATCAGCCATCCCCAGAGGCAGAAGTGGATTGTTGCAACCAGAAACTATGCAAGGGTGACACCTTATGGGTAAACTCAACCAGTGGGCAATAGCCGCTGGAAAGAAGTCGCCTTATTTTCCCCCATAGCTTACTCCTTGTGACGTGATTTCCCCTTGAAGCCAGTCTGCAGAAGACGTTGGCACCAAGTACTGTGGCCCATTGTGTGTCTCTACTAGTCATCATAAAACAGTAGACATCACAGCCCCTCATTCCCTGATGCAGCCTCACATCTTCAACTTCCTGTGTTCTCACCCCTATTGCTGTGGGTGTGCAGCTCACCCAGGAGGCATTAGACTTACAAGTCCTGGACTCCCACTTGGTTGTGGAATGCATGATTGAATAGGAATTAGGAGAGAGAGGAGTGGACTGATCACGGGTTGAGGTAGTCAGAAAAGGCCTCATGCACAAGTTGAGGACTAAACAGGGCTATGACAGACAGTGAGAGGGGAGGAAAGGCTCTGACCTTGGCAGAAGGAGCATGAGCATGGCACTGAGTCTTGAGTGAGCACGATCAGATAACAGCACAAGCCACAAACCGATGACTATTGCAGGGAAGCAACGAGGAACAAAGCTAGGAGCCTTGAGGCTAAAGCCGGGTAACAGGAGATGTCTCACTCCATGGTCAAGCCCTACAGACAGCAGAGGTGGAGGTCTTTGTGCAGGAGAGTAAAAGTACAAATGTCCTATTTAGGAATATAAGTAGACCCACCGAGCCAGTGAATGAAATGATGGTGGTGGATTCGAGGGGAGAGATTCATAGCACTTGCTGGAGTCCCAGGAGAGTCCACGGTAGGGACTGGATGGGTGTGATGCTCCCAATTAAGTGGCTCTTCCCTGGTTTCTCTATATTCTTCTCCAGAGGTTTCTCAACTCAGCACTATTGACATTTGGACCGGATGATTCTTTGTTGTGGGGGCTGCTCTGTGCAATGTGGCACGTTTAGCATCATGCTGGCTTCAGCCCACTAGATGGCCTGCCTCCAGCTGGGACAACGAAAAATAACTCTGAAATTGTCAAATGCCCCCTGGGGGGCCAAGATTGGACCAGATTGAGAACCACGGCTTGGAGACATTCTTTCTTCTCAAATCGTTCGTTAGAACTTTGCACTTCTTTGCCCTGAGAGCCGTAGCACCTTTTTAATTGGTGGTGGTGGGCAGCGTGATGCAGGGAAGGAGCTCACACTCTGCATCCTCACACAGGCCTTATGAATCTCTCACTCTCCTCTTCTCCAGGAGGCGAGAAACCTTTGCTGTTCATTTTTAGAAAAGAGACCTCAGCCCAGAGCAGGACTGAGGGCCACGGGCAGAGATGAAGCCCTGCGGTAGGCAGTGTTGATGGAAACGGGCAGCTATGCCATCGCCCTCCCTCCCATGCACAGCTCCTTAGACTATGACTGAGGAATCACTGAGAGACATTGAACCTGCTCTGCTGTGACTCTGACCCAGTGATTAATGGGGTCCCATGGTCTGCACATTTCACATTAGCAACACGCCTTCCATGGGGATGTGACTCTTGACAGATGCATCTTGCTTTCTGAGGTGCAGCTGGTCGCCCTGGAGTTAATGAGGTGGCATTGCACAGCCTGACATTCCTATCAGGGGACAAGGCTCTGTCCTCATGAATGAAATGATTATTCATATTTTGCTAATTATTAATTCAAATGTTAATTAGCACTAAACAGAAGCCTGTGCTGTCCAGGGGGAAAATACTGTCTTGATTGCTGTTAGAGCAGCAATCCTGTTTGCTTTACTAAATATATATGTATATTTAGTATAAAAGTGTACATATAATACTATATAGATACATGGTATAGTATTATATACACACACAATTAGTATACGTATATATAACATGTGGATATATACTATTATGCTATGCTATACGTATAATATAGTATTTATACTATATATACATGTTATACATATATACACTGTATATATATAGTATAAATACAGTCATTCATATATATATGAATGTGTATGTGTGTGTGTATATATATACACAGTGTATGTATATATATGTGTATGTGTGTGTATATATATACACAGTGTATGTATATATATGTGTATGTGTGTGTATATATATACACACACGTACATATTTTATATATATACACATACACTATATATATAGTATTTATACTATAGATACATGTTATACATATATACACTGTATATATAGTATAAATACAGTCATTCACATATATGTGTGTGTGTATATATATGAATGTGTGTGTGTGTGTGCATATATATATCTCCACACACATACTGGCTTCCAGACATTGTGGCATTATGCAAACTACAACCTGGAAGGGTTGTGATACTTCAGAGACTCTTTTTCCCTCTGGTTAGAATTAAATGGAAAGAGCTGGAAATTTCAGTCACAGTTCAAGATGGACACGACTCTCCTTGGGTGGTTCAGATAAAAAGACATTGAAATGGGCCTGACTTAGAGAGATGCAGACAGAACTAAAGGAATACCTAGAGCAGGTGAGACCCTCAGAACCCAGTAACAGTGTGAGGCCATCAACAGGCCTCGGGCTGCAGGGGCATGACGAGAAGAGCATCCCCTCGGCCACCCAAGGTCAACGGTTAATATCATTGTCAAGACCTAATTTTAAAGGCTGCTTGTCCAACTGTAAAGGAAACCATAAGTAGCCCTTCTCACTGGCTACATAATCCATTTACATGATCCATCAATCTGATCAGGAGTGCTTCAGTTTACATTTTGCTAAGAATGCTATGCAAAATTTTGTGGCTTACAACAATTCTTTGAAGAGTGATTGATTAAAGTGCTTAGGTTGGATGGGTCATTCTTATACTGGATGCACATGGGCCACTCAAGCAGACAGTGGAGGGTTGGCAATCCGGGATTTCCGAGACCTTCTTACATGTCAAACTTCTAGTGTTGTTGGTGGGGCTGCCCCAAGCCTCTTTCATTCAGTCACTCATCTGCCAGTGGCCGGACCAGCTGCCGTGCATGACATTCTTGTTCTTAATTCCTGTTCTTGTTCTCATTCTTGCTCTTGCTTTTGTTCTTTCTTGTTCTTGGGGCTATGTGCTAACAGGATGAAGGTGGAAACTGCAAGGTCTTGAGGTCTGAAAGCCACACAATATCACCTCTGTTGCAAGTCAGAGGACAGCTCAGACTCAAGAGTTAGGGAATAGACTCCACCCCTGGACGGGGCAGCATCAAAGTCACATGGCAGAGAAGATTGCACATGGGGTGGGAGATTTGCTACTAGGAAGCTGATTACCACAAGCAGTGAGCTTGGCCTCTATGGGGCATGAAGCTGCTCCCAGTTATAAACCACTCTTGAGAATCAAATTCTTTTAGGTTTGTGCTTTCTCCTCGGCGTGCCAAGCTACTTTGCTGTCAGAGGAGATTCTGTGGCTCCTGTGTATGCTGTCCTGGGTCTGAATCTCCTTGGATTATGCCTAAGTATAAATTATTCCCCATGTATAGATTTCAACCTGGTAGCATCAGCATAAAATACTTCCTGGACAGGTGCTATTTCTCCAGTATTAGGTGTTCTCTATAGATAATCCACTTCCTGGTCACATAGGTGTCTCCCCTCTCCCAAATGTCCAAGCTACATAAAACATTATTGAAAATAGTTTATTTCTGAGTGTATAAATAATCGCATTTCCTAGATGTTTGCTACTCCTTCAGCAGAAGATGCTCCCTGAGCATGAGCTATCTTTGTTGCTGTTTGTGGTGTGTGTGTGTGTGTGTGTGCATGTGTGTGTGGTTTCCTTGAAGGTTTATTTTACCTTGTCATTTATTAAATTTATGTATAATATAAATACAGAAGAGTATACATACAGTAAGCGTATGGCATGTGTAATTTTAACAAGGAAGCACTTTGATTCCATTAGCACGGAAAGCAAGAATCAGAAACCAACGCACCTCTGAAACCCCCTTGTACCCCTTTTCACTCACTAACCCCTTCTGCAAGTAACTACTAATTTGATATATAAAAACATATGTTAGGTTTGGTTATTTTAGAATGCATACAAGTGGAACCATACAGCATATAGCCTTTTGTGATGGTTTTTGCTGCTCAACATGACTTTTGCAGAAGGCATTTGTAATGTTGCATACATTTGCGTTCCACTCATTTGCATGGCTGTTTTATTTCACTGTGAGAAAATGCCACCACTTATCTGTCCGTTATATGCATAATGAACATTTGCGTGGCTTTCAGGTTGTGAGACATTCTAGCACGCTTCCATTGCTGGACATGCGTATGTATAATTTAGTCTGCTGTTTCCAGAGTATTAGAAATTCGCTGGGAGAGTTCGCTTCCAGGCTCATAAGCATAAATACTCCCTAGGTCCTCGCTACTTCTTGAGCATGATATATTCCTTGGTCTGTGCTATTACTGGGATAATTAAGCCCAATAACAAGCTCTTGGGTGTGCTGTTTTTTAATATAAGGTATGCCCTTGGTACATGCTCCTTTCAGGAAATATAAGTTTATTCCTGAAAGTAAGCTCCTTCCTGAATATGCACCCTAATTCTGGATATCCGCTTGAGTGACAGATAATCTATGGGTGTGTGCTGCTTTCTGGGCAAATAGGTTTCTTTCTAGATGTGAGGCACACCAGGGCAGAGAGTGAGGGAGTCTCCGAATGACCTTGGTGTCAAACGCTTTCCCACTGGATGCTGTCATTGGTGTTATCTGTCAGACCACCTGCTGAATCTCAGCCTCTGGAAGCTTAGTGCTTTTGGGACTCACTCTTGCAATTCCTCACCTCCCAAAGAACATGTTTTATTCTACGAGCATCTTTTTCATGTTATTCAGCACAGCAGAGGCCATCTCAGGAAGATCCACGCTTTATGCAGAAACAGGTCTAATCCTTGCCTTGTTTTCCCTCAGCTCATGGGGCAGATGCCACTGCAGATGGGTGCCCATGGGGATGGGTGATGGGGAGATAAAACATTCATCAGGCACCTTGACCATGGAACTACAGTTCAAAGTTCCCAGAAGAACGTTAATGAGCCGTGGTCACTGGAAATCAATGAGGATAATGATGATACGCTCTCTGTTAATGAACATGAGAATTTCCCACCGTATGTCAGCAGACAAATTGCATTTAGCAGCTGGCATGTGATCAGCATTTACTGAGGAGAAAGTGTGTTCATCTAATATTTGGACTTGCAGTCTGGTCGTGATAAAAACTCACTTCCCATTACTTAATTCCCATGTACAAACCTATATTTAGCTCATGGATTGGGATTCTGCAGGCATTGCTATTCAAATCGACATTTAATGATAAGCACGATCTCAATTCCAGTATTTTTCCTTGACTGGCATGAACGCTAGTATTGCCAGAAAAATAGTAAAGGTAATTTATTTCCGCAGGTCTCAGAGTCAACTATGACTTGACTTTGTTTTATACTCGTATGTTGTGAGCTTCTTTTTTCTTGCTGTTGTTGTTTGAGGCAGTGTGTTGCTCTGTCGTTCAGGCTGGAGGATCTTGGCTCACTACAACCTCAGTCTCCCAGGTTCAAGAGTTTCTCATACCTCAGCCTCCCGAGTTGCTGGGATTATAGGCGTGCACCACCACTCTCGGCTAATTTTTGTATTTTTTTTTGTAAAGAGTGAGTCTTTCTATGTTGCCCAGGCTGGTCTCAAACTCCTGGCCTCAAGTGATCCCCTGCCTCAGCGTCTCAACGGGCTGGGATTACACGTGTGAACTACCACATCTGATCGACTCTGGGCTTCTTAATGGTGACTTTATTTTCCCTGTGGCGATGAGAAAACCATAAATTGGGGGCCAGAATCTGCCCCTGACCTATGCTGCTTGCTTACAGTGTGAGCTCAGGTGGGCTGTAATTCTTCCCTGAGATTTGATGTGCATGTGTTTGTGTGTTTGGACCCCAGCACTCTACAAAATTATTCTCATCAGTTCTCTAATCCCAAAGTTGATTCTCAGTTCTCATCTTCCTTTAACATGGCTTGCACGTGGTGGAACCCTCCGCCTTCCTTGAAACACCTGGCTTCTAGAGAGTCACGGGTTCCTGGCTTTCCATCTGCCCCACTGACAGCCCTCTCTTTCATTCAACATGGCTGACTGCCCTTGGTGTCCCTGGCTTGCCGAGTGGGTCCGTGCTCAGTCCTCGGACTTGTCTTCCAGTCCTATATTCATCCTTTTGGCAGCTTGTAGTATTCCATGACTCCACATGTCACCTGTTCTCTGCTGAGTCCTGAACATACATGCCCAGCTAGATTCTCTGTCCTGAACTCACCTCAAACATGACATCCTCCCTCCTGCAATTATAGCTCCCAATTCCTCCACCACCCTCATCTGTTCTGCTAACAGCCTTCTCCATATGCTCAGGTCCTCAATCTTGAGGCCATCCTTGGTGCTGCTTTCTCTCTCCTGCTATCCCAATCCACCAGTGACATTCATAGGTTCTACAATGAGAACATATCTGAACATGGACCCCTCTTCACTGTTTCACGATCACCACCCTGATCCACGCCCCATCATCTCTCCGAGTTCATTACATCAGCTTCCCCTCCGGAATCCCTGCTTCCTCTTGTGCCACCTACAGAAGCCGAAATAAGCATTTCAAATTACGATCTGGATGATGCCACTCTCTTCAAAGCCCTCTATTTAATTTCCACCTCATTCAGAATAAAAAACACTATCTCTACACCATCTGGCCGTCTCTCTCCTGTTTCCTTTCTTCCCTTCCTTCCCTCCATTCATTCGCTGTGCTCCAGCAGTGCTGCTCTGAGAGCTCTTCCTTGAATGTGCCCTGCAGCCTCCCTGCCCAGGGCTTCCACATGAGCTCTTCTCTGCCTGGGATGCCCCCTGACGCCCTGAGAAATTGCAGGACTCACATCCTGACTGAATTCTGGGATCTGTGTGTGTATGTGTCTTCCACTTTCTCAGTGAGTCTTGCCCTAACCACTTTATTTATTGTTTCACCCCTCCACAAAGAATTCCTGCTTTGCTTCCTGGATGCTGAACTGACCATAGCATGCATCACTATCCGATCAGTTACATGCTTTAACCATTTATGTGTTTATTATCTGAATGTCAGCTCCATGTGGGCAGAAATGCTTTATCTGTTTTGTTTTCTACTTTATCCTAAAATAGTGCTCGACCCACAACAGTTACATAAAAATGTGAGCATCACATTAATTGGTGCTTATTGTTTGATTGGGCCGAGGACCTTTTCCACTTCCTAGTTGTGTAACTGATGTTAAGAAGATATTTAGCTACGATGGCAACAATGCTAGACCCTTAAATAAAATAAAGATAATTTCAGCCCAATAGCTGGCTGGCTGATTTTGTATCTGTGGGAGAACAAGTGGTTTCACTGAGCTTTTTACAGAAATTCCTGTCTGCTGTCTCTGCTTGATGCCACCTCAAAGGTCGTAAGTTGTAGGTCAGGGTCATGGCACTCAGAGCTGGATCCTGCAGGGTTTCCATGGAAACGGCATCATATAATATTCCATTTCACACAATTGCATATATGTAAGTATGTATTGTGGCATCATTATACAGACAACAAATATGTATGATATATCTAATACCATTTATTAATGTATATGACATATATTTCATATATTATGTACCACTGATACAGAAATATATAAATAGATCTTTATAAATATATATTATACAGTAATATAAATATATATATTAATAGATATTAACCTGTCCTAGAGGCCACCTGAAAGCTCTTTAGTTATAGATGAGGGTTATAGCACCCAAAGCTGGTCCTGTTGAGCAGGGTGGTCCAATCTTTTGTCTTCCCTGGGCCACATTAGAAGAAGAATTGTCTTGGGCAATACATAAAATACAGTAACAAAAATGACAGCTAATGAGCTGAAAAGATAAATTCCAAAAAAATCTCATAATATATTAAGAAAGTTTACAGATTTGTGTTGGCCACATTCAAAGCCATCCTGGGTTGCATGCAGGCCACAGGCCGTGGGTTGAACAAGCTTGCTGTACTGTTTCCATGGCAATGGCACCATACAATACCCAATTTCACATGATTGCATATATGTATCGTGGTGTTATCAAATATTATCAATATATAATATAGATAACATATGCTATATGGTATATATAATACGTATTAATATTACTATCTGTAAGTATTTATATTAATATGTATTTTATATGATTGTATTATTATATATTATATATTTCACATATATATATAAATATAAAACGTTACCACAGTACACACATGCACGTGTGTTCACATTCAAGGTTCCTGGCTCCTAACTCCCAAAGTCCTTATTAGTCTTTTCTTTTGATGCTGGGTCTGTCAGGCCTCATGCAGATCTCAGTAAACAGACTCTCCAACCTTCTCCTGCCATCCTTTCACCTGTCCCAAGGCAAAAATCGAATCCTCCCCTTCTTTTCCTATTGTGGTTTACAAAGGCCCTCTCCAGAGAGGGTCCCACCTTGTAACCTAAGGGAAGGAATGCTGACTTCACCAGGCTTCCATCAAAGCCCAAGAGGACTGAGCTCAGAGAGCGTCCTGGTAGCTGAGCGTGTGGAAGTTTCTGAAGGGTGGCTCCCAGCGAGGGAGTGGAAGCTCTTCATCCCTTCCCCATACCCGGCTCTAGCATCTATTCACCTTTATTGTTTGCAGTGTCCTTTATAATACACTGGAAAAGGTAAATGTTTCTCTTGAGTCTTCTGAGCTGTTCGAGCAAATCAATCAAACCCAAAGAGCGGTTCACAGGACTCCCAGCTCGAAGCTAGTCTGTCAGAAGTTCTGGAGGCCCAGGCTCGTGGCTGGTGGGAAGGAGGGGTGGTCTTGTGGGACTGTGTTCTCAACCTGTGGACTCTGATACTATCTCCAGGTAGACAGTGTTGTGATTTAAAGAACACTATCTAGAAGCCCAACTGAACAATAAGCATTAATTTATTCCATTCCTGCATTCGCGCATATCTGCTCTGGGTGGGGCACATTCTAGGATAAAACAGAGACATTGGGGGCTACCTAGCTGGTGTCCACTGCTCGTTGGTGAGGAAAGAAAAACAACACATTTGGTTACAGAAGTCTCCTGTGTTGAATGAAGTGTGGCAGCAGAGGAAAAACATGACTTGAGAGTGGAGAATGCGGCCATCATGGCTGTGAAATGAAGAGCAACCGAGAACTCCAACCGCACCCTCTGTGCCACCCATGAAACGCCATGGCTGGGGAAGGACTGCAGTTGTTTCAAGCATGCAAATTAAGTAAACCCTTAGAGTCAATCCCATGAGTTTGAAACACCCCATTTAGCTGATAAAGCAGATCCGAATGCCATTATTTCACTCCCAGAAAGGGGTTTGGTAAAAGAGGCCTTGCAGTCAGGAAAGGGACTTGGAAAATTAAAATATGTCATCAGGTTTTGAATCCACAGGGGAAAATACTAACACTCCAACATTAGTACCATTTCTTTCCAGGCATGTTTTCAGTTGTGGTATGTTCAGTATGACTAAGCTTTTGTGAAGAAGGAAAGCCCAGCGAGGTCATTATAATAAGCCAATGGGAAAAGGTTTGGAACCAGTTCTTAATCAATTAAGGTTTTATTTAAATCGTGTGAACATGTTTTTCAATGTCACTGTCAAACTTCCATGTGATGGCCAACAAGGTTCCCTCCTGGTGCTACCGGGCCTATGAATTGACTCCCCATTATTAGAGGAAAAACACACGCTGGAAATATTGTGGGGTGATTATCAGCTGTTCACCTGAAAAATAATGCAGCATCTGCAAGGCATCATTTTCCACCTAGTTTGACATTGAGCATTGTTGTAAACACTACAGGCATCTACATTCTGGCTCATTTAATTTCTCTACATTATATCCTCTAAATCTTTGATGCAGTGATTGTTTAATGGAATCTCTAATTGTTACCAGGCAGTGAAATCAAGGCAAGTGCATCTTGCAGGGAATACTGAGACCATCAAAGGTGCAGCACTAGACCCCGCGGAGGCATGGGGGATCTAACTCAGAAAACTCTGCTCACTTTAATTCAGCCTGGGGTTGAGAAAAAATAGACAGCTCTGAACTGGAAAAGAATCATGCACATTTGCAGTCTGCTGAGGGGACTTGGGATTTTTTGCATGGTCATTCTTCGGGCTGATAAAAAGTCCTGTAAGTTTTGTATCTTTCATGTGAGATTTTCCAACAGATTGTGGGTTTGGGTAATTGCTCCTCTCATAGGAGACAGAAATAAATCATCATGACTTCCTCTTCCCTATAATCCAAGTCCATATCTCTGTGGTTTTAGCTACGTTTGTCATTCTTCCTTTATTGAATATATCTACCCCATAATTCTGGGTCAGATCACTGAACTGTGAATGGAAGCTTGGAATGCACCTACCCGCCTCTCCTGAGTTGGTATCATGAGAACATATGCAACATTTGCAAAAACTTGGACAGATGAGGTAAAGTGTTTGGAAACAGCACTGGTGAAGGTGGAGTGGTTGTGCTGCGGTTAAAGTCATGCCTAAGCAACATAGGCGGTGTCTACCTTTGGGACTGAGGGATGCTGAGAAAAGTATATTCAAGCTCAGACTTCACTCCCATATCATGATGCTTCCTTCCCAGACAGACAAAGAAGTCTGGGAAAATGGAAACCTCTCTTTTTGGAGTCTGTTTTAGAGTCTGTTGTAGAATGTGGATAAGATTCCCAACCATCCCAAGCGTCCCCCAGTTTGCTGCTGACCGAGGGAGTTCGCAGAACATGGAGCTTCACTTGTAAAACCAAGGTGTTCCTGAGCAAACCAGGATGAGTTAGTCACCCCAACATCGGATAGAATCTTCACCATTCCTTTGTGTTTGTCGTATCCACTTACCCTACATATGATTACCTACTATTCATATAACATTTTTTTCTTTGATAGACGTTGCTTTTTACTGCTTTACATCACTGCCATAAGTAGAAATTAAACAGAAATACATACTACAAACTTCTTAAAATGGGCAGAATTTTTCTGCTGCCCACCTAGATGCTTTCTCCTTTCATGCCCATCCTAGATTTGTGCTGAGGCCTCAAGAGAGGAAGAAGGATCAGTCAAAGGCAATCCCACTTCTTTGCTAGTTTGAGGTCTATGTGTAAGTATGCAACTCAGTTCTGGCCTTCACACCTGAGAGCAATTTAGAAATGGGGCTTTTGGGGAAATACATTCCCAGAAAGTTATGACTTTTAAGACAAAAACAAAACAAAACAAAGCATTTTTGGGATCTGCCCATCACTCTTCTTGTTTGTAGGCTAAACGTATAGGATGTGAGGCATGAAGGTGGGGAAGCGACTTTGTGATCACACGGGAACGTCCGAGAGACTCCCTGTTTCACACTCACATTCCTGAGATATTGGAACTATGGAGCCAGCCCCAGAGAGGCCACCTGAAAACTACTAAGGGCTCTGCTCATGCTCGCTTTTTTGGAAGGATATAGCAGAAGGTTTTTAGGACCAGGTATGGTGGCTCACACCTGGTAATCCCAGCACTTTGGGAGGGTAAAGTAGGTGAGTCACTTGAGGTCAGGAGTTCAAGACCAGCCTGGCCAATATGGTGAAACCTTGTCTCTACTAAAAATACAAAATTTAGCTGGGCCTTGTGGTGCATGCCCGTAGTCCCAGCTACTCAGGAGGCTGAGGCAAGAGAATCACTTGAACCCAGGAGGCAGAGGTGGCAGTGAGCCAAGATCATGCTACCGCACTCCAGCTTGGATGACAGAGTGAGACTCCATCTCAAAAAATAAATAAATAAAAGAAAGTTTTTAAACTGTTAAAGATGATCAAGACAGATGTCTTGTTCTCTGAAATAACAAAAATACTGAGAGAAAACTCAAAAGGAAACTACAGGCCTACCTCATTTCACCGTGCATCACTTCACTGTGCTTGCAGATAATGTGCTTTTTACAAATCAAAGAAGGGGCAGCCCTGTATCGAGTGATGGGTTCTATTTTTCCAACAGCATATTCTCAATTCATTAGTAGTTTTTGGCAATAAAGTATTTTTAATTAAGGTACGTTCATTTTCTATACATAATGCCATTGCACACTTAAATGATCAAAGTATAGTGCAAACATAACTTTGCAGGCACTGGTGAAATGGTTTGGCTGTGCCCCCACTCAAATCTCATATTGAACTGTAGTTCCCATAATCCCCATGTGCCATGCATGGGAGGGACGCAGTGGGAGGTAATTGAATCATGAGGACGGTAACCTCCATTCTGTTCTCATGATAGTGAGTGAGTTCTCAAGAGATCTCATAGCTTTATAAGGGCCTTTCCCCTTTTGCTTTGCACTTCTCCTTACTGCCACCATGTGAAGAAGGACCGTTTGCTTCCCCTTCCACCATGATTGTAAGTTTCCTGAGGCCTCCCCAGCCCTGTGGAACCGTGAGTCAATTAAACCTCTTTCCGTATTGAATTACCCAGTTTTGGGTATTTCTTCATAGCAGTGTGAAAATGAACTAATACAGCTGGGAAATTTTTTTAAAAAACTCTCATGATTCTCTTTATTGCAGTATTAGCTTTATTGCAGTCATCTGGAACCAAACCTGAAATCTCTCTCAGACATGCCAGTAACATTTCACACTATGTGAGCCTATGTTGTGTAATGCTCTGTTTGGCAAGCACCTAAAATCAAATTACACATCTCTAGGGCCTCCCTGTACACTTCCAATAACACTGTACTAATATATTGCATATGAAATCAATTTTATGCCACTAAGAACATTTCAGATAGGTAGACTGAAGCAGAAATATTTTTCATTGACAGAAGCATTTCAGTTACACACCATGACTTTCATTTTTTTTAATGGAAGCTAATCCAGTAATCGCCAATGTAGACATATTATACCAGCAGAGAAATATCAGTATCTATATCTATTGACCTACCTATTTATCAATATCTATCCATCTCAGTTCATGAGTTCACGACTTCCTCTGCTATTTTAATCCTAAATTGAAAGGCAAGAGATAAAACTATTTTGAATTATGGCTTTGAATACATCAGCTTCTTTCAGAGAACAACAGTATTTGGTGCATGAATAGGAAATACCAATATAGCATTTTAAAGTTTTCCATTAGTTTTGCCTTAAAAATTAACCTTGACTCAACCTCACTTTTCCCTTATAGGTCCCAGATTGTCTTGGAAATCTTGCTCACTATTTTATATTCAGCTGTTCTTAATTTTCAGTCATTAAAAAAACCATCTTTTATTAATTTCATGTTGCCAAAATATGTGTATCATTATTTATGTGATATATTATTTAAGTTAACTCTATGAGTAATAAGAATATTCAAAAAGGACATAATATCATCATGGTAAACTTACCATAAATAGAGGACAATTATGAAAATGAGTGTAGTGAAATGGAACATTACAATTCCATGCTGTTACCTTTATAAAGCCTTGAGCTTAGGCAGGCCTCCTTTCTCTTAAAAAGACTGAAAGTGTTAGAAGTTACAGGCTCTAACAACAAATAGATTTTTCTCTGTGATGCAATCTGAAGAGCTCAAAAAGAACTGGAAAGGAAACGAGTTACTCACTATGATATTTAAATTTATTTAATTTCCTTTACATAACGCTGAGCCATCTGTCTCATCATGAAAAATGATCTCATTTCCTCCCAGAGAAGGCTGTTCTGTTGCTGACTGTCTTGGAAGGCCACCCACAGCTTTTCATCATTTTGTTCTGACATCTGATGGGCAGCGTATTGTCCCTCCTCCAGACTCAGAGTACAGATCCTGTTTGGTTCAGGTCTGTCATAGAAATTCTATGAGGATATGCGCATTTCACATAAGTTTGTGATTGGTTTGGTCTGGGTCATGTGACCTGGATCTGGCCATTGAGACCGAAGACTATGTCTTATGGAGATTTCAGGGAAACACTTTCCTCCTTCATATAAATAATGTTAAGCCAGAATGACCTCTCATTGTGCCTTTCTTCTCATTCTGCTCTGGGGACTGCCTGGTGAAAATGTGGTATGTAAAATTATGAGGGCATCCCCTCATTGTAAAAAACCACACCGCAGATGAAAAGACAAATATGTAAAAGACATGGGGTTCCTCCATCAGCTATCATTGAGAGTAGCCCAAACTCATGACAATAAATAACAAGAAAGTCCTCATCCTTTAAAGGTATTCCAAACCCTTAGCTTTTATTTATTGTGTGTCTGCTACAATATTCAGTCTCTTTCCTTACATAATCTCAACCATATATTTAGAATCTCGCTCAAATTTTAAACCTAAGAATCGTTAGCCAGGGGTCTTTCAGGAACTTGAATATTCTTGGAATTCACGCTGATTTAAAAAAAAAAGAAGAAGAAGAGAAAAGAACAAGACAAGACTAACAAAATACAGAATGCAAAGTAAATTTGAAAGCACATTTGTCTTATTCCTTAGTTCATTAAATATTTAATAAGCATCTACTATGTGCTCAGTTCTCCATAGTGAACTGGACAACAGAATCCTAATTGTTGTTGGAATTATAATTATCACAACTGCTCATGTTTTCTGTTGTCATCGCACCCTGAAACTCTTCAAGGCATTGACTTTTTGATACTCTGCTTCTCAGAAAACCTATTTCTCACTGTGGAAATGTAGACTGTTGTCAGACCTCAGACTGAGTTCAGACTTTCAGGGCACAGGAGAAGCAGAAAGTATGAAAATAAAACTACTTCCTCTGTTCCTGTTGGCTCAACGCATGAGCTTTTGTCTCCTTCATAGAAGTGAGACTGTTACTGGTTTATTTCTATAACCACTGTAACTGGCTTGCTAGTATGTTAGGAGTTGCATGGTGGTAAACAATCCTCTGGTGTTTGTGGTTTAAAGAGGTTGAAGGCTGGGACAGGCATGGTATAGTCACAGAACTTTGGGAGGCAGAGGTGAGAAGATCACTTGATTCCAAGAGTTTGAGACCAGACTAAGCAACATAGGGAAACCCTGCTTGTATGAAAAATAAAATAAAATAGAATAAAAGGTGGAAAACAATGCAAACATTCATCAATGAGTCAATGAATAAACAAAATGTGCAAATAAACAAAATGTCCAAACAAAATGGGCAAATTCATACAATGAAATATTATTCGACAATAAAAGAGCTACTGATACATGCTACTATAACATGGTTGAATCTTAAAAATTGTTCAAAATGAAGCCAGTCACCAAATAGCACCTATTGTACCATTTCATTTGTATGATGTCCAGAATAGGGAAATCCATAGAAAACATATTAGTAGTTGACAGGGGTTAGGGGTGGGGAAAAAAGGAATGACTGCCAGAGTGTAGAGATGTTTAGAGTAATAAAAAATTCTGAAGCTAGACAGGGATAATGGTTGCACAAAATTGTGAATGCACATAATGCCACTACATTGTCTCTTTTAAATGGTTACATTTGTCAACATGACATATATATATTTTAGCACAATTAAAAAGGGAAATGAAGTTGGAAATTTGCCCTTAGATTTAATTTTTTTCTTTCTTTTAGAGTGTCAGTTTCCACTGCCATTGAGCAAAGCAAGCTAGCACGCTGGCCACAGTGAAAGAGTCCAGATCCCAAACGTTGATGGTTACTGTCAAAACCAAATGCTTAGTCAGCACAGGTGTTAGTTCTAGATTAGACTATTGTAGAGGGAGGGAGTTTTTCCACACCTTCCAAGTTGAAAGGCAGCAGCAAAATTTGAGCATTTCTCTGGGTGTCAACGGAAAAAAGTAAATACAGATCTTGACCAGCTTTTAAGAAATTGCTTTGACAGCTTTACTATTTTTGTTTAGTGACTCTAGCAGTGAAGGTCTATATTGTGTTTGGATTAAATTGTCATAGAAGAAGGCAGTTCTCATGCTATAAACAAAAAGGGTAGATTCTAATGAATTTGAGGTCCTTAAAGTTTCCTTTTTAAAACTTTTAACTTAATTCATTTATTTTAACAAATTCAAGATGCAAAGAATTGGAGAGAAACATGGAGAATAAATAAACCCCACATGAAAATAATTGAGGATGGAGGCTTTTTGTCATTCAATGGACCATTTATAAAACTGCTGTGTTTGTTTGGCTGCTATGGTGTGACAGGTAAAATAAAAAGGTGTGCTAAGGGATGTCTGCAGACATTTCCTTTATTTCTTTAATTTTCTTAGAGTGCAAGAGAGATTCTGCCACTCAATGCTAGAATGAATAACACACTAACAACAAAACAGAAGTGAAGATATTAACTGAAAATATTCTGGCCTCACGCAATAACTCTATACATCAAGCTAAATGTATTTAACTCAGAAAAAGAAAAGTTTCACCTGTGTAAGATGCACAAAACAAAAGCATGTGAAACAGCTGAAATGGAGCAAAAGAGATTGATGATTCAGATGCCCGAGCTTCTGGGTTTGAGTTTTAAAGATTTAAGACTCCTAGGGATATCAACAAATTGAGATAGATTGATACCTCCTGCTCACAGAAAGTGGAATATGTCCAATGTTCTGTAGTTAATTTATAACCAATGTTAACAGAGATCTTTAGTCACTTACTCTTTAGGGTTGTGGAGCCAACTGCTGAATCGATATGTGCTCCCAAGGGCCAATTTGAGGACATTTGGTGAGCATTATGATATGACCAATAATGTTTCCTATCACATCCACAAAGGCAATTAAAGGAGACATCTGAGATTGAGCCATCTCACATCTGTCTAATCACATTCACTCAAATGTGATGGCCCCAATTTGGCTATCAGACATGAACAGATCACTACAAATTGAATTTAAATCTGATTTTTGCCCAAGAGAAAGCTGAAGAAGAAAATGCATAAAAGGCACTGGCTCAGATAGCATATCCCATATCTGTGAGGTTCAAAGAATATGTCAGGCCTTATAAGTTGAAGATAAATAGGTAAACTGTCACAGGAAATCTACTTAAATATATCAATATGCTATGCGTATTTTAGCACAATGAAAAAGAGACATGACACTGGAAATTTGCCCTTATGGTACCAAACTCTCAATAGGCTCACTGCCCAATGCACATGGAGGAAATAACATGGCACTAGCTTTAGGCAAAAGAGAAGCTTTATTGCAAGGAGACAGAAGGAAATACTCAAATCTGTCTTCTGGAGCTGGAGGTTGGGTCCGGTTTTACAAGCATAAGGTAATGGCGTATGATCTGATTGGATGTTGCAATGAGGTGATGCCAGGAGGCATGATCTTACTGGATCCTGCCATGCGGTGACACCAGTGCTTAATCTGATTGGATCCTGGACCCTGCCATGCCGTGTCTCCTTCTTAATTCAGCTCCCATTCCTCTATCAGAGCACTTAGGTTCCCCCTGTGGTTGCCCGCTTGGCTCATCTGAGCAAGCTCAGGCTACGTGGCCTTCAACCTGGGGCCCATGGAACTGAAAAGTCACAACTTCGTTACATGAAAGTTGAACCACATTGGTCTGATACAGATCCACATAGACTTAATATTTTTTCTTTTTAACTTTTTCAGATTAACAAAATCAGATATAACAAAATTGATTTCCACCATAACTTAACTCCTTCTCATTCCCTCAAAAAAAAAAAAAAAATGCCCATGAGGGGAACAGAATTTGACTTTCTTAATCACTAAGATTTGACCATATTTTCAGCAAATGCTGCTCTGAGAAGCTCGACATACTCAGGATAGATGGAAAGATCAAGAGTATTTTCTTGGGTAATATAGTATGTTACTGTAATGATGAACAGGAGGGTCACAGTTCTCTAGATTTACCTGGGAAACCATCAGAAGTGTTTCTTCTCACATTTACCAGTGTATCCCCCTGGGCATCTGGGGAAAATGAAAATTCTGAGAATTTTAAGACCAACATACTTATGACCTTTCTTATCAAGGAGATAAATGCCATTTAGTGTTAGTTTTCTAAGACTCAATGTAGTGAAGTTACACAGACCTGGTGGTTTAAACAACAGGCATTTACAGTCTCACAACTCTGCAGGTTAGAAGTTGAAGATCAGGTATTGGCAGGGTTGGTGTCTTCGGAGTCCCCTCTCCTTGGCTTGTGGAAGGCCATCTTCTTCCTCTGTTTTTATGTAGTCTTTTCTCCATACATGTCCAGGTCTAAATTTCCTCTTCCTTAAAGGACATCAGCCATATTGGATTCAGACACACTCTAAAAAGCTCATTTCTTTAAGCACTCTATCTTTAAATATAGTCACATTCTGAGGTACTGGGAATTAGGATTTGAACACATGAATTATTTTAGAGGAACATAATTTAGCCCATAACAGTGATAATGGCTATATTTCCCTTAAACATCTGATATTTATTTTTTGACTCAAGCCCACAGTGACAGAAGAATGCTCACTTGGTGAGAGCTAACATGTCTACAAAACTGTTTTAGTCAGCTTGGGTGCTGTAACAGAATACCACAGACTGGAGTACTTCAACAATATACATTTATTTCCCATAGTTCTGGAGTCTGGGAAGTCTAAGCTCAAGGCACCCGAATATCCACTTTTTTGGTGAGGGTTTTATCCCTGGTTAGCACAGGGCAAAGAGTAGAGATAGGGATGCAACTTTCTTATGTCTCATCTTATAAGAGCACTAACCCCATTCATGAGGGCTCTGTGCTCATGACTAAGCACCTCCCCAAAGCCCCACCTCATATATTGTCACACTGGGGGTTAGAATTTCAAGATATGAATTTGGCAGGGATAAAAATATTCAGTCCACATCAAAGCTCAAGGAATGAAGTTGGCCCTGGTGTTCATCTGAAGACATGGAATTTGCAACTGAGGTTGCCAAGCTCAGGTGTGCGCTTCTCCCATTGTGCCCTAGGTTCCATTCTTCCCACCAGGAGAGATGGGATTCAGCACAAGGTGAGTGTTAGCTATGTTGGTGTCAGACTCACCTGTTTTTTTTTTATCCTATCTCAAGTCTTTTCTACAGTGAATGTCATCTCCAGAAAACTAAGAGACATTAACCCTTGTACAGGAAACAAGTGATGGAGGAACTGTACACCCATCTTCACGGAACAGGACATGTATTTAAGTTCTACCCTATGAAGCAGGGTACACAAATTAGAGTGTGCGATGAGAGGTGATGGCATCTCAGACACTGAGTCTCTCCCACATATCAGCTATGGAAATGTAAAGCATGCCCTGTCTTCCATTTCCTTTTTGCTGCTCGTTTACCTATTTACCTATTGTTTCTTCCTTGCTGCTCGTCAGAATTATTTTCCATTGTTTCCTTGCTCTCTTCCCTTTATTACCTGAGCTGCTAACGGTAGCTTCACTTCTCAGGTGTCTCTCCCTGCTATCTTTTGAGTAGATTTAGCCAATGGGAAGCATGGACGAACAATAAGAAGAGTGAAGAATGGAAAAGAAAGAATATTTTTTCCATCTCTCTCTCTCTGCTTTGGGCAGTATTTCTGGTATTGACTGTAGCCAATACTCTCCAGAAGAGTTTAAATTTGTTGAAAATGAAGCAAGATTTACAGAAAAGGTGCAAAAGTGACAGATTTCCCATATAACCTTCATACTGCTCCCTCTCAAGTTACCAAAGTGGATAAATTTATATTGGTACAATATTATTAACTAAACTACAGACCATTTGAATTGTGCCAGCTTTTTTCCCACTAGTGTCCTGTACTAAAGTGTTCCCCTTTAAAGTAAAAATAGCCAATTGATTCAATAAATATGATTTGAGTCTATAAAAATTTCCTGCTTCTCCTTAAACTTCTGCTCACGAATTTTAACATCCATATATGGAGGTTGGATGCAGCAAATTATTAATGTGTTAATTCCTGAAGTAGTAATTTTTTTATTTCCCTAATTCTTTTGACATGCATTAATTGGAATTTCCCTCTAGGGAAGAACTGACCTTTCTCTCCTATTCAATTATTTGTTCATTTGCATCTGGATTCAAAAATGCCTTATTCTTTGAATTACAACTCAATTCTATTATTATTTAGTTTGTTTTTCAAGTTGTTCCCACTTCTGCCATTTGGAGCTATTTCAGGACAGTTTCTATACTCTTATGATGTTTCCCTTTTTTTGAGCACTTCCTTAACCTGCTGAAACTACAGAATACTTCAGGCTCATCTTGCTTCAGCCATGAGACCAACCAAGGAGCCCTGTTTTATTTTATTGGAGAAAGGTGTTTAGAAACCAAGATCTACCTATCATGGGTGCACATTGTTGCTGTGGTGTCATCACTTTGGCCCCTATTGAAGAAATTTTGAAAATATATGTTTATTAATCTATGCAAAGATAAAAATAACCCTATCTATCTAGCTGTATGAATATGTATGTCAAAATGCAGACAGATGAATATCCATGTGTCTAGATGTAGATACCAATGCAGATTCAGGGATGGATGGAGAGATAAATAAATAGATAGATAGATAGATAGATCAGATAGATTTTTGAGTTCACACTGATATCTCTGATTCTAATCCAATAATACAAGGTTCATTGTAGCTGACCCCTTTCTTTAAGGCTATCTTCTTTTGATAATAGTTGAGAAAACAGGCTCTAAATATCTGCAATATATTTACATATTTGTTTAAACCTTGTATACATTTTAAATAGCTTAAGAAATGCTAACACAATACTCCTGTGAGAAGCAAATTGACCACCAGGAGTAGTGTTTGAGCACAATTCTTTAATTTGTGACCTTAAGACATCCAGTTAAAACAATGTTTTCTAAAATCACTTAGATCAGCTTGTTTTTTCTCCACCACTTTCTAAAGGGTTAATTGAACTTATTTGCAATACAAAGATATAGTGTGTCACAGTCCGGCATATCATCTTGCATTTTCCTACGGTTTGATTTTTTTTAATTGTACATACATGAAAATCCACTCTTTACACTTTATAGTCATGTGCATTTTGACAAATACATAGGGTCATCCTATTTAATCACCATCACGGTTCCTTAAATACAGATTTATCACCACCAAAACTTTCTTATGATGCCACTTTGTAGACAGTCCATACATGCATTCCCAAACACTATGTCTTCTACTTCTATATCTATATCTGTAGCTTTTCCTTTTCTTTTTTATACCTATATCTATCTATATCTATATCTATATCTATATCTATATCTATATCTATATCTATATCTATATCTATATCTATATCTATATCTATCTCTTTTCCTTTTCTTTTTCCTTTTCTAGGAAGTCATAAAATAAAATGATACAATATATAGGCTTTTTTCACATAGAAAAAAATGATTTATTATTCATGGTATTTTCTGTATCAACAGTTTTTTTTTTTTGTATGCTGAATAGTATCTCCTTATAATGTATTAAAATTTCTTTATCCATTCACTGTTTGAATGTTCTCAGGGTGTTGCCAGGTTTTTGTGATTTTAAAAGTCTTGTAGAACACTAATATGCATGTCTTCATGTGGTCTTTATTTTCCACTTCTCACTGATATATACCTATGAGTGAATTTACTAGGTTATGTGGTAAGTGTATGCTCAGGTTTAAAATAAATGATTACATTTTCACTCTTTATATTAGTCCATTTCACACTACTATAAAGAACTACCCAAGACTGAGTAATTTATAAAGAAAAGGGATTTAACTGACTTCCAGTTCCTCATGGCTGGAGAGGCCTAAAGAAACTTACTATCATGGTGAAAAGCAAAGTGGAAACAAGACATGGCTTACATGGCAGCAGGAGAGAGAGAACGCACAGGGAAACTGCCACTTATAAACCGTCAGATCTCATGAGAACTCCCCCCTTACTATCCCAAGAACAGTATGGGGGAAACTGCCCCCATGATCCAGTCGCCTCCCACCAGGTTCCTCTCTTGACGTGTGGGGATTACAATTTAAGATGAGCTTTGGGTGAGGACATACAGCCAAACCATGTCACCCTTACAGAGTGACTATACCATTTTAAATCTCCACCAGTAAATAAGAGTCCCAGGAGATCCACATCCCTGTCATTATCACGTGATATTGTGAAACATATTTTTTCTTTTGTTTTGTTTTCCTTTTTGTTTCTTGAGACAGAGTTTCACTCTTGCTGCCCAGGCCAGAGTGCAATGGCATAATCTCAGCTCATACTCACTGCAACCTCTGCCTCCCAGGTTCAAGCCATTCTCCTGCCTCAGCCTCCCAAGTAGCTGGCATTACAGGCATACACCACCATGTTCAGCTAATTTTGTATTTTTAGTTGAGATGGGGTTGCTCTATGTTGGTCAGGCTGGTCTTGAACTCCCCACCTCAGGTGATTCAGCCACCTCAGCCTCCCAAATTGCTGGGATTACAGGCGTGAGCCACCATGCCTGGCCTTAAAGTTTTTAGTCATTATAATAGCTGTGTAATAGTAGCTCATTGTGCTTGAATTCACATTTATTTAATGACTAATGATATGAAGCATCTTCTTAACCTGATTTATTTGCCATACATTTCTTTTCTTTGGTGCAGTATTTGTGCAGTTATTTATCATTTTTTATTTAATTGCTTGCTCTTTGCATTTTGGGTCTTTTTATATTTTTAATGCAAATATTTTATCAAATGTCTGAGCTACAAATATTTTCTCCCAAATTGTGGCCTGTCACATTATTCTCTTTACAGAGTATTTCACAGAGCAGATAATGTTAAACTTGATGGATTCTAATTAATTCATTTGTTTTCTTGGATCATGTTTCTGGTTTTGTATCTAAGAAATTATTGCCACCTGAAGTCACAAAGATTTTCTCTAATGTTTTCTTCTTTAAGTTTTATTGTTTTATGTTTTATAGTTAAGTCTGTGATACTTTTAAGTTATTTTATAAAAGTATCCATCAGTTTTTTTTATGATACTTTAAGTTCTGGGGTACATGTGCAGAACATGCAGGTTTGTTACCTAGATATACACGTGCCATGGTAGTTTGCTGCATTCATCCGCCTGTCATCTACATTAGGTATTTCTCCTGTTTTGTACATATGAATAGCTAATGTGTATAGAACCACTTTTGAAACTATCATCTTTTATTCTCCACCAAATTGTTCAGGCTACTTTGTCAAAAATCAGGCATCCATTTATGTGAATGTTTATTGCTGGAGTTTCTATTGTGTTCCAGTTTCCTATTTGCCACTCTTGACAGTGACAGTACCCTGTTTTCATTGCTGCATATTTGTAATAAATCTTGAAATAAGATAAGTTTCTCTAAATGTGTTCCTTTTCAGTGTCATTCTTACTATTTTAGATCCTTTGAATTCCTTTTTGAATTTTGAGGTCAGTTTATCAAAAGAATTTAGCTATTCCAATTCATCTAAGCAATATGTTGCAGGTCACATCTTTTGTTATATTTAGCCATAAGTATTTTGTATTTCTGTTGTTGGTAATGGTAAATGGTATTTTCAAAAGTTGTCTATTTCGTGATTATTCATTGTTTGTTGATAGTAATATAACTGGTTTCTGTATACTGACCATGTATACTGCAATATTATTTAACCCAATTATTAGTTCTAGTAATGTTTCTAAAAATTTCATCACATTTTCTGTATAGACAATTATGCCATCTGTGAATAAAGATAGTTTTATGTCTTTTTAAACTATATAACTTTTTAAAATTCATGCCTTTATTTAAATATGTATATATTTAATTTTTTACTTACATAGTTAGGCAATACTGCACTGGCCAGAACAGCCAGTAAAATATTGAATAAAAGTAGTAAGAATGAATATGTTTTGTTGCTTCTGGTCTTAGGGCAAGAACATCAATTTTTTCACCAGGGAGTACGATGTTACATGTATGTTTTCATAGATATCCCTTATCAAGTTAAGAAACTTTTCTTCTATTACAGTTCTTGAGAGGTGTCTATTAGGGAAGAGTACTGAATTTTCTGGAATGTTTTCCCTACAGCTACTGAGATGGTAATATGTCTTTTTACCCTAATATGGTGATTTTCAAATGTCAAACCAATATTGTATTCTACAGAAAAAAACATGCTTGGCCATAATGTTATATTCATCTATGTCATTGGATGATAGTTGTTTAAATTTTGTTTAACATCTGTCTATCTGTTTCATGAAGTACATTAGTATTCTTTCTTTTATCTAATGTCTGATTTTGTTATCAGGGTAGTACTGGTCTTACGCAGTGAGTTTGGAATTCTTCCCTTTGCAACTTTTTAAAAGACTTTGCATGTTTGTGTATGACAAGTTACTTCTGTATTACTTGCTTGGTAGTACAGAAGTGAAACACTCTGTATGTCTAATGTTGTCTGTGAGAAGACGTTTACCTGTAACACCCATAGTTATATAATCACATGTGTGGTGATTCAAAATATGTAGTTTTCTTCAGTGAGCTTTGGCAGCACATGCCTTAGGAGCTGTCTATTTTATCCAACTTGTTATGTTTGTTGTTAGAGGTATTCATAATTTCCTTTTATTATCTTTTTAATATTTCAGGAATATGTAATTATTTAGCCTCTTTTATTCTTGCTACTGGCAATTTGTGTATTATTTTTCTGTATCTTTTTTATTGTTCCTAATTAGTTTGGCTAGAAGTTTATCCATGTAAAAAATCTGAAAGAACGAGCTTTTGGTTTCATAATTATCACTTTTTAAATTTTTTTTCTTAAGGTGGAAAGTTAAAATTATTGCTTTGAAATCTTCTTTACAAATTTTCTAATTTGGGAAGTAGGTGCTATAATTTGTCCACCTAATCGTGCTTTAGTGACATCACACTCATTGTGATAAATTATGGTTTCAGTTTCATTTAATTCAAAACACTTTTGAATTTCCCTCTCAGTTTTTTCTTCAATCTGTGCATTATTTAGGAGAGTGCTACTTATGGTCTGACAATTTGCTGGATTTTCAATAGATCTTTTTGCTATTTGAAGAGAACATTTTTTTTGTATGACAGGAATTATTTTAGATTTATTGAGTTGTTTATGGTTAAGAATATAGTTTAATTTGGTACGTGTTTTTTCTGCAATTGAAAAGATGATATATTTGGATTCTATTGGGTGGAACATTCTAAGGTCTACTTGGTTGATATTGTTGTTCAAGTCTTCTATATCTTTGCTGTTATCCTTCCTCCTAGTCCTAGAAATTATTAACCAGAATTGTATATTTATTTATTTCTCCTTGTAGTTTTGTAACTTTTTGCTTCATGTATTTTGGAGATCTTTAATCAAGCACACACGTGTAGAAATATTGTCCTCTTGAGGAATTTTCCTCTTAATCATTATTAAATGACTTTTTTTAATCCACAGTAATGTTCTTTATTGTGAAGTATGTTCTTGTTTTCCGAGTTTGTTGAGTTTCTTCAGTCTGTGGGTTTGCTTTCATTAAATTTGTAAAAAACAAAATTCAGCCCATATTAATTTCTCCCTCACATGATTTCTCATACCACCATGCATGGCTTGTTACAACAAGCAACAGGAAAAAGTGACTGTGTGCTGCCAAACTCACATTAACCGTGCAACCGTGCTGTCTGTTCTGTCAGGAATTGTTTTTTTAAAATTCATAGGCCGGGCGCGCTGGCTCACGCCTTTACAGCGCTTTGGGAAGCCGAGGCGGGTGGATCACGAGGTCAAGAGATCGAGACCATCCCGGTCAACATGGTGAAACCCTGTCTCTACTAAAAATACAAAAAATTAGCTGGGCACGGTGGCTCGTGCCTGTAATCGCAGCTACTCAGGAGGCTGAGGCAGGAGAATTGCCTGAACCCAGGAGGCGGAGGTTGCGGTGAGCCGAGATTGTGCCATTGCACTCCAGTCTGGGTAACAAGAGCAAAACTCCGTCTCAAAAAAAAAAAAAAAAAAAAAAAAAAAAAAAAAAAAAAAAATCATAATGTTTTATGTAAAAGTCCATATTTTAGTTTTCTCTGGAAATTGTAGAAGTTCTGATCCCACTAACACTTGTTTCTGTCTGGTAAAAATCTGTGGAACACCAAGAGAGGATTGGAAGGACAATCCACACTGTCCCTTACTGTCTAACCCTGTGGCTGCTGACTTTGGAAGGACAGTTCACACCATACTGTCTAATACTATGTTGGTGTGGATTGTATTCACTATCGTGACTCTGCCATTTTATTTACTTCTTCTTGTAATAGAGTTAAAAAGAAAATAAAATATTTCCTATTTCATATATTTATCAAAAATAAATAAACAAAAATGAGATGAAGAGAACCAGTCGCTTCCAGAAAAGTGGGAGACCTCAGACTTTATGGTTAAGATAGTGAAAGAGATAGTTATGTGCTTAACATTCCAAAAAATGTATCCCTGGCATTCTTCACTGATTCATATTCCTTCTGGTCCCTGCAGAAATTTCAGCATGGGACCCCATCATCTATGGACCGATGATCCTGAATGTATTATCTCATCCACAGGGACAGCAGGGATATCCCCAATGTTTCCTGAGCATTGGCATTGAGACACCAACATGGTGGCCACAAGGTCAATGCTGAGCCTTTCTTGTTCTTACTGCTCTTTTGTGCTTGGATGAACTCAGTCAAAGTCTCTTTGGAATACGTTTTCCTTGGATGAGTGTTTGGACAATCATTTGGCCACAGAACACATTTTAAATAGTGGCACTGTGACTTGTTTAGCTTGGTCAAGCTGCTGTGTCCTCTGTCCCAAGGACTATTCAGGGTTTCCAGTAAAATTGGATTATCTGGACTGAAGTCTTTATTTCACAATATTTACTGATGAGTATTAAACAGGAAAATAAAATTAAAGTTGTGTGAAAGATTAAAGCTCTTTGGTGCTGAGAGACATCTGTGTGTTGCTTTCTTTGTAAATGCGCTTTAGCACAATAGGCAAAATGCAAAAGAAATTTAAATTAACGTAAAAAGACCCAGTGCCCAATGATCCTGCCATGCCCTCGAGGGAACTATCAATCTTGGCCATTTATAGTTAGAACGGCTGTGCTTAGAGAACAGAACATGCTATGATCTTCCCAGGATAGCCGCTGATTAACGTGCTTGAATGTCTACCCTGCAATTATTCATTGTCATACCCACCATCTTCCTTGCATTCATGCATTCCACATGTGGTAATGAGCACCTCGCATGTACCAGGCTCTGTGCAAGGTACAGAGGGCACCTTGGCAAATAAAGGATACCTGGTCCCTCCCTGGCCTCCAGCAAGGGCAGTTACCCAGGCCTGGCAGATTGGAGCTGATGGCCAAATGCAACTCTAAGTATGCTGAATCTTCTTTACATAATTTTATCATTTCTATTATCTTCATTTTATTTTATTTTCCTTTCTTTCTTCTTCATTCTCTTTTCTTTGGTAAATTGAATGTGGTATCAACATTTAAACTTTAAAAGGTACCATAGTAAAACCTAAATTTCTAGGCTTTCTTGAAGAATAGGAAGATCTGGCCACAGGGATCTCACGGCCACAGAATTCATGAGCAGGAACTGAGGAGGGGCTTCAGTCCTCAGGCTGGCCTCCCACACTGACTTCCTCCTCTAATTCTCACCTGTCACCACCTGACCCCTGTGTGCATTGGAGTTTGAGCTCTTGGGCTAAGAGAGGGCTCCAGGATTATGAAGAAGTGGGTTAATTTTTGACTCTTGAAAACTTACATCTGTGTAACCTAGACATAGTTATTCAACCCCTCAAAGCCTTAGCTTCTGATTCATAACATGGAAAAGTCACAGCACTATCTCATGGATGTGATCGAGGGAATAAATGAGCTAAAGTAAGCGTGCATAGCGTAGGCTGTGTCCATCATCACTGCCAGCTAAATGGTGGGTGTCAGTAGCAGTAATCAGAGGAGAATCCTGGTGTTTCTGGACTCAGCTCAAAGATTGACTCTAAATAGGATTTTTAAGAGTTTCACTAAACAAGTGGTCAGGTGGCCTATTTTCTCTTATCAGTGAGCACAGCTGACAACACACACTGAATGAATAATCCACCAAAACCCAACACTATCATCAGCCATAATTCCATTTTTAAAAAGCACAACATTAAATTAATTTATTTAGGAGAGGCAATGGGTAGCTCCTAGGGGAGATACTAGTGATGGCTGCCTCTGAGCATCTGAAACGATTGCTTGTGGTACACCCACTCGCCCGAGTGTGAGGGATCATTGATCATGGAGTGTCTGGGACATATGGAGAGGGAGAGTTGGGGAGGGGACCCTCATTAAAATCAAGAATCTTAGTGGGGGGAGGGTAAAGCCTATCAATATTAAAGGCAAAAATTGGAAGTAGTCAAAACCTTCTTTGGAAACCTCTCTAATCTTTGAGAAACCCCAGCCCAACCCTCTTCCCATCCAGTGTTGCAGCAAATCACTGTTTCTATAGCTGAGCTCCAAATGCAGATGATGACTGGCATTTAGGGCCAAATGGTAGAAAAAAAATAAAATAAAAAAATCTCTGACCACTGGAGAGGCCTTTTCTGACTTCATGCTCACTGAGAGGTGTTGGTTAATTGAATAGAATGGTGGTAGAATTGCTTGCATATTTAAAGTGTTTATCCCACCCTTCTTCTTTCTCTTTTTCCTGAGATATATGCTCAAATTTGTGTAATTTCAAACTATTTAGGAAACTTGGAGCTAATAATTAGAAAATAACTTGAACAGTAATTTATTTTGTGGGTTTCTAGAAATTAAGACTAAAATAACAATATCAAAAAAACTGTCCAAAGCTGGACCGGACTGCTGCAGTGGCTAATGAGCTCTCTGCCAGTAAAAGCACATTGAGGAAGAGTGAGGCTCCCTGTCAACGTGTCGTCCAGAGATTGTCTCATTTGTCATTGTTGTTTGCTTGTTTGATTTTTAATCTAACCGAAACTGGCATAAGGTAGAAATAAACACAAAACAGAATTGACTCTTAGAATTCACAGAAAAGGAAAGTAAACTATGGCTCAGAGAATTAGCAGGAGCCAAGAGGGCTGGCCTAGTTTAGCAATACAACCACAAACTTCAGCAGGACAATACGGCTAAGACATGGCTACCGGTGCTGGCACCACTGAACACTCCTGTTGACCCCATCTAACCAAGAACCACACGTAGACCATACAGTAACTGGCAGAAGACAAGAGGCAGGAGGCACACATCTTCTGAGTGGGAGGACCATCTAGACACACTTAGGCTTTATACTGCAGCAATCAACTTACTAGAGGCAAGACAGTCCCTGCAAAAATGACTGCAAATATCCTTCAAAGTCAGGAATGTTATCGATTGCTGACTTGCTGAAGAGGGTGGGTCGTGAAACAAGATAATTTTGTAAAATGCCTTCCTTCTTTCAAAATGTGATGGGCTACCAAGTAGTTATAACCCAAGGGAAAATATTTTATTGTACGAGTATCCATGAATTTTACGGAGGAAGTTTTGTTATGCAATGGCAAAATCATCCTTGCTCTGGCTCTATTTTCATTGACTAGATTTATCTGGTTTTCACCTATTACATGAGTCCAGGATCTGCTATATTCTTGTTTCAGGTTATTTGTTTACAAATGACAGGAAATATCTCCAGGTAGTTCAAGCTAAGGGGAATGATTTATCCCAAGAAAGAGGTGGTAGGTAGAACCAAGGAGTGGATGTACCTAAGAATCAATGGAGAACACTTTCTGCCTTCTATGCCTTCTTTTTCCTCCTTGCTATATAGGTAGACTTTATCTAGGTGACAGACAGAAAAAGGTGCTTTTGAATTCTCAAGTTCACATCACAAATAGGACCAGAGTTGACCCAAGTGTGAGGTAGGTCTGTGAGATGGCCTGCTGTGGATACGCTTTTTCAACCATAATGTATTTTTGCAGCCTTCAGAAAAGGCAAAGTCACTGTGAGGAAGGAATTGGCTGACATTCAAGTACCACATCTAGTACTGAGCCCTCTCTAGGATACGCCAATTCAGTCTTGTCAATGTCACACATAACATCGATTTGCAGATACTGATGGTAACAAATGCATTTTCACAGTAATTGAAGAACCATTCTCTTGTCTCCTGCAAAACTTCCAATACATCCATGAAAGTCACATGAATTTTGTCTTGTGATGCATAACTGAGCTAACAAGAGGTACAGGGCTTCGTTTTACAACTTCTTGCTCAAATTGTTGTGTATTTGGGGATTCTCCCATTAGAAAGGAAAGAACATCCTGCCTCAAAAATAGAGTAAGTTTTGGTTAAGAAATGGAAAATCTAATGGGGCTACAAATCTCAATCATTCAGTTTAAATTATTATTTAAAGCACTGCTTTCGGGATTCCATTTAGATTAAAACAGTTTACAATGCAGCCCTGAAGCACTGCACTTTTGTTTTGTTGAATGTTGAACAGGACCAGCTGGCAGGGTTTCATAAAACTTTTAGTGACTGTTGGTAATCCAAAGACACGGCATCAGCTTAGTTCTGCTGCTATAGGTAACCAGGATGCTCCACTTACGAAACCCTACATTCTGGCCTGGGCCTGAATCTGCCAAGAGGAACCAGAGCCTGGAGCCAGGAATGGGCCAGAGGAGCCTTGCTCTGGGGCTGGAGATCAGCAAGACATGATTCTGAGGATGCCCTTTGCAGGCGCATGTTCTCTGCCACCTAATACCATTCCCCTACCAGAAACCTGACATTCACAGGGCATAATTCAAGGTCTGAACAGAAGCATTTCCAAAGCAGCAAACTAAACTGCATCATTGAGGAAAAGACTGATGAATGCTTATATATAATGTGGGCTAATATATTTTTTGTTAGTTTCAGAAAAATGCAAGAGCGTAAAAGCAAACTTTCCACTCTACGATGATAGAAATCCTCAGATTGGACGGCATGAAGTGGTTCAGAAAATGAGCCCAACCTCACTAGGCCCAATCAATAGACTCAACATAATGGAGTTTCTGAGAACAGTGGCTTCTCTTGGGTAAGACCCCAGCTCTGTCCTTATGCCTTGCCTACTGCAGGTTTCTTAACTTCCTTAAACCCCAGTTCCTATATAAGTAGCAGAAATGTCACGGTAATTCCTAATTTCAGAGTTCCCAGAAGACTCTATGGATTGAGCTCTACCATGAAAGTACATATAGACGACTGGCTTAACAGATGTGTGAGACACTCTTTTCACTGTAAAATTACTCCATATTCAGTAGTAAGACACCCAATGTCTCTACCTCTCACCAAGAAGCCTTTAGCCAGGAGTCCCTTCTGATGGCAGCCTGTGTGAAGAGGCCACACCAAGCCCCAGGAGGGTTGAAGTACCCCCATGCCATGATTTGCATCAACTCCCATCAATTCCCAGTAGTTTATATGCTGCTGTGAGGTGAGGGCTGACCCTGTTCTGTCCAGTTTAATCCTAAAGTGAAATTAAACACCTTCATTACATTACACCATGACACATATCACTATATATATTGATAGCACCCCATATTTAAACCCAATTCTGCAACATGGAATAGAAAAACAAACAAATAACCTACATCTTCCCGTCTTCCTGCAATAAGAATATTGCGCTGGAGGTCCTCAAGTCTACTCTTAGGTTTAGTGATTTTCCAGGAGGCATCACAGGACTTGGCATATAAGTTTTACTGCCAGCCATGATTTATTATGGATACAAGCAAAATCAGCAAAAGGTAAAGGCCCATGTGGTGAAGTCCAGAGAAAACCAGGCTACAATTTCAAAGCATCTTCTCTCCTGGTAGTAGAGTATGCACTCTTAATTCCTCCCCCCTCAAATTGTGACTACAAGACACTCAAGACACTCTTAATTTCCCCAGCCTCAAATCATGACTACATGCTTGAAAAATTACCTACCCTTATTCCATTGGAAATTCAATATCTAGGGCTTTTATTGGAAGCCAGTTATGTAGGAACCCTCTGCCCAGAATGTAACAAAATTCCAGACTCCTAGAAGGAAAACAGGAATTCAGCAAGTGAAGCATAAAATTTTCCCTGACCTCTTCATGGACAGGAACTGGAGTCCGAGTGCTGGAGATAGCTGGCCACTTTGGTGACAGCAGGGGCAAACTCCACTCACTCAAGCCCATTGTTCTCAACCCCTATGGGAGGGAGCATAAAGTGAGCGGGCACAGGAGCTGAGGTGAGTGCTTCTGGGCACTGGCAGGAACAAAACTCCATGCAGGCCCTGAAGCAGTATGTAAGGGGATACCCACCACCCTTGAAGTCTCAGAGGGTATGTGTTACAGGGCGTGTGTACAGCTTTGCTGTAGACAGATGGCTGAAGTGTTAAATAGCTCAGTGGGCCCTCTGTCTTTTCACATGAAATGTTTGCTCTCCACCAGCAAGGGCAGAGGGTCAGTGTGACAGCCTTTAGCATCCACACAAGCTCTGAATAAGAGCACCGAAGCTCTTATTCAGTGTCCAGGAAAAATTGGGTTGTGTGAACAAACTGAAGGGTGGTGAATGGGGAGGATTTTATTGCTGATGAAGGTGGCTCTCAGGAAGGAGAGCTGGAAAGGGGATGGAGTGGGAAAGTGTTCTTCCCTCAGACTCCTATCAGCAGCAACACTGTCAAGCAATCCGTCTGAAGTCAAGCTGCCTCTCTCCAGCATCAAATTGTAGTCTCTGGCATCCAGCTGTTTCTCCTCTTCTCCTCTGCTCTCTGCAGGTGGAGCCTGGGGTTTATATGGCACAGGTTGGGGTGGGGGGTATGAGTGGTTTTGGAAAAGGCAGCATTCGAGTGGGAAAACACGAATGCATGTTCTCACTATGGGCCACAGTTAAAGGCTTAAGTATGGGGCCCCTTGCCAGAAACTGGCGCTTTTCTGCCCGGAATTTCCCTGCCTCATGTCTCTATCACAAGGACCACGTTGTTTAGGCACAGTGAGCCCCTTGTATCAGTTTTGAGAATGTGAGTATCTACCCAAAATCCAGGTTACCAGATGCTAGCCAACGGGGAAGCATCTCGAGCAGCTGTTTCTAAGGATAGTGTAATTGCCCAACAGGTTCACCTTGCCCGCTGCCTAGACAGAGCTGATTTATCAAAACGGGAAATGCAATAGAGAAAGAGTAATTCACACAGACCTGGATGTGTGGGAGACTGGAGTTTTATTGTTATTAAAATCAGTCACCCTGAGCATTCTTGGATGAGAGGTGTTTTTGTTTGTTTGTTTGCTTGTTTTGTTTTTGAGATGGAGTCTTACTCATTCACCCAGGCTGGAGTGCAGTGGCTCCATCTCGGCTCACTGCAACCTCCACCTCCAGGGTTCAAGCAATTCTCCTGCCTCAGCCTCCCAGTAGCTGGGACTACAGGCGCATGCCATCATGCCCAGCTAAGTTTTGTATTTTTCATAGAGACAGGGTTTCACCATATGATCTCAAACTCCTGACCTTGTGACCTGCTCACCTCAGCCTCCCAAAGTGCTGAGATTACATGCATGAGCTACCGCACCCATCCTGGATCAGAGTTTTTAAGGATGATATTGTGGGTGGGAGGGAGCCAGTGAGTTGGGAGTGCTGATTGGTTTGGTCAGAGATGAAATCATAGAGAGCGGAAGCTGTCCTCTTGTGCTGAGTCAATCCCTGGGTGGGGGCCACAAGATCAGATGAGCCAGTTTATTGACCTGGGTGGTGCCAGCTGATCCATCATGTTCAGGGTCTGCAAAATATCTCAAGCAGTGGTCTTAGTTTTACAATAGTGTTGTTATCCCCAAAAGCAGTTCAGGGAGGGTCAGAATCTTGTAGCCTCTAGCTGCATGACTTTTAAACCGTAACTTCTCATCTTTTGGCAAACTTGTTAGTCCTAAAAAGGCAGTCTAGTCTCCAGGTAAGAAGGGGTTTGTTTTTGGAAAAGCCTGTTATTGTCTTTGTTTTAAACTATAAACTAAGTTCCTCCCAAAGTTAGTTCAGCCTGTACCCAGGAATGAACAAGGACAGCTTGGAGGTTAGAATCACGATGGAATTGGTTAGGTCCAATTTCTTTCACTGTCTCAATTGTAATTTTGCAATGGCAGTTTTAATAGCAGTCTTGGGCCTGCTATGCCTACTCTTTCCTCACAGATTAGCACATAATTTTGAGTGGCAAGTGTGGGAGTTTTTAATATGGAAGCAGGACACATGAGAAAATTGATGGCCATCACCTGGGTCATTCTTTTTTTTTTTTTTTATGTGATTGGTGGAACATGGCAAGCCTTTTGAGACTAGCTCGGGAAGCTTCCCAGGTGTGGCAGAGTTTGTGAGACTCTCTTCCCTGGAAGATACAGAGTCCTTCGCAGAATTGTCCTTAAAAGCTCAAATTAGAACCCCTTCCTTCCTCACTTCTGACAATTCTCCTTGATATTCACCAATAACTCTCTTTTTAATTAATATTGACTGAAACTTTTGAATGAATAACTCTTGTTTTCTGCACCGAGAATTATATTAAATATTATAGCCCCATTGCTTTGAAATAAAACAAAATAAAAGCATCAAATCACAAAAAATAAATCTCAAGGAACTGCAAAATAAAGAGATTGCACACATGTAGATATAAAAAATGTATTTTACCACTTTTATTTTAACATTGTGGGATTTTATTTTTTTAAAAAAACTTTGATACCTGGCTTCTCTTGAAAAACCAGACTGTTTGGAAACTTTAAGGAATAAAGCAGAGTTTGACAATTTGTGAGACATGTTCATTAATCACGGATTATTAATTAACTAAGATAATTAATTGATTATTGAATGCTTATTATTCCCAGACCCTGGTCTAGGAGCAGTGGCTAAAGTAAAGCTAACAAAAGGGATGAACGCTCCATATTCTGATCAGTGTGTTCACGTACTGGAGATTTCATCAGATAAAATAAGAAAAGCTACACAGGAGCTTATTCTAAGCAGGAATATATGGAATTACAAGTGTCCTATATATGGAATTCTATACTTGTTTTATATATATGTGTGTGTGTGTGTGTGTATATGTATGTGCTCTTTAATCCTTACAAAAATCCTCAAAGGTGGACACTATTTTAGTTCTTTCTTGTTGCAGAGGAAAATGAAGCATATTGTTTAGGAAGCTTACCCCAAATCACATAGTGAATACGGGATGGAAGTGTGATTCCAACTCAAGCAGTCCACTTCTGGAGCCAGAGTCTGCATGCCTGCATCTCCCTGCCCTCCACACTTGTACCCACAGACGCTCAAACCCAAGTATGCGTCAGAAACTCAGCAGGTGGTGGGAGGTTAAAACACCCAGAGGCCTGGTCCTGAGGTTCTAAATCAGTAGGTCTGCTGCGCAGCTGGTGACTGCCAGCAAGTGACTTCAGTGATCCTGATGAACAGGTGGGTTTGGGAAACCCTGCTGTATCCCATGTCCCTCGGCCCCTCCTTTTAACTGCAGAGCAGCAATATTTCTGCATATCCACTCCCAAAGTATTTTAGAGCATTCTTCCTGATAGCACATACTGGGGATCCCCTGAGCAAACTTTGTGTCACTAAAAGGAATATTCTTGCTTATTTCAGGTGAGAAACCTTATACTCTATGACACTTTGTGTATCTTTGAAGTGAACCATGAACAGACTTACACAGTAGCTCTGAGGACAGATTCCTCCTGGTCACGTTTTGCCACCTAATGCAGAAGTGAGTTTCACCTCATACCTTCTAGGGGACAATGCATAGAACACGTCTCAACTAGGGATGTCGGAGTTGCATGCACAGGTTCATGACCCACCCGAGGCTGGATAGGTAACATCCGATACTGAGTGTTCTTTTTAGTGGATGTTTGTCTTTAAAAGCATAGGATGGACCCATGTGGAATTTCTTAGACAGTGGGCTTGCTCCTGTCCTTTGGGAAGTTTCTGGGGTTCAGAAGTCTTTACTTTGTGAGACACCAGGTTATGCAGAGTTCCTGCATCATTCTGGGGCCTTCCTGCTATTCAAAAAGATGTGCTCTGAAGTGAGGAAGGCCTTTGACACAAACGGAAATGACCCTTCTGGAGCTTCTGGTTCACACAGATACTTAATTCTTGGGGAAATTTTGTCTGTAAAGGTGACCTTATTTGATGTAAATAATTTTAAGATTTAAGATTTTTTTTTTCGAGACAGACTCTCACTCTGTCACCCAGGCTGGAGTGCAGTAGTATGATCTTAGCTCACTTCAACTCTGAGTTGAAGCTATTCTTCTGCCTCAGCTTCCCCCATAGCTGAGAATATAGGAGGAAACCATCACAACTGCCTAATTTTTGTATTTTTAATAGAGACAAGCTTTTACCATGTTGGCCAAGCTGGTCTCCAACTCCTGACCTCAGGTGATCCACCCACTTGGCCTCCCAAAGTGCTGGGAGCCACTGCACCTGGCCAAGATTTTCAAACTCACTGGGGTCATGAAGTTTGGCATTTAGCATGATCACCCAGCAAAAGAATTGAATCTCAATCTTGTATATTTATATCAAACTGTTCACAGTCTCAAAACCATTTTGTATGCATTATTTCATTTGCTAGAACTTTAAGGGAAGCCTCTTTATTTCTAAAAATCACCCCTAATTGTAAAACAGCACTATCATAATTTTTTGATTATTATTTATACTGCTCTCCCTATTCCATTATCTGATTGGAACCTGGGGAGGTAAGCAGAGGAAGTTTAATTACCTCCATTTGAAAATGAGATCAGTGAGGCTCTAAGAGGTTGGAGCTTGCTCAGGTCATAGAGGACAGCAAGGAATGAACCTGATTCCTGTCCCTTAGTCAGTGGCACCCCTGTACCACCTTCCTGAACACTCCCAACCCCCACCTGCATGGACATGACCAAGGATTGATTTTATTTTCTGTTTCTTTCCTCTCACCAGCTGACAAAACATTTCCCTGTGACGGATATTGCAGGAGAGAAGAGGCAGGAGGAACATAATGTGTTCTTCTGAAAAGAAAAAAAAAGAAAAGACCATGGGATTTAGGGTTTTAAGTTCAAATCCTCACTCCTTCACATACAACATTGGGTGCGCCGTTGAATCTCTCTGAGCGTGACTCCTCTCTCGTGCTAACCAGTCATGATGGTCACGTCCAAGGCATTGTTGGCGGGGCCCTGAATGCAATTAGAGATAAATGCCACAATTTCAAACACACCCCACAACTTCACAAACAATGAAATATAAATTACAAAGTATACTGAATAGGCATCTATAAGGCATAACCCCACAAATGGCCAAAGGATACATTTTTAAAAGTTCAAATTCAGCAGTAATTGAGTTAAATGAAAGCAATAACTAGACATTGCCCAGGTGTGGTGGTGCACACCTGCAATTCCAGCAGTTTGGGAGGCTGAGGTAGGTGGATTGCTTGAGCCCAGGTGTTTGAGACCAGCCTAGAGAAAAATGACGAAACCCCATTGCGACAAAAAATACCAAAAAAATTAGCCAGGCATGGTGGCACACACCTATAGTCCCACCTACTCGGGTGGCTGAGCCCAGCAGTTCAAGGCTGCAGTGAGCCATGATTGTGCTATCAGACTTCAGCCTGGATGACATAATGAGACCCTATCTCAACAAACAAGCTAGCAAATAAACAACTAGATATCAACATATGCTAACCAGATTGCCAATGATGTTGCAAAATGTGAAAGTGTATTTCAAATCTTCCTATTGGAAATGCAAATTTCAGGGATGAGTTTTGAAATTTTGTGTACTTACAACAGAGCTTGGCTTTTAACCAAATAATTTTGTGTTTTTAGAATTATGTTTTAAAACGTAAAGATACGTGTAAACTTGCGTGGAAAGGTTATTTGCAGTGCTTCCTTATAACCACAACAATAAAAACTTTGAAACACCATAAAGGCCAGAAGAGAAGATTAACCAAATATCTGATGGCTACATGAGCGAGGAAAGTTCCTCTAATTAGAATCATATCCGCATCGTCCAGCTGAATCACCTACTTTACAAAGCCTTCCCAGAAGTTCCGTAAGACAAGTTGCCTTCTAGATCCTTCTCTAGATCTCTGCCGCATGTCTAAACACATCTGTAAAACAGGCTGGGAAGTAGAGTTTATTCCCTGAACATATCTGCCTTCTCAAAAATACCTTTAATTTCCCATTCAAAGGCAGAACAGGAAAATGAGGATGTGTCAACAGCTCGTTGCTGTGTTAAGTTTTTGGGGAGCTATGTTTAAATCAATCATTTTGTTAATCAACTTATGTTTTACAGAAACCCAGAAAGGTTTTCTGGATAAAAATCTTTGGCCAAATATCTCTTAATTCAAAATTTTACAAAGTGAGTTTTGAAATCCACAGATGCATTTCGCGTAGCCCAGTATTTCTATGAGGATTTTAAATCCATGTGTCCACCACCACCACCACCACCACACACACACACACACACACACACACATTTAAAGTAACATAAGCACATATTGGATCACCTAGTTTATCTTTGTGCAGGCTCTTCTAGTGCCCACTGATATCTATACTTCCGTCCTCTTGAGTACGTGGCCAGATCACACTTCCTCCACACTCACTGAAACCCCATAACGAGTTCTCACCAGTGAAATGTAAGCAGAGATGATGGGTGACACCTCTGGGCTGGAGCAATTAGGTCAGGCCTGCCTTCTTCACACTCTCTCTGCCACACTTATTGTCTGATCATAGAAGGATGAGTCCTGAGAACCGCTAGACCCACAAAATGCAAAGAAAGAGCCAGGAGCCCTGAATGACTCTATGGAGCAGCAGCCCTCAGTGCCCTGCCCTGGACAGTGAAGTGCTGAGACTTTTATTGGGTTATGCTCCTGAGAGAATACAAACCCATGAGCCCAAGCACTGACATGTGATTTCAGTACCCAAATTGGCATTTTTATTTAGGATTCACCTGGTGTCAATATTATTTTGAAGCAGAGGTTGTACTCATGAAGTATGTCTAGATGCAGCAAGTAGGCCCTCTAGATAACAAAATGGTAAAAAGAATCTCGAATTAGTTGCCAATAATTAAAAATTCAGAAATTTCGCATGAAGCGTAAATGTCCAGTCTCTTCTTGTGGCTGGAAGAATTTTATTCTCTATGCCCTTTGCCCTCCATGTCTCACCTTTGAAGATGTCACCTTACATGGCAAGAACGACTTTGCAGATATAATTAGGGTTACTAATTAGGTGACCCTGAAATACGGAGATAACCTTGGCTTATCCAGGTGGGTCCAATGTAATCATAAAGTCCTTAAAAGCAGGGCTTTTTCCTGGCTGAGGGAGGATGAGGAAGTCAGAGACATCTGAAGCATAAGAAGGATAAAATGTGTCCTTGCTGGTTTGAAGATGCAGGGGTCACATGGAAAACATGAGAAGAACATTAAATTTGCCAACATCCTGAATAAGCTGGGAAGAAGATTCTTCCCCAGGGCCTTCAGTAAGGAGTGCCACCCTGCCAATACCTTGATTTCTGCCTTACCAGACCCTAGAGGGAGAACCCAGCCTGGCAGGGCTGTTAACCCGGTGAAACTGAGATAATGAAATGAGCACTTTGACCAATTACATATATGGCGATTGCTCATACAGGAATGGAAAGCTGACACACTTCTGGGTACAACAGGGCCCAGGTGTCTACCTGAAAGTGTTGAGTGGAGTCAAGTGTACGTACTCACTTAAGGTGAGTCAGAGGTTGTCAGATTACCCCTTCCCCCGGACAGCCTCATCATTTCTGCTACCTGCCTGCTGTTTGAGCTCGGAACCACTGCCCCAATATGACAAGAAGTACCTATCCATTCAGTGTTTCTAAACTAGCCACCTGTGAAATGACTGTGAGTCCCTTTTTTTTCTCAACTTATGAAAGAGGTCAAAGCATTTCTACAGTTTGCAAAATTGGCCTTTATTCTCCTCTTTTCCATTCCTGTATATCTTCACAATGACTCTTTCAAAAGCCTAAGGTGACTAATTATATATATTTTCAATTTTCTGAAAGAAATTTTGCTTTGATAAAGACCCAGAATCCTTCATTTCATTTTGTTCTGTGTGTTCATAAAGAACCAAAATTTGGGAATCAGTGACGAAAGAGAAGGTTGTCATGCTGGAATTATAAGTATCTTCCCCCTGGATCCCATATGCAACCTCCACCAAGGGTCTCTTGGTGCATAAAATGAAATTCACTTTTAATTATCTTCAGAAAAAGTTTTCCTGGTGTATCAGTTTAAAACAATCGTGCTTCTCAAAGTCCACTGATTCAAATAATTCACAATCCAACTAAAATAATTTCTGAAATAATGAGATTTTTAAAGGGGGAGATATAGTTGCAAAGAACTCACGGGACAGTGTGATCTGGCTCACAGACCGTGCGTTTTATTTTACAGGTAGCATCTCTTGTGGCAGAACATGTTTCTAAGGTGATTGTCACCATTAGCTTATATCCTTTGTGTTACTTATGTTGAAGTTCAATTAAAACCTAAACATCACTCCTGAAATCCCTTTCTTTCTTTGTTCCTTTCTTCCCTTCCATCTTTCTTTCCTTTCTTTAGCAATTTTATTCCAATAACTCTTCATGTTTCAGAGATTAAGGTAAATACATACATGGTCCTGAATTCATGAAATTAATCAAGTAACTCTCTCTCTTTAGCAAGTGACAAAGAACAAAACACAAAAAAAGCAATTGCATCTGGCTTAAACAAAGTGAAACGTGTTTAGCTCATGTACAGAGACAAGTATTGAAGTTTGGCCTGCAGGCATAGCTGTATTCAAGGGCTCATCAGATGGCGTTACTCCTGCTGTGTGTCCCAGGTTTCCCTCTGCTGTGTTGGCTCCATTGCCAGACAGGGGTTTCTTTCATAGCGGCAAAGTGGGCTTCTGCAAATCCAGGCTCATCTCTCCCTAGGTCTATGTCTGGTCAAACAAAAAGCCTCTTTTCAGTAGCATCCATCAAATTCTGGGTTCACTTTCATTGCATCATGGATCAGGACTGCCAGGCTCGGTCCTTCTTGGATCTTTGGTTCATAGTGTCTGTCCGTAGACTGGGTATTATCATTAGTTGCAAATCATCTGCGATGATGGGATATTAATTCGTAATTATATATGATCCGTGGGTCATTTAGCAAGAGGGTATAGGAAGGTAATAAAAAACTGAAACTGAACTTCAGAACTAGATTCTGACAACTGGGTGGCCAATGTCAGCTTTTCCAAATGCGTAACTGGTAGTGTTTGAGTTTTACAGTAAGTGGTTGGTGAAATAAGACACTCAGGGAGCCTCCACCTGAGACTTTGTAAGAACTAGCAGGGCCTCACCTGGCACAGTCAGAATGTTACTATTTCCGATTCTAAATGGAATGGAAAAGTCAAATTGCTGCTCAACAAATACCTTCCGACTTGCCCTCTCCTGAGATAGGTACGCTGTGTCACTACAAGAAACTGCAAACGCTTCCAGGTTTGTATGTCAGAGGGCTCAGCAGTCCCAAGCCACCAAGGCCACCCTCTATGGGATTGCCACGGTCACGTGTTTATCCCTGAGCTAATGATGGGGGCTGCTGAGAACCCCCAAGGAGATTCTGTGCTCTCGTTTGCTATCCTTGAGTCACACAGTTTGCCCTAGATTCGGAGTGGCATCTCACCCGAAACACCAACTGGAATGCGGGCTATTTCCCTAAACAGACTCAGGAAGCCACGATTTAAAGGAGGAGGAATGGACATCAGGTATTCAAAACATCACTACAGCAAATGAATTGTACTCGCAACATTGCAGATATTATAGTGCAGGTGTGAATTTCCTTTAGGACTGGGTATGGAGAAGTTCGTACTCAAAAGTGACTTTGGTAGAGTGTCAGAGAGGCCTCCCAGAGGAGGCCAGGTTGAGAGACATCCCCATGGACACATCTCCAGGGCTGAGATGTGACTCAGAGTGACCAACTATATGTGGGGTGAAGACTGTGAGAAGGACCTCTCTTCAAGTGAGTTTGCAATGAGTTGCAAATCACAGCAGCTCAGGGATTCTTTTACAACCAAGATGTTTATTATTTCCAAAGAAATGTAGAGGAAGGGAATTTCCAGGAACTGTTCAGAGGATCAATGATGCCACTGAATAAACACATGGTCTTTGCATCTTTTCATCTCACGTTGCTCCTCCTGGCCTAATTTTTAGCTTAGTCTCCTCATGGTCTCAGGAAGGCTGCTGCAGCTCCAGGCAATGCTTTCTCACCCAACCAGGTCAGAAACAGGAGGGAGGAGGATGAGGAGAAATGTTCTTTTAGAGCGCCTCTTTTTTTCCTGGGGAAAAATGTCTCAGAATCATCCTTGCAGTTGTCTCCTTGCCTTTCCTTGGCTAGGACTGTGTCACATGCTCATTTTCAGCTATAGAAGGGGATGGAATCATGCATATCTGACATTTAGAGCTTCAGTACAAGAGGAGGGCAGTGCTTATGAGGAAGCTATGAGGGTAGCTTATGCCACAGCAATTCAGGGAAGAGAGGAAAACGAACGTGTCCGGGTAAGTCTGCTGTTTTTACCTCTTTGGCATTTTATTTTCTTCCTGGCTTTGTTTTAGACCAACATAATGCAATTAAGAATGTACAGCTAAAGGAGAAGTTATTATTAGTCCAAATAATTTCAACAAATATTCATCAAGCACTAGTGATGCTTTATTGTAGGGAGAGGTAGGTGTTTGGAATAAGCCTGGAGTTGAGGAAAGAACCAGCTTGTTTGTTGAATGTTGCGGAGTGTGATTCGGATGGAGCCTGTGATACTGGTCTGGGAGAATCAAGAGGTGTGACTGGGAAGGCATGTTGGGGACATATTAGGAAGGGTCCTCCTGGTTTCCAGGCTGTGGGGCTTGCATGTAAGTTTCCATTGCACAGGGAGTAAGGACGTGACATGACTGGGACATCACTTAAACAGGTCCCCTGGTCCTGTGTGCTGGATTTGCTTCTGGTGATTGTGTAGGAGATACAGCTTTCCTTGAATGTGCATGTGTATATATGTGTCTGTCTCTGTATAGTGCATGTGTGTGTCTATGTGTGTTATATGTGTGTGTTCTGGAGTCAGGGCACATTGGCCTTTAAACCCAGATTAATCATGAACATGTCTGGGTCCGACATCCTATTGTGATTCATGCACTCTCCTGCTACCCAGCCGAGCTGCCCATTCACTGCTTTTTGTCTCAGTATATATTTATGTTTAGGTGCTAAGGCTCTGTTCAAATCCTAATGCTCATATCTTTCCAATGCTTCTCTCTCTCTCTCTATCTCACACACACACACACATACACACATACAATGAAGGAAAATTAGCTCTTATTAATATTTAAAGCTTATCATGTTTTTTTAAATGTTCCCAAACTAATATCAGTTTAACAGTCATAATTAGCCTTTTATTGAAAACCAATAATCTTTCTTATTTTCCCATCTATTATCACTTTATCTAATCCCAGGTTATAAAATGTCACAGCCAAATAAATGCAAGGGAGGAATGAAAATAATCCACATGTCCCCAGTTTATGAAATCATACCTGAGTCTAGGTACATATATATTTTTTAGAAGTGTCTTCATTTTGTGGAATTTTGTTATTTTGTAATGGTTTTTAATTAAATACAAACCTAAATATAATTTTATATTTTATCATTCTCAGTATCTTCGGGTGTGTAAATTTACATTGAAGGAAATAATGTCTTTCTCTTTTTATTTTCAGTATTTTATTTTTTATTAACATAATTTTACATACTCATGGGGTACATATTTTGATATGTACAATGTATGGTGATCAGATAAGGGTAATTAGCTTGTCCATCATCTCAAACATTTTTTTGATTACACTTTAAGTTCTGGCGTACATGTGCAGATCGTGCAGGTTTGTTACATAGGTATCACGTGCCATGATGATGGTTTGCTGCATCCATCGCCCCGTCATCTACATTAGGTATTTCTCCTAATGCTATCCTTCCCCAATCCCCCTGCCCCCTGCTCTTCCTCCCCTTGCCTCCCACCACTCAGGCCCCAGTATGTGATGCTCCCCTCCCTGTGTCTGTATGTTCTCATTGTTCAACACCCACTTATGAGTGAGAACATGCAGTGTTTGGTTTTCTGTTCTTGTGTCAGTTTGCTGAGAATGATGGTTTCCAGCTTCATCCATGTTCCTGCAAAGCACATGAACTCATCCTTTTTTATGGTTGCATAGTATTCCAGGGTGTATATGTGCCACATTTTCTTTATCTAGTCTATCATTGATTGGCATTTGGGTTGGTTCCAAGTCTTTGCTGTTGTGAACAGTGCTGTAATAAACATACGTATGCATGTGTCTTTATAGTAGAATGTTTTATAATCCTTTGAAATAACGGAACTCCCTGGGGAGAGAAGGACTAGTAAGGGGGCTGACGTGTCTGAGAAACATTGCTCAGCCACAGGACGGGGAGCCTCTGTGTCAGGGAGGCCTGAAGGACAGCAATGACTTAGGGTCTCTTATAGTGCCAAGCTTTCTTAGGTCTACTGTTGGCAGTTACTGAGTGCAGTTTTGTGGGCTGTGCAGGGCAGGACCTCTCCAAATGGCTAAACAGATACCTATTTGTTCTATATTTCAAGCAATTGGATGTGGGAGGATTTGAGTTTGGTGCTGCTGGGTGCTGGGCTCATGGTCCCATCCTCCTGTGGACAACATGGGGACTAACATGCGGGGGCCGTCCTTGTTCATTTGAACGGCATGTTACGAGGTCCAAACCATAGTCTCCACAGGCTTCACGGGTTTAGTGCTTGGTGATCCTGGGCCTGGGAATGTTTTAGATAACAACTTGACTCTTGTCTTTGTGACTTAAAATAAACATAAAACTTGGCATTCTCTGTGAGTGCATTCTTTTTTTTTCTTTCTTTCTTTTTTTTTTTTTTTAAGATGAAGTCTCACGCTGTCACCAGGCTGGAGTGCAGTGGCACAATCTCAACTCACTGCAACCTCCACCTCCCAGGTTCAAGCAATTCTCCTGCCTCAGCCTCTGGCTAATTTTTGTATTATTAGTAGATACAGGGTTTCACCATGTTGGCCAGGATGGTCTTGATCTCTTGACCTTGTGATCCGCCCACCTCGGCCTCCTACAGTGATGGGATTACACACGTGAGCCAGCGTGCCTGACCTGGTGCATTCTTTAGGATAAGGCCTGGCGGTGAATAAACCCAAATGCATTCTTGGAACCAAATGGTTTGTTGGAGGGCAGAGGGGAGGGTGGGCCTAGGAATTAGGTGATGCAAGGCCGGGAGGGTTCCTGTTACACTAGATTATTAGGCAGAGAATTAGTGGTAATCTCATCTAGGGAGGGGTTATGCCTTCTAAACCTCTCCTCTGGGAGTCAGACCTGCCTCCTCACTTCCAGATGTACCTGGTGCCATTTCTTTCTGAGCCTTTGGAGGTGGCATGGGCTAAATTAAATTTCTTCTCAGATTGCCTCGATTTTGACATATGATTTAGCTTCCAAAATGTATATCTTTCCTATATCTTCTTCTAATCCCTCTGTTCTGACACATGTGGATCCAAAGGAAAAATAAAATTTATGTACTTTTCCTGACTTTTAGGGGCATTTTTGGAGGAAGTGAAAAAATCCTGAGTCACTCTTTCTTCACATTTTCATCTGAATAATTTTATTATGTAAGTGACTTTAAAATAGTGTGTGCCATGTAAGTGTCTAAATAACAATTAATCCGGTTTGCTGGTATTTTCAGACTCTCTTTTCATCATGTCAAAATCTTTAAATTTTGCTGCCACATAATCAGAAAAAAAGGTCAACTTTGTGGGTCTCTGTGACAATAAACATTTTCAAGCTCTTTCTCTCTCTTTAATCTAATAAAACCACAATTTTAGTGAAAGCTGTGGTTTATATGGAGACAGAAAAAGGACTGGAGGTAAGGAGGGCAGTGAGAGAAAGAACAAACAAAATAAACTCCAAGTGCTTATTAATTTCTGCCTACACTACGTTTTATTTTTAGATGGAGTTTCGCCCTTGTTGCCCAGGCTGGAGTGCAATGGTGCAATCTCGCCTCACAGCACCCTCTGCCTCCCAGGTTCAAGGGATTCTCCTGCCTCAGCCTCCTGAGTAGCTGGGATTACAGGTATGCGCCACTAAGCCAGTCTAATGTTGTATTTTTAGTAGAGATGGGGTTTCACCATGTAGGGCAGGTTGGTCTCGAACTCCCGATGTCAGGTGATCTGCCCTCCTCAGCCTCCCAAAGTGCTGAGATCACAGGCGTGAGCCACTACACCCGGCCGATTTCTGCCTACACTTTCTAGGTACGGGTCCCCTGTACTCTTTGGTCTGCTGAAGGAATGAGCAAATCCACCTCAGACAGGGCACTCAACAGCCTTTGCTCCCTGGAGGCTAAACGACAAAGCAGAGTCACCACACGTGCTGTGTAGTTTTCTGCCTAAAGCCAAGTTTGCTGGATGAGTTTCTGCGACAAATAATTATAATTGATCCCAAGGTCTTAACTTGCTAACAGCACACAGTGATTAATGACTTCATGTTAAATAACAAATACTTGCATTGTCTATAGAGAGTCCTCTTAACAGGGAAATACGGTCACATAACAGGTAGCTATGGACTGTAATGGATGTGTTCAATTATTTACCTGTAATAACAATTTCACTATATACATGCACATGAAAACCTCTTATTGTTCCTCATAAATAAATAAATGTGTGACTTGTCCAAAGAAGCTTCATCTTCTCTTGACAACTCAAATGATTATTTATCTTTGCATCTTTTCTTTTATTTATTATTTTATTGCTGTATTTGCTGTCACTTAATTCATCAAAAATTATACCCTGAAAAGGTGAAAAACATACTACTGCAAGATGGTTGATTTTGTAAGATTTACAAATGTGACACAAAATTATTTTAATGTAAAGATTATAGGCTTTTAATTGACAAGATTAAAACATTATAGAAGAGGTATGTATTTCCCACTTCTTCTTCCCCTTCCCTCCCCTCTCCATCTCTCCTTTTCTCTCTTCCCATATGCTTTGGCATTTGGTTTCTTTTCTGGAGCAAGTAAAAGTACAGATATAGAAAAGGCCCAAGAAACAACAATCACTATTTTATAGAGTTAATCGACTCGTGTGTATTATAAACCACCCACCGTCTTTAACTTCTGTCTTGGTATTTGAATTTCTTAAAGTCACACATTGTTTCACATTGGAGCGAAACTTTATGCTTCGCCTACAACCATTATCTGAAATTTATTTTTCTAAGAGCCACCCTTTTCGTTCCCTGGAAAGTCAAGACTTTCACTAATTCTTGCAGAGATTGCTATCTACTTCCCTAAAAGAAAAAAAGAAAAGACTTAAGGAGAATGCTGGATCATAAAGAGAAGCTAATGAAATCTCACAAAAAGAAGGCCACTTGCCACCAATCTGAGGGCCAGGTAAATGTGAGACGAGCCATCCTCCAGAATGCAGTAAGGACCACAGTGAGCTGGGTGTTTGGGATGGCAATCATGAGGGTTTTATACACCCTCATACCAGGGTTGGTAAAATCTAGACCGATCCTGCACCTTGGGCTGAAATTTGTACACTTCATATGAATCTGTAGAGTATTTCAGAGACAAGTTTTAGCCCTGCTCACATTTCTGCTTTAGAGAAGCAGCAGTCAATGTTTCAGGAGTTGACATGGTGCTCTACATGCTGTAATGGTGGGGCCCCTGTCTGCCCTACAGCTATCTTACAATCTCAGAACTTTTTGTGGATGAAAAAAAGTGTTGTTTTTTTTTTCTCACTTCAGGCTGTAGGTTTGTTCTGAAGTTGCAATTCGTGGATTATTCTACTTTTAGAAATAAATCCAGTGAATTTGACATGTGTATGGAATCTGCCTGCCACAACTGTTTAAGTTTCCAATTCTTTTTCAGTTAGAAACCTGTACCTGGGAAAGAACCCTCCATCGTAGTTTGTTTTCCATGAGTTAAGTTGCTCTGAAATGCCATTAGATCTTTAGTGCCATCTGTACATTAGGGAAACTGCATGTCCGTCTGCCCTCCATGTGGACAGTTCACTTTTGCTTCCTCCAGGTCAGTATCTTTCAGAACATGGGACGCATGGACGGCTCTGATTTTCCAGCCTTTGTCTCCTACATCCTATTATCTTGACCTAGTGAGTCCATTTGGATTATTTCTCTCCAAAGCCACTGACCTAGTTGTATAGGAAAGTGAAAGTGTTCTAACAAAATGGTCATTGATACTGGATAGGATGCTGGAACACAGGTTTTCCTTTTACAATTTCTTTCTAAATTTTCTCATTTTGCATCAAAAAGAGAAAACGCTTATGAGACGATGATTAGAAAAGGATAGGAAGAGATTTGTTAAAGGACACACAATTACAGATAGAAAGAATTAAGTTATAGTGTTCTATTCCACTCTAGGATGACTACAGTTAACAACATTTTATATAGTTTCTGATAGGTAGAAGGAGGATGATGAACGTTCCCAACACAAAAATGATAAATGATGGACATGCTAATTACCAACACGAAGAAATGATAAATGATGGACATGCTAATTACCCTGATCTGATCACTGTATGTGTCAAAACATTACTCATCATACGTACCCCATAAATATGTATAATTATTTATCAATTAAAATACATTAAAATTTAAAAAGAAAACCTGGGTTCCAGCAATATTGAAATTAAATAATTCCATAGTGTAATAAAATGTATGCTTTTAAACCCCAAAACTTCATCACAACCAAGTCTGCCTGAAAGCAGTTCTCTTTCTACGGGCTAACCTCCAGGTGTGTGCTGGAGATCCACCCCACGTGCACTGACTATTTCTCTGCGACCAATGTGGACTGCAGTGACCATTACCAGAGTTACTGGTTTAAGCCAGCGTGTCCCCATGTTAAATGACCCAAAAGGGTAAACTCTTTAAAGTCTCCCTTTTGGTGTTATGGCGTTCCTGCCATCTACTGTGTGATGTTAATGCCTACTCTTTTTCCCCTGTATCAGGCTCCATACCTTCTCACTTGTTTCCTATGAACGGCTTTTACCTGGGAGACCATACAACTTTTAGACTGTAAGCTTCCTGAAGGAAGAGACCTTGTCCATCCCGCTTACCCAGAACCTCATTTGTACAGCGTCAGAGCATTTTTAATTGATTCATACCTATTTGTTGAATGAATAACCAAACTTATAGCAACTGCATGGTAAAGTAAGTGTCAATTGGTTGAAGAATTCTAAGAGATTTCCTTTGTTGAAAGTGCAGGGGCTTAAGGGATAAACTCAGTGGGTCTACGTGGGACTTAGGAAGCTTTAGAATTACCCCTTCAATGTTGCTATTGTCTGGAGGGATGCACTGTTGAACCCCATCAACTCTCCTACTTTGTCTCACAGTTCTATCTTCTTACTTCTCTTGGGAAATTTCTCTTTCTCTTCCTCCATCTATGCAACTCTCTATAGGACTTCATGCCAATATTCAGAAGATTCCCAAGTCACTATTTCACTTTTTTAATGTTTCATTTTGTGGTCAGACTTGGGAGAAACCCTTACAGAAATATAATCACCAGAGCTTCATGATTTTTTTTATTCGTTTGTTTTACAGAACTTCATGTTAGTAGCCATCCTCATATTTTAAAAAGTATTATATTGTCTTGTTGACAGCTAGTTAAATCTATTCAAATGTCCCCATATAACAGAACCCATGATTTTTTCTTTCTTGTAACTGAGTGAAAAATGTTGAAATTGACAAAAACACAAGAACCTGAGTTAAGACTTCATTGTTCATGTTTTCAGAAGGTCCATTTTCAGCACGAACATGTTTTTGTTAAGAACAAGGCCCTAGAGACAATGGGAAAGTTTCAGGCCTGAAAATTGGCGTTAAATTCAGCCAGTGTTACTTTGACACATTTAGCTGAAAGTCTGAGCTGGAAAAAAAAAATAGATGTTATTCCATTCCATTCAACAGGTGTGGATTTTGTAATAAACAAGACAGCCCTGGGAAATTTTCCTTATTTCTCCTTTCAGGTTAGAGTCATTTAACACTGAATCAGCAGGCTTTCCAGGATAATAAACCGAGTTCCCAATTACTCACTTTTAAAAAGTGTCTACACAGCTTCGTTTTCTGTCAAGATCAGCTGGTAATTTATTGTAAGCTGTTTATATCTCTCTGGGGAAACTCCTCTATGCATCTCCAGTAAATTCATTCTCAAGGAATGTTTGCTTTTTAGGAAATAGCCCCCATTTGGGGGTATGTCCTCTGTTTCTTAGACTCATTGCTCTACCTGGAGTTTAGTCATTCCGTCTTCTACCTGTTTGGTGAGATTTAACATATCAAGTGCAAACTTTTTTTAAAAAATGAAATATTTCCAGATTTTTTGTTCTAGTTTGCAGTTTATCTTTTGATTCGTTTCTTTTATAATTCAAGTACCATTTCATGGAAATTGAACTTTAATAAGGGCTGCTCATTGATATATTTACCTTTACCATGTTTTAGCTACTCTTTTACTATTGGAATTGCTTCATGCAATAAAATATTTTGTAAACCAGTGAAAAACGAGGCTTGAGAGATTTTGTTTATGCTAAAACAAATTTGATAGGTTATTCAAAAAATTTCTTTTAAAACCCTATCAAATTAGAGGAATATCACAACAGCACAGACATTTTTACATGATAACAATTTATAAGTATTCTTCACTCTGATTCTGAGTTCTTCCCAGGTATCTCTAGGCTCTTGGTCTGCCGTAAGCTGGAGATTGCAGCGGATGAATGGCAGGAGTGTAGCATGTGAGGAAGGTGCTGTGGCTCCTTAATCAGCAAGCAAAGAGGAAGCTTCAAGCCAGCTTAGTTTGGATTCCCTAAAAAGCAGAGCCTGAGACAATCACTCCGGGTTATACAGTTTAGTTGGGAGCTGACCCCAAAAATAGAATCAGGAGGGGAGTGGGGGAGACAGGGAGGTCAGGAAAAGCAAAGCCAAGAGGGCTGTGCACTGTTTGTTACCACGGTGAGCAACTGCTGGTCTCAGGCATGATGGGGAGCTTCAGAGGAGCTGCATGGAGCACTCCTCGGACATTCTCCCCTTAAGGATAGAAGTCTGGGACACTGGTCCATGGATTGTGTTTCCTCTTGGTTGACAGTTACCTCAAAAGTGTTGACTGCTTGTCATAGGCAGAATGGTCCTCTCTCCTCAAAGATGTCCACATCCTGGCACCTGCTGCACGTTACCTTACATGGCAAAAGGGATTCTACTTATGTGACCAATGTTAAGAAACTTGCTCACATCTGTAATCCCAGCACTTTGGGAGGCTGAGGAGGATGGATCACTTGGCGTCAGGAGTTTGAGACCACCTTGGCCAACATGGTGAAACCCCGTCTCCACTAAAAAATATATATACAAAAAATTAGCTGGGCATGGTGGTGGGCACCTGTAATCCCAGCTACTCTGGAGGCTGAGACAGGAGAAACGCTTGAACCCGACAGGTGGAGGTTGCAGTGAGCCAAGATTGTGCCACTGCACTCAGCCTGGGTAACAGAGCAAGATTCTGTATCCAAAATCAAACAAACAAAGAAACAACTTCAAATTGAGAGATTATCCTGGATTATCTGGGTGAGACAAATCTAATCGTATCAATCTCTAGAACTGGAGAAACTTTCTACCAGGTAGACAAAGCTGTGACTATGGATGTAGAATACAAGGAGATGCAGCATTATTCCCTTAGAAGAGAGAAGAAGGCAATCAGCCAGGGAATGCATTTACCTCTGGAAGCTGAAAAAGGTAAGGAAAACACGTCCTCTCTGGAGCCTCCAGGAAAGAACACAAACCTGATGACTCTTTGATTTTGGCTCCATGAGATCCACAGTGGGCCTCTATCCTACAGAACCTCTTCCTTCTCTTGAGGTGATGCTGACTTCAGGGGACAGCGGAAACACTGCAGGTGCATTCAGGGCTGGTTGATTGGGAAGGCAGGTGCCCTCTCTTTCTGCACAGGTGAGCCCACAGCACCTTTGGCCACTCAACAGCAGATTGGACAGAATTCTCCTCCATCCCACAGCAATGAATGGAGGACACCCCATGATATGGTTCGGCCCTATGTCCACACCCAAATCTCACTTTGAATTGTAACAATCTCCACTTGTCAAGGGCGGGATCAGATGGAGTTAATTGAATCTTGGGGTGGTTTCTGTCATGCTGTTCTCAAGACAGTGAGTGAGTTCTCACCAAATCCGATGGTTTTATAAGGGGCTTCTTCCTTTGCTGGGCACTCATTCTCTCTTCTGCAGCCCTGTGAAGAGGTACCTTCTGCCATGAAATTGTAAGTTCCCTGAGGCCTCCCCAATCATGCAGAATTATGAGTTAATTAAACCTCTTTTCTTTATAAATTACCCAGTCTTGGGTATTTTTTTCGTAGCACTGTGAGAATAGATTAATACACACCACTCCAAGGGGGTCATTAGGCACAGCTGCACAGTCTTTGGGGTTGTTAGACTCAGAGGTACCTGTGGACACTGGTCCAAAGACTCAGATGCCCCTTCTCAGAGTCCACTGCTTCCCATGATGTATTTATTCATTGATCCCTGTAATAGCACTCACTCAGAAACCAATATATTTTATAAACTCGATTTTCATTAGGAACAAACCCTTGCCTGTCTTGGAAATGCTGCCCATTTCAAATGAATAGACTATTGACCACTGCAGCTTTTGAAAGTAAATATTTAGCAAGGTTGAGGATGAGCGGTTTGGAAAATTGACTGCTGAGTGATGGTAATGCTGTTATACTTGTTTCAGTGAGAATATTATTTCCAAGGGCTGAATAATTAATTGGGAATTTATCCAATTGCTTCTGAACATGAAAAGGGATCTTAAAAGTGTAGTGCTGTTTGATTCAGATATTGCCACTTTAAACTATTTTCTGTCTAGTACCATGGAGCTTTAAGTTACTAAATAACAATGTTTCTCAACAGAAAATATCCTAGCTGTCAACATTTCATCTTCTAAAGAGAAGTGTTGGTTTTGGTGTCACACTTTTAACGAGGAAGAATTTATTGTCATCTCTGAGGCTTAAATAATTTGTTCTCCTTTGAGTTCACAAAACCGTCAAATATTTTTAAAGATATTTTTACATCCCTTGGAAGAAGTGAAAAGCTACACCTGGGGTGGCATATGAGGCCTTCCTCAGCATTGAGCACATACTTAAATATGCTACACACCATGCCATGCTCAATTAATAAACTCTTGTGTTGTAAAGAAAGGACTGATGTCTACATACCCGTATTTATTCCAAAGCCGTGCCAAAAATTTATAGTACCCAGAATTCCCAGAGCTTTCAATTTACTTAGCCAGACATCTGAAGTAAATTTCAGTTTTTGACAAGAAAAGTTATTCTAGGTCACATATCACCAACAATCATAAAATTCAAGCCAACATCTTTTTGCTGAAATAAGCAATGGGAATTCTCCTGTTACTCAAAACTGTATTGCTGTTTCTGTAAACATTGCTTTTGTTTCCCCTAAAGTAACTTTAAAAAGTTTCTGGCAATGCCCTGCTTTTGGAGAACACCTGTTTTTAGAGAAAAATGTCTGTGTGTTTGTGTGTGTGTGTGTGTGTGTGTGTTCAACAAACTGCCATTTTACAAAATCAAATACCTGTCACATTTGAAGGAAAGAGTAATTAAAAATTATGGATGATTTGCAAGAAGAGATACAAAATTGGCTCCTGGGCCTGTTTCCAAAGTTGGACTGAATTTACAACTAAATATTGATCAATGATTTGTGATACCTTGAATTTGTCAGCACAGCCTATGAGTAAGGATTAGTTAGGTGAAATAAAGTAATTTGTAATGAAATAGATTGTGTCCTTATGAAACATTAAAATGCATGAGATACGGTCATTGTAAGTCAAAATTTGAAATCTCCACTTTATGAATACTCTCATTTCAAATTGTAAACATGCCAAACCCCAAAGTTAAAAGGGCTGCTAAACATGGTTAGCACCAAACTCAGGATGGTATCTTAAAGCGAGAGAGAGACAAAGGGTATCCCAGAGGCTTCACCTGTATTTGTAAGATTTTATTCCTGAAGTCACCCTGGCATACATGGGTGTTGCTACGTTATTCTTGCATTTCTAATAAAATATGATAAGGGGCCAAGTTTATGGTTCAACAAAGCACTACTGAGGTTAAGAACCCTCGTTTTTCAAAGTGAAGTGCTAAACTAACTTTGTAAAGATGGTGACTACAAATCTTGAGCCCACAAGAAGAGTGAAGTTCCAGGAGGCTAAGCAGCATATGGGGATTTCTTTGGAGAAAGATGTCAAAATGTTATAACCCCCATTCCTACCTGAGCTAGCCAGGGGGGCCCTTTTCGTTTGCCTTAAGCTTGGAGTGAGATGGATTTTTCCTTAATTTACATTCTTCAAAATGAAAATCTGAGACAAGTATTCAAATTCAAGTTTTTTATGCAGAAAGTGCCCCATAAATATTGAAGAGCAGTGAGGCAGAAAAGAAAGAGAAACCAGTAAAAGGTGCTTTATTTTTCTCTTTTTAAATTTGAGATAAAATCCATATACTGTGAAATTCACTATTTAAAGTATACAATACACCTTTAAAGTATTTTCATAAGTTTATGTAACCATCAGCACTATTTAATTCCAGAACATTTCATCACCTCCAAAAGAAACCCTGTAGCCATTAACAGCCTGTCTCCCTCTTCCTCACCACTCCTGGTACCCACTCATCTGCTCTCTGTATCTACGAATATGTATATTCTGAAAATTTCATATAAATTGAATCACTTTTGTGGCTGGCATCTTTTGCTTAACATAAGGTTTTCAAGTTCCATCGTGTTATTAATTTTTATGGTTGAATCAGCTTCTATCGTATGGACATACAGCCTTTTTGTTCCTGTAAGTTGATGGATACTTGGATTCTTTCCAATATTTTGACAGTATGAGTAACACTACCATAGACATTAGGGTAACAGTATTTTTTAGACATATATTTTCAACTATCTTGGGTAAATACCTAAGAGTGGATGTCTGAGTCACATGGTAACTCTATGTTTAACTTGTTGAGAATCTGCCATTGTTTTCTAAAGTGGCTGTAGCATTTTGTACTTCCATCACGGGTTTTCCACATTCTCACCAACACTTGTTAATTTCCATCTTTTTAATTATAACCATCCTAATGAACAGGAAATCGTATCTTATTGAGGTTTTGATTTGCCTTTCCCTAATGACTAATGTTGATCTTCTTTCCATGTCCTTTTTGACTTCCCAATAGCTTCCTTAGAGAATCGTCTATTCAAAGGGTTTGCCTATTTTGTAACTGGATCATTTTCTTTGTCTTCTTCAGTTGTCAGAATCTTTTATATAATTCTGAATACTTTGTTTCCCAGGATTCAGATAAAAAATTGCCATGAACTGGGTTCACTATGTAAGGCATGACAATCCTGGACAAATCACTGATTCCAAAAAGTGGAGTCACATAATGGGTCAGTCTGAGTCACATGTTCATCACATTATAGGATTTAAGAGCATAGACCCTTGAGTCTAATAATATGTGTGTAAATCCAGCTCTGTCACTTATAGCTGTATAATTTTCATTAAGGCACTAAATTTACCCATGCCTCTATTTTCTCATCTGTTAAATGAGATAAATAATCGAAATCACCACATAAACTTGTTGTGTTAAATGCATTAATATTTTTAAAGAATTTAGAACAGTGCCTGGCAGAAGTAAGAGCTATGCGGTTCTTACTAATTAAGCAAGCCACACATTTCACAGCTGCACCAGAATCACATGGAGTTGGTAGAAGCAGCACCTATAAGGAAAAGATGCAGAAAATATTAATTATACCAACTCTCCTCTTTTATTACTTAAGCATCATAGAAGCTGAATGACACAAGTGTGTCGGGGGCCGGTGAGAACAGCACATCTGCCAGGGTCTCTTGACCTGCAAGAGGGTCCCAATACCTGGAAGAGAGAGTGTGCGGAAGAAAAGAAAAGACAGAACAGCTGGAGTCTGGAGGGCTGGCCAGGCAATTCCCAATTTAGCAATGCTTAAAACCAGCAACTTTATTGTACACAGAGTTAGTATATATATCTTTTCCTACCTCATTTACAGGAACATTCTTTGCCCCACCTCATTTATATAAGCATTCTTAGTCCCATCTCAATTATCAGATGCCATTATCTTAATAAAGGGAAGAGAAAGCCATCCGGCTACAAGCTTAGGCAGCGGAAAACACACAATGGGTACAATCAAGTCATGCAGGTGGGTCTCATTATCAGGGTGAGGAAACCTATAGTTAAAATGTTAATGATCTATGCAAGTCATCAGAGAGGCGATAGACCCATTAACTTTGCAAATAGCAGTCACAGGAACAAGCACGGGACCCATCAATAGAGGGTAAACAAAGTCATAAAACTAGCCCAGAGCAGGTACTTCAAGAAACAATGCCTAGTAAAACCACACAGCCTTCACCCAGCCTTTAGGTCAGTGGACCAGAAATAGACTTCTGCAAACTCAAACTTCTATTAAATCTCTCTTTCACTGATCTCGACTACCTCCAGGGGGTGGGAAACGTGTCCAGGCTCAAACTCCATTATGGCGGAGACACTGAGTGGTCTCGATGCTGGAGCGATCCCCACATAAGTGCTTCATTTTAACGGTTGAAGAGTGTGAGGTTCAGCAAGTTTAAGCTATTTGCCCGAAAGCCCGAAACCACAAATTCAATAAGCAGCAGAGCTTAAACCCGAGTAATAAATAAACCAAAATCTGTGTTCCATCTACACTGAACATCCCTAATGACACCTGTGCCCTACGAGGCTTTCAGCGTAATGGGATTAAGGCAAAGGCCCTAATTAAAGCAACAGCTTGAAACGTAACTCAAATGTCAACAAAAATGACTTCCTTCCTCTACAGATACAAGCAAATCCTGTACTACCTGTGAGCACAGGTGAATCTTTCCCATTCACATGGTCCAGGTACAGCAAAAGTCCCGTAAATCTCTGCAAAAGTTTCAACTTGGAGAAAATCAACCTTCTCTGAAGATATAAATAAACCAGTAGAGTCCCAAAGAGTGAATCTTCATTTTGTATAAAGTCCAATATCCTTCTCTAATCTTTTATAAAAACATGCTGGAGGGGAGAGTGCGGGTTACTTTTAATAGTTAACATGACTGGATTAAGGAATATAGAGGGAGCTGGTAAATTATCACTGCTGAGTGCATCTGTGAGGGTGTCTCCAGAGGAGATGGGCATGTGAGTCAGTGGACCAAGTGGAGAAGACCCACCCTCAATGTGGGAGAGCACCATTCAAACAGCTGTGGACTGGGATAAAACAAAAATAGAGAGAAAAAGATTCCCTGTTGTTCTCTCCTGGAGCTGGGACACTCTTCTCCTCCTGAAGTTTAGACATTAGAATTCTAGTCTTCCTGGCCTTGGGGCTGCAAGACTTAACACAAGCAGCACCCAGGTCCTCCGGCCTTTGTGCTCAGATTGAGAATTACATCATCAGCTTCCCTGGTCCTGAGGCTTTAGAGCTTGGACTGAGTCATGATACTGTCATCCCAGGGTCTCCAGCTTACAAGTGTCTTGCCATGGGACCTCTCAGCCTCCAGAATCATGTAAGTCAATTTCCTTAATATGCCTCCTCCTATATCTTTCTATATCTGTCTATATACCTACCCTGTTGGTTCTGTTTCTCCTTACTAATACAGAAGGGCACAAAAGAGACTAGAGGATTCTTAAAATATTCTCGTCTTATTTTCTGCACTTCCACACAGAATGTCCTTTTATTATGGAATTATCATGCAAAGTAAAATAATCAATCAAGGGTTAAAATGGTCTCAATTTACTTAAAATATATTTAGATATATGCCTTTATCATACTGCTCAAAATGGACTTTCTGTAACCAACTGATAAAATTGTCTTAGAATGAAATTTTAAGTTAGACCCTTCATATTCTAATTTTGAAAAATCTTAATCCCAGAGGATTCCATGCAAAGTACTAAAAGTAGAAATATTTGAAAATTGTACTAAAAAAGACTCAGGAGGATCACCTAGGGTCAGGAGTTTGAGATCAGCCTGGCCAACGTGGTGAAACCCCGTCTCTACTAAAAATACAAAAATTAGCTGAGCGTGGTGGCGGGTGCCTGTAATCCCAGCTACTCTGGAGACTGAGGCAAGAAAATTATTTGAACCCAGGATGTGGAGGTTGCGGTGAGCCTAGATTGCACCATTGCCCTCCAGTCTGGGCAACATGGTGAGAGTCCGTCTCAAAAAAAAAAAAAAAAAAGAAGAAGTATTACTACTCATGGCTTAATTATCTCTAATTTAGGTTTGTACCCAGTTGTGCATATACATATGTGTGTGTGTCTATATATATATATATATATATAAATGTGTCTATATATATATATTATTTAGGATAAAGCAGAGCTTGAACCCAAGTCAATACATAGACAAAACCGTGTTCTATTTACCACTAAACATCCCTAATGATGCCCGTGTCCCAAGAGGCTTTCAGCATAATGGAATAAAGGCAAAAGTCCTAATTAAAGCAACAGCTTGAAACATGACTCAGATGTCAACAAAAACACCTCCTTTCCTATATAGCTACAAGTAAGTCATGTACTACTTGTGAGCACAGGTGGAACTTTCTGGTTCACATGCTATAAATTCAGAACCGTTATTCAGAAAATTAGCAACATTCTGTGTCTTCAGTCTTGTATTTATTAAATTTAGTTCTTTACCTGCCCCAATAGCCAGACATCGATTATTGAGCTGGTAATGTTTGCTGAGTTCATTTTATAAAAGCCTAATGGAACCGTCTTCCTGAATAAAAAATATAAAGTACAAAATTCTCAATTTTAATGACCAAATCTTATCAGAAATGCCATATATGTGCTGTCTCATCCACTTCCCAAAATGCCACATTTTAACCTGCATCAACAGCTGTCAGGGAAGGTTTAGAGAGTTCCTTGCAGTCAACAGGAGGGTTTTCTCCCATTCAACTCATTCTGTGTATATTCAGAAGCCTACCATGCTAGAAATCTTCCTCTTGTTCACTTAAAAACATTAAAAACATTAACTCAAGTCATGGCCGATATAAAGTCTAACCAAGAGCCCCTGCTTCCAGGGTGAGGCAGGGTCAGTGAGTGTTTTGCTCAGCTTCTCTATAGCTTGTAGAAAGAAAACCAATTTTTTCCTCAACTGTCACATTAAAGAAAAGTTGGGCTGTGCCACAGGTGAATTGGAACTAAATACATGTAGATCAAGATACAGTCCTTAACACGAACAAAACAAGTGCTTCATGACAGGGAAAGTTGAAGCCGTTTGATATGGTTTGGACTTGGATCCCTGCCCAAATCTCGTGTTGAACTGTAATCCCCAGTGTTGGAGGAGGGATCTGGTGGGAGGTGATGGGACCATGGAGGTAGATAGCTCCCCGTTTTGCTGTTCTTGTGATAGAGTTCTCATGAGATCTGGTTGTTTAAAAGTGTATAGCACCTTCCCCCCACCCCACCCTGGTCTCTCCCTCCTGCTTCAGCCATGTAAGAGGTACCTGCTTTGCTTTTCCCTTCTGCCATGATTTAAAGTTTCCTAAGGCTTCCCCAGCCATGCTTCCTGTACAACCCGTAGAATCATGAGTCAACTAAGCCTCTTTCTTTTATAAATTACCAAGTCTCAGGTAGTTCTTTATAGCAGTGCAAAAACAGACTAATAGACCATCTGTGTGTTATTTCCCCAGTTGCAAAGGGTAAACAATAGCACTTCCTGCCTGTGCAGGAGGAATTGGGAGGAAGAATGAGAGGAGGGAAAATGCTTTATGACCAGCAATATTGCTTGAATCTGAGATCTTTACTCACTACTCAGGAGTTTAAAGCCCTCTTCAACACTGACGGATTATCTCACCATCTCCTACCATTAAATCCCTTGCCAGCTAGAATGAAATACAGGTTCTCCCAGGAAATGTGCCTTTGTTGGCTTTTAACACTCTATTATCCATCCCTGTCACCACCCTGTCAGGAGTCTACACTGGAAAATCTGACTTCTGATTCTGATGTCACCAGGAACTCTCTGTGTATTTCAGCCCCTTGACTGCCAGTCTCCATAGCTTTCAAAAAGGGGTAACGATGTTTGTTTTACCTGGTGTGTAAGTGATGGTTGTTTGTATTTATAACTGGAAACATGAAACATTCAGAAAGAAATGGTCGTAAGAGGGCAATTTCTGTTTCGTCATTTACCCGACCTTACAATGTTTTTATTATCTAAATGTTTCAAGATGATGCATCTTCACATCCTACTACTGCTAGTGAGAAGAGGGACATGGAGCTGAGAATATGTTCTTTTTATTAAAAAAAAATAGCTATGGCCCGTAAGAGGCATACATTATTTTTCCATATCCTACTGGCCAAAACTTAATTATGGAGTTATATTTAGCTGCAAGAGAGACAGGAAAATGCAGTGTTTATTCTGCATAGCTAGCTAAGATCAAGGATTTTGTCAGTGGGAAAGAGAGATAATGAAGTTGTGTGCTCTGGGGTGGTGGTTGCAACTAGTGACTGTCACAGCTACAGACCATGGCATAGGTGATTCCTCAATAAATAGATGCTTAATGAGAATAATAATAATTATTATTAACATTAATGTCTGGCTCTAATACATATTCTCTGATTATAAACAAATAGAAACCATTTTACAAACCACCCATTATGACTGCCCATATCTGCTATCTATACAAAAGTGAATGTCATTGCTTAAGAAGTTATTTTGTACATACTGAGAAAGCCAATTTCTGAAATACCGCTTTCAAACATAGCCAAAGGTTTCCAGAGATTAAAGGCAGTTTTCCAGATCATAGTTAACAGAACTCAGACAATTTAACAGTAAGCTTATATGATAGAAATTTCAAAACCATTTCCAATTGCCCCATTATTTCCATACACTATCAGCATGGGCACCACTGTGCCATTGAAGAAGGGAAAGAATTTGGGGAACCAGGTGAATAATACTGAACCTTATGACTAGGGATGCTTTTATAAATGATAAAATTGCAAGAAAGTACAAGGCTAAACACAGAAGATGTTACGAAATGGAAGAATTGGACCAAATGTGTGCTTTCTTAATGCATATTTAGATATAAACTCTGTGTCAACTCTCCCATCTTAAAAAAGAACAAAAATCTAAAGCCTATGTTTAGCTGGTATTTATATTCTCCTAGACAGTCATCCTTTTCTCCTTTAAGTATAAATGCCAGTTTTAATTTGTTTGCCAAATTAAAATTTATTTCTATACATTTAAGAAATATTAAAATTTTTAAAAGGTAAGTGTAAAGAGGATTTTAACATCATTAAAATGCAGAAATAAATTATTACATGGGAATTACTTCTCTGATTTGCACAGGACTATATTTAAAATGTAAAAATACAAAGTAGCTACTTTGCTTAATCTAATTTACTTTGTAGTTTATCAGATTAATATTTTGATAGTCTGCTTGTTGCTTAAAAGCAAAGCAAACTAATTTCTGTAACTGTTGCCTTGGGGTTGAATTGGTAAGTTTTTCCTATTAGTTATCTAGAAATGTGGCTTTCATATATGAACAACTGTGAATAATATTGGTAGTTTTGTTAGCATTAAAAATTGGTACAGATTAAGTATTTCATTAACTGCTCAAAATATGCATCATTTGTGAAGTAACAGTGATAACGTCAGTGCTATTAGCTGGAGAAATGCCATCATAGCATTCTAAACTTGAGTTAAAACTTCATAACACAGATGCTCCTGTTTATCCCCCTGATGGCCCAGATAGGCACTCTCAAGCAATCCTAGCACTGTCTGAGGTCAAACGTACTCTCAGAATCCCTCCCATTCCCTTGCCCCAGGATGCTACAACAAGGAGATAAGACTAGGCAGAGGAGCTTATCCTGATATGTGCTTCTGATCTCAGACAGTCCTGCAAAGATGGCTTGCTCTGTTTTACACAACTCAGTGTGAAAGCTATAAAATCTGGCCAGTCATAGTGCAGAGCTCACTTAGGCCTAGGATGTCAAGGCTGTGGTGAGCCGTGACCACACCACTGCATTCCAGCCTGGCTGAACAGATCCCATCTCTAAAAGATAAAAGAAAAATTAAAAAGATGCAAAATGTCTCAAATAGGAAACTCAGGACATGTCAAGGTGAAACAGTTCCTTTAGTATAATTTCCCTTAAAAATGCAACAGTAATATATTTTTATTTAAAAATTCTAACAAAAATTATTCAGTGCAGTTAATCTCACCATTAGCCTACTGCTTCCATCTTAGCATCCTTTCTTCCAATTGGGGTACGGGGTTAACAAGTCACAAGCTATCTGCTGCTATGTAGCTGGTCCTCCCATGGGAGGGGTCAGCCATGGCCAAGTAAATACATAAAAAGAATGGTACCAGAGAATACAAAAACACACATAAACACACATGCACACGCACATTTTTACAAACTTGTAACTTCCTATAATGATTGTAAACTTCTGATATCTTATTACCTTCAGATACTTTCAGAAGTAAGGGTGAAGAGAACCTGGGTGTCTTTCCAAATCAAGGTTGATTTTAGAAAGTTGTGTGTAAAGTTTTCAAGTGCTGAGCTTTCTGCTGGCTAAAATTTTTCTTGCTGTTTTCTAATATATATTCATGGATGAGGGAACTAAGTCTATGGGATGATGAGAGTTAAGGACACATTTTCTAGGGTTCTAGTGATGCTCATTCCAACAACTTCTGTGGTTGGTGACGGTGATCAAACAATGTAAACATACAAAAAGATGAAAGAGTTTTGCGATGTGTTGTATGAGAGATCTTTAACAGCAACCCAATGCTGTGGAAAAGAAACATAAATGTGCAGTTAGAGAAATGTATTTTGAGTAGCAAACTTGCTAAGTTATGCTACTCATTGACTGCACCAGTCATCTAGGCACCTCATTTAATTTCTATCACTCAATCTCACCAGCCTTAATTTCCTCTGAGGAAGAGGCTATCTTGTTCATTTTGTGTCAATCGCATCTAAGATAGTGTCTAGTAGGTGGATACGCTACATCGGTAAGGATGGGCTAGGTTATGCCCTGTAACAAAGAGCTCCACCATCTCAGCAGCATAAAATATAAACAACATCACAAGAGATTATTTCATGTTTCTGCCACATATCCAACCTGGGTTTTTTTTGTTATTTGGAGGAAAGGCATTCTCACCAGAGGCTCAATCTCAACATGAGACCCAATGTTTACAGAGTTAGGGAAGAGTAGGGTAGAGAGTCAAGCCCCAGAACTGCTTTGTATGTGAGTTAATTCTCACATTTCATTGCACAGAGACAGTTTCATACTACAAGTAAATATAAAATGTTTTCAGGCACCAGCATTTGCCATCACAAATATGTGTGATATCAGCAGCTGCTCTGTTCCAGGAATGATACTGGGTTCTGGGGAGGAAAGAGGGTGACGTGAGCCCCACAAAAAAGAAATTTACAGTAATTTCAGTAGTTTATAGTAATTATTGGCCAGGCACAGTGGCTCACACCTGTAATCCCAGTGCTTTGGGAGGCTGAGGCAGGAGAATCACTTGAGCCCAAGAGCTCAACACCAGCCTGGTTAGCATAGTGAAACCTCTGTCTCTACAAAAAACACAAAAACTAATGATATGGTTTGGCTGTGTCTCCACCCAGATCTCATCTTGAATCCCATAATTCACACATGTTTTAGGAGGGACCTGGTGAGAGATAATTGAATCATGGGGCAAGAGTTTTCCATGTTGTTCTCAGGATAGTGAATAGGTCTTATAAGATCTGATGAGTGTATAAAGGGCAGTTCCCTACACACACTTACTTGCTGCCATTTAAGACTTTCCTTTGCTCCTCCTTTACCTTCCGCCATGATAGTGAGGCCTCCCCCGCCATGTGAAACTGTGAGTCTATTAAACCTCTTTTTCTTTATAAATTACCCAGTCCTGAGTATGTCTTTGTCAGCAGTATGAGAATGGACTAATACGATTATCCAGGTGTGGTGGGTGCATCTGTAGTCCCAGTTACTTGGGAGGCTGAGGCAGGAGAATCACTTGAGCCCAGAATTTTGAGGCTACCGTGAGCTATGATTGCAACACTGCACTTAAGCCTGGGTGACAGAGTGAGACCCTGTGTCTTGAAAAACATAAAAAATAAAACAGTAATTCTTGAGACAACTTATAGTTACTGCAAAACATTCACCATCCCACATGTATTTGAGGGGGTCCACTCTTTACCAGTTAGTCATTGGGAATATAGTTGTGTACGAGGGGTAAGATCTCTGCTGATGTGGAGTTGGTCTTCTGTGGGAGTGGTCAACTGTGCATGGGTAAACGAAAAAATAAGATGGCTTCAGGGGAAATAATTGGAGTAAAGCACTCCAATAATTGTCTTTCTGTCTTAAAAAAAAAAAAAAGACAGGAAGACAATTATTGGAGTGCTTTACTCCAATTATTCCCATCACTTTACTCCAATTATGAAGTTATGAAGTAAAAGAAATCGCTTTTTACTTCATAACATCACTTTTAACTTCATAAAATGAAGTTATGATGCTGCTTTAATTGTGAGTCTTCCAAGAAGGTCTCTCTGAAGAATGGACATTTAACAGACCAGGAGGATGTAAAAGCCAGATATGCTAACCTAAAGGAAAACCAATTCCAGAAACAGGGAACAGGAAATGCAAAGGCAATGCCTGGAGTGTTTGAGAAAGGTAAAGAAACCCATTTTTTTAGAAGCTTAAAGAGATGAAAATAGATAGAGTAGATTGGAAAGGTTGACTAGAGTTGATGATGTTATATGCATTGAGAAACTCACGGAGATATTTTTATTCATGAGAGTGAGGTCATGTAGTTTAAAAAGGTGGCCGTAAATCCTGTGTGGATAATGGTTTGCCAAGACAAGAGTAGATGTGTGATGAAGTTAAGGAGCTACTGCAACAGTCCAAGCATAAGAATAGATGAGTAAGGAGTTGGGGGCAGAAATCAGGTGGAGACAGGAGGGCATTTTGGTGGCTGGAATAATAAAACTTGCTCCAGCATTAATGTGAGGGTAAGGAAATTGCAAGACTGAAGAATGACACACAGACAAACTAGGAAGTTGCAGAACAAAACTAAAGGGACCTTCAAGACATGCTGTGGATGCACAGAGGAAGGAGTGTGGAGGAATTCCGTGCCACAGAATTCTAAGGACTCCCAGACCTCAGGACTGTGACTGAAGTTGGAAGAATGGCAGTAGAACGACTGACAAGACCATCAGAACACAAATGATGCCTCCATTTCAGCCTCAGCAGGTACTAGTCAGAGAAGAGGACAAGGTAGGAAAATCCATGGAGACAGGAAAGAAAAGCCCTTGTCCCCTTGGCCACATTATTAGCCCCTCAGAGGTCCCCTTGCAGGCTGCCTTGTCCTCTCCTCTCCTCTCCTCTTTAGGCCACTCTGTCTTCTTGTTCTGCTTCAAATGGATGGCAGCTTGTTTGCAGGCACAAGCTGAGAAACTGCACTAAGATTCTGGAAGAGATTGTAGGATGAGACTTTAGGAAGTAATGAAGCTCACAGGAAGGATATCAGAGCAGAAGAGTAGAACAAGTTCCAAATAAACACCAACAGCCACCAGAGAGAAGACTTAAATTACTTAAGTGAGACAGGTGGAATGGCAGGGAGGAGTAGAGACTGTGGCGTCAGCAGAGCAGATCCTCTGTCTGGCTGGAGCAGCTGCACACAATGCTTAGATTGGGAACTATGTTTCTTTTTTAAAAGAGAAGCCTGAAATACACATTTTTAAATGCTAAATACAGGGTTTTAAAAAGTCATATTTATTTATTTATTTATTTTGAACTTTTATTTTAGATTCAGATGGTATCTATGCAGGTTTGGTACCTGGGTATATTGTGTGATGTTGAGGTCGGGGGTATAAATCCCATCACCTAGGTAGTGAGCATGGTACCTAATAGTAAGTTTTTCAACTTTTCCCCATCTCACACCTTTCCCCAAATGTCTATTGTTGCCATCTTTATGTCTGTGTATACCTAATGCTCAGTTCCCACTTACCATTCAGAACATGTGGTATTTGGTTTTCTATCCTTACATTAATTTGCTTAGGATCATGGCCTCCAGCTGCATTCATGTTGCCTCAAGAGAAATGATTTCGTTCTTTTTTATGGCTGTGTAGTATTCTGTGATGTATATGTATATTTTCTTTAATCCACCAATGATGGGCACAGAGGTTGATTTAATGTCTTTGCTACTCTGAATAGTGCTGTGATGAATGTACAAATGAATGTGTCTTTTTAATAAAATGATTTGTATTATTTTGGGTATATATCCAGTAATGGAATTGCTGAGTCTAATGGTAGTTCTGCTTCTAGTTCTTGGAGAAATATCCAGACTGCTTTTCACAGTGGCTGAAATAATTTACATTCCCACCAACTGTGTAAAAGCATTCCCTTTCTTTTCTCTGCAGCCTTACCAGCATCTGCTGTTTTTGGAATTTTTAATAATCACCATTTTGACTAGTGTGAGATGGTATCTCATTGTGATTTTGATTTGCATTTCTCTGATGATTAGTGATGTGGAGCATTTATTCACGTTTGTTATTCAATTGTATAACTTCTTTTGAGAAGTGTCTGTTCATGTTTTTTGCCCGTTTCTAAATGGGGTTATTTGTTTTTGGTTGTTGACTTTTTAAAGTGCCCTCCAAATTCTGGGTATTAGACTTTCGTTGGATGTAGAGTTCCAAATAGCTTTTCCCAATCTGGAAGTTCTCTGTTTGCTTCCTTGATGGTTTCTTTTTTTGTGAAGAAGCTCTTTAGTTTAATTAGGTTCCAGCTGTCAATTCCTGTTTTTGTTGCAATTGCTTTTGAAGGAGTTAGTCATAAATTCCTTCCCAAGGCCAATGCCCAGAATGTTGTTTCATATGTTTTTTTCCCCTAGGATTCTTATAGTTTTAAGCATATATATATTCTTATATATATTATATAATATATATTCCAATATATATTCCAATATAGTAGGTGAGACTCTTTTCCAACAGTAAAAGAACTCTGTGGCTAGACACAGCTGAGAGGAAGACACGGAGAACTGTATTCATGCTGGGGTCAGTGCTCCCTCTATAGCTGTGCTAGCTTAGGCAGGCAGGTGGGCGAAATCTGAGACAGGAGTGATGAAAGATGTTGGGTGCTGTAGATATTTTGTCATGCTCCTTCCTTGAAAATGTAATCTGCACAAAGACATCCCATCCACATGAGTGCAGGGGAGATGTCCATTCCTACTGTCCTCAGAAGTATAGGCAAGGCAACTCATTCTGTTCTCCTCTTGCCATTACTTTTGCAAACACTGACTTAGGTTTTTCAATACCTCTGAAAGCAGAGAAGATGTGATAAAGTTACTGGACAATAGGAGATCACATCCCCTTTTCTAACTATTCAGTGTGATCTATGAATCTAAGTTTCATTAACTTTTTGCATTCCCTACTATCTGCCACCATCGTGCACTGTTTAGAAATTTTGAAATTTCATTTTGGTTTTTCAAAAAAAAAAAGAATTTTGATTATAATGATAGCTCAGGGCCTGGCAGGAAAAAATTGCACAATTCTACAATGTGAAATCATAATCTGTCCTTACTCATAATTTTCCACAAGTGATCTATTTAGATATACATTCACAAAAAGGAAATACATTGATTATTTTACTCATTTGGTTTCTGGTAGATAATGCTTACATTTTTGATTAAAACTTTCCATGAGGAAGGCAGAGAAGGAAATGGGCACAGAAAAATAAAACAAGCAGGATAAATAACTTGTACATTAACAGCTTGGTTAAAAAGCTGTCCATAAAGATAAAAAAAATAAAAGCAGCAGGGGTAAACTTAATAAATATAAATTGCAGCCACCTGCTTGCCTATTTCTAAAGGAAATGATTTTGTGGAGTATAGATCAATTCCTTTGAATAGCATTATTGCTGTCTTTGCTGCTCAAGCTTTCACTACTGTTTCTTACCCCTAACCTTCCCCAGCCACATTCTGTGTGACCAGCAGGAGGTCACCTGCAGGTGACCAGCTTTCAGGGTCAAAGTGTGTCCAGCTGAGACCATTTAAAGTAACAGCGCTATTGTCCAGATTTAGAGGAACTTGGAGAATTCATTGTGCTGATGGATTATTGATGTCAATCAGGGGGCACATTTATAAGTTGTTGATTTGGCCCGTGACTAATTACAAAATGGTGTATAGTGCCGAATGAGAGAGGAACAGAGCTACAGTGAGTCCTAAGCTTTAAGGTTGTCTCCACAGAGTTGTGGCTGAGCTCACATCAAAGGCATCAGCCTGTAAAATACACATTTACCACATGAACTCAGAAGTAGGACCAATCCACAGGAAAGCAGAGAAACCACATCTGGTTAGTTTGTATTTTTGATAGGATTTCGGAAATGCTGTTTGTAAAGGACATTATTTCCCCTGGATAGGAGAACTTTCATGGCTTTCCATTTTTAATCTCATCTGTATTTTCTACTTTTTCATTTAAAAATGCCTATTTATATATTAAATTATTTTCAAATAAATAAAAATTGTTTTGCAAAAGAATAGAGCTCACTCATTTGCACAGGAGCCATTGAAGTTCTGCCAGCAAGTAACACAGTTGCTCACATGACAAACCTCTGACTTACTGGAACGGAAGCTGATGGAAAAGCCTGCTCTTCACTGCTGTAATTAGTTTATGTCCATTTCTCTCCATTCTTATTGGCTCATGCCTCACATGACATCATATTTTTTATTCTCCTAAAAGTTGCAAATGCATGAGTCATTGCTGAGAAGCTTCACATAGGCAGCAGAAAAGTCTGAATGAGTTTGATTATTATTTCCTGATGTCTCTCATCAGAGATTCAGCTATTAATGTAACCAAAATAAGCTCATCTAGGCTTGATTGCACATGAGCGAATTCCACATCATGTCTGAGTCATCCGTGATAAATGAATGCAGTTTTTGCAAAGTTAGTACCACTACAATACATGGGTTTTGCATATCATTTTTAAGGATCTATTCGACTTAATTATCCAATTTTTAACTGTGGCTGTACTTCAATGAATCACTGCAATCTATTTAAATGACTATGACAAATGATTTATCACTAAATGATTGATTTAATCTGGAAAACTCAAGAGAGATGATAGTAAAATTACATTTGCTTGCTTTTCTTGTTTTCAATGTAAAAGAAAATTCCCTCTTTCTACCTAAAAGTGACTTCTAGTTTCCTGACTTGCTCAGGGGATCTTGAAATAATTCTATGTGTCCACACTTTGAAGTTAAAGTTTACTAAAACATAGTATTATCATTTCACTCCTAAAAAAATCTCCCTTTGGCAGCTAATAGAGCAATGTGTCTTTATGGTAGTCATGTATAATACAAAGCTGATTTTTATTCAAGAGCCAGTTGTTCAGTTTCCATGAAGCTGTGTGGTTCTGAGTTAGTTTCAAAACCTAGCAGAAGACAGTAACTAAGATCAGAGCAGAACTGAAGGAGATAGAGACACAAAAAACCCTTCAAAAAATCAATAAATCCAGGAGCTGGTTTTTCAAATAGATCAACAAAATAGACAGACCTCTAGCCAGATTAATAAAAAAGAAAAGAGAGAATAATCAAATAGATGCAATAAAAAATAATAAAGGGGATATCACCACAGATTCCACAGAAATACAAACCATCATCAGAGATTATTACAAACAACTCTATGCACATAAACTAGTAAACCTGGAAAAAATGGATAAATTCCTGGAAAAAAAAACTGATTTTTAGGTTAGATGTGACCAGAAGGTGAATCTCTGGGAAAACACAAGTTTAGATTAAGAAAGTAGCTAATTTTCATCTGTATTATTTTCTTCTTAAGGAAAAAGGGATAACCACAATAATTTTAAAAACAATTCATTGGTGCTCCTTAATAGGACGTTTTCACAGTCGAAACTCCCAAACAAGCGCTTTCTTCATCATCTCCCACCCAGCGGAAAACTAAACTGTGCTCAAAGCTGTTATCCTCCTTTGGCCAACACCCAGCAGCCATTCTCACTGTCTCCCAGCTTCCCAAACCTGATGCTATTGGGCTAGTTGTGTTCCCAGCCCAGGGGATCTAACAACACTGGTCTGATTGTTATTGCAGTGCTGTTCCCAGTGATTGTGGGGCCACATCTCACTTATTTCTGGACAATGAGACACAAGTCAGAACTGGTGCGCTCTGGAGGAAAATCCTCCCCTTATCTATTTTTTTAATGCACAGGTTATCTTGTCCTCCTGTCTCATACTCTGTACTGCTTTGTATGCTGTCTATGATGATGTGATGCCTGGAGCTGAGGAAACCCCTTTGGAACTGTGAGGCATTGAGCACTGGGGAGGAAATAACCAGTTAAGCATGTTAGAGTGAAACAGTGGAAGGAGCCTGTATTTATAATAACATCTCTTAGTTATCACTAAGCCAACCATGAGGTAGCCACTACTGGACATTTCAAGAACAAATGGCTTTTTATTTTAAATCACTCTGACTTAAGTTTTCTGTTGTTTATAGTCAGACACAGCATAGAAGATATGCCTCCTGTTCAGAGATGACATTCTACCAGTTGCATTCCTCTTTCATCTGAATTGCCAGACAAAAGGGTGGCTGCTCTAGTCAGAAACTCATGAACCCAGCTCGACCTGAGGCTCACCCTTCTCCACCCATTTTGTTCTTCCCCTAAATAAAGCAGCCTTGCTGTGGAACCTATAGGTCTGTGGAACACAATGTGATAACTTACTGATCTATATTAAAATATAACAGGAGCATTGTGGTAAACTCTTCGTACTGAGGATTACAGCTTGGGGCCTTACTGAGGCTTCACATTTGAATAAAATCAATCCTAGAAAACTATTTTTACCATAATGACATTGTCAAGCAGGCATAAAAAGTATCAGAGCAGAAGTTCAAGCTGCGTCTGGTTCTATCAATGTTACTAGTAATGTTTAATAGGACGGTGTGGCATTTTAAAATTCCACACCATTCATAGTTAATGATTAGTTTAATGCACATAGTATTAAATTACATTAAAAGGTAGGCCACCCAAATTAATGATAGTTCCCTTATTATCTCATTTAATCTTTACAAGAAAACTATATTTTAGGTATTTTAGTTGTCATTTAATGTTAACACACATGATGACTTATTTTTAATGATTATGTTTCCTAGATCCAGACACAAAAACTCATGCTGTGGTAATGAATCCTTAGCTACCAATAGCCCCTTATTAAATTCGATATGTACTTGGTATGAGCTATTATTGACTTTGTGTGAGATACATATTTAATATACAATAAATATTGACTAGAACCACAACATGAAGTTGAAAGGATGAGACAAGATAAAGAACAGAGATGGGTAATCTTCAAAAGAAGGCATATGTCAATGGTTTTCATGGTCTTACAAAACCCTGTTGGCTATCTAGTTAAGATCACCCTTTCCTTAAAATAACTTATAAAAATGTCTTTCATATATACTTACATATATGTATGAATGTATGGATGGTGTACATATACATAAATACAATTAGAAAATACATATGTTTGTATATTTTGTCTGATATATGTCTGATTAGAAAAAAGGGCACATTTTTCATTATTCTATTAGAATACTTAGCAACATATTCTAGAGTACAGATGCATCTCTTTAGATATTGCATAAAATCAGGGATTATTTACATTTTTGTTTATTTGTTTTACAACATTTTTAATGTAAGCCACTCAAGGATAATATTGAAATAAAATATGCTCACATGCCTTCTGGTGCTGGTTAATTAACTAATGAAACTGATTTTATCGTATGTAATGAACACAAGGGGGCACAGTGTGGAATAAGGAAACTGCTCCCTGCCTGTGTGTGCACAGTCTAGGGGAGACAGTCGTACACCAAATATTCCCATAACCATATGGAAAATTGCAGCACCTCCAAGTCTATGCAGAAGAGGAACGTGAAATGGTGGAATTGACCCAATCCAGGATGTCGAGCTGGCTCTGAGGACCTCACATGTGACTTGGAGCCTGAAGATAAGGTTAAGCGTTAACCAGGTGAAAGCAGGAGGAGAGGGCGTTCCTAGCAGAGGGAGCAGCCTGTGCCAACGTCCTGGGGAAGGAGAGAGCATAGTGAGTGTGAAAGACAAGGTAAGGCCAGTGGCACAAAGAGTGAGTGTGAATGGGAATTTGGGGACCTTAACCAGAGAGAAAAGTAGGAATTGGACTGTATGGATTTTTGTCAGCTATATCAAAGAGCTTAGTCTTTTTCCTAAGTCAGCGGGAATCCATGGAACAAACCATTGCCTGTTTTGTTAAATTCTGGCTTTTGAAATAAATCTGTCTAGAATTCATCTGTACATTTTCTGAACTTAATTTGCCCAACTCTTGCTAAAGCTGCCATAGACAAGGTTCTGGGTAGGTATGGGACAGCGAGGTTTAGACCCTGTTTTCAAGAGCTTCCAGAATGCCCTCAGTGACAGATTCATAGATCAGTGACAATGAGGCCATGGGACAATTGAATACACATTGCCATAAATGCCCTTTCAAATGATCAATAAATTAGAAAGAGGCAGGTGATCAGGGAAAGTAAAAATTAGACATAAATCTGAAGAGTGTCTTGATAGATAATAACTAGAATTCATAACACTTATTGGGAGATTATAGGAATTGTCCATTCATCTAGGACAATTGTCCATTTCATAGATGTCAGGAAAGAGGGCCCAGAGAAGAATAATGATCTGCCTAGATTCACTAAACCTGTAAGGGGAAGAACAAGAATTCACTCAAACCCCGGCCACTGCCGCCCAACACTGTCCACCCATGCCCAGTAGAGGTGGTCGTGAAGCCTCAGGATATAATTGGAGTATGGAAGGTGTCATGCACTGGATTGTCATCTGCCAAAAAAAAAAAAAAAAAAAAAAAAATCTGTTGAAGTCCTAAATCCAGTACCCCAGAATGTGACTTTATTTGGAAATAAGGTCCTTTCACATATGATTGGTGACGATGTAGTCACAGCAGAATAGGGTGAGTGTGAAAGGGAACTTGGGGACCTTAACCAGAGAAAAAAGTAGGAATTTGGCTTTACTGATTTTTGTCAGCTCTATCAAAGAGCTTTGTCTTTTTCCCAAGTCAGCGGGAAGTCATGGAACCATTGCCTGTTTTGTTCAATGTTGGCTTGAACAAAATTGAATTACGGCCCCTAATTCAATATGCCTGGTGTCCTCCATAAGAAGACAGGGAGAATGTCTGGGGAAGATGAGAGCAGAGATGGGAGTGACGCATCTATAATCCAAGGAATGTCAGGGGTGTCCAGCACTCACCAGAGGCTAGAACAGAGGCCTGGAGAAGGCTCCCAGCAGCAAGCCAAGGAATGTCAGAGGTCTCCAGCACTCACCAGAGGCTAGAAGAGAGGCCTGAAGAAGTCTCCCAGCACAGCCTCAGCAGGAATCAACACTGCTGACAGCCTGATTTCAGATTTTTGGCCTCAAGAACCATGAGAAAATGAAGTTCTGTTCTGTTAAGCCACTTTATTTGTGATATGTTGTTAAGGAACCCCCTGAGTGTAATGGAGGATGAAAGAGTATGGACCAGGAAGACCAGAATGAGGCCTTCAGAGGCTCGTTGGGGCAAATTTCTGGAGAGTCTTGATTAAGTCTCAGGGTCCGAGGGAGCAGGCAAGATCTAGAATCGGAGGAGGCAAGTGACGAGCTGTGTTCACTCTGGCAGGCAGAGCAGAGGAGGCTCGGTCCTGAGTGGTGGTTCCTGTGCTGTATGGAACTTATGCATCTTTTGTCAGGTTTATTCCTCTCTTACACATATTTTATGCCATTTTAAGTGCTATTGTTTTCTTCATTTTAAATTTGAATTATCTGTTACTAATAGAAATACAATGGATTTTCAAAATATTGTATCTGGCAACCTTTTAAAGCTCACCAGTGAGTTCCAGCAGAACTTTTGTGAAATAAAGACAGATGTTTAAGTCTTTACTTCTGCTTTCTTGCCTTATTTCTCTGACTAGAATCTCCTGGACAATGTTGAATAAAATATTAGTCAGAGCTGGCATCACTGACTTGCTCCCCACCTTAAGGGGAAAGCTCTGTCTTTTATCTCTAAGCAAAAATTATTCTAAGTAAAACTCTGTCTTTTACCTAAGGATGAGGTTAGCTGCAGTATTTCTGTAAGTACTCTTTACCTACTTGGGAAATTATTTTTCTCCCTATTACAAGTTTATTGAGTGTTTCTTGTTTGTTTTCTTGCTTTTTAACAGAAATAGGTGTTGCATTTGTCAAATGCAATTCCGACTTTTTTTAATAGTTATACTTATTTCTCTTTTTCAGTCTGTTAATAAATTAATCCCTGATTGATATTCAGAAATTTAAAAAAACTTGAATTACTGCAGTAAACCATATTAGATCATGGTAAATTATTTACTGCTTATATATGTACTATTGAATTACATTTTGTTCAGAACTTTTGCATCCATATTAAGGATGTGGATCTACAGCTGTCTTTCTTATTTTATCTGTGGCAGATTTTGGTACAAAAATAATGCTGCCCTCATAGAATTTATTGGCCAGTAAGTGTCCTCTCCTGTTAAATCTTCTAGAAGACATTGAGTAGAATTGCTATTATTTATTTGTGTATTTATTTATTCTTAACATATGGTAGAATTCACCAGTGGAGCCATCTGGCTGCTTGTGGGATGGTTTATCTTAAATTTCTTTAATAAACTCAGATATTAATTATATATATATATTTATTATTATTATTATCTGAGATGAAGGATGAAGTCTCACTCTGTTGGCCAGACTGGAGTACAGTGGCACCATCTCGGCTCACTGCAACCTCCACCTCCCGAGTTCAAGTAATTCTCCTGCCTCAGCCTCCCAAGTAACTGGGATTACGGGCGCACACACCACTATGCCCAGCTAATTTTTGTATTTTTAGTAGAGATGGTGTTTCACCATGTTGGCCAGGCTGGTCTTGAACTCTTGACCTCAGGTGATCCACCCTCCTCAGCCTCCCAAAGTGCTGGAATTACAGGCGTGAGCTACCGCGCTTGGTCTTATATATTTATTTTTTAGTGTGCTTTGGTCCTTTGTCTTTCAGGGAATTTATGTATTACAACTAAGTTGATGCATTATATAGGCTTAGGGTTCATCATGTTTTGTTTTTTTACCATCTGTAGAATCTGCAGTGAGATGACCTCTCTGGTTCTGTACGTTGCCAATTTCTGTTTTTTTTCTCTCTCTCTTTGATTCTTGGTAAATCTGACTGAGGGCTTACAGTTCTTCTTAAAGAACTAGATTTGCTTCATTAAATTTTCTCTATTGTTTTCTTTTCAACTTAATTGGTTTCCACTCTGGTCTTTATTATTTCTTTTCTTCTGCTTACTTCGGATTTTATTTGCTCTTCCTTCTTATTGCCCTTTCTCTGTTTATTTCCTAAAGTGAAAGTTTAGGTCATTGATTTGCGGCCCTACTTCTTTTCTGACACAGACTTTTTCTTTTTCCCAATAAACTTTTGTAGGACTTACTTATTGTAGGTACTACAATAGCTCATGCCTGTAATCCAAGCATTTTGGGAGACTGAGGCAGGAGAATCGCTTGAGGCCAGGAGTTGGAGACCAGCCTAGGCAACATAGCAAGACTGTTCCTACAGAAATAAAACTTCAAAAAATAGCTGAGCATGGTGGCACATGCTTGTAGTCCCAGGTACTCTGGAGGCTGAAGTGAAAGGGTCACTTGAGCCCAGGAATTTGGGGCTGCAGTGAGCTGTGATCACGCCACCACATTCCAGCCCAGGTAACAGACCAAGACACTATCTCAAGAAAACAGAACAAAAACAAATTTTCCCAAGAATTATCTTAGCCATGTCACACAAATATTGATATGCTGCATTTCATTCCCATTTAATTCAAAATGTTTTCCAGTTTCTGGTTCAAGTTCCTTAAAATTATGCTGTTTGATTTCCAAATATCTGGAAGTTTTTCATAGGTCTTCCTGGTATTGATTTCTAATTTATATTCATGTTGGACAAATCATAAATGTGTATTATTCAAATCCTTTTAAATTTCTTGAAGGTTTATTATGGGCCAGAATATGTTCTATATTGGGAAATGTTTTATGAGTACCTGAGAAGAATATGTATGCTGATGTTGCTGGGTGGAGTGTCCTGTAAAGATCACTGGAGTCCAATTTAATTGAGTTGTTCAAGTTTTCTATACTCTTGTTTATTTTCTGTCTTCCTGTATCAAAAAAGAGAGTGTCGCTAACTCTCTCTCCCTTCTTATTTTAATTCACAGATAGATGATAACAAAGTGACCATGAATTTAAAACTCTTATGTGCAGCAGGAATGACTCCACAAAGATTTTTCATGATGGAGCTCAGAATAGAAGGACCCAAATCTCCAGACTCCCAGCTATTCAGCAAACCCCATCCTGATTCTCTGAGTTTCTGATTCTTTATCCTCATTTTCTTCCCAACTGACCATCATGTGAATTTAAATAAAAGATTAAATGTAATCTTTATAACTTATTATATTATTGAACAGTTTCAGGTTTCTTGTTCTTATTTACAAAAAACTAATGAGTAGAACATTTTACACATCTCTGAGCATAAAAACTGTACAAAATAAAAATTATACAAAATTGTTTAATTCCATTTTTACTTATGAGGTCTGTAATTATTCCCTTCATGGTTAATGATCCTCAGTAGGAAACAAATGGTTTCCTACCTTCTTACTAGGTTGCAAAAATCTCATTTATTGATAGTCATTTATATTAATAATCATGATTAAATTGAATAACAGCTCTTACCAGATTTATGGTAGACTTCAGTAATTCTATCTCTTCCCAGAAGCAGGAGCAAATAATGGAATTCATCAAATAAGGAATTCATCAAATAAACGAAATCTAATCTAATTTTCCTTTTCATGACTGTTCTTAGGATGCTTCTTTCACACTCTGGAAACGGAGACACATTTGTGAATATTAAGTGAGTGGTGTGTGTGCTGGGTCCTTGCATTAGCTCTTGTCTTCACTTCGAAGTGCCCACCTGTTCCCTTGGTGCCCAGCTGAAGCTTCCATTTGTAGCACCCTATATTATAATATCACTGTTTAGTGACAGGTTCACCTTCCTTCTGTAGAAGAACTCATAGGTGTAGTCTCCTTAAAGTACTGAAGCCACTTGTGCACTTAACAGATGGTGGGCTTGAGTTCGATATACGTGTCTCCTCCTTCCCATGGGTGTTACATCTTTCTCCAGATGTCAGCCTCCACACCAGAACTTAACTCAGCTGAGTTCTGAAAAAGGCACAGTGCCTTCTCTGAACCATCAAGGAATGAGTCTTCCCAATAGCTACAAATAACTACAAGTCACTGATAGCTTATCTCTCTCTGCTCTTTCTTGAAGGATATTTATATTCAATCCTCAGATTAGAAATAAAAAAAGTCTAATCAGATATTTCTGACTCTATATATAGAGAGAGGTGCTAATCAGATATTAGCACCTCTAAATATATGTGGAGAGACAGAAAATATACAATCCTCACAAAAGTTCCAGGCATTCCAAAAGTGAATGTTTACTGGTACCAAGTACAGAACACGAGTGATTGCAAGTGCATGATGAGCTGGTGAGGTTTGCAGTGCCTAGAGAGCATGGACTCTCTTCATGAAGACATTAAACTTGAATTTGGCCAGACAAAGCTCTCTGTGGTCAGATTAGTCCAGATTATTGTCCCTGTGCACCATCTTAATGTGAAACTGATTAAGGCAAGATTTGAGTGTCAACTGATGGCAAATACTGAGTGTCAACTTGATTGGATTGAAGAATACAAAGTATTGTTCCTGGGTGTGTCTGTGAGGGTGTTGCCGAAAGAGAATGACATTTGAGTCAGTAGACTGGCAGAGGCAGACCCACCCTCAATCTGGGTGGGCACCCTCCAATCAGCTGCCAGTGCAGCTAGAATACAGCAGGTGGAGGAAGTTGGAAGGACCTGACTTGCTGAGTCTGCCAGCCTCCATCTTTCTCCCGTGCTGGCTGCTTCCTGCCTTTGAACATCAGACTCCAAGTTCTTCAGCTTTTGGACTCTTGGACCTATACCAGTGGTTTGCCAGGGGATCTCAGGCTTTTGGCCACAGACTGAAGGCTGCAATGTTGGCTTGTCTGATTTTGAGGTTTTGGAACTTGGGCTGGCTTCCTGGCTCCTCAGCTTCCAATGGCTTATTGTGGGACTTCACCTTGTGATTGTGTGACTCACTATTCCATAATAAACTCCTCTTCATATATACATCTATCCTATTAGTTCTGTCCCCATGTGCATTTGTTATACTTCAATCAAGATTATTATGTAATCATGATACCTGTTACTTTGCCTCATGAAGAATTGAGTTCAGGTTTAAAGTTGTAAGAAGGCAAAGCAGCATTTAGGAGGTTGTAGGTCTATGAGGCATTCTGAAATTCCAGAACTACAAGCATCACTGTCTGCTTCTATTTCCTTAAGGATGTTTGGCCTTGAGCAGTTAAAAATATATATTACTTGCCCATTAAAAGGCAGAGTTGTACCAGAGAATCTTTCCAGTAAAATGAGTAAAAGAAGGTACTTAACAAATGAGTTCAAAGAGCCAAGGATTCTCTGAAAAGAGATGTTGGAATTGACTCAGCCTGCAGGCACCTTAAAAATAACTGAGGAAGGCTCACTGCAAACCACTGGCTTCTCCTTTGTCTAAATTCTGGGACATGTTCACGGTTTTTGGAGACTTACGGTGGATCAGGGAGTGTCAGCACTCCACAAGTTATCCTTTCACCCAAATGCTTCTTAAGAACATTTTTTAGAATTCCCCACATCCTGGATTTAAACTCAAGCTCTGATATTCACTACCTGCTTAGCCACTTGAGATGTCACCTCCCTTGGACTCAGTTTCCCCATAGAATAAGGATTCCAGTGGTAACTTCTTCCTCAGACTATGATGAGGTTGGATTAAGTGAAAAAAAAAGGAAAGCCCTTAGCCTAGGTTTAACAGAAACACTTCTGATAATTATCCTAACTGTTCTGTTCAAAATAAACTCTCTAAGACAAAGCATGTTGTTTGGATATTATTTTTAAATCATCATAATCTCTTGAAATATGGCATACATAACAAATGAATGTGTAACTATATATGAGGCAGTGTCTGTACAATGACTGATATGGATAGATGCCATTAGTGGTGACGAGACTGTGGGATAAATTCCCCACAACTGGCGCATGGGGTAGTTTGGAACACAGGGGCTCGGGGGAGTCCCCTGAGGGCTGAACTGACCAAAAATAGCTGGGCCAATGAAGTGGGGATTGAGCAAGAGCTGGTGTCAGGTAGGACGTCATGGGGACTTCTGCGAGCACAGGTGTGGGCTCAAGAGATTTAAAAGTTGTGGGATTTTACTTTTAGGTCTCAGGATTTTCTCCAAAAGTGAGAAAATATGGCTACATCTTATCCATATTTGGATGCAGTAAAAACTAGAGAGAAAGAAATGAATAGGCAGTGCACGGAGGATTTTGTGGACAGTGAAATGAGTCTGCATGATACTACACTGGTGGATACACGCCATTATACATTTGTGCAAACCTTCAGAATGTACACCACCAGGAGTGAACCCTAATGTCAGTAATGGATCTTGGGTCATAATGATTTGTTAACATAAGTTTATCCATTGTAACAACTAGACTACTCTGGTGAGGGATGCTGAGAACGAAGGAGGCTGTGCCTGTGTGGGGACAGGAAATCCCTGTACCTTTCACTCAGTTTTGCTGTGAATAGTTGTGGGGAGGATTGCTTGAGCCCAGGACTTTGAGACCAGCCTGGGCAACATGGCAAGACCACATCTTTGAAAATTTTTTTTTAAATTACGCAGGTATGATGGTGCATGCCTGTAGTCCCAGCTACTCTGGAGGCTGGATAGGTGGATCGCTTGATCCAGGGAGGTGAGCCATAATTGTGCCACTGGACTCTAGCCTGGGTGACAGAGGGATACCTTGTCTCAAACAAAGTTTTATTAAAATAAAAATAAAACAATTAAATACATGCATAAATACATAATTGGTGAGCAAAAATAAAGTTTATTTTTTAAAAATGACTGTAGGTGAGTAGCAATTTGTGAATTTAAGTCATCTTCATGGCCTGGAGGCCAAATGAGTTTGTAGCTCCTTGGCGAGAGACCGTGGCAGAGAATGTGTCTGTGTGTGAGAGAGACTGGGAAGATGGGAGATGAGTAAAACGGCTTCAGACTTCAGTCAATTCCCTAATGAAATAATCAGGCAGTGGGAATAGTTCATTGAAGCTTAATCACTTTCTGGTTTTACGTTGTCCGCGCTTTTCTGCTTCACTTCCTCCACCTCTGTGTCCTCTGCTGTGTTTTCTCAAAGCAACAGCCTGCACCAGATACTCCCATGAACGTTCTTCTAATGAAATGAATCTCTTATCTTTGACAGGATATTATGGCAAACTTGTTGTTTTGAGACGGAGTTTTGCTCTTGTTGCGCAGGTTGGAGTGCGATGGTGTGATCTCGGCTCACTGCAACCTCGGCCTCCCAGGTTCAAGTGATTCTCCTGCCTCAGTCTCCCAGGTAGCTGGAATTACAGGCATGCACCACCACACCCGGCTAATTTTGTTTTTTCAGTAGAGACAGGGTTTCTCCGTATTTAAGCTGGTCTCGAACTCCCGACCTCAGCTGATCCACCCGCATGGCAAACTTAATCAACAAAGTGAGGAGGCAAATAATCATTGTGAGACTACTGACTACTGTTACGCTCTATTAAATTTAGCAACACGGTCATTCCCATACATGATTTAATACAAAGACTCATGAAACGTGGATATTTACATCTCAGGCTACTCATCCCACAAGCTTTTCACAGCTTCATTGCCTTGCTGCTGTACAGGTTCTATTTTAATGCCCTGATAGAGGATTATGCACCTGACAGATAGCCAGTGTGTTTCCTGAAGTTAACGCACATTAGATGTCTTGTCCTTCTGCAAAAAAAAAAAAAAAAAAAAAAAAAAAAAGACAGTTGTGGAGGTTTCACTGTGCCAAGGGTAACAGAGGCTTGCCGTAGGATCAGATGTATGTCTGCTTTCAGTTACATTAGCTATATGCTGCTGTGAATGTTCTGTTTAGTCATTCATTAAAATTAGTGCCTGTTTTGTGTCAGATACCATAAGATTCTCAATAGATGCAGCATGTATAAAATATGCACAGGGCAACCTTTAGACTAAAAATATATTCATTGTTAGTGTGAAATTCAGATGTGTCTGTGCGAATCTGGCAGCCCTAGCCTCCGTCAGTATGTCAGCTGGCGGAAACAGCCACATTCACAGACAGTCACAATGCAATGCAGTCAGGGCTGTGAGGGAGAGACAGAAGTGAGTGCTTCAGACACTACTGCAGTGGCAGCTCAGCCAGGATGATGCTGAAGGCCAGAAAAGTCTTCCCTCAGGAGTAAACACACAAAATGAGGCATGAAAGACAATAAGAAATAGGCCAGGCAAAGGAGATGAAGGTGGGTCTTGAGACAGAGGGGACGGAAGCCATATCAGACATTCCCAGTGCACCACCCTACCTATGGCTTTTGAAACATTCCCTGTGAATCTTCTGCTCTATCCTGGACTTACAACTTCTAAGTGTGCTTCTGTGTCTTATGTCTTTCTTTCTGAGGCCTCTATTTTGTTCCATTGGTCTATATCTCTGTTTTGGTGCTAGTACCATGCTATTTTGATTTCTGTAGCCTTGCAATATAATTTGAAGTCAGGTAGCGTGATGCCTCCAGCTTGGTTTTTTTTTTTTTGCTTAGGATTGTCTTGGCTATGCAGGTTCTTTTTTGGTTCCATATGAAGTTTAAGATTTTTTTTCCAATTCGGTAAAGAAAGTCATTGGTAGCTTGATGGGGATAGCATTGAATGTATAAATTATTTGGGGCAGTATGGCCATTTTTACATAGACCAAGAAATCCATGATGATAGATGTGATGTCCATTGACCTGAGAAAATGAGTTTTGCTCGTTCCATGAAGTATGCTTACTCAAATTCATATCTCCTTGTCTTTACGTTTTTTTCTATATTCTATTCTAAAGTGTTCAGATTAAAATATTAAAAATATAGCCAGGCACAGTGGGCCACGCCTGTACTCCCAGCACTTTGGGAGGCCAAGACAGGCAGATCACTTGAGCCTAGGAGTTCAAGACCAGTCTGGGCAACATGGTAACATCTCTATTAAAAATACAAAAAAAAAAAAAAAAATCAACTGGGCATGATGGTGCACACCTATAGTCTCAGCTACTCAGGAGGCTGAGCCACATGAATTGCTTGAACCCTGGAGACAGAGGCTGCAGTGAGCCAAAATTGCACCACTGCACTCCAGCCTGGGTGACAGGGCAAGACTCTGTCTCAAAAGAATACTCATTTTCTTCACATGCTCCTCACAATAATTAAGCTCCATGAATGCAAGCACTACATTTTCTTTATTCTTAGTGTCTGTGAGCTAATCAATGCTTGTCAAATATTTATTAATCGACAAAATCAGTGAGTAACGAATACAAAACCATGGACCTGAAGATTTCTTTAGATTTATGCCTCGGCAGAGGACAAAAGAGAAAAGGATGAGGCTGTTGCTGAACATGATTTGGTGCTTCTCATGTTGATAAACTCAGCAGATGGGAGGTGACAAGTGTTGGGAACTGATTCTGGCCATGGTGTGAGTCACAGGGGGCCCTGTCTATGATCCTTTACATGATTAAGAGTTTACCTGCGGTTTACTAAGTGGGTTTTATAGCATAGGTGGAGAGGAGGAAGAAGAGAATTGGCCCATAAAGTGAGATTCTTCATCTGTTTGTGATTCATGTCTTGGCAGCAGATGCTCCCTGGCCCTGATGTCTGGAGAAAAGACGAATGCCAAGACGAAGTGGCAAGAGCATCTTTTATCCTTCCCCTGTGCCGCTGCTGAATCAACATCAAAGTCCTGCTGCCAAGAGTGATGAATGGCTCGGGAGCGTCACAGCTCGGTGGCTCCGAGTGCCGTGTGAGCTGGCAGCTGCCACGGCCGTCCTTCCTGTGACCCCCACATGTGTCTTCCCGAGATGGCCAAAAACAAACTTTCTCTTCAAATGTTGATTTGTACCCAATGTTGATCAACAAAGTCAATCAGTCCTTAACTTCTGTGTATTCAGTTGGGTTTTTAGGCTTTGTTAAATGGAGGTGCCCCAAAACTAAATTCCCTTTCTTGAAAGATAAAAGTTTCTTTATAGCCAGTGAGGAACACCAGGGTGGCTGGTGCACAGGGAGGAAGAGAAAGGACCATGAGATGAAGGTGCTTGCATGAGCTGGGGTCACACTACACAGAGCCTATTCAATGATTCTTGAGAGAGAGAGAGAGAGAGAGATTTAAATTCTAAGTGTGATGAGATAGAATTGAAAGCTTTGAAGAGACAGAGTATCATGATATAATTTAATCATTAAAAGGATCTCTCTGAACTAGGGCAGAAAGAGAATCATAGAGACATTCCAGGAAATTGTGACAAACATCCAGGAAAGGGGAGATCATGGTATGTGGTACGGTTTGGATCTGTGTCCCTGCCCAAATCTCATGTTAAGCTGTAATCCCCAGTGTTGGAGGTGATTGGATTATGGGGGAAGATTTCCCCCTCGCTGTTCTCATGATAGTGAGTGAGTTCTCAGGAGATCTGGCTGTTTAAAAGCATGTAGCACCTCCCCTTTCACTCTCTCCCTCCTTCTATGACCATGTTAAGATGTGCCTGTTTCCCCTTCACTTTCCACCATGACTGTAAGTTTCCTGAGGCCTCCTTTCCACCATGCTTTCTGTACAGTCTGCAGAACTGTGAGTCTGTTAAACCTCTTTTATTTATAAATTACCCAGTCTCAAGTAGTTCTTTATATCAATATGAGAATGGACTAATTCAGTGAGGAATAGGAAGCTGGTGGTGGAAATTGAGACGTGTGGACTAATTTGCAATCAATCTTTGATGATGTTGGTATTTTATATGTAATGGAAGATTTAAAGCCTATTTAAAGTTTATAAATCTAGATACAATTAATAACTCACTGCAACATGACATTACTGGGCTTTGGAATGTGAACAGGTCACCTGGTGACCTGTCTGCTGGGTAACCCACTGGTTTTGGTGGCACACAGCTGCAGAATGAGACCTGAACACCTGTTACTCTTAACATCCTCCATGCTACCATCTCAGGTCCTGTGAAGTCTGTTCCTGGAGAGGCTGCTGGGAGGAGCTCCATTATGTCCCCTCTGGAAGGTGTCAGCCACTCATACACTAATGTTCATGCTGAAGGTGTTTTCTAATGATGTTCCTCAGCCATGGACCACTGGGGTGCCAAAGTAGAATTGGGGATACCTGCAGAAGCAGAGTTATAAGCACTGGCCCTTCCCCACTCTTACCACAGCCACATCTGGGGTCCCTAGCAGCCAATCCATCTCAGCTGATGGCATCTCTATTTTTCAAGGTCATTCCTTTCTCTCATACCATATCCAATCTGCAAGGAAATCCTCTTGCCACCTCCTGCAAATATATACAGATTCTGACCACTTCTCACCACTCACCTACTACCCCCAGTTCCCAACCACCGTGGCCTTTCCCCTGGATTCTGCACCACACCCAAGATGGTCTCCTTGCTTCTACCCTTAACCCCTCAATGAGTCAGGGTCCTCCAGAGAAGCAGAACAGATAGGAAAGGCCTAGATGCAGTTAAAGGAGAGGCTTTTTCAGATGTGAGGGAAGAACACTCCTGGCAGAAGCAATGGCAGGTGGTGTGAGATGAGAATTTGTGCTGTCACAGTCATCGTTAGTGCCCTGCCCCACAGCTGCTGAGCCCACTTTCTAATCCATCCAGAGCTGTGGAGAGCAGTTTCTTTGCACTCTGGAAGCTTCCTGAATTCTTTTACATCTTTGCCTGGGAGCTTTCTCCAGCCTTGCAGAAGATGCTCAGCCTGGTGCAAGGTAGCTTGGAAATGCTGCCAATAGCAACTCTCAGCCAAAGGAAGGCAGGAGTCCCGGACAGACAGCCCAGTGTCCCTGTCCCACAGAGGGACTTTTCTGAGACACACTGTACATCATTCCTTAGAAGGTTCCCAGTGGAATGTGGAGCAAACACCATTTAATACATACCTATTGACTTTCTCTTTCTCCCACCTCACTTTCCCCACTCTCTCATTTGTGATTTCTGGGATCCACCTTCACCTCAACCTAAGTCTCTGTGTCAGTTTTCTGCTTTTGGGAGAATTCCAATGAGGACATATGCTAAGAATGAAGTACAAGAACTGATTGCTCACTGTACATTCGAAAACAAAATAATGTTGTCTAATCTCTTCTCTTCTGCTTGTCTTGGCTGGTGGTGGAGGGAACTGCACTTGGGCAGAAAGGACCCAGAGACTAGACCCCTGGGAAGAGGACAGGAACCAAGGGAGTCCCAGCAGGAGGAGGCGAGGGACAGTGTCCAGCCAGTGGGTGTCTGTGTGGTCCTTGCATGGCATCGGAGCCCTGATGTTCAGACTGAGGTTCAGACCTGGGAGGAGAGAACAAGGGGCTGAGAGGAAGAATAGACCTAGGGAAGCTGAAGGGGCAGGCAAGGAGCCCCTGCTCGAAGGTGGTCAGAGGACCAGCGGATGGGTCTGACAAAGAACTTCAGATGGCTGCTTTGACTTGGCTGCAGGAAATGAGGCAGACATTCATTACAGGAACCATGGGGCAAAGTCAGAGATTCCCTCACTAACCTATTGATATGATGCAAATGGATCCAAGTCATCTAAAGAATGGGGCTAACACCACACATTGCAAATTCTGGATACATATTTGCTAGGTGAATATGTAACTGTAGGGCAGCCAGGAGGAGCCACATTCAATGTTTTGCAGTGGTTGAAAGTGAAACTTATCATCTCATCACTCCATTCTTGTTATCTTTTTTCCCAGAACTGGTAATATATCAGCCAAGGCTCTGGTAATGCAATTGGTATTAACTTTTTATTTCCTTAGTATATCAGAAATCTGAGTAACTGCCATTCATATGTATTTATACAGGGGCTTAGGTGCATGTGTTACCCATCTGGAGAAGATTTCTCTCTGTGTTCATATGTCTACAGCTCTACATTTCTAAATAGAATTCGATGGAAGACAGCTTAAGATCCATGCTTGCCCACACAGAGCTAATCAATACAGCATTTAGGAATTTCACTATTCCGCTAGTTTCAGCTGTTTAAACATCCTCACTGGCTGATGTTTGACTCTATGTGGAAGAATGTGCATGTGTTTGTGTGGATGTGGGTGGAGGCTGAGTGTTATTGTGACCTTCTTGGGAGATGTGCATTTGTTCTCAGAGCAGGAAACAGCCATGGAAATTGAAGAAGCATTATCATTTCATGTGCTTCTGTCTCTTCCCCTCCTGCTACTCACCAACTGAACATAGGATGAGGAAGGTGTGAAAGTCTTAGAAAAACATTGTTTGGTGGAGTTAAAAAGATCTTGACGTCTGAAGGGGCACATCAACTTCCATCTCCTGAGATGGTACCAAAGAAAAGATGGAACACAACTATTAAGACAAGCAACTTCAGATGGCTGCTTTTCACTGAAGTTGTCAGGAAATATAGCACCATCCGGACCATATTTCTCATTACCATTTTTTGTGACTGTTCCTAAAATTTCCACCAACACAGTCCCCCTTATGTTCCCAAAAAGTTCCCATTAAAATGGAAACTGACATCTGAATTTGGTCAATCTGCTAACAATTATTGAACATATTATTTCAAATCAGTTTTTCCACTATGGAGCTTTTATCTTAGGAATGGCAGAGAGGGGCACTGAGGAAGTGAGACACTGGATAAGTTTTGAGGTGGAAAGGTTTAAAAAAAAAGAAATCTAAAGTATCTTAACTCATTTCTTTTGAAGTTTTCATTATTTTGACTTTGTAATAAAGTTTTCCTTTGGTTAATATTAAAGTGTGCATGTTCATAAAAAACATTTTAAATATAAAGGGAGGCGGACTGGTACTTGAAGGGCATTGCCTGAGATTTCTTCTGTTTAAATAAGCAGTGAATCCTAACATATGACTGAAACTCGGAGTGTCTGCCATTGTGGTGGGCAGAACCTAACCCTTCTGTTTCCACATTAGACTAAATATTGCACAGAACACAGTGGCAAATAAGAGTGTTATCTTGAGAACTTATAGCTAAGATTGGAATGTTGGCTTTCCCTATGGAAGAACTCTGTGTGTTTGACTATGTCTTTATATTTGAAAATGAGGGAAAATAATCTCTTTCATTTGATGAATTTTGTTTCTTACATAGGCCTTCAGCAAAATCCCAAAACTACAAGATGTCCTTCATGAAGCAACAGCTGGAATACACTTCATAGCAGCTGTTAATATAAATAATTCACTGGTAATTGGTTCCAGGGGCATTCCTGAAACCACCCGCCAAGTTGGATAATAGGATAATGGCGAAAAGCAAAGCGATAATATTATGATTATCTATTCCCATTTACCCTTGCTGGTCATAATAAAAATAGAGACTCAGGTTCTATTTCCTAATCTTTTTTGTTTGTCTGTTTGTTTGTTTTTCTTTGAGATGGAGTCTTACTCTGTTGCTCTGACTGGAGTGCAGTGGTGCAATCTCGGCTCAGTGCAACATCTGCCTCCCAGGTTCAAGTGATTCTCATGCCTCAGTCTCCCGAGTAGCTGAGATTACAGGTGCCCACCACCACACCTGGCTAATTTTTGTATTTTTAGTAGAGATGGGTTTTCACCATGTTATCCAGGCTGATCTAGAACTCCTGACCTCAGGTGATCTGCCTGGGATTACAGAAGTGAGCTACCTCACCTAGCTCGATTTCCTAATCTAGAAGTCAAACATGAATAGATGTACAGAGGAACGATGTATCTTTGTAGCCTTCGTTCTTTGGTAGAAGATACTACCATTTTAGTTTTGCAAGGAATTTCTCCTGTACTCAATGTTCATTTCATTTTAAAACATTGGCATCTATACTGTCAAAATCCTCCAATCTGAGGCTCAGTCATGCCATTTAAAATCCATAGCCAATTATGGAGTGGGGCAGAGAGAAAGTAGGAAGAAGCCACATTAGATGCAGGTTGCTAACTGACCCACAGCCACAGGTAAATGTATTTGTTAACATTTTGAAAGACAGTTATACTTGCATGCATCTATCAGAAATAAGAATCTTTTTAATGGAAGCAGTTAAAGTATAACACAATATTTTGTACATTTTTTTTCCATTTTTCAGTAAACCAAGAAAGCTGAGCATGTGAGCCTGGACTAGGTCTCTCCCAGCCTCTGAGAGATGACGCCAAAACCCCATCTCTGGATGTCTCTCCCCTTCCTTTTTCCACCCCCTCCCACATTGGAGCTGCGTAAGTCTACAGGGACCTCCATTGACATCATCTCACAACAGGTTTATTGCAAGACCACTAATTTATCATAGGGTAATGCTTTGCTGCCTGTCTCTTCCCTGAGGTTTCAACGTCAGCCAATGACGGCACCATACCTGCTTTCCTGAGTGTCTCCCACTGTGTAGCAAGTGTCCAACCCTCACCATATATTTGCAAGTAAATTTGTGAGGTCAAACATAATTATATTTGCCAGGCATGGTGGCTCATGCTTATAATCCCAGCCCTTTGGGAGGCAAAGGTGGGAAGATTATTTGAGGTCAGCAGTTCAAGACCAGTCTGGCCAACACGGTGAAATCCCAACTCCTAAAAATACAAAAATTAGCCAGGCGTGGTGGTGGGTGCCTGGAATCTCAACTACTTGGGAGGTTGAGTTGGGAGAATTGCTTTAATCCAGGAAGTGGAGGTTGAAGTGGGCAGAGACTGCATCACTGTATTCTTGCCTAGATGACAGAGCAAGCTCCTGTCTCTAAACAAAACAGACAACAAACAAAATTATCCAGGTATGGTGGTGGGCACCTGTCGTTCCAGCTACTTAGGAGGCTGAGGTTGATGGATCGCTTGAGCCAGGGAGAGAGAGGTTGCAGTGAGCCTAGATCACACCACTGCACTCCAGCCTGGGCAACAAATGGAGACTCCGTCTCAAAAAACAAAACAAAACAAAAAAAGATAATTGGAAACTTTGACATGGTTGTATCTTAGAAAATGTGCAAATAAAAATGCAAATAAAAAACGTGTTCCAACTCACTGAGGCATTTTGTTGAGGTGATTTATCATTTTCCTTGTTGCTAGAAGGTGACATAAAAACAGTTTAAAACAACAGTGGCTTTTAATTGCTTACAGAGCTTTCTGATTAAGAGTCTAGTGTTGTGACTGCTTAAAACAATCAGATCCCCATGGCTGACAGCTGCTTTAAGGTACCGTCCGCATCTCTCCAGGCTCAGCTACGTTTCCTCCACTTTCTCCTCCTCCAGGCAACTGTCCCTGACCAGACCGTCATCGTCCTTCCTTTCTCTCACTTCCAAGTGCTGACCCCACGGTTGGGAAAAGCACTGGCTTATCACAAAGCTAAGGAGCTCCAGGGCCTCTACAGAAAATAGAAAAGTTTCTTAACATTCCTGTAATAAGTTGTAACAAATGGAGTGGCTAGAAACAATATAAATTTTTTATATTACAGGGGTTTATTTTTGTTGTTGTTTGTCTGTTTGTTTGATATGGAGTCTCACTCTGTCACCCAGACTGGAGTGCAATGGCACAATCTCAGTTCACTGCAACCTCTGTCCCCCAGGTTCAAGCTATTCTCCTACCTCAGCCTCACAATTAGTTGGGATTACAGGTACCCACCACCATGCCTGGCTAATTTTGTATTTTTGGGATTTCACATGTTGGCCAGGCTGGTCTTGAACTCCTGACCTCAAATGATCTGCCTGCCTTGACCTCACAAAGTGCTGGGATTACAGGCATAAGCCAGTGCAAAGGGCCAATACCACAGCTCTGGAAGTCAAAATGGTAACATGGTAACCTAGTAAGCTCAAAACGTTACTCCTTTTGGCTATGTTTTGTGTGTTACCAAGCACTGACGATATCTTTTTTTTTTTTTAATCCTCAGATTGTCACTTCTTTATCCGGGGGGATAACCTTTGATCAGGTCCCTGAATCTTTTTTTGACTAAATTGCATGAACAGTCGACGGTGTCCTTGCTTTCAATTATAACAAGACACACAGGTTCATTTTGTACCTTTACAGACCAATATTTGGAATGAGCCATTTCCTTATGGGGGTCTGGTTCTTGCTACTGGTCAGTAGCATTTAGAGATCCCAGTCGGGGCAGCGGGAGTGGCCACCTCTTCATTAGTACTGCAATGTCTTGATTCCTATCAATTAATAGTATGTCTTAAAATTGGGTACTGCTTCTTCCAACTATATTTTTGATTTTCAACACTGTTTTGGTCTTCTAATTCATTTTCTTTTCCATATATATTACAGAATTAACATATCTATAACTATAAAAGTCCTGGTGGGATTTTAACTAGTATTGCATTAAATTTAAAGATCCATTTGGAGGAAACTGACATCTTTACTACGTCGACATGAATTAGTTCTCATTTTATGTAGGTATTCTCTGATTCTCTTAATTTCCAACATACCAACCTTTACATGTCCTGTTAAATCTATATCAATGTATTTCACTTTAGGGGAGCTATTCAACATAGCATTGTTGTGTGTGTGTGTGTGTGTGCACGCGCACACGTGTTTTAATTTAAGTTTCTAATTGTACACTGATAAGATATAGAAATGTGGTTGATTTGGGTGTGTTAACATTGTATTCTGAGAGCTTGCTAAATTTACGCATTAATTCTGGAAGGCTTTTGGAGATTACTCAGGATTTTCAGGCTACTCGTTCACCCCAGAAGGCTGCTCTACCATGACAACGTCCTCACCTCTGAGGCAGACTTATTAGGCATTGCCTTTCTGGAAGATTGTCAGCTGTCATGACAAAGAGAGACAAACAAATAAGATGAAGCATGCAAGCCTCTTATATCCCACACCTGGAAGTGACCCACATGACTTCTGCTCACATTTAATTGGCTAAAACAAGACATAAGGCCACTTCTCAGTTAATAATTTTGTGATGTGCTCTCTTACATGTACGCTTGTAGAGATAGAAAACAACATATTTACCAAGCTCCCTGCTATGGAACAACAGAAGATGTTCAAATCTGCTAGGATTCCTTTCTGCAACACGGGCCAATCCTGGGAAATTCAAGGTCTTTATGCTTTGGTTTCCTGTGAGGCGCAGAGAATATGTTAGTGTTGCATTTTCAGTTGCCTGAGGCAGAAGAAGTGTGTGTTTTAAGGCAGTGGTTGTCAAACTTGCAGAGCTTTGTAAAATAAATAAATTCCCTAGGTGACTACTGCTAGACCTTCAGACCTCTAAATCTGGAACAGGACTCAGGAATCTTTGTGTTGGAAAGCTCCTTCAGAGTTTTCATGATCAGAGTTGGGAACCTCTCTGTGACGGATAGAGAGAGACCTGGGCGGCAGGTGGTAATGAAGGTGAGCTGACCTGCCTGCCAGACCCCGGTGACTTCCTCTTCAGGAGCCATGTCTCTTCCTGTAGGTGACTCCCAGGCTGTCTCAGGACCTCTCCCTGCTCCCCTCACTAACAGCAGCATTGGGGTAAACACAGAAGAGGTGGGTGGATGTGTGCAGGATTCTAATGCCGGGGAACATTTTCTTCTGGATGTCCGTATCTCAGTATTTCCCTCAGACACAAGCACATTCAGGCAAAATTATAGTATTTTAAGGCAGAAAGAGGCTAAAAGGTAGATTCATAGCTATTCACCTTCTTTTCTTGCTGCCACCTGGATGCTGAGCATCCCCTGAAGCAACAGGACTACATGAGCATGGTAGGGCTGAGCCCACCTCCTAATGAAGATCCAGAAAAGAAAGACACTCGGAAAGCCAGGAAAAGGGAAGGATTTTTTTTTTCAGCCAGTCGGGCACCTGAGAGTAATCAAAATCTGTAAAGAACAGGATGTGGAGCCTCCTCTGCTTGTTCAGCACGAACACTTTGTGGTGGGTGCTGCAAACAAAGATGACTCAAACTCAGTCTCCACCCGGGTCACTCATAGTCCAGTGCAGTACACCAAAGCTGTGAACGCTAAGGAGCAACCATTGGCCCATCTAGGCAGAGTGGTAGAAGAAGGAGCATTTATTTGAACAGCTGTGATGCTACCAGTCTGAAGAAAGGGGAAGGTATCTTGACAATAAGAAGCAATGTTCTCAACACACAGAGGCAGCATTGAATCACAGTAAGGTGCAGAGTGTGTGATGAGCGTACTTGTCAGGTTTCAGATGAAAGCGACCAAGACTTATCTTTACTGTGATTAAGCCTCTAATAAAGACATACATGAACACACAAATAAGGCAATGTATTGTCTTATGCAGCTAAAAGGTAAAAGAGGGGATCAGGTTATCAAAAATGTCTTCAGGTAACAGGATTTTCATATTTGGCTCTATTTCATTCTGTAATTTTCAGGTAGATACTTCCCGAATAAAACAAGATAAACACCTGCAGCTTCAAGCTACATATCTATCAGGTGAGGAAACAGATAGAAGAAAGGGCAACTTCCCTCCGTATTCTCAGCAAAGCCCCAGGGAGAGATCACATTGGCTCATGAGCCCGTCCTTTAAATAATCTCTAAGAGGCATGATGCCCTGATTGGTCAGGCCTGGGTTAGGTGACTTCCCTGCATCCGAAGGTTGGAGTCAGCCCCATATGAAGGAGATGCATGGAGCTGCAGGGATGGTGAGGGTGGGTGAGAAGAGAGAAGGCCAATCTAGAGAAAAAAATACCAAGTGCTAATTTCAAAAGGGAGATTAATTGTGCTAAGAGAGAAAATGGAAACGAAACAAAAGCGAACAAGCGAGTCGCAGTTGCCTACCGCAAGCAGGCAGGCAGTCGCTAAGTACTTTTCTGCTATCTTGTAATATGCAACGGAATTTTTCCCAGTGTGAGGCATTGAGCCAGACAGAAATTTGCAGAAACATATGTTCTCGAGGGAAAAAGTAGGATAAATGCAGGGCAGGTAAATAACTCTGCACAGTGCATGTGTGTTTGTTTTTGTTTTGTTTTATTTTACTTTGCTTTGTTTTCTCTGTAATGAAAATAAAATGTTGAAGCATTCACAGACACAATAATGCCTTCTTGGAGGAGAACACTAGCTTGGCTCAGAAAACCGTTTTATTGCCCACCCATTGTTTATAGCATTGCTAGTGTAGAAGAGGTGCAGAAAATATAAGGGTGCTCTTAAGATAACATTTGAAAGATTCTGTAATGTTTACAAATAGCATCCAAATTTTTCACTGCTGAGGACTCAATTCCATATTTTAAGAGAAAAAAAGAGTGATAAATACTGGACGTCTTGGCCTGTTGGTTCGTTTGTCTTTGTAGAAAGGCTGATGTAACCATCTGACCTGTTCTTCCGCCTGCTACACAAACACAATCAATTCACAGAGAGCACGGCATTGCAGTAAAGAAAGTTTAATTGACACAAGGCCAGCCACGCCACATGGGAGAGAATTATTCCTTAAATCAATCTCATCAAAGGCTGGTAGACTAGGGGTTTTTAAAAGCTAGTTTTGAGGCAGGAAAGTAGGGTCTGGAGGCAGGGAACATAAGGCTTATTCACACTTCAGCTATAACAGGAAATATCCTCTCCATAGGGCATATGCTGTAAATGACTTTGTAACTTTACTTCATCCTCCCTATTTACATAGGGCGTACCCAGAGTAGCCAGTGGAACAAAGAACTGGACGAAGCCACAAACAAAGCAAGGAAGGAATGAAGGGTTTTGTTGAAAATGAAAGTACACTCCACAGCGTGGGAGCAGGCCTGAGCATAGGAGCTCAAAGGCCCCGTTATAGAATTTTGGGGAGTTTAAATACTCCCAAGAACCTGGATACCCTCCACCATTAACATATTTTGGTAAGCCAGCCAGAAGGAAGAGGTAAGTCCAAAATTTGGGATTTCTTCTTCTTTCTCCTCTTCCTTTCTGCTCTGTACAGGGGAATCTCTCTCTCTTTTCCTTTCCAATGCAGAATTTTTACTGGGCAGCACCTAAACATGGAAGGAACTGCAAGCTTCTGGCCATGATCAGTGAAACTAAAAGGTTTCCATGTGGAGAAGCCTGACCACCACCGCCCGATTCACTTAAGGAATCTGGATCTTTTTCAGGTTTTCTTTCTCTTTTTCTTTTTCAGTCTTTCAATGGCCGTTTCCTAGTAGCTCCTTGGAAATGGAGGGAAATTGGCTGGGGTCACTCCCTGGTATTGCCCGAAGGCCTAAGAATGAATGGAAATAATCACCCTGCCCCAAAGGGGAAAGGACCTTTTCATATATTTTTGGTGTGTGGTCCCTGATCCCTACACGTGGCACAGCTGAGAGCGAACTCGCACCTGTTTCAGGTGACCTAGACCTTTTTTCCTTACGCTCAGGTCTCCCCTTCCCCTATTCAAATGGCTAAGGGCAGAGGAAACCCACTCAGCCTCCAGTTCCTATCATTAAAGTTCATGGAACCGGAAGCATGGAAAAGGATGCCCTTATCAAATTATAAGGATGCAAAAAGTTGAGGATTACACCCACGTACCAAAGGAAAGCCCATAGGCTCTGGAGGGAACACATGCAAAGTGGCACCGGTGCCCACAAAGGCCAGAGATGCCTGGGACTCTAAGATTAGACCCCACAAAGTGGATGCGCCTGGGGATCCTCCGGACCTCAAACTCTCCAAAGGGGATGATCTCGGCAGATGTTCTGAGGTCTAGTAATAAGCCTGCCTTGGAATTTTCTCTAACAGTTGCAATGCTGCTTGGCCCCCACATTGCTTAGAATCTGAAGTTTACTGTTGAACTGGAAAGTGAAATGGCATTGCCCGTATCCAGGCTTTTGTGCTGCTCTTCTAAGCAGAGGGCCTGGTTAATGTGTGACGACCTCCTTTGGTTGGGCCCCAGTACTCCTTGGAGTCTGGGGACATTTAGCCTTTAAAATCAAACTGCCGTGGAGACCGATTTCCCCAAAATTTTGCTTCACGGCCTTCCTTGGATTATCTATCGGGGCAAAGTAAAACCAGCAAGCTTGTATTGCTGTCTCACGGCTAAGGTTCCAAGCCATTGGATCTTCGTCTATGTGTGTGCACACATGTCTAGATGTGTTTATTTGTGCACGTACTGTTATACGTTGTGTCTACCAAACTGGTTATAAGAAAAGAGTGCTCATAAATAAAGTAAAATAAGTCTGAGCGGTTTTCAACTTCACATGACTTATGTATAACTTTACTAAACAAGCTTGCTTTACAATTGTTAGTGGAATAAAAATAGAAATGCCTTCAGAATTGTCAGCATGCATTTTGTCTGAATTTTATGTTTGTCTTTGCTAGAAATTTCTAAATGTTAGTGTTAATTCAAGCTGGGAGCTGCTTGGGATGAGCCTGCCTCCCGTACTATTCAGAATCTCACTGAGATAAATGCATTTCCGATTGCTTCCTTTGGAAAGGCTAATCAGAAAGTCAAAAGAATGCAACCATTTGTCTCCCACCCATGATCTGAAAGCCCCAAGCCCCCTTCTCCCCTAAAGTTGTCCCGCCTTGCCTTTCCTCCAGACAAAACCAATGTTCATTTTACGTATGTTGATGAATGTCTCATCTCCCTTGTTAAAAGTAAAAAATTAAGTACAGTGAAGAGAATAATTATTTTAGGTAAACTTTTTGTGTAAATTAAAATCTTAAAGTTATTTTTAATGCTCATTTGATATCTGGGTCATTTCCAATTAAAAATGGGTTGTAATATGGAGAAATATGTTTCTAAAATGGTGGAATTATTCTTATCTATGAATGCCCATATCTGATCGTTCAGGGTTTCTTGCTTTTTAGGGCTTTACTAAAGTTTTAGGTTACTAAAAATAAAATTCTAGTTAGCAGGTAGTTCTGTATACAAAATGTACAAGAAATGCTTTTATTACTAGTGGAGAAGAAAATAATGTCGTCTAATTCAGAAGTTATCTAAAAGTTAGTTGAAATTACAGATTTAAAAAGACTAAGATTTGAAAAGGTTTGAAAAAGATTCTGAAACAATATAGTAAGGAACCATTAAATAGGGGAGAAAGGAGTTGAAAAAGTTTAAATAATAAAATATTCTTCAAAACCTGATAAAGAATTGGAAACATTTGGCTAATTAAGATTTTCACAGTTAAAACTCGAGCTTGATTAAAGTAAGAAGTATTGTACAAATGCAATGACAGTTTCACAATACTTTCTTTACTACAGTCAAGCATGAAGGTGAATTTAGCGTCAAGCCAATTTTCACAAACACGCTTGCATTGCTTCACACTGTGTTTACTGTTTTCCATGGATAGTGCTGGAGTAACCTGTTGGTCACGTGCCTACGGTGGACTTCTTGATTGCACAGAATGTATCATGATATTGGTGAACTTACGTATGTTGAATTGTATATCAGAAATAAAATATTCATTATGTCGGATTTGGGGTAACACTGTAGCTTCCAGGATAAATTTAGTATGCAAATTTAGGGTTGGTTTTTTATTTGTCTTTCTTCTAGTTTTCATTCATTTGCTGTTTATTCTTCTTCGGCTTTCTATATAAACCCATGCTAGTAAAAGGCTTTTATTTGGCTCTGTGAATAGTTATTTTGATTCCTATGCATTCTAGCAAGTCATCATCCATTCAATTTATCTGGAATTCCTAAGCTAACTTTGTTGGGCTACAGGAATTCATGGAGCACACCAGCATTTTATTTAAACAAACTTTGAATTTTAGGCTTCCTGATACTTTACATGTGTTAAGTATACTTTTGCAAATATAATTTGAGACATATTTATCTCTCTCTCTCTACCTAATTTCTTCAAAATGTGTAAAGTATTTGTGGGTATTCTTGACTCATGGCAATGTGTTCGTTTGCATACAGTCAAGCAGGGTCCCTAGGGCCGCTCAAGGAGAGAGAATCCAGAAACCTGGCCTGCTGGCAAAAAGGTAAGAATTTCTTACTATCAGTCTCTGGCCTTTTTCTCTCTGTGCAAACTGGTTAATCTCCTCTGTGAAGTCTTAACTTAACTGGACTAATAATAATAAGAACTTAAATATTTTGTCAGAAAGGTAGAAAGTGTCATGCCTTTTAGTTCACGTGACTTTAGCAATCTTTGGGGGAAAAAAGACAATTTTAAAGATTATTGATAAAATACAATTGTCTTCAAAATGTAACCATGGGTCCTAATTATGTTCAAATATTAGATACGCTAAATGCTTTAAGGTCATAAACTGCTTCTTTGGCTTTTGATAATTGAAATTATTTAACTTACCTGCCTTCCAGCTAGGTAAGACCTGGGGACATGTGGAGTTGGCCACATGTCCCCAGGAAATGTCCTTTCCATAGGGTATGCACAGTAAATGTCTTTGTAATTTTACTTCATCCTCTCTATTTACATAGGGAGTACCCAAAGTAACCAATGGAATCCTCTAGGGGTTATTTAAACTCCCCAAAATTCTGTAACAGGGCTTTTGAGCCCCTATGCTCAGGCCCGCTCTCACACTGTGGGGTGTACTTTCATTTTCAAGAAAACCCTTTATTCCTTTCTTGCTTTGTTTGTGTGCTTTGTCCAATTCTTTGGTCAAGATGCCAAGAACCTGGATACCCTCCACCAGTAACACTTTGAAGAAGGGGTGGGAGAGGCTAGGAAGTGGGCAATTATTGCTTATTGATTGGGGTGCAATCACCCTATAATTGCACCCTCAGCCAATCAGCAGCAGGCAGCCATTGATCTCCTGTGGCAGAATCACTTCTAGGTGGGGCCACAGGAGTGGTTGGTGGGTCCAGGTGGAGCCATCATCAGTGTCAGACATGCAAAAAAATCTGCAAAGATATCTCAAAATGCCAATCTTAGCTTCTACAGTAAGGATGTTATCTGCAGGAGCAATTGGGAAAGTTGCATATCTGGTGACCTTTGGAATCATGGCTGGCAATCATTTATGTCTACACTTTAGCAGAAATCAAGCTTCTTTATTCTCCTAGCATGGTGCTTTGTCATTAGTTTTACAAAGACAGTTGAGTTTTGGGGAAAGGCTATTATCATTTAAAGCATAAACTAAATGTCTACCAAAGCCAGCCCAGCCTAAACCCAAGAATAATGAAGGCAGCTTGAAGGCTAAAAGCAAGAGGGGGTTTGGCTAGATCAGATCTGCCACACTGTTACAATTTTCTCTCTGTTATAATTACTGCGAAGGTGGTTTCCCTGATTTTTAGAGCATTAGTGGTAAAATTATCATCAATCAGAGGATCAATTCTCGATGAGTCGGCCCTGGACTTGGTGCTTTTGTCAAAGTCCAGGAACTGATTTCAGGTTTATTTAATGTAGTAAAGGTCCAGAATTTAAGCTGGCAAGTCATTATTTTAAGATGTATGAGAAGGTTCTTTGGCTGCATCTCCTCTGTCTTGCCCTGTATGGGAGGGGAATACAGAAGATCTGGCTCCTGTTTGATTGTGTATTTGGTATTAGAAACCTTAGAGAAAGCAGACTGCCTGCTGATGTGAGCTGTCTGACGCCACATTTTACATAAGGCTAGTTAATACTTTCATTATAGTGAGACGGAATAGTGACAGGTCACTTTTTCATTAAACAACCCTGCACTCCCTTTATTCTAGTGAATACTGTTTTTAAAAATCTACATATTAGTTTTATCAAAAGTTCAACTCCTCCATCCTGGCCAGCTTTCAGTCACCGTCTATACCTCTCTTTAGGCCAAGTGAATACAGTTTCTACTGCCCAACTGTTTCCCCTGAACTAATAAAAACACCTAGCACACTGGAAAACTCAGTTGTATAAAAACAAATTCTGGAGAGCCTTATCCATCACTGTCTACTATTATTTGATAAATAGGCTGTCTTTGGGGTAAATAGCTCTATTAAGTTAAATATATCATCTATCGGTAACATTGAAGACTATTAAATGTAAAAACCACTCATACTTTATTGTAGTAGGTTTCTCAATCATCAACAGTTAAATTATGTAACCAATTTGATTGCATAAAACGTTTTACATACAAAACAAAAACAACGAATTCGTTATAACCATATCGATAGCGACAAGAGGGAGACAAATGCCTACACAGATGGGGCGGATCTCTGGTGAAACCCCACCTTCAAGCCAACAGCTGCATGAAGGCTGAAGGACCAGACTGCTGGTCCCAGATGAAACCTGTGACCCAGAGTGAGAGCTTATGTTCCTGTTTGCCCACCCTTCCCCTACAGATTCTTTCTGAATAATGCCTTTCAACCCATTGAATGTTGACTTTTCCAATACTACCTATGGCTTGCTCCCGCTCCTTCCCCATTTTGAGTCTATAAAAAGCCCTGGATTCAGCCATATTGGGTGGACTTTCCTGCCTTTGGGTAGGGGGACCACCCCTGTATCCCCTCTTCGCTGAAAGCTGTTTTATCACTCAATAAAACTCCCCACCTTGTTTACTCTTTGATGGTCAGTGCATCCTCATTCATCTTGGGCACTGGACAGGAACTTGGGAACTGGTGCACAAGACAGACTCAGCCCTGGCAGGCTCAGTGGGTGGACCATTTCCTACAGCAGGTAGTGTGGTCAAGCATGGCCTGGGTGGGGCATTGCCAGCCGGAGGTTTTTGGCTTGCTAAATGACTGAGAAGAAAATCCTGCATCAATATGTATACGTCAACCCTCATCAAACTGTATACTTCATTTTAAATATTTGCATTTTTAATTTCAATTATACCTCAACAAAGCTTTAAATGATTAAAGATAAAAAAAAATAAAGGATACTAGTTGTACCATGCAGTAAACATGGATACATTTCTCCTTAGTGCCTCTTCTCTCTCCAGATTTCTAGGAGCAGGTTAGGTTCTGAGTGGATTACTGAAGATGTTCAACATGGCTTATTGTAGCTCTCAGGACAGTGGCAGCCAGGGATATTTCTGTGGTGACCTCCAGACCACAGAGAGCTTGTAGACTCCCCTAGAGTTGTGTTTCAGGCTTCACTTAGAGGAGTTATATGAGAGATTGTAGCAGCTGAAACCATATGACAAGATTCTCATTATTACAGATTTCCTTTGGAGATAATAATGTGGACAATAATTCTTGTATTTGAATAGATCCCTTTTTGAAGCAAGTTTTTTCACTCATTTAAAAGAAAGATTACAATCTTAAAAGACAGTTCAAAAATCTACACCTGCGACAAAATCTTACAGAATTACACGTACAAGGGAAAGTAAACCTGACAAAATATGAATAAGGTAGAGAAATGGTATCAGTGAAAATGTCTGGTTGCATTATTAATTGCAGTGTAGTTAGGAAAGCTATTATCAGTGGAGAAAGTTGGGTGAAAAGGTAGATGGGATCTTTCTGTATTACTTCTCACAACTGCGCGTGAATTTAAATTGTATCCAAAAGGTTTTTTTTTGGTTTGTCTTTTAAAGAATATACAATGACCTTGAGTCATCCATAAAAGATGCCAGCCTTAATCAGAAGCCTTCAGGAACAGCAAGAGAAGAGACTTACCTGAGAAAAACGAAAATAAATCAACTCTACACATTACATTGAAATTTATTTTGTAGCAAAGAACTCAATGAAAAGAAATCTAAGCACTCAGACCTCGATAAATTGAAGACTGTATTATGGACAAGATGAAATCACTAGAACCAAAAAGCGAAGCCTGTCCAATTATTGGCAGCTTTTTCAATTAGAACAGGCAGCAAGGAGCACTCCTCCCACCTTGCCTTCATCAGAGGGGCTTTCCTTCACTTCCTACCTGGACATCCAGGCTCTCTTCCTCCACATCTAACTTCAGTTCAGCTGCCTGGGTTCCTGGAGGATCAAGTGTATTCCAACCCAAGCCTCCCTGCTATCAGAAGTGTTTCTGGTCTACGACATCTTTCAATCAAAACAAGCAATGTCTATCCACCAAATGGGCAACCTTGGGAGGATTCACTATGTTCCAGACATTCTAAGAAGCATTTTAGGGTTGGCTGTGGTGGCTCATGCCTGTAATCCCAGCACTTTGAGAGGCCGAGACAAGTGGATCACCTGAGGTTAGGAGTTCGAGACCAGCATGGAGTTCTGACCAACATGGAGAAACCTTGTCTTTACTGAAAATACAAAGTAGCCAGGTGTGGTGGCGCATGCCTATAATCCCAGCTACTCGGGAAGCTGAGGCAGGAGAATCGCTTGAACCCGGGAGGTGGAGGTTGCAGTGAGCCAAGGTCATGCCATTGCACTTCAGCCTGAGCAACAAGAGTGAAATTCTGTCTCAAAAAAAAAAAAAAATCAGTTTACACTCACTTTCCAACATAACCATTGCACCAAACTTATGAGGCACTTACAAGTCACAACTCAGGACAGCTAGGCATAGACCGGTTACATAACCCGCTGGATGACACAGGTCACAGGGCAGTGCTGGCGCCGGAGCCCAGGCCTGTCTGTCTTCGGAGCAGGGGCTTATCAGTGCACACTGCTGCCTGGTCCTGATGCCAGCCAGTCAGTACCAAGCCCTGACTCAGTTTTACTTAGTCCCGAGCAAGTACAATCCGCAAAGCTCATGACAGATCCATCCCAGGGGCACATGAAATCCATTGGTTAAAAAGCTATGGTGAGTTTGTTTTCCTGTATACCCTCCCCACCTGCACGCTGCAGAGTGTGTTTCCCCAGACCAGCATCAGTCTAGAACAGGCGCTGTCCTCCACGGGGTGGTGCTGACTTCAGAGAATTTTCCTATTCCTGTCACCTGGGCCCATTCCGTGATCCCTGATCTGCCTGTCCGTGTGCACCTGCAGCACATGCTCGATGCCTGTCTACCCAGAGCATTCTCAGCCATTACAGTCATTCAGGGTCACTGTCAGTGGAATAAGACAACAGACACCCTGCGGGTCACAGAAGTGCCATCGGGTGAAATAAAAGCAGCTTCTGCTCTTTCTCCTTCAGTAGCTCATGTTTGACTCCCAAATCCTTTTCAAATTGAGAAATATATGGCTGTTGTATTTCATTTTCAAGGTTTTTCTCACGATTTGCAATCTCCTACCAAATATTTACCCAAGTTTAAGAAGAGAAAAATACAAAACTGCTCCCAAATCTCTGTGCTGCTGTTAATGATCTTTCTGTAGGGTATGGTGCTCAGAAAACCAATGGCTAATAATGAAACTAGTCCCTATCTTATCTTCAGGAACCATCTACATCATTTCCATTTTGTGAGAAGCACCAAAAACCATCTGTAATTCTGCTACGAGTTGCCTGGGGCTGATTATTAATTTTGCAACCCCTCAACTCAGCACAAGAGGCAACGTCCTATAGTTCTCCTGGTGCCACCTGAGTAGGGAATAAAAATAACAACAGGTTTTCCAGACTCTGGTGTCCAACCCCAGACATTTTTAACACCTCTTGCAGGAAATCAGTCTCTCTCTCTCTCCCTCCATCAGTTCAAAGTTCTGGACGTGTGTTGGCATCTTTCATGCTTCAGTTAAACCAGAGTATAGCTTTTCTTGTCCAGAGGTTTAGAAACAAAGCAATTTGAGCTGCTAGCAGATAAGGTTATGACTTCCTGTTAGAGTTTACCCATTCTGAGTTTCATTTATACACTTCTGAGAAAGTGCTTCGATTGATCTCCAGAGCAAAGACACAGCAGTTCCTAATTTGAATGTTTCAGAACCAATTGAGAGCCCTGGTTCAGCCACTGGGATAAAGGCCAAGCTGTGAGAACTTGTTTTGCTTTGTTACAGGAAAAGGCTAATATAGTGGGTGTGGAGGCTGCATTGTCTGAAACTGCAGCCTTCCCGGGTGGGGGTGGGGGTGAGGGGTGTGAAGCAATCACAACAGTGTACATGAAAATGTTGAATGGTGGTGATTGAAATTTCGGAAGGTGAGACTGAAACACAGCACAATGAGTTCACAGGTTGCCTTTTTTCATTATTTCTTTTTCCCCTCAACAGGTTTTCTTTTCTGTAGTAAAGTAACCAAAGTAAAATAGATGTTAGGGGATGTCAAAATATGAGAAAAGCTGAAAGTATAGTAATAAAGAGGGTCAGTTTTTCAAACATAAGCAGGATTTTTGGTAAAAGTAAAGAATGAGGACAGATGAATTGATTTATATTTTCATTGATTATTATAGTACAATTAGTATCTGTGGGCTTCTGTGGTGGCCAAGAATATAAAACTAGGCCAAACATCATGGTTTCTTCAATTTAAAGCCAGCGAAACACCTCTGGCAGAAACAAAATGAGAAGGTGGAAAGTTACTGTTGAATGGAGATATAATTAACTTGCAGGTCAAAAAGTTTCATCTAGTAAATTTAAGGCAACAAACACCAACCTGCTGTCTCAGAAGTTCTCCTTCTAGGTATAACCCTAAGATAGATTTATATTCCCCCAAAAATGTGATTTCTTCATAAGAGCCACATCTGGAAACAACAAAAATGCCCACAAATAGGAAAACAAATTAATGCATCGCAGTGTGTTCATACAATTGAATGTTGCAATATAGCAAAAACTGAATATAGCAGTAGAAATGAAGTATTTCTATGCAGAGCAATATGCATAAATCTCTCAAACTTTAAAAAAAGAGCAAGAGAAGCCAAACACAAAATAACTTATAGTGAATTATTCCCTGCATATGAATTCCAAAAATACCTAAAACTGTCAGAGATCAATTATCCTCTCCTCTTCTCTGAAGGGAGATGTAGAAGCTGGGAATTCATGGGAAGTATTCTGATATCCTGTTAATATTCTATATTCTGAATAATTAAGGATTCTGGAAGGAGTTACATAGGTGCATAGCGCTATGCAAATATTCATCTAGGTATAGTCTCAAGATTTGGGCATGGTATTATATGAATGCTACACTTCAGTTAAAACAGTTGAGTTTCTTTTGAAGTCCCCTCAAATAACAATATTAATGATAATAATTAGCAATTACTGAACCTTATTGTGATAAGAGTTTTGCATTAATTTCATCACTTTCTCCCTAGAATGAAGTCTAGTGCATAGAAATTTTTAATTCCTTATTCACAGATTAAAAAAACTAAGGTTTAGAGAGGGTGACCATTCCCCCAAAGTTCCACAGCAGGTTAGGTAGCAAAGCCAGAACTGAAACGTAGTTTACAGTGGAGCTTGTCTGAAGGGAAGCAACTGGAAACATAGAAGATACAACTGGTTGGTGTTACTCTACCTTCATCCAGAAATGATGCACATGTGTTTCCAGGAAGGCAGCATGTTGTATGTGTTTGTGTGTGTGTGTGTGTATATGTGCACCTGCCTGTGTGTAAGCCTTCTATTGCCAACACTTTCCGCCCCTAACTGTAGTCAAAAAAATGAAAACACACTTACAATTCAACAAAGTCTGTTTTGTGATACATTTCCTTTTTCTTGGAGCTGAGGACACAGATAAGACATGTGACCAATAGGTTCCCAGCAAGTTTTCCACGCAGAGATGAGTGATGGCCAGGAGCAGGAGACACACATGAACCATGACCTTGACTGACTGCCAGCACCTCAATCTAAGCAGAAAGAGTCTCGATCACCCAAGAGCTTTTAAAGCACATCTGCCCCATACGTTAGGTAAATAGGAGTTACATGGAGATGAATTATAGCAAGATGATTTTCAAATATTCAGAGAAACATAAGTTTAGATAAATATATGTCACTTCAAAAGTCAGTTATGTACTGGATTCTCTGGACATACTTAAAGTAAATTATTAAATTGCCTTTATTGGTTCTCATCCCAGTGGTAGTATTTCAACTCCAGAAAGATTTGGAAGTCCTTGGGGAAGTTTCTGATTTTTACACTGACTCCAGATCACTGTTGGCACTTCGTGAATAAGGGTAATGGAGTTTGAATACACTAAAGTGAATGAACAGTCCCAGATAGTAGAGTCAAGTCAGCTCAAATATCTATAATGCCTTCTCTGAGGATCTCTGCAACAGAGGCAATGAGGTACTCTGTTCTAATTGGAAATTCCTTACTCCTATAGGTGAAATCACTTACCTTATTCTGTTAATATTCTATATTCTGAACAATTAAGTATTCTGGAAGGAGTTTCATAGGTGCATAGCATTATGCAAATCTTCATCTAGGTATATTTGGGCATGTTATTATATGAATGTTGTTGCACTTCAGCTAACATAGTTGAGTTTCTTTTGAATTCCTCTCAAATAACAATATGAATGATAGTAGAAATTACTGAACCTTTATTATTTCCTTTAACAGTGCAATTGCATCCATCTTTCTATTCTATACATAGATCATATATATATATGTATATGTTTTTTCAATATATGAGTGTTTCCAATCTTCCTCCTACCCCTAACTCAACATTCCAGCATGCCTTGCCAAGTTTCCAATGTTTTCTGAGTGTTCCTGCCTCAACAGATGTTCTTCTTTGTGCTTTCTCAGAAGAGAATCAGGAGGAGAGAAGCTAAAATGGGAACGACAAGAGTCATATTGGTTGGGGCAGAAGATAATTTTTCAAAAAGTTGGGAGCAGAACTGGAACAGCTATGGAAGAAGGGTCAAAGTTAATCCCCTCTTCTAAAGAGCAAGCATATCAAGTCTTTGTCAGGAACCATGGGTATTACCAGGTGCATGAAGAGAACTGATCCTGAGCTATGCATGTAGCCAATCCAACCGACTTTTTCACACCTTTGTTAGGATAGATTCCTTAACATGCTGATGACAAGGGGCACCCATCCCATCCAGGGAGACATGGAACAAAGAAGCTTCTTGAAGCACGTAGTCATCAATCAGTTTTACACGTATTTGCAGAAGAACGCAGGTGCTATCTTATATGTTTAGCTCTAGTTTATGAATGAGTAAAGCAACAAATGATTTATGTGCCCTGTCAAACAAGAACCAAAAAACCCTCATAATCTTCTGGTACCTCATATAATTCTTGGCATATATCTTAGGTATGATATTGGTGATATTCCCTCTTTTGATTCCTTTATCTCCTTTATAGCATTGGTTACCATGGAGACAAAGCTAACACTGCTCTGGACAATGCTTATGGAAATTTACCAGTAAAAGTGAACATCAATTGATTAGGTAGTGACTTTTACCATCTACACTATTAACTCTCAGAAGGTAGTCTGTTTACGAAACATACATAAATAAGTCACATGGGTGAAGTCATTGCTCACGTGCTCAAGCAATCGATGGCTAGACAATTAAAAGTAAATGACCTGTGCTATTATTCAATATTGACTGTTCTAAAAATTCAGTATCTAGGTTGATGTATTTCTAGACCCCAATTACTCGACAGCTAAATGTTTGAATTGCTTCATACCTCAGCTTTCAATAACTGTAAAATATTTTCAGCCTCTAGTGTTTGAAACAGGCTATAAATTCTTGTTTGTGTTGTTATGGTGATCTATAATATCACCATTTTAATAACCACATCAAATGCAGGGATTAAGTAGCAATGTAATATCTCTACATAATTTAACACCAACTATTTTTATCAACCTGTGATATAATTGAAAATATTTCATAAGGAAATTTAAAGTAAATAGAAATAAATTACCCCAAGGCTGAAACATATACATATTTGGGGGATGAGCATGAACACAACAAGGAAAAAAAACTGATAATAGAAAAATCCATTTCTAATAATTGGTGCAAATCTGTGGTTAGTTATAACCAGACCAGATTTGGTTTCTATTTTGCAAATATAAAAAATTAAACACATACAAATTATTAGGGGAGGTGGCATCAGGGCCCTTTTCCTACAGGCTTCAGTGATGCATTTATAGTCATTAACTCTTAGATCATGGATTACTAGTTCTTGGCAATACTGAAGACTGAAGTTGTATAGTGAGTTCCTTGATGTGCTGATGAGAGGGAGACTCTTCTCATCCAAGGAGACGTGGTACAAGGGAGATCCAGTGGGTTAAACTAGAAGTGAGGTCGTTTCATATTTCTTTCCCCCTGAATGTTTTCCTCCTGCTTGATGAAGAGACTTGCCTGTCTCTTCACAGCCAAGTCCCAAGTGAAGATGAGTTGGCAGCTGGTCACATGCAGGGCCCTGACATGGACCACAGAGTGGGTGAGCCAGGATAGAAGAGACAGAAGTTGAGGCAAGATGCTAAGAAGAAAAAGAATAAAATAATTTCCGAAAAACAAATACATAAATCCCTTTCTCATTCCCAAGAGAACATTAATTTGATTCAACATTCCTCCTCTTTTTCCTTGCACTTCAGAAAAGCCGACCTAATTGTCAGCTCCAAGATGCATAAACCCAGCATCCTGTTGATGACAATGTTTGGTCTGAGGGTAAACACATGACCTGAGTTGCCTGGATCAGACTAAAGGAAAAGACCTTATAGTTTTTGATTAGGGAAATGATTATTTCTCTCTCTTTTTGAAAACCCTCCATGATCAAGTGAGCACATAGGTCAAATGAGACTTCTAGTGCAGGGGTGCCCAACCCTGGTCCGTGACCTGTGAGAAACCGGCCACACACAGCAGGAGGCAAGCAGCGGGTGAACCAGGGAAGCTTCATCTGCATTTACAGCCACTCCCCATCACTCGCATTACCCTCTGAGCTCCACCTCCTGTCAGATTAGCGGCAGCACAAACCCGAATGTTAACTGCATATGCAAGGCATCTAGGTTGCATGCTCTTTATGAGAATTTTATGCATGATGATCTATCACTGTTTCCCATCACCCCCAAATGGGACCATCTAGGTGCAGGAAAGCTAGCTCAAGGCTCCCACTGATTCTGTATGATATTGAGTGGTATGCTTATTTCATTATATATTACAGTGTAATAATAATGGAAATAAAGTGCACCACAAATGTAATTTACTTGAATCATCCTGAACCTATCTCCACAGCCTGCCCCAGTCTGTGAAAAAATTATCTTCCATGACACCAGTCCCTGGTGCCAGAGGTTGGGGACTGCTGGTCTAGTGGACAGCTGAACAGAGAGATGAAAAGAGCCTATGTATTAGCGACATGGTTGAGCAGCTGTAGTGACTGAAGTTGGAGGCTTGCTTTCTCTGGGCTTTGCAGTGTGAGCTACTGATTTTCATGTTATTTTAAATAGGTGCGAGGCAGCCTTCTCAAGATCTGTAGCTGGAAGCAACATCTTGTCTGCTAAAAGGCTAGAGCAGTTGAGTAAAAATCCAAGTTCCTTTGATTCAAGGAGCTTTCAGTTCTAGGGAAAATATGGCCTCTTCATGGTCCAGCCTTGAGCCTGAGGAACCCTGGGAAGTCACTCTAGGGAAGATGCTGTTCTGGAAGGGAAACAGGACCTTAAAGCACTTCAGTGCTCTCCATAAAATGATTGGGGTACGTCAGCTGTGCAGAGTTGACCTGGAGGCTCTCGCTGGAGGACAACAAATGTGTTTCCTACTTTATTAGGACCCCTAAAAGAAAGGCACGTAGTGGCTATGGCAGTCAGTGTGTTTTTTGTGGTTTCCAGTAAACAGTTGGAATAATTTGTGGAGTCTTAAGGCTAGAACTAATAAAGAACATTATTGCCACCCATAGGCCTGAGAGATAAACAAGACAAAGTGGTTCCTACAACCTGGAGACTGAGAAGGCTGCCAGGCAGGAGCTGTGATTGCAGCTGACAGATGCAACCCCACGTGAGGGAAGCTAGGAAAATACATACTCCAATCAATCACACTTTCTTTTTCTGCTATCTTTTGCCCATGCTCTGCATTTTTCAAAATCCATTGGAAGCTAGGGAGCAAGGGAGACCTTTGGTGTGTCCACTCTGACCACTGGGCACAGAGCAATAGGGAGAAAGGTTATCAGAAGACAACCAGTTCGGGCGCCTGCCTCTTCCTCAGTCACAAACTCTCTTTCACTCAGGGTTACTTTGTGCCTAGCTGAAAAACTGCCTTCTCCATTCTCTTACGTTTCCTGTGACTGTGATTTGGAACTGGAACTAACAAAAAGGAAGAATAACAGAGGAGGTGGAAGAAGCAAGAGAGGGAAAGCACCGTGCTGGAAAGGTGGCTGATAGTTCTCTGTTAGAGCGCTGGAAAAACATTTAATAACGAGCATGTTCTGTATCCAGTGATTTTACTTTTTTTATTTTGTTAGTTAAGCATGTAAGTGTTCCCTTTGTGCCAGGGAATGTATTATGGACCAGACAGTAATGAAGTAAAGAAGCCATTTCACTTCCTGCACTCATGAAATATGTTAATGTGGAGAAAAGGGAAGACAAACGATATCCATGCATCCATATTTATACATCCTTCCGATAAAGATGATGCCAGTGTGAAGGAAAGCAAAGCAGAATGAAATGCGAAATTGCCAATCTGTAAGTGACAGATCTGTAAATAGTCAGAAAGAGCCTCTTTTGAGGACAAATTGTTGGCAGGTAGTTAGAGAAGAGCAGAAATAACAGTTTTCCTGGGGATACAGTTCCTGCTGTGAATGCTATCCACACACACAAACTTTTTTCCCCCTTCTTTATGTGGATCAAATACATATACAAAAAAAGTACAATACATCTTTAGGTTTGAGAAATAAAAGTTCTCTTAGAAAAGTTTAGGTCCAGATTCACAAAATCCATAGAAATAAAATCCACATTTCTTAGTGCAAAGAGCTGGCTACTGGGGACAGACTTGGCTGCCATATCAAGAGAGCCTGTGGGATTTATCAGGGTCCTGTTGCTTATCCTGTGGTTTCTTGTATTCACCAAAGCAATGTATCACCAGACGACGGAAGTAAAACTCTTCTCTTCTTTTTCTCTGCGGTTCACTTAATGGAGATAAAGCCTTCCAGTAGAGCATCCAGTGAAATGTGCCCTTTCCTAATAACCTGATGAAAGACATATGGAAAGATGGAAGAGAATTGGACCAATCTCTCATCCTGGACCAAAGTCTGGCTGATTTCAGCAGGATTCACAGATGATGGACAAGAAAAAAAGTACGTGAATTAGAAGCAGCTGAGATTCTGGTAGTGTTATGTAGCATTATGACAACAGTGGCTGCCTTGTAGAGTATGTCACCACTGCACGCCAGTTTATTGCTGCATTTATTCACAAAACAGGGACAATATCAAATACATTTAATATTAGATACAATCAATATTAAATACATACTTATTAGAAATTTTTCAGGATTACAAAAGGTACAAAGGTGTGTTTATCATAGTGCCTGGGATAGCAAGAGTTTTCTAATTGTGAAGTTGTAGTTGTTGTTAATTTATTTAACCAACAGGCATTGTCAAGCATTTTTTTTTCCTGCCAAATGTAGGGTCCTGGCAATTTTTTCATCAGAAGAGGTGAAATTTCTGAATATCAAACTTGTTCAGGCCTTTGTAAATCAGTTTGCTTAAGGATTATTTACATATCATAGTCGGTATTTGGGTATCTGAATCCAAATTGTGCTACCAATGTTTTACATACAGTTTAATACAAAACTTTAGACAAGTTAAATTTAACCAACTTTATGTGAGCAAAGAACCATTCATAAATAAAGCAGCACTCCAAACTGGAAGAGGTTTAGATAGCTCTGCTCAGCAGAACACGACCCTTTACCTATGGTGGAGAAAGGAAAGCAGAGTTCACCACACAGAGCAACAGGATTGACCTTGGCCACCTCTACTGTCTCCTAAAGTAAGCAGGGTCATAGGGTAAAATTCATACAGCTGAAGTCAGCACATCCACGGGTGTCTCCCTCCTCTAATGTGGGGTGTTGCTCCTGCTGGCTTTTCTCTGCATGAATCCTGATCTGGCTAACTCCCAGTCTTCTTCCCTACACCCCCTCCCCACCTGCTTCAGACAGGGGCTCTGTTGCCGAGGCTGGAATTCAGTGTTGCAATCTTGGCTCATTGTAGCCTCTACTTCTTAAACACAAACAATCCTCCCACCTCAGCCTCCCCAGTAACTGGTATTAAAGGCCTGCACCACCATGCCCAGCTATTTTTGGGGTATATATACACATTTTTTCGGGAGTCTTGCTATGTTGCTGAGATTGGTCCTGAGTTCTTTTTTTTTTTTTTTGAGACAGAGTTTCGCTCTTGTTACCCAGGCTGGAGTGCAATGGCGCGATCTCGGCTCACAGCAACCTCCGCCTCCTGGGTTCAGGCAATTCTCCTGCCTCAGCCTCCCGAGTAGCTGGGATTACAGGCGTGCACCACTGTGCCCAGCTAATTTTTTGTATTTTTAGTAGAGACGGGGTTTCACCATGTTGACCATGATGGTCTCGATCGCTTGACCTTGTGATCCACCCGCCTCGGCCTCCCAATGTGCTGGAATTACAGGCATGAGCCACTGTCCCAGCCACCCAAGTCATCTTAAAAGACCCCCTACTTGGGGGACTTGACCACCGTGGCTTGGCCTTCAGCTTGAGGTTCACGGAGCTCCTAGGGACACCTCGGAAGGCATGGATCCTGCCCTCTGGTACTTGCGGGCTCTGGAGCTCCTGCTGCGTTCAGGCGGGGGCGCTGGGGCAGGCAGAGAGAGGAGTGGCTGTCGTCTCAGAAGCCCGTTTCTCCTAGCCATGTCTGGAGGGGTTGTTTCTGACTCTGAATCACTGTGCCCTCGGCCTAGGCTTCTTCCCGCCCACTCCCCGCCCTCGAGGAGGGAGATTCCCAGAGGCGCGTCCAACTCCCACCAGGGGCCAGGTCTCCCCCCCCTGACGCCCCGCACTCCAGGCAGGGGGCTTCTGGAATCCATGCTGGACACGGCCTGCAGCTAGACTCCCTCCCAGGCTGAGACCACCGTGTCGTGCTGCGGACAGCCACGCGTTCCATGGGTCTACACAGCGGCCCGCGTCCTCCCCACCATCTCTCCACACTACGTCGGACTCGCGAGCCGCGGGGCAACGATTGGAGGTGCTGGGTGCATCCTCCGGGTCCTGAGGCTGCGGTCTGGGGCGCGGGGTTCTGGGGTGCTGAGGACCGCCCAGCAGCCCTGTCCTCTTCGTCACCGTCCTGGGCTCGCTTCCGGAGCCGCCGATGGCTGCGGAGAGCTAGGCCCGCGAGGATCCCGCGCGCAGGCGCACAGGACACGACCGCGGCTAGGAGAGCGGGGGCGAGGCCTCACGCCCCAGTCCTTCAGGCGAGGCTGGTGGGCTTCTTTGCGCAGGCGCAGACAGCAAAAGTCACGTTCTGACGAAAGGGTGGTGGGGGCCCGGGTGCGTGAGAGACGCTTTCGCGCAGGCGCAGACGGCGGGAATCCGACGGAGGGCGGTAGGTCCCTGTTGCAGGTGCGTGGCCATAGGAGCATCTGGGCCGTCCGTGAGAGGTTGCAGTTGATAATCTGATGATTTCCACAGTCTCTGAAAGTGTTTTCGTGGTTTTCTTTGTTTCGTTACAGATGTGGAAAAGCATCTTGTTCCAGTATATCACATTCCAGGGAACAATGAATTCCTTTACAAAGCAGGTTGTCACCATTTTCTTGGAAGAAAAACCACTGCAACAGGGCTCAAAGTTGACTCTGCTGGAAAGGCAGGGGAGAGGGAAATGACGACAACATTAGCAACCGGCTGTGCCGTTCCTTCCATTTGTATCTTGTTTTCCCAGTAATTTGTGTCCATGGCTGAGTTTAGACTCACCTGATTATTACCTACTCGCTTTAACTATAAATATATATATATATATGTAAGTGCATATATATGTATATGTGTGTATATATATGTATATGTGTATATATATAGTAAATCCCATTGATAAATCAGAGTTCCCATCACAGATTTCCTTTCATTTTCAATGAAAGGAGAATTCTAAAGAGGGAAAGCTGTGAGCTGGAAGGATTCCCTAAATAGCAAGTGCATTTGAAATGTTTTTATTACATGTAACTTTTATGAAAGTGCCTAAAGTAAGGTTTCATCTAGTTTTAGTTTATTTATGGAAAACCCATTTCCAATTTAAGCCATTTATTAATTCCGTTTTTCAGAGAAACTTGATCGATCACCTGCTTCAGGCACCATTCAAGTCAACGGAGTTATGGTCTTGAATAAGAGATACAGAGTTCTCATCTCCAGACAGACTGGCAGTAAGCCCAAAAATAGATCAATACACAATATAATTTCAGATAGTGGCTTTCTGCTATAAAGCCAAAAGTAAATCAAGGTGAGCAGATAGTGTATTTTTAGAGGGGTGCTAGTTGAGATACAGATGTGAGGCTTGTATCTTACTCATACAACCTGCCTTTTGAATGGCAGCTGGAGTCCTGTACTTTGCATTGTTCTCAACCCAGGACTGTCTTAGATACTACAGAACAAAGGAGAGAATTGGCAATACTTGCGCTGTCTCTTAAAGCTTCAGTCCAGAAATGATACTCACCACCTTGCACATATTTCATTGGTCAAAACAAGTTACAAAGCTAAACTGACCTTCAAATGGGAGAGCATGTATGTAGAATCCCACCATATGCCTAAAATAAGAGAAATACAGAATATGTATAAGCTGCCCTAATGATAATAACAAAGGAAAACATCTCCCCCCAAAATCACTGTCTGGAGAGCATTTCCCCTAAATTGAAAGGTGAACTGCTTATAAATATAGAATATTTCAGGATGGTGCTGCCACAGTGAAAAATGTAACTTGCAGAAGAGGGGTTGGGGTAGTGGTGGTGGTGGCTGTTCTGCACATTGAGTATTTATTTTCAGACTGCCAAGACCTTTCTACCCCATGCAACTATAATTTGTATGTATAGTTATTCATGATCCTGCATGCTATGGAGGGCACCAAGATAGCATCCAAAGCAGTGGTTTACAGAGGAAGAAACTGAATTCCAGCTGCAAAGTTTGGCATGAAGCTGGGGTTGGAAAATATAATCAAAGCTCTCACAGTGATAAATGAGGTACATAATTTTCTGTCTGTCACCGGGTAGCTTTGAAATATTAACCGGCAAAAACCTCTCTGAACTATAAATTTTTGCAAGCAGATATCTCTTCTGTGTAATGAAGGTAGAAAGAAAACAGTTACATCCAAAACAGAAGCATTGCTCATGAAGTGGAAGTGTGTTGTGACAGTAATGCAAAATATGTCAAAAACTCAGATCTACATAAGGAAAAAAAGATAAGCAGAGAACAGATAAAACTCTTGTCCTCTCTTGTAATTGGACTACAGGGTAACTGTTAAAGGTAACAATATTAACAATATCTTGGGTGATTATAGATTATTATTATAAGTGAAGTCAGCAATACCAATGTCATAAGGGATGGGAAGGAAGAATCAGTAGTACTGTATTGGAAGATTTCTGTACTACATGTGAAATAGTATAATGCTGTTTGAAGGTGGACTTCAATTATCTGTGAATGTATATCACAAACTCTAGGGCAAGCACAAACAAAAATTAAAAATAACTGTGATTCATGTACTAAGACCAAGTATAAGATGGAATCAAATAAAATGTCCAATTAACACCAGAAAAGGGGAGGGGTGGAGTCAAGATGGCCAACTAGAAGCAGCTGCGTTCAGAGGCTCCCATTAAAGAATAAGAAAAGAGGAAGAAATAAGAAGAAGAAGAAAAAGAAGAAGAGGAAGAGGAAGAGGGAAGAAGCAGAAAGAAGGAAGAAGAAGAAGAAAAGAAGAAGAAGAAAGAAGAGGAAGAAGAAGAAGAAGAAAGAAGAAGAAAGTGTGTGAATCCTTCACTGGCAACCAAGGCATCCAGGTTCTCCCATCAAAATTGACTAGAAAGCTGGCATGACCCATGGGGAGAAGGAAGAGCAGTGTGCTGGTGCGAGGCCCACTGAGAGCCACACAGGGAAGGGGAGCCCCCTACCTCCAGCCAAGGGAGGCAGTGAGTGAGCACGCTACCCAGCGGGGGAAACTGTGCTTTTCCCACGGAACTGTGCAACCCACCTATCGGAAGATCCCACTGGCGAACCCACCCCACCAGGGCCTAGCTTCCCAACCTGGGAACACGGAACACACAGATTCTTACAGCCTCTTGGCTGGAATCTGCTTAAGCCTGTGGAACTTGTAGGGAGAGGTGCGACTAGCACCTGTTGTGGCTGCCTGCTCTCTAAGCCTTTCAGCTCCCTGGGGGAGAGGCAGCAGTCATCACTGGGACTCCACACTGCCTAACACACTAAGCTTCCTGGGTGGTAAGGAAGGCACTCATTTCTATAGGTCCAGGCTGCGTTTTTTTTTTTTTTTTCCTCGTGCTGGAGCCAGGCAAGCTGGATGGCTTAGTCCCAAGACTTATCCCCATAGCCCAGCACACCAGCTGTGGCAGTCTGTGGCCAGAGTGCCTCTTCAGGCCTGACCCTGACCGGTCCTTCCTTAGTGGGTGTGGCTTCCTGCAGCCAGAGGATCTCCCTGGGCCTGAGCCCCTAGAGGAGGGGTGACCGCAGTCTCTGCAGATCAGCAGACTTAGTCTCTCCTCCTGGTAGTTCGGAGGAATCTGGGCAGCCCCGACAAGTGGGTTTCCGGGCAGCAAAACACACCCTCTCCACCAAGGGACAAAGTGCTTCGGTAAATGGGTGCTGCTCCTTGTGCCACCCAACTGGGCGAGACCCTCCAACAGGGGTTGTTAGACACCCTATACAGGAGCAATCCTACTGGCCTCAGGTTAGTGCCCCTTGAGGTCAGAGGTCCCAGAAGAAGGAGCAGGCACCCATCCTGGCCGCTCTCCAGCCTCTTTGAGTGACATCTCGAGGAAAAGGAGTGAATCAGATGAATGAGGCCTGAAGTGATGTGTTAAGTTGCTTAATTACATTTCGTTTGGTATCGTGAGACTATAAAGTATGAGGGTAGGAACTGCATGAGATGAGATTTAGTGGTACTGATCACAGGTAAAATTATACTTTAGTGATGAGGAAATATATGTGAAAACAATATGCATTTGATTAAAGGGCTTCTAAGAACACAATCTGTGGTGTGTATATGGAGAAATAGGCTGTTATTTAAGTGGATGTATTGTACCTGTAATTCTAATCACATACCTCTTATCAAAGAGTGTATTTCAATTTTAGACTGGAATGACATCTATTTTAAATCTCAGAATCATTTTAAGAAATACTATGGCCCACGTGGTAAAAGCTAAATGCGTATTAAAATTATTTTTTAGATTTTTGAAAAATAAGATGTAGAATTGGAACCATTGTTAATACCCTTGACATATAAAGAATCCAAACAAATGAAAGATAAATGAACAAGTAACGAGAATGGATAATTGATCAAAGAAGAAATATAAACAAGCACTACAGAAATGAAAGATGTTCAAGCTTACCAAAGACCAAGTATGTGCAAATTTTAATGACAAAATTACTATACACTAGTTACATTAATACATATGTAAAAACACAATTATAGTCAAAAGTGTGAAATATATCAAGAGACCAACACCCACATATGCTGCCAGTGAGGTTCTGAGTTAGTTCAAATGTTTTCTAAGACATTTTTACGACACATATCAAAAACCTTGGAAAACAGATGACCGTTATCAGAAGTTTCAGTTATTGACATTTACCCCAAGGAATTAATCACATATTGTTTTCAAGAACTTTGGTTCAAATATTTTCACATCCGCATTGTTTATAATAGTGTAAAATTGGGCTAACCTAAAGATCTAACAATAAATGGTATTTTAGTCACATGCTGCAAGTTAGAAGGCCGAAAGATAATTATAGCCTGCAGACACTGTTGGTTTACACAACTCAGTGATTTAAATTAAATTAGTCTGGTTGCAAATACTTAAATTTGCAAATGCCCATCCCTCTACATTTTGTGTGCGTGGTGAGAGGCACCCGATTTTATTTAGTGAACATTTCTCCCCTATTCTCAGTCCATGTGATTCAGGTGGTCTATGTCCAGACTCAGGGATGGATCATGGAACCCAGATATAACCAGTCAGATGGTTCCCACAGTCATATAGATATTATTGCTGGATGGGCCCAGATTGGTGTAAGCAGAGTGAATCCGGGTATTTTTTTCTGGAGCCACTAGAGAGAGAATTTCTTTTCAGTTTAAAATGTTAAAAGTGGATGGTATATCCTGAATCTATAAGGTCATATCACATGGAATCACCCAGCCCAGTAGAAGATGGAATGAAGAGTTGGAGGAAGCCCCACGTTCTAGGCAAGCCTGAGGTCAGCCAGTTCAGACTCTGGTCTTTTCAGTGATAGGAGTCAGCAAACAACAACCAACCTGGAGGTGCTGTTTTTCCTTTTTGAGTTAAAATGTGTGGAATTGGAATGTATGTTACTTGTACCTGAAGATTGTCAGAACTGAGAGAGAAAAAACAAAACAAATAAATGGCCACCAGGGAACAGAATCCGCCTCTCTCTCACCTTCATTACTTCTTTAAAAGCCACACCGAAGCCTGCTCTTCCTGGCAATTGGCGCCAATGACTGCATTTTAAATTTCTTTTTAAATCTATTGACTTAATTGACATTATGAAGATAGAGAAGACCCTAAGTGCAAGTCATTGCTGTAGCATTGTAGAAAAAGATCAGTACATTTGAAATTTCTGAACCCCCAGAGATAATGATTCCAGCAGCCTGCAAAGATTTCTGAAATGCATAAATACACACCTCAGCAAACCATGGCCCCACACAACAGGGAAGGGCTGAGGCTTCAGCGCACGGTTTTAACAGAAATGAGTGGAGAGAAATAGATTCCAGTGCCATGTCTTCGTTTAAATAGAAGGGTGATTTAGCCAGGTGTGGTGACTCAGGACTGTAATCCCAATACTTTGGCAGGCTGAGGTGGACAGATCACTTGAGGTCAGGAGTTCGAGACCAGCCTGGCTGACATGGCAAAACCCAATCTCTACTAAAAATTCAAAAATTAGCTGGGTGTGGTGGTGGGCACCTGTAATCCCAGCTACTTGGCTGAGGCATGAGAATCACTTGAACTCAGGAGGCAGAGATTGCAGTGAGCTGCGGTCATACCACTGCACTTTGGCCTGTGTGACAGAGTGAGACCCCATTTCAAAAAACAAAACAAAAATAAAGAAGGATGATTTAGTAATATTGTACTAATGATTCACAAAAGGGCATTGGGCATACAGCAAAACTTTAATAACAGCCACAAAATACAGACAGCTAGAGATAAAACGAGTACATACAAAGATTTATTAAGGGATTCACATTCTTTCTCCTCTCTCTCTCTCTGTCTCTTCCATTCAATAGAGACAACCATTTTAAGTAACACCAGGTTCTTATTGAGAAAAAAAAAGTGTGCCTGTTTTCTCTATCATAAAACATTTGGTTAATAAAGTCCACGTTTGGGGGGGAAACCCTGCAAAAGCAGAGGCAAGGGTCTGAGGTCTCGGTCTGTTCTCATATAAATATTAAATTAGAAAAGAATTAGTGATACAGTTACATAGTTATTCCTATATATAATCATAAATAATCACAGCTATTCACATGTAATCATAAATATATACATACATACAATCATATAGTCTTTAATTTTACTAATAAGTCTCAGGTCATGAAGCATGGAACTGAAATGACATTGAGAAAGAGGTGACCCTAAGGCAAGATGCTCTGAGCCCTCTGTCACACCCGCATAGGGGCCGCTGGAGGGCGCCTTGGCTGGGTGGCAGCGCCAGCGCTGTGAAAGCCCTGCTGTTTAGCCAGCGAGGGAAGGAGATGTCCAAAATGGCCAAGACTCCACTTCCTCACTCGGGGAAGTGAGGAGAAAACTCTGCTCCTCCAAGCTCTTGTGGTAGGCTTGGTGGTTGTTAGGGAGTCCCACAGACATCCGGGGGCTTAACTGTCTCTATGTGATGCTGGGCTGCAGTGGTCACATTCCATGTCTACCTTCATCCTCTGCTTCTGCACCTGGTTCCTCTCTTTCTTCTAAGATAAGAATTAGGAATAGTAACATAAATTTTAACGTCCTTGATATTCTGGACAAGTATGAAAAAAGTGCTGACACATTAGGTTTTCTCCTCCCCTCGGCTTCTTGAAAATCCTGAGCCCCTGTCTCCAAGACATGTGACTTACCTGACCCTATCACTGACCACCATTACCTCACCCTACCTACCCTGCCCCCTGCTTTGTACTCAATAAAAGTCAGAGTGTCCAGGCACTCAGGGTCACTGCCGGGCTCCGCCCTTTGGTTGGCAGTGGACCCCTGGGCCCGAACTCTCTTTTCTCTATCTCCATGTTTTGTGTCTGTATTTTCAGTTTCTTGTCTCCACACCTGTAGAGAGGGACTCACAGGAGCTGTAGGGCTGGACCCTATATCCAAGCAACTTTATCTGGTCTCCTTTAGATAAAGAATATCGTACTTACCTGTCCACAACTTCATCCTCTCTCTATTCTCTGCCTCTCCAGCCAGGCTGGTCTGTTCAGAGACCTCGGTGGTCAACAGCAGCCCGGCATTCTATGCTGATTACATACAGCCCCAAGACTGGCCCTCCTTGGACGGCTTTACAAACACTGACTCCATGAGCCTAGAGACTGGATTTTCCCCAGAAAATAATAAAAACTGTGTATGTCTTTCCGTATTTTATTTGTTCCTGTCCATTGATCCACCTCTGGGCCGAGGAAAGGGAAGCTGCTTTTAATCGCCTGTATTCCTAAATGGCTAAGATTTTATGAGGCCACCACCGCTGACTCATCCAGTGCCTTCACTGAACTTTGACTTCCATGAGGACAGCACGGAACGCTTTAGACAGAAAAAAAAGGTAGAAGTGAATAGTAAACTTCACTTGTAGGAGAAACCTCGCTTATTTTGTCCTATGACTCCAATGCTATTTTTCAAATAAAAAGGATAGATTTCATTTTAATTAGAAAAATGGATCTAGAAAATGCTTAGGTCTGCAGCCAATGGCTCTTCGTGGATCTGGTTCTCTGGGTGAATGTGTAGTAACTAATTTATGATTCCGGGAAGATTTACTTCCCACCTTTGTTTCAGAAGCAGAAATATTCTTTATTGTCCTGTGTCAGGGGTGCTGCAGCAGCTGTTTATGCTAACTTTTGCTTACTTGCAAATAAGTTCGTGTATGTTTTGTGCATCACCAGGCATTTGAAGATTCAACTCTGTCACTAAAAGAGAGCTTTAATTTGAAATGTACTGTGAGCCTTTCAGGCCTTGGGTGCACAGAGGGCTTACCTGGAGAACGTCATGGGGACTTAGCTCTAAGGGCTCCTGTTTTTGTAGCTTCCTCACCAGCCTCCGGGGTTACAGCCTGAATCCTGCCTGGCATCCTTGAGAGGCATAAACACCCATAATGCCTCTCTAGTGGGCTCTTCTTATACCCAGGGAAGATCTCATTTCATGAAGCTTGAGGAATCTCAGTTTTCCCTTGCTCTGTAATGAAGGCTTGGAAATGTTTCCTATTACATCACAAATCCCCACTCTTTTTAGTGAGTCTTTGGTTCCTGAAGTAGCTTGCATGTGCCTGAAACCTTGAAATGTCTTCTCATGTGACAATTAGACAGAAAGGCTATCATTTGTTTATTCTTTATGCCTGTAATTTTGTTGCTGATCATTCCTTAGAATTGTGTCTTGTTGATATATTGTAATGTCAGTTGCATTTTGGCAACATTCTTAGGTTTTGGCAACATTGGAATAGTCATTTGTTAGCTTTCCCTGTTCAAATAAGACTGCAGAAAAAAGAAGGAAAAAATGTGAGTCGATCAAAGAACTTTTCCTTTTCCTTGATTTTGTTGATTGCAATTTCCATCTCTTAGTTCAGCTATCTTTCTCGTTAGTGAAGTCTGATGAAATTATGGAAGAAATTGAAGAACTTTTGATACTCTATATAGACCAATGAAAACAAGTCATCTGTAGGTGGTTTCTAACACAGATTGTCAAATCCTTTAAAATCTGTGTTTCTCTTACTCAGAGAGGAAGCTGAGAACATCCAGGCATCCTTCTCATTGTCATCAAGATGGAGCAGGCAGAGAGTGCCGCCCACTCATCTGGGTGCCTTGAGTGAGGTCCCAGAGGCCCCTCAGCCTCAGCACACGTGCAGACTTGCAAGGTGTCTCAGGGGGTTGTTTCCTTGTAGAACATTTATCTCCTTTCAAGGCATTTCCTTGACTTCTTCATTAATTTAACAAGTATCTACTGACTTCTGTCTGTGGCTTGTCCTTGTACCCATCCCAGGGGTTAGAGTAAAAAGTCAACCTCTGTGCTGCCCTCATGGAAGTCAAAGTCCAGTGAAGGAGCTGGATGAGTAAAGGGCGGTGGCTTCATACTCCTTTTTTAGATGGGGATGTTTTGCAAAAACAGTTCATGCCCTGACCAGAGTGCACCTGCACCATCTCATGCCAGTCCTAGGGAAGTAACCCCTTTCTTGCACCTTCAATCTTCTCCCTCCACAACTCATTACCAGTCTGGATGGAAGGAAGGGGAGGCAAAGCAAGAGAAAGAAAGCCCCCTCCCCTCTCCCACAGCATGTCCAGAATGGTAAGAGAGTCTGGGCATGCACGCTGCTAACCCAGGATGACTTATTTAAACAGTAAACAAGAACATAAACAAAATCATACAAACAAAATGAAAACTTTGAGGCCGGGCGTGGTGGCTCATGCCTGTAATCACAACACTTTGGGAGGCTGAGGTGGGCAGATCTCCTGAGGTCAGGAGTTCGAGACCAGCCTGACCAACATGGAGAAACCCCGTCTCTACTAAAAAAGTAAAATTAGTTGGGCGTGGTGATGCATGCCTGTAAACCCAGCTACTCAGAAGACTGAGGCAGGAGAATTGCTTGAACCCGGCAGGCAGAGGTTCTGGGGAGCCGATACTGCACCATTGCACTCTGGCATGGCAACAAGAGCAAAAGTCCATCTCAAAAAAAAAATAATAAGAAGAAAGAAAGAAAGAAAGAAAACTTTCATTGAACTTCTGTTGAAAATCCAGGAGACTAAGACGTCACAGGAGGCCACATTTCTTTGGGGTGACCCCTGGCTGGAGCTGTCACCCCCTTAGACAGAGCAGTTACTCCTCCTGTCACTGCAGCCCACTCTGATGCCCCGGGTTCTGTCATGGGCTAAATTTTGTGTGCTTGTAACATATATGTTCAACTTCTCACCTTCGAGACCTCAGAATGTAACTCCGTTTGGAGACAGGGTGTTTATAGAAGTGGGAATTTAGTAAAAATGAGATTGTTATGGCAGGCCCTAATCCAATCTGATTGGTGTCTTTTTAAGGAATGGAGATTAGTGCCAGGCACAGTAGCTCAACCTGTAACCCCAGCAGTTTGGAAGCCCAAGCCTAGCTAACATGGTGAAATGCCATCTCTACTAAAAATACAAAAAATTAGCTGGGTGTGGTGGCAGGTGCCTGTAATCCTAGCTACTCTGAAGGCTGAGGCAGGAGAATCTCTTGAAACTGGGAGGCAGAGGTTGTAGTGAGCCGAGATTGCACCACTGCACTCCAGCCTGGGGAACAGAATGAGACTCCATCTCAAAGAAAGAAAGAAAAAAAGAGAGAAAGAGAGAAACGGAGAGAGAGAGAGGGAGGGAGGGAGGGAAAGAAGGAACAAAGAAAGGAAGGAAAGAAGGAAGGATGGGAAGGAAGGAAAGAAAAGGAGATTAGGACAGACACAGAGTAGACTATGTGAAGACACAGGGAGAAAACAGCCACCTACAAGCTAAGGAAAGAGACCTCAGAAGAAAGCCACCCTACAGACACCTTGATTTCAGACTTCCAGCCTCCAGAACTGTGAGGAAATGCATCTCTGCTGTTTAAGCCACCAGTCTTTGGGGCTTTGTTATGTCAGTTTGAGCAAATTAATATAAATTTCCATGACTATGCCTCTTCCTTTTGACCCATGTATCTGATATTCCTGGCGACTACAGGACATTTGAACATAGGATCTTTGATTTGAACTCATTGTTCACCGGTTTAATATAGAAAGTTTTGCAACGTGCAAGTGTAGCTGGGCCCCCTAAAGAGGTCCATGTGCTGGTCCCTGGAGCTGGTGAATATGTTACTCGGTAAAAGGGACTTTGTGGATGTGATTCAGTGCCTTGAATTGGGAGATTACCCAGGATTATCTGGGTGAGTCCTGTGTAATCATGTTTCTTAATAAGGAGAGGAATTGAATGTCAGAGTCAGAAGAGAGGTGACCACAGCCGCAGAGGCTGGAGAGTCAGGATTGCTGGTGGAGAGACCTAAGGAAAGGGCTGCAGGTGGCCTCTGGAAACTGGAAAACATAGTCAGGAGTGGATCCTCCCCTGGAGCCTCCCACAGGAACACAGCGCTGCTATGGCTTGATTTCAGCCCCATAGACCCATTTCCAGACTCTAACCTCTAAAAGGACAAGTAACCAAACTGATGTTGTTTAAAGGCACCTTGCTTATTTATTTGTAAATACGGGCCTCACTGTCCCGTCCCACTTAGATGCACACCGCACAAGGCAGGACTCTTGCCTGTCTTGATTCACACAAGGCAGGTGTAGCTAGCTCTGCCTTACTTCACTGTATTGTACAATGGTGATGAGGAAATTCCCTGCCACAGAAGCTCCTAGGGAAAAATCCTCTTTGAAGCATTGCATGTATGGTATGTACTAGTGATGATGCTAATGGTGATGTGTCTGTGGCACCTAGAACAGTGCCTGGCACACACAATTACAAAAACGAAACAAAGCAAACACTAAGTGTTCAGTACAACCTGCTAAGCAAATTACTCATCCACATTCCCCAGCCACAGAGAAGTAGAGATGACCCCCCCATCAGACGACTCTCCTCACTAAGAAACCCCTGTGACTTGCTCTCTTGCCTGAGATTGAATGCAGAGCCCTGTGGGCAGGAAGATAGACAGATGCTATTGAGTGAATGATAATTAACTGTGTTCCATGTTGATGCATTTACAACATAGCAGGTTCTAAGTTAAGCATCTCTCTTATTTTCTCTCATTTACTTCTCAAGACAGTCCTACAATATAGGCACTTTGGTCATCCCCATGTGCCTAGGCGATAGGCTCACCAGTAAGGAGTGATGCAGCCCAAGGCTCACAGTGGTGAGTAGTATTCAAAGTGCAAGCCATTGCCTGCGTGTAGTCTGTATGCCTTTCCATGACTGTGTCGTATACGGCAGCTGCTGTGGGGCAGAAACCCCCTAGTGGGTCTGGAGTCCTGAGAGCTGAGTTTAATATTCTACATGACTGCTGTGATACAGAGTCTGACTCCATTTTTAATGGTTGGCCCTGACCCCTTTCAAGCCCCAGCCCTCACCTGCCCCTGTAAGAAAGCAAGCCGGCAAGGAAGTCCAGCACCGCTTCCCTCAGCACTGAAGGGAGTGGAGCTATGCAAGCCAGGGCCTGTGCATGGAGCCCACCCCAGCCCACCTCCCATCAGCAATCAGAGGCAAGGCTGCCCTCCCTCTATCCCCCACCCTGTGCTCCACTCAAGCCACGGGCTCCATTAGTACCAGGAACAATCCTGTTGTCCCCACAAAATCCCATTTTGTGACTAATGAACCACCACATATGTTTTAGGTGCATTTTTGGATCAACAATCTCAACACTGGTCTTGGCATCCTAACCAATGTGGGGAGAGGTCGGGGGCAGGTAGGTCTGCCCTCCACCAGAAAACCACAAACCAACTGCTTGACTTCTGAGTTACCTTGCAACAAGTGTAGCTAGCTCTGCCTTACTTCACTGTATTGTACAATGGTGATGAGGAAATTCCCTGCCACAGAAGCTCCCAGGGAAAAATCCTCTTTGAAGCATTGCATGTGTGGTATGTACTAGTGATGATGCTAATGGTGATGGCAGAGAAGAAACTTATATTTGGAATTTTAAATACTCCTTAAAGCCGTGGGAAAGAGGTGAGAACAATTTGGGCTCTTGCCAAAGGAGGCTGAAAAGAACTCACTATCCTGACCTGTCACCATAGCCATGGTTATTTAGGTGCAGTCCACACTTTAGGAGTGATGAGTTATGCTGAGTCTCCTTGAAGGCGGAATATCTACATAAATTGTTTGGAATTATTCTGCAGAGGAGACTTATTTCTTCTCTTCTGTTGATTGATTTAAGCCTTTATGTCAAGGTGTCTCATGAATATTTTATTTGTATTTTGGGTTACCCAACAGCATTTTATTTATTTTGTCACATGAATTTGTCTAGCACTGGCCGCTGGGAGTTCTTTCAGTGTGTACCTTTGCATAACCACCAAAAATGATTTTTTTTTCTTTTGAGCACTTTCTTACTTTCTGGCACAACAAGATGCTCCAGACTCATTTTGCATATTCTCTGTCTCAGTTCTAGAATCAGTCATTTCCCCAGGAAACTGTGGTTCTTTTCATTAGAGAGTGGTATTAGAAATCAATAGCTGGATTCTAAGTGGGCTCGCTGCTAAATGGGTAGGCCTTCCTTTTCTATAATGGAGTTACATCACACCCTGTACTACATCAATTTGTGTGTGTGTGTGTGTGTGTGTGTGTGTGTGTGTGTTTGAGAAAGAGAGAGAAAGACAGAGACAGACAGAGAGAGAGAGAGAGATCAGAATGCTGTGTATTGCTCTACCAAAGTAGCTCATGTGAGATGTACAGTAAATGCTTCTTCAACTTGACAAGCCATTATAAAATAACTCTTACATATTAGTTTTCTATTACTGCCTAAAAATCTTACCATAAATTTAGAGGCTTACAATTTATGAGCTGATAGTTCTGGGGGCCAGAAGTCCGGGCAGATATGACCGGGTTCTCCACTCAGTCTCACAAGGCTGACATCTAGGTGTTGACCTGATAGGGCTCTTTTAATCTTTTTTTAATTTGAAGTTTTCTCAGTCATCTCTGTGTCTCTCTCTGGTAATGGTCCAGAACTTATGCCTATATGTTATATGACAGCTCAGATAGTGCTGAGGATTTAGTCTTTGCCTTGGTGAGAAAGCATCTACCTTCTGGGCTTTCTTGCAGTCAGTTCCTGCCCATTTTTCTTATGAAAAATATTTGGCTGCTCCAATCACTGCACTTGATGAGATTAGAGTGTGTAGCTGTCTCAGGTGCAGCTAGCTAAAAACACATCATGACATCTTTCTCTGGAGCCATTTTTAGAACAAGTCATTGAAGCCTTGGCACCCCTTCATGACATTCCCTGGGAAAGACAGCAGGACTCTCTTTCTGTCCTAGGACATACCAGGTAAAGGCTGAGGATTATTGAGGGAAGATAGAAGGCTGAAAGTGAGACCCTTCTCAGCAACACATACTCCCATATTTCCATGTCTTTTTTCCCTTTTAACTGCCCTTCCTTTGTGAAGCAATAAATGCCCCCAGTCTTATTAGAATGAGAGAAGAGTAACCTTATGGGCTTTAATGCCACAAAATGCATTAGTTGTTATGTCAAAATTAAATCATCTATAATGAGCAGAGAAAAACAGGGAGGTGAATACTGATATGATGTATAGGCAAGGAAGGCTTTTGTATCATAAAAGCTGAAGAATAAACCATAAAAAATAACTTGGCTACAAAACATTTTTAAATGTCTGTTTATCACATTAGACCAAAATCAAAACTAAAAGGCAAATGACATGTTGGGGAAACTATTTTCAAACTTTCTAACGAAGAATGAGTATGCGTAAGACAGGGAATTTATAAATTAATCAAGATAAAAGCAAATGCATCAAATAAATAGATAAAGGACATTAACATGCAAGTCAAAATGGAAAAAGGCAGTAAACATTTGAGATAAAATATTCAGCCTCATTAGTTATATAATGAATATAAAATAAGAATGAGGAATAGTTACTGTTTTGTTGTACAGACTGGAAAGTGGCTTTTAATACAACCCTCTTTGCTTCAGGTTGTGTTGAATTGAGCGCTTTATGAGTAGTACTTGTATATGAATATCACCTTTCTGAAGGACACTTTGGGAATTACAATTGAAAGGCTTGTAAGTGAATGTGCTGTCTGACTCAGCAACTTCAGGGTTGGACATTTACTTGAAACAAATCATCAGAACCCCACAACAAGCATATAGGCTACCAGGGAGATAGTGAGTTCCCATTTCAGAAAACGTGCAAGCGTGACGGGTGATTGATGGGGATACTGAGGATGCCGGGAGAAGGTTGGGTTAGATGAATCAATAGTAAGGTCATTCCAAGTTTTAAATTTTGTGACTCAGTCACTCTGTTATGAAAACGAAGTGTTTGGAGGACCAGAACCGTATTGAAAGCTTTAAATTATTATTATAATCAAAATAGCAGCAATACACTTGCTATGTGCCAGGCATTGTTTCAAGCACTTCACATGTATTTGCTTGTGTAAGTTTTATGACTCAATGAGAGGTGAGTATTATCGCCCTTATTTTACAGATAAGCAAAGTAAGGCACAGAGAAATAAAGTCACATTCTTCAGATCACCCAGGAAATAAATCGAAGAACCAAGGTGTCAGCCCAGATAGTTGCTCTGCGCCACACACAGTCTTAGGTCTTAATACCAGCCTGCCTCCGATTTGTTAGTTCTGCTGGAATTCAAGGTCTGAATAATTGTTTTTTCTTCAAAATAGGACCTAGAAACTCACCAGTTATGGACCACACTTTACAGGGTATAAAACACTTTCACCCTGAGTTATCTTATTTGATATTTTCAACAAGACGGTGAGATTGTCCTAGGATAAGAACGTCTTCATACCAGAGGAAAATGAAGTTCTGAAGAGCTGTGGTGGTGAGATTCACTCGAGGTGACTGGCAAAATATTAGGGAAATAAAGTTAGAAGATTATAGTCTCAAACCTTTTGGAAGGCTGAAAGGTTTTGATGGAACAGGCTGAAGGCAACCAGTTCATTACGTTAGAATTTTAAGTCCTAGGGTAAAAGATAGGGAAAATAAAGCTTCTCTAGTTAAGTCTGTTTATCCCACATCCCTTTGTCTCTAATTTGTTTGCTTATATAAACTTTGTGCTGGATGGTTTTCTCAGGGGGAGGTCAAAGGGGAATTACGAATTAATGGTGTTTACTCTGGGCCCGGAAACCAAAAGCTTTCGTCATTCGTAAAGCCACTCTTTTAACCATGTTAATTATCCACAAGCGTGTTGACTTAGAACCTCTGTTATTAAATCTATACTGAATAAATGTGAGGAGGTACAGGAGTCCTGGTCGATCAGCTGCAATCACCCTCTGAAGCCCTGGTCCACTCGAAATCACTGCACCGGGTGTGTGAGTGCGTTCATTCATCCGTCATTGAGTCAAGGTCTGCAGGACAGACCTCCACAGGTGGTGATCAGCGTCTCAGCTGGTGACCCCAACATGACCGAGGTCTCACTGTGGTTTGCCTTTCTTTAGTTTACAGTGAGGTAGAGGATATGGTCTGTTGCTAAAACCTTCCATGTCACCCAGTGGCATACAGAATGATCAGTATACCTGCTTTGTTCACTTAGAGGCTGGTGCTTCCAACGGGGGAAGAGTAGTGCATTCAAAGACTGGACTTGGACCTACATGAGCTGTTAATCCACAGGGCCTTTAAAATTGCACCTGCAATACCTCTCAGCCACAAAGGTGATGTAAATACTTGTTTTTGCTTCTCACCCACACAAACCCTCCACTGTCCTTCTCAATTTCTGGAAAGTAATGCTCTACATGCTTGCTTCAGTTGTCTATTGCAATGTAACAAACCACCCCTAAACATGGTAGCATGAAAGGTCAACCATTTTATTTCTTCATTATCCTCTGGGTGAGAATTTGCTCAGGGGAGAAGGGACATGGGTCATCTCTAAGCCACAGTAATGGGAGCCTTAGCTGCAGTTATCCAAAGGACTGGGATGACTTAACTGGTTTCACGTCTGGGGTCTCAATTTGCCCTGTCCACTGCCTTCCTCAGTTTTCCACCACTGACCTCCCCACTGGACTAACTTAGGCTTCCTCCCTGCATGGCGGCTTCAGTGTGAGTTGACTTCTTACCTAATGGCTGACTTCTCCTCCAGAGGAACCAGAAGCTGCAGGTATCAGAAAAGCTGGCTTGGAGCTGGTCCAGTCTCCCTCCTACTACATTCTATGGTCACGGCACATTCCAGGCCATCCAGACTCTAGGAAAAAGAAAGATACTGCCTGTTTATAAGTGGACGAAATGTCATGAATATCGAAGCCCTGAAAAATGGATTTTTCTACGTTCATATGTAAATGTAACAGATATTTTTAAAAATTGTAAAATGTAAACAGTTAAAAGTATTTTTCCTTTTATTCCATTCCTGTGTGTCCTTCTAAATAGCAGCTATATCTACATACCCACATAGATTTAGATTTTTCCTCTTTCACACAAATTGGACCCTATTATATCTGTTCTTCCACACTTTCCTTTTCTTCTGTTACCATAGAATTTCAGAATGCAGACACATGCAACTATGCATATTGATACAGCCGACCCTTGACCAATGCAGGGGTCAGAAGCACCAACCCCTCACATAGTAGAAAATCTGCATATAATTTTCACCTACCTCAAAACCTAACTACCAACAGCCTTCTGTTGACCGAAAGTCTTATTAATAACATCAACAGTTGAATAACACAAAAATAGATTAGTATCTATGTATATTTTATGCATTCATGATATACCTAACTTTTTCCTATTTTGTTTTGCTACTTCTTGGTGACATGGTTTGACTATGAGTTCTTCCAGATTGCTGAAAACCTCCAAATCATTTTGTAATATATTTATTGAAAAAAAACTCACTTATAAGTGGACCTGCACTGTGCATAGCCATGTGTTAAGGTCACCTGTCTATGTAAATATAATTTTATAACATACAAATACACATACATATATAAATGTATGTGCCCATAAATAGCACACATATATAAATATATTTGCTTATGGAAACACACTGTTAGGACACACACACACAAAAGGAAACAATTGTTTGGATGAGGAACTAAGGAGCTGAATGACAGGAATGGTAGAATAATGTTCATTGTACAGCTTTTCAAACATTTTAACTTTGAGCCTTGTGATACATTCATACACATATTTTCCTATTTATCAGCATTTTAAGTAGAAAATATAGCTCAGAAACATTTTCTGGTAAGCTTTGGGAAGCGGTTTTTTAACTGCTGAATAATATCTCATTTAATGGGTACACCATCGTTGACCTAACCGTGTACCTCACATCCTTAGCAGCACCATTATTTTTTTTTTATGATCAAATGTGTTTTATGGACCGACTGCTAAGTCACTAAATATAATTTAGAGGAAGAAATCTATTTGTATACATTACTGATATAATTATGTAGTTGTTGGCGTAGGGATAATATAGTTCCTGGTCAACATTATCAAACATTTTTAACGTAAAATCAGTGTTTATGGACCTGTCTGGTGATGCACCGTTAATAGCAGTGACAGAAAAGCAGGATCATTTTTTAATATAATCCCAGGTCTCTTTAAAGATTGAAAACACTTTTTCAATTAAAGAGTTGTCAACAGGTCTTGTGGCTTGACTGGAATGAAAGTGCTCCGTTGTGAATTTCCTGCTGAAAGCATATGAACTGAGATAATTAAATAGACAAACAGGAAACTGTAATCCCAAACAAGACAGTGGGATGCGGGCACGAGACCACCCGATGTGCCTGAGGCTACCCTCTCTATTTAAGCACAGACAGGTGGAAGAGAATTAGAATGGGGTGCCCAGAACCCTTGGGAAGGGCTGTATCTTGTTCTGTTTCTTCTGTTGTCCAGTAAGAGGGTATCTGCTGTTTGTGGCTTCCTTTCCTTTACTCTTCTGACGACAACACCATAATGTTCTACTAAGAATGTCTCTATTCCTCTAATCAGTGCTTGTAAATAGTGGGTGATTCTTCCCACCTCCCTGTTTCAAGAGTGAGCTTATGACAGACCTGGTCAGTCAGTAAATTCTGTCTTGCTAATAAGTCTGATTAGGTCAGAGATGGGCACATGCTCTAAGTTTACCCAATGAGGCTCAGCAGGTGCCTTCTTCAGGATTGTTGGGAAGAATGTGGCACCTCTCCATTGAGGTGGTGGAACTGTGTCAATGTACATATGTAGCTCCTAAACGTCATCAATGAGAGGTACTGCTTGAGAATGAAGCCCATACAAAATAAGGCACATTGAGAGAGGAGACAAGCTGACTGATCATCTAACCAAGGAACCAAGATGCACTGACCCTGGGCTTCCCAGTGGCAACTGATTCATTCTGATTAATTCACTAATCAGAATCATTCCAGATTGAAGAGCTGTGCTCATTAAACAATAATGCAGGCCGAGGCAGGTGGATCACCTGAGGTCAGGAGTTTGAGACCAGCCTGGACAACATAGCAAAATCCCATCTCTATTAAGAATACAAAAATTAGCCGGGCATGGTGGCAGGCGCCTGTAATCCCAGTTACTTGGGAGGCTGAGGCAGAAGAATTGCTTGAACATGGGAGGTGGAGGTTGCAGTGAGCCGAGATATCCCCATTGCACTCTAGCCTGGGAGACAAAAGCGAAACTCTTTCTCAAAAACAAAAACAAAAACAGTAACGTACCATTCCTCCCTTCTCCCCAGCCCTTGAGAAACACCATTCTATGTTCTGTCTTCAAGAATCTGCTTATTCTAGTTACCTCATATGCGTGTAATCATACAATATGTGTCCTTTTGTGTCTGGCTTGTGCCAATTAGCATAATGTCCTTAAGCTACACCCATGTTATAGCATTTGTCATAATGCTGTTTCCTTTTAAAACTGAATAATTTGCAACCTCTTTTGCACTCACCTTTTAAAATTCTTTTTAATAACATCTCCTGTGGAGAATTCTATATCAGTTCATTAAAAAAATAAAAAGTCTGCACTATTTTTACAGCTGCATCATACCCAGTTGCAGTGCATAGTCCGGTTTATTCAACTGTTCTCCCATACTTGAATATCCAGGCAGTTTCTACCATCTTGCACTCACAAATCATGCTGCAATACATAATCTGAGCATATGTATTTTTTTGTAAGATTGGATGAATGTCTTTAGGATGCATTCCTAGAAGTGGCATTTCTAGGCCAAAACATAAATGGATATAGTTCTATTAGAAATTGCCAATTTCTCTTTCTCAGGAGTTATTTTGTATTCTTTATACCGGTGTTGAAGAGGTTTTTTTGTTTGTTTGTTTTTTTTTTTTCTGACACCCTCGTCAAAAGAGTCTACCGTCAAGCTTTTGGCTTTTTGTCAATCTGATGGGTAGAATATATCTCAGGATAATTTTTATTTTAATTTTCCTAGTATGTGTGAAAATAAATGCTTTATATACAATTAAGAGATATTTTTATAACTTTTTGAGTTGTCCAGTCATCATTTTTGCAAAATTTTCTATAGGATTTTACATTTTTTTCTCATTATTTAAAATGTGTTTACGATTTTGAAGTTTGTAATATATATCATCAATATTTTTTCCTGTTTATTATTTGTCTTTTTATGTTCCTCATAATGGTTTTTTTTGCCATGAATGTAAAAAATATAGATATATGTAGTCAAGTTTTTAATCTTTCAGTTACATATGGAACTTGGTCACAGTTGGAAAGATTTTACCTAGACCCAGATGATATAGGAAGTCACCCTTTTTTTCTTTCTGTTTCTGTCTGATTCATTTGGAGGATCATCTAGTACATGGTGTAAGGAATGGATATAATTATAACTCTGAACAAATAACTATAATTTACTTCAACACCATTTATTAAAAAGCCTTTATTTTGCCCCCATGATTTGAATACCGTGGTAACCATATACTAGATACTTATATGCAGTTATGGCTACTTGGAGACTCCCCATCCTGCCCCATTGATCGGGCTGTTCCTGTGCCAGCTCCTCATTGCCACCTTTGATTTAGTACCTGGCATGACTAGTTCCCTTCCAGACTTGCATTTCAGCACTTTCCTGCTTATTCTAGTTTATTTATTTTGCTTTATAAATTTTAATATTAGCTTGTATAGCTCCAAGAAATGTTCATTACAATTTTTATTGGGGTTTCATTGAAGTTATCCATTAAGTTAGAGAGAATTGAAATACTGATGATATAAAGATACCCTACCTAGAACAAGGAAAAACACTGTTATTCAAATCTCCTCTTATCTTCAGGAGAGTTTTATACTTTTCTGCATACTGGCTTCCATCATTTCTGGTGTGTTTATCCTTAAATGTATTGTTTATTTCTTGTTGCTGTTATAAATGAGGTCCATGGATTCATTTTATCTTCTAACTGGTAGATATTTGTGTCTATAAATGCTACTGATTTTTGTATGTTAATGTTGTACATTGCTCTCTTGCTGAAATCTTTTAGCGTTTTTGTTAGATTTATCATTGATCCTCTGGATGTATGATCAGGTTCTCTGCCTGTGGAGTTTTATATCTTCATCCCAGTCTTTATGCCCAAATTGCTTCCTTTTGTCTAATTCCCCATCTAGTTCCTCAAGAACACTGTGAAATAATAGCGAAAGTTGTTCACATTCTTGTTTTGTTAATGATCTCAGCGGAGGTCCTTCTAGGGTCCCCTCATTATGTAAACTATTGACTTTTAATATTAAAGTCCATAGCCACTGTTTCTATTTTCTCAACTTTTTTTTTGTCAATGATGTGTGCTTTTGAGCGTTTATGGAGATAACCATTCTCCCTTTCTTCGACTCTTCCCACACCGACCCTTCCATCAGCCTGCCAGTCAGTTTCACACCTTCCCAGGATTGAATAAGAGAGAAAAGAGGGAGGGGACGGTAAAGACTCTCGCATTATCACTACCCTCCCAAGCTGGCTTTACTCTCTGTCCTTAGTAGAGGTTGCCTCTTTCTCTTATGGGTATTTTCACATACTTCTCGATGGTTCCCTGCTGCACCCCAGTGATAAGTCCTCTGATCCAGGAATAATTTGCTTTTACTGCCCCCTAATTCCTCCCCTGCCTCTATTCATCCTGCCAGCCACCCCACATACACGCTTGCTCACACAGGCTGCAGGCTGGCTTTCCATGCTCCATGCGTACGGTGACATGCACTCCGGGTTTCCCAAAACCATTTCAGGCAATTTCTGGTGTCTCGGCATAATTTTTAACATTATCCTGTTCACTTTCAAAAGTGTCCCTATTTGGGCAATAAGAGACCTGGCTTCCCTAGACCTGGGCACACCTGGAGCACAGGTACACACAGCCTTGTTAGCTTTGGGGCACTCTGAGCACCCAGGGCTCTCCTCACAGGGCAACCCTCAGAAGACAGCTCTGCCACCAGACAGGTAACTACGCCTCCTTAAGACATGCATATTTCTAGGGCAGGATTCATATCATAATCCATGATGTCTTCCTGTTTCGAGCTCTTCAAATGGCGTAAATACAGCAAGTAGCATCTCCCCATTCTCCTCACCTTAGGAACTACAGATATCATCGAATTATTATTATTATTTTTTTAACAGTCTCCTCCATTTTTTTACAGTGAGCTCTGGATATCGGCCCCTAGGTTGCACCCGTCTTCACAGCAGGCTGCGACACCTTAGCATAAAAGCCTACCAGTGCCAGATTCAAATTTTTCACATCTGTTTCAAATGTAGCCCGCATAAGCTGGTATTTAACCACTTAGAGCCATCCATCTTTGTATACTCTGCAAAACTGCACCCAACATCTGCTACCCACATACAAGACAAACTTAGTAGCTCTAAAGTCCCCGAAGTGGCTCTTGCCTTTCGGAGGTCTCTGACCTAGAGACTCCCTGGTGTGATGAAGAACAGCATCACCCAGACAGATGAGTCGCATCTAACCCAGGAGTTCTCTTCTCCTCTCTTCTCCACCCTTCTGGGTGATGGGCCACACACCGCAGCCTCTGGACCAGCTCCCGCTATGAGTGACTTCCTTTCTGCAGCTATGCTAGAGCGTTCAGCGACTAACCGTGGGTGCGCTCCTGCCCCCTGGTGGTAATATCTCCTTTTTCTTGATGAGCCCTGAAATCTTTGGAACCCCGTGATTTCCTCATCTGCTCCCTCCTCCTGACTCGGTTTATGTTTTTAAAAAGGTTAAAGGGCATTAGGAATTATTGAACACGTTTTCAGACATTCCTTTGAAAATGTGCATTTTGGTCTGTTATTTTATTTTGAAAACCTGACGTCTGGCCAAAACTTCCTGCTCCACGTGTGCTGAGCATCTCCTATACAGAGTATTGCAACATCACAAGAACGTTTATTAGCTGGCATGAATACTTAATCTGTGGCTGAGGTGTGACCCTGGGATCTCATTCAATACTCACAACAAGGAAATCTATTAACACGGACTTTGGCTCCGAAAGTGTTAAAGAAAAAGAAGTAAATCCTGAAAGCAGGCAGAGACGCCTGGGAATTTCTACCATCCCTCATTGACAGCTGAAGGGTTGATAGTGTTGTGAAAGGAAGAATGGTTTGATCTTACAAATGTCTGCTTATAGCTTTTCTGTTTTCTTCGTTGTATCTCGGCAACTTTCATCCTTTATGGGGCATAGTTATTACAGGGAACATCTTATGTATGCAAAAACCCGATGGACCGTGTACTTTTGAGTTATTGTAAGAGGTTTTCAAGGGCGGTTTTACTACATGTTGTCTTCCACTCGTATTCTGAATTTAGAAAACTTGTGTAAGGTACAAAAGTAGGAAACATGCAAGAAAAGAGAAGAAAAAAAGTTAGATGTTATACCTGTGCCCAGAGGACTTCTGTGCTGAGGTGGGGGGCTGGGGTGTCCTTGCAGTTTTGTTCCAATACCACTGTCTAAAGTGACTCATTGTGTTTGACGCCCATGAAGATGCCGGTGTGCCGGGAAGTAAGGAGCGAAAAGGAAGGTGAAGTGAGACGGAAGAACAAGTCAGCTCATGCCCCGAGGCCTGGGAGGTTGTGGCCGGTGTTTGAATTTTGTTCTAATCAAAATGAGAAGGCTCTGGAGGGTTTTGAGCGGAGGAGAGATGATGCTTGATTGATTTTTCTAAATGATCCGTTCAGCAGCTCCATGGAGAATATATCGTGGGACTTAAATATCAGTGATCAGATGGATGTACTGAAAACCATGGAAGGCAGTTAAAGGTGTGGATTCAAGTCAAGATAAGTGTTTCTTTCTACGCTTTGTCTTCCGTTTGCCTTCTTCACCTGTGGACAGCAGGGCACTGCTGTGATGAATGTGAATTTTAAGCACTAATGTCCTAATAGGATAGATACACAGGCCGGGCGTGGTGGCTCATGCTTGTAATCCTAGCACTTTGGGAGGCCAAGGTGGGCAGATCATGAGGTTAGGAGTTCAAGACCAACCTGGCCAACACAATAAAAACCCATCTCTACTAAAAACACAAAAATTAGCTGTCATGGTGGCAGGTGCCTCTAATCCCAGCTACTCAGGAAGCTGAGGCAGGAGAATTGTTTGAATCCGGGAGGCGGATGTTGCAGTGAGCCGAGATCATTCCACTGCACTCCAGCCTGCGTGACAGAGCTAGACTCTGTCTCAAAAAAATAAAATTAAATAAAATTAAATAAAAGATAGATACACTAATCAGCACTGTAGAATTGAAGATCAGGTCTCCAGGTAGAAGTATTGAAGGCTGCATTTCAACCCCCAAGCTATCGACCTCACTGCCAGGCAAATTATACTATCAGATACTGAAGAAATATCCAGAAGCTAATCGCTGAAGTCAGGAAATTCTACTCAGTTATTAGACCACAATGAAGCCTCACGAGAAAGAATATATTAACATGGGTCCCAAAAAGTTGCCTGGCTTCTACTTACTTTTCATTGTCCAAATCAAAGACTGTCTCTGAGATGGATGATGAAATTGAAATAAATGTGTTGATTTAGTCCTGGCTGCCCATCTACTACCCTGTCACACACACAAATGCAACGTGAGCGTAACAGGATTCTGGAAACTGCACACACAAAACTCAGCAATGCCAAAGTCTAGTAACATACCCCAGTCCCCAGAGACACCGCAGCATGGGAAAAGGTACAGAAAAGAAGTCAAGGGTTATTGCTAAGAGAGTGCTGCAAATGAGTCCCAGAGATTCAGACGTTTCTCCAAACTTCCTGGAAATTCCTGCTAAAAATGTCTTTTAGGACTAGCAGGCCCGCAATCGGGGTCAGTGTCCTACTCTTGGAACTTTTCCTTCTGGTATGTTCTTCTTTCATTTATTCATGCAGCAAGGTAGAGAGGATTTTTCCCCTTTGAACTTTAACCCCTCAGACCGTGCCTTTCGGAGAGCGAAGCCTGCATCCTATTCATAGAATGCTATTTAAATGTGTCTGGCATTTCACATTACAGTATCTTGTTAATGTTTTTCTGCATGTGTTCTTCTAGGTGTGGCTGTCACCTGCTTAACAGTGTGAAAGCTATTAGCAGAAAGAATATGCAGTTCTAACAGGTGCACAAGCAGTGAGCCTGGGGGTTAAGTGTATTAGAGTCAGAATCTCACGCTGTTCATGAAGCACATTTGCACTTTCTCAGGCAATGTACATTGGCTGCTGGCTGGCAAATTGGAAGTCGGATAAGGGTATTTAGAACAAAACATGTGATAGTGAAGCTGTCTCTGAAATTCAACCTGTGAAAATATCCACTGGGGGCTATTAGAACTTCTAAATTGGGAAAATGTGGCAATGTAATTGCACAGAAGCTTTGAGTTAGGTGAATTCTGAGAAGATCCCACAGGTAAAAGTGCTGCTACAGTGACGATCAGGAGACTCAAAAAAGTGTTTCCTTCCTGAGCAAAAATCATATTATTGGGACCTGGGGGGTATATGAAAACATTAAAAAAATCATTTAGATATGTTAAATAGATATTTTAAAAATTCATTTAGATATGCTGACATAGATATTAGCTGTATTTGCTTACTATGTAGATAGGTGAGATTCTTTCTATAGGCTTGCTGGGATCACTCAGTAATTAAGAAGTATCTGATTTTACAAAATTTATATTGTTTTCATACAATATTCTCTCATATTCTGCTCTAATTGAGTAGTGTTTCAATTTCTTTAAGGACCTGAAATGCTAAGAGTTCCCAACTCAGAATAAGAATTTTCCATTTTCGGCCTGGCGTGGTGGCTCATGCTTGTAATCCCAACACTCTGGGATACTGAGACGGGTGGATCACAACAGGAGTTCAAGACCAGCCTGGGTAACATGACAAAACCTTGTCTCTACAAATAACACAAAAATTAGCTGGGCATGATGGTACGCGCCTGTAGTCACCGCTACATGGGAAGTTGAGGTGGAAGGATTGTTTGAGCCTGGGAAGTCAAGGCTGCAGTGAGCCAGGATAACAGCTCCTGCACTCCAGCCTGGGAGACCTTTTTGTTTAAAGTCCCAGTTTCATTGCGGATTTTCATTGAGCCTTAAAAGTGTGAAAAGGGCCGGGTGCAGTGGCTCACACCTGTAATCCCAGTACTTTGGGAGGCCGAGGCAGGCCTATCACCTGAGGTTGGGAGTTCGAGACCAGCCTGACCAACTTGCAGAAACCCCATCTCTACTAAAAATACAAAATTAGTCAGGCATAGCGGCACATGCCTGTAATCCCAGCTACTCAGGAGGCTGAGGCAGGAGAATCACTTGAACCTGGGAGATGGAGGTTGCAGTGAGCTAAGATCGCACCATTGTACTCCAGCCTGGGCAACAAGAGTGAAGCTTCATCTCAAAAAAAAAAAAAAAAAAAGAAAGAAAAAGAATGAAATGGTTTTCCTCACTCCCATTCCATCATCATCCTCCACTTTCCCTCCCCCCACTTCAATTTTTCCAGCTTAAATAAGCAAAAATACTTTCTAATAGTAAACTCCTTTCTCTGCAAAAAACCAACACTTCAGAGTGATGCAGCGTACACTTGGATCTCATTTTCTTGTCAAAATAATTCAATCCTTGCTGCTGATACTGCTTTTTTACTATTTCATTGATGACCCAAGGCCTAGAGGAATCAGGACCTGGCTCAAGGTCATTTTTATGGGTTGAATTGTCTCCCCCAAAAGACAGATTGAGGTCCTAACCCCTAGTATCTGTGACTATCGCCTTATTTGAAAATAGGATGTTTACAGATGTCAAGTCAGGATGAGGTCACGGAGATGGGCCTTAATCCTATGTGACAGGAGTCCTTATAAGGAGTGAGGATTTGGATACAGAGATACACAGAGGGAAGACCACGTACAGATCCTGAGAGAAGATGGCCACGTGCCGATGAGGAAGGCAGGATGACAGTGATGCAGCCACAGGTGAAGAAACTTCTGGGCTACCCTAAGGTGGGAGAGGCGAAGAGAAACCTTCCCTAGAGGAGCCCTTCCTAGAGGAACCCTTCCTAGAGCCTTCGATGGAAGCATGACGACTGCCTACACCTCAGTTTTGCACTTTCAGACTCTAGAACTTCTGTAGTTTAGCCACCCAGTTTGTGACTCTTGGTTACGGCAGGTCTAGGGAACTAATACAGGCATAAAACCAGTAAGTGATCAAGAAGTAAATAACATGTGGATTCATATAACCCCAAAGCCTGTGTCTCATCTGCTGAACAACTTCGCCTTTTTGTTGAACATGCTCCCATCAAGACTTCCTGTATACATTCACTGTGATGGTTACATGTGGGACCTTTAAAACAAGCCAAAAGGTGATGTCTGTACTCCAGTGTCTTACAGACAGTTTAGAACATGAATAGTAAATCCAGAAAATATTTATTGAATACCATAAAAGTTATATCAATGCCTATATATAATTTTTGCAAGTATATTTCAAAATTCCTTTAAAATTTTCAGCAATTGGAGATCCTAAGTACATGCAAAAAGAAGTCATTCTTTTTTTTTTTTTTGAGACAGGGTCTCACTCTGTCACCCAGCCAGGAGTGCAGTGGTGCAGTTTTGGCTCACTGCAACCTCCGCCTCCCAGGTTCAAAGGATTCTCATGCCTCAGCCTCCAGAGTAGCTGGGATCACAGGCATGTGCCACCATGCTGGGATAATTTTTGTTTTTTTAGTAGAGACAAGGTTTAGCCATGTTGTCCAGACTGGTCTCAAACTCCTGCTCTTAAATGATCTGCCTGCCTTGGCCTCCCAAAGTGCTAGGTTTACAGGAGTGAGCCACCATGCCTGGCCTGGAAATCATTCTAAACATAGTTTTTTCTTAAACCCAGAACAATTTAAAAAGCCCTAAGTTCATCAGTACAGATTAATTCTTGTCTCTTAGTGGATTTGGAAGTCACTGAAGCATTGAGTTTGCTATAATACACAGTAATAATAAATTAGCGTTGGTTAATAACCTGAAATGTGGTTGTTTATAATTGTATTTCTAATAAAATAAATTGTAAAGAACACACATTGCATATGATTTTAGAAGGCAGTGTTTACATCGTTCCTTCAAGGTATTTTCACACAGCTGTTTGACTTTGATGGGTATCCCAACAGCCACCTTAAGTGCCTGTGACCTAATAGGTGCTGAAGAAGTATTTGCTTCAGGAATTAATTCTGGTTCATCATCTTTGAATGTGATTGAAATAATAATGTAATACTCATAGAGTTACCAAAGCCATTGCCCTTTCAAGTCCTCTTTATTTTTTTGATTAGGTCCGTATTTTCATCTTGTATTATTTTGTCTTCTATTGAATTATCATTGCTTGTAGTGAAGTCTTCCAGTAATAAGTTCCTTTAGTTTTTGGCTTTTGTAAGTCCAAAAATGTCCTTTTGTATTAAAAAATAAGTATATATGAGCGCACGAGGAATTCTAGGCTGGCTATTTTCTTCCTTTCATGTGAAAATAGTGTCCTGCCATCTTCCCGTCTGCATTGCTTTTGACAAGAAACATGTTGCACCTCTTAGAGTTCTTCCTCTCTATAAAACATTTATCTTTTACTTTGTTTTTAAGATTTTTATTTTGCAAATTGTTTTGGGCAATTTGGTTATTTTTTTGTGTGTATTTTTTAATGGTTCTTGGGCTTGGGTTTTATTAAGCTTCTTAAATCTATAGGTTTGTCATTTCATTACATTATTCATTCAAATGTTTTGTACCTCTCTATTTTGGGAACTCCAGTTACATATTTATGAGGCTACTTCTCCTAAAAACTGAATCTCTGTTCTTTTTTGCTTGTTTTCATCACTCTCTCTCTCCGGTTCGGTATGGCTAGTTTTTTATTAATTTGTCATCATATTCACTAATACCTTCTTCAGCATTTTCTGATCTGCTTTTAGCATACCCAACATAATTTTTCATTTCACATATTGTGGGCTTCATCTACAAAATTTTTTTTTTTTTTTGAGATGGAGTGTCCCTCTGTCACCGGGCTGGAGGACAGTGGTGTGATCACAGCTCACTGCAACCTCTACCTCCCACGTTCAAGTGATTCTCTTGACTCAGCCTCCCAAATCGCTGGGACTACAGGTGCTGACCACCACGCCTGGATAATTTTTATATTTTTAGTAGACATGAGGGTTTTACCATGTTGCCTAGGATGTTCTCAATTTCTTGACCTCATGATCCGGCCACCTTGGCCTCCCAAAGTGCTGGGATTACAGGTGTGACAGATATCCTTATAAGGAGGGGGGATTTGGATACAGGGACAGAGATACACAGAGGGAAGACAACATAATGACACTGAGTGAGGACAGTCATATCCGGTGATGAAGGTAGGATGACAGGGGTGCAGCCACAAGTGAAGGAACTCCTGGGGCTACCCTAAGGTGGGAGAGGAGAAGAGGCGAGGCCTCCCAAGGTGCTGGGATTACAGGCATGAGCCACCGTGCCTGGCCTCATTTGTACAATTGTAACTTGTGTCCTTTTAATGTTTTATCTCCATGCCACATTTTAACACTTCCCTCAGCTTTCTGTACACACTGAATGACTGTTATAAAGTCCCTTTCTTCTAATCATAACATATGTGTCAGTTTTAGATGTTTCCATTGAAGTTTTTTCCCATTATAGGCATGCCTGGTAATTTTTGATTGGATGCAAGATATTTTGGAATGTATCTTTTTGGGGGAGAGAGATATATTAATATATTTGCTTTGGGCATATATTTTTTGATTTGGGTAATTTTTGATTGAGTGCAAGATATTTTGGCATGTATCATTTTGGGGGATATATATATGAGATATATAAAATTATGTAATTTGTATAGATACTGAGTTTTGTTGTAGAACACAATTAAGACATCTGGAAATAGTTTAATCATTTTGGGTCAGGCTTTTAAGAGATATTAGACAGAAATACAGCAGCATTAATTTAAGGCTCAGAGTTCGTTGTTATTCAGCAGGGAGTGAAGACCTTTTAAGAGTATCCTATCTTATTTCTCAATGAATTATGAGGTCTCTGTGTCTAGCTGATGGGCCAACCATGCTGAGCTTGTGTGTGGTATCATGGTGCTATCCTCTCTCATTCTTCGGCATAATTTTTCCCCTGGCCACAGTCAGTTTCTGCATCTCCGTGCTGATTAAAGCCTGCTGAACAGCTGGAGGGGCCTCCGGAGATTGCTCTTTGGATCTCTTTCCTCTCCTCTGGAGTCAGATGGCTCCTCTCTGAGTTCCCTCTCCCTTTCTGTGGCCTAAAAACTTTCTCAAGGCAGTACATGTGAGGACATTTGGGAGTTTACTTCATTATTTTCTCATCTCTCACAAATCACTAATTTTTGCCTGCATCTATGTATTTAAAACTGTTCTATATATCTGGCCAGTTTTTTTTTTCCTGAAGGAGGGTGAACCATTTCCTACTACTTCCTCCAGAGAAAACTCCTGCCTATATTTTGCATGAAAAAAAATAATAATAAGTTGCATCTCACTACAGAACACACACATAGGCGCACACACACACACTCACACACACGCATACTTTTTATCTTGTTTAGTTTCCTAGTTAGTAACTCCAGATGTATTCTTTCGGATGGATGTTTCAACATGTTATTATGACCATTAATTGTGCTTTGTATGTTACATAGCACCAGTTTGGAAAGATGAAAATTGCATCTTTTATCTCCCCTTTGAAAATTCTTTAACTCGTTCTAAAAGTCTTTTTTATATGTATAATACCTAAGATTAAAAGGACTACATATGCAAAACAAGTAAGGTGAAATAAAATATTTAAATGCATTCTTAAAATACCAGGGTGAAAATGCAGGCTATAAAATAAATAGTTTTTCAAGTAAAATTCTGACACTGTAAAGAGGGCATCTGGCATACATTCTGATGTGAGCTAGGGTAACCCTTTAATTCTTATTTGTATCACCTGTAACAGTTGTAATAAATTGATGATCTTGTATCACATTCATTTCTTTCTTTATTTTTTAATGTTTTTCCTTTTATTAGTAGTTTTAAAAATTTCATCCCTGGTTAGATTACAGGGAACATTCCCATTTATGTCTAAGTTTTTTAAAAGGAGGGACTGGTTTTCCTAATTTATCCTTTAACCTTATTGTCTAGGTCAGGGTGTAGACCATTAAAGTCCTCAGTAACATTTGTTGAATGGATATATTAATGAGTAAATCCAGGGGCAGTCCAGTCAAATATATTGTTTTAAGCATCCCCCCCAAAACACTAACCATTAGTTAACAGAGAAATCTGTCGTTAACATCACCAGCTGAAGGCAGCTTCTTCAACTAATTTGAACAGGAAGACACTCCTTTCCTTTTAATTCATTCAAAAAAGCATCCCCGAAAACAATTATTCATAAATAAACATTAATATGTGACAAATATAAGGAGGATTTATAATATAGCATTTAATTAAAAAAAGGGTACAAAGTTGGAAACGAACAATTCCGTGTGTTCTTATAAGAAATTCCCAGATAGCAGAAGAAGATGTTCAGCGTTAGATAAGAAAAACTACCTATAAGGCAATTCTTGGAATTTGGTTACAAGAAAAAATGTATCCACTCTGTCTCTAGGCAAATAATTGATTTTTTTGTAAATCTATTATAGAACTCATTTTTGAAGACATAGCTTGACAAAAATGACTTCTATTTGAAACGAATCCCTTATCAATCTTTTTTTCTCCCTCGCCCCCAAAGTACAAAAGGCAATTCAGAAGTCTAGTCTCATCTCTGTTAAATGTATTTCGTGCTTAGTAAAGTTGTAAGTATAGTAACAATGAGCTTGACTTTAGACTCGTGTCATGCACTCTGACAGGAAGTCGTCAATTCGGGGAGTAAATGCTATGGACAGAGACAGGAGTCTGTACACTTTCCAGCACTTCCAGCAAAGTTTAATCAGTGCTCAGTGTCCCTGCTGAGGCAGAAATGAGAATTCCTGAAAGGAGCTTATTCTAAATTCCCATTGCTATTATCCAATAAAATACACTTAGTCGCTTGTGTTCCTGTTTTGTCATGTATTGATAGCCAGTGGTTAAGATGGCACAGAGTACAGAAAATGAGTTAAACTCCCTAGTACAAAAGATTAAGTCACTCCCTTGTTCAAAAGCAACCCAATGGCCTCGCACTGACCTTACCGTAGAAGCCCCGTGACCTTTTCACCGTGGCCTTTGGGAATCTTCCTCATCCAGCCCCAATTAAATCACCTCGTTCCCCATTCTCGTCCACTCTTATTGTGGTCCGGTCACACTGGCCTTCTTTCTGTTCCTCAGACAGTCTGGGTTTCTTCTCCACTTAGGCCCTTTGGGTGATCATTCATTTTTCTGGGCATGATCTTCCCTTTCACCTTTGCTCATCTCTTGGTCTTCATGTGGGTATCAGCTTGAATACCCCCTCACTGGAAAAACTGACTGACCACTCCATCTAATATTCCCTACCCACCGCGTTGCATCCCTCCACACCCATCTGCACTACTGTCACATAGTATTTGTCTTTATCCAAAATTATTATATCACATGTGTCTGTCTCTTCCAATAAAACCGAGTTTAATCTGTCCTGGTTAGCACACAAGTTTCAGAACCTAGAATACTGCTGGCCCACAGTAGACCCTCCAGTAGCCTCTGTGAGAATAATATGAAGGAAAGGAAAATAACCATTACGAGCAGAATGGATGGTTAAGTTGTGGTATAGTCATATACAAAAACACTCTACAACAACAAGAATAAATTATCCATAAGTACATGTACCACGATGCTATGCAAAGGTAAGCCAAGTACGAAGGAATATATGCTGCCAATCTTTTGCGTGTCACAGAATGGCAAAGAAATCAAAGAAAAAATATAGTATATACTGTATGATCCCACTTTAATAAAATACAAACACAGGCAAAATTAAATTGTGTTGTTTGCAGTCAGGATGGTGAGTCCCTTTGAGAGGATAGGAACAGGAAGGAGCATGGGGTCAGCCCGGTCCTTGGTTGTTTCCTGAGCTGGAGCTGGTGGACCAGGTGTGATCACTTTGTAAGTGTGCATCAAGCTTTCCACACCTGTTATACTTTAATTAATTTGGCCTGAAATCAATATTGCATTTGCTACTTATGCTTTATTTTTTCCATTTGGCATATTTGTGATGTCCAAGTTTTTCATATATATTATAAAAAATTATGTATACACATATTTTATATTCATATATAAATAAAATATATAAAAATTTACATAAATATATATTATATATAATATATAAAATGTCTATGCAAATACATATATGCATGCAAATAACATATAAATGAAATCCATAGTAAATGTATACTTATTTTAAAATATTAATTCACTTATATGTAAAACATAAATATATATAGTATATAGGCTAGGTGTGGTGGTAGCTCACACTTGTAATCCCAGCACTTTGGGAGGCTGAGGTGGGAGTATCACTTGAGCCCAGTAGTTTGAGACTAGCTTTGGCAATAGTGAGATCTCATAGCTACAAAAACAATTTAAAATTTACAACTTAAATTTAAAAAGTTTAAATTTTATTTTATTTTAACTTTTTAAAATTTTAAATTTTAAATTTACAGGGAGGCTGAGGTGGGAGGATGGCTAGAGCTCAGGGGATGGAGGCTGCAGTGAGCCATGATTGCACCACTCCACTCCAGCCCAGGTGACAGAACCAGGCCCTGTTTCAAACTAGAAACAGACAGATAGATAGATAGACAGATAGATACAGACAGACCAATAGATGGCTAGCTCGATAGACAGACAGACACAGATAGATAAGAAATCTATCTCCTCAGGAAAATATGGTTTTTTTTTTTTCATGATGATAGAGTAATTATCCTCTTGGAATTCTCTTTGTCCTTTTTTGGAGGTAAACTCAGGTGTGTTGGGTGCTGGGTTGTAAGAAATAGGAATGGTTTCTCTCTCTCTCCGGGCCTCTGGGGATAGGACATCCTTGTGATGCTGCTCCATTCTGTTAGGAGCCCCCAGTGTCCTGCAGAGACTTACTCTGAGCCAATCCTCAGAAGAAGGTGGGAGCCCTCTCCCCATGGAGCCCTCAGCCATAAGAACTAGTTTGCTGCAAGAAGCCTGTGGTTCTCCAGGTGCTGTTAATCTGCAACCAAGGGAAAAATTAGAGAAGGAAACTTCTTCCCAGGGCAACGTGGGCGGGTGTGGAGAAATAGGCCACTCTTAGCATTCAATTATATGAGCAAATATGTGAAATCCCAGCAATGCCACTTCTCCAAATTATCCTAGGGCATATTTGGACTCAAATATTTAAAAAATATTCAAAGACTACCAACAATGTAAATATCAAATACATATGTACAACAGTGAGAATAGTAATTAGTCTAAATGTACGCAATAGGAAACTAAATATTCATATGACAAAATTCAATAAATGCATTAAAACAGATGTGTAAAAGTGTTTAATACACAGGAGGGTTCGTGAGTTATTGTTGAATGGAAATAGTCTAAAACGTGACATGTCCAGCCTGATAATTACAGGTACATATTTATAAGAAATAACATAAGCTTAGAAGAGTATACAGTAAAAATGGTTCTTGGTGAGTGTATAATTGACACTGAAATATTTACTTCCCTTTTTACTTTCTAAATTTTTGACAATGATGGTATCTTTTATATTCACAAAAAAGTATATGAAAGTTATTACTTTTGTAATAAAGTATTTGCAACTATTGATCTGAGGCTATAATTAAACTGTATTGGGGTGGTAATTTAGAAACATTTTTAGCTTGAAATATCTTTTATTATTATTTTTGATATTATACAAGCACCTTTCTCTTTATAGTCTATTTGAAAAACAGGATTTTGACTCTATGCCAAGTTAGTTATATTTTAAATTTTATTATTATTTCTGAAATGGAGTTTCACTTTTGTTGTCCAGCATGGAGTGCAATGGTGCTATCTTGGCTCACTGCAACCTCCTCCTCCCAGGTTCAAGTGATTATTTTGCCTGAGCCTCCCAAGAAGCTCATTGGAGGTGCATGCCACCACACCCAGCTAATTTTTTGTATTTTTAATAGGTACAAGCTTTCACCATGTTGGCCAGGCTGGTCTTGAACTCCTGACCTCAGGTGATTCACCCACCTCGGCCTCCCAAAGTGCTGGGATTACAGACAGGCATGAGTCACGGTGCCCGGCCTTCTACTTTATTATTGTTGTGTATAAATAACTTACACATTTGGCTAAGTAAGCTATACCAGTGGTTGACACCATGGCAGTGATCATTCATTTAAAAAATAATAAAAACTAAAACTTCCTGGCCCCAGTGAAGGGAAAGTCATTAATTAGCTGCTGGAGCACAGGATAAAAGCCCACTGAAGCATGTCCTTAAGGGATATTCCAAAATTCAGAAACACATCTGGATTTATCAGCCTATCCAGAAAACAATGTGGTCCCAATGAGATACAGAATGACGATGTCTTAATTTTGGTCTTGCAACCAAACTCCAAGGTTACTGTTAGGGAGGTATGAGCCAGGCAGGAGAGGGCTCGTCCTTGACCCACTAGAAATGTCGGGTGATGGTTGGGCAGTTGTCGCACTGACTCTCTAAAAATAATTTGGCCGGGCGCAGTGGCTCATGTCTGTAATCTCAGCACTTTGGGAGGCCGAGGCAGGAGGACTGCCTGAGGTCAGGAGTTCGAGACCAGCTTGGCCAACATGGCAGAACCCCATTTCTGCTAAAAATACAAAAATTAGCCGGACATGGTGGTGGGCTCCTGTAATCCCAGCTATTAAGGAGTCTGAAGCAGGAGAATCACTTGAACCCGGGAGGTGGAGGTTGCAGTGACCTGAGATCTCGCCATTGCACTCCAGCCTGGGGCGAGAAGAGCGAGACTTTGTCTACAAAAAAAAAAAAAAAAAAAAAAAAAATTGGCAGCCAGGGAGGGACAATGTCCTGATGGTCCATACCTGTTAACATTAAAAGTGTTAACGAACTGTAGGCCCCAGGGAGAAACAGCTTCCTGGATGTGCATATTAGAGACAAAAGTGGCTGAGTCTGACCTTCCGAGTACACTCCGCTGGAGAAAAGAAGATAATCTCCACTGGGCATGCGTGTAATTCCCTAAGCACACTGCGCATGCTCAATTCCAAAGGGTCCGGCGGGCTCCGCGCATGCGGGCAGCCAACCTTACGGGAGGAATCATGGGAAAGAGGCCCCAGCTTGAAAAAGTCCTAGGATCCCAATACTCCGGGCACTTGACCTTCTCTCTTAAACCTTCCCGTGCCCATTCTGGTCTCTTCTACGGGCACCATCCTTTCTTCCTATTCCAAAGCCTTTTAAATAATCTTCCGTTCCTGCCCTGAAACTTGCCTCGGTCTCTTTTTCCGCTTCATGCCCCTCAGTCGAATTCTTTCTTCTGAGGAGGGAAGGACTGAAGTTTCTGTGGACCCCTGAGGATAGTGTTAGGAATGAAAAGAGTTCCTCTTCAAAGCGTTAACTTGCCCAGCATCCTGGCTCTTTGCTTCCTGCTTTCAAGGCCAGCCTTCCTTACTCTCTGTATCCCCTCCCCTGGTCAACAAACTTCCCTCCAGTCCTTACCTGTGAGAGACCACATTCCACATCTGTCACCCACTGTATAGATGACTCCTCCTGTCTCAAGGGCTCCTTCCCCTAAACTGCACTTTCTGCAAGTATAACCCCATTCCTGCAGTTTTCAAGTTAGCCAACCCGGTTCAGCTTGGACTGTGTAGTCCAACTCCAGCCAAGGGAGACAGGAAACAGTAACAGGGATGAGCTGTGTTAGAAATGAAAACTCCTTCCCTCCTTTCTTCGGGGTCCTCCTGCCATTGCTCCATTGCGAGCAGCACCTATTCTGCAGAAAGTAAATTTGCTTTGCTGAAAGAGCCTCTGTCTCAGTGCTGATTCTTCTTTGCTGCACGAGCATTTTTTCCCAACAGTTAAGCTGCTGGTAACTTGGGGTGACTCAGATCTCTGCCACTGGTAACACCATTGCAATTTATTTCCTCCCTGAAGATATAAATCACACTGTTCATAATGTTGCATTCTCCCTAATGGAAATTATTTGAGACCTAAGTACATATTTTTCATTGCTAGAAAGAGGAAAATTAATACAGTGGATGGTTCAAAATTATCAATACCACTTTTCAAGAATCCTGGGAAGTCTTGTAGTTCGGTGTACTTTTATAAAATCCCAAGTCAAGCTACTAAACTGAGTCCCCCTATCTGGTCAGTGGAAAATAAAGTCTCATTTGTGGTTTTTGTCTTTTCTTCCTGTTATCTGTGGTCTCTGAAACCACTCTTTTTTTTTTTTTTTTTTTTTTTTTTCTGAAAATGAGGAGTTCTAGCAAAAGGTACTTGAGTGGAGGAGGCTCATGGGTTAGCAGCATTGATAAAGATAGAACAAAATGGATTGATATGCATCACCCAAAATTCTTGCCTTCTGCTGTCGTATGACAGAGAAAAAACCTTGAACACAACAACTGCCTTTTTCTGCTCAGAGCTTCAGTAACATTTTTTCTAACATAGAAAGTAGAAATCAGCATGCTAGTTTGAGATTTTTATATAAAAGGTCATCTGTCCACAGCAAAGCGAATATGGGTGTGTGGAGGTGATAATTACCTTCCGGCACTGCAGCCTCCTGAGGTTTGCTCAGGCAGGCTTTTATTTTCACTTCCTTGAAATTCAAGGCACAGAAACACGTGGGGCCTCTGAACTGAAACACCTGGTTTCCTAATCTATGTTATAACCCAGGCAGGGGAAATGGTTACTTACTATTAAATGTGGAATTTTTATCCCAGACACGGAACCAGGAAAATGTTATTTATATTTTTCAACTTGGGATGCTCCATGATTGAGTCAGGAAAATGCCTTATTATAGAAGAGGTAATAACGGATGCAACTCATTATGTCTCCTATTGATAAAAGGACTTCAGATGTTTTCTTAAGCAAAGTAGTTTAAATCTAAACACGGACAAGATTTCACACAAAAAAATGACATTTTCTTACTCCTTGCTCCTGATCTTAATAAAAGTAATTTCTTATGCACATTTATTTCTGTAAATAAAGAACTAGTTATCGAGACGTTCCCAGGCATGAAGTGTCTGTAAGAGCTTGTCTATAGGAAGCATCTTACAAGGAAGCCTGAGACACAAGCATTGCCCTGAATGAGCAATCTCTCTGAACCTTCTTTCCATCATCTCTAAAGAGGATAATGATGGAATCCCCTGACTCTGGCACGTGTAAGGATGCAAACAAAATGTAAGCACACAGCCAGGTATAAAGACACAATAGAGCAGGCTCAGCTTTGTGTTTTCATTGATCGTGGCTCTTGTCCCAACTGCCCTCCCCTCCCAGCATTGACTGATTGTAATGAATGAGAAACATCTCACATCTGTTTAAAATATTACAGCCCTTACATGGTGCCTTTAAATTTTGCAGGTGTGAGTTATTCTTTCACAGAAGAAAGTCTAAGGGCAATCTGGACAGCATCTGTGTGTTTTGGTGCGGGCTTGTACCTACATGGTGTAATATAGAGCTGCAGGGAAGACATCCGTGGACTTGGGTGGCAGTTTCACCTGAGCCAGGAGTTGCTGTGATAAATTCTCTCCTACTGAGAGTCTAAAATGAAGCTATTGGGTTGTCCAGCATCTGGCACCAGGCCCAGCCCAGTCAATGGAGTATTAATTAAGCATTCATTGAAGAAACAAACACACTGCCCATGATTTTCCAGGATTTCGAAAATGTTTAAGTCTAATGAACAGTGAAAATAATATGGAAGAATACAGGTGGTAGACTTTCAGTAAATATGAGGAATAGACTTCTGACAATTAAGGATACCTAAAATGTTTATAATCTTCTATAAAGATTATTTTTAAATCTTTCAAGTTGTGTATGCGTGTTAGGTGGGAAGTTTGTGGCAGTGATTGATGATAACTCATCAGTACACTTACTGAATCATGACTGTTACTTTGATCATCCTACTTTAGAGTGTAAAGGAGAAAACCCAAGGCTATGCTGCTTGTTTTAGGAACTGAACTACTAGGAAAATAGAATTTATCTGTCTTGGTCTTTACTATGTACACAGTGCCCAGAGTAGTGCCTGTCAGGTAATATGTGCTTGATAAACATTCAGTGACTTAAATAACTAAAAGTTCTTTAAACCCATTACGTCTGTCGATTGGGTTGTTTTCTCAGCATTTCCATCTTTGTCTTCTGGGCACCCCCACATCAATTTCATACCAGCCTGAGCCTCATAATTTGTGACAAAAGTTGCTTCAAAAAATAATTGAATATGCCTGTGAAAGATGAGTGTTAAGGAAGTGGAGGAGGTTGTGTCACTGACTGTCGGTGGCCATCCAGAAAAGGCATGTCTCACCAAGTTGGCGAATCTTGCAGGAATTACCTGTTGACCAGAAGTGAGTGTGGCTAGGTCCATTATATTTTATCCCATGGAGTGGGGAGGCCTGTAAAAGAATTCATAGGTTGCCTTCTGCTGGGGGAATGTAGACATCTGCCTTTATCTAGATTGAGAAGGGTGAATAACCACATCGTGGTAGAAAGCTACTGTTTTATTTAGAATCCAAACTTGAGATAAAATGGATCTGTTCTTTAATAGTGAATATTACTTAGATTTTTGTCTGGAGGTTTTTGCCCTGCCTTCTACTAGATGGGATCTGTTTTCATGTATTCTCCAAACTGTGACCTGGGATTCTCACTTCTTCTTTATTCCTTTCCTTCTTTCCTCCAATTTCTTCTTTCCCATCTCTCTCTCATCCTTCTCCTCCTGTTCTTTAGCCAATTATGTTATGTGATGCCTAAGCATCTCAAAATGCACTGATTCAGGTCACTGCAGGTTTAATGTGTCTTCTTCAAACAATATTTTTGTGTCATTGTCACTCAAAGCAAGTCCCTGAGAGCTCAGTAACACAGAAGACTTTGTAAGAACTCTCATGTAAAATATCTCCCTTTTATCAGACAGAAATATGGGGTTGGTGAAAAATCTCTCAGCATATATGATGGCTTATATTAGAGCTACCACATGCCATCAAAGTTGGAGCAATAAAGTGACAGGGCTTATTGAGAGCTCATATGTAACCATCCAGTGGCTCCCAAACCTTCATGCTTTGAGTTGCTTGGGAAGTGTGTGCAGCACACAGATTTACACCTACTGTATCAGAATCACCCAGAAGTTGATAATTGCAAAAATTTCTGCATAGATGATGCCAATGCTTAGCCAGAGTTAGGGACCACTGTGTGTGCTACAAAAGACTGAACTTTCCCAACAAAGGATGCTATTTCCCTCACTGACAGACATTACTACTTCTGAACTTGCAACTAGCCACAAGGTTTTCCTGCTGGTGTTTAGGTCAGCTCTCTGCTTCGATAAATTATTTGTCCCTGGAAATACATCGTAGAACAATCACTTTAAGCATGCTTCTCGCCATGTGAAAAATGGCAGAGCACCACTGTAGGAATGAACGAGGGGAGGCAAGGTATTAACATCAAAAAGATGCAACTAATTGCTCGAGGTAATCCCAGCAATCAAAACTAGGTTCCAATGAAGCTGTAGACAATCATCTCAAGTGGTTTCCTGATATATCTTGATTGACATCCCAGGAGTGTTTAATGCATGCAAATGTGCTCTCTTACCTAAAATACCAGGATGTATTTTATTGTTTTCCTAGCTAATGCTGCTGTTAAAAAAAAAAAAGAAAACAAAACAAAACTTCGAGTGGCATAATACAAACCTAACAGATAAATCCAGAGGGTTTTTTAAATAAAATGCCAAGCTTGAAAAGATTTAATTATATTGTTATGACTAATTGCATAGTGCAATACTGTGAGTACAGTACTTAATGCTTTGGGGAGGTTTCTTTTCCTTTGTAAATACACTATTTTAAGAGCAGTTAAGGTTTATAGAAAGTTGAGAAGACAGTAAAGAAAGTTTCTCTAGACTCCCTAACTCCTCCCAGGTCCTTCTATTATTAACATCCTGCACTGATGTGGTACATTTGTTAACAATAGGTGAGTCAATAATCATACATTATTATTAACTGAAGTTTGTCATTACAATAGGGTTTCCTGTTTGTGTTGTCTGTTCTACAGGTTTTGACAACTACGTAATGTCATGTATCTAGCACTATAGCATGATACAGAATGGTTTCACTGCCCTAAAAATTCCCTGTGTTCCACCTTGTTTATGCCTCCCCGGCCCCAACCCTGGGAACCAATAGTCATTTCGCCTTCAGTTTTCCCGTTTGAAGAATGCCATATAGTTGGAATCATACAGTATACAGCTTTTCAGATTGACTCATTTTACTTAGCAACATGCATCTAAGTTTCCGCTGTACCTTTTTTGTGACCTGAAAACTCGTTCTTATTGGTAAATAATATTCAATGCTGTGGATGTGGCATAGTTTGTTTCTATGGAATGGCGTAGGACTTTGAACTTAGTGTGGAATAATTCGATCATACGAGTAAGTTTTCTTTTCCAAAATAGAATAAAAAATGCTTTTGGTGTCATTTGTACTCTCCGTTCACCTTCTCATCTGTGAGCTGTCCCTTATGGCCAAAAAAGTTCAGATTAATTTTAATTAAACTCATGGGAGGTTTTCCAGCTCCATAAGTGAACATAAAGAAGACAAAATAATGCTGAGTTGCATTCAAATAGGGGAATTTTTATTTGTGGAGATTGATAAAATCACAGTTCTCAGAAAACATAGTTTTGGTTATGATGGGTCAGTTTAGAGTAGATCCACCCTCCCATTGAGAACTACGTTAATTAACTGATAAAATACCAAAGGAAATAATGTTTGTTTAAAGCATTGCAAAGCTATCTGTTTCATCAGGCCTTGAGAAACTTTGTGCCTGGGAGACAAAGGAAGCACTTTAAGATGAGCCCAGCGTTTGATTCTGCCTCGTCCTTGAGATATTTGCTGACTCATGAGCAGTGAAGAGTAAAAACCTGAGATGCTAAATGAAAAGTGATCCTAAAACGCAGCAATGCCAAGCAGAACGTTTACTGATCTCATAGTTCAGAGAAGGCTGGATATACAGGTAAGAGTGGCCAACCTACCAGTTAGGAAGGAAGTGTGGAAAAATGAACCTGGCAATCTCTAAACTCCTTTGGCTCTAGAGATGTTTTCTTATTTGCAATAAACAAAGACCAAGAGGCAAAAGAATCAAGTAGGAAGCAGCAGTCAGGAGGCTGCGGAGTCAGCAGAGCCTCCACAATCACTAAGTGCAGAAGGAAAAAAAGTTGGGTTCAGAACTCAATAAGAAGCATGGCCCCTAGTAAATGACTCAAGCTTTATACAAAAGATTACATCTTATAAGCAAGAAAAAATCATCCCACAAGACTTACAGAAACTGAACACAAGCCTCAAGTCTTCTTCATTAATAGAAAATCACTTATAAGTGGGTGTTGAACAATGAGAACACACAGACACAGGGAGGGGAACATCACACACTGGGGCCCAGGGGTGGGGGGCTAGGGGAGGAATAACAGGGTGTGGGGGGATTGGGAAGGGATAGCATCAGGAGAAATACCTAATGTAGAAAACGGGGCGATGGATGCAGTAAACCACCACCATGCACAATCTCCACATGTACCCCAGAACTTAAGATATAATAAAATAATAATAATAATAAATGTTTGAGATGATGGACATGCTAATTACCCTTATCTGATCACTATACATTGTACATATCAAAATATGTACCCCATGAATATGTAAAATTATTTAACAAAAAAAATCTTATTTTAACCAAAAAAAAAAAAAAAAAAGAAATAAAAACAAATGCATCCTGCATACATACACACTAACTGCTTCCCAGAAGCTGAACTTATGCAAAGCCTTTTTACAAAATGTTTTATCCAAGATTTGTTTTAAAAACTACCAGGTTTATCAAAGGAAATTACCAAACACAAGAAAAATAAAATATTATTAAAAAATTCATAAACATATTCAGTAAAATAGATAAGATGAAAAACTTTAACAGAAAAGAACACTCTGTACAATTACTCAAATGAAATTTTATTACCAAACTATACAAGATTGGAATTAACAAACAAATATATGGGCTTAACAGCATATTTGGCAAAACCAAGATGATGATTAATGATTAGGAATATAGGCCAGGGGAAAATGGTCAGATGGAAGTATAAAGAGAGAGGAATCAGACATTAAAATGTAGTTTAAATTGGCATTAAAACATATGAAAACATTTTTGGGATGGAGAAATGGCCTGAAAAATATGTGTAATCAGTGACAAAATTAGAAAAGAGAATAAAGAAGATTATTAGAGGAGATTCTGAGAGTTTCAAGAAACTAAATAAATAAATTTTGTTTCAGTTTTAATAAATCCTACGAAAGGCAAGAAAAATAGATACCAAGAACTTTGCAGCTAGGCTAATCAGAATAAAAATGTGGAAAGGAAAACAGAAGAAAGAAAAAGAAACATTATATTAAAAAACAAGAATGTCTTAGGACACTCTTCCACAAATATACCTAGGCTTAGAAAGCTTCCAGATGGGAGAAAAAAAATACATCAATGTCACATTAACTTTTCCACAGTAAAAGAGGAAAATCCCACCGTTTCTCTATGTGTCCAGCATAACCTTGTTACCAAAGCTTGGCAAAAACATCATAAAAAAGAAAGCTACAGGGCTGGGCTCAGTGGCTCACATCTGTAATTCCTGCACTTTGGGAGGCTGAGGTGGGTAGATCACCTTAGGAGTCTGAGACCAGCCTGACCAACATGGGGAAACCCTGTCTCTACTAAAAATACAAATAAAAAAATTAGCCGGGCATGGTGGCACATGCTTGTAATCCCAGCTACTTGGGAGGATGAGGCATGAGAATTGCTTGAGCCTGGGAGAGGGAGGTTGCAGTAAGCCAAGATCATGCCATTGTACTCTAGCCTGGGGGACAGAGCAAGACTCAGTCTCAAAAAGAAAAAAGAGTTACAGGCCAATTTATCTTATGAATATTGACTCAAAAATACAAAATTGCATATCATTCAATCTAATCCAATAATATCATCAATAAATCAGTTCATAAATAAGTTGGCTTTATTATATAAATAGTAGGTGAGTTTATGTTTAAAAAGCCTGTCAATATAATCACTACAGTAACAGAATTAAGCCAATAAATAGAACATGATTCTTTTACTGAAAAAGAAAAATATTTAATAAAAATTTTAACCCACTATAATCAGTTACTCAGAGCTATCTAGGAACAGAAAGAAATTTTCTTAAATGTATAATAAACTTGTTCAAAACATATAAAACAAAAATCTTACTCAGTTCAAGAAATACTGAAATTGTTCTATTATGAGGAATGAGAGAAGGACGCCTAGTATCACCACTTTTCTCAGTATTTTCCCAGAGTTATAAGAACTAACAGAACGATTGGAAAGAAAGAGATAACTCTGCCACTGTTTGTTGATTGCAGGAGAGACTATATCCAAAATGTCAATCATGTTTAATAAAAGCACAGTGAGGAGGCAGTGCCGAAGTGCATTCCCACCAGAGTTGCTAAAATGAAAAGATTACGAATGCCAAGTGTCGGTGGCAACATAGAGCAACTGGTGTGTTTTGGAAGGTGCTTTGTCAGCATCTACTGTGACCAAAAATGAGCATGCATCATGACTCAGAAAGTCACCTCTTAAGTGGAATTGTGACTCTGCTTTACAAAAATGCTTACACGTGTGAATCAAAAGAGAGGCACAAAACCATTCATAGTGAATGTTTTGACTACATGCACAAAACCATGTACAAAAGACATGTACAAAACCATCCACACTGAATATTTTGACTATATGTAAAAAACCATTCATTTGCAAAATTCCCTGGAGCCCCAAACAAGAAACAACCCAATGTCCAATAATGACAGGGGTCATAATATGAGATGTGGTTCTCTCGTGAGAATTATCGAACTACTGTCACCTATAATAATTGGAAGAATTTTGAAAAATTAATCTTGAACCAAAGAGGCCTGGCAGCAATGACTGCACACTGGGTATTACTGTTTTCATAAAGGTAATGGCAAGCCAAGTCACTTGGTGTTAGAATTCAAAACAGTGGTTACTCTTTTGGAGATACTCACTGGGGGACTTGATTCTTTTTCATGATGCTTCCTGGTCTTGGTGGTGGATATATGGTTGGGTTTGCATGTATAAATGTGTCATAGTACATATATATTCTGATTTATGTACCTGTCTGTGGGAAGAAGAAAAGTTCCTTTTTAAAGTTTCCTTTCTTGTTAAAGAATAAGTGTGCTAATAACTTTGTTAAGCCCTATCCTATGTAGCTGTTAGACATGCCGTGCTTACAGGCACGTAGTACATTCTGTGTCCTTGTACTTTAACCAAGTTACCTGTGCTGGACGTGCTCACAGGCATGTCCCAACTCTCCATTGCTTTTACCTGTTTAGAAAAGTTTTAAGTTGTTAGCCAATCGGGTTTTAGTTTAGATTGCGAGGTCTGGCTCCAGCTAACGGAGATCAGACACAGTAGTAAGGACGACCCAAATGTGTAAGGGATAAATCTGTGTGTTTTCCTTTGTTCTTTGTACTCTCGTGGCACAATGGCTAGTGAGAGTACCCTTCCTGCAGTCCAAGATGTAAAAATTACATTGCCGAAAGATCCTTTGTCTCAGTGCTGATTTTTCTTTGCAGCACCAAGCATGAGCATCTATTTCCAACACTGTCTGAAAAACATATCTTGTTTCAATAAAAAAGATGATAGTTAAATATTCCTGGGCTCTATCCAGTCCAATTAAATTAGATTCCTCCAGGAAGGGGAATGACTCTATTTTAAAACCTCCACAGATGATTCTGACGTGAACCCAAGTGTGAGGTGAACCTCTGTTGTTTTTTTTTAATTTTAGAATTTTAAAATAGAGGAAGTCATTAAACTTCTCTGTTCCTTAATTTTTCTTTATCTGTAAGACCTCTTCTTTCTTTCTTTCTTTTTTTGAGATGGAATTTTGCTCTTGTTAGCCAGGCTGGAGTGCAATGGCATTATCTTGGCTCTCTGTCGAGATAATGGCAACCTCCACCTCCTGGGTTCGGGCAATTCTCCTGCCTCAGCCTCCTGAGTAGCTGGGACTACAGGCATGTGCCACCATGCCCAGCTAATTTTTGTATTTTTTTTTAGTGGAGACGGGGTTTCACCATGTTGACCAGGATGGTCTCGATCTCTTGACCTCGTGATCCACCAACCTCAGCCTCCCAAAGTGCTGGGATTATAGGCGTGAGCCACCACGCCCGCCTGCACCTCTGTTTTGATCACTCATGATCATGGACCTCAAACTTGGATCATCTGAGGACTTGGTGACACTGTGGGACCCTGAGCCTCAACCTGCTTCAAAGAGGGGAGGCATGCACATTTTTTTTGGTAGCATTCAGGGTGATTCGGATACTATACACAAAAGTTTGAGAAGCACTTCTCCACAGCCTAACATCCAGGACTCTGATTCTCAAATTGATTGCACATTGGAATCACCTGGGAAGCTTTTAAGAAATAGAAAACAAAAACCACTGCTGCCTGTTCCCACCCCTGAGATACTGACAATTGTTATGGGGTTTGGTCTGGGAACCAGAATTCTTAACCTCTCCACAAGGAGTTTCTAATGTGTAGCAAAGTTTGAGAATCACTGATCCAGGAGAAATGTCTGTTTTCTGTATGAATCTGCTTTTCTGTTTTAACAGCGTAGAAGATTAAAGAAGAATAAAGTTTTTATTTAAAAAATCAAATAAAAAATACTCTATGCATTTGGTAGTTGGTAAATATCTTTGATTGAATTGTTTTTTCTGGAGATTTCCTGAGTTGCTGATAGCTTCTCAAAAAAAGTGCATACGTAATAATAAAAAAAAAAACGTTTAAAGAAGGTTATCTTATTAGGAAACCTAACACATGTATTAAGATAAAGCAGAATTGGGAAATGAATTTTTTCCATTCTGTCTTCTCAATAGTGTTCAAGTATCTTTTATTTTGTTTCAAGTGCCATCACCTATATTTTTGCAGAACACAAACACATTGTGTGCCCTGATGCGCTCAGTTTTCCAGCTGAGTATGGTTTACAGGGATGAGGCAGCGACTTCCCATGGGCTCCCTGTTAATCCTAAAAATAGCCGGGAAACAGCCGTGGTCATATGAGGTTGGAGGCAGAACTGGATTCAGGAGGCGGGGCTTGGACACTGGACCAAATTGAGGACTAGCTCAAACAGGTTCAGGCCGCGGCACCTTTCCATAGAACATGCCCACCAGTGTGCCCATGTCAGCTTACCATTGCCATGGCAACACCCTGAAGTCACCACTCTTTTCTATGGCAATGACCCAACCACCCAAAAGTTACAACCCATTTTCTATTAGTTTCTGCATAATCTGTCCCTTAATTGGCATTTCATTAAAATGGGTATACATATGACTGTGGAGCGGTCTGAGCTGATATTCTGGGTGCACTGCCTCTGGGGGAGCCCTGCTCTGGAAAGAGCGGGACCTCTGTTGCTGTGCTCTGCTGCTTCAATAAATGTTGCTGTCTCACACCACTGGCTCACCCTTGGACTCTTTCTGAGTGAAGCCAGTAAACTTCCTGGGCAAAGCCCCAGTTTGGGGGCTTGCCTGCCTGCAGCAATTCTCTTCATTATTTTCTTATTTCTCCCATTTTCCTGGGCTCCAAATCAGCTAAGTATGAAAGCAAAATAGAATTTCCTTCCCTAGGAAATGCGCCAGTGCCAGAGTATACCCCAGTGCCAGGGGCCTAATAGGCTGAGAGCATTGTTAGCTGTAAATCATGCATCACTGAGGGTAAAGGTCAATCTTCCAGCTTGGAATTGTTTATTGCTAACTAATAGTTCGCACCATGGAAACCTTAGTATCATCACTGGAAACGATGTGGAAGAACCCATTTATGCTGCGCAGTCTGGTTCCCTAACAAGAATTCTGGGTGGTGAGCTTCACTGGGGTGGAACTCTGGTGTTGTTCTTGCACTAAAGACACAAGCTTCCATTTGTCATGCAGATGTCACAAACCCACACTATGGCTCGGCGTGGTTCTCATGGGAGCAACATAAGTAACTCCCCATCATTAGGACAGAGATAGCCCGTGAGCTCTGACAATATTCCCTATGGGGGTGATCAATTTCTAACAGGCTCTCGGGGTGATGTTCACATTTGAGCTCTTGACCAATCTCTGAGTGTCAGAATACTTTTCTGCACAATAATGATTGAGTAAATGGACATTGATACCATATTCCTGGGATGTGAGTTCTGGTGCTCATTCACCATATGAGCCATCTCTGCCTTGCTTTCCCTGTCTCTGTCTCAGTTTCCTCAACTTTAAAATGGGAATAAAAGCAGATATTTACCAAAGAGAATAGTTGTGAAAATTAAATGAGTCCATACATGGTAGGCACTTAACAACAGGACCTGGCGTGTAGTAAACACTCGACTGTCAGTTATTACTAAAATCATTATTTAGCTTAATTCTTCGCATATGGTAGACTTAAAAACTATTAATGTTGGCCAGGTGTGGTGGCTCACACCTGTAATCCCAGTACTTTGGGAGGCCGAGGCAGGCGGATCACCTGAGGTAAGGAGTTCAAGACCAGCCTGACCAGCATGGAGGAACCCCATCTCTACTAAAAATACAAAATTAGCCAGGCATGGTGGTACATGCCTGTAATACCCAGCTAAGGCAGAAGAATTGCTTGAATCTGGGAGGTGGAGGTTGCGGTGAGCCGAGATTGCGTCATTGCATTACAGCCTGGGCAAAAAGAGCGAAACTCTGTCTCAAAAAAAAAAAAAAAAATACTGATATTGACTTACCATCTTAGTATCTGTTCACTTATCAGCTTCTAAAAAGTGCAGCTGTGTTTTCATCACCTAATGTCTATTCTCTTTTCTTTCAGTAACAAGGACTGCGTGCTCTTTTGGAGATGACACTCTCCCTACACAGGTGGAAAAAGCCAGGGGAAAATCATGTGATCCAAATGGCTCACTGGAATTCTTTCTCCTGAAACTTGAACATCAAAGGCTTGAACAAAGTTATTCATGAAATGGAAAAAAAAATCAATTTAAACAAATTCATTCCTGTGGCATCGATTGCTGTGGACCATTTCTGGCTCTTCATGCATATCTGTGCACCCCCTTATGGCTATTAAATAGCTCTTTCATTCTTGATGTCCAGGCTCAGATTCTGTTGCAAGAGAAAGACAGGAAGAAAAAGTGAGTGAGACAGAGAGAAAGGAAGAAAGAAAGGAAGGAAAGAGAAAGAAAAAAGAATAAAGAAAGAGAAGCAGAGAAATGAAAGAAAGAAAGGAGGAAAGAAAAATAAAGAAAGAAAGAGAGAAAGAAAAGAGTGAGAGAGAGTGAAGGAAGGAAGAAAGATGAGGAGGGAGAGAGAGACAGAGAGAGAGAGAAGGAAGGAAGAGAGGGAGGGAGGAAGGAAGGAAGGAATATGGGGAGGGAGAGAAAGACTGAGAGAGAGAAGGAAGGAAGGAAGGGAGGGAGGGAGGAAAGAAAGAAAGAGAAAGAAGGAATGAAGGAAAGAGAGAGACAGAGGAAGGAAGAAAGAAACAGAGGGAGGGAGGGAGTAAGGAAGGAAGGAGAAGTAAAAAAGAAAAAAGAAGGAAGGAAGTAAAGGAAGAGAAAGGAAAGGAAGGAGGGAGGGGAGGAAGGAAGGGAGGGATAGAAGGAGGAACAAAGATAGGAAGGAAGGAAGGAGGGAACAGAGGGAGGGAGGGAAGACCCCCTCACCCACATTTGAAAGAAGACTTGCTGATAGCCTTGGGTTATGGACTATAGATGGAAGTAAAGTTTTTCCAAAACTTGTGACTAAAATTAAATCTTGAATGACTAAACTGAGCATTGCTCTGTACACATCATGATGTTAACATTTCACCATTTATGATTTCTTTAGTGATTTTAGAACTACATTTTCCCTAAAAAAAAACATTATCCTGTATCTTCTTCAGCATCCCCTGGTGGACACAGCTGTAAAACAGAAACCCCTTCGCAAAGTGCCTGGCTGAGTAAGGGGTCAGTTTGTGCTCCTCAGGTGGGATAAGCCAGGGGGCTGGAGCTGTGACGAGTTCTCAGTGCAGCTCTAATAGAACAGAGGAAGAGGTGACAGGGAACAGTCTACTTCAATCGCACTGGACATGTGAAGTGTTTTTCCCATGGTGATTCTTTACTGAGGTTTGATTTATCTTATTGATTAAAAGCTTAATGAAATACCATGAAACAAACACCAAATTCACAACAACTTTTATGAAAGGAAAGGAGCAAAATGAAATTTGGAAGCATAAAACGGGTCTTTAACAGCCTTGGTACTTTTTATTATATTTTCCTTGAGCTAAGTTTTGGATACATATTTGCCTGTTATATTACTTTTATATCTTTTTGTATGGTAATTTTTTTAATAATTTTTTCTTATAATGGAATAGGAAAACAAAGAAAAACTTTTATTGGCTAAGTAGTGAATAAAACAGTAATTTCTAGGTAGATGATCTTTTCAGTTTCTATTAAATGTGTAACACATTTCTAAATGAACACCATTTTATTAGATGATATGCTAAATCTCACTAAATATATCCTTATTGACAATTTCCAAAATTAATTCATTAATGTTGTGTGTGACTGGGACTTAATGACAGCTTCCACTTTTGCTCAGAGTTTTTTACTTGATCAGGAGCACTGAATTGTCAAAAAAAAAAAAAAAAAATTCAAGCACTCTTTTTCACACATCTCTTGAAAACATGAATAGGCAGGAAGGAAGGGAGATCAATACGTGTTATTTTTCTTTTCCATCCTCTATGAAAGTGGTGAAGAGAAACATCACTCATCCCTGCCAGTGAAAATTGGACTCTAGGTGTCCAATATTTTGCCAAAGCCAAAAAATAACTTTAAAAGTAAATTCTATTTCTTGCTTTACAGCTAAGTGACCTACTGAGAATTTGTAATTACATATGGCACCATTTTCAAAGATTGAGTAGACGTCTGAGTTGAGATACTATGTATGTTCTGGTATTCTTGTCTAAAATAGCTTCCACAAGAATCTAAATGTTATTTAAAAATACTTAACATCATTTTTTCGGAAATTAGTTTATTCATACTGAATGCAAGCACCTTGAAGGAATACTTTGCATTCAGTGTGTGCAAAGGCATATACTTGAGATCATTGAGCAAAATGCAAAGAGCCCCAGTAGAAATGTTCGTATCTCCCTAGACCACAGGGCATCCAACTTGCTGCCCAGAGAAGAATTAGTCCCATAAGTACCCTTATTAAGGAAGAGAAACCAGTCAAAGTCTGAACAATTGACTCTATGTGAGTAGTGAGTTGGTCACAGGAAATAAAACATGTATCTATAGCTATACTAGCTTCGAAATATATTGATCAATAACAGCTCTCCAGGTGGCAGGACAGCCACGAAGGACACAGATTCATCAAAACTCAGTGTGCTGTATTTACTTCCCATGCTGGGGAAACATATATTTTAAAAGACAGACAGAGAGAGAGAAGAAGGAGAGAAGGGAAGGAGAGGAGGGAAGAAAGGAAGAACACACATACTTTTGAGCATTTACATTGTCAAATAAAGGCTCAAAAGTATGTTTACTTCAAATGTTATAATTAATCACCATAGCTTTTTCAGTGAAACTCCTAAATTGGTTTTCTGGTGCTGCTGTAAGAAACGACCACAATCTTTGTGATTGTAAACAATACAAATTGATTATCTTACAGTTCGATAGGCTAGAAGCCATGCGTGAGTTTCTTTGCTCAAAAATCAAAGTGTCAGAAGGCCTGTGTAACTTATGGAGGATTCAAGGGAGAATGATTTTTGTGTGTTATTCAGCTTCCACAAGTTGCCTGCATTTCGTGGCTTGTGGTCCCATCCACCTTCAAAGCCAGCCACAGGCACTCAAATCCTTCTCACATTTCTGCCCTCTGATCTGACTCTGCACCCTCTCCTGTCCGTGTTATTTTAATTTTCTTTCAAAGAGTTATTTGACCATGGTGATTATGCTAATTTCACCCAGATAACTCAGGAAAATCTTCCTGGTTTAGTATCGGCTGATTGGCCGACTTAATTCCATCTCCCTCAATTTCCCCCTTGATATGTAACAATATATTAGTAACTTCTGGGATTAAAACTGGGACAGATGAGCCCGGCACAGTGGCTCACACCTGTAATCCCAGCACTTTAGGAGGCTAAGGCATACGGATCATGAGGTGAAGAGATCAAGATCATCCTGGTTAACATGGTGAAAACCGATCTCTACTGAAACTACAAAAAGTTAGCCGGGTGTGGTGGCACATGCCTGTAATCCCAGCTACTTAGGAGGCTGAGGCAGGAGAATTGCTTGAACCCAGAGGGTGAAGGTTGCAGTGAGCCGAGATTGCACCATTGCACTCCAGCCTGGGACACAGAGTGAGAGTCTGCCTCAAAACAAACAAACAAAAACAACAACAACAAAACTTGGAGAGATATAGGGTATGTTATTCTGCTAACATACTCCCATAATGCATTTCCATTGCAATACCCACAACTGTCACCTTTTCTGCTGAGCATTTGATCTTAGCCCCAATACTAGGGAGTCTTCCTGAATTTAAACCAAGGCCTCTTCTCACTTGGAAGAAAACACTAGAGTCAAAGTAGAGCAGAAGTACTTGTCAGAGTTCGACACAGTGAAGGCTTTTCTATGATTATTTTAAAATAAATTTTTGTTTGTGACCTTCAGCAGCAAAACAATCCCCTGACCTTTAAAACTAGTCATGGAATTTTCACCATTGGAAATTCATGTTCTTAGAGCTCTGCTGCTCAAAAAATAATTGCTTTTAAGTTGCTCCAGGAAAATGTCTTTCTTTTGTGAATGCCTCATTATGATTTTATCAATTCTGCTTTTACTTTTTTTCTCTTTGCATTTAAATATAAGGATTCCTTAGGCATTTTCAATAAAAGTTAATGAGTTATACGAAATCTGGTTGTAAAGTGAAATTCCTTCTGTTGAATGTTGTTTCCTAATGGAGTTCTCCTTTATGAAGGTAGAATTACAGTGTGGTTCTTCTCCTTAGTACCAAAAATATATAAATATAAAGGACAGGCTTAATGAAACGTTATTCTTGGAGCCCAAGTTATGGTGCATTAATATAAATTTCTTTCAATATTAAATGAATAGATCTCTTTATGAATACAACCTTTCCTCATATTGTAAATTGTATGTGACAGAGAATAACTCATAGTAAAAGCTAATATATTTCTGAAACAACCTAATTGTTATTATCACTATTATTAAATAATAGTAATGTGATAATTTATATTAAAAATTCAAGTGAAAATCGGATCTTTTTTTTATTGTATAAAATGACCAAATTGATAATAAAAGTCTAATATTTTCAGAGGGCACATGCTTTGTTTAGCAATTCATCTTGTCAACTACTTAGAATGGTTCAAAACTTGAAGTCCTAGATAAACACTTTTTGTGGAAATAAAGTATTTCAGACCCTTTAGTATTAAAAAACTAATTAGATGACTCATGAAGATTTTATATGAATGTCTTCTTTGTCCCAAGAACACTATGTTTCTCTACAATATAGCCAATAAAATTATATTGTTATAATAACTTTATTCCCACCCCATTCATGTTCTCGTCCAATGAGAGGAGTTATTTCAAACTTCCTCTCCAGCGATTGATCTTGTACTCTGATACCGGATTGGCTACTTGGTCCACAGCCCTGAGTTACAGAGCTCCCTCCTCCCAGAGCTTTCCGCGGGATTTGGGGACAAAAGAGCCCCATCTGGCTTTCCCTGCCTAGCCCTCGCGCTGGAAACCCAGACAAAGAACTTTACATTTGAAACCCCTCTGATTCCCAGTTGGAGGCGTGGAACTGGGAAACGCCTGCCTTTGAAACCACGCCCCTCGCAGACCCCGGAAGCGAAGTTTCTTTAACACAGTCCCTCGGTTTCACTTTGTTGGCCAGGATGGTCTTGATCTACTGACCTCATGATCCGCCCGTCTTGGTGTCCCAAGGTGCTGGGATTACAGGCGTGAGTCACTGTGCGCGGCCTGCTTCTAGTTTTAACTGTTAACTTGGATCTGGAAGGCTGGGCACTGACATGCCAGCAGTAGTCATCTCAAGGAATTGGGAGAGTGGGAAAAGAGGAACGCCTTTCATTTTGTGGTTGTGTTATTTGTGAATAATACTACTTATACATTTTTATTATATTTAAATATTTTCCATCAATCACATCATGCTTGCATATTAGCTGCATTAAAGTACTTACTTTTCTTGTTCATCGCTTACACACTACCTCAGACTTACAACAATGAGTCATGGGACTGGCTGAGCAGATACTTAACAGACTTCTTTTCCTGTGACCAACAGGAAACGTTTTTGGGCAATTTTTTTTTAAAGGGAAAAAAAGTAATGGATTTTTTGCAAACAAACTTGTGTTTCCACGTTTCAGTGAGTTAGGTAAAATCATCATAAACAAATGGATCCTGAATCCCTTGCTCCTGCCCTGATTTTCTGATGTGGTTGCCATGGAAACATAGGCACATTCAGTAGAAATGCAGAGGTTCCAACTTAAAGGATAAGATAAATACGACTAATAGTGGATGGGCTGGTGCAGGTGACACCTGCAAACTGGGAATTGCAGGATGGAAAGTGCCATCCATCACTTTGGAGGAGGCACTGGCGTATCAGCAATCCTGCATCAGTTGCAAAGCAGAGGCTGAGAATCCTTGCAGGAGGAGAACCCATGCTTTTCCCTTTGCACCCAATTTCAAAGAGGACACAGTGAAAGAGGGCTGCCCCAGAGACACCATCTAGTGATCAGTTTCATAAACAGGGATATTACAAAGCACAGATAGCTCTGGGATGGAACAGTGCTTTTGGAAGTTCAGAAAAAATGAAATAGTTTGAAAACCTGATAACGAGAATGTTGTGTTGTGTATCATTTCGGTAAATGTTTCTTCAAAATAATCTTGAGTTTTTTTTCTGTCTGCTTCTAATATTGTTTTGTAATTTGAATCCATGATGTCTTTTTTTATTTGTCTTTATAATTTTGATAAGACATTTAAAAAAATTGAAATAGATCTTTCTACCAGTAAAAATGAAGAACTGGGTCGTTTTTGGGGGAGTTAATAATGCTTCAAAGTGCTGAAATGAGAGAATGAAGCAATTATCTCTCTCATCAGGCAGCTCCAAAGCATTAAGTCTACTCCAACAAAGAACTAATGCTCAGGTGTAATTTTAGTGATGACTGAAACCTGAACTAATTGTCACTTCCAGTTTAATTTATATAATAAAGGGTTTTTAAGTATCCAGAACTCAAATAGATATTCATTATATATTTTATATTTCAATTCCAGTTTTTATTATTTTAAAACATTTTATTTTCTCCACTTGAAAAAAACGATACAGGGGCAGAAGTACAATCAGTTATCATCAGTTAAAAAGCCAATTAGGATAGCAGAAACCAGGCCAGGTGTGGTGGCTCATGCCTTTAATCCTTAAACTTCGGGAGGCCAAGACGGGTGAATCACTTGAGCTCAGGAGTTTGAGACCAGCCTGGGCAATATGCAAGATCCTGTCTCTACAAAAGAATACAAAATTAGCTGGGCATTGTGGTGCATGCCTGTAGTCCTAGCTACTCAGGAAGTTGAGCTGGGAGAAAAACCAGACTGGAAGGTCCAGGCTACAATGAACCATGATCTCACCACTGCACTAAAGCCTGGGTGACAGAGCAAGACCCAGCATGGGTGGTAGAGAAAGACAAGACCTTGCGTCAAAAATAGTAATAGTAATAATAATAATAATGAATAAATAGGGGAAACGAGATGCAGGGAACATGGTTATCTGCATTAAAATCCTACTCACTGTGTCAAATCTATCTCTTTAGCATCAAGTTTTCCAACTGGACATAAATGCATTCACAACTGTAGTCTGCAAACAGTATCTCTGGTTGGAAAACAAAATCGATGCCCCTACTTGACTTCATTTGACTCTAGATTCTGGATTTTGAAAAAATAAACCTAAGGAAATGGGGAAGCAGCATTTTGCCTCCTTTTATGAAGTCATGGGCACAGCTACTTGAAGAAGGTGTCTCTACTGTGACATGAATTACAAAACTTGCGGGATGGCAGGTTTTGAGTTGTTGTTCCTGAACTACTTTATCAGAAACAAACCCTTAAAATCTAAAATGGCATTTTCTCCAATTCCAGGAGTGATTCAGTTGAGAAAAAAATGCTAATGTTAATCACTGTAGCATTTTCCTGCCTTTCAACAGGCCCTGGTTTAAGGACCACTTTAGATGCCAATGAAATGTTTCTTGCAGATGTTAATGAAAAACCTTCTGTTGAAGATGGAAAAGTTACGTGATGTGTTTTATTGACCTAAAATCAAAGTGAAAATGAGCTTCTTGTAGACTCATCGAAGGAGCTGAAATAAACATGTAGTTCCAAATGCTGCGACTGTATTTGGAATGAGATGATTGAGAAAGTATTTTTTTCTTTTTCAGATGTGCTTCCAATACTGATTCTGAGACTCTCTGCTCAGAATTAACCTTTGAGAGGCTGAGAGACATATGCATTAGTCTAACTAAGCCAGAGAAGTGTGAAAAACAAATGAATAAAAATAAAAATGTCAATGAGCTAGGGATTGAAAGAGAGAAAACATTTACTCTTTGCAGGGAGAGAGCATTTTTCTTTTCATTGTGATGGATTTGCTTTCAGAGAACCAAATCTGCTGCTGGAACAATTACAGAAGCTGAATTTAAAAAATCATAATGTTTTGTCTAAGCATGGTGGCTCATGTCTGTAATCTTAGCACTTTGGGAGGCTGAGGCGGGAGGATCACAAGGTCAAAAGATCGAGCCCAGCCTGGCCAACTTGGTGAAACCCGGTCTCTACTAAAAATACAAAAATTAGCGGGGCATGGTGGTAGGTGCGCCTGTGGTTGCAGCTACTCAGGAGGCTGAGACAGGAGAATCGCGTGAACCCAGGAGGCAGAGGTTTCAGTGAGCCAAGATCATGCCACTGCACTCCAGACTGGTGACAGAGCGAGACTCCATCTCAATAATAATAATAGTAATAATAATAATGTTTCAAGCTGTCAGGAAGATACCAAGGTAGCTAAGATTTAGACAAGATCTTTTAAAAAAGAAAAACTCATTGATATGAAGCCCAAACTCTTCTCCTTGAAGCATTTTCCTCACTGTGATTGCAAGAGGGAAGGACCCTGAGGCCAAGCAGAAGCTCAGCCTGAAGTGTCAGCTTAGCAGAGCTTCTGGAAGCCTCAGAGGATTGAGAGACAGGAATTGGGGCTCAGACCTTCCAAGGCAACCAACTCTTGACAGACAGTGATTCCAGAGACGATGAGAATGTAGGGCATAAGTCAAAACTAAGCCTCTGTTTGTCTGTAAGACATTTGCCATCTTTTGAACTCACCAGGGTAAGGTGCTAAGAACACAACCAGAAAGCTGCCTCTATAAGGCTGAGAAGCTGAGCTTAGGCTGTGCATATAACATGGTCAAACATGAGTGTTGAGGCCTACCCAGAAGTTGGGCCTTTATACAAATAACCTCGGCTCTCTCCTGAGAGCACTGAATGGCTATGGCCTAGGGTTAACAGTGAACCAGAAATAATCAAGATAAAAATGAATATTAGGTTCAAGCTCAAATTCCATCAACTTTTGGATGTAAGTCCTCAAATCAACTCAATCCACGGTTGGATGAAGGTTAACTGCACCCAATCTAACTGCAGGCCAAAGCTAAAACAAAATCTCTCCGGAAAAATGTGACAGCCAGAGTCTCAATTTTTTAATATAAATGTTCAGAATTTTATTCAAGGATAGAAGATCACCAAGGCAATTCTGATATACTGGGCTTAAAAAACAATCAATAGAAGCAGACTCATGGGTTACAACAATTTTTATTTTGTAAATATTGATTTAAGAAACATGATTAATATATTTGACAGAATACTATTTTTAGAGAAAAAAATAAAAATTCTGGAACTGAGAACATAACTGCCAAGTCCTCCATACTTTTTCTAATTATCTTTTACCTTGAGTTAGAGTCTTTCCAAAGGATTAAAGTGAGATTTGTAAACCAGCCAACCTCTAAGATCATTAAACCCCAGGATCTTTGACATTCTCCAGTCACTGGGTCTTTGAGATAGACACGTGAGTCTATATGAAGTGTTCTCCAGAAGCAATTTCTCTTCCAATCTAGTTCTGGCCTCTGGTTGCAGACCAATTAGTAAATTCACATACATGTCAATTACTCAGTCATGCTTTAATGAAGTCAATGATGTTAATAGGAATTCTGCACATACTGCACTGTGGTGAGTACTGCTTAACACCATTCAAATTATGGCAAGTGATTGGGATGGGTGTTCAGAAAGAGAATGACCATACAGGTTAATGTGGTGAGACTTGAGCTTTCTTGGGTAGCGTTATGGACAATCACTCTGTGAAGGAATTATTAATTTGAGTGTTCCCATTTCCCATCACATGCAGATTCAGGGGGAAATTCTTTCAGCTCTCCTCTCCTGCCTCTTCTTTTAGAGTGTGGAAATACCTGCCCAAATCACTATGCCAGGCTCATTTTTATATTTTTAGTAGAGACAGGGTTTTGCTGTATTGGCCAGAGTGGTTTCAAACTCCTAACCTCAAGTGATCTACCCACCTCAGCCTCCCAAAGTGCTGGGATTACAGGAATAAACCATCGCACCCAGCCAAATCATGTATTTCTTAGAAGCGTGCCTGGCACATAACACATTTTCCATCAACATTAGCCATGTAATTCAATACAAAGTTGAGAAGTAAATGAGACAACATCTCTAAAGTGCTTAGTATAGAGTCAAGAACCTAGGACATAGAAGATGCCTAATCAATGGTATTTACTGTTACTTAAAAAGATGTCTTACTCGTGAGCTATAAGAGAGTATGTGGCTTTGCGCAGAGAAATCTTAGGACCCTCTGCCTTTGATTCTTTGCTTTGATAAAAATATTGAGATGTCTAACATAGCCGAGAAGCAACTGTAGGCTTAAAGAAGGATACTAAAATTGAAGGAATTTTTTGGAATTAAAAGGAAAAGGATGAAAGAGTGGTCAGATTGCTCTTAATGGGAACTTCCCTGACCTTGGGGTATGTTTCCTGAAAGCTTCAGGAGCTTTTTCTTCTTGAAACAATTTGTCCCTTTTATATCAGTAATAGGCGCATTAATGGAGGAGGTCAGGGCACGTAGGAGCAGGCTGGGTGACATGAGTCCTGGCCTTGTCAAATGGTGTCACTCTACAGGAAGGCAACATTAAATTTCTGAATGTCAAGTCAAGCAGTATGTCCGACCTGGAAACGTTTTGCCTTACCATCGCTAGATAATTAAATACTGTCACGGCTCGGCATCTTGCTTAAAGTTAACACATCAGGATTTACATTATTCTTGGCCATGGGCACATTTTTTTTTTTACCAGTTTTAAAACCCTCACAATAACTAACATGTCCTGTCCAGCCTTTGAGCACACAATTTTCAAAGCATATCAGCTCCTCAAAACAAATGTATTTAGGCAGAATAATATGTCTGTCACCAAGCAAAGATGAATCATGATTTAATGGAGCTTGAAATTACTTTAGTCTGTAAAGCTTGGCAGGAAGATGGGTTTCACCTGCCTGCCCTGTCCATTGTTTACGCCTCCAACGTGACTTCGAAATATGTTCAGGACTGAAACTAGGAGACCAGGTAAGACTCGTGTGTTATGTAACACGCCTTCCCTTTCCTCCTTTGTAGCACTGATCTTGGGTTCCATTAAAACAGAATTTGTGCGATTTTCCAGGGGCCGCATCAACAGAGAAGTGAAAAAAACCAATGAATAAATCGGGTCGACTGCAGCACGGGAGTGTTTGTGTAAACCAGAACATGGTGGTTTATAAATGCCACTTGCAAATGCGACATGTACCCATTTTATAGATAAATAGAAGTACCCAAAAAGAACAACTGCTACTCACAGAATGTTAGGACCATAATTCACACTTCTTGTGATTTCCTAAAGTAGAAAATGTCTTTCACGGTCTAAAATATTCATGGCATACCACACCTGTAACTCGTGAGACAGAAGAAGACTTTGCCAAACTGACTCCAATTTAGCAATACTTTATGCTTTTTAAAAATGGTATAAAAAGAAAAGGGAAACAGGTAGCCTACTTAATAAAGCCAGCTTTCTGATGACACTGAGACGCGATAGTTCCCATAGGAATGGGTCAACGTTTTATTTCTGTGTTTGTTTTGTTATCGTAAAGCATCATTTTTGTCCTACTTCCATCTGATCTGGGAATATTTCCATTCATCTTAGGCTTTCAGAACTCTCTTATTTAGGGAATCATTTGAATATGCTTTGTTGAAAAACGCATAAAGCTTCGGGTATGGTGAAAATTGATTTAGCAAAACAGTTATTTCTTGAAAGAAATAAAGGAGAAATGGTGGATTTGAAGTTGCAGCTTCTAGGAATGGAGATTGTGACATGGTAAAAGCCCCATAAACCTGCATACCTCAACTATACCTCGGCTTTCTGTTGAAATTGCTCTCTGTAACCCCTAATGTGACAGGCAAGCAGTCCAAACCCATCCCATCTTGGTCCCTGCAACTTGTAATAAGTAATTAAGGTCTGTGATTTCCACCCTACCCAGACAATGTGTAAACAAATGCTTATCTTAACTTTTGTGAACCGCTTAAGTAACAATCAGAATGTCAAAAGTCCCCTGGCCTTCGGAATGTCCGGAGCCCCTCACCCTCATCTCAGCCCAGGAGGTGATTTACAGAATCCACTGGCCCTCAGAACGTCTGAAGCCCCTCACCCCCAACCCCACCCCTCACCCTCACTCCCGAGGTGGTTTTACGGGTATAAAAGGTCTTGACACCCTCCTTTCGGGGCCACAGGTTGGAGAGACGCGAGTCCTCTGTGGCCGCCGGCAATAAAGACCCAGCAATTTGGCATACCTTTGTCTTGGTGTTGACTTTCTATGCTCGGGCCAGTACAACACGATGATAGATGGAGGAGCAAAGAGAGAAGAGAGGGAGAGGAGGGATGAAAGGAGAGAGTGGGGAGGAAGAGAGATCTCTTCTTACAGTCTGCAGCCTTAACTTTCTGTCTTTGAGTTGCCTCCCCACCCCTCTCTCTTCCTCACCCAGTCCTCTGATAAAGGAGACACAGTTATACCCTGTTTTCAAGATTTTTATTGTTTTTATTCTTCTTGTTTTAGCCCCTTTCTTTACCCTTTCATCCTTAGAGTAAATCTATGACACCTGCATTGCTTAAGAACTCCTTCAGGTGATTAAATGAGATCACGGTGATGTCTATTACGACACAAACAAAACTAAACAAATCAGTGCTATGATGGGAGGTACAGGAACCCAGAGACAGAGGAGAGGCAGGGGTAGGAACGAGAGCAGGCAGCTTCCTTCCTCCCAGGCACAAAAGCAAAGGGAGGCTGTGGTGCTGACATCCCCACTGTGTGAGGAGGGCTGGAGCCCTGTGTTTACACACAGAAGGGACAGAGAATCAGAGGGATAGCAGAGGCAGGGCATCTGGTTTGCCCACAACATCGGTTAAATAAACATCATGCTTATTTTACCATTGAAACTGGGTCCCCAAAGAGCCCTGTATTGGAAATACTGTTTATCATCTGTTTACATGTCTGTGTGTATGTCCTCGAAAACAGTGTTATTTCTCCTTAAACACCTGGTTGGAGAATGTCCCCAAATATCCCATCCTGTATCTCCATAGCCTGGTTCGAGGCCTCAATTTCCAGGCATCCTTTAACTTCACTGCTTTGCATTTGGCTCTCATGACCAAAGGGAGCTGTCACTGTCATCCTGTCACTATGTATGTTCTGAGATGATATGAAGGAGGAATACTTTAAATAGTAAGAGCTAAGTAGAGGTGAGGGAGGCGTAATACCACTGGTTCAGTGACATCTTACACATCTTCTGAAATATCTAGTGGGGAATAAACAAGTATAAATAAAAAGCAGATCCCTTTAGATTTTTCTAAATACAAATCATTGACTTTTCCTAGCCAGATGCCACCAGTGGTTGGAAAAGGCAATGATTTGTAACGTCATACATTTTTTCCCTTCCTAGTGGCCTAGGAAATTTGCCAAACAATGTTCATTATATTTGAATGTTGATGTCAACTTGTCCCTGAGAATGAAGGGCCTTGAAGCAATTAGGTAAAATACGGTAGCACAAAATATTCTGTCTTGCTTCTGGGTGGCAGGAACCACTTGAATTGCCATCTAACCCCTGAGGCAAGTCCAACACAGAACTGGCTACCTGAAGGAGCTACCCCAGGCAAGACACAGATGAGGATCATAAAGTTTCACGTGGAGGAAGCTACGGGAAGAAGACCGTGAAGAGTCCTGCTTCAGCTTTGCCAAGGGACGGGGCCTTCTTATGGCAGCCACATGCAGCCACAGCAGTGATGTTGAAACCGGAAACGCTCCTTTGTCCCCCTCACAGGCCATGCGATGGGGTGTGGCTCGCTTCATCAGTGCCCCACTGCTCAAACCTCTAGGAGGGCATACAGAGGGCAGGTTGTGGGGCTCCGACCCCATGACAGTGTCTAGGGGAGGATGTTTGCAGCTGAATCCCCAGTGATCGTGTGTTCCAGCATGCTTTCCTAGTTTACAGCGTATATGTGGCTTCTGTTAACCAGCTCAGTTAGACCCTCTACCTTGTCATAAGGACAGAAGGCTTTCTGTATCCTGGGTTCTTGCCTTGGTGCACTGGAAGAATCAGATCACATGTGGGCTTGGAGAATGAGTGCAAAGATATATTGAGTGGCGGTAATTCTCTGCTGTTGTAAGAGTCAGAAGGGAGATGGTTTTCCCCTAGAGTTGGGCGCCTTGGTACCCGTGCTCTCCTCCTCTGACTGCCCAGGCCAAACTCCGCCTTGTGCCACCACTTGAAGTCCTGCCGGTACGCAGGCTTCTGTAGATATGTTCTTCTGCTGGCATGTTCCCCATGACCAGCCGCTTGTGTCTCCTTCCTCTCGCTCTCCAGCAGCTTCTGTCTCTACCTTGCTAGGGTATTGGGTTTGTTTGTTTGTCTGTTTTTTTGAGACAGAGTTTTGCTGTTTGTTGCCCAGGCTGGGGTGCAGTGGCACCATCTTGGCTCGCTGCAACCTCTGCCTCCCAGGTTCAAGCGATTCTCCTGCCTCAGCCTCCCTAGTAGTTGGGATTACAGGTGCCGGTCACTACGCCCGGCTAATCTTTGTATTTTTAGTAGAGAAGGGGTTTCACCATCTTGGCCAGCTGGTCTTGAACTCTTGACCTGTGATCCACCCACCTCGGCCTCCCAAAGTGCTGGATTATAAGTGTGAGCCACCACGCCCCACTGGGTCTTGGGTTTTTACAGGTCCAGGGTGTGGGCATGGCAGGCCAGGGTGATCTTGGAAAATGCAACATTTGGGTGAGAAAGCAGGAGTGCCTGTCCTCACCTAGGTCCCTGGGGCTAGAGGCCTAGCCAGGGACCATGCCCTCCTCTGTCCAGCACTTCCTTTCCTTCGGTATCATTTAAAGGGAGAATGCTATTCCCTTCCCAGCACTCCCATATCAGTGTTAAATGGCCAGCAGGAATTATCCACTAGAGAAATGGAAGGGAGAGAATAGAAATGGCCGCACGCATCTCCTCTCCCCCAGGCAGCACAGGAGGTGCAGCGGAATGAGCACAGTCTACAGGACAAGTGCGGAGGACGTCAGTCCCCTCTGCTGCATATTGACTTTAGGACTCAAGTTGTCCATCTTTAAATAGAGGAAGATGTTTCCCAGGGTAGTGGCAATTATCATGATCAAAAAAGTAGGTGGTATTTACATATCAGCAGCTGATCTTGGTACTAGGAAAACTGTGCCAAGATCAGCTGCTGATACGTAAATGCTGCTGAAGCTGTTTATTCAAGGTCATCTAAATTTCCGTTTTTAAAAGTGGACTCAAACTCTGCTTTCTCATCAGAAGACTTCTTTTTTTAAGGTTCTACTTCTTTTGTCTGCTCTGTCACATTTCTGAGCTTTAAAAGTTGTCAAGTTTTAAGAAGGAAACACAACCCGAAACATGAAATACTGGTGATCGTGAGTAACTTTCAGTGGTTGATAGCCAAAAAAAAAAAAAAAAAAAAAATGGCAGTGGCCTTTTAATCTATGGATTTTATTAATCTTCCCGATGTCAATGCCCTTACAACTGCAATGACTGAAAAATACCTGTTCTGTTAGGAGCTGGCCAGTCTACTTGGAAAGTAGGCGGCATCTTCAGGACCCGGGAAAACGTTTGAGATGGAGGATGGGCTGGCGTTGTTATTATTTGTATCACTGTGAAAATGAGCTTCAATTTATGTTTCACATTCATCCATTACTCTCATGGCCCAGATATGTATTTGTTCTAACCTAGAGATGATATAGAGGTAGTTGGAATATGCTTCTGGATTTATTGATTTCAACTTGAAGGCATATTAAAAAATTTAGTGATCAGGAAATAGATGAAATAGCTAATAAGCATATGAATAACTGTTAATGCTTTAAAAAATGCTAGATAAAAGAGCAATGAATGATCTGTCCTCTGTAATTGTAATTCTCAGAAAACCAAAGTTCCTACTGAACACAACTAGAAATAAGATGAACAAGGATTAGCAAAAGAAAAAAACTAACATATACGACAAATCCCCATGACACAAGTTCACTTATAGAATAAACCTACACATGTACCTGTGAACCTAAAGTTTAAAAAATGGGGGTGCGTTGGGGCTGGGTATGGTGGCTCATGCCTGTAATCTCAGCACTTTGGGAGGCTTAGGGGCAGTCAAATCACTTGAGTTCAAGAGTTCGAGACCAGCCTGAGCAACATACATCCTGTCACTACCAAAAATACAAAAATTAATCAGGCAGGGTGGCAGCGCACGCCTATAGTCTTAGCTTCTTGGGAGGCTGAGATGGGAGAATCCCTTGAACCCTGAAGGCGGAGGTCGCCGTAAGCCAAGATCTTGCCACTGCACTTCAGCATGGGGGACAGAGTGAGACCCTGTTTGGAAAAAAAAGATAAAAACAAAACTAAAATCTTTTATAGTGCAAACAATAACTAAAACATTAAGAGGAACTCCAGGTGAGACTCCAGAGGATTAAGGAGATCCTACTAGATCACCACAGGTTTTTTTTTTTAAAGTTTTATTTATTTATTTAGAGACAGGTTCTCGCTCTATCACCCAGGCTGGAGTGCAATGGCATGATCTTGGCTCACTGCAACTTCTGCCTTCAGGTTCAAGCAATTCTCCTGCCTCAGTCTCCTGAGTATCTGGGACTATAGGCACCTGCCACCACGCCCGACTAATTTTTGTATTTTTAGTAGCGACGGAATTTTGCCATGTTGGCCAGGCTGGTCTCAAACTCCTGACCACAACTGATCCACCTGCCTCGGCCTCCCAATGTGCTGGGATTACAGGTGTGAGCCACCACGCCTGGCCAATCATTACAGGTTTTTAGGCTTCTGTCCTTGGAAAACAATTTCAGAAAATGTGCGTGGGAAGCTCGGAGACTGAAGCTGCCTTTGTCAACTGTGCAAGACAACAGGACAAAGGTTGCAGGCTAGGAACGGACGTGATCAGGGTCTTGGCCATGTACCCCACACTTTTTATCCAGATCATGAAAGTCTGACTTTTGGGACTAAAAGTGAGTGAGTAGTAGATCGTTTTGCTAGACTGTCCTGACTTTAAACTTCTCCTGGGTGCTGCTTCTACTTTCTGAAATAAGGACGACCTCTGCCTGGTGACTTTTCCTATCAAAATGTCAGCAGTGGTATTTATTATACTATTTCGTTTCATTAGTCACCATTAATTGTTTAGAGTGCTTTTTCAAAGTCATTAGCTGAAATCCTCCAGATCATTCAGTGATGCTTTCAATTAATCTACTTAAAAAGCTCTTTGCATCACAACCCGTATGTGCTTGTTAATGGGCGATTAGTGGGTAGTATCCAATATCCTCTTCTTGAGACAATTCACAGCTAAGCAGGGGTGGGGATAATTTGTATACAACCCCCGCGGATTATGCAAGCTTCTCTTTCAAGTAGTAGGAATAATAAAGATTTAACGGCTGTTTTTACATCTAAGGCTTCCCATGTTTTAAGGGAAAAAGAAGTTTGTATAACTATGACATATTTAGTCTTTATAAAAGCTAACTACGGTCTTCATGCACAGAGTTGGGGGAAACACCATGAACACAGAACAGAAAGAACAAAACAAAACAGAAATAAAAGGGCACCACTTTGGAATTTCTCGCACAAACGTGAGATGCATCTTTTATTGACGTCTGTCTGTGCTCAGTACCATTTCATTGTCCAGTAGCAGGCCCTTTGCTGTCCACGTTTATTTGAACAGAGATCAGAACTGGTGATTTCATGGGGGTGGCCAGACATGGAGCAAGAGGAACTGAGGTGGACAGGGAAAGGGCTGAGCTGACTGTGGGTCAGTCAGGTGGGGACGCCAGGATCACAGAAGCTCAGCCAGAAGCTGAATGCCAAGCTGACCTGCAGAGCCGAGTAACAGCATCCTGCTTCTGGAAGGAAGAACACACTAACTAAATTGAATTTCTCTTTCCTTCACAAGGGAATTATTAACCTCCCCATACCTCCGTTTCTTCGTCCTCAAAATGGAGGTAATAGTGCATCCAGCTCATCGGGTTGTTGGAACAATTGCATGAGATTCTGTATGCTTGGCACCTGCCAGGCAGGCCCATCTGATCAGTGAACATGGGACCTGGTGCCAACCCCAGGGCCTCTGCACCGGGTCACCTGCTTAGAGTCTCATCTTCCAGGTCTTTCCATGGCTGACTAACTCCATTCAGATATCCCTCCTTAGGGAGACCTTCCCCAAGAATCTTTAAAAACTATTGTCTGGAGTTACTTTTTTAATAATATTCACCAGTATCTGAAATATCATTAGTTTATTTGCTTATTGCAATCTCCTCAGCCCTAGAGTGACCTCCCCTGAGGATCAGGACCATATTTGTCTCATTTCAGCTCAACCATCCCAGCATTGAGCATTGTGCTGTCATGAAGCCGTTCCCAAAACAAACAGAAATTCCACGTGAGTGCATAACTGGATCTGTGACTGCTGGGGGATAGATCAGCAGGTGCAGGGCAAGGTATCAGCAGCTCCAACAAGGAGAACAGTACACAGAAGGAACCTACTAGGTTAATGCAAGAGTAACTGTGGTTTTTGCGATTAAAAGTAATGGCAAGGCCAGGTGCCGTGGCTCACATCTATAATCCTATGTATACCTATGTAACAAACTTGCACGTTCTGTACATGTATCACCACAACTTATAGTAAAAAAAAAAATGTTTCATTACATTAATTTTCTATAGGTCAAAAGGGGTCAATTAAATGTGTTTTTACTATATTTTAAACAATCAAGTTACTACTATCATCTGCCTGTTCAATTAAATGATACCATGCTCAAAATATGTAAACGATGCAGTTTCATCATGAAGGGATTGAGTCAAATTGAGGGACAGTGTGTTTTCAGTGAATGAGATCTATGAATCGATGAAGGCAAGGACTGTTCTCAGTAACAAATGGAATCTTACTGTATTTGAAGAAAACAGCATGCCTTTGCTTTGCCTCGAAATTAGGCTTTGTTGTTGTTGCTATTATTTTCTGTGTAATCAACCACAAAGTTTAAAACTCTAAAACTGCAGGTATCATACTTGTTCTATAAACCAACATCTCTCCATAATCTTGTGCCCATAGCTAGCACTCAAATGCATATGTCACTGCGTACTCCAAGTAGCTATTATTCTGGGTACTAATACTTAAAATTCCTAAAAGTCTTGGTTTTTTTAAAGATGATTAATATGGCAGAACCACCGTCAACATGAGATTAGCGGGTCGTGTGTCCTCATCTTCCGTACATCTTGGATAAATCACTTCTCTTACATGGTAAAATGAAGCCATTAGAGCTTACTGGTGCCCCTAAGCAGACAGCATGTGCCTCAGCTGCCATGAGAGGTGATTTTAGGTGGCACCAGCCTCCATATTAAATGATATTAAACCATATGGTGAAAAACCATTTCCCATTGTAATTCTCTTTCAGTCTGTCTGGTTGCATGAAGCAGATAATCTATTTGGTGAAGGTGTGTATTTTAACTTTTAAAACCCCTTTTTAACAAAGAGAGAGCCCATTCTGGCTCAGGGATGAGTGTCTAGGTGGGATTTTCAGTACATTTATTCGTTTGTTTTGAATTTGTTCTTATGGCCAGACACAGCAACTTTTCTATTTGCTCTGCAAAAAGGACATGAGTCTTTAAAATCGAGTGACCTTCCTGTCCTTCCCTCCTCTCTTGCTGCAGTCCTAGACTGTCTCAGCATGTGAGTGACTATGGACTCTAGGCTAGGCAAGAAATTATAGCTGAAGACAGAGACTGAAAAGCTGAGAGAGCAGTTGAATGAGGAAACTTACATGACCAAATGGCCTTTCACCTGTGGTGGAAATCGTGTTTGTGATGGGAGGTTGTTTATACCCTCAACTATGTGATAACTAACTGTATCTTGTGGCCTCAATGACTTTATTCTGTATCTTCAATGCCATATAAATGACCCGACTTCACTGGTTAGCCACCAAGCAGCCCACTCCCTGTCTTGGCTTTATATCTACAGGCCTCTGTGTAATTTCCTGGTGATGCAGACAGATCTATACCTAAAAAGCAACAAATATGTGGGTTTTTCCCATTGTTCTCTATACATGGAGAGAAAAACTCAGTCCTTTGTCTGTAATTCTCATTAGTTATTTTTTTTGTCCTTCTTTACTGTCCACACCAATGACTAATGTCCCCTGATTTCATTAGTTATTGATTACTCACAAGGGTCGGGAAGGAAGAGAGATTCAATAACAGTAGGGAGGAAACTCTCAAGCATGTTCCCTGGGGAAATACAGTAAGAAAAAATCCCCTGGTGAGCCTTTTGCACAAAGCATTGCACTGAGAATTATAAAGCTAGAGAGAATCTTTCAATGGAATTAATGGCACTTGACATTTTAACTAGATGGAAATTGACTAGCATATTATAGCTCCCTCATTGCATTTAAGTGCATTCAGCGTATACTGTACAAATGCCACAGATAAACCATCTGCCTCTACTAGGGCTTTTATTCATTATAAATAATCTTTGCACAACTTGCGCTGTCCTCTACCCAGGGGCTTCCCACATGCTTCCTTCCACTGAGTTCGCTGCAGGGAGTTGATGCTGGTGGGTGTTTAAGAACATTGCAACTGGCCAAGCAAATGCAGTGTTTAAAAAAACAAAAGCAACAAGAGAGAGGAGAAAACAAACACAATCCCTAAATCTCTACAAAGACTGTTTTTAATGGATCATGGCTGCTTTATTATTTTCAGTACAAATCAAAAAGTTGACAAAACTGTTAAGAAAATAGCATGTGTTTCTTCTTTCCTGAACTTGTTTCTATATTCACATCATCCAGACCCACCTTCCCAATCATCGAAGAAGTAATGATATTTTGCAGAAACAATGATTGCTATTGTGGAAATAGACTTTTAACAACTATGTGATGAGCAGGTGGTGCTATTTTTTGACTCTGGTAAAAAAATGTATTTTAGTAAAAAGCTGTGCAACCCAAAACTGAAGACATAGGACCAGCATTCTCATTTAACAAAGGGTTATGAGCTTTCAGACTTCTGAAAGAGTTGTTTTTATAGCTTTGTCAGTCTTTTCTTTTCTTTTTTGGAGAGACGATTTCTTCCTTCTACCATTTCAGAAGTCCCAACAAATCTTGATTATAGGACAGTTAGGCAGATACGATATGGAGAGGGGATTTCCATTTGTTATTTAACCTGTTCATTCTGTGCTTTGTTGCAAACATATATTGTTTTGGTAGTTTAAATAAATACTTTCAATAACTGAAATGATCCATGTGTCCTAAGTCAAAAAATTTCTTGGTCCCAATTTAGCTCCGTGAATTTGAGACAAAGAAGCTAAGTCTGAAACAAATTAGGCAATTGGCAAAGCAGAACACTGAATAACGCTGTGTCCTGAAGCATCTTTGTATTTGTAGAGTTTGAAGTGCTTTCTGCTTTATAAATGATTTTGTGCTGCACAAATGGGTGCCCGTGGATACTTACAGAAATGCCCAGGCCTCTTCAGCACACGGTGTATAAGAGAGATCAAAAGCTCCGCTCCAGTTTCCTCTGGGAGTTGAACGCAGGAAGTGGTTCGCTTGTCTGCTGGTTTCAGGCAGATCCCGCCCGGTTGGGGACTGTAAGTCACACTGTGTGAGGTTCTCGGTGAGTACACAGGATGTCCAGGGACCTGTAGAAACGATTCATGTTTCTAACTCGTAGCGATTCATTCTGTGAGACATTTACTGGTAACAAGAACTTGTTTAGAGACATTCACAGAAGCAGAGACAGAGAAGTGCATAAGCATGAATAATTATCTGCAAGAGATAATTGACTACGTAGATCTCATGGGTGGAAAAGCGCAAAGGCTTTTTCTCGTGTTTTATCCCCTCTCCTCTTGATGAAAGTGACTTGTTTCATGCAGTTGATAACACACCTCAGATTCATCTTCATTAGCGTTCCGTTTAGCAGGATCTACCGGCTCCACGTTTGACGCTTTTTATTCTGGTAGGCTTTCAATTAAACTCCATAGATAAAAGGTATTTTTACTTCAAAGACATGTAAAATCATCTTTCATTAACGAGTAGATTGGAATGACACAGTTTCACAAGACTGTATCTGACTGCAATGAAAATCATCAGAAGTTTCTTCTTTTCAGTCACTGATTGCCGTGTTCCATAAACAGAATGATTTTATTTTCAATATATCGTGGTAAACATGGTCTACAAATTCAGGGCCCGAAAAAAAATAAACCACTTTGAAATGTGTTCACAGAAGTGTAAAACAATGAATAAAAGCAGAAAGCCAAGTTCTTCCCATGTTTGTAGCCCATGAAAAAGTTTGTCCTGGTCACATGTACTGCTGCCCCTGTGTGTTTTGTGGCCCCCTCAGGATTGCAGCAGACACAGCTTGGGGAGGAGGGAGTGAGGCAGAAGGGAGGGTGGGGCCAGCTTTGTCCTTGACACACTGGCCTGGACATTCTGATGGTGTGTGAACCCAGTAGGCTCCAGTTTTCTTGACTGAATTAAAGTTTTTCCCTGAGCTAAAATAGAATAAGAATCGCGTACAACATGCTTTTGGGCCAAGCTTTAGTTTAAAATAAGTCAGGATGGATACATACATACACACACACATATGTACAGTTTTGCAAATATTTTATATCTCTATTTTATATATATTTCATAATTATATATACTTATATTTCATATATATCTGTATATTATACCTATATTTGTATATGTATATACACACCTATATATTATACCATACATGTGAAATTATACCTATATTTCACATATGTATATATATAGAGAGACAGATGTAGATATACATACACATTTGTGTGGTAGGATAAATATAAACAGAAGGAAAAGCCGAATGAAATATTTCGTAGATATTAATATAGATAGATACAGAGATAGCTCCTGGCCCTGGCCCTCTCCTCTGGCTTGCACTCTCCTGTCCAACATATGTGTGTATATATATATGCACACACACACATACACACATGTATACACACATATATGCATATATATACATGCACACACACATACGTATATACCGTACATCCTCACTTAAAGCCATTAATATGTTAACAGGTTCTTAGAAGCTGCAACGTTAAGTGAAAAGACATATGGTAGGTCCTCAACAATGTCGTTTCCTTCAACAAGATCAGGTTATAATGATGTGAAAAAAAACATCCGTTCTGTCACATGGCTTTTTCTTAAAGTTGCAGTTTCCAAGAGCCTATTAATGACATTGAGTGAGAAATTATACATCCTGCCCTTCTTTCTTTTTCACTTCTCATATTTTTGCCATTTACATTTAAAGTAATTATTGATATGTCAGGGTTTAATTCTGCTATTTTTTCTCTGTTTTTCTTTCTGCTTCTTGTTCTTCCGTGTTTTTTTTCTTGTCCTTATATGGGATACATAAACAATTTTTAGAATTACGTTTTTTTTTTTCGAGATGGAGTCTTGCTCTGTTGCCAGGCTGAAGTGCAGAGGTGTGATGTCGGCTCACTGCAAACTCCGCCTCCTGGGCTCATGCAATTCTCCTGCCTCAGCTTCCCAATTAGCTGGGATTACAGGCTCTTGCCACCACACCTGGCTATTTTTTTTGTATTTTTAGTAGAGATGGGGTTTCACCATATTGGCCAGGCTGATTCCAAACTCCTGACCTGGTGATCTGCCTGCCTTGGCCTCCCAAAGTGCTGGGATTACAGGTGTGAACCACTGTGCCTGACCCCAGAATTTTTTTCGTGACCTTATTGAGCATATTGCATTGCATGGTTTTCTTAGTAGATGCTCGTGTGTGTGTGTGTGTGTGCATGTGTGTGTGTGTAAATAAAACCAGAAAGTCAGGTTTCCTCCATGTTTGTAACTCTTGTAAGTTCAATCTTGGTCACATGCATTGTCACTGTGTGCTGTGTGGGTTGTTTTCAAGGTCCCATGTTACCATATGGACACACACACACACACAGACACACACACACACACACACGCACGGTGTCACAGCATACAGGTATGGACATGGTACCCCTTTGAATGAAGCATAGAAACCTTACTTCCATTTCTGTTCCTTTGCTTTCCTCACTTATCGAATATAATTTTCTTACGTATCTCCTCTGCATATATCAATCATCACAATAGATAAGTTTTGCTTCAACTCTAAGTTATAATTAAAGACACTCAGGAGGTAAAGGATAGTCTATTTAATTCGCTTCTATTTTTATATATAATGCTTTTTTCTTTCCTTTCTAAGAGTCAACATTTTCTTCTGTTACCATTTTACTTGGTTTGGAGAGGACCCTACGGCTATTTTTTCAGGGTGTACCTTGTAACATACTCTCTTGGGTATATTTTATCAGAAAATGCTTTTATTGTGTCTTCGTTTCTAAAGTATTATTTCACACCAGATATTACATTTACATTTTGATTTTATGTGTTTTTTTCTTTCAGTATTTGAACAATGTTGCCCCATTTTCTTCTCATTTCTGTCATTTCAGATGAGAAATTCATTCCTTCCAATTGGTATTTCTTAATAAATAGTGTATGGTTTCTCTGTTTTTAATCTTTTCTTACTGCTTTCAGTTTTTGGAAGTTTAATGATGGCATGTCTTGGTGTGGTTTTCTTTCACTTTATCTCATTTGAAACACTGTCAGCTTTTTGAATCTGTAAGTTGATGTCTTTTGCCACATTTGGGAAGTTTCCAGCCATTATTTCTTTGAATACCGGTTCAGTCCTAAACTTTTTTTCTTTCTTTCTTTCTGTGACTCTAATGATATAAAACCTAAGTCTTTTTTTATTGACCCACAGATCTCCAATGCTCTGCTCATTTTTCCCATCAAGTTTCTCTCTTTCATTCAAATCAAGTAAACTTTATCTGCCTTCCTTCTGTTCCACTGAATCTCTTCTCTTTTGTCTCTGCTTGACTATTGAGCCTATCCAGCTGGATTTTTCTTTCTTTCTTTTTTTTTTTTAATGAGGTGTTAAAAAGATGCAGCCTATTCTAACAGGATAAATATTTTTCTTTCTTTTCTTTGTTTATTTATTCGAGACAGAGTCTCACTCTGTAGTCCAGGCTGGAGGGCAATAGGGCAATCTCGGCTCACTGCAACCTCTATCTCCTCTCAGATTCAGGCGATTCTTCTGCCTCAATCTCCTGAGTAGTTGGAACTACAGGCGCATGCCACCACGCTTGGGTAATTTTGGCTATTTTTTAAATTTTATTTTTAGTAGAGACTGGGTTTCATCATATTGGCCAGGCTGGTCTTGAACTCTTGACCTCATGATCCACTTGCCTCGGCTTCCCAAAAATGCTGGTATTATAGGTATGAGGCACTTTTTTGTATTTTACAGTTCTATAATTCCCATTTGGTCTTTTAAAATATCTTCTACTTCTTTGCTGAGATTTCGCAATTTTTTCATTTGTCTCAAGAGAATCATAGTTTCTAGTCAAAGTATTTTTTTTAGGATGGCTGCTTTCAAATCCTGGTCAAATAATTCTAACATCTGATTCATCTCAATGTTTGTATCTGTGCTTATTTTTTCTTCAAACTGCGGATTCTCTGATTCTTCGTATGTTGACTGATTTTCAACTGTATCCTGAAAATGGTTACTGTTCTTTAAAAAACACTGAGTCCTATTTAAGCCTTTTCTGTTAGCAGGCATTAGCCCTGTTTAGGTTTGGCATATGTCTGGCTTGTACTTTTGGTATGTGGTTTGACTGACAGTTTAGTTTTCAGGTGCTTTTAGTGCTTCTCTATTCTACTTTATTCTTCTGGTGCTGCTGGGCTCCCACCCAAGCCCAGCTGGTGCCGCCTGCAGCTACAGAAGGTGTTTTCCTGGGCCATCTTCGGTGGGGTGGCAGATGATGCTGGTCCTTGGTCTCCTGATGCCATTGAATACAGCACCAGTGTGGGATTCATGGTTGCCACTGCAGGTGGGTCGGCCCGCTGGTGCTCCAGATGTGTAGCGATGGTTGAATTGGCTCCCTGATGCTCTGAGATGCTGCAGACAGATTAGCCAACACATGCCCCAGGTGTCTAGCAGCTGTCTGCTGGCTGCCCCCTCCCCCAGTTCTACAGCCAGAGAAAGCCGCTTTTCTTGGAGTATTTTGCTGATGCCTATGGGGGTTTCCACATTGCAGTCCTCTCTGGTACCAGCCTGCGAGATGTGTGGGAAGGAAAAGTGGAACCGAGAGACTTCACCACTTTGTTGGTCAAGTCTTGAGGTCCCCAGCTAGTCCGCCTTCTTTCTTCCACACTCAGAGTCCTTCCATTGCTCTTGGTTCAGTTATATCCAGGACTGTTAGTTGTATTTATGGGTGAAGAGTAGGAGAAAGTGAGTGTAAACCTCCTTGTGTTGGTACCGGAAGTCTATATTAGCGCATCTCTTAAAAGACTATGATGCTTCATCTCTTTCTTTCTATTAACACACTTCATTTGTATATGAACACAATGTGACACAACTAGCAAAAGAGATGGCGTCACCACACCTGTGCCTCCTGACTGCTGTCATTCATTGTGAATTGACATATATGTTCCATTACCCTGGAACAAAACTAGGCAGAGCGTCTCAATTCTTATCAAAAAAAAAAAAAAAAAAAGATAGCTTTCTTTTCAGAGAGAAAAGGATGATGTTTATACAAAAACTGACAAGCTTTAGAATAAATGTTTATCTGGCAGGAGAAGAAACTTAGACATATCAGATTATCTTAAAAAATCATACATAGCTGTTAGAATCCACTTTGGCTAAAGTGGGAATAATATGATGAATAGCAAACAAGATATATGCAAATAATTCCACATTATAAATATATGTTGTTTTCACTTTCCACAAACTGTGGCAATCAAAATAAAAATGATTAACTGGTAGGGGGGAAATGTGGCAGTTGAAGAGCTGAGGGAGGGCATTTGTGTTTGGCTCCATCAAATTATCTACCTTTTTATTATCCAAGTTAATGGTATTGTGTCTATAAACTTTTGTGCCCTAATTCATTTCCCCCGGCTGCAAACAATTTCCTCGTGCTCAATCAAATTCACAAGTCCTCCTAGTAGATAATCCTGCTTCAGTTTGTTCCCCAAATGAGTTTAGTACGAATGGAGCTTCGAGTGTGAAGCCATACACATCTTCCGCATTCTTCTCTCTCTGCCAAAGCCCTGTCCTGCGGACTCCGACTCTTCCAGTCCGTCTCACAGTGGATACTCCCTGCAACATGGGACATTCCACACAGTTCGTATAGCTTCATTTATGGAATATAGTGTAGTTAGAGTTACCAGATGAAGTACAGGAAAACCCAGTTATATTTGAGTAAAAGATAAATAGTGAATAATTTTACAGTATAGTATGCCTCAAGTATTGTATGGAACATACTTTTGCTAAAAAATACACATTATTTATCTGCAATTCAACTTTAACTCCGTGCATTCACTTTTATTTGCCAAGTCTGACAATCCTCTATTGAGGTCATCGTGTTTCCACCTTCCAAAACATATGTGTCAGAGAATATGCATTTTTACTCCAGTTCAAGATGGCTAGTTTAAAGAAAGCTGTGGTAAAACTTAAATGCTATATTTCTTAATTCTTTTACTTTGTACTTATCAAATCAAAAACACACTCTAATGTGGACACGAAAGCAATGCAGTAAGAAATCTCTAAGCATTATTATCACACATACTGTCCAATGCTACTTATGTGAATTAAGAAAATACACAAAATATTACAATGTATTTTGCAATAAGATGTGTCAGGGTCAAGCACATGTCACAAATATACCTCAGTGGGTGTTTGTACAGCAGAAAGAGATGAAGGGGAGAAATGAAATAGCAACCATAACAGGGACACGCGCAAACCCTTGATGTTTTTGTGCCATGAGATGAGGAGTACAATTAAATCAAATCTCTGTACTTTTATCCAGACAAGCAAAGAAGAAAAAATAAACAAATTCTTGAAAGGAACACAGCATTTCTATCCAATGACGACTATAAAGATACCCTGGAATGCATTCGTGGCCCTGTAGCAATGCTGGTCTGAGAAGCACTGACATCGTGTTCACAGACTTTGGAATATGTCCATTTGAGTTCCCTAGTTCTGCCACACACTCTCCAGACAACCTGAGAAAAGTTTCTGAGCCTCAGTTTTTATATCTGTAAAAGAGAAATGAGAATGTTCACCTCCCAGGATTGCTGTGAGAGTTAAATGAGATAATGTATGAAAGTGTCTTAATACAAGACCTGACAAATTAATGCATGTATGATAAATGGTTTACTATTGTTATTATTTACTATTATTATTATTATTACCTTTATTGTTACAGAATGGAATATGATAGTATTGTCTAGATTTCTAATGTGCCTTCCAAACTAGAATCTAAATTTTTTTTTTTTTTTTTGAGACGGAGTTTCGCTCTTGTTACCCAGGCTGGAGTGCAATGGTGTGATCTCGGCTCACCGCAACCTCCGCCTCCTGGGTTCAGGCAATTCTCCTGCCTCAGCCTCCTGAATAGCTGGGATTACAGGCACACGCCACCATGCCCAGCTAATTTTTTGTATTTTTAGTAGAGACGGGGTTTCACCATGTTGACCAGGATGGTCTCGATCTCTTGACCTCGTGATCCACCCGCCTCGGCCTCCCAAAGTGCTGGGATTACAGGCATGAGCCACCGTGCCCGGCCCTAGAATCTAAATTTTACAAGAAAATCAAGTATATTTTAGATTTTCTTTTGCCTCTCTTCACTCCCCAGCTCTCAATAAAAATTTATTCATAATTAATTGTAATTGAGTAAAGATAACAAATTTAGATGAGAAACATAAAGAGTAGTTTTTAAAAAGACAGAGAGACTCTGGGAAGTGGTGTCATGGGGTTTTAAGTTTAGAGATAAGAAACCCTGACTGTGATATGAGTGAAAAATTCAGGAACCCACAGGAGCCAGATTCTTCGAAATTAGCCAGTTTTTGGTCCATTTTTTATCTTCTCATTTTTATAATTACATGGATATAGAAACTATTTGTTTTCTTTTTTGACTCTAAAAACATCAGGAGTCCAGGCACAGCAACGTATGGAAACTAACGCTGAAGCTAGTTTTGGGGAGGCAAAAGGGAGTGGTGGGGATTGTGGCAACCTGATGTGGATATCAGAAAACACCATGTTGAAAGGGAGCATCTGGCTTGCTCAGGTGGGACGGCAGGGCTGGTGTCGCCTGAGTTTTGTTTTTGATAAAATGATAGGAATACATATATTTTTGTCAGATCTCCCAATTTTAAAATATTGACTCAAAAATATCTAGAGGAGTATTTAAGTAAAATAAAAAAGAGTCACATGCCCGTAGGACAAAATTGGGCACATCCGGCTACTGGTGTGTGTACTTTTTCTTTAAGTCACAAAGGAATGATTCTATTGTCTGCTGCCTTTGTTTCCCATTAGAAAACCTGAAACCCGGATGGAGGAAACTGCTTCCCATGGTTAATTGTGAACAACTGGCCAGGATGGGACAGAAGCCCACAACTTTCATTTCAGGACTCGGAACAAAAAGAAGGCAGCGGCCTGGGTGACGCCTGAGCTCGGCTTCACATCGGAGGGATTCTGGAATTCAGGCTCCTGATGAAGACCTCAAGGTTAGAATGAATGCCGAAGATGCTTTTTCGTTCCTACGGTTTTCTTTTTTAAATAAAATACATATTGTTTTTATTTCATGAAGAGCAACTACATACCCAGGTTGCTTTAGCCTTCTAGGGATTCATGGTCAGACCTACTCTGTTTTAAGTGCCTTATCTGTACAATGGGGAGGATGTCACGAACTCACAAGTATGGTATAAGAACTGAATCTGTCACCTGCAGTGGTGATCCTGACCTCTGACTTTCCCTAAGACAGAGTTCCATTTTGTGCATAAAAATTAACCCTTGTAACATGTGTTTATCCAAAATGAGACCAACAGAAGATTATTTTCCTGGCCCAATAGTGCAAGTTAATAAATAAGACACATTTTTAAAGCTGTTTCTAATTAATAAAAGCATTATGTTCATTAAAGAGTCATAACTCAATTCTGTCTTCTTAGAAGTAGCTTACATTGTTCATAATTACGTTAAATGTTAATGCTGGCATCATGAGTTACTTCAGAGAAAGGGTAGTAAACCTCATGTGGCTCTCTGCCTCTCTTTGTTAAAAGGCCGTCATGGAAACAGGCACACATGCGTTTAAAAAGAAGCCTCAGGAAAATGTCTTTCTTGTAGAATTAAAATTGATCTTCAATAGCTTGTCCCACTTCTGCATTCTCTTCCGTAGATGAAATAGTTGTTCTCCATTGTAAGGCAAAGCACTTTGAGGACTCAGGGTCCAGCCTTGTTGCTGTTCTCAGGGTTTACTCCTGGTGTTATGCTGTTTTTCCTCTGTAATTTCATTTCAAAAAACCTGTTTATAGGCTACTTCTGAGCCATACGCTTTGATTACTTTAATAATCACACACACATTCTGTAAGTATGTTTTCTATGTGCATCTTGGTGTGTGCGTAGTTAATTACATTACATGAAACAATTCATAGTTGAGAAGAAGACAAGGTTAATTAACTTTGGTAAGGGAAAATGTGAAAATTGCCCTCCAATTCCTTTCTAATAAAACTGTGCATTTGTATGTGTGTATGTGTATAGACATATATATATATGTATGTATGTCTGCACTTTTTATTTAAGTCAAAAAGGAATGATTTTTTTGTATGTGTGTGTATGTGTGTAGACATATATATTTATACATATTCATATTTATATATATATTTTCTTTAAGTCACAAAGGAATGATTCTTTTGTCACAAAGGTATGTAACTTAAGTCACAAAGGAATGATTCTTGTGACATTCATACATATATATATGTCTACACAGATACACATATATGAATGGAGGGAATTCATATATACACACATACACACACACATACACATATATGAATGGATGGAATGTGAATATAACACAGCTCTCCTTCTCTCTCTGTATGTATGTATATACACATAAAAAGGTATATATAATACAACAAAATATTCCCAAAACGTTTCGCGTCAAGTACTCTGTTAGGCAGTGAACTCCAAATTTGACCAAGATGCAGCCTTTGTCCTGAGATTCTTCTAAACTCCAAGGGAGGATGCGGCACCCGTGGAAGTCGTATTTTGCAAGGTAGACACTGGTCAGGATAATGATGGAGATGTGGATCTGATGTCCAGAATCTCAGGAGTGTGGACTTCTGTTTCTCCACCATGAAACAGGAAAAGTCTTGCCTGGGGAAGAGCACTTAATGAACAGACACTTCCTTAGAGAGATGGTACATTTATAACTAGGAAGAGAGGATACATACATTCAATATAAGAACAACCTTTACAGATGGGAAGAAGAGAGACCTTGGCTGATTTTACCTCTTTAATTCTGGCAAAGGGACAATTGAATGGGTGGAATGTGGACATGCAGTCCTTCCTTTGGAGTGAGGTTATTCATTTTGGTTTTACTTCTGTATCTCGTTTACCCAGGGTTCAGGAAGTGGTTTGTGATGATAGCTGTATTAGATTCCTAGGGCGACGTAATAAACTGCCATCAACTGCTTCGCTTAACACCACAGAAATTCTTGTCTCACAGTTCTGGAGCCTGGAAATCTAGAACCAAGGTGTCACAGGGTTGCTCTCTCCTGGAGACTCTGAGGGAAAGTCTATTCCGGGCCCACCTCTCTGAGATTCTGACAGTGTCCCGCACACCTTGGTGATCCTTGGCTTCTGGACGCATCCCTGTAATCACTGCTTCAGTCTTTACATGATGGTATCCCTGTGAGTTTATCTCTGTTTTCTCTTATTTTACAAACACCAGTCATATTGGACAAAGGGCCCATCCTACTCCAGTGTGACCTTATGTTAACCCAATGACATCTGCAGAGACCCTATTTCCAAATAAGGTTGCACTTCGCATATATTAAGATTTAGGACTTCAACATTTCTCTTAGGGAGACACAATTCAGCCCATGAAACGGTACTTACAATAAATATTTCACGTGGGCTCAAGTACATATAAGTAGCCTGAAGAGTTCCACAGACAACCATATGAACATGATGAATTTCCAAAATACAGTGTTAAGTAGAAAATGTGAAAGAAAAAAAAAAGAACGCAAGAGTAAGAACACAAATACTCCTTATTTAGATGAAAACTGTGTCATCAGCTGATCACTATATATCATTCAGGAGTAAATATTTTTAAGCACAAATATCAAATGTATTAGAGTAGTACCTATGGGGAAAAAAAGAATGATGGGTGAGGACAGGGATGAGATGAGTGGTTTAAAAAATGGCCCCAGATTACTTGAAATTTGTCCCATTAAGATGTAGATTCTATATCTCTTCCCCTTCAAGTGGCTTTTTGGCAGTTTCAACTGTCAAAAAGTTCGAGTGTTTTTTGACAGTTTCAACCATTAAAGTATGGCAGAAGTGATGCCTTCAGCATATTTGGTTCTCTTAGGACACTTGCTCTGGAGGAAGCCAGCTGACACATGAGAAGAAGCCACGTGCGAGTACACAGTCAACAGTCCCAGCTGGGCTACAAGTTGACAGCTGGCATCAGCTGCAGCCATGTGAGTGCACCATCCTAGACTTGCGGCTCAGATGAGCTTTCAGATGACCGCACCCTCAACTGATAGCTCATTTTGACTGCCTGAGATCCCACACAAAAATACTGAGCTGATCCCTCGATCTGCAAAACTATGAGTCAAATCATAGTTGTGTTAAGTTGTTAAGTATTAGAATCATTTGTTATTCAGCAATTCTTAACTAGAACATAAACAGAAACAATGCAATTAAATAAAAAGGGAGGCCTTGAATCGGTGAGCGTTGATAATGTCCTATTACACAGCAGGCAGTATATAGGAGTGAAGTTGACTGAGACAGCGAGGAAGTGGCTGGGAATGTGCTGACAGAGAGAGCACAGGATTGTCCAGAGAGGGCAACTCATCCAAACTCCATAAAACCACGAGCACATCACGGGATTGTCCAGAGAGGGCAACTCATCCAAACTCCATGAAACCACGAGCACATCACGGGATTGTCCGGAGAGGGCAACTCATCCAAACTCCATGAAACCACGAGCACATCACGGGATTGTCCAGAGAGGGCAACTCATCCAAACTCCATGAAACCACGAGCACATCACGGGATTGTCCAGAGAGGGCAACTCATCCAAACTCCATGAAACCACGAGCACATCACGGGATTGTCCAGAGAGGGCAACTCATCCAAACTCCATGAAACCACGAGCACATCACGGGATTGTCCAGAGAGGGCAACTCATCCAAACTCCATGAAACCACGAGCACATCACGGGATTGTCCAGAGAGGGCAACTCATCCAAACTCCATGAAGCCACGAGCACATCACGGGATTGTCCAGAGAGGGCAACTCATCCAAACTCCATGAAGCCACGAGCACATCACGGGATTGTCCAGAGAGGGCAACTCATCCAAACTCCATGAAACCACAAGCACATCACGGGATTGTCCAGAGAGGGCAACTCATCCAAACTCCATGAAGCCACGAGCACATCACGGGATTGTCCAGAGAGGGCAACTCATCCAAACTCCATGAAGCCACGAGCACATCACGGGATTGTCCAGAGAGAGCCACTCATCCAAACTCCATGAAACCACGAGCACATCACGTGATTGTCCAGAGAGGGCAACTCATCCAAACTCCATAAAACCACGAGCACATCACAGGAGACCTACTGTGAGTGAAATTCAGCTTCCATGTCCCAGGTTTGTTTTCAAACTCTGACCTAGACACATGTGCATCCAGCTCCTCAATCCCTAAATCAAACTAGACACACAAGTGCTTGGTGCATTCCAATAGGTGAGCACGGATTTTAAGATAATGCCCATCTTGAAGCACCCAAAAAATATCAGGTAAGCAGCACCCTATTTTCAATAAAAAAGATTAATAAAATTGCTAATGTAAATATGTAGATTTTAGAGATCTAGGTACAATAATAAAATAGCTATTTTGTAGTTTTAGCTCTATATGGTTTTAAGATACATATTATACAAAATAGCAAAGGAATATGGATATAATTTTCCACTTAACTAAAGAAACATTTTTATTCACACTGTTTTGATTCACATATTAGACTTCAATGCTTTCTTCATCACTCATGGAGTGATCTGATTGGGTGCTAGGAGTCCATCATACTCACTTCTGTCTATGTGTTTCGAGAAAAAAATCATATTTATATATATTTTTAATACAAGCACAGTGTGTATATGTATATATACATACATATGTATGCACAGATATATACATATATACACATACACACACATATACATATGTATATCTGTGTGTATATGCATGTACTCATACATGTATACATCTATGCATATACATAATGTAGAGCTATACATACATGTGTATACATATATGTATGTATTGAAATTACATACATATACACATATATGTATACTTGTGTGTATGTGTGTGTGTGTGTATACTGTACTTGTTTTGAAAATAAACCAAACTACTTGTATCCATGTGCGTTGCATTAAGGCCTTTTTTGTTTTGCTGTGTGTGTTCTATTGGCAGCTACTTACCACATTGTGTTTTCATGGGATCTTAAACTGCACATAGGAAACTAAATTTCAAAATCTACCAGCCTGTAAGAATAACTACAGTGTTGTTACTGCATGGCTTTATCCATTTTTTCGCTAGTTGCATGAGTAGACTTCTTTTAGAATCTAAAATTAGCACCAATAGCAGTTGTTTCTGGTTGACTGGTCTCCCCGAGATGTACTTTGTGTTAAAAAATAATGTGATTGGAAGGTCAGCGCATAATATGCACAATTCTTCTCAGAGTTAATTGAGGGAAAGCTTTATTTTGTATTTGGGCATATAGGGGAATTGTCACTTTCCCTTATGATAAACATTAGCATGCCCTGTGTGTCTCTACATTGCAGGGAGACTCCTGGACTAAGCAAACTCTTCTGTTATGATGCTGACCCACCATGTTCATGTCCTGTGAGTCCACAGATTTATTAAGGCATCAATCATCCAAGGCAGAGGGTGAAAAGGTGATGCTGAGGAGGCCCATGATTGTCAGAGGTCTACCTCTGCTTTCAATAAAGAGCCACTCACGTCTTAGTATCAGACGGCCTAGGTGGAAGTCACTGTGAAATACCGACACACGGCTAACTTATTCTGATAAGTGTTGTATTGCCAGAAGACAAGTTGGTGCTAAATACACACAACAGACTTAGAGGTAATCTATGATTCACGGCGAAGTTAGAATCATATTCTCATTTTTCCCTGAAATGTACAAATGCCCATATCGTATGTCTAACTCCCTTTTGAACCATAATGAGAAGATTGTTTCACTTTAATTCTATCCATTTATTTCTATTTTTCCCACACTCATCCACTCTGTAAGTGAATAATTACCACACATAAGAGAATAACGATATATGCACTGTTTGACTTATAGGGTCAAACACGGCAGAGACAAAGAATTATTTTGGTAAACATCAATGAAAGTCTTAATGCTTTAATTATTGGCTGAAATGAAGTAGAGATTACTGTTTGCTCATTCTCTGTTTCCCACACCCTCTAAATCACCTGTCAGTTTAAAGTAAATTTTAGTAGATTCAAAGCAAGAAAAGTGACTTTTGTAGCATGGCTCTGGGTGTATCTCTCAGTGATGTGGGCGTTTCGTGCCCTTGTTTCTGAGGAAAGCTCTTCTCTAGACTGATCAAGCCAGGTGCAGAGCTTTGCCATCCAATAGATAGACAAATGGGAAAGGATGACGGGGATCAAGGATGAAAGTGGAGATTTCTCTCCTGCTAAGAAAAAGTGGCATCTTACTACTATCAGTTCAGCATGAAGGGAGAAATGGGTGTCTGCTCTGCCATCTTGTTGGGATGTCCATAGAGGGTAAAACAAACACCACCCTCATTAATTCCATAGGTCGGAACCAAAAGCTGCGTTGGCCACAATAGTGGCTCTGTGAATGGCAGAGCTGTCACATACCAAAGTGGAATCTGAAGAGAACAGTGTGTAAAGTTTTGTGGGAATTCTAATTAGAATAAGATGGAGGGTTTTGTTTGTTTGTTAATTTGTTGTTTGGGTTTGTCCTGTTTTAATGAACTGCTAATGTATGTGGGCACAGACAGATGCACAGTTAGGAAGAAAAGCAAACAAGAAGGTAAAACTGAAATGACTTCCCAAGCTCTTATTGACAGAAGTGTGGGTATAATGGTAGGTGGCTGTTCTGCCATTGGTCTTGAAGGCTACTCACGCCATCATGTCTTGCCTTAAAAGACAACTGTATTTTCTCTGCTCTAGTAATAGAGCCATAAATAGTATTATACATACTCTAACTTCAAGATCTGTAATTCAGTTGATCAAATTATCAGGTTTTACCAAAACTACTTCACCAGGCAATGCAGAAGAGCCATGTCTGGGAATATTTTTTAATGATTATTTATTGGTACAATTCTAGGATATGACTGAATTACTCTTTTGATAAAACTGTTCTTTTAAAATAATTCTTTTTTTCTGTAATTAGAAAACATATTCAAGTTAAAGGCACAAATGGACGTTTTTTCCTAAGTGCTAGAAATCGAGCATTTGTTTTAGAAGAAATGAGTTTTCAAGTAATTATCAGTCATTTAACAAAAAGTGAAAGCAGTCAGACAACCAGAAATCTGGATTGGCTTCAGATTGATTTGGAGCCAGCTTTGTTTTCACATCTGGTGGCTCAGTTTGATATGCATTCTATTTGAAAATGATAAATTCCAAATATATAAATTCTTGATGCAATTCTCAGATACAACCTAGAGACTTGAAGACAAGACTTGACTGTGTCTTATTTATTCGAGTTTTCCTGGCACAGAACACACAGAATTCATAGTGTGGTTGGTGAAAAGAAAACAAAAGAAAGAAAGAGGGAAAGAAAGAAGGAAAGAAAGGAAGGAAGGAAGGAAGGAAGGAAGGAAAGAAAGAAAAAGGAAGGAAGGAAGAAGGGAAAGGAGGAAGGAAGGGAGGGAAAAAGGAAAGAAGGAAGAAAGGAAGGAAGGAAAAAAGAAAGGAATGAAGGAAGGGAGGGAGGGAGGGAGAGAAGGAGGGAGGGAAGGGATCAAGGTATGTGAAGGAATTAAATAAGATGGCAGAAATATTGTGGTCCATGTGAGAAAGCATTGAGGTGGACGAGGCTTGGAGCCACAGATTCTAAATTCAGGTGTGTGACCAACACCACCACTTATCTTAGATTAATGTCCCTTTACTCATCTAAGTTTCAATTACAGGCTTTACAGGTTAGGAATGGAATCCTGCACTCTGCAGAGCCTGGCTTCCTGTCGTTAACACTCAAGGATGAACACATGGACCCGTGGCTAAGGTTTGAGCTGAGCTGTGTGTGTTTTCCTATCTCTGTTCCTCTAACTGTGCCAAAAACCAGAGCTCCTTTCCCTTTCTGTTTTATCATTGACAGTGATAAAAGTTGTCGTTGCTATGATGGAATGAGCCGTCGTGACCTCTCATGCTGTATACTACATTGAGAAGAATACAACCCTATTTTCCATTTCTGAAAATAAGGGGAAAACTAAACTTAATTATAAGAAAACATCAGAACAATTGAAATGAAGGGATATTCTGCAAAGTATTGGCCCTGTGTTTTTAAAAGTATCAAGGTCAAGAAATACAGAAAGGACTGAAGTTCCTTATTTACAAAAACTGAAGGGACATGATGATAAAAGGTGATGCATGAACTTGACCGATCCTGGACCAGAGAAGAAAGGAGCATGTTTATAGCAGCACAATTCACAATTGCAAAAACGTGGAACCAACCCAAATGCCCCTCAATCAACACATGGATAAAGAAACTGTGGTATATACATACACAATGGAATACTACTCAGCCAAGAAAATGCAAATCCTCATCCAGGTTGCTGCAAATTAATGGCATTTGCAACAACCTGATGAGATTGAAAGCTATTATTCTAAGTGAAGTAACTCAGGAATGGAACACCAATCACTGGATGTTCTCACTCATATGTGGGAGCTAAGCTATGAGGATGCAGAGGCATAAGAATGACACAATGAACTGTGGGGACTCGGGGGGAAAGGGTGGCAATGGGAAGGGGGTGAGAGATAAAAGACCACAAATTGGGTGCGGTGTATACCGCTCAGTTGATGGGTGCACCGAAATCTCACAAATCACCACTGAAGAACTTACTCATGTAACCACACACCACTTGTTCTCCAATAACCTACGAAAATAAAAAAATCTTAAGAGGTAAATAAAAAAAACACAGTGCTTAATGAAAATAAAAGAAAGAAGGAAGAGAAACTTGTTTATTTTGCTTAATTGATGGTGTTGGCTATAAAACACACTGAAGGCACTGGAGACAGAGTGGTTATGGAGTCTGTTGATTACACAGAAGTATTGTATCAATGTTAATTTTTTATTTTGATGGTTGTAGTGTGGCTATATAAGAAAGCGTATATCCTTCTTAAATAAAAAACAGGCATTACGTTGTTTAGGTGCAATGAAGCGTAATTTCTGCAATTTACTCTCAAATGACCCAGAGGAAAAAAAAATACACACAGAGAGTATCCATATTAGAAAGAGCAACGATGATAAGGCAAATGGGCTCAACTGTCATCATTGAAGTAATTTGGGTGAAGGTCACTCATGCATATTTTTTACTATTGTAACTTTTTGTGTGTTTGAAATTGTTTTTTAAAAAGAAAAGAAAAATAGGAACAAGTTCACAGTTGGTTGGAGTGTCACCGGGATTCCAATTCATGCCCTTCTTCCATTGAAGTCTGTGTTGTGCCCACTCTCACCCAGGAACTGGGGGTGGGACAATATTGGTTCTCAGCTTTTGATGCCCTCATATTTATTCAACCTATATTTATGATGCACATATTTGGTCAATATGTGCCAATAACAGCAACAAATCGAAAGACATCATTTCCATTAAAAACTTCCATTCCAGCTGCAGAAGTCAAAAAAAAAAAAAAAAAAAGAAAAACAAAAAAATCCCTAACCAAAGCAAAGCAAAACAAAAACACAAAATACGAAGGAAAAAGAAAAACACAATAAGAACATAAAAATGTAATGGAAGTTATTTGTTTAACTGAGGGTTCACGGAAGGCATCTCAAAAAAAGTGATGATCAAATTGACTTCTAGTTGACACAAAAGACAATTGCATGAAAGTCTGGTCAAATCCTCCCTTCCAGCAGAGGCAGAACCGGGTGAACAGACCACGCAGCAGAGCCAAGCTGGGCTGCACTCAGAGCACACAGTCCCATGGCTGGCACAGGGACAGCACCAGAGAAAGTGGTTAGAGGGAGGCAGGATAGGAAGGTGCCCCTCACATTGGGCCTTGTGGGTGTTTGGATGTTTTTCTGGTGGAGTTAGGAAGCAATTGGAAGACTTTGAGGAGAGGAGTAACATGATCTGAATTGTTTTTGAAAATCATTCTGAATGCTTTGTAGAAAATGCACTCCATTCCCTTGGTTAATTCGTTGTTCGTCTCAGGGACTCAATTTCTGCATCACTAAAATGAAAGGGGTGGAGGAGCTGGAGCCTGCTCTCCCTGACAGCATGGAGGATCTTACAGAATGTCATGATCACCTTGAACTTGACGGCCTCTTCTCCTCCCGGTACTGCCCCGACTTACTTGCGGCTGCGCCCACACTTTGCTGTTCTTCCGAGATCCCGGTGTCTGTGGTTGGGCTCCCCGGCAGGCCCAGCTGAAGACACAGGTGCAGGTTGTTGTGAGCTCGGCCATTGGCTAGTGTTTGGAATGAAGGAAGTAATGATTGCAGCTCAGAGTGCAGCTGGCTTCCTGACCACAAGCAGCCTCCTTCTGGAGTCGTCCTAGAGTAGAGTTTCTCTGTCATTTACTGCAAGCTTAATTGGGAAATTCCTTGTGATTGCTGCATACAAAACACTATCTTGGTAACCTTGTTATACAAGATGAAGCATTACAGAAGCCCCACACTCCCAGTATAGGCAGATGCACTGCCCAAAGAAACAGGAGAGAGAAACACTAAGTTTCTCGTGATGAGATTATTCAGTTCAGAAAGAGGGAGAATCCCCTCAACCAATTAACAACAAATCTTGCTTCCGATGGTGCCCAGCACTCTTGATACCTCTTAAAGAGAAGTTGTCACCATATCACAGGGGTACTCCTTTTTTTTTGAGACAGGTTCTGACTCTGTCACCCAGGCTGGAGTGCAGCAGCATGATCATGGCTCACTTCAGCCTCCCCGGCTCACTGCAGCCTCCCTGGCTCACTGCCGCCTCCCCGGCTCACTGCAGCCTCCCTGGCTCACTGCAGCCTCCCTGGCTCAGCAGTCCTCCCACCTCAGCCTCCCAAGCAGCTGGGACCACATGCACATGCCAGCGTGCCCAGCTAATTTTTATATTTTTAGTAGAGACAGGGTCTCAGCATTTTTCTCAGGCTGGTCTTGAACTCCTGAGCTCAAGCAATCCTCCTGTCTCAGTCTCCTAAAGTGCTGGGATTATAGGCATTAGCCATTGTGCTCAGCCAATAGCACCTGTTCTAAACAAGGTACTTGCTCCATGGTTCAGTTCACTAACCTCTTCTCTCTCTACCTATAATTAATCTCTGGGCAAACTCATTCTTGAGATGATTTAGATACAATTGTAAACATAAATAAATAAATAACACTGAACTTCCACTTCTGGAAAGATGAAATAGACATACTTCATTCTTCTCTAGAAGGACAACTAAAATCCCTAGACGTATCTATTAAAAAAATAAAAAATAAAAAACGTGAGAAAGCTGTGAAAAATGGAGAGAAGTCGACTGGCCAAGAACCACAGGACCCAAGAAACAATACGGTGTTGAGTCTCATGAGTTTTCTTTTGGCTTCATCTGTCCCATATCTGGAGCTGAAGCAGTAAGCAGCAGCCCACACCTACTTCTGTGGCGCGATTTCACTCTCAGATGCTCACGTTACAGTTCCTCACTGCCTGCGATTCTTTGTTGGAAGGAGCAGCTTAATTTTTAATAGGAAAGACACAGCAAGTCCATGCTCCACAAATCTCAGTGACAATTGACTATTACTCTTGAAGATCAGGCTTTTCTTTTATTTGGGTGATAAACGCAGCGCCAAAAGCAATTTAATATCCCTGAACTTGGCATTCACAGACGAGATAAGAGGGTGGGAGATGTCGAAGCTTCTATGCTCAGAGGTATTTTTTATTTACTGTATGTCGTAAACCACAAGTGCAGAGTGGAGAACTGTATAATGCTGTGCTATTATGTGTGCATTGTTGTGCACGTGTGTGTAATTGTGTGCAGAGCTCAGTGATTAGGTTGGAACTCTGAAGTTCCATTCTCTGGGTGCAAACCTCAGTTGTATCACTGTCTTGGTCTGTTTTGTGCCCTTGCTACAAAAGGACACTTGAGACTCTGTAATTTATTTTAAAAGTACATTTATTTGGATTTTTCCAGTTAATATTGTAACAATGCCAATTTCCTACATTTGATCATTGTGCCTGATTATGTAAGATGTAAGCATTAGTGGAAGCTGGGTGAAGGGTGTATGAGAATTCTCTGTACTATCTTTACAACTCATCGCTATGTCAAAGGTATTTCACAATAATAAGTTAAAAATATTTTTTAAAAGCTAAAAAAAAAAAGTAAATTTATTTAGCTCATGGTTCTGTAGGTTGGGTCATTCAAGGGCATGGCCCTGGCTCTGGTGAGGGTTTTCTTGCTGCCTCGCAACTTGGTACAGAAGAGGGTCAAAGGTGAAGCAGGTCACCTGGCTTTATAACAACTCTTTCTCCTGGGAACTAGTCCACACCCACGAGAACTAATCCAGACTCAAAAGAGCTAGGATTCACCACTAGGAGGACAGCACCAAGACATTGATGAGGGATCCCCCCAATAATCCAAACCCTTCCCCCCACCCTGTGTTGCAACCCTTACCACCACTGCACTGTTCCCTGAACAGGTGTGTCTGCAGTGCACATGGTATGTACTCTTGAATGGCATCAATAAAGCATATGAAGTGATATATTATAGATGTACATGTTTACAACGTACAAAACTCTATTCTGCCATGTACCAATGCTTGTTTATCCACCAGCTGTTTGAGAGGGGTGGGAGAACAGCCTTGATTTGTGGTGTTTGTCAATATCTTTGGTGTAAATTCTCCCACAATGGGTCATATCATGCTGCTAATGCTTTAAAATTGACTCAGAAATTTAACAAGCTGTTCCTCTGAGCAAACACAGGTGGCTTAAGACACCACTGATGTTTCTGCAGCAGACATCTTGTGCTTCTCTACTCCTTTCCCACCAGGTAGAGGGCTTTTAAGAGCACTCCTGGTGGTCTCAGCTCCTTCACTGATTACTTCTGACGTTGCAGCTGCGGAGAGGTCTCTCCCAATGACTTAGTCCCATCCAGCAAACTCAGGATTAGGATTTGTTTGTGTCAATTGCCCTTCATAAATTTTACAGTCAATGTTGAGTTTGGGTCATTTTAAGGGTAGTTTTTTTGTGCATAGAAGAAACTATTTGAGTCTGTGTGTTCATTAAAATTACTTCATTAAAGTAAAGCAATCAAAATTCAAATTATATTTAAACATTTGATTTTGACTTAAAAGTCTTATTCTGTTTACAAAGTGATTGATAAATATACACATATATATATAAATGTTAAGAAGAGTTTAAATAATGTGATTGCATAGTTTTGTTTTTGCTTTTGTTTGTTTTTCTGAAACGGAGTCTCACTCTGTCGCCCAGGCAGGAGTGCAACGGCACACTCTCGGCTCACTACCACCTCTGCCTCCTGGGTTCAAGAGATTCTCCTGCCTCAGCCTCCTGAGTGGTTGGAATTATAGGCATAGCGCCACTATGCCTGGCTGATTTTTGTATTTTTAGTAGAAACAGGGTTTCACAATGTTGGCCAGGCTGGTCTTGAACTCCTGACATCAGGTGATCCACCCACTTCAGCCTCCCAAAGTGCTGGGATTACAGGCATGAGCCATGTGCCCAGCCATATATTTAAATATTTTAATCATTTTTAAAATTTCATATGTGTGACTCTCATCTTAAGCATTTCGCATGTCTTATTAGAAAACTATCCCAAGTAATTTAATTATCCCAAGATATAATCCCAGCTAATAGAGTATATTAAACTACTAAATATAGGAATCTCAATTTCTCATAACGAATTCAATGATTTTTAAGTATACATTTTCTAATTAAAAGGCACACATTCTAAAATTTCTTTTTTAATTTTCAGTTTGTTTGGTACTGGAAGACAAACCTGTCATATAATATGTAAAATTACCTTAATTATTGCATTTCACAATCCGACTCTTATCAAATCATTCCTAAACATAACACAAAAATATTATTAAAAATGAAAATTAGGCCGGGCGCGGTGGCTCACGCCTGTAATCCCAGCACTTTGGGAGGCGGAGGCGGGTGGATCACAAGGTCAAGAGATCGAGACCATCCTGGTCAACATGGTGAAACCCCATCTCTACTAAAAATACAAAAAATTAGCTGGGCACGGTGGCGTGTGCCTGTAATCCCAGCTACTCAGGAGGCTGAGGCAGGAGAATTGCCTGAACCCAGGAGGCGGAGGTTGCAGTGAGCCGAGATCGCGCCATTGCACTCCAGCCTGGGTAACAAGAGCGAAACTCCGTCTGCAAAAAAAAAATAAAATAATAAAATAAAATAAAATAATAAAATAAATAAAAACTAAATGATTTATAAATTAACCTTAACACATTAATAAATGTAGAATTAATGAACTCATTGTAGGATTTGAAGATCCATTAAGAAAATTATATCAAGTTCAACAAATTGCAGTTACATTTCTAAGCAAATTTGTTTGATGGGCAGAGATTTTTGGCTGTAGTGGAATTTGGAGATACAAGAAACCTGGCTATTTTCACCAAATATGCCTATTCAAACTTTTTCCAAAGTTTCTTTTTTTTTTTTTTTTTTGAGACAGAGTCTCGCTCTGTCTCCAGGCGCCAGTCTGGAGTCCAGTGGTGCGATCTTGGCTCACCGCAACCTCCGCCTCCTGGGTTCAGGTAATTCTCCTGCCTCAGCCTCCTGAGTAGCTGGGACTACAGGCGCACGCCACCACGCCCGGCTAATTATTGTATTTTTAGTAGTGACGGGGTTTCACCATGTTGGCCAGGATGGTCTTGATCGCTTGACCTCGTGATCCGGCCGCCTCGGCCTCCCAAAGTGCTGGGATTACAGGCGTGAGCCACTGTGCCCGGCCTAGACTAGTTTCTACATTAGGAGGATACTAAGTCCATTCTCTTCCTATGAAGTAACCTTCCTACCCATACTCCTCACATACAAGTCACATATTAGCTAATTTTAGCGACCACTCACGTTGCTTCCAAACTGGTGATGCTCAGATCTACTCAGTTCTCTTCCATCATGGACTGGGTTTTAGACATTCCCTGCCTGGCTGTGCCACTTCTTTTGCAGGTATCTGAACAGCATGGGACTGAGGTCTTTACCTGTCCTGAGTTTCTGTTTGTAGCTGTATTCTTGGTGTGAGTCACTGTGATGACAGCAGCACCCAGGACTTCGATGCCCACCCGTTACCTACCTGAAGCTACTCTTCCTAAGAACAAAAACGTCCTCCTTGCTGAAAATGAAAAGGACACTGTTTAGTCCCACAATGACTCTCTTGTTGATCGTTTCTACTTGAAACTAGGATCTATCGCAGTGCACGCTCCTGGTTTTCCTTCACTCTTTTCTGAATGTGCACCTGGCACATGTGTGGGGTTTATTGCACCTGCGTAGGTTTTTGTTATTTTATTACTGTTTTTTCTTTAACGTTCTGTCTCCATAGAGACTGTAAAATATTGCCAATGTTGACTATATTTCAAGTCATCATGACAGAGTATTGGGAAAAATTTTCAAGCAATAATGACACACGCCCCGGATAAACCTCACTGTGTACAACACAGCCACTGAGCGAAGCTTGTATGGGTTTTAAAAAAATGTTGAAATGGGTATTTTAGGGCATAAAGAGGAAGGCCACAATAATTTCTACCTGACTTAATCTAGTATATTGGATATTTAAAGGAAGAAATTTTGTTTTGTTTTGTTTTTTTGAGACAGAGTCTTGCTCTGTCACCCAAGCTGGAGTGCAGTGTCAGGATCTCAGCTCACTGCAGCCTCTGCCTCCCAGGTTCTAGCAATTCTCCTGACTCAGCTTCCTGAGTAGCTGGGACTACAGGCGTGTGCCACCACACCTGGCTAGTTTTTTGCATTTTTAGTAGTGATGGGGTTTCACCATGTTGGCCGTGATGGTCTTGATCTACAGACCTTGTGATCCACCTGCCTCGGCCTCCCAGAGTGTTGGGATTACAGGTGTGAGCCACTGCACCCTGCCTAAAGGAAGAAACTGTAAAATAGTTTTAAATTTTTAAACATTCGATACTCCACAAATTTCACTTAACAAAGTGAATAACCTTAAAAAACTAGAATGACCGAGAATGTCTACGCATTAACAGATATTAAACAATTGACTGAGTACCGAAAACTTGTAATAACTTCTTGTTATTAGATTTGTACCATAGGAATCTGGCTCTTGATGGAGGAGGAGGCACAACAGCATGGATAAAGATGCTTCACTTCCTCACTGTTCTAAATCCGTCTGCTTTCCTTTGCTGATCCCAAACAATCCTTTATCTTTGTACAACCCTTTATCTTTGTAATGATGAGTGTCAAATAATTACTCTCAGGCTTAACTTAGCCCACTTTGTAAATGTGGGTCACCGGATACATCCTAGACTTCTCCACTTGAATGTATGTAGGTGCCTCGAACTTTACAAAAACACCAAAGGTCTCATCACTATCCTCCTGAATTTGCTTCTCTTTATGTGTCTTTGTCTTGGACAGAAATGTAACCAACCATTCACCTTCCACCCCAGCGAGAGTTCTGAAGTCAACTCTGAAACCAGGCAAGGCACATCCACTAGTGTCCAGAACATTCCTCCAATTGATCCTACTCATTCCTCTGCCAGCACAACTATCCCATTTTCCTCCTGAACCAACTCTCCCTCCATAGGGGAGTAAATGCACCACACTTTGGCTTGCCTCAAATATTGTCTCATTACCATTTATTCTCTGTAGTGCAGCCACGATGCTCTCACAAAACATCAATCCGTGCATTTCACTCTCTTTGTTGAGCATCCTGCTATTCTGACAAAACATCCCAGGGTCTAAATATGTTAGCCAAGGGTCTCCACACAGAGGGTTAGGGAAACATAAGGCTTAAGAATGCAACCTTCAGTTGCCGAGGTCCTACTTCCAGGATTTCTGACTTAGTTGGTCTGGGTGGGGCTGAAACACATATATACTCTTTCACATGGTAGTAACCAACAGTCAGGTTGAGAAAATTAATCAAGTGTCAGGCTGCTTGGATATGATTATAATATTTAGCTGGATGTATTCTAATATTTAGTACATTTCACAGCTGTGTGAAATTATCTATATCCCGGTTTCTTCAATTGAATGGCCATGTAATAACTGTGCCTTCATTGTATAATTTTTGTGCAAATAGAATGAATCCAAAGCCCTGAAACCTAATAGTGCTAATTAAGTGAAAACTACTGATATTATTTGTACAACTTTATTTGCAGTTACTGTGTTATATTTTATGTGCCGGAAACTTGTAGTTTCACACAGAATGTTATTTCTTGCTCGTTCTATTACTTGTGCCTGGGATTAGAAACTCTGGATTTCTGCATTAGTCAGCGTTCTCCAGAGGGACAGAACTAATAGGATGCATGTATATATAAAAGGGAGCTTATTAGAGAGAACTGGCTCACAGGATCACAAGGTGAAGTCCCATGTTAGGCTGCCTGTCGGCTCGAGAGGAAGGAAGCCAGTGGTGGCTCTGTCCCAGTGCAAAACCCTCAAAAGCAAGGAAGCATACAGTGCGGCTTTCAGTCTGTGGTGCAAGGTCCGACAGCCCCCGGCAAACCGTTGCCATAAGTCCAAGAATCCAAAGGCTGAAGAACCTGGAGTCTGTTGTCCAAGGGCAGTAGGAGCAGAAGGAAGCATCCAGCATGGGAGAAAGATGAGAGCCAGAAAACCCAGTCAGCAAGGTCATCCCACCTTCTTCTGCCTGCTTTGTTCCAGCTGTGCAGCATGGATGGTGCCCACCCACGCTGAGGGAGGGTTTTCCTCTCCCAGTCCACTGACTCAAATGTCGGTCTCCTCTGGGAACACCCTCATGGACACATCCAGGAAACAGCACTTCACCAGCCATCTAGGCATCCTCCAATCCAATCAGGCTGACACCTAATATTCAATCATCATAGCTTCCTTCCTTTCACTTATCAATGATTCTTTCAGACTTAAGTTCAGTCATCATCTCCTTCCCGATGTATACCAGGCTCCTTCCTTATCTCTATCCTGATTGAATTCCACACGGCTTCGTAATGATGTGTCTAGATGTGTATTTCTCTATCTAAAATGTTAGCATATTTACAATTAGGAAGTAAGTACTGGACTGTGTCTTACGCATATCTGTGTCTCCATCCCTTACCTATGATAATGTAAGATGGAAAATACACACTCATTAACTCTTATGATTTCCTGGCCTCTTAGACGAAGCCATGTAAGTCAGTATGTCACTTTTCCATATGAGAAAACAGGCTTAAAATGGCATATATATTATATCATTAATACTCATTAGAAATAGAACCAGAGAGAAGAAAGCTGTGTTTCAGAATAAAATCTCTCATAAAATATTAACTATAAATAGTTGGTAAACTAAGTCAATAAATAAATCAGGAGAGCAAAAACAACAACAATTGTACATTTTGCAAAAATGATTCTATGTGAATAATGACAGCAGGCTTTCAGAATTCAGAGCTAATTTGACAAAGCAGATGAGGCTTTTTTAAAAAGTGGATGAATCTGGAAACCATCATTCTCAGCAAACTGACACAAGAACAGAAAACCAAACACAGCATGTTCTCACTCATAGGTGGGTGTTGAACAATGAGAACACATGGACACAGGGAGGGGAGCATCACACACTGGGGTTTGTTGGGGAATGGGGGCCTAGGGGAGGGATAGTGGTGGCTGGGGAGATTGGGAAGAGATAACATTAGGAGAAATACCTAATGTAGGTGACCAAGGGATGGAGGCAGCTAACCACCATGGCATGTGTATAGTTATGTAACAATTCTCAAAGATCTCAGAACTTCAAGTATAAACAAATAAAAATAAAAAAGATTAAAAAAAGTGATTAGTCATTATGCCAAGTAGTATTTAAATCCCAGCTACCTAAAATTTTTGTGATGAAATTTTTAAGAAAAAAGAATCATGTTTTGACTCAAGATAGGCAAAATAATAACTGAAAGAAAACTTTTTATTCTAGAGATGGGGTTTTACCATCTCACCAAAAGAGAAAGAAAAGAAGAAAACAATCTTGTAAAGTTATGATTTTAGCCTGACTTTGAGGAGTTTCCTATTCTACAGATACTTAAGGAAGAAAATAAATAAATACTAAAAGAAAGAAGGAAAGTAGGCAATGCTATTGGAAATTTATCAAGATCCTGCTTTAACGCAGTTGGCAAATGAGCAAACATAAACCAACACTTCAGGCATTTTTTAGCATAGCATAGCACCCTGTGTGACAAACCCCAATCCTTCTTAGCCATGTGGCCTTGGACAACTTTCCTAGAGGTTATAACTTTTAAAATTCTTTTCTAAAATGGTGATGCTAATAACTATTTTCCAAAGCTGTTAGGGAAAAAATGAGATAATATACAGAGAAAAATAAAAACTTTGCAAAGTCCGTGGCATTCGGAGAGAAGCGAATCAACCTTTCTCAAGTGAAAGCTCATGTATACCTGAAAATTGTATTCAGGTATCAAATTTTCTTCTTTATAATTGGTGTCATAATAGCTATTTCTATGCCTTAAACTTCTTTAAAGTAAGACTGAGATTGACATCTGAATAAATGTGAATGGCAATTTCTTGATCAAAAAAGGATGATTATATAATCTATGATTAAATCATAATACTAAATATTTAAAAGCACTTATTTCCCCAATGGGTAGCTTCCTACACTAGGAATGAAAAGATTTCTCTTTATCTAATGACTCACAGTGATTTAAAGTTGAACCTTCACAAAACCAAGGTATTTCTACATGTCACTTTGTACCCACACAAATATTCCTCCAAGGGTTAAATGGCATATTGATTAAGATTAGAAATACACTACTCCAAAGATTGCCATTTTCCTTTCCATTTCCCTGTATCCAAACTTAAAGGTTATAATTTTAGAACAAACAATGAGAGGAATGACCTTCCCTTAGCAGATACAGGGAATGCATCACCTTTAAAGTCTGTGCCACTAAGATTAGAACTAGGCATGGGGCAAATCTAAACAAAAGAATGCTGTCTGCATATTGCTTCGGGTCAGCTGTTGAAGGTTTCTATTTGTTGCAAGGTCCACAGTCCTTTGAGTAACTGGCTCCAAAGGCTTTGGCTGGCACGCTCAGGTTGTGGAAGTAGGTGGAAAACTGGAGGAGTGTTAGAATGACTGATGAGGAGGCTGCTGTGTTCAAGGGTTAGGCGATGGCCCACAGGCATCCACGGATACCTCCTAAGGGAAGAAAGTGGCTTTGCTCTGTGGAGGAGGAGAGCAGCAGGACCTGGGAAGGGGAGCATGCCTCTGCTTCCTCCAGGGAGGTTCCCCAATTGCTCTGTAAATACAGGGTTCTGGAGTGCATACATGAATGCAGGCGCAGGCCCATTTCTACCTGCTTAGAGAGGGGCACACAAAACGACACAAAACATATCAACAACAAAATGAGAAAACCAAGGACAAACGTCACAGGACGGGACCCAAAACATGCGGCGAGGTTGGATATTCAAATGGTGACGCACAGTGTGGACAGAGAAAAGTCACCTCTGGGGAGGAGAAGGGGGGTGTCAGTGTCAAATTGGGAGCTGAAAGATTGAAAAATATTTGTTTCTCTTTTTTGAGCCATAACAGAGAATGAACAAAAGAATTAGTAATAGAGATACCAAACTCTACATGGTGTATTTTCCCTCCCTCCCTCCCTCCCTCCCTCCCTCCCTTCCTTCTTCTTCCCTTACTTCCTTCCTCCCTTCCTTTCTTCCTTCCTATCTCATTCTCCATGCAATTTTATCAGTTATTTCAAAGCCATAAGTCCTGGAGCCCAGACCTGAAATTGTCCAGCTGCTGCGTGGTTGCTCACCAGCTGCCTCAACCCACCCTTACTCTGCCTACAGAAGTGGGCCTAGAAATCACAGCCAGCCAGTGAGAGCCTCACTTTATTTTCAGGCCCTGTGATTGCTTCTGGGCTGGATATATTCTCCCTCAGCACCCGATGAATCTGGATTCCAGAGCTTTTGTGGAACTGCTGGAAAAAAAAGAGAAAACGACTTACTGCTGGTACCACCGATGGTGTCAGCATGAAGGTTTCATGGGTAATTTCAAAGGTCAGTCCCGGGTTTAGAAGGAAACCCATGGAAAAACAGATAAGAAATTGAGGCTGGGTGTAGTAGTGCACTCCTGTAGTCCCAGATACTTGGGAGGCTGAGGCAGGAGAATCGCTTGAACCCGGGAGGTGGAGGTTGCAGTGAGCCAAGATCATGCCACTGCACTCCAGCCTGGGAGACAGAGCGAGACTGTATCTCAAAAAAAAAAAAAAAAAAAAAAAAAGAAAGAAATGGAGAGAGAAGTGCGTATACAAACCAATACCTTCCTTGATGTGTTTGAGTTACATTTTCATCTTGCTTGAAACCAAAAGAGCCCCTCCAGTGATATCGTTTCTTTTCTTTCATTAAAACTGCATGTCTTAATGATTTGAACGTAAATGGCTCTTCTCATGGTTTATTTAGTTAAATAAAACTTTCCTTGCATATTAACTTCTCATGCAACTCAGAAATAATGCAGCTTACTATAATGGTGAATCAAAAATATTTCATGTATGTTAACAGAGCTGACGGACATGAAAGGGTCTGAATTCCGTGCGTGAGCCAGGCATAAAGTCAAGGACGAGGCAGGGAGCTCCCTGGAAGCTGCTAAGATCACAAGCACGTTTTTTGGACATTCAAATTAATTACCTAATGTTTCTTTTCCGACAGCAACATGCTAAGTGAGGGTCAAATGCTCAAAGCTTCAGGCCTAAGAAGCAAAGGAAAAGAAACCTGGAATTTTTCTCTCCTCACATGTTGAGCAGCAGGAACTGGAGATCTCTGATGATTTTGAATAGAACAAAGGTGTTGTGAAACCTTCACAGTATCACCCTAAGAGTCATTTCTGTTATGAAGAAATGAAAACCTCGTGTGTTTTAGCTCTTTACCTTATGGCCCAACTTCTCCACCTTCATTACCAGCACTTGCCATGTATGTGTCTGCATAAGTGTGTGCATGTGCATATGTGCGTGTGTTTGAATGCATGTATGCATTTATGTATGTGTCTGTGCGAATGTTTGTGGGTGTGTGTATGTGTGTGTATGTTTGTAGGCATGTATGTGTGTTTCTGTGCCCGTGTGTATGTGTTTGTGTGTGTGTGTGTTTCTATGTCTGTGTGAATGTTTGTAGGTGTGTGTATGTGTGTATATGCTTGTAGGTGTATTTATGTGTGCATGTTTCTGTGTCTTTGCGTGTTTGTGCTTCTGTGTCTATGTGAATATGTTTCTAGGTGTGTCTATATGTGTGTATGTTTGTAAGCATGTATATGTGTGTGTGTTTCTGTGTTTGTAAGTGTGTATGAGTTTCTGTGTCTGTGTGAATATGTTTGTAGGTGTGTGTATGGTGTGTATTGTTTGTAGGCATGCATATGTGTGTGTGTTTCTGTGTCTGTGTGTATGTTTGTAGGTGTGTGCATATGTGTGTGTGCCTGTGTATATGTGTATGTGTGTGTATATGTGTTAATATATGTATGTCTGTGTATTTGCATAGGTGCATATATATCAGTGTGTGTGTTTGCATTTGTGTGAGTGTACATGTGTGTGCTTGTGTGAATCCCTGCTTATGTTTCTGGGTGGAAAAATCAAAACAAGCTATTCTTCCACTGCCTTACTGGGCATTTTGGTGTTTAAACCATTTGAACCAAAAGCATTTGAACCATTTAACCATGGTAGCAATTCACCCCATCAATCAGTGGAGTATGGCAGTTCTTTTATGATGAGATAAAAGAAAGCAAAGAAGAAAGAGAGAGAGAAAGAGACAAACAGAGAGAGAGAGAAGTCAAGGCAAACAGCAACCTTTCCTCAAGCCAGAGCATTTCCTCAGTGAGAAGACAGAAAAAAGGCAAATGCTAACCCATTAGTGCATCACTCACCTGGAATTGAGGCAGGACAAGGAAAACAGAGAAAAAGAGAAACATGCAGGATATTGAAAAGCTTTTCTAAGTTGGCTATTTCTTTCCTGTTCAGAAGTTAGCTTTTGAGAAGGCAGGAGGTGGATTCATGCTGAAAAGAATGGTTATGGAGCGCAGCAGGGTATTTCTAACTGGGATCCTACTGGGAAGGATTCTGAAGGCACTGGGGAGGTGCCGGGCTGCCTCTGCTGCCATGCGCCTCCAGGTCCCACTGTATCTATTTGAATCAGGAACTAATTTAGCCGATATATTGATTTAGGCAATGTTCCGTCTTCATTGCCCACAAGATCCTTGAGTCAAGCCACACCCAGAATCCCCTTATGGACACAAGAGACTCAGCTCAGCCCGATTTCTCAGTTTTTTTCGGTGTACATTTAGCATGTCTATCTTCTGAGTCTCTCTCTGTATCACTCTCATTAACAATGACAAATCATGATTAAGTTCCTATAACCTGTGAGGGTATAGGGGAGACACAGAGGAACGAAGCACAGAGACCCTAATGGAGAATTCAGGCCATGACATTCTGGCTGCCACCACTGTTGGGGTTTCTGAGAGGGTCCCTCCTAAATCTCACCCATCTTCTCCATTGGGTCCTAAACAAAAGGAGGCATGAGAGATGATGATTAAAGGTCAAATTATCAGCTTTATTACAGATAGAGAACAAACTGCATGTCGTGGCTGTGGGTGTGTTAGCCAAGTGGACTTCCTCATTCTGAGCTGCGGAGTCTGGTTAACCATCTCTTCTGGGTTCAGGGATTGCTGAACCAGAGGAAGCCTGCCAGGTATGGGGCAGCATATTAGATCACTATTTCTGCTGCAGGACATTAACACAAATTCAGTGGCTACAAACAACTAAATTTATCTGAAATACATCATCCGAAAGGACTTTAGTGACAGAAGTAGGCAAATGGCAAATGGTAGAGAAATGGCAAGCTCAACAATTAAAGCTGAAGTTCTGTTCTCAGTTTCAGTCTGTTTACGGCACCAGGGTACTGTATACTGCAGTGATCAGTTCTGTGTCACAATGATAGTCGTCTGCCTCGTGTTCAGAGTCTACTTGCCCAGTAAATCCACCAGAAAATATTATTAGCCTGGTGCAAAAGCAATTGCTGTTTTTGCCACAAACCTAATATATTGATCACCAAAGATGAATGGATTAAACTTAAACTCACTGCATCAAGGAGGCCTTGAGAGAATCTTAGCAATGTTTCAAAAGGGGACAGGCAAAATAGGATAGTTATATGATGTGGGTGCCTGGGCCCAATTTAGTTAAGATAGGGCTTGTGAAGTCAGAACTGGTTGAGTTTTGAATCATCTTTGACTTAACAATTTAGGACTGGTGGGCACAGCCTGGTGAGAGTATTCATTAGTAAACTATTGACTGATAAAATAACTGTTTACTCAGGTGAGAAAACTAATGTCCTAGCTAAACTAATATATAAAATTTTCTGACATATTCAATAGTCATTTATTGGTTATTCGGTCTTATTTTCTGGGACAAGAAATTTCTAAAAATAACTGGTTACATCATATTGATACAGGTAGTTTCAGTTCCTACCTAGAATAAATCCTGATTCATATTCTTACTGGCTAAGAGGCCTTAAGCAAGTCCTATAATCTTTCTAAGATTCGGTTTCTTCAGATATAAAATGGGGATTAGAAAAGTGTCTATCTTATGAGGCAATTCTGAGGATTCAATGAGATAATCTATATAAAACCCTCAGGAGAGTTTCTGCAAAAATTTAATTCAATACATAATAACAATACTGATAACACTCAAGTGTCAGGGAATGATTTGAGAATATCTTGAATGCAAAAGCAGCAGGCACCGATCAACACATTCTCACTCTTGTGAATAGGTGTCAGTCTGCATAAGAAAAATATACTGCAACATATGTTTAGAATCAGTAGAGAGAAAATATTCTTTTAGCCATCTTGAATTCGAGTAACTCTTTTCAATTATATTGCTGTCGCATACCCATGAGCCACAAGCCTTTTAAGAAGTATGACATCCAGTTTTGATTATGCAATGTATATCACATTGTATCTTTATGTTGTCGGCAAGAACTGCACATTCATGTGCCCAAAGTGATCTGTCTGTTAAGTCAGACTTGGCCAGTTGCTGATAGGTTGCCATGCAAAGCTAACATTGTCAGAATTCTAATTTTCAACAATAAGCAAAATCCACATTGTGTTATTAAATTGCCCAATAGAAAAGAAGTTGAATGCTATGCAGGGCAAGCGCAATATTAAGGAAGGATTATTTAGTCATCAGTCTCACAATGTGTGAGACTCTCTGCATACTAACGTCCATCAGCAAGACTAAACACTGAGCTCAGTGGATTTGGGTGCATAGTTTAAAGAATGCTACAGTTAACCCAGAAGGAGTGATAAAGGCATTGATGAAGATTAAGTTAGTGCCATAGAGAAGTATGTCTCTACTGGGAAGTTGGAATCTTTTGCTCCTAGATACTATGACAACAAATTCAGGTCAACAATGCGAAATAGTCAAACAGAAACTCAGGGAAGAAGAGGGGCCAAGACAAGCAGGTATGAATATTTCTGTAGATTCTGTAAGACATTGTTTTCCTGTGGTCAGGTTCCCTGTGTAATTGTTGTGGCTTTGTTTTACATTCTTCCTAACTTTCTGTAGCTACTCAAGGATGAGGATGAGATTAGTTAAATTTCCACACACACGTTGAAATATCATGCAATATGGTTTACTTTCTGCAGCATAATTATAGGTATACAAATACTGTTAACTCATTGAGTCTAGTCATAAGGTATTAGTTTGATGTTCGTTAGTGAAAAAAAAGAGAACTGTGTGTATAATTTCATTTTTTAAAAATGATGGAATTGTAAGTGTGAGGCCCTCTGTGATGAGAAGCATTGACAAAGTGGGCTTGGTCCTCACTTTGATAAAGTCAAGTTCATTATAAGTGTAAATTTGCAAGAAATCTAAACCCAACATTGATAGAAAAACAAGACCTCTAATGTCCACTTAGACCATTTCTTCCACTTACTATTTTTAATAGTGCCTTCTCCAAACAAGCTGCTTGGCCAAATTTACCCTCCCTGTACCCCTGAACACAGACAGCACCCTTTATTCTGTGTCTTCTTCTAGCTGAGAAGAATACTTTTTCCTAGGAAGAGAAAAACAAAATCACATCCCAATAGCTGCATCCTTTTCAGAAGACATGTGATTAGCTGAAAGATAAAAATACAAGGTTTTGGCCAGGAGCACTGGCTCATGCCTGTAATCTGAGCACATTGGGAGGTGAAGGCAGGCAGATCACTTGAAGTCAAGAGTTTGAGACCAGCCTGACCAACATGATGAAATCCCATCTCTACTAACAACAACAACAAAAATAGCCAGGTATGATGACCCACTTCTGTAATCCCAGCTACTTGGGATGCTGAGGCAGAAGAATTGGTTGAACCTGGGAGTGGGAGGTTGCAGTGAGCCAAGATGGCACCACTGCACTCCAGCCTAAGCAACAAGAGCATAACTCCATCTAAAAAAAAAAAAAAAAAAGATTTTATTTGACCCAGAAGAGCATTCGTTCCTGATTTTTGTTTTGTTCTTCCCAGAAAAGAAAGTATTCTAAGACATTCTGGTCAGGGTTATTGGCTTTTGAAACTACACTTGTCTGTTTCTTGACTAATTCTTTTTCTCAGACAAGTAGAATCCCACCACACACCTATTTAATTAACACTGACTCTACTACATGCATGGCTAGCTAGAGAGAGACACAGAGAGAGAATAACATCATAACATTACTGAAGTCCAGGATTCTGTTTATATTCTTCTCCACTTGAATTTGTCCCCGTGGGAGAGTAAGGCATGAGATGGGAGAAGTCAACAGGTGCAACTCCATTGCTCTCAGTTTCCCAGGATAATCTTGGTGGGAGCAACTGTCTACACTACCCATAGTTCCAACGTTTGAGGATACACAGCTCCCACCTTAGAAACGGCATGATTTCTAGAAACATCAACGACATCAACTGACATCTGCTTCCATCCCTGCTCAGCTGGTACTGAACAATTTTGAATTTGGTTCTTTGGTGAACATTTTTTTATTTTTAATTTTTTATTTCCATAGGTTTTTGGTGAACAGGTGGCATTTGGCTACATGAGTAAGTTCTTATTGGTGATCTGTGAGATTTTGGTGTACCCAGCAAAATCCTTATTATTGAATAATAATAACCCTTATTATTGAAAATGTTCTCATATTTTACAAGATAAGTCTTTTCTTATCCTTGCTCAGACATAACCCACAGTGGCTATTTCGAGCTAATATTTTCTGTTTTTTTTAAATCCCTTCCCCCGCAGCCTCTGTAAAGCAACACATTTTTTGGCAAGAACCCTTGAGTCAGAAAAAGATTTTCTTCTCACTTATTGTTGAAGATGTTCTCATATTTTATTAGATAAGTCTTTTCTTATCCTAGTAAAAATGTCTGTGGGAGGGAGAAGGCTTGTCTAAGCACTATACCTTCACTGAAGGGTCTTTTTTTTTTTTTCTGTAAGTATCAGACAAAACGCTCAGCATAATACAGCTTTGTGATTGACATTTGATTGCCTGCCTGCCCAAGTAAGTGGAACTTTGATTTGTGGCATTTGTGTTGAATCTCAAAAGCTGAGCCCATGGTATCAGAACTTTAAAGTCCTTATAGTTTAATTTCAGAGTCTCTTAATGGTTGGGGCAGCATGTAGGGACCAGAGTCCCAGAGTAGAATCAGAACTCTGGATAAGGTAAACACAAGGGTCATGACCAACACTGCTGATTTTTCTCCTGTTCCTCAACTGTTCCTTCCTTGCAGAACCACACCTGGTTTCACTCGGGGCATCCATGTGCCCAGCCCAGGGTTCTGGCTGGTCATGGGTAATCACAACTCCCACATTTACCAGCTTGCCTTGCAGTTCCTGATCCATGTGACTCCACAGAGTATAGGAGGTTTCCAGGAATGATTGCCAGTCTAGATCAAATAAAAACATTTCTTCTTTCCCCTTTTTGATGAATTGCATGAATTCTCATAAGAATACAAATATCAGGATGTGATTCTTAGCACTCCTGTAGCATCTTGTGGAAATGACATTATAATCATGAATCTGAAACCCAGCCTGCAGTAGATGACATGAAGAGATGGCAGAGAGAGATGGTACAAACAAGATATCCTTTCATTTTCATAAGCCATGGAAATGATGCATGCTTGGTACTGAAAACACTGGGAAAAACCAAGAAGGAGGGAACGATAAGCCATCCCATGAAATCCCATGTTAAGCTTTAAGAAAGAAAGTCACTCTTGGTAATTTAAATTTTACCTCTGAGTAATTCTCTACTTCAGCACAGATAAAGGAAAAAAGGGAAAAAAAGAACATACATAATCTTTAATTTTTCTCCTCTATTGTCTTCTAATTACCAAGTTAAAAGAAAAAACATAGGCAAAAAAACAAAAACAAACAAAAAACCCCAAAGCCATCCATCTGAGCTCCGGAGTTTAATTTCTGCATTTGGCTGGCCTTCCTGCTGGGTGCTATTGTCCCGGAAGTTAGAGATAAGAAGTGGGCCCAGTAACAGTTCACAGTATAGTAAGCAGCACCTCTCATTGTTCTCCTTTCTCAGGATCACTGATAAGGATGACTCCTATGCACTTACACAAAGTGCTTTATTTGATATCTTTAGAGTCGAGCAGCATCTCTATGGAGGATTGGTGGGCTGAGGGAAGAGCCCGTTAAGGCCATGATAATCCAACCACAATGACAAGCAAACCTTCAGAAGGACATAAACCCTGTGTGACTTAAGAGTTGTCTCTGTTCAATGGGGGTGGGGAGTTGGGGAGAGATAGCATGGGGAGAAATGCCAGATATAGGTGAAGGGGAGGAAGGCAGCAAATCACACTGACACGTGTGCACCTATGCAACAAACTTGCATGTTTTTCACATGTACCCCAAAGCCTAAAATGCAATAAAACAAAAGAACCTCCCCCCCGAAAAAAAGAGTTGTCTCTGAATAGTAATGAAGGCAGGTGCAGCAGACTTTTCAGGGCCCTCCCTGGCCACACAAAGAAAGCAGTCGCTGGTGAAGGAGCATTTCCAGTCAGTGCCGCTGATAATTAAGTGGTCTTGTCTGAAGGCTTCGATGTTACTGAGGCAGTGGGAAGATGCAACTGAAAAAAATAAATAAAAAGGAGAATAAAAGTGTATTAAGAATCTCCTTTAAAACGACTTTGAGGTCAACGAACTTAAAAGCAGGCTAATAAGAGCGGAACTCAACTGTTTCTTGAAGACACCATTATAATGACTGAGCTTCACAGAATCTTAACCTATTATTTTGTGCATTTTTATAAGTTACGGATGAACATTGTTGAATGTTTGGGTTATTTAATTCTGAGCCCCGTAAGGATGGAGATGGCTTCTTTAACTGAACCACCAGGGCATGAAGGCAGTTAGAATAGAAAGAGGCACATTTTGGTCAGAACACATTTTTGTTCATAGTGGTAATCGCTTGGACATCAGATTAAATTGGAGAAGGGGCAGGCAAAGTTAATAGGAACACATCACCCACTTAAAACAAGTGGATATTGGGAGGTCTGCAATTAGCTCATGACTTTATTCTAAGCAAAACAGCTTTTATCGGGATCCTTGTTCTTGTGAACCCTAATTATTGGGTAACAGTCAATATTATACTCTAGTTAATTGCAGAAAAGTTGCTTGAATCTAGGCACCTGTCACGGTGGATTGTGCTTACTTTGTCTTGTTGAATTTGGGCAAAGTATGAGACAGGGGAGCCCAGGTCATCATGAAGTTGTGCAGAGCAGGGGCTAAAAATTTAGACTTGGGAACTGTATTTTTTAGGGTTCTCTAGAAGGAGAGAATTAAGAGGATAGATGTATATAGGGAAGGAAGCTTCTTAAGAAGAATCGACTCACACTCTCACAACATAAAGTCCCACAATAGGCCATCGGCAAGTTAAGGAGCAACGAAGCCAGTGGTGGATCAGTCAGTCCCAGTTCCAAAATCTCAAAAGTAGGGAAGCCAGTCAGGCACAGTGGCTCACGCCTGTAATCCCAGCACTTTGGGAGGCCGAGGCGGGAAGATCATCTGAGGTCAGGAGTTTGAGACCAGCCTGGCCAACATGGTGAAACCCTGTCTCTACTAAAAATACAAAAGTTAGCTAGGCATGGCGGTGGGCACCTGTAATCTCAGCTACTAGGGAGGCTGAGACAGGAGAATCACTTGAACCCAGGAGGCAGAGGTTGCAGTGAGGTTGAAATTGTGCCACTGCACTCCAGCCTGAGCAACAAAGAGTGAAACTCCATCTAAAAAAAAAAAAAAGTAGGGAAGCCAATAACGCAGCCCTCAGTCTGTGGGCAAAGGCCCAAAATCCCCTGGCAAACCACTGGTGTAAGTTCAAGGGTCAAAAAGCCGAAGAACTTGGAGTCCGATGGGTAAGGCCAGTTGCCTCGCTGGGAGCCGAATGGACACGCCCTTCTCTCTCTGCGCCTGAAAACTACATCACCGTTCTGAGCGCATTACTCAGCATTTGCCCTCTCCACGCGGGCTCCCCCTTACCCATTTCTGCATTCCAATCTCAGCCCTGCACCCGCCGAAATTTTGAAAAAGCCCGCTAAAGACTTACCCTATGGCAGCTTGCCCCGTACGTCCTCGACCAGCCCCTCGTCCATGCCCAGTCCTTTCATATCCAATAAAACTGCCTCCTCTTTGTTTCCCCGCAGCCGATCAGCTACCTCCACTCCCTATAAAACCCCACGTCCCAAGAAGGGAGGTGCGACTTCTCCGGCCCCTCCTGTCAGACCGTAGAACCTCGCCCAGGAGCTGATTACATTTCTTTATTCCAATAACTGGCCTCAGTTGCCTCATTCGAACCTCAGTTGCTTCATTCAAACCTTACACGATGTTTAAGGGCAGGAAGCATCCAGCATAGGAGAAAGATGGAGGCCAGAAGACTCAGCAAGCCTGCTCTTCCACCTTCTCCTGCCCGCTTTATTCTAACTGCTGTCAGCTGATTGGATGGTGTCCACCCAGATTGAGGGTGGGTCTGCCTCTCCCAGTCCAGTGACTCAAATGTTCATCTCCTTTGGCAGCAGCCCCACAGACACACCGGGAACAGTACTTTGCATCTTTCAATCCAATCAAGGTGATACTCAATATTAACCATCACAGGAACCAACCTGCCTGTGTTCAGCTTCTGGCTTTGCGACTCCCTGGCTGTGCAAATGTCAATGTATAACTTTGCCTTGTTGTGCTTTGGTTTCATCTTATGCAGAGCAGGGGCGATAATGACATTTACCTCAAAGCGCAGTTGCAGACTTGGCCAGTGAACTCTCTCTGCTACGGCTCACCCCACGACCCAGAACGTGTGCTGAGTCCCAGCTCCTGAATCCCAGGCCCCTTTTCCATAACCAGAAAGACTTTTAAGTGCTTCTGTTTCCATTCCCCATAAACTCCTGGAAAAAGAATGGAAACTGGAATCTACGATTTATAGGGGAGAGAAAAGAAAAGAAATTGGTTAATATCCCAAAACATTATTTTAGTTATGTATGTGAAAACAGTCTGAGGGCATTTCACTGTTCTGTGGATACATTATCACCCTCAAAACCTGGCTGAATGTGACAGTGACTCATGTGATCTGCTGATATTCATATGTAAACAAAAGAGAGAGAAAATAATGGATTTTCTCAATGATTTGGGGATATGCAGAGGGGATATTCAGCTATTATGGGAACACTTTTGGTGCCGTTTTGATTTCCTCTCAAATATGCCATGGAGAGAACAGACCTTTGAATTGTAAACTACAGACAAAATCTTAAGCCTCATAGCCAACTGAATGGACTCTGTCTTGGTTAAGGGGACTCCAGAGAATCTTTAAAAAACTGAGCTCCCAGTCATGATAGAGCAGGAGATCAGACACGCCTGGTCACATGCCCTTGCTTTTGCAAACTAGACACAACAACAGACCAGTATTACTGTTAAAATAGAGGTCAGAAGACTGGCAGAACGGACTCTTTGCAGCAATAAGATACCAGATTGTTAATAAGACCTAAGGCCATGTCAGGCTAGGCATGAGTCTACATAAAGAGGAAACTATATTCTAAGTGCCACAAGAATTTTCTTTTCTTTAGCAGCTAAACAAGTGCTGGCTTCGAGATGAGCAATATTAAAACAACTTGCAGCTCATCTATGGCCAGACATTGACTAACTGACCCTCCTATTCCATCGGCCTTAACTACAGTTTTCACCGAACAGGAGAATGATTTCAGTAACTCTCTCCTGATAAGAAGACATTGACTGTGGACTGGTTCTGGCTGGTTTACAGAAGCTGCACACTGAGGGCTTTCATGTTCATGTTCTAGCTTCGTCTTGACACATAAAGTTTAATTCTAATACATTTAAATGTTAAGCCTCCATTCCAAAGTGAACGTGGCTTGTGTGTAACATGCACGTTTGTTCAACATGCATGCATGCATCGGGCTCACCTTCACAAATATCCACAGTTCTTCCTTAACCTGCTGCATATGCATCCTTGGTCAACGCATTCAGCTTCAACTTCTGTTCAACCACTCTTCCTTCAAGGTGCTTGCTTTCAGTTTTTGGCCAGAGGTTGTGCTTCCCACCTGCAGGCTGTAATCCCCCTTGTAAGACATAAAGCTCTCCTTTCTAAATGTATACATCGTGTGATTTTTAAATTAGCAGGATGTACAAGAAATAATTTTCCCAAAGAGCTTATTTTTCTCCCAAGAAATGACAGATTATTTTTTCCCCTCAGTGCAAAGCAGATTTTAAAAGATGTGAGCATTTCTTCAGCAATGTCATGGAAAAGAGTCTGAAATTTCTGTGCAGTGATTGTCTCTGGACATATCGAGGGAGGGGAGGGGAGGAGAGGAATTGTCCTCGGCTCACAATAAAGAGTCAGGGCGCTAGGGACCAGGTCTCCCCAGTTATTTAGCAGAAACTGGGTATTTTCTCCTGACATAATTCTGACTGTCCAATCCTATATTTTTTACTGATTTTCATCTTCTCTGTTAATACTGATTGTTGACTCTTTAAGATTTAAATCAAGTCAACTGAAAGAGTTCAGAAAGGATCCCGAAGAGTCAGGGAGGAAAAGGCAGGAGGAAAACTCATCCTTACTTTTATAGATAGAAACTCCTAAGTAATTACAGATTATTTTCTGGAAGGTCATGGAAAATTGCTTGTACAAAATCACTTTTATTGGATTACTGTGTAAGTATACACCATGCCTTCAGGCTGGTTGTAGGGACATTGAACTGAGCACGAATGAAATTGGTCATCACAGGGTAAAATCTGCTCAGCCACACCGGAATGCCTATTTTCTCTATTGGCAACATTTGTAAGTAATGACTACAGAATTTTGTTTTTATTAACCAAGGCATCTATTTAGAGATAGTATGGTCAATGCTTTCAATGGTTATTTACTTCTTAGAATTGGTGGTATGAAAATTTAATAAACAACATGCGAGCCACAAAATTTCCAATCAGTAAGTAAACTAGAACACTGCTCAGTGACTAGAAATCAGACTTGGGTTCCATGACTTCCATTTTTTATCTTTATGTTAAGATAAAGTTAAATGCTATAACAAAGAAAACCCAAAGTGTGTTAACAGTTTAAACGGAACAAAAGTTCATTTCCCACTCATAATTTCCAAAGGAAATGCCCCAGTATAATGGTTAATATAAAGTGTCAACTTGATTGGATTGAAGGATGTACAGTTCATCCTTTCTGGGTGCGTCTGTGAGGGTGTTACCAGAGGAGATTAACATTTGAGTCAGTGGTCGGGGAGAGGCAGACCCACCCTCAATCTGGGTGGGCACCATTCAACTGACTGCCAGCATGGCTAGAAAAAGCAGGTGTCAGAAGGTGGAAGGAGCTGACTTGCTGAGTCTTCCTACCTTCATCTCTCTCCCGTGCTGGACGCTTCCTGCCCTCGAACATCAGACTCCAGGTCCTTCAGTTTTTGAACTCTTGGACTTACATCGGTGACTTGCCAGGGGCCCCCAGTCCTTCAGCCACAGACGGAAGGCTGTGCTGTTGACTTTCCTATTTTTATTTATTTATTTTAAATTTGTATTTATTTGTTTATTTTTTTGAGATGGAGTCTTCCTCTGTTGCCCAGGCTGGAGTGCAGTGGTGCAATCTCAGCTCATTGCAACCTCTGCCCCCAGGGTTCACGTAATTCTCCTGCCTCAGCCCCCTGAGTATCTGGGATTATAGGCGTCCACCACCATACACAGCTAATTTTTGTATTTTTAGCAGAGACGGGTTTCACCATGTTGGCCAGGCTGGTCTCAAACTCCTGATCTCAGGTGATCTGTCCGCCTAGGCCTGCCAAAGTGCTGGGAATACAAGTGTGAGCCGCTGCTCCTGGCCGGCTTCCCTATTTTACAGTTTCCAGCTGAATCACTGCTGATTTCCTCAGCTTGCAGACAGCCTGTTGTGGGACTTCACTTTATGATTGTGTGAGTCAATACTCCTCAATAAACTCCCTTTCATGTATACATAGATTCTATTAGTTATGTCCCTGTAGAGAGCCCTGACGAATACACCCAATCAGTGACCGGCTCTCCTCTAGGGGATGTTTGGGGACCAGGCTCCCCCATCTTTGGCTCCTTCTTCTCTAACATGTGGCTTCTGAGGTTGCAGTGCTGCTGGGCACCGAGCTGGTGGAGGAGGACAGAATGCGGAGGATCACATATTAGAGCTTCCCCAGGCCAGGTTAGGAAGGTGGTGCTTCTGTGTCTGCTCCCCTGCCACTGGCTGGGAACCAGTCCCATGGCCACAGCAAACTCCAAAGAGGCTGGAAATAAAACAAAACAGGAAGGAGAGCAAGTGGGTTTGTTGGACAAGGATCCAGTCTCTGCTTCCATCTTTAAGATTCCATGCAGAAGGACTTCCAGCGTAATTAAGGAAGGGGTTTTAAATTGAAGAAGCAAAAGAATAAATAAACCTCCCATCAGCCATTCCTATGTCTCCGTGTGTAATGTGGTTTAAAACCAGAGTGGAAGGGCTTTATTTAACCATAAAGTAATACGCCCTTGTAACAAAAGATATAAATGCCACAATAGATGTCCTCATGTAGTATTACTCCAGCCTGGGCAGGACAGTGAAATTCTGCCTCAAATGAATAAATAAATAAAATAAAATACATAAAAATAGGGTGTTGAGACACGCTAAGTTTACCCTGCCCCTCTGGCTCCTTTGTGGAGAATACTTTTCAGTTTGCAATTAGTGGTAGGCAGGTAACAGCTGCCCACTTGGTATATTTTCCAGTTATGAGTAAATACAGAACACCTATCTGTTAATAATAATCACTTGTTTAAGAGAGAATAAATACATGGACCAGAATCTGCTCAGGGCCTTCAGCCTGGAATGCTGTCAGCCCCTGAGTCTCTCAGCTCTATAGGCTGCTGGCCCCCCAGATAGACCCTCTTTGCTGTTCTATCTGGGTGTCTGCCTCTCATTACATTCAGTGCCACCTGGGTGGGGGTCTCCCGACCCAGCTGGTACTCGGCAATCGGGAAGCCGACAGTGCAGTCTTCAGTCTGTGGCCAGAGGACTGAGGCCCCCTGGCAAGTCACCAGTGTAAGTCCAAGAGTCCAAAAGCTGAAGAACCTGGAGTCTGAGGTTCGAAGGCAGGAAGCGTCCAGCACAGGAGAGAGATGAAGGCTGGAAGACTCAGCAAGTCAGCTCCTTCCACCCTCTGCCACCTGCTTTTTCTAGCCAAGCTGGCAGTCAACTGGATGGTGCCCACCCAGATTGAGGGTGGGTCTGCCTCTCCCCGTCCACTGACTCAAATGTTAATCTCCTCTGGCAACATCCTCACAGACACACCCAGAAAGGGTGAACTTTGCATCCTTCAATCCAGTCAGGTTAACACTTAATGTAAGTGTAAAAAATAACCACTCTTTTATCCCAAGAAGAGAAAAAAATATATACACGTGAAAGAAATAACTTAATACGTAAAATATATCTCTGATAAATCCCTGCTCCTCTTTTTCTCTGTGCCATGATCACAGAGACCAGCAGTTGTTGGGTCAAGGACAGTCTCCACATCATCTCACTCCATTTCTTTGACCACAGAAACAAGGATCTGTGGGAACAGCCTTCATCACAGTTGGAAGCACATTAGTGTTGAATCACAAAGAGTCCATTTTTATTTGCATGGCTAGATAATAATATACTACACAACTGCACAGTAATAAATGCTTAGAATTTGGTAAATGCTGTGCCAGGAACTTCTGGAAAAACACGTTAGTCTAAGCAATTCAATAATATACATTTTCTTATTTTCTCCACTTTTATATACACATATGTATTTGAAACTCAGCACTTATCCATCCATCTGTTTGTTAGACAGTGGGTATCTGCTACATGACCAAGCACCAGAAGATGCTGAAGGTGTATTGCTAAGTTACTTATACAGAGTTCTTGTCCTCATGGAGTTTTCAGTATCATGGAGGAGACAGGAATTCATGGCATAATCATATAAACAAATATGCCATTGAACCTCAGCATCACTGAGTATTAGAGAAATGCACGTCAAAACCACAATGAGATACCACCTCACATCAGTCAGAATGGCTACTATTCAAAGTCAAAAAATAACAGACACTGGAGAGGTTGTGAAGAATAGGGAACACTTTTACACTGTTGGTGAAAGTGTAAATTAGTTCAACCACTGTGGAAGACAGTGTGGCGATTCGTCAAAGACCTAAAGACAGAAATATTATTCAACCCAGCAATCCCATTACTGGGTATATATTCAAAGGAATATAAATCATTCTATTATAAAGACACATGCATGCATATGTTCATTGCAGCACTATTCACAATAGCAAAGACATGGTATCGACCTAAATGCTCATCAATTATAGACTGATTACAGACAATGTGGTACATACGCACTGTGGAATCCTATGCAGCCATTAAAATGAATGCGATCATGTCTTTTGCAGGCACATGGATGGAGCTGGAGGCTATTATCCTTAGCAAGCTAACACAGAAACAGAAAACCAAACACTGCGTGTTCTCACTTATAAGTGGGAGCTAAATGAATAGAACACATGGACACATACAGGGAAACCACACACACTGGAGCCTATCACAGGGTGGAAGATGGGAGGAGGGGGGATCAGAAAAAGTAACTAATGGGTACTAGGCTTAACACCTGGGCGATAAAATAATCTGTAGAACAAGCCCCCATGACAAAAGTTTACCTATGTAACAAACCTGGACATGTACCCCCCAAACTTAAATGTTTTTTATTTTTTTGGGATGGTGACTCACTCTGTCACCCAAGCTGGAGTGCACTGGCGTGGTCTCATCTCACTGCAACCTCCACTTCCCAGATTCAAGCGATTATCCTGCCTGAGCCTCCTGAGTAGCTGGGATTACGGTCACACACCACCATGCTCAGCTAATTTTTGTGTTTTTATTAGAGATGGAGTGTCACCATGTTGGCCAGGCTGGTCTCGAACTCCTGACTTTAAGTGATCTGCTCATCTCAGCCTCCCAAAGTGCTGGGATTACAGGAGTAAGCCACCACACCCAGCCAATAAAAGTATTTTTAAAAAATAAAAAAAAGCTACAGTGTAGAGAAAGTCTAAGAGGTTGAAATCTGATTGAGTCTGAGATGACAACAAATGCAACTTACTGAAAGAAAAGTATATTTGATCTAAGATCTCACGGATAAATGAGAGTCAATGAAGCAAAAGAACAGCATTCCAGGCAGAGGGAACGGCATGTGTGTAGGCTCTGAGACTGTAGAATACTGAAAAGGAAACAGCCCAGCAGGAATTGTCATCACCATCACTTTATAAATGGGAAAACTAAGACCCAGAGACACTCAGCCGCGTGTCTAAGATCACATGGCTTGTAACTGATAGAGCCAGAGTTTGAATTTGGATGTTTTGACTTCAAACCTTTTATTTTTCTACTCCTATATTGTTATGGCAACAGTTGTCATGTTTTGGTTTTAGGTAGTTTAACATTTAAAATCATATTTGTCTGCAAAAAATAGAAACACAACCAAAATGGTTCAAGTAAATATTTGGTTTAGCTTACTCGTGTTACGCATGTGATAAGACGAAGCTTCTTCCAGAGTTTGCTTCACGATCTATTTTAGCTCATGGACCCTGGGTTGCAAATAGCTGCTGTACCTATAGGCATTAAGGTCTTATTTCAATGGAGACAAAGAAAGACAGAAATAAAGAAGGAGAAAGAAGAGAAGAAAAAAAAATTTGTGGAAACTGAATCTGTTACCCTTTATTCTCAGAGAGACTGGAATGTTTCCAGAGATGGATGTAATCAGTTTCTACTTACAGTAGCTGCATTCTACAGTCTCTGCTGACTGCAGGGAGATGGAGAAATTGCACAGTATTGTTGCCACCTTGCAAAACGTCAGCACTTTGGAGTAAAGAAGAATGTAGAATGATGTTTCATGGGTGATAAGGGTGTCTTCCAGGAAGGAGCAAGTTGTAACTGGGCGCAGCAGGGATCTCCCTTGGGGGTGCTTCTAAGCCACTTATACCAGGTTCCACTCTCCTAGGAGGCAGTTATGAAGGAGTTTGCAGGATAACACCAGTGACTTGCTGCCTTTGCTGTGGAAAAGCAGCTCAGAGGAACTTCTAGGTCATCACCTTCGGGACCTGCCAACATGTTTAGTGGATACTATCTCGGTTGGGTGACCCTCCTATCCTTTGCCTCTTTTTTCTGGCATTACTCTGTATTGTATGGGGTGGCGCCTAATTCCAGACTGAATTTCCCAGGTACTCCAGAGATCATCAGGGAGGAGACAGGAAAATCCAGGACCTTCATCTTCCACCCTCTCTGCCTGATGAGACATCTTTGTCAAAATGCTCCCAGCATCTCCTACCTGGCTCCAACCCTCCGAAAGAGGTTCGCTTTCATTCCAACTTCTGAAGGCCAGCCCTGCTCCTGGCTCTAATGAAACTGCATCTTCCCTCTGTTTCTCCAGCTGAGAGGTGCCAATGGTTTCCTCTGGTTGCTGACAGAGTTGATTGGATCCTCCTTCACAAGTTTCCAAGGCTGAATACACTTTTCAAAATCCATCAAAGAGAACGTCTTTCTTTAACCCTCATTGGAGAGATGTTTCAACCATAAACTGCCCGCAGGAGTAATGTGATACTGCTTGATTCCACGACCATTTGTGTGATTTGGGAGCATGGTTTTGCTTGATGTGTACATTCTTAACATGATGAATAGAATTGCAGAGGTGACAGAATAGAGAGAAATTGTATAGCTACTTGAAAGCCTGTCTATGCATTTATTTCCGCAGACAGACCAGCTTCATGCTTTCTCACGGATGCATCTATTACAAATGCGAGGCAGGATGAAGGATATAGGGAGTAGAAAAATGAGAGCAGTGAAGTGTTGATTCAAAAAGACAAAAAATATAAAATAAAAGGATTCTGCATTCTATAAATCCACGTGAGGCTTCTAGGGAAAAGCCACTGGGGGAATTTTCTCAGTATGAACTGCCAGAAATTCTGTTTAAGCTTGCCTCTCAAGAGAATATTTTGCTTAAAAGGCAGAAAATACATTTCTAATCAAAGGGAAACCTTATATTCATGTCTGCTTTTAAATGAAAGCCTCAAAATAGAAATTGTTTGCCTGTACTGTAGGTCTGAATGACGCTTCAGCTGGGGTATGCTGACAAGTGTTTAATAATTGACTCTCTGGTTAGAAAAACCTCTGGTTTACAGTTGGCCATTTTCTTTGGTGTAAATACTTTCGTGCTGGCCAATTTCAGACAACTGCTATGACAGTGCTGAGCACGGAGTTGGGAAGAGGCACACAGGAGCCCTGCATTGTACAGGATCACCACCCTTCATACACAATAGACACACAAATAGAAACAACTTCCATATCGCAGACATTAAGAGAAGTTAGTAAAACAATTAGGAAGCAAAAAGTCTTGAATTTCTACTTAAAAAAATAAGTAATAAAAATTTGTTACTTCTGGTTTTAATGCACTTTATTTAGTTGCAAGTTTATACTGCTGTCAAGAACCGATTACTTCCTAAAAAGTCAATTACTAAAAGATATTAAAGGGAAGGGACTTTCAGCTTTCATGCTTAGTTAGTTCAAACTGGTAGTAGTGATATTAATCTTCTTAATCACTACAAACTGTAGTGATATTAATCTTCTTAATCACTACAAACTGTAGTGATATTAATCTTACCTTCTGTATTAGTTCTTTCTCACAATGCTGTAAAGAACTACCTGAGACTGCATAATTTATAAAGAAAGGAGGTTTAATTGACTCACAGTTCTGCATGGCTGGGGAGGCCTCAGAAAAAATGCAATCATGATGGAAGGTGAAGGGGAAGAAAGGCACATCTTACATACATCAGGAAAGAGAGAGAAAGAGAGAGGAGACAGAGAGACAGAGAGCAAGAGAAATACCAGACACTTTTCAAACAATGAGAAGAGCATGGGGGAAACCACCCCAACGATCCAATCACCTCCCACTAGGGCTCTCTGTTGATACATGGGGATTATGAGGATTACAATTTGAGATGAGATTTGGGTGGGGACGCAAAGCCTATATCACCTTCTTTATTTTTTTAATTGAATTTTGCTTTTAATTGTATAGCTGTGTTTGGTTCCATATCTGCGTGGCATGTTCTCATATCTTCCTGGGAACTCAAATAATTGACTCTCCCTCTTCCCTCTGTGGGTTTGCTGCTTGGTGTCATTTCTCATCAGCTTGGAAAACCTCTAGAAAGTTCCAGGCTCCCTGCTATGTCTGAAAACAGACCCGGATGGAAGTAATACAGCATGAAATATTTTACAAAAAGTTTTTCTTATACAATGACTAGGAGATGGCAAGAGCTATTCTTCCTCTTTAAATATACTAAGTGTGGTAGAGAGTAGAAAACACTCCAATCTGGTAATGGAGTAAAGGTCGAGTTATGACTTGGGTGCCTATCATATTAAATTTGCGTAGCCTCATAAGATTCTCTCTCCCAATTATGGTCCTTTCTGGCATCTCAGTTAAATGTGGTCCACGGTGAAGAGAGGGTTTCTTGGCAACAATATTGTGCTTTTATTTCCAAAATAACTATTGATTTGAAGACTATAGACCACATCTTCCTCAATTTTTCAACCAAATGAACTCAATGGTTTCTTAATTCTAGTTTTACACTATGACTGGAGACCAAAGGCTGTGTCTTTCCTTTGAATATCTCCATTGTAAAAGGAGCAGAACTCCAATTTCATGGTCTGCAAAACCTTTAGAGGGAGAATTGTAAACAGGGAGTGACACCATGATCTCCCTTGAGAAATCTGAAGCAGAATATTCAAATTGGTTTCACACATTATATCTTCATATTTCACTCAATTCTTGCTATTGCAGGTCGAAGAGTAGAAATATTAAGGACATCGTGGAAAACACTGCAATCCTTTTTTCAATTGAGGTCTTACTTTAGGCAAAATTTTCAAGATGCTTCTAGTACCTGATTTTGCCTTTATAATATTCTAGCTTTATCTCTCCTCAGCATTTTGTGAAATAAGAATTGATGTGTCAACTCTGAACCATACTTATAACTGATGCCGTAGAAACAGATAAACAAAATTAAATAGAATCCTTTCCCTCAAGGAACCCATAATGATGCAACTTCTCTGATAGAAGATTACCTCTGAAGCAGAGGTCACAAAATGGGAGCCTGTGGGGCCAATCAAGACTGCCTGCCTGCTCTTGTAAATACCTGCTCTTTGCAAACGTTTCACTGGGGCACAGCCATGTTCCATATGTATTGCCTATGTCCACTCTGCACTGCAAAGGCAGAATTACGTCATTGCAACAGAGATACATTGCTCCTGAAGCCAGAAATATTTGCTGGTCCTTCATTTTTTTTCTAACATTTCTTTTAGGTTCAGAGGTACATGTGAAGGTTTTTTACATAGGCAAACTTGTGTCATGGGGGTGTTATGCAGATTATTTCACCACCCAAGTATTAAGCAGAGTCCCCAATGGTTACCTTTTCTGCCTCTCTCCCTCCTCCCAACCTCCACCCTCAAGTAGACCCCAGTGTCCATTGTTTCCTTCTTTGTGTTCATAAGTTCTTATCACTTAGCTCCCACTTATTAGTGAGAACATGCAGTATTTGGTTTTCTGTTCCTGTGTTAGTTTGCTAAGGATAATAGCCTCCTGCTCCATCCATATTCCTGCAAAAAAAACATGAGTTCATTCTTTGTTATGGCTGCATAATACTCCATGGTGTATATGTATCACATTTTCTTTATCCAATCTGTCATTGATGGGCATTTAGGTTGATTCCATGTCTTTGCTATTGTGAATAATGCTGTAATGAGCATATATGTTCATGTGTCTTTATAATAGAATGATTTCTATTCCTCTGGGTATATATCCAGTAATGGGATTGCTAGATCAAATGGTAGTTCTGCTTTTGGTTCTTTGAGGGATCACCATACTGCTTTTCACAATCTACCTGGTTTTTTAAAGAATATTTGTGAGCTCCTACTCTAAAGCACAGACTCTTAAACTTCAGTATATATCAGAATCCCATGGAGGGCTTGGTGAAAGTGCCATGGAATCCACCAATTAGCTTCCAGGTGATTCTGATATACACTTAAGCACACCTGTTTTTGTAAGACTGAAAGCTAAGAATGGTCTCCTCCATATATATTTTTCTCTATATTCTAAAGAGTGAAAAATATCAAAACAAGAATAATATTGTAAGACACAAAAAATACATGAAATTCAAATCTCAGTGTCCTTGAATAAAGTTTTATTGAAACACAGCCACACTCATTTGTTTACTATTATCTACGGATGCTTTCACACCACGACAGAACTGAGTAGTAGCATCAGAGACAGTATAGCTTGCAAAGCTGCACATTTTTATTATCTTATTATAAAAAAAATTTGCCAACCTCTGGCATGGAGGAAGGGTATGAATTGTCAGAAATACATTAGGAAAGAGAGAAAAGAGGAATAATTACTAAGAAGAAGAACACAAAAAAAGGAAAACCATAAAGATCACTAAATTGTAATTTCAATAACATTAGCCATATTTAGTAGCCATAGTAGCCAAACGGTACTGCTACCATTTTGAAAATATATGACATGTATTATTTTATTATTCCGAGGGCAAAAAAAGAAAGTTGTGAGGGACTAAGATAAGTAAGTGTATACCAGAATCACCTGGAGGCTAATTGGTGGATTCCAGGGCAGTTTTGATTCTGGAGATCTGGGTGGAGCCCAACAATTCACATTTCTAGTATGCCCCAGGTAATGGCTATGCTGTTAAGCAGAAAACTACATTGAAAAATGCTAATGTAAAATTTTAACACATTTCTGGATATTATAAGTCAACCTAACTGGCAAATGTGTGAAGCATACAGCTTGTTTTTTTCTGTACCACTCCATTGTCTCAATCAGAAAAGTTTCCCTGTAGCCTAAATAAATTTAGTTTGTTTACATGCTCAAAACTGTGCAGGGTAAAGGAGAGAGGAAAACTAGGCTGGATACTTGATATGGTTTGGCTGTGTCTCCACCAAAACCTCATCTTGAATTGTAGGTCCCACAATTCCCATGTGTTGTGGGAGGGATCTGGTGGGAGGTAATTGAATCACGGGGTGGGGCTTTCTCATGCTGTTCTTGTGATAGTGAATAAGTCTCAGGAGATCTGATGGTTTTATAAGGGGTTTCCCTGCCAAAGCTCTCTCTTTGCCTACGGCCATCCACGTAGGACATGACTTGCTCCTCCTTGCCTTCCACCGTAATGGTGAGGCCTCTCCAGCCATGCAGCCATGTGGAACTGTGAGTCTATTAAACCTATTTCCTGTATAAATTACCCAGTCTTTGGTATGTCTTTATTAGCAGCATGAAAATGGACTAATACAGTAAACTGATACTGGTGGAGTCGGGTGCTGCTGTAAAGATAACTGAATATGTGGAAGCAACTTTGGAAATGGGTAACAGGCAGGAGTTAGAAGCGTTTGGAGGGCTCAGAAGAAGATAGGAAAATAAAGGCCAGGCCGAGGTTGTCTCAGATGGAAATGAAGAACTTGTTGGGAACTGGAGTAAAAGTGATTCTTGTTTATGTTTTAGCAAAGAGACCAGCAGCATTTTGCCTCTGACCTAGAGATTTGTGAAACTTTAGACTTGAGACAGATGATTTAGGGTGGGTATCTGGCAGAAGAAATTTCAAAGCAGCAAAGCATTCAAAATGTGACTTGGGTCATTTTGTTGACCAAGGCATTTAGTTTTATAAGGGAGGCAGAGCATAAAAGTTTGAAAAATTTGCAGCCTGATGCTGTTTAAAAAAATTCAAACCCAGTTTCTGAAGATACATTCAAGCCAGCTTCAGAAATTTGCATAAGTAACGAGGAGCCAACTGTTAATCCCCAAGACAATGGGGAAAATGTCTTCAGGGGATGTCAGGTGTCTTCAAGGCAGCCCCTCCCATCACAGGCCTGGAGGCCTACGAGCTAAAAATGGTTTCACGGGCCAGGTCCAGGGTCCCCATGCTGTGTGCAGCCTAGGGACTTGGTGCTTGGTGTCCCAACCACTCCAGCCATGGCTGAAAGGGGCCAATGTAAAGCTAAGACCATGGCTTCAGATGATGCAAGACCCAAGCTTTGGTAGCTTGCATATGGTACTGAGATTGCAAGTGCGCAGAAGTCAAGAAATGGGGTTTGAGAACCTCCGCCTAGATTTCAGAGAATGTAAGAAATGCCTGGATGCCCAGGCAGAAGTCTGCTTCAGGGGTGGGGCTCTCATGAAGAACCTCTGCTAGGGCAGTGCAGAAGGAAAACATGGGGTTGAAGCCCCCATACAGAGTCCCTACTGGGGCACTGCTTAGCGGAGCTGTGAAAAGAGGGCCACCATCCTTCAGACCCCAGAATGTTAGATCCGCCAACAACTTGCACCATGAACCTGGAAAAGCCACACACACTCAACCCCAGCCTGTGAAAGCAGCCAGGAGGGAGACTGTGCCCTGCAAAGCCACATGGGCAGAGTTGCCTAAGTCCATGAGAAACCGCTTATGCATCAGCGTGACCTGGTTGTGAGACATGAAGTCAAAGGAGAACATTTTGAAACTTTAAGATTTGCCTGACCCACTGGATTTCAGACTTGCATGGGGCCTGTAGCCCCTTTGTTTGGGTCATTTTTTCCCATTTGGAACAGCTATATTTACCCAATACCTGTACCCCCATTGTGTCTAGGAAGTAACTAACTTGCTTGTGATCTTACAGGCTCACATGCAGATGGGACTTGCCTTGTCTCAGATGAGACATTGGACTGTGGACTTTTGAGTCAATGCTGAAATGAGTTAGGACTTTTGGGACTGTTAAGAAAGCATGATTGGTTTTGAAATGTGAAGACATGAGATTTAAAGGGCTAGGGATGGAATGATATGGTTTGGCTGTGTCCCTGCCCGAATCTCATCTTGAATCATAGCTCCCACAATTCCTATGTGTTGTGGGAGAGACCTCTTGGGAGGTAATTGAATCATGGGGGTGGGTCTTTCCCATACTGATCTTGTGATAATGAATAAATCTCATGAGATCTAACAATTTTATAAGGGGGGTTTCCCTGCATAAGCTTTCTCTTTGCCTGCTGCCATCCATGTAAGACATCATTTGCTTCTCCTTGATTTCCACCATGATTGTGAGGCCTCCCCAGCCATGTAGAACTATGAGTCCATTAAAATTATTTCCGTATAAATTACTCAGTCTCAGGAATGTCTTTATTAGCGGTGTGAAAACAAACTAATACCATACTTTTGCTTGTTTTCTGTTTGTTTGTTTTCATAGGCTTTTAAGTTCAAGGAAGAAAAGAAATGTAAAGGTAGATTGGGGTCCTTTGTTTACAAAGAGAAAAATGATGAGAAGTTTTCCAATGTGATTCTTAATCAGATGCTTGACTTGTCAACGACCTACAGTTAGTCCAGGTCTTAGAGGAGCCGGATAACTCCACTTCTGAAGTTTAGGCATCATCACTCTGACTATGTGCCACATCTCCAGCACTAGAACATGGTTAAGTGTATTCCAATCACAGTAATCCATTTCCCTGTGTCAGGTACTCACTCATCCTCTACGTAGCTACAGGTGACCATGTGGAACAATCCAGCCAATGAGGAGCAAAAGCAATTTATCCAGCAGTGTTTTGGGTTAAGATTATTCATTTAAGAAAATATATATGTATAAGAATTAGCTCCATCTTCTCTTCTTTAGATGCTACTACATTTTCTTACCTTTCTTGGGCTGAAAAGAAATTATAATCTAACTTTGTCTGAGTATTATTCAATGTGGTACATGGAAAATGAAACTAAAAAGAGAAACTAAAACATGATTATTAACACATAATGGGTTTCAACATTTACCAACAAACACCAGTACAGGAGGATACCTTTGCCCCTTAAATGATGGGTCAACACATTTTCCCTGAGTTTCTTGTACTCAGATCACATCAAGGCTTTGGTGAAATCCATCTGTCCTGCTACTTGGTGGTTGGTGTTCTTGGCAGCTGAAATCATTTGACAAGCTGGCCACCATTTTTATCATAGACTTAAGTAGATATAATCAGTCTTCAGTTTGCTATTTCATATTGAAAGTACATTCTCGATTCATGCCTTATTTGGAAAAGCTGCCAACATCCACATATCACATATAAAATTACGGAAGAAACAAGAAAACAACATCATCAAGTCTTGGAAGTCAGAGTATCCATTCTTAGCAAGACTGTTAGATTCACAATCTATGATTCTGAAGAATGAGTGTTACTTTAATTGATAGAATATGCAACTCTGAAGATTCAAAATTATGTGGACTTTGGGGTTATATTGTAGGGGTTTTGATTTTATTTTTGTTATTTAATACTGCAATGGCTTTAGGCAATTCAAAATTGGTCTATATTTTAGTTTCATCAGTAGAACTGGAAATTTTTTTTGTCGAATTTAACAGGAATAATGCAGATAAATAACAGGAACCTAAAACTGATTTTCTTAATAGAGACATAGGTGTAGGTAAGCATATAGAGAGAAAGATATAGAAAAAATGCAATATGTATACTATTGTATACATATATAATGAATGTAATATGTATACAATAGTATAATCATATTGAATTACAATATAAGTAATATGTATACTATTACATATATGCATGTGTAATATGTACACTATTATGAATATGTAATATGTAATATGTATACTATATGTAATATGTAATAGTATATTACATATGTAAAAGTATACACATGCATATGTATATGCACACTATGTATATGCAAACATGTATATTACACACATAGCATATGACATGTAATAGCATACATATCACATGCGCACATACATGTAACACATGTTACACGCACACAAATATGCAATATGTGTCACATGCATGCAATGCACATGTCACATGCATACATACATGTAGTGTGCATGTTGCATGCACACATGCATGTAATATTCATGATACATGCAGGTAATACACACGCCACACACATGCATACATGTGATACGCATGTTACATGCATACATACATACAATATGCATGTTGCTGGCACACATGTAATGTGCATGCATATATGTAATATTCATGTTGCATGCATGTATGTAATGTGCATGTTACGTGCACACATGCAACACACATGTTGCATGCATGCATATGACACGCATATCACATGAATGCATGCACGTGGCATGCGTATTACATGCACACATGCACATTATGCATATGTAATGCACATGCTACATACATATATGTAACATGCACGTGACATACACGCATGCATGCATATTACATGTACATGCGATATAAATGTCACATATACCTGTGATATGCATATTATATGTGCATGCAGAACATATTACATATATACATTACATATATACCCATCTGTAATATACATATTACATATACACATATATACTTATTACATGTATACATGTAATATACACATTACATATATACATACATATGGCATACACATTACATATGCATCACACACATGCATGTGATAATTACATATGTAATATGCATGCATGAAATATACACACATGCAATATACATACATGTGATGTGACGTGCATGCATGTAAAACACACATGATATACATGTGATGGGCATGCATACGACATGTGTGCATGTCATGTGTGTGCATGTACATGCATGTGGCATACACAACATGCATGTGGCATACACAACATGCATGTAACATCCATATACACACGTGCACAAACGCACAGGTATGTAATACACACATGTGTACATGTATGTATATCACATGCATATATATAATGTAGTATATGTAGTACACAGAATAGTATATTACATCTGTATATGTAATATGCATACTATTACAGTATGTTTCAGCTGAACTATAATATACATATTACATGTATAGCTCAGCTGCAACATAAATTATTCCTAGAGAAAGCTAGAAACCCTGCTGATCAACTAACAAGAGTGAAGATACTAAAGGTGGTTCTTTTGATATTAGTGGCCACATCCAGGTGAGATATTAAATTTGTATCACCATCACCTGACTTCAACTTTTCTTCTTTACCTTTGATTTTCAGTAGTTTGAATATGGTTTGTCGAAATAAAAAGTAAATTACTAAGTGTTTAAAATAATGATTAAAAGGAATTTAAAGTCATTTGTCAAATTAAAGCAAAATTTATCAAAAGTGACAGAGAGAAAAGAGAATGAAGATGCAGAACATACTTTTCATATACAGTGGGGTAATTTCAGTCTAATACGCATATAATTGGAAACCCAGAGGAAGAAGGAAAAAGGATGGAGGGGAAAAATATTCAAAGAAGGAATAGCTGAAAATTTTCCAAAAGAATCAAACCATTAACCCAGAAACCTCAGAGAAGAACAAAGCATTTTTGTTTTGTTCGTTTTTAAGCTAAACAAGTTATATTTGAATTCTGAAAATCACCAATAAAGACAAAAACTTGAAGGCAGGTGGAAAATGGAAAGACATTTCAGGGGAAAGGAATTTGAGTCAGGATTCAATTAGTGAAGAATGAGCACACTTGTGACTGATTTACCTGTTCAATTTTCCCCAGAGCATCAAATCGAATGACAAAAACCCCTGCACTCTTGGAGGCTTTCTCGTTCTTGTCACCCCTTCTCTGTGCCTTGTTCTTCTGACTGCAGCTTCAGTGGATATGGGGCTGGTTCAGATCGCTGGCCTGAGGATTCCCTGCATGGCTCTAATGTCTAATGAGGATGATTGGTGTCCCGAATACTCATAAAAAACATCCACCTTTATGGCTGCAGAATGTCTTCAGCACTGATGTGAACTTTACATGGAGGAGAACTGATTAAAAACGCCCTTCTGGACTGCCCTAAAGATTCTAATTGGAAGTTCTAGAGTCAGGCCTTGGAATGCATATTATTCACACAGCTTTATTCAAGACTCTGATGTAGATGTCATATTATTGAACCCTCATGGCACTACATTGAATTAGATGCTCTGACTATCCCCACATTACAGAACAGAAATGTTAAGCTCACAGGCTCAATGTTCAAAACTAATAAGTAACCGAAATTGAGCTCAGATCCAGACCTATCTGACACCCAAAACCAGGTCTCCAAGTTGCTTTTCATCTCTTGCCCACACTGCCCATCCCTACTTTCTGTCTCCTACCTCGTGACATCTATAAAGGCAGTGGCTGTATCTATATAATGAAGGGAACTAGAACTTATTTCTTCCCCTGCCAGGAGATTCAAGACACTGAACATAATCAGTGCTTCTCAAGATTTAATATTCATTTGAATTACCCGGAGATCGTGCGAAAAATGTAGATTTTGATCCGTAGTTTTGGAATGGAACACAAGATTTGGCGATCTTAACAGGCTCCCAAGTGTGGATAGTTGCAAGTTGATGTACAAGTCTGTCAAGAGTTAGCCATTGACTTCTGAAAATCTTTCAGTTTTATCAGATTCAGTAAAGTGCAATTCAAGTAAATGCCAACACTTAAATGCCACGCCCTTCAGCAAGCCTGGGACACAAGAAGGGAAGATCTTATTCTTCAGAAGCTCGATCAGTGTCTCCTGGGAAGGCAGATGTATTCAGCACTGTAATATAAACAGGAATCTTACATAAGCGTGTTAATTTTGGTCTTAAAAAATAACGTTTTGATTAGAGTACAGAAAAGTGAAAGAGGAGTAGGAAGAGAAGGATATTAAGACTTGGACACTCAAAGAAGGGATTTTAAAAAAGAGTAATATTGGAATAAGCTTTCTAATTACTGGAAATTCAATAAGTAACAGAAACAGGCCGGGCGTGGTGGCTCACGCCTGTAATCCTAGCACTCTGGGAGGCCAAGGTAGGTGTATCACGAGTTCAAGACAAGCCTGGCCAAGATGGTGAAACCCCATCTCTACTAAATATACAAAAATTAGCTGGATGTGGTGGCAGGCACCTGTAATCTCAGCTACACAGGAGGCTGAAACAGAGAATCGCTTGAACCCAGGAGGTGGAGGTTGCAGTGAGCCGAGATCGTGCCACTGCACTTTAGCATGAGGGACACAGTGAGACTCCATCTCTCTCTCTCTGTGTGTGTCTCTGTAAAATAACAGAAACAAAACACCACTCACTGACGTGTGTGCCTACACCTGGTGTGATACCCCACACCAGGTGTAAGCACTTGTACATTTTTGGAATTTTGCTTTGTCTTATTGGCTCCATAGCAACCCTGTGATATCAGCATTAATAGTATCCCCATTTATCAGATGAAGAACTTGAGGCTGAAACAGGTTAAGTAAACTCACCAAAGGAAGTCCAGTCAGCATGAGGGGCAGCTCAGGTTTAAACCCACTGCCTGGCTGGCTGTCTGGCTGGAGAGTGACCTCTGGAAAGAAGGGCATGAAGAAGGACCACGCAGCTGCACAGGGGTCCAGGGAGCCTCAGGCCATTTCACAAGGACAAGCTCAGGTAAAGTGAGTCAGCCTCTGCGAAGAGAGACCGGGGAGGCGGAAGCGAGTCGCTTTGGTGGATCGGACAGCCATGCTGAGGCGTTAGGGCTCTTGCTTGTGAGCAATCAGGGGCATGTCTCGGTTCTTGACGAGGAGAGCAAAGATCGTCTGATGGCCATCAAGCAGGCCATTTGGAGGCAAGACCTCTTATCTAAGGAATTCAGAAGTAATTACACTTCCCTGTTAGCTAAAGCCACATCTGGTACAAACCTTCTTTCCCAGGAATTTGTAATAACCAGAATTTCTATACATCTCCAGAATGCATGCATGTCAAAACCCATTATGCAACCTTTGCTGACATCAAGACGACAAAATATCTACAAGTGTAATCATTTACCATGACATACATAACTCATATGGTCCAAATTACTCTTAAGCTCCTGGAAAAGAAATCCTGTCACTTTCTAGATGCACCTGGATAAGCCAGAGACCCCTAGCGTAACCCTCCCATCTCAATCAGACTTTAAGATCCATCAATACCGCTAAGGACAATTCACTGCCATGCGCTCAGTCCTCTCTTGCTGAAACATCCCTCTGCACTCGGCTGCACCGTTCTTTCCATCTAATAAAACTTTCCGTTTCAAGTCTATACTGTTGTTGGTAAATTCTTCTTGCTACCATGTGCGAACCACTCTCTACTGCCAGGGCTCTGACACCTCACCGGACACCTTGTCTGTCACGTGAGAAGGAAACAGCAAAATGATCAGAACTTTCAGAGAATTAGGCCCAGCATCCCCCTATCAATCGAGGAGTGGATAAAGAAAATGTATATATGTACCATGCAATACTACTCAGCCGTAAACAAGAACAAAATAAAGGTATTTACAACAACCTGGATGGAGCTGGAGACCATTATTCTAAGTGAAGTAACTCAGGAATGGAAAACCAAACATCGTACGTTCTCACTCATAAGTGGGAGCTAAGCCAGGAGGACGCAAAGGTGTAAGAATGATACGAGGGGCTCTGGGGACTCAGGGGGAAGGGTGGTGGGGATGGAGGTGAGGGATAAAAGACTACACGTTGGGTACAGTGTAGACTGCTTGGGTGATGGGGGCACCGAAACCTCAGAAATCACCACTGAAGAACTTACCCATGTGACCAAACACCAACCGTTCCCCAAAGCCTATTGAATGTTTTTAAACAATAGAATGGATTGACACAAGGGAGTGGTTGCAGAGACTTTGGTGGGGACAGGACAGAATAGCCAGGAGAAGAACACAGGGCTTCAAGTGAGGAAGAAACGCTGAGAGGGACACGGTGGAAGCTGAATTAACAAGTTCTTTTTGAAATTTGTTTTTCATTTTACTGTACATTGACAATTTATACTTGCATATGTTTATGGAGTACAGAGTGATATTATGATCCATGAATACAATGTGGAATAATTAAATCAAGCTCATTAGTATATCCATTATCCCAAATACCTAAATAGTTTTTGTGGTGAGAACATTTAAAATGTGCTCTTAGTAATTTTTAAATGTACAATACCCAGCTATTGACTACATTCACCATGTTGTGCAATAGGTCTCAAAAAAAAAGATTCCTCTTGTCTGAGCTTTTGCACCCTTTAACCACCATCTCCCCGTTGCTGCCTCCCCTCCAGCCTCTGGAACCACCATCCGACTCTCTGCTTCTGTAATTTGATTGTTTCGGATTCCACATATGAGTGAGAACTGCAACATTTGTCTTTCTGTGCCTGGATCATTGCATTTATCATAATGTCTTCTAGTTTCATCCCTGTTGTGGCAAATGACAGAAATCCCTTCTGTCCGTAGGCTGCATAGTATTCCATTGTGTATACACACACACACACACACACATACACACACACACATATATATATTTAAATTTTTAAATATTTTCACATTTAAAAAAATTTCTCCATCTGTTGATGGACACTTAGGTTGTGAATAGTGCTGCAAGGATCCTGGGTTACAGGGATCTCATTGATGAACTAATTTCAAATCTTTTGAGTAATACTCAGAAGTGGGATTTCCGGACCATATGATAATTCTATTTCTAGTTTTTCAGAGAACCACCATACGGTTATCCTTAATAACTGTGCTAATTTGCATTTTCACCCACAGCATGCAAGTGTTCTCTTTTCTCTGTATCCTTGCTGGCTAATGCTTCCCATTTTTTGGCTTTTTGAGAATAGCCTGAATTAACAAGTTTTAAAGATTGATTATCCGTGGAACAAGACAGGGAAGAAAGTATATAAAGTGATTGGATGCTTTTAGTCCCAATCCTGAGAAGGTGGTTATTGATAACCACAACCAGATTTCCTAAAATAAGAAAAGCTTTGGGAGTGAAGTCAAGCTCCCCTGAGGACTGTTACTTTTGAAATGTCTTTTAGGACATTGTAAACATAGATCTAGAGCCCTGAGGAGCATCCTCCTCTCAGCTCCAGCATCCTTTCTATCTCACATTCCGCCTCTTCCAGGAAGCCTGCCCTGACGCCTCAGTCTACCCTGTGTGGTCCATCGCTGACCCACTGTTGTGGCTGGACACGGCGCCCTGGTGTTCTGTGATGTAGTTTCATATTGTCTCATATGTTGGATTCTGCTGAGCTGAGCTCTCGCTCACATTAGTGATGACATCTATATCATTATGTCTGAGGATATTACCAGCTCCTGAAGCTTCATCCAAATTCCAGTCCCTGAGGATTTGGGGGAATTTAACTCCATTGAGGATCAGAAGGTCATTGCTTCTCTATGATTTTAGCTACGTCCTTGATGTCTCTAAGATGAAGAAACAGCAACAATGACAATAGCAACAACAATAAAAATCAATACTGGCTGCTAAGTTTTCTCTGACAACATTTATTGGGCTGTGCATGGTTTAAAGAAAACATACGGGTTTATATGAGCTTTCGACAGGGTAAAATTCTCCATTTGAAGAAAACTCCCACCACTCCCTACTGCCTTATCCTTTCCACCCATCTGTATTCTGAAAGCACACGTTTTCAGCCCTTGACCTGAGGTCTGTCCTCTGTCCTGTGATGATCCACGTGGTGCCCCTCACTAGTACCACACTCACTGCCTTCACACCAACTGGAGCTCTTAACAAAAATGGATTACATTCTTTTCTTTCTGCACCTTCTTTTTTAAATTCTCAGCAGTGAGATACTGTAATGAGTGTATCTGTCACCAACACTTCATAGGTTGGCATTCCTCCTTACTAAGAAGTTAACTATGAAATAATCAGTGTAGTAAAACAGTATAATTCTATCTCTAAACTACTAAACTCACAAAAACCCAGATTCAATGGCATGTCCTGCTAATCTGCCTGTGACACAAAATCCCTGGATCCACAAGTTAAGAACCTCATACCATACATTAGTGTGCCTTTAGTGATGTCTCTGGCAGACCCTGCTTACCTCCTTTTTTCTGGCTGACTCATTCCTACTCTCATTTTCTCTTGTCATATTTGCAGGCTCACTGCCTGGTAGAAGCTGAAAAGATTCAATAGGAGTAAAAGAAGGGATCGTAAATTTGCAGCTCGTCATAGAAAGGCATCTGTTTTCTTTTTGTTTGTCTTAAACTTTTATTTTAGGTTCAGGGATACACACGCAGGTTTGTTAATACAGGCACACTCGCGTCATAGGAGTTTGGTGTACAGGCAATTTCACCTCCCAGGTACTAAGCATGGTAACCAACTGTTACTTTTCTTGATCCTCTCTCTCCTTCCATCTTCCTCCTTTAAGCAGGTCCCAGTGTTGGCTGTTTCTCTCTTTGTGTTGTTCGTTCTCATTATTTAGCTCCCATATGTAAGTGAGAACATGCAGTATTTGATTTCCTGTTTCTGCGTTCTTTTGCTAAAGATAATGGCCTCCAACTCCATCCATGTTCCTACGAAGGACGTGATCTCATTCTTTTTACCACTCTATAGTATTCCACTGTATATATGTACCATGTTTTCTTTATCGAGTCTACTGTTGATGGGCATTTAGGTTGACTCCGTGTCTTCGCTATTGTGAATAGTGCTTCAAGGAACATACATGCGCATGTTTCTTTATGGTAGAACAATTTATATTCCTTTGAGTGTATACCCAACAATTGGATTGCTGGGTTGAATGGCAGTTCCGTTTTTACTTCTCTGAGGAATCACCACGTTGCTTTCCACAACTGCGAAAAAAACGTTCAGTAGCACTCATCATCAGAGGCATCTGTTTTCTAAAACAAGTATGTTGGTCTTTGAGTTACACCTGGATATTTTCTGCTGGCCCTTCCAGAGGTATTTTTTGTTAATCCTACTTCCTGCTCTACACCCTAAGAGACTGAAGGCTGCAGTTTGCTGCCAGTTGTGTTGAGGTCACGGGAGAAAACTCCCAGAAAGTCAGAGGAAGCAGGAGAGAGCTGAGAGTGTTGACCTCCCTGGCTCTGTCCCAGTGGTGTCCTGCCCAGCATTGCTGTTTATGCTCCTCAACATGAGGACATGGCCTTGTTCATGAGGGGGGCTTTCTCCTGGATTTCTCCAGGTTCTAGGACCAGCTTCTTCCCATTTCCCTCCTCAGGACAAGGAACAGTAGGGGCTTCCCTGGGTGCTTCCGAATCTTGTCCTTGTTCCTGTTACCCTAACAGGACCATTGTTAACTGTCTCTTCACTAAAATGTCTTTAGTCACTCATTTCATTCAACCATTTCTCACAGCTATTCTAATTGACACAGGTTATTTTATTCATATTTTTGAAAATGACTCCCAAGTGCTTCAGGATTTTTTTTTTTTTTTAATCTTGGCCTGTGGTTGGCGGCTGGTTTTGATGAATCTCGGATCACGATTCCAGCATGAGGCTTTAGCATCTCTGGCTGCAATGAATGAAATGCAGCCATCCAGAGAAATAGATGCACACAATTTACAAGTATCCACTGTCCTATAGCTGCCATTTACTAAATGAAAAGAGAGTAACACTGGAGGCTACAAACCATCTCCTGCCTCTGGATAAAGTGCTTATAAACAACAACAGAAAAAAGTTTCTGTCCTGCACTTCAGAGACTCACACATCTTTGGAAATAACTCTAGGTGTTTTCTGAAGTTTTAAAAACCCAATACACATTATTCCAAATGCAGGGAGGCACGCTGGATGGGATGAGCTTAGTATGCATGCCTTACATAAATTAGCAGTTCGCCTTGGAGGAATCCCTTCCAGAGAATCTGATGAGTGAGCTCCCAGCTTTGTGGATGCCAGCAGCCTGTGAAAACTACTGAAGCCTCTGCAGGCATCAGCTGGGTCAGCTACTTAGGAGGAAGCAGTAAAACAATCCTCTCTTCTCTATGGAACATATTTCCACTTGTGTAAATAAAGACGTGTAGGCCTGTGTCTGAGTTAGAAGCAAAAGCGTTTGCAAAGAAGCAGTATAAACGACGGAGATGCCTGCTGGTCCCCCGTCTATGCAAGCTGAAGTTGTGTGGTTCCCACTCAGGGAGTAATAGAGTTTATACCATACTCGCCTGCGTTATAGCAGGTTGTTCGCTTCCTGTCTCCTCCTTCCCTCAACTCTCTCTTCCATAGATTCCTCTTGCTTCTGATTGTGCACAGGGTAGCACTGCACTCATGGGTGCTGTTCACCAAGCGCATTGGACTCTTCACCTCATGAGCTGAGGATTGCTAGTGCTGGCTGGGTGAGGTCATGTGACTATTTCTGGTAAATGAATTTTCAGCAGTTTTTAAAATGAGGTTTTTCTTATTGATATATATTTGTACATTTTTTCTTCCTTCCCCTCCCTTTCCCCTCCCTCCCTCCCTCCCTTTCTCTCTTTCTCTATTTCTTTCTTTCTTTCTTTTTTCTTTTTTCCTTTTAATTTCTTTCTTTCTTCCACAGAGAGTCTTGCTCTGTCATCCACATTGGAATGCAGTGGCACAGTCCTAGCTCACTGCAGCCTCGAACACCTGGGCTCAGGCAGTTCTCCCCCTTGGCCTCTCACAGTGCCGGGATTATAGAAATTATAGTGAGCCACCGTTCTCAGGTATTGTACATATTTTTGGGATGCATATAATATTTCGATACATGTATATGATGTATAGTAATCAAAGCAGGGTAACTAGGATCTCCATAACTTCAAATATGTGTATTTTCTTTGTGTTCGAAACATTCCAATTCTTCTCCTCTAGCTATTTTGAAATATACAATAAATTATAATTAGCTATGGTCATGCTACCGACCTATCCACTAGGTCTTGCTTCTTCTGTCCGATTATGTATTCTACCCATGGATCAACCTCTCTTCAACTTCCCTTTTCCACATCCTTATCTGCATTTGGTTTTATAATCATTGAGAAGCTTTTTAAAAAGCACTGATGTCTAGAACATTGAATTAGTATCTCTCAGGATAGGGTCTAGGGAATAGTGATATTTTAAATCCCCTAAGTTGATTTTACGGTTCAACTGCTGTTGAGAACAATTAGTTAGACCACAATAAAGAAACGAAGAGAATATTCCTGGCCTTGGATAGATTATGTTCATGGGCATAGTGCATATGTTAAATTTATGTTTTTTATTTTAACGTCTTTGCCCCCATCACTGATATCATTTTTATGAATAAAAGTTACTGCATTTCACAGGCAACATCCAAGAGCCCCTTTGGTCTATGCCACCCCCAAGAGTTATAAAGAAAGCCAAAGGCAGTCAGATGCAGGCATGCCCAGTCTCTCCTCCTTTCTGGCATGTTCTCTGTGATGCCATCATTGCTTAGGGCACCACTGCACACGTGGTTTTCTGATTCTGCACTGTTGTTTCTCAAGTGCTACACCTAACAAAGACAAGCACTCAAAGTGATTTATTTGAATTCCACATGGTGGTGGGAGGGGTGCCCTCATCACTTACGATTAATTTCCCTTCAGGTGGAGTGCAAAGATCTTTTGTCCCACCACACGGGAAACCAAAGATGCATCCTGGAGATTTAGCAAAGCTTAACCTCTTATTACCTAGATATCTTTGCCTGAGACAGAATGAAGTGGCCATCTGTCCAGTTCCCCTCAGGACTGACCACCCTGACTTGTAGATCAGCCTCAGCCTCATGTAAAGATTCCTCTTGTCCCAAACACGGGTCCCTTGTTGAGCAACGATGCCTAAAATCTTCCTTCTTTGCATGATCTTTAAGAGCTTTCTTGATCCCAATGGTTTTAAGGATGATGTTTCTCATTTTTTTAAAAAAAGTATCTTTCATTTTTAGTGAGTAAATAAAACAACCCATTCTCATACCTTGAGACTTTCCTCTGCCCCCCGCTAGATACACCGGGGATGTCCCTATTTCTAAGCTCTCTTCACTGAGAATTATTACTCTGTCTTCAGATAGCCATCAGACTTAAATATGAGGAAAAGGGGTCAGCAAACTCTGCCCACAAACAAATTCAGTTTGGAGGTCAAATCCAGGTGATAGCCTGTATTTGTTCAGCCTTTGGACTAAGAATTGGTTTTACATTTTTAAAAAGTTGTAGAGGAGGAGAAAAGGAAGGAGACAGAAAAGGAGGAGAAGAGGAGGAGGAAAAGAAAGAGAAGGAAGAGAAAAAGAAGAGGAGAAAGGAGACAGAGGAGAAAAATGAGGAGGAGGAGGAGAAGATGATGAAGAGGAAGAAGGGGAAGAAGGGGAAGAAGAAGAAGAAGAGGAAGAAGAAGAAGAAGGAGAAGAAGAAGAAGAAGGAGAAACCGTATAACCCAAGAAACTTACATTATTTGCTACCCAACTCTGCCAATGCTTGGTTTACCAATCCTTCGTTTAGAGTCTGCATTCTTTAGTTTGCATACAAAAAATAAGGCCTGTCTAATCTTATCCCAGTATTCAATTATGTTTAGTAGTGAAATATTTTACCAAAATAGAAATACACCCTCCTCCAGAGTATATCACCTGCTGTACCCTCTTAAGGATCACCGATGAATTATCAATGCCTGAATCCCCAGGTAGGAGTCAACATAATAACTCCCATTGACACCCTTGAAACATGTACTAGACTCTGTTTTACATAAATTGCCATTTAACCCAAGGAGGTCAACTACTGCTCACATACCTATTTTACGAGTAAGGAAATTGATGCACAGAGAGGATGGTGACTTGCCCCAGGTCCCAGAGCTACTCCATGCTGGAGCTGGCGCTTGGCTGCAGAGCCTGGGCTCGTATCACCACCCAACTGGCTGATGTTTCTCAAGGTCCATTGCTCTTTCCCCTGGATCCCCTGTCCCTCTGTTTCCACATTGAGCACAGGGAAAGTAATTGCATAGTGCACGTTGTATAGTACATAACTTTCTCTGCCTTAAGCTGTCTTGCCAACAGGCTGTGAAGTTGCTGAGGATGTGCCACTGTCTCAGTAATCTCTTTTCACTACCTGAAACAAAATCTAAATTATTCAGTGCTCAGCAATGCTGCTTAGAATGAATGGATAGATAGGTGCATCAATGGACGGCAGGGAGCCATTTATCTGATTGTAACTGCTCACTGTCCCCTGTGCCACATGGGCTGAGGGTAGATGGCCTATAGTCCCTGACTCACAAAGAGGCAGGCTCACTCACTATAAAGATTATTGGGAGATGATAATTTTCAGAGAAAGAACCATTGATATCTTCTGCCTGAAATCCCATAGTTTTGGCAACATGCATTTTTGAGGAGAGATTTTCACAGATTCTTCTTCACTGTTTACAAACAACTGAGCAAACTGGAGGGGTTGATGAGTGTGCAGATGTTCCAAGGTCATATCATAGTAGGTAACATTTGCATGTCATAATATGTAACATTTGTGGGTCATAGTGTGCAACACTTGTATGTTATAGTATATAACATTTGTAGATCATAGCATATATTCGTAGGACATAGCATGTGATATTGGCATGTCATTGTATGTAATATTTGTAGGTCATAGCATGTAACATTTTGTAGGTCATATTATGGAACACTTGTAGGTCATAATAGGTAACATTTGCTAAATAAGTTGGTCCACAGCCTGGTTCTCCCATCTACTCACCTCCCTGTAACAATGTGCAGGCTGTTTTACTTGTTCATATTTCAACCCAGTAATTAGTCAGTTATTAATATTTACAAGAGCCATTGTGAATTCCCCAAGATAAAGTTAATTTCAGTAATAATCATAAGTAATGTATAAAACATAACATGTTCATTTTTTTTTTTTTTTTTTGGAGACAGAATCTCACTCTGTCACCCAGGCTGGAGTGCAGAGTGCAGTGGTGTGATCTCGGCTCACTGCCACCTGCCACCTTCTCCTTTGGGTTCAAGCGATTCTCCTGTCTCTTGTCAATTACTCAACATGGCTTTTGCTTTTTCCAGACGTTAAAATTTCAATGTTATTCAATAAATCATTCAAGGGCAGTGGGATTTTCAGACATCTCCTTCAGCTGACATTCCTGAACTCTAAACTATAAAGAAAATTTGTAAAACTTTTCAGACCGTGAATTCAAATATATAAAACATGCAGCTCATGTAATTTTCTACAAATGAACTTCGTTTCAAATATAAGGGCCCATTCGTCCTCCATCTCTGATGCTTTGGGATACCTGCACTTTACACTCTGAGGAAAGGGTTGATGCATTATCAGGATATAAGGTCCCATTCATCCTCCATCTCTGATGCTTTGGGATACCTGCACTTTACACTCTGAGGAAAGGGTTGATGCATTATCAGGGCATTGGAATGGAGCCTTGAGGAGATGTCAGCTGTCATGGTTTCATCTGGTGTCATGCCAACAGTTCATACAGAGTCACTGTGTAGTCCCTACTTGCTCTCGATCACAGGACTCCTCAAGCCTTCCCTCTCGCCGTCTGCTTGCCTTTCTCCAGTGCATAGGGCAAAACAAAAGTGGGAGCAACGAGCCCAGCGGATGACAAAGGGTAGGTGGCCTGCATGCTTCTCATTTCTTCTACAGCAGAAGGACCCGGTTCCCTCCCTTCAGGGGACAGATGTAACAGCAAGATTGCCTAGGGACCATGTGACACACATGCTTAAACAGAATGAGGGAATACACATCGAGTTGAAAACAGATAAAGGCCTCCCCACTAAGTCTACACAAGATTTGAGGTCTCTTTATTTCTTGAGAAGGACACAAGCCAGGCCCAGGTCCCATTATCATGCAGCCAAGAGGAGGCAAAAGACTGCAGGCACACGACTGCCTTTCCCAACACAGAAGCCTTCCTTGAAAGTCCACTGATCTTTCACAGGTTATTCATATTTCAGAATGAGACACCGTAAGTCAAAGTTGTATTTCTTTTTTTTTTTTTTTTGAGACCGAGTTTCGCTCTTGTTACCCAGGCTGGAGTGCAATGGCATGATCTCGGCTCACTGCAACCTCTGCCTGCTGGGTTCAGGCAATTCTCCTGCCTCAGCCTCATGAGTAGCTGGGATTACAGGCACGCGCCACCATGCCCAGCTAATTTTTGGTATTTTTAGTAGAGATGGGGTTTCACCATGTTGACCAGGATGGTCTCGATCTCTTGACCTCGTGATCCACCAGCCTCGGCCTCCCAAAAAGTTGTATTTCAATGATGACACATATTGACTGAAGTGTTTTGTATTGGAGTAATTAGCTGGGGGCAGTGATTTTTGTGGTTGGACTGTGATATGTCAATACCCATATGCTCTTTTGCCGGTTACTTTCTACCTAAGGAATCGTGTAGTATCCATTGGGAGGGACACAACCCTGGTTTCTAGTGTCCTGAGAACCCAGAATAAGAAAGGACTAGAAAGTCACCAGTCTGAAAGTAAATTCAACTTAATATTCCCATTTTGTATGAAGTTTACCTACAGTCTCAGTGCTTCTTGACATCCTGAGTTCTCCCTGGTTCTATTTCTTCAGAGTCAGTCTCCGATTTTAATTTATTATCTGTTGCCCCAATGTGAAGGATTAATTTTCAGGATGATGGGAGAAGGGATTAAGAGTATAACGACCTTCTTATTTTGATTTTTCAATCTCTATTCCTCCCCCACCCTACATCATCTATTGGAAATTCCCAGTACCTGCAATTTGAGAGCCTTTCCAGAGCTCTAAGGTGAAATTATTTTTGCTGTCCTCTCAGTAGACACATAGGTCTCAGCTTCTCTAGGTCTGAAAAGTCACTTATATTTCTTTCATGTGTATTTACAATATATTTTTTCTCGGATTATCTTTGCCTCTTATACCTGATTTTGTCTTCTCTTTGGTTGTCTTGAGTCTTGTCTGGTGTGCTTTTCCCTCCATTTTTTAATAATTGTGGCAGAATTTAGGGAAGAAGAAAAAATAAATGTGTGCGTTGAATTTACCTTATTTAACTGGAATTTATCTCTTTATTCTTCCTAATAATATTGTAAAATAATTATTGGATCCCTTTTATAGGCAAAGAAATGAAAGCTCATAGACACTAAGCCACCTGCTCTTGTCACGTAGATTATTAGGAAAGAAGGTAAATTAAGAACAAAGTTAAGTCAAAAAAGGTAATGGAGGTTCAATATGCAGATGAAAGAAAACGAGTTCAGTTAAGATTAAGAAGAAAGCCCAACATGGATAAGAAACAGCGTGGCAGAGAGAAGAGAAACCCTTGCAGAAAACAGTCTGTGAAAAGTGAGTTTTGCAGCAGATGTAGATTGGTCAGAGAAGGGTCAGCAGCTTGTTAACATTAAAAAATAAATGAATCTACTGCAAATCATGGAACAATTAGAGGAACACTTCTCACTTGAATCTAGCTCTGATTTAATGGTCTGGAAAGATTCTAAATGTTAGTCTGGAACAGGTCTTGTTAGAAAGTTGAGGGTTTAAATATTGTCTTTAGAAACTCCTTGGTGCTGTACCGTAGGCCTCGCTGTAAAATTACCCCAACATCCTCAATATCTTGTCTGCTTTCACTTTAATCTATGGAGGCAATGACCTTTGACTCAATAATTTAGATGAAAGCATTTTATAGCTTGAAAATATTCTTTAACCTCTTACAAATTGTGACTTTTCCAACTGTGTAGATGTCTAAAATGATTGCAAAACGTGGAGTTCTTTGACACAGAACCTTTAAAAGAACTTGAATGCACATTTCTCATCTTTATAAAACTGATTTGTTGACAAGGGCAAGAAGATTTAGAGTTTCTAGGACAATGTGGAAATAAGAAATTGCACTGGGCTTTCTCAAGGTTATATCAAGAGTGAAGAGAAAGGTCATTGTGGTTCTCAATGGAACTTTTATAAAGCTCCTTTAATAAAGACAAGCGAGCACGAAAACTGAAGCTACAATACTGTCTTTTCAGAAAATTGAACCAGATGCACAATGTCCATGCTCCTCAGCCAATTTTCAAAATCTTTGTTATTGTCTACATAACAGCAAATTACTTGAACATAAAAAGGCAAGAAAATTCTGTTATTAATCCTGTAATTCAGGGGCTCAGCAGGAAACATATGACACATGCAAATGAAGATAATTGAAAGATAGATTAATAAAGGGACCATCTACAAAGATATTGACAGAATGTAAAGCAAATCACACGGGATATTGCAGTTCTGTAAGGCCAGCTGTGGTGGGAGTTCCTACCACACCCAGGCATCAAAGGGGAAGGCAGCCAAGAAGGGTGTGTGGAAAGGCTGATTGCTATTGTAAGGTTCCATCAGTTGTAGTCAACCAGCAGTGAGATGTCTGAAGGACAAATGCATGAATCTCGCTCTCCTACCTCCTCCTGGTTTCCTGCAGGTGATTCCTTTCAAATCTGAATACAAATAAGAGGTAAGTTTATTATGATGCATCTCTGCAGGGTAGCCAGGGCAGATATGTGACTCTGTAAGGACAAAAAGAAAAGAAAAAAAATACATGAATTATAATAAAGCATAAATATATTAATTTGTACATGTGTATTATAATCTATTGATGTAAAATACTATTTATAAATAGTAAAATTATCTATTATCTTTTTTCTATTTTTTTTAAAGTGATGTCCCTCTTTTTTTTTTTTTTTAATTTAGGTTCTGGGGTCATGTGTAGGTCATGCAGGGTTGTTGCATAGCTGCATACATAACCAGATGGTTTGCTGCCTCTATTCCCACTTTGAGTATATCCAGCATTTCTCCCCATTTTAACCCTCCCCACCCCCCGCTGTCCCTCCCCTAGCCCCCTACAACTGCCCCTAGTATGTGATGCTCCTCTCCCTGAGTCCATGTGTTCTTATTGTTCAACATCTGCCTATATGTGAGAATATGCAATGTTTGGTTTTCTGTTCTTGTGTCAGTTTACTGAGAATGCTGGTTTCCAGATGCATCCAAGTCCCTACAAAGGACACAAGTTCATAGTTTTTTATGGCTGCGTAGTATTCCATGGCATATATGTGCTACATTTTGTTTGTCCATTCTGTCATTGACGGGCATTTGGGTTGGTTCCAGGTCTTTGCTATTGTACACAGGGCTGCAATGAACATACGTGTGCATGTGTCTTTATAGTAGAATCATTTATAGTTCTTTGGGTATATACCCAGTAATGGGATTGCTGGGTCAAATGGAATTTCTATTTCTAAATCCTTGAGAAATTGCCACACTGTCTTCCACAATGGGTGAAAGATATGAACAGACACTTTTCAAAAGAAGACATATATGAGTCCAACAAACATATGAAAAAATGCTCATCATCACTGGTCATTAGAGAAATGCAAATCAAAACCACATTTAGATACCATCTCATGCCAGTTAGAATGGTGATCATTAAAAAATCTGGAGACAACAGATGCTGGAGAGGATGTGGAGAAATAGGAACACTTTTACACTGTTGGTGGGAGTGTAAATTAGTCCAACTATCTATCTATTATGTATCATCTATCTCCCCTTGCAAAACACCTAAATACCTGGCTCCATCTTGAAAATTAGTGACATACCCTATTTGTATTTATGTTGTAGTAATACTTAGAACTATTTTAGTCCTCATACAGAAATTTAGCTATTAATAATACAACAGGTAAAAGAGAGTAGCAAAGTAATGTCTACATTTAGATATGATGCATTTTTCTTTAAATATCTTTAATTTAATGGGATCCAAAGGCATACTTACAAGAACAACCGAAGTTACACTTATCCTTTATTCAAGAAATTGGTCAAGAATTTTTAGAATGTCTTATTGGGCCACATGGATTTAGATCATTAGTATTACTCATTCAATTTTCTGGGGGAAAGTGAGTGTATTCTTTGAAGGAGAACAGATACCTTCATACCAACTGACTTACATAAATAAATAAGAAATTCATCATTGAAGTGAAAGATCATTTAAATTCAGAGAGAGGAGGGTATCAAAACAGGAAGGCAGCCAACACCATTGACATGAAGTGTGTTCGTGAGATTGTTTTTAGATGCGAGTTTCAGGATATTCAACCAGATCTACTTCAACAATCGGCTTTTATCTTATTTGACAGAATATTTGGAATCAGTCAGTCTGGAGTTGGTTTAATGCCTCAATGGTGTGATCTCTTTTTTCTCTTCTGGCATGCTAAGTTTGTCCACTGGATCTTCCCTATTAATGATCGTTTAGTTTTAACAAATCATTTTCTAGTATATGACAGCATTGAACATTCTAGTCCCTTTATGGTCAGTTGGTTCCACATGACTAATTTGTTCCAGAGAATTCAGAATAGAAGGGATGAATGCCATTTATGGGCAAGGCCAGTTAAATGTAACATTGAGACCCTCAGAGTTTCCTTCCCATTGACAAAGCAACAAAGAATGTTCAAAATAACACTACTCTATTGGCCCATATTTGTGTCTGCCTAAAATACTCTATTGGCCCATATTTGTGTCTGTGCTAGTTGTCCCACAACGAATGTAACAGGAAAAAAAAAACCTTGTATGTTGCCTGAAATTAGATTTAGGTCTTATTTATTACTGCAGCAATGCATAGCTTATTCTGATGAAAAAAATGCCTTCAACAGTTTGATCATCACATCTTCACTCAACAGTGTCAAAAATCACAAAAACAATGGGTGATGAGAGACATTCATCCTCTATCTCTGTTTCTTTACAAAGAAGAAAAGAAATTATCTGAAACTGTTTTCTTAGATCACATTGACTAAGAGTGCATAACATAGCTTTGCTTCAGGAAAAAGGGATGTGTTTAATGTAGGGATCTAGCATCTTTAAACCCTGTAGTATGAAGAGTTCTTACAGAAGGAAAGAAAATTGTGAGTGTTGAATAGCTTTTGTGTAAACAAGCCACAGAGACAAGCTAAAAATAAAATATGAAAACAAATATGTAAAGCTTACTGGTTTAGAGCATGTACTTTGGAGACAGATTCCTGTGAGTTAACATTATGATACGTCAATTCAATTGTGCTAGGACCTTAGAAAACCTATTCTGTCCTTTAGTCTTCTCATTTATGACATTGGAATAAGACTAGGAAAGTACTCATAGGGTTACTGTGAGACTTAAATGAGTTAAGCACACATATTTCATAAATTATTTCTTCTTATCTGCACAATAATCATTTGTGTGTTACACTATTACTCCTACTATACAAATAATAAAACATAATTGAACAAGTGAAGTGAACTTTCAGAGTCACATATCTGGAAAAGTCACAGAGCAAGGTGTTAAAAAATAGCACAGCACATGGAGTAGATTCCAGACGTGGGATTGTTGGATAATATGCTAGTTGTATATTTTTTTTTGTTGAGGAACTTCCAAACATTTTCCATAATGGTCATAGCAATTTACATTCCCACCAACAGTATACAGGGGCCCCTCACCCCCATTCCCATGGGTTAAATTTTATTTAACCAATATTTGTTATCTCTTGTCTTTTTGATAATAGCCATTCTAGCCATGGTGAGGTGGTATCTCACTGTGGTTTTGATTTTCATTTCCCTGATGATTAGCAAAGTTGATGTTGACTACCTTTGCTTATATCTGCTGCCCATATTTATGTCTTCTGTGAAAGTATGTTATTTGGGCTCTTTGTCCCATGCCATAGGTTTTTTTTTTCCTTCACTCTATTCATTGTGTTAATATCCTTTGACAAAAGCTTTTCAGCTTAATCCTATTGGCCTATTTTTGCTTTTGTTGCCTTTGTCCTTGGCGTCCTGCCCAAAAAATTATTGCCCAGACCAATGTCATGAAGCTTTTCCCCTGTGTTTTCTTCTAGGAGTTTTATGGCTCCAGATCTTATATTTCAGTCTAATTCATTTTGAGTTAATTTTTGTATGTGAAATAAGATGGAAGCCAATTCCTTCCTTCCTTTTTTCCCCTTTCTTCTTCCTCTCTTCCTTTCTCTTCTCCTCTCCTTCCTTCTTTCCTTCCTTCCTGCCTTCCTTCCTCTCTTCCTTTCCTCTCCTTCTTCCTTCCTTCCTCTCTTTCTTTCCTCTCCTTCCTCTCTGTCCCCCTCCCACTTCCTCCCTATTTCTTACCCTCCCTCTCTCTCTCTTTCTTCCTTCTCTTTCTCGTCTTCCTTCCTTCTTTCCTTCCTTCCTGTCTCTCTCTCTTTCTTTCTTTCATCCAGTTTTGTCACCACCATTTATTTATCAGAGACCATTCTTTCTCCATTCTTTCATGTTACCCTTGTGAATAATTAGTTGATCATATATGCTTGGTTTGTTTCTGGGTGCTCTTTTCTGTTCCATTGATCTATGTATCTGTTTTAATGCCAGTACCATACTGTTATGATTCATATAGCCTTGTAATACAGTTGTGAATCATGAAGTGTAATGCCTTTAGATTCATTTTGCTTTCAAGATTTCTGTGGCTATTTGGGATATTTTGTGATTCCATGAAAATTTTAATATTTTTTTTAACATCTGTAAAACAACCCTGTAATTTTGGTAGGCATCACATTGAGTCTGTAGATCATTTTGGTAGTATGAACATTTTAACAATACTGATTATTCCTATCCATGAATGCAGTATGTCTTTCCATTTATTTGTGTCTTCTTCTATTTCTTTCATCAATGTTCTAAGTACAGTTTTAAGTGTACATATATTTCACTTTCTTGATTAAATTTATTCCTAAACATTTTACTATCTTGATGTTATTATAAATAAAATTGTTTTCTTAATTTATTTTTGGATAATTTGTTGTTGGCATCTAGAAATGCAAATAACTTTATATATTAATTTTGTATCCTGGTACTTTACTAAGTTTATTACTCATAACAGTATTTTAGCGGAATCATCAGTATTTTCTATGCACAAGATTATGTTATCTGCAAACAGAGACAATTTAACCTCTCAATTTTTAATTGGGATGCCTCTTCTATTTTTTCCTTCTCTTTTCTTTTCTCTGTTCTGCTTTTCTTTTTTCTTCTTTCATTTCTTTTCCTTGCCTAATTGCTCCAGCAAAAACTTCCAGGTCTATGTTTTGAAGTTCTTCAATGGGGATGGTTTTGCCCCAGGGAACATTTACAATGTCTGGAGGCATTTTTGATTGTTGTGACTAAGGGTGTGCTATAAACATCTAGTGAATAGAGGTAGGGATAATGCCAAACATCTTATAGTTCACAGACGATCCTCCACCACCACAAAAATCTTCTCACCCAAAATGCCTACAGTGCTGACGTTGAGAGGCCCTAACATAGTTACTCTTTCCTAACCCTTGTACAATTTAGAGATGGCCAGGTCAGTGTGAAGGAGAAGCAATATCTAAACACATTCTGTGCTTACTGTGTTGACATCTCAGTGTTGACTCTACGCAGCACAAGCATCTACCCAGACACAGGAATCTTCCTTCTTCTTTGTTTTATATAGATAAATAACTATGCTCATCAGAATTCTGGGTATCAGTAGGGTTGGAGCAACAAAAGTGCAGGCCAGATATCTTACTCTCTAGTCTGTTAGGCAATAAGAACCTCACATCAGACTTGGCAATTTCATCAAGAAAAAAAATCTTCTCAAACAGAATGGAATAGTCACTGCCATTATTAATGACAAGAGCAAGTAAGCCTTATTTCAGTATAAATAGGAAGATAACTATGAATAAAAAGAGAAAAACATGATGAGATTTATTTATACTGATAAATAGCACAACTTTTTCTTTTTTTTAATTGCAAATATGTAGTTTTTATTCTTTATTTATTTATTTATTTTTATTGTTATACTTTAAGTTCTGGGGTATATGTGCAGGTAGTGCAGGACTCTTACATAGGTATACACTTGCCATGGTGTTTTGCTGCATCCATTCCCTGGTCACCTACATTAGATATCTCTCCTAATGTTATCTCTCCCTAATCTCCCTACCCCCTGCCATCCCTCCCCTAGCCCCCCAACCCCCCAACAGACCCCAGTGTGTGATGTTCCCCTCCCTGTGTCCATGTGTTCTCATTGTTCAACACCCACTTACGAGTGAGAACATGCAGTGTTTGTTTTTTTCTTTTTGTGTCAGTTTGCTGAGAATGATGGTTTCCAGATTCATCCGTGTTGCTATAAAGAACATGAACTCATCATTTTTTATGGCTGAATAGTATTCCATGGTGTATATGGGCCACCTTTTCTTTGTTAAGCCTATAATTGATGGGCATTTGGGTTGGTTCCAAGTTTTTGCTATTGTAAACAGTGCCACAATGAACATAGGTGTGCATGTGTCTTTATAATAGTACCATTTATAATCCTTTGGGTATATATCCAGTAATGGATTGCTGGGTCAAATTGAATTCCTATTTTTAGATCCTTGAGGAATTGCCACACTGTCTTCCACAATGGTTGAACAAATTTACAATCCCACCAACAGTGTAAAAGCTTTCCTACTTCTCCACATCCTCTCCAACATCTGTTGTCTCTAGATTTTTTAATGATGGCCATCCTAACTTGTGTGAGATGGTATCTCAATGTGGTTTTGTTTTGCATTTCTCTAATGACCAGTGATTATGAGCATTTTTTCATAGGTTTGTTGGCCACATAAATGTCTTCTTTTGGAAAATGTCTGTTCACATCTTTTGCCCATTTTTGATGGGGTTGTTTTTTTTCCATGTAAATTTGTTTTAGTACTTTGTAAATTCTGGATATTATCCCTTTGTCAGATGGGTAGATTGCAAAAATTTTTTCCCATTCTGTTGGTTGCCGGTTCACTCTAATGATTGTTTCTTTTCTGTGCAGATACTCTTAAGTTTAATTAGATCCCATTTGTCTATTTTGGCTTTTATTGCCATTGCTTTTGGTGTTTTAGTCATGAAGTCCTTGCCTATGCCTCTGTCCTGAATGGTATTGAGTAAGTTTTCTTCCAGGGTTTTTATGGTGTTAGGTCTTAGGTTTAAATCTTTAATCCATCTGGAGTTAATTTTTGTATAAGGTATAAGGAAGGGATCCAGTTTCAGCTTTCTGCACATGGCTAGCCAGTTTTCTCAACACCATTTATTAAACAGGGAATCCTTTCCCCATTGCTTGTTTTTGTCAGATTTGTCAAAGATCAGATGGTTGTAGATATGTGGTGTTACTTCCAAGGCCTCTGTTCTGTTCCATTAGTCTATGTCTCTGTTTTGGTACCAGTACTATGCTGTTTTGATTAGTGTAGACTTGTAGTATAGTTTGAAGTCAGGTAGTGTCGTGATGCCTCCAGCTTTGTTCTTTTTGCTTAGGATTGTCTTGGCTATGTGGGCTCTTTTTTGGTTCCATACAAAGTTTAAGGTGGTTTTAACCACTGATTCCACAGAAATACAAACTACCATCAGAGATTACTACAAACAACTCTATGCACATAAATGAGTACATCTAGAAGAAATGGATAAATTCCTGGACATTTACACCCTCCCAAGACTAAACCAGGAAGAAGTTAAATCCCTGAATAGATCAATGACAAGGTCTAAAGTTGAGGCAGCAATTAGTAGCCTACCAACCAAAAAAGTCCAAGTCCAGAGGGGTTCACAGTCGAATTCTATCAGATGTACAAACAGGAGATTGTACCACTACTTCTGAAACTATTCCAAATAATACAAAAAGAGGGAATCCTCCCTAACTCATTTTATGAGACCAACATCACCCTGATACCAAAACCTGACAGAGACACAACTAAAAAAGAAAATTTCAGGCCAATATCCATGATGAATATTAATGCAGAAATCTTCAATAAAATACTGGCAAACCAAATGCAATAGAACATCAAAAAGCTCATCCATCACAATCAAGTCGGCTTCCTCCTGGGCATGCAAGGCTGGTCAATATACTTAAATCTATAAACATAATCCATCACATAAACAGAACCAAAGACAAAAACCACATGATTATCTCAATAGATGCAGAGAAGGCCTTTGACAAAATTCAACAGCCCTTTATACTAAAACTCTCAATAAACTAGGCATCTATGGAAATATCTCAAAACAAAAAAGTTGTTTAAGACAAACCCACAGCCAATATCATACTGAATGGGCAAAAACTGGAAGCATTCCCTTTGAAAACTGGCACTAGACAAGAGTGCCCTCTCTCATCATTCCTATTCAACACAATATTAGAAGTTCCAACCAGAGCAATCAGGCAAGAAACAGAAACAAAGGATATTCAATTAGGAAAAGAGAAAGTCAAATTGTCTTTATTTGCAGACAACATGACTGTATATTTAGAAAACCCCATAGTCTCAGCCCAAAATCTCCTTAAGCTGATAAGCAACTTCAACAAAGCCTCAGGATATGAAATCAATGTGCAAAAATCACAAGCATTCCTATACACCAATAACAGACGGAGAGTCAAATCATGAGAGAACTCCCATTCACAATTGCTACAAAGATAATAAAATACCTAGGAATACAACTAACAAAGGACATGAAGGACCTCTTCAAGGAGAACTACAAACCACTGCTCAAGGAAATAAGAGAGGACACAAATAGATGGAAAAACATTCCATGTTCATGGTTAGGAAGAATCAATATCATGAAATGGCCATACTGCCCAAAGTAATTTATGGATTCAATGCTATCCCCATCAAGCTATATTGACCTTCTTCACAGAACTGGTAAATAGAACAGTTTTTTCTAAGAGGGATAAAACTATTTTATATCAACTTGCATTCGATTTTAACACCATTCCTCCCCATCTGCTGATGGAAACACTTTCACATTTCTTACAAAGTTAATATTTTCTTACCTGGAAGCTTTTATAATTAAATAATTTTAATTGTCAGCAAGGTAAGTTTATTATTTACAGTAACTTTTTTTAGAATTGCATCAATGTACTTTGATATTCTCAACTGATAATTTAGTGCCTTCTAATGACTTATCTGGCACATAAATAATAACAGCAGTAGACTGAGTTCCATGTCCAATTTGTCCTACTGACATTTCCACTCAGCTTTACATATTTGACTCATCCTGTCCATTATTAAATGACAGCTTAAATCAAGACAATGGAATCCACAGGCCAAAGGACAAACAAGACTCCCTAAACCACCTTGTTAATAATCCCTTATGAATACTCCCTAATCTGCTTCCCCATCACCAAAAGGAATGAGGAGCGGTAAGTTTTGTTACAGTGGGGTTGGGATGGTGAAATCAGTTACCTGATACTGAGGATCAAGGGATGGAAGTCCTGGTGTATCCTGTGGGTATCAGGAAATTTTAATAAAACAAAAACAGAGGTGGCTTCTTGTGTGCCCACGAACTGTGGCCCTTTTGATATGGGAGGGAATAGGGAAGTACTGGGTAGGGAATGGTCCCTGGCTGGGGCTCTGCCCTTGGGCCTGTGCCAATGGACCTTAATGAGGACAAGCATTTCTGTTTTCATGCCCAAAATGTTGCATTTTGGCCCACCACATCCCCATCCTATGCCCATAAAAACCCCGGACTATAGTGGGCACACACACAAGCTACTGGACATCAGGAGGAACAGACAAACACACCAGCAGACACCAGCAAACTTCTGCAGATACTGGAAGACAATAGCAATGGCAGAAACATGCAGATGCTGAGGGGAATTTGGCTGAAGGTGGTTGGAGGAGGGTCCAGCCACTGGGCAGCCCAACTCCAGGGAAACCTTCCCACTCCATCCCCCTTGTGATTCCCCATCCATCTCACTGAGAACTACTTCCACCACTCAGTAAAACCTTGCACTCATTCTCCAAGCCCACATGTGATCTGATTTTTCTGGTATACCAGGGCAAGAACTTGGGATACAGAAAGCCTTCTGTCCTCACAATAAGGCAGAGTGTCTAACTGAGCTGATTAACATAAGCCTTTTGCAGACAGGAAAGTTGAAAGAGTGCACTGTAATGCACACCCACTGGGGCTTCTGGAGCTGTAAACATTCAACCCTAGATGCTGCCATGGGGTCGGATCCCAGAAATGCTACCCACGACCTGCCCATCTGCTTGCTCCCCCTAGGGTTTTGGGCAGCGGGGCACTGAAGAAGTGAGCCACACCCCTGTCACATGTCCTGCAGGGGGGATAAGGGAACTTTTCCCATTTCACTTTGGCATGAAGCAGCTTAGCAACCTGTGTAAGGGATGTTAAATTGAAACATACTCTTATTCCCTGGTGATTTGGGGCAGAACGTAAAGATGGCAACCCTATTTTCAAAGATTGTTGGTTCAGAAATGCATTCAAGTTGTGTTCCTCTCTATATCTGTAACTCTTGAATTATTTTCTGTACTCTGAACAAAGACAACCTCTGCCCCTCATTTGTTATCTTCTAGAATGCAAATGAGTCTTTTCTCCTTCATCCCAATTAATTTCGCTTGAGGCATTTATATTTTAATTGAAGTGGCACTTTTCATGAATATTCATCAATCACAAATAAATTTTCAGGGTCAGCAGGCCATGTGCCAGGAAGGAAGAACATGGATGTTTTCCTTCCCCTGGAGCAAATCCACTCTCATGAATGCATAAGCAGCCCTCCCTGCTTATTTAAATTCAACAAGAATTTACTGAGGGCCAATAGGTGTGAAGTGTGTGAGTGGGGCCTGTATTCTCTGAGAATAAAGAAGTGAGCATAACATCATTCCATGTGCACATCTTTTTATATATCTACCCCTCTATATGTGGCCCATCCACACTTATAATCATTTATTCTAATAATCAAACTTTTATTTTGATATAATTTTATTTTAAGAAAAAAATAAAATCACAAATGTATACAGTTATTAATAAAGTGTCAGAGAGAGGAAAAGCAGAAGGTTCAGGGAGTTAAAGGGGCTTTAGAAATATACAAGATACAATGCAAACTGTATTCTCTGGATGGCAGAATTTTGGTTATCTTCTCCTTTAATTCACCTGTTGTGTCAGTTAGGCTATGCTAGGTTATGCTGTAGAAACCTTAAGATATCAATGGCTGCTGTCCAAATGCTGAATTCTTTCTCATTCTGCATGTCCATTCATTGTAAGTGGGCTGTGGTTTGCTCTACATCTTCGCTGGGACACAGCTGATGAAGTGGCATCTGTCTAGAACCTTGCTGGTCATCCTAGCAGTGGGAAAGAGAACATGGAAAACACATGCTGGCCCCTAAAACTTCTTTATGCAAGGGCTCATGATGTTGAGGCTCATGTTACCTTGCTCAACGCAAGTCATATGTTCAGTCATTGGTGAGTTCAGAAGGGCAAGGGTTTGTGATCATTTTACAGGTAGTGGCAACACAAGGAGGAGTATAAAGTATACATGAAAGCTGTATAATTGCTGACAAACGAATTATCCACTTTCCTAATGAAATATGGTTATTCTTGTGCATTATAAGAAAATTCCATGAAACTCAACACCATAAATAGAACACATACAAGGCTTATAGCTCCTTTGAGCAGAGGCTACACTCCATTTCACTCTTCTGATTCCAGTGCTCAGCAGAAGGTTTTGCACGAAATAGAGAAACAAAGCTTTGTTAGAAGAAAGAAAACATTGATATCAATTAAAATGTTAATGACAAACTCAGATTTATCCTAATGGAAGAGATTCTGCACATACAAACTTCAAATGAAACACTTCTTTATTCTGGGATGAAGGATCCAAGTTGCTAGCTTTCTTTTCTTTTTTTCTTTTCTTTCTCTTCTCTTCTCTTCTCTTTTCATTTTTTTTTTTCTACGTGGAGTTTCATTCTTGTTGCGCAGACTGGAGTGCAGTGGCACAATCTTGGCTCACTGCAATCTCCACTTCTCGGGTTCAAGTGACTCTCCTGCCTCAGCCTCCTTAGTAGCTGGGATTACAGGCGTGCACTACCATGCCCGGCTAATTTTTGTAATTTTTTTTTTTTTTTTTTGAGACGGAGTTTCGCTCTTGTTACCCAGGCTGGAGTGCAATGGCGCGATCTCGGCTCACCGCAACCTCCGCCTCCTGGGTTCAGGCAATTCTCGTGCCTCAGCCTCCTGAGTAGCTGGGATTACAGGCAGGCGCCACCATGCCCAGCTAATTTTTGTATTTTTAGTAGAGATGGGGTTTCACCATGTTGACCAGGATGGTCTCGATCTCTTGACCTCGTGATCCACCCGCCTCGGCCTCCCAAAGTGCTGGGATTACAGGCGTGAGCCACCGCGCCAGTGTAATTTGTTTTTTAGCAGATATGGGGTTTCATCATGTTGGCCAGGCTGGTCTTGAACTCCTGACCTCAGGTGAGCTGCCCACCTTGGCCTCCCAAAGTGCTGGGATTACAGGCATGAGCCACCATGCCCAGTAATAGCTTTCTTTTCTACAAGAACAGTTACGGAACAAGGCAGAGATTTTTTTCTTCCATGACTCTCGTATAGAATCAGCGGCCAGTCTGTCCACTTGTGGGATCTCTGTAGACAATCAAATAGAGAGAAATCAAAATAAAACCGGATGGTCTCTACGGCCCACCCACTCGAGTTCCTTGGCATTGGACACTGGGGAGCATTGGGCCTCACCTAGTCTCATTTCCGGACTCACTGAAAAGTCCATATTGAAACCATCTCCAGCTTCTTACTTCCTCTTAAAAAGGATTCCTCAGTCACTCAAATGGGATAATCAAGCAGAAGACATTTGCAACAACTGATTAGAATTAACTGGCTATTTAGTGAAAGCTAGCTATTCCATTGTTTATAATCCAGGAAAACTGAGTTTCTTATTTAATCTGAAATGAAACCAAAAGGAAAAAAATAAAAAATAAGACCCCTGAATTTCATTCGTGACATTAGCTTAAAAGCTGCAATGAAGAGTAAAATAGGAGTGAGATTTTGCAGTCTGGGTTCAGGTTCTCTCTGGATGAATGCAAATACAAATCGATATTATTTACTGATAAATTCTAGACACTTAATTTGTTCCAGTGAATGATAAACAGCCCTAGGTTTAGGGTTCTGTGCTATCAACTGAACTACCAGGAAAAATAGTAGTTATTTAAATGTTAGGGAAGTTTAACAATGAAGAATTTAGTTGTAACCAATGAAGCAAAGTCTGAAATGTTGAATATTTATTTAGAAAAAAATTAAGAATTCTGGATATATGTATTATTATGACAAAGAATGATGCTTACATATAGTTGGCTTTAATAAACAGACAGGTATCTTTAAGACTGGGGTATTACATGTTACAAGAGGTTTCAGTGCATTCTTCTACCTGTCTTTAACATACTGCCTATAATATTTGAAGTGAAGGGTTTTTTTCCCTCCCCAACAAAGTGAAGGTCCACTTTTGCTAAACTGATACAGAAGACATGTGTGTGGTTAATAATTAAAGAGAGAATTAATTATATTGTAATATTTCAAGTATTTTTTTCCTGTTGGCTAAAGAATAAATAGAATATTATTTATACAGAGAGGAAAAAGAGGAGGGACTGAGCTATGAGGAATTAAGAATAACAGAAAAATAGTGAAAAACTATACAAAATGCAACAAAATGACTTCAAGTCATCAAGTCTTCAGTATGGCCAATGAAAACCATGATGTGGTTTGTATCAGTTAGCTATCGTCATAATAATGCTGTGTAACCAACAACCCCTGCATTCAATAAAGTGTGAAAAATGATCATTTATTATTATTCATCATATTAAATATTATTGTTTAATTTGTTATTATGTGTAGTCACAAGACTATGGGTTAACTGGGAAGTTTTTCTTACTGGGTTTAGCTAAGTGTTTCTTACCTTTATGTATTTTGTGTTTTTTCTTTTTTTTTTTCTAATTTTGTCTGGGGCTTTCTCACCTGCCTGGCTGGCTGTGGGCTAATTTAGGATGAATTTAGTTGAGAAGATGGGCTGTTCTCCATGTGGTCTCTCATCCTAAGCAGGCCAGCCAAGGCATATTCTTACGCTAGAGGCAGATGTTCAAGAAGGAAAACAGAAGCACACAAAGCCTTTGGAAGCTGGACTCATAAATGGCACGTTGGCATGACCGCCATCTCTACTAGTCATAAAGCCAACTTGATTCAAGATCGAAAGCATTGGAAAATATTCTCGTGTTGCGTGCTACCTGAAGGGAGGAGTGTGACTTCCACTTTTCTGTCCATTGGGCTGCCTTGCAGCTTTCAGCAAATAGAGAGGGAGGAGCATCTTCAAACACTGAGGTGCTGGTGCTACTAGCTGGAAGTTGGCAGAAGCAACGTTAAGTGGTGAACAGTTGTGGCACCAGCCGTGTCTGCTACGTCTACCTTTCTCTCTGCCTGAAGACTTCTCTTTACTTCCTTTGCTGGATCTACTTCCAATGAACTTCACGCTTCAGCTTAGACGTAAATTTCTAAAGACGTCTTCTCTAACTTCAGACATCTTGACTTACCTCCCTGATACAGTGTCTCAGGATTGCTAGTTCCTCTTACGATAATATTCACCATGCTGTTGTTGAACTGTATTCCCACCCAGATGTAAGGCGTGTGAACATTGGGGTTCTGCCTATGTTTTTAACAACTGAGTTCCACGGTGCCTAACACATGGCACATATTCAACAAATGGTATATATTCTGAACAGAATTTAGCCATGCCTTTGAACACAAAATTAAGCCTGATTTTATGACAAGCCTTAGTTAAATTTCCCATGATACCTTGAATAAAGAGTCCATTTCTTCTCAGAGTGACAAGGCATTTGACACACGTGAATTCTGTAAAGAGTATCTGCTTCTTGTCAGCTACAAAAATAACCTTTCAGGACATTAAAACAGAGAGTGTGGAGCAGCAAGGAAATGAAGCCATAATAAGATAGAGTTTTTCAGCTGAGTAATTGGATTTCTAAACACATGCATATTTTATGTCTTCTTGTATTAAATCATTCATGGAAAATATGTTTCTGATAAGTAAAATAGTATATGACAACAATCAGTAGACACATAATGATTTTCTCTTTCACACTTGGTTAGGTAAAAATTTGCCATAATGTGCTGCCAAGGATAAGTGATTACTATTATTGGGATCGAGATCACGTGAGAACTTGGTGCATGATGCTGTTTTGGAATAATCCTGACACAAACTCCAGGGTTGAGATAAATCAGGCAGCCTCAGACCCTGAACCTAAACAAGCTGATTACAGGTACTCCTAGTCATTGCTCCACCTCTAATTTAGTTGAAAGTCCTGCTGAGAAGTTTAGGAAGCGCTTGAGCAAGACATTGCTCTCCCTCAGCTAGGTGGCCCAGCTCGCTTTCTGATTTTACCTTCTGTATTGTCCACATACACACAAGGAAAACAGAAGCACACCCCCTATGTGCTTGAAAGTATTACTCAGCTGAGAAATCAAACCTATTCCTACCTCAGACAGTTGACCTCTGTGCAGCGTTCGTTCTTAAGCCAATCGTCACCACTTTGGGATGAAGATTCAAACGAAAGTAGAAATTCTCATTTTAAAGAGTCATCAGAAATCTGGATACCGAATGTATCAACTTTTAAATTATGATGACATGACATGAGGAGTTCTTGCTCCTAGTGGTCCTCCTGAATTCCAACTGTCATTCAAACTCCTGTTCCAGTAGGTGTTGGCCAGTTTTATGTGTCTAATTAGCTAAGTTATTGTCTTAGTTTGGCTGCTATACAAATTACCATAGACTCTGTGGTTTATAAACAATAGAAGTTTATTTTATACAAATCTGGAGGCTGGTAGTCCAAGATCAGGGTGCCAGCATAGCCAGGTTCTCATAAGGGCCCTCTTCTAAGTTGTTCTGCTGACTTCTGCTGGAATTTTAACATGGCGAAGAGAGCTAACTAGCTCTCAGCAGGAGATCAAATCTCAGAAATGAAGGCTCCATCCTTGTGACCTAATTACCTCCCAAAGCCACCACCTCCAACAACCATCACATTGGAATTAGGATTTCAACATACGAATTTCGGAGTAAAAACATTTAATCCATGTATGGTCCCCTGTCATTCAAATGTTTACCTTGCTTTTTGTTGCTAAGATATATTGTACATGTGATGAACAACTAGTGGCTTTAAAGTACAGATTACCCTGGAGACTCTGAATGGGCTCAATCAGTTCAAAGGTCTTAAGATCAAAACTCAAGTTTCCCAGAGGAAGGAATTCTGCCTGTAAACAGCTCCTGCCCAGGAGTTTCCAGCCTGCCCTTCCTAATAGTCTCTCTGCAGAGTTTGACTTTCCTAGTCCCCATAATGATATAAGTTAGCTCCTTGCACTGTATAAATCTACCTACCTACCTATCATCTATGAATCATCTATCTCACGAATTCTATTTCTTTCTCTGACTGACATAAAACTGTTACCAGAAGGGGGTCCTGACCCTGACCCCAAGAAAGGGTTCTTGGAAATCATGCAAGAAAAAATTCGAGGAAGTCCATAAAGTGGAAGGAAGTTAAAAAGAAATAAAAGAATGACTGCTCCATAGACAGAGCAGTGGCATGGGCCACTATTGCCTATTTTTATGGTTATTTCTTGATAATATGCTAAACAAGGGGTGGGTTATTCATGAGTTTTCTGGGAAAGGGGTGGGCAATTCCTGGAACTGAGGCTTCCTCCTTTTTTTGACCATAGAGGGTAACTTCTTGACATTGTCGTGGCATTTGTGAATTATCATGGCACTGGTGGGAGTGTAGCAGTGAGGACCACCAGAAGCCACGGTGGTCACCATCTTGGTTTTGGTGGGATTTGGCTGGCTTCTTTACTGCAATCTGTTTTATCAGCAAGGTTTTTATGACCTGTATCTTGTGCCAACCTCCTGTTTCATCTTGTGACTTAAAACGCCTAACATCCTGGGAATGCAGCCCAGTATGTCACAGCCTTATTTTACCAAGCCCCTATTCAGGATGGAGTTTCTCTGGTTCAAATGCCTCTGACAAAACCATCTTTGCAAAAGTATGACAGTAAGAGAAATCTGACATTGCTAATTTCATCTTGCTTCTAGCCTCACAGACTAGCTGTTTTTGTTCATTTCTGGGCATGGACCAAGCTAGCTTTTGGAAGAAATGTATTTTATAGTTTAAATGATAATAGCCCTTTCGGAAAACTAAACTGTTCCTGTAAAACTAATGGAAGGCCACCAAGTTAGGAGGGTGAGCGGGGCTTGTATTCTAAATAATTACTAGCCATTACTCTGGTGGTCATAAGATGTGCAACTTTCCCAGTTACTCCTGCAGATAACATCACTATTGTAGAACCTAAGATGGGCCTTTTGAAATGTCTTTTCAGGTTTTTGCCTTTCTGACAGCTGGATGGCCTGGACCTACAGCTCAACCAGTCCTGTGGCCCTTCACCCAGAAGCAGACTCAGTACATGAGGACCATTTTCCACACTCCTATGATCACATCCCCAACCTATCAGCATGCCCCCTACCCTAGCCTCTGAGCCTTTGGGGAGAATTATTTTGAGGGAGAATAAAAGGAGAAATCAGCTAGGTAATCAGCTGAGGCTAGCCCTTGGAGAAGCAGCCTATCTGAAAAATCACAACTACAAGCAAAATTAGAGCAGCTTGGGAAAAACTCAGGCTGCACCTACACAGATAAGTAGGCAGAGTCTAGTGTAGAAACCTTTTGTTCCTTGTGGGATTAATGAGCTCCCAGGAAAAAGTTTCCTCCCCATCTCAGGCATATACATGATGGGCTCCATGGGAACTTGCACAGGTAAGAGAAGGCTTACCTAAAACAAACCTACAGTTATACAAAAGAGAGAGGCTGTGCTTTGTGCTTGCCTAGAGACATACCCACAACAAGATACTTAAGGGGGAGTTATGCAGACAGCTTTACAGATAAGTTACTCAAACAGCTACAGAGAGGAGAGGAGTTACTTATAAAAGTTTTTAAATTCAACTGTAAAAACAGCAACCTACTTGGTCTCCCCTCTATGCTGTGGAGAACTAACTTTCTTCACTTATTAAACTTTTGCTCCAACTTCATGCTTTGTGTCCACACTCCTTAATTCTCTTGGTCATGAGATGACAAGCTCAGATAACACCTTAGACAACGAGACCAGTGATCCTTGACTAATTTCATTTAGATTAATCACTTTGTCTCCCACGTGGCACAGACAGCCCCATGTCAAACTCTTTCTTTACTGCAATGCTGTGGTCTCAGGGAGTTGCTTTTGTTTGTGCAGCTGGCAAGAAGAACCCATTCAGTGGTTACATTTATGGAAACTTCTTTGGCCCAATCGACTGTAAAATGGCCCAGGAAAGATGACTGTGCAAAGGTGTTTAATGTACTTGTCACTGTAGATATATATTTAACTATTGATATAGATATGAGCATACACATCGATCTGTCTTCTCAATGTCTATCATCTATCTGTCTATCTATCTGTCTGTCTGTCTGTCTGTCTATCTATCTATCATCTTTGTCCTCGTTATGCTGGTACCCTAAGCACAAGTGTAGGCTGCCTATTGGAGATCAGTTGTCTTTCCCACACACCACACTGGCATTCTTCTGTGGAAGCAACCTTGACTGTTGTTTTGCACAGTCATTATGCAGCATGCTTTATTCCTTGTACAGACTTAGCGTTTTGATTTTTATCATGAAAGTATTCATTAGCACTTTAAAGGTTTTCTTTTCATTGTTCCATACAACTTCCCACTTGTACTTGCAGCTTTGTTATTTTTAAAAATACATCTCTTATATTTTATTATGTTTTTCATATAGAGACAGGGCCTTGCTCCATTGCCCAGGCTGGAGTGCATGGCTTGATCATAGCTCACTGCAGTCTGGAATTCCTGGACTCCAGTGATCCTCCCACCTCAGTTTCCTGAGTAGCTGGGACCACAGATGTGTGTCATGCCTTCTAATTTTTAAAAATTTTTTACATTTCTATTTTTTTGTAAATGTCAGGTGTCACTGTGTTGCCTAGGCTGGTCTTGAACTCCTGGCCTCAAACAATCCTTCTGCCTTGGCCTCACAGAATGCTGGAATTACAGGCATGAACACTGCATCAAGGCATCTTTTATTTATATTTTACAAATGCATCATTTTGAATATCATGTTCTACAATTGGAAACCTAAGTTTGCCCATTCATTTTTAAAACGTGGCATTGATAATTTCACGATGTAATAAAAAAATCAAAGTCCCAGCATTGAGCTTGTTTCCACTAGCACGAGCTGGCTTTAGATTACACTGGAGGCCACTGTGAGCAAGAGCTGTGACTTCAGTGTTTACATCTTCGGAGATGATGGCTGCTTGCCCTTTTCCTATTGCCCTCCCTTTCCCCATCACCTCCTGCCCTCTCTCTCTGTGCACCCCCTTTGGGCTCTGCTTGTTCACCACAATCCATAGGCTCAGAAGATGAACAGAACTTACATGCCCCCTGAAGTATGCCCAGCCTGCAGCACACAAGCAAAAGCCTGTGCAGTGTTGATGCAGGACTTGGATATGAGGCCTATCTGGACAGACCGAAGTCAGTCTTGAAATTCCTGGATTCCCAGGGATTGGAGAAGGAGTCCAAAACAGTCATTCAGAGAGATCTGTTATGCTTATAGGAGACTCTGATGAAAACAAAAGAGGTTGCCTACACGGACTCAAAAAAGGGGACCTATGAAGATTCAGAAAAGGGGCCCCCATCTGTAACAACTAAAAAATTCTCCAGACATTGCTAAATGTCCCCTTCAGAATGCGTTCAACCCTAGTAGAGAATTACTTCTCAACGTTTGGGAAATACATGTCCGTGCCAGGCATAGGACTCAGTACTTACGAGACTTTCTGTAAAGTCAGTCCTTTCCCTCCCTCCTTCCCAGGGCCCCACTGTGCGGCTCCTCCCCCTGGAATATTGATCTATGCTCTTTCTCAAGCCTCACGTGACCCAACTGCACCTGTGAACACCAGCTGTGGGCACCAGTTGTGTGGCCTTGTCTCCTGGGCTCTGCAGTGCAAATGGTGCTCCCTCTGCCGGCTTCACATGCCTGGTGCCAGCCTGAGGACTCCTCCTTCTATGTGAAATTGCTGTGAGTGTTTCACCTGGGATGTTAACTAAGCTGGACAGAGGGAGACCAATGTGAACTTTGTTTAACTTTCCTGGTGGCTTGTTGGTAAAAGTTCAGTTCTCAAGCAAGAATCACTTGTAAGGACAGATAAGAGTTTATTTCACTAACTTCTAGACATTGCAAAAACAGTTTTACATCCCTTTTGAGTTGGACTGGGGGCCAACAGAACTAAAATAGGAAAAATCCATGAATGTTAGGCTTAAAATAATGCTCCATGTGCCATTAAAACCCATCTTGCTACAAACGCAGACCGCTTTTAAGGATATCTCAATGTTTAAAAGAAACTTAAGCCGAGTGCAGTGGCTCATGCCTGTAATCCCAGCACTTCAGGATGATGAGGCGGGCAGATTATCTGAGGTTGGGAGTTCAAGACCAGCCTGACCAACATGGAGAAACCCTGTCTCTACTAAAAACACAAAGTTAGCCAGGCGTGGTGGCACATGCCTGTAATCCCAGTTCTTTAGGAGGCTGAGGCAGGAGAATCACTTGAACCCGGGAGGCAGAGGTTACGGTGAGCCGGCCATTGCACACCAGCCTTGGCAACAAGAGCAAAATTCCATCTCAAAAAAAAAAAAAAAGGAAACTTAAAATAAGGTTTTTAAGAATGAAAAAAAGGGAAACTGAGATGCCGCCCATCAGTAGCACCATGCTTAAGGTCTGGCTGTGGCTCTGTTATGGTAACACGCTTGTTTCCTGGGACCACTCATGGTAATAACTTTGGTTTTAGTCTCTTCCGACATATCAAAGTGTATCCCACATTTGAATCACCAGAAAAGAGATAGGAAGAGGCACCACACCCGCATCCACATACATATTCAAATTGTTGAGATGCTGGAAGAATAACCTATTGGCTCAACTGAAATTAGGGTTGATTAGCAAACAGAGGGGTATGAGGATTTCCAAAACCAAAAACAGTCATTTAAAAGCGTCTGCAAAGAGATACATTAACATGTGTCCTTGACTCTAAAATTGCACCAAAACTCAGAGATTTCAGTGTCCAGAATTGGAACTTATAATTACAAGTTAATGTATCATCATCTTAGCTGAGTGTAGAGGTTTTAAGGACAAGCGTGAGAGCTGTTAGACATGGGTTTATCTGCTCGTACATCACAGTGATGCTTGAGTCTGAAGATCTTACAGACAGCAGCCACATTTATTTTTCACTGCCCCTAGGGAAATGCATGACGGGGGAGGTTATATGACGGGTAAACTTACCACCAAAAAGTCACTGTGACTAGCTGGCTTGTTGGTCTGTATTCTAAGCACTACAAACTGAAAGATCTGGAAAACCGAATTGCACACCCCACATTGTTAAAACGTGAAACGAGGTTTGAACACAGACTTTGTAGATCTTTGTTTGAAGTATCTGCTGTTTCTGTTGAATCTGAAGCCATTAGCTGTGTTCCTTATCCAGTCTTAGTAGCTAGGAGAGCTGTGAATAATGATATTCCGATTGTCAAAAATGCCTTATCTTTCCATGTTCATGTACACTGCCATAGTTAACAGAATGAATTACTATGAACAGCAATGTCAAGGTAGAAATGATATTTTCTTTAACCTAAAGGAAAATGTGAGGAGTGCAATTCAGAATAAAAGTGGCATGAGTAGACCTTTATGTGTTGATATAGAACAATATGTTAGACCTACTGTTTTTTTGTTTGTTTTTTGTTTGTTTGTTTTTTGAGATGGAGTCTCACTCTCTTGCCTAGGTTGGAGTGCAGTCGTGAGATCTCAGCTCATTGCAACCTCTGCCTCCCGGGTTCAAGCAATTCTCCTGCCTCAGCCTCTCTAGTAGCTGGTATTACAGGTGCCCATCATCATGCCCCGCTAATTTTTATGTATTTTTTGTAGAGATGGGGTTTCACCATGTTGGCCAGGCTGGTCTTGAACTCCTGATTTTAAGTGATCCGCCCCTACCTCGGCCTCCCAAAGTGCTGGGATTACAGGAGTGAGCCACCACGCCTGGCCAAGATTTACTGTTACAGAATTAAAGAATTAGAAACATAGGTGAGATGTATACGTAAATACAGGTGTTTATCTACACGATGTTGCTAAAATGATACACGTGTTCCCATGCACACAAACACACACAGGGAGAACTCATAACCGAACAGCGGGTTAGTTACTCACCACATGAGAGTCCAATTAACAAGAGCAAGATGTGGTTTAAAGAAAGTCACTTATTCTGAGCCAGCTTAGGGGAAGAGGCACAGATGTCCTGCCTTTAAATGTGCTGCTTCACTTTTGGAGCAGTACGTGGGCAATTTTAAAAGGTTTTGCAGAGGAGGAAGCAAGCAAGTCGGGGGGTCTGGATGTCAGCTCCAGTGCAGTGCCTTAAGTTAACATGGTTGCTAACTTACATGTTAATTTAATAAATTCGTCTAATTTTTAAGGAGTTAGATGAACTCGCCCTGTAGGCAGTGTCTGGTGAAGGCGGTGGAGGTGGGCATAAAAGGCTGTATTTGGCTAGTGTGATGGCTCATAGCTGTATTCCCAGCACTTCTGGAGGCTGAGACAAGCAGACTGCTTGGGCCCAGGAGTTGGAGACAAGCCTGGGGAACATAGCAAGACCCCATCTCTACAAGAAACACACAAATTAGCTGGGCCTGGTAGTGCAGGCTTGTGGTCCTGGCTACTCAGGAAGCTGAAGCAGAAGGATCGCTTGAGCCCAGGAGCACGGCTGCAGTGAGTTGAGATTCTAACACCCAACTGAGACCATCTCAAAAAAAAAAAAAGTTATATTTGCATTTCTAAAGGGGTAAGTAGGAAGTGGGGAACTGGGACAAGAAAAGAAGAAAGACAAAACATATTTAAATAATCTGTTAGAAAAGTGGGGCGTACTCAGTTACAAACGTAATTGAGAGAAAAGGAAGAAGGCAACTGGGAGGCTGAGAGGTAGAGACGGAAGGAAAGTTACTTTCTCACTTCGTACCTCTTTATTCTGTCAGAAATATTTGTACTATTCATTGAAAAGGAATTCATTGGAAAAGTACAGGTGAAAATTGCCATCGATTTCTTTCAGTATATCACCCTCAACATTTGTGATTCCAGACGCTGCATCATTACTGGGAGGCAGGCATCGTGCCAAGTGCTTTAAATATGCCACTTCCTCCTGACGACCACACACCAGGAAGGCAACGTTAAAGAGCCTAATGTTAGAGTTTAAAATAACTAGCCACAGAGCGTTCAAAGCACACACCTGATTAACTGTGCCTCAGATCCAGTTGTGTTTGTGTGCAAAGTCTAGAGCTAAATCACGACACCGTTTCCTCTGTAGTTCAGAAAGCGTAGGAAGGAACTCAAGCATCAGATTGATCACTTATGTCTTATTTGATCAACCTTCTTATGAGCTAAAAGTTATACCAAGGAAAATTGGCTGTTAGTATAAGATAACTTGGAATAAGAAAGTGTTAATTAGAACTTACGGATCTTAGAATCACTTTGGTTTGTAGTATTCTTAATTTTAATAATATAAAAAGACATTCTAATTCCATTCCCAAATTATTGAAATTGCTTTTTAAATATTGTTATGCTTTGGCAGCAACTGCACTGCAGAGCGCGGTGTTACTTGATCTCCAGGCTTGTGATTGAATTCCTGCTGGCCATTTGCACAGTTGCATAGCTGCAAATTTCACTGATAATGTCCATATTGGAAATGTAACATGCTCCTCGAGTATGTTGTTTGATGAAGCTAAACTGTATCAATTTAATATTAGATAAGTATTTGATGGTCTCCTAATGTGTGCCAACTGCTAAAAATATTGTTTTTGTTTTTTGTTTTTTTTAAAAAAAAGAAGAAAGAAATCATGCTGTGGAGCTTTGAGTTTCTGTGGATCTTTGAGTCAATCCGATCAGAGCTCATATAAAATTTTTTTTGAGATGGAGTCTCACTCTCGCTCAGGCTGGAGTGCAGTGGCACAATCTCAGCTCACTGCAACCTCTGTCTCCCGGGTTCAAGTTATTTTCCTGCCTCAGCCTCCTGAGTAGCTGGAATTACAGGCAGACATCACCACACCTGGCTAATTTTTTTTTTGTATTTTTAGTACAGACGGGGTTTTACCATGTTGGTCAGGCTGGTCTCAAACTCCTGACCTCGTGGGCCGCCTGCCTCAGCCTCCCAAAGTGCTGGGATTACAGGTGTAAAGTTCTTAAGTCACTTGGTTTAAAGACAATAGTAAGTGGAATTTTTGCAGGAAAGTACCTGGATGAAATAATTTTTGAAGTGGTGGGAAATATCCCCCACATAGCCCAATAGTCATAAATAGGAGTGTTATAAGCTTCCTAAATAAAATAAAGTTAATTTAGAATTCTATTTTTAGATAAATATAATGGGTTTTACTCATCTACCTTTATAATGAAAAACAATGAACATAAAACTATTCAAAAACATAATGATTAATAACTTAATATTTTATTTTCCATATTATGATTGATTAATAAAGAAAAAGAAGACAGAAGAGAAAAAATGAAATATAAGAGAATGGAACTATTTTTGCAGAATTAGCATGAGTCAGAGAAGCTGAGAATCCAATCCGAACTTTCTTATGAGAGACATCTTGGTAGAATGGTTCTATTTACACAGCAGGAATATTGAGCTAATGGTTCCTGTGCTCTCTTCTTAAAACATGTGTCATATAGAACCAGGAAGGAGGAATATAAAGAAGGATAAGCCTGGAGAGAGAAGAATAGACAGACAAAGAAATTTGGGACTTCCAGTTTTATGAAAATTAAAGCCCATTTTTCACTTGTCAAGGTACTTACCATAAAGATTTTTGAACAAAAACTATTTCACTCACATACTTAGGTCTTAAGTCTTCTCACTTGCTCTGGGAGTTGGAGAAGAATAAAGCCAATACATCCTCACATTCCACAAAAATGGCTTGCACCACCCCTATGTACTAGGTAACACTCAAGGCATAGTGAGCAGGAGAGGTACCGTCTCTATCCGATGGAGCTGCTGTTTTAGAGAAGAAGGAGAGACAAGTCAAATGGATTTTGTGTCTGATGAGAAAAAGTTCTAGGGTAAGAGGTGGAGTGGGGTGGGGGTGTGTTTCAGAGGCTGGTGTAAATTAATGTCATTTCTGAGTCTAATTCTGTTATTTGATTCTGGACCAAGTTGTTTCCTCTCAATTTTTAAAAATTTCATGATTTCTAATTTGTTCTTGAAATCTGCACATCACATGTGGTTATTGAGAGACTGAGACAAATGGTATGTAAGTGGGAATAGGAGCTCACATCCTCTTTTGGGGCACTAGGATGGGACATGGGTCGATGTGGACAGACATTGCACTGAGCTGGGTTTTGTTGTTGCTATGGTTACCATCTGTGAGCCATGTGCTTCAAACTCATCTAACCAAGATGCCATGTGCTTATGGCATCCAAAGTATGTCTTCGGTGTTTGCGATCTGTCTTCAGTTCTGAGCCATCTCTCCATTATTCATTGCTGTTTGTTACTGGATGTTTGCTGAACTGGTGAGGTGGGGGCATGGTTGAGTTTTCTCTGTTGTTCTGGTTCAGCCTCAGTTCTAGGTGGGCCTGGTGGGCCTGAATATTCATGCTGGGACTTTCTCAACTTTCCTGCCTCTCTCTTTAGAATCTACATCTGCCTGTTAGCAATGGGTCTTGCAGAAGAGTTGAGAGCTCCTTCCCCGCTGGAGGGAGACTAGTAATGGTACTAGAAGAGAATCCTGATCCCAAGACTGTGATCAGCACGCACTCTATGGGTAGACAGATATTTTCTTCTTTCATTTGTCCTGAAGGAACAAGAGGCCTTTACCTATATCCTGGGAATGGCAGGGTTTGCTGCTTTTTTTTCAGGGTGAAAGGCATTTGCTTTCTATGTTACAAGGGGTGGGGTAGAGGATCAGTGTACAGCTTCATGCCTTTCCCGCTGCATCACCCATCACTCACCTCCTTCACGACAAGGGAGATTTTCTCCATTTCACCTCTTGCCTTCAACCTTTCTCATAGCATGAAGTGGAAGGTCCATAAGAAAAGATTCTGTAAGTGCCTGAAACCCTGGTCTCCCACACAGCTGGCTCTGGGTGAATTACTCTGTCTCCACTGCAATTTCTCTGTCTTGATAAATTAGCTCTGTCTAGGCAGCAGACAAGATGAATCCATTGGGCAGTTACAAGAGGTTTTGTAACCTCATACTAGTCTACTCCCAGTCTTTAATGAATGGTTAGAAAGTTGGCATTTGACCTGGTTCTATGGCCAGAATCCTTTCCTCCCAGGCTCTGCCATGGTTGGGGCAGTCCACAGGATCCATCCTTCTCAGTTGAAGAGCTGGGCCTGAATGGAGTTCAGAATATTTAACTACTTAGCAACCCCTGCTTTCTGATAGGTTAAAAAAGTTATTTTTAGTTTACATGCCTTTTCTCGTTGCTAGTTTCTGAGTATTGTGGAGGGGTCGGAGAGGATTGGAAAAAAATAACTTTCTCTCTGTGTCTTAGTTCTGTGTCTAGGGCCTGTTAATTAATTTGACAAATGGCAGATTAACAGGAGAAAATGCTTAGGTTTCCTTATTGATGTTCATAATTTTATGTGTCCAGAGGCTTTGTGAGGAAGAAGTGAAGACCCAAAAAGATGGCAGTTAGACCCAAGGGCTTATATACCCCTTTCAGAAAGGGTGACACATGTGGAGACGTGACTGCAGAAAGGAAAAGGGGTCGGGGCACTCAGGGTGGGTGAACTGTGGGAAGGTGACTAGGAAATGTGTGGCAGACAGGATTGTTCAGTAAGTGTTGTGATGTGGGTATGACTCCTTCTCCTCCTCCTGGTACAGGAGAGGGAGACCCCTCTGTAAATGGAAAGTAATGTCACCTTTACAAAGAAAAAATTATACTCCACTTTTAGGCAGAAAGGGAGAGCATAGAGTGTTGTTCCTGCGTCTGCTGGTTCTCAGTAGGCTTCAGCTCAAAGTATCCCACCAGGCAAAGTGGGGTATTTTGGGTGACATATTGTCATCCCCTCACGAGCAATGCTCTTTTCAATTCTGTGCTCAAGGCAAAGCCAGATGTTTTAGTGATTTGAAAGGAATTTAAAATGTGAGTTATGAGCCCCAGCTAAGGTGAACATAAACTGTTGGGAACTCATTGTAACAAGGAGAACAATCATTTCAACCAAACTGAATGGCAAAAAAAAAAAAAAAAGATAGATAAGTGAGTATGTCATTGCTATTTTTCACATTAATTAGGTCAATTTAGTCATTAAATGTTGTATACATATATCAAAATGTCACACTATATATCATAAATATATACATTTTGGTTAATTAAACCTTAAGCTGAAAAGAAGATGGAATAGTTCAAAACAATGATAGAACTTCCAAGTTAATTCATTGATTCCATTTAATCTCTCTTAGTTTTCTTTCTTATTTTTGAAAGGAAAAATATTAATGTCTTCCTGTTTGTATGTTCTAATTTTAATTATCACAATTTGGAAAAGTCTCAAAAGTTGAAGACTTTGGTGCTCTATTTGTTAAGTTATTATATTGAAATATTTAAAAACTAACTTTGACAAAATACATACAAAATATATAGAATGATTCATTTACCAAGTGATCAGTACCACTGTCATACACATAGGTTGAATTTCAAAATACTGTCACATAAAATCAAAGTTTTCCAAAATCCAATTTATGGTAAGCAGGAAAAAAATGTATATCGACATATTGAAGTTTGTTTTATTTTTATTCAACATTTAATCACAAAAATTTTGTAATTCAGTTACTTCCTGTTTTTAAAAATGAAGCAGTTCAGTATCTATTATTGGTGAAATCTGTAGCTTCTTTCTTCCAAGTTAATGGAGTCTTTCTTCTGAAACACATAATATTATTTTAAGTTTAAAAGTATTTTAATTATATAACACTTTTTACTGAAATGTGAAAATTAGAAAAATGAGGATTAGAAAATAGAAACTAAAATTAAAATGATAAAAATTGTACCTCTCAAAGGAAAAAAGTGATGAGTTAACTTTCTCATACATTAGTAAAACTATATGTAAATGGATATCTAGTTTTTTTAAAAAAAATAGTTGTCTTAAACTTTTTAATATATGTGAATTAAAATAGCATTTCCAAAATGATGTCATACATGCAGAAAGGTCAACTTTACAGAGAAAGTAACTGAGGAAATAAAAAGAAATCAGCTGACATTCCTCTGGTTTACTCCTGACGAGTTTTGGGCCTAAGTTTGTAAGATGAACATTGCTATATTTTGAATACTTATGTCACCCCCACATTCATATTCTGAAATCTTAACCCTCAACCTCACCAAAGCAATGAAATGAAGAGATGGGGCCTTTGGGAAGTGACTGGATCATGAGGGTGGAACACTAATGAATGGGATTAGTGTCCTTATAAAAGAGGCCCCAGGGAGCTGCCTTATCCCCTCCACCATGTGAGGACACAGTAAGAAGGTGCCATCTATAAGCCAGGAAGTGAGCCCTCACCAGACGCCAAATCTGCTGTCATTTCTCTCTTGGACTTCCCAGCCCCCAGACCTTTGAGAAATGCATTTCTATTTATAAACTACCAATTTATGGCATTTTGTCATAGCAACCCCAATACACTAAGATAATATACACTTACAGCATGGCCTACAATATGGCCTGCTATTCCCTCTTCATCTGAAGGAAACCTTTGTAATTCATGGTAGTATGTTCTGTCTCTAACTCAGCTTTATAAGCCATTATGTGATTTTTCACAGGCCAATCCAAGACCTTTCGACTATGTCTTATTGAAAGCAACAGTGGCTTTCCAGATCTTCTAATTCTGGGGAGTGTGTGGTTCTTCTTTTATGGTAGCCATAGATGTCCACTTGCTGATTAGTTGGTGACATCAGCTAGGTAGTCCAGACTAGGAGACTTAAATAATGCTTAAGTAATGAAGACTGCAGACAACTTTCCTTTCTCCCAAAACAATTACTTTATTGCATACATAAAATCCTTTCGCCCGGAAATGAGAAAAACAGGTGGCTGCAATTTATATCGGTTAAATTGTGACTTTGTTTTTGTAATTTATGCTTTTTCTTCCTTCCTTAATGATACCTTTTTTTTTTTACAAAACTGCTGTTGGGTACATATTTATATGGCATGATTTTTCTGTGCCCATCTTCTTTTTTGCACTAGTTTGACAAGTTTTAATAAGAAATGTAAGCACTCTCTACTGGAACCGTAAGGAACAAAGAACTAATGCATTTCTTTTTGCTTAAAAAATGTAAATCCAAGTGGAGCACTTGTGGAAATCATGAACAAGGACCTTGTGGTTCTACATTTTGCTTTCTACAATTTTCGTCTGTCAAATCCTGAATTATCATTACAGTTAAGATTCTTCTGCCTCATCAAAGGAGATGAGATTCAGAAACTCTAAATAAATAAATAAAAGCAAGTTAGATGGTTGCTAATGCAAGCAGTTAATGCAAAATTAAATGAGTTGTTAAAACTGAGTAATCATAAATAATGATGTGTGTTGATTGTTTAATTTATTTTTTTGAGTAGTTTTAGGTTCATAGAAAGTTTGAGAGGAAGATACACAGCTTTTTTGTATGCCCCATACCCCCAGCACATACACAGGTTAATCCATTTCCAATATCCCCCACCAGAGTGGTTCATTTGTCAGAGTTGATGAACCTACATCGACCTATCATTACCACCGAGCGTCCACAGTTTACGTTACAGTGCACTCTTGGTGTTGCACATTCTATGGGTTTGAACAAATTTAAAATGACATCCTTTCATATAGTGTCATGCACAGTAGTTTTACTGCCCTAAAATTACCTACTTTCTGCTTATTCATCCCTCCCACCCCCAATTTCTGGAAATCACTAACATTTTTACTGTCTTCACAGTTTTACCTTCTCCAGAATGTCATACAATTAAAGTCATACAGTATGTAGCCACCTTTTCAGACTGACTTCCTTAACGCAACTGTATGTTTCTAAGGCTCTTCCATGTATTTTTATGGTTTAATAGCTCATTTCTTTTCGGCACTGATTAACATTGCTTGGTCTGGCTATACCACAGTTTATTTATCCATTCACCCACTAAATGGCATCTTTTTTTTTTTTTTTTTTTTTTTTTTTTACAGAGTTTGGCTCTTGTTACCCAGTCTGGAGTGCAATGGCGCGATCTCGGCTCACCTTAACCTCCGCCTCCTGGGTTCAAGCAATTCTCCTGCCTCAGCCTCCTGAGTAGCTGGGATTACAGGCACCTGCCACCATGCCCAGCTAATTTTTTGTATTTTCAGTAGAGACGGGGTTTCACCGTGTTGACTGGGATGGTCTTGATCTCTTGACCTCGTGATCCACCCGCCTCGGCCTCCCAAAGTGCTGGGATTACAGGCGTGAGCCACTGCGCCTGGCCCTCTAAATGGCATCTTGATTGATTCTAAGTATTGGCAATTATAAATAAAGTTGCTATAAACATCCATGTGCAGGTTTTTATGTAGAAATTAGTTTTCAGCTTTTTTGGGTAAATACCAAGGAGCATGATTGCTGGATTGTATAGTAAGAGTATGCTTAGTTTTCTAAGAGGCCTCAAACTCTCTTCCAAATAGTGTGTACCAGTTTGCATTACCATTAATAACGAGAGGATATGCTGTACTACCTTCTCACCAGGACTTGGTGTTGTCAGTGTTCTGGATTTTGGCCATTCTAATAGGTGTGTAATAGATCTCTTTGCTGTTTTAATTTGCATTTCCCTGATGACATATGATGTAAAGTATCTTTTCTTATCCTCATTCGCCATCCACATATCTTCTTTTGTGAGGTGACTGTTGTAGTTTTTGGCCCATTTTTAGTTGGATAAAACTGTTATTTTTTTGGTAACCTAATTTTCCATTATTATATTTTATCATATTTTTTCTTCTTTCATTTTATTGATGTGCCTAAGTGTCCTTGGCAACAAGTGGTTTGTAAAAGTCATTAGGACTAGAGAAGGATAAGATGGGAGCCTTATGAACAGTGTTGTAGTCATCAATCGCTCATGCCTCCGCTCTCAGCATGTAACTCTTCATGTTGCACAGAGCAGTTTTGCACAGTTTTTAATTTTAAAGTAGGTACATGAGCTAACACAGACATAACCCGCATCACTACCATTATCACTGATATCAGTTCTTTATTTTTATTTTTCCAACTTTTATTTTAAGTTCAGGGATTCATGTGCAGGATGTGCAGGTTTGTTACGTGGGTAAATGTCTGCCATGATGGTTTGCTGCACAGATCACTGCATCACCTACGTATTAAGCCCAGCATCCATTAGCTATGCTTCCTTATGAATTCTTTTTCTCCTGAGTTCTAACAGCCATCCTAGCTAAGACATCATAAAACATCAGACAAAGGAAGCACTGACTCCAGCAATAAAACACTGCCTGAAAATATTTAACACATTAATACACACCCAAACACATATATACACACAAATACACATATATACATATACACAAACATATATACAGATGTATATAAACACAGAGATATATACACAAGCATGCACACATACATGTGTGCACACACGTGTGTATTCACATACATGTGCATTAGCATTCATGTATAAACATATGCATGCCTGTATAAACATAATTATATATGTGCATACATATATACACATAAATAAATATACACATGCATACATACACACATACATATATGCATGCACTTATGTATACACATATACACACACATACATATGTACATACACCTACATATATTCACAAATATATACTCATACACACAGGTGTACACAACACACATATACATATACACAAAAGTGCACATACCTATATACAGACAAATAAATACATGTACAAATGTGTATATGTGTACGTATATACACACACACCCATGCATACATGTAAACACATATATACATACATATATACACACATATATACATGTAAACAAACATACACATAAACACAATGTATACACACATATGTATATACATGTATGCATACACAACATTTATATAAGCATATATTATATAGATACATATATGGTATTTCCATACACATGCTATATATACTCAAATTTGTAAGTACACATATGTGTATTTTCTGAACTTCCTTTGAATATTCTAATACCAATGTTGATCCACTCATCCATCAGATATTTCCTTGGGGCTATCTACTAACTGGCCATTTTGCCGGATTGCATGGTACGTTAGAAAAAGGGCAAAAACCCACTCCTTCGGCCCCTTATATTCACTAGTGATTTAGTGCCATTGAACCTGGATGGACATGAGGAGCATGAAGCAGATGATGAGGGCTGTGAGATGGAAAGGAGAGATGGCCTTATTAATGGTTGTGATCAATAATCGTTACAGATAATGACAGTAATCATGCTGCTGCTGCTGCTGCTGCTGTCATGTGGAAGATTATTCAGCAAATAGTCCTTCTCCTCTCCCCTATTACAGGGGACAGTGCTTTCTTCCCTAGTGATGTTGGGTATGGCCATAGACTGACTTTGGCAAATGGGATGTGGGCAGAGGCAGCAGAGTGCTTCCTAAAAGATACCTGACATGTCTGCCAGCCTCTTATGTTCCAGTGCTCCAGCAGGAACCTGGAATGCAGACTGTTGTGGGTATCATCTTAGTATGTTCATTAAGGCCTTCCATGTGGGTTAGAAGCCTTAATAAACATACTGAGAAGGTTATTTTGTAGGTTCTTGTAATCAGAGAGCAGCATTTCATAAGGCCTCTCGTTCTTCCAACCTGCCCTTCTCCATCTGCATGGAGACTGGGAAGAAGAATCCAGAAAATTTCCTTTTCTGACATCCCTGCAACTCAGCAAGTTTCCTTGATGACGTGGCATTTGCTTACATCTTGGGGGACATTCCATTTATCAGAGGTTATTACCCAGGAGTGCACATTAATCAATCACAAATATTTATCTGCCACACACAGAGGATAGAGTAGTCAATCAACATAAGAGTGTCTTGTCTCTATGGTATTTCAATCTATAAGAGAGTATTTTCAAAACCCAAATGCCTGTCTGTAGACTTTCTGTTTTGGTGGGGATGAATTAGACACTGTGCTTTTAAAAAATGACAGTTTCCAAAGCTTCTTATCACGTTTTAATGTGTAGAAAACTACTGAGCTTAAGTTACAAGTAACACGTTTGCTTATCGGTATTAATAAATATTATACATATTTAAAAATGCTGTCCCACATATAATTCCTTCTTTTGAAATTATTCATAGAGGCAGGGGGCAGAGAAATTCTAGGCAGACAGGGGTGGATCCCCAGTGAAACACCACCTTCAAGGCCCCCTACAAAATAAATAAATAAAACAACAGGAAATCACTGGCCCAACATGAGATCTTTTTGTTCGTTTGTTTGTTTGTTTGTTGTGGTTTTGAGACAGAGTTTCGCTCTTGTTGCCCAGGATGGAGTGCAGTGGTGCGATGTCGGCTCACCACAACCTCCACCTCCCGGGTTCAAGTAGTTCTCCTGTTTCAACCTCTCGAGTAGCTGGGATTACAGACATGAGCCACCACGCCTGGCTAATTTTGTATTTTTACTAGAGATAGGGTTTCTCCATGTTGGTCAGGTTGGTTTCGAACTCCTGACCTCAGGTGATCCACCCGCCTTGGCCTTCCAAAATGCTGGGATTACAGACGTTAGCCACTGCGCCAGGCCCAGATCTTCTATTCCTGTTTGCCTGCTCTCTCCCAATTGGTTCTTTCTGAATTATGCCTTTTTACTAATCACATGTTTTTACCAATAATCAAAACTACCTTCAGCCTCCCCAACACCCATCCTGTGCCTATGAGGACCCCAGACTCAGTGAACAGGGGGAGAAATGGCTGGATCTTGAGAGAGATGACCCGACCTTGAGGGAGATGGCCAGACTTTGAGGGAGATGGACAAACTTTGGGGAAGATAACCTGTCCTTCCCATCCTCTCTCCAGCTCTCCTCTTTGCAGAGAGCAGTTTTCATTGCTCAGTAAAAATCTCCACTTTCACTATCCTTCAATTGTCTGTGTGATCTTATTCTTCTTGGATGCAGGACAAGAGTTTGGGACCCACCAAGTGTGGGTACCCAAAAAGGCTGTCACACTGGCCCTTTGCCCTCACTGGTAGAGGATAGCCAACTCATGTGACGAGACAAGGAGCCAACTGAGCTGCTAACATGCTGCCATCCACAGACAGTAGAATTAAAAGAGCACTGTAACACCTCCTCATGGGCCTCAGGGCCACAGGCACCCCCACCTGGGTGCCACCACAGGCCCTGCAGGGAGCTTGATCCTGCCAGTGCCCGGAGCAGCCAGTTGGACCCTGCACTTGCTCACTCACGTGCTCCCTCCTGCAACGGGGTGAGTGTGGCAGGTCAAGTAAACCAGGCATCCCTGTCATGGGTCCAGTAAGGGGGCTGAGGAAGATTTTGTATTATTATGGCCATCTGCTAAAACTGAAAGTTGCAGAATTCACTATGAAATGGTGAGTGATAAGGTTCATATTTATGTGGACATGTTTTCTTGTTTTGTTTTTAATGAAACAGGGTCTCACTCTATTACCAAGGCTGCAGGGCAGTGGCACCATCCTAGCTCACTGTAGCCTTGACCTCCCTTGGCTCAGGTGATCCTCCTGCCTCAGTCTCCTTAGTGAATGGGACCACAGGCATGCACTACTACACCCACCTAATTTTTCATTTTTCTTAGAGACAGGAGTCTCTCTATGTTGTTCTGGCTAGCCTCAAAGTCCTGGGCTCAAGTGATCCATCCACCTTGGCCTTCCAAAGTGCTGAGAATATAGGTATCAGCCACTAAATCCAGCATAGGTGAATATTATAATAATAGTTTTCTCATATTTGAACATTCAATTATTTTGTTTAATGTTCATTATCAAAAGTCTACCAGACTTTTTGGTACAGAGTAAATAGTTAATATATATTTTTAAATAAATTAATTAAGTTTGAAGATGACACCCACTCTAATTAGGTTGGTGCAAAAGTATTAGTGGTTTTTGCAGCAATCTATAATTCGTTCATTCAGCAAGTATTCATTGACCACAGAAGCCAACATAATACTGTGCACAAATACACAGTTACCCTCTTCTTGTGAGAACAGGAGATTATCTTATTGGACACCTTAAGTGGGAGCATGTGGATGTTTGAGATGGTAAAACTGGAAGCATTCTTTGCTCGCGCTTGGCTTTTTATCTTTCTTCTTCTCTGCACTGTGGCTCTGACAGCTTGTCTTAGATTCACTCTTTGTCATCCTGATTCCCTGAGTATCTCTGGGAACAGTCTCCTAACCCCTTTAGTTCATGTTGGTCATTTGACATGATTGAAAATACTCTTTTGTTATTACAAGTCACTGATAATTTGATTTTGTTCAGCATAACCTGATCCTCCCTGACTGATACAAGCCCCAGTCTCTGTTAAATACTGTATTAGATGCACTAAACACACATTGAACAAAACAGTCTCTATACTCAAGGTGCAGAAAAACCTAGTGATAATGCCTAATAGAAACAGACAAGAGATGTGGTACCATTGGCAGATTGATGGAGTGGCTACCCTCTTGCAAATACGAAATACGCAACACAGAATTATCACTGGAGTCGCATTGTTTTACATTAGATGTCCAGAACCTGTTCATCTTTTAGGAGTGAAACTTTGTGTCCCCTGATTGACACCTTACTGTCTCCTTCTCCCCAGATCCTGGCAGCCATCATTCTACTCTCTGCTTTTATGGGTTCGACTATTTAAATTCCACAGATGAGTGCGTTCATGCACTGTCTTTCTGTGTCTGGTTAATTTCACTCAGCATATGTTTCATCCATGTTGTTACAAGTGGCAGGATTTCCTCTTTTTTGAAGGCTGATAGCATTCTCCTGTGTGTACACGCCTACACAGACACACACACACAGTTTTTTATTTGTTCATCCACTGACAGAAATTTATATTGTTTATATTATAAAGATAATTATATTATATTTCTATGTTGTTTAAATTATTTATATTATATCTTAGCTATTTGTAAGTAACACAGAAGTGAAAGTGGAGTGCAGCTGTGTCTTCAACATACTAACTTCATTTCCTTTGGATGTATAGTTAGAAGTGGGATTGCTGGATCTCACGTCTAAGTATATATTCCTGGATCATAATATGGTTTTTATACAGTGATTATCACCAGATGCTTGAGCTAACTCTTTTGAGTGCATTTTATTAAACAGGGTCATTTCTTTGTCACCCAGGCTCTAGTGCAGTGGTACAATCATGGCTCACTTGAGCCCCAATCTCCCAGGCTCAAGCAGTCCTCCCACCTTAACCTCTCAAGTAACTGGAACTGCAGGTATAGGCCATCATGCCTGGCTAATTTTTTCTATTTTTTTAATAAAGGCAGGATCCCCCTATGTCGCCCTGGCTAGTCTTGAACTCCTGACCTCAAGAGATCCTCCTTCCTCAGCCTCCTAAAGTGCTGAGATTACAGAGATGAGCCTCTTCACCTCGGCTTTGAATGCTTTTTTAAGGAGTGAATAATACATTTCTTATTTAATATCAGCTTGTAATTCTAAAGACAATTTTGTAAATGTAACGGATTATTGATTTGTATGAGCGATCTGTGTTTTGGGGTAAGAAACTGGGGTATTAAACCTGACAACTGACTCTAATGTAAATATTACACAAATACTTCTGATTTTGTTTTTCCTTTAAGGAATATAGAGCTTAAGTAAAATACTTATCTGAAAGTTATCATGTGGTTTTAGTTAAGCAAATAACTTTTTTTGTTCTTATTTTTAACAAAATAATCACATGTGGTAGCAGATAGGCAATTCCATTTCCTAGTTACACATTCTTTTACAGAAAGTAATTTCCCCCTACTTAAAAGATGCTATATTGTCTTCAAAATAGCCTCTAAATTCCAGTAACGTTTTCCTGAACTTAGAGACTAACAGCCATTATTAATTTAGAAAACAAATTAAATTTTGCATTAACAATCAACATTTTTTAAAAGGCTACAGAGTATATAACAGTGTGTATATAGGTGTAGAATGCAGATTTTATTCATGAAATAGCTTCTTCACATCTTTTAAAATAGAACATTTGACATGGGAGTCTGACTTTTGAGAATAAACTCAGAAAACACATCAGCTGCTCTTCTGCTCATGCAGTTTAATGTGTAAATTCCAAAAGCATTGTCAATTATAAGGTTGAGTTGTACTCAGCTGATTTCCTATGTTCCATAAGTTTAAAAATCATAGAATAAGCATAGTGACACCTATGTCGATAGTATGTGAAAAGGACATGTGATGAAAATAACTATTGAATGATTGTCGTATGTCAACTCATTTCTAATGCTCTGAGTTTTATGAACTGTAGTTTGGAAGAATATTTATTAGCTTACCCTTGCCCTAGCAGCTCCTAAGGGGCACCCCAGAAATTGCAGCACTACCATTTGAGATCATTGGTTTTCCAAAATTATGAAATAAATCTTAAGCTATATGATTAACTTTAGCAAAATATGTTCATCCTAGGACATTCTTGTTAGATGGTAATACAGTTCTTTATTTGTTTAAGGCAGAAAATACTATTTTAATATCAAATGTTAAACATAATTTTAGCAGTTGTCTAATAATAATTCATTCAACATCTATACATTAACCATGTACTCAACACTGGTGTACAGGAGTAACAGACACGAGATTTTCCCTGGTAGCTATCGTTTTCTTCTCATTTGAACAGAATGTCCAGTGTTTTGTCTGGCTTCTCTCAAAAACAGATATTTCTGAGCCTCCGTTGGAGCTGGATGTGATTAGTTGACTAAGTTGTGGCCAATGAGAAGTGAATAAGAAATGATGTGTATATCTCCTGGGACCCGGCCATAAGAGGAAGAAGAAAGTCATCTTGAACCAGGTAGATAATGACAACACACAGAGATGGCTGAGTAACAAGTCACAAATAGCCTAGAACCCTGAAAGTCACACAGAGGACAGTCGCCATATGTATTCAGATGGATACTTGATGGGGAAATACATTATCTTTTATTAAAAAAACAAGACACTAAGTGTTCTCTTACTATAGCCAAATCTACATGCATGCAGTGGGAAAAAGTAGTTTCATGTTACTAGCAACAACTTCTGTTAATGGAACGGTGTGATTCTTATTAGTGTATTTAACCCTCTCAACTACCTTATAAAGTAGTTGCTACTATCTTTCATCTATAGATAATGTGGATGATATCACTAGCAAGTATATACCAGGGTCAAGCCCAGGTTCATTTTCCTTTTCAGCTTTCTGTATTATAAAAGTGATTGTAAGTTTGATGTCAGAGGTCAATTCCAATAGATTAATGGTAACTCCCCAATGTCTTACGTTGAGAAGTCTTCTTTGGACACAGATGCTAGGCGATTGGCAGGAAATGAACGTGCTATGATTTGTTGGGTGAGACTTCAGTAGAATTTTGGCCCTGTTACAGCCATGTGCCATTTTTGGAAGAATACTTCTCTTTAAAAATAGAAAATTGGAAGACATTCCAGGGTGATAAGTTGAAACAGGCATGTCAGAATTTTCTTTTCTTTTCTTCTTTTCTTTGAGGCAGGGTCTAGCCCTGTCACCCGAGCTGGAATGCAGTGGTGAAATCTCAGCTCACTGCAACCTCGGCCTCACGGGTTCAAGCAATTCTCCTGCTTCAACTTCCTGAGTAGTTGGAACTACAGGCATGCACCACCACACCCAGCTAATTTTTATATTTTAATAGCCATGTTGGCCAGGATGGTCTTCAACTCTTGACCTCAAGTGATCTGCCCACCTCTGCCTCCCAAAACAATTTTCGTTTTTTAACATGTACTTATATACTCATGTCTTAATTAATGCATGGTGCATCTGGAGACTCCACAAAATATTATTTTCTTATTAACCTACATAACAAGCAATCCATGTATTAATATCCCTACTTCAAAACTGTAGAGACTGAAAATTATAAAGGTCAAATTACCCAGTGAGTGGGTGGTGATATCCAGAATGGAACTTAGATTTCACAGCTAGGGTTCTAGACATGCCAGGGCCAAGGGAACACAGAAGAGCTTTAGGAACCAATGGGTCAATGTTCCTATGAGATACAAGATAGCATCTTTTCTCACTGTCAAGAGATTCAATGTAGAAAGAGATGAGGGAATTAGTGCTGAAGATGACCCTCAACCTGGGAGCAGCAAAAAAGGAGTGCAGAGTCAAACAATTTTTCTGGCAGTAAAATGCCTTCTCTCTTCTCGTTTATCCTCAGAAGGCCACCTGTGTAGACAGGCAGCATTATTGTTCTTCTTTTGCAAATGGAAAAAGTAAAGCACATAAAGATGGAAGAATCTTCCAGAGTGCCGGTGCGATGAAGGTCAAAGTAGAAAGACCGCTAGTCACTTTGTTCTGCATTTACCCCGGAAGTGCTGGATGACTTCTCTACACCACAAAGAATCAGATTTAGTCACGAGTAGAGGCTATCCTTTAAACAAATACGTTTGGTTTCCCTGTGATTCTGTCCATGCCCTGTGCCTTATTTTCTCCGGATGACAGGGAAACAATTAAGCGCTTCTTTTCATCCGCTAGAAAAGCCCGGGAACACCACCCTCTGCCATGTGGTGTGTGCCATCACCTCCATCATCTCGTCAGCATGGAGTTCTTGATTAGACATTCCATCTGCTGTGAGCTGAGCTAACTGAATCAATAAATAGTGGCAAGAAGGATTTTTTCAGAAAAATGACGGCTGGTTGCTGCAAAATCCGTGGGTCCTGGTGTGTAGTTCAGGCTGACCAGTGTAGGAAAGTCTATATTCTAGACGCACACAACAAGTCCCTAAATCTGTCTGAGAGCTGTTGATTCAGGCTAAGAGGGGCATTTTTTGGAATTTACAAAAGATAATCATGTAGCTGGATTTGGTTATGCATATCAACACAAACTCGACCCCTATAAACCCATAGTTTAGAAGATTTTTAGAAAAGGAGAAGAATGGAGGTAACACAGAAAGATACTCCTGGGATGTCTGAAGGTGACGTTACTGGATGGCTGGTTCAGCCAGTCCTTCATGGAACAAATTCTGCAGCCATTCCTAGACCAATTGTGAATATCCGTCTACAGAAACAAGGAACACCAGTAATAACTAATACATAGTGAAACACAGAATGTTAATTATTCTTTAAAAAGAAGCTCCCCTGCCCACCTTTGGACACCTCCCAGAAACTTGGTTTTTAAGACCAAAAAAGAGAGAAATTTTTAAATAAACTGTTCTTTATCTAAAAGACAAAAATATCTAACTTAGATAAGTTGAATCTGGGATTATTTCTACATTATTTTCAGGACCTTTTTGAATACAAAGTTTGAAAAAATATCTATTTCTATTTCTTTGTGAGAAAATCTGGTTTAAATCAGTACATTGGTTAAAAACAATAATTAGAAAATTATGATTCTTAAAAATTAACATTATCCAAAGAATAAGTTACACATATTCTTCTAAGTATTTTGGGCATTAGAGGGATAAGAAGTTGATCTCAAACATAGTTTAGAATATTTTCCTAAATTGTTTATATTTATTTGTTTATAATGGGGGGCCATTGGGACCTATAACTAATTACATTACTTCACTTTATTATTATCTCACATATGTAAAACATGTTAGGCTTGACAATGCCAAGAGTCTGAAGTCATGGATATTTTAAGACTTTTCCAATATTCAAATTTGATTATAAAAGAGTTCTATTAAAATATTCCATAGAACTTAGTCTTTTAGTGAATATTTTCTTACTGTCATGTTAATAAGCATTATAGAGGAATGGGGAATTAGAATCCAGTATTTGGGATCTCAATCATTTCTCCATTTGCTATGACACTTGATGTCCCCCAAGTTGAATCACCACAAAGAATTTGAACTGAAGAGGTCAGCAAAGCAATGAGCAGTCTGTGGGTTTATCCTCACAAGTCTGGGCTCTGTGGAGCTGAGACACCAGCTTTGGTTGCGTGATACTTTAACACTATTAATTTCTTCTTAGAAAGAGGGGAAGATTGTTTACACTGAGGTTGTGACTATGTTTTTAGTGGTTGCTTTAATAAAGACATATATTTTCCTTACAGAAATTGCTTCCAGGGTGTGGGCATCAGGAAGCTTGGGCAGCTTAAGGTGGTATTTTGTGCATAAAATTTGATTTCATGTAACCTCGGTTTGTGACTTAGCTCTGCTCATGGCTGGTTATGTGTCTTTGTGCAATTAGCCTGTAGTTAGGAAGGCTCTGCTTCCTCATCTGTAAAATGAGTATAATGATAAATCAAACTGGCCCAAGTGTTTTGGTGACATAATTAATGACAGCATTGAGAGAACAATGATTTAATTACTTTGTACCATGAACATTTTATTTTTAGATTCCAATTCCATGTCATTCTAATGTGGCTGTGAAACATGTGCTTTCATTCATTGGTAACATTTTTCCTAGCACTACTGTGTGCTCTACATTCTTCTAAGTGCTTTTCAAATATTAATCCAAGTTATCCTCACAACGACCTTATAAAGTAAAATAAGTCTCCCCATTTCACCAACAGAGAAACCGAGGCACAGAGAGATTTGCTGGCCTCCCTCAGATTATACAGCCAGATCTGAGTCCCAAAAGTTCAGTTCCAGAACCTATGACCTCAACTCTGAGTGAGACTTTCCCGCAGCTCCACACCCCCACTCCACACATGAACTCTGTGGAGCCATGAGACTCCTCCAGCCTGCTGGGACCAGTGACTCACACAGGATGGGCGTGTGACCTGGGAGGCCGGTCAGAATTCACATCTAAGACACTCAGTGCTGTGGATAAGAATGTCTGGGACTGATCGCTGTCAACTCACGTAGCCTGGATCTATCTGAAGCGATCGTTGCAGGCCATGGAAAAATCTTCCTGAAGAGGAAGTCAACATGGAAAAAGTTGATCTAAGCAAGTGATAGAGTCTTAAAGACCCCATAGCAACAGCTGAGCCCCTGGATCCAGCCGGGCTGAACTAAGTGTCTTTCGGGCTTCTCAAATGCACAAGCCAAGGAATTCTCTTTTACATTTAAGTTGGACTGATGTGGTCTCCTGGGGCTTGCAACTGTAAAAACCACAAAATCAGAAAATCATCAAAAGTCACACAAAATCAGAGATGCAAGATTTCTGATATATAGTTAAGCACTCAATAACTGAAAAATAAACATCTAAACATACACACATATACAAATATGTACATATATAACAAAATAAATAATGTATATAACTATACATATATATATAAATACATTCAAATATACATAGACATACACATATATAACAAAATATATAGGCCAGTGATGGTGGTTCATGCCTGTAATCCCAAGCACTTTGGGAGGTCAAGGGTGGCAGATCACAAGGTCAAGAGATTGAGACCATCCTTGCCAACATTGTTAGACTCCGTCTCTACTAAAAATACAAAAAAACAAAAAATTAGCTGGGGGTGGTGGCATGCACCTGTAGTTTCAGCTACTTGGGAGGTTGAGACAGGATAATCGCTTGAACCTGGGAGGCAAACGTTGCCGTTTGCCGAGATTGCACCACTGCACTCCAGCCTGGTGACAGAACAAGACTCTGTCTCAAAAAAAAAAAAAATATATATATATATATGTATATATATACACATACACACACATATATATAACATATAAAATATATAACACAATATATAAAACATATATATAAATATATATATATATATAATGTATTACATCATGCCTTCAAATAACATCATTTCCTTCAATATCTTTTTATTATAACATTGGTTAAAAAAAAGGTTGGTTGTGCTATATGTAATTTCACTTAAAGTCACAGCTTTCAATAATCTATTGACAATGTTAAGTGAAGGTTTACTGTGTGTGAGAGAGAGCGAGAGAGAGAGTGAGACAGAGAAAAGACTCCAATCCTGAAAGGTGAAACTCTCTACTGATTTGAACAACAACAAAAAATGTCCAGCCTATATAAGTTTCTATAATAAATTATTAGTGTGGTAAACCTGGTCAAACCTCCTAAGTATATAGCTTAATGATTTAATAATTAATATGCTCTGCCTAATACATGCTTGTTTATAATAGGTAATAATTTGTGTTACAAAAGTACACACATGTTCAATTAAAACAATATCTGTTATATAATACACAAGATCAATGCAATTCCTAGAATGTGAAGACCATGGCTATCAAATGGCTAGCAGTCACCTGATCAGATTATGTAAGATACATGTGCACACCACCACATTCAATTCTGAGTTAACTGGTCTGAAAACCAATTATGTATTAATTCCAGACTATATATGACAGTAAAACTAAATACTAGAAGAGGTACTTGGTTCTGATTTGCAATTGAATTTCCCCTAATTAGTCACACTGTGGGTGCATTCTTTTAGTTGTATGATCTGTGTTTATAGGATTATACAAAGGTAATATTGTGTGATAGATGCAAGCTAATGCATGTACCCTTTTATTATACACAGGGCTGCATATTCATTTTTTTTTCTTTTTTTTGAAACAGAGTCTCACTCTGTTGTCCAGGTTGGAGTGCAATGACATAATCTCAGCTCGCTGCACCTTCCACCTCCCAGGTTCAAAAAATTCTTCCACCTCATCTTGCCAAATAGCTTGGATTACAGGTGTGTGCCACCACACCTAGCTAATTTTTTTTATTTTTAGTAGAGATGAGCTTTTGCTATGTTGGCCTGGCTGGTCTCGAACTCTGGGCTCAAGTGATCTACCTGTCTCAGCCTCCCAAAGGGCTGGGATTACAAGCATGAGCCACTGTGCCTGGTCCACATATTCAATTTTTACCTACTGTTTCTCTTCCTCATAAACTAAGCCAAGTATTTGGATCCAACTGGTTTATTTCTCTTCTTTCAGATATAGTCAATCAATTTCCAAAGTAAAGAATGGAATTTCAGTTACAAAGCAATATAAGAATGGTTTTCTTTAAAAGTATACCTATCACTGTTTCGGAATGTTTTCTCCAGTACTGCTTATTTATCGGGCCATCAGAAACAGTGACAGATGCTTACATTTTGATAAAACATTTGAGAAAATATGCCAGAGACTGAGAGCAGGAAAGTCTGCTGAAGGAGAACATAATGTTCACATTTATCTAAATGTGTTTGTTTACATTTGAGTTTTTCTCTGTAGCAGAATATTGTGACACGCAGACTTTTTCTAAAATGTAATACGTAATGCTTCATTCTGGGTGCAAAATGTTCCTTCCCATTTTTACCTTATATATGACTGAGTGACACTTTGGAAAGATCACTGCTATCCAGATGTTCTCTCTACATTTTAATCCAATAGAAATATACTACATTACTTTAAAACTTTTTCTCCCAAAATTGTCTCCATTATGATCATGGGCAGGGATGACTTTGCAAGGTTGAGGTAGATGGATCATGAGTTCAGGAGATCCAGACCACCCTGGCTAACACAGTGAAACCCCATCTCTACTAAAAATACAAAAAATTAGCCAGGTGTGGTGGTACGCGCCTATAGTCCCAGCTACTTGCGAGACTGAGGCAGGAGAATTGCTTGAACTCAGGAGCAGGAGGTTGCAGTGAGCCAAGATCATGCCACTGCACTCCAACCTGGGCAACAGAGCGAGACTCTGTCTCAAAATAATGATAATGATAATGGGATAATAATAATAATAATAATAAAATAGAGGTGAATAAGCTGAAATCACACTCATGGAAAAGGATTTTTCGTGTGAAAAATGGAACCACAAATAATGATGATCTAAAAGTACTGAGGAGGGAAGGGGGAGCCAAGATTTCAAAGCTTTATGGCATAAGGAAGATTGACATTTGTGTCATCTACCCATAACTAGGACAAAGATAGCCAGTAACGGTGAAATTTGAGTTTCAAAGCACAATGATTAATAATACTTTAGAAGCTACAATGAGAAACAAGCAGGACACGTACTTTATGCCTAGCCTCGAGAGTAAGAGGAGTGTGAATTAGAAATCAGCCACTAAATGTCTTTAAGAGCAAAAGAATCCTCGGGGCAGATGGTTTCCCCTGACAAGGAACTGGAGGGAGCAGAATATTCTGAGGTGGAGAATTTTCTTAAGAAAACTAAACATTATCAAAATTACTCAATAAATGGTAGAAAAACTGATCATCTCAGAAGTTATAATACAAACAGTTATTATTAAAATAGATACCAAGGACTAAATCTCAGTAGTAAGTGAAATCTTGTCATATACTAAGATTTATTTTTTTACTAGCAAATAGAAACTCAAGCATGCAAAGCTGTCACTACACCAGTGACTGGCGCGAAGCAGATTAGACAACCCTACGATCATATTAATAAAACTCGTTTAAATTCAACACATTGTTTCAGAATGCTGACTCCTCATTAATCAAAACTAGAAACAAAACAACAACCAAATGTCCTCACTTATCTCAGAAGTTTCTTCAACATCATAGAGAATATCTACCGGAAGCTTTAGACTACATCCGACTCTGTAGTGAAGCGTAGACAGAAATTCCCTCTATTACCAAGAATACTCAACACTATATGAGAGTTCTTGACCAATTCAATGAGAAATCTAAAATAATAACACATCAATATTGGATAGGACAAGAAGAATGGTTATTCTTTGCAGATGATATAATTAATGACATAGAAAATTCAGGCACATCAACTAAAAATCTATTGGTTCCATTGCTACAACTTTATTTAAAGCATGCATTGATAGAATGATTCTTTGCTCTCTGTAGTTTAGTCAGGCTGGTCTTTCTGGCTTCTTTCATTCTGAATCTAAATCATAATCTTTAGCAGCAAAAGTAAGACCCCAGGAGAGGAGAGCACAGGGAGATACCTGCCCAAGAAGGCATGGCAAGGCCAATGCTGTGTACACCCTACTGTTGATACATTTTGTTTTATATCAGGAGAAAAGATGACAGCAGTGATATATTAAGTAAATGGAGGGGTTTTATGTTCACAATCATAATGAACAAAATATTTAAATCAAGTTATAGTGGATTGAACACCTTCTCTCAATTCTTCATTTCCCAAATGTTAAAAATGTATGTGTTCCTCATCATGCAATGCTTCAGCTCTCTGCTTACGGATGGCATCTATTTTGTTGCTGGTTGAGATGTTGACATTGGCCATGTGACTTGCATTGACTAATGGAATATTAGCAAATGTGATGTACATCCAATATTTTTTGAAAGCCTACATGGCTCATCATGGTGGCTTATGCCTGTAATCCCAGTACTTTGGGAGTGTGAGGAAGGAAGATTGCTCAAGCCCAGTTTGAGACTAACCTGGGCAACATGGCAAAACCCCACCTCTACACAAAATACAAAAATCAGCCAGGCATGGCGGCGTGTTCCTGTAGCCCCGACTACTCAGGAAGTTGAGGTGGGAGGACCACCTGAGCCCAGGGAGATAGAGGCTGCAGTGAGCTGTGATGGAGCCACTGCATTCCAGCCTGAGTGACAGTGAGACCATGTCTCAAAGAAAAGCCTACTTGTCCTGGCTTACTCCTTGCTCTTCTGCCATTAACTATAACACACACACACACACACACACACACACACAGACACACACACACACACATACACGCTAATCTTGAAGAGCTGACACTTCAACCTCAACTGGTACCTCAAATGGAACTGGTGAAGCCGGGTGCTTCCATTTGCAGGAAGCTGTCTAAAACACACTTTCCCATGTTTCTAAGCAATTAACTTCAGAGTCTCATCTGTAGACATTCTCCTTTTACTCTGAGTCTCTCACGCATATACAGCTCTTGCCATTCTGCTCCCACATTTCTTTCCATTTCCATAGATGTCTTACTCTTTCTAGATCATAGGTCTGGAGGCCATTAAGATATGGTCCATCTGGGCAATTGCGGAACTGCCAACCTTACTAAGAATTAGACATTTTATGAAGAGACAGAGAGAAAATCCTTAATTCCCTTCAAGGAAGAGTTTTTTAAATTTAGAAACAAAAAAATATTATGACAAACCTACTGAGAAGATTGCTTCTGATTAACTTTTTGTATTTTGTTATATTTGAGTAATATCTGCACATCTGGAGCCAGTTTTAATTACTCAAAACATGACAAGAGTGGACCATGGTCATCATTCTTTTCCCTTTCCTAAGAGCTCTCGCCTTCCTTTCTTCTGAAAACATTTTGATCTAGAACACTGTTCCTATTACATCACCCACTTTTTTGCATTCATGGCTGCTTCTGGCTTTCTCAGGGTAGGAACCAGGAAAAAGGAGTAAAGACCACAAGAAAGGTCTTATCTCACTGGCCCAGATGTAATCTCCTCTTGAGTTTCTTCAGTTGAGGTTCATTTGAGATACTTTCTCTCTGAAACAAATCACTGACATCCTGGGAGAGTCCTCCACTGACTTCCTCTGACTGGATCCCACTCAGGATGGGCAGTGTTCTCTTATTTATCCTGATAAAATCTTATCTTTTATTACAGAGCATACAGGTCACCGTCCTGATCACTGGTTCCACAGCTGGCTCCAGGAGATGCATAGTTGTGACCACCCACCTCTATTGCAGAAAAGCATTTATTTCACCAACTGGCTTGGTCCAGTTACCATTTCTATTAGGCATTTCTAGAAGTGTGTCTAGAATCAGTCCCTGGGCCCCCACAAACTCCAAAGAAGGTCAATCAATACCTGTGTTTCTCTCAAACCTGAAGCGGATGCTGCCCCTTTTCCATCCATACCCTCATGGTGGGTTTTCATTTCCACATGTGCCAGAGCAAATTTCCAATCATGACTTTATGCTGAAAGCTCTCTTTGACCACAAGACCCATTCTGCCTTTGCAAATGGCAGGGAAGCCACGCCAGAGAATTAGCATCTCTGCCCCCAAAAGCTGTGCTCAGATGGCATCTGATAAGAATTGGTAAATGATCATTACATCAGGGTGAATGGGATATCTGTCACCTCAAGCATTTATCATTTTTTATATTACAAACATTCCAGTTATACTCGTAATTTTTACTCATATGTTTGCATCAAAATATCTCATGTACCCCATAAATATATACTCCTACTATATACTCATAAAAATTAAAGATAAAAAGAAATGCAAATAACACTTTAAATCTCATATTTAATTAATAAATGCATTTTACCTCCCTCCACCAACAAAAGAATCGGCGGATGAATATGTTAGTTTCATTTCTCTGTTGTCAAGGGAAGCTAACTCTCAGGTGTGTATTCTATACTCTTTCCAAGCGCTCCTCTCTGAGACTTAGCTCTGATTGCCCCACAGTGGTGACCAGCTTGATAGCAGCCCTTTTAAATGCTTCTTCCCCTTTCTTTCTCATGACTTCATTCCCCTACAGTGTTTTCTGATCATACCAACCAAAGACATTATTTGCCTCTGAATCCTCATCTCAGTGTCGTCTTCTAGCTGATGACACCATGGGAAAAATACATCCTCCACTTTGCTGATTATGAGAAAAGAACACGCCATGCTATTACCCCTACGTAGGGTAATCCTGGCATTGAAGAGTACAAATGGCTTTCTGAAGAAATGTGTAAACACTCGGACTTTTCTATCAACCTTTCTATGCTCTCATAAGTTTCACTAACAATCTTTGCAAGTGGTTGCCTATCACCTCATTTTGGAAAATGGGTGTCCTTATTATCCATTGTTTGTCTAAGCTAGAAAGAGTCCTTTGTACAATCTTGTTTGAGGAACGAGAATAAATAGAAACACCGACAGGCCAGAATGACTGCAGTAATAGAGCAAGCAGAGTTCAAACCTATTGAGTCCTCTTCCCAAACTGTGACATTTTGCTGTGAGAGAATCCTTATTCTGAATTTGATGTTTATTATTCTCAGAAGATCTTTTGATTTTGTGATTTGTAGTGCTCCTGGTCATGAGAGCTTAAACCCCTATCAACCACTTGAATTAAGAGTATCCACAAACAGAATTGCAAATACAGGCTTATGGTTACCAGATTTTGTGGATATTAATATTTCATAAGGAGACTTAATCTATTTCATTGCATTTTCCATTAGTTGTTTTAATAAATCTTTTTCTACCAGTAGTATCTGACAAATTTCATAGACTTTATAAATAATTGGTCAATACAGAACGTGTCATAAATTGACTCCATCTTTGGAAAGAGTCCCAGTTGCTACTTTTGTGTTTTGTTCTCACAAACAATCTGTAAGTCACAATTAATGCTGGTTAAAACTGTGACAGGTATTTGACTTTGTCAAATGACAAGTTTTGTTTGAATGCCTAAGAAGCTTAATTCCCCACAATTACAGATTATGACATGGCAAATTTCCCTGAGCGCTAACCTAGTACTATTGATAAGAGCACTTTTAATGAAAGACACTCAATGGAGGAAGAAAATCCAAGTTTAGTGAGACAAGTGAAATGTAAATCAGAGTCACAGAAAGCTACAAAAAAAAAAAATCTATTACTTAATTTGAAAATAAACATACCAAGCTTTCAGTTTTATCATTATGACTAAAGTATCCATGTAAGTAAAGTAGAAACACTGGGGATTTGTTTCAATGCTTTGAGTTTCTGGGTGTAACTTTGGGGCAAATAGTTTGTAATGAGTTCTGTTCTTTCCTTTTTAATCTCAAGGATTATTCCAGCTATGGGGCAGGCAGTACCATTCCAGATATTTTCAACTCTAAGAAAAGTTGCACATAACCTTCATTAGAAAAGAATGGACTTCCTTAAAGGCATTTGAAGCCACAGCCTAGTACCTACAAAAAAGAAATTTAAAAAATAGCCAGGTGTAGTGGTGTATGTCTGTGGTCCTGGCTACTCAGGAGGTTGAGGTGGGAGGATCACTTGAGACCAGGAGTTCCAGGCTGCAGCAAGCTAAGATCGTGCCACTACACTCCATCCTGAGCAACAGAGCGAGGACCTGAATTTTAAAAAATAGAATAAAACAGATACGAGGATATCATTAAAGTATTTGACCTTCTTATTAGTTTTAAAAAATACACAAACAGAAATTTAAGTCTCAGATAATGTAAACTTTCTTTTCCTTTGGGAAACATTAGATATAAAGTGAATAGCTTTGATACACAGAATCTGATTGTCAGAATATTAAGTTTATAGAAACACTAGGTTAGAGTTCAGGGAAATGAGCATCGTTATTTAGAAATGGAGAGCCTTACAGATTAATTGGCAGAAAATGCTTTAATGTGCTGTTGAATCAAATAGCACTAACATTTATAATAATTTTCACGACTAGAAGGTACTGCATATTCTAGTCAATGAATCGTTTAGACCCTAAAAATAATATCCTTTCTACAAACATGAAAGTAGCACCGTCACTCAAGTCCATGTTTCAGTGAGTTCTCTTTTAACCAGGCTAAGTGCTTGCATTTGAAGGCTGTCCTGGTCAATATTTTACTTACTTTGAAAAAACTGGCATTGCCTTTAGAGACACTGGCCTCTTTCTACTTAAAGTGGAGCACAAAAGGTATATTGACGTTTGAGTTATAGATATGATGTTTAATGAAATCGTAAGGCAGGATTAGTCAGCTCTGCCATTGGCTGAGGGTTATTGGGAGCTGTGCTTGCGGGCTGGTGCCTGGCAGATGTTTCTAAACTTGGGGGACACAAGGGTTCTCTAGCTGAACCTTTACCTGTCCCACAAGGTGTGACATTCCTGTGCAATTCAACAGCATGGAAAGTCCAGCCCTCAGCCACTCCGATGCCAGTTCACTGGAGAGTATCCTGTGCTCTTGGCTCACCTGTGTGGACAGAGGTGTGTACTGCTTTCCCAGTCTCTGATGGGGAAAAGGAGATTTTCCTTCCTCACCTGAGCTCAGCCTTGCCTCAGGATGAAAAAGGAAGCTTTTTTTAAGAGATGAGAGCAACAAGGGTTGCAGGCTCAGTGAGTTCTCCCTGGTGTGTGTATTTGTGTATGATCATAACTATCGCTCTTATTAGGGTGAGCAAGCACACTGTATTTCCAGATTCACCCCACTCCAAGGGGACTTTTTCTTTAACTGACATCTGTCGTAATTTACATGCACAGAACTTACAGAACTGGGACAACCATACACCTGAGAAAGTCCAAGGTGCTATTCATGGGGAAGTGCAAACACAAGATGAGGGAATCTGGTGTATTTAGTGTCCACATTTTACGAATGGATGTTTTCAATAATATAAAAATATTACACCACAAGATTGCCAGTCACAACAGCATAGCGCTAGTGAAAATGTGAATTCACAGCACAGTGCAGATTTTGCAGTTGGCCAATAGAACGGGAATTTTAAAGCTGTTTAATAATTGTCAGACTTATTTTTTCCCAATATCCCAGTGGGTTTGTTATGGCGAGAAAGCTTTACTTCAGGCTCTCTTGGATGTAGAGGGCACGTGGACTGGCCGTCCAGGCAGCTGAGTCACATCTGCACACCTCATGAGAGGGCCTGTGCAAAATCGCCTTAGAGGTGGAGAGCATCGCTTCAGAATCATGGAAGCTTGAATTTCACACCTGGTGCTGCCCCTTGTGATCTTGCGTAAGTTACATTCTACAAGTCTCCATTTCATTTTCTGTAATTTGGGATTAATAATAGACTCTCTTTCCTAGGACAGTTGGGTGCATCAATTAGATAATATATGTAAAGTAGTTAGCACTATGTTCTGGATTGAAGTCAGATATTGTTCGATTAATGGTGACTACTTGGCCAGGGGCAGTGGCTCATGCTTGTAATCCCAGCACTTTGGGAGGCCGAGGTGGGCAGATCACTTGAGGTCAGGAGTTTAAGACTAGCCTGGCAAACATGGTGAAACTCCATCTCTACTAAAAATACAAAAATTAGCTGGGCATGGTGGTGCATGCCTATAAGCCCAGCTACTCAGGATTAGAAGGTAGGAGAATCGCTTGAACTCTGGAGGCGGAGGTTGCAGTAGGCCAAGATCACATCACTGCACTCCAGCCTAGGGTACAGAGCAAGACTCCGTCTCAAAAAAAAAAAAAAAAAAAAAAAAAAAAGGTGACTAATGTAATTAATAAAAGCAAATAATACTATTATTATCAAAGGTTGGCTTCATTGCAGCAACCTTGCTGAGGATCTCTGAATGATAAAACTTTTTTAGAATCATTTAAAGGTACTTAACGGTATTAGCTTCTTGCCCTTCCTGGATATAGATTTTAGTGCCAAGTTGTAATACGGGCTTACAGAATCAAAAATAGCAGTTTATCATTCATATTATGCTTTAAAAATGTTTTAGATGAATCAAATTTATATTGTAATTATCTACTTAAAAGACATCCAAACTTTTTCACATATTATTAACCAACACTAAAATAAATCAGCAATTCGCATGATTGCTGAATTGGAAAACAAACACCCCGATCAAAATCAGAACATAATGTTTGCATATTTATTTTTAAGCAGCATTATTGAAATATAATTAGCATACCACACAATTCACAATTCAGTGTTTGTAAGTATATTCACAGATTTGTGCAACCATCACCACAATTAATGTTAGAACATTTTTATTGCTCAGAAAAGAAACCCTGTACCCATTATCATTCACTGCCCATTGCTCCCTCCTCCTGGCCCTGGCAACGACTAAGCTTCATTCTGCCTCTGGGCTTACCTATTTTGGACTTTTCGTATAAATAGAATCATAGGCCAGGTATGTGCCTCCCGCCTGTAATCCCAGCACTGCGGGAGGCTGAGGTAGGAGGATAGCCTGAGCCCAGGAGTTTGAGACCATCCTGGGCAATATAGTGAGGTCATAAAAATAAAAAACTAGCCAGTTGTGGTGGTGCATGCCTTTCGTCTCAGCTACTCAGGAGTCTGAAGTGGGAGGATCACTTCAGCCCAGGTAGCAGAAGTTGCAGTGAGTCATGATCCTGCCACTGCACTCCAGTCTGGGTGACAAAGTGAGATCCTGTCTCAAAAAAAAAAAAAAAACACATATAATGTGTGATGTGATAGCTGAATCTCTGGAATTTGTAAATACATATGTTACTTTGTATAGGAAGAAAGGATTTTGTAGTTGTGATTAAGATACTAGAATACCCAGGCACATCGTATGTAATCAAAAGCGACCTTATAAAAGGGAGGCGAGAGGGTCAAAGTCAAAGAGGAAGAAGGTGGGATAAAGGAAGCAGGGATTAGAGCAATGCGGCCACAAGCCTGGGGTTGCCCAAAGCCTCTGGAAGCTGGGAGAGGCAAGTCACAGATCCTGACAAATGTTTGATTTTAGCTCCTTAAAATTGATTTCTGAACTCTAGAGATGAAAGAGAATAATTTTGTGTTGTTTAAATCATGACACTGGTGGTAATATATTACAAAAGGAAACTAATATTTGTGGTCATTTGACTAATTTCTTTCACCGAGTGCAATATTTCCAAAGTTCATTCATGCAGCATGTACTTCTTTTGTTTTTTATGGCTTAGTAATATTCCATTGTATGGATGTACAACATTTTGCTTATCCGTTCTTCAGTTGACAGACAGTTGGCTTGTTTCAACTTTTGACTATTCTGAATAATGCTGCTGTGAATATTCATATGCCAGTGTTACATATGTTTTCACTCTCTCAGTATATAGCAAGAAATATTAGGTTGGTGCAAAAGTAAGTGCGGTTTTTATCATTAATTTTAATAATGGTAAAATAACAGTGGATGTAAATCAGAGTCACCGAAAGCTACAAAAAAATCCTATTACTTAATTTGAAAATAAACGCACCAAGCTTTCAGTCTGATTGAAAGGTTTTGCCATTATTTTTAATGGTAAAAACTGCAATTTCTTTTGCACCAACTTAATGCAGTGGTATGTCACATGCAATTCTATGTTTAACATATGAGGAACTGACAAACTGTTCTCCACAGTTGCTAGGCCAGTACACAGTGAAACAAGCAAAATATAAGGTTCTAACTTCTAACATTCTCATTCACAAGTGTTATTTATTTGTTTATTTAGTTATTTATTTATTTTTATAACCATCCTAGTAACTGTGAAGGGGTGTCTCATTGTGGTTTTGGCTTGGATTTCCCTAATGATTAATGACATTGAACTTCTTTTTATGTGCTTATTGGTCATTTGTATATTTTATTTGAATAAATATTTATTCAAATCGTTGACCACTTTTAAATGGGTAACTGATATTTCTAATATGAATTTAGAAGAGTTATTTCCGTATTCTGGATACCAGATCTTATCTGATATACAACCTGCAAATGTTCTGTAGCTTATCTTTTCACTTTCTTGATTGTTTTCTTCGATGCAGAAAAGTTTTTATTTTTGATTAAATCCAATTTATTTATTTTTTTCTTTGGTTTCTTGCATTTTTGGTGTCAAGTCTTAGAACCACTGCCTATGCTAAGATCATGAAGATTTGCAGTCACGTTTCCTTCTGAAACTTTTGTGGTTTTAGCTTTTACATATAATTAACATATCATTCAGTGATTCTCCTCCTAGTTGTATAACCACAGGAATTGAAAACAACAGCAGCAATCATAGAAAGCAACATAGAAACAACCCAAACGTCCGTCAGTGGATGAATGAATAAGTACATTGTGTTATAGCCATACAGTGGAATATTACTGAGCCTTGAAAAAGAGTGAGGTATTGAAACACATAACAACATGGATAAACCTTGAAAAGATGATACTGAGTGAAAGAAGCCAGAAACAAATGGTAACACATGTACAGTTCTATTTATATGAAACATCCAGGTAGATAAATCCATAGAGGTAGAATGCAGATGGAAGCTTTTAAGTGTTGGAGGGTGGGAGAAATTGAAATAAATTACTTAATGGGTGAATGGTTTACTTTAAAATGATGAAAATGTTTTGGAACTGGAGAAGGTAGTTTCACAATATTGTGAATATATAAATGCCACTGAGTCTTTCACTTTAAAATGGTTAATTTTGTAATATGTGAATTTCCAGTCATAAATTACTATAAAGTTACATTCTGGGGTTTTTCTTCTGATATTGCATAAGGACGATGACTTTTTGTCAGCCTGAATTAACTGATAGCTACAGTAGATCTAATAAAAGATTACACGTATATTCAGCATCCTGGGGTCACCAAGAACCATAAGTGTGCAATGACAAGTAAAATGTGGGCATCTTCGATGAGAACTTCATGGCCCACAGGAGATACATGGGCATGAGGGGGTGGAGGCAGAATGTGCTCAGTACCACGAGAGTCACATGAGCACAGTGTTTCAAGGGCTTGGATGGAGACAGATGCTGATGTCTTTCAGGGAAGACTTCAGTAGGTGACGTTGGATAAGGCCTTGGGAAAGTTAGAAAGTTTTATCAGCGTATGAGGGCTAAGATGGAGGTTCCAGGTGTAGGGGACTTAGCAAAGACAAGGATTTGGGAAACACCCAGACAAGAGAAGAGCATGTGACTTCTGTTGACCGAAGGAAAGAGCACGTGCTCAGCGGTGAGTCTCAAGTCTCAACGTACGATGGACCATGTTGTCAAGCTTTTGCAAACCTGCATAAGACTTGTTTATAAGGGAAGACCCTGTGCCTATTCAGACTATAACTACGAATGTTAATTAAAGTGAGTACTCACAATAAGTGATACATATTTATCTCAGGCATTTTACTTTAATTTAAACTGTACAAATGGGTATCGATTTCCTACCCCTTTCCTGTATGGCTGCAACAATCACTCATGGAGCCGAAATCACATTGCCAGCACCCCACATGAGGACGCCACATCAAAGGCCTGCCAGCCTGTGCACAGGTGCCATCTGGAAGTACAGGGGAGATAATGCATGGTGGGGGGCATCCCTAAATTAACAGGAATCGGTGTTGGTGGATAAATGCTTCCAGCCCTCCATTCCTTGGTTGGGAAATTCTGATATGTGGTCCATAGAGCCACTAAAAATCCCAGTTTCCCAGTGTTCACAACCACATGGCCTCTCTCCCTCTGTATCCTGCTCTTTCCTCTCCTTAAACCCACTCTCAGTTACGCTCCTGAAAACACACCTCAAATCACCAGCCTCTGCCAAGATTTTAACTCACATTTTATGTCAGGGAACCAATCAATGACAAAGCACAGAAATTTTTCTCTGGCCTGCCATGCTGATTGGAGTTCTCCATCTTCCTTCTTGGATAAAATATATCTATCATTCATTTGCTGTAATAACCAGCTTTAAGTCAACTGGCGCAAAACCTAAAGACACATAAGAAGCAATCAGGATAGAGAGTCCATGGATGTTTTCATCATTTGCTTCCAAAATTGAAAGCTGTTTCCTTTACTCCCAATTTTATAGTCTTTCCTTTCAGCAATTTATACTTATCCAGACTTCCCAATGTATCCAAGGAAGTTTTCATAGAAATAATGTCTCTCATTCTTCTCACCATGTTAAATAATATTTAATTATATTACTCAATTACAATAACAACTAATCAATCTGAAATGAATCTGCTAAAAGCCTGCTAAAAATCTGGAGTCAAATGAAAGTATATTGGAGTTAATTATCTTTGGTAGAGGGGCCTGAAGGAGGTCAATTTATTTTCCAAGATCCAGAAAATGATAAATGAATTATGAGGGAAGAAGTAGACTATAGATGAATATGAGATTGAAGAATCAGATTCAATACAGATATATGTAATCAACATATATTATACTTTAATTAATACATAATATGTTTGTGCACGTATAGATACATATATGTTTACACAGGCATACACACACGGAAACCTAAAAGCGTCTTAAACAATTTTTATGTGATCAAATCGTATATGCTATTCACATGTTAAACCTCAAAATTTTCACTGTGCACATTAAAGACATAAACTGACCTGTAGACTGAGTGCAGTCTACATTCAGCAAAGAGTCTGGGAAACACGAATCGTGTTAAAACCAGAACCCATTTTATACGATCTATGCAGACACTTAGGCTCTTGCACCACAGGAATATAGATGAGCCCGCACTGAATTTTACCAGAGGCTTAAAATGACTATACAGTTTAATTGGACAGAAGAAAACTGTGTATATTTTTTTCAAGAGAGAAATTGAGACTCCATTTATTGTCTGGATAGGAAGGCTAATGTATAGTTAAACAATTCCTAATGATGGGAAGTACAAACAATAGGACATTTATCAGCTTTTGTCCTTTATTATAAAATCAAACCTATTGAATGTTGCACACATTTTTCTAGCTCAGAGTTGCAATTAAATATAGAAGGGGAAAAAAAGAGAAAAAGTTTTCCTGGTTCAATTTATTGAAAATCCCTACCATTCTTCCTCTTTTTCTAGGATCAGTTAGTCTCAGAATGTTCACATTGGAAATAGGAAGAATAAAACATAAAACTGAGATTTGGGGGCATTTGGTGAGTTCAAATATGTCACCATGGAAAATATGAATGCAATATAAACCTGGAGCTCCTTCTAGCAATTGACTGCAAATATTTGGCTTGAATTTAGGTCCTGATGAAAAAACAATTATAAATTAATGATATCAACAACGTAATTGTTTTGCCATGCTTTGAAGTCTCATTGAGATGTAGAAATATGTTTCCTAATGATGTGCACTGCCAATAGTATCAATGAGCTGTCAGAGGGAGATCAAAATAATTTGGATTTGATATAGTCGTGGGCAAGAGAACTATGTGCTTAGAATCAAGGATAAGATAAGGTAACTCAAGACAGAGCAGATATTTCTGTTTTTATTTCTTCTTGTCTTTTTAGTACCTCTTTCTCTTCTTAATAGCACCTCAATTTATTTTTGTGTGTGTGAGAGAATTTAAGACAGCTCCTACCTATTCTCCAGTGTTTAAAAAGTGGGTAAAAATCCCTAACTAAACCAACAAGGCACCTCTTTCTCAGTGGAAGGACAAATTGCTTGATGATCTTCCAAGTTCCATTCTCTCAAGGTCCCTTTCATTTTTCCAGATGGCTTCTGACAAGAGGTTGCTGGGAAGGTTCCTGCTCTCTGCCCTGCAGGATTGCCTTGGATTGCCCATTGATGGGTCAAAATCCAGCTACCTGGTAATTCAGTAAATCCCTAGTGTGCGTCCAATAAATTATCTTATGTTTAAATTAGAACAAACTGGTTTTTATCTTCATGCTAAGAATCTCATTAAATGCATCATAAATTTCAAAATCAAAAACTTAATAAAAGCATATCTATCTATCGAGTTGCTCTTAAGTATACGTGGACCTCATGCTTCAAAACTTGATAATTTTTCTTCTCAAGTAATCCATACAGCAATTTTCCCCCCAAAAGTTAATTAACACTATGTGATCATATTTTTGGTGAGTGCTCCATAGGTTCAATGACTGAAGAAATGGATGTGCTTGAAAAGATTCTGGCGAAGATAAGAAAGGCAGGGGAGAAATTTTGTACCAAAATACAGACATATTGGCTCATTACATTTTTTTAAACTTTGGAAAAAAAAAAAGACTTTTAACTTGATACTCTCCACACACAATTCCTAGCCTTAACTTCACAACCCACTAAACAGAGTATTTAAATGGGAGCCAAAATCTAGGTATTTCCATTCATTTATATACTATCTCTCTGAATTCTATAAATTTACCTGCCCTTTAAAACTGGATTCTCATATTCCCTCATCTAGGGTTGTCCTTTAGACATGGTGTCCCAGGCCACCTGAGCAAAATAATGTGAGCAGAAGTGATATGTATCACACTGAAGCAGAACCCTTCAAATACAGCTTCGTCATCTCTAGTTGATCATTCTCTTCTCCTGGCTTGACTCAGACAAGTATGGCCACATTGGAAGCCACATGTTGACGGTCCTAGAATCACAAAGCACAAAGGGCTGAGTTTCTCATGACCACTTAGAGGAGGGCCATATGTGATCAAGAACAATTGCTTTGATATTAGAAACCATAGAAATAAAAGAAATAAACTTCTATCAAGTTTGAGCTACTTTGTATCTTTGGATTTATTTGTTATACCAATCAGCATTACCTTAAGTGAGAGAGAGAGAGAGAATACTGCATCGTAAATGTTTACATGTTTTGTGAGATATAGGCCTGAAGATATGCATTTCTTTTATTCACTTAATAAATAGTTATTAAAATTCTACTCTATCCTAGATAGACTGCAAAGGCTGTTGATAAAATGTAGTTTATCATTTTTAGAGCATCCTGTATTAATCTTCTTAGTCTCAGAATCACTTTATAATTTTAAAAATTATTGATGACTCTAAAGGTCTTTTGTTTGTGTGTATTATATGTATATTTGCATTTACCATATTAATCATTAAAACTAAAATTTTTAAAAATATTCATGCATTTATTTAAGATAATATAAATATATTTTATGTTAATATGAATATTTTTATGAAAACGACTATACTTCCCAAACCAAAATTTATGGGAATTTTACATTTTTGCAAATATCTTCAATGTTCTAGAGAAGACAGCTGAATTCTCACATCTGCTTTCTTTTTTTTTTTTTGAGACGGAGTTTCGCTCTTGTTACCCAGGCTGGAGTGCAATGGCGCGATCTCGGCTCACCACAACCTCCGCCTCCTGGGTTCAAGCAGTTCTCCTGCCTCAGTCTCCCGAGTAGCTGGGATTACAGGCATGCGCCACTGTGCCCGGCTGATTTTTTGTATTTTTAGTAGAGACGGGGTTTCACCATGTTGACCAGGATGGTCTCGATCTCTTGACCTCGTGATCCACCCGCCTCGGCCTCCCAAAGTGCTGGGATTACAGGCGACAGCCACCGCGCCCGGCCCCATCTGCTTTCTTATTTGCTGTATTATGACAGGTTGTTTTGATTGAAGTGTATTAAAACTATAAAGCCCTCCTCAGATGGCAAAACAGAATTCAAAACATCTTTTCAGATAAATATAGGTATTCTTCTTTGATACTAAACCCCAAATCAACAAGTGGCATTAAAAAATTATTAGGTGTGTTATGGAATTTGAAACTATATCAATATACATTTCATACTCCACTATATTACAATCCATTGTTATCTCTTGCATATTGAATAGTTATTTTAGCTATGTTGGATTTTGTAACATGATGCATTAAAAGTTTGAAAGAGATTAGTTCACTGATTTCTTCAGATCTTTTCTTTTTCACAATATATTTTTTAACATCATATTTATTCATGTCACCAGTGATCTCATTTGCAGTTTTGAGTATTGAAAACATATTAAACTTGTGATGATAGATACAAAGTTTCAAAAATTATTATTGTTACCTGAAAGTTCAGGTTTCATCTTGGGTAACAAATGCCATCCATTTCCCCTTCCCTTGAAGTGACAGGCAGCTCACTTGATTCATTTTTGAGGAAATATCTGCCAAATCCCAAAATCTGAATAACTCATGGTTTGTCTGTCACTTCGTCTTTCATACAAAAAACGAGTTCCATGAAAATAGTGTTTCTTTTAACTAAAAACTCATATAAAACCAGAATTGATTGTTTGTGATAAGCACTGTACTCCAGTACGCAGCAGAAGTGCTTCATGCAATCTCCTTATGTTCTGACACAAAAGACTTAGCGATCTATGCTCAAGTGCTGAGACTTAATAAAATCAATGATCTTTCCATTAGCAGAAGATTTAGTTGTGATGCCAAGGATTCTCACAGTGACCACCAGAGCCTTTCCATCCCACTGCTTTGATCTATGCTAAGGCACCTGCAGTATCACCGCCTGCCATTTTCCTCCTTCAGGTCAAGCATCGATGCACTTGCTCCAGAATAAACGATGAATACAAACTTTTCCAACATTTCTCCCTTTGAGTACCACTGCATTTTCATCACATAAAAGACAATCTTTGATGGCTACCTGGTGCTCGTGCCAGATAAAAATCAGCAAAATAGCAAGCCCAGGTGAACCTACGGATGCATTCATTTTTATTTTTTTGTTTTTGTTTTTTCTGAGTTATTAGTTTATTATAAAAGGGAGAGATGGAAATTATTTAAATGATGAGCGATTTCAGAACTTCAGTGGAGTGGGCAGCTTCGTGTGGATGTCATTTCAATAGTGATTTATAATACTTTCCAAGAATATTATTATCTCCAAAGAAGAAAGAATCCTTGTCATCTAGAACTACTTTGATGCCTCTATATTCTGGGACAGAAACTTTGTCTCCAACTTTTACACTAACTGGTTGAATCTCTCCATCCTTTCCGTTAGAGCCCAGTCCAACAGCTATGACTGTTGCTTGCATGACTTCTCCTTGAGATTTTTCTGGAGGCATAACACCTCCTTCCGTTACAGTTTTGATGGCACTCCTTTTGACCAATACTCATCAAAGAATGGAAGGAAATTTCTAAAGGCTGGTCCTGCCCTGACTCCTGGTTCCACAGCTCATCCTCAACCATTTTCAAGGCAAACACAGGATGCTGCATATGAGATATTAACTCAGTCTTCATGTTGACAGCTAGGTCTTTTGATCAGTGAGATCCTGTATCATGGGAAAGTGGAGGTTCTGTAATTTATTTCACTAGAGTTTCACCTGGGAGAAATCCAGCCATGCCAACCCTGCAGAGCTCTGACATTCTCTTTCCTACTGTGTATATCTCTTCTTAATCAATACCACATCACGATTTACCCTTCAGAAGCATCGTGTTTGTTTTTCCCTTCTAATTTGAAAAACGGCAAGAAAAATGTTGTGACCTTTAATGAGCACGGATTAGTGCACATACTGGTGCAAAAATATTGCAGTCACAACTTCACCGAAAATATTCAATGACTTCTTTCAACTCAAAAAGATTAATCACAAAATGATATTGAAGTTGATCTTACACCTTATTAGTATTTGAGATGTTCTCTTAAATATGATACAAGAAATTAACAGTAAATTAAGGGGAATATGCAATTTTTTCTTATTTTATTGATAATTTAAACTTCCACCTAGATTTAAAATTTTATTTTTTAATTGACAAATAATTATACTTTTTAATGGGGTATCTGAGAATGTTTCCATGTGTATACACAATGCAGAGTGATTAGATCAGAATAACCAGCATATCCATTTCCTTAAACACTTATCTGTCATTTTTCTTGGAAATGTTTAATATCCTCCTTCTGGCTATTTGAAACTATAAAATTTTTTTTAAGGTAATGATGTTGTATTAAGCATCTCTTCTTTAAGGACTTGGAGAATGACTTAACAAGCTTGAGCAATGTGCGTAAACCCATGTGAAATGAGGTTTGATTTCAGTAGATTGCTTTGGAGAAAAAGCTGTGCAGGAGGCTGGCCACACTTTCCTGCCTCCCCAGGGCTCAGGGTTAGAACTAGGAAAGGCGACGAACAGACATTAATCGAGGTTCAACACTCACGTCGTGTGAACGTAGTTAGCCGTTGGGGTCTCAGTTTCCAAAAAAGCCGGGCAGCTCTGATGGCTTCTGCCCGTCACCCAAGCCCTGTGCCTCCCTTCTCAAAGGGGTACACTCAGCCAAGCCCAGCTAATTCAGGGAAACTCTATAATACGTTATTGTTAACTATAATCATGCTACAGTGATACGGAACAGTAGAACGCATTTCTGCAAGCTAGCTGTTTTTTTTTTTTTTTTTTTTTTTTTTTTTTTTTTTTTTTTTGAGATGAAGTCTCACTCTGTCGCCCAGGCTGGAGTGCAGTGGCGTGATCTCAGCTCACTGTATTGCTTGGACCTGTGCCTCCTGGGTCCAAGCAATTCTCCTGCTTCAGTCTCCTGAGTAGCTGGGACTACAGGTGCCCACAACCATGCCCAGCTGATTTTTGCATTTTCACTAAAGATGGGGTTTCACTATGTTTGTCAGGGTGGCCTCGAAGTCCTTCATCAAATGGCTCCTTCTCCCTCCCTGTCTCCTATACTTCCTAGCCTCTAGATTTTTAGAGCAGATTTCTCCCTTTCATGAGATGGACAACTATTTCAACAGTCATTTTTAGTTTTTTTGGCGTTTTTATGTGGATAGTGCTGTTTTAGCTTGAGAGAGACAGTCTTCAGATCTCACTTTTGAAGTTCTATCCATCTTTAAACAAAGATCATATTTTAAATAATATTCTGATATTTTTAGGATAAAATTCTTACTGAATGGTAAAATTGCAGATTTGGAAAAAGTAAAACTGTATCCATTTTTGAAAGGAAAGTATCATTTCAAAACTAGATAATAGGGTATCTCTTGTGTTTTTTCACAGGCTCAAGGAAAACTGTGTGTCTTCAAAATAATGTCTTATTGAATTATAATGAGGTTTCAACATTTCGCAGATAAATCTTAAGATAAATAGTAGAGAGTCAGGAGGAGCACTAAAAACAAACAATTATTTTCTGAAAAAGTACACATTTTGTTCTAAATTTTCAGCCTTGGAACGTTTTAAGAAACACAAGAACGCACAGGCACACATCCCATGAGTCTTCACAGCAGCGACATCACTAGACATCAGTGGAAAACTACCCTGTACACACCTGAGAGATTTCTCCATGAAAAAGGCACCAGTATCTTAGTAGTAGTATGTAAAATGTTGTGATCTTTTTTAAATTAATTAATTAATTTATTTTACTTCAGGTGCATACTATATCTGGCATTTCTCCCCAGGTTATGCCTCCCTCCCCTCCCCTCCCACCCCACCCCTCGCTGTCTCTCCCCTACCCGCCCCCAACTGCCCCCAGCGTGTGAATATCCTCTCCCTGCGTCCACGTGTTCTCATTGTTCAACACCCACTTATGAGTGAGAACATGCCGTGTTTGGCTTTCTGTTCTTGTGTCAGTTTGCTGAGAATGATGGTTTCCAGATTCATCCAGATCTTATAGGCCCTTTGAATGATTGCCTGAGACTCTCAATGATTTTCTGAGCATATTAATAAAAGCATTGTCCCAGAATTTACAGTTTAGAGGATATAGCTAAGTAAAAATCCTCCCTCCCATTTATATGCTGTTCATCTGCTATTTAAACTGTATCCATACATGTTCTGTCACATTCAGTAACTCATCTGACTCCCCCACTGTCCCAGCAGTGTTGTAAGTATAGCACGGAGGGCTCGTAGTCCCTTTCTGGGCATGAAAACTGACGCCCTATAACTTGCCCAGGTTTACGAATTTCCTAAGTATCTGAGTCAGGACAAATTCTATGACCTTTGGACATACCTTTTTCTGCAGGACATTTATCACATTCAGAATAGACACCACATGTGTGCACATGATGTCAGAAGCTGAAAATCAGGAAAGAAATGTAACAGGGGGAACCAATTAAAAAGGAAAGAAAGCGCAAATAAAAATGCAAGCAGTAAAGTCTGACATATATTCTCTGTTAACATGAACAAGCCCAGTGTTCCCTTTTCTAACCTCCCTCAGAGCTAAATGATCCTCTCTGGAGGTGAAGAGCATTTCAAGCTTGTCTTTCCTTGCCTTCAGACCCCCCAATCACCCACTCCTGACATGCATGTCTCTTTCTGCCATTTTTTTCTATCAAATATGTGAAAAGATCCTGCATAATTATCCCCATCTTAGTGTAAGTCTTTCTTGGGTCTTAGAAATGTCAGTTTACAAAGAATAAGATGCAGAGGAAAGATATTTTTAAGAACCTCCTTCCATATCTGTCACCTGTCACCTTTATTCTCAAAAATTAAGAAAATACAACAAACAGAAACAAGCATAGAATTCATAACACAATGCAAATTTATTTCCTTTAACAAGAGAAATTATAGAAATTCTATAATTTCTATAATTATAGAAATTCTATAATTTCTATAATTATAGAAAACTATAATTGATGAGAAGATATAGTATTTTAAAATAATAACTCTGTGGATGATTTGACATCCATTATTTTCTGAAGTGAGCTTCTCACAAGATGAATGGTGACATGCTTTTGAGGAACCGTCAGAGGCTTTTGAACCAGAGCAACTCCATCTTGAATAGGGCCTCAGTAAAATAAGACTGAGACTTACTAGGCTGCGTTCCCAGGAGGTGAAGGCATTCTAAGTCACAGGATGAGATAGGAGGTCAGCACAAGATACAAGTCATAAAGACCTTGCTGACAAAACAGATTGCAGTAAAGAAGCCAGCCAAATCCCACCAAAATCAAGTAAGAGCATTGTCCCAGAATTTACAATTTAGAGGATATAGCTAAGTAAAAAATCCTCCCTTCAATTTATTTGGTGACAAAGCTGACCTCTGGTGGTCCTCACTGCTCATTATACACTAATGTCTCTTACAGACACTTCCACCAGCCCCATGACAGTTTACAGATGCCACAGCAACCTCAGGAAGTTGCCCTATACAGTCTAAAAGGGAGAGGAACCTTCAGTTCCAGGAATTGCTCACATCTTTTCCAGAAAACTCAAGAATGATCCACCCCTCGCTCAGCATATAATCGAGATAAGTATGCCCAGAGCAACAGCCCATGCCTCAGCTCTGCTTATGGAGCAGCCATCATTCTTTATGCCTCTGCTCTCCTAATAAACTGGCTTTGACTTTACTCTATGGACTTCTCTCTCTTCTTTCTTGCATGAGATCCAAGAACCCTCTCTTGGGGGCTGGATCACAACCCCTTTCCAGTAAGAGAACTATATCATCAATAGCAATTGCTAGTAAAGCTTACTAAATATTTCTAAAGGGACAAATAACAGAGGGCGTGCAATTGTGATTATCTTCAATCTAACAATCATTTAAGGAAATTTTTTTCTGAAATTGAAACATTACACTGATCAAAATAAATCATCAGTAGGAATTACCATTATGTTCCATAACCACATTCAGGATGTAAATTCCCTCAGTCTATTCTTCACAATGGCATGAAGAAAAGACAGGAAAGGAAAATTCCCCAATAAAATGAAAGGGATGTATAAAAACTGCCTTACTAATTGTACCTTAATAACGTGGGCTCATTACTTTTTTTCTAGAAGAAATGATACACAGGGTAGACAGAGAAAAATGATAGATCTTGAATTAACTGGCAAAAAAAGTCCTATAGGCAGTAACTAACATCTGGACCAGTAAATTACCAGGACAAAATAAGTGGCTTTGTTGATGTGAAGGGATTTAAATGGGTGTAAACAACTGCAAAAGAAACAGGAGAGCACTCAAAGAATTTAAATAAGAGTAAGATAGTTAAAGTCAAGTGTAGTAGAAAAAAATCTGCAAAAGGCAATGAGTGGTCATGTTCCTTGAAGGGTCTCTTCCTCAAACTGACTACACAGCAAAATTCAAATGAAATCCCTGAGTAAAGATATCACAAATTGTACTAATAACAGAACTCCCTAGAACCACATGGAGAGGGAAAAGGAGGATTTCCAAGAAGTGGGCAAGGAGGTCTTGGGAAAAAAATAAGAGAATTTATACCAAGAAAGTACACCTTCCAATGACATAACCAAGAACCAAGAGATTTTTAGACCTGTTAGAAGCCTCAGACCCACTGAGTCCCTGTGTTCAAGCCCATGAACTGTAGCATCGTTAAGCCTTTTGGATTCGGAGACACTTACTCTTCCTTTAGGTTCAATTGAAATAGAATTGGTTATTCCCTCGGTGAATATTTAGTGAGCTCTCTTTTCAGCCTCCCTATGTGCCAGGTGCAAGGAGACCCAGAGAAATGAGGTCCTTCTCTTATGGAACTTAACAGCGTAGAAAACAAAGCTTTCTTCCTCAAAGGTTGTTTACAAAAAGCAAGTTTGCACATGTGGAACCTGTTACGAAAAAGCACACTGAGAGCAATAAAAAGTGACAGCACACAGCAATAAGATTGGTCATTAAAAAACTAAGAGAAAAAGCTCAGAAACGTGCTTGCCTGAGAGCATTAAATAAAGGAACAAACAGGATTAGTTAGGCAGCTTCAGAGGCCTCACTGCATCCAATATTGGTACCCAAAAAACCGCCAACGCTCATATTGATGATTTTCAGTCAGACACACACACACATACACACACACACACAGTCACACACACGTACACATACAGTCACACACACAGACACATACAGTCACACACACAAAGATACATACACACACAGACACAGAGTCAGATGCACACACACAGACACACAGTCACACACACATACACACAGTCACACACACAGACACACAGACACACAGAGTCAGATGTATACACACAGACACACACAGACACACAGTCTCACACACACAGACACATGCACACACTCAGACACAGTCACACATTCGCACACACAAACACAGAGACACACACTGTCACACACACATGCAGTCACACACAGACTCACAGTCTCACACACACACACACAGTCACATACCAACATACATACACACAGACAATGAACAGACACACTGTCACGCAGACACACAAACACAAGACACACAGTCACACACATAATCACACACACAGACACACAGGCACACACAGACACCCATACACACAGTCACACAAGCACTCTGATACATTATCGTGTATTTCTCATTTCCTGCTTAAAGGACAAGAAATAACAACACATTTCGGAGGGACACTCCAAGATATGGTTGCACTAAAGTTTTGTTGCTTAAAGAATATGTGTGTCAGAGGTGTTTGAAGCAGTGCAACTCCCATGTTGAACAGAAACTGGGTAAAATGAGGCTGAGACCTGCTGGGCTGCAATCCCAGGAGGTGAAGCTTTCTAAGTCACAGGATGAGATAGGAGGTCGGCACAAGACACAGGTCACAAAGACCTTGCTGATAAAGGAATTCAGTAAAGAAGCCACTAAAGCCCACCAAAACCACGATGGCGAAAAGAGTGAGCTCTGGTGGTCCTCACTGCTCATTACATGCTAATTAGAATTCATTAGCATGCTATAAGACACTCCCTCCAGAGTTATGACAGTTTCCACATGCAATGGCAACATTAAGAAGTTACCCTGTGTGGTATAAAAAGGTGAGGAACCCTCAGTTCCAGGAATTGCCTCCCCCTTCCCGGGAAACTCATCAATAATCCATCCCTTGCTCAGCATGTGATCAAGAAATAACCATAAAAATAGGCAACCAGCAGCGCTTGGGGCCACTCTGTCTATGAAGTAGCCATTCTTTTATTTCTTTACTTTTCCAATAAACTTGCTTTTGCTTCTCTCTGTGGACTCACTCACCGTGAATTCTTTCTTACACGAGATCCAAGAACCCTCTCTTGGGGTCTGGATCAGGACCCTTTCCAGTAACATGCATCTTTGGTATATAATAGAATGACATGTTGTTAACAATGTCAGATGCATGAGTTTTCTGAGATATAATCTGATATCTGTTTTGCTTTATTTGTTGCCAAGCATTACGCATAAAAGTTATTGAGGGGCAGGCTCTGTGGTTCACACCTGTAGTCTCAGCACTTTGGGAAACTGAGGTAGGAGGATCCCTTGAGCCCAGGAGTTCAAGACCAACCTATTCAATATAGCAAGACCCCTTCTCTACCAAGAAATTTTAAAAAATATAGCCGTGCATGGTGGTGTGTGCCTGCAGTCCCAGCTATTCAGGAGGCTGAGGAGGGAGGATTCCTTAAGCCAGGGAGGTAGAGGCTGAAGTAAATTATGAACGCACCCCTGCCCTCCAACCCGGGCCACAGAGAAAGACCCTGTCTCAACAACAACAACAGCAAGTTGTTCATTGCTTAACCCAGGATTTCTTTCTTCTCCATCTGATGTTGTCAGTGAAGGTGTATGAAGATATTGATCAGGAGTCACCAGCTCAGCAGAGGCTACTCAGGAAGTCAGAAATAAGATCCAGAGTGGGCGTTAGCAGAACTAACCCATGACCTCAAGTTCATTTGTAGGACAGATTTTAGGAGACACAAACGCAAGGATATAAACCACCACACCAAGAAGGGTTAACCGAGTCATCAGTTCTTGACACCCAAGGTCATTCCTGATGTTCCAGAGCTCGCCTGGGGCCAGAGGGCATGCATTTGGAAGGGTGGCTCGAAGGGTCTCATGTCTTTTCAGAGCATACTTCTAAATGAAAAAATTGACTGGTCACTGAAGGTCTCATTTACAGAAATAGATTTCCAATAAAGGAGGCATTGGTAACTTTATTCAGAGTCTGTGCAGAGAAATGCCACCCAGAATTTGAAGCCACTAAACATCTTTCTAAAACCAGAACAATTAATTTACTATTCGGGAGCTTTAGAAGAAACTTTTCAGCCTGCCTGAGTTAAATACCAAAGTAGAAATTCAGAAAGGTGCTATTGAATTATAAACTTAATGCAGGTAAAGGGTAGAACAAGCTCCCCTTCACTCTACTGCAAATTGTAAAATACCGTCTAATTTTCCCTAATCATTTTGTACTGCTCCAAAAATCTAGAAGCATGAGCAGGGCTGACAACTCTCTCTATGAGATTCTAAGCATACACGTGGGTGGGGAGTGAATTTTTCAGAGACATTTGAACCTGTTTAACTCCGTCTTAAGTAGGGGCTGGGTAAAATGAGGCTGAGATCTACTGGGCTGCATTCTCGGATGGTTAAGGGATTCTAAGTCACAGGATGAGACAGGGAGGTTGGCACACAACACAAGGCGTAAATACCTTGCTGATAAAACAGGTTGCAGTAAAGAAGCCAGCTAAAACCCACCGAAACCAAAAGGGTGACGAGCAGGACCTCTGGTGGTCCTCACTGCTGCACTCCCACCAGCGCCATGACAGTTTACAAATGCCATGGCAACATCAGGAAGTTACCCTATATGATCTAAACAGGGGAGGCATGAATAATCCAACCCTCGTTTAGCATATCATTAAAAATAACCATAAAAACGGGTATCCAGCAGCCCTCAGAGCTCCTCTGTCTGTGGAGTGGCCATTCTTTTGTTCCTTTTCTTTCCTAATAAACTTGCTGTCACTTTTCTCTATGGACTAACCCTGAATTCTTTCCTGTGGGAGATCCAAGAACCTTCTCTGGGGGTCTGGATCGGGAGCCCCTTCCTGTAACACATCGGCCCTCCACAGAGTCAGGATCTGTGCCAGTGCCTGGAGGCTAGAGTTCTCAGAGGCTGCCTCCTTTTGTTCCTACTTTCTGAGAATTGCTAGGCCAACTCCTGCAGGTAGGAGGAATTCCTCTCCTTTGTGATTACATGAGCTTCTCTTAACTCTTGCCATTAGAGAAGTAGAGAGTAATCATCTTAAAATTAAAGCTGCGAGTTCCCAGTGAATTATGAAAGGTGACTCTTAGGATGGTAAAGGAAAATAAAGCTTTAGGGGAAGGGCCGGGCAGATGGAGTGAAACAGAGTGTGATTAGGAATTTCAGATACAGAATACAAAATTGAAATAGTGACTGGTTTATAATGTACACGACTGAATTAACTACAGATCACTGAACGTATTTCCCTTCTGAAGACATTTCTCTCTTCTTCCTCCTTGTTCATAAAGGAAATACTAGCATGTATATGAAGAAAGGGAAAAAGAAAGGGAAAGAGAAAGAGAGAGGAAGGGAGGAATGGAGGGAGGGAGAAAGAAAGAAAGATTTTCCCCATATAATTTTCAATTTTGTCAATAAAAAGCATAGACTTCTTTAATCATTTAATTTGAATCTTGCTAATTGCAACACATTGTTATGTCTTATAAGGGATGCATCATTTTCTGTGATACGAGTGACAGATAACAGGACAAAAATAGTAACAAAGAGAAAAATGTGAGGAGAATCAAGATGTACAGTAATTATTTTAATTTTAAAAGTCAAATAATTCTCTCACAGGGTTAACTAAATATTGGAAGGACTCTCATTCCTCTGCTGGGTTGATGGTAGATAGAAATGCAAACATTACTTATTTTTTACAGAATCATTACTCAGGGTGCAGTGTTAACATATGAAGACCTAGGGATTAGGCCTACGTATTACTTGGCATAAAATCCATTCAAGAAATATGTTTTCATAAGAAAAAATGTACATTATGAAAATATTTTGACCTTTTGCTCCTGTTCCATAGGACTCCGGGGAGCAAAGTTATGTAGACGTCCTGGTTAAAATGGATTATTTTCTTTGAGGGCCAAAGTATTCAGAGTACAAGGAATCATGCATCTTAGCAGGTTGAGGCAGAAAAAAAGAATGTCAGCAGGTTTTTATGTTCTTGTTTTTTCCCCCTTCATTTCCATAAGAACTTGATTTACAAACAATGTATACTAGGAAAAAAACAAAGAAAGGAAAGGAGTTGATTTTGTCGTCTTGACCCCTGTGTGCTGAATTTTCATCTGTTTTACTGGCAATAAGAAGACACTAAAAGCTGTGAAAACATCATAATGGAATAATCAAGAAATTGATAATAATCATAAGGGATGAATTAAATTAAGCTGACATTTTGTAGCCCCTTACAATGTGGTCTACATAACATTAAATTATTCAAATGAAATTGTAAAAAAGGTCAGTGAATCAGCGTTTAGTAAAGATGTCAAATTATACCCCCTACTTTTTCCCAAACACCACTAAAATACAAATATTGATTCTGTTTGTACATTATAAACCCAAGAGACAAAGAGAAAAGCAGAGGACGTAATAGAAAACAAACAAGAAATGGGAGTTGGCAAACAGTGGGTCCCAGCAAGTTAAATCCTGTACCAATGGGGAGGGAGGGGGCGTTAAACCGAATCACGTTTATTCCACAGATTTGGCTCCCTCCCCAGTTCCACGCACATGGATAGTGTGGAGGGAAAGTTGAATATTAAATTTGAACTCAATTGAACATGGACACAAACTATGGTCACCAAGTCCAGAAGCAGGTTGCGTGAGCCCCTTGAGGCGTTCATCCAGAGTTGTTTCGGAGAAACCTCTATTTCAATCTGTTCCATTATGTCAGTTATTGAGAAACAACAGACAATCACAAAAACAAGTTGATCGTTTTGTGTTCCTTGAGTCAAGTCGCGAAGGACCCTCGTGACTGGGCCTCATGTCTAACAACTCATTACAGAAAGAGCTGGGGTCCCAGACTGCGCCGAAGCTCCATGAGGCCTCTCCTCGTCTGTGCACGGATGACTGGCTGACTCGGAGTCCAGACTGTTGCTGTCCAGTCTGGTGGTGAATCCTCCATAAGCTGGTGAGTATAAATAAATATATATATGTACACATGTGCACATATAAATATATGTATGTACATATACATTTATTTGTGGGAGTATGTACATATACATTTATATGTATACATATATATAAATTTATATGTATAAATTTATAAGTATATTTACATGTACATATGTACACATGTGTGCAATGTGCACATTTATATGTACACATACACACACGTGTACATGTGTACACACACGCATACACATGTGTGCATATAAATGTACATATGTACATATGTGTATATGTGTGCATATAAATATATATAGTTATAAATATACAAATAGAAATATATTCATATTTATATATACATATACGTGAATATATTTATATATATATTTAAATATAAATATATATGTATTTAAAAATATATTTATTGATACATATATATTTATACATTTATATGTATATATAAATGTATAAATATATAAATTTATGACTTTATATATGTATATATTTATTTATATATTTATATGTATGTATATTTTTACATATATAAAATATGTATATTTATATATTCATGTCTATATATTTTATAAATATATATTTTTATATGTATAAATATATGTATAATATATATTGTATCTTTATAGAAAATATATTAAATGTATAATTATATATAATATATAAAATATAGTATAGTAAAAGATATGTATTATATATATACATATATATATTTTTTCCCTTCTCCCCTTCCCATTGAAATTTGCTTATTGTATGATTTGCTTATTTTATGATTTGCTTATTATATCTGTACTGCCTTATACTTGGGATAAAAGCTGTTTACCCTTAAACGTATTGTATATATGTCATTTCTTCTCCCCTCGTGCATTTCCGGCATAGAACAGATACCTGCCCTCACTGATGTTGGATTCTTCTCTGCAAACAGCGAAACGGAAAGTCTCCAGCACAGTTGGAAATGAGCGTCCCATCCTGAGCAGATGCAAGGTGCAGTGAACACTGGGACACACAGCCTTCTCAGCCGTGCTCGAGGGTGAGGACGGCAGATGGAGACCCTCCTCACAGGAGACCGGATGCTCCTTCTCCGAAGTATTTGACCAAGGCAAGCAGAATGCCTAAAGCAACTGGCATCAGGGCTTCAGGAATAACAGCCCAGCAGATCACCTTATAAGGATCAGCCCCAGCAACCAGCCACAGGCTCTGCTGCACAGCTCCTGCTTTCTGATACAGACGAACAACAAAGACCACCACACACGAGGACACCCTTCAACATAAGTGACACCAAATGAAAATGATTCCTGTACATATCTAGAAAATGCAAATAATCTGAAAGGCTTATTTAAAGACAAAGGTAACAAAAACCTGAAGTACAAAGCAGCCGCTCACCCATACACAGTTCCCCTAGACCAGAGGCAATGGTTCTTCACTGCTTTTCTTCTTTAAATGTTAATCTCTACAGCTCAAAATAGTATCCAAACAAAAAATAAAACAAGCAAACACACGTTGAGAGACTGAGGCAGGAGGACAGCTTTGAGCTCAGGAGTTTGAGACCAACCTGGGCAACATAGCGAGACCTCAACTCTACTAAAAATAATAACAATAAAATAATCAGCTGGGCACAGTGGCGTGCACCTGTAGTCCCAGCTACTTGGCAGGCTGATGGGGGAGGATTGCTCGGGCTCAGGAGGTCGAGGCTGCAGTGAGTACGATCCTGCCGTGGCACTCCAGCCTGGGCAAGAGTGAGATTCTGTCTCCAAAATAAAACAAACAGAAAACCAAGAAACCAGGAAGAGTAAAGCAAGCCTGAAGGAAAAGGGACTCTGAAAGAACAGTTCTTCGCTGTTTTAGCAAGGAGTCAAAACATAGAAAGATAAGGATACTATTCTGAGCTGTAGAGATTCATGTTTAAAGAAGAGAAGTAGTACAGAACGATTGCCTCTGGTCTAGGAGAAATGTGTACTGGGTGAGCGGCTGCTTTGTGGTTCAGGTTTTTGTTACCTTTTTCTTTAAACAAGTCTTTCAGATTATTTTAATTTTCTAGATATGTACGGGAATCATTTGATTTTCCAAAAAACTGGCTTCTAAGCATGCCTGTTTTTCTTTTCTGCATTTTTTTCTTGGCAATACAGATTCTTAGCATGCTCTTCACATACGTGTACATACAAATGCACACACACAGAGACACATATTTGCACATAAGACATACATGGGTGTGGAGACCCACACACGCAGCATTACAGATGTTATTTCTAGGCAATAGCTACAAACAATTTGAACACACCAATGATGTGGGAACATGTCCAGACGTCTCTATAGTCATATCCATGTTACCTAGTCCCTGGAAATGCTGCACACGCTCTGCAGCCTGGCATCCAAGTACCTTAATGCTGTGGCACTAACATGCATTTTCACTTCCAGCTTGATCTCTCGCCCCTTCTCTCTCTCTCCCCGCTTCCATTTCCCGTCTCTCCTCTCTCTCCCTTCTTCTCTTCCTCTTTTCCATCCCTTTTCTTTCTCCTCTTTCTTCTCTCTGTCTCCCTCCTTCCCTCTCTCCCTCTCTCTGTCCCCTCCCTCCCTTTCTCTCCTATGTCTTCCCTCACTCTGTCTCTCTCTGTCTCTTCCCCCCACTCCCTCCCTTTCTCTCCTTTCTTCCCCCTTCCTCTCTCCCTCTTGCTCCCTTCTCTTCCGCCGTTTTCTCTCCCTTTCTCTTCTCCTTCTCTACGTCTATCTCTCTCCCCATCTTTTTCCCCATTGTCCTCTCTCCCCTTCCCTATAGTTCTCTCTCCCTGTCTTTCTTTCTCTTTGAATTGCTGTGACAGATGCTATTCCAGTGACTATCTCTCTTTTATTTTTTTTTGAGGCAGAGTCTTGCTCTGTGGCCCAGGCTGGAGTGCAGTGGTGTGATCTCTGCTCACTGCAACCTCCGCCTCCTGGGTTCAAACAATTCTTCTATCTCAGTTTCCTGAGTAGCTGGGATTACAGGCATACACCACCATGCCCAGCTAATTTTTGTATTTTTAGTGGAGAAAAGGTTTCACCTTGTTGGTCAGACTTGTCTCGAACTCCTGGCCTCGTGATCTGCCTGCCTCAGCCTCCCAAAGTGTTGGGATTACAGGTGTGAGCCATCGCGCCCAGCTCCAGTGGCTATCTTTATTACAGGCAGAGCCCAGGTCCCCCTCATTCTTAAGAAAATCACACGTTTGTTTTCTCAGCCTCTCTAGCAATCACGGGTAACCACATTGACCTAGTTTTTGGTGAATGAGATGTAAGATGTCTGCCAGAAGCTTCTGGGGGAAGAAAAAATACTCCCTGATATAAACATGCTTGTGTGAAATGTTTTATCTTCAAGCCCCCTCCTTTGTGATATGTGAGATGTGCTGCTGTCTGGAGTTGCCTCTTGCAACCATGGAGAGAAAATCTGAAAATGCAGCCGCAGACTGATAGAAATAGAATAAAAAGAAAGACCCTAACTGCCTAAGGGCATAGCTGAGCAACTGACAGTTCCGATAAATCCCCTTCCTCTGACGTGTTCTCTTGAGCATCATTGGCATTGATGTTTAAGCCACTTCCCATTATGGATTCTGTCACTCCAAGCTCAGTGCAAACAAAAACGCCTTTCCCACAGACTTCACTTTCCTTACCTGGCCACTCCTAGTCATCCATCCAGACTCAGCTCATCCGTTCCTTTCCAGGAAGCCTTCCTTGATGTCACAGAGAAATCACTCCCTCTACCATCTCATAAATGACTTAGAATCATTTTTTTTTGAGATGGAGTTTTGCTCTGTCAGCCAGGCAGGAGTGCAGTGGCGCGGTCTCAGCTCACTGCAACCTCCACCTTCCCCATTCAAGTGATTCTTCTACCTCAGCCTCCCAAGTAGCTGGGATTACAGACATGTGCCACCATGCCTGGCTAATTTTTGTATTTTTAGTAGAGACAGGGTTTAACCATGTTGGCCAGGCTGGTCTTGAACTCCTGACCTCAGGTGATCTGCCTGCCTCGGCCTCCTAAAGTGCTGGGATTACGGGCGTGAGCCAGCACACACTGGCCAATAAATAATTTGGAATCTTTAACTACAACACTTAGAAGATTGCTATTACAATTATTCTTTTACTATCTACACAGGTAAAAGGCTCCATACAAGTCAACATGCATTAAGATTTTGACACCTCATCTCTCATCCTCCTTTATAATCTCACAGCCCCCTGAATATCTTTAGAGAAATCAGACTCCCACCCTAGTCTCAGGCCATGTGCTCCGGAGGGTAACAGGGTGACATCACGCCAGGCTTCATGTGGACCCTGTGACTCAGGCCTAGCCAATCAGTGCACAGAATCCCTTTGAGCGTTTCACTCATGCCTGGCCATAGAAATGTGTTCACGAATGCACATGTGATTGTGGAAATCAGAATAGAGGATTGGTGGCTTGGGGAGAGTAGTGCCCTGACATATAAATATTGGAGCATTGTCATGGCCTCACACAATATACACATATTTCCAAAGATATCCAGGTGCCTGTGTTTGGTGGGGGAGGTTTATTTGACAATCTCGTGTCCTCAAGGTTAATGATGATGGCACTCTGTCTGTCCAGGATGCAGCCCTGTCAGTTCTGAGGATGTGCTGAGTGGAATTTATCAAGATTCTGATGTCCCCAACCTAAGCACCCGAACATACCTTAAAACATAATTAATCATGTGACGTATTTGCAAACACTGCCCTCAGCCAGCCACTTTTCTGGGACCTCACACCCAGCAACGTCTCACCATACTGCTTGTATCAGCCTGAGGACAATTACATATCAATATCCAAGTGCCCAGCTGATATGAAACCAACTGTACACAATTCCTACTCTAGGGGCACAGGTCATCAGCTGAGGGCCTAAGGGACGTGGAGGCTGTTAGACCTGCCCAGGATCTGTTTGCAATTAGAGTGAAGCCTAGTGTGTCATGGTCCCCATGACCGCTACCAGGTTCAGTAATTTATAAGGAGAATTCACAGGACTCAGCATAGAATCAACCCCTGATTATGATTTATTGTCTAAAAAGTAAAGCATAATTAGCATATGGAAAATGTGCATGAGACAAAGTCAGGAGGAAGCCAGGTGCAAACTTGCAGAGTCCTCTTCCAGTGGAGCTGCATGGAAAACACTCAATTCCTCCTGGAACATGTTTCAGCATGTCTGAAATGCTGTCTTTCAGGGAAGCTCATCAGAGAATCAGTACCTGGAGTTTCCACTGAGGGCTGGTCACATTGGCAGTCTCTGGCCCATACCAAAATTCTAGACTTCCCCCCAAAAAGCAGGAGGTCACCATAAACCACATTGTTTGCATAAATAATCTTGACGCATAAGCCATTCTTGTCAGGGAATGGTGGGAACCCTCCTGAAATCCAAGTTCCGAGATGGTAACGGAGTGCCAACCTTGTAAACGGACTGTTCCAAGGGCGGCAGGCTTGGCACAGTTGTGTTAACTCTCTCCTGCACACCCCAGATGAATAGGACCTCTGGGGGGATAATAACTTCCATCTCTGCTAGACTTAAGATTAGAGGAACTGCAGCTGGCCCTGACTGCCTCCACAAAAGAAGTGTGTCTTGGATTTGACACAACAGACAACTAAACTGAGATGAAAAAGATAAACCAGGCCCACCTGAAACTCAAATGAACCCTGGATGCTTGTTTTGTAACCAATAAATTCCCTCTCTTCTATCTAGAAAGAATGTGACTTTTACGCTTGCTAAGGGAAAGAGACCTAATTTTAATATTTGATGCAGTTAGAATCACATATTGTTTACCATAGCACAATGTGGTTCTTAGAAAACACAGTAAGATATTGAAAAATGGTTTGAAGAAAGTAAAGAAGGAAGGCAGGAGTAAAATAATGGCCAGGGTAAGAGGGAGAATGAAATGGAGGTTTCGTTTCTTTTGTTTTGAGGTGGAGTCTCAATCTGTCACCCAGGATGGAGTGTAGTGGCGCAATCTCAGCTCATTGCAACCTCCGCCTCCTGGGTTCAAACAGTTCTCCTGCTTCAGCCTCCTGAGTAGCTGGGACTTACAGGCATGTGCCACCAATGCCCAGCTAGTTTTTTATTTTTAGTAGAGATGGAGTTTCACCATGTTGCCTAGGCTGGTCTTGAACTCCTGAGCTCAAGTGATCCATCCACCTTGGCCTCCCAAAGTGTTGGGATTACAGGCATGAACCATCAAGACTGGACAAATTTAGGTTTTAATTAAAGAGCCAGTCTGAGAAATCAGGAGACCCTAAACAAGAAGCCTGAACGTTTCCAAAGAAATCTTATTCTTCTGCCCCCAAGGATGCCACCCATGAAATAAAATGCACTGTAGACTACACTGCTATCTCTGAAAGGAAAACACAACCTAAAAGATCATTAGTGTGAAAGAAAAGTAACTGGATTGTTGAATGATACAGAGAAGTAGGTTTTGATAAGGAAAATTGTTCTAAGTTGACACCCTAGGGAAATCATTTCTAAAAACGTTAATAATGAGATAGATTTCATGCTTCAAGAGAACCCTTAATAGAGGTTTCACTGGATGAGAGACGGAGAATATTTATAACCTTAATACAAATGATCCCTTTGTTAGATACTAGCCCTGGATAGTTTTTTGTTGGTTTGTTTTTTCTATCTTGCCACACAAGATAAAAAGGAAAGACGTGTTATAGGCCTGTATTTTAGTGAAACATCTCTTAGAAAAATAATTTGAACAGTTGAGTAATTCCTTGCTTTTGAACAAGCCAGTGTTCAGAAATGCAGACATGGAAAAGAGATGAATAAAGAATGAAATCCGTATTTCCTAAACTTGACAAACATGGACATCTTCTAAAATGTAAAACAATACTTTGATATACCAGTAATGTTTCTCAAGTTGCTCATGTGGAAAATCCTGGATTAGTAGTTATTCACTGTCAGTCTATGGTGGATGTCACACAATTGGAAGGGAAAGAAGGTAGCACCAGGGAGAAAGGGTGGCCCCCTAGAGCAGATGGGAAATTTAGTATTTTAGAGACTACTGATAACTCACCTTCAGTCATTCGTAACAGAGGAATATAAGCCCTGCAGTGCCATTTTTTTTTTTTCCAGAATACTGGAAGTTCAGATTTTTAATAAAATTTCTGGATTTTAGAAATTTTGTAACCAATTTGAAATCTTTATTACACTGACAGACTAAAGAGAATTCTACCGAGGTTCAGCCTGCTGCTGAGAGAATGATTTAGAACATCTTTGACAATATTGGGATTCCAAATAAAAATGTCAATTTGAACATTGAAACCATGTAACATTACTCAGTCACAGAGATCTGTATTGTCTCACTGGCTTAAATCAAGAAGGTTTTGTTTCTTGTTACATCATGGCTCAGTGAGGCTGAGTAGGAGTTTCTGCTCCACACAGTCATGCAGGAATCCAGGCTTTTTCCATAATGTGGCTACTTCATTTCTTGGGCTTCGTCCTCTGTAATCAACTGATGGAAGAAAAAGGAGAAAGAATATGTAGTAGATTCAACTTTAGCATCTTAAAGGTAATACAATTTGATGTTAAACTATTAAAATAATTTCTACCTTATCAATTACTAATGAGTTTAAATACTAAAAAAATATACTGGACATTTGCAGTTCATCTTTTATCAGTTGCTTAATCAGTGTACTTTGTAATTTGTATTTAATTTTTCAAATGTGAAATTTATCTTTTTTTGTTTGTTTTGTTTTGTTTTTGTTTTTGTTTTTTGAGACAGAGTTTTGTTCTTGTTGCCCATGCTGGAGTGCAATGTCGTGATCTCGGCTCACTGCAGCCTCCACCTCTGGGGTTCAAGCAATTCTCCTGTCTCAGCCTCCTGAGTAGCTGGGATTACAGGCATGCACCACCATGCCCTGCTAATTTTGTATTTTTAGTAGAGACAGGGTTTCTCCATGTTGGTCAGGCTGGTCTCGAACTCTCAACTTCAGGTGATCCCGCCTCAGCCTCCCAAAGTGTTGGGATTACAGGTATGAGCCACCGAGCCCAACCTATTTTTTTTTCATGTAAAATATACCAGCCTGATTGCCTTCAAATTCTCACAAACAACCTTATGAATTGAACTTTTATAGATGATGAAAGAGAAACTCAGAGCTGTCATACCTAAGATGATGCCACTGAATGGGAAGGAGTGGGGACTTGAAACTAGGACCATAAGTCCCATGATATTTGCTGTATCCTCTTTTCCTCTCTCCCTCTGCAACATCCATGAGAGAAACTAGGTCAGCTGGTAGGAAAGAGGGAGGGAAAGATGTAAAAACAAACCCTCCTTCTGCCCCTGAAATGTGGGAGCTGGGAGAGTGTGTGAGAAGATAGCATGGTGTATGGAGACTGCCTTTGATCAGGAATCACATGGGTTTCATTCTTTGTTCTCGCTCTGGAACTGGCACCTCACACTTATCACTCCTCTGAGCCTCAGTCTCCTCATATTCGCTACAGAGGTGATGGCAGCTTCCCAGCTCTACCAGGATGTTATCAAATGAGGGACGTCAATGTAAAAATGCTGATAGTACCAAATACGGTGTTATGTTAACAGTTATAAGGACTAACAGTTGAGGGACAAAAGGTCTACTATTACTGTTTTAGCAAATAATTGACGTGAAGTTTTGATAATTTACATGAAAACGTTTTGTAAAGTATATACAGTTTGAAACAAGTCAATAAATTATGTTTGAATGATTACTTGAACTGAATGATCATTCTAAGTGTCCAATTTGTTCTTTCAAGTGAATTTGCAAAGTATAGGCATACTTTAAAAATAACAGATTCAGCTTTACAGGCTAAATGCCTCCAAATAATTGAAGAGTATGTGATTTTTTCAGTTCTACAGAATCATCATGAAAATAGTCTCACTCCAACAAAACAGGACTCTGTCAGTTCCTAAGACAGTGGTCCTCAGTGAGGGGCAGCTTTTCTCCCAGGAGAACTGGGGATTGTCTGGAATCATTCTGGTTGTCATAACAGGGAAGAGAGTACTTCTTACATCTAGTGGGTGTTGGGAAGGGATAACTGTAAACATTTAACGACACACAGGACTACCACCCATGAGAAGGAATTGTGCCACCCAAAATGTTGATAGTGTTGAAATCAAAAACTGTTTTATGCCAAAAGGCAGGACCCAGGACCTGTGCACTTTGAAAGCTGATATTTTTTTTTTTTAACTTCACTACTTTTATTTTTGCTCTGAGTCATGATTGTTGTTTTTTTTTTTACTTTAAGTTCTGACATATATGCGCAGACGTGCAGGTTTGTTACATAGGTATACACGTGCAACAGTGGTTTCCTGCAACTATCAGCCCATCATCTAGGCTTTAAGCCCTGCATGCGTTAAGTATTTGTCTTAATGCTCTCCCTTCTCTTACCCTCCACCCCCACAAGCCCCACTGTGTGATGTTTGCCTCCCTGTGTCCATGTATTTTCATTGTTCAACTCCACTTATACTGCGAACATGCAAACACGTTCCCTTAACACCAGGAGATACCCTTCTAAGAGGAAAATGGGGCTCCTGTCACCTGGAACTGCTGTTACCCAGGGTTCTCCCTGCCCCATTCCCCAGTGGTTGAGATTATTGAGACTCTGATTATTTCAAAGGACAAGAGAAATTCAATCACTATCAAGTCATTCATGGGGATCTATAAAATAGCCCACTGAAAGTGACCAAAAGTGAAATGCACAAATCTGAATGCCACTGATTCAGTTTCAGAAAGGAAAATGATGCATCTGTACATCCAAAACACAGTCTCTGCTTGGGAAACCCGTTTGGTCTTTAAGGCTCAGGAATCCACAATTTGATATCCATTTCCATCATGATAGTATTGATTATCTCACAAGAAGAGTAAATGCTCATGCCTGTATTAGATAATAAAACCTGACCAAAAGGAAATAGCCTAGAAGTTGTTTTCTGTCTTTAAAAAGGTTTAGTAAACCATAAGCATTCAAAAAATGTTGGCTGCATTAATGAGTGAAAACTTCCCTGTATCTATTCTCAAACATGTCAAATCTTTCAACTTATTAAAAAGAATTCAGATATCATGGTTTAGAGATAAAATCCTATAATTTGTAAGTGATGGCAATAGTATATTGTGTGGCTTAAACAGAACTCTCCTGCTTGTCAAGGGAAGCCAGAGTGAAACCTCGTAATTAAACATTCTGTGTTTTGTCATCTTTTTCTTTCTTTTTTCCAAAACAAAGGGCTATTACATTCAGGATCTTTAATTTCAGAAAACATAATTTTAGCAGGAAAGGGCATATTAAGAAATATTAGGAAGCTCATGTATTGTCAAAGCAAGGATAGCAGAGGTTTGCTTGAGTTTCCAGAAACAACTCCAAGAGACACTCCAGTCAGTCAGCCAGCCTAGTAAAGAGAAATTATAAGTGGGAAGACCAGCAAACCAAGGCAGCCATGGGATGGTAGGAGACAGGGAGGAGAGGGACTGTGCAATGGGAAGGGCCATGAATGTGAGAGGCCATGGATGGGAGGAGCCAGGGAAGAGAGGGACTGTGTATGAAATGGGAGGAGCCACGGATGGATGGGAGGAGCCATGGAGGAGAGGAGCCTTGAAGTAAGAGGAGCCATAATGGTGCTAACAGTTGAGAAGATGCCACCACCACTACTGATCCAGGAATCATGCTACCACATTTGTGACCATCTTTCACAATATTGATGCCCTGTGTCACCCTTATTTCCTAATGAAGCTTCCATGTCGAAATCTCAAACAAAAGTCTCTAATTGGTGGAGCCCAAGTCACATACCTACCCAATTGTGACAATAAGGTTAAAAAATACAGCTTTCAGTGTTTGTATTTTATGTTTGGAAGCTGGATTAGCAAAGAGGCTGTCAAAATGTAATGAGTGTGTGTTAGGATTTGCTATGTGTCTGCAATATCTGATTCCTTTTCTTCCTGGACATACAGGTAAATTTCCTGGCCTCTATTGCAGCCAGCAGAGTATGCAATTTATGATTTGGTCCCCGTTAATGAATTATCTGGCACATTCCTATGTGGCATTTCCAGTTGTGTTCCTAATATCCTCCCATGTAATCTTTCTAATACTCTCTTTCTTCATCCATTGGCCCAAGGTGGAAGGAAGCCAGACAATGCCTTTGAGATCTTAGGGTCTTCCATAGTCACTGGATGGGAGAAGCCTGGATCCCTAAGTGACTGTGTGGAGCAGAGCCTCTTATGTTCCAGCACCCATTTAGACTCTAAAGACACTTTAGTGGGCTGACTAATATTATTATGAGTTTATCTGTTACCATTGCTAGATTTGCTTTAATTGACACCGGGTACCATGATTAAAAATAGTAATATCAAAAGCTGTAACCTCCAAAGAAGTAGGATAAATTCTGACATCATTTAAAGGGTAATCTCAAGTTGAATTATTAAGGCTTCATGAAGTCTGTGGGGTTTATTTTCTGCCAACATACCCTGTGGCATTTATGATAATGTTATGACTGAAGTAGTGAGAATCATCAGAAACATGGGTTAGAAGATCTAATAGAACAAAATGTTAACCATTTTGAATAATAAGTCTGCTTATGAAAGCTTTATAAAACTTCCATCAAGAAAATGCAGCTAACTCCTTTTTATACATGCTCTGATATGGATAATATTGTTTGCATATTTAAAATCTTATGATTGAAAAATTACTTCTTCTTTATGGGCCATTTACTTTACTGTATTATATTAAGAAGATGCAAAACAAATGTCTAAGATATAATTTAATATGTTACTTAATGCAAGTATGCGTGAGCTGTAAATGGTGTTCTAATAAATGCAGTAGGTGTGCACTCAAAAATGTTTTTGCCGTAAGGTCCAGAAAATGTTCCTAGAATATTTGGATAATTGACCTTTTCCTGTGATTGACATTTCTAGTTCAATTGTCCTATTGTTCTGTAGATAGTAATCACTCACCACTGTTTTTGCACTGAGTAAATGTCACAAGAGGTTGCAGAAAGTATTAAATGTCACCCAGGCAGATGATAATGATGTTTTTTCTAAAATGGGAGTCACTACAGCAAACAAAAAATAAAAAAAAAAAGAAAAACTAGTGCTGCTTAGCCCTTAATTTTGTTTCCCTGATCCTTTCGTATTTGTTGTAAGAGTGGTGAAAGGTGGCATTTTGCAATTATTTTAATTGATATCACAATTAACATATTCCCCCAGTAAAGAGCCGAGTTCTGGACATAGATGGCTTGGATGTGATTTGAGGCTTCAACTCTTCCTTATTTTTGTAAACATCGTCTGTAAGTAAATGAATCATGAACCTGGCCCATGCACCAGGAAATGCAACTTAGATCTCATCTCTCCATGGAAGTTGTGGGAAAGAGTTGAGCCCATCTTTAACACAGGGCGTGAGGGCTAAACATCATCCCTGACTTACTCTCTCACCAGGGAGCCCTTATTCAGGGTGCTGAACAATGGCACACAGCTGCCCTGCTCATGGGTGTCCCCAAAGAGAACACTTGATATTCTTCTCAAAGTCGTTATTCTTTGCAAGTGATTTCTCCCTGACTGACCAGGAAAGAGAAATGCATATCTTAATTTTCTGATTCCAAGTAGAGCAAGGTTACAAGATACTTGTTATTATTATAGTTTCACACTCACATAATTCTTCTGTGCTCTAGTAAATCATTTTAGAAAATGGCATCTAATGAAGCTAGTAAAAGTCCTCATTTACCAGCCACTCCGTTTCATCTTCCCCCGCGTGTTAATGCCAATTTTGACTTTAAATCAGTCGGGTGAGACGAGCAAGCAAAGTCTACGTAGATAGAACTATTCAGTAGATACTATTTTATGACTATACTTAAGGGCAGGAATATAAATCCAATGCTAACGGATGCAGTGCCTGTAAGTGGTCTGGGTCTCTGCTCCTTTATTCTGAATTACTGGGAGTTTTATAGTTCTTAATATTCTTTCTTCACTGAAAATAGAAGCAATGTCCTTTCATCAGTAGGTGATAAACACATTAGGTTTCTGAGGAAGGCACAGTGCAAAATTCTAATTGTCTTAGAATGAATGCCTTTGGATGACAGTCACAGAAGGGGTGGAGCAAGTCACTGTGTAAAATTCCTTTAGCTGAATCTAGTGTTTAGCCTAGTGGTCGTGTCTTGGAACATAACCATCCATTTGGGCATCATGCTCTCTCCGAGCTGTGTGAGACTCTCAAGCAACCATGGTCCCTACTGCTTTAGGGAACAGAATGACCCTCTCAAGTTTCTTTGTGGCATGAAATATCCAATGTCACCTCCATTACACGCATATCCTCGAAAAGCAAAGCATTGGGGCAGACAGCACGGAGGCGATCAGGTGTGAATGGGTAGCGCTGACCCCCAGTACCAAGTTTGGAGCTGAACCAACATAACTCTATTCTCATCTAATTTCCATGAGTAGTTAAGGTGATAACCCAAGTCAATCAGTGCATAGCATTGCCCTAAGCACAGAGACAAATTCAAAGGTGAAAATAACCTAAACTAAGTCCATCAGTGAAATCAAAACTTTCCTGTGCCAGGAGAGGGAGCATAAAGAGAGCGTGTTTGAAGGAGGGCTGGCATTGCAGCAGACATGAGGATCAAGATGGCATAAGGAAGACAGAACTCAGAGAATCAGCATTACATTGAACTAGACTTCTGATCACGCATCATTTCTGCAATCCTCATTTTCTCTCATCTGAAAAATAGGTAGAATAATTGTGTTAGCCAAAATAGGATAATTGGTGCAACACATAACCACAAAACCCTGGCTTAACACAAAGGAGGTTTGCTTTTCAGCCACAGTCTAACATGAATCAATGGCGGGGCTCTTGTCCATGCAGTCACTTAGGGGCTCAGGATTCTCTCACATCAGGGCTTCTTCTTCTCCTCTACGCAGCTCAGGGTCCTGCACTGGATCACTGTGGCCATTCAATGAAGGTAGTAAGGGAAAGAATAGGAAGAAATGAGCAGGAGGTTTTGTAAACCCAAAATAGCAATGACAACACCACTTTTACCCACTTCCCATTGACCAGAAATCAGTTTTATCCATAGGAAATGTTGTCGAGGTGATGATCCAAGAAGAGAAGAGTAGTTTGGTGACCTTGATGCCTCTCTGTGCTACAATAATCTCCTCTCTCTCATGGGGTGGATGAGATCAAAGGGGAGAATGCAAGGCAGGAGTCCTTAGCCACCACACTACTGACATTTGGGGCCAGATAATTCTTTGTCGGGGAGAGCTGTGCTGTGCACTGTAGCATGTTAACAGTATCCCTGGGCTCTACCCAATGGATGCCAGTACATCTCTCCCGTGGTGCCAACCAAAATTGTCTCCAGACAATGCCAAATTGTCTCTTAAGGTACAAATGGACCTTTATTGAGAACCACTGACATATGGGCTAATAAATATGTTTATTTATTATTTATTGTGTTATTTGTATTAACTATGAGAATTACATTTGAATGTTTTTGTAGGACTACTTGCCAGAAAAATGATGCTTATCAATATTAGCTATTACAATGGTGTTTTTGCTGCTGACACCACCATAGTGGTTTCTACACCATGCCACTCATTTAGAAACCTCTATATAAGCCACTTATTGAAGAGTCAGGAAGATAAAGGTAACATGTATATATCTATACATTGACTTACTTATTTTGTAATTTTGGTAGTTTATTCACTTGGTATTGATTCAAAGTTGTTTGATATTTTTTTCTACAGAGATTATTTAACACAGATAATAAAATATTTCATTGCAATAAAGATTATTCCTTTACAGTGATATCTGCTCTCTGATCACGTAACAGAGTCCAGAGCTATAATATTCTATTTTCCCCAAATCTCTAAATTATTCCTGTAGGGTTAATGTATAGACAGATAATAGACAAATATCAGATAGTTATACAAGAGACAATAGATATTTATTTTTAAGGCTAACAGATTCAATACATCAAAACAAAGACGGTTCATTTCAAATTCTGCAGAATATACATATTTTTATTTATTTTTGGCAACTCCCCTGTCTTCAACACTAGCTGATACTAGGATATAATCTCTGGAACTGTTTATGCAAAACGTGAACCTCAAAGCCACGGACCATTATTCTATCAGTTGAATTGGGAAAACACAGATGATTTCAGCCAGCCTTTAAAGACTCCAGGTATACACAAATAGAAGCCAAATCAATCAAAGGTGATCCGATGTACCCCAAAGCCACCAGAAAACCTCCCCTGCTCCAGCATACTCTAGGAGAGAAACTCATCCTCAAAGGATACTCACCAATCAAGAGCTGTCTTAAAACTTAAAGCTCCTTTGATTCTATAAAAACTCTTTTAAAACCCCTGAGAGTCTTTCAGAATGAAAGCGTTTTAAGTCCCTTATTGGTAAGATCTGAATAAACGACCTTTGATGACCTTTAATGACCTTTACAGTTGGTCCTCATTCTTCGGGTGGATCATCACAAAAGCCAAAGAAAGGTGGGGTGGGGGTGGGGAGGCGGAGTAAGTAGAAAAGTTTCTTCAGATTCCAAAGGAGAAAAAAAGAAAGACCTAAATGTGCAGGGTTTTTTTTTTTTTTTTTTTAAGAGTTTCAACTCATCGGCTTCAGCCCTAAAGCTTCAATATAACAAATGGTGTTTATTAGGTAAAGATGCCTCATGTATCTCTTGTGATAAAAGCAGCGACTCTTTCATTGCATTTCATCTAGCTGAGTTGCCTAGAGATTAAATGCCTTTTAATAATATCTGCTGAACTTTCTCTATATCCCTGTGGAGCCTTGGCCACAAAATCCATTTAGAGTCATTATTTGCTGCCAGACTAGAAAGAGGTTTCCCGGAGAAGAAGAAATTCTACCTGTGGACCACAGCCTGGCAGAACTACGGGACTGCAGCTCCTGGCCCTTAGAGTTTCTTGACAGCCTGCCCTACACATTCCAGGTTTGCTTAGCCAGCCCCCGGACGTGAACCAATTCCTTGGAATCTTTCTCTCTCTTTCTTTCTCTCTCCCTCTCTCCTTTTCCCTGCCCCATGTCCTACTGCTTCTGTTTCTCTGGATAATCTTGACTACCTACTAATAGGTCTGTTAGTTAGAATCTGATCAAATTCACATTCTGCTAAAATCTTCCTTGAAATTTGTTAAGTCGCCAATTCCTGCTTAGACATGGGGAAATAAAGGGTAGGTGCCCGCTGGGCGAGGTGTCAGAGTCCCAGCAACAGAAAGTGATTGACTCACAGGTAGTAAGAGGAGTTTATCAACAACAGTATAGGTTTGAAAAAATAAAAACTTTTTAAAAACTTTTATTTTAGGTTCAGGAGTACAATACAGATTTGTTAAATAGGTTTCTTAGTTTGCTAAGGATAATGGCCTCCAGCTCCATCCGTGTCCCCGCAAAGGACATGATATCTTTCTTTTTTATGGCTACATAGTATTCCATGGTGGTGATTCCTGAAAGACCTAAAGACAGAAATACCATTTGACCCAGCAATCCCATTACTGAGTATATACCCAAAGGAATATAAATAATTCAATTATAAGGACACATGCATGCATATGTTCATTGCAGCACTATTCACAATAGCAAAGACACGGAATCCACCTAAATGCTCATCAATGATAGACTGGATGAAAAGGGAAGTTTTATTAGAAAAAAAGAATGCTGCAGAGGAGTTCAACGGGAGTCTCAGCAAGAGAGAACTGAGCGCACCACAGTGGATGTTCCTTAGGGGTATTTCAGGGCAGTTTGGACCATATTTGTCATGTAGATCACGACAGATGATTACGTTTTTAGGCATTCTGGGGCCTTGATGTCATCAAGGGATGCAAAATGAGTTTTGATGTTTATGCATTCTGGAGATGTATAGAAATTCTAGTTTCTTACACATTTTTGGGAAAGAAGTCTGGGACCAGACGCCTGCTTTAGATCACAGGGAAGTCTAATTACTTCTGAATTTCTCAGGTAAGGAGTTTTGCCTCTGGAAGCCCTGCTTGATGGGTGCCAGGTGATCTTTGCTCTCCTCAGTGTCCACTCCTGACCAAAGCTCTCACTTTAAAACAAACTACCTACCTAACAAAAATCCCGACAACCGTGCAGCTAGAACTTTTCTGAAGTTCACAAGTTTGTAAAATTCTTCAATCAAAATGACATATCTAATGCATTGCTGTAAAAAGGTAATTCATGTAAGTGAATTATTGTGGGGTAATGTGTATGTAATAAAATTATAAATTCTTCCTTCTCAAGCAATGTATTTCATTGATTAGATAATGGTGTGTTTTGTTTTTCTTCACGAAAGAATAACCTACCATTGGAAATATAAAAACTGATTTTAAAGATTTCCACTGTCCTTCATAATTCATCATTGTATATAACAAGGTGAAATTTATGTTACCTAACTGGATTTGTTATTGGCAATTTGGCAGTTAATTATTGTAAAATTGTGTTTGTGACTGATAGTGACTGTAATTGGATGTCAAATTTAATCGTGGCTTGAAATCTAAATGGCATGTCCTGGTAGACACCATGTTCTAGACAAGGTGCCTCAATGTCAGCCAACTACCTCCTCATATGGGCTGTGTCTTTTGTTTACAAGATTGAGAAAACATATGCTAAGGTTGATATCATCAACATGTATTCAACACAAAATAAAGCAGCTCCCGACAGAAAGGTGCAACCTGGCCAGACCGTAACATTCCAACATGAAAATGAAAGACGTCATTTTTTGCCTGCCATGAAACGAAACTAGATCTACAGAAAGAGGGGGAAATGCAGAGGGGGCAGAGAAAAACAAATCTCAGAAAAATAAAGCCCGAGAGCTTTTTGGTTCCCTGTGACGGAGGCCCCATTTCAGCTTATCTTTTGTATTTCATGACATCTTCCTTCTCATAATAAATTGTCCTTTTAAGCTCTGCTGACTTGAGAAGGTCTCTTTTACATACAGCTGTAGAATGCTAACCTAAGGAAGCATCTGGTGGGTACTAGACTCGTATAATGGCTAAAACCAGATGAACCTGGTCAATTACAATAAAACCTCAGAAGTCTTAAATGTGTCATACAGCAGCATAGTTTGTTATTCCTGAAAATTGGAAAGTTTGTATATATTTCTCCCATGGGTTCTCATTTTAACACACTTGTTATTTATAAAATGCTGGACATAGAAAGACATTTTTTAGATTATCTAGTTCTGTAAATCACACTATTCAGAATAGCTCTTGCTTTGGGGGTATTTGACCCATTTTGAAGAGGAAGATGGCCTTGCATCTAATCAGCCTTTCTTTTGCTGGGTAGTCCCCACTGTTTGACTCCAGATAAGGATGAAGTTTTATATCCCTTTGGAGATATCAAATGAGACCACAAATCTTCCCGCTTTCTGCCGGCTCAGGCAAAGGAAGGAGAGATAGACTTGACCCACTAAATTCCTGCCCTGACATTGGCATCTAGAAGCAGGGATGTGAGAACAGAGCCAGCTGGCTGGAAGCCCCAGTGTCCAATTCACAACTGCGTGTCTCCTCGGCTACGTGGTCTACCCAGCCTCCCACAATTCCATCTGGCTTCCTCTTTGCTGTTAGTGGATTTGGGGAGCTACCCATTAATTTTCAATACATTAGTTTTCTGTTTAAGTTACATGAACCCTGTTACTGTTATTTGTAGCCAAATTCCCTGGCTGATGCCATAACAGAGGGTCATTCGGCTCCCCGGTGTCCTGCCAGAGACAGAACTCATTTTCCAGGGTAATCCAGTTCACTTCTGTGTAGCTTTTGTTATCAAGTCTTTGCTCTAATGCTTTAACCCATTGTTTATAGTTTTGACTTTTGCAAACACAAATCTATGCCTTCATTCTTTGGTTACAAGTAGCATAGTTTTCTTGGAGATTACATGAATTAGGATATACGTATGCATGAACAAGAGAAGTAAAAAGAGAAAGGGAGAAATGACAGAGGAAGGATAAAGAAAGGTAATCTAAATGGTTCAAATGTACTATCCACACTGTGAGCAAATGCCCCAGAATGAACACAAAACGCACGTGGTGATCCTGCTGTCTCCTCTGTCTTGGTCCCGTGCCATCTCTGCCTCTGAGCATCACATCATCTTGAACATGATCCTCAGATTTTCATACTACATGGCCCTGAAGTACCAGACACCCTCTGTCTTCAGAGATCAGCTGAAGATACAGCCATTCAGCCTCAACACTGGAGAGAAATTGGCTGCACTGGGTATGCCCAGAGAGTCCTTTGTCCTGCACTTTTAAGTATCTTTAGTGATGCCCAAGGGTAATTCTAATTGCTTTTGCCATCAAGGCTGAAGCAGTATTTTTCTCTATATAGCCACATGACTGACTTACTCCCTGTCTCTCTCAAGTTTTGGTCCAGTGGCAGCTTATCCAAAAGGGTCCATGGACTATTACATTGAAACAATAATCCCTATTCCTGACCACTGACTTCAAATGTACATTCCCTGGATACCTTTCTCAGTATCATGTTTTCCTGTCTGCTCTGCCATGTTCATTTACTCGTGATTTAAGAAACTTTTTCCCCTGTACAAAAATATAAGCTCCTTGAGAACAGAACACACATCATGCTGTTTATTCTATAACCTCTGTACCTAGAGTGATGGCTGTCACAGTTAACACGAACTGAGCATGTGCCTAGTATCTATTATATAAACTCAACTCACATGCAGCCTCTTGTTCTCTCTCTTGCTTTCAGAAAAGGCTCCATACACTATTTATTTCTTCCTGTGAATTCTGTGACCTTTCCTACTTAATTGGTGATTAATTGGTGAAAACCTTTAACACAGACTGAACAAATTGTAGCTTCATGAGAAGGGAGAGCTGTGTATATAGTGGTGGGGAGGGTGTCCGCTAGAAAGTGGTTCTTGGGAAGCTACAAACAATGTTCCACTTCATTGCAATGATAACAGAGATGTCAGATTGACTTTACAGTCAGAGCTGCATCTTAGAGAACCTAAAAGAAGCTGGGCACAGATGTCTAGATTGTCTTTGGAGAGTTCTGTTGATGTAAACATATGCGTTGGCTTAAATCCCAACTCTCATACAGGCTATGTGATAATGAACAATTTTATCATAGCTCTGTGCCTCTGTTTCTATATCTCTAAAATAGGAATTTGGGAAGTTTCTATAATACCTCAGGGGGCTAACGTGAGAATTATATTCATTCACGTATTCACAGATATCTATTTAGAAACACCTGTGTTGCAAACGTTGCTTTACTTATCAGAGATACAGTGGAGAATAAAAGAGGAAAAGTGCATAAATGCATCAATAACAAAGGTATTTCAGGTAGTGAGAGGTGCTGTGTAGAAGGCAAGTAGGACCAGTTTAAATCGATGTGTGTTTGTTAACTGCGGCCATGATAGTGCTGCTACCAGCCACAGCACCTCTGAGGCAAAGCACTCATCAACTGTGGCTCATGCATCTGTGGATGAGCTGGGGACTGGGTGACCCACTCTGGGCCTGGCTGGGGTGCCTTGTCTTCAAACAGCTGTGCTCTTCTGTGGCTGTCAGTTTTCTCTTAGAACCAGTCAGCCCAGGCATGTTGTGGCACAGGAATGGCAGGAATGGCAGAGGTTTGTAACACACAGTGGAAAATTCAAGGCCCCTTAAACCTACCTTAGCACAGGCCCTCTGCCGCTTGCATCTCATTCTGTTGCAACACAGGTGACATGACTCAGCAGAAATTCAAGGCATGAATAAATACATTCTGCTGCTTTGTTGACAGGAATTGTAAGCGCACGTTGGAAAATGGCAGGCACACAAGGATGGCTTGAGGAATTAGCACCAACGATGCCCGTCTCAATAGTCATGCTCGGCGGAGGCCTGAATCCCTGGAAGAATCTGAGCTGGAAAACATCTGTGTTGCAAATGTCCAGGTTGAGAAAAACGCTCCAGCAGAGGAACTGATGATTGCAAAAAAAGGTTAGACAGTAAATGGAACATAAAATGACTGGCAAATCCCAAGAGTCTTGAGCCAGGGAAAGATTGGTGATTGGTAGCAGCTGGCTGGGCCCTAGGCTGAGGGTCCAAGGCCATGCTACTTCTGTGTGATTAGAGGACATGTAAACCTGGTCCCAAAAGCGTCATTTTTCCCTGCCTACTTTAGTGAAAGTAAAGACAGAGATTGTGTAAAATAGCATGTGTATATTACACAGAGATCTCTTGAAAAGGTGATAAATTCTGGTGATTTGGGGCACAAAGATGGGAAGCAGATCTCGTTTTACTGCTCAGTGATCCATCCTGCTCAGCCTGTCTGCCTTCTTAATTTCTGACAACCTAGAGGATCTTCCCAAGTCTCTGCCTGGGGCTGTGTTTGGAAAAACAAGGTCACACGAACCACTGGGTAAAAGTGAGGCAGGAATTTCTCAGCACCGCAGACTCTGTCCTTACTGGCAGAGAGATTCTCCTCTGTAGAGGCATAGGGTCTTGGGTGCAAACAGGATTCCTGCTCAGTCACAGGGAAGGCATTACTCACTTTTGTATCTGCAGATGCCCCTTGCCTGGGGCATTCTTAGGCATTCAAATTCCAACTGACATGGTAGCTCAATTTATGTATTAGAATTTGCTAAAATGTTATTTCTTTGCTCGTCTAATGTTACAGCTGCCTCTTTTCCTACTGTGTTTTTCGAAAGGTTGTTTGTCTTGCTCCGGTAAGAGGAACTTGTCACTGAAATCTAGCTCACCTCTTTCCGTGGGGATCTCAGTTTACAAAGTTATGGTGCTCATAGTGATTAGTCATTTTATTTTCTTATTGTTAACATGAGAGGAACGTATTCACGCAGCTTTCATTTTTCTAAGGAAAAGCCAAACTTCATAACTTTTTGAGTGGAATTAATAAAAACCAATTAATCATGGCGATGCCTACAGTGCCACGTTCAGCAACAGATGCTTTCCATAGTAATTAGGTTGGAATAATAACGAGAGGAGAGGACATGCCCAGTGATTAGCGCTGCCAAGAGTGCTAACAAGACTGTTTCATCAATAAAACCTCTGGGAGAGGAGTTCTTAGAGTTCAGAGCTGGCAACGATTTACTGTGTGCCTTCAGTAGAGCCATTCCAAATTCCTCAGCCTCAGTTTCCTCAATGAAACATAAAGAAATAACATAATTCCGTTTCTTTTTTGACACAGAGTCTCGCTCTTTTGCCCAGGCTGGAGGGCAGTGGCACAATCTTGGCTCACTGCAACCTCCACCTCCTGGGTTCAAGCAATTCTCCTGCTTCAGCCTCCCGAGTAGCTGGGACTGCAGGCATGTGCCACCATACCCAGATAATTTTTGTATTTTTTAGTAGAAACGGGTTTCACCATATTGGACAGGCTAGTCTGGAACTCCTGACCTCATGATCCACCCGCCTCGGCCTCCCAAAGTGCTGGGATTACAAGCGTGAGCCACTACACCGGGCCACATAGTTCCATTTCTAATTTGACCACAAAACAGCTATTTGGGGGAGATTGGTCTGTGAAAGGGTGGAGATAATGTGACAGTTCCCTTGTAAATAGCCTGCATTTTCTTTATTTAGTTATTATCCTTTGGATTCTAGACATACAGGTCTATTCCATGAGCAACCTCTGGTGATTCATTCAAATTTTGGCTGCCGTCCATAGTTCATTGAGCTTTCGTGTTTCCATCTTTTATCACATGGAGACAGTATGGCCAGATACAGAGATGATTTCAAATCCTCACTTCTTTTTGCATTTAGCTGGCCCAGGTAGGGAGAGTTATGTAATATTATGCTTGTAAAACACTTAGCAGACCGCCTGATGCACTGTGCGTGGGGTGCTCACCAAATAAGTCGATGTTTTGTGGCTTCCTGGGGTGTGCAGGGGTACATGACTAGTTGTGGCTACCTCACCAGATGTAAGAGATAGGCCCCAAATTCTTCTGTTGCTTGTGTGTGTTTGCTTTTATGTCTTTATATGTCACGTCAGAGTATGTGAACAGAGTTTAAACTCAAGCCCACAATAACAGCAGCCAGCATGAGAAAGATCTGGAAACATCAGACTGGTGAGAGGGACCCTCACCACTGGGCCTGGGTCAGGGGGCTGGAGACTGGAGTGGGCTTACCCTCAGTACTGGGTGGAAGAAATTTCATCTCTTGCCATTCACAAGAAAGCCTTGTGCTTTGGAGGACTCACAAATGCTTCAGTGATCTTCCCACTCTGGCTGGGAATTGCACTGTTCCCACTCCTGTGTGAGCTCTAAGTGCTTTTCCCTCACCCTGTTAGGCGGTTCTTCCTTGGCTAACCTCACGTGCATGTGTGGATCAGAAATCTGCTGAGGACTTACCGTGTAGGTGGTTCTTCCTTGGCTAACCTGACGTGCACGTGTGGATCAGAATTCTGCTGAGGACTTCACCTGGGCTCTCTGTACACTCCGAGAGTTTCTTCTAGGTTCAGCTTTCTCATCTTGGTTAACTCTACTTGCAAATGTCAGCTGCCATAGTCGCCCCGGAATCCCTCCTCCATGGCAACAGCTCAGGAAGTTCACCAGGCTTCAACTGGGTCCTCACTCTGTGCAATGTACTCAAAAGCCTCTCTAGGCAATGGACTGGGGCAGCTGTAGGATCCACCTTGATCATTTCCCATCTCTTAGGAATCACTGCCCTACACTGCCTGATGCCTAAGGAGGTCTTGAAAACCATTATTTTATGTAATTTTATTTTTTTCCCAGGTGAAAGCATGAATTTAGTCTTGATTACTCCATCTTGGTCAGAAGGAGAATTTCCATCTGTGTAGTTTACTGAGGTGAAGTGACGTTGGACCAGCACAATGGCTCCATTCTATATAGTTTCTATTTCTTTTCTTTTGAGACAGAGTTTTGTTCTTGTAGCCCAGGCTGGAGTGCAATGGTGAAATCTCAGCTCATTGCAACCTCCGCCTCCTGGGTTCAAGTGCCTCAGCCTCCCGAGTAGCTGGGATTACAGGTGCCCACCACCATGCCCAGCTTTTTTTTTTTTTTTTTTTTTTAGTATAGATGGGGTTTCACCATGTTGCAAGGCTGGTCTCGAACTCCTGACCTCAGGTCATCCACCTGCCTCGGCCTCCCAAAGTCCTGGAGTTATAGACGTGAGCCACCGCGCCCAGCCTTATATAATTTCTATTCTGTCCAATTCTCAGGACACTTTTTTGAGGCACCACACATTCACCTGTCTACTCTGTGGACCCACGCGTTCACCGGCCTAGTTATTCTGCCGGTCCATCCTCCCTTCTTGTTTTCTCCAGTAATGTGTTCCATAATTTCCTTTGAGGAATTGTAATCTGACTACTCTCCTTTCATGTGGAAATCCTTGGGAATTGCCTTGATCCTCAGAATGTTTCCTGTCCCTTCCCACAGTGATGGCTTCAGAAACGCATGTGACTGACTACACACAACTAAGGGTCCTCCCAGGGAAGAACGTGGTCCCCGATGGTTCCTGTAGAATTTTCGTGGAGGTTCTTATTGCAGGTGTTCAGTTACATGCCTCTTTCTGAAGTGACCGCTGACTGTGGTTAGAAATCGGAAGCTCCACTTCACCTGTGTATGTGGAGTCTGTGTACGATTTGCTTAATTGGTAGAATAAAAGCATGGGACTGCCACATTGGTTACTAAATGGAGAGAGAATATGGCCAATACAGGAGAGACAGAGAGAAAGAGAGAGAGACAACATTTGGGAAAACAAGGCAAATTCCTTAGGAGACTAACTGTTGAGGACAATGAGGGTCTGGCTCAAGAGATACCAGCAGTCGACTAGTCTAAAATGTTTTATTTCCTTTTATTTTATTTTTGAGACCAAGTTTCACTCTTGTTGCCCAGGCTGGAGTGCAATAAATAGTGTGATCTCAGCTCACTGCAACCTCTGCCTCCCAGGTTCAAGCAATTCTCTTGTCTCAGCCTTCCAAGTAGCTGGGATTACAGGCATGTACCACCACGACTGGCTAATTTTGTATTTTTAGTAGAGACAGGGTTTCTCCATGTTGGTCAGGCTGGTCTCGAACTGCCGACCTCAGGTGATCCGCCTACTTTGGCCTCCCAAAGTGCTGTGATTACAGGCATGAGCCGCCATGCCTGGTCTTATTTCTATTTTTTTCCTTTCTTTTCTTTTCTTTTTTTTTTTTTTTTCATTTTTGAGACAGAATCGTGCTCTGTTGCCCAGGCTGAAGTACAGGGCCATGATCTTCACTCACTGCAACATACTTCCTGGTTCAAGCAATTCCCCTGCCTTAGCCTCCCAAGGAGCTGGGATTACAGGTGCATGCTACCATGCCTGGCCAATTTTTTTTTTGTATTTTTAGTAGATACGGAGTTTCACCTTGTTGGCCAGACTGGTCTCAAACTCCTAACCTCAGGCAATCCGCCCGCCTCAGCCTCCCTTCCATTTTTTACTGTAAACTTTGTATGTGTGTTTTTAAGCCAGAATGGTTGGGATTTAGTTATTGGTACATGAAATAATCCTAGTATGACATTCACTGTAAAACTGTTCACACTGCCCTTTGCTAGCTAGCCTTGCATGTACAGGCATAGCATGGGTCACGGATTATGCCAGCACCCAGAAAACCCAGTCTAAAGGAGGGGTGAGCCCCCAGCCACCTCTGGAAGAGATGACCTGTACAATTACTGTTTTTTCCTAGGAGTCCTGAAGCACAGCATGGATTGTTTGGAAGTTAGATATGCCCTTTGCCTCACAAATAACAGCAATTATATTGACCCTGAACTGCCTCCTTGGTTTGATTTCTTGAAACTGGATGAATTCAGGGATGAGAGCGAAGGGTTCCCAAATCCTTAGGTTATGCAGAAGGTGCACACGAGGACCTACTCTTAACTATCTTTTGTCCTGCTTTCCTCTAGCCACAGAGAGAAAGCACAGAAGATTTTTATAAAAGGTGATACTGTTGGCATAGGAGATGGGGGGAAAAAACAGTTTTATAACCTAGTGATGCGTTTGTGGCTGGTTCTCTTTCCCTTCCCCGGATCTGGGTATCGGTGCACTACCGTGGCCTCTGAAGGCTCTCTCAGAGCTGTACTGGGGATTGCAGGGATGTGAGGAGCCTCTTCATAAAAGCTCACATTTGATTCAACTCAAGCTAACTTGTGTTTCTCCTGTGCATTTTCTTTTCTCAAAGCGTTGAGCTTTCTCCAGTGGCCAGAAGTGCTAATTAGTTATCGCAAGCTTTCTTCCTTAGAGCACACAAACTGGTTTTGATAAAATCAAAGTGCTTCTTTCTAATTCTGACTCAATTCCCTTGTTCTTTTCTCTATGTCTCTAGCTTAGAAGGGGGCTGGTTGATGCTTCCTTTTACTTCAAACTGTTTCTTCTCCAATGTCAAATGGTAAATCCATACCTAATGCATCTGTTATTGATAAAGTTCAAATGGGATTTTAAATTTCTGCGGAAGCTTTCTCACTCTCTGTTTGAGCATTTTATAAATGGAGTCTTCCTTCCATAGGATATTGTCAATTTGAGTTCTAAGAAATTTATTTATTAGATTTTTCTTTTTCGTTTTTTGGTTTACTGTCTGTCTTCTAGCTTTTTTTTTTCTCTAGGAGAAAGTGTTTACCTTCAAAGCACAAATAGGTTTCTCAAAAGGGACTCTGCCTAATAGACAAGGTGGTCTTCATTTTACAATTCACTCTTTGTATTTAATTTCAGATTTCCACCTTCTACATTATCTTCCATTGGCTGGTAGATATGTGATATTCAAAATGTTTCCATCAGACACTTAAACCAAATCTATCATTTAGGATTTGTGTTTTATATTCATTAGAGTTCCAGTAATTTCTTTCTGTCTATTCATGTCCTTCTCCCTTTCTTTCCAGCCTTCGAATTCTTTGTAAAATAAATTTCAGATGTTTTTAAAGACCAGAAATTGCTTTCATAGGTTGTAAATTATTCTTCTGTCAGACCTGTGAGCTGCTTTCACTCAAGTGACTTAGAAGGGCCAGACTTCATCTTATAGAAACCATATCTAACTTTGTAAGTGACCCATATACACACTTCACCATGGAGAGGGGACTCCCTTTGACTTGTTTTCAACAAGGCCTCTTTTATTATTGCACAAAGAGAGATAGACCTGTTCAGTTTAGTATTAACTGATGGCAAACCCAGTGTATCTAACTCACTCAAAGAGCTGGCCTGTCTTAAAGGAAGCTCGAGACCTTCCTGGGTTTATAATCTAACTAAACTTGTTAAGAATTTTACAATGTTTTCACCTTGCCAGATAGTCTTTTGATTGCTTGCTTTGTCCATGTTAAATTATGCATTTTTAAAAGACTATTAAGAAGGCATCATCGCCCTAGGGACCTAGAGGACCTGTGTATCCCCCGAGCCTGCAGACATCACCACTGCTAAGGCAGAGCTGTGAGTAAAGGCTTGTGGCCATCAGCAGACCTGCCACAGTAGCCAAGGCCCTGGACACCTGCCTCTGGTGGCCAGACTCCAGCTTAGACACAAGACCATACCGGACCCTGGGGAATGTGGAGCTTGGAATGCAGACAAGCACCTGGCAACCAGGACAGACTACCAGGGACTAGAGAACCAGGAGCCTTTATGGAGTAATGAAGTTCTACTGAAGCATTCTCTTGCATTCCGCCTGGGAAACCAGACCGTCATGAGGCTGTGTGCTGCCAGGATGACCACCAGGGGACGCAAAGGCCACCCCGGCACCGCCTGGCCTCAGAGAAAACAGAAAGGACATCAGGAAGCCCACTCCTGCTGTCCTTTCTCTGCACGGAAATGTGCCAGGGCACTGCAGCTCAGACAGTCTGCAATAGAGGCCCCATGAAGGTCATGATCACTGCTGTTTCCTCATCTTATTGAAACGCTTCCCTCTGCAGCCCTAGAAGCCTGATCTTACCTACAGATGTCAGAGAAATCTCCCTCCCTCAGGGTCCCTGTCTAGTTTGTTTCTGACCCAGTCACAAATACTAGGGCAGAAAAAGAATAGATGGTACCAAGGTCTTTACTGTTTTTGTTGGTTTGTTTTTGATTTTTTGAGGTGTCATCCCATGAGAATGAGTGTAATGGAGGCATCGTGTATTTCACACTGTAAACCTGAAAGTATCTGAGACAAGACTCGATCCATTTAGAAGCCTATTTTGCCAAGGTTAAGGACATGCCTGTGACCCAACCTCAGGATGTCCTGAGAACACGTGCCCATGGTGATCAGGCCACCGCTTGGTTTTATACATTTCAGGGAGACAGAAAACATCAGTTATCCGCAAAGGTGGGACAACTCAAAGTGGAAGTTTCCAGGTCACAGGCGGATTCAAAGATTGTCTGATTGGCAGTTGGTTAAAAGAGTTTATCTAAAGACCAGGTATCCATAGAAGGGAGGATCTGGGCTCAGATAAGGGGCGGTGTGGAGAGCAAGATTCTTATCATGCAGATGAAGCTTTCAGGTAGCAGACTTCAGAGAGGATAAATTGCAAATGTTTCTTATCAGACTTTAAAAGGTGTCACACTCTTAGTCAATTCTCTCCTGGATCAGGAAAAATATTTTTTAAAATGTTTATAAGCTCAATTATTTTATTAATTTATTGTTATCAATTTTGAAACCTGATTAAGAAATCTTTGCCAAAGCCAAGATACCAAAGAATTTTATCTTCTGTTTTTTCTTAGAAGCTTTATTCTTTTAATTTTAAACTTGGGTCTACGATCTCTCTCAAAATAAGCAATGGGTCACTTCAGTTCCAAGTCTAACAATAAAAAATGAGAACTGTGAATTGCCTCTTTCCCTATATTTTCACATTAGTTTTGTACAAAGAAAGCAGCAAAGAGAATTGCATCATCTAAAGAGTGAATTAAACCATCTAAAGGAGCAAACGGGTAATACAAATATGTAAAAAGGTTTTTCTATAGCTTCATCCTCTGTAGAACCTAAAGAGATAAGCCGGCATTTTGAAATAAAATTTTTATAAATGGTGTAAAAAATGACCAACTGAAGCAATGACATTTTGAAGACATTTCACAGAACATGAAGACCGCCCAGCGTTATAAATTGATAACATGATTGCTTTCTCGGACTGGAAGGATAATTTCCCTAATGGACGTGAACACATTTGGATCGTTATTTTCCATCTGAAAAGTAATGGTGTCCTGATTGTCTCAAGTAAGGTCACCCCATAAAATAGAGGCCTAGGTCATGTCCTTCTCCAGATTTCCCTTCATTAAAAAAAAAAAAAAAAAATCTAAAAAATAATTACAGCAAATATGGCATCATAACTTACCTACATTTTACAAAGTCATAAAGGGATCATTGAAGCATACTAACAATGTGAATTAAATTGGATATGTAGTGTTTGCACTTTGCAAACAGAACTCAAAATAAAGGTGTACTTTTTATCATGAATGCCAATTTTTATTTCCAAATTCCACTTTTTTTTTTTTATTATTGAAACCAAATTTACTACACGGCACACACGCATGGTGAGATCTGGAGAGAAAATGCCAGGATCTATGGCTCAAGCTTTCTATATTCTAAGAGGAACAAGTTTTCTTTAAATAATTATATTTACATATGTAATGATGTAAATTTAAATTGTTTGTTTTCTGGAGACAGGGTCTCTGTCACCTAAGCTGGAGTACAGTGACGTGATCTAAGCTCACTGCAACCTTCATTTCCTGGGTTCAAGAGATCCTTGTGACTCAGCCTCTGAAGTAGTTGGGGCTACAGGAGTGTGCCACCACATCTGCTAATTTTTGTACTTTTTTTTAAAAGTAGAGATGATATTTCATCCTGCTGGCCAGAACTCCTGACCCCAATTGATCCACCCCAGAGTCCTGCGGTTATAGACATGAGCCACCACGCTCAGCCATAAATTTAAATTTTAAGGGATGTATTGAAATTATCTGAAATGCTGAGAAATAGCATAGATGGTAAGGTTGAATTTGCAAATCTAGAAAAGCACTTTGGCTCATTTTCTTTCCTCCCTCCCTCCCTCCCTCCTTTCTTTCTCTCTCTCTCTCTCTCTCTTTCTATCTTTTTCCAGATGGAATCTCCCCGTTACCTAGGCTGGAGTGCAGTGGCGTGATCTTGGCTCACTACAACCTCCGCCTCCCCAGTTCAAGCAATTCTCCTGCCTCAGCCTCCCAAGTAGCTGGGATTACTTGCACCCACCACCATGCCTGGCTAATTTTTGTATTTTTATTGGAGACAGGGTTTTGCCATATTGGCCAGGCTGATCTCAAACTCCTGATCTTGTGATCTGCCCACCTCGGCCTCCCAAAGTGCTGGGATTACAGGCATGAGTCACCGCACCCAGCATTTTTGACTCATTTTCTGCCAGCTTTTTAGAGTCAGAAAAGCATGCAGCTTCACAGGTTAGTTTCACAAAGACAGTTTTAAAGTTGTTTGTCTATTACTATACGATGCCTGTGACGTCTGGAAATAGGGGAGCCATTGACCATTAAGACACGTCCAGCTGAGACTCCCTTTCCATTCCAATGACAAAGGATGACATTTGTCAAAATGGCAAAGATGATGCTGATAGGTTCCTAAAGTGCTCCCCTAGCCAACAGGATGGTTTGTAAAAAATTTAGTAAACAATGCACCCCCTAATCCTGAAACATCTGCAGCAATCTTCAGGGATCCAAGGAGAATCCTCAGGTGCTTGAGTCTTACGTCTCCAGAGTTCTGCACGTCTGAGCCAGTAACATGTTTTCACTCCTGGCCCCATATAAAGCCCTTGCTCCTACACATATACATAATCAAGACATTAATGCAAAAGAGCAAAATGGGATCCATGGCCTCGGCCACTAAAACACTGTTTTTAGGTAGTTTGCTCTCCCTATTTGAAAGTAACAAATATTTGTCCTGTTTCCCTTATCATCAAATTAGGACATCCAGGAAAAAAAGAAAAAAGAAAAACTTTTACCTAGGTTCGTAGGAAGAAGGAAAGATAATTTTTAGAGATTCAACTTCTTTGTGCCTTTTTAGAATAAACTTTTTTTTAAAAAAAAAAAGTTGTTTATATTTTCTTCAATTTCTGCAAAAAGAACATTAAGTGTGTGGAAGAAAGTAAATGCATGTTCATAAATCTAAATGTCAAATGACACAGATATTTACTTTTTCTTGTTTTCAGCAGCTGGAAAGCTCGGAACAGAAGCCCAGCATAATGATCTCTGACAGCCTGGATGCATGGATTCCTCTCTTATTTCCCAAAACCTTGGGGTAGAAGTGTGCATATCAACATGCCGCACAGACCTCTACAGATGTCTAGGGAACTGAATTTCTAGACTTTATAATCTATCTTCTTTCCCAAACCCTTCTTCAGTTTACATATCACAGGGCATAGTTTCTGTTTGTTGAAAAGCAATCAGCTAGAAACAAGAGTGGTTATAACGTGCTGCCCAATGATCAGGGAAAGAGAGCAGATGAAACTTCGATGACTTTCTGTTAGGCTGATTAATATCTGTGGCAAATGGAATGTTAGTTAAAAGGCCTCATTGCTTTCCATCAAAATGTTCCTTCACTTGCTATATACTGCACTGAAATGTAAAGTTATGGATATGGATAACAGTTTAATTTGACAGTGGGCATCCGACTCTTCTATTTGTGTTTTTACTTGGAGCTGAGTTGGAGCAGACAAACAGAGGTGACCTCTAACTTAGGGATCGTTGTTTCCTTCCTGAAGCCGTTTTCAGGGCAGAAGTGCTTTAACCACTCCGCTGAGAAACCACCTTTGCCTCCAGTTCCCTGCAGTACTCTGAGTTGGCTTCAGCGTGCCACGCATCCACAACGTGGGAATATCCTGCTTTAGATGTTGCTTTCATCACAGCGCTCACGGGTGAGGAAATGTCCTGTCTCTTATCCATGACAATGCTCCCACAAGCCGAAGTCACACCCAGTATCTGTTAACAGAGAAACTGGGTGAGACAGACTCCTTCCCTATTGCAATTCAAATTACACGGGGTAAAAAAAAAAACATTTTTTTCCTGTTGAGGACACAGATGGAAAGAAAACAGAACATGCCTTTCAGTAAGCACGAGCCTAGTTTGCTAATTGTGTTTTAGTTAACATGCAGGTGAACTTACCTGTGTGGCTTGGAATTGCAGTGGGTTTTCAGCTACTTCTCCACTAAATCCTTTGAAAAGCGGCAGTGGCAGAAACAAATAACCCTATTAAAAATAATCATAGCAACAATAAAAAAAGAAAAGATGAAGAAAGCAGTGGTTTTCTTTGGCTAACTGAGGAACTTTCTACTAGGTATTAGCAATCTCTTTGCAAACTTTTTTTTTACAGCTAATGCTTCATCTCTAGACAAATTTCAAGAATTTTCAATTGTCACCAGACTCAATTCTTCACCCCCATTTTAACAAATAAAGGATCAGCTGAATGCCTGTGTTTAAGGGTCAAGCCCCTGGAACCTGCGATTTGTACATTGCTCACAAACATTTTCTAGTGCTGTTAGTAAGAGACACTGGGGAACTTCTTGGTCAGCAATGTGATGCGTTCCGAGGGGAATGTGGGCTTAGGTTGTGATGTTCGTACACATAGAAATCTGGCTGAACACACACACTTAGGAGTCCTCCATTTTTCCCTGCTTGCTCTACTGAAAATAAAGACAGAGTATGTGAAATATTATGTATATATTATACAAAGACCTGTTGAAAAGGTAATAAATTCTAGTGATTTGGGGCACAAAGATGGGAAGCAAATCTTTATAGTTTGTTGACAATAATTTAAAATTTCAAAAATAATGCATATCTTGGTGCTGAATATTCAAAGTGCATGAATCATCACATTAAAAAATTAATATGTATGCTGATAAAATTGAGCAAGTGTAGTCTGGGTATGGTGGCTGTAATCCCAGCACTTTGGGAGGCCAAGGCGGGTGGGTCACCTGAGGTCAGCAGTTCAAGACTAGCTTGGACAACATGGTGAAACTCCATCTCTACTGAAAACACAAAAATTAGCCAGATGTGGTGGTGGGCACCTGTAATCCAAGCTAAATGGGAGGTTGAGGCAGGAGAATCACTTGAACCTGGAAGGCAGAGGTTGCAGTGAGCTGAGATCGCACCTGGGGGACAGAGCAAGATTCCATCTCAAAAAAAAAAAAAAATAGAGCAAGTGTAATAAAGTGGTTTAAAGGAGAATGCTTAGCTGTCTCTCTCTACTTCATTACCTTCTAGTTTGACATAGATGTATGTGGAATGATAATGAGTAGAGTCTGAAGACATTCCTAGGGACCCCAGGAAGGCACGATGGAAAAAGGAATTTTAATGGCCTAAAAGCATCATTCTATACAATTCAATATAAACTTGAAATTTAGTTCTAAAGAGGAATGTACCACCATTAAAGCAGCTATGGGGAAAATGAATGTTAGGCAACTGTATTGTTGGACTAATACTTTATATTAACAATTTCGGTTCATTAAGAGTATCTGCTGATCCATCACCAAAATATTACTTTATTTGCATTAGCTAGAAAATATTTTCAGCAGTCGTATAAGAAATAATAGAACACAAGACTCTGGTAATTTTATATTTTCTGCCAAAAATCGAATTTTAAATATTTTTAAGAGTTTTTATTCACTGCCAATCACCAAGTACAGCCAATGGTTCAACTCCAAAATTAGACAATCAGGATCATCAAAGGTTCCTTGTCTTCCATGAGTAATATACAGAAAATGAGGGTTATATTTGAAGAAAAATATTATTTTTATTTATGTTTTCACTGAGCTTTTCCTGACAAATTAGGTCACATTAATGATGTTAGTTTGTTTTTGCTCACCACAATCCTGTGATGTCAAACTGGCCTGTAGGTTTACTCTCATTTCACTGATAATAAAAGGCTCAGATAATTTAGAAGGTTTGTCTACTCATCCATCTCACAAATGACCTTGGAAAAACCTGATCCTTGAAATCTCTTGGGTCCAAGCCTTAAGTCTGCTGAGGCATCACATGGCCGTGATAGTCATCATGCTCCTTAGAGCTGCCTTCTTCATCACGGCTACTAAATTCCTTGAAATCAGACATGCCTGAACTGTGAATGTGTCTAAATGTCTCAGTTCACACTGTATGAGTAGCCAAGTGCAGCCAATGTCTTACTACACAGACAATGACACTCCCTGGGCTCAAGGGATTCTCCCACCTCAGACCCCTGAGCAGCTGCTCTTCACACTTAAGGACCCTTTGACTATATCAGGTCAGATCAGCCTGGAATCCAGGATAATCTCCTCATTTTAAAGTCAATCTATCAGCAACATTAATCCCATCTTCAACCTTAATACCACTTTACCATGTAATGTAACACGTTCACAGGTTCTGGGTACTGGGATGTGTACATCTCTGGGTGGGGTGGGGGGTTCTTATTTTGCTTACCACAGGAGATAACTAAAACTTTCTGTTAGTCATTTCATTTTAATGCTTGGCAGTAGAGCACTGCTCATTTGTCAGGGCCAGTCCTGTGCTTCCTCCTTCAGTGGCAAGCCCTGTGCACTGACCAGTCTCAGGCCTAAGGCAGGGAGGACCATGCACCCATCCTCCTAGCTGCAGTGTTTTGTGGAAGCATAAACACATAATCTAAACAGAGGTTCCTGTGTTCTTCCTTGGGATTTTCCAATCTGGAGCTGATAGGAATGACCCCTTCTTCCTCCCTGATACAATGTACTGCTACAGTGTGAGTTCCGGGCTTCCTGTATTCACATTTCATTTGGCTTATAAAAAACATGTCTGCAGTTCAGAGAATGGAATCAAATTATAGAAACAAAAAGAGAAGAAAGATCAGGAAAAATAAGACGAATGTTGTCTGGTGATGTTAAAGTCCCAGAGTCCAAGGAAGTCTGTTATCTTGGCAAATCCATCTGTGCATAGCATGGCTTCATGACAAAATAAATTGCCCAACATTGCTTAAGTGAGATTAGAGTCAGCTTTCCTGATTTTCAACCACAGTCCTGAGAAATCCAGACAGAACATCAAGTTTATTTGTTGGGGAACATCAGGATTCCCAGGAAAAGCTGGAGAAACACTGTTCTGGGGCATGATGGAAAAACAAATCTCAGTGGAGAGTTTCCTTGTCCTCTAAGACTAGGGAGGGAGGCGTCAAATCCTTCTCACTCAAACTCTTGAGAAATAGTTTAGATAAAAGAAGCAAATGCTATTTTCTATTTTGGTTTTGGGGATCAATATCACAGGCAAAGTATTGGCATTAAAACTAGACCTTGGCTGGATACAGTGGCTCATGCCTGTAATCACAGCCTTTGGGGAGGCCGAGGCAGATGGATCACTTGAGGCCAGGAGTTTGAGACCAGTCTGACCAACACGGCAAAACCCATCTCTACTAACAACTAAAAAAATTAGCCAGGTGTGGCAGTGAGCACCTGTGGTCCCAGCTACTCAGGAGGCTGAGGCACGAGAATCTCTTTAACCCCAGAGACAGAGGTTGCAGTGAGCTGAGAACGTGCCACTGCACTCCAGCCTGAGTGACCAAGCAAGACTCTGCCTCAAAAAAACAAAACAACAACAACAACAACAAACCCCACCTACATCTAGCAGGGGACACAAGACAATGCAAGCTCATGAGCCCAGAAATAAGCCTTTGCTCCCCTGGAAAACAGATTTACTAAGGCAGAGAAATGTAAATGCTTAAAGCGTTAGAGCTGGGCCACAGGAAGTGGGTTAGAGTCGCAGTCACTCCCATCATCACTGTATAATGTAAATTGTGCACCTAAACTCTTAGTGCACTCATTTCCACACCTGCAAAATGATGACAATGTCAAAAAATGATTTACAAAATGACTACGGAGCAAAGAACAACCATCTTAGAGTTGACGCATTTTGGACACTCCATAATGCATTGGTTTTTAATCATCACTATTATTATCTACACAATCACAGTTTTTACTAGATTGATTCCCAAGCATGACTCTACTCTCTTCTTCCCTTGTTATTATTATTGCTATTTTTAATTTGACAAGCTACCCAATCAGGAAGATGATAGAGCAGCCATCAGCCACAAGCCAGGTGTTCTGAGAATCCACCATCCACATCAGGAGCTGAAGACTTCATTTGACATAAGCTCCTTAGCTTCTCATTCATTCTCTGTTCACACAATAGGATAGACAGGCTCATGCCTTCATTTGAGCTTTTATTCTGTCTTGGAAATCAGATAATCAGCCCCAGGCTGTCACCGTTTCCATTTCTTTCATTATGCCCACATGCTGGGGAATCCATTAACTTAAAACATTCCATTTCTTGAGCCAATAACTATTTCTAATGCCAATGCGGGGGGTGGGGGGACACTAATTACTTTTTTCTTTATGGTATTTTGAGAAATTTTATTTTTATTTTATTTTTTTCTCCTCTAGTGTGTTCACAGGGTAGATCTTTTTAATAGTCTCTCTGAAATAATAATTATGAAAATACTATTATAAAAAAGTGAACTGCTGTTGCTGAAAAGAATTTTATGACAAAGTTAGAAGGCAAGAAGTTGCATATGGACTTCCTAAATGGCCTTCAAGGTCACAGTCAAACTCTGCTATATAGGCAGCTGTGCTGTATTGAAGTTTAACATGTAGTGAAATAGTCTGACTCTGTGTCCTCACCCATATCTCACATCGAATGGTAATCCTCAATGTTGATGGAGGGACCTGGTAGGAGGTGATTGAATCATGGAGGTGATTTCTAATTGTTTAGCACCATTTCCCTAATGCTGTTCCTGATACAGTTCTCACAAGATCTGGTTGTAAAAAAGTGTGTGGTAGCTTCCCCTTCTGTCTCTCTTTCTCTCCTACCAGTCATGTGAAGATGTCCCTACTTCTGCTTTGCATTCCACCATGATTGTAAGTTTCCTGAGGCCTCCCCAGAAGCAGAGGCCTGTACAGTCCACAGAACTGTGAGCCAATTAAACTTCTTTTCTTCATAAATTACCCAGTCTTAGGTATGTCTTTATAACAGTGTGAGAACAAACTAATACATGTAGCCATGGGAGGTTATGTACCATTTCAGCCTTCCTGTCAAAAACGGCATTAGAAACCATTCATGGGCAGGTTTCTGGCCCCTCTCCTAGGGGCAGGTGAATTTTGCTTTGTATAAAAGAAGAGTACAGATTTGGCATGTGTTGTGTGTCTGTTACTTGCAGCATCTCGTTACTATGTGCCCATATGTAAGTCTTGAAGAATAGATGATCTACTCTAGGTACCTACACTAGTGTCCTACATTCAAACCTTGTTACTTGAACCATCAAGTGGGATGGTGGTGGGTGTCTCTCAGGTGTCCTTCTCTGCATCCAATCTTCTTAAGAAGCACTAGATGGAGACCAGCAAGAAGGAGATGATCAATATACACAAACTTCCCTTGTGTCTGTGGTGCCTAGGGATTCTTCCTTATCATGCAATTCCACACTTGACCATCAAGGATCATCAAGAAACCTGGTAGTTTCTACTAACAAACTTCTCTGTCAGCTTTCGCCCAGTGTTCTGACTGACTGGAACATGGAATAATGCCATCCCATTGTCTCATACAGCAGGAATTCTGGAGATTGGTGGTTCCTGAATGGTTCAGCAGCTCAGTGACGTCACTTCCTGCCTTTGCATTCTGCCATGTTAAGAACTTTTGCTTTGTGATGTTGAACTTGTTGGCTACAAGATACTTATCTAAGCAGATGGATAAAGGACTCTTTGTTATCAAGGCACATGTTATCCAGAAATTAAGTATTTCCCTTAAGTCCCTGCAAGCTTTCCCTTGCACCTCATTTGCTAGAACTGGGTGACCTGCCAGTCTCAACCAATTAGAGAGATATAATCATGACCAGTTTAAATCTGAGGATTGGACCAAGGAGGGAGGCCCTCTTTCTTGGGTGCAAGAAGTTAGTGCCTACAAAATACAAAATCAGGATTTGATGAGCAAGAGTGAGGAGGGGTGAGAGAATATAAAAGCAGGTCTACGTATAGCCTATCAAGGTTAAGAAACAACATCACAGGAAGACTCCTGCATGCCACTTCTTAACCTCATTACTTTCCTTCTCTTTTCAACAGCAAATGGCCACTGCCATAAGTGACTAACATTGTAGAATTTATCAAAAATGTAGGGCAGTATTTGAGTTAGAGGCAGTATGAGGGTTTTTTCCCAGGGTTTCAGAATCACCAAAGCTGTTGTTGATCCATTTGTTGATTCTGAATATCTTTCAAGTAGGGTTTTTTTTTTTTTTAATAGAGTGTTTCTTCAACCTGACCACTGCCTGGAATTTAGCAATATCATTCCCCTTTTTAGTACTTTTCATTATGGGATGAATTGTGAGTCTAATAGTATTGATTTTATTCTATGCTCCTTTATTTTTTCCAGCTGTTTTTTCTCTCTGTGCTTCATTGAGATAGTTTTTATTGCTATGTCTTTGATTTTGTAATAGCTACTCTGCTTTTAATCCCATCCCATGTCATTTTCTTCTTAGTTATTGTAATATTCTTCTCTAAAGGTTTGTTTTGTGTCTTTTAAAAATGCCTTTCAGGTGCCTACTGAACCATTACCTTCTTAAACATATGAACCTTATTAATGATAACTGTTTTAGTACTTTGCCTGCTGGTTCCATCATTGATGTCATTCTTTCTTCTGGATTGTGTAAAAGTCACATTGCTGTTGTGAGATCTTCTTATTGTATAAATATTCATGAGCTTTGTTATGAGACAATTTGACCTTTTTAATACTTGTTTTAATTTTTGTTAGAAAGGATCCAGGCTTACTGGATCCTTTTTGTTAGAAAGGATCCCTTAACTTAGGGCTAATTTGGTCCCACTGCTGAGGCACTGCCCTTAATACTCAACCTGATGCCCCATGTAGTATTCAGTTTCCCCACTTTCATTGGTGGAAACACAAACCATTTCTGACACTGTGTGAGAACATAATTTCCTCTCCATCTCTCTTTTTTAGCATACTATTCACCATTATTTTAAGTTTTTATATCAACTCCGTAAGATAGGAACTGTCATTCCCAGTTTTTAATTAATACACAATAGTTGAACAAACTTTGGAGGTACATGTGATATTTTGATATATGCATACAATATGTAATGATCAGATCAAGGTAATTACGATGTCTATTACCTCTAACAATTTCTTTCCTTACATTAGGAATATTCCAATTTTTCCAGATGTTTTGAACTATACAATAAATCATTTTTAACTATAGTCAGCATGCTGTACTAAATACTAAATCATATTTTTTCAAACTTTTTTCTTGGATCCATTGACCAATCTCTCTTCATCCACTCTTTCCCTCTTACCCTTCGGTTCTCTTCACAGCTCAGACCATTTCTCTGTATTTGTGCATTGATCAGCACTTAGCTGAAGACTTGAAAAGAGCCCTCTGTGGGAATCAGAAATGGATCTTCTCTCCCTGTAAAACAAAATCTAAAACAAACAAACAAACAAAAACCACCTCTTATGTCTGTTCCATCCTATGAGCTCCGGATACCTTGGTCTCTTTGGACCTCCATGTCTATCTTCTCAAATCTGAAAACTACTTGGCTCTGCTTGAATTCTCCTCTCTGTTTGTGCCTTGGAAATGTTCTCCAGGAAATAAGCTGGAAGAATAATAGGACTCAATTTGCTTTCCTTATTACAGGGATTAATATACTGCAGCATCTAATGCCCAATGACTGACTCACATTTTATTTTATTTTTTTAGTTTAACCAGTTTTTTAGTTATTTCAAGTAAAAGGTTAACTTTGGTCCCTGTTATTCCATCTTGACTGGCTACTGACACATCTCATGAGTTCCTTTATTTTTATCATTTTATCCCCGACTTTTGGAGATTAAGAGACATGATCAGCACCTGTTAGCTTAGAAAATGATCCAGGCACTCCTAATTCATTAAGTGATTGCCAGAAAAGGGATCAAGACCTCTTTGTCTTGGTAAAGCCTGATATAAGGTGCCAATATGCTTCTTGCATCCTTTGACTCACTGCTAACACAAAGCTTGCTGATAGACGCACTTTTAATTATGTGCCATTGGCATCTACACTGAAACAACAAGCTTAAGTGTTCAGGGTTTGCACAGGAAATTCTTCAAAGGAAAAAGAGAAAGAAAAGGTCTATAGGATTCACATTTTCCAAATTTTTATTGAAGAGTATTTTTTAAGGGACTCTGTTGAAAATACTTGGCAGAAGCATGCTAATGCTGCCCACAGCCAAGAGAAGTTGAATTTTAAAACTTATACTCTAGTGAATACTTCCAAAGAGAAGCCAAGCAATTATCGTCTAGCCAGGCTCAAATGGTTCGTGGAGGCAAGCTTGGTGCAGAAGCAATCCCTTAAATATCAGAGGATGGTTCAACAGAATATACTCCTTTATTAGACTTTGAACTCATTCTACTGTGAGGAAAGCTATTTGGAATTCATGGGTATAAAATTCTTTGTCCTGAACAGCCTGGGACGTTGAGCTCCCAACTCTCACCAGTGTTATGAAAATATTACCGTTACTCCATACTCTAAACAACACTTATATATGAAATCTAGATTCACACTCATGATAAATTACAATAATACTATTCATTACATGTAAATGCATTTAATTAACAACTATGTAATAGGCATAATTTTCAAGACCATTTTATACACAGTCTTATGAGGTGCTGATGAAAATAAATAAGCAGCAGTTAAAAGCAAAAATCTCTGCAGAGACAGGATAGGTCACATCAATCAGGGAAGCTGATCTGATGTTATTAAATTGGCAACATAGAGTGTGCACCTAGCTGGGATTAGAACGTCCATTCTTCCCTAGGGCACACTCTACAGCCAGCACTCACTACAGGATGTTGGCACCAGTACCTATATATATATATACACACACACACATATGTTGGCACCAGTGCATACATATATATACACACATATATTACATATATATGTATATATGTAATATATGCATATATGTAATATACATGTTATATATATGTATATATATTACATATCTATACACACATATATATATATAAACACACATATTTTGGCACCAGTACATGCATATATATATATATGCATGTACTGGTGCCAACATCCTGTAGTGAGTGCTGGCTGCCCCTAGGAATGGACATTCTAATCCCAGCTAGGTGCACACCGTACATTGCCAACTTAATAACATCAGATCTGCTTCCCTGATTGATGTATTTTATATATATGTATATATTTACATATATATTTATGTATATATACATATAATACATGTATATATGTATATATTTGCATATATATTTATATATATACACATATATGTATATATTTACATATATATTACATGTATATACATATATGTATAGTGTTTGTGTGTGTGTGTGTGTGTGTGTGTTAAGTTGTGGTAAGAACGTTTGACATAAGATCAATCTTCTTAATTTTTCAAGTGTAAAATATGATGTTATTACCTGCCGGCACTATGTTGTATAGCAGATCTCTAGAGCTCATTCATCTGGCATAACTAACACTTTGCATCCCTTGAATAGCAGCTTCACATTTTCTCCTCTCCCAGGCCCTGGCAACCACCATTCTGCTCTTTGCTTCTGTGAGTTTGACTACTTTTGATATTCCTTGTATATAAGTGGAATCAATGCAGTATCTGTTGTGCTATGACTAGTATATTTCACTTAGCATAATAGAGCTTCTGATTTTTCAAGAGAAGTTGGAAATAGGCCCCTTCATTGAAATCTGCAAACTTTTCGACTTCAGCCAGGAATTATGAATGAATTAATGATACATATATATTAACACTTTATTGACCAAAACAAGCAATTCTCATAAGCTGCTACTTAGAATCTAAAGAAACTTCTAACAATATGACTCCAAATGCCAGTGGAAAAAAAAGATATGGGTTTGTTTGTTTGTTTGTTTAACTCTAATAAATTAACTGGTACAAACCTTGGCTTCATTGCCATCATGATGTAAACATTATTAAAAATGCTTGTTGGCTTCCTGTAGACTCTACCAGAAAAAGAAAATTGGTTCATCTGCCTCAGATATATTTATAGTTACTTTACCTTATTTTATATTTATCTTTTCTGTGCGTGTGGTTCAGAGTACTTAAACTCTCTTAGCAAATTTCCAACTTAGAATATAAGTTGGTTAACTGTGTTTCTTGCATTGTACATTGGACCTCTAGACTACATTTTTAACCTTTTGTTACTATCAGATATTTTATCACTTCACGGTTAATTGATGTATTTATTTTTCTCTGTCATCTCCAATATATTGATTTTCCAGTGATGTTCTTGCACACAGACATCCTTTTATGTGTCACTCTAAACCTGCAAGCCTCCCAGCTTTCCTCGTCTCTTACTCAATGTCGTCATGGGCTTTTCTCTTTCCTCTTCTGGCCCAGCCCTAGGCCAGCTCATCTCCACCCAAGCCTCACTCACGTGGTCATGCACAATGTGCCCAGGTTTTCATCTCCTTTCATCCTCTGTGTCTGCTTTGCCTTTATTAGGATCACCACTGGGCTACATCTCTTCCGATGATAGCCCTGGAAGTCTTGAGTTTGCCTCTTCTCAGGTTAGAAAGGATAAAAACCCTAGAAGGAAACCTAGGCAAAACCATTCAGGACATAGGCGTAGGCAAGGACTTCATGACCAAAACACCAAAAGCATTGGCAACAAAAGCCAAAATAGACAAATGGGACCTAATGAAACTCCACAGCTTCTGCACAGTGAAAGAAACAGTCAATAGAGTGAATCGGCAACCAACAGAATGGGAAAAAAATTTTGCAGCCTACCCATCTGACAAAGGGCTGATATCCAGAATTTACAATGAACTAAAACAGATTTACAAGAAAAAAACAAATAAGCCCATTCAAAAATGGGCGAAGGATATGAACAGATACTTTATAAAAGAAGACATACATGAGGCCAAAAAGCATATGAAAAAATGCTCATCATCACTGGTCATTAGAGAAATGCAAATCAAAACTACATTGAGATACCATCTCATGCCAGTTAGAATGGTGATCATTAAAAAATCTGGAGACAACAGATGCTGGAGAGGATGTGGAGAAATAGGAACACTCTTACACTGTTGGTGGGAGTGTAAATTAGTTCAACCATTGTGGAAGACAGTGTGGCGATTCCTCAAGGACCTAGAAATAGAAATTCCATTTGACCCAGCAATCCCATTACTGGGTATATATCCAAAGGATTATGAATCGTTCTACTATAAGGACACATGCACACGAATGTTCATTGCAGCACAGTTTACAATAGCAAAGACCTGGAACCAACCCAAATGCCCATTGATGATAGACTGGACAGGAAAAATGTGGCACATATACACCATGGAATATTATGCAGCCATCAAAAACGATGAGTTCACGTCCTTTGTAGGGACATGGACGAACCTGGAAACCATCATTCTCAGCAAACTGACACCAGAACACAAAATCAAACACCGCATGTTCTCACTCATAGATGGGTGTTGAACAATGGGAACACATGGACACAGGTAGGGGAGCACTATACACGGGGGTCTGTTGGGGGGAGTGGGGGGGACAGCAGGGGGTGGGGAGTCGGGGAGAGATAGCATGGGGAGAAATGCCACATATAGGTGAAGGGGAGGAAGGCAGCAAATCACACTGCCACGTATGCACCTATGCAACAACCTTGTATGTTTTTCACATGTAAGCCAAAACCTAAAATGCAATTAAAAAAAAAAAAAAAAAAGCCCAGCTTTTGAAAGCATCCCATTTCCTAGGAATTTTGGCATAATCCTAGCAAGGTCTTTGCATAGAGTTTTCCAAAGACCACCAGGATGACTCAGTAGTAGAAACGAGAGCTTTATTGGTGATATCCGTTTGGAAACCAGGAAGAAATACCTCTGGCGTGTTTTAATGGTGCTCCCTCTCAGAAGAGGGAAAGGGTCGATTTGGCTTTTACACCACACACAATGGTGTCATATGTATTCAGAAGGTTTTCAGGAAAAGCTACACATATTTATGAAGGGAACAGAGTGGACGAACAATAGATAAGCATATATGTCACACATATCCCATGTTCACTTTAGAGAGGGGTTTTAGCATCCAAATGCCGTGGAATTTGGTTTCTTATATCAAAAGTTAAAGTATAGGGCTTGATGACAGTTTATGTGCAGGCTTTATAAACCAGCCTGAAGTCTGCAGTTGCTTACCAGAAAATGTTTATAAGGCCAGTCCTCAGTCCAATCAGCGTTACAGAGGTCTGGGTTGTAAATCAGAGTTAGGTACAACACTGATTTAATTTGCCTGACAGCTCCTGTAGTTAGGGATTTACTAATAGTTTGGTCTGCGTTTGAGCCCTAGGAATTTAGGAAGCTTCGAGGCAAGCCAAGCTCTGAATCCTGGAACCATAGGTAACTTTTGTTTTATTAACCTTAGGGTCCATCTTAGTTGATAAAGGGGTGTCTACGTTGGTCTCTCAGATCACGGTGGTAAAACTTGGATATGTCCATTTCTGAACTACTCATTTTAGCCAGGGAGATGGGAGTGCTAGCTGGCCATGTTTTGCCTTATAGCCACCCTGGATTCTAGCCCTTCAGAAGTCATAAGGTATAGGAGGAGTTGTTCTCAAAGAGAAACAGGAAGAAATGTATACAAGGGAAGAATATTAAATGCTCACTTCACCATGCAGAATCTCTGTAAAGAGGTCATACTATGCAGGATAAAAGATGCTGGGGAATAAGAAGATTTCATATTTATATTGCACTTACTGTATTTTAAGCATAGTTCTATATACCATGCATATGTTAGTCATTAATCGCCATAAAAATGAGATTGGTAATATTATTATCCTCAGATTATAGATGAGGACACTGAGAGATGGAAAGGCTAAACGCTTTGCCTAAGATCACACAGGTAACATGTTGCAGACCTGGGATTTGCACTCAGGAGAGTTGGTTTGAGGGCCCATGCACTTAACTACCACTGTCCCTAATACAGGGACCATGGTTCCTGCTCTGGACACTAACTCTGGGACCTCCAGCAAGTCAATCACACCAAACGGCAAAGCCCTCTTAAGACAGCATGATAGTAATTGTTCAGCCAACCCCATGAGATTATTATAAGAATACAATTCAATACTCATACTCAGTAGATGAATAAATGTTGTCACCAGGCAATGTCTGACACTAGGTGTCCAGGTAAATGAACAAGAGCATCACCTTGTTCATTCGTAATGTGCAAAACAGTATTAAAATGTAAGACAGTATGCATTTTTTCCCCTTTGCTCTTGGCAAGCATTCAGTGGGCTCCTTACATATTAGTCTGCAAGGGTCAGTTAACTAAACCAGGACAATATTTCCAAAGTGAACTGAAGACATATAAAAGCATTCCTTCCCCTTCAGTGCTCACTGGGGGCCATGACTGAGCTGTGTTCAGCCATAACTGGGCTTCTTTTACCAGACTTTATAAGGCGCTATTAGTCACATCTATGGAGGCTGTCAAATTCTCTCTCTTGACAATTGCACATGGACATTCTGAAGCAAGGATGACTAATGGTCATCTGATCAGTGGATTAAAAATGGCCACATAAATGGCAGAGAAGACAGGCCAGCCTTTCAGGGTAGCTGTTTTTAACACTACTCTTTCCAGTAAAGAGGTTGTTTTTACAATGAAGTCAGCAAAGGTTGCAGAAGGCTAAGTTTTCCTAACTCAAGAATTGACACTAGCTGACATTTGACAAAGCCTTGACCTATTCTTTGAAAAGTGAGTGTGTGAGCCCCCTGCAAGGTGTTGGCAATTAGCCTGGAAGCCCAGGTGGACAGACTTGCACTCTTTCCAATTCCAGTGATACCTGACTTCGCCTTCATTCTGCATGCTCACCTGGAATCCTAGAAGCTCTCAGTGGTTCCTGCTTGTGGCATGCAGCATAATGCCACCCCCACCACATCCCAAATATTTCCACATCTTAATCTCCATAGCCTATGAATTTGTCGATTTGCATGGAGAAAGTAAGGTTGTAGATTGAATTAAGGTTGCTAATCAGCAGACATGGATGGTACTGTTTGGCTGTGTCCCCACCCAAATCTCACCTTAAGTTGTAACTCCCACAATTCCCATGTGTTGTGGGAGGATCCTGGTAAGAGGTAATTAAATCAGTGGATGGGTCTTTCCCGTGCTCTTCTCATGATAGTGAATATGTCTCACGACATCTGACGGTTTAGAAAAAAACCGTTCCCCTACACAAGCTGTGTCTTTTCCTGCTGCCATCCACATAAGATATGACTTGCTCCTCTTTGCCTTCCTCCATGATAGTGAGACTTCCCCAACCACGTGGACATGTGAGTTCTCCATTGAATCTCTTCCTTTTGTAAATTGTTCGGTCTCCAGTATGTCTTTATCAGCAGTGTGGAAACGGACAAATACAGTGGAGATGTAGAAATTAGCCTGCATTACTCCGATGGGTTGAATGCAATCACAGAAGTGCTTATAAGTGGACACAGGCAGCAGAACCAGGGAGAGGACAGCATGAGATAGACTCTCACTGACTTTGCTGGCTTTGAAGACAGAGAAAGGGTCCATGGACCAAGGAACCTGTGCAGCCTCCAGAAGCATGGAAAGGAAAGAAAAGAAATTCTCCCATGGAGCCTCCAAAGGAAACATGGCTGCAGACTGCTTTATTTTAGTCCAGTGAGGCTGATTGAAGACTTCTGACCTTCAGAATGTTTTGAGTGGCTTTATTTTAGTAATCTCTCTGATCTGCGAAATGAGGATCATATTAGCGTCTGATCCACAGAATGATCTGAAAGGTCAAATGAGATGTGCAGAGGAAATGCTGAGCACAGTGATTGACACGAGGTAAAAATTAATACCCTTAACTATAGTCACCATTGCCATCAACGTCATTATAAGAAATGAGATGCCCACAATTAATTCAGATCAAGTGAATTATTTGATATTTTGGAATATGGGGATGTGGTTTTAAAGGTCAGATTCTTTCTTCCATTGAGAGTATGGTCAATTTTGTTACGAGCTTAACTCTAGAGGGAATGAGAAAGCTTACACTGGTACATCTTTTAATTCTGAAGAGTTGACAGCTTGGGATCTACATGTATTCTGGAATCACTTTATAATTGTTTTTTTTATTATTATTATTTTTTATTTTGAGACGGAGTTTCGCTCTTGTTACCCAGGCTGGAGTGCAATGGCGCGATCTCGGCTCACCGCAACCTCCGCCTCCTGGGTTCCGGCAATTCTCCTACCTCAGCCTCCTGAGTAACTGGGTTTACAGGCACGCGCCACCATGCCCAGCTAATTTTTTGTATTTTTAGTAGAGACGGGGTTTCACCATGTTGACCAGGATGGCCTCGATCTCTTGACCTCGTGATCCACCCACCTCGGCCTCCCAAAGTGCTGGGATTACAGGCGTGAGCCATCGCGCCTGGCCTGTAATTGTTTTTAAGTGCTGGGTTTTAAGTTTTACTTGTTTTTGAGTTTTTTCTTCTAGGAATATAAATAATCATTCTGTTATTTACTTGTTTTTTATCTCTAAAGATGGACAGAATGATTTGCAACATAAGAACTAAACTCAGGAGGTTGAAAAGTATAGGCCTGTTACCCCCATGTCTTAAAAATCCACTTGAAGTCTTGAGCAGGGTGGGGTAGGTGGAAAGGGGGGTAGGTGGAAAGCCTTTCAGTTTTAGGACCTTGCAGATTTAGGGACTGAAATGAACGTCCAAGATCCAGAGTGGGAGATGGGCTTCTGAGACGCTAGAACTAAGGCAGAATGGCAGATCAGAGACCACCAGGCCTGATGTCACCCTATCTTGGTGCAAGAAGCAGGAGCCCCTGACGTTTCTAAGCATTTGCTTAAAGGGAAGCACATAGGCTGGTGATGCAGATCCTTTTGGAAAGGTAAATAAACCTTTTCTACAACGGGACTTCTTCCAGCACAATAGGAAATCAAGATTCCATGCCCAGCGCTTCCTCCCCTTGCCTTCAGATTCCTGATTCTACACTTCTGTTGAACTCCCTTAATTCTAAATGTCAGATTAATGTGTGTTTCTTTTCTTCTTGCGATGCCACCAAGAAGTTTGTGAGGACAGAATGTGACCCAGATTTGCATTTATTTTTCTTATTTGTGCCATAAATGAATGACATTTGCATGTCTGAGTTGAAGCTAATTCTTAAATATCTTTAGTTGCATGACAATAACCACCACCAAAATTGTCTGACAGTACATTGGAGGGAGATTCAGGTCTCATCGATCTCTTTAGCTTCGCTACCTTTCATAGTGTCTGTCCAGTGAGGTATATGGTTTTAGCAAATGTCAACTGAAAGGATGAATGGATGACATCATCACGGCCAAGGTAAAAGTGCTGTAGGAACTCAGTGAGCATCAGTCTTTCTTAACATTCTACCTCTTTCCACTCAATTCTATCCCACATGAATTTGTGGAGCAAATATTATTTGTAAGGCACTGCTATTTTCTATGCTGGGTGGGTGTGTGATAAACTGTTCATTTGTTGGCCTATTGGCCTGTCCTTATTCTTAAGAAGGCATGTCCAGGAGAGCAGGGACCTTGCCAATCTTGTGTGTCATCATCACCCGTCAGGCTGCCTGGCACTTAGAAGATACTTTATAAATATCCAATAAGTATTATTAAGATGAAAAGCATGTGTTCGCTGCCCCTAAGGAGCCCATGTGATCTATCAGCAGAGAATATCAGTGCCAGAAGACGATGCCAACCATTGTGGATTAGCAGGGAGCTTAGAGTCAAGTGCAATTGGATTCTAATTCTGGCTCAGCTACCACTCCCTGGGGGATCTTTGTCAATTCTACCATTTAGGGAAACCTTGGTACTGGGGCTCTTCTTTTTGTAGCTGTTGCATATTAACCCTGAAATTCACTGCTATTTCAAAGCCAGTGATTTTCTCCAGAGGTGACATCAGACTCTATTTCTAGGAAAGGAGCTCCCTGCATATTTCCAGGCAAGCAGCAGGTAACTTTAAATCTCCTCTGAGAGCACATCTGTCAGAAGACACTCAGCCTTGCCTTACTCATCACAGACTAAGTTTGGAAACAAGATGTTTCCTTGGGTGCAGGGAAGGCTTTCAAATGTGAAATCTCTTTTATGAGTCTTTAGCATCTCATTAGTGCCTAGTGCAGCTGAAACTCAAGGCTGAAAAACAAAATTCTTGCAGAGAGAAGTTGGCAGGGACTATCGTCAAGGTGACCATAATTGTACTTTTCTTAGTCTCATAGAAGAACAAGTACATCCCCTGCTGATAATGTATGATAGGCTCCTGGGATTCTATGATGCCACAAATTATTGATAAACAATACAATTACTAGCACATAACAATATGAGCCCGCTACTTATCCAGAACTGTATATGTTTATATATCACATAGTAGCCACACTATGAAAGTCATAGCTGTGTTCTTCCTTCCTGTGAAGACATTCAAAGAAACTTGGCAAGGAGAAGAAATCATGCTTTCCAGATGATATAGTTGGAAGGAGAAAGGCATTTTGCAAGTTTAGAACTAGCACATCATCAGCAAACTAGTTCCTTTGTGGAGAAATGGAGGAGGGGTATTTGCTACTACTTGATAAGGGCAACCCCCAGGCCCTATGGCCCCACATGATCATGCCGAGTGGCACTTCATTCATGGTCAGTGGTGAATAGAGTTGGCTCTGGAGCTAGAAAGCATAGCGAGGCCCCTGGTTTCACCACGCTCAAACCGTGTGGCCCTGGGTGAGTTACGTAACCTCTCGGTGACTCTGTTTTTCTCATCTACAAGTGGTGTCATAAGCAGCATTACCTAATTCAAAGCTTGTGTGGATGAAATGAGTCAATAACTCTAGTATGCTTAGCATCTGGCACTTAAGTACTCACTAAATGCTAGCCATTCAAAATCATTAGTTAGACTGCAATCGCCTTAGGAAGAACCACATACATTTCATGATCATAACAGTCTTGGTACATTGCCCTGTGCAAAGAAGGTAATCAATATAGATATTTGGAACAAAAACATTTCATGAAATCTGAAGAAGACTTGGATCCTAATCCCTAAGTATCAGGACAGGTCTCCATCCAGTAAAATCTGTTCAATAAAGATGTTCTGATGACATACACTAATTACTAATACCGAAGACCATGTTAGAATTTTTCACACATACTCACATGTTGTTATTAAGCTACATTTTCAATATTCTCACAATGAAGAGTTACCTGTTGGACCTAATTACAGAACTTCACATTCATCCACGCTGATTTTACTTGACTAGGCACACGGTTCCAGATTGTCAATGATTTTTTTTTTTCCAAATTCTGGATTCTAATAAATTTTTTTCTCTATTACCAAAAGGCATACAGTCCTGGAACACTCAATATATAGTATATTTTTATATTACCATAATTTATATTACTGCTTCAATTGACACCTTCGGCTTTAGCTAATGCACAGTCCCTATAAAATAATTTTAGAGGTGCCTTGTAGAGATCTTTAATAGTCCTTTTAAGACCTCCCCTGGAAATCAGACCAAATTTCCTGTGGGGTTGAAGGGTGATGACACCACGAACAAGGATCTTATACAGGACGCTGATAAGTGCTTCACACTTTTAGAGGTGCCTCATGATGATTTCAAAGTAATGCAAAGAAGAATATAGCTCCTTGGAATTCTCCCTTCTGTGGAGTCACAGTATAATATATTATTATAATGTAGACATTAAAATTATGACAAGCACATCACAGCTAATTAATTAGATCCCCTCAATTTACATAGGTCCCAGGATTAGCAACAGAATTGGGTATCTCCCAGCAAAATATTAACATTGCTCAGAACATGGTGACCTGCAGACCACATGGGTTTCCTCTGAACGCAGGCTAAACTGTAACCTCCTGTCATGATGTGCTGAGAAGAAACTGTCATCTTCATGCAGTTGCAAAAGTGACAGCTGAGCCAAGGGCTATTGTCTTCCAAAGTGATATATTTAGCAGGCTAGGCAGGGGAGAATGTAAATAAAGTCCTATGAATACAATTTGTATTAACCAGGGTTCTTCAGAGAAAGATAAGAAATATTAGATAAGATAGAATAGATAGATAGATAGATAGATAGATAGATAGAATAGAATAGATAGAATAGATAGATAGTTAATAGACAGATAGATAATTGTGAGGAACTGCCTTTCATGACTATGGGCAATCTGCAAGCTATAGGTCTAGGAAAGCTAGTTGTGCAAATTCCAATCTGAAGTCAAAGGTCTGAGTCCCAGCCCGAGGATAAGAGAAGCTCAATGTCTCAGCTCAGGCAGTCAGGCTGAGAGGTGTATTCAGACCCTCAAAGGACTGGATGACACCCACCCAGTCACATTTAAGAAGGTATCTGCAGTCGGCCAAGTTGAATGCTAATCTCATCTGAAAATACCCTCACAGACACATTCAGAAATGCTGTTTAGTCAACTATCGGAGCACCGCATGACCTAGTCAAGTTAACATGAAATTAATCATCAGTGAACTCAACCAAGAAGACTGCAACAGTGGAACAAAGCCTGCCGTGGGCTGAATCGCCGCTCATGGGGCTCTATTTTAGGTGCTCTGTAGGACAGAGAAAAGACCCGGGAAATTGCCAGGGCAATTCTTCTTCAAGATACACACATGAGGACACCAGCGCCAGGTGCAATGATTCATGGCTCCCTTCCATCATGACGATTGTAGGAACAGCAGATAATGTGCATAGTCAAAGGCAACCAAGGGCCATAACTCACCCACATTTTGATGTATTCATATTCCTCCATTAACATTTTAAAGGCATTCGTATTCCTCTGCAGAGAAAAGGAATGTGAATGCATTGAAATGTGGGTAAGTTGCTGCAGTTCTTTTCAAACCCCAGTTTGTTGCCAATGCCCTTCCACTTGTGTAGTTTCTGCAAGGCTCACGATACACACATTGAATTCACATTCCAGGCAGCTATTTAGCTAATTCATCTTGAAAAAGTGGTCTCCACAACCAGGAAACATGTCACGCTTAATCAGAACTTCCAAATTAAAAAAAAAATAAGTATTTATCATGCAATATCATTTGTTTTGTGTCAAAACTATCAACCATTTCAGGTGCAGTCTCCTTCAACAGTTCCCAGGTCTAATTTTAGACTACAAGAAGAAATGAACTCCTCTTACAACTTTCATACTGGAGGAGAAAACATTAAGGCTCTTCTATCTACCTTGAAGTTCTTACGATAGAAACAAATTTAAATTCAACCTCTGACTAGGAGAAAATGAAATGTGAGGAAACACAGAACTCAGCATTGTTAAGGTTTCAAAATGAACAAATAGATGGAGACTGAGGGGCTCCTTTTAACAAGTTAAAGGAGGATGGATGTTTCTGAGGACTCAGCATTGTTTCCTAAGAGCTAACCTCTGAGGTCTCTGCTACAAAAGGAAAAGACCAACCACAATGTGTTTTTTTAAAAATAGGCAGAAACAAAAGATTGTGGTTCAAACAGACCCTTGGAAAGAGATTGAGGGAACCATAAACAGGATTCTACTTGAATTTAGAGACATAAAACTGGCCAACTAGAATAAGAAGCAGGAGACATGTTCTTAGGGCAGAATTAAAATGTGTTGATATTCAGAATAATGTCAGGGGGTACATGGATAAGCATTTCATTTTAATAGTTAATTTTTTTACGTGTATTGAAAATTCTAAAGAGCGTGATATTACATGATGGTTTTTATGATTTTGAATTAAGCTAGCATATGATAAGTTATAAAGTTGGTTTACTTGAAAAATACTATCAAGAAAGTAAATGCAAGTGGTCCACAGAATTGGCAAACATTATGGTGGTGGCATGTGAGCACGGTTCAGGAAATATTCTTTTATGAGGAAGGACTCCAAAGAGTTACTTCTTCTTGAGATTAAGATCCAGAGTTCCCCCATTCTGAGCAGAGGAAAGCTGATCCCAGGAGAATTTCTGCCATAGGTTTTCATTCCTTAGTGAGATCTTTCTGGCTTCCAGCCACTCAGAGATTGGGTGCTCAGTCAGAACAGATTTGGGAAGGGATACAATGACACATGGGATAGTTAGGAGATGTTTGGACATTGGCCTGAATTACAGAGTGTGACAGTGAGGGCAGAACTATCTTCTCAAACTGTCACATCATCGAGAGGAACAAAAGCAGCTTTTCCAGTGACAATGGCCATGACAAAGACTTTTATGATTTAAAAAGAATATACCATTATAGCAAACATGAAAATTATATGGCGGGCAGGAGAATTACTAAATCAGCTCTCGCACTGACTTTCTTTCCTATGCAATTTAAAAAGTAATAGGTGTGGAAAGAGTTGATACATTCACAGCAAATATACTATTACGAGCCATTGGATGGCATTCTATCCTAAACCGAGATGAGCAAGCAGGCTTGCTAGACTAAGACAGTCTCAGTGGCCCCCAGCACATCAGGGCCAGTTACTACAAGCTCTAGATTTCCTGCTTTACTCAGTCTCACCACCCATAGACTCCAGCAAATACTCACAGACACGTCTAACACAGCACAATCAGAGCATGTCTTTTGCTTATTGTTTCCTCCCTCCCTCCCTCCCTCCCTTCCTCCCTTCCTACCTCCTTCCCTCCTTCATTTCTCCCTCCCTCCCTATCCCATACCCCCTCCCTCCCTTGCTTCCTTTCATCCTTCCTTTCTCCCTCCCTCCTTCCCTCCCTCCCTTCCGTCCTCCCTCCCTTCATCCCTTCCTCCTTTCCTTTCCTCCTTCCTTCTCTCCCTCCTTCTCTCCTTCATTTCTCCCTCCCTCCCTCATTTCTCCCTCCCTCCCCCATACTCCCTCCCTTGCTTCCTTTCATCCTTCCTTTCTCCCTCCCTCCTTCCCTCCCTCCCTTCCTTCCTCCCTTTCTCCCTTTCTCCATTCCTTCCTTTCTCCCTTCCACTCTCTCTCTCTCTCTGGCTGAAGCGCAGTGGCCCAATCACTGTTCACTGCAGCCTTGACCTCCCAGGCTCAGGTGATCCTCCCACCTCAGCCTCTTGAGTGGCTGGGACTAAAGGCACGTGCCACCATGTGAAGGTAATTTTTTTAATTTTTATATTTTTTGTAGAGACAGAGTTTTCTCATGTTGCCTAGGCTGGTATTGATCTCCTGTACTTAAGCGATCCTCCTGCCTTGGTCTCCCAAAGTGCTGGGATTACAGGTGTGAACCACTGTGTCCAATATTATTTAATATTTTTTCAAAATGTCCACAGAACATTTGTTTTAGAAACGGCCATCTTCTTGTCTAAGCTGAATATTAGGTTAAAGGAAGTTCTTGTTTTTTGCTCAGATTTAAATGGACAACAGCACACATAAATAAAGGCCAACCACTGAATGTAAACAACTCCACACGAGAATTTGCCACCAGCAATGTCCCAGCTCTCCTGCTTCCAGACACCCATGGAATCTTTCCCCTAAACCCTCACATCAGAGAAATTTTAAAAGTTAACAAGTGTCAGTTTATCTTTTTATCCTGAGTGGCCCTGAATTATTCTCTCTCACAGCACCCAGTGTTTCTCTGCATAGTTTTGCCACAATTTGTAACCATAGTTTTGCTTTATAATTTTGAACGTTTAAAAGCGTTAGACTGCAAGTATTATGAGGGTATGCACCGTGTGCTTTCTGATCTCCATCAATCCCCAGGCCCCGGAATAGTGTTGGACATTTGAGAGGAATCTCAGAATGAAGGACAAGTGGATCCGCTCCAGGGACGGTGTTATAGAAACTTCTCTTCCGTCCGCTAGGGGAGGGGTTTCAAATGCAGGAATTTCCCGGCTCCATGCCTCCATCTGGAGACCAGAGGAGTTTCAAATGTACAATCCTTTGTCTGGTTTTCCCGCAGGGGTCCAGGTAGGGAAAGCCAGATGGGGCTCTTTTGTCCCCAAATCCCGCAGAAAGCTCTGGGAGGAGGGGGCTCTGTAACTCAGGGCTGTGGACCAAGTAGCCAATCCGGTATCAGAGTCAAACATCAATCACTCGAGAGGACGTTTGAAAGAACTCCTCTCATTGGACAAGAACATGAATGGGGCGGGAATAACTCAAGGGTTAAACCTTCAGTTGCTCCTACCTGAAGGAGTTCCTGCTCTGGGGTCCCCTCCCACAACAGCGTGGGAGCTGTATTCTCTCTCTCTCTCTCTCTCTCTCTCTCTCTCTCTCTCTCTCTCTCTCTCTCTCTCTCTCTCAATCTGTCTAGTAAATCGCTCTTCCACAAAACTCTCCGGGTCCGTGACATTTATTCAAACAGAAAGCTTACGGTGCCTCAGGGGCCCCTTTCCCCATTCTTCCAGGTTAGAGAGGCCAAGAACATATGAGCTCTGGGAGCTGGGAACCCCCACCCCCCAACTTACAGGCTCTGCAACCAGACTCTCTGGCTTGGAATCCAGGCTCAGCTAACTTGTTTTATTGACAGTTATGTTTAACCCCAGTAACAGAAAACTTGATAGAGTGAGTTAAACCAATAAAGGTCATGTTTTATCCCCACATAAATAGAAGTCTGGAGCGATGTAGGTGCAGGCTTTGGCTCCACAACCCAAGGACATCAGGTGGCACCTGTGCAACTGGCTTGGACACTCCCTAATAGTAACAAGATGGCAATCACTATGCCAGGCAATGTGTTCACGTTCAAAGCAGGAAGAAGTGGAGAGCAGATGGGAAATTGAGTATGATGGTCCCTATTAAGTGCAAAAGTAAAAGCTTCCCCTGAAGCATGCTTATCACACTGAACACTATGCTTATCTGGCCATATATCTGTCCCATAGCCATCCATGCCTGCAAGGAAGTCTGGGAGAGTGAATTTCCCTCCTAGAGTCAACAAGAGGGTAGGGATGGCTTGTTCACTGTAGATCAACAGCTTCCATGTGAGCCACTATTTCCAGTGTAACCTCGGGCAATGCACTTTACAAAGAGGTGCTTCAATACTCTCATCTTAAAAATGAGGATAATAATAGCACTTGTCATATAGAGTTACGGTGGAGATTAAAACAATTAATTTCTGTAAAGTGCTTCTAATTGTGTTGATACATAGTTAAGTACTCAATGATTATAGCTATTATCATAGTAGCCACTCAACAGTGTTAACTCAAGAAATGAATTAAAGAATGATTAAATAGGTTCAAGAAGGGATTTCTGTAGATGTGCCTATTTTTACGTGTTTCTGAAGGGAAAGAATAACAAATGACAGAAATGACAGTATATCAAACACTTAATAATCTGCTCTCACCAGAATTTACAAAACAGATTGATACCATAGTGCTTTTCTCATTTGTAGTCCTAGCCTTGTCCCTGTTGCTAAGTAGGCTCCACACACCACTTTGCAAATCAGGCCTTTATTATTCCATTTCAAATACTAAAAAGATGAAATTGACGGTGTCAGATTTACAGATATTTATATTATCTAAAATATACTAAGTGCTATGTGTTAGGTGCTGATCTAAATACTTTACACCTGATTGCTTATTTGATATTCTTAACAACCTTGATGAGGTACACATTATCATTCTCAAATTTGAAGATAATTTGTTTATTTATTTTGAACCTGCAATCAATAACTCCTTATGAAAAGCAAATAACAGTTTTAGAGTCAATATTTGAGAACAATGGCAATCAAGCTAAAAAAGGAAAGACATTGACATTTAGTATATGCATAAGGATCATATTCATTGATTCCTTTATACAATAAATGTTCTGTGAATATATATATTCTTTGCCCAGAGCCATTCTCAGCATGTAGAGGACAAATCTAAACAAAATACAAGACAGGTCTTTACCTTTTAATAGTCCAGGATTCCCAGGGAGATTGTATATACACATGTGAATATTAGTGGAGGATGGGATCTGGGGAATGTACCACATGTTTCACAAAGGTGTAAATGTAGAAACAAAAATAGTGTGGATAATTAACTGAGGAGGTTCTGATGGTCTCACCACAATTGGCTCAAATCAATACCTAGCAATAGTGATTGCTTTTGTCTATGCATTCTCACTCTCCGTATCTTTTAACAACATCGCTGTGGTTTTTTTTTTTTTCCAGATATTATTCTTTTTCCATTATCAACACATGTATCCAAGATGAGAGTGGGTCCATTTCATCTACCCAGGTTTTAAATTGGGCATGTGACACAAGCTTGATAAACAAAAATATCAGAATATTTCATATATCCACAATGATTCCTTCAAGTTTGATCAGGCAACCCAAGACATATTAGTGAGATTAAATCCCAAAAAGTTGCCTGGAACTATTTTGAAGACAAATAAATATATAATTTATCTTTCCCCTGGGCTTCCTTCTTTTTTCTTTTTTTGAGACAGAGTTTCCCTCTTGTTGCCCAGGCTGGCGTGCAATGGTACAATCTCAGTTCACCACAACCTCTGCCTCCTGGGTTCAAGTGATTCTCCTGTCTCAGCCTCCTGAGTAGCTTGGATTACAGGCATGTTACTGTAGTGACACCTGGCTAATTTTGTATTTTGTACTTTTAGTAGAGACAGGGTTTCTCCATGTTGGTCAGGCTGGTCTCTAACTCCCGACCTCAGGTGATCTGCCTGCCTCATCCTCTCAAAGTGCTGGAATTACAGGTGTGAGCCACTGGGCCTGGTCCTCCCCTGAGCTTTCTAAACTATAAGCATGCAGATTGGGAGATGCTAGGAGCCTTTTAAGATAAAGGGATTTCTGGGAGTAAATTCCAAATCAAGAAACACAGGGTAAAGAGGTAGAATGAGTCATATTCTTGTGAATCATTACCTGAGATGCTGGATCACACTGAATGTGATGCTTCTTACCCCTGTGATGTGTGAACCAATTTGTTTAAGTCATTGTGAATTGAACTTTCTATCATTTGCAACTAATAGCATCTTGACTAAAAATTCTATTCAAAAGCATCAAGCTAGGCATTAGGAAACAGAAAAGAAATACAAATATTAGATTTCTTTTTCAATGTAAGCTTTTAACCAAAAGAGAGAAACTGCCTTAATTATCACAAACTAAGATTTGAGCTCATGGTTCATTTGGTAGAATGCTCAGAAGATTCTTACCTTAGTGGTGGGAAATAATTAGCCTTAGAATAAAAGCTGCTCCATTTTACCTGTCAAATTAGAAAAACCATTTCAAAAATCATTAAATAACTTTATTGCAAAACAGATTGTAAAAATATTTATAACAATGCAAAAAAAGCCAACACTAAACAAGGTAAAATAACAATGTCTTGCATTCAATAAAAAATTATCAGATATGTTTAAAAAAAGAAAGAAAAATAGTATCCATAAAGAGGAGAAAAATCACAATAGAAATCAACCCAGACTTTTTCCAAGATTGCCAGCTAGATGCAACTGGGAAGTGCTGCTCCCACAGAGAGAGACCATGTGCAAAACATAATTTGTACAGATCTTCAGGGAGAAAATGCCACATGTGAATGGAGAAAAGACTCAGTCACCGAGGCGAAACAAAACTGGGGACCCTGTGTGGGATGCCTGAATGCCATGGCTAGTTCCTGACTTCAAACAGTACCTGGAGAAGGGGTTAAAGAAGGGACTGGGCAACTGCTCACTCTTAGCACAGACCTCTGGGATCCTAGCTGCTGTAAGGTGTCCCACACTCCCACAAATGCATGAGCTGACAGGGTCATCTGCTCAGAGATTAGATGGAGTTGGAACTGCAGCAGGCACACAACCAGGGACCTTAGAGTGTGAGTGAGCTCTGGCGGAGCCCCGCTATAAGCACCCATCCCCAAGGGCTGTCTGTCTCCCTCTGAGAGGCCATGGCACCAACTAATTGCCAGAGAGGAAGAAGGATCCGTTTCTCTGTGGGGCTGGGGCATACCTGTCCTGCAGATCTGCCTGCCCACCAGCCCCTCCCAGGGACCCTGCCTAGTTACCTATCCTGTAGGGGCATGTACACAGTACAGCCTCCAGTGCCCAGCCTGGATAAATTTGCTCCACCTGAGTGCATTCCAGTAGCCTTGAGCCCTTCAGATCTCCAACTGCACCGGGAAACCAACCCAAAACATCTGAAGGAGGGAATTGTGAGCAAATCCTAGTACCCCATGGCTGCAGCCTGCAACTCAAGAGTGCCGAGCTGGGACTTGAATCAGGGAGGAGCCCACATTTTCAGAAACCTGTGTGACTGAGAGTTCCGAGTCACACAGGTTTGTGGGCTGGTTTGGGACCTAAGCATGCCTCCCTGCACAGGGCTGGTGTGGCAAAGATGTGGCCTATTTTCCTACCAGACCTCTCCCCAAGGGAGCCCCATGGCCTGAAAAACCTGAAAACAACAACAAAATTGTGGGCACAGTTCCAGTTATCAGAAGCAGCTCCTCCAAGACCCATAAGAGATGTGGTGGGAGGGTCACCTCTCTCCCCTTCACAGCTCAGAACATGGTTGCAAATGAAAGGATACACAAAGAAACTAAGTTTTATAAGTGAAGGACAAATAAAATCCTCTTCTGGCAGATAAATGCTGAGGGAACACATTTCAACTAGACCAACCTTACAAGAAGTCTTTAATGGAGTGCTGAACATGGATTTGAGAGAATGACACCTGTTACCACAAAAGTGTGCTTAAGCACATAGCCCACAGGTACAATAAAGCAACTACATGATCAAGTCTACATAAAAACCAACTAACAACACAACGGCAGGATTAAAATTACACATATCAATACCAATACTAAACTTCAATGTAAAAGGGCTAAACACCCCACTTAAAAGACATAGGACATCAGGCAGGATAAAGAGACAAGACCCAACCATCTTCAAGAGACTTGTCTCACATATAGTGGCACCAACAGGCTCAAAGTAAAATGGTGGTTAAGATGTAATATGAAAACAGAAAACAGAAAAGAGCAGAAGTTACTATTGTTATAGTAGATAAACAGATTTTAAGCCAATAAAAATTAAGAAGGACAATGAAAGGAATTACATAAAGAGTACGATCCAACAAGAAGCCTTAACTGTCCTAAATATATATTTTTTTATATATGTATATATACACACACATATATATATGTATATGTATATATACACTCACAATTGCCACCATTAGAGCACCAAGATTCATAAAACAACTTCTTGGCCTATGAATAACTTAGACAACCAGACAAGAATAGTGGAAATCTCTAACACACCATTGACGGCATTAGACAGATCACTGAGGCAAAAAACTAACAAAGAAACAAAAACGTTGGACTTAAACTTGACACTTGAACAATTGGATCTAATAGACAACTACAGAATACTCCACCCAACAACAATATAATATATATTCTTCTCATCTGAAGAAGAGAGCATAGTTTGACACAAACTACATGATCAGTCTTAAAGCAAGCCTCAATAAATTTAAAAATTGAAAGCATATCAAGCACACGCTTGAATGACACTGCAATAAAAATAGAAAATACCAAGAAGATCTCTCAAAACCACACAACTACATGAAAACAAAATAACTTACTCATGAGTAATTCCTGAATGGAGATTTAAATTAAGACAAGAAAAATGTTATTTGAAATTACCAAAAATAAGGACACAACTTACCAAATCTCTAGGATGCAGCTAAAGCAGTGTTAAGAAGAAACTTCATAGCCCTAAATGCCTCCATTAAGAAGTTAGGAAGTTATCAAATTAGCACTCTAACTCTGCACCTAAAGGAACTATAAAAAAAGAACAAACCAACACCAGAGCTGTCCGAATAAAAGAAATTCCTAAAATTAGAGAACCTAATGAAATTGAGATGCAAAAATCCATACAAAAGATGAATAAAACTAAGAGTTGGTTATTTGAAAAAATAAATAAGATTGATAGCTAGATTAACAAATAAAAAGAAAGAAGAGATTCAAATAAGCACAATAAGAAACAACAAAGGTGACATTACAACTGATTTTACAGAAATAGAAAAAGATTTTTAGAGATTACTATGAATAGCTGTGCACACAAATAAGAAAATCTAGAGAAAACGGATAAATTCCTGGAAGCATACAATCTTCCAAAATTGAATCAGGAAGAGACTGAATCTTAAATATACCAATGTCAACTTGTAAAGTTGATTCAGTCATAGATATCCTACAAACCAAAAAAAGCACTGAACCATATGGATTCACAGATGAATTCTACAAAATGTAAAAAGAATTGATACCCACCCTACTGAAAGTACTGCAGAAAATTGAAGAGGAGGGCCTCCACAATGACTCATTTTATGAAATCAGTGTCACCCCAATACTAAAATCTAGCAAACACAGAGTAAAAAAGAAAACTTCAAATCAATATTAAAAAATTCCTCATGAACATAGACATGTAAATCCTCACCAAAATACTAGCAAACCAAATCCAGCAGCGCATCAAAATTGTTAATATATCACAGTCAAGTAGACTTTATTCCTGGGATGCAAGGCTGGTTCAACATACACAAATCAATAAATACCACTCACTACATAAACAGAATAAAAAGCAAAAATCATACAATCATCTCCATAGACACATAAAAAAGCTTTCTATAAGATCAAACATCTCTTTATGATAAAATCTCCCAACAGACCAGGCATCAAAGGAACATACCTCGAACTAATAAGTCCATCTATGACAAACCCAGACCATTCATCATACTGAATGGACAAAAGCTAGAACCATTCCCACTAAGAACTAGAATAAGAAAAGAATGCCCATTCTTACCACTTCTATTCAATATAGTACTGGAAGTCTTCGCTAGAGCTATCGGACAAGAATAAGGGATAAAAGGCAAATATAAAACTATCTCTCTTTGCTGACAATATAATTATATACCTAGAAAATACTAAAGAATCTGCCTAAAGGTTCCTATAATTTATAAGTAACTTTAGTAAAGCTTCAGGATACAGTCAATGTACAAAAATCAGTAGCACTTCTATACACTAACAAGATTTAGGCTGAGAGCACAATCAAGAACCTAATGTAACTTATAATTACAGAATATGAAAGCCCTGCACATACACCCAGTCAAGGAGATAAATGATCTCCACAAGGAGAACTACAAAACACTACTGAAAGGAATCAGAATCGTTACAAATAAACAGAAAACCATTCCATGTCCATAGACTGGAAGAATCAATATCATTAAAGTAGCCATAATGCCCAAGCAATTTATGTATTAAATGCTATTTCTATGAAACTACCAATGCCAAATTTTACAGACTTAGCAGAAACTACTCTAAAATGTATATGGAATCAAAAAAGAATGCAAAGAACCAAAGCAATTATAAGCAAAAAGAACAAAGCCAAAGGTGTCACACTATTTGACTTCAAACTACATTATAAAGCCACAGTATAAAAACAGCATGGTACTGGCATGAAAACAGACACATGGACCAATGGATAAGAATACAAAGCTCAGAAATAAAGTTGTACATCTACAATTATCTGATCTTTGACAGAACTGGCCAAAACAAACAATGGGAACATGACTCCCTATTGATGAATAATAAATGATGCTGATAGCTATATACAGAAGACTTAAGCTGGATGCCCTGCCTCTTACCATACAGAAAATTAACTCAATATGGATTAAAGATTTAAATGTAAGACATAAAATTGTAAAAATCTTGGAGGAGAAACTGGGAAATACTCTTCTCAACATTGGCCTTGGCAAATAATTTTTGGCTAAGTCACCAAAGGCACTGCAATAAAAACAAAAATAGATGAGATCTAATTAAACTAATGGGCCTCTGCACAGCAATAGCAACTATCAACAGAGCAAACAGGCAATCTACAGAATGGGAGCTGATATTTGCAAACCATGCATCCAACAAAGGTCTAATATTCAGCATTTATAAGGAACTTAAACAAAGCAACAATTAAAAAATAAATGATTCAATTAAAAATGAGCAAAGGACATGAACAGATATATCTAAAAAGAAGACATTCAAATGGCTAACAAATATTAAAAAACACTTGTCATCACTAATTATCAGAGAAATGCAAATCAAAGCCACTATGAGATGTCACCTCACACTGTCAGAATACCTGTTAATAAAAAGCCAAAAGCCAATCTATGTTGATGAGGCTGAAGAGAAAAGGGAATGCTTATACACTATTGGTGGGAATGCAAATTAGTTCAGCCCCTGTGGAAAGCAGTCTGGAGATTTCCAAGGAACTTAAAACAGAGTTACCATTCAACCCAGCAATCCCATTACCTTGTATATACCCACAAGAAAATAAATCATTCTACCAAAAGACACATGCACCTGTATGTTCATCACTATACTACTCACAAGAGCAAAGAAATAGAATTAACCCAGGTGCCCATCAATGGTAGGTTGGATAAAGAAAATACAGAACATATGTACCATGGCATACTATGCAGCAATAAAAAAGAATGAAATTGACCAGGCACAGTGGCTCACGCCTCTAGTCCCAGCACTTTGGGAGGCCACGGTGGGTGGATTGCTTGATCTTAGGCACTTGAGACCAGCCTAGGCAACATAGTGAAACCCTGTCCCTATTAAAAAAAATATATACAAAACGAGCCAGTCATAGTAGTGTGCACTTGCTGTCCCAGCTACTTTGGAGTCGGGGCTGAGGTGGGAGGATCACTTGAATCAGAGAGGTGGAGGTTGCCATATGTCAAGGTCATGAATGATCAAGAATAAAATCATGTCCTTTGCAGCAACATAGGTGTAGCTGGGGGCCATAATCCTAAACAAATTAGGCAGAAACAGAAAACCAAGTCGTGCATTTTCTCACTGAGAAGTGGACATAAAAAGCACATATGGACAGAAAATATGGGAAAAATAGGCACTGTGGACTACTAGAGGGTGGAGGCGGGATGGGCTGAAGAAACTACCTATCAGATACTGTGCTTACTATCTGGGTGTTGGGGCCCATATCCAAATCTCAGCATCACACAATTTTCCCATGGAACAATTCTTCATGGACCTTCTGAATCTAAAATAAAAGTTAAAATTTAGAAAAATTTTTAAAAGTCAACCCAGAACTTGCACAGATGAAGGAAATGGCATACAAGGACATTAAAACAGTTACTAACATTTTATTTTAAATGTTTTAAAAATTAAATGGAAACATGGAAGAGAAACCAATAGACTCAAATCAAGATTCTAGAGGTAAAAACTATAATATATGAGATAAAAGTATCTAGGATTAACAACAGATTTGATAATACAGAACACATTATATAATTTATGGTACATTTACATAATTTTATATAAATTTTATACAAATGTATATAATTTGTAGTAAACTTAAAGACACATCAATAGAAACAATTTAAAATGAAACAAAAACAGAAAAGAAAATTTAAAGATGACATCAATGACAAAGAATAGAAGGAGGAAAATAAAATGAAATAGGAGAGAGAAAAAGGAGGAGAGGAGGAGAATAGGAAGATACAAGGAGGAGGACAGAAGGGGAAGAAAAAAAGGAGGAGGAGGAGGACAGAAGGCGGAGGAGAAGGAGGCGGAGAATGAAGAGAACATGCGTGAGATGCGGGGCCACTTCAAGCATCCTGATGTATATGTAAATTGATTTTCAGAAGAAGAGAGGGGATTAGACAAAAGAAGGGGAGAAAAACACTGAAGGTATAGTAGTTAAAATATTTTGTCCTCTTCTGCCCTAAGCTTCTATCGACTCAGCTGTGTCCTGCTTATTCCCACAACGAGGCTGCAAGACTGAATAATGATTTTATGTGTTTATCCCTAATCATTCCCCTGTGTGTGAATCTATCGGTATCTCAGTCAGCCTCTGCTTAATTATAACTGTAACCTGCTAACAGTAGTTCTTTGTTGTTTAAAATATACTTTTTATCCAGCCTAGGCTAAATTAAAATTTAATATAACATCAAGTTGCCACAGAGCTGGCAAGCAAATGACAGCTGTTTAATTAAAACCTAAACCTGATTAGCTAGCTCTACTGAGATGAATACTCTGGAGAAAAAGTATAAAACTATTAAAATTCAAGCTGAATAATGAGTTTGAAATATGAATTAACCCTCCTGTGTGGTTACTGTGAATTGGCAGGTGCTGGTGACTAAAATGAGCAGTGAGGGCCTTGACTACTTGCTTAGAAGCTTGAGATAATTATTAATAGCAAAAACAAACTAACTAACTCAACTAAGTAAAATAAACTAATGATCTAATTTTTTAAAATGGGCCAAGGACATGAATAGACATTTTTTTCAAATAAAGCATACACATGGCCAACAGGTGTATAAAAAGATGATCAATGTCCCTAATCATTGGAGAAATGCAAATCAAAACTACAATGAGGAATCATCTCATACCTGTTAGGATATATGTGCAAATAAACATGAACAGATAGATTAGATAGATAGATAGATATGTGTGCATGTGCATGTGCGTGTGTGTTTGTGGTGGTGGCAAGAGTTGGGTAGGATGTGGAGAAATTGCAACTTTTGCACACAATTGGTGGGAATGCAAAATGGGGCAGCCTCTATGGAAAACAATGTCCAAGTTCCTCAAAACCTTAAAAATAGAACTACCATGTGGTCCAGCAATCCTGCTTCTGTGTGTTTATACAAAAGGTTAAAACTTGGGATCTCAAAAAGATATTAGCATCCCCATGTTTGATGTTCACTGCAGCACTATTAACAATAGTCAAGATGCAGACACAACCTAAGTGTCCGCCAACTGATGAATGAATAAAGAAAATGTGCTACATTCCTACAATAGAATAGGATTTAATTTTTAAGAAGAAAGGAAATTCTGACATTTGCAACAACACAGGTGAACTGGAGAACATTATAGTAAGCAAAATAAGTCAGTAATGGAAGAACAAATACTGCATAATTCCACTCATATGAGATATCTAAAATAGTCACATCCATAGAGTCAAATAGTGAAATGGAGGTTGTCAGGAGCTGGCATATGGCAGCTGCTCCATATACAGGTTTCTTACTTTTACCCATATTTGTTCCTGGCAAATTTCTACTTCTTATTTAAAACCTCACTCCCAGGCTGAGTGTGATGGCTCATGCCTGTAATCCCAGGACTTTCGGAGGCCAAGGCAGGTGGATCACTTGAGCCCAAGAGTTTGAGACCAGCCTGGGCAACATGGTAAAAACCCATCTCTAAAAGCAATGCAAAAAATTATCCAGACATGATGACTTGCACCTGTAGGCCCAGCTACTCAAGAGGCTGAGGTGAAAGAAATCACCTGAGCCCCAGAGTTTGAGGCTGTAGTGAGCTGTGATTGCACTTTAGGATGGGCGAGAGAGTGAGATTCTATCTTAAAAACAAAAACACACCTTCTGCTCTAGGCAGGTGAGCAGCTTCCTTAGTGATGTTCTCATCTGATTTGCAACATAAGTGCAGTATAAGAGACATCAGTCTCTATGCTACACTGAGATCTCCTTGTGTGCAAGGAAGGAATCTAAGTTTATTTTCTGTGTGGAACCCTCCTACAATGCGTGAAACAGAGGGTGCATGGATTAATTAATACACGCTAAACTGTTGGGAAACTCTCATAGGCTGAACGGGGTGGTCTTGCTTAACTGCCAAGTGAGTTTAGGGGATGGAGGAGGATGAAGACACGAGTTTGGAAAGACAAGTTCTGAATGCCTCTCGGGGTCCTTGAACCTGAACCCCCAAAATTCTATCCCACACCCCCAAAGTAGCACTCAAAACAGGTCAGCTAATTTCAAAACTTCCATATAAATGCACATATAACAAAATAAAGGCTTTATGTCCTTATGGGAAAACCTGACAGGAAAGAGAAAATAATAATGCTTCTCTTTTCCCCTTAAAACCTTTGTCATTACTATGTGTCAGAGAAGGCAGACAAAAGGTAGCAAGAAATAGAATTCTGTACAACGTACTTGCCTATTTCTAGCAATTTTCTCCACAGAAATCCTCCAAGAACACACAGTGATGCTACAGCAGAGCTTGTGAATATCTATCCCTCTAATCCTTCAATTACAAAATGTGAATTCAAGCTTATAACAGGATTTTAAGTTTTAGCTTATTGTTACTTTATTTCACACGTTTTTCACCATGTCTTTCTTCAGGCAAATAAGTCAGGTGATATAAGTTCATTAATTCAGCTTAAATTATGAATTAGGTAGTCCACTACATTATTATAATAAAAACAGTTCTGATGTGCAGTCCAACACTTACGAATAGCATTTCAGGATTGTATACATAACTGGTATCTCCAAAGGTATTTCTTCCATATTATAAGACATTCAACTCTCGTTTTGTGATCTATGCCTTCGATCACACAAGTGGACTCTTTTGCATGGCTACATAAAGCAAGACAAGATGTAAAAAGTCCCTGACTATTATATTGCTAGAAAAACCAAAAGTAAATTCTATAGCACTCAACATTATTAAGAGAAAACTTCATTGGGAGGCCGAGGAGGGTGGATCACGAGGTCAAGAGATCGAGACCATCCTGGTCAACATGGTGAAACCCCGTCTCTACTAAAAATACCAAAAATTAGCTGGGCATGGTGGCGCGTGCCTGTAATCCCAGCTACTCAGGAGGCTGAGGCAGGAGAATTGCCTGAACCCAGGAGGCGGAGGTTGCGGTGAGCAGAGATCGTGCCATTACGCTCCAGCCTGGGTAACAAGAGCGAAACTCCATCTCAAAAAAAAAAGAAAAAAGAAAAAAGAAAAAACTTCAATCTTTCTTATCTTTTAACAAGTACCTTACTAATTCAGACAAATAGTTTGTTTTTCCTTTATTTATTTTTTTTTTTACAATTGTAAAACAGTATTTCGTCATCTGAGACTCCTTATTTACACTTTGAAATCATAGTATTCAATGACCCCCACAGACAGGGCATTTTTAACACTTTTATTTGACAAATAACAACTGCATATATTTACGGGGTAAAATGTAATGTTTTGATATATGTATACCTTGTGGAATAATTAAATTAAACTGATTAATATATCCAACACCTCATATCATTTTTGTGATGAGAAAATTTGAAATGTTCACTCTTAGCAATTTTGAAACATACATTCTTATTAACTCTAGTCACCATGCTGTGCAACAGATCTCAAAAATGTATTCCTCTTGTCTTACTGAAATTTGGTACCCTTTTTCAGGGCATCTTAAAGTTTCAATTTTGCTTTCAAAGGATCTATCCCAGGTGCTGATGCTTGTCTATACCTATGAGAGAAAAGAATTGTCAACTTATCTCTTCCCACATAGTACTTCTGTTCCCTCAAATGCTGCCAGTTATACACACATCTCTAATATGTTCCACCCCTGGGATTCAGTGGTCAAAAAAAATTCTAGTTTGAGAGAGCTACTTTACAATATTCTAATAGTACTATATATAGAGATAGAGAGACAATTACTAAACAGTATTTAATTATAGGAATATTAACTCTGCCAACTCCTGGGAGAAGGAAAATAAGAATATTTATGGTTAGATGAGAGCAGATTAGCAAATAATGCTTAGCGATTTAGTTGCTTTTAAAATGTGAGATTTGAGGCTCATAGACATAAACACTAAATTTCAATTAAAAGGGGAGGAGAAGAAAGGCAGTTGTAAATATTTGAGTTAAACTTATACTGCTATCAGAGAGCAAGAAAAAGGAATTACATCCCCTCCCTTGATGTTTCAATTTAAGGAGCTGGAAAGGTAAGTAAAAGGTATCTGAAGAAATGAGATGAAGTCACAATATCAGGGAATTTAAGCTGTGTGATGCTCTGGAACCTCTCAGACACCCTTAGTGAATCTAGTCTCTTTAAAATTTTTTTTATTTGATTTGATTCTAACTTTTATTTTAGGTGTAGGAGTACATGTGAAGGCTTGTTACATAGGTGAACTCCTGTAGAGGGGCTTTGTTGTACAGATGATTTCCTCATCCAGGTATTAAGCCCAGTACCCAATAGTTACCTCTTTTTCTTCTCTGCCTCCTCTTACCCTCCACCCTCAAGTAGAGCCCAGCGTCTGTTGTTCCCTTTATGTTTATGAGTCCTCATTATTTTGCTTCCACTTAGAAGTGAGAACATGTAGTGTTTGCTCTTCTGTTCCTGGATTAGTTTGCTGAGGATAATGGCTTCCATCTCTATCTATTTTCCTGCAAAAGACATGATTTCATTCTTTTTGACGGTTGTATAGTATTCCATGGTGTATATGTACACATTTTCTTTTACTAATCTGTCACTTATGAGCATTTAGGTTGATCATGAATCTACTTTCTATATTCATTTGTCCTGATGAAATTTGGAAATAGATTTCAACAGTGGTGCTGAAAATGCTGATAGTCATATACCTTACAGAGAGAGAAATGACAGGTTAGCTTATTATTTCAGGATGGGGCCACTGTCTACACCTAGATGACTATGGTCAGGTTATACAAGTCCTGTCCTCAAATATGCTCTGACTCCCTTCAGTCTCAGGGGCTTCCCACCACTGACCAGTTCCTGAAGTAGAGCATGGAATTCAGACCTAAGACCAATCAACCTCTGGGATAATCCCAGCCAGAGAGTGTTAAGGCTGAGATTCAGCTTCTGATGGGCTCCATATTTTTTCCAATGTCTCCAAATACCATGGAAACCAATTTTGTCAGCCTCTTAATTGAAGTTGCCACTAGGTACAAGAAAACATTTATTGAGCACTGGCATCAATTCAATCACTGCCTAATTTAAAATGAGGCCGGGCGCGGTGGCTCAAGCCTGTAATCTCAGCACTTTGGGAGGCCGAGGCGGGTGGATCACGAGGTCAAGAGATCGAGACCATCCTGGTCAACATGGTGAAACCCCGTCTCTACTAATACAAAAAAAAAATTAGCTGGGCACGGTGGCGCGTGCCTGTAATCCCAGCTACTCAGGAGGCTGAGGCAGGAGAATTGCCTGAACCCAGGAGGCGGAGATTGCGGTGAGCCGAGATCGCGCCATTGCGCTCCAGCCTGGGTATCAAGAGCGAAACTCCGTCTCAAAAAAAAAAAAAAAAAAAAAAAAAAAAAAAAATGAAATCTTCCTTTAGAAACTCAGTTTCATGTACAGACAAGAACACCTCATTCAGCTTGCTGTGGGTCTAAACCAACATGCCGGCATGCACAAACTGCTGTGATCCATTTCCTAACCTATTTATGCTGCCAATCTTCTCCTACCTCTTATAAAAATTCTCCTTTTTTCCTACAACACATCACACCTTTCAAACCTCCTTCACATCTATGGGTCCCACGACAACCCTGGGAGGTAGACAGGAAAAATGATATTGTCCTTTACTAGATGAGGTCCTTGAGGTTCAGAGAGGTCACTAGGCTTAGTCAGTCACATAGCATGTTAAGAATAATTCTGCAAATCCTTCATCTATTCTTCACCTCGCAATCACCTTCATCGTCATTTAAAAACCCTTCTGCAAAGACATAACTGTCATATACAGATACATATTTAACATATACATATCCAATATTGGATCACCCAGATTCACAAAACAAACTCTTATTGACCTACAAAAAGAGTTAGACAGTCACACAATAAAAGTAGGATACTTCAACACCCCACTGACAGCATTAGACAGATCACTGAGACAGAAAACTAAGAAATTCTGGAATAAATGCAACACTAGACCAATAGGACCTAAGAGACATCTACAGAATACTCCATCTAACATACATGAAATAGACATTCTTCTCATCTTCACACAGAACATATTCTGAGATCAACCACATGCTCAGCTATAAAGCAATTCTCAATAAAATTTTTTAAAGTGTAATTATATCAAGCACCCTCTTGGATTATAGTGCAATAAACATAGAAATTAATACCACAGAGATCTTTGAAAACCACGTAATTGCATGGAGATTAAACAATGTGTTCCTGAATGACTTGGTGAACAATGAAATTAAGTCTAAATCAAAATCTTTTATGAAATTAATGAAAATAGAAAATCTGTCAAAATCTTTGAGATGCAACTAAAGCAGTGTTATGAGGGAAGTTTATAGTGCTACATGCCTGTATCAAGTAGTTAAAAAGATCTCAAATCTTTTATTTTGGTGCAGGACTTGTCTAACCTGACCATAGTCATCTAGTGTAGACTGTGTCCCCATGCTAAAATAATAAGCCACCCTGTCGTTTTTCTCTTTGTGGGGTATACAACTATCAGCATTTTTAGCACCACTGCTGAAATCTATTTCAAATTCCATCAAGACAAATGAACACAGAGATTAGATTCGTGATCAACCTAAATGCTTATAAATTACAGATTAGAAAAAGAAAATGTGGTACATACACAACAAAAAACTAATTCTAACATTGTACCCAGAGGAACTAGAAAAACAAACAAACAACAACAACCACCACAAAGCTAACAGAGGAAAATAAATAACTACAATAAGAGAACAACTGAATTAAATTGATAGGTAAAAATCCATATGAAAGATCAATGAAACCAAAAGCTGATTTATTGAAAGAATAAAAAAGAGTGATAGCCTACCACCTTTATAAAGAAAAAGAGAAAATCCAAATAAACACAATTAGAAATGACAAAGGTGACATTACAACTGACCCCCCGGAATACAAAAGATCCTTGGTGACTACTACAAACACTTTTACGTACAGAAATTAGAAATCTAGAGGAAATGTGTAAGTTTCTAGAAACATATAATCTCCCAAGATTGAAGCATGAAAAAAGTGAAAGCCTGAGCAGGCCAATAACAAGTTCCAAAACTGAATCAGTAGTAAAAACCAACCAACCAAAAAGCCCTGGAAAAGACGGATTCACAGCCAAATTCCACCAGACATACAAAGAACTGACACCAATGTTACTGAAACTATTCCCAAAAAATGTGGAAGAGGGACTCTTCCCTCACTCATTCTATGAAGCCAGCAACAGCCTGATATCAAAATCTGGGAGAGACACAATGAGTGCCTGTAATCCCAGGTACTCCAGAGGCTGAGTCTGAACCCGGGAGGTGGGATTGTAGTGAGCCGAGATTGTGCCATTACACTCCAGCCTGAGTGACAAGAGCAAAACTCTGTCTCCAAAAAAAAAAAAAAAAAAAAAAAAAGGGCAGGCGCGGTGGCTCATGCCTGTAATCCCAGCACTTTGGGAGGCCGAGGCGGGTGGATCACGAGGTCAAGAGATCGAGACCATCCTGGTCAACATGGTGAAACCCCGTCTCTACTAAAAACACAAAAAATTAGCTGGGCATGGTGGCACGTGCCTGTAATCCCAGCTACTCAGGAGGCTGAGGCAGGAGAATTGCCTGAACCTAGGAGGCGGAGGTTGCAGTGAGCCGAGATTGCGCCATTGCACTTCAGCCTGGGTAACAAGAGCGAAACTCCGTCTCAAAAAAAAAGCAAAAAGAAAACTTTAGGCCATTGTTCTTGATTAACACAGACACAAAAATTCTCAACAAAATACTAACAAACAAAATCCAATTGCATATCAAAAAGTTAATTCATCATGATTAAGAAAGCTTATTCCTGGGATGCAAGGTTGGTTTATATACATATCAATAAATGTTAATCACTACATAAACAGAATTAAAGATATAAACCACATGATCATCTCAACAGATGCAGAAAACACTTTTAATAAAATCCAACATCCTTTCATGCTAAAAATCCTCAATAAACTAAGCATCAAAGAAACATGTTTCAAAACAATTAAGTGTCACTAATGAAAAATCCAAAGCCAACATCATACTGGACAACAGAGGGAACCATTCCTATTGAGAACTGGAACAAGACAAGGATGCCCACTCTCACCACTGCTGTTCAGCATAGTACTGGAAATCTTAGTCACAGCAATCAGGCAAGAGAAAGAAAAGGTTTTCACATACGAAAAGAAGTTAAACTATTTCTCTTCACTGTTGATAAGATTCTGCACTTTGAAAATTCTGAAGACTTCACCAAAAGACTCGTAGAACTAATAGATAACAAAATCAATGTACAAAAATCAGTAGCATTTCTTTTTTTTTTTTTTTTTTTGAGACGGAGTTTCGCTCTTGTTACCCAGGCTGGAGTGCAATGGCGCGATCTCGGCTCACCGCAACCTCCGCCTCCTGGGTTCAGGCAATTCTCCTGCCTCAGCCTCCTGAGTAGCTGGGATTACAGGCACGCGCCACCATGCCCAGCTAATTTTTTGTATTTTAGTAGAGACGGGGTTTCACCATGTTGACCAGGATGGTCTTGATCTCTCGACCTCGTGATCCACCCGCCTCGGCCTCCCAAAGTGCTGGGATTACAGGCTTGAGCCACCGCATTTCTATATGTCAATAATGCTTAAAATGAGAGACAAATCAAGAATGTAATCCCCATTACAATACCTAGAAAAAATAATAAGATACATAGGAATATAGCTAACCAAGGAGGTCAAAGATTTATGTCAGAAGAACTACAGAACACTGCTGAAAGAAATCAAGAGATGACACAAATGAATGAAAAAATATTCCATGCTCATGGATTGGAAGAATGAATATTATTAAAATATTATTTTAATAATACTATGAAAAGTAACTTACATATTCAGCACCATTCTTATCAAACTATCAATTTTTTTTCAAAGAATTAGAATAAAGGTTCTAATATTCAAATGGAACCATAAAAGAGCCCAAATAGTCAAAAAATCCTAAGTAAAAAGAACAAAGCCAGAAGTACCACATTATCTGACTTCAAACTACAACATAAGGCTACAGTAACCAAAGCAGCGTGACACTAGTACAAAAACAGACAGACAGACCAATGAACCAGAATAAAGAGCTCAGAAATAAAGCTGGATGCCTACAGCCATCTGATCTTTGACTTGACAAAAATAAGCAATGGGGAAAAGACTCCCTATTCAGTAAATGGTACTCGGATAGCTGGGTAGCCATACATGGAAGAATGAAACTGGACTCTTACCTATCAGCATATACAAAAATTAACTCAAGATGAATTAAAACTTAAACTTAAGATGTTAAAATGTAAAAATCTTAGAAGAAAATCTAGGAAATATCCATCTCAATATTGACCTTGACAAATAATTTATGGCTGAAGTCCTCAAAAGCAATTGCAACAGAAACAAAAATTGTTAAGTGATATCTAATTAAACTAAAAAGCTTCTACAAAGTAAGAGAAACAAGGGAGAAAACAGACAACCTACAGAATGGGAGAAATTTTTCTCAAACTATGCATTCGACCAAGTCTAATATCTAGAATCTATAAAAATAGCAGATATTGGTGAGGGTGTGGATAAAATTCAAACAGCAGTCCAGCCCGCTTGAATCACTGAACCAGGTGTGAGAGTGCATTTATTCATCCATCATTGAGTCCGGGTCTACAGGCCAGACCTCCACAGGTGGTGATAAATGTCTCATGTGGTGACCCCGATGTGATCGAGGTCATAGGTGGTGCCCCTTTTCATCTCCCCCTGAGAAGACCATCCAGCACAAAGTATATGTGAGTAAACAGAGTAGAGACAAAGGGATGTGGGGTAAACAGAGTTAAACCGGGAAAGATTTTATCATCTCTATCTTCTCCCTAACTTAACGAATGGCCGCCTTTGGCCTGTCCCAATAAAACCTTTTGGCCTCCCAAAAGGTTTGAGACTGTAATCTATAACTTTCCTTAATATTTCCTTAACATTTTGCCAGCCACCCCAAGTGAATTTCAACATCTCCCCCTTCTTTTGTTATTACAATTAGGCTCTGTTGTTTGCCAGCCACCCCACGTGAATCTCAACACATGGAGGCTTGGACACATTGGTGGATGGATGCATGAGTGGATGCATAGGTGGATGGATGCATGAGTGGATAGATGGATGGATAGGTGGGTGGATGAATGGATAATTGAATGTACGAGTTGATGGATAATTAAATCTACAAATGGGTCACTCAGTAGATGAAGTAATTGTTTTCCGTTTTTTTTTTTTTTTTTTTTTTTTGGTGTCTACAATAACTTGATGTTAACACCAAGTTCTTCTAACAACAAAATGCCTTAGACATGAAAATTCTTGCTCTTCTAATCATCACTTTCTGTAAGGTCAACTAAAGTATTCTTCTCTTTTTCATCTTCCTTAGATATGAAATTTAGATGGATTGATATGCTGCTGAAAACATTAAAACATCAAACCAAAACCACAAAACAATACAAAATCCTTCTGACAATTCTCCAAGCACTTTATAAATCAATGACCACATCTGGACTGTGGAAATACATGGAGTTTTCCCTGACTATTAGGTATAATATTTGTATTTTCACTTCCCCATGCCACAAAGATCTGACTTCGAAAAATTAGTATAGCAGTGAATGTGGTTGACAAGAAGATCTTAGAGACTTCTGCAGAAAATAATATCTTAACATTCCAACCCCTTTTCTCAGACAAGCTAGATTCCAACTGGTTGATGAAATCCTCTTGTAAGAACTCAAGTCGTGTTTATTTTCTGAATGTTAGTTCTTCCTCATGTCAGATTGTCTAGTTCTGTCAATATCACAGACTTTGTAGAAAACATCAGTTTTTTTCAACTCTGGATTATCCTATTAGGTTTCTTGAGAGGAGGACAGAATACAACTGACCACTGAGTTTTCTGCAGCCAAGCAGAGCAAAAAGAAAGAAACACATGTCCCCAGTTCACCTAGCAGGTCCATGATTCCTTGACAGCCTCCAATGCCATATCCAGTGAGATAAGAAAAGCATGGGTAAAAAGGCTGATAACATTTTTCCTCCAAAAAATAGAGAGGGGAGGTGATTGGACCCTAACATCAGATAGAATCAATCATTTGCCACCTATCCTATCGTAAAAGGAAAATATCTTGGGACCTCTAATCATTAAACTAAAAGGAAAAAGTCAAGCTGAGGGCAAACCTGACTCCTATTCTATTCAGTCATTCCTCTGCTCACTGAGATGAATACATACACGATCTCCCCCTCTGGAAAGGCTGATCAAAAGAATGCAACTACTTGTCTCTTACCTACCTGTGACCCAGAATCCCCCTCCCTGCTTGGAGAAGTCCCGCCTTTCCAGACGAAACCAGTGTTCATTTTACGTATATTGATTGATGTCTCACATCGCCCTGAAATATATAAAACCAAACTGTGCTGTGACCAACTTGGGACATGTCGTCAGGACCCCCTGAGGCTGTGTCATGGACATGCATCCTCAACATTGACAAAATCAACTTTCTAAATTAACTGAGACCTGTCTCAAATTGTCGCGGTTCACAGCATCCATAAATTGACCTTGGTCATTCATTGTCAGGAACCACAGTCCGCAGTTTATATCTGACTGCAGGCCACTTTGACAGAGACCTTTTATCAATGGTCCTAGCCCACTCCTTCTGACATCACCACGCCGTTCAGATCATTGTTCAGACATCATCCAACAGATCAGCTGTCCTGAGCCACCCACGTGAAGGAGCATCCACCCTGCCGTGCTTTCTTCCTCAATCTTGCTGATTTCCCTTACAGTATAACCCAGTATCTCAGCCTTGAAATGCATCTTAGAAATTTTTTCCCACTTTCTTTCTGAATCCCAGACTACAGTCTTGAAATGTACTTTAGAACCCTTTATTTCCCTCCCTTTCCCACCAGGCATTCCCTTACACTGTGCTCACTTATTTACTTATATGTTTGCTTGGAAATTCTAGGGGCTAATTTTGAAACAAACCAGGCCTAGAAACCCAGCTGCAGGATACCCCTACACAGGATTGCCCATCACACACACATTAATGATTAGTCTACCACCACCAGGCCTACGTCAAGGTGATACCAACCGGACCTCTGGAAGAGCCATTACTCAAGATAGCCATTGGAACAAGACACACAGACTCAGCATTCTGCAGCACTCCTGCGTGTCTCCCACCCCAAGTCTCTCTTCTTAAACCCCCTCACTCAGCTGAAAGAGTTGAGATGTTTCTTTGAGACTTGAGTCTGGCCATTCTCCACTGCTGGCATTTGAATAATAAAGCTGCTTTTCCTTCACCACACATTGCCTCTGGTATATTCTTTGCAAGTTGAGAGCAGCCTGGCCTGAGCTGAGTTACAATGACACTTCTCAATGAAGGGACTGTTCTTGTGCATACTTTGAACTATTTGCCTATGCGTGCTTTCCACACCTGCCAGCAAGGGCCAGGAGGGTCTAGTCTGGTGCCTGCTCAATAAATACCTCTTGAATAAATGAGTAAATTCCAGCAAGGAAGGCATTCTTTTCTGATCTTCATATTCTTCAACTGAGAACTTGTGATTGATTAGTATCTTATGGAGAAAAAAAATAAAAGAACATAAAACAACACATAATCTCTCTCACACACAGGTACTGAGGAACCCATGTTCTGGGAAGGCTTTATTCTTCCTAGGGGTGGATAAAGGTCTGTGTATGTCTATATAATCTCTCACACACATGCATTTATACATGGACACACACACACACACATTTCCTCTGATTTCAGAAAGTGAATGCTGACAAAAATAAAATGTGAACATTGGAAAATGACTCTTCAAAATTTACAAAACTAAGTAAGTATACTAGGAAAGTAAAAGAGTAAGTTTGAATGATCGTTTTTGGAAATTCACAGCATTTACATTTCTGAAAATGTTAAAGTTTAAAGGTTAGCTAAAACGTGCGTAGGCATAAACACTCATGTTTATTTGTGTGACTGTAATACGTTATACTTTAAAGCATTTACCGTGTGCTAAGCTCTGTTTTAGGAACTGTATTCCATAACTCATTTCAGTGGAAGCTTGGTGTGAGAAAGGACCTTCGCCCATTGCTTTTTGATCGGCTTTCCACTGGGGTGGCATAGAGAGGTGATGTGCCCGCTGCGACCATCTTGTCCCCATGAGGTAGTATCTGAACAAATGACAAAAATATCCCAGAGACGCTGGCTCTGATGTCTATCAGCAGGCAACCTTTGCCTGTAAGAATAATAAACTATCTGAGTAACTGTGTCTGAATATTCTTTTATTGCAGGGAAGATGTTTCAAATGTGTATATGCTATTCATAAGCCAAGACAAAACACACTATGGACGCCGTATTTCTGGAGCTCGATGAAGCCCAGAAACTTGAAGCAATTTAACATTAGCCTTTTGTGACATAGGGGCAATGGTGGAGAAAATGAGAGGTAAGTCAGTTGCCAACTAAGAAGTGGTAAGAGGAACATTTTGGAAATGTTCACAGAAGTGGTGGTGAAAGGAACATTTTTAAATAACACTACTGTATTTATGAGACCCCTAATGATAAATACATACACTAAATTTGTCAGCTTGTATAAAAATTCCGATTGTACAGTCTTTGTACTTCAAATTGTAATAGATTTTCAAGTACTTGAAATAAGCTTCAGCCAAAGAGTCTGATGTTCTTTTGATAGCAGAAATGAGACAGCAGATTGCTATCAGTTTTGTATGTGACTCCAGGTGTCTGTAATTTTCAGAACTGCCTCGTATCTTAATACTTGTCTGGGTCTCTTTGGTCCCTTCCTAGTACCTGTCCCATGTTATTTCATATTTGAAAGAAAATATTAAGCATCAGAAAAAATCTACCCTATATTATGCTTTCTAAATTATAATTCTACTCAAGTGCAGTGGATTCCTGTGCTTGAACTGGCACCTGTGAAGTAATCTCTGCCCTTTATCTTGCCTGATACGATTTCTCTAGTGTACCCTCCCAAAAGGGATGTAGTAATCACTTGTTTTTCTCCCCGTCTTTCTCTAAAATGAGAAGGACACAGTTTCAGCAGCAGATGCGCACTTTTCCGCTAACATTTTTCAGCACGAATCTCAAGAATCACATCACTACTGCCGACTACAGTGATCTCAACCATCATCTTAGGTCCTCTCACCTCCAGCCAAAATGCTGCCTCCTTAGTTTTCAGTGACAAAGTCAAAAGTCTGGGGTAGCTGAAGATCATTTAAATGTATAACTTGTAAAGAAATAACTTGTATTTGAAGTTGCGTTGCCAGAGGAGGAAGTCTTTTGTTTTCAGCTAGAACAGATGTACTTGAGAGAAAAAGAAAACATCCTTTGACACATTCATCTCTCCCCCTGCCTTTAAAAAAAGGCTCCAAACCTCTCAGGCACAGTGGGATGGCACTGTAGGGCTATTTCTGAGTAAGAGAATTCCTGTGATTTGGGATTTGATAGGAGTCCGTTAAGGAAAAAAAAAAAACCACCATCGTGCCAGGGAGGCTGCACTGCCCTTCGAGTCTGCAGGAAACGTGCCGCTTGGCATATTGCTTCCCAAACCCCTCACTGTGCATCCATAATTTTCTCTACCTAAGAAGTCTTCAGATGTTACTACTTAATAATTTTCTTTAAATCAAGACTGCTCTTACCACCTTCCTAAATAATAACAGTGGTAGTCACAAAATGCTGATGTACTAGTTATGGACTTCATAGAGCTGGAATAACTAATTAGTTATGCCAGTGATGGACACACACATGCACACACACACAAACACACAATGCACACACATGCAGACACACACACATGCAGATGCATACACACTTGCACACATACATACATGCACATGCACACAAATGCATACACACGTACACTCATGTGCACACACGCACACACACTTACACGCATGCACACACACATACATCGACACACACATGCACAGGGTGAGGCAGGGTGAGGACCGTGGCTCAGGGTCTAAGGCAAGACTCATTCCACTCATGCTCAGGGTTACACACATGGGAAGTGGAAACCATTCATAATTTTGTACCCTAATGGCTTGCTTGCCTACCCCTAGACTTTGCCTTGCACTCACATAGACTTCCAACTACATATCAGAATCCACTTTCCTATGTGTCACCTGAAATCGTCCACCTAAGCCACCAGGCATGGAAACTTATTACGCTTTGATAAACTCTAATCATATCAAAATGCAAAGACCCTGTTCACGGTGCACAGTTTCCTCTCCCCCTAGGCTCTGCTGGCTAATTCTCCAGTGGATCCTATGAACTGAGAAGGCTGATGGGATTTAAAGACCCCTAAAAGGAGGAACCACCTGATCTGCAATTAAGAAAATTACAGGGGTCAGCTGAGGTTACATATGGGGTTCCTTTGGCCTCATAGGGCTTTCATCTCCATGGAGTGTTCTCTGAGAAGGCTGCAGGCTACAGGGCAGGAAAGGGAAGTCAGAGACCATGCCTGAGCAGGCTGCAACCTTCTAGTATGACTCATGGAACACACAAGGTCAGCTCCTGGTGCAGGTTCCAGGAATGGCAAATGCTACCTGCAGAGCCCTCTTGGTGGCCCAGATCCCTAAACTCGATAGATAGATAGATAGAGATAGACAGATAGATAGATATAGATAGATGATAGATAAATAGATAGATATAGACATAGAGTCAGATAATAGATAGATGATAGATATAGACATATATAGATAGATATAGATAGATGATAGATAGATAGATATAGACATATAGATATAGATATAGATAGATGATAGATAGATAGATATAGACATATATATAGATATAGATAGATGATAGATAGATAGATATAGACATATATATAGATATAGATAGATGATAGATAGATAGATATAGACATATAGAGAGACAGATAATAGATAGATAGAGACAGACAGATGATGATGACTGATAAATATAGATGGTAGAAAGACAGATAAATAGATAAATGGTAGATATAGATAGATAGGAAGATGAATAGATATAGACAGTCAGATAGATAGATAATAGATAGACTGATAGATGACAGATAGATTGATGGATATAGACAGATGTTAGAATCATTAGATAAATAGATACAGAGCTAGCTAGCTAGCTAGATAGATAGACTGAGAGAGGAAAATGTGGGAGACATAGAGGGTGGGAGTATAAAAGTGAGTGAGAGAAGGAGTCAGAGGAAAAGTGAAAGAAAAAAAAAGAACAACCACTAAAGAAACAAAACAAAAAAGACTCATCTATCCAACCTCTCCATTTTATATGATCAGGACTTGAGACCCAAAGAAAAGGCATGATTTGCCCAGGATCATAAGGCAGGTAAAGTAGGAAGATGACAGGCAGCCTCCTCCACCTGCTTCCTGGGGCTCAAATAGTCTTGGAGAAGGTGTGTGACCATGAAGATTAGCTAAAAGAGGAAAAGTTTCTCACCTGCTGCCCCTCTCCGTGTGCATGGAAAGCATCACCTCCCTCATGCACTGGACACTCTCAGACCTTTGGAAATTCCTCTGCTAAGCAATACACTCCTTCTCAGGAGATAACCTCTCATCTCCATAATTCCACTACAGCCCTCTGGCAAGTGAAGATTTTGCCTCTCAGTGTCCTCTCAGAACATCAAAAATCCGGAACGTCTTTTCCCACTCGAGCTAAAACCAGGCTGACCAGCTGGCAGGTGGAACTCAGAGCAGCAATGTGCACTGCATTTCTAGAGCAGGAAGCTGGAGAATTAAATCTCAGAGCCAGAAAACAGATGTCCCTGGATGTAGCTTAGATGTAGCCCTGCCAGGAGCTCCTGGAGAAGAGCTTAGGGGAGAGATGCCTGGATTTCCAGAGACGCAGAACTTCAAGGAGCTCCACTACACCTGCGCGCTGACGATAACCCTTGGTACTGTTCCCCCAACTACAATCATTCACATATGAAGCTCACCCATTTTTCCCCATAACCTTGTGTCACCTTCATTATATCGTATTCATTTGTTTTATTAAAGCAGATCACACTTTAATTAAAATTTGTATTAATTAAATGTTTTAATTAAATATATTTAACATGTAAACCCACATACACACTCTTGTTGTTATGAACTTCTAATTGCAGGTAGATACTTCCTTCTGCCAAAGCCCTGGGCCTAAGGGCTACTATTTCTCTGTTACAAGGAGGTGATTGCAAACGTTAGAGGGTTAGTCAAGGTATTGGAACACTCAAGTGAGATCCTCTAGCTGACTTATCCAAAAGAGTAAAAGAGGTCTGCAAAGGGAATGTCTTTCTCCCTGCACCGCTCAGTGCTAATTAGGGCTGTGCTCTCATCCTACCGGAAATCATCATAGCACCAGAGATGCACATCCTCCACTTTGGGAAACATGGACTCTAAGGTCAAGTTCATACTCCTCAGCCAAATGTTTATGAATTTTCATGATCAGACTCTATCTCCTCTGACCCATCCATGCCAAATGCCCCCGACTCAGCCCTTTCAGGGATGAGTGTTTTGCTGCTTTTTTCTCCATTGTCTTCCAACAGCCTTGCTGAGTTACTGGCACACAGTAGATGCACAGAAAACACATGCTAAATATTATCGTATGAATTATTACTTGGGCTAACTCAGGAAGTAATCCATTTGCAATCTAGTGCCAATATATTCTTGTGCATATTCTCAAAATGCTTTGTTTCCACCAAATAGAAAATGATCAAAAGTGACTGATTGGGTTGAACAGACACTTTACTGCCATCTGCTGTAACAGCATCTTACTGAGTACCTAAATCTATGGTCTCTGCTACGGAATAGGGAGTATCGTGCGTTGCCCCACATATTCAACTGTTCTCAGCAGCCCTGAGTGTGTTCAGACACCTACTGACTGGGCACCCACCTGACGGGAGTAGGGGCTGGTGCTCAGCTGAACGTTTGTACTCTGTGGCCTTCAACTGCCCTTTTACTAGAAATAGTTTACCCAAGGGGAATTCTCTGCTCCAACCTGTGTGAAAAATTCACGTAGCCTCCAGTGGCCTCTCATTCTGTGCTGTACCCACTGTGACCCCTGCAATATCCAGGGAGCTTCATCTACTGATAAATTTCAGATTCTAAATCTACAAAAATAGCACAAAACCTAGAGCAAATAAATCAATGAAACTAACACACTAGAAAATAATTTCTATCGTAACGGTATGCCAAGTCTGAAAGCAGGCACACAGAAATCTTGCAGAGAAATGAGTCTGCAACTTTGTCGGTAAAAGGAGTTCAGGGAAGGGAGGGAGCTCTTCTACAGAGGCCTCTGTGGCCCCGGGGAGGGCTTTGGGAGGGAGGCATGGTGGTTTCGGATGGGTGACTTTTGGCATTTCCCTTCTGATTCTGTTCCATTACACTCCAAATCTCTGTGGCTCAGGGACATTATTTTGTCTGGATCAGAGGTCAACAAACATGATGTTACTTTAAATTTACATTAAACTTACTTAATATAAAGGGCCACATAGTAAATATTTTATGCTTTAAAAAAAAATTAGTTCAACCATTGTGGAAGACAGTGTGGCAATTCCTCAAGGATCTAGAAATAGAAATTTCATTTGACCCAGGAATCCCACTACTGGGTATATACCCAAAGGACTATAAATCATTCTACTATAAAGACACGTGCACGTGTATGTTTAGTGAGGCACTGTTTACAATAGCAAAGACTTGGAATCAACCCAAATGTCCATCAGTGATAGACTGGACAAAGAAAATGTGGCACATATACACCATGGAATACTATACAGCCATAAAAAACAAAGAGTTTGTGTCCTTTGTAGGGATATGGATGAAACGGGAAACCATCATTCTCAGCAAACTGACACAAGAGCAGAAACACCACATGTTCTCATTCATAGGCTGGTGTTGAACAATGAGAACACTTGGACACAGAGAGGGGAGCATCACATACTGGGGTCCATTGCAGGACGCTAGGGGAAGGAAGTGGGAGTGAGGGTGGGGAGGGATAGAGAGGGGAGAAATGTCAGGTATAGGAGATGGGAGGATGGAGGCACCTTGCCATGAATGTACCTATACAACAACCTTGCATGATCTGCACATGTACCCCAGAATCTAAAGTACAATAAAAAAATATTTTATGCTTTTAGGGTCATGTAATCTCAGCCACGCCTACTCAACTCTGCCTTTGTGTTGCAAAAGGAGCCACAGAGGATACTGTACAAACGGACCTGCCAGGATCTGGCCCAGGAGCAGTAGCTTGCTGATTGTTGCCTGACCTAGATTGCAGCTCTGAATTTTACCGCCACTATGACATGACAGTGAGCCAGCAAGTAAAAAGATGGAGCTACTCTCGCCTGCTTCCAACCTTCACCACACTGGACATGGAGAGGCCTCTCACTCTGTATTGAGGAAACATCCAGTTCCCCACTGGCACCCCAGCTGCAGATGCTGAGAAGCCTGAAGTCCCCTGGGGAGAGACACAAGCTGGGTGCCTGTCTCATCTGAGTGTCCCTGGGAAGTAAATTCCCCTCAGCATTCTCACTGGGAGGTTATACATTTGGCTACAAATGCCGTTATCGAATACTGCAATCATTGCTTTTTCTTTTCTGGCTGGGAAGTAAATCATACGAACTATTGGATCAAACAGTGTTTTTAAAAGAGCTTGGGTATTCGTATCCACTATCAAGTGACAAGACCTATGGGGTAGCTCTGGAGAGAAGATGTGAGTTACTTCATCACACAGGAAGACACAGAAGGGAGGTCGGGTGCAGTGGCTCATGCCGGTAATTGCAACACTTTGGGAGGCCAAGGCAGCAGGATCCCTTGAGTCCAGGAGTTCGAGGCCAGTTTGGGCAACATAGGAAGACCCTGTCTCTACAAAAAATTTAAAAATTAGCTGGGCGTGGTGGTGTACATCTGTAGTCCCAGCTACTTGGGAGGCTGAGGTGGGTGAATCACCTGAGGCCACATGTTCAAAGCCAGAGGTCAGGAGTTCAAGACCAGCCTGACCAACATGGTGAAACCCGTCTCTACTAAAAATACACAAAAGTAGCTGGGCATAGTGGCACACACCTGTAATCCCAGCTACTTGGGAGGTTGAGGCAGGAGAATTGCTTAACCCCAGGAGGCAGAGGTTGCTGTGAGCCGAGATCGCGCCACTGCACTCCAGCCTGGGCAACAAGAGTGAAACTCCATCTCAAAAAAAATAATAATAATAAAATAAATCTTTTTTAGGAGACAATTGAGTAACATGGGGAAAGTGCACAAGGTGCTGTAAATTGAAAGAAAAAAAAAAACCATCATGTTTAAAGGTAGCAGATATACCAGAATTTCATCTTGTTAATAAAGGAACGGATAGAGAGAAAATCCGGAGGTAAATGTGTAACAACTCATGAGAGTTCTAAGGCTTTTGCTACACGTGGCCAACATTCTCTGTAGAAGGTCACATTTCTACTGTCTCTTTGGTAGTGTAGGACTTGCTCATTCCATTTTAACCTCACAGATACAAACTGTTATTACTTTATAATAGAGTTAACAGCGATTATCTCTAGGTAATAGGACATTAAGTAAAAAGTATTATCTTCTATGTACTTATCTGCATTTAACCAATTTTAGCAATGGATTTGCATCTATTTCCCAATTAAAATATTTGTTTTAAAGAATGAAATTATTTTACTTTAATAAATGATTCCCTCATCACTTATGTAATGATAGAGATGGAAAAATGGTCCCATCATAGAGAAAAAACTGGAGTTTTATGGAAAGGACATGGGATTTGAAATTCATAGAGATGGATTTGCTTCCTTTCTTTATCATCGGTCTATAATTAATTTTTTTTTTAGTCACAGAGTAACAATATGAGGATAATAGCACCAATAATATTTTCAGAGTGTGTTCGTTCTGGTTCTGGGAAGCCCTCTATCAGACTCGCCTGGGGTATTTTAACACCACGGAAGATTTCAAGGACATACACAGACTTCCTAAATCGCTTTCTAGGAGTTGATAGTCCAGGAATCCGCGTGCAAAATTAGCTCACCTGGTCATTCTACAGTTCACTCAATTCTGAAAGCCAACATGCTGCATTAACGAATATTTTTAAATGGAGTGTTTCTTCTTCTAAATTCTTGCAATACCTTAAATCGCCTTAAAGAATGGTCGTCTTTTACTCATTAAAAATAGAGCTCGCTAAAGACCTGAGTGTTTTGTTTAAATCAATCAGGTTAAATGAGAATTGACTGTGGCAAAATTGAAGTCCATTTGGGGATATGTAAATAAGTGCTCCCAAAATGCACTTGAAATTAACGTCTAAGATCTGTTCTAAGAATTCCCCTAAGCTCTTCTATAACTCTATTCATGTGATTGGTTTTCTTTCCCTATTCTGTCTGTTCTTATTCTACAGTTGATGGAACTCTGCTCATCTGAAAGGATTTGCCAAATGGCTAGAGTTTCGGGGTCTGAAAGGAAGACGCTTGCTGCTTGGGTGTTCTAAGATTCTGAACTTCCTCAGCTGTAGTGTCACAGATGCAGGGAGGCAGGCACACAGAGAAGCATTTCTCTTCATTAATAAAGGAGGTTAACCTTAACATTTCTTGGCAGCTGTTTCAGCAGAGTTTGTTATCATGACAAGCATTTTTGTTAAAGACTCACAATGATAAATAATATGTCACAACAGCTGCCAAAATGTGTTTTATGCAGTGAGTTTCCATATGTAGCTTAGGAGGGTTTTTTTAAGAATCGTCCCTGGGACTAACCATGTCCTGTTGGCTGAAGGCAGCTATAGAGGGTGGTATGGTTTGGCTGTGTCTCCACCCAAATCTCATTTTGAATTGTAGCTTCCATAATTCCCACGTGTTGTGGGAGGGACCCAGTGAGATAACTGTGGATTATGGGGGTGGTTCCCCCATACTCTTCTTGTGGTTGTAAGTTTCACAAGATCTGAAGGTTTTATAAGAGAAACCCCTTTTGCTTGATTCTCATTCTCTCTTGCTGCTGCCATGTAAGAAGTGCCTTTTGCCTTCCACCATGATTGTGAGGCCTCCCCAGACACACAGAACTGAGTCCATTAAACCTCTTTTTCTTTACAAAATACCCAGTTTCAGGTATGTCATTATCAGCAGAGTGAAAATGGACAAACACAGAGGGAATCCTCAATATAAACGTAACAGACCAATGGTGCTTTATTTCTAATTCACAGTTTAGTCTGAAGTCTATAAAGGCTTTACTCTCATGTCAACTAAGGTTACAGCAAGATGTGAGCTAGTGCCTTGAGAAGGGCTCTTAGCATTTGCCCTGTTGACACTTCCCCTGCCTCCTCCTCCAACAAGCAGCTTCATCTCTCGCCTGAATGGTTACCCCAGCCTCTCTTGCAATCTCCATTCCATTCCCCACACATCTACCAGGCATCCAATTCTTTTTCCTTTTTTTGTTAGCTTTTATTTTCTTAGAGACAGGGTTTTGCTGTATCGCTCAGGCTGTAGTTGGAGTACAGTAGCACAATCATAGCTTACTGCAGCCTCCAAACTCCTGGGCTCCAGTGATCCTCCTGCCTCAGCCTCCCAAGTACTACAGGAGCACGCCACAGTGCCCAACTAATTTTTCAAATTTTTGGTAGAGACAGAGTCTTGGTTTGTTGCCCAGGCTAGTCTTGAACCCCTAGCTTCAAACAAGCCTTCCTCCTCATACTTCCAAAGCACTGAGATTACAGGTATGAGCCATGGCATCCAGCCCCAATCAGTTTTCTTAAATATATATCAGAACATGCTTCTCCCCTACTTATAAGTAGTAAAATAGGCCAGACACAGAAAGAAAAATACTGCATAATATTACTTACATGTGGAATCTTAAAAAAAGTTGAATATTTAAAAACAGAATATAAAAGCGGTCACCAGGAGTGGGGAAGAGAGGAGAGATGTAATTCAAAGGGTAGAAAGATGCAGTTATGTAGGATTAATAAATCTAGACATATAATGTATAGTGTAAGGACTATGGTTAGTAATAGAGTATTATACTGTGTGCTAAAAATTTTCTGAGAAGGCTGGGCATGGTGGCTCATGCCATCTCTAATCCCAGCACTTTGGGAGGCTGAGGCGGGGAGGATCACCTGACGTCAGGAGTTTGAGACCAGCCTGGCCAACATGGTGAAACCCTGTCTCTACTAAAATACAAAAATTAGGCAGGCATGGTGGTGCATGCCTCTCTCTAATCCCAGCTACTCGGGAGGTTGAGGCAGGAGAATTGCTTGAACCCAGAAGGTGGAGGTTATAGTGAGTTGAGATCATGCCACTGCACTCCAGCCTGGGCAACAGAGCCAGACTCCTTCTCAAAAAAAAAAAAAAAAAAAAAAAAACTGATGAGAACAGATTTTAGGTGCTCTTACCATTAAAAAAAAAAAAGGTAATGGAGTGAAATGATGGGCATGCTAATTTTCTTGGCTGTAGTAACCTTTTTAGTGTGTAAGTACAAATGTATCAACACATAATCTATTGTGTACCTTAAATATATGCAATATACAAAAACCTTCAGTAATTTTACCCTACGAGAATATTGTTGACTGCTTGAGATCTGCCCGTCTCTGCAATCTAATTTCCTATGACTTTGTCCTGTGCTCACTCCATTTTTCTGTGGTTTCTGGCATGTGCCAAGTCCTTTGTCTGTCTCTAGGTTCTCACACACCTGCTCCCACTCTCATGGGTACTTTCTGCCTCACAGAAGATTATCTTCTCAGCAGTTCAGTTTTAGCTTAAAAGCGAGGTTGACACAGAGAAGAAATGGAATGCCATAGATTACAACTCATTAGTAATGAGATCAACATTAGTTGGCCCTAAAAAGAACCTTCCTTAACTCAGAATGGAGAGGTGGTGATCACCAGGCATGGTCATTAGGAGCCAGGCATTTCCAGTTCACATCAGGCCACGTGGCTGATGCGACCTCATGATCACTTTAGGGTTGGGTAGAATCACGTGACTAAAACTGGCTGAGGAATGGATGAAGAAATAACGGGATTCGTTTCCAGGCCAGAATATTCACATGCCAGTATGACTAGGGAGAGCTCTCTCACATTCTAGTATAACAACAGTCGATACTCTGGCTAAAGTTTCCAGAATGGTCCTGAAGCTTCTAGAAGGACGACAATGCTAAGCAGAGCCCCAGCCACCTGTGACAGACATCAGCACAAGCAAGGAATAAAGTTGTTGTTTATCTGACTGAGACACTGGGAGTGTTTATTAACACAGCATCATTTAGCTTACCTTGGCAATATAAGAATGGCATAAAATAAGACAACAGTAGCATGGAAAAACAAAGCAGAAAACAACCAACTAGAAGAGTGCATCCCTAGATAATAACTGTTAGCATGTTTCTTTATTACTTAATTTTATTCTAATATTAAATGAATGTTAACTGATGGATAACATAAAATACACTTCTTACTGTGGGTCAAACTTATTTGATAAATTGTATTGTAAAGGTCTTTCCAGAACACTGATGGCATTATTTAAATGCAAATTTACTTTATACATTATGCAATATTTCTATGGCAAACTTACAATGTGTCAGAGAACTTTCAAATATTGTAATATCTCATTGTAATATTTATGTAACCCTAGAAAAAGTGTAAAGATTGGTATGTTTGCCTCCACTTACACATCAGAATATTAGAGCCAGTGTATGTGAATTCCCTAATACCACACAGCTGGGTTATTAAGTCCTGAATTTCCTGAATTCTACCCCCTGGATTATTTCCACTGCACCTGAGGACAAGGTTTCTCTGAGAGTCCATTGCTCTTGGCTTTGGGCTAATAGGCTGGAGTTCCGTATAACTGTAATTTTCTCTTCTGATTTATGTGCCCACAGGCTATTGCTTTCATTGATTTTTGCCTTTTTATTATTCTTTTACCTTATATAGATTTGTGACATTCTGGCTCCAAGATGAAAATTGTATCCTTCAATGCCATGAGTATGGCTAATACATGCAAATATTATCATATAAAAATTAAAATATGGTAACATGGCTTGGGTAAGTTGCCCTATTGAACTCTTGATTTCTGTAAAGTAAGATGTGTCTTGGATATAGCCCAATGGACCCTAGACTAGAGAGACATCAAACTCCACCCCACCCATTTCTTACTTCAGTGCAGGGCTGCAGGGATTCTACAGTTCATTAACATGAATAAACTCACTCTGAGATAGGGGTGGATGTAAAAGATCACCAAATATAGGCCTTTGACTATATTTTCCCTTAATTAAATGTTCCTGACTTAGGGCAAATGGGAGTCTGGCAGGGTGGTGGGTTTGCAATAGTCAGGATTAGGGAGCTGAGGTGTTTGCAAGTGGTAGAGACTCAACTGAAGAAACCCAAAGCAAAAAAGAACACTTAGCGTCTTGGATAATTAAAAACATCTAAAACAGTGCCAGTTTCAGGAACAGTTGGATCCTGGAGCTCAAGTGTCATCAAGGACATGTCGTGCTTCCTTTCTCAAAACTCGTCTCCTTGACTTGGCCTCCTTTCAATCTAGATTGTCATAAATTAGGATATAATTTTCTTAAGATCTGTCTCCTTCTTTTCCTCCAGCATGTTTATTCTTCAACCTCCTCTGCTCAGAGGCAGACAATGGCCACAGTGGCAACTGGACCAGAGGCCTTCATCCAGTTGTCAGCAGCAGCGGCAGGCAGGGTGATCCATTTCCTAATCTGCCTTTCTTTGCCTTCAGCACAAGGAAACAGCCAGTGATGGAATAACTGTGCTTGAGCAGCTCATGCTGGCAATGCACCTGCTAAGTATTAAAGTAGAAGCTGTTGTTTCCCCTACAGACATTTCTGTTTGGGTTTCTATACATCTACATGCTACATACAGATATCATGTCTAATTGAACACAAAGAGCTGACTCAAAGCATATCAAAAAATTTTGATGCACCATTTCCCATCCTTACCTACCTTCCTGCTGGAACTTCCCAGAGAGGTACTGACCAGGGAAGATCTTGCTCGTCCTGCTCAAATATGCTGTTACATTTTCAGAATCCACAGGCTTTTTCAGGATTGTTTCTTTTCTCTCTCACTCATCCGTTCTTTCATCATTGAATCAAAAGTAAAAGCCGGAAAAGGGATTCTAACACATGACTTCAACCAGCAGCCTCACTAGACGGGTGGTCATTGCCTGGCCAAGACTTTTCAGCAGTGATGTTCATTCCAGGATAAACATCAGGATGAAGCATCTACCCCAGAGTTCTGAAGAGCTGTTGACACAAGAAGGCACCTGGGCTCCTCAGGCCAGCAACACGAGCAGTGGAAACACAGCCGAGCCTGGTGCCACAGAGGCAGGTCCGAAATACGGTTCTGATATTCGTCATCTTAGAAAGTCATGTAAGTTTGGATTTTTATTTGTTTTAAGGGACATAGCCTCCTATTATAATGTCTCATATTATCTTCTTTTTATTTCTTGAGGTTTGAATTCTTGAAAGGTAATGTCTGTACATGCTGAAAAAAATAAGAGCACTAACAACCATCCAATAAAAAATAGGCTCACATTGGCGGTGTCTTAGTTCTTAAGCTAGGTTGTAAGAAAACGGGTATTTATTTTGCTCTCATTTCTTTATGTATGTATATCATCGTATATGTTTATATGGGGTGTAACATATGTATGCATGCATGTGTGTATGAAAGTCTCATTATTACTCTTGAATCCAGTATTATATTATTTATATGATAAATTTATAAGTTTACCTCCTCATTTGTTTACAGATAAGAGAGAAATTCATGCATAAAAATGCACACATATTAATATCTCCCATTTTTAACATAAATGCTTTCCAATTTTATAGTGTTCTACACTTGCTTTTTGTACTTAAACTTTCTTGGCAAATATCAGTACAGATAGATAGACATACAGATAGATGATAGATAGACAGACAGATGATAGATAGATAGACAGACAGATGATAGATAGATAGATGATAGATAGATAGATAGATAGATGATAGATAGACAGATGATAGATAGACAGATAGATGATAGATAGATAGATAGATAGATGATAGACAGATGATAGATAGATGATAGATAGATAGATAGATAGATAGATGATAGACAGATGATAGACAGATAGATGATAGATAGATGATAGACAGACAGATGATAGACAGATAGATGATAGATAGATAGATAGATAGATAGATGATAGACAGACAGACAGATGATAGACAGATAGATGATAGATAGATAGATAGATACACAATTTTTTAAATGACTCTTTGGTCCTCTGTTTTAGAACTGACTTCTCCATATTCTACCCAGGCAACTCCTACTGGTGAACATTTACATTGTTTGCAATCTGTTCCTGCTACAAGCAATGAGGCAACATGCATCCTTGAACAAGTGCTTGGGTGCACCATTTCCTATATCATCTGTGGAATTAATGTAAACAGACATGCTGAGTTGAAGAATGTACATTAAAACTTAATAGTGATTGTTGAGCTGTTGTAAGAAGCTTTTCCTTCAACAAGTCTCAGGTGGCTCATCTGTAGAAAGCAGACCACACCAGGTAACTTACAGGGCAAGGTAGTTACCGTATCTCTCCAGTGGGAAATCCCCATTGAGGTCATCTGTTATCCTCTCCCTTTCTCTCCACTTGAGCCAATAATTCTGTCTGTCCCTAAAACAAGTCAAGGTTATTTACGGCCTGGAAACTTTGCCATTGCTTGCAGATGTCTTAGAGCAGCCCCCACTTCACACCCCACCCAGGTGCACTCATAGCCAATCAGTTCTCCTGAGTCACAACTCCTGAAGTGGCCTTCCTGGATGCTCAGCTTACGATTGTGCCCCCAATTCTATCCCCAGCCACTCTCTATCACATGACTTTTTCATTTTCTTCATACCACACATTATTTTATTTTATTTTATCTTTTTGAGATGGAGTCTCACTCTGTTACCAGGCTGGAGTGCAGTGGTGTGATCTTGGCTCACTGCAATCTCAGCCTCCTGGGTTCAAGTGATCCCCCCGCCTCAGCCTCCTGAATAGCTGGGACTGCAGGCACATACCACCACTCCTGGCTAATTTTTTTTGTTTTGTATTTTTGTAGAGATGAGTTTCACCATGTTAGCCAGGATGGTCTCTGTCTCCTAACCTTGTGCTCTGCCCACCTCGGCTTCCCAAAGTGCTGGGATTGTGGGCATAGCACACATTATTAACGACACTCACTCTGTTGGTTACGCATCCATTTACTGATTTTCTGTCTTTCTCCAGAGTGTTAGCTCCATGTGTGCCAAGACCTTGTCTTCCTTGCTGACTGTGCCTAACATAATGCCCAGTGCATAGTGCAGATGGAATAATTACCAGCTGAATAAATAATTACTGAATGCATGAATGAATGTTTATTTGTAGATGACTGATGTTGTATGTATATAAAAATGTTAACCAATTCACAGATGAGCTACCTCAAACTGATGAATGAGTTCCGTAAAATTTCAGGATACAAGATAATATACAAAATTCAAATGCATTTCTACATGTTAGCAATGCGTATTCTAAAATGAAGTGAAGAAAGCAGTTCTATTTATTATATCATCAAAAATAGAAACAAATCTAATAAAAGATGAATACAATTATTGCACTGAAAACTAGGAAACATTGAACATTGTGAAAGACGGCATAAATAAATGGAAAAGTGCATGTGAGTGGATAAGAAGACCTTAATATTACTGAGAGAGTAACCCGGAAATTGATCCTCAAATTGATCTACAGATCAATGTGATCTTTATTAAAATTCCAGTTGGTTTGGTTGGAGAGACCAGTGCATATAATATTCATACAGAAATGGCCTGGTGCAGTGGCTCACGCCTGTAACCCCAGCACTTCGGGAAGCCAAGGCAGGTGGATGAAGAGGTCAGGAGATTGAGACCATCCTGGCTAACACCGTGAAACCCTGTCTCTACTAAAAATACAAAATATTAGCTGGGTGTGGTGGTGTATACCTGTAGTCCCAGCTACCCAGGAGGCTGAGGCAGGATAATCACTTGAACCCAGGAGACGGAGGGTGCAGTGAGCCAAGATTGTACCACTGCACTCCAGCCTGGGCAACAGAGTGAGACTCCATCTCAAAAAAAAAAAAAAAAATTCATACAGAAATGCAAGAGACCCATGGCATAGAAAACAATCATAAGTGACTCATATCTATCAGAATCACCTTTATACAGAAAACATTAAAAGGAGACAAGATTATTTTCCAGAAAGTGATGGGCATAAGGGTTTCCATCTAAAGCGTCTTTTCACTATGAGAGAATTCGCGTCACTAAAGCAGAGTTTAGATTCAAAGGCAGAGCACAGCAGCTTTTCTCTTCTCTACCCTCTTGCCTGCTCTGGATTCTCTGTTTTGAGCATGTAAACACCATCTCCCTAGAAAACTGAAGGCGGAAATATAACCTTATCTTTTATTAAAGTTTTCCTTAAAAAAAAATGCTATGCTTTTGTTTTCTATAGAGCAGGATAGACCTAGCAGTACAAACGAGGGAGAAATATGTACCAAGCAGTACTAGTTTGCTAGGGCTGCATAAGAAAATACTACAGATGGGGTGCCTAGAGCAGCAGAATTTTTCTTCTCACAGCTCTCGAGGGTGGAAGTTCAAAATCGAGGTGTCAGCAGCTTTGGTTTCTCTTGAGGGCTGTCTCCTTGGAGGGCAGATGTGGCCTTCTTGCTGTGTTCTCACGTGGCCCTTCCTCTGTGCACTCACCGTTCGTGGCTCTCTGTGTACCCTGACCTGTTCTAGAAAAGACACCAGTAAGACTGGATTGTGGATGGACGTGGTGGCTCATACCTGTAATCCCAAAACTTTGAGATGTTGGCACAGGAGAATTGCTTGAGCCTAGGAGTTGGAGACCAGCCTGTGCCATATAGTGAGACTCCTGTCTCTATGAAATAATAAAAATAAATAGCTGGGTGTAGTGATGCATAACTGTAGTCCCACCTACTCAGGAGGCCGAGATTGCTTCAGCCTGAGAGTTGAAGGTTGCAGTGAGCTGTGATGGCACCACTGCACTCCAGGCTTTTTTCAGACAGAACAAGATCCTATCAAAGAAAGAAGGAGAGAAAGAAAGAGAGAAAAAGAGAGAAAGAAAGAAAGAAAGAAAGAAAGAAAGAAAGAAAGAAAGAAAGAAAGAAAGAAAGAAAGAAAGAAAGAAGAAAGAAAGAAAGAAAGGAAGAAAGGAAGAAAGAGGATGGATTGTAGCCCATGCAAATAGCCCTATTTTATTTACCTCTGCAAAGATCCTATGTCTAAACACAATCACAGTCTGAGATGCTTGGCATTAGGACATCAATATATGAATTTTGAAGAGACACAATTTAGTCCGTAACACTCCCCCTCCATCTTTCTTGTGTTCACAGGAAAATGGCCTTCCCATGGCACTCTGGCAGAAATTCATCCTAGTCTGGGCCAAGCTATGGCAATAGAAAAATAATGCTTTCCATGTGGCAATCCACACTGGAAGCTAGATGGTTTGTCCTTTATTCCTTTATCAGTGCTTTATACATTGTCTGGTGCATTCACTTAGAAGGATGAGATGCTGAACGGGGAATGAGGAAACTGAAGCTTGCTATTAATGATGCGGAAGTGCTAAGTCAGAGCAGTCACAGTGACGTCAGCATGACATAGGATCATCATTATGCCCTGGCCATGTGAGCCATTTAACAGGACGGTCAACAGGGACAGCAGAGGGAAACACCACCAGTGATGTCAACTGGAGGCCCTCTGGAGGGGACTGACCCACAGATGTCCAGGCGGCCTCAGGTCTGTCTTTACGAGACAGGTGCCTCTAGAGAAAGCATAGATTAGAAAGGAGTTGTCCAGCATGACTACAAGTTTTTGACTCATTCAAAAATATTTATTTAAAACCTCTGATTTGCACGGTCTAGAGATATAACAGTATATAAGACAAGAGATAATAATAATAATAATAAATCAGGCCAGGAAATTTAAATGTGGCATTCAATAGTGCAGAATGAGAGGAGAAACACGGGGATTGTTTTCCATAGAACGTCAATAGCAGCCAGACGTGGGGGCTCACATCTGTAATCCCAGCACTTTGAGAGGCAGAGGTGGGCAGATCACGAGGGCAGGAGTTTGAGACCAGCCTGACCAACACGGTGAAACCCAGTCTCTACTAAAAATACAAAAATTAGCCAGGCGTGGGAGTGGATCCCTGTAATCCCAGCTACTCAGGAGGATGAGGAAGGAGAATCACTTGAACATGGGCGGCGGAGGTTGCAGTGAGCCGAGATCATACCATTGCACTCTAGCCTCAAAACAAAACAAAACAAAACAAAACAAAACAAAACAAAACAAAACAAAACAAAACAGAAAAACGTCAATAGCAGTGACCATTGCAGAGAAGACTGCACTTAGAGCGACAAAGCCTTAGCACGGAGTGAGTGGAGAGGAAACGGTGACTGCTTACAGAAAACTTACGAAGATGGGGAAGGGTGGTTAGAAACACAGAGAATCAGTAGGTAGGCAAAAATCTCATGAAGCCATGGGATATTTCTGCATCCATAAGCAGACGTGTAGTATGCTCAAAACCAAAGTGGTCCCTGCAAAGACTTGGTAACAGGTGATTATCTGTGGTCTATCCCTGCCGAGGATCAACCCAATTCCCCTTTCTGGTAAGAGGATCAATATTTTCCTCAGTGACTTTCCCAGGCTCAGACCACAGGGTCTGCATGACGCTGGTCTCACCCCACCCCAGTTCCATGGTTGAAAAACTCCAGTGGGCCTCCAGATGACATCACTGACCAGCGATGTTTCTCTCTCCTGTCCCTGTTGACAGTCCTGTTAAATGGCCCACGTGGTCAAGGCATAATGGAGGTCCTTATATCATGATGACCTGGCTAACCTGGGCAAGCTGTTTACAGTAAGGCAGCTCATACTTTCTCTTTACCAATGAGCTTCAGCTCCAGAAAATCATCCCAGACATCTCTGGGTTTCAGAGCCAAGTTTATCCCCATATTTAAGCTCAGGCAGCTCAGATACGCTGCCCAGCTTCAGTATCACAGGCAGTTTAGGTAAGTGTGTTAGAATAATGGCCCCCCATGGCTTGGGATTGCTTGAGCCCAGGAGCTCAAGACCAGGTTGTACAACATAGTGAGATCCCATCTCTACAGAAAATTAGCTGGCATCGTGTTGCACACCTGTAGTTCCAGCTACTCTGGAGGCTGAAATGGGAAGATCACCAGGACGTTGAGGCTGCAGTGAATCGTGATTGTCCTACTGCACTCTAGCCTGAGTAACAGAGATCCTGCCTCAAAAAAAAAAAAAAATGTCATCAATCCAAAGAGATTTAACATTGGTCCCTGCACAAGAAAATTTCACAAGCTTGAAAGTTTACCATAATAATAAACATTTACATAAGCTTACATAAGAGCAATTACAAATTGTGAAGTGAAAAAGAAACTTTTCTAAAATACCAGTAGTAGAAATTTGATTCATTATGCAAGATGAAAGACAAAATTATCTTTTCATTTTCTCTACAGAGATTGATATTACAATATTGCCACCATAATGTAGAGGCAATCGAAAATATGCTGAAAATGTATAGGGAAAAGAAATTTAAAATGTGTGACAGTTAATTAAAATAATGATGCTATTTTTCTATATTTTGTAATGTTTGCCATATTTGTTAACTTTTGAAAATTTGTCATTTAAGATTTTTTTCATTTTAAATAAATGTTTTCCTTTATACCTAAAAAAATAAATAACTAATGTCCCCCAAGAGATATCCAGGTTCTAATCCCCAGAATCTACGAATATGTTACCTTACAAAGCAAAAGGTCATTATGTTTTCAGATGGAATTTAGATTTCTAATTAGTTTATATTAAAATGGGAAGATGGCCCTGGATTGTCTGGATGGGCCCAGTACATCACAAGAGTCCTTACAAGGAGAAGAAGAGATTGGAAGGTGATACTTTGACCTCCGACATTGCTAGCTTTGAAAACAGTGGGGTAGGACCGTGAGCCCATGAGTGCAGGTAACCTCTGGACACCAGGAGGGGCCCTCAGTTTAAAGTTTACAGCAAACAACAATAGCAAATAGGAACCCCGATCCTACAATCACAAGGAACTGAATTCCACCAACAACCAGAAAGAGCAAGAAAACAGATTCTTCCCTAGAGTCTCCGGAAGGACACACAACACTGCCCATGCCTGGATTTTAGCATGATGAGTCCCATTTTCAGAATCTGACCTACAGAACAGTAGGCTGACACATCTGTGGTTTTTCTCTTTTCTTTTCTTTTTTTTGAGACAGTGACTTGCTTCGTTGCCCAGGCTGAAGTGCAGTGGCATGATCCTGGCTCACTGCAACCTCTGCCTCCCAGGTTCAAGCAATTCTCCTACCTCAGCCTCCCAAGTAGCTGGGATTACAGGTGCGTGCCACCACTTCTGGCTAATTTTTGTAATTTTAATAGAGACAGGGTTTTACCATGTTGGCCAATTTGGTCTCAAACTCCTGACCTCAGGTGATCCCCCCACCTCGACCTCCCAAAGTGCTGCCGTTACAGGCATGAGCCACCATGCCTGGCCACATTTTTTTTTTAAACCACTTAAGTTTGTGGTCATTGCTGCAGTGGCAACAGAAAACTAGTGTAGCAGAGAAGGCCACTAGCTCAGCAACCTCAGGCTTTAGTTGAACATGTTCATCGGCAGCTGAGCAGAGCAGCACAGCGATGCTCCGTGAGCACCGTCAGGAAACTACACAGCATCAACATGGCCCCTCACACCAGGCTTCATGATGGGTGATGTGAAGGTAAAATAGAAAAAATATTAAAAAAGACACAGTTCCAGAAATCAAAAAACTTTCAGTTGATCAATTACCTCACTTAAGGTTTTCAAAACCAGGCACGCACTCAGTTTTGTATTTGTGTACTTGCTTGAAGTAACATTAAAGACGGGATAAACTCATCCTAATAATAAAAGGAAACTCACAGTAAGAAACAGCACCATAGTAAAAACAGCAAGAGCAGGTTTCTGGTTTGTTGTGAAGAGTTGGGGGACCCGGTGTTGCTGATTTCCATTCACACGTGGACGCAAGTGTCTGTGTCCTCCAGGTCCTCCAGCTCACCATTCTTGTCACTTCCCATTTTTACTCTCACTACACTCACCTCACTCATTGCAATTCTGAGCCTGGTTGTCTGGAGGAACTTTATATGATGAATCTTGAGTTATGATGTCCTCAGCACCTTGGCACACCCATTGGGAGCGTCATCAGCGTCTGACTATGGACCTACCCTCAGGAAGTTTACAGTACAGAGGACAGAAAGAAAACACAAAAACACAAGTGAACAACAGATACCAGGCAGCCTGCATGGCTACGTATTTGTTCTTCCATACCTCTACGCTGTGAAGAATCAGATTGATGTCATTGTTTTCAGGAAACGGTCCATTTTTGCTTTGCCATTCCTTTGTACTCTGCAGCAGTCTGCTACAGCCTTGTAACAAAGATGTATGCAGAAACAGCAATGTTTGGAGAATGTTGTCCCTCACTCCTTGGCAGGTCTGTGGGGCAGCAGTGTCCCCGACAGACACTTCTTACCAGAAGTGACTCACGTCCCTGCAAAGCTGGCCTGGTTTCTACATGGCTGCCTCTCAACTGGGAATGCTGAACCACCCACAAGGGATACTCGTAGGACAAGTCTGCTGTGGTTGTAAAATCACAGAGAGGTTGCACGCATCTCCCGGGGATGGACGGGTTCTGTTCCATTAGCTTTCCAGCTGCTGGGCGCCTCATGGTGCTGTCACCGCCTCTGTCTCCAAGTTTCCCTGGACTGGAAGGAAGACATAATTTTATAATTGCTGCCTATAGATGAGCTGCCTCAATGGCCAAAGGTAAATATTTTTCAAAGGAAGACATGTTTCTGGAGAAATAAAAAAAGATTGGCAAATTAGCCCTAAAGTCCACAGCAACACTTCTCTTGTTATTTTTTTCTTTTATTTTTTTCTAAATACCCCTTATCCCTTTTTGGCACTCTGGAAAAGAACCAGGGCTTCTACAACTGATTCTAAATAAATGAAGGCACCAACATTTCCCTTAAGGGGATCCGTGTTTTAAGCTCAGCCTTTAATTATGAGATAATCCTTCATTTCCCATTTAAAGAAATTTCTGCCAGAAAGTGGAAGTCTGTTATTGTACACAGAACACTTCCCGGGGCTATAATGAGCTTAGTGATGCCAGCAACTGGGAATTAAACCTTCCTCTAGGCCCAGCTTCAACCCCAGAACCAGTCACACAGGGCCATCAATCAGTGCTTGTTGAACAGATGAGGGATGGAAGTCTTTTCTAATTATGTAACACCTTACTTCTTACAAATATGTTGAGATTTCCATCCCTATACAGTAAATTGAACCCATGACTAGATTTCCTTTTCTCCCCCTGGGATCATGGTAAATTGTGTGAAGGAAAAAAAGGTGATAGCAGTCAGGCGTGGTGGCTCATGCTTGTAATTCCAGTACTTTGGGAGGCTGAGGCAGGTGGATCATTAGGTCAGGAATTCGAGACCAGCCTGGCCAATATGGTGAAACCCCAGTCTTCCAGCACTTTGAGAGGCCGAGGCGGGTGGATCACGAGGTCAAGAGATCGAGACCGTCCTGGTCAACATGGTGAAACCCCGTCTCTACTAATACAAAAAGCAAATTAGCTGGGCATGGTGGCGCGTGCCTGTAATCCCAGCTACTCAGGAGGCTGAGGCAGGAGAATTGCCTGAACCCAGGAGGTGGAGGTTGTGGTGAGCCGAGATCGCACCATTGCACTCCACCCTGGGTAACAAGAGCAAAACTCCAACTCAAAAAAAAAATAATAATACAAAAATGAGCCGGGCGTGGTGGTGGGAGCCTGTAATCCCAGCTACTCCTGAGGCTGAGGCAGAAGAATTGCTTGCACCTGGGAGGTAGAGGTTGCAGTGAGTCGGGATCACACCACTGCACTCCAGAGCGAGACTCTGTTTAAAAAAAAAAAAAAATTGCTTACGCCTTCATCGATCCACAAGGCTAGAAGCAAATAGTTGTCTGAAGGAGGCCCACACATTTGCTAAGGTCCTATGGATTGTTCACGATACAAGATACTGGATAGAGCTCCAGGAAAGAGCCCTCATTTCTTCATACTCACGAGGAAACGCTCATCCTGGAGAACTTGAGTTAAAAGAGTAAGGTAAAGAGTGTGGCCCAGCAGGTAATTTGTGAGAAGGATGAACCAGAAGTTCCCATGAAAAATATTAGAAAACAGGAATAATAACAGCTAAAATGTGTGGAAAATATTAGAAAACAGGAATAATAACAGCTAAAATGTGGGCCGTTTCCTCTATCTGTCAGCAAATTATCCAGTACAAAATAAGATCAACAAAAATATAAGGATATGGGCTGGGTGAAGTGGCTCATGCCTGTAATCCCAGCACTTTGGGAGGCCAAGGCAAGTGGATCACTTGAGCTCAGGAGTTCAAGACCAGTCTGGCCATCATGGTGAAACCCCATCTCTATTGAAAATACAAAAAATTAGCCAGGCATCTGGCTCGTGACTGTAATCCCAGCTACTCAGAAACTTGAGTCAGGAGAATTGCTAGAACCTGGGAGACAAAGGTTGCAGTGAGCCTAGATGGCATCACTGCACTCTAGCCTGGGTGACAGAGTGAGATTTCATCTTAAAAACAAAAGCAAACAAACAAACAAACAAAACCAAATATATATATATGTGGATAAAGCAGCACAATTGCAACCAAAACTATCATCTTAACAATTTGTAAAATTAAAACTGTGTATAGAATACACTAAGCATGGGAGTGTGTCGCAATTGTCCCTCCATCTCTCCCAGCAAGGCAGGTGCACAGCCAGCAGCCACTGTCACAGCTGTCCACGAGCTTCCAGCTGATGCCCACTCTAACTGGGAGGCCTCTAACACCTTTGCTGAGAAATCTTTTGACATTTACCCCTCTTTTATAAGCACACAGAATTGATGATGAAAGTAATTTCTAACATTTACCGAATTCTTACTACGTCATGCTAAAAGCTAGCTATTTTTAGTATTTCCATGTTTAATTCTCAATGTGCATGAATGAGGTGCTGTGGTAGGAATCATTTGACCCATTTTGAAAACCAAGACTCCAAAATATATGTAGTTTTCCTAAGGTCACAGAGCTAGCGAATGAAGGAAAAGAATTCAATCTAGGTAGTTGAACATACCCTATCAGGGATGGGCGAACTATTTCTGCAAAGGGCCAGAGATTAAATATTTTAGACTCGTGACCCTACAGACTCAGCCTCAGCTATTCAACTCTGCTGTCACAGGGCACAAGTCTCCACAGACAATACACAAATGTACAGCCATGGCTATGCTCCAATAAAATGTCATTTACAAAAACAAGTCTTTAATGGTTATGCCACCAATATCTGTTTTGTTTAAAACATATTATAAATATTAATGATATTGATTACAATCCTTAAAAAGGTATTGTGTCCCATTCCTGCCCCAGAAATACTCAGAATCTATTACTGACTGACACCATCGAACAACCAGCAATTTCTTTCCTGAACTTGTTTAGAATGAGAAAATATACATTAGCAAAGGTTCTGTCTGAATGTAGGCAGGTCAGTATGACTGGCCATCATCATGGTTTTTGCCTGTCTTCTTTTCCACGTAGCTGCCTCCAGTTCATTCCCCAGCTACCATCTTTTCATGTTTTTATATTCTATTATGTGCCAAGAAATGACAGAACAGCTAAACCCTATTAGCGAACATTGACATAATAGGTTTACGCCAATGAATACGATCATCAGGTCTCATAAACTGTAGCAATACTTCACTGTAGTAGCTGAATTCCACTGGGGACATTAGAAGGGTGGCTTTTCCCACTCGAGCAACTGCAGAGAGGAACATTAGAAAGTACAGTGTTTAATATGCTCGCGCAAAGATGGTTATTTCTGGTCATTTGCAGGGTGTACCAGTGGGCATATATTCTCCTTGACATTTTACAATTACTCCTTTCAGCTGTGAAACCATTTGTAGATAACCGAGGTAAGAGTGGCTTGCAGAACACCTTGCTCATTCTGGTTTATAAGAGAACATAAAAGTGCCATCTGCCTGAAGTTTATTCCGGAAACCTGCCGCCAAGAGCAGGCAGACCACGTGGTCCTACATGTCTTCAAACAAATCATAAACACACTTGCTCTGGGGGAAAGAAAATCACAGGCAGTGTCTGAATGGTCTTATGGAGTAGAGGTTAAACAAAAATAATTTTTAAAATATTTTAACTTGTGTTTTAGGTTCAGGTGCCCATGTACAGGTTTGTTATATAGGTAAACTCATGACTTGGGGTTTTGGTACACAGATAATTGCATCATGCTGATACCAAGCATAATGTCTAATAGTTGCTTTTTTTTTCTTTCCTAAATCTCTCCCTCCTCCCACTCTCCATCCTCAATTAAGCCCAGTGTCTGTTGCTCCCCTCTTTGCCTCCAAGAGTTCTCATTATTTATCTCCCACTTATAAGTGAGAGCATGCAGTATTTAGTCTTCTGTTCCTGTGTTAGTTTGCTGAGGATAACAGTCTCCAGCTCCATCCATGTTCCTGCAAAGGACATGATCTCCATGATCTCATTCTTTTTGATGGCTGTATAGTATTCCATCATGTATATACACCACATTTTCTTTATTCAGTCTACCACTGATGGGCATTTAGGTTGATTCCTTGTCTTTGCCATTGTGAATAGTACTGCAATGAACATGCAGGTGCATGCACCTTTATGGTAGAATGACTTATATTCCCTTGGGTATATACCCAGTAGTAGGATTGGTGGGTCAAATGGTAGTTCTGTTTTTAGTTCTTTGGGGAATCCACAGTGGTTAACTAATTTACACTTTCACCAACAGTGTATGAGCAGCATTCCCTTTTCTCCACAACCTCACCAGCATGTGTTATTTTTTGACTTTTTCGAAGTAGCCATTCTGACTGCTGTGTATAGTGCCCCATTGTGGTTTTGATTTGCATTTCTCTAATCATTACTGATACTCAGCTTGTTTTTCAAGTAAATTTTAAATACATAGGAACCTATTTATTGTCTTAATAAATAGACTGTAGTTACACTACTAGGTAAAGATTTGTTGAGGCTGCTGATCACGGGTCTGACAACCTTTGGAGTGGTGATTCTAAATGTCAGCCTCACTGGACACATGGAGAATGGCAGGGGCAGGGCTGATCCCACCACACAACGCAGAAACAGGATGCAGAGCAGATGCACGTTGTCGACGGTGCCATCTGCCTTTCCCTGCAGCAGAGACCCACAGTGATTATCCATCCTATAGCTTCTCACTGAATCCAGACTCCACCTTAGAATGTAAGCCATGTACTTCTAAGTGCCACGGATTGGCAAATATCCTATTCCTACCAGATAAAGCTTAACAAGACCGTATTGTAGCAGCAAACAATGGATGAACGGACAATGGAAACAACCTAAATGATCATCAACAAAAGAAATGTAAATGCTAGTTGATATATGTGAATATAAAATACTATGCAGTGGTTAAAGATATGAGCGCTATTTATACTGATAAGAATGATGCCTCAAAAACATCTCATTGTACACAAAGAATAACTCACGGAAAGTAATGTCTTTTGTTTTAAAACTTGCCTATAAACCAAAAATATACCATAAATGTGTCAGATTTCTTTCTTTTTTTTTTTTTTTTTTGAAACTCAATTTTGCCCTTATTGTTCAGGCTGGAGTGAACAATGGCACAGTATTGGCTCACTGCAACCTCTGCCTCCTGGGTTCAAGCAATTCTCCTGCTTCAGCCTCCAGTGTAGCTGGAATTATAGGCACTCACCACCACCCCCAGATAATTTTTTGTATTTTTAGTAAAGACAGGATTTCACCACATTCGCCAGACTGGTCTTGAACTTTTAACCTCAGGTGATCCACCTGCCTCAGTCTCTCAAAGTACTGGGATTACAGGCATGAGCCACCGTGCCTGGCCAATGTGTCAGACTTAAGACCACCAAAGCTAGAAGGTAATAAATATGGATTGTTTTAGAAAACTAAATTTGTGATTTCTTTTTACACCAAGAAAATAAGTAGCACACCTCCTCTCACATTTTCTTTTCTTTTCTTTTTTGAGGTGGAGTCTTGCTCTGTTGCCCAGGCTGGAGTGCAATGGTGCTCTGTCTGCTCACTGCAACCTCTTCCTTCCAGGTTCAAGTGATTCTCCTGCCTCAGCCTCTAGAGCAGCTGGGATTATATGCATCCACCACCATCCTCGGCTAATTTTTTGTATTTTTAGTAGAGACAGGGTTTCACCAGGTTGGCCAGGTTGGTCTCGAACTCCTGATCTCAGGTGATCCACCCACCTTAGCCTCCCAAAGTGCTAGGATTACAGATATGAGCCACCAGCCTGGCCCTTTCACATTTTCAGAAACATCCAGTATCAAATCAAGCTTGTGCAAAGCTGTGACTAAGTTTAGGAACCGTCATGACGCCATCTCCATTGTCCTCAGAATAAAAGACTTTTTTCTAAAGTTTTGCACTGGAGAGAGGCTGCATGGACAAGAGGCCATGATGTGAAACAACAGGGTCAGTCTCAGAGATCGGATGTGGAAACAAGGTACGTGCAGCCAGGAGTGGGGCTTTCATGAGATGGAAATTGCCTAGTGCTCTTTCTGGGCTACCATAATCAGCTCAGAAGACAAAGTAGCAGGAGGATCAATCATAAAATGCTATCACTCATCCTCTAGCCCAGCAGCCCCACATCAAGTTGGTAGGCTTCGAAGAGATATGCCAATACATTGAATAAAGCCAGATCGCATCACCTAGAGCTAGCCCCCGTGCAAAGGAGTTTAGCTCTGCCCTTGCTCTGCCCTTGCCCCGCCCACCAGCAAGAAGCAACCCTGTAGGAAAAGGGGACAAAGAAAATGAGCCATTTACTAACTGACTCCCAACTCCAAACCAGACTCACAATGCTTTATCCCAGTCCCTGCCTCACAGGCTCCATCCGTGCTTTTCGTCAACGGATGACGATGACGTGTCTACAGCATGCCCGTGTCATACTGGAAAGAGCCAATTACCCACTTCCTTCTTTTTGGCTGGGGTGACAGCAGCTAAATCCTGAGATGTCTCCCTGCTCTTTGTTTGGCTTTGGAGGCACTTGATCCCATTCAGCTACTTCCCCGCACTTAAAAATGACTCAGCCAAGGCGGGTGGATCATTTGAGGCAGGAGTTTGAGACCAGTCTGGCCAATCTGGTGAAATCCTGCCTCTATCAAAAATATGTTTAAAAAAAATTAGCCAGGTGTGGTGACACACGACCGTAATCCTCGCTGCTTGGGAGATTGAAGCAGGAGAATCGTTTGAACCCGGGAGGTGGAAGTCACCGTGAGCCTAGTCATGCCTCTGCACTCCAGCATGGGCAACAGAGTGAGACTGTCTCAAAAACAAAATGATAATAACTAAAAAGACTCTGCTCTAATAGTGTTTTCTTTGGTCTCCTGGTTAGAACTTAATGCAGTAACCAGCTAGCGTTGCTGCTGCTGTCTTGGGTGTCGTTTTCCTTAGTTTTCATTTGGTGGGCCAGCATTTTACAGCCATTACTTTATTGAGAACTAGTCGAGAATTAATTTTCAGGATCTCTCCAGGTCTTGCTGCCTAACAAAAATGTACGTAGGAGCCACTTAAAGAGAGCATGGCAGTCTTCCTCTAAAACAGGGAGCGGGAATTGCCTTCTAAGACCATCCTTCAGCATGTTTATGGAATTTGGAGGCAACTAACACAAAGGATTTTTTTAAAAATCTTACCGAGACTGGTTATGCTGAAATTTAATAAGTAGCCATTGTCTTTTGGCATCATTCCAGAGGCAATTTTCATAGTGAACCAAGAGGTCAGCAAAAGCACAGGTCACCACCCAATCTAACAACTTCCGGGTGCTATCATTAATCTTCCTGGACCTCAATGCTGTAGCAAGACACCTTTGTAGGACCAGTTAACCCAACAGAGAGACTCTGAAAACACACAGTGATGCATCAGGAACAAACAACAGTGTCGCCCTCCCTCCACCCACGAGGTTTAAAATCACCACGAGGGAGGGAGAGATGTGGGTGGCAGTGATGTAAAGTGGCCAATGAGGACTTCAGTGTGGAACTCCCCCAGGGCAGGCCCTTTCCTTATGCCTGCCAGCCTCTGCTCCCAGAGCTTGGCCAATCATGTGCCACTTAAGGAAATCAAGGAGTGAGGGCCAGAGATGCTCCTGACTGTGGAAAATGCTGGCTACAAGAGGTAGACTACCAGCACGGACTGGCATCCTGACCTCACTGCAAGTGCCGCTGTGTCCTTGCATTCTGGAACTCGATGCCTGGGCCGCTCAAGGTCCTGAGGATTGCACAGACTTGCCCTTTCCTCTTCTGCCCTCTTCCTCCTCCATGCAACCCAAGTCTTAGGAGCCACAAACCAATCAGCCTCCAGTACGCTAAGAACTCACTCTGAATGAGCCCACCTCTGCGTTAGATCATGAGATAGCATTGCAAAAAATATATCATGACTGTCACGGGGGCTTCAGTCTTGGTGACAGCGGTCTCTTCCACAAGGATTTCTCCTAGGATCGTGTCCCCAGATACTCGATACTAACTGAATAACAGCTCCCTCTGCATCTGTGGCCACATGACCAACATACAACATCTGCTAAACTCCAAAGGATGTGCTGGGTCAGGAGGAGAGCCCCTACTCAGGTACGAAATGATACGAGTTAGAAATTAAGAGGAATGCTTAGGAAGGGGTTAAACTGCAGAGAGTTCCAGGTGCCCTGTGCATTCCAGGCCCCGGAGGAGGGAGAGGGAAGTTTGTCTTCTCTCTCCTCAGCTCAGGAAAAAAGAATTTCAGGAGTGGGAGACACGCTGTACCAGGGCCTGACTCACTCCAGGGGGATTTGACGGGTGAGGAATTCAGCTACTCCGAGAGCTGAGAAATAGTTGCTGCCATACGGGATGAGTCTAGAACATCAAAGAGTAAGTCAATGGGGCCCGGCTGGTGTCACGTGAAAAACTCCCAGAAAGGTGACCTCAAACTGAGACAATGTTGGAAGTAGACCATGGGGTTCCCTGCAGCTAAGTAGGGAAGACAGTGTGGTCACCCAGTTTTGGGGCCACATGAGTGGGAGATCATCAGTCATGGAAGGGGGACTGAGGTTTGTCGAGGAACCCACGAAAGCATCCTTGGAAAAAAAAAGAGAAAGCACCCCACACAGTGCCTCCCAGGCCAGGGAGCAAGGACACAGATACCAGCTGCCCGCTGTGTTCATGACCTCATCTTTCCTGTCCTTTCCCACATCTCTTCCCCTCTCTCTGTATCTGCTCTGCAAACTCAGAACTCTCAGTCTCCAGGACAGAAGAGAAAACTTTGAGCCAATGGTGAGGGGCGATAAAAAAGACTTACCATGCCTACTTCTACCAAAGGAGTTTCAGCTGGGAGAAGGAAGAATGCTGTCCTTCAATTGTAGCTGAGAATTGAGATCAGTGTATCATTTTAAAATTGAGACTGTGTTTTGTCATCAAAAGTCATGGATCTGCCCATTTTTGTCCATATGAAAGAAAAATATTACCCTAATTGAGCAAATTAAAGGGAAAATAGGAATCTAAGTAGATCTTGCTTTTCTGACTCCACATTGGCACCCCCTCTGGAGTCTTCAAGGAAAGGTCCTTCCTCGCCTTGTCCAGCTGCTGGGGGCTCCAGGTGCTCCTTGGCTTCTGGCCTCATCACTTCCATCTCTGCCTCCATTGTCACTTGGACTTCTTTTTTCTGTGTGTCTCTACATGTTTTCCCCTCTTCTTATTACGGCGCCAGTCATTGGATTTAGGAACCACCCTAAAGTCTGGATAATTTCACCTCAACATCCTGAACTAATTACATTAGCAAAGAAACTATTTGGAAGGAAAGTCATATTTGTATTTCCAGGTGGATTTGAATTGTGGGGAGTTACCATTAACATCCTATGAATGCGTAGCACACAGTCTTAATGATCCCATTAGGATAATTTAGGTTTGTACCTCATTATTTCGTTTCAGCTTCGGAAAACAAACCAAGACAGAAGAAATCTGAACAGTTTCTAGTGTGACAAAAGGAATTTAAGCATGAGGCACTTCCATGGGTTTATCATTCCTGTGACCAGCACCTTGCTTTTTAGATTCTGGAGCCTGATCCATCACTCTGTTCTCAGATGTAGCTCCCAAGCTGAATCTTGAATAATCTTCAGCCAAACTCAAGGGAAGGAACCTGTTCATTTTCAGGCCCATGAAGCAGAAGCACACGTGGTTGTATGAACTCTGGGACCCTTTCACCCTCTGCCGGTGGGTGCCTAGCAAAGCTATTTAACTGTATTTGTATTTTCACCATTTCCAGTCCTCAACAGGTAAGGAGATTCTCAGAGCAAAGCTGATTGCTCAGAAGCAGTTTGCTCGGTTTAGGAAGTTGCTGCTTCTCTCATATGCCACGATATATTTTGATGAAACCATCTTCACTAACTGGAGAACTCAGACTTGACGTACAGGCAAATTGAGAACACAGAAAACAACGGGTCTAGGGGAGCCAGTTCAGTAAACCCCACAAAGAAAGAAGCATTTAAATAGAAGAACCTAATAGTTTCCAGGGAGCTATCATGAGGCAATCAGTAAATTGAGCATTACTAAAGTGCATTTTTCCTGTTTAAACAGCTTGCAATAGACACATGGGAAACAGCAAACTGTAAAATATGTAATGTTCTTTTTAATAGTGAAAAATTAAACATTTGTTGTAAAAATGAAAAAATGTTGTAACACCTGCTTTTTAAAAATATATGTATTTTATTGCACTTTAGGTTCTACAGTACATGTGAAGAACATGCAAAATTGTTGCATAGGTACATACATGGCAATGTGGTTTGCTGCCTCCATCCCCGTCACCTATATCTGGCATTTCTCCCCATGTTATCCCTCCCCAATTCCTTACCCCCTACTGTCCCTCCCCTAGTCCCCCACAACAGACCCCAGTGTGTGATGCTCCCCTCCCTGTGTCCATGTGTTCTCATTGTTCAACACCTGTCTATGAGTGAGAACATGCAATGTTTGATTTTCTGTGCTTGTGTCAGTTCGCTGAGAATGATGGTTTCCAAGTTCATCCATGTCCCTACAAAGGACACAAACTCATCATTTTTTATGGCTGCATAGTATTCCATGGTGTATATGTGCCACATTTTCCCTGTCCAGTCTATCATTGATGGGCATTTGGGTTGGTTCCAAGTCTTTGTCATTGTAAACAGTGCCGCAGTGAACATACATGTGCATGTATCTTTATAATAGAATGCTTTATAATCCTTTGGATATATACCCAGTAATGGGATTGCTGGGTCAAATGGAATTTCTGTTTCTAGATCCTTGAGGAATCACCACACTGTCTTCTGCAATGGTTGAACTAATTTATACTCCCACCAACAGTGTAAAAGTGTTCCTATTCCTCCACATCCTCTCCAGCATCTGTTGTCTCCAGATTTTTTAATGATTGCCATTCTAACTCACATGAGATGGTATCTCAATGTAGTTTTGATTTGCATTTCTCTAATGACCAGTGATGATGAGCATTTTTTCATATGTTTGTTGGCCTCATATATGTCTTCTTTTGTAAAGTGTCTGTTCATATCCTTCACCCACTTTTGGATTTTTTTTTTTTTTTCTTGAAAATCTGTTTTAGTTCTTTGTAAATTCTGGATATCAGCCGTTTGTCAGATGGGTAAACTGCAAAAATTTTTTCCCATTCTGTTGGTTGCCGATTCACTCTAACGACTTGTTTCTTTTGCCATGCAGAAGCTGTGGAGTTTGATTAGGTCCCATTTTTCTATTTTGGCTTTTGATGCCAATGCTTTTGGTGTTTTGGACATGAAGTCCTTGCCTATGCCTATGTCCTGAACGGTTTTGCCTAGATTTTCTTCTAGGGTTTTTATAGTGTTAGGTCTTACATTTAAGTCTTTAATCCCTCTGGAGTTAATTTTAGTGTAAGGTGTCAGGGAGGGGTCCAGTTTCTGCATTCTGCACATGGCTAGCCAGTTTTCCCAACACCATTTATTAAACAGGGAATCCTTTGCCCATTGCTTGTTTTTGTCATGTTTGTCAAAGATCAGGTGATTGTAGATGTGTGGCATTGCCTATGAGGCCTCTGTTCTGTTCCATTGGTCTATATCTCTGTTTTGGTACCAGTACCATGCTGTTTTGATTACTGTAGCCTTGTAGTATAGTTTGAAGTCAGGTAACGTGATGCCTCCAGATTTGTTCTTTTTGCTTAGAATTGACTTGGCTATGCAGGGGTCTCTTTTGGTTCCATATGAAGTTTAAGGTGTTTTTTTCCAGTTCTGTGAGGAGGGTCATAGGTAGCTTAATGGGGATAGCATTGAATCTATAAATTACTTTAGACAGTATGGCCATTTTCACAACATTGATTCTTCCTAACCATGAGCATGGAATGTTTCTCCATCTGTTTGTGTCCTCTCTTATTTCATTGAGCAGTGGTTTGTAGTTCTCCTTGAAGAGGTCCTTTACATTCTTTGTTAGTTGTATTCCTAGGTATTTTATTCTCTTTGTAGCAACTGTGAATGGCAGTTCATTCTTGATTTGGCTCTCTTTAAGTCTGTTATTGGTGTATGGGAATGCTTATGATTTCTGCACATTGATTTTGTAACCTGAAACTTTGCTGAAGTATCAGTTTCAGTAGATTTTGGGCTGAGATGATGGAGTCTTCTAAATAGACAATAATGTCATCTGCAAATAGAGACAATTTGACTTCCTCCTTTCCTAATTGAATACTCTTTATTTCTTTTTCTTGCCTGATTGCTCTGGCTAGAACTTCCAGTACTATATTGAATAGGAGTGGTGAGAGAGGGCATCCTTGTGTAATACCAAATTTCTAAGAGAATGCTTCCAGTTTTTGCCCATTCAGTATGATATTGGCTGTGGGTTTGTCATAAATAACTTTTATTATTTTGAGATACATTCCATCGATACCTAGTTTATTGAGAGTTTTTAGTATAAAGTGCTGTCGAATTTTGTCAAAGGCCTTCTCTGCATCTATTGAAGTAATCATGTGGTTTTTGTCTTTGGTTCTGTTTATGTGGTGAATTATGTTTATAGACTTCTGTATGTTGAACCAGCCTTGCATTCCCTGGATGAAGCCTACTTGATCATGATGGATAAGCTTTTTGATGTGCTGTTGCAATCAGTTTGCCAGTATTTTATTGAAGATTTTTGCATCTATGTTCATCATGGATATTGGCCTGAAGTTTTCTTTTCTTGTTGAGTCTCTGTCAGGTTTTGGTATCAGGATGATGTTGGTCTCATAAAATGATTTGAGAAGGTTTCCCTCTTTTTGCATTGTATGGAATAGTTTCAGAAGGAGTGGTACCCGCTCCTCTTTGTATGTCTGGTAGAATTTGGCTGTGAGCCCATCTGGACCTGGGCTTTTTTTGGTTGGTAGGCTCTTAATTGCTGCCTCAACTTCAGACCTTGTTATTGGTCTATTCAGGGTTTTGACTTCTTCCTGGTTTAGACTTGGGAGGGTGCAAGTGTCCAGGAATTTATCCATTTCTTCCAGGTTTACTGTTTTATGTGCATAGAGTTGTTTGTAGTAATCTCTAATGGTAGTTTGTACTTCTGTGGAATCGGTGGTGATATCCCCTTTATCGTTTTTTATTGCATCGATTTGATTCTTCTCTCTTTTCTTTTTTATTAAGCTGGCTAGTGGTCTGTCTATTTTGTCGATGTTTACAGAAAAGCAGCTCCTGGATTTATTAATTTTTCAAAGATTTTTTTTGTGTCTCTATCTCCTTCAGTTCTGCTCTGATCTTAGTTATTTCTTGTCTTCTGCTAGCTTTTGAGTTTTTTTGATCTTGCTCCTCTAGCTCTTTCAATTTTGATGATAGGGTGTCAATTTTAGATCTTTCCTTGCTTCTCATGTGGGCATTATTGCTATAAATTTTCCTCTAGCCACTGCTTTAAATGTGTTCCAGAGATTCTGGTATGTTTTGTCTTTGATCTCGTTGGTTTCGAAGAGCATCGTTAATTCTGCCTTCATTTCATTGTTTATCCAGTCAACATTCAAGAGCCAGTTGTTCAGTTTCCATGAAGCTGTGTGGTTCTGAGTTAGTTTCTTAATCCTGAGTTCTAATTTGACTGCACTGTGGTCTGATATTGCACTGTTTGTTATGATTTCCATTCTTTTGCATTTGCTGAGGAGTGATTTACTTCCAATTATGAGGTCAATTTTAGAGTAGGTGTGATGTGGTCCTGAGAAGAATGTATATTCTGTGGATTTGGGGTAGAGAGTTCTGTAAATGTCTATTAGGTTTGCTTGGTCCAGATCTGAGTTCAAGTCCTGAATATCCTTGTTATTTTCTGTCTCATTGATCTGTCTAATATTGACAGTGGAGTGTTAAAGTCTCCCACTATTATTTTGTGGGAGTCTAAGTCTCTTTGTAAGTCATTAAGAACTTGCTTTATGTATCTGGGTGCTCCTGTACTGGGTGTGTATATATTTAGGATCGTTAGCTCCTCTTGTTGGATTGGTCCTTTTACCATTATGTAATATCCTTCTTTGTCTCTTGATCTTTGTTGGTTTAAGGTCTATTTTATCAGTCTAGGATTGCAACTCCTGCTTTTTTTTTTTTTTTTTTTTTTTTGCTCTCCCAAGATGAAATAGCAGGAAATGCATTTCCACATTGGTGTGTTCTAACAAGAATAATTGTCCACAAAGTGCAGAAGAATATGACTAGATCCTACTTCATGGGTTACTCCTTTGGGGTCAGCTACTTACGTCAAAGTTTTGTGGAAAACAGGCTCTTCTCTATTAAATGAGGGATTTACAGAACATTTTGTGTTGGAGCCACAATGCTCAGCCCTCTTCCCTGTTCCCCAACACACATTTATACTGACGGGCAGGGACCACATATACCCTCTTGTGACATTACGGAGTGTCATCATCCTTTGAGTTTTCAGGTGTATCTTGGAATGTGGTTATGGTTAGAAGTATCTAACTAGTCCATGGCATGGATTAATGATATCATTACCTGCATTTTAGAATTTGGGGATAACAGTGATAACCTCATACAATCTTTGGTAACACAATAGAAAATAGACGATGAGAAAGGACATTAGAAATTACAATGAGCTCTGTACAGAAAGCATCAGTATTGAATTTGTTTTAATTTAATTAGCATGAAATGGGTTTATTTATAATGTGCAAAATCGTGAGTCAACATGTCTCAACTTTTAGTCTTTTCCAGCATTGAGAAGGGAGTATTGTGCTTATGGAAAGGGTGAATGGAGAGCATACACAGTGAAACCTACAATACTTTCCATTATGAGAAAAAGTATGTGAAAGCACACATTTCATTATGGGAAACTTCTTATCACAAACATGACTTGTGCACTGATGGCTGGCTTTGACATTGATGGTGATGACACTGAAGAGAGATAGGTATCCAAAAAAAAAAAAAAAGGCCATTCAGCACCAGATTTTGAAAAATCCAGCAAGAGAAGAAATACAGCATAACTTTTTTCGACACTGGCTGTTTAACCCTGCTAAATCCATACTGTGGCTCTTCCTCCTCCTGTCTGACTTTTAAGCCAAATCAACTGTAGGAACTTTGCCAAAGCATAGTGTAGAAGGACAATCCAATTAAGCTGGAATTACTTTTATGTATTTTTAAAGTTATATTCCAGGAGCCAGATAAAAGAGACCTTATAAATGTTGGCAGCTGGCATGCTTGCTGAAAGTCCATTTCTATATAATTGAGTTCATAAATATTAATTTTATCTGCTCCTGATCTATTTTTGATAGGTCTTTTGAATTCAAAAAAGTGCTCCATGATGTTCACAATCTAGGAACTACCGGTACCCTTTAATGAATCTAGAATGTTATTTCAACCATAGATCGATTTCCTTTGGAGCAGGGAAGAGAGAGGGAGAGAGAGAGTGCATACGTGTGTGTGTTTTGGGACAGCTGACACTTGGAGTCGAGTGGTAACACAGGTTAGCTCCCCACTTCTGTCCTCAAACTAAAGGATAGAGCTTGTTTTCAAAAAAATTTTGCATTCCCAAGGCCCACTTCCACAAAAATCATATCTTTAGACTGTACCTTTTCCCATCCCCTGAGTCATGACAGCCTGAGTTGAGGGGGGCTGCCCTTCAGGAAACACTGCCCAGCCTGGCTGCTCAGATACAGCAGCAAGAAGGAAGGAGGGGTGGAGAGGGAGAATGTGCCCGAACTGCCAGTCTCCAGACCTGCCCGGGCATTTCTCAGTACAGAACTCATGTTGACAACAACGATTGTCTTCCAAGAGGAGAGAGAGAAAGAGAGAGAGAGAGAGAGCTGAGAGACATATAGCTAAGTTTTGCCCACTTAGAGAAAGTGTGTTTTGGGAGAACTTGAGGAAGAGAGATTGCCTCTGCATTCTGAACCTCCAATTTCTCTGTAAGACTATTTTCTCTGGTTGTTAATTTATGCGTTTCTCAAAACAGAAAGAACTTGTGCCAAAGAACAAGAGCACTGGATTGAAGTTAAAGAAGCCTGGCACCTTGGAATGTGGTAGACACCCAGCTGAATGGATGAAGGGAATGGACAGATGCACACAGAATGAGTGAACGAATGAATGATTCTCATAAATACTACTGTGTCCCCACTCACACTGTAGCACATGAGCCAATCTGCTCCCCACTTCCTCAAGATCTAGGCCAATGGATCCCTTATTTACTGAAATTTTTAAAGACATACACTTGATGACACAACAAGCTGAATTAAATTCATCACCATACTGACTGTTTCACCCTGGGAAATTGACTCGATTTTCTGATCTCAGAGTCTTCATTGGTAAAGTGAAGATAATGACAGTGCTTTGTTCACAGGTTGATGTGAGCACTAAAATAGATAATATACATCAAAGATTAGAGCTTACTCATTGTTGGATACATAGTGGCAATTATTCTTATATTTTTAAAATTCTTGCAATCCGTAACTAAACAGCCAAATATAACACTCTATAAAATGAAAGACAAAAAAATAAAAAATATGCAAATCACAAAATATAAAAAGATATTCATAACTCACAAAACACAAGAGAATAGTATTCAGAATATATAAAGCATTTTAACCAAGCAGTAAGTAAAATGCAAACAACCTAATAGAAAAATCAGTGAACATTATAAATGGGTATTTTAGAGAAGAATTTCAAATAGGCAAAAGACATATATAGGTAGTGGTTCATTTTCACTATCAATTCCAAGGACGTACATCAAAGCAGATGAACTAACACTGAGCATCTAAAATACAGTCAATTTAGACACCTGACAGTACCAACCATTATGTACAAGATATAAGGAGAACAGAACGTTCATACATTGCTTATGAGAGTGTATATTAGTGCGAGAACATTGGAAAATCTATTCTGCAATATCTAGTAAAGTTGAAGATATATATGCAATATCGAGCAGCAATTCTATTCTTGGGGTATACGTAATTTTTAAATATAAAGATGTTTGTGTGTGAGCATGTGTATATACATGTGTGTGACGTGATATGCATATGTATATTCACATATAAAGTATTTCATATAATAGATGTGTATTATGTATATACACAGGCATGTATGTTGCTGTCTGTATATGTGCACAAGGAGGCAGATATCAGAATATTTAACAATATCATCTATAATCACAGAAACGTGAAAAAATACTAATTGTTCACCAACCAGATAATAAATAAAACAATATAATATATCAATAAATAAAATACCAGGTAACTACTTGAAAATGGATTCAGTAAACTACATCTTTCAGCACAAATAAATCTGAAAATATATGACCAAGAAAACAAAAGCAAGTTACACTATTTACACGAAGCATGAAAGCATGCAAACAATTGTGTGTGTGTGTGTGTGTGTGTGCATACAATCCCACCTTTCAATCTCAGTCATTGTGGATTCATTTTTCAAAGAGTGATGCAAGATTTTTTTGCTCCTTAGCACACCTAAAATCTGGGTTCTTGTCTCACAACCAGGAAAATTAGGCATGTGGACACATTTAAAGGTGAGGAAAGCAAAATTTATTAAAAGAAAGCTCTCAGCAAAAAAAAAGGTGCCCCTGCCAACAAGCTCCCACCTCACAGATTGAATACCAGACCACCACACATGAGCTGGAAAGTCCAGGCTCCTCCCCACTGCCTGAGGTGCACATTTACGTTGGCTCCACCCACTTCTCCCTGTGCGCAGGTGGGCCCTAGTCTCAGCCACTCCACATTGCTGTTTTCCCTTACTGCGCATGTGTCAAGGGATGAAATTTTTCGCGGTGGGTATCTTTAGGCTAGCCCCCTGCGCACAATGACCTGGGCCGAGTTTGGCTGTCTCCTGTCTCTATCAATAGTATCTTTCTTACAAATGGTAGAAGTGACTTTATATTTTTGCATAGCCAGCATATCCAGTAGTGAAAAATAATAATGATTGATAATGAGCAGATGCTTTCAGCACCTGCACTTTCTCAGTTGCCAAATCTACAGCAGCTCTGCACATAAACTACCCTCCCTCGTGTGCCGCTTATTTGATTTTATCAACATTATTATGGCAAAACCAGAAAGACTAAACACGTGCCAAACATTTTTTTTAGTTTGTTTTTTGCCCTGTCTTTCTGAAAACATCCCAAGATTGTCTGCAGGATAGGACAGCACACACATCTTCTTACATTGTTCTTTAAATACAAGTTTTAAGAATAGTCCATCTCTGTTTATTCTTACTCCCTGCCACCCTGGATGAAAACGCTTATGTAGAATCACATGGACTCATCATAAGCGCAGGTTATTTCTATTTAACTCTCTCTATAAAAAAGACAAGCTCTGGCCCGCATGGTGACTCAAAATGCAGTGGCTAATCCCAGCACTTTGGGAAGCCAAGACAGGCAGATCATGAGGTCAGGAGTTCCAGACCAGCCTGACCAATATGGTGAAACCCCGTCTCAGGAGGTTAGAAAGGCAAAGCCATCTATGGGATCTCAAGAATCCAGGTGTGAGATTTGCTTTCTGTATTTGATGCAATCAGTGTTTCTGGGGCAACAATCGCCTCCTGGAGCTGTGTTAAGCATTTATAGAATAGCCTGGACTAGCATATGGGAAAGAGCCAGGCCCTGCCCTTAGGCCCAATGCTACACCTGGATTAGCCTACAGGAAAGAAACAGTTCCTGCCCTTAGGGCTAATACTACACCTGGATTAGCATATAGGAAAGAACCAGTCCCTGCCCTTAAAGTCAATGCCACACATGGACTAGCATGTGGGAAAGAACGAGGCCCTGCCCTTAGGGCCAAGGTCACACATGGATTAGTGTATGGGAAAGAATGAACCAGGTCCTGCCCTTAGGACCTGGACTAGCATATGGGAAACAGCCAGGCCCTGCCCTTAGGGCCAATGCCACATTGATTTTTATTTTGTGAGATCTACACTCATATAAAAACTGAAAAGTCTGTTGATGTTTCCTGTTCAGCTTAAAGTTAAAAGCTAAATCCAGTTCATCCCTGAAATACCACAATGCCCTGAGATAAATAGTGCTTTAAAAATACGTGGTGACTTTTTTTAAAAAAGGAGTATTTCATTCAGTTAAATGGGAAGAGTTGGAACAATAAGGAGAAAAGCAACCTAGTCTGGATGCACATCAGGAAGACAGGTGGTAACAAAATGTTTTGTCATTTGTACTTTTAGCATTGTCTCTAAGACAGCTTTGCCTAACTCAGGCAACAAGAATTTAATCCTAAAGTTTCGCCTAAGAGTATGATACTTTTAGCTCTTTAATTTGGGTCTGTGGATCATTTGGAGTTAATTTTTGGTGTGTGGTTTAAGGAAGGGATTCAAAACATAGTTGTTCTCAAAAAATAGTTGTCACCGTCTGTTGAAAGGCTATTTTTCCTATTTTTTTCCCTCTTTCAGCTGTCTGGCATTTTTGTTGAATATCAATTAACTATAAATGTAAGAGTACATTTCAGGACTCTCAATTCTATTCCATTGGTCTATATGTCATTTTTTTATACCAATACCACACTCCTTAATTATTGTGCCTATGTAATGTCTGACACTGGAAAGTGTGAGTCCTCCAAATGTGTTACTTTTCACAACTGTTTTGGGTGTTCTAAGTCACCTGTGTTTCAATATGAATTTTATGATAGTTTGTCAATTTATATAACAAATCAAGCTGTAATTTTGATAAAGACCACATTGAATCTGTAGATCAATTTAAGCAGTATTGCCATCTGAACAATATTAAGTCTTCCAATCCACAAACATGGATTTTTTTTCCATTTATTTAAATCTTCTTTAATTCTTTTCAATGATGTTTTCTTGTGCTGCATGCATAGGTTTTGCACTTCCTTTTAAGAATTTATTCTTAAATATGTTATTTTGGGGTGCTATTTTAAGTAGAAAGATATATTTTCTTAAAATCATTTTTCAATTGTTAATATTTAGCACATAGAATTTCAATTTATTTTTGTATATTGATCTTGTATCTTGAAACTTTGTCCAACTAATTATTAGTTATAATGGGTTTTAAGTGGATTTCTTAAGATGTTCCATATACAAGGTCATACTATGCTTAAATATAAACAGACTTACTTCTTTGTTTCCAAACTGAATGATATTTATTTATTTTTCTAGACTTACTATCCTGGATGATAATCTTCAGGAAAATTTTGAGTAGAAGTTATGAGAGTAGACATTCATGTCTTATTCCTGATCTTAAGAGAAAATAACTTAGTCTTTTACTATTAACTATAATAACAGCTCTGGGGTTTTTTGTGGATATCCTTTATCTGGTCGAAGTACTTCCCTTCTATTTCCAGTTTATTGAGTGTTATTTTTTTAAATATATATGAAAAAGTGTTAGATTTTGTTAAATGCTTTTTCTGGGCATACTGAGATGATTATATGATTTTTGTTATTTATTCTAATAATGGGATTTTTAGATAGGATCTTGAACTGCTGGCTGAAGACTCTCCAAAGCTTGTTTCCCTTCTTCCAGAGTGATCTGTAATATTCAATATGATGTTTTCATTTGTCCTGTGCATCCGATTGCAATGAACAGAACCTCTCTACTAATCACTGGAGAACCTATAGCAAGAGTAACAAATAAACCCTATTGTTTCAAACCACTGAGATTCTGAGGTTGTTAGGTAGGTGCTTTTAAAATATGTCCACAAATTTTTCTTTAACAAACCATCCCTTATCATGTAAAGTCTATTTCCCCTCTCAGCGAGTGAGAGTCCAAATGAGTTACTCACAGAAGTAATTTACAAACAAAAGTAATAACATATGGCGATATGGTTTGGCGGTTTTCCCACCTGAATCTCACCTTGAATTCTCGTGTGTTGTGGGAGGGACCCAATGGGAGATAAATGAATCATAGGAGGAAATTTTTCCCCTGCTGTTCTCCTGATAGTAAGTGTCACGAGATCTGATCATTTTATAAAGAGGAGTTCCCCTGAACAAGCTCTCTCTTTGCCTGCTGCCATCCATGTAAGATGTGACTTGCTCCTCCTTGTCTTCCTCCATGATTGTGAGGGTTCCTCAGCTATGTGGAACTGTAAGTCCAATTAAACTTCTTTCTTGTGTAAATTACCTGATCTCAGGTATGTCTTTATTAGCAGTGTGAAAAAAAAAATGAATACATATGGCTTTTAGGCTAAGTCATGAAAATAAAAGGCATTGTTCTCTTTCTCATCACTTACTCTTGGAAAATCTAGCTGTATTTCAGAAAGACATTCACGCCCATGTAGAAAAAAAAAAAAGAATAATCCTGTCAAAAGCCAGTGAAGAAACTTAACCCTTTTGCTAAATGCCACGGGCAAAGTCAACTAAGAAGTGAACTCATTGATACTATTAAATAAGCATCCCAGACTTAGTAAGATTGTTTTTGTTCTGGCAAAGATACAAATGACTTCTATTTGGTGGAACAGATAACACCCCCCCAAATATGTCATGTTGACTATTAGCCAGTTTTTGTATGTAACTCATACATCATATATTGTTGCTTTTATAAACTAGGTTTCAAAAATGTGCTTTAAACCAGTCATACCATATTACTGGCTCTCTAAGTTGTAATTAAAAGAAAGTAATTTATACTGGTTTAATTTTATGTATTTTTAGAGTCATAATTTTATGATTTAGAAAATTATACTTCATGAGCTACTTACATAAATTAAACAAAATTAATCCCTATCACTTATTTAAATGTAAGACTAGGAGCTATTTCCTCTGTCAAGATTGTGTTTTTAAAGTAGTACTGTTTTGAGTAAGTTACTTGATGCCAGCCCTGTCCCTTGACAGTGTTATTCATTTCAATACAGCTGTAACTCTCTAAAAGAGACATGAGTATTGCCCAAGTTCCTCTGATAAACTGGGCTCTCTCTAATTGTAACTCACCCAAGTTCTTACAATTAGTTAAGCAGCAGAACCAGGATTAACCACTAGCTTTGACATCAAAGCCCATATACTTTTCTTTTAGCCATGATGCATCCAAAAAATAGACAGCTCTAGATCTGAATTTTTGCTTTCCCAAAAGAATAATCAGCCAAGTGTGGTGGCTCATGCCTGTAATCCCAGCAGTACAATACCAGCCTGGCCAACATGGCGAAACCCAGTCTGTACTAAGAATACAAAAATATGCCTGGTGTAGTAGTACCTGCCTGCAATCCCAGCTACTCAGGAGGCTGAGGCAGGAGAATCACTTGAACCTAGGAGGTGGAGATTGCAGTGAACTGAGATTGTGTCATGGCACTCCATCCTGGGCGATGAAGCGAGATTCTGTCTCAATAATAATAATAATAATAATAATAATAGAGAATCAGCAGAGACTGACCTGGTTGGGATTCCGCCATTTGCATTTTTTCACTGCCCCAAAGCAGTGAGAATTAACACAAGACACATGTATCTCAAGCATGTCCAATATCACTAAGCAATCTGGCACATTTCCCATTTGTTAAACTGTTCTCAACATGAAACCACTACCAATCAAAAATGGATGAAAATGAATTATATCCTCATTCTAGAGTCTCAAAATTATGGCTGTTTCCTCTTGGAAACAGAGTATTTCAGGTCTCTATAATTCTCTAGTTTAGGCTAAATGCTGATTTCCAGATTCAAGTTAAAAATGAATATTTGGATGTTAAAGATTGTTTTTCAGATTCAAGTAGCCCTAAAATAGTCTGTAATATTTTGACTTTGACTTTTCCCCCAGGTAATTAAAATCAAACTCAAAAAATCATGACCATTTTATCTGCTATGTGATTCTGAATCACAGTATAATTCTGACAGATATTTCCCAAATTCAGGGCAAAACAACTTAGATTTTATGTTTACAGAGAGATCAGGAGCTCCAGACATTCTACTCCTATGCAAAATTATTATTAGTTATGGCTCAATAACTAGGGAGAGAGGATGGGCACAGTGGTTCATGCCTGTAATCTCAGCACTTTGGGAGGCTGAGGTGGGTAGATCACTTGAGGTCAGGAGTTTGAGACCAGTATGGTCAACGTGGTGAAACCCCGTCTTAACTAAAAACACAAAAATTAGCCCGGCATGTTGGTGCACACTTATAATCCAAGCTACCTGGGAGGCTGAGGTAGGAGAATTACTTGAACCCAGGAAGCAGAGGTTGCAGTGAGCAGAGATCATGCCATTGTACTCCAACCTGGGTGACAAGAGTGAAACTCCATCTCAGAAAAACACAATAAATAAATAAATAAATGTGAAACTCTGTCTCAAGAAAAAGAAAAAAGAAATAATTAGGGAGAGAAAAAAACAAGTCTGAACACAAGAAGGGAAGTGAATTAATCCTACTCTGAATACATTTGCCTTTGTTCATATTGTTGAACCCAGAGATCACACTGCTTGCTGCACAACAGCCAATAAGTTGAGAGACAAGGTGTTGGTGATGCAGAATTGTTCTCAGCCCCTTTGATGGATTCACAGCAGGAGAAGACCTATCTACGCCACCTGCCACACTCAGTCCCTGGCAGGAGGGAGCACATGTGTGAGTGAGTGCAGGGCCTGGCTGGCCCCTTCAAGAGCTGACACAGGAGTAAACTCTGTGGGGGGTCTATGGCCATACCAGGCATGTCACCCCAAGGGGAATGTGCCAAGGCCCAGGCAGGGGTTCCCATGACCCTGAGACCCCTGAGAGGGGATGTTACAATGTACTAATTAGCTCTTTTAGTTCCACCATCCACAACCCAGTGGGCAGCAGTGAGTTAGCACCTCAGTCAGCCTGTTTCCCCAGTCTGGCCCACAGCTCTGGGACCCACGTGGCTCTGGTCTGCCTTGGCCCTGCTGCTTCTGTTATGTGGGGTGACTGCCCTCCACCAGTGCCAGTGAGGGAAGAGGGCCAGTGTTACATCCTTCCCAGGTACCTGCCTTTGATAGTTCCCAGGCTCTTGTCCTGTGTCCAAGAATGAGGTCACACTGACAGTTGAAGGGTGATGAGAACAGAGAATTTTATTAACCAACGAAACAGCTCTCAGCAAAGAGGGGATGGGAAGGTGGGGTCGTCTCTCTCCTGAAGTTAGCTTGTCTCTCTCAGTGTGGCTGAGCCTGGGGCTCTTACAGGCACAGGATGAGGGAGTGCCTGCTGATTCATTTGTGAATATGTAAAAAAGATTAAAACAAAGGTAGTACTTAAAAGTAGGCATAGTGTAAAAGCAATTAGGGAAGGGTAGGTATATGCAAAATAGGTGAAACGTGGGGATTAAAGGAGAGTGTGCCAAGTGAGAAGACAGGTTCTCCACCCAGCACCTGGATTTGTTTTGTAATTTGCCTTTCAGGCTTTAAACTGTCTTTGGTTTGAAGGTGGGGTTTCACCGGGGACCGCTGCTGTCTGCTTAGGATTTCTCTGCCTCCTGCCTCTAACATTGGGGCTAGAAAAGCTAGTTTATTTTAGAGAGCCAGCAAACTGAGAAGCTGGCGTACTAATGTCCTGAAGGACCATCTTAAAAGGCATGACTTCCAAGCTTCTTTCTATTTTTGGTAAGGGGAATCAAGGAGAGGCTTGAGATCAGAGGGTAACAGGTGGACACAGGCATCGGGGCATTGGAAGGAGCCTAAGGAGGTTGTGAATCTCCTTTGTCCTTGGTCAGGTCATGATGCTCCTATAAACATTTAACATTGTTATAACTGAGCGAGTTATAGAGAAAGTGCCACACTCTGAGATTGAATCAGGAGTCTTTTATTGCCGGTGACCGAGAGATGGCAAACGCTCAAAATTCTCTCTGCCCCGAAGAAGGGGCTTGATTCCTTTTTATACCTTGCTTAGAGAAGGAGAGTGGCAAAGTGGAATTTTACAGAAGAGGAATAAGCAAGCTAGATAAGGAAGCTGGTAACCAGGGGGCAGGAGGTTCCCAGGATTGTTGGTTACCAAGGGGAGTAGCAGGGGGGCCTTTCCATTCAATCAATCACCAAAGGGGGTAAGTTATTCACAATAGCAGGTTGACTCGCCAAGCAGGATATAGTTACAACGGTTACAAGGTACTGGGTACAGCATGACCCAGCTGTGCACCAGGAGAAATGGCGGGCAGGGAGAGGCTTAGATGGAGTTTGTCAGGTTCACATCTACGATGGAGTCTGTTAGGCTATCACAACATAACCATCGTTATTTATGTGCATGGCCCTCTTTATCTCCCCAGAGATTAGTTTTTGGAACTGGCTATTATCATCCTTGCTTTAAACTGTAAACTAATTTCTCCCTTCATCAGCTTGTTCTACCTGTAGCAATGAGCAAAGACAATTAGCATGTGAGGTTAGAATCAAGATTGATTCAGTTGTGTTAGATTTCTATCACTGTTACAGTGATGTGGAATACAAAAAGCTAGGTCCCCAAAATAATGAGATTCAAGTTTCCAACATCGGCACACACACAAGTGGGTTGTAAAGCTAATGGTGACATGACCCTCCCCAAGACTTTGGGTCCCGTGTTAGCTACACATTTCCCCAGTACCCACTGAGCCAGGTGCTAAAGCTGAGCTTTTTGCATCAGGGAGGGACTCGGAAATTTCAGAACCAGATCCTTGAGTCAAGAGTCAAGAATGCCCCCAATCACCAAATGTAATCATATTTTGAACCTTCAGTTCTATCTTCTGAGTTCCTCTACCACAAGGTTAGCCTGGTATGATTTTTAAAACCATAATAACAGGAAACTTTATAATCACCACCTAATTGCAGCCATTTCTCTGCCAGGAAGTCATATATTGTCTTCCTAAGGCATACTGATAAGCCCATTCACACAGGATTAAATACTTCCAACCCAAAATGGCCATTATACTTGACAGACTGATTAGCAGGTGTAGGGAGATGAAAACTACAATCTGAGTAAATTGGATGCTTTAAATTCACTAGAAGGATGCTTTTAATTACACTAGCAAGTCTAGAGTCTACATATATTTTTCCTCAGTAAAATAGATTGCACACATATCCAGTGCAATTTCTGATTAATAATGCTTAATAGGGGAATATCAAGTCCTCAACTTGTAATATTCTTATTTATATTAAATCATCATTTAAGTGTTTTTAAAATTATTCTCCCAGCTTTATGGCCAAGGAAGCTATTCTACATCACGGGGGAACTGCTGTCCCCACACCAGTTGAAAATATACTTGCCTTGACTGGGTGCAGTGGCTCGTGCCTATAATCCTAGCACTTTGGGAGGCCGAGGAAGGTTGATTGCTTGAGCCCAGGAATTTAAGATGAGCCTAGGCAACATGAAAGACCTCATCTCTACAAAAGAAAAATATGAAAGAATAAGAAAAGAAAATGCACTAGCCCTTAAAAACTCAAAATCATGAAAAGACTTTCTGCTAAGGCCAGGATTCTGTTATTTACTGACAGACTGCCTTCCTGACAAAACTTTAGTTTGATTCCTTTGATCTTTGTCCTTGACTGCGCTTTGACCTTGAAGACCTTCATGTCCTCAGCCTGCTAAGTCAGCTTGTTGAGAACTACCCATTGCTTTTGTTTATCATATAATGTTTATTTTTCTACCCCTGACATACAGATCTTTGGCCTGTCCTTAGAAAGAATCTTTCTAGGTCAGTTTATCAAATGCCGCTTTCCACATGATGCCTATTTTTCCATCCATTGATGTCTTTATTCCGCTACTTTGCTAAACATCCCCCCTTGTCCTTGTATTCAGAGTTGAGTTTAGTGAGTTCAATCTCTCTCCCTTATTGCAATATCCTTGAATAAAATACGCCTTACCATTATCAACAAGTGTCCAGTGAACAACTTTTCTCCTTATACTGTGAAAGCAAGTCTCAAAGTTGCAAACATGTCTTATCAACCACATTTTTAAAGTGCAAATACATCCTTGAAATGTCCAGCACGACTGGCGAGTTTGCTTTCCAAGGCATTCTCTTCTATTTAAATAAAGTGTTTTCAAATACAGTAATAACAGAGCCCTTTTTTGTTTAGATGCACTGCATTTAGCAGACAGTTTCTGAGCATTTACTGTGTACCCAGCATGGTTACAGGGGCCTCACCCATGGCTCTCTTTCTAAAGAGTTCTCATTTATAGACTGTGTGTGGTGCACCTGCATTGACCCAGGGGATGTTTGCTGTTTTGCTAAGCTGGAATCTTTTTTTTTTTTTTTTCCTATTCCTATCATAGTTGCATTCATAGTTCTTCTGGATTCCACAAAATGATCAGGAAGGGCACATAATCCAGGCCTGCACAATCAGAACATTCCATTTTGACTGGCCACGGTGACTGATTCAAGGATGGTGTGTTAGTCGGTTTTTGCATTGCTGTTAAGAAATACTTGAGACTAGGTTATTTATAAAGAACAGAGGTTTAGTTTGGCTCACAGTTCTGCAGGCTCTATGAGAATCCTGGTGTCAGCATCTGCTTCTGCTTGGAATCATGATGTAAGGCAAAGAGGGTGCTGGCATATCAGATGGCAGCAGCAGGAGTAAGAGACAGAGAGGGCAGGGGCCATACTTTTTAAAATAACCTGCTCTCATGTAAACTCATTACCATGGGGAGGACGCATATGTATTCATGAGAGATCTGCTCCCATGACCCAAACACCTTCCACAAGGCAGGAGTCACATTTCAACATGAGTTTTAGAGGGGACAATTATTCAACCATATCAGAGGGTGTGAGACTTTATTTGGGCAGGAAGCCAGGTCCAGGACTTTCACTGAAACTGCTTGGAAGAGTAGAGAAGGGGCATCTTCTGCCTTCTGCAAGGACGAGAGTATGTGTCCATCAGGGGTTACCTCCTGAAGAGAGTCTTCCTAAAATAAAAGCCAGCACAGGTTAAATCAGAGAAGAGAGACAGAAAAAGCAGGTCTTGAGAAAAATCCTTCAGCTACTGGATTCAGCTACACTTGGAACTAGTATATTCCTGGACTTATCAGCAAATCAACTAAATAAATTTCTTTTTCACTCAAGTCAGTTTGAGTGGTGAGTAGAAGAGGACTGATGGCCACAGGGACTAACACAGGATGTACATGATTTTGATAGTAACTTCCTGTGTAACCCTGGATAAGCCCAACGCACTCATGAAACATTTCGTCCTTGAATAAACAGGGTCCCAGCATAACCCCATTACAGAGCTGTTCACTGAGACCTGGAGGGGAACACAGCAGGGTGCTATGTCCACTGCACCTATAGGAGAGGAAAGGCAGTAAAACAGAGAGACTGTGACTATCCAGGCAAACAGTTGAGAGTTCGAATTTCTGCTCTTCTGCTCATGGGCTGTATAACCCTAAGACAATTATTTGACTTCTCTGAGCCTCAATTTTCTCACCAGTAAATTGAGAAAAATGGTACCATCCGGTAAACTCTCAAAGAATATTGGATGAAATAACAAAAACGTGAATGAATGAATGAGTAATGGAATTCATATTAAAGGACCAGCAGGTATGTATGCCTGCTGCATAGTAACATATCAATACACTGAGAGAGCAGGGTTTGCAGCAGAGAAAGAGTTTAATAATTACAGGGCACCAAGTGAAGGAATGGAAGGAGACTCTTTTCTCCATCTCCTCAAGGGGTTCTGGGCTGGAGCTGTTCATGGAGGGTGAGGGGCTGGAAGATTGGGGTCACTGATCAGTCAGGATAAGAGGGGTGAAACCGTTGGGACATGGAAAATGCATTGTTTGGTGAGTCAGGTCCTTGCAGAGTCCTTCAGACCAGCTGAGTTAGTAGTTTCACTGGTATATGAGACTGAAAGGCTATCTGATATGGGTTTGGCTGTGTTGCCATACAAATCTCATCTTGAATTCCCATGTGTTGTGGGAGAGACCCAGTAGGAGGTAATTGAATCATGGGGGTGGGTCTTTCCCACGCTATTCTCATGATAGTGAATAAGTCTCATGAGATCTGATAGTTTTAAAAAGAAGTGTTTGCCTGCACAAGCTCTCCGTTTGCCTGCTGCCATCCATGAAAGACATGACTTGCTCCTCCTTGCCTTCCACCATGATTGTGAGGCCTTCCCAGCCACATGGAACTGTGAGTCCATTAAACCCTTTTTCCTGTATAAATTACTCGGTCTCCGGTATGTCTTTATCAGCAGCATGAAAGTGGTCTAAAACCATATCTCAAGTGGACAAAGTTTTCTAATGTTCAAGTTGTCAGTTACAGAGCAGTTAAGTGGAACTCTAATCGTGGAATAGAGTCCATGTGATTCTGAGGCAATCAGCACCAAACAGCTAAGAGGAAGCAGGTCAGAGAGCAGGCTTTCCTCATGGCGAATGCTAAACATGCTGCAAGCTGGGTTCAGTTCTCTTTCTCCCCTTCTCCTCTTCCCTGATTCATTTTCTAAAGTTTAAAGGGACAGTTTTACAGGTGAACAGTTAGCGTTCAAATTCCTGATCTGCTACTCATGGACTGTGTGACCCTGGGGCGATCATTTAATCCTTCTGTGCCTAAGTGATCTCACCAGTAAAATCAAGAAAATGTGGTAACTATCCGGTAAACTCTCAAAGAAGATTAGATAAAAGAAGGGCAACATGAATGAAAGAATAAATGAAAAAATAAATGTCACATTCTGGCTTGTTCCTATAGAAAATAGGAAATAAAATTAAGAGATTAAGTAACTTAGACACTAAGTATTGATTAGGTAAATTGACAGCAATAATGCGTGGGGCTCAGAAGCAGCTACTTAGGAAGTGAAGATTTTGTTTAGAAACCCAACTCCACCTTTTAATCATATGGTGATATTGACAAAGTTGCTTTAACTCCCTAATGATCAATTTCCAAATCTAACACATGGGGAAACTTAACATTGTTAAAGTAGAACTTAAAGTTTCCGGATTCAGTATTTTGGAGACAAATGATATAGAAAATTGGACACATGAGCTGGACAGATGTGGCCAATGTGTGCTCTTCTATCATTTTCTGTTTTACTCGTATGTGTCTCATTTGTCTACTCAAAGTAAGTCACTGGTACCGGATCCCTCTCATGTACATCTCAGAGGTCTAGAAAAGGACTTTTCAAATACTAGGTGCTATCACAATTCTGACATTTCTACATGCAAGTAACGGAAATTGCTAAAATAATGGCTCATACGGTCAAGGCATCTAAGTATCTCTTAGTGCAGAAAACTGTGAGTAAATGATTCTAGACCAATGCATTGGTTTAGCAATGAAACTAAGAACCTGGGCTCTTTCTACAGTTCATGTCCGCCACCTTCCAATGTTGATTTTTTTCATCCTCCTGCTTAGCAACTCGTGTTCACAAGATGGCTGCACAGTTTTAGCCATCACAGCCTTTTCATGGCAGAAGAAGAGGGAAAGTTTCTTTCATATCTTTCTTTTGTTAAGGAGGCAAGAGTTTTCCCAGAAATCTCAAGTGACTGTCTAAGACCTCATTGGCCAGCACTGGGTCACATGGTCACCTCTTGTTAAAAGGAAGTTTGGAAAAGTGAGTGCCTGGCTTTGCAGGTACTTTACAGGAAGGGGACAAAACAGAAGATGATGGAAATGGCTGCTGTGTTAGGTGAAACATGGTTGGCCACAGACTTAAGAATAAAGAGGTGGAGAAGGTCATTGATCACCTCGACTGCAACACTGCAGACAAGATAAAGAGAGCCTGATACAGAGGAAGATTGAGAACTAAGGGTCTTCATCCGCAGGTGAGCTCACATCTGAAATCATGCTTACATGAATGTGAAAATACCTCACCCACAGAGTTCCCCACCCCTTGCATTTAAGAATCGAACTTCACCCTTTCTGTCTTCCTAGCTTCATGTGGATAGGTTAAAAAAAAAAAAAAAAATTCAGTGTAACTCAGGCACCTTCAAGTTTCATCCCACTCTTCTCCAAAGATAGTGATCTCCCTCGAGTAGTCTTCTCTTTTGTCTACTATGCAACAGGATGTATAACCATCACCTTCCCCTCCAGCCAAGATGCTAGGGTGCTTTTTGTTAGGAAACAAAGGATGGCACTGACATGCTGGTGATAATATTCCTGGAGCTGGGAAACTTGCAGAGTAACCAGGCTTCTACTACCCACCACTTTTACCTGATGACCAAGGACAAGGCTCTGTCATAATAGACCGTCATCATAGTGGGTAGCCTGCATCCATTCATCCAACAGATATTTACACAGTGGGTCGTAAGTGCAGACACCGAAATAATCAGGGTGATAAGACACTAACAATGCCAACAGAGTGGGTCGATATAGAACTTTACTCTAAGTGCTTCATGTGCCTTTTCTTCTTGTTCTGTATGAAAAACATGTGAGGTATTTTCTGTTATGACTCCACTGTAGAAGTAAAGAAACTGAGGCCCAATGGTTGAGTAACACAGCTTGTCAACAGTTAATAGCTACTGAGTGGCCAAGCTGGAATTTTCACCCATGAGTTTAGCCACTATACATACTGCCTCTATGGTGAAAAATAAAATAGACATGATCTCTGTTTCTATGGGTTGGAGAGGAAAAAGGACATGAAACCAATTCACACATAAATACAATTCAAAATTGACATAAGGGATGCAGAAAAATATAAACAAGCTACCAAGATAGCAAACACAAAAAAAGTCATAATTTATGCTGAGAATTAATGAAGGCCTCTCTTCTCCCTCTCTCACCCCCAAAAATGTGACATTTAAGCTAAAACCTCATGAACACAGCACATTGTCTTGTTGAATAATCTGGGGAGGGGAAGTGAGACTGGTGAGGAGCAGTCTCCTGGGCAAAGGGAATGGCCTCAGCCTGAGATAGAAATGGGTTTGGCAAAGGAAGAGAGAAACAGACAATGCTGTAACTGTGCTATTGCTGCAGAAATGCTGAGTCACAGGCAGCCCTAGTCTCATGTGTAGGCTGTTCCAGGTGTTTCTTCATTTTCCATGCAAGTTGTTACTGCATGCAGCATGTTCTTTACATGGAGAATGGTAACAGCATAAGAGGACTAGACAGAAGCTTTTCAGTAACCCTTAAGAGTTTTTCTTGGAATGAGTCACTTCCGTCACATTTCATTGGCCAAAATGGAAGGCACAGCCAAGCTTCCATGGGAAGAATTACAAACTCACTTCACAAAGTGTATAGATTCTAATGTAGAGAAGAACAAAAAATTAGGAGCAATCATCCCATCTACCTGTGGCTCTAGGTGTTCTGAAACGATGGTTATTTTCATGGCTTTGGGATATGTTCTTTAGGCCAGGTGGAAGAAGGAATGAGCTAATCAATGAAAGAATTAATCTGGAGAAGAAGTTTGGGAAAGGCCTCATGCTATGTCTAGGGGTTGGGTTTTATGCTATCAGCCCTGGGAAAATGCTTATGAAGCCTTCCTAAAGGGCATCCTCAAAGAGAATTTTATTTTATTTTTTTACTGTTCTCTGGAAAGCCAAATCTTGAGCCATGATCATCCCAGCCTAACTAAGCATTCGAGGAAACTGGGCTGATTGTCCATCTCTATAATCACTAAGTGGAAATACATTTCTAACCATGTTAGAATAGTATTTTAAAAAGCATCATTCACTTGAATTCAAAATCTTTCTAGATCTCTAGAGTTCAAGGAATCTTTCTTCCTGTCAAACAAATTTTTCTCAAACTTTTTATCTTAAGACAGACATAAATGTAGCATTCTTATGGATACCATATCTTATCAAATAAATGTCCTTGTTTTAACATTGTTTATAAATATCTAAAATGTTTAGGCCTAATTGTAATGAGAATATAAAGGAAGATACATGGTAATTCTTACATTCCACCTCATCCCTTTATCAAAATTTTCAAAATGTCTCATGAAATCATAAGCTAAGTAACATTTGATTTGATCTCATGTAAACATTTAACATTTAAAAAATATCTGTTATCAGCTACCCTCTATGCTAGGCAAATTAGGAGATGAAAATTTTCTGACTACTTGGGGCTTATAGTCTGTTTAGGGTAGTAAGATTGGCATTGAGAAAATTAATACTCAAAGTAATTTAATTAAGACCTGTTATGACAGACATGATTCCTCTTTGAAGTCAGTCAATCAACTCTAGAAAGAGATTTCTGTAGCATTCTCCTTTTCTTGTCCCATCTGAAATTTCTGCAACTTTGCTAAGTTGTGAATGGCAGCTAATTTAGGCAAAAGGGAGCAATGATCACCAGTGGGTGTCTTGGAATTCCAGCCCCCAGTTTGGATAATTGATTTCTACATAAGTTTCAAAGGAGAGACTAGCAAAGAAGAACGGAAGGAGGCAAAATGTCCCCACAGGCCAGGGAAGAGCAGGGCCATAAGGTGCCAGGGTTTGCATGTTTCAGCATAAAGTTTCCATGTCAGAGAGGGCATGGACACTGAACACTTGCAGGCCCATTTACCCCTCTAGGGCATGTTTTATCCAGACCTATGCAGCAGCTCCCCTCCAGCCCCTGCCCTTTACCCCCTCGAGGCTAGAAGGTGAAAAATGTCCACAGCTTTTAATCAAAGATCAAATACTGGAAAAGAGTGGGCTACAATTTTTTTTTCATTTTCCCCCAGCCTTCTCTGTATCTTTAAGCAATGAATATCAGTTACCAACAGAAAACAAACCTAGATTTCACACAACATGAAAATTTGTCCAATATTCTGGAATTACAGGAAGATCCAACTGCACCGAGTCCACATTCCAACATGGCAAGGATTCCCTTGTCCTGAGGCCCAAATCCTCCCTCCGGATGGGGCGGGGGCCTTCAGTCCCTTCCAGCTCCCATCATTCATGCATGCCCCAGTCTATTGCCTGCAGGGACAGCTGCAACAACTACTTAGCCCCATGAGATAACCTGCATTGGCTAAATAACACATGGAACTAACTACATGTCAGGCACTGTGCTGGGAATTAAGAATGCAAAGAAGCAGATGCCTGACTCACTCCATCTTTGTGGAACTCACAGAAAAGCTGGAGAAACAAGCTCATTATTGAAACAGAATATCGCAGGTGCTTATAAGGGACGTGTTCATCAAGAACCTTGGGAGGACGTGAGAGCAAGCTGCTCCAACTTCCGTTCCATCTGCTGCAGGCACTGCTCCTCTGCCATGCTCCCTTTGCTTATGTGTGTCATGAAACAGACAGGTTCATTTTCCCCATTAGGCTGTGAGTATCTCAGGAAATGGCCATATCTAATTCACAAGAGCAAAACATACGAGTTGAAAAGCAGTGGAATGATAAATTGATTTTGACCAGATAGTATTTCAAGACATATGGATAGATAGATAGAGTTACAGATATAGTATAGATATAAAAGTCCAAATAGAGGCATCCTTAGATTCACTTCTTGAAGCCCCCTTTCCAATTCATGAGTCAATCCATCCCTTCCTTGGGATAATCTGAAGCTTTGTTGTTTGCAACATAAAATGTTATATGCTACATGCAATACACAGAATAATGGGACCCTAAAGAGGTCTGTGTTCAAATACGTTGCCTTCTGTATCAAAAGTAACTTTATAAACATAATGACATTAAGGATCTTGAGCTGGGGAGAAGATTCTGGATAATCTGGCAGGCCCCATATTATCATAAAGGTTCTTACAAGTGAAAGAGTGAGACATGGGGATGAAAGTCAGAGGGAAATTGGGAGGCCATGCTGCTGCCTTTGATGATGGAGAAAGGAGTCACATAACGGAGCACATGGGGAGCTTCGGTAAGCTGGAGAAAGAAAGCGTTCTTCCCTAAAGCTTCCAGTAGGAATGCGGCCAACACCTAGACTTCGGCTCATCAAAACCTAATGTGGACCTCTGACCTCCAGAATTGGAAGGTAATGCATTTCTAACGTTTTAAGTCACTAAATTTTTGAATATTTGTTGTAGCAGCAATTGGAAATTAATATAACCAATGACAGCAGAGCATTCTTAATGAGGCAGACTCCCTGTGCTCATCTCTGTACTCTAGCCATTTGACTTGCCTTATAATTTGAATGAGTGTTTAACTATATTTTAAGGAATAAGTGAAAGATGCAGTAGAAATGTGTAAATTACCTTCAAAATCGAGGTTAATCTATTTTCTTGAAGTTTATTACTTCTTTCCTGGAACACCTAATCCTTCTAGGAACTTGACATCTCACAATGATTCCCTGAAATGGCTACAGTGCTAACACCAAAACTCATTCTCTTCTACCCAGTTCTATGCGTTTGCTAAATCAAACCATCATAGTTTCAGGATCCATTTCCAACTGTTTTTGCTTTAAAAACTTGAGGTAAAGGTTGGCCATTCACTGCTGCTGCTCAACCAAGTGAAAAATTTGTAGCAGAGAAGGTAATATAATTCAGGAGGATATGGGATGTCAGGTTCTGTCACAACTTAAATAAGTCTCAATAAATTAAAATCCCTTAACAACCTTTCAACAATATTGCACATTGCAAGTTCATAGAAATTCCTTGAAGCAACTGTATTGAAGTATTTAATGAATAAAAGGCCAATATCTAATACTAAAAGACCGATACTTATTCATGAACTGTCACTGAAGGAATACTCATGTCCTTCCACAAGCAACATAATTTAAAATGTTCCGAAGCCCCTATGTATGTGATATTGTAGGAGCTGATCCATCCATTCTTCCAATGGCTACCACAGGAAGGTAGTGCCAAGTAGTGATGACCAAATCCAGGCTTTCCTTTTTTCTGATTTCTGCCTACTGCCCACAGAATTAAGTTGGAGCACACAAGCCGGGTGAATCAGTAGTGGCCCTAGCAGGAAATAAGATTCCACTCAAATGGGTTTATGGGATAGAATTCCATAAAGTATTGGGGATTTGAAAGGAATATTCACAGGGTTAAGAAGAATAAAAAGGGTGTTGACGAAACCAGAAACTGGTATCTTCAGAAAGCTGTTATCATCCCTGGATCTGAAGGACCAGGAGGAGGATATGGTGCTGCTGGGGCTCTTGAAAGCTACTTCCATGGCAGAGGGGCTGTGTGATAGGGGCTGTAGTCCTGAACGGATGCGGCCATTGCCAGAACCATGTTGCCAAAGCAGAAAATAAGTGGGAAAAAAATCCTCCCTTTTCTTTCTACTTTCCAAACTCCCACTGATGCCTCCTGCTGGCCAACACTGGCCACAGCCCTTTATCACAGCTGATAAAGGAGCCTGGGTGAGGAGATCTGTAGGAGTCAGTCCCTAGGCACAAGGGATGGTGAAGAGTTGCAAGGGGATGGGGTGGAAACAAACAGAGAATAACCAGCATGCCTCGTACTCGTGGGTCTCTTTGAATACCAGGCACGCTGGTTATTCTCTTTACACATTTGTCTCTCTGTAACCCCTACCAGATTTCACAGGGGAATGAGAAAACAGATCCTGTCCATGGGAGTGAAAACCTAAAACAATACAGCAATGTAGACATTCAACTTCTGCCCTGGCAGAAGGACCTTAATGACCTATTGCAAAAATGCAAAATTTGTGTGCAATAATGTTCACTGAAGCATTGTTTGCATTCAGAAATGCTACCTGCAAACCCTAATGTGCATCAACAAGAAACTGGTTGATAGGTTATACAATGCTATGTCATGTAGATGATATAGAATTGATGTGGTAGAATATGTCAACATGGAAAGTTGTCTAAAAATATTTTGAAGTGAAAATAGCAAGGTCAAAACAGTGTTGATAGTATAATCCCTTTCATCAGTAATAATATATTGTACACACGGTGAAGTATTTCCTAAATTAATCACTGGGCTTTTCACTCTTAAAATTTTCCTTTCACATATGTTAAAACTAGATGATGACATCCTCTGCTCAAGTCAAGAAGGATCCAGCCAAAATACAGATGATCAATAAATTCCTGTATTTCCAAACCTTCAAATCAGATTTTGGAAGCTCATAGCATACATAGATAACATTCTGACAGAAAAAAAAAATCAGAGTAACAAAAATCACTGTTCTGAAGAAGATATGTTTCCGGTTGACAGAACCAGACTGTTATCTTTAAAAAAAACAAAAAAACAAAAACTGATGTCTATGTAAAAAATTATGCTTGCTTATTATAAAAACTCAAGCAATAAGGAGATACACAAAATAGAGGCTAAAATTTTTGTACCCCAAATTCTCAGTAATAATCCCCCTTCCTCTAATAATGCTAAATGTGTATGCACAGGTACAGAAGGCTTCATGTTTGTGTGTGTGTGTTTGTGTGTATGTGTGATCAGTCGTCTACTGCTGCATAACTGATACCCCAAAACAGTGGCTATAACGGTCATTTTATTTGCTCTGAATCTGGAGTTATACTTTGAGCTGTGCTTAGCATGCTGGTTCTTCCACCTGTCCTAGCTTGGGCTACTCGTATGGCTGCAGTCATCTGGTAGCCCAGTTGGGAAGCTGATGTTGGCCAGGTCTCTCTGCCCATATGGTTTTTCAACCTCCAGAGAATAAACAGATCCCCTCCCCTCCGTCCAGGGTTTAGACCTTCTAAGAAGGGTGATTTGAAGTGGCAAGGGTTCTTGAAGCCCAGGCCCAGGAGTGGTTCAATGACTCTTCTGCCATATTCTGTTGGCCAAAGCACACCTTGAGGTCAGCTTAGGTCACAGGGATAGAAAATCACACTGCACCTCTTGGTGATAATATTCACACATTACTTGCTGTCCATTTTTGTCTTCTACATATGCACTAGGAAAAACAACACTTAATATCATAATCCACTAAATAATGGGGAAAACTAAACAACCAAATAAGAAAAAAATAGGTAGCAAATATAAATAGACCATTTACTAACGGCAAAATATAAATGGAAAATAGACGTTTGTAGAAGATGCTTCAATTTACCAGTGGCTAAAGGAATGTGACTTTAAATTATGTTTACTGGGAGCGAGGGGGACTATTTTCAACATGAAAATAGCTACTGTTTTGGCAGTTTATAGACCACCAGACACTGTACCAAGTGAAAACACACTAGATAAATATGGTTTAAAAAAAATCTCATTTCACAAATGAAGAAACAGAATCTGGGAGGCTGTCACTGGCTCCTGTAATTGAGAGATGGGACCTTGGACCCATAGTAAAGGCAATTGGATCCAGGGAGTGGTGAGGAGCCTCTTACGCTATGATCCATCAATCGCTTATCTTCAATGACCTTCTTTGCATTTATTATACTTATAGACATAGAGAAGATCTGAGTGCATGGCTCATGACTGTAATACCAGCATTTTGGGAGGCTGAGGCAGGAAGAATCACTTGAGGCCAGGAGTTCAAGACTATCCTGGGCAACATAATGAGACCCCATGTCTACCAAAAAGAAACAAAAACAAAAGAAAAAAGCAAACAAAACAAAAAAACTGGACATGGTTGTATGTGCCTGTAATCCGATTTACTTGGGAGGCTGAGATGTGAGGATCACTTGATCCCAGGAGTTTGAGACTGCAGTGAGCTATGATTGCACTGCTGCACTCTTGCCTGGGAGATAGAGTGAGACCCAGGCTCTTAAAAAAATAAAAACAAAAGATACCCTCTTTAACCCATCAAATAAACACATAAAGCTTTAGCTTAGTATAGATTTTGGGTTTCCTTCACTCCAACCTATTAATATTTAATCAATAAAACTAAGGTCTAATTGGGAAGAAAGTTGCCAAAATTCCATTTGTAAAGTTAGTTATATAGAAAGACTCAGACCCAGGGCACCTACTCTATCCCTGTATCTTTCCTTTTATGTCATCCTGCTTCCTAATCTCTGTTCCTTAACAGGACACATACCCCACATGACTTATCTAGGCACTTTTGTCCTGCTTCAAGACCTCTATGAAATGAGAGGCCCCTATTCTTACTCGCGTGGTGGTGAGCAGTCACTGAAGAGAGACAGACCCACGGAGCAACAGAAAGCTTCATGCTTCATTTGTCTTCCTTTGGATCCCTTCCACATCTGTAAGCACACTGTAATAAAAGCAGAGGAAAACTGCTTTTCTCTTAAAATGTAAAATGAATAAACACCACTACCATCCATCAATTGCCGGAATATAGCATTACTCTTACAACCATCTGTACCTTTCTGGATTTAACTTGGTGAGTTTGAAGTCACCAAGAGAAAATAACTTTGTCATTTTTTTCAGATGGCATCTTCCAGACAGGGATGGCTTTCTCTGATAGCAGGTGGGATCGTCTATTATTTGCATTATTCTACAGCAACATTTAGAAGCAGTGGAATAAAATTGCAAATGAAACCAAGTCCATTTATTCCGTGGAATAGAATTGCAAGATAAAACCAAGTCTTGGAAACATGTTTTGCAGAAGAATCTGCACTTTATTTATTTATTTTTCAACAAAGGTGCAAAGGGTCAGTCTCACTTCATTTCTCTTTCAGGGCATGTTATTATTATTGGTCTGTGAAAGAATCCTTTTTCATTCACTCATTATGTTGAACTATGTAAAATTACCACCTTTGTAAGATAAAAAAAGTAATCAAATATTAATGATTTCAAGTGGATCACCTAGTAGTTATTCCTTATTAAACCCACATCCAGGTTGGGTGCGGTGGCTCATGCCTGTAATCCCAGCACTTTGGGAAGCTGAGGCAGGTGGATCACCTGAGTTCAGGAGTTCAAGACTAGGCTGACCAATATGGTGAAACCCATCTCTGCTAAAAATACAAAAATTAGCCGGATGTGGTTGTGTGTGCCTGTAATCCCAGCTACTCGGGAGGTTGAGGCGGGAAAATCTCTTGAACCCAGGAGGCAGAGGTTACAGTGAGCCGAGATCTTGCCAGTGCACTCCATCCTGGGCAACAAGAGCGAAACTCTGTCTCAAAAAAAACAAAAGAAAACCAAACAAGCAAAACCAAAACCAAAAACAAAACCCCACATATCCTGCTACTATTTCCATTTCTCCATTGCCAACTACATACATAAAATTAACATATATTTTGTTACGGTCATGGAGTTGTCTGTGTGTTCTGTCAAAATATATATTGCTATTTGGCGTAAATAATATACTCATTATGCTTCTTTCTTAATTCACCTTTTTAAAACATCTAGCTATGTTTCTATTTTTAAATCTACTCTTTTGTTTCTAACCGTGGCACGATGCTGGACCGTTTGCCCATGGCACATTTTTACTGCTCCACTCTCCCATCGGTGGGTACTCAGATTGCCCCAAAGCACACATCTCCCAGATATAACACTGCAGTCACCATTCTCACACATACATGCTGAGAGACTCATCTGCTTATTGATTTTTACAAGCTCCCTGGATATTTCATCTGTCAGTCTTCTGATAAATTTAGACTCTGCAACTATCCCCTGAGAAGAGATCCTTCTATCTCAAAGTGCTTCCAAAAATCCAGTAGTGATCTCAACAAAACACTGTGACAACACAATCTTCCTTATGATGATAACATGTCTCTTCAGCTGCAAGGTGAAATAGATTCCTGGGCTTTCTCACATTCCCGTTTTCATTAAAACTTGTTCTCTCCAAAATATGTCAAAACATTCTTCTTTCTATATGTCTGTATAGTCTCCTTTACTTATAAAACTGTTTTAATTTTTAAAACTAAAACAGATGCTATTCACTACTCACAATAGCAAAGACATGGAATCAACCCAAATGCCCATCAGTAATAGACGGATAAAGAGCATGTGATACATATACACCATGAAATACTATGCAGCCATGAAAAGGAAAGAGCTCATGTCTTTGCAGGAACATGGGTGGAGCTGAAAGCCATAATCCTCTGCAAACTAACACAGGAACATAAAACCAAACACTGTATGTTCTCATTTATAAGTGGGAGCTGAACGATGAGAGCACCTAGACACATTGAGGCAACACCACACACTAGGCCTGTCCGGGGTGGTGGGGGGAGAGTGTCAGGAAGAACAGCTAATGGATTCTGGGATTCATACCTAGGTGATGGGTTGATCTGTGCAGCAAACCACCATGGCACACGTTTACCTATGTAACAAACCTGCACATCCTGCACATGGACCCCAGGACGTAAAATAAAAGTTTAAGAAACAACCATAGATGCTACCAATTCACTTTAAGAAAAAAAATTAAAATGTTCAACGGTTGAATTTGTGATAAATATGATATGAACAACTACCAGAATACAGATGTGATGCAAAATAGATGCACAAAATGAATCAAAGAAAATTCTGGAGTGGGAAATTAAGAAACACGCATTATCTTTGCTCTGCAGGTAAATTCACTCTTGTTCCCTTCCTGGTAACTGTATCTTCTTTCCCACTGAAGAACCAGCCCTCTCCGACTCTCAGTTCTGCCATGTAGAACCCAGCCTCTGCTGGAGAGGAAACGCAGATGATAACAGCTAAGCTAAGCAGTGTGTTCCAGCCTCTCTCCCCAGTGGCTGGCTCAGGCTTGGGCATGGGACCCAGGGAGAGCTCAGGAGCACTGGGGAGACTCTCTTGGGTCTTCTACAGATGAGAGTCTCACGCTTTCCCGTGGGAGGTTGTGAAGTCTGGGCTGATGCATCTGTCTTCCATTCATTATCCTTTTTACATGTAAAAGAAAGTCTCTCTGAGAAGCCAACAATACTCCCGGAGCAAGTGAAATGAGAGTTATCTGAAAGAACCATACTTCAGACAGAGGGAAGATCCAGGGCAGAGACCCTGCTGCAGACACAGCCGTGGAATATGGGGAAATAAGAGAAGAGGGAGCTACCATGGGGTGAACGGAGTAAATGACGGTAGGAGGTGAAGTAAAGCCTGGTTTTGTTGTTGTTGTTGTTTTCTGAGACGGAGTCTCTCGCTTTGTCACCAGGCTGGAGTGCAATGGCGCAATCTCAGCTCACTGCAACATCTGCCTCCTGGGTTCAAGCAATTCTCCTGCCTCAGCCTCCCAAGTAGCTGGGACTACAGGCCCGCACCACCATGCCCGGCTAGTTTTTGTATTTTTAGTAGAGACAGGGTTTCGCCATGTTGGCCAGGCTGGTCTAGATCTCTTGACCTCATAATCCGCCTGCCTCGGCTTCCTAAAGTGCTGGGACTACAGGCGTGAGCCACCACGCCTGGCCGGAAAAGCCTGTTTTTAAATGTCAACAGTAGGTATAAAAAAGAGGAGAGAGCGGGAGCTGGGGACAAGGTGGCAGGAGGATTCAAAGGAGTTTGGTATTTTTTTGATAGCAAATGAAGCCTGACCCCTCAGGGCTAAGTTACGACCTTGCGTGCTCCAGATGCTTTCACTTTGTGGATTCCTACTCCACTAAAATATTATCGCATTGCTATTTCTTCTAATTTTAAAGTAAATAAAAATTAAAATATTTTCATGAACTGTTTAATAGTACAATGGGCCTCAGGCACGGTGTCTATCGTGACTACTGGATACGTTGCTACCCTGGACCTATTATTTATAGGAAGCATTAAATTACTTTTCTACTTAAGCCAGCTTTGGTATCGTTTTCTATTATTTGTAGTCAAAAATTGTTAACCAGCACAAAACGCTTTCTTTTCCTTAAGCAACATTTAATAATGCATGCATCCTTCCCTCGAGAAACCATTAGTGTAAGCAAAACAGATGTTAATTACCAGATTTAAAACAAGCTAACTTTAAAACAAGCAAACTTTGGTGTTCTAGTTCTTGAGTATTATCAGAGGAGGATCAAGTGCAGAGCTAGACAGTAACTTTAGTGAAATGGTCATGGGCGTGCAGCTGTGCTTCTGTTTTAATGAATTTGCTTCTCCTATATAACCTGCCATCAGCAGGGGGCCAGGCTGGATGTCACTCTCCAACAGTGGGGAGGGGTTAGGCATCGTCTTTACCCCCACACCCCATCCTCAATTCATTTCATGGCATTTAGCTATTGTCAAGTTATGCTGCAATAGAAAATTACATCAACTGGCCCACCATGGGCCTGAGCCTGGCATCTCTAGACCATTAATACCTGCTCAAACAAGCGTGTGCGGGTGTGACACTAAAAGTAACACAATGAAACTATTTCTAGCTGCGTGGAAGAAAGCCTGGACTCCCAACATGGTCACTATTACTAATAGCTGTGCTAGACATTTTTCAGTACTTGATGCTTTTCAAAGAATGTTGATGTGCATTATCTGCTGTGATCCTCACAAATCACCCCCATGCCCACCACAGGAAGCTATAATTCTCATTTTATCTAATAGGAAAATAAAGCTCCAAACATTTAAGGAAGTTACCCATGATGTCTATGTCACAGGGTGGGGTCTCCAATACTGATCTTGAGTTCCAATCCGAATGTCTCCAGACCATCTCCATCCCCTTCCTACCTACCTACCTTTGGGAGGCGTGAGAGGCCCTCCTGTGTTTAAATCTTGAGAATCAATGAAATTCTCTTTTCCCAAGACCATCACATGAGATCTCACAACTGAATCATAGAAATTTTGGAGATTCACATCCTAAAACTATGTTTCTCTATCCTAGTCAATCCCTTCATGTATTGACCCAGACACATAATCTAATTTGCCTATGAGAGAGTGAATAATAGAAATGCCAGAGGAACAAGCTCTGTGGCCATATTGCCCAGAATTGAATCCACACAGCAGGTGCTTTGGTGCCTGTAACTCAAGACTTCCTCTTAATCCTCTGTCCTTCATCAACATCTGGCTGGGCAGGTACTTCACAAATATTAAAAATCGTATAATTTCTAGGTTCTGCTTGTCAGTTTTGATCTCATTGGTCTAATACAGCATCAGATTGAGTTTTCCATGATCATCTGTAGTATCCTGAAAGATTGTAGAAGAAGCTTTTGAAACGATCGCCACTTAACCTGCTGGCCAGGTGATCCCACACCCTCCATTCTCCTCCATGGCCCACAGGAGATGCTCGCTCTAGGTGCTCCTTCTCTCTCCAGCTGCCAGGCCATTTCTGCTCCCGTCAGGGGTGCTTCAAGCTTAGTACCAGCCTCTGTTATGTCATTATTACACTGCCCTCATTTAATCTATATTATATAAATCAGGGAGCAGATCGAGCTGCTTCTATGGAAAGGAGCATAAATGCTGCGGAAAGATTCTGCAAAACTCTTGACTAAAAACATGCCTGACAAATTGGGTATGGACAACAGAACTTCAAAACACAACGGAAAATTATCTAAGCTCTGGAAGGGTCCCTTCCTCCGATTGATTCTGAAGTGTCTTTAAGTAATTGCTCCACATTTGAGTAAAAATAATTGGATATTGCAGATGGCCCTTTAAGAAGGTTATGGTTTATGACTGAAAGAGATCACACCAGCCCCACAGACTTCTGCAAATAAAAACCTTGGCTCCACACATCAAAGATTGGAGAATGAATATTTATTTATTTATTTATTTATTGAGACGAAATTTTGCCCAGGCAGAGTGCAATGGCACAATCTCAACTCACTGCAACCTCCGCCTCCCAGGTTCAAGCGATTCTCCTGCCTCAGACTCTCGAGTAGCTGGGATTGCAGGTGTGCACCACTACACCCAGCTAATTTTATGTTTTTAGTAGAGATGGGATTTCATCATGTTAGTCAGGCTGTTTTTGAAATCCCAGCCTCAGGTGATCGGCCCATCTCGGCCTCCCAAATCGCTGGGATTAGAGGTGTGAGCCACTAGGCCGGGCCCATGTTTTTAAGTTAAAAGGGAAGAGTGATTATATAGAGTAGAGATCACTGTTTAAACAATTTCTCAATCTGCGTCATTTTTTTATGAAGCCACTGACTCATAAAGTCACTTCTTTATTAAGCCTTGTCCAAGGGGGCTGCTTCTGCCGTGCTAGATCTGCAGAGCTCAGCCTCCCTCTGCTGCAGATGAGTGTTACATCCTTGGACAAATCATTTCTGCTTCTGGACCTTCATTTTGCCTTCTGCATATGAGGTGTTTGATGAAAACAATTTCTGAGGTTCTTTCATTTCTGATATGCTAGGATTCTACATGCAAACCAATCTATGGGTATGCACTTGGAAAGGAGAGAGAGCTGTAGAGAAGAAGACATTTTAAGTATGACAGAAGGACAAAATTCCGTCAAGAGCAGGGCTCCCATAATATAGGAAATAAACCACTGCCAGCTCATGAGAACATTTTAGGGCATGTCAAAAACCTATTACCATATAAAATGTTAATATATATTAATATGCAAATGTAATTAACAAAATGAGGGAAAACTCTTCTTTAAATTTTCTGAATAATTTAGGAAGGGTCTCCATTGAGGGGACTGTGTCTTTCACTGTTTTGAACTCCTGCCCACCTCCCCTTTTAACAGGAACAATTACAACATAGGATCAGAGCCTTCAGGAATCTTCACACCTAACTTGAACTTCATAACGCTGGAGGAAGGTTTTTGGCATGACTATTACTGTTACACTTTATTTATAGCCAGGAAGTTTAATTTTTTTCATTTACAGAAGTGATACCCAGTTTCTGTTTTAGGTAAATTCATGTAAATAAGCATACGAGTTGATTTAAAGAAAAATACTGATTGAACAATATTTCTCATGATGTGTGCATGTGGAAGAAACAGTGGAATCAGATGAGAGAAAGAGATGTTTGCAGCTGTTCTGTCCCTGAAGACAGGAGTTCCCAGGGTGGGACACATCTGTTCCATCTTTACCATTAACAACTCATGGGACCTCCAGGAATGGAAACCACAAACGAAACAGACTTTCAAACAAACTAAAGGAAAATGTAAGATGTGAAATTTTTTTTTTTTTTTTTTTTTTTTTTTGAGATGGAGTCTCGCTCTGTAGCCCAGGCTGGAGTGCAGTGTAGCGGTGTGATCTCAGCTCACTGCAGCCCCCACCTCCTGGACTCAAGCAATTCTCCTGCTTCAGCCTCCCGAATAGCTGGGATTACAGGCACCCACCACCATGCCTGGCTAATTTTTGTATTTTTAGTAGAGATGAGGTTTCACCATGCTGATCAGGCTGGTCTTGAACTCCTGACCTCAGGCGATCCACCCGCCTCAGCCTCCCAAAATACTGGGATTACAGGCATCAGCCACTGCACCCGGCCAAGATGTGTGAAATTAAAACACACACACACACACTCTTAAATTTTTCAATCTCTCTCTTACACAGACACACACTCACACATCTTTTCAAAGTGGAAATATGTCTGCAGTAATGCCCTGGGTGATTCATCGCTGAAACACATTATCCCACTTCAGGAACAATGTTACCACAGTGAATTTAATGTTATTTCTTGTCATAACCATCCAGCAACCTCACATTGACACAGGCCATGGGAAGTTTCTGAAGGCTCCTGCATGGGTCAAATCTCTGTGGATTTGATGGTCTGGTTCCTGTTTGACAGCTAAGAACCTAGAATCCTGTGAAGCAAAAGAACTTGGCAAAAGCCACACTGAGTTAGGACCAGATCTCCGCATGCCCAACCCCAATGTGGCTTCTCTTTCCACTGTCCCATCCACACATTTTAAGAAGATGGCGAGAATGTCTCTGGCTCCTGCCCTTGTCCATTGCTGCATTATCATGCCTCCTGGGAACATCACTCTGAATAAAAAGAGATACATACAGGTGATCTCAACCACAATTTAGAGAGAAGTAAACTTAGGTTACTGAAAACGCACATTTGCCTTAGAAGCAAAAATGAATGACATAATTTTTTCTCAATGTTTCAGGAGAATGAAGCTATTGACAAAATCATATAATGAAAATAAACAGAATTACACAATTATATCCATGTAGTCACACAATCAAGGAAGAATATTGTTATTTTTCTTTGATTCCCTCAAGCAATAGAAAGTCATTCTGTCTCTCTTATGAGAAAGAAAATATATAGGAAGGAAATTGCTTGGCTTTGAGAATGACAGGAAAGGCTGGAAAGCCTTGGCTACAAACGGGCAGCCCCAGAACACATCACATAGGTGTCAGGATAGCACCAAGAAGAGACGGTCAGATTCAGCTGACCTGGCATTGACAGCAGAGGGCATTAATCAGTCATCACCTGCTCCCAGAGGCCACACTAACCACTGGACCTGGTGGTATCTGACAGCTACTTCCATCAACAGTGGCTACACGTTCCCTGTGGACAGGCAGTAGGGACCATGTCTGCCATGGAGTTTCTGCTAAGTTTCATATTTAATGTAAAAATATGCACACACACACACAAACACACATGCACATACAGACACACACATACATGCATTAGGACCCTCAATGCACATTACAGACTGTGATGTATACTCCTTAAAATTAATAGGCAAGACAACAACACTAATAACAAATCATGGTTTAGCCACTTACTATACAACAAGCTGCTTCCTCACCCCCATAAATAGCATCTGCATACCTGAGTCTTATTAATTTCTTCATATCTGTTCATTATTTTTAGAATAAAAAGTGAAGATAGTGTTACCTATACCAACGGTCAGCAAAATGCTGCATGGGCCAAAGCATAACCTCCTGGTTTTGTTTGTCTGGTGAATTAAGAGAGTTTGTTTTTGTTTGTTTTGTCTTTCACATTTTTTTTTTTTTTTGAGACGGAGTTTCGCTCTTGTTACCCAGGCTGGAGTGCAATGGCGCGATCTCGGCTCACCGCAACCTCCACCTCCTGGGTTCAGGCAATTCTCCTGCCTCAGCCTCCTGAGTAGCTGGGACTACAGGCACGCGCCACCATGCCCAGCTAATTTTTTTTGTATTTTTAGTAGAGACGGGGTTTCACCATGTTGACCAGGATGGTCTCGATCTCTTGATCTCGTGATCCACCCGCCTCGGCCTCCCAAAGTGCTGGGATTACAGGCGTGAGCCACCGAGCCCGGCCCGTCTTTCACATTTTTAAATAATTTTAAAAATAAACAGAATTTAGTGTGTGGTGTGAAAAATACATGAAGTTTACATTTCAGTGCCTATAAATAGTTTCATAGTAAAATATTTCTAATCATTTGCCTGCATATAGTCTGTAGCTCTCTTATAAAAATAACCCTAAGTCTAGTCTACTCATGAGGAAATTGGAAATTGGAAATTGGAAATGCTCCCAAAGGAGGGGCATTCTCCAAAATCTGACCACCATTTCTCAAAACCATCAAGATCATTTGAAACAAGGAGAGACTGAGAAATTGCCAGAGACCAGAGGAAACCAAGCAAATACGACAGGTAAGCAATTTGGTGTCCTGGTTTCTATTAATTAAATAGTTAACTATATGTTCTATTAACTATTTAACTAATAGAACAAAAAGAGGAATAAGGAACAGAAAGAAAACATTAATAGGGAAACTGGCAATATCCAAGTACAATCTGGAGTTTAGCGGATAGTAATGTCTCAGTATTGGGTCATTAGTTTGAAAAAACATACCACGGTCATGTAGAATGTTAATAAAGGGGGAAAACAGATAAGAGGTATAAGGAAGGATTCTATATCATCTCTGCAACTTCTCTTTAAATTTAAAATTATTCCAAAATAAAAAAGCTTACTAAAAAGTAGAATGAAGGATTTTAATTCTAAGGGAAAGGAAAATTCTCCATGTGTTTAAAGAACATGGAAGTCAGCATGAGTTTGTTTCTGGGGGATTATCTTCTCTGATGAAAAGGGGCCACTAGGTAGTGGGAGGTGGCAGGTCCTGATGGCTTAGGGGTTTCGTAGGAGATCCTTTGAAGAAGGGGTGCTCTGTATTAGATACGTAGAAACTTGTGGAAAAGACGAGGATACTGAGGAAAACCACTGATGCAATCCACAATCCAATCCCTTGACAGTCTGCAACTGCACAAAAAAGGAAAAGCAAAGACATGGTAATTAATGCAATGCATACGAACTGATGTCTACCCATCACTTCCAAAAACTGCTTTCACCAACAGTGAAAATCCATGTACAGTGTGTTCCCCGATGACTTCTATCAGACCATGTAGAAAGGGAGAAGGTGGATTCACCATTGACTAGTGGATACTGTGGCTCAACAGTCTCCATCTCTGAAACTGTCGATTCTTCCGTTTCTTAAAGGAAAGAAAAACAGGAATCAATGTGGTTTGTGTGTAAACCTTATGCACAGTAAGTTGCCCATCAGCCAAAACTATTTTGACATCCAGCCTGTGGAATGTGGCATGCTGACACTTGGGAACCTTTCGCTTATTTCCATCGTCCCTTCGTGCTTCATCTACTTGGGAAGCCTGTCAAGGAGACCTTCAGATATCTCCACCATTTCCGTGAAAATGAGAATAATGCTGTGGTAAAGCATTTACACTTCTATAATCCTCCATTCCACAAAATGAAAAGTCATGCCTCATAGATGCTACTGAGGGGCCTAAAGATTAAAACTCAAGCATATTAACTGTAGCATCGCTTGTAATATTAAACCAAATAAACAGCAAATATGCTGTGGCCGTGTCCCTGAATTTGAATCTGATATTTACAAGCTGAACCATCCTGAGCAAGCTGCCTCATCTTCCTACGATTCAACGTTCCTCACTTAGGACATGAGGTGACAATAGATTCTATCTCACTGGGCGATTGTGGGCATCATATGAGTTCCTATGCCAAAGCACTCAGAAGAGTTACTGGCATGTATAAATGATAGATATCCCCCTGCTAGTGTCTTTATTAATAATTAGCATTAAATGCTAATTAATAAGGGACTGCATAAGTAAATCAGGATATACTTGTAAAGTGTGAATTTCTAATTCATCATCTAAGAACTTATTCTATGGAAATAATCATTTTGGAAAGAGATATACATGCCAAGATGTTCGTGGTAAGCATTATTTATGACAGTAGGAAGCCTTTGAAAGCAACCTGAATATCCATCACTAAAATGATTAAATAAATATAGTTCAGACATGCCACGAATAGGATATTAAATCACCATCAGAACCATGACTTGAAGATAATGTAGTGTCACAGGAAGCATTTGCAATGTGTTATATGAAACAGCATATATAAAATACTATTTAACCCAAACTAATAAATTCCTTACACAAGTGTACATGTGTATATGTAGAGTATATAAACTACATCTAATTATGTCACACATATTTGTTATTTTGAGGGGATATTCAGCAACATTTCTAATCAGAAATGTGACCCTATAGATGGGGCAGTGTCCAGATAAAAATGAAAAGAGGCAGTCAGGCCTTAGGAGATCATTCTCAGAAGAATTAAATATCTGCTCCAACTTATAATATATTTGAAAATGCAAAGCTATGCAGAAGCATCATTAATGAAGAATCTGGGAAAAATCCAATGTCACGTTTAGTTGGTTTATTTCCCCCTGTACGAGTGGCCAGTTACCTTTCTGGCAAATTTATTCACAAAGAGGTTGAGATTGAAAAGCGGGGCTCCTGCAGTCTCAGCAGCCTGTGCAGTGTGATCCTTCCGCTGGCGTCAGAAGATATGCAGCTGAACACGCGCAGATTTGGGTTGAGATTTTCAGGTTTTATCTTCTCCCAAAATCCAGGAGGAACCCAAGGAAAGATGAAAATTCTGATTGCTTTCCAGATATGGAAAAAAGAAATTAAAGGCAAAGCGTAAATAGGCTTTCTTTCCATCAGGAATGGGTTTCTCATCTTCATCTTTTATGTAGATATTTTTATACCTTTTGATGCATACAAAATTTAAGAATGCAGGGTTGTTTTATTTATTTCAGTTTTGTGGTAAAATCTTCCACTTATTGAAATAGCTGAAGTAAAATGCTACGTAAATTTTACCTGAAAGGGTCTATGGAAAGCCATAAACATCAGTTGCCAGGGTCTCATTTTGTCCAAGGGCCAGATTGCAACAAAATATATCTGACTTAGAAATACATATTGAATTTTACAAAGCCACAAAAATATGTCTTGAGGAATACCTGTTGGACGAGCCAACACCTCTCTCTTGAATCCAAAATTCAAAAGGTAGTATAATCCTTTCTTTCCCATCAGCAGAGGAAGTGACTATTGCAACCCACATTCTGAGTGTGAAATGAGGACTTGTTCGGTTTCCTAATTTCCAAGGTTGTTTTTCAGCACCCAGCTGAATAAAGTATGTCCTGGGAAGAGAGAATAAGAAAGTCTTAATGAGGCCCAGCTCAGCAGGGCTTCTCATTACTGGCCTGCTTATGAGCTACAGAGAGAATCAAGCATCAAGGTTCAGAGAAAGACAGAGCGAATTTGTGAGGCTTGCCAGAGAAGTGCTGTGGGAGAAGCTTCCTCTAGCCCGGCGGTGCCAAGAGAAGCTGGCTCCAGAGAAGCCTCAAAGAGCTTCAGGGGAAAGCTAATGGCCCGTTGGAAGGAAGCCACTCCCAGGGTCTTGGGAACCCCGGCAGGAGACTGTGGCCCACAGCACTTCCATCGACCTAACTGCCTCATTTGTAGCTGTGCTTGGAAGACACACATCATCCCTGGAAATGTGCCTCTGTCAGGATGGAGGAAGGAAGCCCTGAATCCAAACACTCAGGCAGTGTGACAGGTCCCCTGATACGACCCGCAGACTTGAAGGCCTGCCATCTCCTCCCCACATCGCTATAATGCTAATTATCCGTTGTGTGGCCAATGGGGAAAGAATTCATGGAATTTCCACAGCTGAGGTCATTCCTATAGCATACACAGCAGACAACTCAGGCACAGAAAACCAAGCGCAGGAGGAGGTCTCATTCCAATGGGCCACCTGGCCAGACGTCCAAAAACCTCCAGCAAGACCAATGCCTCATTAAATACCCAAACATAGCCATGAGGCGTCGCTGATAATACACAGTTAGGTACCCTCCTGTGTCCATGGTCTGGCGTGCCAAGAGCCTGAAAGAACCTTGGTAAGGAAACTGATCTTCATCCAGGGTGGTGGTGTTGATGGCACCGCTTAGGGTGAAGGAAAGGGCCAAAGGTCCCCTCATCCTCTTCTAACCAGGCTTGTCTGAAATATTGGTTTCTGATTTATTGACACACCTTCCTCTGTGCTGTTTCATGGGTTTTACTGACTCCTTGCTCAGCCTGGAACCCTCTCCACTGGGATGTGTGCAGAGATGCAGCCCCTCGTCAGGCTTCCTCAGCCCCCGTCATCTGCCCATCTCCAGTGGATACCACCACGACTTTCCCATAGAGGGCATTCCCAGAAAACAGGTCTTGTTCTCGCTTCTAGTCAAATTCTCCCCAGAAAAAGTCACATTTCTGACAAGACTTGTTTCTGAAAAGCCCCTATGCGGCTGTCAACTGCCAGCTTGTCCTGGGGCCCCAGACACCTTCTTCCATTGTGTATGCCTCAGACATACGTTTCCCAGGCTCTCTCCCACCGGCTCCCAGCAGCTTCCTTCAATTTGCAGGCGCTGGTGCAAGGCTGGAGGACAGGAAGAAGGAAGAACTCCAGTATTTGCTTTTCTTTCTGCTTCTTGCAACATTTTCTGCTAATGGCTTTGTCTTCTCTGTGGTTCCAACTCCTCCACAGCTCCCCTTAGCATCTTCTCAGATACCCCAGCAACATCACCCAGGACAGCTACTGGTTCTAACTTCCACCAATAGGCCCAGAACATGGGCATCAGCAATATCACCTCTTCCCTCTGTCCCTCCAACCTTAGGAGGGATAACAGCTTCTTGCAACTCTTAACCTCTGCATTATTTTCTCAAAAAACATTCAGCCTTTTTTTTTTCAGCTTTTCTACACCTAGGTAAATAATCCCTGTACTATATCCCTCTGTTAAAATACCTAGAAGGTTTTTTTTGTTTTCCTAGCTGGAATGTGTTTGAGAGATTCAGTCACCAATCATTTCATCCTATTTTGCTTCCCTAAAAGCATTTATCGCTACCTAAAAATGTCCTGTGTATATGTTTTGTTTACTTTTCTATCAACCATCAACCCCCGAAAACATGTCCTGAAAGGAAACATTTTGGTATTTAGCTCACAGTTGCATCCCAATGCCTAGTGGGAGGTATTATATCTGTGCCAAATGAATAAAAGTCTGTGCATCAGCTAAGATGGCCTCCAATTCAAACATGAAATAAGTTGGATTAAAGGGTGGACAGTGGACCAGATGGATAGATATGTTGTAAGCAAGCATTGCAAAATATTAACTGCTGAATCTAGGAGCTGGTATTTGGAGGTTCAATGAGCAATCCTAGCAGCTCTGTCACTACCTGAATAGGAGGCAGCTGCTTGCCCTGAGAAGCTGAGACCCCTGGGCTGGAGCCCCAGGCCTGCATGAGCCCACGGTAGGTACTGAGAGAAGCCACACAAGCCCTCTGAGGTTCAATTTGTTTTCTCTGTGTTAAATGGGATTTCATATTCTCTCCAATCATCAGGGACACTCTATGAGACAACTTAAATGTGCCCTTAACCTTGGACTTCATTTTGATGGGACCATGCATGGAGTTCATTTGCTCTGGACTTCTCACTAATTGAGACTGATCTTCTTCTCCCTTGGTCATTATGTGTATCAGACAGGATTCTTTTAGTTGCATTTAAATGTAAAGCACACAGTCACTGCTGGAAAGGCTAGGAGTAGACTGGCTTCAGGCTCAGATGGATTCAGGTGCAAACAATGGCACCAAGATGCCTTTTCATTTATTTCTCAGTCCTGCTTTCCGTGGTGTGGCTTTTTGCTAAAGCTCCACATGGTGACAAGAACATCATCTCGTAAACAACAGCGTTCAGTCCATCAAGAACTGGTTAGGGTTCCTTTTCCACAAGTCACGGCAGAAGAAGGAAGAAGCCATGCTGCGTGTTACTGTCTCCAGTGGGTCAGTGTCATCCCTAACCCTACCACTGTGGCCTGGGGGAAGAATGTATTCAGCATCCCAGCCTGTGCCAGGAAGCCTCCTACTGAGGCCTAAAAAACTCAGTTTTTCCTGAAGTACAAAGTGAACTGGTGGTGTTTTTCCGTAGCATTCTTAGATGCTGTGGAAAAATAGGACAGGAAGGGCAAAGGAATGCTAAGCAGATAAAAAAATCAACAACCGTTCATTCTCAAACCCAAACAAAATAGAAAATAACAATATCATGTGACTTATTCAACTGAGTCATCTGGTAAAAAAGAAACCAAGAGAGCCCACAGAGTGTGCCAGATATTTAAGCAATTATTCTGGAGAAAAAAGTTACTACTGGAATTAACTCTTTTTTTTTTTTTTTTTTGCATTGTAAGATTAGACCATCTGAACCCAGTGCCACGAATGATCTAATAGGTATACTTTATGACGCTGTCTTCAGTAATAAACCCAATAGGCAAGGGTAAAATCGGATGTATATGCAAGTTAATCCCCCACAAATGTGATGTTGACACTTTCACCAATTTCCTCCAGAAGCTTAGGCTAGAGATCCATAATAGACCCCGTTAGTCGCAACCAGAAAACATTTTTCTTCTACTCCAATACAATTTTTAGCATCTAATTAGTTGTCAATCTTTTTAAAATGAAATTATGCAGCCATTAAAAACAATGAGTTTGTGTCCTTTGTAGGGACATGAATGAATCTGGAAACCATCATTCTGAGTAAACTGACACAAGAACAAAAAATCAAACACAGCATGTTCTCACTTATAGGCAGGTGTTGAACAGTGAGAACACATGGACACAGGGAGGGGAGCACTACATACTGGGGTCTGTTGTGGGGGTCTAGGGGAGGGACAGTGAGGGATAGGGAGTTGGCGAGGGATAACATGGGGAGAAATGCCAGATATAGGTGACGTGGGGATGGAGGCAGCAAATCACACTGCCATGTATGTACCTACGCAACAATCCTGCATGTTTTGCACATGTACCCCAGAACCTAAAGTACAATTTAAAAAAATGAAATTAACACAGAAAATCAACATAACAAATCCAGATCTCTGGCTTTTATTTAAAAATGTAAAAACATCTGGAAACTGGGACATACACTTCTCCTGGCACTAATCTGATGGCCCTCAGTGGCTGCTGAGCCCGTTACATGGGGCCTCTGTCCTAAGGCTTGCCGCAGTCCCCACCATTCCCTCCTGCCCCATGTCTAGGCTGCTTCGCTCATTCATGTCCCCTGTCTGGCCTTCCTGCCACCCGTTGAGGAGCTGTGTGAGAACAAGGCTGACAATGGGAAAAGCAGCCCTGGAGATGGGGACAGAATCCCAACGATACATTTGAACCCCAGGACCCAGGGTGAGTTTACAACCCTGATCTAGGCATTGTCTCCTCATCAATATAGTAATTTAACTTATTTATTGAAAAAACAGTAAAATACAAGTCATCCAGGATAACTTGGGGAAGCTAGTTTCTTGTAAGGAATGGCTCACAAAAACTAGAAAGACAGAACCATCATGTTGCTTTTTTCTTGTGGAAAGACCTCTGCTGTGGACTGAACCGTGTCCCCAAAATTCGTATGTTGAAGCCCTAACATCCAGTCTGGCTGAATCTGGAGTAAGGAAGTAATTAAGGTTAAAGTAGGTGATAGTGATGGAGCCCTTGTCTGGTCTGGTAGGATCCCTATAAGGAGAGAGAGCAGAATGCTCACTATTTCTCTCTGCCACATGAAGACACTGTGAGAAGGTGATTGTCTGTGAGCTGGGAAGAAATCCCTGGAACTAATCAGCAGACACCTTGCTCTTGGGCTTCCTGTCTCCAGCATCGTAAGAAAATAAAATTTAAGACACCCAGTCTATGGTATTTTATGGCAGTGCCAGAAGACTAATGCAACTACCTTAAGGAAATTAAGACTGTTTAAAAATGACTATAACACTTGTTTATGTTTTTTTTTTTTTTTTTTTGAGACGGAGTTTGGCTCTGTTGCCCTGTCTGGAGTGCAGTGGCTTGATCTCAGCTCACTGCAACCTCCACTTCCCAGGTTCAAGCGATTCTCCTGCCTCAGCCTCTTGAGTAGCTAGGACTACAGGCGCATGCCACCACACCTGGCTAAGTTTTATATTTTTAGTAGAGATGGGATTTCAATGTATTGGCCAGGCTGGTTTTGAACTCCTGAACTTGTGATCCGCCTGCCTCAGACTTCCAAAATGCTGGGATTACGTTGTTTATGTATTAATGGATGCTTCACAGAGTTGAAACAGTGTCAGCTCGGGAGCTCAACTGTCATTCCTGCCACCTTTTTCATGGTATTATATTGCTGTTATATTATGTTTAACTTACGGTACAAAAAACAGATGTATCATTTCTATCAGAACTAATTATGTAAAAGTCCCTATTACACATATGACACAGCCAATACATATCCAAAGTGGAAGACACAGTTTTATCCCTGGGAACAAATAATCTAGCTGAGAAGAGAAGATACATGCTCACAACAAACACTGATGCATAAATGAAAATGCACAATGCAGTGCTAAAAGTGCCCAGTAGTTTTAACCATTGTCAGAGTTTAGAAAAAGAAAAGATCAATGAGTTTGAAATAACCACAAATATGTAATGAAATTAATCTTAACTATTACTTGCTAACTATACATCAGCGTGAGTTAAGTACTTCACATCTACTAAGACATGAGGTTAAGAAGTTTGCCCGCTGGCACAAAACTAACAACAGGTGAGTTAGAATTTGAACTCAGGCTCCAGAGGCTGTGCTCTGATGAGCTTTCTCCTTCTTGGTACTTTAGCCAGCTGCAGGCTGTATGCAAGTTTCCCTTGGAACTGATGGCTGGTAAAAGTCACAGGCTCTGTCATGTCCTTCTCTTGGGTCCCCCAGTAGACAGTCCTGGTTAGTACCCAAAGCAGGCATCATCATTGTTTTAATTAATAATATGTCATGAAATTTCTGTGGAATAAAACCTATAAAGAAGAACTCAATGTAATCCCAGCTACTCAGGAGGCTGAGGCAGAGAATTGCTTGAACCCAGGAGGTGGGGGTTACAGTGAGCCGAGATCGTGCCACTGCACTCCAGCCTGGGCTGCAGAGCAAGACTCCATCTCAAGAAAAAACAGAAACTCAAGGAGAAAAAACATAGGTTTGTTATCCCACAAGCCTTAGAAATCTCTAACCCAAAGTCACAATAAGAACAGTTTGAACAAGCGCCTGGAGGAAACTGAAAGACAAAAACTCTATCCCTTATTCCCCAAACCCAGTCAAGGACTTACTCTGTGCCAGATCTTAACTACTTGCTGAGGTTGTGGAAATGTACAAGGCGTCGTGATTTCTGGTCAGCTGATGTGGTGGAGAAGACAAACCCAAAAATCAAATGCCGTGTGTAATTCACTGCAGTGTATGCATGTGTACCTTGCATATGGAAAGTCAGCCTGGGAGGGAAGAACCTCCATCCTTTCTCTGAAAAAGCACACATCTGAGCTGGTTTTGAAGGATAAGAAGAAGTGAATGGGAGACGCATGAGTGTCTGTTGGGGACAGACAGATAACTCCACATGCAGAGGTATGGAGGGCAAAAAGATTAGTATCAAGCAAAAGCAAATTACTGTTTATGGAGAACAGAGTTACAACAGTACCAGAATCTGGCATCTGGTGGTTTCTTCCTGTTCAATATCCACACTTCTCTCTGAAAAACATTCTGATTGCCCCTTAGGCCCCACTCCTTTCTCATTTTCGGTCCCTGTGGTCTGGGTGGGATGAACACCACCCCAACCCTAGTTCCAAGAGTGGTCATAATGCCTGCAGTCATGACCTCACAGAATTCCATGCACCTGGAACCTGGATACAGTGATGCCTTCAGGTGCGACATGCAATCACAGGCAACTCACTCAGGAACAGCTCTCCAGCCCCAGGACTTCTGCTGGAACTGCTGGGAGTCAGAAGCTTTCTTCCCACGGAGGGGCAAACCTTCTAGGTATCTGAAGATGTTGAAGAGCTTTTCCTGGAACCACAGTGGTAAATGTCCAGAGGATGAGAAGACATAGCTGCTAGGAGAGTCTGAGAATTCAGTATGATTGAAAGATTAAGTTCAAGAGAAGGGCCAAGCTGCAAATCCCAAGCTGGAGAGTTTTAGGTAAGAGTCATATCACAAAAAGTCATTAAGCATTTTTAAATGCTTAGCCTTTAATTGAAGAGTAATGGAAAGGCACTGACATGACCTAATCACAAATGAGAAGATCTGAGTACATATTATCTCTCTACAATGATGGAGAGTGGACTGGAAGCAGGCAGGGACAAGGACAGGAAACCCTGCTAGGGCCGGCTACAGTGACTCTTGAAGAATAGCCATGAAGACAGAAAGAAGTAGATGGTTCCCAAAGATACCTGTGGAATACAAAGGTGCTATATCAAACTCTACATGGATCTGAATCTCAGAAAAGAGCTCCGAGCTAGGGAGAGAGATTTAGAAGCCTTCAGCAGAGAGATGATAATTTAAGCCTCAGGAGTGGATGAAATTACCCAGAGAACGTGCATAACGAGAAGAGAACCTGGAACAGCAGGGGCCAACTTTTAGGATCTGTCAGATAACAAGGAGCCCAAGACTGAGAAGTGTTAGTCCAAACTGCACCATTTTGTAAGCTCCCTGCCATTTTTCAGACCTTGGTCAAAGTGAAACATTCCACAAGGGTTCGTTCGGACTGTGAGAATCTGCCAGCCCAATCGCCTGACTTTATCACATTCTGCTAAGAAAACATCCAAGGAACATCACTATCACATTCTGCGGGAACAAGGCTCAAACTGCCACATCATGGGAATGTCTTATCAACATCTTCCCTGTCGGCAAGCCACACTGCTCAGACCCCTCCCGCCCATGCCAGTAAGCGGCGGTGGGCACTGGCATTAAGCTGGTCCTCCACCTCTGCAGATTCGTGCTGGACACAAATGCCTGCATTTGCTGTTGAGCCGCCCTCTCTCTCTGTGTGTGTGTCTTTAACCCTCGCCTTCCCTTTGAAACCTAACAAGAAGGAGGAGCCAGGAAGGTGGTGGGGAGGCAGAAACCCATCCTGTTAAGAACAGCCAAAGGAATAGTGTAGAACAATGATTCTCAAAGCGAGCTCCAGAAACTCTTGGAGTTCCCACGACCCTTGTAGGAGGTCCACACCGGCCAGAATATCTCTATATGGGTACTAAGGTGTTATTTATCGATTTCATTCTCATGATCACATGAATGCAGAATGGAGGTTACCAAAGGCTTCTGGAAAACTGAGATTGCAAAGACTGGAGAAAAACATCTGAAATTACTCCCTTTTAATTTTTAATAAATATCAATGTTTATAAGCAAAATTGCTTTTGCGGTGGGGTGGTTCTCAACCATGTAAGGTTAAACAGAACCTGTGATCGAAGTGTGAGAAGCACAGCCATACAGAGCTTCAAAGAGGGCATCAGTATTGACGTCAAATGTTACTGAAGCCTCAAGGGAACTAACCAATCAGAAGCAGCCATCGACTTTAACAACGGACTTGACTCGCTTGGTGAGAGCAGTTCAGTGTTGCGGTGGCAGAGACAGAGACATAGCACAGTGGCTGAGAGTGAGCAGGAGCTGTGGACGTTGAATAATGAATAAAGGAGCCATTCTTTGTGTGAGTATCCAAACCAACTCATGGTAGCATGAACCCATTTCCTCTTCTACTACCGTTGGTAGAAAAGGAATGGCTACCACCAAGGCCTTTAACTGGACATTTCTGCACCACTGGGAGCTGAGTGCCTCGAGGTCTTTAGTTCTATTCAGCGACTCCCTTTCCAAAGCCTAAACCTGAAGCATCTCGGCGAACTGCCATTAAGATGTTTGCCACACTGGTAGTCATGGCAACGGTACGTCAGCCTGTGCTCTGTTTTCAGCCTTTTGTTGTTAGCAGGTCAATAAGGAGGGCAGGGAGGCTCTTCTGCAGAATCTTAAATGGGGTTTGCTGGAGCAAAGTCCAAAACACAAGGAAACATCTGAGTCATCCTGATTTGCTTAAGCAAATTAACATTCTCTGTGTTGCCCTTTGGACTTAATCTTTGATCAGGCCAAGGGTGGTTATGTGTGCAGAAAAGGATGTAGCAGGCCTGAGGCTTCTCTCCGTAGAAAGATCTGCTTCTAAGGTGGTCCTGTGCCTGCTCTCTGGAAACCTGGATTTTGTGGGAGTTTCCAGCATTCCCTAACTAAGAAGAGTGGTACGCTGTGATAAAACTCTTAGTACAAAAACCAGTTTATGCCAAACATTTGCTTTCTTTGTAGGAGTTTTGGATTTGGGTAATGATTGATAGGCAGAAAGTATCTAGGCAACCAGGCCTCAGCAAAGACCCTGGGTGCTGCATTTCTTTCTTTCTTTCTTTCTTTCCTCCCTCCTTTTCTTTCTTTCTCTTTCTTTCCTTCCTTCCTTCCTTTCTTTTTCCTTTCCTTTCCTTTCCTTTCCTCTCCTTTCTTTTCTTTCTTTCTTTCTTTCTTTCTTTCTTTCTTTCTTTCTCTCTCTCTCTCTCTCTCTTTCTCTTCTTTCTTGGCAGAGTCTTGCTCTGTCACCCAGACTAGAGTCCAGTGGCGCAATCTTGGCTCACTGCAAACTTCACCTCTCGGTTCAAGTGATTGTCCTGCCTCAGCCTCCCCAGTAGCTGGGATTACAGGCACCTGGCACCACACCTGCCTAATTTTTTTTTTTTCTTAGATACAGGGCTTTGCCCTGTTGGCCAGGCTGGTCTCAAACTCCTGATCTCAGGTGATCCACCTGTCTTGGGTTCCCAAAATGCTAGGATTACAGGCGTGAGCCACTGCACCTGGTGTGGTGATGCATTTCTAATGAACTTCCCTGATTGACATTTCACAATGCTGTTACCATAGGATGCAAAAGCTGGCACCTCACAGACGACTGCAGTGGGCGGGGATTCCTGGAAGCTTGTGCCCTGCGACCTAAAGACTTTGCTCTGTGAGCCTTTTCCCTTTGCTGATTTTGCTTTACGTCTTTTGTCGTGATAATTCTCAGCTGCAAGTAAGCCTGTATGCTGAATCCCTTGAGTTCTTACAGAGAGTAAGTGAATCTGGGGGTAGTTTTGGGGACCCTGCAACACAGTTTATCACCAAGTATAGGCCAACGCAAGAAAGAGTGACCTTCAGAACGTGTGCAGAAGCTACCGGAGGAGTATTTCCTACACTCAGTGGATTCTGTAAGGATATGAGGACTGGGGGTGTCAAAGCCATGCTGCCACCACCAGTGAGGAGCCCAGAGGTGCCAGGTGTCCTGTTCTGAAGCTGGGAGAGGAAAGCAACACCACGGGAACCACTGTGAAAGGACATTCCTGTACCTGCACAGTGCCCATTACACGAGGCGTTTGGAAAAACAGTCCATGGAGGCCTGTGAAGTCTCATGTCTTAGGTTTAAAAAAAAAAAGTTTCTGGCCAGGCGTGGTGGTTCATCTGTAATCCCAGCACTCTGGAGGCTGAGGGATGCGGATCACATTTGGTCAGGAGTTCAAGACAAGCCTGGCCAACATGGTGAAACCCCATCTCTGCTGCAAATAAAAAAATTAGTCAGGCATGGTGGCACATGCCTGTAATCCCAGCTACTCATGAGGCTGAGGCAGGGGAATCACTTGAACCTGGAAGACTGAGGTTGCAGTGGGCCGTGATCATGCCGTTGCACTCTAGCCTGGGTGACAAAGGAAGACTCAGTCTCAAGAAAAAAATTAAACAAACAACAACAACAAAATCTCTACCTTCAGAGAGGGAAGGATACACCATGGAGTCTCAAATCCTTAAAAAGCAAAGAAGAAAAGTGTTGAACGTATTGTTATTTTATAAAAATTGACCAACCACAGACAAGATAATGAAGACATCTGTCTTTCTCGAATTCCTTTGTAAAGACTGGAATAGCTAATCAATAACTTTCCAGTGACAAAATGGGTCACACCACTAGTCCTACTGTTCATTTCATACTTTTTATGTGGATAATATTTTGACACATAAATTATTGTAGCTTCTCCAGTTTTGCCAGAGATCCTGACTCCACTCAGTCACCCCACTCTGAATTCCTTCCTGTGCCCAAAGACAGAAATGAAAGAACCTGGCTCATTAATTTGAAAAAGTAAACAAACCTATTCCTTTTCCTAGCTGAATTTTCCATAAAATTCCTCAACAGAATCTGTGCTCCATGCTATCCTACCCCGAAAGCTAAGATAAAACTAGTAAAAGCTGTCTCTTTCAAGGACACAGACAATCCTTATTACAACATTCCACTTCCTTATCTCTGATGACTACAACAATCTTTACGGTAGAAAACAGTTAAATTTCCTCAGCAATAATAAGCATGCATCTTATGGGACCATGTACAGCTTACCAGTAGCTCCAATCTAATCAATATAAATTTGAATTGGGCCAGCCACTTGTCACTCCTATATATGCATGTACATGCACACACAAACACACACACACATGCACACACATAAAGTCAATATTCACTATTGACAGATTCTGTATGTGCAAATTTGCCCCCTCACTCACCCTTATTTTTAATCCCCAAATCAATACTCGTGGAACATCTAAAGTCATTTTTGTACATGGGCAGAGAAGCAAAAAATGTGAATCATCCAAACTGAGGTCCAAAAAGGCAGTGCTTTCCACTCCTGTCCAGCTCTGCAAGCAAGGGTCCTTCTGTGGTCTACTCGGTTCCATGCTTTTCCTATTTTTGTTTATTTTGAGAGTATCTTTGCTGTTTGAAACAGCCTGCAAATTTGGTACTGAAGTGCCGTGCAGTTAATTCCTAAGCACAAGGAAGTCGTGTGCCTTACGGAGAAAATATGTGTGTTAGATAAACTTTGCTGAGGCATGAGCTATGCAGGACTGTCAGCTGTGAACTCAATGTTATTATTCAATAATTTATATTAAGTAAGGTGTCTTTATACAGAAGTACACATAAAGTCATATACTGATCAGTTGATGAAAACTTTGTAAACAAAGACTAAGAGAAACCTATCTCTGCAGTTTCCCTAAAGGCAATGGTTCAGTATGTGTTAATTCATTGGAATATAATAGCTATGAACAATAGACATTGTATGTATGATATATACACACATACACACACAAATACACACACACGTTTGTGTGTGTGTGCAGACTGTCAGGGGGAATTAGAACTATAAATTTGAGAGAAAGAAATTAACCAAATTAGGAATGTTTCTTACTCTGATTTTTTTTTTCACAGAGAGATTGTGAAATGGAATGACTCTGTAGAGTTGCAGATTGAAGATGTACTTTCATCTGACTTTGGTGATTGTGTTTCTAATCTCTGTGGGAATAAGCTGTGCTTGGAGTGAGGATGGGCAGAGGTAGAACTCGCTAAACTGCCCAGTCACATGGAGTTGCATCTTATTTAAAACTCAGCCATTGCCACCTGCCTCAGGGAATCTCTGACTTCAGTTTGAGTGTTCAGTGAAGTCTTATATAAAAAAGGGCTCAATCTCTAAAGTCTACATTGATGCTGAATCCACCTAGCATCAATTCATTCCTGAAAAGCCTCTTTAAATCAAAACCTCCCATAAAGATGGTGAAGTTCTGTATTGTGATATAGTTGGCATGGGTGGTTTTTCCTTCAGCACTGCGACAGATTGCCACTGTTTCTGCTGAGCCCCAGTTTCAGATCTTGAGTTTAAAGCACCAAGTTGTAAAACAGTTAAACACACACACACACACACACACACACACACGCGTGCGCGCACCCCCCCCCCCCCCCCCACTGAGAGCATCCTGTCTCTAAAGACAAGAATGACAAGAGAAGAATCTCAAAGAAAGGAATCAACAGAGTTGCTCTGAGACTCACATGGCCCCGCTGGGCACAGGCACACTGAGTGGGTGCACGGGCCGAGATGTCTGTGTTTTCACCATTGTACATCATGGTCTCCCACAATGGGATGGACACACACACAGCGACTGTGAAAGCTGAATGTGCACAGTCCCAAATCAAGATCAGTTGTGTGGAGGAGAGGATAATTGTCAACTTCTCTATTTGTTGGCTATAAGTATTTGAATAAGAATATTGGAATGCCCAACATTGTAAGCAACCTGATGTGTAACGTGTCTTCTGGCTTGTCAATAAGAAAGTCCATGATAACAATGACCATGGAAGCAATGGCAAGAATGATAAAGGACTCAGCTTCCTGAGCATGTGTGATGTGCCAGACGCGGATATGTGAGCTTTCCATTTCTTACTTCACGTACATCTCACCACAATGCTGTCACGTAATAGATTACTGGCCCCATTTTACAGACAAGAAAAATGAGAAGCATAGACATGAAGCCACCCATCCCACAGTGCACAGCGAGGGCGTGGTGAAGGCAGAATTTACAGGTGGGCTTTCTGGTTCCAGGGCCTATGCTTTTAAGAACTCCACTAAAACAAACATCGTGATGATGGAATCGTTTGCAGGAAGCATATCCTGATAATAAAGACAACAAAGGAGGGAAGTAGAGTAAGAAATAAAAATAAAATTGTCAGACCCTCAACTCTGCTAAGAAACCTATATAAATAGAAAGCTTTGGGAAGCCTGCTGCCACATTTATTGCAGCTTTTATGGCCTGGAGAACGCTGCCTACTGCATTATTTTCTATATAAAGGATGCTTAACAGTTTGAGAGTTTTTCACCCTTTTGGAAATATAATTAAAGCATGGACCCTATCCAGAGGAAAAAAATACACACAACCACAACATTTCAGAAAAAAAAAATTAAGAGAAAATTGATGCCGTAATATTTATCAGTGAACTGCAGGAATCTCAGCCTGCAGGGTAATTATTTCTGCTCTAAAACTATTCATGATATTTTTCTTACAGACCTCAGTGGCAGGAACACCTTCATGGTCCCTTTATAGCTGGTGTGTTTTCTTCTCATGGACAATGAGAAACATGTAATAAATTGTGTTTCCTTTTTGCCAGGAAACTCTGAGTTAAAGCTTTACTTCCCTCTCAGGAACTGTCAAAGAGGCATAAGCCGTACACTCTGGTCCAACATTTTCCTTGGATTTGAGTCCCTTTCGATTGTTTTAGCCTTATTTTACATTTGTTACATCTACTTCTCTGCGCTGTCGTATGTATTATCAAATGCTATTTCAGATGTCAACCATGAGCTAAAGTACATCGGGAATTATTAGAGAAACAGAGGGATATAATTATATAAAGTAACACATACAAATGCAATGCTGATTTTTTTTTTCCTTAAGAAATTTTAAACAATTGCTTGGGAGGAATTTGCTTTTCACTGAAGTTTCAATGTTTTCAGATCCTTTAATACCAGGTGTGAAACTTACTCACTAGGATGAATTACAGAAAGTTTCACCACTGTCCTCTGCCTCATTTATTCTCATTGTAAATATGAGAATTAAAAGTCTTCCTTATTCTTGCTTTCTGAAGGATTCTGTACAAGCAGTTGAGGCGCTGTTTAGTAAACTACTAGAAACATGGGGAAGTGAACTAAGGAGATATGAACTATGAAATAAATTATCTGTTTTACAAAAATATATGAGAAAATCAGGTCTATGTTTTTGACAAGTCAAATGTATAACATATACATATCTACATACACAAATGTGTATACATATGCATGTGTGTATATGTATGTGTGTGTGTGTGTGTGTGTGTGTGGCTTTTCTCATCACCTCTATTATCTCACTCATTCTAGTCCATATTAAAGAAGATCATTTCCTGTTCTCTCCACCATGGCCACCTGGTCCAAGCCACCATCTGCGTGCACCTGATGCCTGCACAACCTCAGCTGACCTTTCCCATGTCCATTCTTGTTCCTTTTGAGCCCAGTCTCCTGCCCGCAGCAGCAGGGCGAGTCTATTAAAAAGTGAAACAGGGGCGGCAGCAAAGAGAACACAAAACAAACAAACAAAAAAGTGAAACAATGTCTGTCATTTCTTGGCTCAAAACTCTCCAATAGTTTCCTGATGGGTTAAAATGTAAGTTCTTGCCATGGGGTACCATGTAGGTTTAGGTTCAGCTGTAAGTCACAGGGAAAAATATATATACACACACACACACACACACACACACCCCTACCTTAAACAAAATACAAATTATTATCTCTCTTGTGCTCACAAAGTCCAGAAGCCGTGAGCCAAGGCTGGGGGCAGCACAGCCACAGTGGAGACCCAGGCTTCATTTCTCTTTCTGTCCACTGTGCAGTTTCCATTTCCAGGGAACACCTCGTGGTCCAAAATGGCTGCTAGTGCTCCTGTTGTTACTCATGGTTCATTCTCAGCCACAACATAGGGACAAAGAAAGGCAACTTCCTCCACTGAACTTCACTTCCTGGAATTTATAGGTACCATCCCCCTTAAAATATTAAATCTTAGCACCTAGCTGTGCCAGGTGGTGGGCGCCTGTAATCCCACCCACTTGGGAGGCTGAGGCAGGAGAATCGCTTGAGTCCAGAAGATGGAGGTTGTAAGGAGCTGAGATTACACCACTGCACTACAGCCTGGTTGACAGAGCAAGATTCCATCTTAAATAAATAAATAAATCTTAGAACCTGGTCACAGAGCCACACCCTGCTGTAGAAGAGGCTGGCAAAGGCAGTCCTTATTCTGAGTGATCAAGTGCCCAGGTAAACATCAGGAGTTTTGCTCCTGAGGAAGAGATGGGAGAGTGGATACCGAGTCCAGCTCCAACCTGGGACATGCATGGCCTGCCTGGACCACATGGTCAGGACTCTGCCCACCTCCCTGATGCATCCCCCACCCTTTCCCATCCTCACTCTGCTCCAGCCACATGGCCGTCTCACCCCTGTTCTTCCTTCCATGCACCCAGCTAATTCCAGCCTCTGGGCTTTTGTGCTAGCTGTTCCCTTGCCTGGACAGCTCCTCCTCAAGTATTCTCTGGCCTCTTCCCTCACTTCACTCAAGTATCTGCTCCCAAGTAAGCCTCCTGGGGGAGATTTCTCTGCTCACTCCATCACCAGTAGCCTCTGTCACTCTGTCTCCTCACCCAGCTTTATTCTGCACCCTGACACTGGAGATCTGTTGTGCCATTTCAAAAAGGAAAAAAAGAGAAGATATCTGCTACCCCACCCTCATCTCTGCCTCACTGGACGCCTTGAAAGAAAATGGCAGTATTTAAAAAACAGTATATTTAAAAGTTCAATCTGGTTCCTGAGGGAACCTGAAAACTCAAAGAAAGTGGATATCCCAGAATTTCAGGCTGCAGATGACTTTTGAAAAGCACAAACTTTTTTTTTTCTCTCTGAAAATTGGCAGTATATCCTTCCTAGTGATTTTCCAGCTGAGCCGAAGGAGCTTTAGGCAGGAGGCAGCTGGAGAAAACGTGCTTAGAAGATCTGTGTGTAAGTGAGCTAAGGTAGAGCTCTCCGCTGAGAGCAGAGACCTGAGAACACCCTGGCCTGCAAGGTAAGTTTAACCAACAGGTGATCTCGCTGCTGCGCTCAGAGCCCAGCCTTGCGCACCCTTAGCTCAGGCGCATGCGGGCAGCAGGCAAATGACATTCTCCTAGCGCTCCGGCCCTCAGGTGCCCTGGAACCCTGAACAGAGGCGCAGCCGCTTTCCCAGCCTTAGGTGAGACTTCGCTCGCTATCCACGCAGGCACGCGTGGTGCCAGTAGCCGGCGCAGAAGGGCGCATGGGTCGCTCTTCCGGACCTGGAAGCCTCCGCCTCCGCTACTCATGTGGGTCGGCTTGATTCCACCCGGGCCCCACGTGTGCATGATGATAACGGCAGTGGTTAACAGCTGCTAAGCTTTTCGTGTTCTTCAGGCGCTGTGCTCTGCGCCTAAGGCACCCACTAATTCCCTCTGAGATGGAGTAATCCCCGCTGTGGAGATGCGGGAGTGAGGTGAAAGGCCTTCTGGAGAGCCCAGTTCTGTTCTACACTCTTGTACCCACTCTCCAGAGACCTTTCAACCCCTCCTAGCCATCCTCAAACAACATCGGACTGGATCTCAGGTATCTGTCAAGAGGATCCCACATTTCTGCCAACCTGGGGTGCCCTGTGAGCTTCGCTGTGAACACCTGCTCCCCCGTGGGCACAGCCTGGCTCTCAGGACCACTGGGTGGAAGGGAAACAGGTGCAGAGGGACCCGCCCCTCCCTGGGATCTTCCCAATCTTAGTTTAACTGAACTGGAGTGAAGGAAGCATGGAGCTCCACGGTTAGGAAAAAGGAGTGCAAAGAACCGGGCTCCCCATTCTCACAGTCCCGCCAAGTCCTGGGGAGGGGAGAAAGCGAGGGACGGGACCCCTGGGCCACCTCCCCCTGCTACCACATCTGCACGTGGTCCACCGGAGGTCCAGGTAGGAGATACCGTCCGCGGAGCCTCACGGGGTCCGCCTTTCCAGCGTCCCCGCCGTTCCCCAAATAAACACCGCGTTCTGCGTGTCCCCTTACCCCGCACCCAGAGAGGCCGCGCCACAGACGCCCTCTCCGCCCGGCCTCACCTGTGCAGGGGAAGGCGCAAAGCACCGGGCCCAGCGCGCCGCACCTGCTGGGGCCGCGTCCTCCCAGCGCGTCGGGTCCCTGGCGCCCGCGGCCGTTGGTGCCAGGCGGGCTGCGTCCCCTCGAGTCCTCTTCGTCGCCGCTCCAGCTCCCGCGGCCGCCCGCGCTGGAGACCTCACAACTTTTCTGAACCGCCGCCTCCAGCTTCCGCCGTTCCCGGGCTCCAGGACGGTCCCCTGTGCGCCACCATCTGCACCGTCGCCGCCCGGATCCGGAGCCCGAGACCGGCCTGGGCGCAGGAGGAGAGAGCGCGGGCGGCGGGGAGGGGAAACTGCGCCGGGGCTGCTGCTGGCGGGCCCCGGGACCGAGAGGAGATGGGGCCCTCACGCGGGGCTGGAACTGCCTGTCCGCTTGGACCCGCTCCTCTGGCGCGGAAACTCCGCCTTCGCAGACTCCCGCAGACCTGGAGACTTTGGCCGGGACGCCGAGAAGGGCCCAGCCCTTCCCCACCTCCCTCCTGGCCGCCGCTCCGGGCAGGTGGTCTGCGCTCCTCTTCCTCTCTAAATGGCGGGTCACATTTGCGGATGCCAGGGGAGCTCGTGCCTTCGGAAATTAAAAATCCCATCCAGCGGATTCGGAACCGCTTTCCAGACACACGGAGAGGGAAAAAAAAGCAGCGTGCACGACGGTGTGAACCAGGGGATGGACACGTATTATATAAACGACGTGTACCTGCATTTATAAATGTGCAGGGGAAGACTCGAACATGCGAAAACACACCAGAAACTAATCACAGAAGAAAGGGTAATCGTTCACTGTTTACCATTATTTACTCATTGAATTTTTAACACAACGAGCCTGTGCTAACGATTTAGGTGGAAGAGCCCCCGCTTTTCCCCGCAGAACTGTTCCCGCTTTGGTTTGGGCTTTGCACAACGGAGCAGGAGAAATCCAAACCTTCCGTCTTCCCCCAGCCTTTCCCGCTGATTTGCACCCAGTGCGCTATCTCTTCTTTCACGGAAGTTGCCTCTGCCACGGCCCAACCAGATTATTTCTGTTCTGACCTGATCTGCAAGGTATGGGAGTCAGAACCTGGCCGCTCTCCTAATCCTGCCTCTAATGAATGAACAGCACTCACACACCAGCCTCATCCCCCACCCCCACCCTACAACCCAGGGCAGCACCCTCTGTGTCTGCTACCCCTGGAGGCAGGACCCAGTCCCCCACACACACCTAGGGCTGGCTCAGTGCAACCTCAGAAGGGAAGGCCGATTGCTAGCCAAGTGTCACAGCAGTCTCCTTCATTGCAGCACCCCAGGGGGTCCTGAGCTAGGAAGGCATTTCAAAAGAAAATAGAAGGAAAAAATCCTGTGATTAAATGACTATAAAAGAGATAGATGCTAGCAATGAAGAATCAATCTTTGTCTCCAAATTTGGGCACATGAAAATAACCCCCAACAGGACAGAGAAGAGGGGTGGGCTTGGATAACCCTCTCATCCTGGGAGCGTGCCCCTGATACAGAACATTGGAGAGTTCTAGTCCCAGGCTGGGCTTGATGCCAGCCCACTGGTTTTCTTAGTTAGTTCCATTTGCCTGCAGTGAGGAGAAGGCAGCCGAGATAACATCTCAGCCAGGCCAAGGTGAGTTAGGAATAGCACTGGGTAGTCACAAGATGGAAAAACCCGAACAACAGCTGAAACAAGAACTACACAAAGAAACTCGGGATAACTGAAAACTCCAAAAAGGGAGCGAAAACAGCCGAAACCCCGGTCAGAGTGACAGGTCCATGACTCTTCTGGGCAAACCCAATTAAGGGAGAAAGAGGGCATTAATGAGGGAGTCCCTAAAATCCCCTCTGCATTAGTCTGATCTCACACTGCTAATGAAGAAGTTTTTGAAGCTGGGGAATATATAAAGAAAAGCTGTTTAATGGATGCACAGTATGACATGGCTGGGAGGCCTCACAATCATGATGAAAGGCAAAGAGAAGTAAAGCCACGTCTTACGTGACGGTAGGCAAGAGTGCATGTGCAAAGGAGCACCTCTTTATAAAACCATCAGATCTGTGAGACTTATTCACTACCATGAGAACAGTGTGGGGAAACTGCCCCTAGGATTCAATTATGTCCACCTGGCCCCGCCCTTGACGTGTGGGGATTATTACAATTCAAGGTGAGATTTGGGTGGGGACACAGCCAAACCATATCATTCTCTTTTTCTGGAACATCTAATGATTGTTCAACTCCCTAATTAAAGAAACACCCATTAAATCGGAATGCTAGGTGGTCCCAGGAGAAGTGAGAAAATACGAAGCAGCAGTTTCATGTAACTGCAGGAAAGGAGCTGTTAGAATGAGCGACAAGGACAAAGAAAAGCCGGGGCTGATAAGACCCCAACAAACAGGGTGGGGGACAAAGCTGGTTGAGACCAGCTGGATCTGACATGGTAATGGACTTGAACTTGACTTATGCCCTACCCCAGACCTAACTGTACACTCATTACCATCCAAAATTGCAGGCCCACCCGCACCATGACATATTTAGTATAAAAGTGGGTGGTTCCCCAATTCTAAGAAGTCTCTACTTTTTTTTTTAGAAAAATCTCATGATTATTCTATCCCCTAATTAGAAGAGCCCATAAAATTATGAACCCAAACTCTGCTGTGCTCTTCTCACTCTCCCGAGCATGCCTGCACTTCTCTCTTACATGTGTGCTTTGTTTTACAGTAAAAGGTTCTTGTCTTTTGCTTTGCTCTGATTTATCCTCAAATTCTTTCTCACTATGATGTCAGAAACCTGGACACTGCTGGAGCTAGGGTCTCACTGGCACCCAGAGACCCTCCTGAGCCCTCTGGCAACAAAAGGGTAGTTGCAAAATGTGGGTTTCAATAGGTCTGCACAGAAAAAAAAATACTGCTGAGAATTTCCCAAGACTCCTTTGATTTGTGTAGCCTAGACATGACCTTGGGAAGTAGTTGCAGTTATAAAGCAGATGCAGACTGTCTGGTCTTCCTAAAGCAGCAGAGATATGTCATTTTCTCTCTTTCCTTCCCTCCCTTTCTCTGACACACACACACACACACACACACTCAATTAAATGTTGCTCTCCTCCTCAGTCCACTGAGAAATAAAACGTAGGCCGTTATTTCCAACTGATGGATTAGGACCTGATTCACCCTTCCTTCCTCCTAGAAGAGAATATGAACAACGAAGCTGTAAAGTTGTGCCCAGAGTCCCCAGCTTTCCCTCCTCTGTGTTTATTTGCCGGTTATCACTTGATCTGAATCAAAAGGCCGAGAAGCGATACTAGCCGATTCTCTCTCTCTTGGGTCACCCTGCCTAGCCCCCATGTGAGTTCCCTGGAGTGTGACTAAATGGAGCAGTGCTTCCCTTCTCTCCAGTGGGGCAGGGCACCGTGTGCATCACAGAACCATGTGTTGCATGAATGACTCCTGGGAAGCCACACAGTGGTAGCCTCATTTTAACAATGGAGGGACTGAGAGGCAGACATGTCAAATTAAAGTCATCGGGGCCTGGAGCGGTGGCTCACGCCTGTAATCCCAGCACTTTGGGAGTCCGAGGCGGGTGGATCATGAGGTCAAGAGATCGAGACCATCCTGGTCAACATGGTGAAACCCTGTCTCTACTAAAAATACAAAAAATTAGCTGGGCATCGTGGTGCATGCCTGTAATCCCAGCTACTCAGGAGGCTGAGGCAGGAGAATTGCCTGAACCCAGGAGGCGGAGGTTGTGGTGAGCCAAGATCGTGCCATTGCACTCCAGCCTGGGTAACAAGAGCGAAACTCCATCTCAAAAAAAAAAAAAAAAAAAAAAAAAAATTAAAGTCATCTACCTTCCAGTAGACCTGCAGATGCTCTTCTAGGCATAATACTTGAAATAACTTATTCAATCTTTATGAAAATCCTCAAAGTATGTAATCTCATAATGTCAATTTCACACACAAGGAAATAAATGCTTAAAACAAATGCTTAAAGTCCAGTTACTTACTTGCTCAGGGTCACACACCTGGTAGGTGTTGAAGCCAAGACTCCAACTCAGATAGTCTAGTGTCAGAACTCACATCTACTAGACAATGTATTTATTTACTTGTTTGTTTATTTAACTTACTTATTTGAGATGAGGCCTCAGTGTCTCCCAGGCTGGAGCACAGTGGCATAGTCATAGCTCACTGAAGCCTTGATCTCCTGGGCTCAAGCGATCCTCCCATCCCACACTCTCAAAGTAGCAGGAGCTACAGGTGGGCACCACCACGCCTAGCTACTTTTTTAATTTTTATTTTTAGCAGAGATGAGGTCTCACTATGTTGTCCAGGTTGGACAATTTTTTTCCTCAGCTTTATTGAGGTAAAATTGAAAAATAAAAATTGTATATATTTATGGTTTACAGCGGGATGTTTTGATAGAGGTATACATTGTGAAATGATTACCACAATCAAGCCAATTTTCACATCCATCTCCTCACCTAGTTACCATTGGGGAGGGCTTTGGACACATTTAAGATCTATTGTCTTAGCAGATTTTACCTACACAGTACACAATTGTTAAGGATAGTCACCATGATATCTAACAGAGCTCCAGAGACTTGTACCCTTTGACCCACATCCCCTGTGACCTCTGCCCCAGTAGGCAACTTGGAGCTCAGGTATTTCCAGAAGTTGGTTCCAGCTGCACCACAGGACACATCACTGTTCTCTGTTGACCCTCACTTGCTAGCACATTTGTGTCAAGTTTCACTTGCTTCAATTTTTTACGTAAACAAAGACAGATATTTTTTTGTAACTTTTACTTAACAATACAGAAAAGCCCCTATACCCCTGTGCTGTTCTGGGGTCAATGCTTTCCAGTAAACCAGCCTCTGTAGAAATTGATTTTCCATGAAGGGTAGCAGGAGCCCAGCTTCCCCAGGTAAGATGCAGCTGCCTTTTACCTTATGAGATCAACTTTAAGATTGATGCCCAAATACCCATTCTTATCACTTATCCCAGCTCCACCCTGGTCTCTTCAGGAACGATCATGCAGTCATCATCAGTATCATTTCTTAGCCCATTCTCTCAGTTTCAAGGTCAGCAAATTGTCTATTTAGATGCACTGTGGCTTAATATGGCTTAATAAAGATTTGTATTAGATTACAAGTGGAATGAACTCAACTTATGTTACAAAGAGAATTCATTCACCACACTGATAGTCCCTTTATTCAAGTTGCATACTTAACCATAATAACTAGCACTAGTATAAGTGCTTATAAACAATGAACACTATTTCAAGTGTTTTTTACATGTATGAACTCATTTATTATTATTTTATTTTTATTTATTTGTTTATTTTTGAGAAGGAGTCTCACTTTGTCACCCAGGCTGGGGTGCAATGGCACAATCTTGGCCTACTGCAATGTTGGTCTCCTGGGTTCAAGCAATTTTCTGGCCTCATCTCCCGAGTAGCTGGGATTACAGGTATGCGTCACATCAAACTAATTTTTGTATTTTTAGTAGAGACAAGGTTTCACCATATTGGCCAGGCTGGTCTTGAACGCCTGACCTCAAGTGATCCACCCACCTTGGCCTCCCAATGTGCTGGGATTACAGGCATGAGCCACTGTTCCTGGCCAACTCATTTATTATTTGAAACAACCTTAGGGCATTACTATGTTTTCTATTTTCTTTAAAGATAAGGAAGTTGAGTCATAGAGGATTCAAACAAATTATCTACAAATAAGTCCCAAGACATTGCCAAAATTGCCCCTGTTGAAAGCCATTAGATTAGACCTACCACACTGTTCTGCATTCTATGAGTAATCTCTGCTAGAAAACACTGAGATTCAGAGTAAAATTTTCAATTAGTGCATTATTTTAGTACTTGGAATGATGCAATGTCATTCCTTCCTTTTTATAAGAAAATATTCTGGCGTATCTTCCTCTATAGATTATTTATTTCTTCTAAGCTAAAGCTCAGCCTAGGCCCAGTTACCATTGTCCTCTGGGAACAGCAGCTGGCGTGTGTGGCTGGCAGAGAAAGAAAAAGGAAGGAAAAAAAATCAAATTTCCTTGTCTGAACCTTGAGTTCTAGGTTAAGAGAATAAGCAAATTCTAAATCCTTGAGTGGCAGCAAATTGAGTATGTGTTACACCCCTTCATGTCTTCAACAGGAGAGGCAGTATTTAGTCTCCAAGAGGCACTTGGTGTCTGATTTATGAATAAAGGTTGTGGTGGCCTTCAAGGGTGATGTGTCTTCAGTAAAGAGCCCATAAATAGTGCTGTCATTTAAAATAGCAGCTTTAATGGAGCCCGGTAATCTGACCTTTGATCTTTGTGGCACAAATGGCTTAGCGGTTAGATTGAAGAGCCCAAGACGGGGAAACTCAGGCCAGCTGAAACCAGAACAGCATAGGGGAAAAAAAGGAAAGAGATTCTTTTGCTCACCTTCCCTCTGTAATTCGTGTTGACCACAAATCATTAGGTTTGACATTATGTCTATTAAATGGTAATAAAACACCCCATGTGTCAGTCAGGTTTAATCAGAGAAGCAGCGCTTCTATTCGTATTATGAAATCAAAGATATATTTAGAATGAGAGCCTGTAATATTTGGGAAAAAAAGGCAAATGTTGGAAGGCCCTAGGAAAACCACAACTCAGCCCTCCTGGAACACTGGAGCAAGCTGAGGCTGAGTGGATGAGTGGTTGCTTTCAGGGTGTATGGGGAGTGGGCAGGTCCAGCTGCAGAGTGGGCTGTGAAGGACAGTGCAGGGAAAGTCTGTGGAATGCTGTCCTTTTGAGTTGGAGCTTCTTCTGCAGGTCTGCAGTCAGACTTGAGGCAGTTGGAATGGGCCCTTTGTTGGTCAGGAAATCTGGCAGTCGACAAGAAGAGCAGGATAAAGAATAAAGAAAAGATTTGTAAATCCCACTGGTCCCTTGGTAGCCCTGAGCTGCCACCTGTATCCACAATGACCTTCAGTGAGCAGTAACTGTGGTTTCATTTTGGCCATCCAAATCACATCTAAATTAATTTTGTTGGCCAATCATCACCTGGAAACAAACAAGACAAGAAATTCAGGGAAATATAATTCCAGCTTAACCAGGTTGACTGAGTGCAAATCTCCTGGTCCACTGCCAAGGCAATGTTCAGAAATGGGACCATCATCTCCTTGTGAAGCCCATTTAAAGAATATGTGGAAGATAACATTCATCCTTTAATAACATAAGGTAAGTGTGTCACTTTTTTCTAACAATAGAATGATAGCTTTGCATGTAGTTACCTTTTTGCAGAATTTCCATAATGTTCTTGAAAAGTAAGACAGAACCTACCAAGGACTATTCAACTTCAACATAATGGAGAAACCAGGAAGCAAAAATGCTGTTAAGTATTTCTTTTTAAAAAAGATAAAGAACATACTCAGGTGCTGCAAGTCATCTGAGAACAACTAGTTTTGCTTACCTCACTCTCCCCCTGACACGTACATATACACAAACACTTCACCTGAGAACAGAACCGCATTCCCATTTCTGGATGTCTCAGGCTATCTCTGTGAGAAAGCTGGCCTTTTGAAAAAGGGAGGTGTGAGGAATTGCAGGAGGCACAGGGAATTGATTCTGCTCCCTCCCGCCACGTGTTGAGACCTGGTGGAGAAAAAGTGATTGACATTACTTCTGTGTATTGACACTGGGCAGTGGGGGAAAATTATAGCTCTTTAAGTGAATACCTCTATTTAGCTTATAATGAGTATATCAGTTGTGTTATCGTGTAAAAACCATCAAGGATATTTGTAGTTATACTCTTAAGACTCTTAAAGATTCTAAGCAAAAAAGAATTCACTGGGTCGTGAAACTGAGGTTTAGGGATGATGATAGCTTCTGGTATTTTTTCACCTAGGAGTCAAATCAAATGATCACTTCTCTGTTTTAGTGTTTCTCTTCCCCCATCTACTAATTTTGTTTCTCTTTGCATATTGATTTATTTTCTTCTCTAGGTTATTCAGTCCCTCTAAGCCTTCCCTTCTCATCTTTAAAATGGAAATATAAAAAATGCATACCTCGCAAAATGATTGTGGGTATTGAGTTGATCATATATGTACAATGCTTAGCAAAGTGGCCAGAATATAGTGAGTGGTCAAAAATATTGGCTATCATCATCAATATCATCATCATGGTCATCATCATCACCATTACCATTAACTTCATCATCACCATATCATCATCATCATCACAATCATTATCACCATTATCACTCTCATCATCGTCATCTTGATCATCATCACCATTATAATCAACAGCCCCATTGCCATCGTCACCATCATCATCATCAACATCACCATCATCACTATCACCAGCATCATCACCATCATCATCATCACCATCATCATCACCATCATTATCACCCAATAAAGTCAAGGCCAATATGATTGTAACACCAATTTAAATATTTATTTTGACTTTTTAATGATCGATTGAAGGCCAAGAATCCACCACAGGTTAGAAAGGAAGGGGAACATATTAATTCGGATAGGAGCATGAAAAATGTCACTGGAATGAGCAGCTGAGCATCTTCAAGTACCAGAGGACAGTAATCAACCTTAATAGTAGGCTCTGTGTCTGTTGCACTCAAGAGCAGAGCCCAGGGACCCTGATAAGGCATCTGCTTGCAGACCACAGAAATTCGTCACTGCTACAGTTTGGATCTGAGTCCTCACTCCACCCGAATCATTGGTTGAATTGTGAGCCTGTGTGTTGGCGGTGGGGCCTGGTGGAAGGTGATTGGATCGTGGGTGCTGTTCTAACAGCTTAGCACCATCCCCTTAGTGCTGTCTCGTGATAGAGTTCTCATGAGATCTGGTTGTTTGAATGTGTGCAGCACTTCTCTCTTTGCTCTCTCTCTCCCTCCTGCTGGCCATGTGAAGATGTGCTTCCTCCTCCATTGCCTTCTGCCATAATGTAAGTTTCCTGAGGCCTCCCCAGAAGCAGAAGCCTGTACAGTCCCCAGAACTATAAGCCAATTAAACCTCTTTTCTTTATAAATTACCCATTTACAGGTATGTTTTATAGCAATGTGAGAATGGACTAACACAGTTACTAAAAGTAATCAGCACTAATTTAAAAAAGAGAGAGATTTTAAAAAATCGAGGGCCATGCATGGTGGTTCACACCTGTAATCCCAGCACTTTGGGAGGCCAAGGCAGGTGGATCATTAGGTCAGGAGATCAAGACCAACCTGGCCAACATAGTGAAACCCCATCTCTACTGAAAATACAAAAAATTAGCCAGGCATGGAAGTGGGTGCTTGTAATCCCAGCTACTCAGGAGGCTGAGTCAGGAGAATTGCTTGAACCCAGGAGGCGGAGGTTTCAGTGAGCCGAGATCGCGCCATTGCACTCCAGCCTGGGTAACAAGAGTAAAACTCCATCTCAAAAAAAAAAAAAAAAGACAACACAATAGCTCACTGCTGCACTCCTGCCTGGGTAATGAGACTGAAACTTCATCTAAAAAAAAGAAATGAAAAAGAGAACACTTGACAGCTGAAGATTTCAGGGGCTTCAGATAAGGCTAACACTGGAGTCAGAAGTCAGGTCAATACCACATTCTCCCATTTATTCTATCAAAATGGGGGTCCAGAAACTAGTTCATCTCAGCATTTTATAAGGGTTCTCTGTTCTTGGGGGATAAATGCCCGATTCAAAATCCTCTTTCCTTAAGAGAAAAATATTTAATGCCCATTGAACAAAAGAAATCCTCTCTCTCTCTCTCTCTCTCTCTCTCTCTCTCTCTCTCTCTCTCTCTCCATCTTTCTATCTGTTGTCTACTGATTTTAATGAGTGTGTTGGAAAATATTGTCTATATTTTATTTTGTGAATTACGGGTATAAAAATATATGTCCAATATTATGTACTGTCATCAGAATTTCATGTGATAGAGGACATTTTTTCTTATGAAACATGTAAAATACAGAATAGAAGAATAGAGAAATTTCTAGGCAAGAAAGGACTCATAGCAAACTCAATATACTGTTCATTGTACCTATTTTTCTTATCTTCTTCAAAACCTATAAGTTTTCTAATGTCCATTGCAGAACAGACAATACAGAAAACCAGACAACTTGTATTAAGAAAACGTGGGTTTTGGTCTTAGTACTGCCACTTTCTGACTTAACTTTTCTCAATTTTCCTTAGTTCCCTTTATTAAAATTCCTCTTTATCCATCTTCTACCATGCACATGCACACACACACACACACACACACACACACACAAGAATCAACCCAAGGCTGCCAGCTCATTTCAGGGAGAGAGGCTGCTACATATTCCATAACTATGCAGTTTGTCAAGAACAAGAGCATTTGACCTCTACGTCTAACTTTGGCCATGAATGAGATAGAAATTGGGGGAAGATAGTGATGATTCATTGATTTCATCTGATTCTCTGAAATAGAAGAGGAAAAACTACCATAATAGCCAAGATGATTTTCAGGAAGAAGCAGCGAAGTAGGAGTTGAGGAGATTTGTCCCCAAGATGCCAAAATAAAAACTAAAGTTTAAGTAACAAAAACATATTTCTTGCCTTAGTCCAGAAACAGCCAGGTTGAAGGAACAGAAATAAATTCCTTCTATGCAGAAATTTATTATTATTTTCTTACATTCCGAATGACTTGTTGCAATTGTTGTTTTCCCTAAATGAGTCCTGCCCTCCTGACTAAATCATTCTCTAAATGAGGCAGAGGATAGTAGAGAAGACGCCTGGCTTTGTGTGCTGAGCCTGGCATCAAGGAGGACTGGGCAAAAGATTTGCCTTCTGATCTGTGGTCACAGATGAGCTTCCTTTCCTCTGTTAGGATTTGCACAAGTTTTCCCCTCTTAATATAGCAGAGAGGAGGTTCTCATTCTAAAGCCATCCAGATTAGAGCAGTGACTGCACTCCCAGTGGGGAGTAGTGCTGGGTTTACATATGACAGGACGCTCCTAGGATTTGTATGCATTTTCCTTCTGAAATGTTATGATACAGCTTTCTAATCCTCCATGGAGTTTGCAAAGTGTTCTAAAGAAACCTCCCCTCCTTCCTTCCCTCCTTCCCTCCTTCCTTCCTTTCCTCCTTCCTTCTTTCCTTCATTCCCTCCTTCCTTCCTTCCTTCCCTCCTTCCTTCCTTCTTTCCTTCCTTTCTCCCTCCTTCCCTCCCTCCCTTCCTCCCTTTTTTCTTTTTCCTTTCCTTTCCTTTCCTTTCCTTCCTTCCTTTCCTTTCCTTCTTTCCTCCATCTCCCTGCAAAATGTTCACAGGGTCAAAAGTGCTTGATAATGGTTTACAGGGCAGACATTTAAGAGACAGGCATCCATATTAGCTACACTGACCAAGCACCAGCTCTGTGCTGAGTGCTGCTTTAACTACAACAACCTCTTATTCTTGTTAAATGACAACAACCTTCCTCATCCCATTTTAGGGATGAGGAAAGTGAGCTCGGTGTTCAAGAGCTTGAGGCGTACTCAGAGAGACAGTGCTGGAGTTACGATCTAAGTCACACAGGTCTGACTCCAGGTCCTAAGTGCTTGAGACGCCACAGCACAAAATGAAGTGCTAAGGTCACCTCAAGCGTGATGCAGGGAGGTATTGGAGGAAAGTGACTTGAGTTATCTTTGCACCACAGATGACTGACCTGTGGCTGATTGCTATGCCAGGGAGATTATTTTCCTCTGTGCTGCCTCACTACCAGGTGGTTTTTAGAGTTCCAAGTGATAAAGAGAAAAAAATCACTCTAGCAGCCAATCACACGCATTCATATGGAAACATTCTCTGTGACTCAGAGGTGCATTAGTAATGCCTGTAGCTGCAAAGCAGAGGAAATGAAACTCAGAAAGTCTTGCATGGCATGAAGCATTGGAGCCTGACTATCAGGAAGTATCATGGGGCCGGGCACGGTGGCACATGCGTATAATCCTAGCCCTTTGGGGGGCTGAGGGGGGTGGATCATTTGAGGTCAGGATTTCAAGACCAGCCTGGCCAACACGGTGAAACCCCATTTCTACTAAAAATACAAAAATTAGCCAGGCGATAGAGGCATGCCTATAATCCCAGCTACTCAGGTGGCTGAGGCAGGAGAATCGCTTGAGCCTGGGAGATGGAGGTTGAGGTGAGCTGAGATTGGGCCACTGCATTCTAGTCTGGGTGACAGAGTGAGACCCTGTCTCAAAAAATTAAAAAAAAATAAGAAGTATCATGGCAGGGTAGTTTGAAAATAGGCTGATTTATAACAGCTGAAAACTGTCAAATAGGTTCAGATTCTTTCTGTTTTTGTGTGTTGCTCTCTTTCTCTTATTGACTAGGCTGGCTCCTCTACAGTTAGCAGAATGGCTGCTCATGTTCCAGGAATTTTGCCAAAATGACAGGTGTTCAGAGTGTTTCCTTTTATCAGTAAGAGAACTTTTTTAAAGGAAATTCCCAGCAGATGTTCCTCTGCATCTCATCATCGGGACTCAGGCCCAACAATAAACCAGTTACTGGCAAGGGTGGACCCCATGAGTGATTTAGACAATTCTGGGTTTACCCTTGAGCCAAGGATGTGATCACCTTCCATGACGGGTGAATGGACTTTGGTTAGAAGCCAATTTTCCTGCCTTATGAGTTAAATAAGTTAGAAGCAAAGTGTAGAATAATTTGGGAGTTCACCTTTGGCTGTCTTTCTGTTGTCGCTGTGACACAGTCTCCATTCCCTGAAACACACAGCTGAGGCATGTTTTACACACCAGCAGGACCTGCCCAGTGATCTGCTGCCCGCAGCTCAAGTGAGTTCTCAAAAGGCTGAATTATTTCTTTTACCCAGACCAGATCCACTTTGGACAGTGAAAAATTCATTCATCATTCGAGTTGCCACAGCTATTTTTTTTTAAAGACCTACCAGGAACACTTAAAAATACTTTTCTATTGGTGTCTCTTGAGAAAACCCAGTGATTACTCGTGAATTTGGGCAGTTCTGCACTGGATTTACACTACAGATAATTGGGAAGAACATGTTTTGATTGAGTGGAATTTTGGTGCCAATCTACTCTGTAGATGCATACCTGGGACGCTTCTGCTTGTGTGGGATGCGTGTTCTGTCTCTGGCAGAACATCTTTGGGTTTTGGATTGTAATCAAGAAATGTCTAGGCACATGTGCTGTGTTCTTCTTTGAACATTTTTCATCTTTATTTCCTTTTTGTGAAGAAAAGCAGCTTGCTATGTTGCTGAGGCCACATATGCTTTTTATTTTTCTCTTGTTTATTTTTTGTTTTTATTTGTTTATTTATTTTTTAGACAAAGTCTCACTCTGTTACCCAGGCTGGAGTGTAATGGCATGCTGTTGGCTGACTGCAACCTCTGCCTTCCGGGCTCAAATGATTCTCCTGCCTCCAGCCTCCCAAGTAGCTGGGATCACAGGTTTGTGTCACCATGCCTGGCCAATTTTTGTATTTTTAGTAGAGACAAGGGTTTCACCATGTTGGTCAGGCTGGTCTCGAACTCCTAACCTCAAGTGATCTGCCCACCTCGGCCTCCCAAAGTAATGGAATTATAGGCGTGAACCACCGTGTCCAGCCCACATGTGTTTTTTCTATCAACAATTTTTAAAAAGGGAGGGAAGGTTGTAACAGGATTGCTCAGTATTGGGTCTGCTTGGTGACTATAGTCCTTCAGTGAAAAGGGATGCATTTGATTATGGAAACATCAGGAGCTGTTCTGGAGAAACTAGTTTAAAAGCTCAACATGTGAGTTTTGCAAATGTAGCCCTTAGAATTTAAATCAGTACCATCTTTCCTACTTTTTTCTTTAGGAAAATAAACCACGCATTCAGAAAGTCTCCAGGCCTTGAGTCTGCCTGCTTTCCAATTGCATATTTACTGCCTATCAACAAACTGATGGCCAGTGTCCAGCCGTAATTATCCTTGGATCTTGGTTATAATTTTATCCTGAGGTGAGGGTCTCTGCAGTATCATGAATTACTCTTGGGCTCTTACAGAAGATTCTAAGACAGAAAGCCTGTATTTGGGGGATTAAATACAGTGCTGGATATTTATGTGTTTTCTTTCTTTAAATGCCAGCTTTTCTAGTGCATGACTTCATATTTGTTTATAGGTCATGGGCTATAAAATTTCAGCCTATGTAGCTCATAAAATTTTGGTCAAATTAATTTAAAATAATGTGTTGAGTGAACATAAGAATTTAAATATAAGAATTTAAACTGAAACGTCTTTTTTCCTTTATGTTTAGAAGTAGAGAGGAGAGGTATTTTTTTTTTGGTATGACATGTTAATAAATGTAATAAAGTTTATTATAATGCTCAGCAAAATCTGAAATGTATCTTGTGATCTCAAATAATCTTTGGCTTCTTTTTGAGAATAAGGTCAAGCATCAAAGAGAGACCAGACAAGAGGTACTATTGCTTCTGTTAGTCTGACCTCATGAGGAAAAACAGTGTTGGTAGAAGGATAGAGTCCCCCACTAGGACCTAGAGTCAGAGAAAAAGCCTTAGGCTTCTGCTTGACAAATTTCTTAGCCCTCCATCCCTCCCTTCTCCCTTCCTTCCTTCCTGGCCTTCACCCTACATGGCTTTGTCCTCTGTCAGTGTGTTTCCAATGAGCATATAATCCCACACTCCTTATACAGATCATTATTTAGAGGAAACTTCCAAAGTGAAAGCAGCCTCGAGCCAAGAGGTCAAGAACTATCTTTATTATTTAAGCTAGTCTTTCATTGCCTGGACCTTGGATAAGCCACTCGACCTCTGGGTGCCAGTTGGCCCAACCACCAAATAAAGTGATTGCTTCTGGCTCTAACATGCTGTGATCTGTTTCTGTAAATAAATGATTTAAATACCACCTAAGATGAAGGGAATCTGCATTTTTGCCTCAGATAGAATTATAACCTTCAGATATAATTAGATTGATTATAGTGTTCTAATTTAACACTTGAATTCCTCAATCCCTTATATTCTACGTTATTTTAAGGTTCCCACTTCCACCCTGGAAATCCTTTACAAACTGTGATTCAGGGTGGTGCAGAGGGAATGAATCATAGTGGTCTCCATTTCTGACAATGCAGGCCTGCAAGGGTTGATAGGAAGGCCCTGTAGATCTAAAATGAAGATGTATCTAATATATTTGCATGTAAATTGGAGTTCTGTCCTTCACTCTCTGTGGCCAGTGTGCAAGATGCAGCGACTGAGTTAGGCTTGCATTATTTGGTTCACGCTGTGGCTCAGAGACGAAACCAAAACCATGTGCACTAGAGTTGAGAAAGTTCAGAACCTAAAAAGCAAATCCAGAGATGTTATTTGAGTGGAGGGGATGGGGACAGGTATGAGGCCTGAGATGAGCCATTTCACCATCTTTACTTCAATCCTGTCTGCCTTCCACGTGGCAGTATCTGTGGGGCAAGGCAGGGAATGTGTCTGCTCGTACTCCCACAAGGTTCTAGTCATCACTGCCTGCACAGAACCTCACCACACCTCGATGCAACACAGCTTTCTGGGCTCTGGGCTTCACCTGTGCCTAGGAACGCTAACGTGCATCAAGGGGCTGACTAGAAAACAACTTCACATTCTCCATTCTAACCTCTGGATTCCTCCTCCTCAATTCTCTCTCTTGCCGATGGTCCTTCCTCCTCCTGTATTGAGCATTCATGCACAAAATTTGCCTTAGAACTTCTATATCCTCAAGTTATGTTTCCCAGAGTCATTGCTGCTTTTTTTAAAAAAAGATGTTCAGAAAATATCCAAATCAACAGAAAACCACATACCACATGTTCTCACTTATAAGCAGGAGCTAAATGATAAGAACGCATGGACACGTAGAGGGGAACACACTGGGTCCTACTGGAGGATGGAGGGTGGGAAGAGGGGGAATATTAGGAAAAATAACTAGTGGGTCCTAAACTTAATACCTGGGTGATGAAATAATCTGTACGACAAACTCCCATGACTCAAGTTTGCCTATGTAACAAACCTTCACAGGTACGCCTGAACTTAAAATAAAGGTTTTTTTGTTTGTTTGTTTGTTTTTTAAAGACTGTAGAAAGAAAAAGAAACTGTCCAAATCAGGAAAATTTGGAAAGCAACTGGTCTTTGAGGTATTTCTGAGGAGAAACACATCGAGTGGGGTCACTGGTCCCCCATACTTGAATTTGCATCAAAGTTAAACAGAGCCACTTTGTCCTCCCCAATTTTCTGCTCTGAAAATGTTCTTTATGTCATTCAAGTCCTTTAACATTAGAAGATGTGAGAGCATGTCATGGTTAAAACTCACTTTGACAGAGATTTATTTTACTTTTTATAGCTAGGGGTACTCTAGGCCAGGTAGAATTCATTTTATGCTGTTGAGCAAAGTACCACTTTGGGCTACCTGGTTGTATGCATTTTATATTTATAGAAATTTACATTTACATTTGCTATAGTTGATGATTTGGCAATAAATGTTCAATGACAAATAGAATGATTATCATACATCTACAGTGTGTCAATTTGCCTCCTAGTCTGCAAAAGGTACAGTCTTGTTCTACATCTAGAAGAGATGGTAAGACAAAACACAAACACACAACACAAAACTATTTTGTTTTCCAACAATTGAAACAATTTCTAGCCTTGGTATTGGCTGAGAAGAGTATGTTTAGAATATTTTTACATAAAGTGATTTTTTGTCATTTAATTATGTTTACCTTCATAAATAAACTAAAAATGTTGTTTTTCAGATTGTTTGATTAAAACAAGGCATTATCCACATGGCTTGTAAACATTTTAAAATTATAATGTAAGAAGTGGAGCTGGCCAGGCACAGTGACTCATGCCTGTAATCTAGGTACTTTGGAAGGCCAAGATCGGAGGATCACTTGAGGTCAGGAGTTTGAGACCAGCCTGGCCAACATGCAAAACCCTGTCTCTACCAAAAATATAAAAATTAGCCAGGCTTGTTGGCACAACCCTGTAGTCCCAGCTACTCAGGAAACTGAGGTGCCAGACTCACTTGAACCCAAGAGGTGAAGGTTACAGTAAACCAAGATTATACCACTGCACCCCAACCCAGGCAACAGAACGAGACCCTTCCTCAAAGAAGAAGAAGAAGGAGGAGGAGGAGGAGGAGGAGAAGGAGGAGGAGGAGGAGGAGGAGGAGGAGGAGGAGGAGGAGGAGGAGGAGAGGAGGAGGAGGAGGAGGAAGAGGAGAAGTGGGGCTAAGATGCCCAGTGAAATTGCATGTGGCGATATGAAAGAGTTTTGTAATTTCACATGCTCTATTGTGCCACCTGGAACACACAACACATTACAGTAAGAACTAATGAATCTAAGTATCTACAGTCATGTTTTGAATCATTCAGGCTTCTTTCTGTCCAGCCACCTAGTATCTGTGGCTAGGCCAGTGACGGGGCTTGGAGGATTTGCAGAAAAATGTTAACATAGCCAGAGACTGCTCTTCTTAGAAAGGTTTACTTGATGGCCATTGACTGGTGTCTGGGTACTTTGCACTTGAGGTATTCCCTAAGTGGCAATAATGACTCACTGTTTTTGAAACATTTATGCCCATCATATGGCTTTTGCTGAACATCTGGTTTCTTTCTGTGAACCTGAAATTTTGATACATGATTGGCAGATGCCCATGTGGGAAGGTCCAGATAAAAGCCTTGGGCTTCCCTGGGCAGAACCTTGTGAACATTTTGCAGAAAAGCTCACTCTGTGTAACTCTCATAAGGGAGGAAGAAAGCATGAGGAAGCCTGCCTACGAATTCCCCCAGACTCCCCCTGGGTCTTTGTCCCTTACACTCTGTCTGTGTTGCCTAATTTTGCTGCTGTAACAAATCTTAGCCATGAGTACAACTCTACGCTGAGCCCCTCGAGCATTTCTAGTGACTCTCTAGACAGAAGGGTGGTATCAGGGTCCCCAACAAAGAGGCAACCACTCCAGAAAGTGAGCATGGTTACTTCTCAGAAAGCCACATACAACATCAACTTCAGGGGGTGATGGGACATCAAGATCTGAGCAGAGGAGAAGAGTCTTTGGGAACCCCCCGTCTGTGATTTGCATTCTGTACTGGCAATGGAAAGGTCATAGAATCCAATGAGGTATGAAATGGAAATGCTACACGAATAAAGTAATAGATGAATGTAAAATGGTGTGGTTTTGTTGGATACAGTTATGGTTTTGATGGATTCTAATGGAAAACAGAGTAAAACATGACAGGTCTGAGTATGTACAAAGTATTTCATTTCAACTTCTGTCTTCTGAGGTGAAAAACTGCTAAAATGTGCAAAATATTGTGTTTTTTTTTTTTAACTAAAAGGTTAGTTGAAATGTTGAAATTTGTAGATATTTTAAAGAGAAAGTATTCCTTTTTTTTTGAGATGGAGTCTTGCTCTATCACCCAGCCTGGAGTGCAGTGGCTCAATCTCAGCTCCCTGCAACCTCCACCACCCAGGTTCAAACAATTCTTCTGCCTTAGTCTCCCGAGTAGCTGGGATTACAGGCACGTGACAACACATTCAGCTAATTTTTGTATTTTTAGTAGAGACAAGGTTTTGCCCTGTTGGCCAGAATGGTCTCGATCTCTTGACCTTGTGATTTGCCTACCTCAGCCTCCCAAGGTGCTGGGATCGCAGGAGTGAGCCACCACTCCCAGCCTCTTTTTACCCCAAATTCCATTAATTATTAGTAATTACGAATAGGAGATACATTATTCTCATGTTAGGTTTATTCCACTGCAAAAATATCCATATTCAAAATGTATTTGACTCCCCAGGCAGCTACCTGCCCCTGTGGTACCTTTGTAAAGTTAGAAAAGGCATCCCTTCCTTAAAGAGTTTGTTTGCCATCTTTCTGAAAATGGTTATAATAAACACTGTGCCATTTTTCATTAGATGTAAGCTGCTAGTATTGGTCAGACTTTTATTTTATATACCACTAAGAAAAACTAATGCTGCCTACAAGATGAATTAGTTATAAGATGCCTCCTCATTGAAGATAATTGATGAAATATAATTAAATGAAGCTTTGACAAAAGATGTGAATGTTGTTGTGTTAAGACACACTCCTCTGCATGTGTGTGTCCTGCTAACTTCTCGGGTCTTATCTTCAATACTGTGTGCCTTTCAGAATCTTGACATTCCTTAATTTATCAAACACCTGAGCACAGAACGTAGGTGCCAGAATCCCAAATCCTACTAAAAGTCTCAAGTATAATGAAACCCAGATCACAGAGTTGAGCCTCTGTTCTGTAGCAGCCAGTACGAGGAGTGAGAACATATCCTTCAATTTGGAAGGGGGCAGTCCTGGGTCTGCAGCTTCTTAATTGTGTAGCATTGGGCTGGTCACACCACCTCCTGAGCTCGGCTTCTTTCACCTGAGAATGGCGATCATAACATACACAGCTCAGAGCTGATTCATAATTTTCTGGGTTCATGAAGGAGCTATCTGTGCTTAATAAATGCTGGTTCTATTTTACTCATTGAGAATTATTTGTAAACCATCCAGAAGTGTTTTATTTGCTTATCTCTAAGACACTCAGGAGAAAACAAAAAGCCTTGTGTATAAAATGTGACATTTTGAGGGTGGAACTGTCTGTGCTGGCTTTAAGTGCTACCTCAGCTCCGGACCTACCCTTCCACACCCTGATGTCGGGGCTGGAGCTCTGCAAACTTCACCTCTGCTTTGACAGCTGCTTTCTGTTGGGCTCTGTCATTAGGGGAACTAGGGAGACCTTGAGGCTAGAAGGGAAAAAGGGTCTTGCTTTTTATGACTTTCCTGCTGTTCCCCATACCACCCCAGCAAATGGCCCCACATGCTGGCAGCACCCATTGATCCCAGCTTCCACCTTCTTCCTCCTTTCCAAGACCAGCCTCAGCACAAGCTTCAGTGACACCAGGATCCACTGGGCAATTTCACCCTCTCAGCGTCTGGGTCTCAGCTCCCTGCTTTCACGGTGGTGGACTTTCTTTAGAATGATGGGTCTTTGCTTTGCATAGTCCTCCAAGCTTTTAGGTTCCAGTATAACTATATGTGTGTGTGTGTGTTTTTTCTTGAAAGTTAAATAACATATTTTACTTAAAGAGGCCTCTGTGTACAGCAAATGCTAGTTTCATTTCACTCATTCATGGCACCTTTAAGAACAAATTGCAGGTATTTTATTTGCTAGCATTCAAGGCATATTAGAACATAAAACATTCTTATTTAATGTGGAATATTTGTAGGAGGATCTGAGTGAGTTTTACTGTAGATTCATTGAAAGTGATATTACAGAGGTTTTATGGAGGAAACGCATTATTATACCCATGCAGATACATCATAATCTATATTGGAATGTAGCAGGAAACTGTTTGAAATATAAAATAATAGTCCATCAGCTCTGCGAAATATAAAAATCACATAACTAAAAGAAATTTATTGGCTTAAGTGAATACTGGTAAAAGGCAGGAAAAAATGCCAAGAAAAATACTGCTAAGTAGATTGTTATCCCTTACTTGTGGTCTATAAAAGCAAATGGCAGCACTGCAGTTCAGGAAATATTGGTGACTAAAAAGCAAGTCTCAACATAAAATTGGGTGAAATAAGAACAAATTCCTTCACTTGAAATCAAAGGAAATCAAGCAACAACGACAAAATCCTATAAATTTCACTGAATTCCCACACAGATTGTGTTGCATATTGACAAGCCAATATTTCTGTACAAATCAGTAGTACAAAACCTTTAAAAAAAATGAAGATACCCCAAGGTCATTCTCATGCATGCAGTGAGAGCCAATATTTGCTTGGCTGTGAGTACATGAACAAGCAGCAAGGGGGAAAGATAATTCTCATAGAAACTAGCCTAAACCGTAGTTTTAAGAGCTGTTCAGAAATTCCATTCCTGCCAGGCATGGTGGCTCATGCCTGTAATCCTAGCACTTTGGGAGGCCAAGGTGGGTGAATCACCTGCAGTCAGGAGTTCAAGATCAGCCTGGCTATCATGGTGAAACCCCATCTTTAAAAAAAAAAAAAGCAAAACAAACAAACAAACAAACAAAAACCCAGAAATTCCATTCCTATTTGAGCCATGGTTTCCGGCAGTGATAAATTTACATTTAATAAGAAAGTAGGGAGAGAGATCCAAGTAGGGAGAGAGATCCAAGATGGCTGACCACTGGCAGCTCGGGATAGTAGCTCCTAGTGAAAGTGCAGAGAGGGAGAGGACGCCACACTTTCAGACGAATTTTTGTTGCTCACAGACCAGGAGATTCCCAGCGGAGGAGCCCCACGGGTCACTAGCGCGATTCTTGTGGCCGGCGCGGTGGTTTTCTGGCTCCTCAGCGTGGCAGTTCTTGGTGCAGAGTGAGCGGGACTGGGTCCCCTTTAGACCGATTCCTGGGCAGAAAAGCACCATCAATCTTAACACCACTGTTTTGGCCGGCGCAGTGGATTGCTCAGATTTCGGCGCTGGGAATCAACAAGTTTGACGTCCACTCAGAAACCTAATTTGAAAGTCGGAAATCCCAAAGACGACAGGTGGATAAATTTACAATGATGGGAAGAAACCAGCATAAAAAGGCTGAGAATACCCAAAATCAGAATGCCTCTCCCTCTACAGGTGATCACAGTTCCTCATCAGCAACGGAACAAGCCCTGATGGAGAATGAGTGCGTTCCATTAACAGAAGTAGACTTCAGAAGGTGGATGATAAGAAACTTCTGTGAATTAGAAGAACTTGTTCTAACCCAATGCAAAGAAACTAAGAACTTTGAAAAAAGGTTTGACGAAATGCTAACGAGAATAGACAATTTGGAGAGGAATATAGGTGAATTAACGGAGCTGAAAAACACAACACAAGAACTTCGTGAAGAATGCACAAGTTTTAACCATCGAATTGATCAAACAGAAAAAAGGATATCAGAGTTTGAAGACCAACTTAATGAAATAAAACGAGAAGTCAAGATTAGAGAAAAAAGGATAAAAAAGAATGAGCAAAGTCTCCAAGAAATACGGGACTATGTGAAAAGACTAATCTACATTTGATAGGTATACCTGAATGTGACAAAGAGAATGAATCCAAGTTGGAAAATACTCTTCAGGAGATTATTCAGGAAAACTTTCCCAACCTAGTAAGACAGGACAATATTCAACTCCAGGTAATACAGAGAACACCACAAAGATATTCCTCAAGAAGACTAACCCCAAGGCACATAATCATCAGATTCATTAGGGTTGAAATGAAGGAGAAAATACTAAGAGCAGCTAGAGAGAAAGGTCAGGTTACCCACAAAGGGAAGCCTATCAGACTTACAGCAGATCTCTCAGCAGAAACCCTACAAGCCAGAAAAGAGTGGGGGCCAATATTCAACATCCTTAAAGAAAAGAACTTTCAATCCAGAATTTCATATCCAGCCAAACTGAGCTTCAAAAGCGAAGGAAAAATAAAATCTTTTGCAAACAAGCAAGTACTTAGAGATTTTACCATCACCAGGCCTGCTTTGCAGAAGCTTCTGAAAGAAGCACTACACATATAAATGAACAACCAGTATCAGCTTTTCCAAAAATATATCCAGCTAGCATCAAATGGCAGTATTAAACTCATATATATTATTAACTGGATAAAAAGCCAAAACCCATCGGTACTCTGTATCCAGACCCATCTCACATGCAACGATACACAAAGACTCAAAGGGACAGAGGAATATTTACCAACCAAATGGAGAGCAAACAAAAATAAATAAATAAAAACCAGGAGTTGCAATTCTCATCTCTGATAAAATAGACCTTAAAGCAACAAAGATCAAAAGAGGCAAAGACGGACATTACATAATGGTAAAAGGATCAATGCAACAAGAAGAGCTAACGATCCTATATATACACGTACCCAATACAGGAGCACCCAGATACATAAGACAAATTCTTAATGACTTATAAAGAGACTTAGCCTCCCACACAATAATAGTGGGAGACTGTAACATCACATTGTGAATAGTAGACTGATCAACGAGATAGAAAATTAACAAGGATATCCAGGACTTCAATTTAGACCCAGAACAAGTAAACTTAATAAACATTTATAGAACTCTCCACTTCAAATACACAAAACATACATTCTTATCAGTACCATATCACACCTATTCCAAAAGTGACTACATAATTACAAGTAAATCACTCCTCAATAATTGCATAGCATTTCATAGGTTTAAATGAAATATTGGTTGGCTGTTTGTTTGTTATTTTCTTCCCTTATGCCTTCCTGTCTCCATTGTTAAGCACAATTATTGGCATAAAAGAGGATTTCAATTCTCATTTTTAGACTGCATTCTAGCCTGGGCAATAAAGCAATATTCCCATTCTCTCTCCCTCTTTCTCTTCCTTTTTCTTCCTCTCCTTCATTTTTTTTCTCTCTTTCTTTCTTCCTTTTTCTTTAGGAAAAAAAAAAAAAAGAATCCTAAAAAAAAAAAAAGTAGACCATATTTTGCCTCTGATTATCTGGGTGGCTAATCCCTTATTTATTATGTAAAGAAAAGCAGGCTGGGTGCAGTGGATCATGCCTGTAATCCCAGCACTTTGGGAGGCCAAGGCAGGTGGATCACCTGAGGTCAGGAGTTCAAGATCAGCCTGGCCAACAGGGTGGAACCCCTTCTCCACTAAAAATACAAAAGTTAGCCAGGCATGGTGATGAGTGCCTGTAATCTCAGCTACTCAGGATGCTGAGGCAGGAGAATTGCTTGAACACATGAGACTGAGGTTGCAGTGAGCTGAGATTGTGCCATTGCACTGCAGCCTGGGTGACAAAGTGAAACTCCGCCAAAGAAGGAAAGAAGGAAGGAAGGGAGGGAGGGAGGGAAAGAGAGAGAAAGAAAGAAAGAAGGAAAGAAACAAAGAAAGGAAGAAAGAGAAAGAAAGAAGAAAGGAAAGAAGGAAAGAAGGAAAGAAAGGGAAAGGGAAAGGAAGGGAGAAGAGGAAGGGGAAGGGGAAAGGGAAGGGAAAGGAAGGGAAGGAGAGCGGAGGGGAGGGGAGGGAAGGGAAGGGGAAGGGGAAGGGGAAGGAAGGGGAGGGGAGGGGAGGAGAGGGGAGGGAAGGGGAGGGGAATGGGAAGGGGAAGGGGAAGGGAAAGGAAAGGAAAGGAAAAAGGAAAGAACCTGAGAATGGAAATCATCACTCTTTTCTGTGATGTTTTATGTTTCCATTTTCTGCCACCAGGGGCTAATGATATTACCATGGGCTATAAATCCACTATTCCACTTTCCTTTCCTGTTGGGCTTTCAATAGGCTTAATTCACTAGACATGGGGCAAATATGTTGCGTTTTGGTAAAGATGAATTTTGGTTGCTGGCAAATATGGTAGCTCCTTACAAAGTGAGCAGTGATCAGAGACAGTGTAAGCTAGTAGGACAACACATCGCTGTTAGCTACTCCAAATTTTATTTGATTCAGCTTCGGTAAAAATACAAGCTAATGACAAGAACTCAACGTTTTGTTTTATATTTGTTGGACAGAGCATTTGAGAACAATTTTTTAATATACTTTGAGTTCTGGGGTACACGTACAAAAAGTGCAGGTTTGTTACATAGGTATACACGTGCCATGGTGGTTTGCTGCACCCATCTACATTAGGTATTTCTCCTAACGCTATCCCTCCCCTAGCCCCCAACTCCTGACAGGTCCCAGTGTGTGATGTTCCCCTCCCTGTGTCCATGTGTTCTCATTGTTCAACTCCCACTTATGAGTGAGAACATGCAGTGTTTGGTTTTCTGGAGAACAAATTTAAGAAGCCACTAACCCAAATGTTTTCAAGGGTATTCTTCGTTGATACTCAGCCTTTGTTTACGTAGGAAAGAGGGAAGGTTACCAGATATTTTACATTCTTATTATCACGACATTTATGTCATACTTAATTGGTCAGTATCATGGCATTATAGCTTTTGAATTTTTCTCTGTTTAGATAGGAAAATGAATTTTTCATTACATCGAAAGTTCATTTTAATTGTTTCAAGATCTATTGGCTCTATTATTGAGACTACGAGTGTTTATTATAGGAAATGACATTTGGAAAACTTTGTTCACTGTAATTGGAAAGCAAGTTTGCTATCAAAGGCTGATTAAACCCAACAACTATTTCATTAAACCACTGACTCTTCCTTTAGTTTGCACAGCCAAGATAAAAGAGATTGAACAGAATCTTTTCCTTGACCTCAAGAAATGAATGACTTTCACAGGTAAAAAGTATGGACCATGTCTGACCATTTAAACAGTCAATTCACCTTCTCCATGAGACTCAGTGAATTAAGAGTATTTTCAACCCCTTTCTGACTCTTTCTGAATCTGCCTTTTATATAGACTTCCTGCTGTTTATCTTTTCGGTGCTTTAGATATGTCCTTCTGCTGTTTCTCTTTTCTGCCCCTGAGAAGCTTCCCCTGATACCTCTCACTGGAAGATTTGATTGTATTGGAAGAGGGAAGGCATCTCACAGGAGATCAGTATGGTTTTGCCTTGTATCTGTGCCATTCATGCCTCATTTCCCTTTTTGTATTCTGTTGAGTGCAGAATCCAGGGACAAGTCACCTCGACATTCTCATCTTGCACAGAGCAGTGCCCTGAATATACTAAGTAGTTGGAAATAGTAACTTGAGTGCATGGCTATCCTACTACAAATTATTCCTTAGTGTCCATCTTTTAAGGGTATCATGGAAAATCAGAATTACACATCACCTACAATAGAACCCATCACATCCTCTGTGCTAATTTTCCAGGTCTCCTGTATCAGTGGATGGCTCTGCCTTGTATTCAGTGCTAAAAAATGGAATTCTCTGTGAGAGCTCATGACCAAGTTCAGCCATAGTCTGCTGTCTCTACCTCATAAATGTCCTTCAATTCCAGCCTTTTGCACAATTTCTAGTTCAAACTAACCAGTGTCTCTCAATTCATCCTTTGTTCCCCTCTGGGTTTCTCTTACAGCACCCAAATCTGATTATAGTATTTCTTTATTTAATATCTTTCTATGGCTCACAACTTGCTTTTTCTAAAATGGCCGTGATTTGTCCAACAGCTAAAAAGACTTAATATGTCCCAGCCTCTGCTGACCTCTCTGGTCTCATTTCATCCTACTCTCATTCTTCAGAACCTTGGTTTGTTTGTTTTGTTTTTTCAGAGAAGCCATTGTGATTTATTTGTCAGTTCTTGAAAAGCACTGGACTTCTCATCCGGGGCCTCTGCATGTGTCATTTCTTCTTTCTGATTCCCTTTTTATAGAATGTTCTGTTACTCATTCATCAAGTTAATTTCACTTACTTAAAAAAATTTCAGAACAAATGTCACTTCCTGAATGGATTATCACGATTATACAAATTTGTTTTGACTCTCCTGTCGTATCTTTGTTCCCCTAGGTTTGATCTTATATATACCTACTGCATCTGTGATTAAATAACTAATTTTTAGTTAGTTGCATATTATGTATTTTCATGGCTAGAATATAAGTCTTTGTCCTAGATCCTAACAGTAGGATATATATCTTACTAGATAGATAGATAGATAGATATGTTACTATATGTGTATATATATATATATATATATATATATATCATTCTATGTATTCTATATATAGTAGGATATACACACTGACATAAAGGAAGAACACACACACACACACACACACACAAATATAAGAACAAACATTGTTTTTATCCAGGTTCTTAATACCATAGATCACGATTTTTTACAATGCATATTCATTCTTCTGTCACTCCCTGGCCCCCCAAACATGTGAGAGGTTGTTCTCGGCTATGGGTTTTGGGTGGTAAGGAGATAAATATTGTCCGTAGCCTCCAGGGGCTCATAATCATTCAACTAAATGTGCTTAAAATGAACCTTATCTGTCAATATGTGTACATGAAGTGTACCTAAAGCATGCTGTGGCTTGTTAGGAATGGTCTTAGGAAGTGTTGGGTTGAGAGGCTGAAATAGTACGTCAGTTTAAATGCATTGAGAAGCAAGCCTGCTGGATCCCAGTTTCTGCCATCCCAAAATGAGACTGATCAGCCTGCATGTTATTGAAGGCAGAACCATGACAGAACCTCCAAGGGCAACATGCTGAGGTGGAATAGGGGACAGAGGAACTGTCTTCTCTTTCATTCTGCACATAGCATCTGTGGGTGTGGGGTGAGTTACACCCCTGGCCATTATGAAATGGTCACACCCCTGGCCATTATGAAATGTTTGGGAAGAAAATGCAATGGTACTTGTGAAGTGTCTAACACACTGCCTTTGTTCTTGGTTAACAAACAAATGCTCATTTCTTTCCCTGCCCTTTTTCCTCATCATCAGACTCATGATTCCAAAATATTTTTATATTCCTGTCCTGCTAACTAGAGAATCAAACTTATGTCTAGGTGTGTCCTTGTGTTCTGTGCTTGTACAGAATTTTTTAGAACTCATATATGGTGATGGAAGCTATATACATAAATTTGTAATTTATCCCATATGAGCTTTGATTGAGATTATTTTTATATGTCCTCCAGCTATAGTGGAAATTGCATAAATAAACAACCCCTCTTTTATAGTTATTTATTGTTACCCCAAAATGCTCTGTTAGTGCTTTGTGGACGGTAGTTTCTGATCACCTGCCTATGGAAAGAGTGTTTCCATAAATGCTGAAATGGCCTCAAGAAAGAAGGAGAACTCAAAGCCAAGGGTCTGATAATCTGCAGAATATTTGGTACAAATGTTCCAAGCACAGGAGGGAAACTCAAGAAAGAAGGAGAACTCAAAGCCAAGGGTCTGATAATCTGCAGAATATTTGGTACAAATGTTCCAAGCACAGGAAGGACCTGGCTCGTGGAACTACATCACATTTGCTAACTGGCCTGTCAGTTTACAGATACAATCATCATGTTCTAACTCCCTCACTTCCACTGACTCTTTCAGCAGAATGAAGGTATTTTCTGACATAATGGTGACTGGCACCAAAAAAATTACATATGAAATTTTAAAATGTTTAAATTAATTCGTTGCTAGTTAACAACATGTATAAACTATCTGCTATTCTGTTCTATGCTAAGCATTCCAGATTCAGTGGTGAGCAAAATATGCATAGATTCCTTTTTCTATCCTGTTCATACAGAAAGGATCTCATTCTCTCTCCAGTGTCCCAGTTTGCCTATACAATACGCTCTTCAAATATACATCACAGGATGCATCGTTGAATGTTACCTAATGTTGAATGTTACGAGATGTAATGTAGTTACTTTCAACAGGAATAGTTTTATCAGTTCCTCAATGCCACAGTTATTATTATGCATGCCCAAATAACATCAAATCTTACAAAAACTGAAATAATTATTCCAGGAGTTAGCAATTGACAGGAAGTTTTTTCCTCAATAATGACTACAATCTAATTGTCCATATTTTCTCTTTAAGCCTTGTATTAGTCTGTTCTCATGCTGCCAATAAAGACATACCTGAGACTGGGTCATTTATGAAGGAGAGTTAATTGACTCATAGCTCAGCATGCTGGGTAGGCCTCACAATCATGGTGGAAGATGAAGGAAGAGCAAAGGTGTATCTTACATGTGGTCAGCAGGAAAGTGTGTGCAGGGGAACTGTCCTTTATAAAACCATCGTATCTCCTGAGATTTATTTGTTATCATGAGAACAGCATGGGAAAAGCCCACCCCCATGGCTCAATTACTTCTCACCAGGTCCCTCTCATGACACATGGGGATTATGGGAGTTACAATTTAAGTTGAGATTTGGGTGGGGACACAGTCAAACCATATCAAGAACTTTAAAGTAATTATTTAAGTCAACTCACAATGAAAACGTAACATGATACACAATATTCACAAAATTCAAGCTGTAAGGCCACCTCTTTCAATAGATACAAACAAAGGAAACCTAATGAAATATTAATGGTAAGTAATCAGCAAAGCACACGGGAGCCCTGCACACAGCAAGTGCTTCTGGCCCTGCCATGAGCCAGCCACCCTCCAGGGCTCTAAAAGGAGAACTTCTATAACTTCAAGCCAACTGCACAGTGGCACAGAGCCCTTGTCTGGAGCCTCAGCTGCTTCAGGACTAGAAACAACCAAATGGACCCTGAGAATGGGTCTTGTGAGCAGAGATTAAGTGAATTAAATGAATTCTTCTTGCTGAGATCGAATGTGCAAATCTGAACTGTCTGTGTGTGTGAAAAAGGAGGATGAGATGTGATTAACGGAAGATAAGTCAGCTGTCTATAAGTAGTATATTTTCAGGTGATTTTTAAAAGATTGTTTTTCACCATGCATAATTTTGTAATAAAAAAGTCATTTGAATTAATAAAAGAAGATACTACCAACTAAGTGAAAATTGAGCAATGAGCTGATGGGATAGTGATTCTCAGGTCACCAACTTTGGCCTGAAAATAATTTCCACTCAAATCCCAAGCCTCTATGGCTGCCATAATCCCCAAGAATGTGTAAGGATAAGGGAAAAAAATGGAACAAATGGCATCATCACTTTTAAATGTGGTATGTCCTGGGCTGTTTCTCTGATAAGGAAAAGCTGCAGTGTCTGGTGTCAGACATCCATCCCACCTCATTCCCTCCCTTCTCTTGGGCCACCTGTCACAGTTATGCCTCCAGCCAGTCTTCCACATAAGCGGTCCTGCCAGTTGCTACCTGAAATGGAACTGAGAGGCCGGATTCCAGATTCATCTTCCAGGAGGAGGCCTCAGTGAGCTTAGAGGACATTCACCAAAATGGTGGTTCTCTCTGCCTGGAAAACAGCATCCCACCTCGGGCTTATGTTACACCCCAGGGTTTTGTGTGTGATGACAGAGGCCATCCATCCATTCAGGTGACACTCTGGGATCATAGAGCCCCCCTCCCCCTTTTCCCTGGAGATAGTCTTGCCCGTAAAGGGAACTAGATAGATCAGGACTTGAGGATTCTGTGGTGATTATAAAGCCTGGGAATTCTGCATGCAGAAGACTGGACTTATCAGTGTCCAGTACTAGAGAGAGGGCTCTAGGGAGGGAGGTGCTCCTTTCACAACCAAGGGCTCAGGGTTAGGGCAGGTCAGCATCCCCTCTCCCCTCCCCGTAACCCCCTCCACACATTCTACCAGCAGTGTGACCTTGGGCAACTTACCTACCCTCAGTTTGTCTCATCCATAAAATGGATACTTCACATGACATTTATCTCAGGGGAGATTTGAGGATGAAATTAGCCCAAGTGCGGAGAATGACTAGGTCAGTGGCTGGCATGCAGAGAGCAGTCAGTAAATTCGGTTGGCAGCCAGTGTCATCACTGTCACTCCTCTCCTGTGTCCTGTCCTTGCTCATATGTGGACGGTGACTCTGGTTGCTGTTGCAGTGAGAATTAGCAATGAAGGATTTAGCTTCTACAAGCTCAAGTTCAGCATTTCCTAGGAAAATTAGAATTTTAAAGAAGCAGTCTCCTGTGGACCCAAAATGAATGGAATATTAATTCTGCCAGATTTGTGTTAGACCTTGACTGTTACCAAGAATTTAACTTTCACATGATTGAATTTACTAATGTACAAAATAAGGGTACTGATATTAACCTGTGGGATCTGCAAAGTTTTAAAAATGGAAGGGTAAAGGTCTGACAGGGTTCAGTAGATAGGCTGTGGAGTTAGAGGCAAATGCATGCAAATTCCAGCTCAGCCAATGAGAACTATTCTCCTCTAGCTTCTTGCTCCTTATCTATAAAATGAAGATAACAGTAGTCCCCTAGTTTGAACAATTATGAGGATTAAATATAATCATCTGGGTAAAATGCTTGGTGTCTGCTAAGAATTTTAGATTTGGTTCTTATCATTACATGAAATTCTATTGTATTAATCAGGCAGGATTCATTCAGCTTCAAGTGACAGAATACTTGTTTAAGCAAAATGAGCTAATTCACTGCCTCATGTCTGGAATTGATCTGAAGGTTCAGCCAGGATGGGATCGAGGAGTTGGAACACTTTGGTCAGCAAACTTTTCCTCTCTGTATCCTCCCTCTTTTGTTCTGTTCTTTCTTTATAATTTGCCTCAATCTCAAGATGGTTTTCTCCAGTTGCTGTTAAAGCTCTAGTCACATAGTCTATGAGTTTGGTCATCTCTGCAGGAGATGCCATTTCTTAATCTCAACATTTAAAACATGAAGTCTTCCATGCAGTGCTCACCGGTTCTTATTAGCTTGGATGTCATTGCTGGCTCATTCCTGAACCACTCATCATTGACAGTAGGGTGGGAGGTTCTGATTGGCCATCCAGGATCATTAGCTTACCCCATAGCCAGGGTGGGAGTCAGCCCCACTTGATCGCATGGATTGAATATGGTATGGTGATTCTCCAAAAGGAAAGGGAAAAAAATAGTGCTGTATTAGTTTGTTAGTACTGCCATAACAAAATAACACAGACTGGGCATCTAAAAAAATAAAAATTTATTTTCTCGTAGTATGGAATCTTCCATAATATGAAAATCCAAGATCAGGACATGGACAGGGTTGGTTTCTTCAGAGGCCTCTCCCTGTGCTTCACAGATGACTGTCTTTCCTCTGTGTCTTCCCATGATCTTTCCTCTGTGTGCACAGGTACCTCTGTCCACCTTTCCTCTTCTTATGAAGACACTAGTCATATTGGATTATGACTCACCATGAAGACTTCATTTTAAGTTAATTATTTCTTTAAAGATCATATCTTCTGATAGGATTATCTTTTAGTCACTGCAGATTGGGATTTCAATATATACATTTCAGCGAGGGAGGGGGACACAATTCAGTATGTACTAGCTGCTACTGGAGGAGAGGTGTTGTTCAGGAATGGAAGGTCATGCTGGAATTGCCAACACTCCAAACTATCACTGGTTTATCTAATCAAAGGTTGAGTTCTGTTTTGCAAAGTAAGATGTGAGCTCAGCATTGGTGATCGAGGCTGGTTCCATTTTGTGGCTCCTCCCTCTTTACTGTGACTTCTGCTTTTCTGCCACTGGGAAGAGGAGCTGGAGGTTCAGGAGTCAGTCTTTCCATGCTTGAGCCCAGCAGAGATCTTGCTTCTGCTCAACCCACTAGCGAAAGGAGTCACAAAGCCCCACCTAACTGCAGGGAGGATGGGCAATCATGGATAGAAGATTGATATTCAGTGTGCCATCTCCAAAGGTTTATAAATCATTCCACTGTAAAGACACATGCACACGTATGTTTATTGCAGCACTGTTCAAAATAGCAAAGACTTGGAACCAACCCAAAAGCCCATCAATGATAGACTGGATAAAGAAAATGTGGCACATATACACCATGGAATACTATGCAGCCATAAAAAAGGATGGGTTCATGTCCTTTGCAGGTACATGGATGAAACTGGAAACCGTCACTCTCAGCAAATGAACACAAGAGCAGAACATCAAACACCCATATGTGGAGTTGAACAATGAGAACACATGGACACAGGGAGGGGAACATCACACACTGGAGCCTGTTGGGGGGTGTGGGACTAAGGGAGGGATAGCATTAGGAGAAAACCTAATGATGATGGGTTGATGGGTGCAGCAAACCACCATGGCACGTGTATACCTATGTGACAACCCTGCATGTTCTGCACATGTATTCCAGAACTTAAAGTATAATTTTTAGACAAGACAAATTTAAATTGATTACCACATGTACCTTCTGCATATGAAACTAGAACCATGCAAGTCTCACTGAAGACTCCTCCAAGAAGAAATCCAAGTAATTTCTCCTTGCAGCAAAGTAGCAAACCAAACAAGAGGAAGTGTGATCAGAGAGCCATTAGCAAAGTCACAACCTGTGAAACTCTACACCCACCACTAGTGGATCCCTGAAAGAAACACTTGGAACAATTTGTGATTTGAAAGTCCAGTGTCCCACATATCTTCTGAGTTTGAGTGAGCAAGGAGGTGAGACAGGACTATAATTTTATCTCTTAGCATGCTCTTTGACATCTGCCAGTCCAGAGTTTTTCATTTGGTACATTTTTCATGACTTGCTGCCTGATTGAAAGGAGCACAAGTATTGCCTCCCACCATGATTCTTTCATCAGGGATCTGAAGTGGACAAAACTGAAGTGGCAAAGTCCTTCTGTCTAGGGAATGGTAACAGAACTCTGGTATCCAGGGGACGGGTGCCTTTGGTGGGCACAACTTGCCTAGCATGTGACCTTCTTCCATTACAAAATAATTGACATCAATCTCTCTCCTGTCTGGCCTAAGCTGTGCAGTGTAAAAATGAATGGCTTCTTGTAGATCTGAAATAGATCTACTCAAGACGTTTGTCACTGAATTCTTCTTATTCTCGGGTCTGTAAGAACTGATTATGCATGTCACATTTTTCCTCAATTCAGCGGAGTTTAACAAAACATTCAAAGGCAGTTTAGACATGTATTTCCTTAGACTTGGCGTCTCCATCATGCAGCAAATGACTAAGGTCTCCTAATGACTGCCTGCAACCATGGTTATTCATCACTGCAGGGACAGGTTTTATGCACAGGGGCTCCTGCTCCTGGACTGGCGAGTGGCTGGTGCTCATGGGGACCCTAGTGAAGGTGCCTGATGCTTCATTGCTGCATCTAAATACACCACTTGTCTCAATGACCACAGACACTGGGTTGATGTATGGTGCTTTCTGTATTCTCTGATGGTTTTAATATTTTCAAGTAAGAAAAAATGAACAGAAGATTTATAATTTCTGTTTGTGGTTGACTGTCTTTTGCCACAGTAATTTTTTCCCATACTGGGTACATTCTCTGAAAAGTAAAATGAAGAGTTGGACAAGAAATGTCAGTATGGGAGACAAACTGTGTAAGGAAATCACCTGTTGTCTTCAGCGACATAACTGTCCCTTCTGACCCCAAAACCTGAAAACTTTCATCAGGTGGAAAAGGTTGATTAGAGTGTGATAGTTAATGCCTATGCCAATTCCACTGAGCCCTGGGGTGCTCATATTGAGCATCATTTCTGAGTGTATCTCAAAGGAGATTTGCTGACGAGATTAGCATTTGAATTGGTGGACTCAGTGAAGTGTAATATTTCCCTATATTAATTGGCACCAACCAATCCATTGAGGGCCCAATTAGAACAAAAGGTGGAGAAACGACAATTTCCCCCCTTGTTTATTTGTTTTTTTCTGCCTTATTGCTTCACTTCAGACATTTCGTCTCATCTCGTCCCGCCGTGAGCCTGGGATTTGTGCCATCAGCCTGCCCCAGTTCTCAGGCCTTTGAGCTCAGACTGAATCACCAGCTTTCCGGGGTCTCCAGATGGTCAGGGGCACGTTGTGGGATGTCTCATCTCCGTAACTGTGTGAGCCAGGTCCTCATTGCTGCAACACAAAACCCAAAACCTTCCATCTCCTTGTGGATCCGTCAGGGGACACCTGAGACGACTAATGAAAGGAAGAGATTGGTCACTCAATGCCAGAAGAAGAGAGGAGGAGATGGGAAATTCTAGTTGACATTCATCGTGGCAAACCATCCATGCTTCACTGGTGAAATATGGGCATTGTCACTGAAGAGGACATGGGTAGTCATGCCTACGTCATGAAGGCTATGAGTGACTTCTCTATGCTTCTGACCTTTCCGGGGAAACAGCCAGCACTGCAGGACAAGCTCTGGTCACTGTCTTTGCCCAGCTGCCCATGTTGGTTTCTAGGGTAGAGGCTGAGGGTACCACCAGGAGGTGACTGTGCTAGACTTGACGGGGGACCCTAGCCCCTCCCTTCTCTGCAGCCTCCTGCAGGCTGCAGACTGTTTCCACACTCGCAAGGAGGTGTCAGCATCAGTCAGGAGAGGAGGTGGTCAGACAGCAGCAGGGCCACAGGGGAACACAGAGCTGTCACCCCAGGAACAAGGGACTGACCAATGGACCAGGCCTCTGCAGTGACAAATGTCACAGCTGGTTTGTTTCTTTCTGAATTAAGGGAGCCCCATGTGTCTGACTGATTCACCAGGGGAAGACAATAGACAGGTTCCCAAGACTCAATCTACTTGAAGACGCCTGAACTAAACCATTGAGAACACACAAAATTTATAGCCACAATATGGGTTTTCTCTATCCAAACTTCAGTTCTAGTTTTCCTTTTGTTGATGAATTTACATTCAAATTTTAAAAATGAAATGTATTTCAAAACTCCAAGTGCAGCTCATATAGAAAATTTTCCAGCCTTATAAACTGTCAGAATAAGAAATGAGAAAGCCCACAGGGATTAGGCGGGCACTGTGCAAGTATGTCAGGTCAGATGGCACTGGAGCAAAGTTACCAGACAAAACTCTGCTTCTCAGGGACACTCAGCCTCAGCCACCTGCTGCCCATGGCAGCCAGAGCCTCCTGTCCCAAAGGTCACCGCCCCAAGGTGCCGACAGGCAGGGCTTCAGAGCCACACTGCAGCTGCTAATCCCAGCAGGGCTGCTAACTAGCTGTAGGAGCTTGTCGGCTATCTTATCAGAGTCTGTTTTCTGATTTGTAAAATAGGGAAACTAACAGTGTCAGCCTCATGATGACTGTTGAGTCCAGGATTAAATACGTTAACACGGAGAAAGCATTTAAAACAGGGTCAACGCATTGGAAATATATGTAGATGTTACCTATTGCTATAGTACATTAATTTTCATTTAAAAATACCTTAAAACATGAATTCTGGCAGGGCACAGTGGCTCACACCTATAATCCCAGCATTTTGGGGGGCCAAGGAGGGTGGATCATCTGAGGTCGGGAGTTCTAGATTAGTATGACCAACATGGAGAAAGCCCATATTTACTAAAAATAAAATTAGCTGGGTGTGGTGGTGCATGCCTGTAATCTCAGCTACTCCAGAGGCTGAGGCAGGAGAATTGCCTGAACCTGAGAGGCGGAGATTGTGGTGAGCTGAGATCCTGCCATTGCACTCCAGCCTGGGCAACAAAAGCAAAACTCCATCTCAAAACAAAAAACAAACAAAACAAACAACAAAAAACATGAATTCTTATGTGAAGTCTCTTTAGATATGAACAACTAATTGAAATATATTGAATTCACATATTCATATTTATATAGGACACATTTAATACATAATAAATTCATATATACAATAGTGCTTGAAATATGTATATACAATATAAATAGATATATATGAAAATATATTTAATACATGTAAGTATAGTATGTGAATATAAATGCAGTATTTGAGTCAATATACTCACATATTTGCATATATTTACATTTGTTTGAACTTAACGTGCCCTATATTTGCTATGGTCTGTGGGACACCTGTGAATAATCTCTGAAGGAAAACGCTCTTCTGTAACATGTGCTGAACCTGTGAGTGGGACAGGACTATCAATTACATTGTCCATAGTAGAAAATGAACTGGTCTTCTTTGGAGATGAGCTCCATTTCCAGAAGGAGAAGCCCTGGCTTCCCCATCCTCTCCAACTCCTTCAGCACTGATTGTTCCAACAGTGATAACCTGCTCCAAAGTCTGTCCCACCATTGGCTGGCCAGTGGCCAATCAGAAACTCTCAATGGCATGGACCAAGATTGGGCTGTGGGCCCTGAACTGTGATGTCACAGAACCTGGAACCTGCACCCATTAGGACAAGGGGCAGAGGCAGAGAGAGAGAGGACCCACCCTGAGAAGGAAGAGACCAGGTGGGCTCTGAGACAGGGAGACCCTTTCTACATCGGTGCCTTGACGTGTGGCTCTTTTGCCACTTTGCACTCCAGGATCACCCCCGGATGAACTGCTATCACTTTCAAATAACCTTGTCTTTCCTCGGGCCTTCCAAACCGATCATCTCTCCCTTTGGACACAAGAGGACTTTACCTGGAAGACCACTGCACACCTTCTAATAACATTGGGACCCTGGCTGAGTCACTTAACTTCTCTGGGCCTCAGTGTTGTCATCTGTAAAATATTGAGAACACCTCCCCCAACTCAACAGAGCTGCTCTCAGGATCAAAAGGGCAAATTCAGTTTATACATGAGGCACTTGCCAATTGCCTGGCCCTTGATGGAAATCGGATATCTTCTAATCAGCTGCTAGTTTTTCCTGAACCTTTGCCAAGTAGACGTCTGCGTTAGAACTCACAGGCCCCATACTTGTTTCCTGTCGGAGTCTCTGACCAGGGAGAGCAGCCTTCAAAGTACAAATGGAAAATTCGCCTCTAGCAACTGCTGTTCTTCTAGGTGCTATGCAACACTCAGGCTTGGGGAGGCAGGGGGACTACAGAGTCTTATTGGTCCACTTGACTCAGTTTCCTTATCTGTAAGTGGGGATAACAATAGTAATCGTGAGAGAGATATACATGATCTATATATCTCCCTAAATTTGCTATGGCCTGTGGGATACCTGTTAGTGTATATGTGTGTGTGTATATATATATATATATAATCATGTGAAATATCTATCTATGTATATACACACTACAAGATGAGTATGAGGTATGGAGATGAGACATCCCCAAGGTGCCCCCCCACCATATATACCTGTATACATACAGTAAGCATAATTATGTGAGAGATACATGCCGTATCACAATAGTAATAGTTAATATGTATGATTGTAACAACAGTAATCATGTGACAGAGGCATATAATATATGTATATCATATATATCTCTCTCATGATTACTAATACTATATATGACATGTATCTCTCTCACATAATTACTACTGTTAGTAATTATATATATTAACTACTATTAACTACTACTATCGTTTACATATATATTAGAGAGCAAAATACATGGATTAAGTAATCTAATGTTCTAATGTACATAAAGTGCCTAGAGTCTGGCACACAGTGTTGTGTATTAGCTGTTGCTATTCTCTTATTGTATTCAGCCAGCAATTCAGTAGTACTCATTATGATTATTCTAAACTACAGATCTAACTTTCTGTTAAAAGTTCTTCTGTGGCTCTCCATTGCTCTTAGTTGGCCTGGCCGCTGTCCACCTCTCCAGCCTCATCTTATGTTAGATGCCCCTTTCCCCGCAGCCACACTGGAAGGTTTCGTCTTTCTTTCAACCCTGGGCAGGTGGTCTGAGGCCCCTACCTCCTACCTTATGGAGATGACTGTTGCTCATTCTGTGTTTTGCAGCTCAGGGCTTGCCTCCTCTGGGAAGGCTTCCTTGACCCTCTAAGTTTGAATTAGATGTCCCTCATCACCCTGGACTTACTTCCACCAGAGCACTTATTGCCCATGCAGTAATTGTTCGTTTGTACACTGCCTCCTCACTAACCAGTGAGTCCATCTGCTGTGTGCTATACCTGAGTGGATGTAGCAGGAAACTTCTCACCCAACAAGCAACATGTGTTTCTAGGATTGGTTCATTGACTCTGGTCAGAGCTCCGGAAAGGCTTGTCTGAGATTCTTTTGGTCGTTCCTCATTGGCATGAGGTGGCTGCCACAGCTCCAAATATTTGGTCCTCACAAAATCACCTGAAAACAGAGCAAAGGGAGGGGTTTTCTTCACACTTATCCAGCTTAAAAGAGCTGGGAGGAGGGGGAGCAGGGTGTGAAACTTCCTGGAGACTCTGCTCAGTTCTCAAGGGTCTAGAACTTCCTGAAAAACGATGGCATAACTACTCTCCAAAGCCTTATCCAGGATTCAGTGACTTTATCCCCAGTGAATTTCATATGCTTCTAAATCTATAAATGCTTTGTTGTTTTATATCAAGTTGTTAATGGGAAATGCAGTTATCTGTATACTGAAGATAAAAGTACCAGGCACAGTTATCAAAAACCTTTGTTGTTTAATAGATAAATAAGGGAAACTAGGAGATTGCACAGTTCTGTTTGGCTCTGGATCCCACCCAGCACTGGGAGTGTCGCTCCTCTCTTTTTAGCTATCATAGGTGTTATTGGCATAGCTCCTATCATTGCCAGATAGGGCTGGGGCTGAGATTTCTGTCTAGTGTTTTCTGGACACCTTTGAAGGGACCAGAGGGTTCAATAATGGAAGAGACACTTTCTGGCCTGACAAATCAAGGTGAGGACTAAAACAACAGAAAAGAACAAAGTGACCCTGTTGGCTTCTGCTACTCCTAAACTTCAATTTTTTTTTAAGTTTATTTCCATAGGCTTTTGGGGAAAAGGTGATATTTGGTACATGAGTAATTTCTTTAGTGGTGATTTGTGAGATTTTGGTGCACCCATCTCCCTTGCAGTATACGCTGAACCAATTTTGTCATCTTTTATCCCTCACCCCATTTCCGCCCTTTCCCCCGAGTCACCAAAGTCCATTGTGACGTTCTTATGCTTTTGCATCCTCATAGCTTAGCTCCCACTTATAAATGAGAACATATGATGTTTGATTTTCCATTCTTGAGTTACTTCACTTAGAATAATAATCTGCAATCCCAACCAGGTCGCTGTGAATGCCATTAATTCATTCCTTTTTATGGCTGAGTAGTATTCCATCATGTCATATATATATATATATGTGTGTGTGTGTGTGTGTGTGTGTGTGTGTGTCATAAATTCTTTCCTCTTTATTGCTGAGTAGTATGCCATCATATCATACGTATCAGTTTCTTTATCCACTCGTTGATTGATGGGCATTTGGGTTGTCTTCACATTTTTGCAATTGTGAATTGTACTGCTATAAACATGCATGAGCAAGTATCTTTTTCGTATAACTTCTGGATAGAAAGTCTTCTAATTTTGGATGAATGGATTTCAGTTTCTCATGGGAAGAGGATGCATCCTGCGTTGTTTGTGAGAATGGAGAGATCGAGAATAAAGCTCAGTTTCTGTTTCACTGAATTCTACCCTTTTTCCTAAATGACCAGGAGAGTGAAGCAAACGACCTGCTAATAACCTCCACTTTGGTGGAAGAAGCATTGTGTGGCTGAAGACTAATAATGATAGTAAATTAATAATTGAGCAAAATGTCACATGTGCTCTTTGAGAAAAAATATCTGTGGTCACATGTTGAACTAATTTGATGCATGGGTGCTTACTCTATATAATTGTATCTAAGTATTTTTTATGAAAAATTTCAAATACACAGAAAAATTGAAAGAATTTTTTAGTGAACAACCATACACCTACCAGCACCTAAATTCTACTGTTAACATTTTATTCTACTTGCTTTATTCTGTATCTGTTCATCTCTGTCAAAGGATGATGACTTGATACCTGAGATTGTGTGGTCAATCTTATTAATCTTTTTACCTTTTTGATTTGAGACTTTGTGTCATTTTTACAGTGACTTTTGACCAAATCTGTCCCCGTTCTCCTCTTCTACCTTTTACATTTAATTTTTAATCCAGTGGAAATTATATTTATATAAGGAATGAGAAATGTCTCCAACTTTTATTTGTTTGTTTTTCTTCCCAAATTGCTAACTACTCATTCTGCTTCCTATTCCAACTTAGGGCTTTGAACTTACCCTGGAATTCCTTTGCATCCATTGCTTCTTGCCCACTATCTCCTCCTGTGTCACCAGAGGTGGATGCCCCAGACCCATGTGCTCGAGTGAAAGACACATCACAGCTCTGCAAAAGGAACAGGAGGGGACCAGAAGTGAAACTGCAGAACTAATGCTGGAGGCAGAAGCATCTGCTGAGAAAATTAAATCTCTCTTTTGGGTTGCAGAAGGGGGAGGCCCAGGATGTGAGAATGATAAAAGCTGTTCACGCAGCTCAGGGGCTTCTCCTCAGATTCTACCCCACCTGTGGTGCTTAGCTTGTATTCAGCTTCTGATCCACCTGGCCATGCTCCAGGGTTCCTGGGCAGCCAGGTCCATACTATTCTAGGACTCACTGGGCTGAATTGACTGCTTCTTTCCCATCTGTTAAAACCACAGGCTTAAAATTTAGGATGGCATTGGGGGAGGAGAACTAACCTCTCTTATGAGAAAAAAATAGGGTCCAGAACAAAGTTTTTCAGGGAGAGAAGCTGGCCATAATGAGAAAGGAAGGAAGAAAGAAAGGAAGGGAGGGGGAGAAAATACAGTTGTGCATGAGAACCTAGGTTCTGAACCATGACAATATTATAGAAGTTATAGGATCCAGGGTGTGATAAACTCTGAATATTGGGTCCCCACCTGTAAATGACAATATAATTGTTCTTACCTCAAAGGGTTTGAAGGATTGAGACAATCCTTGCAAACTGCTTTACTCAATAACTAGCAATTGTAGTCACTCAAAAATCACTACTTACACACACATACACATGTACAAACATGCACATGCATATGTACAAGGAAAACATAAGGAACTCTGGCTGCTGCAGGACCCTGACAGGGATCCCTCATTCTTCGCATAGACAGATTCAAACTTGAACATGTCAAAATACTGAGCCCCATCAAATGACCTTCCCAGGCACTGACGTGAGCTGTCAAGTTATCTGGTGGTCCAGAAACTAAGTGGGCACAGCAGGGAAGGCAGAGGGACATGGCTGAGTGAGTTTGACTCTTTCATCCCTGCATCTTGGAAGTCTAAAAAATCAAGCCTCTTTGGTCTTTGCATCACAAGATGTCAACAATGAAGATGACAAACCTGGTGAGAGCAGAGGAGGAAATGAGGGAGCAGAGACCTGGGTCAGACAGACCCGTGTGGCAGTCTCTCTAATAAGGACTTATATGGTTTTGATCTGTGTCTCCACCCAAATCTCATCTCAGATTGTAATCTCTACATGTCAAGAGAGAGAACTGATGGGAGGCGATTAGATCATGGGGGTGGTTTCTCCATACGATTCTCATGATAGCGAGTGAGTTCTCACAAGATCTCATGGTTTTATAAGTGTTTGGCAGTTTCTCCTTTGCTCTCTCTCTCTCTCGCCACCTTGTGAAGAAGGTGATTGCTTCCCCTTTGCCTTCCACCATGATTGTAACTTTCTCAGCAATGAGGAATTGTGAGTCAAACATATTTCCCTTATAAATTACCCAGTCTAGGGTATTTCTTTATAGCAGTGTGAAAACAAACTAATATAATGGGTATCAAGAGTGTGATGTTGCTATAAAGATAACCTGAAAATGTGGAGGCTGCTTTGAAACAAGCAGAGGTTGTAACAGTTTGGAGGACTCAGAAGAAGACAGGAGGATGTGGGAAAGTTTGAAACTTCCTGGAGACTTGTTAATTGGTTTTGACCAAATACTGATAGTGATATGGACACTGAAGTCCAGGATGAGGAGGTCTCAGATGGAGATGAGTAACTTATGCTTAAAAGGGAAAAGTTTGCAAAATTTGCAGCCTGATGATGCAGTAGAAAGGAAAATCCCATTTTATGGGGAGAAATTCAAGCCAGCTGCAAAAATTTGCATAAGTAACAAGGAGCCGAATATTAATCACCAACACATGGAGAAAAATGCCTCGAGGGTATGTCAGAGATCTTCAAGGCAGCCTCTCTCATCACAGGCCTGGAGGCCTAGGAGGAAAAAATGGTTACATGAGCCAGCCCCAGGGGCCGACTCCTCTGTGTAGCCTTGCAACATGGCTGTGTCCCAGCCACTCCAGTGCCAGCATGACTAAAAAGGGCCAAGGTACAGCTTGGGCCACTGCTTCAGAGGATGCAAGCCCCAAGACTTGGCAGCTTCCACCTCGTGTTGGGCCTGTGGGTACATAGAGGACAAGAAGTGAGCTTTGGGAACCTCTGCCTGGATTTCAGAGGATGTATGAAAATGCCTGTATGTCCAGGCAGAAGTCTGCTGCATTTGTGGAGCCCTTATGGAGAACCTCTGCTAGGGTAGTACAAAAGGGAAATGTGGGGTTGGAGCCCCAACACAGAATCCCCACTGGAGTACTGCCTAATGGAGTTGTGAGAAGAGGGCCACTGTCCTCCAGACCCTAGAATGGTAGATGCACTGAAAGATTGCACTGTGGGCACCTTCAATGCCAACCTGTGAAGGAGGTGCCCAAGTCTGTGGGAGCCCACCCCTTACATCAGTGTGCTCTGGATGTGAGACATGGAGTCAAAGGAGATCATTTTGGAACGTTAAGATTGAATGACTGCCCTACTGGGATTTGGACTTTCATAGGGCCTGTAGCCCCTTTGTTTTGGCCAATTTCTCCCATTTGGAATGGAAGCATTTATCCAATGCTTGTAACCCATTGTGTCTTGGATGTAATTAACTTGCTTTTCATTTTACAGGCATATAGGCAGAAGGGACCTGCCTTGTCTCAGATGAGACTTTAGACTTTGACTTTGACTTTTCGGGACTGTTGGGAAGGCAGATTGATTTTGAAATGTACAAAGAACAGGAGATTTGGGAGTGGCCAGGGACAGAATGACATGGTTTGTCTCTGGGTCCCCAATCAAATATCATCTCAAATTGTAATCCCCATGTGTCAAAAGGGGAACCTGGTGGGAAGTGACTGGATCATGGTGGTAGTTTCCCCCATGCAGTTCTCATGATAGTGAGTGAGTTCTCACAAGACCTGATGGTTCTATAAGTGTTTGGAAGTCCCTCCTTCTCTCTCTCTCTCTCTCTCTCTCTCTCTCTCTCTCTCTCCCCTGCTGCCTTGTGAAGAAGGTGTCTGCTTCCTCTTGGCCTTCTGCCATGATTGCAAGTTTCCTAAGGCCTCCCCAGCAATGTGGAACTGTGAGTCAATTGAAATTCTTTCCTTTATAAACTATGAAGTCTGGGGTTTTTCTTTATACTAGTGTAAAAATAGATTAATAAAAGCTCCCCTTCCCAGCCCCACTCAGAACCACTGTATTTTCAAAGAGCAGGGGACATTGGGGCCAATCCTTCTCATTCTGCTATTTTAGAAATGTTTAATTGGTGGGATCCAGAGCTGAGCAATAATAATGAGAGTCTGGTGAGATTATTATTCTTAAAGAGCAGAGCTACATTTCTGATGTAGCTTCTGCCTGATATAGATTGGGGGAGTTCATTTGTGAAACTCTTTCATGAGTGGATAGCAACAGACTCACATATATATATATATGTACCAGTTAAATAACTCCATTAAACAGCAAACATGGTAATAGAAATGAATTCAATAATTCTGTGTTCTTTGACTTACAGAAAGATAAGTTTAAAAGGAATAAAACAAAACAAGAACTCAACATTAAACAAATGCCACAATTTCTATGTTTTTATATCATAAAAGATAGTATGGCCATAGAAATGGAAAGAGTCATTCAAAAGGAAAAATTAAAATGTCTTTTCTACAGAATGAATCCAAATTACTGCAGCAGTACTGCTGGAAATTTGAAAATTAAGTGGGAAGTCTTGTATTTCTATCTCCTTTTCAGCAGAGGACCATCAGTCCTTTCCTGTTTGTGCTCTTGTATTAAAGAAGATTGTCCCTCAAAAGTTCCAGTGCCACTGCTTTAGCCCTGATAGAATAGCCGCCTCAGGAGATAGAGCTGCTACATTCGGAGGTTAGGAGAGAGACAGAGTTTAGGGTGGTGGGTGATATTCTGGGGCTTAAGCCAGAGAACCTGGGTCAAGTCCAGGACCTGCCTCTCCATAGTTGTATGGGAATGCAATTAGCTTATACTTGCATAGAGCTTATTGTTCAAAAGATACTCACACATTCTATCCTCACTGCAATCCTAGAGAGGTCAGGCCCCCTGCCTGTCCTCTCATAGTTCCCTGTGCATTTCATCTATGTTGCATATTTCAGTGTGTAATTTAATAGGTATGTGCTTGTTTGGTTAATGCTTTTCTTCTCTAGTAGACTGTAAGCACCACAACTGGATGGCCCAGGTATGGTTTAGTGTCTAACATATAATGAGGGGTTTAGCTGTTGAATAAAGGGAGACTCAGGGCTTTACACTGGAGAGATTGCTGAACTGCACAATGTAGGAACTCAATGTTTGACTCTTGAATTCATAAATGAAGAGGGGGGCCTGGCTCAATATAAATTTAAAATCCAAACGTGCTGTAATGAGTTTGATGCTTAATAAGCAGCAGCTATAATAGGGTGCATAACCAAAGACAGAATGTTCATAAGCCTAGACTGAAATAATGCTGGTAGGAAGAGGGCATTTAAACACTCCTGAGCAGATTGAGAATCACTGACTCACAATGGTGGGTGATGCACTTTTGTCCTCAGAAGAATCTCCAATGGGGTCTGAAATCTGGGCAGAGTTGTGTGATGTTTCCTCTTTCCTCTAAGAATAAACTGTTCTTAAGAAGGGAATTCCAGGGATTCTTCCACCTTTAATAGGAAATAATTGAGAAACTGGGAACTGTGTCCTGCTTTATACTCCAAATAAAGACAAGCACTTGTGATACGATTAATTGCAGGCAGACGCTGAACCAGATTTCACCAGGTGTGGAAGGTAATTGAATTTCACTTTGTGCTCACTATTTTCCCCTGGATAAATAATAAGAACATATCCTCCAATATTTCTTGGCTACAGGCTCCTATGGAAATGTTTCTATCACCTGATCACAAATGCTGAATGAGAAACACCAGCTCTTGGGCTCAAAACTGCTCAGATCAGGAAAGAATCATCCTCAGTCTTCAGGAAGAAGGTGAAATATTGCATGTTCTCACTCGTATGTTGGAGCAAAAAACAAGTTGATCTTATGGAGGTAGAGAATAGAATGTTGTAACCAGAGGCTGGGCAGGGTGTTTTTGGAAGCATAAACAGACAGTTAGACAGAAGCAATAAGTTCTAATGTTTGATAGTAGAATAGGATGACAATATTTAACAATAATATATTGTATATTTAAAAACAGTTAGAGAAGAGAACTTGAAATGTTCCCAACACATAGAAACAATAAATATTTGAAGTGATGGACACCCCAAATATCCTGGCTTGATCATTACATGTAACAAAATATCACATGTGCCCCATAAATATATACACATTATGTGTCTATAAAACATTAAAAAATGATTTCCCAGCAAAGTAATATCAGGCAGAGCCACTCTGTGAGTTCAATAGACTAAGCTCTACTCAACCACTTTGTAATCATGTCTGAATTCTCAAAAATAAAAGGATATTAAAGCACTTACCAAAACTACCAAACATCCTTTTTTTTTCCGAACGATATGAGTGAATACAGTTTTTTCTTAATCATAGACTTAACTTTGATCTGTTATTTCTTTTAGATAGACATATGAACATGTCCAATTGTAGGATTAACCTCACTTTCAAAAAGCATTTTATTCAAAGCCTCACTTCATGGAAACTACCCAAAAATCACGGAAAGAAGAAAGCCCAAATCCTAGAATGACCTCTTTCTAATACATTCTGCCCCTCTTCTCCAGACGCCTAATAGTTCCCATGGTGCTCAACCTCTCCTGTTGCCACAAGGCAATTAACCCAACTTTGCTAAGCTACAAGTGTGTCTTTGCATGTCCTTGATTGAAGGACATCGGTGCCATTCTCATTGTAATGGGCCCTGCTCTGCACTGACCCTCTCCTGGGGGTGGGACTCCACACCCCTTTAGCATCAGCCACTGACCCCCACTGGATGGGAAGCTCCACATGAGCAGGTCTATTAGCATCTGAATTTGATAGATGAGAAAACTAGACCCAGAGAGATAAAGTAACTGCTCATACCCATGTAGCTATAGGTGGCTGAGGGTCCAACCCAGGCTTCTGTCTTCCCAGCTCCAAGACCTGCATTCTTTCATTCTTTTTTAACCAGAAAGTTTTCTTTTTTTTCTTTTTTTTTTGAGCGAGGGTCTTCCTCTACTTCCCGGGGTAGAATGCAATGGTATGATCAAGGGTCACTGCAAACTTGACCTCCCAGAGTTCAAGCCCACCTCCCACTTTGGCCTTCCAACTAGCTAGGACCACAGGCATGCACCATCACACCCACCTAATTTTTGTATTTTTTATACAGACAGAGTCTCCCCATGTCCAAGATGGTCTCAAACTCTTGGACTCAAGCATTCCTTCCAAAGGGCTGGGATTGCAGGCATGAGTCACCGTGCCTAGTCAAAAATTTGCTTTTAACCCAGATTGCTCAAATCTGCCTGGTTTTCTGAGTCACACTTGTCACTTATTAAAAGTACTTGTTCCTGGGCACCACCCTGGACTTGTATGACTCTCCTAGTGAGAATCCTGGCATCTTTATACATTTACCAACATCATCAGGTTTTTTTTTAACCAGTCAGGTTTAGAAAACTTTATTTGTATAATACAACATGTGTAGAGGTAAGACGCCTGCCAAATTAAGTTCACCAGGCTTTGTTGAAGATAAAATCTAAGCAGCCCAACCTCAGTGAGAATTTCATTGAAAGATACTTTTTTGTTTTTTCTGCTTCCAGCTAATTCTCCCAGAAAAATTATAAAGAAATAAACAAAAAAGCTGAGAAGCAGAAGTATTTACCACTTACCACCATTCATTCAGGTCAACAGGCAGTTTCAAAGAGGACAGAAAAGAAGAAAATAAAATGCTGTCTAGCATAAAGCTTTCTCTGCTCTGAAAGGCAGCACGATGGCAAATGTGATTGGTTTGGATCTGTTCACATTGCAAGGGCTTCATTTATAAAATACTACATAGACAAACAATGAACCTTAATGGCGTCCCCCTTCGCTAGAGGAAATCAAGGGCGCTCAGAGAAAAATCAGGAAACATCCTTGCAATGAATGATTGGATTCTGGGTGGAAATAAAGTGGACTTGCTTATATCTTTCAAGAATATTGAAGATTTCTCCATCTTTCCACTCTCTGGACTGAGGCCAGGTTGAATCCATTAAAAAATCGGTAATCTTGGCTGTGTGCAGTGTTTCACACCTGTAATGCTAGCACCATAGGAGGCCGAGGCAGGTGGACAGCTTGAGGCCTGGAGTGACCAGCCTGGACAACATGTTAAAACCCTGTCTCTACTAAAAATACAAAAATTAGCCGGGTATAGTGGCATATGCCTGTAATCCCAACTACTCAGGAGGCTGAGGCAGGAGAATTGCTTCAACTCAGGAGGCAGAGAGTGCAGTGAGCCAAGATTGTGTCACTGAACTCCAGCCTGAGAGACAGAGTGAGATTCTGTCTCAAAAAAAAAAAAATACTACTACTAATAAAAACATATGAAACCCAGCTACCTATATGTTAAAGAAACCTGAGGAGAGCTGCTTAGCAGATACTCGGACTTTATATAAAGTGTTTAGGCAATGTCGAACCTCAACCACAGAGGAGAGATTTGGGGAACCAAATACCTGAACTTCCTCTCCTCTCATTCTCTGATTTCTTGCAATTAACTCTCATTTTCCAATCCTAACTGGATGCTGGATGACAAAGCGTCTGATTAATAGTGCAAACCATATTGTTAGTCCTCATGGGTACAGAGTGGGAAGGAAAATGATGAAGAGCATTGAAGTGTTTGCCAATGGAAAATATCTGGCATACAACTCGAGGGTCACCATTTTTGTTTTAGAAAAAGTACTAGGAGCTGTAAAACATACTCAGTTTTTCCATGACCCCATGACCAGCAACAGAAGGTATCTGGAATAAGTGATTTATATTCTAAAGAATACAATAGTAAAAATTCCTACAGACCAGCATAGCACAAAACAAACTCTTGTAGATTTGGGAGGTACTAAGATGAAGAAGGATAATTTCGGGGCATGAGGAGCCTCTCAGAAGAGAACAAGAGGCCGGGTGCGGTGGCTCAAGCCTATAATCCCAGCACTTTGGGAGGCCAAGATGGGCGTATCACGAGGTCAAGAGATCGAGACCATCCTGGCCAACATGGTGAAACCCCGTCTCTACTAAAAATACAAAAAAAATTAGCTGGGTGTGGTGGTGCGTGCCTGTAGTTCCAGCTACCCGGGAGGCTGAGGCAGGAGAATTGCTTGAACCCGGGAGGTGGAGGTTGTAGTGAGCCAAGATCACACCAATGCACTCGCCTGGCCCCTGGCGACACAATGACACTCTGTCTCAAAAAAAAAAAAAAAAAAAAAAAAAAGAAGAGAACAAGAGTTGATGCAGCAGCAACCTGTGTGAACCAGTTACCTAGAACAAGACAGGTAAAGGATATCTCTGCAGAGGCCTACTCAGTCCAAAGATACCATGTGAGCCGTGGTACTGCGTAAGTCATTTGAACAGAGATATAGCTTTGCAGAGAAGCAGTGACAACCCTAAGTCATTATGACAATGGCAATCACAAGTACCACGCACTCTAGCAAGTGCTTGGTATTGACTCTTTCGTCCATCGCATCAACTCTAGGGTGTGTGCATTACTGTAATCCCCATCACAGGGAAGTTAATAGCTTGCTTAAACCCTCGTAAATTGAATAAGGTCAACATTCCTCAGAGATGAGAAGAGGTTAAAAATAGAACTTAAGTAGAACTGCAGAAAAAAGCAAGATAACAGTGTGTGTCTTGACTATCTGAATTTGTGGATGGAGGTGTGTGCCTCCGCATGCAGATGGTTTTGTCCTAGTCTTGGTTGCGGCTGGAAGAGATTTCAGGAAGCATCTGAGGCATCACTGTGGTTTGCGTTTCCGGGTAGCCACCAGTCTGCCTGATGGCATAAAAATGGCATAAATACGGCATCCTCATGGTGAGTGAGCAGCCTGAGGTCTGAAGGAAAGTAAACTCCATCCCAATAGATAGAAAATGCTAAGAAGGGCTTAGAATCCAGGCACAGAGCTTCTGTGGCGTGGTCCCTCTGTAGTGCATATAGGAAATGACAACCTCTGAGACTCTTCAACTTCAGCTAAAATATAACCTTGTGCCTTTTGAGGAGAAGCACCTTAAAGCAGAGATTCCAAAACCTTGCTTTGACACATTTCAAGGTGTCTCTCATTAAAGGAATTCTATACATATGTAAGTGTTTAAGAATTTAAGTATATGTATTTAAATATATACTTTAATATACATATATATTTTAGCATCTATAAAGTATATATATATATTTAAATCTGTATTAAGTACTTTTTGAATCACTTTGAATGTTATGAATGAGTGGACAGGATGTCACAAAATTATCATAGATTGTAGTCAATTCAAATGCAACACATGTAGGAATCATGTGTTGCATGACCAAATTTTCTATGACACCAACATTTTTTTCTATAGTAGGAGAGCCTCAATGTAGCACACATGACATGTTTCCTGTGCACAGACATGGGCTGATTCTTTATTAGCTACATAAGTCAGTGACAGGACCAAGCAACATCAAATCTGTTGACAAATTGAGTGACAAAACACTCACTTCTACTCCTGTTTATTATCTTCTTTAGACATTTCACACTTGCTAATTATGATGACTTTGGGTTTTACATTCCATTCTACCTTCCAGGTTATCAAAAAAAGAAAATGTCGACCCAATTAATGAATCATTTTCCTTTAGGAAAGAAGGAAGATAAACATCTGTATGAGTAAAGACAGCTTTAGCTTCCAGTCATCGTGTTCAGACTCACAAAGACAGTCTGAGTCAGTGGTGCTCAAACTGAGCGCATGAAAAATCAGCTGGGGGATGTTTTAGGAATCCCAGTTCCCCTCAGCTGGGTCCAATATGCATGAAGTTTGAGGATCAGAGACATAAAGCAGCGCTTCTCAGACTTTAGAGTGTTCCCCAATCACCTGGGGCTTTTGTTAAAATGCAGGTTCTGATTTAGTAGGTCTGTGGTGAGAATCAACGTTGTATTTTTCCAGCAGGCTTAGAGGTGGCATTGATGCTTCTAGTCCTTAAAAAGTACTTTGAGCATCAAGGTCCCAGAAGATCCCCTTAGGCCTCGTAAGCCAGGATCACATCACCATTCACCTTTGGTTCTAAGCGAGGCAGGGAAAGCATTTGGCAAAGAGGAATGGGAAGTCAGGACTGTAGCAGACCAACCATGACTCAGTCTCTGGGGCTGGGCACATTACCGTCTGGACAAAAAATAGCCACAAAGACAAGACAATGACTATCGGGAAGAAAATTGCTGCTGCCAAGGCAGATGTTCCAGAGAAGCTCGTGTAGCAAAGAAAACGGAGTTTCCGAGAATGTTTCATCTCTTGTGAGGGTTCCCTCTGTCTTTCTACTCCCAGTATTCAATACATGAGTTGCAGTTGCCCTTTTATTAATGTTGCTGATTTTTTAAAGATACTTTCAAGCATACAGAGAAGTTTAAAGGAAACTATAACAAAACTGCATGTACTCGCCAAATTCAATGAAGATTCACACTTTGCCGTATTTCCTTTATTTATTTTGGAACCATTTCAAGGAAAATTACAAACAGCATAATACTTCTACCCTAAATACCTTATCACACATCTCCAAAAAATAAGGATTCTCCTATATAAGCTGACACTATTTTTTTTTTTTGTATTTTTCTTTTTTTTTTAGTACAGATGAGATTTCACCATGTTGTCCAGTATGGTCTTGATCTCCCGACCTCAAGATCCGCCTCCCTTGGTCTCCCAAAGTGCTGGGATTACAGGCGTAAGCCACTGCACCCGGCCAGCTAACGCTATTTTGATGTTTAACAAAATTAGCAAATCATTTATTTCACTGGGTCCATGTTTAAATTTCTCCAATAGTCCCCTAATTGTTTGGTGTAACAGCTTTTAATGGATCCAGGATCCAGCTAAGAATTAACTGATTTCGTCTTAATTGGTCTCGTCTCTTCCAGTCTCCCTGCCTGTTATACCTTAGACCATCACTGGGCCCCCGACCCCCTTGCGTTACTATTCAAACCACAGATGGATTATTCCTTCAAAATTTAGGCTACTTATTTTTTCTCTGTTCAAGGGAGTGTCTCACCAGTCAAGGGCACCACTCCATTGCTACTGAACCTGAAACCTGCATCACGTCTTGTACTTGACTTCGGCTCACTTACCTACATTTCCGGTCATTCTTCCCTCTGCACACTCCATTCTACCCATCATTTCTTTCTTCCAAATTTTTATCCAACCTTCAAAACCTGAATTCCATCTGTAATGTTCATTTGATTAGCTCAGAGAAGAGAAACTCCCATTTAAAAAATGTAACAACAATCAGTGCCATGAAGTTTTGAACTGAAATTGTTTATATGCGTATTTGCTCCACCCATTGGCATTCTAAGACCTAGAGGCAGGGTTTCTGTCTAAGTAGCTACATGTTTCTAGTGATTTGGGTAGTCCCTGCTCCATGGTATTTACTGGGTAAACGTTTGGTGAGTGAATGAAGGTGTGAAAATGGCTAAAGATGGGCTTATTTCGTCTATTCAAGTTACTCAAAGTGGCCACCATCCTGAGTACAAGAACGATGCCCCTGTGGCTGCAAATTCTTCAGATTGTCTAAATATTTGAGTGACATAGAAAATATCATTCAAAGCAGCTCAGGTACACAAGATAATTTGTTAGTGCAACTCTTTATGAGAAGAAATGAATTCAGGCAAGGCTGGGATTGAGACACACAAGGACACCAGGATTTTGTCTCCATCTCTTAGGTCTTTCCTCATCCGTGTTGACTTCATTGTCAGGCTCCACATGGAATTGAGTGAGATCTGGGAGGGCTATATCCTCTCCGGTTCCAGTCCTATTAAAAATATGTTTTTCCTCTACACAATAGCAGCAAAAAGTCTTATCTCTCATTTACTCATTAGGTCAATAACTATTCCTAGAGTACTGTAGCCATGGCAATAAGATGCTTTGATTTCCCTAATATGAGGCACATGTTTAATTCCAGGTAAGAATGAGGGCATTCTATGGAAGAAAAATGTAATCACCTTTTTTCCTCCACTGCATGATAAAGAAAAAGATATCTATTGAAATTAATGAATATTTTTAAATTGCCTAAATCTGGAATAATAGGACATATATGGATAAATTTGGCTCATCTGGGAACTAATTATCGTTTAGTACAGGATCAGCACTTCAGTGGCTCTCATTATGCCATAACCACTCAGTCTTCCTCACCTGCAGCAGACATTACTAGTCAATCTTGTCACTTTTTTTCTAACCCTAGATGAATCTTTAGAAAAGTCTCAGCACATCTCTGGGCAGTGAGATCATTCTTTTGGGACCTGACACATGAACTGAAGTGTAATTGATGTTCTTTAGGGAAGGGGCATTTAGAGTTCAATTGTCACGAATTCAAATACCAATCCCACCTATCATTTACTATACAGGTGAATGTAGACAAGTGACATAACTCTTATAAGTTTTATTTTTTTGTCATTTGGAAAGTGGGAAAATTAAATACAAATCTGTATATTAAGTGAGTATAGCTAAGTTAATAACCCAGGCAGTATTAAATACATGCTATTGTGCCTTCTCCTTCCCAAAAGAGATCCTGTCTGCACTGAGTAGAACTTGTAGGGGTCCTCTTTTTTTCAGGAATTGAAGGCAAAGAAATCTCAGCCAGTAATCAAGTAGCTATAACTTACCTATGAAATTCAAGATTTAGGGTTTCAACTCATCCAAATCACCTTGTACCACCCATCTTCGGACAAATGATAGTCTTGGAAGAACAAATGTGTTTCAGGATGCTTAAAAGACTTAATCCACGATTGAAAAAATACTAGCCCACTCAGTACAAAACCTTTGTAAGATTTCACTGGAAAACTTTAACAATATGATTTGTGAGAGGTGATTGCTGCCTTTAGAGGTGAGGGCATTCTGCATGGAGCTGCTTGGCTTGTGGACCAGCCCTGCCCCCAGGACACTTAAGGCAAATCAATAGCTCCTGGATAAGTTTCTCCTTTAGAGCCCATTTGCACTCATTTTTTCTTTTTTTACTCTGAAGACACACAATCAATGAAACACGAGTAATTACCTAGCCTGAACTGAGTATTTGTTTTTTATGCATCAAAAGTTTGGAGGAAGCATTTCAATTTCAAAAGGTATCTTTCCTCCTTGTCCACTGGGAAGCTGCCCTTGCTTTTCAGCTTTCATGTAACTGCACTGAAATTTGGTAATAATGCTCAATCTTTAATAGAAGCATGAATTGGCATTTCTTTGTCTCATCCAGCTTTTAATTGACAGATAATCTGGAGTATCAAGTATTTTGTCAGATCCTCCATTATGTATTAGGGGGTGCACCTGCGAGACTTGGTTCCTGCCTGCTTGTGAAATTTGCTATCAAATAAAGAAAGCAGATGTTAAGTCATTTATTTCAAAATCCATCCTTTAATTGCATTTAAGACAATACTTATCAAGTAAAAGTGCACAATGCAATCTAAAGGTGTAACTGGGTAAGCTGTCTTAGTTTTAGTATGTATTTTATAGATTTCATATAAAATAATTATATTAGAATTTGTAATATTTTTACTTTAATACTGAAGAAAAATTGAATTTTTGGCAATATTTTGTGCTAAAATAACAGAAATACCAAATAATAATAATTTAAATGAATAACTGTGGAGATGAACAGTGCTAAGGTCATTATCAGTGCTGTCATATCAGGTGGTGGTGTCACCACGAACCGGTCCTCTAAGCTTTCAGGTTCAGGTATGATGGCCTTACACGATATTCATCTGAAGCAGGATGAGACAGAGCAGGCAGAAAAGAAGACGTTTCTCAGTGTTCTCTTGTGAAGAATCCACTTTTCCTGGAAGCCCCAGAAAACCTCCCATCTGACTCATAGGTACAACGTGGCCGGAAGACTCATTCCAAGACCAAGCACAGCTACAAGGGCCAAAATTGGCTTAGAACTGGCATGACTCACCTTTTCAGCTTCTCAGTTATCTACTCTCAAGAGCACAGGTCTGTCCAGTTGGTTTGTGAATCAAATTGCGGAACTGTTATTAGGGAAGAAGGTGATGAGACCCTTTCCGTAAAGAGGAGAGACATAAACTGGCATACCTCACCACGACCACCTTCAAGTAACTGGTTAAGAAATAAAAGCTCTATTAGTAAGAATTATGGACTTTCTGTCTTGTTTTTTTCCCATGAAAAATGGTTCAAGATCTCTTGGCATCAATCTATAGTTCAAAAGGAATCAGGTCTCTTAACAGCAAAGAGAGAAAAAAATAATGAAATCTCACGGAAGTCGGGGTATTGCTCCATGTGGTCTCACAGTGGCGCTGCTGAAGAGTCGTTCTGTGCACATCCGTGGGCTGTGCTGTTCGGGACTACCTAGATCCCTGCGCTCAGGAACAGTTGAGTGCCAAATTATTGTTCTTTCTGATTCATGTACATCTTCAGCCATTTTCTTCAAATCACCACCTCTGTTCTATGAAGAAACCCACAATCAGCTGCATATTTTTTTGAAGCCAATCCTTTGCCATGAACTCTTACCACATTTAGCTGAGCCAGGTCACCAGCTTCTTTCCACAAAGCGATTTTATTTCACAGAAATGCAACTGAAGTTAGAGGAAATGCAGTATCTGCTTCTACCCTACTGGGAGATCCTGGATTCTCTAAGAAAATTAAGCTTTCTGCCTTCCAGAATTAATTTTGTATGCCAAAAAAGGGTGATGCAGTTTTTGCTAAGCAACTGAAATAATTGTATGAGAAGAAGAATTTCTCTGCCCTTTTCGATCTCCATTTACTGGATAGGGTTCAATCTTTTGAGGAAATGAAGGCATGAATGAGTGTGGCTACTCAGATATTTGTCACATGAAAATTTTAAGAAAATAAATGTTTATATAACTAAGAAGGTAAGACATGTAATTTTATAAACATTGTCAGTGACAACCTCATGTACTCTAAGTCTTAGGAGACATCTTTACACACTGTAAAAGTCTCTCAAGAGATGCCACTTGCTCTTACAGAGAGAAGAAGAAAATGAAGAAAAAAAAACTTGCAAATTCTTAAGCACAAAATATAAGAATATTGTTAAATTAAAAAACTACATCTCAGCCTATGATGTTGCAATGCTGATTGGCTCACTACTGCAACAATGCTCAAGTCTGTGCCTTCTGCACATTTGTCTAATACATTCTAGGCACTCTCCAAACTCCCTGGGCACCCTGTTTCCAAACTTAAATAACTTTCTTATAGCAGCCCTACCAAACAAATATGCCCATTTTTATGCTCCTCCAGGTTTGTTTTTTTCTGTTTGGAGAATTCTCCAACTGAAGATTCTTTGTAGGAAGCAAAGATTACCTCCCACTCCACAATGTGAAACTGTCACGGGCTTCCCCACCTCCGGTGCAGCTAAGGTATAAGAGCCCAGTCTCACCAAGAGAAGAAACTGAGCTGGCTTTTGTTTCAGGAGATATAATGCAGAAAAGTCTTATGAAGACACAGACTTGTGCACTCTGATGATCACAGCTACACTATATTTTCAACGTGCGCTCTCTCTCTCTCAGCAATTTACTTGTGTGTTGACTAGACTAAATTAAAATGAGGGGTATGATGAATGCATTGCAGGTACAAACAAGGATTTTACAGGCAAATAATTGAATATGGAAGCCTTGTTATCATTCATGCTAATGGGATTCTCCTCTTCCTGATAATCTTGTAGGAAGAAATCAGGCAAATGAGGAATGCGGCTGAGGAGGAGGAAATTAAGTGAAATTAACCATAAGTTTTCCAGAGTATATGTAACAGTCCTAAAAGCCAACTGGGTCGAAGAACTGTGGGGCCAGCAGAACTTCTGGTTGCATTTGACTGGCCAGAGCACATGGATATGGTCATGCACTGAAGTCACATCACAATCTCCAGTTTTCCAAGTTTATTCATAAATCTGAACGCCAATGAGAAATCCAGGCAAAGGCTGACATTTTTTCCTTGATTCACAGTCATATTCCTGAGCAATGTAAATATATTGAGTTCACTTGAGCTTTGGTCTGCATTACAGAAGATAAAAATAGAGAAATCTTTCCCCAAATGGCAACTATTCTATGATCTAAGATCTCCCTGCATGCACCAAATTGTCTCATAATCTCTTATTAAGCTGCAGTGAAATAAAAACACACAATTAGGAATAATTTTAATTATAAACTGCCCTCCCAGAGAGAACTTAAATTACAGTTAATACATAGAAAATCAAATAAAATCTAAGAAAATACGAAAGAGCAAATAGATGTCTCAAACAAAAGGTCCTTGTACAGAAAGCAGATTGTAGATAATTAGAAATAGAGGTGGAGATTCAATTACTTGGTTTTTCTTTTAAGAAGCTAATTTTTTTTTTTTTTTTTACAATATGTCTCCTATTTAAAAATAATCAATAAATCACAATAATGGGAAAATATTGTAATAATTTATTATACTTAAATATTGAAATACAAGTAATAGATTCATGGCATTTAAAATAATATAGATAGCAACATTTACACTCAAGAATGAATCTCCCAAACTTGCTATCAAAAAGCCTCACAATCTTAACTGGGCTTCATGAATTTTAACTTTATGAAATAGGCACAATTATAAGATTGTTAAAAAAATAAAAAAGCAAGCAAGGGAATCCAACATTCACATATAGATGGAATAGAACTCAGAATAAAATTACTGATGAAAATTAATAATTTTCAATATTTTGATATGTTCTTTTTAACTTTTCATGGAAGCAATAAAGACAAAATATTTTATCAAAAAATAACTACATTATATGATTGAGCCATATGAGAACTTTTGTAGTTTACCAAGTTTTAGACAAAGCAAGACAAATACCTAAAAACAAGTAATTTTCCTTCACTCATTTTACTACTTTTGACTAGAATTCATAGATTTCTGTTTTCATCTTCATCAAAACATATACATAAAAGTCTCGAATGACTTGCATTATTCTCTTCATGAGATCTTAGTCTGTTTGGGATGCTATCACAAAATGCCATAATCTTAGTAGCTTAAAAAGCACAAATTTACTTCTCACAGCTCTGGAGGGTGAGAAGTTCAAGAAAGGAATCTGGTGGATTCCACACCTGATGAGGGCCCACTACCTCATTCACAAAGAAAGTCTCCCTGTGTCCTCAAGTGGTAGAAGAGAAAGGTTCTGGTCTTTCCAGCCCCCTTTAAAGGCACTCATTCCATTGTGAGGGCTCCATATTCATGGCCTAGTCACCTTTCAGTGGCTTCATCTCCTAACAGCATCACTTTCAAGATAGGTGTGGATATATGAATTTTGGCAGGGCACAGACATTCAGACCATAGCATAGGGTGATCATCATCAGTAGTATTTTATAAGCTCTCGGGAGGCCAGACCATCTCCTATAGCCCAGCGTTTAAAGATTTTTGAAATCAAGACATTACACATCTTTGTCTATGCCTATCACGTACTTCCTTTGGACAATTTAGTTCATCTTCTTTCTTTTCTATTCTCTGTGGAGTAGTTGTGAAGCTTGAGCACTCCCACGTCCTCAAATCCATAACAGCGTAAGCAAACGTCATGAGTGCAACAAGCTCTCAAGATAAAATAGATAGCACATTCCTTTGTATTCTTAAATAGGATTCAGTCTGGCTAAGCCTGTAGCTGTCAGGGATGGTAGAAAATGCAGTTGACTAATGTTGAGGGAGATCTTTCCTCACTGTCTGTGATTCTCAGGAACATAGAGACTTATGTAAGCTGCAAGAATTGAAGAAACCCCTGGTCTGCAGTTCACCATCAGAGAATACTATAAACATCTCTATGCAAATAAACTAGAAAATCTAGAAGAAATGGATAAATTCCCGAACACATACACCCTCCCAAGACTGAATGAGGAAGAAGTCGAATCCCTGAATAGACCAATAACAAGTTCTGAAATAGAGGCAGCAATTAATAGCCTACAAACCAAAAAAAGTCCAGGACCAGACAGATTCACAGCCAAATTCTACCAGAAGTACAAAGAGGAGCTGGTACCATTCCTCCTGAAACTCTTCCAAACAATAGAAAAAGAGGGAATCCTCCCTAGCTCATTTTATGAAACCAGCATTATCCTGATACCCAAACCTGGCAGACACACAACAAAAAAAGAAAATTTCAGGCCAATATCCCTGATAAGCATCAATGCAAAAATCCTCAAAAAAATACTGGCAAACTGAAGCCAGCAGCACATCAAAAAGCTTATTCACTGTGATCAGGTCGGCTTTATCCCTAAGATACAAGGCTGGTTCAACATACACAAATCAATAAATGTAATCTATCACATAAACAGAACCAATGACAAAAGCCACATGATTATCTTAATACATGCAGAAAAGGCCTTTGACAAAATTCAACAACCTTTCATGCTAAAAGTTCTCAATAAACTAGGTATTGATGGGATGTGTCTCAAAATAATAAAAGCTATTGTGACAAACCCACAACCAATATCATACTGAATGAGCAAAAACTGGAAGCATTCCCTTTGAAAACCGTCACAATACCAGGATGCCCTCTCTCACCACTCCTATTCAACACAGTACTGGAAGTTCAAGCCAGGGCAATCAGGCAAGAGAAAGAAGTAAAGCATATTTAATTAGGAAAAGAGGAAGTCAAATTTTCTCTCTTTGCAGATGACATGGTTGTATAATTAGACAACCCCATCATCTCAGCCCCAAATCTCCTTAAGCTGATAAGCAACTTCAGCAAATTCTCAGGATACAAAATCAATGTGCAAAAATCACAAGCATTCTTATACACCAGTCATAGACAAATAGCCAAATCATGAGTGAACTCCCATTCACAATTGCTACAAAGATAATAAAATAGCTAGAAATACACTTACAAGGGATGTGAAGGACCTCTTCAAGGAGAACTACCAACCACTACTCAAGGAAATAAGATAGGACACAAACAGATGGAAAAATATTCCATGCTCATGCATAGGAAGAATCAATATCATGAAAATGGCCATACTGCCCAAAGTAATTTATAGATTCAATGCTATCCCCATCAAGCTACCATTAACTTTCTTTACAGAGTTGGAAAAAACTACTTTAAATTTTATATGGAACCAAAAAAGAGCCCACATGGTCAAGACAATCCTAAGCGAAAAGAACAAAGCAGGAGGCATCACACTACCTGACATCATACTATACTACAAGGCTACAGTAACCAAAATAGCATGGTGCTGGTACCAAAACAGATATACAGACCAATGGAACAGAACAGAGTCCTCAGAAATAACACCACACATCTACACCCATCTGATCTTTGACAAATCTGACAAAAACAAGCAATGGGGAAAGGATTCCTTATTTAATAAATGGTATTGGGAAAACTGGCTAGTCATATGCAGAAAGCTGAAACTGAATCCCTTCCTTACACCTTATACAAAAATTAACTCAAGATGGATTAAAGACTTAAATGTGGAAGATTCGATCCAAGATGGCCAGTTAGGAGGAACTCGGGATCACAGCTCTGAAAGAAGGTGCAGAGGGTGAGTGGACACCACATTCCCAGACGGATTTTTACTGCCCACAGACCAGGAGATTCACAGGAGGAGGAGCCCCACGGGTCACCAGCGCCGCTGGTTTGAGTGGCACAGCCACTTGGCCTACACCCTGGGGCGGGGAGCAGCGGCTCCTTGTGCAGAGGGAGAGAGATTGAGTCCCCTCTGGGCCAGCAAGGGGAGCTGAGGCAGGGAGTCAAGCCAAGAGATTCCCGGGCAAAGAAGGCGCCACCAGAAACACGGCTGAACCCGGGACGGTCCAGCTCAGTGGGGGAGGGGCGTCCCCCACCAGGAAACACCTTGCAGTTCCCAGGGCAATTTGCCGTAACCAAGACAACCCGCCACTACAGAGATTACATCACTACGGGGGCGGTCCAACATAGCGGAAGCAGTTCTAACTACACCCATATAAACAGGACTGCAGGGAAGCTCACACGGAAGCTGGGCAGAGCCCACAGCAGCTCAGCAAAGCCTCTGCAGGCTGAGTGTGACTAGGCTGCCACCTTGTGGGCAGGGAAAACAACAGCAAGACAGCGGAAAATCATAAAGCCCTAACTCCCTGGGACAGAACACCTGGGGAGAAGAAAAGGGGGTTTATGAGTTCAGTTACTGCAGACTTAAAATTACCAAAATCAGAAAGACAGCAACTACAAAGTCGATAGGTGGATAAATCCACAAAGATGGGAAGAAACCAGTGCAAAAAGGATGAAAACACCCAAAACCAGAACACCTCTCCTCCTACAAGGGAGCACAACTCCTCACCAGCACGGGAACAAGACTGGATGGAGAATGAGTGTGATGAAATGACAGAATCAGCTTTCAGAAAGTGGATAATAAGAAACTTCCATGAGCTAAAAGAACATGTTCTAACCCAATGCAAAGAAACTAAGGACCTTGAAAAAAGACTTGACGAAATGTTAACGAGAATGGACAACTTAGAGAGGAATATGAGTGAATTGATGGAGCTGAAAAACACAACACAAGAACTTCATGAAGCATGCACAAGTTTCAACAGCCGAATTGACCAAGCAGAAGAAAGGATATCAGAGGTCGACGATCAACTCAATGAAATAAAACGAGAAGGCAAGATTAGAGAAAACAGGGTAAAAAGGAATGAACAGAGTCAACAAGAAATATGGGACTATGTGAAAAGACCTAATCTATGTTTGATAGGTGTACCTGAATGTGATGAAGAGAATGCATCCAAGCTGGAAAATACTCTTCAGGATATTATCCAGGAAAACTTCCCCAACCTAGCAAGGCAGGCCAATATTCAAGTCCAGGAAATACAGAGAACACCACAAAGATATTCCTCTAGAAGAGCAACCCCAAGGCACATAATCATCAGATTCACCAGGGTTGAAATGAAGGAGAAAATACTAAGGGCAGCCAGAGAGAAAGGTCGGGTTACCCATAAAGGGAAGCCCATCAGACTCACAGCAGATCTCTCAGCAGAAACACTACAGGCCAGAAGACAGTGGGGGCCGATATTCAACATCCTTAAAGAAAAGAACTTTCAACCCAGAATTTCATATCCAGCCAAACTAAGCTTCATAAGTGAAGGAAAAATAAAATCCTTTGTGAACAAGCAAGTACTCAGAGATTTCATCGCCACCAGACCAGTTTTACAAGAGCTCCTGAAGGAGGCACTACACATAGAAAAGAACAACCAGTACCAGCCACTCCAAAAACACACGAAATGGTAAAGAGCATCAACACAATGAAGAATCTGCATCAACCAATGGGAAAAACAGCCAGCTAGCATCAAAATGACAGGATCAAATTCACACATAACAATATTAACCCTAAATGTAAACAGACTAAATGCCCCAATCAAAAGACACAGACTGGCAAATTGGATAAAAAGCCAAAACCCATAAGTGTGCTGTATCCAGGAAACCCACCTCACATGCAAGGATACACAAAGGCTTAAAATAAAGGGATGGAGGAAGATTTACCAAGCAAATGGAGAGCAAAAAAAAAGGAAGAGTTGCAATTCTCATCTCTGATAAAATAGACTTTAAAGCAACAAAGATCAAAAGAGACAAAGAAGGACATTACATAATGGTAAAAGGATCAATGCAACAAGAAGAGCTAACGATCCTAAATATATACGCACCTAATACAGGAGCACCCAGATACATAAGGCAAGTTCTTAAAGACTTACAAAGAGACCTAGACTCCCACACAATAATAGTGGGAGACTTCAACACACCATTGTCAATATTAGACAGATCAACGAGACAGAAAATTAACAAGGATATCCAGGACTTGAACTCAGACCTGGAACAAGCAAACCTAACAGACATTTACAGAACTCTGCACCCCAAATCCACAGAATATACATTCTTCTCAGCACCACATCACACCTACTCTAAAATTGACCACATAATTGGAAGTAAATCACTCCTCAGCAAATGCAAAAGAATGGAAACCATAACAAAGTCTCTCAGACCACAGTGCAATCAAGTTAGAACTCAGAATTCAGAAGCCAACCCAGAACCGCACAGCCTCATGGAAAATGAACAACTTTCTCCTGAATGCTAACTGGATAAACACGGAAATGAAGGCAGAAATAAAGATGTTCTTCGAAACCAACGAGAACAAAGACACCACATACCAGAATCTCTGGGACACATTTAAAGCAGTCTCTAGAGGAAAATATATAGCAATAAGTGCCCACATGAGAAGAAAGGAGAGATCTAAAATTGACACCCTATCTTCAAAATTGAAAGAGCTAGAGGAGCAAGATAAAAAAAACTCAAAACCTAGCAGAAGACAAGAAATAACTAAGATCAAAGCAGAATTGAAGGATATAGAGACACGAAAAACCCTACAAAAAATCAATAAATCCAGGAGCTGGTTTTTTGAAAAGATCAACAAAATAGACAGACCACTAGCCAGACTAATAAAAAAGAAAAGAGAGAATAACCAAACTAGATGCAATAAAAAATGATAAAGGGGATATCACCACAGATTCCACAGAAATTCAAACCATCATCAGAGATTATTACAAACAACTCTATGCACATAAACTAGAAAACCTGGAGGAAATGGATAAATTCCTGGACAGTAGCCTCCTCCCAAGCCTAAACCAGGAAGAAGTCGAAACCCTGAATAGACCAATAACAAGGTCTGAAGTTGAGGCAGCAATTAAGAGCCTACCACCCAAAAAAAACCCAGGTCCAGATGGGTTCACAGCTGAATTCTACCAGACATACAAAGAGGAACTGGTACCATTCCTACTGAAACTATTCCAAATAATCCAAAAAGAGGGAATCCTTCCCAAATCATTTTATGAGACCAACATCATCCTAATACCAAAACCCGGCAGAGACTCAACAAAAAAAGAAAACTACAGGCCAATATCCATGATGAATATAGATGCAAAAATCTTCAATAAAATACTGGCAAGCCAATTGCAACAGCACATCAAAAAGCTCATCCACCATGATCAAGTAGGATTCACCCTGGGGATGCAAGGCTGGTTCAATATATGCAAGTCTATAAATGTAATTCACCACATAAACAGAACCAAAGACAAAAACCACATGATTATCTCAATTGATACAGAGAAGGCCTTCGACAAAATTCAACAGCCTTTTATGCTAAAAACTCTCAATAAACTAGGTATCGATGGAACATATCTCAAAATAATAAAAGCTATTTATGACAAACTGACAGCCAATATCATACTGAATGGGCAAAAACTGGAAGCATTCCCTTTTAAATCGGGCACTAGACAAGGATGCCCTCTCTCACCACTCCTATTCAATATAGTACTGGAAGTTCTAGCCAGAGCAATCAGGCAAGAAAAAGAAATAAAGGGTATTCAATTAGGAAAGGAGGAAGTCAAATTGTCTCTATTTGCAGACGACATGATTGTATATCTAGAAGACCCTATCATCTCAGCCCAAAATCTCCTGAAACTGATAAGCAACTTCAGCAAAGTCTCAGTATACAAAATCAACGTGCAAAAATCACAAGCATTCCTATACACCAATAACAGACTTAAAGAGAGCCAAATCAAGAATGAACTGCCATTCACAATTGCTACAAAGAGAATAAAATACCTAGCAATACAACTAACAAGGAACGTAAAAGACCTCTTCAAGGAGAACTACAAACCACTGCTCAACGAAATAAGAGAGGACATAAACAGATGGAGAAACATTCCATGTTCATGGTTAGGAAGAATTAATATTGTGAAAATGGCTATACTGCCCAAAGTAATTTACAGATTCAATGCTATCCCCATCAAGCTACCGATGACCTTCTTCACAGAACTGGAAAGAACCACCTTAAACTTCATATGGAACCAAAAGAGAGCCCGCATAGCCAAGTCAATTCTAAGCAAAAAGAACAAAGCAGGAGGCATCACACTACCGGACATCAAACTCTACTACAAGGCTACAGTAATCAAAACAGCATGGTACTGGTACCAAAACAGAGATATAGACCAATGGAACAGAACAGAGGCGTCAGAGGCGACACAACATATCTACAACCACCCAATCTTTGACAAACCTGATAAAAACAAGCAATGGGGAAAGGATTCCCTGTTCAATAAGTGGTGTTGGGAAAACTGGCTAGCCATATGCAGAAAGCAGAAACTCGACCCCTTCCTGATACTTTACCCTAAAATTGACTCCAGATGGATTAAAAGAAACTCGACCCCTTCCTGATACCTTACCCTAAAATTGACTCCAGATGGATTAAAGACTTAAACGTAAGACCTAACACCATAAAAACACTAGAAAGAAACCTAGGCAAAACCATTCATGACATAGGCGTAGGCAAGGACTTTATGACCAAAACACCAAAAGCATTGGCAACAAAAGCCAAAATAGACAAATGGGACCTAATCAAACTCCACAGCTTCTGCACAGCAAAAGAAACAGTCAATAGAGTGAATCGGCAACCAACAGAATGGGAAAAAATTTTTGCAGCCTACCCGTCTGACAAAGGGCTGATATCCAGAATTTACAACGAGCTAAAAAAGATTTACAAGAAAAAAACAAACAAGCCCATTCAAAAATGGGATATATGGGAAATATGAACAGATACTTTACAAAAGAAGACATACATGAGGCCAACAAACATATGAAAAAATGCTCATCATCACTGGTCATTAGAGAAATGCAAATCAAAACCACATTGAGATACCATCTCACGCCAGTTAGAATGGCGATCATTAAAAAATCTGGAGACAACAGATGCTGGAGAGGATGTGGAGAAATAGGAACACTTTTACACTGTTGGTGTGAGTGTAAATTAGTTCAACCATTGTGGAAAACAGTGTGGCGATTCTTCAAGGATCTAGAAATAGAAATTCCATTTGACCCAGCAATCCCATTACTGGGCATATATCCAAAGGATTATAAATTGTTCTACTATAAGGACATATGCACACGAATGTTCATTGCAGCACAGTTTACAATAGCAAAGACCTGGAACCAACCCAAATGCCCATCAATGATAGACTGGACAGGAAAAATGTGGCACATATACACCATGGAATATTATGCAGCCATTAAAAACAAGGAGTTCGCGTCCTTTGTAGGGACATGGATGAACCTGGAAACCATCATTCTCAGCAAACTGACACAAGAACACAAAATCAAACACCACATGTTCTCACTCATAGGCGGGTGTTGAACAAGGAGAACACATGGACACAGGGAGGGGAGCAGTACACACTGGGGTCTGTTGGGGGGGACAGCGGGGGAGTGGGGAGTTGGGGAGGGATAGCATGGGGAGAAATGCCAGATATAGGTGAAGGGGAGGAAGGCAGCAAATCACACTGCCACGTATGCACCTATGCAACAACCTTGCATGTTTTTCACATGTACCCCAAAACCTAAAATGCAATAAAAAAAAAAAAAAGAAAAGAAAAAGAAAAAAAAAAAGACTTAAATCTGAGACCTAAAACCATAAAAACTCTAGAAGAACCTAGGCAATATTAATATAAATTAACTACATATAGCAAAAAGTATATTCATATTGCTAAAATTGGTGGTGATGGACAGAGAATATCAGCTCATGAGGGTTGCCTGTTGTGCAAAGAAGGAAGGATAAATGCAGGAACAGGGCTCTGAAGATTCGATTTACTGTCTGTCAATGGCTCAAGCATGCAGTGATCAGGTACAAGAGATTGCTCTTAGAGATAGAAACTAACATTAATTTACGTATAGTGAAAAGCATGCTGGTACTGATAAAACTGGTGGTGATGCACAGACAATGTCAGCTTATGAGGAAGAACAGGGGACGGGGACGCGAACTCCCCAGAAGCCATTCAATCCCCAGCTCCCTCCACCCCTCCCACCTATATGAGGCTGCTGGAGCTCTGTGGCACCAAAAACCATAGGCTCTCAGGAACTACACCCCAGAGTGTTTTTCAAAGATTTTAAACAAAAATCTTGTTTTCAAAGATTTTAATGGTCCCACAAATGCTGAAGATATAATATGAAGTGCAAAAACAAAACAAATTATCTTAATGGTATCTTCTTTAAAATATACATATAGAAAAACTACTGGAAGTTAATACTGTTTATCTCAGAGATACAGGGCTTTGGGTACTTACATTTTCTTCTTTCGTTGTGATGAAAATTTTAAATTTAAATGACAAAACAGTTCCTTTACAATAGGAATGTATATGTTCTAATCAAAAGACCTATTTAACATACAAAAGAAATGGCATCAATTTTATCTATTGCACAAACTTTTAAACTGGCATTTCAATGCAGTGAGAGAAAGACATATTTGGAAACCAATGAAACCACCAAAATAAAATATTTGATTGAGCATAACTCTGGTCACAGATCCACCTTTCTAGGACAACGTGCATGTGGGATGCCTTGTGTACATTGGAAGCAGTTCTAGGAGTTAATGAACTAAATTTGTTTCCCTTGAGCTGACGGCTTTTGTTCTATATTAAGCAATACTTACAATGTAGTAAATCTAAAAATAAAATTAATTAAATGTCCTCTGTAACTTTTCCTCAAATAATATTCTACTTTGAAGAACACAATAGTCAGAAGCGAGATAACTAATTTTTAATGCAGAAGTATGCAAAACCTGCGACTTCACTGGTAAGTCATGAATAATTCATAAATGTAGATGTGGCTAATATCTCTAAAAATGCAGCAGCTTTTGCCTTGTGATTTCTAGCTTGGATAACAGTTTTGGAATCATGACATATGAACCAAATTACAAGCCCCCATATTTATTTTCTGTAGATTAGAGAAACATGCTTATTGACTCAGTAAGGGATCATCAGTAGGTACCATAAATAAGGAAATTAAACTCATCTTTTGCACAGCAGTTTTGGCAGTATTTGTGCTAGGAACACTGAAATAAAGAATGTATCATTTTAGGAAAATGTTTATTATATGTCTTAACAGTTAAAGAATATTCTTCAGTGGTTTCACACTAGCTTTGCCTAAAAATTTTGATTAAATTGTGGGCCTCTCCATTGAGCAGGAGATACTAATATCAAATCTGTGTGCATAAACTGGAATGACAAATCCTATAGTCTCAGTATCATTGAGCTGGAAGGGGTATCCCACCACCATCTCTCACTATAAATAGTTTGTACTTCAATTTTCAAAACGCATTTATTTTTAAAGTCACTGATCTACCCCAATCTCTTGCTTCTCAAATAATGCTGTTCTTTACTAAGGGGTTTTTCAGATTGAATTTGACTTCCTCAGCTCCAGGCCACACAGAATATTGCTTATACTTAATCATAAATTAATGCTTTTACAACTGCTTTGAAGAGATTACTGTGGATTCCATCTCAAATGCCTCACAGTTACATTATTTTCGCATACTTACAATTACCTGGAAAGGTTTGTAGATGGCATGCACTTTTTATGGGCCATAAATACTTGATGTAATCTACATTTTGTCACATTTTGTTTATTTCTGTTGTGGATGCAAAATAACAGAGCAATTTAAGACCTTACTGAATGAGAAAACTGAACAGAAATAATGACCTAGTATCTGCTATTTTTATTCTAACTAAATAAAATAAAAATATCAATCTGAAACATGCAATAAAAAATAAACGTTACATGAGAAAGATACAAGAATATGTGTTGTTAAAACCAAAGGAGGTGAGTAAGAATATTAACAAGGCTATGTTGAGCTGGGTCTGGTTAAACCCGACTGCTAATGAGATCGCGCATTGGAAAGTGAGTCTTCAGGTAACAGTCCCTCAGTTAGAAACACTGTATTTGACTTTTGTCTTCTAGACAAGAGTAGCTGCAGCTTAGACACTGGGTAAGAGAATGGGAAGGCCTCCCGCTTGGGAACCTCAGCCTGTCTGGCTCCTGCCTTCCTCCTTCAGCCCTAGAACCAAGGAGAAGGTAATTTAGGTGATTTCTGGCTTTCTGCTACACTCCCTGAAGGCCAAGGAAAGGGAAATGGTCTTGTGTTCTGACGTTGAATATTCACAAGGACATCATCAAATAGATGTTGCTATCATTCCCCAGTGAACATATGCGGAGGTGACCGTGACCTGTGATTTTAGAGCTGGGAAGAGACCTTGGGTTTTCATTCAGGAGAAGTCCAAGGAAATGAGGGGTCTGCTGTTGGGGCTGACAAAGAAACATCGGGAGAAGCTTAATCTAAATTTTCTGCCGCACAGAAGACTTTTGCGACCAGCAAAAACGAGGGCGTGAGAGTTAGACTCTTCTTGGTTTTAATCTCATCTTGGTTTTAATCTCATCTCTGCCTTTCAGTGGTGTGGCCTTGGTCAAGTTCATGGACAGCCTCCAACACAGGGTGTGCAGCAAAGAAAGAGTAGCTGGGCTGAAACTGTCATCTGTAGAAAGGCCTGTTGACAAGGTTGGCCCTTTTTCGCCTGGGAACTTGTCTCTCAATGGCAATAGTTCATTGATAAGATGGCTCATTGTTCCTAAACTGTTTGTGCAAATGATGTCGTTTATGTGAACACCTGCTTTTCCTCTGGGGAGTCTGGAATTTGGGAACTTCTCAAAAGAAAGAAGCAGGTGTTCACATAAGCCATACCCTCTGCCAGACAGAGGGTGTCTACATGACCAGCCCACAGTAAAACTCTTGGGCACTGAGTGTTTAATGGATTTCCCTTTGTTGAAACACAGTATTCATGTTTCAGCATTTTTACTGTTGCGGGAAGGGTGTGCTTTGTGTGGCCTTTGTGGGAGAGAGATTACGAGAATCCTGCACATGGATTCCTACCGACTCCACCAGCATCTTGTCCCCTTGGGTCCGATTGAGTATCTGACCAATATTGCAGTAATAAAACTTAACTGTATAAACAATATGTGTAGAGCCCTGTGAATCTTTCTAGGGAAATCTCTGAACAGCCAGCTGGGCCAAGGAACCCCAGAAACTCCTGGGCTTATTACTATTACACTGAACTTCACTGTGGCATGTCGTTATTTAACTGCTTTCCAGTTCTCTTACAGGTCAAGAAAAAAGGCTCAATAAAACATTTTTGTAATTGAGCTAAATTTTCATTTTGGGACTGTGGGTTATACTTTCAAATTAGGCCTGAATTCACTGAAGGGCATAATTTTTTTTTTTTTTTTTTGTATGAAAAGACTTCCAATATCCTGGTCCTAAGACATTCCATTAAAGGAGTACATTCCTCTAGGAGAACTTTATTAGGATTGTTGTAGCTAAATCTGGTAAGGTATCATTTGCAGCAGACTTAAGAATCTTGGAGTACAAGACTTTCAGATTTTAAGGACCATGCGTTATTCGAGGATGAGCGTCACTCCCAATTACGGGGCTGTCCCAGTGTTCTTGGCCCTATGCTCAGCCTTTTACAAGCTTCACCTCACTTAATTCTGATGACAATCCAAGGAGGAAGGTTCTATCATCACACCCATTATATATAGAAGGGAACTGAGAGAATTTAAATAGCTAGAGGCTAAGTAATGTTCTCAAGCCCACACAGCTATTAAGTGTCAGAGCTGGTATCCAACCTGACTTCATCTGACACCAGATCCTGAGACCTCTACATCCTGCCTTTCACAAGATACTGCTTGGTACTTCAGGGAAATTGTTGAAAACCGGAGACAAAAATACACTCCTTGAAGGGTTTGTGGAAAATCACATCTATTCCTAAACTATGAACTTTCACAATTTCTCAAAACTGTTCTTCCTATTTGATCTTGTTTTTAGCGTGCCAATTTTAAATACAAACCCATGTCTCCCCAACAGGGGCAGGGAGCTCTTTCTCTCTCACTTGTCATCTGGGTCAACAAATGCAGTCAGTGCAGGTTGAATATCCTTAATCCAAAAATCCTAAATCCCAAATTCTCCAAAATCTGGAACTTTTTCAGCACTGATGCTCAAAGGAAATGTTCACTAAAGGGCTCTGGATTTCGGATTTTCAGATTAGCGACGTTCAATCATAAGTATAATACAAATATTCACAAACTGAAAAAGTCAGAAATCTGAAATGCTTCCAGTCCCAAGCATTTTGGATAAGAGGTACTCAACTGCATCCACCCTACTGAGATCTGTTATCATGTGGGAGGTGAGGATGCATCACTTATTCTAACCCTTTGAAACAGAGATATCGCCTGTCTGCAACCCTTGTCTACGTTTCCAATCTTAGCTTCTAGCTACTAATATGATGATAATTATATTTATGTAAACAGCAACAAAAATATTAATAAAGAATTTTCCAAAAACCTTGATTAGCTGCTGGGAATTGTGCTAAGAGCTTTACACATACGATTTTACTTAATCTTCCCAAGAACCACCATACGATCAGTATTTTTAATCCTTATTTTTCAGACAAAGAAACCAAGGTACAGAGACAATATTTCAGCTCCAATCTCTCAACTGGAATGTGGAAAAGCCAACATTCACCCACAGCTCTGGGTTTGACCGAAAACTGCATGCAGTTCCTACTATGTGATCTACAAATACAAAGACTGCAGACAGCATAACATTCTCCTTTCTGGAAATATAGCAGCAACCTTGGTCTTCTTACACGTTGCAGACATATGCAGCATGAAAGAACAGCTTCTTTCAAAACCAACGACAAGTGTTCTAAAATACACACCTTGGAGCAGCTGCATCCTACTGTTACAGGAGGTGGCTGGTCAGGCGTGGGCAGGGCAGGAGAGGGCTCCCCTGACCACACACACACTAGGAGTGCTGGGTGACCACTAGGTGGTGGTCAGGCTGTTGCTAACCCTTTCTCAAAAGTAATGATTGCCACAGCCGGCACCAAGAAAAAGCAATCTCCTAATAGAGACAAAACATCTGAAACTGATCAGCAGCTTCCCAATAAGATCCTGGAAGAATGCCAACATATAAAAGCCCCAAGTCAGGCCAGGCGTGGTAGCTCACACCTGTAATCTCAACACTTTGGGAGGCCCAGGAGGGTGGATCACCTGAGGTCAGGAGTTTGAGACCAGCCTGGCTAACATGGTGAAACCAAGTCTCTACTTAATATACAAAAATTAACCAGGCATAGTGGCATACGCCTGTAGTCCCAGCTACTCCGGAGGCTGAGGCGGGAAAATTGCTTGAATCAGGGAGGCAGAGATTGCAGTGAGCCAAGATCACACCACTGCATCCCAGCCTGGGTGACAGAGCAAGACTCGGTCTCAAAAAAAAAAAAAAAAAAAAAAAGCCCAAGTCAAGAGGTCGAGCTGTGCACTTGGTTTCGTAAGTCGCCCCACTTGGCCTCCTTCCAAGTGGTACTTTCCTTCTCTTGCCTTTCCTTCCTTTCCTTACTGTTCTAAAACTTTTATTTTTATTTTTTTAGAAACTCGATGTTTATTTTCCATGAATCTTATATATTGTTTAAGAGCCCACACAAGAACAGCTTAAGACCATTCAGTGGTTGCTGTTACCCATTCAGTGGCCTGAGCAGTGGGAGCTGCAGACCAGTCTTCCGTGGCAGGCTGGGCGCTCCAGTCTTCAGTAGGGACCTGCTGAACAGGCACAGAGGGCACCTGCACGCCTTCAGACCAGTCGGCAACCTCAGGCTGAGTAGCAGTGAACTCAGGAGCTGGAGCAGTCCATTCGCCCTGAAATTCCTCCTTGGTCACAGGCTTTTCAGCAGCAGCCTGCTCTTCTTTTTCAATCTCTTCAGGATCTCCGTAGAAGTAGAGATCAGGCATGACCTCCCACGGGTGTTCATGGGAAATGGTGCCACGCATGCACAAAACTTCCCGAGCCAGCATCCACCACACCAAACCCACTGAGTGAGCTCCCTTGTTGTTGCATGGGATGGCAACGTCCACATAGTTCTAAAACTTTTTAATCAACTTTCACTCCTGCTCTGAAACTTGCCTCAGTCTCTCTTTCTGTCTTATGCCCCTCGGTCGAATTCTCCTCAGGAGGCAAGAATTAAAGTTGCTGCAGATACATAGGGATTCACTACTGGTAACTCAGAGCAGCTCAAGATACCCGTCACCGGTAACTCTATGACATATTATGGCCCTTGTGCTAGCTTTGAGGTACCGTGCTAAATCAGTCCAGTTTCTGCAAGACCCTCTCTGAGACAGAACTATGACCTGTTGGATTCAGATCAGGTAAATAGAGATAAGTTATGTGTAAGGATATTGCAGTGTCCTTTTGAAACTCAATATACATGGTGGTGATTTTTTCCTTATCACACCTGTGTATATATGAGCAGGTCTGGCAAAACACAGGCCACTCTTTTTTTCTCTATAGGTCTTTGTTATATCTTAGCATTTTCATATAACGTATACCATGCAATTTTTCTAAGTGAGTTTTAATTAATTTCTTTAAATGAAACATTTTATGATTATAAAGTACACATAAAATTTGTCATTTTAACCATTTGTAAGTATACAGACCAGTATGTATTTTGACTTAGGTACTGACCATTCCTGGGCAACACTGAAGAAAAAAATTTGTCATCTTAACCATATGTAAGTATACAGACCAGTGGTATTAAGTCCATCATATTGTTGTGTTGCGGACTATGTATTTTGACTAAGGCACTGACCATTCCCGGGCAATACTGAAGAAAAAAAACATGAAAACTTTCTTTTCCCCAAATATCCTGAACTGTGTTCTTTAGGCATTTCGGGGACTTGGCAGAATTCACTAGCATATTGGAGTAACAACATTCTATTTTAAGGGCTGTAGCTCTTGAATATCTCTAAGATATAGTTAACCTAACATTGAACAAAGCTAGTAAATACATCAAACAATGAACTACTTTGAGAGGCATGCAGTCTAATGGTTAAGATGATAGAGTTTTGTGTAACAAGATGAATATCCCATAATTTCTTTTTAAAAAAGGTAAAAATTGGACTTATCAAAATACAAAATGCTTGCACTTCAAAAAGTGTGAAGAAAATGAAAAAACAGCTGGAGAGAAAATATTTGTAAAATACAAATCTGATAAAGGACTTTCATCTAGAATTTACAATGAACTCTTAAAAATTCAATAATAAGGGGCCAGGCGCAGTGGCTCATGCCCGAAATCCCAGCACTTTGGGAGGCCAAGGCAGGTGGATCACGAGATCAGGAGTTCAAGACCAGCCTGGAAAAGATGGTGAAATCCCTGTCTCTACTAAAAATACAAAAATTAGCTGAGTGTGGTGGCAGGTGCCTGTAATCCTAGCTACTCTGGAGGCTGAGGCAGAGAATTGCTTGAACCCAAGAGGCGGAGGTTGCAGTGAGCTGAGATCTGTACTCCATTCACTACTGTACTCCAGCCTAGATGACAGAGCGAGACTCCGTCTCAAAAATAATAATAATAATAAAAAGACAAACAACGCAATCCAAAAAAGGCAAACGATATAAACGGATATTTCACCAAGGAAGATATTTTAGTGGTTAACAAGCATATGGAAAGATGTTCATCATCGTTAGTCATTAGGAAAATATCAGTTAAAACCACAAGGAATACTATTTTGCACCCACTAGAATGACAATGGTAAATGAGAAAAATGAATACAAGTGGTACTGTAATGTTGACTGAAATGTAAAATGGTGCAGCCACTTTGAACAACGGTTCCTCACAAAGTTAAATGTAAAGCAGCCATATGACCCAGCAATTTCACTTCCAGAAAAAGAAGTAAAATGAAAACACATGTCCATGTGAAAACTTGTGCACAAATTATTCATAACAGAATTACTCGTAATAGAAAAAAGTAGAAATAACTGAAATTTCCATCAATTGGTATGTAGACAAGATCCAATATGTTCCTAACTGGAATAGTATTCAGCAATAACAATGAATGGACTGTTGACACAGGCAAAATCATGAGTGGACCTGCAATTCCATGCTAAGTGAAAGAAGCCAGACACAAGAGAACACATATTGTATGTTTCCATTTATGTAAAATATTCAGACAAGGCACATTTATGGAGACAGAAAAGTAGATTAGTAGTTGCCTGGGGCTGGAGGTGGGACCAGGATATATTATAAATGGGATCTTATGGGAATATGGGAATATAATTTTTTGAGGTGGAGTCTCGCTCTGTTGCCCAGGCTGGAGTGCAGTGGCACGATCTTGGCTTACTACAACCTCCACTTCCCAGGTTTAAGTGATTCTCTTACCTCAGCCTCCCGAGTAGCTGGGATTACAGGTGCCCATGACCATGCCTGGCTAATTTTTATATTTTTAGTGGAGATGGGGTTTCACCATGTTGGCCTGGCTGTTCTCCTGAACTCAGGTGATCCACCCACCTCGGTTTCCCAGAGTGCTGGGATTACAGGCATGAGCTACCATACTCTGCCAAATATGGGGATATTTTAAAGCTGACTTATAGTAATGCTTTCAAGACTCAGTAAAGTGACTAAAAGTCATGGAACTGTGCACCTGAAGTGGATGAATTTCAAATGGTCAAATATATCTCAACAAAGTTGTTTTTAAAAAACAATGAGAAGATGTGCTAATTTTCTATTGCTGCTATAACAATCACATGTTTAGCTTAAAACAGCAAAACTTTATGGTCTTACCGTTCTATTGGTCATAAATCTGAGTTTACTGGATTAAACCAAGATGTGGACAAGGCTGCATTCTTTTCTGGAGGCTGTAGAGAAAAATTGGTTTTCTTGCTCTTTCTGCCTTCTAGAAGCTGCCCATGTTTCTTGGCTCATTGCTGCTTTGTATCTGTAAAGCCAGCAATGGTGGTGAGTCCTTCCCACATTGACCCACTTTGGTCTGACCCTCACTGGCCTCCATCATCCACCTTGAAAAACCCTTGTTACTATTGAGCCTACCCAACAATGTAGGATAATCTCTGCCACTGTAAAGTTCACTTGATCACACCTCCAAATCTGTTTTGCCATAGAAGGTGACATTGTCAAAGATTACAGAAACTATGACAAGGACATCTTTGGGGGGGGACATTATCTGTAGCACACAGAGGGTCTCAGTTCAGACTTCCAGGGTATGATTTCCAGCACTGCTTCTTGCTCAGTGGTGTGACTTGGGCACATTGCCCATCCTTTCTGAGTTTCAGTGTCTTCTTCTGTGTAATGACCATGGTATTAGTAACTGATACATGAATTGCTTTGAGAGATATAAATGGGTTAATTTATATAAAATATTTAAAAATCAAAACTGGTTAATATTCATAAAGTTTAACAAATCATAGCTATTATTATTATGTTATTGTTTAGTCCAGTTCATTGATCATTTACTTTTCCCTTTGGAGATATAAATAAGAAGGGCCTTTTATCTTGCAGAACAAAGGAGAAAGGCCCACATTTCCTTGGCAAAGATAATCAAGGCCTGTGTTATGCATTCAGCTGTGTTGAATCAATCTCAGTACAACTGATGATCTGGAGGAGTCTGCTGCTGTCAAACGCAGACACAAGAAATGTAGTGGGTGAGCCTATGACTAGGAAATGTCAAAAGCACTGGGAGACCAGGCTGCTAACCCACCACAGTAGAAACAACACACTCTGCTTGTTCATTTGGAAATACAAAAGCTCTTTTAAGGGAGTGGGAAGACAGAAAAGAACTCTTTCAACTGAAAGTGATAGAAATCCCGTCTCAAATTGGCAACTCTATGAAGTTTATTTATGTGTTTAACGTAACTGGAATATCCAGGAAGGAGACTCCTTTAGGTACAGCTTGAACCAGTGATTTAGTATGGCTGTGTCTCCACCCAAATCTAATCTTGAATTGTAGTTCCCATAATCCCCAAGTATAGTGGGAGGGACCCAGTGGGAGATAATTGAACCATGGGGGTGCATTTTTCCCATGCCGTTCTCATGATAGTGAGTAGGTCTCATGAGATCTGATGGTTTTAGAAAGGGGAGCTCCCCTACACACGATCTCTCTTGCCTACTACCATGTGAGACATGACTTTGCTCGTTATTTGCCTTCCACCATGATTGTGAGGCCTCCCCAGACATGTGGAATTGTGAATCAAATCTCTTGCCTTTATAAATTACTCAGTTTCAGGTATGTATTATTAGCGGCATGAGAACAGATTAATACAACCAGGGATTTATTTAATGTCACCAGAATCTGGTTACTTTCTTTTCTTCTCTTTGCATTGTTTCCCCCTGCTGGTTTAATTCTTACACAGAATCTCCCTTTCTGAAGGCACAATGGCTGTATTATCTCCAACTCTGCATTCTACCTGAATCCAGTTTCCTTAAAAAGAACATGTCCATCTTCCAACACTCACAGACAGAGACCCATTATTACTCGTTAGCTCTGATTAGCTCTGAAATGGACATCTCTGACCTAACCACTGGGACTAGAGAAACTGAATGAGCCAATTGATCAGGTCTGAGTCAATACCCCTCTATGTAATAAGACAGAAGAGGCTTCCCAAAGCCATAATCTGAATGTCAGGGAGGATGCCTACAGCAAACTGAGATGTCATTACTAGGAAAAGGGGAGGGATCAGGGACTGCTGATTAAGAGCAAATGTGCACCCACGAAGAAGCCAGGAGGCCCCATGTCTTGAGAACAGATTTGCATATCCCACAGTGTCTTTAGCTTTGATTCACGGAGTCAAGCCACTTCAAGCCAAGCCTTATGAGACATAGGGTCTGTGGGGAAGAAAAGATCAGATTTGGTAGGGGAAAAAGAAGGCAACATAATTAGGTGGGTTCCACAGGGTCTGCTTACAGGCGAGCACTGAGGAGCGAGGTTATGATTCAGCATAGTGAGAAGAGCCTTTCAAAGTGGGATGAGACTCTTCCAGAGTAGGGAGTGGATGGCCACTAACAGGAATTTATCAGTTAGGATCCAACGAGGAAAAATGAAGCTATGGTGGTCAGTTTAGCAGAAATAGGTTAATACATAGAGTTGGTCAAATAGATACTGATGGACTGAATGGGAAAAAGGGAGACTGAGATAATAGTTCTAGTAAATGACAGAAGCAGTTCCCTGGTGACATGATTTGGATCTGTGTCCCTGCCCAAATCTCATGTCTAATTGTAATCCCCAGTGCTGGAAGTGGGGTCTGTAGGAGGCGATAGGATCATAGGGGTGGAGTTCTCATGAATGATGTAACACCTTCCCACCTTGGTATAATGAGTGAGTGCTCATTAGATCTGGTTGTTTAAAAATGTGCAGCACCTCCCTGCCGCCCTTCCTCCTGCTCTGGCTTTGAGATGTCCGGCTATCCTCTTACCTTCCACCATGATTGGAAGTTTCCTGAGGCCTCACCAGAAACAGAAACCGCTGTGCTTCCTACACAGCCTGCAGAACCATGAGCTAGTTAAGTCTTTTTTCTTTATAAATTACCCAGTCTCGGGTATTTATAGCAGTGCAAGAACTGACTAATACACCTAGGCAATGGGATAAACAAATGGAAGGGATTGGGTTTATCAGAATCTGGAAATGTGGAGAAGAGTCCCACGGACTTGAAACCCAGACTCCTTCTGTGGCGGGGAATACTGGCTGCCTGCTGCTGGCATCTCTGAGGAGGAGAGGTGAGGTTGGTTTTGGTCATGTGAGAAGAGAAATGAACAAAGACAAAAATGAACAAAAGAACACCTGGGTTTTCCCTATTTTGGCTTTTATGAATAATGAATTGTAGAAATCTGCTGTAGAAGGTAGTATCCACAGTTAGCAACACAAAGTTGTGCAGATAAAAACTTGTTAAGAGGGTAGGTCTCATGATAAGTGTTTTTATGAAACAGTAAGGAGCAGAGCAAAGGGACACAGGAAACCTTTAGAGGTAATGGGAATGTTTACTGTTATTATATCATTATTGATTGTGTTCATGCTATTATGGGTGTATGTGTCCACAATAATAAAAATGGACATCTAAATATACATGCATATTTTCATATCAGTGGTTCCTTAATAAAGCTGTAAGAATCAAAAAAGAAAAAACAAAGCAAACTGGAACCAACAGCTGCTCACAGGATGAAGAGCCATCACTAGGGTCTTGCTGGCAGAACAGAAAGCAACATGGGAAGGTGCAATTCCTTTGTCCTCTGTTTTCTGGTCTCCCTCCCGTCCCCGCTGTTGGCAGAACCTGGAGTTCGCAGTGGACAAATCTGTCCTGCACAGTCCTGGCTCTATGCAGGTGAGGGTAGAGGGCGACTTAGAGCCAGGAGATGATGGCCAGAGGGAGAACAGTCCCGAATGAACCAGAGTTTATGGTGGAGATGGAAGGCTGTTCTTACCTGTCATTCCTGGGCATTGTTGCTGTTCTTAACCTTCTCTTTGGATACTGGAATATCTTTTTCTGCCTTTCTAATGGAGACACCCAAAGGAAGGCAGAGTGGAATTGACTCACAAATAATCAAACTCAAGGGCCCAATTTCCAATTTAGAGTAATTTAGCAGCTTCACATATTCCACACATCCAGGAAAAAGAAAAAGTCTATACAAAGGACAGAAATAGACCTAGCTGCAGAAATCTGTTGGCTTTTGCCTACTCAGCGCTCCTTCTGGTAAAGGCTGTGCAATTCCGTTTACGAAGTCAACCTGTGCCTGTGTGTGTACATGTGCATGTCAGTGTGTGCATGTGTGTGTGTATGTGTGTGTGTATGCATGGGTGTGTGCATGTGTTTGTGAGTGTGTGTGTATGAGTGGTGCATGAGTGTCTGAGTGTGCATGTGTGAGCATGTGAGTGTGTGTATGCATGGGTGTGTGCATGTGTTTGTGTGTGTGTGTATGCATGGGTGTGTGCATGTGTTTGTGAGTGTGTGTGTGTATGAGTGGTTCATGAGTGTCTGAGTGTGTGTGTGTGTGTGAGCATGTGTCCGTCTGGGGATGAAGGAGCCACACCCAGCACTCTCCTAGCTCTAGGACTGTTCCCATCATCTAAACCTTTCTTTTAAGTCTGTTTCATCATAGTGATGAGTTCAGGATGGGAAAAGGAGCTTTAAAAAATAGAGAAACCCAAAAGGCACAACATACGGAAATGCTGTTTAGATTATGTACGGACAATCTCAACCACCTGAAAAGTCCACAGATGATACCTGCATATTTGTAGTTGCCGCTGGTGCTGGGTATAGAAGAGACCGTGGAACATGCTGCTGACTGCATCATCTGAAACAGGAGGGATCAAGCTGGGGCTGGAATAACAATCCCAAGGATTCCAGGGCACAGACTCTAAGGAAAGGGACACCCGATATCCTTCTGTTTAGTCTTTCCCCAAACTCCTGTCTTCCCCCATGCTTATTATGTTTAGAAACCACCAATTTTATGGTGGTTTACATCCCCTCAGGTGGCTCAGTTACATCCTTATCATCCTAGGAGTATAATTCTCAAAGTGTAGTCCCCGGACCGCCAGCATCAGCATCAACTGGGAAGGAAATTGTTACAAATGTAGATTATCCGTTCCCACCTCAGTTCTACTGTATCAGAAACTCTGGGGCTGGGGCACAGGAATCTGCTTTAGTAAATTCCCCAGGTAATTCTGATACAACAAAATTGGGAACCCTTGGTCTGAATCTTGGTAGCCCCATTGCTCTTGTCACTGCTTAGTTACAATATTTAAAAAGTCGATACAGTAACATAAATTAAATATACATGAATATGTAAATAAGGAATTTGAAATTTATACTCTAGTATTTATTATTTTTCAAAAGGCATGTGTATTCCAAAACTGTTCACCAACTAAGTTATAGTGTGACTGGTTCATCAAATAAGTTTGATAATTTCCCCAGAATTTTTATTTAAAAAGTAGTTGCTGGATTAGCATACTTCTCAAGCCAAAAGAAGAAAAAAGTAGTTGGTGTGATCTTTCCTTTGGCATGGGTTTCATTCGTTCAATGATGCTCATGTCTGAGCTAATCAGGGAATTGAATCAAACTCTTCAAATGACTTCCTTCATTAACTTGGTCATTGCATGGTTTGCAAAGTAAAAAGAGAAAATTTCTGTTGTCAAGCATTTCGGTGTATATTGTTAAATTGCACCCTGCAGCCCCAAAGGCCAAGTTCTAGAGCAGGGGATATCAAAGGAACCTCCCCCATGAAAACCACATCCATCAGTAGTTGTCCTGGCCACGGCAACATAAGCAGTGATCCCATGTCATGAAGTGGGAAGACCCTAGAGACTTCAGCCACCTCCCCACTCATGGGGTTGAGTAAGAAGTTATCCTGTGCCCACTCTAGAGACCTCAGCCACCTCCTCACCCATAAGGCTGGGTAAGAAGATGCCCTGTGCCTGCCCTGTAGACCTCAGCCACCTCCCCACTCATGGGGTTGAGTAAGAAGATATCCTGTGCCCACTCTAGAGACCTCAGCCACCTCCTCACCCATAAGGTTGGGTATGAAGATGCCCTGTGCCTGTCCTTGGCCTCACTGCTCTGCCCAGCCTCTGTGTTCTGAGATTCTTGGGGCTCTCTTGTGTTCTTCTGGTTTGTGAAGTTGCACATTGGAATTGAGAGTTTTGAAGAAATTCTGATGGCAGTGTCCTCCCTGAGAAATGATGTAATCACCCAGGTGAGGGTAAGTCTCATGAACGGCTTCCCTCAGATTTTTCCAGCTGATGGGCAAGTTTGGAAACAGAGTCCTGCAGAAAACTGTGCTGAAAATGAAAGGAACCAGTTTTACTTAGTTTATGAACAGACAAGGATTACATTGGCCTTCCAGACTGGTTAAGTGGGAAGATTGACTAGAATTTTTCTTAAGAATTCCTGTATTGCTCAAAAAGATCTCTTGGGTTGAGTCATGGAAGCCATGTCAAGGGGGCTTGAGCTAAAGGGACTGTTTGAGAAGGACACCAGGCAGGCATGCAGCTGGCTCCGGGTCCCGGCCTTTGCTGCCTCACTGAACACAGAGTGGAGGCAGCAGGGACGCAGCTGCTCCCTGACTACACACCTTTCAGTTACTGTTAAGAGCAGAGGCCAGCTGGCTGACTCTGAATCCTGATTCTAACCTCTGGGAGAAAGAAGGGGATCATCTAACACATGGTCAAAAAGGCTGGCGGTGACAAACAGTGAATAAGATAAATTATAAAGTCCATGGCACGTCAGCAAGTGCTACAGAGGACACAGGAGGCAGAGAGGGGAACAGGGGCTTCAGTGAAGGAAGAGGAATTCCCTTTTAAATAGGCAGCTCAGTGAAAGCCTCACAAAGAAATGAGCTTTGAGTGAATGCCAGAAGTTATGGAGTGATCAGTGTTCCTGTCTGGGGGAAGAGCTTTCTAGGAAAAGCAACTGGGCAAGTTTGAAGAGGAACAGCTGGGAGCCCAGTGGGCGTGGGCAGAGAGTGTGGGGTCAGTCCTGGGGCTGATGTCGGAGAGATATCATCTCAAAAACATAAAAAAAAAAAGAAAAAGAAAAAGAAAAAAAGTTCAAAAGACTGATAACTAGTAAGAAGCAAATTACAGAAAAAATATGTGAAGAATGGTTTGATTTTTATTTTAAAAATATAAGCATATTTTCCCCACAACCCCACCACACACACCTGTGTGTACCTTCAAAAAACTTCAAAGGAACATACACCAACTGCAAATATTTTGTCTATCTGGGAATATAATTAACAGACATGCTTCCTTTTTTAGTGTATAATTTTAAATACTAGGAACTTATAATGTATAAATAACAAAAAAAATTTAATAATTCAAAAAATTCAAAAGAATTCTTAAATCTAAGTTTTAACAATTTGCACTTTGAGACTGACTTCGTGTCAATCCTGGGAGGAGCAGGAGGCTTGCAGAACATCCCTGGTGCTTCAGCAGAATGGCTGCAAAATCTGGGAAAGGAGGGGCTGTGCTGGTCCTGCCACCCCCCGCCCCACCCCACCCCATCTTCTTAACTCCCTGCTGGAGGTGTCTGCACCAAGCTAAGCAGAAGAAGAGATGGCTTGGCTGGCTCCCCAGGCTCTTTGCTGCCTGGTGACCATCTGATGGTCAGCAGCCTGACTTGTCAAGGTGGCCAGTAGGAAACAGCATCTATCCAGATGGTCCAACCATGGGTACTTCCATGAAAAGGACTATTTACACAGGTGTGGGCAGGGGTAAGGGAAGACACTGGCCGTGGAATTCTTCCCATAGATTGGGAACAGGAGGATGCTGTTATGGCCTCTAGGTCTGAAAAGGCAAAAGATAGGATCAGGGTCACCCGAAGCTAGGGCTGGAGCTCCAGAGGAGGGATAATCTGAAAGCTGTAATCCTATAGCAGGAGATGGTCAGAGACTTGGCACCGAACCACAGAAGGGGCAGGGAATAAGTGCCCTGCTCTTTCTGCTCCTGCCCTCCTGGATCTGGTTGGTGCCCTTCATTGATTAATTCCAACTGGAAGTCAGAAGATAAGGAGTCATGGGATTGGCGGGGAGCAACATTTTCTAGCTCAGAACAGAGCTGAAAAGGGCATGACATAAAGTCGGAAATGTTTGGCAAAGAGAGATTGACAGTGGCACTAAGTGAGTCTCCCACTTTGTTGGGGCAGTGAGGCTAGAACAGATCCCTTCCGCCATCACCACTGCTTTCTGCTACTTACTGGCTGAATTTCCCAACAGTGGTCAAAATCTCTAAGACTTAACTTGGCCACCTTAAAAACAGGGATGAGCACCCCTGCTCTTCTTGCCAGGTTAATGGATGTGAACATGCCTTGCACAACTGTAAAGGGCTGTCTGTTCTAGGGAAAGAGAACGCTACACTCCCACGGACCATTTCCTCCTAGGTTCAAGTCAGTCAGACTCAGAAATTAACAAGTTGCTCTCAGCACTGATTTTACATTTCTGATCTCTTAAATGTGCTTTAATGAGTTGATTTAATTTTAATGCAAAATTCATTAAAATGTATTTGCTCAAAGTAAATATTTAAATGAATATTACACACACTAGGGAAGGAAGAGGCTTGTTTAATTACATGTCTTCTCTCTGGGAGCGATCCTGGCTTTTTCTATATAGGATGATTCTTCTAAGAACCATAGCGTCTCCTACCCTGGGGAAGGCTCGTTGAAATCAACCAAGCCCCACACAGACTAAAAGCAGTGGGTTTGAGGGTGTGGGATACTGGGGTTGGAACTGGCTGCTTCCCAAACACTTATGGTCCTGCAGCCACAGAAGCACTCCTGTGTTGGGATGATGAGATGATAAACAAGATATGTATTTCCCCCACATCTCCTTGAACTTTATGCACAACTAAGCAGCTGAGGCATTTCTGGCTTCTTTTCCAATAGACAACATCTAAAGAAAAAAAAAACGCTCATAAGAAACCAACTCGTCTATTGCCAGGTTCTGAGATTCATAATAGAATTTTGAAAGTTTGTACAAAACTAGGGCTTTCAAGAAGAAAAATAAGTGTGTTTCAGTTATAAGGTTTTGGTTAAGATTTTAGGTTCTGATCTAAACAGCAGGCAAAGAAAACAATGTTATTGGTGAGACTTTCTCCTGTGCACCTGGAAGAAGGATTCCACCTGCTTTAGGGCAGATAAGAGAGAGTCTGTGAGAAAAGCGAGCAGGGTTATGCAGTACTATAAGCTGATGGTGGTTAGGCAAGGAGTCCTCCCAGAAGCTTGGGAATCTGAGAGCAGAAGCAGCCTCTCATTGAGCTCCTTGTGCCTTCTCAGCATGAAAGAGTTGAGTAGAGACAGATGCACGTAGGTCCTAGGCAGAGGGCTGGGGTAACTTCCAAAGTCCTTGTGTTTTCCAACCAGATAAAGAAAGACACCATCATCATGCTCCCGGGTGACTGACATTAGCCTCAGCACACTATGGAGAGCTGGAGGACAAGGCTGGGCCTCTACACTGGCCCTAGCAGAGAGATACTTGATTTAGGCCATCTGACACCTGTCCTCACCTGCAGTGGTGGGTAACAGTTTTCCCATCTACAAAATGGGGTAATGAAAAGATCCTGTCTCATAGAATTGAGGTGGCTATTACATGAGATTAGCCATGTAACAACACTTAACACAGTGCCTAGCACCTGTTCCCTTTTCAGTAAATGTGTTGGTCATTGGAAGTTCAAGAGTAGAGGGCTTAAGAAAGGAATGATGATGACAAAAATCAAGAGAAAATTTTTGCCATGGATGGGGGGCTTGAGTGTATTTGTACAGTGAGGTCAAAAAGCAAGATGGTGCATAAAGACAGAAAATGCAACCAGGGGAAGAGCAAAGGCCATGAGGAGAGGACATGAATACTAGTAAGACGGGCTTCCTGTAGTGCAGATGTGCAGGCTGTGATTTTGTGCGCTTAGTGTTGGAATTGCAACACTGCCTGGCCCCTTCTCTTCTATTAAGCAAAAACCTCTTCCACTGGGAGAGAGGCAGCAACTCTTTTCACCTCACCTCCAGGGCTCAAGAAAAAAATTATTACTTCTAGGAGAGAAATGAAAGCAAAGCTCATCTGCTTCTGGGAAATAGTAAGCCAACCCCCTCCCTTCCCCCTGCCCCCGCTTCTATGGTTATAATACACAGATTTATCCCATCTTGCCTCAGGATGACGAAGAAGATGTATAATATCAATATAAGGAATGAAAGCAGAACAATTACTATAGCCCCCTGCGGCCATTGGGAAGATAACAAGGTCACATTATAACAACTTTATGCCAATATATTTGATGACCTATGTGAAATGCACAAACTGCTTGAAACATCAATGCTACCAAAGTTTACTCAGGAAGGAACAGATGAACCAAATATCCTATATCTATTAATGTTATTGAATTTGTAGTAAAGAGCCCTAGTGGAAAGAGAACTCCAAATCAGATGACTTCACTGGAGAATTTAACCAAATAGTCAATGACTAAATAATATCAAATACAGATAACTTCATTCAGAAAAGAATAAAAAAAGGCTGAACACTCAAACAAAACCAACCAACTAATAAAACATTACATGGAAAGGACTCTACAGGTCAGTGTATCTCATAAGCGTAGGTCCAAAAATAATTAACAAAATAGAAGCAAATTGAAAATAGAAGTACATAAAAAGTAAAACACATTCCTATTAAGTAAGGTTTATTGCAGGAATGTAACAACTTAACATTAGGAAATACAATACACATACGTGTATTTTACCATATAAAAACAGGAAAACAAGTAAAAATGATAATTTCAGTCAATGCAAACAGAATGATGTGACAACAGTCAAGATTAATCATGATAAAAATTCTCAGCAAATGAAGAATAGAACAAAATTTCTTCAACCTGAATAAAGAATATCTTCAGACCTACAGCTAATATCATACTCAGTGGTAAAAACTGAAATTTTTTTCCCAAAAAATACTGGGATAAAGCAAAAGTACCCAATGTCATCACTTTTATGAAACATTGTATTGAAGGCCTTAGCAAGTGCAATAAGGCAAGAAAATCATATTAAAGTCACATGAATTATTAAAAATTAAAATTGTCTTTTTGTGTAGAGTACATGACCATCTACATAGATTTCCAAAGAACATTCAAAAATACTAATAGAACTAATAAACTAATTTATTAAGTTCACATGATACAAAATCAATACATAAATATAATTTGTAATTGGTGGTTGGATATTATTTTAACAACATGTACAATAGCATAAAACTTTTGAAGGCATATGAGGTATAAATTTAGCAAAAATATATACAAAATTCATATGCTAAATACTATAAAATATTGACCAGAGAAATCAGAGAAGAGCTAAATATATATAGCTTGCCATACTCAAGATACTATACCTATGAGTTGGAAGATTCAATACTTTTAGGAATGATCTCTCTCCAAATTGCTCTACAGATTTAAAGATATCTCAAATCAAAATTCTACTCAGCTATTTGTTTAAATTAGCAAGTTACATGCATTCATTATTTATTTTTTCAAAAAGCAAAAGGTTTGTATTAGCCAATATAATTTTGATAAAGAGCAATGTGCTCTCACTACCCTATTTCAAGACTTAGTGTACTGCTACCTTAATATAAAGAATGAAAGCAGAACAACTGCTATGGCCCTGCAGCCATTGGAAAAGATCACAAGGTCACATTATAACAACTTTATGCCGATGTATTTGATGACCTACGTGAAATGCACAAATTACTTGAAACATCGATACAAAACAACGCTGTCAAGGCAGTGTCGTACTGACATAAGGATGGAAATGTAGATCACTGTAACGGAACAAAGAGTCCATGAGTAGCCCATATATTTGTGGTCAATTGATTTTTGAGAAAGATGCCAATGTAGTTCACTTGGAAAACTATAGCGTTTCAATAAATAATGCTGGAATAATTTCACATATATGCAATCATGTGCCATATAAGGATATCGGTCAATGACTGACTGCATATATAATGGTCTTCCCATAAGTTTATAATGGAGCTGAAAATTCCCATCACCTAGTGACAGCACATTACTCAACTGTTTGTGGCGAAGCTGGTGTAAACAAGCCTACGGTGCTGCCAGTCATATAGAATTCAGTCCATACAATTAGGCACAGTACATACAACTTGATAATGGTAATAAATGAACATGCTATGGGTTTCTGTATTTACAATGCTATATTCTTAAATCATTATTTTAGAGTGTACTCCTTCTACTCATTTTTTTAAAAAGTTACCTGTAAAACAGCCTGGGCAGAAACTGAGGAGGTATCCAGAGGAAGGCGTTGTTATCCTGGGAAATGACAGTTCCGTGTGCGTTACTGCCCGTGAAGCCCTTCCCATGGAGAAGGTGTGCAGGGCCAGACAGTGATGTGGATTATCCTGACCCTGTGTAGACCTAGACTATGTTTATGTCTTAGTTTTTCCCAAAAAAAATCAAAAAGTCTAAAAAGGCCAAACATGGTGGCTCACGCCTGTAATCCCAGCACTTTGGGAGGCAGAGGTGGAAGGATCACTTGAGCCCAGGAGTTCAAGAACAGCCTGGACAACCTGGTGAGACCTCATCTCTACAAAAATATTAAAATAAATAAATAAATAAATAAAAATAGACAAGATTATCAAATAAGGACACAAAAAATAAAATACTTTTGTATAGATTTACAAAGTGATCCTGTTTTAAGCTGTTATTACTGAAGAGTCAAAAAGTTTAAAAAATAATATGTAAAGTAAAAAAGTTACAGTAAGCTAAGGTTAATTTATGATTAAAGAAGAAAAAAGTTTTAAGTCAGTTCAGTGCAGCCTAAATGTGGAGTGGCTATGAAGTCTACAGTAGCGTACGGTAACGCTCTAGTCTTTTACACTCGGTCACTGGGTCACTCAGAGCAACTTCCTCTCAGCAAGCTCCATTCATGATGAATGCCCTATACGCATGTGCCATTCTTTACCTTTTTATGGTATTTTTACTGCACTTTTCCTATGTTTTGATATGTTTAAATACACACATACTTACCCTTGTGTTATAATTGCCTACAGTATTTAGAACCATCACATGCTGTACAGGTTTATAGCCTAACAGCAGCAGGCCATATCATATAGTATAGATGTGTACAGTAAGCTCTACCATCTCTGTGCATCTTTGTGTCAGTGCACTCCGTTATGTTTGCACAATGAGAACATTGCCAAATAATACACTTCTCAGAATGCATCCCATCATTAAGTGACACTTGATGGTAAAGGAGGGAAAAAACAAAAACAAACCTCAATTCATACCTTACAACATATTAAAAATCAACTTAGGCTGGGCACAGCGGCTTAGGCCTGTAATCCCAGCACTTTGGGAGGCTGAGGCAGGTGGATCACCTGAGGTGGAGAGTTCGAGACCAGCCAGACCAACATGGAGAAACGCTGTCTCTACTAAAAATACAAAAAAAAAAAAAATTAACTGGATGTGGTGGCATATGCCTGTAATCCTAGCTACTTGGGAGGCTGAGGCAGGAGAACCACTTGAAACCAGGAGGGAGAGGTTGTGGTGAGCCGAAATTGCACCACTGTACTCTAACCTGGGCAACAAGAGTGAAACTTTGTTTCAAAAAAAAAAAATCAACTTGAAATGGAATAAAGACCTAAATATGAAGCCTACAGCTATGCAACTTCTGGAAACAATATTAGAGAAAATGTTCATGACCTTGGGTCGGTCAAGGTTTCCGATGATACACATCTGACAAAATTTCAGCACTGTTGGGAAGCTCCATCTATGGCCTTGTGTCCTGCCCATTAAGCTTTCTCTTTCGTCTATACATATGAAGGGAGAGAGGTTATTCAAACAGAAAATAGATCTTCTCCTTGTGGCTGGTGTAGTAGGGAATAGAGATGGATGGTTTTCAAAAATGGAGGAGGTAGAGACAAGAGATCAAAGCAGAAATGTCCATGAGGGGCTTCCTTCCACCAGTGGCTCCACCCACTAGATAGAGCTAGATTTACTGTGAAATGAATGGAGCTCAAGCTTCAGGGGCTCCACTTGCAGGAGCCCTTCCAAGCCCTGTGCATGGCTCACAAATGTGTTTACATAGTCACGATTTTGTAAAAGTAAGATATTTGAACTTCAATCTGTTGAGATGGCTGCCACATCATCACACTTTCCCTTATGTGAGCTGGTGATGAGTGGCTACAGGTACATTTTTTGGATCTGGCTCAAGGTAAGTTGAGCTGAAGATACATTTCAGTGGGGATTAGTGGGTCATGGTTAGGTGGTTAGCAGTTGCATCTGTGTAATGCTAGTTATTAAGAGTAATACTTTCCTGCCCACTGCACTGACACATTTGGTAGAAGAAACAAAACAAGATTTGATGTACGTGGAGTCGCATTCTCATTTATGCAAAAATCTCCCAGCTATCAGGCAAGTAATATTGTAAGTGAAGGATTCAGTCTTCACTGATATCTAATCAAAATGGAAATCCTCTCTTACAGGAATATAGCTGACTATGCGGCATGGACTACTATACCTGCATCACGTGCTGTTTTCCGCTTTGATGAGGACCTCATGAAATAGACTTTACCAGAAAACATGAAGCAGTACAACAAATTGCAGCTACATAACAGATATTAGGCAGCACAAATATCAATAATAAAAAACGGAGAAATGCTTGGCTTTTTCATATCATAGTAAAATGATATTTTTAAATCATTTGAATAAATATGTCATATCAATATTATAGAATAGGGGTGCCAGGCAGTTAATTGTTACGAATGTTGTGTTAATTTCTTAAAATCTTGTGACTTTTTGATATTTGTCAGCTTTTTAAAATGTGTAACCTGTTGTGATTCATTTTCATACAGTAAATAATTATTCCTATTTGCATCTAATTTTTATTTGTAACTTTTGTATTATATTTCTTAAAGAGGATTTCTAAAATTGTATAATCTTCAGGGCAAATAAAACGTGGAGGCCCTGGCTCTATCTATACATTAGAATAGCCAGGGGAGCCATCACGAAGTGGAGACGCAGACCCAATCCAGCCCTTGGGAAGACTGATGCGATTGGTCTGGCATGGGGTACAGGCATCTAGAGTGGGGGGAGAGAGGGAAAAAAAAGAGAGAGAGAGATGATGGATAGATAAATAGATAGAATGATACATAGAATAATAGATAAATATTTAATAGATAAGATCGATGATAGATATGTACATAGAGTGATGATTGATTGATAGATAGATAGATAAAGTTTTCAGTGGAATTCTAAAGTGCACTCATAGTTTAAAACAACTAATCTGGGTTAAGAAATCATGGATCAGTGGTGGTTTATCCCCTCCTAAAACACATTTGTATCATATGGGGTTGCCCCACACCAAGAGAAGTGTGAAAATACAGTAAGAACTTGGGGAAATGAGAAGGTAGAAGAAGCAGGAGTCCCACTCATGAGACCACAGAACCTTTCTGGACTCTGTATTTTCTAGTACTCCTGGTCCAGGGCAGCGCTCAGGGAGTCTGCCAACCTGGTATCATGAAGACTGAATTGCAAATGTCAATTTGACTATATAACTTAAGGAAGATTTCATTTTCTATACACCTTTGTCTTTGAATTCATATTTGTTTTCTTCCTCCCCAGAGTGACATCCTCCCCATAATCCCAAGAAGTTTCATGTGAAGAGTCTGGAGAGGACTTTTGAAAGAGACCACACTCTGAAATATCTGATCATTATTACTGATGTGGTCACTTCTTGTGTCCTGATAATCAACATCAGAGTTGGGATTAGTTAGAGGGACACCCACAAGACATGGTGGCAAGGGACTGTGTTAAGGGAAATTGCCTGTATTTCAAAGGCAGGAATTTCCTAGTGCCATACCTCCATCAACACCCTCCCCCTAATCCCGGAATGTAAAGTGCTTTGTCTAACTTTCCCACCTCTGCTAGGTTGAAATTCCAGGTCAGTTCCTTTGCTTAAAAAGCCTGGGAAAAGCTCTGGGAGGAGGGGGCTCTAGTTGTGGACCTAGCAGCCAAACCAGCATCGGAGTCAAAGATCAATCACTCCAGAGGAAGTTGAAAAAACTCCTCTCATTGGACAAGAACATGAATGGGGCGAGAATAACTCCCAAGTTAAAATCCCACTGCCCCTTACCTGTGCGGACTCCTTCTCTGGATCCCCTCCCACAGCTGTCTGTCCCTCTCTCCCTGTACAGATATCCCCTTCGGACTCCCCTCCCACCCGGTTACATCTTTAGTGAGCATGGGGTGGGGGAGGGAGGCTGAGCCCCTGCCATCCCACCACCGGGTTACAGTGACAGCCCTTTCTGGTGTGTGTTAGGCCATTGTGACTTAGGAGTTATTTGTTACTTCTGTATACGTTGGCCTTTGGTGACTGCTGCACTCCCCAAACTCACTTAACCACATAAAGGTAGCGTAATTGACCACTGCAGCTACCAATATTTTAACAATTCCTCAGCTATAATATACAGTAATACATTTTTTGCTTAGAATGCACAGAAATAAATATAAATAGAGCTATGTTACTTAAAGTAATGAACTAATTGCTTAGAACACAAGGATGATTTGTTTCAAAGAGAGCGAGACACTGATTTTTTAACTTTGATTGCCACTGCTCCAATATCATGTAGAGATAAAGAAAATTCTACTACTAACATAGGTGCATCCTTGCCCAATGTGTTTCTTTCCATTCTAACTGCATCAACGCTCTGTAAGGGCATCAGAAAAATCAGCGCCATCCAACCTTATGGAGCACAGATTTGCATACTTAAAATTTCAACAACTCACATACAAACACATTTTTTAAAACCTCACAATAGTGCTCATCAAGCTTTTGTCAAGCTCAGCCCCATTTTTATAATAGTGCCTGAAAATAAAAGGTTGTACGGCTTATTTTAGCCATGTGTTTATAAATGGTTGACATTAAAAGTAGTCTTACAGTCAATGTATATACTTTTTCGCTCTGGGTTATTTATCTCCTTTTACACTCAAACATTCAACATACAAATAATATTCAAAATTTATATGTAAAATTCCTGCAAGACCTCTTAATTACACCCTCACTGACTTGCAAGCACTACCTTATCAGCGCAAGGCTGCTCCCTTTGTGGAGTCAGAGCAGTCACTTGAAGAGCTTTACCTTGTTCATCAATTGCTATTCAGAACCTAATCTTAGTGCCTAGTGATGTCAGGCTTTTGAAGATTTGCCTGTCATTGTGACTAGATTATCTCACTTTTAGAATGTGGCTGCATCTGGATGCCAATCTTCCAAAGTGACTTGAGCCTGAAAGAAAGCAAACAAGTGACTTTCTGTAAGTGTAAATAAGTAGCTTTAGCTTCTCACCTAAGAAAGATCAGCAGTATTCCAATATGCTTCCTATTCATCCTGACAGCAGCTTGTGGGTGCCTTTCCAATGCCAAGAACAGCAGGGGCATGGTCTCTTTCAGAAGGGCATTCATCGAAAGAGGGATTTTAAACCTAAGGCTTTGCATTTGCTTAAAAGTGCAGTTGTTCTCATCCAAAATTTGAAGAATGAAAGGAAAGACTGAGAGGAGACGCTGAATTCGATGTGTGCTCCTTGCTTTGGTCCTGAGAAATGGAATTAGAGAGTTGTGGTGATGAGGATTAAAAACATAGACAGCTGAGTAATTGTAAACTTACAGATGATGGTTTTCTTTTTCTACTTTTCTATTTTTCTTAAATTTTTAAGAATGAGAATGTTTTATTTCCATAGTTAAGACAAAAGGAAAGGAAAAATAAAAACACACTTATTTAGGATGTTTCAACCATAATCATAGACAATCTCAAGCAATTTTGGCTCAGCCGTAAGAACAAGAATTGTTTCCCTCACAGGGAGTCTGGAGGTGGTGGACTGGCAGTAATTTTAGCCTCTCTGTGATGTCATGTGTCTTTCTTTCTTCCTCTGTGATGTCTATTTCCCTCTTTTCTTGCTGTCTCTACAGTCTCCATTACTCTCTGCTGCCTGGTAACTGGTATTGGACACCTGGACAGCTGAATCCCAGCCCTGGACCTTGAGAACTCAACGTATGTCCTAGAATGACTAGACATAGGACTCCACCGCTCAACGGCCCATGAGAAGGAAAAGGCCTCCTGCCTCCTCTACTTTCACCAGACACTGTGGGCCCCCAATTCCCATGTGCACCCCAAAAGTCTAAGCCACTAGCCCTCTCTCCACCTCTTGTAGGGTAGACCTTTCTTTTTTTTGAGTCAGAATCTCACTGTGTCACCAAGACCAGTGTGCAGTGCAGCAGTCTCAGCTTTTGTGTTACACAAAGTCTTTATATCATGATGAACGCTGAAAGATGCTCTACCAAGAACACTTAATGTGTCTGCATCCCATTCCGAAGGCTTTGAGAAGAAGGACAGGAATTGGACATTGTTGAAAAGGTTATTCTAATGTACAGTTGGGTTTGTGACCCCCTTATAACCCCTCAAAACCACTAATCTGTTCCCCATAATTTTGTCATTTCTGGAATGTCACATAAGTAAAATCATACAATATGTAACTCTATGGGATTGGCTTTATTTTTCCCCACTCAGCATAATTCTTCCAGGTTTTTTTGCATTTACTAATAGTATATTCTCTGTTATTGCCAAGCAGTATTCCTGCGTATGAATGTATCATAGTTTGTACAGCCATTAACTCACTGAAGGACATTTGAGTTGTGTCTGCTCATTGCAACCTCTACCTCTCAGGTTCACGCAACTCTCCCTGCCTCAGTCTCCTGAGTAGCTAGGACTACAGGTGCGTCCTACCACAGTCAGTTAATTTTTGTATTTTAGTAGCGATGGGGTTTCACCATGTTGGCCGGGTTGGTCTCGAACCCCCGACCTCAAGCAATCCACCCACCTCAGCCTCCCAAAATGCAGGGATTACAGGCATGAGCCACCATGCCTGGCCAGGGTAGACCTTCTTAAGCCAGATTCCCATGACAGCCATAGGGCAGGAGAAAACAGAGCCTTTACACCCAGACCCCACAGCGAAATCTGTGTCTGTGGAGTAGACCTGGGAAACCGAGATGTGGGGAGTGGCAGGCCTTTGGGTCTGTTCATCATCACGGCTCCAAAAAACAGCGTGAGGTCTGCTGGACAGAACTGTGTGCTTCAAGCAGAAAGGGGGAAACAAAGTGTGTGTGTGTGTGTGTGTGTGTGTGTGAGTGTGTGTTACCATTCTAGGAGACAGGAAGGACAAATCACACAGGATGCCCTAGCACACATCAGTGGGTGGAGATTATATGTTTCCCTCCTCATATAAGGTACACATGGAAACAACATCTTGGACAAGGTAGAAGGACTGATGAAAGGACACCTTATGCCAGGCTGGGGATCAAAAGAGAATGGGATGGAAAAGAAACTGAAAACAACATCTAGTCAACATTGCCCAACAAACCCAGTGGAACCCAGTTTCCCTGTAGAGTGTAAATGGATCGCTACGTGCTGTTTGCATAACTGTGGTGTTACTTTTAGGGACCATATTGTATGACAAACACCGGTCAAAAATATTCTCAACACAGAGAGATGCTGAGGAGGAGAGGCTGCAGAACCAAGGAAGAGTCGATTCTTAGTTTTTGTGAAGGAGCGAGTATGTATTCACATCTCCTATCTCACTCCTGAGGCACTCCCTGAGGACAATTGTAATGGAATCGAATCTGGAAAAATTCCTAGGTTTATAAAGAATTGTTCTCTCTCTCTCTCTCTCTCTCTCTCTCTCTCTCTCTCTCTCTCTCTCTCTCTCACACACACACACACACACACACACACATAATGTACATCTTTGAAATTTTAAATTTGTGTTAAGTTCAATAGTGAATTAGCTCTCTTCACCAGACTGACCTGGAGAAGAAAGTAGTTTAATGCAAAAAAACAATAGGGCTTGAGTAATAGGTTGGGAAGCAGGGAAGCAAATAATGATTTCCTTGGCCCAGAGGAAGCCTGGGGTGCCTCTTGTTCAGTCCCCCTCTCTGAACATCCTCCTTTTTTTTCATTTTAAAAAAATGCTGCCTCCTTTTTTTTCTTTTTAAAAAAGATTTTTCAAAATGGCTAAACCTCAAGTACTGAGAAAATTATGAGAAATCGCTCTCTGATCATGGAAAAGGAGGATTGATTGTGTTTCTTATGCAACTTTCAAAAGCTGCTGTTAACATAACCTTGGCATTTTGTTTGCTTGTTCAATGATTGTTTTGGAAAAGAGTTGACTTCAGGTGCCTTGTCGTTTTATTTGCTTGTTCAATTACTGTTTTGGAAAAGAGTTTACTTTAGGTGAGAGGCGGAGAGGGCGGGGGAGAGGAAAAGGAGGAGATCTAAGAATATGGTTGAAAAGCACTGCAGTGTTCTTTACCGCTGCCCACGGCAACCCACGGGCTCTGTTGTGCTATCCTCAGAAACATGCAGTCATTGATAACGCCTTATTTGTGCTAAGGAGAAAAGTACATTATTCTGAAGAAAGAGACAGCCATGTTTCCTGATATAAGAGTATTTTGTATTGTACAGTGTGAAGAACTGTACACAACTAAACACACTTGCTGACACATCCAGTTTCGAAGAAATAACCTTTCTTCCCTGGCAAGTCATCTCATTGGGAATTGAGAAACACACAGCCACTCCTCTTTAAAACCTGAGAGTCAAAACACAAAATTGATCAACCTAGTTTAGTCTTTATCACATCCATAAGTCTAAATAATAATCATCTCATTTGGAGTCTTTAAAAAGATTCCAACTTATATTTGTTTTTGTTTTATTTCTCTTTCTCACTGAAGCCCCTGTTTTGTTCCATTGGTTTACAATTAAAGCCCCAGACTGAGGCCAGAAGGGAAAATGTAGTTACTGAGTGTACTGATCTGAAGACTAGCAAAAGTTTTTCTCCCTGGGGGTGAGGGTTGAGGACAGGCAGTGCAAAGAGTGCTAGAGGAGAGGAGAACAGAAAGGTGGGTAGATCATGAGCCTAGAGAGATTCTGCTACAGGATCCAAAATATGTTTCCTCTTGCTTAATTACCAGATCAGCAAAACTCTGGTAGGGAAGGCCCCTCCAACCCAAGTGTTGGGTGAATGTGGCTGGAAAATCCACCTCTACTGATGAGGCCCCATCCATTGGAATTCACCCAGTTACTCAATAAAGGACATGAAATAATGCTTGTTAACTCCAACCTAATATTTTCTTATTTTTGGCCAGAAATCCACTAAATTACTTGCCACTAATAAAATTCTTGGTGGTAGCAGACACCCATTAAATATCTACTGAATGAATCATTGACCAATATGTAAGATTTCTACTCTTTTCCATTTCTAGTAAGCTCAATCAATGTAACTGGGAAATACACATGTACGTGAGTATGTTCTAGGTCAATTTTGCAAAAGGCACTTAATAAACCCCATACACTGAATGACCAAATTGATTTAAAAGCAATTTTCTGATTGACTAACTGATCTCATTTGCTTACTGTTGCTTTTTTTAACCATTTGATTTTTATAACATCAGTTTAAGTAATCATTTTTGGCTCTGTCTTTAGTCTCCCCAAGAGTAATCACATTCTAGATTATGATAATTCTATCATATATATTATAATTATCAATCTTCACTTATCTATACATGTTATAAGACATATAATTATATCTTTTAATAGCATCAACTTTCACTTTAATGCCATCATCTATGACTTGGGGTAAAGGCTAATTCATCTTTCGTATGTTAAAGAAACACAGAAGAAGAACCCAAACATTGAATCTGAAAACTTAACAAAAGCAATTCACAACAATATGGATGAATTTCAATACCATTAGGCCAAGTGAAATAAGCCAGGCATAGAAAGAAAAATATTGTATGATTCTATTTGCACGAAGTATCTCAAATAGTAAAATTTGTAAAAACAAACAACGGAATAGTGACTACTAGCTGGGGCGAGGGAGACATGGGGCACAAAGGTTACTTGCTTTTGTTAAGTTTTCAGATTCAATATATTGATTATTCCATATATTGGTTATTCAATATATTGAACTGCCTATCTTTAACAGTCTTGGGTATTTAAGCAGCTAGTCAACTCAATATGAGTTTTAAGAGATAGCACATTTTAGGAACCCATGTTTCTAACAGGTATGCAAAAAAATGCTATAGGTCATTAATCACCAGGAAAATGCAAATCAAAACTACAATGCGGTATCACCTCAAATCTGTCAGAATGGCTGTTATAAAAAAAAAATCCAAAAGACAACAGGTGTTGACAAGGATGTGGAAAATTTGGGACTCTTGCACACTGTTAGGGGACTGCAAAATGGTGCATCCACTATGGAAAGCAATATGGATGTTCCTTAGAAAATAAATACTACCATATGATACAGTAACTCCACATCTGGATACTTATCCAAAAGAATTGAAATCAGAATCTCAAAGATACCTTGACACTCCCTTGGTCATTGCAGCACTATAGTAGCCACGATGTGGAAACAATCTAAGTGTCTATTGATAAGTGAATGGATAAAGAAATTGTGGTATATATATAAACACATGCAATGGAATACTATTCAGCCTCTAAAAATAAGAAAATTCTGTAATTTGCAACAATATGGGTGAATCTCAAGAACATTAGGCTAAGTGAAATAAGCCAGGCATGGAAAGAAAAATATTGCATGATTCTATTTACATGAAGTATCTAAAATAGTATAATTTGTAAAAACAAACAATGGAATAGTGATTACCAGCTGGGGGGTTGGGGAAATGAGGCACAAAGGGGCATAAGGTTTTAGGCAAACAGATAAGGCACATTGATTCAGGTTAAGGGTTAACTTCCTCAAGTTTCATCACCCACAGGATCATGGAAAGGGAGATAAAAGAACAGTGATAAGATAAAGTCCCTCCACAAAGCCTTCTCCTGAGCTTAGGCACAATGTACAACCATTCACGGCTGTTTCTCAATATTTTCAATCATGGAGTTACATAATGGTTGATTCTTGTTTTGTTTGTTTGTCTGGTTGGTTGGTTGATTTTTTTCTATTTATAATTGAAAATGAAGTAATCACAAGTTTGTTTCATCTGGAAGAGAACAGAAAACAACCAAAGCATGCTGTCACCAGGTGGCAATCAATGTCTTGAACACATGCCTTGAACAACCACACAGAAGTCCTCACTGTTGGTATTTATGTTATTAATACTAATAGTAACATCAATAATTATAGGCATATCTTACTCAGTGTTTTGTTAGAGATTCTTTATGCAGATTTTCTCATTTAATCTACAAAAGTCTTGGCTTCTTTTTTATAGCTAAACACAGAACTACCATATGATCTAGCCATTGTATATTTGGACCTTTATCCTGGAGAAATGAAGACTGATATTCAACAACAACTAGTACACAAATGCTTACAGAAGCTTTATTCATAAGAGCCAAATTGTGGAAACAACTCAAATGTCCTGCAGTGAGGTAATGGCTACACAAACTGTGATGCATTCCTATGTAGGAATCCTCCTGATCAGTAACAAAGAATGTACTATTGGTAAATGCAAATAACCTGGAAGAAATCTGCTGAGAGGGAGAAAAAAAGCCAATCCCATAGAGTTACATACTGTATGATTTTACTTATGTGACATTCCAGAAATGACGAAATTATAGAGAACAGATTAGTGATTTTGAAGGATTATAAATGGATCACAAACCCAGCTGTACATTAGAATAACCTTTTCAAAAATATCCCATTCCTGTTCTTCTTCCTGAAGCCTAGGGAACATGATGCAGACAATAAGTATTCATGATGAAGCATCTTATTGTATTAATCATGATATAAGGAGCCTTGCATAACACAACACTGAGGATGAACTTTACCCAGAGAAACAAATACAGTTTCACAGAGTGCTTCAAATTAATCATAAGAGTGAAATTAATATACTGATGTTTGAGAAATAAAACTGTGACCGAAGAGTTGAGAGTGATTAGGAGACAGAATTGAGTTGAAGCAAGGGTACTTAGGAGACTACTGCACTAGTCCAGGTAATGATCCAGGAGGACCTGAGCTATAGCAATGATGATGGATGAAGGTAAAAGGCATTTACGTTTAAACAATATTAGCATGTTTAACAGAACCTGAGATCACTCTAATTCAAAGTTTAATAGATTACATTTACTAGGACTATGTAAGGGCTATGGAAGAAATATTTTGGGGGTGCAAAATGAGAAGGCTGGTTTTAGGGTTGGATAGAGATGAGAGATGACATTAAGAACTCACTTTAGGTGACTTGAGACTGTAGCATCTTTGACTAAGAGAGAAAAGGCATGATGGTAAGACCAACGGGGACACATTTTAGAAGACAATGAGATCCTTCTGGTGCCTGTGGAAATCCAAGTGGAGTTACTGGTTTGGTAGGTGTTGATGTGAGTCTGAGTCTCTGGTAAGAGTCCCAAGGGTAAAGATTTGGCAGTTAACAGCTTACAGTCAGTACTTCAAGCCACGAGAGCAAGTACAACCACTATGGAGAGTAGTCCACTGGGAAAACAATGGGCTGAAGAAAGAAAACCAAAATATTAAGAAGTCTCATAACAGATATAGCAGATCCAGGGAGTATACCCAGCCAGGAGTCGAATAGTCAATAGCACAGAAGAAAGTCCTAGAGGTTGAGAAAACTCAGCATTTTGAGAAGCATTAGTTATTGCAACATAATTTGTTAAATTTGAAACTGCAAGTTAAATTTATGACCTTAAAGATATATGTAATTTCCCCAGATCAGAATCTAAAAATGACCCAAGAATAGAAGAAGCCACTTGCCAGCCATCACTACCCATATTGTCCAGATTTGGACTTGAAACACCAACTCCATACTAAAGGAATCCAGGGGACATGCAGGGATTGGCTGTTGATTCTGAATCCTGAGGCAACGAACGAAGAACAAAGTACCTCAGAAGAGCTTATAATTTTCTAATGTTGCCAGAAAGCGAGCAAGGACGCTTAAGAAATAATAATTTTGAAAAACTCAGCATGACATTAAAAAGGCAGAAAACAGTTTAACACTTAGTTAAAATGATTTAATTGGGTGTATTTTAATCATCTTGCATACCAAAAACAACAACACCAAAAAATAATAATGATAATTATGGATAATTGCAATAAGTTATTTGTGAAAAGCACTGAGTCAGTACTATTACTGACATTAATTATTATAATATGCAATATTATAATTACCAGTATGAAATGTAACACGAAAGACTATAATAGGATATGCATTTAATTAATTTTAATATGTAGGGGATATTTATTACACATAGATATTTCATATTCTATTAAAACCTAGTGATTTTTTATTAATCATAATCATTAATGACAGTTTTAAATTATGTATATGTGTGTATTTATAGTAACAAATATTAGTAAAATTAAAAAATGAAGAGTGTTGTATTGATATTTTAGAATATATTAAGAAGAAAGTATAGCAGTAAGATGTTTTAGAATAATTGAATTAGTATGCATTCTTTTTGTCATATCTGGTATTTTAACATTAAAAAGAGCCAGCCATACTAAATTTTAAAATCTGCTATTTAAATCAGGAAACTTAACAAATCTGGTAGCAGATGATCAAAGCTTAAAAATTATTTTCTAAGTTGCTATTATTAGGATTAACAATTGCAGGGGTCATCTTTATGAAGCACCTCAGATGCTAAAAATTATTGAGCTAGTAGAAAACAACTAGAAAGACTAGAACACAACAAATATGCAGGCTCTAACCACAGGTCTTAATAGGCTGGCAAGATGGGAATAAAATGCAGGACAGAAAGAAGGACTAAATACATTTGGTGATTCCAATTATGGGGAGGCATCCAGGATGGGAGAGTTCATTATCAAATCCCCTCTGGCTACTTGAATCTGTGTGACTTGAATCTAGATGGCTGGATCCCTGGAGAGCAGGGACTCAGATCGCAGCTTGACATAAAGATGCTGGAAAAATCTCAAGGAGTCTCTCTGGTTGGTGAGAATAACCTCTGTGATATTTGCAGTTCCAGATTCTTTCTTGTTGGAACATTCTTGGTCAACAAGTAATCACACCCCACTGAGGAAAGACCTTGATCACTATGGGACAAAAACTCCCCACTTGCTTGGGCAATTGGCCCTGATTGCTAGAGAGAGTAAAGCTATTTCCTCAGTGGGCATTTCATACTAGGAAGGGTTAGCAATAAGAATCAAGATATTGAAGTGAACCAAGCCCCTAGTAATATTTTAGTGTTAAGCTATAGATAGACTTGTAACTTTGTATTTGAAATATTTGAAGCATTTAATTTTGGCACAACAGATTAGCCTTGTGGTCTACATTAAAACATGCAACGTAGAAAACAATATTAGACTTGTTATTCTAAGTTGAAAGATGTAAGAAGGCATTTAACTTTAAACAATATTAGTATGTTGAACAGAACCTGAGATCACTCTATTTCAAAGTTTAATATATTACGTTTACTAGGATTATTTAAGTACTTACATAGTTTTTGTAATGTAGCATCTTAATAGCTTTGAAATAAAGCATTAAATTTATAATGCAGTTAGAAATATTTTTAAAAGTTTAATTTAGCTTAAATTGTAAAATGTATTAGCTTTATAAATACAGTATTGAGATTTGTAAGTTGAACTTAAACGTCTAGGAGAAATTGATCTTGAATGTTTCATTGTAATAAATTAAAATATTAGTTAAAAATAAGTGGGCAAATTGAGTGTTTATCTCTACCAAAGCCACATTTCAGGCAATGAAAACTTATCTTAACCCAGTGGGCTGAGAAGTTACTTGAATTTAGTGGACACAGACTATTCTTGTGATGTGTGTTTACGAATGAGAGCAGGAGGATAGAGCTCTATCAGTTAAAACTCACAGTGGCAATGAACTAGGGAAGCCAACAGCACCCTAGAGAGCTCTGCAAAGCATAGTGCTCAATGAAGAAACCCAAGAAACACAAACTCTATAGTGCAATAGGATGTGAATTTAAGATGCATGTGTACACAAATCATTACCATATACTTTTCAAAGATGTCACCCAAGGACATGAATCAATCAATTAGATGGGGTTGGGGAGGTGGTGCAGGAGAATTTAGTGGAGAAGAGATTAGGATAGAGACGGGAAAATTTAAGAGACAGCCATGTTCGAACCAATATTTATGTGTCATTGACTGGGGATTAGGCAGAATTCTTTGCTAACTTTTAGAAAAGAAAACTCAAGAACATAAAACTCTCATCAGCCTACACTTTACTTCTGATTTCATTTATAGGAGGACTGTAGACTAAGTTTGTGTGTTGGAGGTGTGAAGATATTTGTCATCAAAGTCACTCAGAATCATCCAGCTCAGAGGAGAACTACTTTTCCAGGTAACTGTGTTTCTAAACATAACGTCCTTCTTGTAGCTGTGCCATTATTATTATCTGATGATTATGAGAAACGTCTGCACTTCCAGATGTGTGGCTGAAGATTAGTTTTGGTTTACAAAATATTGCTGTTTTTACCCATTGGTAGGATCAGCTCTCTGCACGTGAAATTCAGCCATTAATTTTTAGGCTTCATTTCTCCTGTTTGTCAAAGTACGAAACAATGTTAGAGTTCAATAAGCCTGAATTCCTGCCGAGAGGTCTTTTATTTTAATGTTCTGACACTTGCAACTTTTCTCCAAGGTGAGCTGCAGCTGAGGAAACAGAGGTCAGACCTCCCTGGCCTTTGGAATAGGCAATGTTGATAGACTGAGGGAACATTTCTGCTATTTCCCTGAATGACAGTGCTCAGCAGGGGCACGAGCATAGTAACTCCTGGCTGAGAAAGCAGAACTCACAAGCTCAAGGCCGTTAGTCTAGGTAATGGCAAAGATCATACAATGTACTCACCAACCCCTTTAATTTTTCTTCTAGGGCTCTACCTTAGACTACTTTTCCCTGGCTCTCTTGAGTTTGGGTTGGGGTCATGTGACTCATTTTGGGCCAATAAAAATGATGTGAATCTGGGGTCATGTGACTGAGTTCTGACCAATGAAAATGGTGTATGGGGTCATGTGACTGAGTTTGGCCACTGGGAATAATTTTAATTTGGGGGTCATATGACTGAGTTCTGACCAATAAAATTATGATTCCAACTATAAATCTCATTAAGGGAATTCCATGATGTCTTTTTTCATTGTCGAATAACCTCGGTCTTGAACTTAAATGTAGAAAGAATTTAGGTCTCTTAAAAAGGTACAGAACAGAACCTCTCCACCACTCAATTCAATTTGTATTGAGATTTGAAGAAGAAATACATCTGTGTTGTGGAAAACTGCTGCCACTGAAATTTGGGGGTTGTCCGCATAGCCATTTGGAAACCTTTACTACTAAAGAGCGAATGATACACAGAGAGAAAGTTGGGTAAACACCAGACTGGACAAAATACACCAGGTAAGAGCATCACCATGTGAGACATTCACCCCTCTCACCGTGGGGATCTCGATTCTCAGAGTAAAATGAATATTTTTATGAAATATGTGGGAAGGAAGAACAAAAATAATAATGGCAGAAAATAATAAGCAAGTGTTACTGCTTTCTACACTTAGTGTAGGAAGATCAGTAAAGGCAATTTGAGATATATAAAATGTGCTTTTTTATGAAATCTTGATGGTCTGCTTTAATGTTTTCATATTATCTGAAGCTCTAGGGGAAATGTTATTGTGAAATTGTAATTTCTCCAATGCTGAGTTGCTTTACAGCAAGCACACTGCCTGAATTTAAATCCTGGCTTTGTCACTGTCTGGTCTTACGCACAGTATTTTACTTCCCTTTCTCAGCTTCCACCTCTACTAAACGGGGATAATAAAGAAAATATTACCTCATAGATATTTAGAGAGGGCTGGGTAAAAATTTTAGTGTGTTTACAATAATGCCAGACATACAGTGATTCTCAGAAAATATGAACAATTATATAAGAAGATTGGGAAATGACATGTTACACGATTTAATTTAGTTTTAATTGAATTTTCTTTTCTTTCTTTTTTTCCCTTTTTTTTTTTTTTGAGAAACAGTCTTGCTCTGCTGCTCAGGCTGGAGTCCAGTGGTGCTATTTCAGCTGACTGCAACCTCCGCCTCCCTGGTTCAATGACTCTCCTGCCCCAGTGCCCCCTGGTAGCTGGGATTACAGGTGTGCGCCACCATGCTCGGGTAACTTTTGTATTTTTAGTAGAATGGGGTTTCACCATGTTGGTCAGGCTGGTCTTGAACTCCTAACCGCAGGTGATCCACCTGCCTCAGCCTCCCAAAGTGCTGGGATTTCAGGCATGAGCCACTGCACCGAGCCTCAACTGAATTTTCAAAGAAAGCAATTTCAAATTCCAATTTTGCTCCATCGTGTTTTTGTAAAAGCTTGTGGGCTCACAGTATCTACGAAGCATGCGGCCATTTGCCTGGATTTCACTGTTGTCTCATTGAGTACTTGTTGCATCGTAGATGCTTATCCATGTATTTACTTATTTTTTTTCTCACCAAGACACCTGCTCATCTATCTGTTACAGGTGAAGGCTAAGGCTTAAGTGGTGAAAGACTCCCCAAAAAGACACACCACTATTGAACTCAGGCCCTTCAAACTGTACACCCTGCCTGGGAGTTACTGTCCTCTCTGGCCAGGGGCTGTGCACATTAGCTGCCCGTAGACCTTGTTATCAAGGTGGTATTCAATTGTGCTTTTAAAAAATGCAATGAATTCATTATTTTGAAGTTGAATATTTCTCTCCATATCATGCCACGCCCTAAACTGAGATGTAAACATACTTTTATTTATTTATTTATTTATTTATTTAGACGGAGTCTTGCTCTGTTGCCAGGCTGAAGTGCAGTGGCGTGATATTGGCTCACTGCAATCTCTGCCTCCCGGGTTCAAGTGATTCTTCTGCCTCAGTCTCCAGAGTGGCTGGGACTACAGGCATGGGCCACCATGACCAGCTAATTTTTGTTTTTTTAGTAGAGACAGGGTTTCACCATGTTGACCATGTGATCCACCCGCCTCGGCCTCCCAAAGTGCTGGGATTACAGGCGTGAGCCACCGCTCTTGGCCCCATACTTTCTTTTAAGTATCAGTGGGAGTTTTTAATCCTTGCCAGATGACATATGACACCATCTTACAAGCTAGTGACTGTATCTCAAAGGCCTTGTATGAAATGATAGTGACATAGGGGTAGCTCAAGGAGAGGATGGGACTCCAAGTGAGACTGTACAGATAGATGAGCCCCTTCAGACCACGCCACTCAGCACAGGCAGCAGGAGGGCCCACAGTCTACTGTGAGTCCAGTGAGGAGGCAATCAAGTGTTTCCCACAGATACCTATTTCCGGCATCTACAGAACACCCACTACACAGCAGTTACCATTCTAATTCTTTACTTGCCTTGAGATATTTAATCTTCACTTCATCCCCAAGAAGTACCATTTCTGCCTTCGTTTTTACAGATGAGGAGACAGATTAGGTGCCCTGAGCAAAGTCATACAGGAGCCATGTCAGCTCTGGAGTTCATTCTGTAAATCAGTATGTTGCCATGACTCTTTGAGCATTTGTAGTGTACTAATGCGTATAATCCTAGGAATAATCCTGTGATATGTTACAATTGCTATTTAAAGAAGAGGAATCTGAGCGGTAACATTTCCAAAAGCAAAGCATTTTAGGCGATCTTGACATTATCAACCATAGTAATAGTAATCATTGTGATCAACATCCACTGAGCATTTTATTTTAATTTATTTATTATACTTTAAATTCTGGGGTCCATGTGCAGATTGTGCAGGTTTGTTACATAGCTATACACATGCCATAGTGGTTTGCTGCATCCATCACTTCTACATTGCTGGTGGGAGTGTAAATTAATTCAACCATTGTGGAAGACAGCGTGACCATTCCTCAAGGATCTAGAAATAGAAATGCCACTGAGCATTTTCTATGAGCCAGGCACTTACTAGATTCCCACAAGGACTTTATAATGTAAATCCTCTTATTATCCCTTTTCTACAAATGAGGCAACTGAGGCACAAAGAGCTTAAGTAGCTGCCCTAGATTAGTAAGCGGAAAACAGATACTTGACCCCATCTAAATTGCCACTCATTACACAGGTGCACACACATACTTGTGCACACACACATACAAAAACCCACTTTTACATACAATTATATTCTTTACTTCTATTCAATGTGTTTGGTGTTACACGTAAAAATCATAAGTACTCTCATGTGTAGAAACTCAGGGTCTCCCTATCTATTGATGCCAGATTCAGGGGACTTAAATTGCTCCTGGAGCTGCTTTATCATCTTCATTTCAAGGTAAACCCTACGCTATCCATAGAGACAACTGTAGGACACTGAGCAGTTGTGGAAGACGGATTTGCTGTTTGCTTTCTTAAGGAAATAAACTCTCCACTCCAACGTTAGCAAGAGATGCAGAGTGTGGTGAGCTTTTAACACTGCGCCTGGGGACTGAAATCTCAACCCAGAGGTATGTGTAGACTCTGCCCCCGTTTGCACCTGTGGTAGAAGCTGAGAAAGAAAAGGCCAGGATCCTTACAAGTGGCAGAGGATTTCAAAATACCTGCTGCCTTCCCTTGGCACTCATAAAGCTTCCTTCTTCTGCTGCCATTTAAAGGAAAAAACCCTACAGAAATGAATGGTTCCAAAGAAAATATGAGCATGGAGAAATATGGTGAGGCCCATCTGCCCTAGCAGAGAATTTGATTTGTGCATGAGTTAACTGGTTAGAAAAAATCTCTTTTAACTGGGGAAATTCCCAGGCCTTAGATCCCCCTGCAATTCAGCCTCCAAACCCAATTCTTTATAAAAAGAGCAATGTGTTTGTGAAATAGATCGTATTTGGGGGAGTATATGAGTCATAACATGATAACTACAGCAATAATTATAAATGGAATTCCTATTTCCCATCTTCCATTTAGTTGTGAGAACAGGACTATTGCATTTTTTAAAAAGGATGCAATCATTTAAAAACATAAAAGAAAGTTTGAACCACTCCGTAACCAAGTTTTCAGAGTAGAGTTTACTTCTACAAGTGACCTAAATATTTCTTTTTGGAATATTTTGTTCAGCAAAAATTTTAGAACACCTAGTAGCATTAAAACTCTGAGTGAATTTAGCAAGACCGGCAGCAAGCAGAGCAGATTTATTCAACTCACTGAACGCACGTGATATCAAGTGGTGTTCACAGAATACATCTTGGGATCAAGATAAAGCCTTTCTTTTAAACCCATCTGATCTAATGGAATTCATGCTATAAATTAAAGATTAGTGTATGTATTAGTTTCAACTCAAAATACAAGATGACAGCAAATGGATTAGCTTGACAGATGTATAGGGAAAGTGTATTGGGTTCACCCAGGTAACAGAAACGAAGTTGGTTCGAAGTTGGTTTAAGAAAAGTGATGCTATTTTAGGCAACAGGGTTTCAAAAACGCATTGAGCTAATAGAATATTTTCAAGAAGGACACGTGTAGAGAGCATTCAAAACAGGACCACAGAAAGAAGCAGACTCTTCACCTGCTGTTGCCCCCACATACTTGGACTGAGAATTACAAAAGCTTCAAGAATTTGTAATTGTCAGTAACTGGTAATTTCATACATTCTGTTTTCTTTGGATATTCAAACTGAAACGCAGACGGGTGCAGCGGCTCACACCTGCATTCCTAGCACTTTGGGAGGTCAAGGAGGGCAGATCACAAGGTCATGAGATGGAGACTATCCCGACCGACATGATGAAACCCCATCTCTACTAAAAATACAAAAATTAGCTGAGTGTGGTGGTGTGCACCTGTAATTCCAACTACTAGGGAGGCTGAGGCAGGAGAATCGCTGGAACCTGGGGCGGAGGTTGCAGTGAGCTGAGATCATGCCAGTGTACTCCAGCCTGGAGTGCACACTTTTCTCTGAAACTATTAGATAGAGTGTGACATGTCTCAAAACAACAACAACAACAACAACAAACTGAAATGCAAGGAGGGTCCAGTCAGTGTGTGTGTCTCTCTCTTTTCCAGCTGAATATAAAGCCTACCACGTGCTGAGTCTCTCAAATAGAGAGCATTTGACATCTATGGGGAAGGTGGAGGATATTAATACCCATCCTGGCCGATTGTCATCTTGGAATCTAGACTCAAATTTTAAGACTTCAGGAAAGTCTGGAAATCTAAATTTTTATTTAAAATCTTCCACTTCTAAATTGTGGTAGCTAATTTAAAAACATTTTAGCCTGCAAACTATGGGTACTGTCTACATCATCTTATGGCAGAAACTGTTTTCTTAGGAGTTGAAAAAGAGAGACTTTTCTTGCAGTTTTATGAGGAGGTAGAGGATGAGGAGTATCATAATTTTGCCCATTTTCTGGGGTTTGACACAGATGACTCGTATTAACTGTGCTATTTTTGCCCCTACATTACCTTTGAATTCTCTTCTATGGGCAGAAGAAAGTTCTTGGTTGCTTTTCTTATTGCCTGAGGCTACCCTAACTTTTGATTTTCACCTTATATTTCTGTGAAGTGTGACTCTGGGCTGGCTGCCTACTTTCTGCGTCTCCTTGAATTTATCTGCGAAATAGAACATATATTTGCCCTGGGTGGATATTTTTGATATTAGCCTGTCTGGGAAAACAGTAGATACTTGTTCACATCCTCCAAGACAACTAGACTCCATTCAGCTTTGAAAAGCTGCATATAGTAAGGTTCTTTAAACACCTCCAGTGCTGGATTTGTAGAATTTACTATTCCTTGTTTGGTGATCATGTCTGTCTGTTCAGCCCACATCATTAATGCTGGGATTAGGCCATCTGGTGTGATAAAGGCAACCGTGGCCAGACAACTATGCAGATGTGGTTTCTAGCTGTGGCTTTGACATACAACCAGCTATTTTCCTGGTGACCTTGAGCACATCCCTTCCTCTTTCCAGTTCAATTAAATGTAAAATTACAAACTAAAACACCAACCAATTGAAAAACCACAAGGCTGGACCAATTTCGTCAGCCACAAATCATCTTCATAATTTTCTAGCATATTTCAGTATCACTTGAATTGTTATCTAATGTTTATATTGAAAGTAGATTGGCTCGGTACGGTGGCTCACAGTAGTTAACCCCAGCACTTTGGGAGACTGAAGCGGGCAGATCACCCTAGGTCGGGAGTTCGAGACCAGCCTGATCAACATGGATCTACTAAAAATACCAAAAAAAAAAAAAATTAGCCAGGTGTTGTGGTGCATGCCTATAATCCCAGCTACTCGGGAGGCTGAAACAGGAGAATCGCTTTTGAACCTCAGAGGCGGAGGTTGCAGTGAGCCGAGATCCTGCCATTGCACTCCAGCCTGAGCAACAAGAGTAAAACTCCATCAAAAAGAAAGAGAAAGAAAGAAAGAAAGAAAGAAAGAAAGAAAGAAAGAAAGAAAGAAAGAAAGAAAGAAAGAAAGAAAGAAAGAAAGAGAAAAAGAAAGAAGAAAGGAAAGAAGAAAGAAAGAAAGAAAGAAAGAAAGAAAGAAAGAAGAAAGAGGAAGGAAGGAAGGGAGGGAGGGAGGGAAAGAAAGAGAGAGAAAAAACAAAGTGGATTGACTGGGTGAAGTGGCTCATGCCTGTAATCCTAGCACTTTGGGAGGCCTAGGCGGGAGGATCACTTGAGCTCAGGAGTTTGAGACCAGCCTGGGCGACACAGGGAGACCCTGCGACTACAAAAAATAAATAATTAGCTGTGCGTGGTGGCATGTGCCTGTAGCCTCAGTTACTTTGGGGACTTAAGGAGAAGGATGGCTTGAGCCCGAGATGTCGAAGCTTCAGCAAGCAGCGTTTGCGCCGCTGCACTCCAGCCTGGGTGACACAATGAGACCCTGTCTCAAAAAAAAAAGTGGATCATTCTGAAAACTTAAATATTTATTTTAAAAGGAACATTTCTGTCATGGCTGTTCATAGGTAAGTGACATAAATCAACATAAATTGAAGTTGTGCTATTTAGGTTTCAACAGGACCCCATATGGATGGATTTACAGGTAAAACAGATTTGGATGGGGTATAGGGAACACTTCCTTATGTGTACAAGGGTGAAGGAGTAGCAAAGTTTACCAGAAATAGGACGAAGAGGAAGGCGTGTAGATCAGTAGCCAAGGGACAGAGCCAGCTTGCGGTGACCTCAGTGGAGAACATCAAGAGGAAAACTGTTTTGACCTTCCTTTCTTCCCTCCCTCCAACCCTGCCCTCAGGGTTCAGCTAGCCCAGTGGGAAGCCAGAGAGCCTGAAAGCCCGGTGATGCTGTCTACTCAGGACAGCCTCCCAGGACAGAGGGCGGGATGCAGAAGAGTGGAGAGTTTTGGGGAGAGCAAACCCTGCGTAGAAGTTAACTGGGAAGACACAAACAAGCCACGTTTAATCAATGTCATGGATGCTGCGCCTGCTGAGGGCTCTGAGCTGGAGATCAGAATTCTCTTTGCAAAAAAGGAGATAAGCCAGTGTTAAAACATGGCTGTACAAAACTGAGATTTTTCACAGAGTATAATCAAAATAATTTAAAAAGGGGATTAAAAAGGCAGTGGCGTTCTCACTATTTAATTCAAGGTATTTAATGCCGTGTTCATACTCACATTGTCAGAGCTTTTCAATATTCCTTGACTTTGGAAATGCTAGGCTACATGATTGCCAAGTTATCTTTTATTCCTCAACCTCTGCTAAGGCAGATAAAAATACTGTAGTGAAATCACCCTTTTCACATTAACTCTTTATCACAAATTGGTATGTCTCAGTTATCCAAATATCTGGGCAGAGTTGTAAACAACTCCAAATATATTTTAATATTTTTCAGAGAAGTATACCTTATAAAAATGTGCTATGACTCAATGATATCTATTACTTCCTTTATATACGAGGTATTTTTCCACAAACTATATTTATTCTTTTTTACTACCATAATCCAGAGAGAAAGTCAGGCATTTTTGCATTGCCTTAGAGACACAGAAGATAATTACATGGTTGATGTTTAGAAGGGCTGGACTACATCTGATGGAATGCACAATAAAACACCTTTGAATCCACTAATAATTAATTCCATGGATATCTGTGAGTGTTGGTGCTAGGACAAGTCAGTTTAAAAATATGCAGGATTGTGTATACATTAGAGTTAATTTCAGTATAACCTCTCCCACTTGGTTGTCAAATCTAAGGGACAGATGAGCACCTTCTCTCATATCCCGCTCTCCTCTGATTTTATTCTTGACAAAAATGAAATCTCACTTTCTTTCACATAAACTTACAAGATTTTTTTCTACCTCAGGGATTTGCAGCTTATGATTTCTTTATCTGGATGACTCTTCCCCTAAGTCAAGGCTTGGCAAACTTTGGCCCATGGGCCATATATGCCCAGCTGACTGTTTTTGTAAATAAAGCTTTATTGGAATAAATTCACACTCAATCACCTAAGTGTTGTCTATGGCAGTTTTTGCACCACAAACTCATTATGGCAAGGACTGCATGCCTGGCAAAGCCAAACATCTGCACTGTCTAGCTCCCTGCAGGTGAGTTTGGTCACCTCTGCCCTAGGTCTTCACACCTTGTTTAATCACAGGGTTTACACTGTGTGCTACTTCTCAGGAGACGACTTCCCTGAACACCCCATCTCCCTGTGAAATCCTATGTGAGGAAGCTGTTGCCAGATTATCTGAGTTGTGAAGAGAAGTCATAAATCTGTCTTTAAAAAAAAGTGTCAAATCCGCCTTCTTTCTCACACAAAGGGAAAAATAAATAAAACCTCTGTAGGGCAAAATGTATTATATCTATGGATCGTATTTAGCCAACAGCACTCTAGTTTACAGTCACTAATGTACAGTATCCAGGGCTGGCGACACTGAACTTCGTAAACACCCATGGAGTTCCTGGACTTATTTATGTGAAGACGGCCGGAGGAGGACAGAAAATGTTAGAAAGAACACTGATTATTATGAGAAGATGGTGGAGAAAATGTGTTTGTATCTAATTCTTACTTCTCAGAAACAAACATGAAGAACAGTGATGTGGTTGAGGCCAAGCTGCTAACTGAGGCAGGACACAGCCCTTCCACCCCACTCCCAGGTACCGGTCTGTGGGAGACGTCAATGGGCAGGAGTACCTCTGCCCCAGGCCCGCAGCCCAGCCTCAGAGACCTTCCCAACACAGCACTTCAGACACCCGGAGTCGGGACTCAGGATTGAACCTATTAGTCATCTCTGGTGCAAACCCAGCTCAAATGTCACTTCTTCTGTGTCCTGTCTTCCTGGACAAGGTTAGTCCCTCCTCCTCTCTGCTCCTGTAATACTTTGCAGATAACTACAGCATTATTCTTGCCAATGTGTTGCTTTTTTTTTTTTCTGGTCTTGTGAATACCTCCATGCTACATGGTTATCAGCCAATAAATGTGCCTTGAATACATGAACAGCAAATGGAGGCAGGTAAAAGCCATCCCCAGTGGAGACCCAGAGACTACCCTTGAAGGAGTCTTTGAGAGACACAAGCCCCACTTCTTTCTCCTGTCTGGTGGATGACTGGATGACGGAATCTGAAGGAAACCGTTTTCCTCTCTGCTTTGAAGCAGCACGGCTTGTCACTTCTGGCTTATAGGTGCTTCCGCAATACCTCTCAGTGCTGGAGACCCTGCCTTCATCTTTTTTTTTAGAATAGCGTATTTAAGAAAGTGCAGCTTTTGCTAAGCTCTGACCAGGACTACAAGGACGACCTTCTTGATATCAGCAATTGCACAATTTTTGTAATTATGTGACCATGTAACATGTTCTACTGATTAAAAGTGATATTGCAATCACCTTTCAATTTTGAACATACGAAAAAAAGTTCACCACAGTGTCTAGTGGAAGTTTGTCAGCTGCTTTATTTTGTGAATGGATTTTTGTCCCTCGCCACTATTACTTGTGAGCCCACTCTTAATTAAGGGGAGGGCTGATTGGGCAGTAATAGAAATATTGCTGCCTTTCTCCAGGAGCAGTCTTTCTTAGAGGCTCAGCTCAGCCATGGATCGTAGTATTTCCAGACTAACCCTCTGGGTGTCTAAGAGGACAGAAAAAGTTGGAACCCTAAAGAGGTTCAGTTGGCCTCAGAAAACTGTAGTGAAGTAAAGCGTCTATGGAGGCCACCCAGGGGACCGAGAAGAGGGGTCAAGAGTGTTGGAAAATGCCAAGCTCTTGCTTTTCATAACAAGTGACCTGAATCCTCCCAATAGTATTGGCACAAACAACATTATCTTTCAAACACTTTCACGTAAAAGAACTCCCTCCAATACACAAATCTGCATGTACGTCAGATAGACTCCATAGGGTTTTACAGCTTTAGAAAAAATGGTTACGACATGCACGATGTTAATGAAAACAGTGGCCAAAATTATTGTAGCCACACATGAAATACACTTTTCTGCTGACTTTTACAGACAGTCTAATTTTCTCAACACTGTGAAAAAGATACAATTATGATCTAGAGCTTAGAGATGAGGAAACAGAGGCTCCGTGATGTTGGCTTACCCAGGGCCTCCCAACTGGGAAGAGTTGGGTGAAGGTCCAAATCTAGAGCTCCGCAGCTTGCATGATCCAGTCCTGCATCCAGTGTCTTTTATACTTTACCGCCTTCCCCGAACTCATGGAAATCTACCTCCCTTCTACCTCAGTGTATTTCAGGTGGGATCTGTCTGACAGGCTTATGGATGAGGGAACTGCACAATGCCTGGATCCACCTCTCACAGGCATAGCTTAATGGTTTCCAAGAGGTTGCTAAAAGTAATCACAACCTGAATTCCTCCTCTGTGTGATATGTTAGTGAGTTTATTGGCATTGCTACTCATTTTGTGTCGTTCCAAAAATTATAATGCAATTTGTCCATAGAAGAGAATACATATTTAAAAATTATATCATATTCTTACATCGAGGTCTTCATTTCCCACAAGCATATAGCAATTCAAAGTTGAAAGCTGATTCCCCCTTTGATGCAACAAACTTCAGAACTTTGTCTTGCTCAAATAAATATTAACACGATGACCTGCATCAGATGATGATAAAAATAAATGCTAATAGACTTAGGTGAGAACAAAACCATGGATGGACAAGAAGGTCACAGGAGCTGGACTGTGCTTGAGGTAGTGGAGAAGATGCATCATATCCACTTGACAGAAATCAAAGTTAAGACTATAAATAACCAAGAAGAACGATGTGTGGTTTCCACACTTGAGTTTTCTGATGTGCATCCAAGTACATCTATTTAGTTTCTGGGTTTTTGTTTCCTGTTGCTGCACCCGCAGTCATTTCTGTAAGTACTCCCCAGGAGGTTAAGTTAGCACTGGCTAATAAAGGACTACTGAAGCTTCTCAAGGACATTCTTAAAAAAATCACGCCTGCAACAATGCATGAGCATCCAGAAATGAAAATGATCTTTAAACACAAACTCCGCTCCCTGGGAACTAACGATTTTGTGTAAAATTACAGGAGAAGGGCCACAGTCTCAAGAACTTCTGCCTCTTGCCATTACCTTGTTTTAGATCTGATTATGCTTCTCACGTGGAGTCAGAATGCTTCGAGGGCTTTTAAGTCTTCCATCTTCTTTTGTAACCGTGACATAAGTGCTTGCTCCTCCTGCCAACCTCCCTTTTCTCTTTCCTTCCTTCTACTCAGATAAAACCTATTCAGAGTATCCTAAGTGATATGTTTGGTGCTGAGCACTGTAAATAAAGAGCTGGGCAAAAACACAGAAAGAACCCACCCATTAGCCGTGACAGTTCAGGGACAGAAACAGACAGAAGGCAGCTAATCAACACACAGTGGTGAGCCACAACCCAGGCAGGACAAAGGAGGAACAGCCACAGGTCCTTGAGAGCCCCTGATAGGGGGACTTTGTCCAGCAAGGGAGATGGCCAAAGCCTTCACAGAGGACATGTGGGAGGAGCTGAGCTCTGAGAGAAGAGGGGAGGCCAACCAGGTGAATGGGAGAGGGAAGAACGTCCAAGAAAAGTGCAGTGGTGTGATCGTGATTCACTGCAGCCTCAACATCCTGAACTCAAGTGAGCCTCCCACCTCAGCCTCTCCGGTATCTGGGATTACAGGCATGCATACCCACTCCTGGCTATTTTATATTTTCTACAGAGACGGGGTCCCAGCCTCTCAAAGTGCTAGAATTACAGGCGTGAGCCACCACACCCAGGTGCACAAACTTATTTTTATTCCTCACACTAATTAGGCTCCCTCAACAAGACGGAAAATATTAAAGAAAAGTTAGGAGACACAAATGATAAATGAAGTTTAATGTAGCCAGTGTCCCAGAGGAGAGAATATATACGTAGAAAGAGAGGCAACATTGGATGAGATGATGGGAGACAAATTCTAGAGGACTAATGAGAGACTCGAATCCAAACTTAGAAGATTAAGTTAGCACTGGCTACTGAAGGCCTTGTGAAGAAGGAAGCCTAATTTGTTTTTTTCTTTTGTTTGTTTTCGTTTAAAATGAAGTCTTCATTTTACCCTTGTTCTTAAAAGATGACACACTGAGAAACGTGCTTTCAGTCCGTCCGCTATTCTTTCATAGATCATCTGCCTTTCTGTCCGTTTTTCGTGTTCCACACATTCACTAGACTATGCGAGTTTGCAGTTTTTAAAGTTATTTATCCTAGTTGGTATGTGTTGTGCTTCCTGAATCTTTGGATTTCTGTCTCTCATTAGTCCTTGAAAATTTATCTCCCATCATCTCATCCAATGTTGCCTCTCTTTCTACGTATATATTCTCTCCTCTGGGACTCTAACTGGCTACATTAAACTTCATTTATCATTTATGTCTCCTAACTTTATATTTTCTATCTTGTTGAGGGAGCTTAATTTGTGTAAGGAATAAAAATAAGTTTGTGCACCTGGGTGTGGTGGCTCATGCCTGTAATTCTAGCACTTTGGGAGGTCTCACTAGCTAGTGAGACCCCCATCTCTATAGAAAACATAAAATTGCCAGGCTTGTAGGTGTGTGCCTGTAATCCCAGCTACTTGAGAGGCTGAGGTGGGAGGCTCACTTGAGTCCAAGATGTTGAGGCTGCAGTAAACCATGATCACACCACTGCACTCAAACCTGGGCAACAGAGGGAAACCCCATCTCAAAAAAGACGTTTGTGCAGATGCAGCACAAAAGTTCAAGGGTGGAATCACCTGGACGCTGAGGAAATGCCACAACCCCTTGCTTAGAATCTTTTGAGACTACCTTGGTGGATGATCACCACAATATGCTTTTTTATTTTTAATTTTATTTGTGCTGAAAATACATACAACATAAAAACGTACCATTGTAACCATTTTTAAGTGTACAGTTGGGTGACATTACATAGATTTTCATGACTATGCAGCCATTACCACCATCCACTTCTGGGTTTTTTTGAACTTGCAAAACTGAAATTCTGTTCGCATTAAACAATAATTCTCCATTTTACTTCCCCCAGCACCTGGCAACCACAATTTTACTTCTGTCTCTATGAATTTGCATATCCCAGCTACCCCATATCAGTGAAAGCATCTAACATTCGTCCTTGCATATGGTTTATTTTACTTACCATAATATCCTCAAAGTTCACCCATGTTGTAGCATGTGTGAGAATCTCTTTTTTAGGGCTGAATAATATTCCATTGTGTATGGAATATTATATATAATATATATAACACATAATATATTATATATATGTATACACACACACACATACCATACTTTAAAAATCTATTTTTAATCCCTTGGCAAATATTTGAATGGTTTTCTGAATGTGTAACCTTGAACCCTTTTCCTTACAGAAGCCATGCTACTGTGTGTGCTTTAGGGCCCATGAACCTGGACCACTTCTGCAGAAGGGAAAAGAGGATCAAGGTGAGCACTGCAGCACCAGAGCATTTGGTGTCACTGCACTGCTTGATGTCTGGAAAAATGTGGAAAGACATTGAAGGGGTTGATGCAACGGACAATGGGGATCATATCTGCACTTTGAAAAGCACTTACATCCTCTCCACGTTTAGAGTCAGTGAGAATAAAGTAAGTCTTCCAAAATTTTCAGCAAAATTGTATCTCTGCGTCCCTCTCAGAACCATTTTCTCATTGGCCAGAAAATTGCTCTGTCTTGATTGGCTCAAGCCTGGACCACGTGACCCACACTGTGCTGAGTTGGAGATGGAGTCAGTTTTACTAGAACAGCAAGGACTGAGACGGGGGGAAGCAGGTGTGCTTATGGGCAAGTGGGATGCAGTTACCAGAAGTAAAGTGATGAATGATGAGCAACCAAAACAGCAACTCTCGCTTACCCCATGGAAGTTCAGTCAATGTTTACAAAATGAATGAGTCACCTGTAAATTCTACTCTTTTACTATTTCCAGTTATCAGACTAGGGAACTTGGACTAGAGAGGTTAAGACATTCCACGAGTCTGACAAAATTGATAGTGATAGACCTGAGGTTACACTTAGGATCCTCTGCTTACTCTACACCACCGTCCTCCTTCCCCGCCTTACACCGCCGACCTCCTTCCCCCCCTTACACCGCCGTCCTCCTTCCCCACCTTACACCGCCATCCTCCTTCCCTCCCTTACACCGCCGTCCTCCTTCCCCCGCCTTACACCGCCGTCCTCCTTCCCCACCTTACACTGCTGTCCTCCTTCCCCGCCTTACACCGCCGACCTCCTTCCCCCCCTTACACCGCCGTCCTCCTTCCCCACCTTACACCGCCATCCTCCTTCCCTCCCTTACACCGCCGTCCTCCTTCCCCCGCCTTACACCGCCGTCCTCCTTCCCCCCCTTACACCACCGTCCTCCTTCCCCACCTTACACCGCCATCCTCCTTCCCTCCCTTACACCGCCGTCCTCCTTCCCCCGCCTTACACCGCCATCCTCCTTCCCTCCCTTACACCGCCGTCCTCCTTCCCCCGCCTTACACCGCCGTCCTCCTTCCCCACCTTACACTGCTGTCCTCCTTCCCCCGCCTTACACCGCCGTCCTCCTTCCCCCCCTTACACCGCCGACCTCCTTCCCCACCTTACACCACCGTCCTCCTTCCCTCCCTTACACCGCCGTCCTCCTTCTCCCCCTTACACCACCGTCCTCCTTCCCCACCTTACACCACCGTCCTCCTTCCCCCGCCTTACACTGCCGTCCTCCTTCCCCCCCTTACACCGCCGACCTCCTTCCCCCCCTTACACCGCCGTCCTCCTTCCCCACCTTACACCGCCGTCCTCCTTCCCTCCCTTACACCGCCGTCCTCCTTCCCCCGCCTTACACCGCCATCCTCCTTCCCCCCTTACACCGCCGACCTCCTTCCCCCCCTTACACCGCCGTCCTCCATCCCCCCCTTACACTGCCGTCCTCCTTCCCCCCCTTACACCGCCGTCCTCCTTCCCCACCTTACACCGCCGTCCTCCTTCCCCACCTTACACCGCCGTCCTCCTTCCCCCACTTACACCGCCGTCCTCCTTCCCCCCCTTACACCGCCGTCCTCCTTCCCCACCTTACACCACCGTCCTCCTTCCCCACCTTACACCACCGTCCTCCTTCCCCACCTTACACCGCCATCCTCCTTCCCTCCCTTACACCGCCGTCCTCCTTCCCCCCCTTACACCGCCGACCTCCTTCCCCCCCTTACACCGCCGTCCTCCTTCCCCACCTTACACCACCGTCCTCCTTCCCTCCCTTACACCGCCGTCCTCCTTCTCCCCCTTACACCGCCGTCCTCCTTCCCCACCTTACACCGCCGTCCTCCTTCCCCCCCTTACACCGCCGTCCTCCTTCCCCACCTTACACCGCCGTCCTCCTTCCCCACCTTACACCGCCGTCCTCCTTCCCCACCTTACACCGCCATCCTCCTTCCCTCCCTTACACCGCCGTCCTCCTTCCCCCCCTTACACCGCCGACCTCCTTCCCCCCCTTACACCGCCGTCCTCCTTCCCCACCTTACACCACCGTCCTCCTTCCCTCCCTTACACCGCCGTCCTCCTTCTCCCCCTTACACCGCCGTCCTCCTTCCCCACCTTACACCGCCGTCCTCCTTCCCCCCCTTACACCGCCGTCCTCCTTCTCCCCCTAACACCGCCGTCCTCCTTCCCCACCTTACACCGCCGTCCTCCTTCCCCCCCTTACACCGCCGTCCTCCTTCCCCCCCTTACACCGCCGACCTCCTTCCCCCCCTTACACCGCCGTCCTCCTTCCCCACCTTACACCGCCATCCTCCTTCCCTCCCTTACACCGCCGTCCTCCTTCCCCCACCTTACACCGCCGTCCTCCTTCCCCCCCTTACACCGCCGTCCTCCTTCCCCACCTTACACCGCCGTCCTCCTTCCCCACCTTACACCACCGTCCTCCTTCCCCCCCTTACACCGCCGTCCTCCTTCCCCACCTTACACCGCCGTCCTCCTTCCCCCCCTTACACCGCCGTCCTCCTTCCCCCCCTTACACCGCCGTCCTCCTTCCCCCCTTACACCGCCGTCCTCCTTCCCCACCTTACACCGCCGTCCTCCTTCCCCCCCTTACACCGCCGTCCTCCTTCCCCCGCCTTACACTGCCGTCCTCCTTCCCCCCCTTACACCGCCGACCTCCTTCCCCCCCTTACACCGCCGTCCTCCTTCCCCACCTTACACCGCCGTCCTCCTTCCCTCCCTTACACCGCCGTCCTCCTTCCCCCGCCTTACACCGCCGTCCTCCTTCCCCCCTTACACCGCCGTCCTCCTTCCCCCCCTTACACCGCCGTCCTCCTTCCCCCCCTTACACCGCCGTCCTCCATCCCCCCCTTACACTGCCGTCCTCCTTCCCCCCCTTACACCGCCGTCCTCCTTCCCCCCCTTACACCGCCGTCCTCCTTCCCCCGCTTACACCGCCGTCCTCCTTCCCCACCTTACACCGCCGTCCTCCTTCCCCCCCTTACACCGCCGTCCTCCATCCCCCCCTTACACTGCCGACCTCCTTCCCCCCCTTACACCGCCGTCCTCCTTCCCCCCCTTACACCGCCGTCCTCCTTCCCCACCTTACACCGCCGTCCTCCTTCCCCCCCTTACACCGCCGTCCTCCTTCCCCCCCTTACACCGCCGTCCTCCTTCCCCCCCTTACACCGCCGTCCTCCATCCCCCCCTTACACCGCCGTCCTCCTTCCCCCCCTTACACCGCCGTCCTCCTTCCCCACCTTACACCGCCGTCCTCCTTCCCCCCCTTACACCGCCGTCCTCCTTCCCCACCTTACACCGCCGTCCTCCTTCCCCCCCTTACACCGCCGTCCTCCTTCCCCACCTTACACCGCCGTCCTCCTTCCCTCCCTTACACCGCCGTCCTCCTTCCCTCCCTTACACCGCCGTCCTCCTTCCCCACCTTACACCGCCGTCCTCCTTCCCCCCCTTACACCGCCGTCCTCCTTCCCTCCCACCTTACACCGCCGTCCTCCTTCCCCCCCTTACACCGCCGTCCTCCTTCCCCACCTTACACCACCGTCCTCCTTCCCTCCCTTACACCGCCGTCCTCCTTCTCCCCCTTACACCACCGTCCTCCTTCCCCACCTTACACCACCGTCCTCCTTCCCCCGCCTTACACTGCCGTCCTCCTTCCCCCCCTTACACCGCCGACCTCCTTCCCCCCCTTACACCGCCGTCCTCCTTCCCCACCTTACACCGCCGTCCTCCTTCCCTCCCTTACACCGCCGTCCTCCTTCCCCCGCCTTACACCACCATCCTCCTTCCCCCCTTACACCGCCGACCTCCTTCCCCCCCTTACACCGCCGTCCTCCATCCCCCCCTTACACCGCCGTCCTCCTTCCCCCCCTTACACCGCCGTCCTCCTTCCCCACCTTACACCGCCGTCCTCCTTCCCCCCCTTACACCGCCGTCCTCCTTCCCCCCCTTACACCGCCGTCCTCCTTCCCCACCTTACACCGCCGTCCTCCTTCCCCACCTTACACCGCCGTCCTCCTTCCCCACCTTACACCACCGTCCTCCTTCCCTCCCTTACACCGCCGTCCTCCTTCTCCCCCTTACACCACCGTCCTCCTTCCCCACCTTACACCACCGTCCTCCTTCCCCCGCCTTACACCGCCGTCCTCCTTCCCCACCTTACACCACCGTCCTCCTTCCCTCCCTTACACCGCCGTCCTCCTTCTCCCCCTTACACCACCGTCCTCCTTCCCCACCTTACACCACCGTCCTCCTTCCCCCGCCTTACACCGCCGTCCTCCTTCCCCCCCTTACACCGCCGACCTCCTTCCCCCCCTTACACCGCCGTCCTCCTTCCCCACCTTACACCGCCATCCTCCTTCCCTCCCTTACACCGCCGTCCTCCTTCCCCCACCTTACACCGCCGTCCTCCTTCCCCCCCTTACACCGCCGTCCTCCTTCCCCACCTTACACCGCCGTCCTCCTTCCCCACCTTACACCGCCGTCCTCCTTCCCCCCCTTACACCGCCGTCCTCCTTCCCCACCTTACACCGCCGTCCTCCTTCCCCCCCTTACACCGCCGTCCTCCTTCCCCCCCTTACACCGCCGTCCTCCTTCCCCCCTTACACCGCCGTCCTCCTTCCCCACCTTACACCGCCGTCCTCCTTCCCCCCCTAACACTGCCGTCCTCCTTCCCCCGCCTTACACCGCCGTCCTCCTTCCCCCCCTTACACCGCCGACCTCCTTCCCCCCCTTACACCGCCGTCCTCCTTCCCCACCTTACACCGCCGTCCTCCTTCCCTCCCTTACACCGCCGTCCTCCTTCCCCCGCCTTACACCGCCGTCCTCCTTCCCCCCTTACACCGCCGTCCTCCTTCCCCCCCTTACACCGCCGTCCTCCTTCCCCCCCTTACACCGCCGTCCTCCATCCCCCCCTTACACCGCCGTCCTCCTTCCCCCCCTTACACCGCCGTCCTCCTTCCCCCCCTTACACCGCCGTCCTCCTTCCCCCGCTTACACCGCCGTCCTCCTTCCCCACCTTACACCGCCGTCCTCCTTCCCCCCCTTACACCGCCGTCCTCCATCCCCCCCTTACACCGCCGACCTCCTTCCCCCCCTTACACCGCCGTCCTCCTTCCCCCCCTTACACCGCCGTCCTCCTTCCCCACCTTACACCGCCGTCCTCCTTCCCCCCCTTACACCGCCGTCCTCCTTCCCCCCCTTACACCGCCGTCCTCCTTCCCCCCCTTACACCGCCGTCCTCCATCCCCCCCTTACACCGCCGTCCTCCTTCCCCCCCTTACACCGCCGTCCTCCTTCCCCACCTTACACCGCCGTCCTCCTTCCCCCCCTTACACCGCCGTCCTCCTTCCCCACCTTACACCGCCGTCCTCCTTCCCCCCCTTACACCGCCGTCCTCCTTCCCCACCTTACACCGCCGTCCTCCTTCCCTCCCTTACACCGCCGTCCTCCTTCCCTCCCTTACACCGCCGTCCTCCTTCCCCACCTTACACCGCCGTCCTCCTTCCCCCCCTTACACCGCCGTCCTCCTTCCCTCCCACCTTACACCGCCGTCCTCCTTCCCCCCCTTACACCGCCGTCCTCCTTCCCCACCTTACACCACCGTCCTCCTTCCCTCCCTTACACCGCCGTCCTCCTTCTCCCCCTTACACCACCGTCCTCCTTCCCCACCTTACACCACCGTCCTCCTTCCCCCGCCTTACACTGCCGTCCTCCTTCCCCCCCTTACACCGCCGACCTCCTTCCCCCCCTTACACCGCCGTCCTCCTTCCCCACCTTACACCGCCGTCCTCCTTCCCTCCCTTACACCGCCGTCCTCCTTCCCCCGCCTTACACCACCATCCTCCTTCCCCCCTTACACCGCCGACCTCCTTCCCCCCCTTACACCGCCGTCCTCCATCCCCCCCTTACACCGCCGTCCTCCTTCCCCCCCTTACACCGCCGTCCTCCTTCCCCACCTTACACCGCCATCCTCCTTCCCCCCCTTACACCGCCGTCCTCCTTCCCCCCCTTACACCGCCGTCCTCCTTCCCCACCTTACACCGCCGTCCTCCTTCCCCACCTTACACCGCCGTCCTCCTTCCCCACCTTACACCACCGTCCTCCTTCCCTCCCTTACACCGCCGTCCTCCTTCTCCCCCTTACACCACCGTCCTCCTTCCCCACCTTACACCACCGTCCTCCTTCCCCCGCCTTACACCGCCGTCCTCCTTCCCCACCTTACACCACCGTCCTCCTTCCCTCCCTTACACCGCCGTCCTCCTTCTCCCCCTTACACCGCCGTCCTCCTTCCCCCCCTTACACCGCCGTCCTCCTTCCCCCCCTTACACCGCCGACCTCCTTCCCCCCCTTACACCGCCGTCCTCCTTCCCCACCTTACACCGCCATCCTCCTTCCCTCCCTTACACCGCCGTCCTCCTTCCCCCACCTTACACCGCCGTCCTCCTTCCCCCCCTTACACCGCCGTCCTCCTTCCCCACCTTACACCGCCGTCCTCCTTCCCCACCTTACACCACCGTCCTCCTTCCCCCCCTTACACCGCCGTCCTCCTTCCCCACCTTACACCGCCGTCCTCCTTCCCCCCCTTACACCGCCGTCCTCCTTCCCCCCCTTACACCGCCGTCCTCCTTCCCCCCTTACACCGCCGTCCTCCTTCCCCACCTTACACCGCCGTCCTCCTTCCCCCCCTTACACCGCCGTCCTCCTTCCCCCGCCTTACACTGCCGTCCTCCTTCCCCCCCTTACACCGCCGACCTCCTTCCCCCCCTTACACCGCCGTCCTCCTTCCCCACCTTACACCGCCGTCCTCCTTCCCTCCCTTACACCGCCGTCCTCCTTCCCCCGCCTTACACCGCCGTCCTCCTTCCCCCCTTACACCGCCGTCCTCCTTCCCCCCCTTACACCGCCGTCCTCCTTCCCACCCTTACACCGCCGTCCTCCATCCCCCCCTTACACTGCCGTCCTCCTTCCCCCCCTTACACCGCCGTCCTCCTTCCCCCCCTTACACCGCCGTCCTCCTTCCCCCGCTTACACCGCCGTCCTCCTTCCCCACCTTACACCGCCGTCCTCCTTCCCCCCCTTACACCGCCGTCCTCCATCCCCCCCTTACACTGCCGACCTCCTTCCCCCCCTTACACCGCCGTCCTCCTTCCCCCCCTTACACCGCCGTCCTCCTTCCCCACCTTACACCGCCGTCCTCCTTCCCCCCCTTACACCGCCGTCCTCCTTCCCCCCCTTACACCGCCGTCCTCCTTCCCCCCCTTACACCGCCGTCCTCCATCCCCCCCTTACACCGCCGTCCTCCTTCCCCCCCTTACACCGCCGTCCTCCTTCCCCACCTTACACCGCCGTCCTCCTTCCCCCCCTTACACCGCCGTCCTCCTTCCCCACCTTACACCGCCGTCCTCCTTCCCCCCCTTACACCGCCGTCCTCCTTCCCCACCTTACACCGCCGTCCTCCTTCCCTCCCTTACACCGCCGTCCTCCTTCCCTCCCTTACACCGCCGTCCTCCTTCCCCACCTTACACCGCCGTCCTCCTTCCCCCCCTTACACCGCCGTCCTCCTTCCCTCCCACCTTACACCGCCGTCCTCCTTCCCCCCCTTACACCGCCGTCCTCCTTCCCCACCTTACACCACCGTCCTCCTTCCCTCCCTTACACCGCCGTCCTCCTTCTCCCCCTTACACCACCGTCCTCCTTCCCCACCTTACACCACCGTCCTCCTTCCCCCGCCTTACACTGCCGTCCTCCTTCCCCCCCTTACACCGCCGACCTCCTTCCCCCCCTTACACCGCCGTCCTCCTTCCCCACCTTACACCGCCGTCCTCCTTCCCTCCCTTACACCGCCGTCCTCCTTCCCCCGCCTTACACCACCATCCTCCTTCCCCCCTTACACCGCCGACCTCCTTCCCCCCCTTACACCGCCGTCCTCCATCCCCCCCTTACACCGCCGTCCTCCTTCCCCCCCTTACACCGCCGTCCTCCTTCCCCACCTTACACCGCCGTCCTCCTTCCCCCCCTTACACCGCCGTCCTCCTTCCCCCCCTTACACCGCCGTCCTCCTTCCCCCCCTTACACCGCCGTCCTCCTTCCCCACCTTACACCGCCGTCCTCCTTCCCCACCTTACACCGCCGTCCTCCTTCCCCACCTTACACCGCCGTCCTCCTTCCCTCCCTTACACCGCCGTCCTCCTTCCCCCCCTTACACCGCCGACCTCCTTCCCCCCCTTACACCGCCGTCCTCCTTCCCCACCTTACACCACCGTCCTCCTTCCCTCCCTTACACCGCCGTCCTCCTTCTCCCCCTTACACCGCCGTCCTCCTTCCCCACCTTACACCGCCGTCCTCCTTCCCCCCCTTACACCGCCGTCCTCCTTCCCCACCTTACACCGCCGTCCTCCTTCCCCCCCTTACACCGCCGTCCTCCTTCCCCCCCTTACACCGCCGTCCTCCTTCCCCCCTTACACCGCCGTCCTCCTTCCCCACCTTACACCGCCGTCCTCCTTCCCCCCCTTACACCGCCGTCCTCCTTCCCCCGCCTTACACCGCCGTCCTCCTTCCCCCCTTACACCGCCGTCCTCCTTCCCCCCCTTACACCGCCGTCCTCCTTCCCCCCCTTACACCGCCGTCCTCCATCCCCCCCTTACACTGCCGTCCTCCTTCCCCCCCTTACACCGCCGTCCTCCTTCCCCCCCTTACACCGCCGTCCTCCTTCCCCCGCTTACACCGCCGTCCTCCTTCCCCACCTTACACCGCCGTCCTCCTTCCCCCCCTTACACCGCCGTCCTCCATCCCCCCCTTACACTGCCGTCCTCCTTCCCCCCCTTACACCGCCGTCCTCCTTCCCCCCCTTACACCGCCGTCCTCCTTCCCCCCCTTACACCGCCGTCCTCCTTCCCCACCTTACACCGCCGTCCTCCTTCCCCCCCTTACACCGCCGTCCTCCTTCCCCCCCTTACACCGCCGTCCTCCTTCCCCCCCTTACACCGCCGTCCTCCATCCCCCCCTTACACTGCCGTCCTCCTTCCCCCCCTTACACCGCCGTCCTCCTTCCCCACCTTACACCGCCGTCCTCCTTCCCCCCCTTACACCGCCGTCCTCCTTCCCCACCTTACACCGCCGTCCTCCTTCCCCCCCTTACACCGCCGTCCTCCTTCCCCACCTTACACCGCCGTCCTCCTTCCCCCCCTTACACCGCCGTCCTCCTTCCCCACCTTACACCGCCGACCTCCTTCCCCCCCTTACACCGCCGTCCTCCTTCCCCACCTTACACCGCCGTCCTCCTTCCCCCCCTTACACCGCCGTCCTCCTTCCCCACCTTACACCGCCGTCCTCCTTCCCCGCCTTACACTGCTGTCCTCCTTCCCCGCCTTACACTGCCTCCCGTCACACCATGCTCCTCAGGTTGCTTCCCACCTCCCAACTTCTAGTGCATCAAGAGTTTACAAAATACACTATACTGTATTACCTTGCAATTTTTTCTTGGCTGCAGTCAAGTGTCTTTTCACAGAGGGGAGAAATAAATAACAACAATTAGACTGGGCATGGTGGCTCACACCTGTGGTCCTAGCACTTTGGGAGGCCAAGGCAGGCAGATCCCTTCAGTCCAGGAATTTGAGACCAGCCTAGCCAACATGGTGAAACTCCATCTCTACAAAAAAGAAAAAAATTAGCCAGGCATGATGGTGCACACCTGTAGTCCCAGCTACTTGGGAGGCTGAGGTGGAGGATCATTTGAGCTCAAAAGGTAGAGGCTACAGTGAGCCTAGTTCAAGTCACTGTACTCCTAGCCTGAGTGACAGAGCAAGACCCTACAGCAACAAACCGATCAACCAAACAACCAAATACACAAACGTTTCATCACTGAAGCCTCTGAATACCTAGGACTGTATTGGAATGCAGTGGTAGCTTAATGAGTATTTATGGAATTACCTTCCCTTTTAATGTTTCCCAACTCTGTGCTTGGATTATATCTTGATTCAAAATAAGGATTAATAAAATGGGCTTTCTGCATTATGTAGTTTCTCAACTACTGACATTTTTCTGTTGATTCTACCTCTGCAAATTCTGAAAAGGTCAGTGGAAAGTATGCAAAACTGTTGTCACAGTTAGGGAGAAATAAACTGTCACAAACAGACTCTCCAATTAGTCTGATCATTATTAAGTTTCAGCAGGCACACTAAAATAATTTTTATCCTTCTATCAAAGCAGATATCAATATGTTTTTGTGGGACTTTCGATTGACAGAAAGACATATGAAATGACCCCGAGAAATTTCTCTGGTCTGCATTTTCATTTTGTAAACAAAGAATCACAGATTTTTTTTTTTTTTCAGTAACATTGTTCAATATCTTCAGTAGGACTGCATTACTTAAATTACAATGTGTTCCATAGGGTTATGAACCCAACCACTGATGACAGTGGATCATGGTAGATTTTCATTTAACAACACTTGACAAAATAGCTAGTTATTCTGAAACTGTTACAGGCCACTCTGACAGCAGATTGCACTGTTCATCAAGTAAGGTTTATGCATCTTTGCATCCCACACTTCCAGCAACTAGCAGGCTCTCGCAGCCTTGTATTTGCTGACTAAATATGCAAAATGACTGCATGTGTTTACTTTTTAATCTTCCTCCTTGTCTGCATGTAACAAATTGGAATATATCTGTAGTCTTCATCATAATATTCACAGTGCTTAGTTCAGTACTAGGGACATACAAGGAACCCTTTTTGAATTTATTTATTCATTCAACGCAAATTGTTTTCATCCCCTTCCATGTGCTATCAAAACAGTAGCAACGTGTTTTTCAGCCGTGTACAAAACTCACTAAGCCCTTGCTTGCACAGACTTTATAGTCTAATTCAGGGCCTTCCCATCTGCAGTTTGAAGTCCATTGACTGTAAAATTAATTCAGTGGCTGGAGGTTTTTTTGTTTTCTTTTTGTTGTTTGTTTTCTGAGACAGAATCTCACTGCAGTGCAGTGGTGAATAGAACATTTTTTTAAAAAAAAGGAAATAGAAATACTGTTTCCGAGTCAGATTGTATATGGTAGAGGTGAATATTGATCAGTGGAACATTTGTGTGCATATAGAGTCATGAGATTGTTTTTCTTTTTTGTTTACTTGTTTTTAAGCCTGGGTCATGAACAAAAGCATTTGAAAGCAATTGGTACACGGAGTTGAGAATAAACAACAGAAGAAATAGATGCCATATAGTATCAAGTAATGGTGAAAGATAACAATTTAAAGTAGGACAAGGGTTAAGAGGATAGCAAGTAGTATTATTTCATACAAGAAGTTCAAGATGTCCTCTCTGAAAGGGTCGAATTTGCACAGAGACTGAACAAAATGAGGAAAATATTGGGGGAATTGACTTCCAGGAAGAAAGAAGAGCAGAGGTGTGCTTGGTGGTATTTAAGGCAAAGCAAATGGGACAATATGGCAAGAATTCAATGAACAGTATCTGGGAACAACATGGTCAAGACATCCAGAAACAATATAGAACCTTGAAAGTCCTAATACGGATTCTGGATTTTATTCTAAGCAGGACAGGAAACCACTAAACATATCCAATGTTTAGTTTTAATATTGAGCCAAAAATGACATTATCCAATTTGTTTATTTACTGGACAGTGAACGAACCCTTGCTGTTTATTTGTCGTATAAGCAGGAGATTCCTACCTCATAGAAGAAAGCTTCATCATGTTTACTTTTGTCCATTAATATGTAACCAGTGAAATAACATTATTTTCTTCATTGTTGACATATGCTCTTTGCTCCAAATATTTTTCAACAGTTTCATCAGGTTATTAAGGGTCTACCCAACTGATGCTGATTCATGTGTTTAAATGAGACAATAAAGAGTAGGAAATCAAGGTCAGTACCATTCCCCTGAATGAGATCAGAAACAGTCAGGGAGTAAAGCGCTTGGCAGTTGCCCTGTAAAGAGGCTGATCTGAGATGCTGCTTCCATGCCTCATGAACAAAGCACAGACCTGTGCTGAAGCTTTGTCCAACTCGCCTCTGCATGGTCACACAGGACTTGATTCTACCCAAGTTCTCAAATTTTCTGTTTTTATTAGAACAGACACCTGAGTCCCCTAAAGACAGACTGGTCCTTCTCAAGGGGATGAGAGGGACAGGTGAGCTCCAAGTGAGCATTTCCTTGGTATCAGCATGTGCTACATCCTCTGAAATTCACCTGCTCAAGGAAAGAAAGACATTACAAGGAATAGAGTCCTAAATTTTACAAATAAATTACAGAAATAGAAAAAAATTCTAAAATTAATGTGGAACCACAGAAAACCCTACAATCTTGAGCAAAAAGAATAAAGCTGCAGGTATCACATTACCTAACTTCAAAACATATTACAAAGCTATTGTAAACAAAACAACATGGTACTGGAATAAAAATAGACACATTGACCAATGGAACTCAATAGACAGCCCAGAAGTAAACCCACACATATACAGTCAAGTGTTTTTTTCACAGAGGTGCCAAGAACACACAGTGAGGAAAGAACAATCTTTTCAATAAATGGTGCTGAGGAAAACTAGATAGTCACAGGCAGAAAAATGAAACTGGATTCTTACCTCACACCATATATAAAAATTAACTCAAAACATCCAAAATACATAAAGATCTCAAACAACTCAATAGCCAGAAAACAAATAACCTGATTAAAATAAAATAGGTAAGAGACCTGAACAGGCATTTCTCAAAATAAGACACACAAATGTTCGACAGATTAACAAGCAGTCTCCTTTGGTAGAAAGCAATCCTGAATAAATTAGGAAAGCACTTGTCCTTTTGTGTTTCCAATGATGCAAAAGAAAGTTTGTAATTGGTTACAATGCCCCCTCTGCCTCGCATGCCCAGTTGCATGAACAAAGTCAGCTTAGAACTCCAAGACCATCCTGACAACTGGAATTTTCTACTTCCATGGACAAGTTGACAGAGAGTCTGTGTCATGAGATATCAAATTAGTGACAAGTAAAGTTATTAGACCAGATTCTGTCTCCATCCTGGAATTTTCATTTCATAGTGAACAAACAAATCAAGTTATTCAAGGTGAGCATGCTCAACTTTGCTATTTTTTTAAATTAAAACACCCCAAATATTATGTTCTTCCATGTCCTTTCAGATCGTAAGGCCTCTTACACCCTCAATCTCCTTTCCCATAGCTGCCTTAAATTTCACAGGGAAGTCTGTACATCTGAATTGATTTGTTTTGTATGTTTATTATCTGGATAGTATAATAGATTCAATGCTTCTCATTTTTTGAGACACAATTAATTAAAATATTTGCATTATGGCACTGTTTTTGTAAAACTGTCCTCACTCTCAGATGGCTGGGATGAAATTTGTGAAAGAAGTTCGATGGCTCTCTTTAAAACTGGTGGAACCATTCGATAAAGTTGATTTTTTTTCTGGATGTATCTTTTGAAAAGGAAACGATGTAGCTGATAGCCTTTTCCTCCTGTTTGGAAGCTCTTTCCTAAATCTACTTTTTTTTGAAATAGAGGGAAGGTTTCATCTGTGACTTCTGTTTATGTGTGAGATGTGTGAGCAAGAATTAACATATTGTGTATATACCAGGGAAATCTTTTAAAAATGATTTTTCGAAGTACAAAATGTCTCAGGAACATTGAGCTCATCCTGCTGTGCTTCCTGGTTAACACTGGAGTCGTATTGATATGGTTCGGCTCTATGTTCCCACACAAATCTCATCTCAAATTGTAAACCCCCTGTGCTGAGGAGGAAACCTGGTGGGAGGTGATGGGATTATGGGGTGGTTTCTCCCATGATGCTCCTTTGATAGGGAGTGAGTTCTCAGGAGATCTGATAGTTTAAAAGTGGCACCTCCCCTTTCTGTCTTGCTGCCATGTATGACATGCCTTGCTTACCATTCCACCATGATTTTAAGTTTGCTGAGGCCTCCCCAGCCATGCAGAACTGTAAGTCAATTAAGCCTCTTTCTTTATAAATTACCCAGTCTCAGGTATTTTGTATAGCAGTGTAAAAAAGGGCTAAGATACTGATCTAAAGGCAAATCATCTATTTTGTGTATGTGTATAATACAACTACCTAAAATCGACTCTTTTTGCAAATTACCAGTCTATAATACAATATTATTTACAACCGTAGTCCTCATGTTGTACAGGAGGTCACTAGACCTTTTCATCCCCTGTGAGTGCAGCTGTGCACTCTCTGATTTCCATCTTCCCCTTTCCTGCCTTCACTCCCTGCCCTTGGCAAATATTTACTCTCTATTTTACGTATTCCTTTTTTTTTTTTTTTTTAAGATTCCACATACAAGTGAGACCATGCAGTATTTTTTTCTCTGTGTCTGTCCTGTTTTACTTAACATAACGTCCTCTGGGCTCATCCAGTTCACTGTTGTGAATGGCAGCATCTCCTTCTTTTTTCGTTGCTGTTGTCATTGACTATAGTAATCACTTCACTATATCACTATACATATGTAGATCAAGATAAGGATATCAAAACATTATATGGTACACTTTAAATATATGCAATTTTTTAAATGGCAAAAACAATGTAAATAAGTGCCCCCCTAAAGATTCAGGAATTTGGTAAATGTTTTTCGAATCCTCCACAAATGTGATTCTGAGCTGCACATACGGAGGTAGGAGAGAGGCAGACCAGCCCTCTTTGCATTTTTGAGTTAAAGGTAGAACAATTTGTTTTCATCCTTTTTGTCTCAGAGACAGTTTTTTTATGGGTCTAGGGAGAAAAGTACAATATTTGGCAACCACATCCATGCAGGAAACCCTTATAATCTGACTGTATAGGAGTTAAGGCAAGTTGAGCCTGGATTTGACTTATGTAGACTAATAAAAGGAGTGTGCATACTTTATGTGGATATGAGAAATGGGTCATCTTCCTTATCAAATGCATTTTCAGTCTATTGCCCACCCCTAAATAAACTTGCAAACTAATGGGATTCAACCACGCCCCATTCAACACCTGGAAGCTTCAAGGTGACGAGAAAAGGCAACACCTTCTTGGTGCCTGTGGACCAGAGGCAAGTCCTCAGTACCTCATTATGTTGAGTGGTTTCCTTTTTAATGTTTTTCAGAGACAAAGTCTTACTATTTTGCCCAGGCTGGTCTTGAACTCCTGAGCTCAAGAAATCCTCTTGCCTCAGCCACTCAGAGTGCTGGGATTATACTCCATGCCTGGCCCAGCAGCTTCCATCCAGCTATGCAGAGACAAGTGATAGCAAATCTGTGACGAGGTCTAAAAATGTTTTCAAATATCCTGCAGCAGCTGCACCTGCAGGATGATCCTGCTTCTAAGACAGTGATGCCACTTCAGGCCCCCACAGGCCCTCATTCTGAAACACTTAGACTTTTTTGTGTATTTTCAACTATAAAGGTTCTTTTAAGGTTTGTTGCATTTTTTCTTTTTATAATTACAAAAGTAGTATAGTATCCTCTACAGAAATGCATAATGAGAAAGCGACCCAAGGCTGATCTACCACAGAGCCCATACTCAAGTTGGAAGCAGCGTTAACAATACCCAGCCATTTTCAATAAGATCTCTCTTTCCCTAAAATGTTTATATCAATTTAAATGGATTTTTCATGGCGTTTTATAGTTCACTTGAATGGCTCTTTTAAAGTGTGAATTTAAAAACAAGCAAACAAGAAAACACAATTGTGAATATAACCTGTGGGCCCCCAGTTTTCTGAGTAACCTATGTAACTATACCTGGCGAACCTCTGCCAGGACCTGGGACTGTCCCCCATCCCCACACAATGTCTGAACTACCTGGGGCCTTACTTCCTCATGGTCACTTCTTTATAGTTCTTTGGTCTAAGTTTTTTTTTTCTTAATTTCTTTGCCATTTTGATTATGAGTCTATCCAGTCACCATGCTGAGCCCCCTCTTTTTCCATAAATATCCAGTCCCAACAAAGATTTCAGGAGTTCAGTTAAATGGTTCTCAGTCAGAGGAAATTTCATCTCTTTCTCTCCCCTCAACCTAGGGAATTTTGGCAACATCTGGAGACATTTTTGGTTTTCAGCACGGTGAAGGGGGATGCCACAGGTATCCTTTGATTGGATTTCAGTGATGCTGCTAAAATCCTACAATGTATTATTCAGCCTCCCATGACAAATAATTGTCAGCTCCAAATGTTAGCATGTCCAGGTTCACAAACCCCATTTATTCACATTACTGAAGACATCTGAGGTCTCAGGAAAGGGTTCCAGCTGCCTCATCTCACCGCTCCCCATCCCCATCTCTCTCCATCCTCCTCTCTCTCCACTCCATGAAGTCCACTCCCCTTGATCCCAGGAGAGTTGGGTTCCTAGCTGTTATCCTGCCACAGATCCTCATATCTCCCTTCCTGAAACAGTACTGCCCACTAGTCAGAGACATTCCCAGCCCAAGCACCCTTGCCAAGACTTTTCCCAGCAAGATGACTTTTCCAAAAGAAGAGGTCTCGTATAAATCAATAAGTGAGCAGGTATTTTTTTTTTCCATCTCTGTAAATACAGATTGAAGTTATATTTCATTCAAATTGAAGACATGCCAATTTAACCATTATGTGACATGAAATGCTAATGCAATATTACTTGATTTGAATAATTAGAAATAATAGTTACCACCCAAATTAGTAATAAAGCATCAAGAATCACATTATTTCACAGCCGGTTTGCTGAATAGATAGTAAACTTAGTTAATGATATTGCTCCATTATGGTGCCAATTTATTTAGCCAAGAAAGTAAAAATACTAGTGATTTCCAGCTAATTTTTCCTGACATCAGAACTTGGGATCTAAACGGAAGAGCGGGGACATTATATTTGGTCTAAGTTTATCCTTATGCTGTTTCTACGGTATGGTTATTATTACGATTCTTAATTTACAGCAATTCGAAACAGGCTCAGAGTAGTAAAATTACAGTTTATATGGCAGCTTATATGTGCTCAATTATAGAAAATGGGATATTTAAAGTAGATAAACGTGTAGGGAGAATATATTTCACACGGGAGACTCACTTCTGAAGAAAGAATGTACTTCAAGTTGAATAATTTCTAAGTAATCCTGATGACTGTTTTCTTTTTTCTTCTTACTGGCTGCATGGGCACTTCCCTGACACATTGTAATAATCCTTCTGAAGACTGTCAGGGGCAGACCGTGAAGTCCTTGCTTTATACAAGATGTCGGGTTGAACTCAGCAGCCTCATCCCAGCCTGGCGTGCCCTGAGTGGCTTACAGAAGGAGACTGGCTACATTTCAGCAGGCTCTTCCATGATCTGCACTTGAATCCTGGCCCACCTGTGAGGTCTCCTACTGAAAGGTGGGTGAATCCCCATTTTGAGTCACACCTTCCATAGGCAAAGGTTCTCTTGCATCCTCCTTCTTTATACTTGCCCTTAGATTTCACCTCGCCCCATTCTCTTCAACTCCATCCTGTTCTTTTAGTCAATTAAATTGCTTTTGGTGAACTTCCTAGCCAGTGTAGATTTCGCAGGACCTCCTCTTAATTATCCTGTTAAAAGACCATCAACATCTAGCGCTATTATCTTCCCACTCTGCCTGCCCAGCCAACTACGAACTCTTGATAAATTCCACCCACATAGATGATATTTGCAGCTAGATTGTCAGAGGCTATTGGGAGAGTATCCCAGGGGAAGTGGACTTGATTTCTCTGCTAGTTTATGGTCTCCAGCCCTGAAGTGATCTCATGGCCACTCAAGTCTTCTATGACATGAATCCAGGCATCTTCCTAACTCGGTCTTTCTGTCAACCACTCAACTAATTCCCCACCCTCTATGCTATCAGAAAGCACCTACTTCTCAATTCCTGGAGGGAACAGGGAACTCAGGTACGTCTCCCCTGGCTCTGCTGTCCCACCTGTTGCCCTTATCTGCTATAACATGGCGGTCATTTTCTCCTCTCTGCCTCTCTTTCTCAGACCTCGTTTCAGTGTCCTGTCTCCTCACTCAGTGCTCATACTTTTGCTACACTCATACTTCTCGCCCAAATATTCTAAATTTGCCCTGTGTAATATTGTTAATGATTCTCTAATCACTAATAGCGGCTTTCTTCTTTCTGCTTTATTTTTCCTACTTTCTGTATCCCTTCTGGCACTTTAGTTCTTGGGAATTTGGAGCTTAGACCCTGAAGTCAGACTGCCTGGGTTCAAATTCCGGCTCTGACTTCTTACTATGTGTCTTTGGAGAAGTTATTTATTCTCTCTATGCCATAGTTAGGTTATCCAGTAAATAGTTGATAATAAATGGTACTTCCGCATGTCGTGAGGTAGATGTGAATACTGAATGGTTGGCCTTTGATGATTTCAACCTTTATTTATTTAACAAGCACTGAATGCAGGCCTACACTGTACCAGATATTGGGGATATAGACAGGGACAGCAGTCTCCAGAATCAAAAGAATTTCCTGACATTGGTTTGTTTAAAAATCCAATTATTAAAAATATCCTAATGCTTCTCTTTTTCAAACAAACAGACATCATAACCCCTTTATAGAATTTCAAAGTCACACTCTCTTTTGTTCTTTTGAACAAATAGTAAGACCCCCTCTTGTTTTCAAAGGTATATTTGATCTCTTTTAAAAATATATATTGATCTCTTTTTAAATGCATATTAAATTTTATTTCAAAGCTATATTCCTAATGAATAAAAAGTTCATTCTCTCTTGAAGATCACAAAGAAGGCTTAGAATAATTCAGGGAATGGGAGAAATTTCGGACAAATTCAGGCATAAAAGAAAGCTTACAATTTTGATGTCTTAGCAATGAGAATGTTTTGGTCTCAGTCTCTGGAAGGCTTCCGTCTTCTTGCAGGCCAGTCTTTATGTATGGTAAAGAAAGTCATGGCTTTAAATTCTGTATCCTTGGCATTTATGTCCCCATAAGAATAAAATACATCATTAAGTTATTTGATGTCTCACAATGTGTGAGTTATGTCCACACCTCCTTGGCTGCCACATTTTTTTCTCAGCTTGGTTTTTCTTCAGCTTTTTAAAGACCTCTTTGTTGTAATTGTCTCACCCAATATTTTACTGTATTTAAAATTATCTATCTAATAGTAAAGAGCAGTTATAGGAAAAGAGCTGGTGTAATGATATCAGTAGTTTCCAATTCTCAAAAGAGGATCTTTCTTCCTCTAACTACTATCTTTGATGAGCTCAAGCTTTCCAGTTTGATGATTGGGTATCAAACACTTTGCCCCTCTTCTCAAGGCATTACAATATTAACTCATTTTATCTTCATAATACTTCTATGAAGTAGATGCTCTATAAATCTCATTTCACAGCCATGGAAAACAGGTTAAGGAATCTATGGCCAGGCATGGTGGCTCACACCTGTAATCCCAGCACTTTGCAATTTTCCAAAGATAGTAAGAGCCTCATCCTGGGAGGTCAACTGTGTAACTCAGAAGCCCATAGTCTCTACAAATAGGAGAACTATTCTGTAGGCGCAGATTCTGCCCATCAGAAATCCTGGCTTGTATAGATGCTTGTCTGAAAAAAACAGGGGAAAAAGAGGAGTTTTCAGTGGACTAAAAACCAACTCCCCTTGAGATAAATATGGTGAAAGGGCTTTTTGATAAATAAGGAGAAAACACCAAAAACTCTTAACTGTGAAGGGAAAGGGAGTGAAAGAGGCCATTAAACCATGGTGGGAAAGTAACAATCTCAAATACATGAAGGTTCCAGGAAGATGAAATAAACAGGCAAAACACAGAAGTATAAAGAACACAAAGGGTCTGGCTGAGTGGCTCATACCTGCACTTTGTAAGGCTGAGGTGGGAGGATAACTTGAGGTCAGAAGTTTGAGACCAGCCTGGTCAATGTAGTGAGATCCCAGTTTCTGCAAAAAAAAAATAAAAAATAAAATTAGCAGGCTGTGGTGGCTCACGCCTGTAGTCCCAGCTACTATGAAGGCTGAGAAGGAAGAATTGCTTTGGTTTAGGAGTTCAAGGTTACAGTGAGCCATGATCGTGCCACTGCATTCTAGTCTGGGCAACAGAGATCCTGTCACAAAACAAACAAATCCAGAAAGAAAAGAAAAAGAAAACAGTAAGAGTAAAATGACCAATAAATACTCCCATTTACAATAACCTAGACATGTTAGAGATTCTTTTTCATAAATGCCTAACAAGTCTAGAAAGATATGAAATCTCCATATGCTGGAAGCTAAAATAAAACTGAAAATGAAAGCAGTGAATTATCCGAAAAAGAAAATAAATTAGGTGGAAAAGCATTTCCAGGTAATGTTATCTCTCAAAAAATGCATCTAGATTTGCAGATAATGTGACTTGACGTGTTGCATTTTGGAATCAGAACTGGTCAATTGCTTACCTCCTCTTCCTCCAAATCAAAGCAATGCCCTCTAATGCATACCATTTAAGACTGAGTCCCGGCCTGCCCATTTGGTCCACTAGAGTCCAAAGTCATAACCTCACACTTAGACATCCATGCCTATCTTTGACCTGGAATACAATTAAGATGACAAAAATCCAGGGCCTCATATAGCACATGGGTCAGCTCTTCATTAGCTAGAGGGTTACTCTATGGCTGTGATGGACAAGTTATATTATTTAAGGTCAGGAAGTGAGTGACGGACTCAAAACTAGACTCCAACTCCCCAGTGTTATTCAATACATTGGCCTTCTCATTTACATCCTATTTATTTATCATTTTATCTGGCTAATTAGTTAAGTCAATGAACATTAAGTATCATGTCTGTGCTGTGCACCAAAGATATCCAGATATGTAAGATAACAGTTGCATTTGTAGGAATGTCTGCTTCTAGGACCTGGCTGCCATTTGAAGATGCATTATTTTTTTAAATTGCAACTCAGTCTTCATTTTCATGGTTGATATGTACCAACCAAGCAGAGCACACCAGATGTCATAGGAAGACAGACCCCAGATCTATCTGAGTTGATCTATATTTAGGTTTTTCTGATTGCTTTCTCTTTGATCTGAATGACAGCTGATCACTTAAACTTGTGTGTAGAACAGATGCTTGATCTCTAGTATTTGGCAAAATATAAACTATCTCCTTGCCCTTGATGACACTTTCTCTGATTACAGGATGTGGGATTCTTTTCAAAGGACAGTGGGAATGTGTGTATATAAAAGTATAAAATGATGGGAACTAGAGTGGTCCGGGCACAGCTGTTTCCCATTGTGTAGGAATTTTATTTTTAAACTTTGTATTTCATCTGTGGGACTTTGAGGTTTGAAATTGGGTTAAGTATCATGTATGGGAACAAATAAATAGAAAGGTTGAATGAATGATGTCCTTTGATCAGAGAGAGACAGTGAATTTGCTTTGTGTTACAGCATCTCGTGCTATGAATCACCTGTAAGATCAACATCAGGAAAGGCCTGTCAGCCAGTGATTTCAAATTGAGTCAAAAACAATGCAGAAAACCTTTATGAATTCCATTTCCTTACTTTGTTCCTGCTTCCAACTGTGGATCTGTCTGCCACCACAATACCTGACAAGTATATTAAAAAACAAACAAACAAACAAACAAAAATCCCCAACTGATTCTAACTAGTCACCCAGTGAGGATTCACTCCGTTCACACTGGACTCACTTTTATGTGGGGCCATCTTAGCCTTCAAACCACGGTTGTGTTCAATGCAGGTTTTAGCTTTGACCTGTAGAGTTCCTAAAGGTGAAGTCCATTTTCTCTAGAAGGATACTTCCTTAGACCATTTCTTTCTTTATGGTGCAGTGATGCGACTAAGAAGTTGCACTGTGTTTTATCACAAGGGAAACCTCCCTCAGCATTCCTGTTGAACCAGGGGCCATTTCCCATGTTAAACAGGTTGGATTTTCCCACCTGTAGCTCATCTACTTCATGGACAGGCATGAACACACGGCTGAATAGGATTTTAAGAGGGCTTTGCTACGAAACAATGATTATGGTGGTCACCGCACTGAGAAACGCCCCCAGAAGCTCTGCAACAGCGTACAGGTAACTTGGTTTCTATCTTTTAGAATTCAGTAGAAAGGGACAGATTTTGGAGGTGAAGTGGCAAGAGGAGGAAGAAATCATGGGGGTGTCCGCTTTGTGCTAGCAATAATATCATATTTGTCACCCAGGCTGGAGCAATCACTTAAGCAAACCTTAAATAAATACGTATCAAAATGACACTTTGTCCATACCAGCCTCAAGTATATGTAATTAAAATTGTATCTGTAATGGTTTACCATTCACTGGGTAAGAGAATGGTTGAGAGATGGCAGAAAAAAAATATAACCAAAATACAAATGTAACATTGTATTCACATTGTAGTAGAGAATCTGACAGATACTGTGTACAACCTTGAGTTTCAAGGAAAAGCGAATTAAAATAGTTCCCCAGAAATCACAGATTTTGTTACATCCTTTTTTTAAAATTCGCGATTCAAATATTCCTTCTGAGGTACATCCCTTCCCACAATAAATTAACCCAGTGCTTATGTACATTTCCTAAAAATTTCAATATGAAGCACTAGCAGGTGCGAACTTCTATTTAAACTAGAGGTAAACTTGTGGACAATTGCAAATTTCTCTCAGCCCAAGCTCTGAACTCCTAACCTTGTGTTTTTTGTGGTCTGAGGCCTGAAAACTCATCCCAGATAAATTTACTGTTTAAAAATTGCTTAAGATTAAACGGTATATTAGGTCCCAGTTACTCCACATGCCTAGAAATGAAAATCTTGAATTTGAATTATTTAATTGGCAAATCAGACATCTGTGCTGAGATCCCATCAAGATAAAAATCTGTGAACTTTCTTTCATTCATTTATTTCCTATTTGAAATATTTTGGACTGCAGGTTCAGAGTGGATTCAATCATAGGATTTCACAAATATCCTGCTATTGCGGTTGGTTTATGTGATGTGCCTCCTTTTTGCTTCCCTTCACTTCTATTTCCTTTCTGCCCAGGGATACTAATGTGTTTGGCAATTGTCCCAACAAATGCATACAACGTACGTCTCAAAGTTTTTGTTTGTTTTTATGAATAATGGTGCCTGGACTCTTGTCCTGTTTCTAGAATGTCTCATTTAACACCAATTTTGAGTTGTTTCCATGCAGTATATGTTCACATGTGATTCTTCAGGTTGTTCAGGGGTACATAAAATCAAATGAAGTCTTAATTCACTCTGGGACCATCATCACATACTGTTTTATAAACCCAAGGAAGTGACAGACAATGGTAAAATACGAGGCAATACCCTGGTTTTGGGGAAAGATTGGACGCTTTTTTTTTATTTATCATATATGCAGCCATCTTTGGCCACTCAGGTCAGTTCAGAAAATGCTTACTCCCTCCCTCACTGAAGAGAAAACTTTCACCCATCGTGTTCTGTCTTCTAAACTGTAAATATTCCAAATGGAACATATCTTACATCTCTGAGGCAGTGCTGCTCAGCTTTCTTTCATTATTGCCACCCTCAACAGTCTTCCACATGCTATTTTAATGACCCAAATATGATGTATATATTTTTACTACTGTATGCATATTTGTGCTTTATACCTAAAAAGTGTAAAGGTCTTTACCTCCCAGGTGACATAGCCCCATTATATGTGCATTCTATAAAGCGACTTCTGTGTTTATTGTGTATCCATCACCAGCAGTAGCTTTCCTCCTTCTTGACATGAACATCTTTCAAGCCCAATTCAAAATTCACTGCCTTCAAACACCAACTTCCCTTCAGACTCCATGGAAAACCCAAGGCTTCCACCCATGGCCCGCTGGGGCATTTGAGCCTCATCTCATCCATTTCCCTGCCTTTCTCTACCTTGGATCATAGCTTTTCCTATGCCGACTATGTCCTCCTAGAATGTAAGAGTTCCAGTTAACTGCATCATAGTCCTTATCTGAATATTTTCAGATAAATTTTGCTAAAATAAATAATGATCACCAGATTAGAGATGTGGGACAATTTATATCCATCTCCTAAAGTTTTTCTTAACTCATAATTATGACGTCTTTTGTGTAATTTAAATAAATATACACACATGCATGAACCTGAGAATGTCTTTACTGGCAAACACACCTGCTAATAACATGTGTGTTTGATCACGGCAACAGTCAAATCATTGCAGCTTAAATCAAAGTTATAGAATATTTTCTCCTTGCAAGGGGATTATGAATGAAAGATAAGTTACATCAGCAGTAAACCCTGGGAATGGCAACGTGGACTGAATCCTGATCCTCAAAGCATGCTGCCTTAGCATTGAGAGCTAAGGCTTTATCCATGGCTAAGAATACAAAAGTGGGACAAGATACAGGGAATGAATTTTGAATCAGCTGAAGCTGCAGGAATAATATTTTATGAAATTTCTTCAGATACTATGTGTTTCTGCTGTGTGTTAATGTGTGTTTCTGCTGTGGCCTTTTAATAGGAAAAGAAAGAAGGTCACCAAATCAATATGTCAATGTTAGAAACATTTGAAGTTATTTGTATTAAGAACTATAGAACAGAGTTATGACTTTCTTTTATGATAGAATGCTTTAACTCATATAAAACAACTAGAGAACGGTGTATTATTTGTTTACATGAGCAGAGGGAAGGTAATTTTGTGTTCAATTAAAAGCACATTACTAGATTTTTTAATACATAAAATGTAATTCTGCTCTAAGTTAAGTGGGAGGTGGATTAATAAGTCCATGCAGCACAGTCACCCTTCAGAACACTCATCGGATGTAACAATATCATCCCCATTTTCCACATCAGGAAAAAGAAGCCAATCAGATCTAGCCAGGATCTCTTACAGGTGCAGACAGACTGGACCACTTTCATTTTCAGGCCCCCCAGTACGTCAAAAATGAAGAAGTATTAAAAGATATGGCAAAAGTATGTTTTAAATATTTGCATTTTAATAATTCAAATAATTCACACTTCCAATATATTAATAACAGAAGTCAATATATGTATGCTCTTCATGAATTAAAAGTTACATATTAGCCAAATGCACAGGCTCTATGTCACCCTTCCACGTTCTGACTTTGAGGCTGTCCAGATGAGGGCTGAGGTCTGGACTCCCTCCTGCAGGGGGATGAGGTCAGGTGCAAGCCAGGCTTGTGTCTTCCTTTTATTCCTGATCCCAGGACTAGAGGTCAAAGAATGTGGGTGTTATGGTTTGGCCGAGTCCTCACCCAAATTTCATCTTGCAGTTCCATAATTCCCATGTGTCATGGGAGTGACCTGGTGGGAGGTAATTGAATCACAGGGGTGGCTCTTTTCCATGCCTTTCTTGTGGTAGTGAATAGTCTCAGGAGATCTGATGGTTTTATAGAGGGGAGTTCCCCTGCGCACACTCTCCTGCCTGCCACCAGTCATGAAAAACGTGACTTTGCTTCTCCTTCACCTTCTGCCATGATTGTGAGTCCTCCCCAGCCGAGTGGAACTGTGAGTCCTTTATATTACCCAGTCTGGAGTATGTCTTTATTAGTAATGTGAAAACAGACTCATACAGTGGGCTTCTGTTCATGCCTGGCCTGCTGTTCACAATTGACCTTGGGAAGAACTTCCTCCCTCTTTGGGCCTCAGTCTTCCAATCCGTATCAAAAAGACACAAAATACTCAAGCCTGTAATCCTAGCACTTTGGGAGGCCGAGGTGGGTGGATCATGAGGTCAAGAGATTGAGACCATCCTGGTCAACATGGTGAAACCCCGTCTCTACTAAAAATACAAAAAATTAGCTGGGCATGGTGGCGCGTGCCTGTAATCCCAGCTACTCAGGAGACTGAGGCAGGAGAATTGCCTGAATCCGGGAGGCGGAGGTTGCGGTGAGCCGAGATAGCGCCATTGCACTCCAGCCTGGGTAACGAGCGAAACTCCGTCTCAAAAAAGAAAGACACAAAATAATCCCTCTCCTGTGAATTTAGAAAAATGATCAAAATTTATCAAACCGTTGGACCATATTTGGTCTGCAGATGTGTAACGCATTTTGTTTGGCTGACCTAGTATTTTAGTAATATTAAGCCAGTTATTTTAAAATGAGGAAATTTTATACAACAATCTGCATTCATAGAGTTTCTGGTATGATCTAAGGCCTGCCACCCTTGTGTCTGCCTTCTGCATATGGGGCATCTCTGGAGGGAGCTGAGCTCAGCCTCCTCCTTTCAACAGAAACGAGTTGCTCTGTCCCCAGTAGACAAATTACTGACATGCACTGTTTCTCCCCCACACTGGGGACTAATGTCTGATGCCATTAATCTTCACACTTCAGCTGTGGTTTCCACCATAGGAAAAAAAGAAAGAGAAATATGTATTGTATCTATGTTTCTATTAAAATTAGATTTTATTTTAAAAAAAAAAAATTTGAGAAAGCTGCTAATTTCCAGAACAGTGGCCCTGGTGACATTTGACTTTCTAAAATTTTATCTAAGGATATTATAATAATCACCTGAATCCAAGTATTTTATCTACAGGCTAAAAACCCCACATCACCAATTCCTGTAGCCTGGATTCATGGGGTCTCTTCTCTTTCTTCAGCAGTCTTTGTAATTCTCACCAGAATGAGTTCTTGTCACTCAATGACAATTAAAGAGACAAATGTCTTTTTTTGAGAGCTACAGATGAGTTGGAGAAAGGAGATTAAAACATCTGTTTTTCTCACAAGACTTAGACTTTATTTTGGATGTCCCAATGAAAATCCAAATAATCCTAAAGCGTCTGATAATTATAATTTCAGACAGTTACCAGGACTCATTATTTGCCAAGACCTGCAGTAGGAATTTTTACGTATTATTTCATTTAATTCTCAACACAATCCTGAGAGGTGGGTATTACTATTCCTCTTTGCAGGTGAGGAAACAGCCTCAGAAACGTGCCCACGGTCTCATGGAAAGTAGGTGGTAGGATGAGGTTTGAACACTAGATTAATTAGGGTTATGTAACTAGGGTTGGGGTTAGTGCTAGGGTTAGGGTTCAGGTAGGGTTAGGGTTAGGGTTAAGGTTGGAGTTAGGGCTAGGGTTGGGGTTCAGGTAGGGTTAGGGTTAAGGTCACTTAATAATTCAAGTGTTTTAATTTCTGTGTCAGAACAAGATTTTCTAGGAGATTCACACTCTCCAGACTGTTGAAGAGTTTCATGCAAAGATGTTGAGAGTTTTTGTTTTCTTTTCAAATAGTCTTTTTATCTTGCCCTACCCCTTTTATTAACCTCCATTGCAGAGATTTTATATTTCACATTTCTCATTTCAAGACATTTCCTATTGCCCTATGCAGCATATTGCATTTTTAAAATTTCATTTTCTTTCTTCATTTCAGATTCCTTCTTGCATCTCATTCTCTGTCCTATAGACACAGGCATATTTCCTATTTAGGAGTTGTAGTCTTGTACAATATGTCCTCTTGTTATGGTGGTGGTTTTGTGAATTTGTCTGTGTTACTTAACATGAATAGGATTAATCTTGAGATTTCTAAATATATGGTTTGTTTACTTTTAGTTTTATCTAAGCCATATTTTCACACGGGATCAGATAATTCTAAAATGCTTGCCAGGCAAATAGCCATCCCTTTACAGTCCTCCTCTTTCTCTCCTTAGGGAAAGCATTTCTAGCTCATTCCTTTGGGATATACTTCTAAATTTCTCTGTAACATACTTACAGTGGCTCTTAATTAGTGTTTCCAGTGTTAGTCATTGTTTATCTTTCCCTCTCTAGAAGACATATATTAATCTCTCACATAGCCCTACTGTCTTTCCATATCCGTGCTTTCCAACCTCCATTCCCGCACTGTGGTAATACTTTGTGAGTAAATCAATATTCTGTTGTGAAAATAAATGAAGACCCCCAAAATGAGGACAAGCTATTCACTCAGAGCTTGCTACAGCTTGGGCATCAGGGACCATCCCTTGCATTTGTCAGGGACTATATCACAGGTGAAGGAGTGAGAGAGCTTAGAGTGTGGAAAAATAAGTCTTCAGTTGTGTTCAAGTCCCAGGTTACTGGCCCAGGGAAGCTGAAGGTGAATTAACTAGAAGAAGGCATCTTACGTAACAGGCTTGGGAGCAGCTTTGGCTTTCTCTGATTGGTCTTGAATTGGAGGGAAACTGGAAGTCACTCACCACATTCTGACCACCCTGGGCAAATTGCTGTGGAGGCTGCATTTGGGCTTTCCAGGGCTGGTTGTTGCAGAGGCTGGGCTTTGGGTGGGAGATCTACTGTCACACGAGTTCCAGGTCTCCGTCTGCATATTCAGGCTCATTGTGTATCATTATGAAAATCTTATTCAAGCTGAGCCTTATAGTTTCCTATACATACTTCATTTCCTGAATACTTACTGTTTTGTCTTGAGTTAATAATTATCTCTTTTGTATGCAGGTATGTGTGTGTAGTTTTCTATACACTGATCATTATCTCCAATCTCTGCCATTTGTCAAAGTCTCTTTTTTTTCTGTTTAGAAATATTAGTTACTTCATTCATGTGGTTTTCCTGAAAGATCCAATTTTGCGTCTTCTGACACACACCTGTTGGACACATTTGCCATATTGGGGACCTTTGCTATCATCCTGTGGAGACTCCCGTTGCTCTTCTCCTGTGTACGTTCCTCTATCTAACTGTTTCCATGAATACCTCTTGCTATGTTTATTTCCTCTTTTTGTTAGAGCACTTTATCCAACAACCTCCTGGAAAGGGGTGTGTGGTAAGTAATTTTGGAGACCTCACATACGTGGAAAACACCTATTTTTAGCCTTTTCTTATTTACTCCATATTGAAGTTTAACATAAAATCAGTTTCCTTAACAGCTTGGAAGACATTGCTCCATCATTTCTGACATTCTGATGCTGCTTTTGAGAAGACCGAAGACAATGAAATTCTTGTTGTTGTTGTTGTTGTTTTGGTAATAGAAATAAAGACTCGGAATTTTAAAATTCAACTTTTCTATGCCCTGATCACTGGCAGGTGAGAAGGAAAAATGGGAGAAACACGGTAATGACTCAGAGGGTTTTCATTTTCTTTTTTTAGCTTATGTGAAACTTGTTTAGGAAGCTTGACAAGTAAGAATTTCTTAGCAGGAGTGGGGATGGGGTGGGAGTGGGGTTGATCTATCTGCCTCTTTTTACAGAAACCAGTTTTTTTCCCTTTGATCACATATCGTGTGTAACATCTGAGATCCTATGGGCAGGGGTATTTGAGGGCCAGAGGGGTTTTGGGCAGAACAGGAATATCCTGAGGCAAAGAGAAATTTGGGGAAAGGCATGAGGGGGACTGAATTGTCTTGGTGGGGAAGGGTGGATGGCTCGTCAGAACTTAGCATCTCCTTAGTCTTTGGAAGTTCACAGGTCTTCTGCTGTCTCCAGTTTTCTGAAATCACTGTGCTCTAATTGTTCTCCATTGTGCCATTCCTGTCGTAGAATCTTCCAATCAGGAAGTCCACATCCTTCCATCCACTTACTGGATTACTGTAATTCCTCTCTATTTCAGGTTCACATCCTTCAGTCCATTTATTTTCCTCTCTATTCCAGGTTTTCTAGTTATTTTCTTGTTATGGACCACATCATAGTTTGCCAAAAGCTTTTCCTACATTTATATAAATTGATATATTTTTCTCTTTAGTTCATATAATTATGTATCTACCTATTTCCTTTAATATGACAGTAAACACATTTATGAACATTACGCACTACCCATCAGTATATTGCATGTTTATCTCTCTGCACGGCAAAATAGAATGTTGTGAAGATGCAAAAGCTCCCTTCCTCTCACAGTCTTCTCCTTAGTCACAGCCTTCCTGACCTTCTCCTACAGGGGCCTTATTATATATAAGATGACCGTATAAATTATATGATCCATCTCATAGAACTTTTTCTTAGAGATACGCACTTTCCTGTGTAAACTTGTATTTGATTACCTGGCTGGAGAAGCATTTTCTCCTTAGGTTATGAGAATCTATGCTAAATGCAAAAGAAAGGTATATGGTTATCTGACAAAGAGAAAAATGAAGTCCACAAACAAATGCATTCAATCAGTTAAATCTGGGATGCCCAATGATGTATTTTTGGGTCTATGTTAAAAATGATTTAACAGAAAGGTTAATATCAGATATTGTTATTGGATTGGCCAGAGGCAACTGTAGGGAAAAGGAAAGCGTAGGTCTCTTGGGATAATTTTTGAATCATTCACTCATATGGGTGTTGTGGGAGCATAAAAGGTACAGGCATCATCCCAGGTGCTGGAGATACAGAATAAGGGAGATGTCATCTTTATCTTCACAGAGCTTACCCTGGAATGGCAAAAACATCATACAAATATTAAACAAAATGTGTCCAGTGTTAGGTGAGGTGGCTCTAGAGTGCACAGCAAAGGACCCGCAACACGCAAGGCTTAGGAGAAATGGCCCTGAGGTGCTGGGGTTTTAGCTGAGACCAGAGTCTGAGGAGGAAGCGGAGAATATTAGTCACTGGGAGTCACCTGTGCAAAGTCTCAGAATTCAGAGAAACTGACTTGAGATGAATCTGAGGAAGTAGACAGGAGAGAGATAATGAAAACTCACACTAGCAAGTTTGGATTTTACCCTACAGGCAATGGAAATCATTACAAACTATTTGTCAGGATGATGAAATGATAAAAAATCTTGTTTTAGAAAAATCATTCTGGTTATTGTGTCAGGAATACATAGGAGTGAATAAGAGTCGAGGGGCAGAGACCTTTGACTATTTTAAAAATTCAGGTAACAGATGATGGTCACCTGGATTTTTGTTCGAGTGGTGGGCATGGAGATAAATTAATGGGGTCAAGAGGTATCAGGGAGACAGAATTAATTGGACTAGACATTTGGCTGGGAAAGAAAGGAGGGAGAAAGAAAAATAAAGGACAATTCCCACATTATTCTCAGTGCCTAGTGGATAAAAAGTTTCCATTTGTCTTCTATAGAGACTGCTGTTGGAGAACCAGCTTTGGAGCAAGATGATGATCTGATGATCGCTGTTCTGAGTTATTTGCCTCTGAGTTCTCTGACAACTTCCATGTGTGGATATTTGCCACAGTGGTGGATGTGTGGGTCAGAAGGCAAGAAAAGAGGTTTAGGGTGGAGGCATAGAAATAAAATCCATCAAAATTAGACAGCAATGGAAGCCCTGGACTGGTTAATCCCAGTCAGCCCAGCAAGTAGAAAGAATTTCTTATCTTTTCTTTTTACTGTACTTTAAGTTCTGGGGTACATGTGGTGATCTTGCAGATTGTTGCATAGGTACATGCCATGGTGGTTTGCTGTCTCCCCAACAGACCCCGGTGTGTGATGTTCCCCTCCCTGTGTCCATGTGTTCTCATTGTTCAACACCCACCTATGAGTGAGAACATGTGGTGTTTGGTTTTCTGTTCTTGTGTCAGTTTGCTGAGAATGGTGGTTTCCAGATTCATCCATGTCCCTATAAGGGACATGAACTCATTGTTTTTTTTTATGGCTGCATAGTATTCCATGGTATATACGTGCCACATTTTATTTACCCAGTCTATCATTGATGGGCATTTGGGTTGGTTCCAGGTCTTTGCTATTGTAAGCAGTGCTGCAGTGAACACACGTGTGCATGTGTCTTTGTAATAGTACAATTTATAATCCTTTGGGTATATACCCAGTAATGGGATTGCTGGGTTAAATGGAATTTCTGTTTCTAGATCCTTGAGGAATGGCCACACTGTCTTCCACAATGGTTGAACTAATTTATACTCCCACCAACAGTGTAAAAGTGTTCCTATTTCTCCACATCCTCTCCAGCATCTGTTTTCTCCAGATTTTTTAATGTGCTTATTTAAAAATGTTTTTTCTAGGGCTTATGTTGAAACTGATGCCCTGTTTCTTGGGTAAATCCAAAGAATATGCATTTCAATATGTTTCCAGGTGGTGCTTATAGACACTAACTTGTGCAAGCTATTCATTTTGAGGAGGAGAAAATAAACCCAGAGATGGTGTCCCAAGGAGTCAGTCATTGAAAGGCATGTGGAAGATGAGTATCCATCAAGTGGATTAGGATGGAGCAGGAAAAATGCATGGGAAGCAATTCCATAAATGTGTGAAACAAAAATAGGATAGTGTTTAAAGAAGGATGGCATTATTAACAATGTCAGATTCTTTCATGGGCTTGGTCAAAATAAAAAAGATATCCTCGGCTCAACAAGATGGAGATTTTACTGATTTTGCTTTCTTTAAAGAATTTTCACTCTGTCATCCAGGCTGGAGTGCAGTGATGTGATCTCAGCTCACTGCAACCTCCATCTCCTGGGTTCAAGTGATCTTCCCACCTCAGCTGCCCTCGTAGCTGTGATTACAAGCATGCACCACCATGCCCAGATAATTTTTGTATTTTTAGTAGAGATGGGATTTTCCTATGTTGGCCAGGCCGCTCTCAAACCACTGACCTCATCTGATGCACCTGCCTTGACCTCCTAAAGTGCTGGGATTACAGGTGTAAGCCACCACACCTGGCCCAATTTGACTAATCTTAAGGAACAGTTTCAGTGGCATCATGGGAACCAAAAGAGACTGCTGTGGTTTGAGTGCATTGGGAATGATCAGGGAAAAGGAGTTTAGAAAGTCAGGCTGAGAAGGGCAAGAGGGAGAGGAGATGGCTAACAGAGTCAGAGAGGTTGATTCTCCTTAATTTGGAAGTGGCTCCAGTTTATTAAAAACTTAATGAGAAAGAGTCATTAGGAAAAGAGAAAATGGAGAGAAAGGAACAATATGAATAGAACAGGTCTCAGCGAGTCCGGAGGAGGTGGACCAGAGCATCCGTGGACGCACTCGTGTGAGAAAACCACTTTCTGCTATCAATATTCATACAAACCCTTTCCTTCAAATGTTCTATGGGAAGCAATATCCAGTTATAGGTATTCAGTGTTGTTGGTGCCTATGTAAATATGTCTACATCTTTCACAGTAAACCTAAAGCATAATTTTATAATATTTCAAAACCAATCCTTGATGACCCCAACAACTTGGATTTCCGTATTAGAAAACAGAACCAGTATATGTATAGGTATCTTTTACCTGGAATATTTTACTTCATCTGCCTAAATTGAATTGTAATGCCTAAAGACCTAATTTTGACATGTTTAAGGCTATCAACAAATACCAATCAGAATTATGCAGAAGCAAATAAAAATTGAACGAATGTTGGACTTGATTCTTTCCTTGGTGAATATTTGTCTTGTTAACACGTTTGACAGATTCACAGAAACGCTGCTGTTAAAGTGTATTTCTTTCCCTGCCACTTTCGGTACCTCTTTTCCTCCTCGGCAATAATAATGTGCAGTTCGAGGTTTGCCAGGGCAAAACATTCCCCATGTAAAACTTCAAGCACCTGTGTTTTGATTGTAGGTTTTTGGGAAGAGTGGTAGTTATTTGGGGTGGTAAAGGAGATTTGAGTGAGGATGTGAAGCTCTTATTTCTGTTCTCTGCAGTTACTCCAGATTGAGAAGCCCCAAGTTACCTGCAATTTATCAATTGCCCAAAGAACACGTTCCACTCCCTGACAAATTAATGTGCCCCATATGTCAGTGCTTGGTTTATAGATGGTTTGTCCTTTTTTATTTTTTATCTCATGTGAATGTGAGTGGAGGTCAGAAACTACTTTTTTCTCTCTCCATTTTGCATCATCACTTGAAAAAGGTCCCAGACACACACACCTTCACTATCCAGGCTGGTAACGAAATGCATGAGGCAGGTTGGATTAAACCAATAATTACTAATTTTGCTTGCTCTGCTTCCAAGTCACATAAGTGCCAATTATGAGACCCTTTAAATGCTCTTTGGGGGTAAGCCAGTTGGCATTGCTAAAAATGAATGATGGGTAAATAGGGATTCATTATTCTCTTCTTTCTGCTTTTGTGCATGTTTGCAATTTTCCAAAATAAAAAGTAAAAAAATAAAATAAAATGCTTGAGAGCCAAATTAAGCAGTCACACACCATCTGCACCCTGGCTACACAAACCACTTTGCAAATCCCAGAAGGAACTCTGAGATTGAGACGCCGTATCTCATGCCCTTTTTTCTGCAATGTTATTTGTGTGAGTATCATGGGCTGGGCCCCCTGGATCTCTGCCTGTTGAGGAGACAACATGATGGAAGGGGAAGACCACGGGCTTCAGAACTGAAAGTTGTCCATGGGTGTGAGTGCTTCTCTCGGTACTGGCCATGCAGCTTTCAGACAGTTACTTTTCTCCTAACCCAGGTATTCTTATCAGCAAGCAGAATTTACAGATGACATATGGACAAAATAACCTAATGTTTGCAAATATAACTCACAAACTCTGTTTGACTTTATAAAAGCTGGTTATTATTATTCAATAAAAGTAATTATACATGCTATTAATATATGCCAGCCAACCACTGTACAGGCATGATGATGGTTCATCTGTGGCATCAGGAAGAAGAATTGCTGTACCAACAATTTCTTGTTTATAAACGAGAAAACTTGGGGGCAGAAGGGTGAAGCACATTGAACAAAGACACTGAGCAGTGCTTGCCAAGGCCAAGTTTGAATCAAACGTGTCCCACACTTGCTTGTCACCAGATTCTGAACAAACCGCCGGGGACAGACAGAAGCTCTGTTGTAAATTTTCAAACCAGTCTTTGACCCAGAAACATGTTACCTCTACAGAATGCAAATTCCATTTAATCCAAGTTGAGAGAAAGGAAACTTCACCACGTCTTTCAGACTAGACAACCCAGGCCTATGGGATTTCCACTTCGTCGAAATGACTGAGAGGCCTGTGGGTTGATAGCAAAGTTGGCCACAGCCTTTCTTTTTTCCCAAGTTCTCTGCTCCCAGCCCCCACCTGTGTGGGCTGCAGGAGGTGTTAGTGCTGGAAAGTGGGCCTTGGAAACAGAACCCACACAGAACAGAATGACTAAGTAAGTAACCAGAACTGCACTAGTCAGAGTTGCAAACCTGGGATCAACGACCTGCCATTTTTTAAGATTCCTTTATATGTTCTTTGCATTATCTTTTATTTTGTTAATTCTCTTATGCATTATCTTATATTTTCAAGATTTGCCTTAGTTGTTATGACCCTAAATTTGTGGGCTTTTGCAAATAAGTGTATCTACATAGATAAGCATTACTCCTTTTATTCACAAAGGTCAATATAGCACAGAAGAGAATGGTTTACAGGGACTTGGAAAACAAACAGGGGAAGTTTTAATGAAGTTTTCAGTGAAGTCTGATACAATATATCTGAATTTACACCATTTCAATATATTAGATACAAAAAGAAAATCACATTGCTTTGAAGGAATATACCTTTTATTTCTGGATTTTGGTTGAAAGCCTAATAGAAAATAAATTGTCAAATGTGGGGAGCTGGTAAATCTCATTAAATCGAACTGGGAAGTTATAGATAGCATTAAATAATTCACTTTCATCAAGAGAAGAGAAGAAAACATCAGAAAAGAAGCTATGTATCTTTCTACTTTTCAAATGCTTGTGTTTGATTGCCTTCTTCAGATAAATATTCATACGAAATGCTTTTCTTCATCACTTCTGCAAACCACTCTCCAAAAGCCTTTTATTTTCCTTCATTGTTTTGAAGTGAACTGATATAAAGAGTGATGAGAACCTCTCCAGCCTTCTCAGATGGTGACTGGAACTGCTTGAGCTGCAGGTGATATTAGTAACTTCTGTCAGCCTTAATTATAGTTTTCTTACAGTGTTATTTATTTACTTATTTATTTTACTTTTTTTAGTTTTTATTTTTTTGAGACAGAGTCTCATTCTGTCGCCCTGGCTGGAGTGCAGTGGCGCGATCTCCGCTTACTACAGCCTCTGCCTCCCAGGTTCAAGTGATTCTCTTGCCTCAGCCTCCCAAGTAGCTAGATTACAGGACCGTACCATCATGCCCGGCTAATTTTTGTATTTTTAAATAGAGATGGGGTTTCACCATATTGGCCAGGCTGGTGTCAAACTCTTGACCTCAAGTGATCTACCCTCCTCAGCCTCCCAAAATGCTGGGATTCTAGACATGAACCACTGACCCCAAAGTGTTTTTCGTTTACTTGACTCTCACCATTGGAAACATCGCTCAGATTGTTTGCATAAACAATGAGTCAACAATTTCCCTAGATAAGAGTGCCTAAATAGCTAGTTAAGGGTGGTCTTGTTTTGGCACTTATGTCTGAGTCACAATATGCAGTGATGATTTACAGAATTAGGGTCTCTCTATGAAGTCAAGTCTTGGGATACAATTTCTACTCTGCAGAAGGGGTTAATCTGAGGCAAACAGAACTAGGTGCCCTGGGCACTGAAGAAGCTGTGTCTCGTTAGCCCCATGGAGACCCAGCAAGAGGAGTTGCTCATGCCATGAGGTCTGACCATGGGCTAACATCAGCCCGTTGAGTCTCCATTAGTCTGTTTCTGGGTACGGGTAATTGGCCCATTGCACTATGGAGGTTGTTGAATTCAAAATGTAGAATTACATAGGGTCTGAACAATAGATTGTAATAATGCATTCTTTTTCTTGAGATGGATGTAAGTAAAGTCAGAGGTTGATTTGTTTAGGGACATTTTTTTCTAGGTAGGTGCAAGTTGAAAAGGCCGTTGGCTATAATTCCCAAAGGTCCCATGCAAAGAGACCAAAATTGCCCAGAAATTTTTGTCGTGGGGAGTCTGGTGATGATGCCATGCCCAGCAGTCAGTAAGGGTAGGGGCAGGGACTACTGTTTGGAATAACCTAAGGGTCACATTAAAATAAGTATGCTCAGAAGTAACAATCACAACAAAGAGGAAAGCCATTAAGAGTGGATGCCAGACATATATAGAAACTGAAAGGATGAATGAGTATAATAAAGCAGGTGAAATGAAACAGGAATTAGACAAGGATCCTAGTTCTCAGGTTGGGAGGAACAGTTTTCTGTCTAAAGTTATACTGCGATATTCTAGAGGATCTTTGAAAACTTCATTTTCAGGCCTTTCACTGAAGTAGCCTCTGTATCATGTAGAATTCTGAATTTCTACACTAAGTTGCAAACTGTGAATGCATCGCTGTATTTGTTGTTAACCAAATGTCATATGGTCACTTCCAAAAGGGGTTCCAGAGAGTTTATTCCTGACACCTCTTTGGGCCAATGAATTCTCCTGATTGAAGATCACGAAGGGTCTGTTTAGAAAGATGTTGTGGGAAGGTAACCTGAACCGGTTGACTATGGGACTGTCATGTCCCTGTGCAGCAAAGAAGAGTCTTGTATCAGAGGTGAAAACCCCATTTAAATGAACCTTCTAGTTATCAAGTCACAGGGGGATGACTCACATGTCCTTGAAGGAGTGGACCAAATAGACATAAGGACCAAATAGACATAAGGACCAATTGATCTCGAAGTTTTCTGAAAATTTTGTTATTTTTAACTTAAGAATGCCATTGGTCATTTGGAGCTTACATGGACTCACCCCAAATTCTTTCTTTCAAGAGTTCCAAAAACCCTCTGTTGGTTTTTGGATGGCATTTTAACTTAAGAATGCCATTGGTCATTCTTAAGCTAAATAACCTTTCAATCTTTCATCCTTTCAATCTTTACCAAAGGTTAGAGATGGCAATATCAATGCAGTTTTTTAATAAGTGGTGATACCTTACTGGGTTCTTTTATAGTAGTTTCTGTAAAGTGTGTGCCTCAGCAAGTTGGTGTGCAACAGATTGGAAACACAAAATCAAGTCACTTTTAGCGACAATTAGAGCTTTAGCTATTAAGCAAGAAAATGTTTCCTACATCCTGATAATAGAAATACAATAATAATGCCTAGTTAAGTCCCATGTAGAGTGGAAGGAAGCTGGATAAAATTTAACAGAAGGTGTTCAAGGGAGTTTTGAGGCTTTTGTTCCTGGTTAGGTCCCTCTTTTTCAGTGTATTTGAATATTCTATTTTTGGAAATTGACACATGACTTCCAAATAACCTCAGTGATCTCTTTAAAGTTTTCTTCATTGCAGCACAGTTTACAATAGCAAAGACCTGGATGCCCAACCCAAATGCCCATTGATGATAGACTGGACAGGGAAAATGTGGCACATATGCACCATGGAATATTATGCAGCCATAAAAAACGATGAGTTTGTGTCCTTTGTAGGGACATGGATGAACCTGGAAACCACCATTCTCAGCAAACTGACACAAGAACAGAAAATCAAACACCGCATGTTCTCACTCATAGGCGAGTGTTGAACAATGAGAACATGTGGACACAGGGAGGGGAGCACTACGCCCTGGGGTCTGTTGGGGGGAAATAGGGGAGGGACAGTGGGGGGTGAGGAGTTGGGGAGAGATAGCATGGGGAGAAATGTCAGATATAAGTGAAGGGGAGGAAGGCAGCAAACCACACTGCCATGTATGTACCTATGCAACAATCTTGCATGTTCTTCACATGTACCCCAAAACCTAAAATGCAATAAAAAATAAAAAATAAATAATAAAGTTTTCTTATCAATCTTCACATAAGATAATAACCTATCTGCCTACATCATTCTGAGTAGTTTCATGAAGACACTTAGCTAATATCTCTGTGAAATTGTTACCAGAAAGGGCTCCTGATCGATACCCCAAGAGAGGGTTTTTGGACCTCGTGAAAGAATTTGGGGTGAGTCCATAGAGTAAAGTGAAAGCAAATTTATTAAGAAAGCAAAGAAATAAAATAATAGCTACTCCTTAGAGCAGCACCATAGGCTGTGAGACTGAGTATGCTTAGGGTAGCTTCTCGATTATATGCTGAACAAGAGGTGGATTACTCGTGAGTTTTCTGGGAAAGAAGTGGTCAATTCCTGGAACTGAGAAAGAGTTCACCCCCTTCTCAGCCTTATAGGGTAACTTCCTGATGTTGCCATGGCATCTGTGAACTGTCATGGTACTGGTGGGAGTGTCCTTTAGCATGCTAGTGCGTTATAATGAGCAGCAGGGATGACCAGAGTCGCTTTTACAGTGGGATTTGGCTGGCTTCTTTACGGCAACCTGTTTTATCAGTGGGGGCTTTATGACCTGTATCTTGTGCCGACCTCCAATCTTATCCTGTGACTAAGCATACCTACTCTCCTGGGAATGCAGCCCATAGGCCTCAGCTTTATTTTACCCAGTCCCTGTTCAAGATAGAGTCACTCTGGTTCAAATGCCTCCAACAAAATCATCTGGTGCCACTAAGCAGCTGTCTCAGGAGAACCAAAGATTTTATGATGGCAAGATACAACCCGTTTGCTTTTCCCATTTTCTCCTGTAAAAATCAGGGACTAAACATTGATCTCTTACAATTGTTAGCAGAAAGGGGTCCCAGTCCACACCCCAAGAGAAGGTTCTTAGATCTCCACACAACAACGGATCAAGGCAAATTCATAGAGTACAATGAAAGTAAGTTTATTAAGAAAGTCAAGGAATAAAGAATGGCTACTCCATAGGCAGGGCTCAGCGTGGGATGCTCAGCTGCTTAGACTCATTGTTACTTCTTGACTACCTGCTAAACAAGGGCTGGATTCTTCATGAGTTTTCCAGGAGAGGGGTGGGCAATTCCCAGAACTGAGAGTTCCTCCCCTTTTTAGACCATATAGGATAACTTCCTGGCATTGCCATGGCATTTTTAAACCGTCACAGGTGCTGATGGGAGTGTCTTTTAGCAGCTAATGCACTATCATTAGTGTATAACGAGCAGTGAGGGCAACCAGAGCTCACTTTCGTTGCCATCTCGGTTTTGGTGGGATTTGGCCAACTTTCTTACCACAGGGTGTTTTATCAGCAAGGTCTTTGTGACCTGTATCTTGTGGACGACATCCTATCTCATCCTGTGACTTAGCACGCCTAACCTCCAGGGAATGCAGCCCAGTAGGTCTTAGCCTTAGTAGCCCAGACCCTATTTAAGACAGGGTTGTTCTGGTTTGAATGCTTCTGACACAATGACCACTCTGAATTTTTCCAGAGATTTATTACTTGATAATTTAGTTAGAGTCATAACCTTAAGGTTAAGGCTGACCAGTTAACACCAGGATTGGCAGAATAGCTTATTTAGGTTCCATATGATCTCGGCTTTGTATGGGTCTCATTTTTTATAATAGCCACCTCTCTAGAAAGTAGAGGTGCATATATTAGAATAAGAACTTTATTTAGGGGGTTAGCTTATACTACTCCTGAAAAGTAACTTGATATTTGTACATGTGTTTTCCTCTGTGATCTTTGATCTTGGCTAATGGACAAGTTCTAGTGAGTGTATTAAATTAGGTTGTCCTGGCTAATTTCATCTCAAATAAAGGAATGTATTCTAAGTAATAGCTCAAACTCATGGTAGCACATCTTGTGAGACAACCATCTTAATTTGTGTGGTATAATACATCAATAAGTAATATTGGGTCAGGGTTTTCAATGGGAGTTTCAAGTAAATGTGAGTGAGGTACAGACAGTTCTGAAACTGCCATTGCAAAATTATGATTAAGACAGTGAGAGAGATCTGGCCTAACCAACTCCACCTTGCTTCTAACCTCCAAGCTGTCCTTGTTCATTTCTAGGTGTAGGCTGAACTAACTTTGGGAGGAACTTAGTTTGCAGTTTAAAACAAAGACGATAACAGCTCTTTTCCAAAGCAAACCCCCTTCTTGCCTGTGGACCAGACTGCCTTTGCAGGACTAACAAATTAGCCACAAGATGAGAAGTCATGGTTTAGAGGTCACGCAGCTGGAGGCTACAGGATTCTGACCCTCCTTAAATTGCTCCTGGGGATAGCATCACTACTGTAAAACCTAAGATCGGTGCTTATTTTGCAGACCGTAACTCGATGGATCAGCTGGCACCACCCAAATCAATAAACTGGCTCATCTGGTCTTGGAGCCCCCGCGCAGGAATTGACTCAGTGCAAGAGGACAGTTTGACACCCTATGGTTTCATCTCAGCCACAACCAATCAGCTCTACGGACTCACTGGCCCTTCCAACCCAACAAAGTGTCCTCAGAAACTCTGATCCCTGAACACTTGGGGAGACTGATTTCAGTAATAAAACTCCTGTCTCCCGCACAGCTGACTCTGAGTGAATTACTCTTTATTGCAATTCCCCTGTTCTGATAAATTGGCTCTGTCTAGGCAGCAGGCAAGGTGAACCCGTTGGACTGTTACAGTTCCATAACTGAGTGAAGACAGCCATGAGGCTTTGTGTCTTCCAGCTGGAGCAGGAGAACGGCAGGATTCAGTGTTGTAGGGGTAAGTGGTAAGCAGAAATGTGAGAGGAAGACAGTGGCAGCATGCCATGAGAGGTTAACAGGCTTACTGAAAGTATTGTGTGTTCTCAGTCAGTAGTAGTGCCTGGAACTGCATGAGGAACCATGAGATTGTGTGAAGATAATTTCTAAATGACGTCTACTGACTGATGTGTTATTAAACAAATGTGTGCACATCCACTTCATGGACCCACAGTAACACTACAAATGACTCTAATGCCCATCAGTAGGTGATATTGGCCCCTCATAGGGTTTTTAAGTGACTTGACATACTGTAAAGAACTAAGAACAGGACCTAGGTCACAGTAGTGAGCAATGAGTTTCAGGGACTGAGATTATTACTGTTATTAGAAGAACCTCATATGATAAGTGCAAGTTCTTCAGGGCAGAACCTCTGTATCCTTTTCCTTCATATCTCCGTTTGCTCTGAGAGCCCGTTTGCTAGATCCTCCACACAAGTTCACCAAATGGATGGAATTCTTTCCATTTTTAGGAAAAAGGAGGATATTTCTGATAAACGATAGTGGTGAAAGTCCTTAACGTATTCTCCTCTCAGAAATAAATGACCAGTATAATACAAAAAGTGAGAGAGAAAGAGATGGAGGAAAGAATCCCACCAGCCTTCATTTATAGGCCAGGCCATTTCTCGAAAGCCTCCTTGCTGAGTGTTTTACTTTCTCAAGTTGTATTAAAATAGCTGACTTAATGTTCGCTCAGAATTTTTCGAAAGGAATCCGCTGACAAGGACATTGAACTCCCTTTGCATATTCAGCTGCCCACAGCTACCCAGTGCTCCCTTACTCCTTTAATCTGCATATGAAAGAGACCAAGGCAGGAGCAGGGAGAGAAGGGAGGGGCCCTCTTGCTCTTTGTCTAAGCACTGAATGTGCTTCTGTGAGGGCAAGGGCATCTGGGGCTTGGGCGCCGGTCACCACATTTTGACCTTGTGTGGACTCCTCTCCTGGCCCAGACAAGGCTTCACAAGGTGAGGACCCTGCTCTCAGCCTTGGCCACTACTGAAATCAACCTCTGAAAAAATTGTAACAGAAAATTACTACATTGAAAGAGCTAACGAACTCCATCTTGCTTCTAACTTCCAAACTGTCATTGTTCATTCCTGGGCATACGCCAAACTAAATTTAGGAGAAATTTACTTTATAGTTTAACTTTAAAACAAAGACTATAGCAGAACTTTCCCAAAACAAATCCCCTTCCTGCCTGGGCACTAGGCTGTCTTTGCAGGACTAACAAATTAACCACAGGATTAGAAATTATGATTTAGGGGCCGGGCGCGGTGGCTCACGCCTGTAATCCCAGCACTTTGGGAGGCCGAGGCGGGTGGATCACGAGGTCAAGAGATCGAGACCATCCTGGTCAACATGGTGAAACCCCGTCTCTACTAAAAATACAAAAAATTAGCTGGGCATGGTGGCGCGTGCCTGTAATCCCAGCTACTCAGGAGGCTGAGGCAGGAGAATTGCCTGAACCCAGGAGGCGGAGGTTGCGGTGAGCCGAGATAGCGCCATTGCACTCCAGCCTGGGTAACAAAAGCGAAACTCCGTCTCAAAAAAAAAAAAAAAAAAAAAAAAAAAAAAAAAAAAAGAAATTATGATTTAGGGATTATGCAGCTACAAGATTCTGACCCTTTCCAAATTTCTCCTGGAGATAACATCACTATTGTAAAACCTAAGGTGAGTGCTTGAGAGATTTTGCAGGCCTTGTACTTGATGGATCAGCTGATAAGGCCCATATCTATAAACTGGCTGGTCTGGTCTTTGTCCCACCCAGAAACTGACTCAACACAGGAGGTCAGCTTCAACTCCTTATGATTTCATCTCGACCCAACCAACCAGTACTTCCCACTTTCCAACCTTTTACCCACCAAATTTTCCTTCAAAACTCTGATCCCTGCATTTTCTGGGAGACTGATTTGAGTAATAATAAAACTCCAATATCCCTATACAGCTGGCTATGCATAAATTAAACTCTTTCTCTGCTGCAACTCCCCTTTCTTGGTAAATTGGCTCCATCTAGACTTCGGACAACCTGTAGGACAGTTGGTTACACTACGGGATGTGGAACAGAAGGTCGTGGGCTCTAGTCCCTGCTCAGCTACTCACTCAGGTGTGTAAGTATCTCAGCTTCCACCATAACTTGGAGTTTTTCTGGAGCACTCAGTCATTCACTAAAGTTGTGTTTGTTGAGCACGTACTGAGTACTCACAAAGCCTGTCCTCCAGGAGCCCACAGCTTAGCAGCAAAGAGAGACGTGAACAGGAGCAACAGTTGTCATGATTATCAATATGGGAACAGCCATAGCCTCCTCACTTTCTCAGAATAACAAGTCTTTTCGCAAAGCCAGCTCCAGAGTTGAAACTGCGCCTCTCCTTGCGGCTTCCATTTCTGCTGCCCCCAACTCAGAATCTGGGCCCCTGAGCCTTTGCATGGATGAGGGAGTTGCAGTTTCAGGAAATAAGGATCACTATAAGCCCCACCATCTCCAGGGACTTTCATCAGTGCCCTGATGAGGCCATTTTTATTCATGGGAAAGGCCCCTCACAGGTGTTCATGACATTTTTGTTAAACATTTAGTAGTGTTTCAACAATTACTTCAACGAGGTGGGTGGGAAAAAGAGAAAAAGGAGAGAGAGTTGAAAATGAAGATGTCTATTTAAAAAAAAATCTAAATTTGTATTCAACCAGAAAAATATTGAGATTGGTACTAACAAAAAGTAAGCTGAAAATGTAGGGTCCAGGCACTTTATTTCACAGTACTTTACAGTCAAAAGATGTTCATTCTCTCAAACGTGCTGACGCCTGTTACTTCCACTTCTAAGTCAACTTTAAGAACTTAGGGATTATAACAAAGAGCAAGGTCATTTCCATTATGAAAACAACAACAACAAAATCCAAAATCACGACTTGCAAACTTCTTTGTGATAGTAACGATTATTCAGCCATCCTAAATTCCACATAATGTAATAAAAATGGCTGTGAGTTGACACTCAATGGGAACGTATATGTATAATTAGATTCATTAAATTCAGATCTGGATTCCAATAACACCGGACTAGGGGAATCACGCTTATTTTCCAAATCTTACTCTTTAAACCAGCTTCATTTAAATGCAATCTCTTTTTAAAAATATCTCGATCATTTTAATATTGAAATTAATAGGAAAAACAAGTAATTTTATATGAAGCTTTCCAGAAAGCCCTTCATACCTGGTCTGCTTGTAGCTATGAATGTAAAACAGTGTTTTAGAATTTCATCAGCTGAATGGGCAGAAGAGATTTAAATGCATGCATAATTATTTTACACAGTACACCTGGTAGCTTTGATTTCTCACACTGGAGTTACTTAATTTTCTTTCTTTTTTTTTTTTCAATTTAGGATGGGTTTATTAGGATATAATCCCATAAATCGAGGAGCGTCTGTATATCACTTTGGGTTTCTAATGTAGATTGCATTTCCCCATGTAATTCTAGGTCTAGCCACATAAGCATTTCTAAAAGTTAAGTGCAAAGTATGTTGGAAACATTATACAAGTGGAAGGGGAGACTTCAAACTGATGACGTCATATGCTCTCAAAGATACCGTGGCTTTTTGATGAATTACCAATCTGTAGTTCAGAGATTGCAAACTGGTGGTTTTCATATAAAATCCACTCTATATTATTTTCCTCTTAAAATTCTCTGTGTTTACATTTAATTTTAATTAATTACCAACATTTCATAATAGTAGGATCCCAGGTAAACATTAATATTCTACCCTTCTCTGCTTGTGTTAGAAGATTTGTTCACCCTTGGTCTGAGTCCTGTAGGGAAACTGTCTCAGCTGAGAATGCACCTTTCGACCCTGAAGGAGCTTCGACGTTTAGCACGGTCCCTGTGGTTCCCCACACCTCACACTTCACTGCTTGCTTTTCACTCAGGTATTGGAGTTTATCACCCTAAGATTTTAAAGCTTGTTGTGCTAGGCTACCATCTGAGCTCATTCAGAACCAAACCCAATGCATGATGTGCCTGTATGAGGATTCCTACAGTAATTTATAATTTATAGCATAGAATGTTTGAAGAATGTCGAAGTGTTATGAGTTTTCTTTACCACTGATGTCAATAAAACCAGAAGCAGAAGCTGCTGCCCAGTTTCTTTCTTTCTTTTTCGTTTTGTTTGTTTGTTTGTTTTGAGATGGAGTCTCACTTTGTCACCCAGGCTGGAGTGTAGTGGTATAATCTCCACTCACTGCAACCTCTGCCTCCCCAGCTCAGGTGAGTGTCCTGCCTCAGCCTCTCAAGTAGCTGGGATTACAGGCATGCACCACCACACCGGGCTAACTTTTGTATTTTAAGTTGAAATGGGGTTTCACCATGTTAGCCAGGCTGGTTTTGAACTCCTGACCTCAGCCGATCCACCCACATTTTGGCCTCCCAAAGTAATGGGATTACAGGTGTGAGCCACCACAGATCACCTGAGGTCAGGAGTTCAAGACCAGCCTGGCCAACATGGCAAAATCCCATCTCTATAAAAAATATAGATGGCATGAGGCTGTAATCCCATCTATTTGGGAGGCTGAGGCATGAGTAACCCAGGGGGTAGAGGTTGCAGTGAGGTGAGATCACACCATTGCACTCCAGCCTGGGTGACAGAGCAAGACTCTGCCTCTGGGGAAAAAAAAATTGAACTCAAGTGCCTGGAAGCAAGTGTTGTCTAAAGGGAAAGAAATTGAAACATTGGGAGTCTTGTGAAACATTATTAAAGTCTCACTCAACTGATATTGGCCCAGAGTGTCATTTTCAAACACAAACTGATGTGCCTACCCAGAGTCTATCCAACACAATTACTGGGTATGTTGCATATCTGTCCTACTGCGGGGGACCCTCAACATAGTTTGAATACTGTTCCTATGTCTTGAGTAATTTCCTACGTCACAGACATCTACACACATTTATTCTGCACCTTTGGTAAACTCAGCATAGTGTTAAATCCCTAATGAGCTCAATGCCAGTCAAGAACTCGTCCCTGACGGAAAGGCCTCGACCAGGTAAGGACCTCTAGGTATTGTTTTATGCCGTCAAATTAGCCTCAAATACTGCTCCCATCATAAGCAGCTGCTTCTGAAAACAAAAATTATCTCTGGTATAATGGTTAAGAATGCAAATTCTGGAGCTAGACTGCCTTGGCTTACATTTCAACGTTAATGGCTTAACGACTCAATCTCTGTGTCTGTTTCTTCTTCTGTAAAATGGGATGGATGATATTATAATTTACTTCACAGACTTGGTGGGAGGGTTAGGTCTAAGATTACTTGCACAGCATTCTACCTGTGTCTGGAGCAATAGCAAAGAAGCAACAACAAGCCCCAGAGTATTGTCGGTAAAGGGCTGGGAGCGTGGGTCCGGTCTGTTTACAGAACGAGATGCAGCCAGGGCGAGCACAGAATGAGGAAATATTGGAAAACGTGCATGCGTGTGCATGTAAAACCAAAATGAGCTGCAGAAAGATGTCAGGAGTGGGCCAGTGTGGGCGGAGAGGAGCTGCAGGGAAGACTTTAGCAACAGCCCTTCCTGACTGTAATTTCTCTTGGTGTTTTTAATAATGATAGACACAGGCTTCCTTCTGGACCAGAGAAAAATGGGACTGGAATGCAAGCAGGATGCAGGTGCTGATTTAACATGTCCTGGCATCTGAGCGCATTTGCCCATCTTTAAAAATCTCCTGTGGAGAAGTTCTGTTTCCAAAAACAAAGAAATTAAAGGGAATGTGACGTTTTTCTTGAGACAGGGAAGAATGGAGTTTACTGAGGTCTTTGTGTCCTTTCACAGCCTGGGTTTTAGAAATGGAGGAGACATGACTTATGTGTGTGAAGCTTGATCGCTGCAGATGGACTGAAGTGGCTAGATAAGGACACATTAGGGATGCCAACCTCGTGTTAAATAGAAAAAGAAGTGAGATTAATGGAGGCGAAAATATATATATGAGCCTTTATAGTTTATTTTTAGTGTTCTGACCAAAATGAATAAAAATGACAGCTTCTTCCTTGGTGATATCTGAGCATTTGGATCGTTTCCTTCTAACCTGTGTCTTCTCTTTATTCCAGAGCCAGTTCTACACTTCTGTTTAAAGCCCCTCAACAGTGGAAGTTGGGAGGGAAGGATTTCTAGCCAGAATGAATAACGTGAGCGAAGGTATGGCTCCATAGACCACCAAGAAGTAAGGAGAGAAACCATTGTGGAAGTAAAAGCCTTCGTCTCTAACATGTTCTAAGGTCACATCTCTTTGTTGATGGAAATATCCTTTTCTGCTAGACCATGGAAGATTGAGACAACAGTGATGAAAGAGTCAAAGGAGCCCTTCAAAAGGGCTTGATGCGTTGGCATTGAAAACATGCCACTTCAGGTTGCAACTCAGCTCACCCCGATTTCCTGCCAAGCTGAGTACAAGGTCTTTTTTTAGCACGATAACTGCTTCCAAGATGTTTTTGCAGGACTTTACAGCTCATTTGATCTTTATACTCACCCTGTCTTAATGGTTATCCCTTTTAGCCACAGCGCTGAGCACAAAAATACCTCCATAGAACAAGGATACGTTGTGGTACTGCAGATGCAATTGGAAAGCTTACACGTTGCTGTCTCCTTTCACCGATATGTGAAATACACAGTTCACACACGGACAAAGCACCCACTCACGTAAAAAGAATGGCAGCCTCTCTCAGAAAACAGATTTAATTTAAATGCTCTACAACCCAGGTTTCCATTGGACAGCAAACCCTTATGTCAGTATCAGCTTTATTAGCTGTCTACAGGTTATTCATTATTTAGTGGAGCTGAAGTGACACAAACCTAATAATTTATACTGTTCTTCTTTTCGCTATTTCTCTTCGGACAGCAAACTCATATTTAGCAGTAATTCATCAACTCCATCTTCTGATGGCTGTCTCCCTACCCACTATATACTTATTTAGTGAATGAGTGCCCACTGAAACCATCATTAGACTTTTTGTTAATGGTATGTTTGTAAAAAGAAAAAATGGTCAAAATCATGTAATCAGTATTCGTGATAATTTTTAAGATGAGATCAAATAAAATGCATTGAAAATACAATCTAGGAATCTGTGTTTATTCTGTTGAGGTTCTGGGAGCATTCCTTATTATAATGGTTAATTTTATGTGTCAACTTGACTGGGTTAAGGGATGTCCAGATAGCTGGTAAAGTTTTAGCCCATAGGCATGAAAGACATATGGTCTCAATCACCATAAACAAGAATGATGAGATCTCAAAAGAACAAATCTTCTTAAGTCTAAAATTCCAAAAACCATGATCTGGAATTAAAATTCTGAAAATTAAAACTAGGATTAAAATTCTGAAAATATAAGTATGGGAAAATAATTTAAAAATTATTAAAAAGGCATTTATTTACATTTTAAAAATCAGATTTGTTTAAGAAACATATTAAACCATGGCAGAACGCTGCATAGACCACTTTACACAATAAAATAGGCCACAATAACACACATATTTTTGCAAGCATAGACACTCAGACATATTTAAGACAGTTGCAAGGGTCAGCAGTTACGAGAAGGTGAACCCTATTCATGAAGACATTTGTATAAGTAATTTTCAGAGTCTTAGAATTGAGGAATTTAGACTTTAAGGATTTTGATGTTAAGGAATTCTGGCTTTTTAGGATTTCAATATTTGGGATGATGGTGTTGGAGACTGTATCTTCTGGGATTGTGATTGACACCTATGTGGACGGCAAGTTAGATGTTAAATTTGAGTTCAGTTGAACATGGACACAAACAGTGGTCACCAATCTATATAGATGCATAGATTTAAGAGGGTATTTATTATGGGAATTCACCAGTCACCAGGTTGTATGAGTCCCTTGAGGCGTTCATCGAGCATTGTTTCAGAGAAATCTCTATTTCAATCTATTCCTATATGTTAGTTATTGAAAAACAACAGACAATCACAAAAAGAGGTTGATGTTTTTGTGTTCCTTGAGCCCTTTCGTGAAGGGCCCTGGTGACTTGACCTCATGCCAAACAACTCCTTACAAAAAGAGCTGGGGTCCCAGACTGTACTGAAGCTTCTGAGACCTCTCCTCGTCTGTGCACACAAGAGTGTCCAACTCTGGAGCCCAAGCTGTTACTTCCTAGTCTGGTGGTGAATCCTCCATAGTCTAGTGAGTGTAAATATATATATACGTATATATATATATAATTTCCCTTCTCCCTTTCCCATTGCAATTTGCTTATTAAATCATTTGCTTATTATATCTGTATCGCCATTTACGTGGGATAAACCTTGTTTACACTTAAAGGTATTGTGTGTGTGCCTTTTCTTCTCCGCTTGTGCTTTTCATGCACAGAACAACCTAATAGATCTACCTTCACCACTGGAAGTGGGCATTATCTAATCTGTTAACAGCCTGAATAGAACAAAAAAGCCGAGAAAGGTAACTTTTCCCTTTTTCTTCTTGAACTGGGATATCTGTTTTATCCTGCCCTAAGACATTGGAAGGAGTGGTTATCGGGACTTTCTACTACAGGCTTTCTACCAGTGGGCCAGTTCTCAGTCCTCTAGACTTAGACTGAGAGTTATACCCTGTCCTGCCTCTCCGGCCTTCAGACTCAGACTGAATCATACCACTGATTTCCTGGTTTTCAGCTTGCGGATGAAGCATTCTAGGATTTCTCAATCTCTATAACTGCATGAATGAATTCCCATTTTAAAATATCCTCTTAAATCTACACATCTATATGTATATATTATATCTATCTATCTATCTATCTATCTATCTATCTATCTATCCATCCATCCATCCATCCATCATATTGGTTCTGTTTCTCTGGTGAACCATTAATACCTTATTTACTATAAGACTCAATATCTTATGACGGACACTTTAAACTGGTCACCCTAACACCATCCTCCTGCTTCTCCTTTTTTATTTTTAAGATAGAGTCTCGCTCTGTCACCAGGCTGGAGTACAGTGGCACGATTTTGGTCCACTGCAACCTCTGCCTGCAGGTTCAACTGATTCTCCTCCCTCAGCCTCCCAAGTAGCTGGGACTACAGGCATGCACCACCATACCCAGCTAATTTTTGTATTTTTAGTAGAGACTGGGTTTCACCATGTTGGCCAGGATGGTCTCAATCTCTTGACTTTGTGATCCGCCAGCCTCAGCCTCCCAAAATGCTGGGATTACAGGTGTGAGCCACTGCGCCCAGCCTCCTTCTTTATCTTTCTTTACTACACAGACTGAGAAGCAAAAATACTTTGAAGATTCTCTTGCAACTAAGCATCATGTGACCCAATTAAAGTCACTTATGAACATTTTTAGGGAAAGCAACTCTATTCAAATTAAAAGCAAAGGTTTATGAGAATAAGGCTTTTGGTACTATCCTCTTGTACCTCCTTGGAATATAGATGTAAAGTGTGGTGACAGAGCAGCTATTTCACACCCATACAACAGGAGTCAACTACCGAAGCTAGTGAAGACAGAGAGGAGCCTGGGCTCTTGAACGCAACTTGAGCCACTGCACCACCGATGGCCAATATCCAGACTTCTTTTTCATAAAACCATAACTTTTAAAATATATTTATAGTATTTAATATAGATTTATGTTAGCTGGAGCTAAAAACAAAATCTCATGTTACCTCCTCCTCATCGAAAGCCTTGGGCTTAATTCTGTCAATAAAGCAATTTCTAAAATCAACACTTTCCTAATTATTTCTCTCCATGACACCTAGAAAACTCCACTAACCATCAATAAACACAGATACAGCAGTGTACGATGGAAAGATAATGAGCTTGAGTCTGGTTACCGCAGGTTGAATCTAGATTTAGCTGCTCCTAGTTAAAGCCAGATGCAGTGCTTCTCATGATGCACTTATGGCTCCCCGCCACCACGGTGTGAGTTGCTTTATGTCTCTGTTGTTCTGTGTCTGTGAAGTCATATGCCGTGGAGAGATCAAGGATAATTTAAAAACTCCAGTCCACTGAGCATTCAGTCTTGCTCTTCTAATCGTCAGGCGGGAAGTCTTTCTTCCTGAGATTTGGCTCAGAAGATAGGAGCTTCCGTGTGGTAACACATTCCTGGGGAAAGCATTTGGACAGCGCCTGCAGCTGTGACTCTTTGTTTTTCTCCAACTCAGAGCGTCGTACTGGAAATTAGGGATTATTACGTGGAAGCTAATAACACTCTACAGTCACATGTGAACTGCTAGCCTGTTGGAACTACCTTGCAAATAGTCTATGATTAAAAAATTAAGAAAATACCCATGTGAATTTAGCTAATCTAAGCCCATGCCAGATGATAGTTTTGAAAAACAGCATCAAATCGACATGGGCCAATTGTTTTCACAATTGTGTCAAATAATGTTTTCCTATTAGCCTGAGCCGGTAAAAATAACTTCCTTATAAAAAATGTGTGTGATTAATAAAATGATCATTTTAAATTCAGTTCTCTTTGCTCTTCCAAATCCTAATTACAATTATTTCTTATAATCACGCAAAAAATTTTTACTTTCAAAAAAGTAATCGAAAAGTAAACAAACCAACCTTGTTTGACAGTAATATTGACAATATTATTTTTTTCCAGCTGTGATTTGCAAACATTTAATTTAGATAAATTTTGTCCCAGGTTTTACCAATAATTAAATTTGTAAAACAGAACTATATGCTATCTCCTCATCACCTATTTTATAGAGTCTTTGCATATTTTCTATCATTTTTTCTGTAATATATCAGGGTTTCCTCATTGATGAGTTAGGGGGTTTGTATGATGGTGAACAAATATCACCCCAGGAACAAAAGTACATGTCTTTTTTGTCATCTTTTAAAATCTCTTATTTGTACTAAAAATCATAAAGCCATTAGTATGTATTGAAAAAATAGTTTCAGTTTAATACACTGCCTTCTAAATTATTATTTGATAATGGTTTAAACATTGCAATTATTTGGCTAGATGCAATGGTATCATTTTATCTTTTTATTGTGATGTTATTCACATTATACAATACACCCACTTCAAGTATACAATTCAGTTTTTTTTTTTTTCAGTATTTTCACAGAACTATACAACTATCACCACAAGCAATTTTCAAACATTTTCATTAACTCCAAAACAAATTTTATACATATTAACAGTCATTCCCCAACCCCAAAGATCTAGGCAATTTACCTCCTGTATTAGTCCATTTTCATACTACTGGTAAAGACATACCTGAGACTGGGCAATTTATAAAAGGAAGAGCTTTATTGGACTTACAGTTTCACATAGCTGGGGAGGCTTCACAATCATGGCAGAAGGCAAGGAGCAGCAAGTCAACTCTTACATGGATGGCAGCAGGCAAAAGGACAGAGCTTGTGCAGGGAAACCCCACCCCCACCCCACTTACAGAACCATCAGATCTCATGAGACCCATCCACTATCATGAGAACAGCATGGGAAGGACCTCCCACCATGATTCAGTCACCTCCCACCAGGTCCCTCCCTCAATATGTGGGAATTCAAGATGAGATTTGGATGGGGACACAGCCAAACCATATCACCTCCCAACCCCATAAAGCTCTAGGAAATGACTAATCTACTTTCTGTCTCTACATATTTGCCTATTCTGAACATTTTATATAAATGGAATGTATATAAGTGAAATTTAGTGACCAGCTTCTTTCCATTGGCCTAATATTTTTACGTCCATCCATGTTAAATCAAAACTTTATTCCTTTTAATGGCTGAATATTTTTCTATTATATGGATAAACTACATTCAAATTATCCACTTATCATTGACATTTGGGTGGTTTTCATTTGGGGCTACTGTTAGTAATGCTGTTATGAGCATTAATGCACGGGTTGTTGTGTAGCTGTCCTCATTTCCCTTGGGTACATGCCTTGGAGTGGAATTGCTAATACATATTGTAATGGTATACTAAATATTTTGAGAAATTGCCAAGCTATTTCCAAGGTGAATTATAAGACCCTAGAATACAAGCTATGTGGCTGTATGCAACTAGAACACCTGTTGGGAAATCAGATATGTTTCCAGTACTCTGCAAGGTCACAGATTGACATCGGTTTATCAAATAGAATAGTTATGGTACCTCCCCTTGTGCAGTATAACAGCTAATAGCTGATTTGCTTAAAGGGTCAAACACTTTGGGCATATAATTGGAACTTATGAAGAACGTAGTTCTTTGAGTTAAAAAACCAGTACATTGTTTTATTTCTGTCCATAGAAAAGTCAATACATTTTCCAGTCCAATTTGATTTTCTTTTCATTGTGTTGCTAAATAGATTTCCATGATTCTATCTGGAGTTATGAGGAAGCACAGGAAACATTAAATGGAAACACTTAGCATGCAGCTTTGCATAAAGGAACTCTCAGTGTTTGCTGTTACTGGTGCTCCTGTCAGCACTGCTGATGCTGTTAATTATTTTGCTCAGCAGCAATGTATACAGCAGGTGCTATGTCAGGCATTGCCAACCACTTCCTTCATTCTAACCTAGTCTCCCTCCTACAGCCAAAATGATGCTTTAATCACAAATCAGATGGTGCTGCCCCTGTTTAAAAGAAATCTTGGTGTCTTCCTCCAAACTATGGCATCCTCAGACATTCACTTCTCCATCCACCCTCCTCCTTCTGTGTGATATCTTATCTTCCAGCTCCAACTGAGGACTTCTGGCAGGACACTGGCAGGACTTCTTTTCTAATCACAACTCTGCTGACCAAAGCAGGATCTAGTTCAGATGGGATGAAGTGAAGAAACTGGCTAAAACCAGCAGATGGTGCTGAAAACAATCCCTAGCTTCCATCACTGTATATTAGCATAAGACAGTCCCACCAGAGCTATGACAGTTTACAAATGCCATGGCAACAACCAGGTAGTCACCACCCCTTTCCATGACAGTGACCAGGATGTTATCACCCCTTTTCCAGAAAGTTTGAAATAACCCACCTTCAATTTGCATGAACTACCCCTTACTTTGCGTGTAATTGGAAGTGGGTAAACTTGGGTATGAATACAGTTGCCAATAGCCTATTATAGGCTGCTCACTCTGGGCACATTGACTATGAGTTAGCCCTGCTCCACAAGAAACAGTATCATTCAATAAACGATTGCTGTTTAACACCATTGGCTCACCTTGAATTATTTCCTGGGCAAAACCAAGAATCATCCGAGGCTAAGCCCCAGTTTTGGGGCCCACGTGTCCTGCATCACTGCCACAAGGACCTTCTTCAGTTCCTGGTAGTCCCCACAGTCTTTCTTGCTGCAAGCCCTTTAGATGTGCTTTCCCCTCTTCCTGGGACTCCTGTCTCTTCCATCTGCATCTTCTTACCTTCTACTTTTCGATTCATTGTAGTGAGATCAATAATCAGTTTCTCATGCAAGAATTCCCCAACTTCCTTAACAAGGACACATTCTTTCATCATGAACTTTTAAGAAATTTTTTTAATTCTAAATTTTTATGGGTAAATATAGGCATATGTATTTGTGGGGTACATGAGATATTTTGGTAAGCATACAATGTATAATAATCACATTAGGGTAAATGGAGTCTCCATCCTCTCAAGCATTGATCATTTCTTTATGTTAGGAACATTCCTGTTATACTTTTACTTGCTTTACAAGGAGCTTTTAGGACTTGCTCTTTCATGATTTACATTTGTTAGTGTCATTATTTAGTACCAGTATCCTCCAATGCAGTGCATGCCCCAGGAGGAAATCCTTCACTGTCTAGCCCAGAATTTGGAACCCCACCAGTGACCAATAGATATTTGAATTAATAATTAATAATGAATTAATAAGACTACAGCAGACTCACATTTAAATACTCAAATTCACTGTAAATACAATTCTGTAATCAATCCTATGCAAAGCAAATCACCTACCTTGAAACTGAAGGGTAACACTGATTTCAGAACACCAGGTTTAGTGATAATGAGGTCCATTTGAAATGCCGATATTTGGGGAAACATAAAAGGTGATCCTTGTGATAGCTGGAGTTCTTTGGCTGAAAATAGCTTTCTATTTCTTGGGCTACTGAGGAGGGCCTAAATCCCAGGAGTTATCTATGTTGTGTCCAGAAGATGAACAACTTTATTCAACATAAAAGTCTCTGAGAAAATGAAGAGAATTCTGTTTTCTCCTTTCCTCTATATAATGTGTTTCAATATTTAGAGGTCTAAATGAAACACTGAAACCTCAGAGATGTGAAGAGTCTCTGCAACTCACATTAGGAATTTCTTGTCAATTGATCCTACTCAAATGAAACTGATTTCTCCCTCGCTTAAAGATGTTTACAGCACACATTTCAACAGGCATATGATAAACTCTGTTAACATTATATGCTATATTCATTCTTCTTTTCTTTATTAAGGTGAGTAACTCATATTCTATTAAAAAGCAGGAATCTGGCTGGTGATAGTAGCTCTCACCTGTACTCCCAGCACTTTGAGAGGCCGGGACAAGGCAGATAACTCGAAGCCAGGAGTTCGAGACCAGCCTGGGCACCATGGTGAAACCCTGTCTCTACAAAAAATACAAAAATGAGCTGGGTGTGATGGTTCATACCTGTAGTCCCAGCTACTCAAGAGGCTAAGGAGGAAGGACTGCTTGAGCCTAAGAGATCAAAGCTTCAGTGAACTGAGATCCTAATACTGTACTCCAGTCTGGGTGACAGAGTGAGACCCTGTCCCTGCCCCATCCCCTACAAAAAAGCAAGAATCTTTTTTTTTTCCTTTAGCTTTCTTTGCAGTAGTAACTGTCCATTTGACACAATTTTGACAAATAATTACTAAGCATACATCTCCAGTGGAGATGGGGCTTCCTGGAGAGCTTTTGTGACACCAATACCTGGGAGACCTAATTGGTATTTCCCTTCCATATTACCCTTATTTTGCATGGAATGAGGTTGTAATGGCTGGAGAGGCAGCACGCATCTTAAAAATCATGAGGAACAAATAAAAAGGATTGCATAGCCATACTCTTTGACTCCATTGAGCTTCTGAATGAATGCCAGCATTCTCTAGAATTTTGCATGAGAGAACTATCACCTCTCTTTATGGAATGCTTGTGGAATTTTTCCCATTACTTGCAATAAACACAACCCTGATCAATAGAAAATCAGAAAACTCATCACAATTTGCCATAGAAGATAGTGATTCACATTCCCATTTGTTCTTCCAGATGGAAAGTTCTTAGGGGATAAAAACTATTATTTGGGCCAGGCATGGTGGCTCGCGCCTGTAGTCCCAGCACTTTGGGAGGCCGAGGTGGATGGATTACTAGGTCATGAGTTCAAGACCAGCCTGGACAACATGGTGAAACCTCGTCTCTACTAAAAATACAAAATACAAAAATTAGCAGGGAATGGTGGCACAGGCCTCTAATCCCAGCTACTCAGGAGGCTTAGGCAGGAGAATCACTTGAACTTGGGAAGCGGAGGTTGCAGTGAGCCGAGACTGCACCATTGCACTCCAGCCTGAGTGACAGAGTAAGACTCTGCCTCAAAAACAAAACCAAAAACTATGATTTGTTCACCTGTAGATCCTTATGGTGTCTGGCTTACAGTATGCTATTTTACTTTGAAAGCTAACCCTTGAGGTGATGGTATTAAGAGGTAGTTAGGCCTTTGGGAGGTGACTGGATAACCAGGCGCCTTCCTAATGAGTGACCTTATTAAAGAGGCTGAGGGAACATGAGGGGTGTTGTTCTCACCCTTCTGCGATGTGAAGACACAGATGGAAGGTGCCATCTTTGGAACAGAGGAGGAGCCCTCACTGGACACTGAATCTGTGGTGCCTTGATCTTGAACTTCCCAGTTTCCAGAACTGTGAGCAATAAATTCGTGCTGTTTATAAATCACCCAGTCTAAGGTATTTTGTTACAACAGCCCAAACTGACTAAGGCACCCAATTATGCCATTTTTGTCATTTTTACATCTGGTTCTATCGATTTATTAGCAGCCTGGATAGGTGCTATTTTTTTCCTGCTTCTTTTCATGACTGGTAATTTTGAATTGGATGACAGACATTTTAAATCTTATATTGTAGGATGATGGATATTTTTATATCCCCATAAATATTCTCTAGTGTGTTCTGAAACACAGTTTTGTTACTTAGAATAAGTTTGCTTTCTCGGGCCTTGCTTTTAAAGTTTGTTAATGTGAGTTTAAATTAAATTTTAGTCTGATGAAAATTCACCCTCCTACAGGATGAGCATCCCTAATCTGAAAATCTGAAATTCTAAATGCTCCAAATTTGAAAGTTTTTGAGTGCCACATGACACCACAAGTTACTCTGAACACATTATTTATTTTCACTGTATTAATGGCAAGTCATATTTTTTAATTGTTAAGTATTTACATGTGAATAAGTATACAAAAATATTTGGGCCAGGTATGGTAGCCCATGCCTGTAATTCCAGCACTTTGGAAGGCCAAGGGAGGAGGATCACTTGAGCTCAGGAGTTCGAGACCAGCTTGGGCAACACAGCGAGATCTGAAAAAAAGTAGTAATCCACCGTGGTGGTGCATGCATGTAGTTCTGGGTACTCAAGAGGCTGAGGCAGGAGGATTGCTTGAGCCTGGGAAATTGAAGCTTCAGTGAGAAATGATTGTACCACTCCATTCCAGCCTGGGCAAAAGAGGAAGACCCTGTCTCACCGAGAGACAGAGGGGGCGAGAGAGAAAGAGAGAGAGAGAATAATTGCATATCAGTAGCATACAAATTCAGAATCAGGAATGATAGCTTTGACAAACATTCACAGACCGTCCACATAGGTTGCTGAGATAGTGACACCTTGGCTTTCTGTTCAACATACACAAACTTATTTTCATGCACAGAACTGTTAAAATACTGTGTAAAATTACAATGTTGTAAAAAATATTGTATAAAATTACCTTCAGGCTGTGTGTGTAAGGTGTATATAAGACATAAATAAATTTTGTGTTTAGACTTGGATCTCATCTCCAGGATAGCTCAATATATATATACATATTTTTTTGAAATTTTATGTGTGTGTGTATATGCATATATATATATATGAGATAGATACACACACACATAAAATTTCAAAAAATACCGAAAATCCCAAACACTGTGGTCCCAGGTGTTTCAGATAAGGGTTACTTAACCTGTACCAAGGGAAAAACTTTCTGAGGACTCTCTTTGATTTCCCAGTTATTAAAAGGCATTTACGTTTCTGTCTAGTTGGAGCAAACTAATCCAAAGCCTGTATGACTGCATGCCTTCTGAGTATAATTCTGCATACTTCTTTCTAGGCACCCCTCTCTGGCCTCAGATGGTTTGCAGATTGGAACTCAGACAAAGACTCCAGGGGGCTCCTCTTCAAGTGTCAACAAAATTCTTCTGTGTGGCTCCCTCCACTCTTGTTATTTTTCTCACAGCTAATCGTTATCTTGGCTTATCTAAGCTGTATCTCCTCAACTCAGTGAAACTATAAGCCATTCTGTTCTGTGCTGCAGCCCACCTAACCTCCTAATAATTGGGATAATTACAGGGTTTACTTGTTCCTGTCTCTGTGATCAGTGTCTTGCACTACCTGTTATCCAATGCCTAGAAATTAGTTTTTCATTTGTTTATTTTTGTTTTTCTTGTTGTTTTGAGTCAGAGGTTAAATTCAGTCACCATACCCCTTTGCAACCAGAAGAAACGTACCTTTTGCAATTATTTTAGAGAAGTACTTGTAGTGAGCAGTATTCTGGTATCCACAAGAATACTGAAAATTATTCCAAAAATTTCTTTCTTTTTTTAGATGGAGTTTCACTTTTATTGCTCAGGCTGGAGTGCAATGGCGCCATCTCAGCCCAATGCAACCTCCGCCTCCCGGGTTCAAGCCGATTAATACCCCTGGAATTGCACAGAAAAGAGATAATGACCTTTCCCTCCAAACATACCATACACTGAAGGCTCTAGGCTAATAGGCCAAGGCCAGAGATGTTGAAGGAGGCTGGATCCCCCCAGACCACTTACTTCTTCAGAATTGCAGATGGCCCCAACCTGAATTCTTATGGGCATCCCAGTGAGTGGGTACCAAGGTGAAGACCCTTCTCCGGGCCTCAATTTCTCTCTTCTCTTTTGTACTTTGATCTCTGTTCTAAAATCTTGCCTTTTATGGAGACAGCTGGAGCATGTGGGAAGATGTTGGCTTAACTATTTCCTGTAGATTGTCCATTTCAACTCCAACTGAACCACTGTTCTTAACAGAGCACCTGGAGAGGCGGAAAGCAGCATGCCCTGAAGTGTTCAAAGGACGCCAAAAATGCTTTGGAATCTTGACCAAGACATCTGGTGAAGCCATCTCTAACATAAAAATCTAATTTGAGATGAAATATAACCGTATGTAAATAAAATACATCATAAGTTGGTAAGCAAAGTCCACTTTAAGCAAAGTCCACTAACTATAATTTAATGACCTATTTGTTTTAAATGTTTGAACTAAAAGGTGATTTACAATTACATAAACTATAAAATGTTAACTTAAAAAGTAACTTGTATTTAGGAAGCAAATATAAAGAATAATAAAAATAATAAACAAGTAGAATTAAAAAATAAAATGTAGCTGAATACAAATTAGCTATACAAAAATCAATAGCATAACAATATCATAATAATCGTAAAAAGGACCTGAAAATGCAGTTGGGAAAAATATCTCTAAAGTGCCAAATTTTATGTAATATCTAGAAAAAAATGAACAAAATCCTCGATCTTTCCTGATCAGTGTAGCTGTCCTTAGAGATACAGTCTTAGACCTGAATTCTATCTCTTGAGATAAGCCTGTGTTTCCTGATGTCCACTACCGTATCTCTTCCTTTCCCTGGATTAGCAGAGAATGCAAAGCAAACTGCTCTCTACAAAATTACAAAACTATTAAAATTCAGTATGTAAACTCTGAAATGATTAGTAAGGGATATTTACAATATTTATGTATTGTCAAAATGTTGGCAGGTTACACAATCAGAGGTAAATGACATTCTGATCACATTTTCTAATTTGATTTGCATTTTTAATTGTGGTTTTTAACTCATTCAATTTCTATGTGAAATTTACAACATTATAAAAATCAGAAGATTTTTTTGTAATTTTATATAGTTTTCATATTATTATAAAGGAGATATAAAATCATAATAGATACTACAAAAATTGAGAACAAAAGAAAATATCAAGTGATAGTTAATTTTTATGTGTGCATGCATCTATGCTTATGTGTTTTATGTGCATACCAACATAATTAAATTTTTTTAAAGAAGAGAAAACATTTATTGGTTCTGATAAAATGAGCACATTGACTGATGTACCCCATTGCTTTGTGGCACATGTCAGCACCGGGAGATAAGCTCTGAAGATTTATTATTTCATTGTGGCTCTTTCAGCTTGGGGAATTATTTATTTTCTTTTCCTCTTATTTGAGCTGACCTTGATTTCATAATTCTGAAGACAGTAAAACTCATCTTTTGTCTTCCAAGGTATATGACTGCCTCCTACTTTCATCATTTTGTAGACGGTATTATGAAAATATAAAGGACTAAATCAAGTACATTTGTCTCGTCATCCATTTTATCTTGGATGCAGCAACATTGCTACATCTATTCATCATTAAATAGGCAAAAGCATAATCATATGCTCTCACTTAAGTACAAGAAAGACTTGGAAATACAGTTTCCTGTGACCCCAGAAAGAGGAGACTATAGGATACAGAAAGCTCACTGCAGTGTCTAAGTGATGGGTTTGCCCTACAGATACAGACATTGTTTCCCAATAGGTCTGTCATATTTTTAACATCTTCTCATGGTTGATAATGTTGGTCTGTAACCAATACATAGGAAGTTTTTGAAATTAAGATTATTTTTAATATGCTTTTTTCCTTCGGCATAACAAGCTGTAGAGATAAAGCTGGAAGTCCCTGAAGCTGTCTTTACTAACAAGCTGAAGAAACGTTATAAATATGAAGGTCCCAAAAAGAAGGCAGATCTGATGACACGTTTAACTACTGCCTTCCCAGGCTAACTTTGCCCGAAGGCTGTCATACACCTGGATTTTCCAGTTATATGAGATAATTTACATTTTACAATTTTAAAGTTTAAAAATACATGGGTGCTTTAATAATATTATGTCTTTAATCCTTGAACATGGGTGTCTATCAGTGCTTACAACAGTGGTCTACAGATTTAATGCAATCTCAAAATTCCAATGCATTTTTTACATGTCAAGTAATTTTATTTTTGTTTATCCTTCAGCTTTCCATCTTCTTTCCTTGAGCAGCATTTGTCTTGTTTTGATACCTAAACTCATATTAGAAATGTATGCAAATTACTTATTGATTCCACTTTGAATCTGTCGCCATATGACTAAGATGTTTGAATATAGGCCTATCCATATGCCATAAAAAACTTCAGGAACTCATACTGTCTCTTCTTTCACAGAAATTTTACCTCTGTCCTGATGTAGTTGAGTTGATTAAGAAAATTAAAGGCCATGGGCCATGGGCTTTCATAAACATGACAAAGGGAAAAGTTTTTCCAACTACCCCTATGCAATAAGAAATCTTTCTTTCAAGTACCAAATCAAGTTCTTCACCCCTATAATGTATTCTATATAATTTGATAGCTTTTAAATATAATACATTAATAACTAAATATCATAAAATTATGACTGAAAATAGAATAAATGAAATAATTCAAATAATGAGTAAAAATAAAAGGACATTTATTACGAATTTTGAAATCAGTATATAATTATATATTTATTACTATACATACGTAATATCACAGCCAAGAAGGTTAACTGTAATTTCAAATTTTCATTGACTTGGGCTATTCTATGACATTTGAAAATATTCACTCTTACTATTTACTTCAAACAGTGATCTATACATTTGTTTAGACAATAATATATAAGACCCTTACTTTTCTTCTTCAGCATAATAAAAAATTAAATGATGTAGTGAAGATTCTACTAAAGAAAATATACTTTCTGAAAATGGCTTCTTCACCGAAGACCTGTAAGTTAATTATCAAATCTTCCCAAGACCTCTCTGTTCAAAGAAATATTGCCTTGTAATAATTTATGTGAATACTTTACAAATCAAAAATTAATCCACAAGACTGTGTTACCATAATCACTAATTTTAGCAAGCCTCCCAAATATTTTCTATATAATTTTTCTTGATTATAAAATGTCAATAATATGGACACACTCTTAATATAACAGCCTATTGAATTACATCAGTTTCCCATCAACCCACCAAAGACATTTGATAATTATATTGGCTATTTCCACTGATCAGGGGAGGCTCTTCCACTAAGAGCTCCTATGGTTTCCACTGCCTCATGTTTCTTGACAGACTTAGTTCATTTGCAGTGTGAAGAATCACCTCTTGTACTTGACCACCTTGAAGTTGATCTTCTAATTTCTTAACATCTGGTTCCACTTCACCCGTAGCCAGCTTCTCCTTTATAATCTGTTCTGTATACTTTCTCCATGCTGCATTTTTAGGGATTTACTCAAGAACATCAAGAATCTTTGTGTACCACATTCTTAGCCTCTTCCATTTTAGCAGTCCGGCTGTAGTTGCTTTGCTCCTGTGGACTCCCACATACAGCCGGTCACACAGGGCCGAGTGGTCTTCTTCAGCATACCCAACATGACAGTGCCCCCAATGCATTTTTTACAGAATCAGTTAAAAAAAATTCCTAAAATTCAAAAGGGACCACAAAAGATTCAGAGAGCCAAAGCAATCTCAAGTAAGAAGAACAAATCTGGAGGCATCACACTTTCCGATTTTACAATATGTTAAAATGCTAGAGCAGTTAAAGCGGTTAGTAATGGCATGAAGACAGGTAGACCAGTAGTAAGAACAAGGAGCCCAGGAATAAATCCACACATTTACTGTCAACCAATCTTCATCAAAGTTTCCACAAACACACAGTGGGAAAAGGATAGTCTGTTCAATAAATGGTGTTAGGAAAATCGGATGTCCACATGCAGAAAAATGAAATTGGACCATTATTAAACATCATTTACAAAAATAAGTTCAAACAGATCAACTATTAAATATAAGACTGAAACAAAATAACTATAAGAAAACAGAGAGAAAAGTCTTCTTGATTTTGGTCTGGGTAAAGATATTTTGGATGTCACATCTAAAGCACAGACTGAGAAAGTAAAACAGACAAGTAGGATTGCATCAAACTAAAATGCTTCAGTACAGCAAAGGAAACAATCAACAGATTGAGAATGCAATCTATGGAGAGGAAAAAATATTCGCAAACTATACATTTAGTAAAGAGTTAATATCCAAAATATATAATAAACTCAAACAACTTAATGACAAAAACAAATTAAAAAGTGAGCAAAGGACCTAAATAAACATTTCTGAAAAGAGATATGGTGAGTGAATCACGAGGTCAGGAGTTTGAAACCAGCCTGGTCAACATGGTGATACCCTGTCTCTACTAAAAATACAAAAAATTAGCTGGGGGTAGTGGCAGGCACCTGTAATCCCAGCTACTTGGGAGGCTGAGGCAGGAGAATCGCTTCAAGCCGGGAGGAAGAAGTTGCAGTGAGCCCAGATCATGCCATTGCACTCCAGCCTGGGTGACAGAGTGAGACTCCATCTCAAAAATATATATATATATGAACGACCAACAGGCATATAAAAAGGTGCTCAACATCACTCATCATCGGGGACAGGCACATCAAAACCATAGCAAGATACCACCCACAACTGTTAAAATGGCTATTATGAGAAAGACAGAAGACAACTGTGGGCAAGGAGACGGAGAAAAGGAAATTCATGTATGCTGTTGACAGGAATGCAAATTAGTACAGCCATTATGGAAAGCAGTATGAATCTTCTCCCTAAAAATAGTAGTAGATAACCCAGCAATGTCTCTGCTGGGTAGCTATCCGATGAAATTTAAATCAGTATGTTGAAGATAGATATATCTGTACTTCCATGTTCATTCCAGCATTAGTCAAAAAAATCCAAGATATAGAAAACGATATCTGTTAACAGGAGAACAGATGAAGAAAATGTGATAAACACAAACATACTCACATATGTGCGTGTATCTGTCAATATACACACAGACAGACACCATACACATATACAATCCTGCTCCACATAACGCCACTTCAGTCAATGACTAACCACATATACAGCGGTGCTCCCATAAGATTATAATGGAGCTAAAAAATTTGTATCACCTAGTGATGTTGCTGTAGTAACATCATAGCACACATTTTTTTATTTTTATTTTTGTAAATTTAGCATAACCTGACCTGGCTCGGTGGTTTACACAAGTAATCCCAGCACTTTGGGAGGACAAGGTGGGTTGGTCACTCGAGGTCAGGAGTTCGAGACCAGACTGGCCAACGTGGTGAAACTGTCTCTACTAAAAAACACAAAAATTATCTGTGCATGGTGGTGCATGCTTGTAATCCCAGCTACTCTGGAGGCTGAGGCAGGAGAGTCACCTGAACCCAGGAGGCGGAGGTTGCAGTGAGCTGAGACTGAGCCATTTCACTCCAGCCTGGGCAACAAGAGAAACTCCATCTCCAAAAATAATAATAATAATAATTTAGCATAGCCTAAGGATACAGTGTTTATAAACTCCACGGTAGTGTGCATTAATGTCCTAGGCCTTCACATTTACTCACTCACCGACACACCCAGAGCAACTTGTAGCCCTACAAGATCCATTAATGGAAAGTGCCCTGTGTACCATTTTGAAATCTTTTATAGTGTATTTTTACTGTATTTTTAAAATGTTTAGATACATTCAGATGTGCAAATATTTACCATTGTGTTACAATTGCCTACAGTATTCAGTAAAGTATCACACCGTACAGATTTGTAGTCTAGGTGTATAGTAGGCTATACCATGTAGGTTTATGTAAGTCCACTCGGTGATGTTTGCACAAGGATGAAATCTTCTAAGGACACGCTTCTCAAAATGATCCCCATCATTAAACGATGCATGACTGTATATGTGCATATATACATACACATAACATATGAGTTCATAATATATACATGTGATGACATATTATGTATGTACATATATAATGGAATATAATGTGGCCTTTAAGAAGAAGAGAATCTTGTCAGTTGCAACAATATGTGTAAACCTGGATGACAATGCTAAGAACACAATATGTTTCTGAAACCATCTGTAAAATTTCTGCTCTTTCCTCCAGTAAAATAAGCCAGACATGAAACGACAAATACCATGTGACCTCATTGTATGTGGAAAGTGAAATAGTCAAGCTCATAAAAGCAGACAGTAGAATGGTGGTTGCCAGGGGCTGATGATGGATGAACTAGGAAATGCTGGTCAAAGGGAGCAAACATGAAGTTATAAGATGAACACATTCTGGACATCTGCTGTATGGCAATGTAACTATAGTTAATGGTAATCAATTGCATACTTGAAACTTGCAAGAAGGTAGATCTTAAGTGTTCTCTCAACACACATATACACACACACACGAAAGGTCATCGTAAATAAAATGATAGATGTGCTAATTACGGTGATTATTTCATAATGTATTTGTATATCAAAACATCAAGTTGCATAATTTACACTATACTTGTTTGTATCAAGTTGCCCACATTAATTATATATTTAAATACATATATACATAAATTTGTGAGACAGAGTCTCACTCTGTCGCCCAGGCTGGACTGCAGTGGCACAATCTCAGCTCACTTGCACCTCCATCCCCTGGGTTCAAGCGATTCTCCTGCCTCAGCCTCCCAAGTAGCTGAAATTACAGGTGCCTGCCACCACATTCAGCTAATTAAAATATATAATTTTAATTGCTAGTTACATCTTAATAAAGCTGGAAAAACTTTTCTGCATAATAGAGGCCCATAGTCAATGTAATTATAAATCTTTTTAATAAAGCACAATAATGTGGCATAAACCTTTGATTTTTACTAAATATATACATATATATATACACACACACACATATATGCGTATATATATATGCACACACACATAGTTTCAGTACTGAAGAGGATTTTAGAGACCTCTCATTTCCTGTGAAGATAAACTGAGGTCCAGCAGCATGAATTGGCCTGACAAGAAACCCACACATCCTACCCGCTGAATTACAATCTAATATTATTGCTAGTCCTTCAGGGTAGTCTTGAGTGATCCTGAGCAGATATTGGGAGTAATTCAGAGAGAGTGAATTTACCACTCCCTGTTTTCACAGTATTTGACACCCCACTTGAGATCTGGAGTCTCTGACAATGACTGCTTCCCGTAGCAAGTGAGCTGTCCTGAAGAGGAGGAAGTAGAAATTTTCTAGGTATTTTCTGAAGCATACTCCATCAGTAACATTGTCATATTCTGCCTCTACTTCCAGTGGTAAATTTCAGTACGCTTACTTAGATGTCACTGTGTTTTAACCTAGAGTCTTTCTGGAACAAAGGAACTATATGATGTACATGGGGTTTAGAGAAGGGAGTAATGAGGCAAAAATAACAGATTTAAGTCATTTAGCTGAAAGTGAAAATATGTTATTTCAGATATTAAGTCTCTAGACCTTTCCCTGGTGCCCAGAATTCATGTTTTCACAGTTGGAAATATCAAAAAAAGAAAATAGGACATTTATCTTAAGATTTTTCAGAACAAACACAAACTAGGCAAATATTGTGATTGCCTCAATTTACTTTGCTAAAATTTTCATCCAAATTTAATGAGTTTGTCTCCTGTGTATCTTTGAATGTAGCTGTATCACCATGAGGGCTTGGGCATTCTGATTAGAAAATCAATCATCCCCGATTTAAACATGGCCCTTTTCAAAGCTCCTCATCCCACCAGCCTAAATCACCACGCTAACAGTCACACTGCTTTCTAGCATTTCCTTTGATGCCAGATTCAAATGTATTCTCATCTTTATAGTAATTATGTGTTTCATGCAAAGTCTTCAAAACTGAAATGTTGGGTTGTTTTTTTTTTTTCACTTCAGCTCATGACTGCATTCTTGACATGAGTTCTGCCTTTGAATACATATTTAAAATATGCTGGCTGGGCATGGTGGCTCATGCCTGGATTCCCAGCAGTTTGGAAGACCGAAGCAGGAGCATTACTTGAGCCTAGGAGTTCAAGACTAACCTGGGCAACTCTTTCTAAAACAGTAAAAATTAGCCAGGAATGGTGGCTTGTGCCTGTAGTCCCAGCTACTCAGGAGGCTGAGGTGTGAGGCTCACTTGAGCCCAGGAGGTCGAGGCTGCGGTGAAGTGCTCCATGACCACACTACTGCACCACTCCAGCCTGGGTGACCTCGTCTCTGAAAACAACAACAACAACAACAACAGAATTCCTTTCATAGCCATTCATTTCAGTTTTTTCTATGGAACTTGAATGTTTTCTATACGTCAAGTGACAAAACATGAGAGAGTGTGTGTGTGTACAAATACATACAAATATAGTATACGTACACATGCACACACACACACACATAAATAGGAGAAGCTTGGAGAGTCAGGAACACCCAGTGCAAAGGCTTAATTAAGCATGTTACACTGTCTTTCCTGCACTCTTTAGCCATGAATGGCATTGGTTGCAGGCATATGAAAGAGCTGACTCTCAATATCTCCCAGTCGTGTTTATCCACCCAATAGTGCTTCATATATAACGGAGGCCTATTCTATTGCTTAATTTTTCAAAAGGATTACTACAATAACATGATACAATTGAAAAAATACAGTCTTTTTATAAATATTCTGCTACAAATACACAGTTTAGAGGTCCAAAAATATTACAGATCTCCCCAAAGTAAAACTAGATGGCTGATTGCTTCATTTCAAAAAATTATTAAAAAGAACATGTTTTTAAAAGTGTTTCTAGGCCTTCCAATCTACATAGCAATAGCTGAGGAGTTTCTGATATCCTACTTTTTCTAACTATGAGAATAATGAGAATAAGCCAATATGATAATGATTTAAACCTATGGAGTCTTTAATTTGTGACAACCTATTCACATGAATGATCTAATTAAATAAATACTAAAAATAGTCCTGAAAGATAAATACTTTATCTCTACTTTAAAAAATAGAAAACTGAGGCAACCTGTTGAGTGCCGTAAACGCTGTCCTACGCTATAAAACCCTGATACTGATTCCGGTGATCTGAGATTGGCAGGCCCCCTGATGTCTCCACTTGGACACTTCCTGCTCCATTGCTTTTAATGCTGCATACCATGTTTTACAAGCATATCTTATGTAAACATTATAAAACCTAATCAAGTTTGGTAGAAAACCCCAGTAGGATAGTATATTGTTTACACAAGAAGTTTAAAATATACCTTATCTACCCTATCTTAGATCTATATAGTATCTATTCCCCTCCATCAACAAACTAGACATTTCAAGAGAGAAGAGAGTAAGTACTCATTTATCCGGGGGGATGGGGGTTATGTTTTTTGGTCACATCAGCAATTTAGTATTTTGTTTCTTTATAGCTGTCCTTGTAGTAATGCTAGACACGGTTACTGTGGGCAAAAAGCAATACTCACAACTCCTTCCTTATTTTGAAATTTCTGGAATTCTCTGCCAAAGTCAGATCCATTACTCCTTTTATACAGCTAATTTTTCTCCTTTCAGCGCATGTCTTTTGGTAATACTTCTCACCCATGTTTGCAAGTCAACAGCAGTTAGAAAGAACACATTTGATGTGGTCATGACGTAGGTAATTAAGCAAGAGAGAAAATAAATAGGAAATATAGCCATTGCTTTTGATGAGGCAATAGCTACGTAACTAAAGTCACTAATTCTTCAAGAATATTCATTACACACAACTACTGAGTTTTTTAGAGGATACATTTTTTTCTTTTAATTTGAGATATATCAAAATTGTTTTTATAAAGTAATCAGTCATTGTAGCCACAATGCCATAAGTAATATGAGAAAGAAATAAATTTTATAGTGTTATACTCCTATACCTTTGAAGATTGTTTATTATGGAAGCCAATCTTATTTACCTTGACCAAATACATTGTATATGCTGTCTAAAGTCCATTCACATGTATGTCATGTTATTGTCCTGACTGAGAGATCTTGAAACTTACCCCTTTTTCATGCTTTTCTTTCAGCTGGGGTCAACAAACGTTTTTACTATCATATATCTGGAAACTTATGGATAGAAACCAAAAAATGGTCATCACATACTTAATGTTAGAAATTGCATATTTTAATATGTAGATGTTTACCACAGGTTACGAAGTTTCAGTAAGGATGAATACACTTTGGAGCTCTAAATATAGCATGGTGACTATAATTAACAACACTGTATGGTATTGCATATTTGAAGGTTGCTAACAGAGTAGACCTTCAATGCTTTCACCACACATACATACACACTCACAAAAGTAACTATGTGAGGTCTATATGTTAATTAGCTTGACTACTGTAATAATTTCACAATGATCATGTTTACTCATTGTATATCAAAACACCACATTGTACACCTTAAACATATAAAATTTTTATTTTTTGATTATACTTCAATAAACCTTGGAAAAATAAATGAAATAAATCTTCTTTAGTTTCAAAAAAACAACCATGTAAAATAGGTACCATTAGAACTTTTTGTTAAAAGTAAACTTGATATTAATGAATAGCATACATGCCCCAAAGTGCTCAAAGCATAAGTATTCAGGTGCATTTAATGTAAGGGACTAAGCTAAATATGTCAGATTGGATTTTAAAACTGTATGCTACTTATATGAGGTATACATTTAAAATTAGAACACAAAAAGTATGAAAGTCAAAGGACGAAAAAGGATACAACACAAATTCAAATATATAGCTATATTAATATCTGAACAAATAGTAAATTAAGAAATATTATTATAATTAGAAAATTACTTTTATAATGAGAAAGCATCAATCCACCAGGAAAAAAATAATTATTCTCAACTTCTATGTGCCTAGCAGTGTAGCCTCAACATACATAAAGCAAAAATTAACATAAAGAAAAGGAAAAATAGGCAATAGAGTTCAATACACTGGGAGATTATAATTCAAAACTTGTATGCATCTAGTAACATAACCTCAAAATACGTAAATCAGAAATTAACAGAAATAAAGTATATATAAGCAACTGCACACTTGTAGATTACACATTTATATGTCCTTTTCTTGGGGAAGTAACAGAATTCACGTGCCTCAAAGGTGGCTGCTTTGGGATTTGAGATGAGTTTAATCAAAACCCAGACATGTCCCAACCACATTTGCCTCCTTCTTCCCAGGCCTCCCTTCCGGGCTTTTTAATCTTCACTTACTTCTATATTTCGTTTTCTCAATGTTAAGTTCATGATTTTGAGGAAAGAATTAGTGGTACTTTATCTTTGTAATTCCAGAAACACGTGTGATACCTTCACGTCATAAGTATTCAATAAATATTTGAGGAGTAAATAACACTAGTGTTTCATGCCAATAATATGTTGTGGTGACAGAATCAGTATTTTTGGTTTTAAACATTCCAGGTATGGTCCTTTGGTAAAAATTCTCACTTTTATTTTATAGTGAGATGGAATATGCCACACTTGGGGAAAGATGTTTGGGCATTCTGGGCTGGTGTCTGTGCAAATGCTTGAATAGTTAATCACTTCTTTTGCATTCATTATTTTTCCAAATGAACCAATGTTTAACTTAACCCGTTATTCTTCATGTTGCCATCCACCATTGTTAAGAGCGTCTTGAATGATTTCAGTGTACATATAGAAGAAAGGAAAATTACTACTTTCAGAGCCAAACCGTGTGTGTGTGTAAGAAATATATCCGGTTTTATAGACAAATTGTCAGACTGAATATTGGCATTTTTATCTTTTCAGATGTCTGGTCAATACATTGCTCACCAAATAACTTTGCACTAGTTAAGTCATCCTCAATAATGATTTCTTTACATTAAAATAAATATTGCAAACTATCTGTTCTGACCAATAAGTTCTTCTGTGTATCATATTTCCCAATTTTTATGCAAACACATATTAATATTGTCAGTCTACAGCAGTTCACATTACTGAGAAACATACGATAATTCTTTATGATACAGTAATTTTCATTTTTCAAGAACTGAAAGATACAAGGAAGAGAATGCACAATTACGTTGAATGTTGCTTGCCATTAATACATTCTGAAATCCTTCAGTGGAGAATAATAGATATTCAAATTTAAGCAAGCAGATCACACACTACAAAGCTATTTTCAGAAAGATTGGAAAGATTTGCACTTTTATCAACAAAGAAAGATATAAAACAAGATAAGGGCATATTGAAGGATTCTTCTAATATCCTCCCATGAAAAAACATGAGAATATCAGAAGAAACATATATAGCCAATTTCATTAACTTATTCATTTCAGACTTAAAAAAAGTTTTTAAAAGAATGAGGTGGTTTGTAGGTGGTATAATTAAGTAGCTATAAACATTTTTTTTCTTTTCATACAGACTTCCAGAATGTGCCTGTAGACAATCAAATTTTTAGCAGGTAATTTATGATAGTCAGCTATATTTAGATTCTGTCCAAATTGATATTCTCGAAAGAAAGAAAATGCACAAATATTATAATGGAAGAAAATTATCACAAGCTGAAAGACTTCATAGGATGAAATTTTAGGCATTAGTTATGGAATTGGGCACAATTTTATGATATGCGAGAAGCAAATGCTTTTCGTCTTTGAGCATTGATAACGGTAGGAGAGTTTCCATTTATTAAATAGGTGTGATATATTAAGAACACAACTCAGACATTTTACACCTAATATATAATCTTGGCAACAACTCTATGAGATAACTGTATTCCTATCATAATAATGTGGAAATTGAGCTTCAAAGAGACTGCCACTGCCCCTGGTTATGCAGGAGGCCCTTAAAAGACCTGAGTTTTTTACTTGGGTCTCATTTAATCTGAAACAGTTTCCCTCTTGACATGTCCATCTGGCTAGCTTTCTTCAGGTCCCTGCTGAGCTATCACTTTATTTAAGAAGACATTTAACAAAAAACATGTTAAGGGATTTGTGACCTGTTTCCAGCCTCTCAGCACCTACCTTATCTGATCCATTGGGTGTGTACGCATCTTTACGTTGGCCGTCTGTGCCCTGCACCCTAGTTGTCAGCTCCGCAGGAGTGAGGCTTTGTTTTGTCTACTTCTCTGTCCCCAGCATGCAGAGGACAACTGGACTACCACGTGCTTTCAAAACATGCATGAGGAATGAAAGGATGAGTGAATGAATGCATTCACAATACCGTGCTCTTAAATCCTCTGCTAAATTGTCTGCATGTAATGTCTCCAACTATTACGTGAAAAATTGTACAATGGGTCACCATGACCCTTGTCAAAAGGCCTCTCCCCACCTCAGTTTCTTTATGTGTAAAACAGAGATAAAGATCTACCTTATAAAAGTTGTTATAGGACTTAAAAATAATTTAATAGCTGTCAGCAATTTGTTAAATATAAAGCATCATGGAAATTCTAGTGAGTTTACTATTGTTGTTCACTTTTAAAATAAGATGATCACTCCTGGTTCTGTTCCAGAACCAAACAAAAATTAAGTTTTTACCATCACAGACTGGAGACAAGTATGTATCGGCCAGTTCTTAGCCTGAGTAATGAGGCTGTACTGCAGTATATGTTTTATTTATCTACACTGATTGCCAGGTACAGCTGAACTTCCGGTGATCGTCCTCTTTGCTAGATACCTGCTGTTTTCTTCCCTGTTCTGCTCTCCATCCTTCATCCTGCCCTGTTCTTTAGGTAACAACAAGGAAGCTGACCTCTTTGGACCCTGAGCTTCCTTATCTGCCGCCTTCTAGCTGTGTTCAGCCAACGGGAGAGCTTTGGAGCTCAGAAGAAAGAGAAGTCAAAGTATTTTATTCTCTCTACTTCCTCCCTGCCAGGCCACAGCTTGGAGGTGTCTGCCTTCCTCTGCCAAGACCACAACCCCCAATGAGGTTCTTATTGTGTTCTAGGAATAGCTTCCTCTTCCTTTCTGCTTTGAGCAGCAACTGCTTCCCGCATTGGGTAGATCCTGCAGGTTTCATCGTATCTTGTTGCTTCCCCTGATTCTACCAACAGCTGTTTAAGGAATTCCTGTGCATGAAAATTTCTGTGATCTCCATTTGAGTGTGACCCACAGTCCCTTTCAGGATTGTTAAGATACATTGTGTGGTGGACAATTAAGCTGGCACTTGCATATTCATTACTTCATACCACAGGATTGTAGGTGCTTAGGTGCTTTGGAAAAGATAAGGATTTTGTAGAAGAGAACACTAAAGCCATTGGATGATAATTTGTCTGAAGTCACACGGCACATGAGTAGCATAACTGGGATGTGACCTGAGACGATTTGGTTTCAATAATAGCAGTTTGCCACTTTTAAAATCTTAAATGAGGACCACTTAGGCTAGCGACTTTTCCAATTACAAAGCCAGTGGTGTTGAGGGACTGTGCTAAAGAAAGAAAAAAACTTCTCTTTCCGAGTCTACAAGGGGCGTGGTTTCAAAGGCAGGAGTATCCCAGCGCCATGCCTCCATCCATGCCCCCATGTGGGAATGTAAAGTTGTTTGTCTAGGCTTCCTGCCCACGAGCTCAAAAAAGCCCACTGAAAGCTCTGGGAGGAGGGGGCTTTATTGTGCTCCAGGCAGCCAATCCTGAATCAGAGTAAAAGAGCAATCACTCCAGAGGAAGTTTGAAAGAACTCCTCTCATTAGACGAAAACATGAATGAAGTGGGAATAATTATTCCAGGTGGGAATAACTTAAAACTCCACTGCCTCCGTCAAAAAAAAAAAAAAAAAAAAAAAAAAAAAAAAAACTCCACTTCTTTTTTTTTTTTTTTTAAACCTTGTCTCTACTAAAAATCTAAAAATTAGCAGGGAAAACCATTGCTTCCTACCTATGCAGACTCCTTCTCTGGATCCCCTCCCACGGCAGCGCCTGGGAGCTCTCTCTCCTTCTCTCTCTCTGCCTAATAAATCGCTCTCTGTAAACTCTCTGCCTAATAAATCACTTTCTGCAAAACTCTCTGGGCCCACAGTCTTTATTCAAATGGTAAGCTCTCCCGGGACCCTTTCCCCATTCTTGGGGTAAGAGAGGCCAAGGACCTGGGCACATTGGGGAAAAGATTGGAATGGGAAGGGAGCTGAGTAAGCCCTCCTCCTGATGCAGGAACTGGGAGCGTTTTTGGGACGCCCCAGCAGCCCTACTCCCGTCCCCCAGCTACAGTGTTTATTGCCAGATTTGCTGTTCATTAATCACCATTCACTGTGAGAAGTGCTAATTCGAAGTCGTTAGCTGAGCTCTCCAGTCACCCAATGATCCTTAATGCAACAGAAAAGTTTTTTTTTTTTTTGTGCCCCAGCTAATTCGTGCTTGTTAATGTATAATTAGTGTGCAGTATCTTACTTTCTCTTATTGAGACAGTGCAAAACCAGAATAAGAAGGGATAATTTACACATAATCGAAGATGATTACACATCTTATTTTGCAAATTAATGGGGGTAATAAATTTTCAAAGCCATTTTTACACCTAAGCCTTCTTACACTTCAAAATGAGAGCAGCAGAAAACAAGGTTGGTAAGAGTGGTATACTGAAAGCCAACTCATACCAGCTTATCATAGTCAGTTTTCAAGAATTTTATGAGCTTATTGTTAAATACAACTGCTATTAAACAATGTAAAACCAAATGATGCTCCAATTCCTGCAACTATTCCCCAAACAGTGCTCTTGCCATGAACAATGCTGAATTGAGGGAGTTTCAGCATGATGAATATAAGTTATATGAATGTTAAAAATAGTGTGAAAGTACCTCACTTATCCTTTTTACTGACAATAAATGTAACGTGAAGAACAGACTGGAGATGTAATCCCATTAGAAAAGAAACTGTTTTTGGGTGGTGGGAAGAGGGAAAGAATCAGGGAAAATAACTAATGGGTACTAAGCTTAATACCTGAGTGATGAAATAATCTGTACATCAAACCCCCATGACACATGTTTACCTATGTAACAAATCCACATACCCTGCACATATACCCCTGAACCGAAAAGTTAAAATAAAAAAAAAAAGAAACTACTTTGTATCTACTGAGATAGAAGTTCAGCCAAAACCAATGAAACTATCATCTGAATATCAATTAGCTATATGGGATTTACAATAAATATTATATTTTTATTATAAATTATAAATTGTGTTTTACCCATTATTTATATCAGTACAACTTATTATATATATTTTATATACACGTACCTATGCATTTTTGTTGCTGTTAAACATTTACCAGTAAACCACAATATCTCTGGAATTAGTGTATATTCATATTTATTATATCCCAATGCTATCTGTATTCTGCATGCAGTGTTCAGAATTCTTGGGGTAGAAGAATTCACACTCACACACAATACAAGGAAAGTTTTTAATAAAATACTCTCCAATTGTCAGTTTGTACTTTTTTTTATAAATGTAAGTTATTAAATATCATGCTATAAATCAAAATTGTTATAATAACTTGAATGGATTTCATTTGATAAGGGTTCATAGCATATGTCATTTTAAGAGATTATTAAGTGTTAATTCTTCTAACCTTTTACTTGTCTTATCCCATTTAGTCCCTGCAATTGTTTACCTCAGGTGGTTTGGGCTTCCTCACAGCATGGTGTCTGGGTTCCCAGGGTGAGTATCACAATAGAGTCAAGCCTGATAGAAACTGTATAGCTTTGGAATGATAATTGTCTCAACCTTTTGATTGGAAAACTTGTGGGACCAGAAATATTTCTGTAGCAATCTTGAAAAGTACTATCTACTTTACCAATGCAATTTGTGTGTGTGTGTGTGTGTGTGTGTGTGTGGTATTCTCGCTGTCTAAATGTTCATATATTTTTTATCTTTCTTGGTCTGTGCAGAGAAGCAATCCTGTCGAGTTAGATTGGTTGGTCTCTCCCTGTAACTTCTTTTTCTCTCATTTTAAAAAACTGAGCTTGACTCTTATGTTTCTTATTTCAGGAAATGCTGAGAGTGTAAGACTTAGAAGCATGGACTCTGGAATGAGGTACCCCAATGGTCAGATCTCAACTTTGCCAATTATAAATCATACAGACTTGAGCAAGTTTATGTCACCTGCCTGTGCTTTGGTTTTGTCATCTGCAAGATGAGGATCTCTGCAAAAGGAATTGCTCTTTTTAACTAGTTTAAGTTTTTGCCAATTCTAGTTCACATAGCCGTTCCTCAACTTAAGCTTCTGGAAGCTTTATTATGTCATCCAGGAATTAGATTTTCAATCCATCCTCAATTTTGTTATGGTATAAAACTATTTATCACTGAGGTTGAATTTTTTTTTTAAATTTTTGCATGAAATTAATCCATGGAACATGTATTTGAAAGAAAGAATTTTTATTATGTTCCATTGTTGAGTTATGCGGTGTTCCAAAAATGGAACACTAGGCAAAACCACTGCTACATTGTATGTAATGTATAAAATCATGTTTCTTGTCTCAGGGAATGGTGACACCTGCTATTCAGTGTGATATTTAACAGAACACTTTACATGTAAGGCAACATCACATTTTTCACTTACAAAAGTGGTATTCTTATGACATTTAGCAGACCATGTTTGCTTTCCCTGTTTGATTATCACATGATTTATGCCATCACAATCTAAGCCAAAGTCTCAGAATATCTTTCTTTGCAGCCGGGTTCTGGAGGGCGAACATGGGTCTCCAGATAATGGCATATCACATGTCAACGAAACTCCAGAAAATCTACTGGCTTCTCCTCAGATGTTTTATACAATTGCCAAGCATTTTGTAAGACCAATTTGAAACAGAACAAAAGAGGGCTTGAGTGCCATTCTTTTCCGCTGATTGATGCCCAATACTTACCAATGTTTTCATCAGCTCTGTCTACACCCTCCATGCACCGGTTATACATTTTGATCATGTTTGGCTGCTGAACTTGGGTCTTCTCTTTCAGTTTCTGGGAATAACTACTGACAAGACACAGGGGATGGATTCCAGCACCAGAAGAGCCAACAGTGACAACACTGTTATCATTCCACCTGCAGACAAGACTGCCTTTGCCATCAATGCGATGATCGGATGTGCCACTTTCTTTTTTATTCCAATGGAGCTTTGTCAATGTGATCCTTTCTCACTGCACCTGCTGCCCAATGTCCCTTATCAAGCTTATCAAGAAGGGCAATACTGGTGAAAAAGTTATTAAATACAAAATGGTATTGTCCAGGGTGTGCCTCTGTAAGTGCCTCACTAAACTGAAGGACAAGCGACGCACCAACACGTTCTTCATGTTTAGTATTTGAGTTTTTACCCTGATATGGCTGAAACCAGCAAATATAGCCCAGACATAAGATACCACACCAAAACTTACAGCAAAACAGAATGGGCTTTCCCTGAATAAACTGTACCCATCATGACCAAAATAAGGAACCATGGATTCATCAAAGCAGAAATATCTTTCATTTGGAACAAATTTCATACATATCTCACTGAGTTTGCTTATGAGAGGTTGAAACTTGGAAAACCGTCCATTGGATCCATATTTGCTAGTTAGAAAATATAGTTTCAAACCGGTCACTTCTCATGGAGCACTAACCAGAGCATTATGCGCATCTGTTCTTTTTTTCCCAAAATATACGCCTTCTACTAACTGAGATGTAACCAGTAAGAAAAAAAAATTCCCATGAAGCATTTGAATTCGGAGCTAGTCAAGCCAAGATGTACACCCTTACTTTGAGCATGTACTTTGGAGTACCTGACGATGAGTTCAGCAACCTCATCATCAAGAAAAAGTTCAAGAATTTCTGTGAGAGCTTTTATTTTTGGTGAAGAAATCCTTTGGCGGTTCTGTAACTCTAGCTGTTATGACGTGTGCAGTTAGGTCAGCTTTTTTCCATTTGCAAACAATTTTTGTTACTTTCCTCCTCCTTGATGGTGGAGGTTGCTGTGCAGTAGAGGATGGAACTTCGTCAGGAGAGTCATCTTCAGGTGCGTCTGATGGATCATCTGAGTCAGACTCAGCATCAGAGCCATCTTGAATAAGACATGTAGTTGTGTGCATCTGAGAACCTGGCAGATTATGTTCCTCCTTCTTCTCCTGAGTCCTCAACAGAAACAGGTGCTGCAGCGTTTTCAGGTGGTTGTATCACTATAGCACTTGAGTCTATGCTGTCATCTGTCTAAAATGTCAGTTATTTCATGTAGCTTGGACTTTGAGGCATCTTGGGACTAAAACAGAAAAAAAGGTATTTTTAGTGCTAGTGGTAGTGGTTTTGCCTAGTGTTCCAAAAATGGAACATTAAAAATGTCAAACCCATAACTAATGCAACAATAATAATTTAGCTATTTTCTTTGTATAGCACAATAGTATAACTAGTAGAGAAGTAATAAAATATATTCCTAGTATAGTATGTAATGCAGTAAAGTTATATGTACCTGTCTTTGGATACTTCCTCAAAAATGTCTCCAAAAATGAGCATCACTTTTTGACAAGCTCCCAGCACACCAGTATCTGTAGCAGTGACTAATGCTGTGCACCATGTGATGACATGTATCCTCAGGAGACAGACGTGTGCAAAATCAAACCTTGGTGATGACCTTGAGGAAGGAGTAGGATAACTCCTACATGCTTAGCGTTCCAGTAATGGAACACTAGGCATAAATGAAGTAAGGTACAATTAAAAACTCACCAATTTTCCCAATATTTTTCTGTGGTAATTCATTGAAAAAGTGCTCCTTTCACACTGCTATGCAGTTTTGGCTTTGTCATAAATAAAGTAACCACTGGCTGATTTATCCATCTCTGTACCTCCCTGTCTTTCAACCTTATTAATTTTATACAAAAGTAACTTTGTTATTTGTAGTCTTTCACAAAATTTTTTTTTTTTTTTTTTTTTTTTTTTTAGTAATGGGTATTGAAAACCTCTTTTATACTGATAATTATACTTAATGATGTAGTCAGGAAGGAATAAGGGAAGAAAATAACAAACAAACAGCCAACCAATATTTAATTTAAACCTATGAAATGCTATGCGATTACTGAGGAGTGATTTACTTCCAATTATATAGTCACCTTTGGAATAGGTGTGAGGTGGTAATGTATGTTTTGTGTATTTGAAGTGGAGAGTTCTATAAATGTTTATTAAGTTTACTTGTTCCGGGTCTGAGTTCAAGTTCTGAATATCCTTGTTAATTTTCTATCTCGTTGATCTATAGAATCGTTAGCTCTTCTTGTTGCATTGATCCTTTTGCCATTATGTAATGTCATTCCTCGCCTCTTTTGATCTTTGTTGCTTTAAAGTCTACTTTATCAGAGGCGAGAATTGCATCTCCTGCTTTTTGTTTATTAGTTTATTTTTACTCTCTGTTTGATTGGTAAATCTTCCTCCTTCTCTCTGAGTCTTTGTGTATTGTTGCATGTAAGATGGGCCCGGATGCAGCATACCGATGGGTTTTGGCTTTTTATCCAATTAAAATATATATAAGTTTAATACCGGCGTTTGATGCTAGCTGGCTGTTTTTCCCATTAGTTGATGTAAATTTTTTATTGTGTTAAAGTTCTTTTCTTTTTGATATATTTTTGGAAAGGCTGATATTGGTTGTTCCTTTATATGTATAGTGCTTCTTTCAGAAGCTCTTGTAAAGCAGGCCTGGTGGTGGTGAACTCTCTAAGTACTTGTTTGTTCGCAAAAGATTTAATTTTTCCTTCGCTCATAAAGCTTAGTTTGGCTGGATAGGAAATTCTGGGTTGAAAGTTCTTTTCTTTAAGGATGTTAAATATTGGTCCCCACTCTTTTCTGGCTTGTAGGGTTTCTGCTGAGACATCTTCTGTAAGTCTGATAGGTTTCCCTTTAAGGGTAACCTGACCTTTCTCTCTGGCTGCCCTTAGTATTTTCTCCTTCATTTCAACCCTAATAAATCTGGCGATTATGTGCCTTGGGGTTGGTCTTCTTGAAGAATATCTTTGTGGTGTTCTCTGTATTACCTGGAGTTGAATATTACCCTGCCTTGCCAGGTTGGGAAAGTTTTCCTGAATGATATCCTGAAGAGTATTTTCCAACTTGGATTCATTCTCTTCATCACATTCAGGTACACCTATCAAACGTAAATTAGGTCTTTTCACATAGTCCCATATTTCCTGGAGACTTTGCTCATTCCTTTTCATCCTTTTTTCTGCATTCTTGTCTTCCCGTTTCATTTCACTGAGCTGGTCCTCGACTTCTGATATCCTTCCTTCTGCTTGATCAATTCGACTGTTTAAACTTGTGCATGCTTCGCGAAGTTCTCGTGTTGTGTTTTTCAGCTCCATCAATTCACTTATATTCTTCTCTAAATTGTCCATTCTAGTTAACATTTCGTCAAACCTTTTTTCAAGGTTCTTAGTTTCTTTGCATTGGGTTAGAACAAGTTCTTTTAATTCACAGAAGTTTCTTATCACCCACGTTTTGAAACCTGCTTCTGTTATTGGAACACTCGTGTAATCTATTAAGCCTTGTTCCGTTACTGATGAGGAATTGCAATCCCCTGTAGAGGGAGAGGCATTCTGATTTTGAGTATTCTCTACCTTTTTACGCTGGTTTCTTCCCTTCATTATATATTTGTCCGTCTGTCGTCTTTATAATTACCAACTTTCTAACTGGGTCTCTGACGTCCAACTTGTTGATTCCCTGCGCCGAAATCTGAGCAATCCACTGAGCCGGCCAAAACAGCGGTGTTAAGATTGATGGTGCTTTTCTGCCCGGGAATCTCCGGACTCTGCACCAAGAACTGGCGTGCTAAGGCACCAGCAAAACCGCCACTCCGGCCACAAGAGTTGCCCTGGCGACCCGTGGAGCTCCTCCACTGGGAATGTCCTGGTCCGTGAGCAACAAATATTCGTCTGAAAGTGTGGCGTCCTCTCGTTCTTTGCGCTTTCACTGGGAGGTACGTGCCCGAGCTGCTAATCATCAGCCATCTTGGATCTCTCTCCCTCACAAAATTTTTAGGATCAGCTTGTCATTTGACCCTTTGCCAAGAATTTAGAAATATTGTTTTGTCAATTTCTGACATACACAGTCACACACAACCTTTCTTATTTTTATTAGAATAGAACTGAATCCATATATCACATGAGAAGAACTGACATTTTTATGATGTTGAGTCATCCAATTTATATGCATAATATACTTTCTGTTTATTTAGGTCTTCTCTTGTTTTTCTAATAAAGTAGTGGTAAAGCTTTCTGTATAGACCTGTCCCAAAGTTTTACTTCAAAAATTTATTCCTAGGTATGTGATGTATTTTCATCTTTGTTTTCTTTAATTTTCCAAGTTTTTGTTGTTAAAATATAGAAATTTAATTGCTTTTGTATATGAATATTAACCAAAAGTCTCGCATATAGTTTTTTTTGTTGTTATTTTTATTTTTATTTTTTTGAGACAGAGTCTCTAGCTGTTGCCCAAGATGGAGTGTAGTGGCACGATCTTGGCTCACTGAAACCTCCACCTCCTAGACTTGAGTGCTTCTCCTGCCTCAGCCTCCTGAGTAGCTAAGACTACAGGCAGGCACCACCAAACCCAGTTAATTTTTGTATTTTTAGTAGAGACGGGGTTTCACCATGTTGGCCAGGCTTGTCTCGAACACCTGGCCTCAAATGATCTGCCTGCCTCAGCTTCCCAAAGTGCTGGGATTCCAGGCACTTTGTGCCCAGCCTTGCATATGTTTTTAATATTTTATCTGAATATACATCTGTTAATAATTACAATATAATGTTTAAATGTTCGTTTCTGATAACTTTTATTTGATTGGTGTTTCCAATATTGGAATGAAGCAGTAATAAATATCACACTTGTAATAGCTCCAATCTTAAAATAATAGTTTTCTACTTTTCGTTATTAAAAGTACAATGTTTGGTTAAGTTTTTTTAAAACATTTTCTCTAATAAATACATTTTTCTAACCATCAGAACATCTTAGTGAGTGCATTTTAAATATTAAATCATTTGTTTGAATTTTTTTCTAATATTTTTGTTTCAAGGGCTTTTCTTGTGGTCCTCAGTGAAAAAAGTAATGACTATTCCCTGGAATTAACTAGCATTATATTCCTGAGAGTATTGTTTTTTATGATTTTTTTTTTTTTTTTTTTTGATATGGAGTCACTCCATCGCACAGGCTGGACTGTAATAGCACGATTTTGGCTCACTGCAACCTCCACTTCTTGGGCTCAAGTGATTCTCCTGCCTCAACCTCCCAAGCAGCTGGGACTGCAGGTGCCCACCACCATGCCTGGCTAGTTTTTATATTTTTTACTAGAGATAGAGTTTCACCATGTTGGCCAGGCTGGTCTTGATCTCCTGACCTCAAGTGATCTGCCTGCCTCATTCTTTCAAAGCGCTAGGATTACAGGCATGAGCCACCATGCCTGGCTTATAATCTTTTATTTTGCATTTCTGCTTAAAGATTGCCTTACTTAACTGATATCATTTTTCTTTATAAAACGTTTACATTTTGTGTAGAGCACCAACTAACATTTAGTTAACAGGACTTCTGGGATGGCAACACGAGGAGTTCCAGGGAGGAAGAAAGAGCACTAAGGTGTAAACTACTTACAAAGCAGCTGTGGAGAGTCTCTGGCAATTGTCTCAACAGCGTACAGCCGAGGAAGAAATATGTGTTCTAGAAAGTCTACCAAATAGCAAGAGTCTGAGGCACTCAAGACGTGATCCACCTGTCTTCCCTGAGGTCAGCAGGTGGAAGCTCAACTCCAGAGATATGGAGGAAAGAAGACAGGGTTCCCTCTTTCCTCAGCTCCCAACTGAGGAATATTATCTCACTGAGGGGTACAGGTCACCAACATTTCATGTCTCCTCAAATTCCAAGTTGAGGCTAAGTTGCTGGTGAGTACAACTGAGAGGTCAGAGGATCACTTCCTCAGCCTGGCCTTCCCTCTTAAGATAAAAGCTTTATCTCAGGCATTTGAGGCTGACTTGAAAAGCATGCCCCAGATGACCTGAAGGATTCTGGCAATGCTGGGAGGACAAGTCTAGGAAAGGACAGGCTAATCCCTCTACCCAGTAGCTGTAGTGGTGGCTCAGAGACTGTGCCAAGGAAGAATGAACTGTATAAGAACAGAAAACCCTGATTCTTTCCCCAACGGAGCTGTGTGTATTGGAAAAAGAGTATGGGGAAGTTCACATCTAAGGGCTTAAAAACAATGGAATTTTTGGTGATATACAAATAATAAACTGGTGGTTCCTCATAATTAAGAAAAACATGCTAAAACATAAGCCAATTAGTTTACTTATGAAAACCAGATAATGTGACTGCTACGAATAACCCGTATGTTTGAGGTCAAAGAAAACCTCAAACAATGGCCTCAAAAACTACACTTTGCCCAAATTTAATTGTATCAGACTGAGGGGCAATATACGATCCAGGGAATTCTAGAAAACAACAGCATAATCAGCCCGCAATTAGTGAAGCCTAATAATTGGATGTGAACAAAATGAGGCAGACAGGTTAACAGAGAGATCAAGAAAACGTTCGAAGAGAACCTAGTTTAAACATTAGTAATCCAATGCTTACCCTGTCCATGTCTGAGGCTGTGCCCTCTGAGGCATGAGCACAAAAGCCTTCACTGGGGAAAGTAGACATCACAAAGTAGGTTAGCCAATACTTAAATAAGCAAACAATAGGCAAAACAAGTCCCGGAGAGGGGAGAGGGAAATCTGTATCAGGAGTGACTACATATATTCTTTAAAAGGTCCAGGTTTTCACAACAACTAAATCAAATGATGTGACACTTGGAACACGAAAGTGTGACTCATCTATAGGAGTAAAGAAAGGTATACAACAGAAATTTCCTGTGAAAGGATCCAGATGTCAAATTTAACAGACAGATTTAAATATGTTCAAACCACTAATGAGAAATGAGCATTAGGACAAATACCTAATGCACGCGGGGCTTAAAACCTAGATGATGGGTTGATAGGTGCAGCAAACCACCATGGCACATGTATACTTATGGAACAAACCTGTGTGTTCAGCACATGGATCCCAGAACTTAAAGCTAAAAAAAAAAAAGGTAAAATGAAAATAAAACCAAAAGCAAACACACACAAAGAAACAATGATAACAATGCTACATGATTTCAAAAACAGATAGGAGTTATAAAAAAGAACCAAATGAAAATTCCGAATTTCAAAAGAATAATCACTAAAGTAAAAATTTCACTAGAGGCTCAACCATAGATAGGAACTGGAAGAAGAAAGACTCTGTGAACTTGATAATAGATCAACAAAGGTTATAATATCTGAATAACAAAAGGAAAAAAATGAATAAAAATAACTAGAACCTAAAAGAAATGTGAGATGCTCCTGAGCACACTGGCATATGCACAATGGGCATACCAGAAATGAAGAGTGATAAAGAAAAAAAAAAAATTATATATATATATATATATATATAGAGAGAGAGAGAGAGAGAGAGAGAGAGAGAGAGAGAAATAATGGTGGAAAATCTCCCCAGTTTGCTGGAAAATATTAATCTACACATCAAAGAAGCTCAACAAACTGGAAGTGGAATAAATAAAAAGATTTTACAGCTAACAACATCATGGCAAAAATGCTAAAAGCTTAAGACAATGGGACAATCTTGAAGGTAAAATGAGAACAACGTGTTCATGCAGGTAACCCCAAATAGTATTAGTGAATGATGTCTCACAAAAAGCAATGGGAGCTAAACGGTAATGACATATTTTAAGTGTGAAAACAAACTAACAAACACTGTCAACAAAAGAAGTCTTATCTCCAACAGAACTATTTTTCAAAAATCAAACAAAAGTATTACAAAACAACTGAAAACTCAGATAATTTATTGCTGGCCACAGAAAGTAATTCAACGTCCCATGAACAAACTAACCGCACTTGTTAAGATAATTACGTAATTATAAATGATAGTATGGAGTATATTTATTCTCCTTTTATCTCTTTACTAAAGTGCAATTGTATGCAAAATGAATTGTGTAAAACACTATGTATGTGTGTATCTATTCATCCAGCATGTAATCTATCTCTTCAGCTATCTAATCTAACCATCTATTCATCTATCTTTTCACTTATCTCTCATCTTTCATCCATCTATTTAATCTCTCTACCATCCACACATCTAATATTGTATACAGTAAGGCCAATAATATATACAATACATGGAAAAGGAATACATTTGCAAATATCAGCACAAAGGTGGTGGATGACCAAACTCACACTTCCCATTAAACTTACTGCAAAGCTGAAGTAATCAAAGCAGTGTGATCTTCACACAAAGATAGACATATAGACCAACAGGATAGAACTCAACAAGCTAGAAGTGAGATGCCAAAAATAAACACAAGCATATATAGCCAATTGAGTTTTGATCTGCAAATAGACAACCACAGTGATTTTTGAACTAATTAATTGTCAACATTTAAGGTCGAGGTGAGCAGATCATCTGAGGTCAGGAGTTCCAGATCAGCCTGGCCAGCATGGTGAAACCCCATCTCTACCAAAAATACAAAAATTAGCTGGGCGTGGTGGCACACACCTGTAATCCCAAATACTCAGGAGGCTGAGACAGGAGAATTGCTTGAACCCAGGAGGCGGAGGTTGCAGTGAGCCAAGATCATGCCATGGCACTCCACCCTGGCAAATAGAACAAAACCCTGTCTTAAATAAATAAATAAATAAATAAATAAATAAAATTTGTCTAGTTTTCCTAAAAAGTTGGAAAATTTATAAACACTAGGCCACATTCCTGCATACAAAGACTTGGTTGGGGGTGACGGGTGGTTCTGTCCACTGAAGTTGGGCCACAGTCACTCAGTTCACCAGTCCCCAACTGACCTCCTACATTTGTGTCTTCTCTGTGACTCATTTCAGTGTTTCTGATGATGGCCCCTGGAAAAAACAATTGCCTCAATAATTATTTAATTACACTTGTTATAAGTCCTTAAACAGGAATTGTGAGAGCAGTTTATTGTAATAGGAATCTCTCACCTAGTTTCAGGACTTCATTTCCTGAGAATTCCTCTAAGCCTTTCTGCCTGAGTTAACTGACAGGAAGAGACAGTTAACACTTACTCTTTCTTACCGTGCTTTACGAATTGAAATAATATTCAAAAACAATCCATTTTTGTTCATGATGTGTATGTTATGAGTAATATGTCAGAATTGTGGGAAAAAGAGCTTTGCATGTCATTGTCGCTGTTTTTGGAGTTGAAAAGGTGTTGAAAAGTCTATCTATGACTAACAAGGATGTAAATTCTGGTATCTCAACTTTAAGATACTGAGGCCTAATATTCGGTTACTAAAATGCTGTAAGGCAAATATTTCCAGGCCACATTTATTCATCTACTTAGCATTCAGAAAATCACGTTGTATGTTTTGAAGAACGGCACATGTTTGAAAGAGCCAGAAATCGTATCTTCCAGCCTGCACACTGGTCCGCCCTGGGAACCTTTTGTAATGCAACAAGGTGGATGCATTTAAATGTCTTAAAAATGGAAAATACACACAGTTCTCAGGGTATCAGGAGAAGTACTTTAAGGCTAGAAAACTCCACATATGGAAGAACATGTCTTTTTTTTTTTTTCCAATTTTAGTGGATGAAATTAGGCCATCACCAAAATAACTTCATATTCATTATTGTAATCCCACCCAAGCAATTTCCACATGTCTGGCTTTGTATTGTGTACTTTGCACACATTATGTTACTTTCTTTTCAGTATTATAGATAAAAACAGCTAGCATTTATTGCACGTCTGCTACATGGCAAGCTAATCATTAGACGTCCACATAAAATACTTAATTTAACCCTAATAATAGGCTTATGAAGTTGTTATTATTACGTTCCAGTTTCATGGATGGAGAAACAAAGGCTATGAGCCGTTAATATGGCCTGAATTAAAGAGCTAATAAATGCATAACAGTAAGTGTGGATCAGGGTACAAATCCAGCCTCTGGCGCCACAGTTCTTTTACCTGTAATGGTAAACCCAAACCATTGCCCAATGCGCACTTCGATGCCATATACACGTGTGACTGTATTTTACCCTTGCCTCACATTTGATGTGTCTGCAAATGGTCATCTTGCTTGTAATATACATATACATTACAAACTTAATATAAAATAATAAGCTTAGTGAAAGACAAAAACAAAGGTTTGTTAAAATTTTTAAAATACACTGTTTGCAACTACAGAAACACATAGATACATAATAAGTATTGGCAATAATATGAAAGTTGAGATTCTTTTTTATACTTTAAGTTCTGGGGTACATGTGCAGAACGTGCAGGTTTGTTACATAGGTATACACGTGTCACGGTGGTTTGCTGCATCCACCACACCGTCATCTACATTAGGTATTTCTCCTAACGCTATCCCTCCCCAATCCCCTAACCCCTGCTGTCCCTCCCCTAGCCCCCCAACCCCCGGCAGGCCCCTGTGTATGATGCTCCCCTCCCTGTGTCCATGTGTTCTCACTGTTCAACACCCACTTATGAGTGAGAACATGTGGTGTTTGGTTTTCTGTTCTTGTGTCCATTTGCTGAGAATGATGATTTCTAGCTTTATCCGTGTTCCTGCAAAGGACATGAAGTCATCGAAAGGTGGGATTCTGTTAAAAACACGCCAGTACTCTTCTCTGAGTCTTTCAGCTTACTGAACTGGTTATTACTGAACCTCCTCATTTCTTATCGTCTTGTTACTAGGACGAAATGAAAAGACAAACTCAGTTTCCTAAGGTCATAGAAGAGCCTAAAGTCCAATTTTTGTCTTCCCCTTGTGAGTACACCGATAACTTGATTTAATTGCTCAGCCCCTGTGACGAAGCTTCTGGCAGAATTTCTTGCTCTGTGCAAGTCAGGCGTTGCAAACAACATTAAGAAGATCAGAGACTGATGGAACTGTGCATGCGTCTCTGCATTTCCCTTCTTCCCTGAATCTTGGCCCTTCATGTCCTGATTGCCTTCATAACCCTGCATTCTATTTTGATTTTTTCAGCCTCCTGGGACTACCTAAAACCCTGTCTACTTCATGTTTTCTGTGAGGATTTCTGGTTGACTTCTCAGCCTCTTATTCCATGCTGCTTACAACCAGCAAATCCTTGAAGGAAAAAAGTGAGAATGTCAGTCTCACCCTGATAAGTTTCTGATCCCTCTGGCATCCTGCTCCTCAGACACTGGTTGTCTCGGTAGCTCCCCAACGTCATCAGATTTTTAAAAAAAAAAAGTTTCCAACTTTCTTAGTTTTTCCCAATGGCAGATTTGCTCTGCAGCAAACTAACCTATCAAACCCCAAAGTGAAATGTCTCTTACTCATTCTTCTTTTATTCCATCTTTGAATTTCACATCCTTCTTCACTTTTTGGCTTAGTTAGAAACTTGAATCCCTCGTAAAGCCCCTCGGAAGTTATTTCTGGGGCAGAGAGCTCAGTATGTCTCAGGCAGCACAACTAAAGAGAAAGACTTTATTTCTCCCATTCACTTGAATCCAACCATAAAAAGAACCTTAAAAAGAACGAGTGATAGTCTCTGTCCTAGTCTTTTCCTGATCTGTACTAAATTAACATCAGTTTAGTCTTCGAGGCAGAGAAACACACATGACGTTATAGTAGGTCCTAAATACTATTTTTAGTAATACTGTCGAGAGCTGTCTAACTGGCATCCACTTTGGCCTTTAACTTAGAAAATCTTGGAGAATAGTGAAGGAAAAATCTATAGTAATTAGATTTCTCCGAGAACAGTAATGCCACTTGGGACTAATGCCACTTTGTTTACCAAGGATTTGCTTCTGTAACGTGGCGTTAAGAGTAGCAAGAAACAAAATCAAATAACCTCATTTGCTATTTACGTGTCAGGCAAGGGCTATTTCTTTGAATATCTGCACACGAGTCTGCATTTTAAAAGAGATGATGATGGATGTGTTTCTCTAAAGGAAGAGTGCTTTCCTGTGAGAGATGCTTTTGAAAAGACAGGGCCCTTGGTATGTGCTTTTCCTGCCCAGGGTCACTGTTTGCGAATAGGAGTTTCACATTTAAGTCTATTCAGAACGTTTCAGATGCATGGCTTGAAATGGATGCTTATTTCTGTGTGCCTCCTAAAAACAATACAACTAGTATATTTTCATTGTATGAATAAAGAAACTAACATCACTCATCTGCTAGGTACACGGGTTAGGGTTTTAGGCCGCATGGGCCTCCTCCTGCTGCCCTGAGCACTCACTCGTTTGTTCTTAGAGCTGGGCTTCCGCATTTTTTCTTTTCCTCAGCCTGGATCACTCTTTCCCAAGCTCTAGCCCCTGACTGGCTTCTTCTCCCTGTTCCAATTTCAGACTAAGTTTTTCCGCAGAAAGACCTTCTCCCACTGGCATCTGCTAATTAGTTTCTCCCTGTTGCTTCTTCTCTGCCATGTTCCTTACTCATTTCTGTATTCTCCTTCTTATTATCTGTAACTGTTTTATCTGATTGCCCCCGCTCATCTCCCCTCAAGGTGTGAGCTCTTGAAGATACAGCCTCTCTATAACTGGTTCAGCTGGGTCTCCCATTGCCAGCCTCGTCTCCAGGCCACAGCATGAACTTAATGAAATTAGGTGCATTAATCAGTGACGGAATAGACAAGCAGCATTTTAGATACATATACAGATAAGCAGCTACCACACAATATCCCATCGCAGGACATCTGTTGATTATTTTGTGTTGGTTATACTATTGATTCTATTTTTTTAAAACTATTATAACAAGATTATTGAATTATGTTTGAACTGAAATTCAGTCAGAGAACATTGCTACCCACTTCAGGGATTTCTAGAATGCAAAAGGAGGGCTGAAATTTGAGATCCTGCCATATGGCATGTGGTGGTTTTAAGGACGGGTCTATAAACATCCCCAAATGTAGCCGTGCCACAAACGCATGGGCCTGCAGAGAGATTTCTGGCTACCCCTCTACACCTCTTCAAGGATGCCACGACGTCTGTGAAAAGAAAACCAGGAAGTACTTTCTTTCTCGTTAATTGCACCATGCCTCCAAGCATTGAGATCTGGCTTTCTTGGTAGGTGTGGCACATTTGCATGACGTTCTGATTCGGCTCTCAGCTTGAATGTTACTGATATACAGAAATGCTACTGATTTTCGGACCTTGATTTTGTGTCCCGAAACTTAACTGAGGTCATTTATCGGTTCTATGAGCCTTTTGATAGAGTCTTAAGAATTTCTAGATTTTATATCATCAGTGAAGAGAGATAATCTGACTTCTTTTTCCCTATCTGGATGGCTTTGTTTCTTTCTCAGTCTAGAACTCCCAGTACCATGTTGAATCGGAGTGGTAAGAGTGAGCGTCTTTGTCTGGTTCCAGTGCTCAAGGGGCATGCTTTCAGCTTTGGTTTTCCAGTATGATGTTGGCTGTGCATTTGTCATTGATTTCTAGTATTATTCTGAGGCGTGTTCCTTTGACGCCTATCAACAGTGGATTGGGTTTTAAAAATGTGATTCATATACCCCATGGAATACTACACAGTCATGAAAAAACAAAATCAGGTCCATTGCAGCAACATGGATGCAGCCAGAAGCCATTATCCTAAGCAAATTAACACAGAAACAGACAACCAAAGATTTCATGTTCTCACTTATAAATGGGAGCTAAATATTAAGTACACATTGACATAAAGATGAGAACAATAAACACTGTGGCCTGTTAGGAGGGGGAGAGAGGAAGAGCTGAGGGTTGAAAAACTGCCTACTGGGTACTATGCTTTCTACCTGGGTGACAGGATCATTCAGACCCCAAACCTCAGCATATACCAGGTAACAAACCCGCACATGTACCCCAAACCCAAAATAAAAACTGAAATGTAAAAAGAAAGAAACTTCTGTGAAACAGCACTGAAAATATGCTTTTGAACTCTTCATGTTAGAAATATTTAATTCATATAAAACACAACTTAAATGGATTTTTTAAAGAAAAAGTATATTCACTTGTATAACTTAAAAATCTTGGGATATCTGGCACTAGGCATGGGTGGATCTAGATACCTAATTAATATATTCAGACTCTCTCTTGAATTGTATTTATTATTTTATTTTATTTTATTTTATTTTATTTTATTTTATTTTATTTTATTTTATTGAGTCAGGGTCTTACTCTGTCACCCAACTTGGAGTGCAGTGGCATGATCCTGGCTCACTGCAGCCTCGACCTCCTGGGCTCAAGCTACGCTCCCACCTCAGCCTCCTGAGTAGCTGAGACCACAGGCATGTGCCACCATGCCTTAGTAATGTTTGGGGGTTTTTGTTGTTGTTTTGTATTTTTTGTGGAGACAGGGTTTCACCATGTTGCCCAGGCTGATCTGGAACTCCTGGTCTCAAGCTATCCACCTGCCTCAGTCTCCCAAAGTGTTGGGATTACAGATGTGAGCCACCACACCTGGTCTCTCTTGCATCATAGTTTAATTCCAACAGTATTGATTGATACTCACTGTACACGTGATACATTTCTGAATATAGAAACACAGCAGTGACCAAAGTAGATGCAGTCACTGTTGCTGCAGAGCTGACATTCTGGAGGCCTTGGGGTGTGTCTTACACTCTGATCCCATATTCTCGCTTCTTAACTGTCCCTGGAGGTGTCTGAAACTTTAGCAGGACTGTTTCCAGTGGCTGGAACTCAGCTGTTTTGCTTTGATATCTCTCCAGTAAAATGTACAGTGAAACTAAACAAAACAAGCAAGAAAAGTCTTTTAGTTTTCACGATACTCTCCAAATGGTTTTAGACTTCAGTGACACAGAGTAAAATTCAATTATATTCTCATGCCCCAATAAACCAGGGGGAATGAAGAGATGAAATGTGCCGATTGTCCTAGACCTGGGACCCAGGTGAACTGGGACTTGCGTCAACCCCACTGAACACATAGACTGAGCGTGAGGAGGGGATTCCCCAAGGGAGATTTGGGGTCTCAGTCTCAGAAGAAGAGGATGTTTCCTGAAAAGCAAAATATAACCAGCACCTACATCGTCGATAATATTTTCTCAGGACATATGCTCCAAAGTGAAACTGTGGAGTCAATGGATAAATTTTAAATGTGATGATACATTTAATTAAGTGTCTTTCAAAAGATTGTCAATTTATTGTAATTCCAATCTTGTATAACTTCTTCATATAGTGAATAAATTTCTTAAAATAATACAAACTGTGATTGAAATGTAAAACACCTTAATATATTCTGAGATAATTTTCCAATAAATAAAGGCTTTCCATTATGTGTATTAATCTGGAACTTCCCATTAGTTAAAGTTTCAATGATTTCTAAAATGGTACCTTATCATGATTGTTAAAATCCAGAATAAAAGCAAGACAAACATATCTTCTTTGGCGAAAATGTAACCTTTTCATGCTGCCTTCTCAGATAGATAATTTTTCAATTACCTTATTTTGGAATTTGAAAGCAGAATTATTTGTTCCTAAAAATGACCACAATTCTCCTTTTCACTGGCAGAAGATCATCGCAAGTATTTTTTTTTAAGTGCTTTCCCAAGAACATTAAGTCAAGTAGAAGCAAACAAAATAGAAAGGGGAACATTCTAAACTTACAGATTTAATGAAAAGTTTCCCAAAATAGAAATGACACAAATGTTCTGTTACCAGATGATTAAACTCTCCAGATCTGCCTGCATTTTCTCACTGTTAGAGCTACCGTGCTTTGAAATATCCCTGTTTATTGAGAGTGTGGTTTGTTGTGGTGTACTGAAGGCAGCTCTTCCATTTTCGTGCCCATTTTGAATGAATAAGAAGAGAGTAGTGTCTTCCAGGCCTTCACTCCCAGAATCCACTTTGCAGTCAGAAGGTCAGAAATATTGGCTGCTCTTGAGAAGCCTCTTCCTTCATCTTCTTTCAATATGATAAGAAAAATGCCTGACGTCAGCATAGCCCTACTTGCTCAGTGTGGTCTGCACTGGGCTCATCTGCTGTTTGCCCCATGCTTCTTCTTCACCTTGACTCTGTGCAATTATCTATTGGCAGGTGGACATTACCTGGTTACTCTGGCAACCAGTCCAGACCATCAGAGCAAGAACAAGTGATGGAGAAACTGCACAGACTCTTAGAGAATTGATTGCTTCCTTTCTTTCTTAGAGAAAGAATCATATGTAAGTCTTGTCCGGTGACCACAGAGAAACTAGTCCAGCCCACACTCTTTCCAGACCTAGGAGTAACTACTAAGTGTTACACAATTCTTTTTATGAATTGAGGCAGTAGATACGTAATTTGTAAGTAATGTCTGTATTGTACAATATTGATGTAAGTATTGTAAAAGGATTAATGAACACTGAAATGTATGAAGTAGGAAAAAAGATGCTCTCCCTCTCCACTGCTACTCTACCCCTGAGTTAGTTTGCTCTTACTCTATCCTTCTAGACTAAATGCAAATCCAAGACTCTAAACACTTGGATAGTCCATCTCAGCTTTTCCTTAAGGAATTCAAGCACATGGCGTCTGCTGATAGATAGGCTCACACCTTCTGTTGGTTTAGATTTCTTCTAGAGCTTTCCTTCCTTCCTTCATTCCTTTCTTCCTTCCTTCTTTCCTTCCTTCTTTCCTTCCTCCCTCCCACCCTCTCTCCCTCTCTCCTTCTTTCTCTGTCTTTCTGTTTCTCTCTTTCTCTCTCTCTTTCTTTCTTTCTCTGTTGCCCAGGCTGGAGTACAGTGGCATGATCTTGGCTCACTGCAGCCTCCGTCTCCCGGGTTTCAGCTATTCTCCTGCCTCAGTCTCTCGGGTAGCTGGGATTACAGGCATGCACCACCACACCTGACTAATTTTGTATTTTTAGTAGAGATGGCATTTCACCACATTGGCCATACTTGTCTCAAACTCCTGACCTCAGGTGATCTGCCCGCCTCAGTCTCCCAAAATGCTAGAATTACAGGCTTGAGCCACTGCACCCAGCCTCTTCTAGATACCTTCTCTTCATGAGAGAGGTCTTTGATAATACCCTGGGGAAATGACATTAGTGTCATCTCTGTTTTCACCCTGCTTCATTTTCCTCCAGAGCATCTGTTGATACATCTGTATTGGCATTATTTATTTTATCGTCTTTCTGTCCCCATTTGACTGTAAGCTCCACGAGTACAGCAGCTTCATGCCTTTTGACCAATGGTATACCCATGCTCAGCAAACCACCAGCCACAAAGTGGGCCTTCAGTGCAAATTTGTTGAAGGAGTGGGTAGTGTAATGAAGAAACAGTTGCAAATACATGCTCTGAATATCTCCACTTTCTTTTTTTTTTTTTTTTTTTTTGAGATGGAGTTTCGCTCTTGTTACCCAGGCTGGAGTGCAATGGCGCAATCTCAGCTCACTGCAACCTCCGCCTCCTGGGTTCAGGCAATTCCCCTGCCTCAGCCTCCTGAGTAGCTGGGATTACAGGTATGCACCACCATGCCCAGCTAATTTTTTGTATTTTTAGTAGAGACAGGGTTTCACCATGTTGACCAGGATGGTCTCGATCTCTTGACCTCGTGATCCACCCGCCTCGGCCTCCCAAAGTGCTGGGATTACAGGCGTGAGCCACCGCGTCTGGCCCTATCTCCACTTTCCTATGTTATGCCTGTGCCTGTCATTTCAGTCACTCACAGCACTTTTTCCCACTCATTTTCCCTTTACATTATTGCCAGTAGACACAGTTTTATTTAGTGTGAAAACTGTTTTCTGTCTCTCCTCTGAGATAAACCCTATCATCTTGAAACCTACAGAATTTTGGAATCAGATTATCTTATTCTGGTAACATAATAAAACTAATTCCTCTTCCTGAAAGTTACTTCACCTTTATTCTTTAGAAAGGATGAAACTTTACTCAGGGCCAGGGACTGAATTATTTTAAAGAAAACAGACGCTCTCCCTGGTTCAACCTGGCTAGCATGCTGGCTGTTAGATTTGAGGAAAGGCATTTTCCACTCTGTTTCTGGTGTCTCATCTGAAAAATTAAAAAATATGCATACGTACCTTATACAGTTATTATTGTTAAATTGAAATCTGTAAAACACTTCAAACATGGCCCAGAAAACAGAATTTTTAAAATTATTTCTAAATAAATTTGTAGTAAAATGAATTTGCTATAAATGTTTACCGTATAAAATGTAATGCTATTGTTTTTTAATTATCATTTTCACGATGATCACTAAAAATCTGTGCCCTTTCAGAGCCAACATCAATAATAAATGGCTTTTCTCTGATTTCAATGTGAACTGCGTATTTCAAGGTATGGGCTGGAGTAGATTGAGTATTTTTTTTTTTAAATCCACAACCCATAGTTGTATGGGGTGCATAAAAAATACACAGTAAAAATATAACTCCCAGTGTCTATGCACACACACACACACACAACAGGAACACAGTTTTACAAATTTATACTTTTGTGTTAAGTGAAATGAACTTAAATACTTTCTTTTCTGTTCTGTTCTGTTCCATTTTGTATTGCTCGGTCACAGTCTGTTTTACCTCATCTAAATATGTTTTCTTCCATTCATTTATTTGATGCTAGTAATCATTGTAACCTACAAGAGAGTCATGAAGGAGGTCATGCCCAACAAATAGGTGCAAAAATATCAGGCTTTCATTTACAAAAATATACATATAATATGATAATAATATTGTTAATGAGCCGCCAAGCTATTGAAAGACGTAGAGAAACCCTAACACAGACTGCTAAGGGAAAGAAGCCAAGCTGAAAAGGGCACACACTGTCACATTTCCACTAGATGACGTTCGGAAAACAAGCTCTAGAGACAATAAAAGGATCAGAGATTGCCAAGGGCAGGAGGTGGGGAATGGATGGATGGAGCACAGAGCATTTTTAGGGCAATGAAACCATTTTTCTAGGATACTGTAATGGTGGATACGGGACAGTATGCATCTGTGGAATTCTGTATAAAGACACAGAACAGACAGCGATCCCTAACATAAACTATGAATTCTAGCTGGTAATAAAGTATCACTATTGGCTCATCGATTGTAATAAATGTGCCACTCTAATGCAAAATGTTAGGAAGAGAAGGAAATGTATGTGGGGCTGGGGTGGGGCGGGATCTATGAGAATTCTGTACTTTCTGTGCAATTCTTCTGTAAACCTAAAACTGTTTTTAAAAAAATAGTGCTTGTTAAAGCAAGGCAGACTCGAATGGAGATTAAACGTAGCATTTCCTGTGACATTTGTGGAAACACAAACCCTGCGGGAAGGAGGGAAAAAGCCCGTCTTTCCAAGCGGTGGCATTTCAATACCCTTCTTCCCGGCCCTCACTGTGCCAAGAGGCTGCCTGTTTTAACTTGACAAGGATGCCATGCTAGCCATACTTTTATGTGACATTTTTACACACTGCACAGAGAGATAAAAAATCATTAATCGCTCTAAACTCGTTCTCCAATTTTCAGCGTGTCTGCATCTTTCTTTATCTGCTTGTGCCTTGATGCTTTGTTTGGGACAAAAATTAAGAACATGAGGGGAATTAGCCTGAGGCAGACTCACATTCATCCTCTCAGCGCCTCCTAACTTGCTGACTGATTAACCAGTTTAGATTGCCAAGGGTTCGTTGCCTCTTTCCACACCATGGGTTTATTAGGAGACAGACTGATAAACAGGAGTGAGCAGTAAAGTGTTACGTGTTCCTATGAGGAGCAAGAGTCCAGGTAGAATTGGGGTTAAAGAGGGTGGGGAGAGCTGGCAATGCAAAGGAGGCTGGATGACAGGGAAGTGCCACGAAGGAGAATGCTGAGCTGAGTCTTTGGTAGAAAACAACAAAAACTGATTTGGGCCACCAAAATGTGGGGACGTACTTAAACAAGGGCATGAGGTTTGTCACTGTTATCAGAAATAAATAGAAAAAGTAAGCCTTGGAAAAAACGGAAATCAAAACAACAGTTCCAGGGATGTGACACACGGGAAAAACCTGTCAGGACCCACCCCCACTCCATCCCCTATTTTTCTGGAAACTCAAGATTCACGTTCCAGATTGGCCCAGGTTGGTTCAGACTCTCTTCCCTACACCCTCCCGCAACTACCTTGCCTATGGGAAGGTTGAGAGTCATGATGGACAGCCAGTCCCTGCCAATTTTATCATGTAGGAGTAGGGATGTTCTCCCAGAGCAATCAAGAGGCTGACAGCAGAAGACGGGGGTGGGGAGAGATGCTGGATCATAACGACAGTAGAATCCCCCACAAATTAATGAAGATAATCACTTACTCAAAGACGACAGAGGACAAGATAGAAGGAACAGTATATGCAAAGGCACGCATATAAATTACTAGCAACAGAGGTGGAAAGTGGAATTCAAGCAATGTGAATGGATCGGGAAGCGCACTTGATTCTCACGATTCAAGATTATATTCTACGGAATCATCTGCAACACCGAACAATTAGCAAATACTGAATATTGCTTCTCAGGTAAATATAGAGCTAGATTCCTGTGAACGTTGTTATGTTTTTGTCAGCAAATATATACATAACCTTGTTTGATGTGTGTTTCTGTTTAAAGATATTTAATACATGTGGTTTCATTAACATTGAGCTCATTGTCAACAGGACAATAATTCATATTTCCCTGGAGAATCGGGGAAAAATCTAGAAGAAAGCCTTTTTCCAGTTAAGAACTGGTAGTCCATAATCACAAAAATAATGGGTTTTAGGAAAAGTAATGCTTTAAAATAAATCAGGAACATTTTAAAATAAAAGTGAGTATACCATCATTCTCAGCAAACTGACACGAGAATAGAAAATCAAACACCGCATATTCTCACTCACAGGCGGGTGTTGAACAATGAGAACACATGGACACAGGGAGGGGAGCATCACACACTGGGGTCTGTCAGGGGGAAATAGGGGAGGAACAGTGTGGGGTGGGGAGTTGGGGAGAGATAGCATGGGGAGAAATGCCAGATATAGGTGATGGGGAGGAAGGCAGCAAATCACACTGCCATGTGTGTACCTATGCAACAATCTTGCATGTTCTTCACATGTACCCCAAAACCTAAAATGCAATTTAAAAAAAGTGAGTATACATATATAGAATGTTGATTATACAAATTGCTTCATTCTTGTCATACTCAAGTCAATCATTCTTGTGGGCAGGGGGAAAAAGCACTCTGGGTTCACAGCATCTGCTCCAACAGTTAAATTTTCTACAAGTCCAGCTGCCGAAATTGCCTGTTGTACCTTGAAACCAGTTTTATCCAATAGCTACTGAAACAAACTGCCGTGACTCTTTTGTTTTTTTTGTTTTGTTTTGTTTTGTTTTTTGAGATGGCATTTTGCTCTTGCTGCCCAGGCTGGAGTGCAATGGAATGATCTAGGCTCACTGCAACCTTTGTCTCCATGGTTCAAGCAAGTCTTCTGCCTCAGCTTCCTCAGTAGCTGGGACCACAGGCGCCTGTCAGTAGGCCTGGCTAATTTTTTTGCATCTTTAGTAAAGACAAGGTTTCACAGTGTTAGTCAGGATGGTCTCCATCTCCTGACCTCGTGATCCACCCACCTCGGCCTCCCTAAGTGCTGGGATTACAGGAGTGAACCACTGTGCCTGGCCTATGACTTTTAAGACTAGTTTTACCCAAGGCCATCACCCACCGGTCAGAGACTGCCAGCTTTCCAAAACTTTACAGTGTGAATGTGAATGAACTTTCCTTTAATACAATACATAACACTTTTCCTTTTTATAAAACCTCCAACCTTCTCTTTGTTCTTCAGAGATACCAAAGACCATCCAGTTTGTGTTGAAGCCCCAAATTTCTATTCTTTCTTCCCAAATAAAATGTTTTAAATGAGATTCATCTCTATGTTTTATATGACTTTGAATATATATATATATATGTAGAGGCAGTTTTGCAATTAAAAGTAACTAGCGGAACTCCATCTCAAAAAAAAAATTCATTGCAATTACTTTTAATTGCAAAAACCACAATTACTTTTGCACCAACCTAATCTCTATGTGTGTGTGTGCTTGTGTGTGCCTGTGTGTACACACACGTGTGTGTGCCTGTGTGCACGCACACATTTGTGTGCATTTGTGCGTGCCTGTGCGTTAGTGTACACACACACAATGAACATTGACATGGGTATTTTCCCTTTGATTTTAGAAAAAAAAAAGTCAACCCTGCTCTAATTCCTGCCAGCTCAGTCTTCCCTTTGATTTTAGAAAAAAAAAAGTCAACCCTGCTCTAATTCCTGCCAGCTCAGTCTTCTTTCAGGCTGGCCAACACCTTTTCTCAGCAAGATGGCCGGAGAGAAGAGAGAGAAATCACAGGGTGAGGGAAACACAAAGTATTTCTCTTGCCATATAATTCCTCATATGAGCAAGACGTTAATCATCTCTAACTAACTGATTAACTGCTATGAAGTTGTAACTTGCAAATAACTTGATATTCACAAATTACCTAACCCAGTGTTCTTTCCTGAGAGTAGCCAAGCACCATGCACTACAGGAGCCCTCAACCAGGGCCATTTGGATTTGCATTCTGATTTTCTCTAAAGCTTACATCTGTAGGTAATCAATTAAACTTTGCAACTACCACCAGGAGCTTTGCTCAAAAGACAGTTTTTAGCTGGGCATGGTGGCTCACACCTGTAATCCCACCACTTTCAGAGGCTGAGCTGGGGACATGGTGTGAGCCCAGGATTTTGAGACTAGCCTGGGCAACATAGTGAGAATGTGTCTCTCTCAAAAAAAGAAAAAGAATTAGTTGGGCATGGTGGCACATGACTGTAGTCCCAGCTCCTTATGAGGCTGAGGTGGGAGGATTGCTTGAGCCTGGGAGGTTGAGGCTACAATAAGCCGTGATCACAGCACTGCATTCCAGCCTGGATGGCACACTGAGACTCTGTCTCAAAAAAACAAAAAGGCAGGTATTTGTTTTTGGTGTTGTTGGTTTGTTTGATTTATTTATTTATTTATTTATTTTGAGACAGAGTCTCACTCTGTCACCCAGACTGAGTGCAGTGGCACCATCTCAACTCACTGCAAACTCTGCCTCCCGATTTCAAGTGATTCTCCTGCCTCAGCCTACCAGGTAGCTTGGACTACAGGGAACATGTCACCATGCCTGACTAATTTTTGTATTTTTTCAGTAGAGTCGAAGTTTCACCATGTTGGCCAGGCTAGTCTCAAACTCCTGACTTCAGGTGATACACCCACCACAGCCTCTCAAAATGCTGAAATTACAGGTGTATGTGAGCCACCGTGCCTGGCCAGAAAAGGCAGTTTCTCAAATAAAGATATTTCTTAAGCTCTGCTGAAGGTTTGGACAGCTGCAATTGAACAGCAGGAGAGGCAGTTCTTCTGCGGGACACACCAGCTTGTCTCACCAGGTAAAACAAATGTAATTAGCACTGTCCATCCATCCTCATACGGGCTCTGCTGAGTAGATATGAACATCGTCATCTTTTTTAAATTGAAATTTGTATCATGACATAATCATAGATTTACATTCAGTGTTAAGTAATAATATAGAAGGATCGCATCCACTCTTAACTCAGGTTCTCCCGATAGTAGCAGCTTATAAAACTACAGTACACCGTCACCGGCAATTGACACATAAATGATCTGATCTTATTCAGAGTTCCCATGTTTATAGCTGTATGTCTATGCATGTGCATTTAGTTCTATGCAGTATTATTTCATGTGTGGGTTGTCTCTCCCCTGCCACGGTCCTCACACAGATCAGCTCCATCATCACAAGGATTCCTTGTGCTGCCCCTTTATAAACACACATCCCTCCTGACACCACTACTCCCAGGCCTGGCAACCACTAATCCATTCTCCCTCTCTATAATTTTGTATTTTTAAGAATGACTTATAGGCTGAGCATGGTGGCTCATGCCTGTAATCCCAGCACTTTGTGGGGCTGAGGCAGGCAGATCACGAGGTCAGGAGTTCGATACCAGCCTGGCCAACATGGCGAATCCCCATCTCTACCAAAAATACAAAAAATTAGCCAGGCATGGTGGTGGGTGCCTATAATCCCAGCTACTCAAGACGTTGAGGCAGGAGAATTACTTGAACCTGGATGGCGGAGGTTGCAGTGAGCTCAGATTGAATCACTGCAACCCAGGCTGGGCAACAGAGTGAGACTCCGTCTCAAATTTAAAAAAAGAGAAGAATGATTTATAAATAGAATTGGAGAGTATATCGTCCTTTTACAGAAAAATATATAAGACTTAAGCAAGCTAGTTATATAACTGGAAATTCGAGTGGAAGCCACAGGACAAATGAGGATTTTACCACCGCAAATCATTGCTCCCAACTCCTACAACACAAAATCTCAGACTTGTTCTGAAATGTGTTTTATTTTAATCATTTTCAACATTTCACTTGCATCTTTGTGGACGAGAACAGAGACTTCAACTCAATATGATTTCAATGGTTTTGAAATATTCTGCTTAAGTTAAAAGAGAAAAGCCTTCCACTGTAAAAGGAGAGAAAAAAATGTAGCCCTCCTTTCTCTCCGGACCCCACACTGCAAACCCACATTCATCCAGGCAAATGAAGTCTGGAAGCGTGTGCTGTTTGACACGCATAATGTTAAACATATTTCTTTCATCACCTTCTGCCATGTAGAATTCTGGTGATGTGACATAACATCTGTCTTTCTGCATTTACTACAACACTGGATGTTTTGGAAACACTGATCCTATCTTTCCACTTGAACAGCAAGTGAACGTAAGTCCTTGGTGGGTGGGACTCCCGCCTGGCTGTGGTCTTCACCTGGTCTGACATTGGGAAAGAGGTGCTGGGATTTGGCAGCCCCTGATTCAGCAGCTCCTTCTTCTGCTTCTTACTGTGCCAGAGTGTTGAAGCTGCCTCCAGCCAGCCAGCTGTCCAGCTCGGGGATGATCCACTCCCTGGCCACACAGCAAGAGGCCTGCAACACTGCCCTCCACAGAGCGGTGAAAACTACCTGAACAGCATGCGTGAAATCTTTCATACAGACCTACCCTCATTGTTAGACCAGCACTTGCGAAACCTCATTATGATATGATGTCTCCGCAAACAACATGTGTCATGGATTGAACAACTTCTGTTGTGGGTACTGTAATAAATGATGTTTTAACATTATTTTATTTCTTCTTCACAACATTACACTTTGAAATAGGTGCTGTTGTCATATATTGAAACATAAGATAGCTCATAGCACAGAAAAAAAACAAAACTTCAAGTTAATAGATGTAATTTTTCTTGTACAGTCATGTACTGTATAACTACATTTTGGTAAATGGCAAATCATATATTTAATGGTGTTTCCATAGGATTATAGAACTGTTTCTATTGTGCTTTTTCTATGTTTAGATATGCTTAGATGCATAAACACCACTGTGTTACAACTGCTTACAGTATGCAGGATAGTAACATGCTATCCAGGGTTGTAGCCTAGAAGCAATAGGCTGTCCTCTAGCCTGGGTGTGTAGAAGGCTATGCCAGCTAGCACAGCGTGTGTAAGTACATCTGTGATGTTTGATGCATTTCTCAGAAAGCATCCCCATCATTAAGTGACATATGACTATGTATCACTTCTTAAATGCAGTCCATATCAGAATCCAGGGTTTATTGGTTTCCAGCTTAACAGAGAACACTAACTTGGATATATTTTGCTAATATACCTTCATTTTTCTGCATAGAGCACTGTGATTTTTCGAAGCTCTGCCACTTGAACAGGTTTTGTGATCCAATGATGAAATGCGGTTAAAGTTTCTCTTAAAAATGACCATTCAGAAAAATACGTACTAGGAAATGGAGCCCATGTCTTTGACTAGATGGTGAGAGGAAAACAAATTCTCTTCGGTCATAAGAATCTCATGATTAACTTTTATATGAAAATGAGCTCTGAGAGTATTCAAATGTGAAACAAAGGGGCTTCTCATTAACGATTTCTATTCTCGACAGTGTGGCATGAGGTGCATGTAATGAATTCATCACAAAGTATCAGCTAAGCTTTTAAACACCAGGCACAGAAGGAGACACCTGCTAGCCCAGCCTGTGGGAAGGTGTGCAGAATGCAGGGAAGAAGAGACTAACACAACAGACCTGAAATGCTTCTCTCAATGTAGCCCCAGTCCCTCATGACCCATCAGATAGTCTTCGATCAAGAAGACATGGCCTCCCATCACTTTCCCAAGGTGATTTTTAATGTAGAAGTAAAAGAATCTATCTAATTTCCTTTTAAAAACTGACTCTTGTTCCCCAAGGACTCCCTCCATGCCAGGCAGTGCACTCAGCAGTTAATGAGTTTAGTAATTCCTCCCAGTAGACTCATGAAGAAGGGAGTAGTATTATGGCAGGAAAATAAAAAGTCTGCCCTTCTGCACATGAAAGCATGCTATCTACTTTCTATATGTTAGCTTCTGTGATCGTATTGTAGCTCTTGCATGTAGTCAGTGCAAACATTCTAATCCCATTTTTATCTTCCATTTCTGTATTTTCAGAGGCAGGGAATCAGGCTGAGAGCAGATACATTCCCCGCCACTGATCCTCCAAGACGCTTGCTCCCATTTACGTGTACTTTCCGCCCTGTGTCCCAGCACATGGTGCCTCAGCCATAGTCTCAGTGATGGCAGGAGTTTCCCATGATGCACCAGCACTGGTCTAGGTGAGATGACGCCTTGTTATCCTTTTACTCAGGCCTGGAAACACGTGCTAGCCTTTGTCCTTCACAGACAACCAGAGTTCCTCTGGGAGAGACTGTTAGTTATCCCTGACATTCATTCCTCCTCAGTAATGGAACTTCTGATTTTAACTTGATAACTGTGTGTCAACTACAGTGACATCAAAAGGCATATTATCCAACCTCCATTACAACTACATCTTCCCTGGTGACCAAGTTTCAGACAGTGGAATATAAGCAGAAGAGTCCTATGGCAGCTTCTAGGACAAAGCAGCACATGTCATTGACCCACCTGTGTACCTTGCTTCTTCCTCCTCCTTGAATTCTGTACTTCGAGATGATTGATGGAGCTGATGCCACCACTTGTGAGGAAGTCTTGGAAATGAAGCCCCACACAGCTGAGTACAAGCTGAAAAGAACCTAGATTCTGGGGACTTCACCTCTAGGCTTCTCACCTTTGGACTTTGATATGGGAGAAAAATGAAATTCTCTCTTTCTTAAGCAAAATTACATTGTGTCTTTTACTTGTGATTTGAATAGAAAGATGGCCAAGTCAGGATCATTGTGCTCCAGCAAGATGTAATACCTCAATAAGGGTACGTGGCTTGATGATGCTTTTACATCCTCGAGCCAATCTTTATTGTAATGTGAATGTCTATTGGAAAGTGATGATTAACCTCACTGGACTACCCTCCATATTTGAAACCAATAGAAGTTTTTCTTTTTTTAAAATAAGGTTAAATACTTATCAAAAACATTATCTTCATAGCTGCAAATTCTAGGTTGGTTTTATCAGAGGTAAAATTGGTTTCTTGATACAGTTGACCCTTGAACGCGGGTTGGAATTGCTAAGGTCTACTTATGTGCAGATTTTTTTTTCAGCCAAGCATGGGTAGAAAACACAGTATTTGTGATATCTGAAATCCGGGTACATGGAGGGCTAATTTTTCACATATGTGTGTTCTGCAGGATCAACTACAGGACTTGAGTGTGCACGGATTTAGGGTTACGTGGGGGTCCTAGAACCAAGCCCTCTGCAAATACTGAGGGATGACTGGACTCCACACAGCAAGGCTAGATTCTTGGGCTCATGATGCACATGGCGAACAAAGGCTGCCTGCTCCTAGCCAGGTGCAGAGAGCTCAGAACACTCAACAGTGAATTGTCCTCTGACAAAGCATTTCACTTTTTTTTTTTTAGATGGAGTCTCACTCTGTGGCCTAGTCTGGAGTGCAATGGCACGATCTTGGCTCACTGCAATCTCTGCCTCCCAGGTTCAAGTAATTCTCCCTGCCTCAGCCTCCCAAGTAGCTGGGATTATAGGCGACTGCCACCATGCCTGGCTAATTTTTGTATATATATAAAAATTTTTGAGATGGAGTCTCATTCTGTTGCCCAGTCTGGAGTGCAATGGCACAATCTCGGCTCACTGCAACCTCTGCCTCCCGGGTTCAAGTGATTCTCCCTGCCTCAGCCTCCTGAGTAGCTGGGATTAGAGGTGCCTGCCACTACTCTCGGCTACTTTTTGAATTTCTAGTAGAGACTAAATACAAAATGTTGGCCAGGCTGGTCTTGAACTCTTGACCTCAGATGATCCTCCCACCTCAGCCTCCCAAAGGCATTTCACATATTAACCACACTCAATAGAGAGAGGTGACCAAAAGGATATCAGCATCCCTCCATCTCTTTAATTGGACACACCCTTTGCCCTTCCACAAGAAGGTGCAAGCATTTGTGCATGTGTATGGTGGGGTGGGGGTGGGAGTGGGGGAGGGTGGCATCCCAACATTCCTGAAGGCTGGAAGCTTCTATTTCATGATCCATCAGGAAAAAGTGGAGACAAAGAAAAGCTCCCCCTATCCTTTGGGAGATGCTGCTTATGACAAAATAGAGACCAGAGATAATTTTATTGGATATAAAAACATATATCCACAGGAGGGACATATGAATTGAATTTGGTACAATGGAGCAAAATATCTGGTGATTCCAAGTGCAAATAACTTCAAATTACTTCTTGGACAGAACTCTCCTGATCCCACATTTCTGTAAAGGATATGAAATGTGATTGCATATTTCTTACATTTTCACATTTTGTTGTTTTGGTTTTGGTTAGGGAAGCTTTAATCTATTTATTATAAGGATGGCTGACATCCAAACAATGAATCCAATGCAGGTTTTACCCTCATGGTCTTACGCTTCCTGCCTCTTTGTATGTGGTATAAGAACTCCCCTGTGGTATAACTGTGTAGGTATATCTTGTCATCAGGACTATTCCAAGCCCAGTTCTCTTCCTTGGTCTACCCCCTCAAGCATCTTTCTTTTGATGAGGCTGCCTCTGACTCAAAGACAGGGTTCTCTTTTATCAGGGAAACAAAAGAGCCTGGCTAATGACGGGGATGAAAATTGGACCTATAATGAGCTGTTCTATCATAACGGCATGTAAATTACATATTTGGTGCTAAAGTTTTAACATGACACAATACCTTGTAATTACATAGATTTAATTAGTACATGCAGAAAATTTTTCATTAAGAATGTCTCACTAGGGCCAAAAATTCCTTTGAAACATCTCTCTTATGCATGGGGATTTGAACTAGCTGTGAAGGGGTTGCTGGCTGCACATTCAAAAGGAACACTGTAAACTAAATATCGGCACACTCCTGAGGAAGAGACGTTAAAAGGTTTAAAGACTACACACACTTCCTGTGGAGTTGTGACACTGATAATTGGGTGCCAAATATAATCATTGTCAGGTCACTGTTCTCATCTGAAGGGAAAATAAATTCTTGGAAACAAAATTTGGCCCAAAGAGTTTTGCAAGCTTTGAAAATCCTTTCTAATTTGTTTGTGGTTATCCATATGATCCACAGATATTTAATGGATATCGCTCTTAAAAATGTATTTCTTAAAAACCAAAATAGTATTCTACAGATACAATAAAAATTCTTTTTATCATCAACTATGCATTAAGCATTCAAATTCTCCAGTTATGGAAGGCTGTTCTGTTCTGTTCTGTTCTGTTCTGTTCTGTTCTGTTCTGTTCTGTTCTGTTCTGTTCTGTTCTGTTCTGTTCTGTTCTGTTCTATTTTTGAGACGGAGTCTGCCTCTGTCACCCAGGCTGAAGTGGAGTGGAATTACCTTGGCTCACTGCAACTTCTGTCTTTTGGGTTCAAGTGATTCTCGTGCCTCAACCTCCCAAGTAGCTGGGACTACCAACACATACTACCATTTGTGTGTGTGTGTGCACGCGCGTGTGTGTGTGTGTATTTTTAGTAGACATAGGGTTCCACCATGTTGGCCGGGCTGGTCTCAAATTCCTGACTTCAAGTAATCTGCCCACTTCCACCTCCCAAAGTTCTGGGATTACAGGCTTGAGCCACCGTGCCCGACTGGAAGCCTGTTTTAGAGCCATTAACATACCATGAGTGGATTTAATTTTTCTTGTAAGTTAGCATGCCAGACTTTCATTCTCCTTTGTTCCCACTGTACTCAGCAAATCCTAATACTAGGTACATCTTTGCCTGCGTTTCTGTAGCTTGCCTTTTCTAACAGAGCTTGTTTTGTTGCAAGGCACAAGTTACACAATTCAATTGTTCAGATAAAAACCAGGCTTAGTTTGATTTAAAAGCCAAACATATTAGCAGCTTGGTGGAAAAAATGAAGGCATTTGACTGGAAGAAATGACGTCAGCTTTTGAAAGAATGAAAATATGCATAAATAGTAACAAAGGTGAGAACCACCATCACTAGGGAAGGAACAATGGTGTTAATATCTTCTTAATTTACAGAATTGCCTGGATAATGCTGGGGTTGATTTTCATCTGATTATCTCAGATACAAATAGGAAAAAAAATAGGTTTATAAGTGACTCGTACCTATCATGAGTGACTAATTTCAGATCTGTCCTGTTCTGACTAGCAGAGCAAATAGTTTGTGTGTAGGTTGTTTTTGGAAGAAAAATGGTTTGAAACAAGAGTCTAAGCTGTTTCAGCACAGTATATTAAGCCATAATACAGCTCAAAATAGTATTTCTATATTCCTATGAAAGTAAAGATAAAGCTTGTTAGAGAAGAAATATAAACAAACTGATATATCCCTATTGCCTGGGCTTATGATTTGGTTTTTCTCAGTATTATCTTATCAATAAATAGTTTTTTGATAATTGGCCAAGTAGTAAGTAATCACATCCCATCTTAGGACCTCTGAACTTGCTACTGCTTCTACCTGAACTCTCTGTATATGGCTGAGCTCTTTTTTCATCCTTTTCCGTTAGAAGAGGGATTCCTGTGTCACTTCCTAGCAGAAGCCCTCTCTGTTCTCCATAATAAGATAGCCTAACCACCCCCATTCTAGTCTCTCTCCATCAAATTGCTTGTTTTTACCCTTTCACCCTGGCACTATCACAGTCTGAAAATAGTTTGTTTACTTGTTTTATTGACTGAATTCCTGTATTAGACTCTAAGCTGCATGAGAGCAGGATTCTAAGCTGTCGCTTTCAACGCTGTTTCCCCAGGCACTAGGAAGGAGCCTGGCTCACAGTAGGCGTCATGGGGAAGGAGGAGGGAAGGGAAGGGAAGGGGAGGGGAGGGGGAAGGAGGAAGGGAGGGAGGGAGGGAAGGAAGGGAGGAAGAACCTACAGATAGAGCTCAAGGGTAATTCCTCTCTTACTGAATTCCTCTCTGGGAACCCAGCATCATAACGCAGTTCTGGCATAATTGTCTTTAAAAAAACAATTTGGGGAGGGAAATAATAGGAGAAAAAAGGCAGGGAAACTTTTATTTGTTTATTTCCAAATACGGCACTTAAAACATAACAGAAGTTTTAGAAGTAAGCCAGAGAGCGTTTAATATTTTACTGATGGAAGGACTGAGTTCTGTGACATAGCCAAGACATGCAGTCTCCTTTTACCTTCAAAGTGCTGTCAATCACTTGTGTGCTCTGCTTTGACAATAAGAATGCAAAGATGGAAAATACCGCCTTGTCCCTAGTCAAGATTCTCCCTCACCACAGCAAGAGGAATGCAGACTCTGAATCTCGGTAATGTATCACTGTGATTTAAATACAGATCATGACGAAGACACCGTACATTATGTCTGGTTTAAGTAGCTCAAGTAGAAGGAGGAGTGTGAGCCTGGGAGTGTGTGCCTGGGGGGAGTGAGTGAATGTAAGGAGAATATGGTACAAAGCATCACCTTTATAAAAAGAACAGCCCACGGCCCCACACTTTCTATGTGGCTGTGCCTCGCTTGTCTTCCCAGACAAGGCTGCAAACTTTGCAAATGGCAGCACGTACCTTTGCATTTTCTCTCGGAAGCCGACACACTGACATGGACTTGGGTGCACCGTGGATGCCATATGGTCCATGTTGCACTCACCTGCGTGTGTCACCATGGATACACCAGGCACTTGGACTGCGACTAAAAGTTGCTCCACCACAGTGCTAGTGTAAATAGTCCACGTGTTTTCAGTGCTTCTGCCAAACCACCCGTCACATAGCGTTAATTCTTTAGCCTCGTGTTCAGGCTCAGTTAGACGTTGCTTGCTTTGTCTTTCCTCACAAAGATGCTGTGAGATTCAATCATTCCTGGACCCTAGGTTGAGAACATCGGGAGCTGGACAATTTCATACCTATCTGCAGGGGGGTTCTTTGCATGTTTTGGCTGGCGGCATAGCTGTACCAGAAAATATGCCCTTCCGTATATAATTCCATGCTTTCCTTTAATAATGATAATAATAATAATGCTCTATTTAATACTAGGCATGAATTCTGTATAGGAAAGTTGATATGCAGTCATTTTAATAGCTGATTAAAAGATAAGAATGAAAGCCCAGAAACTACAGACCCCAGATCCAAGCCTGGAGTCACGCCGTGCGTCTCGAAACTGCCTTATGCGATTGAAAATCCCTCAGCAGGCAGTTCAGTCATGGAGTGAGGAACATATTTTGGTCTTGAAATTTGCTTTCAGCTTCCCCAGCATTTATAATCTGATTTTCGCCAGCAGTGATGAATAATGACCCTCCTCAACCTATTTACAGCGGATGGGGAAGAATGATGATCACACATATTGATTTTCCTCCCTCCTTCTTGTTGCAAGAGACTTGAGGAAAGATGATCTCGTTTATCTTGGGGCCTGCTGTGCTGGGGATGAGGTAAATAAGCATTTCCAAGGAAAAAGAGGACCAGCCACGAAGGTCCCAAATCAATGAATGCGTGAGGGTTTCCAGCTCTAGGTCACTGGGGAAGCTTAAAAATTTTCAACAAACAAAATGATGTTTAAAAGAAATGCCTCATGCATGCTCTGAAAACTGGCTAAAGTGCATAGAAGATATGTTTTGTGTGGCCTGGAGCTTGTTTAATCTACTGTTAGCCAAGAAAAGATCCTCTATGTGTTTTCTCCGAGGCTTATTTTAGTCAACTTTAGTGAGTCATTAAGCAAAGCAAGGCACCCATGTTACGTGCGCAGGTGGGTGACTTCTGACCTGAGCCTGGGATTGTCTGTTGCCGCCTCCTCTGTGCAGGCTTTTGTCTCTCCTGGGTGCCCCTCCTGGGTCACAGAGCCCCCTACCCCTCTGGAACTCTTTTTTTTCTCATCTTCTCCTCTTCCCCATCTCACTGTGGATTGCAAATGGCCACACTTCTGAGCCCTTCTTCTGAAGGTCGTCATGCAGAGAAAGTGGGGGCTGCCATTTTCCCATTTTCTCAGCCCAGGGCCTCACCTGAGTTGATACCTGGCAAATATCTGTGAGATGAATGTGTGGCCAAGAGGCTGTGGCTTCCAGGGCGGGGCAGTGAGGGCAATTTAAGAGGAAGGGGGTCAGTTGAGATGGCTCATATCTGTAATCCTAGTATGTTGGGAGGTCAAGATAAGAGGATTGCTTGTAGCGGGGGATTTGAGACCAGACTGAGCAATATAGCAAGACCCCATCTCTCTCCCTCTCTCTCTCTCTCTCTCTCTGTCTCTCTCTCTCTCTCTCTACATATATATATACACACACACATATATATGTATTTATAGCTGGATGTGGTGAAACGGGCCTGTGGTCCTAGCTACTTAGAAGGCTGAGTCAGCAGGATCGCTTGAGCCCAGGAGATCGGGGCTGCAGTGAGCTATGAGTGTGCCACTGCATTCCATCCTGGGCAACATTGGGAGACCCCGTCTCAAAAATAAATAAGTAAATAAATAAAAGGGTCCTAGGTGAGATCATCGCTGGGAGAATTACAATTCTTACTTCAAGTCTCAGAGCTCCAGGGTGTAGATGCCAAGGTTTGACCCTTCTCACTATTTTGTACAGAGGTCTCATCAGTGAGTAAGGAACCAGCAGGTGTGGGAGGATGGACAGCCTAAGGGGCTGGAGTAGAGTCTGCCCTGCATGTGGAGACTCTAGGCCACTGGACCAGGTTTCTGCTGGACTGAATGATTGTGGCTTGAGGCCCACCACACATCAGAACCCAGGGAGGGGGGCAGGAGAGACCTGAGAGCTGGCTCCAGAGTCACAACCCCTTTCTGTTCCTTAACACACGCATCCTGTCCTCCTCCCTCCTTCACCGCACCCCATGCCCCCAGCAGGTTGAGCCTCACCTGGCTGCTGGGTCTCTGGGCAGAGTTGAGAGGCCTGTGCTGTGTGTCTGGGAGGCCAGAAGCCCTTCACTGGCCAGGAAAGAAGCTGGGGTGGCCTGAAGGTCCGACTACTCTGCCACTGCAGAAAGGGAGGTCACCCTGAGTCCCCAAGTCCAGGGCAGTTCTGTTCTAATATGTGCATTTATTGCTATAATTTGTCTTTCAATATGGCTTAGGGTGCCTTTTTTTTTTTTTTTTTTTTTTTGCAGAGTCTCTCTCTGTTGCCCAGGCTGGAGTGCAGTGGCACAATCTCTGCTCACTGCAACCTCCGCCTCCCAGTTTAAGTGATTCTCCAGCCTCAGCCTCCCTAGTAGCTGGCATTACTGGCATGCACTACTATTCCCAGCTAAGTTTTGTATTTTTAGTAGAGACAGGGTTTCATCATCTTGGCCAGGCTGGTATTGAACTCCTGACCTCAAGTGATCCTTCCACCTCAGCCTCCCAAAGTGCTGGGATTACAGGCATGAGCCGTCGTGCCTGACCTAGCTGTCTTTTGACATACAATATTTTAATAATTACTCAGATCAAATTTACAGCATGATCTCATTGACATGCTCTATTTAGAAGACGATTTCTTTAAGTCTCCATTTGGGGATATTGCAGTTACCATCATCATCATCATCCTAGTTTTATTCCACGGTGAGAAGAGAAGATACTCTACCATTTCAATTCTTTGAATGGCTTACAATTGGCTGGGTGGTACTGATTCTGGTCAATTGGGATGCGTATTCCACGTTCTGTGGTTGTTGGCTGCTGCGTTCTAAATGTGCCATTTGGATCGAGCCTGTATTTCTGCTGTGGAAAACTCCTGTATTCCTACACATTTTATGCCAGAGCTCTATCAGTTAAGAGAGGTTTGTTAAAATCTCCCACTGTGAGCGTCTACTCTTTATATTTCTTCCTTTGGTTCTGTCAACATTTGGCTTTCCACTTGTATGTGCTATTTAGATTCCTTTCTCATAATATCGTTGTATAATTTGAGGTACTTTTTGCCATAAAACCTGTTGTGAGAATGCCAGCCTGCTTTTGTTTCTTGTTTGAACAATGTTTCACTGGACTTTTATTCTTCCACACCTTAAATATGAAGAAACATCTTTATATTTAAGATCCCTATAGCGTAAGCATCAGGTGGTTGAGTTGTATGTTTTTATCCTGTTTGACAAAGCTGGAGTTTTTATTGGATGTCAGTTAGTTTACATGTGACGATTTTAGTGATACATTCGCGTTCAGGCTTGTTTTCTGTTTGCTGCATTCCTTTTTCTCTCCTCTTGAGTCCTTGCATTAACAGATTATTTTTATTTAGCATCCCCTTTAGCATGTTATATTTGTATTATTCAGTTCCCCTGGAGACTATGACACGCATCTTTGATTCATAATTCATAATCATTAAATACAAGTTAATACTTTCCTTATAACCTGGAAAGTGTTAGCAATTTAAGACATTTTAATTCAATCCATTTATTCTGTCTTTTGATTTATCGGAGTTACATTTTTAAATTTTACATACATTTTGCAAGTCACAAGGCGTTACTGTTATTATGATTGATTTATGCAGTTTAGATTTGCCACAGATATTTTTCAATCTGTGTTTATTATTCCTTTCTTCTTTTCTATTTATCTGTCTGAAATGATTTTCCTATTCCTAAAACTAACTGATGTGGTTTGGATACTTGTCCCTTTAAATCTAATGTTGAAATGTAATCTCCAGTGTTGGAGGTGGGTCTGGTTGGCAGGGTAGGGATCGTGGGGATGAATTCCTTATGAGTGACATAGCATCATCTCCTTGGTGATGAGAGAAGTGGTTGTTTAGAAGTGTGTGGCGCCTCCTCCCTTTTCTCTTCTTCCTGACCTTATCATGTGACCTGCTGGCTCCCTGTTCCCTTCTACCATGATTGGAAGCCCCCTTGAGGCCTCACCAGAAACAGATGCCAACATCTTGCTTCCTGTAAAGTCTGCAGAACCATGAGCCAATTGGTTTAATTAAACATCTTTTCTTTATAAATTACCCCAACCTTAGATATTTCTTTATAGCAATGCAAGAACAACCTAACACACTAACAAATTGTATGGTTTTCAGTGTACATTTGGTGGGACTGAATTCTCTCAGTCTTTGTTTTTATATAAATATTCTTATTTTGTCTTCATTTTAAACTTTCTTAGTATGTTATTTCTAGATATAGAATTCAAAGATGACAGGCATTTTCTTTCAGCTATCTCTTTTATTGAAATTTCTATAAGTTTAAAGGGTACAAATGCAATTTTTTATTGCATGGCTGTTTTGCCTAGTGGTGAAGTCTGGGCTTTTAGTGTGTTCATCATCTGAATCATGCACATTGTACCCATTAAATAATTTCTCATCATCCAGTCCCCTCTCCCCACTCCCTGACCCTTCCAAGTCTCCAATGTGTATCATTCTACTCTCTATGTAATTTGGTTTTCTTCAGACTTAATTTTGGTTTCGTGGTGTGTGTGTGTGTTTTTCTGTGTATGTGTTTCTGTGTGTGTGAGTGTGTATCTGTGTGTTTGTGTGTGCTTATTTTTGACAGGGCCTTGCTATGTCTCTCAGGCTGGAGAGCTGTGGTGTGTCTAGGTGTTTTATTTTCCTTGTATTTCTCTTGCATTGGTTTAGTAGAAATTCTTTAATCTATGCCTACATTTCCTTTACCAAGTTTAGATATTTCTTACCCATAATTTTTTTTCAAATTTTTTTCTACTCTATATTCCCTTCTTCTAAGAGTCTAGATGCAAATTTGATAGGCTTTTAAAAAAATAAATAAAACAAAATAGTTTTAGGTATATAAAATTACAAAGATAATAGGGAGAGTTTTCATATACCCCACACTGAGCTTCATTTAGTGTTAGCATCTTACATTAATATGGAACATTTGTCACAACTAATGAATCAATATTAATACATTATAATTGATATGGTTTGACTGTGTCTCCATCTAAATCTCATCTTGAATTGTAGCTCCTATAACGCCCACGTCATGGGAGGGACCAGGTGGAGATAATTGAATCATGGAGGCAGTTTTCTCCATCCTGTTTTTGTGATAGTGAGTTCTCTTGAGACATGATTTTATAAGGAGCTTTACACTGCACTTCTCCTTCCTGATGCCATGTGAAGAAGGACATGTTTACTTCCCCTTCCACCATGTTTGTAAGTTTCCTGAGGCCTCCTCAGCCCACTGGAACTGTGAGTCAGTTAAATCTCTTTCCTTTATAAATTACCCAGTCTCGGGTATGTCTTCATCGGCAGCATGAGAATGGACTAATACGATCATTAATTAAAATCCATATTTATTTCAGTTTAATTTTGGTTTCTTAGTTTTTCTTTAACATCCTTTTTCTGTTTCAGGATCTCATCCAGAATCCCTTATTCTATCTAGTAGCCATATCTTCCTAGGCTACCCTATGCTATGACAGTTCCTTTTTTTTTCATGACTCATACAGCATGTAGCCATGTCAGATAGGGCTTTTTCACTTAGCAATATACATTTAAGATGCATTCACATTTTTATGTTTCTGAACAGCTCAGTCCTTTACATTGGTGCACAATATGCCATTGTATGGATGTAACAGGTTTGTTTATCTAATCATTTATAAAACAACATCTTTATTACTTCCAGTGTTTGTTGACTATGAATAAATCTATTAAAATATTCATCTGTGAATTTTGCATGGACATACTTTTTTTTTTTTTTTTTTTTTGGCCAGGTCTTGCTCTGTTGCTCAGGCTGGAGTGCAGTGGCATGATCTCAGTTCACTACAAACTCAGCCTCTGAGGCATAAGCAATTCTTCCACTTCAGCTGCCCAAGTAGCTGAGACTATTAGCATGCACCACCATGCCCAGTTAATTTTTGCATTTTTTGTAGACATAGGGCTTTTCCCTGTTGCCCAGGTTGGTCTTGAACTCCTGAACTCAGGCAATCTACCTGTCTCAGCTTCCCAAAGTGCTGAGGCAGGGCACTAACCCCGACCAAAAATGCATTTTTAAGTCAATTGGATAAATACTCGGGACCATGGTGGCTAGATTGTAATAATAACACTATGTTACACTTTTTTGAGAATCTGCCAAATTTTCCCCAATATTGGCAGTACTATTTTTTCTTCCCACTAGCAATTCAAGACCCAGATTAATAGTATATAATTGCATTGCATTGTTATTTTCATTTGCATGTCCTTAATGGTGAATGATGTTAAACACGTTTTCATATCCTACTTGCCACCAAAACACTGTGTCTTCTTTAGTAAAGTGTCTGTTCAGGACTTTTGTCATTGTTTGATTGGGCAGTTTGGGGATTATATATTTTTTCTTATTATGGGGTTGCATTGTTTTTAGTAATTTTAACTTTTATTTTAGATTCAGGTGTACATGTACACATTTGTTACGTGGGTATATTGTGTGACACTTAGATTTGGTTTATGAATGATGTCACCCAGCTGGTGAGCATAGTGACCAACAGGTAGTTTTTCAGCCCTTTCTTTCATCCCCCTTTCCACTTCTAGTAGTCCCCAGTGTCTATCGTTGCCATCTTTATGTCCATGATTACCTAATATTTAGCTCCCAGTTATAAGTGAGAACATGCAGTATTTGGTTTTCTGTCCCTGCATTAATTTGCTTAGGATGATGCCTGAGGCTGCACCCAGTTGCTATAAAGGACACAATTTTGTTCTTTTTTATGGCTGTGTAGTATTCCATGGTGTGTATATACCATTTTTTTAATACAATCTACCATTGATGTGCATGTAGGCTGATTCCATATCCTTGCTACTATGAACAGTGCTGTGATGAACATATATGCATGCTGCTTATACTGCAGAATTTTGTAGAATTATTTATTTTCCCTTGTGTAGATACCCAGTAATGTGATTGCTGGGTCAAATGGTAGTTCGCTTTTTAATTCTTTAAGAAATCTCCCAACTGCCTTCTACAGTGTTTGAACTAATTCACATTTCAACAAACTGTATAGGCATTCCCTTTTCTCTGCAACCTCACCAGCATCCTTTTTTTGTTGTTGTTGGTTTTTTTTTTTGTTTGTTTGTTAATTTGTTTTGTTTTGTCTTTTTAATAACTACCATTCTGACTGGCATGAGATGATATCTTATCGTGGTTTTGATTTGCATTTTGCTGATAATTAGTGATATTGAGCAAAACGCTTTGTGACCATCTGTATGTCTTTTGTTGACTTAAGTTTCTTATACATTTGGGATATAAGATTTTAATTGGATTAATAGTTTGTGAAAATTTTCTCTTATTCTGTGGGTTGTCTGTTTACTATGTTGATAGTTTCTTTTGCTGCACAGAAACCCTTCAGTTTAATTAGGTCCCACTTACCAATTTTTGTTTCTATTGCAATTACTTTTGAGGACTTAGTCATAAATGCTTTGCCAGCGCTGATGTTCAGAACGCTATTTCTTCTAGGATTTTTATAGTTTGAGGTCTTACATCTAAATTTTTAATCCATCTTGTATTATTTTTGTACATGGTGAGAGGTAGGGGTTCAGTATTATTCTTTGGCATATGAGTAGCCAGTTATCACAACACTATTTATTAAGCAAGGAGTCCTGTCTCCATTGCTTATTTTCATCATCTTTGTCAAAGATCAAATGGTTGTAGGTATGTGGCTTTATTTCTCAGTTCTGTATTTTGTTCTATTGGTCTATGTGTGTTTTCATATCAGTACCATGCTGTTTTGTTTACTGTAGACTTGTGGTATAGTTTGAAGTTGGATAATGTAATGCCCCTGACTTTCTTCTCAAGTTTATATTTCTGTGGCTTCTGCTCCACATAAAAAGATCTCACTTGTGTTGTCTTTCTGGATTTGCTTGTCCCTTGAGATTTAGATATGTCAGTTTGGTCTATGACCTCAATTATCTGATGAGTCCAAGAGAAGTTGTGGAGTTTACATATACCCAATTTATTTGTTTATTTATCTGTTTGTTTATTTATTTAATTGTAAGTCTATAAATAATGATTTCTGAACTCTTTATAGGTAGGAGCTGAAACTGGAAATCCTTGATGGACTTTTTTTTTTTCTCATGTCAATGGAGGATGAAAATGCCTGCACATTCTTTGTTACTCCTTTCCTTGAAAGTTGAAGTTCATTTTATCTTCCCTTGAATTGCAGTTGACATTATTTAAGCTCCAATGGTAGAGTATGGTGGAAATAATGTTCTGACAGCCCCTAAATGATATTGTAAGGACACTATTATCTTTGTTAAAATACACACTCTTGGAATACTCCTATTTGGGGCTGTCACCACAGAATTCCACAGAAGAATCCTCTGCTGGAGAGAGAGATCTTTTGGGGGAACACAAAGGCATCAGACATATAAAATAATCCACCTTTGATATTTCTGCATCTAGTAGTTTGTGTCATCCTAGATGACACCACAGACATTATGGAGCTTCAGTGATTGACTGTACAGTGCCTTTGTCCAAATTATTCATTCATGAGAAATGTTTAATAATAATATGGTTTTATTAAGTCACTAAGTTTGGAAGATGTTTGTGACCTAGACATAACCACAACACTCCCCTACATGCCTCTTCGGCTTCTGTGTGTCTCACATTCTTTTTATTTTTTTATTCTGAAATCTAAATATTTACTATCAATATAGTTTTGAAATCACTAGAACTCTGTGTCTAATGTGCTCTTAAATACAATCACTATGTTTTTAATTCATTTATATTTTTAGTTCTAAAATTTTTTAAATTTTACTTTAAGTTCTGGGATACATGTGCAGAATGTGCAGGTTTGTCATATAGGTATACACGTGCCATGGTGGTTTGCTGCACCCATCCATACATCATTTACATTAGGTATTTCTCCTAGTGCTATCCCTCCGCTAGCCCCACACTCCCACCAGGCCCTGGTGTGAGATGTTCCCCTCCCTGTGTCCATGTGTTCTCGTTGTTCAACTCCCACTTATAAGTGAGAACATGTGGTGCTTGGTTTTCTGTTCCTGTGTTAGTTTGCTGAGAATGATGGTTTCCAGCTTCATCCATGTCCCTGCAAAGGACATGAACTCATATATAGAACAATGGAACAGAACAGAGGCCTCATAAATTAGACCACACATCTATAACCATCTGAACTTTGACAAACCTGACAAAAACATGCAATGGGGAAAGGATTCCCTATTTAATAAATGGTGTTGGGAAAACTGGCTAGCCATATGCAGAAAACTGAAACTGGACCCCTTCCTTACACTTTCCACAAAAATTAACCCAAGATGGATTAAAGACTTAAATATAAGACCTAAAATCACAAAAACCCGGCTCTAGAATTTTTATCTGAACATTTATAAGTGAAATTTATTTGTGGACATACTCTTTCTTGTCATCTTTTTCATTGAGCTGCCTCCACTTTTGTGTCCTTTTTGTGTCTGGTGTTTGAATAATAAGATAAAAATTATAGCATCTGGATGAACCTGAATAAAAGATATTTTATATTACTAGAAGATAGTTGGCGTAGGAGCTTATCATTTTTATCTAATCTGGAATATGGATGGAGGTGAGGCTGGGTTTCAGTCTTTGTACGTCTGAGATACTGTTAGCTTTCTCATCTTTTTAGGATAACCGCCTTTAGAGTTCCCAATGGAATTATGAATTGTTTAATAGGATCCTTCTCTTAGGTGAACCCTACACTTCAGTTTCACACCCCAGCACTATAAGACTTGTGAAAACTCTATTTAAAATTTAAGTTTTTAGCTACTGCTCTGTGCTTAGTTCTGCTGCCCTCATAGATGACTTTGTTGACACATCAGTACATTTGCTGAGAGGATGATTGGCTCCGAACATTGGGCTTATTTACCTGGTTCCCCTTCTCCATGTTGCGTTGACCCCTCGATTCATTCCTACCATGGCAACCATAACCTCACTTTTTTTTCCCATCACTATGAGATGACTAAAATCTCTGCTCACCCACTCTACATTTTATACACTCTATTTATTTATACATTCCTTTCAGCCTCACTGGACTGCACCACTTATAAATCTAATAAATTCCTTAGAAGAAAAAAAAAGCATAAAATTCTAGGCTCACCATAATGAATTTGCATTCTCTTTTTCTTGATCTTTCCAGCTCTGGAAACCTTGAGAGTTCTTTGATGTCTTTTAAAATGTCACTCTTTGGTGGTCTTGGTCAGGTGTTTCTGTTGTTCTCAAGAGTATAGATAGTTTAGTATAAATTGGTGCATTCTAGACAGAAATGAAAGAGCCTGCTTGTCACTGTTTTTGGAAACTTTTAAAAGAAAAGTTAGAGTGTTTGCTTGTTCAGATAAATTGGCCTGAAGCCACCTCACCCGTTTTGTTTTCCTAGTGTTCATTTTTTGCTTTAATTTATTTAACCAATTGAATATAAAAATCTAACTTAAACACAAAATTACGCAGGACAAGCTATGAAATAAAGAAGAAAGACTGTCATTCTCAGAATATTTTTATTCTGGCTTAGGATATAAAGCTATATCACATAAAACACACATCAGCTAATTTCAAACAATTATATGTAATTAGCAGAAAGTTATGCTACATGTGGGAAAATGTGTGTAAAACAGTGAGTACCACATAGACCCTGTCACACGACGGAACTTGTCCTGACATTGTAATTCAGTATTTCAAAGTTAGGCATTTTACAAATTCTGTAGATTTAGCATGGTTGGCTCCTGGTATGGGCTCTTTGACCCAGTATTACAATACAGATTACTGTCTTTTGTAATCTTTTAAGCAAATTCTAACATTATTGGAAACATGTTTGCAAGGCTGCAATTGGAAAAAAAAATCTCGGGATATACAAGGAAGAAAAAACACCAGTCTTTGTAGGATGAAGATAATTCTTTATAAGGACTGAGCATACAAATTAACTCTGAAGAACTTTAAAAACAACTCATTCCTATGAAATTCTGATTTAATGGGATTAAATCACAGGTATCTAATAAGATCACTGATGTGTGGGAGTCACAGGATGGGTGATAATGACATCATTGGCCAGCATTTATCCTGTTATTGAACATGGAATGGTTGCTTCATTCACAAAGATTTGACCAGGAGCCTTCTCTGTAAACCCAGCAGGTCCTTGACCCATCCCCGTAGCTGACTGAGTTAGTGGTGAAGGCATTTGGTCCAAGCAAGGTCCATCAGGTTCTCTTCTTCTGAGAGTTACAGATTATAGTGAAGACACCTAAGGGATTAGGCCAAGACCCCCAATAGATGTGCTTAGAGAAAAGGCACATGAAACCCAGATACTGGAGTCCCCCAGCTCTTCTCTTCCTGAACCTTGTTCAACACTCACTTCTCTCAAGTATCTGAGCCAAAGCCTTCTAAGAAGTCTCATTTTAGTGTTGATTATCCAGAACTGTAACCAAAGAAGCTAACTCAAAACTCACTGCTGAAGAATACTTTCAGAGATGCAGATACTTGATAGCCAGTCAACCCCAGACACTGAGGATTCAACAACCAAGACTGAAATAGGGCTATCAACTCATATATGAGCACCCCTGAGCTGACAAAAACCTAGACCCTAATGAGTAGCAGATGGTGCTTCTGAATAAAATGGTCAATTAGCTATTTTGAAAGCAGTCAGCATTCTAATGATCATCACCCCTTTTGAGAACAGGGATTCCTCACATGATGAGGGCATTATTTGCAACGAATTCAGCAATGTAAATCTAAATGATACCAACAGTGGTAAGAATTAACATTTATCAAGCCCTTACTTAGATGTGCGCCAAGCTTTCATGCTCAAAGCTTTAGACGTATAATTATATTTACTCACCACCGCCATCTTACGGAAAAGATCTTATCATTTTCTGCTTTTGGAAAGGAAAACAGAAAACAAACAAACAAAAACCCTGAGGCCTAAGGAGCCCACAGTGCACGGTCTCTTAGCAAGCGGCAGAGCTGGGCTTTGAATCCATATCTGACTTGGGAATCCACGTGGACAACCTCTACTATTTACTGCTTCCCTGTGAAAAGAGGGCTCTTCAGGAGATAGCGACATGCAGTGTCATCTTCTTTATCCCAAAGGAATAAAGTTTTTATTCATGCATCAACATCCCATAAAGTGTCTTTTAGAAATCTGTGCTAATGAGTGAGAATCAAGCTGTAAAAGTGATACTAAAATCAATACGTATTATAGGTTATGAAATGCAAACATTGTCTTAGTAAATATTTATGACATAATGCCCCATATTATATTCAATATTATATTTTGATTATCATTTCTAAAATTGTTATCATATAGCATAAGCCTAAACAGGCAACTAATCAATAGCACTTGAAAAAAGTAGGATCCTATATTGACCTTAGAAGCTTGGGGATAAGTAAGATACGCATGGGTTGCAGAAGAGATGTACTGAAACTCCTTACAAACGACTCACATACGAAAGCCAGTGAGCAACACTGGATAAAATCAAATCAGGAGTGATTCTTCAGGGATCAGATATTTTTATTCACAGTTTGGTCTAAAAAAAAAAAAAAAACCCAGCAGCAACAACACATACACACATTTAATTAGTAATTAAAAATAAGTTGTTATTCATTATAGTCAACCTGAATGAATACAGCCTTTCTCTGGCATCTTTGTGGGATTGGACACGTTGTGAGTTTCCTCATGAAATACTTCATAGGATGATAAAATTCAACAGAAACTCTTGTCTAGACACCATCCCTGCTGAGGCCACTTGGTCACCCTGGAATGCATCACAGAGCCACACCCAGTCACTCCGCCCTCTACACACGAGGCTACACCAAGTGCAGTATTTTAAAGCAGGTTTCGCAGTGAAAGTCAGGACTCAGGCCATGAGACACTGGCTCTGAGAAGCCTGTGTATTATCTCAGTGTGAACTTTTTAAACAATCTCCTGAATGAATGTGGTGATTCTCAAACATTAATTTTGCCTCCTCCTACTTCTGCAGGAACATTTGGAAATGTCTGGAAACGTCTTTAGTTGCTGTAAGTGAGCAGGATGCTACTGGAGTCTAGAGGGTGGAGGTCGAGAGGCTGTCAAACATTCTACCGTGTACAGGACGGCCTCCCAGGTGATGAATCACCTGATGCAAAATGTCAATCATGTCAAGGTGGATGATATGGCTTGGCTCTGTGTCCCCGCCTAAATGTCACCTTGAATTGTAATAATCCTCACTTGTTGACTGGGCGTGGTGGCTCACGCCTGTAATCCCAGAATTTTGGGAGGCCGAGGTGGGCAGATCACAGGTCAGGAGATCGAGATCATCCTGGCTAACACGGTGAAAACCCGTCTCTACTAAAAATACAAAAAATTAGCAGGTGTGGTGGCACGCACCTGTAGTCCCAGCTACTCGGGAGGCTGAGGCAGGAGAATCACTTGAACCCAGGAGGTGGAGGTTGCAGTGAGCCGAGATTACAGCACTGCACTCCAGTCTGGCAACAGAGTGAGACTCTGTCTCAAAAAAAAAAAAAATCCCCACTTGTCAAGGACAGAACCAGATGGAGATAATTGGATAATTGGGGTGGTTTCCCCATTCCGTTTTCATGATAGTGAGTCTCATGGGATCTGATGGTTTTATAAGCGTCTGACATTTCCCCTGCTTGTACTCATTCGCTCTCCTGACACCCTATAAATAGGTGCCTTAGCCATGATTGTTAGTTTCCTGAGCCTCCCTATCCATGCAGAACTGTGAGTCAATTAAACCTCTTGTCTTTACAAATTACTCAGTCTCAGGGAGTTCTTCATAGCAATGTGAGAACGGACTAATACAATGAAGAAAACCTGTTTTAAAAGGTCCCCTTCCCTACCTAATACATTTATTATTAAATACTTAAAAAATATGAAACACAGAACTGAAGTCCAGGCTGTTCTCAGCACTAAGGCTTCAGCAACGGCAAGGCAGAGTCCCTGCCCTGAGATTACCTCTTAATTAGCAAGGTGACCTTAGGCAAGACACGTAAACTCCCGAAGGCTGGTCTCTTATCTGTAGTATAGGAGTTCATAATAATATCTAGAGTGCACATTTTTATTAAGGATTAAATAAGTTTATAGACAAGCTCTCTTTTGTACTTCTCCTCAAATCCCATGCCCCCTTCCCACGACCCCTTAGGAATTATTTGCAACATCTCATCTAAGGGGCTCCTTTGGTTTTAGATACCTTAAATTATCAGTAGGTTCTTGATCATGCTTGACGAATACACACCTTCCGATGTTACTCCCATCTTGTAATATTCCTTATTCTTTGCTTTGTCACATTTGTCCTGGGAGTTGCTGGTGCAAACAACAGGTGGAAAAATTCCAGGGCAAAAGGAACACTTGCTAAATAGAAGTTTATCTGCCATTAAGAGCCATCTGTTAGTCAATAATACTGGCAAAGTGGCCATAGTATAGCAGGCACTGGAGCAGGGTCTGGGGAGTGCACAACCATTATATAGACAGCCCCATGGAGATAGAATTCCACAGCAACTCTGAAGCCATGTACATCTCTCAACCTAAATTCCAAAAAATCCTCCATGACGTTTCAACTTGAAAAAGAGAAGTATAAGATCCCTAGAAATTAAAAACAGATAATCTCCAAATCTTTAAACTTTGTTCATTGATGTAAAAGGACCTCTAAACTTTGTTCAGTGAAATAAAAATATCTATTCTGCTGTAAGGTTCAGGCAAGTCCAGAAAACTTGCTGCTTAGTATGGCAATGGGACAGCATCAAAGCCTTACAGTTGTTCTGTGCTTACAGTAAGCCTGTGGCATGTTTCAGTTCTTACAAGAGCCAAGAGAGGTGGACGCTGTAGAGAAGAGAATGGTGCAGCTCAGGAAGGCTGAGGAGTGGGTGCAGTCTCTGTAGTGTAGACCTCCTTATATCTTCTTCGGCACCAAGCATAGTGCCTTGAAGTATTCACTATATTTAATGTTTTCTAAAAACAGAGATATGCCTAAAGACCTATTTTTACTGGGTCAGGAGTCAAGAGAGACAGTCTATTACTTTAGGTGTGTCCATTTTTAGATTACTTCATGTTTGCTTACAAAAATCCAGCTGGATTTCTAATGTAAATGTGGTCCAGGAATATGTGGCCCCATTTCCCTGATGGACTTTTCCTAAGCCAACGTACAAGCTCCTCAGACTGAAAGAAATAACAGTTTTGTTGACCCTGTGCTGAGAGTAATTTTTCAACATTTGCTAAGAAGGCATAATAGCTTTCCTCAGTTCAGGTAACAAAAGAGGTCAGGATATCAGAAGGGGTTCAGAGACCTGTTTGTTGGTGCACAATTTTCTATCCCTCATCTCTCTGCATAAAAATATCAAAGATGTAAAAATGTGATTCTGTCTTGAACTTCTCTTTCTACTCAATGGGTGAGATGAAATTTTAAATATTAACGATTAAACAGCTGAGAAATTATCAACTAACTATATATAATATAAAAAGACAGTTCACTTGAAATCTGAAAAGAGAACATAAAAATGCAGTATCTATGTATGAGAGGTTTGTTTTTTGTTTTTGTTTTTGCCTTTTTTTTTTTTTTTTTTTTTTGAGATCGAGTCTCCCTCTGTCACCCAGGCTGGAGTGCAATGATACAATCTCGGCTCACTGCAACCTCCACCTCCTGGGTTCAAGTAATTCTCCTGCCTCAGCCTCTCAAATAGCTATGACTACAGGCGTCCACCACCATGCCCAGCTAATTTTTGTATTTTTAGTAAAGACAGGATTTCACCATATTGGCCAGGCTGGTCTCAAACTCCTGACCTTGTGATCTACCTGCCTCGGCCTCCCAAAGTGCTGGGATTACAGGTGTGAGCCACCACGCCCAGCATTTGAGGTTTTTTTTCTTACTTTCAGATTCTAAAGGTTGAGAAAGTTGGGTGTGATGTGACAATTCATTCTGCACCAGCCCTGCTGTCAACGCCTTCACCCAGATGTCTGTGTTGAGGTCCTAGACTTCAGAAAAATGAGAGAACACATGCACCAGGATAAGAGAGAGAAACCCCAAAAGCCGTATGTGAAACTTGATTTCTCCACTGGCCAGGCAGCAGGAGTCTGAGAGCCTCGATTTAATAGCTTGAATTTGAATTGAATAAAGCCTCAACCAGCTGCAACAAAAAGTGCAAGCTTTCTGAAAGGTGACGCTGGTAAGTGTGGACAAATTCATTGTACTAATTAATCTTACTCTAATACGAAAGTAATTCCGTCAAGTATCTTCCACTGAATAGGGCGACATAATGGACAGTGAAATATAGGCTTTCCATTGGTAAAGATTACAAATTAAAATTTTTATTTGTGTTTGCTTTGCTTTCAGCTTTTAGCATAACCTATGGAGATCAAATTGGACATCGAAGGCATGCTACATACAGTTCCGCACCTGAATGCAATGACAGACATATATTATTTTAGAAAGTTTTTCAGGATTCCACTGCCTAATTTCTTTTTCTTTGCAAGAAAATTGTGGTTTTCAAAGCATCTGATTTTGCAATGACTTTTAACTAAATAATAAGCCAATCTTAGAATGTGTCTTTTAGTGAACATATGTTCTCGTTCATATTGGCAAATAAGTAAGGATGAAATGTTGGTTGTCAGGTCTACATATATTCAGCTTCAGTAGGTACCGTTTAATGACTCCAAAGTATTTTAACAATTTTAATTGCTGTCTTATAATGTTAATGTTAATATAAAGAATGTTTTCTTTTTTTCTACTGATTATTTAAGCTAACATATTGTCTTACCTGTGGCCTCTATGAAATGAATGTGGATGCTTTTAACCCACTGAGCATTGAACTCTGTTCCTAAAGGGAGCTGATACCCTCTGTGGCACTCTCATCTGGAGACAGACATCCTGGGTTTTATTTATTTTCTTCACTTATGAGTGAGATATTTAAATTCTTTGTGTTTCAGCTTTGTCACCTGCAGAATTGGGATAATAGCAGTTCCTACCTGATGGTGTTGTAGTGTGAAATAAATAGTACTATACATAAAGTGCTTAGAAAAGTACTAGACACAATTTAAGAGCCTGAATTGTGGGTTAAAGCAATAAATTACAACTGCAATAAACTGATCAGTGGAACACCATTTTATTTGCCATTTCTTTTCATGGCTGACTTGCCAAAAAGTAATAAAAGAAGATCTGCTGGCTATTTCTGGGAAATAGTTGTCTCTCTTTAAAAAGAAATTGCTGTCTGGCCATCGTGGCTCATGTCTGTAATCCCAGCACTTTGGGAGGCTGAGGTGGAAGGATCACTTGAGCCTAGGAGCTTGATACTATTCTGGGTGACGTATCCAGATGCCTGTCTCTACAAAAAAAACATACCAGAATAGTTAACTAGGCATGGTGGTGCATGTCTATAGTCCCAGCTACTTGGGAAAGCAAATCAGGAGGGTCGCTTGAGCCCTAGAGTTTGAGGTTGCCACGAGCTGTGATTGCATCATTGCACACTCCAGCTGGGTAGAAAAGCTAGACCCTGTCCAGGAAAAAAAAGAGAGAGAGAGAAAGAGAGAGAGAGCTGCATATGGAAAATACTTTTGCACCGCTCTCACTATTGACTGGAAGCTGCCAGGTGTGGACACAGTATCTGTAATTTCAGCAGCCGTATTTGACCATGAAGAGACAAGAGTTAATAGAAAACCAGCATGCCAAAATACACCGATTGGAAAGGAAAGTCTGGTTCCGTGATGACATCCCAGATCTGTGCACACACCTTGCCCTGGCCTGTCTCTGCATTTACTGTTACGTACCCAGTAACCATAACTATCATTAGCCTATTTGTTAGGTGTGCCACGCCTTGCAGTCAGTGTATCCTAATTGATACAGTTCAAAAGCCAGAAGGGGTAAAGACATCACAAGGCATGTAAGAAGGATTTTTCAGATGTGCCGTCACTCCCCCTCCTTACTCCTGAAGAGAGGCTTCGGGATCAAGCCAACCATGGCGTTCTATACAAATGTACGAGATTGCAATCAGCGTCTCCTTCATTCTTTCTTCCCTCTTTCTTCCTTGCTGGCCTCTTTTCTGCTCCTCAAACACACCAAGCATCCTCCTTCCTTAGGACTTTTTCACTTGCTCTTCCCTCTGCGGAGTTATTTTCTGCAGATGGCCCACACCTTTCTCACTCACGTTCTTCAGGTGCTCAGACATCGCCTGAGGGACAGGCCTCCTGTGTGTAAACTAAATAACGTGCAAGCGTTTCCCCTCACTCTCTATTTTTGCCCTGGCCTTGTTTTATATACATCATCACAGTGATCGCAACCTGATAATTCATTAACTTTTACAGCCGCTTCCACCATTTTATCAACTCCCAAGAACTTGGTTGTTCATTTTTTGCTGTATCTCCAACATATATGAGTGCCTACCATACAGAGGGTGAACAAAAAAAAATGTTGAATAAATTTCTTCAACAGATATTTATTAAACACCTACTAGATACCAGACACATAAAATCATTTATTAGATCTGATGAGCTATCAGTTTGACACATTTAATCTGAAGAGTAAACATATCTTAAGGGAAATGGAAAATCGTATTCTGGATATAGAATAAAATGCATTGTACTACTCTAAAATGCATTTGCCTTTCGAAATAAAAACATAAATAGCAAATAATTAGTGTTGATTAATGACAGTTAGTGATTTACAAGAACTCCCTATTATTGCAAATTCTATGCTTCACCAGCTTCTAAATTCTCAAAGAGACATGAATTAATTTCTATTGACAGAAACAGTGAAGTCTTTATTTCTGGGTTTGTAAAAGGAGTTTATTTTAGACTAAGATGTTTCTGCATATGATTCATTTCCTGAAGACCTGAATATTAAGACATTCTATGGTGTGCTCATAAAAACCCTGCTTTGGAATTTCACTTTGGCATTATTTGATATCTGTTTTCCGGATCTGTACCTTTCTAAGCCTTTGACCCTGAACCTGACTGTAAGATGCTGGAGAGCAGACACTATACCTTTACATTTCTTGCAGGCCCTCAATGCATCCTCAAAGTGAACACATGCAGCAAGTCAGCACCAGGGCCGTGCCTAAGTGAGAGGAGGCACTGCTCAGCGGATGAGACCCCCAGCTTGGAGATCTAACAACTCAAGGTGACATTCTTTCTCTCCCTTTTACTATCTGTGTGACTTTGAGCAAGACCTTGTCTCTTTAAGCCTCCGTGTCCACACTGACAGAATGCAGGTAAAAAAATCAATTTTGTTCTCCTTAATTCAATCAAATTAATAGAAAAAATAAATAGATAAATATTGTCTAAAAGTAATGATACCAGTCTCTAATCCAGATTTTCTCCAAATGACGATTTCATCTTCAGTTACGCCCTCTGACTTCCAGAGCGTGAATTTTGTTCCAGAGAAATTTTCCTTTAACACCTGCCTTCTATCACTTCTAATAGCACTTTCTTTTCTGTTTTGCACTTATTTATTCTCTTAATCTAGGGTCCTCTGTCAAGTTGTGTCGCCTGATTTCTGCACTTCAGAACTTCCTGCATTCTTCCAGTGGACGTTCCCATAAGGACAATTTAGAGAACTGGCTATCTATGAATTTCTTTTTCTCCAGCAAGCTACAGAGCTATATTGAATAAGTATGATAGTATCTCAAAAATACACAATTCTGTACACATTCACCTCAAGGCTTGATATTTGTGTACCTGTTAGAAATACATATGTCTTCTACTAATACTTTTTAAACTATCCAAACAGATAACAACACATCAAGAACACATACAGCAAAATGTTTGCGAGAGAATTAGTGTGAAATGCCAGGAACACTTAGATTGCATATCTGGTTTGCTCTGCAGACTCCTCTCTGAAAAAACAGAGTCCAAATGGCTCACATGCCAAGGAGAAGAATTCTCTACCAGTTGCAGCATGGATTAATGTGACATGGACTTTCCAATAGAGAAGTCAATTCTTGAAATTAGAAATCAATTTCTGACCTAAGAAAATAAGTTGGAGCCAGGTAATAACAAAAGATCTCTCTGGAGTATTCTTTCTAAGACAGGTGGGTGAGGTGTGTAAATCTTTCAGGCTAATTTAAACAGCTAATTTAATGCAAAACACAGCTTTTTGTTTTAAGATTATTTTTTGTGTTGAGAATCTTTTAGCAGTTGTGATTGTCTCTGAGACCATAACATCTTTCTACTTTTATCTGCTTTATTTACAATATTTATATACTCTCTAATGCTGCTCTTTTGGGGGCAAATAAAGGGGCAGGTGAATGGCTGGGCTCATAAGCACAGAATGACATCCATTCCATATCTACATTTATGTCTCTTCTGTACAGTCACATCTCTCTCTTTCTCTCTCTCTCTCTCTCTCTCATATCTATCAATTTACCTGCCTATCTATCCAGTATCTATCTGTATCTAAATCTATATCTCTTCATCTATGTAAGCTTTTTTGTTCTCTGCCTTATAAATCCTATTGTGGACCCAAAGGGTGGACAGAACCAAAAAAGGATTTTGGAGCCAAAAAAAAAAAAAAATCCTTTCAAATGTGGTTTGGTTGTAAATATAGGAGTAGTGCAGTTTTATCACTTCAAAAATTACCTTCTGGGCATTTTTTTTTTCACCTCTGAGGATGTAGTTTGACTGGAAGTGAAATTGATGGCTAAAGAATTTAAAATGTGTCTCATAATTCTTCTTGAGCAGAGATCTCACCTTAAATCCTACCTAGCTGATCAGTTTATTTACAATACTGGGATATTAGAGTTTAAAGTCACATCTATTACAGCAGCTTCCTGGTATGGACTTCTTCAGAAAGGAAGTAGAAACTGAGCTTAAAAAGAAATTTCATCACCTTGAAGTAAGACCACATCCAAGATGTCTTTCAGTTCTATCAATGCATCAACCCACTTGTCTATTTCTATCTCTAGCTAGAGAGAGACAGATAGAGATCTATATTCATAAACATTATCTATCTACCTATCTATCTATCTATACATCTATCTATCTATCTATCTATCTAATCTATCTATCTATCTATACATCTATCTATCTATCTATACATCTATCTATCTATACATCTATCTATCTATCTATACATCTATCTATCTATCTATACATCTATCTATCTATACATCTATCTATCTATACATCTATCTATCTATACATCTATCTATCTATACATCTATCTATCTATCTTATCTATCTATCTATCTATCTATCTGCCTACCTATACATCTATCTATCTATCTGCCTACCTATACATCTATCTATCTATCTATCTGTCTATCCGTCTGTCCATCCATCTGTTCACCCATCTGTCTATATACCTATATACCTGTCTGTCTATCTATCTATCTATCTATCTATCTATCTATACATCTATCTATCTATCTATCTATCTATCTATCTATCTATCTATCCATCTGTCTGTCCATCCATCTGTGCACCCATCTGTCTATATACCTGTCTATCTATCTATCTATCTATCTATCTATCTATCTATCTGCCTACCTATACATCTATCTATCTATCTGCCTACCTATACATCTATCTATCTATCTATCTGTCTATCCGTCTGTCCATCCATCTGTTCACCCATCTGTCTATATACCTATATACCTGTCTGTCTATCTATCTATCTATCTATCTATCTATCTATCTATCTATACATCTATCTATCTACTTACCTACCTATCTATCCATCCATCCATCTGTGCATCCATTTATCTATCTATCATCTATCTATCCATCTGTCTGTCCATCCATCTGTGTCTATATACCTATATACCTGTCGATCTATCTATCTATCTATACATCTATCTATCTATCTATCTATCTATCCATCTGTCTGTCCATCCATCTGTGCATCCATCTGTCTATATACCTATATACCTGTCTGTCTATCTATCTATCTATCTATCTATCTATCTATCTATCTATCTATCTACCTACCTATCTACCTATCTATCTACCTACCTACCTATACATCTATCTATCTATTTATCTATCAGTCAATACATCTATCTACCTACTTATACTTCTATCTATCTATATCTATCTATCTATCTGCCTACCTACACATTTGTCTGTGTATCTATGTGTCTGTCTACCTTCCTACCTGTACATCTCTCTGTCTGTCTATCTATCTACCTACATATACATCTATCTGTCTGTCTTTCTATCTGTCTGTCTATCTAGCTAGCTACCTACCTATACATCTATTTATCTATCTTACTAACTATTCTCAACTGGGCAGACAAAGTGGTTAATTTAAAGTCTAAATCAAATTATGTTGTTCTTGCGCTTAGAAGAAAAATGACTTCCCATTTTGCTGAGAATAAAATCCGCACTCTCCACCGTGATGGACCAGGCCTGTGTGACTGCTCCTGCTTCTACTTCCACTTCGTGCCTTCTCCTTCACCCGTCCCTCCAGCCACAATGGCCTTCTCTCTGCACACGCAGCAACAGAGAGCTTTTAGTCGGCATCAGACCTCTTTGACAAGGTGACAGTTTAGCCAAGGGAATCCTGCATGAAGAGAATCTGGCCCTGCAGCGACAGGGCAAAGGTTTTTCAGCCTTTCAGGCAGCCGGTGGAAAGGTCCTGATGGGTAAGGAGCCCAGCAGGTACTGCAATGCCCATTGCAACCTCAGATTATTCTGCTTAGTGCTCTCCAAACACTCACCCCTATCTGAATCGTCTGGATGATTTGTTTGTTGTCTGCCCCACTCATGTAAATTTCATGAAGGAGAAAACTGTTTATCTTGTCTGTGTCATTGCCCAGGACCTTAAACCTAAAAACCTGCATATGACACACACTAAATGCTCAGTGAATGTCTGGGGAATAAGGGAGCTGCCTCTTCCTCCCTTCCTCTCTTTCTCTCTTTCTTCCTTTCTTCTTTTAAGACATGTTCTCATGCTGTTGCTCAGGCTAGAGTACAGTGGCATGATCATGGCTCACTGCAACCTCCACCACCTGAGCTCAAGCAATTCTCCCACCTCAGCCTCCCAAGTAGCTGGGACCACAGGTGGATGCCACCATGCCCAGCTAATTTTTGTAGTTTTTGTAGATATGGGGTCTCACCATATTGCCCAGGCTGGTCTCAAACTCCTGGGCTCAAAGCTCTGAGATTACAGGTGTGAGCCGCCATGCCTGGTGGGACCTGCATCTTTCTATCCACAGACTTTCCAAATTCAACGTAGGTAAACTCCTGGCTGCTCTCCATCCCTGTGTTCCCAGTCTTGCTGGTTTCTTTGTGGAGTCCCTTCTCTCACTGCCTCTTGTCTGTATTCTGCAGAGCCAGGCTCACGTCTCAGCTACCACACAGCCTCTTCTCACTTTCAGAAGTAACTGTAACCCTTTGAACACCTGGTTGGCATCTCTATTAGCCACATTTGCTTACAGAACTTACTTGTCTGGGTTAGAATTCTTGTTTTTCACTTTCTGCATAACTTTGGGCAAGGTGCTCACCTTTCTGTATTACAGTTTTCTCACCTGTACAAATAGAGAGAATAATAGTATTTATCCCATAATGTTTTTTAGGAGAATTAAATGAGCTAATACACAGTCTACCCACAGAACTGCAGGCAGATGTCACAGTGGCCCACAGGCAGGTCCAAAAAGAACCCCTTAAGTTTAAAAGCATCGCAGAGCTCAGCGTAACCAAGCAGAAGAAAAAGAAAGACCAAGACAAGGTGAAACTCAAGGAATGATGGAATGAGCAAAAAGAATAAGGAGGAGCAGTGTGGCCGGGACAAGTGGACCCCAGCCCGGGTGGCCTTCAAGAAGATGCAGGAGAACAAATGGAGAGGGTCCTGAAGAAGCATCCACACCCTGCAGGCAGAGGGCAGAGAACTTCAACAGACGCCTGCTGCACACACTCAAGGGGAACGATGACGTTTCTGCAGTGAGCTGGACCATGCGGTCTCCACCCTGGGGATGTGGCCATAGTGCAGGGAAGCGAGAGTCCGCATCGGAGTTAAGTCTGTTTCCTTCGGTATTTTCTAGAAACATTGCTTTGCATGCACCCTCAAATCTCCTGCTGCGACGCTGCTTTTCAGAGCTGTGCACCCGCATTCCAGAACTTGATTAAAGCGAAACAGTCCTTTTACTCAGTTTAGGTTTCTTCATAGAAAGTACACCTTTTAGTGTAGATGGGAAGTTTTAAAAGCTTATCTAGTAGTAAAGACCACGTTTGTGTCCATGCCCTGTAAAAAATGTTTTTACCTTCGAATTGCATCTCACCCTCTGAGGCCAGGCAGCTGTCTTTGCCTGGATGAAGTGAACTCCAGAGGATGAGGGGCTAAAGGCAGTGTCACCTGCTGTGTGCAGACCCCTATGAGACCCGGTGTGGGTGCCCTTCCAAGCTCCCTTCAGCTCGGGGCTAATGCTGTTCCCTGCAGGCCCCAGGAAAGCCACTTGTAGATTCGTGGTCCTCTGACTGCCTCCTCAGCCACTGGCCAGTGAGACAGTGCAGCCCGATAGCAAAGCAGCATCTAAGACAGGGATGGACCATAAGCCTCGTCCCTTTCTCGGTGTGTCCCCCCAGCCCCCTTCCAAAGCTCCTAATGGGCATTGTCACTTTATTGCCGCTTTTCTTTGTAATGAAGCCCAGACACGAGCTGCCTCGGCCCTCAGCTCAGAGCTCCAAGTTTACTCAGAGTTGACACATCACATGGGGTTCTTTGGCATTTCTGCCCTAAGACACGTCAGGGGTGACGGGACCAGGACAGAGCCCCAGCACAGACAGACATGGGCACAGTCAAATGGTGGAGCTCAGGTAGCAGTGCTGGAGGGCCAGGAGGGCCTGGGTGTGCCAGATGAGAGTCCAACTCGATGTGCTATTGGGAAAAATGGTCTCTTTTGGGAGAAATGGTCTCTGTTAATGTAGATATTCAAAGAATAACAAAGGCAGAATAGAAAAACCAAGTGTGGAGTTTGGAGTTGTCTGCAAACTGTAGAATAAAGCAAAAACTAGTTATTAAAAAGTGAGCTAATATATACAAATAAGTTAGAAAACGGACATATTATCACAGCTTGATAGATATTTGCTTTTAAAATTATAACTGTAATAATCATAGTGCTTTGAATCATCAGTCCTTTGTATAATCTTCACTCCCATCAGACTAAAATACATTTTAGTGCAAATGGAGGGACGGCATTTCATTTATTTTAGAATATTTTCACAGAAGATTTCATACATCTGGCAAAAATGTAATTATATGTAAATGCATATCTCATTTCCACAGTTAGCGTATAAAAGGAAATTATTTGAGGTCAAAATTACTCTTGAAATTCCTTTAAATCAACTATAAATTATAGAGTATAAATGTATTTGTATACATAATCCTTTTAAGTAGCATCCATGCCCCTCAAAGTGTTGACAGTCACTGAGTTAGACCAAAAATGTAATGAAAGTGAAAACAACACACAGATAGGTAAGAAGTTGTCCAGTCCTCAACAGGAATCCAGCATCTTAGAGGAGCCACACGGGTTCCTTCTCATCTGCAGGCTTCACTCCATTCAGTTCTGCTGCTAACCTCGATACACGATCCTAGATTGTCTTGTTGTAAAGATTAAGGAGATCACAGGCAACATCTTGCTAAGGATTGAGTTTTAATGCAGGTGCTTGAATTATTCTTTCATGCTACAAAACCATGTGAGGCAAGGTATTAACATTTAAGTTTTTTTTTAAGCATCAGGAATTCCAAAATCAGGTACAAAATCAAAAGGCAGATTTTCAAACAAAACCTTTGAAAAGTGGTTCTTTAATGCTTAAAGGATCTCACCCTTTTCCAGAACAGAGAAGTGTCAAGAGAAGTGAGCAAGGAAAAAGTTCTTTGGACAGAGCTTGGCGAAGAGACGTCTCTGTGTTTGAAGGAGATCTTGAAACTCATGGGCATGTGGTCTGGGATCTGGGTCCTGCTTAGGATGTGTGAGGCTCAGAAAGGGCTGGTTTCCTGTTGGACATCACAGCTAGAAAGTGCTTCTAGTCCTAGAAGGGACCTGGGCTCTCAGAATGTACTGGAGGAAGGAGGCTGCATGTCCTGTGCACCAGAAGTGGGTAAGCCCTGGGCCAACCGTTAACATTTGGCATTTATTGTCCAAAGAGAGTTGTGTTTGAATATCAGCATGTTTGCTATTGATAATTATGCATAAAAAATAGACAAAGTTGAGAGTTAAGCCAGACAATCGGAACGCTGTGGTCACTCTAGCCATGCAGAAAACCAGCCTGGAGCCGTTGAAAGGGCACCTTTGGAGGTCAATGGGGCCTGGACAGAGTCTGAGTGGGGTGGATGAACAAATAAAAGCAGTTGTGGAGGTTCAGGAGGGGTCAGTAGAAGTAAATTACGCATTGCTCATGGGGATCGCCATCTGAGTGCCCGACAGGGTACCTTCCAGGAGCCCATGAAGTCAATAGAGAATGAAGCAGACTGAAGCTTCCAGCAGACCAGAGACCTTAGCCAACTGAAGACAGTAAGTTACAATCTCTCCTGTCTTCTCTTGTGTCTTTTCTTCCCATTTGTTGGAAATAGCTGCGCGGTGCTGCAAAGAAAAAAATAGCACCGAGACAAAGGATCTTTCAGCAACGCAATTTTTACTTCCTGGGCTGCAGGAAGGGTACCCTCACTAGCCATCATGCCATGAGAGTACAATGAACAAAGAAAAACACACAGATTTATTCCTTACCCATTTGGGATCATCTTTACTGCTGTGTCTGATCTCTGTTGGCTGGAGTCAGATCCCACGATCTAAACTAAAACCCGATTGGCTAACAACTTCAAACTTTTCTAAACAGGGAAAAGCAATGGAGAACTGGGACATGCATGTGAGCAGGTCCAGCACAGATATTTTGGTTAAAGTACAAGGATATAGAATGTACTACGTGCCTGTAAGCATGGCGTGTCTAACAGCTACATAGGATAGGGCTTAACAAAGTTATTAGCACACTTATTGTTTAACAAGAAAGGAAACTTTAAAAAGGAACTTTTCTACTTCCCATATCTTTCCTCCCGCTAACCCTCAGCAACCCTGGAAAGATTAGAAACCCTGGAAAGAAGAGGGGGAGACTGTTTCCTACCGAAGTCTTCCAGCCTGAGCTGAGAGAGGAAATCATTTAATGTAGAACTGTATTTGAATTTTTCCTTCATATTTTGAATTGATTATTCTAATTTAGACTGTTCGCAACTTTTAGGAGAACATATGACTTTTTTTTACCCTAAGAGAGGTGGTGGAAAATCCCGGACTAGCTGAAACTTTCATCCATTTACAGGAAGGATTAACTCATTGGAGAAAACTTAAGGGCTCAGGGAGATGGGTTAACTGCATTTTAATCGCATCCCATAAACTGCATCTTCAATGTACCTAGTACTCGGGATTTCCTTGTTTCCATTCCTCCTATTAATAAATACTTGCAAAATACTAGGTGAATCACCTTCTTTAAGAAATACAATTATGATATGACTTCAGCTTACTTAACACATGTTGCTTAAAGTTCAAAGTATTCATGTAAATGGTTTCATTAATCTAATCCTTCCTTACAATAAAAACATAATCCCTCTGGCTTAATACAAGGAAAATTCACCTTAAAACATTTTGAAGATATTAGGAAGTCTGATGTATATTAATGTCTCTCTCCACTTCCTACAAGTCAGCTTCAAATACTTTTTACATTTTACTTTTCATAGAAAACTACCCGGCACTGAAAAGACAGCTGCTGGATCCACATCCTAGGTTCAGCTTTTATGAGCAGCGGGACTCGGGGGAGGGGAGATTCACTAAATACATGGCCCGGAGGAAGTGTAAAAATTATAGCAATAAAGAACAATGCCTTGAAGACTGTAAACACTGAAAGTTGTTGCCTGAGTTTCATCCTATCATTTAGGATCTTTTTTTGGTCTTAAGTGATAGAATTGCAGCAGGAACCAGTTCAGAGCAGAGGTTGTCTGGGGCTGTTTCTGGGATACTGGGTGTTAGGGGTGGAGGTGGGAAAGGCAGGGACCAGAGTCCAAGGACTGGAAAGAAGCCAGTGCCTTTCTCTCCCTCTCTGGTGATTTCATCTTGTCTGGTCTTGGTTTGGACTCCTTTGTTCCCACAGCAAAGTCTTCTCCACAAGGTTAAACAGCACCCATCTCTCTCTCCAGCCTTTGTCTCTGGAGGCAAGGCTGGTTTTACTGCAACTTCAAACATTAAAAATCCAGAGACAGTCTCAGAAAGGCCTGGCCTGGTTTCCATGCCTACCCCGAATCTATCTGGGGGGAATAGGCAGCTAAGATTGTCCATGTTGGGCCAGATGCCTCCAAGCAGTCAGAGGAAGGATGGGGTGCACCCTGCTAAGAAAAGGGAGAAGACAGCCTTGGAGTAGGATCAAATAAAAACTTGGAGACTATTAGATTTCAATATAAATCCATTCAATAAGCCTCTGAGTGTCTACCAGAGGCAAGCAGATGCTGCCGCTTGCTGAAGATCCAAAGACAAGAAAGACATGTACGTACCCCTTGCAGAGGGCACACACTCACTATGAAAAACAGAGCTGTCACTCAACAATCACAGCACACTGCAAGGAGCTAGTGTAGACACGCTAGAAAGCAGCATTGTGGGCTGGGCACAGTGGCTCACGCCCATAATCCAGCACTTTGGGAGGCGGAGGCAGTCGGATCATCTGAGATCAAGAGTTCAAGACCAGCCTGACCAATATGGTGAAATCCTGTCTCTACTAAAACTATGAAAATTAGCTGGGCATGGTGGTGTGTGCCTGTAGTCCCAGCTACTCGGGAGGCTGAGGCAGGAGAATTGCCTGAACCCAGGAGGCGGAGGTTGCAGTGAGCCAAGATCGCGCCACTGCACTCCAGCCTGGGAGACAGAGTAAGACACCATCTCAAAAAAAAAGAAAAGAAAAGAAAAGAAAAAGAAAGAAAGCAGTATTGTGGCAGCTCTCAGAAGAGGTTGGTCTCTGCCCTGGGCAGGCAGGCACCAATGACCTCCCAAGGTTATTGATTGAGGCCTTGAAGGATGAGTAAGAGTGTCCCAAAGACAACAGGAGGAGTGATTCCAGGCAGGGCATGGAATGGCATGCCCTCAGGCAGAGTTGAAGGGTCCCAAGTTCTGAAATTAAAAGGAGTAAGTAGGAAAATGGAAGTCACACCTGCTCATGGATAAATGGGCAGGAGTTAGCGTGGAGGGTATTGCCCGCCATGCTGAAGAGCTGGGAACTTATTTCTGAGCATGGTTTAAAAATAAGCTGGTGATATGACTCTCATGGGGAGTAACAGCAGGGCCTCATCACTGTGGGCTCTGGATAGGCATCGTGCTGTGTGTGTTTCACCCTGTGGACAGGTGCTGTTCTAGATCTTACAGTGCAGCTGAGAAAATTAGGCTTAAAAGGGCTGTATGCCTCATCCAGGATCCCTCAGACAGTACATGGTAGATCTGGAAAGTCACTTTACCACACTACATAGCCTCTTGAAAAAGGCAATGCATGTGGCAAACACAGAATATAGAGAAATACTGAAAATGGAGCATTATTACTTTCAAGCCAATGTCAGAAACAACAGTTAACATACTGGACCTTTTAGACTATGTGAGCTCCCAATTTGTCCTGTGAAACCCGTCAGCATTATTCTCAACTCCCAAAACGTCCATTTGAGTGAGGCGAGTCACCAGTTTGTATTTGTTTTACCAAGATTTCTATGAACCAGGTTTTGAATTTCAGCATTTCTTCATCAGAGAATAACTAACAATGATTGCAGGGAAATAATGAGTTCCACTTTCCTACTAAAACTGGTTGTTTCTTTTTTATTTATTCGTTTATTTTCTTGAGATGGAGTCTGCCTCTGTTACCCAGGCTGAGGTGCAGTGGTACAATCTCTGCTCACTGCAACCTCTGCCTCTTGGGTTCAAGTGAGTTTCCTGCCTCAGCCCGCTGAGTAGCTGGGATTACAGGCATGTGACACCACACCTGGCTATTTTGTGTGTGTGTGTGTGTGTGTGTGTGTGTGTGTGTGTGTGTGTTTAGTAGAGACAGAGTTTCACCATGTTGGCCGGGGTGGTCTCAAACTCCCGATCTCAGTTGATCCACCCACCTCGGCCTCCCAAAGTTCTGGGATTACAGGCGTGAGCCACCATCCCCGGCCAGAATCCATTTTTAATGTGAATTATTGATATTTTGAGAGGGTCTAATTTTGTAGCTATTGTGAGATTTTTTTTTTCATTTCTACAATGATAACCAAAGAGGGAAAATATCTAAGAGTTGGCTTGACAGCATGGGGATTTTTTAAGGGTCCTCTTTAGTGTCTGACTTCTGAACGTTTAATATTCATGGGAGCAATAACTATAAAGCTGTCTTTGCTGCTGTCATTAATGACAATGCCTGATCCTAAGGCACAGAGTTGACCTTGGCCTTAGAACACCAAAGAAAAATTCCATTTGTCTCTGAAATAAGATATGCAATTACAGGGAGGAAAAAAATAAATGCCTGCCTGACTCCAGAGATTCTTTCCATGGAGAACTATCCTGATTAAGTTTCTAAACAAGCTTCACCACAGATGCTCTGGGTATCTCTCGATTCATTTCTTCCACGTGTTTTCTGAGATGTGCTAATTTGTGAGAAAACTCTCTCCTCCCTACCTTCTCTTAACTACATGGTGTATATAATCTGTGCATTTGGAAGAATTAACTTTATAGTTTGTAAAGTCTTCAAGGCAGGATATTGGTGAAAAATCAGGCAGCAGAGTGGGTGGAGGGGATGTATCAGTCTGTTCTCATGCTGCTAATAAAGACATGCCCAACTGTCAGGTCTCAAAGTCCAAGCCTGGCCATTATAGCCTTGGTGACCCACATGTATACCTCTGAATGGCCCCCAAGAGCCAGGAAGTCTGAAGTAACCACAAGTAACCAGACGGCCACAGAAAGAAGTGAAACAACTCGTTCCTGCCTCAACTAATTGCTCTCCCCCTGCAACCTGCAACCATTTCTCCTGCTCAGCCTTGTGAAAATTTCCCCCTGGACATTGAGTTTCTCAAGACCTCCACCCTTGTAACTATGTGATTTACCTCACCCTCTCCTCTGTTTGCAAGGGATACCCCCCACCCTTACGATCATGCCTGTTTGTAGTAGATGACCCCTACCCTTATGACCGTGCATCCTGTGACACCCTCCCTGCCGACAACACCCCTGCCTCCAGCTTGCAAAACCGCCCTGAACTGTAACTTCTGTAAGTTTCCACTGCCAACACCAAACCTATAAAACCAACACCTATCCCACCGCCCTCTGCTGACTCTCTTTTCAGACTCACCCCAATGCACCTGGGTGAATAAACAGCCACATTGCTCACACAAAGCCTGCCTGGTGGTCTTTTTACAGAAGTGACATTCCTGACACCAAGACTGGGTAATTCATAAAGAAAAAGACGCTTAATGGACTCACAGTTCCACATGGCTGGAAAGGCTCACAATCACGGCAGAAGGTGAAAGGCACGTCTCACACGGCAGCAGGCAAGAGAAAGCGTGTGCAGGGGAACTCCCCTTTATAAAACCATCAGATCTCATTAGACTCTTTCACTATCACAAGAACAAGGCAGTTTCTGGGCCGGACAGAGTGAATGCTTGCATCTACCTCAACCCTTTGCTTTAACAATGCACACAGGGGACTGGACAAATTGAGTGCTGTCACTCAACTTATGTTTTCAGCTTCTTAAACTTGTCCCCACGTTTCTCTGCTTAATCCCTTCAGCTCCAAAATGGATGAGGGCCAAAGACAATATTTACAGCTAAGCTGCTCAGGTGCCTCAGTGAAAAGAATGAAAAAATCTCTTACCTCTGTCCACAGGGCCAGCCTATTTGTGGGTTCAAAGTCTGGGCTGTTTAAGAAATGCGAAAGGAAAACATCTTGGGCCCCCTCAAGCTGGGAACTGCTCAGGGCAAATCTGAGTCTCATTCTTTCAAAGTCACCCCTCTGCTCACTGAGATAGATGCACATCTGATTGCCTCCTTTGGAAAGACTTATCAGAAACCCAAAAGAATTGCAACGATTTGTCTCTGACCTACCTGTGACCTGAAAGCCCTCAGTGGAAAAGAGGGAGGCTTGCTTGAGTTGTCTCTTGTCTTTCTGGACGCAACTCATGTACTTCTTACCTATATTGATTGACGCTTCATGTCCCCTGAAAATGTGTAAAATCAAGCTGTGCCCCGACCACCTTGGGCACACGTCCTCAGGACTTCCTGAGACTGCCATGGGCGTGTCTTCAACCTTGGCAGAATAAACTGTCTTAATTAACTGAGACCTGTCTCAGATTTTCTGGGTTCACAGAAATTTTATACAAAAGGAAAAAGGAAGTTTCCTTTAGTAAAATCCTTGTTAAAACATCTCCTATTGCATCTTAAGGCTGTATTTTTTCCTTTCTATCATGTTAGTGAAACTTTTTGATGGCGCACACCCATTCATCCTTGGACGAGAAAATATCTGTTCCAGCATGGTACTGTAACATAAACGTGGCGGGTGCATTTTCTTTTCCTTGAATTCCTTCACCATTTACCCAAATTTTCATTCTAACATTCTCTAATGGAGTACAGTCAAAGTAAATGTCCAGTAAGCAAGCAGCCTGGAAGATGAAGGATTGGGGCTGCCAGTGGTCTGGGTAAGGAAGTTGTTCTGTTGCCTTGTCTTCTCCGTGTTTTGGGTTTCCACTGCTGTAGGGAGCAGCTGTCTGAATCTGGATTTTGGTCTGGTCTGGAGTCCATGCTGGACAGCTCACATGGCCAAGTTCAGCTCCTTTTATTATTTCTTTCTGACCCAGCAGAGAGAAGACTGGCCAGTCTTGTGTGGCCCCTGCTGTAGGTCCTCGGGGGCCCTGCATGGGAGTTCCAATCACTGGTCCTTTATAAGCTGATCATCCTTGAATGAAAAGAGCTACCCAGTGATGTGAGACACACCTGCCCAGTGGGCTGCCCCCTCCGTATGCCCACTCTCACTCACAGATGAACACAGTGGGGGTTCTGCCAAGATCTCTGTACCAGCTGATGCTGTTTGGGGTGCAGGTTTCTGGAAGCCATGCTCAAACTGGTTTCAACAAAACAAAAGAGTTGAGCCAGGCATGGTGGCTCATGCGGTAGTCCCAGCACTTTGGGAGGCCAAGGCCAGTGGATCATGAGGTCAGGAGTTTGAGAACAGCCTTAACAACATGGTGAAACCCCATCTCTACTAAATACAAAAATTAACTGGGCATGGTCGCATGTGCCTGTAATCCCGGCTACTCAGGAGGCTGAGGCAGGAGAATTGCTTGAACCCAGGAGGCGGAGGTTGCAGTGAGTTGAGATGGCACCACTGCACCCCAGCCTGGATGACAGAGATTCCATCTCAAAAAAAAAAAAAAAAAAAGAGTTCACTGCTGAATAGAACTAAAAAGCCTAAGACTAGAACTAACTGACTAGCCTCAGGGGCCTGACTAGATTCAGGCACCGGAATAAGGTATACAGTCTCTTTCTACTTCTTGGTATCTTTGTGAATGTTAGATTTCATTTTCAGATTCCACTCACCATCTCAGGCTTCTGTGATCCATATCTTTAGTGATACCTGAGGAAAAACTTAGTATCTTTATCTGATAATTTCCTAGGAGTCCCAGAAATCAAACTATTCATAATAATCATCTCAATCTATTTAAAATCCCAACACTTAACTTTGGCCATCATGGTCAGAGGGATGGAGTGAAGAGAACTGGAGAAGAAAGCCCCCGTCATGTGCCTCCTGGTTCCTAATGACCGCAGCAGGGAAGAGGGTGGGCTTTTGATGCTCTAACTAGTCAGAAGGAAAACCACATCAAAATCCCCATGTAATAAAAATAGCAATATCCAAATAAAATTCGGGACTGTGAGGCAAACAAATGAGCTGGGACATGAACAACATCAACAACAATTGTCTGTCCCGATATCCACTACCTACCTTTGGGTGAGGCAGCACCGTTTTGCCAGAAGAGGTTCTGCCTGTTGTGGGTATGGATGGCTCTCTATTCTTGTTACCAGCCCACGAAAGTGATAGGGCTCTGATTAGTGGAGGAGCACCAGGTTCTTTGTCTGGAGTTAGAAAAAACGACACAGACACATGTGGAGTAGTTTTAAGGAGCAAAGAGTTTAATAGGCAAGAAGGAAGGGAAAAGACAAAAGGAGGAAGCTCCCCTTACAGAGACAGAGGGAGGGGAGCTCCGAAGGCGAAAGGAGAAACCCCAAGTGTGGGGGATACTAGCCAGGCATAGGTAGAGGCTGGAGGAGGCGGTGTCTGATTTGCATAGGACTTAGGGGATTGGTTTGATCAGGCATCTCATTTGTGTAGCCCATGACAAAACCGGCCCTCCTCCCCCTACATTTTAATATGGGGATGCAGGGCGCCAGGGTGTTCTACACACGTGGGGATATGTGGGGGCAGCCATGTTGCCGGGAACATGTGGGGCAAGGGCAGGAAGGCATGGGAATTGCCATATTTGGGTGGACCCAGTTCCTATGGCTGGCATTTGCATATCAAAAGTTGCCAGCCTGGCTTGAAGAGCCAGGGCTTTCCAGCTAGACAAGAAGCTTCTTTAAAAATGAAAACCTCCCAAGGACCCCTTTTCCTCTCTATCCGCCTAAAATAATTTCTTAATAACTCCTACCACAAAAGCATCCTCCTTCTTTAAATATTCCCTTGTTTATTTTACCAGGAAGAAAAAGCTGGTGTTGACACGGTTGTTCAATTTAAAGACCTAATTGGAATTACTCAATTTTAAATAAATTCTCAGAATGGGTGTCAAACTCCTTGGGTCCATAATCCACACGAAGAAAGAGATTAGGGTGTTTGGTTCCTTTCTTAATATGCAAAACTAAAATTCTGGATGCTGTTAATAAGACAATCCCTTCTTTTTTGGACTGTCAGAAACATGATAGCCAAACAAAGATTCTGGTTTACTTTTCTCGAGGAAAGTGGAACTGATGTTGAAATTGCAAGGAGAATTAGACTTCATCAGAAACAAGTCATGCCGTGATGTTGGAACTCTCCTTTCTTCTTCAGTTCTGACGATGCGACATGAAAGAGTAGATATTTTATTAAAATGTCCATCTTTATTGATATACAACTGATAAATAAAATTGTAGATATTTAAGGTGTACAACACGATGTTTGGATATATATATACATTGTGGAATAATTACCACCATTGAGCTATTTAATATATTCCATCTCACATAATTACCATTGTGTGTGTGTGTGTGTGTGTGTGTGTGTGTTTAGTGAGAGCATTTAATATTTCAACCCTTAGCAAATTTCTAGTATATAACACATCATTATTACCTATAGTCACAATGCAGTACATAGATCTCCAGAACTTATTTATCCTGCGTAAGTGAGATTCTGTTCTCTTTCACCAATATCTCCCTATTTTCTTCTCCTGCGGCCCCTGGTAACCATCCTTATCCTCTCTGCTTCTATGAAGGTAATTAGTTTTAATCCACATCCTAGGGGTAGCAGTTTCACTCATTGCACACTCACACTCTTGCATTGATTAGCAAATGCCTAATTAGAAAGTCCACAGTCCAGAATTCCCACTAAAGCCTGTCAGCTGTCATTTTCTATGTCTGCTCAACACTGAGATCTCATTAGCTAGTGTAATGCGTCTAGGGATGCTTTTTCCCTGGAAAGTTTAGTGGTGTGTTTACTAGCAACATGGATGTAGAAAATGGGTTTTCATTGACGAGAAAGGCAGATGGAATGAACTCAATAAGTCACTCCCCATACCTGCAAAACAAGGTCTCACCATCTCATAAGCCCCACACTCTGTACTTGTAGGGAGAACGCACGAAGTCAAACCCGAAACCACCCTCCATCCAGTCACTGAGATGGCAAATTCTGGTTGCCAGATGCCAACTGTGATAGATTTCTTCTTTGAGAACATTGTCATAGCTGTCTCATGGGGATCTTTTATGGGATGTGTTATGGACTGAATCGTGTTCTCCAAAACTCATGTGTTGAAGTCTTCGTTTTTTTCTGTTTTTTTTTTTTTTTTTTTTTTTTTAATGGAGTTTTGCTCTGTTGCCCAGGCTGTAGTGCAGTGACATAGTGTCAGCTCACTACAACCTCTGCCTCCCAAGTTCAAGCAATTCTCCAGTCTTATCCTCCTGGGTAGCTGGGATTGCAGGCGTGCATTACCACACCTCACTAATTTTTGTATTTTTAGTAGAGACGAGATTTCACCAAGTTGGCCAGGCTGGTCTTGAACCCCTGATCTCAGGTGATCCACCCACCTCAGTCTCCTAAAGTGCTGGGATTATAGGCATAAGCTGCTGCGCCTGGTCTCATATGTTGAAGTCTGAACCACCAATGTGACTGTACTTGGATATAGGGCCTTAAAATAAGATTAACTGAGGCAATAAAAATGGAGCCTATTCCACTTTGATTTGTGTTCCTGTGAGAAGAGAAAGTCACATGAGAGATGTGTATGCTGAAAAGAGACAAAGCAAGGACACAGTGAGAAGGTGGCATCTGCAAGCCAAGGAGAGGGGCCTCAGGAGAAACTGACCCAGCACACACCACACCTTCATCTTTGACCTCCAGCCTCCAGAACTATGAGAAATGCCTTCCTGTTGTTTAATCCGTCCAGGCTGTGAGACTGCTACAGAATATGTGGTTGGATCACTTACAAGGACAGAGGTATCATGCAGTTTACAGAATGTATGGACTGCTATGTTCCTGATGTATGATATGATTAATTATCAAACACTCATGTGCATGGCAGAATTTGTCCTGAGACAAATTTTTCCTCTTAATCTGATTGTGAAGTTGGAGAAAAAGCCAATCCTTTGCCCTGCTCAAACTCTGACAACTATGTAATATTATTATTATTTTTTTTTTTTTTGAAACAGAGTCTCACTTCATCACCAGGAGCCAGGCTGGAGTGCAGTGGCGTGACCTCGGCTCGCTGCAACCTCTGCCTCCGGGTTCAAGCAATTCTCCTGTCTCAGTCTCCCGAGTAGCTGAGATTACAGGTGCACGCCACCACGCCCAGCTAATTTTTTTGTATTTTTAGTAGAGACGGGGTTTCACCATGTTGGCCAGGATGGTCTTGATCTCTTGACCTCGTGATCTGCCCGCCTCGGCCTCCCAAAGTGCTGGGATTACAGGCATGATATAATATTATTTTTTAAATGGTTGCCCACGACCTAAAGGGCTGAGGCTACTTCATGGCATTTGCTCTTTGACTTCACCTGGACAATCTCTATAAATACACCTGAAGTTGCCTCATAAAGTGCCCAATATTTCCCATTGCTCTGACGAGCTGGGTTTTTATTTTTTCATTTTTATTTTTGGCATGGAAATTAGATGATAATGAAACCTGAGGTCTTCTTGAAGTCATTTGGTTGCCTATCTTGGTATATTGGCTCTAACCAGTTTCAGCTGGTTTGGTTACAAAGGGAACTTTTTATTGCAGACGTGCTTAAATATTAGCAGAGTTTGGATAGGGTAGAAATTCAGCTTTGTCACGTAGGCATTATACTAAGTAACATGAACACCAGGGAAGAAACAGTACCCTTCTCATGAGTGGGGCACTGTCACCAAGGAGATGGTGGGATGGAGCTCTGCCTACCAACCAAACCCTACATCAAGACTCTATTCTCTTCTTATGCTCTAGAATTCCACAGTAGTATTGCAGATAGGACATTTCCTTAAAGAAAGATAGAAAGCTAAAATGGGTTGCTATTTATCTGCTGGATATAAACAGCTTGCATGCCTGCGAATTATTCTGGTTGATTCGTGCCCACTCCTGTTCAAACAAGGCCTTCAAAGACTCCTTGATTCATTCTGGAAACAGACATTTAAAAACCTCCCATCTTGTCCAGCCACAGTGGCTCACATCTGTAATCCCAGCACTTTGGGAAGCCAAGGCAGGTAGATCACTTGCGGTCAGGAGTTTGAGACCAGCCTGGCCAATATGGTGAAATCCCATTTTTATAAAAAAATAAAAATCAGTCATGTGTGGTGGTGGGTGCCTGTAATCTCAGCTACTTGGGAGACTGAGGTGTGAGAATCGCTGAAACCTAGGAGGTAGAGTTTGCAGTGAGTCGAGATCATGCCATTGCACTCCAGCCTGGGTGACAGCGAGACTCTGTCTCAAATCAAAAACAAAAACAAAAACATCAATAAAACGTCCCATGTTCTTATGCTCTGGCTCTGTCCAGGACGTCTGCTCTCCATAGAACAACCTGAGGGCTTTCTCCGAGCTTCTAATTCCAGAGGCTTTTGTTCCCTCCCTCTCTGGACACTGGGGTCATCAGGGTTTCAAGTGGCCCTGCTTTCCCAAAGTCTTGGTTGAAACATGGGAAACAAAGGACATTTGACAAATAATAATAATAATAATAATAATAATAATAAATAAATAAAGTCCCTCAACTAATGCCACAGTGACCAAACAATTCAGCAAGTGCATCAGGCCTCAGAATCATTTGTTAAATCAACTCTTTCAGCCTCTGCCAATGACCATTCTCTCCGTAAGTCTCCAGCAAAATTCCCAGTGGGAGGCAAATAAAGCTGTATCTGCATATCTACTGCCCTCCCTCCCACACACCGCCACTTCCTTCCTTGGTAGGCACAATCAAAGCACCTATGCAAACTTAGTGATTCTTTGTAATTTCTTATCCGCTGAGCCTCCTGAGCTCTGCTTTATCAGTTTCCCATGAACACGAGACACTTGCAGAATGGGCTGGTGCTTGGGACAAGTGTAGGTGAAAAATACGTCACTGGAGGTTGTGATCTAGCAAGGAAGACAAGGTTTATACATAGGAATGTTAGAAAAAGAGGAGCCTAGGAGAGCCAGGGCGGCACCGTTTTAAAATTAACTCCGTTTTCAAACTCACAACTCACATTCCTTGCCAATCATGACCCGTGGTCATAAAACGTGTACTGCTGAGGAAACAGCTTGGCAATGCCTGCAAGACAAACTCCTACAACTGCAGAAAGTCCAGATGTCCCAATATCAAGTAACAATATACGCTTTTAAGAAATGTATAACCATGCTGTGATGTACTTATAAACTAAAATGCCAAGCATAATGTTCTTTAAATTGCTGAAGTGCTAAATTTTGTCAGACTGTCAGCTCACCCACACACAGAGACATCTTAGCTTTTACGTAGATAAGAGCCCTATATAAGAAGAGTTTAAAGCAAAGACCAGGCATTCCTCCTCTTGCTTTCTGAAGACACCCTACTCTGAATCTGAAGAACTTTCCAGAAATGATCTCTTCTCACTGCAATCTACGACTCACCTTGAATCCCTCTCTCAGGGTCTGAGTCATAGGGACCCCTTTTTCCAGAAACAAAACATTGACAATATAAAAAGAAAACATGTTTATCTATGATATTGATATCTGTAAGTATACCTAGCTCAAAACTGTATCTTTATCTAATTATCTAACTACATGTTGTTATCTAACTATATGTCTATATCTTTATCTAATTTCTAAGATGTTGCTGTAGGAGGTCATGACAGAACCTACCATGAAATGACAGTCTCTCTCTAGCTCCTATTTTTTTTTTTTTTTTTTTTTTGAGATGTTGTCTCACTCTGTCACCCCAGCTGGAGTGCAGAGGCACAATTTCGGCTCACTGCAACCTCCACCTCCCAGGTTCAAGGGATTCTCCTGCCTCAGCCTCTCAAGCATCTGGGATTACAGGCACCTGCCACCACGCCCAGCTATTCTTTGCATTTTTAGTAGAGACGGGGTTTCAGCATATTAGCCAGGCTGGTCTCGAACTCCTGACCTCGGGATCCACTCACCTCAACCTCCCAAAGTGCTGGGATTACAGGTGTGAACCACTGTGCCCAGCCTTTGCTCCTATTTTCTATTCATTCCATTTAGGTTAAAGTCTTTTTGAAGGACCCTCCCCCACACCCGCTGGAACAGTTACTCTGGCACAGCCACTCCAGCCTGGGTCTCATTTTTGCTTCTCCTGGGCTTCTTGCTGTGCAGACGTTAGAGGTCTGTGCAGAGGTTAGAGGTCCTGTTAGCAGGAGGTCTCTGCTGGCCTCCTGCTCCTTCTCTGGAAGTGAGCAGTTGTCCCTCTGGGTGGCATTTGAAGTCAAAGTTGGGTATCTTGACAGTGCCCGCACCTCGTATTTCCACTGCAGGAGGGAGGCCTCTTCAGTTAGCGGTGACAGTTATTACAGAAGAATGCCTGGAGAGATGATGACTTACAGCAATTTCATTGTCTTTCTCCTCGACAACTTAGCTCCCACACCAGAGCAGGTGAGGCAACGCTTAGGAATAACAAAGCAAAATCGCAAAACCAGAGCCTTCCTTGAGTTTACTTCGCTTTCTAACCAGATTTTAATTATTATTATTAATATTATTATTATTTTAAGACAGTGTTTCACTTTAGTCACCCTGGCTGGAGTGCAATAGCGTGATGTCAGCTCACTGCAACCTCCGCCTCCTGGGTTCAAACTATTTTCATGTCTCAGCCTCCCAAGTAGCTGGGATTATAGGTGCCTGCCACCATGCCCAGCTTATTTTTGTTTTTTTAGTAGAGACAGGGTTTCACCATGTTGGCCAGGCTGGTCTTGAACTCCTGACCTCAGATGATCCACCTGCCTCTGCTCCCCAAAGTGCTGGGATTACAGGCATGAGTCACACACCCAGCCTCTCACTAGATTTTCTGAAAACGTCATAGAATGATCCAGGGTTCCAGATTCAATTTACTTTAAGGTGAAATAAGTGGGCTGGTTAGCAAGTGGCCAGCTTTTCTTTGGTCTGAGGATAAAAAGAGGGTGGCTACTTTCTATGGCTTTCCAAACAGTCTGCATTTCACTTAGTTCAAAAACACATGTTCACACAACAAAGAAATGATACATGTTTGAGGTGATGATATACTAAGTTGCCTAATTGTATCATTCCGCCATGTATATAGGAACCAAAACATCACATTGTATGCCAGAAATATATACAATTACTATTTGTGAATTAAAAATAAAAGTATAAAAAAACACAAGACACTAATATTCTAGATGACTTCTGAGGCATTTAGCAGGTATCGAGTACGTATACTAAGTCTCTTACTGCTTCTACTCATTGAAGAGATTTATATTGTAAGTAAACATAATTATTATCATATCCATTTTACAGATCAGAAAACTAAAGCACAGAAATAAATATTTGTCTAAATCTGCACAAGAAAGGTTAGACACAGGGCTCAAACCCAGGGAGTCCAGGTTTCAAGACCCAATCTCTCATGTACTACACTGCACTGCCCTCCATTCAATGCAGCTAGGAGTCAGGAGCAATAACTGGACACAGTCATACAAGTTTGCATTTTTACAGAAAATTCCACCCATTTTGATTAATGAAGATTCGTATCTTTAGCTATGATTTGGCTCCCAGATTTCCTCCAAGTCAGAGTATAAACAGAGCTAGACATACTTCAGATAGTTGGTCATACCAACAAAACTTGAAAAAGGATACACAATCAATCCATCAAGTAGGAAATGACACATTTTTTATTAGGCTGAATGTAATAAAGTCAACTGTTTGGCCATAATGCAACTCTTGAGCCCCATGGGTGGGAATCTGTGGTTCATAAAGAGTGTTTAGTTCCTATCTGAGCTGAAACACCTTTCAATCTCATTTTAAAGTAGAAAGAAGACAAGGGCTCCTTATATGTGTAAGCAACTAAGACAATCCTGGAATATAGTGGGCACCAAATAGATATCATGGATTCATCTTCCACAGCCAGACAGGATGACCCAACAATCATCAGACATCTAAAGGCTCATAGATTTTGATCTTCCAAATTCACTCTGATATATGAAGTTCTATTATTCTTGGCCACTGAGTTTTTTGATCTGTAAAATGGATATGACCATGCTTTTGGAAAAAGTGTGTCCCAACTGAGGTAACATTGAAATTTTGTATTTAAAGACACCTAAAATGACTTTTCGGAGTCTGCGTTCCCGTCAATGGATCGGAAGATATTCTTTAGCTCCTAGCAGTAATAAATGACATCTGAAATTACTTCAAGATGAATCATCCTGGGTAGACTTTGAAGGTTTGTCTGCAGAAAAGCTGTGCTTTGCCCAGCTAAAGGGTAGTCCCTGAAAGTCATTACCTCGGCCGGGCAGGCTGCGAGGCCACACAGGGTAGAAAAATACAGAGCAGCCTACGGGCAGAGTTTCTTACCCAAGGCCAGTTTAGATGGAGGAGTCACTTGAATGATTTTCCACTTGGTTCTTCCTTCAATCCCGGAGGATACTTACTCTTGGAATATTCACTTTATTCCCCACATAGCCTTATTTTTCTCACTTAACTCCATCTCTTTTTCCCTTTAAGGCCTGGTAGAAATGGTCAAATTTTATAAAATGAGGCAGAAATGCCTCTAACGTTGCCCATATGTGGTAAGATGAAATCTAGGAAAGAGATCTTAGTCATGGTACCCACTGGGGCTCCTCAATGAGAACATTGTAGAAGGTGTAAATGGTGGACTGAAGGCTGAATACAGCCCATAGGTATGTTTTCTTGGCCCACACATCATTGCTTTTAAAATCACATTGATTTTCAATAGTCAAAATTCAGGGAATTTTATATGTAGGGTCCTGGATTTCAGGCTGCTCTTAAAAGTTTAGAAGATGTGGCAATGCTGGGCCTGTGTTTCTGCGTAGCAGCAAAGGCCAGGAGCAGAACAGCAGCTGCCTGCCACAGAGGCGGCATTAGCTCTCCACTACACCACAGTCCCCACCACTCCCAGTTGCCTCACCCTGGGTCTCACACTCATTTGTGTCACTTGTCAGGCTGCTGTGGGCATCGCAGTTTGTGTCCCCTACTTAAATACTACTTAAATACCTTTGGAAAGCGTTAGTAAGAAACACATTTCCACAAATAGAATACAGCAAAAATTAATCAGACCTCCATCCTGCTCCCGTGTAAAAGTAAAGTGCAGAAGAGCATGTATAGTATGCCTCTATTTGGGCAAAAAAACAAAGGAACAAAAACCACGTCTTCTCTCTATATACACAATGCAAACGCAAACGCACAGGGCATAAATCACAAAGATCTCTCAGCATTGGATGCAGTAGATATATCTGGACAACTTATCAATTTATCAAATGCTTACATTAATTTTGAATAAGAGATCTCATTGTTACTCTAGGCTCCAGAGAGGGTTACCATAAATATTATTCCTTTTCATATGCGCTTTACACTCAAACCGTCAAAGAGAGAGTCCATTTCTTCTCCCCTTGTATCCAGCCTAGCACTATAACTTCTCTGGGCTGGCGCTATGACTTAGCTTGAACAAGAGAAGGCGGTAAAGCGTCACTGTGACGATTCCAGTCACAGTCTGTAAAAGCCCCAGTAGCTTTTGCTTTCTCTCTGGGGAAAGCCAGGCACTGTGTAAGAAGTCCAACCATCCTGTGGCTGCCATGCCAAGAGGAAGCTGTAAAATGGGTATATATGATCATGCTTTTTGAAAAAGTGTGTCCCAACTGAGGTAACACTGAAATTTTGTATTTAAAGACACCTAAAATGACTGTGGGTAGGGATGACCCAAGTAACTCGACTGCCAGTGACCACTGAGGCCCGGAGTGCGTGATCCCAGTAGAGCCATCCCAACCGGCTCCCTGCCACCACTATTTGTGACATTCCAGCCAAGGATCCAAACACTGGGGAGCAGAGAAAGCCCCTCTCATCCTATCTTGTCTGTATTCCTGATATTCAAAATGGTGAGCAAATAAGTGATTGCTTTCAGCTCCTAATTTGGAGTAGATCCTTGAAACAATAATGAAGCAAACATTTTGCATTCTAGAACTCAAGCAGTAGAAAAGGAATGTGTGCAAGACCAAACAGACACATACAATCATGTCATCTTTCTGACTGAGAAATATTGCAGGTACAATAAAAATCCATTGGCTGGGCACAGTGGCTCATGCCTGTAATCCTAGCACTTTGGGAGGTGGAGGTGGGCGGATTGCCTGAGGTCAGGAGTTCAAGACCAATCTGGGCAACATGGTGAAACCCCATCTCTACTAAAATACAAAAATTAGCCAGGCATGCCAGCATGTGCCTGTAGTCCCAGCTACTCGGGAGGCTGAGGCAGGAGAATCGCTTAAACCCGGGAGGCAGAAGTCACAGTGAACTGAGATCACAGCACTGCATTCCAGCCTGAGTAACAGAGCAAGACTCTGTCTCCAAAAAAAAAAAAAAAAAAAAAATTGCATCTATTATCAAAGGGCATCTCCAGTAGGTTCAAGTTGAGCTTACGCCCTGTATTCAGTTGGGAGCCATTGAGGGTTATAGCAGGAGTATCTCCCATACTTTATGGTGAACTCTCTAAGATAAAACAAATCCCTGGGAGCTTTAGTTTCCACACGAATGGGTAATATTGCCATCCCACTCTCTCCATAGGCTTGTTGAGAAGATGAAATAACATAACTGTGGCCGAAAGTGTTTCGTAACTTGAGAAGGGCGTAGAGATTTGGTGAGTTACTAGAGTGGAATTAAAGAGAAACAACATTCAGGTACCGAGTTCAAGCGATGCCAGTTCATGAAAGGCAACGTAAGTAGGAAGTAAGACTGTGGACACAGTGCCTGGTTAAGACCCTCATTCTGTGACTTGGGCACTGTTTGCCCTACAGCGTGGTGCGTGGAAACTATGTGTCTTATTGTGTTCATGGTAAATGAGAATTGTAACAAACATATTATGAGGGCATTTTGTAGTATTAATGAGTTAACATGCAAATATGCTTAAAACAGTGCTTGGCACATGCTGAGGGCTTAATAAATATGAGCCATTGATTTTATTATTATTGCTACTGGAATTACAACTTAGAACATCTTCATGGTTCTAATGTAGTTCTATTTCTACAGCATATGGTTAATTCATAACATTTCAGATGTTAGCATCTCATCCCATCGTTATCTTTACGAGAAAGTTTCACTGGAATTCTCACTAGTCTGCCACCTATTTCTGCTGGAACTTTTTCTGAGATAAAAATTTCTATGCCAGAGAAGCCCCTAAACTTTTTTAGTTTATTTGCTTGCGATAAATATATAGGAGAGAAAGTACTGAGGTAATTGGTATGTTCACTTCTAAGGCAATTGTCACATCACCCTCCGTAATGCCCAGAGTAATTTTTTGACCTCCTACTAATACTGCTGGGTGCATATGTCAACATTTTCTCCAACAACGAAAATACCACCTTTTAAAATACTTTTCAGTTTGATCAGTGAAAAAGTAATTTGTAATTTTATTTGGATTCCTTTAGTTACTAATGAGGTTGATTTATGTCTCAAACGCTTATTTTTTAGATTTTCTTTTATTGCTGCTGACTTGCTTTTTCAGGGTTTCCATGCATGACCTGTCTATTGAGTTGTTTTATTATAACTAGATGTTTTTGCTGTTACTCCATTTTACGATTGTGCGTGCGTATGTGTGTTCGTGTGTGGCTGTTGTGTCAGGCAGTGTTTCTAAACTTCATTTTTCATTATTCACCTCTCTTCCCCTGAAGAGACTTTTAAGCCTATTTCCTAATCACTTTCCTCCCTCCACGAAATGTCGACGCTGCAGTCGTGTTGCCTATCTGTCTGGACACTGCATCTAAGCCGGTATTAGTTTGTACTCCCCACCAGCCCCACCAGCAAGTGTTGCCCCTTAAGGATGGCACCTTTGCTGTTGAGACGGCATGGTGTTAAAGACAGAAAGGGCATTTTGAGCAGGGGACTTCATTTCCACCTGACTCCTGCGTGTCTCGGGGGGACAGTGCATCAGAGCTCCCCATCCTCGAGGTGTTTATTGTCTGTTTGTCTTCCTTTGCGTTTTTTTTTTTTTCTGTTTGTTTGCCGTTTGTTAGCAAATCCTCTCCTGATCACGTTGAACCCTGCTGGGCTTTTTTGGACGTGTCCTCCCCACTCTCGTGACATGGAGATACCCCTGGCATTCTATTTTCTGCTCTCTTTGATCTCTAGAGTAGCTGTTTATTTATTTATTTACTAATTTAAATGGAGTTTTGTTTTTGTTGTTCAGGCTGGAGTGCAATGGCACAATCTCAGCTCACCACAATCTCCACCTCCCAGGTTCAAGTGATTCTCCTGCTTCAGCCTCCCGAGTAGCTGGAATTACAGGCAAGTGCCTGTATTTTTAGTAGAGATGGGGTTTTCCATGTTGGTCAGGCTGGTCTTGAACTCCTGACCCCAGGTGATCCTCCGGCCTTGGCCTCTCAAAGTGCTAGGATTACAGGCGTGAGCCACCACGCCTGGTTGAATAGCTGTTTTCACACTGACTCCCGACGATGCACATGGCTTCAGTGAGATATGGCCAGCAGTCCCAAGACATATGTTCTCCTCCAGGGTTCTCCAACAGTAAAATTCACCAGGCAAGAAGTGCCCCATTAATCTCTTCTTCCTGTTTTTAATTTTAATAAAATATGCATAACAAAATTTACCATCTCAAGCAATTTTATGTTATATTATATGATTATATTATTATTTATGAACCTGGATATCACTCTTTACCAAGGCTGTAGTTACGTGGTACAATCTCGGCTCACTGCAGCCTTGACCTCCGAGGCTCAAGCAAGCGATTCTCCCACCTCAGCTTCCTGCATAACTGGGATTACAGGCATGCACCACCAAACCCAGCTTTTTTTTTTTTTTTTTTTTTTTTTTTGTAGAGTTGGGTCTTCACCAACTTGCCCAGACTAGTCTTGAACTCCTGGGCTCAAGCAATCCTCTGGCCTTAGCCTCCCAAAGTGTTGAGATTATGGGCGTGAGCCACCATGCCTTGCCAATTTTAAGCATTTTAAAGTGTATGCTGCACTGGCATTAAGCACATTCATAATGTTGTGCAATCATACTAGAATGGAGTTTCTAGAAATTTGTATCACCCAAAGAAAAACCTCCTACCCATTAATTAAGCGGTCACTTCCTATTCCTTTCTTCCCCAGTCCTCGGCAATGACAAACCTGTTTTCATCTCTGTGGATTTGCTTCTTCCAGATATTTTGTATAATAAAGGTCTGTTATCTAGAATATATTTTTAAACTCCAACTCAACAACCAAAAGACAAATGATAGCTTTTAAATTGGCAAGATAAATGTTTGTTTCTCCAAAGAAGATATACAAATAACCAACAAGCCCATGAAAATATTCTCCATGACATCACTTTTTAGGGAAATGCAAATCAAAACCACAATGAGGTATCACTTCAGACACACGAGGATGGCCGTGAAAAATCAAAAAGTAAAAGGAAGGATGAAGGAAAGAAAGAAAAGAAGAAAAGGCCGGGCGCAGTGGCTTATGCCTGTAATCTCAACACTTTGGGAGGCTGAGGCCGGTGGATCACGAGGTCAGGAGTTCAAGACCAGACTGGCCAAAACGGTGAAACCTCATTTCTACTAAAAAATACAAAAATTAGCTGGGCATGGTGGCTCGTGCCTATAATCTCAGCTACTTGGGAAGCTGAGGTAGGAGAATTGCTTGAACTGGGACCCTAGAGGCGGAGGCAGAGGTTGCAATGAGCCGAGATCGCGTCACTGCACTCCAGCCTGGGCTACAGAACAACACTCCAGCTCAAAAAAAAAAAAAAAAGAAGAAGGAGAAAGGAAAAAAGAAAGAAAGAAGGAAAATGGCAAGGGATGGTGACAATACGGAGAAATTAGAGCCCTTATTCGTGGCTCGTAAGAAGGTCACGTGGTGCAGCTTCTACGGAAACGGTTGGTTTCTCAGTAAGTTAAACATAGGGATATCATATGGCCCAGCAATTCCACTCCTAGGTATTTACCTCAAAAATGAAAAACAGGTTTTCAAACAGAAACGCTTCTGGCCCATCAGTCTTGCAGCTTACATCCTCTCTTTTGAGTAAGAGATTGTTCCTGGGATACTGGGCTCGTAGGGTCCTTGAGAAAATACTGGTAGCTACAACTGCATTTGCAGAGTTCTTTTCCTCTAGTTTTCTACGTTAATTATGCTCTCACAAATAACACAAATATCATTGTGCCTGTATGTTTTGTTATTTTCTATTTTGTTTGTTTGTTTGTTTTGGTTTTTCCTTTTGGCCAGGCTCTCAGTGATGGTGCTGGGGAAGCCCAGGAGAAGGGGGCTGCGCTGTGTGTGTGACAGAGGGAGATATCCTGCAATGAGGAGCTGCAGGGTCTGGTTGCACAGGTGAGCAGTGCTAGGGTGCCATAACCTATCACAATCCAGGGACTGGCAGAGAAAACGCATCCAGTGCTTTAGAGGATGGGCAGCTGCTGTAGCCTTCTCTGCTGGACAGGCAGGAAAACATAAGCTCCAAAAACAATGGGCTGAGAAAAGGCCCAGAGGGTGAGTGAATGTGTTCTTCTTCTTCACTGAGTACAATAAATCAGGATTTAAGATGCAAACCAGGCCATTGTGGGAAGCCAAGATCAAATACATTGTTTCATTAGACTAGTTATGAGGGTCAAAAGACTTTCCTGTACCCTTGAGCAATTTCATTCAACACCCACTAAATAAAGGCAAAGTTGACTGAGAGGGTAGATGGCAATAATGACCACTTCAATCAATGGAAATTAAATGGCCTTTGACTTAGTAATTTTTTTCTCATTTATCTAAAATCTAATTTCATTGGGAAAATGAAGTTAAAACTACTTTAATTCTACCTAAATAAAGTAAACTAAAATACGGAATGCATTTATAGATAAAATGTAAGTCCTGGAGTTTCCCTCCAGGACTTATATAATGAATAAAGAATAACACAATTATTTATTCTAGAAAGTTTCCTGCTTATTTCTGAGTGTTAAGTGGGAAAATATACCAACACTTAGACACACAAAACCTGCTTTAGAATAAAAATTTCCTTTAAAATGGTCAGCATTTTATTTTTAACCATTAATTATGTAACAAAAGCAAAGTCAATGTAACCTATTTAAGTTGCATAGGATAAGATCTTTGCCAATGCCATGAGGAACCTGCTAGAGCCGTTCTGCCCCTCTGCAGGAAGCTGAGAAGGACTCAGTCCATCATCACGGAGGCACTTGGAGTGAGGGCGTAGAAAGGAGATTGGGCAAGGTTAGAACCTGCAAAGCCTTGTGGTCTATGATGGGGGACTTTAGGTTGGCTTTGTATTGTGGGAGATGTCGTTGGAGAGTTCCCAGCATGGAAGCAATATGACTGGTTACTCCAGGCCTCAGTTTCCCCATCTGTAAAATAATAGACTATGGTGAACTGTATTCATTACTTTCCATCTCTAACATCTGTAATTTCAGGGAGTAGGATGAACTGAATAAGAACAACATAAAGAGAAAGTAACAGGCTTTCTGAATCCAGAGCTAAGTTTGCAGAATTGCAAAGAGGGGTGTGTGTGTGTGTGTGTGTGTGTGTGTGTGTGTGTGTCTGTGCACATATACATATGCATATATACATATATACAGATATGCACATACATGCATATATACATGTTTGTCTCAATAAGAACCTGCTTATTAAAATGGTTGTGTCTTTCAGAGGGTGAAGGGTTAGAGGAGAGAGGGGATCGGGACAAATAACTAATGGGTACGAGGCTTAATACCTGGGTGATAAAATAATCTGTACAAAAAACCCCCATGACACAAGTTTACCTACGTAAAAAACCTGCACTTGAATCCCTGAACTTATTAAAAAATGCCTGTGTAATAAATAACAAACTATTAGAATATGTGCAAATTGCAAATAGCTTGGAATGTTCAGATAATCAAGTTCAGAGAAAGGCATTGAAAGAAAAAAGAAAGAGAAAGAAACTAGTTAAAATTCTCATATGGCCCTAAATCAGTAATTGTCAATTATTTTAGCCCCAGGACCCCTTTACACTGTTAAATATTATTAATGACTCTAAAGGAGTCATTAATATTCTATTTATTGAGAGTCCTATCCATCAATTTTTATCATATTAGAAATTAAAACAAAAATGTCTGTTTTTAAAAATACTAAACCCATTACATGGTAATATAAAGAGCGTATTTTATAGAAACAACTATATTATTCCAAAATAATGAGAGAAAGGGAATGGAAGTATTTTGCATATTTGCTAATCTCTTTATTGTCCAACTTAATAGGAAACAGCTGTGTGTGTGTTCCATCTGTTACAGTATCTTGTAGCTTCTGAGAAACTCCACTGCCTACTCATGGGAGAAAGAGTAAAAGAACAAATAGCACTGTGGTACGGTTACTAACAGGTGGTTTCTGAGTATTGGCTTGGTGTCTTTAGAACCAGAATTATTATCCCTGATAATTTCTTAACAGGGATTCTTAATTTTTAATTTAATTCTAATTAAATTAACAAAACATGTTCAAAAATTTATCCGGGTCACACATTCAAATGTCTACAGAGGCCAGGGAGGAGGATTGCTCAAGCCCAGGAGCTCAAGATCAGCCTGAACAACATAGAGAGTTTAACATTTAACTAAAATCATTAAAATGTTATCCGGGTGTGGTGGCACGCACCTGTAGTCTCAGCTACTCAGGAGGCTGAGGGGGATCAGCTTGAGCCTGGGAGGTCAAGGCCGAAGTGAGCTGTGATCACACCACTGCACTCTAGCTTAGGTGACAGAGGGAGATCCTTTCTCCAAAATAAAAAATAAGCAACATCACAAATGTCTAAAATCGCTCAGCAGATAACACACACGAGGGAAAGTGCGTGGTGCAGCGACATGGGACTCTAACCAGGGGACGCTGGTGAACGTGAACATTCATGCCACCGAAAGGATGCCTGTTACTCAGCTCCTGTAGATGTGCCCATGGGAAATGTGAACTCAGTATTGCCCATATTCCAGTATTTCAAAAGAAGCCATGCATTTGTGAGTGTCTGTATATGTGTGTGGGCTTAGTATCTCTTATTTTCCATAAGTGAGAACAATGGGATAAAAATCATAAAATGATGACTTTTTGCCTCCGAAGCTAAAGAGCTTACGTGCATTAATCTTTGGCGTCTTTTGTCTTTCTCTAATTGCAAAAGTAACCCATCTTCGTTGAGTCGAGAATGCAGTCCCAAGGGCTGGGCGCAACATCTGTTCTCTACAGTACTCTTCTCTGGGCTGATGCTTTGAAGGCCCACAGTAAAACACCACTATCTTCTCTTGAAAGTCCTGGAGTTATTTCTCAAATGTCTTTGTTGGCAGCTGATGAAGTACAAAACAAACCCAGGCCTCTTTGGAAGTAAGCAGGAATTAGCGTATCAGCAGCTGGGCATCTCTTCAGACACACAGCAACAGGGATGTCTGCTGAGAAAGCCTAGGTAGAGAAAAGACCTTTACAAAATCATGAATTCATTTCCAGCAGATTATAGGGAAAAAGAGGCCATTGTTTCTTGTAGAAGTACTTTTGGGGGAGGAGAAGTGGTGGTGGTTCTAATTAACATGGAATCTTTACTTCTGGTTAAAAAGCATGACACTGAGATATTTTGAAAAGTTTTCCCTGCAGAGGAGGAAAGTGTCTTCATTTTAATCTTTTTCTTTTTTTCCCTTGGTGCTCTAATATATCTGTGCATTTTCAGAGTCACATGTAGATTCGGATTTGTAAAAGCATCCTCTGTTTTTTAAGGTCATCAGAATACAAGCCCAAACAAAAAGGGGAAATGTGAGAATTAATTTTTTTTTCACTAACAGCGTTGGGAGTTTCTTTAACAGCGTTGGGAGTCCACTAAGGTGGTGTTTTGGAAACTCAGGGAGGACTGACCTCAGTGCCCATAATTAGAAATGAAATGCCACATTGCAGACCCTCTACAGAAGCAAAGGACGCAATTATTTACATACCTAGGACAGATATGCTTCCTCCTCTTAGCAGGCCTGGGGGAAATTCCCTGCAGAAAGATTTTTATCAATCAAAATTTTATGCCAGTCATGGATACAGTAAAGACAGTAAGAGCAATATTTTTTTCTCTCCTCTCTGAGTCTTGCTTTCTCCCCCTTCCATGTCCTATTACAATTATTTTTTAACAGATCATCTTGTTACACATTTCAGATCTCTGAGTCTTGTAGGCTGTTATTAAGGTTTTACTAGGCTCAAGCTAAAATTAGGTGACGGAGACTCAGAGTTGAGCTCCAAGGTAGAGGAGCAGAACTGGGCAGTGCTAAGAAGTCTTTGCTCTTAACTACCGTCTTCCATGCAGTTGGCCATAGGATATCACTGGAGCCAAGACAGGTTAAGACAGAGACCTGTAGCAGAGCACTACAGGGAGCAGGTAAGGCCCTGGGGTGAGTGCATAGAGGCGGGAGATGAGGAGCAGAAGGAGATGGGGGCAAAGGTGGGCATTGCGTAACATTTGGAAAACACAGATAAGGAGAAGGAAGAAAATAAAAACTCCAGCTGTTCTAACAGTCAGAGACAGCCTCTGTTAGGATTTGGATGCAGATCTTCTAGTCTTTTACTCTTTGCATTTTGGAGTCAAGAAAATAATTCTGTTTTAAACAATAGTTGATAACATGTTTGCTTTTTAATATCATGCATATCTTTTTCTATTAGTATTTTTCAGCAGTACCTTCTTTTTAGTGACTGGCTAATTATATTATATAAATGAGCTATGTTTTATAAATATCTGGAACTATGAACTCAAATATTTCAAGATCCAGACAGATGATAGAAATGATTAAAGTAATGATTAAGTTAGACAAATAGAGTGATGGGTACAGGGATAAACCGGAAAATGCTTACACAGTCTGAGGAAAGCAGTTCCTATTTTACCATGGCCAATTTCTGTTGTGGTAAGATGCAGTGTTTATGGATATTCTGGTTTTTCAAGGCAAATCAACATTCCAGCTTTTATTTTAAAAGCATATTTATAAAGATTGTCAAGTGAATGAACTTAAAAAAAAAAATCACTGAGTTGGCCACACAAAAAAAATAATACTTCTAGGCTGGATTGTCCTCCTAACTTCCAGTTTGCAACGCTTGTATGAATTTAACTCAACTTTAACTCATTCATGAAGTTTAGACATTTAGTTTGTCCCCAATTTTTATTATCTTAAGAAATTTAAAAATGAGAATATTTGAACTGAAATATGTTCATTATTTGACTAAATCTTAGGATTAATACAAAAACTGTAAGACAGCTAGGTTAAAGGTTATATATTGCTGGAGAAATGTATGCAAAACATTAAAGAAAAAAGTTATATATTGCTCAAATTTTTGAAATATTACAAAAGTGCCTTAGGAAAAGTTTGACTGATAAACAATCTCCCCATCTTACAGTTTGGCTGTGAATCATCTGCAGATGATCAGAGATACTTTTACATACAACATTCCTACTTGTGCAAAGTAAATATATCTTGTTTCAATGATAAGATAAAACAAGGTCAGAGGAATAAAAAAGGAAGCATGAGGAAAACACAAAATCAGATTAAAATTTTACTTCCCCCAGGGAACAACTCAGCCTTCCTCACCTTGAAATTATTGTGTGGAGCCCAGTGATGTCACGCACATGTCCAGCCTGGGATGCCTGTCACTGAAGAGCTGCTGCTAAGTCCTCTAAGAGTTTCGGGTAAATTCTTCCATCAGGACTCTGTCTGTGAGAGTTCAGGTTTCGGCCTCCCAGACTTCCCTGCACTTGGTTAACACCTCTGGATACCCGTATGATTTCCAAAGGCCGGGTACAAATGCTCCCAGGCTCACAGTACATCTCATGCCTTAGCTACCCAGACTCTTTCTCGTAGGAATTCACTCTCTGTCTTTTGTGAAAACTCTTTCCAAACTTTAGTCCAGAGTCTCTTCCAAAGTGGAGCTTGCAACACCAGATATCATGGCACCACTCACTTTCATTCATTTCCTGTGCATTGGTATTGATGTATAATATCATTATCATGCACAGGGGATCTTTTAGGTGAGGATGATGCAGCAGATGCAGACATAACTTCTCATCCTGAGGCATCTTCACCCACCAAGTTAGACTCAACTAACATACTTGGATCCCTTAATTTTTGTCCTTAGAAGGAAGTAGTCTCTCCAATATTGCTTCTTTACTTTCTTGCCTGTATTTTCATACCATTTCTTACTAAGATGTCTTCCCCTAAACTTACTAATTTAATACAACCTATTTAAAATTATACTAGATTTCCCACATTACCACATACTAATGCCTCTAAAGCCCTTTAAACAAATAAAACATTTACTAATAATGGAGTACATCGCAGCTTCACTGCGTAGATTTCCCTTCTGGTCCATATTATCCAACTTTGTACATCACCATTTCTCCATTTTATACTTGAGCAATATCCAACTAAATGTGATGTAGAAAGAACTGAGATCAATCTGTGAAACACAGAAAGGATCATGCATGCACTTGATGTTTACATGCCACGCTGTTCCATAGTTTCATTCCTTTGTTCACAGATTTCCTCCTTCTGGAAAATCTCTGTATTTTCTGCCTGAAACTCTTCATAATCGAACTTGGTTATCATTGTTTCTGGAAGCTTTATCTTAACTCCAAGCTGAGCTAGGTACCCCTCTTCTAAGTCTGCATAGTAACTTTTACATAAACCTAACGTATTGGTTTGTCAGTTTTTAGTTTCTGAATTTGTATTATGTAAACTATAAGCTTGCAGAAAGGCGTTGAGTCTCATGTATCCTTTATCTCTATGTCCATCAAAGCCCATGGAACATAATAAATCATTGGACTAAACCAAGGAGATTTATTAGGATCATTTTTGAAAGCTCTTTCAGCTCTGATATTTTATTCTACCTATTGGGTAAATGACCAGAGAAGGAGCTATTAGAGCTCAAGCTCTATTCACACTATAGTCAATAGAATCGTCTTATGATTTATTGAATCTGCTTAGCTCATGTGAACATAATTCATCACTATAAGCCCAGAGAGCTCCGAGCTTCCATGAGATTTGGGAATTGTGCCACCATGGACATATTGTTACTATTTTAGAATCTGCTAACAAACATTTCTGCCACCTATACAGTATCCTCGGGCTAAAACAGAGGAACTCTATTTCTGAATTGTGTTGCCTGGAAAAATAGCCATTTCTATATTTACTGGCTTAGGCTTTTGAGAAGGAATTGGAAAGACACATTCTGGATTAGTCAGGGTGTTTATCACCAACCACTAACACACATTAAAATCACAATAGTACCTGTGACTTGGTTCTGGCAACTGTCCTCTGCATTGTAACTGCAGAGGTGGAGCAAGTGGCTTCTGGGTCCTTGTAGCAAGAGAAAAGAGAGAGAGATAAAAAGGCACACCAGCTTTTAAGTACGTCATTCCAGAAGTGATAGATGTCACTTGCTCTCCCAGAATGAGTCACATGACCCCCAATTTAGCTGTGGGTGAACCTGAGAAATATAGACGATTTCATTGATATATATGTAGGTTTCTCTCTGCCTCTGCCACACATTTCCAGATATTGAGATGTTAAGAAGACAGAGATCCAAGATGGCTGATCACTAGCAGCTTGGGCTCGTAGTTCCCACTGAAAGCGCAGAGAACGAGAGGACGCCACACTTTCAGACAAATATTTGTTGCTCACGGACCAGGAGATTCCCAGCGGAGGAGCCCCACAGGTCGCCAGGGCGACTCTTGTGGCCGGCGTGGCGGTTTTGCTGGCGCCTTAGCACGGCAGTTCTTGGTGCAGAGTCCGGAGATTCCCTGGCAGAAAAGCACCATCAATCTGAACACCGCTGTTTTGGCCAGCACAGTGGATTGCTCAGATTTCGGCGCTGGGAATCAACAAATTAGACGTCCGCTCAGAGACCTAGTTAGAAAGTCGGTAATTACAAAGACAACAGAGGGATAAATATATAATGAAGGGAAGAAACCAGCCTAAAAAGGCAGAGAATACTCAAAATCAGAATGCCTCTCCCTCTACAGGGGATCGCAATTCCTCATCAGTAATGGAACAAGGCTTAATGGAGAGCTAGTGTGTTCCAATAACAGAAGCAGGTTTCAAAATGTGGGTGATAAGAAACTTCTGTGAATTAAAAGAACTTGTTCTAATCCAATGCAAAGAAACTAAGAACCTTGAAAAAAGGTTTGACGAAATGTTAATGAGAATGGACAATTTAGAGAGGAATATAAGTGAATTGATGGAGCTGAAAAACACAACACGAGAACTTCCCAAAGTATGCACAAGTTTAAACAGTCGAATTGATCAAGCAGAAGAAAGGACATCAGAAGTCGAGGACCAGCTCAGTGAAATGAAACGAGAAGACAAGATTGGAGAAAAAAGGATAAAAAGGAATGAGCAAAGTCTCCAGGAAAGATGGGACTATGTGAAAAGACCTAATTTACGTTTGATAGGTGTACCTGAATGTGATGAAGAGAATGAATCCAAGTTGGAAAATACTCTTCAGGATATCATTCAGGAAAACTTTCCCAACCTGGCAAGGCAGGGTAATATTCAACTCCAGGTAATACAGAGAACACCACAAAGATATTCTTCAAGAAGACCAACCCTAAGGAATATAATCGCCAGATTTATTAGGGTTGAAATGAAGGAGAAAATACTAAGGGCAGCCAGAGAGAAAGGTCAGGTTACCCATAAAGGGAAACCTATCAGACTTACAGCAGATCTCTCAGCAGAAACCCTACAAGCCAGAAAAGAGTGGGGACCAATATTTAACATCCTTAAAGAAAAGAACTTTCAACCCAGAATTTCATATCCAGCCAAACTAAGCTTTATAAGCGAAGGAAAAATCAAATCTTTTGCGAACAAACAAGTACTTAGAGACTTCACCCCCACCAGGCCTGCTTTACAAGAGCTTTTGAAAGAAGCACTACACATATAAAGGAACAACCAATATCAGCCTTTCCAAAAATATATCAAAAAGCAAAGAGCATTAACACAATGAAAATTTTACACTAACTAGTGGGCAAAACAGCCAGCTAGCATCAAATGCCAATATTAAACTTATATATATTCTAATTGGATAAAAAGCCAAAACCCATCGGTATGCTGCATCCAGACCCATCTCACATGCAACGATACACAAAGACTCAAAACAAAGAGAAGGAGGAAGATTTATCAACCAAACAGAGAGTAAAAATAAACAAATAAACAAAAAGCAGGAGATGCAATTCTCACCTCTGATAAAGTAGACTTTAAAGCAAAAAAGAGCAAAAGAGGCAAAGAAGGACATTACATAATGGCAAAAGGATCAATGTAACAAGAAGAGCTAATGATTCTATAGATCAACGAGACAGAAAATTAACAAGGACATCCAGGACTTGAACTCAGACCCAGAACAAGTAAACTTAATAAACATTTATAGAACTCTCCACTTCAAATACACAAAACATACATTACCGCCTCACACCTATTCCAAAAGCAACTACATAATTGGAAGTAAATCACTCCTCAGTAATCGCATAGCATTTCATAGGTTTAAATGAAATATTGGTTGGCGCTTGTTTGTTATTTTCTTCCCTTATTCCTTCCTGTCTACATCAAGTATAATTATTGGTATAAAAGAGGTTTTCAATACTCATTACTAAACTGCATTCTAGCCTGGGCAAGAAAACAATACTCCCATTCTCTCTCTCTCTTTCTCTTCCTTTTTCTTCCTCTTCTTCATTCTTTTTTTTTATTTCTTTCTTTCTAAATAAAAAAAAAGAGAGAGAGAGATGTTAAGAAACACATTCTATTTTTTTTTTTTTTTTTTTTTTTTTTTTTTTTTTTTTGAGACAGAATCTTGCCCTATTGCCTAGCTGAGTGTAATGATGTGATCATGGCTCACTGCAATCTTTACCTCTTGGCCTCAAATGATCCTTCTGCCTTAGCCTCCTGAGTAGATGAAACCACAAGCATGCACTACCACCCCAGGCTACCTTTTCATATATGTTTTGTAAAGACAGGGTCTTGCTATGTTGCTCAGCCTGGTCCTGAACTCCTGGGCTCAAGCAATCCTCCTGCCTTGGCCTCCCAAAGTGCTGGAATTACAGGTGTGAGCCACCACGGCCAGCAATTGTATGGATTCTAACATCTCAGCTGGAATAAACCTTGTGCCTGGAGAAGAAATACCTTTGTCTTCTAGGTTCTAGAAACTAGAGTTTGAGAACTTGACTTTCCCTCATCTATACCTGCCTTTGGCTTCAGGCACAGGGATTTTTGCACTTCAAGTTGTCCTAGGATATTAATTATTTCAGGCACAGTAAAACAAAAAGGATGTTTTTATGAAGAAATAGATTGAGACAGAGCTTGTGGTAGAGCAGTTTTATCCTCTCTCTTGGCTTATTTTGGGTCTCTTGACTGGATCTGTTCCTTTAATAGGCTTTTAATGACTGCTCCACCTGATATCTGGGTGTGAGTCCCTGTGCTCACTGCCTTAATTTCCTGGAAGACAAACCAATTAAGCCTCTAGTCTTGCTGACCTTGCCTTGTCGTCTGTCTTATCCTGACAACCAGTATTTCATTAACACACTTGGAGAGGGCTCACCCCAATTTGTTTCTCCAGATGTTGTGGTCATCCCACATCGGAATAAGATAAATTCTTCCTTCAAGCAGCCCCAGAGTTCAATGCCAGATGATGTGAAGCCTTGCTTCAAATAACAAGGACTCCACCTCGGGGGGCACCTCTATTGCTGAACTTCCCAGGTTTATTTAGAATCATGACCCTTAGTGACTTCAGAAAGCCTCATTTGTTGTTTAATACTCCAGGTCCATGATAAGGCGCATAAATTAACAGGTACAGAGGGTCAATGGTGACCCAGGTGGAGGCTTCAGAATGTCCTACAGGGCCAGGGCATGGAAGTGGCCCATGCTGAATGAGTGCTGTGGTGAACTGTGCTAGTGTTGGAAAGTATAAACCTCCTCTCAGTGCACATGGTCTGGGGGTAAACCATACCTACTTCATTTTTAAAACTTTTTTTGTATTTTTGTATTTATTTATTTATTTTATTTTTTGAGACAGAGTCTCACTCTGTCCTTGCCCAGGCTGGAGTGCAGTGGCTCAATCTCAGCTCACTGCAACCTCCACCTCCCAAGTTCAATCAATTCTCCTGCCTCAGCCTAGCTGGGACTACAGGTGTGTGCCACCATGCCCAGCTTTATTTTCTATTTTTTATTTTCATTTTATTGTGTTTTAGGTTTTGGGGTACATGTGAAGAACATGCAGGATCGTTGCATAGGTACATACATGGCAATGTGGTTTGCTGCCTTCCTCCCCATCACCTGTATCTGGCATTTCTCCCCATGTTATCCCTCCCCAACTCCCCACCCCCTGCTGTCCCTCCCCTCGTTCCATCCCACAGACCCCAGTTTGTGATGCTCCCCTCCCTGTGTCCATGTGTTCTCATTGTTCAACACCCGCCTATGAGTGAGAACATGCAGTGTTTAATTTTGTTCTTGTGTCAGTTTGCTGAGAATGATGGTTTCCAGGCTCATCCATATCCCTACAAAGGACATGAACTCATCGTTTTTTATGGCTGCATAGTATTCTGTGGTGTATATGTACCACATTTTCCCTATCCAGTCTATCATCGATGGGCATTTGGGTTGATTCCAAAAGAAACAATCATTAGAGTGAATTGGCAACCAACAGAATGGGAAATTTTTTTTTTTTTTTTTTTTTTAGTAGAGACAGGGTTTCACCATGTTAGCCAGGATGGTCTAGATCTCTTGACCACATAATTCACCCACTTCGGCCTCCCAAAGTGCTGGGATTCAGGCATGAGCCACCACCCCCGGCCTCCTGCTTTATTAATGTGTTTACTAAGAGCCTGGTAAAGTTCATGGCACATAGTGGGATTCAGTAATGAATGTGTCCATGCATACATGAAAGCTTCTATGGTAAAAAGAAATAACATATGTTATTGGTTTTGTTTTTTCTACCTTCTTAGATATTAGCAATTCAGAATACTCAAGAAATTTTAATGGGGATGGCAATGCCTTGCTCCCAAACCAATATAGAAACACGGTTAATCCAAACTGCACCACTTTGTAAGCCCCTCACCCCACACCATTTCACAGACCTTGGTCAAAGGGAAACATTCCACAGGGGTTTGGTCCATGAGAACCAGCCTGCCCAACTGCCTGACTTTATCAGATTCTGGGGAAAAAGTCCAAGGAACATCACATTCCCTCAGGACGGGGGCCAAACCGCCTCATCATGGGAACATGTCATCAACATTCTTCCAGGGAGCAGACCATGCCCCTTCCTCTCTGAGACCCCTCTCACCCAGGCCTATAATTGCCTCAGCCTATAAGCAGCAGCGGACACTGCCATGAAGCTGGTCCCCCACCCCTGCAGGTCTTATGCTGGAAATAGAACCCGCGTTTGCTGTAGAGGCTCCAACTCTCTGTGTGTGTCTTTCTTTAATCCCCATCTTCCCTTCAAAACCTAACAAACATCTTCTTGTGGTTGCCATGGGTAACTTAAAGGTTCTTATGCTTGTGTCTCCACTCACCATTTCTTGTTTTCCCAGAGACTGCACAATTGCATAATTCTTCTTTTTTTTTTTTTTGAGACAGAGTCTCGTTCTGTCACCAAGCTGGAGTGCAGTGGCACAATCTCAGCTCACTGCAACCTCCAACTTCCTAGTTCAAGAGATTCTCCTGCCTCAGCCTCCTGAGTAGCTGGGACTACTGCACAATTCTATGAATGTAGTTATTAAGAGTATTCTTTCAGAGTCTGATTGCCTGGGTTTCTATGTTTATTCTGTAATTTTCTAGCTCGGTGTGAGACCTTAGATGATTTATTCAATCCCTCTGTGTCTTGGATTACTCACACGTAGAATGGGATTCATAATAACATTTATATTTCATTAATCACCCAAGCTGAATTCTTGACTGAATCATGGCCAGCTCCCACCAGGTGGCCCTGTCTACACAATACTCTATGTGCCTCTTTTCCTGGTTCCAGAAACTTCCTTGAGCCCTTGTCCCTTTAGAACCAGGGATGACAAGGATGTTCCTTACTGCTACTGTCCTCAGGATACTGTACTGCATTTTGGGTTTCCCTAGAATTGACCTACCCACTGATCCTCATTATTTATGGATTCTGCATTTGCAAATTTGCCTATGTGCTAAAATTTATTTGTAACCCCAAAATCACTCCTTTGAATAAGGTGAAACTCAGCCTTCTTGTTTAAGCTTTCATGCTGTACATAAGTGTCTTTTTGTGGTCTATTTAATCCCACTTTTCTTTTTCATTTTTATGCTTTCTGTTGATGATCTTGCTGTTATAAATGACCCCCAAGCACACTGCTCAAGTGCTATTTAGTGTTCTCAGGCTCAAGAACGTTGTGATATAACCTATAGAGATGTGTGTGTTAGATAGCTTCTTAAAGGCATATGTTACAGAGCTGTTGGCCATGAGCTCATTCTACAAGAGCCAACAATTTATATTACATAATATATAATGTTATTAACATAAACATCTGTGCCTTTAAAATAGGCCTATGCATAAAACAGGCATGTCTATTGATTGATGAAATGTTGGCACCAGAGGCTCCCAGAAACCTAACCCTGTGTTTCTCCTAAAAGCAATGGTTCAACGTGTGCTAATTCATTGTGGTGACTTGACTGAACACACAATCTCAAATAATAAGAAAAGGGAATCCTTGTACACTGTTGGTCAAAATGTAAATTAGTACAAACTCCATGGAAAACATTATGGAGATTTTTCAAAGAACTAAAAATAGAACTTCCATTCCATCCAGCAGTCCCACTACTAGATATCTACCCAAAGGAAAATAAAGCACTATATCAAATTATTCATCATTATATCAAAAAGATACCTGCACGCATTTGTTTGTCGCAAAACTATTCACAAGAACAAAGATACAGAATCAACCTAAGTGTCCATCCAAGGGAAAACAGATAAAGAAGATACAGTATATACATAGAATGGGATATTATTCAGCCATATAAAAGACTGAAATTATGTCTTCTGCAGCAAGATGGATGGAACTGGAGGTCATTATCTTAACTGAAACAAGCCAGAAACAGAATGTCACATGTTGCAGGTTCTCACTCATAAATGGGTGCTAAAAATGTGCACAGTTGGATGTAAAGAATGATAGGCAATGGCAACTAGAAAGGATGGGGCGGGGTGGGAGAGGAAAAGATAGTGAGAAATTGCTCAGTGGGTACAATGTATGCTATTTGAGTGATGGATACCTTAATGCTCTCACTTGACCACTCTGCAATCTATGTACGTAACAAAATTACAGTGTATCCTATACATTTATAAAAATAAAAAATTTATAGCTCCTAATTGGCCTTGAAATTGTTATTATATTACCTAAACTTTATACCCATAAAATTGGGAGTAGATATCCCAGGTTTATTGCCCTTACTGAAGTATACAACCAAGACTTATTTAAAAACCAAATGCAAAGCAAAACTGCACAGCAATTTCAGTTCAGTTTAAATGTGAGAATGGCATTATTTTTTTTCTGAAACTTGTCCACTGCTTGCAATATGATTGTGGTAGTGGCTATGATGCTGCTTGTTTGCTGATTTTTGTTCAGCTAGTCTAGAGTCCTGTGTATGTTTCAGTAACTCGACTCTCTTACACCCTATCTCTAATTGAACACAATGCAATACTGGCCATATTATGTGTCAAGAGGTCACTGGAATATTACTCAGCACAAACATGTCATTTGATGTTCCATATCAAACTTCATCATCTTTTAATTAGTGTGAAGCATACAGAAGTACTTCTTGACAATAGTTATAAAAACACACGCAATGCCCCATGCTAAAATGGGCTGGACTCAGTCAGATGGTGTTGAACCCTATGGTAGGGGATATACTAAGATTTTGGCTGTGTCATCAAAATGGAAACTCCCAAATAAGGCAATTTCTGCTTGCAGTCTTTCAACTGCAATTTGACATATACTGCCTAAGAGATATTTTTCCAAAAATAACAGCATCTTCCTATTAGTGCCCCAAGAAAAGCCCAAGACCGCTCTAAACTCGACTCACTTTGCCTGCATGCCCCACGTAATGTTTGGCCTCAGGGATGTCGAATTCCAATAAAGACAAAGACAGGTCCATATTGCCCAGTGATTGAGAACGTATGCTCCGGACCAGGCGCTCTTGGATCCACATTTCCGCTCTGCTACCTGCTAGTTACGTAACCTTCTTCATGGGATCCAACCTATCTGTGCCTCACTTAACTCAAATGGTGTTAGTAAGAGAATCCACTGTATGGCATTGTGAGGAGATTAAATAAAACAATTCAAGTAAAACACTATCACAGTGTCTGGTAGATGTACATGTTCAATATGTGTTAGCAATGATAAACTATCATTTCAATCCCTCCCTAAAGTATCATACAGCATCATTACTGCATGATTTGTCTAATTGATACCTAGCAAACTCCAATAAATTCAGTAGCTTAAACAGCACTTAGTTATGATTACACAGTGCTGTAGGTCACAAGTCTCGGGGGGCTCCACTGGGTCTGTGCTCAGGGAATCAGAAGGACAAAATCAAAATGCTGGTCAGTTACTTGGGCTCTGTTCTGGAGGCACTGGGGATAAATATGCTTGCAGTCACATTCAGGTTCCTGGTTAAAATCGTATCCTTGAAAATGTAGGACTGAGGTCCCCATCTCTTTGTTGGCCATCAGCCAGGGACCACTCTTAATTTCTAAGAGCTGCTCACATTCCTTGGCCCCTCTTGGTCTTCAGAACAACAATGGCACTTCAAATCCCTCATGGGCTTGGAGTCACTGACTTCCTTTTCTGCTCTCAGCTAGAGAAAACTCTTTGCCTTTAAAGGGCTCATGCAATTAGATTAGACCACCCAGATAATCTCACTCAGTTCAAATATGGTAACAGATTTTATCCACATAGAAAAGGGAAGTATACAATCATCACCAAGACAATAATAGTTCATAACTGTGTTAGTGTTTTATTGCTGCATGACAACCCACCATGCGTGAAGTTCTGTGCCAGGAATTGTTATAAGCAGTTAACTTACATTAAGGTAGGTATTACTATTATCATTTCACACATAAGAAAAATGAAGTGCAGAGAGATTAAGAATTTATCCCAAACCATCAAGTTTACAGCCTTGCATGTAGTAACCATTCCACAAAGTCTTGCTGAATTAATATTGTAATTCACTCATACTTTAATTTGCATGCCAACAGTGACAATTCTCACAGTACCACAGGGCAATTAGAAAATCCTGCCTTGAAATGTCTGCATGTGGGAAGTTTGTTGCCCTTGACAACTTTCTTCTCATGGGAAATACTTGCATTAGGGAGCTGACCGAGAGCCTGATACATGATGTGGCTTGTGATGTGCAATTTGGAAAATCACTTGTTCATGGAGTGATAAAGCACTCGCTTCTGTCCTAATTCTGAAATTCATTCCAGGCCACATTTCCCCCTCAAATTAGCCTCCAGGGGAAACAAGCTTTCCTTGGTTGCAAAAATGCAGCTCCCCGGACCCAGAAAATCACCAACAGCAGTGGAAACTCCTCATTAATAAAAGCAAAAACAACTTCCCCATGATTCCCTATGAATCCCTGTGTTAATGAGAAACTAGAGAAAAATGTTGATGCAAATTTTTTTAATAATAGACATTTGAAGCCGGGCACGGTGGCTCACGCCTGTAATCCCAGCACTTTGGGAGGCTGAGGTGGGTGGATCACGAGGTCAAGAGATCGAGACCAACCTGGTCAACATGGTGAAACCCCGTCTCTACTAAAAATACAAAAAAAAAATTAGCTGGGCATGGTGGCGCGTGCCTGTAATCCCAGCTACTCAGGAGGCTGAGGCAGGAGAATTGCCTGAACCCAGGAGGCGGAGGTTGCGGTGAGCCGAGATCGCGCCATTGCACTCCAGCCTGGGTAACAAGAGTGAAACTCTGTCTCAAAAAAAAAAAAAAAAAAAAAAAAAAAATAGACATTTGAACTAAGTCAAATATAAGTAAAATAAGAAAATTGCAGGAATGCGCATAAACCGTCTGATTTAACTGGTTGGAAATTTTTTGGATACAGATTCAGTCTGCAGGAAATGATAATGTTTATATGACAATATTTTTACAAAAAGCTAATACTCCAGTAGTCAATGATTAAAAATGTATCACTAAATTCTGTGTAAAACTTTCACTGCCACATGTCCTGAAAATTAGCCAAAATGTTTTTCCTTTCTTTCCGGTTGAGAGAGATTTTGAAAAGTGGGTGTTCAAAGGTATTTCCTTTATTACTAATAAAAGTTTTACGTATCAGTTCCTATCAATAAATCTCCTTTGTAGAGTGTTCACACTTACAGTTCAATTATTTATAGATTTGGGACTTGGGTAATATACTTCTATTTGCTTTTAATTTCCTCATTTTATCTTGCAAATGTTGCTACACTTTGTTATGCATGATTTGGTGTTAAATTATGTAGTGGTGCCATATTGCCATTGAACGCCCGCATTTGATGAGGTTATTAAAATAGTAACAATATAAATCACCATAGCAACAAAACATAAATTCATATCGCATTTCATATTCTGTGTTAAAAATCGTATAGCTCTTGCAAATTCAGGTAAAATGTAACTCAAACCCAGCCACTGAATCATTCGGGATGCAGAGATATATCAACTTTAAAGACCATTGAATCTTTAGAATAGCTCATACCAAATAATATAAATCACTTTTTAAATAATTTCAGACTCCTAGAAAAGCTTAAAGATTAGTACAGAGAGTTCCAAAATATTCTTTATCCAGTTTCCCCTGATGTTACTTGCATAACCATATTTGATTCTTAGAATCAGGAAATTCACATTGATGTAATACTATTAACTAATCGGCAAACTTTATCTAAATTTCATGTTTGTTTTCCCTCCCACACCAGCTTTTCTTTCTGGTTCAGGATCCATTTTGGACCAACTTTATCACGTTTCTCTAGTCTCATCCAATCTGTGATAGTTCCACTGACTGCTTTATCGTTCATGACCTTCCAGTATTGAAGAGTACTGGTCAATTGTTTTGAAGAATGGCCCTCAATTTGTATTTTTCCCATGTCCTATTTGTTTTGATGTAAATCTGCGTAACAGAGGCTGTGCCTTTCTCAGTGCATCATATCAGGTGGTTTGGAGCATTGATATTTTGTTTTATTAGTGATGTTAAATTGTGTTGCTTAAAATGGTATCTGCCAAGTTTCTTCATTCAAAATTACGGATCTCTCTTTGTAATGAATAAGTGTCTTGTAGACAGATATTTTGAACCTTGGCAAATATTAGGTTTCTCTTCAAACTTTTGACTTTAAAAGTCCAAAGTATACTGACATTAGCCAACAATTGTATTACTGTAGTACTGGTCTCATGATGATTTCCCATTTCACATATTTTTTCTGCATTTCCGTGATGATTCTACTCCTTAAAAAGCTATACCTTCTCCACTATTGAGTTATTGATTAACATCAATATCATATTTTATTCTTCAGTTACTCAATAATACCATAGTTTGTTATTCAAATTGTTCCAAATTCAAATAGTCTGATCTCCTTCAAAATTTGGTTTCTATAACCTTTCAACAGGTCTTCATCACAGTTGAGTTCTTTCTTATTTTGGGGCACCTTTAGATGTTCTGGGCTCATTCAACAATTCCTCTGTCTCAGCTCAATAATCACCTTTTTTTTTTCCAAGAAACTCTGATTTCTATTATTGGAAAATGGTATTGGAGACCAAGATCTGGGAAATAGGTGGTCTCATTGTTACCGTGGTGCCATGGCTTAGGTCCTCTTAAAAGACAGGACTAGGGAGTATATGTGCATATATTAAGGCAAGTGTACACGTATCTCTATTGATTCACATATCTATTCATCTGCATGTGGGTGTGTGTTTGTGTGTATGTGTGTGAGTTAACATAGTTGCCTCTAGATATAGGTGAGGGATTGGATTCAGGACTCCTGCATATACTAAATTTGCACATACTCAAGTCCTGTGATTGGATCTATGAAACCTACATATAGGAAAAGTCAGCCCTCTATGTGCCTGAGTTTCACATCCCCTGAAGAGTGTTTTTATCTTTGGTTGAAAAATTCTACATATAAGTGAACCCACACAGGTCAAACCCATGTTGTTCAAGGGTCAATTGTAATACCTCACATTCTGGACGAACGTGCCTGCTTCACTCTAGCCTTCTCCATTTCCATAGTTGTAGTTTTCCTCCAATGTTGAGAAGCCAGGCCCTACCATATATTTAAGTGTATGCTCAATCCTAGTATACATACAAAGTACTTTCATAATTCATATAGTTTTCAAAACTGCTAACTTACACCTTTGTGAGAAACAAATGTACTACTATATGAAAACATCTGCGTACAGTTCTTTCCATCTTCAGCCTTTTGATGTACTGCCAAAATGCTGTTTTCCAAAGTTGCTTAGGTTAGCTCTTCGTGTTCTCACTCAGTAGGTCGATACTTTTCATTTGTAATATAGACGTCTCTGTGTACTCTCTGCATTCCTTTCTTTCTGCCCCTGCCCCCCACCCACTACATGCATTTTGGTTTATTTATTTGTCTATTTAAGAAGTATGTAAAACATCAGCATGGTTCAATTAAAAAAACGGTGTACTCAGAGGAATGCCACTCCTCCTTACACCTGCAATCTCATTCTCATTCTCCATTCATCACATTCTGTTCACATTCTGTTGCTACCCACGCCCTGCAGACAACCTCATTTATTTCGAGTCATTCCTTCCTGTAGTTCCTTCATACAAATGACTACATTCATGCCTATTTTCTTAACTCCACTTCTAACATGAATGGTAGTATGCTACAGATGATCTTGTATGTTTTGCTTTTTTATTTATTTTATAGCTCCGAATCATGCTTATTTCCAAAAATAGGAGTCATTTATTTCACAGTGTGAGTTTTTGTTGCAAGCTATACATAGAACAACAATATTTCAGATAAATCAGTTCATTTTTTTCTGGGCTCCTATGGCTTTCTCAAATCACATAAAACACCTTTAGAGAAACAACATAAAGATTTGTTGAAATATGAATTCTCTCTGTTCTCATCCCTATGTATTTCCACATTAGAGAAAAACACACTTTTTCTCCTACACTTTGAAAATATGATTTTATGGCAAGCAAAACTTTTAACATCTTTTCTAGAGCAAACCTAATAGCCATCTTGTAAGTAAATATCTAAGAAGGCTGTGTTCTCCCATTTCTGTAAAGTAAAATAAGCTCCTTAAGTGCTGCAGCACATTTTAAAGAAACAGAAAAATAGACTGACTTTCATTTTGAAAACCTCATTACTGTAGATAGGAAAACACATCCCTACATATCAGTGTGCATGGAACATACAGGATATTGAGCATAGGATCTTTTTATTTTGGGGAAGAGTTCATAGATAGAATGGGATTCGCCAAGATTTACATTTGCACTCTCGTGCAAATATGTAGCTGTTAGGAAATTCTAGTTGGCATCTGAACATGTGTGTGTGTGTGTGTGTATGTGTGTGTGTAAAATGTAAATACATTTATTTAATATCTTCCACAGTTTTAAAAAAAACTTTGTGGAATCAAAAAGACATTTGAACTTCCATTTTTCAAAGCAATGTATTTAAGAGCTAAGGGGAACACTGTTTTTCTGTCTTTAGGACTGGACACATCCCTGGATGTAGCTTAGAAAGCATGACTCCTGGTGACAGCTGACAGAATCGGCTCTATAGGTGAAAGCCCATACATCTGTCATCAGAATCCCCTGTTCATTTGCCCATAAGACATTTTAGTCTCAACCATTGGATTAAGATATGGAACATCAGTCAGTTTCTTAGACAAAGCAAGGGAACCATACAACCAGGTACGTTCATTTGTGACATCTGCCAGGCTCATTCAGTAGCCACTGTTTTCAACTGAGCATTGGTTTCTTGAGGAGATGAGAAAATGTGATTGATTTACAAGTGCTTACCAGTTTCATCCAGACCCTGTGAGATTCAATCTCCATATATGGGATCACCTCCTCTTTTCCACCATGCCCACATCCAATTCTTTTCTGCATAACGTAAGGGATGCTTTGTTTTGGTGACTTACCTCCCTATCTATTTTTATGTGTCTGTCATTGAAATAGCACCTTTTAAAAACATTATTTTTTTCAATTATGCCTGGGCCCTGATGGTATTAGTATTATTTATCATTTTCATGATCTAGACTTTTACAAAACATGGTCACAATATTCACAATGTTAAAAAATAAATTAACATGATTTCTATAAAAAGCACAGTAGTTAATCCACAGGCAAAGTTCAAGAGAACCGTTAGTGTTCTCTTAACATTAAGTGAACCATTAGTGTTCACTTAAGTTGCATCACAGGGGATGAGGGAACTAAAATAACGAGCGATCCCTTAGTGTGAACCTCAGATGATGGTTGCCAGCATCCAAAGAGCTCTGGGGAAAGAAGAGAGATAGCCACCACAGAGGTAGATAACCCATGCTAGGACCCTTTCACACTCAAAACAGTATTGTTCAGCACCTGTTTGGGGGCTGCCATATGAGTCTTATACTGTCCCCTAAAATATTTTATACCCATTACTAAAATTCAGGATTGCTCACAGCCCAAGGAGGATTTCCAAGGGTGCAGAACTTTCAGTGCCACACCTGGATTGCTGGTCGTCCTAGAAACGATTCTTAAAGCACTTTGAAAGAGGCTTGCAAACACAGGGGTAGAGTTGACAGACTCCTTCCACTTTCCTTTTAGTCTTTTCTCCTCTGTTTAATATCCTTCTTAGTACTCCAACCACTTCAGTCTTTTTCCTTCTCAGACTCACTGTGAAGTGCTAGTTCAAGTGTCAACATTGCTACCTCATGTGCTGTGGATGAGTCTTGGACAAATTCTTTACTAGCCTTCTTGAGCCATGGCCTCCACATTATATAATAGGGATTAAAATTCAGTACATTATAAGTTTATTGTTAGGAGAAAATGAGCAAATAAATATAAAATGCCTGATGTCACAAAGGCTCGATAATTCTTAGCTATGGTATATTTTTATTATTGCTGATTTTTCTAATTTAAAAGAAAATTTACTATTTAACAAAGTTACTAACGTGTAAATGTATAACATATATATGGTGAAATCTCAAGTGTATTTCTAAATATATGTGTATATTATGTATATATGTATATATACCTATGTATAAGCATATACATGTACATATACAAAATACACAAGTATATATACTCACATACATACATATATACACATATACATATATGCACATACATTCACACACATGCATGCATGCACACATACATATACACACATGCATGCATGCACACATACACACATGTGCGTGCATATCTACACACATGTATGTATGTGCAAACACACATGCATACATATGTGTGTATGTGTATTGTGTATATGTGTATATATGTGCATACATACATGCATGCATATGTGTGTATATGCCTGCGTTTGTGTCTGCATACACACATACATATGCACACATGCATATTATGCACACACATATATACATACATATATACATATATACACACATGCACATATACACATGCATACATATACACCCATACATACATATGCATATATACACATATACACACATACATGCATATACATATACACACACGCATATATACACATATACATCTATATACATACATATATACATACACACACATACACACCCCAGAAGACTCCTTATTGTCCTTTTAAAAACTCAGCACATGCCAGGAAAATGACCACCCTTTTCACTTCTATCTCCACGTTTTTGATTGTTATGTTATCTGTCCTTAAATCTCTAATTAATGAAATAACACAAATCCTGGCCCTTGGGTGGCATCTTTTGCACATTATTTCTGTGTGATCCATCCAAGTTCCTATGTGTATATCCATTTTTTTATTTTTAATTCCAGCACAGTATTCCATATAAATACACGATATTTTTTATCTGTTCAACTTTAAGTGGTGATGTAGATTATTTCTGGGTTTAGGTGCTATGAATATGGCTGCTATAAACATTTTTTGTGCATGCGTTTTGATGGACATCTGCACTCATTTTCCTTGGCAGATAACCGAGAGTAGTACTGATGAATAGATAATAACTGCTGGCTTTAGATAATATCACTTTGTTATTTGTTAGTAGTGTCCCATGGTTTTCCAAAATGGTGGTACCCATCTACTTGTTCTAGTCCTCATAAGAGTGTCAGTGAAATCATTTTCCTAACTTTCAGTTGCAGAGACCATTATAGCTAGCCCAATCATGTATGTCTCAGCTTTTCACCTTTTCTTACTGACTGTCCCCCTGGATGCCGTCTGTGTGATAGAGGTCAAAGGGAGACACCTTCCCATCCATCCTCGCTGCCTTCTCTCAGTGATAATCCTGCCATTGTGCTGCAGAAACTGATCCGTTCCCAATCACTTTACTTTGAACTTCTCTCTTATTTTTGCATCTCCATGACAGCCATTTTCTCTTCTTCTGCTTTCCTTCAAAGACCTAAATTTCTCCAAAAAAAAGAGCAAAGGAAAATTCAGTGAAATCCAAACATATCTAGCTTCAAACGTTCAGTTTTCCAAGTTTCTCCACTTTATAAATTTTGTTAATCAGAATTCTAACAACCCTGTGTCAGATCACTCTGAGTTTATTACACTTGAGGAATCGGCAACCCCTGGGTAAGTTTACATTCCAGAAAGGGTAACTGCACACATTTTCTTTTTGGAGGGTACATTATTTATTTTCGCTTGAACATGGAAAGAAACTGTCACCCTCCCCCTTCCCCTTTACAGGGGGAGTGTATTTTAATCAGCAACCTCTTCTCCATCCACCCTGTGTATGTGCAAACACATTCGCCACCACAGTTGGGAGGCGTGACTAGGCTGATCCAGTCCTCTTATCTATTCCTCCCTTGAAGAGGGTTTGAGAAATGTGAAAAAGGAAAGAGCCACATCAGGCAGAGGTTTCAGCCATGGAATGGAGGAAAGAAGGCAGAGAGGAGCAGCACCAGAGGCCAGGAGAGAGTGGAAAGGGCCACAGCTTCTTTGTTTTAAAAAAATTCTAGGGGATTGATCCAAGATGGCCGCTTAGGAGGAACTCGGGAATGCAGCTCCGAGAGAAAGCACAGAGGGTGAGTGGACGCCGTATTTCCAGACTGATTTTTACTGCCCACAGACCAGGAGATTCACACGCAGAGAAGCCACACAGGTTGCCAGCGCCGCTGGCGCCGCTGGCTTGAACGGCGCAGCCGCTGGGCCGGCACCCTGAGGCAACGGCTCACTGTACAAAGTGAGAGAGTCTGAGTCCCCTATAAGCCAGCAAGGGGAGCTGAAACTGGGAGCCAGGCCAGCGCCACGAATCTCAGAGCCGCGGCTTTAGCCAACGCAGCGGCTCCGGAGGCAGATCAGATAAGACGGTGTCCCCTCTTACCCAGCAAGAAGACCTGAAACACAACTGAAACCGGGACGGTCCAGCTCTGTGGAGGAGGGGCGTTCTCCATAGGCACCCTGCTGTTGATCTACCAAGGCAATCCGCCACTACAGAGACTCCGTCACTACAGGGGCGGGCCAACATAGCGGAAGCAGTTCTAACTACACCCAGAAGTTCACACGGAAGCTGGGTGGAGCCCACAGCAGCTTAGCGAAGCCTCTGCAACCTAAGTGTGACTAGGCTGCCACCTTGTGGGCAGGGAAAACAGCAACCACACAGGGGAACATCATAAAACCGGAACTCCCTGGGACAGAACACCTGGTGGGAAGAGCAGGGGGTTTATGAGTTCTGCCACAGCAGACTTAAAATTACCAAAATCAGAAAGACAACAACTACAAAGTCAACAGGTGGATAAATCCACAAAGATGGGAAGAAACCAGCGCAAAAAGGATGAAAACACCCAAAACCAGAATACTTCTCCTCCTACAAGGGATCACAACTCCTCACCAGCAAGGGAACAAGACTGGAAGGAGAATGAATGTGATGAAATGACAGAATCAGCTTTCAGAAAGTGGATAATAAGAAACTTCCATGAGCTAAAAGAACATGTTCTAACCCAATGCAAAGAAACTAAGAACCTTGAAAAAAGACTTGACGAAATGCTAACAAGAATGGACAACTTAGAGAGGAATATGAGCGAATTGATGGAGCTGAAAAACACAACACGAGAACTTCGTGAAGCATGCACAAGTTTCAACAGCCGAATTGACCAAGCAGAAGAAAGGATATCAGAGGTCGAAGATCAACTCAATGAAATAAAACGAGAAGGCAAGATTAGAGAAAACAGGGTAAAAAGGAATGAACAGAGTCAACAAGAAATATGGGACTATGTGAAAAGACCTAATCTACGTTTGATAGGTGTACCTGAATGTGACGAAGAGAATGAATCCAAGCTGGAAAATACTCTTCAGGATATTATCCAGGAAAACTTCCCCAACCTAACAAGGCAGGCCAAGATTCAAGTCCAGGAAATACAGAGAACACCACAAAGATACTCCTCTAGAAGAGCAACCCCAAGACACATAATCATCAGATTCACCAGGGTTGAAATGAAGGAGAAAATACTAAGGGCAGCCAGAGAGAAAGGTCGGGTTACCCACAAAGGGAAGCCCATCAGACTCACTGCAGATCTCTCAGCAGAAACCCTACAGGCCAGAAGAGAGTGGGGGCCGATATTCAACATCCTTAAGGAAAAGAACTTTCAACCCAGAATTTCGTATCCAGCCAAACTAAGCTTCATAAGTGAAGGAAAAATAAAATCCTTTGTGAACAAGCAAGAACTCAGAGAGTTCATCATCACCAGACCAGCTCTACAAGAGCTCCTGAAGGAGGCACTACACATAGAAAAGAACAACCAGTACCAGCCACTCCAAAAACACACGAAAAGGTAAAGAGCATCAACACAATGAAGAATCTGCATCAACCAAAGGGCAAAACAGCCAGCTAGCATCAAAATGACAGGACCAAACTCACACATAACAATATTAACCCTAAATGTAAACGGACTAAATGCCCCAATCAAAAGACACAGACTGGCAAATTGGATAAAAAGCCAAAACCCATCAGTGTGCTGTATCCAGGAAACCCATCTCGCATGCAAGGATACACAAAGGCTCAAAATAAAGGGATGGAGGAAGATTTACCAAGCAAATGGAGAGCAAAAAAAAGCAGGAGTTGCAATTCTCATCTCTGATAAAATAGACTTTAAAGCAACAAAGATCAAAAGAGACAAAGAAGGACATTACATAATGGTAAAAGGATCAATGCAGCAAGAAGAGCTAACGATCCTAAATATATATGCACCTAATACAGGAGCACCTAGATACATAAGGCAAGTTCTTAAAGACTTGCAAAGAGACTTAGACTCCCACACAATAATAGTGGGAGACTTCAACACACCATTGTCAATATTAGACAGATCAACGAGACAGAAAATTAACAAGGATATCCAGGACTTGAACTCAGACCTGGAACAAGCAAACCTAATAGACATTTACAGAACTCTCCACCCCAAATCCACAGAATATACATTCTTCTCAGCACCACATCACACCTACTCTAAAATTGACCACATAATTGGAAGTAAATCACTCCTCAGCAAATGCAAAAGAACGGAAACCATAACAAACAGTCTCTCAGACCACAGTGCAATCAAGTTAGAACTCAGAATTCAGAAACCAACCCAGAACCGCACAGCCTCATGGAAAATGAACAACTTTCTCCTGAATGTTGACTGGATAAACACTGAAATGAAGGCAGAAATAAAGACGTTCTTCGAAACCAACGAGAATGAAGACACCACATACCAGAATCTCTGGGACACATTTAAAGCAGTCTCTAGAGGAAAATATATAGCAATAAGTGCCCACATGAGAAGAAAGGAGAGATCTAAAATTGACACCCTATCGTCAAAATTGAAAGAGCTAGAGGAGCAAGATCAAAAAAACTCAAAACCTAGCAGAAGACAAGAAATAACTAAGATCAAAGCAGAATTGAAGGAGATAGAGACACGAAAAACTCTTCAAAAAATCAATAAATCTAGGAGCTGGTTTTTTGAAAAGATCAACAAAATAGACAGACCACTAGCCAGACTAATAAAAAAGAAAAGAGAGAATAATCAAATAGATGCAATAAAAAATGACAAAGGGGATATCACCACAGATTCCACAGAAATTCAAACCATCATCAGAGATTATTACAAACAACTCTATGCACATAAATTAGAAAACCTGGAGGAAATGGATAAATTCCTGGACAGCTGCCTCCTCCCAAGCCTAAACCAGGAAGAAGTTGAAACCCTGAATAGACCAATAACAAGGTCTGAAGTCGAGGCAGCAATTAAGAGCCTACCACCCAAAAAAAGCCCAGGTCCAGATGGGTTCACAGCCGAATTCTACCAGACATACAAAGAGGAACTGATACCATTCCTACTGAAACTATTCCAAATAATCCAAAAAGAGGGAATCCTTCCCAAATCATTTTATGAGACCAACATCATCCTGATACCAAAACCTGGCAGAGACTCAACAAGAAAAGAAAACTACAGGCCAATATCCATGATGAACATAGATGCAAAAATCTTCAATAAAATACTGGCAAGCCGATTACAACAGCACATCAAAAAGCTTATCCACCATGATCAAGTAGGATTCATCCCGGGGATGCAAGGCTGGTTCAATATACGCAAGTCTATAAATGTAATTCACCACATAAACAGAACCAAAGACAAAAACCACATGATTATCTCAATCGATGCAGAGAAGGCCTTCGACAAAATTCAACAGCCCTTTATGCTAAAAACCCTCAATAAACTAGGTATCGATGGAACGTATCTCAAAATAATAAAAGCTATTTACGACAAACCGACAGCCAATATCATACTGAATGGGCAAAAACTGGAAGCATTCCCTTTGAAATCTGGCACTAGACAAGGATGCCCTCTCTCACCACTCCTATTCAATATAGTACTGGAAGTTCTAGCCAGAGCAATCAGGCAAGAAAAAGAAATAAAGGGTATTCAATTAGGAAAGGAGGAAGTCAAATTGCCTCTATTTGCAGACGACATGATTGTATATCTAGAAGACCCCCTCATCTCAGCCCAAAAGCTCCTGAAACTGATAAGCAACTTCAGCAAAGTCTCAGGATACAAAATCAATGTGCAAAAATCACAAGCATTCCTATACACCAATAACAGACTTAAAAAGAGCCAAATCAAGAACGAACTGCCATTCACAATTGCTACAAAGAGAATAAAATACCTAGGAATACAACTAACAAGGAATGTAAAGGACCTCTTCAAGGAGAACTACAAATCACTGCTCAACGAAATAAGAGAGGACACAAACAGATGGAGAAACATTCCATGTTCATGGTTAGGAAGAATTAATATCGTGAAAATGGCCATACTGCCCAAAGTAATATACAGATTCAATGCTATCCCCATCAAGCTACCAATGACCTTCTTCACAGAACTGGAAAAAACCACCTTAAACTTCATATGGAACCAAAAGAGAGCCCGCATAGCCAAGTCAATTCTAAGCAAAAAGAACAAAGCGGGAGGCATCACACTACCGGACATCAAACTCTACTACAAGGCTACAGTAATCAAAACAGCATGGTACTGGTACCAAAACAGAGATATAGACCAATGGAACAGAACAGAGGCGTCGGAGGCAACACAGCATATCTACAACCACCCGATCTTTGACAAACCTGATAAAAACAAGCAATGGGGAAAGGATTCCCTGTTCAATAAGTGGTGTTGGGAAAACTGGCTAGCCATATGCAGAAAGCAGAAACTGGACCCCTTCCTGACACCTTACACTAAAATTGACTCCAGATGGATTAAAGACTTAAACATAAGACCTAACACCATAAAATCACTAGAAGGAAACCTAGGGAAAACCATTCAGGACATAGGCGTAGGCAAGGACTTCATGACCAAAACACCAAAAGCATTGGCAACAAAAGCCAAAATAGACAAATGGGACCTAATCAAACTCCACAGCTTCTGCACAGCAAAAGAAACAGTCAATAGAGTGAATCGGCAACCAACAGAATGGGAAAAAATTTTTGCAGCCTACCCATCTGACAAAGGGCTGATATCCAGAATTTACAACGAGCTAAAAAAGATTTACAAGAAAAAAACAAACAAGCCCATTCAAAAGTGGGCGAAGGATATGAACAGATACTTTACAAAAGAAGACATACATGAGGCCAACAAGCATATGAAGAAATGCTCATCATCACTGGCCATTAGAGAAATGCAAATCAAAACTACATTGAGATACCATCTCACATCAGTTAGAATGGCGATCATTAAAAAGTCTGGAGACAACAGATGCTGGAGAGGATGTGGAGAAATAGGAACACTTTTACACTGTTGGTGGGAGTGTAAATTAGTTCAACCATTGTGGAAGACAGTGTGGCGATTCCTCAAGGACCTAGAAATAGAAATTCCATTTGACCCAGCAATCCCATTACTGGGCATATATCCAAAGGATTATAAATCGTTCTACTATAAGGACACATGCACACGAATGTTCATAGCAGCACAGTTTACAATAGCAAAGACCTGGAACCAAGCCAAATGCCCATCGATGATAGACTGGACAGGAAAAATGTGGCACATATACACCATGGAATATTATGCAGCCATTAAAAACGAGGAGTTCGCGTCCTTTGTAGGGACATGGATGAACCTGGAAACCATCATTCTCAGCAAACTGACACAAGAACACAAAATCAAACACCACATGTTCTCACTCATAGGTGGGTGTTGAACAAGGAGAACACATGGACACAGGGAGGGGAGCACTATACATGGGGGTCTGTTGTGGGGGAGTGGGGGGGACAGCAGGGGGGTGGGGAATTGGGGAGGGATAGCATGGGGAGAAATGCCAGATATGGGTGAAGGGGAGGAAGGCAGCAAATCACACTGCCACGTATGCACCTATGCAACAACCTTGCATGTTTTTCACATGTACCCCAAAACCTAAAATGCAATAAAAAAAAAAAAAAAAAAAAATTCTATAATTTGGAAGAGGGTGGTGATTAATTTTCATATGCAAACGTAGCCCACAGGAATGAGAGCAAAGCTCACTGCTGCCACCTCATCCACTCACAACAGTGCCCTCAATTTGCTCTGTGAAAATGAAATGCAGGACCTGCTGTGTGTTCCTCTCAGAGACCAATCTAAACATCTTCACAGGAGCATGGGGATGCAACTTGGGAAGAGATCAGTGTTAACAGGAAGTCAAAATCTCACACTCCAGTAGCTCAAAATTGCCTTTGTTTCTACTGCTCCAAATGAGAGAATGACTCTCTGGTTTTAACTAGGTAGAAGGAGACTGACATGTGTCATTCATCTAAACTGACAAAGAAGGTTGTTGCTTATTGACTTGGCTTCGTTCCCCAAGAGGAGCCTTGGTAGGTGTGGGGCCGCACCCTGGGTGGAGACAAGACTCTGTGTTTATGTTTTATTAGTTGCTGTTGGGTCATTCTACGTGAAGCCAATAGGGATTATTCCATAAAACTCCAGAACAGGCTTCAGGGAATTACTGACACAGGTTCCTGTGGCTCCTCTGAGAATGAAAATGTTAAAGAAAAACCAAGGCCAGGCGTGGTGGCTCACACCTGTAATCCCAGCCCTTTGGGAGGCCTCGGTGGGCTGATCGCCTGAGTTCAAAAGTTCGAGACTAGTCTGGCAAACATGGTGAAAACCTGTCTCTACTCAAAAAAAAAAAAAAAAAAAAAAAAAAATTAGCCGGGCATGGTGGCATGTGCCTATAATCCCAGCTACTTGGGAGGTTGAGGCAGGGCGATTGCTTGAACCAGGGAGATGGAGGTTGCAGTGAGCCGAGATCACGCCAGTGCACTCCAGCCTGGGCGACAGAGCAAGACTCTGTCAAAGAAAGAAAAAGAAGGAAGGAAGGAAGGAAGGAAGGAAGGAGAGAGAGAAAGAAGGAAAGAAAGAAAAAGGAAGGAAGGAAGGAAGGAGAGAAAGAAAAAGAAGAAAGAAAGAAGGAAAGAAAGACCGAACTCTGTAAAATATTTTAAATCGATTTATTCTGAGCCAGTATGAGTGACTACGGCCCCAGAAACCACAGTCTCAACGGAGGCAGTCATGTTTGTTGTTGTTTTTTGAGACTGAGTTTCGCTCTGTCACCCAGGCTGGAGTGCGATGCCACAATCTCAGCTCACTGCAACCTCTGCCTACTAGGTTCAAGCAGGTTTCTTCCTCAGCCATTCAAGTAGCTGGGATTACAGGTGTGTGCCACCACCCCTGGCTAATTTTTGTGTTTTTAGTAGAGAAGTGGTTTCACCATGTTGGCCAGGCTGGTATCAAACTCTTTACCTCAGGTGATCTGCCCGTCTAAGCCTCCCAAAGTTCTGGGATTACAGGTATGAGCCACCATGCCCTTCCTGGATTAAAGTATATTTTTTACATTTCAAGGAGGCAGGAGTTGTAGGAAAAGACATAAATCAATACCTGGAAGATATACATATGTTCACCCCAAAAAGGTAGGATAATTTGAAGTGGGAGTGGTTACAGGTTATAGGTGGATTCAGAGAGTCTTCAATTTGTTACGGATCAAAGGAGTAAGGCTCTGTTTAGAAAGTGACGTCTGAAAAAAGATTTTGTTGTTGTTGTTGTTTGTTTTGTCATTATGACAAGGTTTTGCTGTCTCTCAGGCTGGAGTGCCGTGGTACAGTCATAGTTCATTGCAGCCTGGACCTACTGGGCTCAAGCTATCCTCCCACCTCAGCCTCCTGAGTAGCAAGAACTACAGGCATGTGCCACTACACCAAGCTAATTTTTGTATTTTTTATAGAGATGTAGTTTTTTTATAGAGCCTGGTCTCAAACTCCTGGACTCAAGCAATCCACCGACTTGGCCTCCCAAAGTGAAAATATTCTAAGATAAAGATGACATGTAGCAAGACTGGTGGCCTGAGGGCATGATTTAACTCTTACTTTGCCTGGCCTTGCGTCTTGTTTATAATTTGGTATCTTGTTGCCACAGACAGTCTGTTTTGTAGGTCATACAATCTCTATTTTAACATTAACACTGGTCAGATTTGCCTAAACTCCAAAAGAGGATGTAGAAAAGAGTGTCCTACCTTCTGTCACATCCTGACACAGAGCTGTGGTTTTCAGATTTCTCTGGGGTCCTCTCGGCCAAGACCTCTTGGTCCGTTTGGGAGCTTAGGATTTTACCTTTAGTTTACAGAAACAATATAGACATATGAAGGTGGAGGACTGAGCCAGCCTGCTTAGCCCATGAGCTTTATAAGGGTTCTACTTCAAAGATTTAAAAACAAACCAAGCACAAACAGCACTGCTGCACCTCCCCCTTTTAAACTTGGCCAATCAACGAAGGCATCTTAAAACATGAGACAATGATGAAAATGAGCTAAATTGCCTGCATATTACATGTATTTAGGGTGAACAAACGTCAACACTGAGAAATACCGTAAGAGGAATGATAAAACTAGACTTTCTGTAGCCAAAAATAGACTTTCTGTGATTGGCAGGCACCTGTCTTCTAATTCCATGCAGTGTGGGGTTAGTTTCATCCCTCCAAAACTTCCCTCATCCCCTTTAGTAATCTACCCCATGCCCTACTCCAGCTCCTGACAGCGTCGGATCGATTTCCTGTTCCTGTAGTTTTGCATTTTGCAGTGAAGTCACACAGTATTTGACCTTTTAAGTCTGGTTTATTTCACTTAGCAGTGTGTATTTAATTGTCTATGTAGAAAATCCTGGGAAATATACCAAAACAGATGAAAACTAATAAGTGAGTTCAGCAAGGTGGCAGAATACAAGATCATCACCATACACAAATGACTGTGGAGTAAGTCACCTTGATCAGGGTTTGGCAAACTGTGGCCTAGGGGAGCTGCTTATTTTTTTACAATTGAATTTTTATTAGAACGTGGCCACACCCATTGATTTACATATTTTTTTAGTCTGCTTTGTTGCTACAAGAGCAGAGCTGAGGATTTGTAACAGAGACCATAAAATATTTACTCTCTGGCTCTTTACGGAAAAAGTTTTCTGACATTTTCTAGATAATAAGCATTTGGGTATTAAAATTAACTAGGAAATATGATACCTAAAGCAGGTTTTTGTAAAGATTCAATGACATAATAGATGGGAAATGTAATTATAATGTATACAACGTACACATGCCTATTAATATCATTTAACATATAGACTACGGAAACTGTAATTATCCATTGTTTTAAAAGTATGAAATAAAAAAATTACCATACTCTATCATAAAACAATACTTAGAGGGTTGGCAGATTTGCAGATTTAGAATTCTGTTCTGATCTTTTTTAATGGCACCAAGACAGTATCAATTTGATTTTAAAACTGTGTATAGTATTTTCCCACAGAAGTTAATTTTTCAGATCTTACTATTAAGTGACCCCTCTGTGATTTTAGTATACTTACTATGTCTTTTACATAAACAGTGGTTTTCATCTTTCTTCTATGGATCCTTCAATTCCACAGAGGTGCAATTATATGGGGGGAGTGGCCTAGAAGTCCTAGGAATTAGAACATGGGCATCTTTGATAGGGCATTGTTTTGCTTACCATGGTGGACACTCTCAGGTTTGACCTGGAAATTCCAGGAGGGCTTCTCCCATCCTCTCCTGCCTTCTCTAGCTTATTTAAGGCTTAGTCTTTCACAGTCCCTAGATGGTTGCCTCAGATTCAGGCACCATCCTGTGTGTCCCACAAAGCAGGATGGAATGTGAGCGTTGCTAAAGGTCTTTACCGGGTGCGACTACTTTCTATGTGTTAAGGAGAAAAATATTTCCAGTGCTTTAAGACTTCCCCTCCTGTCTTATTGTCTATAAATGGGTCATGTGCTTGTGCCTAGACCAATCACACAGAAGACACATTTGTCATGAGTGGCTTCGGTTTGACTTCATTTATCTCCTGGCACTGGAAACATGGGCAGCCAGGTCAAATCAGAGTCCTGGTCATAGAAGGAAGCGGGAGAGTGCTGTTGAACAGACAGTAAACAGTGAAAAACACAGGAGGCCAACAGATTTGAAGACTTTTCAGCTCTAGTTTTCTGGCACTTAAGGTGAGAAAGAAAAAGTAGAAAAATATCATTTTAAAATAAACATAAATTAAGTCCAAAACTGACTTTGTCCTCAAAAAGAAAAGTACACTGCAGTTAAGAATAATTGCTAGGCCAGACGCCATGGCTCACATCTGTAAACCCAGCACTTTGAGAGGCTAAGGTGGGTGAATCACTTGGGCCCAGGAGTTCGAGACCAGCCTGGGCAACAGAGCAAAACCCCATCTTTACAAAAATACAAAAAGTAGCTGGATGTGGTGGTACCCACCAGTAGTTCAGGCTACTGAGGAGGCTGAGGTGGGAGGATCACTTGAGCACAGGAGGTTGAGATTACAGTGAGTGGAAATCACACCACTGCACTCTAACCTGGGAGACAGAGTGAGACCCTATCTCCAAAAAAAATTGCTTTTTATGCATTTTAAAACTGTACCCCTATTTTTCCTAGAGGTAAAAATTATCCTCATTTCATCTTGCCAGAAGAATAAAGCTCCTTGTCTCTGTTAGAAATGAACATCAAAAAGATACATCAATTCATTAAAATCAAAAGGTAGTTTTTTTTAAGTGTTAAATGATAGGAACATCGTTGTTAAAATTTGCTTCTAAAGCACAGATTCTTTCAAGATCACCTAGGAAATCTGAGCAAGATGGGTGAGGAGGAAATTATTTTATGTTAAAAATAGTTACTTCATTGTTAACCTCTTTTGAGTTTTCTAGGTCTTTTAAAATCTGATCATTTAATGACAAGTCATATTTCACAGTCATTACAAAAAGTTTCAGGTGGTCATTTCAAATTGGAAAAACAACTGGGTTCTGTGGTTCATGCCTATAATCCCAGCCTTTTGGGAGGCTGAGGCAGTTGGATCACTTGAGGTCAGGGGTTCAAGACCAGCCTAGCCAACATGGTGATGTCTAAAAATACAAAAATTAGTCTGGCATGGTGGCGGGCACCTGTAATCCCAGCTACGAGGGAGGCTGAGGCAGGAAAATCACTTGAACCTGGGAGGCAGAGGTTGCAGTGAGTAGAGATCACACTACTGCACTCCAGCCTGGCTGACAAAGGGAAATTCTGTCTCAAAACAAAAACAAATTGGAAAAACATCTAAAATTATAAATTTGGCAATTTAACAACTATGCCCTTAAAAATAGAACCATGCAAAATTCGTGTATTATGGCATCATAATACAGTGAAAACAACATCTGTGTATAATGCATGTGCATCACAAATGGACTTGCCCTGTAATTTATTCCTTCTGAACCAAGTTCATCTGAATTCATCCTGAGAATATTGATGCCTCAATCTCTGATTAGGTTCATAAGTAAATAATCATCATATTCATTCATGCATTTCTGCCACAAATATGCCCTAAATCAGGATGGTACATAGCTATGGTTCATGCCCTCAGTGATTTTAAAGAGTTGGGGGAGGAAGCATGTCTCTGTGAGTTATGAATCTGAGCCAGGGTGAGTATAAATTGACATGAGCTAATCACAGTGGTGAAAGGTGTCATTTTCCCATCAGACCGAATCACGATAACAAGCACAATAACAAGGTATGTGTGAGAACGTTCTCCTGCTGGAGGATAACCCTGCAGCCTCATTTTCAAACTAATGACATTTCACATTTTAAAACCATTCAATTTTTGTTATAAATGTATTCGATTATGGGAAATACAGTCATACAATCACTTTAGAATAATCAGAACATACAGATTATTTTTAAAAACATACATAAAAATTAAATTCATTGCTATGATTTAGATGTTTGTCCCCTCCACATCTCATGTTGAACCTTGAACCCTGGGAATGGCATTTCTACATGAAATTTGGAGATGATTGAATCATGGAGGCCAAAATAATGGATGTGAAAGTGATTGAATCATGGAGGCCCAATCCCTTATGAATAGTTTAGCACCATCCCCTTGGCGATAAGTGAGTTCACACTCTACTAGTTCACACGAGATCTGGTTGTTTAAAAGTGTAAATTAGTTCAACCATTGTGGAAGACAGTGTGGCGATTCCTCAAGGATCTAGAAATAGAAATTCCATTTGACCCAGCAATCCCATCACTGGGTATATATCCAAAGGATTATAAATCGTTCTACTATAAGGACACATGCACACGAATGTTCATTGCAGCACAGTTTACAATAGCAAAGACCTGGAACCAACCCAAATGCCCATCGATGATAGACTGGACAGGAAAAATGTGGCACATCTACAGCATGGAATATTATGCAGCCATAAAAAACGATGAGTTCATGTCCTTTGTAGGGACATGGATGAACCTGAAAACCATCATTCTCAGCAAACTGACACAAGAACACAAAATCAAACACCGCATGTTCTCACTCATAGGTGGGTGTTGAACAATGAGAACACATGGACACAGGGAGGGGAGCATCACACACTGGGGTCTGTCGGGGAACTGGGGGAGGGACAATCGGGGGTGGAGAGTTAGGGAGGGATAACATGGGGAGAAATGTCAGATACAGGTGATGGGGAGGAAGGCAGCAAACCACATTGCCATGTACGTACCTATGCAACAATCTTGCATGTTCTTCACATGTACCCCAAAACCTAAAACACAATAAAACATATATTTAAAAAAAGAAGTCTAGGACATCTCCACCCCTTACTCTCTTGTTCCGGCTCTTACCATACAATGTGCCTGCTCCTCCTTCACCTTCCACTGTGACTGGAAGCTTCCTGAGGCCTCCCAGAAGCTGAACAGAGGTTGGTGCCATGCTTGCACAGCCTGCAGAAGCATGAGCCAATTAAACCTGTTTGCTTTATAAATTACTCAACCTTAGGTATTCCCTTATAGCAACACAAGAACGGCCTAATATAGTCACCCGTATCCTACCACCAAGAGAAACAGTTTATATTTTAGTAGCATTTCTCAAACAAATATAAACCTAAAAATGCAGTTATACAGTATTTTCTCCAGCAACAGCAATGTCTTTAGTTTCTAAGAAATATCAAATTTCAGGCCGGGCGCAGTGGCTCACGCCTGTAATCCACAGGCGGGCCGAGGCGGGCGGATCACGAGGTCAAGAGATCAAGACCATCCTGGCCAACATGGTGAAACCCCGTCTCTACTAAAAATACAAAAAATAGCCGGACATGGTAACACGTGCCTGTGGTCCCAGCTACTTGGGAGGCTGAGGCGGAAGAATCGCTTGAACCCAGGAGGCGGAGGTTGCAGTGAGCCGACATTGTGCCACTGCACTCCAGCCTGGCGATAGAGCAAGACTCCGTCTAAAAAAAAAAAAAAAAAAAAAAAAGAAATGTAAAATTTCAGCCTAACTATAACATGCAAAAGCAAACAGTCAGACAGGGTTTCTCTGATTCACTCCTGATGGAGTTTAGGGCATTGTCCTATGTTTTACTAAAATGTAAAATTAATTTCAAAGAACATTTGCTGGGTACAGAAATGTAGAATTTCAGCCCAACTATAAGATGCAGAAGCAATGAGTCAGACAAGGTTTCTCTGATTCACTCCTGATGGAGTTTAAGGCCATTTTTCTGTGTTACGGCACGCCTCTGTGGCCACCTGTTTATACCTTTTGTGCCTGTACTCTGCCGTGTCCCAGGGAAAGCAGTGTTCAGCATATAGCTCTTTGTGGTGCTCTTTCTCTCTGATATAGCCTTCCAAGCCACTCTAAAATTTTCCACTAGTCAAACCTTTATCTTCTAAATCTGACTTTTGTGTTGAAACTGGTAATCCATTAGCCAGTGGAGTCTCCAGTTGCTTTCAATCGGGACACCGCATTGTTATTTTAGGACTCAATACTTCCTGACTCCTACAGATGGATACTTTTTTTTTTTTTTTTTGAGATGGAGTCTTGCTCTGTCACCCAGGCTGGAGTGCAGTGGTGCGATCTCAGTTCACTGCAACCTCCGCCTCCCGGGTTCAAGTGATTCTGCTGCCTCAGCCTCCCCAGTAGCTGGGACTAAATGTGTGTGCCACCACATTCGGCTAATTTTTTTGTGTTTTTAATAGAGACGGGGTTTCACTGTGTTAGCCAGGATGGCTAACACAATCTCCTGACCTCGTGGTCTGCCTGCCTTGGCCTCCCAAAGTGCTGGGATTATAGGCGTGAGCCACTGCGCCCAGCCCAGATGACTAATTTAAGATGACCTTATGCTGATTAGCCAAGAGGTGAGCCAGGCAGGCTGGAGTGAGGAGACTTCAGTAAAATGTTAAATAACTAAGGATATAAAGCAACTCCCCCACCCCAAAGAAATTGTCTTCTAGAAATTTTTTAGATCAATAAAATAATGGCATTTGCAGCAACCTGGATGGAATTGGAAACCATTATTCTAAGTGCAATAATTCAGGAATTGAAAACCAAAGTCGTGTGCTCTCACGCATAAGTGGAGCTAGGCTATGAAGATACAAAGGCGTGAGAATGATACAATGGACTTTGGGGACTTGGGAGAAAGAGTGGGGGGGTAAGAGACAAAGGGCTATGCTCTATACCCAGTGTGCACTGCTTGGGTGGTGGGTGCACTAACATCTCAGAAATCATCACTGAGGAACTAATCCATGTAACCAAACACAACCCGTTCCCAAAACACCTATTTAAAAAATTATGATTTTTTTTTTTTTTGAAAAGAAAAGTTTAAATCTCACTCTCTCTCTTCCACTTTCTACTTTCTATTTCTGGAACGAGGGGAATTAAGTAAGCAGTTGCCTGCAATTTATATTAATTACATTTTTAGTTTCTTGTAAAAGGTTTTCTATCTTTATTTTTAAATCATGATAACTTATAAACAAACATGCGATGTTTGATTAGTTATAGTTTGACTTTTCCATGTCCACATTCTCTTATGCTTTTTATATATTAAAAAAATAAGAAATGTAAAAGTCTACCAAGGAGGGAAAAGAGCAGAAAAAGTCTGTTTTATTAACAGAATGTACATCTAAGCAGAGAACCTGTGGAAATTATGCACATGGACAAATAAAAATTTCACACTGTAGGCTTCTGTAATTTATTTTTCAGGACATGAGTTATCAGAATTCTTTTTCCTGAAAGAAAGTGGAGATCAAATGTAGAACTTCTAAAGAGAATGAGATAAAGGCAGAGAGAAGTTAACAAAGCATTACATGACTTGATAATATTCCATGCATACAAAAACCTTATGAAATCAACTCATTCTAGTGACCATTTGTTTTTCTTCTTGTCCTAATACTTTTTTTTTTCTCTTGAAATGATATTGATTCTTCTGCACCCGGCATCAAGTCTGCATTTGTAGGAGATGTTAAGAACACAGGAAAATGGAATAAGTGATTTTGCCTGCAATCCTGTGGCAGCAAGGATGCCCATTTCCTCCTGAATAATGCCACATTCTGCACCAGCTTCCACAAGTTTCAAGGTAAGAACATGAACATACACAGAGTCACCATTACTACCCTCACCACCAACACCATTATCACCACCACATTCACCCTTTTGATCTGCAAACTTCCTCCAAGGCCTCACAAAGTCACCCAGCAATGCATTTTCCCAAGAGTGAGCTGTGCTGACTTTTTATCCTGTGGAACTCTGGGAAGTTATCCTGTTCCTCATCTCTTGGAGTCTTGCTGACTGCATGTTCCAGGCTTTGCATTGAAGCCCCAGTGATTGCTGATGACTGCATGACCTAAGGCATATCCTCAATCCTTTCTTGGCCTCAGTTTCTTCACCACTAAATTCTGGGTGCTGGAGTTGGCAATATTTCAGGTTCTTTTCAACTGGAAATACCTATGCTAATAATTTTAGTAAGGCAATATCCATAGAAACCTACTGACAAAATGAGTATTTAATAGAGAGAGTTGTACTTTCTTAATTTTTACCAGAAGGGAATGCATATGTATAATATCTATGTTGCCTTATATGTGTAAAAATAAATACACAGACACAGATGTCTAGTCTTTTGTAAGTTTGGAGACCATTATTCATTCATTCATTCATTCCACAAATATTTATTATGTATGTCAGTTGGGTTTTCCTGCATGATAAACTGTGTGCAAACAAAGTAGGTTTAAATAGAATTATTTGATTGCTCACAATTTTGTAGGTTGGGAATTTGGTCTAGCTTCCGCTGAGATGGGTTCACTCGTGTTTCCAGTCACTGGGGGTTCAGCAGTGTAGTTATGTGTCAGGCAGTGGGTGCTGGCTCCAGGCAGAGGGGATAGGGGATCATAGGAAATGTGTTCATCACCCAACAGGCTAGCTCAAGCCTGTTCAGGGGTGACGATCGCAGGCTTCCCAAGAGCAGCAAGAGAGGGCAAGTTCTAAAAAGGAAGCACTTTTTTGACCCCACTTAAGTGACACTTACTAACTTAATATTGATTAAAGCAATTCTCAGTTCCAAGTTGAGGTTGGAGATGTGAATGAATAGATTTCCCCTTTGGTTAGAAGGAAAGGGAAAATCATTTGCAACGGTGAGTGACTAAGTGAGGATAAAAATTTGTGGCCACTTTTGAAGCCTAGATCCATGGGTTTCTACTCTGTGCCCAGCACTGGGTAGTTTGATGACCAAGCATTCCCACCCTGACAAAAATGAAAACAAAGTAACAGCACACTGAACCCTTTCTTTTTTTTTTTTTTTTTTTTTTTTTTTTTTGCTGTTGTTGTTTGCTTGTTCGTTTGCTCTTGGTGGTTTGGCTTTATATTTCATTGTAATAGAAAAAAAAAATTTTTTACAGCAGTTTTAGGTTCACAGCAAAATTTAGATGAAGGTACAGAGATTTCTTTAATACTCCCTGCCCCGCCACATGCACAGCCTCCCTCACTATCAACGTCCACACCAGAATGGGACACCTGCTACAATGAATGAACCTGTAGTAAGACATCACTGTCACCCAAAGTTCACAATTTGTATATTAGGGTTCACTCTTGGTGTTGTACCTTCTGGGTTGGGAAAAATGTAGAGTGCCATGTATACAGCATGATAGTGTCACACACAGTAGCTTCACCGACCTAAACATCCTCTGTGCTCTCCCATCCAACTCAATCACTTTTTAGGGTAGGAATGGTCAAGGTGGGGTCCCTAAGGAAGAGACACTTAATCTGAGACCAGGAAGATGAATATGGTTTAGCTCGGTGAAAGAAGTTAGACAGGACAGAGGATCGAAGGGTTCTCCGAGCGAAGAGAAGGGCATGTCCAGTCAACATTCAGGAGTCAGTTGTTCAGTTTCCATGAAGCTGTGCAGTTCTGAGTTAGTTTCTGAATTCTGAGTTCTAACTTGATTGCACTGCAGTGAGAGAGACTGTTTGTTATGATTTCCGTTCTTTTGCATTTGCTGAGGAGTGATTTACTTCCAATTACATGGTCAATTTTAGAGTAGGTGTGATGTGGTGCTGAGAAGAATGTATATTCTGTGGATTTGGGGTGGAGAGTTCTGTAAATGTCTATTACGTTTGCTTGGTCCAGGTCTGAGTTCAAGTCCTGGATATCCTTGTTAATTTTCTGTCTCATTGATCTGTCTAATATTGACAGTGGAGCGTTGAAGTCTCCCACTATTATTGTGTGGGAGTCTAAGTCTCTTTGTAAGTCATTAAGAACTTGCTTTATATATCTGAGTGTTCCTGTATTACATTGCCATGTTTGTACCTATGCAAGAGTCTTGCATGTTCTTCACATGTACCCCAAAACCTAAAACACAATAAAATATATATTTAAAAAAAAAGAGAGAGAGAGAAGGGCATGTCAGGGGTTATGGGTTAGGTAAAAGCCTGATGTGTTTAAGGAAGAGGAGAAAGGCCAGTGTGCCAGATGAGGGATGAGGGGCAGAGGGTGGGCATGTGGCTGGAGAGGTGGGCAGGACTGGTGTGCAGAGTGAAGGTGACAGAGAACACCAAAGGGTTTTAAGCTGGGAGCCTCAGGATATGTGTGGTTCTTTCTAAGAGGCCTCTGGAATGAGTAGGAAGGGACACAAATCAGGGCAGGTGGACTGGTCCACTTTCAGATGCTGTTCTTTCCCTTGTCACTCATGTTCCTCTATGGTTGACCCTCCAGAACATCAGCGATGTTGAGTCCTCCACCTCCCATGAGCACCAGGTGTGGAACACAGACTCTGTGAATCTTAAGAGGCCTAGAGGGAAGTGGTGCTCAAGGCAGGGCATTCCACTCTCAGAGGCAACAGAGACAGGTCAGCGAAACTAAGTTTCCTCTGGGGTCTCTGCAGACTTAGGGGCTGATACAGCAGGAGCATCACCACCTTGGACAAGCTCCTCATTCTAAAGTTCATCTTAATAAAAAACTGCCAAAACCCAAAGGGCATAAGCCTAATGGCTAAGGTCAGCATGACCATAAATCACAAAACATCTCTGACCAGAAAGATTCCAAACTCCTCCCTAACTGAAAATATGCTTGCCCCAAGAAAAACCCCCTCTGGCCAGGAAAAGGCCAGCCCCAAAGTAACCTGTCCTGACGGAAAGATGTCTGCCTCAAGATAAACTCCCCTCCTGCCAGAGACCTTCCAACCCCACCATAAAACTCCTCCCTCACACAGGAACATTCCAAGCTTGTAATAAGCTCCTCATCCTAAAACCAATATATACTCTTAGTCTGTAAGAGAAAGTACTCCTGACCAAAAAAAAAAACCATCCAGAAGCCTCTCTCAGGTTTTATCTAAAGCAAACGTATCTTTAACTGCCAGGTAGTGTTCCGTATTTCTTTCCTCTTTAACTCTTACAAGGGCTTCATCTGCCTTAAGAACTGGTGGACAAAGGAGACCCTGGGCTTTCAGGAAGCAGTTTAACTGCTCTAAACAGGTTTCAATTGTAATGTCCAGGAGATTTCCTTCTTCTTGTGGCTAAGCAGGTAGGAGAATCTCAACACTGAATCCTCGAAAGTATACATTATTTTGCATGGGGTAGCAAATAGCATGCTCAGTTTTTAAATAACTAAAATATTCATCTTTTTTGCTATTGTTTGTTTTCTTTAAGAAAAACGGAAAACTCTGTGCATGAACATTGACACAGATATAAACATGTGGTGTGTGTTTCCAGGACCCTAGGCACAGTAGTCTGGCCAGCCTGAAGTCACCCCAGCACTTAGTCCCATGTGTGAATAACAGACCTAATGGGTGCTGCCTTCCGATACCACCATCCCGGCCTCACCCCATCTCCCTTCTACACCCAAGCACAAATCCAAGGGCACACGGGCATGTGGCCAGGGGATGCACTCATTATCATTTTCAGCCAACAGGACTCTGAAAAGCATCTTAAATTAAGTGATTTATTAATACATCAAGAAAGTAAAGGACCTTCTGGGCGTGGTGGCTCATGCCTGTAATCCTAGCACTTTGGGAGGCCGAGGTGGGTGGATTGCCTGAGCTGAGGAGTTTGAGACCAGCCTGGGTAACACAGTGAAACCCCATCTCTATTAAAACATAAAAAATTAGCCAGGCATGGTGGCATGCACCTATAATGCCAGCTACTCGTAAGGCTGGGGCGGGAGAATTGCTAGAACCCAGGAGATGGAGGTTGCAGTGAGCCAAGATGGCACCAATGCACTCCAGCTGGGGCAACAGAGCAAGATTCCATCGCTAAAAAAAAAAAAAAAAATTAAATTAAAAAAATTTTTTTTTAAAGTAAAGGACCTGAAAGAAGCTTCTAATTAGAATGGTAAAATAATGTATTATCCCCTTTAGGGCATTTCTAAGAGTGACAACAGAGTGCTATAAATAATTAGCTGACACAATAGGCATAAAGAGAGGCTGCATCACATGTGGGTGACAGATGAACAACTCAGTTACCTAGTGACAGAAATTGCTGTTTACAAGAATGATTTCATGCTCATTTAAATGGTGCTATATTGCACTGGATATTATCTCTTATGTTCAAACTCATTTTTCTTAATTTAGAGACATAACTATTAATAACATAGAAAAAATAGACATTGCATTGGTAATGAAAATAAAAAGTAAAACGAATCACATAGAAGCATGAACGTATTTGCAGAAAATACATTTTTCCCCATGAAGTAGCTTTTCTGGCCATTTAAGAAAGCAGAGTTAACAGGAAAGTCACATGGGAGCCAGGACTTAGAATGTTTGCAGCTGCTCCTTTTGTTCTGTGATGCATCATCTTTCATGTTTGATTTCCTCCTCGCTTGCAATTTTGCAGTTTGAAAAAAGCTTTTTCAATAATTGGGATGAGTTGTACTTAGCTGGTTTCTTAAATGGCATCATTTTTGAATGGGAGAATATAGCCTAGTGGTAGCCATATTGAGAGTGTGTGGAAATGACTGGGTAAGGCGGAGGAGTTTTTACACAATCAAACTCTATTAACTCATTTCCAAACTCTTTGCATTCTACTGGGCTATGTCTTGGAGAGCCATCTCTTAACTCCGCCCAAGCAATCATGACACAGCTATCCAGAAGCAAAGGGGCATTATTTACCCGTATTTCTAAATCAAACCTTTAAGCACAATGATTCACTTTATCCTAATAGTCCTTGGTCTTGATTTGCATTTCCCTAAGGACTAAAGATGTTGAACATTCTTTACTGTGCTCACTGGCCATTTTGTTTGAAGAAATATCTGTTCAATCCTTTTCCCACTTTTTAATTGTGTTATTTGTCTTATTGGGTAGTAACAATTTTTTCTTTGCTTTAAAATATGTTTTTATGCTAAGATACATAATTCAGACACCAATTGTCACATATTTTATGATTCTATTTACATGAAACATCCAGGATAGATAGATTCGCAGAGAAAAAAAGCAGATTCCTAATTGTCAGGGGCCATAGAGAGAGGTTAATAGGGAGTAGCTGCTTGTTGGGGAGTGGCTGTTAACAGAGTTTCCTCCTGGGTGATGATTTTTTTTTTTTTTTTGAGACAGAGCCTTGCTCTGTCCTCCAGCCTGGAATGCAGTGGCACTATCTCAGGTCACTGCAACATTTGCCTCCCAGGTTCAAGCAATTCTCCTGCCTCAAGTAGCTGGGATTACAGGAGGACATCACCATTCCCAGCTAATTTTTGTATTTTTAGTAGAGACAGGGTTTCACCATGTTGGCCAAGCTGGTCTCCAACTCCTGACCTCAGGTGATCCACCCACCTTGGCCTCCCAAAGTGCTGGGGTTACAGACATGAGTCACCGTGCCCAGCCAGGTGATGAAAATATTTTGGAACTAATTTTTGAACACTGTGAATTTAGCAACTAAAAGAAAATATTGGCCCTGGATAATGTTGAATTAACGAGATGGAAATATTTCAAATAAAAGAATATCTGCAAGTATCACATATCAATGTTCAAAAACTAAAATAATAATAATGTGTTCAGCATGTGTCTCTTGACGTGTGTCACTATGTTTGGCATTACTGTATGGTTGTGATAGGGATAGCTAATTCTTCCCAAATATTCTTTCACCTTCTTTTTTTTTTTTTTTTTTTGGTAATAGAACATGTGTTTTAAACCAGATGACCAGAACAAAGACTATTTTTCGGGATACCTTGCAACTAGATGTGGTCATGTGACTGAGTTGTGGTCACTTGGGTACACTAAACGAAGTGTGTATTATCTGGTTTATGCATTGAAAAGGAAAGGGCAGGGCCTACTCTTCCCCGTGTCCTCTCTCTGCTGCAGTGATTGGACATCAGGGAGAGCCATTTTGAACCAGTGACATCACCACATCCCCCTAGGCATGGCTGAGCAACAAACCAGCAAGTGTCTGGGCTTCTGATGTCTGACAAAGACAGCCATTAAATTGTCTTTGGTAAACTGCATACTTAACTTGTTTAAATCTGTACCTTAATTAAGACATCAGTAGGAAGACCCGAACAAACCAGAAAAAACAAATGCCATCCCAAGACCTCAAGAGGTTTAAAGTATAATAGTAACAGCTACCCTTTATGGAGCCAGTTTTATGTGTCTAGCCCTCTGATGATGTGCATCTCACGTATCATCTCATTTTACCTTCACAACAACTCTAGGATGTAGGTATTATTACTCAAGTATACAGAAGAGAAAACTGTGGTTTGAAAGATGTGTTTCTTTTTCTAGATAGTAAGCACGTTCCACTATTGAAACTAGAGGAGGGGTGGTGGAAGGGTGTTATGAATGATTAGTCTTCCATGAGGAAGGAGAGGTAGAATGGCAATATTTAGGATGGGTATTTATAAGAGGAGAGACTAGAGAAGATGCTCCCTGACAACATATTACAGCTTTACATGTGTAACATATACAGTGCTTTTCTGAGGAGCCGCTAATGGATGCCAAATGTTTCCGGGAACTCAATCATCTAAGTGAGAATCATGCCATGCAAGACAGCTGTCAGTTCACTGCTGATAAACTTGCAAAGGCTGGAAGTCAAAAATCTGAATTGCAGAGCATATTGGTAGTGTCATCAGAATCAGAACACAGATTGTCCAGTGGTGGCTAATTATCTGGGGTGGATAGAAACATGGTAGAGTTTCGGAAGCCTTTAGACACAAATTAACTGTGAAAAGCAGGATCTCAGTCTCATGGGCAAAGGAAGCTGAAACACTGAATTGCTGGCAGAGGGCTCAGGACCAAACAATATTCCTGGAAAATACTTGTGCGTCTTTCCCTCTTCTCCGCCTGGCCTCCAGGGCAGACAGGTAGCACTGTCGCTTTCTTCTTGAATCTGGGGAAATTAAGGTCTAGAGAGTTGGAAGCATCTAAATCAAGGTCCAGGTGACAGTGTGGCAGGCCGGGTCTGACTAACGCAGGCCTCCGTCACACCTGTTTGAGCACTGACTGAATGAGTAAGTTAAATATGAAAAGCTAAAAGAGCCAGTGTCCTTATACAAAGGCTGGAACGTAAGAGTTTTGCCTAGGCCTTTCCTGGGCCTTGAAGCATGACAAGATAATGAAGGAATTCTTAACAGGACATGTTTAGGATTAAACAAGTTTTATTGGGGGTCTGAAGAAACTCCCCAGGCCACCACAAACAAGCTTTATTGGGGACTAAAGGAACTCCCCAAACCTCTGTGACTTAGCAGGGGACAAGATAAGGGTAATCACCCCAGCACCTGGACCCATTTACATTAAGTAAATTTACAGAGGCTCCAGAGGAAGGTCTTCAAGACTCAGATCTTAGTTATAGATTAAAAGAAGTTAATTACGTATGTCTTTAGGTGAATGCACACTTACACATAGACATATAGCTCAGAACGTATGTAAGCTCTGGGAAACTTTGTAATTTTGAGCTGATCTGATGATATTTTCCAAGACTTCTCCCTGGAACCAGTTACAGAAATAAAAACTCTCTTCCTTCTCAGTTCATCTGCATCCCGTTATTGGGCCATGAGAAGTAGCAGCCTGACCCTCAATTTGGTCCAGGAACAATAGAGGTTGCACAAAAATACAAAGATCCTTATTCCTATTGCAAGTAAGATGGCTTTATCCCACTCTACCGTGAAGACTGGATCTGTTCCTGTGTGGGGGTTGTTCTTCAGCCACACACATGTCAGTTTCAATCCAGATGGCACAGCCCATTCTTTCTTTACTGTGACAAGAGGTGGGAAAGGACATTTTAAACTAAGACAGAAAACGGTGCTTCAAGTAGTCAATTGTTCTCCATTGCCTCAGCGATGTGGGGGTCTTGATTGGGATTTCCATGACTGTGAGTTGCTCACCTTTTTAAAAATAAAGTGAACAAAGGGATTTCTAGGATAGCTAAGGCTGGCAGCTTCCTTGGCGGTAAGCTCTTGTATATTCAGCAGGATGAACAATGAGCAAAAAATTCACATGCATTGGTTGGAAAACAAGCCTCTGAAATTATTTTGAGCACTGTTGATATTGTTTAAAATGGTGCATTCTAGGAATTGCAAAATATAACGATATAGCCGAATTTTTTGAGATACCATTTTATTTTTTAATCTATCATTTATACAAAATGAAAATGAAACTACAATAATGTAGTTATTATAGTTTAAAATATATTAAAACAAAGAGAAAATAAAAATAATATTCATAAAAGGCAAAAACAAAACAAAGAGAAAATAAAATATACAATGCTTGTTTTGTGTATAACTGTATTATGTAGAAATACTTAAATATATATACAAATATGTATACAATATATATGTCTCCAGTCAGAGGCAAAAACAAAACAAAGAGAAAATAAAATATACAATGCTTGTTTTGTGCATAACTGTATTACATATAAATACTTAAACATATATACAAATATGTATACAATATATATGTCTCCAGTCACACCTACCAAGAATAAGGTTTCTAGTTAACCTCTGGGTTGGCTATTGTTGGTTTTGAGTGAGAACTCAAACTCAAGGACAGAGCTGACTTGTTCAGAGCAAATAAACTTACTCCAATGATTTTCTTGTCTTCTCTCCTCACCTAGAATTCTCTCCTTCTTCTCTAAATAAAGGTGAGTAATATTTAAAGAGAAATAAATGACTCAAGAATTGCCAAATGTCAGCCAGTCCTATTACACCCACATGTCTTGGTTCAGCCCCATCACATTATAGGAGTTTCTTGCTTTTCGTTCAAAGAAAATTTCAATCAGAGGTGATGTAACGCTATAAAGAGTTGATCCAAAGATACAGAAGTGGTGTGGAGGATTTAGAAGGAAATTCTGGAGCCATTTTAGCTCAAACCATTGCCTTTATAATAAAAATGAAAATAATATTCTTTTTCTAGTAGTTCTATACTGGAGCTCTGCAGAGGCAATATTTTCTTTTCTTTTAAAATTTGCATAATTCTTAGATAGCAGTGACACAAACCTCTGATATTTGAAGATCATTTTAAAAGTCATGTCAATCAGCGTATTTAAAATTAAAAACAGTTATCACTAACATGAGAGTTTTAATCATGTATACTTTTTTTAAAAACTTATTTTCCTGTGACAATAAGTCTCATCCTTATGCAAAAACAGTTTAATCTTTTCCCACATAAGAAAGGGTCTAAATTTGGGGGATCCTGCTCTAGCTAAGGTTGTGACATCCTGCCTCCTGGAGAATGGTGCCCTGGGGCCATCTCCCGAACTGCAGTCATTGGGGGCACCTGCCTGCTTCCTTTCCCTACAAGCTCTCTCGCACATATGGTTCCCAGAGCATGCAGGAAGATCACCTGCAGATCAGATCTTTCTCCAACCCTTCCCCACATCTGCCGAGGATTCTAGGAAACTGCAGTGCCCATGACTCCTTGCCAGCTGTCATCAGGCTCAATTTAGCCAATGAAAGTCACTGCTGGGAGATCGGGAGGTGGGAGGAAGAAAGAGACCAGCGTGTTTCTTCCCTTTGCTCCATGCCCTGGGCTAGATTTTCAGCACTGGCCAAGTCTCTCCAGGCTCCAGCTCCCACTGGCTGAATCTGGGTTTTATTTTATTTTACTTTATTTTGAGACAGAGTTTTGATCTGTCTCCCAGGCCGGAGTGCAGTGGTGCAATCTCGGCTCACTGCAACCTCCACCTCCCAGGGTCAAGTTACTCTGCCTTGGTCTTCCGAGTAGCTAGGATTATAGGCACGCACCACCACACCCAGCTAACTTTTGTATTTTTAGTAGAGACAGGTTTCACCATGTTGGCCAGGCTGGTCTTGAACTCCTGATCTCAAGTGATCCACCCACCTAGGCCTCCCAAAGTGCTGGGATCACAGGCATGAGCCACCGCACCGGCCAAATCTGGGTTTTAGTAACATCATTTTCTTGCTTTGTCCCTCCAGCCAGGCATGTGCAAAGAAACTAGGAAGAAAACTATGAGAAATCTAGATCTCACCCTACCCGTGTGGAGTCTGCAGTCTAATAGGTAAATTTCATAATGTTTAACAAAAATGACAGTGGATATTCAACTCAAATGGTACCTGTGCTCATACAGTCATTTGGCATTAAAAGAAAAAAGTGTACATTTTTCCCCCAAAGGGATGGGGAAGTCCAGTGCCCTCCCTAGGTTATTTGCAAAATCGTGATGGATTTATGTTTCCCTGGTTTCTTCAGTATCTGCGTTTCAGATGTCATGTCTCTCCCATCTCACATGTCTAAAGACCCAGGTTGTCCTCTTACCTTTGTACCTTTGTTCTGCCCAAGATGAGAACGCAGGAACACGCTCACCCTAGGGACGCTCTACTCCAGTTGACATCCGTTGGATAACACATCCTTTGCTGGTTCTCTTTCCTGTATCACTTTCCCACTTCTCTGCTAGTGCTTTCTGGGATCATCTCCCACATAAACCCTGAGAACTTGAAATCTCGTCTCGGGATCTATTTCTGAGTGACATCAAACTGAACAAAATTCATCTCACACCTGGACAAGTGGAGAGGAGCATCTTCCCACTACAATCTCATACTGGAGTGGAAATTACAGTACAGAGAAAATGCTCTTGAAATTAATGCCTTTTTAATGTCCAATTTTCAGGACTATTCTGTTTCAATCCTTTGATATCCTCAAGATTTGCTGGATTACGAGTGGTCAGCACCTCACTTTGGAAAGGGGGAGAACTTGCCTTCTGTCATTTTCTGAGTCCTGAAAGAATCTGTACATAACATCTTGTTACAGATATCAAGAATAATGTAACAAATGGCCATGCACACAAGGTAGAGTTTGGAAATAAAACATTATGAATACTGCTGATGTCTCCTGGGTGCACTTCTCCAATTTTCTTCTCCCTTGCTTTCCCTTAATGTAACCACTGCCCTAAATTCTGTTTTAATCATTCTCAGGGCTTCCTTCAATAAGGAGTTTTTTTGGCAAGAGAGCATGAAGACGTTATCTACAATACCATCTGCGATAATTCATAAAGCAGAGGTTTCACACTTAGACTCACAGTTATCAGATCTAATGGGTACAAATGTTTCCAGTAGATATAATCTATTTCATTACATTTTACATTACTAGATCTAATACATCATTTGCCAGTAGGAGCATTGAAAACTTAAGACTTTAAAAGAAAGTTCCATATCAAATGTGTCACTCTAATGTAGAAGTCCGGCATCCACTTTTGTGGATGAAGTGCACCCAGGGAATTGGAGAAGTGCACCCAGGAGACATCCTCCTTTCAAATAATTTGTTTTTCATAATTCATGTTTACTTGAAATGTGACAAGGTGCTTGTTTCTGTCCACAGAAAGCTTTGCTTGAATACAAAGGAAATGTATTTTCTATAATTATAGGTTTTGATCATGCTAATTTATGTGCATTATTTTCTAGTAAAACATTATTTGGCAGCACATTTGATAGGGGAAAAGAACTAAAGGTATTTTAGAAGGGGGCGGTCAGTGTTTACAGAAGTAACTGAAATGTGTGATGAAGTCAAAGAAAAGTACCAGGGTAATTTACATTGCTTAATTCTGCAAACACATCAGCTTATCTTCAGTGGTGGTTACTGGCATGTAACTTGTGAAACGTAATGTTTGGGGAGAAAGCATACACTTATTTTGTAAATACAGGCAGGTAAATTGGAAGCTCTGTGAAATATCTGAGTTCATACTTTTTGGGTGTGTCTTGAGATAAATGGGATGCATTGACTTCCATCCTTTCTTTCTAACTCACCCAGGAGGCTACGTGGTAAGAGATCACATGAGAATGTGTCTTTTTTTTTTTTTTTTTTTTTTTTTTTGAAAGAAAGAAAGAAAAAGAATAAAGAAGAGGAGGAAAAAAGAAGAGAAAGAGAGAGAGAGAATGGGAGTATTGCTTTCTTGCCCAGGCTAGAATGCAGTTTAGTAATGGGTATTGAAAACCTCTTTTATACCAATAATTATACTTGATGTAAACAGGAAGGAACAGCCAACCAATATTTCATTTAAACCTATGAAATGCTATGCGATTACTGAGTAGTGATTTACTTCCAATTATGTAGTCACTTATGGAATAGGTGTGAGGTGGTAATGTATGTTTTATGTATTTGAAGTGGAGAGTTCTATAAATGTTTATTAAGTTTACTTGTTCTGGGTCTGAGTTCAAGTCCTGGATGTCCTTGTTAATTTTCTGTCTCGTTGATCTATAAAATCGTTAGCTCTTCTTGTTACATTGATCCTTTTGCTATTATGTAATGTCCTTCTTTGCCTCTTTTGTTCTTTGTTACTTTAAAGTCTACTTTATCAGAGGCGAGAATTGCATCTCCTGCTTTTTATTTGTTTATTTTTACTCTCTGATTGGTTGATAAATCTTCCTACTTCTCTTTATTTTGAGTCTTTGTGTATCGTTGCATGTGAGATGGGTCTGGATGCAGCATAGCAATGGGTTTTGGCTTTTTATCCGATTAGAATATATATAACTTTAATACTAGCATTTGATGCTAGCTGGCTGTTTTGCCCGTTAGTTAGTGTAAATTTTTCGTTGTGTTAATGTTCTTTTCTTTTTGATATATTTTTGGAAAGGCTGATATTGGTTGTTCCTTTATATGTATAGTGCTTCTTTCAGAAGCCCTTGTAAAGCAGGCCTGGTGGTGGTGAACTCTCTAAGTACTTGTTTGTTCGCAAAGGATTTAATTTTTCCTTCGATTATAAAGCTTAGTTTGGCTGGATAGGAAATTCTGGGTTGAAAGTTCTTTTCTTTAAGGATGTTAAATATTGGTCCCCACTCTTTTCTGGCTTGTAGGGTTTCTGCTGAGAGATCTGCTGTAAGTCTGATAGGTTTCCCTTTATGGGTAACCTGACCTTTCTCTCTGGCTGCCCTTAGTATTTTCTCCTTCATTTCAACCCTAATAAATCTGGCAATTATGTGCCTTGGGGTTGGTCTTCTTGAAGAATATCTTTGTGGTGTTCTCTGTATTACCTGGAGTTGAATATTACCCTGCCTTGCCAGGTTAGGAAAATTTTCCTGAATGATATCCTGAAGAGTATTTTCCAACTTGGATTCATTCTCTTCATCACATTCAGGTACACCTATCAAACGTAAATTAGGTCTTTTCACATAGTCCCATATTTCCTGGAGACTTTGCTCATTCCTTTTCATCCTTTTTTCTCCAATCTTGTCTTCTCGTTTCATTTCACTGAGGTTGTTCTCGACTTCTGATGTCCTTTCTTCTACTTGATCAATTTGACTGTTTAAACTTGTGCATGCTTCGCGAAGTTCTCGTGTTGTGTTTTTCAGCTCCATCAATTCACTTATATTCCTCTCTAAATTGTCCATTCTCGTTAACATTTCGTCAAACCTTTTTTCAAGGTTCTTAGTTTCTTTGCATTGGGTTAGAACAAGTTCTTTTAATTCACAGAAGTTTCTTATCACCCATGTTTTGAAGCCTGCTTCTGTTATTGGAACACACTCGTAATCTATTAAGCCTTGTTCCGTTACTGATGAGGAATTGCGATCCCCTGTAGAGGGAGAGGCATTCTGATTTTGAGTATTCTCTGCCTTTTTACGCTGATTTCTTCCCTTCATTATATATTTATCCGTCTGTTGTCTTTGTAATTACCGACTTTCTAACTAGGTCTCTGAGCAGACGTCCAACTTGTTAATTCCCAGCGCCGAAATCTGAGCAGTCCACTGCGCCAGCCAAAACTGCGGTGTTAAGATTGATGGTGTTTTTCTGCCCGGGAATATCCGGACTCTGCACCAAAAACTGGCGCGCTAAGGCACCAGCAAAACCGCCGCGCCAGCCACAAGAGTCGCCCTGGCGACACGTGGGGCTTCTCTGCTGGGAATCTCCTGGTCCGTGAGCAACAAATATTCGTCTGAAAGTGTGGCGTCCTCTCGTTCTCTGCGCTTTCACTGGGAGCTAGGAGCCCGAGCTGCTAGTGATCAGCCATCTTGGATCTCCGGGAATGTGTCTTATGCTGGAGAAAGTGACACCTGTCATTCTATGCAGGGACATTGGATATCTTTGAAGGGAAGTGGAAACATCTTCAAAGTACCTGGGAATCAAAGAAAAAAACATCTGCTTAAGCCTCAGAGAATGTAACAAATACTTCATTTAGAAAATATCTGACACTAAAACTAATATTCCACCTTAAAAAATAGAACATTGCCTTTTAACATCTTGTTTAGAGAAACACTGAACAGGAATTGATATCTACAGAGTTTTGGGAGAAATTGTTTGAACGCTTCAATCACTACATCAAACGGTGTTTCATGTTCAGAAGCTAAGGCATATACTCCGACCAATTAATCCTTTAGACCTGAAAAATACCATCCTTTGAAAAACACATAAAAACAATATCGTCATTCAGCAGTCAATTTTTGAACTATCTGTCTAGGCTGCTGTGGCCAATATTTTATTTATTTTGAAATAGCATCCAAATAAGAGGCACAGCACCCTCTAATTAAAATGGAGCACACTAAATGTTTTCTTTCCTGCAGTGAAAGTTATCACAGGGCTCAATGGAATGGCTGTGTGACTGAGATCAGCACTGTCTGTGAAGTCTGAGGGTTATCTCAAACTCCCTCCCTGGGCAGGTGCCTGGCAGGCATCTCCAAGCCACAGGGCTGGGTGGCTCCACCTCCATCTGCCCCTTAAGTGTGGCATATTCAGGTAGGGGCTGCTGAACTGGGGGTAGGGGCATGGCCACTCTGCCTGCCCAGTGACCTCTCCACGTTGGCTGCCGCTCACTGACCTGTGCAGGCAGAGGGCCACCTTTCTTCCCCAGCATTATCTCTGCATGGTGGAGGGGTTGGGGTGGGGGTTCCTTCTTCATCTTATCATGGGAAAAAAAGGTATTGCTCAAGAGAAGATGAGGCTGCTGGGGTTCTGGGCTTCTGTGCATGGACTCTCCTGTGCTTGTAGGTGGTTGCACATCTGGAATTATATTTGGACGAACAAATGCTGATCATGTCCAGTTTCACTCCACTTTCCCAGTGCCAACGTCCCCATCATTTCCATGCAATTTCCATCCTGGCGTCAGCGACTTACTCATGGACCAGGCCATCAGAGGCGAGTGAAGGCCCAGATGATTCTGTTTCTTGACCTGACAAGCTGTTTCTTTTTTGTTTTTTCAGTGGTGGAATGCTAATATAAGGTTACAGAAACTGTCATGTATTTCAAATGCTTACACCCTCTAAATTAATACTTTAAAGATATGAATGTATGTGTATGTACTTGTACTGGCAACATTGAATTACACCACCTAACACATGGTGACTCACAGTGCACTGCAGATTTTGCTGTCAGGTCCTATGTGTGTGTTTTAAGGTTGGTTTACGGCCGCGGACTGTCTTTTTTCCATCCTTCTGGGGACACAGTCTCCCCTGGCAGATAATGTTGTGAGTCATCTTCAAGATTCTTCTTGAATGACAGATCCCACCCCAAGTGGCCTTCCCGGCATCTGCCCACAGTTCCTGCTCTGGGGAATAATCTGTTCTAATTCTTTCTGCCTTGGTGAGGAGCATAGCTTTGGCGTCAGAGAGGACTGGGTTTCATTCTCACAGCTGTGCATACTAGCTGTGTGTGACCTCAGACAAATCAACTTTTCTCCTCCTCTCATTTGTAAAATAGGTATAACAATAATCTAGGCTTCTGTGCATGAACTTTTCCGTGCTTGTGGGTTCAAGCAATTCCCTGCCTCAGCCTCCCAAGTAGCTGGGATTGCAGGCGCCCGCCACCAGGCCCAGCTAATTTTTATATTTTTAGTAGAGATGAGGTTTATGTTGTTCATCCTGTCCACCAGTGGGAAGAGGGTGAGAGCTGATCCAGAGTCCCTGAGCCTACGGCATGGCTGTGGTGGCTGGGATGGGATGGTCTTTGGATATGTCGGCCTAGCTAGGCTACAGTCCCCAGTAATTCAATCAGACACTAATCTAGGTATTGCTGTGAAGGTATTTTGTAGATGTAACAAAAGTCCATAACCAGTCAACAAAGTAAGTGAGATTATCTCAGATCATCTGGGCGAGCCTGACTTGATCAGTCAAAAGGCCTAAAGAGCAGAGCTAAGGGCTTCCCTGAGGAAGAAATCCTGCCTGTGGGCAGCAGCCCAGCTCTTGGCGAGAGTTCCTGACAGCCTGCCCTTAGATGCCCATAGATGCCCTATGCCGGGATCTATCCATCCTGGTATAGACTATCTAATTTATTCAGTACAATAGTTATTAAAATAGATGTACAGTAACTACACTGATTTAAATAATAGTAATAGGTGTCATACATCTATTTTAATAATTACTGGATGAATAAATACGATAATGCCTATTAAACAATTAGCACAGTTCCTGGTATTTAATCGTTGCTCAATTATTATTATATTATTAAAAATGAGCACATTAATAATATTCAAATAATAATAGTAATTATTCTAAGTACGTATTATATGTATTTTACATTTATAATATATATTTGCAAGTGTATATCTGCATATATATACACACATTGTGTGTTTATAAATTATATATATAAACATACAAATATCCTATGACTTTCTGAAGATCAAGAACTAACCTACCAAAATTCTCAGTAGAGTAGTATGCATGAAGATAGAATTGGTAGAATATTTGTGTCAATAGCTTAGTTAATTTAAGAAAAGAATATGGATATTCTTTTTCCAAAGCATTAATCCTGCTTTAAAACTAATTAGTTGGTTCAATACAATAAAGATGATATCTATATATTTTTTAGCATATTCTCACTTCAAATTAAAGGAAAGTTCCATTATAATCACCTGAAGGATAAAAATAAATATCAGGCTGGGCATGGTGTCTCAAGCCTGTAATCCCAGCACTTCAGGAGGCCAAGGCAGGTGGATCGTTTGAAGTCAGGAGTTTGAAACCAGCCTGGCCAACATGGCAAAACCCTGTCTCTACTAAAAATACAAAAATTAGCCAGGCAAGATGGCTCATACCTGTAATCCCAGCTACTTGGGAGACTGAGGCAGGAGAATCACTTGAACCCGGGAGGCGGAGGTTGCGGTGAGCAGAGATAATGCCACACTGCACTCCAGCCTGGGTGACAGAGTAAGATTCCATCTCAAAAACAAAATCAATTATGAAACATAATGCCAGCAGGATTTTCTTTTTCTTTTTGGAGGGATTGAAGGAATTCATCAAATTATAAATTTGACAAATTTAATGTTATTCTCTATACACGATCTGTGTTTTAGTATCTCAAAATGTGTGGAGCTAATGTAAGGATGGCTGATTTGAACCAGGAATGAGTTTGCTGCCACACATCTCCAATCTCACACACAAGCATGGCATTGACTTTGTAATAAAAGTGTGCTTTACAGCAACCTCATGGCCTGTAATTGAGTTGTGGGCCATCACAGTCATCCTAACTGGGTAGCTTTTTCTTTAGAGTTCCAAGAATGAGACGGGAAAAAATAGGACAGATGACGGGCAGAGAGGTGTGTGTTTTCCCATGAATTATCACAAATGAATGAGATAGGGTGCATTTGCCAATGCAAAGGGCTCTGATCTTTTGGAAGTCATGCCCCGGTTGATGACATAAATAAATGTTGCTGATTCTTTCCTCTGTATGTTCACATACAATAGGATGTCAAAATATCTCCATTCTGACAATGTCCCAAGGCCAGTAACAACGCAAGAGTTGCCGAGGAGCAGTCCTCTCTTCCTGGCAGGGTCCTCGGGAACACCTGGCCAGGACCTGCCTAGAGAGGATGAGTGGGTTCTTGTGTTACCGGAAATGGGTCCAGATCCAGACCCCAAGAGAGGGTTCTTGGATCTCGCACAAGAAAGGATTCAGGATGAATTCACAGAGTAAAGTGAAAGCAAGTTTATTAAGATAGTAAAGGAATATAAGGATGGCTACTCCACAGGCACAGTGCCCATTTTTATGGTTATTTATTGATGATTTGCCAAAGAAAAGGTGGATTATTCATGCCTCCCCTTTTTAGACTGTATAGGGTAACTTGTCATGGCATTTGTAAACTGTCATGGTGCCAGCCAGAGCGTAGCAGTGAGGATGACCAGAGGTCACTCTTGTTGCCATCTCTGTTTTGGTGACTTTCAGCCAGCTTCTTTAATGCAAGCTGTTTTATCAGCAAGGTCTTTATGGCTTGTGCCTTAAGTGAGAAATGGGGGTTGTAGTGAAAGTTGTCCAGGGTGTACAATGACTGACTACACAAGGGGGAGGATTGATGTAGAAATCCAGCCTGTCCTGCTCACCACCCCTGTCCCTTGGTGGAAAGGAAGTCTTCAGCTTTGTAGAACAGGAGTCATAGCCTGTGGCCACCCAGGGACGCAACTTCCTCTTTCAGTACAAAGGCCTAGCATAGCTTAGGGGCGCTCTTGTTGAGATAAAATAAACAAATTTACTTTTTCTTATTTAATCTCACTAGGTTCATTAAATTAACATGATCACACACACACACACACACACACACTTCTCATATGATTTATGATTTTATATGATTTTACTCACATCTTAAAGACATCCATGGACCATGTGTTATGAAACTCTGGATAATGTTTTCTCTTCATTCTTATCTAAGTCAGAGGACAGAATTCACAATATGCTGAGATCTATTCCTGATCTAGGGTTTCCTGGAAACAATGATGATTTGGGGTCTGCTGAGAGCAGTGAGAAGTGGTAACAGGTGGTAGAATGAACATGAAAACACATAGACATCAAAGAGAAGCACTCGAGGTGCTTGTTCATAAGAGACCACTTCACGAGAGAAAAGGAAATTGAGGAAAGCAGACACAGAGACCACTGCTGGGTACGACACAGAGCACGGCAAAGTCACCAAGGTCCAGAGTTCACAGCGATGGCTGTCAGCTACACACACACACACACACACACACATATACACAGACACACACAGGCACACGCACAGGGACACACAGAGACACACACACACAGACACACACAGGCACATGCAGGCACACATAGACACAGGCACACGCAGGCACATACACATGCACACACAGAAACGGACACAGGCACACCCAGAGGCACACACACAGTGCCCATGCACACACACAAGAAATGCACTTGTACACAGAGAGGCACACGCAGGCACACACACGCACTCACACGCAGAGGCACACACACACAGATACACACAGGCACATGCAGGCACACACACACAGGCGCACTCACACACAGGCACAGGTACACACAGACACACACAGGCACATGCAGGCACACATACACAGACACACAGGCACACACAGAGGCACACACACAGACACGCAGGCACACAGACACACAGACACACGCAGGCACACACAGAGACACACACAGGCACACAGGCACACGCAGGCACACACGCAGGCACACGCAGGCACACACAGGCACACACAGACACACACACACAGAGGCACACATCTACATGCTCACATACTTGCTTTACTCTGCTTAAATTGCTTTTTGGTCCTACCCCTACTTATGAGGATGAAAAGGGGGTTTAATGCTTAATAAGGCATGAGCTTTGGTCATATAATAGGAACCATGTGTATGCTATTTTCTAGTATCATCTGTCAAAAGCAAAAGTTTTGCTCTTTTAATAATTACAGCACCTGGGTCAACAGTTTCTCTCTCTCTCTCTCTCTCTCTCTCTCTCTCTCTCTGTCTGTCTCTTTCCCTTTCCCTCTCCCTCTCTCCATCTGTCTCTCTCTCTTCCTCTGATATGGGTTGGCTCTGTCTCCACCCAAATCTCATCTTGAATTATAGCTCCCATAATTCCCATGTGTTGTGGGATGACCTGGTGGGAGATCAGTGAAGCATGGGGGTGGTTTCCATCACACTGTTCTCGTGATGGTGAAAAAGTCTCACGAGATCTGATGGTTTTATAAGGGGAAACCCCTTTTGCATGCCTGTCTGATTCTCTCTTGCCACAGCCATGTAAGAAGTGTGTTTCTCCTTCCACCGCGTTTATGAGGCCTCCCCAGCCACGTGGAACTGTGAATCCAGTAAGCCTCTTTTACTTTATAAATTACCCAGTCTTGGGTACGTCTTTATCAGCAGCATGAAAACAGACTAATACACCCTCTCTCTTTTCCATTCACCTTGTGGGAGGTAGAAAGACATTCCATTGAACTCACCCACGCATTTCAGCCTGCTCAGGAAGTCACAAGTAAGGCAGCAAACACTAAAAGGAAAACATTCCTTGCCTCCTGAGGGTAGGCTTTGTGGGACAAAGAGGCACACCTCCCTACAGGGCCTGCAAGTAAACCCAATGTGCTAAGAGACTCAAACCCATAGTTTGTGCTGGTGGAGTTATTTTGGCCTGGACTCCACCCATCATGGCGTTGGAGTCACCATAGCATTCCTACAGTTTAGAGAAAGGTGTGTTGAGAATCTCCTGAAAGGTCCTGATGGCATTAAGGGTCTAAAGACATTCCAGAGCAACTTCATAAATTAAAACACACAAAACAAAACAAAAAGCATCTAGGAACAGAAGCAATGGAGAGGAATTGGAATCTTCCCAAAACATTCTCTGTGGTGGAGGCACCCATCTACAAGGTGAATCCCAGACACATTTTTAAGAACAAGAACAGTATTTACTGCATGGAAACCTCAAAAGAAAATACAGTCGGGGAGACAGGAACATATTAAAGTTTAAATCTAAGAAAGACTTGTATAAATCACAAGCTATAGGCAGTTACGGGATAAAGAGAGACCCACTATAACAATTTTTTAAATATTGTGGAATTTATCGTAACATGCTCTGCTGCTACTAAAAACGAAGAATGAAGAGAAACGCTGGAAGGTTTTATATAGCAGTCTTAAAAATCCACCTAAAGAAATGAAAATTTTAGCCAAACATCCAGATGGTTGCTCCCAATTTACCATTCCAGTGCAAGAATATTTGCAAATGCCCAGATGTTCGCATGTTGAAACACTGCCGGCTCCAGCTTCCTCCACCTTCTGCGGATTACTCATCTCATGCTGCACCCAAGTCCCCAGAGTGGTAGCAGTTAACCTTTTTGTGTGAGATTTTCTGAGCTCAGTCCTCTGTTTTTTTTCCCTTAACGCCCATTTTTCAGGGAACAAGATAGCAATCACTGTAAATTTAAGATAAAACTTGAGTTTCTAAGAAAGTATAAAAGGCAGTTTTTAGGAAAATAAAAGTGAGGTTATAGCTTTAGAGAAAGAATAAAGTTGATGGAGTAAAACACTGTGTCTTTAGAAAATGCAAATAGAGGATTATAATTTAAAAAGGTGGCTGGCTTATCATCCACAAGGGTGAATTCACTGTATTTAGAGTACCATCTTCCCTTTCTGTTCTCTCTTTTGTTAGGCCTCCAATTCCAAGCCTGGCCATTTTCGCCTTGGTGATCCGCACGTACACCTATGGATAGTCCCCAGGAGCCAGGAAGTCTGAAGTAACCAGGTGGCCACAGAAAGAAGTGAGGCAACTTGTTCCTGCCTCAACTTACTGCTCTGCAACCTGTCACCATTGTTTCTGTTCAACTTTATGAAGATTTCCCCCCAGACACTGGGTTTCTGAAGACCCCCACCTCTGTAACTACGTAATCTACCGCACCCTCCCCTCTGACTGCAACTGATACTCCCCACCTTTGTGATCATGCCTGTTGGTAACAGATGACCCCTACCTTGTGATCATGGATCCTGTGACGTCCTCCCCCTCCATAACATAGATTACGATGTTTAGCTGACCATTTGCCCCAACCTATATAACCAGTCCCCTTGCCTACCCCCTTTGCCTAACTCCTTTCTCGGACTTGGCCCACTTGCACCCAAGAGGGAAATAAACTGCCTTGTTGCTCACTCAAAGCCTGCATGGTGGTCTCTTTATGTGAGTGACACACATGACATCTTTCTCTTTTCTTCTCTTTCCTATAGACCAAACACTGCAAAGGAGAGGAAAGAAGGAGGGGTAGAAACTTCCCCCATAATGTTTCTTTTCAACTTGTCCAACACATGTTGAGCTTATTAGTGCAAAAACGTGTAAAACATACCAAAAACCCATCATTTGGCAGATGTATCATTTGCCATGAAGTGAGTGAGTGAGAGTTGTTTAATGTAGTTACTAAGCTAGTACTGCAAAGAGGATTGAGGTTTACAGAAATCACTGGAATTGGAGAGGTAAAAGGATCCCCTTATTAGGAATCAGAGACTATTTAGAGAGAAGAAAATATTAAAGAAGAGATGAAGACCTAGGGATATAATCAAAATATATTAAGATATAGAAATCATTTTAAAAGCAAAATAGCTTAAAAGAGTAGAAAATGGTTCTCTCTGAGTAGAGAAATGTGAGTGTGATGGTTGTTTCTATGTGTCAACTTGGTTGGGCCATGAGATGCCCAGATAACGGGTTGATACGGTCTGGATCTGTGTCTCCACCCAAATCTCATGTTGAATTACTAACTCCAATGTGGGAGGCAGGACCTGGTGGGAGGTGATTGGATCATGGGGATGGAGTTTCTGTGAACGGTTTAGCACCATCCCCCACTGGTACTGTGTAGTGAGTTTCTTCTTACAAGATTTGGTGGTTTAAAAGTGTGTGGCACCTCCCCCATCTCGCTCTTACCCCTGCACTGGTCATGTACAATGTGCCTGCTTCCCCTTGGCCTTCCACTGTGATTGAAAGTTTCTGGAGGCCTCCCCAGAAGCCACCATGCTTCCCGTACAGTCTGTGGAACTGCAAGCCAATCAAACCACTTTTCTTCATAAATAACTCAGTCTCAGGTATTTCTTTATAGCAATGTGAGAATGGACTAATGCATTGGTTAAGCATTATTCTTCATGTGTCTGTGAGGGTGTTTCTAGAAGAAACTAGAATGTGAATTGGTGAACTAAGTAGACATCCTCCTCATGGTAGGTGGAAATGGTCCAATCCATGGGAGGTCTACATTGGAAAAAAGGCAGAGGAAAACTGAATTAACTTTGCCTGATGTTTAAGGTGGAGCATTAATCTTCTGCCCCTCTATGCTCCTGGTCCCAGACCTCCAGACTCAGACTCCAATCTATTCAAGAGGCTTCAGGCTCTCAGGGATTCAAACTGTACCCCCAGCTTTCTTGAGTCTCCGGCTTGCAGAGGGCAGATTGTACACACACACACACACACAAACACACACACACACACACACACAACCTCTTGGCTCTGCTTCTCTAGAGAACCATGACTAATACCATGGGAAATTGTTAGGGAATTATTGATATAACAAGGCTGATTGGGTTATTGGAATCTGTACGTTTGTAATTGCCCAACTTTGATGTTTTGAAAGCAAATATCCATGCCATTATTTTTCTCTTTCAGGTTTTCTTTTTAAAAGTTTGTATTTTCATATTAAAATGGTGAGAGTTCTTCATGACATGTTAAAATGTTTGATATTCCTTTCAATTGGTCTGGCGTATAGTTCAAATGATCTGTTATCCATGAGTTTACCACCTGTTCTGTACATTTACAGCAGTGGAAATCATGGTGCCTCTTCTCAAGTAACTCACAGATTAGCTGGAGAGAGAAATCAGATAAGCATAACAACCAAAGCAACAACAAATTTTAGTCATTCTAAAATTCATGTTTTGTCACACCTTAAGATCACAGAAATTGAAAATCATCTTATGTTTGAAAGGTATCTGAATGAGAATTGACAGTATTAATCCTTGTAGGTCATAAAAATAATATTGTAATTTATAGTTGGTATTTTAGATTAAATGAAGCATATTAAATATTAAAATTCAATAGTTAATTTTAATAGATAAACTATTTCACGCTTAAAGTGCAGGAAATAGGAGGAGGAGGACCGGGTCCCCTTGGAAACCTTCCCGGAGGAGGGTATTCTTGAGGTTGAATGCAGAGTGATGTTTATTCCTAACTCCTCCTTGGATGTGTGCTGCAGTGACCATTCTTTCTACTGCAGGTCATCTCTCTTAGTTTGGATCCTTCTTTTTATCTTTTTCCTTTTTTTTTTTTGAGACAGAGTTTCACTCTTTCACCCAGGCTAGAGTGCAGTGGCGCAATCTCAGCTCATCCACACCATGGGTTCAAGCCATTCTCCTGCCTCAGCCTGCCGAGTAGTTGGGATTACAGGCATGTGCCAGCATACTGGCTAATTATTGTATTTTCAGTAGAGTTGGCCAGGCTGGTCTCGAACTCCTGACCTCAGGTGATCCGCCCATCTCGGCCTCACAAAGTGCTAGGATTACAGGCATGAGCCACCACACCCAGCCTGGATTATTCTTACCTAGATCATCTGTCCTGAAGCTCTGCCCCTTCTTGGCTATCCAGCCAAATTTTCTTGGAACAGGTAAATTGTGATCTGCAATTTGTATAAATCACACAAATTGTGTTTTCTTGGTGAAACGTAATTTATTTGTGAAAGAGAGAAAAATTTATTTCCTTTATAACCTACTTCTAGCCCCCTCAGCTTCTGCCCCCACCAAAATAGTTGGTGTCTTTTGACCCAGGCATGCTGCCCTCTTGAGCAGGACTTCATTCTAAGCATCCCCAGGTGGGTATTTTCATACCTACAGTGGGATCCAGAATGGGTTCCAAGAGTCACACAACTTTAGCCCACAACAGAGGGACACGTTCTCTCTCCTGCTCCCCCAGGGTGCAGCCCTCTGTTCAGCCTTCCCTAGCTCTTTCTAGCCTTCTCAGTGTAAGCCGGCCACCTGTCCTCTGTGCCCGCCTCACTGCATGGGACGCATGTTCGGCCTCCAAGTGCTGATGGAGCTGCTTTCACTGGCCTGGGCTTAGGGGCTGGCTCCCCGTGCTTCCTGCTGGAGGTGAGCTGAAACCTGAAGACCAGCTCTGTCCAAATAAACCCTCCTTTCCAGTCCGCCATTGCCCCACCCTGACTTATCTTCGACAAGGCTGAGTCCCCTCACTGGTGACCGTTAATTGCTTTTGAAATGTCCGTGGGGCCTGTCTCACAGCTCAGGGATGAGGAATCTGTTTTCTATGACTTCTTGGTACCGTACGTTTAGCTCCCAGTGTACCATTTCTGTGCCAATTATTAACAGAAAGTTTCTGTTTACTAGTCTATCTCTTGCAGCAGACTGGAAATCTTTGAAGTTTGAGATAATATTATGTTCAAGGCTCTGTCACTAGATCCCAACAAAGTGACAATTGCAAGTCAGGTTCTCAGTAAACATGTCGATATTTGATGCATGAAGGCTTTCTAAGTGAGGAAATAACAAAAGCGTAATCAGAAAAGGCCAGAAATGGAAGTGTTGTGAAGGTCACCAGATATAGTTGCATAGGGTGTGCACTGCTCAAATAAGGAGGCACCATTCACATACATGATTATATAAAAGATGCTTCTGAAGCAGGGTCATTGTCTGGGGTAAACACCAAAGGTTTGTCATCTCATGCCAAGGAAATCAAAGATGTGAACACATGAGAAGTGAATTTAAGGGCAGAGATTTAGTAGGCGAGAAAAGGGAGAAAAGAAACTCTTTCTCCTGCAAAGAGAGAGGGGCTCCCTACTGGGTCTTCTGGTTCCATGGAGAAATGCATAGAGTTTTATAGATAAGCTTGAGGAGATGGGCTCTGATTAGCATAGAGCACTAGAAATTGCACTAGGGTGGAAGATGCTGGCCATCCCACCCTTCTCCTTTATCATGCAGATGTTGCCTGCTGGTTACGGCAAAGAAACCAGCAGGTTTCTTTGTCACCAGGTGACAAAGAAAAGGAAAGAGGGAACCTCCGTGTTGAATACACCTGGCTTCCAGGTATCCCTTTTCTGTTGGTACAACTGCCGGCATTTACCTATGCAAGCTTCGAGCTTATTTATGTCTGCAGTTCATAGTACAGGTTTCTCTTTGTCAGAAAAGAAATAATTTGGGGGATGCTTTATGTTAAAAGAGAAGCCTTATCGAGGACTCTCTTCGCTCACTAACTGCCTAAGTAATTTCTTTTTCTCTCCTGTATCACTTCTTAGTTTTGGCCAGGATACAATGTGAACAAGCCTTTGTGGCAGCCCTTCATGGGTCATGTCACTTCAGAGTAAAGTAATTATCACCCTATTCTGTTCCCCTGCTCAGATGGAATTTTCACAGATTTAGGTCCAGATTCATCAGAACACAGTTGACTCAAAGGGGAAAAAGTGAAATTACAAAATCGCTGCACACAGCAATCTGGTACAATCCCATTACCTAACTTTACTTGACAATTTCAATTTCAAATAAACTCCAAAATGACTTCAAGCAATACAATATAAATGTTTAATACGAATAAAACAAATTAACAATGCAAAACTAAAATATCAGTGCTAAACGCAAAAATATCTTACAGTTGAGACATTAAAAATCATTCATAGTGGAAACTGCTTTCGATAAAACATTCTAGTCCATACAACCCTTTAAAAGCGCTTATTTCAAGGCATTATGAAATGTAAAGATAGTCAAAGCAGGTAGTATCATTTCCTGCCTCACTGCAAGACAGCTGTAGGCAAGCCATGAGAAAGAATGTCTATGCAAAGGGTTTGTTTTGATGTTTTCCATGCTGTATTTCAAATCATAAATAGTTGTAATTGTTGTAAAGGAAGTGGCTAGTCGGAAGCCTCTATGAACCTGTCTGAAAGCTCCAGTTCCTTGCAGATGTGGCTTCAGAGCTCTCTGGGGGATGGGAGCCCTGGGCAGACCTCCAGACTTTGCTTGCATGGGGACAATTAAGAAGCACAAAGGAACTGGATATAGAGGAAAAGAAATGAAAAGCTGCCTCAGAAAATCGGAGACCCACATGTTGACTGAAAGTGTCTGTGTGTGTGTGTGTGTGTGTGGCAGGGGTCCCTGCACAACACTGCCCTCCAGCAGGCATTCAGTGCACCCTAGCACACGTAGGACAATCGAAAAGTTATACTCAGAAATTGCAGGGATGATACAATATAACAAAGTAAAATTCAGCTACTTAAAGAATGAAAATACAAAGTCAAATGTCCAAACTACCGATGGGAAGAGGGAGGAAAAAAAAAGGAATAAACATTAATTAACCCTAAAGCAGGTAGAAAAGAAGAGACGGAATAAATAAGCAAAGAAAAGCATGGTAACCGAGGCTTATCGCCTTAACCGGTAGCAGCAGGTCTTCTAAGGAAGGAAACGCTTTGCTTCAGAAGGTACCTGGATAAGCATTTGGACTGAACGGCTTGCCAGCATGAGTATAAGCAGAAGAGCAAATGAGCAAACAGACAAAACAAAAAGCATTGCTTGGCTGCTCTTCCTGAGAGTATGAGGAAACTGGCACTACTTCTAAGACTTAAAGGAAGAATAGAGCATGCAATGGGCAGAGAAGGGCCAGCTTGCATGGTAATTTTTTTTAAATTAATTAATTTTTTTTGTACATGAGTAAGTTCTTCAGTGGTGGGTTCTGAGACTTTGGTGCACCCATCACCCAAACAGCGTACACTGTACCCAGTGTGTAGTCTTTTATCTCTCACCCCTTCCACCCTTTCCCCCAAGTTTGCAAAGTCCATTGTCTCATTCTTATACCTTTGCATCTTCACAGCTTAGCTCCCATCTATGAGAACATATGATGTTTGGTTTTTCATTCCTGAGTTACTTTGCTTAGAATAATGATCATCAATTTCATCCAGGTTGCTGCAAATGTCATTATTTCATTCCTTTTTATGGCTGAGTAGTATTCTATGGTGTGTGGGTGTGTGTGTGTGTGTGTGTGTGATGGGCATTTGTGCTGGTTCCATATTTTTGGCAATTGCCAAAATATCACTGATTAATGGGCATTTGGACTGGTTCATATTTTTGGCAATTGCAAATTGTGCTGCTATAAACACGAATGTCCAAATATATATTTTTTTGTATAATAACTTCTTTTCCTCTGGGTAGATACCCAGTAGTGGGACTGCTGGATCAAATGGTAGATGTACTTTTAGTTCTTTAAGGAATCTCCACACTATCTTCCATAGTGATTGCACTAGATTACATTCCCACCAGAAGTGCAAAAGTGTTCCCTGTTCACTGCATCCACACTGAAATCTATTTTTGTTGTTGTTGTTGCTGATTACGGCCATTCTTACAGGAGTAAGGTGGTATCCCATTGTGGTTTTGATTTGCATTTCCCTGATATTGGTGACGTTGAGCATGTTTTCAAGTTTGTTGGCCATTTGCGTATCTTCTTTTGAGAATTGTCTCTTCATGTCCTTACCCCAATTTTTAATGGATTGTTTGTTTTTTTCTTGCTAATTTGTTTGAGTTGTGTGTAGTTTCTGGATATTAGTTCTTTGTCAGAAGCATGGATTGTGAAGATTTTCTCCCACTCTGTGGGTTGTCTCTTTGCTCTGCTAATCATTTCTTTTGCTGTGCAGAAGCTTTTTAGTTTAAGTTCCACCTATTTATTTCTGTTTTTGCTGCATTTACTTTTTGGTTCTTGATCATAAAATCTTTGCATATGCCTAAAAGGTTTTTCCAATGTTTTCTTCTATAATTTTTATGGTTTCAGGTCTTAGATTTCAGTCTTTGATCCATCCTGAGTTGACATTTGTATAAGGTGAAGGATGAGGAGCCAGTTTCATTCTTCTGCATGTGGCTTGCCAATTATCCCAGCACCATTTGTTGAATAGGATGTCCTTTCCCCACTCTATGTTTTTGTTTGCTTTGTTGAAGATCAGTTGGCTGCAAGTATGTGACTTTATTTCTGGGTTCTCTATTCTGTTCCATTGGCTTATATGCCTCTTTTTATATCAGTACCATGCTGTTTTGGTGACTACGGCCTTATAGTAGTATAGTTTGAAGTCGAGTAATGTGATGCCTCCAGATTTTCTTTTTTCTTTACAGTTCCATATGAATTTTGGGATTGTTTTTTCTAGTTCTGAAAAGAACGATGGCGATATTTTGATGAGAATTCATTGAATTTGTAGATTGCTGTGGCAGTACAGTCATTTTCACAATATTGATTCTGCCCATCTGTGAGCATGGGATGTGTTTCTATTTGTCTGTGTTGTCTATGATTTCTTTCAGCAGTGTTTTGTTAATTTCAGGAGTGTTTTATGGTTTTCCTTGTAGAGGTCTTTCACCTGCTTGGTTAGGTATATTCCTCTTTTTTATTTTTCTTTCTTTCTTTCTTTTCTTCTTTTTTTTTTTTTTTTTTTTTTTTTTGCTAATGTAAAAGAAATTGAGTTCTTGATTTGATTCTCAGTTTAATTACTGTTGGTATATAGAAGTACTACTGATTTGTGTACATTAATTTTGTTTCCTGAAACTTTACTGAATTCATTTACCAGTTCTAGAAACTTTTTGGATGAGTCTTTAGGGTTTTCTAGGTATACAATCATGTCATCAGCAAACAGTGAGAGTTTGACTTCCTCTTTACCAATTTGGGTGCCTTTTATTTTGTTCTCTTGTCTGATTGCTCTGGCTAGGACTACCAGAACTATGCTGAATAGAAGTGGTGAGAGTGGGCATCCTTTTCTTGTTCCAGTTCTCAAGGGGAATGCTTTCAGCTTCTTCCCACTCATTGTAATGTTGCCTGTGGGTTTGTCATAGGTAGATTTTATTACCTTAAGGTGTGTCCCTTCTCTGCCAATTTTGCTGAGGATTTTAATCATAAAGAGATGCTAGATTCTATCAGGTGCCCTTTCTGTGTCTAGTGAGATAATCATGTGATTTTTGTTTTTAATTCTGTCTATGTGGTATATCACATTTATTGACTTGCATATGTTAAACCATCTCTGCAACCCCGATATAAAACCCACTTAATCATGGTGGACTATCTTTTTGATGTGCTATTAGATTCAGTTAGCTAGTATTTTGTTGAGTATTTTTGGATCTGTGTTCATTAGGGATATTGGTCTGTAGTATTTTTGTTATGTTCTTTCCTTGTTTTGGTATTACGGTAACATTGGCTTCATCGAATGATTTATGGAGGATTCTCTCTTTCTCTATCATTTGGAATAGTGTCAACTGGATTGGTGCCAATTCTTCTATGAATATCTGATAGAATTCAGCTGTGAATCCGTCTGTTCCTGGACTTTTTTTTGGTTGGTAACTTTTTAATTACCATTTCAATCTCGCTGCTTGTTATTGATTGTTCAGAGTTTCTATTTCTTCCCAGTTTAATTTAGGAGGATTGTATATTTCCAGGATTTATCCATCTCCTCTAGGTTTTCTAGTATATTGCATGGCACTTTTTGTGCCTTAGGAAAGACATCTTTTTCTACAGACTGAGGCAAATCCACACCAGAACATTAGGAAGCAGAGCATGATAGAGATTTCAGCCTCTACTGGGCCTCTCCACCAAGCCCCCTTTTGCCGTGCACATTCGGCTTAGTAGCTATACCAAAAACAGGAGTCTCATAGAGAATTGGAGGCAAGGTGGTCTGATAACATTTCCCTAAGGCCAAGGGACTAACGGATGTTTTAAATGCAAACTGATTAACACGGATGCCTCATGCTCACTTTTCAACCGTCAGCATTTCCAGGATGTTCGCACTTTGTCTTTTCCATTCCCCACCCAACTTTAGCAGTCTGCTGTAACTTGCAGAATCTGTGCAAGAAAAGGTTTATGTGAAAATGAAGGAATGGGCTGAGTTTTAAACCTGGGTTGTACCTAGACCCAAATAGAGATTAACTTTAGAAATAAGAGTCAAAACAGTAATACAATCATAAGCCTCAAGGATTCTCAGAATACTAAAGACTTCTATAGAGAAAAAAGATTTCAAACCAGCCAATTAGTGCAACAAAGCACAAGGAGATTCCATGTGAAATCCTGGTGACACATGCAAAAATTAGGGCACAAAAATGCCAGAAACAACCTGGTTATATTAAGTTCATCTTATTTGTCCAAACTAAGCACATGGCATGTGGTATGTAATATGTATATTCTGCTTTGTGAATGTCTAACTAGGAAAATATTTACAAAACTATAAATATTGGGTCACCTTAAATTATATACTTATTGAACTGCATTTACTGAAAAAAATAAAATTTCCTAAAATGAAAGCCGTCCTAAAAATTAAGGATAGCGACTGTATAAGGATCACTTTCAGGGAGTTCATGTTTATTATTTCTCCATTTGTCATTTATTGGTTGCCATAAACTGTGGCTTGTATGATGTTAATTGAGAGGTACACTAACTTCTAAAACATAAGAAGGGTCCTTGCCTTCTTATATTTTATAGAAGATTTTAAAATGATCACCTCTAGGACTTAACAGCCATTCATGATAAATTATATTCTGACAAGTGCATTTATTTTAATAATCGAAGCATGAGTCTTAGAACAGATGAGCCTTGAGAACTAAATCTGTATATTCAATAGAAAGCCATTATCAGGCAGTGCAGCTGAGTCACTGGAGTTTATACCCTTGTTAAGACTGGAGACATTGGCTCAACCAGGAGGTAGGTTTCAGAAGTGAGCATGACATCAATCTAGAGGCCAAAGCCTCATACAAGCACACGCACAAGTTTCCATGCATACACATACTTTCGCCTGCACATACACACAGCTGGGCACAGATACAGAATAAATACATGTCTCCTAGCAACAGCTGGAAGTAAATTTCAGTGCCCAGTGTCAGGGAAACCTGCATCCCTTATCAATCTTACCTATATTTTCTATCCAGAAGAAAATTAAACATCCACCTCTCAGTCTGAAATCCCCACCTTATACAGTATAGCTGTAGCCTACGTTTTCTGTGCTGTCTCTCAGTTCCTCCCTGTTTCTCATCTAAACTGGACTCATCAACGTTCAGTAAACAAGATGTGCCGTTTCTTCACTCTAGTCTTTTTGAAACCCTCCTGCCTGTCTGGAGCACTCTTTCCTTACATTTCCCTCAGCTGGAATCTAGCCAACTTCAGAGATGCATTCAAAGCCCCCTCCTATGTCCAAGAGACGGCTATGGGAGCCTCATTTCTATTTTAACCTAGGAAATGTCTTGATAACCCACATTAGCTAGGAGGGGAGAGTTTGCCTGCTCAACTCCATAACCCCCACAAAATCACGGGCAAAGCCTACCTCCACCACCAAATGTGATTGCAATTATTTTAATTAACAAGGAGAACTCTTTTTTGAGTCCTAAGTCTATATTGGGTTTTGTGTCTTATTCTGAAGAAAGAAATTTCACTGATCTATTCCATAAAGTTGAGACTCCATATCATTTATCGTGGTCTTCCTGATTCTTAGATCACTATCTGACACATTGTAAGCAAAAAGGAAATGCCTGAAGAAATAAAATAACAAGCGAAAGAAAGTCAAACTTAGGTTTTGGCAGAACGACAACTTGAGAAAGGAGGATATAAGTGCACCAACAGTTTGACAATATTCATTAAAAATCTCGTTCCTACCCAAATAACGCTACTCTGGAATAAAACACATTTTCTGGAAGCATCATTTGTCTGTTCCACAGCTAATCACCAAACAAACAAGCACCTGCAAAAATCTAACAATTATGAAGAAAAGTAATTTTAGTTGGAGTTCAAGTTGTATGGTACATGGACTTTCATAAAACAGCTTGTTCCAAGAAAATACTTATAGGAAAATATTTTCTGAAATAACTAACAATGAATTAAATATAATGCTTCAAGAGAACCTTGGAATCCTCAGGTGACATCAGGTTGAAAAATGTGATGATCTCACACAGATGATCCACTGAGAACGTACTGACCCCATAATGCTTTTTTTTTCCTTCTGACCATAGAGGGAAAAACAGAATTAAGTGATCTGTGTCAGTATTGAGACAAAACTTCTCTTAGGATAAACATGAAAACATTTAGATATTCCTTGTTTTTGAACAAGGAATACAGATAGGGAAAAATAGGTGAATGAAGGCCGTGGTTTTCAAATTTGAGAAATATGTGGACCACTTTTAAAGGTTAAACAATTTTGAAACCCTAAGACTATGTCTTCTTATCGTCAGTGTGGAAGACACTCAACTAATAGTTAAAGACTCTGTTCAAAGTAGCTGACTTATCAGGAGGGTGCATCTTTCTTCCTTTCAGCTGCCAAGAATGTGAATGTGACTCTACAAGGAGCTCCAACCTCATGAGAAGGCATTCAGAGGACCTGAACACAAGATCCTATTCCAGGAGGGCAGAGAAGTGCAGTCAGGGTGATGAACACAGGCTGCTGAAACAAAAATACTCCATTATTAGTGTCTTAACAGTCTGAAGGAGGTCAGGCAGCTCTTTTTTTTTTTTCTTTTTTTTTTTTTATGAGATGGAGTTTGGCTATTGTCACCCAGGCTGGAGTGCCATGGCACCGTCTCAGTTCATGCAATCTCACCTCAGGGGTTCAAGCAATTCTCCTGCCTCAACCTCTGAAGTAGCTGGGATTACAGGCCCCCGCCACCACACCCAGATAATTTTTGTATTTTTGATAGAGATGGGGTTTCACCATGTTGGCCAGGCTGGTCTTGACCTCCTGACATCAGGTGATCCGCCCTCCTCAGCCTCCCAAAGTGCTGGGATTACAGGCATGAGACACTGTGCTCTTTTTGACAGCTCTCCTCCAAAGGGTGATTCAGGTTTCCAGGCTTTCCGTCAAGCTTCCAGATACAATACGTGTTCTTCAAGGTCTCTTTAAAATAAGAGGAAAAAAAATAGTAATAAGCCAATCATTATGACCTCATAGAAATGTTAAGAACAGGCCTAGAAGTAACATAAACTATTTCTGCTTATATTTAATTGTACAGAGCCAGTCACAAGACACTAACTCATGAACGAGGCTGGGAAATGCAGTACAGGAAAAGGAAAGGGGATTAGTGAGTACCAAACTCATCTCTGTTTCCAGCAAAAGAAGAGAGGAGGCCCTGGACTGCCAGCCTGAAGAATTTTCCATGAGAGAGAACAATACTTCCACCTTGAGATACATATCTGTTAGTCAGAAGTCTAACATGCACAGCTAAGCTGTTAAGTGGTGTGGATATGAAAAAGAAAGCTGCTACTTGGAGAACTGTCCCCAGCAGTAGGAAGCACATTGGTGTTGGCTCCTTCCCACTGGGAGAGCACCAACTTCCTGCTGCATGACCTGCTGGGAAACAAGATGGTGCTATACAACATGCCCCAGGGCATCATGGGGATTTGAACAATTTCATGATGACTGCCCTGGATAGATCTGGAGTCTACAACAAATTACCATAGGCTGGGTGGCTTGAATAACAAGCATTTATTTCTCACAGTTCTGACTCCACCCAATAAAAACAGAATATGCATTCTTCTCATCTCACATGGCACATACTCTAAAATTGACCACATGCTCATCCCTAAAGCAATTCTCAACATATTCAAAAGAATTGAAATCATACCAACCATACTGTCAGACCACAGTGCAATAAAAATAGGAATCAGTACCAAGAAGATCATTCAAAACCATAAAATTAAATGGAAATTAAACAATCTGCTCCAGAATGGCTTTTGGGTAAATAATGAAACTAAGGCAGAAATCAACAAATTCTGAGATTAGGATGAACATGGCTGGGTTCTACTGAGGATACCCTAACAGGTTGTGGATTTCTTTTTTTGTTGTTGTTGTATCCTCACATGGTGGAAAGACAGTGAGCCAACTCTCTGGCTTTTTCTTATAAGGCCACTAGTCCCATTCATGAGGGCTCCGCACTCGTGACCTAATCTCTTCCCCAAAATTCAATTTACTAATACCATCTCAATGGGGGTCCAAGATATGAATTTTGGAGGGGCATAAACATTCAGACTACTGCCGTGACAGAAAGAGTACAGTGCTATGGTGCATGGGCCATGAAGGATTGAACCATTTCATGGCAACACTGAGCAGTAATTATGATTAGGAATTATAGGAGAAAAGGTGATTTATCAATGCTGACTCCAAAACATCCATACAAGCCTAGCCTTTTCCCAGCTACCTTATTGTAGTTACTATATAACTTGGAGCCACTATAAGGAAGACATAAAATAGTATAATCTAATCTATTCCAATGGTTTTCAATCTTACAGTATTACAAAGTCTAATCAACAGAAAAAAAAAAACTTAGAAAACAAAACAAAATTACAAAGAAAAAAGAAGAGAAAAATCCCCTAATCTCATCATTAAGAGATCATGTCTGTGAAAACGTTGATGTGGGTTCATTAGAGTATCGGAATATTCGTATACGTGTTTATAGGAAGACAAACTGACTAAACAAATTAACCTGTAGCTCTCTCACAATATTTCACAGTCAAATTATTTCCCAAAAAGTGTGCTTTGAGTGATGCTTAACCGTGTTGATTTTGTATATAAACCATACGTTATTTATTTCCTTAATTTCTTAATTTAATGCCTATAAAATAGGCTTTTTTACTTTTAATCATTTCTGTTGTTTTTCATTTTTGTTGTTGTTTCTTTTATATTTCAGTGAAGAAAATTATAACTGTCCGGCTTATCTTGATGAGGTTATGAATAATTTTGGGAGGAGGCGTGAAATTGTTTATAAATACTTAAAACATTAATGAGGTAATATATGCATCATTACCTCATCTTTGATGTTTTAAGAATTTATAAACGAAGTTTATAAAATTAATTTTTTAGCTGGAAGTTAATTCTGGAGTTATTATTTGAAATAATAATTCTGGAATTACTAGAAATATATTAAGAAATAAATTATTTATTTCTAATATAATTGGAGGTATTATTAGAATTATTCTGGAATTATTAAAATAAAAGATCTAATGTTAATATTCTGGGTAAAGAAACAATGTCTATGAAAATGTTTTAAAATCTTGGGAAGGTAAAATCTAGTATAAGTGCTTGTGATCTAATCATTACCTCTCTTTGACCAAGTCTAAGGATCAAGTTTAATAGCCTCAATAGCCTCAATGAATTCCTTATAATTTACAAACTCCTATTTAGTTATAAAGTCCTTTCCAAGAATGAAGGATTTGTGTGAAATCACATCATCAGAAAAATAGTTATTTTCCACATTCACAGAAGTGTAGTATGAGAGCCTATGTCTGCTGGTAGTTGTTATATCCAGGCATTTTGCCAAATTGCTTTCCTCTGGTACTGAGCCAAATCCCTTGTAAAAAAGGAGAATGAGGCATATGGGCATTAGTGAGACCTTCATTACCTTGTGTCTCAAATGCTTAAGCCCTTTCAATAGTATGATACTGCCGAAGAATATATTTAAGGCAATTTAACAATTATAAAGCCACTCCTCAAGTATCCATGAGGCAGTTTTAAAAACTGATGTGCACTGGAAATGACTAAGAATAAATACTCAATGCTGAGACTTAGCCACCTTCAGGAAGGATAAGGATTCATGTAATTATGTAAAGATGCACCCACACCACCAAACAGTAACTCAGGGTGGACGCTTGCTTGGTTCCTGGAGTTCAGGAATCCACTAACGCCTACCCCCATGAATGACCATGGATCAGATATGTGTGAGGCATCATCGGTCATCACACAAGAAGAGTGAAGTGAAAGCTTGCATATGCACCAGGAGGAAAAATCCAACCAGGAGAAATAAGCCCTCTTTGGGGATGGATTCCTCATTCACCTGCTCTCTGAAGAGGTCAAGTCCATGTCTGATTTCAGAAGCACACAACAAAGAAGCACTGGACAAGATGAGATTTCTCAACAGAAGAAATCAAGATGAACCTTCCAAGGCTCGTAGTCCACCCCAGTGATCCCTCCTTGTTCTGTGGGGAGGGACCGTTCAGAAAAGCAGTACCTGGGCAGGTGTGCACGGAGCTCTCTTTGTGGTTAATAAGGGAGCGGAAGGTCAAGGAGTGGAGATGTGTTCATTGCACAATGACTCCAGCTGTACCCTTGTCCTGCAGGATTAGGACTCGGGAGCTACAGTCCCACAGCCCCTACTGTTCTCTGCTTTGCTTTGACTGAAAATATTTGATTGTTGTTCTTTCTTCCATTCATTAATATCACCTTCATTGAGGTATAATTCACACATCATACAATTCACCATTTCAAAGCGCACAGTGCAATGGTTATTAGAACATTCACAGAGTTGTGCAGACATCACCACTAATTCCAGAACCACTTATCACCCCGGTACTCATGAATAGTCACTCTCCATTCCTGACAACCCCTCTTTCCTGGTAACCACTAATCTCCTTTCTGTTCTCTACGGATTTGCCTATTTTAGACATTTCACATTTCCAGGAACTATGTAATACCTGGCCTTTGGTATATGGTTTCTTTCTTGTAGAATAACATTTTCAAGGTTCATTTTCATAACCCACAAGATTCTAAAACGCTCTGCTAATGACATCAATGTACATCTAGGTTTGAAAGCCATGGCTGATAGGACAGGAGTCCCTCTTACATAATGGTTGGGTACAGGATTCCAGGCGTGGAGCTGTCTGAGTTTGAATTCCAATTCTGGAATTATTCTGGAATTATTAAAAATAAAATGTTTTTAATAATCACACGACTAACTAGTTGTGTGAGCCTGGCCTTGGCCAAGTGATCTGAATTCTCTGTGCCTCACTGACGCATTTGGTTAAAAGGAAGTGATAATAATATTTATAAAGGTGTTCGAAGATTTGAGACAATTAATTAATGATTTGCGAGAATGCTTGGTCAGAGTAAACTGTTATGCAGAGTAAGCTACGGTGAGTTGTTAAATTCTGTCACTACTGGATGAAAACTTAAGTAGATGAGACGGCAGCAGATTGAACCACCAGTTCAGGAAGAAAACGTCTGCCCCTCTTTCTCCCTTTTCTCCACTCACTTCTCCAGTCCCTGAACCTAGCCTAGGGCTGGGAAACACCGGGGCATCTAATGCATATTTTCTGGTGAGAAGTATCGATTATTGAATAAATAATCCTCATAAGTTCCCTTATAACTTTTCTTAAAGTTACCAAAACTTTTGATTTTTCAAGGAAAGTAAAATACCAAAATATTGGATGAAATGCCACAATTTTTTAATATTAGGAGATAGCTCAATAAAAGTGTTCTAGTGAAATCCCTTTGCTGTCCAAAGTCTGACAGGGTTGGACTTACACACTGAAGTGCATGTGCCTTTTTGCTTTTTTTTCCTCATAAGTGAAGTGAATTAAATAAAAACAACATTCTTCATTGCAGAAAACAAGATTCACCTTTGTTGAAGCAGCAAGAATGTATTGTGAAAGGAAAATATCTTGGGCCATGTCAAGCTGGGAACTGCTCAGGGCAAAAACGCCTCCTATTCAAAGTCATCCCTCTGCTTACTGAGATAGATGCATATCTGATTGCCTCCTTTGGAAAGGCTAATCAGAAACTCAAAAGATGCAATGGCTCCTTTCTCTCTCACCTATTTGTGACCTGGAAGCCCCTCCTCACTTCCAGTCTTTCTGCCTTTGCGTTGAGTTGTCCCAGCTTTTCTAGACTTTCAATGTCCTTCTTACATATATTGATTGATGTCTCATGTCTCCCTAAAATGTGTAAAACTAGGCTGTGCCCCGACATGTTGGGGCACAGGTCATCAGGACTTCCTAAATCTGTGTCATGGGCTTGCGTCCTCAATCTTGGCAAAAAAACTTTCTAAATTAACTGAGATCTGTCTCAAATTTCTGTGGTTCACAATATTAAGGGGATATGAAGAGGCTTGCAGAATTGTTGGAGTCAATGGAGAGACAGATTCTAGTCTGAGCTTCTGGGAACACCACCTCCCCGCAAACCCCTTCCTATGACCTGCTTGCTAACACTCTCAATGTCTCTGACATAATGTGGAAGCCCCCAGCACTACCCATGACTCCAGAATGTGTTGCTTCTGACATCCATAACTGCGAAACAGATGCTCTATGCCTCTTCTCTCTGCTACTCAGTCATGCCTCATGCTGAGGTGTCTGAATGGTAGAAGCAAGTTCATATATTCATACTCTCGTGTCAGAGAAACTGGGAGCATCTTTTTTCTGCATGTTGTGCTGGGAATGTCAATTCGCAACACCAGATAGAACCAAAATATACAGCTGGAAACTGTGGAACATACTGATACATGGCTGCCAAAACCCAGTACCACTTTCTTCTGGGCACACAGCTACACTACATGTTCCAATCTCTTGGTAGTTTGACAAATTCATGTACCTAGGTTCTGTCTAATGGAATGTGGCAGAAATTGTGTGTGTTACTTTTAGACTTAGTTCATAAAATCTTCCCATATAACACTCTTCCTGTTTTGTCTCCCCACTGCCTGGAGGGATGTGCAGTACTCAGCTGAGGACAGTTAAGACCTTAGGGGCTAGCAGAGTCATAAAATGAAATGAGCCTGGAAACTCAGTGACTGTGTGGAGCAGAATTCCCCATACTCCTGCAGCTAACTGGACTCTTTTCGGGTTAAGTCATAGAGATTTAAAGGTGTATCTGTGTCGTGTCTGCAGCTTACATTAATTTAAACTAATAAATGACAAACCCAAATAATGATTAAATATCCCTTAGCTAAGCACTATTATGCCCTCAATTTTGAATTAAAATTTTAATCGTAAAAATTACAGGTAGCTTTTTGTATGGTTTGACTCAAATCTTATTTTGAACTGTGGTTCCCATAATCCCCAAATGTCATGGGAGGGACTCAGTGAAAGGTAACTGAATCATGGGGGTGGTTACCCTTAGGCTGTTCTCCTGGCAGTGAGTGAGTTCTTACAAGATCTGAAGGTTTTATAAATGGGTTTTCCCCTTTTGCTTGGCATTTCCCTCTCCTGCTGCCATCTGAAGAAGGACATGTTTGCTCCTTCTTCCACCATGATTGTAACTTTCCTGAGGCTCCCCAGCCATACTAAACTGTCAGCCAATTAAGCCTCTTTCCTTTATAAATTACTCGGTCTTGGATATGCCTTAATTAGCAGTGTGAGAATGGACTAATACAGCTTTAGAAGAATAATCCTGATTGTCCTCAATTATAGTCTTTATGGGTTTAGAAATCTGCTAGTGTTCAGTCTTTACCCCAACACAGCAAATATTTATGAAATGCCAATGCTATGAAGTGTGAGTCACCCAATGAATAGGTTTCTAAATGCAATACAGTAAAACATTGAACACTCTGCACCAACCAAAACCCTTACAAAACCTTGTAAAACCTCTGTTAAGAAAATGCACCAATCTCACTTTATAAACTGCTCTATTAGGTTTCAAAATGTTTGCATATTTTAAACTTTCATGGTAGAAAAATATCATTTCTTTTTCTTTATGGATCATTTACTTTTCTGCATTTAAGTTAAAAAGAAAGAGAGTGAAAAACTGACATTTAACCTAATACATTACTTGATATAAATATGGATGAATCTCAAATACACTCTTCCCATGAATACAAGATATGTGAACGCAGAGTGTTTCTTTCCTCCGGGCCCCAGGAAAGCTTGCTGTTATATCTTCATTGTTGATTCTTTCCTGTGGATGAAATTTCTACTTCAATTGTTCTCTTTGAGGCCATCCGGATGCTAATTTCTAACTGCATTTCAGGAACCAAAGGGAATATCCTTAAGAAGCTGAAATTGTTTTAAAAAAGTCACATGTGTATTTGTTAACGATGTTTTCAAGGCTGGGATACCTCACAACCGAGAAAACAACAGCCTCTGCATCCTCTCATCTTCTACTCTCTGATCTTTTGTGCTTGGTTGGACAGGGAAGTTGTGACATTTTAAACTTATTCAATGAGATAGCCAGGTTTAGCCTCATGAGTAAGATCTCTAATTCTGGATTTATAAGGTTTGGGTATAAGCCTTGACCTCACCACTAACATGCCCTGTGACCCAGGGTAACTCACTTACCCTCTCTAAGCCTTAGTGTCATCACCTACAAAATGATAAAACCAAAGACTATTATGTTGATTCACTGCGTAAATTATATAGAGCACCCAAGATAGTGCCTGACGCACAGTTACTCCTTTTTTCTAGCTCAGACGTTATTTTCTTTGAACATGAAAATATTTTAAAATATCCCCGTACATTTAAATCCCAAAGCAGTGTTGGCATGGGCAGCTCTGTTTGTATGAGTCTCTATGGAAAAAAGTCAAGAAGCATTTAAAGGAACTTTTTCTTCCATCTTCCTTTGTTTTAAGCACGTATAATGGGCCAAGGATTAAGTAGAAGGTAAAGGTACCTAAAATACTTCCCTGATCCCAGCAAGTGCATTGCAGAGACTTGGGGACATCTTTTAATATCCTTTTGTTTTTCTCATGGTCTACCTTCCCTCCCAAGATTGTCCTCCCATTATTTCAGAGAAATTTCTATATGTGCCATAGTCTACAGACCAGAGAGACAGGCATGAGAATAAAACCTATTGTTTACGGGGGGATAACTGGTGCAAAATTATTTACCACAGTGCCTTGGAGATTTGGACACACGGATAATAAAACGTTAAATAGTGAAATAGCAGCTTTTCTTAGAGTTTCTACTTCTGATCATTTAACTAAGGCCAAGGGCTAAGACAAATCCCTGAATCATTCCTGTGGAATTAACATAAGTACATCTTCCATTTGACCCAGCGATCCCGTTACTGGGTATATACCCAAAGGATTATAAATCATTCTATTATAAAGACACATGTACACATATGTTCATAGTGGCACTGTTTACAATAGCAAAGACCTAGAAGCAACCCAAATGCCGATCTATGATAGACTGGACAGAGAAAATATGTCACATATACACCGTGGAATACTGTGCAGCCATAAAAAATGATGAGTTTGTGTCCTTTGTAGGGACGTGGATGAATCTGGAAACCATCATTCTCAGCAAACTGACACAAGAACAGAAAATCAAACACCACATGTTCTCACTCATAGGTGAGTGTTGAACAATGAGATCACAGGGACACAGAGAGGGGAGCATCACACACTGGGGTCTGTTGGTAGGGGACAAGGGAGGGACAGCGGGGTTGTGGGGAGGTCGGGGAGGGATAACATGGGGAGAAATGCCAGATGTAGGTGATGGGGGCTGGAGGCAGCAAACCACATTGCCATGTGTGTACCTATGCAACAGTCCTGCATGATCTGCACATGTACCCCAGAACCTAAAGTACAATTAAAAAAAAAAGAAAAAAGAGAAAAACATCTTCCTACTGGAGACAGTGGAGAACGCAATTCAAATGATGGATTCTTTCAAAAATATCAGACTCATTTTCTTCAGAAGAAAAGAAGAATCATGACTTTGTCCTACATAATAGTGGTCACAAAGGCTCAGTGGAAAGGTGGCTGAAAAAAATAACCAACCACACTTCCTCTGTATCACCAAATTTAAATTAAAGTTTGAAGGAAAAGTCAGTAAAATGAGTCGTGAGAGTTCAGAACTTTGCCTAAAGGAGGATTTTTAAACGAGTTTGAATTCATCAGCTCTTGCCTTAAAGTACATTCTAACAGTAGTAGCTACCTCTGAATCAGCTTCTGGAGTTTTTGGAGAGAAAACAATTAAGTTTAAAGACAAAATTGGGAAGGCAGTGGGACTTTAGAATTTCCACACACATATATATATCCACACACATATATATCTCCACACACACACACACATATATATATTAGAATTTCCATACATATATGGAAATATATATATATTTGAGTCGTATTATGTAGTTAAAACTTACATAAATTTTTTAATTTATTTTTTTCCAGGAACAGTGGAAAGTACCTTACTTGTGCTCATGTGAAAGGACTTAGCAACCTACATTACATTATAAATTCAATTAAGTAGGATTAGTTCAAAATAATGATTGATGCAGAATTCCTCATCCATCGCTATAATCTGAGATGAACTCTGCCTTGTTATGTCTAATGTGAAAAGATTTGTTTAGCTAAGAATGGAAGATTTTGGATATTTAAACTAATTAAAGTCAATAAGTCTTGCAGAAAAATTGACAGGTTGGCCTATAAGTAATAATAATAATAATACATGCACATTATATAATAATAATAATAATCATGTGCACATCGCCTGGGTGTACATCATGCCTCCACCTTCTCCCTGTGACTAGTTTCAAGCAACACACTCAGCCAGTGCCTCACCTCTGCCGTTTGTTAATGGGGACGGTGGTGTCGGCTGTGAGAATGAAGGGAGCTGATACATGTGAAGCCTTTCTACCTATGCCTGGCCCATTTAAACACCATGTAAGGGTGGACTAGTATTGATGTTATTATCCTTTTTTTTTTTTTTTTTTTTTTTGGTACAAAGGTTCTGCTGTTTAGATTTTGCTGCCCCTTTTGAAAATGAATCAAGTTAAAATTGAACTTTGTCTCCACCACTTAGGCAGTTCTCGTGCACTTAGTTTTCCCTTCCCCGAGTTTATTTCCTCCAACAAACATTCTCCTCCCCATAAGTGTCTCTATCTGTCATCCAATCGCTCGGCACCGAATCTGGCGACCTTACTAGCCAGGTAGCTAACATAAATAAGTGAAATGTGTTTCATCGAGTCCTAAGGGACATTCTTCTTTGCACATTACTAGCAGGAATATTCCTCACCAAATATTTTTTGCTTCTCCACATTTGAAACACACCCCGCACCCAACCACAAGTCCTCACCTTCTCTAACACTGCCCTGGTGACCTGTGCTCACCTCCATCCTGGGGACAGAACAGCCTCCTCCTGCTCCTCTTCCTCCGTGCAGCTTCTTCTCAAAGTAGCCAGAGAGGCCTGGGAAGCAGGAATTGCCTCACACCTTCTCAGTGCTCAGAAACCTCCGTTGCCTTTTCTCACACTCAGACCGGAATTCTAAGGAGGCGTTTAGGACCCTGCTGACTTGCCCCTGCCACCCGTCCTGCCTCACCCCCTGCCACTCCTTTACCTGTCCACCACTCCCTTCTCCTCCAGCCTCTTTCTCTTCCTGTAATCCACTGAGCAGGACGTCCCTTCGCCCCTTGTTCCTTTGCCTGAAACAGTCTATTGCCAGATTTGCTTATTTTTCTCTCATTTCTTACAGATCTACCTTCCAATATCATTTACTTGAAGTCCACTCTGTGTAAGAAGACTCTTCTTATCCCCAGTTCCCTAATGCCCCATACTGCTTTGGTCTTCATACCACTGATCACTTCCTAAGCCTTACCAGCTGAAGGATTTTGGGTGAATTACTAATCCCTTCTGTGACTTCCTTTCCTCATCTCTACAAAGGCGTAGATCACATCAGTACCTATTGTAGAATTATTTTGAGAATTAAGTGAGTTAACATATGCAAAATACTCAGAAAATTGCTTGTCTCATAGGAGATGATATTACAGTATTAATCATTGCATTTTCTTTGAGCCCTGATGATCTCTGCTTCTGCGTAAGGATGAGGATCATGCTGAATTCATCAATGTGTTCTCAGCATCTAGTATCATGCTTGGCATATAGGAGACACTGCATATACAAATGTGGAAAGATAAAAGAAAAGAACAGACATCATGAAGCAAATTGCAAAGTAGAAACTCAAATGTGTTAATCAGGAACTGTCTATAGAACCCTGTGGCAGATTAAACACAGCCTTTAAACCAAAGACAGCCATGGATCTGACTATCCACGTGGATCTGACTATCCACGTGGATCTGGCAGCCTCGTTTGATGTTTCCTCCTTTTACTTTTATCTGTATCTTTTTAAACAAATCTTGTCTACTGAGGAAAAACACATTGACACAGAAAGTAATAAACAGAAAATTCTCATTAGCACAAGACAGATTTAATCTTTCTGCAACTCTTATTTTCCTATTTAATGCCTTTCAATACATTCTATAAAATGCAATCATCAGTCCCAAATAATACAATTCCTCATGTTCCCAGACACTGGGCATTCTGCAGAGCGGAGAGAGAATAAACTCCAGTTTTGCCAAACCCTAGGGAAGGCGATCCACTACCATTTTTAACTTGTTCTTGGGCCAAATGAGACCCCAACAATTTACTTAAAAATATGTTATCCCCAGGTAAGCAGGTATGTGGTTCATGTAAGCTTAGAGGAGCAGAAAGAGTAAGAAAACCTCCAACGTTGATCTCGACCTATATGTATGTCCATCCCAATGTCTGTTTCAGGAACACTGTGTTCAGGTGAAGTTGGAAAGCTCTAGAATCTAGCTGGACTGGAGTCTATGTGGGGTCCCTTGGTCTCTAGACACAGAAGCTGTGGGCCAGGCACCTCCAGTTCGAGTGCTTGCAAGAACCTGGCAAAGAATATAAGTGAGTGCAACATTCTGGTTGTTCTAAAGGAACACTTTTTTTTGGCATGCACAACATTCAGGGATACTCCTTACTTTCACAAAGAAGTATAAATTCTACTTTTCTGGAAACAGTTGGCCCTCTCAGTCTAGCTTTCTCCATCTACTTTGGGTAAGAGACATGGTTTAAAAAAACCCACTTTCTTCTGAAATCTCTTTCAAGTAAAAGAAGAATCTGAAAAAAAAGTAGATACACAGACCAATGGAACAGATTAGTCCCCCAAAAAGGCCAAATACTTATAATGAACTGACTTATGACCAGGCATACAAAAACATAAATTGGGGAAAGGCCACCCTATTCAATAAATGCTGCCAGGAGAACTGGATAGTCACACGTAGAAGAATAGAACTAGAGCCACATCTCTTGCCATATGTAAAAATCAGCTCAAGATGGATTAAAGACTTAAATCTAAGACCTGAAACCATAAAAAGTCTAGAATAAAACCTAGGAATAAACTCGTCTGGATATTGGCCTAGGCAATGAATTTGTAACTAAGAACCCAAAAGCAAATGCAACAAAATAAACAATAAATAAAAGTGACCTAAACTATAAAGATTCTGCACAGCAAATAAATTATCACCAGAGTAAACAAACAAGCTACAGAATGGGAGACAATATTTGCAAATTATGTATTAAACAAAGGGTTAATATCCAGACTCTACAAGGAACCCAAAAATAAAAGCAAGAAAAAACATAAATAATCCCACAAAAAAGTGGGCAAATGACATGAATACACAATTCTCAAAAGAGGATATACAAATGACCAATGAACATGAACATCACTAATCATCAGGGAAATGCAAATTAAAACCACAGTGAGATATCGCCTTATCCCAGCCAAACTGGCCGTTATTAAAAAGTCAGAAAATACTAGATGTTGGAATGGATGTGAAAAATCAGAATAAAAAAGAGAAAAGGAAACAGCATTTAAATAATAGATGATACAATAGTAATAGCATAGACTCTTTAAGCACATACTGTGTCCCAGACCCTATTCTAAGGGCTTTATTGATATATTCACAACTTGTGAAATAGATACTGTCACATCCTTTTTACAAATGAGGAAACTGAGGCACAGTATGAAAATGAAAATCTCAGAGAAAGAATAATTGATTGATTATTACTTCGCTTCCTTCGCCCAACCTATGAGGTTTGCTCAGACTCCAAGTCCTCATGAGAGGATGAATTGCTGATCATGGAGCCAAGTGAAATGAGACTTGGGGATGTGTTCCACCCTTTTCACTCTCAAGGTTCCCAAGATCACAGTGACCTCTTCACATCCTCATCTTCAGTCTTCACCCTGACGCTGCCCTTTCCACTCTCCATCTGGGCCTAAGGCAAAGTTTCTATTTAACACCCCTTTCTAACAGCCCATGAATGCCAACCTTTTTATATCTGTGCAGTCTTCTCTTTTGCCTCCAATACTTACAATGTTTATTTCACAAAGGTCTTACCATTACCACCTTGCTTCCTAGAAATCAATGTAATGTCATCCAAGCAAAATGTCATGAACTTGTCACTTGAATTAACTGTGACTCTGGAGCTCCAAAGATTGAGAAATTTTGCTGCTGAAAGCATTTTCCTTTAACAGATCCATAAAGTGGACAGCAGTATCCGTGGCTGGTTGTAAAATGGTCAGTTTTCAGGTTGCTGGATGTGGCATCAGGTTGCCAAATGATGACTGATATATCCAAGGTCTTTGCCATGAGAGAGGAAGCATGTCTCGGAAGGACTGAGTGATTATTGCAAAGTGTATCACACCAAAAAAGTGCCTCTTGGGGAAAGCCTGGAGATGGCTTGGCTTCTGAGGTTGACAGTGAGCAGCAGAGATTGAGTCCCAGTGTTGTATAAAATTCATCCACCAAATGTTTGTGTTCCTCCTCTGTAGGAGGTCCTGTTCAAGACATGCAGATGTAGCTGGGAGCAAAGCAAATGAAAAACCCTGACTTCATGAGCTTGCATGAAGGTCAAATTTCAGAGCTATATTCAAGAAGACGGAGAAGGTAATGAAAAGTTAATAAAGTAACATATTTTCCATGATAGGAACACAAATATTAAAAAATTAAGCAAGATGGGGGATGGAAATTTTGGCTGGGGACATGGAGTTTATGTAACCTAACTAGAAAATTCTCCCCTGAAAAGGTGCCTTTTGTGGACTGAATATTTGTGTCCACCCCAAATTAATATGTTGAAACTGAATCCCTGATACGATGTTGGCCTTTGTATCGCAGACAAGTAACAGGAATTGGTGGGATGTGTAAACAGAAGAAAGAGAACAAGAACAAAATGTTATGATTACCCCAGCGAGGCCCATAGGGAGAATCAACCTCTGTGCCCCACCCGCAGGCTTCTTCCATGAACCCCCATTTCCTCCCGCCCATGGAGGATGACACCCCATTCCATGAGCAGAGGAGATGGGGGTTCAGGAAAGAAGCGTGGAGGTTGGGGCACAGAATCTGCTTGTGTATCACGGGAAGCCATGGATGGTACCTGTTTAGAGATTCAGCTCTCACTGTTTTTTCATTCATTAATTCACTACTGTGCCACTGACCATGATCGGAGCATTGGCCATGGAGTGTCTTATTTTGTAATCAGTAGAGTCAAGCCCATTCATCTACCTGTTGATATTTAATATTTGAAGTGCATGCAATTATCATGCTAGGAAAAAAAAAGAAAATGTTTGCCTAATTGTATTTTTATATTTAAAAATTGTTACTTCTTTTTTAGCTCGACTACTTAAGCTGAAAATCATTAAATTCCTCACTGTCGTATCAACTCTTAATATAACAAACAAAGGAACATTTCCAAGGAAGACATACCCTGAACTCATCAATAAATAGTAAAAAGCAGTTATGGGAATCACTTCTATTTTATTAGGGAAACGTAGAATACTGCTATTTAAAAAACAAAACAAAGAAAAGAAAAAACCTTACAATTAAATTTTCCAAACTGCCTAGAAATTACTCTCAGGAATCAACTATGGGGAAAGGTAAAAAAGAAAAGGAAGAAATACATTAGACAATGAAAGAAAAAAAAAATGGGATTTTAACCAACGGCATTGACTTTACATTTTGGAGGAAATATGAGTAATTTAAAAGTGCTTTTTGTTTCAGTGATAAACTGCCACATTAAAGCAGCTACATAAAGAGACAGAAAATGTTACTCTCAAGACACACCTTCACTACACACTGATCTTGAAGCCTATAAGAGTATCTGATCATCCACAAGCAAGCTACCATCCTTGGAAGTTCCTGGATATCGTTTTTCTTTCTACAGAGAGATCTCATCTTAGGAAACAAAAATAAATAACTTAAAAATGAAGGCAGGGTGTTGTGGCTCACTCCTGTAATCTCAGTACTTTGGGAGACCAAGGCGGGTGGATCATGAGGTCAGGAGATTGAGACCATCCTGGCCAACATGGTGAAACCCCATCTCTACTAAAAATACAAAAAATTAGCTGGGCTGGTGGCACGCGCCTGTAGTCACAGCTACTCCGAGGCTAAGGTAGGAGAACCGCTTCAACCCGGCAGGCTGAGGTTGCAGCGAGCCAAGATTGCATCACTGCACTCCAGCGTGGGTGACAGAGAGAGACTCTGTCGCATGCCAAAAAAAAAAAAAGAAAAGAAAAGAAAAAGAAAGAAGGAAAATAAAAGAAAGAAAAAGAAACCTCACAGGTAACATAAAATCTGGGCTGCTTGCATTAAAGTTATTCAAAGGCAATATTTTTTTGCTGTGTTGGTTGTTGGTTTTTTGTTTGTTTTAGCAGCTTTAAGCAACAAGCATGCATTTTCTCACAGTTGCTGTGGGTCTGTCATCAGGTGCGGGTAACTTATTTGTGTGCGTCGGGCTGTAGAGCCCTCGTGAGGTTGCAGTCAGGCTGGTGTGGCTGGGGATCCAGGTTTATCTGAAAGCTCTACTTAGAGAGATCCAGTTCCAAATGCACTCAGTAGCATCAGGGCATTCCATTTCTCATGGGCTGTTGGACCTGAGTTCCTCATTGACTGGAGCCTGGAGGTGTCCTTCAGTTATGAGTCCCTGAACCACTCTGCAGGGCAGCTCACAACGTGGCAGTTGGCTTCTCTCAGAGTGAGCCAGTGAGAGAAAGGGGCACACGACGTGGAGCCACAGTCTGTTCTTTGATACATGAAGAAGTCTCATTTGCCTTTTCAAAAGGAATGAATTCGTCAGCCAGAGACAGCCTTGAACCCATATCACTGTTACGCTCAGGAACTAATGATGATCACTCTCAACCATCCACGCTCACTTTATTCTATACAATGTCAGACTCATATCACTGGAGGGATGGGAGCTATTAACAGTGGCGGTTGCTGTCACAGTTCAAGACTTTTAGTTGTTGTTGACTGATGACTCGTTAGGCAATTTCATTTCCAGTTCTCTTTCAATGCCTCATGCGACTATAAGAAAAAAAGTCTTGTTTTAATGCTAGTATATTCAAAAAACCACTCACTCTTATTCTAGAAAATTTTTTTAACAAAGAGGTCTAAGTTCAGGAAATTTGGTAGGCAACCAAATACAAGTAGGATTTAATTTCTTTTTAGAGAATTTAATAATTTGGGGGGAGGTTTGCTTTTTTAAGTGATTCTGATTTTCCATTTCTGGTAGCAATAGAAAATTTCCTTTTAAATGTATTTATTTAAAAACAGTCAAAAGCGTATAGACTGCTTTTTGCATTGAATATTTATGATATGCTGTATAGTTGAATATCTTTTAATCTCATCATTATGTATTATTCCTTTATGTAAATATATTACATTTTATTCATTCTATTGTTCATGCCATTTTTTTTTCTATTTTTTACATGTAGAGCTGTGGACATTCTAGATCATAAATTGCATGTACTTCTAGGTTGTATGTGTATCTTAGAGTTGCTGGGTCATAGGATATGCATATGCGCAGGCATTGATAGATATTTCCAAAGAGTTTATTAAAGTGATGTACCAACTGTAGGGCGTGTGTGCAGCAGTTTAATTTGGTTGCCAGCATTTGTCTTTTTGTTAGTCATTGTGGTGAGTATACAGAGATATGTACTGAATTTCCTTGGTGAAGGTTGAGAACATATAATGTGGTTAGCAGTTATTTGGACAGTTTCTTTGGTAGGGAACCCCTTTACAACATTTCCTCATCCTTCCATTTGATCGAGAGCAAAGAATCAGGGCTGCTGTTACTCTTGGGGGGATTAGTGACTGGGAAGGGATGCCTGGTAATGTCTTATTTCTTGTTCCGAGTAGATGGAATTTGTACAATGTAAGCTGTGCAACTTGTTGATTTTCTTCTACTTCAAAAACATCTAAAAGTTGAAATGGGAATTGTTTTTAAGAAAAATGTTGAGTCCATTTAAGGAATAAAACATTAACAACAGGACAGGAAGTTCACAGTTATGAATAAACTCTTGAGTGGCATGATAAAAACTATGGTGGGATTACCCAAATCACTGGCATTTGGGGAAAACTGTGTGGGGAGGCGGTGCTGACATAAGCCCTCATGAGTTCCTGAGCTCATGCTCAGTCAAGTGATGACACTAAGTCCCACATGTGTTTGTGGACCATCTCATGCTGCAACTTGATGGTATCCAGAGATGGGGCCTTTGGGAGGGAATTAGGTTTGAATGAGGTCAAGAGGGTGGGGCCGTGATGAGGAGATTAGTGCCCTTATAAGAAGCAACAGCAGAGAGTTTGCTCGCTCTCTCTCTTCACCGTGTATGAATACAGTGACAAGGCGGCCATCTGCAAGGCAAGGAAAGAGCCCTCATCAGGAACAGAATCAGCTAGTACTTTTATCTTGGACTTCCCAGATCCGGAGCAATGAGAAATAAATTCTGTTTTTTATGCCACCCAGTCTACGGCACATTGTGATATCCCAAACTCACAAACACATTGGGTATACTTAATACGGTCATGTCAGGCAAACAGACTCACAGAAGGTAGGTATATGGGGGAAATTTTATTTGGGGAACTGGTTACAGAGAGCTGAAATTCAGGAAAGATGATACAACACAGACATTAATAACCACTGGAAGCCCTAGCCCTGTAGGGATAATGGGAAAAGGTGGTGCTAGCTGAGCCCGGGAGTTGAAGCCAATGGGAAGGACTTAGAGCTCGGAAGGAGGGAACATCCCCAGAACTGGAATCCAACTGGAATCCAGGTAGGAGCAGGACCATAGAGAGAAGAATTGTCTGATGGGAGATGGAAACCGAGAACACAGAGCCAGTGTCAGCCGTACTATCAAGTAGAGAATGGGCTCAGCAATCCCCTGAATTCCCTCCTCCTTCTTCCCACCAGTCGCCCACTTTTGGCCAAACCTTCCCCATATCAGTGAGCAGAAGGGACCGTTTTTCCCTAGAAAAACGCACAATTATACACAATTCCACTTTACCGTATTCTTGACTAGACCTGATTTTTTTTAGCAGCAGCCCTTGTATAAACAGCAAACCTTACTAACTGAGAAACTCAAACTGCAGCTGCTCACAGGCACACTAAAGGGACCGAGAAGTGTCTGATATGTGAAGTAAAATGAGTGTGGCCACATCACATGGTGGAAAAGAAGCAAGCTCCGCAGGGTGTGAGACTGGGGTTCAGGTGAACTCTCACCTGCTTTTCTTTCATTTACATATTCCAATTTCCACTCTTTGTGACTTCTAGAAACAGAATATGTTATCTGAGCCAATGGTCTATGTGCACATTCTCTTCATCTCTCTCCTGAGCCAATTCTGATTTCATTTCCACCCATGGTGATGTGCAGCCATGTCCGTAGGCCAGTTGGGCCCATCACATTTGAATGAATGTGATTAGACAGATGTGAAATGGCTCAATCCCAGATGCTTCCTCTAAGTGCTACTGTGGATGTGGAGAGAAACATTATCGGTTGTACTTTTAATATTCAGCAAATTGTCTCAAAATGGCCCCTAGGCACACATTTGGTTCAGTAGCTGGCTGGCATTCCAATCTCACAGTAAGTGAAATTCTAACTTCAGTAATAAATTAACTTGGGAACTTTGGACATATCTCCCAATATCTGCGAGATATCTAACCGTCTCAATTTACCAATATCCGCACACAAGTCTAGAACAATTACAATGTACAAACCTAGAAATGTGGGACATCTGGTTTACCAGTTGCTCCCCCTCTAGCTCAGCTTTCGAAGATGCTCCTGTTTACAATTAACAGACGTGATTATTTCACGCAGATGGAAGGTCTTGCTGTTGGAGTTAAACACATTTGACTCAATCAATAGAGTTATTGTGCTGGGACCAAAATGTCTCCGACTCATAACCTTGCTTTTGCTCTTCACATCAAATGAGTGTGATATTAATTTCTAGCCCTGCAGTGGCAGAATCCTCCCAGCAATATAAGAAGATGGAAGAAATAAGAATGTCGGTTGAGAACTCCCCTGACATACCTTTTCATTTTGCCGGTCACACCACAGTAGCAGAACAAATATTACAGGCTTGAGTAAAGTTCTATAACTAATGCAATAAATGACAAGAATCTCCAGTCCTCAGTAATTCTCATTTATATGTTTCCTTTCAAATGCTTTGTGTCGTGAATTCACTACAGCAAAAACCTTTAAGAATCTGAAATTCGCTGGAGCTATCCTGCATTTGCAGCCCAGAAATTGCTGGCTCTAGCAGTCTCTGCTCCCTCAGTTTAATCTGAACATAAATACAGGTATTTGCTGCAACAGTTGCTAAAGGAAAACTATAACAGTGTCAAAACAAACTTGGAGAACGTGCCTGAAACTAGTGTTCATTTCCCTTTTCTTTCAGCATTCTTTTTTGTTAGCACAAGTCAGAGAAGTATACAGGTAGAGTTACTGCCTTTCTTCCTTCCAAGAGGTGGAAAGCCACCACCGCCTACCGAATTTTTTTCTAAAAGCAAAACCCAAACACAAAAGGTACTTGCTCCTAGCAAATAATCAAAACACAGCGAATGGATTGTTTCAACATGGTTGCTTTGCAGGAGTCATCTTGGTTGGCGGTGAAAACCGACTCCTGAAATAAAAAGAGAAACTCAAATGTGATAACCAGTCCTCAGGTTTTATCACCTTTAACTCATAAGCACTGAAGGAGAGCTAATTATCTTGCACTTCTTGTCACCTTGGTGAGGGATTTCAGGTTGTGGGAAGAAACTGAGCCCGCTGAAGCCTGCTTTCTGAGAAAGAAACCAAGGCCGTAAACGGAGCTAACAAGAAATAAAGACACATGCTTGCTGCTTCTCCCTTCCCCGCCTTCTCCTCCCCTCTCCTCCCCTCCCCATCTCTTCCCTAACTTTTTCTCTTTTCTTGTCTTTTCAAACTTTACATTCGATTCCACCTCTTTACAAGCTCCCATTAGCTTAAGGTCAGATAGAAGTTTGCATGCAAACATAGTAAAATAGGCTTCCGTATAGGAAACAACTACCAGAAGGTCATGCTTTTGGTTTTCACAGACATAAAAGCCACCATCAACATTTGCAGCGCAGTGAGACATAACAGCAACAACTGCTCCAATAAACCGAGTAATGGCCAAGATTGCACCTAGTTTGTACATTGCTATATCCCATTGCAAGACAGTGACTGGTATAGACCACGGGACTGTTAAGCAATTTTTGAATGGATGAATGAGTTAAACGTAATTCTGAACATTTTTCCCCCTCTTCCCTTGGTACATATGTATCGGTGCTGCATTTCCTCTTGACACCTCAGTCCCACCATCTTCTTCTAAGGCTGGGAGGTACATTTCCCTGATCTATTTGCCTCTGAGCGTACTGGTTAGAGCTTGGTTTAAGGGGAACTCACCAGCGATTTGGTAGGCAGAAAGAAGCAGAAGCCATCGACCCCTGGACCCCATTCTGCCGAGGGGAGTGTTGGCTTCACCGTCCTCTCCAGGAGCTTCCGCTTGTACTCTGGCAGCTTATGGAGCTTCTTCCTGAGGTCCTGCTTCTTCAGTGCTGCAGGAAGAGATCTGAAAATCAGCACCTTTGTCTGGGATCCTCCACTGTAGCCTTCAAAACCTCTCTCCCACAACTCAACCCATATTTGCGTAAGCTCTAATTCCTATACTCCTGTAAAACTTGTATTGACTCTCTTTCCCTGACCAAATCCAAATAAATGCTTAAAGATTGTGTGTGTGTGTGAGTGTGTGTGTGTGTGTGTTTGCTGCATAGTTTTTATTTTATCAGAGTCACTTCCATAAAAATTCTAATCTACAAAATGCTTCCCTGGCTTCTGCTCCCTGGAATTAAATCTTGAGCAGTTTCTAGAAGAAAATTGGAAATCATATTGATTAAGGAGAAGAAAAACATGCTGGTTGTATATGCCACAAGATAATCATTGGTGACAACCATGAATAATAGCTAGTATATTGCTCTAAATGTATTTGCTCTAAATGTGTTTAACTACTCAGCAAATATGTCCATGTTCTTTAGGGGTAGGGACATAAGGATTCTTGGTGTTTATTTATTATGATATCTGGAGGTGGCCAGGCACAGTGGCTCAGACCTGTAATCCCAACACTTTGGGAAGCCAAAGTGGGCGGATCTTCTGAGGTAAGGAGTTCAAGACCAGCATGGGCAACATGGTGAAATTCCGCCTCTACTAAAAATACAAAAATTATCTGGGCATGGTGGCACACACCTGTAGTCCCAGCTACTCAGGAAGCTAAAGTGGGAGGATCACTTGAGCCGGGGAGGCAGAGGTTGCATTGAGCTAAGATCATGCCACTGCACTACAGCCTGGGGGACAGAGTAAGATCTTGTCTCAAAAAAAATAAAATAAAATAGATATCTGAAGGTGAACTTCACATTGGTCCAGAAACTCGAATATGGCACCAGGGTTCCAGGCTCTTTCAGTCCTCCTGTCCTCTAACCTCTGCATGATGGTTTACTTAGAAGGTACGTACCTCATGGTAACATGGTGGCTGCCACAGCACCAGACATCGACTCTTCACATTGTGGCTCTAAATGTAGTGAAAGAAGAGACTTCGTTCATTGTATTTGATTTTATCATGGAACAAAACAATCTTCCAAGAATTTCCAGAGGGTCTCTCTTTGTCTCTCAGTGGCTAGAACTGGGACTCATGCCCCATCCCTAGACCAAGCTTTGGCCCAGGGGAATAAAATCACATCATTTTTTTAGACTAATGTTTAATAACGTTAGTTTTTAGCTCCCCTCGGGCTAGGGCTGCCCATCCGCATGTGAATCTGGTAATATCAGAAACTAAGTGACGGATGTGTATTTCTGAAGCTTCACATGGCAAGCCAGATGGTTTTCTGTGGGATGTAACTGAAACTTAAATAACATGTAAGAGCACAGTAACGAAGTGGTTCCCTGCAGACACACAGTGGGCTTTTCTGATTACCTTGAGTAGGAAGTCTCAGTCTGTGGTTGCTTCTGTGTCTGTAACATCAATCTGACACTTACCTAACCTTCCTTTTCACCAAAAGGAAGCAGGACTCAGCCTCAAACCCATAAGCAGACAAGAGAATCTAAGCAAAATGTTTTGCCTGTGGTTCATTTATTCTAAAATTGTCTTCTGCTTACAGCAAGTGATCACGGTTTTCCATTTGTAGTGCAGCTGACATTCCCTTTTAAAATACATGTATGAGAGTTAAACAGGCACATTTAAAGATAATTTTAAGTAAATAACACAAATATCATTATATGTTATACTGTGGTAAATATTGCATTATGGTGAATATGACAAAAGTCATGAGCATTGCATAAAATGCTTAAAATTAGTCAATTTTATCTTTAGGAAGAGTGAGAAAGAAAGTGTGGGAACAACAGGCGCTTCCAGAACTCCCTAAAGCCTACATGAGAAACCTGAACACTGCATCTAGGTTAATTTCTCAGGAAAAATAATGCATGGAAGTCTAAGCTCTTTGCATGGAATTTCTTCTCTGCGACACCACCCTGTTAGGTTGAAGAAAATCCGTAAGAAAATCCACAGTTGTAATAAATGTGCTTGTTAAAAGATACGAATGATTTCATCATTCTTTAGATGCCACGCTGGCATTCCTCACTGACATTCTAACTGGTGGTTGTTGCCACAATTACTTTTGTTTCTGAAAATAAGCTGAGGTATTCAAGGTCATGATTAACAATGTACTGATTCCTTGACTTGAAATGTGGTACTAAAATGACAGAGGAATCCACAATCGTGTGTGTGTGTGCATGTGTGTGTGTTAGTGACTAACACTCCATTGTACTAATTTATGCTAGGTAGCAGCAATACCGTCTAAAACTCTCTATTTGGGCCTAAATAGTTCACATGTGCTTGGTATTATTAAAAACGTCCATCTGTTCACTGTATTATAACTGTGTTTGCCAAAATGTGGATCTTCCCCATGGGGGTATGTGCAGTGTGATTTTAGGTGGTCCCAGACAAAACGTTAGAACACAGAATCACAGACTAATACGGTTCGGCTCTGTTCCCCACCCAAATCTCATCATAAATTGTACTCCCATGATTCCTACATGCTGTGGGAGGGGCCCGGTGGGAGATAATTTGTATCATGGGAGCGGTTTCCCCCATACTCTTCTCGTGGTAGTGAATAAGTCTCACAAGATCTGATGGGTTTATCGGGGGTCTCCACTTTTGCATCTTCCTCGGTTTCTCTTGTCACCGCCGTATAAGAAGTGCCTTTCACCTTCTGCCATGACTCTGAGGCCTCCCCAGCCACATGGAACTCTAGGTCCAATTAAACCTCTTTTCCTTCCCAGTCTCTGGTAGTGTTTATCAGGAGTGTGAAAACGGACTAATACACAGAGTGGAACATTTCATTTCATCTTTAGTTATTTTTCAATCCTTCCCATTATGAAAAGGAAAACAATTTCATTTAAAGATAGAAAGTTTTAACATTTCTAACACTTGCTATCTGTTTTCAACCCAGAGAGACCTGGCCTCAGGCCCAAAACCACAGGCAGGATTCAGATTCTAACTCAAAACACGTGCATGTGTGTGTATGTCACAGTAGCATTTCATGTCACTACAATTAGCAGAATCCCCACCAATAACACTGTTAACAGCATATGTTTAATTCCTCACATGAGGGGCAGCCTGCTGCGGGCAGCACCAGGGTTTTTCAGCAGCTGGAAGATGCCAAGGGTATCTGACTCTGTCTCTGCAATTCTGCTGGCCTTTTATCCAAGTGGCTATAAAATGGGTGAGTTCAAACATCAAACTGAGATACTGGCCTCCCAAACATGAAGCAAGGTGGGCAGCGTCACCCCTCCCTCACCAAAGGAAAGGGTTTTTCCTGGGAAGATTGACTTTATCTGGACGCTCCTTCCCCTGCTCTGACCTCACTTCTGTCTAAGGGTTCAGGACTGCAGCTTATGCCCCAGCATGGTCCGGTCATGGGCAAAGCGGGAGTGGGGGTCCCTGTGTCTCAGACCAACTCTGACCCATGCCCCTGGGTGGTCAGGGCAGCAGTTTAGGCCCATTGCAGCAGGACCCCTGGGCTGACGGAGACAAAAGAGACCCTTGGTATTCATCTACCCAGGTAGCATCTCTGGTCGCCATTAGAAGCAAACTGAATCCATCCTAGAGAGCAGAGAATCATTTTTGTCTGGAAACTTCCTCAGTGCCACGCTATGAATCTGATATTGTCTTTAATATGAAAAGTGCAACAGGCATTCTCCAAGACAAAACATGACTCACTCCTGCGTCGACACAGGTTGGCACACAAATCTTAACTGGAGGGTAGACAACTTCTTGTCATCCTTTTACGTAACATAAGATTTCATGTTAACAAGGGAGAACAAGCTCTTTTGAGAGAGTAGACAAGTGCCCAGTAAGTTGGAATATGACCAAGCACCAATGACTGCTGCAGAGTCCCTCTTTATGGGTCTCACACGTTTTTTACAAAGAAAATGCCAAAGAGGGCTCATGAGTTCAGCTAAATCTCTTCAGGGAAAGAAGACTATGTTTATTAAGGTTTGAATTACCAAATTTTGTAAAAAAAGATTTGTACTGTCAAATATCATAGTCTTGGTAATTCAAACAAGATTGACCAACATTGAAAAACAACCTTTTTAATAATCAGGTAAGAATGAATCTCCGTCAGCTTCTCGGGGCCATACTAATGGGGACCTGCTCGTATGTTCTTTGCGTGTTTCTTTTCCTGTAAGAGGTTATAACATTCGTGCTTCTTGCTCCTGAGTATGCTGTTACTTCAGACTTGCTTACCAAGCGTTTAGTTAATGAGCTTATAACTTGACCCTCTTAATTAACAGGGATTGACTCTCTGGGGCACCTGACTCTATAGGCTGATGGCATGCCAGGCAACAGCAAATTGGTGACTTTAAGAGAAAGGAAGCCGACTCACAGGCTGCCATTCCTCAGCACTGACTGCGCCTGCACTCGCACTGAGATCATTCCTATATTTACCCATTTGCCGTCAGAACCACCATGAGGTGGGCAGCGATGACCCCCCCATAGATGGGGTCCCTGTACATAGGAGGCATCACACTGGGCTCAACATTGCCATGGTCCCTCATCCTCCAGCCTCCCTCTTCCCAGAGCCACCGCTTCCCCCATTTCCACCCTAAAAGAAGAGTCGGGTCCCTGAGATCCCCACCCAGCATCGGACCACGTCCACCAGAGGCTGAAGCCAGTGTTTGCTCCTGTTTTTGGAACCCGGCTTCTCGGCCAGGACTTGGAAGCTGAGGTCACACAGATGCAGGACTGAGTCCTCCTTTGGTTATGAAGGAGAGTGACTCAACTTCCCCATGCCTCAGCCTCCTCATTTATAAAATGGGGATCACAAAGATGCCCTCTTTGCAGGGTCCGGGAATCACTGCTGCAGTGAGACCTTTCACAGAGCACAGCACAACACAACGGTCACTTGTGGATTTTGTGGGCAAAGCCATTTTACTCCATGGCCCCAGGCCTGGAGCTCTGCAGGAAGCTCCCCATGAGCTGCAGGGAGCAGCATTTCCAGTTGGGCTTCTGCCATGGGCCTGCTCCAGGTGCTCCTCCTCCAAATGGCAGCTGTCTCCGGGTTTACACAGCCCAGGAGAGAGGTGGGAGTGGCATATGCTTCAGGAAGATGGAGTCCTGGGGAGCAGGTGTGAGGGGTAGGGGGATGGTGGTGTGCCCAGGAGCCCAGGCCATGACACGGGTGTGAGAGGTAGGGGATGGCAGTGCACCTGGAGCCCAGGGCTTGACACAGGTGTGAGGTTTATGAGATGGCAGTGCACCTGGAGCCGAGGGCATGACACAGGTGTGAGGGTAGGGGATGATGAGGGATGATGATGAGCCTGGAGCCAAGGCTATGACACAGGTGTGAGGGGTAGGGGATGATGATGACCCTGGATCCAAGGCCATGACACAGGTGTGGGGTTGGGGATGCTGGTGCACCTGGAGCCCAGGTCATGACACAGGTGTGGGGATAGGGGATGGTGGTGCACCTGGATCGAGGGCATGACACAGGTGTGGGATAGGGGATAGTGGTGCACCTGGATCGAGGGCATGACACAGGTGTGGGGATAGGGGATGGTGGTGCACCTGGAGCCCAGGTCATGACACAGGTGTGGGATAGGGGATGGTGGTGCACCTGGATCTGATCTGAGGTCATGACACAGGTGTGAGATAGGGGATGGTGGTGCACCTGGAGCCCAGGGCATGACACAGGTGTGGGGATAGGGGATGGTGGTGCACCTGGAGCCCAGGTCATGACACAAGTGTGGGGATAGGGGATGGTAGTGCACCTGGAGCCCAGGTCATGACACAGGTGTGGGGATAGGGGATGGTGGTGCACCTGGATCGAGGGCATGACACAGGTGTGGGATAGGGGATGGTGGTGCACCTGGATCGAGGGCATGACACAGGTGTGGGGATAGGGGATGGTGGTGCACCTGGAGCCCAGGTCATGACACAGGTGTGGGGACAGGGGAGGGTGGTGCACCTGGAGCCCAGGTCATGACACAGGTGTGAGGATAGGGGATGGTGGTGCACCTGGATCGAGGGCATGACACAGGTGTGGGGATAGGGGATGGTGGTGCACCTGGATCGAGGGCATGACACAGGTGTGGGGATAGGGGATGGTGGTGCACCTGGAGCCCAGGTCATGACACAGGTGTGGGATAGGGGATGGTGGTTCACCTGGATCGAGGCCATGACACAGGTATGGGATAGGGGATGGTGGTGCACCTGGAGCCCAGGTCATGACACAGGTGTGGGGATAGGGGATGGTGGTGCACCTGGATCGAGGGCATGACACAGGTGTGGGATAGGGGATGGTGGTTCACCTGGATCGAGGCCATGACACAGGTATGGGATAGGGGATGGTGGTGCACCTGGATCGAGGGCATGTCACAGGTGTGGGATAGGGGATGGTGGTGCACCTGGATCGAGGGCATGACACAGGTGTGGGATAGGGGATGGTGGTGCACCTGGATCGAGGGCATGACACAGGTGTGGGATAGGGGATGGTGGTGCACCTGGATCGAGGGCATGACACAGGTGTGGGATAGGGGATGGTGGTGCACCTGGATCGAGCCCATGACACAGGTGTGGGATAGGGGATGGTGGTGCACCTGGAGCCCAGGTCATGACACAGGTGTGGGATAGGGGATGGTGGTGCACCTGGAGCCCAGGTCATGACACAGGTGTGGGATAGGGGATGTGGTGCACCTGGATCGAGGGCATGACACAGGTGTGGGATAGGGGATGTGGTGCACCTGGATCGAGGGCATGACACAGGTGTGGGATAGGGGATGGTGGTGCACCTGGATCGAGGGCATGACACAGGTGTGGGGATAAGGGATGGTGGTGCACCTGGAGCCCAGGCCATGACACAGGTGTGGGATAGGGGATGGTGTTTCACCTGGATCGAGGCTATGACATAGGTGTGGGATAGGGGATGGTGGTGCACCTGGAGCCCAGGTCATGACACAGGTGTGGGATGGGGATGGTGGTGCACCTGGAGCCCAGGTCATGACACAGGTGTGGGATAGGGGATGGTGGTGCACCTGGAGCCCAGGCCATGACACAGGTGTGGGGATAGGGGATGGTGGTGCACCTGGATTGAGGGCATGTCACAGGTGTGGGATAGGGGATGGTGGTGCACCTGGATCGAGGGCCTGACACAGGTGTGGGATAGGGGATGGTGGTGCACCTGGATCGAGGGCATGACACAGGTGTGGGATAGGGCATGGTGGTGCACCTGGATCGAGGGCATGACACAGGTGTGGGATAGGGGATGGTGGTGCACCTGGAGCCCAGGTCATGACACAGGTGTGGGATAGGGGATGGTGGTGCACCTGGAGCCCAGGTCATGACACAGGTGTGGGATAGGGGATGGTGGTGCACCTGGATCGAGGGCCTGACACAGGTGTGGAATAGGGGATGGTGGTGCACCTGGATCGAGGGCATGACACAGGTGTGGGATAGGGGATGGTGGTGCACCTGGATCGAGGGCCTGACACAGGTGTGGGATAGGGGATGGTGGTGCACCTGGATCGAGGGCATGACACAGGTGTGGGATAGGGGATGGTGGTGCACCTGGATCGAGGGCATGACACAGGTGTGGGATAGGGGATGGTGGTGCACCTGGAGCCCAGGTCATGACACAGGTGTGGGATAGGGGATGGTGGTGCACCTGGATCGAGGGCATGACACAGGTGTGGGATAGGGGATGGTGGTGCACCTGGAGCCCAGGTCATGACACAGGTGTGGGATAGGGGATGTGGTGCACCTGGAGCCCAGGTCATGACACAGGTGTGGGATAGGGGATGGTGGTGCACCTGGAGCCCAGGTCATGACACAGGTGTGGGGATAGGGGATGGTGGTGCACCTGGAGCCCAGGTCATGACACATTTGTGGGATAGGGGATGGTGGTGCACCTGGAGCCCAGGTCATGACACAGGTGTGGGATAGGGGATGGTGGTGCACCTGGATCGAGGGTATGACAGACGTTCCCTTAGGTGCTGCCTCCAGGACACAGGTCCAGTATCTCCTGTCTTCTGTATTTTTCACAGGATGACAAAATTTGGAATTTTCATTTGCATATATGATAGCTTCTAATTTTATTAAATCATGTCTTTTTAAAGTTGCTTTTGGCCCCGGTCAGTGGCTCATGCCTGTAATCCCAGCGCTTTGGGAGGCCAAGGCAGGCAGAGCACATCAGGTCAGGAGTTCAAGAGCAACCTGGCCAACATGGTGAAACCTTGTCTCTACTAAAAATACAAAAAATTAGTTGGGCATGGTGGTGCGAACCTGTAATCCAGCTACTCAGGAGGCTGAGGCAGGAGAATCGGAAGTGGAGGTTGCAGTGAGCTGAGGTCGTGTCTCTGCCTGCAGCCTGGGAGACGGAATGAGACTCCATCTCAAAAAAAAAAAAAAAAAAAAAAAAAAAGTTGTTTCTGAATAGATTGAACACAGCAGGTCAGCAAGCTGCATTCAGGCCTCCATCCTCCTTCACTCTGCAGCTCTGCATAACCTTGTTCTGTAACTGAAAGCTCCAGCCCAGCCCCACCAGGAACCCTCCCCACCCCACCTCAGTGCTTTGCTGGTCCCAAATCCCTTCCTCAGCTTCTTCAGACCTGAAGATGCTTTCAGAAGGATTGGAATATGGTAAACGAATTACTACCAGAAATGATGACTGATGAAGCTTAATCATTGACCTCTCTCTGGAGAAACAAAGATTAAAAAGCTTTTTCTGGAGCAGTCTCTTGAGTGCCCGTCCACAGGTCCCCTTCTCTTTCCTCCTGATTGACCTAGCCCACATCTTACAATAGATACTCAATAAAGATTCACTTTGCCAGGCCCTTTGTAGATGATAAGTGACCCAATATTGACCAGGCAGACCTAAGAAGACACTAATTGAGGCTTATGTAAAGCTTTTTCCTGCCAAAAAATAAAAATAAAAAAGAAACAAGTAAAACTTGCCAGTTTGCTGCTTCTGAATGTAAGAAAGCAGGTGAGGATATACCGTGAGAAGCTCCAGCAGCCATTTTGTGACCATGAGGAGACTAGACCAAGAATCGACCAATAAATATGCACTGGGTACAGGAGAAAGGTAGAAAGAACCTGGGTGCTTGGAGACCCGGGAGATGGCTGAACACAACCTGAAATTTCCCAGCTTTAGCTTGATGTTATGTGAATTAACCTTTCTTGTTTAAAATCTTCTACTTGAATATTCTATTATAATTGAGGGACTGTGTTAAAGAAAAACTTCTCTTCCTGGGTCCACGAGGGGCATGGTTTCAAAGGCAGGAGTTTCCTGGCTCCACCCCCTCCATCCAGGAACCAGAGAGGTTTCAAATGTAAAGTTATTTGTCCAGGTTTTCTCATGCGCAGGCTAGGTAGGAAAATCCAGGTGGGCTTCTTTGTCCAAAAAGCATGCCAAAAGCTCCGGGAGGAGGGGCTCTGTTGTGGACCAAGCAGCCAATCCAGTATCAGAGTCAAAGATCAATCACTCCAGAGGAAGATTGAAAGACTTCCTCTCATTGGATGAGAACATTAATGGGGAGGGAATAACTCAAGGGTTAAAATCCCACTGCTCCCTCCATATACCCACTCCTTCTCTGGATCCCCTCCCAGGGCAGTGTGGTAGCTGTCTCTCCTTCTCTCTGTTTCTCACTCTCTGCCTTATAATAAAATCACTCTCTGCAAAACTCTTTGGGTCCATGATATTTATTCAAACGGCAAACCCGCCACATCTCTGGGATCCCTTTCCTCATTCTTGGGGGTAAGAAAGGCCAAGAATCTCGGACAGGGGAATTGGGAGTGTCTTCTGGACGCCCCCCAACCCCACGGCTCCCCTGGTTACATAATGAGATAGTGTCACATGATTCACAAAGGAGCTGAGATTCTAAAATGCAAAATGTGGGCTGAGTGTGCAGTGACCCAGCATTTTGGGAGGCCAAGTTGGATGGATTGCTTGAGCCCAGGAGTTCAAAAGCAGCCTGGGTGACATGGCAAAACATTATCTCCACAAAAATAAAATAAAAGAGAATGCAAAATGTAGAGCACCGCCTATGTAAGTAAAATACGAAATTGACCTCAGTATGGCAGCACTGACTTTTCTGGTGTAATTTCCCGATGGCATCTGCTACCTGTGTGCGTCTCTGTGAGGGCTGGTGTGTGTTGTCACAGTACAACCTCACTAAAGTGAAAGGCCACTCTTAAGCTTTTATTCACCGTTCAGGCGCCGGCCTGGAATTAATGGGATGGATGGTTTCAATGAAAAAAGACTGCCAGATGCAGTGAGAACCACAGCATTGTGAGAACGAAGGAGTCCAGGAACCGGCTGACTTCTTTCCGTCCTGTGTGGCCAGTGCAATCACTCCACCACCATCTGTCCTAAATTCATACGGAAAATAGTCACATCAAACTTTCTTTTGTCAGCCTCTCAAATGATCCTATTTGAAAACAAAACAAACAAAAACTCCAAGCTTGCTTATGCAACTGTAAGCAAATAAATAATTGTTTTTCACTTCAAAACTATCCATCTTTTCTCAAACCCCTAGCTAACATCAAGCCCCCTAGACATTTTCCATGTCATAACCCTCTACCCGCAGCTGGGTCTCCTACTGCACCCACCAGAATTCCATTTGTCTTGGTTTTACTGCCTGATAAAAGTAGAGATTGCATTAAACAATGACTCCATGTCCCACTGAGAGCATGCAATTTAGAGAGATTAAATGGGCCAGATTTTAGATGCCCAAGGTGTTTACGGCAATGAGCAGTGTCAAAATAATTAGAAAATGATGCATGGCCTACCCCAAGTCGTTTCTCATCTGAACAGCTGATAGAATCCCCCATAATGTTCCAGATGTGGGTGTTTTCTTCAACAATGGGGAGTTAAAAATAATCCTCTCAGTTCCTCCAAGTGATGTATGGCAGGGCCACTGCCACCAGGCATTCTGCCGAGGGGAGCCTCCTCAGTTACTATAGAAAGGCTTGAGAATAGAATAAATATAACTATGTGCTCATTATTCAAATGAAATTTTAATTAATTCAGAACTTGCTCCCAAAGCTTTCCAAGACAACTCATGCTAATGAGCTGTCTGCGCTCTTCTTCCTCCAGTTTATGATGTCATGCTAAATGGGCTGCATCTACCAATGTCGATGAGACGAAAATCCATTAGTTCTGGACTGAGGTTTGACTCTAGTTTTAGGACCTGCTGAAACATCTCAATTCCCCTTCTTCAAAACCCAGGGTCTCTTCTCTCTCTTTCCTTGTTGGGCTGAGATTGATGGCTTTTGTAAAAGCTTTCTAGGCTTCAAGGGAAGAATCTCAACTCAATGCATTGACTCTTTGGGGCATTAACCAATTTCCATACTTAAAACAACTATCCCCCAGCCCTTCCTCTAGCCAGCATTTCATGTGTGCGTGACACCAGCAGTGAGGCTGAATTATCTGTTGTCCTTAACCACACAGCATGGCCACTTCATTGTCCATGGTTGAAGAGCAGCAAGATGTCATCACCTTGGGGTGAGTGCAGATCTACCAGGCTGGTCAAATTACACACATTCGGTCTCTCCACTCATAAAGAAAATGCCAGCTCTTACCTCACCTTTCCCAAGAGCCTTGAAGAAGTCAAATGAGATGAGCTGTGTACAGTGTGCACTAAATAATGTGTATGCACAGACATAGAATTGGAATAATAGTCACTGGAGGGAGGAGAAATCACTTAATGAGTACAATGGACATCATTTAGGTGATGATACCCTAAAACCCTAGACATCACCACCACGCAATATATCCATGTGACAAACCTGCGTTTGTGTGGTATAAATGTTTACAAATTTTTGTAAATGCTAAGTAGCTGTCACATTGGAATTACACATCTAATCTCCATCATAGTGGGTTTCCATAGACCCTGGAATTGTGAGACCACACAGGGAGAGTAGGAGCCTAATCCCAGCTGTGCCGCTCCTCACCAGAGTGGGAGCACCCGAGGGCAGGATAGACCATGGGAGGAAACATGGATCATGATTTTGACATCGTGGTGCTGTTGCTAGGCATTATCTTTTCACATTTCCTCCTAACACCACAAGGATCTGATATACTGAGCATAAAACCCACCGCATGGGAGAAAATACAACTTTTTCTTCAAATTCTCCAATCCTCAACATGTGAGCAGGCATGGACACCTGCATGTGATTGGGTAACCTTCTGATGGGCAGTCACTGTTCTCGGGGTGAGCTCTGGGGATGTGGGCCTGCACTTATCCTGGCAATCCAGGAGGAGGCGCTACACTAAGAGTCAGCAGCCCTTTTTCTGTAAAAGGCCTGATAGAAAATACAATAGGCTTCTATCTGCCCAATTCTGCTATTGCAGAGTGAGTGGACATGGCTGTGTTTCATTAAAACTTTATTTACACAAATAGGTAGCAAAGGCGGGAAATCAATTCAAAGATGTTTAAGAGACAAAATAAAAGTTTGCAAACCAAAGACATATAATGGTTTGAATAAGGTCCTTAACTAACTAATGCCCACATGAGGAAAAAAATTAGATATTCTCTCTCTTACAGTCCATTTCACACATCTTTCATAAAAACAAAACAAGGGAATGTTTCCCAACTATGGATGGCAGATCATTAGTGGGTTATTACATTGATTTATTTTTATTTTATTTTTTTTTTTGAGACAGAGTCTTGTTCTGTCTCCCAGGCTGGAGTGCAGTGGCAAAATCTCAGCTCAGTGAATGCCTCTTGGGTTCAAGCAATTCTCCCTGCCTCAGTCTCCTGAGTACCTGGGATTACAGGCACATGCCCCCACTCCCCACTAATTTTTGTATATTTTAGTAGAGATGGGTTTTTGCCATGTTGGCTAGGCTGGTCTTGAACTCCTGACCTCAGGTGATCCATCGGCCTCGGTGGGATTAGAGCTGTGAACCACCATGGCCGGCCCATTATGATGATTTAGTGGATCACAACTTTCAAATTAAAAAAGGCAGAATAGGGCCAGGCGCGGTGGCTCACGCCTATAATCCCAGCACTTTGGGAGGCTAAGGCGGGTGGATCACGAGGTCAAGAGATCGAGACCATCTTGGTCAACATGGTGAAACCCCATCTCTACTAAAAATTAAAAAAAAATAAGCTGAGCGTGTTGGTGCATGCCTGTAGTCCTAGCTACTGGGGAGGATGAGGCAGGAGAACTGCTTGAACCCGGGAGGCGGAGGTTGCGGTGAGCCGAGATCACGCCGCTGCACTCCAGCCTGGGTAGCAAGAGCGAAACTCCATCTCAAAAAAAAAAAAAAAAAAAGGCGAAATAGTCTAATAGTAATAAAATCACATTTGATATAAAATAAAATTATTTTGCTTTCCTACAAAAGTGAGGGAAAATATTTTCTATATGACTTTTTTAACTTTATGCATATACGTGTGTGTATAATATATGAAATGTATATTTTCCTTTGGGCCATAATCAATAAAGTTGGAAAAACACTAGTATAATGGAAAGAACACAGAACTAGGAAATGGAAAGGCTGTACTATTTGTTAGATTTGGACCTACCTTTAATGTCTCCAGACTTTATATGTCTCTTCTGTTAAGCTGAACCATTCATTTACAGTCTTAAAAATCTATTTACAGTGATGTGTGTTATTAATTAGTAGAGGTAAATGACCCAGCAACTGCGCTGGGGCACACTGTCAATCCGCAAAGACATGGGCCAAGGTAAAGACGCTTAAAAAGGATCAGTACTGGGGGAGGGGAGACGTGTAATTATTACAATGGCTAGTTTAAGGCCAAGCATTTTGCCCAGTGAGAATGACTGACAGACCTGCTGATGTGCATGTTGGGGGGTGAGGTGTGTATATACTTCCCTCCTCACTGGCCCTTCCATGCTCAGGCTGTCATTCAGATCGGATAGGAAAAAGTTGGTGAGAAAGGCATGTAGAGAACAGGATCCCTGGACTGCTCTGATATGCCAACTGCAATCGGAGAATTACTGAATTTGAAGGGTTTACCTAAACTTGTTATCCGTCTTGGGGAAACTGAGCATTTCCACACATAGTTTAAAAACAAAATGTCTCAACCTGAGATCCCATCACCTTCCAAGAGGGGTTGCATGTACCCTGGTTACTTCTCAGTTAAGTATCTTGAATAATGGACAAGTTCAGAAAAGATTGAAGTAAAAGTCAAATGAAATTTTCTTTATCTTTTTGGAGAACCAAGGCCAGAGGCAAAGCTCTGAGCAGAGAATCATTAGAATAAGAACCAGGAAGAAAGACAACATTTCATAGGGGACCAGGATCCCAGGAACAACACCTGCTCTTCCTGGTAAGGTGCGTTTAAGAGACAAAATAAAAGTTTGAAAAAAAGGGAACAATTAAAAATAGGGAACAATTTGATGACAAAGAGTTCCTGTTCTGGCTTCACACCTTAGGAATGATAATTGGGTGAAATACTTCATGCATCAGGCTCCAGATCCGCATCTGTAAAGCCGGCTAAGAAAATATTGATTGCCAAAGAAGATTGTGGTGATTAATAAGTTAACACGAATAGAATGCATAGAAAGAAGCACTGGTTTTCTCTCCTAAAAGCCTCAACCTTTGCATAATGGTCCTCATTTCCTGCTTCTGATCACACATTCTGTGTCCCCCATCCTTTTTTTTTTTTTTTTTTTTTTCTGGAGACAAAGTCTCACTCTGTTACCCAGGCTGGGGTGCAGTGGTATAATCTCAGCTCACTGCAACCTCTGTTTTCTGGGTTCAAGTGGTTCTCCTGTCTCAGCCTCCCGAGTAGCTGGGATTACAAGCATTCACCACCACACCCAGCTAATTTTTGTTATTTATTAATAGAGACGGGGTTTCACCGTGTTGGTCAGGCTGGTCTCGAAATCCTGACCTAAGGTGATCAGCCTGCCTTGGCATCCCAAAGTGCTGGGATTAAAGGGGCAGAAGATGTTCCCCACAGAGTGAGAGAGCCTATTGTGGGCAGGCTGGGAGACGGCCTGATGTGAGACTGTGACTCTTTTGCCTTTTATAATCTGAGCAGCTGCCAAGCCGGGAGATGAATAGGGTGGCCATTAGCAGCAAACTCTGTCTTCTCAGATGACACTATTCAAATAGAGAGTTGGAAGATGTCATTCAACATAAACCCTTTTTCACTTAATTCACTGCAGATTTGTGCAACAGGAGAGCATATTCTGCCCCTCATCCTGGTTATTCTTCTGCCTAGAAAATCAGATATTGCTCCTCCAGGCAGCCATCCTTCCTCTCATTATGTCCCATGCTGGGAAATTCATTGCTCCAAAACACTTGATTTCTTGAGCAGATAATGATTTCCAAAACTAAGGAAAGGAAAATACTCACTTTTGATGGTATTTGAGGAGTTTTTTTCCCTTTTATTCCTAATGTGTTGACAACACACCTTTCTTTTATGGACCCTCTGATACACTCATTGTGGAAATATACTGTCATAAAAGTGAATTGCAGTTGCTGTAAATTGTGTAATGGCAAAGTCAGGAACCACACATTTTTTTTTTTTTTTTGAGACGGAGTTTCGCTCTTGTTACCCAGGCTGGAGTGCAATGGCGCGATCTCGGCTCACTGCAAACCTCCGCCTCCTGGGTTCAGGCAATTCTCCTGCCTCAGCCTCCTGAGTAGCTGGGACCACACATTTTAAAAAGCTCCTCCCTCTCTGAGTGACCGGCTCAGCCTTGAGCACCACTCCTCTCTGAGTGGATGCCCTGCAGGAAAACTCTGGTCACAGCAAGGGGTGATGGTATATTTGCTTGTTCAGTTCTCATGGGAAAGGAGACACATAGGCACAATGTCAGAATGAGACAGGTGGGCAGCCACCCTGCACCCTCCGTCCCACCCACAGCCCCTCCCTCCAGCACTGGACCCTGCAACCTTCCTTCCCTGTTCTGCTTCTCTGTGGGGTCAGAACTCCCAATTCGTGGAATCTATTGTTAAATAGCAACTGTTTCTCTCCATTTTTCATGTTGTCCATATTTTTTTTAGAGCAAATGAAGCATATTGTATGGGTGAGATTTAGCCAAATTCTTTTTCTTAATTTGAATTTCATGATGCTTCTTTACATTTTGTGGCCACCCTCCATAACAATGTGACCCTGTCTAAAGCAAGGTCATCTTGCTTCTTTGGGACACAGCATCCACCTTCTGCAAACTGGGACTGTAACTTGTGGCTCAAATTCACTCAGTATCTTCTCAAGAAAGATGTGCAGCATCACGTGTTAATAACAGAGGAGAAGAAGGGGGGGACGTATTTAATCTTGAAATTTAGTCCAAGCCCCAAGCCCTACCTTTTTCCTAAGAACTCCACCGGGTCCCTCAATATACAAACCGAGTGAGAGTGTGGGGCCAGTGAGTATTCAGTCACTCAAAGTGCAGCCAAGGCTTGAAGAAGGATTTATGAGTCCACTCATCAAGATTCTATTGATTGCAGCACTATTCACAATAGCAGAGACATGGGATCAACCTAAATACCCATCAATAGTAGACTGGATAAAGAAAATGTGACACAGACACACCATGGAATACTATGCAGCCATAAAAAAGAATGAGATCGTGTCCTTTGCAAGGACATAGACTGAGCTGGAGGCCATTATCCTTAGCAAACTAACACAGGAACAGAAAACTAAACACCACATCTTCTCACTTATAAGTGGGAGCTAAATGATGAGAACACATGGACACAGGGACAGGAGCAACAGACATTGGGGTCTTTTGGAGGGTGGAGGGTGGGAAGAGGGAACAATAGCTAATGAGTACTAGGCTTAATACCTGGGCGATAAAATAATCTCTACAACAAACCTTCATGACACAAGTTTACCCCTGTAACAAACCTGCACATGTACCCCTGAACTTAAAATAAAAGTTGAAATGTTCAACTCTTCTAAGTAAAAAGAAAAAAAAAAAAGATTCTGTTCTTGCTGCTTCAGAAGGCAAAGCAAGCACCAAAATAGACCACAAAGAAGTTCTCTCTTAACATCCATAGAAATGAAATTAATGAAGAAATTATTTTCCAAATAAGTCCTGCTCTGTCCTCTTTCTCCAACTTCCTTGAGAGTTACAGATGGCCTCATAGAAGGACAGCGTTTCATAGGATGCCCAGTCTTCTGGGAGGCATTTCCATCCTGAGACCCCCTAGCTCCCACCTCAGGCAGGGAGAATCCGACTCCTTTCCCCTAAAACACACAAGGAGCCCCATGTAGACAAGTCCTGACAACGCCCGCGACACCATAAGGAAGATGTGCTGAGGGAAGCTCACACTCGCCGTTGGTCAGTGTCCTGCATGCCACCTCCTGTGTCTCCAGCCCACCCCATCCTCTTCTCCAACACCAACAACACAGATTCACATACACATGTGTTTTGGTGTGCATGTGTGTTTCTTACACTGGCCACTTTTCTCATCATATTTGTTGCTTTTTAAAATTTTTGTTTAGCTGGACATAGTGGGACACACCTGTAGTCCTAGGTACTTGTGAGACTAAGGCAGAAGCATGGTTTGAGCCCAGGAATTTAAGGTTGCAGTGAGCCATGATTGTGCCACTGCAGTCCAGCCTGGGTAACAAAGCAAGACTTTGCCTCTAAATTAAAAATAATTAACTTGTTTATGACTCTTTGCTGCATCTATTTTTTTAGGTAGCTCCTTTAAAAATATTTCAGATAGGCAGGGCGCCATGGCTTACACCTGTAATCCCAACACTTTGGGAGGCCAAGGCAGGCAGATCACAAGGTCAGGAGTTTGAGACCAGCCTGTCAATATGGTGAAACTCTGTCTCTACTAAAAATACAAAAATTAGCCAGGCATGATGGCACGTGCCTGTAATCCCAGCTGCTTGGGAGTCTAAGGCAGGAGAATCACTTGAACCCGGGAGGCGGAGGTTGCAGTGAGCCAAGATTGTTCCACTGCATTCTAGCCTGGGCAATGGAGCGAAACTCTGACTCAAAAAAAAAAAATTCTAGATAGATAATCTTTTGCTCCATCAACAGGTAATGCAGTGGCTCTGCATGAGTGTCTTCTCTGATGCTGGGTGATACGGTTTGGCTGTGTCCCCACTCAAATCTCATATTGAATGGTAGCTCCCATAATTTCCACATTGATATGGTTTGACAGTGTCCCCACCCAAATCTCATCTTCAGTTCCCATGTGTTGTGAGAGGGACCTGGTGGGAGGTAATTGAATCACGAGAGTGGGTCTTTTCCCATGTCATTCTCCTGATAGTGAATAAGTCTCATGGGATTTGATGATATTATAAGTGGGAGTTTCCCTGTACAAGCTCCTCTCTTTGCCTGCCACCAACCACATAAGATGTGACTTACTCCTCCTTGCCCTCTGCCATGATTGTGAGGCTACCCAGCCACACAGAACTGTAAGTCCAATTAAACCTCCTTCTTTGGCAAATTGCCCAGTCTTGGGTAAGTCTTTATCAGCATCATGAAAACGGACTAATACACACATGGGTGGGAGGGACCCAATGGGAGTTAATTGAATCATGGTGGCAGCCTCCCCCATACTGTTATGGTAGTGAATAAGTCTCATGAGATCTGATGGTTTTATGAGGGGAAACCCCTTTCACTTGGTTCTCATTCTCTCTTTGCCGGCTGCCATGTAAGGTGTTCCTTTGCTCTACCTTCATCTTCCGACATGACTGTGAGCCTCCCCAGCCATGTGGAACTGTAAGTCAATTAAACCTCTTTTCTTTATACATTAGCGGGACTCAGGTATGTCTTTATCAGCAGCGTGAGAACAGGCTAATACACTAGATCTATCTCCCCGTGGAGCCCCAACCTTCCCCAACTCATGTTTTTCCAGACTGTTAAGCCTAATTTCTTGAGATGAAAGCTTTGAAGTCTGCCTCAAACGAAACAATGGGCAGAGCCTTCAACAAGTTCATTCCCAAGGTTAAAAGCATATTGGAAAATAAACCACCATTTTATAACATTGGTAAGAACATTGTTAATGCCTTTTTTTCTTATAGAACTTATAGACATGATTTATTTACGCTTTGAGTGGAGGAACCACAAGCTATTCATTGGTTTATCCCTACCGGGTGTACCATAGTGCTTTGTTCTTAGAAACGGCTGAAAATATTGATTGTTAGATGAATGAGTGGGTGAATGCCATGAAACAGAAATGAAAATAAAAATACTCTGTGACCCAGAGCACAAAAATACCAGCAACAAGAGAAACAACACAGTAAAAAAACACACAAAAAATACCCATCTCTTTTCTAAATGCTGTGAAAGAGAATGCTATTATATACATCATTCTAAGATTGAGTGGAAAAATATTTTCTTCATCTGAAACTCAGCTACAGGACAGATTATGGACAATTCAATCATTTACAAATCTTGTTATTACCCAGGGAGTTTTCTAAAAAACTATAATTTCAGACTAACTAAATTAGACTCTCTAGTGAACAAGGTTATGTAATTTCCATTGAAATGAAAAAGTGTTTTTCAGGTGGCTGCAATTGAGAAATCCTGGTCTAGTTAATGGATATAACATCCTAAGACAGAAGACCTGCTTGGATTTTTGTTTCCAACGCTAACTACCCATGTGTCTGGAGTCTCTCTGAAACCATTTAGTTCTTACATCTTGTAAAAGAAAACATTGACCAGCCTTTGCCAATCTCACATCTATGTCACCAGGATAAAATAAATCCCAGTGGGTAAAGTCTTTCTATGAATTGCAAAGAATTATGGAAGAAGGTCTCTGTTGTTATACATGTCTGGAAGAGGGGGTTGAGGGGAAATCTCTTATACACAAAATTAGAAGGGGGACAGTTGTTCTTTATCTGAGACCAGGAGACCCATTTTTGTGTTCTAAGAAAGAGTGAGCAAGAGAAAGTGAAGAGTAAAGAAAGCAGTCCTGGAATGGGTGACTCTACTTAGGGTCGTATTTGTTTAATTTAATTCCGATTGGTTCCTTTATTTCCATGGTTGCTTTAATCCTGAAAATCACATTCAGCTGGCAGTTTGCATCCTCTCTGGAGCCTCCTCTGGATTGATTGCTTCCAAATCCATCACTTTCATGATCTCTTTGACTTCTAGGTGGAGTATTTTAAGTGGCTCTAACATCCCTCTCGAAAGTTCACTCCTTCTGGGGTCCAACCTCTCCATAATGAAAGGCAAAACCAGACAGTGACCTCTTGTCTGCTATTTTAGATCTTCCTGAATCATTCATCACTGCCCAGTGCTGTTGCAGTCTGATTCCATTGAGCCATTTTTTTTTTAGCTCTACAGAAATAGTCTCCTCTGACACTTGTGGTCTTTGGGATCACAAAGCCCATTTCCTCCTGGTCATCTAAAAATTCCAACTAGTAGAGTTGATGCAACAGGAAACCATAAAATATCTTTAACCTGCTCATGCCCTGTCCTTCCCCATCTACCTTCTCCAGTCTTTGGAGAGCCATCCCTCCTTCCTCCTGGCTGACTAATCCCATAACCATCAGTGGATGCAGAGTCATGTCTGAGAGAAAGGGTCGGTAGCAGCTTCACATTGCGCTAATTCCTACTTTGTGCTAAATGCCATTCTATGCTTTATATAATAATGAAAACTAACTCCAATTCACCATCTGCTATGCATCAAGCTTCATGTAGTTAACTCACATAATATTTGCCAAAGACCTAACAAAGTAGGTATCATTATTATTCTGCTTATACAGAAGAGGCATTCAAGACACAGAGAGGCTGAGTAACTTCTCAAGGATCACATTGCTAGTGACCTGCAGAGGTGGAATCCAGGCCCAGACTGGCTTCCTTTGTTAACGTCACACCCCCACCTTTTTTGTTGTTTTTTGTTTGTTTTTCTTATTTGTATTAATTATATGAATATACCTGAAGTTAATATCATGTTATTTATGCATGATGAAATGCATACTCAAAGTGGTAAATGGCGTGAACCACCTGGCACGTGAACAGCAGTTTTGGGTGTAATTTCATCTGACTCTCAGGCCGACAGTCTTTATAACACACCACAAGGCTCCTGTAAAACCTCAAGGCCACTAAACATTCACATGCGAACTTGGCAAGCGCAGTGAGCATCCCCAGGGCCACGTTCCTGGCGGGTGATGTTAGGTGCCACATGGACCAGAATTGAGTAACATTGATTCTGCAGTGTTGAGTTGCTCCCTTTTATATTTTATTTCAGTCCATCGTATTCATGATGACAAGGCAAAAACCTTTCTTGGTTTCTAGGATTCTTTAAAGTCTTGCAGACCCTTGCTAACTCCCCTCATTTAGCAGATTCAGAATCCCAAAACCCACACTGCCTGCCAGTGTGGCAGTGGGTACACTGTATCGGCACATACGGTGTGAAGAGAAAATTTAATAACATGAGTTTGTTTCTTTGCTTTAATTTTTATATTTAATTTATAAAAAAATAAGAGCAGTTATCTATGGTAGTGATTAAACATTTTATTTAAATAAGTTGATTAAAATTAAGAAAATAGGGATGGGCATGGTAGCTCACCATCTGTAATCCCAGTACTTTGGGAGGGCAAGGCAGAAGAATCACTTGAGGCCAGGAGTTTGAGACCAGCCTGCTCAACATGGCAAAGAGACCAGCCTGCCCAACATGGCAAAACCCTGTCTCTGCTAGAAATATAACAATTGGCTGGGCATGGTCGCACTCGGCTGTAGTCCCAACTACTCGGGAGGCTAAGACATGAAAATCCCTTGCACCCTGGAGATGGAGGTTACACTGAGTCAAGATTACGCCACTGCACTCCAGACTGGGCAACAGCAAGACTCTGTCTCAAAAAATAAAATAAATAAAAGAAGAAAAATAGAACATACTAGATATGTAACAACACAGATGATATCAGTAACAGTGATATCCTCAGAAAGTAAATTCATGAATATTTAGAAATATATTAGTTGGTTTAGGACCAGAAGAATGTCTTACTCATTTTTGTATTTTTTGATACTGACAACTCCACCAGTGACAGAAAACTGCATCTCTTTTATTCATGTCTGCAAATCCAGGATAAACAGTGTCTGATATCTAATAGGTGCTCAAAAATAAATTTAATTTATAATTTAACTAACGCATGGCTGTGACCATCTTTGCATGGCAGCACTGTAGAAAGAGAAACATTTGTAGTGGCTCCTTTAACTTTGGATTGGACTCTTCAGTGGATGTCTGGCTTCCCTCTCTCTGTTTCATCTGTGGACTCAGCGACCAGTCTCCCTGCTTAAAGATCTATCATGAGGCGTTATTTATTATTAGGTTCTAACACAGGACAGCCACTTTCTTTTGCAAGTACTGGGCATTAGCTAACGATGCAGATTGACACAGATGTGCAAAAAGAAACAAATCCGATGTCCCTTACTGAACTGCATTGGACCAACCCAGGAAGAACATGCCTGTGCCATGGTTCCACCTGGAGATCTGAGCTTCTTGGGAATGTTGTCAAGCCAGGGCTAGGGCCCAGGTTCTTCCCCTCCTCATGCTGAGCCCAGCCATGTGGATTTTATTAATCTACTCAGACACCTTTTGAGTGTTAGGATTTGTCTTAAGTTTTGCGAGGAGAGTTTGTGGGTGTGGGAGTAAATTTGACTCAACCCCAGATCTTATTGGGTGATAGATTTGTATGGGGAGATAACTGTTTTTATAGGTATATACAATTTCAGATATATTTCATTTAAAGGTCGAGCCATTATGGCTTTCTTCCTTCTTCCAATCTCCTCTTGCTTAGAGGGCTTGAAACCATTTTTCAGATTCACTATTATTAAGTTGATAATTTCTTTGAACAGTATGGCTTCATATTCACTCTGCAAACTCCAGTCTCAAAAGACAAAAATCAATTTCATGGGAGTTGGAGATCTCAAATCATGTTTCATTGGTAGGGGATGAGGGAAGAAAGCTGTCTCCAGAGAGGAGTGCCAGCTGTAGGAATCCCTCCGGCCGTGGCCCCAGGAGCAGAGGACACAGCGATGGCTCTGCGGGTAATAATGTGGTTGAGTTGATGTCGCTTGGTGGGTGTGTGGCCCCAGTTACAACTGTGAAAATGGGTATTAGCATTATCTTTACAAAGCTGTTGTAAGCTCCAAGTTAAAGGGACTTTGAAAACGGTGAATGATTGGACAAATATCAGGCCACATTCCACCTGGAGCAGCGAATACAGCAAATAGATTTTATTAACACAAAGGTATATATAAAAAAAAAAACCTGACAGCCAACTCTGATATACCCTACACTGAAGCACCATGAGCTGGGAGAATGTGAGGTCACTATGCAGGTAGATATGGAAAGATCTCTAGGATATACTGTCAAGTGAAACAAGCTAAGTATAGGACAGTGTGCAGGATGCTACATTTTATATAAGAAATAGGGGCTAGAGATATAAGAATACATAGATTTCTATTTACTTCTAATTGAACAGTAAAACAAAGGATATATATATAAATTAATAGCAATGGCTTTTTTTTCAGATTGGAGGGCATGGAGTGGGGATGGATGGGATAGTTAGATTTATCAATCTATGTTTTTATTTCGTTTTGAGTCAAACAATTTAAATCCAGTCTTAAAAAGTCAAGGACATATTTTTTTGTGCATTCCTCCTTCAGGCCACAGATCACATTCTTAAACACTGCAGTGTCAGGGAGCTGAGATAATTTACCCTCTCAAACTTACTAGAATCCAACCAAATTACGATGATAGTCTTGCTACTGCTGATGGATTGTGTTAACCTAATACTACCATTAAAGGTTTCCCTTCAAGAAGAAAATATGTCTTCAGTTTAAGTAACATATTTTCTGAGATGTGTTATTAATGTACCTCTCTTGAGGCAAAGTTGCTGTATAATTCCAGTGCTAGGAAAACACATAAGCTTATAATCTGTTTTATCTTGTCTTTTCGCCAGAACTGAAGGATTTTTTTCTTCCCATGTTACTAGAACTCCTTGTTACAAGGAAAACAGGTACATTTTCTTTTAACTGTGCAGATTGGCTCTGGGTTTGTCATCTCCAATGGGTGGTGGGGGGGAATAATTATTGCCTAAAGACCCTGCACTGGTCTGAGCACAGATTAAAGGGTGAGGAACCCAAGTACTTGAGGCTGTTTTGGGGAATATTGGGTGTCCTAATCAATAACCAGAAGGTTGAATTACCCTGTGCTTTCCAGCAGCCAATAGGATGTCAAAGATGTCTTGGAGAAGTGGTCAGATCACGATGGCCCAAAAGAAGGAGGCCCATTTTTCAAACATGGACCACCACATCTTAGAATGACAGGTGCTAATAAGGGAATGGTGGAGGAGGCGCCCAGCTCTCCACAGAAAGCCAGCCCTTCCCTCTCCCACAGTGCCCAACCATGGCTGGGAACCTGTTCCCCAGTGAAGCTTGTCTTATGCTGCCGTCTTCATTTAGGCTTGGACATGAGAACAATTCTTGCAGTTACACCAGAGAGAAAAGGGTACGTGCCACTGTCAGGCCAAGGCCTTTAAAACGTGCTTTGCCTCTCTTCTCCCCCCAGTCAGGTGCAGGCAGTGCTGAGATTCCAAGGAGAAGGCTCAGCTGTGTCTTGGAACCATAAAAAAGACTTGCCTATCATCCACAAGGTATTCTGTAGGCAAAAAAAAAAAAGTAATTTCTATAGTGTTTGGGCCGTGGCGTGCCCCAGGTTTTATTTTTTACAACATGATTTTAACCAGTACAATAAAGTATACCGCTTCAACTCATGCAGTAAACCTAATGTCCATCACATGTCTCCCGTGTGCCAGGCATTTTTCTAAGTGTGTTGTACACATTATAAAATTAAATCTGCAGAACAACACTACGGGAAATTATCATCCCCAATTTGGAGATCAGGAAAGTGAGGAACAGAGAGTTTAAGTTACTTCTCCAAGGTCACACATCTGTAAATAGCGAATCCAGTGTGAATTCAAAGCCCACACTCTTAATCTTATACTATGTAAATACTGGTTGATGTTTTCAGGTGGGGTATCTAAGAAACAATGACATGGGTTCTGAAAAATAGGGAAATTACAGAGTGAGTAATAATCGTTTAAGTAACTGTCAGCGCTGTCGCCCAGGCTCGAGTGCAGTGGCACAATCTCTGCTCACTGCAACCTCTGCCTCCGGGTTCAAGCAATTCTCCTGCCTCAGCCTCCTGAGTAGCTGAGACTACAGGTGCCTGCCACCATGCCTTGTTAGTTTTTGCATTTTTAGTAGAGACGGGGTTTGTCTGTTTTTATAAGATTTAATTTTACAAATGATGCTTTACATGCAACATTTCATTGAGCCTTTGTGGCAGTGGTCCCCAGCGTTTTTGGCACCAGGGACTAGTTCCTTGGAAGACAGTCTTTCCATTGATGGGGTTACGGGGTGGGGGGCAATGGTTTCAGGATGATTCAAGAGCATTACATTTATTGTGCACTTTATTTCTATTATTATTACGTTGTAATATATAATGAAATAATGATACAACTTACAATAATGAAGAATCAGGGGGAGACCTGAGCTTGTTTTCCTACAACTAGATGGCCCATCTCGGGGTGATGGGAGACAGTGAAATATCATCAGGCATTAGATATTCATAAGGAGCATGCAACCTAGATCCCTCACGTGCACAGTTCACTACAGGGCTCACACTTCTATGAGAATCTAATGCTGCAACTGGTCTGATAGGACGCAGAGCTCAGGTGGTAATGTGAGCGATGGGGAGCGGCTGTCAACACAGATGAAGCTTCGCTCCCTCACCTGCTGTTCTCCTCCTGCTGTGCAGGCTGGTTCCTAACAGCCCATGGACCTGTGGCAGGAGGGTTCAGGATCCCTGCTTTACAGCAGTCCTGTGAGGCAAGTACTATTACTATTCACATTTTGGATGAAATAATTGAGGCTCAAAGAATTTATATAATTTTCTCTCATGAAACTTCTATTAATGATCAGCCTCTGGCTCTGAGTCTGAGATCTTCACAACCCTCTGAACTTCCTTTTCTATTAATAAGCAGCAGAGTCAACTTCATCTGAGGCCCAAGCCCAGCCCATTTCCACCCACTGTGGATGTTGCTTCCCCAGGGCCTGGGTCCCTAAGGGCCAGGTTTGCCTCTCACTAAAATCTGGGCCTCAAGAGCATCAGACCCACAACCTTCTTTCTGAAAGTCATTCCCATCTTTGGTTTCTCAGTGTCTACTGGGGACCCTGATACCATGAGTGCTATAAACTGAATTGTGTCTCCCAAAAGCTATGTGTTGAAATCACAGCACTCATGTTCTCAGATTAAAGGACAGGTAGGCAAAATGCTCAGAGCTGCAGTGAAACGTGGGTATAATTATATCTATGCCCTTGGAACAAAACTTTGCAAAATGGCAATGAGAGTCTACCATGTTCATTATGATCTTTTGATTCAACTCTCTAAGAAACAAAGGCTAGCAGTTTAATGTTTACTCAATGTAACCAGCTCTTTTTGAAACCATATCATCTTCATGACTAAATAAAATATTTTGGCCAGGTGTAGTGGCTCATGCCTGTAATCCCAGCAGTTTGGGAGGCTGAGGCGGGTGGATCACTTGAGGTCGGGAGTTTGAGACCAGGTTGACCAACACAGTGAAACCCTGTTTCTACTAAAAATACAAAAAGTAATTGGGCATAGTGGTGGGCACCTGTAGTCCCAGCTACTCGGGAGTCTAAGGGAGGAGAATCGCTTGAACCCAGAGGCAGAGGTTGTGGTAAGCCAAGATCACACCACTGCAGTCTAGCCTGGGCAACAGGTAAGAATCTGTCTAAGAAAAAGAAAATTCAGGAGACTGTCATTTGTGTGTCTAGGTGGGGAAAAGAAGGTGGGGCAAGTATTTCTTCATGTGCAGAAGACAAAATTAATAATCAACCCAATACAGAATGATAAAACTTCAAGGTTCCTACAATCTTATTTTATAGATGAAGAAACTAAGGCCATCAAGGTGACTAGCTCAGAGATACACACTACTTGCAGGGGTGCAAGATCAGGCTGGGGCTGCTTGAAGGACTCCCCACCCAAGTGAGTGGCACTACCACAGCCCATTTTGCAAGATATAAACCTCAGGGCATTGCTCTTTTGTCTACCCCAATTTATACTTGCAGATAAGGTCTTCATGTCCATTGGGTTCCTGGACATCTTCACATGAGTAGATCAGCGGTATTCCAAACTCCACATGTCCAACTTCAAGTTTGAGACACAGCCATCATTTTCAGATATAGTAACCAGCAATTGTATAAGCCAGAAACCAGTCTTTCTTCCCCAATCTCTCCTTCTTCCTCATCTTCCATATCCACTAGTTCTCTTGATTTTACTCTTCAATCTGTCTTGAGTATGGCAGTTTCTCTCTCCACTGGTGTCTATCCTAATTCAAGCTTCCATCATCTCTCATCTAGACAATTCCAATTGCCTTCTAACCCCCTCCCCTCCCAATTCTACACTGTAGCCAGAGAGCACTTTTATATATGAAAATATATTGTTTTGCCCTTGTTTAGACACATCAATGGTTTCCTATAATTCTTCATATCAAAAAATAACTATTTTATTCATTGTTTACACCACTTATTTCTGCAGGTTCCGTCACACCACTCTTTCTGTTGTTCAATGCTCCAACCTCATGGTGCTCCACTGACCACCCACAATGATTGTGCTATGGTTTTCCCACCTCAGAGCCTTTAGCTCTCAGTTCCTTCTGCCTAGAACAATATCTTCCTTACCTCTTCTCCTCAGTTTTCACACAAACATCCTTTTTATCTCAGTCCAAGTGGTTTTTTTGCTCAGAGATTTCCACATGAGGCACGTCTGACCTCTCTATGACACATCACTCTAGTTCTTTTTAATGTTACTATCAACTCATTGCCTTTCTCCCTTGCCTGGCTGTAAGCTCCTTGAAGGCCTGGGCCACCTGTTCACAGAAATCAGTAGAGGACCTGGCATATGCAGGCTTTCTTTGTTAAGAATTGCTTTTGAAGCCCAGGCAGGAAGACAGACCATCTAAATCCTGACCTCAAGTCCTTTCTATTGGCACACATTTCACACACAGAAGAGTGGCAGGGCAGAGGTAGAGCTATTTAGAAAGGAGAAAAATGTATGAAACATCTATATTTGAATCAGCAATGCATCACAGAACTTTTCCAATATAAAATGCTGGACAAGAGAGTGTTGGATACTGTTGAATAGAAGGCAAAATATTTTTCCTAAAAGGTCCCTAAGGAAACAAAAATTAAAGTTTTCTTTCATTCAAATCCTCACAAAATCTCTCATATGACAGAGTATCCTCTCATTTGTTTTAATCTGTATACAAAACAAGTATTGCTTGGGGAGACTAATGTGTGAAACACTCTTACCCAACACTGCTTTGGATATTGATGTGTTTTGGCTGTGTCCCCACCCAAATTTCACCTTGAATTGTCAGGGTGGGGACCAGGTGGAGGTGATTGGATCATGGGGTGGTTCCCCCATGCTGTTCTCTGATACTGAGTGAGTGAGTCTAATGACATTTGATGGTGTTATAAGCATTTGGCATTTCACCTGCTGGGATTCACTCTCTCCTGCCACCCTGTGAAGAAGGTGCCTGCTTCCCCTTTGCCTTCTGCCATGACTGTAAGTCTCCTGAGGCCTTCCCAGCAATGTGAAACTGTGAGTCAATTAAACCTCTTTTTTTTTTAAATAAATTACCCAGTCATGGATATTTCTTCATAGCAGTGTGAGAGCAGACTAATACAGATACCTACAGAGGTCAACTGCCATACACAGTTTGAGGAAAAAAGGCAAAAATAATTAACACGGGCTTTGTATTTCTCCCCTTGTGATGTAGTTGCATAATTACAAGTGTTGAATATTAATGCAAAGGTCATTTTTTAAAAGTTATTTTAAAAAGTCAATTAAATATTGCTTTAAGAAGCAAGAAGGAAAGCAATTATGTTGTAGTGATAGTAAATATCCACCCAGAGGAGGACAAAACTTCAACAATTTACGTGTGGGGATTTCCAGTGGCCACACTGACACTGGACATCGTTTTAAAACAAGGCTGTCTCAAATTACTTCAACTGAAGTGAAGTTGCTTTGCTCAGAAAAATTATAAGGAGATTGCAAGTGTGCCTCTAGCAATGCAAACACTAATGTTAAAGGTGCCAGTGATGAGGGCAGTTAAAATTATTTAAGAAATGTGAAATGGTTAACCATAAATGGTATTTTAGAATTAATGTATTTTGTAGTATGATTTTTAAGACCACACATATGTTTAATTAAATTAATAATTTAAATAGCATAAGTAAACACTTGACTGCTTAATATATTTCTCTAGACATTTATATAGGCAAGTTAGGCTAAAATTGTTTTCATGGAATGTTCACATTATGAAAAATGAGTCACCTTTATGATGATCATCTATAAAATCCAGGCATATAATTCAGCAAAACACATTTAGAAGAAAAACTATATCCCTATCTATCTATCTATCTATCTATCTATCTATCTATCTATCTCTATCTATCTATCTATCTAGATATAGATAGATATAAAGAATAAACCTAAAGAAATATGCTTTATCTATATAGATGTGGATAGATAGATAAATAGATCTCACCTGCCTATACTGATATTTAGCAGTTAACAAAATTTATAATACTACAATGCATTTCCACACCCAAATTAACAGTTAGTAACAAACAGCTATATGAGAAATTTCCTGTACTTCAAATAAATGAGATCATGGCTCTAGAGCTTGTAGAGTAAAATCTTCTAGAGATGTTCATCAGAGAAGGCTAGCCCATAGGAAACCTACTCGAACATCACTAGAAGATTTTACTCCACAAGCTCTAGATGCAGATGGCTAACCCATCTCTGACCACTACATTCAAGACTTGAGCTCATTTATCTTTTCTTCCTATAAGAAGATGCAATGTTTACCCTCCTAAATGCCCCCACGTTCTTTATCAAGGATTCTAACCTCTGAGGCCTCCAGGGCCAGGCAAGTAGTACTGACACAGGAGGCAGGCTGAGTGGGGAATGGAGTGAGCCGGAGAGGTTTCCACGGGGGGTGACATCCCTGGCCCTTTGATTTGCTCTTAGGTGCAATACGGACACAGAATCCTCTTTATGTTGTGGAGGAAGCAAAAGTTGAGCACGTGCACTGCCCAGTAGCTCTGCCTTCACACCAGCAGCTCATCCTCAAGTGAAGTCAAAGACCAAGGAGGTTCGATTCAATAATAAAAAGAAAAACCAATTTTTAAATGGGGAAAGGATCTGAATAGTCATTTCTCTAAGGAAGATATACAACTGGCCAATAAGCACAGGAAAAGATGCCCAGAATTATTAGCCATGAAGGAAATGCAATAAATGAAAATGAAATGCTATTTTACACCCATTAGGCTGGCTGTATAATATATATATGTGTGTGTGTATATATATGTATGTTTATATATGTGTATATATATGTGTGTGCATATATGTGTGTGTATATATGTGTCTGTGTATATATATGTGTGTATATGTGTGTGTGTGTGTGTGTGTGTGTGTATATATATATATATATATATATATATAGAGAGAGAGAGAGAGAGAGAGAGAGAGAGAGAGAGACAAATACCGGCAAAGATGTGGAGAAATTGGAAACCTCACCCACTGATAGTGAGAAAGTAAAATGGTTCGATGGTTCGGCCACTTTGGAAAACAGTCTGGCAGCTCCATCACGCAGCATTTCCACTCCTAGGTACATACTCAAGAAAATTAAAAACATATGTCCATACAAAAACTTACGCAAGAATGTTCATAGTGACATTACTCATGATAGCCCAAATTGGAAACAACTCAAATGTCTATCAACTGATGAATGGATAAACAAAATGTGGCGTATGCATATAATGGAGTATTATTAAGAGGAGAAAACCAGGAATGAAGTACTGTTACCTAATACAATATGAATAAACCTAAAGAAATATGCTAAGTGAAAGAATCTAGTCACAAAAGACTACATATTATATCATTCTATTTATATGAAATGTCCAGAATAGACAAATCCATAGTCAGAGAAAAAAAAAATAATGGTTGCCAGGATCTCAAGGAGGGGGCAGATTAGGGAGATGGGGAAGGACTGCTTTGGGAAGGAGCTGCTTTTGGGATGATGGCAATTTTCTAAAATGTACCGTGGAGGTGGCTGCACAACTCTGGAAATATACGAAGAAACAGTGAATCACATACTTTAAACTGGTGAAGTGTATGGCGTGTGAATTATATCTCAATAAAGCTGTTATTAAAAAAAAAGAAAGAGAGGAAAGCAGAGGTAATTTATAGGATGCTAAAACCTGACCCTGTCTCCTCAGTCACAAAATGAAATGCAGGAGGTTGAATATATTAAAACCCCTGTCATATTCAATTCAAAATGTTACACGTGTCTTCAGAAATCTTTAAGCACAATTAATCAAGGTCATCGCTAGAAGACCAGACGAAGTTTTAAGTCAGAATAATATTAAATTTGGAACTCAGCTATGCAAAGCCACAACCCAAGGCTTGTCTGAACAATAATTTCAGGCAGGCCTAGTTAATTTTTGGAGCTAAGTTGTTTCCCCTGCTTCCTCCCCACAGTCTAGGCTCTAGGCAGCTGATCAGAAAATTTATTGCAAGATGTTAATGAAAAGTGATAGATAATGTCTAAGTCCTCATAAAATCTATATCCAACTCATTAAAGATGTACGCAAGAGGGCAATCCCCAATAGAAGACCCAGAAGGAAAAACACACAAATGCACATATACAGACACACACTCAGACGCACACATACAGGCATACACAGACACACACACAGATACACGCAGAGACACAAACTGACACACACACAGACACACAGAGACATATTTAGACACACACAGATACACAGAGACACATACAGGCACACGTGCACAAATACAGACACACATACATATACGCAGACACACACACACAGAGACAGACACACACACACATACAGATATACACACACATACACATATACAGATATAGACACACACACGAACATACACAAAGAGAAATAAACACATAGAAACACACACACATACACAGATACACACAGACAAACATACACACACATAGACATACACATACAGACATACACAGAGACATACACAGATGCACATGGACACAGACACACACATAGATACACATAGATACAAAAACACACACAGGTACACACAAAGACACACATGATAGGCATTTGATGTTCACAAACAGGAAATATAAGGCACTTTAAATAATATGGAAAACCATTTAATCTCATTAGTGGTCAAAGGAATATATAGTAGACATTATTGAGATACAATTTATCAAAATGACAATGCTGTATATATATATACAAGACATATACATATATTTACTATCTATTCACAGTGCAGATATATTTACTATATCTTCACAATACATATATGTGTTCACTATATGTGTATTTACCACAGAGGTTTAAGCAAGTGAAGAGAAATGGGATAAACAGATAACGCTTTCTTGGAGAAAATTTGGCAGTATATTTCAAAAGCCTAGTAAATGAACTTGAACTTACCCTTTAAATATAATTTCACATCCAAAAATTGAGCATAAGATTTCCTTTGGAAAAAAAGAAAGTCAGTATAATTGAGAGGGGCACGGGGTAGCCTCTGGCATGCTGGTAATGTTTTAAGTCTTGATTTCAGAGGTATGTGTGAAAGCTTGTTAATATTGAGATAACTTGTCAACTTTTATCCTTAAAACTTTCGCACTTTCCAGAGTGTAACAGAATCATCTTGAGAAGCAAAGAACGTGCCTAACGAAACAAATGGATTTATACAAAATTTAACAAGAAGGATGTTTATCATAGCATTGTTTTCAGTGGGAAAAAATAAAACTAAAATTAACCTAAATATGTAGCTTATTGAGAAATGATGAGAGCAATTGCATAAATTAGAAATAATGGGATATCATACAAAAGCCACAGAAATATGTGTATGCATACCGTTAGGTAAAAAGAGAACCAAATAATATGCTCTACACACTATATACGCAAAGGAGGTGTAGAAATATTGCTACCTGATGTTAAAAGTGGTTATTTCTGCATGGTAGGATTCTAGGTGGTGTTATTATAAATATGGACCACTTTTTAAAAAAGAAGCAATTCAATGTTTTCTCCTGTGAAGTTTTGTCTAACTTTCAAATAACAGGATCTCTTCCTCTTTTGTGTGCCTGTGATACTCTCTATTACAGTCTTTTCCCCACTATGTTGCCTTTATTTGTTTAACTTTCTGACCCTCTAACATAGTTTTGAGAGTAATTATTGACCCTGCTTCCTCCCCAAAGACTAAGCTCTAGGAAACGGATCAGAAAATGTATCACAAGATGTGAATGGAAATGTTTTATTTCTATTACCTTCACAGATCCTGGAATAACGCAGATGCTCAATAATGATTGTCAAATATAAAGTGAAATGAACTGGCATCAGTAAGTCCACTGTGGTCATAACATAGCTTGACCTGGAAGACCTCATTCTCCTTGTCACCAGGAAAACTCGTCTTGACTCTCCTGGGGCTGGGGGCATCCCAGAAGTGAGTGCTTTGTATCCTAAGCAGGTTGCAGACGCCCGAGTCCAGCTCTCCTCAAGAGAGGGGACTGGGCTGTGTGGCCCTTGACACCGGGTCCTGCCTGCCTTATGCCCATGCTGGGATAAGTTCACCGGGAATTGTCCTTGTTACTACAGACACATGAATTAAACAGACCACGGTTATATGTGGTCAATGCAAGACAGCAATAATTATCCTTCCTTGGCTTTCTTTTTTTTTTTTTTTTTTTTTTTTGAGACGGAGTTTCGCTCTTGTTACCCAGGCTGGAGTGCAATGGCGCGATCTCGGCTCACCGCAACCTCTGCCTCCTGGGTTCAGGCAATTCTCCTGACTCAGCCTCCTGAGTAGCTGGGATTACAGGCACGCACCACCGTGCCCAGCTAATTTTTTGTATTTTTAGTAGAGACGGGGTTTCACCATGTTGACCAGGATGGTCTCGATCTCTTGACCTCGTGATCCACCCACCTCGGCCTCCGAAAGTGCTGGTCCTTGGCTTTCTAAAAAATGGTCTCCAAAAACCAAATGCTCCTTCATTCAATTATACAACCATCATTCAACGAGATCCTTGATTGTGACAGATTCTACTCTGAGCACTGGGGACATGAGTGAATGATGCAGAGAAAACCTGCCTCGTGGTGCTTATGTTCCAGTGGGGAAGACACATAACAAATCAGCTAAATAAATGTGGCGATGACAGCTGCTAATGAGAAAAAGTAAATCAGCAAGGAGTGTGGAATGTCCCTTGAATAATAGATCATACAGCTTTCATTTTAGATCCTCACCAAATCTAATTAAACTATCCAATTAATATATATTCTTCAGAGCCAAATATAACTCCAATTCTATGTTAAAACAGAATATATAATAAAATATAGCTATATATACACTTATATAAGGAAATATACATGTACATGTCTTCAAACACATACTTGAACATATAGTTTTCAATATGTCTTCTATACATTAGACAAATATATGAAATATCTAATGCATTAACCCTTGGTATATTTTAAACAAAAAAAAAAGTAACTGAAACCTGTTTGAAATGCAATTCTATGCATCTATATGCTTCCATAATCACAGAAGAGTAGCTATATTTAATATTAGGTCGAGTCATTCATCTGCACCAGAAGGTGCTAATGGGTGGGTCCGTGGATTTTTCTTGCCTGGAATTTTATTTTGTTTACTCTGGGAAATTCAAAAGAGTACCAGCCAACAATTTTTTTAATTGGCAGCTTTCACTTAAAAGTTAAGAATGTTAGTCTCTTTTGCAAAAAAGTAGATTAAGCAGAACCGTTAATCAGCAACCCCGCACGGCAGCAGCTGGCTGGAACTGAGTAACGATGTCTTACACCCCAGGGCCACTGGCCCAGGTGGGGCTCCACCACTGAGCTGACTGTCAGCTGTGGCTCATCCTCAAGCTTGCTTCCTGCCTGCACCTCCCTCAAGTGGGGACATGAAAGGGAACCATACAGGAATATGTTTAGAAGAAAAAACGTAGGGTCAACACAGCACTTTCTAAAAGCAAAGAATATGTCTATAACTTTAATATACAAAAACGAAACAAAAAGATCCTTCCCACCCGCACATGCTACCTGCCTAGGTCCTGCAGGCATCCAGTTTTGCGATCTCTGTGTAACACTAAGTCACCTGAACCGGGGCAGTTGCCCAGGTACTGAAGAACCACAAACATCAGGCTCCTCTCCTTCAGGCCTTATGATAGAGATGTGTGGAAGAACCAGAGAATATAATAAGATGGTAAATTAATATAATTACACGAGTGGTGCAGGCACTAAAATCTATGGGTCATACAAATTGGCTGAAGCTTCCTGAGATTTAAAAGGATCCCATTTTTATTAAAGAAAGATAAACATCAGGAGGCCTAGGCGGGAGGATTGATTGAGTTCAGGAAGGTGGAGGCTGCAGTGAGCTGTGATCATACCACTGAACTCCAGCCTGGGTGACAGAGCAAGGCCTTGTCTCAAAAAAAAAAAAGAAAAAAAAAAGATAAACAAAAAAATTAAAGAATTCCTCCAATACCCAAATAGTTCTATCAGAAGCAAGTTGTCAATTCATTATGTTAAGTATTGCACAGCTCCTGAGAGTATTAGTCATTGAATCAATAGGCTCTAGAATTTTTCAAATGTGCTGTAACAACAATAAATGCAATAAAGACAGCAGTATGACACCTTTGGAGAAGATGGTTTATGGTCTTGATTGTGGTGGCGGTTTCATCAATGGTGATGAGTTTATCTCCAAACTCATCCTGTTGTATACACTAAATACGTACAGCTTTTTGTAGGGCAATCATACATCGATAAAGTTGTTTAAAAAGCTGCTTGGTAGGCTGGGCACTTGGAAGGCCGAGGTGGGAGGATCCCTTGAGCCCAGGAGTTCAAGACCAGCCTGGGCAACAGCCTGAGAACCTGTCTCTAAAAAAAAAAAAAAAAAATACAGGGCTGGGCATGGTGGCTCACGCCTGTAATCCCAGCACTTTGGGAGGCCAAGGCGGGTGGATCATGAGGTCAGGAGATTGAGAACATCCTGGCTAAGACAGTGAAACCCGGTCTCTACTAAAAATACAAAAAATTAGCCGGGCGTGGTGGCACACGCCTGTAGTCCCAGCTAATTGGGAAGCTGAGGCAGGTGAATCACTTGAACCCAGAAAGCAAAGGTTGCAGTGAGCTGAGATCGTGCCACTGCACTCCAGCCTGGGTGACAGAGCGAAACTCTGTCTCAAAAAACAACAACTAATTAGCCAGATATGCTGGTGCATGCCTATAGTCCCAGTTACTTGGGAGGCTAGGGTGGGGAGATTACTTGGGTCTGGGAGGCAAAGGTTGCAGTTAGCAGAGATCACACCACTGCACTCCAGACTGGGCGACAAAGCAAGACCCTGCCTTAAAAAACGAAAATTACTTAAAGATTCAGTGTCTCCTAAGAATATTTTCAGAAGCTACCTGAGAAAGAAGTCAACATTTCCTCTTAGAGAAAGGGGATAAATGATGAGGAAATGCTGAGGTTAATAAGGCAATATAGAAGCATGGATGTGTATGTTTTTCCATTTTCACAATTATATGGGTTTTCAAGAAACAACCGACAGCCAGACCAAAGCTAGTACAGTCATTCCAATACCAAATCTGTTGGTGGGAGCTAAAGGGCATCCATGAGGCTTTCATATCCTTGCTAACACGCCCCTCTGACTCCCCTGTCCCTCTCTTTGCTGTTATTTAAAAGGAGAGACAAATGACCAGCCACGTAAACCATGCAGTGTTGAAAAGGTGACACTAACAGAGCTGGTGACTGCCTTTGAGAGCACGTTGGAAGGATTTAAAACCTCATTACTGTGTCCAGGATTGTAAAGAGAAAATGATAACAGGAGTTTCAATATGAGCTGAAAATGGAATAGTCAACCGTTTTCCTGTTACACTGAAAATGTGGGGTGCTGACACAATGGCAAACCCAAATGCCACTTCTTCAGGTACGGTAAAGAGACTGTGGACATCCCATTAGAGAGACTGCTCACCCCTCCCCAGAACTCAGCACTGGGAGTAGGCGGCGGGAATGACAGCCTGGACTGGATGCCAAGACTCAAATACTGATCTTGTCAGTAGCGGACATACTCACCTATAAGTCAGAAAAGTTTTGTGTTAATGAAAAGACTGAAATCAAAGGTATCATAGAAGCTCTACCCATCACCTTCCTCTCCATTCCAGATTTCCATTTTCTGTTTCATGGACTTTATCCTTCCCACAACCCACAATAATACTCTCAACACTTCTTCATTTGAAGAAATTTCTAACTCTTGTTCACATCCAAGTTCACTCCCAAGGAATTCACTTCCCCCCATATTTCTGATTGAAGACAGTTTAATTACAGAATCTCACCCCCATGATCAGAACCAGCTTTGGAAATCTTAAGGCTCTTTTTATGGAAAGGAATTGAAAACCTTATTATAAAATCCCATATTCAACACTTTTGTTGTGAGAAATACTGAGTAGAATCCCTGACTCTAAAACGTCTTGTTCTGCACAGACTGAGAAGTTACCCTCCCATAACAAAACTTAAGAATTCCTTAATTCAAAAGAGTTCTGATATGGGAAAACTTGGATTTTCATGAGAAAATCAATCCCATAGTTTTGTCTGATACATGTGTAGCATCATTCAATTTACAAAAATGTCATTTATTCATGAGTTTTATCAGAACAACTACCTAGGAATATCTGTTAGGATAGATAAGCAGGAGGTGAAAATAAACTCCCTCCAGCATTCCAGGCAGGTAGCACAAATAACTGAAGCGGCTTCAAGGTAAACGATGGGGAGTGCCATCAACCGTCGTAAATGGGACTGAATCCTGTCCAGCCATATCCACAGCTACTGATCAGATGGACAAGACTGTTGCCAGGTGGGAACACTGACATCGTATTTGAATTTCAAATGGTTTAAGAAAAACAACAAATTTTCAATCTCCTAACTTTTCAATATTAGTAACTAATTAAACATGTTTAAAACAAAGAAAGAAAATCTTGATTATGTGACTTTGATTCCACTGGAAAGGCACTGAAGTTGGACTGTATTGCTTTTTATTTGTTTAAATGTTTTCAATATACGGAACTTTAGGATACAGCTGTTGGCCTGTTTTGCATCATGTTCTAATCCTTATTAAAAGCTCTTTCTTGCTCCATAGGCTCTGCCAAAAATTAGAAATAGGTTTCATCTCAGTTCTCATTTCCAGTCAATCAGAGAGGCAGCCTCAGAGTTCTGTCTGCAGAAGAAATGGGCTCTAGCTGGAAGGAGTGCTGGGATTGATTAGTGATGTCTGCCATGAACACATGCTAGAGGGTCGTAACATGCACATCTTGGCTCTGCCATTCTGGGCTCCTAAATTAAGTCCAAATTTCAACATATATTTCAAAGTATTTGAAGACTCTGCTTACATTAATAGTCTCACACACTGCCACTCTCTTTCCCCAGAATGCACCTTATCAAAAAGACCCTTTACCTGCACAAATGTACAGGAAGAGATGAATCATGCATCTTGTTCCCACATTTCTCCAAACTTCTGATATGAATCCAACTGCCTGACATACCATCTTTGCCCTTGTTTGCTGGGTGAACCCCTACTCAGATAGCACCTCCTCTGTATGTCTGTCCTGAATCTTTGGTCTTAATTCCTACATGTTTCCATTACACTTTATTCCCATATCAACAATTTTGAAATTGTATTATGTCTCCCTTAATATAGCATGAACTATTCAAGGGCATAAATCATGACTTAACTATGTGAGTATGCCTAGTACCTAGCCAATAACAGATCCAGTGTTAAATAAATGAATGAGTGAATAAAGCAATTATCTTCTTATATACAAAATATTTTAACAATTGCATCTCTTAGGTCGAATTGTTCCAAACTTCAATTAGTCATGTGGTAATTCCACAATTTCTCCCATGTCTACATTCCAAAAATTACTCAAATTTTTTAGTGTCACCAAAAAGAACACAGGATATTAGGTTTAAAATTAGAAAGTGAGAAACCCTACTGGTGATTAATATGATCTGATCTTTCCTTCCAACTACTGTGGCAGAAGGCAATGTTCACTCACTAAAATACTATGCATATGAGCACAACTGACCACATACCTATTCTTCAAACAACAATATATTTTGCATTGGCTTCATGTCATATTATTTTCCAATAAACATTCAAATAAAAATAGAAATACTGATATAATTTTAAAAATTTCCCTTTTACCACCAGAAACCATTTTATAGACCTATAGAGGCACACTAGCCATGTTCGAGGAAACAATGATTTCAGTGATTTGTTTCTTGAAAGCACACAATGTGTCTATTTCCAAGGCTTCTTGGCACATCACAGGAATGATCCATTAATCACGTTGAAGATGACACTGACTTGAGGATATCTATTTTATGGATGATTAAATAGAAGCCCTAGGAATACAGCATTTCCTCTTAGTGGGCGTCATGATAATAGCCCTAATGGAGGCGGTGACACACAATTCTTATATCCTAAGTGCCAGTCACCAACACCCTGTGCACATCAGATTTATTTTAACCAGATCACAGGCTCCCTCTGTCCTTTACAAATGGCATTAATTATTGATTCTCCCCTTTCTCACAGAGAACTGCAACTCAAAATCACAGCAATCATTTTTAATAAAGACACCTATGCCCAGTGTCCCCTGCCACAAAGTGGTCATTTGCCCCATTACATACCAGAGCACACAGGCAAATTGGGTGTTTTCCAGACCTAGAAGAGTACAGAGGGGCAGAATGTTCCTTGGAAGCCAGGGGCTAGTACCTGGCCTGGATTTTATGCATACAGAATCTGTGTGTCATCCTAGTGCCACTTCTTTGACACAGCAAGAACACACCTAGCTGTTCCTAAAAGAGCCAAAGAAAACTCACCCAGGAAATGCCATCATCCTGCAAGTATAGAGTTTACTGCAGCCCAAAACTTGATTTCACACCTAAGCCCCAAGATTCCCACCTTACACTAAAGTCTCATCGTTTTGCTTCTTTGATCTCTCCCTTAACTCAATAACAATCATAATTAAAACAAAAGAGAAATACCATCTTTGATATAAGCAATCACATTTCAAAATCGTTTCTTAAAATTACTTTGGTGACTTCTAAACCTTAGCCATTTGTGTATTGTAGCAAAGATTTTTGCCATGTTCATATATCACTTTTTATCTAAATTATTTTAAGAATTTTGTTTAAATTGACGTTGCTCTTTTCTGTTTAACAAAACTCTAGAGAATTCATTACGAATGTGCATGTTATATATGATAGCTTTATGGTTTTCATATAAATATGTATATATGTGTGTATTTATACATAGGTATATACAAAAAAATCACCCAAGTATTGGAATTTTTTTAGAAGCTGATCTCAGTACCTTCTAAAATAATTATCAACTTGCTAATCCACATCCTGCCCAAAATTTTATTTTCAAGAATATTCTTAAAATTCTGTCTTAATTAAAATCCTCCAGTAGTTTTTCAGTGACAATAGTATACTGTCCAAACCCCTTGGTTTAGCTAAAGTGACTGTCACAATTTAGTTTCCATGTGTACTTCCAATCTTGCATCTTCACCCATTTTCTATCTTTTTTTGGTTGGTTTGTTAACTAGCTGATTCACTCTTATGTAAATGTCAAGAACAAGCTCAACCTTTGCCCAAGTCACCAAAATAGAGTTTAGTAACAGCCTGTGCTAAGTTTTCTTTTCTTTCACACCTAAATTCTGGAAGAAGGCCTAGGTATATTAAAAAAAAAAAAAAAAAAAAAAAAGTCTGTCTTTAAGATATCCGAGACTCAATGGATAAGTTTGGAAATAATTTAGTCTTTACCTTGCTTCCCTGAACCAAAAGTCTTTGCAGAATCGATCTCATTTTTAGTGATTGCATGGCAATCCTCTTGTTTACTTCTAATCAGGAACGGTTATACACAGGAGTGGGCACAGAACCCATCAGAACATGCCAGCCCCTTTAGTACAGCCCCCTTCGCCTTCTGTAGCCATTAGGCCAGGGCTGGAAACTCAGGCTGAGTGATATGGTTTGACTGTGTCTCCACCCAAATTTCATCTTGAATAGTAGTTCCCATAACCCTCACTTGTCATGGAAGGTACCTGGTGGGAGGCAACTGAATCATGGGAGTGATTTCCCTATGCTATTCTCATGATAGTGAATAAGTTCTCACAAGATCTGATAGTTTTACAAGGGGCTTCTCCCTTCACTCATCATTCTTCTCTCTCTTGCCACCATGTGAAGAAGGACATGTTTGCTTCTGTTTCTGCCATGATTGTAAGTTTCCTGAGCGCCCCCGCGGCCATGCAGATCTGTGAGTCAATTAAACATCTTTTCTTTATAAATTACCCAGTCTCAGGCAGTTCTTCATAGCAGCATGAGAATGGACTAATACATTGAGGCAGTTCTCTGTCCTAGGAAGTTTTGATCTGATTCTGGTAAGAAAAATTATTCTCTTCTCTCATTGCAAGATTGTACAAATATAAACCTAGGTCTGAACTTGGCATTGATCCCTGCCTAATGGAGAAGTTCCTCTGGAGAAATAAAGCTCATTCATAGAACAAAAACAGAAGTGACAACTTCTGACATAGAACATTTTCTTGTCACTCTCACCATGAAGACCCCAATCTTTTGCAATCTGCTTTCAGAGTGAATAAATTCCTTTTTGCCCATTTATTTTGAGAGCAGACTTAGATTGATCTTGCCACTTATTACCAGGAAACTGGATTAATTCACTTTTATGTCTAATTGTGAAGGCCATACCCTGAGGCTAAATACTCTGCTCTTCTCCTTGAGGCAAATAAATATTGAAAGAAATAAATGTTGACACCACACAGTATCTATACTAGAAAAGGGGAAGATTTGCTTTAAGTAAATTGATTTTTATTTGCACATTGCCTACACTGAAGCAAATGTCAAATGCATTTCTGTCTTCCCTTTATTTTGTTCTTATTCTTGTAATCGTTACAGTTTCATCTTTATAGTTAAATCTTGGAACTACAGGGCCCATTAGACCTGACTTTCTGATATAACTCCATTAAGGTTTCATGTTTTATTCAGACTAGAAATGTAGGCCTATTGATTTAACTTTCAATAGCACATTATTCCATTAGAGTAGATGTTTGCTTTTCTGTAATTTGCAGGCTGTGTGTCTAACAGGCCTTGGTTACTAAAGTCCTGTGGATTGATGCAAATCACCGATTTTTCAGTGGACTAGTGAACGATGAAGAACACACATAGATTCCCATTGCATCAACCTGAAGGGATGTCTTCTTCAACAAGTAAGGCCTGTATCTAGATTTTTGTCCATGTGCTTCATTCCTAGCAAAACAGCAAAAAGCAATTGCCCTATAAAGAGAATAGCTCTAATGTGTTGGTGTGGAGCAACGCATAAGTGTTTGTCCTTCTCCACCGTTTTTTAGAGAACCAAAATCTCTTAATGCTTTCTCCTTCAACATGCATGCATACCACAATTTGTCAGCCTTCATTGTAAAACTGCTGTTCAGTCAAATTGCTGTGTGTCTACCAACATCTACACGCTACAGAGTCCTCCTTCCCAACTCCGGTTAAGGATCTTGAGATCCATTAAGTCTTTTATAAATTTTATAGGAAATATCATGGCTGGCAGTGCACACCTCACAGAACACACGTCCTGGAGTAAGGTACACGCAAACTCAACACCCATTTCTGCTGGACACTAAACCTCTTTGAGCCTTAATCTCCTTATCCATAAAACTGAGATAATATTATTCATTATAAAGGATTAACGTGACCTTTACATAAAATAACCAACCTAGAATATATTTTAGGAGATTGTCAAGCACCTACAAATTATTTAAAAATTTTGAATCTCCATTCCCTTCAAAATTACGTTTTGAGAGAGGTGAAGAACAATCTGAAAAAAAGAGGGTGGGGGGTGGGTGGAGGTTGGTAACTTTTTAACAAGTAATTCTTAATAAAAGATTAGACACATGTTCATTTGGATTGAATGTTTCTGAGTATATAATATGGTCCTAGTACTTCGCTATAGAAGGCAGAATAGTGTTGGGTACTCTCTGATCATAGGATGATGATGTAAAATTGTAATGGTCTCTCTTTGCAGTTACATAATAGTATATATTTATACACTGTGAGAAGAATCTACCTTGAAGTTCCTAGGGGTCATGAGAACTTACTTATGTGAGTTACTTGAACCAGAAGAATAAACTGAAGCCAGAGATGGTAAGTAGTTCAATAACATCAAGCATCAAAGTGGCAAACCATCATCTCCTAACACCATAATCTATGGTTTCATTTTTTCTTACCAATCCTTTACAAATAAAATACATCCAAACAAAAACAATGTTTAATCATAATAACTATTGGCATTTATTCATGGCTCACCTTATGTGAGACCTTGTAACAGTGTTTTAAATTTGCTGTCTTGCTTCAGCTATCCTGTTTATACAGTCAATACTCTCTGTTACAGACCCAGTATAGTAGAGAACAGTTCTTTAAGCCCCAGAATTAGCTACGGCAGAATAACTGGGGAACCATGGCCAGCAAATCTGCAGATTTTCTTAACATTAATATTATCACCTCACCAGGCTTTCAATAAGGAGTATGAAAAATGCACAGTCCAATAAGTTGGTTTTCAGACAAAGGGAAAGCTCAGGAAATGGATAACTAGTATGTTTGTGCACAATTATATTAAAAAGAAAATAAATCAAGACTGCAACTCATATATTCATTCAATGATACACACTAAATATAATGAGAATATTTGATTTATTTGTCATTCTGTGCTTGGTAACATATTTACTGGGAAATTACAAGGTTGAAAGCCTTGGTTAATAAGAATGGCTGTTGGCAGCCCAGAGCATTACAAGTTGACTTTATTGGGCAGTACCTTGGGACCAATGCTTTAATTTAAAAAATGAGATAAAAGTCATGTGAGATTTGGAAAATTGGCTTGGGAAGTGATCAATAACATAAAGACATTTAGTTTTGTTTTGGTTTTTGTCTTTTCTACTTTTATTTGGATTTAGGAGGTATATGTGAAGGCTTGTTACATGGGTAAATTGCATGTTGCTGAGGTTTGGTATATGGATGTTCCTATCACCCAGGTAGTGAACAGAGTACTCCACAGGTAGTTTTTCAGCCCACACGCCTCTCCTTTCCTCTCCCCTCTAATAGTCCCAAGTGTCTATTGCTCCCATATTTGTGTTCATGTGTATTCAATGCTTAGCTCCCGCTTATAAATGAGAATATGTGGCATTTGGTTGTATGTTCCTGCATTAATTCACTGAGGATAATGGCCTTCAGGCAGCTTCCATGTTGCTGCAAAGGACATGATTTTATTCTTTGTAATGACTACCTAGAGTTCCATTGTGCACATGTACCACATTTTCTTTAGCAGATCCACTGTTGATGGGCATCTAAGTTGATTCCAAGTCTTTGCTATTGTAAATAGTGCAGAAATAAACATCTAAGTGCATATGTCTTTTTAGTATACACCCAGTAATGGGACTGCTGGGTTGAATGGTAGTTTTGTCACAGGTTATTTGAGAAATCTCAACACTGCTTTCTACAGTGGCTGAACTAATTTGCATTCTTGCCAGCAGTGTATAAGCATTCTCTTTTCTCTATAGCCTGGCAAGCATATGGTATTTTTTTAACTTTTTAAAAATCACCATTCTGACTGCTGTGAGATGGTCTTTCATTGTGGATTTGATTTGCCTTTCTCTGATAATTAGTGATGATGAGCATATTTTAACATATTTTTTGACCACTTGTATGTCTTCTTTTGAGAAGTGTTTATTCATGTCTGTTGCCCATTTTAAAATTTTGATTATTTGGTTTTTGCTTATTAATTTGTTTAAGTTCCTTATAGATTCTGGATATCAGATCTTTGTAAAGTGCATAGTTTTCAAATATTTTCTCCAATTCTGTAGGTTGTCTGTTTACTCTGTTGATAATTTCTTTTGCTGTAAAGTGGCTCTTTAGTATAATTAGGTCCCACTTGTCAATTTTTTATTTTGTTGCAATTTTTCTTCTTGTTGCAATAGCTTTATGCAATTCACTGAGCCATAAATTCTTAAACTATTCCAAAAAAATCAAGAAGGGGCTCCTCCTTAACTTATTCTGGCAGAGACACAACAACAAAAAGAAGAAAAATTCAAGCCAATATCCCTGATGAACATAGATGCAAAAATCTTCAACAAAATACCAGCAAACCAAATCCAGCAACACATCAAAAAGTTAATTCACCACAATAAAGTAGGCTTTACTCCTGGGATGTAAGTAAGGTTTGTTCAACACACACAAATCAATAAATGTGAATCATCACATGAACAGAATAAAAAACAAAATCAAATGATCATCTTAATAGATGCAGAAAAAGCCTTTAATAAAATCCAACATCTCTTCATAACAAAAACCCTCAACAGAGTTGGTGTCAAAGGAACATACATCAAAATAATAAGAACCATCTATGACAAACCCACAGCCAGTATCATACCGAACAGGCAAAAACTATAACCATCCACTTGGGAACTGAAATGAGACGAGGATGCCCACTCTCACCACTCCTATTCAACATAGTACTGAAAGTCATAGCCAGAGTAATCAGGCAAGAGAAATAAACAAAATTTATCCAAATAGGAAAAGAAGAAGTAAAACTATCTCTCTTCACTAATGACATGATTCTATACCTAAAAATCCCTAAAGTCTCCCCCAAAAGGCTCCTACAACTGATAAGCAAATTCAGTAAGGTATCAAGATACAAAGTCAACATACAAAAATCTGTGGCATTTCTATAATCATGTTCAAGAACACAATCATATTTAAAATAGCCACAAAAAAGTGAAGCACCTGGGTATTTATCTAACCAAGGAGGTGAAAGATCTCTATAAGAAGAACTACAAAATGCTCCTGAAAGAAATCAGAGATGACACAAATAAATGGAAAAATATCTCCTATTCATGGATTGGAGAAATCAACATTATTTAAATGGACATACTTCCCAAAGCAATTTACAGATTTAATGCTATTTCTATCAAAATATCAATGCCATTTTTCATAGAATTAGGAAAAAAAATCTTAAAATTCATATTGAACCCAAAAAGCCAGAATAGCAAAGCATCCTAAACAAAAAGAACAAAGCAGTAAGCATCACATCACTCAACTTCAGACAATACTATAAGGCGACAATAACTAAAACAGCATGGTACTGGTACAAAAACAGACACATAGACCAATGGAACAGAATAGAGAACTCAGAAATAAAGTTGAATACCTACAGCCATCTGACGTTCAACAGAGTCAACAAAAATAAGCAATAGGAAAAGATTCCTTATTCAATAAATAGGGATAGGATAACTGGCTAGGCATATGCAGAAAGATAAAACTGGCCACTACCTTTCACCATATACAAAAATTAACCCAAGATAGACTAAAGATTTAAATGTAAGACCTCAAACTATAAAAATCCTAGAAGAAAACCTAGGAAATACCCTTCTTCATATTGGCTTTGATAAAGACACTATGTTACTTAACATATTTATTTATTTGGGCGAGGTGGTCTTCAAGAAACTTAGCACAATCTTTCAGCAAGGTAAAGAAAATTAAGAGGACTGTTGGAATCTGTGTTATTTTCTTAACATTGTAGCTTTGTCCATAAGTGGTAGTGCTATTTTAATTGCAAATTAAATCCAAACAGCAGTTTAGAAGATGTAATTAGAAAAGAATGAATAAAGAATATGAATAGACACGATCATTTTCTGCTAGCTGCCTGTCCACTTGACAATAGAACTAGAAGAGAGACTTTCTCTTTTGTTTAGTGCTTTGTAATCTGAACATTTCCTTTGCTTTATAATCCTATGGTGTTCTCAGCTTACTATGAGTTATATTTCCTCCAGTTTCTAGAGGTAAGAATACCTTTAAGCATTCATATTCTCTGAGTGATATACATCAGTGGAAAGCCATTAAATTATCAAATCCTCTGCATATTTAGCGAACAACATGACTTAATCAGAGGAGTTATCTCTCCTCTTTGCCTCTATTGGTGCATTTGTTTTTCTAAAATAAATTGCAGGTTTTTATTTGTGATATTTCTCCCTTAATTCCTAATATAAATAGATTTATATTCCATTATTTGCCATGCTTTAGAAAATATTTAGAAAAAACAGAAGACACATTTTTATCTTTGACAATATCTTTAAATTCAGATCTTACTTAAAACAAGTTATTTTGTGGGCAATTCAAGAGCAGAAAAGTTAAACAAAAAGTCCCTGAAATAACCTCACTCTTCACCAGGAGCTGTGTTTAGTGGAAAATCGTAGTGTTCTATTTATGTGGTAGGTAAAAGAATATGTACTGGAGTTCAAACCATGATTCTATTCCTTACCATTTGTGTTAATCACAGGACAAATGACTTAACTATATCGCATATGTAGTTTCCCATCTATAAATGGGATTCACGGTAGTAGTTAACTCAAGGTGTTGTTGTGGGATTCAACAAGTTAAAACATATGAATTGCTGACAACAGTGCCTGGCATATTAGCACATAAGTGCCCAATCAGTATGAAGCATCGTTTATATTAAGTGCAAAGGCGATGTATGGTTTGGATGTTCGTTTACCCAAACCTCATGTTGAAATTCGATCCCAGTGTTGGAGATAGGGTCTAATGGGATGTGTTTGGGTCATGGGGGTGGATCCTTCATGAATAGATTAATGCCGTGTCCATGGGGATTTGGGGGTGAGTGAGTTCTCACTCTATTAGTTCCCATAAGAGCTGCTTGTTAAAGGAAACCTGGAACCTCCCTTATCTCCCTCCCTCTCTCGCCATGTGATCTCTGCACACTCTGGATGCCCCTCACCCTCGGATATGAGTGGAAGCTTCCTGAGGCCCTCACCAGATGTAGATGTAGAATACCTGGGGCTGGTTAATTTTTAAAGAAAGAAGGTTTTACACAGCTCATCGTTCTGCAGATTGACATCTTCTTGCAAAACCTGAAGTTGTACTGAAGAACTGAAGCCAACCTAACTCTAAAACCTTTTTTTTTCCATATCTAGAGATATCATTTTCTAGGGTAAATATGCTTCCCTAATGGCAAACATGGACCTCTTTAGAATCAGAAATCTCATCTATACCTCAACCTGATTTCAATCCCCAAATCCTGAATTTTAATTGACAATCAAAAAGAACGAGGTTTTCTGGAGATCTTGGGAGGAAGTGAGTATATTTTGCATCAGGGAAGAGGATAAATCATCTTTGGCCAGGAGGAACTCACTGAGTGTGGGCTGCATTTAGTGACCAGCTTGTCACAAATACAATGTGTCAAAAGTTATAGTGTCGTTGGGATTCAGAGAGAAACATCACTATGATTTCTTCCTCTCTCTTTTAAATCCTTCACATTGCAGGCAGCCAGCTGCCATGCCGTGAAAAGTTTTAAGTGATCCTATGAAGGGACCAAAGGGGTGAGGAACTGAGGCTTCATGATAACATCCAGCATGAATTTCTGTGTGAGCCAGTCACATTAGAAGTGGATATTTTAGCCCCAGACAAGACTGGAGAGGACTGCAGCTCTTGTGAACATCTTCACTGCAGCATCATTACATAACCTGAGCCTGAGTCAGACAGTTGAGCCTTTCCCAGATTCCTGACCCACAGAAACTCTACTTTATTAATAAATTCTTATTTTTCTACATTGCTAAGTCATAGGGTGATTTGTATGTAGCGATAGGTAACTGGCAGAATTAGACACTCAGTAGGCATTTGGTCACATAAAGTGTGCCTCAAATACTTCGCAAATGCCTCTGGAGTTTTGCCATGGTGCCCCCAACACGGTAGGTTTTCTATTAGGATTTGCTGACTGATTGTGATCTTCCTAAAACAGTCTAGGGAATGAATCTTCATGAGAAACCGAATGGATAGCTGTCATTCTTGGCCTATCAATTTTGTCAGCTTTTCCTGAGATGGAGTAGTTCAAGTTGAACGCTTGACTCCACATATGGATAAGCAGCACATGTCTGGCCAGTGGACATATTTCATGTTATATCCACAGTTTTACTGGTTCAGAAATGGGCACTACACCCAAGTCTGTTTAATCAGGTAATTATTGGTGCATTGACAGGGAACAAACACTGTCTTCTCACTGGACTAGAAGCCAGAAGAATATGAACCCTGAACCTCTTGGAGCCCTCCACACAGGAGGAGCCTGACTGGGAATAAAGACTACACAGGGCGTCAGTGTTGAGAAACGGAGAAAACAGGTCCTAGAGCAGGCTGCAGTCCAACTTTGCAATGAACTTAAAAGCCCTTTTCAGGTACATGATCCAACCATTTGTGGCTTAAGAAAATTTGATTTGTGTTTTCCTCATTTGTAACCAAAAGTGTTTAAATAATACAGGTTTGTGTTCTAGACCTGCCAGGACATGCTACCTACACACCTGTCTACATCTCTATTTAAATCTTCAAGGATGCCTTTAACTCATTTAAGGTCACTCAAAATGTCCTCTTTAGAGCACCACACTCATAAAACACCAACTGCCATCTTAGCCTTTCCGTAAGCCCAACCCTTTGGGAAATCTTGGGCAGTGAGCTTTTTTCTAGTTGCTGCGTTCTAACCCAGGGTATGCAGATGCCGTTTCAAAACCCATGTTTTTTGCTCTATTTACGAGCCAGTTTACTACACATTTCTAAGCAAGCAGCAGGATAACTTTAAATTTCCATATGACAGCTCATCCAGCACACGTTGCCTTAAGCACTCATAAGCCAGGTCCACAAACAAAGTGCTTTCCTGGGGCAAGGAAGACTTAAACATATTAATGTGTTTATTAAGTCTTTAGCATTTCATTATTGCCTAGTCCAGCTGAAGCCAGAGGCCTGGGCATTTAATTATCACATACATAAGTTGCTGGGCACTCTCTCTGTGCTGGCATAGATCCATTTATGTTTCTTTTTCAAGAATGAGAAGAATTCAGTACTTGCTAATGATGCATGACAGGCTTCTGTGGTCCTGAAAGCCACAATTTATTGACAAACAATATAACTACCGACCCACAAATGCATAAGCCCATCATTTCATCAGAAAAAGAGACGTGAAAAGATGACCACTCTTAAAATCCATGTTTTTATCCTTCCTGTGATGACCTTCGAAGAAACTTGACAATGAGAAGAAAACATGCCTTTCAGGTGATGTGGTGTAAAAGAATAGTGTGTTATAAATATCAGAAAAGCTCACTATCAACCAACTGACCCCTCCAGTGGGGAAGCAATAGGAATGGCATTTTGTTACTGTTCATGAGCCATTCCTCCCACCATGTTGGACACAACTCAAAGGCAGACAAAGCCATTATGCACATGGTATATGAATGTAGGCTCGGAGCCAGCAGGTTGGGTGGAAACCCGAGATCCACCATCCACCAGCTGCTTGACCTTGAGGAAGTTACTTGCCCTCTAATGCCTCTGATTTTTCACGTATAAAATTTAGATAAAAATTAAAGTCTTACTTGAGGCAGACATATGTCGATGCTACTAACGTGCTTGGCCAATAATTAAAGTTAGCTCCCTTATCTCCAACTACTAAGTAAATGACTAAGAGCAGAAGCCATATGCATTCCATTTTTGTAGCATCCTAAGCCCTATAAGCACTATACTGCACTCAATATATGGTCAGTGAATGTTTTTGGGGAAAAAATGCTTTCCATGGGGACAACAACAAGATCTAAGCATGCAATTTCAAGTCTCTACCCAATAAAAACCCATTTGACTGTAGAGAGCTCCTTTCTTTGATTACCTCCATCACAGGGGATGATCCATAAAGTTATGGAACAATTTAGGCAGCCACATATTCCATTATTGAACCAACTTCCTACCTTCCCTCCCTCCATCTCTCCCTCCCTCTCTTCTTCCTTCCTTCCCTTTTTCTTTCCTTCCTCCTCCCTTTCCTCCCTCTTTCCCCTTCCCTCCCTCCTTCCCCTTCCCTCCCTCCTTCCCACTTCCCTCCGTCTTTCTCTCTTCCCTCACTTCCTTCCTTCTTTCCTCCCTCCTTCCCTCCCTCCCTCCCTTCTTTCCTTCCCTCCTTCCTCCCTCTCTCCCTCCATCCCTCCCTTCCTTCCTTCCTTCCTTTTCTTCCCTCCCTCCCTCCTTCCTTCCTTCTTTCCTTTCTTTTATCTTCCTTACTCCTTCCAACTATGTCCATCGTGCACCGACAGCATCCCAGGCACTCTGCTAAGCAATGGGAAATCCACTGTTGAATAAAAACGTAGTCCTAGAACCCATAAAGCTTCCAATCAATTAGATACCAAAACTTATAGATATGTATATGAATACCTACATAGACATATGACAGATTAAACATTGTGCTGTCTTTTTACAAATACTGTATTACTTGATTCTTGCCTGATGAGATTGAACTGTACACACATTTAACCCATAAATATTTAATTATATGTGCTGAGAACAAAAGAGAGTAAGAGAAAGATGAAACCTCTCTATGATGCCTTCTGAGTCTCTGAAGTAGGCATCTCTGAAGTAGGCATTTTAACCTAGGCTTTGACCTGTAAGGACCCAGAGAATTTAGCAACAACCAAATGCAAGAGAAAAAAGAAAATTAATTCTTGAATGTTGAGTTTCAAAGAGCCTGAGTTCTTGTGCTTTAAGTTATTTAAGGAATTTCAAGGGGTCATTTTTATTAGTGGAAAAAATCTGCTTTATGCACGCTGATTTAGAAGTAATGTCTGCATACGATACAGTCCCATCAGACCATTATCATCTCCACATTACACATGAGGAAATTAAGGCACCAAGAGCTAACAACTTGCCAAAGATCAAATAGCTACAAAGTAGTGAAGCCACATTTTAACCAAAGACTGAAAAACTTGGCCATCATAAGATACTGATTCTGAAATATTTATTTCTTTATAATGAGCAAGAATTGGTTTCCTGACAGTTTCTACTTCAGAGACTCAGAAAAAAGAACAAATCTCATCTGTAGTCCATGCAGTAGCCCTTTCAATACTTAAGAAAAAGCCATCATGACTCCTACTTTGTGTCAGTCCTGGGCCCTTTCTCCTTCTCCTCACGTGGCTAAGCACTTGCACTTCCTTCAATTTTTCATTCTGTAATATAATTTCCAGGGCCCTCAGCACTCTGAAGTCTTACTCTCTGACAGAATACCTGCCAATTTCCCAGTGTTACTATCATGGCCTAGAGTGAAACGGAATTCCAGGACAGAGTGACAAAGTGAAGTCTGCCATTGGTGGCCCGCTTTGTGTAGAGACCAGTATACATTCATTTCTCATGTTTTTTAGTGAACTCTAATATTAAAAATCAAGAGGCTATGTGTAATGAGAAGTAGCCCTTCAACCTTAATACCAGAGACACAAGAGGGAGTGGTGGGGACTGAGGTCGATTGGAGACCACAGGCACCATACAACAGTTAGCTGCCACTCAGTTCCAGCTGATGTTAACCGAGCAGGAATGTGAGCTTAGCTTAAGCTTTTAAAGAACAGCAGAAATCCAGTTTCCTACTTGAAATTGCTTATTTTTTATATCTTATATGCAGCATGTAGTTTAAGTTTTAAATTATATATCCAATATCAAATATAATCAAATAAACAAACAAAATTATATGCCAACACGACTTTCAGTCGAGCTGCTAATTGTATTTTAACCTCAGTTCTAGAAAATAGGCACCATTTATTGCTGTTAAATATCACATTAGTACTTTGGGAAGCCTCATTTAACAACTGACATATACGAAGCCTACTATTCATAAAACTGTCCAAGGCTTTTCTTTGTAGACATTGCTTTTATGCTATATTTCCCAAATCTTACACTTGTAAAGGTGATTTTTTTGTTTGCTTATTTATGTATATGGATGTATGTTATTTTTGAAAATGTGTTTAGATGTAAGTATAAAATTTTACATTTATTTCTTCTAATCTTGTCAATTAGGCTCAAAGTTTCAGCCTATCAAATTTTTTTTTTCCTCCCTGCAGATTCTGTGTTCTAACAACTTCCCAATTTCATCCCTCAAAAGTGTAGGGAATGTTGAGATGCAAAAACGCTAGCAAATTTTGTGTTTGGATTACCATAACTTAAATTTTTCTCCAGGTTACACTTTCCTTTATGGGTAAGTCAGGGTCTCAATACAGAGTTTCCCCAAAGTGTAAATATTATGCAGATATTTCATAAGGGTCTTGACTGTTCCTTGCAAATGCATCACCGTGGCTCACACAGTTTTCTGGACTTTCATGGAAATGAACTGTTCATAGACTGGCATCTGTCTGCAGGGTGCTCATGAGCGCTGTGCACCTTTGGAGGTGTCCTTGGGATGAATGCAGAGGTTGCTATGAAATTGAACAGTACAGACTGTTCATCTCAGAGTCATACAGTTTATCTTAATGTGAATAGTGTATTTCAGCTAATTAATTATATTCCTGCATTTTACACAAGGCCCCTACAGAACTTGGCTTTTCCCAGAAAAGTATTAGAGCAGCTGTGAGCATAGTCATCTGAGATTCCACCTGTCATCATTGATCATGGCTGGCTAGGAGGAATGTTCCATTTTTATCCAGTTACAAGAGTAACTGTGAAGCATATAACTACCACCTTCCTAAGCTATTTTTCTGTGGAGCTGGACACAGGATGGCTTCAGTACGTTTCTGTGGAGAGACAAGGTAGTATAATGTGGTAATGGGATCCAGTCTGATATGGTTTCGCTGTGTCCCCACCCAAGTCTCATCTTGAATTGTAGCTCCCACAATTTCTACATGCTATGGGAGAGACCTGGTGGGAGATAAATGAATCATGGGGGCGGTTACCCCCATATTGTTCTAGCGGTAGTGAATACGTCCCATGCAATCTGATGATTTTATAAGGGATTTCCTCTATTGCTTGCCTTTCATTCTCTCTTGCCTGCTGCCATGTAAGATGTGCCTTTCACCTCCCCCCAAGATTGTGGGGGAGGCCTCTCCAGCCATGTGAAACTGTGAGTCCATTACAACTCTTTTCCTTTATAAATTACCCAGTCTTAGGTATGTCTTTATTTGCAGCGTAAAAATGGATTATTACAGTAAATTGACAGCAATAGAGTGGGGCACTGCTGTAAAGGTATCGAAAAATGTGGAAGTGACTTTGGAACTGGGTAACAGGCAGAGGTTGGTACAGTTTGGGGGACTCAGAAGAAGACAGAAAAATGTGGGTAACTTTGGAACTTTCTAAAGCCTCGTTGAATGGCCGTAACAAAAATGATGATGATAACATGGACAATGAAATCCAGGCTGAGGTGGTCTCAGGTGGAGATGAGAAATATCTTGGGAACTGGAGTAAAGGTGATTCTTGCTATGTTTTAGCAAAGAGACTGGCAGCATTTTTCCCCCAACCTGGAGATTCGTGGAATCTTGAACTTGAGAGAGATAATTTAGGGTATCTGGTGGAAGAAATTTCTAGGCAGCAAAGTATTCAAGAGGTGACATGAATGCTGTTAAAAATCATTCCATTTCAACAGGGAAATATACAAGTTTGGAAAATTTGCAGCTGATGTTGTGATAGAAGAGAAAAACTCATTTTCTAGGGTGAAATTCAAGCTGGCTGCAGAAATTAGCGTAAGTAAGAAGGAGCCAAATGCTAATCACAAGGCAATGAGGAAAAAGTATCCAGGGAATGTCAGAAACCTTTGCAGCAGCCCCTCCCATCACAGGCCTGGAGGCCTAGGAGGAAAAAACAGTTTTGTGGGCCAGGCCCAGGGCCCCCCCCGCCGACTGTGTGCATCCTAGCAACTTGGCATCCTGAGTCCCGACCACTCTAGCCATGGCTAAAAGGGGCCAACATATGGCTCTGGCCATGGCTTCAGAGGGTGTAAGCCCCAAGCCTTTGCAGCTTCCGCATGGTATTGAGCTTGCAGATGCACAGAAGTCAAGAATTGATGTTTGGGAACCTCCACCTATATTTCTGAGGATATATGGAAATGCCTGGATGTCCAGACAGAAGCTTGCTGCAGAGGTGGGGCTGTCATGGAGAGAACCTCTGCTAGGGCACTGAGGAAGGGAAATATGGGATTGAAGGCTCCACACAGATTCCCCACTGAGGCACCGCCTAGTGGAGATGTGAGAAGAGGGCCACTGGCTTCCAGATCTCAGAATGGTAGAGCCACTGACAGCTTGCATTGTGAGCCTGGAAAAGCTGCAGACAATCAAACACCAGCCTGTGAGAGCTGCCAGAAGGGAGGTTGTACCCTGCAAAGCCATGGAGGCAGAGCTGCCCAAGACCATGGAAATCCACCTCTGCATCAGCATGACCTTGATGTGAGACATAGAGTCAAAGGAGATCATTTGGAAACTAAGATTTGACTGCTCCACTGGATTTTGGACTTGCATAAGGCCTTTAGCCCCTTTGTTTTGGCCAATTTCTCCCATATAGAATGGATGTATTTACCCAATGCCTGTACCTCCATGGTATCTAGGAAGTAACTAACTTGCTTTTGATTTTACAGACTCATAGGCAGAAGGGACTTGCCTTGTCTCAGATGAGTCTTTGGACTGTGGATTTTTGAGTTAATGCTGAAATGAGTTAAGACTTTGGGGGACTGTTGGGAAAGCATGACTGGTTTTGAAATGTGAACACATGACATTTGGGAGGGGCCAGTGGTGGAATGATATGGTTTGGCTGTGTCCCCACCCAAATCTCAACTTGAATTTTAGCTTTCATAGCTCCCATGTGTTATAGGAGGGACCCTGTAGGAGATAATTGAGTCATGGGGGCAGTTCCCCCATACTGTTCTCATGGTAGTGAAGAAGTCTCATGAGACCTGATGATTTTACAAGGGGTTTCCCCTTTCTCTTGGCTCTCATTCTTTCTTGTCTGCCACCATGTAAGATGTGCCTTTTACCTTCCACCATGATTGTGAGGCCTCCCCAGGCATGCGAGACTGTGAGTTCATTAAACCTCTTTCCTTCCTAAATTACCCAGTCTTGGGTATGACTTTATTAGCAATGTGAAAATGAACTAATACACAGCCCTTCATAGGCTTGGATTTGCTTCCCTGAAGTGGAGTTCTTTAAGGGAAGAGATGGGGGACTCCACACCAGGCTCTTGGGTGGGGAACAGAAGGCTTAGGGAACTGCAGAGTGAGTGATTGGTTTAAGCTCATCAAAGTGTAAGCATGCAGATACCGTCTCCCTGGAATGCTTGTCTCTCATCTGTAATAATGATGAGAGAATGATAAATGATGTCCATCATGAAGGTCAGCCAGGAAAAAAATGCATCATCACCATGTTTAGTTCCTCTGCAGATGAGCTTCTGTAATTTGGTTCAGATATTTCAAAACACTTAATATTTCAACTAAAACCTGCCCATAGAATATATACATACATACATACATAAATTCAGCTAAAATCTGCCCATAGAATATATATACACATAGAATACTAAAACCTGCCCATAGAATACATACATACATGCATACATAAATTCAGCTAAAATCTGCCCATTGAATATATATACACATAGAATACTAAAACCTGCCCATAGAATATATACATACATGCATACATAAATTCAGCTAAAATCTGCCCATTGAATATATATATATACATAGAATACTAAAACCTGCCCATAGAATATATACATACATGCATACATAAATTCAGCTAAAATCTGCCCATTGAATATATATATATACATAGAATACTAAAACCTGCCCATAGAATACATACATACATACATACATAAATTCAGCTAAAACCTGCCCATAGAATATATATACACATAGAATACTAAAACCTGCCCATAGAATACATACATACATACATACATAAATTCAGCTAAAACCTGCCCATAGAATATATATACACATAGAATACTAAAACCTGCCCATAGAATATATACATACATACATACATAAATTCAGCTAAAACCTGCCCATAGAATATATATACACATAGAATACTAAAACCTGCCCATAGAATATATACATACATACATACATAAATTCAGCTAAAATCTGCCCATAGAATATATATACACATAGAATACTAAAACCTGCCCATAGAATATATACATACATACATACATAAATTCAGCTAAAACCTGCCCATAGAATATATATACACATAGAATACTAAAACCTGCCCATAGAATATATACATACATACATACATAAATTCAGCTAAAATCTGCCCATAGAATATATATACACATAGAATACTAAAACCTGCCCATAGAATATATACATACATACATACATAAATTCAGCTAAAATCTGCCCATAGAATATATATACACATAGAATACTAAAACCTGCCCATAGAATATATACATACATGCATACATAAATTCAGCTAAAATCTGCCCATTGAATATATATATATACATAGAATACTAAAACCTGCCCATAGAATATATACATACATGCATACATAAATTCAGCTAAAATCTGCCCATTGAATATATATATATACATAGAATACTAAAACCTGCCCATAGAATACATACATACATACATACATAAATTCAGCTAAAACCTGCCCATAGAATATATATACACATAGAATACTAAAACCTGCCCATAGAATATATACATACATACATACATAAATTCAGCTAAAACCTGCCCATAGAATATATATACACATAGAATACTAAAACCTGCCCATAGAATATATACATACATACATACATAAATTCAGCTAAAATCTGCCCATAGAATATATATACACATAGAATACTAAAACCTGCCCATAGAATATATACATACATACATACATAAATTCAGCTAAAACCTGCCCATAGAATATATATACACATAGAATACTAAAACCTGCCCATAGAATATATACATACATACATACATAAATTCAGCTAAAATCTGCCCATAGAATATATATACACATAGAATACTAAAACCTGCCCATAGAATATATACATACATACATACATAAATTCAGCTAAAACCTGCCCATAGAATATATATACACATAGAATACTAAAACCTGCCCATAGAATATATACATACATGCATACATAAATTCAGCTAAAATCTGCCCATTGAATATATATATATACATAGAATACTAAAACCTGCCCATAGAATATATACATACATGCATACATAAATTCAGCTAAAATCTGCCCATTGAATATATATATATACATAGAATACTAAAACCTGCCCATAGAATACATACATACATACATACATAAATTCAGCTAAAACCTGCCCATAGAATATATATACACATAGAATACTAAAACCTGCCCATAGAATACATACATACATACATACATAAATTCAGCTAAAACCTGCCCATAGAATATATATACACATAGAATACTAAAACCTGCCCATAGAATATATACATACATACATACATAAATTCAGCTAAAACCTGCCCATAGAATATATATACACATAGAATACTAAAACCTGCCCATAGAATATATACATACATACATACATAAATTCAGCTAAAACCTGCCCATAGAATATATATACACATAGAATACTAAAACCTGCCCATAGAATATATACATACATACATACATAAATTCAGCTAAAATCTGCCCATTGAATATATATACACATAGAATACTAAAACCTGCCCATAGAATATATACATACATACATACATAAATTCAGCTAAAACCTGCCCATAGAATATATATATACATAGAATACTAAAACCTGCCCATAGAATACATACATACATGCATACATAAATTCAGCTAAAATCTGCCCATTGAATATATATACACATAGAATACTAAAACCTGCCCATGGAATATATACATACATACATACATAAATTCAGCTAAAATCTGCCCATTGAATATATATACACATAGAATACTAAAACCTGCCCATAGAATATATACATACATACATACATAAATTCAGCTAAAATCTGCCCATAGAATATATATATACATAGAATACTAAAACCTGCCCATAGAATATATACATACATGCATACATAAATTCAGCTAAAATCTGCCCATTGAATATATATACACATAGAATACTAAAACCTGCCCATAGCACCGTCACCATTTTTACTTCCTTTGCAGATGAGCTTCTGAAATTTGGTTCAGATATTTTAAAACACTTAATATTTAAGGAATTTCAGTTTATTCCACTAAAACCTGCCCATAGAATACACAGATAACAAATAGGTCAGCCACATTTAGAAAATAAAAATACAGGATTTCCAGCTATATTTGAATTTCAGACAAGCCACAAATGATTTTCATTGTAAGTATGTCTCATAAAATATTTATGACTAAAAAAATACACACTGTTTGCCTGAAATTCAAATGTAACTGGGTATTGGAAGTACTATATTTTATTTGAATTCCAAATGCAGGAAATCTTCACACAGTGATATTTATGCAGGTTGTATGCTAGTTTACCTTTTGTTTTTAGTAAAATTGTATTTTCCAAGGCCAGGAAATAAATAATAAGAATTTGAGTTTTGCTAAGGATGATTTTTTTTTAAAGTTAGGCCACTCAAAAACATCACTTTTTAAAAATCAAAGCTGCCATTGTTTAAAGTGCAGCCACCTTCAAAAATCTTCACCCTGAACAGTAGCCTTCAAGAAGAAACTAATTCTTCCAAGGCCGTTTCTACCATTAGGAAATACTAACAGGCTTTTATTTTCATCTTAAAGATTTTACGACTGAGACAAATCTATGCTCAGCCTCTGTATAGGGACAGGTGGAACATGTACAGGAGCAGAAGTCAGCATTATTATTATCCTTTTCCCAAAACAAACAATAGATTGGACTCTAGTGGGTCTCAGAAACTTAGAAAAGGACAGGTGGAATCGGAAGATCAGTGTTTTTTTCCAGATGTTTTAAGGGCTCTGTTACAAAAACGTAGTTGTACTGTGTTGAAAAGAAAATGAAGAAATAGTAGATCTGTAGTTCAGTCTTCTGCAAAGAGCACAGCAGAGCCGGGCACTGGATCCTGGTGGATTTGTAGACCCCGTAGCATACCATTAGAGAAAAAACAGAAGTCAAAACAAACAAAAAACAGGGAAAATGCTCCACAGAAACTATTTAACTGCAGAATTTATAATACAGGCATTATTTAAGATTATTTTAGCTGGTACCTGGATATATTTGTAAGGTCTTTGAAAAAAAATGAACATCTTAATGTGTATTAAGAAAGGTAACACACACAAAACTCATAGTTTCATGAATTGCATACTTGATGTGTGTTTTTACTTTTAAATTTAGTTTTTCTTTTTAAGTCTAAAAAGTGAATTAACTTAAAGAAAAATATTAAGCATATAAAGATACAAATGTTAAGTTCATTTGCCAAAAACTGTGAAGGTGGTGTGTAAGCGCACTTTAGGAAATATGGTCCCATAAAAGGGTGATTTCTGCTAAGACTGTGAGCAGGGTATCTACTCCAGAAAGACGTCATGTTGCCTCCCAGAACGTCCAGCTGATCCCAGAGTGTTTTTCAGTCATTCACTCCTTAGCGAGGTCATTCTGGCCTCCAGTCTTTCAGAGCATGGGAAGCTTAGTTAGAATAAGATCCTGGGCAATAAAGAAGGGATGAGAAAGAAAGACTGAACACTTAAGAGATCTGAAGATAAAGCTCCAGCATATTTTAATGACATCTTCATCTGTACACGTGCATTCCACAAACTCCCACACGTCAACCATAGAGCCTCCCTGTAGAACTGCCACAATGAAGACACTGCATTGATTTTCTTAAAGGGAGTCTCAAAAGTAGAGTGATTTTATTTTGTGACAAATAAATCAAATCTGGCCAAAACTTGTGCTTTTCTCATATATGTATATACATTTTTATTCAAGACTATTCTTCAAGCTTTTCCATTGTATTTGCAGCTGCCTATTGTAGCTTCCATTAATAATGTCCCCAAATCTCTAGGGCAGCTCCTATACACCTCTGGCACAAGGAGAGAGTTATTTCTCTGAGGTAAAATTTCATTTAAATAATTCACTTGTAGCAGAGGCTGCCAAAGACTCTTCATACATCAATGGATGAGACCTTCATTCAGCTCTCTATTGTGAATCAGCTTTGAATTTCATGCTTTAAAAGTATATTTATGTTTATTTACAGGGACCGCTTGCCATTCAGTTTTCATGTTGGTCAAACAGTGGGAAGCAGTGTGTATTTGATCCTCCAAAGCACACCGAGCACACACGCAAGCGGAAGCAGTGAAGCTCACCCCTCAGTATTAGCAGGAAGTTCTGCCATGTAGGAAGTAGAAAGTGGGCAGCATAAGACATGAACTGAAATAAAGGGATTAATTTTTTCAGAATCAGAATCTTCGTGGAGCTATCTAGTATTAGAAATTTAGCAACATTATGAGCAGCTAAAATTTTGCCAGTGAAGACGTCAACCTCCTCCTTTATGAACATAAAAAGAAGACTTAAATTCAACCTCTAGCAACACCGAGAGTAAATGACAGTGTGGTAAAGAATTCAGCTTTGTCCAAAGAGAGATCTGCTGTTTTGGTTCCTGGGAGGTAACCTCTAAGCCCTTGAAGTGTCTGGCCTGACAGAAGTCTCTTTGTTTTTCTGGGATTCGTTGGCTATACAAAATCAAGTGATTTAGGGTAGGGGCTTTGGTTAACACAATATCAGCTTGACCTCTGAAAGGACTGAAGATGGAGACCAACCACATGAAATGATCTAGCAGCATTATGTGTTTGAGCCCCAGCAAAAACCCTGGACACCGTGGCTCAAATGAGCTTCCTTGGCTGGCTCTCTTCAGTGTGTACTGCCATGCATCATTGCCAAAAAGTAACACTGGTTATGACTTAATGAGAAGAGGACCACTGGAAGGCCCATGTTTGTAACTTTCCTGAATTTGGTTCTATTTCCTCATTCACTTGCTGCTGTTAATTCACATTTTTGTTGCTGTTATATAATGTAACCATGAGTGTAACAGCTTAATTTCAATCTTGTGGGTCCCTCTAGCAAATTATCAAAACAAAGATTTTGAGGATCTATGAATTTGCAACTGGTGTCAGAAATGAGAGTGATCTTGTGGACATTGTTTTCTAACTTCACAATAGCACTCCTCTTTTTCTCTTCATTTTGCTCAAATTAGTTTCAGTTTTAAAATAATAACATATCTATTGGCTTCTCTGCATAATCTCAAAGCTGGAAAGACCTGTAAGAGAGCACTAGTTACAAATGCTGTCTCTGGAGAAGAGAATGAGGCAGTAATTTCTGCTTGAAGGTGGGGAAATTGAGGCCCCAAAACACTAACTATATATGGATAGTGGCATTTGCTGAAAGTAGCAAGTTTATGTTAATCCAAGACAGTATGTAATTTCAAATTCCACTATCTGTTAGTTTCTGGACATGAAAGGCATCTTAAATATGGCAGTACCTCGTGAGAATAAGTTTTAAAATAAGCTAATATAGTTTGAATATTTGTTCTCTCCAAATCCCATTGAAATTTGATTCTCCAATGTTGTAGGTGGGCCCCGTGGGAGGTACTTGAGTTACGGAGGCAGATCCCTTATTAATAGCTTGGTGTCATTCTCATGGAAATGAATGCATCTTCATTCTTACTTCCTGCAAGATCTAGTTGTTAAAAATAGACTAGAACTAGTCTTCTCTTCCTTCCTTCCTCTCGCCATGTGATGTCAGCTTCTCTTTGGCTTCTGCTGTGAGTGTAAGCTCCCTGAGTCCTCACCAGATGCAGATGACAGCTCCATGCTTCTTGTACAGCCTTCAGAACTACAAGCCAAATAAATCTCATTACCTAGCCTCAGGTATGCCTTCATAGCAACACAAAATGAACTAAGACAGCTAGGCTCAAAGTGTTGTCTTTACACTTTTGGAGTAGTAATTATTAGAGGTAAGGAGGGGAAAATGTTGGAGCAGCACATTTTAATGATAACCCCATGGTAAATTCCTACTATCTGAGCATACTAGAAGTCACTAACAAGGAAGACAGTTGGGAAATAGGCCCTATGAATATCATTTACATATTTACTTGATGAAGAATAATATTCACCACCAGCCCTACACAATAAAGAATAGGTGCACCTTTAACCTCTCTATTGGCAAGCTGAAAGCTGATAAACTGACATTGAGGATGAATGTTTTCCCTGTAGAGAATGGTAACTGAACCAAAGAAACATCACAGGGTGGTAAGCTCCATGAGGGAAAGGAACGCATTTCTTTAAGCCAGTGTCTAGCACAGTGCCACATGTTTGGCATAGCATTCAAATAATGTTTGTTGAATATGACTGAAGCCATTAACCAATGCTGCCATAAGCAGCTGTTGAGAATGTTCTCTTTTTGATCCCACTGTCACAGAAACATCACAGCGTTGCCTGGCAGCCATCATGTCAACATACCCCTACCCACCTGGCTGCTGTGGATTGGTCCAAGGATGACACACATTGGGCCAGTGAGCCATTCCCTTGGGAAATTCGAAGAAATCATGAAATCCAGCCTTGGTTTGCCTCTCCTTTGGAAAGAAAGAGATGTTAACTTAAGAATGATTGGTAGCTACTTCCTGCCACACAGGCTGGAAAGTGGAGAAGGCAGGGAAGCATGAAACAGAGGTACTCACAGAAGCAGAGCTGGAAAGTGGAAGAAACTTTGTATAAGCCTGGAGCCTTGGTTCCAGCTCATTCCTGAGGAGGGGCTCCTTCCCTGTTTTTGGGGTCAATGAGACATGCTGTTATCATAATAAATCTCTATCTGTGCTCCAGCGAGTTTCTCTTATTTGTAATCACAAAAGTCCCAGCCAAAGGGTTCTAATAAAAAATAAATCAACGTCTTTTGCAATCTGACCTCACTAAGGGATTTGTGATCTAAAAGTATCATGTCCTCCACAGGAACCCAGAAGTACCAATGATTCCCTCACTTGTACACATGCTTTGCTTTTTCAACTACAGACACTGATCATTACACCAACAACTTACGCAACCAAGATGAATGGCTATGAGGAGAATCAGGAAACACGGGTTCAAGTTCCAGTTCTGCCACCAACTTCCTGGTGAATTGGACCAGCAATAATCTCTCTGATCTTCATTTCCCACTCATAAAGGTGGAAGTAATAATACCGAGTCTGCCAGCTTTGCAAAATGAAAAGATCTTTGCAAATGTTCAGTGATGAAGAATTCTTTAAAAAATTATGATCTACATAAATGGGAGTAAAAGCTGGTTTGGAAAGCCTAAGGAAAGTAGGCTTCACCAAACAATGTAGGCATGAGCCAAGCAGGTGAAGATTAAGACCAGAGCAGTCCAAGTGGATACCGAGGCAAGAGCAGACACCCTGAGAAGGAACTACTGTCATTAAACCAACTTTTCAGAAAAGGACACAGAGGTGTGAAGTCACTCACTCAAAGCCACACATCTAGTCAGTACCAGAGGTTGAATCACACCCATGGATGCCCATTTCTGAAACACACGCTCCTAATCAATGCATTTAATTCCTTAAGGGAAATTGTTTTCAATTAGGATGCAATTGTAAAGATGAGCTATGAGTGGCTTTTGCTGTGTTGGTATCTGTGCAGGCTCATATTGTTTAAAAAGAAATAGAAAAGTATGAAGAATTTGAACAAACTCTTTTTATGGCCAAGCCTCAACTTTTTTTGTTCGTTTCTTTCTTTTTTTAAATTATACTTTAAGTTCTGGGATACATGTGCAGAATGTACAGGTTTGTTACATAGGTATGCATGTGCCATAGTGGTTTGCTGCATCCATCACCCCATCAACTACATTAGGTATTTCTCCTATGCTATCCCTCCTCTAGCCTCCACCCCCTGACGGGCCCTGGTGTGTGATGTTTCCCTTCCTGTGTCTATGTGTTCTCATTTTTCAACTCCCACTTATGAGTGAGAACATGCGGTGTTTGGTTTTCTGTTCTTGTGTTAGTTTGCTGAGAATGATGGTTTCGAGCTTCATCCATGTCCCTGCAAAGGACATGAACTCATCCTTTTTATGGCTGCATAGTATTCCATGGTGTATATGTACCACATTTTCTTTAGCATGGTACTGTACCAAAACAGATATATAGACCAATGGAACAGAACAGAGGCCTCAGAAATAACGCCACATGTCTATTACCATCTGATCTCTGACAAACCTGACAAAACAAGCAATAGGGAAAGGATTTCCTTTTTAAAAAATGGTGTTGGGAAAACTGGCTAGTCATATGCAGAAAACTGAAACTGGACCCTTTCCTTACCCCTTATACAAAAATAAACTCAAGCTGAATTAAAGACTTAAATGAAAGACCTCAAACCATAAAAACCCTAGAAGAAAACCTAGGCAATACCATTCAGGACATAGGCTTGGGCAAAGACTTCATGACTAAAACACCATAAGCAATGGCAACACAAGTCAAAATTGACAAATGGGATCTAATTAAACTAAAGAGCTTCTGTGCAGCAAAAGAAACTATCATCATAGTGAATGGGCAACCTACAGAATAGGAGACTTTGCAATCTATCCATCTGACAAAGGGCTAATATCCAGAATCTGCAAGGAACTTAAACAAATTCACAAAAAAGAAACAAGCAGCACCATCAAAAAATGGGCAAAGGATACGAGCAGACACTTCTCAAAATAAGACATTTATGTGGCCCAGAAATATATGCAAAAAAAAACCAACTCATCATCACTGGTCAGTTAGAGAAATGCAAATTAAAACCACAATGAGATACCATCGCATGCCAATTAGAATGGCAATCATTGAAAAGTCAGGAGACAACAGATGCTGGAGAGGATGTGGAGAAACAGGAATGCATTTACACTGTTTGTGGGCTGTCAACTAGTTCAACCATTGTGGAAAATAGTGTGGCCATTCCTCAAGGATCCAGAACCAGAAATACCATTTGACCCAGCAATCCCATTACTGGATATATACCCAAAGGATTATAAATCATTCTATCATAAAGACTCCGCTTTCCATGAAGACAAGGACAAGGTGAGTGAAGCAATGATGTTCTCAGCACCCATGGCATTTCTTTTCTGGGCTGAATAGAGGGTGCTGTTAGAGACAGGTCCCTGTCAGTCTGTTAGAGGCATACATACCTACTTCATTCTGAGCCAAGAGGGACAGGCTAAGGAGATCCCTTCTCAGGAAAAGAGGAAGAAAAACAATGAGAAAGGTAGAGGGAAACAGAGAGCTACAAAAAAAGAGTATTGATGGTAAGATGGAAAAACAAGAAACCACATAACAGTGCACACAAGCCTAAGTAAAGAGAGAAGCAAAACAGAGCGACAGAAACCAAAGAAATGGGATATTTAAGAGTAAAGAAAGATAACCTTAAACAGAGACAGATAGCTAAAGATTATCAATTAGAGAGGGAACATGATTAGAGACATAGAAGATGGCAAGTGACTTCTACCAACATAGTTTGGTCTGTAAATGCCCCAGCTCCAATGCCTGATAACAATTACCTAAGTGTTTATCCCTCCTGCCCCTGAATCTATCCACGCTTCAGTACATTTCTGCCTCATCTCCACTCTACCTCATTAATCACATTTCTTTCTGGTCTGAAGAAATCTTCTTATCCAGCATGGACTAAATTAAAATTTGAGAAACATCAGGTTGCCACAGGACTAACAAGCGAGTAGCAGCTGTTTAATTAAAACCTAAGCTTGATTACATGGCACGACAGGAAGGAAAACTCCACAGGAAAAGCACGAAACGGTTAAAAATCGAGTCTGAAATGAAGATTTTACTTAAACATGAATGAACCCTGTTCAGTGGAAACTGTAGGCTGGTAGGTGCCTCATAGGTTTTGATGGCTAGAGTCTTGAGCTACACTCCCTGTCCCTCATACACACCCCATCTTTGCCTCTTGGGTGTACTGGGAGCTTCAAGGAAGGGAACAGGTATAAACTAATTTTGTATGTTAAAGTGCAGCATAGGGACCGGAAACAGAGAGGGTGCATCAAAACAAAACAAGACACAGAATAGCACAGCAACTGTCATCTCTCACAGACTCTACTGTCTGATACTGTTAACTGCAGGTGACTTGGGGAAGGGCAAAATGTGTGAGCCCCTTTCTAAATCCTAGACCTGACATGGTAACCTGAAACTCAAGATCTAAGATGCATCTCAGAGGAGTATGTCTAGTTAAGACAAATTTACAAAATCCCCTACAGGTTTTTTAGAAAAAGAGGAGGAAAGGAAACAATGGTTTTTAAGGAAAATTCGCAGAGAACTGTCATCCCTCCCATCCTTCCATCAATTTTATATTTTTCAATAAGAAAATAGCAAGTCGTAGGATTTTTAAAAAGCATATTTCTATATATAAATTAAATATAATTCTCTATTATAAATTATATATCTATTTCTTCCACATTAGATTCACCAAAAAGAAACAGATGTCATCAGGAGGAACAGGAGAGAATTCACATCAGAAGGTCAGAAGGAATCTGAAAGCATTCTTCCAATGCCTCATTTAAAAAATAAAAACTAGAACGCCAATTACGACAAATATTGCTTTTCTGTTTGATAAATTATTCCCCATCTTATCCTTCAAATACAAAAGTAAAGCCATATTAACCTATTAAGCCAGTTGAATGTACAAATAAGATGCTTTGCTAAATTATTATAATTCAAACCAATCATGATGTGATGTGCCTTTCCAATACATACACATAATATTTCAGGACATGCATACATATTAATGGAACCACTGGCTGTAAAGCTGTTTCCGTTTTTTCCTGTATCATGTCAAATCCATCTCCACCATTTCCTTACATAAGCCTTGGGCAGCACTGTGCAATGGGACTTTCTGCAGTGAAGGTATTTTATACTCTGTGCTGATCAGTGCAGTGCCCGCTGTGATTGCTGAGTCCTTGACATCAGGCCAGTGCCACCCACAAAATGAACTTTGAAATTAAAGTTAAATAGCCACATGCAGCTAGTGGCCATTGTCCTGGACATTCCATTCTTAGATGAGTATATTTATTTCTCAAGAATACAGAAAACAACACTGCAAATGACCAGTCCCTAACATTGACCTCTTCACAAAAACACACCAAAATGTTGTGTCACTTACTGAAAGAAAAACAAAACAATCCTCTTTTTAATCCTTCAACAAATTTCTTCTGATAAGAGGAAACCACATGTTTTTCCTTGTTTGTTTATATGTTTTGATTTTCTTAAATGCAAAATGATAGATTGTCCAATGTAGGCAACTCTTTTTATATAAATGGGAACTGTTCAGCTACCCACAAACCCTCAAAAATCCTAAAGATTTCACTATTGCCTTCAAAGAATCTGCTTTGAAACAGAATTCTTATCTACTTTCCTAATAAAAATGGACCATCAATTTAGCAGTTTCCAAGAAATAACATTTTCTTCTTAAATATGGGCAATTGCATGCCCTTCTCTAAACAATGCCACCCTCTGGGATCCAGGGGTCTGTAGGAATTGACAGCTTGAGAGATTTTTGTGTTATAATAACACTGTTCATTTCTATGCTCAAGTGATCACTTTCTAAAAGCTTATGATGTTGTGGTAGATTGCAGTTGTGAGGGCCTCATCTAGAGAGGGAAAATGAGAAGAATTACAGTTAAGTGGGATCAGGGTGCCCAAAGCAGTTTGGTGATTTCTGTCAAGTGTGTAGCTCATGAGCATGACCTCTTATAAATTCCACTTGAAAGAGAGATCTCAGGAGAATAATTTTAGTTATTTGATTTCAGCTGATCCTGTTACTGGGAAGGGAAAAAGAATGCATGCCCTTTCTTAATACTTTAAATTCAGGACTTGCATTCGCTCTTGGGAAGCAGGTGAATCATGACTGAAGCAAAGAGGCAGAGGTACCAACCCAATGATTGGGATTGTGTGATCATGACAGATTACTGACACCCAGAATTAAACTAATCTCTATGTTTGCATGTCACAGTGAAAATTGGAAATAACTTCCAATACTTGTGTTAAAATGTTGAATCTTGGTGCATCTTAAAACACCATAAAAACAGGCGGAGTAACTTAACTCAGGAAGCAACGTCCTGATTATGGAACTGTAGTTACATAGGACTTCATCCCAAATCTCCTGTGTTCATTGTCCCGCAATCCTGAGAAAATTACTCTCCCTCAGCCATTTATTTATATATCTCTTATCTGAGCTGACATCACCTCCAGTTCCAGAGATACTGCCTTGACCAAGGCCTGCAGCCAGTCAGCATCTGATATTCCTCTTTCCCTTGTAATGGGTTCAAGAATTGGCACACACCAAGACTCATTCTATCAGAGTGGGTGTTTTCACTTGTAAGCAGAAACATTCTACTTAACACATAGGCTTTTTCCAGACATGGTATCTCTTTCAGACAACATGTTCTAGCATAGCTCCTACTCTGTTCATCTTACGGTTGAGGACACAGGTGTCCCAGGAGCGAGTTGTCTTTTCCAAGATCATTATTAAAAACCATGGCAGAAATAGAATTCAAACCAAAGTCTAGAGGCTCCAAATTACATTAAATGGTTCATTTCAGTAATGACCATAGTAATATTAGCAGTATCTGTGACTTCGTTAATAGTTGAAATTTTATTTTCATATCACATTACAGTCCTAGCAGATGTTTTAAAATGTCGCTATATTCGCCACTATAAAATTATGCTAGCTATTTTACCCATCACTAGATCTTTGTATTAGTCTGTCCTCATTAAGACATACCCAGGACTGGGTAATTTATAAAGGAAAAAGGTTTAATTGACTCACAGTTTCACATGGCTGGGAAGGTCTCACAATCATGGCAGAAGAGAAAGACGTGTCTTACGTGGCAGCAAGCAAGAGAGAGCTTGTGTATGGGAACTCCCCTTTATAAAGCCATCCGATCTTGTGAGACTTACTCACTATCACGAGAGCAGCTAGGAAAAACCCATGCCCATGACTCAAGTACCTCCTACCAGGTCCCTCCCGTGACACAGGGGAATTACGGGAGCTACAAGATGAGATTTGGGTGGGGATACAGCCAAACCCTATCAATCTGGTTACTAACAAGGAAATTGATATGTTATTACTGTTTCACAGATTGTGATGCATACATTGCAGTATAATTTATCTCCTTTGTCATGCTATGTATTTTACCTCATGCATGTAAAGTACTTTATACTTTATTTTACTATACTTTGAATAATAATGTGAGAAGCTTCTACAGGCTTCTTCAGACTGCCAAAACGATCCACAGAATAAAGAAAGGTTCAGACACTGCAGAACTATACCAGAAGCTCCAGAGCAGGGACTAAGTTTGTTTGGTTTACTGCTTTCTCCTCTGTGCCTAGAACAATGTTTGGCACATCATAAAACACGTAAAACTGTTTGGTCCAACAATTTATGTAATGAATTTTGTAAATGAAGGAACTGAAACTCAAAGGATTTGGATAACTTTGCAAGGATTCTGAAGCTGGGAAGTGGAAGAACCAGGATGTGAACACACATCTGCCTCGCCCCCTGTCACACCCCAAACGCTGCCTATCACCATTTGGACATGGAGGGTTCCCCATTTCATCCAATAAAACTTTCACAGAGCCACGCTCTGTACAGTTGATGAAGACAGAGCAGCTGTTCTGTGTGACGGAGCATGGAGTGTCCGTGTTGTGCTTTTCATTGTGATGATTTTCATCTAAGTTGGTCTTCAGTTCTCTCTATTGACAGTGGTCATGAGTTGAGACAGCCACTTTTTAGGAGAATCCTGACAGGAGGGGAGTTAGAGTCAGATGTGTCAGTCAGGGACACAATGAAAAGATGAAGCCAAAATGCACGGAAGAGAATGAATTTATTACTTACAGACCCCAGAGAAGTCAGGGGTGCTGATGGGAGGCTGATGGGAGGTCTGGAGACACAGGAACCATCAACCAGCAGGAGGGGAGAGAGAGAGGACCTGTGGGACTCCACCTTTATTAAGGTTCATGAACATTCTCCCTTAGGCTTCCCCACGGGGCTTACGGGTTGGATATTTAAAGAAAACATTCTGTAAGCAGAGAACTTATTTACATCACTCTGGTGTTGACAAGTAGGTTTTATCACGGTCAGCAGCTGTGGCATTTGTGGATTTGGGGTCAGCGAGATGAGGAACAAGCTGACTGTACTGCAAAGAGCACACGAGGAGGGGAAGTTTTAACGAGGCCAAAGATGACAAGTTATGACCGGGTTTTAAACAGCTGATGACAGGCCTATACATAAATGCCCAGGCAGCAACTCTGTTAAGCAAATTTATGGCAGCCTGAAAACTGCAGTTTGGACACACCTGGGGCTCAGACCTCGCCTACTTTAACCCCCTTCTATTGCAGCTGTGAACAATGTAACTAGAGAGTTCGATGAGGTCTTGCCAGATCACAATCTTGGCTGACCTCGTCTTTCACTCCTGCCTCCATTCTGAGCTCTCTGTCATGCACTGTGAGGCTAGCAGCATCCTCAGATGGTATGGACAATCTGGCCAGGATCACCATGCAAATTGACGATTGAGTTCCAGCAGACTGACCAAGCACCATAATCACAGTTGTGTTTTTGAGAGGTGCCCCATGCTGGGCACTGTTCAACACTTACCATACTTATCAACTTACTAAATGCGATGATGACCCTGTGAGATAGTGAATCAGACAGGATAGATGAGATAGGCTGCTGTAACAAAAGATACCTAGCATATCATAAGTCATTTTGATTTAAAACCACGAAGGTTTATTTCTTGCTCACCTATGTGTCCATCATTATCTAAAGCCTATTACATACATGGTTCATATACCAAGAACCAGGCTGATGGAGCAGCCTCTATATGAAAAGCAGATGTTCATGCGGAAATACACTCTGAAGTTTCTTGCCATGGAGACCACGTGTTCCAGCCCAGAAGTGATACGATTGACATCTGGTCACACCTTCCATTGCCAGTTACATTGATTCTACCCAACAGGTAGAAATATTTGTAAGCAACACTAATGATGATCACAGGTAGGTTCTATTATTAGCTCCATTTTTTAAAATTATACTTTAAGTTCTGGGGTACGTGTACAGAACGTGCAGGTTTGTTACATAGGTACACACATGCTATGGTGGTTTGCTGCATCCATCACCCCGTCATCTACATTAGGTATTTATCCTAATGCTATCCCTCTTCAAGCCTCCACCCCCTGACGGGCCCCAGTGTGTGATGTTCCCCTCCGTGTGTCCATGTGTTCTCATTTTTCAACTCCTACTTATGAGTGAGAACACGTGGTGTTTGGTTTTCTGTTCCTGTGTTAGTTTGCTGAGAATGATGGTTTTGAGCTTCATCCATGTCCCTGCAAAGGACATGAACTCATCCTTGCTTATGGTTGCATAGTATTCTATGGTATATATGTGCCACATTTTCTTTAGCGTGGTACTGTACCAAAACAGATATATAGACCAATAGAACAGTACAAAGGCCTCAGAAATAATGCCACACATGTATAACCATCTGATCTTTGACAAACATGACAAAAACAAGCAATGGGGAAAGAATTCAGCTACAGTGATATCCCGACAGAACTGAACAAGAACATGGTGCCCACACAGTGATGAACTTGGGTTTCATCAGCAGATGCAAACTGCATGTTTGCTAAAGTAACAACCTAAACTATTTAAGACCCAAAAGGGAGTCAGACATAAACTAGTCTGAATTAAAGACTTAAATGCAAGACATAAAACCATAAAAACCCTAGAAGAAAACCTAGGCAATACCATTTAGGACATAGGCATGGGTAAAGAATTCATGACTAAAACATCAAAAGCAATGGCAACAAAAGCCAAAATTGACAAATGGGATCTAATTAAACTAAAGAGCTTCTACACTGCAAAAGAAACTATCATCAGAGTGAACAGGCAACCTACAGAATGAGGTGTTTGGTTTTCTGTTCTTGTGTTAGTGTGATGAGAATGATGGTTTTCAGCTTCATCCATGTCCCTGGAAAGGACATGAACTCATCTTTTTTTATGGCTGTATAGTATTCCATGCTGTGTATGTGCCACATTTTCTTTATCCAGTCTATCAATGATGGGCATTTGGGATGGTTCCGAGTCTTTCCTATTGTGAACAGTGCCTCAGTAAACATATGTGTGCATGTGCTTTATTAGTCCTGTTTTAGGATGGAGAAGCTGACCCTCAGAAAGATAAGGTGAACCACCCCGAGTCACATAGCTGGGAACATAGGAACCAGGCTTTGGATCTGGGCAGCCTGACTCCAGAGGCTGTTCCCTTAGCACCTGTGCCATTCGGCCTCTTCTCAACTTGTGGGGTCTCCACTCAGTATCAGGAGTTGATACTACTACTGACCTGAGTGGACAGTCACAGGTACTGCCAATATTACTATAGTCATTGCTGAAATGAACCAATTGATGTAATTTGGAGCTTCCCTGAGGAGATGTGTTTGGTGGTTGAAGTCAGGAAAGCTTCCAACCCAAGTTTCACCTTTACAAAGCCCATCACCATTCGTTTGTGTATTTTATCTCTGAATTATGTTGTGTACATGCAGCTACAGAGATATCCTGACAGAACTGAACAAGAACGTGGTGCCCACACAGTGATACACTTGGGTTTCATCAGCAGATGAAAGCTGCATGTTTGCTAAAGTAACAACCTAAACTAAGACCCAAAAGGGAGTCCGGCATAAACAAGCAGTATAGGCACATCTGTTCAGAAGAGTGAAATATTAGCCTAACACTTTTTGGAAAATTGCATATTTTAATAAAACCAACAGTCATTCTTAACAAGAACAGTTGTTTCATATGTGCATTAAGAGTGTCAATTCGTTAAATGTAAACATTTAAATGATATCACAGTTTGGTAACACCGTTGGTAGTTTCATATTTTAAAAATATTTCTGAAGACAAAAAAAAAATGGAAATGGTTTCAAAGCTGTCAACTGCACTGCAAGGCATTGGTCTGCAGGGAAGGGCTACAGCTCCAGAGAAAACCCCCTTCCATCTACCCAGAGATCCACCAAAATCTAGGCAGCTCCATGCTGCAGAGTTCCCACACACCTGGATTTCCTGCAGCCTCAGAGGCGGACACTTCAAACCACCCTCAGATGATTTAGCAAAGCCAATTTCGTTAGGATGGGTCAGAAATAGAAACTCATTATTTCAAGGGTGGATACAGTGGCCTCTAGAGAAGCTGTCTCAGAGAAGATTGGGCTTTTCTTCTGAAAGCTATCCCGCTATCTTTTAATATAGAAAAATTGAAGCAGGATATCAAATGCTTTCCTAGAACAATCTGTAAGAAGACAGAGACAGATGCAAGATGCCATTCCCAGAAATCATACTGGTTGAGGACCCAGACACTCTGTCTGCTCCTAAGAGGCCATGTGGTCTTAGAAAAGTCTTTTTTCCTCTGTGGGAGTGTTTTTCACACTAAATTATGAAGGGACAGCAATCATCATTCCGGATTACCCTCACAGGTATTCAAGTAAAAACCTGGGAGTAACCCAGATCCCAGCTTGGAGAAGAGGAGAGGAGGGGCACTCATCAGACAGCCTCCCGCTGGGTCTCCCCTGAAGTCTTCCCCACCTGTAGAGAGCCCCCTCACTTGAGGTTACACCCCTCCAAGGCAGTGGACCTGCTGCCTGAGTGAGATGGGGTGCAAAGGCCCATTTTGGCCTAATGCTGGACAATGAGCTCAGCAATGCCTGCCCCAGAATTCACTTTTGGGCTGGCTGAACTAGATTCTGCACTCAAGTGTGACTCCAACTTCTCTCTTTCCTGGGTCTTGGTCCCTTATACTTTGAACCTCAAATTCTGTCTGAGCATCTACTACAGAGTCCAACTTGCATCTGACCCAATAAAAATGATAATTAGTGGATTCAAACTCCAGCTTCCTTGCCATTGGAGAGGCAATGCAGAGCCAAGCTCTGTCCCCTCTCAGGGTGCGTCCTGTGGGATGGAGCCTACACTGATACCCTGCTCATCAAGATAAAGGGTGAGCCTCTGACATCTGCCTATCCCTGCCTCACCACCCTACACCTCCCACTCTGCATCCTCAACATGCTTCCTGGAGTCACTTTCCTCAAGCTATGCCTACACCTAAATCTCTGCTTCAAGATCTGCTTTGAGGGCACAACCCAAGCAAAGACAGCCTCACAGATCCCATGGGCATCTGTAAAACACAAGACCAGCATTTCCCACTGAGTCTCACTGCCTCATACTCTAAAAGCCTCTTTCACAGATAGATAGTCTCCCATAAAGCCCCAAAGTGTGTCTCCTGTGGTGGGTGACATCCATTTTGAAATGTAACAAAACAAAGGCAAAGGAAATCACACCTCTCAGTGAGTGTCCCCAGAGATCCTGTGTTATAGTTTTTCCTTGTCAACCTATGGCCTGTGACACTGGTCTATAGGTTTCATTCTCCACTTAAAGAATTAATGAGTACATATGTATGAAGCATTTTTAGAAGGACAACTCCACATTGACCTCAATTTGCTGGATGAAAGGATGAAAACGTGGACACAGAGTCTGGAGGTACCTCACAATATTTCTGTCTTATCCACGTGCTTGGAGTGGCAGAGACGCAGCTCAGTGCTGCCCAATAGCCTTGCCGGGAGCTCTGGTTGCAAGCCCCACTGAGTTCACGCCCGACACCCAACCTCTCCCAGCAGATGGCGCACTGGAGAAGGTCCAGGAAAAGGCCTTTGGGTAGATGACAACTGAGTGAGACCCGAATGAGAAGACAAGTTGACCATGAACATCTCTTGGGGATGAGGATCTCAGAGGAACAGCTGGTTTCAGTAGCCTGAGGCAGAAGTGAGCTTGGGGCGCTCACCACAAAAGGACGCCAGGGTCTTCTGTCCCTTAGTGAGGGACAAGGAGAGTGTTTGAACACAACATGGAAGTAGGAGGGAAGAGCCTGATCTGGACGGGTCATGCGGACTACACGAAGGAACTTGGATTTTTTTTGGCATGTAATGGGACACAAGACCGCGTTTTAAGGGGAGCAGAGCAAAGGAGCTGTGGCTCTGGGACCACCAGGCCTTCCCATATTTATGGATTATCACATGAATTGTGCATATTGAAAGCTCTAACTAGTAGTATGAAATCTGTATGCATTCACGAAATAAACAGAATTATGTTACTCCCACCTTCCAAAGATGTTCACATCCTATTCCCAGAACCTGTGAATATGTTACTTTATATGGTAATAGGGACTTGAAAGACATGATTCATTCAAGGACTTTCAGATGGGAAGATTGTCCCAGATTATTTGCAGGTGCCCAAGGTAACCATAGGGATTTTATAAGGGGGGAGGGAAAAATGTCACTGTCAGAGTGACATAGGGTAAGACGTGATCAGCCATGGCTTCCTTTGGAGATATAAACGAGACACCAGCTAGGGAATGTGAGCACCTTCTAGAAGCTGAAAGAAAGGAACAGATTGTGCCCTTGAGCCTTCAGAAGGAACAGAGCCCAGCCAACACCTTGATTTCAGCCCTATAAAGCCCATTTTAGACTTCTGACCTCTAGAAGAGAATATTTTTTGTTGCTTAAAGTCACCAAGTTTTAGTCATTTGTTACAGCAGCAACGAGCAACTAATATAGTTCATTACTTTAGTTGTCTCTCAATTTTACTAGACCCCAAGACATTTGTTTTAAATGGACAATCTGTTTATATCCTGTAATACCACGTGGGAAGCAGCACACTGAGGAAATGTACTCTCCTCAGTAATGAACGCCTGGACATCCCAATGCTGTGAAACCTTGAACAGTGTCACTGAAGAACCTGTATAGAATTGGGAGATCCAGGATCATGTACCCCCAAGATGTATGGGTTCTTAATGGGTTAAGGCCCCATAACCTTCTGAAAGTCAAATTTATTTTTCAGTGAAATTGAGACTCACTATTCACTCAGCAGATATTTACAGAGCACCTATTACAAGTTAGACACTGGTCTAAGTCCTGGGTATAGCACTGAGAAATAGAAGAGGAAAAAATGCCTTGTAACCAAGAAGCTTTCATTCAACTTGGAAAAAGACACCACACACAAACAGATATTGAGAAGACATAGGTATGATAAAGAAACACAAAGCCAGAGAAGAGACAGTAATCGATGGGGTTAGTGTTTCATTCAGGGTGTTTGCGGACAGCAGCTGTGATAAAAATATTTATGCAGAGATTTGATTGATGTAACTTGGGAGCCACGTGACTGTCTGGACAAGAGATGGCCAGCCACAGGGAGAGTATGTGCAAAGGCTCTAAGGCAGGACTGTGTGTGGACGGTCTGAGAAGTCGTAAGGAAGCCAGAGCGGCTGCAGTGCAATGAGCAAAGGAGACAGAGAGTGGTGGGAGGTGGGGTCAGAGAACAGGCCAGGACCCCGCTGGTGGCCCTAGTAGGCCATAGGATGAATTTGGGGTGGGTGCTGCTCTGAGAAAGATAAGAGGGCATTGGAAGGACCTGAGTGGAGGTGGGACATTATCTTACCAGCAGAGAAATGATTACACTAACCAGGCAAGAATGGCAGCAGACACGAGTGGCAGTAGCAGAAGCGTCGAGGAAGTTTGGAAAACGGAGACACTGAAATTAGAGCCGGCCCAGTTTTCCGATGGGTTGAATGTAGGAGTGAAAGAAAGAGAAGAGATGATCCACGTAGGCCACTGGAGCCTGAATACCTGGAAAAATGGCGCCTCAGTTTCCTAGGGCTGCTATAACCAAGTGCCACAAACTGGAGGCCAAAAATGAAGTCAGCAAAGGCGGGTCCTACTGGAGCCTCTCAGGGAGAATTTGCTCCTGTCTCCCTCCCAGCTCCTGGTGTTGCTGGTGACCCACGGTGTTCCTTGCCTTGTTGATGATTTGCTCCAATCTCTGCTTCTGTCTTCACGTGGCCTTCTCGCTTGTGTCTCTGTGTGTCTCAAATCTCCCACTGCCTTTCTCTTCTCCAGACACCCGTTACAGGACTTAGAGCCCAACCGAGATACGGGATGATCTTATCTTGAGATTCTTAACTTAATCACATTTGTAGAGATCCTTTTCCCAAGGAAAGTGAAACTCACAGCTTGGATATAGCTTTTGGGGGCAACCAATCAACCCACTACACATGAGAGGGGCCTTTTCTGGTTTTGAGAAGACAAGAATTGCCGGGGAATAGAGATCAACGAATCAGTTTGGGACCTTGAGAGTTGACGAGACCTATTAGGCACCTGAATGGAGATTTTGGGGAGATAGTTGGCCATTTGAGAGTAGAATTTCAGGGAAATCATGGGTAAAGATATTAATCTGGGATAAATAAATGACTTTTAAACACATGCTACTGGATCAGGTTGCTTAGTGTAAGAAACAAAAATGTCCTCTCCATGGGCCCTTGGATCTTTTTGATGCGTAGAGAAAATATGTTTTATAAAATTTGATTTCTGGAATACTCCAATGTTTGGAGGTCAGGAAGAGAAAAAAAGACTAGCTAGTCGGCCAGGCACGGTGGCTCAAGCCTGTAATCCCAGCACTTTGGGAGGCCAAGGTGGGTGAATCATGAGCTCAGGAGTTCGAGACCAGCCTGGCCAAGATGGTGAAACCCCGTCTCTACTAAAAATACCAAAGTTAGCCGGGTGTGGTCGTGGGCATCTGTAATCCCAGACACTCGGGAGGCTGAGGCAGGAGAATCACTTGAACCCGGGAGGCAGAGGTTGCAGTGAGCCAAGATGGTCCCCCTGCCCTCTACCCTGGGCAACAGAGCAAGACTCCGTCTACAAAAAAAAAGGGAAAAAGAAAAGACTAGCAAGTCTACCAAAGAAGATTAAGGCGGTGAGGTTAAAGAAAAAGAACAGAGAGAGTTGTGTATCAGACAGGAAGTGAACAAAATGTTTGAAGAAAAATCAAGTAATCAGCTCTACCAATTATTGTTGAGCATTCAGTTATAAAGATCATTGTTTCTTCTCTACTTATCTCGCAGAGAATCAAGTAAGAATATGCGTAACAAAGCATTTGGTAAGTTACAAATCATTAGCATAATGCCAAGTGACATTATGAATCCAGGTTCCTACCCTGTTTTACCTGAGATCAAAACACTCCTGTTAAACTCTGCCCTTATGATATGGTTTGGCTGCGTCCCCAACAAAATCTCATATTGAACTGTAGTTCCCACAATCCCCACGTGTTGTGGGAGGTAACTGAATCATGGGGCCAGTTACCTCCGTCCTGCTCTCGTGATAGTGAATTGACGGTGAGTGCGTTCTCACGAGATCTGATGGTTTTATAAGGTGCTCGTTCCCACCTTTGCTCTGCACTTCCACTTGCTGCCACCATGTGAAGCAGATAAAGAAGGACATATTTGCTTCCCCTTCCACCATGATTGTAAATTCCTGAGGCCTCCCCAGCCATGCCGAACTGTAAGTCAATTACACTTCTTTCCTTTATAAATTATCCAGTCTCAGGTATGTCCTCATAGCAGTATGAGAATGAACTAATACACCCTGTGATAAAATATTACAGGCCAGCACAGAGACAAAATTCTCTGGGAAGAATTTAGACAAATGAGAGAATCAGAAATCTCAGAGGCAAATATAAGCAGTTGCCGTTTCAGATGCAGAGTGACAGAATTAATGTCACCCAGAGTCAGGCATTGCCTGTAGAGATGTCTGCATACTCAGGGCAGTGTAGAGAGAAAGGCATTCTTCAAAGGACAAGCACGGTGTCATTAGCATCAAGCCAGAATCTCCTGGCTCCATCTGCACTAAGGCCAGATGAGCTCCACAGGCACAGACCCTGGTGGCTTCTGTGATATAGACAGCAGGCTTTAAAAAGATCCTTTGCACAGATGTTTTCAAAATTGGGCCGTGCTTTGTTCTGTGAATATTGAGAGGCAGCGAGACCACAATGGCATCTTCATTATTAAAAGTTTCACCAGTAAAAGTTTCCAATTAGTCCTCACTCCAGGGCTTTTGAGCATAAGGCTATACTAAAACTAAAGCTTTGAATTCCATAGCTGTAGTTCCTGCTACATGACTGATGGGTCTCATTTATACAGACAGCCCAGAAACAGGGGCATCTGTGACCCTATAGAAAGAACAAAGGACCTAGTTCCTGGAGACCTTTGCCTCAATCCCAACCAACCCCTCAGCAGAGGCATCAAGTACACTTGTTGATTTCTTTCTGTGCTACTTTGAGCAAGATACCACGTGTCTGGGAGCCTCAGTTTCCTCATCTCTAGAATGGAAGACACAACATCTATGTCATAGGGGAGCGAACGATGAAAAGAGAAAAATCTACATAAAATAATGAATTATGTGTGTGATAATGCTGTTGTTATTGCACACTTACAGTTTAATCTCAATGCCGATTTCTGTCCTACCCTTTATGAGCTGCATGAATTGTCATCCATAAAATACAGGCAGAATTGCCTGAGTGCCATACTTTAGGGAGGTAATGTAGGAATTGAACAAACGAAGTGTTTACCGGTGATTACTAGAATGTAAAGTAATGCACAACACAGTGAAATTGTGTATAACACCCTTATTTGATGACATGTGCTGGGTTCAACATTTTACATAAATTGTATTATTTTATCTTAAAAGGACATAAAGAGTTAAGAACCGCTAAGAAATATATAATACCAATGAGGAAATGAAAATGTGATGATAAGAAACAACCCAAAGATGTCCTCTCCATGGGCCCTGGGATCTTTTTGATCTCCCATCCCATCATATGGCTTCCACCATCAGAGATACCTTGAGGTCCAAGATGAATGCCGAGCTCCAGTCATCTCCTCTCAGTTAAAAGCAGCAAAAAGAAGACAGAGGAATAAAAAGAGTCCTTGTCTCCAAGCTGAGGCAGCTCCCTTAAAGTGGTCTTTACAGAAGCTCAACACACTACCTCCACTAACATCTCACCCTCCATGGCTTAATCACATGGGGCTCTAGGCTACAAGGGAAGGTGAGGAATGTGGACTTTTAGCTCATCATTAATCCTAATGAAATTCTGTTATTAAAGAGGAAAGGGAAGTCAAATATTGCCTAGGTAACTAGCACAGTCTGCTACATCACTTAAAATGCATTCAGAGTTCTGGTAATTTTTTTTTTTTTTTTTTTTTTTTTTGAGACAGAGTTTTGCTCTGTCGCCAGGCGCCAGGCTGGAGTGCAGTGGTGTAATCTCAGCTCACTGCAATATCCGCCTCCTGGGTTCAAGCAATTCTCCTGCCTCAGCCTCCTGAGCAGCTGGCACTACAGGTGCGTGCCACCACTCCCAGCTAATTTTTGTATTTTTTAGTAGAGACGGGGTTTCACCATGTTGCCAGGATGGTCTCGATCTCTTGACCTCGTGATCCACCTGTCTCGGCCTCCCAAAGTGCTGGGATTGCAGGTGTGAGCCACCGCGTCTGGCCTCTGGTAAAATTTTTAAAAGTTAACATGTTCTTCGTTAGACAACAAAGCATAATAGAAAAGAATAAAGGAAACAAGAAACAAGAAAGTCAGAAAAGGCAAAAATGTAGAATTGTTCCTCCATAGATGATGTCTGCTTAGAAATCTAGGAATTGCAACTAAATCTGAATGGGAATCTGAGACACAATTTTTCATTCTTCCTCCTGATGGGAATTTCCATAAACCCTCCCACACATTCACCTGAAAATTAAGGAGTGAGCAGAGTGGCATTCCAAATGCACACAGGGATTTATGACTTCAGGGTTTAAACGTGTCTTAAACATCATGTCTCAACTTTTGTCCAGTGAACTCCTACTTGTTCTTCAAGACCCAATGCAATTGGCCCTTTTCTAGGAGCCCTTCATGATTCCCCCCACAGAATTACCAGCCATTTCTCTATGCTCCCTTGGAGCTTGGCACCATCTTACAGAACAGCATGTCTAACCCTGGATTGGAATCATCAATTTTTACCTGCCTATCCTTGAACTAAACTGGAGAGTGTCAGGAGAAGGATCATGTCTTATTTTTGCTTCTTTCCTCAAATGGCCACTGCAGGGTCTGCCATGCAGGAGGCAAATTACACACAATCATGAAGACCCTGCTGTTCCCTCGCAATGGTTACAGTGTTATCAAGAAGCAAGGGCCTGTAGAGGTGGGTCCTTAGTCAATGGTGTCACCACTTCCCCTTGAAGAGCAGCAATTGTGGGAGACCAAGGCCACAATTCACCCCTTCCCCTGGCAGCCCAACCAGTCACAAACCATACCAAATGTAAGACTTTTGAGAGCCAAGAAAGACATAACATGCACTCAAAGTGTGGTTGCATTCCCACAAACACAGAATACCCACCAGATGCCAGGTTCTCCTCCAGATTCTGTGAAGAGAAAATTATAAAGCCATACAAGCTCTGCATCCCTATAGGGTATACACTAATGGAGAAAGAGAGATACAAGTGAGCAAATAAATATGTAATAAAATTATTTTGAAGAGGGCTGAGTATAATAAAGGACAGAAAAGAATTTGATATCGTAGAGGATGACCAAGAAACAGCAGGGCTACCAAAGAAAGGGAATCCTGTGTGTTACCTTGCCAGGATGAGCAAGATGGAGCCAGTCCTTCGGGGGCCAACTGTTGCTGGCAGAGGCAAAGGCATGTGCAAAGGTCCTGAGGTGGGAGCAGAATTAAGTTGTTCCTGGAAAGAAGGAGGACGGAGTGTGGTGAGGGAGAGGAAGATCAGTGAGAAATGAGGGAACAGGGTATGCAGAGTCAAATCGAGCAGACATCTTTAGTTGATGATGAGAAATTTACATTTATCACTAACTGCAATTGGCAAAGGAGAATTTTAAGCAAAAGACTCACATCATCTGTTTAATGACTTAAAAGGATAACTATGGTCACTGTGTGGAGACTGAATCAGCTAGAAGCCAGAAGAGAGAAGGAGTTGGGCAAGCGGTTGAAGAAGTTTACCTACGGAGAGGTCTACGTGATTTTGGCTGGGATGGAGGCAGCAGGGATGGAAAAAAAAATAGGTGACTTCTACCTGTACTGTGCAGGTTAGAGTCACCAGGGCTTGAAGACGGACCCGATATGGTAGTAGAGTAGAAGAAAGGCATCAGCCCTTGTCTTAGAGCTGTGATCAGAGCAATTTTGTGGATGGTGGCACCATTTGCCGAGGTGGAGATGAATGAAGACGTAGTGCTGTCAACCAAGAGAGGGGAGACTCCTTAGAACTCCCTTGAACGTTGGAATTAAGCCCTTTGCAATTAAGTCACCAGTTAAGGGATTCAGCCCAGTCTAAAACGAATTATTCTTCATAGTTCATTAAAGTGAATTGGCTGGAATTTCACTGTATCAGAGTTTTGTTCTCAGAATCACAAATGATGCCTTTTGAACCACAGCTCGTGTTGGAATTACTATGTCATTAGCTGTGTACTGGGAGCAGCAGACTGAATCAATTGGCAGTGAAATGAGGATGAGCTGCTGTTGAAAACACAAATGACTTCCATGGAAATGACTCACTAATTGTTAAGCAATTGCAATCGATTTTTCTGGTGTACCACTAGGGATGGACTGTGTGTCCTGCCTGAGATAAGGCCAACCCATGGCCATTTCACAACAACCAGCAAGGACTTCTGAGCAGAATTCATGCCCCACACCACTCCAAGACAAACATTTTCTAGTAAAGAACTGAAAGTCCGGCTGGGCACGGTGGCTCAGCCCTGTAATCCCAGCACTTTGGGAGGCTGAGGAGGGTGGATCATGAGGTCAAGAGATCGAGACCATCCTGGCCATCAAGGTGAAGTCCCGTCTCTACTAAAAATACAAAAATTAGCTGGGCGTGGTGGAGTGTGCCTGAAGTCCTAGCTACCCAGGAGACTGAGGCAGGAGAATCACTTGAACCCAGGAGGTGGAGGTTGCAGTGAGCCGAGATCATGTCATTGCACTCCAGTCTGGGCGACAGAGCAAGACTCTGTCTCAAAAATCAAAACAAAACAAAAAAGAGCTGAAACTCCAGAGCCATTGGCTGTCAGGTCAATTCAACCTCTGCCTAGGTGGTGATTAGGAAAATATTCTCCTTGAGCCAGGGAGAGAGCAAGAAATTTAAACGACCAAAGAAATGTGATCCTCCACAACTGAGCATCCCTGGAAGGATGAGCTTGTTGAAATAAGCTCCAAGGTTGCTGCCAAAATCAAATACAATCTGTGTTATATGTTTTTATTTACACGAATGTATAGGGTAGTGAGAAATTTTGTTACACATACATAAAGCATAGCAATCAAGTTAGGTTAGAATATACGGAGTGTCCTCACCCAAGCACAAAACACTTTTGTGAGGCACAGTCACCCTAGTGTGCTATCAAATGCTGAATTCACTCCTTCCATCTTACTGTGTGTACTCTTCAACCCACTTCTCTTCATCTGTCTCCCTCCCCTCCCACTCACCCTTTCCAGGCTCCGTTACTCATCTTTCCACTCTCTCCCTCCATGGTTTCCCAGTTTTTAGCTTCCACATATAAGTGGGAACATGTTGTATTTGTCTTTCTATACCTGGCTTATTTCACTGACGAGAATGACCTCAAGTTCTATCCATGTTGCCACAAATGACATCGTTGCATTCTTTTTATGTCTGAATAATGATATATCACATTTGCTTTATCCACTGATCCACTGATGAACACTTGGGTTGGATCCATAGCTTTGCTGTTGTGAATAGTTCTGCTATAAATATGGGAGTGCAGGTATTAACTTTGATATATTGATTCCTTGTCCTTCGGGTAGATCCCCAGCAGTGGAAATGCTGGATCAAATGGTAATTCTATTTTCAGTTTTTTGAGAACTCTGTGCTATTATATCAATGGAAGGACAACTGACTCAGAGGCAAATACTCTAATGCCAGTGAGAGCCAGGCAGGTTAATGAGTGAATCAGGTTTAGCTGGGGAGAAGCTGCCATAGAGGAATTGTGGAAGGGACACCAGGAGCCGAATGTCGGCATTTCATTTACAGCTCCGTCGATACTAACTGTGTGACCTTAGGCAAGTCACTTAACCTCTCTGTGCCTCATCTGTAAAACAGTGATTCTCTTTGTCTCTGCCTATGGGATGTTGTCCACAGTTAATGTTCAGTAAGTGTCATAGCTGGCATCATTGTCACTGTGACCAGAGAGTACATCCCGGGTTTAAGGCAGGCAGCATCTTCTCAGCTAGTTGTAGCAAAGAGGTCAATGGGCCCAGAGTAGCCAGGTCTTCAACTATGTCAAGTCAGAAGCTTCAAGGTCAAGCAAACTTTCTACATTTAAATCTTGAAAGTAAATTTAGAAATTGTGAATATGTTGGATGGGCCAAATAAAACCCGTGGAAGCTATATCTACCTGAGAATCTAAAACTGCACACATCACATGGGGAGGCAGGCTGTGTAGTCTCCAGGCCCAACTTGAAGGCAACAATGCTCTTTCTTCTTTCACTGATGTTGTTTCCTGAACACCAGGTGCTTGGCCCTACCATTCTGAGACAGGCCGTATTGTATCTATCAGCAGATGGGAATATTGAGGCTGAGGGAGATCAGGAGACCTGGCCAGTGGTCACAGTCTGTTAGTGGCAAGGCTGGGATTTGGAACTAGGTTTTCCTGAACCCAGATGCAATTTACCTCGCTGTGGTGCTACACGCCTCTCCTTCCACTTCTCCAGTGTATCTGTTTTTCAACTTCTGCTCAGAGGCAGACAACAGCCAAAGTGGCAACTGGACCAGATGTTTCCATCCAGTTCTAAGCAGCCCCAGGCAGGAACATCTGCTGCCTAACCTGCCTCATCTGCTTGAGCACAAGAAAACAGCCAGTGACAAAATGACTGAGCTTGCAGCAGCTACTGCTGGCGATGTGCCTGATAAGTATTAAGTAGAAGCTGTTGTTTTCCCTACAGACGTTTCCGTTTGGGTTTATAAACATGCATGTGCTTCATACAGAAATCACATTTAATTAAACACGGGGAGCTGACTCGAGCATGCTAAAATAAAACTGTGATGTACCGTTTCCCGCCTTCACCTGCCTTCCTGTTAGAACTTCCAGGAAGGTACTGGCCAGGGCAAGTCTTGCTCATCCTGTCCAGTGACACTGTTAGGGTCTGAGGATGCAAGGGCCCCATCCCTTTCTCTCTGTCCTTTGTTGAATGGAATTGAAATTTCTTTCTGCCTCAATTGAATTGAAAATAAAACCTGGAGAAAGAGATTCCAATAAGAAACCATAACCATGAACATCATAAAACTCAAGGTCATAGACTGGCCAAGGCTTTTCACCGATGAAGATGCCAATCCCTGGGCCAATGTCAAGAGCAAGACATTCACCCAGGAGGTCTGAAAGCCACTGGCACAACATGGCACCCAGGATCCTCAGAGAATGAGATGAGGACTGGAAATAGAGCAGATTCTGGGGCCAGAGAGGCACGTTCAAATTATGTTTCTGCCACTGTAGTCTCAGGAAAGTTGTATGTATTTGGATTCTTTTTGGTTTTGTTTCAAAAGATGTATCCTGCCTAGTTCAATGAATCTGGAGATTTGTTTTCTGTTGGGATTAAGTTGGGATGGCTAGCAAAATACTAAGGAAAATCTTAGGGAAAAGTTATAGATACATCTTTACCCTATGACCTAATGCTCCAACATAGGAATGGGCTGCCTGTAGCATTAGGTCATAGGGTAAAGATTAGAATAGTAAAAGCTCCCCCAGTTAAGTCAGTTTACCCCACATCCCTTTGTCCCTACTCTAATTTGTTTCCAAATATAAACTTTGTGCTGGATTGCCCTCTGTGTGTGTGTGTATTGGGGAGGGAGGGGGGCGGCAGAGATCAAAGGGGAATTACCCATTAATGTTTACTCTGGGTCCTGGAACCAAAGCTTTTGTCATTGGTAAAACCACTCTTTTAACCATGTTAGTAATCCACAAGCATGTTGACTTAGAACCTCTGTTATTAAATCTGTACTGAATAAATGTGAGGAGGAACAGGGAGTCGTGGTTAGCTGCAATCGCCTCTGAAGGCAGTTGACAACCATCCCCAGCCCACTCGACACTGTATTCTGTGTGTGTGAGCGCATTCATTCATCGTGGCTAAGTCAGGGTCTGCAGGGCAGACCTCCGCAGATGCTGATCAGTGTCTCAGTTTTCAGTTTCATTTTTTTTCTTTTCATAATACATGCACATGATAAACAAATTTAGAAAGTACTTACGGATATCCAGGAAAAGGTAAATTCACATATACTGGAGGGAATAACAATAAAGTGAATATCTGTGTTCTCTCAACATGGATTAAGAAATGGAATATACGTGTGAAGTGTTTAGTTTTAAAAATCTCGTTGTCATTGATTTTATTATTCTGGTTTCCCTCTCTGTTTGTTTGCAGATAGATAAATACATAGATGCTGTGAAATGTGTGTACGAATGCAGCCATTTTTCACTGGTGTCATAGGATACACAGCATTCTGCATCTGCATTTCACACTCAACAGTGATTAAGCTGCTATCTGAGGTTCGATTTTAGGGTCTGTGTTCATGACTTCTATGCTAGAAAAACGGTCTGTGCTTCGCTGGAGTAGCTGAAAGAAATGTTATCATAGTGTTAGCTAGATGGGAGCTGACACAGCCACTGAGACCAACACCAGGCACCGACGACCACTTTCCTGGAAAACGGGATGCATGTTGGAGCTCAGTAGAAATGTCTTGACACTCTAAAGGCAGAAGATTCTTCAGGACACGCAGCCCAACAGGGGAAGTATTATACAATGCAGACCACCACAAATGCAAATTGGAAGTCCACAGACTGATTTTGGTCAGTACATACCCACAATGATCCAAAAGTTACTCTCTCCCTCTCACCAAAGCATCGAGTCAGTTGTCTTCACCAAGCTCTGGTTAAAGCCATGAACGAATGCTTACTGAAACCACCATTTGCAAAGGAACCAGGGACCACAACATAGACCGGCCTTGAAATTCCTTGGAGCAGGATTTCTCCACTTTGGTGCTATTGACATTTGGGGTCAGATAAGTCTCTGGGGTGGAGGTTGTCTCACGCATTTTAGGATATTTGCAGGCCTGGCCTCTACTCACTAGATGCCAATAGCAATACCCCTGCCCTCAGCTGAGGATTGGAGGATAACTAAGATGTCTCCAGACACTGCAAAATGTGCCCTGAAGGTGGAGACAGAATCACTCCTTTGAGGATTATTGATTAAGGTTATAGAAGTTTATCAAAGTGAACATTCACAAAGGGCTTTCTACATCCAATTAGGTTGAAAATGCCAGGTGTTCACTTAGCAGCTTCTCTGGCAGCTGGGGCATCAGATGGGATGAAAAGAGGCTGAGAGGAAAGGGTGAGCATGGACCCAGTGTGGCCAACGGGACATCAGGGCAAGGCCCCCGGGAGTTTCCAGGCAGTCTACTCCTGCATGAGACACGCCCTCTAGAGACCACCACTGCACCCTCCTTCTGTTTCTGAGCATGCCTGTGTGAGAACACAGGGCCTGAATTGGTGACCTCCACCTTGCAGCCCGAGGCAGCGAGAACAGAAGAAACGTCCTGAGGACAGTCGGTAGAAGGACAGAAAGAGCCACCTCCTCCCCTTGTCCTTCTAACCTAGCAGTGGAAACAGCCTCCTCTTGCTGCTGAAACTCAGGGAGCCTCACTGCCAAGAGCAATCTTAGCACCTGTGTGCAGCCCATTTGCTACACTGCTCTCATCTAAACACAAAAGGTGTTGGATGGTTATTATATTATCCAGTGTCTAACAAAACAAATGAAATACTGGATGGTTATTATATTATCCAGTGTCTAATATAATAACCATCCAGTATTTCATTTGTTTTGTATTTAATTCTGCAGGTAGCTAAGCTGGAAGTATTTTTCAAAATATTTTGAAGAATGTTAGTAGTGGGTTGATTCAGAACGGTGTTACTTCAGTGAATTAATGTGTACATCGTACTGTTCCAAATAAAAAGCATTGTGTTAAAGACAGAAAGGTCGTTCAACTACTGAGCTTCCTGTTCTTGATTTGCAAGAAATAGGTACATATAAAATGCTTGTAACCACGTGTGAATGTGGATTATCTTCCTCTGAGAACAGGCGTCTTTCTGAAAGAAGCAGGGAAATTAGCTAACATTTACTGACCAAGGACAACCTTCAGTAGTTCACGGGATTTGGAGACAGCTAAAACAGTTGATGCAAAAGATAACGCAAAACAAGCAGAAACATCAAAACCAAACAACCTTTATCATCCTGTAACTAGTTTCTTTAAATCCTTTCGGAGCTAATTTTCAAGGTGAACCAAGAGGGACACCCGGCGTGGCCAGCTTCTTCAGACTGCAATGAAGGCCACCAGCTGTTTTAGGTCCTGACAAGACACTTTCCTAGGTCCTCATTAGCCTGATTTCGTTGGAGGAGATTCTGATAGACGCAGAGGCCATAGAAGCTTTAAATGGGTGGATTGTATGGTATATGACTTACATCTTAATAAATCTGTTTCTTTTAAGGCTTAGGACTTTTTATCACATCCACATCTTCAACCTTGGTGCCAGTCAGCTTCCTCTCTGACCCAGGCTGTTGCTAAATCTCCCACAACGGTCTCCCTGCGTCTACTTTTGCCCCATATCTACCCCATCATCTTCTCTCCAGGCAGCAGTCTAGTGATGCTGTTAAAATATAAGTCCTGGCTGGGTGCAGTGGCTCATGCTTGTAATCCCAGCACTTTGGGAGGCCGAGGTGGGTGGATCAGCTGATGTCTGGAGTTCGAGACCAGCCTGACCAATGTGGAGAAACACGCTCTATACTAAAAATACAAAAAATTAGCTGGGGTTGGTGGCGCATGCCTGTAATCCCAACTACTCAGGAGGCTGAGGCAGGAGAATCATTTGAACCTGGGAAGCAGAGGTTGCAATGAGCTGAGATCGCACCATTGCACTCCAGCCTGGCAACAAGAGTGAAACTCCATCTCAAAAAAAAAAAAAGGTCCCATAGTGTTACTCTGTATTCAAAATTCTTGATGCACTCATCTTATTCACATGAAACTGAAAGTCCTTACAGAATATGTAAAGTCTTGGCAATCTGAGTACCCTTGCCTGCATTGCCCCCTGTCTGTTCACAATCACCTGCTGACGTTGCCTGGCTCACTGCTCCAGCCGCTCTGCCCCCTTGCTGTTCCTGCAGCACCAGGCAGGATTTTGCTTCAGATCTTTGCACCGGCACAGCCCCTGCCAGGACCACTCCTCCCCCACGATACTGTCTTCATCTGTTTCTGTTGCTGCAGAAGAATACCTGAGGCTAGGTCATTTCTGAAGAAGAGAGGTTGATTTGGCTCACAGTTCTGCAGGCCGTATAAGCGTGGCGCCAGCATCTGCCACTGTGAGGACCTCAGGCTGCTTCCACTTGTGGTAGAAGGTAAGGGGAGCCAGTGTATGCAGACCACATGGCGAGAGAAAGAAGCAAGAGAGAGAATGAGGTGCCAGGGGCTCTTCAACAAGCTCCTACAGGAACTAAAAGTGCAAACCCACTCACTCCTGCAAGAATGGCACCAAGTCATTCAGGGATCTGTCCCCAGGATCTCAACACTTCCCACCAGCCTCCACTTCCAACACTGAGAATCAAATGTCAACAGACAAACCGTATCCAAACCACAGCGGATACCCACCCCCCAGTGCTGCCTCCTCTCCTTCAGGTCTTCACTCACATGGCCCCTCCTAAGTGAGGTCTTGATTGGCAGCTTCTCCTAAAACCCCCCCATCCAGGCTGGCACTCCTTACTCTTTCTCCTTGCTTTGTTTTTTTCCCAGAGAATTTAGCAACATCTATATACTAAATATCTAACTTACTTTTATTTTGCGCCTCCCCACTGTAAGAAAAATTTTTTTTGACATCAGGGATTTTGCTTGTTTGCTGCTGTTTCTCCAAGAGTAACTGGCACATAGTAGGAAATCCACATATATACTATGAATGAATAAACAAAGAAACGAATGAATGAATGAATGAATGGCTTGGCCATGAGCAACAGCATAAAGTCTCTACCACATGTGATTCGTTCATCTTCCTGGCAGCCCTAAATTCCAGTCCTTTCCTATGAATTTCTTCTGCCTACTTTTCCTCTCATATCTTGGTCCTCTTGTCCATCAGTCACCATCCCACATTTCCCACTTCGATTTAGGATCTTGGGAGCCAAGTTCATCTCTACCAATCCCACTGCTTTCTTAACAAAACAGATTTTCTTTGTCCAGGAGAATTGTACAATAGCAAAACCAGGCTACACTGGAATCTCAAGTGGCCAAGTGTGAGGTTTGGCTGCTGCATGGAATTGCTCTATGCGTCTGATGCAAAAGTCTTCTCCTGGTCATTTATTAAGCACCCACAGAGTGCTGAACACCAACGTATGGGAAAGATACAAAACCCATTCATTCCTGAGTCAACTTACTCTAGTGTGTAAGGTTTGGTCTACAGTGAGATCTGAGACTATTGAGACTGTTCAACTTGTTGGAAGCAAAGGCTGGATCTGATTTATTGGGGAACCCTTTACAATATTGTGAGGCAATTAATGCTCAACAAATATTTGTTAATATCAAAACCAGAAGCAATCCATTTGAGATAACTATATTTTAAAAAAGCATCACAGCTGAGACAGGATGACTTAGAATTAATGTCTACCACAAGGCAGGTCATGAAATGCTAATGTTTTGAAAGCAGTTATTGTTACAACTGACTCAGTTCTGACAAAGAGAGTGAAGATGACCTTTTTCATGTGGTACCACAAGTGACAAGGGTCACCGACTTTGTCCAGGAAAACCAGAGCATACAGCACCTTAGAAGCACTAGCAATTACCAGCGATTATTTAAATGCCACTAGAGCAAAGAAATAAATTAAATGGCCATCTGAAAGAAAATGTACACACACACACACACACAGACACACCCCTAGAAACATACATACAAACATACACACTTATGCTTTATGTTCAGAAGAGAAAAGACGGCCGGGCGTAGTGGCTCACGCCTGTAATCCCAGCACTTTGAGAGGCCGAGGCGGGTGGATCACAAGGTCAAGAGATCAAGACCATCCTGGTGAACATGGTGAAACCCCGTCTCTACTAAAAATACCAAAAATTAGCTGGGCATGGTGGCGCGTGCCTGTAATCCCAGCTACTCAGGAGGCTGAGGCAGGTGAATTGCCTGAACCCAGGAGGCGGAGGTTGCGGTGAGCCGAGATCGCGCCATTGCACTCCAGCCTGGGTAACAAGAGCGAAACTCCGTCTCAAAAAAAAAAAAAAAAAAAAAGAAGAAGAGAAAACACGAGTGAGATATTTAAAAACTGCAGTTCAAAGTACATGTCCTGAACATCCTCTAAGTGCAAAGACACTGGTGGGTTATAAAGACAAATTTAAATGGTGCCTCCAGCCCCAGAAAGCTTGAGAATTTATTGAGGGAATTATGATACTGGAATGGCAGACTAAATTCAATTCAAATTCTTGTAATGCTGGGGTCCCTCTAAGACTTTTCAGCTCGGTAGAAATTCAATAGAAAGGATTTTCTGGCTCTTGTAAACATGAAATGTGTAAACATCCTTAAATGGAAAGCTCTCCTGCAGAAGAAATGAAACACTCTGCCTCTAGCCAATGAAAATTATTTGGTTGGTTATAGCTCCTACTTGGTTCATTTTATTAATTACAAACGCCTCAAACTCTTTCTTCTAGGACAGGGTTTCTCAATGTGGGCACTGGACACATTTTAGACCAGATAATTATTTTTGGTAAGGGAAGCTGTCTTATGCATTGTAAGATGCTCAGTCGCTTTCCTGGCCTCTGCTCACGACATACCAGTCATGCCACAGGGTGACAACCAAAAATGTTTTCAGACATTTCCCTTTGTTCCCTTGAGGACAAAACATCCCCAGTTAGAGTCCACCGGTCTAGGATAATTATTCTAAAGTAATTAGATGTAACCATACTGTAGAAATAATTATGTGGATGTAACTTCTTTAACTTCCCTTTCATGCCTCATACTCATTCAAGCAATCCCGAAATATTATGTGTGCAAGTGTGTCCCTATCCCCACCTGCAATAATTTGATTAGAAATGATTAATTTGCTCTGGGTAATTATGAGTGAGATGCATGTAGAAAGTGATGGCAAATTTTGATTAAAAAGTGGTAGGTTTCTTTTTTGCCCGTTAAGACTTGCTCGTAGGTCCAGTTACGAGACCAAAAAAAGAGAGAAAACACCCAAGATAAGGAGCAACTCAAGGTAAGGAAAGACCTCCATGCTCATTACCTGAGGAGTTCTTTCTCTGAGTTCCAGGAGGGGTGGAGCGAGTTTGTACAGTGTTGGGGACACATCGACAGGGCTGGTAAAGATGGAGAGCAGTGTCTTCAATGCAATTCCAGGCGTAATCAGGATTCTAGGTAACAAGAAGACCAGGTGCCTGGAGGATGAAAACCACTCATTGGCCCCAGAACAAAAGGTGACATCCCTTCTGATGGGAGAGCTGGCCTGACTCTGCCCACATGGCACCAATGAAGGGACGAGGGGCATCTGATGGCAACTGGGGAGATGGACTTTTGCCATCATGAACCTACCCCCACATTCCTGCCCCTTGCTGGCACAGGGGAGGGTCAGGAGTGCCCTGGGAGCAAACGCAGCCTGCTGTGCTCTCCGTCCAACATTTCAACCAAGAGTCAATTTCTACTCCAGCTCTGAACATTCAAAGTCAGAGCCCTTGGAGCCAGTGACTGAAAACTCCGTTGAATCCTAGAGCAAAAACACGTCCTCTCTCTGATCTAGGTTGACTGGTTCACCCTAATGAGGGTGATTAGAGTGTGGAGGACACACTCTCTGAATACAGAATCAGGATGTGTGTTCTAGTAGGTGCCACCTCATTAAGGAAACAAAAGCATTTGAAGTTAGGAAGGTCTCAGAATGTCCAGGCCCCACAGCCATGAGGAAACAACACAATAAAGATGCACGATGACCCATGCCAGTCCGCATATGCACGCACTTTGAGCAGACACACACAGTGCTCAGTTCCCAGCCACTGCTGCCTACCAGTTTCCGTTCTCAGCACTGGGTGAGCAGCGGTGAGCCAGGCGAGAGTGACATGGGAATATTGTGTGATGCCAAGGCTTGGAGGACGGTAGTTTTTTTAATCCGCCACTCTCTCTCCACCCTCTAGTAGTCTACGGTGTCTTTCTCATATTTATGTCCATGTGTACTCAACATTTAGCTGTCAGCCAGGAGCAGTGGCTATAATCCCAATACTTTGGGAGGCCGAAGGAGGCAGATTGCTTGAGGCCAGAAGTTCAAGACCCACCTAGCCAACATGGTGAAACTCTGTCTCTACTAAAATTACAAAAAATTGCCAGGCAGTCCATATATATGTGTGTGTATATATATGTGTGTGTGTATATATATATTTATATATATAAATATATAGAGAGAGAATCTATTGCTCTGTCACCCAGGCTGGAGTGCGGTGGCACAATCTCAGCTCACTGCAACATCTGCCTCCCAGGTTCAAGCAATTCTCATGCCTCAGTCTCCCAAACAGCTGGGATCACAGGTGTCCAACACCATGCCTGGCAATTTTTTGTAATTGTAGTATATATATATTTCCAGCTCCCACTTATAAGTGAGAACATGGGATAGCTGGTTTTCTGTTTCTTCCTTAAATTGCTTGGACTTATGGCTTTCAGCTCCATCCATGCTGCTGCAAAAGATCTGATCCTATTCTTTTCGATGGCTGTGTAGTATTCTACGGTTTATATGTACCACATTTTCTTCATCCAATCTACCATCGATGGGCACATGGGTTGATTTCACGTCTCTGCTATTATGAAAAGTGCACTGATGAACACACAAGAGGATGTGTCATTTTGGTAGATTTATTTCTTACGGCACAAACCCCTTGAGGACCATTGGCATTCAAAACAGTGGCTACTTTTGCTTACTGTCCCCCTTACTTATAGTCACTGAAGTTGTAAGGCTGTTTGACACCTCAGCATAAACTAGTGTGGTTAGAATGTTGCAGAGATCATGCAAAGATAAAGGCAAAGAGGGATGGTGTGAAATGAGAGGATGCTATAGATATGGGTATAAAGCAGAGCTTCTCAGAAGGTGTAAAAATTGAGGTGTGACCTCAGGGTTTGAAGAAGTGAAAATAGACTGGGCGTGGTGGCTCAGGCCTGTAATCTCAGCACTTTGGGAGGCAGAGACGGGTGGATCACTTGAGGCCAGGAGTTCAAGGCCAGCCTGGTCAACATGGTGAAACTTCATCTCTACTAAAAATGCAAAATTAGCCGAGTGTGGTGGTGCACGTACATCTGTAATCCCAGCTACTCAGGATGCTGAAGCTGAAGAATTGCTTGAACCTGGGAGGCAGAGGTTGCAGTGAGCCGAGATCATGCCACCACACTCCAGCCTGGCTGACAGAGCGAGACTCTGTCTGAAAAGAAAAAAAAGAAGGAAAGAAAACATAAAGGAAAGACCCATAAAGAGCCAAGACCCTGAGGCAGCAATAGCTCCTCACGTCCAAGCATTCTCCACACACGTGCACACATGCAATCACACGCATACACATGCACATTCATACACAAAGACACAGATGGAGACAGACAAGCAGAAGGTGGGATGAGGAAGGGCTGCCCTGTGGACCCCCGTGCACATGCATCCAGGAGATCCAGACCATCAGTGGTACAGGTCCTTTTAGTAAAACATCTCCCAATCAAAACAGTGAGCATTTTCCACAGAACAGTATCGACTTTGGTTCTTTTCTGGCTGTGGAGACTTAACACCATCTAATTGACCATTAGCATATATTAAAAGCAAGATACACTTCAAGCCCTTAAGTAGTTAGAGAACTGAGCAGTGCAAGCATCCCCAGCCAGGTGTGGGTTACTACTCCAACCACGGTTCTAAGACTTAGTGCTTTAAATTGCACCCTTCTGAGTTACCTCCCAAGTCCCTGGGCCACATACCGTTTTCACTTACATCTCGAAATTACCCTCTGAGGAAGCTCTATGACTGTCAAATGACACATGAGGAAATAGGCTTGGAAAAGTTAAGTGAGTTGCCCAAATAATCACAATTAATAAGAAATTGAACCAGGATTCAAGGTAATTCTGACTTCAAAACTTTGTTACTTGCCTCTGTGCTAGAACCATAATCAGCTTGCAGCTTGGTTTTCTGACACCGCCAAAAGACTAGAGATGCTGCACACTTGTAGTTGATTAGCTAGTAAATCTACCTCACCCTCAAAACCAGGGTGGTTAACACACAGTGGACATAGCCTCCATCTCTACACAGTAACTTACACTGCTATATGCTTTGCGTTCTTTCCCTCTGATGGAATCATCCTCAGGTGTTCAGGCTCCTAACGATCAAGGGTAGCTGAAAACTATTGCATCTTTGCTCTAAAGTTTCAAAAATACCATTGTCCTCTTTTGGCAGAGTGACACTCAGGTATTACCAAACTAATCTATGTTTTCTGGGTTCAGACTAAAAGGGAGAAAAATAAATAAATCTCCCTAAGGCAACCCAGAAAACCCTGACCTTAAATTTCATCCTAGACCATTCTGTTCATCTGTTCAACAGGTCTGAGTCACAGAGATCATTAAAGACATTTTCCTACGTGGGAAGCTGAGGTGGGAGGATTGCTTGAGCCCAGGAGTCCAAGGCTGCAGTGAGCTAAAGAAGTTATGATTGCGCCATTGGACTCCAGCTTGGGAGACAGAACAAGACCCCATCTCTAAATAAAGAAAGAAAAACATTTCCCAACTGCAGGATGAGCTACGTGTGACTTCCCATCTGTTTGGATAGCCAGCCATTCTGCTCCCATCTCACTCTTGCCATTGTTCGTTCTCATGAGGGTGGACAAATAAAAATAAAACATACAGGAGCTAAATGACCTCATTCAAGCCTTGATAGATTTATTTGCTTTTGCTCCTAGACTACAAGGAATCGTAACCTACACAGACTACACAGACTACAAGGAATCGTAACCCAAAGCAGACAGAAAGGGAAGAGGTACTTGTGAAAGCCTCCAAATATTAACAATATATTTTGGGGAGCTTAAAGCCAATGGCAGCATTCATCTTTCCAGGACCTTGACCAACAAGCCCATGGTGCTCTAATGTCTTCTCAGCAAGAATGGACTCCAGGCATCGGGACTGTGCCTCCAAGTCCAGTAGGTCTTCCAAGCCTTGATCTTCAGCAATGATGAGACACCCCCCAGGACTCCTCTCTGTCCTAAGGAAATTAAATCTTAGCAACTAGAATCCATTTCAGCTCATCTGAACCCTTACAGGTGCCCTCTGAGCTCCTCTACCCCAGGATCAGCCAGGGTGGTTTTCTAATCACAGGATAAAAAGATACTGCATGCAGATGGCCTAATCTCAGTCATTTCTCTGTTGAAAAGTCATGCCACCTGTTTCTAATATATGCAGAGAACCACATTCAAACGTGATTAAACACCACCAGCCAAGAATGGCCATTATGCTTAACAGACTGATTAGCAAGGGAGGAAAGTTGCAAAGTACACACAGAGTAAATGGGATGTTTTAAATACGCTAGCTGGTCTAGCTCCATTTTTTTTTAGTGCCATGGTTTGTTACATGTATACCTAATAATGCTAAATAGTGAAATGTCAAGTCTCAGCTCTTTATAGCATCATTTAAATTAAATTTATATTTATTGTCATTCTAATTATTTTCTCAGCCAACTGACCGGGACACTTTCCTATGCCACGGTGAAATGGCTATCTCCCTACCATGGGTTAACTAAAATACGCTGGTTCTTGGGAATTCAAAATGATGTGGTAGAGAACCTGGCAATAGACTTTCCACTATAGCCATTTTTTTTCTTTCCAAGACTGCATTTTAGAAATTGCTTAAAAATTGCAAATGAGTCATTTAGACCATATTTTTAATTGCAAGCACAACCTTCAATGGACAGCATCATTGAGACACCCTCCTTCCAAGGCATCTGTCCAGATTCCTATAAAATATCACCCCTGTCATCATCACACAGAACTCTCAAGAGCCTCTCTGTTTAGACCCATTCACATTCAGCAAACAGTCCCTGAGCACCCAGAGACAAATGTTTTCAGCCTGGAGCCAGGTACTAGGAATGAAACCACTCTACACTCGAAGTACATGCATTGTTAAACCATGGACTAGGCACATCAGTTACTGCAGGGTGCATGTGTCAGTTCCCACATACTTCTAAGGACAGCTTTGCTCTCAGTCCACATGCTGTGGGTGGGGCTGACCTCCCCCTCCAGGTGCAGAAGAGAGCCTATTGCTTCCGCTTAGCCAACCAGAGCATTGCATCTGCCTGGGCAGAGATGAGCATGGGACCCCATGGCAGAAGAGCTTCATGTGCAGAATGTTAAAAGAATCTTTTAGGAATTGTGGAAGAGCCCCACTCTCTTCTGAGATTTAAAGCTGTAGAGTTGAGAGCCTGGAAATTCCAGGAGTTGATCCATGAATGGGGTCTGCTTGAACATAAACCCAACCCAGAAGGAGGCAGAGTCAAGAGATGGGGGAAGACTTGGCTTAGATGTAAACATTTAAGACCTTGGATCTGGTTATGTTTGGTTTTTGTTTGTTTAATATAGACTTTATCTTTTAGGACAGTGTTAGGTTCACAGCAAAATTGAGAAGATACAGAGATTTTCCGTACACATTGTATGCTCCACCTCCCCACAGTTGACAATCCGTGCCATAGTGGTGCACTTGTTACAGTCAATAAACACACATGGTCACATCGTTATCCCCCAAAGCCCCCACTTTATTCTCAGGTTTTTTCACATTGTTCATCCTACAGGTTTTGTCAAATGTACCAGGACGTGTATCACACAGAATAGTTTCACTAACCCCTGGAAACCACTGATTTTCTTCCTGTCTCCATAGCTTTGTCTTTTCCAGAATATCCTAGAGTTGGAATCATATAGTATGCAGTCTTTTCAGACTTGCTTCTTTCACTTAGCAATATGCGCTTAAGGATCTTCCATGCTTTTTTTTCATAACTTTATAACTTATTTATTTTTAGCACTCAGTAATATTCCATTGTCTGGATATATCACAGTTTAGTTATCAAGTTTTGACAAGTTACATCCAAGTTTTGACAATTATGAATAAAGGTGCTGTTAACATCCATGTGCAGGGTGTGGGGTGGGCATACATTTTCAACTCCTTTGTGTGCTTGGAGTTTTTAGTCTTTGACCTATCATTATCTTTTTTTATAAGCCACTAAGAGTTAGGTGTTCTGTTATTTGTAATCACAGGAGTACTGACATGCACAGTTACATTCCAGGTTAATGCAGTTGAGCCAGAAAGTGTCTGTGTGTCCTTAGATAAGACACCAAACCTCATTCAGCATCCGTTTTATCATCTTTAAGAAAGGATAGGGATATTCTTACTCACCATATCACAGAATTGTTACAAAGACTAGGTAGGACAGCCTGCAATGCTCTTAGAAGGTGCATCACACAGGCTTTGAGTATTGGGAGCATTAAACACACCCACACTTCGGCATAAATGAGCTCATCTCAGATTACACAGGGGCAGGGACTCCCTCCCACCTCATAGCTCCAGGCATCATGTGAAGGGTCTGGGCATTTCAAATGAGCCCTTTAATGATGCTTAATGATACTCACTGATAGCAAGACATCATCAGGAAACAGAGATGACCATACCAGGACAGCTTCAAAAGAGGACTTAATTCAGAATCATCTGGCCCAGTGCCTCCACCCCATTTCAGAATCATCTGAATCGCCCTCAGTGGGTGGAGGCACTGGGACAGATGACTCTGAGTTAAGTCCTCTTTTGCTAAAAGATATAAGCTGGGGTCACACCCATAATCCCAGCACTTTGAGAGGCCGAGGCAGGCAGATCACTTGAGGTCAGGAGTTCGAGGCCATCCTGGCCAACATGGTGAAACCCTGTCTCTACTAAAAATACAAAAATTAGCCAGGTGTGGCAGTGCATGCCTATAACCCATCTATTTGGGGGCCTGAGACAAGAGAGTCACTTGAACCTGGGAGGCATAGGTTGCAGTGAGCTGAGACTGCGCCATTGTACTCAAGCCCGGGCAACAGAGTGAGACTCCACCTCAAACAGACAGATAGATAGATAGATAGATAGATAGATAGATAGATAGATAGATAGATGATAGATAGATAGATAGATAAAATATATGTGCTCCCATTCCCTTCAAAAGAGGAAATATTTCTGGTGTTTGTACATGTGTCAGCCACCATTATAGACACTGTAAATAAAGAAGTGACTAAAACAGAAAAAAAATTTAAAACCTACTATTTCAAAACTTATATTCTAGTCAGAAGCAGAGGGTAAATAATAAACAATAGAAATAAATAAACATTACTTTGCTGATTTCAATAGTTTTGGGGGCACAGTTGTTTTTTGTTTACATAGATACATTTTTTAGCGGTGATTTCTGATATTTTAGTGCGCCCATCACCAGAGTAGGGTACATGTACCCAGTACATAGTCTTTTATCCCTCACCTCCCTCCAACCTTCCCTCATGAGTCCCCAAAGTCCAACGTGTCATTCTTATGCCTTTGTGCCCTCATAGCTTAGCTCTCATTTATAAGAGAACATATGATGTTTAGTTTTCCATTCTTGAGTTACTTCACTTAGAATAATGGCCTCCAGCTCCAACCAAGTTGCTGCAAAGGACATTATTTTATTTCTATTTTATGGCTGAGTAATATTCCATGGTGTATACATATCACATTTTTTTATCCACTTGTTGGTTGATGGGCACTTAGGTTGATTTTATGTCTTTGCAATTACGAATTTGCTGCTTGCTATAAACATGCATGTGCACGTGGCTTTTCAGAAAATGACTTATTTTCCTTTGGGCAGATACCAAGTACTGGGATTGCTGGAATAAATGAGACAGAAAACAAGCAAAACTTGGAAAGGAAAATAGGAAGTGTTGGGGTGGGAGTGCAGTTGTAAATAGGGCATAGTGTGGTCTCATCTAGGAGGCAACTCCAGAGTGAGTGTGAGGGAGGGAGCCATGCAGATATCAGAGGAAGGGCGTCCCAGGCAAAAAGACTGGAAGTGCAAAGGCCCTGAGGCATGAAGCTGGAATGCATAAGAAAAAGCAAGTAGGTCCGGATGTCTGTGGTGGAGTTGGCTTCAGCATGTGGGGAGGTGGTAACTGATGCGATCAGAGAAACTGAGGAATAAAGGGCAAGGACAGATAAGCCTTTTAGGACTTTGAGAACCATTCATGAAACTTAGATATTTTAGGGAAGATGAACAAGAAGAAAATAAACGTATGTTCAAACATCTAGTTTTAGATAATAGTAAATACATGGAAGCAATAAAGCAAAATAAATGGGTATATTAGATCAGAGTCCAATTCAGATTCACAAGTTGCATTTAGTTGCCCCGTCTCCTTAGTTTTTTAGTTCTGTAGGACTTTCACAGGACTCCTTACTTTTATAGGACTTTGGATCTTTCCCTGAGTGAGAAGACGGGCACTGGAGAATTTAACAGAATCAATCTGGTTGGTGTGTTGTCCATAGGCTATTGGAGGTAAGGGCAGAAATAAACCAGTGATGAGGATACGGCAGGGGTTGAGGTTAGAGATTGTGGGGTTAGAGATTGTGTCCAAACTACTCACTTGGACCAGGAGTAGCAGTAGAGGGGAGGAGGTAATTGGATCTTGGATTAGCACTGGCAAGATTTATTGGTGGAGTGAATGTGGAATGAGAGAGTATTCTAAGATGACCTCAAGGTCTTCATCTGTGCTACCAAAGTGACAAAGAGAAGATATGTCTGACGGTATTTTCAAATTTACTACTGTCAAAAAAACTCTACCAGAATTCAAGATTTAAGATTCAGCTCTGATAGGTCATGTTGAAAAAAGCTTTTTTTTTTCCTCCATCATTAGAACCACAGTACATGGTTCATTAATTCATCATATGATCTCTATCTTTTTGTTGGTGAGTTAAGATCATTTATATTTTATGTAAGTGTTGATAAGATTGCATTTAGGTTTACCAATTTATTATTTGTTTTGTTTGCCCCTTCTTGTGTTTGTTTTATAATAAAAACTACCTAAGAAAATCAGCAAAAATACTATCACTCAAGGGTCTGGAAAGGTGGAAGCTGACTGATTTTTGTTGGCTTTGACTGGATTGCTCTGCTTCATTTGTCTTTTATACTCCTCCTGGGACATCAGACCATTCATCCCTTGTTCTTCTCATAGAGCAGGCAGAAGCTCAAAAAGCAGGTGAAAACACACAAGGCTTCCTAAAGCCTAGGCTTTGAATGGGCAAAGCAACACTACGACTTCATTCTCTTGGGAAATGCAAAGAGCAAAACTGAACCCAAATTAAAGGGGCCTACATACATACTTCCCCTTCAGGGGAAGGAGATGGTACGACAAATGACAAAGGAACCAGCAAATCAGTCTACCATAGTTCTGTAACCAGAGAACCAGACATCGTTAGATGGACCAGATACTAGGTTGATGTCCAACAACACCTACAATAGGCATAGAGAGGAAAGTTTGATTATAAACAGTAAGTTATATTGAGCACCCAGATCAAACTCTGGGCCACAATAATCAATTAATACATGATTGTTGTTATTTTTATCATTACAATGAATAACAAAAGTCACCAAAGATAGCATGGTCCATCTAACAGTTTTATACTAAGAGAAAAGACAGAAGGCATGCTACTTACACCTTTCTTAGTAATGGTAAGAATTATTAATTATTTTTTCTTCCATACCAGGCAGTTAGATGTAAATGCCTCTAAAGCTGTGCTATTTCATGTGTTAGCTTCAATAACCATATGGCCATCTAAATTGAAATTAATTTTTAAAATAAAATAAAAATTTAGTTCCTTGGTTGCACCAGTCACAATTCAGTGGCAGGTTGTTACAAGTGACTATTGGATACCATATTGGATGGCATGGGTATAGAACATTTACATTGTTGCACAAAGTTCTGTTGGACAGCGCCCCTCTGGAGCATTACAGTATCATAGGAGGCATTCATGAAGACTCTTTAGATGTTACCACTGTAGACCTATGGGGGAAGGTAACCAGGCATCGTTAGATGTACCAGATGCTAGGTTGATGTCCAACAACACCTGCAATAGGCATAGAGATATGGGAATAATGTGGTCACAGAATTCAGTCCTGGTTTTTAAGTTGATTAGTCAGCATCAGTTGCTCATGTAATATTGTCATCTACTCTACACCCTGTAGTTACACCAAAATGCATTTTGGTTAATATTTGGGGAGAGAAAATGATAACAAAAAGTGTAAAAAATAAGGAAATAATAAGATGCATAGTGTAAAAGAATGAGAAAATGACTTTTTCAAAAATAATGAAATAATTTAATACAGAAAGCTGAACACAAGTTGGAACATCTATTCCAGGAACCACTGTCATTTAAAAGTTGACTTTCTCATGCATATAACTCTGTAGAAAGAAATCTGAAAACTTATACTAATTCTACATATCATGTTGAGACTCAATCAAAAGGGAAAGAAAGAATTTGTGTAGGATACCATAAAGCTAACCTTCCTAATCACACACATTTTTATCTGTGGGAGGATGGGAACTTATGGAATATTGAGGGTATTTGAGAAGAAGATGCCTGGGTACTTATAATCAGACCAAGGAAACTTTAATCTGATTTAGTACCACCTCTATTAGAATCAAGCTCTCCAATAGTGGGAGACTTTAACACTCCACTGTCAATATTAGACAGATCAATGAGACAGAAAATCAACAAGGAAATCCAGGACTTGAAGTCAGATCTGGACCAAGAGAACTTAATAGACATTTACAGAACTCTTAACCCCAAATCCACAGAATATACAGTCTTCTCAGTACCACATCACACTTACTCTAAAATCAACCACATAATTGGAAGTAAATCACTCCTCAGCAAATGCAAAAGAACGGAAATCATAACAAACCATCTCTCAGACCACAGTGAAATCAAATTAGAACTCAGGATTAAGAAATTAACTCAAAACCACACAACTTTATGGAAAATGAACAACTGTCTCCTGAATGTAGACTGGATAAACAATGAAATGAAGGCAGAAATAAAGATGTTCTTCGAAACCAATGAGAACAAAGACACAATGTGCCAGAATCTCTGGAACACAGTTAAAGCAGTGTCTAGAGGGAAATTCATAGCAATAAATGCCCACATGAGGAGCAAGGAAAGGTCTAAAATCGACACCCTACCATCAAAATTGAAAGAGTTAGAGGAGCAGGATCAAAAATACTCAAAAGCTAGCAGAAGACAAGAAATAACTAAGATCAGAGCAGAACTGAAGGAGATAGAGACACAAAAAACCCTTCAAAAAATCAACCAATACAGGAGCTGGTTTTTTGAAAAGATACCGCTAGCCAGACTAATAAAAAAGAAAAGAGAGAAGAATCAAATAGAAGCAATAAAAAATGATAAAGGGGACATCTGATTGCACAGAAATACAAACTACCATCAGAGATTACTACAAACAACTCTATGATCACAAACCAGTAAATCTGGAAGAAACGGATAAATTCAGGGATACTTGCACCCTCCCAACCCTAAACCAGGAAGAAGTTGAAACCTGAATAGACCAATAACAAGGGCTGAAGTTGAGGCAGCAATTAATAGCCTACCAACTAAAAAAAGCCCAGGTCCAGACAGGTTTACAGCTGAATTCTACCAGACATACAAAGAAGAGCTGGTACCATTCCTTCTGAATCTATTCCAAACAATACAAAAAGAGGGAATTCTCCCCAACTCATTTTAGGAGACCAATATCATCCTAAGATCAAAACCGGGCAGAGACGCAACTAAAAAAGAAAACTTCAGGCCAATATCCATGATGAACATCGATGCAAAAATCTTCAATAAAATACTGGCAAACAGAATGCAACAGCAAATCAAAAAGCTTATTCATCATGATTAAGTAGGCTTCATCCCAGGGATGCAAGGCTGGTTCAACATACACAAGTCTATAAATGTAATCCATCACATAAACAGGACCAAAGACAAAAATCACATGATAATAGATGCAGAGAAGGCCTTCGACAAAATTCAACAGCCCTTTATGCTAAAAACCCTCTATAAACTAGATATTGATGGTACGTATCACAAAATAATAAAAGCTATTTACGACAAACTCACAGCCAATATCATACTGAATGGGCAAAAACTGGAAGCATTCCCTTTGAAATCTGGCACAAGACAAGGATGCCCTCTCTCACCACTCCTGTTCAATATAGTATTGGAAGCTCTAGCCAGAACAATCAGGCAAGAAAAAGAAATAAAAGATATTCAATTAGGAAAAGAGGAAGTCAAATTGTCTCTATTTGCAGATGACATGACTGTACATTTAGAAGACCCCATCGTCTCAGCCCGAAATCTCCTGAAACTGATAAGCAACTTCAGCAAAGTATCAGGATACAAAGTCAATGTACAGAAATCAAAAGCATTCCATACACCAATAACAGACTTAAAGGGAGCCAAATCAAGAATGAACTGCCATTCACAATTGCTACAAAGAGAATAAAATACCTAGGAATACAACTAACAAGGAATGTAAAGGACCTCTTCAAGAAGAATTACAAACCACTGCTCAATGAAATAAAAGGGGATACAAACAGACGGAAAACCATACCATGCTCATGGTTGGGAAGAATCAATATCATGAAAATGGCCATATTGCTCAAAGTAATTTACAGATTCAATGCTATCCTCATCAAGCTACAAATGACCTTCTTCACAGAACTGGAAAAAACCACTTCAAACTTCATATGGATCCAAAAGAGAGCCTACATAGCCAAAAAAATCCTAAGCAAAAATAACAAAGCTGGAGGCATCATGCTGCCTGACTTCAAACTATACTACAAGGCCACAGTAATCAAAACTGCATGGTACTGGTGCCAAAACAGAGACATATACCAATGGAACAGAACGGAGGCCTCAGAAACACCACACATCAATAACCGTCTGATCTTTGACAAACCTGAGAAAAACAAGCAATGGGGAAAGGATTCCCTGTTTAATAAGTGGTGTCAGGAAAACTGGCTAGCAATGTGCAGAAAGCAGAAACTGGACACCTTCCTGACACCTTACACTAAAATTAACCTCCAGATGGATTAAAGATCTAAACATAAGACCTAACACCATAAAAACCCTAGAAGAAAACCTAGGCAAAACCATTCAGGACATAGGCATAGGCAAGGACTTCATGGCTAAAACACCAAAAGCAATAGCAACAAAAGCCAAAATAGATAAATGGGATCTAATTAAACTCCACAGCTTCTGTACAGCAAAACAAACAATCATTAGAGCCAACCGGCAACCAACAGAATGGGAAAAAATTTTTGCAATCTACCTATCTGGCAAAGGGCTAATATCCAGAATCTACAAAGAACTAAAATAGATTTACAAGAAAAAAACCACAAACAAACCCATTCAAAAGTGGGCAAAGGATATGAACAGACACTTTACAAAAGAAGACATCCATAAGGCCAACAAACATAAGAAAAAATGTTCATCATCACTGGTCATTAAAGAAATGCAAATCAAAACCACATTGAGATACCATCTCACACCAGTTAGAATGGTGATCATTAAAAATCTGGAGACAGCAGATGCTGGAGAGGATGTGGAGAGATAGGAACACTTTTACACTGTTGGTGGGAGTGCAAATTAGGGCAACCATTGTGAAAGACAGTGTGGTGATTCCTCAAGGACCCAGCAATCCCATTACTGGTATACCCAAAGAATTATAAATTGTTCTATTATAAAGACACATGCACACGTATGTTCACTGCGGCACTGTTTACAGTATCAAGGACCTGGAACCAACCCAAATGTCCATCAACGATAGACTGGATAAAGAAAATGTGGCACATGATATACACCATGGAATATTACGCAGCCATCAAAAACAATGAGTTCGCATCCTTTGTAGGGACATGGATGAACCTGGAAACCATCATTCTCAGCAAACTGACACAAGAACACAAAATTAAACACCACATGTTCTCACTCATAGGTGGGTGTTGAACAATGAGAACACATGGACACAGGGAGGGGAGCACTATACACTGGAGTCTGACTGGGGGAAATAGGGGAGGGACAGCAGGGGGTGGGGAGTTGGGGAGAGATTGCATGGGGAGAAATGCCACATGTAGGTGAAGGGGAGGAAGGCAGCAAATCACACTGCCACATATGCACCCATGTAACAATCTTGCATGTTCTTCACATGTACCCCAAAACCTAAAATGCAATAAAGAAAAAGAAAGAAAGAGAGAAAGAAAGAAAGAAAGAAAGAAAGAAAGAAGGAAAGAGAAAGAAAGAAAGAAAGAAAGAAAAAAAGAAAATGTGGCACATATACACCGTGGAATACTACGCAGCCATAAAAAACAATGAGTTTGTGTCCTTCATAGGGACATGGATGAATCTGGAAACCATCATTCTCAGCAAACTGACACAAGAACAGAAAACCAAACACCACATGTTATCACTCATAGATGGGTGTTGAACAATTAGAACATGTGGACACAGGGAGGGGAGCATCACACACTGTGGTCAGTTGCAGAGGGTACGGGAGGGACAGCAGGGGGTGAGGAGGGATAACGAGGGGAGAAATACCAGATATAGGTGATGGGGGGATGAAGTCAGCAAACCACCTTGCCATGTATGTACCCATGCAACAATCCTGCATGATCTGCACGTGTACCCCAGAACCTAAAGTACAATACAATATATATATATGTATTTAGAAAACAAAACAAAACAAAAGAACCAAGCTCTCATCTATTTCATGCAAATGATAATTTATGTCTTAATGGCCTAAACACTTCACCTCCTACTGTGTTTTACATCAAACTTCAATTTATATACCTCTTTTTTAGAATACTGTATGTTTTACTTTCACTTAGAGATGGCTGAATGAATTATGAAAAGTTTCAAACTCAAAAGCAATCCTAGCCTAATTTTTAAAGTTTATCAGAAAAAAATTCAACCAAGCAGATAGCAAAGTGGTAAAATTATTCTGATTTATGGTATATATTTTCTCTGTCTCACTTAACCACTCTCATCCCTTACAAAAGAGAATTCAGCAGAATTATGTAGCCAAGGGAGACAACACTTTCTCCAGCTTCTTTTTATTTCTCAGTAAAATATCATCATGTTCTGAATGCTGGTGCCCCCACTCCAAATTCGTATATTGAAACTTAATCCAGTTAGGTTTCTAACTATAAAGTTAGATTACTTTATAATCTCAGTAAAATATCATTAAGTTCTGAATGTTGGTGTCCCCCCCAACCCAAATTCATGCATTGAAACCTCATCCTTAATGCAATAGTATTAAAAGATGGAGCTTTTAGGAGATGATTAGGTCACGAAGGCAAGTCCTTATTGTAAGGCCGGTGGCCTCTCCGGGAGCTCGGACGCACACCCCGCCCCTTCTTTCCGAAAGCTCAGACGTGCTCGGACATGCTCAGACATGTTCCCTTCTCCCCTTCTCGCACAGCTTGGCCTTCAAACAAAGGCTCGTAACCCTACCCAATAGTAGTCCTGCTTTGCCCACACCCTGCTCTCCCAAACCAATTGAGCTATTTCACTCCCTATAAAACCCCACGTCTGAGAGGAGTCCGCGCGACTTCTCTGGCCCCTCCTGTCGGACCGCAGAACCTCATCCGGGAGCCTGAATAAATCCTTTGCATTGAATCTTCTTGTGCTGGCCTCAGTTTCTTCCCTTTTAAACTCGACGAGAACAAGCTTAACACTTGTGAATGGAATTAGTGCCCTGGTAAAAAGAGGCCCCAGAGAGCTCATTAGTCCCTTCCCCTACGTAAGGACACAGCAAGAAGCCACATCTGGGCTTTTGTTTTCTTCTTTGGTCTTTTGATAAAAGGTATGTAAAGATAGTTCATTATTCTTATTTTTTCGTAGATTCTTGGTAAATAAAAATAATGTCCTTAATATTATAATTACATTGTGTTTGGGGTTTTAAGAAACTGCCAAGCTGTTTTTACAAAGCGGCTGTTCCATTTTGCATTCCCATCAGCAGAGTCTGAGAGTTTGAGAGTCTCCATGTACCAGCTTACACTTGGGAAGGTCAGTTTTCATTCTAGGTACTCTAATAGATGTGTAGTGGTATCTCACTGTGGATTTAATTTACATTTTCTTAATATCTCATGATGCTAAATCATGTGGTTAATTTGCCATCTGTACATCTTCTTTTGTAAAATGCTTTCTCAAATAACTTGCTCATATTTAATTGGATTGTTTGTTTTCTTATTAACTTTTGAGGGTTCTTTATACATTCTGAATACAAGTCATTTATTAGATATGTGATTTTTCAATTATTTTTCACAGTCTGAGACTTGTCTTTTTTCCTCTTAGTTCTAGCAGTCTTTCCTATTAGAAACCACTCTTGCAGATGAAAGATGGGAAAAGGTGCATTTTCAAACTGCATCAAGGGTCTTTTGTCAGTAATGGGTTTTGGAGTAAAGTTAAAATTGATAATAGCTACCGCTTTAGATCATGTATTTTTTTGGAATAATTGACACTGGCTATAATATAAAATGGGAAGCCATTTCCGTCTAGTTTTTGATGAAGCTGCAGTGGCGATGAAATTAAAAAACAATATTCTTTTGTTTTTGTTTTTGTTTTGAGACAGAGTCTCACTCCTTCACCAGGTGCCAGGCTGGAGTGCAGTGGCGTGACCTCAGCTCACTGCCACCTCCGCCTCCCGGGTTCAAGTAATTCTCCTGCCTCAGCCTCCCTAGTAGCTGGGACTACAGGTGCGCGCCACCACACCCAGCTAATTTTTTTTGTATTTTTAGTAGAGACGGGGTTTCACCATGTTGACCAGGATGGTCTTGATCTCTTGACCTCGTGATCCGCCCACCTCGGCCTCCCAAAGTGCTGGGATTACAGGCGTGAGCCACCGCGCCCGGCCAAAACAATATTCTTATTTTAAAAAAGTACTAAAACAATGTAATAGCCATATGCAAAAAATAAACTTTGATCTATATTTCATGCTACATGCAAAGATTAACTCAAAATGGATCCCAGATATAAAGATGAAATCTAAAACTACTGACCTTCTTGAAAAAAAAAAAAACATGTAAGAAAAACTTTTGCGTCCTTGAGTTAGGCTAAGTTTTCTTGGGTGCAATACAGACTAAGATTTATTTATTTATATTTAAAAAGGAGATCCCTTCCTTATATCCTATACAGAAATTAACTCAAGATGTATTAAAAATTTAAACATAAGACCTAAAACCATAAAAACCCTAGAAGAAAAGCTAGGCAATACCATTCAGGACATAGGCATAGGAAAGGGCTTCATGACTAAAACACCAAAAGCAATGGTAACAAAAGCCAAAACTGACAAATGGGATCTAATTAAACTAAAGAGCTTCTGCACAGCAAAAGAAACTATCATCAGAGTGAACAGGCAACCTACAGAATGAGAGAAAATTTTTGCAATCTACCCATCTGCCAAAGGGCTAATAACCAGAATCTACAAAGAACTTAAGCAAATTTACAAGAAAAAATCAAACAACCCATCAAAAAGTGGGCAAAGTATATGAACAGACACTTCTTAAAAGGAGACATTTATGCAGCCAACAAACATATGAAAAAAAGCTCATCATCACTGGTCATTAAATAGATGCAAATCACAATCACCATGAGATACCATCTCATGCCAGTTAGAATGGCAATCATTAAAAGTCAGGCGACAACAGATTCTGGGGAGAATGTGGAGAAATAGGAACACTTTTAGACTGTTGGTGGGAGTGTATTTACACCAGTAGTTCAACCATTGTGGAAGACAGTGTGACTATTCTTCAGTGATCTAGATCTAGAAACACCATTTGACCCGGCAATCCCTTTACTGGATATATACCCAAAGGATTATAAATCATTCTATTATAAAGACACATGCACTCGTATGTTTATTGCAACACTGTTCACGACAGCAAAGACTTGGAACCAATCCAAATGCCCATCAGTGATAGACTGGATAAAGAAAATGTGACATATATACATCATGGAATACTATGCAGCCATTAAAAAAGGATGAGTTCATGTCCTTTGCAGGGACATAGATGAAACTGGAAACCATCATTCTCAGCAAACTAACACAAGAACAGAAAATCAAACACTGAATGTTCTCATTCATAAGTGGGAGCTGAACAATGAGAACTCATGGACACAGGAAAGGGAACATCACACACTGGGGCCTGTCAGGGAGTGGGGGGCTAGGGGAGGAATAGCATTAGGAGAAATACTTAATGTAGATGACGAGGTGATGGATGCAGCAAACCATCATGGCACGTGTATAACTATGTAACAAACCTGCACATTCTGCACATGTACCCCAGAACTTAGAGTATAATAATAATAAAAAAAACCTTGGGGAAGTGTTACTCACCTGGGTTATGATGTAAATGTGCCCTCTATAGTTGTGCAGTACGCAATCTACACAGCTGTTTTTGGTGGCCCTGCATCTGTGCCTTTGTTAGAATGGAAAGAAGAGAAGTAACTATTCTAAAGCCTTTATGCTGAGTTGGAGTCATAATTCAACTTTGGGCTTACCAGCATAAAAAAATGTCTTAAAAGTAAGTACAGTTTAGGATTGCATCTGCCGGCATGGAAATGGCACTGGACTAAGAATTCTGAGACTTTCGATCTTTTTCCCTTTTTGCCACCATCTTGTGAAGATTGAATAACTCACTTCCATTCTCTGGACCTCAGTTTTACCATCTACAAAAATAAGGAGAATGGACTAGTTGTACTCTAAGGGCCCTCTGAGAGCATTTTTTCCTTGGAGGCAGAAGAAGAGTGAAAGCTCTGAAGTGAGACCTGGGCTGACCCACCAGTACTGTCATGACCTGCTGAGTGGCTGCTGCCATGCCCAGCTAGTCCTCACCACAGACTTTGGGTACCAACACTGACTGTTACACATGTACAAAGTGCTCAATGAGAGATGGAGGATGTTTCCTGGAGTCACTTAGCTAGTAACGCATAGGGTTGTGTTTTCAATCCAAGAATTTAAATTCCAAAGAAGATGGTCATGGGCCCTATGATGTTGCTTCCTCCAGCTCCATCAACTGATGCTCAAATAGTTCAACCTCCCCAAACCGGTCTCTGTCTCCCTGCCTCAGAAACCATCATGTTCTATAAACTTGGAATCCCCTCTCTGCATTGCACACTGACCAGAGCCTCAGGGAGAAAGTTGGAACAACTGCAAGACTCACCACAGGCATTTCTCTTTTTACAGGAATCACAGAATTCCACTGCCTAATGTCCTATGTCTGAAAACATTTTAATATATATGTATAATCATATAAATATAATATTATTAATACATGAAAATAAATATTTTATGTATATATGTATATAGTAATGCATGATTTAATCATGGGGACATATTGCAAGAAATATGTCAATAGGAGATTTTGTCATTGTGTAAACATTGTAGAGTATACTCATGAAACCTAGATGGACTAGCTTACTACACACCCAGGCTACATGGAATAGTCTATCACTCCTAGGCTACAGATCTGTTCAGCATGTTACTATACCAAATATTGTAGGTATTGCAACATAATGGTAAGTATTTGTGCAGCTAAACATAGAAAAGTTACAGTAATAATATGTAATAAAAGAAAAAAAATAGTACACATGTGTGGGGCACTTACCATGAATGAAGCTTATGTAGGACTGAAAGTTGTTCTGGGTGTCACTGAGAGAGGGGTGAGTGAATGTGAAGGCCCAGGACATTACCATATACTGCTATAGACTTTGCCAACACAGTACACCTAGGCAATGTTACATTTATTTATTTTCCTTCAACAATAAATGAACCATGACTTGCTATACAATCATTTACTTTATAAACTTTTACTTGCTTAAAACATTTTGACTCTTTTTAATAAAACTTAGCTTAAAACACATATTGTGCAGCTGTACAAAAGTATTTTCTTTCTTTGTATCCTTATTCTATAAGCATTTTTATTTAATTTTATCAATTTTTAAAGTTTCTATTGAAAACTAAGACACAAACATGCATATTAACCTAGGCTACATTTTCCTTATGGGAGACGTTTCCTTTGAAAGAGTTTCCAAATTTCAAAAGAACCGGAGGAGGGAAGAAATGACAAGGAACTTACTGTCACACTCAGATATTTTGAGATCATTCAACCTCACCTCCAAGGAGAGAAAATGACCAAAATATTTAATATTGGCAGAGCCACACTGAGGTTTACTAGCTACAAATGGTAGCACTTTCTTTCCAATCTGACCTGCAAGAAAAATATTCAGGTTGACAGCTGACTAGAGTAAGAGGAGGGCTTTCCCTTCAATTACATCTTCAATTATATCTATGTTGGACAAGAATTTGTCTTTCGCCCTTAATTCATTCTTCATGAGATGGAGCATTTAGAGAAATTAACTGTAATCATAAGGGAAGACTAACTTACAAAAGCAAAAATAAAAAAAATCTCAGAGGAAAATATGTACTTAAAAGTTGCCAAAGGATACACATTATGTTGTTTATCTGTCCTTTGGACAATTAGTACATTCAAAGAAGGAGCTAATCTCCCAAATAAGACCTACATTCATAGCTCATTTTCAAAATGACATTAACTAGAATCTCTTATTTACAACATCTCTCTGCTCTTTCTTGCTTCCAAACTTTAATAAAAACAAAAGATGCACTGAAGATACAAGTCATAAAGAGATTTGGTGCAGTAGCTCACGTCCAGAGAATGAAGGAGAAAGCAAAGCATTTGCATTGCAGATCCCACTTATACAATACAATGCGCAGGAGTTTAACTCTGCTGTAGGGTGTCCACAGTTCTAACCAGCAAATGGGGATTTCTAGCTTGTGCATGCCTTCTGGAAATTGTCATTGAACGATAAAATAAATTGTATTTTAATGTGGAGACTTACAAAGCCATCCTCATCTTGGCTGCTAACTACTGTTGGAAAATGTTTCCCAGAGCAAATTTGGCTTCACCATTTGCACAGAAAATCTTATGGGAAACGTGGATGAAAACTCACAGCTGCAGTGCATGGTAAATGATACTGAATTGTTGATATCATCACACCAATACACAATTTCCAAATAGAAAAATGTAAGAGAGTAATGTACCTTTTACTTCTATACAAATTCCTTACCTTCCAGACAGCTATTTCATCAGCCATTGTGGTTAGAGGACTTCTACTGAAAAATGACATGGGTATGGAATGAAAGCAAAAACGTTCATCCTTTTGGAGGGAAAATACAGTGGAGAGAAAAACAAGGATGGATGTACTAGTAAGACTCTGTGCCCAACTCATGTGACGTTGTACAAGCCATCATGTGTCTCTGTGGTTTCATATGTAAAGTTCCTGCCACACTCTGGTTGGCAGAATAAAGGACCCCCAAAATGGTCCCCACCATTCTCCCTGGAACCTGTGAATATGTTAGGTTACACGGCAGAGGAGAACTAAGATTGCCAATAAAATTAATATTGCTAATCAGCTGACCTTGAGATGGGAGATTATTGTGGATAATCTTGGTGGACCCAGTGTAACACAAGGGTCCTTAAAAGTGGAAAAAGGAGGCAGAAGAGGAGGTTAAAGTGGTATGATGTGAGAAGGACCTGAGCCACTGGGGCTGGCTTTGAAGATGGAGGAAGGCACTACAAGCCAAAGAATGTAGGCAGCCTGTAGAAGGTGAAAAGATATGGAAAATGGACTCCCTGAAGAGCCTCCAAAGAAAAGATGACCCTGCCAACACCCTGACTTTAGTCCAGTAGAGCCCGTATTGAACTTCTGTCCTATAGACCATACAGTAATAAATTTGTGTTGTTATAAGTCACTAGGTTAGTGGTAATGTCTTACAGCCAATAGGAAATTAACACCCTTATCTACACAAATCAAAAGTGTTTCTATAACACAGAAAACCATGTACATGAAAGTGCTCTGAAGAGTAGTAAGTATTGAGTAAGCGAAGTTTTCTTAATATTGCTGCAAATCAATATTCACTACTGACTGACACATTAAACAATATGTAAATACCTTTGACTTAAGGTATAATGACGGTGAGGTATTTCATGGTAGAAAAGAGGACACCATTTGAAACTATGAAAAATTATAAATGATTTGAATTTGTCAGCATTCCTACAGTTTTAAGTGACAGAACCCCAAATTAGAGTTTAAATAAAATATACCAAAAGGAAAATCCCTGGCTCATGTATTAAAATCTTCCGGAATAAGTATATCTGAATCCTAAAGTAAAATAAATTTTAAAATGTCATTTTGTCTCCACTTCTCTGTTAGTAGTGTCTTCATCTTCCCATGGTGACTCTCAGCAGCTCCAAACGCCTATCATGTTTGCCCCCAGCAATCCCAAAACAAAGAAAATGTCTTTGACCCCAAATTCCATTAAGATATCCAGGCTTAATCTAATCTATGTGTCCAGGGTATTAACAAAGCTGAGTGTGCAGGCCTGAGTCCTAGGGCCACGCCACCTTGGGGCCATGGAGTCCATCAATCCCAACTTAATAAGCAGAGGGCTGTGGTGGGAAGTAGGGATGCGTAACTGGTTCCTCAGGAGGAAGTGGCGAGGTTACTCTCAGTTTCTTAAGAGAGACACAGACAGCAGGAAAAGGCATCATTCTTAACTTCACAGTGTTCAGGCCAAACACCATGTGGCCAACTTTTCTCAAACCCGTCAGAGGGCTAAGTTCACAAAGCAAGCAACAGACCTCAGATCTAAGGAGAAGCAGACAAAGTATGAACCTGGGCTTAAATGAGGCGAACGCCCATGGACACTAGTAAGGAGAGGTTAGCTGGGAAGGGTGGCAAATGGTGAAGGCCAAGAGCACATTGGTGAGACAGTGTGAAGTCACCAACCACCACAGAAATCCAGGGTCTGAACTGCCTTCAGGGTTCTTCTCCGAAAACTCTTAACAGGCACTCACAGAAAACATTAGAGAGAGTTCTAAAGTAGTCTCATTTAACAGGCCTCAGGACGTGTGTTGAAATCACTTGTAAAAGTAGCAAATATGGAAATAAAGCATAGAGAACTATAGGAAATAATTGGGAATATATTGTTATAAGGAATTTACCTTACATTTGAAAGGTGTAATATTATTTGGAAGTAGACTCTGGTTATTCTAGATGTATATTATAAGACTTAAGGAAACCATTAAAATATTTAAAGAGGTTAAATAATAAATTAATAAAAGAGATAAAATGAAACCATAAAAATTTCCTCAGTGAATCACAAAAAAAAGAATATAAACAACCTAACAAGATGGTATATTTTAATCAAATAATGTATATAATTTTTATATATACACATTATATAAAATGTGCATGGCCTAAACATAACAGTTAAAAGGCAAAGATTGTCAATTTGAATTTAAAAGCCACCTAGTTATATATTGTTTATAATAAAGCCATTAAAAAAATAAAGACATAAATAGGTTAAAAGTAACCTGTATGTGGTGGTGAAAAGATATTTAATGAAAACATTAACCAAAAGAAAGTTGGAGTAGATGTATTAATATTAACAACAGGCAATGTAACTATATTGCAGGGGATATCAAGCATTACATAATGATAAAGGGGTCAATAATCCAAGAAAGGACCATTCTTAATGTGCATGATCTTAAAAATGAATGAAACAAAAACTAGTAAGAACAAAAAAAATTGACCAAAAATAATAACTTGATATTTTAGCACTCCTGACTCCATAATTAATAGAATAAATATACAGACAATCAGTAAGGAAAAAGGAAATCTGAACGAAACTATAAACTAGCAATGACCGAATAGACATTTACAGAACACCCCATCTAACAAATAATAAATACACATTCTGACCAATAACTCATGGGACATCCACCAAGATGGACCATTTTTCTAGGCCACAAAAGAAATCTTAGCAAGTTTAAAACAATATAAGTAATAACACTATGTACATGGATTATACAGAATTAGACCAGAAATAGATCTGAACACTCACCAAATTATTGGAAATTAAACATCTCACTTCTAAATAAGTCATGGGCCAAACTTGATAGAAGTTTGTAAGTATTTTTTTAACTGAATCTAAATGAAAAAAAAGTTTTCAAAATATTTTTTAACTGAATCTAAATGAAAATGCTTTTGGAAAATAACATATAAAAACTTGTAGGATGCAACTAAATTAGAGTTTAAAGGAAACTTTGTAGCATTAAATGCTTGTATTCTATTTTTAAAAATCTAAGCTTCCACCTTAGAAAATGACAAATAGAAAAGCAAATTAAGCTCACAAGAAAAATCAAAGAGAAATGATATTCAATAATATTGAAAAAAATATTAAAAACCATTGAATCAAGTCTGATTCTTGAATAGAGATTTTTCATTTCATGAGTGAATACATTTCCTCTTCTTATCAAAAATTCCTAATTTGTATTACTGTCACTTGAAACTGAATAAAGCTAAAAAACTTAAAATTGTTTATAATTGTTTAAAGTTTCAAAGTAAGTTCTCTTTTCTACAGCCGAGAAGAAATGGAGAAAGACAGGGAAGGTGGGAGAGAGGGAGAGAGAGAGGTAGAAATATCTATTGATGAACTCATAGCTGGATAGATGCAGAAAAAAGGAAAAAGAATACACAAGCTACCGAAATTGGCAATGAAAGAGAAGACATCATTAGCAATATTACAAACATTAAAGAGATAATAAGAGACATTAAAAACAATTTTATGCCAATAAATTCAATAATTTGAAGGAAATTAATTATTTTGAGAAACACAAACTATCAAAATACGTTGACGAAGAAACAGATGACCTGAATACATACAAACCTGCAAACATACATAAATGTGGGTGTGCATTTGTTTATAAAACTACGTTTGTGGTTAAAAACCTTCCAACAAAGAAAACTTCAGGGCCAGATAGTTACATTGACGTATTTTGCCAAACATTTCAGAAATAAACAAGACTGATTCTAAAAAAATATTTCAAAAAATAGAAGAAAGGGGCAGTTTTCAATTTTTTTTTTTTTTTTTAGGTGGAGTCTCACCCATTGCCCAGGCTGAATTGCAAAGGCACGATCTCGGCTGACTGCAAGCTCCATCTACTGGGTTCAAGCAATTCTCCTGCCTCAGCCTCCCAAGTAGCTGGGATTACAGGCACGAACCACAGCCCCTGGTCTTCAGTTCTTTTTAGGAAGCCAGAACATGGATTAAAACGCCAAGGCTATTAGTAATATTAATTTTTAGTGTCTCAGTTTTATTGTCTGTAAAATGGGAGTCATAATTACTACCTACCTCAGTGATGTGCTGTGCAGACCAAAAAACTATTCAGCAGTAGGCACCGTGTTCAGCACATGTTGAGTCCTGAATGCATGCGTGCCTCTGCATCTCCCAAAAACACAGTGGGAGGAAAGAAAAAAACAAAACAAAACAAAAATCAGAAGCCAGGCCACCAAATATTTAGTTTCGTACTTCAACTTAGCAAAATGATTAAATTAGATAGTTTTTAAACCAAAAGGCTAATTTGAAATTTTAATTATTTTCAAGGAAAGGTCCTTGTGGTTTACTTATAATATGTGAAGGAGTGTGAGAAAAAGTTAATAGCTTTGTAATTATATCAATTTTCCATTGAAAAAATATAGTTTTCATTTATTATGTTGTCAAGGGATTATCAAGCTAGTTGCTCTATGTCCTTAATTCACAGATCACAAATAAATTAGTGTGAATGTGTTGTATAGCATTAACTTAAATTACCCATTTTTACGTTGAAGCAATTAAACTCATTTAATTTTAATGAAAGTTGTTAATAAACCCATTTATCAGAAATTTGACTTTATTAATTTTAAATAGTAGATTTTCTGAATAACCTAAGGAAGATTTCACTTCATATATGCACATCAGGTTTTTCCTCTTCAGCAACATACACAATAAGAAAGAGAAACAACAACAATGATATCCAAATTTATGGTCAGATTGTCTTTACTTCAGCAAATTCATGTTTTAAAATAGTGAGAATGTTGACTAATCACACGATGAGCAAATGTCATAACATCCTTCATTCCTCTTTCAGGTCACGTGTTTTTTTCTTTTCTCTCACGCTTCCAACCATCATTGACTGAAATGTTGTTATGCAATGCATGACTATGTCCCACTAAGTCCAAATTAAATAGCTTTTTGACTTAACTTCCTCTTGGTCAGTTTCCCTAAATTATCACAGCCACTCGAATGCCACTCAACATGAGATTGAATGTGACAGAGGAGAAAGTGGAAGTAGAAAGAAACAATCTCAAACAGTTGACGTTAAAATGTGTTACTTTTGCTACTTGTACAAAAATATGACCATGTATACCTGTTGTTAGGGCCCTTCCCAGTGCATTTCTGCATAGAAAGTATTTGAGGGGAGGCATGAATAATAACATGAGCCAGACATATAAGGTTCTGAATATAGAGCATGGATATAATTATGTTATCACAGTATTATGTATGATGAAGGTTGATCTTACGCCCACTTTTTTGTATGAAGGAAAAAGGCACATTAGTCTACCCTCAGGCAATAGGAACTAAAAATAAAAATGTGTATGAATATGTAAATGAATGAATTAATTAATCAACCAACCAACAAAGTACCCAAGGTTAGAAGGCTGGGCACTTTGTTGATTGATAGATTAGATTCTGTTAGATAGATGCTCAACCAAGATGAGAAGGAATAGCCCTTCTAACGTGTACACACATGTTCCACACATTTTTCTGATGTCTTCCAAAGACCAGGAGGGCACCGGCCTGGATGAATCAATGGGGTGAGCCACCTGTTGCTCCCGTGGTGCCAGCCCAGTTTTATGGAACATGGACTGGCAAGCAGAAAAAGCGCTTTAATGAGCAACAAAGTCTGAGATGATGGAGACAAGATTTTGCCTCCACATTTCACATTCAGGCCTGACTAAAACTAACAAATAATTTTATTCCTTAAATTCCATCCGTTTTCTTAGTCATTACTGGTCCAAGAAACAAGAATCTACAAGAAGATTCCTTTGGTTGGAAGGATTTTCTTATTTTACTATTGTCAACCAGCTGGTCACGCTAAGTAGCTGAGTGCGGTGGGGTATTGTCAGAGCAGGAATGATTAATCAAGAGGAAGCATTTAGGAGGAAAGCTCAGCCTAGATTAAGACAAGAAAATAAAACCCATGAGAACCGGATACCCTAGGATATTACTGGCCTTCCGGGGAAAACAAGACATAACTTTGAAATTCCTCACGTAGAAATCACTGAGTTTTACTGCTGGACAGCACTTCACGGCATTAATAGGTTCCCAACCCAGAATTCTGCCTTAGTGGTTCCTTTTACCTGGAATGGTCTTCCCAAATTTCTGAAGCTGACTCTTTCTTATTATAGGTCACTGTCCTTGAGAAGCTTTCCCTGGCCATCCTTCTTGTAGTAGGCATTCTCAAGGATTTCTTAATTAAATTATCCAATTTCCTTTAGCTAAAAAAAAAAAAAAAAAAAATTATACTTAGCTTGAACTAACTCAGGCACATAGTTACCAGCGTCTTGTCTGTCTTTTCTGCTAGAAGATAAGCTGCTGGAAATTGGGAGCTCTGTCTAGTCCCGTTTACAACTCTATTCCTACTGCCTAGGAAAGAGCCTAGAACCCTTACACAAATATTTGTTGAATCCGCAAATGAACCTAGATATGTTTTCCATGAGGAGACTGGGGCTCAGCAAAGCATCTTAACCAGGGTCATGTAGATGACTTGTGGCAGAGCTTGGATACAAAATGGGACACTCAACCATTTGCGTATTCAGGTTTGTAGGCTCTTGGTGAAAAATCTAATATTTGTATTCTCAATGCTTGGTAATAACTTGAATGCTGATGATGCAGAGATATAGTGAGCTGTCAAAAATGCAGTTTTTATGCACTCTCAAGTCTTACCACCTGGGAAGAAATTAACAGTGAGTATTTTCTGAAGCACTAACATTTCACCTCCACAAGAGAGTTTGAGAAATTTTCTCTCCCACAAATGACATTAGCAATTTAGAAAATGATTTAAAAGAAAAGGGCATTTCACAATATTGCCAATAACACTTAGCAAATCTCATTAATGAGATACTCTGATGTGGAAATCACTACAATTCTATTTCACAGCAAAATACTGTAATTAAGCCATTGTGTGTCTGTGTTATTTAGCAAATGAATAATTACACGATGCCCTGGAGACTTTCTGCTGCTTTGGAGGATCAGGCTAATGCCCTTGCAGTCTTGACTGGAACTCACTTTAATGAGCAATATATTCTGAGCCATGCTCAGGGCAATTGACTGGTTTATATAAAGAGATATTGGAACAACAGCCAAAGTATTCAGTGTGCTGCAGGCCAGAAAGCACCAAGGATGACTGATATGTACTGATATGTCTGTAGCAGGACAGAACCTGGACTGCATTTCATTGTGAAAAACAGAGTTCTTAATTCACCAGTGGTAACTGAGTATCTTGTAAGGATGTACCAGGCTCTGCACTGGACACTAGAAATACGAGGTTGACACAGCTCCTGATACCCATAGACCCATTGTCTGTTTGAAGGCATTGACAAAGAAATCACACAATCAAATTAGAACAATGATAATATCACCATCTACGCCATGTCTAGCTTCTGCTCTTGTCCCAATCCCAAATGACTTTACCAAGGAGACGTTTAACATTCAGGACCCAGAATTCTGTCCAAGAAAGAGGTGGATTGTACCAGAGAAAGAATGAGGTATGTAATTTAATTTTAAAAATACGTTTCCAGTAGATCAACACTTGGTCAATGAGACACTGGAAGAACAAACATGCTAAAAAGCGGCATGCTATAAAGTACGTGTGCTCCTACAACCTCTGATGCTTTGAGCCAAGATAGAGTTGATACTTTACCAAGTGTAAAAGGAGGTCTAGCTCTGTTTGAGCTGCAGTCAGCAATGCGTTACCCAAGCTTGAAACACCATCCTTCCGTGAATGTTGCTACATTACACGTTCATGTCTAAAGTAGTAATTAGGTGGGGATCCCTGTGAGGTCTAGCTAGCTTCACATATGCCCTCAGCGGGCCCCCAGGGATCCCAGCCTTCTGGTAGACATACCCAAGTGTAGATCCTCTTATATTAGACCGTAGTTAGTCTGTGATCAATATCATACAGAACAAGTGGTTGTCTGTCACCTCTGAGATTATGTTATAAAAGACTGACTGAAAGAGTCTTGGAGCCCCCTCATTCTCTCTCTCTCTCTCTCTCATATCTCCCTCAAGAAAAAATCTACATTGTGAGCAGCCTGATGGAGAGGTCCACTGGTGAGAAACAGAGGCTTCCTCCACCAGCCACATGAGTGAACAGGCAAGTGGATCCTGTAGCCGAAGTTGAAGTTGAGCCTTTGGATGCCACTACCCTGAAAACATTTTGAATGCAACATTACGAGTGACCTTGAGCCAAAACCATCCAGCTCATCCCCTGCTAGACCCCACACCCACAGACGGTCTGAGATAATGAAGGTTTGCTGTTTAAACCTCTAAGTTTTAGAGTAAGATACTATACCAAATATAGAACTCATGCAATGTCCTTCTTCAAAAGGGAGTTATATGGAACATCCTGTGTCCAAACTTATTTAAACATGAGCCCGTTGGATACAGAACATTTCATGGACTAGTATTCCACAAAACCCACTATGCTTCAAGCATTTACTAATTCTGAAAACTCAGCTAAAATCGAGTAATGGCTAGTTCTCACTTGCCTCCAATTCTAGAGAAAAAACAAAGTTAAAAAGAAGAAGAAAAGAAGATGGCTTTGGTTGTCAAGTGAGAGTCCAAGTGTCAAAACTCATGTTGGTGACTTATTCATTACTTTAATCTCAAGTGACAGGAACTATTTTACAGACACAGGATCTTAAATCCCAACTAAAGGAATAATGTCTGCAGTTTCCTAATTCCTCCAGAGTCTGAGAAGATACCCCATAAAAATGTAGCTGCAGGTTGAAGCATGGGTCACCCTCTAGGAAGATTGCCTTGCCTGTGACATATCAACACCCAAGGATAGGAAGGCTGAATTAAGTCGTGTGCTCAGGGACTCTCCGGTTTCATAAAGGAAATTGCTTCTGCTTATGAGGATCATTTCGTACCCTTAGCCTCAAGTTGAACTTCTCCTTCAGATTCCACAGAAAAATGGGCCAAAAGAAAGAAAAAAGAGCTTGGGCGTTTCTTATTTCACTCTCCCATGTTGGAGTGGTGCTGACAGGTCACGGATGTTGCACCAGGATGATGCTTCTCGGGTGGAAATTCTTGGAACCCATGATCCAGTTCCTGGCCTGAAATTTCTACTTTGTGCACAGCTAGACACAGAGAATTTTAAATAACCTGAATGAATCTCATGAGATAGAAGTGAATGCCTTTCCAGGGACACAGCACACCGAGATGACTTTAAATTCCATCTACAAGCTGCTGACTTCCACATTGACCTTTGCCTTGAACCCTGGACTTTTACATATCCGACTGCCTATTAACATTCTGATTGGATCTCTGATAGATGCCTCAAAAAAAAATTATCCAAAATTGAACGCTTGATGTCCTCCCCTAAACCAGTTACTCCCCATTCCCTTTTCATTACATGAAACCCCGCTTTTTCAAGTCACTCTGATCAAACCTCCTGGGTCATTGTCAAAGCCCTCTCCCTCCACATCCCACACACAGTCCATTAGCAGCCCCTCTCAGTTCTGTGTTCACCTGCGTCTCCAATCTGACCATGCCTCCTTACCTGTGCTACAGGCACACCCATCCCGGTGGGCAAGAGTTTCCATGATGCTGCCTCTCCCTCCTCCTCCTGTTCTTCACACAACAGCCAAGTGCTTTACACAAACAGAAACTGATGTCAAATGGCTCAAAACTCTGCAGTAGCTTCCAATATTACTTGGAATAAAATCCAAAGGACTTTCAAAGCCTACAAAGTCATGCAAATTGCAGGCCTCAGCTACCTCAACGACCTAGCCCCACATTGCTCCTTCACTCACTCCACACCAACCCCAGCCCCAGTGCAAAACCCTGGCCACACCGGGGCCAGCTGCTTCGGGGGTCTGGGGAGACTGTCTCCTCCTACATCTCTCCACAGCTCCTCCCCACTCTCCCTTTGGGGCTCTGCTCTTCAGGGAAGCCCTCCCTGACCACTGCATCTGAAGGACCCCTGTTTACTATGTCCCTTTTAACTGCTTTATTTTTCTTATAACTTTTTAGCCTTTATCACAACTTGATATGGAATTACACATTTTTCAATAGTTATGTTACTTTTTCAGGGATGCCATAGAAAGTATTACAAACTGGATGCCTTAAAACAACATGAAATTATTCTGTCACCATCCTGAAGGCCAGAAGTTGGAAATCAAGGTGTTGGCAGGGTTGGTCCCACCTGGCAGCTGTGAAGTGGAATTTATCTCATGCTTCTTTCCTCGCCTCTGGTAATGGCTGTCATTTTGGGGGGCTCGTTGGCTTGTAAATGCATCACTCCACTCTGCCTCCATATTTAGCAACATTCTCTGTGCACGTCTGTGTCTCTTTGCGGTTGTCTTCTTATAAGAACACCAGTCACATTAGACTAGGGGCCCATGTTACACCACCTATATTGTTAATTTAACTAATTAATGACCTCCTATTGATTTAACTAATTACACCTTCAAAGACTCTACTTCCAAACAAGGTCATAGAGATATATTAGGATTTTATCTGTTTGGGGGAATACTATTCAACCGTTAACAGTAGATGTTTATTTCCTCCCATCCAAATATAAGCTCTGGAAGACCAATGAAGGACTAATTGGCTTTTTTCTCAGCTGACTTTCCAGACCCTAAAATAGCACTCAGGAGGTTTTTAGTGCTATTTTAAAGGAGGTGGGTGGCACTTAATAAATACTTGCTGAACTGAAGCACAGGATGCCTGATTCAGAGACAACCTTAACAAAGACCCGGCTCAAGCTCAGCTGGTTTCTGTGCTGTCCAGGCCTTCGACCTACCAACCTGACACCATCTTCCCTGTGAGTCCTTGCACCTGCTCTTCCCTCTGCTTAGAAACTCTTCCCCAGGTCACTGTGTGGCTGGTTTGTCCTCATTTCTCTCACCTCAGAGTCAAGAACACTTCCCCAAATAAGACTTCTCTGCCTATCCAATCTCTTATAGCCCTCGCCCCAGCTTCCATCATATAAGCTATTTTAAACCCTCTGCATACCACATCTGAGCTATAATTTTATGCTTATCAATGGCTGGAAATTCAAAACCACCAGTATATGGTGGTTATAGCTATGATCTGACATGCAAATGGGTATAACAGAAGGAAACAGGAAGTCGGCTGCCAACCAGATCATTCTCGATTATACATTACGTACCCATTTTTTCATTTATTTATTTAATAATTACCTAGTGAATACCACCTGCATCCAGACTTTGGTCCAGACACTGGCCTTCGTGTTAAAATAAACTGGTGCAGCCTCTGTCCTTCGGGTACTCATCAAGCAGAAGGGATTAGCATAAGTGAAGGTGGGATGACAGATAAGACAGAAAGACATCTTCAGTCAGGGAAGGTTGTGCAGCTCTCCTAACATAAGCTGGAAGTTGCACGAATGGCCTTTGTTCACATGCAACTTGCAAAGTCCATAAGCAATCTATGTGAGTGGCACTGTGTGTGTATCTATGAATGTGGCATGACAGGTTAGCCATGTAATTACGTAAAATAAAATGAAGCATTCTTTCCAAAAGACACAGAATATTTCTTCCTAAAGTGATGGTACTTGGTTAAGGCCAGTTAACTTAAATATTTTCTTTTCAAATCATGAAGAGTTTCTTGCATGAAATTATGGAGAAGCGAGAAAGAGGGGGTGGGTAGCACTCAAAGTCTCAATCCTTTTCTTTTTCAAAGATGTACACTTTATCTGGGTCACATCTTTAATGTCTTTTATAAATAGTTTATCAGTGACTTGGTAGTAGATACGTAGGCATAACAAGAAAATAATTTAATAGAGAGGCAGGTTGTTAGGGGACAGGAAAAACAAATAGTGACATAAAAGTCTCATGGTCATTTCCATTAGCATCAACTGTTAATGAGGAGCCTTTAAAAAAAATTATATATATAATTGCACTTTAGGTTCTGGGGTACATGTGCAGAACGTGCAGGATTGTTTCCTAGGTACATACATGGCAATGTGGTTTGCTGCCTCCATCCCCCCCGTCACCTATATCTGGCATTTCTCCCCATGTTATCCCTCCCCAATCCCCTTAACCCCACTGTCCCTTCCCTATTCCCCCCCAACAGACCCCAGTGTGTGATGCTCCCCTCTCTATGTCCATGTGTTCTCATTGTTCAACACCCACCTATGAGTGAGAACATGCGGTGTTTGATTTTTGTTCTTGTATCAGTTTGCTGAGAATGATGGTTTCCAGATTTATCCATGTTCCTACAAAGGACATGAACTCATCGTTTTTATGCCTGCAGAGTATTCCATGGTGTATATGTGTCACATTTTCCCTGTCCAGTCTATCATCGATGGGCATTTGGGTTGGTTCCAGGTCTTTGCTATTGTAAACAGTGCCACAATGAACATGCCTGTGTATGTGTCTTTATAATAGAATGATTTATTATCCTTTGGATATATACCCAGTAATGGGATTGCTGGGTCAAATGGAATTTCTATTTCTGGGTACTTGAGGAATCAGCACACTGTCTTCCACAATGGTTGAACTAATTTACACTCCCACCAACAATGTAAAAGTGGTCCTATTTCTCCGCATCCTCTCCGGTATCTGTTGTCTCCAGAGTTTTTAATGATCACCAATCTAACTGGTGTGAGATGGTATCTCAATGTGGTTTTGATTTGCATTTCTCTAATGACCAGTGATGATGATCATTTTGTCATATGTTTGCAAATTTCCTTGGGTTAGTTTGATCAACTACCTTTCAAAAATTAGGTGTAAAGATTTGAGTTTAAAATCACTATGCTGGCAAATCTTTAGGCAGAAAGCCTCTAACTTCCTCTGGCTCAAGTTCTATCACTCAGAGGAGCTAGATCTTCAATTAGAAATAAGAATCTGTACTCAACAAGAAAAGCCATATCTGTATGGAAAGTACACACAAAGTTTGTGAAGAAAACAGATCATCAAAATTTTTGATTAAACAAAAATCAGTGGCAACACATAAAACTGAATGTGGTATTTTGATGATAAGGCTGGGTTCCCACAGGTCTCACACTGCATAGTTTAAACTGGGAAGCTTGGGAAACTGTCAGAAACCTACCCAAGGCCTGGGCTTTGGCAGAGTTTCTATTTGACACCATCCATTTCTCTGTTTGAAGAACTGAAGATGCTATGAAAAGAGTATGAAGTTTAAATAAATATTGAATGTTGAATATGTATCAAGTTCCTTCTTGATACATATCCAAGGCTCCAAGTGCTGTTTTGGAACTATGAAATCAGGTTCAGATCCAGCTTGGCCTTTTATAACTTTCATAATTCCCAGCCTCGCCATCTAATAGAGCTGATACTGTTATTATCTTCACTGTGGCTTTGGTTTTGGTTCAGTTTTTTCTCTTTCTTTCCTTTCTTTCTTTCTTTCTTTCTTTCTTGCTATCTTGCTTTCCTTCCTTTCTTTCTTTCTTCCTTTCTTTCTTTCTTTGAGAGAACAGAAGGGAATCATACATAGTAGCAGCTGGCAAACTATGGTGCATGGGCCAAACCCAGCGTGCTACCTGTTTTGATAAGTAAAGTTGGAACACGGCCATGCCTATTTGTTTACCTGGTTGACTGTCTCCTTTCACACCACAGCACCCAAGCTGATTAGTTACAACAGACACTGTCTCACTGCTAATTTTAAAATACCTACTTTCTGGCCCTTTCTAAAAAACCTTTACCAACCCCTGATATATTACACAGGGCCACCAGCAATTGATGTAAGGAGCACATGTCACTCTGCTAAAAATGGTACCATTATCTCATGCCCCTGGATGGGAGAGAATGCAGCACTAAAGACTTCTGCATGTCTTCCTGACAACTTGTTCAAATGTGACTCAGCAGTCACATAGAAAACTAAGCCCAAAATGTAGCCCATCCTCAACCATCCACAACCTTCATAAGATCTGCCTTTGAGATACTTCTCTTAATCCCTTACTGCTATAAAAAAAAAAACTTATTTCTCCAAAAAGTTTATATGTTCAGACCTAATCACCAATACACTAGATGGTACTAGGAAGTGGGGCCTTTGCAATACCATTCAGGACACAGGCATGGGCAAAGATTCCATAACTAAGGCACCAAAAGGAATTGCCACAAAAGTAAAAATTGACAAAGGGAATTTAATCAAACTAAAGAGCTTCTGAACAGCAAAATAAACTATCAACAGAATAAATAGACAACCACAGAATGGGAGAAAAATTTTGCAAACCATGCAATCTGACAAAAATCTAACATCCAGCATCTATAAGGAACTTAAACATATTTAGAAGAGAAAGAAATGAAACAACCCCATAAAAGAGTGAGCAAAGGACATGAAGAGATACTTTTCTAAAGAAGCCATACATGCAACCAACAATCACATGAATAAAAAGCTCAGCATCACTGATCATTAGAGAAATGAAAATCAAAACCACAATAATACACCATTTCACACGAGTCAGAAGGGCTACTACTAAAAAGTCAAAAAATAACAATTACTGGCAAGGTCATAAAGAAAAAGGAACACTTACAAACTGTTGATGGGAGTATAAATTAGTTCGGCCATTGTAGAAGACAATGTGACAATTCCTCAAAGACCTAAGAGAGAAATACCATTCAGTCCAGCAATCTTATTACTGGGTATATACCAAAATATAAACTATTCTATTAAAAAGATACATACATGCATATATCCATTGCAACACTATTCACAATAGCAAAGACATGGAATAAACCTAAATGTCCATCAATGACAGACTGGATTAAAAAATGTGGTACACATACACCATAGAATACTATGCAGCCATAAAAAAGAACAAGATCATGTCCTTTGCAAGGACATCAGTGGAGCTAGAGGCCATTATCCTTAGCAAACTAATACAGAAACATAAAACCAAATACTGCATGTTCTCACTTACAAGTGGGAGCTAAATGATGAGAATACATGGACACAGAGAGAGTAACAACACACATAGGGCCTTTCAGAGGGCAGAGGGTGAAAGGCGGGACAGGATCAGGAAAAACGATTAATGAGCACAAGGCTTAATACCTGGGTGATGAAATAATCTGTACAACAAATCCCCGCGATGCAAGTATACATATGTAACAAACCTGCATTTGTACCTCTGAACATAAAAGCTAAAAAACAAAAGAAAAACAGAAAGTGGGAATTGATTGGGTTGTATGGGCAGAGGCTTCATGGATATCATTTCTGCCCTTGTATAAAAGACCACAGAAAGTCCCCTCATTCCTTCCACCATGGAAGGACACACACACTGCGGCCTTCACTTCATCTTTTTGCAAAAAGATGGCCATCTAAGGACCAGGAAGTAAACACTCAACAGATGCTGAATTAGCCCACACCTCGACCTTGGACTTCCCAACCTCTAGAACCATGACAAATGTATTTCTGTTGCTTATAAGCCACCCAGTTTATGAAATTCTGTTATAGTATCCCAAATAGACTAAGACACACACCACTACCATTAAAAATGGAAATGAGAGAGGCTCACCATTCACTAAGGATGGGTCAAATTGGTACCAAAGATAGGATCCAGCATAACTACATAGAAGATAATACTCACTGGGGTACTTAAAAATCAACATCTAAAAAGTTTACACTGATAATATTTTTCTGTGAAGATAAAAAAGAGAAAAAGTCATAAATCAGTGCTTTGTAATATTTTCCTTGGGCTCAACTCTACTACAGGTATGCAATTAACAATGACTCGGGTCAGAAATTGCCAAAGGGAGTTGGGGGCAAGAGTGGGGCAAGCAGAGCAGAGTTCTCAGCAGCAAATCAGAAAGCCCAGTGGAAGGGGAACAAGAGCAAATGTGGAATAAACCAACCAAGAAAGTTCATACTGTCCCATTCCATTGCCTCCTTCTCCACAGTTTGAAGGGGATTCCTAACTTACAGAAAATTATGGCTAGTTTGATCACACAAAAAAAAGGCAGTAATCTTCTAAGGCAATAATAATAATAAAACTAAAGATAAGAACATATTTTAAAAAACCTTAGCAATTTTTATGAAATAAGATAAATGTTAAAATCCAATGCTGTTAAATCTCATCAGAAACTAAATAAATGCAAATAATAAAAGATTGTATTTGCTTGTGTTTTATTTGCTTAGGTTATGTAATTATGTTTGTCTCAGTATCTTAGCTTTACTAACACTGCTTTTTTTTGCATATTGTTAAATGCTTAATTGCACGAAAAACAATGGATCTCAAACTAATCAACAATGTGAGTCTATCTGCCTCGAAATTGCTTAGAATATTTTCTGAATCAATTAATGTATGCAAATTAATATATGCAAATAGGCACTTTGGAAAGATTTGTTTTGCATGTCCAAAGACATCCAAACACAGAAACACCCCTCATGAGAATTTGACTCTGCTCTTAAATTTATCTTGAGCTGGAATTATAACAGAAAGAAATGTGTTGTCTTTTTAAGAAATCTGGGCCAAGTGTGGTCGCTCATGCCTGTAATCCCAGTGCTTTGGGAGGCCAACACAGGAGGATCCCTTGAGGCCAGGAGTTTGAGACCAGCCTAGGCAAGAGGGTGAGACCTCATATCTAAAAAAAAATTAAATAATTTGCAACATATGGTGGCACACACCTAGAATCCCAGATAGGAGGCTGAAGCAACAGAATTCCTTGTGCCCAGGCGTTTAAGGCTGCGGTGAGCTATGATCATGCCACTGTACTCCAGCCAAGCAAGACACATCGCTTAAAAATAAAAAAAAAAAATTAAAATCTGCACTAGGGTTTTGCTATTCTTCCATACTATAAAGAAGCACAAACTTTTCTTTCTATGGTGGACCACTGAGGCTCTCATTCAGTTTCTATTCCAATTTTTAGTTCAAGGCATGCTCTATAGAATAGTTTCTAGCCACATAAGCGATATAGTTTATTTTCTCTGGAAACTGGGTCACAAGGACACAGATATAAATCATTCGAGGAACAAGGCCCTGTCCATGTTATCTGGTGACGTGAGATTGCCAGATGACAAATCCATTACGCGTCTTGCATTTCCTTTGGTCTGGAATTACCTGTCAAAACACTGTCAACCTTGCTTGATTTTTCCGAATCTCTCCTTCTTTGGCAGCATTATTCTTTATTGAATGGCTTATATCTTCATCATTCGCAATTCTTCACGGTGAGAGTTCACCAAAATATGTTTTTTCTATATTTTTAACGAAATTCAAGTTTTTACTTACAAAATTTTTTAAATTTCTGAGCTTTTTCCCTTAGAACTGTTTTAGATTTACAGAAAAAAAAACGGAAAGTACAGAGAGTTCCCATATATCATAACCCTTATAATACTTTTAAACAGCACAGGCATACCTCAGAAATATTGTGGGTTCAGTTCCAGACCACCACTGTAAAGTGAAAAGCCCAGGAAAGTGAGTCACACAAACATTTTAGCTTCCCAGTTCATATGAAAGTCATATTTACACTATATCATAGTCTATTAAGAGTGCAATAGCATTATGTCTGATAAAGCAATGTACATCTCTCAGTTTGAAAATATCTTACTGCTTAAAAAAATGCTCACAGTTATCTAAGACTTCAGTGAGTTGTAATATTTTTGCTGGTGGAAAGTCTTGCCTCCATGGTGCTACCTTCTGACTGATGATGATGGTAATTACTGAAGGTCGGGTGGTTAAGGTTATTTCTTAAAAATAAGACAACAATGAAGTTTGCTTCGGAGATTGACTTTTTTTCAATTTATTATGAGTTTTGCAACAATGCAGTCACATATTTGGATGCCACTTTTAATTCTAATTGTCTTGCTGTTTCCACCATATCTAGAGTTATTTCCTCCACTTAAACCCCTCAAAGTCATCCATGAGGGTTGGAACCAACTTCTCCCAAAGTCCTGTAAATGTTGATATTTTGTCTTCTTTCCATGAATCATGAATCTCCTTAATGCCATCTAGAATGGCGAATCTTTTCAAGAGGGTTTTTAATTTACTTTGCCCAGATACATCAGAGGACTCACTCCCTATGGTAGCGATAGCCTTATGAAATGCATTCCTTATTAAAGAATGCATTGGTCTGTGGGCTTCAGAATGGGTGTTGTGTTAGCAAGAGTGAAAACCACATTATGTTGTTTATATTTAAAACATAAACGACATATTTAACATATATATTATGTTTACATTATAATATATATTTTAAATATGTCATTTTGAATATATGAATATATTAGCAATGCTACTGCTCACCCAAGAGCTCTGATGGAGATATACAAGAAGACTAACGTTGTCTTCAACATTTTAAATATAAACAACATAAAGTTTTAAATATATAGAGTTATATATAAATCTATAGAAAGTATTTTTTGTGATCGAAGCTAATCATGATTTTCCATAAGTTAGGGACCCCCTTCAAACTATGGCAAGGGAAACAATGGAATGAAACATTATAAACCTTCTTTGTGGGTATGTATATATATAATTTTTATATATTCATATAATTAATATATATAAATTATAAATAATTTTGTGATATTTTTGTGATATATAATATTGTGATAATTATATATATAATCATATATAATTACATATGATTATATATAAATATATATAATTATCACAAAAAATAATTTCTATATATTTATACATAATTGTATATATTTAAAACATTATATCATTTATATTTAAAATGTTGAAAACAACATTAGTCTTCTTGTACATCTCCATCAGAGCTCTTGGGTGAGCAGTAGCATTGTCAATATATTCATATATTCAATAATTAATATATAAAATTATATATATTAATTATATAAATATACAAATATATATTAATATAATAACATGCAACTTATACTAATTATATTAATTATATGTTAATTATAAAAATATATATTATAATTTATATAAATTATATAAATATATTTAAAGTAGATACACTTGATAATTTATATAATAATTATATAAATATATAAAAAGTATAGATATATAAATTATATATTTTCTCCGCATGTTCTCAATCATAAGTGGGTGTTGAGCAATGAGAATACATGGACACAGGAAGGGGAACATCATACACCGGAGCCTGGGGGGTGGGGGGGCTAGGGGAGGAATAGCAGGGGGTGGAGGGACTGGGGAAGGATAGCATTAGGAGATATACCTAATGTAGATTACAGGGCAATGGATGCAGCAAACCACCACCATGGCATGTGTACATCTACGCAACAAACCTGCGTGATCTGCACATGTATCCCAGAACTTAAAATATAACAAAGAACATTCTCTCAGTTTTCATAGAATTAAAGTTAATATTATATATCTGTTTAACATTATATTATCTATGTTTTATATATAATATACATATTAAACATATTTAAAACATATTCAGACACGTATTATGTTTACGATATAATACATATTTTAAATGTCATTTTGAATATTTTAATATGTATATTTAAAACATATTTAAAATATATTTGTTTACATTATAAGGTATATTTTAAATATATTTAATATGTATATTGTATAATTAAAATAATTAAAACTCTACCCACCCAGGGTTGACAGATTGCAGAGACTACAACTGTTGGTATAGTGTTCATATATATTATTAACTGTTTAAGTCTACGAAGGCTGAGAGAATATATACAATTTATATATATAAATTATATATATTAATTATATAAATATATAAAAGTTTATATAAATATTTATTTATATATTCATATATAATTATGTATATTTAAAACAACATTAGATTGTTTGCATTTATAATGTTGAAAACATTAGTCTTCTTATGCATCTCCATCAGAGCTCTTGGGTGAGCAGTGGCATTGTCAATGAGCAGTAATATTTTGAAAAGAACCTTTACTTCCTGAGCAATGGGTATCCACAGTGGATGAAATATTCAGTAAGCCATGCTATGAGCAGATGTGCTATCATCCAGGCTTTGTTGTTCCATTTATAAAGGACAGGCAGACTAGGCTTAGCAAAATTCTTAAGAGCTTGAGAATTTTCAGAGCAGTAAATGAGCATTGGCTTCAATTTAAAGTCGCCAGCAACAGTAGCCCCTAACAAGAGTGTCAGACTATCCTTTGAAGTTTTAAACCAGCCATTAACTTCTCCTTTCTTGCTATGAAGGTCCTAGATGGCACCATTTTCCGATGGAAGGATGTCTCATTAGACAGAACATCTGTTGTTTAGTGTAGTCACCTTCATCAGTTATCTTAGCGAGATCTTCTGAATAATTTGTTGCAGCTTTTTCATCAGCCCTGGCTGCTTCACCTGGCACTTTATTATGAAGATGGCTTCTTTCCTTAAACCTCATCAACCGACCTCTGCTAGCTTCCAGCTTTTCTTTTGTAACTTCCTCAATTCTCTCAGCCTTCATCGAATTAAAGGGAGCTGGGGCCTTGCTCTGGATTAGGCTTTGGCTTAAGGAGATGTTCTGATGGCTGACTGGGTCTTCTATCCAGACCACTCCAACTTTCTCCATATAAGCAATAAGGTTGTTTTGCTTTCTTACGATTCATGTGTTCAGTGGAGTGACACTTTTCATTTCCTTCAATAAGTTTTTCTTTGCATTCACTACTTGGCTCCTCAGTGCAAGAGACCTAGCTTTCAGCCTGTCTGGGCTCCTGACATGCCTTCCTTAGTAAGCTAAATCATTTACAGCTTTTGATTTAAAGCAAGAGACATGTGACTCTTTCTTTTACTTGAACCCTTAGAGGCCGCCGTAAGCTTATTATTGGGACTAATTTTATTATTGTTTGGTCTCAGGGAATAGAGAGATCTTAGAAGAGGGAGAGACATGAGGAAATGGCCAGTAAGTAGAGTAGTCAGAACACATAAAATATTTATTGATTAAGTCCATTGTCTTATATGAGTACAGTTTGTGATGCCCTAAAACATTTCATACTAGTAACACCAACAATCACTGGTCACAGATTACCATAACAGATATAATAAAAGGAATAAGGTTTGAAATATTATGAGAACTACCAAAATGTGACACAGAGACAGGAATTGAGCACAGGCTGTTGGAAAAATGGCATCAATAGACTTTATCGATGTAGAGTTGCCACAAACCTTCAATTTGTTTAAAAAAGAAACCAGAAAAACAAAACCAAACACAGCATCTGAGAAGTGCAATAAAGCAAAGTGCGCTAAAATGAGTTATGCCTGCACTTTAAGGCACTTATCACATTATAATGTATTAAAACTCTACCCACCCAGGGTTGACAGATTGCAGAGACTACAACTTTTGGTATAATGTTCTCTTAGGATTATATTCATTTTCGTATGGTTTGCAGGCAAACACACTCATCCTGTTAGCCTGCAATTCACATCTCACTTGATAACACAATCTTATGACAGCCAATGAAAATAAGCATTCATTCATATTTTAGAATGGATTTTATGGGAATATTAGCAAGGAATAAAATGCAATTCAAAAGAAAAAAATGTACTTCTTATAGAACAAGTGGTTCCAAATTAGAAATATGAAAAAGGATACGAAAAGATAAAGGATATTGAAGTTTAAGAGTTTTTTTATATTTATATAACTCTAGTTACATACCTTTTTCCTCATGTAATCTTTTATCCCTTCTAAAGAGAATGAAGGGTTCATCCTTACAAATCTAAGTGATGACTGTGATATAAATTCTTCCTTCATTTAAAAAACATTACAACTTGATTAGTCCAACAAAATACATTCCTTATACAGAGACCAGAAATATCAACACTATGAACCCAAACTGTGACTCCTGAGTTTGCAGAGCTAGAGAATCCCACTTGGACTCCTGTAGCACCATTCCAGGACCCATGAGACTATGGTAACTGGAGTAGCACCCACTCCAGCTCCTGTCCCCATCAGTATCCACAGCCCACCTAGAATCCCTCCCCTACTCTTTGCCCAAGTCCTTCAGCTGGGGGCTAATCCCTACTTCTGGTTCAGGGCTGGCTACAGTGATTGGGCTCAGGATGGGTACATGATCCCAGTTATGCCAAACAGCCTGTGATGAGCAATCCAGGACTTGTGCTGAACCTGTCCGGGGACAGCAACTTTCTCCCAGCAGTGACCAAGTCAGCAGATGTTTGCTGGGAGCTATTGGCAATCTTCCTGCCTCCAGAAGAAAAGAGCCTTCCTGGGAAAAATCAAGACAGGGAGACAAGTTGCCAAGGATTCTGCTTGAGGACATGGACCCCACATTCCTGGTACCAGTCCACCTTGGAGCTTTTCCTTTTGCATGAGGAACATAAGCCATCTTTTATGTTGGATTTTATTAAAGCACCCCAGCAAACAAGAGGAAGTATTCCACCTTGAAACACAAATTCCCCTTTACAAAGTTAGGAAGAAAACCAAACTCCAATCCTCTTAGAATCAACTTTGCAGAGTGTGGCAGGTGATGCTGGCTACCCATTCTCTCACCTGTGTGCCAGGGAAACAAAGCTGGCCTCCAGAGCAGAGCCAGATGAGGCCAGGCACCATTCTCCAGGGAGAGGTACGAGATTTATCGCTCACCAGTGGGATCTGAGGGAAGCCTGTTGGGAGTATTGTGGGAAAGATTTTATTTCATGGCTAAAGTGAATGTGTGAGGACAATGTCCTTTCTTGCTGATAGACCTGGGTAAAACTAGTGGTGCCTGGAGGAGCTGCACCCATCTTGAAATCGAGATACAGTCAGCCTCTGAATGTGGTTGAGTGGAAAAAGAGAGAGCGTCTGGGTGACATTGTTGTGCTGCTGAATTTACCAATCATGTATTTACCTGCCTCTGCACTTCGTATAAAAGGTAACAATTCCCTATTGTTTCAGTCACTGTTAAAGAGGTGTTCTATCAACAGGAGAGCTGTCCCTGAGCAGTTGTAACTCCAGCTCTGAAAGTTTTCAGCAGCAGATAGAGATTTCCAGAAATACCACAGGCTAAATGAGGTTTCAGACTTAAAGGCATAGCTGTAATGCATACAGACGTAGATACGGAACTTGGGATAGGAGGCATGGGATTGCTTGATCACTTTCCCCTCTGAAATGAAACTTCAAAAGGATACAAAATTACAGACAGATAGGAGAAAAGTGTTCTAGTGCTTTATGCCACAGTAGGATGACTACAGATAAGAAAACGTTACATCGTTTCAAATAGCTAGAAGGAGCACAAGAGATAAATGTTTGAGACGATGATACGCTGATTACCCCATTTGATCACTGTACATTATGTGGATTAAAACATCACTATGTAACCATAAGTACAATTATTATTTGTCAATTAAAATACATAGGTTTTTTTTTAAACTTCAAACAGTGGCAGAAGTTCTAAATGAGGTTTTCTCTAACCTTCCAAAAACGTAGCAACCGTATAATAGGAACACCACTGACAAAGGAGAGCTCTGGCCATTGGGCAATTGTTTATCCTTTCTCCCAATCACTCATTCCATCATTCATTCACACAACAGACATTTATTAAGCATCTATGTTCTTTTTAACACTGTGAACTTAAAAAAGAATTTATGGTTTAGAGAAGAAGAAAAGATGACAGATTGTAATAAAATACATGGTCATAGGTACCAGGCCCCACATGGCATGCACTGTGAGCTGACAGTGATTTTAAAGTGGGCCAGGTCCATGTCCAGAGCAGTACCTTGGCCAAACCACCTGACCAATCCCCAGAAGCTGTGTGCTCAATGAAAGGTATGAAGTGTTAAGACGAACCAACTCCAGAGATGGCTTTTGCAGTGAGAGTGACCACTTGTTCTCCCTGTTAAATGACTTGATGCAAAGTTACTGTCAATTTGATTTTTTTTTTCTATTTCCCAATGAGATCAACCCCATAAATTCCAAGAATAACTTTCAAGACAGCCAAGAAAATATGCCAGCCAGCAATGTGAACCTCGCCTCACTAAATATTCTGAAGTCCTAAGATACATTTAGTCTCAGTAAAGAGCTGGTACCCAGGTGTTATATCTGCAAAATGATTTAAGCACAAAGGTCCAATTACCAGCCAGTGCTACCCTAGCTTCGCACATAAAAATGTACATCTTATGCTTGCCTCTTAAATCATTTCTATTTTTTTCCTTTTCAATCCTTAACTGCACAACAAAGTATAATAAAAACCATAATAACTTTTTAAAAGACCATATTGTTATCCAAACTCTCTTGGTGACTAATGTGAACTAGGCTAACTTTTGCCACCTCAACTCTAATTAGGTCATTTGTATATAAAAAACACAAAGAACAAAAGCCTCAAAGCGCGGCAGACCCCTGTGATGCAGCCGCTGGGAAACTGTACGGCAGGAGCTATACCGATAAGTTGAAAGGAACACCTCACCCATAAAACTCGGCAGCATCATTTCACAAAAGCACACTGACATTATTTTGCTATCAGGTCTTGCAGGCATCCTCTGTGGCCTTGAGGATTTGGGCGCTTTCCCGATGCGTGTGCCTAGGTGACAGCCCACGCAGGCGAGGGTGGCAATCGTCTGAACATTGCTGCCTCATTCCCTCTAGCACATTCCACTGGTCTATGTTGCTGATTTTCACTGCCATTGTCTGTATACCTGCGACTGTCTTCATTAGACTGACTGGCAAATGTATCCATGGAATCATTTTGGTTCTAAACAGGTGGTGGGATTTGATATGTGTTATGAGAGTGGTCCCTAGTGAAAGGCAATCTCCTCTGGGGGATGTGGGGCAGTGGCTCTGCTTGTGAAAACTAAGCAGCCCTTTATTTTGCAAGCACCCTGATGTAGGAGCCGCAGAAGTTTCCCACGTGTGTTAATTTTATGTTTAATCAGTGTTTTGGGAATCAGATCCCTTCCTGCTTCAGGGTCCCTAGCGTGATGTTAATGAGACACACGCCTCTGGGGGAAGTGGTGGAATCTGCAGGGCAGGTACTTCACCTGGAGAGGCGGAAGCATCATCAAGGGAGCGGGGCATGACAGGTCTGGGGGCTGTGGAAGCTCAGTGCATTGAACAACTGAGGACACAGAGTAGGAAGCTGCTGCGCCGAGCATACTGTGAGCAGGAAAGGACAGGCGCACCCCACCCTCGGAGCACTGGAAAAAGGCACCACAAGAGCTCAGAGCCCTGACTTTTTCCTGTGCTCCTAAAATATCCCTCATTTTGCCTGTTGCTAAAACCCAGAGTACATTTCCACAATAGCAGACATTTCACAGGTAGCATCCAAAATGCCCCAGAGCAGCCTCAGGACCTGCTGTGATGCTGTGGATGGGCTGGAGAAGAGCCAGGGTGATGGCAGGGCTGTGGAGCACCCACCCACTGCTTGCTGTGCCTCAGTGAAATGTAATCAATGCCCTACAGATGTGCGTGGACTTTCCAGAACATGAACGCTCAAGAGGTCAGTGGTGCTGGCTGTGAAGATGACCTCTCCCCTTTGCTTCCCAGAGGCCTGTGGGCCAGTGAGAAATGCACCCCAGCACGGAGAGTAAACATTACACCAAACACCTCCACCCTGCACCCCATCACGGAGAGTATACATTACACCAAACACCTCCACCCTGCACCCCAGCACGGAGAGTAAACATTACACCAAACACCTTCACCCTGCACCCCAGCAAATTGGAAGCAAAGCGTCCTTGTGAAAAATGAACTAATCAAATCCACACACCAACAGCTAGGCCCAAGTCTTCCATTATGAACATTTCATGGCTGGGCATGGTGAATCACGCCTATAATCCTAGCACTTTGGGAGGCCAAGGCAGGCAGATCACCTGAGCTCAGGAGTTCCAGACCAGCCTGAGCAACATGGTGAAACCCCATCCGTCTCTACTAAAATACAAAAACTTAGCTGGGCCTGGTGGCAGGTACCTGTAATCCCAGCTACTCAGGAGGCTGAGGCAGGAGAATTGCTTGAACCCAGGAGGTAGAGGTTGCAATGAGTCGAGATTGCACCACTGCACTCCAGCCTGGGACAGAGTGTGACTCAGTCTCCAAAAAAAAAAACCATCATGACTTCTGTTTTTTTAATTATTATTATTTAAGAAAAAAAAAATAAGGTTAAAACACTTCAAATACTCAGATAAATAAAGCTCTAATAAAATTTAAGAACTCTGAATAGCAATGGGAAAGAGATTCCTGAACTAAAGGGTTTTCCTGGCAACTCTACAATTTTTTCCTGCTGTAAGTCAATGCTTTTGTGGAAGATATGGAACATATGAAGGCTCACCCATCTAATTACTCTGTAAAAGAATGCTTTACCTTCGCAAGCTACTTTCCAAATTATGCTGAAAGGTTTTTCCCCTGCAGTTTTCAAACAGACTCTAAACATTCACCTCTAGTTCTCATTCACTTCCCGTGTGTCCTGATAAATCACTGCCTACTTCTACTAAAGCAGTTTCCCTCTGGGGATTTGGATGCCCTGACTTGAAGAATTATCTTTCACTAACTGAACTTGCTACCTCCTCAAGCCTTTCTTTCTTGTTATCCTCATGTTTTAAGAATCTGTGTCTGTGAACTGTGGATAGAGGTGTCCTGTTCTGCCCCAGCCTGCAGCCATTCCGTCTGCTGTCTGAAGGGCAGTTGAGAATGTCTCAGAGCCTGTGTCTAGATAGGCAGAGTCCTTCCCAATGGAGCCATGGAGCCTCATTTCTTTTTTCTACTGTCACCTCAACCTCCTGGGCTCGAGAAATCAATCCTCCCACCTTAGCCTCCAGAGCAGCTGGACTCCAGACACAACGGCATGCCTGGCTAATTCTTTTTTTTTTTGAGATGGAGTCTCACTGTGTGGCCCAGGCTGGAGTGCAGTGGCGCAATCTGGGTTCACTGCAACCTCCGCCTTCTGGGTTCAAGCGATTCTCCTGTCTCAGCCTCCTGAGTAGCTTGGATTGATTACAGGTGCCTGCCACCAAACCCAGCTAATTTTTGTAGTTTTAGTAGAGACACGGTTTCACTATGTTGGCCAGGCTGGTCCTGAACACCTGACCTCATGATCCACCTGCCTTGGCCTCCCAAAGAGCTGGGATTACAGGCTTGAGCCACCATACCCTGTCAATTCTTTTTTTTTTTTTTTTTTTTTTTTTTTTTTGCAGAGAGAGGGTCTCACTCACTTTGTTGCTTAAGATGGTCTCGAACTCCTGGCCTCAAGCAATCCTCCCACCTCAGCCTCCCAAAGTGCTAGAATTAGAGACATGAGCCACTTCACCCGGCCAAAGTTCTATTCAGTAGGCTTATTCTAGATTGGTGGGTGTCTGTTTTGACTACTGTTCTTTTGCCATGGTTCACTTTTCCAAGAGCAAGTAGATAAAGAACTTAGCAATAAAAGCTAATTTTATTGAACACTTGCTACGTGCTAAGGCATTGTTCTAAATGTTTTGCTTTTAATTTTTCATTTAATCCACCTTATATTCCCATAGTATAGGTACTATTATTATTCCTATTCGCCATATGGAGAAACTTGTTTGAAATATCACCATATAAGCAAATCAGATGGTGGTGGTGTAACCAAAAGGCAGGTCAGTTGCTCACTGCATACAGAGTGTGATTAACAAGAGCATAGCCTCGTACCAAGCATGAGTAAATCTACTCCAAAGCTAGTTTGTGGGAAAGAGCAGAAAGTGGCCTGCCCTTAAATGCACCACTTTCCCTTGGGAGCAGAAAGTGGGCACTTTTACAAGGTAAGGGGGGGTAGTGAGCAAAGGTAGAGGGTCCCCTTGCTAGACTGGTGCCTTATCTACCGAGCTGGTCCTGAGTTGGCACCTTCCTGGCAGAAGTAAGTTGTGAAAGAGGCCAAGGGGATATGATTTCCAACAAGCCCTCTGGAGGAAACCCCCAAGAGGTGAGAGTTCCATAGAAACTTGCTTTCCTCTGCAAATTGACTGTCAGCTCTCCAGGAGCAGAGGTCCCTCTTAGAGCATATACATCCACTTGCCCTGTAGAAAACGTCTGATGAGGAGGAGGTGAAAGGTGGTATTTGCATTTTCGAAAAGGCTAAGTAGGAAGCCAGGAAAGGAGAAAGGAGAAAAGAAGAGAAAAAAATGTAAAACTAATAATTAAACTATCTCTTAGAAACATGAGAGCATTCCATTGCGGTGGTGATTGTCTGGTGGAGGACCCTTGGGCCCCTTTTACATCTCCCTCCCTCCGGCCCCGGCCGCATGGAAAGCCCCGATAGGGAAGGCCCCTTCCCCCTCGCAGGGAAGGTCCCTTATCTCACTCTGTCTACTGTCCTGGCTCGGCCCGCGTAACTTCAGACTGACGTAGTTCCAGCAACCTTCCCGCCCGGCAACCGGTCCAACCAATCACCATCCGCCTCATCAGCTCTCCAGTAACTTCCCGCCCAACAAACTCCCCGCCCGGCAGACTTACTGCCCGACAACCAACCTGACCAATCGCCACCCGCCAGATCAGCTCTCCCACGCCCCCAGTCCCTCTACCCCTATAAAAACCGCAGAACAAAGAAAGCCAGCGCGAGAGTGCTGACTCTTCCCCATTACGAGTCCGGTCCGCCCGGAGACTCTCCAATAAAGCCTGAACTCCTCTTTCGTCTGGTCTAATTCGGTCGCGCCTTGGGGTCCAAGTAACAAGGGTCCGGGCAGGTCAGACAGTGATAAGGAGGGAAAAATATTGTATTCTCTTTTGCAGTTTTTAGATTCATTATTTATATTTGTTTTTTGAATAGCAGCAGATATTTTCTGAAAGTTTAATTACTGAAAATATATTGACTGAAATACGCAGATTTATTGATCAAAATATACCATTTAATCTCAGACATTCTGTGCCTTACAAATCCAATAAATTTCTTCATCCTTATGAGTTCATTTTAGGAGAAATTTTCATAGAGGTTGGTGGTATTTGCAGCATTCACTACAAAAATTAAGATATCAATAACTACATGAAATAGTCGATTATCTCACTGCTCTTAAACATGCATATTATGCATCTTACATTCTATTCATTTTTCTGTAAGATCTCCATTATCCCTGCATTTGTTGTCTGATCTTCTCAAGTTATCAGATTCTGTAAAGATGGAAGAGTTGTCAGCATAAGAAATGTCCATTGCTGAGGAGACCTCTAATAAACTCATCCTGTGTGAAAGAGCAGTATCTGTCTTCCCCGATCCCATCCACATCTCTGATCTCTTCCTTGGTCAGACTGTAGCTAATCATCAGATATATACAGGAGCAAATCAATTGCAATGTGACTTGTATACCTTTCAAGATTACATAAGGTCAGTAAAAGGGATATTGGAGAAGCTCTGGAATTTAAAAAGCTATTGACAGTGAAGATCCAGGCAAGATCCAATATGCTGCGCAACATACAAATGCTGACTGTTACCAACAGACAGGGAAGAAAGTCGACAAAGGCGATTAGTGCACACAACACTTTAATTTGAATATCTAAGTGTAACAGACTCTCCCTATGGCTCCTTATAATTTGGATGTGCAAACATATACCAATAGGTATTTGGTGTGTACCTGAAACTGCACTAACATTTCTTATCACGGGGAAGCAGTGTCCCTCGCTGATCCTTGGCCACACAGTTGTTTTTGTCCATGCTCTTTTCCCTTTGAAAAGGATTCCTTCATTCTCTAGGCTCAATTTACTTTTGTCCATGCTTTAACGCTCAGTTCAGTGGTGACTCTCTCAGAGAAGCCATCTATGTCTCTATCCAGGTCTGGTCTGCCCTTTCAAGTTACTGTACATTTAATAACAAACCATAATTAGATACTTCATCATTTAATTGGCTATTTAGTACTGCTTCCCTCGAAAACCTCTAATTTTTATAGCATCGAGGACCATGGTTGCCTTGCTTATCACTGTTCGCCCAGCACTTAGCATGGGTGCACAGCAGGTGCTGTATTCTCAGCGTCTGTTTAATTATGCAGCAAGTGAGCCCCAGAGGCAGTGTAAACATGTTAGTCTGAGATGTGTTAGAGTAACGATTGGAAACTAGCAATGTGGCAGTCACTGAAGGCTTGTAACTAACACCCATTCTCAATTCTTTTCTGCCTTGTCTACCTCCACTACAATGGTTGAAAAAGTAAATACTCATTTTTCCAGGTGCTGACCGATGAGACAGAAATAGGTGCCTGCTGGGGGGTTTCTGGGACTGTGTTGCTTTCTTGATAAATGAGACAAGCATCACTCTTCCATGTTATATGGCCTGCTTGAATACGGCTGTGATGCTTAGAATTACAGCAACCGTTCTGTGGCCCTGAGGGAAAGCCTGAGCCAGTCATAGAAACTCCAGGCCTAATATTTAAAAAAACAAACAAACAAACAAAAAAACGAACTGATACCAGTAGCTGCTCACCTCCAGGCATCTTGCTATGTAAAATAAAATAAAGCACTATCAGTCTAAGCTACTTGAGTTTTCTGTTACTCTCAGTCAAAGCATTTGTAACAGACATAAACAATGTGTGTTGGATTAAGAGCTCTCAACATTGAATCTCCATTTCTTCATTCATGAAATTAAAAAAGGATCGAATATTTCTTACATCCAACAGTACTAAAACGAATTCACAGGCAATTCACAGTTTAGAATCTGGTGACTTGTAGAGGAAAGAGGAGGAACGATTAAAGCACACAGTTGTGTAGAAGACATTTTAATTTATATGCTGGTCTAACCAAAAGTGAGTCTATCATTTTCCCTCACTCCATCAACATTACTATGAACAGTATTATTGCAACAGCAAGTAAAACTTTCTAATGATGTGATACAAAGTGTAAGGTATACTTCTTCAAAACGGTAGGAAGCCGCTAGCTGTTCCTTCATCCCTGACATTAATTATGTAACTAACTGACATCCCAATACTTGAATTCTGATCTTTTTTATTTCCTCATGTCAGTTTATTTTTTGAATAAAAAGGCAAAGAATGGTGTTTCTCTATTCTATGAATAGGTATAATTAATTCCAGAAATATCTGTCATTTAGCAGTACACAGAATTTCTCACAGTTATCCTGGGTGTCACTGATGAAATACACATTGGCACCGCACTCTAAGAGCTACTAATAAGGCAAGGCTTAGGTGTTACTTCCCCACTGAAAGTTTATTTCCCACCTTTGAGTGGCTGCTATATTTTCAGCAAAACTCAACCACTGTGATCACTGAGATTTGGTTACTTATAGAAATCAAGAATGAGCTGGATCTTTCATATGCACACACACCCACAGTCTGCCTTTTGTTGTATCTTTGTTCAAATATTGTAATGCATTGTGTGCTAACTGCATTTAAATTTCTAACACAATATCCACTAAATGGGAAATGTACCTACAAATAGCAAATAAACAAATCTTGCTTCTGTTCCTGTGGTCTGTGGTTCTTATTGTCGGTAAATTGTATTCAGGTCTTTATTAACCTCAGTGATGAAAACATTATGCGTGATCATGGATTTTAGCTGTGCGATCCAGCCCTGTGCAAAATGGAATTTAACTCTTTATTGTTTTTTTCTCCAGCATGAAACTGATAAAATTGAGTTATTGAATTTTATTCATAAGAATAAAATTCATGTTTTTTCTACAGCATGAAGCTGATAAAATTGAGTTATTGAATTTTATTCATAAGAAAATTATATGCCATAAGAAACTTTGAAAATATCCACCTAGTTTCATTTCTTATCAAGTCACAAATATTCTCCTTTCCCCCTTCATTCCAGCACATAATTATAAGTGGCTAACAAGATCAAGGGATGTAAGGTGACCAATTAAAACTTCAAAATATTGCCAAGCAGCAGTAAGACCAGACCAGAAAAAAAAAAAAGGAATATGGATCTTTGCATTCAAAATTGCATTAAGAAGCCTTGGATAAATACCCCAGAAAACTTTAGTGAGACAATATTCCACCCCTCTTCCAGTTTCAGGTTGAACCGTGGCAAGAAACATCTAGGACCCACAGACCTGATAAATTACAAGGCTGTCAAATTGCTATTGCCTTTAAGACCAACTGCCTTCTCTTTCTAGACAGTGAAAAAAAATGAAGTAAAATAAAACTATAGTTCTTGAAGATGAGTGGAGCTGAGATGTGCAGCATACAAATCCTCAAGAAAATTGAGATGCTAAAGAATTTCTTTGTGCCTTAGTAGAACTTAAGTTTAAAAATTTATTTCATATTTAAGGAGGAAGATATTCCAGAGGGATGGATTTCAGGAAGTTGGAAGATCATAATGCCTTTCTTTTTGCTACCAATTTCTTCCATACAAATCCTAAAGGAAAATCGCTGATAAGGAAATCCAAAGTCTAGAGCAGGATGCTGTGTATCTGCCAAGCAGCAACACCAATAAATTCATTGATTTCACGACTGAAATCTGTCGTCTTGCAATCTCTAAACTGGTGATGATTATGAAAAGCATGAGTCATGCAGGCAAGATAAGGACTGAGGTTCTGACTTAGAGAACCTGGTAGTTGGTTGGGTTTGTCAAATCTTACATTATTACTTCCTATCACAAGGTACCACAGCCCAAGAGTTAAGTACTGGATTCAGAAGCTGAAGGTGTGTCCATTTCACAAATCCTTTCAACGTGTTAGAGGGACTTACCCCTCTAGGGCCCTTTGTTTCCACTTTCCTGCTTCTGGCCGGCTAGGTGGGGCCTTTGTTTCCATTTTCTGGCCAGGTATGAGCTTGGTCTCTTGATTTTCCTGCCTCTGGCTGTCAGAGGTGGGGGCTCTGTAACTCAGGGTTGTAAAACGGTAGCCAATCAGGAAAAAGATTCAAAGATCAATTAACCCAGAGGACGTTTGAAAGAACCCCTCTCATTGGACGAGAACAGGAATGGGGCGGGAGTAACCCAGGGGTAAAAGCTCCAGTCGCTCCAGCCTGGGCGGCTCCCTCTGCAGGTCCCTTTCATGGCGGCGTGGGAGCTGTCCTTTCACTCTGCCTAATAACTCGCACTATCGCACACTTTTTGGGTCCACGAGTTCTATTTGAGCTGAAACATTCACAGCCACAATGACGCCCCTTTCCCCATTCTTTGGGTTTAGGAAGGGCAAGAGCCTAAGTCCCGCTGCAGCTACTCCGCTTCCGTGCCCTAGCGGTTAGGACTCCTGGTTTCCACCCTGGCGACCTGGGCTGGACTGTGGGGACCAGGGAATCTGGCTGCAGCTGCTCTGGTTTCATTACCAAGCACCTATTACATGCTGAGTACTGTTCTTAGCCCTGGGTAAATAAAATTGGGAAATTCAGGCACAGTTTCTAATTGCATCAAGCTGGAATTCTACAGGCGATCATGGATGTGAAAGAAATGAGTGGATTAAATGGAATTTCTATTTCTAGGTCCTTGAGGAATCACCACACTGTCTTCCACAATGGTTGAACTAATTTGCACTCCCACCAACAGTGTAAAAGTGTTCCTATTTCTCCACATCCTCTCCAGCATCTGTTGTCTCCAGATTTTTTAATGATTGCCATTCTAACTGGCGTGAGATGGTATCTCAATGTGGTTTTGATTTGCATTTCTCTAATGGCCAGTGATGAGCATGTTCTCACTCATAGGTGGGTGTTGAACAATGAGAACACATGGACACAGGGAGGGGAGCATCACACAGTGGGGTCTGTCAGGGGGAAATAGGGGAGGGGCAGCAGGGGGTGGGGAGTTGGGGAGAGATAGCATGGGGAGAAATGCCAGATGTAGGTGATGGGGAGGAAGGCAGCAAATCACACTGCCATGTGTGTACCTATGCAACAATCTTGCATGTTCTTCACATGTACCCCAAAACCTAAAATACAATAAAAAAAATAAAAATAAATAAATAAAATGTACTTTAAAAAAAAAAAAGAAATGAGTGGATTATTTCAGGGAATGAAAAATGCAAAAAGCTGGGAGACACCGGAGAGAGAGTATGGTAGGGTCTCTGGTACAAATAGGAAAGGATCTTTAGAAAGAGGTGTTATTTGGGCTTAGAACTCACTCATGAGAAGCCAGTCATGTAAAGACATGAGGAAACAACCTTTCATAAATTGGAAAGAACAACAACAAAATGTCTTGAGATGAGAACATGCTTGTGATTCAAGAAATAGACTGGATAAAGAAAATGTGCCACATATACACCATGGAATACTATGCAGCTGTAAAAAAGATGAGTTCATGTCCCTTGCAGGGACATGGATGAAACTGGAAACCATCATTCTCAGCAAACTGACACAAGAACAGAAAACCAAACACCACATGTTCTCACTCATAAGTGGGTGTTGAACAATGAGAACACATGGACCCAAGGAGGGGAACATCACACACTGGGGCCTGGGGGGTTCAGGGCTAGGGGAAGAATAGCAGGGGGAGTGGGGAGATTGGGAAGGGATGACATTAGGAGAAATACCTAATGTAGATGACAGGGGGATGGATGCAGCAAACCACTACCATGGCACATGTATACCTATGTAACAAACCTGCATGATCTGCACATGTACCCCAGAACTTAAAGTATAATAAATAAGAAACCCACAGAAAGTCATGTGACTGGAACACCAGAGCAAAGGGGCAGAGTGTTGAGTGTTGTAAGAGGATGTCAGAAAGGTTAGCAATGTGTTAGAGAAATTCTGGACTTTGTGAACATGCGGTCTGAATTTTTCTCACATTCTGCTATGGCCCATATATTCACAACCCATTCTTCATCAAGTTTACAAAGAGAAAAAAAATTCCTTTTCCTCTTTAAGTCCAATCAAATTTCAAATATTAAAATGATTATTACATCAGATCCTTTGGATATATAATGAGAAGTGGGATTGCTGGATCACATGGTAGTTCTATTTTTATTTTTAGAGGAATCTGTATACTATTTTCCAAAAAGGCTGTCCTAAGTTACATTACCACTAAGAGTGCACAAATGTTACCTTTCCTTCACACCCTTGCCAACACTTGATATCTTTCATCTTTTCGGTAATGGAAATAATAAGTATGTGAGGTGATGGATATGTTAATTATCCCGATTTAGTTACCCTACGATGTATACATGTATCGTAACATTGTACTGGAATTCATAAATGTATACTATTATTAGTCAATGAAAAATTTGTTAAAAGTTGAAAAGTTCAGATCCTAAGCAATGTGAAATCACTCAGTAGTATTTCTTTCTTCTAGGGAAGTAACACCTCATATTGATCCTGAAATTTCAACACCAAGAGCAGGCAGCAATGTCCTTATGTGAAACTCAGCAGAGCATAACACTGTATAAAAGTTTGCAGTTCCATTTAGAGGGAGGAAAGCATCAAGATATTTAATAAGTGTGGAATGTAACTACATTGCCATAGTAAGAACAAAAATCACTGCTAAGGCCCCTGGAGGTTGGTGCAAGATTTTTAATACAATATTTCAAATTTAATTCAAATTGACAAATATTTAATGAGCTCTAACAAGCTGCCAGTCCTCTACTGGGGATGCAGAAACAACCAGTCAGCAACTGTCTGCAAAAGGTACATAATCAGAGTGGCAGACACAAATTCAGATAATGTTCTGAATAAAATATAAAGAGAACAAAGAAGAAAGTGTGCAAATGATTTGCAAAGAGCTTTTTGGATTTAGACTATGTGGCTCAGAAAACATGCAATCTTACATAATTAAAATATCTAATTCCATAATTCTGGTTTATAAATTATAATACTATGAAATACATTATCTTCTTCCTTTCTCTAAGTGATCTTTGAAGTCTTCTAAGTGAGAATAAGCTGTAATCAACCTAAAATATGACAGCAGGAGTAGCTTCTTTTTAATGGAATTATAGAACTAAAATGTCTACTCCATTTATAGAAGAAATTTGCTGAAACTGTCACCAAACGATCTGCCTCTAGGTAGAATAAAAAAGACCACAGAATGCAATTTGTAAGCTTTTTTAGCTCAGTCCTCTTGAATTTCTGTAGACTTGCTTACAACTCATTGCTAAACAACGATAAAACTTTAAAATGTGGAGGCAAATTAAAACAGCCACCTATAAATGAATTAAGTGCAAAATTGCAAAAATGTAACAGATCCAGTCAACTACTTTTTTTAAAGTACAAATTTCTAAAGTGAGTGAAAAGGGGAGGTAGCTCTTTAATGGTTTCCTGGAAATGCACATGGAAAAACTGACAAATTATTTTAGGCCCTCAGTAAATAAGCCTGTCTTTACCTCAAAATTCTGGAACTCACAATCTCATTTCTACCTTTGCACAGGGTCAGGTTAATTTCAGCATTTGCAAAACAAGGAAACAAAATCCGAGTTGGACCTTGGGTCCCTCTCCAGGTATAGGGTATGTTTTCTCATCTACTTCCCAGCAAAATGTCTTGAAAGAAGTTGATTTTGTCTTCAATCTTTTTATCACATTTCATGTGCCAGAAACTGGTCTCTCTCTATTCAATAGAATTCCACTTCTCTTTCTAAGGAACAGAACCTTGATTTTGTTGGGACTGGAAATACATCAAGCCTTAAAAATTACATCATCCAGATCCCCTTGGAATAAGATTAGCTAAATGTCACAGTTCAGGCCAGGGAGACATGGTAACTGGTGCTGGGTGGGGGATATGGGAAAGTCCCTCAACGGGATGTGGACTCAGTTGCTATGTGTCTGTTTGGCCCCTTCTTTTCCTACTACTATCCCTTGCTTGGATGATGTGATGATTGCCACTTGAACTACCTCCTTCTAGGTCTTTCAGACCTCAGCTCAAACATCACCCCCACTGGGAAATCTTCCCTGACTCCATCAAATTGTGCTACACGATAGAAGCTTCAAATCAGCCATTCTGAAGTATTTACACCACAAAGATTGGCAGATGCTATAAATTGTGGGCTCTTCCCCAGAGAGCTACTTGTTACTCACTTACCAAAACACCCCTGTCTCCCATGCAAGATCAGATGACCTGCTCAGCAGGTTTAAATTTTCTTGTTCAATATCTTAGTGCTCAAAAATGAATTAAATATGCATAAGGGAAGATATTATACCTGACATGCTCTATTTCTACCACTCAGAAGTGTTAGCAACTAAAATAAGTGCTTTATAACGTTCAGGGAAAGGAGGTCAGGAGAGGAAAAAAAGAGATTCTATAAAGCTGAAAACTGAAAGGCAGGATAAGTAGGTAACAAATTCTTGGAAAACAGATTTTAAAGTGCATGTCACAAGTATAAAGTACTTAACAACTGCAAAGAATTTGAATCTAGAATATAGAAGTAAGTTTTGCCAATCAATGTGAAAAGGAAAGCAACCCCCAAGGAAAACTGGACAGAGGAGAGTTACAGAAAAGGAAATCCAAAATCTAACATGAATATGAAGAGCACTTCCAACCCATAGCTGTTAAGTAAATGCTTCTGAATATCCACTATAGAGTTTCATACTGGAATCCATAACATAATCCTCATAAGAAGATAAACATCACAGAATTATTTGGGGACCAGGAAGTTGGAGACAATCTCTAAGTCCATTTGGTGGGTGACTCCCGTAGAGACCAGCCTTCGGAAGCAATGGTTGTGCCACAGCAAGATGGGTGGGTATAAAAAACCCAATGTGAACTATGGACTCATATGCATATATAATTTTATAAATCAGTAACATTTATGCCAATTGTAAACACGTTGCACAAAAATCAACAATATACATTCTGAAGATAATGCCTACACCTACACACACACACACACACACACACACAGACACACACACACACCCCAAGACATGCATTACTTATGGGGAAACAGAAATGAAGAATGGAAATAACATGAATAAATGAATGAATCAACCAATCAATCAAGGGATGAGTGTTGTTGGGGCTTGACTAATTGTAATAATATGACATCGACTGAGTTGTGTGATTAACTGAGCTTTTGCATCCTGGGTCCAGCAAACCACACACAACCCAAGGCTCTTCTGGTTCTACACGTCTGGCTGCAAGCTCCCCCAAGCCATTTTCTGTTTCCTCTTCTGCTGCCTCCTTCTCTGTCCATTGACCACATACTTATCTACAAAGGTAACAACTTGGGTTCAGAGTCAACTTTGACTCTCCCTCACATTTCAAATTCAGTTGGTCGCTAAGTTCCAGTGTGTACACCTCCTGGAGAAAACACAAATAGTCCTCACTATCCATACCCTACCTACTCACTGCAAAGAAGGACCTGATTCAGGCTTGGGCATCCCTCTGCATGCTGCTGGTATGCTCTCCTACTGGTCTTCCTTGTATTCATTCACCCATCCACCACAACAGTGATTTTTCACAGCAGGAATAGTTATTGCTCCATTCTTGAAAAGCTACCAGTTGCACCACTTTACCTGTAGATTTACTTAGCTAATTCTTTGCCAAGACATGCCAGGTCCTGCCCACACCTCCTAAAGCCCTGGGCTCCAGCTGCCACTGTTCCTCCACTGGTGTTTTGGGTCAGCTTGTCTCCAAGACTTTCATGTTCATCCTCGCCATGTGCATTCGGTGAAACCTTACCATCTTTTAAGGTCTTGGTCAAATATCCCCTCCTCCTTAGCTAGAATTTATTTGTCCCTTATCTATGCTTTGAGCACCTTTCATACCCCTTCTCTCACAGATCTCTTGTGAAATGCTCCTGCCACAAGCCCTTTGTACTTTGTGGCTTCTTCAGCCTGCAATCCTCTCCCCTGACCTGTCCATGGTGGGATCCTTCTCATTATTCAGACCTCAGCTTCATCTTCTATCAAAGGCTTTCCTTCCTAGATTACCATTTCTGACTAGCCCTCTTCACCACCCAACCCTGCTGATAACTCTATCACATATTACTGGGGCTCATCGTCTCCACATTGCTTTCTAACATTTGAAGTGAACTTATGGATGGATGGGCAGTAGTGTTCTTATTCTGACTTTCCCTCTACAATGCACGCACTTGACAGCAGGACATGCTGGTTGGGTCACTGTTATATGCAACACGGGCTAGAACTGAGCCTTAAACAAAGTAAACCCTGGACTCCCCCCACACTGTAGATGAGGAAACTGAGGAAGAGCGATGTTAGAGGACTCGCCCATAGTTGCAGAGCTAGAGTGCTGATGCTGCAATTCCAACCCAGGTGGTCCCAAGCAGCAGTGCACTGCTCAGTAGCCCTCTTCACCACCCAACCCTGCTGATAACTCTATCACATATTACTGGGGCTCATCTTCTCTACATTGCTCTCTACCATTGCTTTCTATCCCCTTGCTCATACCCATGTGAGGACTGGAACTCAGAGAGGACTTATGTTTCCAACCTCCCAAGGCCAGGGTAGCCTGTCAGGCCCTAGAGATCGTTCCATCACCTATGGGAGAGGGGACCAAAATACATTTGCTCTGTTATCAGCAGGCTCCCAATGCAAAGGAGAGGGATCAGGAGGTCAAGTCAGAGGGTGACTTCAATGACCTCAAATGTCTACCCCAACACAATATCTCAACATCTGGATTAGCGTTTGTGGTAGACACTGTCCCCGAAGATGTTCATGACCTGAAACTGGAACCTGTGAACACATTACATTGCATGACAGAAGAAATTTGCAGATGGAATTAAGATTGGGGACCTTAAAATAGATTATTCTGGATTATCTTGATGAACTCATTATAGTCATAGGAGCCCTGAAAAGTGGAAGAGGAAGCCAAAAGAGTCAGACAGGGACAGATGAGGCCAGAGGAAGAGGCAAAAGAGACCTGAAGCATGAGAGGGACTGTAGTCGCTGCCTTTAGTCGATGAGAAGGAGAAAGGAACTAGAAGACGAGGAGTAAGAACGTCTTCTATTAATACAAGCTGGGGTGGCCCTCAGTTAACAGCCAACAGGGAAACAGGAACCTCAGTGTACAAGCACAAGGAAGAACCCGAATGGGCAAGGAAACTGATTCTCCCCTACAGCTGCCAGGAAGCAGCACAGCCCTGCAGACACCTTGATTTTAGCCTGGTGAAATCTGCAGTGAATTTCCAACGTATCTTTTAAAAATGTGAGGTAACAAATTTGTGCTGTTTTAAGGCACTCTGTGGTGATTTGTTCTGGCAAGAATTGAAAGCTAATGCAGATTTAGGCTGAAGATAATGTTTTGCCTGGATCACGGAGCTCGTCAATTTTTCCGGAGACTCATGAATTGATAAGCTTGAATTTTTAAAGAGACCAGCAGGGGTTGCAGCAGGCATCCTCATCAATCAGATACAACTTGATTGGCAGGCCAGGAGCATTAAAAACAGTGCATTGCCTTCAGCCTCATCTTAGTGCATTGCAGGTGTGTCTGTCTGCTTCATAGATGCACCTGGGCACAAGTGTACTTCTGATTAACCATTATATTAAAACAAGCCACTCGACATCCCAGTGGAGGGAGACTTTTATTTCTCCTGTGAGTACAGGCCACATGACACGCCCTCCCTGGACACCATCCAGCTGTCAGCCAAACATGGCAAGCACAGTTAAAGCGAGGAGTTCTGGTGTAGAATGTGTGGCCAGAAGAACTGAGGCTGGAGGAAAGCCTGCGGTGAACTTCAGGAAATGAAGAAAAGTTTGGAGATAACGTCAGTAGAGTCTCATCACCTAGGTGAACTTCTAGAAGTTTGGAGATAACGTCAGTAGAGTCTCATCACCTAATTCCCAGTTCTCTCCCGTTGGTGGAAATGTGTCCCATTTTCTTTCTGGGAGGCCACCCTGACTTGAGTCAGCCCATGTGGCCTGGTTGGAGCCCAGTTGCTCTAGGGATGGACACAGGACCAGAATAGTCCATTCTCTGTGTTATAGGAATCTCTCCAGGGATAAGCTTCTATTTCAAATTTAGCCAGTGAGAGGCAGTCTTGGTTTCTGAACTTCAACGTCAGTATTTAGGACAGCAGCTAGCACATAGTAGGTATACATAAATATCGATAAATAAATGAACCACAGTAATTCATGCTGTTATTTAATTGAAAGCAAATCAGATTTTCCAAATATATGTATTTATTTGTCAATGGTTTACTTAATGTTTAAAACTCTTGGAAACATTAATTAAACCACTGACGATAAATTGTCATGGTTTGTATAATTTGACAATAATTTGACAATGGCTTGATATAATTCACATATAATTTGTGAATGGTTTAAAATAATATGATTTTGACAAGAATTTGTCAGTGGTTTAATTAATGTTTCCGACTCTTGTCTGTAGAGGTTTGCTTTTCTCTTTCGGCATCTTTCCCCTGGTAGAGTCTATGTTCCACCAGGGGAGGGACCACATAACTATCATTTCCCATTGTATCCCCAGGGCCCAGTAGAATTCCTGGCACACTCTAGGCACTCAGGAAATATTTGTTGAGTTAGTGAGTGGATGGATAAATGAATGGCACTCTTATTCTCAGACTAACACTGTTGTTCTTCCTGGATTTTTGTTTGAAGCTCTCTGGGTTTTTAGCTTGGCTTCTGGCTCTTTGAGAATCTGGAGCCCACTGAGATACAACCTTTTCAGTCCAATTCAATAAGAAACAAGCACCAACAGCGGACTCACACTCTCTGGCCTCTAGGAAAGCCCTGGCCAGCTCGTGAGGTCCATTGATGCATAATTTAGTCCAAAAAACAGAATTTTTAATATGCATTATATGCTAAGCTGAGCCCAGGCACATGTTAATTTACCTGTCACCAACCACTAAAAAAAAAAAAAATCCCTTGTTTTAGAACTTATAGAAAATATGCCAGCAGGACCATTTTACTGCCATTTCTTGAAATTTATACTAATGTAGTATATAGAAAATGACACGCCACCAGTGTCCCTACCACAAAGATTAAGATTTCTCCATGTTGGTGAACATTTATTAAACATGACACTGCAGCATGGTTCATAGAAGAGAAAAAGATACATTGGACTCTGTCAAATATACAAATGCTTGCTCTATATAAGGGCCCGTTAAGAAGATGAAAAGACAGGCCAGGCGCTGTGGCTCATGCCTGTAATCCCAGCACTTTGGGAAGCAGAGACAGGCAGATCATGAGGTCAGGAGATCAAGACCATCCTGGCTAACGCAGTGAAACCCTGTAGCTACTAAAAATACAAAAAATTAGCCAGGTGTGGTGGTGCGAGCCTGTAGTCCCAGCTACTCGGGAGGCTGAGGTAGGAGAATCACTTGAACCTGAGAGGCGGAGGTTGCAGTGGGCTGAGATTACACTACTGCCCTCCAGCCTGGTGATAGATTGAGACTCCATCTCAAAAAAAAAAAATTGTCCCTGTTGAAACACACAGCATGAATTAATTTTCCCTGCAGATTAACGTTTCCTTATATGAATATAGGAATATGTGTGTATCTACTCACCTGCTGTTGGGCATTTGAGATTAACTGCCTTGTGATGGGTGCCTCTATGAGCACAGCACAGCATGAGAATTCAGATGCCAAGAATAAAAAGACCTGGGTTCAAATTTAGCTTGCTTAATTTTATCCCTTTGTAGAAAACACTGAGCCTCAGTTATCTCATCTGGAAAATAGGGATCACAATCATTAATACTTCTGAAAACTGCTGTGAGGAACTGAATAGGATGGACGAGTGAAAAACAGCAGTTTTCACACCTCTGTCATGCGCGCAGAGTTGAAAATTCTAGGGGCGTAGAACTTCCAACCACATTTTACTCATGTCCCATGAATACCATTAGACTTCCACCAAGTTGCATTTATCAAACCAACCCTGACTCCTCCCTTCAAGTCTCCTCCTTCAGGAAGGTTCCTGTGGGTCTTCCTGGGCTGCACTGACCCCTTCCTTTTTTGAGGTCACACCCTGTCCGCATCACTTCCTCAAACCCTTAAACAGAAATCTGCATGGCCACACAATCCCCTGCTCAATGGTTTCTAACTCTCACTGCCCTGTGAGATCTGAGGCTCCTTCTGTGACAGGAGGAAGGGCTGTTACTAGAAATCAGGAATGAATTTTCACAGGATCTCACATTTTCCACATGCCAAGCTCAGTTTCATTCCAATTAACACTGCCCTACCCCTAGTACGACACCCACTCCAAACCACATATTTTCCCCCATGGGTAAAAGCTTTTCAAGGTATTGTCAGATTTAGATACCAATATTTAATGTATCTAAATATATCTCACTGAAAAATAAATTCAGTTTTGGCTAAAGCTATTGTTACTTCTCAAATTCAGACTGAACTAGCAATGTAACAGGAAAGCAGAAAATTCACAAGAAAAGATACAAAAATGGTTCTCAGACATAAACACGAGTTCAAGTTACTCATAATTAGATTACTATAAAAACAACACTGAGATATGCAGATTGGTACAATCCTTCTGCAAGGAAATTTGGCAATCCACCCTGAAAATACACCTCCAAAAGTATATTTTTTAAAAGCTGCTGTTTATTCACTGCAGCATTTCTTGTAATTCAAAATATTGGAAACAATAAAAAATGTCCATCAGAGAAGAGTAGTTGTCTAGATTACGGTATACCTACACATGAGGTCTGATGCAGCTATTCAAGAAAATACTGAAGAACGCTATGAATTAAATTCGAGTAATTTCCAGGATATACTGTTAGGTGTACAAAGAGAGAGAAAATACTGTGCTATCCTTCACGTAAGACAGAATGAGATCGAGAAAATGCACAGCTATTTGTTTACTGTTGCAAAACAATTACGGGAACAACAAAACAGAAACTGAAGAGAATGAAGCTGGTGTGGAAAGAAGCGGGAAGAAGAGGAAACAGTGGGGTAGGGACGGGGAGGAGGCACACCTCCCTGAGTAGAGTGTTTATATCATTTTAACTCAGAACCAGTTATGTTTCTACACACTAAAAATGAATAAATGGCTTTTAAAACCAGGTTGCGAGGGAAAGCAAAATGGAATATAAACAGTAACTACGAGCCTAAGTGTATTACAAATGAGCAACATAACCGCACAAAAAGGAGTGAGAAGGAAAAGAGCTAGCCTAAGTAACTTTAGAAACTACATTTCGACTCAGTCTAGTAAAGCTAAATAGTTAGCAACTCTGAAACAACAGACACTAGGATTAAGCCAATAAGTAAATACCTGAGAGCCAGTTTTCTCACTGTCAGAGGAAGAAATTACAAATAAGGGAAAGGAGAAACCTGGAATGAACCTTGGTGCTATATCCAAATCAGGGGTGCCAATGCAAATCATGTTTTTAATAGGTAGATGACTGACAGACAGACACATACATACATACATACATATGTAGATTGTAGAAAGATAGATGTGTATGTGTGTACAATAATTAGCATAACATGTATATTTCCTAGCTTTCTGTACTGAGGGGGCTTAAGAGCAATGATATCCCAGTGGCAATAAGCTCAATGTGAGACATAAGTGCAAAAGGACATTCACCAAAACTCCCCAAGAATATTCTCAGCAGGCGCGGTGGCTCACACCTGTAATCCCAACACTCTGAGAGGCCAAGGCAGGCAGACCACCTGAGGTCAGGAGTTTGAGACCAGACTGGCTAACATGGTGAAACCTCGTCTCTACTAAAAATACCAAAATAAGCTGGGCTTGCTGGTTCATGCCTGTAATCTCAGCTACTAGGGAGGCTGAGGAGGAGAATGGCTGGAAACTGGGAGGTAGAGGTTGCAGTGAGCTAAGATAGTGCCACTGCACTCCAGCCTGGGCAACAGAGTGAGACTGTGTCTCAAAAAAATAAAGAATATGCTCTATTATGCAGCATAAAAATATTCTCTATTTGAATCAGACATACTGACAACCAGATTTAGGAATAAAACATTCAAACTGTATCTTCTAAGTAAATATTTAAATTATCCATGAGTTTCACATACAGAAAAGGAGATTAAGGAAATGCCAATCTTAAATATGTTTTCTTTAATTATCCATAGGTTTATTAACTTAAACATATACCTCCCAAATACTGATTTACACAAGAAGTTTCAGGTGGCGTCCTCCCTCCTCACGATTACAGCAAATTCCTCCGGGAGTTCTGGGAGGTTTATACTCCTGTCCCCACCATGCCACAAGCAAAATGTAAGACAAATTTTGTCTGAAAGCTTTTATGGAAAGTCATAAACATCAGCTGGCAGGTCCTCGTTTTTGTCCTAGAACCAGCTTGCCACAAAATGTGATATCAGAATTTAGGAACATTTTATGAAGCCAAGGGGCTGTGTATGGAGAAATGCTGCATGCACTGACAAGCCATCATTCCTCCGTTTAATCTCTGAAGCCAGTATACTAACATCAGTCTTTTTCCCATCAGTAGGTGACACAACTGTTGTCCATGTTCTGAATGAGAAGTGAAGCTGTATTTGGCTCAATATTTTCTGAGATCACTTTCACCACCCTGCTGCATGAGGCATATCCTTAGCTGGGAGCATGAGAAAGCCTTTGGGGGTACAGAGCTATAAAAGTCCTCTTGGCATTGCCCTCATTATGAGCCATAGGAAAATTAAGTTCAGAGATTCCAAAAGAAAGCAAGAGCCCATAACATGCACCAGACAGAAAGAAGCTCCCGGAGGGGCTATCCTGACCTGGCAATGCCAAGAAAGCTGGCTCCAAGGAAGCCCCAGACAGCTTCAAGGAAAATTTCATGGCCTTCTGCTATGCAGGGCACCAGGAATCCTGCCAGAAACACCATGACACAAAAGGGCTCGAGTGCACAAAACTGCTGTGTGCAAATCTTTACCTGGAACACACAAATTGTCCTGGAAAGGTGTCACAGTCAGGATGGGCACAACCTCTCCCTCCAGGTACACAGGCAGTGCTGTGTGAACCCTGCTACTATATTCAGTCTTCAAATGGACCCCTTTCATTAAAATTCCACATGTCCCTGCAGAGCTAACTACCCATCGTGTGGCCGCTAGTTACCAACCTGAGAGTGAGGACCTGGGGTGTTTCTGGAGTTGAGAGCATTTATCTTACTCATGAAGGACAGCTTAGGACAATCAAGCTCACTTTTAATGGTCTTACTAGTGGTAAGGTTGTGAATGAGTGTATGACCTCCAAATTCGTTTTCTATGCTGCTGCATAGGAACAAAACTACTACAAATGTGTTGGCATAAAACAACGCCAATTTATTATTGTACAGCGCTGGAGGTCAAAAGCCCTAAAACCAAGATGTCAGCAGGGCTGTATTACTCTGGCAACCCTTGGAGAGAATCCACTCCCTCGCCTTTCTCAGCGTCTAGGGCCACCTGTGTTTCTTGGCTCATGGCCTCCTTCCATCTTCAAAACCATCATGCTCATCACTTCAGACTCTGCACCAGTAATTACATCTCCTTCTCTGATGCTGACTGCACCACCTCTCTTTCACTTATAAGTACCCTTCCAAGATAATCTCCCCGTCTCAAGATCTTCAATTCAATTATAACGCAAAGTCCCTGATACTATGTCAGCAAACGTGTTCACAGGCTCCAGTCTACAACATGGACGTTTTGGGGGGACTACTATTCTGCCTGCCATAGGCCTCAAGTGCCTTATACATCCACCCTTAAATCTTATTTATTTTATTGGTTCAGCAAACCCTTTTTTTAAACCTCTACTACAAATAGAAATTTAAGCCTAATGTCTACATTAATTTCCCAAGAAATGGTGTTAATGTTCCAACAGAGAATATTCCATACAGAGCTGTCAAAACAACAACAATAAATGGAAGAAACAGTCCTGCTCCCAAACAATTATAAAGGCACAGCGAATTTAAGTAGCAGGTCCCACATCACAGAGCAAGTGGTAGGGTTGGGATTTGCATCCGGCAGGCTAGCTCTGGGTTCACACTTCAACCACTATTCTCTTCTACCTCCTTTGACATTTTAGAGATAGTTACTCCCTTTTGGCCAAGTAGCTGCTGGAATCCTAACCTCCATCTGCCACTTTCTTTTCACCCCCACAACAGCCATTTATGGATTTTAGTTTAGTCAGGGTCTTCGTCATTGCTTCTGACCTCTGATGAGAAAACTCTGCTAAATAAATTCAATGAAGAGAAACTAAAACACACACACACACAAAACATCACATTAACCTTAAGCATCCATGCTGTGACCTCCCCAGACATGGGGTCAATTTTCAACAAGATTTACTGGGGTTATTGATGGCTAACAACCCAGTCCTTCATTCCCTATACGTAACAGAGTCCTTGCTGCACCAGGCCTGGATGAAACACTAACAATGTGAAAATGAAGAGGACATAGCCCCTGGCCACAAAAAGCCCTTAGGCTGGTGGAGACAACTGATCCAATCAGAAATTTATTAAACACCTTGGGAGAAGCCCCTAATAACAGAAGAGCAGACCAAGAGCAGGGATCAGCCAGGAAGTAAGAACCTCTCTGAGGAGACACAGCCTGAGCAGTCTTGCGGGGCCACAGCAGTCCATTCGGTGTGGGTGGCAAGGTGCTTATCCTTTTAACTTTTTGTTTTGAGATAACTAGAGATTTGCAGGAAGTTGAAAAAATAATAAAGAGGTGTCTGTGCGCCTTTACCAAGGTCCCCCACGGTGGTTACATCTTACGAAGCTACAGTATAGTATCAACAGCAAGAAACTGGGATTGACACAATGTCTGTACATAGTGCTATGCCATTTTATCGCGTGTGGATTCTGTTCCCCAGCTCCACAAATTTGTCATTTCAATAAATTGTATATACATGGAATCATGTATGACATTTTGGGAGTGGCTTTGTTTTCACTCAGCATGATGCCTTTGAGATATATCTGAGTTGCTGTGTCTGTCCATAGCCCATTTCTTTTCATTGCTGAGTAGTATTACATGAGATTTAGCCATTCGCCTATTGAAGGAGTTGCTTTTAGATTTTGGCCATGATAAAGCGGCTATGAACATTCATGGTAGCTTTTTTTGGTGTAGATATAAATTATCTCTGTGACAAACATCGAGGAGTTCAACTGCTGGTTTGTGTGGTAAGTAAATTAAAATTTCTGTGAAATTGTCAAACTATTTTCCAGAGCGGCCATAGCATTTTACATTTCCACCAATAAGGTGCAAGAGATCCAGTTTCCAACATTCTCACCAAGCATTCGGTATTTTATTTTTTCATTATTATAATAGATGTGTTATTTTTCATCTCATATTGGTCTTAATTTGGATTCCGCTAATGGCTAGCGATGCTGAACATAGTTTTATATACTTATTTTTCATCCATATTCTTCAATGAAATGTCTTTTCTTATACTATGCCCATTTTCTACTTACACTGGCTTTTTACCATCAACTTTTCTATCAGACATGTGGTTTGCTAACATTTTATCCCAGTGTATTGGTTATCTTTCCATCCTTTTTTTTTTTTTTTTTTGGTGAGACAGAGTCTCACTCTGTCCCCAGGCTGGAGTGCAGTGGCGCGATCTCGGCTCACTGCAACCTCCGCCTCCCGGGTTAAAGCGATTTCCCTACCTCCCTCCTCCTCAGCTGGGACTATAGGTGTGCACCACCATGACCAGCTAATTTCTATATTTTTGTAGAGACGGGGTTTTACCATGTTGGGCAGGATGGTCTTGATCTCTTGACCTCATGACCTCCCAGCCTCGGCCTCCCAAAGTGCTGAGATTACAGGCATGAGCCACCGTGCCCAGCCTGTCTTTTCATCTTCTTAATGGGCCCTTACATAGAGCAAACATTTTTACATTTGATGGAGTCCAGTGTATTTCTTCGTCTTCTATGAATCATGCTTCAATGTCATGTTTAATAAATGTTCACAAAGTCTTAGGTCCCAAAGATTTTCTGCATTTCCTTTTAAAATTATATTGCTTTATACAATGATACATTCTCAGTTAATTTTTGTATACGATGTGACATTTAGGTCAGCATTCTTCTTTTTTTGCCTGTTTGTTTTTTGCCTTTGAATGTCCAATGGCTCAATATATTGAAAAACACTGCTTGATTTTTTAAATTAAGACACGATATACCTCTGCTGAATAATTCTCTCCCTGACAGTTCTCTATGAGTATGCCACTGCTGCCCTGCTCTATTAAGTGAGATTTTTCCCAGGTCTTAACTTGCTAACACTGCATCTCAACAAATAAAATGGTTATTGCCAGCTTTTTAAAAACAATAACAAATGGGATGTAAAAATACCTTTTCCACCCTCTGCAGACATTTTACCATTCCGCTAGTATTCACGTTTCTATAAAGGAAAATGACATTTTTTTTTTTCCTGCACTGATAACACATGGTCTGTATGGCATGTAAAAGTCTTCTCTTTTTGTTTATATAATTGCTGCCTTCTCTTCCTTTCAGTCCACAAGGTAGAGTGTGTATATGTACATGCACATAATTTGGTCTTCAGTATTAAGACAAAGCCTCCCTGAAATTAGAAACTTAATTTTCTTTCTGATTTTGAATATACATCTCTCCAATACTGAGCACTCTTACCCTCTTCATGTCTCCCCCTACTGGCTGACACAGGAAAATTTCCTCAGAATGGATGAATTAATGACGGAACGCTGGCAATTGTTATGTGGGCATTGACTACCACATCTTCATGTCTGACTGCCTTGGATAGTTGTCCTTATAACAACATTATCTCCAACCACAGTTCACTGAGCTGACAACTTTCCTGGTCTTCATGAAGCCCAAGGGCACCTCTTCTCTGCAAGGTGGACATGGTTTTATCCAGGCTCTTTTTTCCTAGCTGGATGGCATTGTCCATCCTAACATTACTGACACCACAGTGACAATGTGGTTGTCTAGAATAAAGCCTTCAAGACTCCATTCTGACTGGCCCACAGACATCTCTAAGCAACCCCTATGGGTACATTGAATCATCTGGACAGGAGGTCCAAACACACAGTCCAAGGCAGTTCTTCATACCTTTCTGGTATCTCTGAAAAACAGAAATTTTTCCATGGTGCCATGATTGTCCCAGTTTCTCTGTACAATGCAGAGTAGAATCTGCATTTTAGTTCGGCTCAAAAGAAGATTGTGTCTCTTATGATGTGGACTCAGGAAGATTATGATTGTCTCAGGAAGATTGTGTCTCTTGTGATGTGGACTTTTGTCTTCCTATTGAAAAATAAACTTGCTTGTTTGCCCTAAAAAGCTTAAAATTGACATCAATCTCAGAGATACAACTTTTATTTTTCAAAAGAGAAAAAAAAAGCCCAAGAAAGTAGCTAGCATTTATTATTTGCAGCCATTTAATATAAATAACTCTATATTCTGAATTTTAGTTTCTCATAAAATCCCGGTTTCTTTCAGAGGAAAAGAGATTTCTTCACTGATGCTTTGAGAGATAACAGGTAGATAGGTTCATAGTGACAAAACTCTTTGTGTACTCTGACTTCTTTTGTCGTTTGTCATTAAATATGACAGGAAAGGAAGGAAGGAAAACCATGAAGAAAGTATTATGAATGGGTTCCTTGGAAGCTGAGTTAGGCCAACATGCAGCTTGCAAATCAGGTAGAGAGATTCCAACTATATTTCATTAGAAATATCATATTTTTCTGTGATCAGCCAGGAAATAAGTCTCCATGGTTGGTTAGCCTCGTAGAAGGCCAGCATGATATACCGGAGCAATATTTGCATGAATCATAATTTGCATGTGTTTAAAATGTATTTGAGTGGCTTTCTCCCTCCTCTTCGCTTATTCAGAGTTTGCCTTTTGTGAGCATCCAGGACTGGGGGCCCACACATTTCTGCTTTAAACTCTTACACTTCCTCCCCATCCTCGAGTAAATCTGTCCGGCAATCCAGTCTCTGTCCACTGAGGCCTCTTACCCTGGGGCCACAGAGCTGGGATCCGTTAAAGTCTGAGCAGACTAAGGCTCTGGGCAAAGGCCATCCCAGCTTGGTCACAAAAATTAATTCCAAGATCCCCATCGATCCACAGGGAATGGAGAGAACATGCTCTGAAAAGGAAACTTTTATTTCTTGTTTTTTTTTTCTTTTCTTTTCTTTATTTCTGTCGCCCAGGCTGGAGTGCAGTGGCGTGATCTCGGCTCACTGCAGCCTCGAACTTCAGGACTCCAGCCATCTTCCCACCTCAGCCTCCCGAGTAGCTGGGGCAACAGGCATGTGCCACCACACCCAACTAAGGAAACGCTTTGTTAATGAAGGAAGCTGAAAAACCAAGAACACAGAAGTTGCCTCAACTGTTCACACAAGTTTACACTAGAACTAGTGAGAACCCAGCTGGAAGTCGAGGTCTTCTCATAAGCTGTGACATTGAGAGGTGGCCATTCCGGCAGCGCAGTCATTTGCTCTTCCGCCATCTTGGATTCCATCCGGGACACTAGGCTTCTGCAGAAGCCCCACCCCTGAACTTTCACTTGTCTCTTATTGGGCAAATCCCTATCACATGACCACACAAACGTCACTGGGAAATGTAGGGTTTTTAAAAAAAAAAAAAAAAAAGGCTAGGCACATTATACGGCAAACAAAAGCTGGATTCTACAGATAAGAAGAGGGGAGGATGGTCACAGGCCAGCCAAGTATTGGCCACATGAATAAAGAGCCCTATAAGGAGGTAAGGATAAAAATACTTTTTTAAAATGAAGAGTTTCAAATAGTCCCCCCTTTAGGAGCAAGGCTAGAAATAGGGAGCAACGGAAAAGAACAATTGCATTTTTCATTGCGTGCCTTTCTGGATCACTGATGTTTGATCATAAATTACATATAGTCCCATGAGCTGAGATAAGTCAGCAATATTTTCACTCAAGGTCATTTCCTTACTCTGTTCCCATGTGAAAATTGAACTTTGCATATTTGTTCTGATTCTTCAGTGACTTCCTCTCATCAGGACTCCTGACTGACTTGAAATCCACTCTCTGAAATGTGTACAGTTTTTTTCTGTACAGTCTTTTTGAATAAGGATATGTATTTGCATTGGGAGTAGGAGGTGGATTTAGGGTAGTTATGAAGAAAATATTTTACCAAGACAAGAATGGCTTTAAACACTTAATTTCAAAGAAAAGAAAATCAACTGAGGTCAAAGACATGTGTTCACTCTAGGCACACGCATATATTCAAATGAAACCAGAGAAAGATTCCCCCTACCACTATGATCACAGCCCTGCTTAAGAAGCATTTGTGAAGACAGGACATTATATTTCCTGGAGTGTTTTGGGGGAAAACTGTAGAGAGCAATATTTGTAAAGAACTGAGTCTGTTGAGCTATCACAGGAGCATGTAGTCTCAAGAAAGGTAGATTTTCCTGGGATTCCGGGCTGTGTGGAACGATTTCTGAAATGCAAATGCAACTGTTTAACATCAGTTGGCAGCAAGTTTCTACCAATGTGTTTCCAGTCACACTTAAAGAGTCTCAGGAAGGAGGGTGGACGGAAAGAGCAGATGATTCCCATTGAGGAGGATTTGGCTTTTACTGACTAGCAGGCCCAAGGGACTGGAGTCTAACCTGAATGAAGCCCAGCAGCAAGAAGCAGTAGGTGCAAGGAGGCTGTGCATCCAGCCAACCCTGTGAGTATAACCCACCGGGCAGCAAGAAAAAGACAAGCTCTTTCCTCCTAGGACCTCAGCAGCTGCTGTAGGCTCCGCCATCTTCCTGGTCAAGCTGAGGTCTCTCTCCTTGCCTGCCCTGTGGCCACCACCCCTGTCCCAGGTGGGAAAGGCCCCTGGTGCCAGCTGTTCCCAAATAACTGCCTCTCCCATGCTCCCTGCCTAGTCTGCACTGCCACCTGACCCCACGTGCACATCATAAAAATGGCAATAGTCATCATGCCAGCTGGTCTCGCAGTAAACTCTCCAGGGACTATGCATGGTGCCTACCTTGCCCATTAAATTCCCTCCTCTCCAAGAGGCCGTGCACTCCCTTGTGGAGACGACAGGACTCCTGGGAAGCCCAGGTAGGTTCCAGAGACTCACCTAATGCCCCCAGACACCAGGGTCTCTGAGCTCCAGTCTCTACCTGCAACCTCCAGATCACACTGGACTGAATTTGGCACGTAGGAGGAGTCGCAGATTTCTGCCAAGCTGGGGTTTGCGGTTGGCTGCGTTGTGAGCGTGCATTCCTCCTTAGTTGGAGGGAAGACGCACAGAAAGCCAGACCCTCTGCCTGGGCACCCCAGTCCCCGTTTGACAAACCGAGAGTAGAGTCGGGATGTGACCCTATGCTTTGGGCAAAGGAGATGCACATAACCGAACCCCACTTCTGAATCCTGGGTGCCAATGTGTCTGTTTGGAGTCGGGGGCAATAAACATTATGCCTCAGCCGTTCTGCTCTCACCTCCCGACAGCATCTGGCCTGATTCCAATGCTGCAGGTGGTCACAGGTTGGGAATCTGAAGATCTCAGGATGGCCTCATTTGCCCCCACTCTCCTACCTGGCTGCCAGCAGGGTCCACCCATTGAGGGAGGAGTGGCTCCACGCCCCAAGGCAGGCGCTCCTGGTGGCACCGGCGTCCTTTCTGGATTCCCCAGCAACCTCAAGTTCAAGCTCCCTCCGTCCCAGCGTCCTGCGAGAAAGACGCCCACTCCTGCCTTACCTTTGTCAGGCAACGCGCCCAGCACCCGGCTCTGAGCCCCGCACAGCCTGGAGGCCTCACCCTCGGAGCGCACCCAGCATCCCCGCTGCTCCTGCGCCCGGCCCAGGCACACGCCCCGACAGCAGAGTCGGCCGCGCCAGGCGGCGTCTCCGCGGGTCGCTACCTGCCCTGCAGGGTCCTGGCCGCGGCGGCTCGCGCTTTGGTGGCGCCACCAAGACAACTCTTCCCCGGACCCCGCAGTCACTCTGCAACCCTCGAACCCCAAACCTCGCCCAGCCCACTTGTGCTTCGCTCCCAGCCGCGCCCCGCCCCAGATGCAGGTGGAGAAAGTGCGCCCGTGGGCAGGGAGGGGCGCGCCTGGGAGAGTCCCGCTAGGCCCAGAGAGAAAGGCTGGACGCGGCGCGGGGCGGCTCCTGCAGGCCTCCGGGAATTCGCTCCTGCGGTCCCTAAACCCGACTGTGACCGCCTCTGGCCGTCGCTGTCTGCAGCGCAGCCCTGGACGGTTCTGGCCCCGGATCCGCGCCTCACTGAGCGGGAGGCTGGAAGGCGCTCTCTCCCTGGCATGTGAGGATGCCTGGAATTAGAGCTGGGTATTTAGGAGTTCTTAAACAAAGGGTTCTTCAAGAAAGGGACCGGATAGTGGGGACGGAATGAAAAGTCATTCATCTTGACTGCAAGAGGTAGAATGCAGTAGAGAAACTTCTTCAACCAAAAAGATGGACTGAAAATGTTGATTCTTCCAGTTCTAGATGATAGCAGAGAATTATTTTTTAATGAATTATGCAAATCCCTCAGTTCTCCACCACATATGGCCACTACCACTACAATTTAGTGTCAGGGACGATTGTTTTTGCAGCCCAAGGGACTGGAGAATTTTTCTTTTTAAGTCAAGCTGAATGTATTTCTAGCCTCTCAAGATGAGTGAGAATTAAAATATATTCCATTGTTACTGGCTGAGGGATTGGGACCTGCTGGGCCCTCTCCTACTCCTGATATGTATATATAGTCCTGGCCTTTTTCATGTGTGTGTGTGTATATATATATATATATATATACACACACACGTGTATATATATACACACACACATATATATATACACACATACATGTATATATATATACACACACATATATACACATATACATGAAGAAGCCAGGACAATCTCCAGCCCGTGATCTACTTTCTCTTAGCAGTTTCACGACTTGCAGCTGCCCTCCCACCTCCCCCCCCCCCGCCCCCACACACACCTTTCCACACAGACGAGCCAAACACAAGTCCTGGACCAAAAGTACAGTGTGGAAATCATCAGGGAAGTCCCAGCCTGGCTGATGTCACAGAGTCGGGGAGTCCTGGCTAAGACAGGCTTCCTTTGCGTTCTGGCCCTACCCAACCCTACCCCTCACGCGTGGCTAAAGAGAATGTAACTACTATTTACTTAGCATTGATTTTGGTCAGTGCACTTTCTATTATTTTTGTTTAGTTATTTATTTCTAGTCTGTCCTGAATGCCTTTGTCTGCCCCTACTACCCATCCAAAATCTAACCTCCATGTATTTTTCTTCTTAAGTGCTCAGTCCTGAATTCTCAGCACCTTAAACAGTGCCTGGCACAGTGTATCCACCCAAACCATTGTCAAAGGAACGGATCTTATGTATTTGCATTATCATGACCCATTTTGCCAATTAGGAAATCTAGACTGAGAAATGGTAAGGGAAGATCAGCTAGTGGTAATAATGATGATGGGGATGAAAATATTTATTGAATATTTTATTCAGTAATTAATTATTTATGGGAAGTAGAAAAGTTTCTTTTTAAAGTTTCCTTTCTTTTTTAAAAATAAGTTTGCTAAGAACTCTGTTAAGCCCTATCCTATGTAGCTGTTAGACATGCCATGCTTACAGACACGTAGTACATTCTGTGTCCTTGTACTTTAACCAAGATACCTGTGCTGGACGTGCTCACAGGCATGCCCCAGCTCTCCATTGCTTTTACCTCTTTAGAAAAGTTTTAAGTTGCTAGCCAGTTGGGTTTTAGTTTAGATTGTGAGGTCTGGCTCCAGCCAACGGAGATCGGACACAGCAACAAGGATGACCCCAAATGTGTAAGGGATAAATTTGTGTGTTTTCGTTTGTACATTGTACTCTTGTGGTAAGATGGCTACTGAGGGCACCCTTCCTGCAGTCCAGGAAGTAAAATTGCGTTGCTGAAAGATCCTTTGTCTCAGTGCTAATTTTTCTTGGCAGCACCGAGCATCTATTTCCAATGACACTTGTTCTGAGTAGGGCATTATCCTAAAGGTAACACTTGGGTTAAGTCATCATGTTACAGGAAAGTGGTCCCGATCCAGATGCCAAGAGATGGTTCTTGGAGCTCACACAAGAATTCAGGGCGAGTCCGCAGTGCAAAGCAAAAGCAAGTTTATCAAGAAAGTAAAGTGGTGAAAGAACAGCTACTCCATAGACAGAACAGGACGCTCCGGAAAGTAAGAGGAGGAATGCATCCCTCCTAGGCACAATGCTTGTTTACATACAGGATTAAAAAGATCATGAGGAGATGTGCTTTGCTACAAGGGTTTATGATAAAGGATTAATTTTCTCAATTACTGTATTTTGCAAGAATCGATATTATTACTTTTAAAGCAAACTTAGGAATGTTTCTGTTCTCAAGATATCAGGATATCAGGACTCTCAAGTCTGGGTCTGCAATGTTATCAATCTGTTCCCTTAACTGTATGCATATAGAGGATGGGAATACCTAAATCCCTAACTTCCTAGGAATGCAGCCCAGCAAGTCTGAGCCTTATTTTCTTAGCCCTCACTCAGGATGGAGTTGCTCTAGTTCAAACTCCTCTGACAATAAATTTTCACAAACAGCTAAGGCCATGGACACTTATTATACCTATTTACAGACAAGAAAGTTCTGTAACCTGCATTGCCACACTGCTAGTTTGTGGTGGAGCTGGAATTCAAACGCAGAGCCCACATCTCTAACTCCTTCACTAGACTCATTGATGCTAGGAAGTGTCTAGAACTCATGACCCTCCCTCATACCAGGTACCAGGTATTTCGATGATCTGTGTTGCCTCTCCCTTCTAAGACATCCTTCTGTGTGAGGTCTTGCCTGCTAGACTTTTCTACCTCGTGCAAAAGGAGGAGAAGCATTGATTGATCACTTCTACTGCACAGTGCACAAGAGCACCCAGAACAGCTTCCTCTCAGGGCTGAGATCTACACTGAAGTTATCCTCTGTCAAGCTACCCAAAGGGAATTCTTTTTCTTATTTGAGACAGAGTTTCAGTCTTGTTGCCCAGGCTGGAGTGTAATGGCACAACCTCAGCTCACTGCACCCTCCGCCTCCTGGGTTCAAGCGATTCTCCTGCGTCAGCCTTTAGCCCAGCCTCCCTGGCAGCTTTTGCCCTGTGTTAGTAACTTTTCTGATTGATATCCAAATGCCTGTTCTTGTCATTTAGCCTAGTCCCCTCCTGACCACTACATGAAGCTCTGGCTTTGGCAGAACATCTGCAGCCTGGAGGGCTCACCCACATTCCGCTCTGGGCTCAAGATCGTAAAACCATCCATTTAGTGCCAACATTAGCATGATAATGCTCAGCTTCTGTTACAAATGGAATTAATTCATCACATAGTCATTTCCTTTATTCAGTTTTCACACATTACGGTAAGAGCTAACACTCAGGTGGCCCTTCTTTTGATCTGGCTTTGCATGTATAAAGTCCACTTAATCCTCACAGCATCCCTAGGAGGTTACGATTTTTATTATTCCTTTGTAAAGGTGAGAGAATATGGACATGAAGGAGTTAAGGTTTATAAAAACAGTAATTGGAAGACATGAAATTCAAACTCAGGCAATTTGGCTACAGAGGCCACATTTCAAACCACGTCACTAGTCCGCCTCCCTGTGTGCTCTCCTAAAAATATGGGACTCAAACTCAGTTTATCCAAAAACACCACTCTTTGGCAAACTCTTTTTTTTTTTGAGACAGAGTCTTGCTCTGTCGCCAGGCTGGAGTGCAGTGGCACAATCTCGGCTTACTGCAACCTCCACCTCCTGGGTTCAAGCGATTCTTCCACCTCAGCCTCCCGAGTAGCTGAGACCACAGGCGCGTGCCACCATGCCCAGCTAATTTTTGTATTTTTAGTAGAGACAGGGTTTCACCACGTTGGCCAGGATGCTCTTGATCTCTTGACCTCGTGACCCACCCGCCTCAGCCTCCCAAAGTGCTGGGATTGCAGGCATGAGCCACCGCGCCCGGCCGGTAAACTCTTTTTTTACTTTCACAAAGCCTCATTTAATGCACTCGGTTCCAACAGGATCATAGTACTTTGTTGAGATTGGTTTATTTGTTTTGCATTTAATTTATGATATTTATTAAATCACAGAGAACCAAAATTTGGGGTGGAAACACAAAAAGGATTATGTTATGAAAGAACTAATTAACCCCACATGACTCAAGGCCAGAGTGGTCACTCAGTGGTCATTTTTCATTGCAGCAGTGGTAGTGACAGCAGAATTGGTTCACACAGTCTCTGTAATGATAAACTAGACAAAATAGTCCCCGTTTTCTGCTTCCTCTGTCTTTATCTCTGGAGCTCTGTTGGTTCCTACCATCCCCAGCCCTAGTATCCCACCATGTCACCACATGCTGGTGCCTACACGTCTTCCTGAACACGCTCCTATTGTCAGAGGCCAGAGCCACTTTCTGTTGCTTACAATCCACAAAGCAATTTGCACTAGGGAAAATTAAGCAGACTTGTTTAATGCATGACTTGTGCGATAGGAGAGAAGGGCCACAACTTAGACTGGGCTCAACTCAGCTGAAACAAAGGCTGTAAGGATTTTTAAATGTGAGAGTAAGGGGGAAAATGTACTTGCTGTTTGATTATACCAAAAAAATAAAAATTAAAAAAAAAATTGAAGAGCAAACTTTCTCCTGTCCTTTTAACAAGAGGGAGTTTTACAGCTTAAAGAAAGACTCCTACCCAAGCTAGAATCCTTTCCTCCCACAGATACTGGGAGCTGGGACTTTATCTTCCTGGAGGATCATATTTCAAATCAATGGTTCCCAGGTCCTTGAGAAAGATATTTATGGGTTATAAAACTGGCGGGAGACTTGATAAAACATTTACCTCTCAAAGGAACAGAAAAAGAATGATGAATTGCGTGTTTTCTAAAGTAAATATTCTGTAAAAAGGGAGGGAAGGGGCCTCTGTGGTTGGGCCACCTGGGTTATGCAAGGTCCAGGTGAGAGGTCAGGTGGGCCTGGGTAAGGTACAGTCAAGCTGAGGAGGACACAAACTCTCTCTAGATTACAGCTGACAACATGGAGCACAGCTGTCACAACCAGATGAGGTTCTAGGACCTGAGCCAGGGTTAAGTCTTAAAGTAGGAATCTGTGTATTTTTAGGAATATTTCCTTTTTGTTCTGTTTCTGACATGTATCCCAGAAGGTGTCTTTCCCTCCCACACCACACAGAGAAGAGGAAATAAATACTCAAAAAATTCATCTATTTGAGACAGAAAATTCCAGCTGCCTGTTGGTGGAGTGGCCTTTTTGATCCCAAAGGCTAGGAAATAGGAGAACTTGAGGAACAGGGAGTTGCAAGGAAGAGGAAAGACTAAGAAAAGGAGGGAAAGCGATGAAGAGGCTGGGAGGGCTCCATGGGTAGAAGTAGCCCCTAAGTCAGAGGCAGCATGTAAGCTACTCAATGCTGAGCTGTCCTTGAGCGGGGCCTCCTCTGCCCCACAGTCCTGTTATCTGTGGATGTTTTCTCACCAGCAGCCTCAGACAGAGACACGTGCAGTCAACAGAGGGGTGAAGAGTTTAGACACCTTTGGAGGTTTGGAGATGTGAAGAGAAAACTTTTTCAGGCTCATGGCTCATGGTTATAATCCTAGCATTTTGGGAGGCTGAGGTGTATCAGTGGAACCCAGGAGTTTGAGACCCACCTAGGCAACATAGCGAGACCCTGAATCTACAAAAATAAAAATAAATAGCTGAGTGTGGTGACATGTGCCTATATTCCCAGCACTTGATCACTTGAGGCCAGGAGTTCAAGACCACCCCAGTCAATATAGTGAGCCCTCGTCTCTACCAAAAGAGAATTTAAAACTTAGCCAGGCATAGTGTATTGTGTGCCTGTAGTCTCAGCTACTTGAGAGACTGAGGCAGGATCTTCTGAGCCAAGGCAGTTACGGTTGCCATGAGCTCACTCAAACCACTACACTCCAGCCCGGAAAACAGAGAAAAACACTGTCAAAACAAACAAACAAAAAAAAATGCTGGGCACGGTGGCTCACACCTGTAATCCCAGCACCTTGGGAGGCTGAAGCAGGTGGATCACCTGAGGTCAGGAGTAATATATAGTAAAATATAGTAAATATATAGTAACAATATAGTAAAACCCTGTTTCTACTAAAATTACAAAAATTAGCTGGGCATGGTGGCATGCACCTGTAGTCCCAGCTACTCAGGAGGCTGAGGCAGGAGAATCACTTGAACCTGGAAGGCAAAGGTTGCAGTGAGTAAGCTGAGATCACATCATTGGACTCCAGCTTGGGCTACAGAGCAAGACTCTGTTAAAAAAAAAAAAGAAAGAAAGAAAGAAAAAGAAAAAGAAAGACAACTTTGCTTTCTCACCAAAGTGGAAATTCTGTAGGAAACTGAGTAGAAATGGTCACACGTGCATTACTTCTGCATTCTTGGGCTAGACTTCACCCACTCGGAAGCAATAATGACGTCACTTGCTGTGGTTGTTTTAAAGTTCAGTATCAAAAGGATACATGCAAGTTTTTATAAAAGTTCATAGTGCTGTTCAAACATCAGATCTGTACTAAGACAATGCTTTAAAAAAAACTTGGTACCTAAACATAACAGAGACGTTCTGAGAAGATCATGCTGACTTTCGTGAACATAGAGATACTCTCCTAATTAAAAACAATCATTAATTGATATTAAAGTCTGTTTACTCAAGTAGGTCAAACACTTTTTATAAAATCTTACTCAATTTTTAGCAAACCCTCTGGTTATACAGTAAATCAACACCCTAGTTTGTAATTACTGCAAACTGGGTTAAGCAATTTTTACTGAATGAGAATTCTAATTAATGAAAACAATTCAAAATGTGTGTCAGTATCTTAGGATAGTGATAATCCTGGGCTATCAAGTGTGGGATTTCTGGGAGGTCAGGTGGCACAAAACAGATGGTGAGAAATGAGGCAGGTGGATTAGCATCATTATTGAAACCGGTAATAATGTTAACTACAACCAAAATTGGCATAATAACTTTCAAGCATGATTACAGCTTTACTACTCACATCCCTAAAATGGAAATACACACACAAAAATTACACTTACCACGTCTTACATTTTTCAGTTGACATGACAGATGTCAAATCTCCTCCTCTCATGTGATGCTAAGACCTTGGCTACTTCATTACTTATACCTTGTTTCATAATATAGAACCCCAAAGGTCTCATCTCATTATGGGATTACATCATCATCTCAAAGCCCAGAATCTCATCACCTCTGTTAGATGATGATGTGTGGCTCCCTACAGGTGATTCCTTAAATAAAACTATTTGTGTGTAGTTTCTCTCAATTTTTAAGGCTTTTTTAGCTAACTATATAACTCATGTTCCTGCCCCCAAGCACTTGATGTACAAAGCTTAAACAAGTATAGAATAATCATTGCACACACTCTTGCTTAAAAGGAAGGAAATTGAGATCCACAGGAGAGTAACTCTTCCATAACAACTCTGAAATACAAGCAGAGGTATATTGGGAGTTTCTCGACTGGGGCCCAAGACCTGGGAACAGTTCCCCGTGGCTCCCAGCTCCAACCCCAGAATGGATAAATCATGAAAGAAAGCATGGGTTTGTAGCTGCATTGTTTCCCTAACTTGCTTTCTACTAGTAGAATTTTGGGGACAAAAATGCTGTACTTTATTTGATGTTCGAGATGGCAGTATTTCTGCTAATATGATTTTCTCAAACTCTTGTGGAACCCCTGTGAATCATACTGGTGTTCACTCCATTAAATAAAAGCTACCATCATGAAAGTCTTTTATATAGGATATAATCTCATAAATTTCACAGAAGCTCACTTGTGTAATAGGCAGACTCCAGATCTTTCTACAGGGCCTTTTGTGTGATGAAGTAATGCTCTAATGTACCACCTATGAACTTGGGTCTTCCCAGATGTTCTTATAGTCAAACTCTCAGTTTCATGTCAAGAAAATATTTTCCTGATAGGGCTTTGAATTCCTTCTTTGCTTGAGAATGATTTCTTAATTTTAGCAATTAGAATTAATGTTTGCAATCAGAAGAGATTAAGAATTTTAAAAATCACTGAGTTCTGGCTATTATTCTTTAATAAGTTCTTCCCTCATTTTGTCTCTTCCTTCACACATTTTACAATAAGTAGCATCTTCAGCATTTTGCTTTGGAATCCCCTTAGCTAGATCACCAAGTTGACTAGGCACATTTTCTACTTTCCATGTTTGTAGGAGTTTGGTCAGGGTGGTGGGAGAAATTATAAGAGAAAAATCATAGAGAAAAGGATGCAAACCCTCTTGGAAGACCGGGAGGTTTTTGCAAAAGCCTCGGGAAGGAATGAGCCAAAGGCAGTGGTTCTTACCCAGAGGCAATTAGGCAGAAAGGAATGTAAGGGAGATTATCTAAAGAGCTTGTTTAGATAAACATGTGGTCCTAAGACTGACCTTTGAACATCCACGGGCACATGACTGCTCTCTACTCAGGGTGTCAACAATGTTATTACACACAAATGGTGTTTGCTTTAGGCCTTGGAACCTGGCCTTTAATCATTCATAGGACTGCTTCTCTCTCGGTGACCATGTTCATTATCCACAAGTGTGTTGACTCAAAGCCTCTGTCATTAAATCTATATTGAATAAATGCTCACAATGCCAGCTGGTAAGGGCCATGGTTGCTGACTCTTTAGAGCACCTTCTTCAGTGTCTGTGAGTGGGACTGACCCCTAGCTCACTCTTTCACTGGATATCTGTGTTTGAGTTCATTTGATCATCTGTTGCTGGGTCAGGGTCAATGGGCCAGACCCGATACACATTGTTGCAGGTGTCAGTTTTGCTAAGTTTCTGCCACAACATAACAAAAATTCTCCTGTTCCTCTTTCTAATAACATGTTTCTTGCTTACTTCTAAACTCCCAGAGCCCAGAACCTCAGGACTGCAATGGTCGATTCAAGGCAACCTAAGCCTTCGCTTACACATTCCTCAAAATCATCTTGGCCTCTGCCAGCTGCTCGGTTCCAACCAACACTCAGATTCTTCTACTCTTTGTGGTTGGCACCTCACTTCCAGGGACTAACGTATTAATTTTTTTATTGCTTCATGAAAAATTACCTAACCTCATCATGACTTAAGAAAACAACCATTTGTTATTGTATCAATTAACTGGTTGCCTTGGCTCAAGATCTTCAACAAGGCTGCAATCAAGTTGTTGCTCAGGGCTGCAATCATCCCAAGACTTGATCATTGGAGATCTGCTCTCTCACTCACTTGCTCTGAGAAAAACAAGCTGCCACATGCTAACCTGCCCAGTAAAGAATCCCATTTTGCAAGAAAATGATGTCTCTGGCCAACAACCATGAGGACTTGCCAACAAGCATGTATAATTACAAGTTGGCTGGAAACAGAGTTTGAAATCATACTTGGAGGAAGATACATTGGTTTGGGCACCAGAATGAAGTTAGGCTGCCTGAGATTTTGTAACTAATGAAAAGCAAACAAAAGGGCACTTCAAAATGAGATAAAAACGTAAATAGGAGCATAACTGGGGTCTTCATGTAGACGTCCCAGAGCTGCCATGAGCCAGGCCTGTTCCATGCCAGGGCTGGGGCTTGTGCTTGCTGGAGGCTTGCGCTACTCCTATATTACAGAAACACATGAGGGGTGTAAAATAAACTTCCTCTAAGGTCTTACCAGGTAAGTTCCCAGGAGGAAACAAATGCATGCTCAAATTGGGTAACTTGAAGACAGTTAAAGAGATTGTTTTAAAAGCAGAAGAAGTATTTAATATGGTGAAATAAGTATAGCGGATCAGGGGCTAGTGAGAATGGAAAGGAAATATCTCCTGTTCCTCAAGAGAAAAGGAAAGGAATGGTTTCTAGAACCAGGAAAGGGGGTTTCTAGAAAGGTTTCTACAACCAGGAAAGGGGGGCTGTTTGACAGAAGCCATGGCCTTTGGTAAGAGGACACAGAATATCTCCAGAGACCTAAAGGGAGAGACCTAGGGAAAGTGACATCCAACGCTGATCTTCTGAATCGCCAATCTCCTAGCGATGTCTCTCTTGTGCCAAACCCATCGGGAAGCCAGAGGACAAAGAAGTCCATGATACCATCCACACAGGGCACCTTCTCTGGGTACAAGCAGGTTGCAGAGGGTGGAAAATTGACCTTGAAGGCAAATAGAAGATAACCAGCACTCCTCACGGCTGGTAGACACCACCTACCATAGGGAGGTAGTCACAGGAACCAAGGAGATAAAGACAAGTCTATCTGACTTATTAATGGTAGAATTCTATCAGAGGATGTGCCTGACCTATGCATACAGTCAGGTATCCTAAGTGGACCTCCCGTCAGAACTCTGGCCTCTCCTATCAGGCACAGGCCATGACCATAATCTTCCCCACAGAGCTGGGGAGAGGACCACAACTCTGAAAAGAAAGTGATGCATGGCTGCACTGAACATGCTTGGTTCCTGATCCCAAGCTTCACTGTCATGTCAGTCACTGTTTCCAAGGGCAGGGATGAGGGATGCAAGGAGAAAAAGATGCGAAGTGGCCCTTACTATCCTCAGCATAAATGGGGAAGAAGTTCACTCCAGGAAAGCAAAACAGAAGTTGAATATCCTCCCTTCAAAAGTTTACAAGGTGAAAAATGGAAGTTGTATATGGTCAAGTGTTTCTTTGAAAATCATTTTCATTTCCTCCAGCACACAGGAAAGTGCTTAATGTCACGGACAGCTCACACTGTCAGAGGCTTTCAGGAATTCATGCCACGTGAAGGAACATGAGATTCACAACCACCCTCATCACACTCTGAGGCATTAATTGAGTGGAAGCAAGAACAGAATCACTTCTCATAGGAAATGTATCTCTTTCTCCCCTTTCTCAATGGGGAAAATAAGAGTTAAATTTGTATCAGCTCAAATTGTGTTTCATGTTGTTCACCATATAATAGAAATCCACTTCGGAAATAGACATGCATAGAAAAAGTCACAAAAAAATGATCACAAAGTGTTAACAGTGCTAGAATGGGCGGAGTATATTTGCTTTCTTGGACACTCTATTAAACATTTTTGACAATGAATATATCTTGCTTTTACAACTTAAAAATAAATTAATAAATAGTTTTTACTTTATTGCAGCTGACTTTCCATCTAGTAAGCTTAATGAAGAGTCTGTTGGCACCACATTTTCTGAGATTCAGCTCTCAAAAGAGCAGTTGAAGTCTATGTATATACATAGACTGAAATGCAAAGGATTGTAAAATCCAAAACCCCTGAAATTCCAAGGAGGATTTTGAATAGGCTGATGCTCTTGACTCTACAAGGAAGATGGTTAATGATTTGCAACCTTTCTTTCCTTTAGCCAGTTGGGACCTCAAACTTGATTGTTTTGTGAGAGATTCTAAATATACTGACTATGGTTTTAAAAGATATATCTATCTCAAATAATGATATTTGAGCAATCGAATTTATAACCACAGGATGACAGCTCCAGGCAGGTAGAACCTTAACTGCAGAGCATTTATTATCCTAATCTTGATAATTCTTTTTCTCAATCAATGAAGGACTCAGACTGTGTAAACAGATTAAAAATAAACTATCTCCACTTTATACCTGAAGTAAAATTAGAGAAAATAAATGTATTTATTTCCCCCTTAATGTGTTCTATCTGTTAGAGACCTCTGTGCAGGAGGCAAAAGTAAGGAAGTTTCTTGAGACTTTTTCTACTTTTGTGTTGTGGGTCAAGACCTATTAGTGGGTCATGAAACTGAATTAGTATGTTGCCATCAGCATTCAAAAAAATATATAAACTTCTAGTTTCAGCTGTGACATGTAAAGAACCTAGAAGTCTTTACTCCATTGTTACAAAAAGTAAAAGGTGAATGAAGTTAATACCAGCAACTTTTTTCTAACCCTGAGACCTGAGGTTTCAGGGTAACCTCCACCCTAAAGTCTGGAGAGGGAGGTGAATGAAGAGAGCCACAGCTGAGATCTGCTTACCTTGAGCAGAAGACTCTGGGTACCATTAACCAGGATGAAGACTTAAATGGCAATTCTGGTGGTTGAGCATGGATTGTGTGAGTCAGAGACTGGGGTGTATTATGTGGGGCTGGATGCATCCTTTCATGGATTTTACTTCCAGGAATCCCTCTAGATTCTTATGGCGAAAATCAGAGAAAAAATCCTCTAATGGCCTTGGCAGCAGGCGAGGAAGAATAATCATTGTGAAATATTTCCAGGGGGTTCTCCATGACAAAGAAATTATCTTCAAGGAAAAAGAATTTGCCAGGGCTTATTCCTGATGTGGGAAAGATGTTACTTCCACGCCAGTCCCCTAAGATCGGGAATAAGACAAAGATGCCCCTTCTCACCACATCCACTCCACATTGTACTTGAAGGACTAAGGTGATAAGATAATGAAGGGTTTTAAAAAGTATATAGATTTGGAGGAAAAAATAAAACTTTAAAACTGTATATTCTCCTGAAGATGACATGGTTGTCTATGAAGAAAAATCCCAAAGAATCCATAACTAAACACTCTTGGAATTTACAGTTATTATAATGAAGTTGCAGGATACAAAGCTCGTAGATTATTTCCATTGCAGTTCTAGGTACCAGTGATGAAAACTTGGATTTTGAAATTAAAAACCTATTATTGACATTAGCACCAAGAAGTGAAATATTTAGGCATAAATCTAACATAATAAGTAGAGGATTAATATGAGAAAACTATAAAGCTCAGATTAAAGAAACTAAAGAACTAACTAAATGAAGATTTTATCTATGTTCATGGATAGAAAGAAAATATGGTAAAAATGTAGTTCTTCTGAATTTGATCTACAGATTCCTTTCAATTTCAGTCAAAATATTATTAAGCTTTTTTGTGGATATTGACAAATTTTTTCTTTTTTCTTTCTTTCTTTTTTTTTTTTTTTTTTCCTTTTTTGAGATGGAGTCTTGCTCTGTCACCCAGGCTGGAGGACAGTGGCACAATCTCAGCTTACTGGAACCTCTGCCTCCTGGGTTCACAGGATTCTGATGCCTCAGTCTCCTGAGTAGCTGGGACTACAGGCATGTGCCAACACATTTGGCTATTTTTTTTTCTTTTTTTTTTTTTGTATTTTTAGTAGAGACAGGGTTTCACCATGTTAGCCAGGATGGTCTCAATCTCCTGACATCGTGATCCATCTGCCTTGCCTCCCAAAGTCCTGGGATTACAGACATGAGCCAACGTACCTGGCCCAGTTTTTTCTAAAGTTTATATGAAAAGAAAAAAAACCTCAGAATAGTCAATACAATATTGAAAAAGAACAGTCAAAGAACTAACACTACCTGACTTCAAGACTTATATAGCTATAGTAATCAAGTAGTATTAGCAAAAAATAATCATAATAATAGAGAAATAGATAATGGAACAGAAAAGAAAGTCCAGAAATAGACCCACATAAATGTAGTGCATTGATCTGTGACTAAAATAAAGATGAAATTCTATTGAAAAGGATAGTGTTTCCAACAAATGATTTTGTTGGAAACAAAATTCCAGATTTCCAGCTGGAATACCTGGACATAAATATGCAAAAGATGAATCTAGACACAGACCTTACGCTTTTAACAAAAATCAGCTCAAAATTATTGCAAACCTTAATATTAAACACATAGTTTTAATTTTTTTGTAGAAAACGGTAACATAGAAGAAAATCTAGGTTGCTTTGAGTTCATAGTTACACCACCAAAATCACAAGCTATGAAAGACAAAAAATGATTAGTTGGACATCACTAAGATTAGAAAGTTCTGCACAAGACACTGTTTAGAAAATAAAAAGACAAGTCACAGACTGGGATGCAAAATATTTGAAAATCCTTATTGAATATATATATATGTAAGGCATTTAAATATTTTTACAAATGTTTTATTTCCATAGGTTTTTGAGGAACAGGTGGTATTTGGTTACATGAGTAAGTTCTTTAGTGGTGATTTGTGAGATTTTGGTACACTCATCACCTGAGCAGTATGTACTGAACTCAATTTGTCATCTTTTATCCCTCACCCCTTTCCCATTCTTTCCCCTGAGTCCCCAAAATCCACTGAATCATTGTTATGCCTTTGCATCCTCATAGCTTAGCTCCCACTTATGAATGAGAACATAAGAGTTTTGCTTTCCATTCCTGAGTTACTTCACTTAGAATAATAGTCTCTAATTCCATGCAGGTTCCTGTGAATGCCATTAATTCATTCATTTCCCCACCCCCAAAAAAAGGCAAAAACTAGTTCAAACATGGTCAAGCAATCTAAACAGACACTTCATTAAGGAAGATATGCCAATGACCAGGAAGCATATTATGGAGTCAGGATTGGAGTAACACACCTGCAAGCAAAGGGATGCCCGAAGCTACCTGCAACTGGGAGAGAAGCATGGCGTAGGTTCTCTCTAATGCCTTCAGAAGGAGCATGGTTCTGCTGACATCTCCAGAAGAGAAATCCCTGCTGTTCTAAGCCATGCAGTCTGTAATACTGCAGTATAGTAGTTCTGAGGAACTAATACAAAGACCAATTCCTGAAAAAGATGCAAAGTAGCAGGAAGCTCTTGTTTATTACCAGTGGAAATGCAAAACAGTACAGCCATTTGGAAAAAAATTCGACAGTTTCTTACAAAGCAAGATGTATTATTAACATATAAAAACAAGCAAATTCCTAGGTATTAACATATAAAAACAAGCAAATTTCAACTGATTTGAAGTTTTATGTCTATGGAAAAGTGAGTGTTTTTAGATGATTATTCATAATTGCTAATGACTAGCAGGAACATGCAAGTGTTTTTAGATGGTTATTCCTAATTGCTAAAAACTGGGAGGAACCATACAGTAGGTGAATGGAAATAAGCTGCTGTACATCCATACTGTGCAACAGAATGTTATCCACAGAGAGAAACACCTGAGATATCAGACATATGGAACATCTCGAAACATGTGGGCGGGTCTAAAATGTATATTGCTAAGTGAAAGAATCCAGTCTAAAATACACTACAAATTCTATTATTCCATTTATATGACATTCTGGAAAAGACAAAACTATAATGAGAGTTAAAAATGTCAGTGGTTGCTAGAGTTTGCAAAAGAAGGAGATAGTTGAAGCACAGAGAATATTTTATGGCCACAAAGTTATTCTGCATGATATTGTAATCATGGCTATGTAACACCACGCATTTGTCAAAATCTATAGAACTCAACAGCACAAAGAATTAATGTTCATGTATAAGAATGTTAAAAATCATGTAAAGATATGGAGAAACCCAAGAAGAAATGCAGAATGTGGGGAAATAACTGTATTAAAAATGCACAAAACCACCTCACTGAATGGGGTGGAAGTTGAAAACCAGTGGAATCTGTAAGTCTACAGGCAAAAGAAACTATACATACATAGTATACCTTAGTTAATAAATGTATCTTCTGTATGAGGTGCTGGTTTAACATTATAATCACACCGTATAGGGGTGTAAATTAAAGAAATAAGCAAATGGAAGATGCCGAGATGCAGGTTTCTCGATGTTGGCATGAGCGGTTACAGATAATGAAGGGAAAGAGAATACAGTGATTTGCATAGTAATGGATTAGAGCTGAAGACATCAGCATATATTCATGTTTATCTTCATATAAATATAAATAAATCTAAAATATTTATGTACGTGCATATATGCATAGGTTAGTATACACATATAGATTTATACGCTCTGTCAGTCCAGAGGCCAAGAAACAATGATATTGACAACAAGGAACACACCTAGTGCTCAATGTTTGCTTTCTAATGTCATTCTCCAGGAAAATGAACAATGATTTCTTGGGGAGATGTCTGATTACAGGACCAGGTCAGGAGATACATAAAATGAGCCTGGGGCCTCTAGCAGGGCATGAAAGAAAGTGTTCAAAAATTTAGAAAACAATATAAAGTGAGGTTATATTGAAGCAACACAGGAACTAACTAAAAGAAATGTCAATGGCTAGAGTTGGAACAATTTGAGCAATAAAATAAAATGTCTTTCATTATAACCCACAATGTAAATATCCATGTGCCCATACTAATATAAAACATGATTGAATGAATAAATGGTGAGAATAAAAAAAATTTCTCACTCAGAAGGATTCCAAATAGTTTATGGGAGAATTCTGCCCTCAGAGACTGGGAGCATAACCATCACCACCCTTGTCAAGGCTGGGCTGTATATAGCAACTTCATTCCCAAGAGTAGAGTACGAAAATACAGGGAAAAAGCAGCTTTACAGTGGAGAAGCTTGCAAGACACTGCCTCGTCAGAAGATCAAGGTTAGTCTCAACAGGGATAACTCATGGTTATTTGCACCTTTGACATGACGTCAGTGATGCGATTTTAAGAATAGCACTTTACTTCTGCGGTCTTCCTCCCCAAAACACACAACCCTTATTTAATTATTTAAAAAATTGGACAAAACCCAATTGAGGGAAATTCTACAAAATATATAGGCAGTGCTCCTCAAAACTGTAAAGGTTATCATGAAAAAGGAAAGTCTGAGAAAGTGTCACAGCCAAGAGAAGTGTGTGGAAACTCTCCCTATGATTTTTTGAAAGTTTTCTGTAAATCTATTTTTTTCTAAAACAAAACTATATATATATATATTCCAAAGTGCTGGAATTACAGTTATGAGCTACCATGCCCTGCCAAGAAAACTATATATATATAGTTTTGTTTTAGAAAAAGATAAATATATTATATATATATAGTTTTGTTTTAGAAAAATATAAAAATATTATATATATACATGTAACTCAACTACTTTCCACAAAATAGTAGTGCTGGCGATTTCGGGTAATGGCGCTTAATTAAAATCCAGGTGTTTTTTCAGTCTTTCACAGCAATTCCCAGTGCATCCCTCTCTTTGCTTAGATACTGGATTTCTTTTTCTGAGACTCTCACTATATCTCAGAACTGTTTTCTTCTATTTCTGAAAAAAAAATCAACACTTTGTCTTCATCACCTGACACAAGTGAAAAGCTTGTTCTTCAATTCCAGCAATGAAAAAGTTTCTGATAGTTGGTGCATAACTAATGGACTCATCCCTCCAGGGGAAGGAGTTGTGTCAGGAGGAATATGACATGATAGACCAATGTTGACATCTGAGGACAGAGTGAAAAGCCAATTAGTAGAACAACAAAACCAAGTGCTTCATGATTAGCCTCCAAGTTGTTGTCAATTCTCTTGCTATATTCACCTACCGAAGGAAAGAAGTTTCTTTGAATCCTTTTGCATGTTCTGAATTTCTAACTCTGAATCCTTGACCCGAGGTAAAGGGAAACAAACTTTCTTGCTTGCTTGCACCAAGAGTGAACTATCTATTTTATCTATTTTTCATTATTCTGCTGTTTTAGAAGAGATCACACCCTTCTCGGTGTCACTGAGGCTCAGATAACTCTATCTAGAACACCATTAGTCTGTCTTGGATTCTAAAAGCCTCATGTGCTCCATCTTGGGTGTGGCATGAAGATGGGGCCCCTGATTGGACGGCAGAACTTCTATGTGCTCCAGGGCCCTGGGCATCCTACACCCAGAGTCACCTCCACCCCACTCTGATTTTCCTGATCCAAACAAATGCTAAAATCACAATCAAATGATCCCCCAAATGGTCAATTTTTTGTTTCCTCTCAAATTCTTTCAGATTATTTAACAAATTTTGGTTTTGTTTTTTAAAATGTATTTTTAAAATGTCAACTTCTAAAAAGTACACACAAATCTCACTCCCATTTTTGCCGCTGCCTTTAGAGTATATTTTAAGTGGAAATTTGGTTACATTCACACAAGCCAAGTATTTTCATCATCTTCTAACAAAGACTTAAGAAACCTTTTATTTATTTATTTATTTTTGACGCCAAGTTTCGCCCTTTCGCCCAGGCTGGAGTGAAGTGGTGTAATCGCAGCTCACTGCAACATCTGCCTCCTGGGTTCAAGCGATTCTCCTGCCTCAGCCTCCCAAGTAGCTGGGATTAAAGGTGCCCGCCGCCACGCCCAGCTAATTTTTGTATTTTTAGTAGAGACGGGGTTTCACCACATTGGCCAGGCTGGTCTCACACTCCCGACCTTACATGATCTGCCCACCTCGGCCTCCCAAAGTGCTGGAATTACAGGCATGAGCTACCATGTCCCAAGAGAACATTTGAGAGACGCATATGAATGGTGCTCTCCTTAGAAGCGTGATGTCTGCTCCTAAAACAGGTAGTAATGACAAGAATTGTACTTTTTTTTATTTCTAAAGGTTTTTTTAACTTTTTATTCATATATAATAATTGCACATACGTATATGTTTTGATACATGCATAAATGTGTAATTTATTCTAAATTTCAAAATAGCTAGAAAAGAAAATTTGAAATGCTTTCATTAGATTAAAATTTCTCTACATTTCAACGCTGGAAAGACAATCCAATAACCTCTCCTACTTTATGATACATATTGTTTCTTCACAGGATATCTTGGAGTTTGACTTTTAATTCAATAGACTAAAACCAATGCCTAGTCAGAAAGCATTTTTTATATCTGCAGCTCTTTTATTTTATTTTTTTAAGGGTAGAGTTTTGTAACAGAAACACTGATAATCAGGCCTAAGTATCCCTGGAGACTGTAGCCCTCTCTTAAGATTCAGGAGAAGAGATACTTCTAATAACAATAGCAGCTGATGTGCTGGGAAATAAGTTTGAGATCTCAAAATGTTTTCACAAATGCATGACTCAGACTCTAGGTCACCAATCTCCATCTTAGTTTTAATTTATTTTTAAAAATTCCATCAACTTAGAAAGCCCTCAGTGCTTTGGATGCGCTTTTTCTATATTCCATTCTGCACTCCTAGAGAGACACTTGGTGCCCAGCGTGCAACCATAATCACCCTTGCATTACAGATATTATTTCAGCCTGGAGTGAGCGTACATGCAATATGAGGAAATATTCTCCAGTGGGCTCTAACGCCGAGAAGGTGTGCGAAAGCTTGTGTTCAGAAAATTAATAAATGCAGTGATAGTGATTCACACTTTCTTCAGAAAAAAGAGATTCTTTCTGTTCTTTAAATGTTAGCTTTCTTAGTCCACAGCATAATATTTGCTTACAGATCTTGGGCTATAAATGTCTAGCACAATGCCTACTCTTAAATTGGAATTGAGCAGAATTTAAAAGCTGGATTTTGCAACCATGAGAAACGTAGGACTAAAATGTTAGGTTTGCATTGGAGATTAGGAAGGAAGAAGTGACATTTTCTGTTAATGTGAAATAGAGGAAGATTTATCAAAATTATGTCCCAAAGGCTGAAGGGCGCAGATACAACGTTGGTTTGTCTTTGGAAGGAAAGCAGTTATTAAAGAGAGGCATGTCCTCAGGGATCTCCCCTTTTATTGGCCTTAGGAAATACAGGAGAATGAATGAAAAGCATGAAAAATTTACAGCAGGGTCTAGAAGCCAGAAAAAAATGCATACGTTGATTATCAATGAGCCTCTCTCATTCCATCCTGCCCTCCTCCCCTTGGCCCAAAACCCTGCATAGCCTCAGCTCATGTAGCTTTCTCTTATTCGTGTGTCAACTACAAATATCTCGCACACTTTACATAAATCATATTTTTAAATACACCAGAGTGGTTCAAATAACCTTCATTGGAGATAGCTAAGAGGTCTCACTAGCAGTCTAAGCTCTGCTGTTAACTAGATCTTAGATATGTTCTTTTCATCTATAAAACAAAGTTGTTGGGTAGGATGAGCACCCAGACTGCTTCTAACAAGGACATGCTATGGTTCTAATTTATCAATAAATAATGTGATATAATATAAAGATAGTCTTTCTTTGGCTATATTTTCAGACATAATGGGAAAAATAATCAATAAACTAATTTTAAATTTTAAGTTTCTACATCTCTATTTTGGAAGCTATTTCAAGTTTTCCACACTCTCCCCCAAATTGTTCTTCTTTAGATACTGGAGTGGAAGAAAGCCATGCAGGCTGGAATCTTACAGAGGTATTCAAAGATAGTTTTGCTCAAGGTAGCAAATACAAATACCAGACATTCACTTTATTCTGAATTTCAGATAAACAACAAAAAAATTTAATATAGGTATATACCATGAAATATTTGTGATATACTAAAAAATTATCCCTTGCTTATATGAAATTCAATTTTAACTAAGCATTTTATGTTTTATCTGGCAATTCTATTTGAGGATCAACTAAAAGAGCTTACGAAAATGCTGTGCTTAGAAAATGCTAGTTTCCTTTCATCCATTTAGTATCCCCTACAGAACAACCCAGAAGTAGTATATTTTCTAATCTGTAAGACATTACAGAGTATAAAACACACCCTTATTTCTTTAAGAAAATATTTATGGCAGAGAAGCTAACTACTATCTATCATATATGCATGAGAAATGAATTTTAAAATGGTTTTATAGGGAAAATACATAATTCTGCTCATGTAAATACAATATGCTGTAGACTATACATAAGAAAACAATTCTGGTTTGGAAATAATAACCAAGTAGTGCTGAGAAATTATAAAATAACATAGCTAAAAGATACATACCATCATCAGTGAATGCAAAATGCAATAGAAGAAATACCTCAAGTATGTTAGTAAGTTGGTTCTATCTCTTCTGTGCATTATTATAAAAACAAATGCCAGTACAGTCATTCACAGAATATTGGTAACTAAAAATCAAGGTGTAATACTAAAAAAAATGACATTAGCATGAATTTCCACTCTGTACTTGCAGGCTGTGCGAATCAAAAAACAAGGACAGCAACAAAAAACATGAATTTTGAATGAATTCCCACCCAGGGAATGTAGACAAATTATATGTAGATTATACGCAGACAAAACAATATTTCAGTAAAAACGCTGAAGGAAAAAAAATCTGTAATGAGATTCCAATGCTATGCTCATGCATGCAGAAAAAATATTTTCCTGACAATTACTATAGAACAAATAACAAAGGAGAAAATGAATGAAATCTTGGGAAAAAAAGAGCTTAATCAAGAACTCGATAGGGCTTCTATTACTGTTTGGAGCCATTAAGCATTGTGGCAGTAATAATTATAAATCAAACCTGTACAAGAAATTACTCAAACCCTACCTACAGTTTTCTAGGTATCCAAGACCTTGATATTTTTAAGCAAACCTCCCTGAGATGTGAGGTTTCTGTGTTTACTCTGATGGTCTTGGTTTGCTCTTATGGCCATTATGAAGTAGAAACCTTGGTACTGCCTTGAAATCCACTATCTACAGCTCCTTTTAGAGGTGGGAACAACTAATGGCTTTCAATGTGCAATATCGGTTGCCTAAATCTGTAATAATGGTAAAATAAGTTGCTTTCAGGAAAAAAGCTAGCAAATATGACAGCACTTTATAAGTTAATGAGGAAAAGAATATAAAATTATAATAATAATTACTAAGTGTGGGAAAAAAGTTTTAAAAATTCAGCCCTGATTAAAATTAAGGGGCCCAGATCCATTTTCAAAGACCAAGCAAAAAGGGTGACTTTAGAGCTGAGAGGCAATAAATTTATAATTGGCACAGAGATCAAGGAACATCGGCCATATTCCATGTCAGCGTCATGGATCAGAAAACAGTGGTAGAAGTTAGAAGTAAAAGAACCCAAGAGTCCAGTAGGATACAGAATTGGACTGAGAAATAATCTCCTCTGCAATGAAAGACTCATAGACATCACCACCTGCTCTCCTTCTACCCTAGGTCCTAGAAAGGGACTTGGCTCACATTAGACACCCAAGGAACGTTAGTGAAATAAATGAACAAACGAAATGAAATTTAATTCCCTAGTGTCCATGGAAATACCGAGTGAAGATATAGAATTTCCCTATGGATGTGGAAGAGGAATATTAGCCAATTATCTATTTTTAGCAAAATTTCGAAAAGTTAAATTGACTTCAGCTAGTGTGAGTGTAAAAAAAAATGGGGATGTGATTAACAAAAACAAAAGTCTACAATCTTTAAATGATATATTTTCAGGTGATTTTAACAGACATTTTTCATAATGCATGGATAAATAATTTTATAACAATTATGTCTATTTTAACTAATTTTAAGGCAGCACAGACTAAATGACAAGCAATGAGCAGATGGGATATTGATTCTCAGGTTACCAACTGTTGCCCTAAAATGACTTTCACTCAAATCCCAAGCCTGGGATCGATGCCATAATCCCCAAGAACATGAAAGGGCAAGGAGAAAAAACAGAACACACTGCATCACTAGTTTGTACATGCTGCGATACAGGGGCTGTTTCTCTAAGAAAAATCTGCAGAATCTGCTGTCAGGCATCCATCCCACCTCATTCCTTCCCTTCTCTGAGTCCACACATCACAGTTATGACCCCAGCCAGCCTCCCACCTTAGTGGTCCTGCCAGCTGCTACCTGGGGCAGAGCTCAGAGGCTAGATTTATTTTCCTGGAAGAGGCCCCAGTGAGCTTAGAGAACATTCACCAAAATGATGGTTCTTGTCTCCGTAACTCTGTCTGGAAAGCAGCGTCTAACCTGTACCTTATGTGTCATCCCAGGGCTGGTGTGTCAGGACAGCAGCTATCAGGGAGGACAAATGATGTGGCATCTGGGAAAGGGCAATGATCCAAACCACAGTGCCCCAGAAGAGGGATGGGGGAGCCCAGAGCAGGGCATCCAGCCTGACTTATGCTTTACCATCACCAGTTTTCCACCTCTCTTCAGGAAATGCTCCCAACCACAAATGCAAGTAAATGAATGAGCCTTTTGCTTTGATATCAGTGGCTGGATTTGCCAATATCCAATCCTGCGGGGAGGGTGTGGATAGGGTTCAGGCCTCAGTTGCAGTCACCAGAGAGGGTGTGCTGCTTCCTTCCTACATGCTAGAGTTGTAGGCTTGAGATTAAGGAGGCCCAAGAGAGGGGGATGGGACCCCTGAGAGAAGAGAGACACTTTTTGCTAAGCTAGTCCATTAGGTAAAGATGTCAGCACCTAAACAAAACGAGGAGGGTTGGGTGCAGTGGTTCATGCCTGTGATCCCAGCACTTTGGGAGGCCAAGGCGGGTGGATCACTTGAGCCCAGGAGTTTGAGACCAGCCCAGACAGCATGGTGAAACCTCATCTCCACAAAAAATACAAAAATTAGCCAGAAAGTGGCATGTGTCTGCAGTCTCAGCTACTTGGGAGGCTGACGTGGGAGAACCACCTGAGCCCGAGGAGGTCAAGGCTGCAATGAGCTGTGATTCTGCCACTGCACTGCAGCCTGGGTGACAGAGTGAAACCCTGCTTTAAAAAAAAGAAAGGAAAGAATAGAAAAATAAAAAAATAAAGAAAACAGGGGGGTATCCAAGAAGAGACTTTCCAGGCAGGGGTGGGTCACAGGACTTGGGTTCGAGTTCCATCTCTGTCATCTGTTGACACCAGGATCTCAGGCAAGCAGCTTTCCCTCTAGGCTGTGTGCTTCTCTCTATGGGGGAAATAATAGTTCCTAACCCACTAAGTTCAGCAACATTGATAATACAGATAACACACTCAGCAAAGTATTGACACATTGCAAATACCTAAATAAATGTTACTGCTTAAAAAACAAAACAAGAAAAGCAGAAGGAAAGCCCAGAACCCCACAGAAAAGATAAAAGTTTCAAAGATGTCAGGAGTGCAGTGCTTTATGCTCAAACACTTGCAGGTCCATGGACCCATATGTGGGTAAACTGAGTCAGTGTGCATCATCTCTACACCACCTCAACAATCTGAACAACTGGGCATCAGCAGCCATTGGTGGACAGCTTGTTTTCCTTTAATAACTTCCTTAATGATCTCTGGCTACAGATGGACTAGTCTATTAAAATGAAGGCAGATGTGAGTTGCAAACCTCAGGCTCTTTGTACAACTGAAACTAAAACCAAGGTTGTAGCTGGCTGCCTTCTCAGGGTGGTACTGAAGCCTTCTCCGAGTAGCATTGGGAAGGTAATTTTTCTGAGAGTCCCAGTGGCACATACATCTTAAAATCCAAAAAAGATTCACTGTGGTTAAACATTTATTGGCAACTCATAAAATGGTAAGTTCCTCCCATCCCTAGCAGGTATCTAGTAGTCGTCTTTGGAAACAATTGTTGATTTGAAAGTCCAGTGTCTTGTATGCTACACCGAGAACATTATAATGAGATGCAAGGGAACTAGAAACAAAGGAAAAGATGTATGCATCACTGTCAGCTGATCTTTCAGGAGTATGTTGAAATCTGCAAAGCTTTTTCATGTTGCTCATTTGCCATGATTTGTTACCTTCACCAAAATAAATACAATCATCTCTTTCCCCAGTTCTTCTATCACCGGCTGGTCTAAAGTGAGATAAAACAACCTCAGGTTTGTTTTGCCTTTGGAGATTATGCAGGGTATTTATGAGGAGGTGACGGGGTGACTTTATCCAGGATCAACTCATGTGGCATATGCCCTTTTTCCGTTGTTCACTAATCAACACCAACGGCCCATACCATCTACTCAACTGTCACAAGAATGAAGAGTAACTCGGAGGTATCAAATAGATACGCACGTTACAGTCACAGTGAATGAGTTTATCACTGAATTTCCTTTGTCCTTTGGTCAAGAACTCATACTAGACATCACATTTCTCCTTGTTTCAATGGAACGCGTCAAAATCTCCAAAAATTATGTTCAGAGATGTCTTCCTTAGCCTTGTATTCACTGATGCACTCATGAAGGTGATGTTCTGTGGACATCCAAGAATCATCACCCCCTCCGAAGTCTGACCCACCATTGGCTGGCCAGTGGCCAATCAGATAATCTCAATGGCATGAACCAACAGTGGGCTGTGGGCACTGCACTGTGATGTCACAGAACCTGGGACCTGCAGCCATGCTGGGCTAGGACAAGAGGCAGAGACAGAGAGACAGAATGAAGAGACAGTTGGGCTTTTCTACATTGGTGCCTTGCAGTTGAGCTCTTTTTTTACTGTACGCTCCTGTATCAACCCCAGACGAACCACTATGGCTTTCAAATACCCCTTGATTCTTGGACCTCCCTAAGTAATCATCTCTCCTTCCTGATATAAAATGACTCTCCCTGGAAGACCACTCCACAATCTTCTGGTAACTTTGTGAACTTAGGCAAGTTATTTAACTTCTCTGGGCCTCAGTTTCCCCATCTGTAGAACAGCAACAATAACCCTTCCCCTATTCCACAGAGCTGTCCTGGGGACCAAAATAACAAATTCATGTGAGAGATTTGCGTATATTGCCTGAGACATAAAGTGCACTTGGTAACAATGACTGATTATACTGGGTACTTCATTTTTCTGAATGACAAATGGGAGATTGGAATTAGGATGGAGTTAACCTGCATCCAACCCGCTGCTCCCTCTGGTTTGAGAATGGCACAGTGGTGTGGTAGTTAATAGCAAAACCTCTGGGGCTGGTCTGAGGTTAATGAGGTTGCTTCATCGCCAGACAAGTATTTTTCTCACCTAACAAGAGGCAAGTGGCTCCAGGGTGGGCTTGAGTGAGGTACGTGGATGTGCTTTGGTCAAGAATTAGGCCAAGGCAGACATCAGGCCTGCATGACTGCGGGATTCGAGAGCAGGTGTATACCTCCACTTATTATATAACCGGACTGTGTAAGCTCAGACTTGGCTCTATGCCACTATTGTCTATAAAAGTATAATCGTCCTGCTGTTGCTGTACAGGTGGTGTTGGTCTTGGCTTAGCTTGGCAAGGCATGGCACAGCTCGGTGCTAGTGCCCAGAGAGAGAATATGAAACTACTCATGCTTATAAGGGAGAGCTACTCGCCTTGAAGGTGGGCAGTGGGAAGCCAGAAATGGGCTTGTAAAAAAAAGAGAAAGAGTTAGGTAGCGAGTGCAGCTGCAGGCCTGGGGGTGGCAGGAGCCTCAGAGCCAGAGCAGACAGCCCAGACAAAGGCGGAGAGTGTGAGAGAGCTGCTGAACAAATCCAGATTCACCTGCCTGCAGCCCCGAGGGTTCCTCACCTATCCATCCACTTCCCTCAACCTCGACATAGGCATGACGGCTTGTGACTCAGCAAGTCAAGAACTTTGTATGCTCGAAAATTCTTTTGGCTTTTCCTCACAGGCATGAGATGGCTGCCAAAGCCACAGCAATCTAGACTTCACTTAAATCACCTGAAAATAGAGCTGCAGGAAGAGTTCTTCTCCTCCCTCTCTCCTCCTCCTCCTCATCCTCATTCTTCAGCCCCTCCCCCTTTCTCTTCTTCCTCTCTCTCTCCATCCTTCCCTATTTTCAGGAATGTTAAAAATCCCCAGAAGTCCCAAGCAAACTTCCTAGCTGCAAGCCACATTCCCATTCACTAGCACCAAGAGATGCTGAGAGATGGACATCTGGGAGAGAAGGAATCCGTGGTCAGGGAGAGAGGGCTGAGATGGATGCTGGGTGGCCGACCCAGGGTGCCATCCCAGCGATCTCTGAATTCTCTAAGGACAGGACACGAAGCTGTGTATTCCCAGGAGCTGCTTACTGTCTGTGTATTATTAATAACATTAAAAATAGCAGCAACCATAATACCTGTTTCAGAGTCACTATATTGCAAAGTTCTAGGAGGCTCACTAACCCTGAGAGTGCTGGGATGGGTCCTCTCTGGGAATGTGTGATTGGAGCTACTGCATCAGTCCCCACTACAACATCTGTACCGATGACCTAATTCATTCCTCACGAAACAGCATGGTGGTAGTGCACGTGGCTACAACTCCCCTTTATAAGTGAGGAAGTGAAGCATGGGGAGGGTTTTTCCATAGGGATGAGAGGTTACAATTTATTCTGTGCTTTACCATCATTAGTATCTGCAGTCAAAACATGTTTCTTGTAGGGATTTTCAAACTAGCTGGACCAGAGGCAATGATAGCGGAGAAGGTTTACTCCCTACACACAGGTAGTTCTCTTAGCGTAGCCTAAGGGTCTAACCTCACCTGGACCAATTCAATTTCTGCAGTTTGCCAGCTACTCGATTAATAGCCACTGTCATTCACTATAGCTGCAGGCCACATTCCCATGCATTAGCACCAAGAGATGCTGAGAGATGGACATCTGGGAGAGAAGGAACCCGTGAGCGGGGAGAGAGGGCTGGGAGGGATGCTGGGTGGCCAACAGCAGGGTGCCATCCCAGGGATTCCTGAATTCTCTAAGGACAGGACAATATAAATCCTGGCCTCAATATAAACCCAGGTGTTGAGCAATTAAAGTCCTAGGGAAAGATGCATAGAGCTTGTTCTACTTGAAAATCATGGGCATCACGAAACAGTCAACAACACCGGCTCACACAGTGGGGCAGAGGAATCTGGATGCTTGCTAGCTACTTGTGAGTCTCTTTTGTAATGCAGTTCGTCACTGACTGTTCAAGGGCTTCACTTTGCAGCCCCTGTGCATGGGGGCAGGTTCATGTGGTTAGTTCTCACTAAAAGATGTGAGCAGACTGGTGTGTTTCACTTCGGGGATAAGGACTTTCTATGCTGAAGAGACGGGCATCTGGGAGAGAGGAAATCCATCAGCAGGGAGAGATTCCTTCTCACACTCTTCTTTTCTTCAATGACTTTAGAAACCACGTGTTGAGCGTGATGAAGCTACAAGAGGGAACGCATCATATTCCTCAAGTGACCATGTGAGAGACAGGGCTGTGAATGAAAGCAGCCAGCGACAAAACAAGCGCATTGGGCTGTATATCAAAAAACAAACAAAAATATCCCATGGTTTTATTGCTGGACAACTGACAGCTGTGGGGTGGTTGCTATAGGACATTAGCCTATCTGGACAATACACATCCTGTCTCCAGGACATGAACCAATTTAAAGAAGAAAGAAGCTCAACATCCAGTTAACATCTGGTTGTTTACCAGTTTCAACCCAACAGTTTTATCTGCAAACGAATCTGTGTGTAGACGTGGCCAGATACACACAATTACACCTTACTGCTCATTGCAAAAATACGGAAAAACAGTACAAAGAATGATCCTTGAATTGTGAATCTTTCAGAGTATTGGCAGGAAAGACACGACGCACTAAAGAGGGGAAAGTGATGAGAGTCTAGGGAATGGACTGTTTGCACAGATCAGAGGAGACCTGAAGGTAAAAACAACGGACAGGGAAACTCATCAGGGTGATAGTAGGAAGCCCACTCTCTCTGAGCCAGAAGGGAATGGAAAGGAACATGTGAGAGGGGCCCAGAGGGAGCTGCAACTATTGGGTATGGACACACAACAGGAGCTGTGGTCTCCAGCAGAACAACTCAGGCTCTGCCACCTGTGGCCAAGCAGACAGTGTGGTAGGCACCTACATATGCTGCTACCCAGACCCTTTTTGATGAAGGATGTGTTACTGTAGCTTCAAAGAGTGCTGTCATGGTATGTAGACTCCAGCTGCAGCCCTTTCAGGGAGTGTCTGAGCGGCTGAGAGTCGTCATCCCCAAGGACAAGCCCCTTCCCAGAGGGCCCAGACAGTGAATGGTTGCTGTGGGAGTATAAAGGCCTGACCATCTCAGCCCACCTTCGGGAAATCGCTAGGACCATCCTACATCCCAAGCTCAACCCAGAGTTGGCCATGCTTTTCTGGGCCTGCTTCAGAGCTCAACCTTTCCCTCTGCCCACTCTTGCTTTCTTTCCTTCCTTTCCAAGGAGTGGCTCCCAGAGTCACTCCCCAGTAAGCATCCTGCACACTAACTTTTATTCCAGAGTCCTTTTTCCTCAGCGAACCATCCAGGGATGGGGAGAGAAAGCCAGGTTGTAAATACCCTCACCTCTCCCTCTCTTCCTACTCGTTTACCTGCCGGCACCACCCATTGGCCAAACCCAACCGAAAACAAGAGGGTGAGGAAACTGAGATGATTTTCAGAACTTGTTTAAAATAGGGCTCGATGAGGGCGGGGAATACATGTTTGTTCTTTTAACTGTAAAAGGAGTTTGTGTATCTAGGGAGGAAGGAGAGTGGGAAGCCGTTGACTGACAGTGTAGCAAAAGCAGTGCCCCTGATGAAAACAAATATCTGGATAATAATTTGGTCCAGATGAGCAGCCAGATGCTGAAGAGAGTTTATACAGTCCCTTGTTAACATGAATCTGTTTTTCTTTTGTGGTTTCCTTTAAGAATCAAAACTTCAGAGCAAAACGTGGGTGATGCATGTTATCCACAGACTCGTGTTCCTATAGCAGAATATCTCATTCCAGACAAAAACCTAGAGGTCACCTGCAACCCAGGTTGTCCCTCGTATACTCCAATCTGGTCAGTGAGCATCTGTCACGCATGTGCCCAGCAGTGGGTTGGTTTGCAGGGGGCACACCTGGGACCCTAGTGCCTGCAGATGGATTTGTTTATCCTGTACAGTATTTAGAAAATGAAGTGTTTGACAACATTTGCGAATTGGAAGATTTTTAGTAAAAATGTGGAATTGTGGTTTTCCTTGGAGAGGCCAATGCTGTGGTGCCACAGGGACCCCAAGCCCACTGAGTGGCAGCTGTCTTGCAGGCCCCACCTCCCCCTATTGCCCCCGTCACAGGAGCTGAGTGTTAGATGCTGGTTTTCATTGCACATGAGCAGAGCTAAGGGAAGAGTAAAGTGTTTCTTCTGCCAAAGTCCCTATCCTTATCCAAGTGGGAAAATAAAAAGTAGTGTGGACCAGATGTTTCAAGAAAAGTGAGAGGGAGCATATTTCTCTGAGGTAATGATAAATATTCCTTCATGCCCCGTATGGAACTGTGTCTGTGGGATAAGGGTATATTATGCTCCACTTGTTTACTCTCCAGCTTGGCCTGAGGTTGTTTCTGCTTGGAATCCTGCTATGAGTCTATATTATGCCAGAGCCACTAGAAGGAGTAACAGTCATAAGGAGAACACTTGTTGACTGAACAACTGATGGCAATTGTATGCAGAGTAATAAAAATCAGTGCAGGTAAATACAAATAACAACCTCGGCTTTCAATATATTCAGAGATTGGAGCAAATAATATGAGCTGCAACAAAAAGGGAAGCCGCCTGGAGACGGTGGAAGACTGGGTTAGGAACAGCTGGTTAGGCTTGTGTTTTTTAACTTCTTCATCATAATCCATAATAAGAAATAATCCTGGACGTGGTAGCTCACACCTGTAATCCTAGCACTTTGGGAGGCTGAGGCAGGAGGATTTCTTGAGGCCAAGAGTTCCAGACTACTCTGGGCAATACAGCAAGACCCCATGTCTACAAAGATAAGAAATAAAAAATTTAGCTATGTATGGTGGTGCACACCTGTAGTCCCAGCTACTTGGGAGGCTGATACAGGAGGATCACGTGAGCCCAGGAGTTCAAGGCTGCAGTAAGCCATGACGGAGCCCCTGCATTCCAGTTTGGACAACAGAGCAAGACCCTCTCTTAAAAAAAAAAATACATATTACATTAGAATTTATCCACCACCACCCCCCCCGCCACACACACAAACACAAATACAAATACCTATAGAATTTAAATCAAAATTTCACTAAGAATATACACATTTGTTCCAAGAACCCTGATATATTTCATTCTATTCCATGCATTTAAAAAATGATGGCAGTCCATAAATTGATGTAATTGATTACTAACAGTTTGCCAATGGTTTACACCTAGGAAATAGTAATAACCACTGAATTTGGTACTGGCAACTAGAATATTCTACATCCTAGAAACATTTCAGGTCTAGCTCTTTTCCCCTCTCTTTTCTGGATTTTCCCTCTCTCAAGCTCTGTAATACTGCCCATCAGGGAGGATGCCACAATGGCACAGATCTGGGTTTTTAAGCGTTTAACCGGGACTCATTTGATGAATCTTTAATTTTTCTGGTAAGCGTGAGACCTCTCAAAGATGCTGACCTCTCATGATAAGAAGTTGTTTCCTGTCTGAGGGTGTCCAAGGAACATTAGATGCAAGAAATCATTGCAAAAACCAATGTCATGAAGCTTTTCCCCATGCCTGCTTTTACGAGCTTTACGGTTTCAAATCTTATGTTTAAATTTTGAATTCATTTTGAGTTGATTTTTGTATATGATGTAAGATAAGGGCCCCGTTTAATTATTTTGCATGTGCCTGTCCAGTTTCTCAAAACCATGTGTTGAAGAGATCCTCTCACAATTGGGTCTTCTTGGCACCCTTGCAGATGATCAGCTGATGATCTGTGTATGGATGTGGCACTAAAAGCAGAGGCGACACAAGCAAAAATGGACACATGGGACTACCTCATACTGACAGGCTTCTGGATAGCAAAAGAAATAACCAACAAAGGGAAAAGGTGACCCTACAATATAGGAGAAAATGTGTGCAAACCATATACCTGAAAGAGATTGAATATCCAAAAATATAAGAAACTCCTAAAACTCAACAGCAAAACAAACAAACAACTCAATTTAAAAATTGGTCAAGGGCTGGGCACTGTGGTTCACACCTGCAATTCTGGCACATTGGGAGACTGAGGTTGGCGGATCACTTGAGGACAGGAGTTCAAGACCAGCTTGGCCAACATGGTGAAACCCTGTCTCTACTAAAAATAAAAAAAATTAGCTGGGCGTGGTGGCACGTGCCTGAAATCCCAGCTACCCGGGAGGCTGAGGCAGGAGAATCATCTGAACCTGGGAGGCAGAGTCTGCGGTGAGTTGAGATCGTGCCACTGCACTCCAGCTTAGGCGACAGAGTGAGACTCTGTCTTTAAAGAAAAAAAAAATAGTAGGCCAAGGATTTGATTATATGTTTTTCCAAAGAAGACACACAAATGGCCAATAGGTATATGAAAAGATGTTCAACATTACTAATTATCAGAGAAATGCAAATTGAAACCACAATCAAATATTACCTCACACTTGCTAGGATGACTATTATAAAATAAAATAAAAGGTAAGTGTTGGCAAGGATATGGAGAAGTTGGAACTCTTGTGCACTGTTGGAAGACATGTAAAATAGTAGTGCAACCACTACAGAAAAGTATGGAGGTTCCCCAAAAAAATTAAAAATAGAACTATTGTATATTCCAGCAACCCTATTTCTGTGTATATGAAAAAAAAAAAGAATTGAAATCAGGATCTCAAAGAGATATCTGCACACTCACATTCATTTTAGCATTATTCATAATATCCAAGATTTGGGAGAAGAAAAACAAAAACTAAATAACCATAAATGGATGAATGGATCAAAATACGTGGCATATACATGCAATGGAATGTTATTCAGCCTCATAAAAGAAGGAAATTCTGCAGTGTGCAATAACAGGAATGAACCCGGGGGGCAATATGCTGAGTGAAATAACTGCTGCTTGCATTAGGTATCTAAAATAAACTCACAGTAGCAGGAAGTAGAGCAGTGGTTTCCGGGGGCTGGGAGACGGGGGAGTGGAGGGTTCCTGTACAACCTGTGTCAGGTTTCAGTTGTGCAATACGAATAGGTTCTAGAGCTCTTCTGTACAACATAGTGCCACATGGTACACTTAGAAGCTGCTGAAAGGATTTGAGAAAAGGAACACCAGCTGGCTCTCATCTGAGTAAAGCAAGGTCCTTTGCATTGCCCAAAGGGAGAAAGAGCCTCAGACTCTCCTAGTTTGACAAGGTTATGTTCAGGGTCAGTGGCAGGGACATCAGCTCCCTTGGGCCAGTAAGCAGTCACCAGTTTTGGAGAAAACCAAGCTGAGACTTCTTTAACAAAGAGAAGGCACTATCTCTCTCTCTTCCAGATTCAATGAAAGTGCATCCAGCAGGAGCACCCCTAGGCTGCCACCTTGAGACCAGAAGAGACTGTGGCAAATTTACCGATTCCGATATGTGACTGCCCCAGACACTTGGCAACATGTTGCATGGAAAGAAGCTGCTAACTCACGTGCTGAAGCTACACAGAAAAAAATCAGTGCCCAAAATGTTGGTGCAATTAATTAAGTCTTCACGAGAAAACTGAGCTGTACGTTATCAGTAGTTGAGACTTCCAGGCCTGTTTCATAAGGAACTGGCTTCTGTGACCCAAGTCTGATCAGCCTGAGACAAGCTTGGCTCTACAGCATTGAGCCACGAAAGGCAGGTCGAAGTCCCTCTGTGGAAACCCTGGGCTCCTGCAGACCTATGGTTGTGCTATTTCCCAATGCCTTAGCTGCTTGGCAGGGCTGAGAAAGCAGGAGCTCACTGGGTCACATGGCCACGCCTGAGCCAATCACCTTTGCACTGGGATGGCCCACACTGATGGGCCAGCCCTGGGCAGTGCTCCCACCCTGCAGGTGTCTGGAGTCTGTGTGTGAGGGATGTGGTCTGGCTATGGGAAAGCAGGGAGCCGTTTCAAAACCCAGGGGATAGGACTTCAAGGAAGAAAAATAAGTCATTTCAACTACATAGAGTGTGGAGGATTCGCAAACATTTCTGAATTCTCAGGAGCACTTCCCAATGCTTGGAACAGTTTCTGGACACTTTCAGTGCACAATAGAGTGGTCCTCCTTTTTCCACAGGGATGCGCTCCAAGGCCCACAGTAGACACCTGAAGACAGGATCGTACCAAGTTTTGTATACGCCATGTATTTTTCCTATACATACATGCCTACGATAAAGTTTAATTTATGAATTACGCACAGGAAGAGGTTAACAAATAAGGACTCATAATAAACTAGAACAATGTAAACAACATACTCTAATAAAAGTTATTTAATGTTGTTTCTCTCTATCTCCCTCTCAAAATACTTTATTGTGAGTAATATTTTCAGGCCATGACTGACCATGAGTAACTGAAGCAGAGGGTAAGAGAGGACTTCACGCAGATTACAATATAATATTCATCATTAGATGCAAAACTGTTTTTACACAATGGTAAAGCACAGCACAACATTCTTTTAGTAAGGAAGCAGGATATGCGCAGAATGACACACTTTCACACACACAAAAATGGTGGCACTCTCTCTCTCTCTCTCACACACACACACACACACACACACACACACGTACACGAGAACCCTGAGCAAAGCCTACATTTTGTAAAACTAGACACCCTCCAAGCTCTGACCCTGGTCTCTCAGGACACACTTCACCCAGGAAGTACGATTTCATCATCAGCCAACATGCAAATTCTTCTAATCCCGTTTCTGAAATACCTAATAAGACTAGAAGTTTATAAGAAAAGATTTTTCTAAGCCTTCTGCACTAATGGACCTTTCAGAATACTAATTGTTCCATTTCTGACATGTGTCCTTGAACTAAGTTCATTTTGTTCTTGCTTTTAAGCCCTGTAATTGATAGGCAGACAGTAATTAGCTCAAAAAGGCACACTCTGGCAGGCACACAACTTACAACTAAATCATCCCTTTTACGGCCAGCACGCCCCTCCTATCCCGCTCTTCTCTGGAAGGCAGATTTCCCTCAACGCTTCCAAAACGAGCTAACTCCTGGCCCACGTTAAGAATCAATCTCTCTTTCTCTCTCCTCATTTTCCTTCCTGGATACCTGGACAGGGCTGAGGACCCGAGCACCAGTGACTGCATGGTTAGGGTGTCAAGAAAGAACATGGGTTCTTTCACTTTCCCTAAGCAGAGTGATCATGTAATCTATCAACCAAACCAGGACACCACGGAGAGTAAACAGGGCTCCACTGATACAGCGTTAGGACAACTGGCACGTGTCCGACTGTCCTAGGCAGAACGAGAGGTCTAGACGCCCTATGAAGCAGCGCTTCCTAACCATCCTCTTACAGTTTCTACTATCCACGCTCCATGATGCCTCTCCTCTCTTTACTATCATGCCCCACCCCGGTCAGATGCCACCTCCTCCATGGAGACTTCCAGGTCCGGCGATTTCTCCATCTTCAATTTACCTGATACTTTGACTCTTGGAGTAATGAATTTGGTGTTGATTTTGCTGATTTCGATCTCCCTTGTATTGATAGTGACAGAACTCAACCCAAACCAGCTAAAACCGAAAGTAAATAAATGTGAATACTAATTGGCTCGCCTGACTGAAAAATTCCATGTTTTGGTTTTAAGTGCATCTTGATCAAGAGAGTCAACTAAAGATTGAAATCTCCCTTTCTCACTTTTCCTCCCTCTCATGAACTCTTGGCTCTGTGTTCCTATGTTCTGGCTTCAGTTTCAAAATCTGTATTTTGGAAAATCAAGACTGAGGTGCTGTTGGGACCCCACAAGCTGAGTAGCTTCAGCCCCATCCCCTTTAGATGAGACACCTTCTCTGCCTGACTCCACTCTCCTTCTTGAGGACCGGGGTATGAACTGCAGAGACAGAGGGAATCAGGCTGGGTGAGTGAAGAGAGCAGATGTCAGCCACCCCACCATAACTTCTGCTGAAAAAACATTCCCCTGAGGCGAAAAAAAAATTTGTACCAGAAAAGCCAGCAAATATACACACGTGGCCTGAGTCTCAAGTCCTCTCTGTGACAACCATGCTCCTTCTTTGGGGCCATTTCTCCACCTGGCTGAGGACAATAATTGCCATTAGACAGCTCCCTTATTAAAAATCAGCAGATGGCAATGAAATAAACTGTTCTTATTAACACTAATACCCTTCTCCTGCTCAGTCCCTGGTAATTTTCTTTGCCAGGAAAGAAGGAAGGCAGGAGGCATTCCCAAAACAAGCCTACGGTGCCCAACGAGATTAATCTCAGGGAATGGTCAGCATTTGTAGCACAGATGCCCGCAAGTCATTAAACCTTTTGGTTGTCCGTGGGCATGAATCCTACAGCTTCCAGGGCCAGTGCAACTCCCATGCAAGTATGCGTGTGTGTGCATGTATGCCTACTTCTTTTTCTTTGTAACTTCATTTTCTTTGTGGCTTTATTTTCTCTGACCACATCTCAGTTTCCTTCATATGAAATAGCTAAAAAGGTGGAAGGTAATGCTTGAATTATTTATGCATCATTAGAAAATAAATGGCCGGGTGTGGTGACTCATGCCTGTAATCCCAACACTTTGGGAAACTGAGGCTGGCGGATCATCTGAGGTTGGGAGTTCGAGACCAGCCTGACCAACATGGAGAGACCCCATCTCTACTAAAAATACAAAATTAGCCAGGCGTGGTGGTACATGCCTGTAATCCCAGCTACGAGGGAGGCTGAGGCAGGAGAATCGCTTGAACCCAGGAGGTGGAGGATGCGGTGAGCCAAGATCACACCACTGCACTCCAGCCTGGGCAACAAGAGTGAGACTCTGTCTCAAAAATAAATAAATAAACAAACAGTTTCTCTCTTGTATGTTTAAGTTTCTCAAAATCCACTTTGCAGGCTGTGTTTAGGACTCAAATATCAGTTCACATTCACATCAGATCTTCAGCCACTGGACCAGAGCATAGCATCATTCTCCAGGACAGGTTAGCCTGCTGCTGTTTCCCTTCTCTCCTGGAGGGACAGCCTATGAGCCTGAGCCCACTGACATCCCTTTCTAAAGGACACAGTATTATCCAATACTGTCTCTGTGGCAGACTGTAGATAAGGAGACACAGAGTTCTGCATCTGGCACCAAACTGGGAGTCTCTGTTCACGGACCCTCAGCCCTCTCCCTCCCTCGCTGTCTGGGTTGGGCTTGTGGAGGGTGAGTGAGCATCCTACGAGGGCCACACTCTTGTTCTTCTCATCAATGCCGGGTTCTGGCAGGATCACAGGTCCTTTGTGAAGATGAAACATAATAGTCAGCTGTAACTATTATTACCATATTTGCACAGCTACCCTTTTCTCATCCTTTGAGTTCAACAGACATCTCTTTTGGTTGCAAGTGACAGAAACCCAAACAGAAAAGGCTCAGACCAAAGAGAAATTTATGGGCTCCTGAAACCGTATGTCACAAACAGACTCAGCCAGAGCTGGGGTGTAACCCCGACTCTTTCTTGGTTTCTCCTCATCGCTTCTCTCTGACCTGCAGCCACACACTCTCTGATGGGATTCTTTCAAGAACTGCAAACTTGCCTGCAGACACTTTCGGTCCCTTTTCTTACAGGATGGGGTGATGGTCCCACGTCTCCTACTGTCACCCAGGAGTTAGGGACTTCTTAAGGTAAGGAGTCATTTCTGATTCAATTTGGTACACATCGTATCAAGCAGAAAGCCTGGTAGTTATAATTACCAAACACCTGCTGGCTGAGTGAATGGGGAATGTCAAAATGGAAATTTGATCAGAAAAAATTAGCCAAATGGGGGAAAAATGTGATTTTTGCTTCTGTTATATGGTGACAATGGGTTGATTAACCCCACAGGTTTGTTTTTTAAGAAATTAATCACAAACTCCCATTTGTGTCATGTTTTGTCCTTTATAATGAGCTTTCACCTAGGTATGTAATTTTCATACCACCCGTCTGAGCAGGTGGGTCATTTCATGTGTTTCTGGGTTTGGTGACAAACTCCCAGAGGCTGGAGCCCATCAGACCTGGCTATCTCATGGGGGTGTCTCATGGAAGTTTCTAACCCCGGGGAGCCTTAATCTCCTCGTCTGTGATATGGGGGAGAAACCAGCAGTAATAATTTCCACCCCTACCCCCAAGCACGTTGTAAGGTTGGACGAGATGCTATAATGAATTGTCACCACCAGTGGCTTAGAACAGCACTGAGTTTTTCTCTCGCACTTTCATAGGTCAGAATTCCATCGTGGGTCTCACTGGGCTTCAATCAAGCCATCTGAAGGGTGGTGCTTCTCTCTGGAGGCTCCAGGGGAAGATGCTTCCTTGCTCCTTTGGGTTGCTGGCAGATTTCAGCTTCCTTCATTGTAGAACTGGACCGCTTCTCCACTGGCTGCCGACTGAGGGTCATTTGCAGCTTCTGGAGGTCGTCAGTGCTCCTTGCTCATGGCTCTTTCCTCCATCTTCAAATCCAGCAATGCCAGATCAGGTCCTTCTCACCCTCAAAACCATCCCTGCCTCCACTGCTGCATCTCTAGGTCTCTTCTGATTCACTCTCCTCTTCTGATTCACTATCCTGGATCATCCAAGATAATCTCCTTATTTTCAGGTCAGGTCATTCAGTGCCATGTGACATATCCACAGCCATAAAGGCCATGGGGAGAAGATCACAGGGTCCCAAATACCACCTGCCACAGGGACTTAGGCTTCCCACCGGCAAATCTCAGCACTGGGCTTCTAGAGACTTGGTTTGTCGCGGCTGAGAAATACAGTGATTGCAAGAGCAGATTCTGATGCCAGACTTGGCCAAGGTTAATCCATCTCCCACACTTCCTAGTTGTGTGATCTGGGGAAAGTCACTTACTGCCAAATACCTCAGTTTCCCCAACTGAAATATGAATATAATTACGTGTCTTCCTTATAGGCCCTTTGTGAAGATGAAATACAACTGTCAGCTATCATTATTATTACCATATTTGCACAAATATTTGCATTTTACTGGTATCTTTTCTACCTATTATTGAAAAGCTATCTCTAGAACAGTTTACAATCATCTCAAGTACAAGGCAGGGATGATGATAATGACCTTTTACTTTGAGCAGAAAGTATTTTATCTACATTACATAAAAGTACCCTAAAAAAAAATCTCTGAAATGGATACACCTATTTAACACATGAGAAAACGGAGATGAGAAGAGGTAAGGGGCTTGAGGCATATCCTTGGATATCCTAGACCTGTAGGGGTGGGGAATAGTCTGCCCCAATGAGCAAGGGGGACAATGGAACTCTATGAGGCATCATTACAAGCGAGTATATTTTTGTAGATAAAATAATTTCTACTCAAAGTAAAAGGTTGTTATCATCATTCCTGCCGTGTGATTGAGATGATTGTAAACTTTGTTCTAGAGATAGATGCCTAGTAATAGGTAGAAAAGACACCAGTGAAATAAATAAGTACAAACCTTTGTGTAAATATGGTGATAATGATTAGAGCTGACATTTATTTTTCATCTTCACAAGAGACCGTGAGGGAGACACAAACACAGCAGCCACACTGATACACAGAGCTGCAGTTTCATATGGAAATGAGTTTTACAGCTCAAGTGTTGGGGAAAAAGGGTGGAGAAACTTCGGACCAGACCAGTGATTTCCAACTCTGGCTATACATTAGAATCAAGTGGACAGCTGAAAAAACAGACCAAGGTCCAGCCCCTACCCCGGTGAGAGTCTAACTTAAATAATCTGGCATTGACTGACAATATTCTTTTAAAGCTCCCTGATGAGATTCTAATTTATACTAAGTATTGACAACCATTGGACCAGACTAGGAGTTCCTGGAGGATTAAAACAATGTGTATTTCATCACCGTATCTCCTAAAATGCCTCAACTGCATATCATGAAATAAATATTTTATTTAATAAAGCAGGGAGACCTGCTCCAGGCAAACATGAATTCTGCCCTGCGCCTCACCTGTGACCTGCCATCTCTATGCCCAGAGTCTGGTCCTACCATCTTTCCTTTACTTAAGGTTCACTGCATCCCATTATGAAATTCCACCTTCGTGAAGGCCTAAAGGGAGGTTGTTCCCACAATCCCATTCCTGAGCTTCCCAGGCAGAAGTCACTGTTCACCTCAAGCTCTTCTTCTCTGCTTATTCTCCAAATCCACCCACATTCCACTTGCTACTGAGGTTTCTGGACAGCAGGTCTCAGCTCCCCTAATGGACTAGAGATCCTTAAAGGCAGGTCCCAGCCAGGTGAATTTCAGCACCCATAAGAGTTTATTGAGAACCCTGCATACAGGAGGTGCTCAATGAATGTGCTGAATATTGTAGGAAAGGAAGGACTGAAATCCAGGTAGAAGCTCATGTCATGTTACACTCACTACAGAAAACAGAAAATGAGTCCTGCTAACTGGAAGAACATGGGGAAGGACTGAAGGGAGGTCTAAATAAATAGATTTCAGAGAGCAGGGCCCTGGGAGAGCTTCCGACATCCCGAGGAGCAGAAAACCACTGTCAATCCAGCCAAGGAGCTGGTGTTGGGGAAAAACAGCTCCACGTGTTTCCCCTTGCAGCTCTTTCTCCTCATTCCCAGCAGAAGAGAGAGAGTGTGATTGGCCCGACCTGAGTCTCATGACTATGGCTGCAGGGTGGGGCACTTTGACCGACAGCCACACCTAGAGGGTATTCATGATGGGAGATGTGGTTCCCGAAGGGAAAATTGAGGCGCTGCCCCAGAAGGAGGGATAGATGCTGGTCAGGCAAAAAATAATAAGGATTTTTTGTGAAATCCTCCTCCATACTTTCAGTCCCTTTCTGTGGGATGGAGGAAAGAATATTCAGGTTGGAAGTAAATGTGGCCGGTGGGGGTGGGGGGTTCCATGACAATTCTTTTCTATTGATTATTCATGAAATGCTTCACACCTGGGTATTATCCCTGCAAACCTTCCCTCTTCCCCACCTGACACCCAGTCAATCACACACCTGCAAATGAACCTTTGTTTCTTCACCCACATGCTGGGGTGTGGTCACACTGGTATACCTTCCCCCTCAGTCCTGGCTGCTACCCCTGCACTGGCCCACACTGGAGCCTACCTTCCTCTGATGGGTCCTCCATGCAGCCTTAGCACTTGAATAACAGCTGTCATGTGCCCATCTAGACTCTCTACTCATTATTTCATTCAAAATATTAAAGAAGGACAGTGGCTGCACCCTTAGTCCCAGCTACTTGGGAGACCAAGGAGTTCAAGTCCAACCTGGACAACAGCAAGACCCTCACATCTTTAAAAAAAGGAAGGAAGGACTTTTTGAGTCTCTCTTTCTCTTGTTGAGATAGGGTTTCATTTTGTTGCCCAGGCTGGAGTGCAGTGGTGCTAGGTCACTGTAACCTCGACCTCCTCAGGTCAGTCGATCCTCCCACCTACCACACCTGGCTAATTAATTTCTTGACTCTCTCTTGACCCTGCTGGGTATCTTTTCCTCCAGGTTCTTTCTGTTTTGTTGTATTTTTTTTCTTCACACCTTTGCCCTTCCTGTTAGAGGTTTTCCTCCAGTGTTTGGGGGTTCTTTGCTGACTGTTCTTATTTAAAGGTGAGAAATTGAAAAGCCTCCGTGAAATTCTGGGTCCAATAGCAGGACTTGACCAGTGGGGAGCGTTTCTGGAGGGTGATGTGGCTCGGTTGGCTCATTTCAGAGTCACTGTCAGTATTCACAACTTCCTGTTTGCCATTTCCACCCAGGCTCCTCTGTCTCCGCAGAGACTCCAGCCTGGAGGGAGGGCATGGAGGGTGCTGGTGAACCTGGCTGCCTGCATTCTGCAGCTGACCTCCGATGGTGACCAGGGCAGCATCCAGGCTGGTAGTGGGATTAGGGGGATGGTGTCCAGAGGTTCTAGAGTCTCTTAGGGAACCTGCTGCACCCATGCCTCCATTTTCAGTTGGTCATGGTGCCCTGAACACCTGAGACTTTTCGCTTCTCTGCACAATGAGCTTAATTTAGTTTGGTGGTCCCCAGTGCCGGGTTAACCTGTCTTTGGTTGGCTAAGTCAGTTACGGCTTAATCCATTTTGCAACTCTCAAATTCTGTCACTGCCATTTTCTCTCCCTCTGCTTTGTTCTTGTGGGTTTATGTCATCTCTCACTTTTAAAATAAAATGACTTTCCTGTATTTTAATGATATTTCTGAGGAAAGTAAAGTAACGCAATGGAAACAATTATGTTTACCTAAAACCTACGTGAATTTTTATTTGAATGTACAGATTAGAGAGATGGAGAGGAAATTACGTTGACAGTTCAGCGCTGCCCCTGAAGACACAGGTCTCTCTCTCTCTCTCTCTCTCTCTCTCTCTCTCTCTCTCTCTCTCTCTGTGTCTCTCTATGATGGAAAACCAGTGCTCTCAGGGGTTAGTAGTAAAGTTGGACTGGGCACCTACTGGCTGGGTAATGTCCAGCAAGTGACTTAGCCTCTCTGGATTGCAGTTTCTCTATCTGGAAAACGAGGATGGTCATAGTGTTTTTTCTTGCCTGGGGCCATTGTGAGGATAAAATGAGTTAACAAATGGAAACACCTATAACAGTATCAGGCACCTAATAAATGCTGTGTTTGCTATCTTAGTGTTATTGCTCTTTGGTTTCAGGTAGAGTAAAGGTTCTCATTCATATAGACTGAAGTACACTAGCTCAGTCTGTCACCAACTGCAAAGCAGTTTCATCAAGTCAAGAAAGGCAAAGCTTGGCTCCATATGATTCCAACTGTCCCTTCTTCTTTCTCGTCTATTTATTCCTGACCCCCATGATATGAGTTAGGGAAGCAGAATCTCTTTCTATTTTATGGCCTTGTTTTCCTTGGTTGGTGTCACACCATTAAACCAAATGCACATCCCGGCCTTTAGAAATTCAGCGTAGCTGGGACTTTAATATCTCTGCAGATGGATGAGGGTAACAGCGGTCAAGAATGTGGCTTAAAGTGAAATCCCCTGTTCATGAGCCCATGAAGACAAATGACAGGAGTAAACTGCCACCAGTCAAAAGGGCCATTAGCATTTTCCTCATTTTAGAAATATTTCAGGCACTTCTTTAACTGCACTCCAGTCAGCTAGCTGAGTCTTTTGTATATGACATCCTTCCAAGTCCTGCTCAGCTGTCTGAAACCAGGCCAGGGAGTGACCACAGAAAAAGCACTATTGAATTCAACAGACAGCGACTGGATTGGATTAAATAGTTCATTTGACATTTAAGAATCCCTCTGATGCCACTTTTCAGGTTGTACTCCTGCCGAAATGTCATGAACTTATTCTGGCCCTTGTCTTTTGCTAAAAGTCACCTTACTTAAGAGTCAAATTTAAATTCAGAAGTATGTCCAGCACAAATATTTGACTTATACTGAAAAACCAGAAACTCTGATCCTACTGGCCCCACCTGTCCCCACGGCAGGAATCAGCTGGAGCTGAGGAGCCAGCGCCCTTTCACATGGGGCTGTCCACTCACAGTCCTCACCACTGCCTGTTCTCTAAATATATTACATGACCGGTGCCTGAAGTCCTTTGGATGTGTGACCCCTTCTCACATTTACTCCTCAAAAACACTAATCCCTTGTTATGTTACAAGAACTGTACTAAGCCCTGGAAATAGAGAGAGGGACAGAAGAGCATCCTTTTCCTCAAAGAACTCAGAGTTAATCACGGGAAAAGTGTAGAAAAGAGCAAGATCTAATCAAGTGATATGTGGGGCATAGGGAAGACCAGAAGCTATGAGGACCTGGAGAAGAGGCTTATTGCAATTGCATTGGTCAGAGGGAAATTCCCAGGGCACATGATGCCTGTAATAGGTAGAAGTAATCAAAGCAAAGAAGCAAGGACCTTTCTTCCAGGCACAAAGTGAAGTGTGAACTAAAAGAACACCGTAACATCAGGAAACTGTAAGCATTTCCTAATCCTCTAATGACTCTAACTTCAGGAGCACTTGATGGCTCAAGTGTAATTTAAAGTCTTTTAATACTTTTCTGTAAACCCCAGGTTATTTAATGCTACCTCGTTCACTTAACTCTCTATTTTACAGCACTAATGCCCAGCTGACTGCAGTTCCACATGAGCAAGGCTGTCTTAGTCACTTTTCATCCACCTAAGTGCTGGGTTCATACGGGGACCCAGCTATGGGTTCTACCTGCTGGTGTGGCTGCCTATCTGAGTGTGTGAGCTAAGAGGAGAATTTCAACAAAAATGAAGAAAAAGCAAAGGCTATATACCCTCGGTTACCCATTCTTCCGAGTCCAGACTATAATGCTCTCCCTGTCAGAGTGGAGCGTTGGCTACTCTGGTGCCACAGTACTGAATCCAATGTCAGGAGAAAACAAAACAAAACAGGTGTACTTTACTTTTTGTTTAATGAATCTGCTAGGGTTTACATCTGTCCCCCAAAGTTTACTTGCTGGAAAGTTAATTCCCAATGCAATAATATTGAGAGGAAGGGTCTTTACTAGGTTATGATATCTCTGCTCAAAGTTTACGTGCTGGAAAGTTAATTCCCAATGCAATAATATTGAGAGGAAGGGTCTTTACTAGGTTATGATATCTCTGCTGTCATGAGCGGATTCATGTGGTAGCTCAGGAGTGGGTTTCTATTAAAGTGAGTTTGCCCCTCCCTTGCCCTCTCTCACTCTGCCCTCACTTGCCCTCTGCCTTCTGCCATGGGATGATGCAGTAATTTGGCCCTCAGCAGATGCCACTGCCATGCTCCTGTGTTTTCCAGCCTCCAGAACTATGGGCCAATCCATTTCTACTCTTTATAAATGAACTGGGTCAGGTATTCTGTTATAGCATCACAAACAGACTAAGGAAAACAATCAATCGATAAATGAAGGAGATGTGGAAATTATTCCTCAAAATAAAAGAAAATGAGATTGCAAAAGCTGTTTCTCTAATCCAGAAGTTGGCGAACATTTTCTGTAAAGAGTTATATAGTAAATATTTTAGGTCTCTGTTGCACCTAAATATAACATCATGCTCAATGTTTCTGTTATAAGGTTATTAGATTATTTTATAGGGTGAAAGTAGCCACAGATAACATGCAAATAAATGAAGATGGCTTAGTTCCAACACAACTGTATAGGCACTGAAATTTCCATTCTAAGTTTATTTGCGCACATTACAAAATAATATCTTGTTTCAATTTAATTTCAACATTTAATAATTTAAAAGTAATTCTAAATTCATAGCTCATACAAAACCAGGTGGTGTGTTAGATATGGACTTCAGAAGACCATTTACTGAGCACTGCTGAGTCACTTTAAGCAGATTCTCAGCTCCTGGAGCTCAGCTGGGGAAAGCGAATCACCTGTTGAGTGTAGACCTTCTGTCTTTCATTAACAGAAACTAATATATATGGAAAAATCAATCTGTTTTAACTTAATCGAATGTGGTTATTAAGGGCTCCTCTACCTTTATTATCTAATGCAGAAGGACAGGCAATAAAATTCCACACCGACTCCATTGGGAAGCCAAACAATTAAACAACTAGGCAATTAACGGTGTCATTAAAAACTTTTACATTATATTATTTAGTGCTCATCAAGAAGGCTGGACTCCCATAATTCAAATGCCCTCACTAAATGTCATTACTTGGAGCCAAAGGGCTCTACTCACACAGAGACACAAGGCAGGATGGGGCAAGGGGTGTGGAGTCTTGGAGTCATTCTCGCCAGACTAGGGGCCTGATGAGCAGATGGCAGCCCCAAGAAGCCATAATGCAACGTAGGGCTCTAGTGGACCCTTTCATTTTCATCATCTCTGAAGACCACTCTGAAACTCCTTCCCAAACTGTCCCTAAAAAGCAGCTTACAGACCACGTGGCCACCATGACCCCTGATCACTGATACGTCTTAATAGCTGGCTGACCCAGTCACACTCAAGGGATTCCAGCCTTTATAGGTATCATTTACTCTCTTTCTCTCACATGCTAGAGATACTACTCAAGCCAGTGCATGCCTTCTGTCTTTCAGACTCCCCAGGGGTACAGCCTCTGCCTTTAGCATGCACTCCTGTTCCCACTGGAGGTTGATTCAGTAGGTTTGGGGTGAGGCCCGTGAATTTTCATTTCTGACTTCTTCCTCAGCATAACACTATCACCCCGAGAATTGGGACGAGTCTGTTACCAAAGCAACTAGGTGCGACGCTTCACGTGTGGTCTCAGCCCAGCCTCTGCTCTGTTTACCTAACTCCATCTGGGCCCTGCTTCTCACTCCTGTGGTCAGATGACCACTTTCCTTTTTTACTTTATCTTTATAAGATCAACCCAGCAACCTTTGTGTAGGATGGCTTAAAAACAATGTCATTCACCATCTATTTCTTCACTCCCATCTAGTCTCCTAAACTTTCTCCTTCCAGCATTCCCTGTCTTATCTTGAACTCTGTGGACAGACCTCTTCATCAACACCCTCATGCCACATGCCCAAAACAGGATCACCCACTGTCTTAAAAACTGCTGCTCGCAATGGTAGTCAAAGCACTGTAGAGCGTCTCTAACAGGCAATTACATGCTTCCTCTCAGAAGTGGTGGACATCACTTCCGTGACCACTCACAGCCCAGGACGAGTCGAGTGACTCCACCCGACCCTAAGGAAGCAAGACATGGGGATCCACATCTGGCCATATTTGGGAACCACCCCTGTGACCATTCTGCTGAGCTGCCTGCCTATCAGTAACTGTGAAAACAGGCATGAGGGTTTCTGTAAGAAAACGGAGTGAGTAAAAAAGGATGGGACACAGGTGAACTTGGGAAAAGCAACAGAACCTTGCTGTATGACCTAGGATATTTTCAACAAAGTCCACCAAAGAAAGTCACAAAATTATGAGTGCAATTAATATTTGTGAAAATTAGAAAGGAGTTTATTGCAGCATCCTGGCTGATTTGGTGCTAAAGAAACTCAGACCGGCTGGGTGTGGTGGCTCACGCCTGTAATCCCAGCACTTTGGGAGGCCAAGGCAGGGAGATTACTCGAGGTCAGGAGTTTGAGACCAGCCTGACCAACATGGTGAAACCCTGTCTCTACTGAAAATACAAAATTAGCCGGATATGGTGGCGCATGCCTGTAGTCCCAGCTACTCGGGAGACTGAGGCAGGAGAATCACTTGAACCCAGGAGGTGGAGGTTGCAGTGAGATGAGTTTGCTCCATTGCACTCCAGCCTGGGCAACAAGAGCAAAACTGTCTCAAAAATAAATAAATAAATAAACTCAGACCACGTGGACAGGGAGGCTGCTGACACCTAGTGGCACCTGATTCTCCGATGGAACTGGTTTTACTCTGCAAGGAAGCTGTTTCCTTCACTGCACAAGTGGAAATGCCATCCTGGGTGGGCAGGGGGATGCTTTACTACCTCTTCGCAACTGGCAGGTGCCTGCACTGGCCTCGGCGGATCACAGGAGTTGCTGGCATCGGGAAAGCAGGGTGCTCAGTCGGCAGAGCCTCTGGAAGGAGTTCCCCTGAGGGGACTCTGGAATTGCACAGGCTGCCTAAAAGCAATGTTGATGGAAGCTGTCCCCTTTCAATTTATTTTTTTTTCATAGATACTCTATGCGGTTGGTTTTTCATTAGAAGACACAGGTACTTGCCTCAAAGACGTGTGAGTCTCTGTGGGAGAGGGCAGGGAGCCAGGGAGAAGGCAGGGCTGGTTGTGTTGCCTCCACCAGAGGTTTCCTTATCCCTGTGTCTGGGGTGAATGCCTGCTCTGGGGCCATGGGTGCTCCTGTGGTGCAATAGTCTCAAAGATGAACTCACTCCCTTGTGCATCAGAGATGCCAAATGGAAATGCTACTGGAGAAGGGGCTGGAACATTCACCAGGTACTGCCTCCAGGCACAGATGAAGGGGAAAGTCATAAAGCATACTGAAGGAGTCTAGAGATGGTTGAAAAGAAAGGTACCATTCAGCCAGGTCTGAGAAAGAAACAGATGGCTCACTTACAGGAGGAATTAAAGAAGTCTGAAGGAGCAGAAGGAGAGAGCCCAGGCTGGAACCCAGTGACAGCCACAGCCATGGGAACTGAGCTGTTTGACAGCAAGGTGGCCTCAGGGAAGGGAGTATCAGCAGTGAAACTGCAGGGAAGGAGTCAGGGCCTCCTCTCCTTCCACACCTGACCTACCACAGATGCCTCCTCTTCCTGCATTTCACTAGAAGGCAAAAGGCATGGAAGCCTGTGTGATGCAAACCAGAGGGGCTCCCCCTCCCAGGGCACAGAGCAGGTGAATCAGATACCCAGCCCATAGCAATGAAGATCCACTTACTTGCTCTATTCCTTCAGGATGAGCTGGACATGTTTAAACAGCTATACTGAAATACAATCAACACACCATAAAATTCACCCATTTAAACCATACAGTGCATTGGCTTATTCAATATAGTTTATTCAGAGATGTGCATCCATCACCACCATCAGTTTTAGAACATTTTCCTTAAACCAAAAAGAAAACGCATCGCATTTTTTCAGTCACTCCCTGTTTGTCCTCAGCTGATCCCCACAGCCCCTGGCAACCAATAATCTACTTCCTGTCTCTACAGTTTTATCTGTCTGGGATATTTAACATAAATGGAATCATATCCATAATAACCTCAATGTTCACCCATGGGTTGGGTGTGGTGGCTCACACCCGTAATCCCAGCACTTTGGGAGACCTAGGCAGGAGGATGGCCAGAATCCAGGTGTTTGAACCACCCTGAGCAATAAAGCAAGACCCTGTCTGTTCCAAAAGAATTTTAAAAAATTAAAAACTAAAAAAATTTAAATTCACTCGTGTTTTAGAATGTATCGGAACTTTATTCCTTTTTAATGTAGAAGTATATTCTATTGTATGAATAAACCACATAAAGGTGTCCATTAGTCATTTGATGAATATTTGGAGTGTTTCCTCTTTGCATTTTTTTTTCTTTCTTTCTTTTAGCGCATCCCAAATGCGGAAAGTACTTTTTGGCTATTATGAGCAATGTTGCTGCAAGGAGTCAGACACCCTTAGCTAGCTCCTTCTTTTGTCTCGCTGGAGTCTTTTGACATTTACTAGGCAGTCAGGCTGTACTTGTAGCTGGAGAAAGTGGAAGGTAGCAGATGAGACAGCGAGCCAAAGGATAAGTCAGACGTGATGCACTAAAGAGAGACTACTAAATACATTCTAACAATTGTCACGATGTAGTTAACTTGCAGACTCAGGGGTGTCGTGCCACAGAAAAAATTCAAAATAAAATATTCCGTTGGCTTAGTGACTTTGCCAATTCAATAATGCAAAGCTGAGATAACACTGTTTTTTTTTTCAGTTATTATTTCATAGTCAATGTGCCATTTTTAAGGAACAAGTTCCCAGTCTGAATCATTGGTGGTATCACAATGCCTGGCTACTTATAATAAAAATATGAAGGAGGAAATAATTTTAACTGCTTCTGTGAAGAAACCCAGCTGGACCCGGGATCTTCAGACTGAAACTATGGTTTTCCAGATAAACTGCTGGGTGGGTTAGGAAAACAGTCAAGATGAAAACAGGATAAGGGGAGGTTCTTAGGCCAGGGGGTGAAAATTAATTTGGCTTCAGAGGCCAAAGAGTAACTATAGTAAAGTTTTGGGCAACGGGAAGATGGATTCAGTGTTAGGCTGCTGGATGTGCATCCTGCCTGAAAGCATTCAGAGCCATATATATTTTTAATTCTTTAATTGCTAAATAAATATTCTAGAACAAATTTAGCTACCAGTAATGACTTTTGTTTGAGACACAGAAAACGCAAGTCTTAAGCAATAATATACTGTCATATGTATATTATTATTATCCTCAATGGATTTAAATCCCCCAGCCCCCAGGGATTCAAGTTCAAAGTTCTATGAGCTCACGACGGTTTCAGATATGAGCCCTGCCCCAGGCTCAGGAAGGCTTCAGTTTATGTGGAGCCCACTGCATGAGACAGCAGGAGAAAAGTACACTATGGAACCCAAATGCCACCATGCCCCCGCTCCCCTTCAAAAACCCACAGTTTCTTCCCCTGTAAATGAAGATAATAACAGTACCCAGTTCAATTGCTGGTTATCCAGAAAGGAAGTCATCTCACCATGTTCTTTCATGGAACGCTGATCAATCTCATGTTGTCCTGTGCTAATGGTGTTTTAATACTTGTCCAACCCATCTTCCCATTTCCTAATATGCAAAGGGCAGGATCAGTCTTGGTTTAGATTCTCAGAAAACTTGAGACTGAGACAAGGACTTAGATGCAGGTGATTTAGTTTGGAAGGTGCTCTAGGGGAGCTCCAGTGAAGGAACTGGGAACGTGAAATAGGAAAGTAAGAAAAATCAGTAAAATGACGTTTTGTAAGGGTCACTGCTGCAGGCAGTGGGGGCTGAATACTGACGAGCCCTCTGAGAATCACAGAATACTGCCTAAAACTGTTGGTATACAGAAGAGGCTGTATCTTTGTTTAATTGCTCTAACTTCTCCATTGGTAGAGGATCACATCTGGAGGAGTCATCTTCTATGCGCTTAAGGATCACACTTAAATGGGAGCTGAGTATGACTCCACAGCTTTGGGAAAAGCCTAAAGGCAGAGAGCAAAAAGACATATGGGAGGCACCTTACGGTGGGAGGCTGACCTTGAGTCTGACTACACCTGGACCTGGCCCCTGCAGCTGGGACTGAAACCAGAAATGTGCTGAGGAAGAGGTGACATTGGGCACCAAAGTCGTCAGAGCGTGTGCGTTATTCATGCCCAGGTTCCTTGTCCTCGGGTTACTTTCATTTTCACAGCGCCTCAGATTTCGATAAATAAAATAAAAACATGTAGATGGTAAAATGCAGAATGACTGCATCTATAAACACAGAATTCTAAGTAGTCTGTAAGTTTAAGAAGAATGACCCCTATTCCTGCTTTTTCTTCAACGTATTTGCAAATGACACAGAAAACCTAACTCAATATGGCTTAAGTTAATAGAGGGGTTTATTGGCTTATGAAAACCATCTTGTGGAGTAACTGGCTTCAGCCAAAGCAAGATCAAAGAATGATCCTGGGACTACTTGGTGTCTGTCTCTTACTTGCTATATTCTCAACATTAGTTTTATTTTCAGTTGTATATAGTAGCAAACTGGCTGCCAACCACTCCAGCTCTGTGTGTGTGTGTGTGTGTGTGTGTGTGTGTGTGTCTCCCACAGAAGACCACAGAGTTGAATTTTGTGACTTTCACAGTAGCATGCCCATCCCTGGAATAAGCAGCGTGGTAAGGAAATAAGGAGCCTTTCCTCTGGCGGAGTCACTTGCCTATTTCTGGAGTACATTCAAGGTATTGTTCCCAGGGAAAAAGGTAATTGTATGTTGTGTGTCAATTACAACTGATGTCTACTATTAGCAATGTACAGGACCGTTCCTTAAGTATAAATTTAGACCACAAACAGATGAGTTTTACTCATCTGGAGTCCAAGCTGTGCTACAGAAATGCACCCTCCCTGTTCTCATCTGTGGCAGAAGTTACTAATCAATAGCTTTAAGAATAGCTTTTCTTCAAAGATTGGATATATTCTCAGAAACCATCTCAGCAGAGTGCTCTGGGGAGCTACTCCCAGGCTATAGGAATATATAGATGAGAGAAAATAAATTTGCCATCCATGATCATAAAGGGCAAAGGTTTTAGAGTGAAGCAGTCTTGAGTTCTCACTCCAGCTCTGCCCATTCCTTACTATCTGGGAGACTTAAGCAAGTAGCATAATTCCTATGAGTACGAGTTTCCTCATATGTAAATTGTTCAAACCTCATGGGAGTTAATATAATCTAAAAGGAATTGGTATTCCTTGAAGTGCCAAACAAAAGAAATGGCCTGTCAGTCCACTGCTGTTATTACCCCATGCTGCCAGACGGTGCCACTGTTGAAGAATGGTTCTGTGCAGGTCTGCTGCTGTAATTCTCCGCGGCTGAGAAACCTATGCAGGACCAGTTGTTTGTGAAGTTAGAGTGTTTTGTGTTTCACATACCTCCTTAGCCATTGTTTTGTGCTTGGGTATTCTCTGGCTCCCTACATCAGCCAGCAACATACTACGCAGAAATCAGCCATGTGAAACCAACCTTTGTGTCCATGGATTAAACAAGTTTGCCAGCCTAAATCTACTCTTTCCATAAGATCTCTTTATTTTGTGGAATTAATTGGATCTTGATCTGTGTGGCCCTATTCTCTCTAACTTCAAATCTTGTGATACAGGAAGTGGGTTATCCATTTTCCCTTCCAGGAGGACATGGGCTTATTTATCAAATTAACTTTTTTTTAGTATCACTTTGGTATATCATAGGAGGATGGGTGATATCTGTTGCTAATCCAGTAGAATGCAATTAGCATCATTGTAGGACTCTTGTTTATCTTTTTCTATCCTCGTCCACAGTGTGTGACAGATAGTGGAAGCCATCATCTTAAATTAATGAGTATAATCACCCAGTTCTTGATATATGACTCTTAAGACAATGGGAATTTATATAATAAAGGGGACAACCAAGATAAATTTTCTCCCGAACAAAGAATATTCTAGTTGGTTGGTTGTCTCTCTGTGTAACAAAAGTAAGCCTGGAATAATTAAAATAAACCCCTCAACAGGATCCTCCTTTTGTCTTAAATGCCCTGTCACACATTAAAATAGTCTCTGAAAAGACTATTTTATTATACCCTTATAGATAAATTCTACTTGTTAAAAGGGAATCCTCTTCACATTCTTAAACAGGAAATCTGACACCCTGACCTAAGTGTCTTTCTTTGGCCTGTCTCACTGTCAGATACCTAGGGTACCCTTGGTAACAAAGATTAAGTGTGAGCCTTATATCTGCTAGTCTTTATCCTCCATTCATGGCACTGCTTTAGCTTTCCTGAGGTGTCTCTGTTGGTCATCCTCATCCATGTGGCGCATTGTCAACCGAGCATGGATATTGCTATCTACTTTCTTGATCTACACCTAAGCAGTAAGCCCTCTGGACAAAGCCCTACAACAGAGATGTTACACCACATGAAATGCTTAGATCTTAAATCCTTCACAGCAATCCATTATAGTTTCCTGCTCTTTAACTTTCTCTAACTGCTACTTCAAATCATTTTTGTTTTCTTCTGACAGCCTTGCCTTCTCACTTACTCTTGGTAGATGACTGTGACCCTCCTTTTGCACAGAGAAACCTGGTCTTTAATAGTCAAGGCTTTCCTTTTTTCTGTCTGTTGAAATAAAAATGACCTCTCCTTCCATCTGCAGCAGGATCCTCAGATTAAGGATTTCCACCCCCACAGCTTCCCCTGCAGTTGACCAGTTGACAGTATAAATCCATTCTGCCTTTGTCCTGCAGTCAACTTCCCCTTCTCAATCAAACCCTTCTCGTCTGAAATAGCTCTTCCATTCTGAAAAAACAAGAGATAAAACTGTCTTGGACTCCATGGCCCCTCTTCATCTACTGTACTCTGTTCCTCCCACTCACAGTTAAACCTCTTGGTAGAATTTTCCGTACAATCTGCCTCCATTTCCTGACCTTGCACTCCCACCACTGTTATCTGGTTATCAGATTCCTTCCTCACTCCTTCAGGCTTCTGCCCTTAGCTCTTGCTAAAATTGCCACGTTGCCAATTCTAAAACATATATTTTCATCAAATCAAGATTTGCATTATATTTTAACAGCATTTAAAAAATGTTTGCAACCATCCTTTTTCCTATTTCTTAAGGCATTACCTGTCCAAAAGACACATTTTAAGTTTTACTTTCCTGACATTTCTTCTGATTCTTAGGTCATGACATATTCGTCTCAATTGCAGATTCACCTCCCGGTAATTAGCCATTATACATTGGAATTTCTCTTCAATGCCACTTGCAGAACCTCTCTACTTTATATTTTATCCCTAGAAATGCTCAACCTCCATTTGGGCTATTTTTCCCATGTTATAACTGCTCAAAGAACCTCATTTCTTTTTTAAAACAGAAAACATCTCTTTTTATATTTTTTCACTCATTAGCATGAATATTTGATCAATAAACATTCGTTAAGTAAGTAAATAAATAGCCTGTTTTACAAACAAGTAAAAGTCTACTCAAAAGTTAATTTTTACTGGGGGTGGGGTCAAGACGGCAGACTAGAAGCAGCTCATGTGCACCACCCTCACAGAGAGGAAACAGAGGGCTAGGGAACACTAATCCTGCAGGTCGATTGTCTCAGAAACCATGTCAGGATCCATCGAGGCAGCAGAGGACCACAAAGAGCAGAGAGGAGTGAAGCTGGGCACAAGCCTACCTGGGCTCACCTCTCCAACACAGGAAAGGGTGCATAGGTGAGAGCTCCCAGGGGGATTCATACTTTCCACAGGCACGTGTGCAAGACTAGGAATGGGATAATCCCCCTGCCCTTGTTTCATCCCTTACTGCGCTTCTATACTGAGGCAGAGAGCCAGTCAGATGTTTTGGAGAGGCAACTCTTGAGTCCAAGGAGGCTGCTACAAGTCTTGGGCCCTGGAGAAGCAAACCAGCACTGGCATCACAGTCCCAACAGAGGTCAAAGTTGCCTTGCCTGGAGCAATGAGATTGCTCCACCCATGCTTGCCAGACAGAGCTTGGCACCAGCTTCCAGCCCAGAGGTCCTGCTTCAGCCCAAACTCAGCCAGCTGTTGCACTCACCTCCACCACTGATAGCTAGGTAGGCAACATTTGCTAGAGATTCCAGCCCAGTTTTCCCACTTCTGTGTGAACTCAGCTAAAGGACACAGCTTGCTGTTGTTCCAGGAAACACCCATATGGCAGAACACATGATCCCACTTGCTCCTGCCACTGGTAGCCACGTGGGCAATGCCTGTAGAACTACCAGCCCAATGGCCACATTTCTGTGTGAACTCAACAGGAGTGTGCAGCTTCCTGTTGTCCTGGGAAACACCTAAACAGCAGAGCGCAGGACCTCATCCACTCCCACCACTGGTACCCAGGTAGACAGCACCTGCCTTCTGGCCCAGTGGTCCTGCTTCTGTGGAAACTCAGCTGGGGCGTGCAGCCTCCTGTTGTTCTAAGAAACACCTGGGCAGCAGACTGGGCATCCTCATCCACCATTACCACCAGTATCCAGATGAGCAATGCATGCTAGAGCTTCTGGTCTAGCAGTCCTACTTTTGCCTGAATTTGCTGAGGGTCATAGCCTCTCCTTGCCTGGGAAAACCCAGACAGCAGGGAAGGCAACTTCTCCTTCATCTCTCATAGCCAGATGGGCCACACCTGCTAGAGCTTCTAACCCAGTGGTCCTGCTTCTGCCTGAACTCTGAGGGCAGGCACAACTCCATGTTTTCTTAGGAGGCACACAGATAGCAGATTAGGGCCAACCATACCTGAGGGAGCCCATAGACTAGATCACCTAACCAAAGAAATGTGGGCATGGAGAAATAATCAGAGAGTGCTCCTCCAAGTCCCAGGAATGGATTAGAATCAAAACCAGTCAATCGAACCCATCTTATACCACAGTCTAACCCCCAAAAGCATCAAAGAAGAAAAAAGCAAAACAATCCATCCAAAGCACAGCAGCTTCAAAGACTGAAAGGACATTAGCCCACACAAATGAGGAAGAACTAGTGCAAGAACTCTGGCAACTCAAAAAGCCAGAGTGTCTTCTTATCTCCAAATGACTGCTCTAGCTCCCTAGCAATGACTCTTAACCAGGCTGAAATAGCTGAAATGTCATGAATGAGTTCAGAATATAGACTGGAACAAATATCATCCACATACAGAAGCTACTTGATACCCAATCTAAGAAATCTAAGGATTATGATAAAATAATACAAGAGCTGCTAGATGAACTGGACATCATAAGAAAGAACCAAATAGATCTTCTAGAGCTGAAAAGTACACCAGAAAAAATTTCTAATGCAATCATAAGAATTAATAACAGAATCAACCAAGCCTAGAAAAAAAAAAATCTCAGAGCTTGAAGACTCCCTTCTCCGAAGTCACTTAGTCAGAAAAAAAAAAAAAACAGAGAAAAAACAGTAAAGAAAAAATTTTTAAATCTGAGAAATCTAAGATTATGTAAACAGACCAAATCTACTATTCATTTGTGTCCCTGAAAGTGATGGAGATAAGTCAAGCAACTTGGAAAATATATTTCAGAATATCATCCATAAAAATTTCACCAGCCTCACTAGGGAGGCCAACATTTCAATTCAGGAAACATAGACAACCCATGCAAAATACTACAAAAGAAGACCATCTCCAACACACATAGTCACCAGATTCCCCAAGGTTGACATGAAAGAAAAAATGTTAAAGGCAGCTACAGAGAAAGGGCAGGTTACAAAGGGAAGCCTATCAGACTAATAGCAGACCTGTCAGCAGAAACCCTAAAAGCCAGAAGAGATTGGGGTCCTATATTCAGCATTCTTAAAGAAAAGAGTTTTCAACCAAGAATTTCATATGCAGCCAAACCAAGCTTTATAAATGAAGAGGAGACAAGATCCTTTTCAGACAAGCAAATGCTAAGGGAATTTATTACCACCAGACCTGCCTTACAAGAGGTCCTGAAGGGAGCACTAAATGTGGAAAGGAAAGACTATTACCAACAAAGTATGCAGATACAAAGTACGTCACCTACAAAGTATACTGAAGTACACAGACCAGTGACACTATAAAGCAGCCATACAAGTCTGCATAATGACCAGCTTAAAATATGATGACAGGATCAAATCTGCACATATCAATACTAACTTTGAATGTAAACAGGCTAACTGCCCCAATGAAAAGGCACAAAGTGGCAAGTTGAATAAAGAGGTAAAAACCAATGGTAGGCTGTCTTCAAGAAACTCATCTCACATGCAGTGACACCCACAGGCTCAAAGTAAAGGGATGCAGAAAAATCTACCAAGCAATCACAAAAGGTATGAGTTGCTATTCAAATTTCAGACAAAACAGATTTTAAACCCATGAAGAACAAAAAAGACAAAGAAGATCATTACATAATGGTAAAAGGCTCAATTCAACAAGAGGACCTAACTATCCTAAGTATATACATACCCAACACAGAAGCACCCAGATTCACAAAGCAAGTTCTTAGAGATCTACAAAGAGACTTAGATAACCACACAGCAGTAGTGGGAGACTTTAACACCCCAGTGACAGTATTAGATCATTGAGGCAGTACCAAATGAACCTAGTAGACATCTACAGAACTTTCCACCCCAAACAACAGAATATATATTGTTCTCATGTGCACATGGCACAGACACTAAAATTGACCACACAATTGGGCATAAAGCAATCCTCAGCAAATACAAAAGAACTGAAATCATGTCAGCCACGGTGAAATAAAAATAGGAATCAATGCTAAGAAAATAGCTCAAACCATACAATTACATGGAAATTAAACAACCTGTTTCTGAATGATTTCTGGGTAAATAACAAAATTCAGGCAGAAATCAAGAAATTCTTTGAAACTAATCAGAACAAAGACACAACGTAACAGAATCTCTGGGACACAGCCAAAGCAATGTTAAGATGGACATTTATAGCACTAAACTTCCACATCAAAAAGTTAAAAAAGATCTCAAATTAACAACCTAACATCACAATTAGAGAAACAAGAGCAAACCAATGCCAAGGCTAGAAGAAGGCAAGAAATAGCCAAAATCAGAGCTGAACTGAATGAAATGAAATGAAAGAAAAAGAGAGAGGAGCCAGATAAACACAATCAGAAATAACAAGGGAAAGCTTACTACTAACCCCACAGAAATACAAAAATCTATCAGGGACTATTGTGAACACATCTGTGTACACAAGCTAGAAGACTTAGAAGAAATGGATGAATTCCTAGACACATACAACCTCTGAAGATGGCACAAGAAAGAAATCGAACACCCGAACAAATCAATAATGAGTTTCTAAATTGAATCAGTAATAAATAGCCTACCAACCAGAAAAAGCCCAAGACCAGATGGATTCACAGCTGAATTCTTCAGATGTATAAGAAAGAGCTGGTACCATTCTGACTGAAACTATTCCAAAAAATTGAGGAGGAGGGACTCCTCCCTAACTTATTCTATGAAGGCAGTATTATTTTTGATACTAAGATCCAACAAAGACACAACAAAAAAAGAAAACTTCAAGCCAATGTCCCAGCTGAACATAAATGCAAAAATACTCAACAAAATACTGGAAACCTGATCCAGCAACACATCAAAAAGCGAATCCACTACATTCAAGTAGGCTTTATCCCTGGTGTATTTGTCTGTTCTCACACTGCTATAAATAAATACCTGAGAGTGAATAATTTATAAAGAAAAGAGGTTTAATTGGCTCACAATTCTGCATGGCTGGGGAGGCATCAGGAAACTTGCATCATGATGGAAGGCATCTCTTCACAGGGAGGCAGGAGAGAATGAATGCCAGCAGGGGAAATGTCAGACACTTACAAAACCATCAGCTCTTATGATGAGTCACTCACTATTATGAGAACGCATGGGGGAAACTGCATCCATGATTCAATTACCTCCACCTGGTCCAGCCCTTAACAGATAGGGAATATTAAAATTCAAGGTGAGATCTGGATGGGGACACAAAGTCAAATCATATCACCTGTGATGCAAGATTGTTTCAAGATAAGCAAATCAATAAGTGTGATTCACCACATAAACAGAACTAAAAAAAAAAACCACATCAACTTCTCTGTAGATGCAGAAAAAGCATTCGATAAAGTCTAACATCGCTTTATGTAAAAAACTCTCAACAAACTAGACACTCAAGGGACATACCTCAAAATATTAAGAACCATCTATGACAAAGTCACAGCCAGCATCATATTGAATGGGCAAAAGCTGGAAGCATTCCCCTTGATAACTGGAACAAAACTAGGATGCCCTCTCTCACCACTCCTATTTAACATAATACTGAAAGTCCTAGCTAGACCAACCACTCAAGTGAAATAAATAAAAGGTATCCAAATAAAAAGAGAGGAAGTTAAACTATCTCTGTTTTCAGATAATATGATTCTATACCTAGGAAAACCTATAGTCTCTGCCAAAAAACTCCCTGATCTGATAAACAACTTCAGCAAAGTGTCAGGATACCAAACCAATGTACAAAAATTAGTAACATTTCTATACGTCAATAACATTCAAGCTGAAAACCAAATCAAGAATGCAATCACATTCACAATAACCACAAAAAGAATAAAATATGCAGTAATACAGCTAACCAAGAAGGTGAATGACCTTTACAACAAGAGCTACAAAACACTGCTCAAAGAAATCAGAGATAACACAAGCAAATGGAAAAACATCCCATGCTCATGGATACAAAAATATCAATAATGTTAAAGTGGCCGTACTGCCCAAAGTCATTTACAGTTTCAATACCATTTCTATCCTATTCCTATCAAACTACCACTGACATTCTTCACAAAAGTAGAAAATACTATTTTAAAATTCATGTGGAACGAATGAAACAGAGTTCAAATAGCCAAGGCAATCCTAAGCAAAAAGACCAAAGCTGGAGGCATCCCAATACCCAACTTCAAACTATACTACAAGGCTATAGTAACCAAAACAGCATGGTACTGGAACAAAAACAGGCATATAAAACAATGGAAGATAATAGAGGTCCCAAAAATAATGTCACGCAGCTACAATTATCTGATCTTCAAAGAAGCCAACAAAAACAAGCAATGGGGAAAGCACTCTCTATTCAACAAATGGTGCCAGAATAACTGGTTAACCATACGCAGAAGTTTGAAATTGGGCCTCTTCCTTATGCCATATACAAAAATAAACCAAGATGGATTAAAGACTCAAATCTAAGATCTAAAACTATAAAAATCCTGGAAGACAACCTAGGAAATGCCTTTCCGAACATAGAACCTGGCAAAGATTTCATGAAGAATATGCCAAAAGCAATTACGACAAAAACAAAAATTGACAAATGGGACCTAATTAACATAAAGAGCTTCTGCACAGCAAAAGAAACTATCAACGGGGTAAATAGACAGAAACAGAGAAAATATTTGCAAGCTATACATCTAACAAAGGCCTAATATCCAGAATCTATGAGAAACTTAAATTTATAAGCAAAAACATTAACAGACACTTTTCAAAAGAAGATTTACACGTGACCAAGAAGCATATGAAATAATTCTCAACATCACTGATCATTAGAGAAATACAAATCAAAACCATAATGAAGTACCATCTCACACCAGTCAGAATCACGATTATTAAGAAGTCAAAAAATAACAGACTCCCGGAGGTTGTAGAGAAAAGGGAAGATTCATAGGTTGCTGGTGGGAATGTAAATTAGGTCAGCCATAGGGAAAAGCTGTTTAGCAATTTCTCAAAAAGTTAAAAAAGAATTACATTTGACCCCACAATCCCATTATTGGGTACATAGCCAAAGGAATGTAAATCATTGTGTGATAAAGACACATGCATACATATGTTCATTGTAGCACTATTCACAATAGCAAACACATGGAATCAACCTAAATGTCCATCATTGGTAGACTGGATAAAAATGGTGGTACATATATACAGTGAAATAGTATGCAGCCATCAAAAATGAGATCATGTCTTTTGCAGCAACATGGATGGAACTGGTAAAGTAAACTAACAGAAACAGAAAATCAAATACCACATGGTCTCACTTACATATGGGAGCTACACAAAGATGAGAACAATAGACCCTGGGATCTACTTGAGGGTGAAGTGTAGGAGGAGGGTGAGGATGTAAAAACTACCTATTAGGTACTATGCTTGTTACTTGGCTGACAAAGTAATCTGTATACCCAAACCCTGTGACATGCAATTTACCTATATAACAAATCTGCCCCTACACCTAAAATAAAAGTTAAGAAAAACGTATTAACCCGTTCCTTGTCTCCTGACACATCCTAAAATATTGTGTCTTTCGTAACAGATGACTTCGAAATTCAAAACATAGCTTGAAAATAAATATTTTTATTGTACTCCCTTCAAAAAAATCAATTTTCCTTGTTACTCTGGAATAAATAGATTTCTACTTTTTAATAAAAAATGTTTTCCTTCACTAACGTTAGAAAGACTTCCTAACTCCCAAGGTTATGTTTCCCAAGGTTATACAAAAATTTGCCTGTATTTTCTCCTAGTAGCTTGATTATGATGAGGCTAATGATTTCACCTAACATGCATTGAGTTCTTATTATACGCTAAGTATACAAAGTGTTCCATTTAATCCCCACAACAAGAACATCTACAATATGGGCAGTATTATTATTCCTGTTTTACAGAAACAGAATGAAACCTTAACATTTTTAAAGATCTTGACCAAGTTTTCAAGACCAAATGATTCACACAGCCCAGATCGTGAGACAGTTTGCCTCCAAGGGCTGGGTTGATGTGCTACTGCATTCTATTTCTTTTTTCAAATCTTGCACCAAAGAAGTCAGTATCATTTCCATAATTAATTATCATTTCCCTGCTGACAGTCACAGATCTTTTTCAGAATTAGATCCAAAAGCAAAACTCTACCTTGGAATGAGCACCTAAACTTCACCACTGGAGCCGTGGGCATCTCCGGGTCTGATTCACTCCTTGTGATCAGGTCCAAACATCACATGGGAAGGGACCTCCCACTCTTTTTTTTCTTTGTGGTACACAAGAGACCCTTGAGACTTCTACTGCTTTTTGTAAATTTGAAGGTTTTGAGAAACACCAGCCTCACTGACTTTTTTCTCCCTTGGCTTATATTTCACGGAACAAGCACTAGGGCTGCAGAGCATTACTCTAGATCAGGGAAGCAGTGATGCCATAGAAAAAACTTGAGTTTCCCCTTTTCATCCAGTTGGAATTATTCACAATTTCTAGAAACATCCTTTACAACCTATAGCAGAGTGGTCCCTGGACCAGCAACATCAATGGGAACTTACTGAGTAAAAATTCTTAGGTCCCAGACCCAGCAGTCTTTGTTTTCACAAGCCTTCCAGGTGATTCTGATGTTGAGAACCACTGACTACAGTAGCTTAGAAAGCAAGCAAGCGATTAAAATAACAGCGTGACAGAACGCAACCTATGTGTTGCTCTTAACATAAGCGGCGGTAGGCAAGTTCAAAGAAGATAGCAAACTCTGGGGACTCATGTATGGCTATGATGATCTCAAGTGCTCTAAATTCCCTGCTGGGATCTCCTGCATTTGTCTGTAAGGAGTGACTTCCTGAATTGATATAGACAAAATTAAAATAACTGCTGCCAAGAATGACTTGCGCACACACACACCACATTTACAGGCAAGTCATTAAGCACTGTGTCTTTTTAATGTTCATTCATTTCAGATGGATTTTCTTCTCATTTATCATCTTGTAGGAAAGACCCTGGTTAATAAGGGGTGGGGATGGCTGGGAAGCAGAAAAAATTAGGAGAACAAAGCAAATGATTTGCAGTGTTAGTAGCACTACTGAAAATCAACAGTGTCAAGCAACTGCCATCCAATATGACCTCTGAGGCTCGGCTTGGTGACACTGTCACCAGGGGTCAGCAGGGCTCAGCTGTGAAAAATAACTAGATGCAACAGGTTGAATTTGGGCCCTAGACAGAGGGGAGGGGAGAGGAGAGGAGGGGGAGGGAGGGGAGGGGACAAGAGGGTCTCAGACCCCTCTTGAAATTTCCTGGCCTTTCCTAAATTTGAAAGCAGGTGAGAACCAGCAGTCAAAACTCACCGCCTCCTTTCCTTGTCTGCTTATGTCCTGCCTCATTCCAAACAGGCTATAATCTTAATTAATAGAAACCTGCGCTCTTGTCTGCAGGAAGGAAGTAAATGGCAAGGAGTACTATCCCTAAATGGCAATTATTCTCTGGTCACTCATCTCCCTGCAGGAGCTAAATTGTTTTGTGATTTTTCATTAGGCAGCAGCTAATTAAAAACACAATTACCAATCATTTTAATTATAAGCTGCTCTCCCAGAAAGGACTTAAAACACAGTTCAAATGGAGGCAATCAGATAAAAGGATTGCCAAGGAAACGCAGAATAACAAAGAAAAGGCTACTTCTTTGCACAGAGAGAAGGTTGTAGATAATTAAAGACAAAGTTGATGCTTCTTTTTAAAGTTCAATGCTGATTTTAAAAACCAATAAATCATATTCTTGTGCAAAAATAGAATAATTTATACATTTGAAAATTAAAATGAGCAATGTTGGCTCTATGCGGAGTAAGGAAGTACGTTTGGATGCAGGAATACATTTTCTAAACTTGCTATCAGAATGACTTCACTAACATATCAGCATTCCACTCACCTAAAGTTTGTGAAATAAATACTATTTCAGCATTGTAAAAAATAAAATAACCTCAGGATCTGATATTTGCTTATGAATAGAAAATAATTCAGATCCTGTCTATAAAGAGAAAAATGATTTCAACATTTTCACTTAATCCCCAGTAACTTAACCTTTACAAATCTCCTTGCCATGTTATTTTAATCAACCTAAGTGTCCATTAACAAACAAATAGATGGCTGGGTGCAGTGGCTCACATCTGTAATCCTAACACTTTGGGAGTCGGAGGTGGGTGGATCACTTGAGGTCAAGAGTTCGAGACCAGCCTGGCCACCATAGTGAAACCCCGACTCTATCAAAAATACAAAAATTATCCAGGATGGTGGTGTGTTCCTGTACTCCCAACTATTCAGAAGGCTGAAGTGGGAGGATCACTTGAGCCTGGGAGGCAGAGTCTGTAGTGATCTGAGATTGCAACTCTGCACTTCAGCCTAGGTAACAAAGTGAGACCCCGTCTCAAAAAAGAAAAAAGAATGAAATCCTATCATTTGCAGCAACATGGATGAAACTGGAGGTCATTTTATTAGCTGAAATAAACCAGACACAGAGTGACAAATTATGCATATTCTCACTCATGTGAGTGCTAAAGAAAGTGGATCTCACGGAGGTAGAGGGTAGAGTGATGGATACCAGAGGCTGGGAAGGGTGGGGGAATGAAGAGAGGTTGGTTAATGAGTCCCAGCATTCTGTAGCAAAGCAGGGTGACTATAGGTAACAATAATTAATTGCATATATCAAAATAGCTGGAAGAGATTCAAAATGTTCCCAATACAAGGAAATGATAAATGTTTAAAGTGATAGAGATCCTAAATACCCTGGTTTATTACACATTTTATGCATTACCAAAATACCACATGTACCCCATAAATATGTATAATTATTATGTATCAATAAAAATAAATTAAAAATTAAAACAGATTTTTTAAAAAATTTATTGCCATACGTTTTGGGGGCACAGGCGGTGTTTGGTTACATAAGTTCTTTAGTGGTGATTTGTGAGCTTTTGGGGCACTCATCACCCAAGCAGTACACATTGAATCCAATTTGTAGTCTTTCATCCCTCGCTCCCCTCCCACCCTTTCCCCCCGAGTCCCCAAAGTCCACTGTATCATTCTTATACCTCTGCCTTCATGTTATCTTAGGCATTTAAATGACTGAAGCCAAAAAATGTTCTCATTATTGCTGTCAAGACACACAAAGATCTGACAAAAAAATGTATCGATCAAGCAAAGCTAAGTAAATCAGACTTACCTCAGGGAAGAATCCTCTGAAACACTCTAGCCAAGTTCTTAAAAGGGTAATTAGGGCAGGTGAGTCTGGGCTGGGTGTTGTGAGATGGGCCTTGCAGGGCAGGGAGCTGGTTGAGATCAGGCTCTCGACCCCACCTGCTGCAACTTGGCCAGGAGCTTAGGTCATATCAGCCTGAATGGTCTCACCTGCCAGCTTTCACTGTGCCTTTCTGTGCCTTTTGAGGAAGTTTGCCTCCTCTTATTATCATACATAGCAATCTCAGGGCCTCTGGTCCCTTCTGATCTGGGGAGGGTCTCTTTCGATGAGATACAGATTTCCATGGCACAGCAGGGCATCACTTTATGATTGTAAAGGTATCATTTCCTACTCCTTGCCTGAGTCCTGCAATCTGTCCATCTCCATCATGGACACTTTTGGTCATCCTGCCTGACACCTGATGGGGAAAGGGGGGACCTGGTGATGTGTTTGAGCATTCTCCCTGGGGGACGTGATTCTCTGTATGTCTCAGTTGAACACTGTTCAGATGCTCAGGATTGGGTCTGCAGCTTAGCAGATCTGAGTCCTATAGCCACTTCAGCTTGAGAGACAGCCAACCCTCTCTCTCAACCCCACTGTGGTTCCTGCCCAGCATCACCTGTGCACCCACTCTCTGTGCTGAGATTCACTCAGGGTGGCCGGCAAAATGTTACGGAAAATATTTAGGGAAAATTATAGATTAGAGTCACAAACCTTTTGGAAGGCCAAAAGGTTTTATTGAGGCAGGTTGGAGGCAGCTGCCTCATTAACTAATGTAGGAAAGAGATAGAGACTGATCAAAAGACCTTACCCCACACCCATTGTCTCCACTCTGTTTACTCATGTTAACTTTGTGCTGGGTGGTCTCTCTGGGAAAGATCATAGGGGAATTACCTATTAATGGTATTTACTCTGGGCCCCAGAACCTAAAGCTTTTATCAGTCGTACAACCACTCTCTTAACTATGTTAATTATCTACATGTGTGTTAACTTAGAACCGCTGTTGTAAAACCTTAAGGGAATAAATGTGTGGATAGACAGAGGGTCAATTGGTTGCATTTGGCCCTCTGAAAGCAGCCAACAGCCATCCTTAGCCCACTTGAAACACTGTAATAGTGTGAGGAGTGCATTCATTCATCCATCACTGAGTCAGGGTCTGCAGGTCAGACTTCTGCAGGTGGTTACCCACGTCTCACCTCTGCACCCCAGCCCTGTGCCCCATGGTCCAGCCAGCCTCTCTCTCTCTCAACCTAACAGGTCTCAGATAAAGGAGCTCCCAGATCAGGAGGGCAGCTAGAGATAAGTCCCTGGAGCCACAATAGAAAGCTGTTCTTATAATCAAAACACATTCAATTTCCCCTGGGCCCAATATGCTGGCCTTTTGCATTAAAACTCCAGCTTAGGTTTTAGCTGGGTGATGTCTCACCCACCAGACATGAAAACCTTTCCCTGCCTTTAAAACCTCTGTGGTCACAGAACACGGGGTCCCCCTGGGGCTGCTTCTCTGGAGCCTGCAGGAGAGCACCCAAACCCAGCCCCTTCTCCACACCCTGGTGCCTGTCCTGTGATGTTGGATTCCTGAGCAGGTGACCAGCTTGCACTCACAATGGTGTCAGACATCTAGTTATCAAAAGCAGGGTAGGCAAATGGATTTTGATCTTCGGCCAGCAGCATAATTATTGGACTTGAGTTCTTGGTCTGGTGAAAACTCAGCCTTATCCTGGAACTCCCCAAACCTTAGTGCTTACTGAATCCAGAAATGAGGATGCCCTTTGTTCTGGGTCTTGTTATGTTGAGGCATTTGAAAGATTTTCAGGGAGAGTAGGTGCTTTGTGGATTCCAGCTTGGGCCTCACTAAGAACCAGGCATAAGCAGATCATGGCTACCAGAGTCCTGAAAGAAACCTCTGCCACTTCTCCTGAGTCCTCCCAAACTAGGTGCATAGGATCCATTCAAAGACATCAGGCCGCACTTTTTTATTTTTTGAGACAGAATCTCACTCTGTCACCTAGGCTGGAGTAGTGCAGTGGTGCGATCTTGGCTCATGGCAACCTCCACCTCTGGGTTCAAGCAATTCTCCTGCCTCAGCCTCTCCAGTAGCTGGAACTACAGGTGTGTGCCACCATGCCCAGCTAACTTTTGTATTTTTGGTAGAGACTCAGTTTCACCTTGTTGGCCAGGCTGGTCTTGAACTCCTGACCTCAAATGATCTGCCTGCTTCAGCCTCCCAAAGTGCTGGGATTACAGGCATGAGCCACCACATCTGTCCAGGCCCCAACCTTTAAACAAAGCCTGGGCCACATGCTTGATGCACACCCTTCTCAGGAAGGTTCCCACCTCCTCCATGTGATGTTCTAGTCCCTAAGGATGATGTCTCTGTGTTTGAAGATAGGGTGGCCCACCATACCAGTTGGCCCAGGATGCTCATTATTTTGGCATGGAAAGTTCAGCTTCCCAGAAAACAGCTTAGTCCTGGGTCAACTGGGACCGTTGGGAGGACAGTTGGAAGGATAGCAACTCCTCCATTCTCCAAACTGAGTAACTTCCCTAGAAAACCCTCTCAATGGGCCGCTCCCATCAGTTGAACACCTAGGACCCTCTCTTCCTAAGAAAATCCAGATACCCACCACCAAAAATTCAGACTCTTGAAAACCAAACCTTTTTTATCTAGTCTCTGCAGTAAGGAAAATACAGACTTTTAGAAGCAAAAGCTACAGTGTGAGCCTGGTTCTTGAGAGGAGAATCAAAGCACATCTTCAATTCTCTCAGGATCACCTTTCTGCTGAGAAAACAAGGCACAGCTATTTTCTCAATCATGCCATCCCAGCTCACAGGAATTTCTGATAGGAAGTGGTTCTCAGACCCAGGTATAGGTAAGCATTATCTGGGGAACTTGAACAATTCCTCCATGTCTGGACCCTTCTCCTGATCAATTAGGTTAGAATCTGTGAGGTTTGGCTGGGCATAAAAACAGTGAAAACCCTCCACTTCTCGGGAAGTGGTAAAGAGAGGCTTTTGTTTCAGTTACAAATATTTCAGTCATATTTATAAGAAATTCAATAAGCAGATTAAGTAGATGACTGGTTCTATATATTATGAACCCTCAAATTCCCCTGACTTCTGACCTTTGAAGGCCAAGGCACTAAAGGTCAGGTAAGACAGGCTGCCGTGCATGCTGAAAGTCACTGACATGGAAAATTTCTTCATTAACCCCACTGTAAATATTGTGAATTCTTCTGACCTCCATAAATACTAAATGTAAAACTCAAGTGTTTCTTAGGCTGGGCTGACAAATCCTGTAATCTCAGGATTTGAGATCTGATAGCCTCCTCCACCCATCTTTTTCCATAACTCAATGAAATTAATATTATCAAAATTATTATGTTTGTTATTAATTTTCTGAGCTCCTTCAAAATCTTCCTTGGCAAACAATTGCTTTATTTTCCAGATATTTTCTCAGATTGAATTTTGGTTACGTCAGCTCTAGAGAGTACATAGGATCATGTATACTTAAGCATATTTTTATCATAAATGTGCTGGCAGCTGCTTTCAAACGATTATCATGGACTCAATCTCAAATGTCACACTTTTACATTAGTTTGACACATTTATAATTGCCTGGGAGGATTTCTTTAACAAGTAGCACTTTTATTGGGTTGGAAAATCTTGATATGACCTAAATTTTATATACAACCTCTATTTATTTCTGTTGTGGATGAAAACGATTGAAATAATTTAAGATACCACTGAGTAAGAAAATCAGGAAAAATACATGGCCTGATTGCTGCATTTTAAAATTTTTAATTAAATAATTTAAAGAAGTTTGGATAAAATATGTGATGCAAAATAAAATTACCTGGGAAATGTTCAAGACCATGTATTATTTAAGAGCGAAGTATGTGAGTAAAAATATTAATAAGGATGTGCGCATCTGGGTCTGTTTAAATGCAGCCACTAATGAGACCAAGCTTTGAAGGTGGTGAGTCTTAAATTAGTAACCCCTTATCCAGGAACTCTTGAGAATGAGGACACTGAGTCTCCAAGAGATTAAGTAGCTTGCGGTTAAGTGACTTTTTCAAGAACTCATTCCTAGGAAGTGGCAGGCCAACCCAGGTTGCCTCTGATTTCCGATCTCAGCTCTTCACCACATTGCTACACCTCCTTCCATCAGGGGAAAGGTTACGACACATTCTTAGGACAGAAACAAACTTCCAGATACAGGTTAAACGATACCTATTCCTTACCGGTTTCTCAAGGTTATTCTCATGATTTAATAATCCTTTTTTTTTTTAAGAGATGGGGTCTCACAATGTTGGCCAGACTGGTCTCAAACTCCCGGGCTCAAGCAAATCTCCTGCCTTGGCTTCTCATCAATGTTCTTCTTATGAAGTTGGTTTGAACTCCAGATCATGGCTATTATTACGATTTCTTTATACCTTAGAGAAATTTTTCTTCCCCATTGGGTACTTTCAGGAAGATGGTGGTCAATTCTGCAGAACAAAGAGAAGGACCCTCTGCCGCTGGGTGCTTCACAGGCTGGTGTGGGCCATGATGTATGGAGTGGGCAGCATCAGATATTTCATTAACAGTAGAACAGCTAATGGCCTGGAGTTGCTCCTCACTGATGGGTGGCTGACCCAAGTGAGCACAAGGGTCCATGCATAGTTAGAACTGATACCTGAGCTGCTGTCGTTCGCAGCATTCTTTGATGCAATATATTGGTTGTACACAAAAGTTACAGCAAGAATTGAGTTGAGAGGGAGGGAAGCAAGACAAAAAGATTCATCAACGTTCTCTTGGTTATAAGTCATAGAAATCCAACTCAAGCTAGCTTAAGCATGAAAGTCACGTATTGTCTGAAATAACTGAAGTGTATAGGGATAGGGTTCCTTTCAGATGTGGCTTGATCCAGGAGACTTGGGTTCTCTTCTTTTTTCATTTCATGGTTCCTTTTCTTCATGTTGGTTTCATCCACAGAGAAACCACCATGACTGCAATGGTTACAGCCTTACAGCTCTACTGGTTCTAGTTTCTTGGAGAAGCGGGTATCTCACTTTCCATATTTCCACATGGACTTTCCTTACCCTTTGATTCCAAATGAATTATTATTAAGTGTCCATTTATAAACCAATTGCTGAGCTCAAGGAATTTGAGTTTCTGATTGGCCAGGAAAGGCTCATATGATCTTTTCCTAGAATGAGGCAAGAAAAGCCCTCTACCACTCAGAGTAAGGGAGGCATATTTTCCCCAGAAAAGGATCTGTTACTAGAGGAGGGTACAGCTGTTGAGGCTCTCCACGAGCAATAAATGTCCACCATAGTGGATGGTGGCCAGATGGTCCATGCCTTTCAGAGTGTTACACATGAGAGGGCTTGTGATTAGGTGGGTTCTTTAGGACCCCAGCTGCTGGACTAGCACCCAAGTCAAACTTTCAGATCTATGCAGTGGAGAGCTTTCTTTTCAAATTACAACATCCCTGGTTATGAGGGAGTGAGCAAGTAAAGGCTTGTTGGCCAGTAACTAATGTGAAAGTTATCAGGATCAAAATGGAGTCACTTGTGTCAAACCAAAAGAAAGGAACAAAAGAGAAGAAAGGGAAGGAAGGGAGGGAGGGAGGGGAGAGAGAAAAAGACAGAAAGAGAAAGAAGAAAGAAAAAGAAAGGAAGGAAGAAGAGAAGGAAGGAAAAAGCCAGGCCTCTCTTAAAAAAGGGAGGCCTTCACGCATACATGCCTATGGTAGGAACTTTTACAAAGACTCCGAAGGGCTCTTACCCACATATGCCTGCAACAAGAACTTTATCAAGGACTTTTCAAACAGCTTGCTACCTGAGTTACAAGGATATCTAGTCAGATGTACAAGAACACCTGCCCGTCACACTGTCTCTACTAATGAAATGGCATCAGCTCCTGGAATAATAGCCCCTGTAACCAATGTTCTTCTGTTTCAGAACAAATTATGTGTACATTTTCCCTTTTCCTTTAAAAGCTTTTTCTCACCTCAACCTCTTTGAACATGCCCTTGACCCCCATACCCTGCAAGTCCTGGATATGCAAATCCCCTGTGCACTCAATGATAAACTAATTATCTTTGGAGGATCGTTCTCTGTCTGCTGTTTAAGTGGACACATAATCAAAAATTTCAGAACGCTCAGACTTTTAAGGTTGCTTCTGAATGTGAATGAAGTCAATGAGAGACACTGGAAGGATGAAAGGTAGTTCATCAGACATCGTTACACACCTGCTCCCAACATATGTTACCTTCAGTGACCTCTGCAGGGCATGTCCTTACATACACATTCTATCATTATCTTGTGGATGACACAAATCAGTCACACTGCATTGTATGTGTGTTTTTGTGAACGTATCAATTTGTGTTGTGGAAATCTTTAAGCATAGATTCGAAGTTGAACCTCACTTTTATATTTCTTGTTTCTGCCAAGTCTACTTGAAGCCTCTAAAGTGGGGGAACCTCAGCACTGGATGAAAGGGTGACGATCTAATGTGCCTTCTGACTCTCACCCGCTATGACCAGGGAATAGGACAATGCTTGTGACTGAGGGTTTCTTTGATGCAACACCTAGAGTAAGTTCACAAGCCACAGGGCTCACAGTTTAGAGTCCCTGCTTGTTCTCCCCTCCCTGTCCTGGAATCCCTTTTACAACTTCCACCATGGAGACACCCAAAGAAACGCAGAGCACAACTGGCTTGTAAATAATCTCACTGTACTAAGTGCCCAGTTTAGTGCCAGTTGCATACAGAGCCAATTCCTAGATCCACAAATTCATAAAATCGACAAAATTCTATAAAAAGGAAAAATGAAATTAGACCATGTTGGGCTCATGTGCTGTTTTTGGCAATCAGAATCCACTGCTTTTTCAGATAGAGGCAGCTAATTTCTTTTTAAGGAACCATTCTCAAAGAGGAGAAGTTCAAAGAAAAATTAGCTGTTTTTTTTTTTTTTGAAAGAGCCTCCCTCTTGCTCAATCTGTGGGCAGTGGGAACCACACTTATTTCCTCCCCATTCCTGTCTTTAAGACCATTAATAAGGCCAAGGCCTTTCTTCCCCTTCTATTCCTCCTCTCTTCATGGTGATTATGTGAGGGCTGGGCATGGACTGGTCTAATCGTAGTCCATCAGAAGTGGCTTCTGCTCCCGTGGGAGTGTACAGAGGGTATCCCTGTTAAGCAGATCAATGCAGATGAACTCTGTTCTACAAAACATGGGCATTATGGGGGTGTATTATGGAGGTACATTGCTTACTGCAGATGATGAAGAAAAGGTTCCCTGAGAAGATGCCTGAAAGATGCATAGGAGATAGTTACCAATGTGGGCAAGAGTGGGAAGAGAGAAGTAAAATACACAGGAAGTCTGATTATATAAAGATAGATGGGTACTGTATGAACAGAGATGTGGGCAGGAGGGGCTGCAAGATGAAGGGCTGGTGAAGATGCCAGGAGCAGGTGACATGGAGATTGTGAAACCCACTGGAAAGAGTTTTCATCACTTAAAGTGCAATTGGCATATGCAGAAATAGATCAGAATGACTCATTTTCAACCAGGAAGAAGGAAGGTGTCATTGATGGGATTCTAACTACCATTATTTGGAAGTCAAAATTATGAATATATATAGTCTGATATAGCCTACGCTTCTTCTCTGTAGTAATCATTTGCTCATTAACTCATGAGGAGTTTGTTCCAATTTGAAAAGAAGGTTCTCCACTGTGTTGATCTAGAAGTTTGACTTGGGTGCTAGTCCAGCAGCTGAGGGTCATGAGGAACCCACCTAATCACATGCCCTCTCATGTGTAACACACTGAATGGCATAGACCATGTATATATATACAACTGTTTTATATATATATGTTGATGTATATACATGTTTATGTACATGTTTATATATATTTATATATATTATACACATATGTTCATATGTGTGTGTATATATGTGTGTGTATATATATACACACATGTGTGAACATATAGGTATAATGATGAATATGAATATTGATGAAATTAATATATATAATTGTTATATTACTTGAACTCACAATTATTCTTCTATAAATGTATTCTACAGCAATATTTGGATAAACATGTAAAAAATAAAGCATGCCAAATGGAACACCATTGAGAATAAGAAGAATGAGCTCAGCAAAAACGTACATCACTAGGGGTGAGTTATATTATTTATACTACAGCCACACAATGGGATGCATTGCAGTCTTTAAAATAATGTGGTAGGTTTAGGTGAACCAATATGCAAAGATGCATAAGAAATATTAAGTGAAAAAAGCAATTTACAGGTAAGTGTATTTGACTACATACAGACATTTGCAAGTGTTCACACACAACTCTAAAAAGATAAATTCCAAATTGTAAATACTTTGGGATGACGGGGTGGAAAAGTAAAACCATTAGAGACATTTCTAATTTATAAATTTATATATTATGATATTATTTTAATAAGCAAAAAATAGATGTAACCATTTTTAATCTTTAAAAATTTAAAGAAATAACTTGCATCTGGAAAAGAAATGCATACTGAGGCATTTATACAGGCTTAGTTCAAAAACACTGTACTTTTTTTTTTTTTTTTGAGATTGAGTCTCACTCTGTCGCCCAGGCTGGAGTGCAGTGGCGTGATCTCCACTCACTGCAACCTCCGCCTCCTAGGTTCAAGTGATTCTCATACCTCAGCCTCCCAAATATCTGGGATTACAGGCACGCACCACCACACGTGGCTACTTTTTGTATTTTAGTAGAGACAGGGTTTCCTTCTGTTGGCCAGGTTGGTCTCGAACTCCTGACCTTAAGTGATCTACTTGCCTTGGCCTCCCAAAGTACTGGGATTACAGGTGTGAGCCACCATGCCCAGCCAGAAAATACTGTAGTTTTGAAATAAATTTTGTTAATCACACAAACCCTAGCACAATGTCCACAAGACATGGGGCATGTGGGTGAAAGTCCTGGGAAAGGAGAATTTGTTCTAACCCGGTCCACGGGACCAACCTGGAGATTGCATTGCAGATGTCAGAGCCCCAGGTGCTCCCTGACTCTTCCCTGGAGGCCTCTGCATAAAGTAGGCAGAAGAATGGCTGCCTCTGATGGTTTCCTGGGCTTTCAGTTGCTGAAGGAGCCCAAGCAATCTTCTGGAAACAGCTTTCCTCAGACAGACTGCAGAGGACACAGGTGCGCGAGGTGATGGCGCTGCAAACCTTGCGCTGCCTCTCTTCCTCCGCCACGTGCCAGCTGAGCACCCCCAGGTGCCGTCTTTCACTCTTCTGAGACTTGTGTCTTTTCCCTGAAAAGTAGAAGCAATCATTCTTGCTCTGCTCACCATGCAGGTTGTTGTCAGGATCGTTTGGATTAATGAATGTGAAAAAGATCTTGCAAACCATGAAGGGCTGTCTGTGCCTAAGAAAAGAACCACTTTCCTCACATAGGGATGATTTTCATCTGATTTCAAGTGCAGGAGAAAATAGTCAAGCTTTCAAAGGCTATGGGTAAGATGATGGAGTTTTCTTTGTTTAATAAATAAAGGGGCCAGGTACAGTGGCTCATGCCTGTAATCTCAGCACTCTGGGAGGCTGAGGTGGGTGGATCTCTTGAGGTCAGGAGTTCAAGACCAGTCTGACCAACATGGCAAAATTCTGTCTCTACTAAAAAATGCAAAAATTAGCTGGGCATGGTAGCAAGTACCTGCAATCCCAGCTATTTGGGGGACTGAGGCAGAAGAATCACTAGAACCCAAGAGATGGAGGCTGCAGTGAGTCAATATCACATCACTGCACTCCAGGCTGGGCAACAGAGCAACACTCCATCTCAAAAAAAAAAAAAAGGGTATTTGAGAGGCTGAGCCCCAAAATCCCTTAAGCCTTGGAGTTTGAGACCATGCTGGGAAATGTAGGGAGACCCTGCCTCTCCAAAAAATAAAATAAAAAATTAGCGAAGCATAGTGTCATGCACCTGTGGTCCTAGCTACTCAGGAGGCTGGGTGGGAGGATCACTTGAGCCCAGGAGGTCAAGACTGCAGCAAGCTATGACTGCCCCACTACACTCCTGCCTGGGCAATATAGGACACACTGTCTCTAAAAAACAAAAATAAACGGAATTTTAAAAGTCTGGCAACTTGATTTTGCAAGACAAGGTCATGAGCCTTCTGACCCACGGGACTGTTAGCACTCTGCTTCAAAATTAGCTCAATGATCTCTCACAAGATACAAACACAAGGAGACAATCACAGACACATCCATTTATCACTCAGGAAGATAAGAGAGGCTTTAATTCTTCCTTCTTCCATTTTCTAAATACATGTGAAATTCTGTCCAGACGTTGTTGACATTTCGGAGCTGTGTTCACATCTGTGTCCGTTCCTGAAGTGTGTGCCCTCTCACACCGAAATGGAGGGCAGTTTTGTTGGCTTACCTGTTTTATTTTCCCAACACAAGTCAGTCTCAGACTGAAAGCATAACCTGCAGATTTTACACTTTTAGTTTCTTAAGGGTGTTTTGGTGGATTGATTTAACTTTGGCAGAAATTTTATTTAAATGTATTTGTTTGAAGTAAATATTTAAATATTAACAACCACTGAGGACGAAAGAGTCTTATTTATATCTGGTTGATTTCCTGGAAGCAGCTTTGGTGTGTTTTTTTTCTCTCTCTAGGTTTATTAATCATTTCTCAGTATACATTGTCCTGTCCTGGAGGGGCCACATTGAAATCAACCAAGCCCCAGGCCAGACCAAGAACAGAACAACTTTGTATGTGGTGCTGGGGAGGGAATGAAAGTTAGCAAAGGAAGCATTCTGACATCCAAAAGGTCAAGGTCAGTTTACAGACACAAACACGCCATGCATCAGGATAATATGACCAAATATTAAACAAGGTGTGAACTTTCCCACTCTTCCTCCTATCCACACTTACCTCCAACCCTAGAAGCCAGGATATTCCTGTCATATTACCCAAGATAGGACCAAAATCAAGCCAAAAAGAAAAGTAACTAAATCCCTTCTCAACTTTGGGCTTTCACAACAGAATATTGAAAGACTGACTGCTATTAAAGAGATTTGTATCATAAGAACCTACTTGGTGTTTTAGTGAATTGATTTAACTTAAACCTTGAAATTTGACCTAAACAATAGGCAGAGAAAGTCTGTGACCTGGCTGGGTGCAGCAGCTCACGCCTGCAATCCCAGCACTTTGGGAGGCCAAGACCAGCTGATGGCTTGAGCCCAGGAGTTCAAGAGCAGCCTGGGCAACATGGTGAAATCCCTTCTCTACAGAAAATACAATAATTAGCTGGACATTGGTTGTGCACACCAGGAAACAGAGGCGGGAGGATTGCTTGAGCCCAGGAGGTCCAGGCTGCAGGTACATGAAACAAGATCATGTCACTGGGCTCCAGCATGGACAACATAGTGAGACCCTGTCTCAAAAAATAAAAATAATGTGTGTGTGTGTGTGTGTGTGTGTGTAATGTATCAGAATGGACTTTTGTAGTTTTTCTGTAATGAACATCCCCATGTACTTAAAGGTAGAATGTGTCTGGCGGGAAAGCAAGGGAAGGTACATCGTTTCCACCCACTGGTCTTGGTCCTAAGTGGTGATAATGGGGTCATATGTCTTCCAGAAGGTTTGGGAGATCTGGAATAGAAGCAACCTGGGTCTCTTTTCTTATCTGGTTGCCATGGAGTTCCTCATGCCACCTTGGTTTAAGAGAGTAGACTACAGATGGCTCCATATGAATTCAAGGCACAGGGGCCTGAAGGGACCACCCACTCCAGTGTTTCCCAAGAGAATGGAGAAGCCTAACAGTCTTCTGAGCAACCAGCACTGGAGGACAAGGATGGGACTCATGACTGGGTTCAAGGTGCACCATTATGGATATGTGGCAAATCTCATATTAGGGGACCCGCTGGGATGCAAACTTAGGGAAGGTTAAGGAAGGAAAGAGGTCAGGCAGGAAAAACCATCTCTGTGGACACCAGCATGGAACAGAGAAGAGCAGAGCTGAGAGCTTATTTGTGCACCCACTACAGTACTGTGTGAGCCTCCTGGAGCTTAGACTCAACTCCATGAAAAAGAGGAGGATGGAATTACAAATTAATTGAGTGTAATGCATATTTCTTGAAATAACTTAGAATTGATGGTCTGATGCTTTATGCTACCTGTCTAAACAGGGCTAGAAATAAGTGTTAAGTTGATTAGGTAGACTGAGAGTATATGCCTAATACACACAGAAAGAATGAGAGATAGAAATGGAGATAGATATGGGAGGGGGAATAAAAGAAAGAAAGAGAGAGAGAGAGAGAGCGCGAGCATGTGCATGATCTATCCTGGCACACAAGCACGACTCTGGTTAGTACCTCGTTTGTACAGAGTAGGCACTACTCAGTAAATGATTGTTGAACAAATTAAGCTGAAAAGGGAATCTGAATAAGGAGGTGAAGATGGAAATAGATGGTGCAGAGTGAGATGTAGGGGGAAGTTGTTTGCTCCTTTTTTAAAAAATTTCTACCATTTTTTCCTGCAGTAGGACCCAAGTTTAAAATAAGATTGGAGGCCAGGTGCGGTGGCTCACGCCTGTAATCCCAGCACTTTGGGAGGCCGAGGCGGGTGGATCATGAGGTCAAGAGATCGAGACCATCCTGGTCAACATGGTGAAACCCTGTCTCTACTAAAAATACAAAAAATTAGCTGGGCATGGTGGTGCGTGCCTGTAATCCCAGCTACTCAGGAGGCTGAGGCAGGAGAATTGCCTGAACCCAGGAGGCAGAGGCTGCGGTGAGCTGAGATCGCGCTATTGCACTCCAGCCTGGGTAACAAGAGCGAAACTCCGTCTCAAAAAAAATAAATAAATAAGATTGGAATGTGTTCCCTGGTGTCCTTAGCACTCCACTCCCTCACTTGCAATGGAAAGACTGGATGTCCTAGTCAGACACACAGCGAGGGGACGGTTCACAGGGTGTCCAGCTTCTCCCAGTTTGCCTGGGTCTTGTTCAGCTTTAGCACTGAAAGCCTCTGTCTTAGGAAATCCACAGTCCAAGCACATCGGGATGGTTGGTCATTCTGATTCCAATTCCGAGTATCCAGTCATGGAGAGACAATGTTCACAGCTCACAACTCTCCGCTTTGAGGATTTGAAAACCAAAAAAATGGAATTTGAGGTATTTGGCCTGTTGTATCTGCACAGTAATAGTAAACGTTTGAACAAGAGTGTTATGGAAAAATAAACTAACTCATTATGGTTGGGGTTACTGAGAAAGATGTGGTCTCACCAGTCTTCAAATCAAGAGACACACTGGGAACCAAATGTCACCATCCCTTTATTGCATCCCTACCTGAATGCAAAGCCCCACTCAACCTGGGCCACATCACAACGAGATTTTAAAAGGGACCCTTCTCCGGAGAGAGGAGACTATTCATGTGGCCAGGTTAATTTATCACAGTGGCGATCTGGTGCATAATTTAGCATTTATCTCATTAATTTTACAGGTACTCTACAGCTCTAACAACAGAAATGTTTGAGGGAAAAGAGAGCTTTCTTCACCTACTAGTCATTCCATGAGAAAAGGTTTTGGGAAACATTCTATGTTGCGTGCTTCTCCTCCCTGACCTCTGTTTTGAGGCTGCTGCAAAGCGCAGTGTGCCCAGTTTTCTGGATGATGAGGAGGTGCGATTCACAGCATCCAGTCATGCAGAGGGGAGGGGAGTTAACTTGATGGGTGTCTGAGATGGGCTGATGAAATGCAGCATGGAAAATTAGCCCAGTAAAACAGCTATAAAATTTGAATCACAGCATCATAAAAATGCCAACAGACCAAGCGCAATAAATATCGCAGGCAGCCGAGAACAAGGCAAGTTACCCTATGCACAAAGCCGGAAATGCACATATTCCCTTTAATAATTTCCTTGTAACGTTGTTGATTAAGTTATCTCTGAAACAACAGTCAATGTACTGAAAAGATGATTCTGCCGTAGAAAATAGAGACAAGTTTTAACGCTGATGATTTTCTATTTCTTTTCATAAAAATATCTGCAAAGATGGAGAAACTTTAAGGATATTCTAGTTCACTGTTTTCCCAAGTAGAAATACATTTTTGTTATCTGTTGCAGTTATTTCTTTTCTTTTTAAATTTTTTAGTTGACAAATGAAGAAGTATATACTGATGATATACAACCTTGCATTTTCAAATATACATACCATACTTTGTATAACTAAATAAAGCTAATTACTGTATGGATTACCCCATTCTTATTTTTTTGTGATGAAAACACTTAAAATCTAGTTTCTCAGCAATTTTCAAGAATACCATACCTCATTGTGAACTACAGTCACTATATTATACAATAGTTCTCCTGAACTTTTTCCTTCTATCTAAAAAAATATTTTGTATTCCTTGACCAATTTTTCCCCAAGCCATCCCCCATCCTGCAGTAATTATGTTCTACAGCATCACCTTGGACGTGGAATTATCAATACTGAACATTTTCTAGGAGAAATAGAGAGAAATTTCTGCAAGCCTCTTGTCACAACATTTTCATCCATCAATGAATACATAACCTTGTCTTATGTGTGTTTTTGTTTAAAGACACCTTATTTAATATATAGCACCAACTCATTAACACTGAACTCAGTCAGCACCGCTGTCTGTCGCTCATGCCTGAATGAAGCGTCTTTGCGTTTTCTCTGTCAGGTACCTCACGCTGCCTTCTTGTGGTAGACAAGACTTCAGCACTATGCTTGCATGCCATGTTAAACAGCAAAGTCATCCATTAAAGAAACACAAAAATAGGCCGGGCACAGTGGCTCACGCCTGTAATCCCAGCACTTTGGGAGGCCAAGGCGGGCGGATCACGAGGTCAAGAGATCAAGACCATCCTGGCCAACATAGTGAAACCCCGTCTCTAAAAAAAAAAAAAAAAAAGAAAGAAAGAAACACAAGAATGCAAACAGTTTGGTACTAAATAGCCCACAAGAAGGACATTTATGCTGTGAGAGCTGAAACAGGAAAACTCAGTGTCACCTTGTGTCATGTCGGGTGGAAACTTAAATTTTTTTTTTCTGTTTCATGCATGCTCAAAAATGAGCACAAAAACCCCAGAAACATTGATTTTGGAATTATAAGTACATTGTAGCAAGTACATTTGCAAACACAATATCTGTAAATAACAAGGACAGAGAGTGACTTTGTTTGCAACTCCCAATAATTTAAATAATAATTAAACTAATGTATTTTTCTGTACCAGTCTGAGTCTCTGGTTGCAATAAATAGGAAGGATAGAAAATTCATCTTTCTTAGAAAGCAACATAATGGAAGGATACAGGAAAACTCAAAAAGTCAAGGCAAAATGTAGAGAAAAGCTACGAACGGAGAATCTCCTAGGATTAGGTTGCATTCATTTCTGCATTCCTACGTATTTACGGCATTGTTATGTGCTAGGCACTGTTCGTGTTTGGGATACAAAAGTGAACAAACAAGGTCTCTGTCCGTATGGAATTTACAGTTTATTAGAGAAGACAATAAGATGGTAACATATGTTAGAAGTGATATGTGCTATAAAAACTAAAAGCCAAGTCACTGGGCATGTGGTCTGCCAGGGACGGGAGTAGGCAGGTGGCAATTTTCTGTCCTATTTCTGCTTCTTTAGCAAGTCATGTGAACTCAGCTAATTTTCTTAACTTCACTGCATCTTTTATTGTTTCATCTGTGGCATGGGTGTAATAATGACACCTAGCTTACAGGGTTGTTCGTAGGATGTTTAGGATTATTGCAGGTGAAGTCCTTGGCACAGTGCCCAGCACACAGTAGGTTTGTTTTCCATTTCATGTTTATGATAATATTCTATTACAATAATGATACAAATGCTGCATGGGCCCTCTGAATCACCACCAGTGCTGAGCCTGTCGAAGATTTTGACTTTTCTAGCATATTTGTCAATGGAGAGATTGTCCCTGTCCTAAAGAATGTGCTTTCCATAATTGTAGAATAAAGAAAAGGCAGTGACAGAAAACCCAGCCTTGAAAAATATTTGGTGTAGCAAATGAATTTTTTCAAACACTTTACATATTTTTTTCTTTCTCATCTTAGGAGAACAAAATAGCTGTGTTCTACTGTGCAGCATTTATAACTTTCTTGCTATAGAGAATGCCTTATTACTAAGTCTGATAAGGAAAAGAGCTTTTTCTTGTGGTTTTCAACAACATCACCCAGATAGAAACAAGGCTGCAGGTATTTATGCCTCTCAGTTGTCTCTTTGAAAGTTTAAAATCATCCCCTAATTAAACTAGAAGACATTATGTATGATTTTTTTTAAAAGGCTGTAGCTGCTGAGACTGACTAACTAGCAAGTCAGTTACCTGGTGAATAGCTATTTACCAAACCTCTTTCCTTTTCTTCCTGAGCTCATATTTCTACTCTATTTATAGTCTCCCTTGCAGGGGACAAGGACCTAGCAGAGAAAGATGAGTAGAAGCCGTATCACCACCTCCCAGCCTGACCTATAAGACCTCTCATGGGTGGTCCTCCACGCTCTGTTGCTGCAACACAGAAGATGCTTGTTAAAGATGAAGAAGTCACAAGATGGAAAGAGCCTAGGTTCTTGAATCAGTGCTTGGTGGATCCGCTCACCCCTCAACAAAAACGACCGGTCTGGACTTTCAATGAGTGAAAAATAAACCCCCATGGGTCTCTAACCGTTACGTATCTTGAGGTTCATTTACTACGGCATGGAGCTTTACCCTAAATGAGAGAATGGAAACCACTAAGAATTGACTTTAGGGACAGACCTTGATTTCTTCAGGTAGCATAAACGTCTCAGATCTTTACTTACTGATTTCAAAGAAACAAGGACACAGCTTCTCCCATATTCCCAAAAACATTGCAGGTGTTGAAAGCATTTCTGGGATTGCACCTAGTCACACTGATAGTAGAGAAAATGTCTGTGCAGGTGATTTGGTTGTGCTGTGTTATGGGATGGTCCCTTCCATTTCTGCTGAATTTATGGTCTCTGTTGGGCACACGGTACACTCAATGAAAACTGACCTTGCATCTGTAATTATATCACTGTTTTCAGTAAACATCTGGGAAATGTATTGGCTTGATAATTTCCAGTGAGGATGTGCTCTTCCCTTCCATTCTCTGTAAAATTTCCCTGAGTCTGTGAATTGACTTGTTTATCCCTGATCAGTCAAACTGTGAATTTGGGGAAAGAAGTTGCAAAACCAATTTTAAAAGCACATAGGGCAGTCAGGGTGCTGCTATTAGGAGAGAAAACCCTGCATGTGCTTCAGGACTGGGAGAGCTGACCCAGCCTCACCTGCAGTTGTGAAGCAAGGTCACATCTCCTGCTCCCAGTTCTCCAGATTTCCGGAGACAGACACTCCACAAGCCAGACTCCTTTGCCATGACACTGCTCAAGATGTGCTTCATGTATTTCAATTTCTGATTTTCACTGAGGAGAGAAAAGCAATCTATCATCTCTTAGGAGAAGAAAGCCATTTGGAAGAATCTATTTTGTACATTCATAACAGCATTGCTGGTTCTTGATGAATATCAACAGCAGCAAAAGAAAGAAACAGGGAGATAGAAAGGAAGGGAGGCAGGATGGAGAGAGGAAAGAAGGGAGGGAGGGAGAGAAGAAAGGAAGGAAGGAACAAGGGAGGGAACAGAGGAGGGAGAGAGAATCCTATGAAAGAATCAGAGTTTCCCATAACCTCAGACACCCTAAGTAGTCAATGTGCAAATTTGTTTACTTTTTTTACATATGAAAAAACAAGCCACGTAAATAACTTTTCACATAGAAGTGAATTTAAGGCACCTGAGACTTTCATGTGTGAGCAGAGGATAAAAATTATGTTGAAATTTTTTCATGTATCTGTGCCTAAAACAATATTCTGAGATGTTATCATCTTTTAATTCAGGTTCTCTTTGTAGTGTCCCCTTTTCCACCCACTTCCTGCCCAACAGAGTCAGATCCCTGTTCATTGCCTCAGGGAAGGTACGAGGAAGAGTGGAAAACAGAAAGACATTATTCTTTTTTGGCACTTAGTTTACAAAGGGCTGGTTCTTAGGAGACAATGATAGTTAGGATGCCCACAGTTAGCAAGTACTGGGTGCTAGTCCAAGCTCCATGTTCTTGAACTCATTTAACTCTTACAGCAGTCCCATATCATCCCTATGCTACAGAACGGGAAAACAAGGCACAGAGAGGTTAACAAAGTTGCACAGGTGTGTACAGATAGTAAGGGGAAGAGGCAGGTTTTGAACAAAAGGAGTCTGGTTTCAAAGTCCAGCCTCTGTGCCACCCCACTGCAGGGTTTTACAACACTATGATGCCTCACTATGCTAACAGGCTTTTCTCTGAGTAGGGTTTTTGGAGAGACAAGCGGAATATGGTTGTCAAGCTTTGGTGAGAGCTTTTGCTTACCAACAGGAAGAGAGAAGGACTTGCACACTCAAAAACAGTGCCATCCTCCAAGTGCCTGGGGGAGGAATGGACATAGGAACAATGAAGGCCTCCAACCTCCTCTTGGCAGGGCCTCTGGAGGAAGAGAGAGAGAAGGAAGGGCCCTATGTCCAGCTTCCAGAGGTCCCCAGTCCTGGAAAGAAGCAGATTTTCCATGAAACTAATGAAGCTTGAGCTGCAAAGCCCTTCACTGGCTTAGATCTCCCAGTCCTCAGGAAGAAGGGCTGGCCATGTGTTCATTCTGTGACATGCAACAAAAGATGCTTTCATTACAATCCATCAAGACCTTTGTTCTATTAGGTTGGTGCAAAAGTCCTTGTGGTTTTTATTATTATGTTCAGTGGCAAAAATCTTAATGACTTTTGCACCAACCTAATAATTTCTCCGATGTCATGCATCCCCAAGTTGCATGATGGTCCAGTGGCTGCAGGCATGTTTGCCATGCGGCTAAGGGTTCTTTGAGTTGGGTGCACATTTGTCTGGATTTAGTGGGATGTATTTACATGGCCGAACTCAATTCTCAGTACAGTTATGGCTCACTGTCTTGCTGTAGGAAGAACTTCCAGGAGTAATTCTTCCCCACTGTGTCAACCCACTCAAGGTGATGGGTCAAGGTTTGGTTCCTGCTATGAGCTTGTTCTAGAAGTGAGCCTGATGTGAATAGTGCAGGAGAAACAAGTTTTGAAATGAGTGGAGGGAGAAACTTGTCTATAATTGTCCCTCCAATCATCAGAGGTATAAAACTATCAGTGAAGGATTTGGTTTTCATCAATGCTTAGTCACAAGATTTCTGGTGATTCAATGTTATGTGCTACGTGTTTGCATTTCCCCACAATGCATATGTTGAAGCCCTGAACTCCCTGTGGCTGTATTTGGAGATGATGCTTCTAAGGAATTACTTAGATTAAATGAGGTCATGTGGTGTAACTTGATCATATAGGATTGGTGAATTTATATTAAAAGGATTGAATATCTTTTGGTAGTAACATATTTTGAGTTTGTCATCAAAAGCATCTTGAAGGCAATTCTTTAAAATTCCTTTTTAATTCTTCTGTGTTTGTTTATATGTTTTATTTAAAAAATCAAATATTCCCAATTTTGTCAGTGTATATCTCAACTTCCTGGCAAGGTCACCTGATGATAGGTAGTATTGACAGAAAAGCACCTTCTTATCAGTTCAGAGCCTCATTCCTTTGTGTAGTTCACAGGTCTCTGAAAAGCCTCATGTATGGGCATTAATTGCTATTCAGAGCTAACTCCTAGTGCCAGGAGATTTTTGTCTTTCTGAAGGTTTGCCTGTCAGTATGGCTGGATTATCTGGCTATTAAATAGTGGTCCTTTCAGCATGCCAACCCTCTAAAGAGATTGTGCTAGCAACTCAAGAGATAAGCAAAGTGACTTTCTGTAAGTGTAAGCAGACTCCAGCCTTATTCTTGGAAACAAGTAACAATCTAATGTGCTACTTAATCAATCTGCAAACAGCTAATGGGTGGCCCCTGCGTGCTGGACACTCTCAAAATATTAGCACCATGCTGGATGACATCTATCAGACGAGGATTTTAAAAGTTAGCCTGTTGGGTTTGTTTTAAGGTGATGTGCTTTCTAATTCTGGAATTGGATAATTTGGAAAAGAGAGGGATTAAGGAGATAGGCCAGAGACTAAGCATATTTCCTGCTTTGTCATGGAGAAGAGAATTAATAAAACATGAATTGTGAACAGTCAGAATAGAAACAATGTAATACTTAAACATGATGAGATTAGAATTGATTGGGGTTTTCTTTTTATCCTTTTTATGTTTTGGCCAATTATTAAATATTACTTGCATAGTTAAAATAAAATGAAGGTAAAATAGTACCTGTATTGCTTAGGATGCTTCAGCCCTAGAAGGATAAATACCCAACGAGCAGCAGTTCCTCCCTGAAGGAATATGAACTGCTTCCTTCACAAGGATCGGGAGGTTTGTGGTTCTGTGCCTTTGTCCACGTTTCCATGACATCACGTGACATTTCATCTCTTTCCATCTTTCTTCGTTGTCATCCTCTCTGTGCTGGCTTTTCCTCCTCTTGGGTCTCGTCTCATGGTGATAAGACGGCAAGTTCAGTGCCAAGCATTACGTGAGTGTCCCAAGCAGGAGGGAAGAAGGTGACAAAGTGGCTTTCATCTTAGAGGTTTCCCAAGTAGACACTCCCCTTTGGCTGAAGAGAGGCCAAGAAAACCAGTCCTGACAAAGGGGATCATGAAGGCCATGATTTTCAGCTGTGGCCTATCAGAATCTATGTACTGTGGGTGAGTATGTTGCACTGCAGTCACATCAGGATTCTGTCAGCAAGAAAATTCCCAGATAGGTGGACAAGTAAAAATGTCAGTCCCTACCTTCACCACCCTCCTCTCCACTCCTGTTGAGAGCCCTAAAGATAACCCGATTCTCAGCTGGGCTCTCTGAAGAGCCAGTAGCCATAAGGAACACGAGAGAAAACTTCTGATTCTGAGTCTATCAGCTTAGCTTCTGACACTGCACACAATGCTGCATCCTAGAGTCCCACTTTTTTTTTGGGTAGGCGGCCGTCAGAATCCAGAGTTCATATTATTCAGAATATCTGCTTGTTGTAAACAACAAACATATACAAGTAAAAGGCCATATACAAGTAAAACAAAAGAGGTTTGTTTATGCCTCTAAGATTCACTCTAAGGGGCTTTTTTTTTTTCTTTTTGCATTTGAAATTATTTGTTTTACTTGTATATGGCCCTGTGAATTTTCCAGTGAAAAGAATCATGCTTCTGTGTAAGTGCTAAGAACATCGCCCTGGAGAAATTGGAGACAGCCAGTTCTCTGCTTGGGGAAATCTTGTGGGGAAATAAGTTTCTTTCCCACATCTGTGGGAGAAAGAGAAATAAGGAACAGGGGAATGGAAAGAGCCACTTCCAATCAATTAATCCACCAAAGCCACCTTTTGCAGATGGCCCCATGATTGATGTGCTCCACCCTGCAGCCTTGGCTTGGTGCCTAGGTATGGTATCTATGTGGGCTGAGCAGTCTCCTCTTGAAATGCCTGAAGTGCCACTACTAACAAGATCTTTACACTAAGAATTTCCCTTTCTAGTCTTCTGCTGTGAAAGCAAAAACAGCTCTTCTAGGGCAGAAGAAGGATAAATAACATTTATCCAAGGAGACCTAACATTACATTGGTGGGATGAGATTAAAGATGCTGTTTTGTGTCTGTGGGGTGGGGGTGGTGAGAGGGAGTCTCGCTGGTCACCCAGGCTGGAGTGCAGTGGTGCAATCTTGGCTCATTGTAACCTCTGCCTCTCAGGTTCAAGTGATTCTCCTGCTTCAGCCTCCTGAGTAAATGGGATTACAGGCATGTGCCACTACACCTGGATAATTTTTGTATTCTAGTAGAGTTGGGGTTTCACCATGTTGGTTAGGCTAGTCTTGAACTCCTGACCTCAGGTGATCCACCCACCTCAGCCTTCCAAAGTGCTGAGATTACAGGCATGAGCCACGGCGCCTGGCCTAAAAATGCTTTTATTCCTCGTGAAATAAACGGACAGAAAGCGCATCCTGGAGACAGTGAAACAATCAGAGAGGTCACACCTTACACTGCCGTGTGCTTCTAAAGACTGCACAAATATGAAAATTAGGCATGGTCAAAATAGCTCAATAAATTCAGAAGAGACAGTGTTTTCCTCCAAGGTCACAGATCGCCAGTCATTTGACAAGACCCAGGACCTGACACATATCTTCGGTTACCATCCCCTTTTTGAGAGATTACCAACATTCAGTCAAGGTGAGGTTTTCTTGCTGCAGCGATTATAACAAACTCAGCTTTACTTCATCAACATGTTTGTCTGATGGTATTTCTGGGGTAGCTGAGAGTTGACACTAGGAAGCCTAAGATTAGAGCCATAATTACACATTTAAAGTCTCCTGGTGTCATAACCATATTCTGTCCTTTGAGGAGAGTATATCAACCACTGGTATTTCAGCCATTGCTTTATGGCTTTGTATTGGTATTTTCCCATTTCACCCACTTAAACTCCTTCAGCAGTGGTGTCTGCGTGCAAGTCAGAGGTATATCTGTAATTCCTATTGATGGTGGATAGGACGTTGCTGTTAGAATTCCAGTTTCAGGAGGGAGAAGAAACACCAGTGAAGAAAGAAAGTGTTTAGAGGTCCTCAAGCCATAATGTAAAAGCTAAGAGATAAATTTTAATTGAGCTGATATCCTAAATGTCAAACCAGCCTGCATCGTGATCTCCAATGGGTGTTTATTGTCCCACTTCCCCACACAAAATTAAGGGCATTGCATCTGTGAAAATTCCTTGAAGAGAGTTTGTCTCTCAGCTGTTCTCAGCCTGAAGAGGAAGTTCAAAGAAGTATTGGAAACCTTAGGAAAAAGGTTAAGTTTTTTAGAAATAATTAGCGGTCAACAGATTCCACTAGGTAAGAAACAAGCTTCTTACTGCTGCTGAAGAGTAGAAAGAGACGACTAGAAGAGGCGACGCTTAATCTAAAACATTACTAATAATGGAATTCGGGGCATCTCAAGAGACCGCCATTGAGATTCTAGCAGACCCAAGGCCCAAGCAGAAGGCTGTGGCTGCCTGGGTGGAGGGTGTCAATCATGAGAGGCAAGTGCAAAGGTGGTTTTCCAGAAATAACACAAGGAGCTAGGGAGTGTGCCAGGCTCATTTATGGCCCCTGGATTCATGGCCAGAAAAGTAGGTAAAGAAGCAGCCATGGCCACCTGTTGATAGGTTCCCCAGCAGGCAAGATGTCTCTGGGCTGTTTGTGGTCCACACTGATGGGGGTCTCACTGAAAGTAGCAGGTTGCAGGGTCACACCTTCACTAAGTATCTTCTTTCACTTTCCCCTAAACAGGAGCACAGCTCCCTGTGGGTTGCCTGAAGATTTAAGCCACTTAATATATACTTACGGCTGAGGTGAGTGGATCACGAGGTCAAGAGATCGAGACCATCCTGGCCAACATGGTGAAACTCCGTCTCTACTAAAAATACAAAAAATTAGCTGGGCATGGTGGCACGTGCCTATAATCCCAGCTACTGAGGAGGCTGAGGCAGGAGAATTGCCTGAACTCAGGAGGCGGAGGTTGCGGTGAGCCGAAATCGTGCCATTGCACTCCTGCCTGGGTAACAAGAGCGAAACTGTCTCAAAAAAAAAAAAAAAAATATATATATATATATATATATATATATATATATATATATACTTACTTAGTTGCCATAAAATACCATGGCGGCTGTGTTGCTTATTGGGTATGCTTACTCTCATTTTCACAAGGATATGAATTTGCTTATTATTTTCTGTAGGTGAAGAAGTTCCTGCCTTATGAGACACAAGTGTAAATTCATCCCAACTCACACAATAATAGCAATCCACTGTGAACCTCCCCACTCCACTGGGCCCCAGGATGTGGCTCTGCAGCTGGTTCATACTGAAGTGACATCTGAAGTCAGGGACTTACACATTTTAAGGGTTTTGTTTTATTTTAAGCCGTTTGATTTTCCTTCTGTCTCAGATTTGCCTGCATATAAAAATATGTAGCATAAATTATAATTTTTGCTCCTAATGTGCATTGCTAAGTTGCTTGTCACTTTTAGCAGCAGTTTCTGTCTAATGACCATCTTCCTTTTAATTCAAGTATTAAGAATCTGTAAAAAAAAAAAAAATAAAAATAAAAAAAGGATCTGTAAAAGACAAAGTGCATATGGTAATGCTTCATAACCCCTTGTTCGTTTCTTATGTATTTCTATATTCAGTAGCTCCTGTATATAGCCTGAATAGAGCCTACTTTGTTACACTCTCCAAAATTCTTGTGCTAATGAAATAAGACAATATTTGCTCAACAGCAGAACAGTATCTGACTTCTACTAAGTGCTCCATAAAAATCAGCTAGTACCTTGATTAAAGATATTTAAGTCATTCACTTATTCACTCATTAACTCTGCACCGAACAACTATACAAGAGGCACTGTGCACACCAGTTGAGAGAGAAGGCATGTTCATTTAGACTAAACTCAGTCTGGGTTTTGAGATCCGAGGAGCATGGACGGATGCTGGGGAGGAATGAGATAAGTTTACACATGTTGCTTGAGCTTCTCTTTAATTCATTTAATTTTGTAGTTATGCAACAATAGAATAATGTTGGTTTTATCTGTATTTAGTCTTAGAATTTAACCTACCAGGGGATGGCTCTTTGCTGGGAGAACAGAAAACGACACAACAGTGTGCTGTAACTGGTGGCACTAAGGCCTTAGTGGCAGAGACAGAATCAACAGCCGTCTGCCCCCAGTGTTAGCATTTTTCTCAATGTCAATAAAACCAATGTTAACTGAGATGTATCCTAAGTGTTTACTCCATCACTGGTAACTAATTTAATTTACCCAAGTCCCTGGTAAGGAATTATCCTCATTAAGCAACTCTTTATGAAACAAATCTTAAATCAACACAGGAGACCCTCAGACTCCAGATTTTGTGCCCTTTATATGTAGTTTTTTCCCAGATCTTTCTACTTTTCAATATTTTAGGTGATACAATTATCATTTCTAAAAAATGAACTTAACAATGCTGAGCCTTAAGTTCAATATTATGTTCAGAGAAAGCTTTCCAAAAAGGGAAAAGCAATGAAAATAAAACCTTCTCAGGTTTGGTACTTTTAAAATTAATCTTTAATTTCATTTTCTATTTGGTTTCACAGGTAGAAAATACACATTTTAATCCTTTTGTGATTTATTTGTTTTAATATTGAAAGCTCTCAGGGGTGTGCTACCCAGAATCTCTGATCACATTTGCCTGCCTTAGCTTTCCCCTCCAGGGACACAGGTGTTTGTATCATCTGACCCTCTCTGAGCTTTCGAAGGACCCTCCCTGGTGCAATGCTCCACGTTTAGCTGTGACATCACCACGGGTTGATTGAAGGATCTCCTGGAAGCCCTGCCTCATCTCTCTTCCACATGGCCAAAGTCAAAGCAAGCAGGAAGAGGCATATAAAAGAAGCCCCTCCACTGAAAAACAAAGACCTCACTGGAAATTCACTTTTTCTCATTCAGGAAAGGTGACCTTTTACTACCCTCATAGAGAAAGTAGAAACTTTCTCTTCTCAGAAATATCCATGAGGATTGATACTGGCTATTGACTGAAGTTTAAATCTGACATTCACTTCTATTATTCCATGAACATCACATGTCCACGGATCTCGACTCGCTGACTGTGTCTAGCACAGCCTAGGACTGCAGTTGCAGCAAGGGGCTGAGGACTCGGCAGTACAGCGTTCTTGAAACAAACTCCATAAACTAATGCTTTCTGAAATGTGTTTAAGGACATTTCCTTGCATATCCTCATTCATGTATCTAAATCCCTCTTTTGCTAAATTCAAACTTTAGCAGTAGAAACTTTAAAGACAATGCATTTTCATATTTTCACGACTCAGTGGAAAAATTAGCCCTTCTTACTATTTTTCCTAGATTTGTAGGAGGCAGAACAAAGGGTCTAATTGTGCGGATGTTCCAGTTTTGATTTCAATCACCTGGTAGCACCCAGACTATTATTTATGTGATCATGAAAAAGATGAAAACTAATTGTGTGGGTCAACTCTGATTTTAAAAACTATTTTTCTAATATTTAGCCTTGTCAGTACACATAGAAGAAATATTTTTGCATTTATAATATCTTAGGGGCTAAAGTACACTGATTAAATGTACTATTTTGAGCTAATCATAAGTAATACAGCCTTTACACTTTGGACTATCAAAAATGCCATTCACGTTTAATTACATCTCATTGCCAATCTTTCTTAACGGCCATTTTAAGGCTTTAAACTCATCAGAGCAACATCCGGTTCTGAAGAGGGACATACACCCACTTCCCAGGTGTATGTCAACAATGAATTCATTCCCCAATTATCTTAAAAAAAGGTGTGCTTCATGCTAAGGGCCAGGTGTTTTGTTAGGTTTATTCATATTTGTTTTATAACTTCACATATGTTAGCATCATCACTTTATAGAAAAGAAAGCTGAAGATTAGAGAGTTTAAGTAATTTGCCCAAAAAACACTTTATCATTCAGTTTGAATTTGGATCTGTGGCTTCCCGTGTAACCAAACATTACAATTTCAGCGTTAACTTTTCTCATTGGAAAGAGCATTGAAATGATGTTTTAGTGGGTCATCCTACTGAACACTTCCTTCCTTCCTTAATTCCTTCTGCTTCCTTCCTTCTTTTCTTTCTTCTTGACTTTACTGGGGTTTTCAAAAATCTCTTTTTCTAGCAATACAAAGGTTTGAGTAAGCAAAAGATTTCTATCAAAGTGATCATTTGTCTATGTGAAGCAAAATATCTCTACTTACCGAAAGCTTTATTTTTGAATTCCAAGTCTGCTCTCTAGTTGGTAACACACATCTGAATCTCAGAGGAAAGTTGGCCTCGGGAAGGATGCGGCAGTCATCAGCCTAGGGACAGTAGCTGAAATGAACAAACAAGTTGGGTTAATGAAAGGTGGTGAGTGAAGTATATTCAAAGGAAAAAACGATCCAAAAGAGAGACTTTAATAAGATATTTTTATTGAAATAAGCGTGGGGTATTTGTGTGTGTCTCTCTCTGAGACTGTGTGTGCAAATTTTACTTATTCTGTTAATCCCATGGCGGTATGTATGTGTGACAAAATTAATGGTGTCATTGTATAATGTTTTAGAATATGTTGAAATGGAACTATAGTAATACATTTTATAATAACTGGCATTTTGTGTTCTGTCTGTTATGTAGGATTTATTAAGTAATAAGACAAGAACAGCCATTTTAAAATGTCATTTAATTTCTCTAAGAAAATTTAATGAATGTGGAACTGAATTTGGTACTGAATGTTCAAAGATCTAAAAGTTTTTTTGTAAGTCTTTATGTATATTTAAACAAAACCACCTAAATTTGGTTGTGAGTGTTTCTCCTTTTCTACTCCTGAATGCACAGAATGACTAGTTTTTATTCTGGTAATGATATGGCTGTATGTGTGTGCAATGAAATTAGAATTAGTTGTATCAACTGTAGGATTTTTTTGTCCCAAAGAGCCTGGATTAATAGAAGTCCAGTTTCAATCGGGCAATTATCAACAGTGCCCAAACAGGATTGAAAATATTTATTTGATTTGTCAGTAAACATGGGCTAGGGTGACCTCAGCAGAGCTAATTCAATTGATTGAGGATTGAGGCAGGAATACTGGAAGGTGTGTGTACTTGATGGCATTAGCTCCTAAAACGAAAGAGCCAGACAGAAACACAAGAAGTGTGCAGAATGCCAATGTGTTTTTCCCAGTCTCTGGGAGATCAGTGCCCTGCCAGGAAGAAAGAACATGGAAAATGTGCAGAACAAAATCAGTAGCTAATACATCAGTCTCACCAAGGGCTGAAGCAACTGAGCAGGAGGTCTGACTCCAGTCAGAACTGGTCAATGTAGGACTGGTATCCAGGGCCTTGTCCTGGAAGGTCATTGCGCTTTGAAACAGGGACAAATAAAACACTTGAAAAGGCCTAACAAGGCAGTCCAGGGGGTGAGAAAATCATCCAGTGTATCTGCTGCTCCAGAGCTGCTCCCAGTTGAAAATCTGTAATCTCTAGCTCATTGAATCCCATTGAGGAGGTAGCATCAACCATTTTTGAAGAATAAATTTCAGTTGGCCTGGGATAGTAATTCCAATTTTCTGGAAATAGTAAAATGATTTCCTTATTATTTCTTTAAGCTCAGGAAAGTTTAGAATCAACAAAGCAGATGATGAATTATACCAAATCTGTGTATTTTATTTATTTGCTAAGGTAAGGAGTAATTGGGGAATTCTTTGTACTTAAAACATTTGTAATTGTTAAGACAATTTGTCATATTAGGTTACAGATTCATCTTTCTTTTCCAGTTAAAATGCAATTTAGAAATCAAGTTTTGACTTTTGTCTTTAAGTTGAAAAATGTAAGAAATTTATCTAAATACAGAAACAATAATAGAATGTAAAAACAACATTTATTTATTATATTTCTAGGCTTGTTTAAATACTTCAGATCATTTTGCCTATTAAATAGCATATTAATTGCTTAACAAGATAGTAGATATATTTAATTTACAAATACAGTTTAAACTATTTAAAGAAATTTAGTTAAGGCTTTCAAAATTCTCAACAATTTTTTCAAATAGATTTGCAAATAGCAATATTAAGACTTGTAAGCTGAACATAATGACTTATGGAAAATCTTAAGTTTGGCATTTTATTGACTTGAGTATTTTGATTACTAATTTAAAAGGCAAGGAGTCACAGATAGTCTTCTCTATGCACTGAAGCCACCCTTGAAGGCGACAACTATACGAACAAAGTGGAATGAACAGTTGCTGGGACACCGACCACTGTGAGAAGGTGGGTGGAAAGAGAGGAGCAGGAAATAGAAGCTCATTCATGGAAACCAATAGGAACAATAAACCAGAGCTACCAAGCAAAGCACAGAGGACTCTTTAAAATATAATACTAAGGGGAATGTAGATCTAGGTCACAGTGCGATATTTGTGAATTTAAAACACACGTATAGACAAACCATAATTATACACTATGCAAAGATTCAAAGATACCACACAAGGGCATGCATACATCAAGCACATGGGTACCTCCACAAGGAAGGGGTGATGGTAGAGGAGAGAGGGGAAAAAAATGAAAGGGCCTGGCAGGAACGATCGTGATAGGGTCTAAACTAAGGAGTAGGATCAACCAAACCCATGGCTACCTGTGTGTTACACTGTTTTAAAAGAAAAAAGAAAAGAAAACAAAGACAGAAAGAAGAGAGGAAGGGAAATGAACTAACAACCATACACTTGGGTTGATTCTATCTGATCTGATTTGCAGAAGGTCCTTCAACTCAGCATTCCTGTTTCAGGTTGGAAAGTATTTTATATATATCCTCAGACTCACCTGGCTCAGTAAAATACCAAACTCCATGGTAGCTACTATTCTAAAAGCAACTTCTTTCTTTTGCCTGTCCCATTACTGGGATCTGATAAACACTACATATTGGTGATAATTATGAGAATAGCAAGTGGAGTGTGCATTTCCAAATGTGTGGATGAAGGTAAGTTTTCCTTCTCAATTTTTAAAATATTACCACTTCTCACCATTCCCCAAATGTGTGCACGTCATTCTGAAATAGAAATACCAACTATTCACACATTAACTGAAACAACTAATTTTTTGCCCCTTCTCTCTTTTTGTTCCAACCATTAAGAAATGTGAGAAACTAGTTAATCTTCACGTAAATTTAAATAAAACCATGTAAATTTTGTTGTGGGTGTTTCTCCTTTTCTACTCCTGGATGCTTTGAATGAATAGTATTCATTCTGGCAATGATATGGCTGTATGTGTGTGTGATGAAATTAAAATTAAGTGCATCAATTATATGATTATTTTTTGGCCCAGAGAGTCTGGATTAATAGAAATCCAGTTTTAATCAGGCAGTTACCAACAGTGCCCAAACAGGACCGAAACTATTCATTTTATTTGTCAGTAAAAGTGGATTAGGGATTCCTGCAGAAGCCTCTGACATTCCCACACTTTACCCCAGGACAAACTTCAAGGCGGGAAACTAGTCAACAAAATAAAGGTAACAGTTTCCAATTTCCAAAGATGAAAATTGTCTCTGCAGGACAGAGGTGTAGAAACACTTTCCCGTAATGGACCAGAGAGTGTATATTTTAGACTTTGTGGAAGAAGAGGCAAAACTGCAGATATAAGTACAAGAGAGAAAACTCCTGGTTTCCTCACCTCATCTGCTATTTCCATGTTATTCACTGCTGCAAATGCTGGGCTGCAGTGCTGTAAGCCTGCCAGCTGGGATGGAGCTTCTGGGAGTAGAGGGAGATTCAGGGTGGAGCTTCGTGTCTGCAGCCCACAGTGCTTGCCCACTCAATCCCTGACAGCTGGACACGACAAAAACAGGCAGCTGCTTGGAGTTGGTTCACAGGCCATAGTCCACTGGGCCTTATGCTAAAGAGTCATATCTACCCATAAAATGAACCATCCATGGATGAAGACCCTTAATTGAGACAAGGGAGTGTAATAATTACTGGATGAGAAAGCAGGTCTTTAGTCTGGATGATGGCAGGTACAATGGATTCACCAAATGGATTCATTTTCCTCCTAGCCACACAACTGGACTATATTGCCCAGCATCCCTTGCAGTTAGGTTGGAGTCATGTGACTGTGTTTTGGCCAATGAAAATGATGTGAGCCTGGCAGTAGAACTTTCTGCAAGATTCCAGATTCCAGGGTGACCATAGCAGCTGTGTGTTATGAGGCCATAATACAGAAAGACCAGGGTCTTCAAATGACTACATAAAGCAGAGGTTTCCCCACCACCCCCCACACTTGGGATTGTAATGCAAAGAAGTTATTTCTTTTATCAATAAAGGTAAATAAACCTTTATTGATGAAAACCACTGCCATTTGGGGGTTGTTACAGCAGTCAGCAGTCTGTGACTAATAGAGGCAGCAAGAAATAGGAGGGAGAGAGAAAGGTGCCCATGTGAATTATCCAGCAAAAGGGGCTCACTGTCCAATGTGCTGGAAGCCAGAAATACGACACTGGGTTTCTGAGAAGAAAGCTTTATACTGCAAGTTGACTCACAAGGAGGCAGGAGTGAAGCTCAAACCTGCGCTAGTTTTTATTAGAAAAGGTTCACAGGGTGGATTCTGAGATTAGCAGGTAATTGGTGGAAGGAAAGAGGAGGTCTGGAAAGTCCTTGGGCATGCACAATCATCTTTTTACGCTAACGCATGTGCAAATGCAGGGAAGTTAGTATGAACAATGCAGTGAAAATTCAGGCTGTGATGTCAGTAAGCTCGTCCTGTGCAAACTCCAGTCATCCATATTGGTTCCATCTGATTTCAGTCAGTTCTTTCATCTCACAAGTGGAGTTTCAGTGCTTCAGCAAGTTGTTTCTTTTCTTATCTGCCATCCTACAACCTCAATAATTTCTGTTAGCTACTAGTTTATTTAACTTTGGGCGGCACAGTTTCACGTGTGCCCCACACAATCCTAATAGTTTCATAATGAGGAATCCCTCCTAGAGAGGGGATGTTTCTGAGAGGTTCATCACTGAGAAGAACAGCTGCACTAACACAAGATGAGACAAGACACGCCAAGACAGAGGACAGGCTTCTCACTGAAGGGCTCTCATTTTCAGGGAGAAATAAGCTGTGTTTTCTCCATTTCATCCGACTCCTGGTAGGTTATCATCCTATGGTATCTTTGAGATGAGGCACTCATGCTGTGCTCTGAAAGGAACGATAAAATTACCTGAGAGTCTTCAAAATAGGTGAGAGATAAAGGACAATGTTAGAGGTGTATCCACAAAACCATGAGTATACAGAATAAGAAGAAAATATAAACTGAGAAAAGAGGGAGTCCGCAACAGTGGAAGATGCAGATTTTAGGTAAATGTGCCCTGTATGAACACCATGGGATAGTCAACCTTAAGTTATCTATCCTAGAGGAGTCATTGGGGAAATATCTTAGCAAAACTGCTATGTTTAATATGAAATTTTCAACGATCAGAACTTACGGATGTGGGCTTGGAAGCCAGACTGTGTGGGTTAAATCTTCTGTCATTTGCCAAGTCTGGGACCTAGAGCAAGTTTTCACCAAACCCCTTTCATTGTCTTGCTAGCCGTACGACTGGACTACATTGCCCAGCATCCCTTGCAGTTAGGTTGGGGTCATGTGATTGGATTCTGGACAATGAAAATGATGTGAGCCTGGCATAGAATCTTCTGCAAGATTCCAGATTCCAGGGTGACCATAGCAGCTGTGTGTTATGGGGCTATAATGCAGAAAGACCAGGGTCTTCAAATGACTACACAAAGCAGAGTTTTCCCTGCTGCCCCCCACACCTCCCTGCCTCAATTTTCTCATCTGCTAAATGGGTATGACATTATTCTTTAATTCATAGAAATCTTGTAAGAATTAACCTAAAACAATTAAGATACATTTACAAAAGGTGGCATTTATTAGGCAGTTGATAAATGCTAATTATTATAGCATTTAGTAATGCTTTAAGAATAGCATTGGAGGTGTGAAAGTTGAGTGGCTGGGAAGCTCAACTGAGGTTCTTGCCTGTTGCCATACACAATATCAGAAAAGTTATTTTGAATATTCAGGGAATACCAAGAATAATGTGAATGGGAGGGAAGGGAGCCCCAGCCCAGTGTAAATACCTATTTTCTCTGGGAGGCTTCTTTGAAAAACCAGATATCTCATAGTTGGGCAGGTCTCTCTGCACATAGGTTTACAGATCTTAGATTCTATGCCCTGTCTCTCTCACAGGGTCTCAATTCTCTGAGCTGAGTGCTGTTCTGCTGTTCATTTAAGAGTCTCCAAGTGGAGCCCTTCATAGGCTGAATTGCCAAAGCCAGTGGTGCAGGTGTATTACTTAGCTCAGAGACCAGCACAGCCTCTGCTCTGTGTCTGGTAGCTCTTGATATCATCTGGAGATCTGAGCCGTTGCATCTTAACCTCCAGAAGTTAGTTCCATTGGGCCTAGGTCTTCGTTCCCAGGTCTATCTCCAATCATGGCCTCTGCTCTGGGGCTCTTCCTGACAAATTGCAAGATCTTTATCATCATATTTACCCTGGAAAAACCCAACACATGATCATGGCATTATAGTAAAGAGTCTTGGATTTAGACGGAGGAGGAGAAAGAAACCTGTCCTGGGAGTCAAGATACCTGAAATGCACCTTCATCTCAATTAAGAGGCATGTTAATTCTGCTGTCTAGACATTCCTAGAAGGGAGTGAAGGGAAACCGATTTCAGGTACACTGGGTTTAAAAAAAAACTTTTATTTTAAATTCAGGAGTACATATGTAGGGTTGTTACATACATAAACGTGTGTCATGGGCTTTTGTTGTACAAATTATTTCATCACCCAGGTATTAAGCCTACTAACCATTAGTTACTTTTCCTGATCCCCTCCTACCCACTCTCCACCCTCTGACAGGCCCCAGTGTCTCTTGTTCTCTTCCTTTATATATATATTAAACAAAGTCTGTTTAAACACAGTATGTCCACTTAATACTTAGCCATTTTATAAGGAATGTTGCTTTGTTTCAGTGACCATTTATCCTACCCTAGGCACTGACGTATGATATTTATGAATCTATTTAAAATTCAATTATTGTTTGAGGGGTATAAAATTATTTAAGATATTCATTGTGGAAACAGATGATTAAAAGGTGAAGAAATACACATGAAGAGCATAGCTTACAAATGAAAAGCTGAATTTCAACCCAGGCAATCTCTGTCCCTAAAACCGTCACTCTTCATTGAAGAAGATAATGTGCTGCCTGGCCCAGGGTGCAGTTGAATAAACCATGATTAGAAACGTGTTTTCAGAGCAACACCCCATTGGGATCTTTCACAAACAATAAACCTCTTACTTGAATGTTAAATATGAATCATGTCACACACAGCACACCGAATGGACAAAGCTTCTTTTACCCGGAAGAGCAGTTTCCTGTCCCCGCATGACCGCAGATGAGCTGGTTAATGCTTGTCAAGGACCCAGAAAACATGCTACAGGAGGAGTCAGGAGATCTTAGATAAGACACTGCAGTTTGCTTTTTACACTGTGTGGATTAGCAGAAGGAATAGGAAGGGCCATGACCCAAGAAAGGGACAGTGAGAAAGAGTACATCAAGCCCCTTCAATAATATCCAAATATCCACATCAAAAACTAAGCACTTCTGTGCATCGTCCCTCACCATTTGTGTGCCTTACATTTCACTCCCACCATGACTCCATGAAATAGGGGTGCTCTCACTTCTCCAATTCAAAGATAAGGGGGTTTGAGGCTCAGAGAACTGAGAGGGTTACAACCCAAGATCACATCTCTAACGGCTGGTGAAGGTGGGAGTCACACTTAGTTAGGCCGCTGGCTGCAAAGTCCCCATTCTTACCCATTATCTTCCATTGTCTCCCCAAATACTTTATGGGAATTAATTCATTTCCTCTCCCCAGAAGCTCTCAGAGGTAAGTACTATTATCAACTGATATAATCTGGATCTGTGTCGCTGCCAAATCTCACGTTGAAATGTAATCCTCAGTGTTGGAGGTGGCGTAGGGGGAGATGTTTGGGTCATGGGGTTGGACCCCTCATGAATGGCTTAGCACCATCCCCTTGATAATGAGTGAGTTCAATTCACACAAGATCTGGTTAATTACAAGGGGGTGGCACTGCCCCCTTCTCTCTCTTGCACCTGCTTGTGTCATGTGAAATGTCTGCTTCCAGAAGTTAAGCAGATGCCAGCACCATGCTTCCTGTCCAGTGGGCAGAGCTGTGAGCCAATTAAACCTCTTTTCTTTATAAATTACCCATTCTTAGGCATTTCTTTATAGCAATGCAAGAATGGCCTAACACCTTATCCCCAAGGTTTAGTTGAAGAACCTGGTTAACTGACTGGTTAACCAGCACAGACTGGTTAACTGATTTCCAGGAGGAAAAAATTCACCTGAACTTGATACTGACAATTATAACAGCAGCAGCAATAATAATAACCAACAAGTACAGAGGATTTATTGTGTAACTAGTACTATTCTAAAAGCCTAACATACATGAGCTCTATTAACTTATTAAATATTTTCAATTACCCCATAATTGCTTCTATTATTAGCTCTCTTCAACCCATGAGACAACCCAAGCACAAAAATGTGAAGTGGCTGTTATAGGTCATATAGATGGTGAGGGTAAAATATATTTTACCCCAGGGCAACTGGCTCTAAACCCTCATTCATAACCATTATGCTAAACACATACACACACACACACACACACACACTCTGCACACACAAATATCCACATACAAATACAGAAGAAACATACACACTCACATACCAACACACACTACACAAAATCATATGCACATGTGTATATTGACATACATATACACACATCACGCACTTACATATACACAAACGTCCATAAGCACACACATACAGATACACATGTATACATATACACACTTATACATTTCCACATGCACACACACAAATATACACATATTCAGTACACACATAGAAAAATACACACCTACTCAAAAACATATATACACATATTCAACACACATATACACACATACATACATATACCCAAAATGTAATATTCAGCTATATTCTTAACTATAAACAATTGCATGATAAGAATTAAATTATAAATTTCTCCAAACATAAATGTTTAGGGCTGCCAGTACTTTGTGCATAAATGTCTGATTCAGAAGTTGTAGGATATTTCTGGAGCCACTTTATTCTTTCTCACACAAAGAGAAACCCAAGCCCTTTTGACATTCAGCATTTGTGGAATGGGGATTTGCTGTTTCCTTTTTCATTAAAACAAATCCTCCCAGAATAAAATGAGGCAGAGGGGTGATGTGCTGCTAACTGTGGTAGGGCTGTCGGATTGAGTAGATGAAAATATGGAATGCACATTTCAATTTGAATTTCAGATAAACAATGAATATTTTTAGTGTAATTATGTCCCATATTGCAGCCTATTCTGTTTTTTACCTGGCCAGTCTATATTTTTAGGATAAGTATATCCCAAATTGCATCCTTTGTTCTATATTTTATCCGGCAACCCTGAACACAGGGCACATGGACTGACAGCTCATCATAGAGTTACATGAGGGCTGTCACTGAATGTTTGCATTTTGGTCAGAAAGGGCGTTTAGCAAACACTGTGGGCTCCTGAGTGTGTTGTGTGGACTTCAGAGACACCCTGCTTCCTGTGTTGTTCACATTTATGCCTCACTCCTGTGCTTCCAGTTAGAGAACAAACCACAGGAGATTATTCCCTAGGGAAAGTGGACACAAGAGTGGGGGCAAAATCTATTTCTCATCACCAACAAATGGATTGGCTGGAAATTCACTCCTCCACTACCGTCCTCATCCCGAGTTGCAATAGTAAAATACATTGATTGAAATACTGAAACTTCCGACTACTGTAGTCCAAAATTCGTTCTTTATAAACCGGGCAACTTGCTCATGAAACAAATCACCTTTAGGGAAGTGAATTTTTCTCAATAAGATACCTAACATTTCATAGTAATAATTATAATTCCCATTACGCTGCTGTCACTTGGTTTTGTGGACAGAACTATTACTGTATGTAAATTGTGTGCAATTGCTTAACAAGATAAAAGACGTTTTAATCCATCTGTTTTTCAGGTAGAAATTACCTGATCTAAATATTTCTTTTTGACAGAAGAAATTTTTCTCAGAAAAGATTTAGGAAAAAGCCACAGGTTGAAAAAGGTGGGTATATATTTAATGCCCACAGTGTCACACAGAATAGCTAGTTTTATTCAACTCACTGCACAAATATGAAATTAAGTGGGTTTCACCAAACACATATTGGGATAAAAACAAAGTCTGTCTTTAGTCCCATATGATTTAGTGAAATTCATGTACCACTGGTTTGTTACAAATTAAAGATTAGTACAGTTTTTTGGTTTGGCTCAAAATACAAGGTGACAGAAATGAATTAATTTTACAGGTGTTCTAAGAAATTGTATTAGGTTCACCCAAGTAGAACAAAAGGAAGGCAGTTATTAAGTAAAGGGATAAAATTCAAGACAGAAGTTTTCTAAAAGAAGAAATGACCTTCCAGGGTATTACAGACAAGGGAGGAAGAGGAGCACACCCAAGGAAAGCTGGCTCATTGCCCTGCTGATGCCCTGACCAGGTGAGGCAAGTCATTACCAGAGCTGAGCCCTTCAAGAGCTTCACAAATCTGAGGGATCGAAGGAGGGAGTAACAAGTCATTGCATGCATTCTTCTTCTACTGGGGTCTCCTATTCACATACATAGAGATCCCAGATCAAAAATTTAAATAAGAGCTCCAGGTATAGATTGCCAAACATCTAAGAGCACTGATCCACGTAGCCCCAGTTTGTGGCTCTCTTGTGGGAATAGATCTTCCAAGTCCAAGAGACTCTAAAAATTCATATTTTGTGAGTTTCCAATTTTGTAATCTTAGCCACTGTCACACCAAGTGTCAGATTTCTCAGACTTCTAGCCTATGCTGAGGTCTGAGGGGAGTGGGTAGATGGGTAGCAGATAGCTGAAAGAACACTTCGGGTGGCATAGGCAGGTGAAATGCGGCAGGCTTTATTCAGCAGCTCTCCCACACTGTCCACCTTTATCTCGGCTGCCTGTTCCGGCTGCAGCCCCTCTTAGCAGCCAGCTCTGCGGCTCCTGCTGCTCCCGTGCTTACAGCTGCACTCCCTGGAGCACTTGCTGGTTTTGGCTCCCCGCTATCCATCTGCCAGCTCTCCTTACAGAGTCAGCAGCTTCACTCTTTCCCTCTGGGCATGTGCCATATGTACAGTATTAGCAGGGCAGTTAAACCTTTTACAAATAGTGGTTTCGAGCCAAGTGTAAGCTTAAACAAACAGGTTATATAACAAGTGGAGCTGAGCACCTGCACTCCAAACTCACTGAGTCATGCTGGTCTGAATGTCCACCTTGGCCTATTCTTGACCAAAGTACATCCATTTACCTTACAACCACTGAAGTAACTAAAGTTAAAAAAGAAAAATAGCATAGAACAAAACAAATAAAGCTGTAGAGTGATTCAGGCTGTTGATCATGAATTTGTCACCTTTGCACAATCTCATGCTAAAAAGTGTTTTTTACATAAGACTTGGGAGAGACTATGTTAATAGTGTTATTAATTGTTCTTTTTCTGCAGCTTGACACAGCTGGTTAATATTGGGAGGTGTAGATTGTGTTCCATGAACTCTCTTCCATGGGTAGACCAGGGTTCTTGGCTGCCTTCCAACTTCCCAGAGCTGCCCTGAGTTCTAAGATCTGCCTCATCTTCCCAGTAATATGATTTAGAACTAGCCTTAGGGATGTTCTAGGTCTCTTTAGTGCTCTTGGGAAATGAGGCAAGATTTCTCATAGGCAAGAACTTTTTTTATTATTATACTTTAAGTTCTGGGGTACATGTGCAGAATGCAGGTTTGTTACATAGTTATACATGTGCCACAATGGTTTGCTGCACCCCATCAGTCCATCATCTACATTAGATACTTCTCCTAATGCTCTCCCTCTCCTAGCCCTCCACCCCACAACAGACCCCAGTGTGTAATGTTTCCCTCCCTGCATCCATGTGTTCTCATTGTTCAACTCCCACTTATGAGTGAGGACATGTGATGTTTGGTTTTCTGTTCCTGTGTTAGTTTGCTGAGAATGATGGTTTACAGCTTCATCCATTTCCCTGCAAATGACATGAACTCATCCTTTTTTATGGCTGCACAGTACTCTATGGTGTATATGTGACACATTTTCTTTATCCAGTCAGTCATTGATGCGCATTTGGGTTGGTTCCAAGTCTTTGCTATTGTGAATAGTGCTACAATAAATATATGTGTGCATTGTCTTTATAGTAGAATGATTTATAATCCTTTGGGTATACACCCAGTAATGGGATTGTTGGGTCAAATGGTATTTCTATTTCTAGATCCTTGAGGAATCGCCACACTGTCTTCCACAATGGTTTAACTAATTTATACTCCAACCAACAGTGTAAATGCATTCCTATTTCTCCACATCCTCTCCAGCATCTGTTGCTTCCTGACTTTTTAATGATCGCCATTCTAAATAGCATGAGATGGTATCTCACTGTGGTTTTGATTTGCATTTCTCTAATTATCAGTGATGTTTGTTGGCCACATAAATGTCTTCTTATGAGAAGTGTCTGTTGATATCCTTTGCCCACTTTTTGATGGGTTGTTTGTGTTTTTCCTGTAAATTTGTTTAAGGTTTTTGTAGATTCTGCATATTATTAGCCCTTTGTCAGATGGATAGATTGCAAAAATTTTCTCCCATTCTATGGCTTGCCTGTTCACTCTGATGATAGTTTCTTATGCTGTGCAGAAGCTCTTTAGTTTAATTAGATCCCATTTGTCAATTTTAGCTTTTGTTTCCATTGCTTTTGGCATTTTAGTCATGAATTCTTTGCCCATGGCTATGTCCTGAATGGTATTGCTTAGGTTTTCTTCTAGAGGTTTTATGGTTTTCGGTCTTACACGTAAGTGTTTAACCCACCTTGGGTTAATTTTTGTATAAGGTGTAAGGAAGAGACCTAGTTTCAGTTTTCTGCATATGGCTAACCTATTTTCCCAACACCATTTATTAAATAGGGAATCCTTTCCCCATTGCTTGTTTTTGTCAAGTTTGTCAAAGATCAGATGGTTGTAGACATGTGGCATTATTTCTGAGGCCTCTGTTCTTTTCCATTGGTCTATATATCTGTTTTGGTTACTGGAGCCTTGTAGTATAGTTTGAAGTCAGGTAGGGTGATGCCTCCAGTTTTGCTCTTTTTTCTTAGGATTGTCTTGACTATACAGGCTTTTTTGGTTCCATATAATATTTAAAGTGTTTTTTTTCTAATTCTGTGAAGAGAGTCAATGGTAGCTTGATGGGGATAGCACTGAATCTATAAATTACTTTGAGCAGTATGGCCATTTTCATAATTGATTCTTCCTATCCGTGAGCATGGAATATTTTTCCATTTGTTTGTGTTCTCTCTTATTTCCTTGAGCAGTGGTTTGTAGTTCTCCTGGAAAAGGTCCTTCACATCCCTTGTTAGTTATATTCCTAGGTATTTTATTATCTTTGTAGCAATTGTGAATGGGAGTTCACTCATGAGTTGGCTCTGTTTGTCCATTATTGGTGTATAGAAATGCTTGTGATTTTTGCACACTGATTTTGTATCCTGACACTTTGCTGAAATTGTGTAACAGTTTAAAGAGATTATGGATGGAGAGGATGAGTTTTTCTAAATATACAATCATGTCATCTGAAAACAGAGACAATTTGACTTCCTCTCTCCCTATTTGAATGCTCTTTATTTCTTTCTCTTGCCTAATTGCCCTGGCCAGAACTTCCAATACTATGAATGGTGAGACAGGGCATCCTTGTCTTGTGCCATTTTTCAAAGGGAATGCTTCCAGCTTTTGCCCATTCAGTATATAATGGCTGTGGGTTGGTCATAAATTGCTCCCTATTATTTTGAGATACATTCCATCGATACCTAATTTATTGAGAGTTTTTAGCATGGAGTGGTGTTGAATTTTATTGAAGGCCTTTTCTGCATCTATTGAAAGAATTTTTAATGCAGTGCAAACTAACTGAGATTGTGTTCATCTTGGAAAAGCACATTGAAGGAGATGTTGTCTCTTCAATAACCCATTGGTAGAGTCTTCCACTTTTGGCTGGTAACATTGACCTTTTGTCCAGCCTGTCTCCTTAATGCTGGAATTAACAACACACCAAGTATTAAAATATGACCGGTTGGGCGTGGTGGCTCACGCCTGTAATCCCAGCACTTTGGGAGGCCGAAGCGGGTGGATCATGAGGTCAAGAGATCAAGACCATCCTAGTCAACGTGGTGAAACCCCGTCTCTACTAAAAATACAAAAAAATTAGCTGAGCATGGTGGCACGTGCCTGTAATCCCAGCTACTCAGGAGGCTGAGGCAGGAGAATTGCCTGAACCCAGGAGGTGTAGGTTGCAGTGAGCCGAGATCACGCCATTGCACTCCAGCCTGGGTAACAAGAGCAAAACTCCGTCTCAAAAAATAAAAAAATAAAAATAATAAATGACCAGGAATCATGAGGATTTCATTCTATTTTTGGATATGTCAAATAACCACTTACTTTCTAGGTAACCTTGGACAATATATTTTTTCTTCTTCACCTCTCTTAACTAGGCTAAGTCACTGTTTTTAAATCTGTCATTCACAAACAGTGTTAAGATATTTGGGCATATTTTTGCATCACAGGGTGTGATGATATTTTGGGTGCATACAGTTGGTAAAGTTATCTTCCCCAGTCATGCAAACAAATGCTAATCTAGGAGTTGCTATAAAGGTACTTCGTAGATGTGACTACAATCCAAATATCAGTTGACTTTAATTAAGGGTGATTATTATACATAATCTAGGTGAGTCTGATCCAATCAGCTGAAAGATCTTAAGAGCAGGGATAAGGCTCCCCTGAGCAAATAAATTCCACTCGTGAACAGGAGCTTCTCCCACCTAAGAGTTTCAGCCTGCACTTCCTGAGACCCTGCCCTGAGGATTTCAGATTTGCTTAGCTGCCCCCACAGTTACAAAACCCAATTCTTTGCAATAATTTTTTAAATATGCATCTCCTACCGATTGATGCCTGTCTGATATCCGTATGTTATTGTTTACTTAAAACTTGGATTTGAATACAATCACAAAAGAAAACTTAAATATACTTATTTAGAGAGTGACATTTACAACTCTACCATAAAAAGGGAGGTGGCATCACTTAATATAAGTAAAAGGTATCCATCATGTTTGCAATAAGAAACAGAAGCAACATTCAAATAAAGATCCATCAGAAACAGTACATTTACAAAGCCGATCTATCACTCGCTATATTACACAAGGTATTTAATGCCACGTCTAGTCCAGGCATTCCCATTGCACCAACGTTCCCCACATTCCTGACACTTGGAAAATGCTACTTTAAGGACTGCTAATTTGCGTCCCAGCTCCAGGACACTCACCCACTATGTCAGATCACAAATGCCTTTTGGACAGATAACAGTTGCTCCGTTTAATTCTTTGTTCCTTTACAAATGTTAATGTATCAGTTAAGAAACAGGAGCCTCAACGTATTTTGAAAATTTTGTATTTCATTAACACGTGCTCACAACATGCCTTAGCCCTAGCCATGCACAAGCAACATTTTATCAGGCAGAGTAGATAGGGGCATATTCAGAGACAACAGTTGTTTCCAAGGAAGTGAGCTATCAGCGCAGAAGGAACCCTGGAGTATAATCCTGTATGCAATCATAAAGGTACTGCTATCTTAAGACTCTGGGTTAGACAGGAAGAGCAGTGAAGGGCAAGATTCCTCACTAGAAAGATGCAAGATAAAACCCCTGAAAACACATGTGGAAAGTGTCTATGTGTATTTTTAAAGAAGATGACTAGCTGTATTAGTTTTCTGTTTTTGTTTTTGTTTTTGTTTTAAAGAGCCTATTCCTCCTACACATATACACACTGTAGTTAGAACTCTTTGGGTTTCATATGATGAAATAGACTCAGGAAAAAAAAAAAACAACAAGGAGTTGTGGTAGCTCATGTAATTAAAATGCTTAGGAATGTCTGGCTTCAGGTATGGTTTGATCCAGTGGTTCACATAAGGGCATCACAACCTTTTCCCTTTTCCCTCTTTTGGTTCCACTTTCTCAGGGTAAAGTCCATGCTCAAATCATTTTTCTCTTCTGATGACCTGCAGCTCTGAACCTTATATCTATTAGATTCCAATCCAACAGGAATTTGCCTCTATACCAGCATTTCTAGCTGAAGTCTCTTATTTGTTGGCTCTCTAGATCTGTGCCCATCTCAGACTAGAACCCATCTTCTGCACTGGGGACTGTAATGTTCTGATTTGTCTTAGGTCGGGTCATATTATCTAATTCAAAGAGGGTGAAGACTCTTCTGAGTCTTTTGGCATGTCAGCAAGGGCTCCCAAGTTTAGAGGTCACCTCAGACACTCCAGTAAAGAGATTCTAATGAAAAATAAGCTGTTCAGAGGTGTCACAGGCTTTAGGAATAAAGAAGAAATAAAGAGGCACCCAAAGACCAGCAGCAGTGAGAAGTTATTACCAGCGTTCAGCCAGAGGGAACAAGGGAAGGAGAAAAGAGTGTGATTGGAGACAATAAGAGCTGTAGCAGTGGAGAAGGGGCCACCTGGCAGGAGCTGCAGTTTGAGATAGATGAAGTCAGAGCTGACACACAGTATGAAACCAAAGCAGGAGCAGGAGCACTGACCCATCTCTCTCCTCCTGGCATCAGATCTACTGCAGGTGGTTCTCAGTGTCCAACTCCAACAAGAAGTCAACCAGCAAAGAATGCCAGGGAATACAACAACAAATAAAAACAATAACTGGTGTTTCCTGAGCCTCATTTGAAGCAAACTTTGCCACAAAACTCATTTATGTAATGTAATTATCAGAATCCTAGGGAAATATATCATCAACATGTTAGTAAGAATCTGAAGTTCCAAGGTATTACCCAAGATTTCACTACCAGTAAGAGTTAAAGTGGGCACTTATGTCAGAGCTTCAGAGCCTACATCATAAACCTTTTGACTCTTATACTGTAGCCCACCCCCAGAACTTGTGTAAGTCCTTTTGCCTTTAGTGTACTCCAGGTAGGATATGTCCAAACAATTATGAATGAGATCCGAATGCCACAAGTGTGTTTTCTGGCTTACAGCTCCCAGGCGGGGCGACTGTGAGCTGAATTGGCTTTTAAAAATGATTACAACCTTGGTTCACTTTTAGAGTGACATTTGTCAGTAGATAAGTTTTGCATTTCCAGCTGGCTCAGATTTGGCTGTATCAGCCCAAAAATGATGGTGCCATTTGACCAAGAACAGACAGAAAATACTAAGTAACTGTATCAGACTCTTACCTTAGAGTCTTCATTTCCCATTAGCACATTTTAATTGAAACTTAGAAAACAATTAACACCTTGAGGCAAGAAACTTCAAAACTGTGTCTTGTATACATAAATGCATTACAAAGACCAGAATCAGATGAGAAAAGTCAATGTTAATAGCTGAGACAAAAATAAAACCAAGATAAAAGAGAAAACCACAGGCTCTCGGCTGTGCTTGAAGTTGGGGAAAGTGTGATGTACACTTTGCAGAAATTAAACCTGAGAGTATAAGAAACCAACATATCCATTTCTTGAGAGCCAAAGGTGGGAGTTTCCTACCTCCAGGTACTTATTTTCTGGGCCACTTCTCAGTTTAACTCCGCCTGCAGTCATTTCTGTAAGGATTCCCAAGGTAGTTTTGTTAGAATTAGAAAATAAGGAATAATAAGACTCCTGAAGCATGTTTTTGACACAAGCACCACAGACAATAATGAGTGCCCAGAAATGGAAATTTTCTCTAGGTACAGGCTGTCTCCACACTCCAGGAACTACTCTGAACGACATGAGAGGGGAAGGCAGCAGTCTCTACAGCCTACTCCTCCTGCCCTCCCCTGTTTCATAAGGCCAGAAGATACTCTCACAACAAGTCAGAATTATCCTGTGGGTTTTTGGAGTTCTCCACCCTGTCCTGTAATGAGACACAGACCCCTGGTTCATTCGTGGTTCACTGAATATGTACTGAGTGCCAACTTTGTTCCAGGCTTTGTGAAGAGGAGGCTGAGCACAAACAAGCCAGGCACCAGCCTTGACTGAGCCTATGGTCTAGAGGAGAACAGACACAAATCCAAGAACCACAGAGGAGATGTGAGATTGCAGCCTGACATGCCACAGATCCAGTGACCCTGAGAGGGCCCCGAGAGGTGGAAGTGATCCAGGCAGGATACAAACTGGACAACAAAAGGCAGGGACTCCCACTGCTTCCTGTTCTAATCTCCATCCAGGTGTGAGCTAGCAGTGTCGGTCCCTGTTCATCTGCTTACCTGGCTGACAGGTGCTCTGGGCCCGTAGGATGTTTACCTTCTGTACTAGTCTGTTTTCACACTGCTATAAAGAACTGCCTGAGACTGGGTAATTTGGATAAAGCTGGAAACCATCATTCTCAGCAAACTAACACAGAAACAGAAAACCAAACACCACATGTTCTCACTCATAAGTGGGAGTTGACAGATGAGAACACATGGACACAGGGAGGGGATCATCACACACCGGGGCCTATCAAGGGGTGGGGGCTAGGGGAGGGAGAGCATTAGGAGAAATATCTAATGTAGATGACAGATTGATGGGTGCAGCAAACCACCATGGCACATATATACCAGTATAACACACCTGCACAATCTGGACATGTACTCCAGAAGTTACCATTTTATATATATATATTAATATTGAGCTCATATATACAGATAAGACTATATATATATAACTATATATATATTTGTTTATGGGAAAGAGATTTAATTGACTCACAGTTCAGCATAACTGGGGAGGCCTCAGGAAACTTACAGTCATGGCGGAAGGTGAAGTGGAAGCAGGCACCTTCTTCACAAGGCAACAGGAAGGGGAATGAACACAGGAGGAACTACCAAACACTTACAAAATCATCTGATCTCATGAGAACACACTCATTATCATGAGATGAGCATGGGGGAAACCACTCCCATGATTCAGTCACCTCCATCTGGTCTCTCCCTTGACACGTGGGGATTATGGGGATTACAACTCAAGATGAGATTTTGGATGGGGACACAGGCAAACCATATCACCTTCCCTCTGGTTTCCTTTGTCTTCTCTGAGGAAGTAAGGCCTCAGCTGACATCTGAGAGGGAAAAGAAGTCAACTAGATTAAGAGAAACGGGCAGAACTTTCCTGAAAGGAGCGTGGCGTATCCCCTAAGGTCTCGTGGGTGAGGAACAGTTAGGAGCACGACCAGGTGGACTCACCATGGAGCTGATGTGGAGATTGAGCTCTAAGGACACCATTTCACACAGAACTCCTCCAAAGTCCTCTACTTCATTGTGTGTTTGCAATCTCATCTTCATTTTCTTAAGCAGAGTCCACACTATGTGAAGTGCTTCAGGCCTCACAAAACCTAGGTCCACTCTGGAAAAGATGAAGGAGGAATCAGATATGAGATGCAGCCTGTGGTCATCAGGTCATGCTACAGAGACTGGCTGTATCTTAAATGCAAACTCTGGGGTCACAGCACTGCCCAAAGTCCTAAAAGCAGAGGGAAACAATTCAAAAGGATCTAAGCAGGGAGTGAAGACAAGACCATATTTGCATTTTGGAAAACTCACCTGGTCACTGTGTGGGGATGATGAAAGAGGACCGGGGTGGATGCAGAAGGAAGAGCCCACATCTATCACAGCCATGCAAGGGTGAAATCAGAGTGGCTCAGGCTATGGAGTTTCATTTTCTCATCCAAGAATTTTAGATATTTTCAAAAATATTTCTTAAGGTTCATGCTCCTTGCCAGGAAAGCATTCCTTAAATTAGGGCGTGTGATCAATAAGGCTATGAAATCAGAGCCCTGTCGTACAACAGCCTGTCAAGGTCGTATTTGATTCTTTAATAACACTGGGCAGAATTTGGTGGTTACCAAACAGCTACTGAGGGCCAGTCTGCTGAGGAGTTTGTGCAGTATATGGATTTGTGCATTTTTGAATGTGACCCATGTTTTACTTGCTTAGAGTTTGCTGCTTAAATACGGAAGGGCATTCCATGTTTATCTCTTCATTTATTTTTATACTTTGGTTCATGTCCTTGACCACATTATATATTCCATAAGGAAACAAAGCCCATTTGTACAAATCCCAACAGTATTTCCAGTGTCCAGCACAGAGACCGTACATAGCGTGAATCGCTCAGCCAGTTATTCTTTCTGAATGCAGCAAATGCCTCTAGTTCTTGTTTTATGCCACACAAGGGGCACAAGAGTGAGCAAAGCAGCCAAGTCCCTGCTCTCAGAGTCTGCAGTATCCCCAGATGCTTCCAATCTGCAGCGCCCTCTCCTCCACTTAGTAGGCCAAGAAATGAATCTAGTGGCTCCTGACTTAGCAACCTGTAGTGGGTTCATTTGTGTCCACCTGAAGAAGATGTCTTCAAGGCCTAAGCTCCAGTATCTACAGATGTGACCTGATTTGGAAGTACGGTCACTGCAGATATGATTAGTAAAGAATCTAGAGATTAAAACATGCTGCATTTAGGATGGACTCTAAATCCAATGACAGATGTTCCTATAAGAGGAGAGGACAGGCCAGGCGTGGTGGCTCACACCTGCAATCCCAGCAGTTCTGGAGGCTGAGGCGGGCAGATCCCAAGATCAAGAAATCGAGATCTTCCTGGCCAACATGGTGAAACCCATCTCTACTAAAAATACAAAAATTAGACAGGCATGGTGGTGCACACCTGTAGTCCCAACTACTCTGAAGGCTGAGGCAGGAGAATTGCTTGAACCAGGGAGGCGGAGGTTGCAGTGAGCCACAGAGCAAGACTCCATCTCAAAGACACATACACACACAAAAAGTCCCTGTGACCACAGAGGCAGAGAAGTGATGCTTCTACCACAGCCACAACAGCTGGGAAAGAGACGTGGAATGGATTCTCCCTCAGAGCCCCCAGAAGGACGAAATCCTGGCCATGCCTTGATTTTGGACTTCTGGCCTCCTGAAAAACCTCTACTGTAAACCATTCAGTTTGTGCTAATTCATTACAGCAGCCAGAGGAAACTAAGACAATCTGAAAATGAGTGGGCATGTTTGTGTTCCAATAAACCTGAATTTGCAAAAATAGAAGGTGGGCCAGATTTGGACAAAGGGCTGTCACTAAAAAATAAAATGAACAAAAAAAAATGCATAAAATTTATTCCACCCCTCCTTAAGAGTAGACAAAACAATTTTCAATTGTGGAAGAAATCTCCATTATCTAGAAGGCATTTTAATTCAGAGAAATATATCCAGTCTCCTCATTTTTACCTCATCATACAAAACAGGGACTCCTTGTGGGGTAAAATAAAAGGTGCAATAAATAAACACCATCCTATGCCATCTACTCTCTAACTCAGGGATAAGAGGCCTGGAAAACAGGACAACTATTTTTACAAAGAAAAACTAATGATAAGGTCCTTGTTCTTAGTTATCCACAGCACTAAAACATAAATCACTCTCAAAGCAGGTAAGGAAAGAAAGTCCCGCGCAAGAGAGGAAGAAAGGAGCAGACTTTAGAGTATTTGTCATCGCTAAGACAACTTCCTGACTTATCAGTACAATCTCCTAGCACATGTTAACTCCCCTTCTGTCCAATTTGAGAACTTAGACTATTTCATTATTAGGAGTAATTTGGGGAAAATGGCTCACATTAAATTTGGTCATATAGGATGCATTATATGATATATATGGTGTGTGATATAACTTCTCTGTGAGTTGGTGCTAGAATTAGACCCTTTCCACAGATGAGGCACCTTGAGGCAGTAAGAAGTGAAATCACTTCCCAGGAGTAGCATGGGTTCAAGGTGGCAGGCTGGCTGCAGGCTCTCGTAATGCATGTGAACACAGTAAGTCACAGTAAGCTAACCTAGCTGAGAGCAGGGTGAGTCAGAAAGTATTTCAGAAGCAACGACTAACCAGGGATTTGAAAGGTGACTGGAAAAAACAGGCACATGGTTAAGGAAGGTTAGGAACTGTTTCAGGCACAGCAAACTGCAGCTGTGAGGACGCTGAGGTGGATCTGAAATCTATGGGGCTGGGTCCCAGAGTGTGGGAAGAGGCATGTGAAGGCTTCTTTTCCAAACCCACCTCCCGGCTGTCTTACCTATCGCAGTTAGTGACATCTTCATCCTTCTACATGCTCAAGAAAAAAATTTGGCATCTTCCTTGACATCTCTCTTTTGCCACCTGTAATCAGTCCTTCATCTTCAATATTACAAGCAACTGAGACTTCTCACTCCTGTACCTCCACCTGTCAAGTACACCATCTCTCCTTGCTTTCAATTACCTAAATTACGTTCCCTTTCCCCTGCCCTCTCTCAGCCAGTGTGCTCCCTTGAAATAGCAAGTGAGAAGAGCCCCCTGACTCTATGCAACCCCTCATAAGCTCCCAAGTCTGCACAGTGGCCCTCCATTACCCCACACTCAGACCCCATCTCCTGTTAGAGTGACCTCATTGTGTTGGCCTCCACATGGTCCTGAAGCAGCCAGGCTGGCCCTCACCCTAAGCCCTTCCCTCTGCCTGGATGCTCTTCCTACAACACCCCAGCAATTGCAGATCACCCCTCAGTTCAGCGCGCAATGAGAGTGTGCAGAGCTGTTTTGGGTAACCGGGTCGGGAGGAATGCACATGGTTGGGAACTAAAGACCCTTGACTTGTGCTTTCTAAGCAGGACTCTAATCCCATCTCCTCACCGTATCCCAGCCTGGCTCTTCTCTCCATGCCTCTTTACCTCTGGCCATCAGCATCCGGCACCTGGATGGCGGTACTTTCTTTCCATCTGGGATCCTAGCTTCCACCCTCCCTTTCTCCACAGTCAGGGAGAACTGTCTACACTGCCACGCTTTAACGCTTTCACCGGTTGCCTTTCTTGGTGCATCCCACAGGTTCTGCCTTACCTAGCTCTGCCTGCATGCACAGCCTAATGTCTCACTCTTTCTATTCTTCAATCCAAAGCTCTACAAACTCAGCTTGTGTCCCCACAGCATGAGAGCCTTGTTACATGCTGGCCCCTCAGTTTACAAAACCTTTTCCCAGCATATCCGCTGGGCTGTCTCTGGCTTATCCTTCGAGAGTCAGCTTGATTGCCACTCCCTCTAGGAAACTTCATGTTATTCTTCCACTCCCCCAGCTTCTCTGCTGATGAGACCTGTGCCATTCAGAGTTCCCCTTCTATATTAACTCCTGCTGTCTGTACTTAGACCAAAATCTGGACATATTCAATGGAGCATGATTTCTTTCAAGACACCATCTTTATTTCTGTATCCCCTATGCCCCATGTGACAGCATTCAGAGATGAAGGAGGAACTCAGTCAATGCTTGTGATGTGAATGGATGGATAAGTAGGTGTGTCTGTCTCACTCACTAGTCTGTGATGCCCATGGAGTAAGGATCAGTTGACCACATGTTAGGTAAATGAACTAAAGATGGCCCTTTTATTTTATTTTTATTTTGGCCTCTAGATTGTATACTTCTCATAGCAGGCTGGGACCATTAGCTCAAAAGCCCACTGGCCCTCAACTCAAATTTTTACACAACTAATTGTCCTAATCATAGCCCAGATAAGCAGACTTTTATCCATTTACAGCCTTCCTGCTTTGGATACCTATCAAAAGTGTGCCCCAAATCTGCTAAATGTAAATAAAATAAACTGTATTGCTGTAAAAGACCCCAAGTATCTTCTGCTCTTCAAAGCTCTCTGACCCAGACTTCTCACCATGCTGCTCAGAAACATCACCTGGACACATAAGCCCCGTCTTCCCCAGAATTTCCCTTGCCCTCTTCCCCTTCTAGGTCACGGCTCCTGCACCCATGGCCTCTGGATGGTCTCATGCCATGAGGGACTTGCCCTGCAGGCAAATCTGTCAAAGCAATGCCTGAATAAACTCATTGTGCACTACTGCCACCTTGTGGCCACGTGGCTTTCCTGGCTCAACTCTGGAACTCACTACACCTTATTAGAGCAAATCTCACGTACTCCATAAATATATACGCCACAGAAATTAAAATTATAAAAGGAAATATAGAATGTTCAACAATGAAAAACCTGTTACCATCATTGCCCATGAACCAAGGGACATCTTTTTATTTTCCCATCGTATACAGTGGACGCTCAGTGCTGCAGAATGAATGGATAGATGGATTTTTCTCTATGTATTGCTTTATGTTCTCTGTTAGATAGATCTCCAGGATCTATTGTCTTCATTAGGGTTCCCCCAATGAAAATCTTCTGTCATCATCACCTTAGAACCCCAGGCCAATTTCTCACTGTGCAATAGTTTATTATGAATTCTTAATCAGTGCTTTTTTAATTGAACAATATGAAGAGAAAAAGCCTGCATTCAAGTGATCTCTGGTTTTTTATCAAGATAAAGATTCCGATAAACAGAGATAGAGCATGATCGCCTGAATCAGACCAGCTCAAAATCCTAAACACAGATTCTTAGACCCCTGTGTCTCTCTCTTTCCCAGAGCTTCATGGCAGTGACAGGAAGCCAGAGCCTCCCAGGCCACAGAGTTAAGTCCCTTCCTTGATAAAGGATTTAACTGAAACTCAGAGGGCTTATGTGAGACTGTCTGAGGTCAGGTTAATCAGAAAGCCGAGGTTAGAACCCCAGTCTCAGCTGCTTTCTCAGACATGCTCTCACATTTCTACCATTTTTTATGTTTTTTAAAATACATCTCGATGCTTGTGCATCGTTTATTCAGCCAACATTTAGCAAATAGAAAGTTTGTACTGTGCACAGGGAAACACCAGCTAATAAAGCTAAATTCCTTACTGCTGTCTTCACGTACCCCGCTGCCATTTGAGTATGACTTCAAGCATTTGTTTACATCAACTTGTTTATTACTTTCAGGTTTGATACATACAAAATAAAGCATACCAGATGTCACAAGAAAGCTTCTTCAAAATCAACATGAGATTTATTTAGATTTCTAGTTTTCCCTGCTTTCCCTGTGAGTCAAATGACTGCCAATCATTCCCAAATTTATATTATCAAAAATGGATGCTTGCTTTCTGGAATTTGGAAAAATAAAGTAATATTCCCTTTATGCCCCTGACATGAATTACCCCTCTAATTAGAGGAGCATTCAAATGTATGCACACAATAGTGTATGCAGTAACGTACAGGTACAGTGACCTATTAATGCTTGTGACAACATTCCTAGGCTGGACTGTTTCCTATTGTATAGGGAGGCACTTTTTAACTTTGCATTTGATCAGTGGGGCTTTGTATGCTGAAATTGGGTTAGGTATTATCTAGAACCACAAATGAATAGAGGTATCAGTGTCTGAAGGCCCTGGAAAGAGAGTAAAAATGAAGTTTTTCTGTGCTGTAGAGACTGATGATGTGACCAGCCTCCAAGATAAATACCAGCAGAACGGCTGCCAGCCACACTCACAGGCTCGAATCAATGAGGACAGAAAAAATCATTTCAGATGCCACATCCCTGCTTTGCCCTGTTCCCAACCGTGGAGCTGCATAAACTACAATACAAGAAAGATTCATTAAAAATAGATTCTAAATGGAGTCACCCACAAAACTTCATGCTCAATTCTCTCAAGAACATGCTTTGATCTAGGGGAGCTGTGCCCTTCAAGAAGCCTTTTTGGCTAATGCTGCTTTTGGCTCTGACCCATGGAGTTAATGAGGGTGAAGTCCATTTTCCTCTCTGTGGACATTTCAACATCATGGCCAGAGGAGGTAATTATTTCTCCCTTCAAATTGAATTAAGAATTTTAAGAAGATGTCACTTTTGTCTTTGCATGAGAAAAATCAGCTTCCTCATTATCCTTCAACCCTGGGACACTTTCCAGTGGTGTCTGTGTTGGACTTCTTTATTTAAAGCCCCCCTACTGCACTAACACAAGAGAACCATCTGGCTGGATAGATTCCGAGAGGGGCTTTGGCAGGAAACAAGGACTTAAGATCTTTACAACATAGAGATCTTACACAATCTCATATGATAGAGAAATACACTCAGAAGTATACATAGTAACACAGGAGTCAAACACTAGCCAGGTATCTTGTTTTGCAATGTTCAGAATTCAATTTAATGTGATCGGTCATTTAGGTTATGGGAAGAGAGGAGAATGAACTCACAGCAGCTTTTGTTTCCTTTCACCGTATAATCTAAGCATAGAGCTCACATCAAGGTCTATTAAAAGGAATTTCTGTATCTGCTATTTTATTTCTATCCACAGAACAGCCCTCACATCATTAAACACCTTAAGTGTACCAGGTTCCTAATCACTGGGTGCTGGGAGGAGGAAAGAAATAAATTAACAGACAGAATTGTCTTCTATGGACACCAGATAGTTAGCTTCTTAGAGCACCCAGGCATTTCAGGGAAACATTAAATGGGTAGCTGAGCTTCAGAGGTCCCCAGGAAACTCAGATGTCCCCCAGAACTGTGCACTGACTGGAAGCATTAATGTGCCTTCTGGCGCCACAGTGCTTGTCACTGTACATCAGGCATGTGCCTGTGAAAATCCATTCAAGGCCATATGGCACCTGTGAGCAAGCGGCCTTTTACTGACCTGGAAGACAGAGCTGCCAATGATACAGATTTTCCAAGCTTCACTTCCTACTCCCAAGTCTTGTTTGAGTGACATTCAAAAATTCAGGGAATCATGAGCCCCAATCCCAGCATGCTAGTATTGAAAGGGAAATGAGAGTTTGCTTAGGCCAAGTGAGTCTGTTGTGATGTATAGAGACAGTGTGTTGGTATCCAGTGTGCAAGTGTGTGCTCCCCAGTAACTGTCCCTGAAAAAGGCCCATAATACTATGGGGTACCATTTCCATGACACTTTTTGAACAACAAAGTATAATGTAGGGAAAGATACTTCAGCCTGAATCTAGCTCCGTTGGGACTAGATTTGGAGATTTATGATGCCAACTGAACCACAAGGTGAAAAAGAGACAAAGTCATTAAATGGAGACTTTGTTATTATCCCTGAAGGTTTGGCCACAAAATGTCAAGGCCTGAGGATTTGCTGTGAACATGTGATTGCAATGTTCCATGAAAATGCTGTCCAGCGATTGGTTGCATTACGGATGTGTATCTACAGGTCCAAATTAACAGTGGCAACTGCCCTAATCAGTGGGTAGCACGGTCACCATCATCTTCTCAGTAACATGTATTATGGGCTGTTGTTTCCCAAATGACTTTGATATGAAAAAGTTATACTCTTAGAATAACTGACTTACATGAGTTCAAATAAAATGAAGAAGACATTGATGTCAAAGATGCATATGAAAAATGTTAATTGATTCATAAAACCTGAGTGTGAAACTATAAATGAGTATATTATTTTACATGATAGGTGGCTTTAAATACATCTATAGATCTAAAAATATATAAAAATGTTTATTTGAATGTTGCATCCTTATCTAAAATGTATATATACTTAGATTGGCTATAAAACCTGAAAAATAATTGTATTAGAACACTGTGGCTGGGCACATTAGATTTGAGGTTTCCTTAGAGTTGGGGTTTTGTTCTAATCCATGTGCACCTGTTGGAGATGGGTCAAATATTTGAGTGTTTTGGGGATGTCAGATGAAGGGGATAGGGAAACTGGGAAGCATAATCTGGGTCAAAGCTTGCACATATGACCCAGGGATTGGATTTGGTCCTCAGAAATGATCCCTTTGTTCTGTCTATTGCTTTAAAATGTTCAAAGATTTTACATTAAGTTCAGGATAACTGGCTTTTCAATACAATAATTGAGGATGTGGTAACAGGGCCCATATACCCACGTAGCAGTGATCCACAGGAGGTGAGGAAACAGACACTGGCTGCTTTTGATGAGACACTTGCTCTTCAGCTTGTCACAGTCCCCACCACTCCCTATTGTCTTACAAGGGTCAGCTTCCTCGTACAGATTACCTGCTTCTGGTGGCTGTACATTTGCCTCTATGACTCCAGGCCACATCATGCTCTGGATTATATGCCAAAGAAGACTGAGTTCCTTAGGACTTATGGGCTTCTAAACTCATGTCAGAATCTTGATCTATAAACAGAAATTAGAGACTTCATTCATTTTATTAGAGACTCAGCTCTGTGTTTGCACACATTGGTTTGTACAAGTTTCTTTAAGAATAATTTATTTTTGATTGCTTAAAATATGTCCTTGTAATGAGAGTACAGAGTTCAGTTGACCATCTTCCTCAATTAATATTACACTATAATCACTGGTTCATAAAAGGTCTATTTCTTTTATCACTTCTTCTTTACTTTCATTCTCCAAATCTACTAGTATTCCCTTTCTATTCATAGACACCACCCTAATGTGTTTGATATTTGTTCAGGAAAAAATATGCATCCTTGACAAATCACTGTGATATTTTGTGGATAGGTATTTCTCATCCGACTATACTTCACTATGCCCTAGTTTTCATTCTGTTTCTCATCTCATTCTCTCAACACTGATTTTTCACCTATCCATGCTGTGAATACTTTTCTGTAAAAGCCTTCAGGCTGCTCACTTATACTTGGAAACAAACCGCTAACTATCTGAAAGACCATCTTCACAATTTTTTCCTGAATCCTGGATAAACAAGAGTTACAGGTGAAATGTAAGCTTAGATTAACAACCGGGAGCTCACTCTGCATCCGTTCTGAATTCCATTTTCTTTGGTTATTAATATTAGCTCAGAAAGACTATCCCTTCCCTCCAATTCTGAAAGGTGCTTTTTATTTAAACACTTCCTCACTTCCTGAGTTTAAATACTCTGGGTGGAACATGTGTCCTCTCTCCAAGGCAGTGTTTTTGTTCATTGTGTGTCTGTAACCAGGAATGACTTTGCTTCTCTCTTGATGCAAACATCCTTCAAGGCCTAATTTCAAATTTCACTTCCATAAACACTCAGATTAATCTCAAGTCATCTGGAAACCTTAAGCCCCCTCCCCTGAGAACCTGCAGGATTCCATTTGCATCTCATCACCTGTGTCTACCTTGGACAGCAGCTATTGCTATGCTGAGTGTTCCTCTTAGAACAAAAGAAACTCTGGGGCAGGAGCTACGTTCTCGCTCATCTCTGACCCTCTTTGCCTGATAAAGACTTACCTAAAGATGCTCAGAAAAAAATTTACTAAATGTAAACATCATGTTTATCAAATGGAACCATGGGGGCAATTTTGCACAGTGCTCCCTCCCACCCTGGTTCCCAAACTTTTCTACCTCAATATTGTAGTGTCTCAATAAACTATGTTATATCCAGACAGTGGAATCTTAGTCAACACTAAAAAGAAATGAGCCATCAAGCCATGAAAAGATATGGAGGAAACTTAAGTGCATATTATTACATGAAAAGCCAATCTGAAAAGGCTGCATACCTTGTGATTCCAGCTATATGATATTCTGGAAAAGTCAAAATTATGGAGACAAATGATCTATGGTTGGCAGGGGATATACATGAGGGAAGGATAAATAGGGGGACACAGGAGATTTTCAGTGCAGTGACACAGAAGATTTTCAGCACGGTGACACTTATGTAATATGTTATGATGATGGATGCATGCATTATACGTTTGTCCAAACCCATAGATTATGCAACATCAAGAATGAACCTTAATGTAAACTGTGGACTTTGGGTGATAATAATGTGTCAATTACCACAGTCCCCGCCACTCCCTATTGTATTACAAGGGTCAACTTCAAGTTAAATGAGTTTTGTTTTTAGGGTCAAGGTTCTGACATGTGTTTAGAAGCCCATAGGTCCTTGGATGGGCTATAGTTCATCAATTATAACAAATGTGTCACTCTGGTGGGGGAAATTGATAATGGGGAAGGCTGTCCACATGTGAAAATGGGGGTATACAACATCTCTACACTTCCCTCTCATTTTTGCTGTGAATCTAAATTCGCTTTTAAAAATAGTCTTTAAAAACTATGGCCTCTTTGTGTAATATTAAACACACACAGGAACACATGTACGTGTGCATCCACATCGGCCGTGGCAAGTGTATCTGTTTACAAAAGTATGTTTGATCACTTGAACAGCGAAGGCCGATAACTTGGAATGGAGTTTAAAAGGAAGTTACGGGGCATCTATTTTCTCTATAATGGGACTGAAAAGGACAGATAAGTGAACACCAGGAGTAAACCCTGAGAATAGCAACATGACTGGACCCTGAGTCCTCAAAGCGGTTTGCCTTACAATTGAGAGCAACTATTTTATCTGTGCCTAAGAATACAAAAGTGGGACAAGCTATAGGAGATCAATTTTAAATCATCTGAAGCTACGGGAAAGACATTTTCTGAGGCTTCTTTTGAAACTGGATAATATATTATTCTGCCATAGCCTTTTGATAACGACAGACAGAGGGCACCTGCCTCTTTAACTCTCTTGTGCTTTCTGCAAATGTTAACAATTAGGCCAATTACAGGCAATTTAAGTTGTTTTATTTAAGAAAACAAAATATGGATATGAGTTAGTTGTTTCTTATGCACATGTTGCCTTTAAAATATTACAAAATAATTTTAAAATTGTGTCTTATTCATTAGCTCACACTGCTGGTGAAAAAATAATTTTCCGTTTCTCTGCTTTGTATAAGATCCAGTTATTAGAAACTTTGCAAGTAAAATGAAATTCTTTCTTTGGAAAAGTGGAGGGAGGGGGATCAACAATTACATACAACATATGCTCTCCTCATAGTACCCCTGGGAGATTGGGAAATCACACCATTTACAGAGAAGGAGACCGACCACATCAGGTTTAACTCACACCTTCCTGAAGCAGCCTCCTGCTCTGCTGACCCGCTGCATCAGGCCTGTGTGCCCTCCGTGCCTGGCCACAACTGTCCCCTGGGCGCTCTCTTCATCGCTGCCTGGGGGATCCCTGCATTTGCTCCTGTGCTGGATCCCCCATTTCCTGTATTTCATGTCCTGCTCTTTCTTGCTTTACTTTCTTATTTTGGTAGACAACTTTGTCCCATAGCTTCTTTAGCAAGGGTGCAGGGTAGATTGTTGTTTGAGACGTAATCTGGACCACATCTATGTGACACTTTGAAACCGAGTAACTCACACCCATTTCAGTGTGCACTTTAGTGAGTACTGGAGTCTGTGACTGCGTTGGCATAGTGTGAATATTCGGCGCTGAGGTTTTCCTGTGGCTTTGCTCAAGCTAAGGGGCCTTGAACACGTGAGGGCTGACACCACGAGTATGCTGCCCTGTTCATTCTGCACTAATGAAGCCAAGAGGAGTTCCCCAGACAGCAAGTGTGTCAGGGACCACCCACTGTGAGACAGACGGGGAAGATCAGGGTCTGGATGGGGGATAGAGCCAGAATGCTCATTATTTCAGACCGGAAATCCCATCTGTGCAAACACATTTGAGGATAAAAACCAAGTAGCAGGATCATCCACAAGGCCTTACGAAGCTGGTTTAGCACAAGGAAAATCATTTGCAGTCTGGGGAAATAAATTAGAATATGCAAAGCTTATAAGTACAATACCATTAACTTAGGAGATAAAATGGTGCATAATTTGAAGAAGCCAAACATGAATGCCCTCCCTCAGATTCCCAATTGCCACCTCTTTCCTCTCAGTGCAGTTAATCATTTTTATTGTGATTGCTATAGTTTATGGAAAGAGAAAACAATCTATGTTTATAATGGGAAATTATTTGCATATGTCATATTTGATATTCACTGTACTCTTCACCCTTAGCAGAAGTTGATTCCAACAGCTGTGGATGAATCTCTTTAAGATAGTCTCATATGTATGCATTTCTTTTGCTAATGGAAAAGTCCCTTCTCCTAAAGAGAAATCTCAGACTATTAGATAAATATTTTATTCTAATGCTGATCATTCGTCTCAATAAAGTCATCTCCCATCTCCACTCCCCCATGCAAAAGCAAGCTAATGTTTTCCTACAAAAGAATTGAAAATGCCTGTTTATTTTCACTCCGGGATAGTGGAATATATTTATCGATGCAAAATAAATGACATGAGTCAGGAGTTTGGCTGTGGAGAACCCCTCTCTCTTACCAGTCTTGCTAAATAAATGAGACACATTTAGTCCTTAAAGGCATATTCAATTCATAATTTTAACCAAACATTTCTGCATTTCTTAGGGTCAGCGGCGAAGTGTGATATCCACCAATCTATTTGGCCTTTAGCAGACATACCTTTGAGGATCTGAATTTTGTCAGGAAAAGTGATCTAGAGGATAAATCAGCATAATTACAAATACTCTCTGCTTGCAGCAAAATATCAAAAAAGTTCCAATTTCTCCCTCCTCCATCGTTATGGGCCTGGGGAAGTACCATGCAAATTTCACAGACAAGAAAATTCTTGCCTCTTTAAAGCTCCAGAAAGAATGTGGCTCATGACAATCGAGATTTGATTTGCGGCTTCTTTCCCCTCAAGTACATTCTGAGAAAATAATACTCACAGTAATGATAGTCCCAGTAACTCATGCAAATTCATCAGTATTTATGGGATGGTTCCAAGATATAGGGCACCAGAGGAAATAGTATAATTTCGTCCAATATCTTCCTCTTTAAAAATATGGGGTCGACATCTGCATACAATTTTTGAAAGCTTTTTTAAAAATTGAACTGTAACAAGACTTCAGAAAAGTGTATAAGTCAGCATTATGTAGTTTGATCATTGCGAAGTGAATAAACACACAACCTTCACCTGCATCAAGAGGTAAAACATCACGACTGCCCCCAAATCCTCCATAGATCACCTTCTACCACTTCCCACGCTCACCCTCCCAGGCCCCCATACCCACATATGCAGGCCAGTGTGGTCTGTTTTGAGCTTCACAGTGATGGAATCATAGCAGGATGTATTCGTTTGCTGCTCAGCTTCTCTCCTTCATCATTCAGTTGATAAGATGCACCTGTTGTTTGTATCAGTGGTATGTTCATTCTCACTTCATACAGTATATTTGGTACGAATATACCAAAATGTATTTGCGCATTCTACTGATGATGAGCCTTTGGGTTGTGTCAGATTCGGGGCTATTTTAATAATGATGCTAGTAACATTCATGTACATGTATTTTGGAGCACATATGAAATTGCTGGGCCAGAGGGTTTGACTGTATTCAGTGGATAATGCCAAATCATTTTCCACAGTGGTTTGACTGGTTTTGATTCTCACCCACAGTATATGATGATTCCAATTACTTAAAATCTTCACCCATAGGAGATATTTGTCAGGCTTTTAAATGTTTAGCCATTTTGATGTCTACATAAGTAATCTTATTGTGGTTTTAATGTGTACTTCTATGACTAATGAAGTTGAAAGCATTTTAGTGTATTTACTGATTCTTTGGACATTCGCCACCCACTCACCAATTTTTTAAAGTGACTTTTTAAGAAATTTTGCCATTGTTCTAATGGGCTTAAGTGTCCTTTGCTTACGGATTTTTAGAATTCTTGATACTTCCTAGAGATGTGGCTTTTGTTGATTTTATATGTAAAAACATTTTCTGCCATTCTGTGTTTGCCTTTCCATGTTCTCAACGTGGTATTTTGATGGATAGAAGTTCCTAGTTTTAGTGTAGCCTAATTTATCAATGTTTCATTGTGTCTATTGCTTTTTGTGTCTTGTTTAAAAAAATCTTTGCTTACCCAAACATGTTTTCTTCTAGAAGTCCAGGGTCTTGGCTTCTGTAGAGAGCTCTAAAATTCACATGAAACTGTTTTGTTTATGTAGTGTGAGACAATGATCATAATTAATTTTTTTCCTGTATAATATATACATTAAACCCAGCATTATTTACCAAAATGGAGCCTTTTCTCCACCTCAATGCAAAGCCATCTTGGACATAAGTCAGGTGTCTATATAGGCAGATCTGCTTCTGGGTGTGCTGTGATCCATTGGCCTATTTCTCTATTTTTGCACCCATTCTATGCCAGGGCAATTCCAACAGCTTTGCATGATATCTAATAACACACTGTTTCCAATGCACTCCTCTCCTATAAGATTTTCTTGGCTATTCCTAGCGCTTTGCATTTAATGTGAAGTTTAGAATAAACTTGTCAAATATATTCTGAGATTTTGACTGGAGTTTGATGGAAATTATATTAAGACGTTTACAGTAGGATGTTTATCCCATGATTGTGGTATAAGCAGTTATGCATACATTGTTATTTATCTGAGTAATGCATAATAATTTACATTGTAGGAGTCTTGAATATCTTTCATTAGATTTAGTCTTCACATTGTATCTTTTCATTCTATTGTAAATTGCAACATGTAATTTATTTTCTAAGTGTCTGTTACTGGGATACAAAAATGGTTGATTTTTATATTTATATTAGGTTCACACTTTCTTACTAGATTTACTCATTGATTTTTAAAATTATCTCCGTATTTTAATAATTTCTGTATATAAATTATTATATACCTGTGAATAATGGCAGTTATATTTCTTCTTTCCCAGTCCTTAATTATTTTGTTTCCTTTTTTTCTGTTAGCAGATTGGCTATGGCTTCAGAACAACATGTAACAGAATTGGTGATATTGGACATCTACGCCTCATTTCCGGATTCAGAAAGATCGTGTTCAACAATTTGCCTTTAGGTATATTTGCCATAGCTTATTTCTTGCGGCTATTCTGTAACAGGCTAATATGCTTCCTTGCTGGTTATAATTTTACATGTTTATTTTTTTGCATTATGGTCAATGTAGAATTTTATTAGATGCTTTTTCTGCCTCTAATGCAATAACTGTAGAATTTTTATCTTGTATATGCTGACAATTTTGTTCTCTTTAATATTTTAGAAAACATTTTATGAATGTTATCAATTAACAGTAAACATTTTTCTTCAAAAAACTCAGCCAGCCTCAATGGCTCACACCTGTAACCATAGCATTTAGTGAGGCCACAGCGTGAGAATTGCCTGAGCCTGGGAGTTCGAGACCAGGCTGGGCAACATGACAAAACCCTGTCTCTACTAAAAATACAAAAATGAGCCAGGCGTGGTGATGTGTGCCAGGAATCCCAGCTACTCAAGAGGCTAAGGTGGGAAAATCACCCGAGCCTGGGAGGTTGAGGCTGTGGTGAGCAGTGACAAACAAACAAAAAAAACCTCTTCACATTGAAGTATTTTTTATGAAAATGTGAAATCTTCCCTTTTCTCACAAGTCTATCCCCAGAGGTATATACTGTTAATTTTTGGTACAGAATCTTCCAGAATTTTTCCTATAGAGAATAAATTTTAAAGGAATTATTATCATGTAATCTACTCTTTTCTTAACATATTTCTCCTTGGGGGCAAGGCATTACACTAATTAAAACTATATTTGATCACCTGATTAAAAATGTAACACTTTTAGTTTGAATTTTTCCTGATCGACTAAGGAGAAAAGTTATGTAGATATCTGTCAAAAGACCAGGTGAGCTATTAAATAAAGTCATCAAATCAGCTCAATCAATACCAGTTAGCTAAATTTGGTAGACTCAGTGATATGTTTTTAGGGTCTAAATTGAAAATGCTTTAGCAATTCTTTTAAAACATAGCATATTCATTGGATCGGCCAGAGATGTGCTGCAGCATAGAGGAAAGAGTGTAGGCTTTGGAATCATCATGGATTTATTCATTCTTCTCATTGCCACATGGGGACAAGAGGCCATGAACCACATATCAGCATCTTGGGTGCTGGGGAGAGAGGTGAGTAAGACACACGTGCCTCCTGCCTTCACGGAGGGAAATGAAACACTGTGTGAAGCGTTGCTATGATGATCTGGAATCACGCAGCAAAGGGACATGAATACTCAAGGAGTTGAGGAAGGACCTGGAGGTGATGCCTTCTCAGGTGGGACTGGGTGGAAAGTGAAGACGCAGGTGCTCAGAACCAAGAGGCAGCAAGGAAGTGGGCTTTAGAATTCAGGAGAGAAGATGGCCTTGGACTACTGGAATCTCTAAGCATGGTGGGGAGAAGTCAGGGAGAAGTCACAGAGATTCACATGACCAAGTTTGGATTTTATCTCATGGACAACAGAAGCATCTCAGAAGGTGTTAGGTGGGGCTGTAACACAGCCCGATTCCTATTTCAGAGCACTCCTGTGTCTTTCATTGTGGAATGAAGACCCACTGGAAGGGGACCTGGAAGGGGACATGGTGAGACATAACGAAGCCTGGGTTTGTGTTAGGGCAGCAGGCAACAAGTTCAGATAATTAGGAAGTCTCCAGGAGAGAGGCTTCATGGGAGTTTGTGATGATAAAAAAGACAAGTGATAGAGGGAAAATCAAAAACAGTATCCACGTCGTTCTAATGAGAAACTGGGTGTGTGCAGGAGCCAGGAGCCGGCCTGGGGTCAGGAAACCTGGCTTGGAAGAGACTTCGATCAAAGGGACAGGGGAGTGAGAGGAGCAGCCTTTATGAAGCCCTCGCTGGGTCCCAGGTCAGTAATCAAAATTCTGACTGGTATTCATAAAGCAAGCAGTATCCAGCATCCATTCCCTTAAGTGCTAAATAAAAGCCGACTCAGGCATTCCTCACCACAATCCAGTGAGGTAGGGACATGCTTCCGCCAATTACAGATAAAATAGCTGAGGCACAGAATGGTTGCGAGAGACCTCGAGGACACCCAGTAAAAAATTACAAGGCTGTGTCTTAACCCGCAACATCTGACTCTTCACTGCTAAGCTGAGCGTAGAACATTGACAACAGGTTGTGTAACCTCTCTGTGCTCCACCGCCTCTGCGATAAGGGAGAGTCAGAGCCTGCCACGGCAGACGTATGAGTAGTGTGAGTTTAGTGATAACACTGGCCTGAGAGTTCCCCTGAGCATTAGAGGAGCTCACAGCCAGGACAAGGCCTGACCAAGGTGAGGGCTCAGGGAACAAAGCCACCTTCCTGCTGCTTTTATCCTCATCCACCCTGTCTTGGGGCGAGCACACCCAGTACCTGCAGAGCATGACAAGAGCTCCTTTAGATAGCTGTCCCAGCAGGAAGGCTGCTGGCTCCCCCATGCCGGCATGAGCTCCCGGCCAGCTTCCCCGCGTGCCCTGGGACCTTGGGGATGTGGCTGCATCGCTCTAGGCTCAGCTTCACCATCTGTAAACTAGGGTAATAAGAGTTGCTCCAGCCCAGGGCTGAAAGTTTAGAGTGTGTTCTTTACCTTATGCCTTGAGCAGCCTGCTGTTGGGGCTCAGTTAGCATGAGTCCTTGTGGACATCACCTGGGGCAGCAGGTAGGCAGGTGAAACATGCAGAAATGCAGAATGGGGCAGGACACTGAAGGTTACTGAGGCCTGCCTCTGATAAAGGGTGAGAGGAAATAATAGTGCAGAACCTTGTGGTCTACAGCTAGGCTGTGGCTTTACTTGAAGAGATATACAATCATTGGAGGGTTGTAAATGAGGGGGTGATCTGACTACTATTTAAATGTTTTCAACTTAATTAAGATAAAATACATAGTCAACAAACACATGCATTCTTGATGTACAGTCTGATGAGTTTTTGACAGATGTAAACACCCATTAACCACCACCACAGTCAATAAATGGGCTATTTCCATCTCCCCAAAAGGTACCCTTATACCCCCCCTTAGTCATGGTTCTCTAGATGGACAGAGCTAATAGGACAGATGTTTGTATAAAGGGGAGTTTATTAAGGAGTATTAGCTCACATGATCACAAGGTGATGTCTTAATAGGCTGTCTTCAAGTTGAGGAGCAAGGAAGCCAGTCCAAGCCCAAAAACCTCAAAAGTAGGGAAGCTAATCATGCATCCTTCGTCTGTGGTCGAAGGTCCGAGAGCCCCTGGGAAACCACCAGTGTAAGCCCGAGTCTAAGAGCTGAAGAATTTGGAGTCGGATGTTCAAGGGCAGGAAGCATCCAGCACGGGAGGAAGATGAAAGCCAGAAGACTCAGCAAGTCTCCTCACTCCACTTTCTTCTGCCTGCTTTATTCTAGCTGAGTTGGCAGATGATTAGATGATGCCCATCCAGATTGAGGGGGGGTCTGCCTCTCCCAGTCCACTGACTCAAATGTTAATCTCTTTTGGCAACACCCTCACAGACACACCCAGGAACAATACTTCAATCAAGTTGACAATATTAACCATCTCAAGTCCACCCCTTGTCAACTTGAACCCATACACATCTTCTGAAATCAAACGTGACCTTCCAATAGAGACAATAATAAGGTCATAATTATGTCTAACATAATACAACTATCCTTCATACAACCGTAAGTGCATTAATCCTTAACCTAAACGCTATTACATGAAGTTAACAACACTTAAATGTTGACATGGAGTCAATAAATTCTATGTCATATGATAAAGGAAATAAAAAATGAAGATATTTTCTTAGGACAAGTGTATACATGCACAAACATGTTCTTAACAAAATAAGGAGAAAATACTGATACAGTCCTCATTTTTGCCACCGGTCACACAGTCATAGTTGGTTTTGATAACTACCTTCTTCTGCTACCCAATTTGGATTCCCTTTGCCTTCAGCAAGCACCTCAACAGATCATGCTTTTTTTGTTGGCCTGGTGGAGTGACCCAAACCTTCATTCCTAAAGGGTCTGGGTCATCTGTATTCCTGCCTGGATTGGGCTATTGTAGTTTCCCACTGACCTTAATCACAGGGCATGGTAATACTAAGAGACACCCGAATGAATCTCCTGTATTCCGTGCATACTCTTCCTTACCTCCATTGAGGAGCAGTAGACTGATTTCATCTTGATAGTCTGGGTCAATCATCCTAGCCAGCACTGTAACTTCCTTAGCCTGTTGACTTAGAGGTAGCAGGAGCCCAAAGTGTCCAGGTGGCATCTTAACTTCTAGTTTAATTGAGTCATTGTTGTGTCTCCTGGTGGCAGCATTCCTCCCTCTGGAACTAAGACCTCTAGGCCAGCAGAACTTAATGTTGTGGGAAAAGGAAACCAGAATTTTGCTAGTGGGTCACTAGGGGTGATGGTGAGTGTTGCCACTTCCACTTCCACCCCTTGATTCCTAGACCTGTGAACCCTGGCTATGGGAGAAACAGGACCATATATTGGACACAGATTCAGAGCATGCACAGCCTTCTGGAGAACTTTGCCCAAGCCCTGCAAAGTATTGTCACCTAGTTGGTGTTGTAATTGTGACTTCAGAAGGCCATTCCATCGTTCTATCAATCCAGCTGCTTCAGGATGATGGGGAACATGGTAAGACCAGTGAATTCCATGAGTGTGAGCCCACAGCCACACTTCTTTAGCCATAAAGTGAGTGCCTTGGTCAGAGGCAATGCTGTGTGGAATACCATGATGGTGGATAAGGCATTCCATGAGTCCATGGATGGTAGCCTTGGCAGAAGCCTTGGGTGCAGGATAGGCAAGCCCATATCCAGAGTAAGTATCTATTCCAGTGAGGACAAACTGCTGCTCTTTCCATGATGGAAGAGGTCCAATATAATCAACCTGCCACCAAGTAGCTGGTTGATCACCCCAAGGAATGATGCCACATCGAGGGCTCAGTGTTGGTCTCTGCTGCTGGCAAATTGGGCACTCAGCAGTGGCCGTAGCCAGGTTAGCCTTGGTGAGTCAAATCCATGTTGCTGAGCCCATGGGTAACCTCCATCCCTGCCACCATGGCCACTTTGTTCATGGGCCCATTGGGAGATGACAGGATTGGCTGGGGAAAGAGGCCGGGTGGTGTTCACAGTATGAGTCATCCTATCCACTTGATTATTAAAATCCTCCTCTGCAGAGGTCACCCATTGGTGAGCACTCACACGGGATACAAAGATCTTCAGTTTTTGACCACTCAGAGAGGTCCATCCTCATACCTCTTTTTCAGATTTCTTTGTTACCAATTGCCCAATCATGCTTCTTCCAAGTCTCTGACCATCCGGCCAAATCATTGGCTACAGCCCGTAAATCAGTATATAACTGCATATTTGGCCACTTCTCCTTCCAAGCAAAGTGCACAACCAGGTTCACTGCTCGAAGTTCTGCCCACTGCGAAGATTTCCCTTTGCCACTATCCTTCAAGGCTGTCCTAGAAAGCGGAAGTTAGTGCTTCAGGTGCTCACTTTCAGGCGGGTACCTGCGTATCAGGCAGAACCCTCTGTACACAAGACCCGTCTTCTCTTCCTCTGTCAGCTGAGCATAGGGAACTCCCCTGAGGCCATCGGTACCAGCGGGGGAAGAGAAGCCAGGGTGGCAGGAGTGAAGACAATGAGCATTTGAGCTACTTCCTCATGTAACCTACTTGTGCCTACAGGACCTGCTCAAGCCTGGTCACGTATATACCACTTCCATCATCACCCCTCCGTTGTGCACACTCCTGCAACTACAGCCCTGGGCCTCACTCACATGTGTTGTCACTATTGGCTTGATTTGCCTTTTCCAGAATTTCACATAAAGAATCATACAGTCATGGCCCATGTGATAATGTTTAAGTCAATGATGGACAACATATACAAAGATGGTCCCATAAGGTTATCATACCGTGGTTTTACTGTATATTGTCTATGTTTGGCTACACAAATGCCTACCATTGTGCTACGATTGTCTCTAGTATTCAGTACAGCAAGACACTGTGTAGGTTTGTCACCTGGGAGAAACAGGTGACACCACACAGTCTAGGTGACTAGTACGCTCTACCTTCTAGGTTCATATAAGTCCACTCTATAATGTCTGCACACTGACAAAATTGTCTAACAACAGATTTTTCAAAAAAACAAAGAACACAAAACATATCCCTGTTATTAAGGACTATGACTGCAGTATGTATTCTTTTGTGTCTGGCTTCTGTTATCGAGCAAAATGTTTTTTAAGATTTATCCATATTCTTGTATATATAAAAATAGTTTGTGTTTTTTGTGGGGGGCTGTTTCTAGACTTTCACCTATTAAAAACAAAGCCAGATATTTGCACACAAATCTTTATAAGGACATATATTCTTATTTTTATTGAATAAATATCTAAAGGAATGATTTCTGAATCATACTGGATGAAAATGCTGACCTTTTAAGAAACATGCAAACTATTTCAAGAGTGATTTTTCTCTTGCTGTACTGATTCCACTGGTGAAGCAGGAGGACCCCTGTTGCTCCGTGTCTTTGCCAAGTCCCCATCTTCCCAGGATTTTTTTTTCTTTTTAGACAGAGTCTCGCTCTGTCACTGGGCATGATCTCAACTCACTGCAACCTTCACCTCTCAGGTTCAAGCGATTCTCCTGCCTCAGCCTGTCGAGTAGCTGGGACTACAGGCAGTTGCCACCATGCCCAGCTACTTTTTGTATTTTTAGTAGTGACAGGGTTTCACCATGTTGGCCAGGATGATCTTAGTCTCTTGACCTTCTGATCCGCCCATCTCGGCCTCCCAAAGTGCTGGGACTACAGATGTGAGCCACTGCACCTGGCTGTGCTAGGATTTTTAATTGCAGCCATTGTGATGGCTTCTAGAGTTCCATATAGTGACTTATTTTACATTTCCTTGATGACTCATGATGTTCACCACTTTTTCATGCGTGTATTGACTCTTAAGCTGAACAATTACGTTAAAGTGAAAAAATAAGTGTGTGGTAGACAACCACAATAAGCCCCTTACCTTCTCTTTAACCCTAATTCAGAGACTAGAGGCTGCTAAGGTTGAATACTCCATTCCCGGATTTATTAGCCACTAGGGGTGCCCCATGAGACATAAACGGAAGCTGCTGGGGGAAATTACACAGCTTTCAAGAAAGCTTCCATGTCTTCTATAAATTGGAGAAGTTGCAGCTGTTGCTGGCTCTTTCTCTTCCACTTCCTTCCTGTCTTCACTGTGCACATGATTGCTGGAGCTGCAGCCATCATTTTAAGACGGAAAGGAAAAGGTGACTTGGGTTGTAAAGATTGAGGTCCCACATTGTTGAGTCACTAAACCAATTATGGAGAACACTCACCTCAAGTTTCTTGTTTGTTTGTTATGTGACAATCACAAACCCTATCGTTTTGAGGCATTGTTACTTAACTGTTCTGTTACTTGCCACTAAAAGTATCCCTGATGCTAAGTACCTCATGGGGAAAGCAATGAAGTTGCAAACAAATGGTAATTTTAATGGTAACACTAATATAACTAAAATTGCTTTTCTATTTATTTAATGATTCAACATATTTATTGAGCATCTGTTATGTGGCATATTCCATTCTAAGTGATGAGGATTCATCAATGGACACAGTGTAAAAAGGCCCTTCTCTTCTGGAGTTCCTGTATTAAAATAGAGAAGAAAAAGCATAGATTGACAAAAAAGATCACTTTAGTTATTGATGAGTGCACTGAGGAACCTGAGACAGAGAGACACGACAGTGAGCGAGGTTTATGCAGGACCCTCCTAAAGGTCCCTGTGAGAGGGTCATGAGAATGACCTTGATGGAGTGTTCAGAGAAATATTCCTTGAGAGGTAACATTTTATCTGATACCTGAATAATGAGGAGTCGAGCATGTCTGCTTGAAGAACATTGCAAGTAGAGTAACCACTGGAGACCAAGTGTGATGAGTAGTAGCCAGACTAGAGGAACAGGAGCTCGATGAGTGAAGGCTAGTGGGAGGGGTGAGGCCAGACTGTGGACAGAGCTTTACACCCTGCAAAGCCCTGCAAATGCCATGTTGAAGAGTTTGGATTAGACTCTTAAATCAGGAGTCCATTCATTCTAGAAAGTAGTTCCTCACTAAGTTGGTCTTTTCATCCTCAACCTGTAGAGACTCTTTACTGTATAGTGATGATGTTTTACAGAACTCACGGCTGTTAGTCACCTACAGTCACTCCAAGTCAATAGAGCCTCAGACCCCTCCGGTTCTGGTCGATTTAACCCCGTAGATCTACAGCAGGTCCCAGTAAGAAAAGAAATGTCTCTATTAAAAACCATCCAGCATTTGGTTTCTGCCAACACAGGTATTAGTTAATAATACACAGAGATTAGGAGCTCAGGAAGTAAACTTGGATCCCCATCTTGACTGTCTATTCACATCTTAACTGCATAATCCTGGGTAAATTTCTCAGACTCTTTGAACTTCAACGATCTCATCTATACGATATTGATAATAAAGGGATTTGTCTCACAGACGTGAGGACTCAGTGATAATGCAGATAAACACTCTAGCACCTAGGATGCATGAGGACCAAGAATAGTAGCTACTTTCTGTATCTTATCATCAAATACCATTGTCTTGGGTGGGAAACAGGACAAAAGCTAGCAAAAGAGCTCACTGCAGTTCAAAGACACACTTCTAATTTCAGTCCCTTACTCTGCCTGAAACCCCATGCTGGTCAGGTATTGATCATTAACTTACGTCTAGCTATCCAGAGACCTTTTCACTCCAAATTGACTAGGCTAAAGAAGTCAATAATTAATTCACAGATAATGGATTACAGAAGCATATATACTTTTTAAAAAGCAGGGTACAATTTAAGTATGTTTCACAGAAGCAACATCTGAAATGAATTGCATTTCTTTTTCTAAATGTTTTTCATCATCTGAACTACCTTCCGGGGCTAGGACTAAGATGAGACAGGTGAGTTTCAACCAAAGCTCAAACCTTAAGGAGGCTCTCACACTCAGGTGCTCTCTTCGCACTTGCAGGAGCCTGAGAACTAGTGCCTCCTTAAATCTTGCCACCTGGGTGACTGGCCTGCTGATACGGTTTCCCTCTGTGTGTCCTCACCCAAATCTCGTCTTGAATTGTAGTGCCACAATTCCCACGTGTCATGGGAGGGTCCGATGGGAGATGAGTGAATCATGGGGGCAGTTTCCTCCACACTGTTCTCATGGTAGTGAACAAATCTCATGAGAGCTGATGGTTTTATCAGGGGTTTCTCCTTTTGTGTCTTCCTCATTCTCTCTTTGCCTGCCACCATCTATGTAAGATGTGACTTGCTCCTCCTCGCCTTCCACCATGATTGTGAGGCTTCCCCAGCCGTGTGGAACTATAAGTCCAATTAAATCTCTTTCTTTTGTAAATTTCCCAGTCTCAGGTATGTCTTTATCAGCAGGGCGAAAATGGACTAATACAACTGCCTTCCCTAGTCTGAACCTTGCCACCTTCTTTGAGTTACAGCTGCCCTGTTATCACTCTCAGGCAAATTGCTTGAGCCTCATTACTGCAAGGGCTGGGATAACAGCAGGAGAAGTAAAAGAGGTGCTCATTATTTCCTTGTCTCTGACCAAGACTGGAGGCTGATTCTGTCTTCACCTGTTACTTATCTCTAGGCTGCTTCATAGAGATTTTCTCCAGCCCCCACAGAGCCAATTTCCTGACAATGACACTAGTAATGGTGGCTAATCTGCACTTGATAAAATTGCAGAGTGGATCCCATGCTGTAAAGATATCATATTCTTTCTTCGTCTTACTGAATAGTTTAAGCTGTGAATCAACCAGGACTCTTGCAGTTCAATAGGGTTCCTCGGTGGAAAGTGTCCTTGTGGAATGCAGAATCACTTACAGCTTTGTCACAACTTGAAACTGACTCCACTTGGGTCAGAGAATGCCCTTGTATTTACGTGCTTAGGCATGAATAATCATGCCGTCAGCATTATGAATGAGTCCTAATATATGACCCCTTACTATGTGCCAGACATTGGACATTTTCGCCTTTAACCATGCCCTCAGCTCTGTACGGAGAAGCTATTATCATTCCACTATTACCAATGTAACAGCAGCTGGCTGGACTCTGCATGCTGGACGTTCTTCTATTTACTTCTTGTCTTTGAATTTATATGATCTTCATAGTATTCCCAGAAGGTGGGCTCTTGTCATTCCCTTTTCACAGATGAGAGATCCGTGCTTGCCCATTGTCAAAAAAAACAGGATATAGAAAAGCCATGGATCTCTGTTAAAGATCCTTGCTCATTCTATACTATAAGCAGCTTCATATGATCTAAAATACTTTAAGACTCCCTTCTAAGTTACTCAGAAATCAGAGTCTAATAAACAACAAATGAATTGTACAAATTCTATAGCAGAACTACTCTTTTTCTAATTGGGAGGGTCATAGATGTTACCAGGAATGGGAAAGATATCGTGCTGACCTTTGAAAAGATACATCATTAGTCACAGTGTAGAGTGAATGTACAGTCAGGCAGATGTGGAGCTGTACAGGGACTGCAGCTCAGTGTTGGAATCAATACTTACACATAACACGGTGGAGATTTGAGCATAAGCCAAGAAGAGGAATTAATACTCAGAGGAATTTATTTTCCTGTATGAGTATTTTTCACAAACTGTGGAGACCCCAAGGATCACCTTACTGGGTGTGAAGGAAGTGAGATGAAAGAATTACAAAAGTAACGGGTAGGAAAAGAAAAGGTTGGGGGAATGTGGAAAAGAATGAATGGAGGTGAATTCAAGGTTGAGAAAAGAAAACAGCACATACCCACGGGAACCTAGAATCTATCACTACATTTTCCATCACAAAAATCATCACAGGGCTTCCTGTTAAGCCTTTATGTTAACATGGATATTAATGTAAGCTTTTAGTAATAGAGAAAAATGATCTGAGATTTGTTCCAATATATTATTCATAAGTTGTGCTTAAGCAACCAAGGCAGTGAATCTATTTTCTCTCACGAACAGAAACTCAAGGGCAGAAGAACACTTAGTGAAAACTCTGGATGGTCACCACACCACTGATAAGTGCTCATATTAGATAACGTTGGCCTGGTATGTTGGCTCAGGCCTGTAATTACAGCACTTTGAAAACCCAAGGTGGGAGGATTGCTTGAGGCCAGGAGTTTGAGACCAGCCTGAGCAACACAGTGAGACCCTGTCTCTACAAAAAAACTTCAAAAATTAGCCAGACATGATGGCGCATGCCTGTGGTCCTAGCTACTTGGGAAGCTGAGGTGGGAGGATCACTTGAGCCTGGGAGTTTGAGGCTGCGGTGAGCTATGCTCACACTGCTGCACTTCAAGCTGGGTAACAAAGCAAGACCCTGTCTCAAAAAGAAAAAAAAAAGCCCAAACAATAAAACACAATAACATGAAATTTCTAGGACACATAGCTCTCGTCCTCTCCATGGTAACTTATCCTAAGACTGTCTTAAAGATTTGGGTTTGAACATGAGACATCCTTTTTTTCCCATAAGGTACAGGTGGTATTTGGTTACATGAGTCAGCTCTCTAGTGGTGATTTGTGAGATTGTGGTGCATCCATCACCCGAGCACTGTACACTGACTATGTTTTATAGTCTTTTATCCCTCGCCCCCTCCCACTCTTCCCCCCAAGTCCTCAGAGCCCACTGTATCATTCTTATGTGTTGGTATCCTTGTAGCTTACCTCCCACATATCAGTGATAACATGGGATGCTTGCTTTTCCCTTTCCAAGTTACTTCACTTAGAATAATAGTCTTCAGTCTCATCCAAGCCACTGCAAATGCTGTTAATTCATTCCTTTTTATGGCTGCATAATATTGCATTGTATGTATATACCACAGTTTCTCTATCCATTCATCAATTAATGGGCATTTGGGTTGGTTCCACAACTTTGCAATTGTAAATTGTGCTGTTATAAACATGCGTGTGCAAGTATCTTTTTTGAAAAATGACTTCTTTTCCTCTGAGTAGATCAAACTATCATTTGATCCAGCAATCCCGCTACTCAGTAGATACCCAGTAGATACCCAGTAGTGGGATTGCTGGATCAAATGGTAGTTCCATCCTTGGTTCTTCAAGGAATCCTCACACTGTTTTCCATAGCAGTTGTACTAGTTTACATTCCCACCAGCAGTGTAGAAGTGTTCTCTGTTCACCATATCCAAACCAACGTCTATTGTTTTTTGATTATGGCCATTCTTGCAGGAGTACGTGGTATCACATTGTGGTTTTGATTTGCATTTCCCTGATCATTAGTGATTTTGAGCATTTTTTTCATATGCTTGTGGGTCATTTGTATATCTTCTTTTTGGAATTGTCTATTCATGTTCTTAGCCCACTTTTTGATAAGATCATTTTTTCTTACTGATTTGAGTTTGTTGTAGATTCTGGATATTAGTCCTTTGTCAGATGTATAGATTGTGAAGATTTTCTCCCATTCTGTGGGTTGTCTGTTTACTCTGCTGACTGTTCCTTTTGCCATGCAAAACTCTTTAGTTTAATTAGGTCTCAGCTATTTATTTTTGTTTTTATTGCATTTGCTTTTGGGTCCTTGGTCATGAAATCCTTGCCTAAGCCAATGTCTAGAAGGGTTTTTACAATGTTATCTTCTAGAATTTTTAGAGTTTCAGGTCCTAATTCATCTTGAGTTGATTTTTGTATAAGGTAGGAGATGAGGATGCAGTTTCATTCTCTTACATGTAGCTAGCCAATTATCCTAGCACCCATTTATTGAAAAGGGTGTCCTTTCCCCAATTTATGATTTTGTTTGCTTTGTTGAAGATCAGTTGACTGTAAGTATTTGTGTTTATTTCTGGGTTCTCTATTCTGTCCCATTGGTCTATGTGCCTATTTTTATACCAGTACCATGCTGTTTTGGTGACTATAGCCTTATAGTATAGTTTGAAATCAGGTAGTGTGATGCCTCTAGATTTGCTCATTTGGCTTAGTCTTGCTTTGGCTATGTGGGCTACTTTTTGGTTCTATATGAATTTTAGAATCACTTTTTACTAACTCTGTGAAGAATGATTGTGGTATTTTGATGGGGATTGTGTTGAATTTGTAGATTGCTTTGGGCAGTATGGTCAGTTTCACACTATTGATTCTACCCATCCACAAGCATGGAATGTGTTTCCATTTGTTTGTGTCATCTGTGATTTCTTTCAGTAGTGTTTTGTAGTTTTCCTTGTAGAAGTCTTTTGACTCCTTGGGTAGATATGTTCCCAAGTTTGTTTTTTTTTTTTTTTTTTTTTTTTGCACCTGTTGTAAAAGGGGTTGAGTTCTTGATTTGATTCTCTGCTTGGTTGGTGTTGGCGTAGAGAAAAGATACTGATTTGGGTACATTATTCTTGTATCTGGAAACTTTGCTGAATTCTTTTATCAGTTCTAGGAGTTTTCTGTAGGAGTCCTTAAGATTTTCAAGGTAAAAGATCATATGGTTCTTAACTTCATCTTGTCCCTCCCTCCCTCTGTTTGATATGCTACAATCATAGTCTACTGATCTTTGGTTCTCAAATATGTCTCTTGCTATGTGTCTGCTTTTTCCTGGATCAGTATTCCCTATATTTTGAACAGCAGCGTCCTTCTCAACACTGAGGTTTCAAATCAAATACCATCTCCTTGTGGAAACCCCTCCTGACTTCCTATCTAACTAAAGTCAGATATCCTCCACTTATTCTAAATATCCTGGAGATGCTCTCTTCTATTCCAATATCCTGATTTCTTGTTTGCAATAATACCTCATTTGTTAAAATCATTTTATTATATGTTTGTGTATTGTCTACACACTCTCTGTATTGGAAGATGAGCTACTTGTGTGCAAGGATCTTGTATCCCATGTTTACTATTGCCCCTGTCACCTGGAACAAAGTTAGGTACAGAAGATATCAGTATAAAACGCCTTTTGAAATGGGCAGTAAGGCAGATGCACATTACCCTAGATAAGGATACTTTAAGAGAGCAAGACATGTATGGCTCTGGAGTCAGAAGATGGTTAGGTCCAATTTTCAGCTTTTTCACTTACTAGCCCTATGCAACTCTGGGAATTTGCTTTAAATGCTATGAAGCTCTAATTTCTCATGAATAAATGGTGCTATACGTTGTGTTTTGCTTCAATGTTGCTGTGAGCTAAACCAAGATAAATCATGTGCTGTGCTTAGCACAGTGCCTGGCCCATATTAGGGACCAACGTGAGCTGCTGTCGCTGCAGGATGCTGCACACAGAGCAGGCATGCCAAGCTGGAGAGGATAACACACTGCAGCAGATTGGATCACTGTTCCCAATGTCTCCTGCTCTCTCTGCATTTATTTTGTACACAGTCATCCTCTGCCATGTGGCTTTGCAGCTCCCTGTGCTAGAGGAGAATTGCCTTTCCCATCTGATGCTGGACTTGGCCATGTAGCTTGCTTTGGTGGATGGAATGTGGACAGAACAGCAGGTTTCTGATCTGGATGGGACTTCAAGAGGCACCACAATCTCGACTCATGCTCGTTCTCCTGTGATTAACAGAAGAGCTCACCCTGGGTGACAGCTGCCCCTTCAGCCTGCATCTGCACCAGCATAAACACCACACAAGTCAATACATACAACATTTCTATCACCCAAGAAGCTATGTCTTTCCTTTTCCAGAAATACGCAACTCCTCAAATGCAACCACTTTTCAACTTCTACTACTTTAGATTAACTTTGCATGTCTTTAGACACCATAGAAATGAAATCATACTTTTAGTCCTCTCATCCCCAAAGCAAGACATTTCTCTTTACCAAAACAAACCAATATTTCATGGAAGATGTGGGAAGATGTAGCAATTTCTTTGGTTTCTATTGCACTTGAGGAGCATTGATTCTCTGAATCTTAAATGTTTCAGGGTTGTATTTTCCTTTCAATCTTTCATTCCCTTCTTAACTGTAAAAATTTTAAGGCAAACTTTGTTGGCGGGAGAGTATAAGTAAGACCCCCAGGAAAATTTGATACATCAACATTCACATCAAGCACATGTCTGACTTTCTTCATGGTGACTTTGATTTACTGGCAACCTAGTAAAGGAAATGGAATAGTTTACAAGCTATGACAGTTTCAGGGACACTGTTTTTTTTTTTGAGATGGAGTCTCACTCTGTCGCCAGGCTGGAGTGCAGTGGCACAATCTCAGCCCACTGCAACCTCCCTCTCCTGGGTTCAAGTGATTCTCCTGCCTCAGCCTCCCATGTAGCAGGGACTACAGGTGCACACCACCATGTCCAGCTAATTTTTGTAGTTTTAGGAAAGACAGGGTTTCACCATGTTAGCCAGGATGGACTCAACCTCTTGACCTCATAATCCACCCACCTTGACCTCTCAAAATGTTAAGGTTACAGCTGTGAGCCACCATGCCCGGCCAGTGTCAGGGACACTTTTATAGTCTCACACCACTTTCCTGCCTACTACAGAGCCTATCATAACTTTTGTTGAATGTAGAGATCTACAAACACAGTCATACATCTGTGAAAACAAAGGGACATTGCTCTCCTTCAAATGCAGCCCCAAGTGTGCATGCTACTATCTTCCTTCTCTGTCCTTGATAAATTACACAGGCAGAGCTTATCAGATGAAGCACCTACTTATGTCAAAATGAATGGCAGCTTCCAATGGCAGCTTCTTTCAAAAAAAAAAAAAGATTTGCCTTTAAACACTGTTACAGCTAGAGTTTCCATTGCATGACAAATGGTTGAACTGGTTTTGGTATTAGCTGTCATTGGCACCTACGAGTTTTTCATGTATTGTTGAATGAGGCTGAAGTGCTAAGTGCTTAGGGATGTTGACAGATTTTTATTCCTGCTCTTTATCGTTGGATAGCAAACTCATGTTGGATATCACTTTTCACCCCCATATTCATTTTAACTTCCACTCTCAATTTTCATGAACAGTTAAAAAGTAGCACCTGTGATTATCCTAGGCAGCATGCATCCTTCGAATTGAGTTGGAGTGGAAGTCAATCTGAAGATGGGGGAGAAAAAAGATATCAACTAAAGTTTGTCTCTAAAGACGCTCAAGATTGCAGGTGCACATTTCTTTTAACAATTTGAATGAAACTTTCCTCCAATTAAGTTTCCTTTTCTCCAATCTTCTTTAGGTCTGAAGACTTTACACACTGATATTCTTCAGCCTGCTTGGTATCTTGTTTCTCATCCTCTTCTCCTTTTGTAAGAACAACATCAAGGTTTTTCTTTGAGGGTTCCTCTCTCTGCTCCTGTGGGGTTTTGTAGTCTTGGTGGAGGGAATCAGGCAAAGAACCCCAATCAGTCAGGGAACTAGGCCACAGAGATGGGTTTAGGATGGACACATGGATCCCAGCTTTGGGATTGTTGCTGGGTTGTTGGAAAAGGGGCCACCTTTCTGCTGTGCAAGTCACTTTTGGCTGAAGCAGAGTGTCTTTCGAAACCCTGGTTTCCTTACAGCAACGTCTGTCTGTCATTCCGTGTGGGCTGCAGGTTTGCCTGTGAAGTCATATCCAGTGTGGATACCAAGCATTACCAAAAAGATCTTTGCTCAAAGCATCCAGTTCTGTGATTCAAGACTACTGGCATCTATCTGAGTATAAAAAGCTTTCATAGGTGTCCAGCTATTAGAAAATGAACTGTGTTCCCTGAAAATTCATGTCTTTAAGTCTTAAATTCTATTAACTCAGAAAGTGACAATGTTCGGAAATAGTTTCATTACAGAGGTAATTCGTTAAGATAAGGTTGTTAGGGTGGATCCTACCTAATCCAATAAGACTGGTGTCCTTATAAGAAGGAGACCAGGTACAGGAGCTCACACCTGTAACCCCAGCACTTTGGGAGGCAGAGGCAGGATTGCCTGAGCCCAGGACCGGCAATGTGGTCCTGAGACCAGCCTGGGCAATATAGTGAGACCCCTTTTCTACAAAAATAAAAATAAAAAAACTTTCCAGGTATGGTGGTTCGTGCCTGTAGTCCCAGCTACTCAGGAGGCTGAGGTGGAAAGATTGTTTGAGCCTTGGAAGTCAAGCCTACAGTAAGCTGTGATCCCACCACGGCACTCCAGCCTGGGCAACAGAGCAAGACCCTGTCTCAAAAAAAGAGAAGGTCGGGGAATGTTGGAGACACACAAAGAGAGAAAGAACACTATGTGAAGATGAAAGGCGGAGATTGGGGCTGTGCTTCTCTACAAGACAAGATATTTCAAAGATTACCAGTGAACCATCAGAAGCTACGAGATTCCCTCTCGAGAAAGAACCCACTCTGTTGACACCTTGTTCTTGAACTTCGAACCTCCAGAACTTTGAGATGATACATTTCTGTTGTTTTAAACCACCCAGTTTGTGGTGCATTGTTATAAGATACCTAGCAACTGATTCTCAGACTAAAGAGATGCAAACCTGGCTGTGAGACAAATAAATTCCCAGGGTCAAAAACTCATGGTAAATCCAGTGACCAATGTCAATTATTGTAAGTCTTTGTTCTCCTTCCCCTTGTATTATATCAGTGGAAATCGGATACAGTGAGGTTATTATAGAGGAGCTGGTAACATTTAGCTGCATGGGAACTGCCATCCTGTGTCAGTGTTTCTCAGAACTGATTTGTGATTAAGAAAACAACTGGGGAAAGTAGGTTGATATGAGCAGCTTACAAAATGAGCATTTTGCAAAATACCATTAAATTGTCACAGGCCAACTGTTCTCACAATTGTATTCGATAATTCTGTGTTGTTAGCCCGAACTGGGAAAAATAATGTCCTTATGCAAAATATATGTGATTAATAAAAGATGAACATTTTTATTCAGAAGTTCTTGCCCTTCCAAATACCAATTACATTTATTCCTTTATATTCATGCAATTTTTTTATGTAAATGTAATCATTGTTTAGTAAATTCCTAACCATTTGTTGAACAGCAATGCTAATCATATCTCTTCAGTTATGACTTGCAAAGCATTTGATTAAAATGAATTTTGCACCAAGGTTCACCCAATGGATTTAACTGTGATAACAGAATAAAGCCACACATATATCAGGTACTTTCAGAATGCTTCTTTATGTATTATCAGCCAATGTTGCTGAAAAAAATTACTTGTTTCCAAATAAATGAGGGAAGGAGGTCAGGATGATGATGAAGACAGAAACGCTTCAAAATGGAATCACATTGACTTTGGTTTCGGCTTTTTTCACTTTCTGATTTGTATGAGAAAAAGTAATGAAAGCATCCACCTTGCAGAAAAAGCTTGGGTGAAAGAAGATGGCTTTTGAAGAGCTCCTGTGGGATTTCTTGTTGGCACTGCAGTCATTTGGCCAGGTGCAGTGTTTGTAAACACTCACCTGCACCAGGTCCTCCCCTGAACTCAGTGGGAGGAAGCACTTGTGAAGAGGGCCATAAGAGTGGTACAAAAATTGTTTATGATTCATAAAAGCCCTTGTGGAGAAAAATGGCTCACCTGTGGCCTCTTACCATATTCGTGGTGTACACTTAAGCAGAGTGGGGGAACTGTAGCATATTCAATGTCCCTGGAAGGAGTACAGAAAATGCCACCTCAAATATGACACTTTGGCATGGCTAATTACTTTGAACCAAGGGAATCTGGTAAACAGCAGGTGCAGGCAGAGGCTTTATTTGAGTTTTCCTTATCTGCTTAAAAAGGGATCCTCTAAAAGGAACGCAACTGTCAGGAATTCCCTCCCCAGGAGGGAATCGTATCAACCAAGGCAGATTAACTTGGATTACAGAAGAGAATACTGGAGGTTGACACCAGCCCAGATAGACAATCACTTATTCTTCTGAGCATTGTTTTAAACAACTCTTTTTACCTGAGAGACCTTTTATCTGCATGATACAGTTTGGCTGTGTCCCCACTCAAATCTCATCTTGAACTGTAGCTCCCATAATCCCCACATGTCATGGAAGGGACCCGGTGGGAGGTGATTGAATCAAAGTAGAGGGATTTCCCTGTGCTGGTCTCATGACAGTGAATAAGTCTCATGAGATCTGATGGTTTTATAATCAGGGGTTCCCCAGCACACACTCTCTTGCCTGCCTCCATGTAAGATGTGCCTTTGCTCCTCCTCACCTTCCACCAGGATTGTGAGGCCTCCCCAGTCATGCGAAACTGTGAGTTCATTAAACCACTTTTTCTTTATAAATTAGCCAGTCTCAGGTATTTCTTCACAGCAGTATGAAAATGCATGAATACACTACATAACAAGACGACCTGACACTTCCTCCTCTCACCCTCCCAGAACTTGTGTCATCACCTCCCTCTAGGAGCCCCAAGCCGCTATTCCTTTCTGTGGCTCAGGATGCTACATGAGCTTCAATCACCTGTCTCTTCCATTCTGATGTTTTATGGGACTCCCATGTGTACATGCACAGTTAAATACGGTTTATCTCCTGTTAGTCTGCCTTACATCAGCTTAATTGTTAGCCCAGCTAAGGAACCTATAAGGATAGAAGGTAGCCACGTCTTTCTCTGCTACATTCTCTAGTTTAAAAAAATCACTTGTATTCAGTTCCTCCTCTTTGACTTTATTCTTTCCAAAGTACAATATTGTGTAAAGAGATCACCAAGGGGCTTTCTCCATGGCGCCCATCTCTCTAAGGGCCTCATTTGAAAGTTTCTACCTATTTCTTTCCCATTCCTGTGGAAAGACCCTCCTGAGCAGAAAGTATGTTGGACACTTGCTGATGGAGGAGAGCATTGTTTTCTCTCTCTTTTTGTAGAGAGTGGAGGAAAGCACGACCTGGCTCTGCCTTTTAGAAATGCATCTGATTTATATGTAGGCCTAAAAAGACAAAACTCCAGGACAAAGGAGACTTTCGCTTCTGGCTAAAGTCAGGTCATTTACACAGTAGTGAAATTTCAAGATCAAGTCAGCAAGACACACAGTAGCATAACTGTCAACCTTCTAGCTTATATCATACACATTATTCTGCAGAATCCTCTTAACAACATACTTTTCTCTCACAGACACTTGCACATAATCACAATGTTATAGACCAAAAGATCTTGGCACTACTAAAATGAACACTTTTAACATTCAGAGAATGTATTTGTCCTTCTTAGTAAATAGCTGGAGAGAGCAGCTCAATTTTATGTTGATAAGATATAGAACAGGTGAAACTGTGACCTGAGTTTTATGGTAGCTGGTATGTAAATATTCACCAACCTTGTCATTCTCTCTCTAAGAAAGTGTAAATTCAGGCTTGTTTTTTCTTCTTTCTTAAGGATTTAACCTAGCAGGCCTGGGACTGCATTTGTCAGAAGCCCCTGGCTGGCAGCTGGTAAAGGTAGCTCACTATGCCCAGACTTTTTGTACAAATAATATGATCCCTGCCATACACCTGCTTTCCTTCTGGAATTTTAGTACCTGCCAAGAAGAGGGTGCCTATGGAATCAGACCCTAGTAAAAACTCTGGGCATTGAGTCTCTAATGGGCTTCTCTGGTATGCTTGGCAGATTTCACACATGTTGCCACATCTATTTGCTGGGGAATTAAGTGTGTCCTGTGTAACCACATGGGGAGAGGACTCTGGAAGGTTGAACCTGGTCTCCATCAGACTTCACCCCACCCACCTTTTACCTTGGCTTACTCTGCTTTATATTTTTTTGTTGGAGTAAATTTTAGCCATAATTATAGACCAGCAGATCTTGGCATTACTAAATTAACATTTTTTAATATTCAGAGAATTTGTTTGCCCTTCTTAGTAAACAGCCTGAGAGAACAACTCAATTTTATGTTGTTAAGGTAACTTATCAGCATAACACTATATGCCAAGTCCTGTGAGTCCTCTTACTGAATTATGAATCTTGGGTGGCCTTAGGAACCCACAGTCCCTCTCCCCACCTCCCACCGCACCAAGGCTCCTTAGTAAACTGCCAACAGGATCTATTAGCTTCTGTTTTTTGTTATAATGAATAGAGAAGGTTAATATAAAACATGCAGGAGAAGGGGAATTGTAGTTTTCAGTTTCCCACAAAATATTTCCTAAGTTAGTGAAAAGCAAAATCCAACTCACATCTCAACAAATATTATCCTCACATTTGCAAAATGCCCTGGTACTTGCTGATACAAGGCATTTATCTTCCTGTGCAGTATCCCGGTCAGGGGCATACACTCCCATCATTTAGGTCCTGGCTTCCCTTCCTACCATGTGACCTTGGATCATAACAATAAATTAGATCATGTTGTAAAGGACTTAGCTGATTCCCTGACACGAGATAACACGTACTAAATGTTATTGCTGTGTTGTTGCTATCATTATTATTATTACCTATCATCTTGAGAGCATGCAGCCCCTGGTCCAGGCTTAGTTAGAGTGACCTAAAAGGCCTGTATTCACTGTGGGTGGATTTCCCAGGCCCAGGTATTAAAAACAAGAGATATTGACTCTAATATTTGATAACAAAAGTATACTAAATATTTGCAAATAGAATTTCAAAAATCACGCTTTCATTTGACAGTTCTTAATTATTCTCAGGGGTTCCATTGAGAAAATACCTGATAGAATTTTTTGGATTCTTTTATTTTTTGTTTGTTTGTTTTTTGGAGACCAAGTCTCACTCTGTCGCCCAGGCTGGAGTGCAGTGGCAAGAACTCAGCTCACCGCAACCTCCACCTCCCAGGTTCAAGCAATTCTCCTGCCTCAGCCTCCTAAGTAACTGGGATTACAGGTGCACACCACCATGCCTGGCTAATTTTTGTATTTTAGTAGAGATGGAGTTTCACCATGTTGGCGAGGCTGGTGTTCTGCACACCTCAGCCTCCCAAAGTGCTGTGATTACAGGCGTGAGCCATCACCCCCCAGCCAATTTCTTGGTTTCTCAAGAAAAATGGAGGATATGTTAGGTACATTGCTCAAGTTGATAACAGTAATGGATTCAGGAGAGTATGGCATGGACAACATTGCCGCATCTGAGAGCTTGGATGGGTCCCATCTAGGGAGAAATTGAGGGACTACCATGCCCTAAGGAACACCCAAGAGGCCTGAAGCAGGAAGGTGTCCTTCTACATTCAAAGTAATGGAAAGAGAGGCAGATGGTGCCTCTTATTCAATGTGATTGAGAGAAGTGGCAGGTGGCATTCCTCATTCAACATGGTACAGAGACAGACTGGAGATATCCTTCATCTAATATAGCAGAAAAACCATTAAATCTGCTATAAGAATAATTACTGTTCACATTTTGGCCCCAGGACTTACCAAATGAGTGACTTTCACAAATCATTTCACTCACCCTTAGATCATCACAAAAGGTTGATAAATGTGATAATTAACCTACTATTTGTGAACTTAGGGACTTGATTCTGAAACTTCACTATCTTGTGAGTGACCTGACTTACTTGTTGGCATCTTACATGCACTTCTGGCGCATATGGGTCAGAGATATTCCGACACATTTTTAGATGATTGCTACCAGTGTTATTTTTCATTCTTAAATTGACTCAAATTGTTGGGAAACTCTCAATAGCAAGTAATTAACGTCACTGCAATAATCATTCCAGAAGGTTAAGTACTTTCAACCATGAGCACATTGAGCTCTCCCTTTCCAAAAGTCCCTTATTCCATTCACATACACATTCACTAAACTTCAACTGAACATCTGCGTCCCCCTAACCCTGCACTGGTCAGAAGGTGGAGAGAGGGGCAAGTCACTGCGCTTGTCCTCATGGGACTCTATGGACAAGATCCATAAAAGCTGGTTCAGTTCGTGAGAGGCAGTCGCCAGATGAGGGTTTTTTTTTTATTTCTTTGGAGAAGGTGCCTACTTATGCTAATGTAGCCATATCTCTACATAAGAGGCAGGACACACTTTTTCATTTCAATTAAAATGAAACTTTAAATTTTCATGTAGGACTTCCTTTGTTATAGGAAGAACCATTTGAATATCCTCAGTTACTTTTTAAGTGAAAGAGAAGGAGACACGTATTTTTTCCCCAATGTCTGCATTTAGAATTTTTCTGAAGATAATTTGGAAAAAAATCTGTATAAGATCCAAGGAGCTTCCAAAGAAAACCTATTATATAGAAATCCACTTGGCTTTTTTATATTGATCTTCTATCCTGCAATCTTATTCAACTTGCTTATTAGTTCTAGTAGCTTTTCTGTTGGTTCCATTTTTAAATAAACAATCATATTATCTGTAAAGACAGCTTTCAATTTGGATATGTTTTTCCTTGCTTTACTGCACTGGTTAGAACTCCTAGCACAATACTGAAGAGACGTAGTGAAAGAGGACATCCTGTTCTCATCCCTGTTACCAGTGGGAAACCATCCAGATTCTCAACATTTATTATGACATTAGCTGTAGCTTGTCATAGATGCCATTTATTAAGTTGAGGATGTTTCCAGTTTGCTAATGGTTTTGATTAGGAATAGGTGTTGGATTTTGTCAAATGCTTTCTGTTTATCCATTGCAATAATCATGTGTCTTTTCTCTTTTAGTTTGTGATATGGCTTGACTCTGTGTTCCTACCCAACTATCATGTCGAATTATAATTCCCGGTGTTGGAGGTGGAACCTGGTGGGAGGTGATTGGATCATGGGGGTGGATTCTAATGGTTTAGCACCATGTGCCTAGTGCTGTCTCATGATTGAGTTCTCATGAGATCTGGTTGTTTAAAAGTGTGTAGCACCTGCCACTAGTCTCTTTCTCCTGCCCCAGCCATGCACAACATGCCAGCTTCCCTTTCGCTGTCCACTGTGATTTTAAGTTTCCTGAGGCCTCCCTCAGCTCATGCTTCCTGTGCAGCCTGAAGAACCATGAGCCAATTAAACCTCTTTTCCTTATAAATTACTCAGTCTCAGGTAGTTCTTTGTAGCAATGTTAGAATAATACTAATACAGTTTGTTAATTTGTTGTATCGCATTGATTGATTTTATTACTTTAAACTAACCTTGCATTCCCAGAACTTTACTTTGTTGTGATGCATTTTCCTTGATATATATTGTTACCATTCTATTTTATACATTTTTTCATCTATCTCTATATTTTTGTATCTGTGAATGACATTTGCTTTGTAATATTCTTTTCTTGGTAATATTCTCATATCGGAGTAAATACTGGACTTATCAAGAAGTTCCTAAGCATTCTCTCCTCACACACAGGCAGTCATTAGTACTTATTTGTCTACTCTAAGTCTCTTCTCCACAAATCCCCAGCATTCTATCTCAGTGTAACTCTCTATACTCTGGTACCATTCACTGCAATGTCTTCAAGACTCCCAAATTCCACCTGGGTTCTCCTCAGCACCATGGTCTGGAATCTCTCTACAAACACTAACCTAGAGCAATAAATAATAAAGTTTATCTCATGTCCCTTATCTCAGAGATTATTGTTCATAGCCTCATGGTCAATAGCTTAAAAACCATCATTTTGTATATTTTGTGTGACTTTCCAGCAGTTTCAAGGGAGAGGGTAAATATTACTTCTCTTACATTATCTTGGTTGCAAGCAGAATTAGGGTCCAGAATTTTGAGTCTCAAAAGTATTTTTTCTGACTTAACAGTCCTCTCCAAAGCAATAAGTGTATCAGAGTCTGAATCTTCAAATATAAGATGGATCATGAGATGAAATGAAATACTGAAGAAATATCAGTTAATATTTTAAAATGTCATACCAACACAAATACCTTTTATTTTCACACTTCGGTCTTGATCAGAAAGCCAAGCTATAAACAGAGAGATAAGGGGCATTCCTATGGTGTCTTTCAGTGATATATATGGGGAAAAGTTCTCAATGACTAATATAGATTTTGCAATAAACTTACATGAATTAAGATTGTTTAGAAAAGTATTGTCCTCTCACCCAACCTGTTCTCTCTTCTGAAGCTGTGACCCTTTGTAGTTCAGAGTCTGAAGAAAGAATTTTCCAAGGTCTTCTTTAGTTCCAACATGATATGACCCTATATTAAGCTCTAATCAGAATTGCTAAGTTACAACATTTTTTAATAAAACCAGGAATACAGATTTAACTGATGCAGTAGACTGAATGGTCTCATAAGATTAACTCTGTGTTTTTATGGAAAGATTCCCAAACCTGTGATAATAATCCTAGTATACAAGTGCCAGACACTTACTGTGTCAACAGTAAGTTAGGCTAGTGTAGTGATCTTTGTTGGTAACTTTGCCAGCAACCATCCCTCTTTTGCTCCCAAGAGAGTCAAAATCTTGTTCAGATATCTACTTCTTTTGAGCACAACCATGAGTCTTGGGGTTATCATCAGGGATGGGTGTGATGGTAATCCATCTCACTGGAATTGATTGATTCATATGTGGATAGATTACTTAGTATTTTTCAAAAAGAAGGAAGTTTTTCTTCTGGAAAGTCCTTGGTGCAAAAAAAATTAGTTCTATAGAAAGTTATAAAAAAGAAACAGCTTCCCTCGTTTCAAGTCTAGATGTAATACCTAATACCGCTACGCCAGCCCTGCTGTCTACCTGAGGATGAAGGAAATGCCCAGGATGGTAGAACAGAGAAAAGAAAAGAGCCTTAACAACATCACTGAGCTGCCAAATCAATCAACTCTGTGGCCTATTGTAGGCTGGACTCTGTTATTAAGCAAGAGAAGTTTCCTTTTTAAGATGATTTGAGATTATATTTCTTTATTTGAAATTATTCAATCATACAAAGATTGGTGACATTCTCATTTCTAAAAAATAATCTGAGATACTTATCTGACCCAACATAGCTTCTAAATGATCAAGCTAGTGATCAAACTTAGTTTTTCTAGCTTCAAGATTATTGGAGGACAGAGGGGAGGAATATCAGAAGTAAAATCTTTAAATAAAATGGTGATGAATGACTGAAACAAAATTGCATTATGTGCTAGCAGAATTTTTTAGAGCAATGGATAACATCTAATCCTTTATCTTATCTTTTTATTTAGGCTTCAATCAGGCTCTCATTTCAGCTGTGAGATTGAATTTTCAGAAAGGAGGTAAATGGAAAATGGAATTCTAACACTTTTTAAATTTAACTCTCACACTGTCCTTCTTCTCCTTGATAATCTCTGATTATTTGCTGGCTTTTAGGTTCTGAGTTTAAATTGTGGTTAACTAAGTTTCACAAATGTGACTTGTATAACCCCATGTGGTTTCCGGCAACATTAAGCCCTTGTTTTTTCATGGAAACAGTTGCCTCTTTTCCTTTATAGAGAGAATGTAAGTTCCCTTGTTCACATCACTACTCTCTAGAGTCTTCTGACTGGCCCACTCTACTCACTGGCTTCCCTGGGTCCTATTGCCATCTGAGTTCACTGCTTATAGATGTCATTTCAAATCACAATTCAATCTCTCTTTTCCTAATTTTAGAAATTTCCAGTCACTAGATAGCCAACATAGTGAATTCCTGATTATGAATGCTCATATATTTATAAGTGGCAAATTCAAATTATAACAGAAAATTGACCTAGATGATTCTTTCATTTTTCTCCCGGTAATGGAAAATTCAGAAAGATTTTACGTGCATGACGTCAGGGGGGAGTTGATTAACATTTTCCTGTCCTATTTGTGAATTGACATGTTTTCCATCAAATATATCTCATTTCTGAAGAAACACTAGTATTTGAGCAAAATAAAAAGTTATCTTATGATTTTTGTTTTTCTTCTTTAATTTCCTGAAGCTATCTTATTTTCATGCTACAAACAATTTAGCTCATTTTAAGAATACATTTTTTATGGAAGCAGCAAGTAGAGAACATCGATTTGCAATTTCAGGAGCTCTAACTGAAAGCTGTTGATTAGCGAGCCCTTTTTGCAACCCAGAGGAGAATTTTGAAACCCGATTTTTGGAGCTTTTGAACACAAGTCACTCCCACTAACTTCTACTGCCAGTGAGATGCTGGGAATCAAGTATGCATAGGAGTAATCTAAGTTTCCTGCTGATAATGAGTAGTAAGTAATTAAGTCTGTGTCTTCCAGGAATGGCCCCATGACTTGACTTAAAGCAGAGTTTACAATTCATAAGAACACGATTTTAAAAGTGTCTTCCATAGGTGACAAGTTTCTACTCTTCAGTTCTAATACGGTCAAACTTGTCTCAAGTGAAAACTCCTTTAACCCGTATTCCACTTTTGTTAACTCTCAGTGACACATGATGGCCCTGACAGGCTTTCCTCAATAACTGGCAGCGGGTAAAAGTGTCTGCGTGGAAACTTCTGCACTTCACGGCTATGGAGTTCACATGGGGAGGCTGATTAGGGGCATCTGAGGACTGACCTCCACAATCCAATAAGTCCCTTGAAGTTGAGATTCAGATTCTGAAGGGATTCTTTCAATGCTTTTCTATTTACAAAGACTGTAGCCACCTGAACTCTAGAAGACAGATGAGAGAAATAAAATTCACCCTGAGTTATTTCTAACTTTTAAGGCTACAAAGTGAAAGGCCAACCATAGGATAATGGTTCTTTCATTATTTAAGTTTTAAATTTAAAACTCTTTAAAAGGAATTTAAAACGAAAATCATCACACTTAGAAATGTATGCTTTTACTCTATTAGTTTTCTTTTCTCTTATTTTTCTTTACTTATTTTTTGAGACAAGGTCTTGCCCGTCACCCAGGCCGGAGTGCAATAGTGCAATCTCGGCTCACTGCAGCCTTGACCTCCTGGGCTCAAGTGATCTTCTTGCTTTAGTCTCTGCAGTAGCTGGCACTACAGGTGTGCACCACCCTGCCAGGCTAATTTTTAAATTTTTCTTTTGTAGAGACAGGTCTTGCTATGTTGACAAGGCTGGTTTCAAACTCCTGGCCTCAAGTGATCCTCCCACCTTGACCTCCAGGGTAGCTGGGACCATAGGCAGGAGCCACAATGCCCAGCTAATGCCTGTGTGTATGTTTGGGGGAGGTTTGTAAAGATAGGGTGTCACTATGTTGCTCAGGATGCTTTCAAACTCCTGGGCTCAAGCATTTTTCCTGCTTCGGCCTCCCAAAGTGCTGGGGTTACAGATGTGAGTCTAATTTATTTCTTAAAACAGGAACACTGCCTTACACTGTTAATAGAAATCCAGTAGTTCCCACCATCATAGGAAGTAACTACAGGAAATAAGTACTTATTGCAAATTAATGTGATAAAATATTACAAAATCACAGCTATTCTTTTCTGCAGAGGAGGCTTCTCAGTCTGAATTTGGCTCTCTCTCTAAAACATATTACAAATTTACTGACACCAAATAGTCTCTCTCCTTTATGTAATCAAATGGTCTGAAGGACAATTGAAATGGAAATATGTGATCTGATGTTATTTAATGTTGCATCTGGTGCGACCTAAAACCTAAAATCTCCCAGCATTGGTGCAGGTGTGTGTGTCTGCTGCCCTGGGAAAGACTGATGCGATCTAACAGCTTCATTTTACTGATGAGATTTTAGCATAAACAGAGGATGTGCTTTGTTTAAGGTCTTAGACAAAAGAAGCACCAGGACGCAAGTCTTCAATGTCTAAGTTCACAATCATTTTATTATATTTCATCAATATCTACAAATACCAAGAAGGATATGAACAGAGACTTCTCAAAAGAAGACATTTATGTGGCTGACAGACAAGAAAAAAAGCTCATCATCATTGGTCATTAGAGAAATGCAAATCAAAACCACAATGAGATACCATCTCAAGCCAGTTAGAATGGCGATCTTTAAAAAGTCAGGAAACAACAGATTCTAGAGAGGATGTGGAGAAAAAGGAACACTTTTACACAGTTGGTGGGAGTGTACATTAGTTCAACCATTATGGAAGACTGTGGCAATTCCTCAAGGATCTAGAACCAGAAATATCATTTGACCCAGCAATCCCATTACTGGGTATATACCCAAAAGATTCAAAATCATTCTACTGTAAAGACACATGCACACATATGTTTATTGCAGCACTGTTCACAATAGCAAAGACTTGAAACCAACCCAAATACCCATCAATGAGAAGACTGGATAAAGAAAATATGGCACATACACAGCATGAAATACTATGCAGACATAAAAAAGAATGAGTTCATGTCCTTTGCAGGGACATAGATAAAGCTGGAAACCATCATTCTCAGCAAACTAACACAGGAATGGAAAACCAGACACCAGATGTTCTTACTCACAAGTGGGAGTTGAACAATGAGAACACATGGACACAGGGAGGGGAACATCACACACTGGGGCCTATTGGGGGATGGGTGACTAGGGGAGGGATAGCATTAGGAGAAAACCTAATGTAGATACTGGTTGATGGGTGCAGCAAACCACCATGACATGCATATACACATTTGTTACGTGTAACAAACCTGCATGTTCTGAACATGTATCCCAGAACTTAAAGTATAATAAAAATAAAAATAAAGAAATTCTGAAATCTTGAGATTAGAATGCAAATTACTTGGATGTGTGCTAGAAAAGTCTATGGATAGACATCAGTTTATAGAACAGAAATGGGTCAGTGTGGTGGCTTATGCCTATGATCCCAGCACTTTGGGAGGCCAAGGCGGGTGGATCACCTGAAGTCAGGAGCTCGAGACCAGCCTGGCCAACATGGTTAAACCCTGTCTCTACCAAAAACATGAAAAAAAAAAATTAGCTAGGCATGGCGGTGGGCACCTCTAATCCCAACTTCTCAGGAGGCTGAGGCAGGAGAATCACTTGAACCCGGGAGATGGAGGTTGCAGTAAGCCAAGATTGTGCCATTGAACTCCAGCCTGGGCAACAAGAGTGAAAGTCTGTCTAAGAAAAAAAAAAAAAAAAAAAGAGAAATGGTACATGCCTTTGTGAAGTTTATAACGTGACAGCAGATATGTTATTTTAAAACATTGATTTGTAATTTCAGAAGCTCTAACTGAAAGCTATTGATTCCTGAAGCCTATTTGTAATACAGAGGAAAATTTTGAAACCTAACTTTTGGAGCTTTTGAACACAAGTCGCTCTCACTAACATTTTTTTTTTCCTGTCACTGAATAACCAACCACCCTAAACTTCATGGTATAAAACAGGGGACAACAAAGAGGGCCCCACATCAAAATCTGATTGGCTGTCAGATTTTTGTAAATAAAGTTTTATTGAAACCCAGCCACATGAACTCATTTTCTATTGTATATGGTTGCTTTTTTACTATAATGGCAGACTTAAATATTTGCAACAGGGACTGAATGACCCTCAAAGACTAAAATATTTCCTGGCTTGTCCTTTATAGAAAAAGTTTGCAACCCTTGGTGGAAAACGGTATGTTTGAGCCAACTTAAGTGCCCAGTACTGTGCTGGGGTAAAGACAGACACTAATATATAAACAGACCTAATGTCTGTCCCTGCAAAGTGCACACTCAAAGACCCAGTTGTTGTTTTTCATTTGTTTGTTCATTGTTCTTAGCACCATCACCAATAAATACATGCAAAACTAATAACTTAATTAGCTGATAGAGAGAGAGCGTGTTGCTCACTCCAAATGTAATAGAAGTCCATTGCCTTGATGCAAATGCTTCTTGTGGGTGTTGATTTATGATTTTCATTTACTAAAATGACCCTTCACCTTTAGCTCAGTTTCTCCACTGTGAAACAGAATCCTTTCTTTCCCTGAACATGTTAGCATTTGGAACTAGCAAATCATGTTAGTACCTGGAGGTGAAGAAAGACTTGCTTCATTTCTGCCTATAGAAAATCATTGTGTCTTCAGGTAAAACTTGATTTTTTTTTCTTATATTTCCAAAAAGACTTTATAAGTGTATTTAGGATTAGAAGTCATCACATAAAACATTAAAATGATTCTGACCTCTTAGTCTGATACAAAGGCAACTTGTCTATTCATGGACTCTGTTTGAATATATAACTCTGATTAGCTTAATGTGAATGGTGTCCACACACCATTACCGGATCGTGGCCTCCAGGCTTTCTTGGGAGAAAAAAATTACACTTATTTATTCCCTATCATTGGTTTCCTTTTTAAAATTGTAATTCAAAGCTGCAGTTTTAATTCCTTGCAGAGCTGAGACATTAGTGGTGGGTGGGAAGACATCCATCCTTCTTAGGCTGATAATGCCCTTAATACGCCAGGAGGCTTTGTGAGCTGTGGCTTATGATCAATTATGCACATTCATTCTTCCACATTTCTAGGCTCAGACGTGAAGTCCATGTCTTAAGTAGTGAGAGCTGGTCCCTATGGTCTTAAGTTAAAAGGTTTGCTAAAAACACTAAGAGCTAGCAGCCACTGGCCCACCAGGCCAAAGGCATGGCATGCAGACCACTCCTCTGGAACATGTCAGTGCAGCTCAAATCCCAGATCAAATCTGCAGGTTTTAGGCTGATGTCTGTAGGCTACATTCGTTCTCAGAGTTCTGTTTCTCAGCCTCTTTACTTCTTTCAGTGTTGATTTGCACAATGTTGGAAACTCAATTGAAGTAGTTGCTAACATAAAAATAAAGAGATTTCGAATTAACTTTAAGATTTCTGGCATCTCTTGAAAAAAATTAGAGTATCTGTTAATACAAGAACCCCACCTCTTAAAGATGGCAAGTTCACTCTCCTCTGCCTTTGACATCTGGCCACTATCCCCTCCTTTACTTGGAGCTCACAGGCATTTTCATTTCCAATGCCTGATTCTAAAGTTGTACATGTGCATAACATTCACATTTAGTGATATGGTTTGGCTGTGTCCCCACCCAAATCTCACCTTGCTTTATAATAATCCCCACATGTCAAGGGTGGGGCCAGGTGAAGATAACTGAATCATGGAGGCAGTTTCCTCCATACTGTTCTCATGGGAGTGAATAAGTCTCAGGAGAGCTGATGATTTTATAAATGGGAGTTCCCCTGTAAAAGCTCTCTTGCCTGCCACCATGTAAGACATGCCTTTGCTCCTGCTTTGCCTTCTGCCATGACTGTGAGGCCTCTCCAGCCATGTGGAACTGTGGGTCCATTAAACCTCTTTTTCTTCATAAATTACCCAGTCTCAGGTATGTCTTTATTCATGAGAACAGAATAACACACTTACACATCTAATCAGAGCCCACTTATTTTTCAGTAACATTATTTGCAATGCCTTCTTTCAAAAACGAACAAACAAATAATCAAACATCATTTGGGGACACCCACAGCTGCTTGGCAGTTTACTCCCCATGTTGACAGCAAGCGTTCTGGGGTCAGCCTGCCTGGTGTAAAACCTGGCCCTGATGCTTGTATACCTATATGGCAGCAGGCAAGCCCAGCTGCTTCTCTCTGCATCAGTTTCCTCTCTGTAAAATGGGGATAATACTAATATCTACTTTGTAGAGTTACTGCGAGGGATTCATGGGATAGTCTGTATGAAGTGTGTAGGGCACAGCTTGGAAGAACAGGACTTCTCGACCCAGGTTGGCTGTTACTACTGTTATAACCACCACTACCTTACCACAAATGGCCTCCTGCTGGTGACTGCTGCTCTGGATTCTTCCGGCCAGTGGCTGATTTTCGCCTGCATTCTGTTGGACACTGAATCCCACTCTAAACTGCTTTACAGACTCTAGTTGAAGTGATTTCACAACAAATCAAGTCACATCATCTACACAATTCAGTAGCTTTAGGGTATTTCTTTCGCTCTTTTAATGAAGACACTGTAACCCATTAGACCCCACGATGCCTAGTGCTGTCTGGTGCCTGCTACTCTCCAGCCTCACCTCCTCCCTGCTCCAGCTCTCTTTGTGTTTCCATCCTCAGGGACCTTCTTTGGGTTCCTGATATTCACACAGTTTCTGTGCCCCACGGCTTTTGCACTTGCTGCACCCCTTTCGTGGGTGCTCACCTCTCCCCGCTGTGCCTCCTAAACATCAATTTATTCTTCTCTTGACAACTCAGTGATGTAAGATATTTATTCTCAGTCACTTTGCAAGTTGGTGACCTCCAGCTAGCAATGCCTCACACAGGCCTCACTCAGCCATGTGGTGTGCCCCTGCTCACCTGTGTTATAGCTTGTACCCTCATTTAGTGGTTTCCGAGCTCTTGCACCATGCCCAAGAAAAATGAGGATATGTGAGACATTGAAAGGGGAAGGGCAGGGAAGAATTTTATTGAGTGACGGAACAGTTTTCAGTGGAGAGGGCATGTGGGGGATGGTCCCCCACCCCAGCAATTGGGTTATTCTTGCCTCCTTAAGTAGCTGGGTCTAGGGCTTTTAATGGCCCCAGATAGTACTGGAAAAGGCAACATTACATTGGTTGAAAGGCATTATTCAGAAAGAATCAATCAGGAAAGGGTGGGCAAACAGGAACAGAAGTTCTCACCCTGGGTCATGGGTTTAATACTGGATCAGCAGTCCGGACTTTTGGCCTTCAGGCTGTTTTTGGCTTGAAGGTGGGGTTTCAACAAGAATCTGTCCTAACTGTCTAGGCATTTTGCTGCCTCCTGTCACTATCATTAGTAGACACATTCCCACAGAAGCCTCTCTGACATCCCACAGGGATGCAATGTTCCCTCTTCTGCTATCAGGGAACCGTGTGCCACTCCCCAGCAGCTCTTGTTACTGATATAAAGATAAGATGCATGTTTGGCTCTGAGATCATTTGCTTAGTTCTCCTTCATTATACAGGGGCAGAGGCCAAGTCAAGTTTCACATACTCTTATGTCAGGACCCAGCACAGAGCTGTGGCCCAGTAAATATGGGACCAAAGGAATAACTGACAGTGTCTGACTTATATTTAATTAAATCAGTTGAACTCATTTAAATCCTAAGGTAAAACTCTTTGTAATGCAAATCGCTGCCCCTGATTTATTTGTAATGTTAATTTCATTTCCACATAGCAAGTTACTAGCAGTGAATTATGTCCCTAATGCTAGTCTTTTGGGAAATAAATGAACTAATTCTAGTTTAGTTGGGGTTTCTCACCTTAAAAATAGCTCCACATTTCATGTGCCACTAATGGTTTTAAACGAAATAATTTGGATCTGTGTTTGTCCTGAAGAGAGCAATCTTATTCTACATGACAATCTTTTGGAAAAATGATCCTGGTGAAATGATTCTTTTTTTCTCTTTCCCTCGTTACCCCATGTACCTACCCCAAAGCCTAGACATCTATGATTGAAACAACAATGGTCTCCCAAACATGTTCATGTCCTAATCTCTGGAACCTGTGATTATATTTCCTTTGGTGGCAAAGGGGAGTATGGTTGCAGATGGCATTGAGGTTGATAACCATCTGACTTTGGGATGGGGAGATTATCCTAGGATTATCCTGATTAAGGCCAGGGGCAATGGTTCACACCTGTAAATCCCAGCACTTTGGGAGGCTGAGGTGGGTGGATCACTTGAGGTCAGGAGTTCAAAACCAGCCTGGCCAACATGGTAAAACCCCATCTCTACTAAAAATACAAAAGAAAAAAACTAGCCTGTCATGGTGGTAAGCACCTATAATCCCAGCTACTCAGGAGGCTGAGGCAGGAGAATCTCTTGAACCTGGGAGGCAGAGGCTGCACTGAGCCAAGATCTTGCCACTGCACTCCACCCGGTGTGACAGAGCAAGACTCCATCTCAAAAAAAGGATTATCTTGATTATTCAGGTGGCCCAATGTAATCACAAGGGTCCTTACAAGTGGAAGGGGAGGCAAAAGAGGGAGAACAGAGAGATGGCAGCATGAGACAAACTCGGCTAGGAATCAGAGGCTTTGTAGATGGAAGTGGCCAGGAGTCAAGGAATACAGGCAGCTGCTAGTGTAACAGTCTTCCTGCTCCTTAGCTCAGCTAGGTCCAAGTTCTCATCTCATAATCAGGAAAATTTAGGCCCATAGACACCAGAGAATTTAATAAGCTAAAGGAAAGCTTTCAGTGGAGATGGGATGAGAGAGGTGTTCCCCCACCCCAAGGCAGGAAAGCCCCTGTGTGGCTGCATCTGGAGCTCTTTATGGACTCAGAATGGAAAGTGCACGCTGATTGGTTTGTGAGTATGCAAGAAAGATTAAAGTGAAGACACCAATCAAAGGTGGGCAGAACAATTAGGAAAGGGTAGGTCTATGTAAAATAGGAAAAGGGTAGGGATTAATCAGAAGAAAGGTCACCAAATAGGAAGATAAGTTCTCAATCTGGTCTGAAGATGTAACTTGTGGCTTGATTTTTAGGCCTTAAACTGCCTTCGGCTTGGAGGTGGAGTTTCACCAAGGATCTGCCCCTATCTGCCTGGGCATTTGCCTGCCTCCTGCCTCTCTCACTAGAAGCTGGAGACCCCAAGGAAATGTATTATCCCCTATAATATCCAGAAAGAAGCACAGTCCTGCGGACACCTGGACGTTAGCCCAATGAGCTCTATGCAAGACTTCTGCCATTTAAAATTGTAAGTTAATAAAGTTAAGTTTTAAGCCACTAAGTTTGCAGAAATTTCTTACAGCAGCAGTCGGGAAATAACCCAGGTACACCACGTTTTACTGCATCTCACTATTCTGCTTCCCAAATATGCGTTTTTACAAACTGAAGGTTGTGGGAACCCTGCCTCAAGCAAGTCTACAAGTGTCATTTTTCCAACAGCATGTGCTCACTTCAAACTCTGTGTCACCTTTTGTAACTCTCACAATATTTCAAACATTTTCATTATTATTATATCTGTTATGGTGATCTGGGATCAGTGATGTTTGATGCTACTATTGAAGTTGTTTTGGGATGTCACAAATGAAACCCATACAACATGATCAACTTAATTGATAAATGTGTGTGTTCTGACTGCCTCGACAAGCAGACATGTCCCTGTCTCTCTTCCTCTCCTCAGGCCCCTCTATTCCCCGAGAAAAAGCAATACTGAAGTTAGGCCAGTTAATAACCCTACAATGGCCTGCCTGCATTCAAATGAAAGAAGAGTCGGATGTCTCACTTTTAATCAGAAGCCAGAAATGATTAAGCTTAGTGAGGAAGGCATATTGAAAGCCAAGACAGGCTTAAATCTAGACCTCTTATGTCAAACACTTACCCAAGTTATAAATACAAACAAAAAACATTTGAAAGATATTAAAAGTGCTACTCCAGAGAACACATGAATGATAAGAAAGCAAAACACCCTCCCTGGTGACATGGAGAAAGTTTTAGTGATCTGGATAGAAGAGCAAACCAGCTACAACATTCCTTTAAGCCTTGCCTAACACAAGGCAAGGCTCTGACTCTCTTTAATTCTCTGAAGGCTGAGAGAAGTGAGGAAGTTGCAGAAGAAAAGTCGAAAGCTAGCAGAGCTTAGTTCATGAGGTTTAAGGAAAGAAGCCATCTCCAGAACTGAAAGGTGCAAGGTGAAGCAGCAACTGCAGCAAGTTCTCCAGAAGATCTAGCTAAGACCACTGATGAACGTGGCTACACTAAACAACATGTTTTCAATGTAGATGAAACAGCCTTCTATTGTAAGATGTCATCTAGGACCTTCATAGCTAGAGAGAAGTCAAAGACTGGCTTCGAAACTTCAGAGTATAGGCTGATGCTCTTGTTAGGAGCTAATGCAGCTGGTCACTTTAAGTTGAAGCCAATACTCCATTCTGAAAATCCTAGGGCCCTTAAGAATTATGTTAAATCTACACTGCCTGTATTCTATAAATGAAACAACAAAGGCTAGGCGACAGGACATGTGTTACAGCATGCTTACTCAGTGTTTTAGGCCTATTGTTGAGACCTACTGCTCAGAAAAGAAAAGATTCCTTTCATAATATTACTGCTCATTGACAATGCACCTGGTGGTGATGTACAAGGAAATTAATGTAGTTTTCATGCCTGCAAATACAACATCCATTCTGCAGCCCATGTATCAAAGAGCAATTTTGGTTTTAAAGTTTCATTAAGAAATACATTTTGTAAGTATATAGGTGGCTTAGATGGTGATTCTTCTGAGGGATCTGGTAAAGTAAATTGAAAGCCTCCAGAAAGCATGCACCTTTCACTTCTTTTAGCAATAAAGGGCTTTTAAAAGGTATGTTTATTTTTTTGTAGACATAATGCTATTACACACTTTAATAGACTACAATATAGTGTGAAGACAACTTTTAAATGCACTGAGAAACCAAATCACTTGTGTAACTTGCTTTATTGCAATATCCAGTTGATTGTGGTGGTCTGGAACCAAGCCCACTGTATCTCCAAGGTATGCCTGTGCAAGGTCCACACTGACAACTCACACAGCAAAGTCATGAAATCTACTCTGTGGGTCATATTAAGGTTTCCCTGTCAAGCAATTGTGCCCAAATGAGATTAATTCTTTCTTCCTTTACAAAGGCTTTGCAGCACATTGTACATGTAATATAGCAGATTCTCTAAACTGCCTCTCTGACATTCATCCTCTACTTTTTTATTGGCTTTACAGAATGCATATTTTCTTCTGAACATTGTATGTCTAGCTCAATTTTTTCCCATCATCTCATTCTTCCTTGCACCTGGGGTGGCCAATTGATTCCATTCTGCTCAATGAGACACTGTCATAAGTTTCTGGAAGGGTGGTAGCTCTGGAAATGGTTTTGCTGTCCTAATAAAGGGTAATACATGACTGTCATTACTCCTTTTACATTCTTTTTTTTTTTTTTTTGGATGGGAATGTGACTGCTGGAGCTTCAGCAGCCATTTGCAACTATGAGGAAACATCCATAAAATTATAAAGGCATTCACCTGGATGCCTTTTTATACTGAGGAGCTTCTAAAGTAAAGCCAAAACGTCTCTAGATTTATTCATATAAGAAAAATAATTATTTATATATGCTATTAAGGTTAGTCAATTGCAATTGTGACTGATACCCAGTTGTACAGTACAATACTCACCACAGTGTGCAGCCATTACAGAGAATAATGCAAATGTTCATCTCTTCTATTTGGCTTTAAGTTCTTGAGGGGCATTCTCCATTCCTCTGCATTCCTCAAAGTCCCCAGCACAGTATCTGCTCTGCTTTTTTAAGTCAATAGTGAGAAATATCCAAGTTGATTGAGGTATCTGCAAGAATACTGAAAATTATCCCAGGAATCTAATTCGACAAGTATTTATAAACCCTTGCTGTGTGCTAATCATCGTTCCTGATTCTGGACTTAACAGGGGAATAAAGTGCTGCTCCTAACCTAAAGGAATTCACAGTGTCCTGGAGAGAAAAAAAACAGTATCACAAATACAAGGTGATAAGTGCTGCATTAAGGATACGTAAAATATAGCAACAACACACCATTGACAAAGGGGTATTGTCATTAACTGCTTTCAGCTATAGCAAATACAGTCTCAATGTGTTTATACAAAAGAGATTCAGCATGTCCATTAGAAACACTGAAAACCAAGTGGGTCCCCAAGTGTGTTGACTCCGTGGCTAAACCATGACAAGGGCTGAGGTCTTCAGTTTCTCTGTTGAAGTTCGGGATGGTTTCCTCTACAGGCTGGTAGCCAGAGGGTGGTAGAAGTTCCAGAAGCTCCATAGAGACAGGCAACATCCACAGAACCATTTCCTTCTTTTTCTGGTTGTTCCTCAGGACAATGGAACATCTACAATTCCATAGCAGATTTCCCCTCCCACCTTATTAATCAGAGTTGGGAGCTGGGTCAGGAAACAGGATTACCTTGGTACAAATCAAACTTGCTCTGGTGCCAGACTGAGGGGTCAGGTCCCCAGAGGCACATGGATGTGGTCAGAAAGAGGGGTTGCCTTCAGTTAGGAAGAAAGACCAGGCAATAGGTTGTGGGAGGGCAACCCACACTTTCCACTATGCACATGAAGTTCTATGGAGCTTTAGCATTTAATAGCTAGACAGTTTGTTTAAATTACAAACATTTAATAGTATATTTACAGACGGGGCCCAGTGGCTCACACCTGGAATCCCAGCACTTTGGGAGGCTGAGGTGGGTGGATGACTTGAGGCCAGGAGTTAGAGATCAGCTTGGCCAACATGGTGAAATCCCATCTCTACTAAAAATACAAAAATTAGCTGGGAGTGATGGTGGGTGCCTGTAATCCCAGCTTCTCAAGCAGCTGAGACAGGAGAATCTCTTAAATCCAGCAGGCAGAGGTTGCAGTGAGCTGAGATCATGCTACTGCACTCCAGCCTGGGCAATAGAGCAAGACTCTGTCTCAAAACAAACAAACAAATAAAAAAACAAAAACAAAAAATTATCTTTACATTTAATAGTTTTTTTTTTTTTAAGTTTGCTTTAAGGTCTGGGGTACATGTGAAGATCATGCAGGATTGTTACATAGGTATACACATACGATGGTGGTTTGCTGCATCCATACCCCCGTCGCCTACATTGGGTATTTCTCCTAATGTTATCCCTCCCCAATACCTCCACCCCCTGCTATCCCTCCTCTAGCCCCCCAACCCCCAACAGGCTCTGGTGTGTGATAAGTTATAATCCTTTGAGTATACACTCAGTAATGGAATTGCTGGATCAAATAGTATTTCTATTTCTAGGTCCTTGAGAAACCGCCACACTGTGTTCCACAGTGGTTGAACTAGTTTACATTCCCACCAACAGTTTAAAAGCATCCCTATTTCTCCACATCCTCTCCAGCACCTGTTGTCTCCTGATTTTTTAATGATCTCCATTCTAACTGGCATGAGATGGTATCTCAATGTGGTTTTGATTTGCAATTCTAATGACCAGTGATGATGAGCTTTTTTGCATATGTTTGTTGGCTGCATAAATGTCTTCTTTTAAAAAGTGTCTGTTCATGTCCTTTGCTCACTTTTTGATGGGGTTGTTTGTTTTTTCTTATAAATTTGTTTAAGTTCGTTGTAGATTCTGGATATTAGCCCTTTGTCAGATGGGTAGGTTGCAAAAATTTTTTCCCATTCTGTTGGTTGCCAGTTCACTCTAATAATAGTCTCTTTTGCTGTACAGAAGCTCTTAAGTTTAACTAGATCCCTTTAGTCTATTTTGGCTTTTGTTGCCATTGTTTTTGGCGTTTTAGTCAAGAAGTCCTTGCCTATGCCTATGTCCTGAATGGTACTGCCTAGGTTTTCTTCTAGTGTTTTTATGGTGTTAGGTCTTATGTTTAAATCTTTAACTCATTTGAAGTAAATTTTTGTATAAGGTGTAAGGAAGGGGTCCAGTTTCTGCTTTCTGCACGTGGCTAGCCAGTTTTCTCAACATCATTTATCAAATAGGGAATCCTTTCCCCATTGCTTGTTTTTGTCAGATTTGTCAAAGCTCAGATGGTTGTAGATGTGTGGTGCTACTTCTGAGGCCTCTGTTCTGTTCCATTGGTCTATATATCTGTTTTGGTACCAGTACCATGCAGTTTTGATTATTGTAGCCTCATAGTATAGATTGAAGTCAGGTAGGGTGATGCCTCCAGCTTTGTTCTTTTTGCTTAGGATTCTCTTGGCTATGTGGGCTCTTTTTTGGTTCCTTATGAAGTCTAAGGGTTTTTTTTTCCAGTTCTTTGAAGAAAGTCAATGGTAACTTGATGGGGCATTGAATCTATAAATTACTTTGGGCAGTATGGCCATTTTCATGATATTGATTCTTCCAACCATGAGCATGGAACGTTTTTCCATGTTTGTGTCCTCTCTTTCACCTCCTTGAGCAGTGGTTTGTAATTCTCCTTGAAGTGGTCCTTCACATACCTTGTTAGTTTTATTCCTAGGTATTTTATTATCTTTGCAGCAATTATTAATGGGAGTTCACTCTTGATTTGGCTGTCTGTTTGTCTGTTATTGGTGTATAGGAATGCTTGTGATTTTTGCACATTGATTTTGTATCCTGAGACTTTGCTGAAATTGCTTATTAACTTAAGGAGATTTTGTGCTGAGGCGATAGGGTCTTCTAAACATACAATCATGTTGTCTGCAAATAGAGAAAAATTGACTTTCTCTTTTCCTAATTTAATAGGCTTTGTTTCTTTTCCTTGCCTGATTGCTCTGGCCAGAACTTCCAATACTATGTTGAATAGGAGTGGTGATAGAGGGCATTCCTGTCTTGTGTCAGTTTTCAAAGGGAATGTTTCCAGTTTTTGCCCATTTGGTATTATATTAGCTGTGGGTTTGTCATAAATAGCCTTTTAACTTACAAAATATTGGGGAATGAGTTATAGTGGGTCACCTCAAAAGTTACAACACTGTCATTTGCTCATACCTATTTTTTAGTATTTTGGAAATTTCTAGGCTGACATCTTATTTCTCAGTGTGTTTTTTTTTTCCTTTTTTTTAGATGGAGTATTGCTTTGTCACCCATGTTGGAGGGCAGTGGTGCAATCTCAGCTCACTGCAACCTCTGCCTTCTAAGTTCAAGTGATTCTCCTGTCTCAGCCTCCCAAGTAGCTGGGATTATAGACATGCACCACCATGCCTCACTAATTTTTGTATTTTTAGTAGAGACTGGGTTTCACCATGATGACCAGGCTGGTCTCAAACTCCTGACCTCAAGTTATCTGCCCACCTCGGCCTCTCAAAGTGCTGAGATTATAGGCGTGAGCCACCGTGCCCAGCCCTCAGTGTGTTTTTTAATATAATAAAGAAACTGAAGATATACTACATCTTTAAGGAAGAAAAAGCATTTTCAAATGGAAACTAAAGATTATTTCAACATAATCCTGTGTGCTTCCAGAATAGCGTGAAGATCATTCTAAAAAATTCAATTAAGCAATTCAATTAACCAATGCATATTGAGTATTCACTAGGTACCAGACAGGTTGGCATTTGAATACTTAAACATAAGGAAAGAGGTCATGCTCCTTGTCATTTCTTCCACATGCACAATTTAGAAAATCAATCCCTCTTTATCAAGCCACAGCTATTTGCTGCATCCCTACTATGTGCAAGGCATGTTCCTAGAAGGACTGACAATTTGAGAAATGCATTTAAATAGGGACAAATAAAAATGATTTTTAAAATGTATTTGCTTTGATGGATGAGCTGATTATTGATTGAGATCAAGTTATTTAAGATTCAGTTTAAGGAGGAAGCTATAAATATTTAGGATCCTTGAAGTTGAAAGTGCTTGACCACACAGAATTGAAAGGAAGGATGAGGAGTCATTTAGCTCTTATGTAGGGGGAAAAAAAATTAGACACTATCTCAGCAGTATTAGTTCTCCCAGGCAAACCTACCAGGCTTGCTTCTTGCCCCTGAGGTTTGCAGTCTCCAGAGTGTTTCTTCATCCCTAATAATCCAATTTCTAAGGGGCTCCCTTTACATAAAACATTATGTGGCTAGGCCCCTAGAGTCACATAATAAAGTGACCTGCCTCTACTACACACACCAAACTGCTCTAAATTTACCTCCCTGGTACAGAGGTATTGAAAGAACCTGCAGTTTGTCACCCAGAATCCCCAGAACCCCAGACTCACTGCTGGCCCTGACCTAACCTCATTAAAAAGACTCCAGTAAATGGATTCTTCAATCAGCCATCTGACCTAGACCTCAGCGTGTTACCTGGTCCTCTGTGCTTGCCTCTCCATCCTAAAACCCTGCAAAGACTGCAGCTTTCTAGGAAGCCAGCAGCTAAAATGCTTCCATAGCTTCTCCTCCCTGAACCTGACACCAGACACCTCTTTTGCACTTAGCAGCTGAGAGGTCCTTAGGCAGGCAGGTGGAACCCAGAGGGTCCAAGTAGAACCGAGACTTGTTAGTGTCTGGTTTTAATAATGGGTAGAACCTTAGATGCCATGCAATATCCTCTCATTCCGGGGCAAGGAGACAGAGATTCAGCGAGGAGACATGGAGGAGACGGGGGTCCAACCTCATAGTCTCTGCCTCTGACTTACAATTCGGAATTCTTTCTACTACTGTTGAATTTCCCATGCAGGCAGGGGGTAGGGGAAGCTCAGGTGTCTCCGGTAAGGAGACATGATAACTCCATTTCTGCCATTGGACACTTTGTTTTTCAGCCAACATCCTGTTTCTCTGGGACAGAGCACTTGGGCTGTGCTCAGAAGAAGGGCCCAGATCTTATACACATGGCTTCAAAGACAGACGACATTACTGATCCAGTCACATTCTGCCTTCTTCTCCCTGTTTCTTCTTTCTTTTCCTTTCTTTTTTTTTTTTTTTTTTTTTTTGAGACGAAATTTTGCTCTGTTTTGCCCAGGCTGGAGTGCAGTGGCGCAATCTTGTCTCACTGCAGGCTCCACCTCCTGGGTTCAAGTGATTCTCCTGCCTCACCCTCTCGAGCAACTGAGACTACAAGCGCACACTGCAATGCCCAACTAATTTTGCATTTTTAGTAGAGATGGGGTTTCACCATGTTGGCCAGGCTGGGTTCAAACTCCTGACCTCTGGTGATCCACCCACCTCGGCCTCCCAAAGTACTGGGATTTTTACAGGTGTGAGCTACTACGCCTGGCCATCCTCCCTGTTGGGATACGGTATCTAAGGATATATTAGAAAAACAGCACCCTTAAGCCTGGAACCTCAGCCCTAAATGAAAACAGCTGACCCTGTTTTTCCACCTAAATGTTGCCTTTTTGGCCCACGATACCCCTATCCTGTGCCCATAAAAAGGCTTCAGCTGACACAGCAACACAAGTAGCTGAGTGTCAGGCATACGAGTAGCTGAGCATTGGGGATACCATTGGCTGAGCAGCAAGGCTACAAGTGGCTGAACATTGAGGATATAAGGCTGAGCAGCAAGCAGAGAAACAACTGAGTGTCAGAGACTATGGGTAGATATAGCTAACTTCAGATGGTTCTGCATTGGAGAGGGGCCCAGCCAGAGATGGCCAGACTTCAGGGAAAGATCACTTTCTTTCCACACCATCCCCTTTCCAACTCCCATCCTACTGAGAGCCACTTTCATAGTCCAGTAAAATCCTTCACATGCGCTACGCATCCGTCCATTCATGTGACCTGATTCTTCCTGGATGCAGAACAAGAACTGGGGTGCCAAAAGGGCAGGGGCTGCTGCCCTGACCCTCCACTGAGCTGGTTGGCACTTGGCCATCCCTGGATGGCAAAACTGAAGGAGTACTGGTTGGAACATGCATGGACGCTGCTGCGGGGCTGCACAGAGCCTGCTCCTGCCAGAGAGTAGTGACAGGCCTGTTCCAGTATTCATTCACTCCAGTTCCCACACTTGTTCCCTCGCATACTCCCTCTTGAAAGGGGTTTGTGCCTGTGGCAGCCGAGTAAATAAGCCACACCCCTGTCACAAGTCCCACGAAGGGGTCAAGGGAATTATCCCATCCCAGGACCAGTCCTTTATGTCTGCTGATAAACTTTTCTTTTGGTTAGAGTTCTTTAGGAAGCAGGTCCTGTGCCAAGGATTGCAGTGCCTGTGATTTTGAAGAAAGAGCAAGAAGTAAGAGGGAGAAGAAAAGCAAGGATGTAATTCAAGGTAAAGTCCACCCCTGTCTGTTCCTACAGGATGTGTGGAACCACACCTCAGTTTTTACTGCCTAAAAGCAAAGGGGCCTGGGCTTCTGTCTCCCTAAAAAAATCAGCCACTGGCTATGGGCTGCTTCAGGGGTGTGTAAATGCCCAGGTGCTTGTCCTGTCCCAAGGTGAGGCTGCCCTATTAGCTCAAGGCTGTCCTCGAAGTGCCACTACTCTGAGGCATTCAAAGAGCACAGGACACTGGCAAAGGGAATCGAGGGGACCTGGGCCAGACACCTGTTCTGAGCACTTTCTAGTATTCATCCTGCTGGTGAGAGAGGGAATCTTCACCCTAAATAGAAGACGGGTGAGCACATGGCACCTGACACTGCACAGATGAGGTAGACTGCAGCTTATTATTCACCCATACTCACAGAATGGGAGAGGACAATGAACACCAGACACCCCTCAGGGCCACCCAGAGACTGCTATCAAGAACACTGCAGCACCACCAACAATAGCAGAGACATGGAATCAACCCAGACGCCCATCGATGATGGACTAAATAAAGAAAATGTGGTACATATATACCATGGAATACCATACACCATGGAATGCTATGTAGCTATGTAGCTATGAGATCATGGCCTTTGCAGCAGCACGGATGCAGCTGTAGGCCATTATCCTAAGAGAACTAAGGCAGGAACAGAACACCAAATACCACATGTTATTACTTATAAGTGGAAGCTAAACACTGCATACACATGGACACAAAGAAGGGAGCAATAGATACTGTGACCTATGTGAGGGTATAAGGTGGTTAAAGAGTGAAGAATGAAAAACTGCTTATCAGATATTATGCTGATTACCCAGGTGACAAAATTATCTGTACACCAAACCCCTGAGACATGCAATTTATCCATGTTGGAAAGCAAAAAAAAAAAAAAAAAAAAAAGTGAACCATCAGGGGCTGTAGGAGGTAGGCTTTGTTGTAACGAAAGAATGTGTTGCCCCTGGTTCTGACAGGAGGGTGTGATTGACTTGATTCAATAATTCTGTGGAATAGCAGAGAAGTAAAATTGGTTAGGATGAGGATATGGTGGAGTGCAAGTGGTCCAGCCCATAGGTGAACTAGCTGGGGAGGGGCACATCTTTCCAGCTGGGTAAGAGGCATATCTGATGAGGTTCGATAGCATACAGTCAATCTTAGAGGTCCTGCAAGGCTCAAAGATGTCAAGACAACCCATGAAATAATAGGCCTTACCATACAGCACCCCTAATATAAATATACTCAATTACATGAGAAGCGAGTAGAGAAGAGGAGTCGGATGCAGGGCGCATTAGGCTCTTCTTGCATTGCTATAAACAAACACCTGAGACTGAGTAATTTATAAAGAAAAAAGTTTAAATTGACTCATGGTTCTGCAGGTTATACAGGAAATGTAGTGCCAGCCTATGCTTCTGGGGAGGCCTCTGAAAGCTGCTAGTCATGGCAGAAGGTGAAGCAGGAGTAAGCACTTTACACTGCAAAAGCAGGAGCAAGAGAGAGAAGAGTGGAGAAGGGAGTTGCCGCACACTTTTAAATAACCAGATCTCATGAGAACTCACTCACTGTGTGAAGACAGCACCGAGCCATGAGGGATCCAGTCCCGTGATCCAAATGTCTCCCTCCAGATCCCACCTCCAGCATTGGGGATTACCATTCAACATGAGATTTGGGCAGGGACAAACATCTAAACTATGTAACCTCCGGCCCCTCCCAAGTCTCATGTTCTATTCACATTGCGAAATACCATGATGCCTTACCAACAGTCCCCCAAAGTCTTAATACATTCTGGCATTAACTTAAAAGTCCTAAGTCCAAAGTCTTAAATCCCTTTCACCTATGAGCCTGTAAAATCAAAAAGGAGATAGTTATTTCCAGGATACCCTGAGGTTATAGGCATTGGGTAAATGTTTCCATTCCAAAAGGGAGAAATTGACCCAAAGAAAAGGCTACAGGCCCCATGCAAGTTTGAAATCCAGCAGGCAACAATTAAATCTTAAAGCTCTGAAATAATCTCCTTTGACTCCATGTCCCACATCTAGGGTACACTGATGCACAAAGTGGTTTTACAGAGCCTTGGGAGATGATTCAGCCTGGTCTATATCACTATCAGCATTTCACTCACAACAATTTAACCAGTCTTTAAGAAGTTCCAAGCTCTCCCTCATCTTCCTGTCTTCTGAGACCTCCAAAATCTTCCAATCTCTGCCCATTACAAGTTCCAAAATCACTTTCACATTTTTAAGTAACCTTATAGCAATGTCCCACTTTTCAGAACCAATTTTCTGTATTAGGCTGTTCTTGCATTGGTATAAATAAATACCTGAGACCTGGCAATTTATAAAGAAAAAGAGGTTTAATTGGCTCATGGTTCTACAGACTGTACAGGAAGCATAGTGCCAGCATCTGCTTCTAGGGAGGACCTTGCAAGCTTTTACTCATGACAGAAGGTAAAATAGGAACAGGCACTACACTTGGTGAAAGCAGGAACAAGAGAAGAGGTGGGGGTGCCACAAACTTTTAAATGAGCAGATCTCATATGAACTTGGAGCCAGAGCTCACTTATCACCAGTGAGATGGCCCAAGCCATTCATGAGGGATCTACCCTCCAGAAGGAAATGCCTCCCACAGGACCCCACCTCCAATACTGGGGATTACATTTCACTATGAGATTTGAAGGGGAAATTCAAACTGCATCACAGGGTTCCTCATCCTCCTAATTAGAGAGCATCACAATGGATGGTTTCACTCACCCCTGCCATGATTGCCTTTTCATAATATTCATGCACAAATCACTGCACTCTCTGTACCTAAGTCTCTGGCAGAAAAGCAATATTCAGTTAAAGTATTTAATAAAATGTAGACACTATTTATAAGATTCCCTCTGAATAGACCTCAGTGATTTTTCTCCCTCAGTTATAATGACTGACTGAGTTCAGGATTCCCCCAGATGGTGAAAGTTTAAAAGCTACCAACAAAACTCTACACCATTCCCAGATATTAATGAGGAGCTCCTTGTATTGAGCAATTTGTTATAAATCTGGCATAAATCTGGGAGCAGAGCAAAACAGTATAATGAAAGTGAGACAGTGATCAAAGGAAACTTGGAGTGACAGAAGGGCTTTTTCTTATCTCCCTTCATTTGTTGAGAAGTCCTGTTAGAATCACTGGGCAGATTTCAATGTGAAATGAAGATTAAAATAGCAGAAGCATATTATCCACATACCAGTAAGGTAAATTGCTGATGACTGAAGTGTAAACCTTGGTGCCCTAAATTGATGATCTCTGTGGGTTTTGTGTGCCATTTGTAAATAGCATTATCTTGAAACCTCATCTTGGATGTGGGGTGATTTCTTTTCTTTCATTGGGCAACAACGTGGCTCTTCCAGGTAACTAACTTGCTACCCAGAGAACACCATTGTTCCTGAATTCTAGGAACCGGAATTTAGAATGGAAGCACAAAATCGCAGTGTCTAATAGTCCTTTTCCAAGTCTTCAAGAAGTCCAGTCACATGAATGAGGGCCCCTTTTCATGTTTTCCACTGAGGCATTCTCTCCTATCTCTTCCCATAGTTGACCATATTGGTCCAGAACCAGGTAAAGAAAATTTAATGGATGAACTCCTCCTTAGGGAGCCAGGGTGAACACTTAGCCAGAAAAAACTTTGGGTAATAATGATGTGTTGATGCAGGTTCATTGATTGTATCAAATGTCCCACTCTGGTGAGGGATGAAAATGACTTTCATTTTTTCTGTGAACTTAAAAGTGCTCTAAAAATTTTATTAATCCAAAAAAAAAGATTTGACAATGTCTTGTGAACTAATATAAAAAGTTGAGACTAGTCAAAACTTCAGAAATGCAGGAGAAGCTGGGGCAGTGGCTGATGACTCTAATTCCAACACCGTGGGAGGCCTATCCTAGGAGAGAGGATTACTTAAGTCTAGGAGTTCAAGACTAGCCTAAGAAGGACCCTGCAACATAGAAATGGCAACATAGAAAGACCCTGTCTCTACAAAACAAATTTAAAACAATTAACTTAGCATAGTGGCACATACCAGTAGTCCTAGCTACTCAGGGGCCGTGGTGGGAAGATTGCTTGAGCCCAGGCTCCAGTGAGCTGTGATCACACCATGCACTCAGCCTGAGCTTCAGAATGAGACTCTATCTAAAAAATGTCAAAGAATATAGACTAGAAGGAGACTTTCTCAAGAGGTGTGTGGGAGAGGAAGAAAAATTACTCTGAAAAATACTATTTGACATAATTTTCTCATATTTATACTTGCAGGAACCATCATGACTACAAAGATTCCCCACCTTTATAAGAATTATTATTCATTCACTTGCTTACTCCCTCATTTGCAAACAGTTTTTGAGAAGATTCTATGTGTCAGCACTCTTGCAGATACTGAGATTGTTGAGGTGAACAGAACAGATATGGCCCCACCCTCAGGCAGGTGCATTCTAATGAGAGAAGACAAGAAAACCAATCCATAAACAATAGTTTAGATGCTCATAAGTGCTGTTGCAATTATAAAACTTGGAAATAGCTGTGCAAAGACTAAAAGAAGAGAATTCCAAGCAGATGGAATGAGAAGTGCAAAGTTTCAGAAGCTGTTCTTACCTTGACATGCTCACGAAAGAGTAAGGCCAGTAAGGAGTGTGCCAAGCACTGAGATTTGCATGCACTATCTGATTAAATACTTCCCCAGTCCTAGGCAACAGGTCTTACTATTATCCTCACTATGTAGCTAGAGACCCGAGGCACAGTGAGAGAGTCAGAAATCTGCAATGCTTTTCATATGTAATGAAGGCGAGAGTTGAATTTAGACATGTACATCGCCACACCTATGCAGCCACCTTGCAGTCAGCTTCTCCTCCAGGATGTCAACTTTAGTCATCTCTGCTCCACGGTGGGCCACTCCCATGATGTCTAGCTGACCCAATATCTTCATAACTATCTTCCATAGCAAAGACGCTGCTATTGGAGAATGAAATGGGGGCTGGACATTAGTATAAAAATTCAGCAAACCAAGGAAAGAGTGGTAATTGGCCCAGAGTTACGGTGATATAGAAGAAGCCATTCCCACTGGAAGAAGTACTTGAGTCCTTTCTCAAAACTAGTCCATTTTTTGTGTCTAATATCACAGTCATTCATACTCTTACACATGACAGATCTGTATCTTCCAAACCATTTAGCTCCTCAAATATCCCTGAACAATAAATGATACTGGGAGGCATGATGGTGGCTTTTGTCTTGCAAATGCCCCTCTCTTGGTGAGTTTCTGTGCAGCATGGCCACTCCGGAGGAGATAAGTTACACAAAAGTCAGCACTGCCCTGACAATTAATAAAAAGATAATTTAATGACAGAAAGAGGCAGGTGTGTACAGAGAAATCATAATTCAGCAGTGGAGAGCAGTGTGTTAATAATTTGAAATTATTCAAAAGCAGATAATAGGGAGTGATTGGACTAAATTCTTTTCTACTTCCTTCTTTTACTCTCTCCCTTAATTCCATGCAGGGTAAACATTCCCAAGCTCCTTTGTTCACCTAAACTTCAGCACCCAGGGTACTGAATGGATAATTTTCTGCCACACACTAGAACATTGTCTATCTGACCTGAGTTTTTATTATCTAGGTAACATATTTCCCATTTTCTTAATTTATGGCAGAATATGGCATGAAGGCTGAAGAGTGAAAGAAAGAGACAGTCTTTTTAAGAAAAACTGTTAGATTGGTACAATGGTATAGCTATAGAATTCTGACACTGTTTCAGGATGCCCGGAATTGGCAATCACACTTGTTCTTCTGGCATCCCCACTTGGCGATGCATCTGCCAAGTTGCCTTTGGTTTTACGAGCCATGTGTTTCCAGAGTGTTTTGAATTAAATATCATAAGAATCCAGCAGGGCTTTTAGGAATTCCACATGGTTAAAAAGACAAATATTGGGTTCACAGCTGCCAAAGAAGCCAAGACTTGAGGGTCCATAATCCTGAAGAGCAAGGAGGTACGGAGAAGTAAACACCACCCTCCAGCTTTGGTCTCAAAACAGTGCCAGGTTCTTAAACCACACAGGGAGAGTGCTGTGCATCTAAATAGAAAGCTGCTAAAAAAAAAAAAAAAAAAAAAAAAAAAAGCAGATCAAAGTTCAAAGCACTCTCAAGGTGCTAAGAAGGCAAAAATGGGGAATAGGAGCTTGCCAGTTGTAAACATGAGAGCATCTAATGATGTAGCCTGAAATGTGTATGAAGCAAAACTGAGAACTAAAAGGAGATATAGACAATTGCACATATATAGAGTGAAACTTGAGCACCCATTTTTTGATGAAATAAATAAGCAGTTATTACCAGACAGGTGCTCTGGGATCCAAGACCAGGTTTGTCTGACCCCAGATCTGAGACATAATGACCCTGAGTGTTATTTTGCCAAGTTTATGTTATCTTCAGCTCTAACCTTCTTTGTTCTCTAACCTGGGTTTCCTTTGCTTAATTTTCATTTTGTGTTTTTGAGATCACCCTCCGTGAGTGGTTCATTATCATATCCCAAATAGCATATTTTATAGTTCCTGACAGACCGTGGATATTCAGTACTATTTGCTGAGTGAACGCCATCAATGTCTCATGAAAATAATTTGTGAGGGCAAAGTCAGCATTGCTTTGTAGTCTTTGGACATTCAGGCTTGTGGTCTTTGGCAAGAATTTTGAGCACTATTTTGGAGTGAAGTGAAAGATAACACATCTGATATTTTTAAACTGTAGTCACTGCATATGCTTTGACCACTTCTTGCTCCATTCATTATTATCCTGATGAACTGCCTATATCCAAATCTACAACCACTTTTGGCTAAATTATCAAATTGCACAAGTTATACACATCCTTCCAGTTTAAATGCTTCTCTCTTATGTGTTCATTTGTCCATGATCCATTGTTAAGAACACCTTACATTATCTACAATGTTGATACAGAAGAAAATGAAATCATTAACCTCAGAGCTAAATCTCTGGAGTCCTTTTTTTGTACAAGCAAGTTCCTTTTTTTTGTACATTCATGAGTCATAAATTTATCCTGTTACGGCCAGGTGCAGTGGCTCAAGTCTATAATCCCAGCACTTTGGGAGGCCAAAGGGGGTGGATCACCTGAGGTCAGGAGTTCGAAACCAGCCTGGCCAACATGATGAAATTCATCTCTACCAATGATACAAATATTAGCTGAGCATGGTGTCACAAACCTGTAATCCTCGTTACTCAGGAGCCTGAGGCAGGAGAGTCACTTGAACCCAGGAGTCGGAGGTAGCAGTGAGCCAAGATCACACCATTGCACCCCATCCTGGGCAACAAGAGTGAAATTCCATCTCAAAAAAAAAAAAAAAAATGTATCCTGTTACTTAAACTAAATCAATTAGAATATTGGTATTCTCTTATTCAGCTGCTTAATCAATAGGTCAATCACTCACTAAATAACTTGTATAACTAGTTAATTGAGCCCAAAATGGTTGTGGGTTTGGGTGGTTGTGGATTTGGAAACAATGAGTGGAGTTCATCCAATGTACCTTATCTGAGTATCAGTTATGTGATAACATGTCATTTTACAATTGCTCTGCAGCATTTTCTAGTGAGATAAGTTATGGATTATGTGATCATTTTCATTCAAACTCAGAAAATCAAAAGCTGCATTTAAGAGATGACAGCATTCCATTAAAATTCGATGACTGCTTCCCATTAATAGATTCTGAAACCCTTTGAGAGAAAGTAACTGATATTCAATTTTAAGAAAGGTAAGAGATGAATAAACTTTGAAGCCATTTTCTCAGAAGTGGAGGTGATTTTTAGTATTGAAAATTAATATAAAACAAACTATATGGGCACAAAGAAAGGTTACCCATTTTCTCAATTTTAGGAGAGGAAGCATATGAGAATATAAGAAAGAACGCATATGACCCATTGTTTTTGAACTTCTTCAAAGATTTCTTCTCACCTACCTTTTCTTGTTTTCATATTAAAGGCAATTTTGAGGAAAAATTTTGATTTAGGGATGTATAAATTAGAAATTGATGTATGTTCACTTTTCTCTCATAAACACTTCTAGAATTTTTCGGCCAACAATTTTATTTCAGCAAGATATTCAAGTTGGTTGATTACTTTAAAATTTATATCTCATTATTATGTTTTGGGGACAAACAGAATATATGAAGACTGTGATGACAAGATTTATTATGAGAAAATATCTCACAGTAACTTAAAAGATAAAGCCCTCAGGAATTAACTCTGGGAAGGGTGTAGATTTACAATGTGACTGCACTACACTGTGAATCTGTTTAATGCCACTGAATTGTTTACTTTAAAGTAGTTAATTTTATGTTACATGAATGTTACCTCATTTTTTAATTATACTTTAAGTTCTGGGGTACATGTGCGGAACGTGCAGGTTTGTTACATAGGTATACACGTGCATGGTGGTTTGCTGCATCCATCGCCCCGTCACCTACATTAGGTATTTCTCCTAATGCTATCCCTCCCCTAGCTTCCCACCCCCAACAGGCCCCAGTGTGTGATGTTCCCCTCCCTGTGTTCATGTGTTCTCATTGTTCAACACCTGCTGATGAGTGAGAACATTCAGAGTTTGATTTTCTGTTCTTGTGTCAGTTTGCTGAGAATGATGGTTTCCAGCTTTATCCATGTCCCTGCAAAGGACATCAACTCATCATTTTTTATGGCTGCATAATATTCCACGGTGTATATGTGCCACATGTGCTTTATCCAGTCTGTCATAGATGGGGATATTGGGTTGATTCCAAGTCTTTGCTATTGTGAACAGTGCCACAATAAACATATGCATTCATGTGTCTTTATAGTAGAATGATTTATAATCCTTTGGGTATAAATACACTGTAGTCTTTTTTTTAATTGGATCTAATGTTATTTTATTTCTTTTTAAAATTTTTATTTGTTTTTTTAATTGACACATCATAATGGTACATATTCATGAGATACATAGTGATGTTCAATACATATAATGTATAGTAATCATATCTGGGTAATTTTGTACCCATTAATGAATCTCTCCCTATCCCTCGCTTCCCATAGTCTTTCCAGCCTCTGCTATTCTTGGTTCTACTTCTTACCTCTATGAAATAAACTTTTATTTTAGCTACCACATATGAGTGAGAACATGCTGTATTTAACTTTCTGTTTCTGGCTTATTCTGCTTAACATAATGTCCTCCATTTAGCCAAGTACGCTCTCCATGCTTCCATTTCTTCATTTATAAATGTTTCTAAATGTCTAACTAAAACATTGTTATGATGAGGTTCAATTGTGATTTAATAGACTCCAGCATTTGTAAATTATAAAGCATTACAGAAATGCTAGCTGCTGTGTCTGTTTCTGCTCATATTGTTCTTGATAGAATTATCACCATTTCTGATTTTAGCTGAACTACAGGAAACTGTCCCCCATGAAGCAAGGAAGGGATTGTGCAAGCTATTTCCATCCGTTGAGAAATACTTAGAAAAGAGTATGCAACTAAATTGGCAATTTCCCCTCTATTTATTTGTGTTGATTGCATGCCCATCATAGTGGAATTCATGAAGACCATTGTCCTCTGGGTTAGATAGTTCCTTCTCTCCCTCCGGATTCACTTTTCACCCTTCCCGGCCCTCCCCTGTGCTCTGAAGACTGACCTCTTTGTACAGCATCACCTGGGTTTCCTTTCTTTAGACTTCTGATGACGTTTAGTCCCTCCACCAGCAGAATTGTGGAGGAAGAAGGGCACAGAGATGGGAAATTTATTTTGCTTACTCCCTCCCTGTTTGGTGATGTCCGTTCCTCTGGGGAGGCCCACAGTAGCACTGGATGGCCATTCTCCCATGGCCACCACTCTCATGGGGTGCGACAATCTCTCCCACTTCTGCCCGTCCAGCCCGCATGTGAAGATGGCTCCACTGGAGAAGTTCCCGTGTGCTGTGCCCTCTCTCACTGGTTCCCTTAATTTTGTCCACACCTATTTGAGTATTCCCTGTGTTAACTCACTCCAGTTACTGTCTTTGAATGTGCAACCTGTTTCGTGCCATTCTGACTGTTACACCTTCCCTAACAATATTCACAGGCAACATATGTGAGGTCATATGAATTCGGTGCCATTATTATGAACCATGGTTTATACGTGACGGACACGAAGCCCAGTGAGATTAAGTAACTTGCCCAAGGTCACGTAGCTCGTAAATGACAAAGTTGATATATGACCCGAGGCAGTTTGGTTACACCATAAAAACTTTAACCCTTATGCATTATTGTCCTAACCTGTAAAATTGTTATTGGTGCTGCTTCCAAGTTCTTAAATGAGGGTTGTTCAGTCCGATGACTTTTCCCCTTACACTATCAGTGATGGGATTTATTGTACTGTTTAGTTTTCATTAGTCACTATTAATTGTGGGAAGTGCTTACTCAAAGTCACCAGCCAGTGTCCTCCCAGTCACCCAGTGATACTTTCAATTAGTCTAGTAAAATAACCCTCTCGCTACATCTAATCTGCCCTTGTTAACATGCTATTAGTGTGCAGCACCCAATTTTCTCTTTTCCAGACACTGTGAAATGAGGCAGGAGCAGCGATGATTTGGATACAATCAGAGTGGGTTATACAACCTCATTTTCAAATCAGTAGGAAGGATAAAATACTTTGCTACACCACCAAAGACTCCCCTATTTTAGAATAAAAAGAGGAAGATATGTCTCACATTTATTATGTGTTAAAAGCTACCTTCAGTCTGCATGCATGTTCGAGAGTCTAGGATGGGGTTTAAAACACACAAAAATGCTAAAGGGAAACAGGCACTGGTCACCGCTCTGGAATTTTCTGGCATAAATATGAGACACATGTGATACTGTACAACAAATAACACTGTTAAAAATGACTTGACTGGGGTCCATTTGTTCACATGCTTAGGTTTAATAGTGACTATCACATAATAAGAACTTACTACAGGCAGTAGACTATCCTAATGTTTTGCATAATTCATTTAATCCTCACCAGAGCCCCATGCAGTAGGTGCAGATTAATAGACCCATTTTACAGGTAAGGAAACTGAGGCACAGAGACATTATTTAACTTGAATAAATTCAGAATTATTTGACTGACTCCAACGTCCAGGCTCAGATCCCTTTCTTACTTTCCATTTGGTTTCAGTGATGGCTCCTGGATCATCATTTCCAGTTATGCTATGAAATTGCTCAAACCCATGTGGAGACACTGTCCCAAGTGACCAGCAGTGCAACATCAACTTGAAGTGAAATGACCAGGTACAAAATTCTCTTTAGCTTCCCTAATGTGTGTCAGGAGCGTCCCTAGAATTCACATTCTGGGCTTCTGAACAAAGTTCTGAACTCTCAGATTCAACTCCCTGTAAGAATCTCAAAACCAAGGAGGCTTTGAAATATTTTCCTTCCAATATTTAGAACAAAATGAAAGAAAACAAAATCCTGAGACGGGCATTTCAGAATGTGGGCTCCTCAGACCAGCCCTTGAAATACTTCCAAGAATGCCAGCCAGAACCAAAAGACCACTGGTACCCTTCTTCAAAACATACTGGAAACATCCACAGGTGGCCAGATGGTGCCATGACACAGTCAAGGCTTCCCTGAGGGGCCCCAGGATGGGAGAAAATGCCAGGGTTCTGTCAGAGACAAGCCTGCATCTGCCAGTATAAAACCTTTCCTAGCCAAGTCAGGACGACAGTCATGGGAATGCGTTCCTGTCTTCTACCGCCTTTCCTCAGATGTGTGCCTGATGTCCAAGACAGGATTTATTGCAAATGCCTTCACAGCCATCAGGATAGAGAGGGACTACTCAGGGTCTGTGCTTTGCTTTTCTCATAAGAGGAAACTGTTAGAATTAGCCAGGCCTACAGGATACTGATTTTCCTCTTTTTTTCTTTGAAGAAAAAACTTTTTTACATTATTTTAATTTTATGGACGTGATGATGCCAGAAGTAACATTTGCATACTTATCATGTGCTGATCCTTGTGTTTCTAATTATATTTGTTTTCTCATTTGATAATATAACAGCCTAAAATAGACTGATGGGAGAGAGAGAATAGATAGATGATAGATAGATAGATACACAGAAAACTAGACATGCACAAAAAAGAAAGAAAAGGAAAATAATCTGTAATTCTATCATCAAAAATGACTACTTACAATTAATCTTACAATTTTCTTTTTTGCCCGTCATGGTTTGCAATCCCATGTACATATGTGTCTTACTGGATGGACATCAAAAATGTCCTCAGAAAACAACAATAGTCAAAAAAAAAACCCCACGTCTAGAGTTTACTGTAAAGAACCACCCTTCCCCATATGACTTAATAAAATTTACAAATGACCCTCTTGTTTTCCCATGACAAGGACAGACACAGATCCTACAAACTCCCATTCATTGTCTGAAAAATGATTAGCCAAATCGTTTGACCCCACCAACTAGCCTGGATAAAACTTCCATTAATTTGACTTGATCAAACTTTAGTCAGGTTTCTCTTTTTCCCCAGGGTCACAAAGTTTGGCTCACCTTTAAGCATTAGAACTCAGAACAACCCCTACTAATAACTCCTCCGGAAACTCAGTTGACCTCAGGAAAAAATAATTCCTAATCAGTCATCCAGTCAATCCACTGACTCATCCCACTCCATGACACCTAGTTCTTTCTAGCCTTGTTTACTCTTCACACATAGGTCCCCAACCCCTGGGTTACCCGTGGCCTGTTAGGAACCAGGTCAGAAAGCAGGAGGTGACTGTCAGGTGAGTGAGGGAAGCGGCATCTGTATTTACAGCCTGTTTCCATCACTCGCATTGCCACCTGAGCTCTGCCTCCTATCAGATCATCAGCAGCATTAGAACCTCACAAGACTGCAAACCCTTGAACTGTGCACGTGAGGGATCTAGGTTTTGCGCTCCTCATGAGAATTTAATGCCTGATGATCTGTCACTGTCTACGTCACCCCGAGAGGGGACCATCTAGTAGCAGGAAAGCAAATTCAGGGATCCCGCTGATTCTACATTATGGTGAGTTGTATAATTATTTTATCCTATATCACAATGCAATAGATAATAGAAATAAAGTGCATAACATATTTAATGCACTTAAATCATCTCGAAACCATCCCCCCATCCCGGTCCGTTGAAAAATTGTCTTCCGCAAAACCAGTCCCTGGTGCCAAAAAGGTTGGAGACCACTGCTCTAAAAGAAAAGCCTCCTTTCTGCTTAGCCTTTTCTTTCTAGTTTTGTTTTCTCCTCCCTTTAAAAGAAAAGTCCCCTTTCTGCCTGGCCTTTGAGATGCTTGCAAATCTCATATGGGAAGACCCTTCCTATTGCAATATGCTTTTCTCCCTCATCTGGCTGGTTTTGTTTAAATAATCATATTCAATAAACTCTCTTTTTACCTAAGTTCAGATCTGTTTTTATTTGACACTATCCATCTAGAAAAAATATTAATGAAACTGGGATTGGCCTCTATTGCATATGCTTATTTACAGAGAGGCAGCAGTGTGACACCTGAAAGTTGTGCAAATTTGGGCGGGTTACTTACCCTCTCCATACTTCAGTTGTCATCACCTGTTCAATGCAGATGACAGGACCTACTTCACGTTAACTGTCGGGAAGACTAAAAGGTTAATATTAAATGCTAAGAACACTGCCTGACATACAATAAACACCATACTAGTGTTTCCTCTTGCTGCTATTATTGTAGATTATTTTTTCATTTAAAGGTGTATTTTGAATGACTTCTTATGCCTTTAAAATTACTTTTCAATATAGTTTTAATGATAACTAATATTCCAATATGTGCTAGGGTCATAATTCACTTAACTAATCTCCTATTATATTTTATTCTGATTATTCTCTAAAATATACAATGTTCTTGATAATTTTCTGACCTTATATCATTACCCACAACCTTTGTTATTGTCCTGGGAAATAATTGTTAGATCAAAGGACATGTAAATGTTAAAGTTTATTTTGAAAATATATATGATCAAATATGCTCCAGAAACACTGGGAAAATATATAGAACAAGTGGTTCAGTGTAAGAGTACACAATTATTTGCACATTTTTAGCACAGTTTTCCATTTTTTAAATCATTGACAATTTTAGAATAGCACATTATATATAATTTTTTCTTAAAATACTTTGATATGAAATAGACATGCACAAAAGTATATGAACAAAAATGTATTGTCCAATAACTTATCACAAAATGATATTCACAAAGTTTACCCATGTAACATAATGGCAGTGAATATTAGTAGCACCATAAAATCTCCCAAAGGCCACTCCCATGTTTATGGATTTTTATAAACAGCATATAGTTGCTTTTTCTGTTTGACTCACAGTGAAAATCAATATCTCTAAATTGAGCAGTTCAGTCAGTTCACAGGTTATATGTTTGCCAATATAAACTTACATTGCCATTTTATTATGTGCTTTGAATCTGTCTGGTCTGTTTTGTTTCATTTCTTTTTTATCCTTCTTTTATAGTGCAAAATTTTTATTATTCTGTTTCCCATCTTAATTCTATTACTTCTAATATTCTCTTCTATATTCTATTGCTATATTTTTAATTGTTCCCATAGACATTAAAAAGCATATTTGATTTATGGAAGTTGAATATAATTTGATAATTTTCATATCTTCTAAGACCATAAAAGAGTCTTAGAACAATTTATATCCATGTGCTTACCTCCTTACATAAATCCTCTTTATGTCTTGTATTTGAATTCTACATGTGTTTAAATCCCACAAGTCATTTTCATTTTTGTTTTATATGGTCAATACTCATTGATATATACTCACATTTTTAGGCTTTCTACTCTTATTGCTTCTTGCACCTCTAACCTAAAATTTGGGATCATTTTTCCCTCTGTCTTCAGTAGACTTTTTATTACTGTGGGTCTGTGATACATTTTTCAGCTGTTATTTGTCTAAAATATGTTTAATTCAAAAATTTTAAGAATATTTTTCACTGGTTATAGAGTTCTTGATTGGCATTTTTTTCAGCCATGTAAAAATATCATCCCACTGTTTACTGTCTTCTATTGTTTATGTTGAAAAGTCAGATGTCAGTGTAATTGTTGTCCCTATGAAGGCAATCTGTCTTTTTCTTTTACTTACTTTAAAATTTTTTATTTTTTCTGAATTTTAGTACTTTTATTATAATGGACATAGCTGTGGGTCCTTTATAAAACTACTTTTTCTTGAGTTCATAGAATTCCTCAGTTTTCTTAATGTCTTTAATCAATTTTGGAAGGTTCTCAGCCATTATCTCTTCAAATATTGCGTCTGACTCATTTTATTGCCTCTGTGCTTTTAAAAACACAAATTCTTAAATGTTAGACCTTCTAACTGTAACCTCTGTAGTTCTTATTTTACCTCCTATCTTTTTAATCCTGTTACCTCTTGGTGTTTACTCTGGACATTTTTTTCCCCTGATGCATCTTCTTGTCCAGTAATTTTCTCTTCAGTGATTCATCTGTTCTTAAATTAATCCACTAAGTTTTACATTTTGCCTTCTAATTTTTTTGTTTGTTTGTTTTAGTTCTAAAACTTATTTTTATAGTGTTAGGTGCTGTTTTAATAGCTTCCATTCCTCTGCTGTAATTTTCAGTCTCATCTTTTATTTCACTTAACATAAATGTATAGTTATGTTGAAGTCTGTGTGTAGCAATTACAATATGCAGGGGCTTTGCTGATTGAATCTAAATGTTTCTATCATGTTGGTTTTTGCTGGTTTTCATCTATAGCATTTTGGTTTGTTCATGAACCTATTTAATTTTTATTTGTGGGGGACTATGTTTCTTCAAAATTGTTTGAAATTCTAGGATGAGTTTCTTTTTCTTCTAGAGAGAAATTGTATGTAATGCTGTAAGTCACCCAAGGACACTTGCAAACTAATATGAACTCTATCTTATTTCTGCAGTTGGGGTGATTTCAAACTGGAATGAGGTCTTTGTGAAGGACTGCCTATTTGGGGCTCACATTTAGCCCTAAGGTGTTGTCCTGGGGAGACCCAAAATATAGTATTGGTCCATCAGTCCGCCATCCAGTCACTCCCTAAATACCATTCCTTTTCTCCCTAGTCACACTAGCTATTCAATGTACCTCTCAGATTTCAGCATTCCAGCTAATTCCTCTGGAATTGGCCTGCAGGGAAGAGGGGCATCAAAGTCCAGGATTACTTCCCTGGATCTCTCTGTACAACCCTGGATACTAGCCTGGGCATCCTTTATTAACAAACCACCGGCTGATACTTGCATTTGTTATTTTTCATTGTTCTTAATGGAATGGTTATCTGAGAATCATCCCAAAATTACCTAACCTGCCATGACTTAAAGTAAAAAGCTTTTTTCATTATTCTTTTATTTAGTTTCATTGAATTTTTTGGTCAAAGATAAATAATTTTTCATGGACTTATTAATGATTTTTGTTTCTTCTAAGAATTGCCTTTTTGTATATAATAATGACTTAGTATTAATAAATCTACAAGTATTTTAACTCCTTCTTTGTTATCTCTGAGCTAGTAAAAATACAGCCAAATTATTTTGGCCATGTCAGGAAATGTTGATTATAAGAGATGAGTGTAAGGTCATTTTAGAAAAGATATAAACTTTGAAATTATCTGCACTTCCTGTGCTTTAAACATTTAGTTCCTGGTCATGGACAATGTTGATTATTTTCAAAGTATAGAACACATAACTCTCAGTTTTGCCTGTTAGGAAAGTGCTAATATGGAGAATGCAAATGAAACTTACATATAACCAAGCCATTTATTTAACAGTATTTAATATTCTTTCTTCATTAAACTATGGAAACAGCTAATAAGGTCTAATGTTGACTGATTTGGGGTTTGCCTCATTCTTAAAGGTTGAAATGTTAAAAGTTACTGAAGTATCTGTGGGGTTAAAAGGAGGCTAGACTTTACAAAGAGAACAGGTTTTACACCAATTGTCAAGAGAATCTAAATGTAAATGTCTACTCAGAAGAAAAAAAAAACAGCGAAAGCTGAGTTTATGGATCAATACTCCACCTTAACACAGTTTGTCTAAATGCCTTCACATATTTCCTCACAACTGATATTGACCTTTAGGTATGATATCCCTTTCTATAGGAAGAAACATTGGGTCTAGATTTAGTACGCATATTGGACTGAAGACATTGTTTCTTTCATAACTAATGATGATGAGCATTTCCTTCTCACCTCCATCACCTGCTACATGGAAGTCTGTTGATGGCTATTCATCAGTGCTGTTTCTTAAATAATATGATTGCTGTATTGAAGAAGGCCCTGTTTCCTGGCAAAACTATGAAAAAGATCTGCTGAGATGTACCTAATCAATCCCTTAGTGGCTGCTCACCTCACAGTTAAGTCCAAAGTTACCTCACCTTGGACTTAACTGTGAGGAGAGCAACCACTAAAGGCAAACAATAGGTTTATTGTTCAAACTCCCCCAGAGGCATTCGGTTGTGATGCAAATGCATCACAATCCTCAGCCTGAGAGCAGAGGAAAGCCTTTTGTAAGTTACTTCTAAGTGTTCCCTAGCCCCTTTGGTAAGTACACATCAACCCTTTTTGATATAAAGGTGGTGAGCACTTCTCTGAGATCTCTGGGAAGCCAAAGACACAACACTCCCAATCACTGGTTCTATAATACTGTCTGTTTTTCAGAAAAGACTGATGAAAGGATGTACACCTGTTTTGCCCTTGGATTTCAGAATCTATGAAAAGAAACAATGAATCAGCCAGGCATGGTGGCTCACGCCTGCAATCCCAGCACTTCAGGAGGCCAAAATGGTTGGAACACCTGAGGTCAGGTGTTCGAGACCAGCCTAGCCAACATGGTGAAACCCTGCCTCTACTAAAAATACAAAAATGAACTAGGTGTGGTGGTGCACACCTGTAATTCCAGCTACAAGGGAGACTGAGGCAGTAGAATCACTTGAAGCTGGGAGGCAGAGGTTGCAGTGGGCCAAGATCGTACTGCTGCACTCCAGCCTTGGCCACAGAGCAATATTCCATCTCAAAAAAAAAAAAAACAAAGAGAGAGAGAGAAAAAAAAAACAATGGACCAAAGCCAGTATTTTTCCCCTTCCTTAGCTCTTATTGTGGAAAAACTAAATCATCGTATCAGAACATCTGAGGAAATGCTGACAGTCACTTTTTGACAAACAGATCAATAGGCCAGAGGCAACACAGTAAAACCAACAGACATCCAAATGCTTAGGAGTCTCGCCGGAGTATTATATCTTTCTCTAGCTCAGTGTTTCCCGGCCGTTGATAATCTACCTCTCACTTGCATATACAGTTTTTGATAGCTGTATATCACCAGTACTGGGAAAATACAATTAAAAACAAAATATCTGGCCAACCCAGAAAACCACTCCACAAAGATAGTAGAGAAAGAAATGCAGTTTTATCATTTTATTATTGAATAAGCATTAAACCAGAATGTGATACACATCACAGGCAATCTGCTAAGAGATTGCAAAGATGGAAAAAAACCTCACCCTTTTACATAGTCAAAGAAATACAACTCATTACACATGTTCTCGAGATAAATAATAACTAGTTCTGAAGTAAAGGACCTAACAGAACCATTTGTCACACACAGTTTATTCTAAATTCAACAAGTAATTGAGGTTACCATCTGTGTTACCTAATTGGCTTTATCCAGAAAAAAAAAAAATACACTTTTTCTGTCTTTAGGACAGGAGATAGTTTTGCAACTTAGAGTAAGGAGACTGGGATAGAGAGCAGCCATCTTCCTTGAAGACTATATTCCAAAAGGATGATCCCAGGTTCTTAAGAAAAGTCATTTCTGGTCATAAAGCCAGAAAAGCCTTCTATAGCTTTTAAAAAGAAATACATGCATTTGAAAGAGACAGAGAAAAGAATTACAATTAGGAAATCTCTAAAGTACTCCAAGAAAAGAAAGGAGGTATCTCTTTCCTTATTTTCAACAGGAAGAAGTATGTCTCTTATTTTAAAATTGTATTTGCTCTTACACCTGTACTTTTTTATTTAATTTTTTACTCAATTGACTCTTAAACTTAGCTATACCCTAAACTGCAATTCATGAAATAATAGTTCTGATGTATTGAAAATAATTTTAAAACATTTAAAATATGACTTTACACAACGCTAGTGATAGGACCACCACAATCTGGGAAGCATTGTCTAAGCTGATCTCCATGACTAGAATTTAAGATGTGATAGTCCTAGAATAACTAGGATGATTTTGCCAAGGGAAGACTACATTTCAGATACCAAAAAAAGAAAAACCTTTTTAGGTTCCCAAAAATGTGAAATTTCTCTTTTTCAGGCAAATTTGGGAGGGGGAGAAATTTTGGCGGGATATTTGTTAACATTTTAAAATAGAGTATCCATGAAGAAATGGATCATTGTTACATGCAGTTATTGGAAGAAGGCTCATATTAACAACCAGCACATTGATAACCAAGAGTGGTTCTTTGGAAGGGGAAGGGTGTTGGTTAAAGGGTAAAATAAAAATGGTATGTAATTATAAGTGCATAGGTATAAGCCAGATGCCCCTATGTCTTTCAGCTCTCCTTTCTTCAATATCTGCACATGGTAGCTCAAGCTAAGAGCTTTCATAGTGGTAAGCTGAGCACTGCACACACACACCTCCCCACCACCCCATCTGCACCTGCTCTGGACCACTCATGGCTCGGTCCGTGCCATGTCCTGGTTCCTGTGGCTCTGCCCGTTATGTTTACGGAACATCACTCCTCCCCAGTCAAATTCCTACTTACCTAATGCTGACCAAACTGGATTTAGTGACAACCTTGGGGCAAAATATAGAATCAGAGCCCTGGAAATTGAGTGCCGAATACCACTTCCCCAGAGCTTAAGAGAAGACAGCTAGAGTGAGCAAGAGAGAGGCCAGTGGCTCCAGAGCCATCATAAATGGGGGCACATGCAGGTCCACCTCCGTGTTTCCAAGTCCTCCTTGGTTCAAGAGTTTTCTTTTCCATGTCCTCTTGACAGCACCGTCCCATTCCCAGGGTTTTCTTCCTACTTATTTAAAAAGATGTCTGTATTAGTTTGCTAGGGTTGCCCCATAGACGGGGCAACTTAAAACAGAAATGTTTTGTCTCACAGTTCTGGAGGCGGGAAGTATGAGATCAGGTGTTGGCAGGGTTGATTTCTTCTGAGTCCCCTCATCTTGGCTTGCAGATGGTGTCTTCTCCCTGCATTTTCAGAAGGTCTTTCCTCTGTGCATGTTTGCATCCTCACCGCCTCTTACAAGGATACCAGTGGTTATTGGATGAAGGTCCACCCTAACGACCTCATTTTACCGTAGTTATCTCTTTAAGGACCCTATCTCCAAATACATTCACACTCTAAGGTACTGGGGAATTAGGGCTTCAATACATAAATTGGGGGAAGAGGGTTGCAATTCAGCTCATCACAGTGACTTACTCCACCTAGACTGTGCCCAAAAGCTTATATCTTTTTCAACAAAGATATACAGAGGTGTTTTTCTGAATAAAAACTCTGCAAACTTATGAGATGAATGCTGCCTTTCCCCATAGAACTTAGAGGTAAGATAGATACGTTATCTTCAAAACATTAATCCTTTCCAAATCGTAAGTATGTCTTCTAATTTGATTTTAATTTCATTCTAGATGTAGGCAAAACACACTCCCTTAAACATTAAGCTTTAGCACAATGTATTTTAAAGGACTGGGTTTTCACAATGGATGGAGGTGGCGGGGAATCCCAGCCCACCATCACTAGAGGGATTTTGGGCGTGTTACTTAGGCTGAGCTGCCTTCTTATGCACTGTCAACTGGGTATTGTTAAGGTAAGAAGCTTCTCAGCTCAACTAGGTTTCCAGTTAAGGTGAAGAAAATAAAAGTTCACTCCCCTCCTTTTCTCCCACTAGTGACAGCAAAAAGTCCTGGACAAAAAACAGAAAGCAACCCGCAGAAGGCGCTGCAATGTGGAGATGAGAAAGTGTAGCGGAGAGGAACCTCAGAATTCCAGGGAAGAGGAAGGATGCTCCCTGTTTACTTTGGCATCCTAAACACCCTGGCCCTCTAACCCAGAACCACCAAAGAGCACAAAGACAAAAAGCTCCAAGCAAAGGTTGTTCTCTGTAGACAGCGGACCGGGAGGAGGGAGGCGCTGCAGAATTTCTCTCTTTTTAACTGCAACCACTCCTCTAACAGTTAGTTAAGGAGTGCCACTTCCTGACACGAGCAGCTGGGCTGATGCCCTCCCCACCTAAGTCCTCCACCAAGGGGTCTGGGGGCCTTTCCCAGAATTAGGCAGAGGTGGCGCCCCCCCCAACCCTACCAGACACTGATCTCGGGGGGCTGATGGGTGAGACCTCGTCCAGCCACCAAGCTCAGCACTAAGCCCCCCAGCAAACGGGGCAGGCTAACCAGCACTTCCTGTAGCCAAGGAGACTGTGGGGTCCAAACCCTGGCCCCTGGCCCAGGGGCACCAAGAGAAAGCCAGAAAAGTGATGAGGCCCCGCCTGGGCAGAGCCTGACAGCCAGCCCCACCCAGCCCTGGGCAACAGCTGCAAAGAGAAGCCCCCCACCCCCACGAAGCCCCTCCTACAGGAGCTGCAGCCTGCAGCCTGTGAATTGGAGGTCCCGGGAGGACAACTGGCCCCTCCCAGCAGAGCAAATGCCTCACAGAGAGGGTGCTCCTTCCGCCACCGCGCCCTGCCCCTGGGAGCCTAGTGAGGGCCCATGGTCAGTTTGAAGAAAAAGGCCACACAGCGTGGCGCCTCTCCCCTTCTCACTGTGGGAACGGTCTCTCCGTTGGCCACGCCCATCTCTAATAAACGTCACAAAGAGGTGTGCCCCTCCTCCTCCCTAGAAGCCTGTGGGGCAGAGAACCCCGGACCTGCCCAAGGCGAAGAGGTGAAGAGGTGAAGAGGTGAAGAGGTGATGCCTCCCCCTCTCACAGGGACCTGACCCTAGGAGTCCAGGAAAAGGCGATGTCTTGTCCGCTGACGGTTCCCGCTAACAGGCAAACACCAGGGAAGTGCAGCCCCTCCCCTCCCTCCCCTCCCTTCCCCTCCCTTCCCTCTCTCCTCCTCTCCGTTCCCCTCCCTTCCCCTCCCTTCTCCTCCCCCTCTCCCTCCCTCCCCTCTTCTTCCCCTTCCCTCCCCTTCCCTCCCCTTCCCTCCACAGTGCACCAGCGCTCTTCCTGGGAGGAGCCTGTGGGGCTTGGGTCCTTCCCATAGGTGCTGCCCTGCACTCGGCAAAAGCCCCCAAAGTGGCAGTGCAGCTTCCTGGGGCCCGGTGGGTGACTGTTTTGGGACGTCCTGCTGCCTGCCAGGCACTCTGCCCCTTGGGGTGTGCAAAGAGTTGTCCAGTTACCTTGATCTTCTCACAGCCTCCTCCCCAGGGTACAGGAAGTGACCAGGATTGGAGGACAGCAAAGAACGTAACTCCCAGAGGGGCCTTGGAGATAGAGTCAACAGAAAGGGTGGTGAGGCCGTCACAGACCTGCTTTCTCCCCTCGGCCAGCCTCGTGACAGATGTCCTGGGTGTTGGCTGCAGCTGGGCAGGGACTGCGATTCTATGTGGCCCTTTTTCTTGGGAGCCATAGGAAACCATGCCCTAATCCACATCAGACTACCACCTGTCTTTATCCTCAAAGCGCAGCAAGATATTACACAAAGTCCAGGGCTAGGCAGGATGGCCACCTCCGCTCAGGCGTCAGAGCTGTCCTCTGACTTGAGCAGGGCCGTTCTGTTTCGGACCTGGAGACACTGCACCGAGGGAGCTCAGGAACTACCCCACCCACCAGGAGCCATTCCTGGGGTCTCCCAGTGATTGTCAGAAGTTCCATTCCCCTTGAAGTGTTCAGGTATGCAATCCTCTAAACATGTATTGCATTATTTTTTTTTCTGTTTTAAATTTAACCAAGTTGTTTTATTTTTAAAGACATCTACGTTTTGTAAATTTGGAAATTGGGGGTGATTTTCCATGTTCAGTAATGATACCAAGCTTCCTTTTAATATAAGTTTTTCTTTTCTTTTTTTTTTTTTTTTTTTTGCAACAGAGTCTCGCCCTGCCCCTGGAGTGCGGTGGCACAATCTCAGCTCACTGCAGCCTCCATCTCCAGGGTTTAAGTGATTCTCCTGCCTCAGCCTCCTAAGTACCTGGGACTACAGGCTCACACCACCACATCCAGCTAATTTTTGTATTTTTAGTAGAGACGGGGTTTCACCGTGTTGGCCAGGATGGTCTCAATCTCCTGACCTCATGATCCACCCGTCTCGGCCTCCCAAAGTGCTGGGATTGATTACAGGTGTGAGCCACCACGCCCGACCTAAAATACATTTTTCAAGGAAACAAACAAAAAAGCAAGTCAGTGTGATGAGGTGGTACATATATGACAAAAGATCATGAAGGTGTTTCTCAAATGAGCAAATTCGAAAAAAACTGTATCTCACTTTTCCCCCTGCCTTACACATGGGCGTCTAGCAAATGTTTATTGAACAATTGCACATGTAAGCACCCTGTCAGGTCGCTTTGACATCCACAACCACGTGACAAGGGGGATGTGATGATCCTAGTTGTTTGTGAGGGCATGGGAGCCCAGGGAAGCCAGCCCAAGGCTACAGAGCCAGCAATGAACAGCCAGGTTTCAGTGAGGGAGAAGGAAAACAAAAATCTTTTGGGAAAAATTCAGACTGTAGAAGTGACCTGCCTGAATAGTCACAGCAATAGGCAAAAATAAAACAACCCGGGAAAAAAAACCTCAGGCTGTGCCTGAATAAGCAAACCAGGTCCACCACAGAATCTTTGTTCTTTGTTCTTTGTATAATTAGTGAGCTCCCAGGAAAAAGTTTCCTCCCCTTTTCAGACATCTACACGATGGGAACTTGCACAGGGAGGAGGGGGTTTACCTAAAACAAACCCACAGTTATACAGGCAAGAGAAGTGGTAGTTTGTGCTTGCCTAGAGACATACCCGCAGCTGCATAAGAGAAGGTGAGTTGCAAAGACAGCTTTACTGATAAGAAAAATTATCCAAACAGTTACAGGGAGGAGAGCAGTTTCTTGTAAAAAGCTTTTGAGGCCAGGTACAGTGGTTCACACCTGTAATCCCAGCAGTTCAGGAGGCCTAGGCGGGCAGATCACCTGAAGTCAGGAGTTGGCGACCGACTGGCCAACATGGAACGACCCTGTTTCTACTAAAAATACAAAAATTGGCTGTGTGTGGTGGAGTGTGACTGTAATCCCAGCTACTTTGGAGGCTGAGGCAGGAGACTCGCTTAAACCCGAGAGACGAAGGTTGCAGTGAGCCCAGATGGCACCACTGCACTCCAGCCTGGGCGACAGAGCAAAACTCCATCTCAAAAAACAGAAAAAAAGCTTTTGAATTCAACTGTAACCTGGCAATCCACTTGCACTCCCCTCGCCGCTGCAGAGAGCTTTCTTCTTTCACTTACTAAACTTTTACTCCACCCCCAAGTTTGTGTCCAAGTTCCTTAATTTTCTTGGGTGTGGGACAAAGAATCCAAGATACTAGTTCAGACAACAAGAAATTGCTGCATTAAGGTGCATTGGCAAGACTGCCACAGCAGGACCTGGGTTTTCCTGAAGGTTGAAGGGAGAGAGAACCCAGTTCCCTGTCTTAATCTCTCTGGTCAGCCACCAGTCACTTAAGTTTCAAATCACATAGGACCAAACCCACAGAGACAAAGTTTAGGAAGAGAAGCCTGAGCTCAACCACAGCAGTGTGGTGATACGAATGACAGAGTGGGGAGATGCCGCAGTATCCAGATACATGTAGAAAAAGGCAATTGTGTCTGCAGATGTTACAGAACGTGCTGGAATGAACAGGCTGGCACACACTGTCTCTGCTGGAACAAGATTCACAAGGATACAGACAAATGCATTTATAGGAACTCACTAGGCAACAGCAGTACCATTGCATAGATGGGAGTGCAGAAGTGTTTGTGCAGGCAGTGGAAATGGAAAATGGGTAGCCAAGGAGAGAGAGAGCAGCAAATCTCAGTGTGTCTTCCAGCAGAACTTCTCAGGGAACTCATAATTAATGCATTAATTCTCACATCCCTGTTTCCGGGCTTTTGTGTGTTTCCTCACACTTCCTTTGATCTCATTTTCCAAAGGATAAACGATGTCTAATGGAGATAAAGCACTGACATTTACAGAGGGTTAGAGACTAATGATATTAATGACATTCTTGTGGTTTGTCCAACGTTATTTTTGTGCAGATTTCAATTCATGCTGCACTCATCCTGGGGGCATAAGTTAAAGGTTTTCTAAAAAGCTACTTAGTAAATGTCTTGGTTAATGGAAAAGAAAATAAGTCGATCCTTTTTTTTTTTTTAACCTTGAAGTTGCAAAGATTGACAATGAACTCTGTAATGGTGCACTCTCCACTTGTGTGGTTTTTGAAAGCTGAGTTATCCTTCCTCTAATGATTCTGCACCTGCAAACTATACATACTTGTCTCATTTTGTTTCTTAATAAGATATCATAAATAAACTCGAAATAGCTTACAAATAAATGTAAGCAATTCATGCCTAGAAACAAATAGCATTTCTTCCCTAGAATGGATACCATTGTTTACCCAAGGATGTCAACTATTTGCGTGGTGGTGTTTAATTAGTCAAATTCATTTGTTTAATACATGCAGATTGGGCTAGTGTCTGGAGACACAGTGGGCCATAAGGGAAGAGTCTTTTCCTTTTTAACACCATGTCAATCTTAGAGGCAAATATTAAGTCGGATATTTATCTGTCTTCTGTAAAGTGACAGCACAGAGCCAAATCTGTGTTTCCTTGGAACAGTGTATTTTTTTAAAAAAATTGAATTCATCATCAACATTTAAATATCAGAATATTGCACGTAAAAATAGAGTTTCTTTCTTCCTTTTGAAACACACATTAATTCACCTGGGCCTATGTTACTGCATGGAAACAACTGACAGCAAGTGCTCTGCTTTGGATGTTTGTCCCCGCTAATCTCATGTGGAAATTTCATCCCCAGGGTTGGAGATGGAGCCTGCTGGTGTTTAGGTCCTGGGAGCATGATATGGTTTGGCTGTGTCCCCACCCAAATCTTGTCTAGTATGTAGCTCCCATTATTCCCACATATTGTGGGAGGGACCTGGTGGGAGATAATGAATCACAGGGGCAGTTACCCCCATACTGCTCTCGTGGTTGTGAATGTCTTATGAGATCTGAAAGTTTTATAAGGGGTTTCCCCTTTCACTTGGCTCTTATTCTCTCTTGTCTGCCATCATGTAAGATGTGACTTTTGCCTTCCACCATGATGGTGAGGCCTCCCTAGCCACGTGGAGCTGTGAGTCCATTAAACCTCTTTTTCTTTATAAATTACCCAGTCTTGGGTATGTCTTTATGAGCAGGGCATATCCCTCATGAATAGATGAATGTCCTCCCTGGGTGGGGATGAGTGAGTTCTTACTCTGTTACTTTCCAGGAGAGCTGGGTGTTAAGGAGTCTCCCTTCCTCAGTTTCTCTCTCTTGCTATGTGGTCTCTGCACACACCAGCTCCACTTCAGCTTCCCCCATGAATAGAAGCAGCCTGAGGCCCTTCCCAGGTGCAAATGCCCAAGCTTTAACTTTGCAGTCATCAGAATTGTCGGCCAAATAAACCTTTTCTTCCTTTATAAACTACCCAGTCTCAGGCAACACTATGCCTTTATAGCAACCCTAAACTAAGAGAGCAAATGAGTGGTAGCCATTCTTTTTAGTTGGGCCACACACCTTTCAGTTCACTACCATCCCTAACTGACTGCTTCTTCCACTTAACTCACTTTTCCAACTAATACTATATTTAGGATTGCAATTTCTGAAAAAAAAATTAATTGCACAAATTTATTTAATTACATCTGCAATCTGCACTGCAAAGGAAAAATTAAAGGACATGCTACGTGGAGTGGAGAGATCTTCCCTAGTCTCAGGTCCCAACCCCTGAGACTTCTCCAAAGTCAGGTTGCAGGATTCAGCACTGGTAAAAGGCCAGCCAGGTAAAGCTTCTGACCCACACTGAGCTTTATAGATTGAAGTCATTTCAAGCTCCATTAAATAACTGTTCATCTTTGCCTGATAATGTGCATATTATTCTGTCTAAATACATCTGTTACCAGGAGTTGGTCTGCTTCAAAAATTCTTGGCCAGAGTAAGGGCCAAGACAAGATCTTCTAGCTATTGGGAAGATTTTTTAAGTGGCTGAAAATGGTTTTGTGTCTAAGAATCATATCGATCCTAATATTTTAACTTTAAGCAAGATGCTGAGCTATTACAGTATTCAATTATCTAAATGCTACAATGCTACAAGGCAAATGTTCCTGGGTCTGACATATTAATCTACTTGACATTTAACAAATTACACTGTGTTTTTATAGAGTGACAGCTATTTGAGAAGGCCAGAACACATGTCACCCAGCCTGCCCCCTGCATGCCCTGACGACCTCCATTAATGCACCTATTATTGATATAAAGGGGACACATTTAAATGTTTCAAGAAGAAAAAGCACCTGCAGTTTTTAGGAAAGATATCTCAAGGTCAGGATTGTGCACATCAGGATAAATCTGCCATGCCTTTCATCTTGAACAGATGAATTTTGGTACAATAATAGAATTACTTCATCTTCAGTAAGATTCCAGCCCATAGTCACTTCTCAGCTAAGTAAGCCATCTCTATTAACCTTCCCTTATGAAAACAAAGGAGTAAGGACATTGGGACCTATGATCTGTCTTCACCAAGCCACAGGTGACAATTTTATATGACACATGCAAAAGGCTCTATCTCATAACTACAGTCTGTTAAACACCTTCTCCCTGCAAGGCACAGCAAGAGGTATTCTGCATGTATTACCTCATTATCATCATCATAAAAACAATAACAGCTAACTTTATTAAGTGCTTGGGGTGTTCAGGCAAATATAACCCATGGATCAATTTGTTTAACATTTGCAACAACCCTGCAAGATGGCTGCTCTTATTATTCTATTGATTAACTTTTACTACTCATTTACCAATGGAGAAACTGAGGCTACAAGAAGTTAACTTGCCCCAAACCCAAAAGTGTATTAACTAGAGCTAGGGAACATGAGCCCCATGGGTCATGATCAACTGCCATGTCTGTGAGCCACAGTGGACATCAACCAAGCCCAGCCTTCAGATGAAGGCAGCCTTAGCTGCCTTATCATCAGATAAGAAATATCTGCAATCACATAAGAAATATCTGAAGAATCTAGGTGGCTGAGTCCAGACAGCCCGCAGAACCAAGGAAGACAATATGTGATCATTTTAAGTCATTAGGTTTTGAGCAGTCAAATCAGCTAAATACTACTAACATACTAGTTTTACCCATAAGGAGACTGAGGCTATGAAGAGTGAATTTGCACTACATCAAAGACTTGCCACTGGAAGACCTGGGGGAAAAAGTTTCAGGTTCCTCCGACTGGATGGCCCTTATTCATGCAGATACAACCTTCAGGCCACTCTTCTTTGCCAAATGTATTTGAACATTCTATGCCAAATACATGGGATGTATCCCCAAGACCATCAGCCACCAAGCATGCAATACATGTAGGCATATGATTATATACACATATTAGTTTTGATATGTGGACATTTTAATCCAGCCTTATATAATTCTAACTAGAAATTTGTCAAACCTGCGTTCATGTAAAAAAACATAAAATCAGCTTGTTAATACCAATATTAAGACGGCACAAACACTATTTTCCATGGATCTTCAAACAGGCTGCACTGATTAAAATTAATTGTAAAAACATCTGTGAATTACAGAGGTTTTAATCTGCAGAGCAGGGGATTATTTTTCTTTGTCGGGTAAAAATCATGCCTCTCTCCAGTTGTCAGAAGGAACAGACGGTGCACAGCACAGTAAAAATCAGCACAAACCGCAGCCTGATTGCCAGCTCCAAACCCAAGAACTGTCACTGCCTCTGTGACTTTGAACATGTTTCTTTCGTTTTTGAGTAATGACTTTACTGAGATGTAATTCACGTGTCGTAAAACTCTCCCTCTTGAAGTATACAATTCAACAGTTTTGTTATACACACAGAGTTGTAAAACCATCACTACTAATTCCAGATCATTTTCATAGCTCCTGAAAAAAACCTGTCCCAGGTAGCAGCAGTCACTCTCCATTTCTGCTGTCCCCCCAACCCCTGCAACCACTAATTGTCTTTCTGTCTATATGGATGTGGTTATTCTAAGTTCACATATAAGTGGAATCATACAATATCATTCTGTGTCTGGCTTTTTTCACTTAGTATGAGGTTTTCAGAGTTCATTCATATTCTAGCCTGTATCAGAATTGTATTCCTTCATATGGCTAAATACTATCTCATTGTATGGATAGAGCATCCTTTGATTATCCAGGACATGTGGGTTTTTTACACATTTTGGCTATTGTTAATAATGCTGCTATAAAAATTTGTGTACAAGTTTTGCGTGAAAACGTTTTCGATTCTACTGTATTGCTAGGTTAAGCATGTTTCTTACTCTCTGAGAACCTCCATTTCCCCGTCTATAATTGGGCACAGCAGCAGTGCCTACTTCATGAAGTTGTTGTGAAGATTAAATGCATTAAATCTATAGAAAACATTTTAGGACCTTTTTCTATGATGGTAAACATTGCAGGATTTTCTTCCTGGCAGGTCTAGCATGAAGCGCCTCCACTTCAGACACTCGTGCCTCTCCCCATCAGCACACCCAAGCCACGCTGACTGCTGGCTCCTTGAACTTTCCAGTTGTTTCTAGTCACTGGGCTCTTTTGTTATTCCCTTGTCCTGAAACATTTATTTTTATTTTTATTTATTTATTTATTTATTTTTTGAGATGGAGTCTAGCTCTGTTACCCAGGCTGGAGTGCAGTGGCACAATCTCGGTTCACTGCAACCTCTGCTTCCCAGGTTCAAGTGATTCTCATGCCTCATCCTCCCTAGTAGCTGGGACTACAGGTACCTGCCACCATGCCCAGCTAATTTTTTTGTATTTTTAGTAAAGACAGGTTTCACCACATTAGCCAGGATGGTCTCAATCTCCTGACCTCAGGATCCGCCCGCCTCAGCCTCCCAAAGTGCTGGGATTACAGACGTGAGCCACCGCACCTGGCCTGAAACATCTTTTTTACTGCTTTATTCTTGGCTGGATTTTCTCATCCTTTAAGTCTCAGACTAAAGACACTAACTGCCTTCAAGATGGGCCCATCTCTCAGCACCCTGAGAACAATAAGCTCGTCTTTCTTGTTCTCTGTCTGATTCTTTTCACCGTAGCCCCATAAGGGCTGTCATATTCATTTCACCTGTTCTCCTGCTTATTGTCCAGCTCTCCACGGCACCAGGAGCATCAGAAGTTAAATACATGCCTTTCTCACTATAGTTATTTTAGCCAAGGTGAAGACACTTATTTCATGCTCAAGAAATATTTGTTGAATGAGTAAATTAGTGAATTAAAAATTTTAGTGGCTGGGTGCGGTGGCTCATGCCTGTAACCCAGCACTTTGGGAGGCCTAGGCAGGTGGATCAGGAGGTCAGAAGTTCAATACCAGCCTGGCCAACATGGTGAAACCCCATCTCTACTAAGAGTACAAAAATTAGCCGGACATGGTAGTGGGCGCCTGTAATCCCAGCTACTCGGGAGGCCGAGGCAGGAGAATCGCTGGAACCCGGGAGGCAGAGGTTGCAGTGACCAGAGATCATGCCACTGCATTCCAGCCTGGGTGACAAGAGCAAGACTGTCTCAAAAAAAAATAGTGCTACATAATATTTTGTTAGATATAAGGTCTTATAAATTTTAACAATTACATGTTTGTTGATTTTTGTTGATTTTAATTGTATTATAACTATAACAAAGTATTTTGAATGGGTCCGCTCTGAGAGCCATAGAGGTCTATGCACAGACTTGGGAAACACACACACACACTTTAGTGATTCACTAAAAAGAAAGAGAAAAAGTCTAAGCTTATGCAGCATGGCAGGTGTGAGCTATGGGCTCACTGCACCCGGGACAAGCTGGTCATGGGACCCACAAACTCGTGGGACTTCAGAGAAGTTTCAGGCACACTTGTAAGGCCCATTAGAATTTCTGAGAAATAAATGAGTCACCCTAGAATATTGGCTATTATTATTATATTAATGTTAAGCCCCATGAATCTATACTAATGCTAAGTTAACAATACCCAATTAATGGCTTTTTCCTTTTTTAATATAAATATTGTCTATATGTGGAATAAGTTTTAGAAAAGTGAATTTCAAATATTTTCAACTAGAATTCAGAGTAAGAAATGCATCTTATGAGTACACACAAATAATTCATGTGACATTTCAGAAATCTAAATTTGTCTTAGTACCTATAATAAGGTAATAAGGTATTCTTATTCTCTGAGCTTTTCTTTTCTATTCTATTCTATTCCATCCTATCCCATTACTTTTTTTTTTTTTTTTTTTTTTTTGAAATAAGGTTCTGCTTTGTCACCCAGGCTGGAGTGCAGTAACACAGTTATAGCTTACTGCAGCCTCAACCTACTGGGCTCAAATGATGCTTCTGCCTCAGCCTCCCAAGTAGCTGGGACTGCAGGGACACACCACCATGCCTGTCTAATGTTTCAAATTTGTTTTGTAAAGACAGGGTCTCACTATGTTGCCCAGGCTGGTCTCTAACTTCTGGGCTCAAGAAATACTCCTTCCTTGACCTCCTAAAGTGCTGGGATTACAGGTGTGAGCCACCATGCCCAATATATTTTTTCTTTTAATGTTAGTTTCAGCATTTGTTTCATACCACAAATGCATGATGATTTGCAGCTTATTAAAACACTGTCTTGAAGACAGATTCCAGCCTAGAAGCTGCACAACCCTTTGCATAAACACACCTAAAAGCAGAGCCTCCTTGCTGAGGGGTCCAAGAAGAGCCCTCCTGGTTAGGGTTTGGCGCACCCACTACCCCAAAAATAGACGATTTTCCTGATCCCTTTCCAGCCTTGTGGATTATACAGTGAAGTCTCCCTTAGAAACACACCACCTGGGGGCTGCGTGCAGTGGCTCATGCCTGTAATCCCAGTGTTTGGGAAGGCCCAGGTGGGTAGATCACCTGAGGTCAGGAGTTTGAGACTAGCCTGGCCAATATGGGGAAAACTTGTCTCTACTAAAAATACAAAAATTAGCCGGGCATGGTGGCAGGCGCCTCTAGTCACAGCTACTAGGAAGGCTGAAGTGGGAGAATCGCTTGAACCTGAAAGGTGGAGGTTGCAGGAGGTTGTGCCACTGCACTCCAGCCTGGGTGACAGAGCAAGACTCCATCTCAAAAAAAAAAAAAAAAAAAACACCTGGGAAGCTAGCTTTCTAGAGCCTTCAAATTGTGCCTATCTCATTAATAATGCTATAGCAGAAGCAAGCTCCAGAATTAGAAATGACACAAAGAAATGAAAAGATTTGTATACAACATTTACAATTTACAATATTAGGAGAAAGAATGTACAGTATTAGCAAAAGATCTGAACCAATTTTAATGTGATCAATAAAATTTCATTCGCTGATGAGCTGCTGTTCCCCTCATCCTTCACCACTCACCAGTACGATTGCCCCTCCAAAAAAAGAATGGAAGAAAGGCACAAAAGCCCTACTAGGGGTGCAACATGCCTAGTTCCTATGAAGCCTGCAGTTCAGAGAACAAATCCTCCCTGGTCATCTCTCCCTCTCTCTCCAGGTGGAGTAAGGCGCTGGTTCAGAGGAAACTGTAGCAGCCTCTCTGGGGCAGTCACACCGTGAAGTCCCTTCCTGCTGGAGGTTCCCAGCCTGAATCCGCTATTCCAATGGCTTGGTGGGAAGCAGGAGCCACCGTGTAAACATGTCCTTAAAAAATAGGAGAGGTGAATAAAAGACAGCCAGGAAAGACAGACATGGAGACAGTGTGAGTGATAAGAACTCTGAACTCTTTTATGTTTTTTAACTTCTACAAACTTCTCTGTATACTCTGTCCCAGGTGGCTGGGCAAATACTTGAGCCTTGAAATGAAATCTTGGAGTATTCAGCAACTCGAACCAGCTAAATCAGTCATGACCTGTGTAATCAACTTTAGCCCTAGGTATTTCAGAATTTCAAGATTTTTATTGCAGCAGCTGTTCTTACAGTTTACCTTGTCAGTTATTTGTGTTTTCTTTACATTTTGTGTACACTTTTTATAAAAGGAGGAAAACATGAACCCCTGAGTCAGGGAATAGAGCGAGAATTGTATGTTTTTTGTTATATGTAAATGATAATGTACCTTGTTTTGCGTTATTTTCAAAATTATTTTTCAAGTAGTATTTCAGAAAGATGAGATAGTATTTAATTACTGTTTAACAAACACCGTTGCTGTGTGAGATATCCCAGGAAATTGTAATCATGCAAACACTGTTTTTGCAACGTTTTTAAAAATAAAATTTACCTTCATACTTGTTTAGCAATTATCAATATGTGGGCAAAGGACTCACACAGAAAATCTATTAAAGAAGAACTAAATATATTGAACAAAATTATACAGTAGAATCAGTCTTTCAACAATGTGACTACTTAAAACCTGAATATTGCTAAATACATTATTTTGCTGATCTTGCTCCATATATTTGTTTTTTTAAAATGAGTTTCTTTAGGGACTTCTGTGAGTGAGAAAGTTTTGTATGTTTCTTTAACACTTTCATTTCTTTTTTTATGTTCAAATGCTCTGACCATTTTTCTTCTAGTTGTCCACATTGTTATTTTTAAAATGTATTAGTTCTTTAGATATCTGGAGTTGTATATGGTGGGATGAGAATTTGGGAGTCTTAATTCTGTGGAATGCCAAAGCTCCTGGCTAAAATGCCGTCTGCTCCCTTACAGAACTCGGGTCACGAGCTCTCAGTGGTTAAACTTTGAGAAACGTGATATTTAATTATCAAGGTATTAGTATTCCAGGTCTCTCTTGTAGCTTGAATAACTTGAATAACTACAGACACAGACATGGCCCACTATTGTGATATGAGAGAAGGTGGTGTTTGAGTGTGAACTGGTAACTTGAGAAGAGGAGCTGTGTTGAACCCTACCTGAAAAACTCTACCTAGGTTCAACATCATGCACAAGGAAGAATGTGTCAGCTTCATTTTCTACCACCATTCCCTACCCCATTTCAACAATTTCTAAAGTTGATGGGTCTGTGAGGAAAATGTATGATCTGGACAGATGGGATGAGCATATCTGGGAGGAGCCCCAACTCTCTGAGATTACCCCTATACCTCACATTGTGCCCCCAGCAACATCAGTGAGGTGTTTCTTCTCATTTTCAAGCCAATTTAACTAGGATTTAGGTGAGATAACAGGGACAGTTTTCTAAAACAGATTAAAGATCCTCTCTCCCTGTTATTTCCAGTCTGTGCTCCGAGAACCCAGGATTAATTGGAGAGCTGGGCAGGTGGCAGAGCTCATAGAATTAGTGGCATCTCAGGATGGCTCTGCTCTGTTTAGCAAGCCTAAGAATATACGGCACAAAACCCTAAGTGATTTTTTTTTGCACTGCTTATCAGTAGATTCCAAGTGAAATAAAATTAACTTAGTTGATGAGTTTTTCAAGGGTTTTGGTGGCAGAACCCACCCCCTCCTCCATATTTACTGATGAAGAACCCATAATTTTTTAGCCTCTGAGGATTTAGCCTCTGACAGGGACAGGTACAAGAATCGACAGGAAGGAGACATTTGTGTGGTCTCTAATGGTGTATTTTGAAGGAGTCAGGATTGGAGATCCCCAACTGCTCTTCCTCTTTTTAAAATTTCCTAGTGCAATGGTCCTCTCAGTACTGGATAAGTAAAGGAAACTTCTCTTGCAAGGTAAAACCAGGTTAGTGAACTCAACACATCTAGGAAACATGAACAAGTGGGGTCCTAGTATTTACCTTTCTAGCCTAATAGAGAACAATGTGTGCCCCAGGGAAGGAGACCTAGATGCTTATATATAACCCAAATAGAAGGTGAGATCCTCTTCTTTTGTGAGATTGAATGAACAGCTCCGATTCCACAGCCAGCCACATATTCCCAACCACCTGCTGCAAGCCAGAATAGCAGCAGAATATATAATTTAGGTAATGAGAGACAGAAAGAAAGCCAAAGAGACAGAGATATTGAGGATTAGAACTATATAAATCACCAAGATATTTGATATAATTTTTTAATTGGAGAGGTAATTTGACCCTTCTCCCATTTAGAGAAATGTACAGCTCACTGCCAGCACTCATTTAATTTTACATAAACATGCTATTTGAGGCCGAAGCCAATCTGACTGCTTTTCAACGTGAAAGTATAAAAACTGTTATTGAAGTTATTTCTAAACAGAACTAACATCAGAATCGTCTGAATAATCAGAATCGTCTATTTCAGAAAACTCAGATTCATCAGATAATCTTCGGCCAACAATTGTTCCAGAATGATGTTAACGTCACACATAGAAATGCTGTGTTTTCTGGGATTTGACATTTTCGGCAATCAACAATTAGTATATTTTGTAAATGGAAATACCATTACTAAAAACAGAATGCTATAGATAAATGATGTCTTCTTTCCCCCCAAAGTTGATATCCTAGAGCGGTGTGAAAATAATAAAGCGAGATATTTCGTGGCAGTCATCTCGGGGCAAATGCTGCAGCGACAAGCCGCACTGGCAAGTATTCTCAAGGCCAGCAGGAAATGGGGTAAGTCACACAATCAATGCATCTCCATCATCGTGGTTTAATTACTTTTCCACATTCCATGTATCCTGACAGGTAGAATGATTAGCCTGGGCCTCCGTGTTCATTCTACAAAGAATGAGGTACATGAAATGTCCTCTATAGAATTGTGGGGAAAGCTGTTTTTATTGAGTTGTGGTTATCCTTGTCTTCGTGGTCTGATTACGGAAGTAAATGCTTTTCCGAATATCCAAGGATGGTCTTCCCTAGTCCGGCTCTCTGGAGTGTCTCCCAGGGTTTTTGCTTGGTAAATGGGAGGAACATTTGTAGCACATCTGGTCTGCACCAGGAACTGAATCTAATTTCCATGTGTTATTGAATGTTAACAAAGACTTTGTGCAGCCAGTGTTACTACCTCTGGTTAATGATTCATCTCGAGGCTCAGAAAAGTGAAGTGTCTTGTCCAGGGCCACTTAGTCAGAAGTGAATCCAAGGTTTAAGCTCAAGTCTGTCTGACTCTAAATTTCACAGCCTTTTGCTACATATGGTGGATAATATATCCCTGAGCAGTAAAGAGAGACTCCAAGGATCTTGTTTCTGCAGCCAGCGTTCTGACTATAATTTATGAAAAACAACCAAAGTATGTGATGTAATAAAAAGTGTTATCTATGAGTCAACCCTTCCAAAATTTGAACTGAATTCTGAGCCATAAATTTGGAATCAAAAGAACTTTTCTCTGTACGAATCATTTGGAACATCACTTTAAAGAAACAACCAAAAACTGGTGCCGCCAGAGAGAAGGTGATAGAAAGCCTTATACATAAAGTAATCCTTCCAAAAAATAAACCAAATCCAGTCAAATCTCTAGTTTTGACTCCTAGCTTACAGGAAATATGTAATGGGGGAAAAAAACACACACACACAAAATGATACCACCACGATTCGGTCGGCCAAATCCAGAATATGAAATTTTTTACCAAACAAATGGTTTAGTTTCTTCTACAAACAATTGGCACGAAGAAACAGAGGTAAGAATGGGATGCTGTTATAGATTTAAAATATTAAAGAATGTATAAACATGATACACTGTGCACATTCTCTTTGAACATGATTCAGACATATCAAGGGGTCAATGGGCATTTTTGAGACAATCAGAGAATTTGAACACTGAGTGGTTGTCAGAAGCATTATTGACTTATGTTTATTTTAAAAAAGTGTTATTCTCTTTATAGATACATCATATAGCATTAACTAATGAAATGCTTTGATAGCTAGAATGTTTAAAAAAATATTTCAGATGGAGTAAGTGCAAAGAAACAGATAAGAAAAATGCTGACAATTGCCAAAACACATGATAGGTACTTGGGGGTCCATTTACTATCTCTTCATTTTATATTTTGATATTTGTCGGAAATTCTCATAAAAAGGAAAGTTATCTTTTATTTTCTCATAAACTAGTAATGAAATATCGCTAAGTAAGTAATATTATAGAGACAAGAATAGGTGTAATAGAGCTTAAGTTTTTCATTTAAAAAATGATCTGTAGACATCAATGGATCTTAGGTGGCATCCATGCAATAATACTTGCAGAACACGCAGGGCAGGTGTGGGGCTCTATCTTCACCCAGTGACATTCTTATGCTCCTCTGTTTGTCCTAAGAGTGGAGTGAGAGGATGATTATTTTATATCATAGACTCCTCTGCTATACTTTTTTTAAAATTTGACTTTAAGTTCTGGGATACATGTGCTGATCATGCAGGTTTGTTACATAAGCATACATGTGCCATGGTGATTTACTGCACCTATCAGCCCATCATCTAGGTTTTAAGCCCTGTATGCATTAGGTATTTGCCCTAATGCTCTCCCTCCCTCTTTCTCCCACCTCCTCACAGGCCCCAGTGTGTGATGTTCCCCTCCCAGTGTCCGTGTGTTCTCATTGTTCGACACCCACTTATGAGTGAGAACATGTGGTTGGTTTTCTGATTCTGTGTTAGTTTGCTGAGAATGATGGTTTTCAGGTTCATGAGTTCCATGTTCCTGCAAAGGACATGAAATCATCCTTTTTTATGGCTGCATAGTAGTATTTCATGGTGTGTATATGCCATGTTTTGTTTATCAAGTCTGCCATTCATGGGCATTTAGATTGGTTCCAAGTCTTTGCTATTGTAAATAGTTCTGCATTGAACATATGTCTGCATGTGTCTTTATAGTAGAATGATTTATAATCCCTTGGGTATATACCCAGTAATGGGATTGCTGGGTCAAATGGTATTTCTCATTCTAGATCCTTGAGGAATCACCACACTGTCTTCTACAATGGCTGAACTAATTTACACTCCCACTAATAATGTAAAAGTGTTCCTATTTCTCCACATCCTCTCCAGCATCTGTTGTTTCCAAATTTTTAAATGATCACTATTCTAACTGGTGTGAGATGATATCTCATTTTGCTTTTGATTTGTATTTCTCCAATGACCAGTGATGATGAGCTTTTTCTCTTGTTTGTTGGCCGCATAAATGTCTTTTTTGACTTTTATGTGGAAACAAATTTAACTGCACAGAGAGATGAAAATTAATAACTTTAAAATAATTCCCTAAGTTTTTAAAGATCTATGTGTTTCCATCTGACCTTATTTTATTTAAGCTCTTGATTGATGCTGTTTTTAGAGCAGGATCATGAACATGAATAGACTGAATCTGAGACAGATTTCCCTCATTCGAGTTTTTTACTGTTTCTATCATAGAACTTATTTCATGCTCACCATGTTGGCAGGCACTGAGCTTGGTCCTGGAGCCACAGAGATGGATCAGACAGGCTTTGTGCAAATATTTCAGGGGTCTTTTTGTGAAGAGAAGGTAATATTTATAGATAAATAACAATAAAGAGTGATGGGTTTTTATGAAAATGCACACACGGTGAGGTAGAGGGTGAAAAGGAGAGATATGTTCTATGAGGAGGAAGAGTGATAAGAAAGCATAGGGGGATGTGTCTGGGTCTAGGCATATGTGTGCTCACATGTGTACGTGTTTCTGGGTACTGCGTTTGTATATGTGTGGACGTGCACCTGTGTGCATGTTCGTGTGTGTGTATGTGTCCATGTTGAGGACTAAATTAGTTGGGCTGATAGAAGCAGGGAGCCACTGATAGGCTTAATTAGGGACTGACATAATCTGATACTTTAGGTAGATTTCTCTGGGGGCTGTGTTGAGGGACAGTGGGGAGGAGAGCTAGAAGGAAAAAAAAGGAGACACGCATAAAAGAAGCAGCGTTTGGCCAGGCGTGGTGGCTAACACCTGTAATCCCAGCTCTTTGGGAGGCCAAGGTGGGTGGATCACGAGGTCAACAGATTGAGATCATTCTGGCCAAGGTGGTGAAACCCCATCTCTACTGAAAATACAAAAAATTAGCTGGGCATTGTGGTGCACACCTGCAGTCCAAGCTACTCAGGAGGCTGAGGCAGGAGGATTACTTGAACCCAGGAGCTGATATCATGCCACTGCACTCAGGCCTGGCAACAGAGTGAGAATCCATCTCAAAAAGAAGAAGGAGAAGGAGAAAGAGGGAGAGGGAGGGGGAGGGGGAGGGGAGAAGGGGAGGGGAAGGGAGGGGGGAGGTGGAGGGGGAGGGGAGAGGAATTCACACTCACTGATGGACCAGTGATACACTCACATCCTCTGCATCCATGATCAACAAAAGTGGTTTCCTAGAGCCTGAATCTCAACCCAAGTGTTCCTTCAAGTAGTTTATGAATAAACTCAAGCATAAATTAGAACTAATTTTTTAAAAAACTGACACAAACAGAGATATTATTTAAAATTATTTAAAGCAGGTTTAAACAGTTTCCAGGATTAAAAGCAGCCACTATGAGAGGGAATAAAAATACATTTAGCATAAATCTGAGGAGCCTCAATAGAACCTGCTGTACCCAGACATTGTCACTGCCACATCCATTCATTCACCAGCCCTTATATCAATGTTTTCTGGGTTCACCTCCCATGATCAATACCTGCTTGTCTTTACCTGAGAGCTTGCCACTCAGATGTGCTCAGTCTTACCTGTGTGACTGAGGGTTTGGGGCATTTAATGTCAAGGGGAAAAATCTTCCATCAATGGATGATGAAAGTTAGTTTTCCCATCTTCTAGTCTCCTTGGCCCTCATCGAAGGGCTTCAGGAAGTGAGATTTAGGATCCTGCTGTCCTCCGAGTTTCCACAGCAGTTTTAAGCACCATTGCCCATGGTGATGGCTGACCTTGATACTGCATTTTTTTTTTTTGAGATAAAGTCTCCCTCTGTCACTCAGGCTGTAGTGCAGTGGTACAATCCTGGCCACTGCAACCTTCACCTCCTAAGTTCAAGTGATTCTCTGCCTCAGTCTCCCAAGCAGCCGGGATTACAGGCACCCACCACCACGCCTGGCTAATTTTTATATTTAAAGTAGAAACAGGGTGTCACCATGTTGGCCAGGCTGATCTTGACCTCCTGACCTCAGGTGATCCACCCACACTTTTAATTGTTTGCCTGCACTTTCTAGTCTTGCTTTATCAGTCTGTCCCTTACTGGTTGATATGGTTTGGCTGTGTCCCCACCCAAATCTCATCTAGACCTGTGATCCCACATGTCAAGGGAGGGACCTGGTGGGAAGTGATTGGATCAGGGAGACAGTTTTCCCTATGCTGTTCTCATGATAGTGAGTGACTTCTCATGAGATCTGATGGTTTCATAAAGCAGTTTTCCCTACTCTTGCTCACTCTTCTCTCTCCTTCTGCCATGTGAATAAAATCCTTGCTTCCCCTTTACCTTCCACCATCATTGTAAGTTTCCTGGTGCCTCCCTTCAGCCACGTACAACTGTGAGTCAATTAAACCTCTTTCCATTATAAATTACCCAGTCTTGGGTAGTATATTTATAGCACTGTGAAAATGGACTAATACACTGGTTTATCCTCCATCCATATCAACTACCTGCACTCCAGTCCTTGTCTCAGGCTCTGCTTCTGAGGGACCCCAACTAAGACAGCTACATTAGAATGCATCACATACAGCAGTGAAATTCTAGAATGGGTGTTGTCAGGTGGTGATGATTGTTAGATCTGTTAGTCTATTTTCATGCTGCTAATAAAGACCTACCCAAGACTGATAAAGGAAAAAGAGGTTTAATGGTCTCATAGTTTCACATGGCTGGGAGGCCTCACAATCATGGCAGAAGGTGAAAGGCGCATCCTACATGGCAGCAGCAAGAGAGAAAATGAGAGCCAAGTGAAAAGATTTCCCCTTATAAAACCATCAGATCATGTGAGACTTATTCATCACAATGAGCTCAGTATGGGGGAAACCACCCCCATGATTTAATTATCTCCCATCAGATTCCTCTCACAACATGTGGGAATTGTGGGAGCTATAATTCAAGATGAGATTTGGGTGGGGACACAGCCAAACCGTATTGTTAGATATGACACTGGAGGAAGGCAAGAAAGAAAAGACATCTGAAGAATGAAGGGAACCAAAGAAATGCCAATGTTTTGCTTTTTGAAGACAAGCCAAATTAAAGCCAAAATAGATTTACCAATCTCCTCAGGTGTGAATGTATGGAACTTTATTAAGATAAGTTCAAACATATCTTTCTATGCTTAATCCAACTCAAGTTGGCTTATCTGGGGAAACAAGAAATTAAAACCCAAAGGAACATGCCAGTTCAGGAATATATAGTTCACTAAGCTTCTTACTGAACAAATGAAATCAGAAAGCATGTATGCAGATAGGCCGCCAAGTGACTGCAGTGCAGTGGTTTATTTTCAGCTCTATTTATCTGGAATTAATGCTGCAGACGTTATATATACACAGTCTGACACAGTCAGCAGTTATGCATCATGTGTCAGTAGCTACGTCCTCTAGTGCCTCCTACAGTTGCCCCTGATGGTATATCTACTCGAAAGTATGTAAGTGCAGTCACATTCTTCAACATTCCTCATTAAGGCCAGATGGAATTGGGCTTCTTATACTTGCTACTCATTGATTTAATAGTATTAGAGTGTCTGCCATGTAGTAGGCATTTTTGTAAATGTTGGGGATATCTTGATAACAGACCAAATCTTTCCCCACGTAGATCTTATTTAGTGTGAAGAGGAAGACAATGACTATTTTGAAGTTATAAAGGGGATTTACGGATTTGAATGCCTACTTAGGAGGTTCAGAAATGGTTGGATTTAGGTGCTTAGATTAAGTTATCAGGAATTCCCACCTTCTACCCATACCAGTGAGCATCTGAAACTTACAAAATGGTATTTCCTATTTTATTTTATTTTACTTTATTTTGTTTTAGAGACAGGTTCTTGCTCTGTTACTCAGGCTGGAGTGCAGTGGCACAATCAGAGCTCACTGCAGCCTCTACTTCCTGGGATCAAGGGCTTTTCCAAAGTGCTGAGGTTACAGGTATGAGCCACCATGCCCAGCCAAGATTCCCTATTTTTAATTTACAGTTTATATCAAGACACTGAGCCAGCGAAGTTTGAAGTCACCCATCCAGTGGTCTTAGCATCTTTGCTCCCACACTAAATGACTTGATGTAAATGACTGAATCAGATTTATGCACATTAACCATAATTTTCCACTCTTGACTTACTGTGTCTGCTCCACAACTGTTTATTTTTACTTCTGAACAGCCACCAATTGGCAATGATGCCTAATACTTTTCATTTCTTTACATCTTCTCAACCATTTCTTTCTTTGCAATCCACTCCAATACATGTTGCTGAAATACCATGAGATGTAAAAAGATTGTTTTGCAATAGTTATTTATTCATTCATACACTCAGCTATTCCCCATGTGCCAGGCACCGTGCTAAGTATTTTATATCCATTGTTTTATCTCATTTTTGTGTCAATATTATGAGGCAGGCACTATTATTATCCCTCTGACAAAAAGGAGACTGGAACTTAGAGCTTAATGAATGGTCAGAAAGCTAGTAAAAGGCAGAGCTAAAATTGGAAACTGCAGCCATGTGACCTCAAAGAAAGTGCTTTTAACCACAATCTGATGCTCTCCTGGCATGTTTTATCTGCATTTTCCTTTATCTCTCACTGTCCTTTGTTTGTTGTAAAAGCCCACATTGAAAAGTCTGTTTTAACTGAAAGATGTCTTTTAAACGAAACTGGCGATCAATAATTGTCAACATGACAGTAACATAAAACTTACTGAGAAAAAGTCAAAGTTAGCACCCATATGGATGAGCAACTTAACTGAGTGGCCAGGAGCTCTGGCTTTGGAATCCAACAGAGCTGGGTTTGTATCCAAGTGCTGCCACTCACTGGCCGTGTGACGGAGAGCTTACCACTTAATGTCTCCAAGCCTCAGTTTCCCCACATGTAATAAGGGGATAATGACCATGATGCCTACCTCAGATGACTGTGTGTAAGACTTAAGTAGTATTCTGAAGGTGAAGGGCTTAGCACAGCATGCAGTACATTGTAAATGATCAATAAGCTGTAGCTGCTCATGATTATTATATCAAGATCAAGAAGTTCAAGGGGTTGAACACTTTTTTTTTTACATAGTTCCTCAAGGGCATGAAACCTTGAAATTAGCTGGGCATTAGAACAAATTGCAGCAAAACCAATGGCAACTGGGCCTTGAGGCAAAGGACGAAAAGAAAGTGCTCAGAGGACTTGGAAAAGAAACAAAGAAGGAAGACAGGATGAGAATGAGGGGAGGATAAAGAAAGACAGGGAAGCTCTGACTCAGATAGAGGCAAGTGGGTGGAGGGCTCAGCCACACCATGAGCCACGTTCTCCCCACAAAAGATACTTCGATAGCACCAAAAATGCAGCAGGACTCTCCTTCCTGACACGAATCCAAACACGGCATATGTCTTACACTCCCAACTAATGGTCACACCTGGCCCTAAACTTGTGACCTTGGATATGTTTAATTAACTCAAGCCTCTGTGTTCACCTTTGTCCAACGGTGGTTATAAGAGACCTCATCTTCCATGCTCTTGAGGATCATACGATAGTCAAATGTAAAGCATGTAACAGTTTCCAGCACAAGTAAATGCTCAATAAGGTTAGTTATCACACCTAATTCTGCTATTAAGGAACATTCAGTGTTATGTATATTTACAAACAAGGGCGTTAATTAAAACAAAGTCACACAAGGAAGAAAGATTATATATGCATTAAGTTATGCTTATGAAGAATTTTGAATAATGTGGCAAATATTTATATTTAATATTGGATGAAAAACAGAACACACAGCAATGTATAAAATAGGACCACAGGAAAATATGCAAATACACAGAAAAATGAGAAAAAACAATACATTAATAAGTTTAAATTTTGTTTGACTTTTGTATTTATATAAATATATAGAAAATAATATTTTCTATATTTTTGAAATTTCTATGAATAGCATTATTTTTATAATGATTTAAAATTTTGTATATAGAAAAAAATAAAGACTGCAGTTTCTCATTGCTAACCACTATGAACATTGTGCAGAACACAGGCCACTTTGAAATATTTTTTTCTCCATAGATGGAACATTGGGATGAATTAATAAATCAAAAGATACCATACAGGTTCTCCCTAACAACCCTTCAGGCCAAAGGTGAAGTCATTCCAGTGCAATTTCAAGGTTATTTGGGCCACTTTGAAGAACCAGGGACAAAATATCTGCAACAATGAGCTTTGATTAAACAAAAAGTACTCCACCATTATATAAATAATAAAATTTTAGGAAGAAAACTGCATCAAAATTAAATTTGAGGTAAGCATTTTTAAATGGAAGAAGAAAAAAAATGTAAGATGGATACATTAACATAAAGATAAAAAATCCCTAATTCTCTTTAGCACAGACTCACTTGTCCTGGCTGACATCTCTTCTCCAATCAACATGATGAATGAAGAGAGACAGAGAACAGAGTGCCATCAAGTCAGGGAAGCAGGAATGTGTTTCTCTTGCTGTGTAATGGAGCCAGATGCCACCCATCCACAAACTAAAACTGTAATTTCAAACCAAATTACAAACACATAGACCCTTGTAAACCCATACAGCCTACCTTCCTTCCAGGGAATTGCAAAGCAATGCCTGTCACACACACACAAATACCAGACTAGTTTGACCTGTGCTTTGCTTAACCCTGAGGCTTGCATTTCTGAACTGTGAATTAAACTATATTTTCCACCAAGGGTGATTGTGTTGACAATGCAGGCTCAGGTAAATGAAGGACATTTCTTGAGCAGGAAGGAGGGAATTAGCTGCCACAGTGGATCAAGAGGAACAGCTGCCCTTTGTACAGGAGCTCCCTGGCTGCAGTACACAATGTGCTAAGGATTTAACCTGCACTATCGATTTGGCCTCATGAAAGCCCCAGGAAGCAGAAGCTATCATCTCATTGTCACAGGCAGAAAAATCTGAAACTTATCATGTTCATTCAATAACTGTGTATACTGATGGAAAACTATTGTTAGAAAATACTGTAATTAAGTTTTGCTTCATTCTAAAGCTCTTAACTACAGCACAAGAGGTTCCCAGACTTGTTCTGAAACATGGCTTTTATTTCAAATTATAATAATTTTAAAAAATAACTATTTTTCTACAGGCTGGCCAAAATGGAAGAATCATTCTAAGCATTATTTCTCCCAATCTGAGCTGATAAAACTGAGCAAAGACTCATTGAGAAGAACTAGCCTAATTCTTTCCAATGAAGGTTGCGGTTGCAAACTTGTCCCGTGGGGTGTAGGCATGGGCAAGCACAACTTCTCCTTCTCTTCACAGTGCCAGAAGGGGTGAGCTTCCCTAGCCAGATGTCCCACCACTGGGGCTTCCCACTCCCTGGGCCATGCAGCCAGAGGCTTCCCTCACTGCCAACATGGAACAGTGAGAGATTATCTGGAAGGCATCATGAGAAAGCTGGAAACATTATCATCACCCAACCTTCATCTAAGGAGTGGCATTTGGGAAACTGCCCCAATACAATGTTCCTTTTGAGGATATCAGCTGTTTATTACTATGTGCTACACATTGGGTTAAATGCTTATTTTTAAGCACAATCTCATTTTTTCCTTACCATAGTCCCACAATGTGATTATCTTATTTAGCAGTGAGGATTAATAATGGTTTATTATTGTATAAACAGGAGGGGAATGTTTGATATATGTTTATTCTTTGTATTTATGTTTCTCTTAAACATTGTCTATGCCATAACTAATTTCAGGTTGCATCTCATTTAACACAAAACAACTAAATTGATTAGTTATTCTGTTTTTATTTAATGTAAATTATTTAACCAGTCCTCTACAAAGCTTCCCACAATCCTCTGGTGCTTTGTCACATGACCTCAGTTTTAGGACCTATGGATTCAACCATGGAGAAAACATAATAATGCACGATGCACAACTGTGAAGTGAGACAATCCTTTTAACAAGAGAAAAATAAAATTAAATTCAGCCTGCTTATAAACATGTCCCCATGTGCTCTTCTTTTACCGTGGGCTTTCAGATAGCCTAATTTTAAACAAGCACATATGATGAACAGCACAGGTAATGAGTGTCTCAGGGAATCAGCTGCTCTGTGCAGTTGGACAAGGAGGCAGGAACCTGGCAGCAGTTGAATGGGGACATGTAGAGTTCCTGAAGAGGAATAATAGAAATGAGGGATTTTAAACTTCTCTCTCTATTTAGTCCTTGTTTGCTTATAGCTAACACCTCTGGGCAAACATTCTCTCTTTCTCTGGGACAGCACCTGATATGATCTGGCTCTGTGTCGCCAACCAAATCTCATCTTGAATTGTAATACAAATTGTAATCCCCTCACGTTGGGGGAGGGACCTTATGGGAGGTGATTGGATCATGGCGGCTGTTCCCCCCATGATGTTCTTGTGATAGTGAGTGAGTTCTCAAGAGATCTGATGGTTTTATAAGGGGCTCTTCTCCCTTCATTTTGCACGTCTGTCTCCTGCTGCCTTGTGAAGAAAGACACATTTGCTTTCCCTTCCACCATGATTGTAAGTTTCCTGAGTCCTCCCCAGCCATGGAGAACTGTGAGTCAATTAAACCTCTTTCCTTTATAGAGTACCCAGTCTCAGGTATTTCTTTATAGCAGCATGAAAATGGACTAATACAATACCCATCTCTCAGTATTATGTTTTCACAATGGAAGTTTTAGTCCAGAGTTGTCTAATCTTGTGGCTTCCCTGGGCCACACTGGAAAAAGAATTGTCTTGAGCCACACATAAAATACAGTAACACTAATGATAGCATAAGTTAAAAAAAATCACAGATAAATCTTATGTTTTTAGAAAGTTTATGAATTTGTGATAAAAAATCACAAATCCTGGGCTATCCTGGGCTGCATGCAGCCTTTAGCCTGTGAGTTGGACAACCTTGGTTTGATCCATAGATGGAGCATTCTACACAGCTCCCTTAAAGATGTTCCAGAAGTGCTGATCCTGTATCAGGCACTGTGTTCACCACTTAGCTGTTCATTTAATCCTTACAAAAGAGCCATGGAGCAAGGACTGTTATTCTGGCAAATGTGTTAGCTTCCTGTGGTTGCCATTACAAAATACTACAAACTGTGTGGCTTAAAACACCAGGAATTAATTCTCACTGTTGTAGAAGCCAGAAGTCTGAAATCCAGGAGTCAACAGGGCTGTGCTCCTTCTTAAGGCTCTAGAGAAGAATGCTTCCTCCCCTCTTCCAGCTTCTTCTGGCCCCAGGCATTCATCAGCTTATGGCTGCATCACTCCAATCACTGCCTCCATCCCACATAGACTTCCCTCTGCGTGTGTCCTCACATGGTCTTTGTATAATGACATCAGTCATTGGATTTAGATACTATGATAATCCATCATGAACTCTACTGGACTAATTACATCTGCAAATACTTTATTGTCAAATAAGGTCACATTCTGGGGTTGCAGGTGAATATAATTTTTTGGAGGACACTATTCAACCCAGTACAAGTAAAATTTTAAAAGGCACCCTTTACCTTTGTGTGTTATCTCACTTGATTTTTATAATAGCCTTCTAGATTAAACAGAGGATCACCTGAGGCCAGGAGTACAAGATCAACCTACGCAACATATCAAGATCCTGTCTCTTACAAAAATAAAAAAAAAGTGTGGTGGTGCCAGCTTGTAGTCCCACCTACTTGGGAGACTGGGGCAGAAGGAGCACTTGAGCTCAGGAGTTCAAGACTGCAGTCAGCTATGATGGTACCACTGCACTCAGCCTGGGCAAAATAATGAGACCTTGCTCCTAAAATATAACATAAACTAAAATAAAAATAAAAAATAAAGATGAGCAAACCATGGGACCCAGGATGTGAAATGAAGCAATGACAGCAGAGAATTCTGAGTAACTACAATGAGATTGACCCATGGATGGATTCACAAGTAATATGGTCCTTGTCTGTGTCTCCTCCTCCCCATCAGTATTAATATTATTATATTAATTGGTGGCATGTTTCTTCTCTTCCTCTTCTTCATTATTATTTTATTGGTGGCAAGATCTGTTTTCATTACTTATTTAATATAATAATTCCCTGCAATCCAACCAAGCAAAATGTACATGTTTAAATTAAAGGTTGACTAGACAGCCCAGAATTTGCACACATTTGTCTTTTGCTGAGGTGTCCACACACCCTGGGGGGCACCAGTCTGCTGTGTGCCTGGCTGTCAGCAACACCAAGCCGGCTTCTCAGCCCCAGTTCCACCCTGGGCATCTCTCTGGGCAAAAAGCTGCATCTAATACAAGAGGGGTTTCCATCAGAGAAACAGATGAGCTTGTTAATGAAGAGGATGAAAATTGGATGTGTAATGAGTTACTGTATCATAAATGAATGCAAATTACATTGTCAGTGCTATTTACAATTTCACACGGCACAGAGCCTTGTAATTATGTCTATTCAATTATTCCATTCAGAGAAATGTTCAGTAAGGACTTCTCACCATGGCCAAAACCCATTTGGAAGCTTCAGTTGTGCATGGAAGTTAGAACTGGCTCTGAAAGGATTAATCACCACATATTCAGAAGTAAAAACATGGGTGAAAGGTCTAAGATGGGTCTGTACCTGAGAAATAGATGCTTAAGAGTTTAGAGACAACAGATAATGACTATAGACTGTGTGGTCACCGAGTTGAAGCACTGAGTTGAACTCTAAATATCAAAGTGGTCAGGTCACCAAAAGCCTCTGCAGAAGAAAAACATTGGAAATAAGCTGTGACCACAGGTTTCTGCAAGGTTTAAAAATCCCTTCAAAGATAGAAGTGTGTATGTGTGTGTGTGTGTGTGTGTGTGTGTGTGTGTTTTACATAAAAACTGTAAGGGGGCTGGGTGCAGTAACTGACACCTGAAATTCCTGCTACTCTGTGGGCTGAGACTGGAGGATCCCTTAAGCCCAGGAGTTCAAGGTCAGCCTGGACAACGTAGTAAGACATCTTCTCTTAAGAAAATAAGTAAAAGTCAAAAACAATTTGTAAATATTTTAGTTTATTTCTTTGAAACGGACCATTTTTCAAACATGACAAGACCACATCTAAAATAACAAAAAATAATTTATATTATCACATGTCTAATAAACACAAGTTTTTGTAAATATGTGATCCTATTTTAAATCTCTAGTATACATGTGTGATTTTATATTTTAAATTCATAGATCATTGTATCAGCCTTTCATTTCACTTTGCTTCCTTTAAACCCAGAAAATCCCATATTTGGAACAATCTTCACTAAACTGTCCACAACTCCTTCTTATTGAGCTTGGTTTCCTGCAAGATTTAAGCTAAATTGCTCAACAGACAGAAGAAGATGTAGTTTGTCCTAAAAGCAGAGTTTAATTACCATCCTGGTGGAAAATAAAAGCATTGATTGACATAAGTAAAATCTGCTTTTGCTATGTTATAAATAAAGCTTTTGGCTAGTATAATGAAGGTCACAATTGCAACTGCATAGAGAATAATAGTAAGCAACAGGAGTGTCTTAATCTACAGAATTTTCAGGGCAATGTTGGACAACTCCAGATGCCATCAGGCATTTTTTATGTAGAAGCATGGATGTCATGTGCCTGCTCTATAAAAGCTCCAATTCTGTCCTAGTGCCATAGTGCCTGCACCTGGAGAGTCTTAGCAGAATCCTGGCTGGACACAGCAACTTCGATCCTTCACTGATATGAGTTGGAGCACAGGGGAGCAGCTTACTTCCTGCCACAAGAGATGGTTGGAAAACAGCTATAAACAAAAACATCTCCAAAGACTGTCCTTATTCTTCAGCTAATTTGGAATAAGAATTCAGAATTTGTTGCTTCCAAATCTGCCTTCTACGGTCTTGTTACCATGCGGTCAGTTAGTAAACACTCACGCATGTTGGCCACCATGTCCATCTCTGTTTCTGAAACAAGTCAAGCCCATTCCTGCCTGTGGGCTACGCCCTGGAGTGCCCTATGCCTGGAGCTCCTGCCCCTGGTCTGGTTGTTTTGTGTCTTTCCTTCTTACAGAACAGCACCCTCATGGCTTAACCTAGAGAAGCCTTCCCTGTCCTCGCTGTCTCAGGTAACTCCGTCACTTCCATTCTAGACTCCCTCCATCAAACCACCTTATTTAGTACCTTCACAGCATTTTATCCAACTTGAAATGATATGTTTATTAGTTGCCTTGTACATTGTCTGACTCTTCCATTGTACGTGACTATGCTGAAGGCAGGAATTTGATTGTCATGGTCACTGTGGTGCCACCAGGGACCACATCAGTGTCTGGCATAAGGCAGGTGCCCATGGAAAAATGGCACATGAACCAGTGAGTGAAGACCCTACGTTGGGGTCAAGGCAAACTGATATGGTTTGGCTGTGTCCCCACCCAAATATCATCTTCAATTGTAGCTCCCACAGTTCCATCATGTTGTGAGAGGGACCCAGTGGGAGGTAATTGAATCATGGGGGCAGTTTCCCCCATACTGTTCTCGTGGAAGTGAATAAATCTCATGATATCTGATGGTTTTACAATGAGAAACACCTCCATTCTCTCTTTGCCTGCCGCCATGTAAGACATGCCTTGGTTCTTCCCTCACCTTCCACTGTGATTGTGAGGCCTCCCTAGCCATGTGGAACTGTGAGTCCATTAAACTGATTTTTCTTTATGAATTACCTAGTCTCAGGTATATCTTTAACCACAGTGTGAGAACAGACTAATGCAGCAGACCTACCTTAAACTGATCCACCTGTACAGCCCATACCATGGGGTAGTTCCAGAAAATTTGTCTTCATGGAGTCAGATCTTTGGTTTGAATTCAGTGAGAACATGGAGAAATCTTTTCTCTTCGATTTCCAACCAAGGACATGTTAAAAATGCATCAGTTTTAACCTAAAAGTAGGGTGGGCTTTGAATATTAAGGTAACCCAAGAACCAAGCTATGTGAAAACGACATCAAGTGATGTTTTATTCTTGCCTGCACTGATGATGTCTGCCATATCAAAATGCAGAGATTGTGATAATCTCAGTGTGTTCAAAGTAGAAGCTTGCATTTGAACTCTCATATCTGACCTCACATGTGTAATATTCAGCAATATCCGTGTTCATAGAGGGGCATCATTTGTGTCTTCTGGTATCCTCCTTCATGTCTGTTCCAACTCTGTGGTGTCTTTCTGAGCAATTGTCCTTGCTACTTAAAAGACTCAGCTCTGCCAAACTCCTAAATAATGCCTCTGGAAATGGCACATATTCCCATCATGATGGCAGAAAAGAATAAAGGGGAAAAACAAGATCTACATGGAAATAAGGCCATCAAAAATGTATGACGTCCTCTGAGTTTGATAATGTTTGAATTTAAAAATGCTTGAAAATCACACCTGTCACCAACGAGGTACATTTCTTGGAGACTGTTGGAAATACTTGCTCGTAATGGATCTCAAAATGTTTTATTTTGTTGGAATTGGAGCTGGAGGTCACATGAAAATCACCACAGGCTTCCTCACATTTTCACACAGGGCCACACGTATGCTGGTAACGTCCATTTCCCTGTAGGTGAATACAGATAAATTCTCTCCACTCCACGTGTGTGAAGATGGGACCTCACAAACCACTCCCCCACTTTATGGAGGCAGGTGTGCTCATGAACTAAGCTCTGGGGTGCAGCACCCCGTGACCTGGCAGAGCTGGCCCTAGAACCTGGAGACCTGAAGTGGCCCATGCCACTTGGGCAGGAGACCTGCCTGCTGGTCCCCATATCACTGTCCTGGTGATGCTAGTTTTCCAGCATCAAGCATGTTGTCCTCTTCTTCCTCATCTTCCTCTCCACCTGCTGCTCTGAAGACACGTTCAGCAGGGTGTGCAGCCACCTCACCTGCCTCAGGTGTGAATGACCACAGGACCCTGAACTGGGGTGTGAATGACTGCGGGACCCTAAGCTCCAGGAAACCAAAGGGCCCTGCAGTTAGGAAAGACCTGTCACCTACTCTAAAATTAGGAGACAGCAGCCTTTACACAAGATGAACCTGTACCTGATGTTCTGGACCAGGAGGGCTTGACTTATGTGTGAAGGGCCAGGCTGTGACCAGAGGCTGCCCTCACTAGGGCTGAACCTCCATGCAGTGCACAGACATTAACATGGATAATTAATAAGCCGGGCACTCATCATGAGATTCATCTCCACACAGGCCATGTTCCATGGAAACAGGGGTGGTATGCCCTGCCTCAGTGAACACAAATCAAAGCACCTGTGAGCACTGTATCTGTGCCCTCATAGTTACACCTCCTGGAAGTTTCTCTGCTTTCTTTGTTGGAGTGGGGTCTTTGCTCTTAGTGCTAAAGTTATGGGCCTTGCTTGGTGTCATCCATGAATGTGTTAAATCAGACACATCTGAAGCCGTAGCAGGACGACACCCTGCACTGAGAATATCTCACCACAATTTATATTAAGTCAGACCAAGGGGAGATGCTGGATGTATACTTGCAACAGCCGGAGATAGAAATGTGTTTGTGTGTTTGTGTGAATATGTGTGTGTGTCTGGAAAGAAATGGGAGAAAGGAAAATGGGATTATTGAATGTCATCTAGGTCAGACATGGTGGCTTATGCCTGTAATCTCAACACTAGGAGGCTGCGGAGGAGAAACATTTGAGCCCAGAAGTTCAAGACCAGCCTGAGCAATATGAAGAAACTCCATGTCAACCAAAAAAAAATGCAAATATTAGCCGGGTGTGGTGGCATGTGGCTATAGTCTCAGCTACTCAGGAGGCTGAAATGGGAGTATCACCTGAGCCCAGGAAGCAGAGATTGCAGTGAGCTGAGAATACACCTCTGCACTCTAGCCCAGGCAACAGAGCAAGACCCTGTTTCAAAAGCAAAAGAAAAGAAAAAAGAATCATCCACAGGAATTATTAAATATCATTATTGCAGGGAGAATAATCTACTTACACCTAGATGCATCTTACATACACTATGTCCAAAAGTTTAAAGTTATTTTTAGGGCAAAAATGTAGATGTTTTCTCCCACTGAGTTTGAGAGTCAGACACTGCTATAGGATTTATCATTATCTTCATTTTGGAGAGTAGGAAACTGAGGCACAGAGAGGCTGAGATCCTGGCAGGATCCCCATCTGATAAGCGAGCCGAAATTCAGATCCTGGCAGTTTGACTCTAGAGTCTGAGCCCTTGTTCACTATTTACTCAAGATTTTTGCTTGGGATCTAGTTCTCAGGTGACTGTAATAAACCGTGTTTCCTCTGAACCTCATTTTGCTCCTACGTAAAGTGGGGTTGTACTATTAATACTTACCTTGTGCGCATCATTGAGATAGAACATAGTAAGGAAGGTTATAAGATGTAACATCCTGGGCACTACAGGTTAATCGCTGATTCATGTCAAGCGGAGGGATACGTCTTCCTGTCCCTGACCACCACTGGCCAGTCCTGTGCTTTCTGTCCTCTTCTCTGTAGACCCAGATCAAATTTCTCACTTGGAGAAACTGCGTCTTCACTGTTCCCTCCTCACCAGGTGCATGCCAATACCTTTACTCACTGTTACTCCCACCTGCAAAATCCTCTCTGATTACCCGTAAATACCCCGTTCTCAAAGAGGTCAATCTACCCCACCACATCCATAAACCAGCTGGCTCCAAACTACAATGGCAGACACAGTCTACTCTACACGATCTAACCTCATGTCCTATCCACATCTTCTATGTGCTACATCCTGTCTTCCCAGCCAAACTGCAAGCTCCCCAGATGATAACTAATAGATTTTTAAAAACTTACATCCCCTGGTATATGAAACACCCAACAGAGAGTTGAGTACACAATGAGTGTTATCTACTCTATGCTGGTTATTGATCAACTTGGCTATATCACTCATAGATGCCCCAGCCAACTGGACTGAAATTATTTGTCATGCAATCCAATGCTGGTATATATAGAGCCTTTATGTTTTGTTTGGCAACTGTTATTCATTCACCCTGTCCCTATTTTCAATTTCTTAAATGTGTACCCAAGACGAAATCTGTCTTCTGTAACATGAGGTCTGTGGGAATAATCCAACAGGTTGAGACTGGGGCTAGACAAAGTCATATGTACCCCTGTGGGCTCCTTAAATTTTGCTAACTGGCAACAGGCTGCACTGAAAACTATATCTCCCCATGCATTAAATCCAGGATTTAACTCCAAGGTGTTTATACTGGATATGCAGAGGCATATAGGTGACAGAGGGAATATAATATAGTTTTGTCTTGTTTTGTTTTGTTTTTGAGACTGAATCTCACTCTGTTGCCCAGGCCTGAGTACAATGCCTTGGTCTCGGCTCACTGCCTCCTCCACCTCCTGGATTCTAGTGATTCTCCTGCCTCAGCATCCCGAGTAGCTGTGATTACAGGTGTGTGCTACCACGCCTCACTAATGTTTGTATTTTTAGTAGAGACGAGGTTTCACCATGTTGGCCAGGCTGGACTTGAACTCCTGTCCTCAGCTGATCCAGCCACCTTGGCCTCCCAAAGTGCTGGGATTACAGGCATGAGTCACCATGCTCCGCCTGAATATAATATAGTTTTAATGAAAATTAAAATAGTTGAGGGAAAAAAATAAGTACACAGAAAGTACGGATATGATATTCCAGCTTCACATCACAGCTCACCTCCTGAAACTGGTGTATGAAGTTCCGATTCCTCAGCAAGACATTCAATTGTGAGTGTAGGGATATATTTTGACATCAGAATTCTTTTTTTGTTGTTATTGTTTCCCCAACACTTATATTCCAATTTTAACCAAGAGAGGTAAGTAATCTTCCCACCAGCACTGCTGCAGTGGATGAGTAATAGCTGTCACATGCATTGATTTCTCTTTCTTCCTCACTATTCACGTTCTCAGAAGACTCGTGAGACACAGGGCTCACATTTTTCCTTGACAGTACTGTACTTGTGATGGAGTTAACAACAATTTCAAGAAAAAAGTGAAAGAAATTATTAAAGCCCAAATCTTCAAAAAATAATTACTTAATATATCTGAGGAACAGTTTGTAATGATAAAATTTGGAGGAGACAAGTCTTTTCAACTAAAAATGATGTTTATAGGAAACTTCTTATTTATCTCCTGGAAATTGAAAAAATCATCCATCCTAGAAAAAGAGTTTTGTTCTATTTTGAGCTTCTTTTTTCTTTACTACCAAACAAGGAAAGACTCACTACTATATAGTTGTGTTAATAGCAACTTTATTTGTAATAGCCACAAAATGAGAATTAGCCCAGATGTCTTCCAGCAGGTGGCTCAACTAGCAGTAAATAGTACATTCACACAATGGAAGATCACTCCACAGTTAAAAAGAAATGGAATATTGATATACATAACAACTTGAGCAAATCTCCAGGGAATTGTATTGAAAAAATAATTATATACAAAAAATTACTCCACTACCAAAAGGCCAGACTTGTGATACTATATATTCAATGTTATTTAAAGGGGGAAAATGTTCAGAAAAGGAGTAGCTGCCCGAGATTAAGGAATGGCGGGTCAGGGGAGTCTGAAGGACGGTAGTTTGGAGATGGGTTTAGTTAGCAAAGGGCAACAGAGGAATGCTTGTGGTGTTGAAACTGTTCAGTACCTTGACTTGGTAAGGGATACAGGAACCTACACAGGTGAGAAGACTGTATACAACTTAGTACACACATATAAATGAATGCACATATAACTGAATGCACATATAACTGTGGAAATCAAAATAAGATCTGGGGCTGGGCACAGTGGCTCATGCCCGTAATCCCAGCATTTTGGGAGGTTGAGGCAGGAAGATCACTTGAGGCTAGGAGTTCAAGACCAGCCTGGGAAACATAATGAGACCCCCCACCAATCTCTATGAGAAATAAGAAAAGTAGCTAAGCAGGTGGCCCACGCCTGTTGTCCCAGCTACTTAAGAGGTGGAGGGGATCTCTTGAGTGCAGGAGGTCGAGATTACAGTGGGCTATGATCAAACCACTGCACTCCAGCCTGGGCAACAAGCAAGATTCTGTGACAAAAAAAAAATCTGTAGATTGTATTTATACACTTATGTCAATATCTTGGTTATGGTATTATGATATAGTTTCACAAATGTTACTATTGTGGACATTTGGCAAAGGGATCAAGGGATCTGTGTGCATTATTTCTTGCAAGTGCCTGTGAGTTATCGCAAAGAAATTTTAACCACTCCCCCAAACAAAACATAACTGCATGTCTAACCATGAGAAAAACGACACCCAAAGAGAAGGGCATTTTACAAAATATTTGACTACTTTTCTCAAAACTCAATAGCGTCAAAAAAGTTGAATAGTGGATACAATTCACTACAAAGCATGAGAAACTGTCCCAGCTAAGAAGAGTCTAAGTGGTGACTGAATGCAATGTGGTCTCTTGGATCCCAGGATGGGAAAAGGTCATTGGGTACAAACTAACGACATGTGAATAAATAAGGACTTCAGTTAATAATAATATATAGATATTGGTTCACGCATTGTGACAAATGTACCATGGACATGAAATATGTTAATTATAGGGGAAAACTGGGCATGGGGTACATGAGAAGTCTCTGTAATAGTTGTCTTGTCAACTATTCTGTAGATTCAAATCATTAAATAAATAAATAATTGAATAAATGTTAGTAGTTTATTTAAAAATTAATTGTTAAATGGAACACTGTTGTCAAAAGGCAGGGGCCAACTTTGTCCTAACGATACAGAGAATTCCTTTCCCAGCTCCCAGGAAAGGCATCTGCCACTGTGGCAGGCTTTAAAATCTCCTCCGTGGAAATGACAGTTTGCTTCTATCACATAAGAGCACCATCTGCAGTGCTGCTCTAGAAAGCCACCAACCAGAACTGTGGATCTGCATTCCAGGACTGGCAACGTAAGTGCCTTCAAGATGGCCCACGAGAAGTGGGTAAGGCGTTCTCGGTGTGAGCTATTATTCAGTAATGAAAAATTGTAAGCTAAAACATTTACTCTGAGCATGAAGGCAGCGTGATATATTTAGCTAACAATGTCCTAAACATACGGCCCTCTGGCATTGCCGTGACATTTTCTAGGGATGGAAATTATATTTCGCCTTCACATCTGCATGATTCAGGACCTGCAAAGTGAGGAAAACAAAACAGTAATAGAACAAATATGAAGGTGGTTACAGCCTGGCTGTCTTGAGTATTAACTGGGTAAGGCTTGAAAGTGGTAGGGCATAATTTTAAATTTCCCCAAGCTCAAGACCTGAACCTATCAGGACTGTAGTAAATTTGTGTCCTTGGAGAATACAGGTGACTACATTTAGATGGAATATGGACGCCTTTGGAAATTTACTGGGAAAACAGACTGAAATGAGATTCGTTTTTCAAGTCCTGCTTTCTTTAGTGATATATTTGCCCGTGTAGTCCCCAATAAAATGGGAGAGGATTGTTTTTAACACACTATGAATTTTCTTTGGGAATTTATCAGCAATAGCAAATATAAAAATGCATTAATAAAGGAATATCTGTAAGTACCAACTACATGTAATACCCCTTTAATATATTGGCCGTTAAAACTTTATTTGCTTTGTTCATATTTTTCATAACATTTTCTCAGAGGGAGGGCTAGTCTGCCAACAACTATTTTATCGTGGTCAGAAACAACAGTCCCATGTTTGTTATTTCCATTTCTGCAAGTAAAGGAGTCAGATTCTATTGTAAAAATAAATTGATTGCAGGTATTTTACCACTTTTGCCTTTCTGTCTCCACTTCTAGGCCAAATATATTGAATCAATTTAATTCAAGAATTATCTGGGCTTATGCCAGGGACTGAAGTTCAAAGAATATAATAGAACAATATCTGGTCTTGCTTTCAGAGAATTTTTGTTCTAGCTTGAAGCAAAGACTAACTTGAAACAATTATATTTGATTTAGTGCCCTCTTATACTGAGTACAAAAACATATGCCAAAAACAATAACTACTATATCTATACTATGAAATATGCAGCATGCAATTAGCCTTAATATTATAATAAAATATTATTCAAGTTTGACACTTGCAAATTCTCTGTATTTAATCTGGCCAGATGCCAAAATATCCAGGAATAGGAGAATGCCAGCTTCTTTGGAGAAAAAAGCAACAGTAAGTGTCTGAGAGCCATGGTTTAAAAGCTTGAGCTTTCTTCTAGAAAGCCACACCCAGCAAAAGAAACGTCCTAGCATTTCTGAAAAGTGCTGTTTTTTAAATATGATCTATCCTTTCTATCAGAGATAAAAAGAAAAAGAAAAAAGGAAAATGTGATCTATTCGTATTCCTGATTAATTTTATTTTCACAAATAATAAAAAATAAGATTTAACTTAATTATTTGAACATAGAAAATACAGTCATACCATTTTACTTTTCTTATTTGCTAACTGCAGTAACTGTCCATTCTAAGCTGGTTTGATTGGTTGATTGATTGGTCTCCTCATGATCTACTTTGCACGGCTAATAATTTTTGATTAGATAGCAAACATTGTAATTTTACCTTGTTGACCACTGGACATTTTTGTTTTCTTAGAAATATTATTGAGTTTTGTTACGGGATTCTTTGAAGTTGATGAGAAGCAGTTTGAGCCTCTTTGTTCCTGCTTTTAAGAATTGTTTGGCTGAACAGGACTAGTACTCACTTTAGAGTTAAAAGACCTTTCTGAGGACTTTCGCCAATGCCCCTAGATCTTGAGGTTTTTTAATGTGGCTAGTGATATAGGCTCACACCTGTAATCCCAGCATTTTGAGGGGCTGAGGTCAGAGGGTAGCTTGAACCCAGGAGATGAACACCAGCCAGGGCAACATGGCAAGCCAAAACCCTGTCTCTACAAAAAAATTTTAAAAAAAATTAGCCAGGCATGGTGGCTTGCACCTGTAGTCTCAGCTACTCAGGAGACTGAGGCAGGAAGATTGCTTGAGCCCTGAAGGTTGAAGGTGCAGCGAGCTATGATCACATAATTGCATTCCAGCCTGGGTGACAGAGCAAGACCCTGTCTCTTTATATATATATGTCACACTGCCCATGTAAATACATATGTGGATATATATATGTATTTACATAGGCAGTATCCCAGGCCTTGGGACTCTTAATTCTTTCTGATGGTTCTTATCCAGGCCTCAGGTAGTTTCCTCACACATATGTGTTAATCAGTACTGAGCTGAATACTCCAAAGGACGCACAGCACGTCTTTACATATCTGTCTCTGCACAGCTCTATTCCCCCTGCTCCTTTGTCTTCCAGGCTGTAGCTGCTTTGGTCTTTCTTAACCGTTAGCTCCATCTCTCAAGACAGGGAGCCTCCCAGACCCCACCCCGGCCCTGCCCTGCACCACTGTCCAGAAACTCAAGGCAGTAAGCTGAATCACTCACTTTATTTATTCCTCATCTTTCTGCCCTTTGTTGGTTTATTGTGGTATCTTACAAATTGTTTTTTCATTTAGTTTCATCTGTTTTTGTTGTTGTTGTTTCAGGCAGGAGACTAAATCTGGTTCCTATAACTCCATTTTTGCTAAGAGCAAAATGTTCACCCCAGACTTTTTTCCAAGAAGTCTCTTCATTTGCTTAGGCAGAGATTTTACTACCAAAAAGCATTAAATGAAACACTCCTACTGAAGATGAATTTAAAAGATGCACTTATTTGAAACTCAAAGACATGGAATTTTCAACAACCAAGATTGAAATGTTGTTTTTGATTCATTATAGACTTCACCAAACTGGCAAGGATTATCAAAAAGTAGCAGCCTGTGGTGGCCTGTATTTCTTGATCAGAATTGCCAATGAGCTGTTTGCAAAACAGTCTGTTCCAATGGAATTAAGTTCTGCTTCAAAATCCAAGCAGAGTATAGCTGCTCTGAATCCCCAAAATAGCAATAATTGTAAGAATTAACATGTTCGATAATGTATATAAATATGTACTAATCACCAATGCTAAGTGCTTTTAAAGTATTATATTACCTAATTTAATCATTGCAGCAGCATTAAGAAGTGAATCTTATCATTATTTCCACCCATAGATGGCAAAACAGATGTTTAAAAAGTCTCGGGGAAATGTTTATGGTTACTCAGGTATCAAATGGTAGGGGTGGGTTTTGACTTCAGCTTTTTCTGACTGCAATGTCCACGTGAGGCCTTTCTCCTCCATTCTGACTCCCTACGTAAAGAGAACCTTTTAGTCCCTAAAATGCATTCTATCCAGCTTCTTAACATGTTTTATCCTTTGCAAAAGGACAAAAGCGCTTCTACTTGCTTCTTAGATATCCTTAAAGTTGCCTATGGAAATCAGCACTAAGGAGACACAAATCAGCAGCAGCAGTCATGCCAAAACCGATGTTTACTATAGATTATGCAACATAAACATTGTATAGTCTATTAGGATAAAATGTGAACTGTCATAATGCGCGTACTATGGGGAAATTATTATGGCAAAATAGACTCAGTAAATATTTACTAGGGCAGCTTACCCAGATCTGTGCCCAATATTATATCCTGACTCTTGTATTAGTCAGGGTTCTCCAGAGAAATAGAAGTAGTAGGCTATATATTAATATCTAAGAGGAAATTTATTATGGGAATTGGATCATGCAATTTTGGAGGCCAAGAAGTCTCATCATGTGCGTCACCAAGCTGGAGAACTAGGGAAGAAAGTGATGTAATTCAGTCCAAGTTTGAAGACTTGATAACGGAGTGGGAAAGGGAGCTGGGGGTGGTGGCTTGTGTAAGTCCCAGAGTCCAAGAACTAGGAGCTCCAATGTCAAAGGCAGGAGAAGATGGATGTTTCAGCTCAAGAAGAAAGAGAGAGAGAGAGCTCCATCATTTTGCTCTATTCAAGCCCTCAAGGGATCTTTACTCAGTCTGCTGATTCCAATGTTAATCTCTTCCAAAAATACCCTCAGAAATAATGTTCCACCTACCATCTGGGCATCCCTTAGCCCAGTCAAGTTGACACATAAAATTAACCAAGGCAACTACAATCCTTAAAAATTTTTAGTTCATTTCTGGCAACTCAATAAGGCATCTAAAAGTGTGTGATCCTCTTTCTTTATGTGAGAAATATGAAGAGAGATAAATAGGAGATGAAGGAGGGGAAGAGAATATGGACTTTGAGTTATTTGGAACAGAGTTACATGAGTTTGACACACTGCATATGATCTAAGCAGAAATAATTATTCAAGACCATGTCTCTTTTATTCTAATTTTGCATTCTAAAGAAAAAGCAAATTTTAACCAATATTGTCAAGAAAGATCTTGTTTTTCACTATTCTCAGTCTATATTAATTCAGATAGTATTTGGATTCACTCCAGGCATAGGAAACCCATAAATTTCTGCACAAACTTCTCTGCAGGATAAAAATTCTCAGCAATATCCCACAATAATCTCTGCTTAGAAGCTATCAAGAGTGTTTATGCCAACATACCTTCCCCAAGAAGGAGCTCTGAGGTACACAGCTTCAGCACCTTTCTAAATAAATGCAACTCTTTTAAAATAGGTTTTGCCATGAAAGATTGAGGTGTGCCCATGAGACATTGACTTTAAGTACTTAAAAAACATCAATGTAGAAAAGTTGAAAAAGCAGTTGGATTGAGTCTATCCCTTTAATTAACTCATTAAGTTGACAAGTATTTACTAAGCGTGTGCTCTATGCCTAGTGCTATTCTGGGCACTGTGGATGCAGTCATGACCGTAACTAGCAAGTACACATTCTCAGGAGCTCAGGAGTGGGAAGACGGGGAACTTCACCACTCTCAAAGACAGGGATGGATAATATGGAAGAGTGGCAGAATTAAAATACCTTAGCTGACCTTATAAACAAGTGTGCCACCTCTGTCCCCACACCCAGTGTACACACTCACACAAACACACAGTTTAACACATGCAAACTGTCACAGACACTCACATACACACCCTTCAAAGGATTTAAAAATCATCTAAGATCTACTGAGGTTTTATATAGCTTCATTTATCAGAAAGGGCTTCCTCACAGTTAATGAAAATCTGCTTTTCCTGATGATTCCACTCATAAAATATTCCTTTCTTTTTAGTGCCTGGTGGTCTTATTACCAAAGAGTCTCCAAACACATTAAAACCACAAACAATTTCTGTTGTTGTTGAGATGGAGTTTTGTTCTTGTTGCCCAGGCTGGAGTGCAATGGAACCATCTCCGCTCACCGCAACCTCCACCTGCCGGATTCAAGTGATTATCTTGTTTCAGCCTCCTGAGTAGCTAAGATTACAGGCGTAAGCCACCATGCCTGGCTAAGTTCTGTATTTTTAATAGAGACGGGGTTTCGCCATGTTGGTCAGGCTGGTGTCAAACTCATGACCTCAAGTGATCTGCCCACCTCGACCTCCCTAAGTGCTGGGATTACACGTGTGAGCCACCACACCCTGCCAATCACAGGCAATTTCTTTGTTCTCTCTGAGTCTGCCCTGGAAGATCCTGATACATTTATAGGTAGAAAAATGTAGATGCAAACTGAACACTTAATCGTTCACAAGCATTGGCTGTGAGGCCATTGCATGCCTGGTGCTTTGCTAGGTTGTGAGGGATATAGTAGCTCCTCCATTGCAATCCCAAGGGGTTAGAATTTACCAGAAAAAATCTGCCCTGACTCTTTAAAAAAAAATGTTTTATTTTAATTTTTGAGGGTACACAGCAGGGATATATATTTATGTATACGTGAGATGTTTTGATACAGGCATATAATATGTAATAATCACATCAGGGAAAATGGGGTATCCATGCCCTCAGGCATTTATCCTTTGTGTTACAAACAATACCATCATATTCTCTTAGTAATTTTAAAATTTAAAATTAATCATTACTGATGATAGTCACCCTGTTGTGCTATCAAATACCAGGTCTTCTCCATTCCTCCTGTTGTTTTTGGTACCCATTAACCATCATCACCTCTCTCACAGTTCCCACTACCCTTCCCAGCCTCTGGTGACTATTCTTCTACTCTCTGTTTTCATAAATTCAATTGTTTTTATTTTTAGATCCCACAAATAAGTGATAACATGCAATGTTTGTTTTTCTGTGCCTGGCTTATTTCACTTAACATAATCATCTCCACTTCAATCCATGTTGTTGCAAATCACAGGTTGTCATTCTTTTTCATGGTTGGATAGTACTCCATTGTGTATAAATACCACATTTCCTTTATTCACTCATCTGTTGATGGACACATAGGTTGCTTCCAAATCTTTTTTACTGTGAACAGTGCTCTGCAGTGACTCTTGATCTGGGGGCAAATCTCAACCTACATCTATAGGAGGTTTCTCTGATGCCCCCATGACACAAAAAGTAAGTGCATGCTGGCCCAAATAAAAGTGAATTATATCCTTACATTGTGATAAGGCTGTGGCTATACTAGGGACCGTCGTTGCTGCAAGAACTACATTAAAACATAGCATTTATTTTTAGTACTAGTACTATCTAGTAGACATCTATTAGTACTACTGGAGTATTAGTCCTAGAGTATTAGTAGTGCCACAAGTACTATCTAGTAGATACTGAGCCTAATGCTGAACACATTGCGTGCATTATCTCATTTAGCTCTCACCACAGCCAGGAGGGGTTCATATTGTCACCATCCCTGTTTATACACAAGGACAGTGGTAAGGCTAAAGAAGGTGAAGTACCCTGAGGGCAGGCATACTGTACACCCTGTAGCATGTGGGGCTAGGCCTTGTGTTCCTCAATATTTAATTGTTGATTAAAAATAAGGAGTGTATACAAATTATTTTCACTGAAAGCCAGGAGGGAAAAAATGTTACTGGGTGCGTGCATCTTTATTCCTTTTCAGATTTATTTCTATTTTTCTTGAGAAACCAGCTAGATTTATGATGTGGTGTGACCCAGGACACCATGGCCCCACGTTTCTCAACAGATCCACTCTGACTCAATAAAAGAACCTTCCTGATAACTCTTGCTGATACTGTGACTGGGCTAAAGGCATAACATTTATCAAAATACATAACCATTCTGCATTCTGCTCCTATCCACATAACAAAACAGATCTGGAGACTGGGAAAAGGGAGGGAAATTTGGATGCTACTTGTGGGGGCCACATTTTCTCTCCCATGACTTGAATTCCTCTACTGTGAAAATGTAAGTCTAGCTTAGCCTCAAGAAGATGCAGGGCTGAAGGGAATAAATGCCTCTCTTCCCAGCTGCCATGGGTGAATTGGTCTTTTGCAGAGAAATCTCAAAGGAGCTGAGACATCGATGCATCTTCCATCCAACTGGCTATGTAGCAAGACGACAAGCTACTGGAACTCAACAGAAACCTGAAAAGTGCAGTTAGAATATTTGGCATTTCCCCCTTGCCCTCTGACAGTGGAGGTGGAGAATTTCAGAGGTAGTCTCTTAATTCATTTTGTGTCTGTACTGCCGTACAGGCTACTGGCCAGACGCCTCCAGCCCCAAAGACTGTCCAGGCGGCCTTTGTGAGGTTCCAGAATAAGGAAATAAGAGACTTTAGGGTTCAGAAAAACAGGAAGAAAACCTCAAATTCACAGGTGATGCTTGATTTTCTCTTTTACAGTGGGAGCCTTGGAGATACATTTTAAGAGGTCAAGCTTTCATTTATAAAGTCACACCCAGCTGCCACAAACTTCTCAGAAGTTCTGAAAATTTGCATATTAGTAAATATGATCTGTCAACAGTTCTAACTAATTATATTCTAACAATTAAGAATGAATGACTTAGTTTGAAATTACTTCCATTGGTTAGAGTAAAATATAAAGAACAGTGCAATTTATAAATCTTTGTTTCTGGGTAAAATAGATGAAAATATTAAGCTATGGTAGCAAAACCAGCATTAAACATAATCTCTGTATGTGTCCCTTTGGGTTAAATTGGTTTTGGGAAGGAACAATAAATTCAGAATGGTCCCTGAATTCCAGAATGAACATGAACAGATTCCTTCAGAAAGCTTAGCTCCAATATGCTGCCAGCTGATGATTTTGCCTTCATCTGCCAGCTAAAATTGTGGTTTTCAAAGCATCTCTTATTTTTACTCATTTATAATTGCCATGACATGTCAATCTAACTTTTACTGTGTTTTACATAGTTAGATATTGGTTAAGTTAAAATTATTTTTACCCAAGCAACAGTAAAACATGAATATAATTAATAGAGATCAAATTCAAGGTGATTTATTTCAAATAGATCATCTGGGAAAGGATCCCTGCTGCATAAACTGTCAGTAACATTCACGTTTCAATCTGTACAGACCCTTGATTTCCAGGGTTAGTCTCGTTCATGGCCCTACGCCAATAATATCCCAATACTTTCTTGAATAAAACCATAATTTTTTTGCCCCCAAGTACAAAAGCCGTCTATATTCACAATAGAAAATTCATGGAGGAAAAAAGAAGAGTGATTTGCAATCTATCAATCCTACAACCACTTTTAGTGAATATTGTTTCAGTCTTTCTTTTCTTTTTTCTTATGAAAACATGTGCATTAAAAAAGCACACCACAATCTAATCAGGTTGTAGAGAAACTGGATCACTGGATCATTCATACGTTGCTGGTGTGAATGTAAAATTTCAGCTGCTCTGAAAAATTGTTTTGTGATCATCTTTAAATTAAATGTAGACTTACCTACCATACAACCCAGTGATTGCATTCTTGTCTTTTTTTCAAAGAAATGCAAACGGATGTCTATGCAGAAACTTGTACACTAGTGTTCATAGCAGCTTTATTCATAATAACCCCAGACTGAAAACTACCCAGATGTCCTTTAATGGGTGACTGGTTGAAAAATCTGTAGCACAGCCGTACTATAGAACACAATTCAGAAATAAAAAGAAATAAATTACTGACACATTCAACAACTTGGATGAACATCAAGGAAATTATTCTGAACGAAAAAGCCAGTCTCAAGCGACACATACTGCATGACTCCATCTATATTTGTCAAATAACATAATTATAAAGATGAGAACAGATTAGTGGATTGCCAAGGGTAAGAGATGGAGGGATAAGAGAGGGAGGATCTGAGGACTGGCAGGAGGGCGCCTTGTGGCATGGTATATTTATAGACTGTGATCGATTGTGGTGGTGGGTATACGAACGCATACATGTGATAAAATTTCAAGCACACATATGCACACACTTGAAGAATGCATGTATAACTTGTGAAATCTGAATAAACTGTGAATTGAACCAATGTCAGCTTTTTTATTTGGGTGCCATATTATAGTTGTGCAATTATCCTATTATCAGGGTGGCCTGGGTGAAGGCTGTCTAGGATCTCCCTCTATGTTTCTTTAAACCTTTCTGTAAGTCCATCATTATTTTTGAATCTTGTTTTTTAAGAATAAAAAAGTAAAAGTGCTTTAATAAGAAATTATATATAGCTTCAGTCATTATTTTTTCTAAAACCATTATGCTGTTCTAATATAATTTTAAGGTTAAAGTGTGAGACGATCTGATGTATAAAGAACACTATCTCATTCAAAAATATATTAAAGTTGGGAGCTAAGCTATGAGGATGCAAAGGCATAAGAATGTTAAGTGGACTTTGGGTACTCGAGGGAAAGGGCAAGAGAAGGTGAGGAATAAAAGACTAGACACTGGGTACAGTGTACATTGCTTGGGTGACAGGTGCACCATCATTTCAGAAATCACTACTGAAATACTTATGCATGTAACTAAACACCACCTGTTCTCCAAAAACCTATTGAAATATATATATATATATATATATATATATATATATATATTTTAAGCATGCTATGCATGTTACACTGTAGCCTGATTTAACTATATGTAATTGCCATTTCTCCATATCATTAAATATAGTTTTTCAGCATTATTTCTAGTGTCTTCATTATATTTCCATGTAGAGCTAGACAATACTTAACTATTTCACTGTCATTGGACGTTTAAGCTGTTTCACACATGTCACTATTACTACTACTACTGTGATATGTATCTTTTGGATATCATGATTGATAACTTTTCTGATTACTTCCAGGATAATTTCCTAGAAGTAAAAATTCTGGCTCAAAGGTTTTCCAGAATGCATAAAGCTTATAACAGATATTCACTATTTCCACATCAAAAGAGGCTGCACACATTTCCTCTCCTAGAAGCATTTATGAGAGACTGTGGTTGACTCATCCTCCTCCCCTACAAACTGATCTGAGCAGAAACTTCTCTCCCCAGCTGCCTCCTGGGTTGCAGATTAGCACTCACAGAAAACCCACAGGCTGGATACCCCAAACCTGGTACAAGGCTGTGGACCCATGAGAACGAGTCCCTGGTGGGCATTGGTTAGCAGTCAGCCCCACCGTCAGCTGCAACACGGAGATGGGGGCTCCTGTTAGATGATGAGACACACTGTGATACCCTGAGCCACAGAAGGACTAGAAAACAGAAGAGTATCTGACCCAAATCTTCTCTATCCCACATCCCAGCAGAGTTCTTACTTCTCAGGCCACAGAAGTTCACCACCATAAAACATCAGTGAGCATTTCCAAGATGGCAGTTAGTCTGAAACCACCAAAATAACCATTTTGAAGGAGAACATTTCAAACATACATATATAGGCTGGGCACGGTGGCTCACACACATAATCCCAGCACTATGGGAGGCCAAGGGAGGTGGATTACTAGATGCCAGGAATTTGAGACCAGCCTGGCCAACATAGGGAAACCCAAAATACAAAAAAAAAAAAAAAAAATTAGCCAGGTGTGGTGGCAAGTGCCTGTAATCCCAGCTATTCCAGAGGCTGAAGCAGGAGAATAACTTGAACCCAGGAGATGGGGGCTGCAGTGAACCGAGATCCTGACACTACACTCCCAGTCTGGGCAACAGAGCAAGACTCCGTCTATATATATATATATACACACACACACACATACATATGCATATAAAAAATAACTATTTAAGATATTATTGCATTTTCTTTTTATTTATTTATTATTTTTTTTTTGAAGACAGGCTTTCACCATGTTGGTCAGGCTGGTCTTGAACTCCCGACCTCAGATGATCCGCCCTCCTTGGCCTCCAAAGTGCTTGGATTACAGGCGTGAGCCACCACGCCTGGCCACATTATTTTCAAGAAGGGAATCAAAAAAAAGATAAATACTAAACAAAGTTGAAGGCCATGACAGAGTTAAAGCCAGGCAGAGCCAAGTCACCATAGAGACATTGGATTTCTTGGATTTTATTTCATGTTCTAATGATGGCCATTGACACGGGGTGCTGGGGGCATGATCTCCTTTACTGTGAGTTTCTCATTCATCTTCTACTCATTATCAGCTCAGCCCTTGGTTGCAAAGAAAGGATTAAATACAGGAGAAAACAGAATCCATAAAGTTTAGTAGGTGATAGAAGTGGAGATTAAACTACAAATAGGTCACTTCAAGAATTCTTATTTTCCTGAACAGCATCACTGGCCCAAGGTGAGTGAAACTGTAAGAAGAAGGGCAGGTGAATTCACAGATGTTTGTCTTGGTCCATGGAGTTTATGCCCCACTTTTCTGCTTGCTGAAGTCAAAAATCAAATGTAGATAAGAATCTCTAAATTTAATGTTTTATTGGGGAAGAAAGAATTGCAATTCTGGGCATATACACAGACTGTGTGGTCTTCCATTTGTCCAAAGAACAAAGAGAAGGTTATAGGTTTGATTTTTTTAAAAAAAGAGAGAAATGTTACATGTTCCTCTTTGAGAAACAGTTTGTTGGCACCAGTGTATTAGTCCGTCTCACACTGCTATAAAGAACACTCTGAGACCGGGTAGTTTATGAAGAAAAGAGATTTAATTAGTTCATAGTTCCACAGGCTTTACCGGAGGCATGACTGGGAGACCTCAGGAAACTTAAAATCATGGCAGAGGGCAAAGGGAAAGCAGGCATGTCTTCTCATTGCCAGAAAGAGAGAGAGCAAAGGAGAAAGTGCTACACAGTTTTAAACAACCAGATCTTGTGAGAACTTACTCATTATCATGAGAACAGCAGGGTGGAAATTCACCTCGATGACCCAATTGCCTCCCATCAGGCCCCTCCTCTAACAATGAGGATTACAATTAAACATGAGAGTTGGGTGAGAACACAGAGCCAACCCATTATCAACTAACAGGGGTTTGGGAAACTGATGTCCAATTGGTGAGCAAGGGTGGTAGGCAAAATTAGTCCTGAAGTTGCAGCAGGTCATCTCTGAAGCTATAGACGAAACATTTCAGGTTACAACAAGCAGTTTTAGCAGTCAGGCTTACAGAGAATTATATTCTCAGTGCAAATGTTTTCCACCCTGAGTACTTTTTCACCCTAGCTTTTCGATTCTATTTTAGTTGAGCATGACAAGAATGACCCAATTTTTATGATCAACTTTCACACACTACCAAGGCTGAGAGTGGATTCAAGACTGCAGATCATACTCAGGGTCCCTCTCCTTAGAAATGACTCTGGTGAGAGCAAAAACACTTCAATTAGATTGGACCAGACTTCTGCTGTCTTCCTTTAGTTTTAGGAAAATGAAAAATAAAAATGAAAATGACAGCTAAAGATGTATTCACAACAGAACGCATCCCTAACAAGCCTTTTCTTTAAAGATAATTTATAAAGACGCATTTGCAAAAGGTGATTCTGAGGACTCATCCCAAGCAGAGCAGGTGCGTTTTGCCTTGAGGCCCACAGTCTCCTGCGGGTTTGCCTTAGCTTGGTTCAGTGCTCCCTGTTTCTCTCCAACCTATTGCTTCTGCTGCCTGGGAATTTGTCCACATGACAGCTGCTCCTGTATTTATTTCTGGTTTTGTATTTTTGATTGCTTTGATCACTATGCTACATTGTAATGCCTTGCTCATTCTATGTGCACTGCAACTTAAGTTTAATTTAAAGTGAACCTCTGTTTTCTGGGGTGGTCTTTGTTTGAATTCATAAAGTGTTAATCTAGAAGAAAATAAATGGTGCTCTACTCTCTAGAGTAAAGAAACGCCAGTAATTGTTTTTTATTTTATTTCTTTATTATAATCTAAGTTCTGGGGTACATGTGCAGATCGTGCAGGATTGTTACATAGGTATACACATGCCATGTGATCTACTGCATCCATCCCCACTGTCATCTACATTAGGTATTTCTCCTAATGTTATCCCTCCCCAATCCCCCACCCCCTGCTATCCCTCCCCTAGCCCCCCAATCCCCCAACAGGCCCTGCATCCATGTGTTCTCATTGTTCAACACCCACTTATGAGTGAGAACATGCGGTATTTGGTTTTCTGTTCTTGTGTCAGTTTGCTGAGAATGATAACCATTGGTTAGGGACATCCCTTGCCATTCACTTGTTAAACTTGAGGGATGTGGTTACACTCTGGAAATGCAAAGTTGTTTGGGGCAAATAGAAACAACATTTGCAGAAATTCCTCCACGTGTGGGGATCTGCAGCACAACAAAAGTACCTATGGAGAGTAGAATGTGGTGACTATCAGAAGGTGGGAAGTGTATCAAGGAAGAGGGGAGATATTGGGGATGGTCAATGGGTACAAAAATAAAGTTAAATGGAATGAATAAGATCCAGCATGCAGTAGCAAAATAGGGTGACTATAGTTAACAGTAATTTGTTATATATTTAAAAATAACTAAAAAAATGGATGCCCCAAAGATGTCTACATCCTAATCTCTGCAACCTGTCAAAATGTGACCCTACATTACAGGAGGGTCTTTGCAAATGTGATTAAACTAAGGATCTTGAGATGGGATGATTATTCTGTATTATCTTGGTGAGACCAATATAATCATAGGGCTCTCATAAGTCAAAGAGGGCAGCACATAAGAACTAGAGACAGAGATGCAAAATGTGACCTTGTGATGTAAGGTCACATTTTGACAGGTTGCAGAGATTAGGATGTAGACATCTTTGGGGCATCCATACAGTGAACATTCAACCTACCACAGAAGATGACACAACATCAATTGATTACAACTGTGGAAAGTGCACACACAAAAAAGAGGACTTTCTGGGTGCTCTAAATCAACATTAATGTTTATGCCAAACCCTTTTCTTACAACACAGATTCTGTTTTAACCTGACAAACTAAGTCCATTTACTCTCTATCCTACAGTTCAATCTGATTTTTATGTGATGGTAACCTATTCCTCACCATTTTTGTTAAATTTATGATGCATTTTCATCCTAGGTATTAATATGTAAGCGTGCTGGTAAACTTCATTAGGGAATCTTTAATGAACAGCCAATGGCTGCAATTTGGCTTTTTATGACTAGGGAGACATAATGCACTCCATGTAATTGATGAAATTAATAACATATTGACATAGTACATCAAAGGGAAATTTCTGGAGACTGCAATGAGGGAGCCGAAAAAGAAAAATGCCATTTATGTCTGTCTGTGGGAGCAGCCCATAGTGAGACTATATCCTCAAGGCAAGCAAAGGTGGAATGGATGCCAGGGAGCCTCCTTATGGCTCAGGGATTGGAACCTGGCCTCTGAGGCTAGAGGTTCTTGGTTAGAATCCTGATGCTGTTACTGTATTAGTCTGTTCTCATTCTGCTAATAAAGACATACCTGAGACTGAGTAATTTGCAAAGAAAAGAGGCTCAATTAACTCACAGTTCCCATGGCTGGGAAGGCATAACAATCATGGTGGAAGGCAAAGGAGAAGCAAAGTCATGTCTCACATGGCAGCAGACAAGAGAGTGTGTGCAAGGGAACTCTCATTTATAAAACCATCAGATCTCAGTAGACTTCCTCATTACCACAAGAACAGTATGGGGGAACCACTCCCATTATTCAATTTTCTCCACCTGGCCCCGCCTTTGACACATGGAGATTATTACAATTCAAGGTGAGATTTGGGTGGGGACACAGCCAAACCATATCAATTACATTCTACCTGCAAGTTGGAGACACAATGCCTAGCTTCTTATTGGTAAGATGAGCACCATGACAGCAACAACCAACTCACAGGCTCATTACCTTTAACAGGGGAGTGACACATAACCAATGCTAAGTGTTGGTGTTATCATGATTATCCTGTTGAAAGATGCTAAGAGGCTGTTAAAGTCAACCTCTTTCATTACATGAAAAAGATCATGGCATATCATCATAGTGCCAGGGATGTCTGTGTTTTTTGGGCCCTTCCCCTTTGCTGTGTTTAGGAAGATATCTGATTTGGGTGAGGTATGCTGCCTGTCACATTAGAAGACCTAGCTCTGCCAGCTCCCCTCAAACTAGGGCACAGGTCCCAGAGCTGGACACCTTGCCAGATGTGCCCCTGTGAGCTTTCAGCCAGAAGCTGCGGGCATAATGAAGGGACTCCAAAATGGCAGTGAGGCAGCCACATTAAAGGGGCAGCTATAGACGTGGTAATAGTTCCTGAAGCAGCGTCAGGGCTGGGAATGTCAACAATACAGCCCTCGTCTCTGAGCCTGAGTTTGCCTCTTATGTACTATGAGAACCTGGGAAAGTTACTATATTAGTTCATTTTCACATTGCTATAAGGGAATACTCGAGACTGCGTAATTTATAAAGAAAAAAGATTTTATCGAATCACAATTCTGCATGTCTGGGGAAGCCTCAGGAAACTTACAATCAAGGTGGAAGGCACCTCTTCAGAGGGCAGCAGGAGAGAGAATGAGTGCCAGCAGAGGAAATGTCAATGCTTATAAAACCATCAGATCTCATGAGAACTCATGCACTATCATGAAAATAGCATGGGAGAACCAGCCCCATGATTCAATTACTTCCCTCTAGGTCCCTCCCACATGTGGGAATTGTGGGAACTACAGTTCAAGATGAGATTTGGGTGGGGACACAGTCAAACAATATTGGTTATTTAACGTCTCTGTGCCTCAGTTACTAATTACTCCTAGGGAACAAGGCTAGTACCAGTATCTCATGGGCTGTTGTGAAAAATTAAATAACTTCTCAGTGCTTAGTTTCTGGAACAGAGAGTACTGTATAAATGTAAGCCATTATTAGAATCGAAAGGATAGTCGAGGTCTAAAGGAATCATTAAATATAAACAAAGTAAGATAATTTTTTCACTTTGAATTTGGAGATTCTTCAAAGAATCCTAGGGCAAGATGGGAGAAAGGAGTCCTGTGGAAAACATTTGATCAGGTAGGATAACAGCTATAGCTCCTGCACTCCCGAACCCACTCTCTTTGGGCTCCAGTTTTGGCCTTCTCTTCAAAGACCTGAGACTCTTTTGCCATATTTATCATCATTGACACCTAAAAGAGGCACTGCAAGAATCTCATCTAACCAGACTCCTCTAGAATCCAGGTAGGAAATATTAAATGTGACTGTCACAAGCCAGATTGAAGATGGCAAACAAAATTAAAATATTCATCTTTTTCTGCATTTTTCTGCATTGAGTTAATAGAAAAAGATAAGGTTAGGAATCAGAGATTGTTCAAAGTTGTTCACAGGAAACAAAATAAGCTGAGTCGCCTTTGGTCCTTCTTGAAAAATCACAGTTTCCTTAAATTAAAAAATTTCCATTAGAAAAAGTATATGTGTGCACGTGTGTCTCCATGTTACACACATAGATATAAATGTATATGTGTGCACATATGTCTCCATGTTACACACATAGGTATAAATGTATATGTGTGCACATATGTCTCCATGTTACACACATAGGTATAAATGTATATGCACATACATACAGTTGACTCTTGAACTTTGCAGTGGCGCTGACCCCCAGCACAGTAAAAAGATTCCCAAAAACTTAATTACCAATAGCTTACTGTTGACCAATAACATAAGCAGTAAATTAATACATATTTTGTATAGGTATTATACACTATTCTTAAGACAAAGTGAACTCAAGAAAAAAGTGTTCTTAAGAAAATTATAAAAAAGATAAATAATATATTTTTATATTCATTAAGTGGTAGTGAATCATTATCAAGGTCTTCACATTGAGTAGACTGGAGGAAGAGGAGGAGTTGGTATTGCCATCTCGGGGTGGCAGAGATGGAAGAAAATCCACATATAAGTGATTCATGCAGTTCTAACCTGTGTTGTTCCAAGTTCAACTGTATATGAATCTTCTTGCTTCAGAAAAAATATGTACTTTGCAAAAAAGAGACCCAATCTAGAAAGAGCATTTGCAAATATTATGGCTCACATGCATATGGAAAAAAGAATTTATTGACTTTAGTAAAAACTATTCAGTAGCTTCTGTGAAAGAAATAAAAATAAGTAGTAAATTGGTTTAAACAAAGCAGTATAAATTCAGTAATATTGTACTCTCAGTCCAGGGATAAGAAGAACAGGATCCCTGATTGAAGGTTGATAAATGTGCTTCACAGCACGGGACCTGGTATTAAATACACCACATTGGGAAGGAATATTCCAATAATATCCAATGATAATATCCATCCCTGCCAAAATCCAAACTACAGCAAACCAGCAGCCACCGAAACACATGCATTTTGCTAAGGTTTTGGAATGTGTCCATATAAAAGTAAGAGGGAACTACATCTTTGACTCATCTTGCTCAAGATCTAAGCATGGCACCGTACACTCTGCTACAGCAAAACCCCCTTTGTATTATTTTGTTTTATGGAAGAAGAGACAAGACGACTATGTGATGTATTCCCTGCAGAGGGCACACCTAACTATCTTTGTCTTTAAAGGTCAGCTGTAGAGGTACAATGTTGCAAGATGCAATTCTCCACCTAAAGGCAGAGTGACTGCATCGGACTCTGCCACCCATGAGCTCTTCCAGGAATCCTGTTCTGTCAAGTGTTTCTTATTTAACTTGAGCCACTCACTTCTGCTCTTCGTGAATTTGTTCTTGTGATAACACTTGTGCTTGGTTATTTATTTCCTCCTTTTCACTTTTGGTTGCCTCTATTAACATAGCACATCATAATGCCTTGTCATTTTATGTGTACTGAATACTTAGGTTTAATGAAGGGCAATTGTTTTCTGGATGGTTTTTATTGGAGTCAATAAAAAGTTAATATAGGAGGTAAAGTGCTTTCTTCTCCATTCTAGTAATAGAAACAGTATTTAATTGACAATGTTGTGTCACCTGCTTGCTTGCCAGACCCAGGAGTGTGGTTATACCCAGGGAAATGCAAAGTGATTTTGAGCAATGAAGAAATCATCTTGCAGAATGATCCCAACTTTGGGGGTTTGAAGCACAGTGAAGAAGCCCCAGAGCCCTCCCTTCTTCTGCTGATTTGCCTACTACTCACCTTCCCCAAATTCGCTCTCTGCCTCTTGCCTCTAGAGAGGGTGTCCCCCTGACCTGTTAACTCTGATAAATTGGTTGTGTCAACATGGGCTCATATGTTCACAGGGATTCTGAGACCTGGTCCCACTCTGTGAGAATGCTGTGGTTGATTAGTGATGATTCAGGACAACCCCCAAATTAGGGCTCACTTCAGAGGCTTCTTGGGTTTGCTCAAGAAAGAATTCAAGAGCAAGCTAACAGTGAAAGTGTAACCAGAGTCGCGGCAGCTGGATTACCGGGAGTTGAATCTGGGTCGCCTGGGTGAAAACCAGGAGTCCTACCTGCTAGACCACCACAGAAGCAGAGTAGCTGCAATTGGAACTTAGGCTCTTGGCCTTCCTAACCCCAAAGACTGGGAAAAGGAGCCTTGGTGTTGCGGTGAGTGTTACAGCTCAAATAGAACTGGTGGACCCAAAGAGTGTGCAATAGTGCAATTTATTAGGCAGAGTGAAAGGCAACTTCCACACTGCTGTGCAAGGGGACCCTGAGAGAGGGAGCCGCCCAGGCTGGGACAGCTAGAGCTTTTGCCCCTAAGTTATTCCCTCCCTATTCATATTCTCATCTAATAAGAGGGGTTCTTTCAAACTTCCTCTGGGTTAATTGATCTCTGAATCCTTTACCAGATTGGCTACCGTTTCACAACCCTCAGTTTCAGAACCCTGAGTCATAAAGCCCCCACGTCCAAGAGCCAGAGGCAGGGAAAGTGGAAACAAAGGGCCCTGGCCAGCCAGAGGCGGGGAGTCCCTCTAACACAGTCCCTCAAAGCAAGTTTATTAGAGCGGCAGTGTAGAGTTAAGTAGCTGCTGCATAGACAGAGCAGGGATATCCCATAGGCAGAGAAGCACTCAGGCATTGCTGGCTAGCTATGTTTATACCTACTCCTAATTATATGCTAAATAAGGGGCAGGTTATTCACAGACTTCCTAGGAAGGGGGTGGGGAATTTCCAGAACCATATAAGGTAACATCTGGGGAATGCCATTGCATCTGTAAACTGTCATGATGCCAGTGGAAGTGTCCCATAGTATGCAAATGCATTATCATTCCTAGTCCAAGGTGGTTTTAGCCAGTTTCATTGCTATATCCTGTCATGAAAACATGTCTTGCTGATCTTCTACCTCAATGATGCCCAACATAGACACAGCGTGGAAACAGACACAACAGTGACTTTCCTAAATGAAAGAGGATGGAGCCTTGGTATCCAGACTGATTTCTGATATTAATAATGACCCTAATATGATAGCCCATACACAGGACCAGAGGTACGTCATCACAGAAAAGTAATGGAGTTTGCATTTACTGGTTTTCAAGATAACCTATTTGACTAGACCTATGGGTATTCATCCATTTGTTTATTCCTCCAACAAACATTGCTGATGCCTCTGATGTTCCAAACACTGGTCTGTGCTATGAGAGCATGAAAATAAAGAAAAAAATTTCAATCCTTGCCCTTGGAGTTTACAATTCAGTAGGGATGATCCATGAATTATACCTGTGACATGTGTTACAGGGAATGCCTGTAGCTCCTGCGCTCCCCAGGCCCCACCCTCCTGTCCACTCGGGCTGGCTCCTACTGACTCTCACTACACTTGCGATCACAGAAGCCTGGGAATATCATTGAGCACTGTCTCATCCCACAGGCTGGACTCTTCTAGAATCCAGATGGGAAAAATTAAACTTGATTGTCTCAACACAGTTTGGTGATGACAAAAAAATAAAATGAAGACACCAATATTTCCTCTGAAATTTGGAGATAGGAAAGGGTTGGGGGGAAATCAGAGATTATTCAAAGCTTGGCTCAGATAAACAAACTGTGTTGTTTAAGATTCTATTTAAAAATCACATGGGAAACAGTGATCTCTGAATTTTCTGTCTTAAGACACAGAAAAAGTATTTTAAAACAATGGAGACTCAGCAGAGGATAAATATTTGTACATGTTTATTAGTAAACACATATACATGATACTAAAGGCTCAGCAGCTGTAATAAGAGGAGTCTAGAAACATCTGTGAAATAAATAAAGGGAAGTAAGGACAATAGGTGATGGGTCAAACAAGGTAGCACAACTCACACTAATTATTATACAATTATACAATAAGACCAAATCTCCTGATTTATGGTTAAGATTTATGACTAGAAGCATCTAATGTTATGCTCTGAGGACTCTAATATATTACATTGGGTGAATGGATATTCCAATTCCAAATCTTAGTCACCAAACTGTATCACACTGAAATCCACTACTAGCAATGCATTGTGCTGGAATGAGAATCACTACAACTTTAGATGTCCGTATTTTTAAAAGCAAATAGCATTGCTTTTATCTAACTTCAAGAGTACCAGTAAAACTTTGACTCATCCTGCTGGATTCCTTGGTGTGAGATCCCTGGATTCAGCTGGAATTGGCACAGCCTGGGCCACCTCCATCCTCAGTGATGGTACCATCGAGCCTCAGACACTGGGGATTTGAAGTCTGTGCCGTTTTGACCATTTTGTGAGTTGAAAGTATGAAAACTCAGTCATCCAATCGAAGTTTCTGAAAGCTACTAAGTTCTCCAGGGCAAGTCCATAAGGTATTTTAAGAAATGACCATGATTGCGCTAATGGTTTCCATTTTAATTTGGGAGGGCAGTGCCTCTTCTCTAGTCTGTGGGGAAATGGGATGTTGGTCACCACTTGGCTAACACTGGCAGCATGCTCCCATTCTGTAGATGGGCAAAATGAGGGTAGACAGGTTAAGTGCCTGCCCCAAGGCAACAGCACTCAGAAATGTGATTAGATGCTGTCTCTCCATTGCTGGTCAGGCCTTTATCTACTTAGCCACAGAAATAATTAGGATCTGATATGGTTTGACTGTGTCCCCTCCCAAATCTCATCTTGAATTGTAGCTCCCACAATTCTCACAGGTTGTAGGAGGGTCTTGGTGGGAGGTGATTGAATCATGGGGGTGGGCCTTTCCTGTGCTATTCTCATGATAGTGAAGAAGTCTCACGAGATCTGATCTCATGGTTTTATAAGGTGGAGTTGCCCTGCACAAGCTCTCCGTTTGCCTGCTGCCATCGACGTGACGAATGACTTGCTCCTCCTTGCCTTCCACCATGATTGTGAGGCCTCCCCAGCCGTGTGGAACTGTGAGTCATTAAACCTCTTTCCTGCATAAATTCCCGTCTCAGATATGTCTTTATTAGCAGCATGAAAACAGACTGACACAGGATCATAATAACAACAATGACCAAAAGAATTAACATTTAGTATAAACGTTTATACAACCCACATCATGGATGGTTGGATGGCAGGTTTATCTGGTTATCTCATAGTTAATATTATTTGGCCACACGTAGAACAACATGAGACAAAAAATACACCTTGGATCTAATTTCAGAATACAAGTAGAGGCATATTTCATGCTTAATCATCCCACATCACAATTAGAATTTTGTGAAAAAATAAAAGAAATGAGTAGCATGTAATTTAGCATTATGCAAAGGGAATGTAAGTTCTATCTATGAGGCCATGTAATAAGTAATTGCATTTATTGCAAAGCATAGAATCAACTACTGAAGAAAACAAGCTTTGAATTACAGAAGTAAAATAGATGATGGGCAACTATTTAACCTGAAAGATGAGGAATCGTGAAACTCACTAATTATGTGATCTTGATCAATTACTCAAACTCTCTGAAGAAGGCTCTACTCTACATTCTAGCAAAGGCAGCTTCATATATAAGGGCCATTAAATAGAGAGGGAGTGGCTGGTCTGAAAGTGACTGACTGGTCAGATGTTGGTGGAGCACAAAGCTGGGAAACAAACAGGTATTGATCCACTTGGTTGCCCCATGGGGGCACTAATGACATCTTGGATGGATGGTTCTTTATATTATGGAAAAATCCAACATATTCTAGGGGATTTAACATCCCTTGGTTCCACAAACAGTAGATGCTGTGACACCCTCCACTCATTGTGCCAACTAGAAATGTCCCCACACACTTACAAATGCTCCATAGGGATGTTGGTATGCTCTGCAGTTGAGAATCACTTATGGTCAATGCACTGGTCTTTATGATGGGCAGTTCTACTAGATGTCATAAAAACAAACAGCTAAAGTAGATTCTTGGTATAGGTGATCCATGTGTCCACTGGAATGAAGAAGGGGAAGTTATCAGATACTGAGTTAGCTTCTGCACATCTTTGAAACTGACAGTGGATGGACATACCTTGGCAGAGCTTAGGGGTCTTTCAAAATAAATGTGTCTCCTGTCTATATAATGCCTTGCAACTGCCCTTCTCTCAGTCCATAAAAACTAGATCCTTAAAAATCCAGTCTGGGGAAATGAAAACTCAAAACAGGTCTAGGCCACATATCCTCTGGAACTTTCCTATTTTCTACTTAGATGCATTAAAATTGTTGAAAGTAAAAGTCAAGAATTTACTGTCTTCACTCTCTGGATCTCCATGACAACGTGAACCTTCAGACAATGTCCAGATTTGAGAGAGAAGCCTGAAGCGGTGAGCCCAGGAGGGAGCAGAAGGAGGAGCACTTCTGTTAACTCATCACCGTGTTATCTTTCCCCATGTTTCCTGTTTTCCCAAGTTTTATACCTTAAATAAGAAAAAGTAAGTAGATAACATACAAGACAGAGCAGATACTTAGCAAATAAATATATGAGATTATTGAGTAAAGCCTGCCAACACAGCCATCTGAGTAAATGCAAATTAAAAAGTACATGTGCCAAGAAAAGTTGCAGCCCTAGGATTCAGAGAGAAGAGCCACACCAAAGAACTGAGGCACTATGCTCATGATGTGCTTATGACAAGTCTCAGGGAAAACTGCACCCTGCTGGAAGTCTTCAAAAACTTTAGCCAAGACACAGAAACTCCACTACCCAGGGTACATTTCCTCGCTGAGACTCCTTTTGTGACATCATTAAAGACATACAAATGGACACTATTATTGGCAACATCTGCTATCACCTGTTAAAAACATGCATACATTATTTTCTTCAACAAACATGTCATGTGTGTATATTTGTGTGTTTGCACATGAATGAGTACACAAAATTTTTTTTTTTTGACAGAGTCTCGCTCTGTCACTCAGACTGGAGTGCAGTGGTGCAATCTCGGCTCACTGCAACCTCCACCTCCCAGGTTCAAGCAATTGTCATGCCTCAGCCTCCTGAGTAGCCGGGGTTACAGGTGCCTGCAACCACATCTGACTAATTTGTGTATTTTTAGTAGAGACGGGATTTCACCACATTAGCCAGGCTAGTCTTGAATTCCTGAGTTCAAGTGATATGCCTGCCTCAGCCGCCCGAAGTGCTGGGATTGCAGGCATGAGCAACTATGTCTGGCCAAACAAAATTATTTGAAAATTATTTGTCTCTCACTGTGGGAGGAAAATTATGTTCAGAAATGTTTACAGCCAATTACAGCAACTTGGCAGAGTTTCCATCAAGCATTACTTAGAAAATACTAAGTATCAGTTAAAAAAAAAAAAAAAAATTCAAATACACTATTTGAGGCTGATTTGTGACTAAAATATATGTATAAAAATTACAATTATAAAGTACGTTGGTGTAAAATTAGAAATGACTGATGTATGTACTTACCACATGACTCAGCAATTGCACCCCGGGGTATTTATTCCAGAGAAATAAAAACAGGTTCACACAGAAACCTGTGTATAAATTTTCATAGCAACTGTGTTGGTCTGTTCTTGCACCGCTTATAAAGAAATACCTGAAACTAAGCAATATGTAAAGAAAAGAGGCTTTATTGGCTCATGGTTATGTGGGTTGAGAGCAGGAGCAACAGAGCAGGAGAGGGAAGTGCTTCACACGAGTAAACAACCAGGTTTCCAAGAACTTGCTCACTCCCTTGAGGACAGCACCAAGAGGTTGTGCTAAACCACGCATGAAAAACCCACCCCCATGACCCAATCACCTCCCGCCAGGTCCCACCTCCAACACTGGGGGTTACATTTTAATATGAGATTTGGAGCGGACATCCAAACGATATCAGCAGCTTTGTTGATAATTGCTGAGACCTGGAAATAGATCAGATGTCCTTCAATAGAAAAATGGTTAAACAAACCACGACACATCCACAGCATGGACTATACTCAGGATTAAAAAGGAACAGACACTCTCCCTCCCTACTTTCCTTCCTTTCTCTCTCCCTCCCTCGGTCATTTCCTCTCTCCATTCCTTCTTCCATTTCATCCTTGCTTCCTCTCTTCTTCTCTCTTCTCTTCTTCCTCTCTTCTGCCCCATATCTTCCTCTGTCCCTTCTCCTCTCCCTTATCCTTCCTTCCTCATCCTCCTCAATCCATCCATTCATCTCTTCTCCCTCTCTTTCTCTCTTCTTTTTTCTCTCCTGTATCCCTCCGCCACCCCTTCCTCTCTTCCCCCTCCTTCTGTGCCACTCTTCTCTCCTTCCTCCGTTCCTCCCTCCCCTCTTTCCTTCCCTCCCACTCTGGCCTCCCTGAGATTTTTCAGACACACAGAATGCACTCCCACCTTTCAACCTGTGCAGAGGCCGTTGATCCCTCTGCCTATATAAAAATGAATGATGAAATTATCTTTATGAGGAAGGGGCTGCCTCCCTACCCTCTCGAGGACATCTCTTTGAAACATTATCTGTCTGGGAGGCGCCAGGTCTTTTGATTTCACAACCCAAGGATCTGGGCCTTCCAACTTTGGAGCTGTGGACATGTTGCGCGTCTGGAATTAGCTCAGGTGTCTCCCACAAGGAATACCAGAAACAATCCCAGGGTACACCTGTTTATCTCTTAAAAAGAAGATAATTTTTCATTGTTCTCTCTTCCACTTTATTATATAAAGTTGTGTGAAATTCTGTCCAGACTTTGCACACATAATCCAGGCAGCCTTACATGTATGACAATTAGTAAGTAATGTCTACTCACTAATAAAGTCTCTCCCTCACTTTCTCCCACTCCCTCTCCCCCTCTCTCCCTCTCCCTCTTCCTCTCTCCCTCTTATTTCTAGGGAGAAAACTTTTATTTTACTGACTTCATTCAGGCCTCTCTCTGTGAGTGGTTACCTTCCCCCACTCGGTATGAAGAGCGTTTCATTTCTCTTCATAGCATTTAATACCACCTATTCTATTTTAATATGTTAATTTGCTTATTGCATTTACTCCTCATCATTACTATCTAAACTCTCTGGAGGAGGAACTTCTGTTTTCACAGCTGCACCTCAGCTCCTAGAGCAATTCACTGTACTCAGCAAATATTGTTGAGCACATTCTTTTCACAGCTATTTACTGAGCAGTTACAAGAGGTCAGACTCTTAAAATACCAGATGAGACCTGCTAGCCTTTGGGATAGCTCAGTGGACCCACTACATAGCAATAACTTCCAGAGCTTATGCACAAACCGTATTCTAGAGTACAGAATTGAAGGTACTTTATTCAGTACATTAAACCACCTGTATTATTAGAAATCAAGATATAAATGGCAAACCATATGTTGAGTTAATGACGAAAAGTAGTTTACAAAAACCTGTGTTATAACAAACTTCCAGGTTCTTTTTTTCTTTTTCTTTTTCTTTTCTTTTTTTTTTTTAAGACAGATTCTTCCTCTGTCACCCAGGCTGGAGTGCAGTGGTGTGATCTCAGCTCACTGCAACCTCCACCTCTCGGATTCAAGTGATTCTCTTGCCTCAGCCTCCTGAGGAGCTGGAATTACAGGCATGTGCCATCGCACCCAAATAATTTTTGTATTTTTAGTAGAGATGGTGTTTCATCATGTTGGCCAGACTGGTCTCGAATTCCTGACCTCAAGTGATCCACTCACCTCGGCCTCCCAGAGTGCTGGGATTACAGGCGTGAGCCACCGCGCCCAGCCTAGGTTCTTTAAATTATCCATTATCAGAAATAGTGCAGCCTTTTGAAAAATATTCTTATTTTGTAAGCTGATTTTAGACTCATTGCTGAAATTCCTAAGCCTTTGAAAAATAAAAATTATTCTGGTTCGTACATGCAAGTCCTCTGTGGTCATCTTACCCCTGTGCTGCTTGAGCATTACTTTCTGGGTCTCTCCTGGCTCTAACCTGCCTGAAGGACCCTGGGGAACAGACCCCACACCTTTATTTTCTTGAAGGCCCCACTTCACTCTTCAAGGAAGATGTACACTGACCCCTGCTATGGGGCATGCAGAAAGAAGCGATGGCTCCACACAGATGAGACCACGGGTTGGGATCACATACACCAGAGTGAGACGTCTTCTTCCTCTGCCACTGAGTAATTGTGTGACGGCAAGCAGAATCCTCTCGCTCTGTGCCTCAGTTTCCATACTAGCCAAATGGAGATAGTAATAGCAGCAACACCCTCCCTGACTTCCATAAGGACCAAATGAAGTCAGGTCTGCAAAGCCCGTAGTCAAAATGGTCAGGGCATGGCCATTCCTTGGGGGTGGCGCTGGAAGGGTGAGGGGAGGAGGGGGTGGATGGAGTCGGGGAGGGTTACATTGGATATATTAGATTTGGGAAAGTTTTATCTGGTATTCAAGTCTCTAGGGTGGAAGAAGCCCGGGAGGAGTGAATTGGAGAAAAAAGAACAGGAGCCGAGTGAGTGAAAACATTTCACTCTATTTTAGGCTCTAGCAAAAAATAGTGATTGAGGAGTTAAAAGGAAGATTCTCATGAGAGTTATTATCTCTGCATGGAGAACTGTAGTAATTTTGGCCTGTGAAGGAATTAAAGTTTAACTCTAATTTACTAACTCTGATTTAATCCAAAGTAAGAGAGATCACTATATAAAAATGACCCAAAATTTGTAACAGTCACCATATTTTATCACAAAGTCACCCCAGGAAGTGTATTGACCACAAATTACAGCCATCTATCATGCTTAGCCATATGACATTATAATTGTATAGGTCAAAGTGATCAGATCACATAGGTCAGATATCAGCCATTCCAATCTAGTAAGAGTCATCAAACTCAACAGATAGAGCCACCCAAATGTCGACTAAAATCCACATTAATATAATTAATGTACACTCTCTTTAAATCAGATTCCAAAACTTACTTCAAGTATTTGCCCCAGCCCTGACCGTGGTTTTGCTCAAGTAAAATTATCCGAAAGAATCCTCTGAGCAGTCACCTAAACCAAGGCTTCCCATCCAATCAAACTGCCTAATCTCCTCCATTTAGAGCACCTGATGTCCTCAGGGGCTATTTCCTTGAGGTGAATTTAGACGACTGCTTAGCTATTAGGCATTTCTGTTTTGCTCTAATATCCACTTATAAGTGCAAATTTGCCAGCAAGCTGCAGCGCCTTGTATGAGTGAGTCATAAACTGCGCGTGGTTCAGCTGCTCTAACACATTTCGCTGCGGGGCTCAACACCATACATCTGTCGGAATTATGTATTTTCTGCCAGCAGCTTTTGAGCCACTTAACCAGGTGACAGCCAACACCTAGAAGAACATACATAGGGAAATAGTCCCAAAAGACTGCAATGCGAAATGCTAGGACCATTTAAACACCAAAATGGGGAAGGGCTATAGACTTTTCTCCCTCTCCAAGGAATACAGGTCAAGGGTCTCCTGTTAAAATGGGCAGAAGTCCCCAAAAGCTGCTGCGCTAATTAATGAGACCTGTGCCAACCGAGAGAATCACATCCTGCCCCAGGTACATTGGCTTCTGCTGACTTTTCCTGAGCTCCCATCCAGCTTCTATTCATCCTGTTGGCTGTCCCAGTACACTCTCAGTGCTGGGGTGACATTGTTCCCAGCAGGGCCCCCTCTGGACAGCCCTCAAAAAGGTTCCAGGATGACTCTCCATCCTGCATGGGCAGATGACCACATGCCCCTGTTTGCTCAGGGCAGTTGTGGGGTAATTATTAATAGCAACTATTTATTCATAGAAGCATCCCTGTTTGCATAATAAAGTACATGGTTGCACTAAGCATGGTCCACACCTGCTTACAGGGACACTCATCCTCAGCTACAACACACTCCTGTCATGTAGCCCCTCCCCATAAAGCAACCCCCAGCAGCCCTGCCACCTGGGCAGGTAGCCAGGCTCCCCGGAGACCTACAGACTTCCTGGGTGTCACCATCCACATCACCATGCATGGTGCCCCCAAGTTTTTAGCTCTCTATGGAAGGTTTACAAAGTGACAGAACTAGGATTCAAATTCAGCAAGTCAGTTCCATAGCCAAGAGCTGGTAGCAGAGGTGCCCATCTGTTGCTGGGGGAGTGTAAAATGAGCCAGCCAGTTTGGGGAAGAGGGGAGGCTGTGTTGGAATCAAAGCATGAGCTTGGCTTTGCAGATGATGCAAAAGATGACACAGAGGGTGCGTCTGGGCTAAAGGACCCCACGGGGCTGGTGAACACACAGGGCAGTCTCTTTGGGGGTAGTGGCTGATGAGTGGCCTGTGCATCCCTCATTCATTCCACAAACCTGCCTGAGCACCTAGGCTGTGTCATGCTGCTTTCTAGGTCCTGCAGCAACAACCAGCAAGGTCTCTCTGCTCAGGAAACCTACATGCTAGTGAGTGAGACAAAAAGCAAATAAATACATCCTCAGTATTACTTCAGATTGTAAGGAGTGTTCTGGAGGACAGGAAACAGAACGATCTTACAGTGCGGTGGACATGAGGATGCAGGCCCAGTCGCTTCCACTCCTCCTCCCTCGGGACATCTGCTTATCTCTCATCTTTATCTTCTTCTCCTTCGGGTCTGTCTGAGCTCACATGTCACCTCCTTGCTGAATTCTTTTCTGGCCATGCTGTCTACAGTGGCTTAGGGTGTCCTGGTCAGGAGTAAGCCAGTGTAGCCAAGTGGTGGGGACAGTGGTAGGCAGGAGGCAGGTAGGGTCTTGTGGGGTTTTGTGGGTCACGACGAGGGGCTCAGACATTCCTCTGAGCCTCCAGTGGTGAGGGATTTGGCAGGGAAGTGACATGGTATAATCTATGTTCTGAAAGATTTCTCCGTCTGCTCCATGGAGAATGGATGGCGGGAGCGAAATGTGAGTGAACCTGAAAGCTTTGGAAGAGGCTGGATAGATGGTCTTAATTCATGTGTGGTGTGTGCCAGTGTTCTGCTTCCACTCGTCTCCAGAAGCCAACACCACGGGGCCCTCCTGAGATAGATGTGACTAAACCCTAATAAATATAAATACACCAGTTGACTCGGTAGGATTTAAAATCAGACAGGAAGAATTCCAGGACACATTTCCAATTCTCTGGGTATTAATTTCATGGCCAGTCAATTTACTTCCTCCGGTGTGAAAGAACAGCTCAGAAGCTAATTTTGAGAACCCATGAACTTGTACCCACATAGGAGACTTGCGTCGAAATTTGCCAAAAGCCTTCTGAATATGCCTCTGGAAAAACCACCTGCCTCTGACCACCATTTCTTGCCTACATAGGGAATATTTTTGAAACCAAAATGCAAAGAAACTCTTTGCTGTTATTATTTTCTTTACATTAGCCAGCAAAAGAAGAATTGAAATTGTGTTTTTTTGTTTTTGTTTTTTGTTTTTTTTGAGACAGAGTCTCACTCTGTCACCAGGCTGGAGCACAGAGATGTAATCCCGCTCACTGCAACCTCCGCCTCCCAGGTTCAAGCAATTCTCCTGCCTAAGCCTCCTGAGTAGCTGTGACCATAGGTGCATACCACCACTCCTGGCTAATTTTTTGTATTTTTAGTAGACAGGGTTTCACCATGTTAGCCAGGATGGTCTTGATCTCCTGACCTTGTGATTGACCGCCTCAACCTCCTGAAGGTGCTGAGATTACAGGCATGAGCCACCACGCCCAGCCCAGTGTGATTCTAGAAATAGAATACGTAGAACAGTCCCAACATTGGAAGCTGTGGTCATATTAAATCAGCCCTGTGCCTAAGCCTGTCCAGGATGCAGGCCCAGCACTTCCACTCCTCTCCCTCAGCACATCTTCCCTTGTCTCTTCTTTATTTAATTGTCTTTCAAGTCTCTCTCCACTCACCTGTCACCTCCTTGCAGAACTCTTTCCCAGTGATGCTGTCTCCAGCGGCGCAGGGCGTCATGGTCAGGAGTAAGCCAGTGTAACCCATGACAGGAAGCTCATCGTCTTAGTTATTTGGAGTGGGTAAAACAAAGTCCTGTGGACTGGGTGACTTATAAACAACAGAAATTTATTTCTCATGCTTCTGGAGGCTGGAGGGCTGAGATCAAGGTGCCTGGAAGACCAAGGTTCTGGAAGGGTCCTTGTCTGAGTTGTCAACTTGTCCCTCTGTCTTCACATGGTGCAAAGAGGGCTAGAGAGCTGTCTGGGGTCCCTTTTGAAGGACACTGATCCTACTCATGAGGGCTCCACCCTCATGGCATCATGACCTCCCGAGGCCCCAATCCCTCACACCATCAAACCAGGCGTCAGGACTTTGACATAAGAAAGTTGAAGGGACACAAATATTCAGTCCAGTGCAGTCATCACTCACCCTGAAACATCCCCCTACATGCAGGCCTTTAGTTTCTACCTGGCTCAGATCAGTTTCCTGGGTGAATGTGTTCATCTCAGGACCCGATTCTCTTTGGAGTTGTGCAGGTCTCGTTAAGTGATTCAGGAGCTTGCAGAGAATTCTACCCACTGAAATGTGAGCAGGGAACCTTTGCAGGGCCCACAGAAGAAGGAGGAAACTTCCATACCAGGGTCCAGAGAATGCAGCCAGCTTGAGAAGGCGACGGGTTCACGTATCATCTTTCCTGCCGCTTTCCTTCCGTCTCTCTGTTCCAGTCTGCACAATCAGAACCTGGCTGGCAGGCTGGGGCTGAGTGAGAGCAGAAAGAGAGAAGAAATCCTTTTCACTGCAAATTTCCAGGCTGAAGACAATCAGTTGATATTTCATAATATTTAGAATTTTGATTAATAGCTTAATGGTGTATTAGTCAGGGTTCTCCAGAGGGACAGAACTAATAGGATATATGTATATATGCAAGGGACTTTATTAGGGAGAATTGGCTCACAGAATCACAGGGTCACAAGACAAAGTCCTGGGATAGGCTGTCTGCAATCTGGAGAAGACAGAAGACTGGTTCGGTCTGTGTCTCAAAGCCTCAAAACTAGGGAAGCTGATGGTGCCACCTTCAGTCTGTGGCAGAAGACCTGAGAGCCCCTGGGAAGCCACTGGTGCAAGTCCCAGAGTCCAAAGGCCTTAGAACCTGGAATCTGATGTCCAAGGGCAGGAGGACTGGGAGGAAGCATCCAGCATGGAAGAAAGAAGGAACCTGGAGCCCCAGCAAGCAAGGTCTTCTCACTTTCCTCCACCTGCCTTGTTCCAGTCGCCCTGGCAGCTGATTGGATGGTGCCCACCCACATGGAGGCAGGGTCTTCCTCTCCCCATCCACTGACTCAAACGTCCATCTCTTCTGGCAACACCTTCCAAGACACACCCAGAAACAGTCTCTACCAGCCATCTAGGCATCCTTCGAGCCAGTCAAGTTGACATCTAATATCAACCACCACGGATGGGCTGTTTTAATTTAGGAAAGACCACTGGACTTTTTTTTAACCCAATATAGAGGTGACCAGTTCTGGACAGGCTAACATTTTCAACCTGGGAGAGGGGAGGGTTACCCCCCTGAACACATTTTGATTGCATTCCAGGGGCTGGCCGATCAACAGAAGCACTACACGTGTTCCTTCCTTCCTCCTTTACTCTTCCATTCGAAAGAGATTTGTAGAGGAATGAAGAGATCCTGCTGTGGAGGGAACACAACTGTGATAAACCCCAGCTTTCTTACTTCCTTTCTTTAAAATTTCAAAGCATTTCTTGAAATGCTCTCTTTATTCACTTTGACTTTGCTTTTGAGTAGAAATGTTCCCCTTAAATTGAATATGCAGATCACTTTTCTTCAGATATGTTGAATACGTGCAAACACCAGCTGCGCATTAATAGTGCCCTGGTCAGTCTGGCATGGTGGCTCACGCCTGTAATCCCAGCACTTTGGGGGGCCGAGGCAGGTGGATCACAATGTCAGGAGTTCAAGACCAGCCTGGCCATGATGGTGAAATCCTGTCTCTACTAAAAATACAAAAATTAGCCAGGTGTGGTGTCGGGCGCCTGTAATCTCAGCTACTTGGGAAGCTGAGGCAGAGAATTGCTTGAACCTGGGAGGCACAGGTTGCAGTGAGCTGAGATTGGGCCACTGCACTCCAGCCTGGGTGACAGACAGAGATTCTGTCTCAAAAAAAAAAAAATTGCCTTTGTCTTTCTACACCTCTACCTGAAATGTCCCTTTTGTATTTTTTTAAAGCATCTGGTTGTGAAATTATGTCACCTGGAGAAGGGGCCAGATCATGGTCCCACCTCTTACTGGCAGCAGACTTTGGGGCTTCATCAGGACACATCCTAGAAAAACTAGACTTTGGAGATGGGTACAGTTCATTAGAAGTCCTATGAGTACCAGGGTGAATGTCTTGTTCATTTTCTGTTCACCACAATTGGCTTACACACTCACCTTGAAAATTGCTAACACTCAGATGTTGGTTGAACTTCATTTTAATTTTTGAGTTTTTTTCCACTGCAAGGGACAGAAACAGAGTCAGAAGCCACTAAGAAACAAAGAGGTGGCTTTGAGCACATGTGTCCTGGAGGAAAACTAGGGATTTTCATGGACTTGGGCAAAAGAAGGGGAGCCATAGGGACCAGTGCCCTGGGGATGAGAGAGGGAAGCAGAGCTGTCCTCTCTCTGTAGGTCAAGCCCTTCACTGCTGGCCTTTGTGTACCCTCTCTCTCACAACAGACAGACCTTTATTGTGAGGGAGACCCAATGCCCAGAGGTTTCAACTCCCTCCTCCTAACCTGTGACTCCAAAAGTACAATTGCAACTTTAAAGTCCCAGAGAAAGATCCAGAGAGGCCAGGCCTGGGTCTCATGCCCGCATGATTCTCCTCCAATAGAGCCATGTGCCCTCTTTGGCCAAGGGAGGGAATTAGTACACTCTTTATTAGAAAAATGGGAAAAGGAAAGTTTTCTGAGCAGGCAAAATTAAATTAGAATAAAATATAACAACAGCACCTTCAGGCCCAAGGTATATACCCAGAAAAATTAAAAGCATACTTCCATACAAAAACCTATACATCAATGTTCAACAGAAACATTATTCAAAATAGCAAAAAAAAAAAAAAAAAAAAAAAAGTGGCCAGGCACGGTGATGCACACCTGCAATCTAGGCATTTTGGGAGGTTGAGTCAGGTGGATCACTTGAGGCCAGGAGTTTGAGACCAGCACAGCCAACATGGCAAAACTTTGTTTCTACAAAAAAATGCAACAATTAGCTGGTCATGGTGGCACATGCCTGTAATCCCAGCTACTCAGGAGGCCAAGGCAGGAGAATCACTTGAAATTGGGAGACAGAGGTTGCAACGAGCCAAGATCATGCTGCTGTACTCCAGCCTGGGCAACAGAGCAAGACTCCATCATAAAAACAAATACAAAAACAAACAAACAAACAAAAATGCCATAAGTGGAAGCATCCCGAATGTCCATCAACTTGTGAATGAATAAATAAAATGTGATCTATCTATATGACAGAATATTATTCAGCGATGTAAAGGAATGAGATACTGATCCATGCTACAATGCAGATGAAACTTGAAAACACCATGCTGAGTGAAAGAAGCCAGGCACAAAAGGCCACATATTATATGAGTCGATATATATAAAATTTCCATCACAGACAAATCTATAGGGACCTAGTGAATTAGTGGTTTCCTAGAGCTTGGGGGAGAGAGGAATTCGGGAGTGACTGCTAACAGGTACAGAATTTCTTTTTCAGTGACAAAAATGTTCTATAATTTATTGTAGTGATAGTTGTCCAATTCTATAAATCCTAAAAACCATTGAATGGTCCACTTTAACAGTTGAATCTCAGGATATGTAAATTATAGTGCCATAAACGTATTGAAAGGAAAATAACATGGGACAATGAGATAGGGGGAGAAGCAAAGAGAACCTAATGTCATTCATTCAATAGGCATTGGAGTGTCTACACATGATAGGCACTGCCATCTGCTAAGAAGCCAAGGAGGACTGGGATGTGACTATTCCCCAAGAGCTCGCAGGCTCTGCAAGAGACAGACGTCTCGCCCAGAATAGTCCATCAAGAGAGGAGCATGACAAGGAGAACTGCCAGGCACCAAGCAGTTTAGAGAATGTGGTGATGAACTCTACCCTGGGGCAGGGGGTCGGGGAGGAGATCAGAAAAGCTTCACAGCAGAGACCACATGTGAGTGGGGTCTTGAAGGGTAAGATTGTCCCAAAAACAAGATGGGGAAAGAGAACTCCAGACTGAAGCAGCGCAGCAAAGCCATGGAGGCAGGGAAGAGCTGGATGCCTGAGGAGCTAAGGAATGGGTTGGGGGGATGGAATGGGAGTGTGACTGGGGAAGGACATACGGGAGCCACATACACATGGTCTCCACCAAGAGGCCTCGGCCACCCTGATAAGGAGGAACTAACCATTCGGATGAGAAGCTCTTTTTTATTGTTAATTAAGGGAAGGGTCCCATGGTCCCTAAATAAGGACAATGACTCATTTCTGCAAGGATCTTGCCATGTGGAGGGCTCTGTGCAAGGGGTGTCATTTAATACTCTAACCATGTTATGGGGCATGTGCTGTTCTTGTGCATATAACAATTGAAAAAACTGAGGCTCATGGAGTTTGCATATCTAGCCAGTGATTTGTCAGTGCTAGGTGGTGGACCTGAACTTCAAATGCAACTATATTAGTCTTTTCTCACAGTGCTAATAAAGACATACCCAAGACTGGGTAATTTATAAGGGAAAGAGGTTTCATTGACTCAAAGTTCAGCATGGCTGGGGAGGCTTCGGGAAACTTACAATAATGGAGGAAGTGGAAGCAAACCCATCCTTCTTCACATGGTTGCGGGAAGGTGAAGTGCTGAGCAGAAGGGGAAAAGCCCCTTGTAAAACCAACCCTTTAGACCTAAACTGAAATATCAACTCATCTGGAAACTCAAGCTGGTCAGCCTTGGGGCTGGAACTGCAGCATTACCTCTCCTGGTCTTCAGGTCTATGGAATGGAATGGGAATAAAACCATTGGCTCTCTTGTATCTCCATCTTACCATCTCAGCCTGCAGATCTTAGGCCTTGCCAGCCTCCATAATTGTATGAGCCAATTCCTTACCATAAATCTCTTACGTATGTGTGTGTGTGTGTGTGTGTATTTACACAGACATACGTGTATATATATTTGTATATACATGTATATGAATGTAGTATATATATGTGTACATGTGCATGTGTATGTGCATACATGTATATATATACATGGATACGTGTGTGTACATAAATACGTGTGTGTGTGTGTGTGTGTATCTCCTATTGGTGTTGTTTCATTGGAGAACACTAATACAGATGTAAACATCTTTTGTGGGCCATTATTCAGCCTTTCTACCACAGGTACAAATATGCTCACACCCTTTCTATTTTCTAATTAATTATTTTTGCACCCACTAGAATAATGTCTCTTGCATACATCCAAGTTGCTGAAAGTGTGGCCATCAAATCCCTGGGGGTCCTTAAAAATGTAGCCCTTTGGGGGTCTGTGGGGGATACTGTGAAGGGGTGCCCAGATCTTCCTTCAACACAACACCTATTGCACAGATGGATGTCACAAAGAAGGATATGCACAAAGAAGGATGTCAGCGAATAGCCTTAGGTATAGCCCAGGACCTCAGAAGCTACCTTCACTAAGCCACACCCTTCCCAGAGCACACTTCATCCAGTGACTGATCTATTCAGCCTCATAAAGGTCTGGCCATCTCTGCCTGATTTTGAGACATTTAAATAAGCAAACAACGAAAGAGATGTGGGGAATCACATGTGGTAAACAGGTGTCCCAGGGGATAGGAGACGGGGAGGAGGAGATGAAAACACTAGAGTCCATGAGGCTCCTGAGTGATGTCTGCAGGAGCAACAACAATGACATTCTCATCACAGGGAAAACTCTGGCCCTCTGTAATTACAGTCAGCCTGAGGTTCCCTTTAGACTATCGGTACTCTGGGAGCAGTTTGCATCTAAATTAAAATTGGACCTCAAAGCAGTCAGATGAGGTTGCATTTCTAAGGATAGGAAAATGTGACAGGCAGGTTACTAATTGCTAGGAAGCTCTGCACCAGTGACTGCAGAGAGCAGAAAAGGAGATAATAATAATTAAGCAGGTGGGGGCGCACTCAGCAAGAAGAAAGGTAGAAAAACCAACTGGGTGTCAGAAACTCACCCCTGTAATGCATTATTTCTCCTACCATATATTAGATGTATAATACATAAGTGTGTGTTTTATATATAATGCTACTTCTTATACTACTTTTCTGTAATATATAGGCAATATGCATAAAATAATGTAAAAATAATACTATATATGATGCTATTTTTAGATTATTGTTATAAAATATGTATAGTCACATAATATATATTTATATTTTCAATACCAACTATACATTTATATGAAATATAGGTTTGCTTTTTAAAATTCTTTTTTATTTTTTTGAGACAGGATCTCACTCTGTCACCCTGGCTGGAGTGCAATGGTACAATCAAGGTTCACTGTAGCCTTAATCTCCTGAGCTCAAGCAATCCTCTCACCCCAGCCTCCCAAGTAGCTTGGACGACGGGAGTGTGCCATCATGCCCAGCTAATTTTTGTACTTTTTGTAAGCGTGGGGTCTCACCATGTTGCCCAGGCTGGTCTCAAGCTCCTGGGCTCAAGTGATCCTCTCACCTTAGCCTCCCAAAGTGCTGAGATTACAGGTGTGAGTCACTGCAACTGATTCAGTCTTAATTTATGACTTATTTAAAAGTTTGTCTCTGGTAATAAAATAAATCATCTCACTAGAAAACTCTAAGAGGGAGTGCAGCAGCCACATAGCTTTGGTTAGGGCTCCCCTTCGATGCCTGCTTTGCCTTTTTAAATATTTATGGGGCCATTAACAAATACATCTGTCTGCACCACCACCATGACATGGCAGAGCACAATGTTAAGACAGAGAATCTACTTTGTCCTTAGGACCCCCACGCAAAAAAAATTTTTGATCTCTAGACTAATAGATATCATTATGAGGAAGGAAAAAACCTGCATGCCTGCCCTCAGACCTGCACTCAGGTCTTTACTGATGAAATTCCCAAATCATCAGAACAATGTAGGCCATCTCCAGATTCATATTCCTTCCTATGGAGCAACCTCAAATCTCCTCATCTGTGAGAAAGTGGCTGCATCCAAGGGCTTTGTTCCTTGTTTTGCTTTGTGGCACAATCATCGCTGCATTTAGAAAATCATCTTACAGAGTGTGTAAGGGACCATAAGGTGATGTGGTCTGGCTGTGTCCCCACCCAAATCTCATCTTGAATTGTAGCTCCTATAATTCCACGTGTCATGGGAGAGACCCTGGGAGAGATAATTGGATCATGGGGTGGGCTTTTCCCTTGCTATTCTCATGATAGTGAATAAATCTCTCATGGTCTGATAGTTTTATAAAGGAGAGTTTCCCTGAACAAATTCTCTTCTCTTATCTGCCACCATGGGAGACGTGCCTTTCACCTTCCTCCATGATTGTGAGCCACGTGGAAGTAGGAGTCCATTAAACCTCTTTCTTTTGTAAATTTCCCAGTCTCAGGTATGTCGCTATCAGCAGTGTGAGAAAGGACTGAGACATAAGGCAATGTATTTGTTGTTGAGAGCAGGGTCAGCTGAGGGGTAGGGAGCTTTGTAGGCCTGTCCTGGTGAGTGACACATCCATCATCAATGTCCACTTTTATTAAAACACAGGGAATCATAGACATGGAGGGTGGTCATTCAGCTTGCTATTTCTCTTTCTCACTCTCCCCAGGTTGCTGTACTTAATTCCTTTAGCTTCTCAAGATAGATGATGGCCAAAGGCAATATTTACAACTTATCTGGAGAGCTGCTTCAGTGGAAAGAATTATAATTCTCTCTCACTTCTGCCCACCAGGACCGGCCTTATTTGTGGACCCAGAGCAGATGTTGTCTGAAATTTATCTCTGTCTTTCTTTAGTAAATCTTTATTAAAAGGAACCTCTTCCCTCTGTATCCCAAGGCTGTATTCTTCCAATTTTATTAAGCTGATTTTTATAAGCTACATGCTGTGTACACATGCATGTCCATGTGTGCCTGCAAGTGTGTGTGTTCTGTTGATTCATCCTTGAAGGAGTAAATAGGTCCATGATTTCATTTAACATTTACTCATTCCCAGATATTTACTCATATGTATTTAACAGACTGGGCAGATGGTCCTTAAATCCCCTCACTGATTGATGTTGAACTCGTCGGAGGGTTTGGTAAGGATAAATGTCCAGGAACTAATTGCCTGGGAGGTAGAAAAGGATCCAAGGTTCAAGGTAGTCTTGGTAGGTGAGAGTTTCCTCTGTGATGTGTCCTCTTCATGCTTGGTGGTTTGGCTGCAGTAGTGTTCAGCTGTCTATACCTGTCTTTCTGTTTGGCTGTCCTTCATGTTGAACAGACACAATGGCCAGGCCCAGCCTCATCCTCTGGCTGCCGTTTTCAGGTGAAGGCTGGCCATGCTTTCCTGGCCCCAGCTCAATATCAGAGCTGCCCATGCATGGGCTTCCCATCCAGGTTGCTTTACATCCTGTTAATCATGCAAAGGCTTTCCAGTGATGTGGGCTCTCCTGCCCCATGGTCTGCTCACTTTTTGTGCATTTACCTGCATATTAGGACTGGATGGTGGCTTCTTCCAGAATCTCCATGCCAATGGTTGTTCTGTTGTTTGCAGGTATCAGAAAACCCCACTCAAACTGGCTTTATCAGAAAGTGTCTCAGTGTAATCAGTGTAATTAACATGTGCAAGAGAATAACTAACTCTGTGTGGGTTCAGGGAGTCAAGGAAGTCATCACAATTCAGCTTCTCTCCTCTAAACACTGTTATCTGCAGAGCTGGCTTCCGCTGCTGGTAGAACCACCAGGCTCTGGTTCCAGGCTCTCGTTAGCCCTATTCCTTCCAGTATCTGAAATTAAAAAAGATAAAAAGAAAGAAAGGAAACATGCCTTTATCTGATAACTCCTATAGTAGCCCTGGAATTTATAGAATGTCCTCCAATTTGCATTCCTAGCAGTGTTTTCTCAAAAGGGACTTTATAGGTTGATTCTCAGTGTTTTCTTTCAATAGAGAGAAAGACACAGAGAGAGAGATCTAGAAATATAGAGATAACTATATGCATGTTTACAGCTACAATATATATGCATACATATCTGTAACTGATATAGATATAGGCATATTGATGTAGACATAAATAGATACGTATCCAAAAGGTCATGGCTTTTATTGACTTATGGCTAATTATCTCTGTTTTAGTCAGGGTCCTCCAGAGAAATAGAACCAATAGGGCATGTATATGGAGGGAGAGAAAGGCATTGATGGTAAGGAATGAGCTTATGTGGTTAGGGAGCCTGAAGAGTCCTGAGATCTGCAGTCAGAAAGCTGGAAGCCCAGAAGAGCCAATGTGTAGTTCCAGTGTGATCTCAAGGCCTGAAAACCATGGAAGCCGATGCTGTAAGTTCCAGTCCAAAAGTCGGCAGGCTCAATACAAAAGAAGAGTTAATGTTCTGGTCTGAGTCTGAAGGCTGAATAAAGACCAACGTCCCAGTTCAAGCAGTCGGGCAGGAGGAATTCCCCTCTTACTCAGCCCTTTTTGTTCTTGTCAAGTCTCCAGTTGACTGGATAAGGCCTACCCACATTAGGGAAGACAATTATCTTTACTTGGTCTACCAATTTAAATGTTAATCTCATCCACAAATAACTTCACACACACACACACACACACACACACACACACACACACACACACACACAGAGAATAATGTTTGGCCAAATGTCTTTACCCTCATGGCCTAGTCAAGTTGACATATAAAATCATAACTGTCACAATCCCCCTATAAATTGACATAGAATCACATAAAAACATTTTTGATGTGAACCAAAATAAACCACATTTCTTCACAACTGTACCAAAATGTCATTACAGATTATTTATGATACCCAAGAAATGGAAATAATCTGAATGCTTATTAAGTAGATGATTTTAAAGAAGTATTTTATCCATTCAATAGAATATTGCTCTGCAATGAAAAAGGAAAAACTGTTTATTCTATTCTAAAAATAAAAGTAATTACTTTTGCAGCAACCTAATATTTATGCAAAAACCTGGGTGAAACTCAAAAACGTGATGCGGGGTAAAAGAAGTCAAACACGGAGCACCAAACATGTGATTCCATATAATTAAAATTCAATTGTAGACAAAACTGAACTATGGTGATAGACATCACAACCATGTTTGCCTCTGGGGATTGCAATGACTAAAAATTGGCCAAGGGAGTTTTCCTGGAGTGATGGAAATGTTATTTATTTTGATAAGGGTGTGGGTTGCATGGGTGTAGGCATGTATTAAAAGTCTCAGTACTCTATCCTGAAGAATTCTATGTAAATTATACTTCAAAGAAGCTGTGTTGTAGGAAAACAATTATCATCAAAACCAAACAAAGGCAAATAAACAAATACCTTTGGTAAAAGACCCTTCACATATGGCCAGGAACCCTTCTCCCCAAATAAAACTAGAGCAGTAGCCTCAGGGAGGAATATTTATGTGACCTTTGGAGGCAGTGTTAAGCTTCACAGCTACAGGAGGAAGAATCTAGCTGAAGAAGAAACAGTAGGCTGGGCTGTGGGCACCTTTGCCCTCTACGGCAGAGCATCTCACCTGGCACCTGGCACACTGAAGTGTAGAGAATGAGCAATAGGCATGGACTAACTTTAATATTCTTCTTTTTCCAGCTGGGTCCTGAAGCAGCCAGAGCTCCTGAACTGGTCACCTCTGACTTCAGGTGTCCTCATCCATTTCCTCCCAAGCATTATACAAATGTTATCATTATCAATATGTTCATCTTGACCACAGAAGATGGAGAAGCGTGTTTTCTAACCAGTCAGTCCTCCCCTTCTCTGTCCCCTCTGATGGGCATTCCTGGTTTCCAGGTGCTTGTTTAGTTCCAAGTGGAACTCTCCATGGGGTTCCGTGTGGCCAGTTGAGGTCCTGCAGGGTACTGGCAACCACAGGCCAATCTGTAGCGTCTTTCAGTGCTGATCATGATATCCATGACTCCCAACACATTCTGGAGACACTGGGCAGGTTTGGGCAGTGTTTTCTGAAGACCATAGCCAAGACTTCAGTTGTTCTAGGTTTCCTTGAGAATGGTGGTAAGCAATTGCCTTCATAGCACAATGCCTACTGAATTTAAGGGTGGGAAAAGAGATAGTCAAAGGTTTTCTCATTGAGTAAAAGAATTATAAACTCATGACAATCTTAGCCTGATTGCCAAAGCCCATAGAGACCATGAAAGTCACCTTCCATGGAAGCCGGCTCTTTCAACAAGTTACAAACTGAAGAATCAAAAATCCAACGAGTTCCACATATTTACTTCAGGATAAAATAGTGCACCTCTTTACTTGAGGATAAAAGACCCTGCAAGAATAACTAAAAAGAAGGTCCCTAGCTCTCATTTGGAGCATGGTTTGGGCTCATACTTACCCTAGATTTAGCTACAAGTATTAAAAGTCTGCCCAGGTTCATCTCCTACTTGAAGATGAAATCTATCTTCTCAGAGAAGAACTAGAAAGAAGACTTTTGGCTTTCATTTTAAGTATGGTTCGTGTTTGTATTTAAAGATGGAAATGGTCACTAGAAGACAAATTAAAAGCCCTCAAATACAAGTGTTTAAGCCAAAACACCTCATATCCATTCTAGAAGAATGAAGAACAGCCTAACGAAGGCAATGGATAGTTTGAATGGAAATGCTGCAGTTCAGGCAAAGTCTAAAACTGTTTTCACTAGAAGCTGAAAAATGAAAGAATGTGGAACATGAACAAATTTTTTGAAAATCCTATCTTAGAGTCTTGAACAAAGACATGGCTCACATCCTAATTAATAAAAGTGAGTTCATTCACTTCTCTGATGGACATCTGCAGAAAAGAGCTGTCCTCCCAGAAGGGAACATGGATCGCAGTGACTGGGAATTGCATATTGAGTGAATCCAAAAGTAGAAACCACCTGAACGGTCAGGCACAAGTCATTTTTGCAGAAACCAGACTCTGCTGCTAAGTTCACTGCTTCTTTAAATACCCACGGAAGAAGAAAGACAGAATATATACAACGAGACATCTGAAGGAAAAGCAAATAATTGAAGAGATCTGAGTTCAAATTAAAATTTCCAAATTGAGCCAGCATCTTTGCAGTCAGAAAATGTACAATCAGAAAGTGAAATTCAAAAGCTTCAGCAGAAATTCAAAATACCATCTGAAATATATTGGGAACATATAACAAAATGCCAAAGCAAACTACTTGAGGAAGAAATGTACCACTTAGAGAAGCAGAAGGCATTTTCTGAAGCACATGAAAATGTCAGCCATGCCCCCTAAGCACCTCCAGATGACCCAAAGCTGGCCAAAGTGCTTGAAAATAAATTTAAATGAACCACTCACTTTCTATCAGTGTCAGATTTTATCCTATGGAGAAGCAGCCTACGAACATTGGCTGTCAGTGATGTTCACTAAGAAAAAGCTCAGTAACTTAAGAAAGGGTAATGTTTATGACAGTCACTCTCTGAAGGAGACTCTATATCTCAGCTTTTATCTCCTCGCTCTTATGGCCCTACTGCCCCAAACTCAGCCCTGGGCAGGTGTCAGGACCAACTCGGGGATCCCTTGGAAGATCAGGTTCCAAGGTCAGAGGCTGGGAAAGCAGAGGTGGGCTACTGAGTAATTAAACTCAGTCTGTATCCTGTCTCTGCTGCTCAGATTTATCAGAAATCACCTCATTTCTTGAAAAATCTTATGAATACATAATTTTATGCTTTTTATTATTTGTGGAGGGGCAGGGAAAGTAATATTTTATGACAGCCACATCTGTGCTTAACACATTAAGAATTTAACATCTTCTCTCTTCTTTTACCATTTTTGAAAGACAGCAAAAGCAAGAGAGATTGAAAGAGGGAAGGAGAAAGGGAGACAGAGAGAAAGGGAATGCAGAAGGGGAGAGAGAGAGGGGAGACAGAGAGAGAAGAAAGGAAAAGAGGAAGGAAGGAAGGAAGACAATAAATAATGAAAAAATACTAACAGACAGGCTATGGACAATTGGGATGGTGCCAATTTGAGGGACAGTGTCTTTTCTACTGTTCAGACCAAAGGCTAATGGCTTCCCAGGCCTTATAATGTTTGGAGAATCACTGGGAGCACCCTCTTTCTCTGGGTTGCAAGCTCTAAAAAGGCAAGGCTCAGCTCCCAGCACAGAACCTGGTATAGAGCAGTGCCTACTAGCTGTCTGAAGAATGAATGAATGACTGGTGACGTCAGATGCAGCTTGATCTAGGTGCTCAATTTGTGTCCATAGAAATCGCTTCATTTCTCATATGTTTCCGTGTTGGACTTATATATTTACATGTAGGCTTCTCCGTGTATCGGAACAGATTTGGCTGCTCCAGGCTTGCAATGTAGCAAATTGGTACTATATGCTTAGACCTCACAAGCATATGTACACTCAGACAAAGGCTGTTTTTCCAATGGTTCTGGGCCAAATCTGTGGCAGGGTCTTACTGACTTGCATTTACTCTCATGGCTGTCACTGAAACAATCACTGTGGTCAGGGGCAAAGGACATTCTGTTTATCCAAGCCAATATGATGGATGAGTTGACGCCAGGGTGGACCACAAAATTAAAGATAATAGGCCGAGTGTGGCAGCTTACACCTATAATCCCAGCACTTTGGGAGGCCAAGGTGGGCAGATCACCTAAAGTCAGAAGTTCAAGACCAGCCTGGCCAACATGATGAAACCCTATCTCTACAAAAACTACAAAATTCAGCCTGGTGGGTGATGGGTGCCTGTAATCCCAGCTACTTGGGAGACTGAGGCAGGAATCTCTCGACCCTGAGAAGCAGAGGTTACAGTTAGCCAAGATTGTGCCATGGCACTCTAGCCTGGGCAATAGAGCCAGACTCTGTCTCAATAAAATAATAATAAACAAAAAGTAAAGATAATAGAATCAGGATTTCCCAATCAAAACTTAAGGTGTGATTACTAGGAAAGAGAAACAGAATAAATGCCAAGCAGAGAAAAACTTCAGAGAAATAAACCGTTTGGAGGCAAGAGTGGGATTTCCTGAAAAAGAGCATCCAGAGTGGCAGATGAGATTTAAACTACTATCACTGCTCAAACAAGCATGCAGTGGCATCACCACCACTGGAGTCTTCCTGGGGCCTCTGGAAAAATCTGGGCTTGTCCCCTGTCTGGGAACACTGCCCGGGCCTCTGAATTCTAACCCCCTCCTTACTGTTAGTTAGTGAAAGGCAGCCCCAAGACCAGTACGGTGGTAAAAGAGGGAGTCCCATAGTACTCTGCCTAAGGTGAGGTCTTCTTTAGGCCCTTGACCAACTCACACTGGAGTAATTTCCCTTGAAAGTTTTCTGAGAAGCCCTGTTTGTGAGCCCAGGTTTTCTTTTCCTTTCCTTTTTTTTTTTTTTTTTTTTTTTAAGACAGGCTGTCACCCAGGCTGGAGTGCAATGGAGTGATCTCTGCTCACTGCAACTTCCACTTCCTGAGTTCAAGAGATTCTCATGCCTCAGCCTCCCGAGCAGCTGGGATTACAGGCACGCACCACCACGCCCAGCTAATTTTTGGTATTTTTAGTAGAGACAGGGTTTCACCATGTTGGCCAGGCTGGTCTGAAACTTCTAACCTCAAGTGATCTGCTCAGCTCAGCTTCCCAAAGTGCTGGGACCACAGGCGTGAGCCACCATGCCTGGCCCAGATTTTCTTACTAAGACCCAATTCATCACACCAAAGAGTCCCCTCTGCTTCTGAGTGTCAATGATCCTTCCTAAGTGTTGACTAGACCAAGGATCCAGGCTTCTGAAGCCGTAGGGACCGCCCTCTTCCCTGATCACAGTAGTCACATAGTTCATTACCAAGCTCATACCATGAACAGTCATCTGAGGAATAGTCTTTAGTACCGTCTGGAGTTTCTCAGGAAGTTGATGTCTGTTTCCCATTCCCATCCACCAGTTCTGTGTTTCCCAGTGGGCAGCTGAGTCCTTTGACCGTCACTAAATCTTTGCTAACAGTCCCCATGACTCCACACTCCTGCTAAAGACAATAACACATCTGGTCTGGACATTCAACATGGAAAGAGCAATTCAATAAAAAGGAAGCATCAATTTTTTTGAGACAGAGTTTTGATCTTGTTGCCCAGGCTGGAGTGCAATGGCACATTGTCAGCTCACCGCAACTTCTGCCTCCTGGGTTCAAGCAATACTTCTGTCTCAGCCTCCCAAGTAGCTGGGATTACAGGCATGTGCCACCACATCCGGCTAATTTTTTTTTTTTTTAATTTTTAGTAGAGACAGGGTTTCACCATGTTGGCCAGGATGGTCTCGATCTCTTAACCTCGTGATCTACCCACCTCGGCCTCCCAAAGTGCTGGGATAGGAAACATCATTTTAACCAGCATGATGAGCATTTAGCCAAGGAAATTCGATGACACCACGGGAAGAGAACCGTGACTGTGAAGGCCTTTCCTTCTCACTAAGGATTCGAATCTTATGATGCCTGGTTCTTGACGGGGAGTTGCCAGGACAAGAATAAACACAAATTTTACTTGTGCCATTGAGCATATACCACGTCCTTAGTACACATCTGTGATGGGCCCCACCGAAGTCCCATATCCAATCTTCTCCCTCTTCCCCCTGCTCACTACCCACCAGATGCAGGCCCCATCCTTTCCGTTAAAGCGTCACTCTCCTTTCCACCTGAGATCCTGAGATTTTTGCAAGAACGTTCTCCCCCACCTGGAAATCTCCACATCTGGTCTTTGCATCTCTGGTTTCTCCCAGCCATTCAGGTCTCTGATTAAGACTCATTTTCAGAGAGGTCTTCCCTAAACACCAATCCACAGTAGCCATCCAGTTATAGTTCATAACATAACTGTATTCTGAATTCTTCACAGCACATATAACTGGCTGGCATTTTCTTATTATTTATTGGTTCGTTTTCTTTGTCTCACTGCTGGAATTTAATCTGTGTGTGTACAGGGACTGTCTTTCGCCTACATATCATCTCTAAGACTCAGTGTTGTGCATAAAACATAGAATGAGCTCAGTGAATATTGACTAAATGACTGATCGACCCCTCATGTTAACTTCATGCACTGGGTCTTACATGGATTCCCATGTGCAGCCATGGAAACACAGGCAGAGCACTGACATGTTGCACTCATGATCACATGTGGAGAAAGAGGCCAAGATGGGGTTTGAACCAAGTCTGATTTTATGCATCAATAGAACCATCTACACATGCATTTGGTTCTATGCATGGTCCAGTTTTAGAACAGGCATCTTCCATTCTGAATCAAGCTGATGTTTTTTCTTGTCCACCCATATAAAGTATAATGTATGTGTTAAAAACCACACAGACTGCCTCTATTCAAAGCGTAAAATTCTATGAGCTTTGATATTGGTATATATTCTGGAAACCACTCCCACAATTAAGATACAGAACAATCAAATCATCCCCAAAAGATTCTTCATCAAAAGGTACTGCATCCCGGCTGGGCGCGGTGGCTCACGCCTGTAATCCCAGCACTTTGGGAGGCCAAGGCGGGTGGATCACGAGGTCAACAGATCGAGGCCATCCTGGTCAACATGGTGAAACCCCGTCTCTACTAAAAATACAAAAAATTAGCTGGGCATGGTGGCACATGCCTGTAATCCCAGCTACTCAGGAGGCTGAGGCAGAAGAATTGCCTGAACCCAGGAGGCGGAGGTTGCAGTGAGCCAAGATCGTGCCATTGCACTCCAGCCTGGGTAACAAGAGTGAAACTCCGTCCCAAAAAAAAAAAAAAAAAAAAAAAAACAGGTACTGCATCCCTGTACAGGCCATTCTTCCATCTGCCCCTGGCCCTTAGGCTACCACTAATAGCCTTTTTGACACAATATATTTAAAAAATATATTTTAAAGCACAAGTTTATCTCACAGAGGGTCAGGAGTCCAGGCACAGCTTAATGAAGCCGTCTCAGAAGCCTGCACTGTGTCAGCCAGGGCAGGAGTCTCATTTAAAAGCTGGGGTCCTCTTTCAAGCTCATCTGACTAAGGGCAGAATTCCTCTCCTGCAGCACTAGAGCTCATGATTACTTGATTCTTCAGGGCCAGCAAGAATGTGTCTCATTGCTGTATCAGGTCTCTGAGCACAGGAAAGCCTGAAGTCCCTTATGAAGAGCTTGCCTGATTAGGTCAGGCCCACCATGGACATCTTTTTTTTTTTTTTGAGACCGAGTCTCACTATGTGGCCCAGGCTGCCGTGCAGTGGTGCAGTCTTGGCTCACTGCAACCTCCACCTCCCAGATTCAAGCAATTCTCCTGCTTCAGCCTCCAGAGGAGCTGGGTTATAGGCATGCACCACCAAGCCCGGTTAATTTTTGTATTTTTGGTAGAGACAGGGTTTCACCACTTTGGCCAGAGTGGTCTTGAACTTCTGATAGGCCTCCCGAAGTGCTGAGAAAACAGGTGTGAGCCACCGTGCCCAGCAGACATTCTTCTTTCTTCTTCTTCTTCGTTTTTTTTTTTTTGAGATCGAGTCTAGTTCTGTCACCAGGCTGGAGTGCAGTGGCACTATCTCAGCTCACTGCAACCTCCGCCTTCCAGGTTCAATCTATTCTCCTGCCTCAGCCTCCTGAGTTGCTGAGATTACAGGTGTGTGCCACCACATCCAGCTAATTTTTTTGTATTTTTATTAGAGATGAGGTTTCACCATGTTGGCCAGGATAGTCTCGATCTCTTGACCTCGTGATCTGCCTGCCTCAGCCTCCTAAAGTGCTGGGATTACAGGCGTGAACCACCATCATGAGCCCTTTCTTTTGATTAACTCAATGTCAACTGATTCAAAAACTTAATTACATCTACAAAATTCCTTTTCTTTTGTCATATAGTGTAACATATCCATAGGTTCCACCCACACTCAAAAAGAGCAAACATACCAAGGGGTATGATCCATAGAGACCAACCTAGAATTCTGGCTATCACAGTCTAAATGCCTCTTTGCAAATAACAAAATCTAAAAATAAAATAAAACATCAAAAATGTGCCAAACTTATGACCCGTACTTCCTCTGAATATTGAAATAACTGATAAATTTTATTTTCTTCTCTGCACTTACCCATACTTTCCAAATCTCATATGTTAAGAAATGTTACTTTTGTAATAGAACAAAATAAAGACAAAGGAAGATGATGAAGCCCTGGGTATTAGTCTGTTTTCATAATACTATAAAGAACTGCCTGAGATTGTGTACTTTATAAAGGAAAGAGGTTTAATTGACTCACAGTTCAGCATGGCTAGGGAGGCCTTAGGAAACTTACCATCATGGCAGAAGGTGAAGGAGAAGCAAGGCACCTTTTTCACAAGGCGACAAGAAGGAGAAGTGCCAAGCCAAGCAGGGAAGAGCCCCCCACCTTTTTCTATTTTTTTATTTTCAAATGGATTTTCACTCTTGTTGCCCAGGCTGGAATGCAATGGCTCTATCTCAGCTCACTGCAACCTCCCTGCTTCAAGCAATTCTCCTGCCTCAGCCTCCTGAATAGATGGGATTACAGGCGTGTGCCACCACCTCTGGCTAACTTTGTATTTTTAGTCAAGACAGGGTTTCTCCATGTTGGTCAGGCTGGTCTTGAACTCCCAATGTCAGGTGATCTGCCTGCCTTGGCCTCCAAAAGTGCTAGGATTACAAGTGTGAGCCACTGTGCCTGGCTGGAAGAACCCCTTTATAAAACCATCAGATCAGGCTGGGCACAGTGACTCACACCTGTAATCCCAGCACTTTGGGAAGCTGAGGAGGGCAGATTATGAGGTCAGGAGATAGAGACCATCCTGGCCAACAGGGTGAAACCCCGTCTCTACTAAAAATACAAAACAACTAGTTGGGCATGGTGGCGCATGCCTGCAGTCTCAGCTACTTGGGAGGCTGAAGCAGGAGAATCACTTGAAGCCAGGAGGTGGAGATTGCAGTGAGTTGAGATCACACCACTGCACTACAGCCTGGGCGACAGTGCGAGACTCTGGAAAAAGAAAATCAGATCTCATGAGAACTCACTTACTATCACGAGAACAGCATGGGGGAAACCGCCCCCAGTGATTCAGTTACCTCCTCCTGGTCTGTCAACACCTGGGGATTATGGGGATTGCAATTCAAGATGAGATTTGAGTGGGCACACAAGGCCTAACCATGTCACCCTATTTGCATTATTTGAGGCCAAAGAACCAGTCAAGCCTGATACCCTGGACTTACACATCGGCTAATAAATTTTTCCTTTTAAAAAACTGGGCAATTGTTTTTTTTTTTTTTTAATCTCTTGCATCTGAAGAGTGCAGCAAATTTGGAAATAAAATCTCTAAGTAACACTACTACCTGTCTGCTTCCTTACTCCAGAGCTACGCCTAGGGCTGCTTTACACAGCCAGCACTTCCTGGGACCAGGGCTACCCACTTGTGTTTATTTTTAAAACTGACCTACATTCCATGACTAAAGTAGGAAGGAATCTATAGGGGCAAGCTGACGTCGTGGCGTCCGGGAGAAAGGCAGCAGAGCTGCAGATGACATGGGCACAAGGAAAGGTCAGGCCTCGGGGGCTGTGATCCCAGCAGCTCTGGAAGCTTTGTGATGTACACAAAGGCAACTCACAGCAGGCTGTGGCAGAGGAACACAGCTAGAACATGGTTTTAGTAGAAATGAATTGAGATAGAGATTTTAGGGGAGCTTTTTTATTTTAATGAAATCTGATATAACAAAATTGGACCTCACAAAATCTGTCCTGAATAAAGTGACAATGATAAGCTTCAAAACTCAGAAATTTGTACCCCAACGGTAAACATACCAGTTTGTACATTAAGAAATGATGTCTTTGAAGAAGAGAGAAAGAGACATAGGGCATGTGCATGGCTGATTTATTACAGTTCTGTCTGCCCTCTATATGCCATTCACTATCACAGGTTTAGATCAATTCAAAGCTATTTTCTTAAGAATTGTTCCACCTCTGTTAAGAGAAGAGTAAATATTTGTTTTGAGTGTGCAAATAATTTTATTTCAGCCACTCAGGCACCAGAGGAAAGCAGGAGCTGGGGCTGTGCAGAAAATCTGACCATCATGTAACATGATGTTCCATTTCTAATTACAGACGCTGAGACTAACTTTCCACAGATTTGGAAAACAGTCTCCGTGGGCACATTGCTGGCATTCACCCAGCAAAATAAAACCATTATTTTCTCAGATTCCCCCATGTTTGTGCTTGTATTTTGATCATCCTCTAGGACAACAAAATGGAAGAGAGCTTACATAAACCCTCTTCATAGATGACTCTGGGGATTATCTGTTACATTTTCGATGGTGAGGAATAAAAGCTACCTTTTCTTAAAAAAAAAGTTTCATCCACAAAGGAAACTTATTTCTAAACACTAGAGTGTCATATTAACAAAAGATTAGTTTCTATTTTAATTAGAAAACTCTAGGGGATGCTTAGGCCAGTAGCAAATAGCTCTTCCTTGCTCTGGTTTGGGGACAATGGCAGGTGTTGACTATTATTCCATGCAGGCCCCTTCCCTAACTTTGTTTCAGAAGGCATGAGGTTCTTTATGGTTCTGTGTCCATGGGTAAGGCTGCAGCTGCTGATTATGCTAATTCTCACTTACTTGCAAATAGGCCTGTGTTTATTTTGTCCCTTACCAGCTGTCAACAAAGACGTTTTAGGAATAATTCCCATATTTAAAGTCAGACTTTGTTCCTGTGTCCCACTGTGAGCTGTCCCAGCTTTAGACCCTTCCAGGGCTTGTGCAGAGAGCTGTGATGCTAAAACACCGGGCAAAACCCAGGGCAGCATTCTCTGCCAATTTGCACATCGCCTGCTCTGTCTCCCTTCACCTGTGAATCATCTTCGCCTTAGTGGGAGCTCTTGCCCAGCTTTCTCGAGAGGAACCTGAAGCACTGCTCTAATGGGTTCTTCATGGATTTGGGAGATATCTCATTTTACAGTAGTTAGGGAGGTTGAGGCTTTCATTGCTTCATAATTGATGTTTGAGAAAACATCTTCTCAACTTGGAAATTCTATCAATCTTCAGAAAGCCTGTTTTACTCTCCATAAAGCCTTGAAATGCATTCTTATTTAGCAATCAGAAGGGAAAGCAAATGACGTTTTTTAGGCAAATAGTTGTATTCCTGATCTTAATTTAGGGTTATGTTCTATTTATATTTTATAGTCCAGATTTAATTTTATTTGATTTCATGGAAGAAGTAGAGGAATTTTTAGTTTGCTTTTGCAACTAATGTTACTCCAAATAAAAAAGAAAAAAATGTAAATCAAAGAGCATTTAATTTTCCACTAGTGTTTTTTCCTAACCAATGTCTCTGCTCAGCCAATTTTTTAGTTAATAAATGAATTTGGATGAAGTAATGTTTGCATGAGAAATACTTGGACACTCATGTGTATCAAGGAAAGCATGCCTCTGTTCTTGGTTTTGGTTCACTATTTAAATTACTTTTAGATTATGTTTACCAGCTCCATCTCAATTTTCTCAAACCACAATGTGAAAAGAGGAAAAAAATCTACATGCTTAGGATTTTCTTTAAGGAAACCACAAGATCCCTGATGCCTCGGTAAACATGCAGACCTGGTAGTCTGCCTAAGCATAGGATTTTAATTCTGAACATCTAATTTTCTCTAGACCTTTCCCATTCCACATGGACCAGACATTAACATATAGTAATTTACTTAAAACAATATCTACTCACTGCTATCTCTAGGTCAATCCCCTTGTACTAAGCTCTAGGATTACAGGGATAAATTAGCTTGATTCTTCCCTAAAGGAACTAACAGAGTGAAAAAATACAAATAAATAATAGTGGCCCTCAGCCTTCTTTAGGGTGGGGTGAAAGCCAGCTGCAGAAGCTCTTTAGAGTCAGCAGGGACATAGTTGAGTCTTTATAGTGCACAGCATGTTAAGCAGGGATCACAAATGGGGATAAATGGCTGAAGGGGATTCCAGAAAAGAAAGCTGATAATGGTTTAGAGAACCTGGATGTCAGGCTAACCTGGATTCAGATCCTACCAACACCACACATTAGCTGTGTAACCAAGGAAAGGTCTGTACCATTCAACAGTTGCCAGATACAAGGTTAATGTTCGGCCGGGTATGGTGGCTCAAGCCTGTAATCCTAGCACTTTGGGAGGCCGAGGCAGGTGGATCACAAGGTCAAGAGATTGAGACAATCCTGGCCAACATGGGGAAACCCTGTCTCTACTAAAAATACAAAAATTAGCTGGGCGTGGTGGCGTGAGCTCATAGTCCCAGCTACTCAGGAGGCTGAGGCAGGAGAATTGCCTGAACCCAGGAGGTGGAGGTTGCAGTGAGCCGAGATTGTGCCACTGCACTCCAGCCTGGTGCCTGATGACAGTGTGAGACTCTATCTCAAAAAATAAATAAATAAATAAAATAAAAATAAAAAAGGTTAATGTTCAAAATTCGATCCCTTTCCTTTATACCAGCAGAGGACAAGTGAAACTTGAAATTAAAAACACAATATCATTTACATTTGTATCCTCAAAACTGAAATACTTAGCTATAAACCTAACAAAAATATGTACAAGATTTATATAAGGAAAACCACAAAACTCTGATTTTAAGAAATCATATAACTATATAAATGGAGAGATATTCCATGTTCATGAATAGAAAGATTCAATATTGTCAAGACATAGGTTATTTTGAGTTAGACCTACAGATTCAACACAATTCAAATCAAAATCCCAATAAGTTATTTTGTAGATATTGGCAAACTTATGCTAAGGTTTGTATGGAGAGGCAAAAGACCTAGAATAGCCAACATAATGAAAAATAAATAAGAAAAGAAGGAGCAAAGTCAGAGAACTGACACTACCCAACTTCAAGATTTACCATAAAGCTACAGTAATTAAAACAGTGTGACACCTGTAAAAGAAAAGAAAATAGATGAATGGAATAAGTTAGAGCATGAATATGGACCCACATAAATGTAGCCAATGAATCTTTGAAAAGGAGTAAAAGTAGGACAATAGGGAAAAGATAATAAACTTTTCAATAAATGGTGCTGGAATAACAGGATATCCATATTTCTAAAGATCAACAAACAGGCCTAATACTCTTTATAAAAATTAACTCAAATGGATTATAAACATAAATGTAAAACAAAAAACTATAAAACTACTAGGAAAGAATAGCAAAAAAGTCTAGACTACCTTGGGTACAGTGATGACTTTGTAGATACAACACCATAGGCATGATTCATGAAAGAAACAATTGATAAACTAGACTTCATTAAAATTTAAATCTTCTGTTCTACAAAAGTCACTGTAGGCAGAATGAGAATCAAAGCTATAGCCTGGGAGAAAATATTTGAAAAAATATATATACCTAATAAAACACTGTTATTTGAAACAGTCAGCTCAAAATTCAACAATAAGAAAAGGAACAATCCAATTAAAAATTGGGCAAAAGACCCGAAAAGATGCCTCATCCAAAGAATATATACAGATGGCAAATAAGCATTGAAAATATGCTCCACATCATATGACGTTAGAAAATTTCAAATTAAAATATCAATGAGCTATCACCATACACCAATTAGAATGGCCCAAATCCAGAACAGTGACACCACCAAATGCTGGTGAGCATGTGGAGCAACAGGAACAACAACATGTCACTTATTGTTGGTGACACATAATGGTGCAGCCACCTGGAGGACAGTTTGACTGTTTCTTACAAAACCATAGTCTTACTGCAAAATCCAGCAATCATGCTCCTTGGCTTTTACCCAAATGAGTTCAAAACTTATGTCCACCCAAAATCCTATACACAGATATTTATAGAAACACAATTACCAAAATTTAAGAGTGAATAAATAAACAATGTTATATCTAGACAATGGAATCTTATTTGGTGATAAAATGAACCATCAAGCCATGGAAGGACATGGAGGAGACTTAAATACATATTAGTAAGTGAAAGAAGCCAATCTGAAAATGCCACATACTGTATGATTTCAACTCTATGACCTCCTGGAGAAGACAAAACTATGGAAATAGTAAAATGATCAGTGATTTCTAGGAGTTGAGGGGAGGGATGGATGACTAGGTAAAACACAAAGGATTTTTGGGGCACCAAAACTATAGTATTGTACTACATGCATTGTATGTAGAGTATCATATCGTATTATATTCTGTAAGATACTATAATGGTAGATACATGTCATTATACATTTGTCAAAACCCATAGAATGTTCAACATGAAGAGTGAATCCTAATGCAAACTATGGGCTTCGGGTGACAGTAACGTATAAATATCGGTTCATTCATTGTAACAAACCTACTGTGCTGAAGGGAAGGCTGTGGATGTGTGGGGGCAAGGAGTATGTGGGACAGCTCTGTATTTTCTGTTCAATTCTTCTGTAAACTTAAAATGGTCCTGAAAATTAAAATCTATTTCAAAGTTGGGGAGGGAATACATTTGAAAAATTCAACACATAATTGAAATGCTCAATGTGTAGTGGTAAAATTCTCTGCATCTTGGCTGTATTAATTTTAATATATTGGTTGTAATTTTGTACTATAGTTTTTCTTTACTCTTTCCCAGATCTCCACTCAAAGATAACTTACCTGATCACCTTATTTAAAATAACAACCTCCTCCATAGGCAAAAGATCTTATTCTTCTTTCTTTATACCACTTATAATAATAAAAGATTGCATTCTACATTCACTTGATTCTGTGTTTATTGTCTTCTTCCACTTCATAATGTAGGCTTCACCAGAGAACAGACCCAGTCCTTGCAGCTGGTAGATGCTCAATACCTATGTAGTAGTAAGCACGTGAATGCACAGATTTAGTTGCAATGACAATAATGATGATGATGGTGATGACAGTAATGGTGACAGGAAGCTGAGGAAGGAGGATTGCTTGAGCCCAGGAGTTCAAGGTTGCAGTGAGCTGTGATCAAGCCACTATACTCCAGCCTGAGTGACAGGGTGAAGCCTTGTTTCTAAAAAAAAAAAAAAAAAAAAATATGATGATGATAAGGATTATAGTGCTAGGTTGGACATTATGGTTTGCACCTGTAATCCCAGAAATTTAGGAGGTCAAAGTGGGAAAACCACTTGAGTTCAGTAGTTTAAGACCAGCCTGGGAAACATAATGAGATGTCATCTCTACCAAAAAAATAAAAAATAAATAAATAAGACAATGGTACTGCTGATAATGGTTGATGATAGTGATAGTGATAGTGATAATGGTATGTGGATTATGATGGTGATGGTGATGGTAATGGTGATGGTGATGGTGATGGTGATGGCAATGATGGTGAATGTGATGATGAGATGATGGTGATGATGATTTACAGTAAGTTTAACTGGGGTAGGTCATATTGCTGTCCATTCTCAACGTTCAGTCATAGCGTATTAGTCTGTTCTCACATTGTTATGAATCCACGAGACTGGGTAATTTATAAAGAAAAGAGGTTTAATTAACATACAGTTCCACCTCAGGAAACTTACAATCATGGTGAAAGGGACCTCTTCACAGGGTGGCAGGAGAATGAGTGCCAGCTGGGGAAAAGCCAGCCACTTATAAAACCATCAGATCTCGTGAGAACTCACTCACTATCACGAAACAGCGTGGGAGAAACCACCTCCATGATTCAGTCACTTTCCATTGGGTCCCTCCCACAACATGTGGGGATTATGGGATTACAATTCAAGATGAGATTTGGGTGGGCACGCAAAGCCGAACCATATCACAGGGCTACCGCTTTGCCTTTTATACTACTAATCTTCGAGGACCTGAGGACCTCAACATTTTTGGGGGCTGTGGCTTAGACTTATCCTGAGCTGTAGAAATTGAATTTTGCATTGGAACTAGCAAAGTTTAAGGGTGAAGGCCTGATCATCCACAGACACAAGTGGACACATGAGGAAGGCCTCACCCAACAATGAGAAAAATAATCACCTATGCTTCTCGGTCAGGGCAACATGGTGCTGCATTGCTAAGGTGCTGACCTCACTGTTGTTGCAAACTCTTTGAAATATACATGGTAGCTAAAATATAACAGAAATATATTTCTCATTTGGTACAGAATCAGAATGGGTGTTTTTGTCCAGTGAGTTCTTTCTTCCAAGTACTGGATCAGGGAACCAATGCAGTTTCCTTCCAGCTTAAAGCACCACATCTTCAACATGTAACTTCAAGTGTGCTGCGCTCAGCTGAGACAAACAGTGCAAGGAGGGGCAGCACACAGGATTGCACGTGAGAGTTCTTAAAAGCCACAACTGGATGTCCCACACATTAATTCTCCTCTCATTGCATTGGCTAATACTCACGTGCCCAACCACAACTAACTGGTTAGGGAGGCTGGGAAATGTCACTAGCTATGCATTCAGGAGGAAGGGAACACACGTCTGGAAAACCACTCACTGAATAGTTTCAGCCACAGATATGTGCCTCCTTGAATGGCAAGGGGTGGTCTCTGGTCTTTACAGAGCATATCTCAGCTTTTGCTCAGGACAGATTCTGCTTCTCTCTGCAATCTTCCCATTTAATCTCCATAAAACTCTAAGGCAAAACCCCATGTATAATCCTCATTTTCAGTACTGAACTGAGACTTAGAGCCATGAAGGTATATGCCCAAGGTTGCCAAGATAGAAACTGGTGATAGGAAGACAAAAATGTCACTCCAAAATCTAGACTAGTTAACATTATGTTATGTGACTGTTAAACGAGTCTTCTTATAAATGAGATTTATGATTCTTCTTTATTCCATGAGTTTGTGAGGAAGTTCTCTGTGTCATCTTAAATGTGGGAACACCTATTATTCCTTGGTACATTTTTCCTATGTGCTGTGCCTTTCCAAGTCCCAACTCAACATAGATCATGGCTTGTGGATTTTGAAGTAGGCAAATACATCTGGTTCTGGCTTCAGTCTCCTCTAGAACCTACTAATTATCTACAAAGATTGGCAGCAGTCAGTATTTCATTAAGAATGTTTGGGAAAAGCTCAGTCGATAAATATTCTAAGCTGAAAAGTACATTTAGAAAGCCATATATAATCTGAACTGAATTTTTGATGCATACACCCTACCTTTTCAAAACTCATTCAGCTACCCTGAAAATTTTCCCTCCTGTAAGGGACATATTGTTGGCTTCTCAGACCACCCTGCCTTCCATGTTCAGGAAAGTCTTTTCCCTTTCAACTCACTTTTTATGCCCTTCATAATTTTTTATGATTTTCTGTTTTCAGAAGATGAGAAACATAGGATATTAATAAAAGAATAAAGAAGAGCTTAAGAGGGTGAAAAGCAAGAGGGGAGGTATGAAAGGGAATAAATCGCCCTCAACCAGGAAACCACACCACATTTCTAGTCTTGGTCTAGGCAAATCTAATAATATGACCTTAAAGAATTCTCTTTCTATGGCTGCTTCCTAACCACACGAGTATAAATTCCATGTTCCTCAGTGGTGCATCGCTGGTTGTGATCTGTCCACCTGTTCAAGCCTTGTCATTGACCTCTTCATCTCTCACCTCCTCCTTCTGGACAGTCTGTCCTCAGGCAACTGAACAGCAGGGATCAGGCAGAGCTATTGAGGTAGCTGTTGTCATGGTTTCCAGCAAACCAGACTCACTCGTGTGCTTGGCAAGAGAATGAGTTCTGCTGCAGATACCCAATTCAGAATGCACAGGAAAGGAACTGAGCTGCATTATCTGACTTCCCAGTGAACTAAAGAATGCTAGGAACCTAGTGGCCATCATTCAATATACAAGCTAAATTGAAAGACATAAACCAATTGTTTCTAAATATCTTTTGGTTCTAATATTTTGTTTAATTTACTGCATAAAAGACCAGAGACTTTGTGTATTAGGCTGTACTTAGGATATTAGTCTGTCCTTGCATTGCTATAAGGAAATTCCTGAGACTGGGTGATTTATAAAGATATGAAGTTTATTTGCCTCCTGGCTCTGCAGGCCGCACTGGAAGCATGGTGCCAGGATCTGCTTCTGGGGAGGCCTCAAGAAGCTTCCAATCATGGTAGAAGGAAAAGAGGGAGCAGGCAGCTCTCCTGGCAAGAGTGAGAGCAAGAGAGTGAAGGGAGAGGTGCCCCACACTTTCGAACAAACAGACCTCACATGAACTCAAATTGAGAACTCATCACCAAGAGGATGGCACTAAGCCATTCACAAGAGATCCATCCCCATGATCCAAACACCTCCCCAGGCCCCACCTCCAACACTGAGGATTACATTTATTTCAACATGAGATTTGGAGGGGAGAGACATCCAAACCATATCACCTAGTATGCTTGATTTAAAATAGAATATCAGATATCTGGTTCCAGTTCAACTCATAGTGCAGTCACCATTGGAAAATTTATTGCATGATTAATTAAATCTTCTTATCCCATGTGAACATAATTTATCATCACTAACATAAGAAGCTCAATTTTCTCTTGGAGCTGTGTGTAATGCCACTCAGAAGGTGCAAAGACTTTCTAGTTATGGAAACGTATAGTCCTCCTGTGTCCATGGCATCCTCTGGCTCAAGCACAGAGATCCTGTTCTAGGATGCCTCTAACTGAAAATTGTCATGCCTGCATTGACTCTGAGAAGTTTTAGGGAAAGGGGCAGTCTGCATTTATCAGGATACCTTACAATCGAGACAAATCCCCAAATCTCCTAAGCTTATTACATTGTATTGAAATTTAAGTAAGCATGATGTGTGTTGGTCAGTTCTCGTGTGCCTTGCAGCTGCATCATCTGAAGCATGTGGCCTCAAAGAACGTTGAAGCAAGATGAGGAACTTAAGGAGAGGGCCCACCAGATCAACTACTCCAGCCCAGAAGTGACACACATCACTTGCATTTACAGCTCACTGGCCAGAATTGGTCACATGACTTCAACATTACTGCAAAGAAAGCTGGGAAATTTAAAGGAAGAACATGAGACATTTTTCTCTATAAATTCCTCTGCTACACACTCCCAGATGTTTTGGGTCTCATCAAAATGCATTCCTTTTTAAAAAAATAATTCTATAGGTTTTTGTGGAACAGGTGGTATTTGTTTACATGAGTAAGTTATTTAGTGGTGACTTGTGAGATTTTGGTGCACCCATCACCACGGCAGTATACACTGAACCCAATGTGTAGTCTTTCATCCCTCTCACCCCTCCCACTCTTTCCCCCTGAGTTCCCAAAGTCCATTATATCATTCTTGTGCCTTTCCATTCTCATACCTTAGCTCTCACTTCTCAGTTGGAAAAGTCAATGTCTGGAGAGGACCTTTCTTAATTCTTACCATTAGAAAGCGTACTTCTCAGTCTTCCAGTTTGCTCTGTTTGACATTCTCCTATTGTATTAGTTATTCTGAGAAGAGTAAAGCAAGAAAGCACAATGAAAGAATAGTTTCAGAGAATGCAATGGATCAACTCTATTCTTCTTTCTAATGGCTTATTTTTATGCCTATTGCCTGGAGCTCGTCTTCTAATGAGACTTTAATGACTGCTGCAACTGAAAGTTCGGAGTTGGTGCCTCTGACTGCTTCCTGAATTTTCTAGAAGAAAGCCAATTAATCTGTGGGCCTTTCTGACCTCACCTTGTCTTCTGTTTTCTTCCAATAAGTAGTATCTCGTTAGTGTATTTGTGCTTTCCTCACCTGGCTTTTGGTTCTTGTGCCATTCTAATATAAGATATAAGATATACTCTGCCCCCAAACAGCTCAAGAGTTGAGTTCATGAAGTGATGAAGACTTTTCTGGATCTTAATTATTCCTCACAGAGGAGCCTAACTGCTGATTCAAGATCCTTAGTAACTCCAAGGAGTCTTGTTCCTCCCCTGATACTCAGCAGCAAAGTGAGGTTTGCTTATTCCAGTGGGTATTGGGAAGGACCAGTGTTAGAATGAAGAGTTTTACAGTTTCCCACACTTCAGTGGTGGGTGTGGCTTAAATGGTAGATACTCAGGAAGCGTAGGGCAAATTATGTTATCCCATCCATAACACTTATTCCAGACATTTCAAGTTGTCTTCAGATTGTCTTTTCTTTTCTCTTTATTTTCTTTTGCTAGAAAAAAATGAATTCTATTTTTTTCATAACTATACAAACTTATAAGAAAAAACATTCTCCCCTTCCTTAAGAAAAATGCTTATTGAGGAGACAATATCTCAAGCTGTTTGCAAGAATTTTGCTCTTGGGGTCTCTCTCTCTCTCTCTCTCTCTCTCTTTTTTTTTTGAGACAAAGTCTTGCTCTGTCGCCCAGGCTGGAGTGCAATGATGCAGTCTCAGCTCACTGCAACCTCCACCTCCTGGGTTCAAGGGATTCTCCTGAGTCAAACTCCCAGGTAGCTGGGATTACAGGTGTGTGCCACCACACCCAGCTAATTTTTGTATTTTTAGTAGAGACGGGGTTTCACCATGTTGGCCAGGCTGGTCTGGAACTCCTGACCTCAGGTAATCCACCTGCCTTGGCCCCCCAAAGTGCTGAGATTACAGGCATGAGCCACCTCACCTGGCCTGGGCTCTCCTTTTTTTAAATTTAACTTTCCTTTTAAGTTCAGAGTACATGTTCAGGTTTCTTACAAAGGTACACTTGCATTTAGGGGTTTGCTGTACAGATTGTTTCATCACTACTAAGTCTAGTGCTCATTAGTTAATTTTCCTGATCCTCTCCCCGCTTCCACCCTCCAACCTCCGATAGGCCCCATTGTTTGTTGTTCCCCTCTATGTGTCTATGTGTTCTCATCATTCAGCTCCCACTTATAAGTGAGAACATGCAATATTTGGTTTTCAGTTCCTGTCATAGTTTGCTAAGGATTGTGTTTTCAATTGCTTAGAATCCAGTTACTCTTTTTTATAACAATTTGTAATTTCACACACACATGTTGAGTGTAACAAGCATGTATGCTTTATTCAGTGTGTTGATTCTGCACCTGTAAAGAAAATGGTGTTAAGCACACACAAGGCAGGGCTAGTTTGAGCAGTAAAGGTATAGTTTGCCACTTTTAAACACAGACAGTTTATTTCTTACATAGAGAAAAAAAGGGCAGCCAAAGGTGCTTGTCCCCTGTGGTTCTTGTCATACACATCAAAAAGGACACCCAAAATGCAACGTGAATTGTAGGATCCACCATTGCCAGAGAGCCAGGTCTAGATGGTAGCTCAGCAGGTTTGTAGTCTTATCACATCTATTCTGAGTGTGACAGGGAGAAAAGCCTCATGCCTTATCAGAAACCAGGAGATGAGGAGTAACTCTCTTGACAGCATCCAGCGGAGGCAAAGACATGAGTGGGAGATTTTTTTTTTGTTTTAAACAGGAGGGTCAGAAGACTTTCTGCTGAGACTCAGCTTTGCTGGGGTTCAAGCCTTGCCTGCAGAGACTATGTGGACATGAACAGGGCACCATGGCAGAGCTGTTCCTCTACAACTGGCTCCCAGATAGTGCTCATTATTTGTTGAATAAATGTGAACATGTACGCATGAAGAGCCCCGGTGAGAAGACAGGGAAATGTTTTGTTGTTTTTAACCATGTAACCTTTTTTCTGAATGTTCATTGTGGAGTCATGATGGAAAAGGCAGTGTCTCAGTGATCCTTAGTGAGGCTCGCACACATGTCCATGTATCTTTCAAACCATACGTAATGTGGAACATGTCTATCAGGCTGTACAGGTGTTCCTTTGAAGAAACATTACGGGCATGTTATTCACAACTTAACCAATTCTTGATAGTCACTCACTCACACTGCCCAGAGACAGTAAGTGAAGGAGTAAAGAGGGTTCTTCGTGACATCACTCAAGCGAGGTTCACACCCCTATTCTTCTCCATCCTAGGTAGTTGTGTAACGATGAGCAATTAAAGTTCCCTGTGCCCTATGTCAATCATTTTACAAATACGGATAATAATATCTATCATTCATAGGGCTTTTTATGATTGAATGAGATAATACATGCAAATGACTCAGAACAAGGCCCGAATACATTATGGGCTCAAATACAACTATTATTATTGCTGTTGCTGTTATTGTTAAGTTTTTGAACCTAACTCTGTCTAACCCTTTTGTAGAGGGTGTGCTGAACAGAGATCTATCAAAGCCACTTCTAAGGTCTGACACAACCGGGAGATCTGCGAAATCTTATTTTATTTTTTTAACTTTTATTCTAAATTCAGGTGTACGTGTGTAGGTTTGTTACACTGGTAAACTTGTATCATTGGTGTTTGTTGTACAGATTATTTCATCACCCAGGTGTTAAGCCTAATATCCATCAGTTATTTTTTCTGATCCTCTCCCTCCTCCCACCCTCCATCTTCTAAAAGGCCCCAGTGTGTGCTGTTCCCCTCTATGTGTCCATGTGTTCTCATCATTCAGCTACCACTTATAAGCAAAAACAGTATTTGGTCTTCTGTTCCTACAATAGTTTGCTAAGGATGATCCTGAATGTAATAATTCTGGGATTAGTGTTACATATGCCAAAAAGCAACAATGAAAATATATGAAAAGAGAAGAATAGCAAGTTGCATTTTAACACTATTGAGATAATTTTAAAAACTCATGTTTTCTAAAAATATTTAATAACATGGAGAGATGCTTAAAATATGCCAAGTTTGAAAAACAGAATGAGTCTAATTATTAAAAACTCAGAAAAATAAAATCCATTTCCAAAAGTTCATGAACATTATTTATGAATATATGTATGTATTTCTTTATTTTATGCCTAAAATAAATACTAATAGTAAATAAATCAAAATATTAACCATAGTTATTTCCTTTTTTTTTAATTGTACTTCAGGTTCTAGGGTACATGTGCAGATCATGCGGGATTGTTGCATAGGTATATACATGGCAAGGTGGTTTCCTGCCTCCATTGCCCCATCATCTATATTTGGCATTTCTCCCCACGTTATCGCTCCCCATCCTCCCTAACCCCCACTGTCCCTCCCCTAGCCGCCCCAACTGACCCCAGTGTGTGATGCTCCCCTCCCTGTGTCCACATGTTCTCATTGTTCAACACCCGCCTATGAGGGAGAACATGTGGTGTTTGATTTTCTGTTCTTGTGTCATTTTGCTGATAATGATGGTTTCTAGATTCATCCATGTCCCTACAAAGGACATGAATTCATTGATTTTTATGGCTGCATAATATTCCATGGTGTATATGTGCCACATTTTCTTTGTCCAGTCTATCACTGATGGACATTTGGGTTGGTTCCAGGTTTTTGCTATTGTAAACAGTGCCGCAATGAACATATGTGTGTGTGTGTCTTTATAATAAAAAGATTTATAAACCTTCGGGTATATACCCAGTAATGGGATTGCTGGGTCAAATGATATTTCTATTTCTAGATCCTTGAGGAATCACCACACTGTCTTTCACAATGGTTGAACTAATTTACACTCCCACCAACAGTGTAAAAATGTTCCTATATCTCCACATCCTCTCCAGCATCTGTTTTCTCCAGGTTTTTTAATGATTGCCATTCTAACTGGCTTGAGATGGTATCTCAATGTGGTTTTGATTTGCATTTCTCTAACGACCAGTGATAATGAGCATTTTTTCAGATGTTTGTTGGCCTCATATATGTCTTCTTTTGAAAAGTGTCTGTTCATATCTTTCACCCACTTTTGAATGGGTTTGTTTGTTTTTTTCTTGTAAATCTGTTTTAGTTCTTTGTAGATTCTGGATATTAGCCCTTTGTCAGATGGGTAGATTGCAAAGATTGTTTCCCATTCTGTTGGTTGCCAATTCACTCTAATGATTGTTTCTTTTGCTGTACAGAAGCTCTGAAGTTTAATTAGGTCCCATTTGTCTATTTTGGCTTTTGTTGCCATTGTTTTTGGTGTTTTAGTCATGAAGTCCTTGCTTATGCCTAAGTCCTGGATGGTTTTGCCTAGGTTTTCTTCTAGTGTTTTTATGGTGTTATGTCTTACATTTAAATCTTTAATCCATCTGGAGTTAATTTTAGTGTAAGGTGTCAGGAAGGGTTCCAGTTTCTGCTTTCTGCATATTGCTAGCCAGTTTTCCTAATGCCATTTGTTAAACAGGGAATCCTTTCCCCATTGCTTGTTTTTGTCAGGTTTGTCAAAAATTGGATGGTTGTGGTTGGGTGGTGTTGTTTCCGAGGCCACTGTTCTGTTCCATTGGTCTATATCTCTGTTTTGGTACCAGTACCATGCTATTTTGATTACTGTAGCTTTGTAGTATAGTTTGAAGTCAAACAGTGTGATGTCTCCAGCTTTGTTCTTTTTGCTTATAATTGTCTTGGCTATGCAGGCTCTCTTTTGGTTCCATATGAAGTTTAAAGTGTTTTTTCCTGTTCTGTGAAAAAAGTCAATGGTAGCTTGATGGAGGTAGCATTGAATCTATAAATTACTCTAGACAGTATGGCCATTTTCATGATATCTATTCTTCCTACCCATGAGCATGGAATGTTTTTCCATCTGTTTATGTTCTCACTTATTTTGTTGAGCAGTGGTTTGTAGTTCTCCTTGAAGAGGTCCTTTATATCCTTTATGAGTTGTATTCCTAGGTATTTTATTCTCTTAGTAACAATTGTGAATGGGAGTTCACTCTTGATTTGGCTCTTTGTTTGTAACCATGGTTATTTCTATTGGGAGTAGAGGTAATATTTCCTTTGTTTTTTCGTTTTACTTTAGTTTTCTTTTTACTCCTATAATAAGCAATAGGCTTTTATAATTATGATGCCTTCAATAGCAAATAAAATTTCTTAACCTAGTGATATTCGACTATGCAGAAATGTAACTGGCACTTTAAATTGGCCGTCTGCATGTCAGCTGCAGTGCAGACCTGTGCTAGGACACTTTTCACACAACACAAGTGGCATGATAGGATATTCAAGATTTGAATGTAATAGGACATATTCTTATTCCTAAGGTGCCACAGACAAAATTAATACATTCCCAATTTATTTTTCTTCCCATCTAATTTTAGAGCAGAGCATCAGGCCTAATTTATCAGAATCTTTTTTATTACTGATTAGAAAGGCATCAGATGATGATGAAAGGGGATAATATCACATTTGCACTCACTTCATGAGCAATGGCACTGTTTAGCTGATGGAGCATTTCCTTTCTTTCCTCATCAAATGCAGCTCAAAGGTTTGTCTCTGTAATGCACAGATGCCAGATGCTCTACGTAATTAGTATTTCATGCTCCACAGTGACAGTCCCCAAACTTTGTCCATCATTTGCCAACATGAGGGATTGGATTCCTTTCTCCATCCCAAGTTCCATGGCAGCCTCTTTTGCTGACCTTACAGCTGCTGGCTTTCTGGACTATTATTTAGGGGAGGCTATTTTCAGTGTCTTCTATTGAATATAGGGTTGGTGTGATCATATGTGATCACAAATTGCAGCTACATGAATGGCAGAGTCTGGAAATGCCCCCTCTTGCTCCAGTTTCTCACACAGCTCCCCCATTGTGAACTATCAGTCATCAGTGGTAACAATCTCACCTTCCTGGATAGGGGAACAGTCAGATATGGAGAGTCTTTCCTGAGGAGCAATTGACCATCCTTATTGGTTAGACCATTTCAATAAGTATGACAGTTGTAAGGCCGGTCACCTCGCTGGGAGCTTGGACACACCCATCCCCCCGCTGCGCCTAGAAACTACATCACCACTCCATGCCCGGCACCAAGCTCTGCACTCAGCACCTAGCTCGCTGTTGAAAAACCCCGCCAAAATTTAAAAGAAGCCCTGCCAGGACCTGCCCAATAGTATTTTGTCCCGTCCAGGCCCCACTCCCCCTGGGTGGCCTGCTCACCAGAAATCCTGCCTACCTACCAATAGCAGTTGGCCCCGTCCACGTCCAGTTTCCCCACAACCAATCAAAACGCCTTCACTCCCTATAAAACCCCACGTCTGAGAGGAGTCCGTGCTACTTCTCCGGACCCTCCTGTCGGACCACAGAACCTCACCCAGGAGCCAATTAAATTTCTTCATTTCAATAACTGGCCTCCATTGCCTCTCATTTAAACCTTACAACAGTCACCAGGACTTTCCACACATATTTCACCTTCCTTCCAAGCATAAGCCCACTGTCATGGACTGAACGTTTGTATTCACCAAAATTAATATACTGGTGACTTAACCCCAGTGTGACGGTATTTGGAGATAGGGCCTTTATGGAGGTACTTACTTTCAGAAATGTTCATGAAGGTGGAACCCTTGTAATGACATTAGTGCCCTTATAAGAAGCAGCACCAGAGAGCTTGTTCCCTCTCTCACTGTCTCTCCAGCATATGAGGACACAGTGAGAAGCATACATGTACAAGCCAGGAAGCAGGCCCACACTGGAACTGAATCAGTGGTGCCTTGATATTGGACTTCTCAGCCTCCAGAACTGTGAGACATAAATGTCTATAGTTTGAGGCACCCACTATATGGTATTTTGTTATAGTGGCCTAAACTAAGACACCCACCAGCTTGAAGGTAAGTGTGGTCATATGATTTGCTTTACCTGTGAAACATGAGCACAAGCAGCATCTCACTTGTGGGAGGGAGCATTTAGAGACAGACAGTGCTCCACCATGTTCGCTCTTCTACCTTGCTACAATGACTGACTGTATTAGTCCATCTTCACATTGCTGATAAAGGTATACCTAAGGCTGGGTAATTTATAAAGTAAAGAGGTTTAATTGACTCTCAGTTCCAGATGGCTGGTGAGGCCTCACAATCATGGTGGGAAATGAAGGAAGAGTAAAGGCACATCTTACATGGCAGCTGGCAAAGACATAATGAGAACCAAGTGAAAGTGGTTTCCCCTTATAAAACCAGCAGATCTCATGAGACTTATTCACTACCACAAGACAGTATAGGGGTAACCACCTCCATGGTTTAATTATCTCCCACCGGGTCCCTCTGACAACACATGGGAATTGTGGGAGCTACAATTCAAGTTGAGATTTGGGTGGGGACACAGGCAAACCATATCATCAGCCATGTGCCCAATGACGGTTCATCCCTCAGCCTGGGACCCAGAGTGAAAGAAAGACAAACAAAAGCCCCATGCTAATTTTCATACATTTTCAAACTAAAATACTTTACATATACTCCTTTGCATGCATCAAATATTACATAATGTGCATGAGAATTATAAATAAACTATTATGATGCATTGAGGTAGTTGCAGCAGAATGCACATAGTAATTTCAGAAACTTAATCTGTCCTGCTTCTCCCAGTTAAGGACAATGATGGGTCTAGCACAGTGACTCACTTGTGGCCTTTGGGGTCCCTCTGGCCAGCAGTCCCATTTATTTAATTTAATGTTTACAATAGCCTTCTGTGGCAGTAATTAATATTCCCTTCATTTTGCAGGCCAGGAAATGAAAATTCAGAGAAATTAAATCATTGTCCAATGCCACAACGTTTGTAAGTGGCAGAGCCTGGAATCCCATTCAGATCTTGCTACTGCAGAAGTCAGTGACCTAACTTCTTTACTTTCTTCTCCCTCCACCCAAGAAGCTGAAGTCACTCAAAACACTCTGGACATTCAAGCCAGTGGCCATCTTTCTTAGTTCATTAAGGCTAATATAACAAAGTAACATAAAATGCATAACCTATACACCGCAGAAATTTATTTCTCACAGCTATGGAGACTGGAAAGTCCAAGATCTAAGATGTTTTGTCTGGTTTGAGGACCTGCTTCCTGGTTTACAGATAGTGTCTTCTTGCTGTGTCCTCACATGACAGAAGGGGCAAAGCAGCTATGTGGGCCCTCTTTTTTAAGGGCACTCATCACATTGATGCAGGGTCTGTTCTCAAGACCTAATCACCCCACAAAGGCCTCACTCCCTGACACTGTCACACTGGGGGTCGGATTCAACATATGAATGTCGAAAGAACACAAGCATCACCCCAGGCCTCAGACTAAAGGGTAGACAGTCATAAGGCCTGAGTGACTAAGCTCATCTTGGTAATCATGCTGACTTCCTTCTTCACAAACAGACTCTGGTCACAGGAATTCCTGGAACTATTAATATTAGTGGAATTGCTGCCAGAGACAGAGGCACCGAGAGACCGCACCAAGAGGGCTGACCATAGCACTACCTGTTTTGTTCCTGGCACTCACTCATGGTGTGCCACATCCAGGGCTCCATGGCCTCCCCATGAGCTAGGGAGCTGGCATCAACTCTTCAGGGCTCATGGGGCAGCTTGGTAGCAAGGTCTGGAGACAAGCCCTGGCTCTCTCATGTGCCACCTGTGCAACTCAGACAAGTAACTTAATTTCTTGTGTCCTCATCTGCAAAATGAGGTACCAGTCATACTTACTCCAAATGTTTCCTGAGAGCAAGAACTAAAAGCAAGCATTTATCAGCAACTGGCACTAGGTACACTCTTATTAATTGATAGTTAGCTTTTCCAGGCATTCAGAAGGTCCATTGTGTGCTTTAGATTCCTCTGGGAAAAGGAATAATTCCATCAATATGAGGCAGCCACTGTGTAAATTTTAAGCCAGCCTTAAGGCAGAGTCACAGAGAGACAGAGATACACTCAGCAAAGCCTTAAAAAGCAATGTGGTTTGTGTAGTGTGTGTGTGTGCGCGTGTGCATGTGTAAAAGATTATATGACAGGATAAAAATTACAATATTTATTCAATATCTCTCCTTCTCTCCCATTGTTCCCACTTGAGGCAGCTACTAAACGTTCTCTTGGTCTCTGTCCCTCCCCTCTGACCTGCTGTCTTGCTGCCTCTGTGCACTTCCTGCTCCACTTGATCCTGTCCCACTCAACACCCCAAGAACCTTTCCCTCCCACCCCAACCTGGATGTTCAGCATATCTCTGAATCATTTATCGCTGACCCTCCTTCTTTTCCTGAGACTAACCCACCAGGATACTGACAGAGTGAGTGTCAAGATGAACCCAAGGGTCTACGATGCATCAGATTCACAGTAAAATTAGACCACTGCTCCAGGACAGGATGAATTCTGGACATAGGACTAAACACTAGGGATTGAGTGATGGCTTTGTTTGTTATTTTGTTTTCTTTTTGTTGTTGCTTTGCACATTTTCATGTAGCAGGTAGGAATCGCTGACCACACATTCACGAATGGTCAAGATGAAGACTATATTTATTTTTCCTTGCTAAAATTCAAAATCCCTATCCTAGTTGGGCTAGTGAGATTTTCTGAACTGATAAAAATCTATCACTCATTCCAAGAGCAGCAAACAGTCATGAATTCCCCACATCGATCTCCACCATCAAGTTAAAACTAGAACATGACTAGGTAGATGACTGCTATGTATTCCTCACAGACTGCATCTTCATCTCCCTCCCAGCAGTAACCATTTGCATTCATTATTTTTAAACTTCCTTTACTTCCTATTACTTATCTCCTATGGGATGCATATGTATATGTGTATACAAGTATATATAGCTTGCCTGATATATAAGTGAATCATTTTGTTCTTGATTTGTTATTTTGCTCTGCTTGTTTTATTTTGCTTTACCTATGTTGACAAGTGTAGCTCTAGATCATTCCTATTTACTGCTGGATTTTTTTTTTTTTTTTTTTTTTTTTTTTTGAGAATGGAGTCTTGCTCTGTCGCCAGGCTGGAGCGCAGTGGCGCAGTCTCAGCTCACCACAACCTCCACCTCCTGGGTTCAAGTGATCCTTCTGCCTTAGCCTCCAGAGTAGCTGGGACTACAGGTGCGTGCCACCACACCCAGCTAATTTTTGTATTTTTAATAGAGACAGGGTTTCCCCATGTGGGCCAGGATGGTCTTAATCTCTTGACCTCATGATCTGCCCGCCTGGGATTACAGGCATGAGCCACCATGCCCAGCCTACTGATGGATTCTTATTTACACTTCTTAGTTCATTCTTTAGTTGACTCTTATTTACACTTACTTATTATTCTGCCTTAGTCACTAACACTCTTTCCAGCATTAGGCTGCTGTACACTTCCCTGTGCATGCTTCCTGTTCTACCTACAAATGAAAATATTGAGTCATCATATGTGCACATTTTCAACTATACATGGAAATTCCAAGCTGATTTCTTATGAAGTTGTGCCAATTTATGTTCCTATCAGTAGTAGATGAGACCTCCTGTTGTCACTTCACATGTTGGGAATTGTATCAGTCTGTTCTCATGCTGCTAATAAAGGCATACCCAGAGACTGGGTAATTTATCATAATTTATTTAAAAAATAGGTTTAATTGACTCACAGTTCAGCAGGGCTGGGGAGGCCTCAGGAAACTTACAATTATGGCAGAAGGGAAAATAAACACATCCTTCTTCACATGGTGGCAGCAAGGCGAAATGACAAGCAATAAGAGGGAAAAGCCTTTATATGGCCATCAGATCTCGTGAGAACTCACATAGTATCACAAGAACAGCATGAGGGTAACTGACCCCATGATTAAATTACCTCCCACTGGGTCCCTCCCGCAACACATGAGGATTATGGGAACTACAATTTAAGATCAGATCTGGGTGGAAACACAGCTAAACCATATCAGGAATTTTAACTTCTGACTTTTAGTGGGGAGTCCACCCCTGCTATGGTCTGAAATTCTGTTTTCTGAAAAATTGGTACATTGAAACCTAATCACCAATGCAATAATGGAGCCTTTAGAAGGTGATTAGGTCACAAAATCCTCATGAATGGAATTAGTTCCCTTATAAAAGAGGCCATAAAGAGCTTGCTAGTGTCTTCCACCATGAATGGCTAGTGGGTTCTTGAGCCTCAGAAATTAAACTGACCAAGAGTCCTAGATAAGCTTGAGGAAGGCAGTTTATTAGAGCTTTCAACTTCAGCAGAAGGAAAAACAGCAAAGGAGGAAAACCTGCAGCTAGCTCACTGAAAGCAAACTAGTCCCAGTTTTTATTCTTTGGGCTTCATCCAGGTAACACCATCAAATGTTTGAGGTGGTCCCTTAGCTGCACCTGTGCAGTCTGTCATCATGCTTCTTCGTACATCCCATGTCTCATTAGTATCTGAAATATCCACACAGAGGTATAATTTTTACTATTAAAATGATGCAAAGGTTAGATTAGGGCAAGCTAAAACTCTACAACACGTGTGTATTTGGGGAAGGTCTTTTGGAAAGTCCCTTTGCTGATGGCCAAGATGTTTGTGGTTAGAGTCCTCTATTTCTTTTAGGTCTGATTAGTTGAGTTTATGAGAGGAAGTCTCAGTGGCTGCAGGGCTATTGATCTGAGTGCAATTGTGGTCAGCACAGTGTGTGAAAAAAGGTGGGGAGGGTCCCTTGTCCTGTGTTCCCTATCTACCTCATGAGAATCCATTGAGAAGATGCTATCTATAAGGAATAGGCCCTTACAAAACACTGAATCTGCCAGTGCCTCTATCTTGGACTTCCCAGCCTCCAGAACCAGAAAAATACAGTAAATGTTCTTTATAAGCTACTCAGTTTGGGTATTTTGTCACTGCAGTCCAAACAAACTAAGAAAACCCCAACGAAATATTTTTGTCATAGTTGCAGAATCTGACAGTGTTAAAAAAAAAAAAAAAAAAAAGATGGGGAAGGGCTCCATCTTTCTATTGAGTCCTCTAACAGCTCACATCATGTGGGGAAGATATCTGGCCTGTAAGGCACAGCTCTCCGGAGCTGGTGACTCTCCCATTTCACTTGCAGCTCTGTCAAAATATTACTTCTTCTTAGAGTATTTCTGCAGTACCCTGTCTTAAAGAGAACTCCCTTCTCAGACACTATCCCTCAATAACAAGGCTACATATATCACCATCTGAAATTTAATCAAATATTTCTTTGTTTTCTGGTTTGTACTCTGCCTCTGCCTCTAGATCATCATTATATAATGTGGTCACCATAAGCCACATGGAGCTATTAAGCACTTCAAATGGGTCTAGTCCAAATTGGAAGTTGCCATATGTATAAAATACACCCAACACCTTTTCAAGTTTAGTATGAAAAAGAAATATATATATATTCTTAATAATTTATGTAATTACATGTTTAAATGAAAATATTTTAGATATATTGAAACACTTTTGCAAAATTATGACTAAGACAGCGAAAGAGATTTAACTTAATTTACTCCATCTTGCTTCTAACCTCCAAGTTGTCCTTGTTCATTCCTGGGCATAGGCTAAACTAACTTTGGGATGATCTTAGTTTCTGGTTTATAGTTTAAAACAAAGACGATAACAGCCCCTTTACAAGTAGACCTCTTTCTTGCCTGGGGACTAGATTGCCTTTGTGGGACTCACATTAGCCACAAGATTGGAAATTATGATTTAGCCCTCATGCAGCTGGAGGACACAGATTCTGAGCCTCCCTAAACTGCTCCTAAGATCAGTGCTTGAGATATTTTGCAGACCCTGCCCTTAACGGATCAATGGGCAGCACCCAGATGGATAAACTGGATCATCTGATCTTGGGAACCCTACCCAGGAACTAACTCAGTGCAACAAGACAGCTTCGAATCCCTATGATTTCATCCCTGACCAATCTGCATTGCTGGTTCACTGGCTACCCCTCACCCAACAAGTTGCCCTTAAAATCTCTGCTTCCTGAATGCTCCAGGAGGCTGATTTGAATAACAATACAACTCCAGTCTCCTGCATAGCTAACTTTGTATGAATTACCCTTTCTCTATTGCAATTCCCGTGTCGTGATGAATCAGCTCTGTCTAGGCAGTGGGCAAGGTGAACACCTTGAGCAGTTACAATATGAGTCACATAAAATATATTAATTAGATTAATTTCACCTGTTTTAAGTATGTACCTTAAATTTACAGATGTGGCTTACATTGGACATTAGAATGTGAGTTCCAGGAGGCCTCCACTTTGTCTCTTCTACCACCTTATTCCCAGCTCTAGGAGCACAGCTGGTGCCTGAAAAACATTTGCTGACGGTCAACTGATAAACATTTAAATGTGAGATTGTCAGAGGTGCTCGAATCAGAGCAACTCCATTTTGAGTGAGGGCTAGGAAACTGAGGCTGAGACTTGCTAGGTTGAATTCTCAGAACATTAGGTATTCCTAGCCTGTAGATGTTTATGGTTAAGGGAACAAATTAATAATGTTTATTAAAACAGACCCAGACTTGGAAGTGTCCGGATAATCCTGCTATCTGGAGAATAAAGGTATTCCTAATTTTGCTTTAAAGATAATAATATTGATTCTTGTAAAATATAGTAATTAAGAAAATTAATGCTTCATCACAAACCCTTGTAGCAGAAAACATCTCCCCCTACACACAAGCATTGTACCTAGAGTGGATGCCTTCCTCCTCTTACTCTCAGGAACATCCTATTCTGTCTAAGGAGTAGCTGTCCTTTCACCACTTTACCTTCTTAATAAACTTGCTTTCACTTTGCACTATGGACTCACCCTGAATTCTTTCTTGCTTGAGATCCAAGAAACCTCTCTTAGGGTCTGGATCAGGACCCCTTTCCAGTAACAAAATTGTTTTCCATAACATCTAGAATTGGGTGAAACTTTACCTTGGCTGTCTGCATTCAAATTAAAATACCAAGTACAATTTAAGATAAATTTGCAACATGAGGAATTCTCCCAGTTCCTTGTTCATTGTTCCCGAAGTGACAAATATATATTAAAAATAAGAGGCTTAATTCTTCCTGTTGAAAATAAGGGAAGAGACTGCCCTCTCCTTCTTTTTCTCAGAGCATTTACTCTAGAAAACTTATAATTTTAAGTAGTTTTTTCTCTCTTTGAATTGTACATTAATCCTCCTAAAGACTAAAGAGGCAATTTGTCAGCTTTATGACTCAGGAATGTGTTTCTCAAGGACATGGGAGCCATCTCGTTGAAATGTAATCATCAGGAAGAATAGCACCCCTCTCCCAGCTTCTGAGGAAGGGTGAGAGCCTAACTTCCACAGGTTTCTCCTTCCAGTTGCAGAACTACCTCCTATCAAAAATGCAACTGCCCCACAGGTTCTTTCTGCCACTCCACAAATAAAGAACATGGCATTGCAGTAGAGAAACTGACACAAGCCCAGCCACAACACGCAGGAGACAGAGTTAGTTAGGGCAGAGATGAAATCATGGAGGGTGGAGGATAGTGGAAGCTGTCCTCTTGAGCTGAATTGCTTCTGGGTGGGTTCCCAGAAGCCAGATTGGTGGGTTTGGGTGGAGCCATGGGTGTCAGACATGAAAAAAACATCTGAAAATATATCTCAAAAGGCTAATCTGCAATTCGGATGTTATTTGCAGGAATGACGCAATTATTTATGTCTACACCTTAGTAGAATTCAGATTCCTCTCCTCACCCAACCTGATGGCCTTTCATTAATTTTACAAAAGCAGCTGAGTTTTGGAGTTTTGGGAAAAGGCGATTATCATTTAAGCCATAAACTAAATGTCTTCCAAAGTTAGCTCAGCCCAAAAGCCCAGGAATAATTAAGAGAAAGGCAGAATTGGGGGGTTGGTTTAAATCAGATCCCTTTCACTGCCATAAATTTCTCACTGTTATAATTTTTGCAAAAGTGGTTTCAAAAAGGTATGACAAGTATGACTCTCCTCTAGATAAGGCTGATGAGCTAACACAGATGGTCACCCCAACTGCCTGGTGAATTTAAGATGAACTGTAAGCAAATGATGTTGGAAAACCCTCTCACTAGTTATTACGCGTCTTGAACACACATATCTGGTCCTACCTTCTTGGATGTACGAAAGAATAAGATTGTCTTTGCAGCCTCTAGGCTGACTGTGTCAGAGGCGTTTGAAGCAGAGCAACTCCATCTGGAATAGACGCTGGGTAAAACAGGCTGAGACCTACTGGGCTGCATTCCCAGGAGGATAGCATTCTAAGTCACAGAATGAGATGGGAGGTCAGCACAAGATACAGGTCACAAAGCCCTTGCTGATAAAACAGTTTGCGGTAAAGAAGCCCACCAAAACCCACCAAAATCAAGATGTTGACAAAAGATGTTGATCATCCTCACGGCTTATTATATGGTAAGTAGGAAAAATTAGTGTAAGTGGTGTGTGAACCACAGCAACTCCATCTTGAATGGGGCTAGGTAAAATGAGGCTGAAACCTACCGGGCTGCATTCCCAAACAGTTAAGGCATTCTAAGTCACAGAATAAGATAGGAAGGAGGCATAAAATATAGGTCATAAACACCTTACTGGTAAAGCATGTTGCAGTAAAGCAGCCGGCTGAAGCCCATCAAACCAAGAGTGACCTCTGGTCATCCTCAATACCACACTCCCACCAGTGCCCTGACAGTTTACAGATGCCATGGTAACATTTGGAAGTTACCCTATATGGTCTAAAAATGGGAGGCATGAATAATCCACCCCTTATTTAACATATCATCAAGAAATAACCATAAAAAAATGGGCCACCAGGAACCCTTAGGCCTGCTCTGTCTATGCAGTAGCCATTATTTTACTCCTCTGCTTTCTTAATAAGCTTGCTTTTACTTTACTCTACGGACTTGCCATGAAATCTTTCTTGTGTGACATCCAAGAATCCTCTCTTGGGTTCTGGATTGGTATCCCTCTCCTGTAACATCTTCCCGGTGACCACAGAAGGGACTATGGTGCAGAAATCCCCAACCCAAAGGGTAACTTCAGGTAAGTGCTGCAGTCCTGTAACATTAGCATGCTGAGAGACACTCCCACCTACATCATGACAATTTACAAATGCAATGGCAATATCAAGAAGTTACCCTATATGGGTCTAAATAAGGGAGAAACTCTCAGTTTGGAGAATTGCCAACCCCTTTCCTGAAAAACTTGTGAATAATCCACTCCTTGTTTGGTATATAATCAAGAAATACCTACAAGTATCCTTAGTCCAGCAGTCCATGCTGCTGCTCTGCCACAGAGTGGCCATTCTTTATTCCTTTGCTTTTTTGGTGGGGTGGGGACAAGGTCTAGCTCTGTCACCTAAGCTGGAATGCAGCCACAGGATGTCAACTCACTGCAACCTCCACCTCCCAGGCTGAAGCAATTCTCCTGCCTCAGCTTCCTGAAGAGCTGGGACTACAGATGCATGTGACCATGTCTGGCAATTTTTCTATTTTTGTGGAGATGGTGGCCTCACCATGTTGCCCAGGCTGGTCTCAAACTCTTTAGTTTAAGAGAGCTGCCTGCCTTGGCCTCCCAAAGTGCTGGGATTACAGGTATGACCCACCATGCCTGGCCTATTCCTTCACTTTCTGACTCTTCTGTGAGGTCCAAGAACTCTCTCTTGGGGTCTGTATCAGGACTCCTTTCTGGTAACAACTGCACATGGTGCACATCACTTGTTGACTGAATGCTTACTCTATAATAAGACTGTTTTCTCTACTTTCTTCCTGTTTTTGTTTGTTTTGGTTTCGTCTCTATTATCTGTTTTCTTTCTCCACTAATTTTGTAGAGAGGTTATCTGGGTAGGGAGGCAATTTTGTTTTCAATTGTAACACTCTCGCCAAAACTGGAAACCTTTCATGTTGGAAATGAGTACTTAAATGTTACCAAGAGATAAAAGAGATTAAAAAAATGGGGGAGTGGGTTAAGCTGAGACCCAATAAAAAATTATTTGAAATTAACATAAAAATAAAGCAAAGAGCCAATTTGCCCAGGTGTCTACAACTCCCTCCCCAGCCTTCCAGCCTAGTTAATACCCAGCTTGCCTACTGTGTGTTATATGTAAATTTTCAGTGCTGCAAAAGAAGTAGCACTCAAATATAAATTTTCTTAGCAAGGAAATTTACTTCTATAGAAGGGTGCATCTCACAGATTGAGCAACAGCAAGTACACACCTGAACAAGGGAGGGGAAGGGGTTCTTATCCCTGATGCAGTTAGCCCCTACTACTGTGTTGTTCCCCTATTGGCTGGGGTTGGACCACACAGACCAAGCTAATTCCAATTGGCTATTTTAAAGGAAGCAGGAATATGATCCAGAGTGGTGGGGTGAGCAGTTTTGCAGGAAGGATGGTTACAGAACAGGTAAGTAAAGGTGACTCAGATCAAAGCAGGTGATCAGGGTGAGTCTGGACAGAGCAGACGACCAGGGGAACAGATGTGAACTACTCATTAGAATTGGTGGAAACTATAAAGAAGTTAAACTTTAAAATGGAGGACAAAGAACTGAACATACTGACATACTGACTCTTTGAAAAGAAATTTAGAGCTCCTTGTATCCAATGAGTTCTTCTCTTGAATTTTTTTACAGCTCTTTCTCTTCAAACTTCCTTAACATGTCTTGGTTTAGTTTTTCTGCTTGATTTCTAAAAGAAGAAGCTTCTCTGAATAAGGTGGAGGAGAGTTAAGGGAGGTTTTAGTAAGTGCTGCTTTTATGAGTCTTTGCACCAACCCACGGATGCACGGTATGACACAACAGCCAACGAGAATGAGTACACCCACTATGGCTGTGAGAGAAATAAGAATTGAGGCTATGATTCCTTTCCATTTACTGAACCATTTTCCTAGCCACCCTGTGAAGGAGTCATTTTCCCCTGAGTTGTTGGCTAATTCATTGGACAGAGCAGTTATACCTTGCAATGCTTTTGTTATACTTCTATCAGGGGCAGTATTGTTTGGGATGAAGACACAGCATTGAGTTTCAATAATGACACAAACTCCTCCTCTTTCTGCTAATATCACATCTAAGGCTATTTTATTTTCCCAAGCCATCTGGCTAGTTGCCCCTAATTGCTCAACTATTCCTTTAACAGCATCTCTGGTGCAGTTAATAAACCGCTGTTGGTTGTAAAAATGTAATTTATCCAATCTGCATTCTTAGTAATTGTCACCCACCAAAATATTGAATCAAACACTACAGTTATTTGATCTCGGGCTTTAAATTTATCTGGTACTCCTCATGGGACTCCAATTGCATCTAAATAAACGTGAGGGTTGAAAGACACGTAAGGGACTTCTCTTGCTTTATGATGTTGTATTTTTCCTTATTCTGGTTGATGAAATGCCAGGGTGAAAGGGATAGCCAATTGGACTAGAGCACAAGTGCCACTCCAGTTACTTGGTAGAGTGTCCAATAAAGGTCCACCACAATACTACCACACATATCCCCTCAGGGACAAGGGCTGACTGATTGGTAAGCTCTCAAAAAGTCTTCAGCTCACTGCATTCTTTCTGGTCTCCAAGGAACGCTAAGTTTCCTCCTTGTCCTGAGAGGACATGAAGTGAACTCAGTGTTGGGAAACCGAAGCGGGATGGCCCTCGGGGGCTGACCAGCAGGGCGTTGAACTTTGGCATATAGCAGAGAGAGAGCTTGGCACGACTTATTACCCCAGGCTGTAGAATCCTGGAAAAGGGCTACCATACAGCTCATGCATGGTCTGTAGAGGACCATCCTAGTGGAAAGGGGACAATCTGGGCCTCTGGCCTGCTGTGTGTACAAGCATAACAACTGTTTTTGTTTAATATGCAGACAGAATATTTGATCCATTCCAACCAGGCATTTGCATCTTGATATCCTGTCTCTGTTGCTGAAGTTTGTTTTAAATTGTTTACTTCTACAAAGTCTACTTTGGTCCTATCACTGGGTATAGAAGGGATGACAGTGTGATCAGAAAGTCCAAAAGGAGGAAGAGGGAAGAGGGCAAAGAGGATGAGGGATGAATAAAACGCATTTTGAAACACCTTATGAGGTCTGTGCCAGCCAAGGTGGCTCCTATGCCGGGCAGGGCTGGGGCCGGGGGAGGAGCATCTGGAAGTGGGCCGTGTCCAGCGTGGATTCCAGAAACCCGCTGCCTGGAGTCGCGGGGCATGCAGAGGGACATGACCCCTGGTGGGAGGCTGGCGCTCCCCGGGAGCCTCCCCTCCTGCAGGGCAGGGAGTTGGCAGAAGAGGACGAGTCTGAGGGCACTGGGTTCAGACCCAGAAACCACTTCCTCCAGGCATCACCGTGAGAAGTGGGCTTGGAGATGCCGCCAATCCTCTCCCTGCCTAGGAGCGTGCTCACCTCAGCACCCAGGGCCTGAACGCAACAGGAGCTCCAGAACCCCCGAGTCCCAGAGCTCGGAATCCAGAGTCCGTTCCTCCTGAGGCCTACCTGGGAGCTCCAAGAACGTCAAGCCAAGTTGGGACCCGAGGGATTCGCTGACCCGGTCCTGGACTCACGTGAATTGCCTCTCATTTGAGAGAACAGTGAGATAGCCAAGGTTTTCCAGAAGCCTCGCCCACTGGATCTCTGCTTTTGTGCTCGGCGTTTCCTCCTCCAGCATCTGGGACCGCCCGTGCTGCGCGTGCAGCCTGCCCTCTGCTGCACACCTCAGTCTGCTCTGGGACCAGCTCCAGCGGCCCCCCCTCCCCTCCCCTGCACGTGCAGGGTCTCCTCCCTGCGGGGGGCTCCTATCAGCATATTTAAGCACAGTCATACCTGACACCCCTGCAGGGATACACATCCGTAGATATGTATGGAAAAACTCATCAAGCTCAGACACTTACAAAAACCCCAAAGGGGATTCATCTTCTGAAAATAACTCCTGCTGTGATAACACTGGCCGGTTCTAATGATAGGGAGAAAATTGCTTCTGCCACATATCTGTTACCCGTTTGTTCCTGATGTTTCTCCCCCATATTTGACCATTGTCATCATCCAAGAAACCTTTATGGAAGAGGACCTGGTTGCCTGTTTGAACTGAGCTTTCTTAGGGAAGCTGAGCTTTTTATTTACTTTACAGGAATAACTCTGCATGTAGTACTCCTACAAGATAGGAAATCTGAAATATGAAAATTTTCAGTATTTCTTTTGTTATGACTTAGCAGAAATGATCTCTGTCCTATACTTAGAGATCTTTAAAAGTTTCATTGATATAATGAAAATAAAAACTAAGGGTTTTATATACACACATGCTCATAAACATATACCTATTTAACATATGTACATGTTTATACAAAATATCCCATGTGTGTATATATATATAGACATTATTGAAAAAAAATACCAGAAATAACCAGTGCTGGTGTTTTCTCAATAACACGATGAAGTTCTTCAGGAACTTTCAAAAGGGTTTACTTATGCATAAATTTGCAGTCACTCGCCTATGATAAAGAATGGGGAGCACTCAGACTAGCGATGGGCAGAAAGGAAGTGCCCATGTATTCCCTTTGCTATATTAGCCTGTGCCATAATTATCCAGCCATGAAAGAAATAGAGTTGTGATGTACATTAGGGTTGTGGATAAAAGAGAATTTATTATTCTACATTCATAGAATTTATGAATCTCTCCCAATGTCAAGATATTTCTAGCTCTCTTTATCCAGCTCTGGAAAGAAGGTCAAAATCATTAAATTCAACTAGGACTCAAACCGTAAAGCACACTTAACTATGGGATCGTATCACTTAACAAGTTTAAATATCACTTGAGTTATACGTTCTACCTCTTTTCTCTTGTATATAGCTGACTCTTGTGCATCCTTCATAACACAAACAAGTCGTTTGCTCTATTCCCAGCATCCATAACTAGCACAACTCTTAAACAGAGCACATTCTTGCTAAGTATTTGTTGAAAGAATTATCGTTACCATGTGTTGGACTATATGGAATGATGGATAGATGGGATGATTCAATATTTATTGAAATGAGTAAGTCTGTGCTCTGCTTCTTCCAAACCACTTCCTACCCTATAAACAGGAACTCATCCTATAGTTGTGAGCAAGGGGAAGACATCTACACATATAACTCACTTCCTGCTGGGTGTGGACAAGCCAGGTATTATACGGGTCTGGGCCTCACAGGAGAATAGAGTGAAGTCATGACTAGGCAGAGCCATTAATTCCATTTTTAGAAGAGGAGACGTTTATAAACTATATAGGGTACATAAGGTGACTTGTTTAGAAAAGATTCAGGGGAACAAGTGGTTCAGAGCACAATGATTTCATCTGTTTCTTTCTACATCACTATCTGCAGGCCTGTGAGATAAGAACTGCAATCTCCAAAATGGTGATCATGGGGTATCAAAGAAAGCAAATTATAATGAGTTATCCTCTACTTCCTACCACAGGAAATGGACCTAGCTGACTTAAACTTTTCTTTATTGAAGACTAACAATGCAGGACTTCTCTTCCTGATTCTCAGTTCACTAGAACACACCCTTGTCTCAGCATTTCTGTTACCAAAGTTAGCTGGTATGCTCCGATAAAAGAGTGCCCCTACCTTTTCTACGTTGTAATTAAGCAACAAAGCTGACATCTTTCTAAAATACATACATGGTAAAGCAAAATCGACATTGCACTAGGAGACTGGAAAACAGAATATGAAGGTTTTCCATATATACTACCTATACAAACGAGCCATCTTTTCATTTCTCTCAACCTCCATATCCTCGACTGTAATGTGGGGCTTAATCTCTAAAGCCAAAAACTGTTTGGAGCTACAAGGGATTAATTAATATGAGAGTCCTTGGATATTTCTAAAATACAATGAAAGTGCAAAAGAGTATTATGGTTAAACTGTTTATTTAAATCCTCCACTTATTAGTTGTGTGACTTAATCATTTAACCTAACAATAATAATAGGTAATAGTTATCAAACACTATGTACCAAACAGTGTTTAGTGTGCTTTAAACATAATAACTCATTTAAAGGTAAAAGAAAAAAGCAATGGACAACAATAAAACCCTATGAAGTAGACGTTATCGTCCTAATTTACACATTAGGAAACAGGCGTGGGTTAAGTGACTTGCCTTGCCCAGGCCAGACAATTAAAGAATTGCAGAGCAGAAAATCAAACCTGGGAGGGTTCCAGCATCCTTACTCTTAGTGCAAAACTCTATACAGCCATATCTGTAAAATAACACAACACATTATCACTAATGGAATATTAAATATGGATAAACAATATGAATATTTTATTGTATGTGATGTTTACATGATTAACCCCATGTATTAGTCAATTCTCACACCATTATAAAGAAATGACTGAGACTGAGTAATTTATAAAGAAAAAATGTTTAATTGACTCATGGATCTGCAGGCTGTACAGGAAGCATAGCACCTTCTGCTTCTGGGAAGGTCTCAAGAAACTTACAAACATGGCAGAAGGTGAAAGTGAAACAGGCACATCTCACATGGCTGTAGCAGTAGGAAGGGCGAGAGAAGGGAGGTGCCATATGCTTTAAAACAATCAGATCTCATGACTACTCACTCACTTAGTCTCACAAGAACAGCACCAAGGGGATGATGCTAAACTATTTCTGAGAACTTCACCCCCATGATCCAGTCACCTCCCACCATGCCCCACCTTCAACACTTGGCATCACAATTTGACATGAGATCCAAACCATGTAACCCCTAGTGATGAAATGGGCTCGTGTGCATTAATCGATATGTGTTCTACTTTCCATAAGTAAACACATATATGGCTCATTCATTAGTGTTCTAGAAGATGGATCATCTGATGATTACATCAGTACAGAGCTTCATGGCTTACAATGGGGCTATGTCCCAATAAACCTTTTGAAAGTAGAAAATGTATTTAATATGCTTAACCTACCAAACATCATAGCTTAGCCTAGCCAACCTCAAACATGCTCTGAACACTTACTTTAGCCTACAGTTGGGTAAAACTATCTAACAAGCATATTTTATAATAAAAGGTTGACTATCTCATGAAATTTATTGAATACTGTGCTGAAAGTGAAAAATAAAATGGTTGTACAGGTACTCAAAGTATAGTTTCTGCTGAATACATATTGCTTTCACATCATCATAAAGATGAAAAATCATTAAGTGGAGCCATTGTAAGCCAGGGACCATCTATATATTCGTTAGAATGTTCTGCCATTAGCTGTCAACCAAACAGAAAGTATTCCATTCCTCTGGGTTGAGGATCTCTAAAACTGGGATCCCATAGCACCAGGTATCATAGCAGACAAGCAGACACCTGGAGACATGTCTCCTGCAGACAGAATCCATGAGAGGGTATCAGAGTTCAGTTGAGGATTACTGAGGAGGGAAGAGACAGGCTGCAGAGGTTTAGCTTAGACATTGATTTGGCTTGGCCAGGTGTTGATTTGTTTGCAAGAAACAGAACCTGCTTTGGCTTGCTGCATTGATAGGGGGGTTATTAGAAAGATGTGTATCACATATCCTAAAAAAAATTGAAGTGTAACTGGACCTCACAAGAGCTAGGATTTAGAGAGTAGTATCTCCCAACAAACAAGACAGCTTCTCTGTCCATTCCCGTTTCTGCAAGTTTCTGATCTCTTTCTTCCTCTGCTTCTCTCTGATTCTCCCCTTCACTCTTTTCTCTCTGTGCAGACAAGCTTTCTCTGATCCCATTGCATAAGACTCCAACCTGGCCACCTCGACCCTGGCTTTGCCATGCTTTTTCTTGCAATTGTCCAAACAGAGACTAAATGGTAGATCTCTAAGTCTATATTTGCAGGAAACAGATTCTGATAGGTCCAGCTCTGGCCTAAGCCTTCATCATTAGTCATCTTAATGTCAGCCAGCCTCTGGATCACAAGGTCAGGAGATCGAGACCATCCTGGTCAACATGGTGAAACTACGTCTCTTCTAAAAATGCAAAAATTAGCTGGGTGTGGTGGCGTGCACCAGTGGTCACAGCTACTCGGGAGGCTGAAACAAGGAGAATTGCTTGAACCTGGGAGGCGGAGGTTGTGGTGAGCCAAGATCGTGCTATTGCACTCCAGTCTGGGCAACGAGAGTGAAACTCCATCTCAAAAAAAAAAAGAAAAGTCAGCCAGCCTCCCTAGGCTTGTCACCCACTCAGCAAAGCATGCGGCAAGAGACTCTATAGAAGTTGCCAGGCTAGAAAGGCAAAAGGAATAATTAAAAATAGTGCAGTACAAATACACAGCACCATGCCCTCAGTATTTCTAACTTTGCACGGGTGCCCCGAGACCCTTGACTAACATTAAGTACCACATAGAGGGGCTAGTTAAGCTTAAAATTAGTTCATGGGGTCTCACTTACCTGAAGAGCCAATCAAAAGTCCTGACACCATTGTTTATCCTCCAGCGTGGCTGCCAGCCAGTCACCTGAAGATGGCGACATGTACATCAAGGAATGAACTAGCCAGTAACGCCTAGAAATGTGTGTTTATCTTTTTCCTGTTCTTAATGAAGAGGGAACAGCAAATAATTTATTGGGTTGATACTTGATATATCTCTCATACACCCCAATAATTTGATGAGTATGGAAGTACTCACTTGCTCAAATATTAAGACAAGATGATAAGTATTTATTGTTCTCCTGTCATATTTATTCACAACATCTCCTGAAGAAAAGGCATACAATTCTCATCTGATAGCAAAATTAAGTAAATTTCAGAAAACAACTATGCCCCTCTTATTTACTTCTTGAAACTCCAAGAGGCTTAGAATCCCAAGAGGTAATTTCAAAAACGTTGACTGTGAACTTACTATGTACAGTGAAGAGTTGGGCTAGGTTACTGGGACACAAGAGTTGAGCAATAAGCTATTTTTCCAGGTGTTCAGGATCAAAAAGGATAGAAATGTTCACTTAAACTCTAACACGAAGCACAGCTTAATGTGTGGTAGAGTCCAAGTTAAATAGTCTGCAGAAATTGAGGAGAGAACAATTCTGACTTGTATCTATAAAGGCTTTATCGATGTATTTGTTATTTCAAATTATCTTTTAGGCTCAACTCTGAAAACAAAAGACGATATTTGCAGGAAGGACCCTGGTTGTATGGTCCAGAACAGGAGCATGGAACTTGGGGAAACCTGTTTACAGCATGATACGCAGCTGACATTTTCTCCTAACTCTGAAATTCATTTCAACTCTGAGTTAATCAAGGCTTCTCTTGGATATATAAACGTATTTCGCTGTGATGGAAGAAAGTAATAATAGCATTAGGACAATCAGAATAACAACAAATATAAACTATGTCATTCATCCCAGTGAAAAATGACACCCCAGGGAATAATACTGATATCATTTTCTTAACAAAATGTGTTTGAGTTATAAAGAGGAAAAAATGTATAGGAATATAAATAATTTAATCATGATAAGGAACAACAGCATTATCAATTTAACCTATTGGTAGCATTTTGGACACAAATTCAGTCTGTAGTAATTACATCTTTAAATAACCAGCATCCTTGCCAAAAACTAGTGTCCCATGGTCTTGTGGTCAGTGATTATCAATATATCGTTGAAGCCTGTGAAAAAGTTCTTTCTGCCACCTGGCCTAATAATTAGCAAGTACATGTCTTCCTTTGCCTACTTGAAAGTGGGGAGGGGGAAATCTAGTCTGGATGCAAAGATATTTCCTTTACAGAAAATCACAGTTTTGCATTGTTTATCAGAAGTAATGCTTCCACTTATAAAATCATTTTCAGGGAATGTCCACTCTCATAGTTCAAATGATTATACATCTCAGGTTTGAAATGATTTATTCCCACTTGATTTAATATTTTCTGGAATACTTTAAGTGGATTTTTAAGTTCTCAGGCACAGTTTCTTGTTAAAGTATGTAAAGGTGTCTCATTGTTATGAAATGCCCAAGTTTGAGGAGGATATCGAAATGATGCAATATAAATTACCATAGCAACAAACACATAAATTCATAGCCCAATTTATTCTCTAGGTGCTGAAATCTTTTCCAGCTCTCCAAAGCTCAGGCACAATGCAAATCAAACATTTAGCTGCTGATAGACTTGGAGTCCAGATATCCATCAACTGACTGCCATTGAATCATTGGGAATAGTCAATAGTAAATAACACAAGCCATTTCTTTTAAAATTCCCAGGTGTTAAAAAGCCAGAGATTGTGCACTGTAACTTCACCTGCATAGCATATCTCTACGTATGTCATACATAGACTACATTTTGATAATTGATTGTATAAGAAAGAGAAGTCCCCATCCTAGAAAAAGATGTTCTCCTTTACTTCTAAATTTCTTTCAGTCTTGCTCACAGCAATGACATCTTTCTCTCCCAGTAATTAATATGAATCAAAGCAGAATGAGAAGACACATCAAAAAAAAGAGATATCACCAGCACCATGAGCAAAATATATAACTAAAAATATGTGAGGAAAATATATGAGGCACCAGGAGAATATGCTTTATCTTGTCCTTGTTTGACAGGCACATAAATCTCTCATCGCTGCTCTCATCCAAAACCAAGAGCTAAAAATATGAGGCAGCACCTGTGTTCTTAAACAGTGTTTTGTGATGACAACAGCTTTCAAGGGAACAGTGTATTTTTGGTTGAGCATACTGTGCTGTCCCTTAAGACAAAAGAAAACTTAGGATCTAGATTTGATTCCCATTGGAAAGTTTTGTAAAGAGCACGTCTTAAGTTCAGTCTTCTCTATGTGATTGTAAACAAGGTTATGATATAAATTATCCACTGAAATGTCTTTTCTCCAGAATTTATTCTGTATTAGCTTTCCAAGTCTTTTGGTGCCTGAGAACCAGGATAATGGAAGCTCAAAATGTCAGACACTCTTTGTCCTCAAACACACAAATTCTCTTGAATCTTCAAGGCAGGAATTTTGATTTAAAACAATAACTTTGCAATAACCTTATTTCTTCTAAAAATTTTTAGAAGAAATATTTAAAGTAAAAGGCTACATAAAAGATTCATCTATTTTATATACATATACATAAAATATTTTATGTAGTAATTATATATATATGTATGTATAATTTTTTTCAGACAGGGTCTGGCTTTTTCACCCAGGCTGGAGTGCAGTAGCAGGATCTCAGCTAATTGCAACCTCTGCCTCTTGAGTTCAAACAATCCTCCCACCTCAGCCTCCCGCTTAGTTGAAAATACAGGCATGCACCATCATGCCCACTAATTTTTGTATTTTCTGTAGAGAGAGCATTTCGTCATGTCACCTAGGCTGATCTCGAACTCCTGGGCTCTAGTGATCCACCCACTTCAACCTCCCAAAGTGATAGGGTTACAAGCATGAGCCACCATGCCGGTTCCATCAGATTTTTTTTTTCGAGCTCCTGATACATGTCCACACTCTTGTACACACTGGGGATTCAGAAGTGCATAAACTCTAGATTCTACCCTCACTGTCCTCACTCTTATAGAGAAAATAAACCAGAAATAGGGAGATCAGTCAGGAGGATGTTGTGTTATTCAGTCAAGAGACACAACGGTGGTTTGGACCAGGTAGCATTGATGTCATGAGAATTGATCAGATTCTGGTTATTTAAAAGTAGAACTGATGGGATTTACTGATAGACTAGCCATCGGTTATAAGAAAAAGAGAAGAGTCAAGGACAATTGCAAAGATTTTGGCCTAAGCAATTGCATGAATGATGGTGCCATTTAATGAGATAATGAAAACTGTAATAAATGCCCTAGGAAGATGAGGATTAATTTTAAATGTGCTCAATTTGAGAAATATTTTATACATCCAATAGAAAATATCAAGAAGAAATTTGTATATATGGCTCTAGAGTCAGAGGGATGCCTCAGCCTGGAGAATACACGTGAGAAGCACTGGTATGTAGATGATGTTTAAAGCCACAAGATTCCATGTGAATGTAGACGGAGAGGCAGTCCAAGACCGAGCCTGGGGTCTCTCTGGCATTGTACTTGGGGAAATAAAGAATAACTACTAAAGAAGCGTGAGAAGGGATCCAAGAGAAAAAAAAGTTCCAAGAGGGTGAGGCTGATGAGATGAAGCAGATGATTTGACTATGATGCATCACCAGAGTCATGACATGGATGAATATTTGCAGGTGATGGCACAGAGCAAAAGCACTGGGCTTGGGAACTGTGTCTGAGGCATATAATCATACTTTCTGGGAACTATTGAGTCACTGAGAGATGACAAAATAACAGCACAGAAAGGAACAAACAAGTGATAAGATCTCAGCCTGAAATACCAGCTTCCCTTGTATATACAACCATTCCAATTGGGGAACAATTTAAAATATAGCATATGTGGTGGAATAATATATTTGTGTGTGTGTGTGTGTTAGAATATTTTTTTTTATTGCATTTTGGGTTTTTGGGTACATGTGAAGAACATGCAAGATAGTTGCATAGGTGCTTAGGAATAATATTTTTTTAACGGAAGCTCATGTATTAAACTTTTGTCCTGTAATTCTTCTTCTTATTTAGGAAACAGTCAGAGTATTGCATGTTTATTGCTTCAAGGAAGACAAGGCATGATGGAAAAAGAATAAGAGTTTTATTTTTGTTTTTGCTTTTTACTTTGGGAATTCAAAGAATTTAAGAAGCCACACTTCTAGACTCTTTTTATGAGGCTAACATTCGTCTGATACCAAAGACAGATAATGACACTACAAGAAACTACAAAACTACAGGCTAATAGCCCTCAAAAACATAGAGATAAAAAATCCTCAACAAAATGCTAGCAAATCGTATTCAATGGCATATTAAAAGGATCATTCACCATGATCAAGTGAAATTTGTTACTGAGATGCAAAGATTTTTCAACATTTACAAACCAATTATGTGATATACTGCATTCACAGAATGAAAGATAAAAATCACATGATCACCTCAATGCAGAAAAAAATTTGACAAAATTCAAATATTTGAATTTTGATTCAAACCAAAGTTTGATTTGAATCAAATCTTTTATGATAAAACTCAACAAAATAAGTACAGAAGAAATTTAGGCCAGGCACAGTACCTCACACCTATAACCCCAGCACTTGGGGAGGCTGAGGCAGCTGGATCATTTGAGGTCGGGAGTTCGAGACCAGCTTGGCCAACATGGTGAAACCTCATCTCTACTAAAAATACAAAAATAAGCTGAGCTTGGTGGTGCACACTTGTACTCCCAACTACTCAGGAAACCGAGGCAGGAGAATTGTTTGAACCCAGGAGGCAGAGGTTGCAGTAAGCTAAGATCAAGCCACTGCACTCCAGTCTGGGCGACAGAGTGATACTCTGCCCTCCCTGCTAAAAATGAATTTACTTAACAAAGCCTATATATGAAAAGCAACTATCTAAAAACTAGCATCAAACTCAATAGTGAAAACCTGAAAGCTTTTTCTCTAACATCCAGAACAAAGCAAGGACACCTACTCTCACCATTTGTATTAAACATAGCATTGGAAGCTTTAGCTACAGCAATTAGTCAAGAAAAATAAACAAAGACATGCATATCACAAAGGAAGAGGTAAAATGATCTCTGTTTGCAGATGACACATCTAGAAAACCCAAATGACTACATAAAAAATTTTGTTAGAATAAGTAAATTTCTTTAATAAAATTGCAAATTTCAAAATGAACATACAATTATCAGTTCCACTTCTATCCACTAACAAGGAACTATCCAAAAAGGAAATTAGGGAAAGAATACCATTTACAATAGGATCAAAAAATAATGAAATACACAGGAATAAATTTAACCAAAGTGGTAAAAAACTTGTACACTGAAAACTACAAAAATTAAAGAAGACTTTTCTTATTTGCAAAATAGAAACAAATATTTCATTCATTTGGAGAGCTACTGTGAAGATTTTATGAAAACATACACATGGGGACTTAGAAAGGTTCTTGTAATACATCAAGTGCATAATTAATGTCAGCTATACATCAAGTGCAAAATTAATGTGAGCTATTATTACAAACCAGATCTTTTCACCTCTGTCTCACACTGTCTCTCTAAAGATGGGGATGGGGATAAGGGGTTTCAGCTTCAAAATGTCTAGAACCCAATGAAATGAATCTTGAAATATATGCTAGGGCAACAAAAAGAAGTTAGATATTCCACTGTCTCTTAATACTGATGAGTGTCTATTACTAAGCAGACACCATGTAGGATTTTATATAAAACCCTACTCCTACACTAGAGTGATAATTAGAGAATTCAACTCTAATCCAGTTGATTGATTAAATAAATAAAGCAATTTTCTATTTTTCCCATTATAGGTCAGTTTTGCACAGAACACTTCAACAAGCAAACACAAATTCTATTACAGTATAGCTTTTCCTACTCTTTTTAGAAGTGCCCAACAACATTCTTCAGGCAAAAATATATATATATATTGGTGGAAGGAAAGTAACTACACAGAGCTAAGTAGGGAAATTGCTGGCTCCTTTGGGATGGACTTTCCCACAGCTGAAAGGCAGGTGATAACACCACAAGTCTTCTGGAGAAATTAATTTTTTTCTCCGTGAAAAGACCAGGCTCCCTAACTTGAATGCAGAGAACAGTGGTGGAATGAGGTCTGTCAGGACAAGTGTTCTATGGGGAGGTAGCCTTGAGACTGTTGGTGCAAGGATAGTGTATTAGTCCATTCTTGCATTGCTATGAAGAACTACCTGATGCTGGGTAATTTATGAAGAAAAGGTTTAATTGGCTCATGGTTCTGCAGGCTCTACAGGAAGCATGGCTGGGGAGGCCTCAGGAAACTTAGAATCATTTGTGGAAAGCAAAGAGGAAGTAAGTATGTCTTATATGGCTGGAGCAGGAGAAAGAGAGTGGAAAGGTGCTACACACCTTTAAAAACCAGATCTCATGAGAACTCACTCGCTATCACAACACTTTTAAACAACCAGATCTCATGAGAACTCACTCGCTATCACAAGAATAGCAAGGGGAAAGTCCACCCCCATGATCTAATCACCTCCCAATAAGCCCTTCCTCTAACACTGCAGGTTACAATTCAGCATGAGACCTGGGTGGGCACACAAATTCAAGCCATATCAGATAGGCCTTCACTATAGAAAATGGATGGGCAAAATGGGCTTAGAAGTCAAAGAATTACGGCTTTGGCTCTTATCATAAGCTCGGATACTCTTTTGCCACTCTGATGCAGTGCCACTTACCACCCAGCCCTTGGGTCAGAGTCCAGCACAGTAGCTCACCTTGATCTCTGCATGAACAATGGCTTCATCCATATGATCTCCATTGAGGAGGGTGGATTTGAACCTGTGAAACACAACAGAGGGACCATCTTCCTGAAGTGGTAAGGATGGTCGTAGTCAAGGTTGTCATTGGTGACAAAAGCCTGTGTTTGTTTTGATTCTGCAGGGACTTTACCTTTCCCCTGCTCCTGGGAACAAACACTCTCACTTATGTGGGAAACTAATAATGTAATTAAATGCCAGCACTTGTGGAGGGGGCCTAAGTAGCAAGATTTTAAATGTGGAAGGAGGCCCTCTGCATAGAAAACCAATTCCCATTTGTTCACAATTGGAGAGGGGGGAAAAAGCTGCCTTGAGTCTGACAAAAGTAGACGTTTTCAAACTATATCTGGAAGCTAGGGTAAAGCTGTAAATAGCTCCTGGGAAGGGATTGTGACTCTACATTCACTTATAAGTAAGTGGGTGTGGAAACCCAGAGCAGGCCTCACAAATGCAGGAAGCTGGAAATGTTTGGAACTTCCTTTGGCAACAACCAGTCAGACTAAAGAAAATGTGGGATACTTTCTTGTACCTGGATCCCTAGAGCTTCCTTTTCTGAGGCCTGTTCTCCAGTCTTCTGGTTGATTCTTGGAACCACCTGATGCTCCCAAGTACTTTTCTTATTGCTTAAGGTAGCCAGAGATGATTTCTGTTGCTTGGGCCAAAGAAGCTTATTGCTTAGAGCAAATACTTCTATTAACTGCTTAAAATAAAAATATCCCCAGTCCTAAATGTTTATTAGACATTTCATGGCTCAAATATCTTATGGAACCTATGGCAAACTGAATTATCAACATGCTAATAAACTGGCCCTAAAACCCTGAAGAGCAAACGCAGAATTGGGACAGAAGCCATTGCAATCCAATACGCCACCCACAGGAATGAGTTTGCCCTGTCGGAGTCCTAGAGGGATGTGCTATTCTAGAAGTTTCAGGAATGAGTTTGCCCAGTAAGAGTACTAGAGGGATGTACTGTTCTAGAAGGTTCACAGCCCCAGTTCTCACTGACCAAGATGTGGCTCCATCTCTTCATGGGGCCAGGAGTAGCCACCATTATGCATATGGTAAGCACCATACAGCCGAGGACAAAATCTCTGCCCCCTCCGCTTCTGGAGAGGGCAGTTGCCTTGACCCTGGGTCTTGTCTGTCACCACCAAACATTAGTCTGCTCCTCAGCAAGTTACATAACTTCCTTAAGCCTCAGTTCTTCATCTGTAATGAAGAGCCGTGCCAGACCCTCCCTCACACGGGCAGGTTGTGAATATTAAAGGGGATTACAGTGCAGAGCTTCATGTTGGCACAGATATGTTAAGTGGTAAGTTAATGATAATGTTAATATTATTATGATTATGGTTATTAAAGAGCACCATAGCATAGTGGTTATAAAAACAGGGTCTGCAGTTAGAGTTCTCACACTTAAATCTTGAGTTTCCTCTTATAAACTGGGTGAGCTTGGACATGACTCTTAACCACTTTGTGTCTCAGTCACCACATCTGTATTCCAACAACTCCCGGGTATTTATGCATGAGAAAATAAAACATGTTCACACAGAAATATGTGCACAAATGTTCATAGCTGTTTTACTCATAATAGCCAAGAACCGGAAATAACCCAAAGTGTTACCAAAACACCAGAGGTTCCATCTAGGTCCTGTCACTGGCTGCACAGAAAGCCAATCACCGAGACCAAGAGTATTGCCAGGGAAGAAGGCTATAATTGGGTGCTACAGGCAAGGAGATGGGAGATCAGTCTCAAATCTATCTCCTCAACCAACTAAAATTAAGGGTTTATAGAGCAGGGAAGGTATGTCACTATGTGTAGGAAAACAGGAATTAGGGAGGGATAAGGAAGAGGAGTTGGTCAACAGGAAGCAATTGGTCAATGAGGAAGTCATGATGGGTGAAGGGTTTGGTATCTCATTGTGCAGATGGAGTGACCTGGTAAATTTCAGCTCCTTGTTACTCTCTGCAAGGGCTGATGATCAGTTACCTGAAAAAGAAATTCAGGAAAAATGTAACTTTCTCATGTTTCAAGACTGGAAGTTTCAATTTCTATATTTACTCAAAAGAAATCATAAATAAACCATCAGTTCCATGGGACAATTGGGCTGGTTTCAAAAGGACAAGTAAGCGGTGGTACCTCCTTAGGGTGGGATACTCACTCAGCAGTAAAAAGGAAAGAACCATTGATAAACAAATTGAATTGATCAAGAGTATGAAGGTGAATGAAGGAAAGCAACTGAAAGGTCACGTACCAATGTAGCAGGAGCAGCCACGAGAAACAGACCTGTGGAACACTGAACTGGGAAAGAAGGGGTGATTTATTCGGCCGGGAGCAAGGTGGCATAGTTGCCTAACAGCCAAGCTCATCTAACAAAGAAAATCTCTGCCTTTATAAAGGCTCACAACTCTAGATATTACATGTGAAAGGGTCATGGGTTTACAACTCTAGAATATACATGCAAAATGGTCTTGGGCCATGGAGTAGGGAGAGGTACAGTGACTTAGGTGGGGGTTGATTGTGTTTAAGTAAAAACAATGCCTTCCAGAAAGATTCCTCCACACCATGCCTGCGATCTATAGGAGGGTGATAAAAGTGGCTCCTGGTGGCCAGTCTTTACTTCCCCTATTGAAATTCAACGTGGAAGTCAAGGGGGAGGTGGTCTTAAATGCTTAAGGGTGATAAGGGTCTCTTGAGAATCTCACCTATAACATTAGTGAGACCGTCTCATGTGAATGATTCAAGTTATCATGATAAAGTATAGGAGGCAAAGCTGGGAGAACATGAAACTGTCAGGAGGTAGCTTGAGGGAAGGTTTTCAGGAGGATGGGATTTTTTTGCTCTCTGTTTTGGGGGGAGAGGTTAAGTGAATCTATATATGTAATAAAATTTCTTACAATTACTCACCAAAAAAGAAAATCATAAGTACATGTAAAAACTGGTAAAATCTGAGTAAGTTAGTAGTGTTGTACCAACATTTCCTGGTTTGTTTTGATAATTGTATTATGGTGATGTAAGATGTTATCACTGAAGGAAGCTGAGGAAAGTGTACCCAAGAACTCTCAGGCCGACTTTTATCAACTTTTATGTGAGTCTAAAATTATTTCAAAATAAAATAAAATGAAATAGCACCTTTATAGAATTGAACTATTCAGTAAATGGATGGTGCATGGTGGGATCTATATTTCTTATCATGGTACATAGTGGTATCTATATGTCTTACTATCAGAGTAGAAATTTATAGATAACCAAGAGGAACCTAGAATTATCTATGTGATAATGAATTTGAATTGGAAACATCAACATGAATTTATGTTTACCTTAGTAGAGAGGACTATATATGGAAATACCTATAGATACAAGCATATGCATGGGTTAATATACCCATATATATTTACCTGCTCAGTGAGCTAAAAGGGCATAAAGGAAATGATTCTCACATATATTTATGTATATGTGTATACATATATGTATATGTGTGTGTGTGTGTGTGTGTGTGTATATATATATATATATTTTTTTTTTTTTTAAGCAGACACAGTGGTGTATCCTTATATTCCCAGCTACTCATGAAGCTGATGTGGGCAGATCATCTGAGCCCAGGAATTTGAGTCTGTAGTATACTATGATCACACCTGTTAATAGCCACTGCTCTCTCTAGCCCAGGCAACATAGCAAGACCCTGTCTCTAAAAAATAAAAATAAAAATTGTTATCCAGTAGCAATGAACACATCCAGCCAGAGTTTGGTTTCTAATGTCACTCTCCAATAAGAGGAACCAAGATTCTTTGCAGAATGCAGATACTAAATGTTTATGGGTTTATACTGATAGAAATAAATGATTGAATACATGCATAAATGACAGAGAAGGGACAAATCTTGGAACAAGAATTCCAAATACTTTACATGGATATGCTGTCCTCAAGGAGTGGGAGCAGGAGAAAAGAGGGTAACTTTACAGTGGAGAAAACCTGGCAAACACTACCTTACCCAGGTAATCAAAGTCAGTGTCTATGGTCTCTCTCCCAAAACACCATAACCCCCATGTAATCGTGAGAAAAACATCAGACGAATTTCAGTAGTGGGGCGGGAGGTGTCCTACAAAATACCTTTTTGACGAATTCCTCAAAACTGTCAATCAAAAATAAGGCAAGCCTGAGACCTGCCATACCCTAGTGGGGGCTCAGGAGACCTAAGCACTTGCCACATAACATCTAAAATGGGATCATGGCCTTGGAAAGGGACATCAGGTCAAAACCCAGAAAATCTGAACAAGTTCTGGATTTGATAACCAATCAGTATTGGTTGCTTCATTAATTGTTATAAGTATGCCATATTACAGCAAGATGTTAATCATAGGGAAACTGAGTGTGGTGTATATGGGAGCACTGATTCCATGTGAAAGGATTCCTTTAATAAACAGCTTGGTGTAGGACAGATATCTAATGGCAAAGTTTCTTTCTGGAGGAGAGGATAACTAGAGAATTTAAAATGCCTGGGGTGGTGGGAGGGGAGCATCTCTAAGGATGGAGCTCAGAGGTAGAGATGGAGGAGGAGAAGAAAACCAAAGTAAAAATCAGAAACTCTGCACAATTCAATAAAACGCAGTCAACTACTAAAATCTCGAATACATGTCTGCTTAAGTCAATTTCCAGTGGAATCTGGGAGGGCTCTGCAACCAGGACGATCTGTGAAAAAAAGCGAAGTGCAGAGGGATCTAAATGGGGGAGGCCCGCCGTGAGTAGCAGGCATTGCTCCCTAAGCTTTGGATGGTTTGTATCCTCAGCCCTCTTGAGTTGTCCACAGGTGTGCACTGAGGAGCACTCCAAGGGAAGCCCCTGCAGCTCTCCCAGCTTCCCTCTCTCAGCTCTCCTTTCATGGGCACCCAGTGTTGCAAACTCCAGCTATCTAGTCTCCTGGGACTTTCAGCTCCACCTCCTCCAGTCAGGGAGTCTCAGGCTTCATCCTGCCTCTGTCCTGAAAACTCTCTCAAAGCACTGAGAGTCCAACTGCAGGTTTCATGTTTGTCTCTGCCTCTCAGGGATCACTCTCTTCTGTTGCCTCGTGTACAATGCTTTGAAAATACATTGCTTTATATTTTGTCCATTTTATTTTACTTGTTGTTTCAGATGAGAAGATATATCCAGTCCTGATTATTCTATCTTGTCCAAAAATGCAAATTTAGTTAGTTATTTTAGTTGTATAATAGTCCATCACCTTGTTTCTAGTCTGGGCTACTATTAGCAAATCTGCCATGAAGATAAATGCACGTCTTGTGCTGGGCACATATATTCATTTCTCTTGAGTGTGTACCTAGGCGTGTAATTACTGGGTTTTAAGTTAAGTGTAGGTTTAGCTTCCATAGATCCTGCCAAAAGGAGCTCTACCTCCAAAGTGACTACATCTCACACACTGTTAAATTTAGCTCATCAAGAGTGTGTATTGCAGAAAGGTTTTTTCTATTACCTTTAAACTGCAGTGGCCATTGTTCTTGGTAAAATATTGTATATCACAGCTATTACTCTTGGCTGACTGCAGAGTAGCCTGGATACCATCTATGCCGTGTGAGTCAGAGTAGGAAAACCTGCCCAACCATTCTTCATTACTTATCTCACTGGAAATCCTGATAATCCTGCCTGAGCAATCGATTCTTTCCTCACCACTTTCTTTTGAGTTTCTATCCTATTTCTGTGTCTCCAAATATCCATTCTCATGGCCTCTGCTTTGCTACAGAGAGTAAACATCCTTTAAAAGGAAACAAAAATTAAAGGAAAAGAAAAAAGAAATCTACAAATGCAGTGCTTGAGATTCAGTCTTTACAATTTCCCTACTTTGTAAAAATATCTATCAAAATTCTAATAATCCTCTCGCAAATGACCCAGAGTTTATGTGTTTGGGGTACTTGATGCAGCTCTCTGGGGGGTCTGCATTTTCTGAAAGGATACTGCATGCATCCACCTGCACATTTAAGTCACGCATAATACAACAAAGTGTGCTTTTGCAGGCTCCCCTGTTGCACTGTTGGCTGAGAGCAGGGATCTTAATTGGTTTTAAAACAGTCAAATTTAAGACATGCTGTGTCTTCCTTTTCAGAGATCAATCTAAGCACTTTCACAGAAGCGTGAAAATGCTCCTTGGGGTGAAATAAATGTTAACAGAAAAATCTAAATATTCCCTCCAAACAGCTCACGTTCATCTTTGCTTCTAGTGTTCCAAAGAGAAAAATGACCCTCTGGTTTTACAGAGACTAAAATATGCTAAAATATGTCAATACTTGGAACTTTAGCAGAATGTTGGTGCGCATTTGCTTATTTGTGTTGCCTAAGCAGAGCTGTGAAAATCGCTGTGAGTCTGGCCCTGGAATATAAGATGCTGCATAGTTGTGTACTGTGGGGCATCATCTTCTGCAGGGATCTCAGCGGCTGCACATTTAATAGCACCCTAGGTACGCTGGGGGCTGGAGCAAAATTATAGACACAGGTTCATTGTCCTTCTCAGAAAGCAGAAATAACACAGAGGTCTCATGAACACAAAATTATGAAACAGTCTGTACAGCAGCCACTGTTCTCCTATGGGCCTTACCCCAATTAATCATAATGATTTTTAATGGCTCTCATCTGTAACTCCAATACTTTGGGAAGCCCATGTGGGAGAGCTGCTTGAAGGCACGTGTTCTAGACCAGCCTGGACAACATAGTGAGATGCCATTTGTACAAAAAAAAAAAAAAAATACAAGAATTAGCCAAGCATGGTGGCACATGCCTGTAGTCCAAAGGCTAAGGCAGGAGGATTGCTTGAATCTAGGAGTTTGAGGCTTCATGAGCTATGTTGCAGTAATACACTGCACTCTAGCCTAGGTGACAACCTCTGTATCTAAAAAATAATGATGACGATAATCATTTTAAGTAGGTATTAGAGAGGCCCCTCTCCCATCTATGTACCTACTATAGCTTCCTCATCTCTCCCTCTACATTTGTCAATCAAAGGGTAGACTATTTTAAATCATGATACAATCCCAAAAATAAGCCCATATGCTCACATATTCTATATTTTTTAAGGGACTGGATATCAAATATGTGGACAGGACATTGCCATCAACACTGTAGAGATACTAAAGAAGAAATGGGAGAGGCAGATCTTATTTGACCAGAGGACTTTTCCATGACTGGCATGTCCCTACCCGACGGTGTCCCTGAGTGACCCTAATGACGGGAAATGAGCATCTCAGTTGGCGTCAAGTGCTACTGCTGTACACGGATAGGCAGGGCATGACAGTTGTGAGCTGGAGGGGAAAAAGGTGAGGCCAGCACAGTCACACAGGTGTCCATGAAAAGGACAATGCTTTAGGATGAAGCACCGTGCAAGAAGGCTTTGACAGATAGAGGTGGACACAGCAGCTGGAAGACCAGACATTCCAGGATGATGTCCCTTCTTGCACTGGACACCCATTCCCTCAGGAAAGCTGTGCTGCTTCCAAAAGATTGCCATGCTCATTGTCACCCACAGCTTCCATCAGCTTCATGCACAGAGGTGTTGTTAGCTTGTCAGTTCTCCCTGTGCTGCAGCACCTGAGGCCTTGATGGAGACTGGGGACCTGAGGGCTCTACTCAAAAGGGGAGTCAGTTGTTGGGTGGGTCCTAAAGCTGGGTGGTCAGCTTTGATTCTGAGCTTCAGGGAATACCTGAGAACTCTCCAGGCTCCAGAGTGAGTTTAAGGAAAGAAATTGCCTGTACTGACCAACCCCTGTTAAAAACAGTAATTGGGGTCTGTTAGACCAAAGTCCCGAAGGAGACAAGCACCAGAAGCTGTAATACCCATCATTGATATGGATCATGTGGAAAGGACTTAGGAGTTCTGAGAAGAGAGGGTGTGAGAGGATGGAAGAAGCCACCTGGAGATACTGGATGTAAAAGGCATTACCATGGTTTCCTTTTCAGTCAATTCTTAATGAGAACCATGAGACAGGCGGCAAGTGTTCCTGAGATTATAAAATGAGCTGCTTGACCCCTAGATAGTGAAACCCACCAAGAAGTCCATAGAACTGGTGTTTAATGGTTTCGTTGGTTTTTTGGTTTGGGTTTTGTTTTGTTTTGTTGTTATTGTTTTTTTGACAGAGTCTCGCTCTGTTGCCCAGGATGAAGCGCAGTGGCATGATCTCGGCTCACTACAACTCCTACTTCCCAGGTGCCAGTGATTCTTTGCCTCAGTCTCCTGAGTAGCTGGGACCACAGGCACGCACCACTACACCTGGGCTAATTTTTTTTTATTTCTGGTAGAGACAAGCTTTCATCATGTTGGCCAGGCTGGCCTTGAGCTCCAGACCTCAAGTGATCCACCCACCTGGGCCTCCCAAAGTGCTGAGATTAGGGCTTGAGCCACTGCACCCTGCCTAATGGTTTTTTTGAATAAACACAGAAATTGGCCCTCTCAAGTCTTGAAACTTGAGAAAGTTACATTTGTCTTATGTGAGTTCCTTTCTCAGTAAACCAACCATCAGGCATCCCAGAGAGTATCAAGGAAGTGAAACTCACCAGGTCACCGCACCTGGACAATGACACACCAGACTCCAGACCCATCATAACTGTCTAACCAGCCACCTGCTTCCAGTTGATCAATGCCTCTTCCTTCCCCATCCCTCATTCCTATTTACCCACATATGGTGACATATCTTCCCTGCTACATAAACCCCTGATTTTAGCTGGTCAGGGAGAGGAAATGGAGACTGAGCTCCCATCTCCTCTGCTGCAGCACCTGACTAAAGCCTTCTTTCCTGGCAAAACTCATGGTCTCAGTGATTGGCTTTCTGTGCAGTGAGTAGCAGGACCTAGACTGAACATCTGGTGTTTTGCTAAGAGTAGCACATGTCAAGAGATTGTGAATTTTATTCTGCAGCATTAGCTCATTGCCCTCCTTATGCCTCTATCTGGCTGGGCAAGGTGGCTCACACCTGTAATCCCTGCACTTTGGGAGACTGAGGCAGGTGGATCACAAGGTCAGGAGTTTGAGACCAGCCTGACCAACAGGGTGAAACCCCATCTCTACTAAAAATGCAAAAATTAGCCAGGTGTGGTGGCACGTGCCTGTAATCCCAGCTATTCAGGAGGCTGAGGCAGGAGAATCGCTTGAACCCAGGAGGCAGAGATTGAAGTGAGCTGAGGTCACGCCACTGCACTCCAGCCTGGGTGACAGAGCAAGACTCCATCTCAAAAAAAAAGGCAGGGGGCAATTTTGGAGACAGATGCAGGTACCACTCAACACTGGCAGCTCCTCTGTGCTGAGTGTGGCCCCAGGCTCCTGCTTAGGAGTGGGTCTCACAGGCCAATCAGAGCACCCCATCTCCCTGAACACAGTGATTGGTTCAGGGATGGTCATGTGACCCAAGCTGAGCCAAAGATATTTTATTCTGGAATGTTTGCTAAAACTGTGGGTGGAGACTAAGTATATCAGACACCAAAAAATTCTGATACAGATTATTGTTAACTATAGCCACCCTATTTTTATTTATGGAAGTACATGTGATGTATGAAAACATCACATGTACTTCCATAAATATATACAACTATTATGAGCCCATAGTGCTTAAATTTTTTTAAATCCCTGATACAGAAATTTTGAGTGTTACATCAGGTCCTTATCCTAATAATATTTAAAGGATAAGGGTACTTCGGTTAACATAACAGTAGTTCATTGTAGGCTGGTTTTTACTAAACACTATACTGTATAATCGAAATGAATAAAAATATACAATTTGAATGAAGGAACTACTATTTGAGGTAAGTGGACTTTGGACTCAACCATCTGAAATGCTAGCAACTGACAATGTACTTACAGAACCATCTTATCCCGGTAAAGGCCACACTATTCACAAACAGTGGACACAGAGCCAAGGAAAATTTATGACAGAAAAAAAAAATATTGCTCTTTTTAAAATAAATCTTAGGTCATAGTAGGTAGAATTATTAATTCTAGGGAGAGAAATGGACTGAGGAAAATCTTTAAATAGTGGACCTAAGGAAAAAATTTGGCAAAAAAATATTATATATCTTTAGCAGGATAAAGCAATTGAATTTCTGATTATTGGTTATGTGAAAACTTCCGTTTTTCATTAGTATTCATCAGAAATAAGCAATTTCAGTGTTGACTAGTGAGAACACGACATTTTCCAGAATTTCCTTTTTACATCAAGGATAGGATTATTTCAGCCTTGTGTGAAATACAGCATTGGTCAGCAGGCACGGGACACCTAACATCCTTCATGCTTTCTCACACCTGAGATGTAGCTACACAAGAGAAAGCGATTCTGCACTCCCTTCCCATTCAGAGCAGAAAGGATGGGATGTGTCCAGAGGACCCACAAATATATTTCAAACCAATGGCCCGCTTGCTTGCTTTCCTGTTTTTTGCTTTAATGAAATAATACTTTCCTGGAGCTTGACACACAAACCCAAGACCAGGACCAACTTATTCAAGGAGTTAGGTATTCTCCACCTGGATTTGTTGCATCACAGCTATTCAAAAGACAAGCAAAAAACCACCTCAGTGTACCCATGCCTTCACCCCTTCAAAGACAATAGGTCTGAATTGATGGAAGAAGAAATGTTTTTTTTTCCCCCCTCTCTGTTTCTCTGTTAAACTTCATGCTCAATTCTCATCCATTCACCCACCCAAAGCCTTCTCCCTTCTATAAATATTGGGAAAAATAAAAAGTTTCTATTTCATTTTAATAACATTGTTTTATATTCCTGTTCTTACAGTATTGTAAACAGTGGGAAGACAATAAAAATGATATCTCTGAGCCAAGCTAGAGTTCTGTTCCAAAGAGGAAAAAAAATTGGTTTCTTAAATTGCTTCAACAGTTTATTTATTTTTATAATACAGCAAAACAATGCTGAGAGAACTATTTCTCTGACCCTTGAACATTTTGTTTCTCCCCTCTAAATCCACATTTCTTCAGCTTTCAATTCAGATCACAAGGCAGCCTGAAATTACTTTCCAATTTCATCTTTCAATCTCTAGTTATAATGGACATTTGATTCTTCTCTCTACCCCAGCAGAGTGAAAGGGAAAATCCCTTTTTGTAGCAACACATGGTTTCTTCAAGGGTAATAGTCCTTCCCTACTCTTCACATATCTGGTTCCATTTGGGTGGACTCATCCCCAGACTGCAGGGAAGGCCCTAGTTCTAGACCTAACCAATCAACACACCTCAGTGTGTGGGCCGCAGTAATCATTTCAGAGATAAGGGCACAAGCCAATGAGCCCTACCTGGGACTCTCAGTGGCCTAGTGGGGAAACATACTTTTCCTTCATTCAGGATTCTTAGCCTCCAGGATGGGAGCTGGAGGCCTTCTTTGTCCCCAGTTGCGGAAGATCCATCTGAGAGAAAGGCCAATTCAGAAGAAAAGAAAGACAGAGATTGATGATGAGGGGCACTGTTTGAATCCTAGATCTGGCCAGTGTAATTTCATCCTCTTCAATAAAATACAACCCTGTTAGGTGCAGTGGCTCACACCTGTAATCCCAGCACTTTGAGAGGCCAAGGCAGGTGGATCACCAAGTCAGGAGTCCAAGACCAGCCCGGTCAAGATGGTGAAACTCTATCTCTACTATAAATACAAAAATTAGCCAGGCATGGTGGCAGGCACCTGTATTCCCAGCCACTTGGGAGGCTGAGGCAGAGAATTGTTTGAACCCAGGAAGCGGAGGTTGCAGTAAGCCGAGATCATGCCACTGCACTCCAGCCTGGCGACTGAGAGAGATTCTGTCTCAAAAAAAAAAAAAAAAAAAAAAAAAAAAAAAATGCAACCCAGCAGGAGTTGGGTCTCTGTCACTTGCAACCAAAGCAGTCTTGATAACTGCACTCTGCCTCCCATCTCCTTCATCGTTTTCTCCCAGTTCACACTGTTTCACACTCTTGTGCCTTTAAATACACCGTACCTTATTCATAAAATGCCCTTTCCCTTGTTCAGTCGAGCGAATTCACAGCCATTCTTCAAGATGAATGCTTGCTGTTCCATGGCTCCTCCTGGATGGGCCAGTGGCCCCCTCCCCAGGGATCCCAAGACCTTGTGCAGTTCCAAAGGACAGCGAGTCACTCAAGGTGTGGCAGTTGTCAGAGTCATCCAATCATCTCTGCTCTCTGCAGCTGCTACAATCCTAGACTCAATATATAGTTGCTAAATAGCACAGAAACTGCCATGTAACTTCCTTTATACTCCCTGCTTTCTTCCAGGACCCTGTCTTCAAAACATCCTCCTCCCTCCTTTTCCCACCCTCCCCCAGCTTCTTGCCTTATCCTTTATCTTCCTGACCTTCATCATGAAGTGGGCGGAGTCTGCCACTCTACTGTCACACTTGTTAGAGAACAGGTGGCAGGATGTTCAGCCTCTTGGCAATAGCAGCAAGAGAGGAAAGATTATTCAAGCTCTTATATTTTTCTTTTTTCCTTTTCAGACAACACCATACTGTAGTTACAGCAGCCTTCTTGTGACTTTCCTCAGCCTTTGAAGGCAGTCAAGACTGAGGGAAGCATAGAGGAGCAGATGTCGTTTCAAAAATATTTTCATTATTGCCAGTCTGCAGGCACCACCTCTTCTGCATTTAGCATCAACATCCAAACATGTTGTTAGGGAGACAGAGGAAAGGGGACCCAGGAGGCCACCTGTCACTCACTCACAGGAAGAGGCAGAAATTCTTATTCAGAAGGAAGTCACTTGGGACAGATGAGTGGGAAAGAAAGTCCTAAACCTTTCAGTCAAAGAATCCAAGCGTTCTACGCTTCCTCTGTACCTTAAAAGAAGGTTCCTGACCCTGGCCCTCCAGAATTCTCAGGAGAGCTTGCTTCAGATGTGTTACAATTTTGGGGTCAGAATTTCTTTCAGCTGCATTGTCAGCACTTCCTGGAAGAGTTGCTGACCCTACCCTCCAACCCTCAAGACTTGGTTGCACGAGTGTTTTGTGCGTCCCTTTACTTACCTACACCACCACACCTAAGAAACAATCTAATGCCATGATTAAAAGTCCTGACTCGATCCTGATCCAAGTGTTTCTGCCATTTAATGGCTGTGCCACCTTGGGTAAGTTACTTAACCTCTCTGTACATCACTTCCTAATCCATAAATAAAGATTTCAATAATGTCCATCTGATAGGACAATTGTGAACAATAAGTGAGTATTCTTACTTATTGTTCACAACTGTCCTATCAGATGGATATTATTGAAATCACAATAACCATGTGTCAATGTTGCTTCATTAGTTCCATGAAATGTACCATAGTAACATATTAACAGTGTAGTTTCAGTAGCACGTGCACAAAGCACTTCGTGAACACTACAACTTTCACTGTGTGCCATAGATTTGATTGTTTGACCCTGGGACCACTAACCTGAGTTATTTGAGGCCAGGTGCTATTTTCTGTGTTGCTGCTGTATCTCTCTGCCTCTGGGCATAGTGCATGGCCCAGGGATCATGATCCATAAATGTTTGATCACTTGATGAGTGTTGAAATACATGCATCCATGAGTTTATACTGAAATAATTAAATGATTGAATAAATAAACGATGGAGAAGTGACATATCTCTCTTTCAGAGGAATAATTTATGTAAATACAGCATCCTCAAGAAAGAGCATAACTCCCAACTCCTTAAGTGTGGGCTGAGCATGGTGAATTTCCTCCAAAGAGGAAAAGATGCAGAGGAAGAAAAACAATAACATTATGGTGGAGAAATCTGAAAAACACTACATTAGGCAGGAAGCCAGAGAGGAGGAAAGAGAGAGAGAGGAAGGAGGTTCCAGACTCTCATTAACAACAGAGCTCACAGGAACTATTAGAGTGAGAAGTCAGCTGTTACCCTGAGGACAGCACCAAGCCTTTCATGAAGAATCTGCCCCGTGACCCAAGCTCCTTCCCGGGCCCCACCTCTAACACTGGGGACCATGGTGGAGAAATCTGAAAAACACTACATTAGACAAGTGATCAAGGTCAAAAGCAACAGTGATAAGTCATGTTGATAGCATACAGCCTTCATTCGATGTGACAAAAATGCCGTTTTACTTCTCCAAACCCACTTATAGCCCCAAACAAATGATGAGGAGGAAAACATCAAGGAAACCCAAATTAAGGGATATTCTATAAATGTCCTGGCCAATAACTCTCAAAACTGCCAAGGTCATAAGAAATGAAATCTGAGAAACCATCACAGCCAAGAGGAGCCTAAGGAGACCTCAGGACAAGATGTAATGTGTCCTGAATGAGATCCTAGAACAGAAAAAGGACATGAGGTAAAAACCAAAGAAGTCCAAATCAAGAATGGACTTTAGTTAATAACAATGTGTCAATGTTGCTTCATTAGTTCCGTCAAATGTACCATACTAACATGCAATAATAATAGGGGGAAACAGGAAACCAGCCCGGTGTGGTGGCTCACACTTGTAGTTCCAGCACTTTGGGAGGCCAAGGTGGGTGGATCAGCTGAGGTCAGGAGTTCGAGACCAGCGTGGCCAACATGGCAAAACCAATCTCTCTAAAAATACAAAATTAGCCAGGTGTGGTGGCTCAGGCCTGTGATCCCAGCTACTCGGGAGGCTGAGGCAGGAGAATCGCTGGATCCCATGAGGCAGAGGCTACAGTGAGCCGAGATCGTGCCACTGCACTCTGGTGACAGAGCCGGACTCCTCTCAAAGTAATAATAATACTAATAGGAAAAACCACATCCATTGTATACAGGAACCCTGTGCATGCCTGATGTCATGAGTAGATGCCTGACCTGGAGGTCATAACCTTCCCATGTGACCTCAGATCAATCATCACCCCTCCCTTATCTGTAAAATGAGAGGATTGCATTGATTATCTTGAGGTGTTTTCCAATAAATTCTAATGAACTATAATTCTATGACCTTGAGCAAGGGTTGGAAAACTTTTTATGGAAAGAGCCAGCGAGTAAATACTTTAAGTATTAACAGCCATTAGTTCTCCGTCACAATCATTCAGCTCTACCCTTGAAGTGTAAAAACAGCCAGAGATGATATATAGCTGCATTCCAATAAAACCTTACAGTCATGCACCCATTACCATGTTTTGGTCAAACACTGACTGCAAATATGAAAGTGATAAGACCAATAAGCTGTGCCATATGGCCTAGGTGTGTAGTCAGCCATGCCATCTGTGTTTGTGTAAGTACACTCTATGATCACACAGTGACGAAAATCACCTATCAGCTCATTTCTCCAAATGTGCTCCTGTCGTTAAGCAACCTGTGATTGTATTGATGAAAACAGAAGGTGGACCATATTTGGCCCTCAGGCCTTAGTTTTCTGATCCCTGTTCTAGACTAGTGGTTCTCAATACTTGCTTTTAAACAATATTGATGCTCTCAGTACACTGCCATTTAATTTCTCTGGAGCGTAGCCTGGATGTAAAATTTCTAAAAACGCCTAAGATTCTAGAGTATAGCCAGGAAGAATCCCACTTATCCATAAGGATAAAAGATGATTTTATGGGTGCATTCTAAGAAAAGTAGCTGAAAGTTGATTAAAGAGGTGTTCTTATAGACAAAAAGGAAATAGAATTGGGACACTGAGTTTCCTAAAAATGGAATACCCCCATTTCACATCCTTTTCATTACTCAAGGCAAAAAGCTAATGATAACCAGTTCTAACACCCAAAAACAAAAAAGTCTCTATTCTCTAGCATTAATTTCAGAAATCTCTAACAGAGAAAAACTCTTGTAGGCTATGTCAAATCCAATATTCTGTCTTTGAGTATTGAGTTTTAATTTTTGCAGGCATTATGATCAAGCATTTTGTGGGTAACTTTGCATTTGCTGCCTATCACTAGCTGTAACAGTACTGTTTTTGTTTTATGTTCCTACCAAACACTTTCAGCAGTCTTCCCATATTTACTATTTCCTGCTTAGTAACTCCAATGCTTTAGTCTATTTTCAGTTGCTGTAAAGGAATACCTGAGACTGGGTGATTTATAAAGAAAAGAGGTTTATTTGCCTTGTGGTTCTTCAGTACAAGAAGCATGGAGCCAGCATCTGTTTCTGATGAGGGCTTCTAAAAGCTTCTAATCATGGTGGGAAGGGAAGGAAAACCAGCTACATGGCAAAAGCAGGAAGCCAGAGAGGAGGAAAGAGAGAGAGAGAGGAAGGAGGGACCAGTTTCTCATTAACAACAGAGCATCCCACATCCCCCCATGGCATCCTGGAACCATCGCACCCACCTTGACCACGTTGAACCTCTGATGGATTTTGGTACATTCGGACTTGTTGAATGTTTTGTTTGCCAGATTATCTACTAATCACAGTGGAATACTATCTTAATTCTAATATTTTACTTCCCTAATTAGGCTGTGAGTTCCTAGAGCTCAAAGATTACACTTTTTACGTTTCATGAAAAGTCTCTGCAGTGTCTAGAATGTACTAGCAGGGAACGAGTATGATACTAATCTATTTATTTATTTGGTAAGGAGTAAGAGGGTATTTGGGTGAAATATGATTCTGTCGCAATATGACCTAAATCAAAGTTTCCTGTTGACGCCCAAAGCTTTGGAGAATATTCACTATAATGGACTAAGCACCTCCTACTTACTCATGCTCCAAGAATTGGGCATTGCTTCTGAATTGCATCTTAAAATTCTCATTGAGCTGTGAACTTTATAATGTCATGAAGATCAAAACTTGCACATCTATCACGTCTCTCTGGCACATTTCTGGCAAGTGGATGATTAACTGAGGAACAGAATTATGACATCATCTTTCACAGTTCCTTTACTGGTATTTCTGGAAAAGTACACCCAAGAATAATTCACAAGAGAAAATTTAAAACACATCTGCTATGTCTCTGAGGGATTATGTTTAAGAACTTTGAGGATTCTGAATCTAATAGGAGAAACACAAGCACATCAATAGACCCCAAAGACGAGATGTCCCTTCCTATTTGACTGGCACAACGTTCAGTGAGAAATTGGTATATGGTTTTGCCCAGATGCTGAGAATATCTGACAGTCTTTGCCATTCTGTATATGCATAATCCTAATTTATTCCTCAAAAAGAGTAGCAGGTGTAGCCATCCATTAGTCAAAGTAACTTAACCACTATAATAACTGAATCTGTACATTTTAAAGCTCTATCCTTGTAATGAGTCATTATATCTCATATAACTGCTATTGTAAAGTGGGCACAAGTGTTATTTCATTATTATATTTGTATATATTATTATTATCAAATTTGTATATATTGCTATTATCAAAATTCAACTTTTCACCAAATAGCAAATTCTGTATTAAGCCCGAGTTTCTGCCTAATTTTCCCAGAGGCAATTATTTAAATTTTAAATAATCATACGTTATGCTTCTAAAATGTTTTCAAGCTGCCCCTAAACTTGGAAGAACTTTTCTTCTTGTATAAGCAGGCGTGGACCCAAGTTCAGGAAGGTGAGACCCTTGAATTTCCTTGCTTATACAGGCTAATGAGGGCCTGGAAGCAAATCTGAACTTTGGGAGAGTTCAGGACAATTTTAGAACCCACATAATCTCCCTCATCTGACCTGAAGAAAGTTAGCTTAGCATCAACATGGCACTCCCTCCAGCTTCTGCATCCCCTGAGCAGTAGATTAGCCTCTTCGGACACACACACCTACAGACGCATGCCCATGCATTTTGACAACTGCCATCCTCTTCAGTTGCTGATGGGTCTCTGAGACTTATATCTGAGGGAGCTCTCTAGAAGGAGAATATCTTTTCACAGTTTCAAACTCCATTCTAAAGATCAAGAAATTGGTACTATCCAATTTTGCTTAGAGGACAGAAAAACAGATCCTAGCTCACCCTTCTGGTAAGAAATTGGCCTAATTTTGTGAAAACCTTTTAGCAGTATTTGTAACTTTAAAGTGTATACTAATTCACCTTCAAGGACATATCCAATTTATATTTTTCAATAGCAACCAACACTATACGCACAAGGATATTTATTGCTGCATTATTTGAAGGAAATACAGTTGGAACAGGTGTTTGCATAAAGCAACATTAGCCATGTAGCATAAATGATGAATATTTACTCATGTGATAACAATGGACTTATTCATTCATTTAACAGATTTTTATTGGGGATTTATTAAGAGTCAGGAATAGTTCCTGTCATCAGAGTTACTACTCTGAACATTTCTTCTCTCTTGGAGCTCATCTCATAATGGGACGGAAAGGGCAATATGCAATCAACAAATAAATAGACACAATGATTTCAGATAGAGGCACATGCTATGAACGAAGTTCAAGGGTGATGTGGTAGAAAATGACTGTGTTGGATAAGTTGGACTGGAAGGCTGCTTAGAGAGGGCCATGCATCTGAGGGGAGGCCTGAAGCTGAGAATGAGTCAGCCATGCCAAGATCTGGGGAAAGAAGTTTCCAGACCCAAAGAATCAGAGCAGATGCAAAGGCCCTGAGGTCGGAGAAATGGGAAGAAACCAGTGTGACTGGCGCACAAAAGCCAGGAGTTACTCTAGCCAAAGGTTACCCTTTCCCTTAGGACAAAGAGAAATGAAAAGGCATATCTAAACACAGTCATACAGCCTGCAATTTCCTACCTGGCTCATTAGCTTAGAGAAAGCCCAGTCTGCATCAGTGTCTCAGAATTAACCTGGACAGCACCATTAATGCTCCGCAAGGATTCTGGAAGCAGTGCAGAGTGCCAAGGGAAGTCAGATTCTTACCCTTGAAGACCCACTGAGTACCAGGAGAGGAGTCTCATGCACAGGGCACGTTCAATAAATGGTCCCACCAAATGATCAACTAGTTCTAGTAAACTCTAATAAACGTGATCACAAAAGGTTGCACAGTTTAGTTCCATATTACTGGAAAGCCAAGGTAAGGGCACCTGACCCTTAACATTTTCTGACCTTTAAAGCATTATCAGATATATTTACCTAAATAACACTGGAGAGGCTAGACACTTTCCAATGACTGGATTGAAAACCTAATGGTTTGTTTATCAGCCTTTAAGTTAAAATTCTCTAAGCCTGAGTTTAAAATAATAATAGTGTTTTATGTGTGACTTTTTGTTTTTATTGCAGTTTTGTTTCAAAATTTTTAAGTCTCGATAATGAGCTAATTTCTCCTCTATTGGAAAAGTCCATACGTGAGCAGGGGACCCTAGATTAATCAGGGTTCTCCAGGGAAACAGAACCAATAGGGTGTGTGTGTGTGTGTGTGTGTGTGTGTGTGTGTGTGTGTGTGTGATGGGCTTTGGGCTCTGCAGGATGGGACAGCAAGCTGGAGACCCGGGAGAGCTAATAGTATAGTTCCAGACTGAAAGCAGAAAAGAAACCAATGTCCCAGTTCAAATGCAGTTAGACAGGAAAAATTCTCTCTTACTCCAGTTCTATGCAGGTTTTAGTGCATTGGGCGAGGTCCACCCATATTGAGGAGAGCAGTTGTTTTATTCAGTGCACCAATTCACATTTTAATCTCATCCAGAAACACCCTCCTAAACACACCCAGAATGATGTTTCACCAAATATCTGAGCACCTGATTGCCCAGTCAAGTAGACCTGCAAAATTCACCATTGTAAGCTCTAACAGTAGGCTATAGTTTGCCTCCAAAATTCATGCTGAAACTTAATTCCCAGTGCAATAATATTAAGAGATGGTGCTTTTAGGAGGTCATTAGTTCATGAAGACTTCTCTCTCATGAATGAGATTAAGGCCCTTATTTTAAAAAGGTTTCACACAGTGTTCAGCTGCTTTGCCTTTCTGTTCCTACCACATGTGAGAACACAACATTCATCACCCGTGGAGGACATAGTGTTCAAGGTACCATCTTAGAAACAGACACCAAACCTCCTGGCACTTTGATCTTGGACTTCCCAGCCTCCAGAACTACATGAAATACATTTCCATTGTTTACAAATTACACAGTCTCGGTTATTTTGTTATAGGAGCACAGACTAAGACAGAGTGGAACCTTAAATGTACGGCTCTTCTTTTTCACCTCCAAATACCTTTTTCTCTTTTAATCCTGCACTTTTGCTATCAACTGCGGGTTGTGCAAAGGAATGACTACATGAGCCAGGCAGGTGATACTCATGACAGATTTAAGCCTGGTTTAGAAAAAACAGCACAGCTGTGATGGTGCAGGGCCAGTTGTGTACCTAATCCTGATGTCATGGGCACTGTTGGAAGAGAATTCCTATGAACGTTTGATGCAGATTATGTTATGCTCTGCTCAAAACCCTCCATGGCCTCTCATTTCATTTCAGGTAAAAGCAATCAGACTATTTATAAGGGCCTAAAATTAAACCTAACCTGCTGTGATCCCCTTCCTGCCCTAAATTCTAACTTTCTGATTTCCTTCTACTGCCCCCCACCTTTCAGCCCTACCCAACGTGCTCTAGTTACTCAGCCTTTGGCCCCTCCAGAGATCAAACTGTTGCCACAAATTATATTATTAACATAGACGATCTGGTGTGGCCCAAGGTAGGTCAAGGGCCAAACTCAACTTTGAAATGTGCAGGGTTTGGACGACATAAGCCTGTTGAGCTAACCCTTATTTCAAAATCCAGTCATTGGCTCTTTACCATCCCTAGAATGAGCCAGAATTGTTCCCACTAAAGGCCGTTGCATTTGTTCTTTCTTTCATCTGGAGCCCTTGTCCACCCAGCGAGACATATTGTTATGCAATATGTGTTACGCTCTGGTGTTTCTATCTCTCCTTGGGGAGAGACAGTAAGTTTAGTCATAAATTTACTATGACTTTTTTGTTTTGTGTTGTGTTGTTTTTTTTCCTTAGGACTTACAAGCACCTGAAACGGAGCATTTGTTTAAGCATTTATTGTCTGTTTTCTGTCTTCTCAAATGGAAGCTTTCTGGGGGCAAGGATTTTTTATGTTCACTGTTCTATCTCAGAGCTTAGACCAGTCCTGAAACTTGAGAGATAACTAATGAGTATTGGTGGAATAAACGAATGAACAAATAAGTGAATGAAGATGGAAACTGTCATGAACTGATAAACTGCAAATCTATTCCAGGAGCCACCTGTACTGTATGCAGATCAGATGAAACATGACTATGATTTGAGGGCAGCTCAAAGGCTGCCAGGTTGCAGCATCTGCACTATCTTTTTTTTTTTTTTTTTTTTTTGAGACAGAGTTTCGCTCTTGTTACCCAGGCTGGAGTGCAATGGCGCGATCTCGGCTCACTGCAACCTCCACCTCCTGGGTTCAGGCAATTCTCCTGCCTCAGCCTCCTGAGTAGCTGGGATTACGGGCACGCATCACCATGCCCACCTAATTTTTTGTATTTTTAGTAGAGACGGGGTTTCACCATGTTGACCTGGATGGTCTCGATCTGTTGACCTCGTGATCCACCCGCCTCAGCCTCCCAAAGTGCTGAGATTACAGGCGTGAGCCACCGCGCCCAACCCTACACTATCTTTTTAAAGAAACAATCAACCAATTAATCAGTACCTCTTAACCTCCTGTGCTTTGCCCAGGTCGAGATGCAGTTGTGTGGAGAGGGAGGAAAGGTACAGAATGTACAGAGGCAGTGGGAGCCTGCTTCAGCCTGTAATGAGCTCACTCTGCTTGGACTCAACATACAGAAATGGAAAACAAATTAAGACTGTAAATATGAGATAATGAAAAGGTGGCTCAAGGGCTGATTTCTATGAAGGGACAAATTGTATTGGTCTCATGTATAATTTTTTTTTTTTTTTTTGAGACAGAGTCTTGCTCTGTCACCCAGGCTGGAGTGCAGTGGCTCAGTCTCAGCTCACTGCAACCTCTGCCTTCCAGGTTCAAGCAATTCTCCAGCCTCAGCCTCCCAAGTAGCTGGGACTACAGGTGCGTGCCAACACACCTGGCTAACTTCTTGTGTTTTCAGTAGAGACAGGGTTCACCACGTTAGCCAGGATGGTCTTGATCTCTTGACCTTGTGATTCACCCGCCTCAGCCTCCCAAAGTGCTGGGATTACAGGCATGAGCCACTGTACCTGGCTACAGTCTCACATAGAATTTTTAGAAATTGTGGTCAGTAGTCCTCAAGATCACCCTCAGGTTCAATAATTTGCTACAAGGATGCAAAAAACTCAGAAAAAAGCCATTATATTCATAACTATGGTTTCCAATAGCAAAATGATGCTGATTAAAATCAGCAAAGGTAGAAGGCATATGGGATAGAGTCTAGAAGAGACTACACACCAGCTTCAACTTCTCTTAGCAATGATCTAAGTCAATGGGCAAGAAATATTGCCAACCAAGGAAGCTCACCTGATCTTTGATGTTCAGAGTTTTTATTGGGGGTTGGCCACATAAGCATGCATGTGGCTGACCCTGGTTACTCAGTCTTTAGCCCTTCCAAAGATCAAACTGACGCCATCAATTGCATTATTAACATAGACTACTATATGGTGTGGCCCAAGGCAGGTCAAGAACCAAACGCCACTTAGAAATGTGCAGTGTTTGGACAACACAGGCCTGCTGAATTGACCCTTATTTCTAACTTCTTTAAAAAAAATTGGAGATCTGTGACACCAGCCCTGTATCTCCACAAGGCAACTCTCAGCTGGATGACAAGCAGCTGTCCCCACTTACATTTCACATCATCTGCTGGGCCCCCTGGAGACGTGGAGGTGACACCTTGAGGTAATCCAGGACTTTCCCTATCTGAGTGCTGGCAGAGAAGCCAAGATGAAGGAGGAGCCAACATGGCCTGAAGCAGCAGGGAAGGCTTCCTGCAGGAGAGAAAAATGAGGGGAGCACAGGGGGAATGGGGACAATTCCTCAAAAATATTCTTCAAGTACAGAAGATTCCATTTTTCTTGCCAGCAAACAAAGCTGAGACTTTTATTCAGAAATTTTTGTAAGGAACTGGAAATGTTTCGGTTTAAGCTCCCTTATTTTTCTGTTGCCTGCTGGCCACAGATGAAAAGAATAAATTGACTTAACAACATGCCATGTTGTGCATGGTCATTTTTTCTATTTGCATTTTCGTTTGTTTTGATTGCAAAGATGCATCATGCCAAAATTTTCAGTTTAACTGTGCTTTGATCTTATGAATCCACTTTCAAAGATGGTTGTATGTCAGACCCAGTCTTACAAGAGATGCTGAGACACAATAATGAAAAAACTGACATGTGATCCCCAAGCAGAATGAGTTCACAACCTGAGGGCAGAAATTACATTGAACTATTAGTGGCTTGTATAAGGAGCCCTGCCATTCCACCAGTATTGAGTTTGGTAGTTCAGCTCCAGGAAGGATAAGGTTAATTGAAGTAGTTTAGGTTATTGGGCCCAATGTGGAGTCAGGTATAGAAGAGAGGCTGGGAAAAGTGAGAGTTCCAGAAAAGAGGGTTGGGCAGCATAGCAGAACAACCCAGAACAGGGCTTTATTATAAATCTCTGTATCCATTAAAATCTGAGAAAGCTAACAAAAACGTGTAATAATTTAAGTGCTTACATTTAACAAATTAATATGTTTAATTAATTATTGCATCCTTTAAAACATATGCTCCATAATATAATGATGGTCTTTTGAGGTAAAGTTAAATGACTACATGTGAGGCTTTATGTGAGTTTTACAGCCAGTTAACATCCTGTCTTCCACCTTCCTTCTCTCCTCCCCTAATAGTACACTCTGGAAAACTGAGTTGCCTAGCCACAACTCATATTGAGTCATTCTAGTCGAATACATGTCATCTGAAAAATGCTGATTGAAACCAGAATCTTTAAAAAAAAAATAAATTATCATTAAATGTAAAACTGTAGCATCTTTACCTAGAACATGAAGCCACAGAACATGATGTTTTTGTAAGCATCTGTCTGTGACTAATTCATAGATAAATCAGAAGGAACCTGGGCCCCTTCTTTTTGTTGTAACCTACAGGGTGGGATAGAACAAACAATCATTATATTATCACTTTCCATTACACTATCTTCCTATTGGGCATGCCAGTTTCAGGGGCACCCCTGGAATCAGTTAACAGTGAATCGTTTATCTTAACAGGTGCTGCAAAGTTTTTCAGATACTGTTTCATGGGAGACATCTAGCACTTTTTCAATTCTATCCAAGGCCCATGTAAAGTGACCAAATTCAACATGAAAATGAAAGGGATTTTCTTTTCCCTTTTCCAAATATAAAGATATGGTCACACATAGGGTCTCTCTGCATGGAAAACTGAAATATCAATTATTTCTGTCAAGTTTTAGCTGTAAGCTTACAAGATAGGACTCTTACTTGCTACAGTGTTCTGATCTAATGGAAATGGAAGTGGGAGGTTCTTCCCATCACCAAATGCAGATGCTTTGACAGTTCCAAGTTAGAACTCACCACCTGACACTTGAGAAGTCACAGGCGGATGCCCCTCAGGTACCTGATTGTCTCCCTTCATTTCCAAAATGCTACTTAAGGCCTGCAGCCTTCCCTGCCAATCAAAGCAAGACTCTACCAGAAAGCCAAAACAATAATGTCTTCCAAAGAAATGAGTTGATATCGTTCAGACTTTCGTTGCAACTCTTTCGCACATCAAAACATTTCCATTCAGTGGCTTGTACCCTCGTGTCCCCTCTCTTTCATTCCCAAGATGACAGCTTGGTAATAGAGAAGAGGTTTGGGGGTAAAATGTTCAGTAAGTGTCAATGGATTGACCGAACGCTGAGGGAAGATTCTCACATTAACAAGCATCTTCTCGCAGTTTCAAAAAAGGATCTCTGAAAGAGGCAACATTAGGAACAGTCACAAAATGTCCTTGCATTGCCTGACAACTGCAGGCGGAGACAGTGGTCCTCTCGGGTTCTTTGATGATGATGTAAATTGGACTCTATTTCAAACATCATCAATTATTTCAATCGTGCTAAGCAGAGCTTTTCAGAGTTTTCTCACCCTTCTTCATTTTCATCCTGTGCGAGGTTGCTGAGTAAGAAGAGAAAAGAGGAGCATGGGAAGAAGCTCATCTACTCATAATGCTGCCTATATTTTCAGATCTGAGAGCTAATGCATATTTCCCTGGGAATGTTAGAATAACTTTCAGTGTGCACATGCACACACACACACACACACACAGAGAGCTGTTCTGTGCCCTCCTGCTGGGACTTCCTTTAGGACCCACCCTACTCATGGTCCCCCTCCATCCCTGGGTCCCTACCCTCCATCGCAGGTCCCTCCACCAGCAGCACTGAGGTGAAAAACCAGCTCTCTAATCCATTGTCCAACGTGGAGACAGAGAATTTGGCCATCCCATCCCATCTATGCATGCCTCAATGCTTGCTGTGGCTGCTTTCCTGATGGCTTGCTCCTTCCTTTCCTCCATGTATCCACTCAAACACCCCCTGCTTTATTTTATTCCTTCAAACCTACCACTTAATATATTACATTGCACTTTTAAATACATGCTTATTCTCTATTTCCTTTCGGTAGAATGTAAACTCAAAGAAAGCAGGGATCTTATCCACTGCCGTAATCCGGGACTTTTTTTTTTTTTTTTTTTTTGAGACGGAGTTTCGCTCTTGTCCCCCAGGCTGAGGTGCAATGGTGCGATCTTGGCTCACTGCAACCTCCACCTCCTGGGTTGAACTGATTGTCCTGCCTCAGCCTCCTAAGTAGCTGGGATTACAGGCGCCCATCACAACACCTGGTTAAGTTTTGTATTTTTAGTAGAGATGGGATTTCACCATGTTGGCCAGGCTGGTCCCAAACTCCTGATGTCAGGTAATCCATCCACTTCGGCCTCCCAAAAAGTTGGGATTACAAGCGTGAGCTGCCACACCCAATCCCGGGACATTTTACAACCACTGTCCTCAAATCTCAGCATGTATCAGAATCCCCTGGAAGCTTTGTTAAAACAGTGATTGACAGCCGGGCACAGTGACTCACGCCTGTAATCCCAGCACTTTAGGAGGCTAAGGCAGGTGGATTACAAGGTCAGGAGTTTGAGACCAGCCTGGCCAACATGGTGAAACCCATCTCTACTAAAAATACAAAAATAAAAAACTAGCTGGGCATGGTGGCAGGTGCCTGTAGTCCCAGCTACTGGGGAGGCTGAGGTAGGAGAATCATTTGAACCCAGGAGACGGAAGTTGCAGTGAGCCAAGATCATGCCATTGCACTCCAGCATGGGCAACAGGGTAAGACTCCAACTCAAAAACAAAAACAAAAACAAGAGAAGCAGAGATTGTCAGGCCCCATCCCTAGGGTTCCTGATGTAGTTGGTCTGGGGTGGGACCTAAGAATTTTTGTTTCTACCAAGTTCCCTGGTGATATTGATGCTTCTGGTCTAGGAATCACACTTCTAGAACCACCACTTGAATGATTGTTGGCCCATGGTAGGTGCTTAATAACTATTTGTAAAACAGATAAATGAATGAAGGCTTTATGGTACCTCCTGATTACTGATAAACCTCTGTGGACACACCCAAGAGATAATTGCTCTCTTGCACAACATGCTGTCTCCCAGGCCATCTTTTCCATGGATCTAAGTGCAGGTCACACCTGGCCTGGAGAAACCAGGACTTCATTCCCAGCACCCTGGTGAAGCCCTTCCCCCAAAAAAGTACCTGCCATCGCAGCTACAGCAAATCATTTTACTACAGATGTTTATGGCTGAGTTTAGTCTTTTAATGCCATTATCAATGTTCCCCTCAGGAGGACTTTCTATTTTATATTCAAGGAGGAATAGCATCACCCTGCTCATAATAACAAAAAACAAGAAACATCCTAAATATTCAACAACAAAGAAATAAGTAAATGATGGTACAACCATATGCTAGAGTACCATTCAGCCGTAAAAATTATGTTTACACAGATTGTTTTAATAGCTGCGGCAAAATGGTTTTTATGTAATACTACAAATAATAAAGCTGGAATAATATTCTCCTTGGAAGCTTGCTCCAGCTGGGGTAGGGGTAGGTGGCCTTGCTCTGCAAATGCAGCACTCAATAGCAGCACAGAAGCGGCAACCCTTGTGCCTGTGAACGTGCACGTTTTGTGGATTTCCTTTTCCAACTTAAGGATGCTGTTTGGTTGAATGCAGGGAGGACAGGGAGAGACTGCAATGACAGAGGGGCCGGGCTGGCACGCATTTCCCATCTGACTCTGGACTAAATTTAGTTTCTCTATTTAGAGGAGAGGACCCGCTTTATACTAACACAGAAATGATAGTTAACTTTTATTGTGCACTAACCATGTGCTAGACATATGTTCTAAGATATACGTACATATTAATTACATTCCATTTACTCAGGGATCCAATTATTTCAAGAAAGCAAATAGACTGGTTTTCATCAAACACTTTGTGTGGCTATGGGAACAAACAGGGCTGCTATTTATCAAATACATTTATGTGAATATGCTAGTTAAGAAAACAAAGATCCCTCTCTTGTGAATATTCCGATGGAGGGAAAAAAATGATGTATCATAAGTAACTAAATTATAAGGGACATTAGAAATGGACAAGTGCTATAAAAATAGGAAGCAAGGCAGGGAGAGGGGGTGTTGATGCCATTTGGGTGATTTTAAATAACAGGGTAGAGAAAACCCTAATTGAAAAGATGACATTTAGCTAAGACTTAATTTTGCAGAGGGAATTTATTGGTCTTGCAAAAAGAATGTTAAATTTCAAGACCCTACTATGGAAGAAATCCAATGTATTCCAGAAAGTGCTGGGAGGCCGGCAAGGCTGGAGTGGAGTCATTTAGGGCAAGGGCAGTTGGAAGGGAAGTCAGAGGTAAGGCAGGTACAGCCCATGGACGATGCAACACCTGAAGCAAAGATAAGGATGTTGCCTTGTGCTCAGAGTGAAATGGAGAGCCATTAGGTTTGAGCAGAAGAGAGGCTAGGTATGCTCAGACTTACATTTCCAAAGGATCATGCTGGCTGCTGCATTGTCCCTGAAAAGGGGAAAACTAGAAGGAAGGAGATCAGTTATAAGGCTGCCTCAGAATCCGGGTGAGAGATGATGGATTCAGACCAGGTGGTGGTGGTTGCAGGGGAAGGATGCATTAGTGACCTATTGCTGCTATAACAGATACCACAAGCAGTGGCTGAAAACAGTGTAAATGTTTCTTCTTACATCTCTGGAGGTAAGAAGTACTAAAGGCAAGGGGCTAGGAGGGTTGTGTTCCCTCTGGAAGCTCTAAAGAAATATCTGTTTTGTTTCCTTTTCCAGCTTCTAGAGACTAGAGACTGCCTGCATTACTTGGTTTGTGGCTCCTTCCTCCATCCTCAAAGCCAGGAGGATAGCATCTTCAAATTCTCCCCATCCCTAACTTTCTCTCCTCTGTTTTCTCTCCTCTGTTCTTTTCTCTCCTCTGTGTTTCTCTATCATCACATTGCCTTCTCTGACTCTGATTCTCCTCCCTTCATCCTCTAAGGACCCTAGGTATTACATTGGACAACCTGGGTAATACAGGATACTCTGCCCATATGAAGAATCTTCATCGCATCTGCAAAGCTCCTTTTTCCATGGAAGGTAATAGAGTCACAGGTACTGCGGGTTATAACAGACATTTTTAGAGGGTCATTTCTGGCCTACGCCAGGTGTGGTCAGAATCTAAACATATTTTGAAGGCAAAAACAAAGGATATTCTGACAGGATGGATGTGGGGTAAGAAAAACCAGTGAGTCCCAGGTGACCAGGAGGCTCGTGACCTGAGCAACTGAAAGGATGGAATCAATCTTCTAAGAGATGTCCAAGTGTGGTGGAAAGCTGGGGAGGGGGCTTGGGACTCTGCCTCTATGAGGGGCCCAAACACCATTTGGGCATCCTATGTACAGGCGGCTTGGCAGCTTTGGGGAAGCGTGTAGTCATTGATATTTTCATAATGGACACTGTCAGCAGGGACAGCGATGAGCTCTTCCTAGTGGGCTCACGTGAGAAACCCCACTGAGATTTTATAGAAAGAAAACCCTGGAAATCTAAAGTGGCTGAATTCTTATGTGGCTAGGTAGGGACTAGGATTCGTTGTAATTTGGGGATGCATATAAATATGATTGCTGTCTGTTGCAACAGAATGGTGAGGGCTAAGTGTATGCATGTGTTCGTGTGTGTGTGTGTGTGCCTGTGCGTGTGTCTGTTTTTGTGTGTGCTATAATCTCACCATATTAAGCTTGACATAAGAAAAATATAAAAGATTATGTCTACCACCAAAAAAATTATAGTTCATAATTCTGGAAGGTGGGATTATGGCTAATTTCTATTTTATTTTAGACTAGTTTTCTAAATAACCCACAACATGTTATATTAAGGACTTATTCCCTGAGACTCACATTTTTTGGCGAGGCCACATGGTAAAACGAAAATGATTATTCTTACCTGGGCACAGATTGTGACCCTACTACTCACTAGCTGAACCATCATAAACACCATCAATTCCCACCTCTGTCACAAAAGGAGTTATTTATGGATGAAATGAGACAATATTTGTGCATCAGTTAAGGATCCTTTTGGCCACAGGTGATAAAACCTGACAGCGGTAGCTTAAAAAACAAACAGGTTCAGTTTCCTTATATGGTAAGATCTCTAGGAACAAAAGACTTTAGTGTTGGCTCAGGGGCTCAATGATGTCTGGACCAAGACTTTTGATTTTTGTTGTTGTTGTTGTTTGAGACAGTTTTGCTCTTGTTGCCCAGGCTGGAGTGCAATGGTGCGATCTCGGCTCACCACAAACTTTGCCTCCTGGGTTCAAGCGATTCTCCTGCCTCAGCCTCTTAAGTAGCTGAGCTGGGATTACAGGCATGTGCCACCACGCCTGGCTAATTTTTGTATTTTTAGTAGAGACAGCTTTTCTCCATGTTTGTAAGGCTGGTCTTGAACTCCCAACCTCAGATGATTCACCCACCTCAGCCTCCCAAATTGCTGGGATTACAGGCATGAGCCACCGCGCCACGCCAAGACTTTTGATTTTTTGGCCCTTTGACTCTCGGTCACAAGATGGCTGCTGTAACCCAGCCATCATTGCTGTATTCAAGGCAAGAAGAAGGGGGAAGACAGAAAAGGACAGAATTATCAACCAATCAAATGCTCTCCCAATTCCCCACAGAATAATTCTACTTCTTTCTCACTAGTTAGAGATTGGTCACTGCAACTAAAGAAAATCAAAGGCAAAGGAGTAAGACAGTAAGATTATTAGCTCATTGCCTTACTGCAATGACCTAATAATCACTTTCTTGCACACTGAATAAAGAAGCAGTGTGCCTAGTAGACAGGAGGCAATCTAGAAATGCTGGCTATAACTATTATCAATTTTTTTGAATACTTTTACTTTTAATAAAGACAGTTGGGCCGGGCGCGGTGGCTCAAGCCTGTAATCCCAGCACTTTGGGAGGCCGAGGCAGGTGGATCACGAGGTCAAGAGATCAAGACCATCCTGGTCAACATGGTGAAACCCCGTCTCTACTAATACAAAAAATTAGGTGGGCATGACGGCGCGTGCCTGTAATCCCAGCTACCCAGGAGGCTGAGGCGGGAGAATTGCCTGAGCCCAGGAGGCGGAGGTTGCAGTGAGCCGAGATCGCGCCATTGCACTCCAGCCTGGGTAACGAGAGCGAAACTCCGTCTCAAAAAATAAAAATAAAAAAATAAAAAAAAAAAAGACAGTTTGGGGGATTTCATGCTTTAAGAACAGTTATCTCCCTTAAGCATCCCCAAGGCAGCTGTTCCCATTATTTTCCTGTCATCAATACTTGATAATGGGTGGGTTTTGTTCATTCTGCTCACACTCCAGTTTTCATCAGCTAAAGCCATTTCTTCTGGCCATACCCAGTTGCATGAATAACCTGGGAATATTTGGGGTTAACTTACTAGAAGCCACATGATTACTAAGAGCTCCTCAAGGATATTCAACCACAAAAGTTCCACCAGCTCCATCAGCAGAGCCATGAACAGCAAGGGGGGCAAATCCCACAGCTGCTAAAGCAGCCTGCAGACTCAGCAGCAGCAGGTTTGTCCACATCTCCCATGTCTGTTAACCTGACCCACACCACTATCTATCTCTATCTCCTCCTATCCGGACAATTGCAAGAGTTCCCAATTGCCCCCGGATCCTCTCATGCCTCTGCCAGAGCAATCCCATTACAGAATAAATCAGAGCTTGCCCCTCGACTTGAAAGTCTTCAACAGCACCCGTTGCATTAGGAATGCAATTTGCAAATAAAGAATCCCCAGTGTGTGATGGACCCCAGCTCACACACCACCTCCACCCTCCATCTCCTGCCCCTTCCTCCTGCTCACTGTGCACAGTCTCGGGGTTCCTCACTGGAGACAAAGCACCAGTCAGCCTTCAGAAAAGGGGACCTCACTTCAGACACCTTCACGTCAGAAGGTCCAAAATCCTAGCTGAGCACACAGGCTGGATTAGCATTACTGACTGACTCTGACAAGAAAACAAAATTTGAGAGGAAAGCTTGTTTTTGGCCATTTCAGGAAGACACGTGTGGGTCACAGGTAGGACGGCGGTGGCAGCTGCCAGCGCACGCGGCGTAAGAGCCACCGAGCTGTGACGCTCTTGAGCAATTCATCAACCCTGGCAGCAGGACGTTGATGCTGATGAAGCAGCCAGCGCGGGGGAGGAATGAAAGATGCTCCCGCGCCTCAACCTTGGCGCCGTCTTCCCTCCAGACGCCGGGGCAGGGGAGCATCTGCCTCCTCAGGTGACAGGGACGCTGCTCCCTGGCTGAGAGATGAATTATAAACAGGTTGAAGACACTCCCTTTAGGGGCGATGCTCTTCCTCACCCCCACCCATAATGCAAAATTTAATATGAGGAGGGATGAATGCAGATCTCTATTCACAAGAAGCTGGAAAGGAGCTTTTTAAATCACATTCATCTGGGAAGGAAGCATTGCATCATGTGGAGTTGCTTTAAAAGCCATGAGCAGGCCTGGCACAGTGGCTCCCGCCTATAATCCTAGCACTTTGGGAGTCTGAGGCTGGCGGATCACCTGAAGTCAGGAGTTTGAGGCGAGCCTGCCCAACATGGCAAAACCCCATCTCTACCAAAAAGACAAAAATTAGCTGGGAGTGGTAATGCACGCCTGTAATCCCAGCTATTCTGGAGGCTGAGGCAAGCTTGAACCTGGCAGGCGGAGGTTGCAGTGAGCCGAGATCATGCCACTGCACTCCAGCCTGGGTGTGACAGAACGAGACTGCAAATCAAAAACACATAATAATAATAAATAAATAAAAGATGAAAACCATGAGCAATGCATCTAAGATAGAGAGAAGCACTTGGCAATGGTCCTCTGACTCACGCAATGCCCAGGAACAGCCTCCGTCACCGTCATTTCCTGTGTCGTGGGGTTCACCAGCCAGGAGAAGACCTGGACAACGGGCACCAACGGCCTCACCCTTATTCCTTCAACCCCTGCACCCACTGCAAAGAGCAAAAGCAACCCTTCAGATAGAACGCTCATTCATTTACATAGTCATTCAACAATCATTTATTGGGCTTGTATTAACTGACAGGCCCTGGGAATATGCAGCAAGCAAAGTGCCTGGAACCTCATGCAACTTAAGTCTTCATGCAACTTAATTCTTGTGTGATATAGAGAGAGATAAATGGGCAATGTAATAACACTTTCCTTCTCAAATTAGGGTAAACAAAGAAGACAAGACACACACACACACACACACACACAGAAATAGAAACAGAGACACACACACAGACAGGGACAGAAAGGAGCTTAATTGACCTTATCCTGTTGGTTAAGTTAAAAGTAAAATCCCAGTCAGTCAGGAGCAGCTCAGCGTCTACCAAGCCTGTCATCACAGATTCCTCAATCCCGCTAGTACCCAAAGGACTTATTTAAGTGCTTCTATCGTTTACCCTGTAGAAGGAAAAGGAGATAGATCATGGGGAAGGGATGTATTTCACCTGGTAACAGCCCATTTCAGAAACAGCTTAAAAGGCAGGCTCAGGCTGCAGAGGATGTGCAGTTGGAATCTGAGACCCTGAGAATCAACCACTTCTCTCCCACCAGCAGGCTCCCCACTGGCCAGAGAGAGAAGGGAAGTGAGGTGAGAGATTTGCCAAACATTTCTCCATGGCACCACCATCATATCAGCTTGAAAATCACTGACTAATTTGGTAACATCCAGTATTCTTCCCAATTTTGATCATTACAGTGTGAGTAGGAAAAATCATACTCTTGTGCTTAGAAAACAAACTGAAGTATGTTTTTTGCAACGTGCTACTAAATGGGTCGGAATATACATACATAAACACACATAACGTGCACACACATACCTATATGGAGAAAGAGAGACCAAACAAGTGAGAAAAAATTGTCAATAATAAGTTTGAGAGATGTTATTCAGAATTCTTTGTATTGCCCTTGAAACTTCAGTGTAAATTTGCAAATGAATCAAAATTAAAAATTTAAGGAAAAAAAAAGAGGTCAATAATCCAGATTCTACAAATAATTATTTTTTCCAATTGAATTCCACTATGTTGTGATTTTCACTTTTTTCTCTGAAAGTACATAAACCGCTTAAAGTATCTGGGACAAAATCTGAAGGGAAGGTGAATGAGTTTCTTAGGGACCTGCCAATCTTCTCCCCGTGCCTGGGCCCTCACATATCCGTGGTCCCCTCTGCCTGAAATCCTCTATTCATTCTTAACCTGGTTGCCAGCTTCTAATTCTTCACATTTTAATTCAATGTTGATTTGTTCAATTGAGGAATTCCTAGCCTGAATCAAAGTTAACTCATTCCTTACATCTTTTTTTTTTCTCTGAGACAGAATTTTGCTCTTGTCATCCAGGCTGAAGTGCAGTGGCACAATATTGGCTCACTGCAACCCCTGTCTCCCTGGTTCAAGCGATTCTCTGGCCTCGGCCTCTGTAGCAGCCAGGATTTCAGGCGCCCAACACGAAGGCCACTAATTTTTGTATTTTTAGTAGAGATGAGGTTTCGCCATGTTGGCCAAGCTGATCTCAAACTCCTGACTTCAGGTAATCCACCTGTCTCGGGCTCCCCAAGTACTGGTACTTTGGATGGTCCTACCATAGCTTAGCCCCATGTGTAATTATGTATTTATTTTGTGAATATTTATTTAATGTCTGACTCTTACATTGGACCAAAAGAACTAAGAGAGGAGGGACTGGTTCTGTCCAGGGACTGGAACTGTTTTGTAGCAGGCATTTGGTGTGTACTCAGGAGATATTTACGGAATGAGTGAGGAGAATGCACAAACTAAAGAAGAAAGGAGGTACAGAAGGAAAGAAGAAGGAAAGGAAAGAGGAAGGGACTAGGAACTGCCTAGAGTCAAGAATTTTGAGAGACTGATATTTAAGGCTGTGTTCACCTCATCTTCTGCCAAGGCAGGAGTCTTAGAAGTAGCTTTGACTCTTCTTTTTAATCTCATGTCCCATATCTAAGTGCAAGATTATCGACTGTCAGAGAAGGATTCTGTAGTGTCCAGCTGGAGGCGAAGAATTCTTGTACTTGAGACTCTCCAGGCAAGCATGAAGGGCTCCCATTTCTTCTTCCCAGTGATAAGCCCAGCAACACTGAGTTAGTTTGTAAGGAAGAGTTGTTACCCCATTGCCTACCCTTTGATCAGTATTAGATGTCTAATAAATATCTCAAACTGAACATATCAAAAGCTGAACTGCACACACACACACACACACACACACACACACACACACACACAGTTTGCCTTCTACATCCCAATAAGTATCCCTCCGCCTGTAAGTTGCTCAAGGCAGAAGTCTTAGAACCATCTTTCACTCCTCTTTTTATCTGCATGCCCCACATCCAATATTTCAAAAACTCCTGCTGGACATACCTGGATTGCTGCCAGCCTGCCTGTGCCACCATCCATCTTCTCTGTTATCACGCTATCTCCTAATGGCTCGTTCCGCTTTGCACCTGCACTGCCTCCTGCATTCCGTTCTCCATCAGCAACCAGAGTAACCCCATTAAAGCATAAGTCACACTGAACTCCTCTTCTGTTAGAAACCCTCCCATGGCTTCCATTCCACTTGAGTTGAGAATCCAAGTATACACCAGCATTGCGAAGCCCTATGGGCTATTCTTCACCCTGGGGTATCATTGCTCACTCCTCTATGGCCACACTTGACTTCTCACTGCTCCGTCAATGCACCTCTGGGCATTTGCACTGGCTGGAATCTCAGCCAGGAGGAATCTCACATCAATATCCAGGCTTAGTCCTTCACCTCATTCAAGCTTCTTTCCAATGTTCTCTTTTCAGAGTGCCCAGCACTGATCTAATTAAACCTATTCATCCCCACCACTAGCCGGCTGCCTAGGTGCTTTTTGCCCGGCTATGTTAAATTTCTCTAGCACTTACCATTTTTAATTATATTGTCTGTCTCTCCCAACTAGATCGTCAATACCATCAAGATAAGAATTTGTATATATTTTGTTCCAGTGCCCTATTCTAGGCAGCTAGAATTGTGCTTGGTACATAGTAGGTGCTTAGTAAGTATTTGCTTAATGGATTAATCAAGATCAGTATGGAATTGCCTCTCCAGTTACCCTATTAAGGTTCTCTTTGCCACAGAACCACAATCAAAGAAAGATGTGGATAGTTAGCTTCATTACACAAAATGTATTTCTTGGAAAATCAAGGTGAAGAGCATCTTGGAATTTCTACTTCTAGAATCATATGCTATGCTGAGAATCAAAGGTCATCCACTATTTCTAAAAGTTATCTTTTTCTCTAACATCTCTTTTATGTCTTCTTATATTAGAGATTCCCTATCTTCTTTTATTTCACTAATTATGCATATTTTTTATTGTCCTCTCCCTGTATCCTCTGTTCCCTCCAAGTTCCTCTTTGCTATTGGCTGAGTATAGCCTCTGTATTTTCTTGTAGGTTTTCCTGAACTTTCAGGTAATTCTTGAAGGTCTCCTTATATTAGTGGTAAGGCACCACAAAGCCGTTCAGAAATCCTAGAAATGTGAGTGGGGATTTTGCCACAGGGAGAAAATATTTGAAAACCATATATCTGACATGGAACTTACATCCAGAATATATAAAGCACTCTTACAACTCAACAATCAAAATACACATATCCCAACCAAAAAACAGGCAAAAATAATAATAATATACATTTCTCTTACAAAGAGACTAAACTAGGTATTCAACATCGTAATCCTTAAGGAAATACCAATCAAAACCACAATGAGATATCATTTCAAGCCCACTAGAATGACTAGACTCAAAAGTTAGAACATCATACCATGTTGATATGGGTTGGATGTGTGTACCCACAAAATCTCACTTTGAAATATGACCCAGTGTTGCAGGTGGAGCCTAGTGGGAGGTGATTGGATCAAGGATGTGGGTCCCTCATGAATGGCTTAGCACCGTCCCCTTGGTGGTGAATGAGTTCTCACTCAGTTAATTCACATGATATCTGGCTGTTTAAAAGAATACGGAGCCATCCTCCTCTCTCTCTTTTGCTTCTGCTGTCATCATGTGACGTACCTGCTCCCGCTTCGCCTTCTGTCATGACTGTAAGCTTCCTGAAGCCCTCACCAGGAGCCAAGCAGACGTTGGTGCCATGCTTGTGTAGCCCACAGAGCTGTTAGCCAGTTGAACCTCCTTTCTTCATAGAATATCCAGCCTCGGGTACTCCTTTATAGCAATGCCAGAATGGCCTAATGCCCATGAATTGGTGAAGATATTTTTAAAAACTAGGAAACTGCTGGTAGAAATGTAAAATTGCACAGTCCCTTTGGAAAACATTTTAGCAATTCCTCAAAAGTTAAACATAAAGTTACCATATGATCCAGAAGTTCCACTTCTAAATATCTTCCCAATAGAATTGAAAACAAATGTTCACACAAAGATATGCACACAAATGCCCACATCGGCATTATTCATAATACCAAGAATTCAAACCAAATATCTCTCAACTGATGTATTGATAAACAAAATGTGCTTATCTGTGCCATGAAATATTATTATGTCCTTAAAAAAGGAAGCACTGATACATGAACTAACATAGATGAATCTTGCAAACATCACACAAAGTGAAAGAAGTCAGACACAAAAGGTCATATATCATACGATTCCATTTATATGAAATATCTGTAATGACAAAATCCATAAAGACAGACTGGTGGTTTCCAGGGGCCAGGGGTTGAGGGAATGGGAAGTGACTGCTAATGGGGTAATGAAAACTTCAGAATCAGATAGTGGTGATGGCTGCACAATTCTGTGAATGTATGAAAAACAGCTAAACTGTGTACTCTTAAAGGATAAATTTTATGTTATATGAATTATAGCTCAATAAAGCCACATTACAAAAACACTTAAAAGCATATCTAATAGATATTTTTGTATCTACCATCATTTTTCTTAAAAGTCGTGACAACTCCTCTGTTGTGAGTTTCTAAGTGACTGCATATCTTGCCCACAAGAGATTAGAGGAACCCTAAGGCTGGCAGCCTCCTATGGTAGGAAGTACTTATTACTTCTCCATGGTGTCCCATAGCAACTCCAGGTCCACAAATTGGAAAAATGATACTCCACAAACCTTCTGCCTTATTTTACCCTTGGTTAAACTTAAACCGAGATGCAATTCATTAACCTGTGCCATGAAATGGTGTTGACATTAGAACATTTATTTTATAAATAGAAATACACACCCCATCTCTGAGCACAGTGGTTCATGCCTGTAATCACAGCACTTTGGGAGGCCCAGGCAGGAGAACTGCTTGAGGCCAGGAGTTTCAGGCCAGCCTGGGCAACAGAGCAAGATCTCCTCTGCACAAAAAAATAAAATATTAGTACAGTGAGGTGGCATACGCTTGTAATCCCAGCAACTCGGGAGGCTTGGGTAAGAGGAGCACCTGAGCTCAGGAGTTTGAGGCTTCAATGAGCTATGATGGCACACTGCAGTCCAGCCTGGACAGCAGAGTGATACCCTGTCTCTAAAAAAAGAAAAAGAAAATAAATGCATTTCCCTTGATCCTAATTCTGAAGGATCTTCCACCTCCAGTTGTAAGAGGTGGCATGTGTGCTGATGTTCATGACAAATGGTTGTTACAGGGTGCATCTCAAGTCTTTGTCATTGTCATCCTCTCATGAAAAAGAAATCCCCCACAGTCTGTCAGGACAGGAAGCTGCTCTGACATACATTCCAATCCAAATGATAAATCTTCCTTGCAAAGATTTCAACCCTGAACCAGGGATTCTGAGCTCCAGCTGCACACTACAATCACCTGAGAAGCTTTTTAATAATACTGTCGATTGGGCCTCATCTCAGAGCAATTGAATCTGAATCTTTGGGGATGAATCCTGGGCACGATTATGTTTTAAGGCTCCTAAGACCATTTATTCCATTGTGCAGCCAGGGTTGAGATACGCTAATTGGACCAAAAGCAAAATCAACACAAAACATATTTGGTCATTATGTGGGTCCAGTTCACAAAGGGGATGCATATTTCAAGGTTTTATTATTTTGTTTTGTTAATATCAGCAGTACGCAGTGATGTCGTTCTCATGAATGCAGATTAGCATGGAAAGTGAGGCTACTCCTAAGGGTCTCTTTAGCCTTCATCACCTCCAAGAGGTACAGAGAAAAAGGAAGACAAGGAACAAGGCTACCCGACTTGGTAGCACCAGGCTCCTCTTTCTCTGTGTCATCTCTGTGTGCGCCACCTTCTGCAAGGACGCTTTACATAGCAAGCCCCAGCAAGTACAAGTGTAAAACATCATTTTGGTTTGGCCGACATGAGTTCTTCAGGCTCAACCTAAAGATCCTTCACTGTATCCCACACAGCATAGCAAATGGTTCAACCTGGATATGATCAGCCCAGCTTGGCCACCTATTGCCAGAGGCTTTGTCTGTGGTGGGAGGAGAACTCGTGTTGCATCTATCCTGATAACCATGTCCCCTACCACTCAAGAGCAGGCTTATCCCCCTGCAGAAGGCCCCCTGCCATAACACAAAGTTGTCCAAGTAACTCTTGCCCCAAATCTGGTTTCTTTGTTCAGTGGCATTGTCAAAAATCCCCACTACTAACTTTATTCCTAAGGACGTTCTTGATCCAGCAGATTTAGGCTCGAGTTTCCAAATTCTTTTTATTTGAGACAGAGCCTCACACTGTGGCCCAGGCTGTAGTGCAGTGGCACGATCTCAGCTCACTGCAATCTCTGCCTCCTGGGTTCAAGTAATTCTCCTGCCTCAGCCTCCCAAATAGCTGGGACTACAGGCGTGCGCCACCACGCCCAGCTAATCTTTTTGTATTTTTAGTAAAGACGAGGTTTCACCATGTTGGCCCGGATGGTCTTGAACTCCTGACCTTGTGATCCACCGACCTCGGCCTCCCAAAGTGCTGGGATTACAGGTGTGAGCCACCGCCCCCGGCCTTTTCTCCCCTTTCCATCGAAAACCATTGCTGCATTCTTCCTTTACCCACCAAGTGTGTTCTGAATGCTGCCTTCTCCAGATCGTATTACAGAAACAAAGGTTTTATTTTACTGTATTAGAGATTTTTGTTGAGAGCAGATTTTAGGGGCTCTTGCCACACATAAAAACATAACTACGTGAGACGATGGATATGTTAATTTGCTTGACTACAGTAACCATTTCACCATGGATGAATATATCAAAACATCATATTGTGCGCCAGAAAGATGTACAATAAAAATAATAATAAAAATAAACTCTGGGCAGATTATTTTGGGTCTCGATATTTCCTCAGCATACTAGTACATTTTCTTTCTTTTTTTTTTTCTCCAAACAGCCCTCATTAAGGGAGTCAAACTTGTTTTATTTCCATCAAATCGTAAAATTTTATTTCACAGATTTATCTTGTTAATTTCTGAAATTACAAAGCACAAAGATGTAAGATGAAACTAATTCTATGAAGACAGTGCCTGGCATAAGATAGTCAACACATTCTTATTAATGATTTCTCTTAAGTGATAATATTGATTCTCTTTATATTTAGCTGTTTGCTACTTATTTGGGACCAAGATTACCAATATATTATGAAATTTATTACTAAGTGTCTATAATTGCATAAAGATTTAAATAAAAAACAACAGGACTCACACACTTTTTTTTTCCATTATGGAACACAAACACAATAATGCTTCTCTCAGTTGATTTATGTTATCAGCGTAGTAAGTAGAGCTGTTCATGAAAATATAACCCAATTTGTACATGACAATTGATTGTATCAGTGAAAAAAAATTACTTCAGGGCATAAACTCTAACATTTAAGCTAAAAACAACACCAGGGTTTTTTGTTAAATGTATCTATTTTTTAAAACATTTTTAAGCCGGGCATGGTGGCTCACATCTGTAATCCCACCACTTTGAGAGGCTGAGGTGGGCAGATCACTTGAGCCCGGATGTTCAAGATCAGCCTGGGTAACACAGAGAGACCCTGTCTCTACAAATATATATATATATACACACACACACACACACACACACAAACATACACACACACACACACACACACACACACATACATATACATATACATGTACAAAAATTAGCCAGGCATGGTGCACTGGCTGTGCAAGCATGTTCCTGTAGTCCAAGCTACTCAGGAGGCTGAGGTGGGGGCTATGCTTGAGCCCTGGAGGTGGAGGTTGCAGTGAGCTGAGATGGTGCCACTGCACTGCAACCTGGGCAACCAAGTGAGACCATGTCTCATAAAAAAAGAAAAAAAAATGTAATAGTAAATAGCTAAGACATAGATGACTCTCCCTCTGAGACCTTGATCTGCCCCCATCCCCTGTCAATCACTGCGTCTCAGAGTCCCCTGGAGGAATGAGCATGATAACTAGTGTCCCTGAGCACTCAATAGGTGCTCAACTGTGCTGTGTATACATCACCTCATTTGATCTGCACCACAACCCTAGGATGTGGGATGTGGTTAGCGCACGCATCTCATGCATTAGGCAACGGATGCCCAGAGAAGGTATATAACTGGCCTGAGACCACACAGCCAGTGCAGGATGGGCTGGAATTTGTTATTGGAGTCTGCACTCTTATGATCCAACTACACGATATCCCTCAAGGTGAGTATAGCACTAGCTTAGATCTTTTCCAGTGGACTAAAAGCTTCTTGGGGGCAGGGGCAATGTTATTAGTCTGTGTCTCCTCAGTCCTGGAAATAAAGCCTAAATGTATTTAGTGCTCAGCAAAGATTTCTTAAGTTAACAAACTAAGAGTTATTTTATAATTAAGCCGTGACTTGCTAGCATGCCCTCAGAGAAAGTAGAATCAGAAAATAGGCTCAGTTGGCGAGACCACAGGCTCAGAAGGAGCAGAGTAAAATACATTGGATGGTGGTCATTTTCAGAGAATGACTCATTAGGGAATATGGTCTAGAGAGAATTTCACAGGATTCTCTCCACTATTGCTCACAAAAAACCAAGTTGACCTAAGGAGTTTCCAAGTACATTGACTCCCCATGGTTATATGGGCCAATCTTTTACTTCTTGTACATAGGAATTTGAAGGTTATTTTATTTTACTTATCACTAAATTTAGATTTGTAACCTACCAACCATGGCTGTGAATATTACACATACCATGAATTCCTCAAGTCAAAATTAGTTTAATTTTACCGTAAGTACATAATGTGTAAACCACAGCATGTGGATGTATGAGTGTGTGTGTATGTGTGTAATAACAGGTCTTTATTTTCTAATTATACAAGATATGGTCAAGCTAACGTGCACAATATGAACAATAATATCTCAAGACCCTGATATGACTGTGTGTTGGTCACACTAATTTGACAGTCACATGACAATTGCCATACGTTCCTTTTGCCTCTGCCAGTCATTACGGTTCAACATTTGTCCTTCAAATCCTTCAGCAGCAGTGACTGCCATGCCTTCCTTCAGTACACATTCCCCATTCTCACAAAGATGAGCCATTCAGCTGCTTCATGTGAGAAGCCAGCAGTGGAGCGGGGCTGACCTGCCCTGCTGCTGTCCACTGCACTCAATGGCCAAAACAACCAAGCCTCCTGCAAAGCACTTTTGCTGTCACCGGATGTGGGTGAAGGATGCTTGATGGAGTAAGAACAGGATAAAGGAAACAGCTCGTCCCGCAAACTTAAGTATTTGGGGTTCCAGCTGGAAAAGGAAAGGGCAGCATCATGCTCTTGCTGTCTTTTGCGTTTAGTATGGGCACTCCAATGGGATGTAAGACCTTGAGTGGCTTTACAGATGAATTTGGCTTCCATGAACAGATACATTCAGTTACTATCCTGCTTTGGTTATTGATGATTTCATGCATCCTGTGGCTGATTGTGTGATTAGCCACTGCACTAATGCAGATTAAATGAAGGTCTCTTGCTATTATGTCAAGGGGTTTTTTTTTAAAAACAACATTGCAGGACCAAGAAAAGCAAAATTAAATCTCTTCTTCCTTTAAATTTGCGTGTTTGTGGTATATTGCCCCTTCTCATCACCTTCCCTCTCTACATATGAGGGTATTGCTTTAAATGTGTTACAGAAAGAAAGAGACAGAGGGAGTTTTCTGTAACTGAATTTTATTTCAATAATGAGGCCATAAATGGTTGAAACTTAATCTCAGCTCTTGCTGCAATTGACTAAATCTGGATGGTTTCTATTTGAGCCCATAATGAAAAGCGATTTATGGCAAATCAATACTAATGGCCAGTTAACTGTTTCTGAGTTTGAACTAAAATTGAGATATAGTAGCATGTTTACACACCTCAAGTATGTCAATATTGAAAACTAAATAACAAGGAGAGGTCAAAATTCCTTTGGCTTCTGCTCAAATAATGGGTGACTGGAGTCTTGTGATGCATATAAAATCCTCACCCCTCAGAGGACTATGTGCTTCAAGAATGAAAAAATAATAGCACCAAATGTGGTGAACATGTCTCGTTTATTTGTTTCTTCTTGTGGTTTCCCAGCACCAGCTTCTCCTTCTTAACAACACTCTATTTAAATTGGAATTACCTCTTCCATGTTAGACACGATCTATTCCTGTGGTTACTTCCACCAAGGTAGGCCAACTAGGCATCCCTTTTTAAACAGATTAATTCCAGGGACACACACTCCCCACCTCCCTTATCTCTGTTCAATAAATCACCTTCTGCTTACATTAACCCAAGTTGATTTCATTTTGCTTGCAAAAACAGAATTCTAGTTCATATATGTATATATATTTAAAACATTCTTGATTACTAATATATCTATAGAGTAGCAATTAAGTGTCCAGAGGTTAGCTGAGCATTCTGAAAGATCAGTATAATCCCTGTCCCCAAAACCTCCAGAAATCCCCCATAGTCCACAGATATGGACTGGGAAGTTTTCCCTAAAGAAAAAAAGAGGGAGGGAGAAATTTCCACAATGTGGAAAATGCTGGATATGTCTTTACACTTTGAAACAAAGAATCATGTTTGCATTATAAACACATACACAGAGAGAGAGAGAGACTTTAATAAAGGCACAGAAAGCTCTAAGCATTGAAGCTTTGGATCTGCATTGATCTGATTTCTAACAATTCTATGACTTCTAGCATTGAACACCTGGGCTGGTAAGGATACATATTAATACTTGGTAATGGGCGTGGCCACCTGTTCATCAAATACACTTTCACCGTGCACTTGCTGGAAGGCAACTAAGGCTTGTCCCACAACTACATTCCATTCCCCAGAATCTAGATGGGATCATGTGACTAGATTCCACCCAGGAAATATGAGCAGAAGCAGTGTGTATTGATGTGTCTTAAGATGCAGCTGGGTTTTCTCTACTTGATTTTTCCCTTTCCTTTGCTGCCATCTTGTCATGGGTTCTCACATCCATTTTGGAAGCCATGTGTTGAAGTTGGCAGTCATGTATGGAACTAATCACTGCTCAAAAGCGATTCATCTAATGAATGACTCAGAGCAACCATCCAGAGGGTTCTAGCAGTAAGAAATAAAGATCTATTGTGTTTGAGCCTTTTTGCATTTTTAGATTTGTCCTAGCAACCAGTGTTATCCTAAACAGCACACTCAGATACACACACAATAGAAATTTCTATATTTTACATCACTGCTTTGTTTTAGACAATTTTACTCAGTGAACAAGCATTTGCTGAAATCCTATCTTTTGATAAGCATTCTGCTAGGATTTGCAAATAAAGTTCAGACCTGGTCTGTCAAGTTTCCAGCATCCTAGAATACATACTTAAAATATATAATCAAGTAATAATATGGATTTCCATTTATGTGACACATTAATATATAAAGTCATTTTTCACATCTACTAACTCATGTGATTCTCACATTTCTTTAGTGCAGGCAAAGCAGAGATCATTAACTTCATTTCCAACTATAAATCCAGACTCTCGACAACTTTCTTATGGTCAAACATCTAGGAAGGCTACATCTGAACCAAAGTCCAGAGCAGTGGTTCTCAACTGGAGGTGATTTTGCGTCCTGCCTTCCCCAGTGGCAGTGCCTGGAGACATTTATTGTTGATGGTCACACTTGAGCATGGGTACTGCTGGCAGTTTGTCGGCAGAGTCCTGGAATGCTAAGCAGCACCTTACCATCTTACCATGCACAGGTGCATAGGACAGTTTCTTTCTTCCTTCCTTTCTTTCTTTCTTTTTTCTTTTTCTTTCTTTGAGACTGAGTCTTGCACTGTTGCCCAGGCTGGAGTGCAATGGTGCCGTTTCGGCTCACTGCAACATCTGCCTCCTGGGTTCAAGCAATTCTCCTGCCTCAGCCTCCCGACTAGCTGAGATTATAGGTACCCATCACCACTCTTGGCTAATTTTTTGTATTTTAAGCAAAAACGGGGTTTCACTACATCAGCCAGGCTGGTCTCAAACTCCTGACCTCATGATCCACCTGCATCGGCCTCCCAAAGTGTTGGGATTACAGGCGTGAGCCACCGTGCCCTGCCACAGGATACTTTCTACAACACAGAATTATAAAGTCTAAAATGTCAATAATACTGAGATTGAAAAACATTGGCTGAGAGCTTCTGTTTCCTGATGTTAGGTATATCACAGGAGAACTTAAAATCTCTCAACAACAACCCAGGAAATTAGAAGACCATAGAGAAATGCCTTCAAAATTCTAAAGAAAAAACATTTTTAACCTAGAATTCTATACCTGGACAAATTAAAGTATGACAGGAAAACAAAGACATTCTCACATATTCTAGGTTTTTTGGAAAGCCAGTAATGACATAAACACAAAGATTAGGAAATGAGGCAAGAAGGAGGAAGACTGACACATGGAAGTAGCAAGTAGAATCCTTGGGACGTTGCTAAAGGAAGATCAAAGACAGGAGCTGCTCACTAGGTGTGGACAGCAACTTGCCCATGCTGGAGTAGATTAGAAGACTAGGAGAGATGAACTTCAAAAAATAAAATAGATGGAAATATATTGGTAGGTGGTTTAGACAACTGGTGGAGAGTATGGGGTTGTTATTGATGAGTTTCTTAAAAAGATAAAGTACTAGGACAATTACTGATATAGTTTGGATATTTGCCCCTGCCCATTATGTTGAAATGTAATACCCAATGCTGGAGATGTGTCCTGGTGGGAGGTGTTTGAATCTTGGGAGCGGATCCCTCGTGAATGACTTGGGCCATCCCCTTGGTGATAAGTGAGCTCTGGTTCTGAGTTCGCTGGAGATCTGGTCATTTAAAAATGTGTGGCACTCTCCTCCTCTCTCTCTCTTGCTCCTGCTTTCACCTTGTGATGTGCCTGCTCCCCGCTTGCCTTCCGCCATGCTTGAACACTTCCTGAGGTCTCCACAGAGGGAAATTTTGCTATGTTTCCTGTATACCCTATAGAGTCATGAGCCAATTAAACCTCTTTTCTTATAAATTAGCCACTCTCAGGTATTTCTTTAGAGCAATGCAAAAAGGGCCTAGCACAATTACTAACTCCAGGTAAAACAAAACATAACATAAAAAGGAAAGTAATCTAGTAATCCACATGGTTTGCATGTGATTCATGTTTCACCATCCTAAATACGTAAAAATTATATGACCTAATCTAGAAAATAATATAACTCATAGGTGATGGGGCACAAAAGATGAATGTATTTCAGTATATCAAAAAGAGAATTAGAGTTGCCTTGAAACTGAATTCTTATGCTCAATAGCAGGAAGTCAAGAAGAACAAAAACTGAAAAACAACACTTAATAACAATATATCACCTAGAATTATACAGCAAAGTGCCACAAAAATTATGAAAACGGTTTAAAGTGGTTGCCTGTAGCTTAGGGGAAATAGGCAAATAGTAAGAGACTGTTTTGGTATGGTTTGGTTTTGATTTTTAACAAGTCTGGTTGAAATATTTAAATCTTTAAATCATGTAATGCATAACTTTGATTTATTAAAAATGCAATGAATTTTTGTAAGTTTTCTCTGTAGTTTTTCTCCCAAATGTTCAATTTCTTCACTTAAAAGATGAGACTATCTCATAACCCGTTGGAACTTTTGAGTTCCTCTTCAAATGGCCTGACATTTTGTAGTTCATTTCTATGCATGCATTTACCACTCACTGTATAACTGATTCAAAGATAGGTCTTGTACTTTATGGAAGTATAAATCATAGTCTATACTTAAAGAATCCACAAGCTCACTGGAGAAAGAAATTGGGAAGACATAAAAGAGTAAAGTGACTTTGAGTATTTCATAAATTGTTATATGACATTTTTTCAGTTTCATATCACTTAATTTAGAAACCACCTTACCATCGATTGTGTCTTACAATATATGAGGTTTGCTTCTTAGTGCTATATAAAATAACATCTTTTAATCCACATAGTTTTGGGATTGTCTGTTTGTGGAATATGTAACTAAAGATTAAGTTATTCAAACAGAGTCTAATTGTTGTGTGAGTGCAAAGATGGAGCATGCAGGGAAAACTCTTTAGAGGAAGCAGGACTTGAGCATCGTGTTTAGATACAGAGAAGTAAGGTGTTGCCTCCTACCTGTCTCTCAAATTTGCCCACTTGCTTCACACTCAGGGCCTCTGCCTTCCTTTAAGCCACAGTTTTTGCACCCTCAGATCACCAGTACCATCTGGGCTGGCCCCTTCAGTACAGCTCCCGCAGGCTTTCCCCCTGAAGTCCCAGGGATCTTCCTGAAATGTAAATCTAATTACCCCACTTCCTCCTGGAGACGTTGCAAGGGCTCCCCACATGCCTGGTGGGTAACAACATGTGTCCCCATTTGGTGGCTGCCAACCCTTCAGCCCCATCCCTTTTACCCTTCACACATTATAGGACCATTCAGTCCCCCAAATGCAACATGCTCTCCCACTACAAAGGCTTTTCTGGAGTGCCATGTTTGTCTGGATGTTCCCTAACCTCCATTGGTGTTTGGCTAGCTCCTCTTCAAATCTAAGTTTCCTCTTTAAAGATTTAATTTGCTCGATCCTCTCAAGTATGGGTTCAACGTCTCTTCTTTGGCTTCCTGTGGTATCTTGTGTCCCCACTAGATCCCTGTGCCATAAATAGCTGCTACATTGAACCATCAGGATGCAAGGCAAGTAATCTAGAAACAATTCTGGTTTTATCTCTTCTTTCTCTATCTACCACTTGGAGGGATGACCCTTTGCCTTTCCCTGGGTATGAATAGGAGGGAGGGTTTACAGCTCACATATTCTGACATAGAGAGGTTGTTATCCAACAATGTGTCACTCCCTCTTCCAACATGCAGAGCTGTCACAGGGAAGCAGCTGTCCAGCTGGGATAACATTTGCTACCATGGCATTTAGATGGGGATGTGTGGCTATTTGTCACCAATAGAGTGTGAGCAGTGATGATGTACTACAGGAGCCCGCCACCATGCCCAGCTATTTTTTTGTATTTTAGTAGAGATGGGGTTTCACCATGTTGCCCAGGGTTGTCTTGAACTCCTGAGCTCAGGCAATCCGCCTGCCTTGGCCTGCCAAAGTGCTAGGATTACAGGTGTGCACCACTGAGCCCAGCCAGAAGGTGTTAAAATTTGACCCTTTTTCTTATACATACTTCCATGGGTTCTCCCAAGACCCTCCACTGGAGAAGCTACTATATCTGCTGAATCTACCCAAGCAAAACTTCCTTGGTACAGACAAGTCCCATCTTTCCACTAGATGTTTCTGAGTCCTCAGGACCCCTGAGTTTCTGTTCCAGGCAGAATAGCACAGCCCCTATCAGTCTGGGGTTCCTGGCTCCAGCCCATTGCCTTCTTTTAAAATATCACCAGGCCAATATTCTGACTGTTGACTGTATTGTAATATGTCTCCAAGATTCATAACACTTAGATCTACCCTCTGAGGGCAGCAGAGAATTTTTCCTCCTCTCTCCATCTGTGCTGCTATAGGCTCTTTCTATTGTTGTTCTGTAACTATTGTGTTAAAGTGTTGTTGTTCATTAACTATTGTCAACTCTGAATGCAATTTAACAATACAACTATGCAATTACCTAGGCTGAAAAATTGTGTTTCTCAGCAACAAATTGGGAAATTAAACTTACCAGCTCAACCAAAGCTAAAAATTGCCCACAGACTTCTAACTTTCTTTTTCCTTTAGCACCATGCAGCCCATCAAAAACATTACTCTGACAGATGAGTTAGTTGTTTTGCTGTTTTCTTATTTTTGACGTATGTCTTTGGCAGATAAGCAGTTCAGTTACCTAGTTACAGATGTTTTCACATTCAATAACTTATCTCTCCCATTTAAATGGTGCTTCATCATCTTTAAAGTCAAAATAAATTTCTAAATATAGAGAGAAATCATTAATAATTTAGCATACAACTCAGATTTTGCACTGATTTTCTGATTTTAAAAGCAAAATGCACTATATCTCATACAGAAACATGAACGTCTTTTCCAAACCCACTATTTTTCCATAGAGCATCTTGGTTGGCTCTGTGTCCCCACTCAAATATCAGATTGAAGTGAAATCCCCAGGTCAGGGGAGGGACCTGGTGGGAGGTGACAGATCATGGAGGCAGATTTCTCCGAGGCCGATAGTGAGTGTGTTCTCATGAGATTTGGTGGTTTAAAAGTGTGGCACTTCCCCCTTCTCTCTCTTTTGCCACCATGTGAAATGTGCCTTACTTTCCCTTTACCTTCTGCAATGATTGTAAGTTTCCTGAGGTCCCCTCAGCCATGCAGAACTGTGAGTCTAATAAACCTCTTTTCTTTATAAATTACCCAGTCTCAGGGTGTTCTTTATAGCAGTGTGGAAATGGACTAATACAACAGGAGAGTCGTATGGAAGAGCAGGCTCAGAATGCTCACTCCAGCTATTTCTCTCTGTTATGCACCATCCCTTATGTTTAACTTTCACCTGCCCTGTAATTTTGCAGTTTTGAGGAAAAAAAGCCATGTTTAACAATTAGGCTGAGGCCAGGTGCAGTAGCTCAAGCCTGTAATCCCAGCACTTTGGGAGGCTGAGGCGGGTGGATCACGAGGTCAAGAGATCGAGACCATCCTGGCCAACATGGTGAAACCCCATCTCTACTAAAAATACAAACTAATTAGCTGGACATGGTGGCACGTGCCTGTAGTCCCAGCTACTCAGGAGACTGAGGCAGGAGAATTGCTTGAACCTGGGAGGCGGAGGTTGCAGTGAGCCGAGGTCGTGCCACTGCACTCCAGTCTGGTACCTGGTGACGGAGTAAGACTCTGTCTCAAAAAATAAGCAATTAGGTTGAGTAACACTAAGCTGCTTCCTCTAATTCCACCATTTTAAAGTTACAGAATGCAGCATAATAGTAGCCACAGTATGGGAAAATGATTGGATGAAGAGAGGAGTTCTCAGTATTAATGCATTTTTAAGTCTCCTGTGTTCTGGTGGACCTGTCCCATGGTTTGGAAGGACATCTCATAGCTCCACCAATTTCCTAACAATAGAAATCATCGAACAAATATCTAGAAACCAGGGATAACAATTTCCTCATATGTATAAAATAAATTATAATGCAAGTTGATTAACTTTTGAAAAATTAAAGATCGCCAGTAGTCCTAGGCGATCTTTAATTCATGGTATAAAAATTGTTCTCTAGTTGTTTAAGACAAGAGACATTCTTTGATGTTAGATATTCATAATACAATAAAGATAATAATGCATTAACCATATTTTGTTGACTGCCGCGTATGTGCTGATGTATACTTGGGATGGAGACAGGCAGTTGCCCTCAAGCCCCTCCTCTTCTCTCAGCAAGTAATAGAACACCCACTTTTCACCAGCTTCTCAGGATCAAGGCCATACTTTCCAGCACTCATTTCAGGAAGATGTAGCTGGGTTACTGTGCTCAGGCCAATGAAATGATGGGCCTTTTCCAAGGCCTGACTCTGTTTCCCCTTATCTCCTTCCTACTGGTTGTACTGGGATGTGTTGAATCACCTGGGACCAAGTGGATAATACCCCAAGAATGGCCAAGTAACAAAAGAGAGAGTCTGGGCTCCTAGTGACTTTTAATGAGGCCACTTAATTGATGATTAATGGCAGCTGCCATATCAACTCAGTTTACTTGAGAAGGAATAAACAAATGTCCTAATTAATCCAATGAGTAATAGTGAAGAAAAAAAATGACACTCTTCAGATCTCAAGGAGCTTAAAGTGTAATCATAACAGCTGCTTTTTAGTAAACCGATTTATGTACTGGCCCCTCTGCCCTGGTAATTCTCAGCATGATTCCATTCAATGCTTACCACAATCCAGTGAGGCAGGCCTATTACTCTCATTTTTCAGAAGATGAAACTGAGGCTTGGAGATGATAAATTCGTTTCTTCAAGTCACATGATAATAGTAAGTAGTTACCACAGCCCAAATCCAAGTTCCTGCACTCCACAGTCCATGCTCTTATATAATACACCTCCCCTATGCAAAGACTGCAGCAAGTTGATCTCTCACAGGCCAGCTCTAATTGGTTCCCTAGAGAAGTGCATTGGAAAGAATTCATGGTCACAAATGAAAGCAGGCAGGCAGGGCAGGAAGCCTGTGATAATTGACTAGACCAGCTGTATTCATTTCCTGGGGCTGCCATAAAAAGCACCACAAACAACGGAAATGTGTGTCTCACACTTCTGGAGTTTAGGAGTCTGATATTATGGCACAGGCAGGGCCATGTTCACTCTGAAGTTTCCAGGGAAGGTGTCTATCTCAGGCCAATCTCCCAGCTCTTGGTACTTCTTAGTTTGCGGCAGCATAATTCCAGCCTTCACCTGGCATTCTCCCTGCATGCACGCCTGTCCCTCTGTCCAAATTTCCTTTGTGATAAAAACCAGTCATATTTGATTAGAGGTCCACCATACTCCAATATGACTCCATCTTAACTGACTACATCTGCAACAACCTTTTCAGTTAAGGGGTACTAGGGATTAAGACTTCAGGGGTGGAAGGTCTACACTCAGGGCAGGCATTTGTCATCTCTTGGATACCGACTTCCTTTAAACAAAAAAGAAAAGAAGAGAAAAGAAAATTAGAGAACACTGTCCCTGGGGATAGATTAGCACTTTCACATTTGTTTTATAAAATATCCTCACATGCTCATTTCTTAATGAATGCTTAATGCTTCCAGGGACTCAAATAAACAAAAATTGATTATCTATTTCCACACTAGATGAAGGACATATTAATAATCCCTTACAAAAACAATTGAGGTTAGAAGTTAGTGAAGATGAATCACACCGAAGGCTGATGGTCACATCAGTACTGAAACTCAGATTTTCCAACCAGAACTCTTGATATGGCAGAGCCTTGGGGAGATACTAGATTTCAGAAGCAGAGAAGGTAACATTTGTGGAAAAGCCAATATCTCCTTCTCACTAGCAAAAGGTCTGGTTTAGAAGATGATTTGTGCCTCCTTCACTGCACAAGAGAGACCTAAATTCCTGAGCAGGAAGCAGGGATTTCAAGGTCAAATAATATCACCAGCAGTGAAGCTCCTTCCCCTCTCCCATGCACCCTCACAGTGCATCCTACACAGGCAGTGAAGCTCCTTCCCCTCTCCCATGCATCCTCACAGTGCATCCCACACAGGCAGTGAAGCTCCTTCCCCTCTCACATGCATCCTCACAGTGCATCCCACACAGGCAGTGAAGCTCCTTCCCCTCTCCCATGCACCCTCACAGTGCATCCCACACAGGCAGTGAAGCTCCTTCCCCTCTCCCATGCACCCTCACAGTGCATCCCACACAGGCAGTGAAGCTCCTTCCCCTCTCCCATGCACCCTCACAGTGCATCCCACACAGGCAGTGAAGCTCCTTCCCCTCTCCCATGCATCTTCACAGTGCATCCCACACAGGCAGTGAAGCTCCTTCCCCTCTCCCATGCATCCTCACAGTGCATCCCACACAGGCAGTGAAGCTCCTTCCCCTCTCCCATGCACCCTCACAGTGCATCCCACACAGGCAGTGAAGCTCCTTCCCCTCTCCCATGCATCCTCACAGTGCATCCCACACAGGCAGTGAAGCTCCTTCCCCTCTCACATGCATCCTCACAGTGCATCCCACACAGGCAGTGAAGCTCCTTCCCCTCTCACATGCATCCTCACAGTGCATCCCACACAGGCAGTGAAGCTCCTTCCCCTCTCCCATGCACCCTCACAGTGCATCCCACACAGGCAGTGAAGCTCCTTCCCCTCTCCCATGCATCCTCACAGTGCATCCCACACAGGCAGTGAAGCTCCTTCCCCTCTCCCATGCATCCTCACAGTGCATCCCACACAGGCAGTGAAGCTCCTTCCCCTCTCCCATGCACCCTCACAGTGCATCCCACACAGGCAGTGAAGCTCCTTCCCCTCTCCCATGCATCCTCACAGTGCATCCCACACAGGCAGTGAAGCTCCTTCCCCTCTCCCATGCATCCTCACAGTGCATCCCACACAGGCAGTGAAGCTCCTTCCCCTCTCCCATGCACCCTCACAGTGCATCCCACACAGGCAGTGAAGCTCCTTCCCCTCTCCCATGCACCCTCACAGTGCATCCCACACAGGCAGTGAAGCTCCTTCCCCTCTCACATGCATCCTCACAGTGCATCCCACACAGGCAGTGAAGCTCCTTCCCCTCTCACATGCATCCTCACAGTGCATCCCACACAGGCAGTGAAGCTCCTTCCCCTCTCCCATGCACCCTCACAGTGCATCCCACACAGGCAGTGAAGCTCCTTCCCCTCTCCCATGCATCCTCACAGTGCATCCCACACAGGCAGTGAAGCTCCTTCCCCTCTCCCATGCATCCTCACAGTGCATCCCACACAGGCAGTGAAGCTCCTTCCCCTCTCCAATGCACCCTCACAGTGCATCCCACACAGGCAGTGAAGCTCCTTCCCCTCTCCCATGCATCCTCACAGTGCATCCCACACAGGCAGTGAAGCTCCTTCCCCTCTCCCATGCATCCTCACAGTGCATCCCACACAGGCAGTGAAGCTCCTTCCCCTCTCCCATGCACCCTCACAGTGCATCCCACACAGGCAGTGAAACTCCTTCCCCTCTCCCATGCATCCTCACAGTGCATCCCACACAGGCAGTGAAGCTCCTTCCCCTCTCCCATGCACCCTCACAGTGCATCCTACACAGGCAGTGAAGCTCCTTCCCCTCTCCCATGCATCCTCACAGTGCATCCCACACAGGCAGTGAAGCTCCTTCCCCTCTCCCATGCATCCTCACAGTGCATCCCACACAGGCAGTGAAGCTCCTTCCCCTCTCCCATGCACCCTCACAGTGCATCCCACACAGGCAGTGAAACTCCTTCCCCTCTCCCATGCATCCTCACAGTGCATCCCACACAGGCAGTGAAGCTCCTTCCCCTCTCCCATGCACCCTTACAGTGCATCCTACACAGGCAGTGAAGCTCCTTCCCCTCTCCCATGCATCCTCACAGTGCATCCCACACAGGCAGTGAAGCTCCTTCCCCTCTCCCATGCATCCTCACAGTGCATCCCACACAGGCAGTGAAGCTCCTTCCCCTCTCCCATGCACCCTCACAGTGCATCCCACACAGGCAGTGAAGCTCCTTCCCCTCTCACATGCATCCTCACAGTGCATCCCACACAGGCAGTGAAGCTCCTTCCCCTCTCACATGCATCCTCACAGTGCATCCCACACAGGCAGTGAAGCTCCTTCCCCTCTCCCATGCATCCTCACAGTGCATCCCACACAGGCAGTGAAGCTCCTTCCCCTCTCCCATGCATCCTCACAGTGCATCCCACACAGGCAGTGAAGCTCCTTCCCCTCTCCCATGCACCCTCACAGTGCATCCTACACAGGCAGTGAAGCTCCTTCCCCTCTCCCATGCATCCTCACAGTGCATCCCACACAGGCAGTGAAGCTCCTTCCCCTCTCACATGCATCCTCACAGTGCATCCCACACAGGCAGTGAAGCTCCTTCCCCTCTCCCATGCACCCTCACAGTGCATCCCACACAGGCAGTGAAGCTCCTTCCCCTCTCACATGCATCCTCACAGTGCATCCCACACAGGCAGTGAAGCTCCTTCCCCTCTCCCATGCATCCTCACAGTGCATCCCACACAGGCAGTGAAGCTCCTTCCCCTCTCCCATGCATCCTCACAGTGCATCCCACACAGGCAGTGAAGCTCCTTCCCCTCTCCCATGCATCCTCACAGTGCATCCCACACAGGCAGTGAAGCTCCTTCCCCTCTCCCATGCATCCTCACAGTGCATCCCACACAGGCAGTGAAACTCCTTCCCCTCTCCCATGCATCCTCACAGTGCATCCCACACAGGCAGTGAAGCTCCTTCCCCTCTCCCATGCACCCTCACAGTGCATCCTACACAGGCAGTGAAGCTCCTTCCCCTCTCCCATGCATCCTCACAGTGCATCCCACACAGGCAGTGAAGCTCCTTCCCCTCTCACATGCATCCTCACAGTGCATCCCACACAGGCAGTGAAGCTCCTTCCCCTCTCCCATGCACCCTCACAGTGCATCCCACACAGGCAGTGAAGCTCCTTCCCCTCTCACATGCATCCTCACAGTGCATCCCACACAGGCAGTGAAGCTCCTTCCCCTCTCCCATGCATCCTCACAGTGCATCCCACACAGGCAGTGTTGTCATTGCATCTCTTGTAATTGGAGATATTAAGGCCCAGAGAGTCGGCCACATGTTGTCTCAGGTCCAGGTGACAGAAATAAAAGTAGCCACAAACGTCCTTGATCTTGCTTTGCCCAAGGACACATGGTTGGTTTCACCTCTCCCTACCGTGAAGAGGCAACTTGACTCATGTGAAAGTGACGCTGTGACCCACATGTTGGCTTCTGATTCCAGTGAGAGGAAAAATGTTAGTTCTTTTCTTTTTCAGGCGTGAAGCTTACCACACACACACACACACAGACACACACACACACACACACAGAGTTATTACCACCTTGAGAGCATCATCTCTCAATTGTCTTGACAGCAAGAACTTTTTGTTTTCTGGGATTTGAGCTGAAGAAAATGTTTCCAAACTATGAGGAAGAGGGAAGTGTCTAAAATGACCAAGGTTTGCAGCTTCACAGGCTATAAGCCCTGGTATGTTTATTAAGATGTATGAGACAAAATCTCATATAAATAGATCTTTATACCTATTCTGTTGCCTGTTGGTGATAAGCTAAGATGTTGATTTCTGGGAAGCAAAATAGATAATAATAACAATAGTAATATATCAGGAACTTCTGTTAGAATTTGTTCATTCGGACTGACAGATGTTCCTCCTATAATTCTGTATAAGGAGACAGAAAAAGAGGTAAAGCAGGTCTCTTAGAGTCATGCTGCTGAGACCTCGGATGTTAATGGACAACTTCTTCATCTTGTCCTTTGTAAAATGAAGTTTGTAACCATTTCTAGTTCAGTAATGAATGTCTATCTACAGGACAAGGAAATGGCCAAAATAATGAACAGAATAGACACCATCGAGAACATTACTAATCTGGGGGGAAAGAGGCCCGCTATTTGACATTGGGTCTTTAACTCTTGGACTTAAAGAAAAGCAAAGATAATTTCCCCAAACTGTTCTTAACACTCAAAAAAAAAACCTACACCAATCTGGATGCCAATAAACCTACATTTCATGTAAATAAAACAGTTCATGGCATCATTTAATCTCTCTAATTTCATGTGCAGATTCATTCTTGAATAAGTCAACCACATAGCTTAATTAAGACAAGGACTGAAGGAATTAAGATTTTCTTTAATTCAGCATCTGATTCTCCTTTTTTTGTTGTTGTTCCAGAAATTTATTTTTAACAGTATATTTGAAAGCATACTTCTTAGGTATATTTTTCATAATATGAGCTAATTTTTATCCAGTGTTTATTATTTCATCTCACTATAGAATTACTCTCACTTATGCCGGGCATGGTGGCTCACACCTGTAATCCCAGCCCTTTGGGTGGCCAAGGTGGGCAGATCATCTGAAGTTGGGAGTTTGAGACCAGCCTGGGTGAAACCCCTTCTCTACTAAAAATAAAAAAATTGGTTGGATGTGGTGGCGGGCACCTGTAATCGCAGCTATTTGGAAAGCTGAGGTACGAGAATCACTTGAACCCACGAGGCGTAGGCTGTAGTGAGCTGAGATGCACTCCAGCCTGGGAGACTGAGCAAGAATCTGTCTCAAAAAAAAAAAAGTACTCTCACTTAAAGAATAGCTATACATGAGGTAAGGGAAGCTACGAATTTGAGCTAGGAACATTTGAAAATTCTTCTATTTATGATATGATATATTGTATTATATTATATTATATTATATTATATTATATTATATTATATTATATTATTTTTGAGACAGAGTCTCGCCCTGTCACCCAGGCTGGAGTACAGTGGCACAGTCTCAGCTCACTGCAACCTCTTTCCCCTGGGTTCAAGCAATTTGCCTGCCTCAGCCTCCCGAGTAGCTGACAGTTGCCTGCCACCATGCCCAGATGATTTTTTTGTATTTTTTTAGTGGAGACAGGATTTCACCATGTTGGCCAGGCTGGTCTCCAACTCCTGACCTCAGATGATCCACCTGCTTTGGCCTCCCAGAGTGCTGGGATTACAGGTGTGTGCCACCATGCCCAGCTTGAAACATCTTCTAATGTTAAGATCTTATAATGTGAACATTTTTATTTAAGGTATTCTGTAGAATTCATAGTTTTCATGTTTTCTGCACATTTTTACATTGGACTGTAGAGAATAGGTGGACCATATAAAAAGTTACCAATTGTCATTTTGGATCCTCATTGATTTCTCTATTGGTGCTATGAAGCTTGGTTTCATAGTTATGAACATAACTACTTATCTATAACTACTTGTCTGTACCAAGTATGTCCATGTCTAGCATGTAAGCTACAATTCAGCCGGATCAGTTATGTTTCCCCAGCCCCCAGCAAACAAGCCTTCAGCTGGAATTGGAATATAAGTTTGCAGTTCCAAATAGATTCTATTGCAAGGATTGACCTGCTACTGGGGGAGAGAATATCACTCCATTTACTCTGAGACTGCCACTTACAAGGGAGACATAGCCTGGATCTGCTGGGGGCTATCTTTTCTGCTCCTGGAGAGAAGCTGCCTGACATAAATGTCAACAGCAGAGCAGAAGATGAGTTCAGCAAATGAAAGAAAAGTAAAGAGATGCAATGGCCTCTAGATCCAGCCAAACCTGAAAATCCTCACTACATGGACTAGTAAATTCCTTTTTTTTCATGTATTTTATTGCATTTTAGGTTTTAGGGTACATGTGAAGAACATGCAGGATTTTTGCATAGGTACATACATGGCAATATGGTTTGCTGCCTTCCTCCCCATCACTTATATCTGGCATTTCTCCCCATGTTATCCCTCCCCAACTCCCCACACCCCACTCTCCCTCCCCTAGGTCCCCGTGACAGACCTCAGTGTGTGATGCTCCCCTCCCTGTGTCCATGTGTTCTCATTGTTCAACACATGCCTATGAGTGAGAACATGCAGTGTTTGATTTTCTGTTCTTGTGTCAGTAAATTCCTTTTCTATGTGTAAACTGTTTTGGTATGGTGTTCTGGTACTTATCCATTAAAAGACTTGAAAAATAAAAATGCAGAATAAGCATTAGCAAGCTTTAGCAGATTTAAACAGGCAAAACGTACTACTATATACACACGTAGACGTATGCATATATTAGATATATTTAGTCAAGACTATGGAAGACTTAATAGAGTCAATTAATAATTTCATGATTATCATTAATAATATAATCATAATAAATATGATTAAACCTGAATAAGTAGACATATTGAACATTTTACCACTAAAGAATACTGCCCAGCACATGCTTGTCTGAATTCATTAGGGATTTTTGCTACAAAAGTTCAAAATCTAAACTTGCAATACACCTACTACTACACATTATTGGAGCAATTTTCAGAATGTAGAGGTCATGGGCTTTCACAGAATGCATATAAAACACATAAGCTTTAGATTCAATCAAGGCATTCAATTGCTATTTTATTTAGTCCTTGGTCTTATAATCAGTGCACATCTTAATCTCAGGCTATACATGACATTGAAGACAGTAATACCAGAGGAGGCATTTGGGTTTCAGTGGGGAGTACAAACCCCCAAACCACTTTCAAATCAGTGGCATTTATTCCTTCAATTGAGTAATCTGATTTATTAAAAGGATTTATATAACCCCTTAATGTAGGGTTGTATAAATGTACAACGATTTTACATACATTCATATTATATGGAGATAGTGTGATATCGGTATTTTGTACAGTTGACATGTACTTTATTTATAGACATATATATGCAGTTAGTATAAATGGAAGCTTGTACAGTGATATATAATATTTTATACATACATAGAACATGTGTAATTAGTGTGATATGTACATTTACATATATGTAAGATGTAAAGTCTTACTCATGTGCGTGCAAAATGTATGTAGCCAGCGTGACATGGATGTTTTCATGTATGCGGGGATTTGCACAGCCCTTTTAAGTTGTGTACTCTGCAAACATTCTTCAATGTATCACCGTGTCAGTGTTTCCATATAGACACAAACATTCGTGTCATTGAGACCAGCCTAAGTACACACAGCAGCACATTCATTGTCATCACACACACATCCCTTTCTTAGCATGAAGCCAAGCAGTCAGTCCCAACTCATGTCCTCCTTTTTCAGTTTCACTCAATGCTTGTGGAATTTCTGGAGCATTAAAATGGAGCCCTAGTTGTAGAATGAAAAAGAATTATTTTTTTTCAAAAATAGATCTTTCCCTTTTTGTAGTATTTTTTCACTCTTTCTGATTTGAAATGCTGTCATAATTAGTAGCAGATGCTTAATTCAGACAGAGATTTTTAAAAAGGGATTTGGATGGAGCAAAATAAAAGGAAAATTACTGGAGAAAAGTCACTTCTCTGTTACTTTTTTTTTATTTTCGCACATGTAGAACATTGTAACACACTGACTTATTCTAACTCTCCATGTTCAACAATTTGTTCATGGCAGAAAATGCTTAAAAATAAAATAAAACCCTAAACACTTACCCCAGGATATGTTATTTATTGACACTTTGGAAAAATTGCCATTAAAGGATTTTAAAAAATATATTCTTGTGCTGTTTCATACTATTTTTACATTCCCCAAATTCTATCCTAACGATACCAAATTCGTGTGCAGACAAGGAGATGCATTAGGGAAGGAAATAAGTAGAGAGGTATTAGGGAAGAAATTGACATTTACTGGCCATATAATATGTAATAGGCGTGACTTTGTACTAGGTGTTTTACTTACACTAACTATTGTAATCATTATAAAACTATTGTGTTCCAGGTACTACAATTTATAGTGCAATGGCTAATGTAAATAATGTCACTGACTAAACACTTTTCATGTTATAATTAATAGGCTGAGCACTTTGATATACTTTTCTAACTTCAGTCTTACAGAAAACTGGTGAGTGGGCACTATTTGTACACTAATTTACACATGAGGAAAATGATGCTTACAGGATAGGTAATTTTCCCAAAACATTTAGCTAATAAGTGGCAAAGTTACCAAGCCCATACTCCTAGTCAACTTCATGGCATAGCCTCAATGCTGGGTATATTGCAGGATACTTAGCTGAGGTTCCAATGTGTAATACATGTTAGTTGAAAACAGTAGTTGCTTGGAACAAGGACTGGGCACAGGGATCTACTTGGCCAGCAAATTGAAAAGCCAGCACAGGGATCTACTTGGCCAGCAAAACTCAAGACTAGCAAAATAGACCAATGGAATAAATTGGAATGCCAAGAAATTAAGCCAAATACATGTGGATATTTGACAAATCATAGAGCAGATAATTAAAGTAAGGGAGAAGGTCTTATGTTTAAATCTTTAATCCATCTGGAGTTAATTTTAGTGTAGGGTATCAGGAAGGGGTCCAGTTTCTGCTTTCTGCACATGGCTAGCCAGTTTTCCCAACACCACTTATTAAACAGGGGATCCTTTCCCCATTGCTTGTTTTTGTCAGGTTTGTCAAAGATCAGATGGTTGTAGATGTGTGGTGTTGCTTCTGAGGCCTCTGTTCTGTTCCATTGGTCTATGTCTCTGTTTTGGTACTGGTACCATGTTGTTTTGATTACTGTAGCCTTGTAGTATAGTTTGAAGTTGGGTAGTGTGATGCCTCCCGCTTTGTTCTTTTTGCTTAGGATTGTCTTAGCTCTGTGGGCTCTCTTTTAGTTCCATATGAAGTTTAAAGAGTTTTTTTCCCAGTTCTATGAAGAACATCATTGTTAGCTTGATGGGGATAGTGTTCAATCTATAAATTACTTTGGGCAATATGGCCATTTTTACGATATTGATTCTTTCTAACCATGAGCATGGAATGTTTTTCCATCTGTTTGTGTCCTCTCTTATTTCCTTGAGCAGTGGTTTGTAGTTCTCCTTGAAGAGGCTCTTTATATCCTTTGTTAGTTGTATTCCTAGGTATTTTATTCTCTTAGTAGCAATTGTGAATGGGAGTTTGCTCTTGATTTGGCTCTCTGTTTGTCTGTTATTGGTGTATAGGGAGATTTAAACATAAGACCTAACACCATAAAAGCACTAGAAGAAAACCTAGACAAAACCATTCAGGACATAGGCATGGGCAAGGACTTCATGGCTAAAACACCAAAAGCAATAGCAACAAAAGCCAAAAAAGACAAATGGGATCTATTTAAACTTCAGAGCTTCTGCACAGCAAAAGAAACAATCCTTAGAGCAAACTGGCAACCAACAGAACGGGGAAAAGTTATGCAATCTACCCATCTGACAAAGGGCTAATACAAATCTACAAAGAACTAAAAGAGATTACAAGAAAAAAACAAACAAACCCATCCAAAAGTAGGCAAAGGATACGAATACACACTTTTCAAAAGAAGACATATATGAGGCCAACAAACATATGAAAAAACGCTCATCATCACTGGTCATTAGAGAAATGCAAATCAAAACCACATTGAGATACCATCTTACGCCAGTTAGAATGGCAATCATTAAAAAATCTGGAGACAACAGATGCTGGAGAGAATGTGGAGAAATAGGAACATTTTTACACTCTTGGTGGTACTGTCAATTAGTTCAACCATTGTGGAAGACAGTGTGGCGATTCCTCAAGGATCTAGAAATAGAAGTACCATTTGACCCACCAATCCCATTACTGGGTATGTATCCAAAGGATTATAAATCATTCTATTATAAAGACACATGCACACATATGTTCATCGTGGCACTGTTTACAATAGCAAAGACCTGGAACCAACCCAAATGCCCATCAGTGATAGACTGGACAAAGAAAATGTGGCACATATACACCATGGAATACTACGCAGCCATGAAAAACAATGAGTTCATGTCCTTTGTAGGGACATGGATGAATCTGGAAATCATCATTCTCAGCAAACTTACACAAGAACAGAAAACCAAATGCCTCATGTTCTCACACATAAGTGGCTGTTGAACAATGGGAACATGTGGACACAGGGAGAGGAGCATCACACACTGGGGTCTGTTGGTGGGGGCTAGGGGAGGGACATTGGGGGGTGGGGAAGGTGGGGAGGGATAATGCGGGGAGAAATGCCAGGTACAGGTGTTGGGGGGATGGAGGCAGTAAACCACCTTGCCATGTATGTACCTATGCAACAATCCTGCATGATCTGCACATGTACCCCAGAACCTAAACTACAATTTTTAAAAAGTAGAGGAGAAGAGTGTAAGTTTAATAAATATATTGGCTCTCCTATGGAAGAAAGCATTCACTTCCTACTTCATACCATATGCAAACTACACTAAGAACAGTGCCTCCAAGTCTCTCCCAAGTCCAAATGTTGATACGATCAGATCCATCTTTCTTTCCATTTTTATACATAACCAACTTTTTCTAGGTCATACCATCAGATCCAGATTAAGACGTGATCAAGATGGACAACCACTCAAAAGTCAACACTTGTGGGGTCATCAGGAGATAGAAGAATCTTTGCTAAATCTCTACCGTGCAGAGAAGTAGATCTGCTAAGGAGGATGCTCCTGATTAACTTCTTTTTTTAAACAATATGTATTTTATTGCATTTTAGGTTCTGGGGTACATGTGAAGAACATGCAAGATTGTTGCATAGGTACATACACGGCAATGTGGTTTGCTGCCTTCCTCCCCATCACTTATATCTGGCATTGCTTTGTTGCTATTGTTGTGCTGTTGAATGAAGTATGCAAAGGAGGGCCGTTGCTGAGTTGCTTATAACAAGACTGAGACTGAATTATGTTTATTTTTGCCTTCTTTTTATTTATGCACTTCTTTCTTTCCTCTAAATTAATGTTGACTTCTACTTTTTGGAATATTGACTTAGAGATTCAGTTTGTTAGCCAGACAGACCCTCCATGTTTCTTGGCCATCCCAAAAGTGTGATAGGCAGTTCTGCTTTTATTTTCATAGAAAAATTGAACAGTTGGTGTAACTGTCTGAAGAGCTAATTCAAAGATGAAAAAAATGCCTCCAGATAATTTAAAATACTTGTTGAATCTTATTTATGATGCAAGCTAGTTTTCTTATAAACAATGTTTTCCACTTGATTCTATCTTGAGAAAACAATATTTTATTTTCATTTCAGCGTTACCTAATTCCCATATGACAATGCCTAAAATCTTTTCTGATATTAAAAATGTTAGAAAAGTGACATGTCAAATTTGAAAAATGTCACTAACATGAAAGTTTTAATTATGAATAATTTTAAATCGCTTTTTTGTCTGTAGTAACAGTCTTGGTATTATGTAAAAACTCTAAAATATGGAACTGTTTCAAACGCTCCAAAAGTTGAAAGGTCTACTTTCTCTGGGAGCCTGGTCTGTTTAAGGTCACACAAGTACTGTTCCTTGGTTAAGAATCAACTTTTATTTTATTGATTTTCTGTATTAGTTTCCCACCACCAGTTTGGGTTTTTTGTTGTTATTGTTGTTTTTGTTTTGTTTTATTTATTTATTTATTTATTTTTTTTTGAGACGGAATCTCACTCACTCTGACACCCAGGCTAGAGTGCAGTGCCACTATCTCGGCTCACTGCAACCACCTCCTGGGTTCAAGTGGTTCTTGTGCCTCAGCCTCTTGAGTAGCTGGGATTACAGGTGTGCACCAACACCCAACTAAATTTTACATATTTAGTAGAGACAGGGGTTTACCATATTGGCCAGGCAGGTCTTGAACTCCTGACTTCAACTGATCCACCCACCTCACTCTCCCAAAGTGCTGGGATTACAGGTGTGAGCCTCTATCTCCAATTTGATGGTTTCCTACTCATGTTTTCATTATTTCCTACCTTTTGCTTGTTTTGGTTTTATTTTTCTCCTTATTTTCTGGTATCTTCAGGTAGAAACTTAGGTTGTTGATCTGAGATCTTACTATGTTTCTTTGTTTCTAATAAAAAGATTTAGTGCTAGAAAGTTTCCTCTTAGCACCACTTCAGTTGCATCCTGTACATTTTGAAATATGGTGTTTTTATCTTCACTCTGTGTTATGTACTTTATTTATTGCCTTTTGAGTCCTCCTTTCTTACACATAAATTGTTTATAAGCACGTAGTTTAATTTCCACATATTTGGGAGTTTTCTGTTATTAATTTCTACTTTGATTGTATTATAGTGAGAAAACACATTCTGCACAACATTAATTTTTCTAGATTTGTTGAGCTTAGTTTTATGGTCCTGAATATGGTCTACCTTGGTTGAATATTCCGTGGGTACTTAAAAAAAAATGAGCATTTACCTGTTGTTGGAATGAACGTTGATTCGATCCTGTCAATTCGTAGTGTTGTTCACATTTTCTACATCCTTCTTAATTTTCTGTGTAGTTGTTCTCTCAGTTGCTGAGGTTATTGATGCCTCCAACTGTAACTGTGGATTTTCTGTTTCTCCTTTTCAGCTCTGTTAGTTTTTACTTCATGCATTTTGAGCCTCTGATGCTTGGTGTACACATAGAAAGGTTTATAGACTTTCTGGTTGATTTGTTCTTTTACCATTATGTAATATTCTTATTTCTCTTCAGTAATTTTCTTTGTCTGATGTCTCCTTTACCAGATACTAATACAGCTACTCCAGCTCATTTTTTAATGACGGCATCTAATATCTTTTTCCATCTTTTTGCATTCAACCTACTGATGTCCTTGAATTTGAAGTGAGTTTCTTTTAAGTAACATATAGTAGAATCATACTCTTTTTATCCTTTCTGCTAGTCTCTGTCTTTTGATTTGGTATTTACATTATTTATATATTAATATAAGGTAAATATTGATTTGTTAGTTTTTAAATCTGTCATTTTGCAATTTCCTTTCTATGGTTTTCCATTCCTGTTTCTCTTTGCGTACATTCCTGCAGGTTATTTGAACTTCTTTTAGGGTTCATTTTGATTGGTTTATGGCGTTTTAGTGTGTATATTCTTGTGTAGGCTTGGAAGTACTTGCTCTGGGTTTGTCCCAAATATGCTTATGTGGTGTGTCACAATCACTGGCGTCAACATTTCACCACAAGTAAAGTATGAAAACTTCACTTCCATTTAGGTTCTTTTTGCTTTCCTGCTTTTAAATGTCATTGTCTTGAGTATTAGATGGAACTTTTTGTTTCAATAATTAACTATGATTTACAAAACTCATGAAGCAAAAATTAGTCCTTTGGACATATCACTTCTATTCCTTTTATTTGTTCTTCATAATTTCTGATGCATCTAAACTCTTTCATTTTCTTTCTGTTTCTTATTTTAGCAATTTGCAATGGTAGGTCTGTGGCAAATTATTTTTGTTTTCCTTTATTTCTTATGAATAGTTTCACCAGATATAGAATTCATAGTTCTTTTCTTTCAGCACTTGAAAATATTGTATCACTTCTTCCTGTCTTCTTTGAGTCAGAGGAGAAATCCACTGTTCTTTATACTGTGTTTTTCTAAAGACAATTTATCATTTCACTTTGATGCTTTCAATTTTTTGGGGGGGTCACTTTTCAAAAGTTTAATTAGCATTTTTTGCATGTATCCTGTTTGGAGTTTTCTCAGTTTCTGGCATATGTAGGTCTGTATCTTTCACCAAATTTGGGATGTTTTAAGTCATTCTTTCTTAAAATAATCTTTCAGCTACTTTCTTACTCCTCTCCTTCTGGAAATGCAATAATACAAACATTGAGTCTTTTCATATTGTCTCACAGGTCACTGAAGCTCTATTTATTTATTTACGTATTTCAGCCTATTTTCTCTCTGCTATTCAAATTGAACAAATTTTCTTTTTCAAGTGCTTCTGCCCTCTGCTATCTCCACTCTATCATTAAGCTCACATTGTTACTGTATTTTTTAGTTATAAAGTTTCCACTTTTTGAAATAACATTTACTATTCGACTGAGATTTTATACATTATTTTGTTTTGAAAGATTTCATAATTGATTGTTGAGACACCATTTTCTGATGACTGCTGTAAGTTTCTTTTAGATAATTCCAATATCTTGTTCACCTTAGCACTGGCATCAGTCGATTTTTTTTTTTCATTCAGCTGTGATTTTTTTGGCATCCTGGTATGATGATGATTTCTATATGATTCTCTCTTTTTTTTTTTTTTAGATGGAGTCTCACTCTGTTGCCCAGGCTGGAGTGCAGTGGCACAATCTTGGCTCACTGCAACCTCCACCTCCCAGGTGCAGGCAATTCTCCTGCCTCAGCCTCCTCAGTAGCTGGGATTACAGCCATGCACCACCACGCTGAGCTAATTTTTTGTATTTTTTTTTTAGTAGAGACGGGATTTCACCATATTGGTCAGGCTGGTCTCGAACTCCTGACCTGGTGATCCACCCGCCTCAGCCTCCCAAAGTGCTGGGATTACAGGTGTGAGCCATCACGCCAGCTGATAATTTCTATATTATTCTCTACAATTTTCAGTTATGTTAGGAGATGCTTTTATAATTCTCATTCCTATTTTGCTTCTTTTACAATACTTCAGGTTATATGAACTTTGTTAGGATTCCATTCTGATTTAGTGTTCTAGGGCATATATTTTTTGTGGACTTGGTAGTGGTTGTTCTGGGCGTGCTGCAATACACTTAGGTGATGTATTGCAATCTACTGGTGTCAACATTTTACCACAACAACTGAAGTGTGAAAACTTCACTTTCATTCAGTTTTTTGTTGTTGTTTTAATTAGGCAGTTGCCCTGCTAATGTTTAGCATGTGGGTCTTGGTTGGTTTTGTGGACTATGGTTCCAATGAGAGCTTAATTTTCAGAGCCCTTGTGATACTACTTTGGTCTGCGTGGTTTATCTAGTGCCACTAGGGCTCTCATGAGTCCCTGCTGGCTTTGCCTCAGGAGCTAAAAGGGGTTTCTCCAGGCCAGGCTCGTAGCTGTCTTTTGGAAGGGGGAGGGTGTGGTGGTGGGATCCCCTTACCAGAGCCCTTCAATTAGCCTAATGTCTCTGGGCAGAAGAAAGGAGTCTACAGCCCACAAGGACAAAGAGGCTTCTCGGATCCCTCACACAAATGTCAAGACTTTTGTTAGTTGACTATTGCTTCTGTAACACATGATCACAAACGTAGTGGCTTAAAACAACACAAGTTTATTTTCTATTTCGGAAAGAAAGAAGTCTGAAATGGATCTCTCTGGGCTAGAATTAAGGGTCCCTTCCTAGATCCCCTAGGGCATAATCCATTTTCTCATCTTTTCCAAATTCTAGAGGCTTCCCAATTACTCATCTCATGGCCCGCTTTAATCTCCAAGGCCAGCAATGGCTGGTTAAGACTTTCTCATGCTGTGTAACTCTGACCTAACACTCTTCATCTTCTGCCTTTTGTGTCATTTCTAAGAAACCTGGTAGTAGTATTGAGCTCACTCATATAACCCAGGCTGACCTTCCCATCTCAAGGTCAGCTACTTAGCAATATTAATGCTATTGGCTACCTAAATTTCCCCTTGCCATGTAACCTATGATATTTACTGGTTCTGGGGTGTCTTAGTCTGTTTCATGTTGCTATAATGGAATGCCACAGTCTGGGTGATTTATAATGAACAGAAATGTATTTGTCTCACAATTCCAGAGGCTAGCAAGTCCAAGATTGAGGAACTGTACCTGGTGGAAACCTTCTTGCTACGTCATAACATGGTGGAAGGCATCACATGGGTGATAGACAAAGGAAATTGAGCCAAACTTTTCATTTTATAAGGAACCCATTCTCATAATAATGGCATTAATGTATTTATGAGGGCAGAGCCTTCATGACCTAATCAAGCATGTTTTGTAGGCCCCACCTCTCAACATTGTTGCATTGGGGGTTAAGTTTCCAACACATAATCTTTGGGGAACATTTTCAAACCATAGCATGAGAATTAAAATGTGGACAATTACAGGGGTGAGGCAATAATATTACTTGCAGCATGTACCTCAACATGTACCGCAATTACCCCATGGTTGGCACCCCATTGTAGAACTTGGGAACTCCAGGCAATTACCCTTTATTAAGACAGAAAGAATACCCTTGCAATATGTTGTTGCAGGTATAAAGCATAATACAGCAAATAGTCATGTGCTCAGTACTTTAGGGATGATAATTGTGAATATAATTTATGCAATCTCTAAGTTATAAATCCCTAATTTTAATCTCTCCATGAAAACAACTATTTGTGGGGATATTCTTTTGTCTTTGGGTACTGTGATACTTCTTGGCATGAAACCTTAAAAGCACTGTTTATAATTTCAAGTAGGAATACTCATAAAGGAGAAGTTTTATATTTACTGTGATTTAGTATATGATCTACTAATATTTCAAAAAGATATCTAATATATTTCAATGTATTTTACTTCATCTCATCTAATAGATTCCCTGTAAGCAGCAGTGCTAATCATTTTAAAAACTGTTAAAATATTATTGGTCAATATCAAATTTGTCATAAATTTGCCCTAACTTTGGAAACAGGCCCAGCAGCCAATTTTGCATTGCTTCTTGCAAAGGATCCATAATTCACGATTATCATTGACTTAAATACAAGATATTTAATCCTGTCAAGCACAAGGTTTGTTTGAATAAAAAATGATTCCCCTTTAATTACAGTTTTTGATCGCATTGCTAGCACCACTTTTAATATGGAGAAGGACTCAAGGAAGGATTCAGGGGAACAGCAGAGTTAGGAAAATAACCAAAATATGTGTTGGGAACACAGAAAGTTCTAAGCTGCCTGTTTCAGCAAAAATACAGACGTTTGGGTTCTTTGATTGTGACAGTGTGTGATTCAAGCAATCAAAACATCTTGGTGAGGCATTTATTTTTGGTCTCCAGACAGGGATATGGGAAACTATCAGAAACTATTTGTCTGCTGTCAGTCTCTTGGTGTGACTTTGGAAGAAATGGGGTGTAAGGGCTTCCTGCCCTTCCCTTACTGAAGGAGTTACTCTTGAGCCTGGCTGCGGGGAGGGCAGTGACGTCACCGATGCGCTGGGTGTTGGTGGAGGCTGCACGTGTGATCCACTAGGGGGCACTGAGTGTCCTCGAAGGTCAATGGAAACAGCCTTTAAAGCATGTGGGTGCCAAGTCAGCCCGTTTAAGCCACGGATCATGCAAAAATCATTTGACACCAAAGCTAAAGCTCTCCAGGAGAAAGAATCCGGGCTGCTAGGATATTTAATTTGGGGAAATTATGTTTATTAAGTAATTTGGAGCTATAAAGTCCCAGACAGATATGTTTTACTGAGAACATATCAGAATCCACACTAAAGTTTTGTAACACTTTCCATATTTGGGAGCTAGAAAAACTAGACAGTTCACTCAGTTGGGAAATAATATCCTAACAATATAACCAATGTAATGCCACGAAAATGTCAAATTTTCAGCAAACTCTTCTTTATCCAGGTTAAATTGGTACTATGGAAACACGCTCTAGAAAATAGAAATTACTTTATTTTGCAGCAGTGATCACTGCCCTGACAATTGCCTTTCTTGTTAAAATGGGGCTCACAACTTGTATTGATTTCTTTGGTAAGAGAAACTGAAAGGTTCCGTGGAAAATGAATCTGGGGCTGCATCACTGGCACCTGCTGAGGACCAATAGCCAGAGTGACCTGTGTTATGGCAGGTGCTCAGCAGGTGTCTCAGAGTCAGAAAACCAAAACACCTGGGCAGCTGTGCCTTTCCCCACCCCTGGGAGTGCAGCCTCCTCAGGTCGTGGCTGCAGGATAATGAAGTAGAGGCCATGGCCACTCTCCTTGCTCATTTGCTATCACCCTGTGCTGCCTGCTCAGCTGCATGGGCAGGTGTGATGTCTTCCTTACCTGTCATTTTCTCTAAACAGGTGGAGGGAGGCTTATCCCTTTCACCTGAGGTCAATGCTGCCTCAGCATAGAAATCACATCTCCAAGAAAGGATGAAGACATTTGGGGTTCGAGGAAACTGCTAATTTTCCTGGTTTTGTGTAGTTTTTAAGAAAAATCGTATTTGGATAAACCGGCCGTTATCATATTCACTCCCTCCACTGTATGGAACCCTTCCCTTGTCATGAGCATCTCTTATCACTTACACAAGTGGTTTTTTTTAAAACCAGCAACAACTTATTCACAAAATATGGGCCCTTCTAAGGACAAGAGAAGCCCAGCAAATTTCTCTTTTTCTTTTAAAGAGCAACACCGGCCAGGTATGGTGGCTCCTGCCTGTAATCCCAGCACCTTGAGAGGCCAAAGCTGATGGATTGCCTGAGCTCAGGTGTTCAAGACCAGCTTGGGCAACAGGGTGAAAGTCTGTCTCTACTAAAATACAAAAAATTAGCCAGGCATGGCTGCATGTGCCTCTAGTCCCAGCTACTTGGGATGCTGAGGCAGAACAATTGCTTGAACCCAGGAGGTGGAGGTTGCAGTGAGCAGAGATTGCCACTGCACTACAGCCTGGTGACAGAGCAAGAATCTGTCTTTAAATAAATAAATAAATAAATAAATAAATAAATAAATAAATAAATAAATAAAACATAGGTCAATGCCAACACAAGTTGACAGAAGCTGTGGAGTATATTAATATTGACATTTTCTAAATAAATACTGTCAACACATGCAACAGCATTGTAACATAATTGTACTAGTCACTTGTCATTATGGCATTTGTAAAAATGTTCATTTGCACCAACTGCAAATTTGTACTAGGGAAGTGAGGTGTAAGCTTCAAGTTGTTTAAGGACTGTCCATCTTCTTCTCGTCCTTCAGTGGAACTCTTGTAGTGCCACAGCTGTCCTTGCAGATAATGCTGAAGAATTCACCTAAGGCCAATGAGGAATTCAGTATAATAGTTTGGATATTTGTCCCCACCCAAATCTCACATCAAAATGTAATCCCCAGCATTGGAGGTGGAGCCTGGTGGCAGGTGTTTGGGTCATGGGAATGGATCCCTCATGTCTTGGTGCTGTCCTTGCAATAGTGAGTGAATAGCTGCAAGATCTGGTTAAGTGTGTGGCACCTCCCGCCCCTCTCTGTCTTGCCCCCACTCTTTCCATACAGTTACTTAGACCCCAGCACGACTAATTCCCCATTGACAGCAAGGGTTTTGAGAGATGGCAAAATTAAAAGGTCACAGTATTTTGCATTTCTTCTCCACTAAATGCTCCACATGGTCCCCAAGGAATCTCCACTCTGGCTGATCAGACCTCAAATGTCTCCCCACTGGATGAGTTAATCACAACTCTTGTCCTTTTTTTGCCTGTGCTTAAGAAGTTTTCATTTAGTAAAGATTAAAGGTGACCTCAAAGCAGATTTACAGATTTTGTTTTTGTTTTTTTGCACAACTTTCAGCTGCCTCGGGCTTCCCAATCTATAATATCCACTTCCTCTAAAGAAGCCACCATGCTGTATTTGGTTTCCCCAGGCCTGTGTCTGTGCTCCAGAAATTGCTTTAAAAAAAAAAAAAAAATGGATCACAATTGCCAGGCTCACCTCATTTGTATTCCTTCTCTCAGGAATCAGTTTGTACCTTGTATATTATATAATGTCTGAAAATTGTTGTTTTATATATTTTTGTGGTTTCATTGCTGTCTATAGATAAAAGTCCAGTATGAAAACTGTTTCTCAATTCATAGTCAGAAGTACATATCTCCTAGACCAGCAGTCCTCAGCCTTTTTGGCACCAGAGACTGGTTTAGAGGAAGACAATTTTTCCACAGACTAGTGGCGGTGGGATGGTTTTAAGATGATTAAAGTACATTACATTTATTGTGCACTTTACTTACGTTATCATTACATTGTAACATACAGTTAAATAATTATACAATTCACCATAATGTAGAATCAGCGGGAGCCCTGAGCTTGTTTTCCTGCAACTAGATGGTCCCATCTGGGGGTGAGGGGAGACAGTGACAGACAATCAGCCATTAGATTCTCATAAGGAGCATGTGGCCTAGATCCCTGGCATGCACAGTTCACAGTAGGGTTTGCACTCCCATGAAAATCTAATGTCACCACTGCTCTGACAGGAGATGGAGCTCAGGCAGTAATGTGAGCGATGGGGAGTGGCTGTAAATCCAAATGAAGCTTCGTTCACTTGCCCAACGCTCACCTACTGCTGTGCGGCCTGGTTCCTAACACACCACTCACTGGTACTGGTCTGTGGCCCAGGGATTGGGGACCCCTGTACTAAACATTTTATTTTAACTTAAAATATAAGATATACTCATTGGCCCATCAGGTGTTGTAGTAATTCTTGTATTGCTCCATGTCACATTTATCCCCTCAGCCTAACTTATTTCTGCATGGTGTCTCCATTGATAACTGTATCCACACACAATAGCTAGAGAGGCAGGGAAATTACTGCTTCCAGGGTGAGCACTCAGACAAATGTGGATACGCTACAATAGACAATTTCTCCAGCCTTCTTGTCCTTCATGAGACAATTCTGAGGTATATTCTATACAGTTACTTAGACCCCAGCATGATTAATCCCTCATTGACCACAAGAGTTTTGACAGATTGCAAAAATTAAAGGTCACAATATTTGCATTTCTTCTCATTAAGAGATAGAGTTACTTTCCAAACCTTTTGAGTCCAGGCTGATCTTATAATTTGCTATGACCAATAGAATGTGGAACTCACATCTTTCTACAAGTCCTAAGCCTCAGCTTCAGGAAACTCTGCAACTTCTGCAATTGCAGTCTTTGGAGTCCTACTTTTTCCATATGAACAAATCCAAGCTAGGCTAATGGATAAGGAAAATCACATGCCCTATGTGTCTTTGTCAACTGCTGATAATCACCCGAGTGACAGACACATGACAAGAGTTACCCAGGACTAGCACACCCCATGAGTCCAACAGATTAACCTCTGACATATGAGAAGCTCATCCAAGACTCAGCCAAAATTGCTGACCCACAGAACCTTGAGATAAATAATTATTGCTTTAAGTTTCTATTGTGGGAGAAGTTCCATAAAACACACTCACTGATACAGTGGCATTTAGCTATTAATACACGTTTATTCCCTTTTCTCCCATCCCTGTCCCACGCTTCCTACTCCCTGACCTCGGCTTCCTGGAATTACTTTCTAATAAGCTCCATTGCTCCAAACTCTTTCCTAGGTCTGATTTCAGAGGAACTTAAACTAGGACAAGAAATAAGAACTTTTCTCTGGTTTTCATTTTGCAGACTGAAGCTCTGCATCATCTTTATGTAAATCACTCCACGTTATCCACTATAATGTCCATCTTTAATTTTCTTTTCTTCTGAGACAGGATGTCACTCTGTCACCCAGACTGGAGTTCAGTGTGGGTTCATGACTCATTGTAGTCTTAACCACCTGGGCCCAAGCAATTCCCTACCTCAGCCTCCTAAGTAGCTTCGACTACAGGCATGCACCACCATGTCAGACATATATATATACACACACACACACACACATATATAGTTTATATGTAACATAGTTTATATGTATATATATATACACACACACACATAGATAGTTTATATGTAACAGTTTATATGTATATATATACACGCACATACATATATAGTTTATATGTAACATAGTTTATATGTATATATATACACACACACATATATAGTTTATATGTAACATAGTTTATATGTATATATATACACACACAAGTTTATATGTATATATATACACACACACACATAGTTTATATGTAACAGTTTATATGTATATATATACACACACATACATATATAGTTTATATGTAACATAGTTTATATGTATATATATACACACACATACATATATAGTTTATATGTAACATAGTTTATATGTATATATATACACACACACACATATATAGTTTATATGTAACATAGTTTATATGTATATATATACACACACAAGTTTATATGTATATATATACACACACACACATATAGTTTATATGTAACAGTTTATATGTATATATATATACACACACACATATAGTTTATATGTAACAGCTTATATGTGTGTATATATATACACACACACATACATATATAGTTTATATGTAACATAGTTTATATGTATATATATATACACACACACATATAGTTTATATGTAACATAGTTTATATGTATATATATACACACACATATATAGTTTATATGTAACAGTTTATATGTGTGTATATATATACACACACACATATATAGTTTACATGTAATGTAGTTTATATGTATATATATACACACACATATATAGTTTATATGTAACAGTTTATATGTATATATATATACACACACACATATAGTTTACATGTAATGTAGTTTATATGTATATATATACACACACAGATATATAGTTTATATGTAACAGTTTATATGTATATATATACACACACACACATATAGTTTATATGTAACATATTTACAGTTTTATAGTTTTGCTTTTGTTGTTGTTTTGTTTTTTGTTGTTATTTTGTTTGTTTTTAGAGACAAGGTCTCACTATCTTGACCAGGCTGGTCTCAAACTCCTAGACTGAAGCAATCCTCCTGCCTTGGCCACCAAAGCTGTTTTGTTTTTTGCACAACTTACAGCTGCCTCGGGCTTGCCAATCTATAATATCCACTTCCTCTATTCAGAGAAGTCACTATGCTGTGTTTGGTTTCCCTAGGCCTGTGTCTGTGCTCCAGAAAGTGCTTTCAGAAAAAAAAGGATTACAATTGCCAGGATCATCTCATTTATACTCCTTCCCTCAGGAATCAATTCCTACATTGTATATTATATAATGTCTGAAAATTGTTGTTTTAAATATATTTTGTGGTTTATTGCAGTCTATAGATAAAAACACACCTGGGCTTACAGGTGTGAGCCACTGCACCCAGCCAATTTCCTCATCATGAAGGAAGACATAAAGTACCTGGAAAGCAATGTGTGAATAAGCCTACATTTTTAAAATTTTATCTAGTTTTTAGAATGACTTGTTTATACCTAATGTGGCAGGCAACCTCTAACATGTTGACCCACTGACATTTTTTGAAATTTCACACCATTATGTAATCCCTTCCCTTTGAGTATAGGCAGGACTTGTGAATGGCTTCCAATGGATTTAGCAAAAGTGATGGAATGCCATTTGTCTGATGAAATTGCCTAAGCTATGATTTTCGTCTTGCTAGCAGACTCAGTTACCTTTTTGGTTTGCACATGTTGATGTAGCAAGTGACTATGCTGCAGAGGCTCACATGTGAAGAGACTGGACAGCAGCCTTCAGCCAAGAGCCTAAAAGGAACTGAATCCTGCCGGCAATCACATGAGCTTTAAAGCTGATCTTTCTTTGGTCACACACCTTTCCATGGGATCTCAGTATTGGCTGGCACTTTGATTGCAGCCCTGTGAGAGACCCTGATATAAAGGACCAAGCTAAACTATGCCCAGATCCTAGCCAAATCTGTGAGATAATAAATATGTGTTGTTTTAATCTTCCTCATTTGTGGTAAAGTGTTATGCAGCAATTGATAAGTGATACACTAAATTTGAAAGTATTTTTAAAGAAACTCACATAAAGCTCTCGAGTGCATTGAGCTTAGTTTTTAGGGAAATGAGCCCTTCTTTCATTGTTTTTTTGTTTGTTTGTTTGGCTGGTTGGTTGGTTTCGTCTGGTTTTGTTTTTGAGACGAAGTCTTGCTCTGTTTCCCAGGCTGTAGTGCAATGGTGCAATCTCAGCTCACTGCAACCTCAGCCTCTGGGGTTGAAGCGATTCTCCTGCCTCAGCCTCCTGAATAGCTGGGATTACAGGCATGTGCCATCATGCCTGGCTAATTTTTGTAGTTTTTGTAAAGATGGGGTTTCACCATGTTGGCCAGGCTGGTCTCAAACTCCTGGCCTCAAGTGATCCACTCACCTTGGCCTCCCAAAGTGCCGGGATTATTCTTTCATTGTTTTATGTCAGTTTTACTAAAGTATGACTCACAGGCAATAAAATTCACCTATTTTAAATTTACCATTAGAAGTGTTTTGACAAAGGTACACAGTCATGTAACTACCATCACAGTTGGCTAAGTTCCTTAACTGTTTTATTAAGGTACCATTTACAAACCAAAGTATCCATTCTGTTTAAATGTATAACTAAATGATTTTTAGCAAATTTCTAGCTTCCCTTCTTTTTATACTCATTTTTCATAGATTAATATAACATTTAAATATATTAAAAATATAAAAGTGATGTTGGGGAAAACGGCAGAGGAGGAAGCCCCAGGAATCTGTCTCTCCACCAAGCAACAAATGTGCTTGCCAAATCTGTCTGAAGTGATCATTTTGAAACTCCAGAGTCTATTCTGAAGATTGCACTTCCCAGGAGAAGCCTTGAAAGGTGAATTGTGGTTCTTCCTACATCAAAGTTCCAGACCTGCCCCAGTTCAAGCTGCATCACTGATGACCACACCCCTCACATGAGACCCGGAGACCAGATTCCCTCCAACCTCTGCCAGGATGCACTTGTCCAGAGGGTGTCAATGTATGCCCTCCAGACCAGCAATGTCAACACCACCTGGGAACGTGTTACAATTGCAAATTCCCAGGCTTCAGCCCAGCAACTCTGGGAGTGGGGACAATACTCCAAGTCCACATGCTACCTGGGAAGGCTTTAAACCCCCTGCCCCCAGTGCCCATGTCATGCCAAGTACCAATTAAATCACCTGTTTGGGGTGGAAGAAGATAGCAGTAATTTGTAAAGATCCCCAGGTGTGCAGAAGGATGGGGCCCACTGATCTGACTTCCAAGCCCTGCACATGATGCTGACGTGTGAGCCCTGGGCCTCAGTCTTCCCACCTGTGGATGGGGGATTGGAACAGCTTCTCCTTCCTCACCCACTAGGGGACAACCCAATGCCTGAATTGCGAAAGGGGTAAGGGCAAGTAAAATGCAAATGAAAAGGGCTCAAAATGTACTGATTCCCAGCAGCTAGGCATTTTAAGCCAACCACAGGAAGCCATTTGGGAGCCAGCAGGATTGAGTCTGAGGGCTGGATAATTTAAAGAATGTGTGTCTCAACTCTCTCATCCACAGGAGATTGTGGATCATCCCTGGAGATTATAAGAATCACTCTCCATCTCCATGAATGTGGATCTCAGTGACTGAGGAGGCATTGTTAAATGGGCAAGGAGATTTAGTATGGGATGATGAAAAAGTTCTGGGCTAGATGATGGATGATGGTTACACAACATTGTGAGTATTCTCAATGCCGCTGAACTTTACACTTAAAAGTGGTTAAAATGGTTAATGCTAGGTTATGCATATTTCATCATAATAGAAAAAGAAAACAAGGAACACACACAGATGAGTACAAATAAAACTGGGTGTATCTGTAGGTATATTGTTTTAAGTTTCTATTATGTATAGCGTATAGGCAGGACCTGCAAGTGGCTTCCAACTAACTATATATATGAGTACAAATAAAACTGGGTACATCTATATACATACAGATTTATGTTCTATGTCAGCTTTACTAAAATAGAGCTCACAGGCAATTTAAAAAAACAAAACTTTACTCGTCCATAGCCCTTTTGCATGTCAGGTATCTGGTTGTACCGTAGTGCCTGAGGAAGGAGAGGTTGTTCCCACCCCCATCCACCTGTAAATCTATGTACATGCAGAGTCACCCAGTTTTATTTGTGTTCATGCATACACACAACTAAAACAAATCTAGCCTAGAAAGATAATTTACTTGGAAGTGAATAGGGTGAACTGGGATAAAAATGAAGGTGAGGGCCAGGCGCGGTGGCTCACGCCTGTAATCCCAGCACTTTGGGAGGCCGAGGCGGGTGGATCATGAGGTCAAGAGATCGAGACCATCCTGGTCAACACGGTGAAACCCCGTCTCTACTAAAAATACAAAAAATTAGCTGGGCACAGTGGTGCGTGCCTGTAATCCCAGCTACTCAGGAGGCTGAGGCAGGAGAATTGCCTGAACCCAGGAGGCGAATGATGCGGTGAGCCAAGATCGCGCCATCGCACTCCAGCCTGGGTAACAAGAGCGAAACTCCGTCTCAAAAAAAAAAAAAATGAAGGTGAGGGGATCAATGAGGAGATCATCAGATAGCCCGGTTCCAGACAATGATTCTTGTGTCACAAGAAGAAAGGAAGCAACTGACCCCAGAAAGATTAGGGAGCTAATTCAAAGGATAAAATAGGGGCCAGGCACAGTGGCTCACACCTGTAATCCCAGCACTTTGGGAGGCCGAGGTGAGTTCGAGACCAGCCTGGCCAACATGGTGAAGCCTGGTCTCTACTAAATATACAAAAAATGAGCTGGGCATGGTGGCACACGCCTGTAATTGCAGCTACTCAGGAGGCTGAGTCAGGAGAATCACCTGAATCCAGGAGGCAGAGGTTGCAGTGAGCCAAGATCGTGCCACTGCACTCTAGCCTGGACAATAGAGCAAGACCCTGTTTCAAAAAAAAAAAAAAGAAGAAGGATAAGATAAGGGATAAGATATGGGGTCAAGGAAGCCAGTCATAACTACAAGTGACTGTATCATGCCCTCATGTGTGAAAACGTGTTGTGAAGAGAGGAAATACGATCTGATACCTGGAACAAGTGCACCCCAGGTATAGAAGAGAGTCTCACACATACGGATTATACCAGAACCTAGAGACTGTTTTTATACACCAAACAATCCTCTGAGCATGAAATGGGCACGGGAGAAACAGAAGACTCCAAAAGATAAAAATGACCTAAAATAACCTGAAAGTTTACATTGAAATGGGAGAAAGCAATGTGGGTACGTTTTTTAAAGAGAGTACATTGGAATCTGTTTTAAAAAGCAATCTGGATAAGAATGCCAAAGCAGAGTGAAATGATCTCAGCATGGAGAAGGAAAAACTGAATAGATCACGGGCTTTATTCTTTATTACAAAGGTACTGCACAAAATAATACGTATTTTTCCTGCATAGACTTTCAGCTAAATGTGCAGAAGAGGCCTTGGTTGGATTTATGATTGACCATCAGTCCACACGTAGCCTCCTCTCTCTAGGTTCTTTGTAACAGAGAACACACATGCTAAAAATGCTGAGAACATGAAAAATAAAGTCTTCATTTGGTATTTTAGGCTTTTATTAGGCCCAAATTTATCACTTTTTTATTAAATGAAAAAGAAATCTTCAGCTCTTGCTAACAATTGGCTCAATCACGTTGGCTTCTATTTTATCCTATGATGAATAGCAATTAATTGCACATCAATAGCTCTTATGCTTTGAACTAAATCAAGATGTAGGAACGTGTTTACATATAGACAAGCAATGCCAATATGAATAATCAACTAGGAAAAGAAATGAGTTAAAATTCCTTTGGTTTGCACAGGACTGATGGTTGATTTGAGCCTTGTTATGCAAATAATGTTTGCCACTGAAAGATGAAAGATAAGAATAAAAAACTACTCTACCAAATGAGGCGGATAGTCCCTAATTGATTTATTTTTTATGTACCTTTCTAGTTTCTTTTCTTAATATCATTTTATTTCTTAGGCTAAAATTATTTTTTTTCATTGAACGGTTTTGGAGGGTGTTTTAAAATGAAGGCCCAATATTATGCACTCCCTTGACATCAGGAGAAATCAGGAGAAACTCAAATTGATTAAGCACAAGTTCCCCTACCCATCTGCTCTCACAGATAAGATCCGCTGGCCCAAAAGCCCTCCTTATCAAATAGGCCAGGCACAGCTCTTGGTCCTGAGTAGCAGCCTTTAGATTTTTGCCAACCAGTGGAATTATTCCAACAAGTCAATCATATCCTCCTGTGGGAATGAGGGTCACCCTGGCCTCTTTATACTAAAAAGCCTGCCTCCCACCGCCCCTGTTTGATGGACTGCATCATTTTTCTTATGTAAAATCATCCACATAAAGTGTCAGCTACTAACAGTGCGACCCACAGTGGCCTTGCAGGGTGTCCTGTGTCCTTCTCCCCTGGGCTGAGTATACATGATTAATAAATCTCATTTGTCCAGTGCCGGGTGTTGTGTGTTTGATTACACTCCTCACATTAGGGCAGCAATTCTTGCCTCGCCAATGGGATGAATAGGAGTTGATTAAACAACAGTCTGTGAAGCTGCAAGAATGCCCATTCTCTTGTGTGAGGAGTGATCATATAACCCAAGGAAGGCCAATGAGAAATCCTTCATGCTTAGAGGAACAAAGAACCTAAAAATGGAAGTTCCATATCACACAATAAAGTTTCGGTTTCTATGTCTTTTTTTTTTTTTTTTTTTTTGAGACAGAGTCTCAATGTGTCACCCAGGCTGGAGTACAGTGACGTGATCTCGGCTCACTGCAACCTCTGCCTCCCAGGGTCAAGCAATTCTTCCTCCTCAGCCTCTCAAGTAGCTGGGAGTACAGGTGCCTGCCACCACACCTGGCTAATTTTTTGTATTTGTAGTAAGGACAGGGTTTCACATATTGGCCAGGCTGGTCTTGAACTCCCGACCTCAAGTGATACGCCTGCCTCAGCCTCCCAAAGTGCTGGGATTACAGGCATGAGCCACAGCGCTTGGCCTATATACTTTTATGCTGAGACTGATGATGAGATTCCCACTTCCTACCTTTCTGAGCTGTCTTGGTCTGCCCATTCCCAAGCTGGAATCTGTATGCAATTAGTTATACCTTGCTGTGTAACAAATTACTCCAAAACTTAGAGATGTAAAACAACACACACTCATCTCACAACTTCTGACTCTGACTGCCAAGCTTGGCTTAGCTGAGCCCTCTGCTTCACCCCATCTCCCAAGGTTGTAATCAAGGTTCCAGTCCAGGCTTCCTAAGGTTCCAATAAAGGTAACAGCTGAGGTTGCAGCCATCTCAAGGTTGAGCTGGGCAGGGTCTGCTTCCAAACCCACCCAATGGGTTTCTGGAAAATGACTCAGTACCTCCTAGGCTGTTGGACTGAGGCTTGAGCTCTTTGCTGGCTGTTTGTCAAAGATGGGATCCTTGCTGGGTTGCCCTCTCCATCGGAACAAACGTGTGGCAAAAAGCGGAAGGAGAACAGCCAGCGGTTGGAAGTCACAGTCACTCAAAACCAATCAAGAAGTGACATTTAAGCACTTTTGTGGCATTCTATATGTTAGAAGGAACACATTAGACTGAGCCCACATTCAAAAAGAAGGGTTCCTTGCAGCCGTGAATATCAAGAGGCAGGGATGACTGGGAGCCCTGCGGGAAGGTGCCCACCACACTGGGCTTGGTAAATAGACACACACTAGGGTAGGCACAACCAAGTCTCCTTCAAAGATGGCATCCCCTTCCAAGGTGCAGGGTTCCAGCGGGAGCACAACTTCCCAGCCCAAGATCACATTTTCCAGAGGCCTTTACTTCTGTGTGGGACCACGTAAGTGGACCTTGCCAACGCAAGCCAGCAGGAGTGATATGCAGTGCACGGGGCCACGGAGCTGATGGTGCCGGCGAGATTTCTCCGCTTGTTCTTTCCTTTCTTGCTACCTTGTCACAGATTCTTCCATCCATCTGGGAAGCCACCTGGTGAAAATGCAAAAGCCACAAGATACAAGAACCTGAGTCCCTCTAATTGCTGCTCAGAAGAGAGCCACCCTGTGATCTGGAACAAGCATTTGGGATTTGCTGAATAAGAATTAATCATCAATTGTGTTTGAGCCTGTATGTATTCTGTGGTTCATAACACCATTCATCATTACATTTATGGGACACAACCACACACACACACACACACACACACACACAAACAATGGGTATTTCTGTATTCTGTGTAACTAGTTATCAGTGTATGTACTGGTATTCATCCATTCCCTCAACAATTTTTTTCTTGTTCTTAAATCTGACTGTGGGTTATGTATTTGCTAGGAGTCATGGATGAAATCGTGAGCAAGACAGATCCAGCCTATGATATAGAACATACAGTTTAAAAGATATAAATAAGTATATACAAGCACAGTCTTCTCTCACATTCATCTAGTTGTTTGATTCCTACAACATTCCTGGAAAGTAGTCAAAACAAAGGCCATTGTGTGGATTTCTAGGTGTGACAGCTGAGGCCCAGCAACTTAGGGCACTTGGCCAGTACTAGGCTTGGACAAGACCAAAGCCCACTGTTCCTGAATCTGAATGAATGCTCTTCCTACCACACCTCCCTGCCTCCTAGTGTGTATCCTGGCAAGGTAAGCAACACAGTATGTATAAAGTCAGGATGTCCAGATTTAAGGGAGGAAAGTGTTATGCAATAATAAAAACATAATCATCGGACAGCTGCGGTGGCTCTCACCTATAATCCCAGCACTTTGGGAGGCCGAAGTGGGCAGATCACCAGAGATCAGGAGTTCAAGACCAGCCTGCCCAACATGGTGAAATCTCATCTCTACTAAAAATATAAAAATTAGCTGAGCATGGTGGTGTGCGCCTATAATCCCAGCTACTCGTGAGGCTGAGGCGGGAGAATCACTTGAGATCACACCACTATGTCACTGCACCCCAGCCTGGGTGACAGAGTAAGACTCTGTCTCAAAAAAAAAAAAAAACTAACAAACAAAATAAGTACACAGTCATCAACTTGTGACATTGACTCTTTCTCTGCCCCGATTTTTTAAAATATCCCTTGTTCTCACAGAGCTATCTTATGCTTCTGAACTGTCTGGTGAGTCCCTATATATGTAAATTATATCAAGCTAGTATTTTATTTTCTGCACACATTTCTCTCCATCATTCCCTTCATACGTAGAGTTGTCTGATATTGTATAGAACATCCAGTTAAATTTTAGTTTCAGATAAATTACAAATTTTCAGTGTAAGTATACCTCAAATATTGCTCTGAATATACTGACATTAAAAACTGTTCATTATCTATCCGAATTTCAAATTTAACTGTGGGTATTGCATTGTTACTTGGTATAATGATAATTCTACTCACAACACAATGATAATTCTACTTCAACACAAGCTTCTGTCTTCTTTTCTAAGATGTGGGTTCAGTACTGTTATTCCCATTTTATTTTATGCTCTTCTTCTTCTTTAGAAATCTCAACTGACAAAGAAGGAAATCCAGGTGAAATATGTTAAATAATTCCTTTCTACGTTGATTGCTTGAACTTCAGGTCACAAATGTGAAAAATCCCTCAAACAATAAATGAAATGCATAATCCAAATGCCAATGCAAAAACCATAGTCACTTTCTTTAATATGTACTAGGTTTGAACATTTAAATTTATGAGGAGGTAATACTTTTTTGAAGTACTAATGTTTTATGCAGGATTTGATATTTTCAGTCTCAAGAAATAAAATGCAGGTAGAAAATTACAAAAGGTGGCATTCTTTTGTGGAAATGTGTAACAAGAAGCATTTGATAACACTGCCTATAGAGACACTCTGTTTTCAAAAGGGCAAAGGTGTTTGGAGAATAAGGAACATCTGAGGAATCCTCAATACCTTATTAGTTTTAAAATATTTCCAAAGTTGCAAAATTATATTGAACAAAAGAATTGATTTGATTTGCATTAGGCAAAAATATTTTGGGGTACCCTTCCTTTTGACAATGGAAATGTGGCCGTTTGCATGACTGTGGTCAGAGTATGAATCAGCAGGGCCACTCCCATCATCACATTAAGATGAACAAAATGAGAACATCTCTCTGTCAACTTCCTCCCTTAAATGTACAATTTTTTAAAAAGTGGTGCTCAGGGTAGTTGGAAAAAAAAGCTAGTGCTTCTATTGATTCTCCAAACAAGTACCACACATGATAACATCTGTGTCAGTTAATTACCAAGAAAAAGGCAAGTTGAACTTGCTGATTTGGAGAGATTTAAATGGATACGAACAGCTGCCAATGCAACAGGATAGCACTCAAAGAATTTCAAGAAGAGAGAAGTAAGCAAGGGCAAGAAAAAGCAATGGGAGAAGTGATTGTGGTTCTTTTTGATGGGTTTGTCCACCTGGCCTGGCCACACAGTAAAACTCAAGTAAAGCACCTGACTCAGGGTCTCCCAGTGTTAACCCCTGACAACTTCTGAAACTACTGGTGGTAGAAGGAAATTCCTCATAATATACAGCCAGGAGAGATGGAAAACCAACATGACAGGGTAATCACAGAGTAATGACATGGTGTAATGCATCCATCAGTGACTCAGCTGAGAACTGAGGACTTTTTATTGATATGTAATATGTTGCATTTTGTGAAGTACATGTGATATTTTGTTACATGCACAGAACATGAAGTGATCAAGTTGGGGTATTTGAAGTGTCCATCACCTTAAGCATCTATCATTTCTATGTGTTGGGAACATTTCAAGCCCTCTCTTCTAGCTACTTAAAAAATATGCATTACATTGTTTCTAACTATAGTCACACTACTCTGCTATAGAACATTAGAACTTGTATTTTCTATCTAACTGAATGTTTGTACCCATTGACTGACCTCTCTTCATACCCACCATTCATGTGCTCCCCCTTCCCAGCCTCTGTTATCTGTTATTCTGCCCTCTATCTTCCTGAGATCATGAGTGAGAACATGAGATATTTGCCCTTTTGTGCCTAGCTTATTTCACTTAACATCATGACCTCCAGTTTCATCCATGTCGCTGCAAATGACATTCCACTCTTTTTTGTGGCCGATGGTGTTCCATAGAGTACATATACCACATGCTTTTTATCCATTTGTCCATTGATAGATGCTTAGGTTGACTCCACATCTTTGCTGTTGTGAATAATGCTGCAACAGACATATGAGCCCAGGTATCTCTTTGATATACTGATTTCTTTTCCTTTGGATAATACCCAGCAGCGAGGTTGCTGAATCATATAGTAGTTCTATTTTTAGTAACTAGGAGGACATTTATAAAACTTCATAGAAGCTGGGATAGACCCAATGGGTCTATGAATTTAGGCTTAGGCACTTTGGGGGAAAAAATAAAAGAAGTCAATTTGTAAATACCTACATGTAGCTTGATAAGTAAATAAATAAGTGTAAATAAATGAACAGTTGTCACAGACCAGCAGTGTTTCTAGGTGCTGGGCGAGCAAACTAAACCAGAGCCTTCCTTCCTGAAGCTTGGGCTCTAGATATAGCGCCTCTCAATGGAACTGTCCACGGTGCTGGAAATGGCTGCTAGCAGCACCTCCCAATAGAACACAGCTCTGGAAATGACTTATATCAATACGGCCCAAAAGAATACAGTGCTGGAAATGGCTTATACCAACACTTCCCAATAGAACACAGTGCTGGAAATGGCTTATATTAACACCGCCCAATAGAACATAGTGCTGGAAATTACTTATATTAACACTGCGCAATAGAATACAGTGCTAGAAATGGCTTATATCAGCACTGCCCAATAGAACACAGTGCGGGAAATGGCTCATATCAGCTGCACTCAATAGAGTCACCACTAGCAATATGTGCCTACTAAGCACTTGAAAGGTAGTTAGTGCAAATGAGAAACTGTATTTGAATTGTGTTTAATTTTCGTTAATTTAAATAGACACAGGTGGCTAGACTACCATATTGGACAGCACATATTTACAGGTGAGATGGGGTCTCAGGCAAAAAATATTTTTCCCCAAGAAGCAAATTTGAAATCTTTGGACCCCACTATAAGAGCATACTCTAGGAGGAGAGAAATGTGAGACTGACTGGTAGGAAGTCTGAGGAGAGAAACTGTAAAAATTGAAAAGGAGAATTTAGAAGGCACATCAGTGTGATGTAGAGAAGTCCCTGAGACCATCATAGTGTTCAACATTGGTCACAGCAAAATTTCCAGGGATCAGTTATGACATCTATGACCACTGATAGTCACACACACACACACATACAGTGTATTCTGCTTAAGCTGGCTTTATTAAAAGATTCCCATTAAACGTGACTTAAATAAAAATTTGATGCCTAAAATGTGAGCTCTGTGTATGTAAGTGGATCTCAGCTCAGGCATGATGGCTCATGCCAGTAATCTCAGCACTTTGGGAGACCAAGGTAGGTGGATTGCTTGAGCTCAGGAGTTTGAGACCAGCCTTGGCAACCTGGTGAAACACTGTCTGTACAAAAAATACAGAAGTTAGCCTGGTATCATAGTGTGCATCTGTAGTCCCAGCTACTTGAGGGGTTGAGGCAGGAGGATTGCTTGGGCCTGGGAGGTCAAGGCTGCAGTAAGCTGTGTTCACGCCACTGCATTCCAGCCTGGGTGATCAAGTGAGACCCCTGTCTACCTCCATAAGTTCTTCTAGCTTCAACTGCCATTTTTCTCTTTCTTCTACTGGTTGTGGCATTACAGAAGATAGCTGCCACTTTAGCCTTTATTTTCATTTTACTATGGGGCCTCTTTTTCCCTGTCCAACTTGGCCAGTGGCTCTCCTGTGCAAAAATGTGCCAGTGCATTTCAGCCTGGTCAGAAAGTCACAGATGAGGCCCTCTGTGGGATTAGAAACAGCACTTAGTTTATGAAGACAAACATAGGGTGAAGGGTCTAAGATGTATCCCCCGACCTTCACACAAATCTAGTGTGCTGAGAGCCAGAGCCAATGGGAATCACTGGTTGTGACTCCAGCCATCATGCACTGAGGTCACCCTGTACTCTTTAGAGACAAGAACAAGATGCATTTGGAAGGGGCCTCTTCCTAAAGATAAAGAAGGCATTGAGGTTGTGATGACACTTCAGGATAAGTTTATAAATAGAAGAATTTTCTGTGTACTAAAGGATACATTTCCAAGGACAGATGTCCAAAGGAGAGGAATTGAAAACTTTATTAGCAATCTGTGGCAAATAAGACTCCATCCAGAAATTAAAGTCACTAGATTTATTTATAAGAACAAATCAGGCTGGGTGCAATGGCTCACACCTGTAATCCCCGCACTTTGAGAGGTCAAGGTGGGTGGATCACTTGGGGTCAGGAGTTCAAGATCAGCCTGGCCAACATGATGAAAATCCATCTCCACTAAAAATACAAGAATTAGCTGGGTGTGGTGGCACACATCTGTAATCCCAGCTACTTGGGAGGCTGAGGCAGGAAAATCGCTTGAACCCGGGAGGTGGAGGTTGCAGTGAGCTGAGATCGTGCCACTGCACTCCAGCCTGTGCAACAGAGTGAGACTCTGTCTCAAAAAAAAAATCATTTATGTATGGAATTTTCAGAGGGGAAAAAAAAACCTTTAAGCCTAGGATGAGTTAAACACCAAAGTTTAAATCCATGGAGTTGTGGAATTAAAATCCATAGACTATGATATGGAAGAGACCCACCACTGCAATTTGCAAAATACCACTTAACTTTCTGCAGCAGTCTTGCTCTGTTGCCCAGGCTGGAGTGCAATAGCATGATCTCAGCTCACTGCAACCTCCATCTCCTGGGTTCAAGCGATTCTCCTGTCTCAGCCTCCCAAGTAGCTGGGATTACAGGTGCCTGCCACCACACCTGGATAATTTTTTTGTATTTTTGTAGAGATGGGGTTTCACCATGTTGGACAGGCTGGCCCTGAACTCCTGACCTCAAGTGATCCACCTGCCTCAGCCTCCCAAAGTGCTGGGATTACAGGCATAAGCTACCGTGCCCAGCCTTCTTGCTACTTTCAAAAATCATGAAAGTGAGAAGGGATGAAGCTGCCTCTGGAATACACTTAAACATCCATATAAAATACACATTTCGCCAATCCTAGGAATGAGAGTGTTAATAAATAGCAAGACATTCAACCTAGCAGAACCACTGTTTCTGGTCCCTCCAGATTCTGGAGCTTGGGTCATCTCACGCTTCACCCACATCCTCCAGACTGGTGGCAAATCTGTCTTCTTTGTGTATCATTTCAACATCTTTTCTAAGGCACCTGATATTTTTCTTCATTTCTTTAACTTTATGAACAATCACTTTAAAAGTGAGAAAAAGTTTTGACTTTCTAGTAAAATATAAAGTGTGACTTTTAAGAAAATAAAGTTAAGATTATTAGCTTTAGGAAAAGAATAAAGTAGATTTTTTTAAGTGAAACCCTTTATGACTTTAATGAATTCAAATACTAAATATAAAATTAGAGCCAATAACTGCTTTATGAATCAAGGGATACATTTACTGCACCTAATAGTATATTTTATTCCTTTAGGGTCTCTCTCTCCCCCACCACCATCACAAAAGAACACAAATACTGAAGTGTATGCTAAACCAAGCAAGAGAAAAATACAAATACTTTCTGAAAATATTTTAATTCCAACCTTGGTAAAAGAAAGGATAGCATCTTATAGGATGAATTGATTTAGTCTTTGACTTGCAAATTATACCCCAATTACTGTGTCATGCAGAGACTATACCATTGTCTCTAACGTGAATGACAGTTAATATGATCATCATGGTAATAAATATAAAATGCAAAGAGGATTCAGGTATATAGTCATAATTTGAATTGTAAACGTAAAAAGATTTTTTTATTCACTGGCTAAGATAAAGATGAGATGCTCACTATTATTCCCTTACTGGGTTGATTTTGTAGGGAAAAAATGCAAATAATACCTACTGATCACAGGTATCATGAATCATGTGGTGTTACAGAGTTAAAGCCTAGGGATTGCTCGTCAGTATTTGGCACAAAAATCTATTGATCCAATCAATATAGCTTTTAAAGGGAAAACTTAAGTTATGAATATGTTACTACCTTTTGTCTCCACTCTATGGAATTGTAAAGAGCAGTTATGTAGGTGTTTTAATTGAGATTTTATTTTTAATCTGAAAAATTGAATGGGAAAAGGAAATCATAATAAAAAAGACAAAAATAGTTGATAGGCATTTACTTTCTTGCTTCCTTCAGTCCATCTTTCTCTAATTCCACAAAATTCTTAGCTTTCATTCAAAAGTATTAAAATAAGAAAGAAAAAAAGGAAACATATTTATCATCACCAATCCATAATTGTTTGTTTGTTTTTAACTAACTAGAAGGCACCAAAAACCAAAGAATAAATTAAGAAACTAAACATGACTTTAAATTGAATTCATTCATTTCAAAAGTTTGAATGTCATACCACATTAAAATTTTGTCCACATATAATGAAGTCATTAAATGAACAATTAAAAATTCAGTGAATCTGTATGTGTTAAATATTGTAGATTAACATAAGCAGTTACTTTTACGTGTTTTCAGGACAGCACTAAAGGAAGCATAAATAGATTGTTAAAGGTATAAAGCCACATGGACAGAGAATTTAGGAGCAGAAACCATGGAAACCAACTTACTTTTGGATGCTGAATTCCACTGGTAGATTAAGAATGATGAATCATTCACAAACAGTCGGGGAAATTAGGAGTCAATTCAATCGGTACTTCAGAAACCCCCAAATGCTCAGGCAAACTTAGTACCAGGTGCCTCCAAACATGAGAGTGGAAACAGAGCGAAGACATTTTTAGCCCTGCTGGAAAACAGATATGTATCCCTGTAAGTAAACAACCTCTGGACTGAGCATGGGTATCTGGATATCTACCATAAACCAGGCTCAGTTTATATGTAAATATTCAGAACACAGAGACATAAAACTATTCTCCAGTTGGGGTCTACATTCTTACAACTATGGCTCCACCCTCCAGAAAGGAGGTTGAAAACTCTTCTCTGGAGAATTTGACCAGCCCATGTGGATAAGTCTAAGTGTACTGGCATTACGGCTTCCTAATTGAAGTAGCCCACCTGACCATCTACAGTGAAGCCCACCAAAGACAAGCCCCATGACATGCTCAATTGTGATGTTCCTCGCTCTTTGATTTGAGCAGAAAACTAAGGAGATAGGAAATACACACACATACACACACACACACCCCCCCACACACACACACACACACACATGGAGAGAGAGAGAGAGAGAGAGGGAGAAACTGAGATAGAGGCAGAGACTGGGACAGAGAGAGATCTTCCTGCATAAAAAATAAATTCCAAAACAAATAGCAACTTGGAGGAAATGGAGACACTACAGGGAGTAAAAATAAATCCCAAAATAAGGACGAAAATAGCAATATAGGTATGCTATTGAAATAGAGATAAATAATAAAATAGAAATCTTTATTTTGTTTCAAACAGAAAATAATAAAATGATAGGCTACACTAAATGGCAATAAATGTAAAAATAGTAAATGGTGGGAAATAATACAATGGCAGGGATTGCCTCCGGATGGAGGGAAATGAGAACTGCTACTTTTTGTAAAAAGCCCAGGTGAACCATGTGAATCTTTAAACTATGTAAATGCATATATTTGCTATTAAAATGCGATGAATGTTTGCATGTATACCTATCCCCTAGCTCCCTCCACTAAGATAGGTTAGAAGCAGTGACACCCCAGCAGCAATTAGCTCAGCTAGCACCCAGGTCTTGATTTCTAAATTCTATTTTATTAGTCCATTTTCGCACTGCTATAAAGAAAACCTCAGACTGGGTAATTTATAAATAAACGAGATTTAATTGATTCACAGTTTTCCATGGCTGAGGAGGCCTCAGGAAACTTATAATCATAGCAGAAGGAGAAGCAAGCATCATCCTCACAAGGCGGCAGGAGAGAGAGAGAGGGAAAGGGGAAGCACCAGACACGTAAGTTCCTCATCTCCATCTGAGATTGGCTCAGCCTGGACATGACTGTCCCTATCACTAACATCATTTTGGTTAAAACCGTTCAACAAGTCTCTAGGAAGTTCTAAACTTTCCCACATCTTTCTGTCTTCTTCTGAACCCTCTGATCTGTTCCAACCTTTGCCTGTTACCTAGTTCCAATGTCACTTCCACATTATCAGGCATCATAGTAATGCCCCACTACCTTGGTACCAATTTCCTGTGTTAGTTCATTTCACACTGCCATAAGGAATACCTGAGACTGGGTAATTTATAAATAAAAGAGAAATAATTGACTCACAGTTCCACATGACTGGGGAGACCTCCGAAAACTTACAATCATGGCAGAAGGTGAAGGGGAAGCAAGTACCTTCTTCACAAGGTAGCCAAAGAGACAGAGAGAGAACAGGGAAGTGCCAGACACTTATCAAACAACCAGGTCTCATGAGAACTCCCTTATTATCATGATCCAATCACCTCCCACTGGGACCCTCCCTCAACATGTGGGAATTACAATTGGAGATGAGATTTGGATGGGTACACAGAGCCAAAGCATATCAACCATTCACCAATAAAATATGCCAAGTCTCCTTGGAGAACTTGTTGATTCTAGGGCTGGATAGAAAAAATACAAGATGAGCTGGAGCATCTTGTAATGCCAGTAAGAAAATACTACACACACACACACACACACACACACACACACACACATCAAAGTGACAGAAGACCAACCTGAAAGAGATGCTAGGAGCAAAAGTTGGAAAAACTGTAGCAACAAAATAAATAAAACTACTATTGAATAGTAAATAGGGGAATAACATCAATTTTCTTAAGTTCATGCTTATATAGAATCAAATAACTGAAAAAACTCAATGTGGGAGATGATATTCTCTCAGATACCCTTCCCTACAGAAAATTCCAATTGGTGATCGTAAAGAATAAAGGAAATGGAAAATCACTGATAGAATACCTAAATTATAATCGCTACAGACAACATTTATCCAGAGATGTTAATATTAATGTTTGAAAGTTTAAGCAGATGCAGGATATTTGCAGAGTCTTAAAGAATGTCTCTCAAAATAGATAGTTATTGCAAAGAGAAAAATAGTAAACTCGCAGTGGGTAATCCTGGCTGACAGGACTTTAGCCAAATGATCTAGGTTAACAAAACCAGTAATGCTATGTTGACATTTACAACCCCTGGTTACAGTGTGATAAGAAGACTCCACCGCTTCTGTGATATGCTATCCAACAATCATGACTTCAGTTAAACCACAAGAAAATGCCATACAAATCCAAATTGAGAGGCAGTATTCAAAATCACTGACCAGAATGCTTCAAAAGCGTCAAAGTCATGAAAGATGAGAAAAGACTCTAAAAAATTAAAATATATGCAAATTTAAGATAAATGCCAGAGTGGCTGGCAAGATGGCTAAATAGGTACTGCTCTGGTCTGCAGCTCCCAATGAGATCAATGCAGAAGGCAGGTGATTTCTGCATTTCCAACTGAGGTACCTGGCTCATCTCATTGGGACTGGTTAGACAGTGGGTGCAGCCCACAGAGGGTGAGCCAAAGTGGGGTGGGGTGTTGTCTCACCCAGGAAGTGCAAGGGGTCAGGGAACTCCCTCCCCTAGCCAAGGGAAGCCATGAGGGACTGTGCCATGAGAGATGGCTCACTACAGCCCAGATACTACACTTTTCCCATGGTCTTCGCAACCCAAAGACCAGGAGACTGCCTCATGTGCCTACACCACCAGGGCCCTGGTTTTCAAGCACAAAACTGGGAGGCTGTTTGGGCAAACACTGAGCTAGCTGCAGGAATTTTATTTTCACACCCCAGTGGTGCCTGAAACACCAACAAGACAGAACCATTCACTCCCCTGGAAAGAGGGCTAAAGCCAGGAGGCCAAGTGGTCTAGCTCAGTGGATCCCCCACCACAGAGCCCAGCAAGCTAACATCCACTAGCTGGAAATTCTCACTGCCAGCACAGCAGTCTGAAGTCGACCTGGGATGCTTGAGTTTGGTGGAGGGAGGGGTGTCCACCATCACTGAGGCTTGAGAAGGCAGTTTTCCCTTCACAGTGTAAACAAAGCAGCAGGGAAGTTCAAACTGGGCAGAGTCCACCACAGCTTGGCAAAACCGCTATAGCCAGACTGCCTCTCTAGATTCCTCCTCTCTGGGCAGGGCATCTCTGAAAGAAAAGCAGCATCCCCAGTCAGGGGCTTATAGATAAAACTCCATCTCCCTGGGACAGAGCATCTGGGGGAAGGGGCGGCTGCCTGCTTGATCTGAAGAGAACAGTGGATCTCCCAGAACAGTTCTCAAGCTCTGCTAAGGGACAGACTGCCTCCTCAAGTGGGTCCCTGACTCCATGCCTCCTGTCTAAGAGACGCCTCCCAGCAGGGGTTGACAGACACCTCATACAACCACCTTTGGCTGGCATCTGGCAGGTGTCCCTCAGGGATGAAGCTTCTAGAAGAAGGAACAGGAAGCAATCTTTGCTGTTCTGCAGCCTCCACTGGTGATACCCAAGCAAACAGGGTCTGGAGTGGACCTCCAGCAAACCAGCAGACTTGCAGCAGAGAGGACTGACTGCTAGAAGAAGAACTAACAAGCAGAAAGGAAGAGTATCAACATCAACAAAAAGGACATCCACACAGAAACCCCATCTGAAGGTCACCAACATCAAAGACCAAAAGTAGATAAATCCACCAAGATGGGGAAAAACCAGCACGAAAAGGCTGAACATTCCAAAAACCAGAACACCTTTTCTCCTCCAAAGGATCACAACTCCTCACCAGCAAGGGAACAAAACTGGACAGAGAATGAGTTTGACAATTGACAGAAGTAAGCTTCAGAAGGTGGGTAGTAACAAACTCCTCCGAGCTGAAGGAGTATGTTCTAACCCAATGCAAGGAAGCTAAGAACCTTGAAAAAAGGTTAGAGAAATTGTTAACTAGAATAACCAGCTTAGAGAAGACCATAAATGACCTGATGGAGCTGAAAAATAGCAGGATAACTTCATGAAGCATACACAATTATCAACAGCCTAATCAATCAAGTGGAAGAAAAGATATCAGAGATTGAAGATCAACTTAATGAAATACAGCATGAAGACAAGATTAGATAAAAAAGAATGAAAAGGAATGAACAAAACCTCCAAGAAATATGGAATTATGTGAAAAGACCAAACCTACGTTTCACTGGTGTACCTGAAAGTGATGGGGAGAATGGAACCAAGTTGGAAAACACTCTTCAGGATAGTATCCAGGAGAACTTCCTCAACCTAGCAAGACAGGCCAACATTCAAATTCAGGAAATACGGAGAACATCACAAAGGCACTCCTCGAGAAGAGCAACCCCAAAACACATAATCATCAGACTCACCAAGGTTGAAATGAAGGAAAAAATTTTAAGGGCACCCAGATAGAAAGGTCAGGTTACCCTCAAAGGGAAGCCCATCAGACTAACAACAGATCTCTCAGCAGAAATCCTACAAGCCAGAAGAGAGTGGGGGTCAATATTCAACATTCTTAAAGAAAAGAATTTTCAACCCGTAATTTCATATCCAGCCAAATTAAGCTTCATAGGTGAAGGAGAAATAAAATCCTTTACAGACAAGCCAAGGCTGAGAGATTTTGTCAACACCAGGCCTGCCTTGCAAGAGCTCCTAAAGGAAGCACTAAACATGAAAAGGAACAACTGGTACCAGCCACTGCAAAAACATACCAAATTATAAAGACCATCAATGCTATGAAGAAACTGCATCAACTAATGGGCAAAATAACCAGCTAGCATCATAATGGCAGGAGCAAATTCAGACATAACAATATTGACCTTAAATGTAAACAGGCAAAATACCCCGATTAAAAGACACAGACTGGCACATTGGATAAAGAGTTAAGACCCATCAGTGTGCTGTATTCAGGAGACCTATCTCATGTGCAAAGACACACACAGACTCAAAATAAAAGGATGGAGGAATATTTACCAAGCACATAGAAAGCAATGAAGAGTGGGGGTTGTGATCATAGTCTCTTAAAAAACAAATTTAAACCAACAAAGATCAAAAAAGACAAAGAAGGGCATTAAATAATGGCAAAGGGATCAATGCAACAAGAAGAGCTAACCATCCTAAATATATATGCAATCCAATACAGAAGCACCCAGACTCATAAAGCAAATTCTTAGAGACCTACAAAGAGACTTAGACTCCCACACAATAATAATGGGAGACTTTAACACCCCACTGTCAATATTAGACAGATTAATGAGACAGAAAATTAACAAGGATATATAGGACTTGAACTCAGCTCTGGACCAAGTGGACCTAATAGACATCTACAGAACTCTCCACCTCAGATCAACAGAATATACATTCTTCTCAGTACCACATTGCACTTATTCTAAAATTGACCACATAATTGGAAGTAAAGCACTGAAGAGGCACAAGTTCAAGTCCTGTCTCCTCTAGGAGCTCTACACTCCTTGGCTCCTGCCAAGGTTAGGATCAGGATCGATCAAATAACGTAACCTTTCATTAGCTTGTGCCTTTTCAGTGCTTGGGCAAAGGGAAAGCAGAGATATCTCCTGATACTCCCTTTGAGGCATCCACTTCCCTTCATCCTCAGAGCATCTGATTCTGTTCAAACCACCACCTTCTCTCCTACGTAGCCTGTCCCGACTAAGCTGCCCTCTTCTGACTGCATCCTATCCAGTCCATTCTCTCACTGTGGCCACGATGTTCTAGGGTTTATCTTTCAGCTTTACTGAGGTATAATCATCAAATAATAATTACGTATATATTAGGGTGTATAAAACATGATGTTTTGATGAGCATATACATTGCAAATCATGACCACCATCAACTTTATTAACATATCCATCACCTCACATGGTTGCTTTTCTTCTGCTGTGTTGAGAACACTTGAGATCTACTCTTGGTAAATTTACCGAGAATACATTATTAATAACTATAGTCACCATGCTGAACCCTGGGACTTCAGTATTTGTTCACCTTATAAGTGAAGGTTTTTACCCTTTGACCAGCATATTTCTTAAATAACTAAGTACATCATTCCCAAGTTGAAACCCTCTAATATTGCCTTGTCACCCTGAGGATAACTCCCAAACTCCAAAGAAACAAAACCCATCACAATTTGGTAACTGTCTAATACCAAAGCCCTACCAGGACTCTTCCTCCAACACTGTTAAACCCCATAGTTCACTCCCCAGGCCCCCATAACACACCACACTCTCTCACCTCTAAGGCTTTCACAGGAGGGCACCCCGGCCTGGAAGTCCCTAATCTCTTCTTCATCCTTTCCCCTTGGTTCATTAGTTGTAACAAATGAACCAACCACACAAATGCAAGATGTTAATAATAGGGGAAATTTTATATGGGGGGAGGAGTGTTATATGGGAACTCTGTTATATCTGTTCAATTTCTTAAAAATCAAAAACTATTTTCAAAATATTGTGTTCTAATGAGTATAAAGTTTCAGTTATGCAGATGAATAAGTTGTAGAGCTTTGCAGTTTGTAAAGTATACAATATCATATTGTTTAACATACTGCCATGGCTAGATATCCTTTTAAAACATTTCCAGGCCAATAAATTCACTGTAGGTTCTATTACAGGTCACTAGGATTCACACAATTGTATCCCATCAGCAGAAAAAAAGGCAAAATATTTTTTTCAGGCTGGGCACGGTGGTTCACACCTGTAATTCTAACAGTTTGGGAGGCCGAAGTGGGTGGATCACCTGAGGTCAGGAGTTCGAGACCAGCCTGACCAATGTAGTGAAACCCCATCTCTACTCAAAGTAGCAAAATTAGCTGCGTATGGTGGCATGCACCTGTAATCCCAGCTACTCAAGAAGCTGAGACGAGAATTACTTGAACCTGAGCGATGGAGGTTCCAGTGAGCCAAGATCGCGCCACTGCACTCCAGCCTGAGCAACAGAGCAAGACTCTGTCTCAAAAACGAACAAACAAAAAGCATAATTTTTTTCCTCCTGTTCTTCCTTTGCAGCCCTCTATTTTGCTGTCACAGATGGGTTTAGCTGTCTCTGACGTGAATCAGCACCAGCTGTTCACGCCCACCTAAGTGCAAGGATTCAGGTCAAGCTCCACAGACGTCTCCCACCCCCCGAGAGAATCTGATCCATAAATACCCTCGATGAAGATGAATCATCTAATCAGCTTTGAAATATGTTGCATAGTGATCTCCCTCACACCTCGAGTTGGTATTTGGTTTCTATACGTTTTTTGGCTCTTCCGTCTTAACTTCCAATTCATCACCCTGAGATGCATATTTACAATTCCGCCTCTCTCCCCAGACAGTGAATTTTCGAAGGCAGAGACAGTGTTGTATTCCTGGTTGGAACGTAAGATCCAGCGCAGAGAAGAGGGCAGAGCAGCTTCTCAGTAACCATTTTTTGGGAAAGAACTCAACTGAGGGATAAGATGAACCTCAAAATCAAAGGCTTGGGATTGGGGTTTTAGTAGGCTACCAGTTTGCTTTCACAGGTTGCACACTGCTCAAATCCAATAAATTTCATTAAGATAAACTATGGTATAAAAAGTGTCTTATAGAATGGAGCAGTGAAGGCATGACCTGCATGATCTGCAGACCCCCTGGGCAAGGCCTGGGTATGAGACACAATAGCTGGAGCCATCTCTCTTCCTGTTATCAATTCCCATCCTTAGATAACTAATTCGGATTCACGTAAGCCACGGTTCATCAGAAGATAGCTCGAAGATTAGGAAGGGAAATCATAAAACTTCTACAGACAGCAAGACTCTCTGCTCTCACAACCTGTATGCAATGCAACAAAAAAAAGTGCAAAATAATTTCAAATGACAAAACATCAGTGTGTTTCATCAAGATATAAAATTAATTATACAAAAACTGAGACATTAATGCCAATTCTTAAAGAAGAATGATACTTTGTAAAAACAAAATATTTAATTTCAGTGGAAGTTGCTCTGGATACAAGATTCTAAAGCATCAAAACTTTAAAAAATATTAATTGCAGAAATTGTTCAAATTGAAGCCAAAGTAGAATTGTTTCTTTCCTTTATGTAAGGTGTTGTCAAGAAGCTATTATAAAAATAACCATACAGTTTAGTCTTAAACTTTTCATAGCTTATTTAAAGTTGTAAATTGAAGCATTTGTCTTGGGGGAAACAAAGGAAGTATCTTCACAGGGGACTTTTCAAAAATATCCCTGAAACCAAAAATCATGTTGATGATGCTGAAGAAGGTGTGTGTCGGAGTATTGCCAGCTGGGATGGCCAAGGAGAGGACTAGAAATGAAGCCCTGGATGCTTGAGCCATCTCTCTGCCTGTTATCAATTCCCATCCTTCCTGTTACCATTTCCCTGGGAAAACAGGAGGATTACCTATTGCTGGGAACATGGGGGAATGCCCTCCAATTCTCTCTGCTCCAGAAGGATTTCAGGGACTTCTTAAAAGGTATGACAACCAATAAAGTATTTTCAGAAAATATGTTTACAAATAAGCATAACAAATTGAAATTTCAGCCACTTGAAAAAATGCAACAGAATGGAAAATATCCAAACCAGTTAAGAGAGAAAAAGAAGAAGAACCCAACTCAAATAATGCAGGAAAGGAGGGAAATATATAGGCAGAGGAGAAGAAAGATCAACCAACTAAAACGTCTATTATGTTAACATCAGGCAGCTGAAAATCTGTTAGGAAGGAAACCTCATGTGTTAGAAAATACAGGGCTAGGAAATTTCGAGTAAACACAGAGCTCTTGGGAGTGAAAGTATAAGCGAAAATGGAAAACAGAAATATTTTTTTCAGCTCTTCTTCATGAAGAAAATGAGAGGAATTTGTTACTAATCTACTAATTGTAAAAATGACAAAAAGTAAGCAAAGGGGCAGAGATGGGCAAGAGAGGGACAGAGGACAGCTGGTCCACAGGACACCTTTGTAATTATTCAGAGGGGGCCCTTCCTGTGCCCCTGCCAGGATGCAAGGCATAGTGGGCAGAACAAGGCTACGTCAAGGCCCCCTCACCCCTTTACCAGGAGGCTCTGCAAGCTGCACACTTTGTACATCTATAGGCCATGGTCAAGGTAAAGAGGGAGGCATCTAACAGACAGGGAGAGGTGGGCTCTGAGGACATGACCCCATGCCCAAGGAGCCAAGCTCATTGAAGCACAGGCTTAGAAGCAGGATGCTTATGCTCCATGTAAAGCCGTCTGCATTGCTCCACTGAAGTTATAATCCCTGCTTTTGTTGCCGCAAGCACTTCACACATTCAATAGTCTCTTGAACACAAAAATTCTTTTTTAAGCTTTACTGAGGTATAATAGATATATAAACAATTGCACATATTTACTGTATACGTCTTGATGAGGTGGACATTTGCATACACCTTGATACCATCACCACAACCAAGGCACTAAACATACGCATCATCCCCAAGAATTTCCTTGTATTCTTTTGTGTGCTTTCTTCCTTAATTTTGCTTTAAGAACACGTAACATGAGCTCTATCCTCTTAACTTATTTTAAAGTGCATGATACCATATCGCTAACTTCAGGTACTATAGGTATAGCAAAGCTCTAGATGTCATCTATCTTGCATAACTGAAATTTTATACTCATTGACTAACCTCTACCCATTTCCTCTTTCCCCAGCCTTTGGAAACCACTGTTCTACTCTTTGCTTCTATGCATTTGACTTTTTAAAATTCTGCATATGAGTGACATCATGCAGTATTTGTCATTCTGTGCCTGGCATGTTCACTTAGCATAATGTCCTCTACGTTCATCCATGTTGTCACAAATGGCAAGATTTTCTTCCTTTTTCAGGTTGAATAATATTTCATAGTATGCATATATAGATACACATTTGCTTTATCAATTCATCCATCAGTGGATAATTACATTGTTTCCATATCTTGGCTCAGTAGATAGTGCTGCAATGAACATGGGAGTGTAGATATATCTTTGACATACTGATTTCACTTCCTTTGAATATATACCAGAAGTGGGGTTGCTAGATAGTATTAATAGTAGTTCTATTTTTACTTTTCTGAGGAATCTCCATACTGTTTCTATAGTAGCTGCACCATCCTACATTTGTGGATTCTTTATGTGAATATGCTTTGTGGAAACCCAAAGGAGGGCTGAGCTGGTGAGTCATTCACATGCTTCCAACAATGGTAGTCATTTGGGGAATTGACAGGTGACCTTCATAGCCCCACAGAGAACAGTTTGAGTAGCCTGCAGGGAGTGGGAAATCCAATGCATAAATTTTATAGAATTTAAAAATGACTGCAAGAAACACAAAATATGCATGTTTCAGGAGATAACCCCACCTAGAGGTGTTTGGTGTTGGCGTCTGCCTGTTCATGTTCAGTCCCTGTCAGATTGGTAAGTAAGGGCTTACTGAGTTTCTTATTTCCCCAGTAATATTCTAATACTCTGAAATGATTACCTGATACATTTATAAGAGCTGCCATCAGCTAGACACATTGCCTGGATCTATACAGTAGGATGGTACCACCAGTGTAGAAAGTGCACTGGGATCTTACTGTGTTGTCTACAGATAACTCGGAGAGGACTGAATGTTACCCCAGCCCAGCTGCTTTGCAACTATGCACAGTGTTTGTTCTGTGAACAGAAACCATCGTCTCAATATCTAAGAGGGGCTGAGTTCCAAAAGCCTCAGCCCAGGGCCTCCACACCTGCTCAGGCTATGATCAGAATACATCCCGGGTTTAGTGAGAGCTGTCAAGAAAAGACACAGTCTTTTCTGCTAGATGTAAACCTGGAGGGATTCGAGGTTGAAGCTGTGGCAGCCCATGCTGCCTCCATGAGCAAAGATCTTGTCTGACAATAGAACACATAAGGCAGGAGGCAAGAAATGAAATTTCAGATAAACTATACCCTGACGAACCCCTGGATTCAGCTAGACCTGCAGCCCACTCTGCCCCGAGTCCTTTACCTACACAAACTGTACCCTTTTTGTGGCTTAAGCCAACTTGAATTAGATATTCTGTCACTTGCAAAAGTAAGAGGCCAAACAGGTATATTTCATAAATTCAGGACCGTGTCTTGTTAATTTTGGCCTTCCTGGCTTGTAGAATAGCATTTAAAGTAAAGTTGACATGGCTGGTGCAGTGGCTCATGCCTGTAATCTCAGCACTTTGGGAGTCCAAGGTGGGTGGATCACAAGGTCAGGAGTTCAAGACAAGCCCAGCCAAGATGGTGAAACCCTGCCTCTAATAAAAATACCAATATTAGCTGGGCATGGTGGTGGGTGCCTGTAATCCCAGCTACTCAGGAGGCTGAGGCAGAGAATTGCTTGAACCTGGAAGGTGGAGGTTGCAGTGAGCTGAGATTGCACCACTGCACTCCAGCCTGAGTGACAGCATGAGACTTCATCTCAAAAAAAAAAAAAAGTGGACACTGAAGAGGAAGGAAGGAGGAAGGCAGAAAGGAAGAGGTGAGAGTTTAAGTCGAACAGCTGGCCTGAGAAACAGGAAGGCTACAAATGGATGGCCTTATAATCTCCACCAAAAAAAAATTGCCTTTTTGTGCCCCAGGTGGCATCACTCATGAAATAAAATGGACCATTAGGCTTATCTGTGTCTCCCATGGGTACTTTTGTAATTAAATAACCACTTCTCAAAATCTTACTATTTTTAAATAAAGTAATTTAACTAATTTTAGTTGAATGGTGAATTACACAGACCAGTGGACTTCGATAAACAAGTCTGTTTTAAATGGACATACTAGAAAAGCCATTTTTAAAACAATTAACACTGAATTAGATTCCATGTTCAGGCCCCATTTACAAGCCACTACAGAGGATATTTAAACTCTAGAACAGAAGACTCTACCACCTCATAGGAAGTTGATCCCAGGAGACTAGGGGTATGGTTCCAGCTTATCTCTGAAACCTGGGCTTTTTGAAGGTTTGGAGATCCAGAAAAGCCACATTAGTGAAACTGGCAGATGCTGCTTTTCCTGGGAATTGTGCAATTACTGCATGTGCAGGGACAAACAAATCCCCCCACCTCAAAAAGAGAAAAAGCAGCTCAATTCAAAGGATGAAACCTTCCATGTTCACAGAGGAAAACAGCCATTAAACGTTAAGGAGTCTTTCCCATAGTTCTGGAATTTAGTTGTGTGTGTTTTTTAGGTTTGGGGGAATGTTTTAATTACACAGGGAAAAGTAAAACAGAGAATAGGATGCATAAAGACAAAGCTTATTTTTAAAGATCTGAAGTGTTTAGGCATGCTTTGCCTCTGAAGAAGCCAATATGCAGACATGCATATATGGTAAAGAGATCAAAGAAATGTTTTCTGAACATAAACAATATTCAGCTTCCTATTAAAGGCTAAAAAAAAAGTGAAAACAAATCTTATCAAACCCCAACAACCTTTCCATGGATTCCTCTTTGGAAATACGTGAATTAAACACAATTACACCAGGGTAGGGGTTCTACATTCTAACGAAAGAGAAAATGAAGAAACATGGACCACAGTCATATTGAAATGGGGCCCACCCCTCTTGAGAATGACCTCACTGTAGCTATGTAACCTCTGTATAAACCCTTTTTCCAAATTTCTGGTCATTGTTGCATTATCTGTGGAGTAAGACAGCACTGCTATGTAGTAAGCACCACTGGAAGATGCAGGCAGAAAGTTTTGCTGAAGGCAGTCTTTGTAAGTATGCCATGTAACAATTTCAGAATGCTAGGCAGCTTCTACTAAGATGCTGATCATCTTTTTGAGCCAGGTTAAAATGATCTCCATGTTTGCCAATGTTTTCAGAAAATATCAAAATTCGAATTTTAACTTGAAATAGTTGGTTTTGCCTGTGGACTACTATTACGATTCAGAATGTATTTTATGAGACCCTTTGCCAAAGGAACCCTTCAGAAATCTAAGCTGCACTTCTGCTTCTGAATATCCTTGGCACCAGTGAATGAAAACTCTGCATTAGATTCCTGTGGCTGCCATAACAAAGTGGCTAATATGGTTTGGCTGTGTCCCCACCCAAATCTCATCTTGAACTGTAGCTCCCATAATGCTCATGTGTTGTGGGAAGGACCCAGTGGGAGATAATTGAATCATGGGAGCAGTCTCCCCTATACTGTTCTCATGGTAGTGAATAAGTCTCATGAGATCTGATGGTTTTATAAAGGGGAACCCCTTTCACTTGGCTCTCATTCTCTCTCTTTGCCAGCCACCATGTAAGAAGTGCCTTTTGCCTTCCACCATGAGTGTGAAGCCTCTCCAACCACATGGAACTGTGAGTCCATTAAACCTCTTTTTCTGTATAAATTACCCAGTCTCAGGTATGTCTTTATCAGCAGCATGAGAACAGACTAATACATTAGCTGCCCCTCATTATCCTCGGGGGATACATTCCAAGACCCCCAGTGGTTGCTTGAAACTGCAGATAGAGCTGAACCCTACACACACTAAGTGTTTTCCATCTGACAACTAAGTCAGCTAGTATGTGACTACCAGGCAGGCAGTGTACACAGCCTGGATCTGCTAGAAAAAGGGATGATTCACATCCCAGCAGGACAGAGCAGGATGATGTGCGCCTCCATCACACTACTCAGAATTGTGTACAATTTTACGTTAACTTTATTTTAAGTTCAAGCATACATGTGCAGGTTTGTTACATAGGTAAACCTGCATTATGGGGCTTTGTTGTACAGAATATTTCATTACCCAGGTATTAAGCCTAGTACCCATTAGTTATTTTTCCTGATCATCTCCTTCCTCCCACCCTTCACCCTCCACCCTCCAATAGGTGCCAGTGTGTGCTGTTCCTCTCTATGTGTCCATGTGTTCTCAGCGTTGAGCTCCCACTTACAAATGAGAACCTGTGGTATTTGGTTTTCTATTTTTGTGTTAGTCTGCTAAGGATAATGGTCTCCAGCTCCATCCGTGAATACAAAGTCACATTAATTTTAAAATGTAAGAATTTCTGGAATTTTCTGTTCAATATTTTCAGATCCTCGTTGACCTCAGATAACTGAAACCATGGAAAGCAAAACTGTGAATGAGAAGAGACTACTGTACCACAAACTATGCGGCTTACAACAGCAGCAATTAATTCTCTCACAGCTCTGGAGGCCAGAGGCTAAAATCAAGGCATCAGCAGGGCCACGTTGTTTCTAAAAATTTGTAGGGGAATCCTTCCTCGTATCTTCCCAGCTTCCGGGAGTTGCCAGCAGTCTTTGTCATTCTTTTGCTTGCAGCTGCACAACTGGAATCTCTGCCTTTGTCATCCTATGGTGTTCTCTCTAGGTGGCTCTCTCTTCATACGGTCATATGTGTGTGTGTGTGTGTGTGTGTGTGTGTGTGTGTGTGTATCCTGGCCAAACCCATCATAATATATACATATGTGCGTGTATGTGTATTTACATATATATGTATACACAGACATATGTATACATATATATGTATATATGTATGCATACACGTATATATGTGCATGCATATATATGTATATATGTATACATACACGCACACACACACATATGTATATTCAAGACAGATTCTAGCTCTGTCCCCCAGGCTACAGTGCAGTGTCACAATCTTGGCTCACTGCAACCTCCACCTCACCCGTTCAAGCCAAGTAGCTGGAATTACAGTTGCCCACCATCACACATAGCTAATTTTTGTATTTTTAGTAGAGACAGGGTTTCACCATGTTGGCCAGGCTGGTCTCAAATTCCTGACCTCAGGTGATCCGTGAACCCTGGCCTCCCAAAGTTCTAGGATTACAGGCATGAGCCACCACACCCAGCCCACATGGTCATCTCCTTATAAAGACACCAGCTATATTGAATTAGGGGCCCATTCTACTTTAGCATGACCTCATGTGAACATAACTAATTACCTCTGCAATAACTATTTCCAAATAAATTCACATTCTGAGGATATTCTTAGGACATTAACATATCTTTTGGGGGAGGACATAATTCAATTCCTAAAAGTCTACCCTCTAGCCCTCCAAAATGTATGCTCTCCCCATAGCCATCATAGCCATATACCATATTGCAATATCCTTCAAAGCTTTGATTCATTCCAACATCAAAAATGACATCTATATTACTTACGGGTGAGACTTGGGGTATGGTCCACACTGGGGTAAAATTCCACTCATCTGTGGACCTCTGAAACCTAGAAAAAACAAGTCACCTACAAAGATATGATGGCAGGGAACTTGCGCTGCATGCAGTCATTCAGGGATCTGAGCTCCTTGCATACTATTGCCCTGCTACCCTATTAAGCCTCAGACTTCTCTACAATCAACCAATGAAAGAGTAAGAGAAAGAGTGAAGATAAGGCAGGCTTGCTCTCAGCAGCATTATTTGAAAGGTTATACACATTGTCTGTTTTTATACCATGTTCAAGAAATAGTCTCACAGTCTCAGTGGATTTGCAAAAGAGGTGAGCAGTGTGCCCAGGGAAAAGAGAGGAAAACAGATATTGGTGAACACTAGCAGATTCTGCCACAGAGTCAACTAGATGACCCATAAAAACCTATCTTTTATTTTCTTTTATTTGTTTATTTATTTATTTTGAGATGGAATCTCACTCTGTTGCCCAGGCTGGAGTGCAGTGGTGCGATCTCGGCTCACTGCAACCTCCGTCTCCCAGGTTCAAATGATTCTCCTGCCTCAGTCTCTCAAGTAGCTGGGATTACAGGTACCCACCACCAAGCCCAGCTAATTTTTGTATTTTTAGGTAGCGACAGAGTTTTACCATGTGGTCCAGGCTGGTCTCAAACTCCTGACCTCAGGTGATCCATCCACTTCGGCCTCCCAAAGTGCTGGGATTAACAGGCATGAGCCACTGCGCCCAACTTAAAAATACTTTAAGCTCAACTTTAAAATATTTTAGCTCAAGACATCATTAAAAAGATAATTCCATTATCTGAACTTCTAGTCTTTAAGTGTTTTTAAAGTTCCTGGCGTTCAGTCTTAATTGCAACAACCTCTAAGATTCGTAAGAATGTTAATACTAATATAGTAAGAATAATCAGACAAACGGATTACAAAAAGAATAAAATGCTAAACACAATAACTAACCAAAATTCTTATAAAAGCCTTGTAAACTCTCTATTGAGAAATGCATCAAGCTCTTTTTATTACCTGCTCTATTAACTATCAACATGTTTGCATATTTAAACCCTTTCTTGTTAAAGAAAACCTTTTATTTCTTTGTTATGGGCCATTTACTTTATTGTGTATTAAGCCAACAAGAGAAAAATTGGTCTGACATTCATCCTAATATGTGATTTAATATACATATGCATGAGTCTTACATATATATTTTTTTCCTATAACCACAAGTGAGAGTGTTTCTCTCCTACAGAATACAGAAAAGTTGGTTAAAATAGCTTTATAATCGATCCTTCCCTGTGGATGAAATTTCTAATTCAGTTACTCTCATTATAATCCATATACTAATCTCTTACCATATTTTAATATCTAAATGAAATGTATTGAAAGATTTTAAAATGGCTAAAATTATCTTTGCAATTAATATTAACATTTATAAGAATGGGATCTTGTATAACCTAGAAAATTACTACATTTAATTTTCTTTAATCTTCTAATCACTGACTCTTTGTGTTCAGAGAGGTGACAGTTTAAGTGTACAACACATAATTGTATGTGTATATGTTTATATTATGATGTTATATTAATGATGTATATTTTTTAATAAAACTCTTTATGACTGAAGACATGCTGCCTCTCCAGGGGCTAGCCAGTTCTTAAAAATAGCCAAGGAACTCAGCCAGGAGCATTTGAAATGCAAATGACCCAATCCAGACCCAGACCTCCTCCATTCAGCCCAGACACCTCAGGAGGCAATATCACTCTGCCATTATCATTCCAGGACCCAGAACCTTACAACTAGAGACCACCTACAGTTTAGAGCCTGCTGAAATCATTCACACTAGCCAATCTTGCCCTGACTTGCCTTTCCCTCAGAAATCCCAATAAAGGCTCTAACCTAATGCTTTCCCCTACTCCTGTCTTCTGCCTCCTGATGTCTTTCCCACATGTCCCTGTGACAAAGGGCATATCCTGCCTCTTGTCTCTAGGACATATAAGTATGCAAATGTTTTCCTGAGACCCTCCCTGGTCTCCTCTTGTCCCCATACCTGACTATCACATAAAAGAATACAGGCATACCTTGGAGGTATTATGGGTTCCCTTCCAAACCACTGAAATAAAGTAAATATTGTAATAAAGCAAGTCACATGATATTTTTTATTTCCCAGTGCATATAAAAGTTATGTTTAGGCCAGGCGTGGTGGCTCACACCTGTAATCCCAGCATGTTGGGAGGCCGAGGTGGGTGGATCATCCTCAGGAGTTCGAGACCAGCCTGACCAACATGGAGAAATCCCATCTCTACTAAAAATAAAAAATTAGCCAGGCGTGGTGGCACATGCCTTTAATCCCAGCTACTCGGGAGGCTGAAGCAGGAGAATTGCTTGAACCTGGGAGGTGGAGGTTGCAGTGAGCCAAGATCGTGCCATTGCACTCCAGCCTGGGTAACAAGAGTGAAACTCCATTTCAAAAAAAAAAAAAAAAAGTTATGTTTACACTATACTGCAGTCTATTGAGTCTGCAATAGCATTATGTCTAAAATAACAATGTACATACCTTAATTTAAAAATACTTATTGCTTAAAAAATGACAATCATCTGAGACTTCAGTCAGTTTCTGAAAAAATTCAGTAAATTTTCCTGGTGGAGTATCTTGCCTTGATGTTGATGGCTGCTGACTGATCAAGGTGACACCTGCTGAAGTTTGGGGTGGCTGTCTTATTATTAAAATAAGACAACAATGAAGTTTGCTGCATCAATGGACTCTTCCTTTCAAGAAAATATTTTCTGTTGCATGAGATGCTGTTTGAAAACATTTCACCCATAGTAGAACTTCTTTCCAAATTGGAGTTCATTCTCTCAAACCCTGCTGCTGCTTTATCAGCTGAATTTATAAAATATTATAAAGATTTGTTGTCATTTCAACAATGTTCACAGCATTTTTTCCAGGAGTAGATTCTATCTCAGTCAACCACTTTCTTGGCTCATCCGAAAAAAAACAACTCCTTACCCATTTTAGTTTGATCATGAGATGTCAGCAATTCAGTCACATCTTCAGGCTCTACTTCTAATTCTAATCCTCTTGCCATTTCCACATCTGCAGTTCCTTCCTGTGCTGAAGTCTAGAACTTCTCAGAGTCAGCCATAAGTGTTGGAACTCCTGTTGATGTTGACACTTTGACCTCTTCCTATGAATCACCAATATTCTTAATGACATCTAGAACAGTGCATTTGTTCCCAAACATGTTCAATTTACTTTGCCCAAATCCATCAGAGGAATCACTACATATGCCAGCTAACACTATGAAATGTATTTCTTAAATAATAAGACCTGAAAGACAAAATGACTCCTTGATCCATGGGCTACATAATGGATGTTGTATTAACAGACACTGAATAGTATTAATCTCCTGGTACATCTCCATCAGAGCTCTTGGATGACAAGGTGCATTGTCAAGGAGCAACAAGGCTTTGAAAGGAATATTTTTTTCCGAGAGGTAGGTCTCAACAGTGGGCTCAAAATATTCTGCAAATCATGGTGTGTACAGGTGTGCTGTTATCTGGGCTTCCTGTTCCATTTATAGAGCACAGGCAGAGTATAGTTAGGACAATTCTTAAGGGCCCTAGGATTTTCCCAGTGGCAAATGAGCATCAGCTTCAGCTTAAAGTCACCAGCTGCATTAACCCCTAACAAGACAGTTAGCCTGTCCCCTGAAGTTGTGAAATCAGTCATTGACTTCTCCCCTCTAGCTGTGATTGTCCTGAATGGCATCTTCTTCTAACAGAAGGCTGCTTTATCTACACTGAAAATCTGTTGTCTAGTGTAGTCTCCTTCATGAATGATGTTAGTCAGCTCTTCTGTTTCACTTACTGCAGCTTCTTTATTAACACTTGCTGCTTATCTTGCACTTTTATGTTATGGGGACGACTTTTTTCCTTAAACATCATGAACCAACCTCTTCTAGCCTCAAACTTTTCTTCTGTAGCTTTCTCAACTCTCTCAGCCTTCATAGAATTGAAGAGCGTTAGGGCCTTGCTCTGAATTAGGCTTTGGCTTAAGGAAATATTCTGGCTCATTTGATCTTCTTTCCAGACTACTTAAACTTTCTCCATATCAGCACTAAGGCTGTTTCCCTTTCTTATCATTCATACGTACACAGGAGTAGCACTTTAAATTTCCCTTAAAGAACGTTTCCTTTGCAATCATAACTTTTTGGGAAAATGGCACCCATAAGCTTGTTCAACACAGAGTTTCCCCAAACCTTCAGTTTATCAAAAACGCAGTGTCTGTGGAGCACAGTAAAGAGAAGTTCAATGAAACAAGGAATTTTTCCTTTGAAATAACAACTTGGTTAACTGTTTGGCACAAAAGGCCTGACTAGCTTTCAGCCTGTCTCCACCTTCAACATGTCTTCCTCACTAAGCTTAGCTATTCCTAGTATTTTATTTAAAGTGAGAGATGTGTGACCTTTCTTTCATTTGAATACTTAGAGGCCATTGCAGGGTTACTAATTGTCCTAATTTCCATATTGACCTGTCTCAGGGAATAAAGAGGCCCTCGGAGAGGGAGAGAGATGGGTAAACAGCCAGTTTGTAGGGCAGTCAGGACACACACCACATTTATCCATTAAGTTTGTCATCTTATATCAGCATGGTTCATGGCAACCCAAAATAATTACAATAGTAACATCAAAGGTGACTGATCACAGATAACCATAAGACATACAATAATGATGAAAAAAGCTTGAAGTATTGCGAGAATTACCAAATTGTGATGCAGAGGCACAAAGTGAGCACATGAGGTTGGGAAATAGCACTGACAGACCTTCAACAGCGTCGCCACAAACCATCAATTTGTAAAAAAAAAAAAAAAAAAAAACCACAGTGTCTATGAAGCACAGTAAAGAGAAGTCCAATGAAATGAGGCATGCCTGTAGAAAACGGTGACACCCAGCCTCGATGCAGCATACTTGCTGTGAGCTCAGACTCTGGCTTTAGATGGCACGGATGTAAATCCAGGTTCCACGTCTTACACACTTGAGTTATAACCTTAGGACGTTTACTGCAGTAGAATTGCAGTGGTTGTGAGGTTGAAGGCCACGTGAGAAGGGTAAAGGTAAGAGAAACTCAGCTTGTAGTTTCATGGAGAAATTAAATAAGGACTCTAATGCAGCTTTGTCTGAAGGCCCACTGCTGCTATTCTTCTACATTTATGTGAACCCATAAATTCTCTCTGTTGTTTGGGACAGACTGATAATAATGCTGTGTGTCACCAGAAGTGCCCTAATCTACTAAGTCCACATCTGATATGGTTTGGCTGTGTCCTCACCCAAATCTCCTCCTGAATTGCAGCTCTCATAATTCCCACGTAGTGTGTGAGGGACCCAGTGGGAAATAACTGAAACATGGGGCCAGTCTCCCCCTATACTTTTCTCGTGATAGTGAGTAAGTCAGGTTTCCCTTTCACTTGGCTCTCATTCTCTCTTTGCCTGATGACATGTAAGACATGCCTTTGTTCTTCCCTCACCTTCTGCCAGGATTGTGAGGCCTCCCCAGCCACATGGAATTGTGAGTCCGTTAAACCCCTTTTTCTTTATAAATTACACAGTCTCAGGTATGTCTTTATCAGTAGTGTGAGACCAGCCTAATGCAACATTCAACAGCGTTTGGCCTTTCTTCCATATTTAGACTCTTCCGATGAATGGCCATGGGTCTTGCTGCAAAATGCAGCATGCATTTTCTGTGCATGTCACCTGATGCAATGTGCTGAACTTTAGAGACAGGAGGGACAAGAAAAAAGCGAAAAACAAGAAAAAGACTTGCTAAAAAAAAAAATAGTGTAAGGTGGAGCCCAAAGAATTGCAAACACACAACGTAAGAAAATGCTGGCCAGGTGTCGTGGCTCATACCTGTAATCACAGCATTTTGGGAGGCGAAGGCAGGAGGATCCCTTGGGCCTGGGAGTTTGAGACCAGCCTAGGCAACATTAGTGACACCTACATCTCTACAACTTTTTTTAATTAGCCAGGTATTGTGGCATATACCTGTAGTCCCAGCTACTCAGGAGGCAGGAAGATTGCTTGAGCCTAGGAGGTCGAGGCTACAGTGAGACATGATCATGCCACTGTACTCCAGCCTAAGTGACTGAGCAAGACCTGTCAAAAAAAAAAGAAAAGAAAGAAGAAAAGAAAATAAAATGCTACCTCACAGATTGGCCACTTTCCTGGGCTTCTTGCCTAGTTTCTTATTTTATTTCTGCCCAGAGAGTCCCTTCCCACACTCAAAACCCTCCCTAAACTTGCTTTGGTTATAAAGCCTGCCCAGTCTATACATGTTAATGGCTGGGTGAGAAAGGCATCGATAATGAGTAAAGAGAAAGCATCTTTTCCAAACTCAAATATCCATTAGGAAGCAAAGGGTTAGTTGCAAGCTTGCAATTCATCCTCTTCCTTTACTAGGTCCACCCCTGAGAGGAAGGAAAGACTCCCCCCACCGCCCCCTACAACTCACACATCCTAATAAATAAACTATTAGAGATAATGTTACCAGATGAAATACAGAATGTCCAGTTAATTCTGACTTACTCATAAACTATGGTGCTTTTTTTAGTAGATGTATATCACCATTACTGCATGGGGCATACTTATACTAAAATAATTGTACATAGAAATTCAAATTTAATTAGGCATCTTATGGTTTTATGTGTTCAATCTGGCACTCTTATTGGGAGACCTTCCAGCAAACACAGTGAAGGTATTTTCTAGCAGGAGAAGCTTACCTATTAGCAGGATAAACCTGGACTGTCTAGGATTACATGTGTTAAACATCCAGAATCCATAGATTTGTGAGGCATGACTCCTTGAAAATGACTCATTTGTACATAAAATATATACATAGAATATATATACACGTGTGTGTGTGTGTGTGTGTGTGTGTGTGTGTATATATATATATATATATATATATCTCAAAGGCTTAATACATACAAATTAGCAGTTTTAGTGACCACAAGACAAAGACAAATTGGCAAATCTTAATATATTTGGTTGTTATGGTGAACTGTCTTCTCCTCAAATCCAAATGTCGAATGTGATATGAACGTTCAAGGGGAAAAGAAGGTGGAAAAGAGTGAGAAAAAGAAGGAGAGAAGGAGAACAGGGTGTTGCCAGCATATTAAGCTAATTAGCGGTAAATTAAGTTAGTTGATGGTGCAATAGTTCTGAGAGAGAAGAGTTATGTTTCTAGCAGGCTCTTTGCACAGGTTCAGATGCCAGAGAGAAGACAAAGCTGCAGATACTTTCACACCTGAATCCAGGAAAGTCAGGCCACTACCAGCATGCAACCCTCCCTGAAAGGCAGCCTCACTCCTTTTCTGGATAGGGAGGTGGGAAAATGCCATTGATGGGGCGGTTCTTATTTAATTTGAAAGCAGAACACCCTTTGATTTCTACCATGATCCCTTATTTAGGTGCAAGTGTAGGAAAACCCTTTATTTTTTCCTCTCATTCCTTGATATTCTCATGTTGAGGTTCCTGACTGTGCTCCGTGGAGACACCAGTGTGCCATATCTTAGTGTCAAAAGAGATGAAACTGCTCCTGGACAAGCTGGAGGGCAGAAATGTGCCTCTGTACGTCCTGGAATTCAGATAACATCTAAACTTTTGAATGCTCATTGTATAGAACTTTACCGTTGATTTGGGGTGGGGGGCATAATCTATGACTACATCTAACTTTATAAAGCTGAGACCATTATCTTTCTGCTCCAGGCTTCAAATAATGGTCGTACAATGATTTTTTTTTTCTACACTGCACTTGGAGAGAAAAACTTTTCAGCAGATTTTATTAAAAGGCTTTTAATCCATGAAAGCTTAACCAGCTAAAGTGGGTTTAAAGCACCTCTGCTACTTCACAGAGGATACACGAAGCCTAGTTATCTGACAACCACCACTTGCTATAATAAAGATTTTAGATCAAAGCTGATGAATCACAATGTTTTTTAAATCCATTTCTGCCAATATCTCTAGGCATTCATAACCCTCTTATTGCCTTCTCCTCCTTTGAGAGCTGAAGGGAGGGATGTTCTGTTGCCTCCAAAGTCCCTACAGCACCTGAATTGAGTTCCATTTTTTCCTACATCTATAAAGATACTTTTAGCCTAATCCCACAGGAATGGTTTAGGGGTTTGTGGGAAACAAAACCTCATGGTTTTAAGCTCTACTGTATGTTCAGAGAGGTCTGAGCTTTTACATAATACATTTTCTTATCCATCTTATCCATATTTCTCAAAAAAATGGTATTGAACAATTTTGCACCCATTTTTCTTTCCAGGAGAAACACTTTCTCCCCAGGTTCTTGGCCTTTACAGAAAGAGGTTGATATATAAGTTCTCCGAAATAACAACACAATAGTGATGGTGATAATGGGCACTTGAACTTGTTTGCAAATATTTTTAGATCTAATTCACACATCTAATAGAAAAATTGCTAATAATTATTAATCATAAGCCAGGCATAGGGCTCAGTGCTGCGCTTGCATTCTCTCCTTCAGTTGCACCAACAATGTTCAAGGATGGCTGATGTTATGGTGGCAGAGACTGGCTGTCTGGTTTCCAAACATTGCCTTTGCCTCTGGGGCTTTAGCTGAATGGTATTCTCCAGCATCCATCAGTTGTACTCTGGCTCATGGAATGAGATGTGCATGTTTGCAGCTCTGTCCATGTAGCCTCTTGCTCAGTCCTTCACACCATCTTTCCCTCATCTCTTGGCCAGATACAGAGGCTCTGAGTAAAGGCCCTGAAGCCCTACAGGATGGCAGGACTTGAGCGAGAGGAAGCCTGAGTCCCTGAATGATTGCATGGAGCTGCCCTAGGAAGATGAGCAGGGGCATCGTCCGCCTGTTCGCCCAGCTGATTGATTGACTCAGGCTGCCATGACAAACTGCCACAGTCCCAGGATCCCAGCTTTACAACCTCATTTAACCTTAATCGCCTCTTTAAAGGCCCTATCTCCAAAGTCAGTCCTGTTCGGGGTCAGGACTTCCACATTTGACACTAAGATATGGCACACCAGTGTCTCCAAGGAGCACAGTCACAGACCTCAACATGAGAACATCAAAGGACAAGAGAAAAAATAAAGGGTTTTCCTACTCTTGCACCTAAATAAGGGATCATGGTAGAAATCAAAGGGTGTTCTGCTTTCAAATTAAATAAGAACCGCCCCATCAATGGCATTTTCCCACCTCCCTATCCAGAAGAGGAGTGAGGCTGCCTTTCAGGGAGGGTTGCATGCTGGTAGTGGCCTGACTTTCCTGCAAAGAGCCTGCTAGAAACATAACTCTTCTCTCTCAGAACTATTGCACCATCAACTAACTTAATTTGCCTCTAACTTAATATGCCGGCAACACCCTATTCTCCTTCCATTTCTCACTCCTTTCCACCTTCGTTTTATCCCTTGAACGTTCATATCACATTCTCCTTTCTGCCTCATTTTATGAAACTCTGGATTGAAGGTCCTTTGTATCTTCCTAAAAGATCATACAAACGTGTGCCCTTTACTGGGATCACTGCTCTACAATCATATACACTTTCTGCCCACCATTTCCTCCCGGTATCAGAAGCCACTGATCTCTATCTAGGATAATATAGGAAAAGCAAAGCTAGGCACCTAGGACAGGTCAAGACTCACTAGTACACACACACATACATGCATGCACACACACACATATACACACATGCACACACATATGCACACGCACACGCACATGCATACACACATGCACACACACATGCATATACATACAGGCACACACATACAGGCATACACATGCACACACATATACACATATGCACACACATATAGACACATGCACATACACGTATGCTCACACATAAGCACATGTGCAAACACGTATACATGCATTCATATGCATACACAGTCACACACAATATGTGCACACACACACACACACCCCAAAAATTGAACCTGTGTGGCATTTTTTTTCAACCCAGCATCTGACTCCTTTCAATATTTAGCATAGAAATACTGCAAGCCAGCCGGGCGCGGTTGCCCATGCCTGTAATCCAAGCATTTTGGGAGGTCAAGGTGGGTGGATCACGAGGTCAGGAGATGAAGATCATCCTGGCTAACATGGTGAAACCCCGTCTCTACTAAAACTACAAAAAAAATTAGCCAAGTATCGTGGTCCCAGCTACTTGGGAGGGTGAGGCAGGAGAATCACTGGAACCAGGAGGCAGAGGTTGCAGTGAACCAAGACTGCGCCACTGCATTCCAGCCTGGGCGACAGAGCGAGACTCCATCTCAAAACAACAAAAGAAATCTTGCAAGCCATCTAGGGCACATTGTAAGGAGCTTTAACCTAAAGGGCATCCCTAAAGCTTTTCCTTTAAAAGTGAGATATGCAAGCTGGATGTGGTGGCTTATGCCAGTAATCCCAGCTATTTGGGAGGCTAAGGTGAAAGGATCACTTGAGACCAAGAGTTTGAGGCTGCAGTGAGCTTTGATCACATCAATGAGCTCCAGCCTGGGTGACAAAGTGAGACCCCCATCTCTAAAAAAATTTTTTAAGTGTGATATTTAAGTGAATGTACTATAGAACAAACCTGAAGTTTTTTTCTTCTCAACCAAACGCCATCTACTTTTAAGAGAGGGTGCTCATGACTTCCCCATGGGAGAAAAACCTAATATTTTGGCAGAGATATGAAAACAGATTTCAAAATCCTCCACTTTCCTTCACAGGTCGGAACTGTATATTAAATAATTTAAAATGTGATACAGAATGGAGGTGTTAGTTTCAATTTGGTAGAAAATAAGAGAACATCACTCTTGTTACTGTGAAAATGTGGTTCGAACAATTAGTACCTATAACTTGATGCAAACTTTGATAAGCTTTGAAATAGGAACTGCAGTTCCTACAAAGTCCTAAGCACTAGGCAAGGTGCCTAAATATTGGACAACTCTCGCTCCAATACTGAAGATTTTTTTTCTTGCTTCAAGACTGGAAGCAATATTTTTTGGCTGGTGTAGTCTTCATGCAACCAATAAAAACATTCCATACAGGATGGTTTTCCAGAGTGAAGTATGATCTGGCCAAAATTATGATGTGTAAATGTGGTTATTATGGGAAACTATCTCTGTCTGCCACAGAGAGAAAATCAATCTGAGGACCAGGGAGATTGCAGAAGACATAAGAAGCAATGAGGAAGGGGATCCCTCAGACCCCAGTGTCCTTCCAGGTCCCAGTTTCTGACACCCAGTTTCAGCTTTGCTGTTGCATTCCACGAGACAAATCTGTTTCTTTTAACATATACCCGCTTTTGTTTCAGCTAGCTCAAGGTTGTTCCCGTCACTTGTAACCAAAGATCCCACCTTACACAAATATCCAGCAGTCCTATGAACTTCAAACCAGATTAATCCAGTCAATGAAATGAAAACCAGAGCAAAAATGAATTTGCCAAGACACCTAAATGTTCTCTCTGAAAATTTAAATTGCTTGGAATATCGTTCCCCATAGATTCTTGTTCCAAACTTGTTTTAACATGAAGAACCTTAGAACTAGAGAGATTTCTTTTTTTATCTTCTAATTCAATTCACCCAAAGCAGAACCCCCTTGAGTAACATCTCTGACTCTAGGAAACATTTCATCTCTCTTTTTATGGGTAGGATTGTCTTGTATGCAAGAAGTATTTCCTTTGGGAGGTAAGATTGGCTTTCTCTGTGTGGAAGCAGAAGATGATTTCCTGTAATAGCCACATTTATAGATCTTAATTTTGGCCCAATCATACCACTCTCTGGAAAGCCATGCTATATGGAATGATTTTATTGGTTGCAGGAAGACTACACTAGCCACAAAATATTGCTTCTAGTCCTGAAGCAAAGAAACATCATTAGCATGGGGGTGAGAGTTGTCTAATAGTCAGGTACCCTATAGTCAGATAAGACTATTGCGTGACTTTTCACGGCCTCCCTACTAATGAGATTAGCCATTCTAGGCCAACCTTCCTCTAACTCAGGCACACAGAGGAAACCTAGCCTTGGTCCATGGATGTTCTCCTCTGGACCTGAACTCAGAGAAAGCCATGCAGAGTCAAGACTAGTGGCAAGATGGTGAGGGTCTACCATTTGCAGCGTCAATACCCATGTGGTTTCTGTTACTTGCAACCAAAGCTCCCCACCTTGCACAAGTGTCCAGCAGGTTCTGAATTGATGGAATGACCTAAAACCGGATTGCCATGGTGGGCTTCTGACAAGATCTTGGCTGCAGCCCATCAGCCTGCCTCTCTCGTACCTGCCAGTATTCTAAGCAAGGTTGCTTCAGTGAGCAAAGCACCAGGTGTACAAAGATGCTACTAATATGACTGCTAACTTTACTGTTGCTGCCACTCCTAAGACACTGGCTTCTACTATTGAAGAGGCAATCATGGTGGTCCAGGCCTCTGCTGAGCCAGTTGCAGAATTTGCCTAATATATTCTCCACTACCGCCCAGTGAGGTTGGTACTATCCTTGCCCCCACTTTATAGATGAGAAAACTGAGGCTCAAAGAGATCAAACAGCTTACCCTAGGAGCCATAGCTATTAAGTATCAGAGTTAGGACCCTACCAGTTCTGTTCGAATCCTTAAACAGGTAACCCAGGTCTCAAACTCAAATGCCTACGGGGGCCAGTCTGATGGCTTAAGTGGGTAGAAGTGAAGTGACGTGTGAGATAAAGTGGGAGGCATTGCCTCAGATCCTGAAGGACAGTGTATGCAGAAATCCACTCCCGATGATGCCAAAGCTTCTGATTTTAAAAAAAGAGATGAAGAATCTGCATTTTGATATGAAATCTGCCCATTGTTAATGTGGGCATCTGTTTCAATTTCTTAAAGGAAACACAACACTGGGAATATTGAAACACACCTAGAGGTCCATTTCGGCTGCTGGACACCAGGTTGGGACTTGAGCCCTGCAGTGACCACTTTCTGGAGCTCTGGTGAGCTCTGCCCTTGCCTTATGGTGTGGATTCCCCAGAAGAATGGGAGCCACTGTACTGCCCCCATCCCAGTCTGAACCCCAGGAAGAAAATAGGACTTCAAGGGGTCTGGAGGGAACATTGAAGGAGTATGTGGTAAAGGCAGCCAATGGCAGGCCCGTTGCAGCTCAGCAGCCCCAAAAAATCCACTCTACACTCACCTCCACCTGCTGAGTCATGTCAAGAGGGAGAATACTTCCATCTAAAAGCAGCAACGCTAGGGGTTCACACAGGACGCCAGTGTTAAGGTTTTGCGGATGTTGGGGGTGGGAGAAGGACAAAATAAGGGCATCAACCTCCCTGCTTTCTTAGAGGAAATACAGAGTGGTTTCAGGTAATTTGATTCACCTGAAAATTCAGGGACTATGTTTTCTGAAGCATTAAACAGGAAATCCTCAGAAGACCCCAAAGCCTCCTATAAACCTTCCTGTCAATTGTACCCACCCCCCTTCATATGCTGGAGTCATAACCTCCAGTACCACAGATGTAACCTTATTTGGATACAGGGTCATTGCAGGTGGAATTAGTTAAGATGAGGCCATACAGGAGAAGAGTGGGCCCCTAATTCAACAGGACAGTTGTGCGGATGAAGAGGGGAAGTTTGGAGATACACACACACACACACACACACACACACACACGTAGAACATCACATGAAGACGAAGGAAGAGATTAGTTGTTTCTGCTAGCCAAGGAATGCCAAAGATTGCCAGCAAACCACCGGTAGCAATAGAGGCACGAAACAGATTCTCCCTCACAGCCTCCAGAAGGTGCCTAACCTGCCCACACCTTGACCTCAGACTTCTGAGCTCTGGAACTGTGAGCCAATGCACTTCTGTCATTTGAGCCATTCAGCTTGTGATGATTTCCTAAGGCAGCCCCAGCAAATCAGTGCACTTGCCTTCCGTCTGCCTGCGCCGCAGCCACAGGGGACTCCCAGACTTGGCTCTGCTGTATCCCATGCCTCAGCTTGGAATGATCCTAGAAATGTCCATTCCCAACTTTTCTGCCCAGAAGTTTCTGGCATCAGTAAGAATGGAGGTTTTTGTGATAGAAATCCAACTGTGTTCATCTGTTCTCACACTGCGAATAAAGACATACCCAAGACAGGGTAATTGACAAAGGAAAGAGGTTTAATGGACTCAGTTCACATGGCTGGGGAGGCCTCACAATCATGGCAGAAGGCAAAGGGGGAGCAAAGTCGTATCTTACATGGTGGCAGGCAAGAGAGCGTGTGCACGGGAACTCGCCTTTATAAAACCCTCAGGTCTCATGAGATGTATTTACTGTTAGGAGAACACCATGAGAAAGACCCACCCCCATGATTTGATCACCTCCCACTGGGTCCCTCCCATGACATTTCGGAATTATGGGAGCAACAATTCAAAATGAGATTTCAGTCGGGACACAGCCAAACCATATCACCAATCCAATCCAAACTGCCTTAAACAAGAAAGTGTATTGGCTCACCCAAGTGACATAGTTTGGATATATGTCCCTGCCCACATCTCATGTTGAATTATAATCCCCAGGGCTGGAGGTGAGCTTGACGGGAGGTGTTTGGATCATGAAAGCGGACCCCTCACGGCTTGGTGCCAACTTTGGGATAGTGAGTGAGTTCTCGTTAGATCTGGTTGTTTCAAAGTGTGTGGCACCTCCCACCACTTCACTATGCCTCACAGACCCTCCCCTTCATCTGAACCTACCTCACTCCCAGCCAATTTATCATTCTGTGTCCCATGAATGATTAGCTGAGATTAGAACTGCTTGTCCCTCTGAAAGGAACTAACTGCAGAACATTTCCTGTTCGGCTAACTGACGGAGGCTTCCCCTGCTTGTAAAATAACTCAACTGTAAACCTTCCCTTCTGAAACTTGCTCCTGGTAAACGTTTACAACAAAACCATTCTGGGGTTCCCTCTGCCTTAAACAATGAGAAAAAGTGTATTGGCTCACCCAAGTGATAGAGTTTGGATATTTGTTCCTGCCCACATCTCATGTTGAATTATAATCCCCAGTGCTGGAGTTGGACTTGTTGGAGATACTCTCATCTTTAGATTTTCAATGTTATTTATATTGCAATGGGGTGGATAAAATCAATCTCCCTAACTTGTCTGGTTTTAAGTCCTTTTTTTTTTTTTTTTTTGAAGCAGTTTTGCTCTGTCATCCAGGCTGGAGTGTGCAGTGAAGCCATCATAGCTCACTGCAGCCTTCAACTCCTGGGTTTAAGTGATCCTTCCACCTCAGCCTCCAGAGTAGTTGGGACTATAGGGGTGCCCCACCATGCACAGCTTTTTTTTTTTTTTTTTTGGCAAGAGACAGAAATTTCACTATGTTGCCAAGGCTGGTCTCCAGCTTTTGGCCTCAAGCAATCAATCCACCCACCTCGCCCTCCCATAGTGCTGAGATTCCAGGCATGAGCCAGAGCCACCCTTGTTTTTGTCTTTGACAGTTGACTAACTTCAGGTGTGGCTGGGTCCAGGAGTAATCAGACTCTCTTTTGCTCTCCTTAATTTTTATGTTGGTTAATATCCTACCAACTTCAAACATACCCCCCAACACACACACACACACACACACACACACACACCCCACACACACACTGGCATTTTTTGACACCCTTTTAAATTATTTTTATTGGCCAAAAACAGGGTGACATGCCTATCCATGGATTCCCTGTAGCCTCAGTGAGGGAGGGCTCTGGTCACTCAGATCTGGGTCCCTTGGTCCTCCCTAGAGCACAGCACATCCTGCTTTGCCTGCACAGTCCTTTATCTATTCCTGCAAAAAAATCTGGTGTTCATCTTACTCGTAAAAGCTTCTGAGTTTGGTTGATGACTTATCTGGTATCTTAGGTTTGCCCTATCATAACTGCATGAACTAAAAATAAACACTGAGGGGTTACCAGAAGAATCAGGAAGAGATGCTGCCCATGGAAACAAACAAATATGTTGACAGCCACTCTTCCTTATTTCTTTCTGCTGAGCTCAGATGAAACATCCACTGGGAAGATTTTCCTCATTATTTCCTCATGCTCACCAAGTCTCACCATTTCTATTTTATATACTCATACTTTTCACACATATCTGTCAATACACAGTTTATTTTAATGACTTACTGTTAATTTTCTAGAGGGCAGTGATCACAACTTGTCTGTCCCTCTATCTCAGGTATGTAGTATAGGGCCTGGGATATTCTTTCATTCATCCATTTCACAAATGTGATTCCATGCCTACAGTATCTGCTCCCAAGGTAAGAGCTGGGAATATAAGGGTGGTGTGTTAGTCTGTCTCTGTTGCCATAAAGGAATACCTGAGGCTGGGTAATCTATAAAGAAAGGAGATTTAATTGGCACGCAGTTCTGCAGGCTGCGTAGGAATCATGGTGCTAGCATCTGCCTCTGGTGAGGCCCTCAGGAAGCTTACAATCATGGTGGAAGGTGAACGGGTAGCCAGTGCACGACATTGTGAGAGAGGAAGCAAGGTTGGGAGGTGCCACCGTCCTTTATAACAACCAGATCTTGAGTGAACTGAGCAAGAACTCACTTACTCATCACTAAAAGGACGGCGCTAAGCCATTCATGAGGGATCCACCCCCGTGACCCAAATACCTCCCACTAAGCCCCACCTCCAACATTGGGGATCACATTTGAACATGAGACTTGGAGGGGACACAGATCTAAGCTTTATCAGGTGGGCAAAACCAGACCTGCCTCAGTCCCATGAGGTCTCAGTGCCAGTGGGGAAACGATCAAGTCTTCACACAAACATATGTCAAATGACCACCAGACGAGAGCCACAGGGCCAGTCTACAGGGTCTTGCTAGTGTGGAAAGGAGTGTGATGGGGTAACAGCTACAGAGAAAATCCAACAGAATGTAAAATAGCATGATTTGACCTGCTCTTGCAGAATCAAAGATGGCTTCCCTAGGTGTGATGTTGGAACTGATACCTGGAAGGTGACTGACTATCTCGGTAACGACAGGTAAAGTCTGCTCCCAGCAGAGGGAAAACTGTGAACCCAGGGAAAGGCCAGCAGGAATGGGTCATGGAGGAGCATGGAGGACTCTGGTGTGACCAAGGCTGGAGAGTTGGAAGTGGGGCAGAAGACGCCTGGCTTTATTGGGAAAATTTAGGATATTTGTTTTTAGTCTAAGAGTGGTGAGAAACTAGGAAAGGGTTACGAGCCTGTGGGGAAGAGGAGGACTTAATAGAAAAGGGAAATAGAAGGAGATTACCGTTTTAAATGACCCCACTGGTTATAACGTAGAGAATGGATTTGAGGGTGCAAGAGGGGACATGGGAAACCCGGTTAGAAGGCACAGTCCATGCAAGAGGCTTTGAGAGTGACAACTCCAGTAAAAGTGGGCAAAATAAAACAAAATAGGATAAAATGGAGAGTGGGGAATACAGAATGAAATGTAGAGAAACAGATACCTGGAAAAATACACAGAGATACGAATGCCGCCTGAATAAGCACATTTCATACCTTGCTTTACGATCCTTTTAAGGTGTGGTCCTATTGAATAATTGAGACGAAATGGATGAGTGTGAAAGAGTGTGGCAATTTCCAACAGGCTTTTTCATTGTTGGACATCTCAGTCTTTTCTCTTCTGTGGTACCTTGTGAATCACTTAAAAACAAGATACAGTTTTCAAGGTTCCGCAGTGTTATTTGACTCTGGAACAGCTTGTGTTTTCCCAGAAGCACATCTCTTCAGGAGTGTTCTGTGAAAAGCAGAATCATGAACCTTGCAAAACCATCTCCTTTTGCAGGAAGAGAAACTGGAGGTCTGGAGAGGAAAAAACATTTCCAAGTCCTCACACAGGCAGTCAGAGGCTTATCATCATCACCTTTTTTTTTGAGATGGAGTCTTGCTCAGTTGCCCAGGCTGGAGTGCAGAGGCGTGATCTTGGCTCACTGCAACCTCCGCCTCCCAGGTTCAAGTGATTCTTCTGCCTCAGCCTCCTGAGTAGCTGGGACTACAGGCATGCACCGCCACACCCAGTTTATTTTTATATTTTTAATAGAGATGGGTTTTCACCATATTGGCCAGGCTGGTCTCGAACCCCTAACCTCGTGATCCACCTGCCTTGGCCTCCCAAAGCGCTGGGATTAGAGGTGTGAGCCACCGCGCCTGGCCTGTCACCACTTTTAAAAAGAAGTAGCTTGGTTTTATTTTAACCCATGAACTACTTCTCCCAAAGGATCCACAGTTGAGTCTTCAGAGAGCCACTCTCTGCTCAGGACTATTTCTGCAATTAGTCAAAACTGTAATTCCCAGGCAAAGTACACCCAGATTTATCCTTAACCCCAAACAGAAAGCACCCTGTTTAAAAAGCCATTCCATAGAGTTTGCTGCTCTAAGACCTAGGCAATGCTTTCTTCATTCCTCTCTTCTGTGTGTTTGTACTTTTGCACTTAAAAGACAACCAACTCTCTAAATGCCCCTTCAAGCAGCTCTGGCAAGCTCCCAAGTGATAATTAACGTGCAGCCCATGCCAAGAGCATTCTTCTTTCTGTGCTGGAATAATAGACGATAGCCCAGAAATGAAACTTTTGAGGAGATCCAAGAGGAAAAAGAGGTGTGCCAGTCTCGGGAACAGTTATTAGAATTTTGCACACAAAGATGCACACCGAGTTCTCAGAAGGCAAGAAACAGAGAGAAGGGAAGAAAGAAAAATTCACAGTAAACACGGAATGCAACATAAACGGCTTATTTTCCTTTATTTCCAAAGTGGATTCTTTGGGTAAAGGGGCTGTAATTCATTATGAACTATGCCAGTGTCCAAGGAGAATGCTACAGCAGCAGCCCCAGCAGCTGACAGCCTGCTGTGAATTGAGGGATGCTTGTCACATCAAGGCTAGCTCACGTGTGGGGGCTTTGCTCTTCCCTAAATGTGGTCCCGAGGAAATACCAAGGCTGGAAAGCCATTGGCAACTCCCAATCTGTGGGCTTTTCAAGACAAGGTGCTTCCCTATTTATGTGGCCACTTCTCCTCCTGGACCTTGGGCAATTCGAGAGCAGAGAGGAGGGAGGCTTATGTTTGTACCCAGTTTCAACAAACTGTGTATCTCGCAACAGAAATCCATTCTCTCTCAGGTCTGGAGGTTAGACGTCAGAAATCAAGGTGTCTACAGGGCCATTCTCCCTCTGGATCTTCTAGGTAAGGATTCTTCTTTGTCTCTCCTAGCTTCCTTTGGTTGCCACAATCTCAGCTATTTCTTGGCTTGAGGACACGTCGTTCCAGTCTCTGCCTCCATCTTCACAAGGCTCTCTCCTCTCTCTTTCAGAGTCTTCACATGGATTTTGTAAAGCACACTAGTCATTGGATTTAGCCCAGTGATTAACTCAGACTAGTCATTAGCCTACCCTAATCCAGTATGACCTAATCTTAATTTAATTACATCTCCAAGGACCCAATTTCCAAATAAGGTCACTCTGGTAAGGTGCCCAGGCTTGAGATTTAACCTATCATCTTGTGGAGATGCAACTGAACCCACAAGAGGGTCTTACCACCCACTGTGTCCCCAGCACCCGGCATAAAACAAGGCGAAGTGTAGGTAGACTTTCATTACTGCTTCCAATTGAATCGAATTGCATTGAATTGAATTGCACCAAACGAAAACAAACCATCAAATTGCACATAGAAAAAATAACAAAAAAACACAAAAATCTCAAGGCTAAGATCTATAAATCTAAAATGGCTAGAAGCTGCCTGGTATGGTTTTAGCATTTAATATTCAGCAATGCCTCATCTCACCCCCTCCCACCCAGTTATTTTCTCTCAAAACTCCAGTTTCCACATAAACAGTGCCAGGGATTGTTCCTGCCATGCTCAGGACTCTATTCAAGTCATAAGCTGTGTCTCTCACTAGCAAGAAGGGCAGGTGCCAGAGGAAGAACGCTGTTTAGCCTGGAGTTGTATCCCCACTTCCTTCTGGGTGGTCTCGGGGGAGTACCATGGGGCCACTGGGTACACTGAGTCACACACCCTCCTTCCTGGAACTGCTAAAGAACCATTCCAGCATTCCACTCTCATGTGTAAAGACCTAGATCCATTTCCTCCAAGCCTGAATTCAATGTTTGCAAAGGCAATGTCTCTCCTGCAGGCTGACCTCTAATATCTGCAGAGTCAAGTGAATGAGGGAAACAGAGCACCCTGTACCCTACAAAGAGCTCAAAGTTAAAATCCGATAAACAAGCCTGCTCTAAAGTGCTGCTCTACTTTAAATTTAACCTTTATAAGCACTTTTTAAAAATCCAGGTTTGGAGTAAACTTCTCGAACTTCACTGAGTTTTACACCAGAAAACGTGGGGAAGACCAGCCTGTGGTTCCCAGGCACTTTCCCTTTTCCCCTCCCTGCCCTCTGCCACCCAGTCCAGCTCCAGCCCAGAGCACAGGGGCCTCTGACATGCAGAAAGGCAAACACCACAGCCCACACACAGGAGTCTCAGACAACTGTTTAGAAACCGCGCTTCCTTGGCTACTCCAAAGGCCTGGGGGCAACGCAATGCAACAGTGTCAGGCTTCACTCACAGCAGGGAGGTCCAGGCGGGTCCTCACTGCTGAGCAATGGAGAAAAGCCGGAATCTAAGCATTTAGTGCCCACATGGCCACCTTGAAGGCGGAAGATGTCCTGGAAAAGGTGCAGCCCTTCATCCCCACTCATCGGTGGGCAGTCTATTCATTTCCTGTCACTGCTATAACAATTGCCATAAACCTAGTGCTTAAAACAATGCATTTATCTTACAGTTACGGAAGTCAGTAGTCTGGAATGGGTCTGCAGTGTTCCTTCGGACGTTCTAGAGGAGAGTTTGTTTCCTTGACTTTTCCTGCTTCCAGAGGCCACCTGCCTCCCTGGGCCTGTGATGGCCCATCCTGCTGACCTCTGCTTCCATCACCACGTCGCCTTCTCTGACTCCCACGATCCTTTCTCCATTTGTAAAAACCCCTGTGATGATATTGTGTACACCTGGGTCATCCAAGATGATCTCCCTATCTCAGGATTTTAACTTAATCCCATCTGCAAAGTCCCTTTTGCCACGTAAGGTCACATATTCATGGGTCCATGGGATTAGGATGTGGACATCTTTCTGACCCTCGTTCTGCCTACCACAAGCCTCATTTAGCCCAGGGGCTTTGGTAAGGATGCAGAGTCGGCCAGGGCAGGTGTGTGGTGCCGACAGCAAAGATACGAGAAAGCCCCATGATTGCTCAGAGTTCATGCTCACTCCCGAATCAGCAGAGCAGGCCCCCTCCCCGTAACTCTTTCTTAAAATCTGCGGGACACATCAAAGGCCTGAGTGGGAGGAGGGCATCGTCCTTTCACACTTAAAGCTCCAAGGAGGACTTCCAAAGAACTCTTCAGTGCTTGGGAGATGTGGACGTGAAAATGCTGCTCATGAGTTACACAGGAAGGTAAGCCGGAAAGGTGACAGTGCACTCACCCTCTCAAGATCGCACTCTGGCCACCACAGGCCAGGTCCTTGCACACCTTTGAAAACAGTGAGACTCATGGACATATCTGTAGTTTAAGGTGGACATCTGAAAGCCCCAAATGTGTATTTCTTTTTTACATTTCCTATAACTCAGACATTGCAAAAATTCATTCTCTCCAGTAACTCTCTTCTGATTGCTTGAACTGAAAAAGGTTTACATGGAGGTCATGTGCCAGCCAGAGAGGGTTTCCTGGTGAACTTCTCAAAGCAGTTAGCATCCAAATCTGAGCCCACCTGTGAGCTGTTTGGGAACTAAAGAAGGGATCTCACCTGGGTTGTAGTTATTTAATCCACGACTTCACTCCGGCTTGGCAAGACGGGCCGTATCCTCTGAAGGAAGCAAAGAAATGGTTGACGGGAGGCGGCCTTGTGAGGAAAGGACCAGGCCTGGGAGGTTTTATATCTGGGCAGGAGGCAGGTCTGCAGTCGACTCACCTGAGATTCCACCTTCATGCTCCAGCCACAGACACTCTCTCCCCTGCCTCCTGTCCTGGATTAAAGACGAGGAGGATGAAAGGCAAAGCCAGACACCAGCTTCCCAGAGAAAAGGCAGAGAGGGGAAGAGCAATGAACCATGAGCAGTAATGAGCCACTAATGAAAACGCTCCTAGCAATCCCAAGTCCACGCCAACACCTCCTGCAAAGCAACAGAAATGGAGGGTGCAAAAACGATAAGACTTACTCTGCCTTAGAATTATCAGAAGAATTTGAAAACGTAATATATTTGCAAGATCCTTAGAAGGCTGCCAGTTGCGTCATAAGATAGGTGAGCATTAGCCGTTAAGTGTTATTAATTCACACCTGTCTCACCTCTCTCACAGTCTCCCTAAGGACAGGGACCACGTCTGATTTAGTTGGCAACGTGTTCTTGGCACTAGCAGGTGCCAGCTCGTAGAAGATGCTCAGTTAACACCTGACAGACAAATGAGGAACAGCACGGATGCATATGATACTGAGCATTTGCAAGACTGAAATTCAAATCTGTTTGTCAGAAGCTGTGAAATCATGCTGCAGAGCCTTTCTCTAAACACAACTTTTCTAAATGGGGCCTTGATTCTGTCAATTTCCCCAAAGTAACAGCAACCATCTCTGGCTTGTTTTACTTTTTTTTTTCTTTTTAACTTTTATTTCCAACTTAAAAAAAAAAATCCTGTCTACTGGGTAAATGCACATGTAAAAAACAGGAACAAACAGATGTCTCTCATTAGTACAAGATGGCTTTAATCTTTCACACAACTTTAATTGTATTTTCCTGTTTAATGCTTATAATAGATTTTATGGAATAAAGACTTCAGGCAAACAATGCCATTTCACAAGTTTCCACTCGGGGAAACTCTGCAGAGTTTAGACTGGGGACACCCCAGCTGCCATTTTTACTCTGTTCTGATGTTGGGGAGAAGCAGTCTCTCTCTGGGGCAGCATGGGGTTCATGTGAATGTTTACCTATTTTTCTGTAATGGACTTGTCCCAGTTTCCACTCTTTCTGCCTCACACACACAGAATATGCTTTTAAGCTAATTACCTGTGTGTTTCTTCTTCATCTCTCCATCTTCTTCATCTCTCTATTGCCAGAGTTAGGCAATTATCTCCAAAGGCTGTGGACCCATCCCATTTGTATGAGTGTGGTTAGATGGATGTGAGATGGCTCAACCCCAGATACTTCTTTACATGCTATGGGGAGACACATTATGGGATCTATCTGTAAGGCTCAAAATGGTCCCCAGGAAACTACCCACATGCCTTTAATGGGTGAAAAGTTGAAACAAACTGTGATGTATGCAGATCATGGAATCCTACTCTCCTAGCAACAAGTAGTAAACTATTCATATAGCAACCTGGATAAATATTAAGGATGTTGTATTGAGTGAAAGAAAAGCCAATCTCAAAAAAGTACCTATGACACGACTCCATTTGTATAACCTTTGTGAAATAACATAATTATAGAGATAAGAACAGACTAGTGGTTACTAGGAAGCAGGGGCTGGGGGAGAAGGGACTGGGGATCTAGAAGGGTAGCACTCAGGAGTCATAGGGTGAGGGTACAGTTACATACCTTGATTGTGGTGGTTACACAAAACTGTCCATGTGGCCAGGTGTGGTGGTGCACAACTATAACTCCAGCCTTTTGGGAGGCCGAGGCAGGTGATCAGGAGTTTGAGACCAGCCTGGCCAACATACTGAAACCCTATCTCTACTAAAAATACAAAATGAGCAGGGCATGGTGGCACACTCCTGTAATCCCAGCTATGTGAGAGGCCGATGCAGGAGAATTCCTTGAACCTGGGAGGCAGAGGTTGCAGGGAGCTGAGATCGTGCCACTGTACTCCAGCCTGGGCCACAAGAGTGAATCTCCATTTCAAACAAAAAAAACTGTCCATGTGATAAAATTGCATGGAACTATAAAGTAAGCACATACAAACACACACACAAACACACACGCACATACACACACACACAAAAGAGTGCACGCATAACTGGCAAAACTGTGAATTATACCAACATCAATTTTTTGGTTTGATATTGAACTACAGTCATGTGAGATATTAACTTCGTAGGAGGCTGGTCAAGTGTTCACGGCATCTTCCTGTATGTTTCTTTGCAACTTCTTAGGAACCTGTAACTATTTAAAAATAGATATTCAGGAATACATATGTTGGCATGTCAACCTTAAAGAAATTTTAACTTTCGTTATAAATTCAGTTGCAGCCTATGGAAATCCCCTCCTGTAAGCCGGAAATATATATCCATTTCAGTCTATCAAAATTCATGTACCTGTCTGGGGTCTTTACAATGTAACCCAAGAACATTGGCGTCTGAATCTGGTCCAGTGGGTCTCTCTCTCTCTCTCGAGACCAAATTTCTTCATTGTTTTCATCTCGTACCCTAGCCTTTGTTTCTCTTCTCTTATAATACATATATGATATTAATTTCTAGTTCTGAGTCGCAGAATTCTCCCAGCACTTCCAGAAGAAGGAAGAAGGGAGCAACTATACAGAGCTTTCTAACACACCTCAGTACAGAATCAACATTGCAGGTTCCAGTGAAGTTCAATGACTAGCCTTGTGCATGACGAGAGGCACTCATCTTTGGCAATTTCCATTCAGGATTATTCTTTTTCATTATGTTCTTCCCTCCAATTCCCTGTGTATCATGGTTCTTTTAAAATAAAAACCTTTAACAGTCCCAAATTTATTAGGTTTAAACTTCAATTTATAGCATGTGAGCTGCCGGGCACTAGGTCTAATTCAAATGTAAATCTTTGCAGCAAAAGTGAGTAAGTCAAAACTATAAAACCATCACAGAAAACTTGAAAATCCTGCCTGAGCGTGGTGTTCCCCTTCCTCCTCCATTAGCACTTGGAGAAGTGTTGTTCTCACTGCCACTTTTCCCTGCCATCCTCTGCCACAATGGAATCCGGAACTAACACCCAGTGTGATGATGACGCATTTGCTCCTGGAAAATCATCATCAAAGTGCAGGGGCCTGTGCTTTCTCAACAGGACAAGATGGCTGGGATCACTGTGCTAACTAAGAGTGTGAAGTGACACCCCCAAGAAAGAACAATTCAAATAGGTGGCCACCTCTTCACTTCTGATGACCGTTTATCCACGACCGCCCGAGTTCAGCACCGTCTTCAGGAGGCATTCCTGATGAAAGAAACACATTGGATCCACAGATGTCTGATTTCTAGGAAAGAGACAATAGGTCATAATTGGACTAACAGAAAATAAGAAAGAAAGGTAGGTTCATTTTCTTCCTTTTCATTATTTCCTCTGTCCCAAGGCCTCATTCAGCTCATTCGGACGGTATTTTGCATTTAAAAGTACAAAGCAGCTTTCAGAAAGTCTGTGCATTTTATGCCTCAGAGGAAGCAAAGATACCTTTAGGCAGCCAGCCAGGCACACTGAAGCAACACCACCATCAGTAACAGTGAGAACAACAAGGAAAATGTCTATCTTGTTTGGTGCAGGAAAGTGCCAGGCATTTAGTAGACAATTATTAAATATTTAACAGATGAATGAAAAAAGAATGGAAAAGTCACTTAAAGTGTGTTTCGTTTTTCCTCTCTTTTGGTCCATACACATCCTAAATAATTTTTTGTTACTGTTCCACATAAAATATTTGTTTAAATTATTTAATTATTAATCTAATTATTGATATAACTCTATATTAACTTAATTACCAATTATTTAATAATTAATTAGTGTCAGAGCCACCTCCAAGAAGATTGTAATTTTCTGACATCTACGCTGATTCCAACACCTTGGAGCTAAATATTAAGCAGGGTCTAGAGAAATGGCTGAGATATGGACAGGTCAAAGGCAGAAAGGATGTAGAATGTCAGGGACTGGGTAAGTAAAAGCCAAATGCTGGAAGGAACTATGGCCTAACTAGGAGTAATATAGGATGAATGCCTCTGTTAGGAATGAGTGCAGCTGCAGTAATACAGAGCACATTAATAATTTGTTAAACCACAAAGATATGATTAGCAAGAAGTACTGAAGTGCATGAAGAAAGGGTTCAACAACTCAGCTCTGTCATCAGGGCTCCAGGCTAATCTCTCACCCTCAGCTGATTGACATTAATGTGCAGAGTTGTACCTCATGGTAACAATATGGCTGCCACATATCCAGACATCACACCCTCATAGTACAGCCCCCAAAATTGAATGGGAGTAAAAAGGATAGGAAGGGGGTTTTCTTGCATTGCTTTTACTTTTATCAGAGAGAAATTTTTTTTTTTTTTGGAAGATGCCAGAAGACTACTTCTAAGTATGTCTCGGTAGGTCAATGATGCATCCAACACCAATGACAGCCACAGAGGAATAGAACCACCATACCTGGCATTGATAGAATAATCACGATCTATGCCCTGGACTAGAGGCTGGGCAAACGCTGCCACCTAATATCTGAACAAAACTGGAGATGGCTGCTGGGGGAATACCCAGCAACCCTGACCTCCTCTCCTCCCTAACAGACACTGTTCTCCTTTTACGATAAATAATAAGGAGGCTTCAGGCCCATTTCTGGTCTTTCTTTGTCTCTATTTTCATAATTATCTTCTATTATAAACAAATGATATTGGTTTTCCATTCATAGTGTTCATGTGGTTTCCATTTTAAACATTTGTATGTGATTAACATATTTTAAAATGAAAATATGAAGTAATTAACAATGCAAATAGTATGAAAAATATTGTTTAAAAAGTCATAAGGGTGTTTTGCAAAAGACTGATAATTGGGCTGGGCGTGGTGGCTCACACCTGTAATCCCAGCACTTTGGGAGGCCAAGGCAGGCAGATCACCTGAGGTCAGGAGTTCGAGACCAGCCTGACCAACATGACGAAACCCCGTCTCTCCTAAAAATACAAAAACCTTAGCTGGGCATGGTGGCACACACCTGTAATCCCAGCTACTCAGGAGGCTGAGGCAGAATCGCTTGAACCCAGGAGGGAAAGGTTGCAGTGAGCCAAGATTGCGCCACTGAACTCCAGGCTGGTCAACAGAGCGAGACCCTGTCAAAAAAGAAAAAGTCTGAAAACTGGGAAGCTCTGGGTAGAGTCCTGGGAGAGAGAGTTTAGGGACCTCTCAAGGTCCTTCAAAATAACCCATTATATATTAAGGAAAACTAGAAATTGCATCCCCATAAATTTAAGGCAAAATCATCAGAAACCTAGACTTAACGTCAGCTTATTTCATACTTAAGAAATCTAAGCTTATTTTCCTCTGATGCCATCTTGCCACTCCAGATAAATCCCCAATTTCCTGGCTGCTGTGGATTTATGTATGCCCAGATAATGGGTTGCTGTATCATTCACTGAATACCACATTGGCATTCCCCATTGATCTCTGCCACAATTACAATGGTTTCTGAAAACAAGCTGAAGCATGCAAAGTCATGATTCAAAATACATTGATTTTTTGTCCTAAAATTTAGAATCATAATGGCAGAGAAAGCCATGGGCTAATACAATTATGTCAGTGGTATGTGGTTTATCTTTAGATGATGTTTCTTAAAGCAGTAAGTGGAGTTAAAGAAAAACGCTAACTTGTACAAAGTCAGTATGAGATGGTGTGTGGTGACAAGCAGATTTTTAAACAGTCATAAGGATGATTCCTGAATGATTGACATGTAGAAAGTCTGAGCTCTAGTGCACAGCAAGGCAATCTGTGCAGGGGTCCAGACCCTGTTTGAGCAGAATCCCAGGGCTGAGGAGACACATGTGAGTAACTTGTTATCTAACTTACCCCTTCTCCTGTCTCCATGCAGAAACCTACTGAATCCGTCCTAACTGGGAAATAACCTCTTTGATCTTTAGAGTCTACTATGGTTTGAAAGTTGGTGTCTTCAAGATTCATTATGTTGAAATTCTGATTCCTAAGATGATGGTATTAGAAGGTGGAGATTTGGGGAGGTGATTAGGTCATGAGTGTGGAGCCCTCATGAATGGAATTAGTGCCCTTATAAAAGAAATTCCAGAGAGCTCCTTCAGTCCTTACACCTGGTGGGGACACAGTGAGAAACTGCTGTCTATGAACCGGGAGCAGCTCCTCACCAGACACCAAATCTGCCGGCACCTTGATCTTGGACTTCCAGCCTCCAGTCTGTGAGAAATAAATTTCTGTTGCTCATAAGCCACCCAGTCTATGGAATTTTTGTTTTAGCACCACGCCTGAGCACTGAGCAGACTAAGACAGAAGTTCCCGGGTATGATAGTGTGTAGCTGAGGATGAAATGAACTTGTGAAGTACATAAAAAATTAAGCACATTAAACAAAACAAGAGTGCTCACTTTTGTAGCCAGGACAGCTCACAACACAAGTCCTCCCCTCTTAGTTTAGCCATCATTTCATTGTGACTTTCTTCATTTTGGACCTAAGGTTTAAAGCAAAAGAGTAACGATGGATTCTTCAGAAGAGCGGGCAGGTCTCTAGGAAGCAGAATGTAATAAGTGCTGACTAACGAAAGCATGTTCTAATTTCCTTTTCTGGTGAATGTTTATCTTCTCTTTTTCAAAGCAAACTCTGTTGAGTACCAAGGGTAGAAATGCATCAAACCTCTTCAATCTTGACTTAGTGGGAGAACACTGAGCCTTTGCTAGTTTAAAAGTCTAAAGTTTTAGAAATGTGAAAAAGAAATATAATGGTATTACCATCCAACTCAGATCAAAGATAATCTAAGTAACAGTAACAAACATCAAAGCCCAACCATTTTAAACAACTAAATAATAATGTATCGTGCTGTTGTGTTGCCAGGCCAGGATAAATGTGGCCGGAAAGTTTTGTTGTGGTTGTTGCTTTTCTTTAAGAGGCTACAATAATCCTGCTCATTACTCATATTGATGATGTTAACTTGGGCGCTTTTTCTTGGCTCACCAAATATTTTCATAATGACCTGTCAACTTGCCTCACGCCAATTATCACGACTTTCAAATTAAGGACAGCTGAACTAGCCAGGTTTGTGGCATTTGATATGGACAGTAAAGCACAGAAAAAGGATTTTCTCTGTTGTATTTGAATCAAAACATAGCCAGCTCATGGCTGCTGTCCTGAGCACTGACCACGCCTCCCACGCTGTCATGAGATGGTCGCTACATCTCCCATTTGTCATTACAATCACCACAGGGCAGACAACAATGACCCTTCACAGATGCCCGACCCCCCCCCCCCACCGACAGGTGGAATCATACTGGGCACAAGGGTGCCATGGTCCCTCATCCCCCAGCCTCCCTCTTCCCAGACCCACTGGTACCCCTTTCCCCTCCCAAGGAGAGCTGTCAGGGCCCTGAGATCTCCCACCCAGCATCAGACCACATTCAACTTAAGAGTCCAGAGGCTGAAGCTGTTGTTTCAAATCTCTCTCTAATACCAGGTTTCTCAGCCACAGCTCAGAAGCTGAGGGGCAAACAGACGCACGTGTGATCAAGAGTCTGGCTCCATTTTTTACATTAGGCCCTTGAGACTTTCAAACCCCACTTTCCCCAAGTCCCTCCTCTTCTGCCTCCCATCTGGGCAAGACACAGGAAAGCCAGTGCTGCTGCCTCCTTGGGCGCCGAGGGAAATTCAAACCACGCAATTCCCAGCTGCATGGGAACTTCTCCCCAGCCCCACCTCTACCCAGCAGAAGGGCCCAAACCATTTTCTCTGTCTTGCTTAAGCCTGTCTGGACCTGCTTGTGCTCTCTGCCCTCCACAGGGCTCCCTCCAGTGAGTAATACACTTTCTCCCAAATTCTCCTAGTGTCTGGAGTGTCATCAGCCCTGACATCCTACCTACACCTATTGGGAGAAGTCCATCCTCAAAGACGACAAAAGGTCAGGATTAAGTGCCCCTATGTGGCTCTGGAAAAATAGCTAAGTTTTTGCATACCTCAGTCTTCTCATCTATATAATGGGGATATAGGCAGATACAGCTGGTTGCTGTCCCAATAGCTATTCCTTCTTAAGAAACCTGAATTTTGCACAAGTTGGCAGTTGGGAAAAAAATTTATAGGCTCCTACCAGCTTTCTTTGCAGTTGTGAGTCCACAAGTCCTATAGTCCCAACCAAAGAAAAGTAAACAGAGGTCCTCAGGTGTGGCTTCAAAGAGACACCACAGGAAGAGAGACATCACTGGGCACTTTCTCTTCACCTTTTGCCCTCTGCCTCATTCCTTCTTTCCTATCAGATAGGCCAAGCAACGAGGGTCCCAGGCTGAGGACACAGCTGAGAGACAATGGTATCATCTGACTGCACCCATCCTGAAATGCTAATTGCTGGATTTTACATTACATAAGAAAATACATGTCTAACTAATCAACACACACACACACACACACACACACACTCATGCACACAAACTTGCCTTCTTCCTACTTTTGGATGTGAACAGGTTAGGATGTGATGCTCAGAGTTCTGACAGCCATTTTGTGACCATGAGGAGACAACGCTGAGAACCGGTCAGTATGCTGAGGAGGACATGACAGTGAGACAGACAGAGACTAGGCCCTGGCAAACATGGAAGAACTCCAGAAACAACCCTAAAACTGCCCAGCTCTAGGCTTCCTGGTGTTTGAGATAATAGCCCCTCTTTTTTAAAGTCTTTCTAGCTCAACATTCTCCTACATGGGACTAATAAGCAAAGATAGATAAAGAAAATGTGGCACATACACACCATGGAATACTATGCAGCCATAAAAAGGATGAGTTCTTGTCCTTTGTAGGGACATGGATGAAGCTGGAAATCATCATTCTCAGCAAATGGACACACAGAAAACCAAACACCACATGTTCTCACTCATAAGTGAGTGTTGAACAATTAGAACACATGGACACAGGGAGGGAAGCATCACACACTGGGGCCTGTCGGGAGGTGGGGGACTAGGGGAGGAAGAGCATTCAGAGAAATACCTAATGTGGATGACGGGTTGATAGGTGCAGCAAACCACCATGGCCTGTGTATACCTACGTAACAAACCTGCACGATCTGCACATGTACCCCAGAACTTAAAGTATAATAAAAATTAATTAATTTTAAAAAGATTCCAAAGAAACTTAAGATTCTAATTGTGAAGTTCCAAGACCCATTATAAACATATGAAGATCTTCTGGGGTTGGGACTGTCCTTCCCCAAAGTCCCAAAAATATAAAATATAGAGCATATTAAGTCACCAAAGTATAAAATTGATCTAAGCACAATAGTGCTATCTTTCCTGGCATAGTTTCCAAATGCGCTTTCCTGCCTCTGTGAATCTTTGTGAGTGCTGGTGTGTGTTCTCATGATACAAACTCACAAAAGTAGACCGTCACCTCTGATGTTTTTGCTGAGTTCAGAGTTCTGACCTGAATTTATGAAGTGGACAGTTTCAATGAAGAAGGACTGCCAGAGATAAAGTGGACAGTTTTAATGAAGAAAGACTGCCAGAGATACAGCCAAAACCATGGGGGTGTGGAATTTAATTATCGGGGTGTGGGAATCTGGCTGATTTCTTTCCTCCTGCATGAGAGGTGCAATTACCGCACACCACCTCCTGCCAGACGTTCATAGGGACGATATACAAGTTAAACTTTCTTTTGTCGGCCTGATAAGCAAACCCGCATAAAGCTCCAAGCCCCATGAGCCAACTGTGAATACAAATTAAGTGTTTTCAGCTTTAGAAATGTCCATCCTTTCTCAGAGCCCAGGCTGACAGCAAATGTGTCTAGACATTTTGTTGGTTAGAACTCCCTTCCTTCGACTGGGTCTCCTACTGCACCCACAGTGGCTGCTGCACCCATCAGAGTGCCATCCCGTCTTGGTTTTACTGCCTGGGAAAAGGAGAGATTGCATTAAACAATGACTCCATGACAGACTAAGAGGATACAATTTAGGAAGATTAAATGGACCTTATTGTAGATGCCCAAGGTATTTTCAGCAATGAGCAGTGTCAAAATGGGTAGAAAATAATGGATGGCTGACCCCAGGCCATTTCTCAGGTGAACAGCTGATAGTCACTCCCTCAATGTTCCAGTTTATGAGCATTTCTTCCAATAACAGGGAGTTAAAAATACCTCTTCAACTTCCTCTAAGCAAAGAACGGCAGGTCCCCAGCCACCAGGCATTCCACAGGAGGGAGCCTCCTTGCTTATCTTGGAGAGACCCAACAATAAAATAAATACCATGTGCTCATTATTCAAATGAAAGTTTAATTAATTCAGAACTTGTTCCCACACCTTCCTGGACAGCTCCTGATAATGAGCTCTCTGGGTTCTTCTTCTTCCAGCTTGTGATGTCACGCTAAATGGACTGAATCTAACAGTGTCAATGGGATGCAAATGCATGAGTGTAGGGCGGTGGTTTGACTCTGTGGTTTCAGGACCTGCTGAAATATCACAACCCTCCTCCCAATCCCAGAGCCTCTTCCCCTCCCTCCGTGTTGGGGTGAAATTGATGGTGTTTGTAAGAGTTTCAGAGCTGCACGGGAAGAGACCCAGTCACAGGGAGTGTTTTCTTTAATTTGCATACTTGAAAATGACTCCAGCCAAAGCATTCCATGCATGGAACAGCCAGTGATGCTGAATTATCTGTAGTCCTCAACCTCACAAATCATAGCATCGCTCTCTTGCCCCAAGGGCAGCCAGGAGCCATCCCCTGGTGAGAACTAGGGTGAGAAATAATGCCCCTGGGGTCAGAGACCAGAACCTGATCCCAAATCTTCCTCCAGCTCATGCCGTCATTGCACGAGTTCTACCTGCTTCGTTTCTCCTCCTGTAAAATAAAGGACACCTGACCTACTTGCTGCAAAAAGCAGTGAGGTGAGGTGAGTGAAGCACTGTGAACAGTTAGAAGCACCTGGCACAGTGAGTCCACATTCCTGACCCTCACCAGGTCCTCCCCTCCTCGTGGTCATGAGCTTGGGACTGTGGAGTCCACAGAGAAAGGCAGAGCCCAGCTGAACATGACTGCAGCCTCACTGGGGAAGGTGGGGAGGGACTCTGAGAGCAGATGGTACAGAGGAAGAAGCACTGATTATAACATTGTAATTTTGCAATTGTGACTTAATCCAAAATACAATGTCTTCTAGCTCCTCCTAAGTCCAAGTGCATCTGATACATTGAATATACAATTGTCACAATAAGATTGAAACATAATGTTACTTGGTCTCTTCCTGCCCCTTTCAAATTTATGAATTGGGCATTTCCTTCCATCCCTGTATGAAAATTCTAGCAGATCCTATGACTTTTCTGCTCACTGTTAAATAATGTACTATTCCATGGTGTATTAATCTGTTCTTATACTGCTATAAAGAACTACCTGAAACTGGGTAATTTATGAAGAAAAGAGGTTTAATTGGCTTACAGTTCCACAGACTTTACAAGAAGCATGGTCGGGGAGGCCTCAGGGAACTTACAATCATGGCGGAAGGGAAAAGGGGAAACATATCTTCACATGGCGGCAGAACAGAAAGAGAGGGAAGGGGAAGGTGCTACACACTTTTTTCTTTTTAGATAAGATCTTATGAGATCTTCCTTTTTTATTTTTTATGTGCTTCTTTTTTTTATTTATTTATTATACTTTAAGTTCTGGGGTACATATGCAGAATGTGCAGGTTAGTTACATAGGTATACACGTGCCATGGTGGTTTGCTGCATCCATCACCTTGTCATCCATATTAGGTATTTCTCCTAATGCTATCCCTTCCCTTTTAAACAACCAGATCTCTTGAGAACTCTACCATGAGACAGCCCTAGGGGGATGGTGCTGCACCATTGGAAACTGCACCCATGATCCAATCACCTCCCACCAAGCCCCACCTTTAACGCTGGGAGAGTACAATTCAACATGAGATTGGGTGGGGACGCCCATGGATATCTTTCCATGACAATAGGCAGGATAGGGTCTGACTCCTAAGAACCAGGCCTGTGAGAGGTGATACAGAGATAAATCATATTACATGGTTAAGTAAGGCTATAAATCCAGTCTCAATTTTGTCATCAAAATATTCTCTCCAAGATAGAGATCAATCCTCCTGCAATCCTTCCATCCTCTGTACCTGGAACGCCCCAAGCTCATGCCCCTCCAAGCTGTCACTCCTCATATGGCTGACACTGCTCACTCCTTGCAATTCATGTTCCACAGTAAGGCTTCCCTTGGTCTTAGATCAAAGCCCCATCCCAGTCACTCTCTACACTATCGTCCCATTTTATTTGACTCTTAGCAGCCATTGGTACTTGAAATCATTTTACACTAAGGCCTTGTTTACAGATGATCTCCCTGCATTAGGGTGCCCTCCCTGAGGGCATGAATTTGCCTCTCCTGTTCACTACAGTAGCTTCTGTCTTCTCTCCTCAGAGCTCCCATGCTGCCTCCCCTTCTCAGCTCACAGCTATATACCCTGCACATGGTAGATGTTTAATTAATAAATACATGATTTGACAGTTAGTATTATAAGGAAAAATCTGAGTTTTCAGGAAAAAGTTGAGCACATATTTCTGGTCACTGTCCTCTAACCAGTGCAAGAGAGAGAGAGAGAGATGAACCTGTCTAAGAACAAAAGGTACAGAGGAGGAGGCCCATCGATAGCTTTCCATAGCAATAGGCAGGACAGAGTCTGGCTCCTAAGAACCAGGCCTGTGAGAGGTGACATGGTGGGGCAGATGCGGAGACAAAGACAGCCAGGAGTTCACTAGGAACACCCAGGACATCCAGGTGTGTTCCGTCATAGACTGAAACTTGAGACTGATATGGCCATTAATCTTGATTAGCTATCTTGTCACTCTTCATCCAGTTGCCATGGACTAAATCTTTGTTTTCCCCTAAACTTCATATGTTGAGATCCTAACCTCAATGTGGTGGTATTAGGAGGTTGGATCTTTGGAGGTGATTAAGTTCACAGGAGGCCCCCAGGGTAGAGTCCTCATGATGGGATTAGTGTCCTCATAAGAAGAGACAGGAAAGAGTTTGCTTCTTTTCTTTCTTCATCATGTGAAGATACAACTAGAAGACAGCAATCTGCATGCCAGGAAGATACCAGATGTGCCAGCACCCTAATCTTGGACTTCCCAGCCTCCAGAACTGTGAAAAGTAAATGCCTGTTGTTTAAGTCACCCAGTCTGGGTATTCCATTCTAGCAGCCCAAGTAGAAAAAGATACCACTGTTTGTGATATGGCAGATTTTCAGCTGTGGCTCCTCTTAGTACATCACTAAGATGGTGCAAAAGCAAAAGACTGTATCCCAAACAAAACCAATGAATAAAACAGCCAATTTACTCTCATGCTGAGGATTCATTGAGCATCCCCTGTGACCCAGGAACTGTTGTTAAAAATGAAAATAGAGCAGAAAACAGAAGAGCAGAAAAACCCCTGCCCTCATGGAACTGACACATAGAAAATGAGATAACAAGTAAGCAAATTTTACAGGGTCATATGGAAATCTGGGGGCCTAGAAAGTGAGAGGAGGATAGAAACTCTGTGGGTGTCAGGAGACCTCGCTGAGAAGGGGACAGCATAGCAAGGAGCTGAAGGAGGTGAGGAAGGACACATGCAGGTTTCTATAGGAAAGAGGTTCAGGCAAAAGAGGGCAGCCTGGGCAGAGGCCCTGAGCAAGGGGCTTGTGGGGCATAGTCAAGGACAAGCTAGGAGAGGGGAGAATGGCTGAAGCTGCGTCCCCAGAAGGCAAGAGCAGATGGGACTTAGTGGAGCCAGGAGGGGCTGCCTTAGGTGGTCTGTTCGTAGCATAGGAGGGACAGCAGATTTAAATACCACAGACCCAAACTGGGCCAGGTGGAGAGGTTGTTGAAGGTTTCCTCTGCTTGCTTTTATTTCCTTTGTGAAATTGGAAACTTGGACATCATCTGAGTATGAGAATGGGGGGAAGAGTGTTGTAGGTGTGAGGAGAAAAGGCCAAAGTACATATATCATTCATTTTCACACTACTGTAAAGAAATACACGAGACTGTGTAATTTGTAAAGGGAAGAGTTTTAGTTGATTCACAGTTCCACGTGGCTGGGGAGGCTTCATGAAACCTTCTCAAGGCAGGTACCTTCTTCACAAGGTGGCAGGAGAGAGAAGAGCAAAGGAGGAACTTCCAAACACTTATAAAACCATGAGATCTGGTGAGAACTCACTCGCTATCATGAGAACCCTAGTATGGGGGAAACTGCCCCCATGATCCAATCACCTCCCACTGGGTCCCTCCCTTGACACGTGGGAATTACGGGGACTAAAATTCAAGATGAGATTTGGGTGGGGACACAGAGCCATTACAGGGATTAAAATTCAAGATGATATTTGGGTGGGGACACAGAGCCAGACCATGTAGATATGAAATAGTCACCAGGAAAGCAGGTGAGTGGATTGTCAGGCCACCCAAGAATCCACCTGGCTGTCAGTGAGAACGGTCAGCAAGGCTGGACGTTGCCTGCATCCACATGAGCAGCAGGCTGTGGGCGATCAAGAGTGAAGAGCTTAATTCTGTCAGGGTGGGTGTTTGCCAGGGAATAAGATGGCCACTATGGCAGTGTCCAGGGAATGCTACAGAGGGCTGAGGCAGGCTGGATGGGGACTGCAGCAACCTGGAGAAGGCTTCGGAGCAACAAGAACTCAGCTCCAGTCAGTTTCTGCACAAATAAATGAAAGCATGAATGTGTTAGCTATGGTATGAACGTGAGATGAGGGTCAATAATTTTCTGATTTTTTTTATTGTTTTCAATGACATTTAGATTTTTATGAGAAATCTTTTCTAGCAAATAATTCACTTATTTTAAAGCAAAAAGCATAATTTCATTAAATGAAAAAAATTCCCTCATAGTTACTTAAACCATGCCCCAGCATGAATTTTTTTTAAATCTCAGTTTTGTTTGTTTGGTTTTGGTTTTGGTTTTGGTTTGGGGTTTGTTTGTTTGGCTGGTTGTCTGGTTATGAGGTGGAGTCCCACTCTGTTGCCCAGGTTGGAATGCAGTGGCGCGACCTCGGTTCACGGCAACCTCCACCTCCAGGGCTCAAGCGATTCTTATGCCTGAGCCTCCCAAGTAGCTGGGATTACAGGTGCATGCCACCACGCCTGACTAATTTTTGTATTTCTGGTAGCGATGGGTTTCACCATGTTTCCCAGACTGGTCTCAAATTCCTCTCAAGTGATCTGCCCATCTTGGCTTCCCAAAATGCTGGGATTACAGGTGTGAGCCACCATACTCAGCCTCCAGTTTTGTTTTGTTTTGTTTTAATGGATCAAATACGAAATCAATTCCAAGAGCTGACAAATGACTTGCCAAAAATGGAAACTTGAACAATTCAATGATATTGATGCATTTAAAATTAACAAATAGAATCCACTAGCATGTTTTAAAAATCACTGTATAGCTAGTTGGGATTTATTCTTAAAATGTAGAGTGGCCAAATATTTTTAAATGTTTAAGTTTACACTATTAATATAATGTAAACTTAATATTAAAAGAGCTAAGGATAAAAAACATTAGATTATGTCCATAGATGCATTGCATTTAATGAAATTCTACACATCTATTAAAATATGGATTGATGCATACTTTTTTATGTGTATATGTGTATATATGGGTATGTATACACACACACAAACACACACACACACCTCAGCTGAACACCAGCACTTTACTTAATGGATATCCTAGAATCTCCACTGCTGTTTGATTTTATGACTGTGTTGGAGGTCAATGCAATTAAAAAAGAAAATATAAACAGGGAATAAAAATTGAAAAGGTAGAGATTAAACTATTCTTATATCTACCTCTAGAGATAAAACAATATTTGTAGGTGATGTAACTACATACTTAGAAAATCCCAAAGAATGAAAAAACTACAAATATGAAGAGAAGTTGGAGAATTAGCATGTTAAATGTCAACATAAAAACTTAATAAACTTCACATATACAATCCAAAGGAGTTAGATGACATAATAGAAGATTAATTAATAATACTAGAACACCTAGATGAAAATATTAGCAAAATTTGTTCACAATAATCCTGGTAAATACAAAAGCAGACTCAAAAAAAGATGGAAAAATATCCTGTTCTTGGATGAAAAAAATGCAGCATCATAAAAATGTCATGTCTTTATCATTTAATTCATAAATGCAATATAATTCCAATAAAAATAATTTTCCCTGGAGCTAAAAAAACTTAATTTTAGAAATTTAATTTGGAAATATAAACAAGCAGGTATATCCAAGAAAAGCCAGGTAGTGGGAAGGATGTCAGTGGGTCCAAGCCTCTATCATTAAACAGTGTATGACTGTTTAGATAGGTAGACCAATGGAGTAGACTAAATGGTTTTATTTATTTATTTATTTGAGACAGAGTCTCGCTCTGTCGCCCAGGCTGGAGTGCAGTGGTGGGAATCTCGGCTCACTGCAGCCTCTGCCTCCCCAGTTCCAGCTATTCTCCTTCTTCAGCCTTCTGGGTAGCTGAGATTACAGGCATGCTCCATCACACCCGGCTAATTTGTGTACTTTTAGTAGAGATGGGGTTTCACCAATGTTGACCAGGCTGGTCTTGAACTCCTGACCTCAGGTGATGCGCCTGCCTCGGCCTCCCAAAGTGCTGGGACTACGGGTACGAGCTGCCATGCCCAGCCGACTAAATGGCTTTAGAGTAACTGGTGAGCAATACAGGAAGGTTACTAAATGTAAATCTGCTACACCAAAATGAATTCCAAACAGGTAAGATCTTTTCTTAAAGAAGTAAACATAAAAAGGAAAGAAAGAAGGAAATAATACAACTATGTGGACATTAGAGCAAAACATGGGTGAATTCCTTTACAACTTAAGAAAAGGTAAAAGTTTCCCAATATGACTCAAAATCACAGAAAAATGGGCAAGAGACATGAACAAGAATTTTGCCAAAAATAAATGCAAATGGATAATAAACATATGTTTATCCTCACCTAAAATAGTAATATATTAATTCAAACTGCATAAAGTATCATTTCCTGCTCATTAAATTGGTAAAATCCGAAAGTTTAACAGCGTGCCCTGTTGGCTGGGCTGTGGGGAAGCAGCTGCTCTCACAGGTTGCCCATAGGATTGCAAAATGTTAAAGGAAGGAGGAGGAAAAGAAGACACTTACGACACAATTGGGGAAATTTGAACAGACTGAATGTCTGAGGGTAGTGTTAAATTTTCATCAGTTTATGGTATTATGATGATATTAATAAATCAGTCTTTTTTAAAAGAAATGCACACAAAATTATAAGACATCTGCAATTTTCTTTGATATAATCCAGGAGGAAGGTGGGCAGAGGGTAGAAATAGAGTTGAAATAAAACTAGTTGCATGTTCATAATTGTAGAGGCTTGAGTATGGGAATGTGGAATTTCACAATACTAGTCTTTCTGCTTTATGTGATTTGGAAATGTCCTGAAGAAAGAAAGGGGAAAGTGATGATTTCGAAAAATGCATTCAGCTCATGAAAATGGATTTGCAGCCCCTGATTTGAGCTAATCCCCTCCTTTCACAGTTGTGAAACCAAAGCTCGGAGAGCATCATGACCTGTGCAATGTCACAAAGCAAGCCAGCAGCAGCACCCAGACCAAGAACATTTCTGCTCCCTCCATCCTGTAGAGATGGGAGGTTACTGAGCCCCAGGGATGGGCTCAGCACATCTTCACAGCCAGTGCTGACCTTGGGACCACTGAATAAAACACTCATTCATATTACTCTGGTTATTTACTGACAGATACTGCAGCCAGAGAAAAACAGTGGAATTACTATTGTGCTTATCATTAAATGCCTCATCATGGAAAAATGCTCCTGAGCAAGGCCATAGGGTGAAAAACCATTTACACAGCATTCAGTCCTGGGAGCTAAATATGGGACTGGTAGAATTCGAATTATGTGAGGGAAAAAAATACATTTTTTCTCCTGCCAAGGTTGTATGTTTCAAGAGCAACTGGAAGAGAAAAATGTTCCCGAATCCAAATATTAGAGGAAAACATTTGCCTCTTGGTACAAGCTGGCCATTTAGCAGCTGACATGTGGTGGAGAAAATGCTCACTCACAGGGGCCAACCTCATCATGGTCAGGGGCTTCCTGGGATCCCTGCCCGCTAAGGGTCCTCAGGAGCCTGAGTTTCCCTCCCTCACCCAGAGCTGCATGGTGCCTTTCAGGTGTCTCTCTGCAGTGCCAGCTGCCCCTGGGGTGGCAAGAACTCAACTTCTGAGCTTACTCATCAGGGGCAGGGAAAAGGAGGCACAGGGAATGACCACCCCTAAAGTGCCACAATGTCTGCCTGGGACTCTCCTGTGCTACACTGAATAAACAGGAGGAAGCAACTCTCCAAAGTGGATGCCATTTATTCTTGTTGGAAATAGATGCTTGATGCTTCAAAGAAAAATTAGCACTGAGACAAAGGATCTTTTGGCAATGCAATTTTTACTTCCTGGACTGCAGGAAGGGTACTCTCACTGGCCATCTTGCCACAAGACTACAATGAACAAAGGAAATCAGACAAACTTATCCCTTACGCATTTGGGGTCATTCTTACTGCTGTGCCTGATTTCCGTTGGCTGGAGCCAGATCTTACCGTTTAAACTAAAACCCAATTGGCTAACAACTTAAAACTTTTTAAAACAGGGAAAAGCAATGGAGAGCTGGGACATGCCTGTGAGCAGGTCCAGCACAGACATCTTGGTTAAAGTACAAGGATATAGAATGTACTACGTGCCTGTAAGCATGGCGTGTCTAACGGCTACATAGGACAGGGCTTAACAAAGAGTTACTAGCACACTTATAACTTATCCTTTAATAAGAAAGAAAACTTTAAAAAGGAACTTTTCTACTTCCCACAATTCTTTAGGAAATGTGAGTGGGAACCACAGGAGGCCAGGGATGCAGTGAGGGTCTGAAAGGCACCAGAGATGATGGCTTCTCTCCCCGTCCAAGCACCCAAACAATGACTGCAGTCCCTGGGCCAAGGAGTTTTAGAGAATTCACCAAGAGCTCTGATCCTGTCTCCATCATCCTCTGTGGAAAGAAAAAAGTTTGTCTTCAAAGTTTCCCTTCTTGTTAAAGAATAATAATAAATGTTAGAAATAATAGTTTCTTTCAAAAACTAGCTTTCTTCAAAGCCTTCTTGCTTTTTGCTAATAACTCTTTGTTAAGCCCTATCCTATGTGGCTGTTAGACATAAGGGAATAAGTACATTCTATGTCCTTGTACTTTAACCAAGATATCTGTGCTAGACATGCTCACAGGCACGTAGTAAGTTCTATGTCCTTGTACTTTAACCAAGATATCTGTGCTAGACATGCTCACAGGCACGTAGTAAGTTCTATGTCCTTGTACTTTAACCAAGATATCTGTGCTGGACGTGCTCACAGGCACATAGTAAATTCTATGACCTTGCACTTTAACCAAGATATTTGTGCTGGATGTGCTCACAGGCATGTCCCAGCTCGCAGCCTATGCCCCTTCCTTATTTGGGAATGGTATTATGTTTCTAAGTCCTTTCACAAGCAACTTCCTCTTTTCCTTTGTTCTCCATTGCCCTTTACCCATTTGGAAAAGTTTTAAGTTGTTAGCCAATTGGGTTCTGTATTAGATTGTGAGGTCTGGCTCCAACCAACAGAGATCAGACACAGCAGTAGGAACCCAATGCGTAAGGAATAAATACACCTGCCTTTCCTATGTCTGTTGTACTCTCGTGGCAAGACTGCTGGTGAGTAGTACCCTTTCTTCAGAAAGTAAAATTGCCTTGCTGAGAGAATTTTTGCCTGAATATTAATTTTTCCTTGCAGTACCAAGGAATAGGCGTTTTACTTACAACACCCTCCGTCCTGGCTCTGCCTCCAAGCACCCCAGGCGTGTTCACTGACTCTGGCCTCAGCGCCCTCATATGCAGGCTGAGGATAATAGTAGCTCCTCTCTGCATGGGATGGGTCCTTACAGAAGTGGATGCTGAAATAAGGTGGGGAGAGCAAGAGGTCCTGAGGGGAAAGCCTGTGGAGGAGAGGAAGCAGGTAAGGGCTGTAAGAGCTCAGACCTCAGGCCGATCTGGGAAGTCCCCAGTGACCACACACTTGATGCTGGAGGTCAAGTTCTTGCTTGAGGGGACATCCAAGCAGCATACCTTCAGGACCACTGTGACCTCCACTGAGCCACGCCCAGCTCCAGGCAGGAGCAACAAGCAGCTCCCTCAGGGTTTTGAGGTTTTTTTGAAACAAAGTCTCCCTCTGTCACCCAGGCTGGGGTGCAGTGGTGCAGTGGTGCGATCATGGCTCACCGTAGCCCAAAACTCCTAGGCTCAAGTGATCCTCTGGCCTCAGCCTCCTGAGTTGGTGAGTCTACAAGTGCACACCACCATGCCTGGCTAATTTTTTAATTTTTAGTAGAAATGGGGTCTCACTATGTTGTCCAGGCTGGTCTCAAGCTCCTGGGCTTAAGCACTCCTCTGGCATCAGCCTCCCAAAGCTCTGGGATTACAGATGTCAGCACCACAACATCCGTCCTTTTTTGTTGTTTTTAGGAGATAGGTCCCTCTGCATTGCCCAGGCTAAAGCACGCTAGCTATGCACAAGCAGAATCACAACTATCAGTTTACTGCATCCTTGACCTCCTGGTTCAAGTGATCCTGTCCACTCAGCCTCCCAGTAGCTGGGACTACAGATGCACACCACCACACTCGGCTATGGAGGCCCCAACCTCATTAAGATTCTGTTTTTGGTGAGACAGAACACACTAAGACTCAGAAAGATACAAGGCAGAACGCTGTTGCTTAGAGTTCCAAAAGAGAGGAAACTTCCAGGCATGGCTATACAGAGGGCATTTTTCCCCCAATGTTTAGAAATATAACACTTTACTGAGGGGTTAAGAGGTCATTGTGAGACAAGGTATAAATTTAACCATGAAGGTCTTCCTGTGGCTCATCCAAGACCACAGAAAAAATAAAAACCACAAACATCATATAAAACATGGATGGGGTGCCAGAAAACTCACAACTCAGACTGTCAATGATTTGTAACTCCTGAGTGCAGAGCAATATTAGTAAGCTTCCCAATCCCTGCCCTTTGCGGGTGTTTGGGTCAGAGCCCAGGTTCCTCGTCATCAGATTTCTGCCCTTGTGGTTGTGTCTGCTTCAGCAGTTGTCTGTGACTATCAATTTGGGATTTTTCTCTTCCTGAGCCATCAGAAGTGCCTGGGTCTCCTCACCAAAATGAATTGACCTCAAGGCCACCTCATGGTTTCTTTGCCAATGTCCATTCCAGATTCTCCCCCGTCTCCTCCCCTCCACCAGTCCTGGTGGCTCACCTACTGGCAGGACTAAACCTCCCTCCCTGGACCCTCCAGTCCCTGGTGGCCATGCCCTCCAGAGGCTGGGGTGCTGCCCATGTCCACTCATAGTCACAGTGGGGCAAGAGGCACACACGGGGGTCACCTGAGCTCCACGCTCGTTCCTCCTTCCCTTCACGGGTGACCACAGTTCTATCTGCTACTGATCAGGGTCAGATGCCCTGGACAAATGACCACGTGTCTCCCTGGCTGCTGGTCCTCACACGCAGGAGTCCAGGGACCCAGGCAATGACCATAGCTTACACTTCAACAAGACCCTTTCTGTGTCCCCCAGAAAGCATGCACCCTACATTCAGCCATAACCTCCAGCATACAGAGCCCAGGGTCATGACCATGTCAACACAGAGTTTGTCTCAAGGACCTGGGGACTATGAGAAGTGGGGCCACTCCTGCTTCTGCACCTTGGTTCCTGGTGTCATGTGGTCTTCCTGTTGGGGAAACAGCACCACATAGAGGTCTGATTCCCCCTAGGTTGGGGGCAGTAGCCCCTTCTCACAGAAGCTGTCTGGGAGCTGGTGTTTCTGCAGCGCGGTTCCACACGGCTCCCCTATGCTGTCAGGCGGGCAGCTCCGCGTGGTCCAGCACATGAGATGAGCAACATGCTTCATGCTCCAGCCCATCCTGTGCCCCGTTCCTGTGCAGTGGCTCTCCTGGTGCTGTGGTATGTGGGATTCAATGCCCGTGCATCAGTCACCCCACAACCTCCCAGAGAGAAATGCTGTCTGGGGCCCTGCAGGCAAGAGGGACAAACCTCTTCCCAGCGGAGGTTCATGTTTCAGTGAGAACAAGCCCCTGGCCCTGTCAGCACAGAAGGTCCCCATGAAGCCTGGATGGCCTCAAGAGATGGGCTGGTCTCTGACGCAGTCAGAGATGTGCCCTCTCAGGTCCCCCTCCTAGAGGGAGCCTATCCCACAGAGTGCAGAGAGCTGACAGCATCCGGCTGTGGGCACCTCAGGCTTGGTCTCAGCATCTAAGCCAAGGGCGTGTTTTCCTGGTACGCTCCCAGCCAGTGAGTACAACAGCTCTGCATTGCTGGTATGAGGCTATGGGTGGGCGGAGGCTTTCTCCAAGCTGTGCTATGATCTGGGGCTTCTTCTTACCCGAACCCTTTCCTCCCTCCTCATTTTCACAGGTGCCAGACACGCATCATGGTCCGAGGGCTCTCCTTGCCTTCCTCTGTACCCTTTTTCCCCTTCCCTGAGTGGGCACCACCCCAGGTGATCTCTGGCACTTCCAGCCCCACCTTGGTGTCCTGCACTGGCACAGCCTCTGCGAGGGCATCACCATCACAGGGCACAGCATTGCTCTTGCCGCTGGCAGGCTGGACATTTGGAGGTGGCTGCTGATGAACCAGCCTTAAGCAGTGCAGTCCACACTGCTGGGGCAGTGTCTCCTCAGTCTCTGCTGCCGTGGCCCCTCCAGGCATGTACTCATTGCTCCAGTTTGGGGTGGCCAATAAGAGAGCAGCTAACGTCAGTGGGCTGGGCCTCCTTGTCTACCCATCGTTGAGTGCCTCGCCCATGATGGATGTGTCTGGGTGACTGCCGACACATTAACTTGCAATAGAAGGATTTTCACTTTGTGCCCAATCCAGGTGACCATCCAGTGCTTCATCCCCAGAACTCCTTGTCCTCAATTTCTCAGATCCATGACTAGCCCACCAGGCCACTCATTACTGCCCATGAGGTCATACAAATTCTCAGTTCAAACCATGTCCCTTTCCACACAAAGTGGATGGACAGGGCTCCACTCAACGTTCTGACCAGCAGAAAGATTTTTCCTCTCCACTGCCTTTCAAGGCCACCCCTGGGTATGGCTGTGATGTAGCAGCTGACCATTTTGGTCTTGCATCCACATGCTGGTGGGTTCATCTTTAGACTAAGCTCCAGTGTGTTCTTCCTCCCCCAGGGGTCAGGGACCCTTAATATGGCCACAGGTGTGCACTGAGGCATAGTAAGTTGCAACAGTGGTGGGTGACCTGGGGTTATATGACCACAGGTGTGCACTGAGGAATAGTGGGTTGCAATAGGTGAGTGACTGGGGTAATATGGCCACAGGTATTCACTGAGGGGTGGCAGGTTGCAACAATAGTGAGTGACCTGGGATCTTGATTCTGCCCATGCGACTTCCTCATGGCTTCTGACCCTGCTCAGGCTCAGGGCTGGACTTACCATTTCTATGTTTCTGTGGATGCTACTCAGCCAACCTAACTTTATGACTTGGAGGATCCAAAAGAATCTAGCTCATGAAAGATGTTTCCAGAGGCACAATCACTGGTCACTCAGTGCTTCTCCCACATCAGGGCTTCCATTTCTGCCAGGGCCTGATGGCATGCCAGAGCTGCCTCTCAAAATACATTAAATTCTCTGCTGCAAGCTTTTTTCCATGCTACAGTCCCCTCTCAGTGGGATTGTGAGGATGAACTGAGACACTGGGTGTGATGCTTGCAGCACAGAGCTAAATACAGATGAGGAAGGCTTGTACAAAAAGGGGTGACTCCCAGTAGAGCTCAGGATACAGCATTTGGACACAGCTGCACAGATCACAGTGGTGGCTGAAGAAACATCCTACAGGAATGTACCTGGATCAACTGTCTGTGATTTTTAACAACTGGGGAGCTGAGAGGGAAATGCAAATAAAGGGAGGGTTTTGGGAGAAGAGAAAGCAGCCAATAGGGAGACGGACAAACCTCCAGCACCTTCCCCGGGAGGGAAATTGCAGTGTCGCACTTCCCCAGCTCCTTTCGCCTTCCTCTCCGCTTCTACATCCACTTTAATCCATGATTTATGAATGGAATTAATAGAAACCAACCAGGCATGGCTACGCCTACAGTGCTTTGTTCAACAACACGTTTCCCATAGTAATTATGTTCAAATAATAACAACACAGAAAAAAATGCCTGGTCATCAGTACTGGATCATGAGTGCTAACAAGACTGATGGTTTTACCAATAAAACTGCCAGCAAAGGGGGCTGGAAGAAAAGACACACAGGCCTAGGGCTGGCCCTGCTTGTCGGCATGTTTTGCAATTATCATTCCAACTTTAGGTGTCTCCGTTTCCTCCACTGGGAAATAGAGGAATTTCTCAGGTTCACTGTTTCAGTGGGTTCTACAAGACACAGATGTTCCGGGGAAACTGGCCTGGGAAAGAAGGGAGGCATTTCTCATTGTAAACAGTCCACTGTTCCCTGAAGTTATTAACTGTACAATATAGTTTGTTTCTTTGTCTGCTGTCCTGATCCACTTTTGAGGCTTCTAGCAGGGGGCAGGGGCAGTTCCCTTTCTTCAGTATCTGATTAACGCCATGACCCCCACTACTCCCCTTATGGGCTTCCCACACTCCAAGCCACTGTGCATCTTCCTTAGTGCTCTAGATTAGAGCCAGGTATCAAACAACTAGGGATAGCTCTGCTCCCAACAGCCCAAGAAAGTCCTCAAATTGCCAGTTCACAGGGAGCGCCTTGGAAACTTAACCAAGCCACTGCACTTTCCACACATTATGTGACCCTCAGCCTTCACTGCCCATGACACAGCCCTCTACATAGCCCTGCCTGGAAGTTTCCTCTCTTTTGGAATTGTAAGCAACAGAGCTCTGCCTTTTATCTTCCTGGGTGTCAGCATGTTCTGTCTCACCAAAAACAAGACCTTTGAATCATAAAACAAATGCCAGCACTCGAGCTCTAGAAGTGACAGATCTGTGCCTGACTAGCCTTTAGTTGTTCCCTCCTCTGTTTATCTGTTCTGTTCCTCACTCTAATTCCTAGTTTTCTCCTGTATGGCTCATGCAGCATTGGAATACCCTAGTGATTACTCCTGACTCAGAATCCCTGGGCTCAGGTCCTTACCCTCCAATGCTTGTAACTACATCTCTGTGCTCCTCCCTCCTCTCCTCGAAGAAGTAAGTTAATCACTGCATCTCCTTCAAAGGCTGCTATGAAAGTCCAGACCATCAGAAGCACTCACTAAGACAGACAATGCACACACACATGCACACAAATGCCCACGGGCATCCCCATGTACTGCAAACAGGAGACCGAAGCCAAAAGCTTCCATCAGGTGGTCTTAGCAGGCAAGCGAGAGCAAACTGAGTTCTCAGGCCCCAGATTCTTGACAGCAATCAACTTGGGCCATTAAGTGTCATGTTCAAAGAAAGCTACATGACCAATGACAGCCAAGCTGACACCATTGTGCAAAGAAGACCCTCATCACGCCACTGAAAACTTCTGACCACATTTCTTGTACTGCACTGGGAATGATGTTCCCAAATCTTGTAGGCATCTTGTGAATTATGCATTATACCTTCTGCAACTTAAAAGCATTTACATCTTCAAATGTGAACATTTAAAATATGTCACATATTTGGAAACTATATGTTGGCTTTATTTATTAATTTATATTAAATTGGGAAAAAATGAAGTGGTCTGGTCCTCTCTTTAAATCAGAAAAGCGCTGCTGAGGCCCAAATAGGCCAGAACGTTGGTGGATGACCTGCAAAAAGTGTCTGTGATGTACTGAATTTTGACACTTCGAGCTGAATTCTGTGGGCATGTGAATGTTTTGGCGAGAGGGTCCGCTAATTGAATTACATTAATATAAATAGAGGGAAAGGGCATAACAGGGAAAGAAGTGAAAAGGGGAAGGACGGAAGGACAGGATGCGCGGCATAAGTGCAGGCGGCCTAGGGCAGGTGCATCCCCAGGTGCGCGCCCCGCCCCTGCAGGAGCCGGCGGCACTGCGGTGCGTTCCCAGCCTCCAGCGCTAGAGGGCGCGTCCCTGGCCTGACTCGCGGCGCTGGCCCAGCCTCCAAGAGAGGCCAGCAGGGGCCGCTCTGCAAAGGGACCGGCGGGAGCTGAACCTGCGTGAGAGGCTCAGGGCTACCTGTGCAGGTGCAGGTGGAGCCATTTCTGCAAAGCCTGGGACAGTGGGCGAGGCTGGAGGGAGGATTGCCCTGTGCACAGGTGGAAGAGATCTCACCTCTTACAAATCCTGAAGGCACTTTGGCTTCTCTTAAGGGAGTTTGGGAGGCAGTGTTGCCAAGGGTCCAGTAATTCTTGCAAAATTATCTCTCAGGATGTCTTAGAGTCAGGAATCCCTGAATTTGAATCTCAGCTCTGCCCTTCGCTGTGCAACCTTGGACAAGGGAATTCACGCTCTGAACCTCAGTTCCCTCTACCCCTAAAATGGGGATAATGAGCGTGCCTAAGCTATAGGGTTAGAGTGGGGATTAAATGACATTCTGCACCTGCAGGTAACACACAGAGTGCCTGGTAAAGACAAGATGAGCACCCACGCAGGGCTCTGTGAGCAAATTTTGTGCACTTTTCATTAAACCAAATAATAGCTTTGCACAGCTAATCAGCCTGAACTTTATTCTGTTATTTGTTGGCAATTAGATCTGGCTGTTGATCCAATTACCCAAGTCTAGAATTAGACTCTAACCCTGAGCTAAGAAAATCTGTTTTCAGCTGCTCCAACAACCTACTTGGTAGTAAAGGGACCTTCTGTGGTCAGAGGGTTTCTCCCAGTTGGTCACAAGGACATCATGACCTAAAGCTACAGGTAACAAATGAAATTGTATTTTTGTCCCAAGCCCTAAGTAATTACAGTATGTCATTGCAGCCTGGTGTTTACCCAACTGAATGAAACAACGTGCTGATTCCTGATCCAGCCAAAAGTTTAACTGTCATTTAAATAGGGCATGATATTTAAAATATTAATTTTGTTATCTTGTAGCATCTTATAATTCCAAAGTATTCAGAATATATTTGCATATATAAAGAATTCATCATGATTGTTTCTCTGTGGCCGAAATGACTGTTGGTTTGACTTTTGGACTAAAGTTGAGCCTCTAGTTATTGGGAAAAAGATGATTTAATGTGTTTCTGCATCAAAGCCTGTTCGATGTTAGAGAAAGACACAACATAGAGAACAAAAGGTTAATGGGACAAATGGGAATACCGCATCCATCACTTATGATACACGCTTCCTTTCAGTGAGGCTTAATGACATCCACCCTTCCTGCTGCCAAGTCCATCAATAGATTAAAAGTCACTTCAGAATTCCCCAAAGTTTAACACCAATCACAGAAGGAATGCTGGAAATTATTACCTGCCTGCAAAATTCTCATGCTGGAATGGCTATGTGATTTCCCTAGAGTAGTGTTCTCCAAAGAATTTTTGTTGTGCATCTTTATCCCTATGTTTTTAGGCACACATCCACAAAATAACAACTATTGCAGTAGCTATTCCCTGCTTACCAAATATTTTCAGGTTACTGTTTGACTAGGAACATGATAGGATTATCATTCCCAACCCCTTCTGTTTTGGTGGGTCAGATGACAGGCCCTGTGATTCCAATGAGTTGTGAGCAGAAGTGCGTGCTGTTGGGAAGGGAAGTCCATGGGGGACAGGGGAAAACCCAGCTGCTCACGTCACCTGCACTCTGTTCAGCAAGGTTCAAGCCAACCGTTGCATGACCTGGAGCCCCTTCCTGGGCTTTCCTGACATCATCACCCACTACTTGCCCTGGGTGGTCTTGTCGGACCTCTGATGCATCAGCCATGCTCCCCACTTAAGCTTTCACTATTCTTCTTCAGTTTCTCTGGAGCACTCTTTCCCCAGAACATCCTGTGGCCTTCCCACCCACTCCTTTTAGGTCCATGCTTGAATCTCAGCTTGTCAGTGGGCTTTGCCAACTATTCCCTTTCCAACTATTGTTCCCATCACCAACCGCTCTGTGCATCTCTCTGCTTTATTTTTCTCCATAGCTCTTTACCTCACATGACCGGCTCTGTATTTACTGATGTGCTTGTTTATTGCCTACCCTCTCTCTCAAAAACATAAGTCCTGTTTACCATCTCTCTCCAATGCCTAGAACAATGACCATCATATGTTAGGCGCCCAATAAATATCTGTTAGAACAGAGAATGGATAAACTTCAAACATACAAACTCCACGCACATGCCAGCTGGATGAATTGGACTCCCTTTCTTTATCCAAATTTGTTTTTGGAGATTTGGGATTTAATGTTCATGTTTTCAAGAAAAGCCAGTGTACTGGACTTTTCACATGTAAAGGCTGACTTTTCAAATGTTAGCCATTGATCCTAAAATTTATAGATAAATGCCACAAGGGTCAAAAAAAAAAAAAAAAGCCTGTGTATAGACTGAAGCTGACCCCAGCATTTCCCCTTCCACACCCCAGCTCAGAACCAATCTCAGAGAAATTCTTCCATAAACAGGATTGTTTGTGGTAATCACAATGACAGCTCACAGGATCTTGTCCCCTGCAGGGGTCCTGACCTACACATGAGACATCTTCTGAGCTGGCTTCACCTCTGTGTGGCATTACAAAGAGATGTCACCTCTTTGAACTCCCATTATCTCATCTCTAAACAGGCACGGTGATCCCAGTTTGCAGTTGATTGTTAACACTGCTAAAAATAAAACTGCAAATTGCTCATGTCCATTACAATGACTAGTAGATGAGTTTTGTATGGCTTATTATTTTTGCATCTTGATAACAATCTTTGCTCCCTAAGCATTAGTTGACAATGGAGTATGAATCTATTGGTAGGTGTTTTCTGTGCACAGATCTTACCCTTGGGCTATGCACTACTGTCAGCCATTTACTATTAGGAATAGAAAGAGAACTGAGCCAGGAATCTGGGCACATGGATTCTCATCTCCAGTCCACCCTCCTGAGTGCCAGGTGCATCTAGGTGCTTGGGACACAGCAGTGCCTGAGACAGATACTCCAGAGGCTGACACTCCAGAAAGGGGACACTGAGAAAAACATGTAAAGCAGGGAATGGAATGGTGTATGAGATGAGTGCCCTGAAGAAATGTAGACCAGAGAAGGGAGACAAGGAGTGCTGGGGGTACAAGGAAAGACACTGTGGCCAAGGGAAGAGCAATGAGCTCCAAGAGGTATGGGAGGAAACCAGGCGCTACCTCTGGGAGGTGAGGAAGGAAACGAGGCGCTACCTCTGGGAGGTGAGGGAGGAAACCAGGCACTACCTCTGGGAGGTGAGAGAGGAAACCAGGCACTACCTCTGGGAGGTGAGAGAGGGAGACATGCATAACCTCCAGGAGGAGAAGGATGGAGACCTGCAGTTACCTGAGGATATAATGTTGAAGGCAGAAGGAACAAGAAGTGCAAAGGCCTTGAGACAGGAAAGCATGGGCTTTCAGGAACACACAGGGATCAGTGGCTGCAGCAGACCAGGTGAAGAAGAGCAAGCGAGATCACGGTAAGGAAGAAGGAAGATCACAGACATCTTCATGGGTCATGGTGAGAACTCTGTCTTTTACTCTGAGTGAAATGGGAGTGTGTATGGTTAGGAGCAGATGTGATCTGACTGAGGTTTTAACAGACTCATTACTGCAGTGTTGAGAACAGACTGAGACACAAAGGAGGAGGAAAGGAAACCCAAAACTGCACCACACACTCACGTTAACGGTGATGATGTAATACTCTCTGAACCTGTTCCCTTTTTGACAACATTGAGGGGGGAGCCTCTGTCCCACCTGCATCCTGAGACTGGTGTGAGTATAACATGCTCCATTTTAAAAGCCAGTTCTTTGCATCCATTTTATGCTGCCAGGATTCAAGTCCTGGTGCTAGCACATGCTAGTCAGAAACCCTGACCAATTATGTGGCCTCTCTGTGCCTCAATAAGACGGGGATACCAGTAGCTTGCACTCCAAAAGACTTTCGTGAGGATTGAACAACATAATCCTTGCCTAGTGAACAGCGTGATCCAGCACAGGACCCCAGCGAATGTTGTCAGCCATACCAGCAGCTTCTGCTCTGGAAACAAGTGACACCTGATCTCAATTGCTTGTGCTATTCCTCATGTTCCATGACTCTGGGGATCAGCTGTGGGTCGGCTGTTGGTTGCCTGAAGCTTGGCTGGCGGCTCCTGGGCTCAGGTCAGCTCTGCATGTCTTCTCATTTCAAGACATAGGCTGAAGACTCAGTCTGAGATCTGCCATTCCCATGGTAGAGAGCACACAAAGGAGTGAAACTGAAAACCCACTGTGTTTCCTGAAGAATCTTCTGTCCTTCTATTCTCCTTCAACTGGTTGAAGTAAGCCACACGACCAAATCCAAAGACAATAGAGTGGAGCTATACACTGCCTGATGGGAGAGAGCAAATACTCCAATCCACCTCAGAAGCTAGCAGCAACCCACATCATCATCATCATCATCACGTCATCTTCCTCACATCATCATCACACTTTCACCATGATCACATCATCATTATTACCATCATTATCGTCACATCATCACATCATCACCATCATCACATCATTCGCATCACCATCATCACCATCATCACCGCATTATCACAATCATCACATCATCATCATATCATTATCTTTACCATTATCATCACATCATCACCATTATCATTACATAATCACATTATCAAAATCATCACATCATCATTATTGCCATCACCATCATCTCATCATCACCATTATCATACATCATCATCATCATAATTATCATCAAATCATCATTATCACCATTATCATTACATCATCATCATCACCATTATCAAATCATCACCACAATTATATCACCTCATCATCACATTATCATCATCATCATCATCCCATTATCACCATTATTACAGCATCATACTATCATCACCATCATCATCACATCATCACCATTGTCACTACATCATCATGATCATTATCAAATCATCATCACCATTATCATCAAACCATCACCATCATCACATCATCCTCATCACCATCATCATTGCATTATCACCATCATCACATAATCATCATCACCACTATCATCACATAATCACCATTATCATTACATCATCGTCACCATTATCACCATCATCACATCATCATATCATTATCATCATCATGATGACATCATCACCATTATCATTACATCATCATCACCATTATCATCATCACATCATCACCATTATCATTACATCATCATCACCATTATCATCATCATGTCATCACCATTATCATTACATCATCATCACCATTATCATCATCACATCATCACCATTATCATTACATCATCATCACCATTATCATCATCACGTCATCACCATTATCATTACATCATCATCACCATTATCATCATGATCATCATGTCATCACCATTATCATTACATCATAATCACCATTATCATCATCATCATGTCATCAGCATTATCATTACATCATCATCACCATTATCATCATCACATCATAATCACCATCATCACATCATCATTATCATCATCACTGTCATCATCATCACATCAGTGTCATGATCACATTATCACCATCATCAAATTATCATCACCATCATCATCACATCATCATCATATCATTATTATCTCCATCATCATCATCATCACGATTGTCATAACATCCTCATCCTTATCATCATATCATCATATCATCATTATCTCCATCATCATCATCACGATTGTCATAACATCCTCATCCTTATCATCATCACTATCATCATAACATCATCGTATCATCATTATCTCTATCATCATCACTGTTGTCATCACCCTTATTATCATCATATTATAATCATCACATCATCATTATCACCATCATCATCACCATCATCACCATCACATCATCATCATCATCATCATCACATCATGAGCCCAAAATGATTGAAATAGTCTGTGATAACCACATGAATGTGCCCACTGCAGCATAATCATTTCTTCATTTATTTGTTGTTTCTGGTCTATTGGGTGTCTCACATTTTAGCTCAAAGATGTTATGACTCACATGTAGCTAGCTTAGATGAAGTGGCCAGCAATGTGACAAGGGGGGGTTGTGAGGGGAAAGGATGATGGGACATCAACTTTTTATCAATTAAACCATGGCCCAAAATACATAAATGGACTCACTTTACAAACAGAAATGTTCTCCAAAGCAGCCTACCAAGGAAATTTCCAAAATAGGCTACATTTTTGAGAAGATACCACTTTGACTTTTAAGCTATCTTATTTTCATATCTCCTTGGCCTTCAATTGTTGGAGGCACCTGACAAGTCAGCTCAAAGCATCTCTTCTCCCTGGCCTTTAAGAAGCTAGCTTTGCCCAACGATCTCCATAAAGGAATGCCATGGTGAAGTAGTCTGTAAGGTGAGACTCTGCAAGCTTCCTCATTCATGTGTCTTTTTTCCAAGTATATGTGTGTTTATGGAGTTTGAGCTGGTAGGTTGTAGGTATAGATCAACTTCTATCCTTAGGTGTTACCATGTGAGAAAAGATTATCTGAAAATGAAGTCAACACAGAGGATAATAGATGTGAGACATGGAGACAGAATTGCTAAGTGTATTGATTGAGCAGCTGGATGCAGCTATACCTGAATTGACAACCTTGACTTTTCACTTACAAGTGCCAATAAATTCCTTAGTTTTTTTGTTTGTTTAATGGATTTCAATTGTCAATCAAAAGAATCCTGACAATTACACAATTCATTCGTTCAAATGTTGATTCATCGAATAGTTCCCAAGAACTCTTCTATACCAGGCACTGGTCTCTGCTTCTTGGAGCTCACACAAACCAGAGAAGCAGAAAACTCCAAGCAACCATCTGGAAGTGATTAATTCTGTATTCTTGAGAATCTAGACATGTCATGGATTGCTTAGGCAGTGGCTGTGTGCGTCCTCCACAAGCTACCTGACAGCTTCGATTTCTTGGAACCTGGTTAGGGAGAGGGCTACAAAAATGCTTAGATAATATATGAACACATACAAAAGTGCCATGCTTTAAAAATGTTACTTTACCCTGCCCCCACCCCCAACATCAAATTTATTTAAAAGGCATAAGACAGCATGTCTACAAATTATTCTCATGAATGATGATATCGTTCCACTAAGTTTAGGCAGTGAAGAAAGGAAACTAATCCAGTCAGCTCAGCTTTTCAGCATTGCTCATCCCTCCTCCTTCATTGTGTCTGATAAACCAGCCATCCCCAGCTCCCCTAGCCTTCTGCTGAGGTCTGTAGAGGGAACAGTAAAGAGGTGTAAGAACCTTTTAATAAAAGCTCAGATTTAAACTGTCCCAACTTAATCATGTCTGTTGAGTACACTTGCTTTTCCTGTGTCACTGAACTTTCTCTCAGTGCAGTATTGACAGCCCATATACTTAAATTTTATTTTCTCTTATTATACTTGAAGTTCTGGGGTACATGTGCAGATCTTGCAGGATTGTTACCTAGGTATACACAAAAGTAAAAAAAAAAAATTAAAGGGCTGGGTGCGGTGGCTGACGCTTGTAATCCCAGCACTTTGGGAGGCCGAGGCGGGTGGATCACGAGGTCAAGAGATCGAGACCATCCTGGTCAACATGGTGAAACCCTGTCTCTACTAAAAATACAAAAAATTAGCTGGGCACGGTGATGCGTGCCTGTAATCCCAGCTACTCAGGAGGCTGAGGCAGGAGAATTGCCTGAACCCAGGAGGCGGAGGTTGCGGTGAGCCGAGATCACGCCATTGCATTCCAGCCTGGGTAACAAGAGCGAAACTCCGTTTCAAAAAAAAAAAAAAAAAAAAATTAAAAAGATTTTTCAATATATGACCAAAAACATTTGGATGTCACAGGTAGATAGTTCTGGATTCTGGATTCCCTAGGTGTTAGACAAATTCACTTTTAAATGTTTAATTATATTGATTTCAAGGGGTTTCGGTTTCTGTTTGTAAAGTTTTTGCTGTTTTGTTAACCTAAAAATCATTTTGATAAGCTAATAAAATGTATGGTTCTTAGGCAAGTTATTTTATTAACTGGTAGCTGACATTAAAGGTAACTTTTTTTGTTTTAATAGACTTTAAGAGAAAGAAACTGTGCTTGTAAATTATATATATAAATGATTAACGCTTATATATAAATATAGGTAAACACAAATGTAAAAAAATTATAAGAATAATAAATATTTATAGCTAAAAAAATTTATTTTCTCTTAGCTAATCTGGCTTTGATAAAAGATCATGCTTCCTCCCTAATGCTTCCTTCGCACCTTCTGAGACACACTTTGGAAAGTTCTTTTCTATCCCCAAGTGGTTAATCGCCTCCTCAACCACTGAAGATCATTTTCCATCCTTGGTGGATACAGTTGGTGTATAATTCAGGCTACATTTTGAGTTTCACTTAAGTTTTACATTGTCTTTTTGGACAGAATTTTCTAACCACAGAGATGCTAGCTCATTTTGGAGAGTTTAATTGAAATGTTGAGTGCTTTATTTTCTTCAGAAAGTTTGCTTACATTCTTTTTTTATTTTATACAATATTGTTAATAATTTTGTACATGAAACAAAGTTTGTGTGCATTGAACCATCAGAAAGCAAAGGTGTCATGTCAGTGCTCAAAAAGGTTTGGATTTTGGAGCATTTCAAATTTCAGATGTTCGGACTAACATTCTCCTTGCAAATCACTTTCTACAAAGCACTTTTTTTTTTTACCTAACAGTCCAGGTGGTCTCCACTTTCTGATTCATTCTTTATATCCAATTCCAAGTTGCCATCCTCCTGCACTGTGTCAAAGGACAGCTGGAAAATCTGTCATTTTCAAATGGTTTCTATCAGAGTGGTAAGGCGACCTTACCTCTTAAGATGTGTTCCTTACAAGTGTAGGATGTTTTCTATTCGTTCAGGTCCTTCTCTCTTCCTTCCCTTTTCTATTTCCTATGAAAGCAAGCTAGACTTCCCTGAAGATGAGTATTTTCACCAAAGCTACCTATTGGTGATATCTGAAGTTGGAGACATCTGAGAGAACCCTAAGGCACGTTTTGGCTTAAACCTCTTGGGATTGGAGTGCTTTTGAAATTAAACAAGCTACCTTTGAATATAAGCCACAAACAGTTGAACCGAAAGGTTAGGAGCTCTTTTTCCAGTTCTTCGAAGAGTACTTTGTTCTCAGCTAAAGATATATTTGCAGGCCGGGCACAGTGGCTCACGCCTGTAATCCCAGCACTTTGGGAGGCCGAGGCGGGTGGATCACGAGGTCAAGAGATCGAGACCATCCTGGTCAACATGGTGAAACCCCGTCTCTACTAAAAATACAAAAAATTAGCTGGGCATGGTGGTGCGTGCCTGTAATCCCAGCTCCTCAGGAGGCTGAGGCAGGAGAATTGCCTGAACCCAGGAGGCGGAGGTTGCAGTGAGCCAAGATCACGCCATTGCACTCCAGCCTGGGTAACAAGAGCGAAACTCCGTCTCAAAAAAAAAAAAAAAAAATTTGCTCAGATTTGTATTCCTCAATGCCAAAGTAAGTATCTGTAACTTGTCCACAGTGAGAACCTCAACTGAAGGTGACCCAAGGTCTCCATAAGCTTTGTAATCAGGCAAGGCTTGTCATGAACACCACGAAATATTTTAACATGTGCAGAAAAAAAATCTTTGGACCACCATTTTCCCCTCCTTAAAGTCAGTTGAATATTTACTATAAAAACGAACGCAGCAGCAGTTGCCACCCTCTCTCAAGGAAAGGCTGCAGCAACCTGGGCCTCTTCTCAGCCCTCCAGACAACACCACCAAAGTCCTGCCCAGCTTCTCCAGTTGAGCTGCAAGTGACCCGGTGCAGAGGTCAGCACTGCAAGACCCCACAGATCCTCCTCCGGTCACTAGTCTCCCGCCAGGGCCACAACAAACCACACAGAACCCTACAGAGTGTTACACTTGGAACCCAAGCAGGAGCCTGACAACCAGGGAAGACCATCCGTGGGACTGAGGAAGGGGAGTCCAGGTTTAATACAGAAGAATTGTCCAACCATTCTGTCAAGGAACACAGATAATGAGAACATCTGTGTAGGTAAGGAGGAGTTGGATATATGTGCTTAAAGCCACAGGTAGAAGACCTATGACTCTGGCTCTTCTAGACCCCAGCAGGTCCCACAAAACACCAAGAGGATCAAAGTTAAGCTGGTTGCCTGTTCTCTGTTCCTGGGCTTCTGGCATCAAGGCTGGGGTCCCTACAGTGGAAGCGGTGCCTGCCTTGTCATCCTCTGCTACTCCCTCCTCTCCATTTAAACTCTCCTCTGGCAGCCCAGCAGCCTAGCCCTATCTACGAAGGTCCCAGAAATCTTCTTCTCCATGTCTTCCTGCTTAGTTTTGTTTTCTTTTCTGCAGGGGCAGGGCCAGGGAAGAGAATCATTCTGAGATTTCAGGGAATCTGGCCACAAGTGCCAGAACTCCCCAATAAGGGCCTTACCGAGAATAGTTAGTTTTTACTCGCCTTCTTTGTTTTGGAAGATAACGGTTTTTCTGATGACATTACCTATTTTATGTATAACTGACATAAAGTACAACAGAAGTTTTTTTTTTTGAGACAGGTTCTCACACTGTCGCTCGGGCTGGAGTGCAGTGGCGTGATCTCTGCTCACTGCAACCTCTGCCTTCCATGTTCAAGTGATTCTCCTACCTCAGCCTCCTGAGTAGCTAGGATTACAGGCACCCGCCACCATGTCTGGCTAATTTTATGTACTTTTAGTAGAGACGGGTTTCACTACGTTGGCCAGGCTGGCCTTGAACTTCTGATCTCGTGCTCTGTCTGCCTTGGCCTCCCAAAGTGCTGGGATTACAGGCTTGAGCCACCGCACCTGGCTGCAACAGACAGATCTTAAGCATACGGTTCTGTGAATTTTTAAAATGGCTCTTACCAATGTAATCCAGCCCTTGATCAAGATACATTTCAATCACCCTAGTTAATGTCCTTTTCTGGTCAGTATACTCCCCATGTGAAGGCAAACACTGCTGTGCTGTCCAGCCCCATAAATAAGTCTGCCTACTGCTGAATGTCATGTAAATGGAATAATGTAGTATATACTCTTTTCTGTTTACCTTCTCTTATTTCACTCACTCAGTTCATGGAGTTGCATAAGTCAGTAGCTCGTTCCTTTTTAGTTCTGAGGAGCACCCCACTGTTGGAAGAAGAGACAATTGTTCACCCAGTCCCCTATTGATGGCTATTTTGGTGATTCTGTTTTTTGTCTGCTATGAATAATGTTGCTATGAACATTCTTATTATTCATGTCTTCATGTGGAATCATGTTTTTATTGCTTCTGGATAAATACCAAAGAATGTGATTCTTAGGCAATATGGTAACTGTGTGGTTAACTTAACAAGACACTGGCAAAATATTATCCAAAATGATGATAGTATTTTAAAGCCCTGCCAACAATGTCTAAAAATTATGATTCCTCCATACTTTTGCCAAAAATGAGTGTTTCAGTCTTAAAAAAAAAATTTAAGGTCAGGAATACTTACACAGGTTTGTTAAATAGGTAAACTTGTGCCACGGAGGTTCGTTGTGCAGATTATTTCATCAACCAGCTATTAAGCCTATACTCATTAGTTATTTTTCCTGATCCTCCCCCCCTCCTACCTTCCACCTTCCAATAGGCCCTAGTGTCTGTTGTTCCTCTCTATCTATCCATGTCATTAATTAGCTCCCACTTGTGAGAACATGCAGCATTTGGTTTTCTGTTCCTGGTGTTAGTTTGCTAAAAATAATGGCCTCCAGCTTCATCCATGTACTTGCAAAAGACATGATCTCATTCTTTTTGTGGCTGCATAGTAGCCCATAGTGTATATGTATCACATTTTCTTTATCCAGTCTATCATTCATGAGCATTTAGGTTAATCTCCATGTCTTTGCTATTGTGACTACCAGTCATGAGAGATGGTATGTAGCAGTATTTCATTATGGTTTAAATTTCCTTGATGACAAATGGTATAAGGTATTCTTTCTTGTGCTATTCATAGATCTTCCTTTGGGAAGTTTCTATTAAAATATTCTTCTCATTTTCAATTGTGATGTTTGTCTTTTTATTGAGTTAGGTAAAGTGATTTTGGACCTCAATTAAGAAATATTTTCTTACCCCAGGATTAAAAGAAAAATATTCTCCCATGGCTTCTTCAAACCACTAAAGTTGTAACTTCAATTTAGTTGAATTTTCAACTAAAGTTGTAAATTTTAGTTTTTACATTTAGGTCTGTAATTCAATATAGAATTTTGTATGGTGTGAGGTAGGACTCAATTTCATTTTTATTTATATAGATACCAAGTTTTTCCACTACTATTTCATGAAAAGACTTTCTTTGCTCCATTGAATTGCTTAGACTCTGTGTTCAAAATCAAACAATCATAAAAAATGAATTTACTTCAGGACACTATTCTGTTCCAATGATTTATTTACATATTCTTATATCAATACCAAACTATATTTAATTACTATAGCTTTTTAGTATGTCTTGAAACTGGGTAATCTAAGTCTTCAAAGTTTGTTTGTTTTTAAAATTGTTTTAGCTATTCTAAGTACTTTGCATTTCAAAAAAAAGTTTTAGAATCAGCTTTTCAATTTCCATGACAAGGAAGGTTGGGATTTTTATTGGGATCGTTTTCACTCAATTGATCAAATTGGGAAAATCAACATCTTAACAATATTGAGTCTTTCAATCTAGAAACGTCTCTCCATTTATTGTGACTTCAACTTCATTCAGCAATATTTTGTAGTTTTACTGTAGAGGACTTGCAAATACTTGTTATATTTATTCTTAAGTATTTCATATTTTTGAATAATATTATAAATTGTATTATTCTTTAATTTTGTTTTATAAATTTTAATTTCTAAGATATAGAAATACAGTGAATTATTATGTACAGGCCTTATATCCCATGACCTTGCTTTTAATATTGTTTGTTGTCTGTTTTGGGTATCAACATTAGTGGTGGCTTCGTAAGTTGGGCTGTTTCTCCTCCTCTGTGTTTTGACAGCTTTTCTTTAAGAATAATATTATTTCTCTCTTACATATTTGACATAGTAAAGCCACCTAGATCTTAAGTTTTCTTTGTGGAAAATTTTTGAATTTATTGAATTGACATAAGTCCATATATATTTTGACTCTTCCTCATCTCAATTTTGCCTTTCAAGGACCATTTTATCTAAATTGTCTATTTTATTGGCAAAGTTATTCATATTTCCTTATTAACCATTTTGTATCTGTAGAGTTGCAGCAATTTCCCCTTTTTGGTGACTGATATTAGTAATTTGCATTTTTATTTCATTAGTCTTATTAGGAATTTATTGATTTTACTGTTTCTTTTAAGGAAACAACTTGTTATCTCATTAATTTTTTTCTATTGTTTTTCTATTTTATGTTTGCTTATGATTTATGTCTTCTTTCTACCTATTTTTCTATTAATTTGTTTTTTTACATACTCCTTAGGTGGTGATTTAGATCAAGGAGTGGCAAACTCTTTTTCTGAAAAAGTCCTGATTATAAAATATTTGAGATTTTGTGGACAATAAATCTCTGTGGGAACTATTCAAATTATCATTCAGTACGAAATGTTTCCTAATTATTTTGATTTCTTTCTTAACCATGAGTTCTATAGAATTATGTTGCTTAATTGATAATATTTGAAGATTTTTCTAGATAATATTTTTCCAGTGCTTTCTAGTTTAATTTTCTTGTGATCAGAGTATATATACTTTAGGAACTTAAGTTTAATTTTAAAGTGTATTGAGAATAGTTTTATGACCCAACATATGTTATATCTTGGTGAATGTTCTATGGCTTCTTGAAAAACATGTGTTCAGTTGTTGAATATAGTGTTTTATATATTTAAATTAAGTTGATGGACATTACATTTCCAATTAACTATATCCTTTTTGTTTTTATACTTGTATCAGTTCTGAAAGAAGAGTATTGAAATCTTCTACCATAAAGATGTATTTTTCTAAATTTTCCTTTACTTCTGTCATTTTTTGCTTATTTGAGGATCTACTTTTAGGTGCACGGCCATTTAGGATTTTCATGTCTTCTTGATAAATTGCCTGCGATGCTGTTGTTGTGATGATGTTGATGATGATGTAATTCATCTTTGATCATATTCGGTTTTAGTATCCTTTATCTGATATTTAACCTAGCCCCTCTGGCCCTTTGGTGATTCATTTTGCATATACCTTTTTCCGAACTTTTACTTTTAACCCCTTTATATGTAAAGTGTGTCTCTTGTAGGTTACATATGATTGGTCTTCCTTTTGGTCCAGTCTAACAGTATTGATATGTTGAATTTGAGTCTACCATCTTGTTATTTTCTTTCTACTTGTCAACTGTTCTTTGTTACTTTTTTCTTCCTTCCTGAGTAACTTTATAGCAAGTAGAACTTGACACTCCAATTTATCTCCTCTACTGCCTTATTAGCTATACCACTGCATTTTTAGTCTTATCCTAGCTAACTATTTACCACTTTCTACCATGAATTAATATTGATCACTTCATGCATAATGTAAAATCTTAGCAATGTACCTCAATTTAATCCTTCTTATTCTTTATGTTACTGATATAATGTACATATGTGTGTATGTATATATGAATATGTATATATATACACACATATATACATACATACACACATATGTGAATGTGTGTGTCTGCCTGTGTGTGTGTGTGTGTGTGTGTCCATGAAAGGGACCTAACAGTAGGTTTGAATTGACAGAAGAATAATCAGTAAACAAGAAAGATTGATAGAGATTATGCAATCAAAAGAATATCAAGAACATGGAAGAAAAAAAGAATAAAGAACAATGGACAAGGCCACTGAGAATTGTGGGAAACCATTAAATACACCAATATATGCAAAAGGGGAGTACAAAAAAAAGGGAAAAGACAGAAAAAACAGAATAACTTTTTTTTAAATAATGGCTAAAAATGTCCTGAACTTGACGAAAAACATTATCTATTCATCCAAAAAGCTCAACACACTCCAAGTTGAGTAAATTCAAAGAGATCTGCACCAAGACATAATAATAACAATGTTAGAAGACAGAGAAAATCTTGAAAGCAGAAAGAGGAAAAAATAATCATCGCACACAAGGAAATCATTATAAGATGAATACTTGCCTTTGTATCAGAAACAATGGAGGCCAGAAGGGAGTGTAATGACATATTCAAAATGATGGAAAATGAAAACTATCGACCAAAATTCCTATACCTAGAAAAATTATCTTTCACAGATAAACTAACACTGAGAGAATTTGCTGCTAGCAGACTTTCCTTATAGGAAATACTGGCCAGGTGCAGTGACTCCTGCCTGTGATCCCAGCACTTTGGGAGGCTGAGGCAGGCAGATCATGAGGTAAGGAGTTAGAGACCAGCCTGGCCAACATGATGAAACTCTGTCTCTACTAAAAAATACAAAAAAATAGCCAGGCATGGTGGTGCACACCTGCAGTCCTAGCTACTCAGGAGGCTGAGGCAGGACAATTGCTGGAACCCAGGAGGCAGAGGTTGCAGTGAGCCAAGATTGTGCCATTGCACTCTGGGGGACAGAGTGAGACTCTGTCTCAAAAAAAAAAAAAGAAAGAAAGAAAAGAAATACTAAAAGTAGTTCTTCAGGCTGAAAGTAAGTGACCCTAAACATTAATTCAAATAGATACACACACACACACACACACACACACACACACACACACAAATGGCACTGGCAAAGGTATTAATATAATTATAAAACATAGTATTAGTGCGCATCCCTTCTATCTTAACTTATTTTATAAAGCAACCATCTAAAATAACATAAATATATTTGAATTGTTGGACCTATAATGTATTTAAATGCAATATACTTGAGAAAGACAGCTTAAATAAAACAACAAGGAGAAAAGCTGTATATGCATAATGAAATAACACAAGATACTTACTCAAGTCCACTGGAACAAATAAAGAGAATTAGAATGACAAATAAGAAGCTGAATATAACAAACTCTATAAATATATACTTTATCTCCTCTGTGCTCTCAGCTCCTTTAATAGACATAAATGATATATGTAAAGTAATAATTATAACTATATATAGTTGCATTTGTAATGTATATAGTTTACCATGTATAATAATACCACAGAAAGGGGGAGCTGATATAGAGCTATGTAGGAGTAATGCTTCTATATTTCCCTGGAAATAAGTTACTACAAATCTGAAGCTGACACATAGATGGTAAGCTCAAGCATAACCACTCAAAAACAACTCAACAAATAGTAAAAAACATCTATCAAGTGAATTAAAATGTTACACCTGAAAATGTTTCTTAATACAAAAAAAGTACAATAGAAATACAGGAATAATAACAAACAAAAGGTAAAATGCAGAAATAAATCCAACTACATCAATAATAACATTTATCGTGGATGGATTAAACATTCCAATAAAAATCAGAGATTGTAAAACTGTACTTTTTAAAAGATTCAACTATGTGCTATCTACACACTTTAGACCCAGAGATAAAAATAGATTGAAAGTAAAAGAATGGAAAAAGATATGTCATGCAAACAGCAACTACAAAGAAGCTGAAGTGGTTGTACTAACATCAGACAAAGTCAACTTTCAATTTACAACAAACCCACAGCCAATATCAATGGGCAAAAACTGGAAGCATTCCCTTTGAAATCAGGCACTAGACAAGGATGCTCTCTCTCACCACTCCTATTCAATATAGTGTTGGAAGTTCTAGCCAGAGTAATCAGGCAAGAAAAAGAAATAAAGGTATTCAGTTAGGAAAAGAGGAAGCCAAATTGTCTCTATTTGCAGATGACATGATTGTATATTTAGAAGACCCCATCGTCTCAGGCCAAAATCTCCTGAAACTGATAAGCAATTTCAGCAGAGTCTCAGGATACAAAATCAATGTGAGAAACCACAAGCATTTCTATACACCAATAAAAGACTAACAGAGAGCCAAATCATGAGCAAACTCCTATTCACAATTGGTACAAAGAGAATAAAATACCTAGGAATACAACTAACAAAGGATGTAAAGGACCTCTTCAAGGAGAACTACAAACTACTGCTCAATGAAATAACAGAGGACACAAACAGATGGAAAAACATTCCATGCTCATGGTTGGGAAGAATCAACATCCTGAAAATGGCCATACTGCCCAAAGTAATTTACAGATTCAACAGTATCTCCATCAAGCTACCAATGACCTTCTTCACAGAACTGGAAAAAACCACCTTAAACTTCATATGGAACCAAAAGAGAGCCCTCATAGCCAAAACAATCCTAAGCAAAAAGAGCAAAGCTGGAGGCATCATGCCTGACTTCAAGCTATACTACAAGGCTACAGTAATCAAAACAGCATGGTATGGGTACCAAAACAGAGACAGAGACCAATGGAACAGAACAGAGGCCTCAGAAGCAACACCACACATCTACAGTCATCTGATCTTTGACAAACCTGACAAAAACAAGCACTGGGGAAAGGATACCCTGTTTAATAAATGGTGTTGGGAAAACTGGCTAGCCATGTGTAGAAAGCAGAAACTGGAACCCTTCCTGACCCCTTACACTAAAATTGACTCCAGATGGATTAAAGATCTAAACATAAGGCCTGACACCATAAAAACTCTAGAAGAAAACCTAGGCAAAACCATTCAGGACATAGGCATAGGCAAAGACTTCATGGCTAAAACACCAAAAGCAATGGCAGCAAAAGCCAAAATAGACAAATGGGATCTAATTAAACTCCAGATCTTCTGTACAGCAAAGGAAACAATCATTAGAGTGAACAGGCAGCCAACAGAAAGGGAAAAAAATTTTGCAGTCTACCCATCTGACAAAGGGCTAATATCTAGAATCTACAACGAACTAAAACAGATTTGTCGGGGACCAGAAAGATGGCACGTCTGCCGGTGGTCTCTTGACCTGCAAGAGGGTCCCAGTACCTGGAAGAGAGAGTGTGCCAAAGAAAAGAGAGACAGATAGACGGGGTCTGGAGGACTGAATAGGCTCTGCCAAAAACAACAATTTATTTTATGCACAGGGTCTCATTATATATCTTTCAGCCTGCAGTGGCTGATGTCAAGTCACATTGTGGAGATAACAAAGGAGAACAAAAAGTTACAACATTGCAAGCCTGGGGTTCAAGATAAAACTAGTAAAAGGAGAAACATACAATCAGCTGTCATAAAGATTAATCCAAAAGTCATATGACAAACAAGTGACCTTTTCCTACATATCTGATAATCAAAAACACAGAAACTGAGTCAAACCAAGTTATAAATCTTAAGGATAACAATTTCAAAATGACCTGTGAATAATCACAAGATTCAGTAAATGCTTAGTCACAAAGTCATAAAACTAGCCCAGAACAGGAACTTCTAGAAACACAATGTCTAGTAAAACCACAGAGCCTTCACCCAGCCATAATATTAGGTCAGTGAACCAGAGATAAACTTTTGCAAAACAAACCTCTTTCAGCTCCTTCTTTCCCTTAGCTCGACTGCCTCCAGTGGGGGAGAAACGTGTCTGGGCTCAAACTCCATTATGGCAGAGACACTGTTAGGGGTCTCTATGCTGGAGTGATCCCCACACAGATTTATAAGAAAAAACAAACAAACCCGTTCAAAAATGGGCAACGGATATGAACAGACACGTTACAAAATAAGACATCTATGAGGACAACAAACATAGGAAAAAATGCTCATCATCACTGGTCATTAGAGAAGTGCAAATCAAAACCACACTGAGATACCATCTCACACCAGTTAGAATGGCGATCATTAAAAAATCTGGAGACAACAGATGTTGGAGAGGATATGGAGAAATAGGAACGATTTTACACTGTTGGTGGGAGTGTAAATTAGTTCAACCATTGTGGAAGACAGTGTGGCGATTCCTCAAGGACCTAGAAATAGAAATTTCATTTGACCCAGCAATCCCATTACTGGGTATATACCCAAAGAATTATAAATTGTTCTATTATAAAGACACATGCACGCTATGTTCATTGCGGCACTGTTTACAATAGCAAAGACCTGGAACCAACCCAAATGTCCATCAAGGATAGACTGGATAAAGAAAATGTGGCACATATACACCATGGAATACTATGCAACCATAATAAACATTAAGTTCTTGTCCTTCATAGGGACATGGATGAATCTGGAAACCATCATTCTCAGCAAACTGACACAAGAACAGAAAACCAAACAACACATATTCTCACTCATAGGCGGGTGTTGAACAGTGAGAACATATGGACACAGGGAGGGGAGCATCACACACTGTGGTCAGTTGGGGGGGATAGGGGAGGGACGGTGGGGGGTGGGGAGGGTTGGGAGGGATAACAGGGGGAGAAATACCAGATAAAGGTGATGGGGGATGAAGGCAGCAAACCACCTTGCCATGTATGTACCTATGCAACAATCCTGCATGATCTGCACATGTACCCCAGAACCTAAAGTACAAAAACAATATGTTATTAGAGGTAAAGATATAAAAGTGCTAAAACAATAAAAAGGTCAAACCATCAAAAAGATATAACAATAATGACCATATATACATACTTAATAACCGAGCCCCAAAATACATGAAGCGAAATTGGACAGAATCAGAGATATAATTCAACAATAATAGTTGAAGGTATATATTATATCTATTACTTTAAAAGTGCTAACTAGAGGCCACAAGAGGTGCTGGCTTTCCAGCATTCCATCTTCCCCAAAGAACAGCACTGGGCAAGGGTCAGTCGGATACAATGCAGAAGAAGAAATTATCTTACTGCCAAGGAGCCCTGAATGAAAGTCTCCTGTCTCTTTATGAAACTGTGAGCGGTGGAAAGGCAGAAAAGAAAGCACTGAGTCTAAACCATTAGACAGAGACTTACCATATGACCCAGCAATCCTACTCCTAGATATATACCCAGGAGAAGTAAAAACATATGTCCACACAAAAACATGTATATGAATATTTCTCTCAAACAACCATGCCTCGCAAGTGACGGGTAGAGAAATAAAATGTGGTGTATCCACGTAATGGAAGATTTCTTTGCCCTAAACAGGAATAAGTACTTGTATATGCTATAAATTGAATGAACTTTGAAATCAGTATACTAAGTGAAGGAATCTTGGTGCAAAATACACATTTTTTAAATTCTATTTATATGACATGCCCAGGGAAAAAAAGCAAATCTACAGATACAGAAAACAATTTGTGGCTTTCTAGACCTAGTGGGGTGAGGAAAATAGAGAGTGACTGCTATTAAGCACAGGGTTTCTTTTAGGCAAAACGAACATATTCTAAAATTGACTGTGGTAAAGGTGTGAATATACTAAAAGCTATCAAACTGTATACTTTAAATTGTGTTGTATGTGAATTATATCTCAATATGTCTGTTATGAATGAAAGGTGAACTCAATCTCCTACACATATATATGTGGGTGTGGGTGCAGGATGTATATGGGAAATTTCTGAATCTCCAGCTCAATTTTGCTATAAATCAAAAAGTGCTCTAAAAAATAAGGTATAATTAGAAAAACAAAGTGAATCAGAAAAAGTAGCTGATTTTTATTTTCTAGCGTGAATGTCTCATTAGTGTTTGGGCTGATATGAGACAGATTAGTTCTTGTAAAAAAAAATCTATTTTTACAAAAGCATTTAACTTATTTACCTTGCTTAGCCTCAAAAGGGCTCAAAGTTTCCCGAGCTGAGCAGGTACCCGCCTTCTTGCCACATTCGTCACTCTTGGATGGGTTTTGTGGCTTGTGTTGAATCCCAAAGCTTTACTGATTCCAGGTATGTATTTAAGCACAGTAAATAATCCATAGGATCAAACAGTTGCTCTAAAATCACTCAATATTCACCTCCTCCCCATTCTCCCATCCTCTCTCTCCATGGGTACTTTTATTTCCTAAAAACACTGCTGAAACCAAAAATAAAGTGGAATTTGAATTTTTAAGAATATTGATAGAACACTCTACAGGAGCATTCCTCAAAGTGTGCAGTGCAGTCCATGAGGATTTAAACAGGTTTTAGATGCAAATAACAAATCAAATTAATAATTAATTTAAATGGTAAAAATGAAAAAGAAAATAAAGATGGATAATGTATAGAAAATTCAGAGTTAAGGAATGCTTAAAATGTTTTTTTTTTAACAGCCATATTTCTTAAAGTCTTAAATATGGCCTGAAAATCTTCATGGGAGAAGATTAAAAAGCATTCCCCAAAAGAGAATGGGTTCACAGAATTATATTTTTTAGTGATTTGTTTGTTTCTTTTTATTTTTTCCATCATCTAATCTGTCCAAGCTTAATTATAATGCTCTTGGAGAAACACCATGCTAACAAGAACAGAAAATCAAACACCACATGTTCTTACTCAGAGGCAGATGTTGAACAACGAGAACACATGGACACAGGAAGGAGAGCATCACACACCGGGGTCCATGGAGGGGGGAACTAGGGGAGGGACAGTGAGGGGTGAGGAGTTGGGGAGGGATAACACAGGGAGAAATGCCAGATACAGGCGATGGGGCAGAAGGCAGCAAACCACATTGCCGTGTATGTACCTATGCAACAATCTTGCATGTTCTTCACATGTACACCAAAACCTAAAATGCAATAAAATATATATTTTAAAAAAACAGAGTTCACTACAGTATGACCCAAACATATTTTACTTCAAATCTACCTACTCAGCTCAAGTGCTCCAACAACACCTTTAAACTCTACCCGCCTCCCGCATTTAAGAACTGAACAGAATTCAGGACACACCTCTTAAGTGACCATAAACTCTTTGGAGTAAGAAACACCTAAACATCTCAGACCCAAATCTAGAGCTCTGTGCGTGGCTGATATGCTTTAGGCTTGTTTTTCAAATACCACTCAGGCCACATCTCTTGCCAATGGCCTGTTCACCCCCTTCCCACAGGAATCACAATGCGAAGTCTGAGCTCCACAGTGAGGATCCCCCACTCGGCCAGGCTCTAATGACCTCCTGTCCCTTACGTTTCAAGAACATGGAACCCCATAGCTTTGTGCGTCCTGCTTCCTCAGCCTGGAACATGATTTTGACTCTTATCTGACCATAAAGACTCTATACCCAATCAGTACTTCCAGAATTCTCTCTTCCTCAAAATATCAGGGAACTGCCGTCATGGCGTTTCATTGCCTTTTTGCCAGATCCATAAACCTGGTAACAAGGTGGATTTTTTTACCTTTTATTGTCACATTAATCAAATTAGTGGTTATTTTGGATCATTATTTCTCATTTCATATGAAAGAAAGTGTTCCATTCAATATGAAAAACAACCTATTTTGCCCTATAATTTTATGTTAATGTTAAATAAAGCATATTGGTGGTTTTAAAATCTAGAATATTGCAGGTTGAGGTAATCTGAGGTTTTTAAAAAGTGTTTCATTTTTCATATTCATATTTCAACCATATATTTAATCAATAGATAAAATAAATTGAACAGCACTCTTGGTTACATAATTTACCAATAGATCTCCTATTTCCTGTTCCTTCTCTGAACACACTCCTCATCACCAGAATGAAGACAACATCAGGTGATTCCTGGAACCAGGGCAATCTCTCAAGGCTGCTGCAAACCCCACAAATGCCCTTCCATCAGGAGGTTCCACTACAAGGCATATCTAACATTTATGGTAAAACCACATGTAAATATGAAGTGCATTTCTTTGGTAAAATTATTGCTTTGCCTCTGAAATTATCTGGTTTTAAATACTCTTTATCATTTTCAGTAAGCCACAATTTATTGGTATTCACTGTAAGCATTTGAAAATTCTTGGAAAGTTAGAACGTCCCACCATGGATTGTTTTCAAGTGTCGTGAAAATTTCATGGGCTCTAAACTTAGCAGTGATGAAGTTGGCACAATATTAAGTCTTGTAGGCATTTAAACATATCTGTAGTCATTTTAGGTTTGGTAGTTTCCCCTTTGCATTTGAGAGTCTGGATATGGGGTTGGAACTGCCATAGGGCTCACAGAGATCTCCAAACATCAGATTTCAATTTCAGATCACTTAAGGAAAGGCAAAAGTTTAGAGGCTCCTGGAGAAGGAAAGAAAGGTTAGAACCAAAGACCTCTTTAATTTATAGATCCTCCAGGTATAGCAGCTTCAGACTTGCAGCAGTCATTTAATCATGCTCCCTAGATGAGCTTTAAGGGCTAACATTTCCTAATTAAATAGGAAGGCACCCTCCCAACCCAAGGACAGATCTGACTCATACGGAGTGACGATGATGAACAATAATATGCTCCCTGAGTTGGCTCTTGGTTAACATCTATTTCCTGATTTTTCCTTCTTCATCTCTGATCACCTTCTCAATACACACAGAAAGGGACATTAGTCATCCAGTTAACAGACATCATAATGTATAAAAATACAAATATACATTCTTTGTTTTCTCACTCTGTCCCCCAGGCTGGAGTGCAATGGCGTGATCTTGGCTCACTGCAACCTCCGCCTACTGGGTTCAAATGACTCTCCTGCCTCAGCCTCCTGAGTAGCTGGGACTACAGGCACGCACCACCACACCTGGCGAATTTTTGTGTTTTTAGTACAGATGGGGTTTCACTAAACATGTTGGACAGGCTGATCTCAAACACCTGACCGCCTCAGCCTCCCAAAGTGCTGGCGTTACAGGTGTAAGCCACCATTACCAGCCCAAATATACATTCTTATTCCTGCAGAAAAGGGCACTGGAAAGCTCCTAGGTCATAGAAGGTCTTTGAGATTTTGTGAAATAAAGTAAGAAACATTGAAATTGGAAATAAAAGCTCCCTCTGCTTTGTATAAAAAAATACTATTAATATTAGGTAATGTCAATGTCAATATTATCATTAATCTTGCAGGTTTAAAACAAGAATACCTGTATATACAATGTACAAATTCATGCTAACAATTTTTAGGATAAGTATCATTTAAATATTTAGAATACTAAAGAATCCATTTTCAACAGCATTGATCCATAGTAATTTGTAGCACCAAGCAAGATTCTCCATTACGTGCAACTTAAGCCAAGTTTGAGTTCAATCCACCACGAAAACTCACCTGTTGATTAACCTTGCCCCAAGGTGGCGTCAGATGTCCTGATGATGGTGCCTTCTCGAGTTCTGTTTTACATCTTTGTTTATAGGAGTGTCAAGGCATGAAAGAAATGGTTGTAGCTCAGCTATTTTCTGTTCATAAAGTAATTGCCCCTTGCATGAAGGGAAGGAATTTCTGTAAACAATTCCTTATATCTAGAGTAGTGCTGCCCATGCTGTTGGCTTAGAAACTGCCACAGACCCATGTAACTACCACAGGGAGCATGGATGTTGGCTTAAGATTGCCACGGTTATCTGAGAAAACTTGACACTGTCATGGGCGGGTATTTGCCTTTTTTTCTTTTCTTTTTGTTGGCTTGTTTTTCTGCCTTGAATGTTAACTATGTGTATCATGAAGATCAGTTATGAAATTCACCAATTAGCATTGTGTTTACATGTATTTACATCTATTAAGAACTGCGCTTTCTGGCAGAAAGTAATATTCCTCTGCTTTAATTAAAGCTATGCATGTTTTCAGTAAAGAATAATGTTTCTATTTCTTTTTTTTAATATTTTATTGTACTTTAGGTTCTGGGGTACATGTGAAGAACATGCAGGATTGTTGCATAGGTACATATATGGCAATGTAATTTGTTGCCTCCATCCCCATCACCTGTATCTGGCATTTATCCCCATGTTATCCCTCCCTAACTCGTTACCCCCCACTGTCCCTCCCCTAGTACTCCCCCACCACTAATGTTTCTATTTCTTTAAGTATACCTTGATTTTATAGGTCTTATATCTTACCAGGAGGACCCAATTTAAAGCAAAAGTTGAATGTTCTGTAACCTATAATCAACCCACACATAATCTATTAAAATAGCAAAATATCATTTCTTGGATATTTGCTTTTCTAAAGCTGAATTCTGAGAGATTTTAGTTAGCAATTGCAGACTTTAGTTCAGGCAACACAGCCATTAAAGCCAATTGTCTGGAGAGCTTAGGGATACGGCATGTTGAGCATCCTTTGCCTGGTTAAGATTTGCAGAGCAGTAGATACTCAATGCATTGAAATATTTCAGTTGTTATGGAGTTAAATGAAAGACATCCCAAGACGATGAACATGAACTGGAATTTTTGGTGCCTGAATGAGCTTTCCTGCCACTCAGACTTCATATACAGTTTCCTGCCACTTCAGACTTTTCCCTACAGGCAGAGACATATCTGAAGAAAGATTTCTCTCTCATAAAAACTCAACTTTGTCAGCTTTAAAGAAAAATGGAATTCTCTTGCCCTTTTCCAAGAATTGAGCTTGCATGTCTTAGTTATAGACATTCATGGGCCACCACCATCTTCTTTCTGGAAGGTCCCTTCCTAAGATAGAAAAGGGCCCAACATGATGCTTTTCCAAAATGTTTTCCTTGGGGCCCAAGAGCCAGCCTATTTCTCTGGAAATCTTGCCCTCATGCTTAACTAAGCCATTGTTTTCCTCTTATTCTCAAGATCTCAGCCCATAACTGTGGTCAAGAACCTGAAGACATAGCTTCCTCTAGGCTAGACTTAAGGACATCCAAACATCTGCCTCTGAATACCTATTTGAAGAAAAGATTATTTCCTGGAGCCTACTAATTAATTGTTTTACTATAACAAGGAATCATCCAACATGTTTTATTTCTTCTTTTTCAAAATGTTTAGAAGTGCCTTTACAGAGACATTAAATACACGGTGGAACATACACAACAGATCATACTGAAACCATAGGTAATATCATGAGATAGATACATTATACAAAAAGGTATATAGAAGCACAATGTCATAACAGCATGCTCTGTTTATAATAGCTGGCATTGACCAGGGAACAAGAATCCGATTCAGAAATGTGGAAAGTAAGGGATAACACCTTTTCAAATGCCAGACAAAATTTGTCCCCACTGTTTGCTGCCTCACGATCACCCCAAAGTGCACTACTGGCTGGGCTGTGTAGGTTTGGCCACTCACTGTGTTCTGCAGCTGAGATCAGGTCCACCTGCCTGAGAAGAGTGTAAGGCTGGGAACTGATACATAAGCACAAATTTCAATTTTGAGACAACAGCATGTGCTGTAGACACACATTATACATAAGCAGTATTGTAAAAGTCATTTGCCATGAGAAGACACACACTACCTCCCTCCAAGAGCACGGGTCTGCTGCACAATACGCACTACGTGGATGTGACTCTCTTTCAGTGTTTCTCAGCCACTTATTTTTCCCTTGGTTTGATCATTTCCATATTACTTAATTCTCCACTCTCAGCCTTTCATAGTTGTGATGTTTGCTTAGACCCACCATAATGTGTGGGGAATACCTAGAACACCACTGTAATGGAGGTTGGACAATTGGTTTTGTTCTTGGAATCCACATTAAATGGGTGCCCTTTCTAGAAATCCAAAATAAGGCTCTCAGTCGAAGGATAACTACAGAAAGGAAGTCACGTGGAGATCGAGTCCCTCCGTGGGCCAGTCCATCTTTGGGCATGTGAACTGGTGGCTCTAGGATAATTCACTGCCCTGCAGCAACTGAGACGGCAATAGGTCCGATGTACACTTCCAGGTGTGCCCGATGGAAACCGTCGCCAACCAGATTAATGAAATGAGATGCCTGAATGTGCTTGTCAATGCCAGATGTGTGCTCCTTCTCGGCCTGTAATATTCATGGAAATGGAAAATGCTTGTGCTATGTGGGAATATGCACGGATAAAACAGAGATCCTAAAGCGGTTATGATGGAGGAAAAAGGCACGCTCTTTGAGGAAGCATCTCTAAGAGAAATAACTATATCATATGGTCAGTGTCGACACTGGCATTCTGTTATTTCATTCAGAAAGTCAAATTGTTACAAAGGAGGTAACGATAACGTGGCAGACTATTTCAGCTCCAGCCTTATCATGGGAAATAGAAAGCTTCACTTGCTTTTTTGGCCAGAGGAAGTAAAGAACGGTATGTCAGGTCAAAAGTTTAAGTCATCCCAAAGAAGTAATATTTCCAAATAGGGTTGAAAAAATCAGCATCACATAGACCCCAAATCCCAAAGCAGCATTCATCTCTCTGTTTGTAAAGTGCTTTACTCCAATGGGCAATGTAGATGTATAGAGAGGTCTTCTATCCTCTCAGTTCCTGCAGCATCTAAAGAAACTCCCATGAGACTTTTGTCTTTAACATAAAATTGCAATGTTTCATTTGAACAACTGACCAAGAGCAGCAATTAAATCCAAAGAAATTTTAAAGGCATCTCATAGAATATGAAGATTGTCCAATACTGTAAGTTGATAACATTATTGCTTTCTTGGACTGGGAAGATAATTTCCCTAATGAATTTGAATGGTTATTTCTTATCTGGAAAATGATGGTGTCCTATTTGTCTTGAGTCATGGAATAGTCTATAAACCCAGATTAAAATGTTTCTGCATTTTTGTATTTTAAAAAATTTCTGAAAGCAAACAACAAAAATACTCCAGAACTTATCTCAATTATATAAAACCACAAAGAAACTAACAGGCATTAAGGATTTCAATACCAAAAAATTTCAAATGCCACATTTGCATTTTGCACTCACACACAAAACCTAAATATAAAGCATTCATTCTTTTACGAATCTCGTTTCAAACTTTCTTTTATCCTTTTTTTGAAACATATTTTACTAAACCGTATATGTGCACATACGCTGAGATCTGGGGAGAACCAGTTAAGTTCTTTTGGTTTTTTGTTTTGTTTTGTTTCTGTTTGAGACAGTCTCGCTCTTGTTGCCCAGGCTGGAGTGCAGTGGCGTGATCTCGGCTCACTACAAACTCCACCTCCCAGGTTCAAGTGATTCTCCTACCTCAGCCTCCAGAGTAGCTGGGATTACAGGCATGCGCCACCATGCCTGGCTAATTTTTGTATATTTAGTAGACACAGGGTTTCACCATGTTGGCCAGGCTGGTCTCAAATTCCTGACCTCGGGTGATCCGCCTGCCTTGGCCTCCCAAAGTGCTGGACTGGTTGAGTTCTGTGTCAGTGCTCCCATGTTCCAGGGAAAAGACAAGGAGGAAGCCGTTAGTGGAAAACAGGTACCCAAAGTGCTGAGAAGTAATTCTCATGGGGCTGGGGTGCATAACCTGGGAGCATATTTGGCTTTTTGTCTGCCAATAGTTTAGAGGTGGGAAATCCTGCCTCAGTTTGACATAGCCAACTCCTGTGTTTACACCCAGTTACTTGAATGATTTCTGAAGAGCCTGGAGAGAGATAGGCTTGACATTGGGCATTTATTATGACATGTCAAATTATTGCCAAAGAGGCATAGCTACTCATCCTGAAAGTAAGGAGGAGCATTTGCCAGCATGCCAAAAATGACTCTGCAGTTTTAAGAAATACACACACACCAACAGAGAGCCTCTAGCCCCTCTAGGAACTTGGCAAATGCATGGCCTGTCTTTCAGCTGAAACATCTACATCAGCCTCCCAAACAGAATCCCCACCTGTCCTGTGATTTTCTGATGTCTCTAGAGCTCTGCCTGTTTTGGGAACCTCAGCACCCTGCCCCAAACACATATACAAAACCAAGCCATTGACAAGCAAACACCAAAGGGTGGACAGAGGTCAAAGGCTCTCAAACACCACAGCATCGTGCATTTCAGCATTGACTTTCAACATAATTTGACCCTGGACGGGGCCATGAGAACAGGTGCCCTTTTTCTGAGTCATCTGGAGAGAAGCTTTCCACGGCCTACTAGGAGAACAAATAAGAAATGTTTTACAAGTAAGATGTTGGCAACTTTTAAGAAATGTTTTCCTTTGATGTCTATTTATTACTGCATCAAGGGTATTAAAATCCCTGGCTGAAAAGAAAAATACATCTATAATATAGCCAACCATGCAGCTGCTTTAGGGAACATGCAGATAAAACAACAAAACAACCGAAGAATGTTTAAATGTTTATTTTCATGTTAAAAACGATGTGTTACCCTGTGGTTAGAATATACCTTTATGCTGAAAAATGAAGTCACTTTATTTCTGAAATATTTCCAGAAAAAAAGAAAAGGAAAAATCCAAAAGTAATGAAGAGTAAGATGAAAATGTTCTGGCAGATTCCATCAACAATCCCAACATAAGCCATGTCCTTTCCAGGCCAGAATTCCAAATTCAGTGCATTTCATGATGTTAGGTCTCAAATGTTTTTCCCATGATAAGTTTAGGTATTTTTGAGTGGGATGTCTGTACATTTAAAAGCTACAATTTTGCATGCTTTCATTTTTAAAAACTCAGTGTTTCATTGTATTGCCTATATTACATACAAAAATATCCGCTATCCATATTTTAGCATAACTTTTCCACCATCCATACCATCCCTTTACATGGCAGGTGATATGCATTACATTACATGTATATAATTTTAATAAAGGGGAGGGTTGCTGAGTTTATAAAACGGTCTATCATGTCATTTACAGAGAATGAAATGGAGAATCAAGACCACTTTTAGGCAATTAGAGTAGAAAACACATTGGTGTCCATGACATGTAGGGTTCAGATGAAACCACACTCTGTGGTGCTTGCTGTGAGACTGAATAGCTCCCTGAAAGAGCCTTCATAGTTCTCTGACAGGGCCCCAACATCCCAGCAATGGGAAGACCTCTTTCTAAAAGAATGAAACAAGAATGCTGACCCAAATGCACAAAGGTGGATGTTCTAAAACTTAAAAGTTAGCAAGTTACAAATTACGTAGTCTACAGATGTGGCAATGGGACAAAAATTAATCAACTTTCCCCCTGCATGACTATAAAACTTCTGTCTAGACAGTAAAGATTATTATCGTCTGGGAATTTATCCTGGCCAGCGTGCAATATGCAACAGCTAGGAAGTCAATTATTCCTTCTTGTGGGACACGTGGAGTATTCTGAGGTTTTCCAGGTGTGGTTTTTCCAGGGTAAACTTCTATTGTCTTTTCTTCTTGCCTTCTCTGAAATGCAACACACCTGTGCATTTAAGCATCCGTTCTTTGGTGTGGCAGCTGCTTCTTGATTCCTGTGCTCTGACCTCTACTGCAGCACATCTGGACCCTGGAGGCAGCGATCGCAATCCTCAGCTGTTCCAGGTCGAATGCTGGTCATCTAGCATCTGAACCTCCCTTCGTGTGACCACAGAGTTCACTCTCTGGTGCCTCGTCAAGAGGCTTGCTGGTGTCTCCCTTAGGGGGAGGCTGAGCATTCCATTCCCATGGGAGAGGAAGGGACTTTATAAATGTTTGGTTCCAGTTATTTATCAAGACTAATAATTTGGATATATCAGCCATAAAAATCCTGGAAAATCCGGGCAAATGCATGGTCCCCAGAAAATTATATTTCATGGCTTAATAGCTTATATCTTTATCCCCATTTTAGATATTTTGGGGTATAGTGCCTAACAGTTGTATATTGACTAGCTGGAAAACAAGGTGCTATATAACCCATGGTTTATAATCTTCGGGAAATATTTAGAGGAGGAAATAATGAGATTCTGTCATGAGAAATTGTATCTATGCCAAATCAGAGAACAATTGACAGTCACTGTTGATTCTTACTAAATAGTTTGTTCCCTGGCCCTTCAGTATTCACTCACACACGCGCGCACACACACACACACACACACACACGGGCATATGTATGTATATGTGTTTATATACATCTGGGTGTGGGTTATATGGTGGAAGGAACCCTTCCTCCATGGCCTTCCATTTGAGTATTATTTTGAACGGACTGGATTTTAACACAAAGGAGCAAAGGTGGCTACACAGGGGTTATATCACTCAGGGTGACTCTAAGTCATCACAAGAAGCATCTTCAGGACTGCGGCCAGTTTCCAGCCCTGCTGAGAAACCACTGGCATGTTCGAATGCTCCCCAGTTTGCTCCCTGCACCCCATCAAGCACTGCCATCATAGAGAATGCTCTAATTTGTATGATCCTTAATAACACTCCCCATGACAGTGATAATTTCCTTTACCTCCTCCCCAGTTATACCCCCTACCCAAAGTCTCACTTTACCAGTGGGCGGGACCCTACTGTGTGTGTGAGAGAGTTCCTCCCCGTCCAGCAGACGTTCTTCATTTTCACAAATGAATTCCCAGGATTTCCGGAATGCTAAAGATCCAAAGGGAGAGAGGACTGAAAAGCCTCACAGGAGGAGCCAACTCACCGGATAGCTACCTGTCAATCAGCACACGAACTTTCTTCCATCCTGCATGGTTGGTCCAAGCTACCTCACCACCAAACTCTTTGGAAAGCTTTTGACTGACTGAGGAATCTTCCCAAAAAGTGTCAGCCATAGCTTTGCAAACTCCTTTTGTAGCTAATGCCTGGCTCTTCTCGCTTCTTTATCCCACCAAACCAAACTATTTTTGGAACTTCGCCAGCTTCGGTTCCTAAGCCCCATTTTACAGAACTCACTGAACACTGGGCTCTGGAGGTCAAGCCTACTTCGCTTGCAATTTTAGCACTGTTCACAAACACACTGTGGTCCTGTGGGCCAGAGATACAGGAAGAAGTTTTTGGCTGCCACGTCATGGCTAGAGGAGGCTGGGTTGTCAGGTTCCCATCCAAGGAAATCCATAATAAAAGAACAATGCCTCCCTTTGGATTAGCTCAGTTATCAGCCATTTAAATGGAGTCAGGGCACTGCTCCAGGTGACCTCCTGCATATCTTTCCTACTTTGGGCCTTTGAAATTATATTTCTTAGAGATGAAAATGGCTCAGTAAAGCTCATAATGAGGCATACCAGTCCAGTGTCTACTTTTCCAACAATACTATCGTAATAAATGTGATCACATTTTGCTAATTTGAAATTCTTGCCTTGCTTAAGACCGTTCATGATGGTATTAAAATAACATTTTTCTGTAAACATGATGTAGGAGTTCTTTCTTTTTTTCTCTTGCCATTTTGATTTTTCAATAGCTGTGGTTTAAATTTTTTCTTTTCTATAACGGCTGCTTCTTGAGTTCTGGAACAGTCATTTATTTGTATGGATTTTGGGGGAAAACCCACTGCTTCTCTCCACAAATGTACACCCTGTGAACACTTTATCTCTGCCAGAGTCATGATTTAGATTTTTTTTGTTTGGTCATTGTATGGATGGATTTCTATATATTGCTAACTTGAAATATCATTCTACTTACTTAAAAAAAAGAAACTTTTATTCTGGTAAAATGGAAAGTATAATCTGCAGCTATTTCCTAGGCAATTTCCTTTCTATGTAGGTCAATTCTACTTTAAGACTTCAGTTTTGATAATGAATTGTGTTGGCCACAAAGCACTTGTATAAATACAGCTATGTTGGGGCCTTTCTACCCTCAGAAATGCACTCTAGGAGTTCCCCCATGAGTTTTCAACAAGCAGAGAATAAAAATAAATGTTTGTGACTGACAATTTTTCTCCAAATTTTTGAAACTTCATGTAGAAAACTGTAAAGAGATGGCCCTCCCTCACTGTATATTAACATTTTAAGTAAAACCCTTTGTCCCAGTGTTATTCAAGAAAGTTCAGCAACAAAAGGAAGGAAAAACAAAGTGAGAATAAGCTTCTTAGATACTGTCCCTAGATGAGGAAGTGCAGAAAACTGGAAAAAACCTGATATCCTGCATGGAGACCCAGGAAACAACATGGCATGGCAAATCCCAGGGAAGAAAACTCATGTGTAATCAAACAGAGCTCAAGGAAAAGACTGAAATTTCTGCTCTTCATGTTTCAAAAAGAATTCCAGAGGTCAAAGGAACAGGTGCAGGTGCAAATGTATATAAAAATAATGAGCAGCGCTCATGACAAATCAGGATAGCTACATTCAGTCATCTTTCGTGTATGTCTAAACTCAGGCCAAGGGGCAATAAGTGTCCACTGTGCTTTAAAAGGTCTAGGAATAGAAAAATCAACACCAAATCCTTTCTAATTCCACGTGGCCGTTTGTCACGAGATGACTAACAACGTCTGGGGGGTCAGGTTTAATACATTTGCACTGAGCTAGTACCAAGCAGTCCATAAAACTGTTGTCTTAGAATTTCTCCAGTCCCCACATGCGGCTGTTTTAGAGGCATTTCCAGGCTTCAAACCCAGCTTCTATAGCTCTCCAGACCTCTTTTACCTGCTTAGAAAGGGATCCCACCAGACCTCCACAAATCAAACTTTGTTAAATCATCCCCTATTGCTGATCAAACTCACTGCTCCAGCATTCAAAAAACAGAAGGCATAAAGGTGAATACAAACATAAGAAAGGAGTTTACATCTGGTCTTGCAGTCTTTCCATATAGTCTCTAAAGTCCTGTGAATCCCCCAGCCCCATATCTTGGCAGACCCACTTGATGTTATCATCGCTGTCAAACAGGATGGAGTTGGTGTACGGGCCGCCGTCCTCTGGGAGGATGGTGGTGTAGGAAGTGAACTTGACTCTCTTCCTCTTTGGGCCCGAAGAATTCATAGGTTCATTTTTAATGTCTTTCTCATAGACATAGTCAGAAGGTCTGAGCAGTTGACTATGAAAAGTCTTCTGGGAACTGCCGTTCAGAAGGAAGTTCCTCTCCTCGAACTGCAGGCCCCTGTCTATCATGGTTGTGCACTCCTCCGACGGGAGTGTAATGTCAACAGGGTTCTCCAAAAGTTCCACTTCATTCCCAAGCCAGACCCAGTCGTGGGAATGGGGGATGTTGCCCTGCTCGCTCACAGCAAACCTTTTGTGTCTGTATTTCCAGGCAAACGCCACGCAGTTGATCAAGAACACCAGAATGGCCAGGCAGAAGACACAGAGCAGGGCATACATGCCGATCTCCAAGTCCGTTAGCCCCCTTGAGGTCATCGTGAGGTCACTAGGATTATTGGGGTCCGGTGACTTCCCTTGAGTGGGGAAGCTTGTGAAGGCATCTGGACCACCACTTCTGAGTGACTTGTTCTTCCCTTCCGTGGGAGACTGGGGGGTTGTGCTTTTGTTGGTACTTTCCTCTCGGCCAGCAGGGGCGCCATGGTGGAACCATTCCTGAACTGCTCTCTCCTGGTTTCCTTCGCGCTCTATGGAATTACTGAGGTGGTCCTTGTATTCCCGATTTATGCCCTCAATATCGTTGCTGCCTCCTTGGTGCTCATCACTACTTGGTTCGAATTTGACCTTGACATTTCCTTTACCCACAGCAAGAACACTCTTCCTCTTGGTCTTCTGACAGGGTTCACTAATCATCATTTCTAACTTAATCAAAGGCCCTTGTCCTTCACCCTCTGCAACCACAACTGGCCATTTGGACTCAAGGTTTGCCTGGACAGACACCACCATTTCATCCAATGATGAGACAGTAACTGAATAATCCTTGGGATCGTAAATGTCTAAAGGTGTCACCGAACCATCACTGAGCAAAATCCAAGAACTTACTATTGCTTCCTAAGGAAAATGAAACCAAAGCATTATGTTATAATCAGATTCCTTCCAATGTGAAAACATAAATATAATTTCCTATGTAAATTTTTTTAATATAAAGAGAAAATTTCTATGGTTTTATAATCTTGAACAGTTCTTGTTACACCTTGAACTGGCATCAATAATGTGCTGTGGCCTCACTGGTATGAGGAATAAATATTTTAATCAATGCATTAAACTATAAATTAACTATTGCATACATACAATAGACTTTGACTTTGACCTTTTAAAAAACACTTCGTAAAATTAGGCAATTTAACTGAATCAATTTCAGGTGCAACGAATCAGGCTACTGCTCAAGATAATATCACTGTGAAAGTTCTCCTTTGAGAAGCCAGTGCTGATGAAGCAAAACATGCACTGGCTGGAAGGACTCGGGAAGATGCATTGTGAGGCAGGCTGGCTTGAATGGCACAGCGGCCCTGGTATCCTAGAAATGATTTATAGAAATTTAAAGATGGGAGGAAGTTTTAGAGTTGACCATAATTATTGTAAACAGTAGCAATTTGGTGCCTATTAGCCATGCTTAAGTAGCTGAAATGGAATTTCCAAGTATCAAAAACCATCCGCTTTGGCAAAAGCGAACACATGTGATCCTTTGGTCACCATCTAGCAGCAGGCTGTGCCTGGCACTGATAAGCCCAGCAGAAAGCAAATGGCATTTGAGGATGTGGTCAGTGTGAAAAGCACGTAAGAGGAAATGTGTCTAAGCCACTGAATACTTTTCTCAGAGACAGGGCAGCCTGGGTAAGAAGCAAGCAGCTTCAAGAAGTCCCAGTCCCAGGCAGGAGGGGTCTCCTGCTCTACTTTGCAGGATGTGCTAACCAAGAGAGAAGTCGTCTCCACTGACCAGGGACGCAGACCCCTGGGACACTCACCTGCTGTGGTGACTGAAGAACGTCCAGGGCAGTGGCTGTGGAGACGATGGCCCTTTTGTCTGCTCGATGTGGCTGCAGTGAGAGAGACATGCCAGCCACGAGCTGCACCCCCAGCTCTGCGATGGTCACTCGGTCATCCAGGACAGTTACCGTCTTCTCAGCCAGGATGGAGTCCGAGAGCGGTGAGAGGACCTGAAAAGTAGGTGAGGAGGCTCACGCATCTCTGCTCCTCATAAGCACCGTGGATCCCTTAACTGAGGCTCCCAACAAAGTATCTCCCAGCCCTCGGCTCAATGCATGCACTTGCGGGAATCAGTTAGGAAAGCGTTAATGCTGATGTTCAATCACACTTGACAATCATAGGAGTTTTATAAAGATCATCCTGGTCTATTTACTTTCCACTGATTTTTATGTCATGATAACAGCAGTGTATTTTCTGCAAGAAGCCTGATTTAATTTAGAGGCAATAACTAAAAAGTGTCCATTGATATTAGGCACTCAAAGAGCAAGATTTTCCCAACAATTAATATTTGGACTTTGAAAATGGCAGAACTGTGGTAAAACACTTCAAGAAATGGTGCCTAGCCATCTTCTCCCACTCGTATTCCTTCCAGCAGGCAGGCAGATGTTTATTTTGGGATGATCACTGTAGGCCACTGGGCCATCACTGCATAAACCAGGAAGCACTGTAGGAAAGGGAGCCTTGGAGCCCTGAGGGGTCGTCCTCCTAATTTAGCAGCTACTGTCCAACCAGGTGTGCCTAAGGCCTGGAGAGGAATACATGGCAGGCAGAATTTCTAGAGTGGTCCCCCGAAAGCCACCCTGCCCTAAACTCTGGTTCCTGTGAACAGAATGAGAATGCACTTTCATGATTATGTTGTGTGATATGGCACAGTTGGCCTTAAAACAGGGAGGTCATCCTGTGTTACTCAGGTAGATCCAAAGTAATCACATGAGCCCTCAAAAGATAAGACCTTTTCTCGGCTAGGGGCAGAAGGGGAAGTCAGAGATTCACAGTGTGAGAAGGACTCCATCCAGCCACTGCTGAAGGCAGAAGGGACCACGTGACGAGGAATGCAGGTGGCCTTGGAGCAAAGTGACCCCTGGCGACCCCTGACTGACAGTGTGCAAGAAAACAGGGACCTCAGTCAGTGCTCAAATCACAAAAAACTAAGTTCTGCCAACAGCCTGAAGGAGCTTGGAAGCCACGTCTTTCCCAAACTCCCAGATAAGAGCCCAGGCCAGCCAAGACCAGCCGAGACCTGGAGTTCAACGTCATGGCACCCTAAGCACAGAATGCAGCAAACCCACACAGACGCCTGACCTGCGGAAATATTAGCTGACTGATGGGTGTGTTTTAAGCTGCTAGTTTGTGGTAATTTATTACACAAAAAATAGAAAACACAGAAATAACATGTTTCATCCAGCTTTGTCAAAAATATAGCTTTGGCTACAATAAAATCTGACTTAGTTAACTCTGAGCAGAAATATTTTAAATTTATATAAGGAAATATTCTGTACCATTTCTGCATAATTATCCTGTTTAAATTGGCCAGGAAATAATTTTACTATCACTATGATAAAGAATATTTAGCTATGAATTATTATATTTTTAAAATTTTTTGTCTACTGTACAAGGTATGATGGAACTAAATGGTTAAGCTTCAAAGTTAGGAGGGAAAAAACCAGCTTTCAGCAGTTCAACCACCTTCTCTTAGTGATATACAAAACGGAGAGTATGATACTGGGGAAAAAGTTTATACTACATGCTTCATTTAGCCTTCTTGGTAAAAGAGATTAGATATTTTTCTCAACTCTCTAAAATACAAAACTTAATCTGAGTATAGGTTATTAAAATTGGTGAATGCTCTGTTGCATCTCATGATTCTCTTACAAACAAACAGATGCAATACACGCACACTGGCACACGTTCACGTGCACGTGCACACGTGCACACAGACATACATCTGCACAACTGCATCTACCTGGCCACTCACCAACACAGACTGGTGTTAGCAAAGTGGCAATGCGTGGTGGCACGTACCTGCACTGTGGTTATGCCCGGCTCCCGACCAGCCAGGGTCCTGCCGTCCTGTAACTGAGCGATTTTCGGCTCCTCCACCTTCATGAACTCGGTCACGAGGTCAGTGATGTCAAACTGCCAGTCCGGGCCCAGCATGTAGGTCAGCTGCCCTAAGTCAGGCGACTCGGCCACAAACTGGGTGAGGACGCGCACCGTGGCGTGCTGGTACTGCAGGGAGCACCCTCGTCCCTTCTTCTCTTCATCGTCCTCGTCTTCACTTTCCCGGGTAGGCCTGGAGCACAGGGAATCAAAACAGAATAAAGTCCTCATTGTTAAGAAGTTCTACGTGCCCTTGTTTTTCCGATTCTAGGTGAGCCCACAGAATGAAATGAAATGGTCTTTCTCCTGCCAGACCTGCTCAGCCATCTATCCATCCCCTGTTCATTCACTTATTCTATGAGCACACTTTGGTGATGACCATGTGCTTCGTGTTTGCAACAGGAATGTCAAGGGCAGCTCCTGCCTTCCTGACCCAGACAGAAGCTGAAGCTCTGGCCTTAGTGTCCTGGAAACTGCTAATTTTAAAACCATTCCCCTGTGGGAATGAGGCAGAACCTCTGGCCTATGGAGGGAACCTAAGATATGAGTCAGAACTGCTGTTGAGATTCCTGCTCCAATTCCTTCCATTGGGCCTCACGCCAAGTTCTCTACCCTCTCACAGGTTCAGCTACCTCTCCTTGGAAATGAACATAGGAACAGCTGGCCCTTTCCTCCCTCACAGTTGCACAGGAGGATCAAGTAGGTCGAAGTGTGATGACACCTCAGGGACGGCCCTTTAGGAACCCCAGACCAACCAGGAATCATCAGCACTGGATGGTTCTAACACCCGACCTCCTCATAGGCTGAGACCCTCTAGTCTACAGAAGCAGCTTCCTGAGCTTATGGCCCTAAAGTTTGCCAGAGGATCCTCTCCTTCCATGGTCCTTCCCTAATCTAAAATCACTGCTTTGTGAGCAAAACTGCTCATGACACTGCTAAAACATCTGAAATGTGTCTCTCCTGTTACCCGTCCTGGCTTCTCCCTTCCTTCCTTATGGCTCTGGCCCTTTCTCTCACCCTAGCACCTGCTATCCTCTAACCTCCACCTGTCCACAATCCACCCTGAGAAAGTCTCTCTGGCTCTTCAATTCCAGAACCTTCCCCTCAAGACGTAGCTGTCCTATGTCCCTTTATGAGAGCGCTTTGTTTGGTGGCTACTGACCAGTCTGTGCCTGGGGATTGTGTCAGGGGAGAAAGGAGAATGACTCATGCATGCTGAGTTAGACCTACTGTGTGCCCTCTTCCACGTGCTTACATAAGTATAAGACCAGACATCGATTGCCATGCTGCACACAACATCTGTGCATATTTAATTCATATGATCTTCACATACCCCCAAAGAGCGAGGTTGAATTACTTCTCTGATCTTACCAATGAGGAAACTGAGACAATGGTTTCTGTGGTCACTCAGCCAGGGCCACACAGCTGGTCGTCTCCCAAGGCAGGGTCCACAGCCAGACCAGCTGCCCCATCATGTGTGTCCCCTTCCTTTCTCTAGCTAAGTTCATTCATCTTCTCAACAGCTATGAAACATGTGCTTATTTTTGCATAAAGAAACCAGGCTCAGCGTGGTTAATATGTAGCCCAGATAACTGACAATTAGCAGCTCTGGAGCCAGCTCCATTTGACTTCCAAAACCCACCTTCTTTACAATATAACATTCTGCCTCCCTGAAATGTCTGAAAACTGTTTATAAAATGATAGAAAAAAATTTTCACCAGCACAATAGCATAGCAATTTTGGTTTCCCACAGTAAGAAATGAATATCTCTGTGGGTAACAGTGATGAGTTAAATGACAAAGAAACAGCATTCAATTTTTAAAAAATTGAATAACATACTGAAAAGGTATTCCCATTTTATTTTTCAGTCCTTCTGAATATGTCACAGGGAATGTCTCCGTTCTGTGCTAGGATGTCTTTAAAGCTTCTTGGAACTAGCTAGTCCATTAGTTAATAAAGACAAGCTCACCTAGGCAGGCAGCAGTGTCTACTCAGAATTTAACAACATTGTTTGGTTTTCTTTGTAATAATTTTAGGTTAAATTTATTTTATGATAAATGATACTAGTTGACCATTTGTGCTAGCAATGGGAAGTTTGCTTTTAACAAATGGGTAAAATTTAAGAAGAACACCACTAGGCTTGCGCTTCATTAAAATGTGGCAGAATTCATAAAAATGAATATATGAAATTTTAGAATTAAACACTAATGTTTAATTAATTGTGTTGATGTATTAATGAAACAAAACAATCATGTTATTTTAGGGCAGATGGTATCCTATTCACTTATTTAAACTTTTAAGCTCAAAATAATTACAAATTTACTAAAAGCTAAAAAAAAAAAATTACCAGGAGATCCTAAACACTCTGCCCAGTTTCCCAAAGTCAGCATCTTCCTAACTATAAGAAAATATCAAAACCAGGAAATTGGCAATGGTATACACAGAGCTTATTAACATACAAGCATCCCTTATTACAGTCTAATGATATCAAAGCTTTGCTGCTTTGAGTGTAGATACCTTAGTTTCCTCTAGGTCCCATTACTCTGACCACTTTTAAAAACATAATTGCTTTAAGTATGTTTCTCTGTCTATCCTAAGTACCACATCAGATAACGTCATAATTCTCACTTTCAATACCAAATATGATGTAAAAAATTGATGAGAAGAAAAGTCTATCCTATTTAACGCTGTTTTTGCTCATTCTATCATTCCTCTTTCCTTTCTGAAGTTCCAAATATTTTTCCATTATAATTTTTTCTGTCTACTGAAGTTCCATTAGCGATGCTTTCTAAGTTTTTGTTTATTTAAAAATGTCTTTATTCTCCCTTCATTCCTAAAGGATACTTTTGTCAGATAAAGAATTTGAGGCTGACAGTTCTTTTCTTTTAGTGCCTGAAAAATCTGCCAAGTCCTTCTGGCCTCCATGTTTTCAGGTGAGGAATTCATTGCCATTCAAATTGGTATAACTTCCCTCTGGATGTTTTTAAGACTTTGTTTAATTTTCAGAAGTTTAATTACAATGTGTCTTCACATGGATTTCTTTGGGTTTATCATGTTTGTGGTTTCCCAAGTTTTTTGAGTCTATGTGTTTCTGTCTCTTGACAAATTGGAGAGGTTTTCAGCCATTCTTTCTGTAAATACTGTCTGAGCCCTACACCTTTTCTCCTCTTCTTCTAGGATTCTAATAATGGACATTCTAGATCTTTTTTTATGGTCCCACAAGTCTCTGATGCTCTGTTCCTTTTTTTTCCCAAACCTATTTTCTCTGTTATTTAGATTAAGTTAATCGTATTATCTGTCCTCAAGTTCATTGATTTTATCCTCTGTCATCTCCATTGTACTGCTAACCCTACTGAGGGCTTTTGTTCTCCCTAGTTCCTATATTTTTCTATAATTTACATCTGGTTCTTTTTTATAAGTTATGTTTCCTTGCTGAGATATTTTTCTTTTCCATCGGTTCCAAGGCTATTTGTAATTTCTTACTGAAAGCTTTTTTTTCCCCCTTTGGTATGGCTGCTTTAAAATCCTTGTCAGATATTCTAACATCTGATTTATGTGGGCATTGGCGTCAGTTGATTGTCTTTTCTTATTCAAATTGTGGTTTACCTAATTCTTGGTATGACGAGTGATTTTTCAGTTATATTCTGGCCATTTTGTACATTATGACAGGAAACCCTGGGTCCAGCTGAAATCTATTTTAGTTAAATTTGCTTTGTTTTAGTGCATAGGTCCTAGCCTACTTTTGTACACTTAGGTTCTAGAGAAAATTTGGCTTTAGAGCCCTCAGGTGCTATTCTGGTCTGTTTTGTTCCCCTGGCACTGTGGATTCCCACATGAAGCAGGATTCCCACTTGAATGTGTCAGGGTTTGCTCACAGGAGACGAGGTCTCCTCCCTGGGCTGGGTGGAGGCTAAGAGACATCAGGCAGGCTGGGCAGTATCACTTCCCTGGGTGGCCCTTCAAGTTTCAGCAAAGGGTTTTAAAGATCCACCCTTGACCTTTGGTTTAAAGCACACTTTTCTGACAGTGAATCTCTTAATTTCTTCATCATTTGCTGTCTGGAGATGCTGAAAATTTCAACATCATTAGGTCCCTCTTTCTTTTGTCTGATAGCCCTTCCAAAATGTTCTCTCTTCTCTTGCATTCTGCTATTAGCAGCAAGATGAATCCAAGGTGCACATTCAGTAGTTTGCCTGGACTTCTCAGCTAACTACCTGGCCTCACTTGCTCTCTACACATCTGCAGGGCACAATCTTGCTAAGCACTCTGTCACTACCTAACCAGAATCCATGTTCCTCACCTCCCCCTGAATCTTCACTGGCAGCGTTTCTGAAGTTCAGATTTCTACTTACCATTTGTCCACAATGATCTCAGCTTTCTGTAAGGTGATTTGGGATTTCCCTGCGATGATCCTCATGCATCATCCTAAACATGTTTCTATTAACATTGTTCTACTAACAATCTGTTCAAGGCAGTTGAGGCTTTTTCCATTATGCTCCTCAAAATCTTCCAGCCTCCACTCACTGCCTGATTCCAAAGGCACGCTCGCATTTGAGGTATGCGTTACAGCTACACTCCACCACTGGGCAGCAATCTCTGCATTCGTTTTCTATTGCTGTGTAACAAATAATCTCAAACTTCATGTTTTAAAACAATGCCCAGACCAACACACTCACAGTTCTGCAAGCCAGTAATCCAGGCAAGCTCAACTGAATTCTCTACACAGAGATTTACAAGTTCAAAATTAAGGCGTCATTGGGCTGGTCTCTTATCTGGACGTGCTAGGGGAGAATCCACTTCTAAGATCAGCCAGGTTGTTGGCAGAATTCTGTTCCTAAGGTTATAGAACTGAGGCCCCATTTCCTGGCTGGTTGTTATTTGGAGGCTGCTCTCAGCTACTAAAGATTACCCACACTGCTCGGCAAGTGGCTCAATCCACATTCGTCAGCAAGTGACTCAACTCACCTTCAAAGCCAGCAATACATCATCAAGTTGTTCTCATCCTGAAATCTTCCCAACCTCCCCTTCTGCTACCAGTTGGCAGGAACTCTCTGCTTTCAGAGGACTTATCTGATGGGTCCCAACTCCTGGCAAATCTCTGTATTTTAAGGTCCATTGATTTGAGATTGTAGTTACATCTGTAAAATCCCCTCCCTCTCCCAGCACTACCAGATTAGTGTTTGAAGAAGCAGGAGATGGGAATGATGGGGAGGGAGAGTCATCTTTAGAATGGCCTACTATAGTATGTAACCATTCACTGAGCTCTTGGGACAACGCTTCAGTAATGTTATCATCCCTAACTGATAGATGAGGAAACTGACAAATAGGTTAAATCACATGTCCAACATCACACGGGTACAAGTTGTAAAGCTGGGGTTGAAACTCAGCAGTAAAATGAAGACTTACCCAGGTGGTTGGCAGGGGAATAAAAAACGCAGGCAGCCTTATCCCACAGCCCACACTCTCAACCAGTTGTACTGTGCTCCATGGATGAAGGCTGACATTTACAAGCAGGGGAACTGAGAGTGAATAACGTAGGAATGAACAATAGTGAAATGGAGAGTGGAAAACAGCTATGTCCTAATTGCCACGTCTTGTGCTAGGTGCTTATTATGCATGGCATTCATTTTACTGAATCCTAGCAACTATTCTATGAGGTTGTTACTATTACTATTATTACTATTTTCATTATAATTTCCTCATGTCAAGTTGCTAGTAAGTACTCAAGTCAGATCCATCTGAACCCAAAGCCCAGACCATGCTTCCCACCGGGGATGTTGCTTCCCAAGGGCTTGAGTCCCTGAGGGCCAATTTGCTTCCCACAAAGATCTGGACCCCAGGACGATCAGATCCACAGTCTTCTCTTTGATTCCTCACCTTCTATTGGCAGCAACCGGGATCCTCCAGCCCTTGATCTGGCTCAGCTCTGTGTCTGAGATCTCAATCTGCAGGGGGAGTCTGGGAGCCCAGACAGTGACCTCGAACTGGGAGGTGAAGTGCTGGTGGGTGAAGTTCACAATCGTGTCCACTTTGCTCTTCATTTCCTTCCCATTCACAAAAATGGAATCGCAGTTGTTGGAAACCTTTGGGGAGGAGGTAGAGCCTTGAGATGCATCAGGAGGAAAAGTACAAGCAAAAACCAACAGGGAAAGTTCATGAACTTCAGCAGCTCTGATTTATTAGACACCAAAACAACCCGATGAACAGGACTTGTACAAAAGGTAATTTGTAGGCACTAATTACTGACAAATACTGACAAATAGACCCCAGGAAAACTATTTTGTATTATAAAATACTGACAAGTAAAACCATTAACATAATTTAAGGGAGTTATATAACCTGTTGCCTTTTGTGTGTATGTGTGAGTGTCTTTCTTTACCTTACCTTTTTTATGTACTCAAACGATCACTAATCAAACCCCAGGTGCCTCATAGTTCACTCTTGCACCATATCTGAAGATGCATAAAAGGTTTTTATGTTACTAAAAATCCACATTATTCAAGTCATACTGAGGATCTCTGAAAAATCAGGAGAGCTTTGCACTAGATTAAAATCCTGGTAGGCGAAACAGTTGTGAAATGCATTAGAAACATGGATATAATTATTTTTGCCCCATTCAGCTATAATTTAGCAGAATGAATGTAGCATTTCACCATGGTCTTTTGACTCAGCACTTGGGGGTGCCCTCTCTAATGTGCATGCTTTAGTAGGCTGAGTATTAGACAATTTAAGTCCCCATTTTATTTCAGGATAAGCAAATACATTGTTGCTGAGTTTCTTTCCTGAACAATCATAAAAATATATCTATGTATCTAGATGGAGAGAAGAAATAGAAATCGCAAATCATTTCATGAGCAGAGGACACAAAATAAAAAGTAGTGTGCAACCTTTGCATTCATACTGCTGAGGGGCAGAGTCAAGCCTGGGCTGCTGGCAGGGCCCCCACCTCAACCAGTGGAGCCACCAGAGCCCCATTTTTGCAAGCCAGAAAGTAGGACTTATTCTTGTTGCTTCTTTTCCTCACTTGAATCTGTAACTACAACTCAGCCCTCCCTTTTGAGTCCCAGACACACACGCCCAGCTGCCTATCTGACATGGTCAAGTGAATGGCTCAAGAACAATGTCAGAAGTGCCAACTTCCAAACTTAAAGAGTAAACGTCAAAGTTGTTTGAGACAAATTATCACCTCCCCCTGACCCTGAAAAAACGGCATTAATATGAATGTGCTGCCTTGGAAATGAAGAAATCAGCCTTTTGCCAGCTAACAGCTCTACACTGTAGCTCGACATTGAAACCAAGGAGAACATAGCTGATGGGACACTGAAGACTCACCCTGCATCCCCAGTCACAGGGATGGATCCTTGTCACTTCCACTTCTCAACACCAATAATGTCTTTAGGAATCTTTAGGTATCATTAACATAGGCCACTAATTGGGAGATCTGCTAAAATCATTATGACTTTGACTTGATAGTCCATAAAGCAATGAACAAGGATTGATGGAGAGCTACCGCAATCCAGCTACATTCATTTGTGGAGCCCCTTTCCTATCCTGTCAGAACTTAGCAATCTCAAGTCTTTTTCCCTCCAGCCCTAATTTGGTAGTGGATAGAGCTACCATTAGGCCTGAGAGCTAATATGTCTCTCATCCCCAAAATTCTAAGGAGAGCTGAATATGGCATTTCTTTAACTTTTCAAATTAAAAAAGAAAAGAATCTACTTCTATCCCTCTCGTTGCTTTACTTTATAAAAAGAGAGAGAAAAACAACAATGAACCAAGCAAATTAGCTATATTTTAGAGCATGTTTGGGGCAGTTAAATCTGCTTCATTGTGCCCAGGACTGTAAAGAGAACAATCTGAACAAGATTTCCATTTAGAGCAGAAAATGGAATGGAGGATTGTGTTCTTATTTTCAATAGTTGCTGACACAATGCTGAGCCTGACTGCCATCCATTTAGGTACTCAAGGTGTGGAAGCCCTATTAGAAGGAAATCTCTGCCTTCCCAAGGAAGCACTGCACTAGGAGAAGGTGAAGGCTCAGTAGGACCTCTAATCTCCCTTGAACTCATTGCTTTTTCAGCCTGTGGCATGCATACTATCTCAAGAGAGTGAAGTCCCCTTAACCCTGCTCAGAAGCAAATAGATTCAGGTTCCCTATGATTTAGAAGCCTGCAGTGGATACACTGGGGAGTTCTGCTGTCACTTCTCCCTAGCTCAGGTGGTTGTCACCTATTGCTAGAACTTTCTCAATCCAACGTTCCATACTGCAGACCTCAACCCTCCTGCATTTGTGGAAAATTGTGGTTCTCCCTTGTTTACTGCTACCCAACCACCCCCAATCACACTTGAAATCACTCTGAATCACATCCCACTGGAAAGAACACATCAGTTTTGGAAACTGTGAGGCCCTTTCTATGTTCATAAGGAATGAAACAACGTAACTTTCTGCATCCTTTCAGAGCACATACAGACTTAAACCTGCCCCATCTTCTAGGAAGTGATGTATAGCCTATATGAAAAAAATAAAGTAATTTTTTTTTTTTTGAGACGGAGTTTCGCTCTTGTTACCCAGGCTGGAGTGCAATGGCACGATCTCGGCTCACCGCAACCTCTGCCTCCTGGGTTCAGGCAATTATCCTGCCTCAGCCTCCTGAGTAGCTGGGATTACAGGCACGTGCCACCATGCCCAGCTAATTTTTTGTATTTTTAGTAGAGACGGGGTTTCACCATGTTGACCAGGATGGTCTCGATCTCTTGACCTTGTGATCCACCCGCCTCGGCCTCCCAAAGTGCTGGGATTACAAGCGTGAGCCACCACGCCCGGCCCAAAATAAAGTAATTTAAAACATAACAAAGTAAGAGGGCTTAGGTGACTTCTTTATGTTGACTATCTTTAGAGTTTTTTCTCCTAGGATACGCATATCCCTAAAAAAGTGTATGTCCTCCATTTTAAATAATTCAATTAAAACAGCATAAATAAGGCTAATCATATTAAATGCTAAGACCTGAGATTCTAACAACATACAAAGGACATATTAGATATACAGAAACCAGAGTTTCACACCTCATGGTCTCACCAATTACAGATGACCCTCATTATTTGTGGATTCCATATGTGCAAACTCATCTACTCCCTAAAAGTAACCCCAAAGTCAGTACTTGTGGTGCCTTTTTGGTCATTTGTGGAACTGCACAGAGACAATTTTGAACCACCTGCCCCATGCAGGCACCCCCAATAGAGGTCAAACAAGTGCTTGCTCTGCCTTCTTGTCCCAGCTCTCATACAAAGACCAGAGCATGGACAACATAGGGGGCAGTGGAGTGCCGTGTAGAAGCTTCAGCTTAGGCTCTGGATCCAGTAGGACAGAATCTGAATCTCTACTCTGGCACCTGTTAGTGAGGCAGCCTCAGACAAGTCACCTAACACTTTCAAACTTCAATATCTCTTTTGAAATAGAAGATTATAGACTATTAGAAGTATGTGTGTGTGTGTGTGTGTGTGTGTGTGTGTGTGTCTTTTCTCCCAGAAGCAAAGGTTCAGTACTTACTAATTCAGTGTTCACAGGGATTTTATAACTATCTCAAATAATGAGAACTGACATCACAAAAGAGCTCATATTTGTACAGGACCTCATTGTGGCAACACTCTCCTTTCAATGCAATAAGCCCATGGTAACACCAAGAGGTGGGTGCCAAAAACAGGTAACCATTTTACCTGTACCGAATCCATCTTAGAGAAAGTGATTGCCTCTTGTACAGTGTTTTGTATGTGTGTAATACCGTGAGCCAGCACCTAACTGCTGACTACTGGCCCAGGGCTGTCTCCTCTGCCCGATCATCTCTGTCCTCTCCAGGGACTTCCTGTGCTACACCTGATACTATCCAAACTCCTTATAGGGGCCTACCTGGCCCTAATGCTCTGGATCTGCCTCCTTCTCTTGGCCACATCTTGCATGCCCTCCCTGCCCGGCATAGGCCCCTCCTCATGGGTCTTCACTGCTCCTCTGAGCTCTCCTAGGCCTAGCCCCATCCCAAGGCTATGCCATTGTCTTCCCAGGAATGTGATCTGATGTCCTTCATAACTGCTGTCCTACTAGCCAGTCAACTATGCACCAGCACCTCTGCCCAACACACACACACTTTCCTCTATTCTAATACTAATAAGGTTTTCTTCAGGAAATCGACTGCCCTCTATTCACCACAGGCCTCCCTAACTCCATCATTAAACCTCCATCCTCCTTGCCAGTGATTGGTTTAGGGGAAAGCACGTGCTATTACTCTGGCCAGTGAGCTGTAAGAAGTATGGCTTCTGTGAAACATCTCCTTGATCAAAGAGACTCATCAGAAGTGGCCCCTTCTCCTCTGACCAGATGTTGTCGCGTAGGAAATGATGACAGGAACTGTTGCAGGGATCCCAGAGCCCTGAGGGAGCCAGACGTGGGCCATGCTGACCCTGGGAGCTAAGGAACCCAGGAGCTTGATGACCTAGAGGGGCCGCTATACCAGCCCACCTGGACCCCTGATTTTGAGGCATCTTATCAGGTGATTGTCTTTCTTGTTAGTAAAGTCATCATGGTCTACGTGGTTTTGTTATTTTCCGCCAAAGGGATTATAAATGACACAGGACTGCATCTCAAATGCCACTCCTAAGAATGTGTTCCCTGAGCCATTCCTAATTTAAACTTGGCACCCACCTCTGGTCACTCTCCATCTATGTTACACTATTTTCTTGTATCTAATTAGCTGTTGTGCTACTGTGTACACTAAATTCACAACATGGCTCCATTACTTAGACTACTTACACTGTATTAATCGCACCAGATTGCTTTGTGTGTGTGTGTGTGTGTGCGTGCATGTGTGTGTGTTTTGAGATGGAGTCTCACTCTGTTGCCCAGGCTAGAGTGCAATAGAGCAATTTCAGCTCATTGCAACCTCCACCTCCTGAGTTCAAGCAATTCTCCTACCCCAGCCTCCTGAGTAGCTGCAATTACAGGCGCCCACTAATTTGCCCAGCTAATTTTTGTATTTTTAGTAGAGACAGGGTTCACCATCTTGGCCAGGCTGGTCTCGAACTCCTGACCTCGTGATCTGCCCGTCTTGGCCTCTCAAAGTGCTGGGATTACAGGCGTGAGCCACTGTGCCCAGCCAGATTGCTCTGTTATATAACCTACTTCTTCACAATAATTAGCACTCTCATAATGCTCCTGGTCATTTCTTATCTGTCTTCCTCACCAGAAGGTAATCTGCTTCAGAACATGGACCTTTCTCCTTTTCCCTGCTGTCTCTGCTAATAGCACAGTGCTGGGCACACAGAAGGTGTTCAATAAATAGATGTTGAGTGTGTGAATGAGTATGTCACAGCTGTTTCCTCTGGGACCCATTCATTTCTGTACACCACCACCAGCAGTGTGTGTATATGTAAGAAGGCCAAGAAGGTGACTTACACAAGCTTATCACGGTAATGGCAATAAGAAAAATAAAAGTGATTTCATATATTATGGGAGAAGACAGACAAGAAAGAACAAAGCTGATAAATGTGAGGCCTTGGATTCCCAGTGATCAATTTGCCTTTTAACTGGGAATTAAGATCTCTGTGTATGAGGTCCATGTGTGTTTTATTGGCAGGGAGAGGAGGGATGTGAGGAGATGACAGGAAGACATAGCAAAATAAAGATCAGAGTCAGATTCCCATCATTCATCTAAACGATACCTTCAGGGTTCTCTGAGCCCCAAGAGGAACATCGAAAACCAAATGCTGTCAATCCTAATATAAGAAGAGCTGAGGACAGGAACATGGAGATTGAAAACAGATGATGTGTGTCATGTTAATCTCTGAGCATGTGTGAGATGGCTTGTAAATGTCATCTTGCAAAAGTTGCTTTTAGAGGTTAATATTTTTACTGTCAAATTACACTTTTGCAACTACATTACTTTATAATAAAAGAGGCTAAAAAGGGCTCTCCAGATGTGTATATGTTTCCTTTGGGTATCTTGTAAGACACATCATTTACTTCATGTTCTATTTTAAAAAGAAGCAAGAATTTAATCTGTGCACAGCCACCCTCTGTGTTTGCCACACTGTTGGCCCACCTGCCTGCACTGATGGGAGGCTGACTGTGCATTAGGCTTTCCTCATGACCCCTCTCCCAACCCGAGACATGTGCTGCTATATTAGAAGAAAAAAATGCTACAGAATCAGATAGTATGTTTCTCACAAACTTACAAACAATGCTGAAATTCTATATTAAGAGAGACAAAAAGAATCAAAACCATGTAGAGAAAAACCTTTGATATTCACTTATATGAATCAAACACTTTGTATGTATTACTGAGTTTAACAAAGTGTACTGTGTCTGAGGTGCAGCATATACTCAAAAATATTTATTTTACCTTGAGTTTTTAACTATTAATAAATGCCAAAAGGAATAATAATATCTATCATGTATTAAGTTCTTACTATGAACTCTGCATTGTTTTCAAAATTTTATGTAGAATTATAACCATTAACCTCTCCAAATACTCTGTGCATTACATTTTTGTCCCTATATTACTGAGGGTAGGCTGAGACCAAGGAGAGGCTGCTGGAAAGGCAGAGCATGGTTTCCCACTCAGTCTGTCTGTGCCGGAGGCCTCTTCAGCACTGCCTTAGTACTTCATCATAGCCCAGGCAAGGAAGACATGGCCCTTCCACCAGAGGACCACAGGCTGTTGGGAAAGGCAAGACCTAAATACACACACCAGTACTTTTTATCAACCAGATTGTTATAATTTATGTTGAATACAGTGTATCCATTTAAAGGATAAAGTTCAATGAGTTTGGCAGCGTCCACCCATGAAAACGCTATATAGACAGGACATTGTCACCCCAAAAACAGATCCTAATGCCTCTTTTTAGTCCATGGTTCCCTCTTCTCCTAGCCCTGGGCAACCAGTGATGTGCTTTTCATCACTGCAGATTAATTTTCATTTTCTAGAATTTTATATAAATGGAATCACAACATGTACTCTGTACATCTGGCTTTTTTCACAGGTATGATTATTCCAAGAGTCATCCTTACTGTTACCTGTGTCAGTGGTTACCCCAGGCTCTTTTCCCTGGTTGCTTTCAGCCACAATGATGAGGGAGTTTCTACAGCAGTTTACTTTGCCCACTTCATTGCTGTAAATGCAGGTGTCCTCATGGCAAAGGTCAACAAATCAGGAAAATTCCCTGTTCTGGACACTTTCTCCAAGTTTGACTCCACTTCAAAATACTCACGCTTTTGTTCACTCATTAGAGATTTTTATTTTCTGGTTTTACCCTGAGTTCATAGTTGTAATCTATGGAAGAATTGTCTGTTCTCAGAACTAATTCCTACATGGCAGAAGCAGTACTTAACACAAAATAATATTTAATTAGTAATTTTCACATTCCTTTAAGTAAACCCCCATGTCCAAGGGAAGCTCAGAGGGAAGTTCAGTGCCACAGATTGAAGCCCAGAGACCTGGTTCCTCACCTCAACCCTTCCCTTCACCACTTCTGAGCAAGCTGCTCCCCAATCTCTGAGGCTCAGATTCTGCATCTGTGAACCTTAAGGAACCTAAAATTTACAGCTCTGACATTCTTTTGTTTGGAGGAATTAGAAACCAAGCTCAGAGTTTCAGTGTATTTTGTCACAATGTAACCTTTCTTTGCCTGAGAGTCCTTCATCTGTAAAACAGGAATAAAGCATCTATTCATTCAATAAATATTTATTTACTGTTGACTAAGACTCAAGAACTGTCCTAGGTGCTGAGAGTAGAGCAATGAGGAATACAGTTCCTGTTTTTATGAAACTGATAGCCTAATAGGGGAGACAGACAAATTAAACAACATTTAGATATATAGTATAATACCAGGCAGTAAACAGGCTTGAAAGAAAAAATGAAGCAAGGAAGAGAATGGACAGTGATGATAGAATATGTTATTTTAATTAGAATAGAAAAGAAAGGGCCCTTTGGCGAAGTAACATTTGAGGAGAGACCTGACTGAAGTGAGGATGTGAGTCAGGAGGATGTGCAGAAGATCATTCAAACCAGAGGACACAAGAAGTGTGAAGGCCCTGAGACAGGAATGTTCCTACCATATTCAAGGGTCAATAAAAAGGAAAAATAGCTGAAAGCAAATGAGCCAAGATAGGGGAAGTGAGATCAGAGAAGAAGCCAAGCGCTTGTATTTTACTCCAGTAAGTGTAATGAGTTTTGTCATATTTGGAGCAAAAATGTGGCTTGAGTCAACAAAATTAGTGATACCTCTGGCAGGTAGGGAGACCATTCAGAGGCTTACTCAACTCATCCAATAGAGACATGAAGGTGGCTTCAATCACAGTGGTAGTGACAGAGGTGATGAGATGGGACTTGATATTAAAATGGATTTTGAATGAGTGAGAGGGAGAAGTCACACAGGGTTTCTGAGTTTTGGGCCTGAGCAACCAAAGGAATGGAGCTCCTATCCCTGTGATAGAGGAAGGCAGCACAAGATGTATATTTAGGGAAGAGAGAAAGAATCCAGACTTCAGTTTTGAAAATGTTGAATTCAAAATGCTTATTAGATATCTGAATAAAAATGTTAAGAGGTTAGATACATGAGTTTAGAGGTCAGGGAGACACGTTCAGAATTCAAGCTGTGAAAGGGAAATAATCCTGGAGACCCCAAAATCACTAAGCTAAAGGGAAAAGATAAGCTGGGAACTACTTACGGCAAACCTGCCTCCCATTCTCTTCAAAGCCATCCCTCGGCTCACTGAGATAAATGCATATCTGATTGCCTCCTTTGGAATGGCTAATTAGAAACTCAAAACAATGCAACAATTTTTCTCTTATCTATCTATGACCTAGAAGTCCCCTACCAACTTTGAGTTGTCCCCCCACTCCCACCCCCTTTGCTTCCAGTTGTCTCGTCTTTCCGAAGTGAACCAGTGTTCATCTTACATACATTGATTGATGTCTCATGTCTCCCTAAAATGTATAAAACCAACCTGTACCCCGACCACCTTGGGACATGTGGTCAGGACCTCCTGAGGCTGTGTCATGGGTGTGCGTCCTTAATCTTGGCAAAATAAACTTACTAAATTGACTGGAACTTGTCTCCGATATTCAGAGTTCATAAAGCTAAAGAAATAAGTTTGGATCTCTGATTCCCTCTCTATGTTGAGTATCCTCTGATCCCCTCTATATGTTGAGTTCATTCTTAGTTTTTGTATATTTAAAGCAGCCTGAATTATACTCTGATAAAGATCAGAGATAAAATCAATACAGCCAGGTCTCCAGTTTCAACTCAGAAATATAGAGCGCTGAAAAGCAATTTTCCCACTCTTATCAAACTACAAATTAACAATTTTTAATGAGTTTGTCTGGGAACTGTGGCTGCAGGGTAACAAACTAACCTGCAATCTGGAGAAAGACATATGCCTGAAGGGAGAAATATATATTAAGCGTTTGCTTCCCTGGGGTAGACACTGCTGAATGCCACATAAGCCGATAAGAAGGATTCAAGTAAAGCTTTTAGATATATTTCTACAGAACAAATGTGGGCTACTGTGAGAGTGTAAAGTCCCAGGGGACTGTAAATACAGGAGAGTTTCCACCCTCTTGCAGGTTCTAAGAATCTCAGCAGATACTTAGAGAGAAGATGTGAGATAATCCCAAGACAGCTTCCCTCATGATTCTGGCTGCAGAGAGAAATTGCAGTCAGTGCTAAATTTCTGCAGTTTCATCTCTTCTATTTCCCCTATGGGACAAAAGTGTTAGTCTTCAGGCAGAAGTATAATAAAAACTGTCAATCAGGATACTGTGGAAACTCATTGCATCTAAAGGAAAGGAAACAGAAAGCTCTACCCTGAAGGAAGGATGAGAATACATGCTAGACACACTACAGCTTGAAGAGGGGTAGGAGCACCTTTGAAAGCCATACACCAGAGACTAAGTGATGTGGTGTCTGCTGAGACTAATGCTTAATCAGAACATGAGATATTTTGGCCCTGGTAATCCAGTAGGCTAAGAAGCACCAAGTAAAAATAATAGGGAATAGGTAGGAGAGCTACAAGAAACAGATTCTCTCTTGAGTACATTGGAAATATTCAAAGCCAAGAAGGAAGCAGACATTGAAAAAATAACCTCTAGAAAATTAGCTCAATTCTAAGTGCAAGGAATCTCTAGAGGAATTTGAAGTTCATGATGCACTGAGGGTAACCATAATAGCAATCAAACCTAGGGAGGAGGCAAAGCAAGATGGTGAAACAGAAGGCTCTATTGACAATCCCCACCATAAGGACACCAATTTAACAACTATCTATACACAAAAAAAGCACCTTCATGGGAACCAAAACTCAGGTGAGCACTAACAGTACCTGGATTTAACTTAGTATCACTGAAAAGAGTCACTGAAGAGGCAGAAGAAAGAGTCTTGAACCACCAGCACCACCCACACCCCACTCCCAGCAGTGGCAGTGTGGTGCAGAGAGCATTTTAGTGCACTGAGGGAGAGAGACCACAGCAACTGTGAGGCATTGAACTCAGTGCTACTCTGTTATAGCAGAAAGAAAAGTTGCTGACACCCACCTACAGAAGGAGCATTTAAATCAGCCTTAGGCAGAGAGGAATCTCCAATCCCAGGAGCCCAAACTTGAATTCCTGCAATCCTTACTACCAAGGGCTAAAGTGCTTTGTTACTAAATAAACTTGAAAGGCAGTCTAGTCCACAAGGATTACAATACCGAGGCAAGTCCTAGTGCTGAACTGGGCCCAGAGCCAGTGGACTTGGGGGCACATGACCTACTGAGACACCAGCTGGCGCAGCTAAGGGAGTGCTGGCATCACCCTCGCCTAACCCCAGCTTGCACAGCTTACAGCACCACAAAAGACCCCTTCCCTCCACTTGAGGAGAGAAGAAAGAGTGGGGAGAACTTTGTCTCACATCTTGGATAGCAACTCAGACACAACAGAATAGGGCACTGATCAGAGCCCTGAGGCCTCCTTTCCATGCCCTAGCTCCCAGATAACATTATTAGACATACCCTGGGCAAGAAGGGAACCCACTGCCTTGTAGGAAAGGACCCAGTCCTGGCAGCATTTATTACCTACTAGCTGAAGAACGCTTGGGTCCTGAAAAACCAGCAGCAATATCCTGGTACTACATCAAGGGTCTTGGGTAAGCCTCTGAGATTTGCTGGCTTCAGAAGAAACTCAGCACATTCTCAGCTGTGATGGTTACAGGACAAGACTCCTGCTTCAGAAAAGCAGAGGTAAAAGTAAAGAATTTCTCTTGCACCTTAGGTACCAGCTTGGCCACATGTGGGTAGAGGATCAAGTGGGCCCTTAGGGCCCCCAGTTAGAAGACTTGCTCTTGAATAAAATTTCTGGACCTGCTATGGGCCAGAGAGGAGCCCACTGCCCTGCAGGGCGAGTCTCAGGACAGACAGCCTTCACTACAAGCTGACTGAAGAGAGACCAATCCTGGAGAAACAGAGATATGTGACCATTCAGACACAGAATTCAAAATAGCTGTCTTGAGGAAACTCAGAGAAATTCAAGATAACACAGAGAAGGAATTCAGAATTCTATCAGATAAATTTAACAAAGAGATTGAAATAATTAAAAATAAGCAGAAATTCTGGAGCTGAAAAATGCAATTGACATACTGAAGCATGCACCAGAGTCACTTACTAGCAAAATTGATCAAGGAGATTCAAGAAAGAATCAGTGAGCTTGAAGACAAGTTATTCAAAAATACATAGCCAGAGGAGACAAAAGAATAAAAATCAAGGAAGCACACCTACAAATCTAGAAAATAATCTCAAAAAAACAGATCTGAGAGTTGTTGGCCTCAAAGAAGAGGTAGAGAAAGAGATGGGTAGAAACTTTCAGAGGGATAATGACAGAAAACTTCTTGAACCTAGAAAAAAAAAGTGACTATCCAAGCACAAGAAGGTTACAGAACACCAAGAAGATTTAACCCAAAGAAGATTACTACAAGGTATTTAATAATCAAACTCTGCAATATCAAGGATAAAGAATGATCCTAAAAATAGCAAGAGAAAAGAAACAAATAGTATACAATGGAGCTTTAATACATCTAGCAGCAGAATTTTCAGTAAAAACCTTAAAGGCCAGAAGAGAGTGGCATGACATATTTAAAGTGCTGAAGGAAGAAAAAAAAAACCTTTGACACTAGAATAGTATATCTGGCCAAAATATCCTTCAAACATAAAGGAGAAATAAAGACTTTCCCAGATGAGCAAAAGCTGAGGGATTTCATCAACAACAGGGCTGTCCTATAAGAAATGCTAAAGGGAGTATTTCAATCAGAAAGAAAAGGACATTAATGAGCAATAAGTAATAACCTGAAAGTACAAAACTCACCGGTAATAGTAAGTACTCAGAAAAATACAAAATATTATTAACACTGTAACTATGATGGATAAACTACTCTTATCCTAAGTAGAAAGACTTAATGATGAACCAATCAAAAATAATAACTGTAACAACTCTTCAGGATATAGACAGTACAATAAAATATAAACAGAAACAACTAAAAGTTTAAAAGTAGGGGGATGAAGTTAATGTGTAGAGTTTTTATTAGTTTTCCTTTTGCTTCTTTGTTTTTGCAAACAGTGTTAAGTTGCTATCAGTTTAAAACAATGGGTTATAAGATAGTATTTGCAAGCTTCATGGTAACCTCAAACCAAAAAACCTGTAACAAATATATGAGAGATAAAAAGTAAGAAAGTAAATTGTATCACCAGAAAAAATCACCTTCACAAGAAAGAAGAAGAAAGAAAAGAAGGAAGAGAATAGTACAAAACCAAAAAAACAAATAACAAAATGGAAGAATGGAAGGAGTAAGTCCTTAATAATAACATTGAATGTAAATGGATTGAACTCTCTGATTTAAAGAAAAAAAAAAAAACACTGAGTGGCTAAATGGATTAAAAAAAAAAAGACCCACTAATGTGCTGCCTACAAGAAACACATTTCACCTATAAAGACACACATAGACTGAAAATAAAGGAATGGAAAAGGATATTTCATGGAAACCAAAAAAGAACAGAAGTAGCTGAACTTATATCAGACAAATTGACTACAAGACAAAACTATAAGAAGAAACAAAGAAGGACACTATATAATGATAAATGAGTCAATTTGGCAAAAGGATATAACAGTTTTAACTAAATATTCTTCCAACACTGGAGCACTCAGACATATAAAGTAGATATATTAGAGCTAAAGAGAGAGACTGCAATACCATAATAGCTGGACACTTTAACATCCCATTTCAGCACTGGACAGATCTTCTAGACAGAAAATCAACAAAGAAACATTGGACAGGCCGAGCATCGTGGTTCATGCCTGTACTCCCAGCACTTTGGGAGGCCAAGGCAGGCAGATCATGAGGTCAGCAGTTCAAGACCAGCCTGACCAACATGGTGAAACCCCATCTCTACTAAAAATACGAAAATTAGCCAGGCATGGTGGCATGCACCTGTAATCCCAGCTACTCAGTATGCTGAGGCAGAAGAATTGTTTGAACACAGGAGGCGAAGGTTGCAGCAAGCTGAGATCACGCCACTGCACTCCAGCCTGGGTGACAGAGTGAGACTGTGTTTCTATAAATAAATAAATAAATAAATAAATAGGACTTAATCTGCACTATAGACCAAATGGATCAAATAGATATTTACAGAACATTTTTATCCAAAGGCTGCAGAATATACATTCTTTTCCTGAGCACGTGCATTATTCTCAAGGACAGACAATATATTAGGTCACAAAACGAGTCTTAAAACATTTTTAAAATCTTAAATAATGTCAAGCATCCTCTCTGACCACAATGGAATAAAACTAGAAATCAATAACAAGAGGAATTTGGGGAACTATGCAAATACATGGATATTAAACAACATGATCCTGAATGACCACTGGGTCAATGAACAAATTAAGAAAAAAAATCAAAAAATTTCTTGAAACTAATGTTAATGGAAACACAACATAACAAAACCTATGGGATACAGCAAAATAAATACTAAGGGAAGTTCACAGCTGTAAGTGCCTACATCAAAAAAGAAGAAAAACTTCAAATAAACAATTTAACGATGCATCTTAAAGAACTAGAAAATCAAAAGCAAACCAAACCCAACATTAGAAGAAGAAAAGAAAGATTGGAGCAGAAATAAATGAATTTGAAATTTAAAAATATACAAAAGATCAATGAAACAAAAAGCTGTTTTTTTAAGAATAAAATCATGTCTTTTGTGTGAACATGGATGAATCTCGAGGTCATTATCCTTACCAAACTAACACAGGAAGAGAAAACAAAATACCACATGTTCTCACTTATAAGTGACAGCTAAATGATGAGAACTCATGCATACAAAGAAGGGAACAGCAGATACTGGGGCCTAATTGAGGATGGAGGATGGGAGGAAGAGGAGGAGCAAAACAAAAATAACTATTGGGTACTAGGCTTAGCACCTGGCTGACAAAATAATCTATACAATAAACACCCATGACATGAGTTTGCCTATAACAAACCTGCACATGTCCCCCAAACCTAAAATGAAATTTTTCTAAAGTTGGTTTTTGGAAAAGTTAAAAAAAAAAATTGACAAACCTTTAACCAGAATAACTAAGAAAAAAAGAGATACAATCCAAATAAACAAAATTAGGAATGAAAAAGGAGATATTACAACTGATATTGCAGAAATTCAAATGATTATTAGTGGCTACTATAAGTAACTATACAAAAATAAATTGGAAAATCTAGAAGAAATGGACAAATTCATAGACACATTTAACCCACCAGGAATGAACCATGAAGAAATCCAAAATCTGAGAAACAGTCATTAGAGTGAATCGGCAACCAACAGAATGGGAAAAAATTTTTGCTGTCTACCCATCTGACAAAGGGCTGATATCCAGAATCTACAAAGAACTAAAACAGATTTACAAGAAAAAAACAAACAAGCCCATTCAAGAGTGGGCAAAGGATATGAACAGACACTTTACAAAAGAAGACATACATGAGGCCAACAAACATGAAAAAATGCTCATCATCACTGGTCATTAGAGAAATGCAAATCAAAACTACATTGAGATACCATCTCATACCAGTTAGAATGGCGATCATTAAAAAATCTGGAGACAACAGATGCTGGAGAAGATATGGAGAAATAGGAACACTTTTACACTGTTGGTGGGAGTGTAAATTAGTTCAACCATTGTGGAAGACAGTGTGGTGATTCCTCAAGGACCTAGAAATAGAAATTCCATTTGACCCAGCAATCCCATTACTGGGTATATATCCAAAGGATTATAAATCATTCTACTATAAGGACACATGCACATGAATGTTCACTGCAGCACAGTTTACAACAGCAAAGACCTGGAACCAACCCAAATGTCCATCGATGATAGACTGGACAGGGAAAATGTGGCACATATACACCATGGAATATTATGCAGCCATCAAAAACGATGAGTTCGTGTCCTTTGTAGGGACATGGATGAACCTGGAAACCATCATTCTCAGCAAACTGACACAAGAACAGAAAATCAAACACCACATGTTCTCACTCATAGGCGGGTGTTGAACAATGAGAACACATGGACACAGGGAGGGGAGCATCACACACTGGGGTCTGTCGGGGGGAAATAGGGGAGGGACAGCAGGAGGTGGGGAGTTGGGGAGAGATAGTATGGGGAGAAATGCCAGATATAGGTGATGGGGAGGAAGGCAGCAAATCACACTGCCATGTGTGTACCTATGCAACAATCTTGCAGGTTCTTCACATGAACCCCAAAATCTAAAATGCAATAAAAAAAAAAAAAGAAAGAAATCCAAAATCGGAAGAGACCAATAACAAGTAATGAGATCCAAGCTGTAATAAAAAGTCTCCTAGTAAAGAAAAGCCTGGGATCTGAGGACTTTATTGCTAAATTCTACCAAATATTTAAAGAAGAATTACTACCAATCCTATTCAAACTATTCCAAAAACAGGAGGAGGGAATACTTCCAAACTACATTCTACAAGGCCAGTATTTCCCTGATATCAACACCAGACAAAGCCATCAGAAAAAGAAAACTACAGGCCAATACCTCTGGTGAATACTAATGCAGAAGTCCTTAACAAAATACTAGCAAACTGAATTCAATGATACATTAGAAAGATCATTCATCATTACCAAGTGGGATTTATACCTGGGATGCAAGGATGAGTCAACATATGCAAATGAATTAATGTGATACATCATATCAACAGAATGAAGGAAAAATATACAATCACTTCAATTGATGCTGAAAAAGTATTTGATAAAGTTCAACATCTCTTCATGATGAGAACCTTAAAAAAACTAAGTATAGAAGGAACATACCTCAACATAATAAAAGCTATATACAACAGACCCATAATTGGTATATATTGAACATGGAAAAACTGAAAGCCTTTCCTCTAAGATCTGGAACATGACAGAGATGCCCACTTTTACCACTGTTATTCAGCATAGTACTGGACATCCTAGCTAGAGTAATCAGACAAGGAAAAGAAATAAAGAGTATCCAAAGTGGAAAGGAAGAAGTCTAATTATCCTTGGTTGCAGATTATATGATCTTATACTTGGAAAAACTTAAAGATTCCACCGAAAAGCTATTACAACTGATGAACAAATCCAGTACTGTTGCAGGATACAAAATCAACATACAAAAATCAGCATTTTTATTTTTATACACCCACAATGAACAATCTAAAAAGAAATTTAAAAAATAATCCCATTTACAATAGCAATAAATAAAATTAAATACCTAGGAATTAACCAAAGAAGTAAATGATCTCTATATTGAAAACTATGAAACATTGCTGAAAGAAATTAAAGGAGACAGCAAAAAAAATGGAAAGATATTCTATGTTCATGGGCTAGAAGAATCAATATTGTAAGAAGTATACAGACTACCCAAAACAATCTACAGATTAAATGCAATCTCTATCATAATACCAATGACATTCTTCACAGAAATGAAGAAAAATCCTAAAATTTGTATAGAACCACAAAAGACCCAGAATAACCAAAGCTATCCTAAGCAAAGAGAGCAAAACTGTAGGAATCACATTACCTGACTTTAAATTATACTACAGAGCTATAGCAGCCAAACAGCATAGTACTGACATAAAAACAGATACATAGACCAACGGAACAAATAGAGGACCCAGAAACAAATCTACACACCTACAGTGAACTCATTTTCAACAAAGGTTCCAAGAACATACACTAGGGAAAAGACAGTCTCTTCAATAAATGGTGCTGGGAAAACTGATATCCATATGGAAAGAATGAAACTCAAGCTCTATCTCTTACCATATACAAAAATCAAATCAAAATGGATTAAAGACTTAAATCTAAGACCTCAAACTATGAAACTACCACAAAAACATTAGGGAATCTCTTTAGAACATTGGTCTGGGCAAAAACTTCTTGAATATTATTCTGCAAGCATAGGCAATCAAAGCAAAAATGGACAAATGGGATCACCTCAAGTTAAGAGGTTTCTGCACAGCAAAGAAAGCAATCCAAAAAGTAAAGAGACAACCCACAGAATGGGATAAAAACACTTGCAAACTATTAATCTGACAGGGGATTAATAGCGAGGATATATAGGGAACTCAAACAACTTAATAGGAAAAGAAAAAAATAAGTCAAAACATGGGCAAAACATCTGAATAGACATTTCTCAAAAGAAGACATACAAATGGCAAAGAAGCATATGAAAAGGTACTCAACATCATTGATCATCAGAGGAATGCAAATCAAAACTACAATGAGATATTATCTCACCCTAGTTAAAATGGCTTTTATCCAAAAGATAGGCAATAACAAATGCTAGCAAGGATATAGAGAAAAGAGAACCCTTGTACACTGCTGGTAGGAATGTAAATTAGTACAACTGCTATGTAGAAAAGTTTGGAAGTTTCTCAAAAGCCTAAAACTTGAGCTATCATATGATCCAACGATCCCACTGCTAGATATATACCCAAATGAAAGGAAATTATTACATCAAAGAGATAACTGCACTCTGATGTTTGCTGCAGCACTGTTGACAATAGCCAAGATTTGGAAGCAACTCAGATGTCCATCAACAGATGAATGGATAAAGAAAATGGGTTGCAGATACACAATGGAGTACTATTCAGTTATAAAAAAGAATGAGCTCCTGTCATTTGCAACAACATGAATGGAACTGGAGATCATCATCTTAAGTGAATAAGCCAGGCACAGAAAGACAAACATCTTATGTTCTCACTTATTTGTGGGATCTAAAAATCAAAACAATTGAACTCATGAAGATTGTGGAAGGATGGTTACCAGAAGCTAGGAAGGGCAGTGGGGGTTGTGGAGGAGGTGGGGTTGGTTAATGGGTACAAAATAAGAGAAAGAATAAAACCTAGTATTTAATAGCACAACAAGGTTACTATGACTGTAGTCAATAATAATTTAATTGTACAATTTAAAAATAACTAAAAGAGTATAATTGGATTGTTTGTAACACAAAGGATAAATGCTTGAGGGAATGGATACTCCATTCTCCATGATGTGATTATTACACATCGCATGCCTGTATCAAAACATCTCATGTACCTTATAAATATGTACTACAAAAATTAAAAAGTAAAAAAATTGTTAAAAAAAAAAAAACCCTTAAACCTAGCCCAGCTTCTGACTATATTAACAGAAACCCCAACATTATAGGCCTATCAAAAAGAAAGGTATACACAACTATAATCATAAAAGGTGAGTATCTCCTGAGATGAGATATGTGATACAAAAAGGTCCCTCTGTAAACAAAAAGCACAAAGCATACCAAAAGTCAAGACAAAACACATCCCCAGGAAGGAAAAAAAGTCAAGAATTAGAACTAGACTCAGATATTATTCAGCTGTTTGGACTATCAGATAGGAAATTTCAAATAATTATGATTAATATGTTAAAGGCTCTAGTGGAAATGATAGGCAACATAAAGGAGAAGATGGGTAATTTGAGAAGAGATTAAAACGATAATAATAAAAGGAAATTCTAGAAATAAAAAAGCATAGTAGCAAAGATCTTGATGTCTTGATTTACTCCTCAGTAGACTAGGCAGAGCCAAGGAAAGAATCTGTGAATTTGAAGGTAATCAATAGGAATTACCCCATCTAAAACACAAAGGGGATAAGAGTGACAAAGAAAAGGAAAAGGGCATGCAAGAGCTGTGAGAGTGTCAAATGCTCTAATGTACATGTAATTGGAATCCCAAAAGGAGAGACAGAACAGGGCTCAAAAAAGATTTGAAAAAACTATATAACCAAGGTTTTTCCAGAATTACTGGCAGTCACCAAACCACAGATCCACGAAGGTCATATGACACCAAAGAGGACAATTATAAACAAAACAAACACCTAGGCATATAATACGCAAACTGCTGAAAACCAAAAGCCAAGAGAAAATCCTGTTGGCAGCCAGAGAAATAAGACATTAGCTACAGAGGAACATGGACAAAAGTTACAGCAGACTTCTTGTTGGAAATCAGACAAGCAATAAGATAATGGGATGGCATCATGAAGATTCTGAAATAAATAACTATTGCCCTATAGTTCTATATCCAGCCAAAAAAAATGAAAGTGAAATAATTTTTTAGGAAAAGCTTAAGATAATTGCTAACTACCTCAGTACAAACACTGTGGAGAAAAGTTGGGCTCAGAAACCTAAGAATTGAGCTACCATGTGATCCAGCAATCCCACTGCTAGGTATATTCCCAAAGGAAAGGAAATTGGTATGTTGAAGAGATATCTGCACTCCCATGTTTGCTGCAGCACTGTTCACAGTAGCCAAGACTTGGAAGCAACCTAAGTGCTGATCAACAGATGAATGGAAACAAACACCTAGGCATGTAATACTTAAACTGGTGAAAACCAAAAGCAATATATAAGAAATATTAAAGTCCTTCAGGCAGAAAAAAAGAAGGTATCAGCTGGGAATCTAGATATATACTTAAGAATGGAATAATTTAAAGAATAAAAAAATTCACTTTTTCAGAGTTAAAACTGCTCTGAAAAAACAGCTAATTATCTAAAGCAAAACTAATAATGCATTGTGTGTTAATATTAGCAACAAAAGTAAAAATAAAATATACTGAAATAGCACAACTATATTTTACTGGTAAAAGACTTGAAAATACTTCATTAAGGAAGATTTACAGATAGCAAGTAAGCACAGAAAAATTATGTATAACAGCAAGAATTATCAGGGAAATACAAATTAAAACCACTAAGAGATAACACTACAACCCCATTAGAATGGCAAAAGAAAAAATTTTCAATACCCTATGTTATTGAGAATGTGGAACAGCAACAGGAATTCTCACTCATTTTTGGTAGGAATGGGAGGTTATACAACTACCTTTGAAAACAGTCTGGCAATTTCTTATAAAGTTAAACATTCACTTACTATATGATCCAGTAATCTCACACCTAGGAGTTTATCCATGTGAACTGAGAACATGTTTGCACAAAAATTTCTATGTGAATGTCTATAGCAGATGTGTTCAGAAGTGTCAAAAATTAGAAACAGCCTAGATGTCCTTCAACAGGCAAATAGATAAACTGTGGTAAATCCATGCAATGGAATCCTACACAGCAATAAAAAGGAACTCACTATCAATTCACACAAAAACACGGATGAACTTTAAATGCATTTTTTTAGGGAAAGAAGTCAAATCCAAAAGACTACATATTATATTATTCCACTTATGTCCTGTCCTAGAATAAACAAAACTGTAAGAACACAAAAAGAGTCAGCAGTTGAGAGGTGAGAGTGATGTTAACTAAAAGGGACAGCATGGTAGAATTTGGTGGGAGCATGACAGAACTGGTTTTTGGGTTACTGTGGTAGTGAATATATGACTATGCAACAAAACCCATAGAACTGTATAGAGTTCTACACAAAAAGAAAATTTTACTCTGTTCATATTAATCAAAACATCAACCACAATGTTTGGAGGATCTAACTGAAGAGGGTAGGGGAAAAAGGCATTGATCTGAGTAACTTTGGAAAACATTGTTCTGATCAGATAATGGCTGAAGACAAAAAGGACCGCAGGCAAACACTGGACTCTAGTAAGATCACGAACACAAATGCAAGCATCATAACTAAATTCGAGTAGCAATTTTGCAGTCTACTGTCAATGATATAGAATAGTTATATGTTTTTAAAGATTATTTTAGAAATGAATATGCAAAGTCAAATAACTAACACAGTGAGCTTGAGGACAGTAAGGTCATAAACCTTGGGGATCAAGGAATCCCCAGTCACCTTTGTATCTTCTCACACTAAGACCTACCCTGTTAAAACTCTGCCCTTACTGGATGGTGATATAGGTCCTTTGAAGACAAAGTTGTTGCCTTATTTGATTTTCTGCATCCCAGGGTCATGGATGGGGCCTGGAACATTGTAGACATGCAAAAATGGCACAGAGTAAATGAGATGAAGTGGGTGCCCAGGATCACAGAGCTGGCAACTGGCAAGTCCTGAGAGCCCCTCCCTGACCCTTACCAGCACTGGAAGTCACTCTCAGCCCCCACTTCCAAAAGACCTCCCTAGCTCAGCCCTTCAAGGTCTGGTCATGATGCTTTGCACTTGGCTACATTTCTTTTCTTTTTAATTGTAATTTTTTATTATACTTTAAGTTCTGGGGTACGTGTACAGAATGTGCATGTTTGTTACATAGGTATACACGTCCCATGGTGGTTTGCTGCATCCATCACCTCATCATCTACATTAGGTATTTCTCCTAATGCTATCCCTCCCCTAACTCCCACTCCCTGCTATCCTTCCCCTAGCCCCCAACCCCCTGACAGGCCCCAGTGTGTGATGTTCCCCTCCCTGTGTCCATGTGTTCTCATTGTTCAACACCAGTTGATATTCATGCAGGTCCATCTGGCCTCCATGATTGGACCTTGGCTCGGATGTGCCATTTCTTCATCTCTCTACGGTGGTTTGCTCAGTGCTCAGCCTGTAACTGACTGAATGTCCAGGCCTCCAAGCCAGTATAGGCCTTGGGGGCAGGGTGGGAAGAAGGGGGTCACTGCACTGCTTCCCCTTCCATCTCATTCAACATACCTCCATCACAGAATCTTAACATCTTGGCACCGAATGAGAACTCAGACGTCTGATCTGTGCCCACTTAGTGGAGATGTAGTACACAGAGGACAAGTCACTGTCTTAAAGGCACAGAGTTCACAGTGAGTGTAAGGTTAAAATTTGGACCTGCCATGGGGCCAGCAATGTCATGTGGTGGGCTCTGGGCAGGACTCTGGGAACACAAGGTGAATCAGAGAGGCAATGCCCTGCAGGAAATCCAACTGAGTGAAAGAGACAGACTTATGTGCAAAATATTCTAAAATACAATGACTGGTAGGACAGTAGAGTTTGTACAGTTCTTACAAGATGCCAGGCCTCAGTGGCTGTGTTCAGCTCAACACAACTACAAGACAGGGCTGCTACTCATCTTAATTTGAGATTCCCAGGACATCTCTGTTCCAACAGGACTCAATGACCCCCACAACCTGATCTTATCTCACTCCCTATTAGATTGCACCAGTATCGAGCACAGACAATCTCTGGGATCTGCTTGGTAGGCCTCCCTTCTGAAGACAACAAAATAGTCTTACCCTAAGAGAAAAAGATCAGTCTAAAACACTTGACTATAAAGGTTTGATTCTACCTTTATAGTCAAGTGCTACCAAAATGTTGTTCCTTATCAAGACTATACAAGCAATGCAGGCCCAAGATTATGATTTGATTACAAAGTTTAGCATATGTTTATCTGTAGGATGTTTTCATTTTGGCATTTATTTCATGACATAGGGAGATTTAAAAAGCACCACCAACATTCGTAAGCTTAGGAAACTAGCTAAGCACTTTGTATTCATCAAATGGTACCCCAGAAGGGATTGAGAGTTGATGATCTGGTAAGAGCCCAGCATACCATGCTGCCCAGCCTCAGTTCTGACTGCACTCCCTGAATCTGCTGGAGAAAAAATGCTGTTAATTAGTTGCCATTGGCACAGGTGCTCAAGCCACAAGCTTAGGTGTTCAGGGTTTGCATATAAATTAGTTGAAGAAAAGATACACATTTTGGCAGGATAAACATATTCTCGGGGGAGAAAGAGAGAGAGTTGCAGGGTTTGTGTTTTCTAAACTTGTTTTGAAACCATAAAAATTTATTTTAGAAAAGAAATATTTATAAAAGAAATGCTGTGAATTGTGAACTCAAGGTATAAAAATCATTAGCTGAGCATTTTTGTCTCTGAGACTTCAAGAAAAGGCAAAAGTAAATACAAATGATGTCCTCTCCACCACTTGCTCCAGAATGAGAGCAGAAAAGAGGTTTCTAGAAAGGCCCAAGCTGAAAAGACATGGCAGAGGTTAAGACCTGTTCAGTGCTGCTAAGAGAAATCTGGACACCTAAACTTACACTCAAAGTAGAGATTTCCAGAGAGAGACCCAGCCAATTGGAACACAGTCGGGCTGAGCTACTGACCAAGGAAGGCTGGATGTGAAAGCATGGCCCCCACGCAATCTGCAGACCCACACCTTTATTGACTCTGAGCCCCTTCTAGCACAGGAAAGGCTGGTTGGAATCCTGGCTATGAAAGTTCTAGTTCTGTGTGGCCTCAGACCTGGCTCCCATAGTGACTTCTTGTGATTCTTACTTTAAAAGACTCTGCTTTATGAAAACCTTGACTTACGTTACCACTAAATTAAGATAATCACATCTAACATACTATTCTAGTGTAACTTACCTAATGCAGCTAATCTTATCTAACATATTTATAATAGAATTCAGTTTAAACCTGTCATTAAGCTATTTTTCATCACAATTGGCCTGGGATGGAGCTTTAAGGAGGCACTGGTGGAGTTGACTCAACAACCAAATCCCTGTTGTCAACCTAAATGAGGGAGGTGGGTCTGCTGTGAATGACAGGGACATGGGACTGCAGGGAGCACACCCCAAGCCCCACTGAAAGGAACCTCAGCTGAGCCCACTGCTGCCATGTAGGAATGCAAGGACTGTGTTCAGAGAGCTTCTGATTTTTCCAGAGAAATGGGAAATCTAGATTCTTAGTGAAACAATGTTGGTATCTAAGTATGTATAGTTTTAAAATAATTTTCTAGACAAACAGAGCATGTCTTTGGGATATATTTGTCTCAAGGCGTATCATTCTATGATCACATCATACTGATATATATATAGCATGATGCCAGAGGAAAGGTAAGAAAGTATATCACACTTTGAGGTCCATATCTTGTCCCATTAGCATCATGCTTTCCATTCCTTATTAAAAACTTTGCCGGTTCCCCAAAGACTCTACTGCAAACAGGAAATAGGTTCATTTTGCTGGCCAATGCAAATCAATTCATACTTGTTGCTCAAAGGAGCTCTGCTTGAGAAGGAATCTGGGCTCTGGCATGAAGGAATGCTGGGATCAATTAGTGATGTCTACTGTGGCCACATGCTAGGGAGCAGTGTTTTACCACATGCATGTCTTATATCTACCACTGTGATCCATAAATTTGGTCCACATACCTTACCAGAGTTTTGATGGTCTTCAAATCTCCACCTATCTTTCTAACCTCATGCCCTGCTCCCATCCTCCCATTAACATGCACCTAACACTCAAACTCGCCATTCCCTCTATCCAAAGAGATCATCATTCCTTACTTTCACCCTCCTTTTATAATTCCCACTCTTATGTTCTCTGTCTGAAATGCCCTTGACATTCTTGTTTGCCTTCTGTGCACCCCTCAAGACACAGCTCAAACATCACCTCTCCATAAAGTCCTCCGTCTCTCCAATCATAACTCCCGTGTGCCCCCATTTTACTTTTACATTTTACCCATGTTTACAGAAGCATTTTTAAATGTGACCCATTCAAGGTCATAAATCAGGTCTTAATTATCTATGTGTCTCTGGCACCTAGCACCACAACAGACTCAAAATGTATTTATGGATGAACAGAATTTATTTATTAATGGTGATTTAACTTCTTAGGAGGTTTGAATCGATGGCATATCTTGGGCCAAGTCTCCCAAAGTTCAGTTGTCTGTGTGATATGGCTTGGCTGTGTCCTCAACCAAATCACATCTTGAATTGTAGTTCCTATCATCCCCATGGGTCATTGAAGGGACCCAGTGGGAGGTAATCGAATCATGGGGGCAGTTACTCCCATGCTGCTGTCCTTGTGATACTGAGTGAGTTCTCACAAGGTCTGATGGTTTTATAAGGGGCTTTTTCCCTTTTTGCTTGGCACTTCTCCTTCCTGCCGCCATGTGAGGAAGTATTGTAAGTTTCCTGGGGCCTCCTCAGCCATGCTGAACTGTCTGTCAATTAAACCTCTTTCCTTTATAAATTACCCAGTGTCAGGTACGTCTTTATTGGCAGTGTGAGAACAGACTAATAAAGTGTGAGACTCTCAGTGCTTCTTCCATGTCCTCAGATCTTAGTTTGTTTTATCACTGGAGAAAGATAGCACATCAAGCTGCTTTGAAGTGATAATACGCGATACTTTATTGGTGATCTGTAACATCTGATCTCTCCATCCTTCCATTAGCTTGTGGAAGGAGGCTAACTTGCTAAAGATTTATACCTTTCATGGACATGACTGGCCACTGTCCTTCAAATTCACACAGTTTAGGAAAGGCCAATTCAGCTCTGCCTACTCAGCTTTGTTCTAAGCAAGAGTATGTCTGTAATTCTTTGTGATAATGACATTATTTTCTAAACTACATTAAAATAAATGTATAGATATTAAAAATCTTGAAAGGTATGTCTATGTGCCACCAAGCCTCATTTGATACACCCCCAGTGGCACATGTGCCGTGCTTGAAAAAATGCTGAAGAGATGTATTTCCTGAAAGCCCATAGTAGGCAGTAGGCACAACTGAAAGGTTCCACTGACAGATCACAAGTATGATTTATAAATCTTATTTGAAGATGTCTTTAAGATACCCATCTTATCAGTTACTAAACAGAAGTCCCAGAATGACGGCACCTCCTGCTCACTTGAGATCAACAGTATCACTCAGTTGAAGAATCTCATGCTCAGTCGTCTTCCCTAACTCACTGTTGGCAACTCCCCATACATAGGGTGCTTGTTTCAAAACAGATTTCTGGCCACAGGAGCCTCCCTTTCCTTTCACGAAATGGGATGAGTCACTTGACTCTCTCTCGTCTTGCAGGAAGATGCAATGTTTACAATAATCTAATTATTGTGTGTTTTTAAGGATAAAATTAAATTTATCAGTCAGGTTGCCAAACAAACAAATAAGCAAACAGCAAAAAGATCAGTACCCAGAGAGATAAAGTGTATTACCTAAAATGTCAGGTTTTCAAAAACAATGAAAAAATCACAAACATGAAAAGAAATGGCGTCTTAGTCAGCTTGGTCTGTTATAACAAAATACCACAGACTGGGTGGTTTAAACTACAGACATGTATTTCTCATGGTTCTGGAAGATGGGAAGTCTATGATAAAGACTCAGTTATTGGTGGAAGCCCGCTTTCTGGCTTGTAGACAGCAGCCTTCTCACTGTGCTCACAAGGCCACTCCTAACGCACATGGAGTGAAGATGTCTCTGTCCTTCTCTTCTTATACGGGTGCTAATTCCATCACAGAGTCCCATCCTCATGACTAATCTCAACTTAACTACCTCCCAAAGGCCTCATGTCCAAAAAAGTACCATGTTGGTTTTTAAGACTACAACACATGAATTCGGTGAGGGGGCACAAAATTAAGTTCATAACAGAGAAGTCTTACCCACTGAAGGAAACCAAATATTTCTTAAAATATATTTTGGGTCCGGCGAGGTGACTCAAGCCTATAATCCCAGCACTTTGGGAGGCTCAGGCAGGCAGATCACAAGGTCAAGAGATCGAGACCATCCTGGTCAACATGGTGAAACCCCATCTCTACTAAAAATACAAAAATTAGCTGGGCGTGGTGGCACACGCCTGTAGTCCCAGCTACTTGGGAGGCTGAGGCAGGAGAATTGCTTGAACGCAGGAGGCAGAGGTTGCAGTGAGCCAAGATTGTGCCACTGCACTCCAGCCTGGCACCTGGCAACAGAGTGAGACTCTGTCTCAAAAAAAAAAAAAAAATATATATATATATATATATATGTAGATATAGATATAGATATATAAATATATTTTTAGATGGCTGTTCAGAGGACCTGAAAACAGAAGTTGCCTGGCAAAGCTGTCTATTGTGGAGCAGATGTGCATCTGTAGATACTCTGCATCAATACAGCCAAGCGTTCTCTGAGGACCCTCCCTTGGGCAGATCTAGGAAGTAAGTCTGACAACTTTAAAGGCCTGAAAGAAACATTTACCATCTCTTCTCTAAGGGCTGCTCCTTGTGGGGTTTCAGCTACATAGCAAGACCACCTTTGCCTGCCAGACTTCCTCTTCCCCCTCTCCTATTACCTCTTTTGCCATGGTCCAAGCCTCCCTTCTTTCTGTAACCTCGAGATGGTATAAAAATGTCAACCATTAGGCCATTTATTTGAATTCTCTGTATTTCTTTGCTCATTAATAAGTTTGTATGACTTTTCTCCTATTAATCTGCCTTTTGTCAGTTTATTTTTCAGCAAGTCTTTAGAAGGCAAAGTGGAAGTTTAGCCTTGGCCCCTACACCACCCACAGTGGTAAAAAAACAAAACAGGTACCAGATACTGCCTATGAGAGAGCACAGATGTTCAACTAAACAAAGATTTGAAAGCAGCCATTATAAATACCTTTAAACACTGTATAAATATCTTTAAAGACATAAATATGTTCAGAATTAGCATAATGAAGTAAAAGAAGGCACTACAACAATGTACCAATAAACAGACAATATCAGAAAAAGAAATTTTAAAAAACACCAAATGAAAATTGCAGAGTTGAAAAGTAAAAAAACTTAAATGAAAAATTTGCTAGATTAGATCAAAATAGATTTCAGGTGGAAGAAGAAATAAGCAGCAAAATTGAGGATAGACTGATAGTGACAGCAGTCCAAGGAACAAAGGAGAAAAAAGAATCAATAAAAGTGAAGAGAGCTTAAGAGAAATGTGGTCATTATTAAGCACCCTGATATATGTATAATGGTAATTTTAAGAAAAATAAGAAAAGAAAGAAATAGAAAAAATATTTGAAGAAATAATGGTTGAAAACATACCCAAATTTAATGAAAATTTTAGTCAACACATCTAAGAAGTTCAAACTTCAAGTAGAATAAAGACAAAGATATTCACACTCAGACACATCATAGTAAAAATTATGAGAGACAAAGACACAGAGAAAATACTTAAAACAGCAAAAGAAAAATGACTCATCTTGTATAAGAGAAACCCAATAAAATTAACAGCTGACTTCTCATCTAAAATAATAAAACCAGAGGACAACAGGATAACATTCAAACGCCTCAAAAAGTAAACTGTCAACCAAGAATCCTACAGTCAGCAAACTATCTTTCAAAAATTATGGGAAATTAATATATTCTTGACAAACAGAAACTGAGAGAAAGAGCTGCTAGCAGCCCCGCCTTATAAGAAATGTTACTGAAAACAAGTTACCCATACAATAATCTGAATCCACATTTTTAAAAAAGTATATACCCAGTAATGGGACTGCTGAGTCAAATGGTAGCTCTGTTTTAAGTTCTTTGAGAAAATTTCAGACTGCCTTCCACAGGAGCTGGACTAATTTACATTTCCACTAAAAGTGTTCTCTTTTTTTCTACAGCTTTGCCAGCATCTGTTGTTTTCCAACTTTCTAATATATCATTCTACCAAAAAGACACATGCACTCATATGTTCACTGCTGCACTGTTCACAATAGCAAAGATATGGAATCTACCCATGTGCCCATCAGTGGAAGACTGGATAAAGAAAATGTGGAATATATATATATATCATGGAATACTATGCAGCCATAAAAAGAATGAAATCACGTTCTTTGCAGCAACATGGATGGAGCTGGAGGCCATAATCCAATGCAAATTAACACAGAAACAGAAAAGTAAATGCTGCATGCTCTCACTTACAAGTGGGAGCTAAACACTGAACACACATGGACATAAGTATGAGACTAGACACTGTGGACTACTATAGAGTAGAGAGTGAGAGAATGGGTTAAAAAATTATCTATGAGGCACTATGCTCACTATCTGGGTGACAGGATCTGTACTCCAAGCCTCAGCACCATGAAATATTCCCTTGCAAAAAATATGTACATGTACCTGCATTTCTAAAATAAATATTGAAATTAAAAGAGTACCAGTAAAAGTAATTACATAATTATAAAAGACAGTATGAGAGTATATTTCTGTTTCTTCCTTTCTTAACTGGTTTAAAGCAATAATATAAAACAGTATGTATACAATTATAATGTTGGGCTAATAACATGAATAAATGTAACACATTTAACAATAACAGCAAAAAGAATGCAGGTGGGAGCAAAGCTGTATGAAAGTAAGAAAATGACACCAAATGGAAACTCTAATTCACAGAATCAAATAAAACATGAAATGAGCAAGCCAGAGATGGTACATGAGGAAGTTAATAAACCAACTTCATAAATATGTACTTGCTCTACCTCTTTTCTATGCTTCTGAGACATAAGACTATATAAAGTCTGATTATAATTATGCATTCTGTTTATAACATATATGCATGTAATATCTATAACAAATATAGCACAAAACAGAGTAAGAGGAAAGAGTTATATAAAATTAATGCTTCTGTAGCTCACTGGAATTAAGTTATAAAATCTGAAGTTTATCTGATAAGATATATAATAAACCCCATAGCAGCTGTAAAGAAAATAACTCAAAAATAGTGAAAATATCACCAAAGAAATTAAAATGTTACAGTAGAAAATATAAATGATATGAAACATATAGGAAACAGAGTAAAATAGAAAATGTAAATTCAAATATACAAATAATAACATTCGTGTTAACTAATTTACCAATTCAACAAATAAGTAGAGATTAACAGACTGTATTAAAATGGAAGATCCAATTAAGTTGTCTACAGGAGACATATTTTGAATTCAAAGATAAATTAGGTTGTGGATATCCCATTTACTCTGATGTGATTACCACACATTGTGTGCCCATATCAAAGTATCTCATGAACCCCTTAAAAATAAACACCCATTATATACCCACAAAAATTAAAAATTGAAAAAATATATATTTTTAAAGATAAATAAGGTTGAAAGGAAAAGAATAGAGGGACATATATCATCCAAACAACAACCATAAGAAAGACAGAGTGGCTATATAAATATAAACATAAGATGGATTTTTAATGTTACTAGACAACAGTATATATATACTTCAAAACATCATGTTGTACAAAATAACTACATAAAATATTGTCATTTTTTAAAAAATTAAAATCAAACTGGACATTTTATAATGATAAAGTGGTCAATATATTAGGAAGAAATAACAATTATAAATATATATTTACCTAAAAATACAGCCACCAAATCTATGAAGGAAAAGTGGACAGAACTGAGAGAAGAAATAGAAAATTCAAAAATACAAGTGGGAGTGTTGAATTCCCTACTTTCATGATTAATGGGACAACTAGAAAGAAGATCAACATGGAAATAGAATACTCAAATCACATTATAAACCAATTTGACCTAACATATCTATGAAATACTGCATATAACAAAATACATATTCTTCTCAAGTGCACAAAGAAAATGTTCCATTACAGACCATATTCTAGGCCATAAATCAAGCCACAGTTAATTTAAATGAATTAAAATCATACCAATAATGCTGTCAGACCATAATAGACTTAAATCAGAAACTTAGAAAATGTAAAAAAAACTTGAGAAATTTACAAATATTTTGAAATTAATACACTCCTAAATAACACCAATCAGTCAGCCAATAAATCAGAAGGGAAATTAGAAAACATTATGAGGTTAATGAAAATGAAGACACAGTATACCAACTTATGGCATATAGCTAATATAGTGTTTAGATGGAAACAGTAAGAATATAAGTAGTTAATGCTTATATAAAAACATAAGTTCTCAAATTAATAACCTAAGATTCCATCTTAAGACAGTGGAAAAGAAAAACAAACTAAATCAATATCACAAAAATGGCCATAGTGCCCAAAGTAATTTATAGATTCATTGCTATCCCCATCAAGCTACCAATGACCTTCTTCACAAAACTGTAAAAAAAAAACACCTTAAACTTTATATGGAACCAAAAAAGAGCCCACGTAGCCAAGACAATCCCAAGAAAAAAAGAACAAAGCTGGAGGCATCATGCTACCTGACATCAAACTATACTACAAGTTTACAGTAATCAAAATAGCATGGTACTGGTACCAAAATAGAGATATAGACCAATGGAACAGAACAGAGGCCTCAGAAGTAATGCCACACATCTACAACCATCTGATCTTTGACAAACCTAACAAAAATAAGCAATGGGGAAAGGATTCTCTGTTTAATAAATGGTGTTGGGAAAACTGGCTAGCCATGTGCAGAAAGCTGAAACTGGATCTCTTCCTTATACCTTAAACACAAATTAATTCCAGATGGATTAAAGATTTAAACATAAGACCTAACACCATAAAAATCCTAGAAGAAAACCTAGGCAATACCATTCAGGACATAGGCACAGGCAAGGATTTCATGACTAAAACACCAAAAGCAATGGCAACAAAAGCCAAAATAGACAAATGGGATCTAATTAAACTCCAGAGCTTCTGCACAGCAAAAGAAACAATCATTAGAGTGAACTGGCAACCAACAGAATGAGAAAAAATTCTTGTAAACTACCTATCTGACAAAGGGTAATATCCAGAATCTACCAAGAACTAAAACAAATTTACAAGAAAAAAACAAAGGACCCCATCAAAAATTGGGCAAAGGACATGAACAGACACTTTTCAAAAGAAGACATTTATGCAGCCAACAAACATATGAAAAAATGCTCATCATCACTGGTCATTAGAGAAATGCAAATTAAAACCACATTGAGATACCACCTCACACCAGTTATAACGGCAATCATTAAAAATTCTGGAGACAACAGATGCTGGAGAGGATGTGGAGAAATAGGAATGCTTTTACACTGTTGGTGGGAGTGTAAATTAGTTCAACCATTGTGGAAGACAGTGTGGCAATTCCTCAAGAATCTAGAAACAGAAATACCATTTGACCTAGCTATCCCATTACTGGGTATATACCCAAAGGATTATAGATCATTCTACTATAAAGACACATGCACACGTATGTTCACTGCAGCATTGTTTACAATAGCAGACTTGGAACCAACCCAAATGCCCATCAATGATAGACTGGATAAAGAAAATGTGGCACATATACACCATGGAATACTATGGTGAGTTGATGTCCTTTGCAGGGACATGGATGAAACTGGAAACCATCATTCTCAGCAAACTGACACAAGAACAGAAAACCAAACACTGCATGTTCTCACTCATAAGTGGGTGTTGAACAATGAGAACACATGGACACAGGGAGGGGAGCATCACACACTGGGGCCTGTTGAGGGGTGGGGAAGGGGCTAAAGGAGTGATAGCAGGGAGTGGAGAGATTGGAAAGGGATAACATTAGGAGAAATACCTAATGTAGGTGACGGGGGATGGATGCAGCAAACCACCATAGCACGTGTATACCTATGTAACAATCCTGCATGATCTGCACATGTACCCCAGAACTTAGTATAATAAAAAAAGAAAACAAAAGAAAGGATAAGATAAACATTAGAGCTGAATTAATGAAATATATCGTAGAAAAGAAAGAAAAATCAGCAAAACCAAAAGTTGTTTTTAAAAATATCAACCAAATTTATAAACCTTTACCTAGATTGACCAAGGAAATGGGAGAAAAAAAACCCAAATAGCTAAAATCAGTAATGAAAGAGGGGACATTCCAACTAACTTTACAGAAGTAAAAACCAGTTGTAGATAAATGCTATGAATACTTGTGTGCAAGCAGATTAAGTAACCTAAGAGGAAATGGACAAATCCCTAAGAAGACAAATAAAAATTTATGAAACTGACTGAAAGAGAAATACAAAGTCTGAATAGACCTATGACAAGTAAACAGATTAGATTAGTAATCAAAAATAATAATAAGAAGAAAAAATCCACAAACAAAGAAATGCCGAGGTCTAGATATCTTCACTGGTAAATTCTACAAAATATTTTAAAGAAGAATTAACACCAACCCTTGACAAACTCTTCCAAATAATAACAGAGGAGAGAAGTCTTCCTGGATCATTCTATCAGGCCAATTTTAGCCTGGTATCAAAACCAAACAAGTCATATAAAAAGAAAACTCAAGATTAGTAAATCCTATGAATATAGATGCAAAAATCTTCAAGAAAACAATAGAAAACCAGTCCAACAATGTATAGCTTTATATATTTATATTTTTTCACCATTTGATGAAAAGGCAATTCTTTTCTCCCATTGCATTGCCATTGGTTTATATATAAAACTGATATTGGCTATATAAAACACACACACACACACACACACACACACACACACACACACACACAGCATATACAAATTTTCTATCAAAATTTCAGCTTTTTTTTTACAGAAACTGGTAAGCTAATTCTAATATTCATAAGAAATGCAATGGACCCAGAATATCCAAATAACATTGAAAAAGAACAAAGTTGAAAACTCATACTTTCTGATTGTAAATCTTCCTAAATCAAGAGAATGTGGTATTAACATAAGATAGACATGTAATTCAATGTAATAGAACTTAGAGTAAATAAATAAACACTCACATTTATGGTCTTACATGGTTTGGCTCTGTCCCCACCCAAGTATCACCTTGAATTGTAATCTCCATAATCCCCAGGAGTCAAGGGTGGGACCAAGTGGAAGTAATTGAATTATAGGGGTGGTTTCCCCTATGATGTTCTCGTGATAATGAGTGACTCTCAGGAGATCTGATGGTTTTATAAGAGTCTGGCATTTACCCTGATGGCTCTCATTTCTTTCTCCTGCTGCTCTGTGAAAAGGTGCCTCCCACCATGATTCGGTTTCCTGAGGCCTCCCCAGATATGAAGAACTGTGAGCTAACTAAATCTCTTTTCTTTATAAATCACCCAGTCTCTGGAATTTCTTCATAGCAGCATAAGAACAGACAAATACATGGCCCATTGATTTTTTTTCAAAGGTGCCACGGCAATGCAATAGGAGAAAAGAATTGCCTTTTCACCAAGTGGTGATGGGACAATTATGTAGCCATTAGAAAAAAATAAAGTTATCTTTATTCAACCATATGTAAAAACTAAATCTAAATGGATTCAAGATCTAAATATAAGTGCAAAAACTATAAAATATTAGAAGAAAACATGTAAAACTTAATGACCTTGGATTAAGCAATGGTTTCTTAGATATTATATCAAAAGTACAATCAAATAAAAAGTTAGTTGGTTAAGTTTAGACTTGATCAAAACTGAAAACCTTTGTTCTTCAAAGAATGCCATCAGGCAAATGAAAGGACAATTCACAGGATGGGAGAAAAATATTTGCTAATCGTCTACCTGATAAAGATTTATATCTAGAATATATAAAGAGATCTCAAAATTGAGAAATCAAAAGATAACTAAATTTTAAAATGGGCAAGGATCTCAACAGATATTTCTCCAAGTTATATTGTTCATAAAAATCCAGAAATGCTGAATATCATTAGCCGTTAGGGAAATACAATTCAAAATTACAATTTGATGCCCCTTGACACAGACTGGGATGGCTATGATGAAGAAGATAATACATTTTGGAGAGGATATGAAGAAACTGGAACCTCCATTCATTGTTGGTGGCTATGTAAAATGCTGCAATCACTGTGGAAAAGAGTTCAACAGTTTTTCAAAATGTAAAATGTGGCTTTACCAAATGACCTAGAAATTATGTGCGGGCATATGAAAGCATATGCCCACACAAAAACTGTTTATAGATATTCATAGTGACTATTCATAAAAGTCAAAAAGTGAAATCAATGCAATTGTCCACCTATTGATGGATGAATAAAATTTCAAATGAAGTATTATCGGGTTATAAAAAGGAATGAACTGATATCTGCTACAGCGTAAATGAACCTTGAAAATATTATACTATGGGAAATGTCAGGCTTAAAAGACCACAATATTGTATGATTCCATTTATATGAAATGTCCAGAACAGACAAATAAATGGAGCTCATAAGTAGGTTAGTGGTTGCCTAGAACTGGGAAGGATTGGAGGAAATGAGGAATAACTGCTAATGGGTATGGGATTTAATATGGGGGGTGATGAAAATGTTCTTAAAGTGTTTGTGTTAATAGAACTGACTTTACATTGACTTCTACATTTTTCTCAGCCAAACTCTTGTTGAAAGTCCAAATTGTATGTGCTAATTTTATATTGTTATGTGTTAAACTAAATTTGGCCTAAGGATACCTCTACGCTTGAGTCTCCACATAAAGAATTGTACTTAAACTAACTGAAACCCTAACTTCAGGTATTTTAGTAACAAATAGCTGTGTCTCAGCCACCCACAGAAACCGAGCTTCAGTCAATCACAGGCAGCCAACTGATAGTTCAGGTTCAGATAAAGCAAACTAATCAATAAGCTGTTTCTATACCTTGTTCCATTTTCTGTCCACAAATGCTATCTTCCCACATATGCTATCTGCGCACATTTCAGAGCAGAGGGCTCTAAATCTCTTCATTCTGTGAGCTGCTCAATTCACAAACTATTCTTTGATCAATTCAAGTATGTGACATTTAATCATGTAAAAATTTTATCTTAACATAAGTTTAAAACATTGAAGAGTATTACACTAAAAATGTTTGTCTCTGCACTTTCCAAAATTTTGTTCTGTGTATGCTGCACCACCTCACCATATCCAAGTCAACCCCATATGAGCAGGATCAGAGCACACGCATGCCTCCCTGTACCGGAGCTCAGCCTGCAAGGGACTAGGCATGAATCTCTGCAGTGTGGCTGCCGGGTGTCCAAGGCTCCTCCTAGCAATAGTCCATGGACTTCTGGGAAGCTGACTGGGTGGGCCTTGACAAGCCAATCAACATATCCCATCTCCCACATCACAGTGATTGGTTCAGGAATAGTCAAGTGATTCAATTCTGCCCAAGAAGCTGTGAGAATATTTGCTCAGGTCTTCTGGGAAAGAAGCTCTTCCCTGCCCTCCTGCAGAGTTTTTGGCAGAGAAGCACCCGCTGCTCTAGGTTCAGTGCTGCTCTGGGCTCAGTGGTCTCAGGTCACCAAGGCTGGAGCTGTTGCTGCCTGAGGAGGAGGCAGGGAGTCACAGAGAAGACCCACTTCTGATGGCCAGCAGGGGAGGGATGAGAGATCTGACAACATTGGTTATGGAAGCCCCAGACACAAAAATGCCTGATGCTGGAATATGTCTATATGTGCACAGATGCACACACGTATACATGTTCACATATGTAAGCACACATGCAAACGTGCACAGACTCACATGTGCTGGCACACATGTGCATTCTGGCCAACCCATGTACATGCACACATATACACATAGTAGCTAGTATGCACACAGCTACATACTCGTGTGTGCACACATTCACACATACATTCATACATATAATCACACTAATACGTGTACACACATATAGACACATCATCTTTCTCTGTTGCATGAGCAAAAAAAAAAAAAAAGGAAAGAAATCAATCCTTGCCCTGCTAATTTTAGTTGAATTCCCGTCATCTACAATAAAAAGAGTCTTCATCTTTTCATTCATATTTTAACTCATGGAGAGTCATGTTCTCCATTGACTGAAATCTGAACTGTTCATATTTTCCCTGTGTTAGATTCCACATAGAGAACACAATCTCTCTGGGGTCACCAAACCTTTCTATCCCCACCCACTTTCTATTCTTTAATTGTATTTCAGCAAAATATGTGACATACAATATATTGTTCCTTTCAGCTTTTCACATCTTTCCCTCACTGTTCAGTTTTACTGTCACACATTTTATCCATTTCCACCAAAATACCACCATCATTTTTACCCTCTTGTTTCTGATGCCAGCTTTCACAACGTATCATACATCATCAGTCGCTGCTGCCCATATTTGATCCTTCCAGTTTCTTTGGTTCATCTCAATACAAAATAATTTCCTCTCTTACCTTCTTCAGTCAGCCTGCTTGGATCTGAAACCTAAAACCTGGGGGACGGTGAACCAATATCCTTAATCTCTTTGCCTCGGTTTTCATATCTGTAATGTGGAGATGAGAACCCCTAACACATAAGCTTGTCTTGCATGAAAAGTACTTAAGAAAGTATAGGGCTCGATAACAAGTCGTATGTTGAAATTGTTAGTAATGACTCTTTATTACAGAGTAAAGGACCCCACTGAAAATTAAGAGGAGAGATTTTTTCATACTAATATAGAGAATTCTGCTCAATCCACATGCTGACAGTGCTAGAACCTCACCGAGGACTGGAACCAGGAAACAAAAGGTCACCAGGCCTGCCTCTGTGCCTCTTGGCTCTGCTCCTCTCTTTGCTTTCCTTTTCTCACTCTGTGGAATGATTAATTCTGCTCTTCCAAGCACATGGCAGACACAATATAGAGACCTGTTACAGTTGCCACCAACACTAACTTACTTCAAATCATAGAGTCTGGCTGGTCCAGCTCAGTCGGTTAACTGTCCAATCAGTACCAAGGGAATGTGACCCGATGTAAAGCTGAGCGCTAGCCACCCACTTACATGTGTGAGCAGAGGTGAGAGGAAGCAATTATCAGGAAGAAAGGGAAAAAGGGAAGAAAGATAATTATCTCAACCTGGGAAGACTGCCCAAAAGGTGTCTGCTGTGTTGATATAATTAAGTGAACACGATTTTCAAACTGGCTGCTTTCTCATTAGTGATGATTGATGCCATATTCACGTTCATATGGGCCAAGAATCACCCAAGCAACAGTTTTTATTTTGTTTTTCTTAGTCCAAACTTCCATTCTTTTCTTTAATCACCACCACCTCTTCTGTCACCCCAGTTTTATGCACAAACTTTCTTTCCTTGTGCACTAAAGGGGATCAGATGGCTTGAAATTCTCTGGATGTCTGTCCTAGAACCTCCCTCATGGAACCTGGTTACTTGCCTATGAGAACTTAATCAGCCATGATTTTAAAGCAAATCGTCCCCCGCAAAGTGGCAGGCATTACATTCCAGAGTTATATCTTCCCTGTTCACAAACAAAGATTTCGGGAAGTGTTCCTCCCTTTGGTTGCCTGCAAAAAAACAAAAACAAAAACAAAAACAAAAACCCCACAGGGGAAGATGCTCCTCTTGGGTAACCCACTACATCCCAGGAGCTCCTGGCATGATTCATATTGCACCTGTGGGCACTTGTTCAAACATTTGCTCATCAATTTATTTATTTTTATTTTTATTTTGAGGCAGAGTCTTACTCTGTCACCCAGGCTGGAGTGCAGTGGCATGATCTAAGCTCACTGCAACCTCTTCCTCCTGGGTTCAAGTGATTCTCCTGCCTCAGTCTCCTGAGTAGCTGGGATTACAAGCACCTGCCATCGCGCCCAGCTAATTTTTGTATTTTCAGTAGAGACAGGGTTTCACCATCTTGGCCAGGCTGATCCTGAACTCCTGATATCGTGATCCACCCACTTCAGCCTCTCATAAGCCACTGCACCCAGCCTTATTTGTTTTTATTTTAAGTTCTGGGATACAAGTGCAGAGCGTGCAGATTTGTTACATAGGTATATGTGTGCCATGGTGGTTTGCTGCACCTATCAACCTGTCCTCTAGGTTTTAAGCCTTGCATGCATTAGCTGTTTGTCCTAATGGTCTCCCTCCTCCCCTCTTCCCCCACCCCACAACTGGCCCTGGTGTGTGTTGTTCCCCTCCCTGTGTCTATGTGTTCTCATTGTTCAATTCTCACACATGAATGAGAACACGTGGTGTTTGGTTTTCTGTTCCTGTGTTTGTTTACTGAGGATGATGGATTCCAGCTTCATCCATGTCCCTGAAAAGGACACAATCTCATTCCTTTTCATGGCTGCATAGTATTCCATGGTGTATATGTACTGCATATTCTTTATCCAGTCCATCATTCATGGGCATTTTGGTTGGTTCCATGTCTTTGCTATTGTAAATAGTGCTGCAATAAACATATAAAGCATGTGTCTTTATAGTAGAATGATTTACATTCCTTTGAGTATATACTCAGTAATGGGATTGCTGGGTCAAATGGTACTTCTGGTTCTAGATCCCTGAGGAATCACCACACTGTCTTCCACAATGATTTAACTAATTTACATTCCCACCAACAGTGTAAACGTGTTCCTAATTCTTCACAGCCTCACCAGCATCCATTGTCTCTTGACTTTTTAATAATCATCATTCTGACTGGCATGAGGTGGTATCTCATTGTGGTTTTGATTTGCATTTCTCTAATGATCAGTGATGTTGAGCTTTTTTTCATATGTTTGTTGGCTGCATAAATGTCCTCTTTTGAGAACTGTCTGTTGATACCCTTTGCCCACTTTTTGATGGTTTTTTGTTTGTTTGTTTGTTTGTCTGTAAATATGATTAAGTTACTTGTAGATTCTGGATATTAGACTTTTGTCAGATGGGTAGATTGCAAAGATTTTCTCCCATTCTATAGGTTGCCTGTTCACTCTGATGATAGTTTCTTTTGCTGTGCAGAAGCTCTTTAGCTTACTTAGATCCCATTTCTCAATTTTGGCATTTGTTGCAATTGCTTTAGGCATTTTCATCATGAAGTCTTCGCCCATGCCTATATCCTGAATGGTATTGCCTAGGTTTTCTTTTAGGGTTTTCATGGTTTAGGGTTTTACATTTAAGTCTTTAATCCATCTTGCATTAATTTTTGTCTAAGGTATAAGGTATATTCAGTTTTCTGCATATGGTTAGCCAGTTTTCATGGCACCATTTATTAAATAGGGAATCCTTTCCCTACTGCTTGTTTTTGTCAGGTTTGTCAAAGATCAGATAGTTGTAAATGTGTGGTGTGATTTCTGAGGTCTGTGTTCTACTCCATTGGTCTATATGTCTGTTTTGGTACCAGTACCATGCTGTTTTGGTTACTGCAGCCTTGTAGTGTAGTTTGAAGTCAGGTAGCATGATGCCTCCAGCTTTGTTCTTTTTGCTTAAGGTTATCTTAGCTGTCTGGGCTCTTTTTTGGTTCCATATGAAATGTAAAGTAATTTTTTTCTAATTCTGTGAAGAATGTCAATGGTAGTTTGATGCGAATAGCACTGAATTTATAAATTACTTTGGACAGTATGGTTATTTTCATGACGTTGATTCTCCCTATCCATGAGGATGGAATGTTTTTCCATTTGTTTGTGTACAGTCTTATTTCCTTGAGCAGTGGTATGTAGTTTCCTTGAAGAGGTCCTTCACATCCCTTGTTAGCTGTATCCTTAGGTATTGTATTCTCTTTGTAGCAATTGCGAGTGGGAGTTCACTCATGATTTGGCTCTCTGCTTGTCTATTGTTGGTGTATAGGAATGCTTATGATTTTTGCACATTGATTTTGTATCCTGAGACTTTGCTGAATTTGCTTATCAGCTTAAGGAGTTTTTGAGCTGAGACGCTGGGGTTTTCTAAATATAGAATTGTGTCATCTACAAACAGACAATTTGACTTCCTCTCTTCCTATTTGAATACCCCTTATTTCTTTCTTTTGCCTGATTGCTCTGGCCAGAACTTCCAATACTATGCTAAACAGGAGCGGTGAGAAAGGGCATCCTTGTCTTGTGCCAGTTTTCAAAGGGAACGATTCCAGCTTTTGCCCATTCAGTATGACATTGGCTGTGGTTCTGTCATAAATAGCCCTTATTATTTTGAGATATGTTCCATCAATACCTATTTTGTTGAGAGTTTTTAGCATGAAGGGGTGTTGAATTTTGTCAAAGGTCTTTTCTGCATCTATTGAGATGATCATGTGGTTTTTGTCACTGGTTCTGTTTATGTGATGGATTATGTTTATCTATTTGCATATGTTGAACCAGCCTTGCATCCCAAGGATGAAGTCAACTTGATCTTGGTGGCTAAGCTTTTTGATGTGCTGCTGGATTTGATTTGCCAGTATTTTACTGAGGATTTTCACATCAATGTTCATCAAGGATATTCACCTGAAGTTTTCTTTTTTTCTTGTGTCTCTGCCAGGTTTGGTATCAGGATGATGCTGGCCTCATTAAATGAATTAGGAAGGAGACCCTCCTTTTCAATTGTTTGGAATAGTTTCAGAAGGAATGAGACCAGCTCCTCTTTGTACCTCTGGTAGAATTCAGCTGTGACTCTGTCTGGTCCTGGGCTTTTATTGGTTGGTAGGCTGTTAATTACTGCCTCAATTTCAGAACTTGTTATTGTACTCAATTTTTTCCTGGTTTAGTTTTAGGAGGGTGTATGTGTCCAGGAATTTATCTATTTCTCCCAGATTTTCTAGTTTATTTGCACAGAGGTGTTTATAGTATTCTCTGATGGTAGTCTGTATTTCTGTGGAGTCAGTGCTGATATCCCCTTTATCCTTTTTTATTGTGTCTATTTGAGTCTCCTCTCTTTTCTTCTTTGTCTAGTTCGTTTGTTAATGTTTTCAAAATACTAGCTCCTGGATTCACTGATTTTTTTTGAAGACTTATTTGTATCTCCATCTCCTTCAGTTCTGCTCTAATCTTAGTTACTTCTTGTCTTCTGCTAGCTTTTGGTTGTGTTTGCTCTTGCTTCTCTAGGTCTTTTAATGTTAGGGTGTTGATTTGAGATCTTTCCAGCTTTATGATGTGGGCATTTAGTGCTATAAATTTTCCTCTTAACACTGCTTTATCTGTGTCCCAGAGATTCTGGTACATTGTCTGTTTGTTCTCATTGGTTTCAAATAACTTCTTGATTTCTGCCTTAATTTCATTATTTTCTAGGAGTCATTCAGGAGAAAGTTATTCAATTTCCATGTGGTTGTGTGGCTTTGAGTGAGCTTCTTACTCCGGAGTTCTAATTTGATTGCACTGTGGTCTGAAAGACTGTTATGATTTCAGTTCATTTGCATTTGCTGAGGAGTGGTTTACTTCCAATTATGTGGTTGATTTTATAATAAGTGCTATGTGGCACTGAGAAGAATATATTCTGTTGATTTGGTGTGGAGAGTTCTGTTGATATCTATTAGCTCCACTTGATCCAGAGCTGAGTTCAAGTCCTGCATATCCTTGTTAATTTTCTGTCTTGTCAATCTGTCTATTATTGACAGTGGGTGTTAAAGTCTCCCACTATTATTGTGTGGCAGTCTAAATCTCCTTGTAAGTCTCTAAGAACTTGTTTTATGAATCTGGGTGTTCCTGTATTGGGTGAATATATATTTAGAATAGTCAGTCCTTCTTGTCGAATTGATCCCTTTACCATGAAGTAATACCCTTCTTTCTCTTTTTTATCTTTGTTCATGTAAAGCCTGTTTTGTCAGAGACTAGGATTACAACCACTGCTTTTATTATTTTTATTATTTTGCTTTCTATTTGCTTGGTAAATTTTCCTCCATCCCTTTATTTTGTTGCTCATCAATTTAAAGACCATGTCATTTTACACAATGACATGGGACATAAGACAGCAAATGCCCAAACACCAAATATGAAAGCTCTATTTATTATATTGAGCAAAGTGGGAACTCATTAAATCCTGCCTTAAAAAACTGAATGAATCAATAGGCAAAAAGACTCACATTTATTCATTTACTCAGTTAATGTGCCCAATATTAGATGCCATGGGTGCAGATGTAAACAATGGACCCTGCCCTCATGGGTCTCACTTTCTACTATGAAAGACAGACAAACAAATAACAAGTTGATAAGCAAACACATCAACATGTAAACAAGTCAATAAATAAACACAGTATAGTAACGTCAGCCAGTGGCAGATGGTACAAAAAAAATGGAAAAGTGGAATGGAGAGAGTCAAAGCAGGGACTAGTCAGAGGTGAAGGAAAGAGTGGACTTGTGATGATGACATGGTTCTATTTCTGCTGAGTCTTTTCAACTATATTCTCTTGTATTTCTTATTGGGCTCCCTTGATTTGCCAACGTTTTTTGTGTCTTGGATAAACAGAAGAGGATTCTTCAAGGGCTCTTTCTCCACTCTAATTCATCCCTCACACTGTTGCCAAATCACATTTATTTTCAGTTAATGTTCTAAATTTCACACTCTATAAAATAAAGCCCTCCAATGATGATAGGATAAAACCCAAACTCCTTGCCTTGGCTAAAATAGCCATCACAATCTAGTCCCTGCCTGTCCATCCATTCTCACCTCCTAACTCATCCCTTATTACCTATGCACCTCTGCCAGAGAGCTGTGCTTTTGTTGACTTCTGCCAAGAGGACATTTCTTTTAATTGACTACCTGGTGAACTGCTGTGTAATTATCAAAACCAACTCACCAAACAGAGTAAGTTTTCACCAACTCACCAAATAGAGTACAGTCACTCCTTGTGCTAAGCTTACTTTTCTTCCACAGCTGAATTCTAAAAAAAAAGGCCCAGGTAACTCAGACAATGCCTCTTTTTCCAGATTTCCCAGACTTGATGATTAAGTTTGAGAACAAATTCAAACCTTTAACATCTAAAACAAAAACTCCTGCAGAAGGGATCTTGCTTCATTGATTTCCCAAGTAACCCCTACTGCTTCTTTATTTTGTCCTGAATCCCTGACCACAGAATGAGTATAAGATTCAGGCATGATCATTCAGTTCCTACACACCCCACACCACTCAACAGCCCATCCCCACCCTCAATTTGCACTATTGGCCATGCAGAGAGCATAGGAGTTGGATTTATGTTGAGCTGGCTAGGGTCCTTCCCCAAAAGTTTTTCAACAAAGATGGTGGGAAAGATTTTTCCTCCATGCATTAATCCATTCTCACACTGCTAACAAAGACCTACCTGAGACTGGGTAATTTATAAAGAAAAAGAAGTTTAATGGACTCACAGTTCCACATGGCTGGGGAGGCCTCACAATCATGGGAGAAGGTGAAGAAGGAGCAAAGTCACATCTTACATGGCAGCAGGCAAGAGAAGTGTTCAGAGGAACTGTCCTTTATAAAACAACCAGAACTCATGAGACTTGTTCACTAACACCAGAACAACATGGGAAAACCCCACACCCCTGATTCAGTTACCTCCCACTAGGTCCCTCCCATGGGGATTATGGGAACTATAATTCAAGATGAGATTTGGGTGGGGACATGACCAAACTATGTCTCTCCTTCACTACAAGGATCTACAGATGTGACTTGAGCTGATTATGACTGTGATCCCTGCTTTGAGGATAAGCTGGTCTCAAAGAAGAAAATTGATGCATGCAGACAAGAAACAAAGTATTCTGACATAGATCCACTTTCTGGTTCCTGCCATCCGCAAGATCCCAGCCTTCCCCCAGGTTGCTTCTGAGACCAGCAAACCCCCTCTATTTGGGGAAGCTGAGGTAGTTCAACCTCAGCACTCATAGCCAGGAGTCGTGATTAACATACCTTTACCTCAGACTCTGAGGCGCAATGCTCACCACCTTTGCATTAGATAATGGATCATGTAAGGTCTATGTGTCAACCCCACAAAACATCCATCCTACCAAGGGAAAGTTTTAATCTCAAAAGAACTGATTTTCATTTGCTCATTGGTTGGTTTTCACTGGCACCTTTTACATACTGATTTGCTTCTATTCTTCTAGGTGTCCCAGTCCCATCTTTTAAGTTAACTCTTGGCACTCCTGGGGCTATGAGCCCCAACTCACTGAGATGACTCTGTAAAGAGTGCATGCTTTGGGCAAGTTGCAGATGGCCTATTGATTTACATTGAAAGAGCCTTCCTCAGTGATAGTATCATAACTTTGTCCCTGCCTCTATTGTCTCACAGGCCACGGTCCCTGAACTTTTGTGGATTGGGGCAGGTTGTTAATTTTTCAATGATTCCACATTCCATGTTCAATGAACATGTGGCACCTCTTACAGATTCGATCTGAAGGGAACTCTTTGTTAGCAGTGAAAGACTTCCTCAATGTATCCCATCTGTATTGTTCTGTGTTCACTTCATCGTCAGTAAAATGATGACACGTGATTGCTGTGCCAAGGCAATGATTTCAATTTGTTCATGCAGTGCTATAGACATTTCTAGAGGGCCAGGGTTTCCTTCTAGGGCTCTGATCAACCACAGCTTCCTTCATCACAGCAGTTCTCTAGCTTTAATTGTATAATTCATGTTCAGCCTTAATCTGTAAAACACAGATTGTGGAATAAGGTGAACCTGGACTCAAGCTCTGTGTGCCTTGCTTCATACCTGCATTACCTTGGACACCTAACTCTCTAAACCTTAGCAATGGAGAAAATATTCCTGATATCTGAAGGGGTCACTGTGACCTCTACTTGAAATAGCCAGTACAAAGGACACGGGAGGGGAGTGACGGACACCTGGCAGGCACTGGACAAATCTGAATTCTCCATTCCTGTCTCTTATGAAGTTGCTGAAAAGAAAGAGCAATCTGTAGGACTTTGAGAGCTCTCATTGAGTCATTTCTTTAAAAATGAAAACAGCACTGATGAATTTAGTGTTTTTGAATACATACAATGAGCCCAGTGCTGCAATAAAGAAGAATAGATACAATGCCTGCTTGCTTGCTCATGCTGATTATTACATAACACACATTGATAGGTTTGAAGAGGAATTCTCCTTGCAGTTCTAAGAAAGTTAGAAATTACAAGTGTCTTTGTGAGGTAGGCAGGCCAAGTGCCTCCACACCTATCCAAGAGACGAGCAACCTGAAGCCAGGCACACTAGGCCCTCAGCTACGTAACACGGCATGAAAGTGGCAATGCAAGAGCTGAAACCCAGCCCTAGGACACTCAGCCAGTTGTTTTTTATCAACTTTTCTGTTGGGAACACAATATATTTAACATAAAAACAATTAAAAGATACTTTAAGACAAAGTAATAACTGTAACAATGAATATTAATAAGTACTGATTGCATTTCTGTGCCAGAAACTCTACCAGGGGTTTTAATTATGCTGTCTTATTTATTCTACATGACTTATTTATGAAACCAAAATTCTTTCACTCCATGTGCCTGGCCAAAGTCCCATCTCTTGCAGCCAGAGTCATGGTGTATGCTTTAGAATCAGAACTGGCAACTCCTGCAGGGTCCTCAGTGTTATTTTGTCACCTAATGACACTTTCAATAAAAGTACATGAAAACCCACTGTCCCTACATGTGGCCTTCAGACACAGATGTCTCAGCACATAGCCATCTAGGACTCTGCCTACAACTGTGCTTCTGCGAAAAGAAGTCAGATTGTAACTCAAATATTTGTTGTTTGTTAGACACAAAGGATGTCAAGAAATTGTTTGAAATACTTATTCATCTCTTTGTTCTCAGCAATGTATACTCTGGGGAGTGACATGGTTGACATAAGGACAGACAGTGTTCAGTAGCATCAGTGTTCAGAGCATCAAAAGAAGAATCATGGCAATCACTTGGGGCTGAGGCTTTTAGGCTTTGAAAAAGGCTTGTTAAACTGGACTTTAGAAGTGGTAATAAACACAGGAAACATTTTGAGGAGGGGCCCTTTAAGGCTAACTCAACATTGCAAGGAGGAATGGAAAATCAGACAATGCGCTTTAAGATCTGAGATTTTTCTCTTAACATTTCAAGTTAAATGTTGAATGTCTGGATGGCAAATAAAGAGCAGTTTAGAAAGTGTAGTCAGAATAGAATGAATAAATTGGGTATATGAACAGAAATGATCTTTTACTTCTAGAAGCCCACCCGTCTTGACAATGAAATGGAAAAGAGAGGCACACATTTGTTTAATAGGAGGCTGTGTAATCCACTTCGTCTACCCCCTGAGAAGCCTCATCCCATTGTTTTCAGCCGAGACGGAATCTTTATTTCCACCAGCTGCAAAAGGCAGTGTGAATTTCTGAAAGTCCATATCCGTTTAGTGCTATAAATCAATAAAACACTAATAAACTGCTCATGCTAAACCCCCTGAGTATCTGGGGAGAACTGGGAAACGCTAAGAGTCCCTTTTCTATGCTCATCACATCTCTGTCAGTACAAGTAACTCTTGGCTGGAAAAGGAGTTCTAGCTCCTGTTTCATTCTTTTTATGCTCATTAATTCCTGACATGAGTGAGTTCCTCTGTATACACTGGAAATATTTCAGAGAAAAAGAGGACCTGTTTTTGTCTGTGGTAAGTAATCTTAACCACTCAGGGTAATGTTTAAAATAAGTTACTTTGTGGACAGTCCAAGAGTAGGGAGGAAACAAAAAGGCTTCCCAGGAAATAAGCATGAAATTTCTCCAGTGAGGCTGGGTTCAGTGTGAAATTTCACTCTCTCTAATGCTGTGGTCTAGAGCATGCTTGACTCTTTTGTAAGAGCTGCCAAGGCTCAAATCCCAGTCCTGGCACTTGCCAGTCAGGTGACCTCCATTTAGGTGACAGCAATTAACTTCCTGTGCTTCAGGTGTCTTATCTGTAAAATGTGGATCCTTACGGTCAGGCCTCACAGATTATTCTGAGCATCACTGGTTGGTGCAAAAGTAATTGTGGTCTTTGCCAATTTTTTTTCTTTTGATAGCAGACTCCGCAGTTACTTTTGCACCAAATACTTTTGCACCAACCTAATCTATGAATTGAGACATGTGAAGAGCTTAGGTGCTGAGCACATAGCAAGTACTCAATAAATGCTAGTTATTATCACACACAAAGCCTGTCTCTGAGGTTTATTTTGAAAAGCAAATTTCCCAAATCCCCCAGAAAGTGATGGCTGAGGTAGGTTTAGATCCCACATTCACTGGACTCGGAAGCCCTCCTTTCCATGAGCAGTGACATCAATTGCTGGCACCAATAAGCTCCACACTTAGCCTGCATTCAAGTCTATTGACAGAGCACCTACTCATGCCAGGTGCAGTACTAGTGATGGGAAGAACTAATGAGGAAGATCGACAGGTCCCTTCCCCTTCGCAGAACTGCCAGCTAAGGGCAAAGAGAGCTCAACAGGGCAATAAACCAGCACATTATAACACACCCACCATGACATCAAAACTGCCTCTCAACAGCACATGCTCAATACATGCACGTGGGAGAGAACTGAGTAGGAAGAGGTTGACTCTAAGCAAAAACTGATCCACACACTGAGTTCCTGCAGTGCCTTTTCTTTGCCCATGCAACTGGCATCCATTCATTCTTCTGGCTGACGTTTCCTGAGAACATTGAGCTCAACAGGCAGGGTGGGAGCTGATGAGGTTGAAAATAAATTGATAAATTCAACCTCATCAAAGTGAAAAATTGGTCCTCTACAGACCCTATTAGGGCATGAAGAAACAAACCATAATCTGGAATAACATATTTTCAAATCACATATTGGATAACAAATATAAAAAAACTCTCAAGACTCAATAATGTTTTAAAAATAACCCAATTTTAAAATATTTAAACAGCAACGTCACCAAAATCAGCAGATGGCAAAATGGCACACTGAAAAGATGCTCAAAATCATTAGTCATTAAGGAAATACAAATTAAAACCAAATGACATACTTCTATAAACCTAATAGGAAGGTTAATATTAAAAAGACTGACCATACTAAGTGTTGGCCAGATGTGAAGGTAATAGGACTCTAAAATCCTGATAGTGGGAAAGTAAAATGGTGTAACCACTTTAGAAAACAGTTTGACAGATTCTTAAAAAGTTAAAAATACGCTTAATAAATTGTTCTATTATAAAGACAAATGCACACTTATGTTCATTGCAGCACTGTTTGCAATAGCAAAGACCTGGAACCAACCCAAATGTCCATCATTGATAGACTGGATAAAGAAAATGTGACACATATACACCATGGAATACTACACAGCCAAAAAAAAAACAATGAGTTTGTGTCCTTCATAAGGACATGGATGAATCTGGAAACCATTATTCTCAGCAAACTGACACAAGAACAGAAAACCAAACACTGTATGTTATCACTCATAGGTGGGTGTTGAACAATTAGAACATGTTGACACAGGGAGGGGAGCATCATACACTGTGGTCAGTAGTGGGGGACTGGGGGAGGGACAGCGGGGGTTGGGGGAAGGGATAATGAGAGGAGAAATACCAGATATAGGTAGGTGATGGGGGGATAAAGGCAGCAAACCACCTTGCCATGTATGTACCTATGCAATAATCCTGCATGATCTGCATATGTACCCCAGAACCTAAATCACAATAAAAAAATATGCTTACCAAATGATACAATCTTTCTACTACTAAGAAGTGAAAGCTTATGTCCAGACAAAATCTGGCATGAATGTTTATAGCAGTATTAGTTGTAAGATTCCCAAATCAGAAACAACCCAAATGTCCATCAATAGATTGATAAACTATGATATATTCATACAGTGGAATACTACTCACTAATAAAAAGGGATAAATTATTGTTACACATTACATGGGTTAATCTCAGATTAACTGGGTGAGAGAAGCCAGAGCAAATAGGGAAAGAGAGGAATCATACTTTATGATTCTGTTTGCCTAAGACTTTATAAAATGAAAATCTTCAATGAGAAAGAGCAGATGAGTGGTTATCTGGGAAGAAGTGGAGAAGGGCAAAAGAGAGGAGATTATAAAGAGACATGAAGAATGTTTGGAAGTTAAGGACATGCTCACTACTTTGATTTTGGTGACAATTTCACACTCACGAAATCATCAAAACTCACCAAATTGTACACTTTAATATGTGAAATTTACTGTCTATTACGCATCTATAAAGCTGTTACAAAAAAAATAGTAGAGGGTGACAGTAGCCTCAACACATTGCCTTTGTACCTAGAGCCATTCATACCTGTGTCTACATCTTACAATTTTGTGATCAAGTTAGTTTGTAAAGTTTGTTTAGTTTGATTTTCTTCAGGAAACCAAATGAACTTGAGTATGAAGCTGACATATTTTTCCAACCATCAAAGCTGCATGGCAGGTGTTTAAATTGTGAACCAAGTACCCAAACATGAATGAGAGTCCCCTTCCCTCCCACTTAACACAAAATAAGTATGTCTCTGGGAGATAGAAGACCCTAGAGCCATATTGGATCAGACCTGATATCCCAGACACTTTCACAGGCCAATTCTCTAGTAATCCCCCAGCCGTAGACCTAAGCAGGGCCTGGATGGAGAAGACCAGAGGAAAGGCTTCCAGGAGAGAAGGGAAGGAAGCACATGGCCATGTTTACTGGGCAGGTGGAGCTGGGAGGCTTGCAGGTTTACACTGGCTCATTCCAAGATTTCCCTGAATTATGCAGAAACAATTCCAGAGTATTAGTTCTTAGTTAGAGATGCCAAAAACAGAAATGAATAACTGATCTAATTAATACTGCAATCATAATGAGGCTGACAGGAACAAAAGGTTGAGAATGCAGCAATATCTATCCCTGGCCAACAGGAAATATATGACACATCTCCAATTAGAACAGAACAATAAAAGTCCAAATTACCAGCATAAAGAATGAGAAAATTAGGCAATAACATCCAAACTGCCTGACAACTTATTCTTAGCTGCACAGCTCCCAGTGATGGGCGAAGGAAAGGAAATTCATGCCCAGAAATAGAATAACAGTGTTTTTATATAAATTTTTTGACAAGTGTTGCTGAAGGGAAAAGAAATAGCCTTAAATCTCTTTTGATTTTTCTATATGTTCTTCTAAGTAAAAATCCAGATTAGTCTGAGGCAGCTGGATTTGGGTTCTGTTACTTGCTACAACAAAAACAAAAACGATACTCACCAATGCAGGAACTCAACTTGTTCCTGCATAGATCCCACTACCTACCACACTTGTTCAGGTGTGACATCAGCCCAAGTGTGCCTCTCTAAGGACCACAATCAGCACACATCCACCTTCCATCTTATCCTCTCTGTAAATGCAATCACTTAAGGAAATTTTGAACATATAGAGTTTTGCAGGTGCTGCGCATTACCCCAAGAAATGCAGCCACTCTCTTGAAGACACTGGTGTTTTCCAGAGTGCTGATGTTTTCCATCAAGCTTTATTTCGTGACCAGCTCCCCACACACTGCTCAGCAAACAGCAAAACTTAGTATTTTTTTCTGACATCCACTACCTTACCTTACCCCTCACAGACCAAGTCTGGAAACAAGGTCCTTCCCTGGGACAGAGAAGGCTTTAAAATATTAATGTCCTTTTATTAGCCATTTAACATCTCATTATTTCAAGTCCAGTGATACGGGAAAGGCTGGAAACTTAATTATTGCAGCCATAAGTTGGGAAGCACCATCTTCGAGATCTGTGTGAACTTATATTTATTTATCTGCAAGCATTAAAGAGTTCATCCCCTGCTGAAGATGCATGACTGGCTTCCGTGGTTCCGAAAGCCACATTTCCAAACAATACAACTGCAAATGCATAAAAACATGAAGCCATCCCGAAGTCAAAAAGATAGATACACAAAGATTAATCGCAATTACAAGATGAATATTGCATTTTCTTTCTTTTTCCAAAGACTTTAAAAAAGACTCAGCAAAGAAAAGAAAGCACACTGTGGCACACAGCATAAAGTCACCTCCCACTCAAAAGATGTCTGTGTCCTAATCCCCAGAACCTGAAAATATCTACCTTACACAGTAGAGTGGGTTGAATTGTAACCCAAAAAAAGATATGGCCAAGTCCAAACCCCCAGCACCTGTGAAAGTGATCTTATTTAGAAAAAGGGTATTTGCAGATATAATTTCAAGAATCTCAAGAAGAGAATATCCTGAATTAGGACAGCCCCTAAATCCAATGACAGGTACCCTTATAAGAAGAGAGGGTCATACAGAAACACAGGGGTGAAATCATACAACAACAGGGGCAGAGATTAAAATAATGCTGACACAAGCCAAGGAACACCCAGGACCACCAGAAGCTGGAAGAGGCAAGGAAGGATTCTCCTCTAGAGCCTTTGGAGGGATGGGGGACCTGCTGACACCTTGATTTCAGACTTCTGGCCTCCAGAACTGTGAGAGAACAGATTTCTATTGGTTTCAGACATCAAATTTTTGGTAACAGCTCTGGGAAACTAATACATGTGTCAAAAAGACGTCATAGATGTCATTAAGTTAAGGATCTTGATATGGGTTATCTCGTAGCTCCAAAGGAATTACAAGGGTTCTTGTAAGAGGGAGGCAGCAGGGTCAGAGTCAGAGAAGGAGATGTGATGATGGAAATAGCCATGAGGGTAAGAGAGAGAGAGTTGGAGATGCTACAATGCTGACTTTGAAAATGGAGGAAGGGTTCACAGCTTCACAGCCAAGAAACACAGGTGGCCTCTAGAAGTTGGAAAAGGTAAAGAAACAGATTCTCCCCTAGAGCTTCCAGAAGGAATGCAGCGCTACTGACCTATGTTAGACTTCTGACCTCCAGAACTGTAAGATATACGTTGTTCCAGGTGATATGGATTAAAAAATAAAAACACATTTTTTTCAAATTCAGAAAAAGTCAATCGAATCAATTGAATCTGATGAGAAAACCATAGGAACAATATGCTACTAGCTCATAGAAACACCAGTGCACCACTCCCCAACCCAACACATACACACCACACACACACACGCACACACAATGCCTTACATAACCTTCCATAATGACAATTTTAGAGTACAGAGGTTGAGATCATAGGATCTGGGGCTGACCTCCTAGGTGGGAACTCTGACCCCTATATCCACTAGAACTGGAGCTAGAACACCTCCTAGGTCCCATTTCTTCATGTGTAAACTTTGAATAGTAGTATTACCTGTCTTAAAAGCTTGTTGTGAAGATGAAATGAATCAATACTTCTAATGCTCTTATTATAATGGCAACTGGTACTTAATAAACTCTCAATAAATGTTACCTATTAATACTCATTAGCTCTAGTAAGCTCCTAAGTATAGAAGTCATATGCATTCCACCTTTATATCTCCCAAAGCTGTTTATATATTGCCCTCCACAAGTGGATGATTAGTAAGTATTTGTGAAGTCCCATGAGAACAGAAGACGATTTGGATCATAGGATTAGGTCCAAGTCTTTACCTGATACCAAATCCCTTTGACTACAGGGAGCCTTCCACCTCTTAGAAGATTTTCAGTAACAGAAAATTCACTGGCAATGTCCTAATAAAGACATAACAGCCATTTGTGCATAGTGTCTTGTTCCATCTCTGGAAAGCTCTAGCATTCATTGATTCATATATTCAACAACTGTTTGCTGTGTTCCAGATACTGTGCTTAGGACTGGGAATAGAATAGTTAGTAAAACAGACATAGTCATAGATATTGTGGACCTTACAATCAAGTAGCAGTTAACATTCATGGATATGAGTGTGGATGTTCTGTTAGGCCATTCTTGCATTGCTATAAAGAAATCCCTGAGGCTAGACAATTTAGATAGAAAAGTGGTTTAACTGGCTCATGGTACCCATATCTGCTTCTGGTGAGGACTTCAGGAAGCTTGAAATCATGGTAGAAGGCAAAGGAAGAGCAGATGGCTCACATGGTCAGAGAGGGAGTGAGGAAGTGCCACACACTTTTAAACAACCAGATCTCATGTGAACTCACTCATCACCAAGGGGATGGCACTAAGGCATTCATGAGGGATCTGCACCCATGACCCAAACACCTCCCACCAGGCCCAACCTCCACCACTGGGGATTACATCTCAGCATGAGATTTGAAGGCTGGTATGATTTGGATCTGTGTCCCCACAAAATCTCGTGTGAACTGTAACCCCTAATGTTGGTGGAAGGTGATTGGATCGTGGGGTCAGATTTCTCATGAATGATTCAGCACCATCCCACTCGGTACTGTCCTCGAGACAGATGGTGAGTTCTCGTGAGATCTGGTCATCTAAAAGTGTGTGGCACCTCCCCCACTGCCCTGCTTGCTCCTACTCCTGCCATGTAAGATGTGTCTGCTCTTCCTTCAACTTCTTCTATGGCTATAAGTTTCCTAAGGCCTCCCCAGAACTGAGCAGATCAGAATCATGCTTTCTGTGCAGGCTGCGGAACCATGAGCCAATTAAACCTCTTTTCTTTATAAATTACCTAGTCTCAGGTATTTATTTATAGCAATGTGAGAACAGAATAATACAGAGGCCCAAATATCCAAAATACAGCTTAGAGACAAACATCCAAACTATATTTTAGATATTTTAATATATCAGTAAATATTATATTTATACCCATTCACCTGCATGTTTATATCCACATGTGGATAATATAATCTCTAGTATAATATAATCTATAAAAGATACAATATTTATATCACATGTGGATATAAATATGCAGGTCAATGGGTATAGATATACTATTTACTGATATATTACAGGTCAAGCACTATGTGACTTTCTTTAGACATACATTCTTATTTAATCATCCTCTAAACTCCACATTGGGCTTTTTATCACACATAGATTTAACAGTTCAATTACAAGTGCACAGAATAACTTAAGATTACCATCTGACAAGATTTCCACCAGAAGACATAAAAGAATAAAAGAGAATGAGTGGGAAATTCATCTTCAAATGCCCCCAAATGTTACTTATCTAGACTTTCCTCAAAACTCCCTTTAAAACCCTGCCCTTTACTGCTCCTGAAAATGTGCCCTTAGCTCAAACGCCAGGAAAACATTTTTTTTTTAAATCAATTGTCTTTTGAACTTCTAAAAACCCAGGTGTGGTGGGGCATGGTGGCTCATGCCTGTAATCCCAGCACTTTGGGAGGCTGAGGCAGGCAGATCACTTGAGTCCAGTGTTGGAGACCAGTCTGGGCAACACAGCAAAACCCTGACTCTACAAAAAAAAATACACAAATTAGCCTGGCGTGGTGGTGTGAGCCTATAGTCCCAGCTCCTTGGGAAGCTGAGGTGGGAGGATCACTTGAGTCTGGGAGGTCAAGGCTGCAGTGAGCCAAGATCATGCCACTGCTCTCCAGCCTGGGTGACCCAGTGAGACTGGAGATTTTCAAGGATTAGGGATTAGTCTGATTATTGTTGGTTCTGCCGTGACTTTAGAACAAATACTGTGACTTTAGAACAAATCTCTAGAAAAGTATGTTTCCACTATATCATTATCATCTCCATTTTATAGATAAGGAAACCATCCTCAGAGACGGTAAGTAATTTGCCCAAGGTCAAACGGTGAGGAAGGTGGAGTCAGGATCTTAACCAACATCACACATCTGAAAGCTCAACCAAAGAACTCACCACCTCTGCAATCCTTTTCTTTATATTGAGCCAAAAATGGTGCCTTTCAACTTCCACTCTTGGAACATAAAAAGCACAAAGCTGCTCCATCTTCCACAGGATGGCCCTTGAAAGACTTACAAAAAGCTGTCATGTCTCCCTCTTCACCTCACCCCTGCGCCTTTTCTTCTCATCAATAGGCTTAACACTCACTTCCCGCAATTATTTCTCCTGTGATTTGATTTCAAGAGTCCTCAGCCTCCCAGACACTGTTTGACAGAGCATAACCCAATTATTTATTGTTCTTCTCATGGCCTAGAAAGATACAGAATTCTCCATAGAGTGAGAGAGTCAAGTCCATTATTTGTTGCTTATTTGTTTTTGGAGGCTGGAGTATTAAAAAAATCTCACTTTCCTCTGAAATCTACTATCAAAAACTAGGAGCACAAGTGTGACAAGAAATGGCAAATGTCCTTCAGCCTCCATGTGAAGGACAAAAGGGAGTGGTGGAGACTATGGTGAGCTGGAGGACACAGGCGTTATGCAGAGGAGCATCCTCTCTTCAACTCCAGATGAGGTTTACAGGAAGTCATGGGGACCCAGGACCACGTGGTCCTGTGATTTTTCATAAGAAGCTGTAAATTTAGATTTCTGTGTAAAAGTGCCAATTTTTGTGTGGGGGCAACAAACTAAGTAAGAATTTTTAAAATATGCAGACCCTCCCCGCACACACTTCTGGGTCAGATCTGGTCTGCAATCTGCCTGCCTGTGACCTCTGCTCTGAGTCACACACTCATTCATGCCAATGCAAATTGGCATGAATGGATCCCAATACTGATAAAAATCCTAAGGCTTCTTGCACACTTGCACACACACACACACACACACACATACTACATCCTCTACTTTTTTTTTAACTTAAAAATATAGCAGTTTCCTCCTCTCCTTGGGGAATATATTCTAAGATCTCAGTGGATTCCTGAAACAGATGTCCACCAACAGAACAAGTTTCTGTTAATGTCTTCCACCTAAATTTAATGTCTTTTCACATCTTAATGAAGAATTTATCACACACTGTGGCCTTAACTTTTGCAGTTTGAGATGCAATGGCAAAACTATCATGAATTTTTATTCCTTCATCACGATTTCATGGATAGAAGATTCGTTCTGACCATAGATCTTAGTAACCTCAGCATACGACTTTTTATTTCCTTTCTAAGTCAAAAACTCTCACCTTTTCACTTAAAAGAAGCACTTTATGACTTCTCATTGGCCTGTCTGAATTGCCAGCATCATGCCTCTTGTACTTTGGGGTCATTTATAAATAACATAAGGACTACTTGAACACAAGCACTGTGATACTGTGACAGTCGATTTGATCTCCAAGGGGGCTACTAAATCACTCAGAGGTGGGTGGTGTCTACAGCATGGACACGCCAGACAAAGGCATGAGTTACATCCTGGGTGGGATGGAGCAAGAAGACTCAAGATTTCATCATGGTACTCAGAACAGTGCACAATTTAAAATTTGAATTTTTTTTTCTGAAAATTTTCATTTAATATTTTTGGACTGTAGTTTACCACAGTTAAATGAAACCATAGATAAGGAAAGACTACTGTAGTTATCAACTTGAAATTTGACATTTATCCCTTCTAATCTTGCCAGATTCGGCCAAGGTTCCAGGTTTTCAAAATCATGTATGTCCTCTGAATCTGTCCCCCAAAAGTCATACAATCACAGACCAAACAAGTTAATCTGTTTGAATATTACCACAATTTACAACTTCCTAAATTCACATTTTCCCCTTATCTAATTCATGGTTCCAAGGCACATGGATCCTTGGTGAACCCTGCAAGATTCTCCCTAAAAATTATGCAATGTTTTCTGTACTCTGAAGGATGACTGTGACAACTCCACAGACTAAGAGGATCTCTCCAAAGGGTGCTAATGAATGTGCCACGTATTTGGGGATGTTCCTGGGATGATGCCAAGGTCACATCCATACTTGAGTGGACAACTCTATTCAACTTAGAATTACAGTAAAATTTATGACAAGCATTGACATTGAAGCCATAATAAATGCATCACAGTCATTTAATTAAATCCCCTCAATTGACACAAGCCCCAAAATTTGCAGCAGTCCTGGAATTCCCTAAAAAAGTGTGAATACAGCCCTGAGCTTGTAATCTGCAGGTTTCATTTTGTTCCTCTGAAGACTGGGCAGTAATTTGTTAGAAGAATGCCCATCCTCCTGAGGCTACACAGGTGACAGTTGAGCAAAAAGTATCATCTTCCAAAACAACATCTATGAGGATGAGCAGAGGATACTTTTAGCACATTTGTGTGGATTGCAGAAAACAAGCATATGGCAATAACAGTATCTATGAACTTGGACTTGTCCCTCTAGGGCAGAGCTCTTCAGGGCAAGAGAAGGAGCATTCTACCACATGGGGCTTCACACCAGGCTCTCAGATAAGAACAAAAGGCTTAGGAAACTACAGACTGAATCATTTGTTTGAGCACATGATGACATAAGTATACAGATACCATCTCTTATCAGTGTCTCCTTTCTGGAATGACATGCAAATAGTAAAAATAGTGTAAAACTTGTGCATTGTCAAAATCAACCAACAGCATTTCATCATCCGTATTTTTTCATTGATACAGATAATCTCCTCTGACTTGGCTCAGATCTTTCTAAACTCTGAATAGTTAAGGACATACGTTTAATCAAACCTGCCCACAGAATATAAAGACCACTAGGAACCCCAGGCAGGGCTATGTGTGCAGGTTCTAAGCTAGTCCACCTTCCATATCTAAGGACAATTATCATTCCAAGTTCAGGAAGCAGTCTATGCCAAACTTGAGTTTCCTAGGAATTAATTTCTTTGTTAATTAGACCTCACAAATACATCAGTCTTTTTTTTTTTGAAACTGTCTCTGGCTTAAGATACAGCCTCCTGTACGTCACAACAAGAAGAAATCAACCCCTCCCAGACCTTTTCTACCACAGGGAAACCCCTAAAGGTTTTCCTATCTACCACAAAGTTCTCAATACTGAGACCAAGTTTTTCCTGAAACCTGTAAACAGGAGCTAGTAGAATGTGAGGAATGGCAGAACTCAGAGTTATTGTATTTTTCTAAAATACCCGAATAGATTGGACCTAGGGGTCCTCTTAACAATTTAAAGGAAAAAGGATCAATCATTCTAAAAATTCAAATCCTTTCTCGCTGAGGTCTCTGCTGCAAAAGCAATGGCAACCAATGTGCTAAGAAAAAATAGGCAGAAACACTAAATTTGGTGGTTCAAAAGGACCCCTTCAAAGAGCATCGTTCCTAGAAGAATCTGGAGTCAGAAACATAGCTAATTTGAATGAAGAATCTAGCAGAAATGTCCGACAGCCAGATTTCCTAAACTATATCCCACTGGTTATATTCAAATTAAGTTAGGTGGCACATGAGTGAACTTATTTTTATTTTAACAGTTATTTATTTTAATGCATATTAACAAAAATTTTAATACACCAAGTTCAAGGACTTTGTTGTCTTATAATGAAGCTAAATTAGTTTTTAAGTTTGAAAAAGTAATGCATTTATTAGCACCACACTCTAACCCACTGAGCTAACTGGCTACCCCAAAGAAGCAAGGCATTTAAAGAAAATATGTTGAGTAAATATTATTAGGCACAGAGAGTTGGCAAAAAATGAGAAGACGGTATTCCGCTTTCCGGGGAGAGGAAGGCAGCATCGCCTGCTGCGGCCACCTGCTGATTCCAGGGTGTCTCTGCTGTCAGCCGTCTCCTCCTTCGTGAGGTCATTCTGGCCTCCAGCCCTTCAGAGCATGGGATGCTCAGTCAGAACAAGACCTTGGAGACAAGAGAAGTGGCGACAAAAGCTGTGAACACGTAGGACAGCTGTAGGTAACAGCTTACCTTAATGACGTCTTCGTCAGCAGACTTGCATTCCACAGACTCAGACACGTCAACCACAGAACCATCCTCCTGAACACCCACGACTTTGACAGGAACCGAAACAGGCTTTCCGGTGAGAATGGCGGTGTTCAAAACCTCGGTGTCCTAAACAGGAGAGGAGAGGGCTCAGATCAGCAAACACGCACACCACGAGAGCGAGGGGAGAGGGGTGGCCACCAGGCTCCCTACTGCCTTGATTCTCGTTCTGCAATTTAGACAGTTGTCCGAAGGGACGAAGCCAAGAAGCTCACACAAAATGGAAGGTTCTAAACGACTGGATGGCATCCCCTCCCGGGCGGAGATGATCAAACCTGATGGTTGGTTGGAATGTCTTCTCAGTCCCCAGGTGCGGGGTCATCCTCCCCCTCCCTGACCTCCACTCCCTCTCCCTTACTCCACCTCCGCCACCCTCCATCCCACAGACGCACACATAGCACATGAGTTCCTTTCTGTATTTTTCAAATGTTGGCTCAAGGATCATTTGGGAAGTGACTGCCTATTTTCTGATTAACACAGTGAAAAGAGACTTCGTTGTGATTTTAAATTTGGAAAGACAACAGCAGAAACAGAAGAGCACTCGTTGAACATTAAAAGCCTCTGCACACCTGAGCTGACTGCCACACCCACCACCCTAGCACCTCCAGAACCCCCAGAGATCTCCCTCCAAACCCAGGTATTTCTAAATGCTGACATATGTGTTTCTCACTTCCTCTGAAGATCAATCCGCTCAGAGTTTTATAGGTTCTAATATGCATTCATAATTTATCTCAGTCTGTCAAATATTTGCCATCCCCACTACCAGCTTCCCCACTCAAGCCATCTTCTCTCAACTGGACAACCACAATGCCCTCCCCAACTGTTTTCCCTGTGTCCATTCTCTTTACAACAAAGATTATGTTTTTGTTTCAGCATAATGCAGATCATTTCTCTCCTAGATTAAAACTCTTTGAAAGTGTCCTGCTATTCTTAAGATAAAATCCAAACTCGATGACATGGAATGATCTGACCTTGTCACCTTTTACTCTCTCTCCTGCTCCTTTCTGTCCCTCACCACAGTTGAACCTGTTTACGTCCCATCAACAGCATCTACCACAGGGTACTTCCCCTGTGTCTGGTTCCCTGATCTGGAAAATGGGGATAATAAAAACAGCTACTATATGGGGACCTTATGAAAATGTAATAAATCAATTAATGCACAAAGCTTAGAAGAGAACTGGTACATACTGAGCAAGAAGCACTCAATAAATCCAGCTGTTACAGCAAGTTCTCTACAGTATTTGTTCCATGAATGAATTAAAGAGCCACCAATAGATTCACAAGGGGACTGTGCGGGAGATGCTGCTTTACACCTCCCTGAAGAGAGAGTCAACCAGAGAAGATGGTAGACACCTGGCAACACAGCCCAGAATGGGGGTTCCCCAAGCATTCCAGAATTGGCTCCACTAGAATGAACCAACCAGATAATTATTTCAGTGTCTCCCAGACTGCACCAATGAGATCATTATTCAGTACTGCTCTCACACTTGCAGTTCCTAACCTCAGCTCAGGCACTAAGTGGGTTCTACATTCAGCCCCTCACTCTCGATCCCAAACCTGATTGTGAAGTCTTCATAGACTAAGAAATGGAGTCAACCTTTAATAATAGTAATAATAATTGCTCAAACTTAGCTATTATGTATGGAACAGGCAATGGTCTACGTGCTTTAAGTGTCATTAATTCCTCATTCAAGTTTATCAACAAGATAGTTACAGATATTATTCCCATTTTATAGATGATTTATTTTTCTGTGATATTAAACCTGCAAATAATAGCTACTTTTTAGCAGAAAACATCAACTTTGTAATGAATATTTAAAAACAATAACAACCAAATCTAAGAAATGTGAAAATTTAAGTTTGTTTCATCTTCTGGATGAAATTCTAAAGAGATAAATCCAAAAGAACAGAATTATAGTCCATGTTCCCGAGTACTCCCCTCTCACGAGGGAGCTTAATTCTGTGCACACTTATGTATATTTATATGAAAGCACACAGGACTGGAAGCACTGTGGAAGTTGAGATGAGAACTCACCTAGGTTGGGTAATGATATGGAAGTGGGAGTAATCACATGAATACAAGGAACAGAGATTGTATCTTAGTCCCAGAACAAACTGCTAAGTTCAACTCAATCATGCAGTTGAAAAAAATCAATACAGGTATTTTTTGTGTGTGGTGGGCAGGCATCTATGTTGTCTAATGAGCATCCCTCCTTCCTTCCTCTTTAATAACAGTGTTTCATTTTTTTTTCTCTCTGTATCACCCGACTCCTGCCATCGGTGAATGTGCCCTGGGTGACAATGACCCCAGAACACCCAATCAGACTTCACAGAAGAGCACATGACCAAAATACAGTCAATCTAGGTATTTCAGCCCTTTGCCCACAAAGACAGATTCAAGTGAAGCCCAAACTAAAAAACATCAGACAAGAGTAGGAGCTAGAAATATTCCTAAGAAAGATTTCTAGGTTCCTGAATCCAACTATACCTGAAGTCTGTCATCTTTGGAAATTTAGGTATACCAAATTAACAGCTTTACTGAAGTTAGTTTGAGTTGGGTTTTTTTGTCAGTTCCAACTAAAATTCTTGACACATGAAGACAGGTAGCAGGCTAGACACTAGGGAAAGGGAAAAGGCTAAACATCAATCTACCTTATAGAGGCTCACAGTCTTCAAAGAAGATATTACAATAATATTTCCCAAACTGAGTTTCAAGAAAGGTGACTTTATTTTTTATAATAATAAATCATAATTGATGAAAACTTATGATTGTATTGCACATAACTTTGCCACCATGTTTCCTCCTTCAGATTTTTCCTGGGTAGCTGAGATTTTGTACCTTTTTTATTTTGTGTCCATCAACAGCCTCTCGAAACTCCTGAAGGCAATTCCTACCTACCTAGCACAATGAGAAAGCAGTTTATCATAGTAAATGTTACACTGCAATCGTCCCTTGATCGCAGAGATGCTAAAAATTTCTAACCTATCAAAAAACAAGTATTTTATTCTACTTTTATTTGTGTGAGTTCTAGGTTTTATGCCTTTAAGAATATTTATAGCCCTTTATGACTATGTGGTTCCATTAATGTTGCATGCTAGGGAGATGTCAGTGAAATGGCAGTCGAAACATCAGAAAATTTTCTTCTCCATAAAAGCAATGAGGAAACTGTCAATGTCAAGATAACTTTTTCATAACTCTGGAAATAAACCAAAGGATTGTAGGCAACCAGGAGAACATTTATTCAAGAAAAAAATGGCTGATTCTTGGTAAAAACAGAGAACTTTGAGGCATTTTAACTTGACCTGCTTAAACCTCATACTCTCTGGTGGTGTAGTAGCTTTGGAAAAATAACAGCCTACAATGACAGTAAAAACCAGCAGTCTAGAAGCCAATGGAGAGGGCAGATCAGGGCTGGAGATCTTTCAAAATCTCATTCCCAAATAATTGTCATTTATTGACTTGTCTAATGGTTCCCAGAAAAACCCCACTTGCAAGGCTGTCAGTATTTGGCTTCACTCTCAGTTCACCCAGCATAGAAAGCTCTTTCCCTAGAGATACTTGCCAGGAAACTGACTTTTAGCTGCCTGAGGCAGTGGATAACAGTTTAATCAAAAAGCTTCAAAGGAAAAGATGAAGAATGAGATGTCTGTAGGGTCTTTGAAAGGCTATGGCATATTCCTGGGAATCCACAAGATCATAATCATACTTAAGGCTGTGTGCATGCCTAGAGCTGTGCTCATACACCGGAAAGACCAGAGAATAGACCTAAGCTCTCACCTCTAGTTGATTTTGAGGCTCTGTGAAAGCAGGAAGTGAAAGCTAAGGCTGGTGCAAGGTATTTAAAGAAATCTCTGCCTAATCATTGGCCGACCACCAAGCTAGCCAAGCAGAGACTTTATAGACTCTACAGAATTAGTTTGCAAAAGTCACTAAGCAATCAACAACTACTAAAACAAACAAAACTTGGGGGAGTTTGTTTGCAAAAGTCACTAAGCAATCAACAACTGCTAAAACAAACAAAACTTGGGGGAGTTTGTTTGCAAAAGTCACTAAGCAATCAACAACTGCTAAAACAAAAACAAACTTGGGGGAGGGAAGGAGTATCTGATTCCAAGAGTTGCCACATTATATCATTTTAAGCATCCAGCTTTGAACAAAAACTTATGAGGCATGCAAAAACAAAAACAAAAAAAATATGGTCCATACACAGGACAAAAAGCAAACAAAGCAAATTGTCCATGAGAAAGCCAAGGTGTTGGACCTACTAGACGATAATTATAGATGTTTGTTCATGATATACACATCTTGCAGAAAGATGTAATTTTTATGACAAAAACAGAGACAAAGATGAATGTTGTATAAAATGAGTCAATCTACATGAAAATATAACAATTATAGAACAGATACATCTAAAAACAGAGCCCCAAAACACATGAGGCCAAAACAGATACAACTGGAGGAAGAAATTAAAAATTCAACAATAAGAGATAGAGACTTCAATATTCTACTTTTGGTAATTAACGGAACAACTAGCCATAAGATCAATAAGGAAAAGGAAGACTTTAACAATACTATAAAGAAATAAGACCTAACAAACATCTATAGAACACAGTACTCAGCAACAGCAGAATACACATTGTTACTGCATTTACATGGAACATTCTCTAGGACATAGATGATAATTATTTTAAATTAGATATTTTGAATATATTCAAAGAAATAAAGAAAATCACATCTAAGTACTAAAAGAAAGTATGAGAGGCTGGGTGCAGTGGCTCACACCTGTATTCCTAGCACTTTGGGAGGCTGAGGTGGGCAGATCAGGAGGTCAGGAGTTCGAGACCAGCCTGGCCAACATGGTGTAACCCCATCTTTACTTAAAAAAAAAATTAGCCTGACACGGTGGCACATGCCTGTAATCCTAGCTACTAGGGAGGCTGAGACAGAATTGTTTGAACCCAGGAGGCAGAAGTTGTAGTGAGCTGAGATTGTGCCACTGCAATCCAGCCTGGGAATAGAGGGAGACTCCATCTCAGGAAAAAAAAAAAAAAAAAAAAAAAAGAAAGTATGAGAAAGCTGTCTCACCAAAGAGATAATATCAACAGATGTAAATTATTTTCTTTTTTTTTTTTAATTGTACTTTAGGTTCTGGGGTACGTGTGCAGATCATGTAGGATTGTTGCATAGGCACACACATGGCAATGTGGTTTGCTGCCTCCATCCCCCCATCACCTACATCTGGAATTTCTCCCCATGTTAACCCTCCTGGACCTCCCCACCCCCCAACTGTCCCTCCCTTGCCCCCGCCAACAGACACCAGTGTGTGATGCTCCCCTCCTCGTGTCCATGTGTTCTCATTGTTCATCACCTGCCTACGGTGAGAACATGAGGTGTTTGATTTTCTGTTCTTGTGTCAGTTTGCTGAGAACAATGGTTTCCAGATTCATCCAAGGACACAAACTCATCATTTTTTATGGCTGCATAGTATTCCATGGTGTATATGTGCCAAATTTTCCTTGTCCAGTCTATTGTAAATGGGCATTTGGGTTGGTTCCAGGTCTTTGCTATTGTAAACAATGCCATTATGAACATATGTGTGCATGTGTCTTTATAATAGAATGATTTATAATCCTTTGGGTATATACCCAGTAATGGGATTGCTGGGTCAAATAGAATTTCTATTTCTAGGTCCTTGAGGAATCACCACACTGTCTTCCACAATGGTTGAACTAATTTACACTCCCACCAACAGTGTAAAAGTGTTCCTATTTCTCCACATCCTATCCAGCATCTGTTGTCTCCAGATTTTTTAATGATTGCCATTCTAACTGGTGTGAGGTGGTATCTCAATGTGGTTTTGATTTGCATTTCTCTAATAATCAGTGATGATGAGCATTTTTTCATATGTTTGTTGGCCTCATATATGTCTTCTTTTGAAAAGTGTTCATATCCTTCACCCACTTTTGGATGGGTTTGTTTTTTTCTTCTAAATCTGTTTTAGTTCTTTGTAGATTCTGGATATTAGCCCTTTGTCAGATGGGTAGATTGCAAAAATTTTTTCCCATTCTGTTGGTTGCAGGTTCACTCTGATGATTGTTTCTTTTGCTGTGCAGAAGCTCTGGAGTTTAATTAGGTCCATTCATCTATTTTGGCTTTTGTTGCCAATGCTTTTGGTGTTTGAGTCATGAAGTCCTTGCCTATGCCTATATCCTGAATGGTACTGCCTAGGTTTTCTTCTAGAGTTTTTATGATGTTAGGTCTTATGTTTAAATCTTTAATCCATCTGGAGTCAATTTTAGTGTAAGTTGTCAGGAAGGGGTCCAGTTTCTGCTTTCTGCAACTGCTAGCCAGTTTTCCCAACACCATTTATTAAACAGGGAATCCTTTCCCCATTGCTCGTTTTTGTCAGGTTTGTCAAAGATCAGATGGTTGTAGATGTGCGGCGTTGCCTCCAGGGCCTCATTTCTGTTCCATTGGTCTATATCTCTGTTTTGGTACCAGTACCATGCTGTTTTGATTACTGTAGCCTTGTAGCATAGTTTGAAATCAGGTAGCGTGAGGCCTCTGGCTTTGTTCTTTTTGCTTAGGATTGTCTTGGCTATGTGGGTTCTCTTTTGGTTCCACATGAAGTTTAAGGTGGTTTTTTCCAGTTCTGTGAAGAAGATCATTGGTAGCTTGATGGGGATAGCATTGAATCTATAAATTACTTTGGGCAGTATGGCCATTTTCACAATATTGATTCTTCCTAACCATGAGCATGGAATGTTTCTCCATCTGTTTGTGTCCTCTCTTATTTCGTTGAGCAGTGGTTTGTAGTTCTCTTTAAAGAGGTCCTTCACATCCTTTGTTAGTTGTATTCCTAGGTATTTCATTCTCTTTGTAGCAATTGTGAATGGGAGTTTGCTCATGATTTGGCTCTCTGTTAGTCTGTTATTCATGTATAGAAATGCTTGTGATTTCTGCACACTGATTTTGTATCCCGAGACTTTGCTGAAGTTGCTTATCAGTTTCAGGAGATTTGGGGCTAAGATGATGGGGTCTTCTAAATATACAATCATGTCGTCTGCAAATAGAGACAATTTGACTTCCTCCTTTCCTAATTGAATACTTTTTTTTTTTCTTGCCTGATTGCTCTGGCTAGAACGTTCAATACTATATTGAATAGGAGTGGTGAAAGAGGGCATCCTTGTCTAGTGCCGGATTTCAAAGGGAATGCTTCTAGTTTTTGCCCATTCAGTATGATATTGGTTGTAGGTTTGCTGTAAATAGCTTTCATTGTTTTGAGATATGTACCTTCGAAACCTAGTTTAGTGAGAGTTTTTAGCATAAAGAGCAGCTGAATTTTGTCAAAGGCCTTCTCTGCATCTATTGAGATAATCATGTGGTTTATGTCTTTGGTTCTGTTTATGTGGTGGATTACATTTACAAACTTGCATATGTTGAACCAGCCTTGCATCCCTGGAATGAAGCCTACTTGTTCATGATGGATAAGCTTTTTGATGTGCTATTGCAATTGGTTTGCCAGTATTTTATTGAAGATTTTTGCATCTATGTTCATCATGGATATTGGCCTGAAGTTTTTTTTGTTGTTGTTGAGTCTCTTCCGGGTTTTGGTATCAGGATGATGTTGGTCTCATAAAATGATTTGGAAAAGATTCCTTCTTTTTGTATTGTTTGGAATAGTTTCAGAAGGAATGGTACCAGCTCCTCTTTGTACATGCCGTAGAATTCAGCTGTGAACCTGTCTGGACCTGGACTTTTTTTGGTTGGTAGGCTATTAATTGCTGTCTCAACTTCAGCCCTTATTGGTCTATTCAAGGTTTCAACTTCTTCCTGGTTTAGGCTTGGGAGGGTGCAAGCATCCAGGAATTTATCCATTTCTTCCAGGTTTACTGGTTTATGTGCATAAAGTTTTTGGTAGTAATCACTGATTATAGTTTGTATTTCTGTGGAATCAGTGGTGATATCCCCTTTATTGGTTTTTATTGCATCTATTTGATTCTTCTCCCTTTTCTTTTTTATTAATCTGGCTAATGGTCTATTTTGTTGATCTTTTCAAAAAACCAAAAAAGTTTATTGATTTTTTGATGGGTTTTTTGTGTCTCTATCTCCTTCAGTTCTGCTCTGATCTTAGTTATTTCTTGTCTTCTGCTAGCTTTTCAGTTTTTTTATCTTGCTTTTCTAGCTCTTTCAACTTTCATGATAGGGTGTCGATTTTAGATCTTTCCTTGCTTCTCATGTGGGCATTTACTGATATAAATTTCCCGCTAGACACTGCCTTAAATGTGTCCCAGAGATTCTGGTACATTGTGTCTTCATTCTCATTTATTTCAAAGAACATCTTTATTTCTGCCTTCATTTCATCATTTATCCAGTCGACATTCAGGAGGCAGTTGTTCAGTTTCCATGAAGCTGTGTGGTTCTGAGTTAATTCTTAATTCTGAGTTCTAATTTGATTGCCCTGTGATCTGAGAGACTGTTTGTTATGATTTCCTTTCTTTTGCATTTGCTGAGGAGTGACTGACTTCCAATTATGTGGTCAATTTTAGAGTAGGTGCAATGCGGTACTGAGAAGAATGTATATTGTATGGATTTGGGGTGGAGATTTCTGTAGATGTCTATTAGGTCCCCTTGGTCCAGATCTGGTTCAAATTCTGGATATTCTTAATTTTCTGTCTCATTGATCTCTCTAATATTGACAGTGGAGTGTTAAAGTCTCCCACTACTATTGTGTGGGAGTCTAAATCTCTTTGTAGGTCGTTAAGAACTTGCTTTATGTACCTGGGTGCTCCTGCATTGGGTGCATATATATTTAGGATCGTTAGCTAGAACACAAAATCAAACACCGCATGTTCTCACTCATAGACGGGCATTGAACAGCAAGAACACATGGACACAGGGAGGGGAGCACTACACACTGGGGTCTGTTGGGGGGAAATAGGGGAGGGACAGTGGGGGCTGGGGAGTTGGGGAGAGATAGCATGGGGGGAAATGCCAGATATAGGTGAAGGGGAGGAAGGCAGCAAATCACACTGCCACGTATGCACCTATGCAACAATCTTGCATGTTCTTCACATGTACCCCAAAACCTAAAATGCAATTAAAAAAAAAAGAAATAAGTTTAATGAAAGTAGTTGGTTAAACTTAAATATCTCACAAAGTATTGTTGAAAAAAAATAAAGAATATCTAAATAAGTAAATAAATAAAATGTATCCTATGTCCATTGACTGGAAAACTTAACATTGTTAAGATGTCAACACTCCCCAAAGAAATCTACAGATTCAATGTAATCATTATCAAAATTACAGTTGCCTTTTTTCCAGAAATACATAGCTATTAAAATTCATATGGAGATGAAAGGGGCAGAATAGCCACAACACTCTTAATAAATAACAAAGTTGGAAGACTCACACTTCCTGATTGGAATTGACTTTCCAGAAACAAATTCTCACATTTTCAGCTGACTGATTTTCAACAAGTATGTGAAGATAATTCAATGGTGAAAGAATAGTTTTTTCAACAAATGATGCTGGGATAACTGGATATCCACATAAAAAATAAAAAAGTTGGATCCATACTTTATACCATGTACAAAATTTGGTTCAAAATATATCAAAGACATAAATTTAAGAGCTCAAACTATTAAACTTAAAAGAAAACTTAGGTATAAATCTTCATGACTTCAGACTCAGCAAATATTGTTTACATGTGACACCTAAAGCACAAGCAACAAAGAAAAATACATAAATTGTACTTTACCAAAATTAAAAGCCTTTGTGCTTCAAGGGGTACCACCAAGAAAGTAAAAGGACAATCCACAAACGGGAGAAAATATTTGCAAATATATTTGATAAGAGTCTAGTGTTCAGAATATATAAAGAACTACTATACCACACAAAATAGACAAACGCCCAAATTAAAAATGAGGGGACAGGATTTGAATGGAAATTTTCCAAAAGAAGATATATTAGACGGAGCGGATCCAAGATGGCCGGTTAGGAGGAACTCGGGATCGCAGCTCCGAGAGAAGGCGCAGAGAGTGAGTGGACGCCGCATTTCCAGACGGATTTTAACTGTCCACAGACCAGGAGATTCACAGGAGGAGGAGCCCCATGGGTTGCCAGCACCGCTGGTTTGAGCGGCGCAGCCACTCGGCCTACGCCCTGGGGCGGGGGGCAGCGGTTCCTTGTGCAGAGTGAGAGAGACTGAGTCCCCTCTGAGCCAGCAAGGGAGCTGAAGCAGGGAGTCAAGCCAGGAGACTCCCGGGCAAGGGTGCACCACGAATCTCAGAGCCGCTGCTTCGGCTGACGCAGCAGCTCACAGGGCAGCAGATTTTTACTGCCCACAGACCAGGAGATTCACAGGTGGAGGAGCTCCACGGGTTGCCAGCGCCACTGGTTGGACCGGCGCGGCCGCTCAGCCTGCACCTGGGGCAGGGAGCAGCGGCTCCTTGTGCAGAGTGAGCGAGACTGGGTCCCCTCTGGGCCAGCAAGGGGAGCTGAGGCAGGAGTCAAGCCAAGAGATTCCCGGGCAAAGAGGGCACCACCAGAAACACGGCTGAACCCAGGACCGTCCAGCTCTGTGGAGGAGGGGCGTCCTCCATTAGGAAACACCCTGCAGTTCCCAGAGCAATTTGCCGTAACCAAGACAACCCACCACTACAGAGACTCCATCACTACAGGGGCGGGCCAGCATAGCGGAAGCAGTTCTAACTACACCCATATAAACAGGACTGCAGGGAAGTTCACATGGAAGCTGGGCAGAGCCCACAGCAGCTCAGCGAAGCCTCTGCAGGCTGAGTGTGACTAGGCTGGACCTTGTCGGCGGGAAAACGGTAGCAAGACAGCGGAAAATCATAAAGCCCTAACTCCCTGGGACAGAACACCTGGGGGAAGAAAAGGGGGTTTATGAGTTCAGCTGCTGCAGACTTAAAATTACCAAAATCAGAAAGACAGCAACTACAAAGTTGATAGGTGGATAAATCCACAAAGATGGGAAGAAACCAGTGCAAAAAGATGAAAACACCCAAAACCAGAACACCTCTCCTCCTACAAGGGAGCACAACTCCTCACCAGCAAGGGAACAAGACTGGATGGAGAATGAGTGTGATGAAATAACAGAATCAGCTTCCAGAAAGTGGATAATAAGAAACTTCCGTGAGCTAAAAGAACATGTTCTAACCCAATGCAAAGAAACTAAGAACCTTGACAAAAGACTTGACGAAATGTTAACGAGAATGGACAACTTAGAGAGGAATATGAGTGAATTGATGGAGCTGGAAAACAAAACACGAGAACTTCATGAAGCATGCACAAGTTTCAACAGCCGAATTCACCAAGCAGAAGAAAGGATATCAGAGGTCGAAGATCAACTCAAATAAAATGAGAAGGCAAGATTAGAGAAAACAGGGTAAAAAGGAATGAACAGAGTCAACAAGAAATATGGGACTATGTGAAAAGACCTAATCTACATTTGATAGGTGTACCTGAATGTAACGAAGAGAATGCATCCAAGCTGGAAAATACTCTTCAGGATATTATCCAGGAAAACTTCCCCAACCTAGCAAGGCAGGCCAATATTCAAGTCCAGGAAATACAGAGAACACCACAAAGATATTCCTCTAGAAGAGCAACCCCAAGGCATATAATCATCAGATTCACCAGGGTTGAAATGAAGGAGAAAATACTAAGGGCAGCCAGAGAGAAAGGTCGGGTTACCCACAAGGGGAAGACCATCAGACACAGCAGATCTCTCAGCAGAAACCCTACAGGCCAGAAGAGAGTGGGGGCCGATATTCAACATCCTTAAAGAAAAGAACTTTCAACCCAGAATTTCATATCCAGCCAAACTAAGCTTCATAAGTGAAGGAAAAACAAAATCCTTTGTGAACAAGCAAGTACTCAGAGATTTCATCACCACCAGACCAGCTTTACAAGAGCTCCTGAAGGAAGCACTACACATAGAAAAGAACAACCAGTACCAGTCACTCCAAAAATGCACGAAATGGTAAAGAGCATCAACATAATGAAGAATCTGCATCAACCAATGGGCAAAACAGCCAGCTAGCATCAAAATGACAGGATCAAATTCACACATAACAATATTAACCCTAAATGTAAACGGACTAAATGCCCCAATCAAAAGACACAGACTGGCAAATTGGATAAAAAGCCAAAACCCATCAGTGTGCTGTATCCAGGAAACCACCTCACATGCAAGGATACACAAAGGCTCAAAATAAAGGGATGGAGGAAGATTTACCAAGCAAATGGAGAGCAAAAAAAAGCAGGCGTTGCAATTCTCATCTCTGATAAAATAGACTTTAAAGCAACAAAGATCAAAAGAGACAAAGAAGGACGTTACATAATGGTAAAAGGATCAATGCAACAAGAAGAGCTAACGATCCTAAATATATACGCACCTAATACAGGAGCACCCAGATACATAAGGCAAGTTCTTAAAGACTTACAAAGAGACCTAGACTCCCACACAATAATAGTGGGAGACTTCAACACACCATTGTCAATATTAGACAGATCAACGAGACAGAAAATTAACAAGGATATCTAGGATTTGAACTCAGACCTGGAACAAGCAAATCTAATAGACATTTACAGAACTCTCCACCCCAAATCCACAGAATATACATTCTTCTCAGCACTACATCACACCTACTCTAAAATTGACCACATAATTGGAAATAAATCACTCCTCAGCAAATACAAAAGAATGGAAACCATAACAAACAGTCTCTCAGACCACAGTGCAATCAAGTTAGAACTCAGAATTCAGAAGCCAACCCAGAACTGCACAGCCTCATGGAAAATGAACAACTTTCTCCTGAATGTTGACTGGATAAACACTGAAATGAAAGCAGAAATAAAGATGTTCTTCAAAACCAATGAGAATGAAGACACCACATACCAGAATCTCTGGGACGCATTTAAAGCAGTCTCTAGAGGAAAATATATAGCAATAAGTGCCCACATGAGAAGAAAGGAGAGATCTAAAATTGACACCCTATCGTCAAAATTGAAAGAGCTAGAGGAGCAAGATCAAAAAAACTCAAAACCTAGCAGAAGACAAGAAATAACTAAGATCAAAGCAGAATTGAAGGAGATAGAGACACGAAAAACCCTACAAAAAATCAATAAATCCAGGAGCTGGTTTTTTGAAAAGATCAACAAAATAGACAGACCACTAGCCAGACTAATAAAAAAGAAAAGAGAGAATAACCAAATAGATGCAATAAAAAATGATAAAGGGGATATCACCACAGATTACACAGAAATTCAAACCATCATCAGAGATTATTACAAACAACTCTATGCACATAAACTAGAAAACCTGGAAGAAATGGATAAATTCCTGGACAGTAGCTTCCTCCCAAGCCTAAACCAGGAAGAAGTCAAAACCCTGAATAGACCAATAACAAGGTCTGAAGTCGAGGCAGCAATTAAGAGCCTACCACCCAAAAAAAACCCAGGTCCAGATGGGTTCACAGCCGAATTCTACCAGACATACAAAGAGGAACTGGTACCATTCCTACTGAAACTATTCCAAATAATCCAAAAAGAGGGAATCCTTCCCAAATCATTTGATGAGACCAACATCATCCTAATACCAAAACCCAGCAGAGACTCAACAAGAAAAGAAAATTACAGGCCAATATCCATGATGAACATAGATGCAAAAATCTTCAATAAAATACTGGCAAGCCGATTGCAACAGCACATCAAAAAGCTTATCCACCATGATCAAGTAGGATTCATCCCGGGGATGCAAGACTGGTTCAATATACGCAAGTCTATAAATGTAATTCACCACATAAACAGAACCAAAGACAAAAACCACATGATTATCTCAATTGATGCAGAGAAGGCCTTCGACAAAATTCAACAGCCCTTTATGCTAAAAACTCTCAATAAACTAGGTATCGACGGAATGTATCTCAAAATAATAAAAGCTATTTATGACAAACCAACAGCCAATATCATAATGAATGGGCAAAAACTGGAAGCATTCCCTTTGAAATCGGGCACTAGACAAGGATGCCCTCTCTCACTACTCCTATTCAATATAGTACTGGAAGTTCTAGCCAGAGCAATCAGGCAAGAAAAAGAAATAAAGGGTATTCAATTAGGAAAGGAGGAAGTCAAATTGTCTCTATTTGCAGACGACATGATTGTATATCTAGAAGACCCTATCATCTCAGCCCCAAATCTCCTGAAACTGATAAGCAACTTCAGCAAAGTCTCAGGATACAAAATCAATGTGCAAAAATCACAAGCATTCCTATACACCAATAACAGACTTAAAGAGAGCCAAATCAAGAACAAACTGCCATTCACAATTGCTACGAAGAGAATAAAATACCTAGGAATGCAACTAACAAGGAACATAAAGGACCTCTTCAAGGAGAACTACAAACCACTGCTCAACGAAATAAGAGAGGACACAAACAGATGGAGAAACATTCCATGCTCATGGTTAGGAAGAATTAATATCGTGAAAATGGCCATACTGCCCAAAGTAATTTACAGATTCAACGCTATCCCCATCAAGCTACCAATGACCTTCTTCACAGAACTGGAAAAAACCACCTTAAACTTTATATGGAACCAAAAGAGACCCCGCATAGCCAAGTCAATTCTAAGCAAAAAGAACAAAGTGGGAGGCATCACACTACCGGACATCGAACTATGCTACAAGGCTACAGTAATCAAAACAGCATAGTACTGGTACCAAAACAGAGATATAGACCAATGGAACAGAACAGAGGCGTCGGAGGCAGCACAACATATCTACAACCATCCGATCTTTGACAAACCTGATAAAAACAAGCAATGGGGAAAGGATTCCCTGTTCAATAAGTGGTGTTGGGAAAACTGGCTAGCCATATGCAGAAAGCAGAAACTCGACCCCTTCCTGACACCTTACACTAAAATTGACTCCAGATGGATTAAAGACTTAAACATAAGACCTAACACCATAAAAACACTAGAAGGAAACCTAGGCAAAACCATTCAGGACATAGGCGTAGGCAAGGACTTTATGACCAAAACACCAAAAGCATTGGCAACAAAAGCCAAAATAGACAAATGGGACCTAATCAAACTCCACAGCTTCTGCACGGCAAAAGAAACAGTCAATAGAGTGAATTGGCAACCAACAGAATGGGAAAAAATTTTTGCAATCTACCCATCTGACAAAGGGCTGATATCCAGAATTTACAACGAGCTAAAACAGATTTACGAGAAAAAAACAAACAAGTCCATTCAAAAATGGGCGAAGGATATGAACAGATACTCTACAAAAGAAGACATACATGAGGCCAACAAACATATGAAAAAATGCTCATCATCACTGGTCATTAGAGAAATGCAAATCAAAACTACATTGAGATACCATCTCACACCAGTTAGAATGGCGATCATTAAAAAATCTGGAGACAACAGATGCTGGAGAGGATGTGTAGAAATAGGAACACTTTTACACTGTTGGTGGGAGTGTAAATTAGTTCAACCATTGTGGAAGACAGTGTGGCGATTCCTCAAGGTCCTAGAAATAGAAATTCCATTTGACCCAGCAATCCCATTACTGGGCATATATCCAAAGGATTATAAATCGTTCTACTATAAGGACACATGCACACGAATGTTCATTGCAGCACAGTTTACAATAGCAAAGACCTGGAACCAACCCAAATGCCCATTGATGACAGACTGGACAGGAAAAATGTGGCACATATACACCATGGAATATTATGCAGCCATCAAAAACGATGAGTTTGCGTCCTTTGTAGGGACATGGATGAACCTGGAAACCATCATTCTCAGCAAACTGACACAAGAACACAAAATCAAACACCACATGTTCTCACTCATAGGCGGGTGTTGAACAATGAGAACACATGGACACAGGGAGAGGAGCACTATACACTGGGGTCTGTTGAGGGGGAGTGGGGGGGACAGCGGGGGGGTGGAGAGTTGGGGAGAGATAGCATGGGAAGAAATGCCAGATATAGGTGAAGGGGAGGAAGGCAGCAAATCACACTGCCACGTATGCACCTATGCAACAATCTTGCATGTTTTTCACATGTACCCCAAAACCTAAAATGCAATAAAAAAAGAAGATATATTAATATAAATGACCAATAAACACATGAAAAGATGTTCAACATCATTAACGAAATGTAAACCAAAAAGACACACCACTGCACACTTACTAGGACAACTTTAAATGAAAGGACATAAAGTAACAAGCGTTGACTGGCAAGAATGTGTGAAATTGGAACTCTCATGCATTGTCTGTGGGATGTAAAATAGTGTGACTGCTGTTGAAAAGTCTGGTGCTTCCTCAAAAGGTTAAACACAGAATTACCATATAACCTAGCAATTCTACTCCTAGGTGCATATATATATATATATATATATATATATATATATACACATACACACACAAATGACTGCTCTGCTCATAGGCTTGGGATTTCATTGGGGGAGTGATGGAAATATTCTAGAATTAGCGTTGATGGTTACTGAACCAATGATATACTGAAAGCCACTGCATAGTGAAAACAAACAAACAAAAGATTGCGTGTTATTCTGAATAGTGAGATAATGCCATATGTCCTGGCATTTCATGTGTTGGGAACATCAGTACAGATATCAGGAGAAAGGCTCATACGTCTCCTCAACACCAATGATGATTCAGTGTTTTATGAAAGATGGACAGTGGGTAACACAACAACTTTGCCAATGAGAAAAAAATTGGCAAAATATAAACTCAAAAGAGTAGCTATAATACACGGCATCTTTAACACCCTTTTTGACCGGCTGAAGTTTTACCAGGGTGAGTAACAGCCTCATACTCTATGGCCACGAGAAGGATTCTTACATCACGGAGTGAGCAGTCCTAAGCGTTGACAGTCTCTACTTTCTTCTTCTTGTTTCTCAAAGGGTCATGATTCCTTACATGACAATAGTTCTGTTAGCTTTTAATCTGTAGAGTCAATTGAATCTTAGGGATATCTTAGATCTAGAAAGAACTGAAGAATACATTGCCTTAACCTGGCTTTAGGAAGAGAAGGTAGCAGCAACTTCTTCGATGTTAGGAATCTGAAATCCCATTGAATGAGGTGAACTACCCAAAGAAAATATGAAAGCAAAAAAGAACATCACAATCTAGGCTTCTGTGCCATGGAACTGTACACCAGTACTATATTTGAGAGAAAAGAATAATAATAGCTCTTACATAAGAGGGCATCTGCTATGTGCTAGGTATTGTGACAAGGGCTTCATATTAATTAATGAGGTTGGTTCTATTATTACTTTCACTTTACAGAAAAGAACGCTGGAAGTAAGGAATCTCTAATTGATAAAGAAACTGACTGCTCAGTAACTCCACCTATGGGTATCTTTATTGAGAGAAATGCCCAAACAAGGTCATCAGTTCATGAAGGATCCTCATCAAAGCTTTGTTTCTAATAGGAGAAGATAGAAACTAAGTAGCCATTAGTTGGGAAATGGCCCAATGAACTTGGTACGTGTCCACAGTATAAAATATTATGTAACAGATAAAATGATGAATTGGACACTATATTGGTTAAAAATAAGCTGTAGTACTTCAGTTCTCTTAGCAATAAAAAAATTTTCCAAAGAATTCATAAGGATGGCATTAAATAAAGAGAATTTCCTCATAAGACCTCTTTTTGAGCACACAGTTCGATTGTATTTTACTGCTCATTTGAATTTGCCAATGAAACATGGATGGAATTATGTGTTCATTTGAATCAGAAGCTCTAAGAACACAAGACTTAACACTCTCCCTTTCTATGCCATGGTGATGGTGGCTGGTCCATCAACCTGGCTCCCAAAGTGACCCAGAGCAAAACTCTCCATCTGATCTGTGTCAGACAGGCAGTGCGAGCATGAATAAACATCTTGTTTCAAGCTATTAAAATTTAGGAGTTGCAAGTAACTTTCGGCACATTATTTTGACTATGTACTCTCAGACTAAAGATAAAAATAACTGTAAACACATATTGAATTGTAGTTAGGTTTGTTTTCCACAGCAGTATGGTTTAGCAATTCTAAAACTGCTTTAGTATTCTAGGATTGAGCAAACAATATGTGTTGGGTAATGAGAGCCAGGATTCTCACTGCTAGAAAATTGAGTTTAAAAATGGAAAGGAGAAGGAGTTAGAGTGAGCTCTGCAATCATGAACTGGAATGGGAAATACCAGCACAAAATCACAGGTGTGGGGACATACATTTGTCTACCTATGTATAGTGTGAGTGTGTATATATGTGCACATGTATATAGTTTTTTCCTAGCTGTGTTCACTGAGAGGGCTTAGACACAATAAGACCCCTCTAGCAATCAGCACACCTAGTACCCAGAATGTAGCTCTAAAAAGCATTCTCCAATAAAAGAAAACAGAGCTCCTTAGAGAAATGGCTGATTTAAGTGCCAAGACAAAGAAAGTACAAGAACATGAGCCTAAAATATCTTGTGGAGGCAGAAGGTAACAAAGTGCTCAAAAAAAAAATGTCAAAAGGACACAAGAGGCAGAGTGAAGGGGCACCCACTTCCAGTCTGGGACAATTTTAGCATCACAGTAAATAATCACAGTAGTCAATTATAATATGTAGAATAAAATAAGCTTCTGAGTCCATATTGTTATAAACAAACAGTGGAGAAAGGAAGATTGATCCTTAGAGTATACTTCCAACAGATAAATACAAAAAGGAATGATGAAATTACAATACCACCTCCTGGCAGTCACTATTTATTACTATAATTGTTTCAGGCAAGAATCACTAATGGGCTCTACTACTGATTGAAAGTGTGATAAGAAACAGGACATTTGCATAGTGTCAAAGTATCTCTGCAAAAGAAATATTGATTTCAAAGAGAAGAAAACAGTAACTTAATTGTGTCTAAACCTAGCATGTACCACCTGTCTTAGTTCATTCTGTGCTGCTATAACAGAATGCCACAGACTGGGTAATTTATAAAGAACAAAAATGTTTTTCTTCCAGTGATAAAGGCAGGGAAGTCTAAGATCAAGGCACCAGCATCTGGTGAGGGCTGCCCTCTGCTTCCAGTATGGTGCCTTGAATGGTGTAGCCTCCAGAGAGAATTGCAGAAGGCAGAGGACAAAAAGGAATGAACTCCTTGGTCAATCCCTTTTATAACAGCATTAATCCATTCATAAGGGCAGAGCCCTGATGACAAAGCTGAAGCCCAAAAGACTTCAGCTCCCAATATTATTGCATTGAGGATTAAGTCTCCCACATATGGATTTTGGGAGATGCACTCAAACCATAGCACCATCTTTTCCATGTGATCAAAGATAACATCACTAGTAATGGGATAAATATGCATTGTATTTCCTGAAAAGGAGATGGCATCACTTATGGACTGTTTTCAACAACCAAAAAAAAACAAACCGAATCTAGTAATAAGGAAATATCAGATGAACCCCAATGACGGCACATTTTGTCCATTTCAAATATGTCATAGTCTAAAAGACAAAGACTAGGAAGCTGTTACAGATTAAAGGACACAACAAATGCAATGTATGATCCTGAAGTGAATCCTCAAACAGAAAAAAGTATTTTTCTTTTGTTATAATAGATATTGGTACAATAATAGATAAAACTTAAATGTGGCATGGGAATAACACTTTGCATTGACATTAATTTCCTGATCTTGAAATTTCACTCTACTTATGTAAGAGTTTTGAGGAAATTTACACAAACATAGTTACAAATAAAGGATCATCATGTGTGTAACTTACTCTCAAACAGTTCATTAAAATAACAACAATGTGTCTTTATGTTAAAAAAGAGAATTCACATCGGAGGATTTTGGTGAGGTATTTGGGAAACAAATTTTTTCAGACTCAAAGATATAACCAAAAGAATCAAAACAACAGACCACAAAGATGAACCAATAAATAAATGCACAGAGAGGCAGGATGTGATAAGTGCCTAACAAACATAATTAGTGACAAGTAATTTTTCTTAAACACTTAGATAAGTTCTAGGCACTGTGCCAAGTTATTTACATGCATTATCTGTTAATAATAATGCATATTTATAATAATACACTACAATATGTATCCACATCTGATCACCAACAAAGTACCCAACAACAGTGCCTGTTACATTGTAAGTGCTTGATAAATACTAACTGGTCTTATTCACATCTTATTTAATCCTCAAGCATCCCTACTGAAGCATCACCATTTTACCCTCGTTTTACAAATGAGGGAACTGAAGCTGAAAGCATTCTATGATCTGGCCAGAATCACATGGCTGCTAAGCTGCAGAGCCACGATAGGAGCAAAAATATTTGATACCAGAGCCCCCCATCCTGGCTGTGTGCTCAGTATACTCTCAGCTCCTCACCAGAAAATAAACCTAACAATACCTTTCTTTGCTCAACTCAAAAGAAAGCTTTCAGCACAAAAGATAGATTTACACAGATTTTTAATTTAAAACTTTTCAAAATATGTTTCCCAGATACAAAACTTAGTTTCTAGCAGAAACAGCTAAGTAGCCACAAAGGTCCAAGTCACAACCACGTGTGACTTCCAGTGTGCTCCACTCTAGTTCCTCTTCCAGCCTGTGAGATTCTGGACCACAACCCCAAGGCCTGGCCACGTACACTCTTTGATCCCTGGCACAGAAATGTCAGCCTCTGAGTAGGAATCTGATTCTGACCACATTGGGCCCTCGGAAACCTTGACTTCTGATTTTTAAAACTGCAAGGCAGATGTAAATTTCACTCAGAGATAAGCAAGGATGTTGGCTCCAATTTAAATACTGAATTTTCAGTCCCACTGTTGTGTATTACATAACTCTGAAATCGCCAGCTCCCCCCATTTGACGGCTATTTTTAAACTCGGATCACTTATTATCCACAAGGCGGTAAGTGATTTCAAAATTCAGCTCTTTCTGAGTCCCTGAATAACACAAAGAAAATTATTTCAAATAGGATAGCACTCAGAGAGAGAGAGAGAGTCAATAAAATATGGCCCTGTTAAGAACTGTGTCTCCCAGGTGGTAACTATAGATGGAAGAAGCAAAGGCTGCTGGGAATGAATTTTGCCCAGTACCCAGGTAAGTTCATTAACCAGTCACTAAGAATAGTGAGGTGGTAAGTGCTGCTTAACTGACACGATTAGGGGCCACTCACAGGGAAGATGGTCATCCAGTGGGCCTTACAAGCAAGTTTACCTCACAGAGAAGGAGGAACAACAGTTCCTTCACTGCCGAAACAACAGACTACAAATACATGAATCCCTACAGCTCTCAGTACATATGGAGGTTCTACAGGAAGTGGAAACTCAACCAGTTAAAGCCATGAGCTGTAAACGTCATGGGGACAAGGACCAAGGCTTTCCACTGCCTTGCATACTGCCTGGGGTAGAGTAGGACCTCAAACATGGCTGAATGCAGATAAAACCATCCAATAGTGACATAAGGAGCATCCACTGGAAACCTTCCTTCCCTTTTCCCCCATCACAATTGTAATGGTGACAAGGCTCCACGTCGCCATTTTATGCAAAATGACCTCCCCCTTCAAGTCACCATGGAGTGGTCCAGATACAAGTAATGAACCATGCTGAACCAATGAGCCCTTTTTGTAAAGAATCTGGAATAAAAATGAAGAGACTCCACCTCTAATGCCTCTCCAGAAAGTAAGGAATATAAACTAAGAAGCAGTTGTTGGCCGTTTTCTGCCAGGAGAGTGGCAAGCAGAGAGAGGAGGGGTTGGTCAAGCTTCCTAAGGAGCTCCCATGCTGGTTCCAGTTCATTCCTTATGCCCCGCTACTTCCCTGCCCTTGGATTCCAGGATGTGTCCTCAAAATTAATTATCCTTTATGCTTTCACTAACCCTAGTTGGTTTATGTTACCACCAGAAGAGTTTTAACTAAGAGCTCTAAAAATATCAATGCCTCTGCATCCCACTCCCATGGGGAAGGTAGGTGGGACACTGATAAAAGTAGCCCAAGGTAACAAGGACATCCTCAGCTGCACAAATGTTTCACCTTGTCAGCTGCAGTTGGACACCGGATCTTGAGCCCATCCCTCAAGAAACCTGCACCTAAGTGCTAGGAGGGCATCCTAGGCCACTGTAATGGGCACTGAACTAAGAGCCAAAAGACATGGATGATGCCACCAACTTCCTAGGTGACCCCGGGCCAGCAATCACCTCTTCTGTAAGGTGGGGTGATGATATCCAGCCTACCAGATTCCTGAGGATAGAAAGATGCTTTGGGGAGGCAATGGTGATGCTGCTGAGTGACTGGGGAAAATGCCAGCTTGGGAACCCCCAGTAGAGCCAGGACATAACACAAATGCCCACAAAAGTCAAGCAGGCAATGGACATGAGCAGAGCAGCTCAGATAGACACTGAGACAGGAAGAGCAATGCTCAGAGCAGCTAATGTCATTACCTCACTTCACAGAAGAGGTCACTGAGGCTCTTGAGGTCACCCACCAAGTTAGCTGCTGAGCTGGGAATTGCCCAACTCCAAAACACATGCTCTTGACCACTGCCCCAGAGAACTGGGTGGGAATAACACTGCAAAAGGATACAATTGCTGTGATCATCGAGGTCAGAGTAAAGTGTGATTGCTTTTACTCTGTTGGTACCAAAGTAGAATTGTACCATGTCATGGTAAATTTTGCATTTAGCAAGAAACCCACATAAAGGGCAAATGATTAATCAAAGTAAATGTGATCACTCAAATCATGACCAGCTACACACCTGCTTCTTTAGGATATGCAGCAAATGGAAGCCATTGTGACCTACAAAATGGGTGGTAAAAGCTCGGAAATTAGTATTGGATGTTTAAACAAGAACCATCAAAAGAGCCAAAGGAAAAAAATACATAAGTATGAAACACTTGAGGAAATTCTATCCATGGCTAAGTCTCTGTATCTGATAGAATATGAGAAGGAGGAAAAGTGAGGCCATGATGTTCTCTTAGCACTTAGCACCCCAGTCTCCATTTGAAGAGGCTGATAAGGGTTGACCTTGAGAGCAGGTGTCTATCAGGCATTTAATGGGGGGAAACCTCTGGCTCTGGGTCAAAGGGGAGGGGCTGAGGATTCATGGACAGACCCCTCCTGGCAGTGAGAAGAAGAAAAGGAAGAGGAAGTGCTGGATGGGGATGGATACCCCATTTACCCTGATGTGATTATTACTCATTGCATGCCTGTATCAAAACATTTCATGTACCCCATAAATAGATATGCCTACTATGAACTCATAAAAACTAAAAGCAAAAACATTTTTTGAAAAAGGAAAAGGAAGAGAGAGAATGAGACAGAGAGTTAGACACACAGACAAAAGCAGAGAGCCCACAGCTTACATGCAACACAGAAAAACAGACTTAGACAGAAGACAGAACACACATGTTTAAACAAATCTAAGCAGAGAGAGAGAATGAGATGAGTCAGAAAGATGGAGTGCTGGAGCTCAGAGACACAGAAAGCCAGAGTCATGGAGACAATGAGAGGGTCAGGGAGACAGACAGTTGCAGGCAAGTTTAGACCCTGGGCTGGCTCTGAAGTGTCTTTCCTCCCATTGCCTCTGCCAACCCATGTGGGCCCTGTTCATTCACACGTCCCAGCTCCAGCTCTGAGTAATAATTATGTGTGTTTTCTCTAATTCTTTCCACTACCTATTATACTAACACTCCTTCAATTAGAGCTGTAACCTGTTAAAAAGCATTTCTTTGTTGTCTGGGAAAAAAAAAAGTCTTCTCATCCAGCTTGAGCTACATTAAAATTTCACACTTTCTGGCTGTCACAGGACCAGCAAGCACATGGCACCTGTTCAGTTAAAACCTAAACCTGAATGGATGGCATTATGGAGAGAAATGGTCGAGGAAGCACTTAGCACTCTGGAAACCCAAGCCCACACTCATAACTTTATTTAAATATGAATAACCCTTCCTGAATAGTTCCTATGAGCTGACTGGTGCCTTGGTGACTGCAGTGAGTAGGGAGAGCCTTGGCTGGAGGCTCCCCTGGTCCCTAATCCATTGGTCAGGCCACATGGACCGATGGATGAAGCTGGGATGAAAAGAAATGGGTGGGGGATGGGCAGAGCAAGAAGGAGATGAGGAGGAAGAAAAGGAGGGAGACAGGGAAAGGGAGAGAGGAGAGCGAGCATAGGGTCCTAACGAGAGAGAAAGAGAGATTTGCAGGTAGAGACATGTAGACAGCTCTATAGACAGAGAATGACAGTGAGACAGACATATAGAGAAAGATAGGTGTGGTGAGACAAATTGAGAAAAGGGCAGAGGGTCATGGACAAATTGGAGGGAGACAAATAATGAGAATGAGCAAGTCAGCCAAGTGAAAGCAGGCTGTGGTTTTCAGCCAAAAAGACAGCTGGGTGTGGTGGCTCATGCCTGCAATCCCAGCACTTTGGGAGGCCGAGGCAGGCAGATCACCTGAGGTTAGTCATTCAAGACCAGCCTCACCTACATGGTGAAACCCCATCTGTACTAAACATACAAAACTTAGCCAGTGTGGTGGCAAGCACCTGTAATCCCAACTATTCTAGAGGCTGAAGCAGAATTGCTTGAGCCCAGTAGGTGGAGGTTGCAGAGAGCTGAGATCACACCATTGCACTCTAACCTGGCGACAGAGTGAGATTCCATTTCAAGAAAGAAGAAGGAGGAGGAGGAGGAGGAAGAGGAAGAAGAAGAGGAGGAGCAGGAAGAGGAGGAGGAAGAAGAAGGAAGAAGAAGAAGAAGAAAAAGAAAGAAAGAAAGAAAAAAGAAGAAGAAAAAACCAAGGCATCAAGACACCAAAAGCAATGGCAACAAAAGCCAAGATAGACAATGGGATCTAATTAAAATTCAGAGCTTCTGTACAGCAAAAGAAACCATCATTAGAGTGAACTGGCAACCAACAGAATGGGAAAAAAATTTTTGCAGTCTACCCATCTGATAAAGGGCTAATATCCAGAATCTACAAAGAACTAAAACAGATATACAAGAAAAAGTGGGCAAAGGATATGAACAGATACTTTTCAAAAGAAGACATATATGAGGCCAACAAACATATGAAAAAATGCTCATCATCACTGGTCATTAAAGAAATGCAAATCAAAACCACACTGAGATATCATCTCACACCAGTTAGAATGGCGATCATGAAAAAATCTGGAGACAGGTAGGTGGGGGTGATAAAAAAAAGAAAAAAAATCTGGAGACAACAGATGCTGGAGAGGATGTGGAGAAATAGAAACACTCATACACTGTTGGTGGGAATGTAAACTAGTTTAACCATTGTGGAAGACAGCGTGGCGATTTCTCAAGGATCTAGAAATAGAAATTTCATTTGATCCAGGAATCCCATTACTGGATATATACCCAAAGAACTATAAATCGTTCTACTATAAAGACACATGTACATGTATGTTCCTGCTTATAATAGCAAAGACCTGGAACCAACCCAAATGCCCATCAGTGATAGACTGGACAAAGAAAATGTAGCACATATACACCATGGAATACTATGCAGCCATAAAAAACAATGAGTTCGTGTCCTTCGTAGGTACTTGAATGAAGCTGGAAACCATAATTCTCAGCAAACTGACACAAGAACAGAAAACCAAACACCACATGTGCTCACTCACAGGCAGGTGTTGATCAATGAGAACACGTGGACTCAGGGAGAGGAGCATCACACACTGCGGGCAGTGGGGGATGGTGTAGGGGAGGGATAGTGAGGGGTGGGAAGGGTGGGGAGGGTAACATGGGGAGAAATGCCAGATATAGTATGCACCTATGCAACAGCCCTGCATGACCTGTACATGTACCCCAGAACCTAAAGTAAGATTTAAAAATAAAAAAATAAAAGAGGTCTAAATTACCTTTTTTAAAAAAAAGGCATCAAGAAAGAACAAAAAAGACAGATCTTGCATGCCACAGAGATTTCCACTAAAAACAAACCAAAATGCCTCTCTGTACCCACAGTGGGTCCTGCTGTCCCAATCCAGCCCTATCAACTGTGGCATCCGGTGACTGTTTCACTAAAACTGACTGAACCAGCCCCTGCATGAAGCATCTCATTTGGTGCTGAACGCTAAACAGAATGCCCCTCAGAACAGAGCTTAACTAGTGTCTACTCTGAATTATTTCTACATATTACTCTATTTTATTTGACAGAAATCACTACAATTTGGAAATTATTCATTCATTTTGTATCTGCCTCATCCATTAAAATTAATTCTTGGTCTCCTACTTACACTGGTGAACTGATAGCAGAATTGGTCCACCTGCCATGAATGGAAAACCAGAAAAAATATATGAAACAACTGTTTCCAGACACTAGAAAATAGGTAGCGATTAAGAAAACATAAGGTACCCTCCTATGATTACTACATAGAGAAGAGTCTAATAATAATCCACAGTCTTGCTGAGCTAAGGAGACAGAGAACTGAGTTCTGGGAAGTCAAGGCAACTCGAACTTGTGAGAGTGTGTTACCAGAGAGAAGCGTGCTGCAAGAAGAAAGAGTCCCTACAAACTGCAGAGGGGGTTCTCTTGGAACCTTCAGCTCAATACTTAACTGTGCACATAAGGCCAAGGAAAGTATCACCAGAAAGAGTAGACTGAACAATTCCGAAACTCATACAGGGCTAAAAATCATCCATGCCCTCCTAGTCAGAGTGGAGGGACATTGGAATAGCAGGAGCATTGGGCAGAATCCTCAGAAGGGTTAAGCCTTAACAGCAAGGATAACAGCCTGAGAAAAGGCTGCTCTGGACTTGCCTTGAAAGATTGAAATGGATCTACAAGCCAGAACAGAGTTAACACGCAGGGAATGTAGCAAAACCCAGCACTTGGCAACGTAAAATTCACACTACACAGGAGGAGTAAATAAAAAATTTATGAGATAAACAGGAGAAAAGTCAACCAACCCAGAAATTATGGAGATGATGGAATGATATGTAACAGGAAAAAAATATGTATGGACAGAAAATATTCAAGCTAAAAGACAATGAAATGATTCCTGGGTGCATACCCAAGATAAATGAAAACATGTATCTATAGAGACATAAAAGCTTTATTCATACTAGCCAAAGCTGGAAACAACACACATGTCCATTAATTGGTAAATAGATAAACAAATTACAGTTTGCCCATGCAATGGAATATTTCTCAACAACAAACTACTGATACATGCAAAAATGTGATGAACCCCAAAACAATTCTGCCAAGTGAAAAGAAGACAGAAAACAACTGTATGAATCTGTTAACATTAGCTTCTAAAGAAGGCGAAATCACAGTGATACAAGGTAGCTCAACAGTTGCCAGGGGCTGGCAGTGGATGAAGGATTAGCTACAACGAGATAAGAAGGAATTTGAGGGATAATAGGACATTCCTTATCTTAATTGTGTGGTTGGTGATGATGTAACTATTAACACAACACACACTGTAAAATGGGTGAATTCTACTGTAAACTCCAACTCAGGAAACACGGTAAGAAATTAGACCTCATTTTCCAATTATCTGGTACTATACTCCCAGTATCTGCAATTCAATAAATATTTGTTCAGCGGAAACAAACGGAAAGTGAAGGATAAGGGTACCTATGTGGGTTCATTTACCATAGATACCCTTATGGTCTACCACTAAATCCTATTTAGTGAAGAAACAAAGATACTAAAGGTTTTGGTCATTTTCTCATGGTGCAGAACTGGTAAGTATCATATATTATTTTGGGGTAGATAAAACTTATACAATTTCCCTAATGAGTCATGGGTTTTAAACCTTCCTCACAGCACTCCTGCTGCCTAGAAGAGCCAACAATGTGGTGCAGTAACTCATGGCTGTAATACGAACAGGAAACAGGGAAATACTGGATAGAATAGGGCAGTTCCCTGGCAAAGGCCCCATCCTCACGCCTGGAAACCCATGGCCCTAAATAAGAACAGGAATTCCTGTTTTTGCACCCAAAATTTGCCTTTTGGCCTGCCATGCCCCCTATCCTGTACCCATATAAGCCACAAACCCCTGGCTCCAGGAAAAGAGATGAACAGAAAAGCAGAATGGTGCAGCAGAGAAAAGACAAGGAGTGTCTCTAATCCCAGAGAAGTTCAGCTGGGGGCAGTTGGAGGAGACATCAGCCACTGGACAGCCAAACTCTACGGGAAGAGATCACCTTCCTACTCCATTCCCCTTCCAACTCCCTATCCATCCTGCTGAGAGCCACTTCCACCACTCAATAAAATCTCCATATTCATCCTTCAAGTCCGTGTGTGACCTGATTATTCCTGGACGTTGGACAAGGATGTGGGTACCAAGAAGACACTGAGCTGGTTAACACTTAAGCTGTCACAGAAGGCAAGGCTAACACTGTAGCACACTGTAGCACATATGCACTTGGGCTTCAGGATTTGCAGGTCCCAACCCTGGATGCTACCAAGGGGCAGAGGCACTTGCCCCAGCTCCTGCACCTGTCTGTCTGCATGATCCCCCTCCTGTAAGGGGTTTGAACATGCACAGCAGCTCAACAGACAAGCCACAATTCTGTCACACATCCTGTAAGAGGGGTCAGGGAGCTCTCCCCTTTCAGCTGGACTTGGGATGGATGCAAAGCTTCAGGTGCAAATCCTGCTCTGTCACTGAAGAAAGTCTTTTAAGCTCCCTCTGACTTACTTTCCTAATCTGTCAAAGATGATCAAAACTGTACCCATGCCTCAAGAAGTCAGGAGTATTAATTAAGGCAATGCACTTAAAACACTTGGAACAATGTCTGGCCCCACAGAACATGCTCAAAAAAGGTTAATTATGGGTTGTATTCCTCCTCCTCCCACCTCAGTTTTTCATGGAAAACCCCTACTCATCCTTCACGCCTCCCACGCAACATTGTTTCACAGTCAGAATCAACCATTTCCTCAGATATGCCCCATAACACTCTTTAAACGCCCCCTCTTAGCATATGCTAGAAGAGTTTGCATGGCTGTCTCGCAGATATGTTTGTGTATGTGCTTTTGAATGCCTGGGTTCTAGCACAAGTCTGGGGATATGAAGAACATTTGAACAAATTAGTAAGTACCAACGTATGATAGAACCCACTGACCATACACAGGAAATTGGTAAGTGCTGGTGAATTAGGAATAGGAAAAAACAGGAGATCACATCCTTGTAAAGAAAAGATCCAAACAGTTCCTTAAGCCCGTCACTTCTGCGCCTATCTTAGTCCCCTTAAATACAAAATTCACCACAGAAGAGCTTGTCTAATTAATAAGTTTTCACAAACAATCTGTCCATAAAGAAGAAAAGGCTACACATCCTTCTGAGAAAATCTGACAGAAAACAACTCTTTCTCCACTCAGTGCATCTCGGAATTTCTATCTCAAGAAAAGGCTGAAAGGAGGTGGAAAGAAGCGGAACTCTATGAAATTACATCCTATTCTCTATTTTTCCACATTGAATGCACCAAGAGCAAATGTGTATGTCAGTATTGAAGCCATTCTTCTAATCGGTATGATAAATTATTCAACATCTTTTTCTTAATATACATAAGAGTTGATTAATATATAAAATAAGCAGTTTTCTATTTTATTATCATTCAAAGTAACTGCTGTGTTGCCCTTGCTCTCGTGCATAGTGTTTCAGGACTCAAATTAACGAGACTGCTGGCTGCAAATCTATTTTTGTCTTCACAGCTGTATTACGTCAAATCTAGCCATACCCTTTCTTTGCCTGAGTCTTCAAACACGAGTGGGCTTGTATTAGTCTCCCAGGACTACCTTAACAAATTACTGCAAACTTGGTGGCTTAAAACAACAGAAATTTACTCTCTCACAGTTTTCAGGCCAGAAGTCTAAAATCAGGGTATCAGCAGGGCCGCACTTCCTCTGAAGGCTCTAGGGAAGAAAGCTCTCTTGCCTCTTTCAGCTTCTGGTGGCTCCAGGAGTTCCTTGGCTTACGGTAGCATAACTTTCATCTCAAGGTACCTGCATCTTCACATGGCCTTCTCCATATTTTTTTGTCTGTGTGTCTTAAGCCCCCTCTCCTTTTTCCTGATAAGAACATCAATTATTGGATTTAGGCACCGCCATAAATGCGGGATGATCTCTTCTCACAATCCTTACTCACTTTTCAAAGGGTCTATGGGAATACCTCACTTGGTTTCATGTCACTCGATTGCACTTCACAGATGCAGCGTTCTTTACAAATTGAAGGTTTGTTGCAACTCTTCATCGAGCAAGTCTATCAGCAGCATGTGTTCACTTACAGTCTCTGTCACATTTTGGCAATTCCCAAAATATTACAAACTTTATTATTATTATCATGTGTTACAGAGATCTGTGACCACTGATCTTTGATGTTCCTATTATAATTGTTTTGAAGGTACCACAAATGATGCCTATGTGAGATGCAAACTTAATAAACAGCATGTATGTGTTCTGACTGCTCAACTGACCTGCCATTCCCCTGTCTCCCTCCTTCTCATTTGGCATCCCTATTCCTTGAGACATGCAATACTGAAATTAAGTCTGTTAGTAACCCTACTGTATTAGTCTGTTCTCAAGCTGCTGATAAGACATACTCAAGACTGGGTAATTTGTAAAGAAAAAGAGGTTTAATGGACTCACAGTTCCATGTGGTTGGAGAAGCCTCACAATCATGGTGGAAGGTGAAAGGCATGTCTTAAATGGCAGCAGGTGAGAGGGAAATGAGAGCCAAGCGAAAGGGGAAACCCCCTGTAAAATCATCAAATCTCATGAGACTTACTTACTACCATGAGAACAGTATGGGGGAAACTGCTCCATGACTCGATTACTAGATGCCATTGAGAACATTCATGATTCATGAGAGACAGCCAAAATATTAACAATATCAGGAGTTTGGAAGTTCATTCTGACCCTCATGAATGACTTCAAAGGGTTCACGACTTCATGGAGGAAGTAACTGCAGATGTGATGGAAACTGTAAGAAAACCAGAATTAGAAGTGGAGCCCGAGGATGTCACTGGATTGCTACAATCTCATGATAAAATATTCACAGATGAGTAGGTGCCTCTTATAAACAAGCAAAGGAAGCAGTTTCTTGAGATCCTCTGTTGTCATTTCAACAATATTTGAATTTGTTGGAATGACAATTAAGGATTTGGAATATGACATAAACTTAGCTGATAAAGCAGCAGCAGAGTTTGAGAAGATTGGTCCAAAATTGAAAGAAGTTCTACCATGGATAAAATACCACCAAACAGCATCACATGCTACAGAAAAAATCTTTTGTGAAAGGCAAAGGCAATTGATGCAACAAACTTCATTGTTGTCTTGTTTGAAAATTCAGCAACCACCACCCTGGTCAGTCAGCAGCCATCAACATAGAGGCAAGACCTTCCACCAGCAAAAAGATTACAACTTGCTGAAGGCTCAGATGATCATTAGCATTTTCAGTAATAAAATATTTTAAATTAAGGTATGTACATTGTTTTCTGAGATATAATGCTATTGCACACTTAATACACTACAGATAATATAATCAGAAATTTTACGTGCACTGGGAAACCAAAAACTCATGACAAGCTTTATTGTGGTGGTCTGGGACCAAACCCGCAGTATCTCTAATATATGTCTGTATTTCCAAATACGTTCACATTCAACAGGTACTAATAATTAGAACTTGGGCATATCTTTTTGGGAACTACCATTCAACACACCTCAGGATGTGTTTTTCAAAACCATATAAAGTAAGGCACAAAACAGCAAGCTCTGCCCTTTATGTTACTAGGAAACCCGCAACTACAAAAACAACAAAACTCTGTGTTGAGAAAAAAGTTCGGTCTTTCTCATTCTTCAACAAATAAATCCATGGCTACTTTTGGAAAATCAGTAGCATTTTATTCCATTTTCATATCAAATTCAAATTGCAAATTAAGCAATTATCTATTTCCTCTACCTCCTTATTTGCAAGTAAGAATCATAATATTGAGTAATCTATACACTTTGAAAGATTGTAAAGGTTTCATGCTTTCATTTTTTTGCTTTCAGAGAATCAACTAGAAAACAATGGTTGACCATTTTCATAAGGAAGTAGAAGTGTTAACTTAGGGGACTCAAGAGGTTCTCTCTCCTCTCCATTGATACCACTGGCGCACGCCACCCTAAAAGATGCCACTGGCTTGGATTCAGGATTTAAAGCGTCTGGAGGTCTGAGAAAAGTGTTTCATAACACCTTGTTCTACCCAAACATGGGTAGGAGATAAGCAAAGAGTATTGATTATGGTGGCTCTGCCTGCCTCCTTGAGAGAAGGAAAATGAGAATGCTTGTGGTTACATGAGAGCAGGAAGTCAGGTGCGGTTTAGCTATTTCTTTTTTTTTTTTTTTAAGTTCTGAGGTACATGTGCTGAACATGCAGGTTTGTTGCATAGGTATACATGTGCCATGGTGGTTTGCTTCATCCATTACCCCGTCATCTACATTAAGTATTTCTCCTAATGCTATCCCTCCCCTACCCCCTACCCCCGTTATCCCTCCCCTAGCCCCCCGTACCCGACAGGTCCCAGTGTGTGAAGTTCCCCTCCCTGTGTCCATGTGTTCTCATTGTTCAACACACACTTATGAGTGAGAACATGTGGTGTTTGGTTTTCTGTTCTTGTGTCAGTTTGCTGAGAATGATGGTTTTAGAGAAACACAAGTCAAAACCACATTGAGTTACCATCTCACGTCAGTTAGAATGGTGATCATTAAAAAATCAGGAACAACAGATGCTGGAGAGGATGTGGAGAAATAGGAACACTTTTACACTCTTGGTGGGAGTGTAAATTAGTTCAACCATTGTGGAAGACAGTGTGGCGACTCCACAAGGATCTAGAAATAGAAATACCATTTGACCCAGCAATCCCATTAGAGTATTTACCCAAAGGATTATAAATCATTCTACTATAAAGACACATGCACATGTATGTTTATTGCGGCACTGTTTGCAATAACAAAAACTTGGAACCAACCCAAATGCCCATCAATGATAGACTGGATAAAGAAAATGTGTCACATATACACCATGGAATACTATGCATCCATAAAAAAGGATGAGTTCATGTCCTTTGCAGGGACATGGATAAAGCTGGAAACCATCATTTGCAGCTTAGCTATTTCTTTCCAGTTTGCTGCTCCCAGAAATAAACTGCTCTAAACTCCTTTTGAAAGTTAGGGGTGGAAAGATGGGGGGGGCAGGGAAGGTAAGTAATTTTGAATATTTGATTTGAGCTAATCCTGTCACTAGACAAAGAAATAAATTCATGCCCTTAATACTTGAATGCGAGGAGTAGTTTTTGTTTGTTCATTTGTTTTTATATTGGGAAGGCAACTGAAACATGACCAATCAAAGAGACAGTTACTGAACCCAGTAATTTTGATGGTGTAATAGTCAATGATACCCAGAGTTGTAATTTATACATTTCCTTCTCATAATGGATTTTGAAAATTATTTTTGAAGGGTCAAAAAAACCCTATATATAGGACAGAATGCCTTATTATTTCGGGAAGATATACACTAACTAACTAAGGTCAGATAAACACTGGCCATAGATCTGCTCTCTCTTGGGTCCAGGTCGGCCCTGACCCCGCTGGGACCACACCACTTCTGTCTGGAGCTGACCCCATCACCAGCTCCTGAGGTGTTTTTGGTGAACCAGGCCAGCAGCCAATCAGCACTTGGCATTCCTTGGGCCCCAGTGATTGGTTCATGGTCCAGCATATGACTGCAGCTGGACCAATCAGATGGGGTTTCCTGTAGCTGGGAAAGCACGGCCTCCCTGACCCCAAGCCCTGGGCTGACCCCAGGTCTGCTGCTCGCAGCAGCCTCTGGCTTGGGTGTGACTTCCTCGCTTCAAGAAGCGGGAGCCCAGAATGGCTGTCAATGCTGGATTCGAACTTAAGGCCATGGGTTCCCAGCCCTTTCCAAAGGCTTCTTTCTCACACGTGGAGCCGCCCACAGGTTCCCGTCTCATCTAATTTGCAGGTGGTCTCGGGAACAAGGACTGGCTGAATTCAGCCACCACCTCATTTAACGTGGAGCCGTCATTCAGGACTCGGGTCTCAATCGGAGACGAAGCCAGCCTTCCTGTGCGTGGCAGAGCCGGAGCCCCGGTCTGCAGAACTGACTCCAGCGATTTCCTCTCCTAACGACACCGGCCACTCTCCTCCCTACCCTGAAAGTAATCGGGACTCGGCTTCCAGAGCCACCATGTCGTTCACACCACCTTCATGTCAAGGGGGTCACAGCATCCCCATCACACAGAGGAGGAAGCTGAGGCCAGGAGGGCGTCTGGCTGGCTCAAGGTTACAAAATCCTGCATCTTCTCTATTCTAGGTAAATATTTCTCCTGGGGTATTTTTCTTATCACTTACCCCAGTAAGGGTTGTTTTCAGACCCTGCACCTGCAGTATGGCTTTGTGATAAAGGGAGGAACTTGGGTTATTTGGCGGGGAGGGGGAAACGAGGTCTCACTCTGTCACCCAGGCTGGAGTGCAGTGGCACAAACATGACTCACTGCAACCTCGACTTCCTGGGTTCAAGCAGTCCTCTCATTTCAGCCTCCTGAGTGGTGAAACTACAGGTATGAGCCATCACACTCAGCTAATTTTTAAATTTTTTGTAGAGAGGGGGTCTCACCATGTTGCCCAGGCTGGTCTTGAGCTCCCGGCCTCAAGCCATCCTCTTGCTTGGGCCACTCTTTCTTGATCTGGAATCCTGGACTTTCCACTAACTGAGTGGACTTGCATAAGGAACTGATTTTCTCAAAGACTCAACTTTATCATCTAAAAACAAGACTAATTTTACTTATTCTTAGTATATTCTCCAAAAACCTGTCACTCTGCACCACATCACCCTGCTTTTTCTTCCAATCATATATCATCATTTTAAATTAATCTTCTGATGTATTTGTTGTCTTAGCTCCTTCTGTAGGGGAGGTTGGTGGGACAGGAACCTGGTTTGTCAAGTTCATTTGCACTCTGCCTTAGAACATGGTAGAAACCATGGCTGCTGGAGAAAGGATTGGTGAATGAGTGGGTGGATCAATTGGTAGCTTAATTAATACATCAATTGATTAGACTCATCTTCTTGATCTATAATGCCTTGGAACTAACAACATTTGTTTCTAATGCTGATATTCTCTGATACAAAAAGTGCTGCCTCTCCTGAGTACTGTTTCTGTAAGTACTTCAGTCAATTTTTGAAGCCCTTTGTCAAACCAATCAATAAAGTCTGCATTGTGAAGTGATATAAAGGTTTCTTAGTTATTTGGTATATGTATCTTGCATTTTCACTTCCACAAAAAACTCTAAATCTAAGGAATTCACCTATACCATGAATTCAGATTAGCCATAGATCATAGTGAATTCTCCAAACATTGAACAAAGATGCTCCTACCCATCTTTCTCCCCAAATCATTGTATTGATGATGTTGATGTGAATTCTGCCTTGGGTCAAACTTTTACAACTTTACAGAATTCACGTCATAAACCTGTAAGTTTTCCAGAGTAGAACTGTCTATCCCTTCCCTAGGTGGGGAAGAGAACACACTGGCCACTGAGTTATAGATGGCAGGGCTGAGCAAACAGACATCAGACAATCCCCCAAGTCATCTAGCCGATTCACACATCCTGTGACAACCTCTGATGCCAACTTCAGAGCACTGAGAAAGGCACCGAGAGGACACATTCAGCCTGTCTTCCTGTGCCTTTTCTCTTGAAAGGAAAGGAAGGATGGATGATTAGGTCCTGACACCAGGTAAAATCAATTGCCTGATTGCCACCCTGCTCATGAACAGTCCTGGTCATTCCACAAACCAGAGTCCACAAAATATGTCTGCCCTGCAAGCTACTCACATGGGGGCTTTTGTCAATGACACTTCCCCTGTCCAGTAATCCGTCTCTAACTCTAACCACCTCTAGCCCTTCTCACAGCCAGGTCCCTCTCAGCATCTACTCAAACATCATCCTAAAAGACTGTCTCCTTTGATCAACAACCTAAATCAGCCACCCAGACAGTCAGTCACTGTCTAAACCATCATCCTGTTTTCTCCCCTTGATACCACTTATCAGTTTCTGAGCTATTTGTTTATCCCTGCAGTATCCTTAGTTCCTGGTACATAATAAGAACTCAGTAAATGCCCATTGAATAAATGAATGAATTCAAGCTATCCTGAAGCAAGGTGTCTGGTCCTTCCTCAAATGCATCCTACTAAACAAAAGAACAGTTGGATTGGCATGTTACTTAATATAGATAGTAGACAGATAAGTGATGGTAGGTAGGTAGGTAGGTAGGTAGGTAGGTAGGTAGGTAGGTAGATGATATGTACATCTGAGTCAATTATCTAATAATTGGTAGATTGATAATATACATCCAACATCCATTCCCCTTTCAATGCTATCAGAACCCATTTGTTCAGATTGTAGGAAGCCCCTGATCTCAGGGGAGGCAGACCCCTATAGCAACCTCAAGAGGTGAATCATGATTTGCGTAAATTGGTCACAGAGACCCCAGTCTCCTAGGTAAAGGATGCACCCAGGGGCCAGCATGTGGTTCAATTCTGGGCAATAAGTCCAAGGAAAGCTACTTAGAAAGTCTTCTAAAGTAAAGCGTTGGAAATATACAAAAATAACTGTATAAAAATATGGATATGAACACGGGTGTGTATATTAGCATGCATATAAAGATAAATATGTCTAAATATGGGAGTAAGTGTATATATGGTAACAAAGTGCTGTGTGCCAGGCACTGCTCTAAGAACCTGCCACATATAAGGCACTTAAGTCAAATATTGTTAGAGAGGGTCCTTTTTCTTTGGTCTTTCTTCCAGTCAAGAACAGAGATGTAATGTCTATAGTGAAATAACTAATTTTTATCATGAGGCCAAGATAATCTGGATAAAAAGGCCAAGAAAATCTCCGAGAAGCTGGCCCTGATGCTATACAGCTGCTGAAACAACTTCCCGATACCTTGTCACAGGGGAATTAGTTTGAGCTCCAATTCATTTGAGTTCCTATTCATACAGATCTGGTTTTCTCAAAGAGTTAACTTTGTCATCTAAAAATGGGATAATTCTTACATTCTTAGCATACTCTTCAGAAACCTGACACTCTCTTCCACATCACCCGGTTTCTTCTTCCAATCACATACCATCATCTGAAATTAGCCTACTGATACATTTGCTCTCTTAGCTCTTCCCATGAACTTTGTTTAGTTTGTTTGCCCTCTGCCTTAGAACAAGGGCAGAAATAGTGGGTTCTAATCATAGTCTTTGACTTGCAGCCAAAAGCATTTATCAATGATATATACTAGTTGCAGGCTTTGTGAAGTTCAGGTCAGGATAACAAAAGAACTTGGGAGCAACTGGACATTAGCATTCTGTGAAATGCAACAAAAGATAAAGAACAGGAAAAATCAGTTAACTGAGGAGATAAATGGCAAAAAGAAGGTATAGGAAAAACACTGTAAGACGTGAGCAACAACTGATACCAATTTTGACAGCTTGAATAAAATTTCTGAATGGGCAGCCTTTTTATTCCAAGTTAGAATAGGATTTCTTTAATGAACTAGAAATATGTGTTAGACCTCTTCTCCAAAGATACAGATGTGCATTTGACAGCAGACACCCAGGACAGCAGGTTGTTGTCATTTTTGTAGATCTCTCTGATTTTCAAAGTTGCATGACAGCTCATCCTGTCTTTGGGTCTCCATCCATTTTAGCACCCCCAACACGCGCATAGGTATTCTCAAAAGCAGTCCTCATTTTAAATAAATAAACATCAAAGGAGAAACTGTCTTACTTTCTGTTTCTTCTGCGAACTCGGCATCTCAGGTGGGGTAAGGTCTGTGAAATGACGCTTAGGCTTTACCTCAGCTGGTGTTACTCCTACATGTAACTCTCCAAAAGACTGTACTGGTCACTTGTTTGTGTCTGTCTTTCCTTTCTCTAAACCTGAAAGGAAACAGTTTCAATATTTTGCGCTCTTTTTTTTCCAGCATGATTCTCAAGAATCTTACTATTGCTGATATCCTGGGTCACATTTTAACATCCTCCTGCCTTCAACCAAAATATTACATCACTTGTTTTAATATTAACTTCAATGAGTCATAATTTGCAACCAATAAAAGACACATATTTAAAATTTACATCAGCAGGCAGCTCTCATTTTCCAAGGTTCTGATATGCATGAATTTCAGTTACCGCAAGATGGTTAAGTAACGTCAGTCCTTCAACAAAACAGTTCAGTTTTCAGCTTCCAAGTTTCTTTAACAATAAGCACAAAAAGTACAAACCTCATTGCTAGCCCTTCAGCCCAGAGATCACTACATAAGTAACAGATGCACGTCATGACGAGCGACCAGTCACATCAATCATTTCACATTCTCCAGGTGACTGGTTGTCGTGCATCCATTATTCAATTCACACACAGGCAGCAAAGTATATAACTGTGCTGCCTCCTTGTCCCCCAGTGATGAAACCGCCTGACAAACACTGAAAAATGGATAATCAAAAGCTGAGACTGGCCAACAAAGATGAAAGTGCAGCAAAGAAACAGTAAAATATAACCATGAAAGTAAAATTAAAATTAACTGTAGATGGAGTTGCAGATGAAATAGCTGACTGAGGAAATGCTGACACTCCCACCGTTCAGGGCACTATAGACATGCTGCCAATGGAACGTAAGGAAGGTGAACTTAGCACCATCAGTGGGAAAAGTGGTTGTAACTGAGAGGAAGAAACGTTCCAGAGGACGTGACACCAGCCAAGAAACTTCATATTAAAGAGATTCTTAGAGATATTTCACAGCATTCAAAGTGCAAAGGACAAAATGTTGGGGCTTATTCAACATTATAAAAGAGCATAACAATCTGCCAATGCAGAGAAAAGCCTGGTCCATATCATAGGTCACATAATTAGAGGAACTCAAGTAGTACTCAAACTACTGTTGATAAATCTTATACAAAGAAATAAAACGTTTTATTTTATTTTCATCCTTAATTAGCTCTAGAGTTTTTTTTTCTTTTATTTTTGTTATTATACTCTAAGTTCTGAGACACATGTGCAGAACGTGCAGGGTTGTTACATAGGTATACACATGCCATAGTTTGCTGCACCCATTAACCCATAATCTACATTAGGTATTTTTCCTAATGCTCCCCCTCCCCTAGCCCCCCACCCTTTGACAGGTCCCAGTGTGTGATGTTCCCCTCCCTGTGTCCATGTGTTCTCACCATTCAACTCCCACTTATGAGTGACAACATGTGGTGTTTGGTTTTCTGTTCTTGTGTTAATTTTCTGAGAATGATGGTTTCCAGCTTTATCCATGTCCCTGCAAAGGACATGAACTCATCCTTTTTCATGGCTGCAGAGTAGTATTCCATGGTGTATATGTGCCACATTTTCTTTATCCAGTCCGTCATTGATGGGCATTTGGGTTAGTGCCAAGTCTTTGCTATTGTGAACAGTGATACAATAAACACAAGTATACATGTTTCTTTATAGTAGAATGATTTATAATCCTTTGGGTATACAACCAGTAATGGGATTGCTGGGTCAAATGGTATTTCTATTTCTAGATCCTTGAGGAATCACCACACTGTCTTCCACAATGGTTGCACTAATTTACACTCCCACCAACAGTGTAAAAACATTCCTATTTCTCCAAATCCTCTCCAGCATCTGTTGTTTCCTGACTTTTTAATGATCGCATTCTAACTGGCATGAAATGGTATCTCACTGTGGTTTTGATTTGCATTTTTCTAATGACCAGTGATGATGAGCTTTTTTCATATGTTTATTGGCCACATAAATGTCTTCTTTTGAGACTGTGCAAGCTCAAACTGTTCAATATTAATAATGAATGAAAAAAACTATGACTGTTCTGTGACCTTTAAAAAATCTTGTCAGAACATTACAAACTCTCTTTCTATTGATTATAAATGTACAGGGAAATGAAAAAATTAGTAAAATTATAATGTTTATTTAGCATATTGTAATTTAAAACATTAGCAACATTGAGAATTAAAATGTTTTATTTCTTTTGAGAAGAAATTAAAATATTCTCCTTATGTGATTCAGTTTCATTTAACGCAGAGCTCACGCACTATGTAAACTCATCATAGCTTCTGGGATGAGTCTCCGCTACCCTCAGACTTCACGACGTTCTTCCTGCAGACCCCACCCCATGTGAAGTATCCAACTTCCAGTGTCATGGTCCTCACTGAACTTCAGAGCCACCCCTGAGCCCCAGCAGATCTGCTCATAACCACACTCTGTGCTCTCGTAACACCCCAGACTGGCCTGGTAGCACACGTGCCACAACTGCAATCACATCATCAAGTGAGTCCTTGGTTGCTTCATGTCAGCCTTCCCTGTTAGATCACAAGGACGGGGTTCTTTGTTCCTTTTGCTCTCCAGTGCATCCTGCAGCCCAGCTGGGACTGGTGTCTACTAGGTGCTTATTTAACATTCATTAAATGCTGTTGAATGAATGACTGTTCTGGCCACTGCAGGAAATAGTACCTTCCCTAAAGGGTATTCAGGGCAGAAAAGCTTCAGTGCAGAAAAGCTATTAGTCCCTAAAGAACCCATGCAAATTAGAAAATGGTCCCTCTTCCATCCCTCACAAAATTGTCATAATATACCAATTTGGGTACAACAAGGCACTTCTTACCATATGCTGTACAAATGTCCCAGTAAATTCCTAAATCTACAATGTCCAGAATGTGAATAAAATTGCCTTAAACATGCCATGAGCAGTGCACAACCTGCACAACCTTACTCAGCAGTCCTAAGTGTGTTTAGACACGATTAGGCTGGGAGGCCACTCAATGAGAGCAGAAGCTGATCCTAATGCAGCCAGGCTGGGTGGTGCTGTGCCTCTCTCCTGACTCCCTGTGCAGGGATGTTTCTGTTATTCCCCATGCATTCCAGAGTGACTTCACCTACTGATACATTACAGATTCTAAAATCACAAAAATGGATTTCAAATAAAATATTAAGCCATGAAGCTACAGATGTAGAAAGTTATCCTTGAGGTCAAACCATCATGCAAAAAGCAGACACAACAAATCCTGCAGAGAAGTGAAACAGCGACATTCTGTAAAAGCTAGCTGAGTAAAGGGAAGGAGGCCCTCCTGATCGGGGGAGGCATGGGGAGGGGCCCAGAAGCATGACGAGGTAGATTTTGCAAGGCGTCTTTTGGGTTTCTTTCAATGGAATTGCATCATACAGTGATTTTCTGGGGTTTGGGGACTCTGCTTTGTCCAGATGACAGCTCCAAATCATGCTGCCCCCATAATGCCGTTAGACAATGGAGCAAGGCTAAGGCAGCTCCCCTCCTGCCCTTCCAATGCTTCAGACCCCAGAGCACCCCCCTTTGTCTCTGCCTAGAAAACGTGTAGCCACTTCCAGTGACCAAAACACCTTCAGGAGCCCATTACCCTGTTAACCCTGGAGCAGAACACAAGCTTGGTTCTCTTTTTCATTTGCAATCCTGTGGGAAGCACAAGCTATTCAACATTTTCATTAGGAGCCTAGAGCTAGCTGCAAATACAGGGCCATGATCTAATAACATAATCATTATTTTTTCCTCATATTCATCTGTGAAGAAAATTTTACAGGTTATTTTATCAGATGGTGTTTTAAATGAGCTTGAGTATTTGAGTATTCATATATAATGCACAATGGTGGGAGCTATTACTGAGAGAAACTCAGGAGAAATTGAGAGGTTATTTCTTCTTTGCATGGAGGAGACACTAAAAGAAATCATTTGTCATCTCGTGGCAAATAGTCAGAAGAGACTGTCCTCAGCCTAGACCATAAGGGATCACACGTGTTTCTGCTTCTCCTCCTCTTGTGTTGCCACCAGGACCATGAAAATAATGTGCCAGGTGACAGCCTTGGCCCTATAAGAAGAAGGAGAGACCCATGGGACAGAAGTTCCCCAGCTGAGCAGCCCCAGATAAACCCTCCTAGCTCAACTGCCCCCAACTGACCAGCCATTGCCTAAAAGAGAATAAAAGACTATTGCTCCAAGCCACTGACCTCGAGGGTACTTTATTATACAAAAGTAGCAAATCAATACAACTACCACATGAAAACAGCAAAAGGTTAAAAGGTAAAAATGAGCATCATCTTGTTTAAAGAAAAACAAAAACGATAGATGTGGAGAAAAAAATAGAAATAGACGTGTCAAAACTTGTCTCTAAGCAATAGATTATTTTTATTTTTTCTGCTTTATGAATGTCTCTGTTCCACAGACTTTCTAGAATGAGAAAAATATTTGAAAAATAAAATTAGCCTCAATTTCCACATCACTGGTACAAAAGAAAGAGAAAAAAAAAGGTTTTATTGCATGCTAGATCTTGAAAGTGGTATTTAATGCAAAGGAAATAGGATCTGGGGTCAAAAGCCCAGGGCTTGGTTTCTGTCACACTCACTCCTGATCTGTCTACAAGGTACTTCTTCAAACCACTAACCAGTAAAATTAAGTTAAGGCTCCTAACAGGATTGTTGTAAGAATTAAGTATGAAAAATATATAAAGGAAAGCCATTTAGTGATGAATTAAATCAAAGTAACTCAACATCTGGCAACGAGGCCCAAGAATACACACATTAAACTAGCTCCTGGTCCAGGCATGGTGGCTCAAGTCTGTAATACCAAAACTTTGGGGGGCCAAGGAAGGCAGATCACCTGAGGTCAGGAGTTCAAGACCAGCCTGGCCAACATGGAGAAACTCTGTCTCTACTAAAAATACAAAAATTAGCTGGGCTTACTGGCACATGCCTGTAATGCCAGCTACTTGGGACACTGAGACAGGGGAATCACTTGAACCTGGGAGATAGAGGTTGCAGTGAGCCAAGATCACACCATTGTACTCTAGCCTGAGCAACAAGAGTGAAACTCCATCTCAAAAAATAAATTAATAAATAAACTAGCTCCCCTAGTGATTCTGAAGCAAGCCCTCTAGGGAAGAAGAACCAAAAGCCTAAATTATCAAGAGTTTTAAAAACAAATGCTGTGCTGTTACTCTTAGATATATGTAATACCCTAATCAGCTTAAAGAATATTCTTTCGTTCACCAGAAAGTAGTCTGAAAGTGTCCTAGGGAAATTTGTTTAAACAGAAAGAAAAATATGAATTGGTAACGGGAAAATTAATATTCCTTTAGAGCTATGTTCATACCTAACTACCAATGGTAATGTATCAGTTAGAGTCCAGCCAGGAGACAAAAACCACACCAGTAACTGCACAGAAATGCAGTAATTTGATCAGGAAATTTTCAAAATAAGAATTACTAACTAATAAAAGATGGGTAACTATAAATAAGTTTTTTAAAAAAAAAAAAAAGAAGAATACAGAAATAGCCAATGGAAGGAGCAGCTACCACCTCTAGGGCTGAGGGAGAATACCCAAGGAACAAACAGAAGGGGTGCCCGCCCCCCAGCCTGAGGTTCAGCCCTCATGAGTGGGTGTAGCTGCAGCCCACTGGATGGTAGGGAAGTGTGCTGGGTGTCTTAAGCTGCAGCTGGTCCCCAGCTGATGAGCAGAGTGAAACTCACTGGATGGTCCTTGCAGGCTGTGGGAGCTATGGCACAGGAATGGAAAGAAGATACCAAAATCAGGATGAGAAGCCCTTCCCCTGCTATGCCTCACACTGTCCCCTCCAGCATCCTCTGCTGGAAAGGCCCAGTATTGCACCAGCTGACAAAGGAGAAATGTTTACAGGGTCCAGCTCCGAGAGCACAAGGCAGGGAGAGAAGGATGAAGGAGATGACCAACAACAAACTGACAACTAGCACATGCTCATTCAAGAAGGTTCAAGAGCATCTGTGCTCAGAGTTTCCCGTCATACCCAACAGTACAATGCTTGGTGTTAATTTTCTCTCTACTGGCTGTTCAAAAATCTGTGATCAGTGAACAACCAACATACTTGAAAGGTCTGTTAAAGGGTTGCAATTCTTAATTTCTGCAGAAAGTAAATTTTGAGGGGAGAAAATGAAAACGGAAGTTAAGTAATGTGCTTAACATCACACAACAAAGTAGGGATAAAACAAAAAATAAAATTTGTCTCCCAGGCCAGTGCTCTTAAGAGTTTCCATCATTTGTGTTTCCCATGAGTTCTTTAAATCAAGGGAATGGTGACTGAGTAGGCCTGAAAGATTATAAACTGCTCTGTGTTGTGTTCCCAGTGACCAGGGAGACCTGAAATTCATTTTCCAGGAGGGAACTGTGTGCACATTTTCCACCTTCTTTCCTCAATAGAGCAGGAACAAGCACCATTACCTCCTACCTATGATGCCAGGAACTAGCAACTTCTCAGAGAGCCCCTTAGCTCACACAGCAAGATCTGAAAAAGAGATTGTTTTCTCGAGACCTCGGAGTGTGGGTGGGTTCAACAGAGCCAAGGAGGCGGACTCACTGAAAGTCATTAGACTTCTTCATTAATAATGGAGCATAACCTGATAAATGCTTAGCAGCTGTTTCAACACACTGCTTGTTATCATAAGCATAATTTATCTCCACAGTGATAAACAATACATCACAACAGCTGACAAAGTCTTGCCTATGAAGTGACATTTTCAGATGTAGCTTTATATCAAATCATTTATTCTTGGAAACATCCTCAGAGCCAATCATTTCCCATGGCTAAAGGTGACTTTAGAGAGGATATCTGATGACAGTGAATATGGCTAAGCATGAAAACTTTATTTCTAATTCATGATGCAACCCAGAACTCCCAGGCTATTTTCTCACACAGTAACACAAGAAACTGGCTCAGGAGCCCCCCCATCAAAAGGGGCCTGTGTACTTACATGTTGTAATAACCCTACGCCTCCTTCCTAGCATGAGCCGCCAGCATGTCTTGCATGGACCTTTGCAATAATCTCCAATCTTGTAACCCTCAGCCAATTTCCCACACAGAGCCAGACTTACAGATTATTTCTCAAACATAAATCATGTCACTCCTCTGCTCAAACCCTCCTTGACTTCTCACATTGATAGAAAAACATTCTCTCTTTCTATGGCCCTGCAAGGCAACCAGCAACTCTGCCCTCATCTTTACCATGTCCCCTGGGCTCACAACCCTGAGACCGCCAGCCTTTCACCTGTTCCTGGAACACTCTGAGTCTTCCCTGTCTCTCAGCCTTCACATACTTTTCATACCAGAGACTGTCTTCCCATCCTTTATTCTTTAGCTTAAAGGTCACTTTCTCATAGAGTATGTTTTTCAAACTGTGAACCACAATCTATTAGTGGGTCAGGAAATCAACTTAGTAGACTCGAGAATTTTTTAATAAAAAAGTAGAGTTGTGGTCATCATTATAATCATTAGTATCAGTTGTTGGCAACCAAATATTCCCAGATATCTGCCCACATCTGCAACATGATAGGAGATACTTCCTGGCCCCCAAGTGGCTTGCGAGGGGGCGGTCTTTGACTGATACCACCAATGAGGTGTGAAAGGAAGTGCTGTGTGGGACTATCAACCCAGAGCACTCAAGTGCCAGGCAAGACCCTCCAGAGCTCTTTTTCCAGGTGTAACCCATTTACTCCACATAGGCAGTTGGGATTATTGGAGCCTTTGATGGGGGCAGACCATCTTTGCCTTCCCTTCTCTCTGGCCCCAGGAGACACAGTGGCTCAGAGGAGGGGCTGAAAGTATCTAGACAGTACCTCTCATTCTTGAAGGGTTCTTAATACCAGGAATCATCCAGATAATACCAGATAAAAAGGAATCTCAAAAGCAGCAGGAAAGCATTGCTCAGTTTCTGCTAAATATTGCTTCTTGGCCATGTGCTAACTCAGGGGCTGTACATGGAGCAGCAGGCAGACAGACCACAGAGTTGGCTGTTCCTTGGAATTCCTGGACATCAGGGTCCGGAAACACTGCTGGGCACGTGGATCCAGGGGCCACTGGCCTGGAGATGAGAATTCCTGAGCCGAGTCCATCCTGCCTCATACTGAGTCACCTTTGGGGCTTCAGTTCCTCACGAGCCACATGTTGAGGTTTTGTTACAAGCTTTCTTAAATTACGAACCTCTTCTCTCTGGGGATTTCTGTTCATGGCAGCATGAGGTGCCTGGATTATTCCTCCCACTAACAGTAATTATAAAACTGAGCATAATTGTTGTAAAAAAATAGTAAGTATTTGGACCCACTGGGAAACAACTAACAGCAGGCAAGACCTTGACAAAAGTTTACTCACAAGAGACTGAAACTGCATCAGGGAAGACCAGCTGGTGTATCCTCAACCTGCCAGGGCACAGAAGGCATACAAGCTTGAAGTGGCAGAGAACAGAACTCAGGACTTGAGAGAAACTGGGAATCTGGGGCACATGTGGGGACTCCAAAAGCCTGGGGACCACAGAAGGGATAATGCCCCGAATTGGAGTTTAAATTCTGCTCAAAGCCTTGTTTTCCCACTAAACTACTCAGGAACAAGGGAAACCTGCAAAGAGCCAGGCTTAAAAAGCAGCAAAACCAGGGAGGCAGATTCTGCAGTTTAAGTCTAGACAACTATCTATTAGAACAACAACAACAACAAAAAGACAAAAATCCTCCAAGGAACAAAACAGATTCCAAAATATCTACAATATATTATCAACAAAGCTCAGTTTTCAAAACAACCCATAAAATAATGAGCAAAAGATTTGAACAGACACATTTAAAAAGATGACATATGAATAGCCCAAAATCACACAGAAAGACACTCAACATCCTCAGCCATCAGAGAAATACAGATTAAAATCACAAGATAACTCTATACAGCCACAAAAAAAAATGGCTAAAATTAAAAATAATGACAATACCAAGTGCTGACAAAGGTGTATAGCAACTGGAACTCTCATAGATTGCTGTGGGAATGTGAAATGGTGCAGCCACTCTGGGAAAGTTGGGAAGTTTCTTACAAAATTAAGCATATATTTACCATCATGCCTGATAAGGTTTGGCTGTGTCCCCACCCAAATCTCATCTTGAATTGTAGTTTCCATAATCCCCACATGTTATGGGAGGTACCAGGTAGAGGTAATTGAATCCTGGCGGCAGTTTCCCCCATCCTGTTCTCATGATAGTAAGTTAGTTCTCACAAGATCCGATGGTTTTATAAGGGGCTTTCCCCTTCACTGGGCACTCATTCTCTACCCCTGCTGCCCTGTGAAGAGGTGCCTTCCACCATGATTGTAAGTTTGCTGAGGCCTTCCCAGCCATGCACAACTGTGAGTCAATTAAATCTCTTTCTTTCATAAATTACCCAGTCTAGGGTATTTCTTCATAGCAGCTTGAGAATGAATTAATACAGTACCCATCAATTCCACTCCTAGGTATATACCCAAGAGAAATAAAAACTTACATTCTCAGAATCTCTATACAAATGTTAATATGGCTTTAGTAATAAAAACTGGAAGCAACCCAAATGTCTTTTAACTAGTGAACTTATGATAAATTCATATATCCATGCAATGAATATTCCATCCATAAAGAGGAACAAATTACTGCTACACACAAAAACATAAGTGAATTTCAAAAGCATTGTTAAGTGAAAGAAGCCAGACCAAAAATTACATACAATATGACTCCATTTATATAAAGTTCTAGAAAAGGCAAAATGATAACACCAGAAAGACTACTTGCCTAGGGCCGGGATTGGGGATGGAAATTTATTGAAAAAAAAAAAGGTACGTGGGAACTTGGGAGGTGACAGATATGTTCTCTATCTCTATTGCAGTGGTGATTGCACAATCGCATTCATTTGCTAAAATTCCCTGAATAATACGCTTAAGCAAGGTTCATTGTATTATATACAAGTTATGCCTTATAAAAGCTTCTGACAAATATACATACCCTTTCCCCAATCTTCTAAAGGCTTTAGAAGCCCGAACTCTTTGAACTGCAAGTGAAGGAAACTTACATTTATTGGATTAATCAAAAAGTCACCCATGAACTCCTGCAAGTGAAAATTCCAAATGTAGCTGAGGTATGACTGGATTCAGGGATTCAAAGAACCCACCAGAAATCTGTTCTCTTTATCTCTTGTCTCTTCTTCCTTTTTGAAGATTTCATTCCTAGGCAGCCTCTCCCTTCATGATGGCAAGATGGCAGCTGGAAGCTCCTTCAAACGTTCCATCCAAGGACCAAGGACTGATTATTGTTGAACCGTCTTAATCACAATCACACACACAGTGAGACACTGGTCAGGGAGCTGCAATATGCTGGTCGGCTAAAACAGGACAGTGTCAGCACCAAATCTCATGTCTGTGTGGCAGGGAAAGGTATTTCCCCAAAGGAATATCATGGGGCTATGACCAGAAGACAGAATTCATATTGAGCAGGCGAAGACCTGTGTTCTGGTTGGAAAATGAAGAGCAATCTGAGCCTTCATGACCACCTGCCCTTTTCTGAGGATGTATCCTAAATCATCTACAGTTTGTGTGGCCCTTCATACTGCAGAGAATACCAGAAAGGTTTATTGCAGCCACAAATTACAAAGAGTTCCTATAAGGCTCTTTTCAACTAATTTACAGGCAGCAAGCACAGCATGGAACAGTCTCTGACTCACTTTATTTATACAACCATTAACCTTGGATTACATGTGTAATCCTTGACCCAGTTCAGCCTGAGGTCACCTGATTTCCACTAACATTGAGCCTTCTCCCCTTGCGATTATGGTTGCCCCCCAGAACCGAAGGTCACACTTACTCCATATTAGGTAATCCCTTTCCCCTATGAAACAAGCCTACAATTTGCATTTCCTGAATCACACAGCCATTTGACCCATAGGAGTAATCAATTAAAATATGGGTTCTGCTCACCCAGTGCCATGGCTTTGATTTCTATTGTTTTCTGGAAAGACGAGAATACTGCTAGACACTCAACACTTACTGTATTATTTCATACTCACAGCAACACCAAGATATCTGCAGTCATCCATCCATTCGTTCAGGGTCACTTTGTTGGCCCTGCACAATCTGCCCACACCCTCTACCCACTGCTCCTCTGACCTCAGCCCTACTATTCTCCCCTTTGCTCACTTTACTCAGATCCTATGTAGCTTCCTGCCATCATGAGTGAACCTCTTTCCTTTATAAACTGACTACTGGACATGTGTAGAAGATGGCATAGAGTGGAATAAAGTCTGAAATACAGAGAATTGGGAGCTTATCATGAACACCTGCTTTTGGGGTCAACCCTTTACCCATTTCCTTCTCTTCTGATATCAGTACCTTCACTAGTATCTCTTGGGAAAAAATCCACTTTTTTCAGACCCTAAGTGAATGTGGTATATGGAGAGTTAGGAGCTGAACCCATCCCACAGTTCCATGGATGAGGAACCAGACCCAGGTCACCTAATAAGCCTCTTTCATCTCCCTGGACACAGTGATTATTCCAGTTTAGAATATAAAACCTAAATCTGTAACTATCCTTGAAATATTTTTTTTTAAGTTCTGGGGTACATGTGCAAGATGTGCCAGTTTGTTACATGGGTAAATGTGTGCCACGGTGGTTTGCAGCACCTGAAGCCCAGCATGCGTTAGCTACTTTTCCTGATGTTCTCCCTACCCCCGACACTCCCACAACAGGCCCCAGTGTCTGCTGTTCCCCTCCCTGTGTCCATGTGCTCTCATTGTTCAACTCCCACCTATGAGTGAGAACATGCAGTGTTTGGTTTTCTGTTCCTGTTAGTTTGCTGAGGATAATGGCTTCCAGCTTGACCCACGTCCCTGCAAAAAACATGATCTCATTCCTTTTTATGGCTGCATAGTATTCCATGGTGTATATGTACCACAGTTTTTTTAATCCAGTCTATCATTGATGGGCATTTGGGTTGATTCCACGTCTTTACTATTGTGAGTAGTGCTGCAGTGAGCATACGCATGCATGTATCTTTACAATAGAATGATTTATATTCCTTAGGGTATATACCCAGTAAAGCGATTGCTGGATCAAATGGTATTTCTGGTTCTAAATCTTTGAGGAATTTCCACACTGTCTTCTACAATGATTGAACTAATTTGCAGTCCCATGAACAGTATAAAAGCGTTCCTATTTCTCCACAACCTCATCAGCATCTGATGTTTCCTGACTTCTTAATAATCACCATTCTGACTGGTGTGAGAATAAAAAATGAGCAATGGGGAAATGATTTCCTATTTAATAAACGGTGCTGGGAGAACTGGCTAGCCATCGCAGAAGGTATTTGAAAAGCAGTACAGTCATCCCTAGGTACTTGCATAAGATTGGCTGGAGGATCCAGAATTTGAAGGATGCTCGAATCTCTTATATAAAATGATATGATATTTGCATATAACCTATAAATATCCTGCTGTGTAGTTTAAATAATCTCTAGATGACTTATAAGACCTAAACCAATGTAAATTCTATGTAAATAGTTGTTATATCACACTGGTTTTATAAAATTTGTATTATTGTTTATTGTTGTATTGATTTTTATTGTTAAGTTTTCCGATATTTTCCATTAATGGTTGGTTGAATCCACAAATGCAGAACCTGGGAATAGGGAGGGATGACTGCACTATCATATAACTGCATTTCTAAGCTATAAGTATGATGGGGATCACCACACTGACAGAGACTGTCTGGACTTCCAAGAAAAGCAGAGCCTAGAAATGAATAAAGACATACGTGGGTCCCTGGATTCAGCTGATTCCAAAACCCCAAGTATCCCTGGACTGTTAGACTTTCTGTTACGTGCAACTGAAATAACTGACTGAATAAGGGTCATATTCTGGGATCATCTTCCTAGATCTGAAATGTGCATTTCTCATCTACTGAGAAAGCAAATGGCATCATCAGAATGGAGGCCGTCACACAGACCAACAGCTGCCACATTGCTGACGCTCGTCTAGCACCCTGTATAGTAAGACACCAAAATAGTTAAAAGCCTGCTCTCCAACATACGCAAAAGAACAGACATTTGCACACCCATGTTCACAGCAGTATTATTACAGTAGCTGTTAACATGGCAGCTACGATGTGTCCCAAGTGTCTATCAACAGATGAATGGATAAGCAAGATGTGGTCTATTCACATATAGTGGAATAGTATTCAATCTTCAAAAGGAAGGAAATTCTGACACATGCTACATGGATGAGCATTGAGGACATCATGCTACATAAGTAAGCCAGCCCCAGAATAATAAATACTATATGAATCTACCTAAATGAGGAAAATCACAGAGACAGAAAGCACCATGGGGGGTGCCAGGGGCTGAGGGGAGAGGGGAATAGGAAGTTAGTGTTGGATGGGTACAGGGTTTGAGTTTTGTAAGAGGAAAACAGTCCTGGAGATGGATGGTGGTGATGGCTGCATAACAGTATGAATATATTTAATAACACTGACCTGTACACTTGAAAATGGTAGCAACAGTAAGTTTTGTTATATTTCACCACAGTAAAAACTTCAGGAAAAAATATCTACCATCTAAAGGCATTATTTTCCCCCAACAATCCTGACCTCTTACCCTACCACACCCTTGACGAAAGCCATTGTTGAAAGCCAAGCTCTGTTTTCTCTCTGGGTTGGAGGGATGCATTAATGTATAGGTCAAAGAGTAAGTCAAATGCATGCTAACTTTCCTAACTCATATGTGATTGTATGCTTCCCAGAGTGGCTTTGCACCACCTTTGGTGAGGTCTCTGCACACTGAGGAAGCAAGCATTCACTTCTTTAGAATGCCAGGTCTCAGTGGACCTGCAGGGTTGCATCTGCCTATGTCTCCTCCCTCGATTTGATGGAGTCATTTAGGCAGGATAGCACTATAGAAGCTGAGGAATGCTGATCACTCTCACCTTTCAGGGTAAGATTTATAAAGCACTTTGGCATATTAAAGACTCTAAGAAGTCCTGTGGTAATGAAATCTACCTACCTTTATTTAATTAAATTTCTTCCATATTTATTTGACACTCCAAACTCTTATTTTTCAAGGCCCACGATGTCACACCCTGTGGGCCCAGAAATACGTGAGGGAGAAGGCTGTTGAAATGAACATCTGTCCAATGATGCAAACTTCAAGAGGCTATATCAGAAGAGACCGTGTCAGGACAGACAGAATAAGTGGTGCCAGAGTCAAGCCCTAGTTCCCACATAAGAGACTGCCTGGCTCCTTCTGAAACTCAAGTTTCCTGCTCAATAACAAATATTTGTTGAGGACCTTCTATATGTGTCAGTTGCTGTTCCAGGTGTGAAAGATAGCAAAATGTGTAGTGACGATGATTATTATGAAGAAAAACAAAGCAAGAAAACTGAAGCAGCATAACAAGAGTTGGCAATTCTCTCCAGGGTGATCGGGGAAGGCCTCTCTTTCCAGGTGATTTTTATTTTATTATTTTATCTTATTGGAGACGAAGTCTTGCTCTGTCACCCAGGCTGTAGTGCAGTGGTGTGAGCTCGGCTCACTGCAACCTCCGCCTCCCGGGTTCAAGCGATTCTCCTGCCTCAGCCTCCTGAGTAGCTGGGATTATAGGCATGCACCACCACTCCCAGCTAATTTTTTGTATTTTTAGTAGAGACAGAGTTTCACCATTTGGTCAGGCTGGTCTCAAACTCTTGACCTTGTGATCCACCCATCTCGGCCCCCCAAAGTGCTGGGATTACAGGCATGAGCCACCACGCCCGGCCCCCAGGTGATATTTAAGCAGAGACCTGATTGAGCTGAAAGCATGAGTCTTGTAGATATCTGGATGAAGAGAAGTCCAGGCAGAGGGAACAGGAATTGCAAAAGCCCTGTAGCAGGACCATGTACAGCACATCTGAGAAACAGCAACAAGGCAATATGGCTGGAGGGGAGATATCAGGGAGACAGAGAGTGATTAGGAGGTGAGGTCAGAAGGGTGGCTAGGGGCCAGATCCAGTGAGGTTTACTAGGCCTTGATAAGGATTTCTGGCATTTTTTTTTTAGTGAGAGAGGATGACAGTGAAACAATGGGGCAGAGGTCAGACATGATAGGTCTGGAGAACAGACTGTAATGAGCCAGGGTAGAACCAGGGTAGATTATACCACAAACCAGGCAAGAGATGGTGGTGGACTTGGGCGGTCACTGTAGAGGTCCTGAAAAGTCGGGATTAGGGATTGGATGGCCATAGTGGCTATAACAACATTAGATAAAGTAGATTCCATAGCACATAATATTACCATAGACAAAGAAGTTAATCTCATAGTGATAAAAGGTTCAATTAATCAATATAACCATCTTAAATTTTACATATCTAATAACAGAACCTCAAGATGGATAAAGCAAAAGCTGATAGAAATACAATGAAAAGACAGACAAATCTGCAGTAATAGTAGGCTATGTCAAAACTCCCTCTCAATCACTGATGTCGAAAAGTGGGAAAGGAATCAGCAGGGACTTAGTGGACTTGAACGAAACAATCAAGCACTTTGACCATTGACATTTATAGAATAATCCACTCGAAAACAGCAGAATACATTTCTCAGTGCGCACAGAGCATTTATCAAGAGACATCATCTCTACACCATAAAGCAAGTCTTAATAAATATAAAAGGAATCAAGTCATATAAAGTATGTTCTCAGCCACAGTGGAACAAATGTTAGACTCAGGAATACAAAGATATCTGGAAAATGTCCCCAAAGTTGGAAATCCATAAAACATTTCTAAAACCTATGGACCAAAGAAAAAGAATCAAAAGCAAAATTAGAGAATATTGTGAACTGAATGAAAAATGAAAATACAACATATGAGAAGTTAGGGGGAAATTTATAGCACTCAATGTCTATAGGGGAGAAAAGAAAGGTCTAAACCAATGACCTCTGCTTTCACCTTAATATACCAGGAAAGAGAAAATTAAAGCCAAAGTAAGCAGAAAAAAAAAAAAATAAGAGGACAAAAGGTAATGAAATATGAAAAGACAGTGAAAATATATGAAACCAAAAGCTGATTATTTGAGATCATTATTAAAATTGATAAAACTCTAGCCAAACTGATCAGAAACGAAAGAAGACAAAGAATCAATGCCAGAATAAGCAAGGTGACAACACTAGAGCTTCTAGACATATCAAAAGCACAATAGGTGAGTATTATGAATGACTGTGGGTCAAAGTTCACTCAAAATGAGCGAGAACCACTCATCAAAGAATTGTGGAGATGAATGAGCGCCTGCCCTCACGGACCTTACATTCCTGGGAAGAGAGAGCTAATAAGCTGCCAAACACACGTGTAACCAGAGGGTTTGGGGGAGTGCTCATTCTGCGCAGGAAAAAAACTAGAAGGGTGTCATGAGGTCACTGAGAGACAGCACCATTACCTCATTGAGGAAAACATGTCTGACCTGAGACCTGGACGAGAAGATGGAGCTGCTCTTGGGGTCAGAGAGAGCCTGTCAAAGAGAACGGCGTGTTCCAAGGCCTTGCCATGAGAACAAGATTGGCCCATTCCAGGAAAGAAAGGAGGCCAGTATGGCCAGAAGGTATAGGAAAGGGAGGAGGAGTGAGGGAAGAGGGCGGGCAACAGAAAGCACGCAGACCTCTTTTGGCCACTTAAGAATGTGGGTGTCACGGCGTCATTCACAACGCAATGGGAAGCCAACAGATCTCCATCAGAAGACTCACACAATCTGTTTAATAAATGAAATAGAGGGCCTGGCTGTGGTGTGAAGAACAGACCATGGTGACACAGGAGTGGCACAGGGAGGCCAGGCAGGAGCCCAGGACAGGCAGCCTGGCAGGAGATGGTGGTGGCCAGGCTCGGGTGCTGGCAGTGGAGACGGAGTGAGTGGTTGAACTCTGGATATATTTTAGAGATTATGGATCCTAGGACTTGCTGATGGGCTGAACATGATGCTTGAAAATGGAGAAGCATCCGGGGTAATGCCTACATTTCTATTCCAAGCAACAGGGTGATGGTGATGCCATTTGCTGATACAGGGAAGACTTGTAGAAGATTTTGTGTCAACACGGAGAATGGGACTTGAAGAACCTTCTGAACCCTGGAAATACCAAAATCTTAGTAAACCCTTTACAAATTAGATTTTCAAAAATGAATGCCACTGGCAGAGTTAATTAACAGAAATTTCACTGAGTAAGAGGCTTGTTCTCAGAGTTACAAATGACGCCCTTTGAACTTGGACTCACATCAGAATCATTCAGCATTCAGCCCATGGACCAGGAATGGAAAGTTTCATTGATTGCCATAGAACAAGAATGAATTCCTGGTGAAAATGCAAGTGGCTCCTGGCCAAGTGGCTGTCTGACAGCTGACCACTTGAGATGTGCTTGCTGGTGTGCCACCAAGGAACATCTGTGTGTCTCATCTGAGATGGTGACAGCCAACAGCAGTATCACTGAAATCAGTGATGCCTGTCCAACAGAGACCAGAGTTACCTGCACCCTAACCCTAACCCTAACCCTAACCCTAACTCCTCACGCAGCTGTTGCTCATCACAGAAAGCTAGGACTTGGGAGATATGAGTTCTTAGGTCAATTCAGCCCCTGCCTGGCTGGATATCATAAATAAATTCTCTCTGAACCAGGGTAAGAACAATATAACTAACCTGGGAAGAGTCACCCCACGCCTCAGTTTCCCTTGGAGGGTGCCCCTAATTAGATGATCAACAATGTTTCCATCCAAATCAGATGCACTCTGTGGGCTTTCAGCTGCCAAAGCACAGCAGATTGAGACTTGAGATGGGGATGGTGATGCTGGTATCAACAGGAGCTGAGTGTGCACATGCAGGAAGCAGGCCTGGCTGGGGATGGGCACAGTGTGGAGATCAGCAGAGTTTCGGGTGGTGGACGAGTGTGTGGACTCTGGAGTCAAGTGGCCTCTAGGGAGGTGCTGTCATTCCCATATTGCAGGTGGGGACACTGAGGCTCAGAGATGTCCAGGGACTTGCCCCAGATCCCACAGCCAATTAGTGGCAAAGCAGAAATTTGAAGCCAGATTGGCCTGGCTCTAGGACCCAATGCTCCTAACCCTGTGCTTTCGAGGAGCTTTGCCATCTGTGGTCTCTGATGTGTCACCTCCTAGACTTCCCTGCTCAGTCTGGCCAAGATAAGAACAGGACCTGACGTCCCCATTCAGGAAGAAGCTGACTGACCTTGCACCTCTGCTCCCCTCTGCCTTTGCCACGTGGAAACAGTAATGGCATCCATCAATATCTCTCAAACATACTTCCTTCTTCCACTCCCAGTGATGCCCCTCACTGCAGCCATTGTCAAGAATGGATAAGTGACACCCCAGGTGACTTGGAAGGCCACAGACCAACAAAGCACCCAAAGTTCCCAGGAAGTCCACTGGAACAGCAGAAGTAGCACAGAAGAGGTGCCAGCAGGTGGCTTTAATGTGTCTTTCTGCCAGCTGGACACTTCGAAAGCATTTGTGTTTTATGTGATGGTTTGTTTTGCTTTTGGAAATTTATCCTACTGCAGTGTCTATGGGAAATTTGTTTAATGCTTAAACAGTTTTTGAAAGGTAATACAGCTGACCCTTGAACAACATGGGTTTGGACTGCACAGGTCCACTTATACACGGATTTGCAGGATGCAAAACCCATGCATGAGGAAGGCCAATTCTCTGTGTATGTAAGTTCTCCAGGGTCTATTTTGGGACTTGAGTATGCACAGATTTTGGTATACATGGGGGTGTCCTGGAATCAATCCCTCAAGATACCAAGGGACAGCTGGACATACACGTGCTAAAAATCTCAAAAACAGTAACAATAACTCTTGTATTGGTATGTCATATTTCTTAGCTAGGTTTTAAGGCATGTCATGCATACTTATTTACTGGTATTTTTTCAGGATAATCTCCCAAGTTCACATCCTTAACCTAATGACAGCTGCAAAGCCCTGTTTGCCATATAAGGAAGCAAATCCACAGGTTCTGGGAACTCACACGTGGGCATCTTTGGAAGGCCACTATTCTGCCTACCACAATGGGTATAAGGTTTCACAATGGATATAAGGGTAAAATCTTATATCCCACCACAATGGATATAAGGGCAAAACCTTATATCCATTGTTATAAGTGTGTGATTTGGTTGTTTTCAAATGATTCATCTGGTAAAGAAGGTGTGTTTAGATGATGATGAATAAACAACATTTGCTGAATATCTACCATGTGCCAGGCAATGTTTTAAGCACTTACATAGATTAACTTGTTTAATCCTCACAACCAATGTGTGAGGTGGGCACCATCGACTCCACATTACAGATGAGATGCACCTGAACTGAGTGGATGGTGCAGTGTTGGAGACAGAATTTGTGCGAGAGCTGGATTTGAGTGCCAGCTATCTGCCAGGAGACTCTGCGGCCCCTCAGGAGGTTTATGATACAAAAGACAGAGTGATCACCCCTGGAGCCGACGGGACCTGCCAGCTGGTGTTGCTTCCTACTGAAGCTTCCTGATGTTTTACACTTGGGAAATTCAGATGGATGGCATCGTCCCTGGGAGATGGCACCTCTTCAGGACAGCAGCCTATGTTTAAATGTAACATGCAACCACTCTGTGCAGCAGTCTGTCACCACCTTGCAAGGAAACTGTGTGCAGATTCAGCCACACCTTGTAGAACGCAGACCTGACACCCTGTCTTTCATTCTCCAAAGTCAGAGGAACAGCAAGGTCGGGACCAGCTGACACGTGGCATGTGTGAAACAGGGGCAGCTCCATCGTGCCCGGATGCAACCCACCTCCCTGCAGAAGCAGTCCCAGCTCGTCGTGGTGGCCTTTCAAATGGGAATTCTGAACAGCCCACAAGGCACAGTCACAGGAAGTCTGATGTGGTTGTAAAACCACAGAGTAGAGGCATAGTCCCCCAAGGAAAGGAGACTGTGTTCTGCCATCTTTGGTTTCTTGCTGCCTGGACAGGAAGAAATTTACTCTATCTGCAAGTTCCCCTCCCCTGCAAAGAGTGTGGGACCTTACAACCATCACCTGTGCAAGGTGGACATTTTCCAGAGTCAGAGGTGGTTCTGGAGAAAATGCGAAGGTGGGCAAGTCTGCCCCAACCCCTCTCTTGGTCTTTTCTAAATGTTCTAATGCCTTGTCTGTCTCAGAAAAAAATCAAGCAGGTCCTTCAGCTGAGTCTAATTATAGAAATACACGATACTTTCACCCCAGGAGTTCAGCTTGGTCTTTAATCGTGGGAGAAAACCCTTCCTCCTTCATTAAAAAAAAAAATTCACAAAAAAAGAAGGAGAATTGTGTTCCTGGGGGGCGGGGGGGAACCTTTCCTGAAATCCCTGATGGCAAGAACTGAGCCTCCCTCATCCAGTTCTTAGGTCTGGTGCCAGCACACAGGCCCTCAGTCACGGTGTGGAAGGAATGATTGGCCAACCACCCTTTAAATCTCAGCAGCATTTCACAGGTTACCAAGCCCTGTGGCACTCCCAGTTAAACACACTGGGCTGAAAACTTGATTAATCTTTTTCCCCCTCAAGTTCTCATTAAGATGAGACTAAGGGAATGAAAAAGTGAAAAACTCTCAACACAATGGGGCCATCAGTGACAAAAGAGTCCAGTCTTTTCTGGAACAATAGTGGTAACTGATGAAGTGAGTAGAGATGCCTATTATAGAGTCTGAATAACAAATTAATATTAAGTGGAGGTACTGGGTTCTACAAGCAAATATAAATGTGATAAAATTTAGTGTAAATATACACACTATATATATAGGTTATACACAATTAATAAATATCTAGGCAGAAGTCTCACGGCGCTGTTTATTCACCTGTCAGGGAAGAGTCATCGATAGCAGTGCTGTCCAACAGATCTTTCCTCACTGCTGGAAAGTTCCATACCTGTGCTGCCAAATGTGGTAACCACTAGTTCCATGTGGACACTGAGCACTTGAAATGTGGCAAGTGCAATTGGGAAAGCGGATTTTTTAATTTAATATTAATTTTCATTTTAATGGCCACATGAAGCTAATGGCTGCCATACTGGATAGCTAAAATTAAATTGTGGCATCTGAAGGAGTGGAGGTAACTGTAATGGTGATAGTGATGGTAGTAATAGTAATAATAAAAATAATGACTCTAATCACTGACTTGTTTTTACCGTAAACCTTCTCCCCTTGATCATAGCAAGATGATATTTTTTTCTGTTTTGTTGTTGCTGTTGTTGTTTGGGTTTGGTTTGGTTTTGGTTGTGGGGTGGGAAGTTTGAGACAGGGTCTCGCTCTGTCACCCAAACTGGAGTGCAGTGGCATGATCATGGCTCACTGCAGCCTCGACCTCCTGGGTGCAAGCAATCCTCCCACCTCAGCCTCCCGAGTAGCTGGGATTACAGGCATGTGTCACCATGCATGGTTAATTTTTAAATTTTTTGTAGAGACAGGGGTCTCATTATGTTTCCCAGGCTGGTCTCAAGCGATCCTCCTGCCTCAGCCTCCCAAAGGGATTACAGGTGTGAGGCACCGTGCCTGGCCAGCAAGGTGATTTTTAAAAACCAATATTTCTTGTAGTGATTAATGGTTTTTTGAAGTTCACAAACTCCATATTAGATTATTTGTCTTCTCTTAAATGTAAGTAAAAAGGACTTAGCACACACACAAAGAAAACACACAGAATTTGCTCCCATTTTCGTGAAGTTGGTTGGCCACTTGCATGTCCAGCTGCAGTCATCTCTCTGCCCATATGTGGACTTTGACTCGATACGTGGAACAATAATTTTCCAGTATTACTGCTGCCCATATCAGGGGTGCTGAGATTCTGAATTTTCCACATATTGTTTTAAAATGTTATGATGAGCATGCATCATTTTAAATAAAAATAATAAAGCCTCTTAAGATTTTGGCTGAAGCAGGTTGCCAGGTGCCAGGCGTCAGGGGCTGCGCTGAGCGCTGGCTCGGGCGCAGGAGGGACCCTTCCTTTGCTCACACTCAGGAAACCGGGGATACCTGGAAATCGCAAGTCCCGAGGACGCCACAAGTTCCCTGGGAGAGGACGGGCCGGGCAAGTGCTCCAGAGCCTCCGGGGGAAGGGAAGGGCGCGCGGCCGGCGCGGCCACAACCCGGTCTGCGGCGCCATCTAGCGGGCGCACCGGGACCGTCGCCCACGAGGCCCTTCCCCAGAGGAGAGGCTGATGCCAATCAAAATGCCACAGGGACCCCTTGTCAAAGTAAAGCCATTTAAAGAAACGCTTGCTGGGCTCTGCAATCAGCTATGCAAAGAAAAAAACAAAAGTGTTTAGGAACATTCCCTTGCTGTTTCTCTCAGGCGGGGCTGATGTGCAGCTGGAGTCCCCTGTGAAGGCGAGAGGCTGTAATAATTATTTACAAGCTGCATCTATTCCAATCCGTCAGTGGACGCCATCCCTGTTATTAAATATGTGGAATTTCACCACTATCTCAAGCACTTCACCTTTAAACAAAAATAAGAAGCAAACTCTTAACATTTATCATACTGCTTCATTTCATTCTCATGATAACAAGATAAGGTTATTCTGGCTTCTGGTAGGAATTATATTACCCTTTTTACAGACAGGATAGCTAAGAGGGGCTGTGTTGAAGGCCACACAGCTGTAAGCCAGGTTGGATTTGAACTAAAGCAGCTTGATTTTCTTAAGCACATGCATCTCACATTTCCCCAGCTGTGGAGAAGAGGCCGTTTCCTGATCAGGAAAGTGACTCGCTGGCAAGGGTTCTGGTTTGCCAAACAGGAATATCCGGCTTGCAGTGGGTAACTCAAAGTGCTCATAGACAGCCTGCATAGTCACAATCCCCAAACCGTGATATATAATCTAGTTCACTGTCAACAGTGAGTTGTGGGGTTTTTTTTAAAGAAAATTATTGTCTTTAAAATACAGAATACAGCTTCCTAAGGCCGGGCGTGGTGGCTCACGCCTCTAATCCCAGCACTTTGAAAGGCTGAGGCAGGCAGATTACCTGAGGTCAAGAGTTCGAGATCAGCCCGGACAACATGGTGAAACCCCATCTCTACTACAAATACAAAAATTAGCCAGGCATGGGGGCACACACTTGTAATCCCAGCTACTTGGGAAGCTGGGGCAGGAGAACTGCTTGAACTTGGGAGGCAGAGGTTGCCATGAGCCAAGATCATGCCATTGCACTCCATCCTGGGCAACAGAGCAAGACTCCATCTCAAATAAATAAATAAATAAATAAATACAGCTTCCTGATTATTTTACTACCTTTAAGGGGATGTAAAACAGGACCACAAAATTCCTTGCATAATCACTCTTAATTTTGGGATTCGGGGCTCACCCGACAAGCAGGACAACTCCAGGGCCGGAGTCTCTAATGGATGCGCCGTGCGACGGCTGTTTTTCTGTGAGACGAGTCATAAATATTAATGGTACTGACGGAGCCTTTAAAAATTTGTCATGTCACATCCCAGCCATTGAAGCACCCGGAATTCCACCACTTTATTACTCTGACTGACAACCACCCATTTCTCTCCTAAACTTGCTTAGATGGGTCTATTTTTCACCTTCAGAAATTATACATCGGCAAAGGTTTTCCCAAATAGAGGCAGGTCAATTGAACCAAACTTCTTAATGGGTTTTCCCTTCCTTTCCACTGAGCTGACCCAGTTCACCCTCCAAGAGCAGTCCTTTAATATTGTTATGTTTTCAATGTAAGTTTCAGGGGGGGGCATAAGAGCCAAATCCAGTTATGGGGCCACTGCAGCAATGGATTTCCTAAATGGCCTCCCTGGCACCGCATGCTGGAATAGCAGCATGGGTAGTTGGCTTGCAGTGCCAGGAATGCCACAAGCGGGGTGCCCACCCTGCAGCAAGTGCATACGGCAGCATTTACAAAGCACGTGGCTTTCAGCTCAGATGACAAAGACGGTTACTTGTGGCCATTTGTAAAGTGTACCCAGTGGACAGACATTCTCCTTGACAATTTAAAATCGCTCCTTTCAGCTCTGAGAGGGTGGGATCAATCAGGTGAAACCATGTGTATATAACCAAGGTTACGGCTGCTTGCAGAACGCCTTGCTCATTCTGGCATATAAGAGAACCTAAGAGACAGACCTACCTTCAGCTCGTTCTAGACACCAACTGCCAAATGTCATGTGTGTTCCTCAACAGTTTTTATACTGACAAACTTGGCCTTTTGTGGGAAGCAGGAGAAGCATGGGCCTTCTAGAGAGGCTATGAAGTCATGATTCCACAAAAACAACTCTCAGGTCAGGCACAGTGGTTTACTCCTGTAATCCCAGCACTTTGGAAGGCCAAGTGGGAGGATCACTTGAGCCCAGGAGTTCAAGAACAGCCTGGGCAACATAGTGAGACTTTTTCTCTACAAAAAATAAATAAAATCAGCTAAGTGTGGTGGCATGGGCCCACAGTCCCAGCTACTCAGGAACCTGAGGTGGGGAGATCACGTGAGCCCTGGAAGTTAAGGCTGCAGTGAGCTATGAACACACCACTGCACTCCAGTCTGAGTGACAGAGCAAGATTTTTGTCTAGAAGGAGGGAGGGAGAAAAAAAGAAAAAGAAAATAACTTTCAAAGAGAATAAAAGTCTTTCCTGTCCTGATGAGCGAGTCCAGTCAACAAGACTGAGCCTGAGTACTGTGTAGCTGAGGGAATGGCAGGAGACATAACAGCCAGGCAGAGTCATGATCTGGAACTCCAGTTCTCACTGCACATGGGCAAGGTGCAGTGACTGGGCTGCCCGGATCTAAGTGGTCAATGGCACCCGTGTCGCTGCTTTGCCTCCTATGCCTATAGTGAGCTAGTGTCCCCCCAAAATTCACGTCCACTGACAACCTCTGAATGTGACCTGATTTGAAAATAGAATTTTTGCACATGTAACTAAATGAGGTCATACTGGATTAGGGTGGGTCCTCAATGCAATGACTGGTGTCCTCATAGGCGAGGACACAGAGACGCAGACACACACACACACACACAGCTTATGTGATGACATGGGGAGAGAAGGGTGCAAGGCGGCCACAGGCTAAAAATGCCTGGAGCCAGCAGAAGCTGGAAGAGGCAGGGAAGGCTCCTCCCTCGAGAACTCAGAGGGAGCACCTCCCTGCTAACACCTGATTTCAGACTTTTGGCCTCCTGAGCTGTGAGGAAATAAATTCCTATTGTTTTAAGCCACGCAGTTTGTGGTAATTTGTTACTGCAGCCCTAGAAAACTAATATAGCACCCAAAACAGACTTGTTTACTGATTGGCATCCTTTTTCCTGCCTAACATAGCACTCCAGCAGACGACCATTTGGCACATGATATAAAACCCACTTCCCACCCCCAAACCAGACGGAGCTTTACAGGATGCATCGTAGTTGGGGGTTGTGGGGGGTGGAGGAGAGAGAGAGAGAAAGAGAGAGAACGGAGAAAAGAAAAGAAATGGAAGCAATCTAAACATTCATCAATAGGGAAATGGTTAAAGAAAAAAAAATCCTATGGAATAACCAATTGCAGAATATAATAGTTTCTAGAAAATGATTAAGCTCTATTCATATTAGCACAAAAAGCCTCCAAAGCCCATTGTTGACTTTAAAGAGTGTTACACTCAACATGATGCCATTTGTTTTAAAACACAGCCACACACAAAGCCATACCATGGATTTTCTGCAGCCCCACATACGTTTGTTTGGTTTTGTTACAGACAGGGTCTCACCCTGTGGCCCAGGCTGAAGTGTAGCGGCACAATCACGACTCACTGCAGCCTCGAACTACTGCGGCCCCATATAGGCATGAGAATGCAGATACACAGAAAGACAAAGTTCTGGATAAAATAAATAACAAGATACACAGTCATTAATTTGGGCGAGGCAGTGGGAATTAAAGCAGTCAATGGCACTTATCTGTGATGTTTTAGGAAGATGTATTCAAGCACTGTTTAAAGTTTTACACAAGACAAAAGACAAGACACAGCTCCAGAAGCCTTCAAAGCTTTCTAAAATGCCCTCCTGCTTATGGCATCCCAAAGCTGGGACAGACCCCAAGGGCCCACATGGCACCTTCTGGCCCTTCCTTGGGGTAAAGCGCCTACTCAGAGCTGGAGACTCCACAGACAGAGCCTGCCTGCATCTGAAGCCCAGTGACCAGCAAAGCACATGAGCACAGGACACACAGAGACGGGAGGCAGAGAAAGACTCTCTTGAGAGGAAGGGGAGCTTCATAAGAGTCAAGTCCCTGACCTTGACCTTTGGCCTTTGGGGCCACTAGGCAGAATCATCCAAAGAAAATAAAGGGTGTCAAGGGTACTTAATAAGTTTCAGGCCAGGCACAGTGGCTCACGCCTGTAATCCTAACAATTTTGGAGGCTGAAATGGAAGGATTGCTTGAGCCCAGAAGTTCAAGACCAGCGGGCAACATGGTGAGACTTTATCTCTACAAAAAATAAAATAAAATAAAAACTTATCCAGACATGGTGGCATGCCTGTGTTCCCAGCTACTTGGGAGGCTAAGGCAGGAGGATCACTTGAGCCCGGGAGATTGAGAACACAGTGAATTGTGATTGTGCCACTGCAACAGAGTGAGACTTTATCTCAAAAGAAGGAGGAGGAAAGAAGAAGGAGGGTGAAGAAAAAAGAATAAGGAAGGAGAAAGGAGGAGGAGGGTGAGGACGGATAAGAGAGGGAGGAAGAAAGGAAGAATAATAGAAATTATAATAATAATTGAAATAAAGTACACAATAAATGTAACACACCCAAATCATCCTGAAACCATCCCCGTATCCCGGTCCATAGAAAAATTACTTTCCATGAAACCAGTCACTGGTGCCTAAAAAGGTTGGGGCCTGCTGATATACAGCACATATAACATGCAAAATATGTGTTGATTGACTACGCCTTCAGTAAGGTTTCCAGTCAACACTAGTCTATTCACAGTTAAGTTTTTGGTCAGTCAAAAGTTACATTCAGACTTTCGACTGTGAAGAGGTCAGTGCCCCTAACACCTGCATTGTTCAAAGGTCAACTGTTTATGTTTCTGGCATTCATCAGTCCCCTCCCCCAGCAGGTCAGCACGAGAGCTGAGGTCTTGTCTGCCTTATTCATCACCATTCACTAGAACAGCGCTCGGCAGAGAATAGGCACACAAACACTGTCTGAAATAAAGAAGCGTTTGTGTCCAGGCCTCGTTGTAAGCTTTCAGGACAATACGACTGAAAACAATTCTGATGATCTCTCATTGTAACCTGTGCTGAGCCCATGTGCCCAGTTGCCTAGAAACTCACAAGTGTGCTTATTTTTTTATTCCAATCTTTTTGAAAGATAATGTGCTTTTTATCTGCATGTGCAGAGCCAGGCTTTTTTGTTCTGAGAACGGTTGTTGAAGGGTGGACTGTAGCCCTCAGCACCAAGCCACACCCAGAAATAAATCTCTAAGCTCAAAGCTCAGTAATTAGGCAGAAAACCTAAGAGAAGAGACACTGTTGAAGGAAAAAGGAAAACTTGTGCCTTCAGAGGAAAAAAAAAAAAAGAAACAGACACATTTGTTAGCATTTCGTAGCCAGGGAGAGAAGCAAAAAAATGACACAGACATAGAAGATGATGCAGAAAGCATCATGGAAGGATAAATGGGTGGATGGAAGGGTGGATGGGTGGATGGAAGGGTGGGTGGATGGATGGATGGATGGAAGAGTAAATGGGTAGATGGAAGGGTGGATGGATGGATGGAAGAGTAAATGGGTGGATGGATGGATGGAAGGGTGGGTGGATGGATGGATGGAAGAGTAAATGGGTGGATGGAAGGGTGGGTGGGTAGATGGAAGGGTGGATGGGTGGATGGAAGGGTGGGTAAATGGGTGGATGGAAGAGTAAATGGGTGGATGGGTGGATGGACGGGTAGATCGCTGGATGAATGGAGGGAGGGAAGAATGAATGAGTGAGTACCTCACCACAGCCATCTCCCTCTGCCAGCCTGGCTACTACATCAGCTTCACCTGGTGTCTACTCCTGGGTCTCTCCTACTTCTATCAGGCATTCTCCCAAAAGCTGCATATTTACCTTCATAAAGTAGAGGCTGACTTGATACCCAAAAGATCATCAGCAACCAACACAGTCCAGGATCACACACCTGTGGCAGCAAAGTCCTTAATCATAAGCCTGGGATTGAATCCCAGGACAGGAGCACCTTCTCAGAGGGCAATAGGGGCACTGGGTGGGCTATTCCATGGGTGCAGATGTTTCAACTGCCCACCCCATGGCTGTCACAGGTGAGGTCACAAGGCCAGACCCTCATTCCCCCAGCATCTGTGTATGCAACCCTGTTTTAACCAATGGGGAGGAAGGTGCCACAGCCAGCTGGGGCCTGTAGGAATGAGTCTCCTCTCCAGGAAGAAATGAGGGATGGCACAGTGGATGGCATCCCTACCCTCCCTTCCTGATAGTGATGACCCCTGTGCGAGGAGCCCAGCAGACCTAGGAGGGTGATAGGAGGCTAAGAAAAGCCTTCAGTTGAAACCCTTCAAGCTGCAGCCAAGCGCTAGCCAGAGGGGGTTTACAGTGGGCAGGTTTACCATGTCACGAGGCAGGAGGCCAGAGAAGGGAGGCTGGTAATGAGGCAGCTTGGCAACCTGTGACACTGGCAAGGACACAGCCTCCTACCCTCTCTCTGCTCTGCCACCCCAGAGTGTGTACAGCTCCTCTCACAGTTACACCTCCAGCTCCTTACACAGTCATGCTCAGGGACAGAAAGCAGGAATGTCCCTGTGCTTCATTCCTTTTTAACAGCAAGTTGTATTTCTCCAGACTCCTCGTCCAACTAGGCAACTTCCTCCTGGATGCGATAATCACAAGGGAAGGGGATGAACTAACTGTGATGGTTTAGACCAATCCAGATGCCACCCTGGGGCTGTGGAGGGGTCCAGCCTTACCCAGTGATCCCAAGGATGTGGCCACTCAGAGGGCAAAGACCTCAACTGAGGCCCCTTTAGCAAGAAAGCTGGGGAGGAAGCAGGAGGCAGGAGTGGCCATTGGCTAAGAGGATACCACTGGCCACCACCTCACCCGCTGAGGAGACCACGGGTCCTTCGTCTGTGCTGCTACAACAAAATACCTGAGATTGGGTCATTTATAAAGAATAGGAACTTACCTCCTCACAGTTCTGGATGCTGGAAGACCAAGACCGAGACCCCGGCAGGGTCAGTGTCTGCTGAAGATCTGGTCTCTTTGCTTCCAAGATGGCGCCTTGTTGCTACATCTTCCAGAGAGGATGAAACACCATGTTCTCGCATGGCAGAAGGGGCAGGCAAGAGGGCCTAAGCCAGTTTCCTCCAGCCCTTTTGTAAGGAAGCCATCCATTCGTAAGGGCAGAGTCCTTGTGGCTTCATCACTTCCCAAAAGGCCTCACCTCTTAATACCACCACAAGGGGATTGAGTTTCCTCATGAATCTTGGAGGGGACACATTCAAACCACAACATACAGAACTTCAATGAATACTTCTGGATCCATACATTCTCTGTGATCCACAATAAATGATCCAAACAAAGGAATAAAGGATGACTCCAGAATGAAGACCACACATCCTAGCAAAGCATACAAACCTACAAGAGTGTTCTGCCCCCTTCTCTGTTGCCCTTGTCACCTCCCCTCAGCCCAAACACCAGCCCCACCAAGCCACCTGCAGCCCCATAACCTCCCATGCTCCTGCTCCTGCCCCTGCTCATCACACACATTGTTCCATCTCCTAGAACACCCTTCCTTCTTTCCGCCTGGCTAATGTCTGTTCACCTTCAAGAATCAGATAGCGCATTCCTTCCTTCCCTTTCTTCCCCGACTCTCCCAAACGGTAGGAGCCCTCCATGGGCTCCCAGACCATCTGGGATTCTCTCTGTCTGCACCCATAATGTTCCCACCCTAAACCCTTAGCTGTGTCTGACTCAGCAAACCAGACTCCTTTCTTCCTCCTTTCCTCCAAGAGGAGAACCCATCATCTATGCTGAGATTGAACTTCTTTTTAACTTCTCCAAAGTTTGACAACTATACCTACAGATGGCTAGATAAGACAATGACAATGATGAAAATTGTAACAGCTCAACATTATTGGGTGCATGCAGTATGCCAGGCCAATGTGCAAACACCTTACCTTAGTATCTCATTTAATCCTCACAAAACTATGAGGCAGGCAATGTGATTTTTACAGGTTACGGATAAAGAAATAGCGCTTCAAAAAGATTCAGTGACTTGCCCAATACCATGAAGCTAGCAATCACTGGAGATCAAATTTCAAACTAGGCAGGTTGACCCAACAGCCCACGCTCTTGACCAAAATATCTCACTGCCACCTACCTTGAAGGAAATCATAATTGAAATTTTGCCAGGGTCTACCACCTCCTAGGCAAATCAATAGGATAATGAAACTGGCTCGATGGCAAGGATTGTTAATCCCACACGCCAGGTGAATCTGCTCCAGTGCCCTATCTGGGACACTTACCCTCTAGATACACAACATTTATATTTGCCTTGATAGTTTAAGCATGTTCATATTTTATGACTCAGTTTATCCATCTGACACCACTGTGGAGTAGACAGAAGAGGTACTCTCACTTGGAAACTCACACGAGATACTAAAGCAAAGGGAGGTTAGGTGACCGTCCTGAGGCAATATAGAGAATGAGAGGCCAGCTGGGCTTTGCCTTCGGGTCTCCTCCTCCCAGTCCCAGGATTAGAGGTCAGTGATAAGGAACTCTGACCAAAGCCTACCCAGCCCCTGTCCCGTGGTGGTCCACATCCTCCCTGGGGATGAGGCTGCCTGTGTAAATTAAGAGACTCATGTTTCTTGGGGTTCTGGAAGCTCTGCTCTGGGATCCTCTGGAAGAGCCAAGCACAATGAAAGTGCATCCCTGGTGACAAGACAGTGGTATCCCTAGGAGCTTGGAGTTGTCAGAGGTGCCAGAGTGACAAGGAGGCCAAGAGAGCTCCCAAGGCCACAGCCTGGGAGGCACCAAGCTGTGAGCTGGTGCAGTTAGCAGCCTGGGGCTACAACGACAGAACAGATCATGGAGGACGGATGGAGAGCCCTGAGCACCCAGCTTCAGGGAAGTTCCAACTAGAGAGAGCCAGAATCCTGTGTAAGGCAAGTGTGGTAGGAAAATAACAGCCCCCTCCAGAGATGTCCACGTCCTAATCCCAAACCCTGTGGATATGTTACCTGACATGGTCAAAGGAATCTTTGCAAGTGTGATGAAGTCAGGGATCTTGAGATGGGGAGATTATCCTGAATTATCTGGGTGGGCCCCTTGTGAGGACATAGGGAAAGCACAAATACTGAAATAGGGCTCACATCTATTTTCACAGAGCAGGTATTGATGGAAGAGAAAGCAGGAGAGTGAGAGAAGGTGATACAATGATGGAAGCAGAGATGAGAATCATGTGGACCCATAAGCCAAGGAATGCTGGCAGCCTCTAGAAGCTGGAAAAGGTACAGAGTAAATTCTCCCCTAGAGCTTCCAGAAGAAACCAACCATGCTGACAACTTCGCCTTAGCCCAGGAAACCTACTTAGGACCCTCAGACCTCCAGAACTCTAAAATAATAAATTTGTAGGTTTTTTTAAGTCATTGAGTTTATGGTAATTTTTTAGAGCAGCACAGGAAAATTAATACAAGAGCAAGCAAGAGCTCTCTAGCCAATGGACTCAAGCTCCAATGGTAGACATAACCATTCATTCATTTGCTGAGCAAATACTATATACTCGGCACCAGGCTGAAAAAACAGCCAGTGAGCAAAACAAACATGACCTCTCCCATCAGGGAGCTTGAAATCCAGTGGGGAAGACATGCCAGTATCAGTTCATGGCCTCTCAGCTCCAAGTTTACCCCTCATTACCTGCTCTGTGAAAATAGATCTGAGCCCTATGTCGATATTTTTGCTTTTTCAATGGGCACGATGTTAGGCTTTGTCAGTAGAGCATGCTGGAGAGAGTTTGGGAGGAAAGGGTTGGCTTTCTGATTCTGAGCTCCTTGCTCTACAGCTCCTGCCATGTATGCGCCTTCTCCAGCATTGGTGGCTTCCTCAGTGTATGGTGGCCAGCAGCACCTCACAGCTGGCAGCTTTCCCCAACGTCCACCTTCAGTAGTTTTGTAGCAAGTGCATCACCCTGTGAATAGCTGTCCCTAGCACTGCAGAGGGCAGATTTCCATCAAGCTCTGCCTGAGTGCTACATCAGCAACTTATCTGCCATTCAGTGAGCTGTGCAGAAATGTTGCTTCTGGGGGACGGGCAGGGGATACCTCTTCTTTGAGCATTATAGTTCAGCCCTCAGGCTAGTAGCTGCTCCCTTTGTCTGTCATTCCTATATTCTTTAGAGTTCTCTTCACTTCTAACTAACCAATCCCTCATTATCCCAATCCTCTGTCATAGTTAACAATTCTTTCCATGTTCACATTCTTTTTCATGACTGGACCTAGACTGAGACAGACAGGACACAAACACTCATAAAATAAGTATGGATCACAGACAGGGATGGGATCTGCATGAGACAAGGACAAATGAGGGAAAATAGAAAGGCGGAGACTAATTCAGCCAGGGTAACCAGGAGCGGCCTCTTCACACTTGACCTTCAAGTAAAAAGTGATAAGAAATCAGCCGTAGTGGAGCATTCTGGTCCGAGAGAGCCAAGAGGTGACCTGAGAGGAATGAGATGCAGTGTGGCCACGTTCTCAATGTGCAAGCTTCTGAGGGACAGGTGGGATTTGGTTCACAGGAGTCATATCATGCAATAAAACCAGAAAGATAATGGCATCAGCTCGAGCCTGTCACCCTCGAATCCAGTCCTTGGCCCTCCTCTGATCAGTTCTGGGTCATAACAGTGTTGACCCCTGAAGACGCTGTTTTCTGAGCTTATGTCTCAGCTAGCAGGGTGAGATTAAGTGAAGGACTTTGCAGGATCTGGCAGGAGGAGGGAGGCAGAAGCCAGGTAATTCCTCACCCCACTCCCAGCCCTGCCTCAGGTAGCATCCTTCACAACAGTTGAATCTCTCCCATGCTCCAGCCCTAACAAGGCTGCTTGAATGTGATTCTGGCTGCAGCAGTGACCCCAAGGTCCTGGGCTCTGGTAATACCCCCTCCGCCCTCACCCTCTGGCCTGGGGGTAGGAGCAGATTCCCACTCTTACTAGGGTGCCCAGCTCTCCTGTTCTGTCTGGCTTCTTGTCTGTTTCATTCCCTGTGTATTTAAGTCCTTAAGCTGCTCTGTTCTAACTACAGAGGGATTTCTGCTTCTGGTCAGACTCTGACAACTGTGATCCCATTTTTTGTACATTCTGTAGCTATGTACCCTAGTATCCTTACTTCATGCAAGGGTGTTCCAGCTGTGATCCCATTTTTTGTACATTCTGTAGCTATGTACCCTAGTATCCTTACTTCATGCAAGGGTGTGCCATTGATCTTTCCATGACTTGCTTTGAAATAAGGAAATGGAGGAGGGGAAGGGGAAGAGGAAGAAGGAGAAGGAGAAGAAGGAAGAGAAGAAGAAGGAGGGGAAGTGAAAGAAGAGGAAGAGGAGGAAGAAGGAGAAGGTGGAGGTAGAGGAGATGGCAGCAGTGTTAGCTTCTGAACCCACAGTGAATGGAATGCTACAGATAAAGCATAGAGAAAAGTGGTAAGGACTTTGAGTAGAGATTCCCCAACCTCAGCCTGACCTAGCTGAGCTGGAGAATTTACAGATGAGTTCCCGGGCACAAGGGATGCAGCTTCATTCCACCTTAAAACCCATAGCCATCCATCTCTGTTCCCTAACAGGTACTTCCCCATCTAGATGTGGCTGCCCTCAAACCACAATGTGGGTCAATGATGATAGGGATGATCTCCGTCAGTCTAATTTTCAAAAACTCAATGACCGTGGACGCTTGGACTAAAGCACAGATCCATTCATTCGTTTAACAAACATTAACTGTGCCAGGCATTGTGCCAGGTGCAGGGGAGACAGATGTGGACAGAACTGTCCAGGATAACCCTACTGTCATGAATCCTACCTTCTAATTTTCTGGAGACAGAAAATTATCCCTAAATATCAACTAGTGATAATATCTATGAAGAAGATAAAACAGGTGATGACAGGCAGAGGGTAATGAGCTGGCAGGGGAGGGAGGGCCACTTTTAGCCAACAAGGTCAGAGAAGGTGGCTCCCTAATAGTTGAGTTGGGGAAAAAGAGCCAGTCATGGGAGACATAGGGAAAGTGTGTTCCCAGCAGAGAGATGCACTCAACACAGTTGAGATCCTCAAGATTTGGGGATGGCAGAATTAATTAATTGTAAGATATAGGGTTCAAGGGAGTCTCAACTTTGTTATTTAACTTGCATGATGGATGATTAAAAGCACCTACAGATTTTTATAGAGTATATGGACATGGATCCCACAGTCTGGTACCATACAGGAAAGTTAAAGCAGTGCAGAAGATGGTTGAACATTTCCAGTGTAAAAAAGAGTATTAAGCAGCTGGGTGATCCATGGACTTCCTGTCTCTGCAGAATCTCTGGAATTTAGGCTCTGGAATCTCACCCATGACCATGATCTCAGATGCAGTTCCTGAGCTTGACTGTGAACATAACTTCAGCCAAGCTCAGGGTAAGATGTCCAATCACCTCCAGGCCAGTGAAGCAGAAGCACAGGCAGTTTTGTGGACTCTGGGACTCTACCCTTCTTAAAGTGGTCAGTTCCTAGCAAGCCTCTTTCAGTCTATCTGCATTTTAGAGTTTTCCAATCTGTAAGTTACCTGGGGACCCTCAGAGCAAAGCCAATTGACAAGGGGCTGGTTGCTTGGCATACAGAGCCACTGTTGCCACCATGTAACCCTGATGCATTTCAACAAAACTGTTTTCACTCAGTGTAGCACTCAGTTCTGATATGCATGCAGACTGAGAAAATAAAGAATAAGGGCTCCCCAGGAAACAGTTCCACAACATCCACAAATGAAAAGGGATTACACGGTAGACCCTAAATAGCTTCCAAGGAGCCATTATGGAAAGTAGGTAGATCAACTGCAATTTAAGCATATTTTCCTTGTTTAAACAGTGTATCAGGTACATAGGTAATAACAGATTATACAGTGCACCATGTTTATATTCAAAGAAAACTTCTTTGTGACACTTTTTCTGAAGCCCCCTGTTTCTCACCATGGCAAGAGGGACGATGCCCACAAAGGTTGTCTGGCTGACGAAGATCTCGGAGACGACCAGCTCACTCATGGAGTCCTCAATCGGGTACTCCACCTGCCAGGTAATCTGCTGGGCCCCAGCCAGGTCACTGCTGTTATCAATTCCAAAGTCTACTTGCAAGATCTCATAGAAGGATCCATTGACTCTGAAAAACAAACACATATTAAGGTTCCATTTAAAACCTCAGACTCAGCAGAATGTCAAGAATGTAATAAATTGCCACATTCTTATTTCTCAACCAAAAAAGAATGACTGCCAAGTTCAACAAGTCACATGGCAGCGTTGACAGAGCCTAATTCATGGCTGCCCATCAGCAGCCCACAGCTCAGAATGGGCTGATGATCTATCTCCAGGGTTCCGTGTTGCAGAAAGCAGGCTGCCTTTAACTGGACGAGTAGCTCAGCCAGCATTTCACCTCTGAAGACACCATGCACAGGTCTCCCTTCCCCAGCCCAGGCACGGGCATGCCACAGTCCAAGCTCCACACTCAGGAAAGGCCCCCAGATCATTTGATGTAGCTCCACCGCTCCTCCAATCACAAAGCACACCCTGAACCCTGGCTGTTCCTGCTTCTACTTAGCTGGGGTCTGTGGACCAGTGGTTAAAACTCTCCAGGCTTTAGAATTTGCAGATAATAGTGAAGACATCATAGATGTGTGGAAGCATCAGGAGACTGAGAGTGAGAAAGACCTTCACACACTACACGGTTTGCTACACAAACTATGAGCAACATAAGAAGATACTATGCTGCATTTCTCATTTCATCAAATGGGATTAGAAGTAATGTAAGGAAATCCCACCTGCCTTAATTCATGTAATGGCTACATCATATATGTGTTTGGAGGTGGGGGGCTAAGGAGTTGGTGAATTCTTTATAACTGAAAAAGACAAGTGTGATTCTCAGTATTTTTATGTGCAGGGAGCCCCTTGTCATTGACATGGGCTTGTAAATTGCAGGCTATCGCATCGACAGGGAAGTCACTGAAACAGAGTTAAAACAGAAAGCCATGCAGCACAGGATTGTGAATGACCCCAGATTCATTAACCTGTTTCCATCCCCGTGAATCCAGCTTCACCCAGATCCAAGGAAGGTGATGGCAGAGCAGCTGATCCACAAGCTCCGCCCAGGCCAGAGCCACACACTCCACCTGCTCCTTCTCTGCCAATGAGCCTGCCAGGACCTACGTGTGCTGAGAAGTCTCTTTCCTGCCTCTGGGGGCCTAGGCAAGATCTACAGTCTGGGCTCCCAAACTCACAATCTGTGAGGAAAGAGTTTTGAAAAAGAACCTGCTGGGCTGGGTGCGGCGGCTCATGCCTGTAATCCCAGCACTTTGAGAGTCCGAGGCAGATGGATCACGAGGTCAATAGGTCAAGACCATCCTGGCCAACATGGTGAAACCCCGTCTCTATTAAAAATACAAAAATTAGCTGGGCATGGTGGTGCGCCTGTAGTCCCAGCTACTCAGGAGGCTGAGGCAGGAGAATCACTTGAACCCGGGAGGCAAGGTTGCAGTGAGCCAAGATCACGCCATTGCACTACAGCCTGTGTGACAGAGTGAGACTCCAGCTCAAAAAAAAAAAAAAAAAAAAAAAAAGGAAAGGAAAGGGAAAGGGAAGAGGAAAAGGAAAAGGAAAAAAGGGAGGGAGAGATGGAGGGAGGGAGGAAGGAACCTGCTGCCTGCTGCTTGTCTAATGGACTCTCCTACCATGGACAGCTCCCTTGCACTGGGACCCCTTTAAGAACGGTGGTGGAGAAACCACCGTTCTGCCTCCTTGTACTCCATATAGATCTGGTCACAGGCTATCTTTTTCTCACGTAGCCAAGAGTTTAAGGAACTCTCAGTTACCATAGTGCACAATATGGTGGCTACCAGCCACAAATGGCTATTCACATTCAAATTAAAATAATTTGAAAATAAATCAAATTTAAATTCAGTTCTTCAGTCATAGTAACCTAATTTCAAGTGCTTGCCAGTCACATGTGGCCTGTGGTGACCTGTTGCACAGGGCAGATGGAGAACTGCTGCCCTGCTCTGTACCCTGGGAAAGCCACTTATGCACCTTCTGCCATCAGCTTCCTCACCTGGAAAATAAGTGAATAACGATAATATCAGTCTTTCTACTTTCAGTAGAATTATGAGGATGGAATGAGGGAACGGGTGTATACTCACTTTATGTACCATCCAGTACTATGAATTCATACTTGATGAACGATAGGGGACACGCAGCTGTGGAAAAGTTTAGGTGCCCCCATGGGCAAATATAGCCAGGTGGTCCCAGCTGAGCCTAAGCTTCATGTACATACTTCGGGTCTATAAATCTTCAAATATCTATTGGTACAGATTGTTTTGTAAGAAAATGTGTGTTGAATAGGAGTTTCTGAACTCATGAGAGGACTGAAAGTGTGCACACACGGGACCCCCTTCCCCACCAGGGGACCCCTATTTGTCTGGGTATCTTTAGTGAAAGGCAAAGAAAGTAGAGATGAAGGGCTGAGTTTTTAGCTCAGTTTTCAGGTAGAGTCATCCCTCCTGCCCCACTGCCATTTCCCATCCACCACATTCTAGCCTAACTTCTCTTCACTGGTCACAGAAATTCCCTGCGAATCCATCTGTTAAGTCACCTCCTACAAGAGATGCTTGGTCCTGTCAGATCAAATTTTCAATTTCTCCTTGGATGGCACTGTGCTTTGTAACCAGAACTAGGGAGCTGCTTCCAATACCTGCCGGGTTCTCAGCAATTCCGTAGACCTCAGAGAAGCTAATGCTAGGAAAGTGAAGATCCAGCGAGAGGAGAAATGAGCTCTGTCACCAGCCATTTCATCCTGAAAAATCAACTTTCTGGTCCTGGGGTAAAGAAAGAGAAGTGGCCAGTCTTTGGGCAAAGAGGGTAGGGTCTGTATGGCAGGATCAGCCCCTCTGACTGTGGACACATCTGCTTCTCTCCAACTTCCCAGCCTGTGAGCTGCACCAACCTGCCCAAGTCCAGCAATGAATGGAATAGCAATTAAGGCAGAGTGAATTTTATGTCAAGGTTTTTTTTAAAGGTCATTTCTCTCAATTCAGAGGAAAGAGGTCTTATACTTTTAGGCAGTGGGTATGCTTGCTAATGAGTCCATTTCTATGAAAATGAGTTCACAACTGTTAATTTTACCTGTTCCTGATCTATTCTTGATAAGCCTTTCAAATTTCAAGAAGTGTTTCATGATTCTCTCGGTTTAATAATTACAACCACCTTTCAGGAATCAGGATCAGTGTTTCAGCCATGAGACATTCATTAGGCAATTTTCCCTGCAGTGGAGAAGTAGGCATGTGAGAGTGTGATAGTCTGTGTGTGAGTGTGTGTGAGAGAGAATGTGTGCGTGTGGGTAAATGCATGAATGTGGGGGTGTGGGAGTGTGTGGGAGTGTACAGGAGAGTGTGGGAGAGAAAGAGAATGTGTGCATGTGTGGATGTGTGTGTCAGCATGAGAGAATATGCAGCTCTGAGTGTGTGACAGAAATAGGGTATGTGCATGTGTGTATGTGTGCAAATGTGTGCAAGAGAATGTGTCTGAGTGTGTCTGTGAGAGGGAGAATGTGTGGATGTGTGTTTGTGTGAGTGTATGTGTGAGAGAATGTGTGAATGTGTGTGTTATAGAATGTGTATTTGTGTGAATGTGAAAGATAATGTGAATGTGTTGTGGGAAAATGTGTGAATGTGTGTGAGAATGTGTGAATATGTGTTGAGTGTGTGGGAGAATGGGTGTGTGGAAGACAGAATGTGTATGAATGAATGTGTGTGAGTGTGAGAATATGTGGAGTGTGAGATAATGTGTCAATGTGTGTGATGTGAGTGTGACAATGTGTGAATGTGTGTTTCTGTGAAAGAAGATGTGAATGTATGAATGTGTGAGAGAATCTGTGTAAGTGAATGTGTGTGCATGTACATGAGAGAGAAGGCGTGTGTGAGTGTGGGAGAGAGCATGTGTGAATGTGTGTTTGTGTGTGTCTGCGTGTGTCAGGAGGAATCTGGTGTGGAATGGCCACACTGCTTGGCTGTTTCTCCCTCAAGCTAGAGTACACACCTTCCTTCCAAAAGGACTTGCCTCCCAGAAAGACTGTTTGCCATGGAAACCTCCCCTTCCATAAAAACTGAACCTCCTCTCTGGAGTCCTGGGACCCCTGAGGAGGGGCTGAGGCTGCTTTTAGTGCACAGTGCGGCTGCAGCTCAGCCATGCCAGCCAGGAGAAGGAGGAGCCCTGGGGCAGCAAAGAGGGACATGGCCCCCAACCCAGCAGCATGTCCCCAGGACCACATCCAGCTGTTTCTCACATGTCACTCATGGTCACCACAGTGACTGCCTCGCAAGACCAGGGAAGGAAAGGAGGGATCAGAAAGGAGGGAGGGAGGAAGAAGTAAAGAAGAGTGGGCAAGCTTGAAAGCTGGGACTGTTCTCCAGCAAGTTGTGTCATTTACAGAGATTAATTTTTGCAAACTTCTGGATGGTTCTGAGCTACCAGGCAGAGAAGGTAACACTTTCCCCACATGCTAATTCTAAAAATGGGACAAGAGAAGCTGTCTCTGGTCTCAGGTCTCTGTTTTTTCTTAGATTTTTTCTAGTCATTAATTTTTAAGGTGATCAAGAAGCAAGGTAAACATCGAATGATGATTACACTGAACAAATGTCCCAGAATAGGATTTGCTGGTGACTCTCAGGAAATACAACAGGAGACGGGGACCTCTGACTCCTCCTCTCGACCGTGACCTCCATGAGGACACAGATGTGCCTGTCTTGTTGCTGCCCTGACGGTAGTGCTGGCACAGCACCTGGAAAATTGTAGAGCTCAATGTGTATTTGTTTAATTCACTGAACATACTTAAAAGACCCAACAGGATACCCTGTAAAACTCTGGGGGGCATGGCATTTGCATTCTGGGAGATGACATGCCACCAGCCAGCAGAGCCTTGAGCCATATTCTTCCAGGCCATAGGTCAATTTATATGCTCTGCTTGGGGAAGACATGTCTGTCTTCACCACTGGGCCACTGCAAGTTCCTCAAAGGCCAAAACCTATTATAACACCGTAGTCACTACAGTTCCTGGCACATTACTTTATTCAGTAACATTTATTTGGCACCCCCCTGGTGTGTCGGGCACTGAGATTCATTAGTAGACAAAACAGCTGAGACTTCTGTCCTACTAGTCAGGAAAATAAAAGACCACATAATGACAAACACTATCATGAACACAAAATAGAAGAATTAAAGTTGTTTCAAGAGTTAAACAAAATTCTTCAATTTTTAAGAATTAAAAAAATACAATTTCAAAATGATCACCTTAAATTTCAAAATAGAATACAAATTACAACAGGAGATCATGGAAGGGCGTTCAGGAGTAAGAAGCTGACAGCTGAGCTGAGACCTGAAGGATGAGAAGCCAAGTAGCTCCTCAACAAGTGTTTGTGGAATGAATGAGTCTATTTTAAGCTAAAAAAAAATCATAGGAAAACTGTATCCCAAACGATCAGCATGAACACAAGGTGCTAAATAAAAAGGAGCATCTTTCAAGTCTTTGAATGCTGCCAGCTCAGTAAAGCCTCCTCTGACCACCCCACTTAAAATTCCACTGTCATCTCCACAATTCTAACCCCTTTATCCTGCTGTAGCTTTTCCATGGCTTTTACCTTTGAACATACTGTTATTTATTTATAATGTTGATTCTCTCTCTCTCTCTCTCTCTCCCTCTTACACACACACACACACACACACACACGTACACACGTACATGCACACAGAAGTATGTAAGTGCCTGTTTTGCTCACGAATGTATCCCCCACACTTGGAAGGTTGTCTGGGATATAGGAGGTGCTCATTAAACATCTGTTGAATGAATGAATGAGTGTTAAACACAGTCTGAGTTGGTCTCAGAGGAGCCCGTGCTGAGTGCAGCAGAGCCCCTGAGCTGCAGGTGAGTAGAGGTGTTGTTGGTGGGCAGAAGGCTCCTGGGGAAGCTGGGCTGGGGCTGAGCTTTGGGGGCTGGACTTACACGACAAGCAGCTGCCACACCCCCACTGCGTGGGGTCCCCTCATCATCCCTGTTTACCCTCCTGACATCCTTCCCACTCCCTGAGTCCTCACCAACACTGGTGTCCCAGAGAGGAGTGGGGCACATTCCCACTCACGGATCCCTTCAACAGACCAGAAGGGTTTTAGTTCGTCTCTCTGCCTCACACACAACTTTTTTTTCATCAGGATCTAATGGCTGGCTCTCAGAATGGAGCATGAAAAAAAAATCTTTTTCTGCAATTTCATAAAATCCAGGCACAGCCTCGTCATTTCCATTCTGTCAAGGACAGGTCTGCCTTCTCTGAGTATGCTCTGAAAAGACTGTTTCAGGTCGACCAGTCAGGCAGTGGTTGGCAGTCAAAGGTCCAGAGGTTAAAAATATTTAAGAGCCACTAGTCGGCCGGGCGCGGTGGCTCACGCCTGTAATCCCAGCACTTTGGGAGGCCGAGGCGGGTGGATCACGAGGTCAAGAGATCGAGACCATCCCAGTCAACATGGTGAAACCCCATCTCTACTAAACATACAAAAAATTAGCTGGGCACGGTGGTACGTGCCTGTAATCCCAGCTACTCAGGAGGCTGAGGCAGGAGAATTGCCAGAACCCAGGAGGCGGAGGTTGCGGTGAGCCGAGATCGCGCCATTGCACTCCAACCTGGGTAAGAACAGTGAAACTCCGTCTCCAAAAAAAAAAAAAAAAAAAGAGCCACTAGTCTAAATCCGGGGCTTATCTTTCAGGACTCAAAACATTCTCTTACTATTGGTTTGATTTTCTGATTTCCCATAATCAAATTGCTATATAGAACTCTTTAAAAAAAAAAAACTAGGACTGTGCCAGCTGGGCATACTCTAAGAAATGGGGTTTCTTTATGGCGTTTCTGGCTGATGGGGAAAGTTACATAGAAAGCCCAGAGATTGCAGCTTCATATGACTGAGCTGCTCACGGCCAGGCCACACTTAGCTTAATCATCCCCACTATCATGTTTTATAAAATTTGAAACAGCTGGCAATATTTTTAAGTATGGACAATCTATACCCCCAAAAATAGTAATTCTGGCTTCTCTGGAGAAGGTTAGGCAACACTATTCCACATCCCCATGTGGTAATAATCAGCTGGGGCAGAACACGGCCCCCTTTATTGGGGCTGAAACTTTCCGATAGGCCTTAGCCACTTTACTCACTTACGTCCCCCAAGTCCCTGTGGACATTTGTGATCTCTGAAAAAACACACTTGGTTCGGGGCCCTCTAGCAGACACCTTTTGCTCTGTGTTTCCAGCTCACCAGTGAGTCCCCATTCTGCTGAGAATTCATGTCCCTACTTCCACTCTTCCCTTGTCCACAGGGCGGGACATGGCATGATCCTGTGAGACCCAGTCTCTAGCCATGGGCCGGACTTGGTTGGCAGTGAACCCTCACCTCAACTGGATGGGGAACACTTCCTAGGAATGTGATTTCCAGCTAGGAAATTTGGAATTTGGTCTGGGATGCTTTTTCCAAGCAGAGATGTGAAATCTAACCAGCTGTGCAGACCTCTTCTACCAGGCAGACTAAGAACTGAAAAAAAAGAGATCAGAGTGAAAATCACAGGGCAGAAGTTAGAATAAATATTTCCAGAGTTTCTGGTAAATTTTTACTTCTGGTTGCAGTTCCTGGAACCCACAACAACACTTTTCTTGGGTTCCATGAAACACCTCCATATCCCCCCAAAAGGTGAAAAGTTCATTCCCCCAAAAGGTGAAAGCAACCCAATTTTCTATCAAGCAATGAATGGATAAGCAAAATGTGATATTTCTATATAATAGAATATTATTTTGCCATAAAAATAATGAATTACTGACAAATGCTGCAATACAAATGAACCTTAAAAGGGTTATGCTAAGTGAAAGAAGCCAGTCACAGAAGACCGTATAATGTATGACTCCACTGATATGAAATGTCCAAAGCAGGTAAATCCATAAAGACAAAAAGTAGATCAGTGTTTTCCAAGGACTGGGGCAAGTGGGGGGATGGGAAGTGACTGCTACTGGCTGGAGAGTTTCTTTGGGGGTGATGAAAATATTCTGAAATTACATAATGTGATGATCCCATGACTTTATGAATATACTAAAAATGACTGAATTGTTCACTTTAAAAAGATGAATTACATACCATGCTCATTATACCTCAATTGTTTTTAAATAGAAGAAAATGAGTAAAAATCAAGTTGCAAAAGTATATGAATAATACTTTTTATAAAAATGGTAAATATATATGCAGTAATTCTTTCTAGAGTTTATGTTAAAAACTACAAAAAAATGCATGGTAATGATAATGCCTACCTCAGAGAAGGGAGAGAAATAATAAGTCAACAAGAGGTACTGACAGCTCCAATTATAGCTGTAAAATCTATTTCTTTTAAAATTTGAAGAAAATAAAGCCAAATAGCAAGATAAAACTGGGGGTAGGTGAATGAATGTTTGTTATATTATTTTCTATACTTTCCTCTAGACAAGAAATACTTTACATAAACATAGAAGGTGACCATCTTCAACTCTCTCTTGTTTGGTTTATTCTGCTTTTGTTTAAATCTCAAATATATTTTTCCAGTGTAAATACTCCAAAAACTCTCCATCTGATTCCTAAGTCAGCACATAATAAGTTGGCCAACCCATTGCCCCACTTCCCAAACGTAGGAAAAGGATGTTAGAGTCTTCTTCTTTTTCTGTTCTTAAATTTTTTTAAGTACTTCGCCGACTGGCATGAGTGGCCTTATTTTTGCTTACCAACATTTTCCCAGAGCTGAAAACAATAAATCTTGATAATGAGCAAATACTTGAGGCTCCTCCGCTTTCTCAGCTGCCAAACCCACGGCAATTTCTCACACTAACAGCTCACCCTCACTTCCAGCTTATCTGATTTTATCAGCATCACCGTGACAAGCCCAGAGACAGCTAAGACAATTGCCACAATTTTTTTCCTACTGCCTCTATCTTTCTGACAACATCCCAAAACCCTTCCAGCAAATAGTGGCTCAGAAATCATCTTACACCAGGTTCCTTAATACAACTTTTCAGAATTGTCTCTGTTCCTTTCTATTACCAACCTAGAGGAAAATGCTTGTTACATAAGAAATGGACAATGGATTTCTCACTGGAACCCATGTCTATTCAGGTCTCCTTAAAGAGAAGCAAACCCATGCTGACGGACATGAGAAATCAGATGACAGACTCCAGACATGGAGGACAGAGGGCCGGATCTTGGTACTGTCCTCGGGTTCCTGGGGCAAACATTCACGGCTTCACCTCAGAGTGGAACTGGGTGTCTGATTTTGATTCATAACATATAAATTTTGAATAGATAATCCATTCCTAAGATGTAAAATTCCAAAAATATAAAAGAAGAAAAGAGTCTTCCTTCTACTGCTACCTCCCCAGACTCCAAAATCCACTCCCCACAGCCAAACCAAGTAATTCTTTCCTTATTAACCCTGCAGAGATATTTGAATCATCTACCAGCATGAAAAAGTGTGATGCTCTGCCCCATTTTTACACAAGTGTGTGCGTTATACACTCTGTTCTGCATCTAGAACATCTGATCTCCAACCAAAAGGGAAAGGAGAGGTCTAGTTGTTCTCCTCATTAACTATGGAATGCCCTGGCCTGGAAGCGATGACCGGTCACATGGCCCCATCTGACCACAGGGCCATAAGGGCAATCCTCCTGCACGCCCAGAGGAGAAGTGATGAACAGTACCCATAACTAGAGAGCAAGGAAGCCCTGGCGCAGGCAGGTTACACAGCTACAAAGCAGAGCATCCAGGATCCACCACACCTCTGATGCCACAGTCCATGCTGGAGAGAGACTGAATGTGACATTCGTGCATTCATACATGCACATTTACTGAATGACCACTAGGTCCGCAGCCCTGTGCCAGTTATGTATCCATAGGGGGAAAGTGAAGATCAGAGTCACACACAGAAAACTCTAATTACTGGCTAGGCTCAGTGGCTCATGCCTGTAATCCCAGCACTTTGGGAGGCCAAGGCAGGAGGGTCATTTGAGGCCGGGAGTTCAAGACCAGCCTGGGCAGCATGGTGAAACTCTATCTCTACTAAAACTGCAAAATTAGCCAGGTGTGGTGGCACATGCCTGTAACCCCAGCTACTCGGGAGGCTGAGACAGGAGAATCACTTGAACCTGGAAGGCACAGGGTGCAGTGAGCCGAGATTGCACCACTGCACTTCAGGCTGGGTGACAGTGCAAGACTCTGTCTTAAAAGAAAGAAAACTCTAATTACTTTTCAAAGAGTCTGCTTCTGAGTGGAAACTTTCACCTGTTGTGTTGCACAGGATCATTCTGCACCTTTGCTGGGAAGGGCCTGGGAAGGGCCTCATTAAATAGGGATTCTTCAAATGCCTAACAGGCAAGTTGACTCTACCAAGTGGAAGCATCTGCTAATGAGAGCAGGTCCTGGGGTCATGCCCCATGCACGCTGCTTAGCTAGGTTTTCCCAGGTGGCCGTGAAGGGCTCCTATAAGACCAGCACCCTGAAGGCCTCTCTGGTCACCAGGGGCCCGTTGGCAGCTGCAACTGCGATCAGTGCCAATTTTTTTTTCCCAGGCCTGGTGTCTTCCCTGCTGGGGTACAGGAGCAACATCACGCACAAAGGATTACACTGGGCTCTCCATTAAGGGGACTGTAACAATGAGATGACCAGGGCTTTGTTCGTCGCTGACCTACAAAGATCAAGCCCAAGATAAGCTTCCTGCAGAACACTAGATCAGAGGAGTGCTCGCATTCACCTAGAGCAAAATTTAAAGGCCGCAGATATTTGATTGTACTTACTAGGAGAATTTACTACTCTCAAAGGGATGGAGTTAGGAGGTGCAAAGATCATGAGGTTTATTGTAGTCTTCCCCAGTAAAGGCAACTCCATCCATCCTTCCAGTTACTCTGGTCAAAATCTTGGTCGTCCTTAACTCTTCTCTTTCCTTAATAGTGCATGTGTAATGTGTCCAGAAAGCCTGCTGGTTTTACCTTGGAAATATATATATTTTAAATGCCTTCACTCTCACTGCATCTACTACTTCTGCTTTGGGCCAAGTCACCATTGCCTCTTGCCGGAGAGACCGCAATAGCCTCCTACCTGATCTCTCTGCTTCTGTTCTCACCACCACTCCCCTACACTCTGTTGTCTCCACACACAGCCAGAGTGCTGCTGTTAGAACCTAAGTCAGACATTCTTCTCTCTTCTTTTCAAAACGCTGAGGAATTCTCATCTCATTCACATAAAAGGCAAAGTCCTTACAAAAATCTACACCTGGCCCCTTAGCTCTATGGCCAGATACCTCCCTAAACACTTGGCCCCATGCCCTCCCTGCTCACTCTGCCTGAGCCACCAGGGCCCCTTTACTGCTCCTCCAGCTCCAGCCACGCTGCTGCCTTAGGGCCTTTGTGTTGGCTCATGCCTCTACCTGGGCCACTCCTCCCTGTGACAGCTACACCTTCAGGACCAGACTCAACAGCTGTCTTCTCAGTGCTATCTTCTTTGATGACCCTACTGAAAGACCTATCTCCTACGCTAGGGCAATCCCCATCATCCTCCTTGCTGCTTCTCAACAGCACCATCAAACATAAGTCTATTTTATTTATTTTTATTTCACTGGGCTATTTCTGTCCACTAGATTGCAAGCCCAGTGAGGGCAGGGATTTTTGTCTGCATGTTCCCTATATTACCCCCCAGTGCCTAGGAAAGTACAATAGTAGGCACTCCATAAACATATTATGGATGGATGGATGGATGGATGAATGAGTGAGTGAATGAATGAATGCATGCATAATATTTTAAATGAGGGGCTCTCAGCTGGGTACAGTGGCTCACACCTGTAATCCCAGCACTCTGCGAGGCCAAGGTAGACAAATCACTTGAGGCCAGGAGTTTGAGAACAGACTGGCCAATATGGCAAAACCCTGTCTCTACTAAAAATAAAAAACTTAGCCAGGAGTGGTGGCACACACCTATAATCCCAGCTACTCAGGAGGCTGAGGCATAAGAATTGCCTGAACCAGGAGATGGGGGTTGCAGTGAACTGAGATCGCACCACTGCACTCCAGCCTGGGCAACAGAGTAACACTTCGTCTCAAAAAATAAATACATTAATAAAATAAAATAAATAAATAAATGAGGGAATCCCGGTGGGTGACAAATCTGCCAAATTGAACACCGACAGCATCATCAGGGGATCCCGGAGGCTGCTGGCAAGAAATGCCAGAGGCGAGTCCTCCTGGCCCAGGGAACCTGCTCCAGCTTGGAGACAGGGCACAGCTGCCGCCCTGGAGCAGGTGTTCTCACTTTAGTCCCCACCCTCACCGGTGGTCAAACACTGCAATGAGCCTAAGCAAGATCAAAGACCAGCAAATGGGCACCCCTCCCCAGCCCACTGACCTCATCATTCCTCCAAGAAGCCTTTGCAGGGGTGACGATTTCCCGGCCTGGGCATGGGGAGGTGCGAGGACCCGGGGGTGGGGCTCGGTGGTCGGTGCTGGGCAGGAGTGGTCCTGGGCACCAGCCCTCAAGGGTCCACCTGCTCAAGAGGAAAGTTGTGCCCATGATGTGCACACTCACACCCTTGTCCATCTCATGACGTCCTCCCGCCTGCTGGAGGCTTCTGTATAGAAGGCCATACCCCCGTAGAAAGCACTGGCACTCCAAATTCTCTGACCCATCACCGAGTGGCAGCCCCAAGAGCCTTTTTCCCATTTCCCTGATGGATGTTAAATTGCAGCGTGAGCATGAAAAGCAGCTCTCCAGAACAGCCTCTGCCCGGCAGAGTGGGGGTTCCAGTTAGAGCAGCATGGGCACTGAAGGGCTCCTTCATCTGCCTTCACATGCAGAGCACGATTCACCTCCAGTGGGTATAAATGGGCTGCTGCCGTTTTCCTGACTTCAGGAAGACATGACTTTTGTGTTCTTTGGCTTCCTTAGATTGTAACGGTTTGATCCTTGTGTCTGAGGTCTCATTTGTGCCCAGCCCTGCCTAGGTCTATACAGGCACCACTCACATCCCACTCTTCCAATTTCAATATTCATCTATGGCCTTCTGCATTACCTTCCATAAGAGCATGAGGAAATTTATGTTTGAAAATTTCCCTGCAAAGGAGTTTCTTCCTCCACCCTGCAGAAGTTTGCAATGGCAATGCCGTGATATACTGGAATCTCAAAAACACAAACATAAATTTGAATCCTAACTTATTAGGCAACAATCTTCTCTTTATTGAGCACCTTAAAATATGAAGTATTAGCAAACAAGAAAGATATAAGACCCACGCTCTGTCCTTGCAAACAATTGTACCTTAGTACCGAGAACCAGCTCAGTTGGAGACCCCCCACCAAGGTGGCCTGAAGGTACTGAGAGGCAGACACCCAGGTAGAAAACAGAGTGGATCTATCCGGAGGACCAACAGCCTGAGAGCTGAGAGGCTGACAGCGTTCCAGGCTGAAGGCCCCAAGCAGATTCTCATCCACATATTTATTTGCTCTTAGACAGGTGATTCTTATTAATACACAGGAGCTCTACAGTTACTCATAACTCAAGAATATACCAAGTAGGCAGCTGTTACCCGCCTACCACTAATTACAAACTAAAAGGTACCCTCCACAGAGGAGCCATGGGAGCAGGGTAAACTTCATGTTTCTCAACACCTTAGTTTATAACGTTTAGGCTGGCACGAGACCCAGAAGTATATTGAAGCTGTATGTTCATCATGTTGATGTCAGAGATGACTTCTATCTCTCAATCCTTCTTTGTGCATTAAGCTGGTTAGTATTTGATAAGGTATTTTTTTCAAAAATTATATTCCACTTAAGAAAGTGGCATGGAAAGAGCCATAAGTTACATAGAAGTACAATTTACATTAAATAAAATCCATCTATTTTAAGAATATACCATGAGTTCTGGCAAATGCATAGTCATGTAACTATCACCACACTCAAGATACAGAACCTTCCTACCACTCTGAAAAGTGCTCTCATGACCCTTTCAGACAACTCGCTTGCCACACTCCCCAACTCTGAAAACCATTGATCTACTTTCTCTCACTCAAGTTTTCCCACTTCTAGAATTTCATAAAAATTGGAATCACACATAATAGAGTTATTTGTATCCGCCTTCTTTCATTTAACATGAGGCTTTGATGGTTAATCCACGTTTGTGTGTCCATCAGTAACAAGTTCCTTTCTATAACTGGGCACAATTTGTTTATCTATCTATTCATCAGTTAATGCACATTTGAGTTCTTTCCAGTTCTTGGCTAGACTGAAAATGAATATGCTGCTGTAAACATTCAAATATAAATCTTTGTATGAACATATGTTTTCATTTATCTTAATCTAATACCTAGAATTATGTTTGCTTGGTCATATGTCATATGATACATATTTTACAAAATTGGAAAATTTATAAGCATTACTTCTTTGAATATTTTTTCTGTCCCTTTTCCTTTTTCTTCTTTTTGGACTCAATTCCACGTAGAAAACTTATCACACAGAGCCCCGAAGCTCTTTTAATTAACATTGTCAATGTTTTTCTTCTGTGTTCTTCAGACTAAATGAGTTCCATTGGTCTGTCTTAAAGGTCACTGACTCTTCTGTCATCTCCAATCCTCTGGTAAGCCACCCAGTAAACCTTTTTTTTCTTGAGACAGAGTTTCCCTCTTGTCACCCAGGCTAGAGCACAGTGGCACGATCTCGGCTCACTGCAACCTCTGCCTCCTGGGTTCAAGCAATTCTCCTGCCTTAGGTTCCTGAGTAGCTGGGATTACAGGTATATGCCACCATGCCCGGCTACTTTTTGTAATTTTAGTAGAGACAGGGTTTCACCATATTGACCAGGCTGGTCGCAAACTCCTGAGCTCAGGCAATCCACCTGCCCCGGACCCCAAAGTGCTGGGATTGCAGGCATGAGCCAACGCGCCCGGCCCCAGTAAACTTTTTTATTTCAGATATTACGTTTCAGTACTAGAACTTCAACTTTATTCTTCTTATAGTTTCTATTTTCCTCCACTTCATATATTTCCTTTCACTAGGAGCATATTTTCCTTAATGTCTATAATATAATAATAATAACTACCTTATAATCCTAGCCTGATAATTCCATCATCTGGGTCACCTCTGCACAAGTCCCCACTTACTGTTTTCTTCCTCTGGTGTGTGAGTCCTGTTTTCTTGTTCCTTCTTATGTCAAGTAATTTTGGATCACATCCTGACACTGTGGAACAATGCATTGTAGAGACCCTGGATTCTGTTACGTGTGTCTGAAGAATCATGCTGTTACTTTTTTATTAAATAAGGAGTTAATCTGAGCTTCTTGGAGTCTTCCTAGAGCATGTATGGTTCCAGGGTCAGCCGTAGATTTGGGCAGAGATTATATACAGAATGTGAGGCCTCCCTTTCTCTAGATCTTTTTTCCCCAGCATTCTCTCCTCATTTTCTGGTGGTTGTGGTTGCCCCAAACACTGCCTCTGGTTCTTCAAGTCAGTAAGACTGAGCTTTCTGCAATTCAGCTTCCCTGCATGGGTACTTCCACCAGTGTCTAAGGTCATAAAATGAGAGACTCATCCAATGCCATTCCCTGCTTCCAAGTGTCTGCTGCTTTTGGTCACTCTCTGCATCCTTTAAATAGCTGTTTGTTGCATTTTCTCCCGAGTTTATAGTTGTCACCTGTGTGAATATTAGCATCGTAGCAGCTCCTCCACTGTTACTAGGCAAGGAGTCACCAGTGCTAATGTTTTGCAGGCAGATGCTGTTACAATGGATTTAGCAACAGGTAAAACATGAGGACAACTTTTCCAAGGAGTATCACAAATGACAGCCAGCTTCCTCTAAAAAATAAAGTAACTACCTCTGATTCAGTCACTCCCAAAGCACATGGCACCACTGGGTCACCAAGAATTATTTCAGCACCACCAGAGCAAAGGAAAAAAATGCCCAGATATTTCTGCTTGTATGGCTGATAGCCAGTGTATACTGGGTCTTGCCAAAGAAACACACAAGCTCACTTAGAACCTAATGAGAAATATGTGGGAGCCACAAGGTGGGAATAATTTGAGCAACAGCAAATATTGCTATTTGTCTGTCTGCAACTATGAGTCTGTAGGCAAGTGTTTATCTCTCCCATACAGATATAGAAGTATATGTAATAGCTCCATGCTCACACTAGTTGAGGAAAGATAGATTTCCAACATTAGAGGAAGCAAGTGAAGCCTGGAGGCTCATTCAAAATGACTCACTGCTCAGTGGAAGAGTAATACTTAGAATTTCCTTAAGTTCCATTTCTTGAAGTTCCATTCTAATCAAATATATGTATTTGTGACCAATCTATTCAAATAAAAAAGGACTTTCCAAAATTATTTCATTTACATTTCATCTTCTCTCTAAAACCCAATAGTACAGTTGCTTTTGATTTAATAATTGTTAATAAAGTTTTTTTTAAAAAAAAAAAAAGAAAAGAAAAGAGAAAGAGAGATGCAGACAAACACCTTGAGACATTAAAAAACAAATCCAAACAGACTCTTTAACCTCATTAACCTTGAAATTGGTAGAGTTAGAAGTCCACAAATAGATTTACACTCTGAAGGCCATTTGGGTCAACAATCAAATTAGAATTCTTGTAACCTTCCACTCACCTGGCAGATTTTCAATAAATGTCAGTGAAGCAGAAAGTCAATGGGAGGGATTTGCAGGCTCCTGTAATCCCTAAGTGTGTAAATCTCCCTACATGAAGAGCTCTCCTCCAGGAAACAGAAATTCTCCTGTCACCAATTAATACCCAATGATTCCATCACATCTCTGACTTAGCCCATTGTATTAACTACAACAGCCTCAAAATCTTTCTTATACGCCAATTACTCCAAAGTAATTAGCTCTTAAGTCGACTACAGATAGAAAAAAATAACTTCTCTAGCCTCTCCTTTGCTGATTGTATCTCTTCAAGCACTCCTGAAATTCTAATTTTTTTTTTTTTTTTTTTTGAGACGGAGTTTCGCTCTTGTTACCCAGGCTGGAGTGCAATGGCACGATCTCGGCTCACCGCAACCTCCGCCTCCTGGGTTCAGGCAATTCTCCTGCCTCAGCCTCCTTCCTGAAATTCTTTACACGGAACTAAGCCCAATCTTACCCTGCCATATTTTCATTAAGTGAAACTAATTTGGGCCTGAGGAGCAAGTGTGAACCAGACTTGTACATCAGTTATAGCACACGGTAGTAAGAAGCTGGATTCTTCCCTTTCATCTCACAAGACTGCTCATCTACCCAGTTACAGGATGCAAAAACATAATAAGATGGTCCAGGACAGGAGAAGGCCTGGTGTACATGACTCAAGTAGCTGCTTATCTGGATTCCAGGGAGAGGTACATCAAGTCATACAGGATTCAGGTACTACCTCCTTGAATTTGCCCAATGCTCACTGCACATCAATCTTATTTTCAGAAACGGGTTCACCAGTGTATGTTCTCAGGAAATGAAAACTATTCCAAATAATGATGCTGTGAGTTGGCAACAGGTCAGACCCTCTGAGAAAAAAGACCACTAATTGGCCTGAAACAATAGGATGAAAAGTAAAAACCTGTTCTGCTGGCTGAGCCAGGCCGCACTAATGAGGGGCTGTGTGGCTGTGTGATGGTCATTGAGCTAGCCGACCTTTGACATCATGTCTATGTCTCCCGCACACCCACCACCACCACAGGGGGTCCCCAGGGTGCCTGGAGACAAAGCACAGACCGGGGAGGGGAGGGGGTCAGGCTCAGGGTTCACATCTAAGCGAAGAGTAAATCCTCTCTCAGATCTGAACCTCCAAGGTCAGCACCTGCAGAGCCAGTTTCTCTGAAAACTCTTCTCATCTTAAGGCAATAATTTGTCTGCTCTCCCTGATGTTGGACAGCCAGCACCCTAATGAGAGATGCCAGGAGTCTGGGGGCTGCAGCGGCAGAACTCAGTGAGAACACATGGTCTGAGATGTGTGTACTTCTAATGGAAACCAAATGATTAAAGTTAGGACAGTTCCAGAAGATCAGAAAGAAGCCAAGGAACATAAAAAGAAGCAGGGCCACAGAGTTGTCCAGTTTTACAAATGTGCACTCTTTGGCTGGGTCTCCGAGTTATGGATTATAACCTATTCATTCAAACATTCAATGAAATATTTTCTAGCATCTACTCTGTCCCAAGCTCTGTTCTCAGCACTGGGATCAATAGTGAGCTCTTCTGGAGTTTATATTCTAGTGGAAAGAAACAAGTAACAAGCAAATAAAAAATAGATAAGGCAACTATTCAATCATGAATTTGGTATAATCGGTGACCTTTCCCAAATACTTCTAGATGCCCATTTTCTGAACATGCAAGAGGACGGCACATCTGCTCCACTTGAGATTGGGCAGGGTCAAGTGACTAGTTTTGACCAACCCATTTTGTATCTTCCTTCAGTGCAGAATATGTACTCAGTTACTAGCATGAACCTGTTTCCCTCTGCCACAGCCACCAGCAACGTTCAAGACGAGGTGCTCCCTCACTCATCTGAGACACTGGTTGTCAGATTTCCCCCGCTGAACCTTGAAGGGCGAGTGAGAAAAAAAAAAAAAAACCTTTGTAATTTTAAACCATTGGGATTTGGGGGTGGTTTGTCACCACATTATAAAATAGCCAATTCTACTGGATGCAGAGATACACAGAGATGAAGATAAAACAGGATAAAGTGATGAGGAGAGAGATCATTTAGATAAAGTAGTGAAAGGAAAGCTTTCCGAAGAGGAGAGATTTGAGAGCTGAGATTTCAGTGGCAGAGGACGAGGATCAGGGTTCCAGGCAAGGGGAACAGCAAGAGCAAAGATCCCAAAGTGCAGTAAGTTTGCTCCACTCAAGCACACAGGTCCTATACACGTGCACATGTGCACACACGTGCATTCATGCATACACGCATTTACGCAGATACTTATGCACACATGTACACAAACATGCACAAAATGAACTAAGTACCCTATTTTCATACAACTGGAAAACCAATACTACACCTGAACAGTTACTTCCCAAGGGTTTGCAGAAGTATCCTTTTACCTCTTGCAAACACTTAACCTTAGACACACCCACCTGTGCTCTGCCCCATATAATGCATGAATAATCTGTTATGCTTCAGACTGAGAGTCTTGCAAAACTGATCCCCTCCGCCTGTCAATATTAGCATGCAAGGGACACAAAATCTCCAAAAATAAGCTCCAGAAATGTCAGACCCGAGTATATTATTCAGTCATGGCATCCCACAAAATTAGGAACCTAATTTAACAAATAAAAATAAGAGGTGTCCTGTTCGCACTTATAAGTGGGAGCTGAACAATGAGAACACATGGACACAGGGAGGGGAACATCACACACTGGGCCTGTCAGGGGTGTGGTGGGGAAAGGGAGAGCATCAGTAAAAACAGCTAATGCGTGCTGGGCTTAATGCCTAGGTGATGGGTTGATAGGTGAGGCACACCACTATGGCACATGTTTACCTATGTAACAAACCTGCACGTCCTGCACATGTACCCTGGAACTTCAAATTAAAATATATATACATATATTTTTTTAATTTTAAGTTTTTATATATATAACTATATAATATTATATGACACCCAGTGAATTTTAAATTTTAAGTAAACAACATATAATTTTAATATAAGTATGTCCCAAATATTGCACGAAACAGAGAGCAGTATTGCATAGAATATATGTATACTAAAATATTATTCCTCGTTTATCTGAAATTCACATTTACATGGGTATCTTGTATTTTATCTGGCAATTCTCCACAAAATGGAAAGTCTCTTTTCTCTCAAAGATAGGAAGCTGTTTGTGAATTTTCCCATCCAATTGCCAAAAGACAAGTTGAAGGATTTCTCAGCCTTACAAGAAATTATAAAGTTTTCTGACTTTTCCGAACTGGCTGTCCCTTTATTCAATCTGACAAAAGCTGACATAAAACCCTTGCTCTGAACTGTCTTTGCCTGTCTTCTGTTTCTTTGAGGACTTCCTCCAAGACGTCCCTATCCTTAGGCCCTCCCAATTACCATATGCCTCTCTCTACTTGTACATGAAAGATAGGGACAAGCACTGGGGATCCTAACTCAACAGCACAAGGGGGATCAGAGACCCACCATGTATTAGTCTCTTGCTGGACCCCATAGCACAAAAATCTACTCTCCTCATTTGCTGCAACCAAGTTGACCTAAGCCTGCTACCTGGTATTAGGACATCCACATAACCTCACAGCCCCTCAATACATTCAGACCTTACTCTTCCCTGACAGTACCCAGTATTTTTCTATTTCTAGATTGACATCCTACAAAATCCCTCCCCTTCCATTTCACAAGGAACATTCCATTAAACATTCTTACAGCATTCCAAATAAACCCCTCCATGCCTCGCCCTCTGCAAGAGGAGGGGAATCTCAGATTGTCATGTCCTCAAATGGGAACATTTCTTGCCTCCCTCTAGCTTCCTTGAAACTAGTGGTCCTCAAATGGCAGCAATTTTGTCCCCCAGGGAACAGTTGGCAATGTCTGCAGACATTTTCAGTTGTTACCCAGGGTCGGGGAAGGTCCTACCAGCAGCATCCAGTGGGTAGAAGCCAGGAGGCTGCTGAACATCTTACAATGCCCAGGACATCCTTCATTTGAAAATAATGGAGAACATCCCTAAATAGAAAAAACACCTAGCCATCAATTCAGCTTTCCCACGTAAAGTAAAATCATCCTTTACTGTTCTTCTCATTATCCTCCCACCAGAGATTCCTCCAGCCTGAAATGCCAACTGTGCCAAATATTGAGACATTCTGCTTAGATAATTCAAACTTGCAAGTGTTTGTGAGTCCTATTTGAGAACCAAACGAAGAAGCTCTCAACTCCATCAGCCTTGCTCAAGTCCGACCTCCTCTGAAAGGCCAAAATGCTAAATTTGGTCAACAGCTTGCCAAAATTTTAGCCTTTACTAGGGCCTGTCAGGTAGCTGGAGATACAAGATCAAATGTCTATACAGGAGCAGATATGCTTTTGGGATGGTCTGTGATTTTGCTAAGCTTTGGGAGCTTCTTCTTTGCAGCTGGTATTTCAACTAAACATGATAACCACACCAAAGGCCCAGTAGAAGCCTTGCTTCTCCCAAATGAATTGGCCCGATTAATGTTGTGGGACTTACTAAAAAGAAATCTCGAAAGCAAAGGGCAGTCCTATAGAGATTATTTTGCTAACTGAGCACCCCCAAGTTTATTGTCAACAAGTCCAGGCCACTTTCCAAAGATAACCCAAAGGAAGCCTGCATGACCTCTGGGCAGGAGACCTGATTTACTAGAAATGAAATCAATGGAAGACTGTGTGGGAAGCTCTTTGGAAGACACCTCCAGAGACACCACTAACCAGTGTCCTCTGTATGGAAGGACACAGAGCATTAGAACAAGTCCCACGAGACCCTAGTATCTCAAAATAAATAAATGTGTTGCAAGGACCCCGCAGCCTGGAGCGTAAGCTGGTCTTGCCAGCCAGAATCAGGCGATCTCCTCGGTACCTGTCTCCTGAGTCATGTTTTCTGAGTCCCTCCACCAGGGGACCAGCCTGGCTGGTTTATAAAACACAGACTAACGAGATGTGGCACATCAACGGCAATGTCCTATTATGTAATCACAGCCATTTCTCTGCTAGGAAGTCATATGTTATCTCTGAGACATGCTATCAACATGGTTAGATGTCTCCAGCCAACAATAGCTATTTGCTTAACTGACAGATTTGCAAGTGAACGGGGTGGCCAAGGATGCCGTGTGTGATTTTCTCCACACCCTCCCCCACCACCTACATACACACAGCGGTTTATTGCACATATTCAGTGTAATTCCTACTAACACTAAATAGGAAAAGCACCTAGCTATCAACTCAACTTCCCCATAGAAATTAGATCATCCTTCACTGTTATTATTACCCTCCCAGTCTTCTGACCAGGAAATGGAAATATACACCCTGAGGGAACCAGAGCATGCCTATAAAACATACTTGCTTGTAGGGTCATGTGATCAATTTTGGCCAGTGAGTGGTAAATAAAGCAGCATGTGTCCACTCTGGACTGATCATTTAATTGCTAGTGGGAGAGTTTCTGAGCCTCTTTCCCCTTTGGCATGGTGAAGGATTAGAGTCAGGATGGTGGTTGCTTTGTCTAAACTCAGGATAATGAGCAGAGCCCTTTGCCAACTTACGGTCAAGCACGGCTAAAATGTAAATGGCTCTCCCGCTCACCATTGCACCTGTCAGTCATGCCTGCCTTAGGCATGTTCCTGTTAGCCACTGGCTGCTCAACCCCAACTCCTGGCTACCTGCTGAGCAGGAACGACCACCTAAAGCTTCATCAATAAATGAGTTTTTCAGACAAAGTCAAATTCCTAGCTTAATCAGTAACATCTCAGAAATCAATTAAAGTAAGAAAGCAGCTACATTTATGCTTAGGTAAAGAGAGGAAGAAACCCCTGGCTCCAAAGGAGATGGCCCAAATGCCTTAACAAAGAAAGAGATACCAATAAAAACAGTCTGGATAGTCCACAATCAACACCTACCAAGGGTCTAAAAGGAACAATAAGTATCTGTGGCTCAAGACTTTGCTCAGTCACCGCCCAACTCACTTTTCAACAGTCCAGAACTTCCATAAATCCCCTAGAATAAAGGATGGAACCCTGGAAGCCTGTAAGATGAAATGATGGAGACAGGAAAGCCCCCACACATTGTCAAGACAGCACTAAATGAAATCAGCCTGATATATCCCTCAAACTGCCAACCCCATACCCAGCACAGGCCATGATAGGAAAATCCCAGATTGCTATAACATTGAATGGCATCCTTCAGTTGAAAATAATTGAGAGCATCACACTCCAGCTTGGGCAGAACATCCAAGCTGAGATTGAAGTGCTTCTTACCTAGACACTTAAAGGACTGCTTGGCCAAGTGCTTCCATGTAGGTCAACAGCAGGGGAACGAGGGCGGAAAGTGCTTCAGTCTCCTCGGAGGAGAGCAGATTTAGGGCAGCCCAGGCTGGGTGATAGGGGGACCCCACCTGTCCCGGAGCTCTGAAATAAAGGTAACCATCCTTCAAAGAGGACGCCGGTAAGACTCTAAATTAATCAGTGCATTTCATCGACCGTATTAGACACTGACAAGACTGCCTAAATGCATGGTTTAAAAATGTGGGCAGCATCAGGTCCAATCAGACTAATAAGGGAAGCATGACTAGAATATGCCTGCTATGAAAAGCACCGAAACTTAATCAATGATACTGTTCACAGCCTAAAGAAAGTCTGCACTAACAGAGAGTGGTCCTCACAAGGCCCACGGAAGGAAGTAGGGGTAGAGGAAACTGAACACTTGACCTGTTTCTGGAGGGGAATCTGAGCTAGCAGGGGGTAAGCTCCCAGTACAAAGAGAGCACCTGAGAATGAAGGCCAGGAGAATGCAGCAGCGCTGCTGAAGGCAGGGAGTGACCGGGAGGATTCCATCACATCAGACCCTAGGTCTAGCCAACTAGCTGAGTTTGCCTCCTGGACTGCCCCCATCCTTGAGCCAACACATTCTCTCTAATATTTGGTTAAGCCAATTTAAGCTTCTATTGCTTGCAACAGCAACAAAAATTGACATACTAATATGTGAGCATGAAATCCCATCATGAAGTAGAGATGCAGTATTTTATGATATATACACAAGTGGCATTATTTTACTTGCCTCGTAATTTCAGCTGTGGTGACTTACACTGGCATTTCAACATATGTCAACTGATATATGGGGAGAGCCAAACAGAACAATAAATTGTATCAAGTGCCAGGAGAACTTCTTTTCTTGAAGGAAGCCTAGTACTTTCTTCTGTGAGTAGCCTAATCTTTCTGGGAAATGGAAATGCCAGTATAAAACCTCCCCGAAACGGCTAAATTGCCGAGTCTTACAATTACATATCTCTCAACCCCATGTTATAAGCTTATCTTGAAATCCAGGGAGGCTATTCCAGTTTTTTGTTTCAAAAACTGGAGCTAAGTGGCCGGCATCCCACCACGATTCAACCAAGTGAAGAGCCCACAGGGCTGATGACAATGCAGTTCCAGGAGGACATGACATTGTGTTGTGTTACAGCTTCAGCGAATCTCAATGAATTAAGCTCCTTTAGCAGCCTCTCAAATGCCCTGCACATTAAATGTTCGGAGATATCCTTTAAACAACTGTGGTAAAGTACTGAAATTTTTAAAAGGACGTTAATATTAAAACACTGAAGCATATTCATGAACTGTCACCAGAGGAATGCTCAATGTCCTACCAGCCTCAACACCACTCCAAATGTACTAATCCCAGTGCATTTGTGATACCATAGGGATGCTCTATCCATTCTGCCCGGTGTGCTCAGCAGGGGCTTAGTGCCAAGAAGGGATGAGCAGGCCCAGACATTTCTGTCCACTGTTTACACTATGAAGTCTGAGCACTGTAACCTGGCAAATCTGCAGTGATCCCAGCAGGAAGCAGGATGCCACTTATACTGGTTTAATGGAATAGAATTGGATGAAGGTAACTGTTGCAAAGGTTCATATGTAAATAAGAGAAATAATAAGGGAAGTTGAAGAACTCAGGGATGAGCAAAAGCAAAAAGCTGCTACCACGCTGAGTTGGAAGGGCCAGGGAGAAGAAATCGTGTCACAGAAGTCCCTTGAGAGCTGGAGCCATGGAGAAGGGGCCATCCAACAGGAGCTACAGCCTGACAGGGAGAGCCACTTCCAGGGAGGAAGGAGAGGTAAGGTGTGTTCTTCCTGCTGCCTCTCTTCTGTGCTTGTGATTGTGCAGAGAAGCAGCAGGAAGGGTGCACCCTACCTCTCCCTCCTCCTGCCTGCCCTCTGATCTCCCATCAATGCCATGCACTGGCAGTGCCCAGCCAGAAGCCAGCAACAAGGGAATCCAGATGAAGCCATGGATTGGTATGAACCACCCCCACCCCAAGCACACAGCAGGGAAGAAAACAGGCAGGTGAGCGAGAGTGAGAGCCAGTGGAGAAAAACTAGCATGCTGGGTAGTTGGGGTTCCCTCCGATGTGACTCCAAGCTACCTTCCAGATTCACCCCCGCACACTGTGTCTGCACTCTGCAGGGAACCCATGTGGCTCCTCTGGACTAAACGACCCCATATCCCCTTTCATGTGTGTTTCTACTTAGGGCTGGCCACAAGAAGATTTCTGGGAAATTCTGGATAGCAGAGGGGGCATGTTGAAACACTAATCCAATGCGGGTTTTGCACACTGAAGATGTCTTCCCATAGATTTTTTTTGAGGCCTTAGCTTGAGCAATCACTAGCTGGGAATGCCTTCCTCAAAATGCTCCCAGCAGTCTGGCCATGGCTCCAGCAAGCAGCACTGTGGAGTGAGGCCTCCCAGTGTGGTTTTGAGGACTTCACAGCTAAGGTGTGGAGTGCCAGTCACTGCTCTGCAGGTGCTCATTATTTATTATCAAAGGTTTCCGGGTTGCAGGTGACATGCCACCTGCAGGGTGGAACTCTGTAACTCCTCTAGTCCTGATATAGTGTGTCACCTCCCTTTATGCTCCCTTTATCTGAGTGCCTGGTATTTCTCATTCACAAGGCTCTTTGCCATTCGTCCTTAGATAGTTATGCATCTTCATGGGTTTATTTTCATCTGGACTGCCAGCTCTTAAGGGTGGAACCAAGCCTTCGGTTGGCGCCATGTCTGTCCCCAGGGCCTGACACAGGGAGCCGAGTGAGATCTGCTGACGTGACTGAGTGGACAACATGTGTGGTTTTTCACAGGACAGACCCTGCCAAGGGTGTGCCCTCCTGAGCCCAGGGCAGAGCGCAGGCCGGACCACCACTGCCTTCCCATCCCTCTCAGACCCCGTGCCCGCCCTACTAGGACTCGAGGCTGCCAGAGCCTCCCTGCCCAGCACCCCAGACATACCTGCCTCCAGGAGTCCTGGCTCCTGTCCGCCTCATGCAGGAAGCTGGCCGGGGACACCAGGGGAGACTGGTAGGGAAAGGCCCTGGGGGGGAGGCAGCATGTCCCAGGAAGGAGCAGCCGGGGCCCCTGCAAAGCAGCCACACAGTCCCCTTCCTTTACCCTCGAGTTTCAAGAGGGAAATTCATGCCCAAGCTGCAGACAGCAGAGGCATGTGATTAACTGTCTCATGGCATGCAGCAGTGTTTGGTGTACACATGGAGCCCGTTAAGGAAAAGTGAGTAGCAGTCACTTCAAGAGACAGACAAGGAAGGCTGCACTGCTGCAGCAGGTGTAACTTGCACAGGCCATGTTTGCACTGGTGGTCAGCGAGCTCCTTCTGCACCCAGTCCCCCTTTTCTGCAAAGTGAGGAGCGGTGGGGGCGGGCAGCAGGGTGCTCTCACCCACCCACAGAAACCCAGATCCCTGAGACACAGGCCACTTTCACTCCACATGAGCAGTATTGATCCTCCCTGATTAAATTTTCCCCTTTTCCAGTAATACCCTGAAAATCTAATTTATGAACTTGGTTTAATTGCCATCCCGGCAACTGGCTCTACAGACTCCCTTTACTCTGTGTTTCCCAGAGAAGGATATCGGCATTTCCATTTCTGCTCATTAGAGCTGGTCAGTTTAAATATTGTGCTTATTTCTTCCAAATTGGCCTCAGGTAAAAGCAAAAAAGGAATCCCTCAGTCTCTGGTGCACGTGATGCACTTGGATGCCGTTTTCTGCCTTGGCCAGGGTGCACGACTGGGTGGAATCAAACAAACAAATGCCTATTGATCATCGAGCCAGTGGGTTGGCCCACACCTGACTAATGGACCAAGCGCAATCAGGCTCACATGGGCCAGCAGCAAATCATAGCAGAATATTCCACTCCATGGTGGGTTCTCTGTTGTACAGGAAACCAGATCTGAGATAGTGAAGGTAGAGCTCTCAGCTCTTGCAGAAGTCATCTGAAATGAACATGCCAATGGCACACAGGCAGCATTTTCAGCAGCTGCAGTGGATATCATGGCCATGGAGGAAACCCTTGGTGAGTTGTGGCTTTGAAGGAAGTTTGGTTCATGATGGCCCTCAGGGTCTGTGATTACTCAGACAGGTTCACTTGGGTTTATCTTTACCTTGAAAGGGCTTTGTATTAGTAATTAGTAATCCAAAGCTTTGGATTAGTAAGCCTGGACAATAGAGTGAGACCTCATCCCCCATCTCTAAATAAGTAAATTTTTTTAAGTGAATAATAATTAAAATAAATAAGTAAAATTTTAAAAATAATAATTTAAAAATATTTGTATTAATAACACAGGCTTTTGCTAATAACAAATTATCCCAAAATTTAGGAGATTAAAACAATAAGCACGTATTATTTCACAGTTCTGGTGGATTGGAAATTTGGGAGCAGCTTAACCGAGTGGTTCTCATTCAGGTCTTCCATGAAGTTGCCTGTCATCCAAGGCTGCCGTCCTCCAAAGGCTCGACTGGTGCTGGAGGATCCACTTCCAAGATGGTGCACCCATATGGTTATTGTCAGGAGGCCTCAATCTTTCACCACGTGGGCCACTCCATAGAGCTGCTTGAGTGTCCTCACACCATTGAGGCTGCTTTTCTCCAGAATGAATGATCCAAGAAAGAGCAAGGAGGAAGGTGCAATGCTTTTTGTGACCTAGTCTTTGAAGTCGCACATTGCTCTCACCATGGAGTACTTTACAAAAGTAAGTCACTAAGTCCTGCCCACACTCAAAAGGAAAGAAATTAAGTTTCACCTCTTAAAGGGGAGTATCAAAAGAACTTGTATATATGTTTGAATACTACCACAGGCCTACTGAAAAAAAAAACATCGACAAGTTGAGCTCAGAACTTTGAGGCTGGACAGATACAGGTGTGAATTCCCCTTCTGTCTTTAGTTACCTTGAGTTTAACCTCTTCACACCTCAGTTTCCTCATCTGTAAATGAGGATAACATCTGCATTGCCAAGTTACATGAGAATTTAATTAGCAATGTATGTAAAGTATTCAACACAGTACCTGGCACACAGTAAGAATTCAACTTATCATTGTTAGTATTTTAGTTACTATTAACAGTCAAGGAAAACCATTTAGCATTCCTTGCAGAGTTAATCTCTGGAGTAACTCCCCCCAACATAACTAAAACATCATAGGTGGAATTTATGTTGCTAAACAATAGATAATTATTTTTAATGGATAACTGATAAGTTCAAAAAGTGCCCTACAAATGACAACATGATATAAAGTCATTGATAGTCACAACATATTTAACGTCCAACATTCTTAGAAGTTTTTAGGTATATTCTGGCTCTGAAGGTTCTAGAACCAACAGAGAATTATACTGCAGGTCTCTTCCATCTTGGACCATTCAAACTGCCTACCTCTTCCTTTGAATGGAAATAAGTCAGAAGATATTTACTGTGATATTACAGGATCATTAATCCAGATGTCAAAAGTCCCAGTTTCTAAAGTAATAATAATACTTAAACAAATGGCCTGGCATGGTGGATCATGCCTGTAATTCCAGTACTTTGGGAGTCTGAGGCCGGTGAATCACTTGAGCCTAGAGTTCAAGATCAGCCTAGACAACATAGCAAGACCCCATCTCTACAAAAAAATTTAAAAATTAGCTGGATTTGGTGGCATACGTCTGTAGTCCCACCTACTTGGAGGCTAAGGCAGGAGGATCACTTGGGACCAGGAGCTCAAGGCTGCAGTGAGCTATGACTGTGCCACTTCACTCCAGTGTGGGCAATAGAGTGAGACATCCATCTCTAAATAAGTAAGTAAATTTAAAAGAAAAGTAAAATTTTAAAAATAATAATTTAAAAATATCTATACTAATAACACAGGCTTTTGCTATGTGTGAGTTGTGTGACACTGGACAAGTCATTTAGTTTCTCTCTGCCTCAGTTTTCTCAACCATAAACGAAGGTGCTGAATACCTGATTTCTCATATTTTGTCAATCTCTAACCATCTTAATTCTCTGAATTTATCTGCTGGTGATATCTGAGATTGCATAACAAAAAGCTTAGGTAGGCAAACCCAGAAAAAAAGAGATCGTTGCATATGCAAATGTACTGCTAATTGCAAATGTATTGCTTTAGGGAAAAAAGCCTCTCAGGACCAACCTCTGGTAAAAACCAAATGCTGATTGGTATAAATAAATATACACTTACATGTGATAAAACCAATTTTTCCAATTCAGCCTTACCCTAAGATCTTTTAAATAGACAAGAATTTAATCTAAAAATGTTGAGTTTTGTCCCTTATTATCTAATCTGTATCCGTTAGGGTTCTCTTTGTAATCAAGCACCTCAAAATTCAGTGGCTGAAAACTATAGTTAACTGTCCAGCAGTTTGCCATGGATACATGAGTAGGCTAAGCCAAGCCCAGAAAAAACTTCCCAGCCCAGCTCAGCCCAAATTGCAGACCCAGATAATTATATGGTGTATTAGTCTGTTTTCACGCTGCTGACAAAGACATACCCAAGACCAGGACGAAAAAGAGGTTTAATGGACTTACAGTTCCATGTGGCTGGGGAGGCCTCACAATCATGGTGCAAGGCAAAGAGAAGCAAGTCATGTCTTACATGGATGGCAGCAGGCAAAGAGAGAGCTTATGCGGGGCAACTCCCATTTTTAAAAACATCAGATCTCGTGAGACTCATTCACTATCAAGAGAACCTCATAGGAAAGACCCACCACCACGATTCAATCCCATCCCACCAGGTTCCCCCACAACACGTGAGATTTGTGGGAGTTATAATTCAAGATGAGATTTGGGTGGGGATACAGCAAAACCATATCATATGCTAAGTAAACGGTTGTTATCTTAAAAAACTTAATTCTGGGGTGATTTGTTATGCAGCAAAAATTGATTTATAGACTTTATAACCCATTTCTTTTCCATGTCTTATCACCTTGGCTAGACCTTCAGTGCAGTGTCAGAACAATGATATTAATAACCTTCCTTGTCTTTTCCCTAGCTTTGATTTCCTATTAAATATAATGTTTATTTTAAAGTTGAAGATGTCTATCAAATTAAGAAGTTTCCTTCTATTTCTGCTGTGCTAAGAGCTTTTGCATAAATTAAGAGCTAAAATAGAAGCTGTTTCCATTCTTTAAGCACTGAACAGCCTTTTTCAGAAAAATGGAAAACTTCTTCAACCAGACCACCTTGGGAACCTCATGATTAGCTTACAATGGAAGAGACAAAACCAAGACATAGGAAACATTTAAATCATAATACAGGACAGAGTGTGATCAAATGACATATATTAAAGGTATGAACTCAAGTCCAACAGAAGTTCAGAGGAGAATGTGAGATTGGCCTTGAAAAAATAATTTAGAAGGTGCAGTGTAAATTAGTTCAACCATTGTGGAAGACAGTGTGGCGATTCCTCAAGGACCTAGAAATAGAAATTCCATTTGACCCAGCAATCCCATTACTGGGCATATATCCAAAGGATTATAAATCGTTCTACTATAAGGACACATGCACACGAATGTTCATTGCAGCACAGTTTACAATAGCAAAGACCTGGAACCAACCCAAATGCCCATCGATGATAGACTGGACAGGTAAAATGTGGCACATATACACCATGGAATATTATGCAGCCATCAAAAACGATGAGTTCGTGTCCTTTGTAGGGACATGGATGAACCTGGAAACCATCATTCTCAGCAAACTGACACAAGAACACAAAATCAAGCATCGCATGTTCTCACTCATAGACGGGTGTTGAACAATGGGAACACATGGACACAGGGAGGGGAGCACTATACACTGGGGTCTGTTGGGGGGGGAGTGGGGGGACAGCGGGGGGTGGGGAGTTGGGGAGAGATAGCATGGGGAGAAATGCCACATATAGGTGAAGGGGAGGAAGGCAGCAAATCACACTGCCACGTATGCACCTATGCAACAATCTTGCATGTTTTTCACATGTACCCCAAAACCTAAAATGCAATAAAAAAATAATAATAATAACAAAAAAGAAAAAATAATTTAGAAGATGGAAAGCATTTTGATGACAGCACAGAAAAAGACAAACAGCAGACATGTAGAAAATGACAAAAACACATTTGACAATCCTGTGTGTTCACCTCGCCATTTCTGCTTCCTGGGTACATAGGAAGGCTACATTTCCCAGCCTCTCTTAAAGCCATGTGTCTGCAGCCTGACTGTTGAAATGTGGGAGGAGGTGACATAAGCCACATCCAGTCCTGGCCTTTGAAAACATCTTGTGAGTTCTTACAGGGTTTCCATGGAAACTTCAAGGATGGCATAGCAACAAGCAGAGTTTCCAGATGACATAGGACAGAAGTGGCCAGCATTGCTGATTACCACTTGGACTCGTTTGTAGCTACTTGGATGTGGCTCAGAAACTCTATCCAAGCCTCATTAGACTGTGTTAAACCGCTGAGACGTAGTGTTATTTGTTACAGCAGCTAACATTAATTACCCTAACTACTACAACGAGCTATAATAGTAGAGATCAAAGAGTTCAATAATATCCTAGTAAATTACTTAGTGGTAAGCCATGCTGTGTTATACCCATTAGCTTGGAATTCTGGCATTCTGCTTCCCATTTTCCAAGACAGCCTTCATTTTGGGAGCTAAGAAAGAAACAGCCTTATTGCATTTCCTGTGAAAGGAGATGTACCTGTTATAATAAACAAACATCTATCAAAGCTGTTGAATAATGGGTTCATGAAGGATGTGCTAAATAGTATTTCAAAGTAAAAAGTGGAGTATAGACTGAGACCTTCTGTTCCCAAGCAGATGAGAGCTTCCACAGTCGAAGGTAGCAGATTTCAGGTTCCCTATGGTTTCAGAACAAATTTTAAAAGAACAACAATCCAGTAATGTGAAAGAGAACAATGCTACTCAGGTCTGCACACATTCTTTGGAGTCTTCAGATTGTTCGGTTCCCACTCAATCTCCTTAACTTCAGCTAAGAGAATAACATAAGCTTAACATCTATCAACAATGACTCTACCACAAGGAAGACTGTAATTAAATCTAATGAAGACATTAAGTCAGTCAAAAATAATTAGGACAGCCAGCAATTATACACATTTGTCTCCTGACACTGGGAAATAGAAATTTTACAGTGACTAGACCCTCAGAGGGTCCTAGCAGTGCCTGGAAGCTTGATATTTAGAAGTCAATATCATTCAATGGCAAATAATGTTCTAGGGGTGGGCCAGAAGTAATTGTCGCAGCTCTTCAGGCCTTTAATATAAATTCTCAAAGCTATTAAACAGAATACTAAAGTGCACTGAGAGCCCCTGTTCCTCAGATCCAGACAACTTCCCATCTGCAGCAGAAATGTGTAAGACTAACTGCCTTGTTTTAATAAAAATCTCAAAAATATGTCTCTTGGTCAAACTATCCTGTCACTTATGAAAGGTGACACAGCCAGCAGGTCCAAGATTTAACGGCAGGTCCAAGATTTAATCCCAGGCAGTTTAACACCAATACACTATACTCATAATCAATGCATTATAACACCATGTAATAAGACACTAACAATATGGGTCACTAGTACTGTAATACACTAATAATATGAAACAACATAATACACCATAACAAATCAGAGATCATGCCAGCTTTCATACCCATGCCCTCTTCACTCAGAAATCATCCTGGCTGTCTCTTCACCAAGTTCTCGTTGCTCAAATATATTTATTTTAACTGGACAGGTCTAGGACTTAGAGGAATGCAGCATAACCAAGCTATGAATGATATTTCTTCCAGAGGTAATCTCATGAGTCTCTATACCACCTCTACTATGCCCACAACTGTCCTAATACATATACACATACACACACACACACACACACACACAGAGAGAGAGAGAGAGAGAGAGAGAGAGAGAGAGAGAAAGAGAGAGAGAGAGATGCATTATTTTCTTGGTCTCAGGCATTTCCAACATTCCTGCCAGTAGTTAGACTGCATGAAAAGTGGATTCTGTAGCTGAAAGTTAGTAGAAATAAAAAGAAAAGGACATCAAGGTGGACTGTAATTGGTTCTTTGAATCAAAGATGGGGAGAAACAAAAGATTAGAGTAATTTCATTTATAGTGAGTGGAATAAGTCAAGGTGCCAATGGTAGCTGTGTAGAGTATTTACTTTCAGTCCATCATGCCTAACCCATCATAGTGAACACTTAATACTCAGATTCCAGAGCTTCCAGAGAATATACCCAGAACTGCTAACTTAATGGACGGAACTACAGTAACTTCAAAGAGCTCTAAAATGAGATACCAGGTATGGGTTTTGGTGAAAAGAGAAGTGAAATAATTCAATTTGATAGAGTTATTGGGTATCACTAATAGCCAAGTCCTGGACTTGGCATAACAGGTTGGAGGAGGAATTAGACCTAGTTCCAGCACTCAGGAAGGTCACCAGGACATGAAGAGAATTTGTCCCATCTAATTACATGACAGTGTGCTAATATTTCTAATAGTGGTGATACTGTGTAGGTAGCACCAAACCCTCAATAATTGATGCTGCTGGCAGGGAGTTGTGGTGGCAGAATGAAAGTGAAGGACAAGTAGAACTCTGCCAAGGGGAAAGGGAGAAGGAACAACACACAAATGGGACTCATTTCACCATCACACTTTGCGGAAGTCAAAAATATGAACGTACAGTTAAAATAGAAGGCCATTTATAGAACCACAATTAGTCAGACACTCAAGCAAGAGACACCAGATTGATTTTCTCATTAGGTGGAAATCAAAAAAGAAGTCTTTGGTGTCTTCTTTAATGAACTTCAGGACATTGCCCAGAGACTATCTCTTGGCCTCAGTAAAAACACTCTTGTGATAAGGGACCCTGTCATCCCATGTTTCAGAGCCATTACCCTGACTTTCCCATTAGCGATCTTTGGTTGTAAGCAATGGCACTGATTCTAACTTGAGCAGAAGTTGAGTTTTTTGGAGGACACCAGCTTACCAGTTTAAGAGAAAAGCTGGGAAAAAAAAAAAAATAGGTCTAGATAGGGTGCAGCAGCTCACACCTGTAATCCCAGCACTTTGGGAGCCCAAGGTGAGAGGATTGCCTGAGCAAAAGAGTTTGAGATCAGCCTGGGCAACGTAGTGAGACCCCCATCTCTACTGAAAAATGGTTTTAAAAATTAGCTGGGTACGTAGGCTGAGGCAGGGGGATCGCTTGAGCCTGGGAGATCAAGGACGCAGTGAGCTATGATCAAACCTCTGCACTCCAGCCTGGGTGACAAAGCAAGACCCTGTCACAAAAATAATAATAATCAGTCTCAGAAACAACAGAGATGAGGGCAGTTCCAGAGTATGGGTTATGTAACAAATTAACAGCCTCATCAGTTCCAGAGATGCTATGATATGCTCATACTGTCTTGTCCAAGTTTGCAGCAATCTACTCAAGACTCAAAGTCCCAGAAGGGAGCGTCTGATCGGCTGACCATCGGTCAGCTCCTCACCCCTTGATCAGTGCAGAGTAGGATGCCTTGATTTACAGCCCCAGTCACAATGCTCATCATAAGAGAAGCCCCCAGAAGGAAATCAAGGAGCTGCTACTAAAGGAAGCAGATATGGTTGCCAAGAGGCCCAACCCCAACAATGTCCTCACCATACATGTGTTCATACAGATTGTGTATATACTGAAGTTGAGGAACATTAGATTGTGCAGATAATACCCAAAAAGAGGAGTAAGGTGTAAGCAAGGCACAGTGACTCATGCCTGTAATCCCAGCACTGTGGGATGCCAAGGCAGGTGGATCACTTGAGGCCAGGAAAAAAGAGGGGGGTAAAGTGTGAAAGAACACTCTCTTAGGGGTCTCTGCTCAGCTCGTAACCCACCTCTCTGAGAAAGATTCCCCACAGGTTTGGACGCCACCGACTACGGTCATGTTAGGTTAATCCTTCCTCCTTCCCAAACCAGGCCATACCTGATTGGACCCAATCAACCTCTGACCCATAGGAAGCCAATCCATTGGCTGGAAACAAGCCAATCATATTTTTCTTTTGATAGACTGAGTTTCAAGATGCAGAGAATAAGATTGAGAAATGAGTCAACATTAAAGACAGAACCCTAAACTGAGTTTCCAGGAATTCCTTCCTCTGAGGTCCTTGGAATTACCCTTGTGTCTTTTTCCTTCCTGAGACCCAGTCATTTATTGAATCTCTGGATTTCATGAGGAAATCCAGCATCCTCCTAATAAATTCCCTTTTGCTCATGCCTCTGTTTCTATTCTTAAAGCAATAATCCCTGTCTAGTTGAAGATAAAAAGTTCACCCCAACCTCAGCTAACAGGAAGACAGACATCAAATTACCTGGTGCTTCTTTTTGCAAAAAAAAAAAAAAAAAAAAACTCAACCAATTAACAAGACCAAACTGCTTTTATCTGCACTTTAAAAGGAAGCAAATTAAAAATCCAAAATACCCAGATAAGTATGTTTGAACTTTACCTGAAGACAAAAGTTGATCAATATTAACTAAAGTTGAAAAAATGTAAGCATTTCAACACCAAAAATGTAACAATTGTGCCACACAGTAGGAAAAGAAAAAATTTAGGTTCTTGGAGGGAAAAGGGGAATTTTTTTAAAAAAGCAAAATCTGGTGAAGGAATAGTTAACTATCTTTGCTAAAGGACTCTTCAGAAATCTCTCATAAGGAAAGGGGTGAATTGAGCCAGACAGAGAGAATATGTACCGTAAATCAGAATAATTGCATTACTTGGCTGTCTGTATTGCTCCTTTTTCTCCCGATAAATTTGTAAAATTATGATAAGATCAGTTTTGAGTTTGAATCTTTTCATAATACATTCAGACACCTTTAAGTGAAAGTGAACTATATTATACTCTTAAAAAAGGGATATATATGTGTATGCCTTTTTGATCCAAAACCTGGTGAGAAGTAAAATGTGCAGTTGATGAAGACATAAATTATCATTTGCATGGGGCTGATGAGAGCCTGGTTCTAATAGAGCCGGTATTAAATCAGAATTGCAGTAATGCTTTCCTGAGCCTGATTACAAGTATCTAAGCATCCTTTACTAAAGTATACTCAGCACTCCATATATTACAGTCGGCCATCCACCAACAATTACCAATCTGGGTGGAGAGGAAGATTTGTGTGATGTTCCACACAAAGCACTGCCCACCACTGAAGCCTTATCCATGAGAATAAAGTTCAGATTCCGTTCCCATCTCCCATAAAGCTGCATCCCAAGAGAGGCCAGCTTTACACAGCCCTGCTTCCTAGGAGAGCCATCCAACTGGCATTCAGGCCTGAGCACTAAGGTATCTGTGACTATGATTTTCAAAAGTCAATCCTGGAACAGTCTGGCAGTGCCTCAAAAAGTTAAACATAGAATTACCATATGACCTGGCAGTTCTTTGCCTAGGTTTGTAGTCTCCCCAACTCCACCCAACAAAAACATACAAGCGCTCAGATACTTGAACAATTCACAGTAGCAAAGAGGTGGGGACAATCTGAGTGTCCATCGATACAGCCATGGATAAGCGCAAATTAAGGTTTATCCATACAACAGAGCGTTAGGCAGACATAGAAAGGAATGAAGTTCTGATCCATGCTACATGGATGAACCTCGAAAGCATTACGCTCAGTGAAGAAAGCCAGACACAAAAGGCCATGTATTGCATGGTCTCACTTACAAGAAATATCTAAAATCAGCAAATCCATAGACACAGAATGCAGGTGGGTGGTTATCAAGAGCAGGGCAGGGAATGGAAAGCCAATCCCTAACTGCTTAAAATGTCCTGTGACTCAATAGAGGTGGTGGAGGGATGACACTGAAAATGTACTAAATGCCACTGAATTGTTCATTTTAAAGTGGTTAATTTCATGTTATATAAATTTACCTCATTAGAAAAATATAATTTTCCTTGCCAAATAGACCAGTTCTTTCCATTTTTAGAACAAATAGACTCATATATCCAATTTTTCTTCTTTTAACACTTTTTGATCACCATGCTTCCCCAAACGTTAACTCAAACACATCATGTTTTAATTACAAGGAGCAAAAGTAGAGAGCAGGGTTACACATCCAACTAATGCCAATGTAAAAACCACAGCTAAATTTCACAGTTACTCTTTTACTCAATAATTATATCGGCAATACTGAGAAAAGTTTAACTGATGTCTCAATGACTCTATAATGGTCTAGAGACAGGAAACAAGATCATTTACTTCTCACCATCACAAAGAAGGTATAGGAAGAATTGGCCTTGTATTAGTCAGGGTTCTTTAGAGGGGAACTAATAGAATAGATATATCTAAAGGGGAGTTTATTAAGGACTTTAACTCACATGATCACAAGGTCCCACAATAGGCTGTCTGCAAGATGAGGAGCAAGGAAACCAGTTTGAGTCCCAAGGCTGAAGAACCTGGAGTCTGATGTTTGAGGGCAGGAAGCATCCAGCACCGAAGAAAGATGTAGGCTGGGAGACTAAGCCAGACTGGCGTTTTCATGTTCTTCGGTCTGCTTTATATTCTGGCTGTGCTGGCAGCTGATTAGATGGTGCCCACCCAGATTAAGGGTGGGTCTGCCTCCCTAGCCCACAGACTCAAATGTTAATCTCCTTTGGCAACACTCTCACAGACACACCCAGGATCAGTACTTTGCATCCTTCAATCCAATCAAGTTGACACTCAGTATTAACCATCACAAGCCTATCTTCTCCATCTCTCTCCTTAGGCCAGCAGCTATTTGGGGAAAATAGGCATATTGACAAGTTTTGCTATAAATAAAATATTATAATAATGTTGGCGATAATAATGCTAATGATACTGACCCAAATGTCCATTGATTGTTTATGAGTCAGGCACTGTGCTGGGTTCTCTTCCCCCCAACACATACTCGCTTCTAATTTATTCAAATTTTCCTCTAAACACGTCATCCGGGTAAGGTGGTATCTACCTGTAATCTACCTCCCCCTTCCTGTTACAGCACCTGATTCTCCTTAAGGCCTCCACTTCTTCCCACACTCTGTCTACATGGTTCAGGAAGGGCTGACTCAGCCCATCTCTGCCCAGCTATGAACTGTCAGCACCCATGACACCCATTTCTGGGGCTTTCTTTAGAGTCCATAAGAATAGGCATATTCCCAGAGGGATTGTCATCGCAAGACCAAAAATGAGCCTGGAGCTGATGGCAGCCCTCTGCCAGGCACAGGAGACAGCCCACTTTGCAGGACACCAACCCATAGTAGACAGAGCCCAGAGACCGACAGAGGATGTCAGGTCAGGTCCCCCTGGATCCAGCTGTGCCTAAAGCCCCTCCTTGCACTTGTCAGTTAAATCAGCCAGTCATTTATTTCCCTTTGTGCTAAGGTCAGTTTCAATTGATTTTTCTGTCACCATCGAGAAAATCTGGCCTGGAACACTAGAAATTAGCAAACAAAATAATGATATAAGGAAAATGCTCTGCCAGGCACAGTGGCTCATGACTGCAATCCCAGCACTTTGGGAGGCTGAAGCAGGAGGATTGCCTGAGCCCAGAAGTTAAAGACCAGTCTGAGAAACATAGGGAGACCCTGGTTATACAAATAAAAAATTTGCCAGGTATGCGGGCACACCTGTAGTCCCAGATACTCCAAAGGCTGAGGTGGGAGAATCGCTTAAGCCCAGGAGTTCGAGGCTGCAGTGAATTATGATTGTGCCACTGCAGTTCAGCCTGGGCAACAGAACAAGACCCTGTCAAAAGAAAGAAAAGAAAAGAGAGAGAGAAAAAGAAAAGAAGGAAAGAAGGCAGGCAGAAAGGCAGGCAAGGAAGGAAAGCAGGAAGGCAGGAAGGGAGGAAGAAGAGAGAAAGAGAAGGAAGGCAGGAAGGAAGGAAAGAAGGAAAGAAGGAAGGAAGGAACAAAGGAAGGAAGGAGGGAAGGAAGGTCTCAATCTTACAATTTTTTTTAATTGCTATTTTTTCTCTATTATCAGAATAAGGAAATTTGGATCTCTCTTTATTCCCTGAAGGTTACAAGAAGAAGAAGAAATATAAAAACCTGACTGAATCTCCTGGCTTTGCTAACTAAGGCAAATAAATCTTTTAGGGGACTTAAAGAAAAAAAATCCTTTAACAGGAAGGTTATGGATAAACCTCATATTATGTGTCTGAGTCTTTTTACTCAACTGTGAGACCCTTGAGAGCTAGAGAGACTTCTAAGCCATCTTGGTATCTCTCAAAGTATGTGGGCCAGTGCTAACCTCCCACATTACTTGTGGAATCTGTGAAGCGGCTTCAGGTGTGGACCATGGAAATGGAAACTCCATAGGAGAGCCTCGCAAAAGAGCTGTTGACTGGCCCAATACAGAATGAAAATACACTTCATCTTAGGCAATTACAGCACACAAAGTTTGATTCATTAATTAAGTCACTCAACATGTATCAGACACTCAGACACCTATTATGAGCCACACACTTTGACTGTTGCTGGGAGTCCAGTGGCAAACAAAACAAGCTCTTCACGGAGCCAACAGAATAACTGGAGGGACAAACTTCGCAGAAAGAAAAACAGAAAGTAAATAATATACACTTACAAATAGGAGCAAATGCCATGGGACTGTAAGAAGATACTTGGGAAAAATTAATTGTGGGGGGTGGGCCTTTTGGAGAAGGAGTGTTGGAGCAGAGACCTACAGAAGGAGTGGGACCCACCAGGTGAAGAGGGCAGGGAAGGCATCCTTGGAAGGGGGAAGAGCAAATGCAAAGGCTCAGAGGTAGGAATGAGCTGAGCATGGAGGCAAATGCAGGGAAGGCCAGTGTGTCTGGAGCACAGAGAGTAAGGAGGAGGGTGCCCAGGATAAACCTGCAGCCCCAGACTGGGACAGACACAAGCAACCATCAGCCATGGTGGAGCACTTGGCATTCATTCTGAAGACAGATGACAGGGATTATTCACTTTAGCTCAGCAGCCAAGGTAGTATTCTTTTAGCTGAATGGCATGGCTCCCACATGGGACTGAAAACATAACTGGACTCACAAACATTGTATTTCTATACTTAGTTTGTTTGTGTGGCTATAACAAAATACTTTAGACTGGGTGATTTCTAAACAACAGAAAGTTGTCACTCACAGTTCTGGAGGCTGGGAAGTCCAAGATCAAGGCACAAGTAGATTAGGTGTCTCGTGAGGGTCCGTTCCTCACAGGTGCTGCCTTCTCAGTGCATCCTTACATGGCAGAAGGGGTGAACAAGCTCCCTTAGGCCTCTTCTATAAGGTGCTGGTACTATGCATGAGTAGTACCTTGTTATCTAATCACCTCCCAAAAGCCCCTCCTCTTAAGACCATCACATTAAGAATTAACTTTCAACATATGAAAGTTGGAGAGGGGAACACAGACATTCAGACCACAGCACACATTCACTTCATGGAGCAGGTCCTTCTATTGCAGGTCCTGGGACAAGGTTCTAAAGAAACTGTTCCAGCCCTCACAGACAATGGGCTGTGAGTACACCTAAGTATTAAGGTCAGACCAGGCCAGGCACAGTGGCTCACGCCTGTAATCCCAGCACTTTGGAAGGCAAGACTGGCGGATCACCTGAGGTCGGGAGTTCGAGACCAGCCTGACCAACATGGAGAAACCCCATCTCTAGTAAAAATACAAAATTAGCTGAACGTGGTGGTGCATGCCTGTAATCACAGCTCCTTGGGAGACTGAGGCACAAGAATCACTTGAACCTGGGAGGCGGAAGTTACACTGAGCTGAGATCGTGCCATTGCACTCCAGCCTGGACAACGAGCGAAAATCCAACTCAAAAAAAAAAAAAAAAAAGTCACACCAGTCAGACCAGGAGCTTGCCAACCACACATCCTCAGATGCTGGGAGATCACTGTAGCCACGTGCACTGCTGTGGCTATGTCTACACAGAATATAAACCATGGGGTTTCTTCAATCATGAGAACTATTCAAGCCATCTCAAGACACTGATTCAGCCTGAGTTTGCTTCCCAAGAGTTTACTAGAATTGCTTCCCTGAGTCTCCTTTCTCCTTTGGGGACCTGAGGCTAGGATGCTGGAACAACTATTCATTCCTTAAGTCAGTGACTGTTTACTGAGTACCCACTATGTATCTGAAACTCTGCCAGGTATTAAGACTGTAAGGTTGAACTCTATCCCAGGGAATCCCTCTCAAGGGGCATTGTAGAGCTGCTATTAAGAGCGTAAGATCTGGAATCAGACTAAGAAATGAATCATGCCTTTACTCTGTAGCCCTTGTGTGACCTGGACAAGTCACTTATCCTCTCCATCAGTGACAAGGGGATCAAAATAATGCCAGCTTCAGCAGGACATTTTGAGGATGAATGAGACCACATATGCAAAGCCCTTAGCTCTGATGAGTCCTCTGGAAATGTCAACTCTCAGGTTCATCTCCAGGCAGTTCATTAAAAGATAAGGCTAAGGTCTCAATGTGTCAGCCTCACTGTTTAACCCTGACCTAAGTAGGGCACTGTACTCCTGAGAGCTCTTCCCAGGCAAAGCTCATCCAATCAGCAGCTCCCTGCAAAGACCAACCCCCGTCCACTGGGGACAAGATGTCTGAATTATCACTACAATGGGAGCTGAAAATGCAGAGGCCATTCTAACTCTAAAATCATCTGTGATTATCGCACCAAGAAGTCAGCTAAATGCTTACTGCCAGATGGAAACAGGGGTATGGTCACATGCTATGGCCCTAAACTGGTGTGGCTGGAGATTTAATGACAACTCTGGTAATTTTCTCTGTGAAAGGCCAAAGTCTGTGCCAATAGTTTCATTTTTATTTAATCTTTAACAGGACATACCCTGTCCCCCACGCATATGACCACACCCCCTGGACCACAGCAGCCCATGCCCCTCACACCAGAGAGAACTCTGTCCCACACAGGACTGAAAACACAGAGAGATCACACAGGGAGATATTCCACTCAGCAAATCCCCCGAAATGAATGCAGCAGACAGGCTGGAATGATTGAGCTCATGGGAGACCATGACAGGCCCATCGTTGCTGCAAGTGGGAGACGTCAACACAGTTGCTGGGGCACAGCCATATGGGCACCGGCCAGCTCCCAGCTGTCCCAGAGCTGCAAGGAAAGCTGTTGAGGTACGACCTCAGGCTTAACTAGAGCTGGCTCGGTAGAGGCAATTTCAGTGCCAAGCCAAGATGGTCTTCCTCCCCTGAGCCTGATCTCTGTGAGGATGAGGACTTGTGGAAGTGCAGGGGAGACAGGATTATTGAAGCAGGGAAAAATGACTCCCAGAGAAGAATGTAAACTTAGAAAGTATCAAGGGAGCCAAACCATGTCCTTATTCTGACCCATGAACACATCAGTGAGTCCAGGAGTGAGGCAAACCCCCCAGGAGTGACCTCTGGCATCTGGATTTAGTCCCCAGCCTCATTTTCAGTGACCCTAAGTCAGGACTTTTCTTTACAATTTTCTTTGCTATTTCTTTTTGCCCAATCTTGAATGCCTGCTAGAGATGCCACTGGGATACAGATCATAAAGAAACTGGCTTAGTGGAAAGAAAGTGGGTTTCTTGAGTGGAAAGCATCAATGACACGAAGACAGACTGCACTTTGGATCATGTGTCACTTAGATCCTCCACAAGATAGACACAAATGTGGAGTAAGAAGTTGTATCAGGAGCAATAAATAAAAGGAAAAGCAGCAGGTTACAATGGCAGAAACCCAACTTAACATGCCTTGAGAACCAGGAGTAGAGGGAAATTATCTCAATCTAAAATAGCCCATATGTGGAAAACCCACAGCTAACATCATATTCAATGGTGAAAAGCTAAAAGCTTTTCCTCCCAGATCTGGAACAAGGTAAAGATGCCCATTCTCACCACTTTTACTCAACAAAGTACTGAGAGTCCAAGACAGAGCAATTAGGCAAGAAAAAGAAATAAAAGGCATACAAATTGAAATGGAAAAAATAAAATTATCTCTGCTCACAGGTAATATGATTTTATATGTAGAAAACCCCAAAGATCCCATGCAAAATTGTGGGAACCAATAAACTAATTCAGCAAAGTTGCAGAATACAAAATCAATGTATCAAAATCAGTTGTGTTTCCATATACTAACAATGAAAAATCTGAACATGAAATTAAAACAATCCCATTTACAATATAATCAAAAATAATAAAATACTTAGGAATAAACTTAGCCAAGAAGGTTAGAGAATTATACACAAAAAATTTTTTAAAAATTGATTAACAAAATTAAAGAAGGCTAAAATAAGTAGAAAGACATCCCATGTTCATAAATTGAAAGATTTAATATTGTTAAAATGTCCATACTTCCCAGATAATCTACAAGTTCAATGCAATCCCAGTCAAAATGACAATGATATTTTTTGAAGAAACAGAAAAAAAAATCCTAAAATTTATATGAAATCTCAAAAGACCTCTAATAGTCAAAACAATCTTGAGAAAAAAACAAAGCGGGAGGTAGTACATGTTCTGATTTCAAAACATATTACAAAGTTACAGTAATCAAAACAGTATGATACTATCATAAACACAGACATATGCACAAATGGAACAGACTAGACAGCCCAGAAATAAACCCTCACATATTGGTCAAATTATCTTCAACAAAACCATATACACTATGGGGAAAGAAGAGTCTCTTCACCAAAGGTGAAATTCCTGGAACATATATTGGGCTTCCCCACCTCCATGATTTCATTCATGCTGTTCCCTCAGTCTGAAATTATTTCCCTTACCATTACCATATATCAAAATCTTCTTATCCTTCAAAAACATAACATATAAAATTACTCAATGCAAGTGACAGAAAATACAGTCAAACTAGCTTAAGCACAGACATTCACACCCACTAAATGGCTTCAATCATAAAAACAGAAAATAAAAAATGTTGACAAGGATGTAGAAAAATTGGAAGCTCCCTATGTAGCTGGTGTAAATGTAAAATGGTGCAGCCACTGTAGAAAACAATTTGGTGGCTCCTTAAAAAGTTACACAGAGTCACCATATGACCCAGAAATTCTACTTCTAGATACATATGCAAGAGAAATAAAAGAAAACATCTACACAGAAATCTGTACATGAATATTTACAGCAACATTATTCATGATAGCCAAAAAATGGAAACAACCCAAATGTCCATCAACAAAAGAATGGATAAACAAAATGTGGTCTATCCATAAAATGAGTAATATTAGGTCATAAAAAGGAATGAAGTTCTGATACATGCTACAACATGGATGAACCTTGAAAATACTATGCTAAGCAAAAGAAGCCAGATGCAAAAGTTCACATAGTTTATAATTCCATTTACATGAAATGTCCAGAAGAGGCAAATATGTAGAGACAGAAAGCAGATTAGAAGTTACAGCACTATGAAAGAGGAGAATGGGGAGTAATTACCTAATGGATATAGGTTTTTTTACAGGATGATAAAACCGTTTTGTAATTAGAGTGAATAAATGGTTTTGTAATTAGAGTGAATCGATGTAATTAGAGTGAATCAATGGGAAAACATTACAAATATGCTAAATACCACTGAACTGTACACTTTAAAATATTTAACTATGTTATGTGATATTCACCTGAATTTAAAAATTACACAAAACAAAAGCATTTCTTCACCAATGTGTAGAAGGACACATGACCCATATTACCTAGATCTATGCCAGTAAGCATAACTCATCACTCTGTCCACAGGAATCGTTCAAAGGCTCAGTCTCCTACTCTTTTTCCAAAGGAGGAGATGAAGAGGGTGGGGAAGGAGAAGCGAAAAAGTGAGGAAGAGGAGACGGAGGAGGAGGAAAGGGGAGATAAGGAGTGATGTATCTAATATGGCTTCAAATAGGGCTGGATCCAGGAACTTCGACAATATTCCCAGAACCTTTGCTTTACCACCTCCCCACCCCCAACCCCACCATCTCGCTCCATCTGTCTATCTGTGTCTCAATGTCTCAGCAATATTCTCTTCCATGTTGGCTCCATTCTTGGGTTCTTCATGGATGCAGGATGGCTGCCAGGAGTATCTGAATCCATAAAGGAGAGGGAGGGTGGTGGTTGACAGAGGGAGAGAAGGAAAAGTTCTCCTCCCCAGCAGTACAACAAAAGCCTTGGGCTGTTCCCTGCAGAGCTGGACAAGATGCCCATCCCAGCATCAACTGCTATGACGGGTGCAGGGACAGTCCCCAGATGTCTTCTTTGATCCATTGCAAACAGTGTGCTAGTCCTTCTTGGAACATCACTGTGCATTTACTTAGCCTTAAACTTCGTTTATTTGTTCACATATGTGTCTTCCACTGACTCTGAGCTCCTAAGAGTGGAAACCCCTTGATATCCAACACCAGGTCCAGACTAAGCCCTCAATGACTCATTGTCACAGAAATACACAAACATGTGGAAATTTGGTGGAAATCTACAAATGTCTGCAAAAGGCAGAGCCCCAGCACAGGCCCAGGATCTGGACCATCTGCCATTCCAAGTGATAAGAGCCCTCTACTGCTCAGGTTTTCATATTCCAGCACTTTCTTCCTTTCTCCTCAACTACAAAGAACCTCTTTTTCTACTTCTAGTCATTCTCCAGTGAAACATTCATAATTCAGAAACGTCAGCCTGGCCATGGAGGTATCTACAGTCTGTGAATCATGTCAGTTGCTCCGCACAGCAGAGCAGTGATGCTCACAACAGGAATGAAAGCCCCACGGAGAGGCACGTAGAAATCCATCACTCAAGCCTTGAATTAGTGCTTTGGTTGTCCTGGTGAGAACTAAATACAGTCCTGTAACAGACTATATTTCATCATCCCTTCTCCTCCAATAACAGGGAATAGAATGATTTCTACCATGTTCTGAGCTGCCTTCTCTCAGCAGGTATTTTATCATGTGCCAGTGACCACTCATCCTTAGGCAGCTGCTCCCTGGTTCCATCTCCCATCTGACAAGGAATGAAAAAAAGAGGGAATGGCCATAAGTGATCCTGCTACTGTGGGGAAAGGAGAATCTGGGAGATGATGCTAAAAATCTAATAATCATGCTTTAAATATCCTTTATACACTGGTGACTCCTGAAGCTGTAGCTCCAGTCCAGACCTCTCTTCTGAACTCTAGTGTCTTAGGCTGTTTTTGTGTTGCTACAGAGGAATACCTGAGGCTGGGTAATTTATAAAGAAAAGAGATTTATTTTGGCTCATGGTTCTGCAGGCTGTTCAGGAAGCATGGTGCTAGCAGCTGCTTCTAGTGAGGGCCTCAGGAAGCTTCCAATCATGGAAGAAGGTGAAGAGGAGCCAGAATGTCACATGGCAACAGAAGCAAAAGAGAGCAAAGCAGGGGGTCCCAGAATTTTAAACAACCAAATCTCATGTAACTCAATAATTAAGATAAATAATTGTTTATAAAATGACTGACCAAGTATGTTGATTGGTGAGTTGCCCGGATACCCCTCCACAAGACTGTATTGATCAGATGGCCTATTGAGCAATTAGCCCAAGAAAATTGCAATAATATATGGAAGATTGTGTTCACTGGAGATGTGGCTAAGAGTCAGACGCTGTCCATCCAAGGGGGATACCTTGTGTGTCTCAAGGGAGTAGGAAGCCAGGTCCAGGCTTGCCTGCAATAATGTAAACCAGGCTCTAAGACACTGTCCTGTTAACTCTTCAGCAGTGGATTGATTTGGATAGGATATTGTCACTGAGCAGTTTATTTCTAAATACCAGGTAAACACACAAAGTTATAAGGCATTAGTTAGAGGAGTTACTGCTTTACCTGCTGAAGGTATTAATTATTTAGTAACTGTCTTGTTCTCCTTATCAACCACATCAATTAGAATAATAGCAACAATAGTTAAAAGTGTCAGCATTTTTCATCATTGGACCTTACTGAAAATAGTAGGCAAATTAGAGTCTTAAATTCCATATATTTTCTAGGAAATTTCTGATCATTGAGAGGATAAAAGAATGAACACATTTATTTTACAGAGTACATTGAGGTCCAGAAATGTTAAATAATGGGTCCAACACCATCCAGCTACCTAGTAGCAGAACTAGGATTCAAACTTCCTGGGTTTTGAGGGATTAACATTTGAAGCTTTTCCAAAACACAATTATCATACCTCCAAGAAATAGTTTGGAAATGTCCCTCTTTCACAAGTGACATTAGCAAATTGGAAAATCATTTCAGACCAAAGGGTACTGCAGAGTATTGCCAATAAAAGTGTGCAAAGTCTCATTAATGAGATACAGTGACATGAAAAACAACACAATTCTTTTCCACAGAAAAACTACTGTAATTAAGCCAGAGCATGTCTGTGTTATTTAGCAAAATAAATGATGACCCCATGCCCTTGATGCTGATTGCTAATTTGAGCACTGGACTAATATTCTTACAGTCTGGTCTGGAAATCAATTTTAGAACTCATGCTCAGGGCAATTGAGTAACTTCAAGCAATTACAATGGAACACCAAAGTTGCCGGGTGCACCCCAAACCCCACAATGCAAATGATGGAAGTGTATGCTGAGATTGACTTTAATCATGAAGACAAGAAAATTACTATTAATACTTTAGTCACTGAGCACCTGCTCAGGGCCACGCCCTGCAGTAGATGCTGTGTATAGCAGGTTGACACTGCCCCAACCCTGAGAAGCCCACAGAAGGACTTTTGCTAAGAAGCACAGAATCCACTCGGAGCAGTGACAAGCAACAGTCTGTATCAGAGAGGGTCTACAGCAGTTTCAATCCATCCAACATTCAAACCAGACACAGGCACACCAACAAGCAACAGTCTGTATCAGAGAGGGCCTACAGCAGTTTCAATCCATCCAACATTCAAACCAGATACAGGCACACCCAGAGGAAGCCATGGCTGCTTCCTGCCAACCCCCAACCCGAAAGCTCAAGAGGGAAGTGGCCTGCCCCAAGAAGACATGTGGCATTCTAGAACGAGTCAGAGCAAAGCCCACAGAGCCCAGTCATCTCTCATCCCACAGCTACCCAAGGCTCACTGATGTCCTGTGCCAGGCAGGCGTGACCCCTGGCTAAGAGGGAGTTCAGCTGCTATTGGGTTAATATTATTTATCATTAGCTTTAGGGCCACCTTTTAAATGGATGGTGACACAGTTTGGCTCTGTGTCCCCACCCAAATCTCATCTAAAATTGTATCCCCATGTGTCAAGAAAGGGACCTGGTGGGAGGTGACCGGATCATAGTGGTGGTGTCTCCCATGCAGTTGTCATGATAGTGAGGGAGTTCTCATGAGAGTTGACGGTTTTAAAGTGTGACACTTCCTTGCTCTTGCTCTCTCTCTACTGCCACCTTGTGAAGAAAGTGCCTGCTTCCCCTTCGCCTTCCGCCATGATTGTAAGTTTCCTGAGGCCTCCACAGTCATGCAGAACTGTGAAACAATTAAACCTCTTTTGTTTACAAATTACACAGTCTCAAGTAGTATCTTTATAGCAGCGTGAAAACAGAATAATACAGATGAATATGAACAGAGCCTTTCCTGGAACAAGGAGAAAAGGAATAACTTGCCTTTCATTCACCATCCCTCTAATTATATTATTCCCAGCAATGAGAAGCCAGAGGTATGTCATAACCCAGAGCTTCCTGTCACACCAGGGAGAGCTGAGATTCCAAGGACTCTGCCACGAGTGACTGCATATTCCTTCTGTTAATCTCTTTCCAAATGCGCGGCCATGGAGTCCCAAAGACAATCAGTCCAGGCAATCACAATCATAAATAGAGAAAATGCAATATAAATAAAATTGATCTTACAAATGAAAAATGTGAATAGTTATCAGCACAAAGAGGGGGAAAGCTATAAACAACTAACAGAGTGCTTAGGGAGAAGAAATTTGACTCTGAAATGCACATCACACTGAGAGCACATCCATTTCCATCCATTCCTATTGTGACAATAAAGGATGTAGCAATTTGAACCATAATGTGAGTTTCTACCCAGTCTCAAGGGATGGTCAGCTAACAGAGCACTATGAATATTGCACTTTAAAAATATCCTGCTACTAATGAAAACCCATTTGCTTCACCTGTAGGATTTGAGTAAAGTAGTCTGGGTCAGGAGAGGATCAGAAGTATCAAGTGGAAGCTTCATTTGACTCAAGAGAAGTACTGCAATTGCTTTTAGTTTACTTAATATTTGAGGTAAATTATTACCCTGTAAACTTTCATCCAACTGGAACATTTGGAACATGATGCCAAGGTTAAAAGTTTTAGCATCGTAGAGACCAGTTAGCTTTCTAGAGGAAACCTCCATTCTTGGGTCCCAAACTGTATCCTAAGCTTAGCTACTCAGCAAATTAACAGGGGCCCTTGGGTCTGGGTCATGAGGCATGGCTCAAACAAACAAACAAATATGCCAACATAATTGTATAGAGCACGACCAAAAGTTCACAGGTTGCTGGTTGTGGATTAGTCACGTTTTCTTCCAGAGAAAAGAACCAAATTTTATTGGTAGTAATCATCCTCAAAAAGGTCGTAGAAACATTTGTATTAAGAAGCCTTTATGGAAATTGAATGCAGGTTGACAGATATGTCAATATCCACTCTGAGTTCAAGCAGCCCATAGTCCAGCCACACCTCAGCTCACCATGCTTCACTTGGGTGACACCTATTTATCGTGCAGGGCTCAATTTGATGTCATCTATTCAGGAAAGCAACCTTTGACTTGCCAGGCTATACCAGATATCTGTGTTTTACACACTCTAAGCTCCTAATATTTCTCTTTCACAGCATTTGTCATAATTATACTTAATTATTTGGGTACTTACTTATGATCTAGCTTCACTGCCAGACTCATCCCTTCATGAAGAAAGAAACAGTCTTGTTCATTTTGTTCAGCACAACCAGGCGTAGCACACATAGCTGGTCCTCCATGAATACAAACAAAATTATTCATTGGAATAAAGGGATAAATTAATATCTATTTAGGAATCAAATTGGCTAAGAATCCTGGTTTACACATTCTAAAGGCTAAATGGCCAATCAGTTTGAAATCCAAGTATAGGGGACATATATGATTTTAGTCAGTGTGGGATCTATTCCCTTTATTCTGATTAACAGTACACCAATTTTCCTTTGGCAAAAACACCATTCCATACTTTTAGTCCATGTGCTTCAGATGGAGCTGACCTGCCATCTGCAATTCCAGGGGCTGTCATGTGAGCCAGCCCACCAATCAGCATATTCCATTCCATAGATCCACAGTCATTGGTTCAGAGATGAGTGCATGACTCAGCCTGGGACAATGAGATCCAAGCTGAAACTTTCCTGAAATCATTGGGAAAGAAAAAGTTTGTTTTCTATGAAGATTGAACTACTGATAGGACAAAAGCCTAGAGATGCTGAGGGCCGTCTTGTCACCCCAGTAGAAATTAGCAAAGCCAGCACAAAGCCAAAAGATAGAGAAGCAGATTTCTGAAGGTGTTATTTAGCACCTATATCCAGCTATGCCTGTGGTCAGATGCACCCTTGAATTTTTTTTTTCATTATGGCAGCTAATGTGTTTCCTTTGTAGACTAAGCCATTTGAGTTGGGTTTCTGTTGAATGGAGATTCTTAATAAAATACAAATAAACCCAGGGAACAAGAAATGAGTGTATTTTCACTCAAACCACCTCATGTACACAATAAGGGCAAAATAAACTTAGAATTCAGTGGAAGAAGACTTTTCAGAAGATGCTGGAACTGGGCTGGAGTTGAAGGGTGGGTGGGATTTGTATCAGCAGACAGAAGAGTAGGACATGTGGGAGGCAAGAGGAACAGCACAGTGAGGTCGAGGACCCAGGCACGTGGACCAGGCAGGCAACAGCTTTCCTGACTCAAGGTGAGGACAGCAGCAGGATGCAAAGGAAGAAGGTGAGGTGGGCCTGGCAGCAACAGGAGGAAATGCCCTGGACGTAAGGACTGGGATGAGATTTGAGGTTCATGAGAGAAGAAGACAACAGAGTCAAAAGTACCTTCGGCAGACAATGGAAGAGGGCTGCTTACAACCAGTTCTAGGATGAAGTTTGCAAACAGGAATGAAGATGTGCTTTCTGTTGCCCTGCATGGTGTTTCTAAAGTATCAACATTTAAAAATTGAGAGATTCTACCTCAAACCCACATATCTGATTTCTCTTGAAGCGATCAACAGAAAATGGTGTGGTCCTGGCCCCACATCCCTCTGTGGCAACCATCAGCGGAAGCTGAGGGCATCTCCCGGTTAGAGGGGTGTGGGCTCCCCAGGCCGGCACCAGCCCTCCACTCCAGTCTCATTACCTGTGATCAGCCTGGCCACAGTGAGCATGTGCGGGTCTGACCCTGACTGAGAGGAACTCCTATTCCCATCAGACTCGCGGGTTCCAAATGTATCTCCCTAAATTCAGGGAGGACTCACAGCCCAGCTTAAAGGAGGTCCGTAAGCCTCCCAGCTCTGGCTGTCCTGGGTACTGCCAGCACCTCCCCTGCTGAGTATTCCAGTCTAACTTTGATATTATTTCTCACTGAGATCACCTTCCTGAAAATCTTTATTATTCAAATACATTAGAAAGCCCTTTGCAATAAGCATTCTCATAATTCAGATTGTCCCACTGGGGAGACCCATGCAACTTTCCTTTGTTTCATTAATGAATACAGGAGATGTGGGAAAATATGAAGACAAAAATAACTTTCTAAGAGGAACAAAATTATAAAGATCCTTTTTAAAACTTTCAGGATATGTTTCATCGTCTTCAAAAGAACAGAAGTAAAAGATTGTAAGGAAAGGTCAAGATTTGATTTTGTGAGAATTTTCCAGGACCTTCCCTGTAGATGATCAGCCAATATTTAGTCCCAAAAAGAAGTGGTTGCCCTTCCAGCCAGTGACACACACACACTCTGATGAAACTGGTCCCAGTGGTCTGGAATCAACTCAGTTTCATCTCATCCTTTGACTCTGGTCTATGGGCTAAGAACAATGAAAAGGCCACAGATACTGAAACAGCTGAGCAGTACTGTTGAAGAGTGAAATGCATTGGACTTTGGGAGGCTGAGGTGGGTGGATCATGAGGTCAGGAGATCAAGACCATCCTGGCCAACATGGTGAAACCCCGTCTCTACTAAAAATACAAAAAAATTAGCTGGACATGGTGGCACATGCCTGTAGTCCCAGCTACTCAGGAGGCTGAGGCAGGAGAATTGCTTGAACCCAGGAGGCAGAGATCGCAGTGAGTCGAGATGGTGCCACTGCACTACAGCCTGGGTGACAGTGTAAAACTCTGTTTAAAAAAAAAAAAAAAAAAAAGATAGAAACAAAGAAATGTATTGGACTGAGAGAAAGATGATGTATTTAGCTTAAGGACAAAAATTAAGATGTATTCTCAGTAGCTGTATTTTATTTATTTATTTATTATTTATTTTATTTTTTTTCAATGTATTTATTCTGTCACCCAGGATGGAGTGCAAAGGCACGATCTCAGCTCACTGCAACCTCTGTCTCCCAGGTTCAAGAGATTCTCCTGCCTCAGCCTCCCAAGTACCTAGGATTACAGATGCCTGCCACCACGCCCGGCTAATTTTTGTAATTTTTTAGTAGAGATGGGGTTTCACCATGTTGGTCAGGCTGGTCTCGAACTCCTGACCTCAGGTGATCCGGCTGCCTCGGCCTCCCAACGTGCTGGGATTACAGGCTTGAGCCACCATGCCCAGCCAGCTTTAATTTTTTTCTTTTAATTTTAATTTTTGTGGGTACATAGTAGATGTATACATTTATGGAGTACATGAGTTGTTTTGACACAGGCATGCAAAGCATAATAATCATGAGGTAAAATGGGTTATATTAGTCTGTTCTCACACTGCTGATAAAGACATACCCGAGACTGTGTAATATATAAAGAAAAAGGTTTAATGGGCTCATAGTCCCACATGGATGGGGAGACCTCACAATCATGGCAGAAGGCAAAAAGCATGTCTTACATGGCGGTAGGCAAGAGAGGGAAATTAGAGCCAAGCGAAAGGGGAAAACCCCTGTAAAATCATCAGATCTCATGAGACTTATTCACTACCATGAGAACAGTACGGGGGAAATCACTGCCATGATTCAATTATCTCCCATAAGGTCCCTCCCACAACACATGGGGATTATGGGAGCTACAATTCAGGATGAGATTTAGGTGGGGACACAGCCAAACCATACCCTGTGCTATAAATCCTCTCAAGCATTTGTCCTTTGTGTTGCAAACAATCCAATTACACTCTTTCAGTTATTTTAAAATGTACAATTATTGACCACAGTCACCCTGTTGTGCTACCAAATAGTAGATCTTATTCTTTCTCTCTAACCATATTTTTTATACCCACTAGACATCCCCACCACCCCCAAAGACTACCTTTACAGCCTCTGGTAACCATCCTTTTCCTCTCTATGTCCATGAGTTCAATTGTTTTGATTTTTACATCCCACAGATAAGTGAGAACAAGCAATGTCTGTCTTCCTGTATCTGGCTCATTTCATTTAGCATGACGATCTCCAGTTCTCTTGGTAGTTTTAGAAAGCATGTCCTGGTCAGCAAGACCCCGGACAAGTAGACAGGACCACAGTGGGAGGCAGCAGTGCTCATACTCCTGGCACCTCCAGAGTGACTTGAGCCAAGGACTGGCTGGCGGTTTCCCACGTGTAGAAGAGGGTCCCACTATTTGAAAGGTGAAGGAGCCTGCCCAGCTGCTCCAGTTTCAGCCCCTACTCGCGTTCAAGCCACGAAGGCATGGACACATGAAAAATAGCAATTAGCAGGAAGCCTCAGAGGTCTCACTGGCTCCACTCAGGCATAAGATGGACAGGGGTATTCTAGGACTCTGTCCCGAGTTCTGCTGGTTCTAGCCAGACCCGTCTCTGGAATCCACCTTCTCCTCCCACTAGTCACACCTTACTCGCCTTGCCTCATGACCACCCTCTGCCTCCTTCTTCACACCTCTCCAGGGATCACCTGAGACATGCACCCCATCCTGATGCAGCTCTGTTTAATCCCCACCCCACACCATGACCAGAGTAGGCTTAATCCCCACCCCACACCATGACCAGAGCAGGCTTTGCTTTCCACTAGGAAGACACTTGGGTCACCTCATCCCCACCTGTCTGTCCAGACCCAGCTCCTGCTTCTCCCATCACACTCACCTGGATATGTGCACTTGTGGGCCTTGCATCATGCTCACCTGAATGTGCACACCCACAGGCCTATGCATCACGCTCAGCTAGACATGCACACCGTGGTCTCCTCTGCCCCAGGATGCTCTCCTTCCAGCCCTTCCCTTGTAGATTCCCAGGCAGCTTCACTGTTACCTGTAGGATCCTGTCACCAGTCAAACCAACTATTCCCCTGCCCCAGCCTCCCAGTGGGATGTGTACAGTGGCCTCTCCTCGGAGTTGTCAACACATGGAGAACAGGAATTGCATTTTATTTTTTCTGTTTCCCCAGGACCCTGCAAGTGTCTCATCCAAACTCAACACTCAAATTCTGGCTGATGTTAATGATGCCCAGATGAGCTGTAAGAGCTGGCTGTGATTAATAAAGAGATCAAGGGACCCCAGAATGCAGATCCCAATTCCAACTCTGAGCACAAGAGACCAATTCACCCTCCACCCCAATTAGAAGCTAAAATGGTGGAATTAAATTGGCAAACATGAGTTGGAAAGAGAATCTTCAAACCAAGGAAAATCAGGAGAAAAAAAGACAGTCTTAGGAGAGAAACTAGGAATCCCCAAGAAGGAGGTGGAGAGGGAAAGAATGAGCTGAGACACATTTCCTGGGCCACTGCCCGTCCATCAGCTTCCGGGAACTTGCTGCATACGCAGCTTTATCATCAGAGCCAGTGAATAAACAGCCCCCCTGAGTCACAGAATGAGCCTGGGCTTCCAAAGGGCAGGTGGGCAGGTTGGAGGCAACAGAGCCCACCAAGGACGGTCCCCAGCCAGACCTGCCTGCAGCGGGGAGGGGAGGGGCCCAGGATGTGGGCAGCTTGTGTGTCTCCAGGGCTGGAAAAGAGAAAAATCACAAAGGAAATGAGATAGGAGAGCTCCAGAGAGGGGTTCCCGGCCAAAAGAGAATGGAGATTTTTCATAAAAAATATAAAACATACATTTTGCTACAGAAAACAAATAAAATTGACAAAGTTGAGCTGTAAGGCTTGGGGGTCCACAGGTCTTTCTGAAGCCCCTGCAATCAGCCAGCCTCTGAGGACACAGAGACCAACAAGACACAGTCTTTGCCTCCAGGGAGCACAGAGAGACCGTAGCGAGGAGGCCTGGGAATAAGCAGAACGCGATGCAGTGTGGCGGGCGGCACCGCAGGAGGGGCCCAGGACTCAGAAGTTACCTATAGGAGAGTAACGAGGCAGATTGAAAACAGCTAGTAAGCCGGGCGCGGTGGCTCACGCCTGTAATCCCAGCACTTTGGGAGGCCGAGGCAGGTGGATCACGAGGTCAAGAGATCGAGACCATCCTGGTCAACAAGGTGAAACCCCGTCTCTACTAAAAATACAAAAATTAGCTGGGCATGGTGGCGCGCGCCTGTAGTCCCAGCTACTCGGGAGGCTGAGGCAGGAGAATTGCCTGAACCCAGGAGGTGGAGGTTGCGGTGAGCCGAGATCGCGCCATTGCACTCCAGCCTGGGTAACAAGAGCAAAACTCCTTCTCAGAAGAAAAAAACAGCTAAAAGCCTGCACCTCCCTCTTCCCTTTAGGGCTAGAGGCTCCTCAGCAGGCAAAGCCCCACAGAGGGCGGAGTCAGGATGGCCTCCTAGACCCCGGCTCCCAGAGGCAGGGCCCCCACAGTGTCCTTTGCAGCCTCTTCAATTCTTCATGCAAGGAGGTGTTTTTAAACTGATCCCTGGGAACTGTTTTGGAAGCTAAGGAAAAGTGCACAGTTAACAGCACACAGCTGGTGATCAATAAATGCAGGTTTAACTGTAGTGGTCTGGGGACTCATCCTGGCGACCTCCTTTTCAAAATCAGAAGCACACTTGGCTCCTTTTCAGCTTGTGTTAGTCAAATAGGCTCAGGGGTGCTGCGGTAGCAAACACAATATTTGGGTTGCTTTAAAAATAAAAGTTTATTTCTCATGGGCGTGCTGTTACATGTCCAGCAGGAATTAGAAGGGTGTTCCACTCTAAGTGTCACAAATTGCAGCCCATGGGCCAAATTCAGCCTGACACTTGCTTTTGTAACTAAAGTACTATAAAACACAGCCACACTCATTCACATACTGCTTCGGTGCCATAACGGTGGAACGGAGTCACTGCAACAGAACATGGCTTCCAAAGCCAGAAATATTTGCTATCTGGCCCTTTACAGAAACAGTGCACCAGCCCCTGGTCTACTCTAGGTCTCTTCACTCCAGGACGAATCACCCTGGGGAAGAGATCTGGAAAGTTCCACAATAGTAAGTAAACGCCCTGGCATAAAAGCAACACATGCAATGACTTCCACTTACAAGTCCCTGGCCAGAAATCTTCACATGGCTCCACCCAACCACAAGAGGGCTGGAGGCGCGATCAAATCTTTAGCGAAGCACACAAGTGGCTACACACACCTTCAGATTACTTACAAAAAAAAAATCCAATCCCTGAAGATAATCCATCCCAGGACAATGACCTTTTCAGGGAAACTCAGAAAACAGTAAAGAAAGAATAAAGACACTGCCCCCACCAAAATCACACAAACCACACACACTTCCTTCCTTTGACTACTATTTCTTCTTATTTAAACCTCCAGTCCCCGACATATCCTTGCAAATTTCTCTCAAGCTCTTTAGGAAAGTCCTCTGTGCCTTCCTGGGCTGGGCAGAATTTCAAGTCTGATTTACTTTAGTCGCTAAGCACAAGCTGTGATTCCCACAAATGTCCCTAAATGCCAGGCTTTATCCTCATCAGCACTTTGTTCTTGCCTTGAACTAAGCCCCTCGGTTCCCAAGATAGCATTCACCACTTTTACTTTACGGTTTCCTGCATTCTTCTCCTTCCCTCTCCTCTGTCTCCCCCAGTCGGGTCTTTATTCTTTCTCCTTCCATCACTTCCATTTCCTCCACCCCATTGTTCCCCCTCCTGAAATGGGCAGTTGCCTCCCCTCCACTCCAGACTCTCCTCTCTTACCCCCCAATTAGGAATTACTCCAGAATTCCCTTGAATCATCAATGGTCGTTTGTTGCATTCTAGTAAACTCAAACTGCTTATTTCTTCTTTTAATACATAGAGCACCTTCTGTTCAGATTGCTCGAGGGCCTTGGATGGTGAAGTGTATTTTAGGTTTTTAATGAGTCCAATTCAGTGCAGGAATTTTAAGTTCTACATCTGAAGTTCTCTTATTAGCTTCACAGGGACAAAAAAAAAGTATCAGTGCATAGCACTTAAAATTTCACTTCTTAACCTAGAGGTAGTTCACGGTTTCTATCATGATTGAAATTAAACATCAAGTGAGGCATCATATCCACTTGTTAAAGAGAAAAACAGCCAAAGAACTAGGAAAGGACTCAGATGCAAAGCAAACAAACGGAGAAATTTAACAGGATCACCAGAATGGAAGGGCTTCTATCTTCCTAAAACTGTGTTTATAAATGTTTTCCTAAGAGACAAATAAGCAGATTTCTGGATGACAGAAATGTTTTCTTTTGAGCTCTAAGCAAGATGTTTGCTATCACAGCTCTGTCTTTGCAAATGCCTGTATGAAGACCTTAAATTACTGAAGAGGCCAAGCTATCTGCCAGCACTTGGTTTCAATACAGAGGGAGTGTTCATTCTCATCACCTTCACATGCATAGAAGTGCTGGGAATCACCAGAAATGTCACACACACGCACACACACACACACGTCTGGCTGTAGGCAGGCACTTCCTTTTGCCATCTTTCTGCATAAATGTTGCCATGTATAGGTTCACAATAGAAAACTGAGCGAGGGAGAAAAGGTGGAATAAATTCAAAGCCAGCGTCCTCGTTCTAGTTATCGTTTTATTTTAGATGCCAGATCGGAGCCAGGCCGCAGTGCTTTTTCACTGTAAAGTTGTCATAATGATAACTTTGCTGCCTGTCTGAAAACAGAAACGTGGCATTCATCACAGGCCATCATCTACATAGGTGGGTCTCAGCCAGAGCCCAGAAATCTCTGTTAAAACGGGCCCTACTTGAAAGCTCCATTCAGCTCTCCAGAGCCATGTGCAGATGCGAAACAATAGTAAATTCAGCAAGGACAAGAGCTGTCTTCTGTTGGGTCTGGCCCTGTTCCTAGGGTAGGGGATTAGGACAAGCTGCCCAAACAGTAATTAACAAGGCAGGACAATCCAAAAAGGCACTGTGATTGGCTGTGGCGTGGTGACAAGCCGAGTCGGCACACACCAGGCTGAGCATCCTGCATGCTCTGGGGTTTGGTGACAGGCATCTGTCCCCTTAAAATGGCAGGGTTTAATAAGCTAATGTACCTTTGGAAATCTCCAAAAGAGGAATATGAATAGAGAATGCACTATGAAGCGGCTCTCACACTGACTGGATCACCTATCCTTTACACTGCTGTTTCACGGAGCTTCTCTAAACAGACTCATCTGCTGTAATTGGCGTTTAGGAAATAACTATGCCAGAGGTTTTCAGTGATTTTTTTTTTGTCCTTGGTTTTCAATGTATAATTTACTTCAAGTCAAAGGTCTTAAGCACAATCTTTTCAATAAAGAAATTTCATCATGATAGTATTATACAAGTATAAGACCTAGAAGAGAATTTAAGAATTACAGATTCATGCTCTTGCTTTGAGGTCGACAAAAGCAATGCCCGAAGAGACAAAATGTTTGTGCACGGACAGACACACAGCAAGCCAGGAGGCAGCCAACGCTGTGAACCGTTTTCCTCTGATGCTCGGCCCAGCATCCGTCACCATTCCATGCTGACACTTCTTATCATCATTAGGGAAAAAAACTAGAAGGAAAAAGAGGAGATATGATGGAAAAAGGCAATTCCTTTTGCAGCCTACAAAAAGGTCACCAAATGCTCTCATTTAAAATTCATGCTATAAAATTTGAAAGTAAAATACAAGCAATGAAAGCCCACAGAATGTGAGTGAATGAAAAAAAATGTAAGTGTTGGATTGTGTGTGTGTGTGTCTGTGTTTTACTGAGAGGCAAAAGATGAACAGGATTATTTTTAAATTATAGGAGACAAGGCTTGAGATTTTAGGGCAGGAGATAAAGTGCAAAGCTACAAGATTTATAATGAAACTACCACGCTTTTTATACTTTTTCTGAACCATTTAGAAGTAATTTATTTATGCTATGGCCCTTTACCCCTAAATACGTCAGTTTGCATTTCCTAAGAATAAGAATATTCTAGAATGCAACCATAGTACGGTCATCAACTTCAGTAAATTTAACATTCATACAATACTTACATCCAATTAACTGCTCATATTCTAATTTTATCAATTGACCTAATGATGTCTTTATAGCAATTCTTTCTCCAGGACAGGATCTTGTACGGAGTCTGTTATTGCATATCCATCCCTCAGTGTCCTTTAACTTGGAACACTTCTACGGTCTGTCTTTGTTTTTTAAGACATTGACACTTTTGAAGAATACAACATACACATACACACACACACACGCACACACACACACCCTCACTGTCCTTTAAAAAATAGATCTCTCCTCATTTTGGGTTTGTCTAATGTTTCCTCATGATTCAATCCAGTTAAATCATGCATTGTTAGCTGGAGTAGTTATACAAGTGATGTTGTGTCTTTATCAGAGAATCAAATCTGGGGGCAATGGGTGTCCATGGGCCCCTCACTGGTGATGTTAATTTCAATTACTCAGTCAAGGTGCTGTTCAGTTTCACCAATATAAAATTGCTACTTTTTCCCTTATAACTAATAAGCAGTCTGTTAGGAGACACTTTGAGACCATTCAAATAACGTGCCAATCATCAAAATTTTCCTCTAAATTTAGCATCCATCAATAACCTGGGCCTGACACAATCTTTACTTATGCTGATGTTAAAATTCTGATTTTTTTCAATGCCAGCATTCCCTCCAAATTTAGTTAGGCCTCAGTATCATACTATACAAGAGAATGCCAAAAAATCACTCTCTTATCACCGTTTATTTATGTACTTATTTATTTGTTTTATTGTTTTATTATCTACATGGGTTTGTGAATGCCTATATTTTCAATGGCTTATATTCATTACTGTGCCTACTTATTTTGGTGCTCAAATTGTTCCATATTTAACCAGTGGAAACCGCTTCAAACTTTGTTCTATGTCATTAAGACGTACCACCATCATTTCTTTTTTTTTCTCTTCCTAATTTTTTGGCATAACTAGCAAAACGTAACAGGTTCACCTTGTATCTACTCTAATCAGAACTGAAGTCAGCCATTTCTCCAAGGTATCATTTCTTCTCTACTTTTTAAAGGGAAGAATACAAAATGGCAAAATCCGACTGCGAGTTATCCTTATAGCTACTGAAATACCATTGATTCTTAGCCCTTTTACTGGACAGAGCTAAAAATATATATGTACATATAATATGTACAAATCCACCTAAACACATAGGTAACATACATGCCTACACATATGAACAGGTACAAATAGAAATACACAGTTTTGAAATCATAAGTCATATCACTACCTCCAGTTACAATTCAATGCCACAAGACTCTACATTTAATATCCAAGTGTCGTCTCCCCAGTTGGCTTCCAACTACACCGAAACATTGACTCAGTTGCTTACTCTTGAAAAACACTAAAATTATTTCAGAATTTTTATGCCGCTACTAATGCATAAAACATATTTACTTACGAGGATACCAGTATGTTTGAATTAAAGCCCACCCTAACCTACTGATGCTTTAATCTTTGACTTCTAGTGTCTGGAACTGTAAGAAGTAAATTTCTGTTATTTAAGCAAAAACACACACACACACAAAAAAAAAATTGTTACACTTCCATGTCATATCATACTCCCCAAGATACTAGAGAAAGATGAGCAAATTAAACAGAAAGGAGGAAACCATAAAGATAAAAGTAAAATCAAGGAAATGGAAAATAGACAAACAATAGAGAAAAGCAATAAAATGAAAAACTAATTCTCAGGAAACATTAATAAAATTGATAAATATGTATCCAGACTAGTCAAGAATAAAACAGAAAAGACAAAAGTTATGAATATCAGGAAATAAAATAGTATTACAAATTCTACAAACATTAAAAGGGCAATAAGAGAATGTTACGGGCAATTTTATGCAAACAAATTCAACAATTTATATAAATTCAGCAAATTTATCGAAAGATAAATACCAAAGCTCACATCAGACAAAATAGATAAACTGACCAGATATTTCCTCAAAGATATATGAATGCCAAATAAGCACAAGAAAAGATGCTCAAAATATTTAGTTATTAAGGAAATGTAAATAAAATCACAATAAGATACCCCTATATACTTACTAGAATGGCTAAAATTTAAGACTGACAATATCAAATGTTGACAAGAATAATGAGGAGCAACTGAAACTCTCAAAGATTACTGTGGGAAGCATAAATTTGTACAGTCACTTTAAAAAACAATTTGGGAGTTTCTTATAAAATTAACTATACATTTACCATATGACCCAGAAGTCCCACTCCTGTTATCCAAATATTTGTATGTGAATGTTCATAGCAACTTTATTAATAACATCTTGCAAGTGGAAACCAGCTAAATGTCCATGAACAGGTGAACAGACAATAAATTATATCTATACAGTGTAGTACTACTGGGATGGGGAAGCTGGGTACCGACATACACACATCATGGATAAATCTCAAAGCGTTCTGCTGAGCAAAAGATGCCAGACACATCTTTTCATCTTTATTAAATTCTAAGAAAGACCTATTCAATCCACAAAAATGAAAAGCAGGTCAGTGGTCTGGGAAGAGGAGTTAGAACGTCTGATTGGGATAAAGCACAAAGAAACCTTCAGCTCAGACAGTATGGCACTATTCTGCATCTAGTTGATGGTGATTAGTTGGGCGAATACATTTGTCAAAACTCACCAAAATGTACATTTTCTTCTGAGACAGAGTTTTGCTCTTGTTGCCCAGGCTGGAGTGCAATAGTGCAATCTTGGCTCACTGCAACCTCCTCCTCCTGGGTTCAAGGGATTCTCCTGCCTCAACCTTCCAAGTAGCTGGGATTACAGGTGCCACCATGCCCAGCTAATTTTTGTTTGTAGAGAAATGGGGTTTCACCATGTTGGCCAGGCTGGTCTCAAACTCCTGACCTCTGGTGATCCGCCCACCTCAGCCTCCTAAAGTGCTGGGATTACAGTCGTGAGCCACCGCACCTGGCCAAAATGTACATTTAAATGGATATGTTGTACTGTATCGAAATTATACCTCAAAATCTTCTGATTCTTAAAAAGGCAGTCACAGAAAGAAGAAATATTACCAAGAAAGTAAAAACAGGCTGACAGCAACTTCTTAACAGAGACAATGTAAGCCAGAAAACAATATAATGATATATTCAAAGTGCTGAGAGAAAATAACTGCCAACTTAGATTTATACTGCCAGGGAAAATATTCTTCCAGAATAAAAACGAAATAAAGTCATTTTCAGACAAATAAAAACTGACCCCATTTACCTGTAGCAGAGACTACTAAATAGAATACCTACAAGGGCAGAAGAAAAGTGAACCCAGATGATTAGAGATGTAGGAAGAAAGAGGGGGAAAGAGGAGCAAATACATGTGCAACAGGTGTGAGTGCTGACTATTACAATAATACTAACAATGTCTTATCATTTACAGAGAAAAATATTAACCTACACAGCAATAATGGCAGATAATTAAAGAGCATGATAAATGGGATTAACATATTATAAGGAATTATCTGGAAATATCGTAAAGTTATCAAGTGATATTAGATTTTGATAAATAAAAGTGACATGCTGAATTCTTTAGGGTAGCTACTAAGACAATAAAAAAAGAGTATATAACTTTGAAACTACTAATCGAGAATTTTTTAATTATTTCATCCTTTCATTTAGTTCAAAAAAAGAAGAAATAAATATAGATTGGGAGTAAGCAAGGGAAAATATAGAGTAAGACCATAGATTAAAACAAATATATTAGTCATCACAGTAAGCAAAAATAAACAATATATATTAATTAATAGACAAAGGTTGACACACTGACAAAAATATCATAAAAACAAGAGACACATCCAAAATATCTGAAACACAGGTTGAAATTAAAAGTTCAAAAAAATATATATGCCACATAAATAGTAACCATGAAACTGGTATAAAATAGCAATATCCAGTGGATTTTAAGCCATAAAGCACAGATATAGATAAAGAGGGTCACTTTGAAGTGATAAAAGATTAAATTAATCAAAGATTCACTGAGTAATGGTAACTTATTGGTTCTTAAATAGAGTAAAATGAAATCCAAAGGCAACACTCTGGTCCTTTCTCGGTTGCTAGCTAGTATGTGATGCCAAGTAGTTCAATGACTTTGTGCCTTGGTTTTTACTCAGCTGCAAAGCCCACCTTGGTGGCTTCCTGAGGTTGTTAAGAAAAGAACGCCAAACGAGGTACTTCATTATGTGTGAAAGTGAATATGACTTGAACTGGGGAGGATAAACAAACAGCATTTACTGAGTACCTACTATGTAAGAGAAACTGCCCTAAAAGCTTTATTATTCTTTGTCTCTTGTAGTCTTCCCAGCAACCCTAAAATATATTTCTTTTTATTTGCATCAATACAAATGAGAAACAAGAGGCTAGAAGAGACTAAAGGACTTCCCCCAAAATAAGCAAATTACAGAGCCAGAATTCGAATCCAAGGTTTTTGTTTTTGTTTTTGTTTTACTCTAAAGTTATGCTTAATCCTGGTTACTTCTTAATGAACATTAAGTTAGGGCTTCTAACTAAAATTCTGTAGGCCATTTTATTATATTACTTTCTAATGTTCTATTTTAAGTTCACACCCTTAATATATAAATAGCTCATACAAATCAATAAGAAGATACTAAAATGCCAAAGGTAATAATAATTAACATTCATTGAGCACTTACTATTTGCAGTCTGTGATGCAAGCGCATTATATGAGTCATCTCACCTAATCCTCAAAACAGTTCTGTGAGGCCACGTATCAGTTGGAGTCCAGTCAGTAATTTGAACAAGAAAAAATTTTAAAACAAATAAGTATTAACTATAATGGGGAAGAACTTATCAAGATAAAAAGAGATCTCAAAAGAATACGCTGGAGCTGATGAAAAGTATCCAAGAAAAGAACAACTTGGCTGGGGCCTGGAGAGACCTCCCCAAGACTGGGATTCAGACTTTGTTGGATAAAGTGAGGTTAGCAGGACAGCAGAGAAGTCCACTGGGATGCCCACCCCAGAGCTGCCTCCCTGTGAGGCAAGGAGGGAACTCTACCCTGGGATGAAGGATTGAGGCTGGTCGGCGGGTGGGGAGGGGTGAGTCACAGTGTTGACAGCCACTCCCCAGATGGCAACTCACATCTGAGGTGTGAGATGTCTGCATCTAAGCCACAGGAGCCAGCTCTCCCCAGTGCAGGCTGGTGGGGTTTGCAAAGGGTGTCAGTTGGGAGTTCCCTAGCCTCCAGGGCAGCACAAGGCCTGGGTGTGCAGCGTCCATACTGGAAGGCCTCAACAAGATGGTACCCAGGCCTGGCCAGCTTATGAGCTTGCCAAGGAATCACACACTCAGGGTTCACAGCTGGGGTGGAGTGACTAACACTGGATGTCCTGCACATGAACCACTGCAGCCAGATGTTGGCAGGAAAAGGAAAAAAGAGCAGCGTCCAGATGCAGATCCTTCCTCCTGCCATGCTCCTGCAGTGCCCTCTGCTGACAAAGCTTAAATACCACATTGAGATACCATCTCACACCAGTTAGAATGGTGATCATTAAAAAATCTGGAGACAACAGATGCTGGAGAGGATGTGGAGAAACAGAAACACTTTTACACTGTTGGTGGGAGTGTAAATTAGTTCAATCATTGTGGAAGACAGTGTGGTGATTCCTCAAGGATCTGGAAATAGTAATACCATTTGACCCAGCAATCCAATTACTGGGTATATACCCAAAGGATTATAAATCATTCTACTATAAAGACACATGCACACGTATGTTCACTGCGGCACTGTTTACAATAGCAAAGACTTGGAACCAACCCAAATGCCCATCAATGATAGACTGGATAAAGAAAATGTGGCACATATACACCATGGAATACTATGCAGCCATAAAAAAGGATAAGTTTATATCCTTTGCAGTGACATGGATGAAGCTGGAAACCATCATTCTCAGCAAATTGACACAAGAACAGAAAACAAAACACTGCATGTTCTCACTCATAAGCGGGTGTTGAACAATGAGAACAAACGGACACAGGGAGGGGAACATCACATACTGGGGACTGTTGGGGGGTAGGGGACTAAGGGAGGGATAACGGGGTGGGGGATTGGGGAGGGATAACATTAGGAGAAATACCAAATGTAGATGACAGGGGGGATGGATGCAGTAAACCACCATGGCATGTGTATACCTGTGTAACAATCCTGCAAGATCTGCACATGTATGCCAGAACTTAGAGTACGATTTTTTTAAAAAGCTTAAATATCAGCTCACTACAAAGGAGAAATGCTTAGACTTTGGCCATTGTCTCAGAGCAGGTGGTAAACGGTGAATTTGAGACTGAAAAGTGATACATTTAAAACTGGGAATGGTAGGTACTATTATTATTGCCACTTTACAAATGAAGAGACTGGGGCAGCAAGGGGTTCTATGCCGAAGGTCACTAGTGATAGGGTTAGGACACAAACAACCACACAGCTTCACTTCCGTCAGTGGGAAAAGACAATTACCAAAGTGGAAATACAAATGATTAATAAATATCTGAAAGGTTTTTCGCTCCATTGGAGAGGAAAATCAATATAGAACGTAATTGACTATATCTTACACTTATCAAATAAGCAAAAATGTTAATGTCCTAATGCCCACACTCTGAGGCTGAGATGGGTTGAGTAGTTCATACACTTCTCGGAGCAGTGCTTCAGTAAGGGCTCAGCTGGAGCTGCAGAACTAGCAGGGGTATATGTTAAGGGATTTGTTGCAACAAACTGCCCTCTGTGGTTATGGAGGCAGGCAGCAGGTGGAAATTCTTGGGCAGCAGCTAAGGCTGCATTCCACAAGTGGAATTTCTTCTTCTGGGGAACGTCAGTTCTGCTCTTAAGGCCTTTCAATTAATATATCAGACCCACCAGATTATCCAGGATAATCTCCTTTACTTAGAGGCAACTGATTATGAACATCAATCACTTCTGCAATATTCCTCATCGCAACACCTAGATTAATGTTGGATTGCATAACTCACTACAGCCTAGCCAGGTTAACACAGAAAACTGACCATCTCAAGAATTCACTGATACTTCCTTGGAAGCAGTTTTCCAGAGCATGTAATAAATCTTTTAAGTATCGATGCCCATTACCATCACTTCTGGTAATGTAGCTAAGGGAATAATTTGAAAGACAAAGATTCAAGCATTATTGAGAATAACAAAATATTTAGAAACAATCTTACTGGCTCCACTAGGGAAATTAAATTATGTAACATTTGTATGAAAGAGTAGTAAGAGGCCATTGAAAGCTTTACAAAAGGTTTGCAATTACAATTATAAACACCTATAATAAATTATGAAGCCAAAAGAAAGAGAGGAGAGAAAATTGTTTATATGGAATATAAAAAATTCAGAAAATAAGAACACTGTGTGGGAAAAGGGGGAAATGTTAACAATGGTTCTTTGAACTTCATGTTTTTCAATTTTCCAACTATGACCTTGAATTACTTTAAAAATTACACAGAGTAAGATAAAGAATGTTCCATGCAAACTATAAAACATGAATTTACAAAGTGAGATGTCATGCCAATACTTAGGAGTGTTTTAGCCGGTTACAGATCCCAGCTCTTTGTATGCAAATGAGAGCAACGACCTAACTTCATCTTTAAGAGAAAGGAGAAAAGGATTGATAGTTAAGAAACTACAATTCCTTCAACCCAGTAGTCACCCCCAAATAGATACAATGTTTCCCCACCATTGTGAAGGCAACTTTAATAAATTACCACAGGGAAAAAAAATACACTTCCATCACCCCTTCCCTTCCCTTCCCTTCCCAATTCGGCTCAATTTCACAGTGCATGGCTGCTTTCTATTTTATTGTCACTAAAGCACCAGAGAAAACAAGTAGAATAAAGACTACCATTGTTAACAGATTTTATATTTTTAAAAAAAAAACATTTTTTTTGCAGTTTCAATGGGTTATTTAGCTTCAATGGCATCTGTTGACACTGAAAAAAATATAACTACCATAGCTATAAATCTGCTTTGCTTGTAAATGTTTAATTATAATGTTTCCATTTCAATTTAAGATAAATTCACTTTCTATCTTAAGAAGAAACTGTTACCAACAAAACAGACTGAAAACAAATCCCACAGCAATGATTGTTACTCAGCTCCCTAAAACCCTCTTAAAGCACAGATGCTGTCAATTCTCCCCAGCAGGGATCCCACAGCTGCAACCTAAGAGTCTTTGAGGCACTAACACATAATCACCTGGAGAGACCCTCCCCACCCCCATCTTCATGAAGTTTTCTGGCTCTGCTGGAGTTCACAGAGAAACAGGCCATCCTACAATCCCTCCATGCACCAAATACAGTTTACACCAAAGAAAGCCTCATAGCTGTTTCATTTATGGGCCTGAAAATTACAATCAAGCCTCTTCTCCCCACAACAGTTGACAATGGTGATCTTCTGAACCACAAGAAACAGTCCTCCACTGCACATCTGGGTCTCCTGCTATGTGTAAGTAAAAGAGTAACCAACAGAAGGCCACTTTCTACAATCGAGAAAACAGCAGCACCCCAGGCTGCACCACCCAAGGCAGACACAGCTCCCCGAAATGCTGCTCAGAGACTCTGTGCTCTCAGCACGACTCTCTCAGCAAGGGAGGTCCCTCAAGCCCTGAGATGCAGATCAGTAGGTAAGGGAATCATAATTCTACATGAAAGTCTGCATGTGTCCTGGGATAAGGAGAAACTAGAGAACCACATCCATCATTTAGCCCACTTTCTCACACTTGGAGGGATGGGCTAGTACCTTAGAACTGTCGACTACCGATCAGGGGCCAACCCTGATGTCCATATCAACTTCATTTAATCTGCTCAGTATTTGTCAAAACTAAAATAAGTCTCCAGATACGTCACACAAAGCTACGCATTTCTATGTGCCTGAAACTAACCTCCATTTCCAGGACAGACTATTATTTTATATATGATCAAAAAGTGCCACAGAAAAACACACCTCCCATCATCTTGGCTCAGGGCAGTGGAGTCCCTTATCTAATACTTGATCATTGTCCTCAACAGACCATCTTCTCTTATCTTTTTGAGGATGTCATTTAATAAGGGCTTGTTCTGTTCCCATAAAGTATACTAAACACTTTACATGAATTATTCACTTAATCCCCAGAGCAAACTTCCAAGGAGGTATTAATCTCTTCCTTGTGTCACAGATGAGAAACTGAGTCACGGGGGCTGAGTCACCTGCCTGAAGCCACACAGGAAGTAAATGACAGGGCATGGATTTAAGCTCCGCTCTGACCCCCAAAATGGTAATTTTAAATAACTGCAATATTTACCTCCCTCTAGCAAATTCCAGCAAATCATAAAACATCCCCCGATGCATGGGTAATATTCAAATTTCTGATCCTATGATCACTGACTGACATAAAATTTAAACTATCTGTTGGTTCCCTATTTCATACATTTCCTGCCTCTATTTTCTCAAAAGCAGTAACAGTACACGGACAGCAGATTTCACAGCAATTTTCTCTCCTGAACACCTTTCTTCTAAACCTCCTGCCTTTTCTGCTCCTCAATAAATCATGGCCTAGGCCTCTGGCAAAGCTATTGCCGTATTTGTTGTTGCCTTTGAAACACGTAAAAGTGGAATCCAAAAGAGTTTCTGGGGAGAAAAACAGAATGTACCTTGAAATTCTCTTGACGGATCCATTTTCATTCCCCTAATGGTGTATTTTGGGTTTAAAAAAATAAATTTTAGAGGAAAAAATCTTTCAAAAATACTGCATTTGGATTTAAGTCTTTAGGGAGCATATCTGCTGAGGGAAGAAATCATCAAAAAGAACATTTACAAAGGCTGGGTTGCTTTTCATTTTCTATTTCATGTAATCTCCATCATACGCCTGCAACAAAATCCCCATTTTACAGAAGAAATTCAGAAAGAGTTTGTTATCTGAGTAAATTCACACAAGTGATCAGAGATGGAAAAGTCACCACTGATTCCAGCCCTCTGCCTTCAAATCCCAGACTATACCAGACTTTTAAAAAGGCTCTTTCCCCTGGATCTGAGTCACTTCTTTCTGCATCGCACTAGGCTGCTCTGTCAGACCCCAGTAGGATGGAAGGGACCTGAGGGCCCAGAGGGGCCAGCAGACACCTTCAAAGTGAGACCAACACAGGTTTAACACAAACGTGCATCCAGAGCAAGACTCACCATATTTGCATTTAGAAAGAAACCCTGGTGAAATCTAAGCCCTTTCACTAGTTCATTAAGTTTTTCATCCTTCAACTTTTCTGCATATTTATCATAGAGGTACTAAGGCTTACTTATAATGCGTGTTTTACATTGTTTCTTTCAACTTGGAAGTCTTTTGTTTGCATATTAATCGTATAGGAATACTCCTTGTTTGTTACAAAGAAATGTGCTTTTTCACTAATGTCGAAACACATCACTCTCTTTGTCTATCCCCTGTCCACTTTTGATATAGACATGGATGCTAATAATATCAATTCAATCAATAATTAAAGGTTATTTATTCTATGCCAGACAGTGTTGCAAGCACTTTACAGAGATGAAATCATTTAATCCTACAACAACCTTATCAGGTAGAGACAAAATTTTCCCTATCTTAAAGTTGAAAAAACTAAGGCCAAAGGATTTAAAATAACTTGTTCAAGGTCACATGGCTAATAAGTGGTGATATCAAGAAGTACTTCCCTACTAGGAAAAAAAAACCACTCTGCATTTAATAAATGCCAACTAATACCCAACTTCAGTTTGGGGAGAACAGTAGGGAGCAGAGGGGATTGTGGGAAACAAGAGAGCATGGTCCCTTCCACACCGAGCACCAGTCAGCTCTATCACTTGTGGCCATTCAAGGTTGACCTGAGTTTCCAGTTTCTCCAGAGATACCTGAAATATTTATGTTTAGTCAGATCTCCCGATATTTTTAATGTTGGCCTAAATTGAAGGAAAAAAATACACTTAGCAAAACAAATGAAAGAGGTTTATGGGCTACTGATTTCTTGCCTACATATTGGAGATTTAAACTGAACCAATGCTGAGTAGCAATAGTTCACAGGTTTAAACAGTTCAAGAAACCTGCTGTGCCCATGGAAGCAAAGACTTCTTTGCTTTGCAACTGTTTAATTGAGGAGGAGATGCAAGGTACTAGTTCATTTATTAACTGGAAAATAATCGCAGGCCCTAATGAGTCACTCCGCATCCAAACACATCAAATTCATCATCTGTTTTAGTCTTTGAAAATGATTAAATATCACTTTCTTTCCCTTTATGGCAAGATTCAAGTGACAACCAATCCATCAGCTTATCTGCCAATGTTTAGCAACAGCATTTTGCATTCATTATTTCCTACTTAAATCATTCTTTTAAAAAGAGGAATAATTTAATTCTGCCTCTTGACAGTAGAGACATTAAATGGTGGAGTGTTTCTCCGACAAACACCAACAGCATATCCATGAAATCAAGCCAGAATAACGCCAGTTCAAAACAAGAAATACGACAACTCACTTCCAGAAAAAGCTTCTCATTTTCACATCCTGATGCTAAAAACTGGCAGAGACACAACAAAAAAAGAAAACTTCAGGCAAATGTCCTTGACGAAAGGATTTTTGCAAAAATCCTCAACAAAATACTTGTAAACTGAATCCAGCAGCACAACAAAAAGCTAATCCAACCATGATCAAGTAGGCTGCAACCCCAGGATGCAAGGTTGGTCCAGCATACACAACCCAATAAATGTGATTCATCACATAAATAAAACTAAAGACAAAAAGCACGTGATTATCTCAATAGATACAGAAAAGGCTTTCAATAAAATTCAACACCTATTCATGTTCAAAACTGTCAATAAACTAGGTATTGAAGGAACATACCTCAAAATAGTAAGAGCTATCTATGACAAACCCATAGCCAACATCATACTGAATGGGGAAAAGCTGGAAGCATTCCCCTTGAAAATTGGCACAAGATAAGGATGCCCTCTTTCACCACTCCTGTTCAATACAGAATTGGAAGTCTGGGCCAGAGCAATCAGGGAAGAGAAAAAAAATAAAGGGCATTCAAATAGGAAGAGAGGAAGTCAAACTATCCCTGTTTGCAGATGACATGATTCTGTATCTAGAAAACACCATAGTCTCATCCCAAAAGGTCCTTCAGCTGATAAACAACTTTAGCAAAGTCTCAGGATACAAAATCAATGTGCAAAGATCACAAGCATTCCTATACACCAACAACAGCCAAGCTGAGAGCCAAATCAGGAACACAGTCCCATTCACAATTGCCACAAAAAGAAAAAAACACCTAAGAATACAGCTAATTAGGGAGACGAAAGAGCTCTGCAATGAGAATTACAAAACACTGCTCAAAGAAATCAGAGCTGACATAAACAAATGGAAAAACATTCCAAGCTCATGGATAAGAAGAACCAGTATCATTAAAATGGCCATCTTGCCCAAAGCAATTTACAGATTAAATGCTATTCCTATCAAACCACCAATGACATTCTTCACAGAACTAGAAAAAATTATTTTGAAATTAATATAAAACAAAAAAAGAGCATGAGCAGCCAAGAGAATCCAAAGCAAAAAGAACAAAGCTGTAGATATCACATTACCTGACTTCAAACTATATACTACAGGACTACAGTAACCAAACAATTATTTAACTATTTAATATTTCATGTGTAAGAGTAGGCACTAAGATCTATAAAAGCAAAAAAAAAAAAAAAGAAAAATTTTTTTTGAGACAGAGTCTTGCACTGTTTCCAGGCTGGAGTGCAGTGGTGCGATCTCGGCTCACTGCAACCTCCACCTCCCGGGTTCATGCGATTCCCCTGCCTCAGCTTCCTGAGTAGCTGGGACTACAGGTGCATGTCACTATGCCCAGCTAAAATTCTGTATTTAAGAGACAGGGTTTCACCATGTTGGCCAGGATGGTGTCGATCTCCTGACCTCATGATCCACTCACTTTGGCCTCCCAAAGTGCTGGGATTACAGGCGTGAGCCACTGCACTCAGCCAAGAACAAAAATTTTAAACAATGTTCATCAACAGAAGAGTAATAAAATAAATTATGGAATGTCTCTATTATGGAATATTATACAGCAAAGGGACAAAAGAACTGGAACTACATGTATCAATAGGGATTAACTTAGAAAATGTTACATTCAGCAAAATAGGCAAATTGCAGAATGACTCTTTCGGCACAATGCCATTCATATAAAGTTGGAAAATCTACCAAAAAAAACACCGTCTATGTAAAGGTACCTCTGTAGTAAAATTATATAAACATTCATAAGATTGATAAACACATAAATCAGGATAATGGTTAACCTTAAGGAAGGAGGAAGGAGAAGGCAATAGACAGAGTTACGTTTGTTTATTTGTTTGTTCGTTGCTTTTTTGTCCAGCTCTGCAGATACAGCTGTGTGGTAGATAGACAGATGTTTGCTACAATATCCTCTACAGTTTTAAGTATGCTTGAAATAGCTCAGACGTTTTTTAAAGAAAAGAAAAGAAAAACAACTTGTCCCTTTAAAGAAGATAAAACAATTAGCTTATTTGCTGACCTGGCCACACCATGCCCTGCATGTAACAGCACGGCAGATCATGGGCACCAGGCTATTGTCGCCAGTTTTGCTTTGCTTCTTAGAAGTGGGTGCTTTTGCTTTGCTTCCTTCGTCTTAAGAGTTACACCTCTCTGAAATTAAATATGGAGCTGTTGCCAATCTCCAAAAACCTTGTTACTATCCTTCCTTATAGTTACTGCCCAGATGGACATGTCAGCTCTGACGGTATTAGATATTACCTTTGAATTCTTAAAAATATGTTTAATTCTTGGAAAGTCTCAATAAAGGGAGAAGAATGCAGTTGATTCTTGTAGTTTAGTTTGAAAGACTACATGGAATCTTTAAAACTACATTAGAAATAGCCTCTGAATATCCCTTAAAGAGGCCATAAAGCACATTACAGGAGACTTCTACAGAGAAAATCTTCTCCCCCTTTTTGTTGTTTTCTTTTTTATTGTGGTAAAATAAACGGAACACAAAATTTACCATTGTAAAACAAGCAAGTCACCGTTCACAATGCTGCTCAGTCATCACCACCTGCCTCCGGAACGTTTTCATCACTCCGAGAGGAAACCCACATCCACGAAGCAGCCACTGCCCCTCGGCCCTGCTCCCAGCACCCCGGCAACCCTGCTCTGCTGTCTGTGTCTATGGATCTGCTCGTTCTGGACATTTCATATAAATGGAATCACACACTGTGTGGCCCTTTGTGTCTGGCTTCTCTCGCTCAGCATCATGTTTTCAAGGTTCTTCCATGTGGTAGCCCGTGCTGCCACTTCGTTCCTTTTCACGGCGCAAAACATCCCAGTATATGGAAAGACTACATTTCTCTTTATCCAGACAATGAGGTGGAGAAATGGAAACCCTCTTACATTGTTGGTAGGAATATAAAATGGTGCAGCCACTGTGAAAAGCAATTTGGCAGTTCCTCAATAAATTAAACATAGAATTACCACATGAACCAGCAATTCCACTCCTAGGCATCTACCCAAAAGAACTGAAAACAGGTGTTCAAACAAAAACTTATACAGGATTGTTTATGGCAGCACTATTCACAATAACCACAAAGTAAAAACAACCCAAATGTCCATCCCTTTGGTTTAAAGCAGGTGCCTTGTGTTAAAGTCATGTTGCATTAAGATTTCAGATCTGCCAGCATCAGAATCATAGTCAGCGTATGGGAATGTTCACACCATGAGCAGGCCAGGGAAAGTGGATCCTAACCTGTGAGGAGCAGGGTCACTCTGCCCCAATCCCACACTCCCTCCCAGGCAGCCCCTCCTGAGTGGATGCTGGGAGCAAAGACATTTGGATTGAATTTCAGGTGTTATCTGAGTCTCTCTCTTTTGTAGAAGCTCATAGACAAATCCTATCAGCTAAACAAGGATGTGGTATGACCCTTGAAAATTGCATCCACCAGAATTATAGACCTGAACACACCTGTGCTCTAGAGATAACCCTGGCTTGAGGGTCAAAAGCCACATGGCATCCAGAGAGGACTCTTGCAGGTGGCAGAAGGGACTTGTGTGTTCTGGGAAGATGCTTCTGAGACTTGGAGAAGATGTACTGGAACCACACCAGCGACTTGACTGTAAATAGTTCAGCCACAGGTCTATGTTCCGGGGAGGCAGACAAAAAAACAGATGAAGGCAAGTGGATTAGCCTCCCGGGGCTGCCATGACAAAGTACCACCAATTGAGTGGCTTAAACCACAGAAATTTTTGCCCTTGAAGTTCTGGAGCCTGGAAGTCCAAGATGAAGGTGTTGGCAAAGTCTCCCTTTCTGAGAGCTGTGAGGGAGAACCTGTCCTGTGCCCCTCCCTTCGCTTCTGGTGGTTGCTGGCAATCTTGGCTGTTCCTTGGTTTGCAGATACATCACTCTGATCTCTGCCTTCACACGATGTTCTGCCTGTGCGCATGTCTGTATCCAAATGGCCCCCTCTTTTAAAAGACACCAGTCATCTTGGACTAGGTCCCACTCCACTCCAGTGTAACCTCATCTTAAATAATTACAACTCCGACAAGCCTATTTCCAACTAAAGCTGTGTGTGTAGTACAGGGGAGGAGGCACGATTCCATCACAGGAAGAGAGCATGGCAAACAGTGAGGCTGGGATGGACTGAGCAGCTGGCATGCTGGCTATAGCTTCCACACTCATTCCCTTGGGCATCCCAAGACACCTGTGGTGCAGCCATTAGGATCCTAATTTTAACAATGAGCTTCATACAATGTGCTCATGCTCACACAGTAAGAGGCACCGCTGAGGATGCAGTTCAGGGAGGCGGGTTCCAGAGCCCAAACTCTCTACTTTCCACTGGAACATGACTGTGCACAGGGACAGGGTGGAAAGAGGGAAAGACCACAACGCACAACAGATGCCCTGCCTCGGAACAGATGGAAGGAAAGGATGTCTTCAAAGCTCATGAGAGACTGTTATTAGGGAAGCGAGGGGCAGGTTGGAGAGGCAGAGGTCAGCACGGAGACCCTCTGACTCTACCGCCCCATCTGCTCTAACCCCACAGGCCTCCCTGCTGCCCTGGTTATGACAGGTGCCCTCCGTTCAGCTCCTCCTGCCCTGAGGGGTCCACTTACCCATCCCTCTCCTTCCCATCTCTCAGACCTCCAGTCCAGCCACCTCTTCATAGTGAGCTCAGCCCTGACTCCCTGCTCCAAAATCGGGGATTCCCCTACATCAGTATTCTCCATTCTTACTGCCTGCTTCATTTTTCTCCCTAAGACTTTTTTTCCATCTAATAGTAAATCTTTATTATCGTCTGTTTCCTCCTGCTAGAATACAAACTTCCTGGAGGAGAGATATTGACCGTTTTGTTCAGTGTGGTAAATTCAGCACCTATACTAGTGCCTGGCTCTTGGGAGGGCTCCATAATACACGCTGAATGAATAAATGTTTCTAAGCAGTCCTGGATGCTGGCGCTGGTATGTCCTTGCTTGGCGACCAGGGAGGACATGTCTAACGCCTGTCCCTACAGAAAACCTGGGGACCGTCTCAGCCTCAGGTGGGTAGGGCTGAGGGCTGCACCCCTTCCACACCCCAGTCTCTCTTTAATAATGGTCCCTGCGACAGAAATTCTGGGCCCTTTAGTGGCAACTGATCACAGTTCTTGCCTGCCTTCTTTGGACATCAAAGTGTCAAAGGTCTGCCTTGCTTATTCATACAGACATAATTCAGAAGAGCATCTGGGGTTTTCCAGCCAGGGATGTGAGATGGGGGCTTCACAGCCACACATTTCAGCTCTCAGTTTCATTTTGGAAGGAACTCCTTGAGCAAGACTTGCCAGGGAACAAGAGACAGTGATCACAATCTTCTCCTGCCCCCGCTCCCCTTAAGAAGAAACAATCTCTACAGCAGATATGCGGAGGGTGAGGGGACACCTGAGCCCCTACTAAGGGGATTTTCCTGAGGGTTTCCCCAACGCTTAGTAAGAAAGAGTCCGGGCTAGTTCAAGAAGCCCAGACTTCTCTCCTTGTGCACCCTGAGTTCTACAAGGAAGAGAAGTTTCAGCGTGATGAGGAGCTCTTTGCTCCTGACCCTGGTGCATCAGACCAGTCTGTGCAAGAAACACAGATCACTTCAGGAGTTTACAATAAAAGGCATTCTGTGCAGGAAATTGGTCACCCAAGTGAAGGGAAATCTCAGAATGCAGATAGGATGGTGAAAAAAACGCCGAGATTAGAACAGCAAGAAGTCATGCCCACCTCTAGGCTGAAATGGCAAAGGAGAACTGGCAGTGGCCAGAGCTTGGGGACCCCTTGATGGAACCTGACATCTGGCCACAGCCGGCTCCTCCTGCAGGGGCTGGAATCAGGAGTTGTGCGGAGCCACTGCCTGGGCGGCCACTGAGGCTGGGATGGGGAGGGATGCCCCGGCTTCCCCTACCCTCCCACCCTCTAATCTCCCACCAGGGCCTCCCAAGGGCCAAACCCAGATGGAAGCCAGCTGACCCCGGACAGGCCCAGGACACACACATTACAGATTGTGATTAGGCAGAATGGTGGCCCCATAAGATAGCCACGTCCTAATCCCCAGAACCTGTGAACAGGGGGCCTTGCATGGTCAAAAGGACTTTGCGGATGTCATTAGATTAAGGCTCCCGGGGTGGGGAGATTAGCAGGTAAGCCTGATGTGACCACACTGGTACTCACTAGAGGGGGACAGCCATGTCAGAGTCAGAGAAGGAGATGTGACCGTGGCAGCAAGGTCAGAGCGATACAGGGCCACCCGCCAAGGAACGTAGGCAGCCTCTAGAAGCAGGAAAAGGTGAGAAAACAGACCCTCCAGAGAGCTTTCAGGAGGGACGCCGCTCTGCAGTGCCTGGACTTACGCCAGCAAAATTTACGTTAGACTTCTGACTTTCAGAATGAGAAAGAATAAATTCATCTCCTTTGAAACCACAAAGTTTTTGATAATCTGTTATGTCAGCAATAGGGAGCTAATATACCCACAAATATATGTAATATTCAATTTGGAGAGCCCCCTTCCAAGGCAAAATAACACATAGGAAAGGAAAAGAGATAATGACATGGCGTTATGTCGTGAACTTTAAGAAAAAGGCTTCAGCACAGGCAGAAGATAGAAAATACATCATTATCTAGCCTCAGGGTATCATTCTAAGGATGGCAGTCAGCTAAGACTCACGGCACAGAAATCCCAGATGAGCCGGAGAGTGTTTGAAAGAGAGATGACCAGAGGGTCATTCCAGAAATAAAGCCATTCGGAGTTCAAGTCGGGGGACACCTCGTTCCTAAAGGCTTCCAGCATTGCCCTGATGACCTCTATGTTCCACTGCAAATACCTTTACAAGCATCTGGGGAAGCTTCATTCATTCCAGTCCTTTAAAACCAATGAAGGAAGTGGTGATTTCTGTGGCCAGGTCGAAATCCTATAAACCTGCAGTTATGAAAAACATTTAAACTTAAGCACACTCCAAGGACGCTGGCTGTGGGGGCTGACTCAGAAGGTACTGGCAGGACTCACCGTGCACGGGCTGTGGCACGCGACATTCTCAGAAGACACGAAGTGTCTGCTCCAACACTTGCTTATAAGACGCAAGTGCTTAAGGAAAGGCCTCCTTCTCGTTCCCACTTTTCTTGGCCAAATTGACATTTCACTCTGAAGTGCTTTGTCCAATGCTTGTAGAACAAAGGAGTGGAGTATGAAGTGTGTTTGTGGAACCAGGAACACTCTTGGGAAGGGAAGACATTCTTACACAGAAGATGAATCTGAGTACAGTCAGTGTCGCGATGTGTGCACCAAGCATGGCACCAACAGGTACCAGATGCTGATTCCACCACGGCCTGCCCAGCCAAGGGACGTGCCATGGGCCAACGGCTGGTGCCAGTGCTTGTCAGTTTTCATGCTTTTTAATGCACTGCTTGTTAAGTAAGCAAGTCGATGTATCAGAAATGAAATTCTAGAAATGCTCTCAACCAGCAAAAGTAATGCTCATAAACAATGGGCCCCATCTGGTGGCTAGGCATCAGGCCTCGGGCATCGCAGGCCACATTCTGCCTCTCCCATTCCCTATCTCTCTCTCTCTCTCTCTCTCTCTCTCTCTCAGTTCCTGCCCCCGTGTGTGTGTGTGTGTGTATGTGTGTGTATTCAAGGAATTCTCTCAGCCCATTCACTGTTGTCTTTCAACGAAAGAATGCTTCCTCCAGGTTCCAATTTCCCAAGCTTCTGTGATTAGAGTGGTTATGTTCCAGTTAAAACAAAACCACAGATGTGCCTGAGAGCTGTAACCATGGTGGCTAAGCATGGAGACCCGGCTGACCATGGAGACCCGGCTGAGCATGGAGACCTGGCTGACCATGGAGACTCAGCTGATTGTGGAGATCTGGCTGACCGTGGAGACCTGGCTGACCGTGGAGACCCGGCTGACCGTGGAGACCTGGCTGACCGTGGAGACCCGGCTGACTGTGGAGATCTGGCTGACCGTGGAGACCCGGCTGACCGTGGAGACCCGGCTGACCGTGGAGACCCGGCTGACCGTGGAGACCCGGCTGACCGTGGAGATCTGGCTGAGCATGGAGACCCGGCTGAGCATGGAGACCCGGCTGACCATGGAGACCCGGCTGACCGTGGAGACCTGGCTGACCGTGGAGACCTGGCTGACCATGGAGATCTGGCTGACCATGGAGATCTGGCCAAGCTTGCTTTTGCTTACAGGATTTACAAATGTAATTCCCCAAATAGCTTATACAAAAATCAAGCCCCCATCACACCCCACCAACACCCCAGCAGCATGAGAGCAGAGCAGCCATGATCCATGTCCCAGGATCAGAACTGGGAGTACAGCACTTTGGGAGCACAGGAAAAAAAGCATTTGAAAACACGGCCCCCAATTTCACACATGGCAAAAGCGAGACCCATAGAAAACAGGTGGACATGGCAGTGAAGTCACCAGAGGTATCCAGAGCAGAACCCAGGTCTCAGAGTCCCCAGACTGCAAGCCCTAAGAATCCTATGACCAACGGCTGTCCACTCACCACGAGCCTTCTGCATTGCAGGTTGTATCTCAAGCCAACCACCATGTTGTCCCTCCTCGCCATTCACTGACTCCCCTGTCTACTCACTGCAATCCCCTCCACACACCTGGGAGCATCAAGGACAGGGCAGCTGGCTGCCACCACAGCTAACGCGCCAAAGCCACCATCCTGGCAGGCTGGCATAGCCTCCTCCCAGTCCTGGGTTTTTCTGCCTGTAGCAGTAAAGTCAGGGGGAAGAAAAGTGGCCGTGGCCCATGGAAGACCTGGCTGATTTATACTGAGGATATCCACACAAAGCAATCTAGTCCTAAGCAAGTCACTCAGTATAATTTCTCAGTCCTTATCCCAGACATCCTCCCAGCACTCTCACCTCTGCCCATGCTTAAAGCCTTCCATAAATCCTTCCCAGGGGGCTGGTATCTTTCCACCAAAATAGAGTTAGCCAGACCATTTGCTTCTCTGCCTGTTCACCATCATTTGCTTGCATGCAGCTTGTCTCATCATCTCATCATTAACATGAAGGGGACCCCCCATTACCCAGGCAACAAGCAGAAAGACAAGTTCCATTTCAATTACAGCCCCTAGATGATGGCAACAGCCCCCACCTGGGCTTCCAGGCTTCACCCTTGCTCCTCCAAGCAGATCTTTCAAAAAATGCAAAGTAGATTACATCTCTTCCCCCAAAGCCCCACAGTAGCTGCTCATCCCATGCAGAATAAAATCCAAAGTCTTTTCAGAGCCTATGAAGTCCTATATAATGCAGCCCTTGGTCACCTTGCTGACCTGGTCCCCGTACCCCTCACTCATTCCATGCCAGCTCGACCCCTGACCACATGGGGGCCGGCCACCTCAGAGGCTCTGGGAAGATTCTCTCCTCCCACATCTCTCCACGGCTCCTCCCCACACTCCCTTTAGGGCTCTGCTCGTCCAAGAGGCCCTCCCTGACCACCCTGTCTGAATTAGAACCTCTCAGTCCCTCTGTCCATTTACCTGCCTTTCTTTCCTGGTTAGCTGTTATCACCACTTGACATACAATTGCATATTTCTTTCCATAGACGTAAGTTCGGGAGCGCCAGGACGAACTCACTGGTTTTGTTCCCAGCTGATTTCCCAGAACCAAAAACAGCACTCAGGAGGTGGGTGGCACTTAATAGACATCTGTTGAACTGAAGCACAGGATGCCGGCTGCAGAGATGACCATCGTGAAGACCTGGCTCAAGCTCAGCTGGATTCTGTGATTTCTGTGCTGCCCAGGCCTTCAACCTTCCAGCCTGGCACCACCTTCCCTGGGAGCCTTTGCAGCTCCTCTTCCCTCTGCCTAGAAAGTCCTTCCCCAGGTCACTGAGTGGCTGGCTTCTCATTCCTCCCATCTCAGAGCCAAGAGCATTTCCCGAGACCGGGTATCCTGCCCACACTATCTCTAGTAGCCCCAGGCCTTTCCATCACATGGCCCGGTTTTAGCTCTCTGTGCATTTCACGTCACTACCCACATGAGCTACCATGAAACTCTGACCAGTGATGTGACATCTAGCTCTCCCATGTGCACATAGCCCCAGCCAGCACACTCACCCGAAAACAACCCCACAGCTACGCTCCAACCTGCTAAGGGGTGGAAGGGAAATCTACAAGAGGGCAGGTGTGCCTGAACAAATCATCCTGCATTATTCATTGATTTAGTAATATTTTATTAAGGATATATGTCAGGCACAGTCAAGCATGGTGTCAGGCATGGTGCTGTGTAACGGTGATTCACTGTAGCAGGAAACACAGTCCCTTCACTCCCAGAGCTCAACAACTAGTTGCAATTAGCATCAGAAATTTAAACGGAGCTGCGAGAATTCCAAATGCATCTGTAGATACTTCGCCCTTAAGGAGGGGGCATAACTCCCCAGCCCTTCAGTGTGGAAAGGTGGGAAGCAGGTAACTTTACAGTGGAGAAACCTGGCAACAGGACATCAGGCAGGCCATCAGGGTCGGCAGCCACACATCATGCTGGCAGCATGGATCCTGATATGACATGATGAAAATGGCACCTTACCTCTGTGGCCTACCTCCCAAAAATTTATGACCTCAGTTTAGTCAAGTTACAAAATCAGACGAGTTTCAATAAAGGGGCATTCAATAAAATCCCTGGCCAGTGCTCCTCAAAACTGTCTGTCAAGGCCATCTAAAACAAGGAAGGCTGAGAAACTGTCACAGCCAACAGGAGCCGAGGGAGACATGATAACTAAATGTCATGTGGGATCCTGGAACAGACAGAGGACATCAGGGCCGGGCGCAGTGGCTCACACCTGTAATCCCAGCACTTTGGGAGGCCGAGGCAGGCAGATCATTTGAGGTCAGGGGTTTGAAACCAGCCTGGCCAACACGGTAAAACCCCATCTCTACAAAAAATACAAACGAACAACAACAACAACAACAAATTAGCCAGGCACGATGGCACGTGCCTGCAGTCCCAGCAACTTGGGAGGCTGAGGCAGAAGGATCACTTAAGCCTGGGAGGTAGAGGCTGCAGTGAGCCGAGATCATGCCACTGCATCCCAGCCTGGGTGACAGAGTAAGACACCCTCTCAAAATAAATAAATAAAGAGGACATTAGAAAAAATTAAAGACATCTGAATAAGCTATGGACTCTAGTTAACGACAACATATCAGTGTTGGTTCACTAATTGTAACAAATATACCATACTAAGGTAAGATGTTAATTATAAGGGAAACTGCATATGGAGTGAGTGAGAAGCTTACACAAGAAATCCCTGTAGTATATGCTCAATTTTTCTGTAAATTTATAACCATTCTGAAAAATAGTCTATCATTATTTTTAAAAGAGGATCATGTGATAAGACAGGGGACTTTCTTCAGGGGTGAAGCCTGCACACCCCTTCTGCAAACACCACCAGATTCCCTAACTAGTCACACTCAGGTACAGGCTGCAATCTGCTCACAGACAACATACCACGGGCCCACGCTTGCCTGTACCGATGAAAAGCAACATAAGACGTTGGCCACGGAATTGGATAAAATCAAAAGAAACATCCTTTCAAAAGACACAGAAGGTTTCTTCTCACCCAAAAAGAAAACAATAACTGGGCACATTGGCTTTTATCTAGGTTGAAAGGCATGGTGTATGAGTTGAGCTTGGTTGAGGCAGGCTGAGTTAAACGAATACTTTCAAATCATGGAGAATTTTCTCTAGGAAACAGAGAAGAAGGAAGAGACCACTCAAAGGTTCATTTGCTCGCTTTTGTAAAAGGCTTGCAGCAGATCTGAGGAAGGCTTCATAGTGACAAACATAATAATGATATAATAACATGATATAATGTCATAATAATAGTGATATAATGGCAATAAATATGTCAAAATAATAAATGAATGAATAAATAGATTAAGTGCTTCAAAAATTATGACATAAGAATAAAATGATTTCATGGAGAGGCCTGATTTCTAACAAACACCAACATAAAAAGTCAAATAAAGAGTCATTTGTGGCCAGGCGCGGTGGCTAACGCCTGTAATCCCAACACTTTGGGAGGTCGAGGCGGGCGGATCATGAGGTCAAGAGATCGAGACCATCCTGGTCAACATGGTGAAACCCCATCTCTACTAAAAATACAAAAAATTAGCTGGGCATGGTGGTGCATGCCTGTAATCCCAGCTACTCAGGAGGCTGAGGCAGGAGAATTGCCTGAACCCGGGAGGCAGAGGTTGCGGTAAGCCGAGATAGTGCCATTGCACTCCAGCCTGGGCAATAAGAGTGAAACTCTGTCTCAAAAAAAAAAATTAAAAATTAGCCAGATATGAAGGTACATGTCTGCAGTCCCAGAAGAGAGAAGCTGCAGTGAGCTGTGGTCACACCACTGCACTCCAATCTGGGTAACAGAGAGAGACCATCTTTCTCAAAAAAAAAAAAAGTAATTTCCATTAGCATCTACTTGGCAAGTTACCCTTGGTTTGTTTCTTCAACACCCCATCAGAAATCTGCCGTAAAGGCTCTGGTTTTCAATCAGCATGCTAGCAGACCCATGGCAAGAAAGACTCCAGTTTCATTGGGCTCCATTTTCGCCTGCGTAAGAAAATTACGGAAGTAAAATCCTACAGTAGAAATAAAATCTACGCTCAGTAAGAAAGGTCATGTTGGAATCTAAATTATACATGGAGTCTCTAAGAGAAACGCTATCCTCTGTTTCCATTTCACCAAGGACCTACAGTGCATGAAACTGGCAATGTGGTGATTAAGGCCCAGCTTCCTGTAACCTCAAGCAATGTAGCTGAAATCAGGAATCTGGGGAGGCTACCAAAATCCTACCAAAGTGCTGACCTTTGGCACAGTTTCTTTTTGTCCCCAACCACTTGTTGTTTTCAGATTATTCTGATATTGAGAAAAGAGTGTTAGACTCAGAACATTCAACACATACTTGTTGAAAACCTACTCTGCCAGGCACTGCTCTGGAGTCCTGAAGCCTGGGTTCAAATCCCAGGTCCACCAGTCCTAGCTACATGGCTATGGGCCCTTAACATCTCTGACCCTCAGTCTCCCCAGCTGTAATGGAGCTAAGAGTGGTACCTTCTTTACTGGCTATTTTGATAATTAAAGGGGATAATATAGAACACAGGACCTGGCACGCAGCAGTGCTCAATAAATGCTGCATCAGGAAGGTCTTCTTCCCATAAATCCTGAAAGCTCCTCCCATACTGGCATCTTTGCAGAGACTACTCAGAGTGGCCCCCATCCAGATGCACCCTCCCAGACTCTAAGACCAGCAAGCCCCACTATCAAGCCTTACCTGTGCCACATCAAATTATTGCATTAAGGAGCATTTTGCAAGAAAAATATAATACAGTGTTAATATTACATACAGAACGGCTTAATAGGTCACCTTGCCAGAAATGTGTGTTTCTAACCACTTTTAAACTCTTACTCATGCTTCAGGGACCAATTCAAATGTTACTTTCTCTGAGAAGCCTTTTTAGATTCTCTCCATACAGAACCCAACGCGCTCTCTTACCTCTGTAGAACTTGGTCTCTTGTCCTGCTGTGCAGAGCACCACCTACTGGCTCAGTTCACTGTCTCAGCGTCTGACTCCTGGACTAGGGGTTCAAGCATCTCGAGTTCTGATTCTAAAAGGGACTGTAACAGTCCAGCCAATTGCTTAGATCTGCTGAAACAGGGAACAGGACCACTAGGTCGTGATGAAAGCTGTTTTAAGAAGACTAGACTAGCAGCTGGATGGATTAGTGAAGAAAGACCCGGTCAGAAAGAACTCGAGGTGGCCACACAGACATTCCAGCAATGAGCTGTATGAGCCTGCATGTGGCCAGGGACATAGCCCTCAGCCAGTGAGTCCCTCCTGGTCATCAGGAAGACTCAGGGACCAAAAATAAGACTTTTTTTTTAACAACTGTACCATAACACCCAAGTATGTCCTTTTCTGCTCTAAATCAGGCACCTTAAGAATTAGAACTTTAGAACTTCTTAGTCATCCAAAGGTAGTCATGTGAAATCTATGAACATATTGTGGACCTTCTATTACTACTCAAAATGTATATTTAATCACAAGAATGAAAAGACAAGCCACAGAATGATTTTTAAAATTTGTAAAACATATCATTAATTTTAAAACAGTACAACCCAACTTAAAAAATGAGCAAAGACCTGAACAGATACCTGACCAGAGAAGATATATGGATGGCAATAAGCACATGAAAAGATGCTCAACATCACGTATCGCTGGAGAGTTGCAGATTTTAAAAAATGAGGGCACCACTACACAACTATTATAACGGCTAAAATCCAAAATACCGACAACACGAAATGTTAGCAAGGATGTGAAGACACAGGAAGCCTCACTCGCTGCTGGTTGGAATGCAAAATGCTACACCCTCTTTGGAAGATAGTCTAGCTGTTTCCTACAAAACTAAACATATTCTTATCACATGATCCAGCAATTGTGCTCCTTGGAATTTATCCAAATGAATTGAAAACTTACATCTGCACAAAAGTCTGAATATGAATGTTGACAGTAGCATTTATCATAACTGCCAAAACTTGGAAGCAACCAAGATGTCCCTCAGTACATGCGTGGATAAACGCCGGTCCATCCAGGCAATGGAATGTCATTCAGTGATAGACAGATATGAGATATCAAGCCAAGAAAAGACAGCGAGGAAACTGAAATGCATATTGCCAAGTGAAAGAAGCCAATCTGAAAGGAGTACATAGTATTTGAGTCCAACTATACAATATTCTGGAGAAGGCGAAACTATGGAGGCAGTAAAAATATCAGTGGTTGCCAGGAGTTCAGGGAGAAGGAGGCAAAGGGTAGATGGAGCACAGTGGTGGTCTGAGGGCAGTGAAGCTACCCTGCGTGATACTGTAATGGTGCATAAATGTTATTAGACATTAGCAAAACCTACAACACAAAGAGTGAACCCCAATGTGTAGTGTGGACTTCAGTAAGTAATAATGTATCGATATTGACTAATCAATTGTAACAAATGTGCCACACTAATGCAAGATGTTATACTAGGAGAACTGGAAGGGTAAGGGCTAAATGGGAATTTGCTATACTTTCTTTGCACTCAGTTCTATAAACCTAAAACTGCTTCCCTCAAAGAAGGCTATTACATTTTTTTAATGTATAATTGAAAACTCTGTATCAGTCAGTCAGGACAGATTATGTTATACTACGGTAACAAATAACTTCAATGGCTTAAAACAACTAAGGTTTAGTTCTCACTTGCACTACCTGCCCTGGACAGGTCAGGAAGGGGCACTGCGACCCTCTCCTTAACCAAGCTTGAGTCAGGCACCTCTGAGCCCTGACTTGGTCCCAAACCTGCCCCCAACTACCTCCTCCCCATCCCTCAACCCCAACTCATTCCCCACTTGTGCTGGACTCGCATATCCCAATTTTAGGAAGAATCTGCTAAAGTCCTTTTAGAGGGAATCTCCCACCCTTGATATCTGGCCACCTTCAGCAAGAATCCTAAGTAGGCTTAGCAAGAACCCCCCACCCTTGCTAAGGTAATTTGTCATCTGCCTACCCCTCATTCACCTTCCTCTCCTCCTCCCCTCCTGGGCTATAAATCCCCAGCTGTCCCCACTGTATCCATAATTGAGTCCCCCTCTGTACGGGGGACTTTTCCACTGTTGCAGAAAGAGTCTGAATCAAATATCCCTTTACTGCTTTCACTAGCGTCAGGCACTGGTTCTCGCTAAACACTGAGGGGCCCAGGCTGATGGATGGATTTTGACAAGCCTCTGTGGCATTCCACTAGGCCTGCTCCATCCTCCTCCAGATTAGAATCTTTGCCTTACAGAAAACAATGACTACATTTGACACAAACCGAAAATCTTGCTAAAGTAACAACATAGTCATACAAAATAGAAGCAACTAAGTAGGGAAAAACATTTGCAAACACAGGAAAAGTTATTCGATGTAACCAGAAATTAAGGTAATGCACATTATGCCCACAAGAAGATAGCCATATTTCAACTATCAAATTAATTTTTTTAAGGTAAGGCCCAAAGTTGGTAAAGGAAGTGGGCACTGTTCACTCAGCCCTGTAAACAGGCAGGGAAAGCTCACCAAAGCATCCCAAACTTAAAAACGCACCACGTGTTTTGACCTGCCCATTCACTTCTAGCTTTCCCTCCTAAGATTTATCTGCAAAGATATTTGACAGACATTTTATGCTTGAAAAGAAAAAATATTTCAAAGGAATGTCTAAAAGGAAAAAGACACAACCTCATAAAAATGGCCAGTAGCAATGTTTAAAAGAGGGGAAAAAATGAAATATGGGGAATGAATAGAGTATACTGCTATAATATCAATAAAATATTATACATTAAAATTACAGATTCATTGAAGGGCTCCACGAATCTTGAAATTGTTGAAAAAAATTGCTTATGTGTGTGTATTTGCATTTTTCTGGGAAGAAGGTTAACCACTTTGACCAATTTTTTTAAAGGGCTTGATAATTATCATTAAATGTTAAATATTCAATGGCATAAAAAGATGTTACTATATATTTATTCTATATTATTACAGAAAACAACAGCTTTCAAAGCTAAAGAAGGAAGTCTAATATGCACAGAAATAACATATTTCTGAACATACATGTGAACACATACAATACCAATATACTCAAAATATTGACAGTTATTACCCTTACAATCCTAGGTTTGGAGATGACTTTTATCCATTTTACCCAATTGTATTTTCTAAATTTTCTACAATTGAACCATCTATTACTTCTGAAGTAAGGAGCCTTTTATTGTACTTATGCTGAAACTGGCAAGCAGCATAAATTCAAAGTGCTTCCCACTGGTTAGAAAAAATAAGTGAAGTGTTTTTAAGTGTTTCTTTTTCCTTTTCTTCTGCAGGCCTGGGCCTTTTGAAGGGGTCAGGGAGGAGTCCTCCATTTCTTACAGGACTCTGTGGTCACTTTCTAGCATGAATGAAAACAAACAAAAACAAACCTCCCTCCTTTCTGTTAAGTGTGGCTCTCCCTACAGGTGGGTCCCCTGTGCACGATGCATTTCCCTACCTGGGATCCTGGCTTTGAACTCAGCAGTGGCTGGTACTGACAGGTCTCCAAGTGTCCAGTGGCAAATGCGACTGTAAATCTAAGAACTGTGTACCTCAAATCCATTGCTTTCAAATCCTAAAGTCGTTTAAAACTAAATATCTTTATCTTCTCCTGAGGCTTAAATGAATTTTCATTCATTCATGTTTCCCAGGAATTCTCAGCCTGGGCTGCACATTAAAATCACCTGGGTACTTTTCTTCAAAGGCCAATGCTTATAGCCTACTGGGGCGAGAGCTAGGGAATCTCCATCCAGGACTGTCTGCACTTTGTGAAGACTCCCAGGTGACTGATGGTCATCCAGGACTGAGCTGCCTCAGCCTGCTTTACGCACCTGGACTAGTCTCCTGGGGTTGCTGTAATGAATCCTCACAGACATGCTGGCTTAAAACAACAGAGACTTATTCTTTCACACTGGCAGCCAGCAGTCCTCAGTTAAGGTATCGAAAGAAACGTGCTCCTGCTGAGGGCTCAAGGGAACACTCGATGCCTCTCCTCCCCAGCTTCTGGAGGCTCCAGGTGCTCCCTGATTTACACAGTCGTGGCTGCATCCCTCGCATCCCTACCTTTGTCACCACGTGGCTGTTTCCTCTGTGTGTCTCTTTAAATGACACCAGTCATTGAATTTAGGGTCCACTCAGCTAACCCAGGATGATCTCATCTCACGATCTTTAACTTGATGACCTCTGCAAGGACCCTTTTGCCAAGTAAGTCACATTCACGAGTTCTGGGGATGAGGACATGTCTTTTGCGGGGTCACCCTTTGACCACCTGCCTCCTTTATTTCCACATGCCAAATGGCCTGCTGGTGCTGTGGGCACTGCTTTTAGTGAGTTTTCAGTCCTGTGGGAACAAGAGAGCTAAAAGTTGTGGCTGGGCAAGAGCAGGAGGATGTGGCCACAACTCACAGCACAGGCGCCTTGCCACACCTTCTGTGAAGCCCAGGGTGGCGGTTTAAGCATGAACTCCCTCCAAAGTCTGACTGCTTTGACCACATACCAGCTCTGAGCCCTCGGGAACCATTTAACTGTGTCTCAATTACACAGCTTTTAAGTGGGAATAAAATAATATTCCTTATCCACTTCACATAGTTCTAATATTTCTGATTTTTAAAAGTATATTCACCTGAATGACCTAACATAGTGCCTGGCACCTAACAAGCACCATATGGTTTTTCAATAGATTTTCTTAAGTAAAATAAGAAATGGACAAATAGAATCACACAAAATTGTCCTCAAAGACATATTAACATGTTCTGTGTGTTCTTTTACCTTTCAATAAAATATTTTATAGAATGAAAGAAACTAACACAAACGGAGTCAGGGAGGAAAACGACTTCTATTTTGTTGAAATAGAGGCAGCTGTTATAATCATTCAACTGTCTCCCTTCTTCTTTTCTTAAACTTGAATAAGAATAGTGATTCCTCAAGGACGTAGAAATAGAAATACCATTTGACCCAGCAATCCCATTACTGGGTAAATACCCAAAGAATTATAAATTCTTCTATTATAAAGACACATGTACACGTATGTTCACTGCAGCACTGTTTACAATAGCAAAGACCTGGAACCAACCCAAATGTCCATCAATGATAGATTGGATAAAGAAAATGTGGCACATATACACCATGGAATACTACGCAGCCATAAAAAACAATGAATTTGTGTCCCTCATAGGGACATGGATGAATCTGGAAACCATCATTCTCAGCAAACTGACACAAGAACAGAAAGCCAAACACCACATGTTATCACTCATAGGCAGGTGTTGAACAACTAGAACATGTGGACACAGGGAGGGGAGCATCACACACTACAGTCAGTTGGGGGGGCCTAGGGGAGGGACAGCAGCGGGTGAGGAGGGATAACAAGGGGAGAAATACCAGATATAGTTGATGGGGGGGATGAAGGCAGCAAACCACCTTGTCATGTATGTACCTACACAACAATCCTGCATGATCTGCACATGTACCCCAGAACCTAAAGTACAATTAAAAAAAAAAAAGATTTTCTCAAAAGAAAAAAAAAAAGAATCCTTCAGCACAATGAAAGATTTAGCCTCGTTCATTTTTCACAAATTCACACAATGACATCTGATATGGTAACTGTCTTGTGTCAACATTGTTTTTTCTTTAACAGTCAAATGTTAAGTTTCACAAAAAACAATGAGTTAGTTCAGTTAATTAAAAGGATAATCTCTCCCTCTGCTCAAATGGTTATAATATTTTTCTAGATTAGAGTAGGCAAAGAAAAAGTCCTGAAAGATAGGATTTTCCAGATTCTCCAGTACAGTAGCTGATATGGTTTGGCTGCGTCCCCACCCAAATCTCATCTTGAATTATAGCTCCCACAATTCCTATGTCTTGTGGGAGGGACACAGTAGGATGTAATTGAATCATGGGGGTGGATCTTTCCTGTGCTGTTTTCAGGATAAGTCTCATGAGAGCTGATGATTTTATAAAGGGAAGTTCCCCCACGCAAGCTCTTTTGCCTGCCACTATGTAAGATGTGACTTTGCTCCTCATTCACCTTCAGCCAAGATTGCGAGGCCTCCCAGGCCATGTAGAAGTGTCAGTCAATAAGCCTTTTTCCTTTATAAATTACCCAGTCTTGGGTATGTCTTTATTAGCAGCGTGAGAACAGACTAATATAGTAAATTGGTACTGGTAGAGTGGAGTGCTGCCCAAAATGTGGAAGCAACTTTGGAACTGGGTAACAGGCAGAGATTGGAACAGTTTGGAGGACTCAGGAGAGGACAAGAAGATGTGGGAAAGTTCAGAACTTCCTAGAGACTTGTTGAATGGTTTTGACTGAAATACTGACAGTAACATGGACAATGAAGTCCAGGTTGAGGTGGTCTCAGATGGAGATGAGGAATTTTTTGGGAACTGGAATAAAGGTGACTCTTGCTATGTTTTAGTAAAGAGGCTAGTGGCATTTTGCCCCTGCCCTAGAAATCTGTGGAACTCTGAATTTGAGAGAGATTATTTAGGGTATCTGGTGGAAGAAATTTCTAAGCAGCAAAGCATTCAGAAGTGACTTGGGTGCTGTTCAAAGCATTCCCTTTTATATATTCACAAAGATATGGTTTAGAATTGGAACTTATGTTTAAAAGGAAAGCTGGGCAGAAGATTTTGGAAAATTTGCAGCCTGATTATGTCATAGAAAAGAAAAACCCACTTTCTGAGGAGAAATTCAAGCCAGCTGCAGAAATTTGCATAAGTAACAAGGAACCAAAGGTTAATCACCAAGACAATGGGGAAAATGTTTCCAGGGCTTGTCACAGACATTCCCGGCAGCCCCTCCCATCAGAGGCCCAGAGGAAAAAACGGTTTCTTTTGTGGGCCTGCCCCAGGACCCGCCCCCACTTCCCCCCCAACCCCACCCCTGTTCTATGCAGCCCAGGGACTTGGTACACTGCATCCCAGCTGCTCCAGCCATGACTAAAAGGGGCCAACGTAAAGCTCGGGGCATAGCTTCAGAGGGTGCAAGCCCCAAGCCTTAGCAGCTTACATGTGGTGTTGGACATGAAGGTGCACAGAAGTTAAGAACTGAGGTTTGGGAATCTTCACCTAGATTTCAGAGGATGTACGAAAATGCCTGGATGTCCAGGCAGAGCTGTACTGCAGAGGTGGAGCCTTCAGGGAGAACCTCTGCTAGAGCAGTACAGAAGGGAAATGTGGGGTGGAAGCCCCCACACAGAGTCCCCACTGAGGCACTGCCTAGTAGAGCTGTGAGAAGAGGGCCACTGACCTCCAGACCCTAGAATGGTAGATTCAATGACAGCTTGCACTGTGTGCCTGGAAAAGCTGCAGACACTCAATGCCAGCCCATGAAAGCAGCCAGGAAGGGGGCTATACCCTGCACAGCCACAGAGGTAGAGTTTCCCAAGACCGTGGGAACCCACTTTTTGCATCAGTATGACCTGGATGTGAGACATGGAGTCAAAGGAAACCATTTTAGAGCTTTGACTGCCCTGCTGGATTTCAGACTTCCATGGGGCCTGTAGTCCCTTTATTTTGTCCAATTTCTCCCATTTGGAATGGCTGTATTTACCACATGCCTGCACCCTCACTGTATCTAGGAAGTAACTAACTTGTTTTGATTTTACAGGCTCATAGGCAGAAGGGACTTGCCTTGTCTCAGATGAGACTTTGGACTATGGACTTTTGTGTTAATGCTGAAATGAGTTGAGACTTTGGATGATTGTTGGGAAGGTACGACTGGTTTTGAAATGTAAGGACATGAGATTTGGGAAAGGCCAGGAGTGGAATGATATGGTTTGGCTGTATCCCCACCCAAATATCACCTTGAATTATAGCTCTTGTATTTCCAACATAGTGGAAGGGACCTGGTGGGAGGTAAATGAATCATGGTGATGGGTCTTTCCCATGCTATTTTTGTGATAGTGAATAAGTCTGATGAGAACTGATGGTTTTATAAAAGGAAGTTCCCCTACACAAGCTCTCTTACCCACCACCATATAAGACGTAACTTTGCTCCTCCTTCACCTTCAGCCACGTTTGTGAGACCTCCCCAGCCACATGGAACTGTGAGTCCATTAAACCTCTTTCCTTTATAAATTATCCAGTCTTGAGTATGTCTTTGCTGGCAGTGTGAGAATAGAACAGGCAATAGCCTTCACAGTGAACAGTTGGATCAGATCTTGACTTTACCTTGAGTTGGGTTACAGCCACATGGGTGTGCCCGTTTCTTTGAAGAAATCTATTTTAGGGCTTTTGCTTGCCTATCCTCTGAGCTTTTCTCTGCCTCTATTCAAATTTTTAGATAAGAACGGGCTCTGTATTGTGGTTTCCGACCACATAAAAAGCTGCAGTTTATTTTCTCTGAGGTTTGGGTCCCAACAGCCAGACAGGAATCATTCGAAGAACAACCTCATCTCAACCTACCTAGCTGCACGTGGCTTCCATGCAAATAGTCCATCATCTAGCTTTCATTTCCCTTGGTTCAGTGTTATCTGTTCTGAACGCTTTCAAATTTGCTTATTTTTCTAATCTCCTCTCTCCTCTTTTGGAAACACCACTCTTTATCTTGTGGTTTTCATCTTTATTACTCACACTTCCTCACAATGAGTGTTCATTAAAATATTTTAAATTAAGATCTTTACTGCCGTTCTAACCGAGCACGTCGGGTCTTCCCATACAACACATTTTTAATTCTTATCACAGAATTTCAGGCAGTTTGTACATTATATTCTATTAGAAAGTCTATTCCACTCAAGGTTGTCACAATTCAGAGATTACAGCTTTCTGCAGGATGTTTTCTCAGGGATATATTCATATATTCACTTTGTTAGGCAGCAAGCATGGTCCGCAAGCCTGTACTTCACACCTCATTTGATATTACAATTCAACAAAAAAAAGGACAAAAAGATGCAATTATTTATTTAGATGATGAAATGGATTTTAGAAGGAGATTAGGTAAGCATAAATTGTCATGCCAAAGTGACAATCCCTGCCCTTCTTAGGGCCCAAGGGAGGTCACATACTAAATGTGAAGAAAGAGAAGGAGAAAGAGGACACTCTTTCTCCTTTATGAGGCGACGTGATAGTGTCTCATACTTATGTAATGCTGCTTATGTAACTACTTCTCTTTCTTCCCCTGTAACCTTTTTTAATCTTTTCTAAAGAGAATGCAAAACTGATTCTCACAGAATCAAAAAGTGATAACCATGGCCCATGTTGCTCTGCAATTTAAAACATTACCACTTGGTCAGTCAAATATATCAACAAAATTCATTTCCTATGCATAGAGCATGGATCCCACCATTATGTACCCAGGCAGTGATTTCTGAGGGCAGGGAGCTAGAAAATCCCATTTGGACTCCCACGACACAACAGCAGGAGCCATGAGGCTAAAGTAACTGGGATGGCGCCCACTCCAGCTCCTGTCCCCGTCAGCATCCGCTGCCCACCTGCAATCCCTCCCCTACCCTCTGCCCACACTCTTCCAGTAGAGCTGGTCAGAACTCCTGGTTCTGGGCTGACTGCAGTGATTGGTTCAGGATGGGTACACGATCTAAGTGATGCCAAACAGAGCCAGTGGTGACCAGCCCCGGGACCTGTGCTGGGCCTGTCTGGGGAGAGCAGCTTTCTCCCTGAAGTGACCAAGTCAGCAGATGTTTTCTGGGAGCTGCTAGCAGTCATCTTGCCTCCAGGAGGGAAAGGTCTGTCTGAGAAAAAGCCAAACCAGGAGACAGGTTGCTAAGGATACTGCTTGAGCAGCTGACCCTGCATTCGTGGTACCACACCACTCCAAAACTTCTCCACCTGCAGGGACACAAAGCCACCTGATAAGCCCAGCAACCAAGAGGAAGTCTTCTACTGGGAATACAAACACACAGGACCCCTGGGCAAAATAGAGAATCAAGCTACAACCTTTGACAGAAACCAACTTCAAAGAGTGTGGTAAATCTGTGAGCTGACCACCCAGCAGGCGCCCATTCTCCCATCCTCATTCCCTAGCAACAGAGACCATCTCCCACTATAAAGCCTGGAAATAATACCAGATACTCATTTTCTGAGGGTATCCTGCTTCTTGAGCAAAAGCATGGCACCCACTGCGTATTGATAAGATCTAAAGGGAAGGCTCCCGTGGATATTGCTGGAAAGGTTTTCTTCCCTGGTAAAAAGGGACACATGAGGAGAGACTCCCTCCTTTCCAGTCTTTAGATATTGCTGGGTGAGTCTGTGATGCCTGGAAGAGCTGCAGCCATCCTGTGACCATGAGGAACCAAGCTGAAGAGTGACAGTCAGGGCACTGGGTATAATGGAGTGGGAAGACAGAAAACAACCAAGAGACACAGGTGTGCTGCTGGATCCACCATCCATGGCCTCGTCTACCTCTCATTTCTTGTTATGTGAGATGATAAAATCCTGCTGCTGCAGCTGATTTTAGGTAAATATTTTATTATTTGCAACTGAAAGCATCTAAGCAAATGTAAAACTCCTAGACTCTCTAAAATATTAAGAACCCAGGATCTAGGAGTGTCTAGCAGGCAGATACAGATTTCCAGGGAAACCACGGGCCAAGCGGGGTTGAAAACCCTGTCGACAGATGTAGAGAATGATGACTGGAACGTAGAGTTTAGAGTCAGAGGCATCCAGATTACCTGGTCAGTGATTCCTAACAGAAGGCTTTGGACCACTCTGTCCGAGTCACTTCTCTCCCTCTGAAGGAGATCTCCAAAAGCAGGCAGAAGAGGGTTCTAGCTGAGGTTGGCTGGGGTCACCCAAGAAGAGACAGCACTTACCAGCAACTCATTGGGAAAGACCCTCCATTTCTCATGCTTCCCTCTGCCCAGGCCCTCATTCATTCACAGAGGGCCTCCCCTGTTTCTAACACTGCAGGCCTTGAAGAGTTTAAAGACTAGGGAAGAAAGAGAACTAGTTGTGACAATATATGGTGACAAGTAACAGACTCAGAAGGGGCTCGTGTGCTAAGCTGAGGAGCCTGAGCCCCCTCCTGGGAGAAGAAGGAGCCAGAGGTTTTAAAGCAGGCAGCTGTATGCCCAGCAAAGCTTGTTAGCCCTCCAAGTGAAGCAATCCCATAGAAGACTGGTGTTTAATGAAAGAAGAAGAAAATGGAGGCAGACTTTGTAGGGAAGGCAGTTGCAGCATAGGTGAGAGCTCTACCTGCCAGGTGTCCTGATGCGAGATGACCAGTGATAACCTCTCTCTGGGTCCCAGGTAAGTTCAGCCCCGTAAAGCCCAAGGCTGGTGTCTGAACGGGAGAAGACAGGCTGCCTTCCAGCAATGCCAAGTTCATCCAAATTAAGATTCTGAAGCCATGTGCCAATTCCCAAGTGTGGTATCAGCAAAATGACTACATTTCAGCACTAAGGGATGAATGCCCAATAGCTAAAGCTACCCTCGGTTTGCTTATTACAAAGTACAGTTTCCCTTTGCCTTTTAAATCATTTCTATTTCCTCCCATTTCCTTCTTCGGCTCTTCTCTGCAAACAATAGTGATAATAAAAATAAAAGTTTAAAACACGGTTACCAAACTCTACACTGTGACAAATGTGAACTCTGGTGTTTTTTTGAGACTGCCGACCTCATTAGGTCATTTTTGTATGAAGAGCATCGAGGATAGAAGCCTCATACCGTGGTACATTCCAGTAATGGAGCCATTCAGAAGTGGCACGGCTGAGCTACGCTGATGAGCGCAAAGGAAACCCTTTTCTGTTAAATGCAGAGGCATCGCTTTGTCCACACGAACATTATTTTGCTATGAGCTCTGGCAGCCACTCCCTCCTCCCCACTGCCAAGGTGCCTTGGGGATCTCCATGCTTACCTGCTCTGCATGTCCGGGCGATGGCCCATGCAGGTGAGGGTGGCCGACGTCTGGGTGTCACCATTATCAATTTCCTCCTGGACTGCCCATTGGTCCTCACTGCTGACTCTCACTGCCATTATCTTCACACCTGCTGCCGCCTTAATTCTGCAGGGTGGGAAAACAATGATATTCTATATAATAAAACCATTTTAGTTTGAAACAGGTAGTAAAATATGGTGCTAGAGCAGATTACCCGGAAAAGCACCTGTAACATCACCCCTTCCTCTGCGAGGTGTGGGGAAGAGTGGTGGCAAGTGGCTTTCCCTTAAAATTACGTGTCTTGTAATGTTTACAAGTGCCTGGAAGTAGGAGCCCCAGCTTTTGCCACGTGTTCATTTTCTATTTAATCAGTGTGCTGGGAACCAGATCGCTTGCTGCTTCAAGGGACCCCAGCGTGATGCAAATGAGACAGATGCCTCTGGGCAGGGGAGATGAATCTGCAAGCCTGTTCTTCACCTGGAGATAGAGAAGAGTCTTTAAGATGCAGGGGTGGGTTATGCAAGGCCAGAGGATAGCACAGCCCAGGGGATGGAAGAGGAGGCCACTGCACTGGGCACTCTGGGAGCAGGAATGGACGGGAGCACTCAGTCCTCAGGTGTTTAAAGAACAAACGTTGCATTCAGGCAGGCTAACGTGGCCAGGTGCTGCCTGGAACAATGTTCACAGAACACAGTTCCACCAGGAAGAATCAAGGACCCAGGTGTGTTGCCATTGAGAAAAGGCCAAGGAGAGTTCACAGTCTGGGTTTCTTCCTTTTGTACACTGCTCCTAAAATGATCCTGACATTGCTACTAATCAGAAAACGTCTCCTATGTAACAGCGGGGAGGTCACGGACAACATCCATGTTCTCCCAGGGCAACCTGGGGACTTGGCCCAACGTTGTGTATGCCTCTGGAGGGTCACCAGGATGAAGGCAGGCCGTGGGGCACCCACTGCTTATTGTGCCTTAACTGAACATAGGTATCACCACAAAGGCATGCTGGGACTTCTGGGGATGTAAACTAATGCTGTGAACTAATGCAGCATGTGAACTAATGCTGCAGAGGCCAGCACATGCTGGGCTGGGAAGGTGACCAGATCCCCTCTGCTTCCCAGAAGCCTGTGGACCCACGAGAAGGGCCCAGTGAGGCCCTGGGCACCCTCTCCCACGAACAAAAAATGGATACCAAAAGCAGCTGAGTATTATGTGGAGGAGTTAAAGGAGCGTCAGCAAAGGCAGGTACATTAAGCCAGACATCCCAGCACCACCAAGGAAAGATTGCTAGAAAGCAAAGATTCCCTCCGAGATCAATTAATCAAATCCACACATAGCAGCAGGTCTAGGGCATCATGTAAAAACAAGCATATGAAAGGGAAAAGAAAACCTACAGAATGGGAGCGAATATATGCAAACTGTCTACCTGATGAGGGCCTAGCATTCAGCATACATAAAGTACTCCTACAAAATCAACAACAAAGCAAATAACACAATTAAAAAATAGGCAAAGGTCTTGACTAGACATTTCTCCAAAGTTATATAAATGGCCAATAAACACATGAAAATATCCTCAACAACATTAGTCATCACGGAAATGCAAATCAAAACCACAATGAGATCCCACTTCATACCCATTGAGATGGCTAAAATAAAAAAAGAGATAATAAGTGCTGGTGAGGATGTAGAGAAATTGGAACCCTCATACGCTGCTCTTAGGAATGTACAATGGTACAACCACTGTGGAAAACAGTTTTCCAGTTTCTCCAAAAGTTAAACATAGAATTACCATATGACCCAGCAATTCCACTCCTAGGTATATACCCAAATGGATTGAAAGCAGGCACTCAAACAAATACTTGTACACTCATGTTCACAGCAGCACTGTTGACAATACCCAAAAGACTCAAGCAACTCAAATGCCCGTCTATGATGGATGCATAAATAAAATGTGGTCTATCCATACAATAGAATATTATTCAGCCATAAAAAGGAATGAAGTTCTGACACATGCTACGTGATGAACCTCGATAATGTGATGCTGAGTAAAAGAAGCCAGACACTAAAGGTCACACAGTATATGATTGCATTCACATGAAACATTCAGAAAGTAAATCCATAGAGACAGAAAGTCAACTGGTGGTTTCCAGGGACTGGGGAAAAGTGAGAATGGGGGAAATGGGGAGTAACTGCCTAGATAACGGTTTCCTTTTGGGATGATGACAGTGTTTTGGAAGTAAACAAAGATGGTGGTCGAACAGCACTGTGAATGTACTAAATGCCAGTGAATTGTTCACTTTGAAATGGCTAATTTTATGTGATCTAAATTTTACCTCAATACAAAAAAGAAAATGCAAAAAAAAAAAAAAAAAAAAAAAAACACAGGTGAATAATGACCCCTCCCAGGAGTGACTGATACTTTAAAAAATAGAATGTATCAAAATCAAATCAAAACACCTGTAAGACCCAAGGAAGGCAGCCTCTTATGGCAGAATTCAAGCAGCAGAGAGAGATTCTCAAACCTGAGGGGAAGCTCCAAGTTTACCACTCACCATAAGGAACCCTGCGGGTAGAACTAGGGGATTCAAATGTGCATATCTCATTAAATAAAATGAAATGTTTCTGCCTCCCTTTCTCCCCTTACTGTAGTTCTTTACACAGACTTCAAGACATCTTCCTGGTTGCTCTTGCATACCCCAAAACAGTCACTGCAATGCCCGCAATTCCCGGAGACTCAGATGTCATGCCTTGCCCTGACTTGATGATTCTTCTCGTTGAATTCTGGAATCCAAATCTGCTACTTTCACAAAGCTTTCTTTCTTGCCGTCATGATGTTCCAGGAATTAATTTATGCAAACCACAAATAGAGGCATCCTGTTCTGTCCCTGCCCCCAGCCATCCCATCTTGTTGCCAAAGGGGCAACTGCAGAGAATGTTCCAGAGCCATCTAGAGAAACAGAGTCCCTTCCGCTGTCCGCACCCCGCCTCCTTCCTATCGGTACTTGCTACCACAACAGCTTTTCTCACTCTCCCACAGAGTTCTTTCACCAAGCAGCCGTGCGGCCCGGACTGTCACCCTTGTTCTCAACGTCCAGATGAACAAATCAGACCCTCCCACCCAGTAGCGTGCACCCGGCTGAAGGTCACACAGCTGGTTCTGGCAGAGCCAGGATTCGAAACCAGAGCCCCTCACTCCAAAGCCCACTCCTTTCCCTCCCACGCTGGCCCATTCACAGAGGATGTCTTTTATGACCCACATTGCATCATTTATTGCCTGAGAAATGCTTCAGTAATTAAGTCTAGAGACAATAGTGTCTCGCATTTTTAGCTCCTTCATGGAGCCCTCATTGCCAGCCCTCTCTCCCTTCAGTCGTGGAGGTACAGATACAACATGTACCCACCGAAGTATCTTCTGTGAGATTTTTGTGTATCATTCCTTCTTTTATTCTGACCCAAAACTAAGACACAGTTCCCCTCGTCTTTAGAAGCCTCCTCACTCATCAGCTCTGAATTGCCCCGTGGGATTCTGTGCACAATGCTTCCTCCGCTGGGCTTCTGGTCTCTGGCTTATGCCGACAGACACTATCACAGTGGGTAAACTCTTCTTCAGAGTCTGAGAAGCAGAGAGTCCAGTGCAAGGAAACAGTCCAAGTCTTCCACAGGGCATTTCCTAGCACGAGGGTGCGCCCTGGCAGGGGCTGAGGAAACACGGTGCTTGCCATTAATTTTTACGCACTGGTCCTAAACAGGTCCAGGGGACTTGAGGAAGGCAGGGAGGCAGGACCTGGGACAAGCTGACTGTTAGCCAACAAATGTCAACATTTTAAAGCATTTTGGCAGCCAGCACAGCATTCCTTCCCAGTTCCCACAGGCTGCACATCAGGGATATCAGGTCTGCTTCCCCTTAGTGAAGTTATTAAATTTGAATACAAGCAGAGGAAAGACTAAGGTGGCCTCTCCAGGTTGCTGTCTGGGTGGGATGATTGGCCCCATGACACCACAAATGCATTTCTAGCTAACCTAGCTAACCGCTGCTAAGCTCTCATGATGGCAGCCAGCCCTTTACTTTCTCCTGGTCAGCTGGAGCCCAGACGACAGCCCATCACAGCAGCCATCCATTTCCTTTCCTTCCCAGAGGCAGGGGATCCCCCACACGTACCCTCCAGGTTTGGCCAGCTGGGCATCTGTTCCGTCCCGTCTCTCAGCTTCACTCCCTGACCACCCACTCCACTATCCACATCCAAGCACCCCACTTGGCATTGAGGCTCAGGACACAATTATGTTTTTCACTGGCCTCGCTCTTCCCACCCCACCTAGGAGTGTTGGGGCCGCCCGCCTGCTCCTGTGCACACCACAAGCACTGCCACCAGATGCCTCCCTACGGGACAGGGCTCCTTGTGTCCCAGCAGCTTCCCAGGATCGCAGTCAAACCACACCCAAGAGGGTCCCTTGCCAAATCTGCAATCTGAAAAACAAGGGGATCCATAAATTCCAGTGTGGCTGATTTCCAGGCCACCGGGAAGTCTCCAAGAACCAGTTGCCCATCTCAGTCCCTCTCCCTTGTGGCTGGCTCATTCTAGGGCCCAGCAACTCTCCAAACAGTAGACTTTCAAGCTGCAAAAGTGCCCTTCAAACGGCAGTCAACGCAACAGGCATCTACAGATGCCGAGGAGAGTCGAAAGTCACATATTAATTCTCTCCATAAGGGCTGAAGCCGAAACAGGACTGACACACTCCAGGACTGTCTTTGTCTTAACTTGTTGATTATTATTCTTATTAGTTATCATTATCACTATTAACAATCCACTCTGGTGTATCCCTTGTGCGGTACAAACGTCAAAACACTTACTCGGCAGAACAGCTACACTAAAAAGAGAGAAAAGTGCAAATGGCGGCATACCCGTGGAGTGACTGGGAACTTGTGAGCATTGCTGGAATGAGTGTAATCTGGTTCAACCTCTTTGGAATGCTATTTGGTGATACCTACTAAACCTGAGTTTCTGTAGACCCTGTAACAGCATTGCCACCCTCGGCTTATGCCCAACAGAAACACGTGCACCTGTTCACCAAGACACACATACAGGAAGGTGCATGACAGCCCTGCCCTCAGCCCAAAATGGAAACAATCCCAAATGCTCATTGTCTTAACCTGTTGAGGACAGTCTAACAAAATGCCGCAAACTTGATGGCTTATAAACAACAGAAATTTACTTCTCACAGTTCTGGAGGCTGGGAAGTCCAAGAGCAAGGTGTCAGCAGTTTCAGTGCCGGGTGAGAGCTTGCTCTTTCCACAGACGGGGCCGCCACGCTGTGTCCTCCCATGGGGGAAGGGGCGACAGAGCACCCTCAAGCCTCTTTTATAAGGGCATTAATCCCATTCCTTTAGGGAAATGACCTAATCACCTCCCAACAGGCCCCACCTCCTCATACCACCACCTTGGGTTAGAATTTCAACATGTGAATTTGGGGGGATACAGACATTCAGACCCTAGCAGCCACTGACCACAGAACTGATGAAGTGTAACATCTCACAGTGGAACACTATGCAGCAGTAACAAGAGGAAGCAGCCTATCACCGCACAACACAGCGACCCTGTAAAGACACAGCTGAGTGGAGGAAGCCGCACCAAAAGCGTGCACTGTGCAATTCCACGGACGGAAAGTCAGAAACAGGCACAGGGGTCTCCGAGGCGAAAGCCCACACTCCCTCCCTGTGGTGGAGGCAGTCACTAGGTGGCGTCCCGCTGGGCTTCTGGGGCCCCCGCCACCTCTGTCTCTTCTTCTGCATGCTGATTACACGGTGGTTTTGAGAACTCACCAGGCTGTGCTCGCTTATGTGGACTCTTCTGTATGTATGTTACAGTTAAATAGGAAGTTTAAAACAAAGCGAGTGCATTGTAACAGGGATGTAAGTCAGAGCCGGGGGGACACAGCAACTCCATCACTGCCCATGTTCACTGGGAGGTCTCCAGGTGAACCCAAATGCCGCCACCCCAGACACACAGAGGCGTTTCTGCCCCAGACCTCCACCAGCTGTCTGCGGTCCCTTTGGCCCTGAGTGACCAAAGAGTGACCTGAACTTTGGCCTTGTCTGTGATGGAGGATTGGCTGCTGGAAATTGTCCGAGTCCAGATGAGCCTCCCTCCCAGTTGGATCAGGGAGAGATGACATTCTAGCTGCTATAGATAAGTCACAAGAAAAACAACTGGACTCCAGGCCAGCTGCTACCCAGCAGAGACAGACACACAGACAGGGCACAGACACAGCTCCTCCATCTCACTCCCCATATGTCTTTCCCAGCCCATAGCACCCACCACCCAGCTGGGCACAAGGGACCTGCTCTGAGTGTGTGCCTGCATCTTTCTGTCTTCTGCTTAGACCAGCCACTTTTGAACTAAATACTCAACTCTACAGGGTTGTGGGTTTGTTTGGTTGTCTACCTAGTGGGTGTGCAGTAAAGGATTAACTTTGCCCAAAGAGAGGTCTGGCCTTTGCCTTCACCTCCTGGGAGCTAACTTTTAAGCCTTTGGAATTTCCTGCCTGATTTACCTGGGGCCTTGGGCCATGCCAGATAGTCTGTGATTCAGTACAATTTATGGTGGGGAGCCTTGGGCCACGTGGGATCTGCTTGACCACTGGAGGGACTGGAAAGGAACATCGGCCAAGTGGATGGTCTGGACACCAAGCTTGGGTAAAATTCCCTGGCTGGCAGCACTTGTCTCACATCAGCTCCAGGAGAAGCAATGCTATCCACAAAACTCCACGGTGAAAGATCAACTGGGAGCTTGCCCATGGACCTCTACTGGATCCTACTCTATGCACCTTTGCCCTTGGCTGACCTTATTTTGCATCCTTTCACTAGAATAAACAATAGTATTAGTATAACGGCTTTTCTGAGTTCTTTGAGTCCAAATTACTGAACCTGAGGGTGGTCTTAGGGACCCTCCAGACTTGCAGTTGGCATCTGAAGTGAGGGTGGTCTTGAAACCTTCCCAGCTTTCCAGTGGGTAGGTCAAGTCTCTCACTGTCTGCCATGGGCGGGGGTTGGAGAGGGAAGCATGCAATTAGAACTCACCCCATCAAGGCTACAAAATACTTTATATCCCATGTCATGCACCCAGTCCTTCAACATTTAAAGAGGATTTCTTGAGTTCCAGGTATTATGCATGAGGCACTTGGAAATACAAAGAGGAGCGTGGCTCCGTCCAGACCAGTAAGTCTCAGACAGTTTTGGCCACAGACTGAGACTGTGGCTCACCTCCCCGCAGTACCCATTTCACAGTAGAAAAAGAACTTGTTCACAAATGCTGAAATGTCTTGAGCCCCTCTGGAAGCCAGGCACTGCCCGCTGCCTTGCACTGCTGATACAGGGACACCTCACACAACTCTGTGAGGGTAGTATTTCTTCTGCTTCTATTCTCCACATGAGAAAATTTGATGAGGCATCACTAGACAGGCAAGTTGTGTGGTATGACTGGGGGAGGGAAATTCCGTATTCTGCTTTAGCCAGAAGAGATAAAGAAGATTCCTGTTTGGACAGTAAAAGGCACTCACAGTCTACTGGAAATTCACTAGCCAGAAGACCTAGTTAAGCGTATCTACTAATACTTCAGTTAACCAAGCAACCCACAATGGAGGGACTTAGTTCTTTGTTAGTTCAGGAAACTGAACTAATAAACATTCCAAAATAGCAAGGAAAGCTAACACTTGAATTAGAAACCATCTGAAGACAATACTACCAAACGCCTTGATGCTAATAAACTGCCCTGTCCAAACTCACGGCTGCAAGATGCCAGCAGCCATATGCATCCTAGCGCTGCTCAGGAATATTTGTGGATTATAATAGCTAAGCTTTACTGAGGCCACTCCCCTGAGCCAGATACTTTCCCTAGGGCTTTGCATAGATTTTCTCATGCTTTACCTGTATCAACATATTTAATCCTCTTTACAGCACTGTGAGTAGGTCTCGTTATCCTAGATTTACAAATGTGCAATCTGTGGCACCAAACAATTAAGGAACAGGAGCAAAATCAGAAGGTAAGTCCACTGTGGAGGCAGGATGGAGGGCAGGGGCGCTCACTTCTGAGCCTGCCCTTCTGGCCACTACAGCTGAGTGGCACAGCACAGGTGTTCTCACCAGCCTGCCAGGTTCAGGTCCTGGCTCTGCCATTGACTCTTGCTGCAATACAGAGACTCTTTCTCTCAAATGAGGAAAAAATAACAGTGTCTGTAGAGGTTGATAGTGTCCCCAGGGATTCATATCTACCCAGAACCTCACAATGTGACCTTATCGAGCCACAGGGTCTTCCCTGATGTAATTACTTAGGAATCTCAAGATGAGACCATCCCGGATTTAGGGTGGGCTCTAAATCCAATGAGTGGTGTCTTTATAAGAGACAAACAGGGAAACTAAGAAGGCAGCAATGTGAAGTCAGAGAGCGTGAAGTCAGAGAGTATGAAGTCAGAGAGAGAAAGAGAGAGAGGAAGGGACTGGAGTTATGCTTCTAAGGGCCAAGGAGCATGAAGGACTGCCGGCAACAACCAGGAGGTAGGAGAAAGGCATGAGAAGGTTTCTCAACCCAACCGACATCTTGATTTTGGACTCTGGCCTCCTAGAACTGTGAGATAATACATTTCCGTTGTTTTACACCACCGTGTTTGTGGCCATTTGCTGTGGCAGCGCCAGGAAGTTAACACAGTGGCTATCTCATGAGGGCTACTCTAGAGAACATCCAGCTCTCAACCCTTTGGGCCTAAATGACATTGCTGTACACCTGACAAATTCTTGAACATGTCATAACAGTTGCAACTGATTTTTTAAAATCCAGTTCTGGTGCATGTCCATGAAAATATCCAGAAGTAGGGCCAAATTCAGACACAACTCACTATAGAGGCTCAAATGATACCCCGGTTCCATTAGGCAATGGACCCTGTTCAGCTCTCATGCATGTGGGCTTTGTTTATCAATAAGCTATCTCCTCATGGTCACAGTGTTGCTGCAGCAGCTCCAGATCACACATCCTCATCCACAATAAAAAAGCAAGATTCTTCACCTTAGATCAAACATCCCAGAGCCAGGTTTTTATTGGCCGAGTTAAACTGAATGCTCAATCTTGAGCCAATCATTATGGCATCTAGAGTAGCGGGGACAATGCATATGGGCTTAGCTGGTCAACAATTATCCCTGCATTAAGGGTGAAGTTAACCCCCTCCTAATCACATGGTAGAGGTTAGCAAGGAGTGGCTCCTAAAAGGAGATTCAAGTTACAACAGAACAAATGAATGCTGGGCATCAAAAACACAAACCTAAAACCAAACTACTGACGTTTTGCCTCTCTCTTAAACACAAGTTATACAATGGTTTCTAAATCCCAGTCCTTAGTCCAAATCCTTCCTAATTTTAGATTACCTTTGTTAGAACAATTTAAGCCCAGAAACATCTATGTCTTGAATATTCATTAAGTTTGTTTTAGAGAAATATCTTTAGGCTTGGTGATATTCTTAGCACTTGTTATTTTAAAACTACAATACCTAAAACTACGTGGAAAAGATAAATGGTCTCACCACTGTAATGAGTTTGAGGGATCTGGGGACTGAGCATGGGAAAATATGTGACCACAAGGTGGCAGTAGCACACAATGCGTTTTATTTGGGCAATGCTTTGACAGGTTTGCCTGCAAGGGAAGCCCCTCACTGAGTGAGACTGTCCAAATGATGAGGTGTGAGGAACCACCAGCCAGAAGGGAGAAGGGCAAGGGAACTCTGAAAGGAGAGGAAGATTCAAGACAGGGCTCATGTGTCTAAACAACGCCCCTCAGCAGCACAGTGGGGAGACTGGGTCAGAGAGCTCTAAAGGGCAGTTACAGCTTGAGTTCTTTCATAGCTACAAGGTTTATCTTATTTACAATAACAGACATTGGACTCAGTTTTGCAGGGTATGCAAAACAGGCAGCCTCCAAATGGCTAAAAATCTGTTTATTTGGGCTATGTTTAAAACAATTGGATGTGTAAAAATTTGAGTTTGATGCCAGCAGGCTTTTGAGCTAACAGGTCCCCGCCTGGTGTGAAGAAACAAACAACACGGGGCCAATGTGCAGGAACCATTTTTGTCCCACTTACATGGTAACCGCTTTCTGACATACGCCAAAAAATTTTATACCTATATTTCCACAGGGTCTTCATCATATCAACACTTGCTGTGTGAATCCTTAAAATTATGGGATTACATAGGGAAGGATAAATTGGCAGAACAAGATACTACTTGATGAATGAACCCTCCCAGGAGTCAGTCTCTGCTCACATATGGTGCTTAGATAGCAGCAGCATCTACCCCTGCCCACCACATCAACATCTCTGCCATCTTGATTGATCAGATTCTGCTGACTGCCAACTATAAATACAACACAAAAGCAATGCAAATCCATTTGCAAATTGCAAATATTGTAATAGTAGAGGATGGACAAATGCATGCAAAGCTATTGACAAAGAGAACAAAGCAAGGGTCTACAATCACCCCTCAAGATATATTTACTGGCCAGGCATGGTGGCTCATGCCTGTAATCCCAACACTTTGGAAGGCGGAGGTAGGCAGATCACCTGAGGTGAGGAGTTGGAGACCAGCCTGGCTAGCATGGCAAAATCCTGTCTTTACTAAAAATACAAAAGTTAGCTGGGCATGGTGGTTGGTTCCTGTAATCCCAGCTACTCTGGAGGGTGAAGCAGGAGAATCGCTTGAACCTGGGAGGTGGAGGTTGCAGTGAGCCAAGATCATGCCATTGCACTCCAGCCTGGGCAACAGGGCGAGACTTCATCTTAAATATAGATAGATAGATAGATAGATAGGTAGTGAACAAGTGAAGAGAAGAAATTCAATGAGGACAATAGGTGCTTCAGAAGACAGCAGTTTCAGTAGCTGAGTATCATGAAGCTCTTGGGGAAACTGGGGAAGCCCTCAAATATTTCCACTAAATGGATCCTTTTTGTGTTCCTACTGGCACAAAATGAAAACTGCAATATTGTATAGTCATAGAAAACTGGAAAAAAATGTTATCAACATGCACTCTTTGTTCAGAGTGCACAGATCAGGAATTGCCAACACTAAAATTTTTTTAATATAAGATAAAATAAACTTTTATTATAATCTTCATTTCATTTCTCAAGGAAGAAAAAAAATCACAATCAAGTTTTTTTCTCACCATTTTCTACGAAATTTTGGTTCCCATTGTTAGTCAATTAATTTTAATTAGCCAAAAATACTTAAAGAAAAATTCTCCATCACACCCTTCCAGCTTTGAATTGCAATGCTCATAAAAAAATGTATATTTTATGTGTGTGAAAATATGCTAATAGTGTATGTTGGTGGGGAACAGAACACTGGCTTCCTTGTGGTTCCTAAAACAGCACATTCCTTCTCATCTCTAAACCTTTCCACTTGCCGTTTCCTCTGCTTAGAAGCCTCTCCCACAGACTCCACCATGACTCATTCCCTAACCTTCTGCAAATGCCACCTCTCAGTGAGGCTTTCCTAGACCACCCAGTCTAAAATGGCAAACCCCTCTTACCCTCAATGCCTTCTATTCCCAGTTTCCTGCTTTATATTTCTCCTGAGCACTAAACCGTGCCCAACGCACACTTTGCTTCCCTTGTTTATTATCCGCCTCTCCCACTGGATATAAGCCCGAAGAGAGCAGAGATTCTGTAGTTTTTGTTTCCTGAACTGTCCACAGGGCTGAGAAGCATGCCTGGAATATCACCAAAAAATTCCAAGACTAGGGGATGGGGTAAAGGCGTCAGACCCTGTGGACCAGAGGTTCTCAAACATTCTAGCATATCAGAATCACCTGTGCCACTTACCACGACACAGAGATCTGGACCCAAACTCTAGAGATTGTGATGCTATAGGTCTGGGGTCAGGACCCATAGTGCTGTGTGTTTTTAAACAAGCTACCCTTCTGATGCAGGGAGTCCTCAGAACACTCTGTGGGCAATACTGTTTGGGACTGTCTCAGACATCACATTCTGTGAAGCACAGTCATGCAAAAGAGGTTCAACGCCCTTTCTGAGATAAGCCCAGCCCGGGGGCATAGGAGCATTTTCAGGGTGTGATAAGGGAAAACTGTAAAGATACTTTTAACTGGGGTTCTCCCAGCAAACCACTTTCCCTGTGATAAATTAACCAAAGAGAGATGCTTGCATCTCCCACTAAGCACCCAGAGGCTGGCAAACATCAAACTCTGCTGAGAGCTCCTTTCAAACCAATATTTAAAACTGAACAGATTACAGGACAGGGAAAAGAATCCAAGGGACCACGGAGGGCAGGAGCCTTGCCTGCCAAGACGACCACAGAGCCCATGGGGTCTCCACTCTTGCCTGCTCCTGTCCAGGGTGCTGGAAACCCAGATATTTTGGGCCTCTGAGTCAGAACAGGCGTGATCTTGATGTACAAACAGACAACTGCACTAGAAAAGCACGTGCACCAGAGAGAAGTGCTGGAAATAATGAAACTCGGTTACGAGAACAGGACACTTGCAGGGGCATCTGCATGCCAGTGAGAACTTTCCCCAGGTACCATGTGTGAATTCCAGAAGCCACTGCCACTCTCTCTTCTCACTCAGTTTAATCTTTCATCTGAGAAAGTCAAATACTAAGCAACCTATGTGTATAGCTTTGGACAAATCAGAAATTTCACATTTTCACAAGGAAAAGAATGGTTTTAATTATTTCAGTGCTTCTGCAACGGCTGCCTTGATTTCATATGTTTGTTACCTTTTGAGAGAGGGCTAGCTATCAGCAACTTGGAGAGGTGATTTGCAAGCAATGAAGCCCATCAAAGCAAAAGAGAACTATAGATAAGAATGATCATCACAGCTACAATTGTAGAAATGTCTGCTCCACCCCATCCAAGGCAGCTCGAGTGTGAAAACAGCAGTAGGTTCATGTATGCAGGAAGCTCCATCTACCCAGTGAAGCTGATCTGATCCTCAACCTGTTTGCCTAACATACTGCCTTGATGAGACAGTCATTATGTTGTTTCCCCAACCAAATGATAGCTTCTACAATGCAATATTTTCTTCTCAGACTCCAGCTTTATAGACACTTAGCCAATCTCAAACCTCAACACCTTCCACAGCCAATATGACAGGGTAAATGTACCCCAAAGCTTCCTGTTGGATCTTTCCTGTACTATGCTAGCTGTATGCATTTCCCAGAACTGTTGTAATAAATTACCACAAACATGTGACTCAAAACAAGAGAAACTTAACTCTCTCACAGTTCTGGAGACCAGAAATCTGAAATCAAGGTGTTGACAGGGTGGGTTCCTTCCAGAGGCTCTGAGAGAGAATCCATTCCATGCCTCTCCTATAGCCCATCTCTCAATACACACACACACACACACACACACACACACACACACACACACACACACTTCCTTCTTCACATCTCACAGCAACAAGATAAGCAAGTCCAAAACTCTGCCTTGGCCCCAAGTATCTAAACGTAGCAAAACATGAGTGGACCCAGCCTATAGCATGTTTTGCTTAGTCACTCATTTGATGACAGTGCATGCCACATGTATGTGTATATAGACTTTAGGATGGTCTGCTACGATCCCTGACTCCTGGTGATCACAGCTTTGTAAATCTGTTTCCCTTGAGTATGGGTAGGAACTGAGACTTCCCTGTAACTAATAAAATATGGCAAAGGCACTGGAATGTCACTCCATGACCACATGAGGTTTATAAGAGTTCATCTCACTAGCTGACTGATGGAAACTATCTTCTTGGGTGGCTTTGAAGAAGCAGGCAGTCAGGTTGGAAGATCTATGTGGCAACAACCTGTGGGAAGAGGGGCCTCTAGGAACAGAGTGCAGCCTCCAGGCACCAGTCAGCAAAAATCCAGGGCCCTCCTCCATACGATAACAAAGAAATAAATTCTGCCAACAACTGAGTCAGCTTGAAGCAGATTCTTCACCAGTTGAGCCTCCAGATGAGAATGCTGCCCAGACAACACCTGGGTTGCAGCCTGTGAGATTCAAAGCTGAGGACCCAGGTAAGCCATGCCTAGACTCTCAACCCACAGAAACTATGAGATAATAAATGGGTGTTGTTTTAAGCCTTTAAATTTGTGGTAATTTTGCTACTCACCAATAGATAACAATTAGACCACGTCTTAAAACTTTTGATTTGATAGCCAACACCTAAACATCAGATAATTTCACAAAAAACACCAGATTTCCGATTTCACTGAAACTTGACCACACTGAATTTGCATTCCTGCCCAGTAACAATGGGCTTGAGCTGAGCAGCAGCTGCTCCATCAACCAAGGCCCACTCTCCAGGTGCCACAGTGCCCCCCAACTCCCTCCCACCTCCCTGACACTGAGACTGAGTGTTGGATGCTACTAATTACTGCGTTTACCCTATGCTTTTTCTCTGCATTGACTTAGAAGGAAAAGACAAGACATCGGTGTCTGTATCTATGTCAACTGTTTTCTCACATTGGTCTTCTTTGGTCATTTATGCTACCTACAGGCAACGCTTTTCAATAGATGAGATACCACCCCCAAAAGGCACATATGTAAAAATGAGTAGGAGTAGCTGGGATTTCCCAATAACTCAGGAAGCAGGTAAGGTGAGGCTACAAAGAACTGTCAGCCTTTAGAGAATGAGGGTTAGGGATGCTAAATGCCCTGCACTGCACAGAGAAGTCTCATCCCACGTTAAATGCCAACAGTTCTCCCATGGAGAACATTCTATGTATTTTTCAGTCCCTGTCTAGATAATGCCCACCACTGCCTGTCCCCAATGCAAATGCCAATGATATCTTTTCCAAGCAAACTGAACCCCTAGCTGAGCTGCTGATGCTCCCTAATTGTTCTGCGCTTGTCCGTATGTGGGGAACACTCTTATTTTTCAGTGCATGTAAACAGAACAGGAAGCAACTGTCCTACAAATGCTGGTTATCTGTGTCACTGTCATGAAATCAACACCTGCCACAATTTCAAGTCCATTATTGTCCCACTGTCAGGAATGTGCTCTGTTCATTCACTTCACTTCTTTTCATAGCCCCAAACATTGATGCCCCAAGCATTGGTTCCTACCAAGAAAATCAATCCTCCTTCAGATCACATCTAAATTCTGACATGACAGAGGTTCCCCAATGCAGAAAGTCTTCTCTTCTGTCATTCTCAACCATGGACTCTGGTCCTTATGCCCCATACAGTAAGTTAATGACAATGTACATCTCTCTCACAGTGAAATTATTAAATACACAAATATATATACACACCATGGCCAACACTTGGCAGGAGGCAGGGAAGTTGATATTTTCTCAGGGCCTAATAAAGGGTTTCTCATGATTCAATTAGTAGGGTAATAGTGTTGTATGGGAACCTGGGATTTGTAAATGTAGAGTAATTAAGAACTAAAAATGCTTTTGAAATGAAAAGGCTTTGGAAAGGAGATTCTGTCTCAGGGCTTTGGGATTCAAATGTGTCTGGGAGGCATGCCATTTAATTTAAGGTCTATTTGCCAAGTATCTGCTACATATCAGGCATTAACCTACTGTGTGCAAAAGAAACAGGGAGTCCTAAGAGACATACAGAGAGAAGGAACAGTGAAGTTAAGACCACTATAGACATAATTTCTACAACAGAGACGTTAAAGCTATATGCATGCCTTGTATTCTAGCTGTGTGTACATGGAAAAGTCATGTAACCTCTTTGTGCCTCTGTTTCCTCATCTGTAAAATTGGTAATATTAGTAACAGTACTGGCCAGGCACGGTGGCTCACGCCTGTAATCCCAGCACTTTGGGAGGCCAAGGCAGGTGAATCACTTGAGCCCAAGAGTTTGAGACCAGTCTGAGAAACATAGCAAGATCCCATCTCTACGGAAGGTATGAAAATTAGCCAAGTGCAGTGGCAGGTGCCTGCAGTCCCAACTACCTCAGGGAGGCTGCGGTGGGAGGATCACCTGAGCCCAGGAGGTCAAGGCTGCAGTGAGCCATGATCACACCACTACACTCCAGCCTAGTTGACAGAGCAAGACACCATTTCAAAAATAAATAAATAAATAAATCATAACAGTACCTACCTCACAGTGTCACTGCAAGGATTAAATGGAGACAGTAGATACAAAGTGCTTAGAACAGAGCCTGGCATGTAATTAGTACTATACAGTGTTCACGATGATGACGTGGGTGATAAGAAAGTTCAAGTGCTGTCCCCTTCGTAAACCAGCACAGCCTGAAATGCTGACATCCAAAAGAATCATCCTTTCGTGCTAAAATGCTTCAGGGGGAGACTGAGAACTAGAGAAAAACTATTGTGAGAATCAACCAACAAGCTCCCAACTCCAGTTGTCCCACACACACAAGACCAGGAAGATTAATGGAATCTGCCCCAGCATCCAGCCCTACTCCTACACAGCACCTGTATTTCCCATTGAGGAGCCACACTCAGGCTCAGGCCAGATAGTTCAGGTTGAGCTGACTCCACTCTTGACTTCCGGGATTGGTATGTATGGGACCAATCAAAGCGCTGTGTCCTCCTGACAGAGTGATTGGTCCAAGGAGGAACCATATGACTCAACCAAGCGAATCAGACTTTCCCATTCCCTGGCCACAGTTTATTGGCTTACAAGTAAATATGTGACCCAGGATTTGTCAGGGATTGTTGATTCCAGCTGTCTCTCCTCTAAGAAATTAGCACTGCAAGAATCCACCACCTGCCTCAGAATAAAAGCAGCAGAGAAATACAGGGGCAATTAATGGAATGAGCCTGCTTTCTGGCTACTCCATCTCAGTGTCTGGATCCAGCCAGAACTGAGGCTCTCTTTGAACTTTTCAATTACATGGGCCAGTAAATGACCCTTAAGCCACTTTGAGTTGGGTGTCTTCTATTTGCAATCAAAAGTTCACTGACAAAAAAAAATCAGGTTCTGACATTTCTACCACTCCAAGGACCAGATAAAACCTTCCCAAAGTTCACAGAGTATACACACGTAACTTTACCCTCTGTAATCCAAGGACAAGGGAACAGATGGTAGAAGGATGTTCAATATTTCAACCGCCCTTGTGAGCACAGAGAGAAAATATTAAATAAAGGAAATTTATGGAAATAATCAGAGATCCTCTTGGTAATCCACTTTGGTAATAAATATTAATTTTAAAAAGCTAAGACACAAAAATTCCATTCACAACTCAAAAATAAGCTGACCTTTTATGGAATTAAACTCACTTTCTGTCAAATCTGCTATTTGTAGTGTTTGGTCATATGAACTTTCAGATGTCTAATAATCATTTCATCATAGTAATTTAAAGCATTTTGTCAGCCATAATGAATTTTTTTCACCTCTTCCTCTCCAATCCAGACACACTCAAGGGTTCACCTGAGGTACTGGATATTTCCTGTCTTTGAAGAGTTCTCAGTAACCTGGGTCCTCACAGCTACCAAGAAACACACAGGTCCACACATATGCACATACACATACCTCCATTTTCACAGCTTTATTTGCCACCTATATTTTTTTCTTAAAGTTTAGACCCGGAGGTACTTGTGCAGGTTTGTTACATGGGTATATTGCACAATGGTGAGGGTTAGACTTCCAATGTGCCCATCACTCAGATAGTGAACATTGTACCCAATAGGTAATTTTCAACCCTCATCCCCCTTCCAACCTCCCCACTCCTGGAGTCTCCAGTGTCTATTATTTCCATCTTTACATCCATGGGATCCCTTGTTAGCTCCTACATAAAAGTGAGACCATATGGTATCTGATTTTCTGTTTCTGGGTTATTTCACTTAGGATGGCCTCCATATTATGATGATCCCCAAAGTTATTTTTACAACACAGAACTTTCTTCCAAGTCCCAGATTCAAGACCAAATGAATACCTGAAATCATCTCTTAGAAGTTGCAAGGAAACTCAAACTTACTTTGTCCAAAACTGAACTCAAGATGTCAACCCACCCCAAAATAAAAACAAAACTACCTACTTCTCCTGTCCCCCTTGAGAAGGGACCACCAATGTCAATGTACTCAAGCCAGAAACCTGGGGATCAACCTTGTCACCCCCTTGACGCCCAAGTCAATCAGCAAGTCCCAAGTGTCTCTCCACACCACTGCCATCATCCTCAGGTGCCTCATGTGTAACCACTGCCATAAACCATGCAGCAGCTAGGTGGTTGCTCAAATACCCCAGCTGTCACTGCCCACCTCAACGCTCTACCCTAGGAACCTCCATTGTTAGAAGAAGTCCAAAAGCCATCAAGCATGGACTCTGGAACCAGACTGCCTGGATTCAAATCCTAGCTCTACTGTTCATCTGTTGGGCAAGTTATTTGACCTCTCTGAACTCGATTTTCTCATCTGTAAAATGGAATCATAGTAGGGAATCTCACTGGTGTTCCCTGATAATTGAATTTAAGCACTTAGTGGGTGCTGTTCTAATTACCTCTTCAGACTTGTGGCTCTACGCTTTCCTACTAGTCTTTCTCAGTTCCTACCTGGCTGTATGGATTATTCTCTGTTTGCCTCTCCAGATCCATTGCCTAGACTTTCTTGCCCTGCCCTGTACTAGAGGCTGACAGCTACAAACAGCATCACTCAGCATCACTTGTCCCCTTTCTGGCTTCCAGCTGGGTTCTGCCAATAGGAGGGATGGGAGGAGATTAGACAGTGAGAAAAGAGAGGTTGGGATATTTCCATCCACAGCTTCTTCCTCCTGTAACAGTGGCTGGGTTTGTCCCCTGAAGTTCCTGCAGGAAGCACTGTTCCATAACTTCTGCTCTCATTGTAATTCACCTCCCTGTCTCCACCTCCTTGGGCCAGGCTGTCACTGTTTGCCACTGTTGCTTGTCCCTGGCTGGCTTCCTTGACTGTGCCTCCATCTTCATCAAAAGCCCCTTCATTAAGTTCACTTTGAGATGTGCCAGGCCTCTCCTGCCTGAACCCTGACTGATGTGGGCCTTCGCATATACTGTTTGCTATGCCTGAAACCTTTATTGCTCACACCACCCCCCGCAGCTCCTTCACCCCCAATTATCTGGATAATCTTATCCATCCTTCAATTCTCATCTTAATTGATGCCTCCTCCAGGAAGCCTTCCCAGGTACACAAAACTAGGGTTGTTTTTTTTTTCTTGTATCTTTATTTTTCCTTGCTAGTATTTATCACAACTAATACTAAATAATCACCTATGTAAGTTTCCATATACATTATGGTTGTCTCAAACAGTAAGAGCATAACAGCAGAGACGACATATCTTGTTCGGTTTTTGTATAGTTCCCACTTCATACAATTCTTTGTATGCACTCAATGTTCAATATGTACTCCTCAGATTAATCAAATAATCAAAACACCCAAAACGCAGCAGGTCCCTGTGATTGAAATGCCAGACTTTACCCAATACAGAAAGAAACGAACAAACTGATGTCAAAGCAAGGCCACTTTGGCTTCTCAACCTAAGGCAGATGCTCCTGGAAAATGCTTATGCCTCCCTCTGTTACTGACATGCCTTCTAGTCACAAATGGTCTCCAGTAAAACTTGGTGTTGGAGCCGACATTGCAGATGTGGGCACAGAGGCAGGCTAGGTAGGAGGGAAGCGTCCCTCTACTGAGGTCCCTTTGAAAGCAGCCAAAAAGGCAGCATAATGAAGGGGCTAAGAGCACAACCTCCAGACCCAGGCACCTGGGTTCAAAGCCAAGTGCTGCCACTTTCTACCTGTGTAGCCCAACGCTAGTTATTTTAGCCTCTTTAAAACCCAGATTCCATGTCTGGAAAATGGGGATAACAGTGCCCACTTGGATGGCAGCTTGAGCATTAAGTGAGTGAATCTATTTCCATAGCACAACATAATGCCTGACCTGGCAAATGGCAAGCACTAAATACGTATCTCCTATTCCAGCTCATTTTTAACCACAACCAGCTAAATTGGACCCACTAGACTAACTTCCAGTCTTCAGGTATGGTGGAAGTCTTATTCCACTTTGCCCCTCATCTCCCACCCCAGGGATGGAGAGGAAAGCATAAAGTAGGTATACTTATCAGTCTATAAACTAAAATATATATATATATATATTTCCTTTACTTTCTAAAATCTAAATTAATTTTGGTTCTCAGTCTCGTGTGGTCAGGCTGGTTTTAAAAATAAAACTAAGGCCAGGTGCAGTGGCTCATGCCTGTAATCCCAGTACTTAGGGAGGCCGAGGCAGGTGGATGCCTTGAGTTCAGGAGTTGGAGACCAGCCTAGACAACATCAAGAAACTCCATCTCTACAAAAAATAAAAAATTGAGCTGGGCATGGTGCATGCCTGTAATCCCAGCTACTCGGGAGGCTAAGGCAGGAGGACCAGTTGCGCCCAGGACGTTGAAGCTTAAATGAGCTAAGATCATGCCCCTGCACTCCAGCCTGGGAAACAGAGTGAAACCCTGTCTTAAAAAACTAATTAGTTTAATTTAATTTAATCCCTCCTGAGATTTTATACTCTCTTTTACGGTTTGGGGTGAGGTATAGTTGTGGGGTTCCGTGTATGGACAAAGATGGGGAGGGAGATGAATGCAAGCAGAAATTCCACCGTCCATTCACACAGACTGCCCCTGAGACATCCCACATGGTGGCTCCCCGGCCCCCTCAGGTCAGCAGGGGAGTGGGGAGGGGTCTCTGCTACTTCACTGCCTGGCTTGGGGCTAGGAAATCTTTCAAAAAGCTACCCATGTCCCATCTACTCAGATCCATGGTATTAACCTCAAATACCTCCAGGACCAGGCAAGCGACATAAAGGTGAGTAGCTGAGCACACAGAGGCTATGGAAAGCTGGTAACTAATACCCACAGGCCCCAATCTAAGGGGATGTCTCTGTGAACCACCTCTGTTTTCAACCTAGAAAAGAAGCTCCCCTTTGCCAACAAGGGCTTCCATTTGCATAGCTCTCTCCAGCAGGCAACTCAGGCTTTCACACGGACTTAATTGCAGATGACCTGCAGCCTGAGGGCACTCTGTAAAGGCATTCTCTGAGGAGTTTCTGCTCCTTCACCATCCCAACAATTCTCCATGATCGTTTTTCTCCAATTTCTCAATCCAGGAACATGATCTCCTAAGACCACATTTGACACAGTAAAGTTCAATTATTGATAGTGAGAAACACACACACACACTATTCTTTAGTAAATCTGTTTTAATCCTGCTGTGAAAAAAAAAAAAAAAAAAACTTTAGTGCAGACCCTACAGTTGAAAAGGATGAAGAGGAATGTTAGTTACCTCCTGCTACTTGACAAATCACTCCAAAACCTAGCTACCCCAAAACGATACTTTTCATCTTAAAGTTTCAAGAATTCAAGAGCATTTTTGCTCAATGTCTCTGACTCAGGTAGTTCTCTCTCTCTTGAGGTTTCAGTCATGGTGCAGGGGCTGCAGTCATCTGAAGGCTTTGATTGGGGTTGGAGGATCCACATCCAAGGTGACTCACTCAAATGGCTGTTGGCCTCAGTTCACCATGTGGCCTTCTCTTTAGATGCTACTTGAGCATCCTCACAACATGGCAGCCAGCTTCCTCCAGAATAAATGATCCAAGAGAGAGAACAAGGAGAAAGATGCAATGCTTTTACATCTTGGTCTCAGGCGTCACACAACCTCATGTCTGCTGTATTTTATGTGTTAGAAGTGACTCACCAAATCAATCCCACATTCACAGAGTGGAGAACTCAGCTTCACTTCGTGAAGTGAGGAGTACCAAAGAATTTGTAGATGTGTTTTTAAGCCACTACAAATGAAAAGGTTTTAGAGACTTCTAAAACCACAGACTCATTTTGCCTGCTCTCGAATTTCACGAAGAAGAAACAACATGTCCTCTATGGATCAACATTAAGTTTACCAACATTAACCCAGCTATTGCATAGAGCAGTAGTTTGTTTTCTTACTGCATGAATATACTGTGGCTTATTCATCCATTCTACTGTTGATGAACGCTTGGGTTGTTCCAGTTTGGGACCATTATAAATAATGCTGCTATGAGCATTCTTGTGTGTGCCTTTTGGTGAACACATTTGTGAATTGCCATTGAATATTTAGCTAGGAATGGAATTGCTGGGTCATGGATTTGTACCAAACTAGTCATGGGTCATGGATTTGTACCAACTAGTACCAAATGGTACTAGTTGTGAGGACAGTGGTAACCAGAGAGATGAGAGGAGTCCCCAAAAGGAGCATATGGAGCTTATGGGGTGCTGGTCATATTCTGATTCTTTAACTGAGTGATAGTTACAAAGGTTTGTTCATTTTGTAAAAATTCATTGAGCTATGCAATTGTGACTTGTGCATTTACTGTCTGTAGGCATATGTCTATATCTATATAAAGTTTTCCTTAAACTTTTAAAATACTTTAAAAGCACCTATTATATACAAGATATCATAGGGCTATGAGATCAGGCCTCTTTGTACAAAGGTGTCCTACTTTTGAGAGCAGTGGTGCTGAAAGACTCCCAATATATCTAGAAGAAGCCCCGCCACATGTCCACAGGTCTGGTTCATACCAACTCCATGTGACTGACGGAATGCCATAATAACAACCAAAAATGGCCACTAATATTTACTGAGTTCTTTCCAGTATCAGGCTCTGTTCTAGGCTCTATAGTATCTCTCTTAATTATCATAACAACTCCATCTTCAGTTTTAATAATAAGGAAAGTGATGAACAGAAAGTTTAGGTAACTTTCCCAAGATCCACGTCTAATAAGAGGCAGAGCCAGGATTCAAGCCCAGGAAGTCTGGCTCTAGGGTTACAGAAAGGAGAGCAGGAAGAGTTACCTGTGATGAAATATGGAAGGATGGATGGAAGAAGGAAAGGGAGGGAAAAAGAAAGGGAGGAAAACGAAGGAAAAGAGGGAAGGGAAGGGGAGGGAAAAGGAGGGGAGGGAAGGGGAGGGGAGGGAACAGCAACTTCTCTGCCCGCCCATATAAAATACTCCCCATGCCCTATTATGCTCTATCCTCACATCCTGCTTTAATTTTTGCATAACACTTAGTACTCCGTGAAATTATATTCCTTTTAATTGTTTACTTATTTATTGTCTGTATCCCCAGCTAGAACACAAGCTCCCTGAGGACTTTTATCTGCCTTGCTCATAGCTGTATCCTCAACACCCAATTTTAAAAACTAGATTTATCAATCCTGTGTGTGTGTGTGTGTGTGTGTGTGTGTGTGTGTGCGCGCGCAGCGAGAGAGAGAAGATATGTAAGAAAAGAGGGGAGATAGGAAGACGAAGACCAGAATGGGAGAGATCGTTGGCCTTTCCTTGGTCAATTCCTGTGTTGTTGCCTTGTAACTAGTAGGAATTGCTTCTTAGTTTGAGGATAAAATACAATGAAGTGTGAAATAAGAATGAATAAAAGGATGCTACAGAAGTTCTGATTTCCAGAAACATGATCCAGGTTGTGTGTGATAGCTGCTGAGACAGGAGCCAGAAGTGGGGCAGGGATGGCAGACATTTCACCCTGTGTATCCATGCAGTCAAGTAATCCTGGGTGCCTAGAGCATTGTTTTGGAAGAGATGTTGAGGCTGCCTGTGGGCTCAGCAGGAGAGAATACTGTGACTAGTTCTGTGAGCCATGGGCAAGTGCCAGGGTTGGCAGCTTTCTGCTGCATCTTCACCATCCTGGCCTAGAGTACTTCCTGGACAGACTGTTGACCAACACACCATGCTCCAACTAGAGTGATTAGCTCAAATTATGGCCCAGGTTCAAGGGAGCTGGCAATTAAATCACCGTGGACAATAGGGTTTTTTTAATTTATTTTTATTTTATTTTATTTATTTTATTTTTTGAGACGGAGTTTCTTATTGCCCAGGCTAGAGTGCAATGGTGGGATCTTGGCTCACTGCAACCTCCACCTCCTGGGTTCAAGCGATTCTCCTGCCTCAGCCTCCCAAGTAGCTGGAATTACAGACATGCGTTACCATGCTCGGCTAATTTGTATTTTTAGTAGAGATGGGGTTTCACCATGTTGGCCAGGCTGGTCTTGAACTCCTGACCTCAAGTGATCCACCCATCTCAGCCTCCCAAAGTGCTGAGATCACAGTTTGAACCACAGCACCCAGCCAACAATAAGTTTTTATGTTTCCAAAATGCCTCTGGAAAAGGAGATTTAACAATCTCCCCAACAACCAAATCCTGTGCTATGCAGCCCTCTGTGCCTCGTGTGTAATTATTATCTGTGCCAAACTACCAGCTTTTCAAAACCCAACCATCAAACCCACAGTCATAACAGCAAATTGTAGAGGAAGACTCCTCCTTTCTAGTCAAAGGCTCTGATCATTCCACAACAGTCCTGACCCCTGAAGACTTTTCCTTCTTTTGAATTCCCTTAGTATTCACTCTCTGTTCATCTCAGTATCCAGAATTCTTAACATTGCCTTTTGCTGTTAGTTAAGGAAGGATGGATGGATGGATGGATGGATGGATGGATGGATGAATAAACAAGAGGACAGAAAGTAGAGACAGATGTTTCTCCATCTCAGTAACAAGCTTCTTACTATTCACTGCCATTTCTTATTTTAAGCCTCCAATATCCTACTTGGAGCCTGGTACAGAAGCTCAATAAATGACTACCTATAACAATGTAAGTGGTATTTACAAACTGGGGTTGCACACCTCAAAAACTGCGTGCAATGCTGCTGCCATGAAAGGTGCCCACAGTGGCTTTTCAACTTGCAGAAGGAGGGAAGACCTTGTTGGCTACAGACCTGTGACACATGAGGTGGGGCATTCTGGTCAATGTAGGGACACAAAAAAGACCAAGAAGACCAACCTCCAGTTAATGCTCCCTTGATTCACCTTCCTGCAAGGGCAAAGTCTGTCCACTGCACACAGGTGAGAGACCCAACTGTTCTTTCATTAATAAACAACCAGAGGACCCATTTGAGTTATTGTGTTCAAGGGTCCAGTATTTCTAGCTGTGTTTCTGAACTGAGCTCCAATGCTATAGACAGGGGCTGAGAAAATAAGAAGCAAAAAACCTCTTACTCCCTTTTTCAGAAGAGGAATAAGTTTTAGTGATCTATTGCACAGAATGCTGGCTACAATAAATAATAATGTATTATATGCTTCAAAATTGCTATAAGATTAAATTTTAAATATTTTTACCACAAAAAAATAAGTATGTGAGGTGATGGATTTGTTAACTAGCCTGATTTAATCATTCCATGTTTTAAACATATAGCAAAATATCACAATGTACCCCATAAATACATATGATTTTTAATAAACATTTTAAAATAAATTTCAAAACATAGAAACAAAATTTTAACTGACAGAAATAACTATTTTCAGAATATGGGACGGATATCCTAAGGGTACATGAGAAAACTTCAGGTGGTATGACAAGGATATAATATTAAATAATATTGAGTAAAAGAAATACAGAGTTTCTAATCTTTGCAACCCTTTTGATTAAATCAAGTAGAAAGTTGCATCTGTTAATGTCTTCAACCTTCTCTAACACTTGCAAATCTCCCCTTTTAACAGAAAGAACTAAGGAGCCTGAAAATCAAAGCATTTTAGAGCCTTCACCTCTCTAGGTTGGATGTAATAACCCTAGCTTTGTATATATTCATTATGCATAGTTGCCACCCATTTTTCATGAGCGATACTGGTTTTCTATTTTCAAAAGAGAAACAGAGTTTCTGTTTTAGGTAAACTTTCCTTTGTAAAAATATGCACTGATTTAAAGAAAATATGAATTGAACAGTAGTAATGGTGATGCATACACGTGGAAGAAATAATGAGGTCTGATGGAAGAGAGAGAATGCCAATTTCCCAGTCCCTGAAGTCGGGAGTTGCCGAGGTAAGATGACTTTAAATGGTAAACCCGCTACTGTAATAGCTATGCATTTATTTTAATGTATACTAGGAAAAAATAAAACAAGGAAATCAAGAGATTGATTTTCCACCTTAGTGAGTGATAGAAAATTTTCTTTTACCATAAACTTATTGCCAAAAACTGTGTATCCATCAAAATGAAAACAGTAAAGGGGAAAGAGTTTGGGTGGTATGTGGGTATGGGCAAAAATCATGAAGGTGGTCCATGAATAACTCCAGCTTCAGAGACAGCTGGGGCTGTCACTGACTTCCACAGTCAGCCTCACACTCTACTGCAATCCTGCAGCTGCACCCTGGGGGTCTTTGAGCAACAAATCAAAGAGGCAATTCTTTACAACAAGAGGCCATCTCACCGTCCAGCTCAATTCAGCTAAGATGACAGCAGCTGGTACCACAGTCTGAGAAACCCACTCCAGGTTGGGTTTGTTCAACAGCTCAGATGAAAGAAGAAAACATATCTGGAGGAGGAATCAATCTGTCAGAAAGAACTCTCTCTGCAGTTATCAAAAAACACTCTTGTGGAACACACAGCCCCTGCCTTCACCTGTCTGTGTCTCCTATGTCTCTACCACTAGCAATTCACAGTGACCAAGAATGGAAACCATAAACAAAAAGAGTTTTCAAGCAAAGAAAACAGATTTTTAAGATGCAAAACACACACAACTTTACAAAGTTAGACTGATCTGGAATAATTCAATGAGTGGTTAAACCCTAAAACACATTTCAAGAACAATGTTATTGAACTGAGTTTAATGTAAATTTCCTGGCATCAAATTATTACAGCAATCAAACCACACATCTTTTGCAGACTTTTAAACTTTTCCGAAGGCCTCTGTTTCTGGTTTACATCTCAGTTTGTCTAATGGTTTTGTCATCAAGAGACTGAGGCTCAGAGAAGTGGTGTGGCTCAAGCAAAGTCATAAAGAGTCGGAACCAGGCTCAGACATCCAACTCCATAATTCTCCTCTTTCCGCCATCCCCTGTCACTGCCCCTTAAGAAGGCAGTAAGAATATGCCTTCGTTGTGTTCTTACGCCAAACATTCTGTTCGGAATCATCATTATGTATCCTAGGATCATCTCTTGGAATGGAAAAGATGAAACTGCATGACCTCTACTGGAAAAACGGAGATACCACAAAGACTATGCTGAGAAATCACATTCACCTTTGAAGAAAAGATGAACCATATCCTACTTTTGTCTGTGTTTTAGGAGCCTGAAGATACTGGGTGCACCACGGAAATTATTTATGTTGGATATAAAATCATGTGATAATAATCTAAAAAGTCAAACAATCAAGGGAGAATGTAAGTTAGAGTTCCTTGCTTGCAAACAACAGAAAACCTTTCTGGCCAGCTTATGAGAAGATTTCTAAAAGGGATGTTGGGCATCTCATAAAATAGGAAGGAGAGACCTAGAAACACAAGCCCAGAAATGGGCCAAGATCCAGGGAAAGTAATTGGCAAGACCTCCACAGAGACCATCTGATCAGAAGCACCAGACCCCACCTCCAAACTTCCACTTCAGCTGGCACCAAACAGCATGTGTACCTGGCACCCACAGAACTGCATTTCCTATTAGCACATTGGCATCCACCAAGTATCTTCTCCAGTAACAGATGCACATCACCTGTGGATCAGCCAGCAGGAGGGACGCTCATCTCTGCCCCATTCAGTCCCTGATTTATGTGAACACACATACATGTGCATACACTCACATACATATGCATACACATAGCACATCCACACACAAACATACATTCACACACACGCAGTAGCAGACCCATGTGAAGCACTGCTCTGCTGCCCTTCAGGCCACCTGATTTCAGAATCATGGGAGTGGACAGTTCCATGTGCCTCAGCTAGGAACCATCACTAACTAAGGCAGTCTTGATTTCTCTACTGTTTTCTCCAAGTTACCGCCCCAGATCAACCGTCAACCAGTTGGAGTGGAGGCCAATAGATAAACTCTCCAGCCTCCTCATTTTCCCATGGGACAATTCTGAGGGTCCCTGTACACAGTTCCAAGAGAGCACCCCAGTGGAATGATGTCCCAGGGACCGTTTGTCCTCCTCTTTGGTCTCACTTTCCTCATCCTCTCACTTCCGCTTTCTGGTGTCATCTCCCAGATTAACCACTTGAGCTGAGGTCCTGGTCAGGACCTGCTTTGTATCTACATGCACAGTTTGCATGCACTTGTACAGCATGTGATGTCTATGAGAGAGTGGGGCCTTGGACCTCCGGCAGGTTGAAAGGTGTGTGGAATATTGAACCACCAATCTCTCAACCACAGGGGCTAAAAAGCACCCTGTCTGTAACTCCACAGAGCTGGGATGGGATTAAGGCTGGCTGTACGCATATAGTGTGCATAGTAGCAAGGATAACACAAATTCAGTGTCTTCCTTTCTCTCTCTGTATCTCTTGTACCATTAAGAGTCTGACCAGAAGGACAGAAGGAACTCTGAGCATTTAAAACAGGAAAATTAATCCAGGAAGAGGGTGCACATTCATGGGCATCTGGGAAGCCCAACTGAGATTAGCACAGCAGGAAGCTGCTAGCACCTCTAGGATAGAAGGACAGAAGGAAGTAATGTTTTCAGAATGAGGGACCATGGTCACAAAAAGGACAATAAAACCACAGAGGACTCATTAAGCAGGAGAAATGTGGCTGTTATTATGGATGCCACGGGTGGGAGGGAGGCCTTCCTCTTGCTTCCAATCTTCTACCAGTGCCTCTCATCAGCTGAAGCCAATTGAGGGTAACTGGAACCCACAGCCTGCAGGGGCAGCCTCCTGGAAAAAGGAAGAGAAACTAGTGGATCTGATGGTGAGAACCGAGTACCAGCATATGACGTGCTCCAATCATGTGCTTGGGATCACCGGGCACCGGCACGTGCCCCACACCAATGACATGCTTAGAATCTATCCATAAACTCCTCGATGCCCTGGGAGAAGATTCATCTGAGCCTGGAAGGATGCATTCATCATGCTCATTCCAGTGGGTTGAATGATGGCCCCCAAAAGATATGCCCATCCAGAACCTGTGGATATGAACTTATTTGTGCATGTAAGCAAGGTAAGTATCTCAAGATGAAATCATCCTGGGTTACAGTGGGCCCCAAATCAAATGGCCAGTGTACTTATAAGAGACACACAGAAGGAAAGACAATATGAAGACAGAGGCAGAGACTGGACTAATGTGACTGCAAGCCAAGGAGCGCCAAGAATTGCCAGCCACCATCAGAAGCTAGGAGAGAGGCATGGGACAGATTCTCCCTCAGAACTTCAGAAGGAACCTACCCTGCCCACGGCTTGATTTCACACTTCTGGTCTCCAAAACTGTGAGAGAACAAAGTCCTGTAATTTTAAGCCATCAAGTTTGTGGCAATTTGTCATGGAAGCCCTGGGAAATGAATGCACCCATCCTCAGTTCCATTTCTTTCCTGCACCACAGCATTCTCCCCTTTCCAAGTTGAAGTAAATCCTCAATCAGAGAGACGGGAGCAAAACAGAAGTTCAAAGCTCCACCCTGAATGTAATGTTGTAAAAAACACCCTGTCTGTAACTCCATAGAGCTGGGATGGGATTAAGGCTGGTTGTACACATATAGTGTGCTTAGTAGCAAGGCTAACACATCTCTCTCAAAACTCAAAACTCTCAATTCCACACCCCTCTCTCTCAAAACTCTCAATTTTGAGAGTTTCCTCATCTCTCAAAACTCTCAATTCCACACTCCTCTACCTGTACTGGCAACACCTGGAAACGTCCTTGCTTCATTCAAGATGGAAAATCTCAGCTCTGGAGCCGGGAGCATTTACTCCACAGGGTATGTAATATTTTGGTGCTCAAATGCACTTTCAATCTGCCTCCCTTTCATGTTGGGGTCTGCTCACTGACAAAACCATCCATCTACTTTCTGGGTTAACTGGTCAAGGGATTACTCTATTAATTTCCAATTGCTGCTGTAACAAACCACCACAAACTGAGTAGCATAAACATATTGTCTCATCATTCTACAGTTCGAAAATCCAAGATGGGCTAAAATCAAGGTGTTAGCAGGGCTGTGCTTCTTCAGGAGGGCCAAGGAGAATATCCATTTTTTGTCTTTGTTTATTTTGAGGGGTTTTGTTTGTTTGTTCTGGAGTCTGCTGTTGTTTGTTCGTTGGCTGGTTTTTCTTGTGGCCCCTTCCTGCATCTTCAAAGCCAGCACTGAAGAATTCAGCTCTCTCTTTGACTCTGAACTGCTTCCTTCATCCCATTGAAGATCCTGTGGTTACACTGATTATACCTGGATAACCCAGGATGCCCTCCTTATTTCAGCTGATTAAGCCTAAATTCCATCTTCAACCTCAATTCCCCCTTGCTGTGTAACATAACATATCCACAAGTTCTGGGGATTAAGATTTGGACATCTCTGGAGCATTATTATTCTGCCTACCACAGGGAGGGAAGCTCCAATTAAATTCTCAATAGGGAGATCCTTACCCTGAAAATGAAGGCTTGGTAGGTAGATTCACATTTCAACCTGCTGCATTCTTCCCAAGACAGACAAGGCAGTGATGGGTGCTTTATAGAGTCTATCAGATGCTGGAGACTGAGGGGGTGGGGGCCATAGACACATGACCTCACTCAAACCTCCAACACCACCAACAGGCAGTTCTAGTGTTCTTCTCCCCATACGAGTACATGAGGCTCAGACACATTAACAATTCAGTGAAAGCCAGCAGCAGCACACACTACTCTTTGGCCATTGTCAACTTGCCCCTTTTACCTTATTGACCTATAACCTTGATTGTGTGGGGGACAGAAATGTCCACTCTGGAGTCACCTCGAAAGACTCCCTTGCAGCTACAAGTGACAATGGCACAGTCCTGGCCAATGAAATGCAAGTGGGTAGCTGCTGAGTGGGAGCTCTAGGAAAACGAAGTGTTTCTTATAGCAAAGGACACATCTGGCTGTGTGTGTCTATTTCCCTTGCCCTGCTGCCACCTTCCTTCTTGGAACCCAGACATGATTCCCAGAGGTGTAGCAGCCATGAGGATAAAAACCACAAGCTAAAGATGAAGCCAGGTGGAGCCTGAGTTTTTGATGCCCCAGAGAGCATCTACCTTCACCCTTGACTATTTTCTTGTGGATTCTTCTTATGGGAGAAAACTAAGGCCCTGCTTGATTGAGGCACTGTCATTGGATTTGACGGTACCTACAGTCAAATGCCCTCCAGCTGATACCATCTCACAGCTGGTCCATGGCAGAATACGGATCTGAACCAGTCTTCCTGGATTTATTGTCCATGCTTTTTCCATGATACCACACAGCTTCCTGGAATTAGTGACAAGCTGAAGGAAGAGATCCACCCCATATCTGCAGGTATTTCAACGTAGAGGTCTCATCTGCCTCCTGACCCCAACACCAGCATCCCTCCCAGCTGGGCAGCCCAACACTCCATACTCAGTGTCACCATCTCTACCAGAGTGAGGATGCCTTCTCCCTTCCCATTACCATACCCTCATTTAACCAACCTCTAACAGCCAAGATCACATGACACCTCCCCTTGTCCAGCCTCCCTAAATACCTACATTTCAAAACATTCCTGAAACCCGCATCACATGAGTTCGTCTGACTGTATGTGTGCACTACATCCCCAAAAGAACTTAAGATCTTTGTGAGAAAGGCCCCCATGCAAGTCACCTTGGTGTCTCCTAAATCTCAGCAGCTGGGTGGGTGTTCCATGATTAGCTATTAATTGAACCTGTAGCAAGCAGCCAAAGTTACAGGCTCTAGAAAGAGATTATCTTTAAAGAATAAACGATTCATTACACTTCCCTAAGGGATCTGTCCAACTCAGAGAGAATCCTTTAAAAATATCCAGATGTCCCATGAGAGAGATCAGGCCTATATAGTGGAATAAAAATTATAACAACATGGAAAATAATCATAATTAGATCCCTGAGCCAGGCCCTGTTCTGAGCTATTTACACATATTAACATATATTAACCCGTGTATTCCTCACAACAGCACTCTGAAGTAGGGACATCATTACGCCCATTTTATAGCAGGGGGTATCAAGGCACAGAACACGCACGAAAAGTGTCCAAGATTTAGGAATTCTGAAACTAACCACCCAGTCTCACTCTTCGTTCTCAAGGCCTCGCTACCCAACCTCTACTCACCTTCACCTTCTCCCCAGTCCAGCCCACAACCCAGAGTTCCCTGCCCTCTGATGTGGGCTTCCTCTCTGGGTCTCCCCTTGGTTCAGCTCCTCCTTGACCTTGTTTCATTCATGATGGAAAATCTCAGCTCTGGAGCCAGGAGCGTTTACAGGGTATGTAATATTCTGGTGCTCAAATGCACTTTCAATCTGCCTCCCTTTCATGATGGGCTCTGCTCACTGGCAAAGCCGTCCATCTACGTTCTGGGTTAACTGATCAAGGGATTCTACTAATGTCCAATTGCTGCTGTAACAAACCACCACAAACTGAGTAGCATAAATATATTGTCTTATCATTCTACAGTTTGAAAATCCAAGATGGGCTAAAATCAAGGTGTTAGCAGGGCTGTGCGTCTTCAGGAGGGCCAAGGAGAATATCCATTTTCTGTCTTTGTTTATTTTGGGGGTGGGGGTTAAGCAGGATAAGTCCATGCTTTTTCAGCCCAGCTCTGGGAACTCTCTCCTTTCATGCCCCTAGGAGCAGCTCCACATCCATTGAAGTAAATCAGCCCTCAATGACCACATGTTCCCTACTACCCACCTGTGCAGGCGTTCCATGCCTTGGAGGCAGCGCACAGAGAGCAGCTTGCAGACCTGAGTGGGAGCAGCACTGGGGAATCGCAGGCTGCTGGCCCCACTCTCAGCAAGCCTCACTGAGTGGGTCTGGATACAGCCAAGAGATCTGCATTTTACCAGCCTGCCCTCTCCCGCCAAGGGATCCCGCTGCCAGTGGTCCCAGAGCGTGCTTAGAGAAACCGCGGAGGGTTCTGGATGACCTGGAAAGCCAGTCAGTTTTCTTCCCTGCTCCCCACACTAGAACAGGCATTTATTTCTCATGGATCTGCTTTCAGATCGTGCGATGTGCCTGGGGGCATCAGCTCAGGTGCCAGAGGCTGTGCCATGGCCACGGAATCCTAGAGTCCCTGCCTGGTGCACTTGGCTCCCCCTTAGACAGTGGGCTTCACAGGGGGCCTTAGCCCTCATAAAGGGCAGAGGATAAATTTGCTCTCTTTGCACCCCTCTCTCAACCTGGGAGCTTCACCCCTGCAGGAAACTCCCTCTAGACTCACCACGTATCCCTCCAGGAAGGGGGGCAGTAGCGCTGTCTCATTCCGAGATGAGTAAACAAGGACATGAAGGTTTAAATAGCCCCTAGCCCAGGCAGCTGGCCACTGGAGGAGCATAAATGGGCTACATGCAGCCTCCACTGGGGCGGGTCTCCTGCCTCACTTAGGGGGGCACCTGCTGTCAACCAACGTGCCCAGTCCTCAGGCATCCCATGCCCTGCCACCCTATTTGGCTTTAGCCTGGGTACTATCTGTATTATTACTTAATATATTCCTTTTAGTCTGTTCACTGGGCTTACACAAATTTATCTGGGGAGGAAGCAATATATCAACACTTAAAGTGGAAGAAAAAGCAGTATCAATTTCCATAAAGAGAAGAAAACCCTAAAATAAGTACAATGAAAAAAAAAAACACACACAACGTTATTGAATTCTAGCCAGACACTGCTGCCTGCCAAAGCCTCCCAGCCTGGGATGTGGGCAAAAATAAGCCATCAGACAAGGAGATTAGCAAGCGGTTAGGTGGGCGCAAGAGACTGGAGCCTCAGACAGACACTACCTCCTTGACTTCGCCAAGACACAAAGAGGATGCAGAAGGACTCACCTCTCACCAGGTGATTCAGTGTTACCTCAGAACCATGAGTATGTGGAACCAGAAAGCCCACAGTTATCTGAGTTATCACCTGAAATCAGTTTTTCCCTTCCCTGGTGGTTCCCAAAGTGTGAGTGCAGACTGATTTTAGGTGGCCTCTAAGATGACTTGAAGTCAAAAGTCATTCCAGAACCTGGTAACTTTTTGAGAGAAGGTGAAATAACAAAATTAAGAATTCACAGGAACATAGAAGGTGATTTAGTTCATGTGCAGGTCTCACCAACGCGCGTCTACCACGTTCTCTGAACTCCAATCGTGTTACTATGGAAACACGCAGCCATGGTAAGTCAAACTTTCCACCTGGGTGTAACAAAGTGTGATGTGTGCACCTCAAAGACAGCCGGCAGCCACCAGCCACAGAATAAGCCACTTGCTCACCCACCCAGGACACTCACTAATTACACAACGTAGCTGACATCACATTTCTGAGTCCTGATGTAACTTTTTCATGTTGGTTTCCTTTCTTTCAAGATGAAAAGCAAAGACAGGTGTTCCTCTACTCCATGACTAGGTATACATAACTCCACAAATATTTGTCCTTTAGCAATGAAATGTATCTCTTTGTAGTCACCTGGGAAGTCACCAAAGGAGGACAGATTAGCACTAGATCCTCAAAGCAGCTAATAAAAAGGCAAGGCATGGGCACTTTTTTTCCCTTGAAAACTCAGCCTCCATCTCCTGAGTCTTTAGAGACGGTTGCATATTCAAATGAGTCCATCCACCTTGATCACAAGTTAGATTCTGAGTCTGAGATTGAGTTTCTTAAAGGCAGCAACAATGAGCTGGATTATTCATATGCATACACACACAGAAAGTGTTGGCTGTTTTTTTTTTATCTGAGCTCAAATATTACAGCACATTGTGTGCTATCCAGTTGCAGTACAATTTCTGACACAATTTCCATAACAGCAAAATTTACATACAGATGGCAAATAAATAAAACCTTTCTGCATCTTGGTCTGCAGTTCTTATGGTCAGCAAATCCTATTAGGGGCTTTATTAACCTGCTCAGTGATGGAAATGTTATATCTGATCTTATGCATTTCAGCTGTGCAGTCCAGCCCTGCTACAAAATGAAATTTAACTCTCAACATTTTTTGCAACATGAAGCCACCAAAATTGAGGGTTTTTTTTTTTTTTTTCTATATGGAGCACTGGAAATAACTACGCTTTCTCATTTCTCATTCGAGCCACAAATGGTCTCTTTTTTCTATCCATTTCCTCTAACAGCACATAATTGCAATTAGCTGGCAAGCACCAAGGGATACAAGTTGATCAACATACAAGGTTGCCAAGCAGAAGTAAGTTTAGGCAAGAAAGATAGAGAAGTGGGTGGGGCAGGAGGGATCTCTGCAAGGAAATCTGCATTAGGAAGACTTGGCTGAAACCCCCAGAGAAACCCTTAAGAAATCTCCCTCTGCGAGCCGCACGGTTTCAAGTTGAACCCTGGCAGGAGACATCTAAGACTCAAGGGACTGTCTAATTACTAGTTAAAATCAGCCACTTTCTATATCTAAATAAGGGAAAAAACATGTTTGTGGGTGAGCCAAGTTGAGGTCTGCACCATACAGACTCCCATGAGAATCCAGGCCCTGTGCTCCCAGAGAATTTAAATGGAAAGTCATCTCCACTCTAAGAAGAATGAGCCTCCAGAGAGAGAACTTCAGAGAGTCAGAGGTCTTGGTAATAACCCTTTCTTTTGTGCTAACAATGTTCTCCATAGCTTCAATCCCAAAGGAACATCCCTAAAGAGGAAATCTAAAATGCGAGCAAGATTCTTGTGCATTGCTCATCTGCCAAGCAGTGGCACCAACAAACAAATCCATTCCAAAAGTAAAATCCTGTGCTCTTGGCTGGGCGCGGTGGCTCATGCCTGTGATCCCAGCACTTTGGGAGGCTGAAGTGGGCAGATCATTTGAGGTCAGGAGTTCAAAACCAGTCTGGCTAACATGGTGAAACCCCGTCTCTACTAAAAATAGAAAAATTAGCCAGGCTTGGTGGTGCATGCCTGTAATCCCAGCTATCTGGGAGGCTGAGGCATGAGAATCACTTGAACCTAGGAGGCGGAGGTTGCAGTGAGCCAAGATCACGCCACTGAACTCCAGCCTGGGTGACAGAGCGAGACTCCGTTTCAAAAAAAAAAAAAAAAAAAAAATGCAAAACAAAAAACAACCTGTGCTCTTAAAAGACCCAAATTGATAATGAAATGGAACAGAAGACACAGGGGTTATAAAGGGGAGGGGACAAGGATAAGGGACATTAAGCAACTTCTGAATTAATAATAGCTGATGGCTTTAAAGGCTATTTCATTACTTTCTGTTGCAGGGCATCACCATGGTACTTTGTAATGGAAGCTAAGGGAAGCTAGGGCTGCCATACACAGTACCACAGACTGGGGTGGGGTAGTGGGTGTAAAACAGCAAAAATTTTACTTTCTCACAGTTCTGGAAGCCAAAAGTCCAAGATCAAGGTGTCTGCGGGGTTGGTTTCTTCTGAGGCCTCTCTCCTTGGCTTGCAGATGATCATCTTCTTCCTGTGTCTTCACATATCTCCCTTTTCTTATAAGGAATCAGATTAAGGCCCACCCCAATGACCTCATTCTAACTTGTTTACCTCTTTAAAGCCCCTATATCCAAACGCAGTCACATTCTGAGGTCCTGGAGCTTAGAGCTTCAACATAGGAACTTTGGGGGACACAATTCAGCCCATGGCAGGCACCAAGCCACGTAAGTGAACTGCTGAATCCGAGATGTAAAGGCTGTGGTTCCCATCTGCTGAGTCCCAGTCATAAGCCAAGCATAGTTCTTAGCACCAGGAATACATGTCCCTGCCTGCACGGAGCTGACCTTCTAATGTCGGGGAAACAGATGGCAAATAAGTGAACAAATAAACAACTTAGTTTATTTCAGGTGATGATGAGCGCTTTGAAGAAAATCGGCTGGATAGTTGGGCCTGGATTGCCACAGAGGACCATGTAGGGATGGTCGGGGAAAAGGGGCATCCAAGGTGACCATGAATGGCAAGGAGAGACCAGCCCTGCAGGCACGTAAGGGAAGCACACTCCAGGGAAAGGAAACAAAGAAAATGCCCTGAGACTGGAGTGAGCTTGGTGGGTTCCAGGAGCCTAGAAAAGACGGCGTGTGCGGCCAGAACGCCGTGGGAGATGACATCGGAGAGGTGGGTGGCGCGTCATGAACGTCTTTAAAAGCTTGGCCTTTTACTCATTTCATTCCTGTTATGCCCTGTGCCCTTCAGTCACACTCAAGACCACTGAACATTTGTAGCAGAAAAGGGAACTTTTTACTTCTCAGCTGCCTTTCTACTTCCAACTCAATCAGAATTTCAAATACTTTGTGCAAAATATCACCAATGGCAATCCTAACTAGTGCAAACTGGGTGTCCTTACTTCGACTTCTTTCCACTGGAAAAACATCTCTTAACATTGATCCTGATGCTGCAACCCCAGGGGCAGGCAAAAAGCTCCTTTGGCTAAACCCAATAGGGCACAAGAACTGGAAAAGGTTTTGATTTCCCATTGAGAGGGAAACCGCCAATATACTTACTGAGTAGCAGATGCAACTGCATTGCCGCAAGTGAAGAAAAATCACTACTTGGGATCCTGGAGGTAAGTGGCAAGTTTGCTAATTCTGGATTTCAAGTTTAATTCCACTCAAGGGATACTTTATGAGCTCTAGCAAACTGCCAGTTCTAGCCAGGGACACAGGCTCTGCCAAGTCAGCAATCCCTGTCTGCAGGAAGCTCATTATCAAAGAGACTGACACAAATTCACTTAACTAAAATATACTGGGATAAATGCTAGATCACAAGTTTGAATAAAGTTCTCAAAACCAAAGACAAGTACATGTAGAATTTCTTGCAAAAAGTTTTGTGGATTTAGACCACACAGACAGGAAGAAATCCAATTAAAAATTATATCTAACCTTAACATTATAGATGACGCAATACATTAGCTTCTTTCCTGGTTTTCAGTGATTTTTGTCAGAAATACTCTGTCTAACTGAACTGAGTGATAGTCAATTTAAACACAGTGGAGGTAGAAGCCATATTTTTAATAGAACTAACAGAGGGAGAAATGGTATGCCATGCTTCTATTGTATTAAAAGAAAAGCTGATGAAATTCTTACCAAACAACACCCCAGTGGTGAGGATGAAAAGATCACAAACTGCAGCTTGCATCTTTCATTAGTACTAATACTGTCCCTTTGAATTCCCTTTGAATTTCCCTATAATTATTTACTGCATAAATCACTGGAGGGCAAAATGTTGACCAGACAAACTGAACTAGCTCCACATAAACTACTCACACACAGCAGATCTACGGTGCACACGATTACATATTTTTCTTTTAAATAAAATTCTCTGTTATTCTAAAATGGATGGTAAAAAGGAAGGTGGTCGCATAATTGTGTCTTGGAAACCTACAAGGTACACAGAGGAGCGTTTTCAGGCCCCTGGAAAACAGCCCCATGTTACCACTAGGACTCTGAGCATCACTTTATAACTTAAACTGCACAAGCTTCTCTCGGCTTTAGATAAAAGAATCCCCTGACACCCCAGGTCCCTAGTATGCCCTCCTTCCTCCCTGTCTCTTCCCAGCTATGACAGTTGATAGTAAGGGTCAACTTGATTGAAGGATGCAAAGTATTATTTCTGGATGTATCTGGGTGTTGCCAGAAGAGATTAACATTTGACTCAGAGTCAATGGACTCAGAAAGACCCACCCTTAACGTGGGTGGGCAGCATCCAAATGGCTGCCAGTGCGGATAGAAAAAGCAGGCAGGAAGTGGAAGAAGCTGACTTGCTGAGGCTTCTGGCCTTCATCTTTCTCCTGTGCTGGATGCTTCCTGACCTCGAACATCAGACTCCAGGTTTTTTGGCTTTTGGACTCTTGGACTCACACCAGTGATTTGCCAGGAGCTCTGAGGCCTTTGGCCACAGTCTGAAGGCTGCACTGTCAGCCTCCCTACTTTTGAGGTTCTGGGACTCAGACTAAGCCACTACTGGCTGTCTTGCTCCTCAGCTTGCAGATTGCCTATGGTGGGACTTCACCTTGTGATCATGTGAGTCACACCTCCTTCATAAACTCCCTTTCATATATACATATATATCCTATTTGTTCTGTCCCTCTGGAGAACCCTGACTAATGCACCAATCAAACATGGGAATGATGTGGAAAGACATTGTCTTTCCTGTTTCCATCGAGTCACATGTGTCAGACGACGCTAATTACTCATCCAATATCCATTACCCATTTCTTCCCTATCAAGAAAACCCTTATATAGGCCAGACGCAGTGGCTCATGTCTATAATGCCAGCACTTTGTGAGGCTGAGGTGGGAGGATCACTTGAGTCCAGAAGTTAGAGACCAGCCTGGGTGACAGAGCAAGACCTCCATATCTGTTTAAAAAAGAAAGAAGGAATACCCTGATATGGGAGAGAAGGGACTGCCCATATGCCCAGTTAAATAACTACAATTCCCTACTTCACTACAGGATGGGCTTGATTGTGAAAACAGTTCTGGCCATTGAGCAATAGTCAAAAGATGTTGGTTGACAATTCCAGAAACATTCCTAAAGGGCAGACTCGGATATACACGGTGTTTTGCCCCTCTCTCTGCTTTCTCCCTTCTGAGTGAAATATAGATGTGATGACTAAAACTGCAGCAGCTATCTTGTGACAATGAGGGAAATAGCAAGATAATCATAAAATCCTTGATCCACCAAACCAATACCTACCTATGGAGATTCCTGCCTTTCCTTAAACAGATGCCTGTCTTGTTGACCTCAGTGTCCTTTGGGGTTCCTACCACATGCAGCTGAACTTATGCCCCAACAGGGATCAACTTCACAGATCACTCACCCTCAAGCCCCTCCAGTCTGGCTTTTATTCCCAGGAGTTCATTAAATATTTTTTTTTTTTTTTTTTTTTTTTGATGCAGAGTCTTACTTTGTCACCCAGGCTGGAGTGTGGTGGTGCAATCTCGGCTCACTGCAACCTCAACCTCCCTGGTTCAAGTGAATCTCCTGCCTCAGCCTCCTGAGTAGCTGGAACTACAGGCACACACCACCACAGCTGGCTAATTTTTGTATTTTTAGTAGAAATGGGGTTTCACCATGTTAGCCAGGCTGGTCTCGAACTCCTGACCTCAGGTGGTCCACCCACCTTGACTTTCCAAAATTCTGGGATTACTAGCATGAGCCACCATGCCCAGCCCATTAAATATCTTATTAAAGTTACCAATGACCTCCATAGATAAAAATGCAAAGAATAATTTTCATTTCACCTGCTTCATCTCTCAGCAGCATTCAACTTTGTTGACTTTCTGTGGTTTTCAGTCTCTTCCATTGGCTTGTGTGATGTCACATTCTCTTGATTTCTACACTTCTCTGGCTGATATTTTGAGGTCTCATCTTTGTCATTTATCAACCTATCAAATGTTGGCATCCTTCAGGATTCATTCATAAGCTCTTTTCTCTTCTCATAATTTTTACTGAAAAAATATCATCCTTTCCCAAGGCTTCAGTCATTATTATCAAACTGCCAAACATACCTAAAATTGTATTTCCAAGCAAGACATGAGGAAGAAATGTTGTTACCTAAAAGCCCGGGAACTAGAACCATCCAGTGGGAGCTAATTCCTGGCAGGGTCTACTCCTGAGGAGCATGTGTCCTACAGGAGCAAAGCTATGGAGGATATGCAGCCTCTGACAAAGACACATCAGGAAGCAGAGCAAGGGAGAAATCTTCCACTTTCGCTACCCTTTCCCAACCTACAGTCTTCCACTGCTGCCTCCCACTGGGAAAATCCATGCAATAAAAGCAAATCATGACTTCATACAAATGTAAATTAACCAATCAATAAATTAAACATTTGATGAGGAATGGAATGTGTATACAATGTCACACAGTGACTCCCCACAAAATTTTATTAACTGCAAAGAGAAAAACAGCAACTTTACAGTTGAAAATACTGGCAGATAACACCTTAATTGTGTAATTAAAGTGAACATCAACAGTAATGAGAAATTAAAATCATGCACCACCTAATAGGATGCAATGAAAACACAGCATCATTTCTGTGGCATTCACGCAACAGATGCATAACCTGAATCTAATCATGAGGAGACAGCAGACAAACCCAAATTAAGAGACAGTCTACAAAATACCTGTCATCTTAAAAGTGCCCAAACAAAATATATATAGATATCAAATATATGACAATAGCACTAAGATGGGGAGAATGGAACTATACTGTGGTAAAGTAACTATATTTACCTAGAGAAATAAAATATCAATTCTAATTAGATGATGATAAAGTTAAAGATATATATTATGATCCCTAGAGCAATCACTTAAACATGCAAACAGATATAGCTCAAAAGCCAAGAGATTAATTAAAATAAAAAACTAATACTTGATTAACACAAGAGATTACTCAAGAAAGAATGAATAGAGGAACAAAACTAAGATGAGACAAATAAAAAACAAATAGCAGACCTAAATCCAACCACATCAATAATCACATTAAATATAAATGAACTAAATCTACTTCGGGTAATGATTGAGTGAGATACTTGAGTTGGTCCTATGTAAACTCTAGACATAATTTTTAAAGTAGCTATCCAAAGGCGCTAGAGAGTAAACAGAAACAGGCAAGGTGAGTCCATAATCAAAGATTCACTCTAATGAAGAATTTCTCCCATTTTTGTGACATTTAGCCTGGAGAATAATGTAGTTATTGTTGTAGGGTTTTGGGAAAGCATCAACCATGGGGAAAAAAATGCAGTTGGGGTTGGGAGGTAGGGAACCACAGGACTGAGTGCAAGATGGCCGCTAAAGAGAGATGAGAGAATCATGGGAGAGAGAGAGAGAGAAAATGCTCAAATGCTACCTGTCCGTATCTCTGGTTGAATCTTGAATCTTGCATATGCAGATCAGTTGCAAAGCATGTCAGCTAAAGACAAAAGATCTGTGCTGAGATTGTACTTATGATGCAAGAAAGGGATTTGCAGTTTGAGTACCACAAAATTAATTGCCTGCTGAAACAAAAGAAACAACACTCACTGGAAAACGAAAAATAAGAATCCAGAGTCTTCACAACTTAATATTCATAATATTTGAGATACAGTAAAAATTGTCCAAAATATGAAGATTTTCAAAAATGAGATCCTTTCAGGAGTGAAAAAACAATCAACTGAAACCAACCTGAGGATGACCCAGATGTTGGAATTATCAGAAAAGCATTTTAAAGTTGCTATTTATAACTGTCATCAGTGATGTAAAACAAAATATGCTCTTAATGAATAAAAAGCCTTGAAAACTCAGCAAATAAATAGAAGTGATAATAAAAGAACAAAATGGAAAGTCTAGATTGAAAACTACAATAGCTAAAGGTAAAATTACACTGGGTGGACTTAATACACAAATAAAGATGAGAGGAGAAAGAATCAGTGAATTTGAAGATAAATGAATAGAATTAGTCGATGTAAAATGAATGAGATAAAAAGACTGAAAGAAATGAACAGAGACTCAGAGAACTGTTAGATGATAACACATAGTATAGTATATGTGTAATTGACATTCCAGATGCAGAGGAGTAAGAAAAAAAGGCAGAAATGAGTATTTTAATAAATAATGACTGAACTCTCCCAAATTTGATAAAAGACATAAGTGTACAAATTTAACTACACAACAAACCCAAGGCAGGATAAACATTTAAAAGGCCATGCCTCTGCACATTGTAGTCAAACTGTTAAAAGGCACAGATGATGAGCAAATCTTGAAAGCAGCAAAAGAAAAGCAACACATCACCTACAGATGAATGATTCAATTAATGGCTGACTTCTTATTAGAAATTATGGAGGTTAAAAGTAAGTGGAATCAAAACCACATCTCACCATCTCACCCCAGTTAAAATGGCATCATCAAGAAGACAAAAAATAAATAAATAAAATAACAAATGCTGGTGAGGATGCTGAGAAAGAGGAACACTTGTACATTGTTAGAGGGTAATCATCATATCAAAGAGATAACTGCACTCCCATGTTTACTACAGCACTATTCACAGTAGCCATGATAGGGAATCTAAGTGTCCGTCAATGGGTGAATGAATAAAGAAAATGTGCTGTGTACACACACACACACACACACACACACACTCTCTCTCTCTCTCTGCAATATTATTCAGCCATAAAAAGAATGAAATCCTGTCATTTGCAGCAACATGGGTGGAACTGGAAACCACTGTGTTAAGTGTTAAATAATCCAGATATGGAAAGACAACTATCTCATGTTCACACTAACATATGAGAGCTTAAACCAAAAGTGGGCCTCTTGGAGGTAGACAGTAGAATAAAGGTTACCAGAGGCTGGGAAGGGAGGTGGGAACAAGAGGGATAAGAATTTGATTAACGGGTACAAAACTACACTAGATGGAAGGAAAATATTCTAGTATTCAATAGTACAGTATAGGAAATTATAGTTAACAATAATTTATTGTATATTTCAAAATAGCTAAAAGAGAAGAATTATAATGTTCCCAACATAAAGAAAAGATAAATGTTTGAGGTGATGGATATGCCAATTACCCTGATTTGACAATTACACATTGCATACACGTATCAAAATATTACATGTGCCCAAAAATATGTATGACTATAATATAATTTTTAAAATCAGGTAGAAGAATATCTTTAAAGTGCTGAAAGAAAAAAAACTGCCAACACAGCGCTCTACAAATAGCAAAAAAAAAAAAAAAAAAAGTCTTCTGGAATAAAAATGAAATAAAGCATTTTCAGATAAAGGAAACAAAAGAAGTTATTCCCAGGAAATAAGTACTTAAAAAATTGCCAAGAGAAGTCATACATGCTGAAGGGAAATAACAACAAATAAAAACTTAGATTCCCCAGAAAGGAATGAAGAGTGTCAGAAATGGCAAAATCTGGATAAATGCAAAAGGCTACTATGGCTTTTTCTTCCTACTGTCTTTATAACACACATAACTATTTAAAGTAAAAGTTACAATATTCTCTTCTAGGGTTTTTAACATATATCTATGTAATTACACAAAATAACTTTTAACATCAAGGACATGGGGTGGTTAAACGGACCTACTATCCATATTTTATGGAAAGTCTATCTCAAAATAGACTGTGAAAAGTTAAGCATGTATATGGTAATCCCTGAAGCAACTACTAAAAATATAATGCAAGAAAGTGCAGCTAAAAAGCCTGTATAAAAGCTAAACTAGAATTCTTAAAAGTATGCAAATAACGCACAAACAAGCAGGAAAAGAAGAACAGAGGAATAACAAACACAAAGAAAGAGAGAAAACAAATAATAAAGTGGTAATCCCCAATCTAATAACATTAGTAATTATATTAAATATTAATAGAATAGCACATTAATGAAATTACATATTAAATATTAATGGAATAAGCACACTAATTAAAACACAGATTATCAAAAGAGATAAAAATACAAGACATGACGGTATGCTGTCTACAACAGGCACACTTTAAAGATTCAGATAAGTGAATTTGGCAAGATTGCAGGATATAACCTCAGTACACAAAAAAAATCAATTATATTTCTACATTATAGCAACAAAACATTTTTAAATGAAAATAAAATCATCAAGTCAATTTACAATGTTAAAAAATAAAATACTAAGAAACAAAGGTAACAGGAATGTGCAAGATCTGTACAATGAAAACTACAAAGCATCGCTGAAGATAATCAAAGGAGATGTAAATAAATACAGAAATACACCATGTTCATGTATCAGAAGACCCAACATTGTTACAATGGTAATTCTCCATAAATTGATCTACATAGTCAATGTATTTCCAGTCAAAATCACATGAATATCAAATTCTAGCTAATAATGTGCATAGTGAACTATTTATGGGGAAGTGAAGAAACTTCTGCAAACTACTTTTAAACACATCAAAAAATAAGATGGATTGAGGCATGAAGAGATGGATTGATAGCTATGTAGCACAACAAGAACAGTAAAATATTAATGTTGGAATCTAGGTGGTGGGTATTTGGATTCTTACTATACATTTCTTTTAACTTTGTCATGTTTAAACTTTTTCAAAATAAAATATGGGGAAAGATATAAAATATTTCCAATATGTAAAAGAGTATGGAGAACAATAAAATAGACACCCATATCTCCCACCAACTAGATTAACAGATAAAACATGCAGATACAGTTGAAGTTCCCCAGATACTCTTCAACCTTTGTCCTTTCCCAGAGATGACCAGTCCCTTGATGCTGGTGTTTATGACATCCACCTATATTATATGCATTGACCAAACAGGAATGTGTTTATCTACAGCAACTAGAATCATTAATATGCTAAATGTTTTAAACTGTATGCTGCTGTAGGTATGAGCTAATAATTTGCTTTGTTCTTCCACTTAGCCTTAAATCTTGGAGATGTATCGAAGAATGGAGACATGAATTCATTTTCATATCTGTAGAGTATTCATCTGTATAGCTATTCATTTATCCATTTTCCTTTAATAAATATTTCTGTTAACCCATCTCAAGATGTGGCCTCTCTAAGGCCAGCATAGGAGTGAGATGCCCAGATTCTGGGCATGGAAAGACCCGGATACAAACCCTAGCTTCTTGACTTTGTGGCTTTGAGGAAGTTACCTATGTTTCTAAGCCTCAGTTTCCTCATGTAACAGGTAAGGATGTTCATTCTGCTACCTCTGAAGATCATTGAAAAGAAGTACATAAGATGGATAGAATAAAAGCATATAGCAAAGTGCCTGCCACACACACACACTCAATATTCTGAGTCTGAAACACAAGGAACAGAAAATCCTAGGGGTGCCACCAACCCCATTTCACTCAGGCCCAAAGAATACTACTAGGCACTGAAAACTGCCAGCTCTACCTTATAGGGTTAAATTTCCAATAGGGAGCCAGACCCACACTGCTTGCCCCTAGATCTTCACTCTCAGCCTGGGAAACATCATGCAAAGCCTTAAAGGTGGTTTAGGTTGGATCCAGGCAGCTTCCTTCCTTACCGCTATGCTAACACACCACTGTACCCATCAGGGCTTCAGAAGGTCTCGTGAAGGGACTATTCACAGACGTATGGGCAGGGTTGTGAGGATCAGCAAGGGATGGTGAAGCACCCTGGGGTCGGCAACGCTGGGGACCCTTATTAAACTGAGACTGCATTTTTTAACTTTATTTACTCTTAAGTTTAAAACTGGTACTTTATAAATGGCAAAGTTGGGATTTGAACCCAGCAGTCTGGCTCCAGGCTCCAAGCTCTGAGCCACTCTACCCTGCCGCCTCAACCCCAGAGAAATATTTGTTTGTGTTCAATGCGGCAGAGTCAAGGTTGTTTCCTGCAGCACTGCTTGAGGTACCAGTGAAAAACTGGAGGCAACTTAATGCCCACTGATGGGGGAATGACTAATTAACTTACCAGAGAGCTCTTCGAGCAGATAAAACGAATGACGCCTGAGAAAGTGCTCCTCAAGGTTCAACACTAAACTGTAAATGGGTTGGTTACCCCTCAGAAGCAACCAGGACTAGAAGGGGGTTGTCCACATGGACACTGGCCTTGTCTGTATTGTTGCAGCTTATTTGTTTACAGTATTACCTGTGTATTTTTGAATTAAGTTTTTAAAAGTCATAGATGAGTAAGTCAACTATAGAAGGACAAATACTGCATGGTTCCTGTTCTATGAGGTACCTAAAGGACTCAAACTCAACGTACAGACGTAGAGAGTAGAAAGGTGGCTCCCAGGAGCCAGGGGCAGGGAGAAACGGGTCATTGCTATGTGGTGGGTGTAGTTTCAGTCCTGCAAAATGAACAAGTTCTAGAAATCTAATATACAATAATGTGCATAGAATTAACACTACTGTACTGTACTTTACAATGTGTTAATAGTGTAGATTTCATGTCAACTGTTTTTTACCACAATAAAAAATATATATTATCCAGGGCATGTATAAAACTCCTTGGGGCTTATTCTTTTAAAAGCAATATTCCAGGTCACTTGAAATGAAGTTACTGGGATAGACTCCAAAAGAAACAAAGTGTAAGTACAAGGAGAGTATAATTGAAGAATGAGAACTCCGTATCAGGGGTGTGATGGAGCCTTGTCCTGCAAGCATTTCCATCAGGGAGTCAGCACCCAGGCACAGCATAGCCCTGAGCAGGAGAAGGAAAGAAGGGTCTTGATGCTGGTTTCCAAGGTCAACCAAGGTCATGCCCCAGCCATTTACAGACAAGTAGCCCTGCCACAAACACCACACACTTGGGAGCAGGTGCAGGCAGGCAGAGACACAGGCTCTGTGTCTTTGTCTGTAAAACAGGCTTAAAAACAATCATTCCAGCCTCCTAGCATTACTGCAAGGGCTAAAGTCATGGCACATCTAAGTGTGGCTTGGTACAAACTATGTGTTCACTAAGTTATTGGCCACCACCATAATCTAGGTATACTCCAATTTGCCAAAGTTGTGATCTGAGATATCAGCTCAGGTAAAAATCTACTTTTGTGCACAGGCTCTTCAAGCATCTGCAATTTACACTCACTTCTTACCAGCCCCTATCAGAGCTCACAGACTCCAATACAACTGGGAAAGAAAACAAGGCAGATTTGGGAGGTAAGCACCATGTTCTAATTAATGGAAACAGGCTCGCTAAATGCAGCAAATAACATTTGGAACTAGTATCAGCTAACCACAAGGTGCAGGTTACAGCTGGCTTGGGAAACGCTTAACCTGTCTTCATTTCCAAGCTCTACCAAAATCTAAGCTCTAAGCTCTCGACTTGATCTCGGCTCCAAGGTTGCAGATTTCAGAGCATCTGTGTCTCTGCACAGTTTCCTCAAGGGAAATCTGAGTTTTAGTCAGGAAAAGAGACTAAAAGCCTGAATTCTTGTTGCCACAAGGGGAATGTTTATGAAATAGGTGGCTCTTTTTTAAATGTAAAAACTAAGCATTAAGATTATTAACATTTGAAATGGAGGAATCCTGAGAGAGGCTTGAGCTTTGAAGTGGGCTGATCTGGGTTGGGGTCCTGGTTCTATCACTTTCTGGTCATGTGACCCACGGGCAAGTGACTTAGCATTTCTGAGCCTGTTTCTTCATCTCTAAATGGAGGAACTGGTCACTTCGAGAACTGTCCAGGGGATGAGTGATGACAATGTACCTAAGAACCTTGTGGGAAGCCTTGCATGTGACAGGTGCACAGGGGGAAGCTACTGCTGAGGGTGAGCTGAGTGTAAGGCCGGTTGCCTCGTCGGGAGCTCAGATGCACACCCCCCCACTTTTTTCCGAGAGCTTGGACACGTCCACCCCCTCACACAGCCTAGCCTTCCCTAAAATCCCCGCCAAGATGCAAACGAGGTCTTGTAACTCTAGCCAATAGCAGTCAAGTCTAGTATGCAAATGAGGTCTTGTAACTCTAGCCAATAGCAGTCAAGTCTAGTATGCAAACGAAGTCTTGTAACTCTAACCAATAGAAGTCAAGTCCTGTATGCAAACGAAGTCTTGTAACTCTAACCAATAGCAGTCGAGTCCTGTATGCAAACAAAGGCTTGTAACCCTACCCAATAGCAGTCCTGCTTTGCCCACACCCTGCTCTCCCACAACCAATCGAACGCCTCCACTCCCTATAAAACCCCATGTCTGAGAGGAGTCCGTGCGACTTCTCTGGCCCCTCCCGTCAGACCGTAGAACCTCACCCAGGAGCCCGAATAAACCCTTCACATTGGATCTTCTTGTGCTGGCCTCAGTTTCTTCTTTTTAAACTCGGCAAGAACCCAACAAATCTTACACTGAGCAGTGAGTGTGACCCAGTAGTGTGTCCTTGAGGCAGCTTCCAGAATCCACTTAGACACCACTAAGACTGGCACCAAGCATCACAGTCAAATTGCTCCCAGGCACGAGGCTTGGTAGCTTCCTTATCTCATTTCCTCTTCACAGCCAAAAGACAGGTGCTATTACTGCTCTCACTGTACAGGAGAGGAAGGCAAGGCTCAGAGAGGTGAAGTGACATGTGCAAGGTCACAGAGCCGGTAAGGAGGGGAGTTGAGATTTGACCCCAAGCCTCACTGACTCTAATCACTCAGAAAACTTGCCTCTCGAGAGCTTTCTGGACACTCCAGATTCTTTGATCATCCTGCCCTACCCACACACCCTCTCCTATTTTCCTTTAATCCAAAACCTGCCCATCCTGCACAGCCTCCTCCTCCAAGAGGCCTGCCCTGATTTACCCCTGTGGACTGCACTGATGACCTTTACCTGACATCACTTTCTACCCACATCACTTCCTCAGGGACTTAGACCATACCTTGCATTGCTAGTTAATGCTCCAGGTCAAGCATATCTGTTTCTTCAAAGCCCTCCAGACCCCCTGAGCACACAGACCACCACTTCCCTTCATTTCAGCACCAGGCAGGAAAAGTCTAACGATTTCTAATGTGATGTCTGATTGCTACCAGTTCACCTCTTTATGTTGTCAACTAAATAAAAAAATTAGGTTTTTAAAGAATTAAAATTAGTTTCATTTACAGTCTTATTGAAGACTCTAGGAAGAGTCTTTTGGAGAGGTTGTTTCAGACTGTTTTGAAACACTGTTTTACTTTAAAATTTATATATAGATTGTAGAGGTTCAGTGTGTGTAAAATTACATCAAGGTTTGGGTGTAAGAGTAAATTGGGTGATAAATTATTAAAGTTTATCTGGTTATAGATTGCAGAAGTAAAATCCCGCTGTCAGACGTCATCTTCTTACATGTAGGAAAAGACAAGAACTAGGAGTATTTATCTGTTAAGGAATGTAGTGACTCAGGCAAGAGATGTAGGGGCCGTGTGTTCTACTTTGTTCTGTTTTGTTTTGAGACGGAGTCTTACTCTGTTGCCAGGCTGGAGTGCAGTGGTGCAATCTCGGCTCACTGCAACTTCTATCTCTTGGGTTCAAGAGATTCTACTGCCCCAGCCTCCCAAGTAGCTGGGACTACAGGTGCACACCACCACACCCAGCTAATTTTTGTATTTTTAGTAGAGATGGGGTTTCACCATGTTGGCCAAGATGGTCTCTCTCTCTTGACCTTGTGATCTACCAGCCTCGGCATCCCAAAGTGCTGGGATTACAGGCGTGAGCCACCTGCCCAGCCTTGTTTTATTTTTAAGGTATTTTTTCCAAAAGCTGTAAGTCATCACAGAGTCAGGAGTCTCATGAACTTATGCTGGCAAGTAGAAATGAGCAAACATGGCTGTTTACATTTGTTATTTTTCTTACCAGTTTTCTCTTTTGGTCATAAATCAACTGTCTTGTATTTATGAAGCCAGTGTTGATTGTCTCATGTAGTTAGAGAGGCTATTTTTTCAGGAAGTTCACGATCTTTAGCTGTAGCCATAAGGAACAAGCACTGAGCTCAGAGTGAATATTTGTCTATTTATCAGAAAATACTTTTTGGATCATATCTTTTTTTTTTTACTAATATGACCTGGATTTTTTTTGACATTGTCTTTATTGTAGCCAATATAACATCTTAACAGGATTATTATAAGAATATCATAGATTATATATAGTAGTACATATTTAACAGTGCTAAAGTGTATTATAGACTGAAAAAAACATAATAAAATTGCAATATATATTTGCATAATTTTTATTAATTGTATTGGGTGTAGGAATACATCTGGTTATGGATTACTAAGCACATCTGGGTGTAGACTGCAGAAGCATAAACATTCACCCTGTCAGATGTTACCTTATGTGCAGGAAAAGGCAAGGACTAGGATCATTTATCTATTAAGAAATGCAGTGACTCAAGCAAGAGATGTGAGGGCCGTGTGCTCAATCCTGTTTTGTCTTTAAAGCATCCTTCCGGAGAGCTGCACGTCATTACAGAGTCAGGAGTTTTGTGAAATTATGCTGGCAAGTAGAAATGAGCAAACACGGCTTTTATGTTTGCTACTTTGCCTCACAATATAAATTCAAATAAGAAGTGATCAGAAAAAGCCAAGATTCTCTGTAATATTCACTTCTAAGTCATTCACTTAGAAATTACTGCATTCAAGGCAAGAATTGTCAATGGATGCCAAAAGTCCTGAGCGAAAGGATGATGCAAAACAAGATGTATGTGTAATCTCTAAGACTCTCCCCAGATGTTATTATTACTAATTACAAAGGGGGAAGCAGCAACTTTACAGTGGAGAAAGTGGGCAGACACCAACTTCACCACCACTGCTGAGAAGACACATCAGGTACCTCCCAATACGGTGCACATCAGGTACCTCCCGATACCTCCCGATACCTCCCGATACGGTGCACTGAGGAGGGCAGAGCACTTCACTGCTATTCTGTACGTATAAATACGTACACCCTCAATCCAATCATGAGAAAACACCAGACAGACCCAAATTGAGGAACCTTCTCAAAAATAACTGGCCAGCAGTCTTTAAAAGTGTTAAAGTCATAGACAAAAATATAAAAAGAAGAGTAAAGAACAGAATGAAGGAGACAAGCAGGACATAACAACCCTGTGCTGTGGGGGTCCTGGAGCAGAAAAAGATACCAGCGGGACAGCTGGCCATTTTTAAGAATGTCTGTTCAATGACAATGTACCAACATCAATGTCCTAGTTTTGATATTTGTACCGTGGTTACATATGATATTAGCATTAAGGGGAACTGAAGTTTTAGACTTTTCCATAAGTCTAAAAGGATTCCAAATAAAAAGCTAAAAAATTTTAAAAGAAGTGAAATGAAATGTAAATGTCGTACATTCTGTGGTTTCATTCATGGCGCTTAGCATGGGTTTTAATTGTATGTATTTCTATTTATTTGTGTGTTTGCTGTCTCCCCGCACAGAGAGTGTGAACTTGATTAGGGATGGGAGCCTGAGTGCTTGATTTCAAAAGAAAAGAGGAAATTAGGAGGGCAAACCAAAGATGTGCCACATATAATAGGCAACCACAAAACACTTGTACAATCAAAGACCACTACATAGAGCTGGCAGCCTCCAGGGCACTGGAAGAACCCAGAGGGAGACTGAAGCTGACCAGCAGGTGATGCCTGGGGTGCACCTAAGACTGTGTCGCCTTCTCATGGATGAGAAAGTCAACATCAGCCAGGTTTCTCAGGGCATGACGTGGGTCCCGGGTCTGCAGATGGTCCTGATGCACAGGTGTGGCTTTAAACAACATTGAGTCCTGGAGGGAGACGAACATCCCCATCAAGGTCTCCTCTAAGCCTCTGAGAACTCCAAGGGGTGACTTGCTGTGGCCCTGGCCTCTCCGTAGCACAAGCCCTTCTTCCTTCTACAGAGACCAGGCCACACATCGATGGCCTTTGGCAGGTGGTGGTGCCTACTCAGAACTTCATGGCACTGTTTTTTGTTGTTGCTATTTTACATCAATTTATTTTTATGATACACTTTCATGTTAACAAGTAATATTGGTTTCCATTTATGGTAGCAGATGTTAAGTTTCCTTTTCAAATGCATTCATAGAAGTTTTAAAAAGCGATTTGACTTAAAGAAAAAGTAAATAAAAACTGCACAGAAGGCACACACACATGACTTAACTTATGAAGGTGGCACATGGTGCTATCTGATATGACCCAAAAAACTCAAAGACAGTGTATGAATTACTCAAGTTTAGGATGCACTGACGTAGCCCATTGTTAGATTAGAGGTGATGAAGCAGTTACCACATGATAGGTAGGAGGAAACTTTTGCCAGAATTGCATCCCCTACAGATCCTAACTTTCAATATTTATGAAACTGTTATTTATTTACATCATGAATTCATACAATCTTGGCCATTCATTCATTCAATGTCATTGTTCCCTTTATCTGGGAACAATGTCTCCCAATACCTAGGATACATTCATTCAACAAGTATTTATTGAGCACTACTATGTGGGAGACACTGTTCTAGATCCTTAAGATACATCAGAAATACAGGAGACAAGGTCCCTAGCAGGAAAAGGCAGACAATAAACAATTATATCTTATGTCATTAACACATATAAAGTAGGTCAATCAGGACAGGGCAAGGGGCCCAGTGGTGTGGGGAATGCAGGATTAAGTAGGAAGCTGAGGGTGAGTTATTTAAGCCAGGACAGAGGCTCTGGGCGGGAGCATGCCTAAAGGCCAAACAGGGGGTGGGCCAGCATGGCTGTTGCTGAGGGAGGGAAAGGAAAAGTCATGGGAGATAACAGGTACAGACCATGCAGGGCCTTGTAGGCAACATGGCGTTCTGGGCCTTTACTCCAGAACAGACTACAGGGGCAAAAATGGAGGCAGGGAGACCTTAAGGGGGCTCCTGTAGCTGTCCAGCCAGGAGGAGATGCTGCCTTGGACCTGGCTCATAGCAGAGGAAGTAGATAGAGTGTAGATATTTCAGAGGAAGAACCCTAGGATTTGCTGATGACTCAGCTGTGGAGTGTCAGAGAATAGGAAGAATCGATTTCAGTTACTGGGTGTTTGGCCCGAACACCCCATAAGGAAGATGGCTTCCAAGTTAAAGGAAGAGTCTGACCCAAACACAAAGTTGCCACTTCATAAATAGTCACTTAAAGCATAAACTGTGTCCACTTACAGATGGGGAAACTGTAGCACAAAGAAGTTACGTAACTTTCCCAAGGTCACACAGCTGGTACATGGCAGAGCCAGGATTCAAACCCAAACAGTCTGGCTTCAGAGTTCACAGTCTTAACCACTAGGCTCCACTGTCTAAGATGCTGAAAGGTCAGCCCAGGAGTCTCTCTGTGTGAGCTGAGAAAACCCTATTTTAATAAATCAGAGGTGAAGTTTCCCAGGACCTCTCTCAGTCCCAGAGATACTATATTTAGAGGGGATAGAATTTTAAAATATTTCAAACTTTCCTGGAAGTGTAGGAAAGACCTACCCCAACTCCAGCCCCCTCCAAACCCCACTTTATGACCCTTTGTTGAAAGGTTTTTCAAGGCATGAGTGAGCTGTAGCTGCTCATGTTGCACAGAATCTATCTTGGTATCAGAGAGTCGCCGATTCAACTTTTATTCCAACGGGCCCCTCTACAACGTGCAGTCTGAAATAGCAGCATAGCACGTGGAATGGTACACATCTGTTTCTTTTCCATGTGTCTCCAGCTCTGAAATTAGATCTCAGCAAATCTTGTGCACATTCACACTTTGATCTGGGTCTTCATCTGAGCCAGAATGAAATGTGTCACATTTCATTCATAAGAGACATGATTAAAACAGACAATCAGTTAAGTTGGGAAGTAACACATTTCCTTAGGCCTAAGAACAGTACCTTATTTCAAGAGACTGAATGTAAAAATGGACAATGGCCAGACAACATATAACAATAAAACCCTGACCCTCCACCTTGCAGCAGCCAAGAAGTCAAACCACATTTGTAGCAATCAGCCCAGAATAGTCAGAACCTGGTCAACAACTCCCAGCTCTTCTCTTTTCTGCCTCTGCTTCCAACTCAGGGCCAACCAGAGAAAGTCAAATGTGCTTCCAAGCCCATCGCATAAGATTCCTGCTTCTAGCTACCCTGCTTCCAGCTCCTCCAGGCCAAAACCCCCCAACCCAAGCATACCTGAAGCATTCTCACTCCTCTGCCTGCCTTTGAGTCTCTGCCAATGCAAGTGCTGGTGGCCGACCCCCACTGACACAATAAGCTCTCAGCAAATATTCCTCTGTTTGTTCTCATTTGAGGGTCTTCATTATTTCCACAATTTCAATGCATTTTTCTCTGGCTACCAAATAAAGCTTAAAAAGCAGTCTAAATGCTGACCCAGAGAGCTTTAATAGCGAATAAAGATCAGTCCCCATCCAGATAAGCAGAAGAGTCCAGAAGAGTGGTTTAAAGTGGGGGCTCTCAACTCACACATGCAGGCCCGTATCGCCATTCCACCACTTCTCCAATGCATGACCTCAGACAGGTAACTGCTCACCTTTCAGAGTCGCAGTTTCCATATCCATAGCATGGATGTCACTAGTCCTTACCTTGTATGCTGGCTGTGATAACACAGTGAGGCAAAGTATAGAAAGGGTAAACGCAGAACCCGGGACAAGTACACACAATAATTTAAAAGTATCAATTAACAGTATCAATTAATACATATTAATTATAGCATATAAGAGTATTGGTGTGCCCACAGTGTGCCAGGCACTCTTCTAAGTGCTCTACATGAAGTTAACTAATTCACTCCATAGTGCCAGCAATAATGGAGGGTGGTTTCACTCTCTGTGATGCACCCACTGGTCACTTCTGACTCCCACAAACACACACAATGAATGAATTGGCAATGCCTGCCTTTATAGATTCAAATCCAAACTCCCTTTTTAGCACTGCATCCTTTTTTATCCCAGTACTGAATCAGGATTTCAAAATTCAAATACCCTCAGAAGCCAGATGGGTGACACATGTGAGCGAAATGGGCCAGGTGTGAGACAAAAGGGAATAGTGGAGACTGGGGTGAACTGGACAATTTATGATGCATCTAAAGGGAGTTAACTATAACCAGCTAGTGCTAAGTTGCTAAACCTTTAAAATTTTCAAAGAAAATGGTATATAAAATTTCCCAATGGTTAGAGGTTGGTAACTCTCTTAAATATTTTAAAGAATGTCAGGTGGGCTAAATAAGGCACACGTCTGTGAGCTGAATTTGACTACTGCCACCAGTTTTACAAACTGTTGAGTAGATGTTTTTCCTTTAGGTAAGTATCAAGGCCCCACAACTAAAGCTTAAACAAAGATTTGGAAACATCCTTTGGCTGGACTGCCTCCTCTGTTCCTCTCCCTCTCCTGTCTCTTCAACTCCAAAGGCCAAGTAAGAATCTAAAATCCTAATGGGTTCCCTAAAGGAAGAAGCTGCTGGAGGGCTGCAGACTCACTATCCAAATTCCAAAGGCCCCAGGGATGCTGTTTCTAGGAGGCTGACAGTTCGTTCCTTGATTTTTCGAGGCCAAGTCAGAGTTAGAGTCCATTTCAGCTCTAAAATTAACTTCTTTGGGGAAAAAAGAAAACTATTTGAGAGGTTTCTAATTACCATCAAGATAATACTCTAAGGCTTTCTACAGTCTGGATGTTGGGTCCTCTTCCAGTCTCATCCCTAAATGAATCTCCTCTTCCCTAAATTAACCCGTAGCTCTGGCCTGACTGGGCCACACACAGCTGGGGGTGCAGCTGGTGCCCTCCTTGTCTATTAGAGGCAGTGAGCTGTGGGGATGAAGGGCACAAGCTGTAGGGCCAGATCACTGGGGTTCACACCAACCACTCCCTACCTGTGTGACCCAAGGCAAGGTACTTAACCTCTCTGTGCCTCAAAAAAAAAATGGGAATAATAATAGTATTTGCCTTTATCAGTTGTTTGTTGACAGAGTTTAATGAGTGAATTCATGTAATGAACTTACCACATGGGCTGAACCATTCTAAGTCTCAATGAGTGTTAGCTAATGCTGTGTGTATGCCATTGCCTGGCCTGAAATACCTTTCCTAGCCAGACTCCAAGGCTTCGCTGACCACCAGACCATCTGCCTTCCTTTTCCTCCAACTTCCCATCCAAAATATTCTCTCTATATCAGGAGTAGCAAATAAGTTCAGTCTTATGTGCCAGACCCCACAGCAGTGATAGGGGCTGCCTCAAGGGGCGGGCTCAATGTCTTCTATGGCAGAGGGAGTGCTGAAGTGCTACAGTTGATTGGTAATGTCTGCTGTGGCAGAGGATGTGCTAAAGTGCTGCCGTTGATTGGTAATGTCTGCCATGGCAGAGGGAGTGCTGAAAGGCAGGGCCAGTGAAGCCATCCCTTGGCCATTCTTGGTCTACAGCAAGCATATGGCACTGCCTTATACTAAAATAATCTCTCTGAGGTTGGATTTCAGGCTTCTCTAGTTTCTATGAAAGCCAAGAACTTGTTTTAGACCACCCCACCCCTTCCAGTCTATACCAAGTTTTGAATCAGTAACAGCCAAAGGCTAAATCAAAAGACTCCAAATAGAATATTGGCTTCTTCCAGGCTACAAAACCCACTTGGGATCTGCCAGAGCCTTGGAATCCTGTTGGTGGGCATCTGAACAAGTGCAACTCCAAAAATGCATGATCAGGCCTCAGTCAGGATCAGAAGGACCATACTGGACGCACGATGAATTCCCCACTTCTCCTTTGTATCTGTAAAGCAAAGCTTGCTTATGTTGGAATTTATATGTCCAGTTCCTGAGTTCCAGAGAAACAACCACAGGCTAACATTCACTGAGGACTCACAATTTGCCAGACATTGTTCTAAGAACTTTATAACTTATTTAACCTTTACCACCACCCCAGGAGATAGATCTCATCATTATCCCTATCATACCAATGAGGAAGCTAAGGTCCAGAGAGGTTAAGTAACTTGCCCAAGGGCACACATCTCCCATATGGCAAAGCCACCACTGTCTCCTACAGATATCCAGATATTTTTGAGAGCGAAATCAGGAAAAGACAGGCTTGTCCCCCCAGCACATAAAAGTCCCCTACCTTGCTGGGAGCAGTGGCTCAAACCTCTAATCCCAGCACTTTGGGAGGCCAAGGCAGGTAGATCACAAGGTCAGGGGTTCGAGACCAGCTTGACCAATATGGTGAAACTCTATCTCTACTAAAAATACAAAACTTAGCTGGGCATAGTGGTACATGCCTGTAGTCCCCGCTACTCGGGAGGCTGAGGCAGGAGAATCTCTTGAACCCTGGAAGCAGAGGTTGCAGTGAACCGAGATATGCCACTGCACTCTAGCCTGGGCAACAGAGCAAGACTCCATCTCAAAAAACAAACAAACAAAAAAACAAAATAGAAGTCTCCTACTTTTAGCTATCCTAAAACCAAATCTTCATCATACAGAGAGGCTGCTGACTCATTTTAACAAAGAATTCTTTACTGCAGAGAAAGAAATTGTCTTAGAAAGCCTTTTCATATATTTAGAAGTTGAAATTCATTTACAAGTTTTCCACCGACATGCAGCATTGTAGGATTCTGCCTGACACATCAAACAGGGTAGGGATAGGATCAGATTATCATGTGAGAGCTTTTAAAGCCTTCCTGAAGAAGAAGCACTTGAACCTCACAGTCCAGAACTCTGCCCTCAGAACAGTTGTATTTAATCCTGGTTTCACAACAGATTTACTTGGGGGAGCTTTCAGAAAATATAGATGCCAGCAGGAGCCCTGTTTTATTCTGTCAATACGGGGTGCTAGAAGGAGACTGGCAGGTGCAAGGTGGGAGAAGGAATTTTCCTCTTTCCATTGGCTTCCTATTTGCTTCTTGTTCTGATGAGTGGCACCCAGGCCTTGCTGCTTCACGACAGCAGCTGCAATTCACTTCCACAATGGCAGATGAATCCGGTTTGCAGCATCTCCAACTATTGAAGAACGAGTGTTATGACTCCCAGCCCTGGTGACACCAGCGCAACCTGTACCCTCTTCTCAGGGGTTTCAGTTTCTGCTCTGCAGGATCCCTGCTCCAAGCTCCAAGTTTTTGAAATGTTTAACTTCTTCCCTTATTCTCCCAGCTGGAGGGATGATATCTGCTTTCTGCAGCTGCCTCTTCCCTAGTATCTCGGTATTGCCTTCTTGACTTCTCAATTACCTAGTTAACATTTCTTTATACATAGTTAACAGTTCTTTATATTAAATTCTTGCTTTTAATATACTTACGTTGTCTCAGTCTCTTGACTGGACTTTGTTCCCCCAATTTTGAACTGTTTCTTTCTCTGCCCCCAAATTCCACTCATCCTTCAAGATCTAGCTCAAAATGAAACATTCTCTGTCCACTGCAACACACACAACTCTCATCCATGAATTCCTGTAGACTTTATGGTCTCTACTACTCAAGCTTCAACATGATCATATATTGCAGGGGTTGGCAAACCATGACCCCTGGGCTAAATTCAGTCCTCTGTTTTTGTAAGTGAAGTTTTATTGGAACCCAGCCACGCCCATTCATTTATGGCTGCTTGCATGCTGCAACAGCAGAGTTGAATCATCACCAGAGAGACTACATGGCCCATGATGCCTATTTACCATGTGGCCCTTTCAAGAAGTTTTCTGACTCCTGGTCTATTGTCTGGTGTGGGTCTCTATTTCACGTTTTGAATCTCTCACTACACAGGATACTGAAAACTGCAGAACTCTCAGCATATGACAACTCCATCCAAACCCCCCACACTTAGAAACTTAACCAAATTCTAGCGCAGCTTCTAGCAGCATAAGGCTGCGCCCCTAGGATCACGTCTGCACCTCTCATAGTACCTGCTTAAGAAAGCTCAGCATGGCCAGGGGTTTCCTGTTTGTTCCAGCCAAGGTACACCTGATGATACCCCCGACCTCTCATTCTTACAGCATTTACAAGAAAGGGCTTACAATTGTAAATATCTGTCTCTTGCAACTAAGAAGCATCTCTCCCAAGCACCTGAGAACCATTCTTCTGAAACAGAATCATCAGGAAGGACAGGGCCTCTGTCTCCCAGCCTCTGTGGGAGGGTAAATCCTAACTTTGATAACTGCCAGCCAGCAGACACAGCTGGCCTCATTGAATTTACGCTGCCCAACCCTTTGTACTACGTCACTTCTCTGGCTCTGTGGAGATTCCACTCTTCCCCATCCTTCATTCTCCCTTTAAAACACGCAAATCACCTCTGCACAAATTGTAATGAAGCTCAGCTCTTTTCCCTACTGTCCATAGTTACTGAATAAAATCTGTTTTCCCTTTAATGTCCAGCTGTACTTATTTTTGGCAATACTCAGCAAATGATGCACCCATTTTATTAATTGACAATTAATTGATTACTAAGAGTTGGTTTCTGTTCCATCCCACCTGGCAAAGCGTCTTACCTGAGAGTGAACTGGTCTGCCACAGAGCTACTGGTGAGAGAGACCAAAAAGGTGGCCGTGTCCCCTTCCCGGACCAGATTCAGGGGTACCGAGATGACGACGTTCTCGTCCAAGCTCACCAGGGACCACTTCAGATCATCTTGGGTTGGGTAGACAACCACACTCCCAATCCTCTCTCGGGCTGGAAACGCTTGCTGGGGGCTCTCCAGGCCCGCGTGGATGTTGTTCTCCCACTTGCCTTCCTCCTCCAGAGGACACTGGCCAGCCTTGTCGGCTGGGTAAAGCGTGAAGAAGAGCTCCATCGCGGTTCCACCCAGCAGGGCTGGGATCTCCTCCTCTGGCTCCAGGTCCAGGCCGGAGCTGAACCACTCGGGCAGCAGCTCCAGCTCAGCCACACACAGCCCCGGGGCCCCCTGCAGCCGACAGCTGGCTGCCACTTCCCTGGCCTCGGGGAAAGCAAACATCTTGACACAGGGTAGATCTTCAGTAAGATCACTGTCATCCCAGCCCATGCCAGTGACATAAAACAAGGTCTGCACTTTGGGTCTGTTGGAGTAGATGGAGCTGTCGAGGATGTGGGATTTCAGTTTCCAGTTGAAGGGAAACTTGTCCATGTTTCCGAAGGCTGTGGATGTCAACAAGAGCTCCTGGGGGATCATCTTCTCCACGGAAAACGGGCCATAGCTGGCATTGATAATAGGGGGTGTCCTGGCTCGGTAGATGAAGAATGGCTCCACCCGGGCCTGCAGACTGGCATTCCTCGTGAGATCTTGGTTGGCTTCTTTAAGGAAGAAGGACTCCTCTGCGTTGGAGATGTGCAAGCTCGAGGGGAGGTAAGCCGGGAGCGAGGAGAACTTCTGCAGGCTATCCACAATCCCTCGACTCTCCGTCACTGCACAAGAAAGGGAAGCAAAAGAATAAAACCGTGTTCTGAGATGTAACGAAATAAATGCAATGCAGTCTCCACCCATCTCCCCAACAAACCGCCCACTGGCCACTGTTTCTCCCCCAGGTCCCATCACAGCGAAAGCCCTATAATTATATAAAGTACGGTCCTCAGGATCTTCCCAAAAAGGCAGCACAGAGTGGGAAGGAACCCCATTTACCACCAATCCAATAGTCCTGGGTTATTTAGAGTTATTTCTCTAAAGGGAAAACATTGCTTCTGCTGTTTGTGCAAAATCAGAAACTCAAAAGATCATGGGCATTGTTGTTCATCCACCCCACAGACACCCACCAAGTCTACCCATCAGGCATTGCACCGTTGCATGTGACATGGTAGTATCTTATTACTTTGATACTCATGCTGCTCTCTATCACTTCTATAAGTGACATCTATGTGGACATGATGACATCTCCATAATCTTACTGAAAAGAGACTGAAGCTCAGTGTTCCCATTTCTAGAAATCTCTCCTTCCAAAATACCAACGAGAATGCACAAAGGTTTACCTACAAGGACATTAATTTAGAATTGCAAACAAACAAATTTAACAGCATATGTGCTGAGCCAGGTGGCTGGATTTGAATCCTGGCTTTGCCATTTCCTAACTGAGCAATCTTGACCAAGTTACTTAGCCTCTCTGTACCACAAATGTCCTCATATAAAGTAGGACATAAACATGAATTGTACCTTACTGGGTTGCTGGAAGGATTAATGAGTTAATAAATACAAAGCACAGCCAGGTTTGGTGGCTCACACCTGTCATCCCCACATGTTGGGAGGCCAAATCGGGTGGATAGCTTGATTCCAAGAGTTTAAAACCAGACTGGGCAAAATAGTGAGACCTCGTCTCTACAAAAAAACACAAAATTATCCAGGCATGGTGGCACATGCCTGTAATCTCAACTACTTGGAAGGCTGAGGCAGGAAGATCTTGAACCCAAGAGGTGGGGATTACAGTGAGCTGAGATTGCAGTGAGCCGAGATTGCACCACTGTACTCCAGCCTGGGCGATAAAGCAAAATCCTGTCTCAAGAAAAAGAAAATGGAGCACTTAGAACAATGCTGGCACACAGAAATGTGCTGTCAATATTTACCTACGATTATTATTACTCTATATTATTTTAATACATATTCAGTAAATTGATCAATAGGAAGCTAATCATTTTACAGTGCAATAATATGAAACTATTTTTAAAAATGAGGTAGAGCTATATAAACATACTCTAAAAGATGCCCACAATATGTCATTAAGGATAAAAAACAAATTAAATATAAAAAAAAATCACGCCGGGCACAGTAGCTTATGCCTGTAATCCTAGCACTTTGGGAGACTGAGGCGGGCAGACTGCCTGAGCTCAGGAGTTCAAGACCAGCCTGGGCAACCCTGTCTGTACTAAACCCCGTCTCTACTAAAAATACAAAAAACCCCAGCCAGGCATGGTGGCATGCACCCATCGTCCCAGCTACTCGGGAGGCTGAGGCAGAAGAATTGCTTGAACTTGGGAGGCGGAGGTTGCAGTGAACCGAGATTGGACCACTGCACTCCAGGCTGGCGACAGAGCAAGACTGTCTCAAAAAAAAAAATCAAATGTGTCATATTTGATCCTATTTGGTAAATTTTTAAAATTCTACATGTATATGTAGATGTATATATTTATGTTTGGGTGTCTACAGAACCCAAAAGAGAAAGGTTTTGTTTTTGACCATTTACATTTCTACTTTCTTTTAATTTGTTACCACCATGTATTATTTTGTTAATTAAAACACACAAAACATAAACATGTACATGTGAGTATAGATGTGTATGTGTGTTTCTTAGCATGTTTCTTTCAAATGGGAAAACACAGACAGCAAAGACCCAACAAGCTTTTTCAAAGTGAAGAAAGCCCACCAGGAACTAGGGTCAGCAAATCAGGCCAAGGACAGAGATTTTTTTTTTCTTCTTCTTGCCCTGAAATAAATCTCCACCACTGGAGTCCGATTTTCCAACCAATGCAAGAAGAAACGGAACCTGACGGTAGTGCTTAAAAGTCAGCATCTTAGACATCCTAGAGGAGGAAACAGCAGATAAATCCCACTCCATCGACCCTCACTCCTGGTGACATGTTTTTCTGCAGCCATTACAAATCCTGCAAAATACAGCTTCTATTGATTTAAACACTTTTTGGCCTGTTTGGGGCTGTCCTTGTGAACTTTCCTTTTCTAGAGGGTGACAAAATTATAATTAGTAGATTGTGAAAAAGATGCAGCCCACGAAGGGGCTGATACATCCTTTTTCTAAGAAGGCGTTCAGGAAGCAAATTCTCCTCAAATGTCATCAACACGGCCAGTCCCTTGTCAGAGTCACTACTACAGAGGGTAATTACTTATTCATTCCTCCAATTACTTATCTAAATATACTTATTATTCACTTATTATCTCTCCAGCATTGTGGCATGTAAAAATATTACAGGGGCAATGCAGTCATGATTTCTGCCTCCAAGGAACTAGCAGACTGTGTTCAGCCAATCGGAAGCTCCGGAGGACACAGCTAGCATTCAGAAAGCAATTAGGAAATTGGGCATTAAGATCCTAAAAAATGCCCATCTCAGAAATTCACCTAGGAATTTGTTCTAAGGAAATAATCAAGAGGTCAGGAAGGAGATTAATGTGCAGGTAGATTTATCAAAAGCATGCATGATTTATAAGAGCAACACACTGGAAGCAGCCCAAAACCTGTCATTAAGGAAATGATTGAGGAAGTTATTCAAGCCACACTATGTGTGCGACATTAAACTGCCATCAAAACCATGATTTCAACAAATCTGTAGCGTTATGAGAAAACACTTACAGTATGTTAATTGAAAACGACCTCAAAACTTCATTGAAATTATCTCAAATATATTTAAACACACGATACATTCCCTTCCATAGTATAGACCTGGGTTTCCTCCAGAATGATGTCTGTATAGGCTGGGCAGGATTTGGATCAAAAGACAGAGGAGGGAGGCACGATTTGAAGAATTAGCCTCATCTAAAGGAAAGTTTTAGCTGCTGCCGCCACCAAGAGGCAATCTGTATTTTGACAATGTCAAGCAATGCAGAAGCACCACTCCAGATGAAATTTAAATTAGTTCTTTCTGTCGTTGGTTGATTTCCCTTCTCTAAACCAGGAAGTTAAATTCCAGGTGAATTTGCTCGTAAATTAGTTGGCAACAGGAACACAGTCAGCAGGGAACACCTGGCTTGTGGAGCATGACAATATCTCTCAGCTGGGCTAACCAGGCACCCAGCCCACCAGGCTTGGAAGTGAGTGGCTTGAATTTTACTTCTCATAAAATTTAGGGGGAATCCAAGGTAAGGCTTAAATTCTGATTTATTTACAGATATGCAAAAGGAAATTAAAATAAATGCAAACTTTAATGTGCTCTGTTTGCACTGCAGATTGCTTATTGTTTTATCTTTTATGTAGGTATTTTACACCTCTCACAAATCGGTTTACAAGAAATGGAAAGCTGCACCTTCTCTTCTTTATTGCAGCCAAAGCCTCCATTTGATCTGAAATAGCTGTGTAAGGTTTACACTCCTGTCCCACCATAACTCAAGCAAAATGCAACACAAATTTTGTCTGAAAGTGTATATGGAAAGCCATAAATGTCAGCTGCCAGGGCCTTATTCTGTTCTCAAACCAGATTGCAACAAAATAGATAATACCTGAATTTAGGAGGATTTTATGAAGCCAAGGGACTGTGTCCTGAGAAATACACTGAAAAACTAACACTCTTCCCTTTAATCCCAAAATGTCACATAGTAACACCATTGTTTTTCCCATTGGCAGGTAGAGCATGTGGCCCGCGTTCTGAATGTGAAATGAGGCCCTATTCAGTCTGCCGATTTCCTAGAGAGCTATTTACCACTGGACAGAATGAGGTGGGCCCTGAGAGCAGGAAATGAGGAAGGAGCAATGAGGCTCAGCTTAAAAGAACTTCTCATCACTGCCCTCCTTATGAGGCAAGAACAGAGTAAAGTTCAGGTCCAGAGAGGACCCAAGGTGCACCAGAGAGATGCTCTGTTGGCCGAAGAATGCTCCGACTCAAAATACCAATGGCAGATGGCTCCAAAGAAGCCCTAAAGACAGACTCAGGAGGAAGAGAGGGGAGGAGATTAATATTACTCCTAGAATGAAGCAACTCACAGAGTGCCAGGAATCCTGGTGGGGACCCTGTGACCCAAATTGAGTGGATGTCACTGCTGTGCTTAGCACACAAAAAATATTCCTGGACATGGATCTTAGGACTGGTGGGACATGAAGTCCTGAACCCCAAGATGGTACAATGTGAACCTGCTACAACAAGGAACAGGCTCAGAAATCAGCCCCTTTCATTATTAGCTCCAGTCATGTCTAGAAGACAACAGTCTTGTGGCTACTGGTGACCCACTTAGGGTACAGGCCCATGACATTTCTGAGGCTGAGTCTCCTCTAATTCATACAAAACAACTCAGACATAGAGAGACAGGCACAGAAAGCTCTTTTTCCAGTGGGCCAGGTGGCCAGGTGACCAGGTGACCAGGCTTTTGAAAAACACCAGCAAGAGAAACTCCTTACTGGTCTGTCAAAGTGTGGCCCTGACTAAAGCTGACAATTCACCACCCCCTGGGTACCGTGGGAATAACCACAGCCTTTACTGATTTCATGGTCACGGAGGCCAGGAGGTAGAAGGAGGCCTTTGTCAGCATTAATATTAGTTCAGAGTGGTGCAGTAAACATCATCTCTGGCAGCGGAGGAACAGAGTAGAAAATTTTCCACTCTGTCTTCCACCCAGAGTCCTCCCATCAGTTTCCTCAGCTCCACTCGGTGCTGTTTTCACATCTCACTCATTGCCCTTACTTACACTTGCTGGGGAGGCTCATCATCCACATGTGAGCAGAGAAGACTCCTTCTTGTCTGGATTTCTTAGCTCAGAGAGACCATCTCTGAGCTGAGCAACAACTCTAGCCATTCCACTCATGCCAATGTAGTGCCCTGAATTATATTATAGCCAGGCAGGGAACTCCATTTCCCAAGCTCACTTGCTCCCTGCTTCTTCCTTTGTTCAGCCAATCAGAAGCTCTGATAGAAGACTGGAGGGTAGGAAGAGGGGAGAACACAGGGTATTTCCCCGTGTCTCCTCCCTGCAGCGTTCACTGTCAGAAGCTGCATCTCCTCTGTGGTTCTAACTCCCTATAAAGCCCCACCATGGTCCCAGCTCTCTGTAGCAATTTCTAACGCCTAATCCAGCAGCTTCTGGGTTTTAATAACCTACTCTCTTCCCCTTTTCCCTGTAGCCCAAAAGATGACAACAGCTTCCTGCTCCTGCTGTTCTTAATTTCTAAATAAGTTTACCATCCTCAGATGGTCCTTTATCATGCCCAATTTGGTTTCTCAGATTTTCCAGCACCTGAGTAACTAGTTCCCTTTATGAAATTTCCTCTGTTGAAGTAACTAGGTGATTTCTGTTTTCTTGACTAACGTGTGACTACAATATCCAGTCACTCATCACTCTATCCTGTTATATTCCTTCAAAGCCACTATCACCATCTGAAATTAGCCTTTGTATTTTTCCTTGTTTGCTTGTTTACTATCCATTCTCTCTACTAAAATTCAGATACCATGAGAGAAGGGGCTTTGATGTTCAGTTTATGACACAATCTCCAGTACCTAGCAGGAAAAATTAAATAGATATTTGCTGAATGAATGTCCATCAATTAAGACTGCCTTGGTTTAACGCTTGAGAGAATAAATCTCTCTGTGTTCCTTCTGAGCTTCTCTCTGGCTTCTTCCCAGGGTTGTTAATAGATACTGTTTTTATTAACACAGCATTTGCCTATCACACTATCACTCCATTCATGTCCTCCTCAAATATCACATCACTGTGGTCACTAAGCTGACAGCAATGTTTGCCAAGCAAAGAGCTGCAATTCTCAAGTAGAAGGAGAAAATATAGCTTAAAGGGAGATACACACCATTTACAGGCCAACACACCTAGGCATATTTCCAGTCATGCCAGTTGACTATCACAGCAATTGTAACCTAAGTTGTGTTAGACCCTTTTTAAAAAATGATGAAGTTGAGGCACAGAGAAATTAAGCAATTTGAACATGGTCAATATTAGAATTCAAACCAGCTCTGTCCAATTCCAAAGGTTTTCCACTTTCTTGTATTAACTGAGGGCCTACCTGGCCCAGCAGTTCTACAATGAGGCCAAGGAGTTAACCATTTGGAAGTTAGCTGATGGAGCCAAAGTTTAATGCTCACAAGGCCAGGTTCATGGATGCAATCCCTGTATACCTAGTGAGGTTTTCATTGCTCCATAGTCACAGGTGACTGCATCTCCCATCCCAGGTACCTGTTACCAGCCTGGATTCTCAGGTAGAGAAGGAAAATAGGTATAGCTCACCCAGAGCATCTCAACCCAGCTGCTAGCAAAACAGCCAGTGATCTCTACCTTTAAGACAGTAATAAAGATGGAAAAACATTACTACCTATAAACCATCTTACATATCTCAGAGCCTCAGGAGGAACAGCCTATGCAACAATTTGGGCCAAATGCTCTTGGATTAAGATGATTATTCATTTATTAATAACAGCTGTGGTGAGATGATACTGTAAATTCCCATTCGGTTTGCTCCTACCCCCAGCTGTAGCCCTTTATTGTACCCTGGGGAACAGATCCTTCCACAACTCAGCATTTGAAACAGATTCATTCACTATAGAACCAAAAAAGGTAGCAAATACTTGACTACTGAATTTCAAAACCACCAGTATAAAATCAAGATGTAAGAAGTCAGGTGAGTCTCCACTTTTCTCAACTACATAAAACACATCATGGCCTGGGAAAGAAGAAGAGACCCTATAGGCAGGCAAGCATGAGGCCACTAGTGCCAGCCGGTCATCAGGCAGGAGGTAGCAGCCAGGAGTGATGCTTGCCTTTTGTCCCAAGATTCTTCTCAACCCTCAAGCTGGGCAGCCCTGCTTGGCCAACCTGGGGCTCACAGAACAGGAAGTAGATATAAAGAAGACAGGAAGCAGATAGAGGGCAAATAGGAAGCCAGCAGGAGCAAACAGAAGCAGACAGGGAGAGACAGGAAGTGGAGAGGAATCAGACACAGAACAGAAAGGAAGAAGCAGGTAGGTCCCTGCTCCCACCTCCAGCCTTGCAGTAGCCTCTATCTTCCCTCATTGGCAGGGTCTAAGAAGGACCAGCTGACCAAGGGTGGGTTTGCAGAGACCACCCCCAGCACCACACACCAGAGAACAGAAGAGAAATTTTAAAACTTAGAGCCTATAATGTAATAACTGGCACATCTCATTTAACAGAGGAAGAAACTGAGGCACGGGCTGAGGGCAGTTAAATTATACAGTTAGTAAATGATGATGGCAGGACAGGAATCCTGGAAAACTTGCTCGATGATGTGCACTTGCTAACCATCTCTGTACAGCCTCACATTAAAGAAGGTGAAGGAAGGGAGAATTCTTATTCCCAGAACTTCAGAATGATCCATAACTCCTTCTTGGTCCAGAAGGATACATAAAGATCCTAGAGATGTGTATAAGGTAAAAACCTAAAAGGTGAGAATCTACGATAAAAAGCCAGAATCCAGAGTGGCTTGTCTCTATCAGAGTCTACAGAATGGCTGTAGGTATCATGAAAACACCTAGATATTATAGTTTGCAGAACTACCAACAAAATTGAAAATACAGGCATAACATCAGGTCTGAGGGAGGAAGAGAAGAAATTTAGTTTGGACACATTTGAGTGAAGGTAAAGGGAAGATTGATAGGGAAGTAGCTGAAAATATGGGATCATGGGATTCAGGGGAAGTGGACCCCTAATTTATCTCTCCAAAAAAGTAAGCTCCTTTGAGACAAAATGCTACATTATCTCAACTACCTCTGTATTCTCTAAGACGAGGATTCTCAACCCTGGATGCACGGTGAATGTATATATTATACTTAGGCCCTGCCCCCTCAGAGTTTCTTCAGATGGGCTCAAGTGGGGCCCAGTATTTTTCTATGTTTGCTAGATGATTCAAATGAACAGCAGTAGAGAAAAGCTCATGGGCACTACCGAGTACACAGTAGGTGCTTGGTGTACACTCATAAAAATGAATCGTAAGAGCAAGGAGAGCCACCCTTGAAGGCAAGTCTTGGATCATGTGCCAGCAAGTCCATAAAAGATTAGAGGCAACTTTATAAATTACAAAAAAGATAAAATATTTTAAAATAAGGGCAAAGGGAAAACAAGAATAGAATCATTATCATCATCATTTATATATACTAAGAATTTTGCAGGTATTAAAATCATTATCATCATGAAGTCATCATTTACTTAATCCTTGTAATAGATCGAACACTATTCTAAGCATTTTATAGGTATTATTTTAATTTTGATAACCTTTTGACTATGAGGATTTCGTTTTTACCCCCACTCATGCGTGAGAAAACTGAGGCACAGAGCAGCTGCATGACCTGCCTAAGATCCACAGCTAGTAAGTGGCGGAGGTGGAATTTGACCCAGGCAGTTTAGCTCTAGGCAGAGTTCTCACTATTAGCCACTGTGTTCTGCTGCCAGAGGAAAGCTCCAGCAAGCAAAATCTGCATTGTAAGAGTGTAATCAGGGACTAAAGGAAGTGAAAGTGTGGCTCTAAATTGCCCAGGTCTCAAAGCACAAGATTAGGTCACTATTTGGACACTGTCCATAAAATGAAAGCAAGAAGCAAAGCTTTTCCTGGCTCGAAGAGAAGTTCCTCTGGTGAGTGCTCTCAACTGGCGCCTGTGGGGCACGACCCCATTCCCACAATACACTGTGAGCTTGCCTCCTAAGGTGGGCTCCATGTAAGATGGGCCTATACAGCTCTGGACAAGGAAGCAAAAGCAATTTTCCAGAGGACCCAGCGGTGTGTGCCAAGACCGCTGACAGCTTTGGGATGGTCTAGCTTACTAGGAGAAGAAAATCCTGAATGTGATTCTAGAACACTCGACATTGTACACTCTCCTCCTGAATGTGCTTTCTTCCCAAACCAGGCAAGGCTTTTAGAAAGAGTCAAGTGGCAGAGCACTTGAGATTCCATTCTGGGGCTACAAATATTTTACAGAGACAGTTGAAGGCAAATGCACACAATTTGAAACCTAACAAAGAATATCAGCCTTTTCTTTCATAATTTCCACCACTGGGTTATGCTGAGAAAGGCCTCCTCCATATCCCAAGATCAAACAGACACTACCTACACTTTTGCTTGGTTTGTGTGCATGTGTACATCTAGATAGGTGTGTCTCTACATTTTTACATTTAATTCTTGAATCCACCTGAAATCTCCACCAGTGTATAATGTGAAGTGAGAATCTCATAGAAGTTGAACATTAGCATGCACTGAATTCAGCCAGTAGAAAGATTTTATTTGGCTTCACAGTTTGGGTTTATTTTAATTGAATTTGAATGCCTTGTGTCAGGGTGCACACACATTCTTTATTCTCCAGTTCACTAACACCCACTTACACCCACTCTTTTCATTCATTTCTGGTATGTGCCTCAGGCTTGATCTTAGAATCTGCTTTCCCAAATAGCTATCCACTTTCTCCAAACTGCATTTGTATAACTTATCTCTCTGCCAGTGACTTCTAGTGTTTTCTGATTATGTTGCTAAGACCTGATACATGCTCAAGTCTACCTGTAATCTATTTATTTAGCTTCTTTGCTCTGTGACTACACTCATACCAATACATTGTAGCTGAAATTAATGTGGATTTACAATATAATTTATTATGTAGGAGTGTTATGGACTTAATCGTACCTCCTTCCCAATTCAAATGTTCCAGTCCTAACCCGTGGCACCTCAGAATGTGAATGTATTTTGGGATAGGGTCTTTCAAGAGGCCATACGGTTAAAATAAGGTCATTGGTGTGGGCAAATATTTTATCCCATGCTGTAGCTAGCTCCTCTGTCTTCTTGCATTGTGTCCCCATAGAGCATGTACCTTTGCTCCTCCTGGTTGCACAATGGCTGCTGTATCTCCATCTCTCTCAGGACGCAGCCACCAACACCACACTTGGATGCCTGACATTTCTCTGGAGGGTTTACTCAATGTCTTTAGAGAGCAGTTGCCTTTTGGAAGAGGTACTGGGGAGAACTACCAAGGATTCTGCCTTTTACTGAGGATGGGGACATTGGAAGGAGGTCTGCCTGGAGGGGGTGTCCCATCTTCAGAATTTGGTTACTCCTCTTGCTTGCAGCCCTTTGCATGCCTATCCTTGCTATATTTGCCAACATGGGGCCAAGAGCCCTCAATTTAGCAGGACTGGCATCCTCATAAGAAGAGGAAGTTAGAGCACGGACACACACAGGGAAGACCATGTGGTGGCAGGAGGCAGGTGGCCATCTACAAGCCAAGAGAGCCCTCAGAAGAGACCAAACCTGTTGACACCTTGGTCTTGGACTTCTAGCCTCCAGAATTGTGGGAAAATAAATTTCTGCTGTTTAAGTGGCCCAATATGTCAATATGTGGTACTTTGTTATGGCAGCCCTAGAAAATTCATACAGAGGGGTTATGTTCTTTATCAAAATCCTATTAGCCAGACTTCCCTGCTTTCCAGCTTCCAGGTTAACTTCAGAATCATATGGTCAAGATGCCCAGGCCAAAACTCAAATGGACTCTTAGCCGGAGGTGAGGATCTGCACATTGAGATTGTGGATGCCTTTCAACTTTCTTCCATATTTTTCTATGTTGTTTTCAAGTTTTCTAGAATGAACATGTGCTGCTTATTCAATCTAAGAGAAATATTGACATTCTTCCTTCAAAAAGAAAGATATGGAATTTAATTTTAAGTAGTAGACTGAGCACACTCATTCTCTCACACCTCCACAGAAACCCAAATGAAATAAAAGCAAAAAGCACAAAAAGGAAAAAACCTATTATCAAGAGAAGTGGAGGAAGCCTATCTGCAAATAAAATACTTCAACAAATTTAAGAAACAGAATAAGTGTATAAAATGTGTTGACAGGCAGGACAGCAGAGGAAACCTTGGACGAGAACACTCTGCATGTGTGGCCAAGGACTGAGGGCTACTCTGCCCAGTGGACCTCAGAGGGGCTCCTGGCTCCCCGTCGGCACATACAGCGAGGACAGGTGTGAAAAGTGGGGAGGGTAACTAGATTCTGTAGCTGGGACACCCACTCCAGACAGACCTCCTTCCAATGCCCCCATCCTCAGTAAAAGGCAGAATGCCTCACACTTCTCCCCAGTAGCTCTTCAAGATGACAACTCTTCTCTAAAGAAATTGAGTAAACCCTCCGGAGAAACGTCTGGCATCCAAGTGTGTGTTTTGGTGCTGCGTCCTGAGAGGGATGCAGACACGGCAGCCACTGTGCAACCAAGAGGAGCAAAGTTACATGCTGAGGACATGATACAAGAAGGCGGAGAGCTGGCCACAGCATGGGATAAAAGAAAAAATAAGATAAAACCCTACTCGCCTAAGCCACTGTGGCCAGGGTTTCTGTTACTTGCAGCCAAACAATCCTAAGTGATAAAAAAAAAAAAAGAGAGAAGTACAGGGCAGAGTGCCTGGCCCAAAGTAAGTAGGAAATAAATGTGTGCTGAAAGAATACATGAATAAATGCAATAAAGTTGATATTTTTAATGCAAATAAGTAAAAACAAAATGGGAAATAAGGGAACAAGGTGTGTAAATTAGCTAAATCCTCCTCTTTTATATAGAGAGCACTGCTGTCTAGATTTATTAACTCAAGAAGTCAAAGTTGATGAATAATTATAGAAGTAATCATCAGAAGAACTAACAACAGAAATGGCTAGATGTGGTGGACTTTGGGGAAGGAGATCAAGGATACAGAGAAATGGAAGACTATGGCCTTTCTTTCAAAGTTATTCTGTACTATTTCAATTTCACCATCTGCATGCATGACTTTGAGGATGGAAAGCCTTTGTGTGCATGAGCCCAAAGCTAGCCCAACCGGGAAAGACAGGATGGAACAGAACACTGGAAATTTGAGTATAGGGATGCAGGGAGAACACCCTTAACCTAGACAACAAGACATTATTGGGCCTGTGGGTGAGGTGGCCACCTGTCAAGGAGTGGGGAATCAAAAACTTCCTCATCGGCCGTATTGCATACGGCTGCTCAGGCAGGGACTTTCCTGGCCTCTCCTGTATCCACATATGGCCACAAGACTTGTTCTTGCTAATGAAATAGAAGCAGGTGGCTGGGAGCAGTGGCTCACGCCTGTAATCCCAGCACTTTGGGAGGCCGAGGTGGGCGGATCACGAGGTCAAGAGATCGAGACCATCCTGGCCAATGTGATGAAACCCCATCTCTACTAAAAATACAAAAATTAGCCAGGCGTGGTGATGGGTGCCCGTAGTCCCAGCTACTCAGGAGGCTGAGGCAGAAGAATCGCTTGAACCCGGGATGCAGAGATTGCAGTGAGTCGAGATCGCGTCACTGCCCTCCAGCCTGGGCAACGACAGCAAAACTCCATCTCAAAACGAAGAAAAAGAAAAAAAGAAATAGGAGCAGGAGTGTCTTATAGCACATTAAAGCCAAAACATGCAGCTTGTAGCTTCCGCCAGTGAGAAGCAGGAAACACTAAAGGCCTAGGGCATGACAAAGCCATGAGCTGGAAGGAGCACAGGCCCTGGAATCTCCACACGAGGAAATGCCTGCCGAATGTGAACACCCACACTAGATGCGAGCAAGAAACGATCTTCTATCATGTCAAGCCACCCCGATGAGTTTACTTATTACAGTAGCTAGTGATCACCAACAAAACCGACAAGGTATGGGCTTACGGTTTGGACAGCTGTGATCCCGCCCCTACTAAAAAGTGGAAACAAATTGCATGGCACTTCCTCAATGTAAACTGTGCTTGTGTGAGCGAGGAGATAGAGACACTCAGAGAAACAAAAGTGAAGAGCTGTTAAGCCAACATGAGAGATTTCCGTGGCGTGCCAGATGCAGGGGGAGCGTTATTAAATGGGTTATGTAGATCGCTTAGTGACAGTAATGTTGACCTCCTATAGGCACCATCAGCTGTTAAACAGTAGGAAATTCTGATGACCTTCTTCTAATTTCCACTTATATTTATTCTAAATTGGACACCTTGGAGATTGTTTAAATAAGAGAGGAAAATTCACTGAGTAATCTTGACAGCTCTGCCACTGTCTGATTGGGAAGCAGCAGAGGCTTACAAGAGGCAGAGAGACAGTTGGGCTGGAGCCCTGGGTCTCCATCAGTTCAATTTATGTGCCAAGGCAAGTCACTTCATCCTCCTGAGATGCAAGTTCCCTCTGTGTCAAGTGGGGTGTCACTTGCTGCCAGGTGCATCGGGGACACACCATGAGGTAACCCGGTGATGTGACTTGTTATTGTGCAACTGCATATATAGGAATGTCACAGGTGGTGCCCTGCGAACTTCTCACTAATTCAGACTTGCTTTTCCTTCATCTGGTCATTACCGAAATCAAAAATGAGTCTTTCATTTCCCAGAAGGAAGTGAAAGAGTGCAAACCATGCAAGTCTAAACACAATTGGAATTTAAGGTCCGTCATAGCTGGAGAGTCTAGGGATAGGCTGGCTTCAGGTCTGGCTGGATTCAGCAGTGAAGGAATGTCATCAAATGACAAATATCCTTTGAGGGAATGGATAAAAAAGCTGTGGCACCTGTGTTAGGTGCAACACTACTCGGCAGTAAAGAGGAGCAGATGACGGACACACAGCATCATGGTTAAGTCCCAAATACATTATGCTGAGCGAAAGAAGGCAACCTCAGAAAGCCACATGCAGTCCAAACGCACTCACGTAACACTCTAGAAAAAAATCAAACTAGAGGGGTGAAGAACACATCAGTGACTGCCACACATAAGTGGCTGGAAAGAGTTTGACTACAAAAATTTAACAAAGGAATTAGAAGAGGGGTGACAGGGCTCTTCTGTGTCCTGACCGTGCTGATGCTTACACACTCTATGCATTTGCCAAAAACTTACAGCAGTCTGTACCAAAGAGTGGAATGTACTGAAAATAAACTTTTTTCTTTCGAGGGGGAGTCTTGCTCTGTTGCCCAGGCTGGAGTGCACTGGCCTGATCTCGGCTCACTGCAACCTCCCCCTCCCAGGTTCAAGAGATTCTTTTGCCTCAGCCTGCCCAGTAGCTGGGAGTACAGGCGCCCGCCACCACACCCAGCCAATTTTTATGTTTTTAGGAGAGACAGGGTTTCGCCATGTTGGCCAGGCTGGTCTCAAACTCCTGGCCTCAGGTGATCCACCCACCTCAGCCTCCCAAAGTGCTGGGATGACAGGCGTGAGCCACCGCACCTGGCTGAAAATAAATTTTAAAGTAATTTTTTAAGATGCATTTTCACCCATCACCCTGCGCTGTCTTCCACGAAGCTGACTTTATTCCCCGTGTCACAGTGAGATCACAGTTTCAAGCTTCACATTCTCTTTCTAATATCCAGTGAGAACGAGTGGAAGTCTGTTTTTCAAAATTACAGAGGGAAACCCTCGGTGTGTCTCGTTGTCTATGATGAGTCATTTGCCCATCCCTGAACAAATCACTGTGGCCAGAGGGATGCCTGTTCTCACTGGCTCAGCCAGGGTCATGTGCCCCTCCCCAGGAGCCTGGAGGTAGAGTCAGCTTTAGCTGAAATAGGAGGGGTAGGGGTGATCCCTCAAAGACTCATCCTGAGATCATTTCAACAAAAAGAACAAGGGAATTCTAGGTAGGAAACAACACAAAAATCTCTATTTTTCACATAAAACAATTTACACCAAGTCAGTACTGATTTCTTCCTGCCAGCACTACTCTCAACACTGTAGGTGTTGAAAAAGGAAAGTCAGGAATATGCCTGGGGTCAGAAACCAGACATTTGAGCAATTACCCTGCAGAAATGTGTTACCTTTGCAATTTGACATACTGTGTTCAAAACACAAGTGGGAGATTCTGAACCCAGGGCCTAAAATAAACCAACATTCGCTGAAGGGCTAATCTGTTCACTTAAGGATCCCAAGTCTTCAGAAGGAATCTCAGTGGGCAGGGACAAAACGGAGGTAGACTTAGGGCTGGCTTCATGTCATGCAAACCATGCATGCCAAGGCCACACACTCAGAAGGAACCATGCTCTGCTTAATGCCATGCTGCCATGCTATTCGCCTCTGAAATTCTTAAGACTTGCATCTTTGAACTTGTGCTTTGTAAGTGAATTCTAATGAGAGAGTCACAGGTGGTGCAGAAGCAGAGGAGAAAGATGCAATATGCTTGTCTGCTGCCTGCTCCTTGCTGCACTGTTTGCATACAGCATTCACAGTGCCCCATCAGCATCATGGCTCCAGAGGATCCATTATGCATGGAGCTCAGCAAGACTCAAAGCGAGTACCGGTAAGCGTGTCGCATCCTTAACGACTAAGCAAGGCCCTGAGAGCTCTGAGAAGCCAGGCTTCCCGTTCAAACCAGAGCTTGCTTCAAATGCAGAAGGAAGGCAAAAATGTTCTACAAAACACAACCAACCAAGGAACCCTGCCAGCCTTTGTTACTCCTGTTGCTTCCTGTATTCATCAGCCACCTAAACGCTGGAAAGGATGACACGGAAGGAACAGCAAAGATCGGACAACCCCTAGCTCCCCTCCTTTCAGTCCATCCTCACCCACCAGGAGGCGAAGCAAGAGGTCCGATAGAAGGAGTATCAAGAGGTGAGATGAAAAAGTGCTGAGGTGGTTCTGTGCCCCGTTTCCACTGTCCTGGTAACAAGGATATACCCATGCACACACAAGCTATGAAATACAGATCGTGTAACTGACGATGCTGTTTATGCGTTAATTGATCTTATATTTGCATTTAAAACCAATATAGCGTAATAAAAAGATAAATGATAAAATTCACACTAATGCTTTAAGATTTTAATTTTTCTTTTTCAGAATGGCCTTAAATAGCAAGTAAAAACACCATGACAAGTTGAAAGAGAGGCCGCAGAAGGAAGGAAGAGGGTTTTATATTTTCATACTTTTCATGGTATTTTTTCCCTGATTTTGGAACGAGGGCTGAATTTTCATTTTACCCTGAGCACTGCAAATTATGTAGCCAGCCCTGAGGACATGTGAATTAACCCACCAGAAGTATAACCACGCCACAGTCCCCAACCTTCTCCCAACACATAGGCCAGAGGTTAAAAAAACAGGCGCCAGGGACTGTATCTGGGTCACAGACATATTTTTATTTGACCTACTCAGTGATTTTCTAAAACCTGAATTAGTTGCACAAAAATCCAGATTTCGGGCTTTTCCTTAAAAATACAGTAAGCTCTGACTAGGCTGTGCATATATTCCTACCCAGCAGGAATCAGCTAGATCAGCAGTTACTGCTGTTCTTTTTAGCTAGCACCTGCATCCTAAAGCCACAGTCCCCACCATTCCCTGTCGCCCCCCTCCAGCTCTCACACTCACATAGATCCCCCACCTGGCCCTCCAGTCCACTTTCTGAGAATGAGCCCAACCCTGAGGAGGGCAGAGCTGGGAGAGGGAGACAGAATTCCAGGTGGCAACAGCTTCAGACTTAGACATTGATTCTCATGAATGTAATTTCCCCTGGAAAGATATTTCCAGGCTCTAACCCATGATTACCTGTAAATGTCACCTTACTTGGAAATAGAGTAAGTGCCAATGCAATTAAGTGAAGGATTTCAAGATGAGATCACTGGATGACCTAAGTCCAATGATACCCACCCTAAAACCAATGACAAACGTCCTTTTAAGAGAAAGGAGAGGGAGATTTGAGACACACAGACAGAGGAGAAGGCCACATGAAGGCAGGGGAAGAGATTGGAAGTACGCGTCTACGAGCCCAGGAACGCCAAAGATCACTAGCAACGCCAAAAGCTGGAAGAGCAGCCTGGGACAGCGCCTCCCTCAGTCTTCAGAGGAAACAACAGGGCAACACCCCGACTAGCCTCCAGAAGGTATGAGAATCAGTGTCTGTTGTTTTTAAGCCACCAAGTTTGTGGTCACTTATTACAACTGCCACAGGAAACTAATGCACACTATAAACAATAAAGCACCACTCATCCTGCCTAGTTTGGGCAATCCAAAATTACTCGGAGAATAACTTTCGTTCTATTTCTTGTTTTGTTTTGTTTTGTTTTAAGGCAGTTCATTATTTTCCGACACACAGAGAAACTAGAGAAAGGAAAAGTTAATATTGTCCAGTCTTAGTGGCTGTTCCATAGAGAACTGCTTTAGTGAATCTGTAAGATGGGCTTTTAAGGGTTAAGTGTTTAAACAGCATGACCTCAGCTGCCTTCGATGTCCCTTTTACAATCCCGTTGAATCTCCAAGTGCTTGGAAACCACTTGTCACCTACCAAAGCCCTCTACTGTCTTAAAAAAAAAAAAAAAAAAAAAAAGCCTACTCTCTGAATTAATTTCTCAGATCACCTAAGGGTCCCTGTGACGCAGGAAGTGCAGAGCTATGAAGAAATTCAGTCGGTGGAGGGCACAGCCTGCTTCTGAGGAGCTGTGCTTAATTGAGAAAAGAAGACAAAAGTCTGCAGGAAAAAAACTGATGAACAATAAAAGAAAGTCAAATATGTATTGTTCACTTGCCTAAGAGTTGCCAGATCTCAGAGGAAGAAGAGATGAATTGGCTGGCAATTATCACGAGCTTATCAGTAGCATCCAATACATAAAATAATGATAATAGTCACTGCTGGGAATTTCTTACATACCTACCGAGTGCCAGTCACTGTTCTAACTGCATTAACATGTACAAACATGCTAAGTAACATGTTCTGATACATGTATTAACATGTTTCAAATGTATTACATGTATTAGCTCTTTACACATTTATTCTTTACACAATCCTGTGAGATACAGTATTCTTTTCATATGCTTGTATTACTAATAACATTATATAATTATCATCTAAATAAATGTGGGCAGGGCTCAGTGGCTCAGGTCTATAATCCCAGCACTTTGGGATGGCTTGAGGTCAGGAGTTAAAGAGAAGCCTAGGCAACATGTGAGATCTCATCTCTACAAAAAAAATGTAAAAAAGTAGCCAAGCATAACAGCAGGTGCCTGTTGTCCCAGCTACTCGGGAGGCTAAGGTGGGAGGATCATTTAAGCCCGGGAGGTCGAGGCTGCAGTGAGCCGAGATCACGCCACTACACTCCAGCCTGGGTAACAGAGCAAGACCGCATTCTAAATGTATCAAATAAATAAGTTGTAATATTATAGCCATTTTATAGATTCAAAAATGAAGGCACAGAGATGTCAAGAAACTTGCCTAAGGTCACACAGCCAGTAAGGGGTGCAGCTGAGAGTGGGCCCGAGTGTGGCGTTACCCCTGCTTCGCGGGCCCTGGCATCTGCGTGGCTCCCGCTCCTCTTCCTCTGCTTGGGGGAGACCCAGCTCCTTCCTAGTGAGCCACACGTGAGCTGGTTCCAGATTTCACCCGGAGCAGAGAAAGGCCCAGGTGCTGCTTTTAACCGATAGCGCGACCTCGAACCCCGTGGACGGGGAACTCAGGAGAGAAACAGCACCTCCCCCGTCACACAGACCCCAGGGCTAGACAGGGACCCCACCCCACCCTGGGTAAAACCCTTAACGGCAGCCTTGGGAATCTTGGTGCGGAGGAAAAACACGGAGCCTCAGTCGCCTCTTCCTGGAATGCAATTGAGAGCTTATCCTGAGTCGCTCAGAGTCAGCTGGGGACGGAGCGGCCTCCTGGGACAGCACCGCGGAAGAGGACTGAGCCCCCCTCGCCGAGCCCGACCCTCCCGGCGCTGTCCCCGCTCGGCTCCCAGTCCGGCTCCCTCCTCCGCGGACCCCCGGCCTCGCGGGCAACACCGCCACCCAGTGGCCGCCGCCGCCAGCGCCGCGCGAGGAGCGGGTGGTGCGTCCATCCCCTCTTCCAGAGAGGAAACCCCGATCTGGGGCGGTTTAGGGCAATCTGGGGACCTGCACCAACGCCCACTGCTGCTTTCTAACAGAAACCCCTTACACAAAGCGCGACTACCCTGTAGCACCAGATTCTTTGTTTGTAAATCACAGAAACCCAAACCAGGACAGGCTCAGGGGAGAGAGGGAGTCACTGGCCCCAAACCACCAGCCTGGACGGAGACCACAGGCAGCAGCCAGCACCGTGTGGGTTCTCTGTGCTCCAAATTCCACTTGGAAGCGGGGACGCACCCCCACCACATGCACCCCATGGCCTGGAGAAACACTGGGTTTTCCATCTGTCCAGAGGGACACAGATCGTTGGACCACAGGGACGGCCGCAGAACAATGACCACAGTCTGCCAGCAGGGCCACCGCATTGAAATCCTCTCGCCCCTTCCCTTTGTCCACCTCCCCAACCCTGAGAAATCACAAAGTGGAGAACTGATTTTTGCCTGTATCTGTCACATTCCTTCCAGTGAAGATCAGGTAGTTTTATGAAAGGGCTTTTCTTCCCTTTGTGTTCAGATGTATTCACTCCGCGGGGAAAATCTCTCTAGTCCCCGGCTTGAAAGCTGTTCCTGATGTTCCCTTTCATAGAACACCTGAGTGTCAAGGGGCCGGGGCTGGGGAAACACTTTAAAAGGCCAATCTCAAGAGAGTGAATACAGCCTGTGTCAGTGACAAGGAGTGGCTTGGGGACAAAGCCACGTTGGCTCTGAGACATCTGTTAGGGAAGTAACCAGCCCATTGCCCCATCTCGATCCAGCCAAAAGTCACTCAGACCTTATCGTCCTCCTCAAGCGGTGCCTCATAGGACCCCAGACCCAAGGGTGGAGGGATCTTGGGCTCTAGAGAAGGAGACTTGGGCTGGAAAGTCAGCCTTGCCTGGCTGGGCTGCCTGGTGAGCAGCTCAGCCCCACTTAGCAAGACAAAAATACCATCCGCCTCCTGGGGTTCTGTTGCATCCACTGGGATGGATCAGGCACGCCCATTCGTCTAAGTCGTCTTGGACAGCTATAACGAATCCATCATAGGCTGGGAGGCTTCAACGACAGACACTCATTTCTCATAGTTCTAGAGGCTGGAAGACCAAGATCAAGGTGCCAGCAGATCCGATGTCTGGTGCATGCCTTCTTCCTTATGTACATGCGTTTTTGCCGCCACACCTCCCATGAGGGCCCTCCCCTTCGAGGGCCCCACCTTCTTCTTTGAAGAAGTTTGCTGCAAAGGGAGAATCTGAATAGGACGTAGCGAACCCTCCCCTTAGGGCTGGTTCCATCCCTCTCCTGGTTGCACCAGGCCATTCCCTTCCAACCTCCCCTAGTGGAGACAGCAGTGGTGTCCTTCCTGGACGCTGCACCAAACATTTCCTGGAGAGTCTGGAGCTGAGGCGAAGGCACCAAATCTTCAGCTTTATTCAAAACCCCTCAGTTCCCAATTCCCACCTCCCCTCATCCAACCTGTATGATGTTTACCATACAGGTTGCCAGGGCAACGGAATGTCAGAGTGCTCCATTCTGAGCTCAGATCGTCTTCATTGGAAACAGGTCAGCAAGGAGGGCAGGTGACTTTTTCAACCAAGTCTGGAATACTGACAGGGCTTGTCCAGCCTGAGACGGTCACCTCAGAAGAGAGTAATTGTCCTCCCCAAAAGCAATCAACAGATCACAAAATGACTCTTCTGAAGCTCAAAGGCGCGGGGACAGGCCACGTGCTGAGCTCCTCAGAGTACTTTTCGTCTCAGGCATTTTTTGGCTGCCTCCTCAATGTCTACACTCCTCTCCCTTTGTGGAGACGCTTGATTTGGTCATAACTGAGCATGTGACCTAGTGCAGGCCATGAAGGGAGAGAGAGACTCTCTGGGTTTGTGCAGAGGCTCCCTGGAGCGTCCCCCTCTCCCTGTGAACAGCATGGTAGGAGGCTGGAGGCCAGAAACTCCCAAATGTCACTGTGCTACGTGGGGCACTCAGAGCTGCAGGGCCCCGGAGTGGGGTCAACTATGAAAAGCAAACCAGGAAGTCAGAAAGAAACTCGGTCCTCACACAGTCTGAGTTCCTGGGTCAAGCTGCTACATCCCATGTGCCTGCACACCCACAACTCATTGCATGAGTCACGTGAGAGAATCCACAGCATCCCATGTGGGCCTATGACTTGCATAGAAAGAAGAGGAACTCCTACTGGAAGCTAGGAAGCCAGAGGGCTCCAACTGAAAAGTTAGAAAGAACAACACAAAAAGAGAGTTCCTAGAAACACACACACACGGGGGCAGGGAAAAATGCAAGAGGAACACCTTCTTAACATAAAAATGAGCCAGCTTCAATCAGAAAAATAGAGTCCCCATGTTTCTGGAATTCTCTGCAAAAATGTCAAATCTCTGATCAATAACTTTCAAATGCCACAATCCGTGCATTCAAATAATAATTCTTTGAAGTCTTAGTAAATAAATATATTGACAAACAGATTAATTGCTAATCACTTCTCCGATATTGTCATTACTTCGAAACAGCTGGATCCAGAACAAGGCCGCCTGCACCAGAAACCGTTCCCATTTCCCCGGGCGCGGCTTTGAAGCTCCTCGGCTCCTGCCTGGTTTGAGGCTGCTGCTCCCACGGCCATGCATTGGAGGCGCATCCAACGCTCCTGTTTTAATGAGAACTCAAAAGGTTTCTTGCCGGCCGGGGACACCGCGCTTTTTTCTGGGTTTCGAGTATTTGCGTCTTAACCTTACACGTATGTTCTGCGCCTGTGAAAATGTAAGCAACTGGCAGATGTGTCCTGAGAAATGGCTTGCATGACTTAATTCAGTTTGCGAAAATTGTAAATACAATGGAACTGGTGCCTCAGGCTACACATCTACCCCTTGTTATCAGCTCTCTCAGTGGAAAGGATGCCAGAAGAGCTCTCTGTTTGGGATTGCAGCAGGTGACCACTGTCTACACTGGCGGGCCCAAGGCAGGAACTGCCCAAAGGAGTGTTGTTTGAGCCCCGCTGAAGGTGGACTGTTTCCCCCAAAACTGGGAGATGGCCACGTCTCACCTGTCAAGCTGAAAGATCCAAAGACCAGACTTCTGGAGTCTAGCTAAGGTAGCTAAGGGAACACGATCTCGGTTGTCACTCTAGGGCGGCGGTCCCCAACCTATTTGGCACCAGAGACCAGTTTCGTGAAAGACAATTTTTCCATGGATGGTGGAGGGCAGGGATGGTTTCAGGATGAAACTGCTCCACGTCATAAGGGGAGCACAACCTGGATCCCTCGCGTGCGCAGTTCACAACAGGGTTTGGGCTCCTTCAAGGATCTAATACCGCCGCTGATCTGACAGGAGGCGGAGTTCAGGCGGTCATGCTCACTAGCCTGCTGCTGGGCGGCTGGCTCCTAACGGGCCACAAACCAGTACCCGTCCATGGCCTAGGGGTTGGGGACCCCGCTCTAGGCAGTAAAATGGAAAGTTTGGCAAAATCTATCCAAAATTAATCTGCACATACCTTATGATTATTCTTCTTCTCAGCACTTACCCTAATATACCCACACATGTGTGAAATGACACACCTACAAGGTTCTCCGTGGAAGGAGTAATTCTACTAGCACCTTTCTGGTGCAGACCACCTCATTTGGGATGTGTTTGGAAGTAATAACAACACTGGAAAAGTAATTCGCAATTAATCCATTTGTCAATATATTTATTTATTAGGTCTTCAAAGAATTATTATTTGAATGCACGGATTGTGGCATTTGAAAGTTATTGATCAGAGATTTGACATTTTTGCAGAGAATTCTGGAAACATAAGGCCTCCATTTTTCTGAGCTGTAGTTGACTCATTTTTATGTTAAGACGGTGTTCATCTCTTGCCTTCTTTCCCTCGCCCCCTTTGTGTGTGTGTATGTGTGTGTTTCTAAGAAAATTTCCGGGGCTGGGGGTTGTTTCCAACTTTTTGGTTGGAGTTCTTTGGCTTATTCGCTTCTTTCTATAATGCTCTCATGGTTTTCTGGGTGCCAGGCCCTATGGATGCCTTTATATACATGAGCTCCTTTCATCCTTGTAACCCTATGAGGTAGGCAGTCACTACCATTTGCTTCATTAAGAAACAAGGGGCTGGGTGCGGTGGCTCATGCCTGTAATACCAGCACTTTGGAAGGCTGCGGATCACCTGAGGTCAAGAGTTCGAGACCAGCCTGGCCAACATGGCAAAACCTTGTCTCTACTAAAGATACAGAAAATAGCCAGGCATGGTGGCAGGCATCTGTAATCCCAGCTACTTGGGAGGCTGAGGCAGGAAAATCACTTGAACTCAGGAGGCAGAGGCAGTGAGCCAAGATCGCACCACTGCACTCCAGCCTGGGCAACAGAGCAAGACTCCGTCTCAAAAATAAAAATAAAAATAAACAAACAAAGGAGCCAAGAGGCAGAGAGAGGGTAGAGAATTTGGCCAAGTCTTTTTTTTTTTTTTTTTCTTTTTTTTTTTTCTGGGACAGAGTCTCTTTGTTGACCAGGCTAGAATGCAATGGCGAAATCTCAGCTCACTGCAACCTCCGCCTCCCATGTTCAAGCAATTCTCCTGCCTCAGCCTCCCAAGCACCTGGGACTGCAGGCGCCCGCCACCAGGCCTGGTTAAATTTTGTATTTTCAGTAGAGATGGGGTTTCACCATTTTGGGCAGGCTGGTCTCGAACTCCTGACCTCAGGTGATCTGCCCACCTTGGCCTCCCAAAGTGCTGGGATTACAGGTGTGAGGCACTGCGCCCTGGTTGGTCATTTTTGTAGTGGCAAAAGACTGGAAGCAAGTTAGCGCCCATCAATCGAGGAGTGACAACATAAGCAATGGGCCAGCCACATGATGGAACGTGGAAGGACAGCGCTTGAAAAAATGCAGCTCTTTAGGTCAGAGAAGGTTCTCCAGACACATTGTATGTTAAGTGGAAAAAACAAGATACATGGTTTGCTACTGTCCATGAAGGGAGAGCAAACTGTACATAGGGAAACACAGACAGTATGTATATATACATGTATATGCACAGAAAAATACATTTCTATGCTTTCCTATGCATGAAATACCTCTGAACACATTGGGGGGAGAGGCTAATCATATTGACTGCCTGTGTAAAAGAAAACTGGATTGCTGAGGGATAAGATGGAATTTTTTTATTATAATCACTTTTATACTTTTTGAAATTGGAACCATATGAATGTATTATGTCTTTGAATAGTTTAACAGTTTCATCCAGGTATATTTGGCATGCTATAAAATGTACCCATTTAAAGTGTATGGTTTGATGAGTTTAGCTACAAAGTTGTGCAGCCATTGCCACAATTTAGTTTTAGAATACTTCCAACACCCCAAAAGCTCCCTGTGTTCACTGACAGGTAATCCTCCTTCCCACTCACAGACCTCGCAACTATTAATTCACTTTTGCCTCTGCAGGCTTGAATGTTCTAGATAGTCATATACATAAGCAGACATATGCATTAGTCTGTTCTCATGCTACTACTAAAGACATATCCAAGACTGGGTAATTTATAAAGAAAAAGAGGTTTAATAGACTCACAGTTCCACATGGCTGGGGAAGCCTCGCAATCATGGCGGAAGGTGGAGGAGGAACAAACACACGTCTTACATGGCGGCAGGCGAGAGAGTGTGTGCAGGGGAACTCGCCTTCATAAAATGTTTACATCTCATGAGACTTACTCACTAGCACAAGAACAGCACAGGAAAAACCCACCCCCGTGATTCAATTACCTCCCACCGGGTCCTTCCCATGACACATGGGGATTATGAGAGCTACAGTTCAAGATGAGATTCGGGTGGGGACACAGCCACACCATATCAACATACACTGTGGAGAGCTTTGTGTCTGGCTTCTCTTATTTGGCATAATAATTGAGAAGTCACCCATGTTATTATATTTGTCAGTAGTGCGTGCCCTTTTATTCCATTGTATGGGTGTCCTAAAGGGTGATCATGCGTTCACTGTTGATGGACATTTAGGTTGTTTCCAGTTTGGGGCAATGATGAATAAACATTTATAAATAAGTCTTTCTTTTTTTTTTTTTTTAGGTAGATACATAGCAGTGGAATTGTTGTTTTTTTTTTTTTTTCAGACAGTCTTGCTCTGCCACCAGGCTGGAGTGCAGTGGCACAATCTCGCCTCACTGCAACCTCTGCCTCCTGCATTCAAGCGATTCCCCTGCCTCAGCCTCCCAAGTAGCTGAGACTACAGGTGCATGCCACCACTCAGCTAATTTTTGTATTTTTAGAAGAGATGTTGGCCAGAATGGTCTTGATCTCTTGACCTTGTGATCCACCCACCTTGGCAACCCAAATTGCTGGGATTACAGGAGTGCACCACCGCACCCAGCCTGTATCTTAACTTTTAAACAAACTGACAAACCAGACCAAGCTCAGTGGCTCACACCTGTAATCCCAGCACTTTGAGAGGCCCAGGTGGGTGGATCACGTGAGATCAGCAGTTTGAGACCAGCCTGACCAACATAGTGGAAACCTGCCTCTACTAAAAATACAAAAAATTAGCTGGGCCTGGTGGCACTCACCTGTAATCCCAGCTACTTGGGAGGCTAAGGCAGGAGAATCGCTTGAACCTGGGAGGCGGAAGTTGCAGTGAGCCAAGATCGCACCACTGCACTCCAGCCTAGGTAACAAGAGCGAAACTCCATCTGAAAAAAAAATAAAATGAACCATTTTCAAAAGTGACTACACCATTTTACATTCCCATCAGCAACTCAGAGGATTGCAGTTTCTCACATCCTTGCCAATACTTGCTATCGCCAGGTTTTTTATCTTAGTCATTCCATTGGGCGTGCAGTGGTATCTCGTTATGGTTTCAATTTGCCCTTCCCTAATGACTAACGATGTTGGGATACTTTCTGTCTTCAAAAAATAAAATGTTAAAGTTCGACTCAGTAACAAATAGAAATTGAGAACAGTTAGAACCTCTGTTTTCTCTACCCCCAAATCAGAAACATCTACCACTACTTTGGTCTGCACTGCAGGTATCCAGATCCAGCACCTCTTTTCCAGAGCTCTCGATTCCTAGCTTTTCTGATTTAGAAAGGCAAGAGCAGTGCAGATGCTGAACATCAGCAGCACCTTCAGTGGGGCCTGAGGCAGCCTCTTTGAATCCAACACACCAGTGTTTCCAAGTCAAAGATAAGTGAACACATAAAGTTATAAATGAGCTCAGGTGAGGTTCTACCACCCAATGAGTCTGCTGAAAATTTACCAAAAACATATTGGTTTTCAGAGGTTTTGGAATCTGGAATCGCAAATAGAGAGATAATGGGTGCATAACATGTGCTCCTTCTAAAAGGTGTGCTGCTTTCCAAATTCCCCACAGTCCCAATGTCTAAGCCCAGCCTGACCCCAGTGCATCTTCCCTTGTCCCTGTGGCACGTTCTGTTTCAGGAGCAGGCTCATGATTCATTTAAATGCATTTGTTTCCATTTAAGTCGGCCAGAGACTGAGGTGGACTCAGCTCCCCGCTTGTGGCACCGTCCCTGTACTCAAAGACAGGAACGGCAACAGGCCTGAGCTCTTCATAGAGCAAACAAACCTGTCCCTTCTCCTAGCCAAGCTCACCCCGGCAATCCCACCGGGACCCCCAACATCCTCTCCAGCGCGACAGGCCAGTTCCACATGCTAATAAAAGCTGACTGTTTCAAAGCCTGCTGGCAAATCTCATTAAAGTAATCCCCCTCTCTGAACCCAGATTATCACAGCCACCTTTATGGTAGAATAAAAATTAATTTTCTCAGCTATAATAAGAGCGATAAGAATGAATCACTTGGGACCAAATAAAGATTACAATTAGCTCCAACAGAATAAATCTAAATTTAACGTAGGCCAGCAATTTATTTGCTCCTATTTTCTCTCTGGTGCCCGCATGAATGAGGCTGCTGGATCAGACCTTCTCGCCAGCTGGGCCATTGTTGATACAGTTACATGAGGGGCTCCAGCAGGACGGTGAGGCTCCAAGCCAGCCCCCGAAAGGCCAAAGCTCAGTGCAGGACCCAGAGACATCACAGGAGAGTCCAGGCAAGGGAGGCCAGTCCTTGTAGAAATGGTGAATTGTACAGCCCGAGACCGGAGCCTCCCTTTTTTTTTTTCTTTTTCATATTCATTTTTGAGGCAGGGTCTTGCTCTGTTGCCCTGGCTGGAGTGCAGTGGCACAGTCAGGGCTCATTGTAGCCTCAGTCTCCTGGGTACAAGCAATCCTCCCACCTTGGCCTCCCAAGTAGCTGGGACTATGGGCACGAGCCACTACACCCAGCTAATTTTATTTTCTGTAGAGACAGATTCTCACTATGTTGCCCAGGCTGGTCTCGAACTCCTGGGCTCAAGCGATCCTCCCACCTCAGCCTCCCAGAGGGCTGGGATTACCATTGTGAGCCACTGTGCCTGGCCAGTGGCTACCTTCTAATCACTGTGGACCTATGCGATAATTGAGCCCCTCAGTATCCATCCCCCTCCTGGTAACTGCACCCCAGTTTTCCTTTGGGAACTACCTTCTCATCCCTCTCTCCCATATTTCAGGCAGTGAAAATTCCACTCTCATTTACAAGAATGAGTACCTGATCTAAGCCCAGCCAATCAGAGACCCAATGTACGCCAGTAGTAATAAGGCGTAGGACTTCTGCTTGAAACATCTGATGAGAATTCTTTATTGCCACTGGGCTTTACTAAGAAGCTATATTATCCCCATGTGAATGTATAAAATTAAGCCAATCCTCAGAGGAAATGCAAGGCAAGGAAAGATACTGGGTCCTGGTAACACTAATTGAGCCCCTGGATCAAGCCATACCTGAAGTTGGAGCTCTCTGCTTTTCAACTATATGAGTCAACAGCATTCCCATTTTCCCTGGTTAATGTTTTCTATCTCTTGAAACCAAAAATGCTCTTACTAATAAAATCTCCTCTCAGGATTTCTAGACAAACCGTCCCATCATCAAACTGTGTTCTGTATGATAAAAAAGGAGGTGTCAGGCTTTTTAGAGGGTTAAGAAAACAGAATTCCACCTGCCAGGACATGATATCCCAGATCTAGTTCTCAGGCAAATGAGAAAGAAAGAGGGTGATACACAGAGTATAGACTGATACTTCAGTCTTCATGAATAATGCCAACATAATGTCCCATCAAGACCGTGGGTGCTCCCTCAGGGCTATCTGGACAAGAAGCTCAGCTCCCCATAGGACCTGGGGCTTCATCTGTAGGAGGAAGAGTGGCCCCCAGCCTCAGCTTCCCGTTCCGTAAGGTCTCCAGGTGTGGGCTACTGGCTTCCTTAGACAATGTCCATAAATCCAAGCTGTCTGGTGTCAAACGGCTTGAGAATTACCCCACTAACAAGGCTGCTTCCTCTCAATCAAAACTTAGGTGAGCCAGGAGTGTATGCATGCCTGTTACACTACTCATGATGCAAGAGAAATTCTTGCACCCAGTGCATAACAAGTGGCCAAGTGGACAGACCCCACTTTCACGACAAAAAGGAACATAGATGTTATTGAAAAGACTCTGCTTTGGAGACATCTCAGGCCAGACAGTGCAATATAGTAAGCACCTCCATCCACTCTCTCTTGGTTTGGACAGAGCCTCCGCCCTCTGGGGTCCAACCTCTCCATCCTCAGAAAGAAAGGCTCACCCCAGATCAGAGCGTAGACAGGCTGTCCCTGACCGCATTCTGAGTCAAGAAGGAAGGCAGCCCAGCCCAGCCCTGAGGGGAACCAGAGAGTCAATGCCCATCTCAGCAGGGCGGGGAGAGTGGTCTGAGGTCGTCATCAGCTGCGGATCTGTGGTGGGTCAGGGTTAGTCTGTAGCCACATGAAGGGCAGCAGCGTGTGTGGCCAGAGCAGTCAGTGTGGCTCAAAACCGACCAGTCCTCATGGGGCTTGAACATAAGATGGCAGCCTCATTAACGTGGAGGCGTTGGGACCCACACTGGAGAGCTGAGTTCCCGTTATCTCTCCCCTCTTCCTTCCCTCTGCCTGTCCCTCTCATTGTGTCGATGGAATGAGTGTTCGCTATCACCATTAACAGCATCTCCTGTGTGTTGTTCATAGTACACTGCCCCCAGCGCTGAGCTAAACAGGCTACACGCGCTGCCATCTCTGCAAATCCTCCCACCCACCCTGGGAGCTGTAGTCACAAGGACTAAATTCTCCCCACTTTACAATTGAGGAAACTAACATTCAGAGAGGACGCAGCTCTTACCCAACATCATCAGGACAAAACCAGGACCTGAGCCACCTCCACCTGATGCTCTTACCACTGCGCCACCTGCCCTGAAGCCCAGGATTATGTGATGGCCTCTGGGGACAACTGGGGGGACCCAGTGGGTCAATATCAGCAAAGGAGGCCAAGGACATCCAGTCCAGTAACTTCCAGACTCTTTTCTTAGCTATGCAAACTGTTATTCAAACAACATATTTTGTAATTGATTATGTAATATTTTTTACAAGAGGATTTCTGTAATACAATGAGTATACCTGGACCAACCATCCAAGTTAAGAAACAGGTCACTGTACATAGAAGCAACCCAAATGCCCATCAATGGTAGACCGGATAAAGAAAATGTAGTACATATACACTGTAGAATACTATGCAGCCATGAAAAGGAAGGAAATGTCCTCTGCAGGGACATGGATGGAGCTGGAAGCCATTCAAACTAACACAGGAACAGAAAACCAAACACTGCATGTTCTCACTTACAAGTAAGAGCTGAATGATGAGAACACATGGACATGGTGGGAGGGGGACAACACACATGGGGCCTGTCGTGGGTGGGGGTGGGGAGGGAGCGCACCAGGAAAAATAGCTAATGCATTCCGGGCTTCACACCTAGGCGATGGGCTGATAGATGCAGCGAACCACCATGGCACATGTTTACCTACGTGACAAACCTGCACACCCTGCACATGGACCCCAGAACCAAAAATAAGAGTGGAAGAAAAATAAATAAATAAATAAGCTCTAAGAAAAAAAAAAGAAGAAGAAGAAGAAACAGGTCACTGCGAACACAGCTGAGAAGAAGAAGAAGAAGGAGAAGGAGAAGGAGAAGGAGAAGGAGAAGGAGAAGGAGAAGAAGAGAAGAAGAAGAAACAGGTCACTGCGAACACAGCTGAAGTCCTCCGTGGTCCCTCCCCAACCACAGTTCCCTCCTGACCCCAGAGGGAGCTGCGGAGTTCATCACGCTGTCAGTTTTTTTTCCTTTATTATAGTGTATAATGTCTACATTGGGTATGATACGTTGGATCATTTCTAGACTTTATATAAATTGTATTGTACTCTCTGATTCTATCACTTGCGTTTCCCACCCAGCATTGTGTCTATGAAAGTTACGTTTATTGACACACATTGCCCGAACCCACTCACTTTGCTACTATTTAGTATCCCATTGTATGGGAAGACCATATGGACCCGTTCTCCTGCTGGATGTTTAGGCTGGTTCCAAGCTTCTGTGATTACAATGTTTTAAGAAACAATTCTGACACGCATCTTTGTGTTTATATTTGCATTTCCACTTACCTAGGAGTGGAGTTTCTGAGTTGTTTAAGGGGAAAAAAACCACCCTTACTGAGAAAGCCAATGAAGAGGACCACTGAGAGCTCTCCAGGTGAAGCAAGAAGGGCAGGGCTGGGCCCCCAAAGTCACCCTGGCCACCTCTCTGGCAGCCCCAGAATGCGAAGGCCCCAGGTGGAAGCCCAGCCCTGGAGGTCACTTGCCCAAGGTCAACAGGTGGGAGACTCCACCAAGACTGACAACGGAGGAGGATCGAGATGATGAGGGGATCCGTCCCCAAGTTGCGAAGGCAGCACTATCCTTTGAGGACGTCCTCCTCACTCAGGCCAGGACCCCTTGCCAAGACCAAAACCTAAAGTCCTGCTCCCAGCCCAGGAAAAGGCAAGGACAAGAGACTGAGGGGGAGCACCCCTACTTCTCGGTTCCGCCCATCTGGCAAGTGCAGTGGATCCACGCTCCTGCTGCGTGGTGATTGTGCACAGCAGCAACTGATGGGCAGTGGAGACGCAGCCTTTTCCACAGATGCACAGGCGCATTTAAACAACCGTGTCTAATATTCACACACTGTGCACTCCGGGCCAGGAGCTAACAATCCCTTTGGGTGTACCAACCCATTCTAATCCTTTCAACAAGCCCAGGTACTACGATCAGCTCCATCTGAGGAGGAAAATAAGGCACAGAGAGGGGAAGTCACTTGCCCAAGGCCAACAGGTGGGAGTCTCTGCCTGGCTCATGACAGAGGAGGATCGGGGTGATGAGGAGTTCTATCCCCAAGTTGGGAAGGTGGCACTATCCTTTGATGGGGAGCCCCCCCATTCTGCTTCCAGCCCTCTTACCACCATGCCAGGAACAAGAGGTAGGTGGGTTGTGTTGGGCAGGCACAGACAGAAGGCCTGGCTAAAGGCTCCAGCTGAGGAAGAGGAGAGGTACTTATTTATGGGAGACCTTAGGCGAGTCACATCAGGCCTCCTGCCCTGCTCCCAGTCTTCCCATGGCTCCCATCTTACTCAGAATAAAAGCTCAAGTCCTCACGGTGGCCTGCAGTATGGTCTGTGGGCAGGCCCTCCTCATTGCTCTCTCCCCTCGCTTATGGCACTGAGGCCCCAGCCCTCTTCGTGTCTAGTGGATATCTGGCACCTTTCTGCCACAGGACCTTTGCACTTCCTGCTCCCTCTCCAGGAATGAGCTGCCCCAGGTCTTCAAATAGTCAGTCCCTTCCCAGTACTCAGACCTCAGCTGACACATCCTCTCCTCAGTGCTGCGTTCTTCAGCCACCTTCTAGAAAATAGCTTCATGGAAGCCAGGTTAAAGGTACACAGGACCTCTCTGTTCTCTTCCTGCAACTTTTCTCTAAATTTAAAATGGTTCAAAATAAAGCATTTTAAAAAAGAAAGACAGGAACCCGTTAGTTTGGTGTATTGAGGAAAAGCAAGGTTAGGATGCCTGACATAGAGGAAGAGAAAGAGCGGGAAGAGATGCTGCTTACGGGTGCAGGCCATGCAGCCCCTGCCCCCAGCCCCATCAGAAGGAGCTTGGATATTTTATTCTCAAAGGGGTCTCAAGCAAGGCAGCTATGAAGAACATCAGCAATTGCCCATAGGACTGTCCTACAGAGACGGAATTACATTTATCCTGCATAACCCCTGGAAGCCAGGATGGACTTGATGGGGAGGCAGATTTGGATCTGTGTAGAAAGAATGTTCTGACACCTACAGACGGAAGTGGAGGGAATGAGCCCTCTTCCTTGGAGTGGGCAACCCGAAGCTAAACGAGTGGTTGTTGAAGAGAACATTCAGGGAACTCAGCAACCAGGACAAACTCTAAGACCACCTGTGTCCCCAGAAAAGCCAGCCAGGTGAGCGGGGATGCTCATCTTACATTTCCGAACATCCAGGGACTGGAGGCCCAGGGTCCCCTGCCTGTTGTCCTGAGTACCTCCTCTGTAACCACCTCCAGCGCATCCTCAGTCTCTGGAGTCACTGCTGGGCAGACGTCAAGGGCTACAACCTGCTGGCATGCATGGCAACAATTGGCCAAGTAGCAACTGCCATCTTCAGATGGGGCACCGCGTCTCTTGTTCACTCCAAGTCCCATCACCCCTTAACCATCAAGAGGCAAGTGACACAGAATCTGAGGCTCAAATCCCAGCTCTACTGCCTTCTAGCTGTGTGACCTTGGCCAAGTGACTCCATCCTTCTGTGCCTCAGTTTCCTCATCTGTAAAACAAGGATCATGGTACCCACAGCATCAGGGCTATCATGAGGACTGCATTAGTTAAGATACACACGAGCATTTAGAGCAGTGGCTGGAAAATAATAATAGTGTTAACAACTCCTATTACTGGCCGGGCGCGGTGGCTCACGCCTTTAATCCCAGCCCTCTGGGAGGCAGGCGGATCCCTTGAGGTCAGGAGTTGGAGACCAGCCTGGCCAACATGGTGAAACCCCGTCTCTACTAAAAATACAAAAATTAGCCGGGCATGGTGGTGGGCGCCCAGCTAATTTTTGTATTTTTAGTAGAGACGGGAGGCTGAGGCAGGAGAATCACTTGAGCCTGGGAGGTGGAGGTTGCAGTAAGCTGAGATCGCACCTCTGCACTCCAGCCTGGGTGACAGAGTGAGACTTTGTCTCAGAAAAACTAAGCAAAACAATGTATGTTCTTATGCACCTTCACCCAGGCACGGTGTCATTGAGGATGTGCTGATTCCCTAATCCCTAACCTGCTTCCTTCCATGCGTGAGCTGCCTGGTTCCTGGCATCGGTTGACTTTGCAAGCCCAGGAGGATGCCTTCTTGAGCCTGTCTAGAGCACACAGGAGAGAGAAACCCAGAGCAGAGCATCAAATAAACCTGACCAGCGAACCAGCCCCAACTCTGCCTGCAAGTGCACACAGGCAAGTGCCCCCAGACTCCCCTCTCCGGCTCCCGGCTCCCATTTCTAGCGGCATCTGCGGACCTCCCATGCAGCAGCCAGTGCCCACCAGAGGCACTTTGTACAAAGAAGACATTTCTCAGCTAATTTTTATTCTAATTTCTGAGCGAACAGGCCAGGCAACCTAGATAGTCATTAGCACTGAAGAAAGAAACATCTCATCCCAACTCCTAACCCCTCAGACTGAGCTGAAAAATGACAGCAGCCTCTGGCAACTTCCCTAATTTGAGCTGGAAGAAAAGATCTTTGTGCCTCCCTCGAGAGGGTTCGTGACCTCTTGTGCGGTTCCCAGCTTAGAGAATTTGCCCCTTTCAAGCCCTGCTGGCTCGGTCTCTTCCAGGAAGGAGTAGCTGCACCCCTCTGAGCCCGTGTGCAGGAAGCGCCTCCTCAATGCAGCTCAAGAGGCCCGGGAAGCCCAGCACCACCTCTGTGGCCCGCCCTTCCCCTGTTCCTCGCCCCCGGGGCAGAAGGCAGCTTTGCCTTCCAAACCAGGCTTCTGAGCAAGAAGGAAAGAAAGAGCCTCCCATCTGCTGCCTAGAGTTGGTACTGAATCTCCGCAAAACCTCCAATTACTCTGGAGGAGCCATCGCTGCTGATTTTTGTCAAAATCTCCATGTCTCAAGAAGGTGAGACCTCGTTACTGTTTCCAGACGCCCACACGGAAGTCAAGGCTGGTTCGCAAAGGACTGGAGGCTGGGACGTGGCAGCCTGCACCTCGAATTGGAAAGCAAGACTTTCAGAGAAACAAAACATAATCAAGTCCCCTGCACATACTCAGCTAAGCTCTCTGCACACAAGTATACATGAGTTCACACGCCGCCCAGGCAGGCGCTGGATGAAGAGAACAGAGACCAAAAAAAGATGCACTGATCCTGGGGATGATGATTTGAGTTTAAGCTGTATTTGCTGAAAGCCCATCATGCACCAGAAGTCAGAGACACAAAGAGACATCCTGACACAGAGGCCGTCTGGCTGGATACTTTGGTGACACACAGGACTGGCCAGGTCATATGCAGGGCCAGGTGCAAAATGAAAAGGCAGCAGGGAGACCTTGGTCAAAAAATATTAAGAATTTCAAGAGCATGACACAAAGTTTGGGGTCCTTCTGAGCGTAGCATCAGCTGCAACTGCTCAGGTCCCATGTCTGTGAAGCCAGCCTGGGTTGCATGTGGCAGAAAAGAGGGGAGGGGAGGGAAGGGGCGGGGAGGGGAAGGGGGAGGGGGAAACAAGGGAAGAGAGGAGGGGAGGGGGAAAGAAGAGGGGAGAGGAAAAGGACAGGGGAGGGGAAAAAGGGGAGGGGTGGGAAATGAAGGAAGGGAGGAAGGGAAGGGAGAAAGAAAGGGAAGGAGAAAAGGAGGAAGGGAAAAGAGAGAAAGGAGGGAGGGAGGGAGAGGGAGGCAAGGAGAGGAGAGAGGATGGAAAGAAGGAGTGAAAAAGTTAAAGAGCAAGGAGGCATCAAGAAAGAGAGAGAGGAAAGGAAACGGAAGAGAGAAATGTATGGATCATATAACTAGCCATCTAAGAATTGCTTCCATCCAACTGGACACAGAGATTCAAATTATCATCAAAGCTAAGGTTTCAGCCACTGTTCTAAGGGATTTACATGTATTGACTCATTTACTCATCATCACGAGCCCCTGACCTAGCTATTTCTATGTCCCCATTTTTAAGATGAGGAAACTGAGGCACAGAAAGGTTAGCTTGCCAAGATTCTGGATTCAGTATCAATCTGGTATCTTGGCAAGCTGCCTAACCTTGCCAGGATTCAAACCCAGGCACTCTGACTCCCAGCTCACACAAGAGGTGTCAAATAAAAACCATGGACACAGTCCACATCCTCAGCACGTGCAGGCTTCCAGGAAAGCAGGCACTTTGCTAGACACATCCAGCACCTGCTGTCTGCGGAGGCAGAAGGGTTGAAGGGAGAGCTCCCCATTGGTTTAGGGTGTATTTATTAGGGGTGGCCCATGCTAGACACCCTCCCCATCCTGTATCCTTTCATAACTCCTCAACAGCACAGAAGACAACAGGATGGGGAGACGGCCACAGTATACAGAGCCCACTGTGCCAACTCTGAATCCACACCTGAATCCTGACAGATTTCTGCAAGGTGAAACCTGTAGGAGCAGCTAGCTCTCAGGGAAAGTGCATTTTAGACATTTTTTGGTGGCTGTCCCTGAGTAGAATGCAACCATCGAGATACATTAGCTACTCCATCTATCAGCCCAGCAGGCTGCAGAAGCAGAGGCCAACCTCCTCAGAGATGGTGGCGCTCAGCCTGGGTCTCTCCAGAGGATGCTGGGACATCTACCCAAGGGTCCCCAGAGGGCCACCCAAGAACAGATCTACAGCAGAGCTTTTCATTCTTAATGTGAATTTCTTGCTAACCTTTAAAAATAGGGTGTTCAAGCCCAGTCATCTTGAAGAAATGGCTGATCTCATGTCCAGAGCAAGACATGTACCAGATGACTCTGGAGGATCTTGTGCCAGGAAGTAGGAAAACACTTCTACTGATGGGGACGCATCAAAAGGACAAGCGAGGCAGCTGGAAGGAGCACCTGCTGGGCAACGATGGGATGATTTACAGCATCCAAACAACTAATGACTCAATGGGTTGAAACACATCAAATACACTAAATTCATGAACTCACAGTGATATTAACAAACCAGCATATGGAGAGTCTATCAGGCTGGATTTCTGGCTTCTCTTGAAAAACTGGAAGATCTGACAGCATTAGACCTATATCCTCATATGATGACATAGGAGCTGGGAGCAGCTGTCCCTTGTAGGCAGAGCGCAGGCTCTCCACTTTGCCACAGTCTCCACCACTCCCTTTTACTTCCCTGGAGAGAGAGTGCTCATTGTTTGTATGTGAGCACCTGCTTCACTCCTTTACACCATGTACCTGCTACTTCAGTCTAGAATGCTCTTCTGATCTGGAACATCCCTCATCTAGCAGTTCCTGGAGGTCAGATCTGGCCTAGCTTCTCTAGGCTGTTTCCAAAAGGCCTATGATCAGAAGGAACAATCATGCTATTGAAAAAAGATGGGCCACATTCCCCACCCAACCTCCCTGCCTCCTCCACACATCCTCTGGCTGCCCCCTCTCTGCCCTGTTTGGTTGGGGTTCTGTGCAGAGGGACAGTGGACTATGATTTACATTTTACTATGAGAAGCTCATTCCGGCTTCTCAATGAGAATAGACTAGAAAGAGATGAGCATGAGAAAAGCAAGATGCTAGAAGGAGTTACAACAGATTCCAGGCAGGAGATGACGGGGCTTGGATAGGGGTGGAAGAGAGAAGATGGGCCAGAGCCCTGGGTATTCAAAGCTAGAGGTGGCGACTCACTGGCAGATAGAATGTGGGATGTGAAATGAAGAGAGAAGCAGGGATGATGCCAGGGTTTTCAACCTGAGCAAACTGGAAGGATGGAATTGCGTCAGTTGCCACGTGTGTTCTGGGAAAGTACGATGTTCATGTCTATTTAAATTAATTGAAATCCCAATTAACTTTGATTTAAAATCACCATTCCCAAGCAGCAGTTGCCTGCCTCCCCTCATAACCCAGAATCAAAACGGCACCACTCTTGTAACGGTGACCCCGTTTCTCTATGACTAACAAACAGGGATGCCAAACAGGTTGAGTGCCAGCCAGCCAGGAGCATCCGTAAGAAAGAATCTCCCTTTCAAGGGCCACTACTGCAGGATTCTTCTGCAAACCCCAGTACACACCCACCTTCTATCATGCTCAATTATGTCTAAGATGTGAACAGTGTCTCAGCCCATCTTCCCAAAATAGCCCAGAGGAGCAAGCAAGAAATATTCCGCCCCTAAAGGTCTTTCATTGAAAAGTTGGGAAGCTCTGGGAACAGGTGCATGTAATTGAACAGCCCTGGACACCAGTACTCGGTGATGGGCCACTTGATGTGACATTGTGTTTCATTTCTATAATTGCTCAGCCTGTGCCTCAAGTCAAGGAGACATCCTAAGACGTTTCTCACATCAACACACCCATTAGCAGATGAAAGCGAGGCGCCCTTCCAAAGCCTCTAAATGTACTGTGCCTCTCATTGTTCAGTAAGACCCAGAACTATGGTGGGGGTGCTGTGGGGGGAGGTCAAAGTGTTTCTCTGCATGGCTGGCTACCGTTGCCATGGTAACCACAGGCCTACCAGAGGAAGCGGCCACTGAGAGACACCCCCATGGTGGATCCGTGGCTGGGAGCTTTCAGAGTATAGAAGTCTTACCTCCCTGGGGTAGGAGGTGGTTATGTAGACTTGAAGAGGGGAGTCTAATTACATGCCTAGATTCAAACCCAAGTTTCCCTGCTTAATAACTGTATGAACCCTGGAGCTTACTCAAAGGCTCTACATCCTCAGCTTCCTCATCTGTAAAATGGGAGGGACCATGGGTGTAGTGGGGAGTTAAGGAGACAAAGCAGTGTGCTAGCACGCAGGAGCCCTCAACAATCCTGCTACGATTCCCAGCCACCATCCACACCACCACCTCTGTCCGGTCTCCCACAAGCCACGCCAGGGCCCACTAGGAGATCTGGCTGGACACATGTGCAGGAAGAGCTGCTTTGCACAGCTTGTGGGATGGTGTCTTCCAAAGAGGGTCACGCCAGTAGATCCATCTCACACTACATTCCTTCCTGCAGAGATGGGCCAATGTCCCTTCCCTTTGAGTCTGGGTGGGCCTCGGACTCCAGTGGAAGGGACTCCATGGGCCTTGCGAGGCAGTCATAAAAAGGCAATGCAGCTCCTGCCTGGTCCTCTCATGATGCTCACCCTTGGAACCAGCTGCCATATTGCACGGAAGTCAAGCAGCCACAGGAAGGGGCTCGTGGAGGTGTTCCAGCCACAGCCCAGCTGTGATCCCAGCAGACAGCAACTTCGACCCCCAGACATTCGAGTGAGCCCTGAGATGACTCCCTTGTCAAGCTGCCTAAGAGGACAACAGCAAGTGGAGCAAAGACAACTGCTCCTGCCACACCCTGCTCCAATTCTAAACTAGTGAGCAAAATAAATGGCATTGCTCTTTTAAGTCACCACGTCTTGGGTACTTCGTTATACAGCAGTTGATCATAAGAACACAACTCTTAGAAATTTCAATCTTGAACCTCATTCAAACTGCTCACTATAAAATTCCTTGAGGGATCAGCCAGAGGACAGATTTTGCCAAGGAAGCACATTTCCGTGAGCTCTTCAGTGATGAACACTGGAGGGGAAGCAGAGGTGCTGGTTTCTGCCTGTTGTATTGAGAATGGAAATTCCAGGAGGACAAAGACCACGTCTGAGCTTTCCCTGCCTAGGGCAGAGCCTGTCATATAGTAGGTGCTCAGAAAATATCGGTCAAATGAATGAGAACCTCAGATACACAAGGAACAAAATAATTAAGATTCTAAACTGTGGGAATGAATGTTTCCACCTGATGTGCACTAGTAGTAACCACAAAAACCAAACTAATAAAAGCACGCTGAAAATATCTAATCTTACTAACCCTAAAAGAACAAACGCCTGGCAGGTAGAGGAAGGCAGACAAAGTGATATTTTTCTTTTCAAGGCTGCTTCTGAGTCTATGAAAAGATAAAGAGCATCTTATTCCAAATAGCATATAAAACTGAAGCATTATAAAAGTACATAAGAAAGAATTTGAATATCTCCTGACCATGATGCTCAGTTTAGGATTAGTCATGGTAACAGAGAACTATAATCAGTTTAAAAGCCCATCAAGTGGAGAAGAGCTAAATAAATCATGGCACAATGGAATATCACACAGCAGGTAAAAAGATTGAGGTAAGTATAAATATGCTAACATGGTTAAGTCTACAAAATATATCGTTGACTGAAAAAAAGCAAGTTGCAGACTATGTCAATATAACATTTAAATGAAAAAATTAAATGTACAAGAATAATATATTGTTCATGGTTCCACATATAAGGAAAAATATAAAAACATTAAATTCATGATCGTATTTGCCTCTGGGGAGAGGGAATGGAATTGAGGATAGTGCAAAAGAGAACTTCAATATTTTCTGTAATGTTTGGGTCCTTTTCTTACAAAGTAATAAAAGACTCACTGCAAATGTGACAAAATGTGAACAGCTGACATTTCTAGGTGCAGAGTACACTGATGTTTGTTATGTTACTCTTTGCACTTTTCACTTTTTGTATTTCTCAAAATAAAAATTACAATAAAAAATGGAAGGCTTTTCACATCCTGCTAGTAGAACAGTAACTGGCAACCATATTTTAAAGCCCAATGTGCAATAATTTATTAAAATGGCAAATGCGTAACCCCTTGAGCCCAGCAACCATATGTCTTAATGTTCACCCTGGAGAAAGGCTAAGCACTCAGGCAGACACCAGGATATTAGCCAAGCATTGCTCGTAATGGAAGACACCTGGAGACCGCTTAGATGTCAACAAGTGGGGGATAGCTAAGGAGTCCAGAGCAGTTCCATACCCCAGAACAGTATACAGCAGCAGCAAAGAGCAGAGCGGATGACGTCCGTGAACTGGTGTGAAACCGTCTTCAGGATGCATTGTTGAGGGAAAAGAAGCAAGTTGCAAAAATATTATGTAAAGAATAGCTTTTTAAAAATACCGTATTTTTCTACAGATAAGTATATAAACACACACACATATATAAGTATATACTTATACTATATATGGTATATATATATTTACATGTATATATATATTTATGTTTATATGTACATATATAAGTATATATACACATTACAAGTATATATATTACAAGTATAGATACATATACTTAAATTACAAGTATAGACATAGGCATGATCTGAAATAAAGAAAATAAAGGCATAGTAACTGTGGTTATCTCTGGAGAGAAAGTAGAAAGAGACATGGGGCTTGGGATGCTGATCACAACAGACTTTAGCCCTATTTGTAATGTTTTCATTGTCACATAGATAAACAGTAATAAGAATAATAATAGCAAACCTCTATATCGCTTTTCTGATTTGCCAGACACTGTTCTAAGTGCTTTTCATGCATGCATTCATTCATTCATTCATTCAATTCAACAACGGTCCTAAGAGGTCAGGTACTATTACTATTCCTATTTTACAGGAAGGATCCCAAAGTAGAGAGAGGTAAAGAAAATCACCTAAATCAAAAAGAATCACAACCATACAGACCAAAACACATTAGTCATATTTAAACCCATGGGTTTGTTGTGATATACTGCACAAAACCTTCCTGAGTGTCTACGCCATTCATTCACTTGTTCAAAAATGGGCCCCCTCTCTGCACCAGACAGAATCCCTGTCTTGTGGAGCTGACAGATTTAGTGGGGAAAAGAAAGACCACCAATGAAATACATAAGTTAAAATGCAAAGGATGCTCGGTAGTTGCAACTGACATGGAGAAAAATGAAGAGGGGAAGAAGGATAAGCAACACTGGAGTGGACTACAGAGGCTGCAGTGTTAGGCAGTGAGGCCAAGGACCTCCTCTGGCCAAGGGTTGCCATCATAAAGGTCTAAGGAGGTAGCAGCACAGAAAGGGAAGGGAGGAGGTTCCAAGAAGAGGAAATAGGTGCAAAGTCACTGAGGCAGGAGCACGCTCAGGGTGTTCCAAGGAAGCAGGAGGCCGGTGTGGCCAGACTCGGGCAAGTAAACAGACAGGAAGTCATAGAGGTCATGGAATGGCCAATTATTTAGAGCATTCTGATCCACTTTAAGGACAATGGCTTTTAGTTGGAATGAGATGGACAGCAGTGGGGCATTTTGAGCAGAGGAGGAACATGGTACAATTGACACACACAGCAAAGCAGCCTTGGTTGTTGTGGGAAGAAAGGATTGAGAAGGGGCAAAGGAGGAGGCTACTGCAATGGTCCAGGCAAGCAACAATAATGGCTGGGACCAGTGAAGGGAAGGAGTCCATTTCTGGATATATTTGGAAGACAGAGCCACAAGATTTGCTGATGGCTTGGAAGGAACCGAAGGAGAAGACTCAAGGATGCTCTAGGTTTTTTAGCCTGAGCAGCTGGAAGGATGGAATTGCCATCAGAAGTAGAGAAGGCTGTGGGAGGAACAGACTCAGGGCAAAGGTGGGAAGTATGGTTCTCGGCCAGGTAAGTATGAAATGCCAATGAAACATCCAGGTAGAGATGTCATATAGATAGCCACGGAGAGATGTTTGGAGCCCAGGGGAGAAGTCCTGGCTGGAGACAAAGTGAATAAGCTTCATCTGCCATCTGCTAAAACCTGAGGCTCCAAGAGCTAAATGTGGCCGGCAGGTGTGTTGTGTTAAGCCTGCATAATATTTTTTCATTTAGATTCATTTCCCACATTTTTCATAAGAGTCCAGATTTCTAGCATTGGCTGGAAAATTGGAAGATCTGCCAACTTTAGACTCCAGTTCCTGCTTGGAGGTGGGCAGTGTCCACCTCCCTGGACCAGGCAGCCAACCAAAACTCCTAGTTGGCCAGCTAAGCTTATCACCTTACCTCCCTGGCCCCCTGGGGTCTATCAGTCACATTTCTGGCACAAGACTCTTGTGCCAAGAATGACCACTTAGACAACTGCTATTCCACTTAGACAAAGCTAGTGAAGCCTGGAACTTCTGACTTTTTCTCCTCCCAAAAAGCTCATTACAAGGATCTCTCAGACAAAACAAGCTAGCACGATCTCTAACTTCACTGGAGTACAGAGTTGCTAAACACACCCAGCAATAGAGAAAGATGAAAACTCAATCTCAGCCAGGTGGGAAGCCATATGAACAGTCCACCTGGCTCTCATTTCCCTAAATCAAGAATTCCTTGTCTTTTAAACTTAGAGATCCCCAACAAAACAACACTAATAAATCACAGCAAAGTGTTAGGAGGTTTTCTTTGCCATCCACAAAGCATATATTTCCATTACCTGTCCCAGACTGGCCAAATGAAGACCAATGTATCTATAAAATGCAACGACATGTTAATGCAAACCTTAGAAAAGATAAAATGCTTTTTATCTCCATCTTAGGAAAACCTAATAAAGAATTAACTGTCCGCGATGCCATGGAATTTCACTTGAGGCTTTACTTTATGTCAGGACTTCTTAGATCATTAACTTTTAACAGACAGGCTTCCCCCCATACCCCAGGCTTTGGACATGTGGCTGCCACCTCACACTACACTAAGAAGCCATTAAAATTAGACTCCTGCTTCCCATCAGAACTTTAGTTACGAGCTCCAGCTGATGCCTCCTCATGACAGCGAATCTCAGCATGAATCTTGTATGTCAGTTTGCAGCTCAAAGGTCTCGGCAGTATTTACTTGCACAGGTCCCTTATTGCTGAATGAGAGTCCTGAATCTAAACTGTTGCCCACGTCTGACCACCATAATGGGCAGCTCCTGGAAGAAGTTGGAGGATGGGTTGAAAAGTAGGCACCTGATATTTGTAAAGCTTCAGATGTGTACCAACGTATTCAGAGTAGCTGGGCAGTTCTCCAATCCATGACAAAGAGTGTCCAATCTCCCCTGAGGGAGTTAAAAAGTAACAAGTCTAATGTCCTGAAACAGCAAAGCAAATGTCTTACTTCCAACAAGACCATAGCTCCAACACTCAGGAAACAGCTCACCAGTGCTGTCCTAAGATCGTGTCAATAGGTGCACTACGAATGTGGGGCAGCATCAAAGAAGAAAATATGTTTTTTTAGAAATGGGGTCTCACTATGTTGCCAAGGCTGGAGTGCAGTGACTATTTACAGGCACAGAGATGGTGCACAACGGCCCTGAATGCTGAGCCTCAAGAGATTCTCCCTCCTCAGCCCCCCAAGTAGTTGGGATTACCGGCAAGCAGCAAAATACCTTGCTAAAGAAGAAAATGTTTAAACACTAGTTCCTGGAAAACTGGATATCCACATGCAAAAGAATGAAGTTGGACCTTTATACCTTATACCATATGCCAAAACTAACTCAAGATGCATTAGAGACTTAACTAAAAGGGCTAAAACTATAAATTCTTAGAATAAAACCTAAAGGCAAATCTTCATGATCTTTCAAGGGTGTTATATTTAAGAAATCACTGCAAAATCCATGAAGGGCAAATCTTCATGGATTTTGCAATGATTTCATAAATATAACAAAAAAATACAGGAAATAAATAAATTGGACTTCTTAAAAATAAAACTTTTGTGCATTAAAGCAGGGATCCCCAAACCCTGGGCTGTGGACCAGTACCAGTCCATGACCTGTTAAGAACCAGGCCACAAAGCGGGAGATGAGCCCAGCGGGTGAGCTAGTAAAGCTCCATCTGTATTTACAGCCGCTCCTCACTGCTCACATTACCGCCTGAGCTCCACCTCCTGTCAGGTCAGCAGCGGCATGAGATTCTCATAGGAGCAGGAACTCTATTGTGAACTGCGCATGCAAGGGAGCTAGGTTGTGTGCTCCTTATGATAATCTAACTAATGCCTGATGTGAGGTGGAACAGTTGTATCCCAAAACAATCCCCCATCACCATTCGTGGAAAAATTATCTTCCATGAAACCAGTCCCTGGTGCCAAAATTATTGGGGACCACCGCATAAAAGGACATTATGCCAAGAGAGCGAAAAGACAGCTCATAAATGGGAGAAAATATCTGCCAACTCCTACGTGATAAGGGGTTACTATCCAGAGAATAGAAACATCTACAACTTAGCAACAAAAGGACAAATAACCCAATTCAAAAATGAGCAAAAGACTTGAATAGACATTTCTCCACAGAAGTTACACAAATGGCAAAGCACATAAAAGATATCAACGTCATTAGTCATTAGGGAAATGAAAATCAAAACCACAATGAGATACCACTTTACACTCACTAGAACAGCTACAATTTTTTAAAGGGAAAATACGTGGAGAAATTGGAACCCTTACAGATTGCTGGCGAAAATATAAAATGGTGCAGCTGCTGTAGGAAACAGTTTGGCAGTTGATCAAAAAGTTAAGCATAGAATTACCATATAATCCAGCAATTCCACCCAAAGCTATAGACCCTAAAGATTTGAAAATAGATACTTGGCCATGAATGTTCACAACAGCATCACTCATAATATCCAAAAAGTGGAAACAGCCCAAATGTCCATCAACAGATGAAAGAATAAACAAATGTGATCTATCCACACATGGAATATTATTCAGCTGCAAAAAAGAATGAAGCTCTGATAGATGCTGTAACCTGCATGAGCCTGGAAAATATTATGTTAAATACGGAAAGGCAGACACAGAAGGACAAATATTGTATGACTCCACTTACATATGAAATATCTAGAATAGGCAAAGTTATAGAGACAAAAAGTAGATTCGAGGTCATCAGAGGCGGGGAGGAAGGGAGAAATGAGGAGTTTTTGTTTAATAGATACAGAACTTCCTTTTTTTTTTTTTTTTTTTGGATATAGAGTCTCTCTCTGTCCCCAGGGTGGAGTGTAGTGGTGTGATCTCAGCTCAATATAACCTCTGTCTCCTGGGTTTAAGCAATTTCTCCTGCCTCAGCCTCCTGAGTAACCGGGATTACAGGCACCCACAACCATGCCTGGCTAATTTTTGTATTTTTAGTAGAGATGGGGTTTCACCATGTTGGCCAGGCTGGTCTTCAACTCCCGACCTCAGGTGATCTGTCTGCCTCAGCTTCCCAAAGTGCTGGGATTACAAGCATGAGCCACCGCACCCAGCCTGCTTAATGGATATAGAATTTCTATTTCAGATGATTAAAAATTTGGGAAGTAGACAGAGGTGACTGTTGCATGACATGGTGAATGCAGTTAATGCTACTGAATTATACTTAAAAATTGTTAAAGTGGCACATTTCATATATATATATATAAAACCAAGAAATTGAAAAAGAGGGGAGAAAAACACCTTTGCCCTCTTTGCAAGCACTGAAAATCCAGAGTCCCATCCGAGACTTTAGATTCGAGCAGGCCTGGGTTCAAATCCAGCTCTGCCAGTTGTAGACTGTGTGTGTATACTGACTATCCCTTTCCACAATAGTGCTGTATAACGAACAACCCCGAAACTCAGTGGCTTAGAGCAATAAACATTTGTGTAACGCATCCATCTCCAGGTTGATGACTCCACTCACGCTCGCTGGACAGTTCTTTTAGTCTCAGCCAGGCTCCCTTTTTTTTTTTTTTTTTTTTTGAGACAGGATCTCACTCTGTCACCCAGGCTGGAGTACAGTGGCATGATCTCAGCTCACTGCAGCCTCCACCTCATGGGATCAGGTGACCCTCCCACCACAGCCTCCCTAGTAGCTGCGACCACAAGACACCATGCCTGGCTAATTTTTTTTACTTTTTACATTTTAGGGAGACAACGTCTCACTGTTACCCAGGCTGGTCTCAAACCCCAGGGTGCAAGTGACTCGCCACTCTCAGCCTCCCAAAGTGCTGGAATTACAGGCATGAGCCACCACGCCCAGCCAGCCTCACTTAAATATCTGGGGTCTGCTAGCTCTTGGCTTATCTAGACTGGCCTTGGTGGCATGACTCGGATCTTCTCCACCTGCCTTCCATCCTCCAATAGCGTGGGTGTGCTCTCCTCATGGCTGCAGAGAGCAAGAGGCAAAGAGGAAACGCAGAGGGTCTTCAGGGCTGGGCCCAGGGCCGGTGTGCAGGCCATCCCCCCTGTATTCTAGTGGCCAAAGCAAGGCACAAGCCCTGCTCAGATTCAAGGGCTGGAGAAATAGATCCTGCCACTTTAGCAGAGAAATTCAGCCCCGAATGCCCTCAAACTCTGCCAGTGTCCTTTGGCAGCTCGGCACCTCCACGTAGATCCCTCTATAAAATGAAAAATATAGATCAGTGCGAGGATTCTGAGATAATCCACAGAAAGGAGGTAGCACCGAGCCTGACACATTATAATCCACTAACAAATGTCAGCTTTTATGAGATATTATCAGCCACTTAGGTCAAACGCTCAAACTTTCAACTAAAGACATTTTTTAAATAAATAAGTTCCAACATGTATACCAACATATATACATCCCAGAGCCCCGCAGCAGTAGAGGCAACCTCATAACATTCTCCTTTTGAACTCTGTAAATTATATGCCATGGGAACCAATCCTCAGAAATCACTGAGAAAGCTTTCATCACAAAAGCTCCCCAGTGCAGGCACAGCACAGGTGAGGCTGTTTGCAGGCAGCTCAAGGAACGAGGCTCGCCCAGTGCAGCACCTAACTGTGTGGACTCTGGAGGCCCAGTGCCAGGGTTCCGATCCCAGCCATGCCCTTTGCCAGCTGTGTGACCTTGGGCAAGTTACATCACCTCTCTGTGTCTTAGTTGCCATATCTATAAAATGAGCTAATGATGGCTCCCCCATCTCACAGAGTTGCCATGAGGATTAAATGAATTAAGTCACCTGATGTGCTCAGAACAGATCCTGGTATACAGTAAGCACTCCATCAATGGTAGTTACTATTATAAAAACATTTCCCTTTGCTCAGACAGAGCCTTAGTGTTATCTAGGGCTGTAGGCAGGGATGCAGTGACATGATTGCTGAATGTGGGCCCACTGGGGTAGGTGCCACTGGTCTAGGGCCACACAGGGGCCGAGGTACGATCTGATATCACTTGGGGCCAGGCTCAGCTTCCCTACAGCCTCTGGCTCTGGCAGGGTGTCACGTGGTCGGACTGTAACAAGAGATATAAAGAACAAAAGAGACTGGGTGTTGGCTCACACCTGTAATCCCAACGCTTTGGGAGGCTGAAGTGGGAGGACTGCTTGAGGCCAGGAGTTCGAGACCTCCCTGGGCAGCATAATGAGACCCTATCTCTACACATACCAAAATAAAGAACAAAAAGGCAGGCTAAGAGGAGGGGTCATGCCTAGGGTACGGAGAGGGGCTCCTTTGGGTGGGGTGATCATGAATAAAGGAAGGGAGAGAGCCAGGCCTGGAGATATCTGGAGGAAGGTGTTCCAGGCAGCAAGAACAGCCACTGCAAAGCCCCTGGGGCGGCCCATGCAGGGCTTGTGGGAGGAACAGCTGGGAGCCAGACCCTGCAGGACCTCAGGCTGTGAGCAGGACTTAGGCTCTTGCTCTGAGCAAGGCAGGAAGTCAGCAGGGAGTTGAGAGCAGGGATATGGCATGATCTGATTGACAACTTACAGAATTGCACAAGCTCTGTGTAGAGGACAGACAGCAGGGTAAGCGGGGGACACAGGTGAGTCCAAGAAAGTGAGCTAAGGTGGGAGGGGTCACTTAGACCAGGGTGAGAAGAGGTCAGATCCTGGACATCCTTTGGAGGTGCAGCCAGAAGGATTTGCTGGTGGATCAGACAGCATGTGAACACTGACACTGGCGTGGTGACATGGGTCTGGAAGAGCGGTGACAAGGATGACCCCAGGGCTTTGAGTCTACACACTTGGAGCAATGAGGTGCTGCTTCTGGGAAGGGGAGACCAAAGGACACACCGGTTGCACGGGGCTAGAGGCGGGTCCCGAAGGCTCCAGGGAGTTCCTGAGCAGGTCAGGGAAGGGTGAATGCAGGTGCCATCAGCCCAGAGTCGGTCTGGAAGGCCACGGACTGGAGGCAGCCATCCAAGGTACTGACATGGGGAGGGCTGGAGGACCAGGTCCTGGGTCACTCCAGATGCTGAAGGTCAGGGAGAGGGATGGAGAGCCACAGCCTGGCTGGGAAGGAGCAGCCAGGGATGCAGGAAGAAAGCAAGTAAGTGACGAGTCCCAGGGCTCATGAAGAGCAGATCCAGGAGGCAGGGAGAAGGGAACAGAGCTGAGTGTTGGAGAGACGGTGGGGTGACTTTGACAAGAGCTGCTGTGTAGAACAGTGGGGCTAGAGCCTGATAAAAGTGGGTTCAAGAGAGAACAAGGTAAAAGAAGGGATGGCAGCGGAGCACCAGGGTGCACACCTGAAGTTCCAGCTATGCAGGAGGATCACTTGAGCCAGGAGTTTGAGCCTGGGCAACACAGCAAAACCTCATTTCTAAAAAATAAGTGATGGCAGGGAGTAGATGTAACACTTTTGAGGAAAATTTCCTATAAAATGGAGTAGAGAAACCAGCAGTAGCTGCTGAGTGGGTGGGAGGGAGATGGAGCAGTCAAAGGTATTGGAGGTTTCTGGTTTTTGTTGTTGTGGGTTTTTTTATTGTTGTTGTTGTTGAGACAGGGTCTTACGCTGTCTCCCAAGCTAGAGTGCAGTGGTGCAGCCACGGCTCACCGCAGCCTGGAACTCCTGGGCTCAAGTGATCCCCCACCTCAGCCTCCAGAGTAGCTGGGAACACAGGCTCGCGCCACCATGCCCAATTGATTTTTAACTTTTTTGTAGAGACAGGGTGGTCTCACTATGTTGCCCAGACAGGTCTCAAACTCCTGGGCTCAAGTGGTCCTCCTGCCTCAGGCTCCAAAAGCCCTGGGATTACAATCATGAGCCACCATGCCCAGCCTAAAGGTATTTCTTGGGAGAGGACCATGCTTGTTTACCATTGGGAATGGCCCAGTGGAGAAGGGAGCGTGGATAATGTGACAGAAAGAAAGAAAAGGAAGAGCCATAACAGAGCCAGAGAGTAGGCAGCAGGAAGTGGGATGTAACCCGTGAGCCACCCCAGGCTCCCCTTTCATTTTTGGGTCCACTCACTCCTCGAAGATCCTGCCCCTGTCCCTCCCGGGGCTCATGTTCCTCCAATCACAGGTGGAGGTCTAGAGCACCAGCATTCTGCTTGGCCAGCACCTGCACTGAACTGGGTGTGAATATTTAGGACCCCACCCTTCAGCATCTCAATTCCTGATTCCACTCACCTAGTTGCAGGGAAGTGAGGTCCACCTTGTAGCCCCAGTATTGAGCACAAAGCATGACACAGAGTAGGTGTTCAATAAATGCTGGTGGAATGAATGACCACCAATAGGTGGCCTATTCTGAAGGGTGGTCCTGCTCTGCTTTCTAAAATGTGGAGGACGGATGGTGTTGGGGACAGCACTAAGCCAGAAGGCGGGCCATTTTCCCACACAGGGTAGCACATAGTAACAGTGCTCAGAGGAGGGGCCCATCCACACCTGTCACCTGTCAGATCTACACCATGCAACAGGGAGGCTGAAACATGGTGCCACCGTGTGCCTGTTGAAACATGGTGCCCACCTCATGTCTCAGGACATGAGACAATCCCCTTCCAAGGCGAAGAAGCCTCCCTCCTCCTCCAGTCCACCCTGTTGTCTCACTGGGTAGGAAAAGCCATCCAATGCTGACCCAGGCAGGACCCCCAAGGAAACCCAGAGTCTCTGGACCTGTTGCCAGCACAGCGACCTCCAGCTCCATCGCCCTCCCCTTGGCCTAGAGAACAGAGACTCAGCAAGAGCAAGCCCGTTCCTCCCGCTGTGTTGCTTTCTCAGATGGACGGATGGACACGCTAACAGCGCTCATGCAGATCTGTTAGGAGCAAGCGTGCATCTTCCACAGCAGCTGGTAATCTGCGGGCCTCGTGCACATGGTTAAGAGAATACCAGGCCCGCTGTCGGTTTAACAGCTTTCTCGGGCTCCTATTGCTGCAATCTCTGACTTAGCGCAAGGAGCCTGAGGAGTTCTGCTGCCCAGACAGCCTGGTCCTGATTCTGTGATTCTTCACAGAGTGCTAAAAGAGGGGCATGGAAAGACACTTTGCAGCCAATGCTCACTCGAGCATTCATTCACCCAAGGGATAGTTAGGAGCCCCTGCCAGGTGCTGGGTTCTAAGCTGAGCACTGGAGATACAGCAGAGAAGCAGTCCTTGCCCTCATGGGGTGGATGTTCCCATTGGGGGAGACCAACAGCAAATCATTATAGAGCAAGGAAATTACCCAGTTTGTCAGAAGGTGATACAAGCCGTGGGGAGCAGGGCAGGTGGTGAGCAAATGGCAGGTCACAGTGTGAAGTGGAGAGGTCAGAGAAGGCTGTCCTGGAAAGGCAGGATCTGGGCAGAGACTTGAAGGAGGTGAGGGCATTGGCAAACAGGTATCTGGGAAGACTCCTGGCAAGGGAACAATGGGAACAAAAGCCGGACGTGGGAGGTGCCCAGTGGGTGTGAAGAAAAGCAAAGAGACCAGTGTGGCCGGAGCAAGGTGCAGGCAGAAGGAGATGGGGTGAGGAGATGCCCAGGGCCAGGCCGTGTTGGGCCGTGGGGCCACCATAAGGACTTCGGCTTTTATCCAAGTGAGATAAGGAGTACTCACAGATTCCGAGCAGAGGAAGGAGAGGATTGGACTCAGGCGTCAGAAGGCTCCCTCTGACTTGGAGTGGTTGTGAATGTATAGTGCAAACTCAAGGGCAACTGTTTTTTTTAAGTATAAAAAGAAGTGACATTGATATGTGAAAAGAAGAAAAAAGCATCCTCATATAAAGTGTTCAATTAAAATCAGAACCTGTTACTCTAAGTGCTACTATCAGCAACAGCTATTTAGCCACAGTGCTAAGCGCCGCCTGATGCATTATGCATCATTTTATTTAACCCTGGAGATGAACCTGTGAATAAGGCATCATTCTTGCTCCCATTCCACAGAAGGCAAAACAGGTTCTGTCTTGCCCAAGGCCAAGCCACCAATTCACCGCGGGGTCAGGTCTCAGACTCGAGTCCCAGAGTTAAGCACAACGTGGTCTGCCTCCTACACTTTGGGCAACATCTGTGATTTTTGCACACCATTGAGAATGAACTCAAAGGAGATGTCTAAGGAGATATAAGACATTGTCACAACACAGCAGCCTGCCCCAGACACCCAAGTCTGTCTGTCTGTCTGTCTGTCTGTCTGTCTGTCTCTCTCTCTCTTTCACACACATACACACGCACATACATACACACACACACACACACACACGAACACATACACAGCTTCATGGAGGAGAGACAGCAGCCTGTGTGACCCACACCTTCCCAGAGTCTCTCCTCCAAGCCACCACGTAGCGTGTTTCTATTCTATCATTTCATGTCCACGTTTTCCCTTCCGGCTCCTGCCACAACGGGCTGGATCCCCATGGGAGCCGACATAGGAGATGCTCACAGACCTTCCCTCAAACATCTCACAGATCCCTGGCTGGAAGAAGGGGCCCCACCCAGAGCTCCGTGGTTCTCCCACTCCCAGCCCAGCCACTGAGTGCTCTCCCAGGTGACTTGTCAGAATAAAGGCACAAGACAATTGTCACACTAATGAGCTTTTTTTCCTTTTTAACTAACTAGCAACGTTAGTTCTCTTTGGTCATTTCGCTGTTTAACCATGCTTGACTCTTGTTAACTTTTGCCCACTTCCTTTCTGCGCTTGTTTTCTTCTGCAGCCTTTGCCTCTCATGAAAGAACTGAAAATACAGAAAAGCTGAGGGTGGCTCACACATATACAATCCTACCACCTGCCGTTAAGGTTTTACATGTTTCCTGCATTTTCCTTTATGCGTAGTTTCAGTAAGTTGATAGCTCATTGTATACACCACTTTCATTCTGCATTTTTTCTGCCACTTAGCATAAACACTTTCTCCTATTATTAAAAGTTCTTTATACACATTGCTTATAAAGACTACCTAATATGCATGCCATGGCATGGCTCTTGCATAGGTTTTCTAAATCATTCTCCTCCTTTAAATCAATATCATGTGTATTGTGACCAGCAGAGCTTTGGAGTCAGCAGACTGGCTGCTTACTGCCTTGGGCAAGTGACAAGCTTTCTAAGCTTCAATTTCCACATTTGTATGGTAGGGAACTGATGTCATAATAACCTCAGAGGTTGTCGGGATGATTTGTAGTTGATACATAGGCAGCTCTTAGTGCAGTGCCAGGCACTTATTCAGACATTCAATGGCAGCCGTAATTATTTTATCAAGGAACCATATCTCTATCATTGGAAAACTAGGTTGTTTCACATTTTTTACCATTATAAATAGCTCTGTGATGAACATCTCCATGCATAATGTTTGATCCACTTTTCCCATTTGAGATTATTTCCTTTTGATAGATTTCCAGCAGTGGAATTATCAGGTCCAACAGTGCCTAAGTAACTCTTAAATCTCTACCATGTCTGGCTTGTTTCATCCAAACAATATTGCCAGCAGTACAAGCACGCCTGTTCCGATTGCCTGCTGCCTAACAAATGCAGTGGTACAGAACAAAAGCCAGTTTATTATAGCTCACAGAATCTTGCAAAGGGGAATTCAGATCAGGCACAGAGGGGATGAGCTGTCTATGGTCACAGTGATGGAGACCCCAACAAAAGAGACTTCAGTGATGAGGCTGACTCTGAGGCTTAGGACTCTTTTCACCTGGAGGCCTTCTCACTCACAGGGCACCGCTAGGTTTGCTGCCTGCAAGGCTGGGTTCAGCTGTCAAATGGAGTGGCTTGGGCTTCCTCACAGCATGGTGGCTGGGCTCCAGGAGGAAAGTATCTCAAGAGGGAACATTCTAAGAGAACCAAGCTGCAGGGCCTTTGGGGAACTAGCTTTGAAAGCCACATAGTGCCACTCTATAGGTGACAGCAGTCACACCCCAGCCCCAATTCAGGGGGAGGGGACATAGACCCCACACCTCTCAGGGGCAGAATATCAAAACTTTGTGACCGGTTTTTAAAACTGCTGCAATAGGCACTATTCACAATAGCAGACATGGGATCGACCTAGGTGCCCATTAGTGGTGGACTGGATAAAGAAAACATGGTACATATACACCATGGAATATTACGCAGGCATAAAAAAGAACAAAATTATGTCTTTTGCAGCAACATGGATACAGCTAGAGGCCATTATCCTAAGCAGATTAATGCAGAAACAGAAACGAAATACTGCATGTTCTCACTTACAAGTGGAGCTAAACACTGGATACGCACGGACACAAAGATGGAAACAGTAGACACTGGGGCCTATTCAAGGGGGCAGGGAGGGGAACAATGGCTGAAAACTACCTGCTGGGTACTATGCTTAGTACCTGGGTGGCAAGATCAATTGTACCCCAAATCTCAGCAGCACACAATATACCCATGTAACAAACCTACACAAGAACATCCTGAATCTAAATGTTGAAGTTGATATTAAAAAATAAAGTCAAAAAACATTGTTGCAATAATCCTTACTAAGAATTGATTCAAAAAACTAACAAAGGGCAGCAGGTGCTCTTGTCCATGTGAGCAACCACGTGTAAACAGGGAGTCCGACACCATGTGAGCAACCACGTGTAAACAGGGAGTCCGACACCATGTGAGCAACCACGTGTAAACAGGGAGTCCAACAAATTGTGCCAGTGTCTCAGGGAGAGACCATACCACATCCCTGGTCATCAATTTATCTCTGTCTCTGCATTATGTCAATGACATGTGTTGAAAGGAGCCTGGCCCATAGCACTGATCTCCCCAGCTCCCAAAAGAATCCAACCCATGACGTTGGCTTAAGAACTCCTCACTCAATTAAATATCCATTGTTCTTGCACACCCAGCAACAATTCCCCCTTATATTTGCAAACAATGCCTCAATTTCCCCTTGAGGAACGACTCTGAGCCTATATGGTTTGGGTGGCCATGTGACCCAGACCTGCCCAATCAGCATTGTGAAAACTTCTAGCCATGGAATGAGTTCAGAGGCAGGTACATGATCTAAGGAAATCCAGTGAGATTCAGTCTTGTCATTTCTGCTGAACCGACTGAGAAAGAGAAGCCTCCTTTCCATCACCAGCTATAGGGGTGACATAAATTTGGATTGTCACAGGTAACTCCTGAAGGGGTAGCCAGAGAAAGAGGCCAACTGGGAAAGAGGCAAGGAATAGAGAGAGACCAAGTCCTAATGTCTTCATTTGGGTCCCTGGATCTAGCCATACCTGAAGCTGTCCCTCCCACATACTGCAGTTTTGTGAGCCAATCTCTTACTTTCCAGTTTTGAGTTGAGTTTCTGTCACTTGCAAACAGAAGATTTGTAGCTGCTACATTGTCTCATCATAGTCACTTTCTAGACCTTGCTTTCATGACCAAACTCAATACAGTACAAAATTTTTTTTTTAAATCAAACCAAATCTTCGCTGGCTGCAGGCCACTAGCTCCAAAATCAGAGACATGGAAACATTTCTCATTTGTTCCAGTTTGTAAAACCTTTCAAGCTAACACCTCCCTTCCATTCTGTCACTGCAATTTTAAAAATAAAATGGGAAATAAAGGTGTTTCTAAGCGACAAATTATATACGTAATGGGGGAGGGGGAAGAGAATTAGAAGGTTTAATCTAGTTAGAAACTATTTTCATTTCTTTCTGAAGTCACTACCTGCATGAAACCTCCACAGGAGAATGAAATAAAGGTTGAGCTATTTTAATTCTTCTCTGATATGTTGATAACAAATGTACCCTAGAAATTCTTGAACAGTGATACTCAGCATAGACAAATGAGTGAGACTACTCTGATAAAATGACTTCTGTTAAAAAAAAATCTGGCTTTGGACGTTGTATTAATTTTCTGTTGCTATTTATGGATTACCACCAACTTACCAACTTAAAGCAATGCAAATTTTAATGTGGACAGCGTTTAAATTCGGGAAGATGAAAAGACGGTGCTGATGGTTGCACAATAGTGCAGATAGATTCAAGACCAGTGAACTGTACCTCTACAAATGGCGCATGCATGTGATGGATATTTCATCACAATTTTTTTTTTTTTTTTTTTTCAGAAAAGCAAATGTATCTCATGGTTCCCATAGGTCAGAAGTCCAGACACATCAGGTATGGGTTCTCTACTAAGATTCTTGCAAGGATGAAGTCAAGGCATGTCCTGGGGTGTGGTCTCATCTGGGGCTCAGGGTCCTCTTCCAAGACCACTCAGGTTGCTGGCAGAGTACAGCTCCTTGCGGTTGGAGGACTGACATCCTCACATCCTTTCTGTCTGTCAGCCAGGGGCTGCTCTCAGCTCTTAAGACACCAGCCACATAACTGGTGACACCCCCCGCCTCCATCTTCGGAGCCAGCATGCAGAATCTCCCTCTAGCACTTCAGACTTCTCTAACTTCTCAGTCTCTGTCCAACAGACCTTCACCTGAAGGGCTCCGGTGATGAGGTCATGCCCATCTGGATAATCTCACTACGTTAATTCAGATTACTATAACAAAGTACCACAGACTGGCGGTCCGTAAACACCAAGACTTATCTCTCACAATTCCAGAAGGTTGAAAGTCTAAGATTAGGTGGGAGCTTGGCCGGGTTCTGGTGAGGGCCTTCTGGGTTGCAGATGGCCGCTTTTTCACTGTGCCCTCACATGGCAGAGGGAGAGTGAGCTAGCCTTCTGACTTCTTCTTATAAAGGCACCAGTCCCATCATAAGCAGTTTACCTTTATGATGTAATCACTCCCCAAGGCCCCACATTCCAGTACCATCACAATGGGGATTTGGGTTTCAACATATGAATTGGCTGGGGGGTAGGGAAGGATGACAGTGGCATGGGGACACAGGACACAATTATCCTGTCTACGACACACTCTATCTTAAATTCTACTGTGCCATAAAACACAATCCAGTCTCAGGATCAATATTCATCATATTCACCATCCTGGAGATTACGCAGGGCACACGCACCTTCAATTCTGTGTACCATACATGCCTTGAACTCCGGTGATTCCAAATATAACTATACGCTCTGGAGGAGGCCTTGCACTTGTACACAGGAGATATACAAGGACCACTGTAGCATTGCTTATCCTGGCAAGAAACAGCAAGCAGCCTAAATGCCCATCGGCGGGAGGATGGATGAATACACCGTGATATATTCATATACCAGAATACTATGCAGCAGTGAAATCAGCTGCAGCCACAGAGATCAGCACAGACGAGTCCCACCAACGCCGCAAGATTAACACATCGCAAAGGGATATGTTTAGCAAGATGCCATTTATATAAAGTTTTTAAACATGCACAATGCTTCATGTAGTTTATGATTACATATATGGATAGCAAACTTAAGAAAAATTGCTAAATTCAGGCAGTGGTAATCTCTAGGGAAAGAGAGAAGGAAGGAAATCTGGGAGGAGTCTACAGGATCATCGATTGTAATTGTCAGGCTGTCTTTCCTCGGTTGGGTGGTGGGTGCGTGATATTCGTTAAAATATTCTCTATGCCTCTTTGCATGCCTGGAATATTTCATGATTTTGAAGGTAGTAAGGTGTCATAAATCAATGAGAGCAGAAAGTTGAAACTGAAGCTCTGGAATTGCCTGCTGTTCAGAAGCTTCAGCAGTTGGGTGATTCCGACGCGTAATGAGCTACTTGAATGAATTATGGCCCATCCTCAGCCAAGATTCACGGACGGCTTTTGTTTTGTTCCAGTTCTGGATTTTAAAACACACCGACTTTGTAGGCGCTAATGAAGAAACAATCACCACTAGAAAAACACACACAGCATATCCAGGCTTCCTCTTGCTGACATGGTATATCTTTGATTTAAGGGGGACATAAAGCATGATAGATTATAATTGGGGGATTGAAGAGCGCCCAGATATGTCAGCAGCATGACTAGGGGATAAATTGTCCAAAAGCCTTGGAAACCTTCCCAAGCTGATGATTTTTGAGGCCGCTGTAGCATTAGAAACACTGCTTCCCTCTGTCCAGAGACAGTATGGCCCAATGGTTGAGCCCATGCACCCTGGAGCCACTTGGGCTCAGAAACTTGCTTGGCCACTTCTTAGCTGTGTGACCTCAATCAAGTGGCTTGATGTCTCTGTGCCTCAGACTCTGTTTGCAAAATGTGGCTGATGAAAGTATCTTCTTATGTGTCTGCTCTGAGGAATAAACATGCTAACACATGTAATGCACCTAGACCCAGCCTAGCATGAGGCATGTGTGTGATACGTACTGCTGTTGTTATTTTGTCTGGGTTCCATTGAGAAATAGTGTGGACCTCCAAATACAGGGATGGATAGCGTCCATGCCAGAACTAGACTTCCTGGGTTCAAATCCCAGCTGCGTCACTTAAGAGTGATGCAACCTGGAGCAAATCATATGTACTCCCTGAGCCTCAGTTTTCTCCCCTGTAGAATGGGGATGATGATCATGGCAGGCAGGTTCTTGTGCAGATTAAAGAAGTTAACACAAGGAAAGCACCAGAAGGGTGCCTTGTGCCACTGCTTTTGAAATACCAATTCTATCTTCATTTTAGGAAGAAGAGCAAAAACATCTTGAAAGGTCAGGTTGTTCAGTGTTTGTATGCATTTATTGTAAATATCTAAATACTTCAGATTCATATGGCAGAGAGTATGAGACTCAGGACCCACGTGAGCCAGAAAGGGGTCAGAACTCCTAGCCAGAAGTGTAAGACATACAGTGCTCAGAACATTCCAAGTCAAGCCCATTAGAGCTTGGACAAATTCTCTTAAGAGCAGGCAAGGTATGGTAACTGCTTAACTCCTTGCAACAAGCTTTAGGAAACTCAGCATTGCCTACCAGCCAATCCCAGGCCACAATCCCCTGCTGCCTCTGAGCGGCCCCGCCTGCTCTTTGAACTTGGCCACAGCCCACCAGCCAACTGCCATCAGCAAAGAGGGGTAACTTTACAAGAAAACTCCTACCCATCACCCCACTGTGAGGAATACCCCTGAAACAAAAGTTCTCAGCTAGGGATGATTTTGCCCCCAGGGGGACATCTGGCACTATCTGGTTGTCATGAATCTGGGGAGTGAGTGGTGCCGGCATCTAGTGGTGAGTCCGGGATGCAGCTGAACATCCCACGACACACAGAACAGCCCCCTGCAACAAAAAGTTATTTGGCCCCAAATGCAGAGGAAAAAAACTAAAAATATAATCGTAACATGGTCCTAGATGTGATGTCTGAGAATACCCACACAGCATGCCCATAGTAGCAGAAAAGCTAGAAACAACCAAAGTAACCAACAATATGGGACGAGTTACAAAAATAAGTGAATAAGTGATGCACCATCCCTGCTGCAAAGCTAGTAGCTCTTTCAAAGGGAAAGAGGCTGGGTGTGCCGGTTCGTGCCTGTAATCCCAGCATTTTAGAAGGCCAAGGCAGGTGGTTCACCTGAAGTCAGGAGTTCAAGACCAGCCTGGCCAACATGGTGAAACCCCGTCTCTACTAAAAATACAAAAAAAATTAGCCGAGCATAATGGTGGCAGGTGTCTGTAGTCCCATCTATTCAGGAGGCTGAGGCAGGAGAATGACTTGAACCCAGGAGGCGGAGGTTGCAGTGAGCCGAGATCATGCCACTGCACTCCAGCCTTGGCGACAGTGAGACCCTGTCTCAAAAAGAGAGAGAGAGAGAGAGAGAGAGAGAGATCTCTATGTGCTTGAACAAAAAGATCTAAAAGGTATAGAATAATGTGAAAAAAGCCTAATAGTGTAAGTAGTATGATCTCTAGTATTTTTCAGAAGGGAAGGTATAAATAGATACATTTATTCTGGCGTGTGAATTCGTTTGTTCTGGAAGGGATTCTCTAGAACTGTAAAGTGGTTACCTTTAAGGAGAGACTATGCAGGGAGGTTTAATGTTTGTTTTGCATCATTCTGTGGTTTGCATTTTTTGTTCTTCTACTAATATTACTTGCATTTTCTGTTTAAATGTCAAAACAGAAAAAAATTCATCTCTTGGAGTTACCTGGGTAGGGAGATTAATGCCCTTTTTTGTTGTCATCTGAATATTGATCTCCATGTGCTTTAAAAGCTTGGAAATGGTAGCTTTAAAAATAGTTACATAGGTGCTAGATAATGAAATAATTTAAATGATGTGTACTGTAGTAGACAGAATTAAATGCCTCCCCCAAAAAATGCCCACGTCCCAATTCCCAGAACTTGTGAAGATGTTACCTTACATGGTAAAAGGGACTCTGCAGATATGATTAAATTAAGAATCTTGAGGTGGGAGATGATCCTGATTGTCCAGGTGGGCACAATGTCATCACCTAGGTCCTTACAAGAGGGTGGCGGGAGGTCCAAATCAGAAGAGGAGACAGGACCACAGAAGCAGAGGAGGGAGGGAGGATGGGGTCAGCGCGGGTTGGGGAAGATAGACAGAAACAGAGAGGAGTGGAGAGGGAAACTGATTTGAAGAAGCTATCCTGCTGGCCTCAACGATGGAGGAAGGAACCATGAGCCAGTGAATGCAGGCAGCCTCCAGAAGATTGGGGGAAAAAAAAAAAGAGCAATTCTGGCCAGAAGCGGTGGCTCACATCTGTAATCCCAGCACTTTGGGAGGCCAAGGTAACTGGATCACCTCAGGGCAGGAGTTCAAGATCAGCCTGGCCAACATGGTGAAACCTTGTCTCTACTAAAAATAAAAAATTAGCTGGGTGTGGTGGCACCCACCTGTAGTCCCAGCTACTAGGTAGGCTGAGGCAGGAGAATCGCCTGAACCTAGGAGGCAGAGGTTGCAGTGAGCCAAGATTGCGCCACTGCACTCCAGCCTGGGCAACAGAGTGAGACTCGGTCTCAAAAAAAAAGGAATTATCTCTAGAGCCTCAGAAGGAACACAGCCCTGCTGATACTTTTATTTTAGCCCAGTGAAACTGACTGCAGACTTCTCACCTCCAGAACTGTTACATAAAATAATTTATCTCTGTTATTTTAATCCACTAAATTGGTGGTAACTTACAGTAGCAAGAAAATGAATAGAGATGCAAAAGCACTTATTTTTGCACCAGAAGTTGTTCCTGCCAAATACTTCACCAGATCCTTGAAGAACCCAGGGTCAGGCTGGCATCCCATTCTCTATATGTGGAAACTGAGGCACAGGACTATTCAATGACCGTTGCCCATGATCATTCAGCTACTTGGTATTCAGCTACTTGGTGTCAGAGCTGGCAACAGGGCTTATTTCTGTGTCAACGCTCTCCCTGACACACAGAGGCAGAAGAAGGCTGTAGCCAAGAGCATGAGTTCCAGAGGCAGAATGCCTGGGTTTAAGTGCTGGCTCTCCTGCTACTGTCTGTGTAATCTTGGGCAAGTGAATTAACTTCTCTGTGCTTCTCTTTTCTCACCTGCCAAACAAAGATAAAATAATCCCTACCTCAGAAGGCTGTGGTGAGGATGAAATGTATACGTGTAACGTACCTGGTGCTAGGGTGACCGATAAACATATGAGGATGAGTCGAGTTAATGCGGAATTGAGCATGGCTGTTTCCCACAGCTGGTCCTCAGTAAACAGGCCCTGAGTGAAATGCTCTGGCTACTCCTACCCTTGCACAGGGTGTCTAGGTGCACCAAGCATCTTGAAACTCCCTGCCAAGTTTGTTCACCTTCTCCAATGTTAAGTGATGCCCCCACCACCCCAGGTTCTCTTCTGCCTTCCCAGGCCCTGCCCAATTGCTGGGAAAGGCTTTGCCCCCTGGCCACTTGGTGATATCCCAGGCCAGGCCCAGGAGTGGGATGGGGCAGCGGCCAGACCTGAGGTCTCCCTCATGTCACTGCCAGGGATCTGGGGTATGAGTAGGGGTAGGAGACCTGGGAACAGCCCCAGGGGAACGAGGACCCCATCTGTGGGAGCCACCTGTGCCCAGGTGGCCTTACCTGGTAAACACTGGGTCTGAATCACTTTGGGAAAGAAATTTCACCATGTGCTTCGAAATCTCCACATCATACTTGAATGGTACGAATCTCCTCTCTCACTGGCTCAGTCCAGTGCTGGATGGATTCCCAGAATTCAGCAAAATAAAAGGAGGCTCCAGCTGAGAGTGTCCAGAACCACTCACTGGGGCCTGGACGCTGAGCCCCGACCACGCAGCTCTGGCTTCCTCTCTCCTTTCTCACTCTTTCCTGTGATTCCTTCAGCTCTGTCTTTTACTCTGACTCTATCTACCATTGTAGCTAACATTAGTACCAGCCAGGAAATCTTCACCTTTCGCTTTTCAGGAAATTCCTCACCCAACCTCAGTCCACATGGTTCCTAGGGAGGTTAACTTCATCCTCTGGTTCCAGAGGCCCTGGCCTGACTAATCAGCTTATTGCACCCCTGCCTTCAGCCAAAACAATTGGGTAAGGGATTGTCACATGACACAAGTTGGTCCAATGAGATCCAATCCTGAGACTTGTTACTATCAGGAGGAAGGAGGTTTTCTTTTTCCCTCCAAGCTGGGAGAATATAAACCTTTGACTGACTGTGTGGGGTATCTTTAAAATGTCAGCTCCATGCGGGCTAGGATTTGAGTGTGTTTTCTTCCTGCTATATCTCCAGTATCTAAGACACATGGTACATTGTAGATGTGCAGTTAATACAATAGAATAAAGACTTAATAAGGCTTCCTATCTCTGAAAATAAAGCCAACACAGAGCAAAGCAGGACTCAGAGATCAGGTCCAAATGACATGGTTTGTCCACCTGAATATAGCCCTGCCTGTCCATTCTCCGGACATTTTAGCTATATTGGCCAATAAATTGCCAGATCTACTCTCAAAAGTGCAAAAGGAAATGTATACACGGACATTGCAGTGTTGCTTATAACAGCAAAGAAAAAAACCCCAGAAGCCATTTCAATGTCTATCCATCAGATACTGGCTAAAGAAATTATGGTATATCCACGTGATAACATGCAACGCCATCATTAAAAAGAGACAATGCTATGCATATTGATATGGAAGACCCTCAAAGATAGGAGGTTCGGGTTTAATAAAAGCACAGAACTGTGTGTGTGAGAAGGGAGCAGGGGAGGAAGAGAGCTCTTTGGGGTCTAACCCCAGCTCCATGGCAGCTGGGTCTTTGTTCTGTCCATTGCTGCAGCTTTGTGCCTACAGCAGAGCCCAGCACATGCACAGTGGTCAACAAATCACTGCTGAATGAGTGAATGAATCAGAAATATGTGATTGCTAATACATGCATAGAAAAATCTCTGCAAAGATACATATAACACTGGCTGCATCTAGGAAGGAGGTGAGGAAGGCTGGGGAACAGGTATAGGAGGGAGACTGAATTTTCAATGTATCCCTTTTGAATTTTGAGCCACGTACATCTATGTAGAAAAATTCACTAAACAAACACTAAGACAAAATAGTATCTACCATAGAAGGAAAATTCTCTTGCCTCTTCCTAGACAGTGACATCCCCCAGGAAACAGGGCTGGGAGTCGACCCTGGTCTCTTCTAGCCATCCTTGGGTGGAAATGGGTGGGGTGCTGAAGGTAAACCAAGTCAAAGGATGGAAGTTCAAGAGCAAACTGTGGCTACTGACTCACTTGGAGGCTTTGGTAATTCCACTCCCCTGCCTGGGCCTTGGTTCCTTTATCTGTAAAACAAGAGGGTTGATCTCAAAGTCTGTGCTGCAAATCTAGGATTCTATGACAACAAGCGGGCACTACTCAAACTCCCAGCATCTCTCCAGAGGGAGTGGCAGGCAGACCAGCAGTCTTACTTGACTCCTTCCACGCTCATCTCCCTTGGAGGTGGAATGCACTGGAATGCACCCATCTTGGTCTGCACCAGATGAAACGCATTACAGGACAGCTGCCAGAAGCTACTCGGAGGCTAAATTATTGGACGCGACATCTTACCTCGCCCCCTTCCCTGGTAATTTATCCTCTGGACTTGGCCCTATCAACGCTTCATTACAGAGACTGACACTCGTGGTAATTACGTGTTTCCCAGGCCAGATTACTCATTCTCAGCATCTTCCTGGTTCTTAGCACGCCTGCTCCTTTATCAAGGACAGCTGAGCATCTGCCAGGACCACCAGCAAGAGTCGGGTACATAGCAGGAACAGAAGACGAACCCTGGTAACTCTAGTTTTCTCACTTAATTTTCATGAGTTGAAAATATCTTTCTGGAATATAATACATATTCAACAGATTGAAATAAATAGCAATTTTGACTATTGAAGCTCAAAAACTTGGCTAGAATATGAAAAGGAGGTTTTACCATTAAAATAGTACCTACTTTAAGAAAACTTAATATATATGAATCCAGAACCGCAAAGCAGAACAATTTGGTGACTCTGCATTTTACAAAAGGATTTGTCAAACAAATCTTTAATTGGCAAGTCCCCTGGGACTTGTAAAAGGGGGCTCGTGTTAAAGCTGATCAAGTTGAAATTGCTCACAGTTGTTCGAGAACACAGCTGCTGCCTAAAGTAGGCTGCCTTTGATGCTAGGGCTCCCATGAACTTTGAGTGTTTCCACGGGTGGATAAATATCCTCTTTCTCCTGCACCAAGCTCTCAGGTTGTACCATTTGGATTCCCAATAAATACTTGGAGGACCATCCCAATGAAACATGTAAGGACCACATTGGAATGGTTGTTCAAGGAACCAGGGCCAGAAAGGAAAGAAGGAGAAGGACAGAGAGGAGTGAGAATGACAACAGCCACTACCAGGTATTAAGCAAGCGCTTACTATGCACCCAGAGCTCAGAATGCACCAGGCACAAGTATCTCCCTGCATGCTCCCAGTAACTCTGTGTTATTAGAAGAGGAATCTGAGGCTCAGAGAGGTCAAAAGATTTAGGGGCAGTCACACATTCCTAAGTGGTAGCACGGGGAGCCCTAGCTAGGATCTCTGATTGCCACATCCAAGCTCTGCCAATGAAATCAACAAAATCATATTCCCTGCACAGGGAAGGGGGTGTGGAGATCGGGGTCAGTGAACATGGGGTTAACAAAGGGTAGGCGACAACATAGCTGCCCTTGGGGCTCACAGTCACTAAGAGGCCAGCAACAGGCATGAGGAAAGGAAAGGACAGCAGTGCCTACATGAGGTGTCATGAGACGTGTGTGCAGGCCATGGAAGACAGGGAGAGTGTTATGAGAATTCAGAAACAGATCGCATCCTTTGACTGTAGAATGGTTAGGGCAGGGTGGGTTGGAGGAGCTTCCCTGCAGGGCAGCCTGACCTTGTCCTTGCAGAAGAGGACAAGCCTGGATGCACTGAGGAGTGAGGGGGAGAGTGCCCCAAGCCGGGGAAGGCAGGGGCACCAGGGCATAGAAGCAGGCAGGCAGCACAGGGCATCCAGCATCACAGAGGTCAGGGAGCTGGGCAGTGTGAGTGCAGCAAAGGATTTACGGAAGGGTGTGTTGTAAGAAGTAAAGCTCAAATGAGAAAAGCGGGCCAAACCAAGGATGGCAAACATGTGATGCGCACAACACCACTTCTGTGTCCACGACAGACATCGATAAACAATTGGAGCACACTCTTACTGAGCCTCAGCAGCCTTCTTAACACAGGTCCCAGGGAGTCATTGCTGAAGCTTCAGAGTTTGCGCCGGAGATGAAATCCCTTTGCCCTTATCCCTAATCCAGGGAGGGGAGTAGAGGTACGCTGTAGAGAGCACCTACTGTGTGCCAGATATTATGCTATGTGATGCAGTGCTCACCACTGGTCGGCTGACTGGCAAGCTGAGCTCTGTTTTACGGTCAAGAAAACTGAGGCTCAGGGAACACAGAAAGCAAAGGGGAAAAACTGATTCAAAGCCACCGGGGTGGGCTTTCGAAGCCTGGTTTTTTTCCCACCACATCCTGTGGCCTCCTTCCCACTTTCCCCCGCCCCGACCCATGTCTGAATTTTAATTCTGTGGGGAAACATTTCAACATCTATTCTGCAACCCTACCAGGCAACCTACATCCCAAGCCACCCCACCTCAGAAGCAAAACACAGGTGCCTCAAGCGGCCGCCCCAGCCCCTGCCCTTCCCTGCCTCCCCTGCCTCCCCTGGCCCGTTCTGCTCACGCCCACTCCGCGTTTGCTTATTGTTGCCAACCTCTTCCCTCCCCTCTCCCCTGAGTGCTGGAAGGGGTGAGCCTCCTCACTAGGGGGGGCATGCCCTGCATGCAGGAACCGCTGGGGGTCCCCTGCTGGGCACTTTCTCACCCCTCTCCACCCTCAAGGCCAAAATGCTTAGGGTTCATTGTGTGGTAATTCCCCAGCGTTCCCTCACACGAGAACTTCATGTCGCTTTCTAATTGAATTGTTGTCATGGAAATCACTTTCATTTGCTCTGAAAGGACCTAACTATCGGCCCCCTGTTTTCTCACTTCTGCCTTTGACAATAATCAGCTCACTCCCACCCCCTCCTCTCAACCCTAATCTTCCTTCAATGAGCGTTCTTCCCGCAAAGCCTGGAGTCAGGTAAATCAAAAGTCTGGTTTCCTCGCTGGCGCATTCCCTGCGCTGCTGACCGAAGAGTTGTAGTCTGCCCTGGGGACACGACATAGGACTCACTTCCTGGCTCCCTAGTGCCTGGGTGGGGTCATGTGACTACTCTGGCCAATGAGAGACGTGTGGGAAGCAGCCACATCAGTTCCCAGCGCCCTGACACCCCGCAGCAAGTGAAGACGGGCTGCTCCGGCAGCCTGGGTCAGGGGAAGCGGACATGGAGTAGAGCCCACAGCAAGGTGGGATGGACACTCAGACTAAGCAAGGAATAAACCTTGCTATTTTAAGCCACTGCCATTTTGACATGCTTTGTTATCCCCGCTTGTCCTCACTGATACACCCTCCATCAAAAGGTGAAGACCATAGTTGGCCTCCTTTTTAAAACTACTTTTTATTTTTTTAATTGTCATATAAGAATTGCACATATTTATGGGGTACATAGTGATGTTTCAATACAAATAATGCACAGTGATCAGATCGGGGTAATTGGTACATCCATCATTTCAACATTTATTTATTTGTTTTGGAAACATTCAATATCCTCCTTATTTAGCTTCTTTAGACTAAGGCTAGTTTCCAAGAAGGCACTGGCTCCAACTACCAATTCAAGGAGAGTTCTACATTTTAGGAGGATCCCGAGTGCTGGCCATTCAGTCTGGGAGTTTCATTCTCAGCTCCACCACTTATGAGCTAGGTGATGAAGGACAGGTCACTTGTTCTCTGTGTCTCAGTTTCATCTGTAAACTGAGGGTAAAAGTAATACCTACCTCTAAGGATGGCTGTGAGGAGTAAATGAGTCAATCTATGTAGAGTGTTAAAACAGCACTTGGCACATTGTGTTATTTAAGTGTTAGTTATTAATATAATCACTGACACATTTAGCATTATCATCTTCATCAGAGCAGGGACTCTGAATCGTTTTAACAGTGGAATTGAGTTTATAATGAACTAGCCTGCTCGAGGGTTTTCCAAGACCACTCTCATATATTTGGTAATTCACTAGAAGCACTTGTGGAACTTAGCATTTGGTTGGACTTAAGGCTAAGACTTATTACAGCAAAAAAAAAAAAAAAAAAAAAAAAATACAACAGGATCAACAAGGGAGAAGACACAGGCAGATTCTGTAAAAATTCATACACCAGCTTCCTTACACTCTCTCTTCCTCCCATGAGGGTCACAGAGTACACTCTTCTCCCAGAAAGAAAAACACAGCAACATATGCCTGCTGTTTCTGCCCAGAGAAGCCTGTCAGAGACTCAGTGCTCAGGGTTTGCATTGGAGACTAGTCGCATAGACCCCTCTGCCTAGCATGTACCCATATTCCAGACTCCCAGAAGGAAAGCAAGCGTTCTAAGTCACATGGTCTATACAGTCTAGGAACCATAACATACACTTATTCAGGGAACAGTCCAAGTGTCAAGCTCCCAAACAGCAGCCAAAGGTCAACCTTGTAAGCAGGTCTTTCTAGGGGTAACAGTCTCCAGCCTGCAGTGTTTATTCCTCCAGGCACACCCTTCAAACAGCCCTATAGCCTCAGATGGACCTAACTGGCAATGGCCTTGTATAGACTAATGGAGTCATCCAATCACAGATGAGGACCCTGTAGTTCAGAAGGACGCATGATCAGCTGACCCAGCTCCTGGTATCATCAGAGAATGTCAGTCCTCTGTGAACCGATCTGATTTTTCTAGAGATGCCAAAAATCCAGACTTTTACATAAAATTTCCATTTTTAAACAGTAGCCATTTGTCCAACTTTTTTTTAACATCGTTGTTAGTTCCCCAGAGCTGCCATAACAAATTACCACAAATGGGATGGCTTATAACAACAGAAATTTATTCTCTCGTAGTCCTGGGGGCCAGAAGTCCAAGACCAAGGTGTGGGCTGGACCATGCTCCCTCCAACAGCTCTGGAGAAGTTCCATGCCTTTCTCTTTGCTTCCGGTGCTGCCGGTAACCCTTGGTGTTCCCTGACGTGTAGGCACATCACTCCAATTTCTGCTGCATCTTCACATGGCCTTCTCGTGTGTGTGTGTGTGTGTGTGTGTGTGTGTGTGTGTGTGTGTGTGTCTGTTTTCCCTCTTCATCTAAGGACACCAGTCATATTGGATTAGGGCCCACCCTAATGACCATATCTTAACTTGACCACATATGCAAAGACCCTCTTTCCAAGTTAGGTCACGTTCACAAGTATTAGTGGTTAGGATTTGGACATATGTTTGGGGGGACACAATTCAACCCACAGTATCCAGCTCATGGCCTTCTGACTTGCAACCTCTACATTAAAATTGCATGTGGTAAGCCAGCGTGATGAAAGACCATTTGATTAGAATCCAAAATTATGCCCAAATTGGACTGCCAGGAAGGCCTGCACCTCTGTCTACCTTTCAACAGCCCAAACCCTCAGTCAGTTCCTCTCTTCAAACTTAAACGTTACGCGTGCCTCTTGGAAAGCAAGCTGACTTCACCAGGGCTGACAGTTGTTACTGCACCAGCTGTCAGGGGAGATGCCAGCGCTTCTGCTTATTTGACTGACAGCCACACCAACAAGGGTCAGGTCAAGGCCAAGGGCATAGGCAAGCATTGCTTAACAGACAGGCAGCCCCCAAAGGCATGAGGGACTCACACCCACACAAATGCACTCTCAAGGTTTTCCCACTGAGAAAATGCATCCTCTCATTCCCAACTCCAGTCCAGCCATTCAGCCTTGACGGACACCCCCAGACAGCCTTGAGACACCCAAAATCAAGCATCGCCCACAGCCTGCTCATCAGAGATCTCATCTAACGATTATTAGAACAAAGTCTGGAATGGATAGTTCATTACACCTGATGGCTTTGTTCTAATTAGCCAAATGCCCAAAACAACTCTCTGCAATTTTGGTCACTGTGATCAGACTCACAGCCTGATCTAAATGGCTGAAAAATGCTCAGAGACACACCTCCATGGTGCAGAGACCAGCTGCTGTCACCAGCTGGAGTTGTCTGACCGCTTCGAGGTCAGAACAGAAGCCAGGGTAGTCACAGTTCTAAGAATAGGGTTTGTTCTGTTTTTCTTTATCCTTTATTCAAATATCCAACAGATGCAAACTATGTATTTAAATAAACAAAGGAATGCATAAAAGGCATAACTGGCACTGATTTCCTAATTTCTAATGCTCTAGAGACCAGAGTCAAACATCCATGGATACTGAGAAGATGTTTGTCAATTTTCATTAGTATTTACCTTTAAAAATAATTTTAGCCCAGGCACAGTGGCTCACACCTATAATCTCAGCACTTTGAGAGGCTGAGGCAGGAGGATTGCTTAAGCCAGAAGTTCAAGACCGGCCTGCACAACACGGGGAGACCCCATTTCTACAAAAAAATTAAAAAGCTAGCGAGACATGGTGGCACGTACCTGTGGTCCCAGCTACTCAGGAGGCAGAGATGGGAAGAAACCAGGAGGTCAAGGCTGCAGTGAGCTATGGTCACACTACTGCCCTCTGGCCTGGGTGACAGAGTGAGACCCTGTCTCCCCCCAAAAAACAAAAAACATTCGCCAAGGGTTTCCAAGGATGCAAGAGAACAAAATTACAATAATCCCCAAAGCTAGGAAGGTGGGACATGATTAAGTTACCATCTGTTCAACTGTCACTCACCTTTCAAAACCCGCTTCAGAATTATCTTTTGTCTGAGCAATGTTACCCAACTTCATTCGAAGAAACTCTCCTTAATAATCTGGACATTCCTCCCATCAAAGCCACATCACATCACTCTCATCTATTTCCGACATTTCTCCTGAAATGCATGTCTCCATCAAGGGCAAGGGACTCAGTTTCTTTGATTCCTTATTCATGATCATTAGGCCTGACACACATAATGAGTGCCACCAATAACTTCCTGAAAGAACGAGCTAGGGCAAAACACCACACTGGTCACTGATGGATATATGAAGAAGAAAACCTAAGACGATCTCAGATTAAGAAAACCAGACTTGGCCGGGTGCGGTGGCTCACGCCTGTAACCCCAGCACTTTGGAAGGCCAAGGCGGGTGGATCACGAGGTCAAGAGATTAAGACCATCCTGGCCAACATGGTGAAACCCGGTCTCTACTAAAAGGTACAAAAAATTAGCCGGGTGTGGTGGTGCACGCCTGTAGTCCCAGCTACTCAGGAGGCTGAGACAGGAGAATTGCTTGAAACCAGAAAACGGAAGTTGCAGTGAGCCGGGATGGCGCCACTGCACTCCAGCCTGGCGATAGAGAGAGACTCTGTCTCAAAAAAAAAAAAAAAAAAAAAAAAAAAAGAAAGCCAGACTTACACTCCACAATGGGCTAATAGAATATGATTGAATAACAGAAAAGCTGAATCCACAAACAAATGCTAGGAATTCAGAGTCTGGAGTGAGCTGTGAGCTGGGGTGATCACAGAGCCCCATGGAAGGTGAGAAAAGTCCAGCCCGAGGTTCGGGTTCGCTGGGTTTGGGATGGAACTGTGAATGAGGAAGCTGGTCAAGCTGCTCAGACGAAAGATAATTCTGAAGTGGGTTTTGAAAGATGAGTAGGAGCTAAACAGATGGTAAGTTACCCATGTCCTACCTTCCTAGCTTTGGGGATTATTGTAATTTTGGTTACACCTTGCATCCTTGGAATCGTTAGGCTATTTTTTTTATTTTCTGGGAGACAGGGTCTGATCTCAGTCCATCACCCAGGCTGGAGTACAGTAGTGCCATCATAGCTCACTGCAACCTTGACCTCCTGGGTTCAAGTGATCTTCCCATCTCAGGTGAATGAGAGGCTGTGGGCATTTAAGTTATCAGAGATGGCACAGCTAGTAGTCTTTAGGGCACCCTTAGGTGGCACCCAAGTTCTCAACCAACTAAAATAGACAAGTATGTAAGGCGGATGTAGATGAAAATGCCAGCTGTACATCGCAAAGTTAACATTGGAGAATATAGCCTGCTCTCCTCTTTGGGGTTCTTCTCAATATGAACCCCAGAGCTGGGCATCAAGAGATAGTCCCAGGCAGCACTCAAAGTCTGAATAGTCTGACAATGAGCGTTGACAACAATGCACCGTGGTCAGAACACCTCTATATCGCCAGAGAGGGGATCAACCTGGACACCCACTTTGGAAAACAGTTTGTCACCATCTAGCAAAGTTGAAGATGCAGTGAACATATGATCCAGCCATTGCAGACACTGGACCTGGAGGATTCAGTCCTTTCTGTGTCGGGATACACATACGAAAATGTTCACAGCAGCCTTGTTCATTGGAGCAAAGGACGGGCACCAACCCAAATGTTAGCTGTAAAACAGGTAAGTCCTGGAACGTTCCTAGAATGGGATAGTATACAGCTGTAGAAAGGAGCGAATCACTGCTACACATTTCAATGTGTAAGAGTCTCTATAATGCAATGTTTAGAGAAAGACAGGCAGCGCCAAAGGACACCCAGAGTACAACTTTCATTTACTCACAGCTCATGAAGAGACCAAAATAATAATAATAATAATAATGTATTATTTAGGGAGCAAACAGCAGCAAGGGAATGATGAACAAAGAATTCAGGGGAGGGGTTCTTTCTGAGGAGAGAGGGAGTGAGATTGGGGAAGAGCACAGAGAGAACTTAAAAGTAGAGTAGAGGCCAAGCACACTGGCTCAAGCCGGTAATCCCAGCACTTTGGGAGGCCAAGGTGGGCAGATCACCTGAGGTCAGGAGTTCAAGACCAGCTTGGCCAACATGGTGAAACCCCATCTATACAAAAATACAAAAATTAGCCAGGTGTGGTGGCAGGTGCCTGTAATCCCAGCTATTCAGGTGGCTGATGGGGGAGAATCGCTTGAACTCAGGGAGGCAGAGGTTGCAGTGAGCCGAGATCGTGTCATTGCACTCCAGCCTGGGTGACAGGGCGAGACTCTATCTCAAAAAAAAAAAAAAAAAATGTAGAGTAGACACTCAATTTATCAGCCAAACCAGGATGCGCACTGGAGAATAAGTTGTTCTTGGCATGTCAGGGGAAATAGAGATACACTGTTACTGTATGTACATCAACCTTTCACCTTATGGAAAAGAAATAATCTTCCCCCTCCTCCTCCCCTCCCCTCCCCTCCTCCTCTTCTTTCTCTTTGAGACAGGGTCTCACTCTGTCACCCAGACTTGGAGTGCAGTGGTTTTGATCACGGCTCACTGCATCTTCAACCTCCCAGGCTCAAGAGATCCTCCCACCTCAGCCTCCTGAGTAGCTGGAACTACAGGCATGAGCAACAATGCACAGCTGATTTCTGTATGTTTTGTACAGATGAGGTTTCACTGTGCTGCCCACATTGGTCTCCAACTCCTGGACTCAAGAACTCTTCCCACCTCGGCCACCCAAAGTGCTGGGATTACAGGCATGAGCCATCGCACACAGCCTATTTTTTTTTTCTTTTTTTTTTTTTGAGACAGAGTGTTGCTCTGTTGCCAGGTTGAAGTGCAGTGGTGCAATCTTGGCTCACTGCAACCTCCACCTCCCGGGTTCAAGCGATTCTCCTGCCTCAGCCTCCTGAGTAGCTGGGACTATAGGTGCATGCCACCACACCCAGCTACTTTTTATATTTTTAGTAAAGATGGGGTTTCACCATGTTGGCCAGGATGGTCTCGATCTCTTGATCCCGTGATCCACCTGCCTCGGTCTCCCAAAGTGCAGGGATTACTGTTTTTCTTAACTAAGTAGTCGGTATGTGGGTGTTCATTGTATGGTTGTATTCCTTCGGTGTAATTTACAAAGATGATTTTATATCTATTCAAGCTAGTATAAAAACAGAATTACACATATAGAGATAAATATAAATAGAGATATATGTGTGTTCAAAAGGGCACTGTGAACAGGTTCCTGAGCGTTCTATGTGGAGAGCATCTCCCAATTAGGTCACCGGTGGCCCTCCTGACCCCCAGCATCTGGCTATGTCTGAGTGAAGAATGACATTCAAATGCAAACAGATGAGCCATGCTCTGCACAGAACACTCTGGAAGTGGAAGTGTCAACATCTGTAGCAGGGATGGGTAATGACCTGCCAGGCAAGGCTACAGTGTTAAATTAATCCTTGATGTGTTGGAGGGTTTTTATTCTTTCATTGGGTCATTTAATAACATGACGACTCCCTCCTTCCCTCCACCTTCAGCTCCCCCATTGCCATGGAGACGATTGTGAATCAGCTATCATAAATAAAAATAATCCAACTGCACACGCCCGCACCACATGCCACTTGGATGTGGTGCCAACTCGAGTTTATTTTTTTTTTTTTATCCAAGAGCTCTCAGGAGCTCAAGTGATGCAGGACACATCCTGAGGAATGGATGCTATTCGGTGCCCGTTCAAAGACAAGCCTGGGCCCAGGCGATTAGAGGCCCATGCTTGCCTCTCACCAATCGCTGGACCAAAGAGGGAGGTTTTGCCTAAATGGGAATTTCCCATCCACTGGGGGACAGGGATGCCCTATTCATCAATATATTCCGCTGCAGAAACTACTCCTGTGCCCCCAAATCATCCCCCCAAAGGTATCCCAAGAGATTTTCCACCAGTGCAACAAATGCAACATTCCCTTTAGCTCAGCATTCAAAGTCCTCCCCAGCCTTTTCCCAAGTCCTCCCAGCAATATAGAAGACCATTTATAAAAGCGTTTTCAGGAACATGGAATCCCACCTTTAGAAGCCTACTCCTTTCTTAATTCTCCTGCAATCCTTCTCACAAAGGGAGGAAGCCTCCGTCTCTGCTAATGAGTCTCTAACATTTGGCTAATGGCCCTTGTTAGATGGGAGACAGCAGGTCTCTGTCTGAGAGGCTTTGGCGAGCCACGATTTCTAGCTGGAATTTAAGATCATTGCTTTGTTTTCATTGTCTCTATTTTGAAGGTTTCTGGCTATTTATGGCAAGTGATACTGGTTTTCTATTTGTGGTAGTGATAGAGTCTGCTTTTAAAATAAACATATTTAAGTAAAAACAATGAGTTGATTTGTTTAAATATATATTAAATTTTTAAAATAGCCAGAAAATACCCTAGATGTGGCCATATATATATATATATATATATGAAGGTAATACATTTAAAAACCCAAAGTTTGGGAAATATTGCCTCTTCATTGTAGTTTTCTTCCTACCTATGCACATGCCAGCTGTGCACATAGTAGCTCTGCAATTCAAGACTGTTGAAAATATAAAGGAGGACCAGAGAAAGCATCAGAGATGAGCATAGCTCAGGATAAGCCAAGCACCATCTTCTAAATGGGTCTCATCCCATTTGACTCTGACCAATTTTAAAAATTTTTTTTACTTAAGCCTCATGAACTTTGAGTGGCTACAAATACCAAGGATCAGGAATAGCAGACTCTCAACACAAAATCTTCCACCACTCCACCACCATACCCATGGCAGACATTGTCAAACAATTGCGGAATTCCTTCCCACAATCAATCATGAGTGGGTCGAATGAAGATCACGGTGTGAGTCTGCCATGTGTTCTCCAACGCCCCTGCAACAATCATCGTCCCCCTGTATTTTGCCGAGCTTGTGGCCACTATGAATAAAAACCACATTTCCATCCCAGCACTTTAGGAAGCTGAGGCAGGAGGATCCCTTGAGGCCAGGAGTTTGAGACCAGAGTAGGCAACATAGTGAGACTCTATCTCTACAAAAATAAAGAGTAAAAATTAAAAATTAGTAGGGCATGGTGCATGGTGGTGCATGCCTGTAGTCCCAGCTACCAGGGAGTCTGAGCTGGGAGGATCACTTGAGCCTAGAAGATGGAAGCTGCAATAAGCTAGGATGGCAGCCCAGCACTCCAGCCTGGGTGATAAAGCAAAACCCTATCTTTTAAAAAAAAAAAAAAAACCAAACAAACAAAAACTACATTTCCCAGATTCCTTTGCAGGTAAGCATGGCCATAAAGCTAACCCTCCAACTTTCGGTCCATCTTTTTGCCTTGGCTCTTGCTATAACAAGTTGGGCAGATGTGGAGCCAAGTATCTCTACTGCACCACTCCCCACCCCCCGGTACAGAGTCTCTGCAGGAGCCTGTTCAGCTGTCCTGTACATGCTCAAAACAGCAAATGCAAGGCATTTAACATCCTAAAGAGCAACTCTTGACGAGCGGGGTTCAACAGACTGTGAGTAAACACTCCCCTAGTCTGTGTCTCTGGTGAACAGTCCTAAGCTGTGTTTCACTTGGCTCCTGGAAGCAGTCTCAGCAGGAGGGAACCCCAGATGCCTACAGTGGTAACCACCTGGGTCATGCAGCCTTGTTTTCATTTTTCCCTCCTCTCCTGTTTGCTCTTCCCAGTTGCCCCATTCCACTTCCTTTGAATACCTGCATACAAGCCCTTATACCAGCTTCCGCTTCTGGAGGGAGCCCAAGTTAACATAATCAGTTCAGGAAGTGGGACACTGTGGGGTACTACGTGCAACTTCTTGGAAAGTGGTTTTAGGGAACAAAGGGTCATATGCTAACAAGAGGGAAAATAAAAATTAGCAAGGCATGATGCATGGTGGTGCACCCCTGTAGTCCCAGCTACTCAGGAGGCTGAGGTGGGAGGATGGCTTGAGCCTAGGCATTCGAGGCTGCAGTGAGCTGTGATTGTATCACTGCACTCCAGCCTGGGTGACAGAGCAAGAACCTGTCCCTTAAAAAAATTTTTTTTAATTTAAAAAATAAAAAGATGTGAGGTGAGACATTAGCTTAATGGCCATGCTTAGCCTCAAAGGAACCTGGGAAGTGTAGGGTTTTTTTTAAGAGACAGGGTCTTGTTCTGTTACCCAGGCTAGAGTGTAATAGAGCAATCCTAATTCACTGCAGCCTTGAACTCCTGGGCTCAAGTGATCCCCTTGCTCTTTTCCATTTCCTGCTACCTGGAACGTGGCAGGCATGTCTGGAGCTCTGTGTTGGACCATGAAGAGAGAGCCACACCTTAGGAACGGTGGTGAGCTGGAAGGAACTGGACACTGAGAGGGTTTTGCCGAGAGAAGCTGCCATATCAGTTCTGGATACTTATTTCTGTGCCTGTATATGAGAGGGAAATACACTTCCGTCTTGCTTAAACCATTGTTATGTAAGGTCTCAGTTCCCTGCAGCCAACCTAACACATAGGATTTAAGTGATCAATCACGCTCCGTGCTGGATCCTACTGAACCAGGGAAATGTAAGGTGACAGGACAATCCCTGGACACCTGGATTTCTCGTTTTGTTTAAACAAGAAGGTTCTAATTCATCTTGGGTGAGAACACAGTACATCCTCTCCCAAGCTCCCTTAACAAGCTACTGTGCTGAGAATCCTCAGGACACAGGTAAAGAGCTAATTACCAGGCTCGAGTCCCAAGGCAGCTCCCAATAGCTCTCTAATCCTCAAGAAAAATGTCATTTAAACGGCACCTCTGCCAGGGAACCAGAAAGTCTGCCTGCCTCGCTCCACGAAGGGCCTGCATTTGTCACCCTGCTTTCTGCAGCCAAGAAATCATTATTTTTCCTGGTACCGCCAGAGGAAGGTGAAGTAGCAAGGAGACCCTCCAACTCCTCAGAATTCCAACAGCACTCTGGGCAGTGCCTGGCCCCTGAGTCACTGCCAAGGTTACAAATGCACAGGTGATGAAGCAAACATAAGGGAAACCAGCCCAGGTCTGCTCAATGAACTGCAAAGTAACAGTAAATATAATCCGAGGTGTATCTGGGAACCCAAGATCCTGCAGGAAAAGGGTGTTGCCTCGGGGCCATTATTATTGAGGCCAAGAAAGACAGCAGCTCCCACAAGAAACTCAATTAACTATATCTGTTGGTAAAATAAATTCCAGCTTGCTAGTTACCAAGGTAGAAGTCCTTCTGAACAGCCTCTAAGAGCAAAAACTAGCGGCATGGTAAGATTGCCAGAGTAACAGAATGCGGTGCTGGGAGGTGCAAACAGGGATCTGATCCTAGCCCCCAGCTGCTGTGTTGTGACTGGGAAACCCATGCCCTCTCTGAGCCTCGCTACTCTTTCTTGACTTTTATCTTAATTTTATTTATGTTTTGAATGGGTAAAACATTTTCATGTCTCCAACTTCAAAAGACACATGATTCTAGAATAAAATGTCTCCCTTCTGTCTTACACTCAATTCCCCAGAAGCAACCAACCTAGTCCCTTAAAAAAATTTAAAAAATAAAGCGAGACCTCATCCCTTAAAAAAGTTTTCAAAAATTTAAAAAATAAAAAGATGTGAGGTGAGGCATTAGCTTTATGGCCATGCTTAGCTGCAAAGGAGGAACCTGGAACATTCTACAACATCATCAGTTTCTCATGAACCTTACAAAAATACTGTATGTATATAAAAGTGCACATGTACGCACATACTATGTTACTTTTTCTCTCTCACATAGTCACATAGTATAGCCACTGTTCTGCACCTGGTTTTTTCACTTAGCAGTCTTTTATGGAGATGGTTACAGCCAATATATACAGTGTCTTCGTTTTTCTTATGCTGTACGGCATTCCACTGTATGACTATGAACCAACATTTATTTACCCACTCCTCTCTTGATAGACATCCAGGTTGCTTCCAGCCTTTTGCTACTGCAGGGTTGCAATGAGTAACCTCATACACGCGTTAATCTGCACATGTACAATCTCTCTGAATGATAAATTCTCAGAAGTAAACTGGACGAGTCAAAGTGTGTACATTTGTAATTTTAAGTGATAATGCCAAACTGCCCTCCAGAGAAGGTGAACCAACACTGCTAACATCAGTGTATAAAAGTCGAGTCCCAGTTTCCTCATTTATGAAGTTAATAGCTCCCTGAGCTCTGCCAGTCAGAGGATAACATCATCTCACCTTGACATAGCAGCCTTTACTTTTCGTTGTCCTTTCTTTTTATTTTTGTAGAGATGGAGTCTTGCTATGTTGCTCAGGCTGGTCTTGAACTCCTGGGTTTAAGCCATCCTCCTGCCTCAGCCTCCCAAAGTGCTGGGATTATAGGTTTGGGAGGAGCCACCTCACCTGGCTCATAGCAGCCTTTAGAGTAGAGAGTATCAACCAAAGGACCACAGGCCAAATGCAACTTGCACTCCAATATTGATTGATTGGCCCACATTGTGTTTCTTACACTGAACCAATTGAAAAAAACAAGAATTTTTTTTTTTAATCTAGATTTCTAGCTTCTCTGAGAAATCAAATCTGTTAACTCTAAGCTCATATTCCTGAAGAATAATAAGAAGCAGTCACTGATTAGGAGCCACTGCCCCCACCTATGCCGACCCATGCTCAAGCTCTGTAATGAGCCGCAGTCCCCACCACTCGCATGCCCCAACCATGAGTGCGAGTTTCAGTTACCTCTTATCATCCCAACTGCAGTGTTACTTTCTGTATAGCAGAGACGCACTTCTCTATAACCATGCATCTATCAGAAGAACGAACCAAAAAGAGAGAGAATGTAACAGAAAATGCCTAATTCTAGTTTCCTTTATCCCCTTCTTCCTTTTATTCATGGAACCCCCCCCAGTGCACAAGGTTAGAAATTACCTTTCCCAGTCTTCCTTGCAGCTGACAGTGCCCGCATGGCTCATTTGCAGACTTTGGGACATGAGATAAAGTGATGCATGTAATTCCCAAACCACATCCTTTAAAAAGGAAATTCCCAGCCCTGCACTTCCTCGCTTCTTTCCCCATCAGCCTGGAATGCACCTGTGGAGATGAGGCAACCTCAACCATGAAACACAGACTCCAGTCTGGGAAGTGACAGAGCAAAGAGATGGAAAGCCCTGGGTCCCAGGATGACATCAGAGATGGTTAAACGAGAAGGGAGAAAACAGTCTTGTCTGAGACACTGCACGTTGAGGTCTCCATGATACAGCAGCTTGCCACATCCCCAAAAATGGAGAGAAAGCATGTTTCTTTGTGAACAAGAATAATATTCCCAAGTGTTTCACATTCATTGCCTGGCCTGCTTTACCAGCAAGGCTCACCATCCTGTGCTCACCAAGGCTCACTATCCTGGATCCAATACAGTGATTTGCTCACCACTGTGGTCTCACTCTGGGACAGCCCAGCCCAGAGTGCCATGGGACATATTCACTTTCTTTTCTTTTTTTTGAGATGGAGTCTCCCACTGCTGCCAGGCTGGAGTGCAGTGGCGTGATCTCGGCTCACTCCAACCTCTCCCTCTCAGGTTCAAGCAATTCTCTTGCCTCAGTCTCCTGAGTAGTGGGATTACAGGTGCTCGTCACCATACCCGGCTAATTTTTGTATTTTTAGTAGAGATGAAGTTTCACCATGTTGGCCAGGATGTTCTCGATCTCTTGACCTTGTGATCTGCCCACCTCAGCCTCCCAAAGTGCTGGGATTACAGGTGTGAGCCACCGCGCCCGGCCTTCACTTTCAAATTAAATGACTTCAAGACAGTCAGAAAACACAGACTTATTTGATAACTCACATCGAGACAATTCATGAGCTACTGGGACTTGGATAAGAAGCCCAGATTCACCCTGACACTAAAATAAATTCCAAATAGCAAATACTTTCAATAGAAATCACTGAAGTACCAGAAGAAAACGTGGGTAACATTTTTTACAAGTGTGGTATGGAGACAGCCAAACCCAACCCAAGCCTGACCCTTAGCCCCAACCATGCCAAAATGGAAAAATCTCCAAAACAGAAAATGTTGTGAACAATTATTTGGATCTCTGTGAGCAGGCCTGGCCTGAGCAGCTAGACTTACTTCCACGCCATTCTGTGTGTTTCCATTTTAACCATGTACATATATTACTCTTTTTAGTTATAATTATGCGCAGTTATAATAAAGGGAAAGTAATGTCCAGTGCCCATTGGCAATAGAGTGGGTAGGCAGTGATAGATTCACATAAGTCAATGCTCAACAGCAGACCTTAGCAAATGTTTTCCAAAAAGGGCCAGAGAATAAATATTTTAGGTTGTGCTGGCAATTTAGTCTTTGCTGCATATTCTTTTTTGTTTGTGGTTTAATTTTTTAATTTTGGGGGCTTTTTTAATTTTTTTTTTAGATGGAGTCTTTTTCTGTCACCCAGGCTGGAGTGCAGTAGCACGATCTCAGCTCACTGCAACCTCCGCCTCCAGGGTTGAAGCGATTCTCTTACCTCAGCCTCCCTAGTAGCTGGGATTACAGGTGCCTGCCACCATGCCTGGCTAATTTTTGTATTTTTAGTAGAGATGGGTTTTCACCATGTTAGCCATGCTGGTCTTGAACTCCTGACCTCAGGTGATCCACCCACTTCAGCCTCCCAAAGTGCTGGGATGAGTCACCACACCTCACAGATGTGAGCACCACGCCTGGCCTGGTTTTTTTTTTTAAATATACAATCCTTTAAGCTTTGAAAACTATTCTCAGCTCACAAGCTCAATTTAGCCCACAGGTCATAGTTTGCCAACCTCTCTGTTCTACAGCAATGAGAATGAATGAGACGTCACTGCTTGTAACAATGTGGATGAACCACACTGACGTTGAGTCAAGCAAGAGGTCCAGCCTCATGACTTATTTATAGGAAGTAAAAAAGCTGGTAGGAGGAGAAGGATGGTGGTCACCTGGGGTGGAGGAAGGTGCTGTGTGATTAGGTGCGGACTGCAGAGGCCCCTGGTTTCACCAGTGTGTTCAGTTCACAGAAGTTGTCAGGCTGTACACTTGTGATGTTTGTGCTCTTCTCTGTATAACAGTAGTGTCCCCTTATCCTTACTCTCACTTTCTGTCGTTTCAGTTACCCATGGTCAACTGAGGTCCAAAAATCGGTGAGTACAGCACAATAAGATATGTTCAGAGGCTGCATTCACATAATGTTTATCACAGTATATTGTTATAATTGTTCTATTTTATTATTGTCAGTTATCTCTTACCATGTCAAATTTATAAATTGAGCTTTATCATAAAGAAATGTATGTATAGAAAAAACAGTCTCTATAGGATTTAGTACCATCTGTGGTTTCAGGCATTCACTGGGGATCTTGAAACGTATCCCCTGCAGACAAACAGGGATTACTATATCTATATACGGTCAGGCACCACAAAATGACATTTCTGTCAGCAACAGACTATTCATACAATGGTGGTCCTGTCAATTATAATACCATATTTTTACTGTACATGTTTAGAGATGTTTATGTACACAAATGCTTCCTCCTGGACTGCAATTGCCTACAGGATTCAGTATGGTAACAAGCTGGACAGGTTAGTAGCCTAGGTGTGTAGCAGACTGTACCACCTGGGTCTGTATAAATATACTCTATGATGTTCGCACAATGACAAAATTGCCCAACAGCAAATTTCTCAGAAGGCATCCTTGTCATTAAGTAATGCATGACTGCATATTATAATTCAACAAAAAATTTTAAAAATGAATTTCATAAGGAAAGATGGGCTGCACATGTCTCTGCACACATGTGTGGGTGTTTGCATTTGTGTAAGGGGAAAAGAATGCAAATGGATCTTATAATCTGAGGGGTGAGGGAGAAGCAGACCAGAAAACAAATTAGACCACTTTAAATTGTGTTTGAGAACAAGGTGTGTCCTTTTATTGAAAGAGACAGCATGCTTGGTATGCAACAGTTGTGCGCCAGCCGTGAGCTGCTCCACTCTCCCAGACCTAACTGCTTCTGAGACTCCTAAAGACCTGAGCTGGGAACGACCGGCAATGTTCCTCCCACCCAAGTCCATCCCCCATCAACACTCCAGCACCTGTGCCCCAGGCCCTATCTACCCAGAATAGCCTACCTTGCTTTGCTGGGGCTCCTCCAGGCTGCCAAAGCCCACCCAGAACACCCTACCCTTTCTGACTTCCTGGGATCCTCAAAAGCTTGGTAGCGTGGTGGCCTCCAAAATGTCCACATCCTAAGCCCCAGAACCTGTGAATATGTGACTTTATAAGACAAAAGGGACTTTGCAGACATGATTAGGGTAAGGATCTTGAGATGAGGTGAAGATCCTGGATTACTATGGTGGGTCCAACATCCTCTCACAGGCATTTATCAGAGAGAGGCAGGAGAGGCGGAGGCAGAGGAAGAAATAGGATGATGGAGACAGGTTGAACACATGCTTTGAAGACAGAGGAAGGGGCCACAGCCAAGGAATGCAAGTGGCCTCTAGAAGCTGGAAACAGATTCTCCTCTAGAGCTTCCAAAAGGAACACAGCCCTACCTTGATTCCAGCTCTTAAGACTCATGTCAGACTTCTAATCTCTAAACAGTAAGATAATAGATTTGTGTTGTGTAAGCCACTAAATTTCCAATAATGTGTTATAGGAGCAACAGAAACTTAATACATGAAACACAAGTTTTCCCAAACAGCCAGTACCCAGGACTATGTCTGTGGCAAACCTACTCCACAATTCCCTGACATGGTTGTGACTTTCTACGTCTGGTTGCGTTTCACCCATAAACCATTAATACAGCCATAAACACCAACATTTCACATCCAATCGCATCTCCCAGGCCACTTCTGGCACCAAAACCCTTGGTCATACCACACATCTGACTTCTGGTTTGGAGAAGATGTTTTTATACCCACATTTCAGATGCACACCAATCTCAAAAAAAAAAAAAAAAAAACTTGAAACCCCTTGTTCATTCTTGATAAATTCATTGACCACCAAGGTCCTGGAACTGTCCTGGGTGCTGAAGATGCAGCCAAAAACAACAAATATGCGTGAAGACCTCACATGTGCTAGGCCCTACTCCGGGTCTGAGGTACGGAGAAGGAAACAAAAGCACAACATCCTCACTAAGTGCCAGGCACTAAGTGCTTTACACGTAAGAGCTTATCACAAATTGTAGCATCCCGATGAGTACATGTTATTATCCTGCCTAGTCTCCCAGTGAGCAAACTGAGGCCCAGCCAGGTGAGACATCTTGCACAATGCCAAACGCAGTCGGGTTACCAATATGATGCTCTGAGGCAGCTACCTCTCCATACTGTCCGGCAGAAAAACAGCTGTTCCCATCAAATGTTCATTCCACTCTGAGCTGCATCCGGTGTCAGGTGAAGTGGAGGGTACAGATACATTATATAAGAAAAATCTGACCTCAAAGTGGGGAGATCATCGTCCCCACAGATGTAAAACCACCACCACCAATACCACAGGGTAATAGACAATAGCAAACTCATGTGATTACTTGAGAAGGAAAGAGTAGTTCTAAGTGGAAAACTGCTGGGTAAAAGCTTCCCCTGCTGTGAGCTATTCAATTCATTCATTAAGGATGAAACAGACTCCAATCCACTCCATGCTCAAGGGGTCTGAGAGGCTGGTTTATTGCATCTAGGGGCACCAGGCTCTGCAAGGTGCTCCCCAATAGTCAGTCTGCCTTGAAGAGCCCCTTCCTGGCCTCTTAGCTGAATTCAAGGGTCAGAAAGTCAAATGCCTGCAGAGATCAGACAGCAGCAGTAAATGAACAGAGGCAGCCAACACATTTTGCTTGAATATTAAATACACGAGAATGATCTTCACTTCTACAAATATGTTCTCTCCTATTGTTCTCGAAACACACAAGCCTCTGGAAGCCTCTAACTTTTGACAGAGTCGGGGAAACAGAGAGATATTTGTCTCCCATTAAAAAAAAAAAAAAAAAAAAAAAAAAAAAAACTATAGTTCAGGGATGATTATAATGGTAACTGACAACCTTGATGTAGGGTAGACAAGAGGGGGTGGTGGTGACTGTGGCAAAACGGCAAGCCCACGCCTTATCTAAAGGGGGCACACACTCATCAGCACCATTCCAAAAGCCTGTTTCTAAGTGGGGATGTACAACCAACATTGCCAGTGCTTCCTCTGTTTCAAGACAGACAAAAAAATACAGCTATTTATAAGCAATAGTCCAATTTTTTTATGTTGGCCCCTACATTTTCAGACACTTCTCAAGCAAAACAAAATGCATCTGTTGGCCAAATTAAGTCCTTGGACTGAATCCAAGCTGGGACCAAAGGTACATACCACCAGGTCTGGCTAAGGTTTATATTTATTTTTATTTTTTTAGAAACAGGGTCTTGCTTTATTGCCCAGGCTGGTCTCAAACTCCTGGCCTTAAGCAATCCTTCTGCCTCAGCTTCCCACAGTTCTGGGATTACACATGTGAGCCACTGTGCCTGGTCAATATTTATCTTTAAATTGCCCCACTTGTTTTTAAACTTAATGCCAAATTTAGCTTTGTCCTAAGATATAAGTATGACTGGTTTTTTGTGCTGGTTATATTTCTTTCTAACTCAAAAAATAAATACAGGCTGGGTATAGTGGCTCACTCCTGTAACCTCAAGCACTTTGGGAGGCTGATGTTAGAGGATCACTTAAGCCCAGGAGGTCGAGGATGCAGTAAGCTATGATTTCACCACGGCACTCCAGCCTGGATGTCAGAGCGAGACCCTGTCAGAGCAAGTGGGCATCATTTTTCACCTCCTGCTTAGAGGAAATAAGGGCCATTGATTATGGAAGCAAATGACTGTGTCCAGGGACACATACAATCCCCTTTTCTGGCCTTCTTGTAGTTAAATAAATCTTCCATACACTCCAGATATTCTGAAACCATTACATTTTCATGTCATGTTATTCTTTCAATACAATCCATTGGTTAATCACATAGCTACTAATGACAATTCGATTTTTCTGCACTCGGGGAACAGTGAATATTAATAAATTTCAGACAATACATCCTGATATGGGGTCTAGGCAATATGGTCATGGTATACATGAGTTCACCTCTCACCAAATATCACCAATGTGCAGAATTCCTCTCTCAGCTAAGTGTTGAAATCAATTCCACTGGATCTTTAAATCAGATAATGATATTAGAGCAACGAAGACTTCCTGGTACACAGTCCCATCCCAGGCACTAGGAGAGAAGCCAGAGAATATAATAGCGCATTTCAGGTCCATGAAAAGTGACCTATTGCTCTGAGGAGACTCACTCTGAATTTTCTGGAAGTCAATGAACAGTGATCTGAGAGAGTCTTTCTTGTACGTGCCCTTACATCATTTTGCAGGAAAAGAAAGAAAAAATGGGCACTGAGAAAAGTCACAGAATTTAAGACAGGATGTATCTTTGCCCTAAAATACCTGGACCAGAAACCTCTCGCTGGGAAGACAAATGGGTGGAAGTTGCAAGTTTCACTGTGCTGGAAAAGCAGGTACAATACTCAGCCAATGTAAGCACACAGCCAGTGTGCACACAGCCTACGGTGGAGCAGAAGATGACTGGATGGCACATTCATTATTTGGGGCGGTAGACAAGGGAAATGATTTTGCTTTAATCACACACACACACACACACACACACACACACGATCTGTAGAGACAGGGTCTCACTCTGAAGCTCACACTGGAGTGCAGTGGTGAAACCATAGCTTACTGCATCCTCGACCTCCTGGGCTTAGGTGATCCTCCAACATCGGCCTCCCAAAGTGCTCAGGGTTCCAGGAGTGAACCACTATGCCCAGCCCATATTTATTTTAATATGTGTTAGAAAGAAATATAACCAGCACAAATAAACAGTAATACTTATACCTTAGGACAAAGCTAAACTTGGCATTAAGTTTAAAAACAAGTGGGACAATTTAAAGATAAATATTGACCAGGCACAGTGGCTCACATGTGTAATCCCAGAACCGTGGGAAGCTGAGGCGGAAAGATTGCTTAAGGCCAGGAGTTTGAGACCAGCCTGGGCAACATAGCAAGACCCTGTTTCTACGAAAACAAAAAATATAAACCTTAGCCAGATTTGGTGGTGTAAACCTGTGGTCCCAGCTACTCGTAAGGCTGAGGCAAGAGAATCACTTGAGCCTAGGAATTAGAGGCTACAGTGAGCTATGATCGCACCACCGAACTCCAGCCTGGTTGACACAGCAAGACTCTGTCTCTAAAAAATAAAAATATACATAAGTAAGTCATAATAGAGTTGGTACACAGTTAAATGGTGGTTAGGAAATAGTAGCAGCTTGGAAAATCCTGGAACTATTTCAAGTAGTGATGTCCTCCGGAGACCAAGACTCATTTTGCCAAAACTGCAAGCTCTAGTACAAGACGGGAATTCTAAAACTCCATAAACGTTGACCAGACATGTAAGTGAATGGCGGCAAAACCACCAAACAAAATACGTCTCTGGGCACCAACATTCTCTTCAATCTCTCTGCCAAAGCTGTAACCTGGCTTGCACAATTTCTTCAGTGTGGATACCAGCAGTTTCTACCAAGTTAGGTGCATCCACGGGCTCATTCCACAGCAAAACCTAATTTCTACTGTTAGGAGAAACCCTTCCCTAGGACGATGGCTGCCAAACCCACAAGTGAGTGAAGAGACCCCTCTGGGTAAACAGGGTCACCGAGAACCTACTGAAGACCCTGCAGCAAGCTCGGCTGAAAGCCACGAGGACAGCGGCCACACCCATCCTCTCTTTTAACCTCAAATCTAAATCTCAGCTCTCACCAGTATGCGTCTTCTCATAAATCCAACAAAACCTTAACTACAGCATTCAGTCCTCGTGTGCTGCCTTCCCCCATAAACAAGCAAGATTTATACCTTCCCAGGGCTATTATCCAGACACATTTATCTTTATTTCTGTGCGTAAGTAATGAGCGGGATGCCACTGCCGACAAGTCCCGGGGGATTAATTACAGAAACCATTTACAAAGGGTTCCCTCCCGATTCTCAGAGCATTTTTCAAACCCAGGAAAGAGAATTTCATTTAAAAGACCCAACGGCCCATATGAGTAGCATCATTACTGGGTTCCAACTTGACCCGATGACAAATTTCAAGCGTCCAGAAGCTGACGACATTCCTGGGTTTTTCTCTAATTACTTAATCTTGTGACAATTACTGAAGTGACAGACATCAAACTCAAGGAGAAACCAACCAGGCAGCCTCGTGGCTAAGAGGTAGACCTAGTCAAGCATGCGTCATTGATTCAACAAATTTTATTGGATGCCTATAGATGCCAGGCATCCTGCTACACACTGAGAATGCTGATTGGCAAGACAAAGTTCCCATTCTCATGGGATTTTAATCTAGTAGGGAGACAAAGCATTGAGAAGTAGACAAATAATTTCAGAAAGCGGCTACATGCAAAGGAGACCATAAAACAGGGTGATGGGGTGATAAGATAGGTTGACCGGGAAAGCTAAGCTCATTCCCATCCAAAGGGAATGTCCCTCATTTCCCTCATTTTTTCCCTCTTCCTGGCACATCATCGGCACAGTCATCCTCACAGTTCACAGCTGACATCCAATCCAACTGGCCACGGTGTTGCTGCTGATTAGTCAATGCCACACCATACGTCCACTAAGGATACAAATGTCTCCCTCCTGCCTGGACCACTCTTTCTCTGGATCTTCCCAAGGATGGCGCCTTCTCCTCATTCAGTGTGCAGATTAAATGACACCTTGCAGAGAGGCCATTGCTGATTATCCAGTCTAAAACAGCCCACACCTCCCAGCCATTCCTGATCCCGTTATCCTGTTTCATCATTTTTCTGCATGTGGCACATTGCATTTTCCAAAGGTAGAAGCATACCATGTCCGATGCCACAAGCTCTTCTACAATGTCATCTTGTCATTCTTCCCACCAAGAAGTGGGGTCTATGTCCCTTCCCTTCAATCTGGGTGGGCTTATGAGGGTTTTGACCAGCAGAATGCCACACAAGTGATGTTGTGTGACTTTGGAGATGGGGTCCTCAAAGGCCGTGGAGCTTGCCTTGCACTTGGAGTCTGGAGGCCACCATGTTGTAAGGAAGCCCAATCACAAACAGAAGCCACAAAAAGATACTCAGACTGGCAGCTCTAATCTTCAAGCCATTCCAGCCCAGAGCCAGACATAGGAATGAGCAAGTCATTGGTGCTTCCTGACCCCAGCTATTGGGTCACCACCAGCCTTGGAGCCTTCCCAGCTCAAGTCCAGACATTGCGGAGCAGAAAAAAGTCATCTCCATTGTACTCTGTCCAAATTCCCAGTTCGCAGAATCTGGGAACATAATAAAATGGTGGTTGTAAGATACTAGATTTGGAGTCATTTCTTATGCAGCAATAGTACCTGGAACATGGCCCTTACTGCTTCGTGAAATCATCTCATTTGTCTGCCTTGTCTGCTAGGCTCAATGTCCAAGGTAGGAACCATGCCCATTTTGTACACAGCTCTTAAACAGTGTCTACACAAAAGAGTCTCCCTGCAAATATTGCCTGAACAAATATACAGGGAAATAATGGCAACAATTTGCACAGTTTAAAAACCCCAGCATCAGTGTCTCATAGCTGCTGTAACAAATTGTGCTGGAATGAACTTGGTGGTTTAAGACAATGCACATTTATTCTCTTTGTTCTGGAAGCCAGAAGTCCAAAATCGGCAACACTGGGCTGAATTCAAGGTGTGGCCAGGGCCTCACACCCTCCAGAGGCTCTAGGGAAGAATTCATTCCTTGTCTCTCCAGTTGCTGATGGCTGCAGGCATTCCTTGGCTTTTAGCTGCATCACCCTAGTCTCTGCCTCCATGGCCACATCACCTTCTCTTCTGTCTGTGTCAAAACTCTCTATTTGCTTGCCTCTGACATTTTGACTGCATTTAGGACCCACCCACAAAAACCCAGGATAACCTCCCCATCTCAAAATCCTTAACATAATCACAGCTATAGTCTTTGGCATATAAAGTGACATTCACAGGTTCCAGGAATTGGGATCATCCTGGGTGGAAAGGAGGATTATTCAGCCTATCACACCATCCAAGAATGGAGGTCCAGCTCGTAGGTAACACAGCAGCCCCAGCGCACCACCCACACATACACAGGATTCAGCCATTGCCACACCTGGTGACAGAAGCCAGAACCAGAAACGCAGAATCTGTGTTTGGAGGAGCAACCACAGAGATTCAACAGCATGCTTTTGGAAAAGCCTCCTTGGCCATTCATTCTCCCTGCACTGACTGACCATCAATAGAAACAGGGAGCCTCCAGATGAAATTTCTACTTGACTTTTTTTTTCAGACAGGGTCTTTCTCTGTTGCCCAGCCTGAAGTGCAGTGGCATGATCATAGCTCACAGCAGCCTTGAACTCCCTGGGCTCAAGTGATCCTCCCACTTTCACCTCACAAGTAGCTGGGACTACAGGTGGACACCCCCATACCTGACTATTTTCTTTTTTTTTAGATTTGGGGTCTTGCTATGTTTCCCAGAGGGTCTCAAGCTCCTGGCCTCAAGTGATCTGCCCACCTCAGCCTCCCAAAGTGCTGGGATTACAGGCATGAGCCTCTGTGCCTAGCCTGGATCAACTTTTTTTACCTACAAAAACTGCAATTTCTAATAAATCCTAAGCCTGATAAGACAAGGATCATCTCCAACTCCTCTCTGAAAAGGCTTCTTGTTGAAACTGCTGCCAAGAAGCAGAAATCCCTGTGTAAAGAGCCCCCTGCTCTCTCAACTGCTCACCCTTAGATGAACAGAAAAGTTACCCAAAGAGGAGAAGCAAAGGTCATTGGACAGTCCTCAACAGCCCTGAGCTTGACTCACAATCTGGTTGCCTCATAGTCTCACTTTTACAATATTAGGTTGGTGCAAAAGTAATCACGGTTTTTGCAGTTGAAAGTAATTGTAAAAATTGCTATTACTTTTCACCAACCTAATACAAAGCTTAAAAGGCAGAAGAACCCTCTAACAAAGGTGTGGGCAAACATTTTCTGCAAAGGGCCAGATGGCGAATATTTTAGGCTTTGCAGATCACATCTAATCATCTCTGCTTCTGTAGCTCCAAAAACAGCTGCAGATGATATGTAAATGAATGGGCGTGGTTGTGTTTCAATAAAACTTTATTTACAACAAACAGGCCGGGACCAGATTTGACCCAAAGACCCTAGTTTGCAAATCTTAGCTCCAAGTTACAGTTTTGCCTTCCAACAACCACCAACAAAACCTGAAAGCAAATTGACAGGTTCCCGATCACCCCTCCATGCCTGACCTTCCTCAAAGCACAGTTGATGTTCTTAAGTTGCCTTCATCGAAGCTGTATTAAAAATATATAACTCCTGTGATGTGGTACACTTCCTTTTTTAGAGACTATTGCAATTTCTAAACACCTCCCTGTTTTCCAGCATGGCTGTCAGAGAAGAAAGTGCAGCAGATTCCTGAAGCCAGCCTCTGTCTTTGCAGCAGAAGCTCATCATTTTCAGCTTCAGTAAGATCTTCAGGGCTCGATGACAGGGGCCAGGACATGAACGAACTGACTGACCCAGAATCACTTCTGTGAAATCCAAGAGATGAGAAATTCAAATGTTTTTCTTTTTAAGAGAAAAAAAAAGACACATAAAACCAGATGACTTAAAACTCAGTGATTAGGGTTGACAACAGAAGCATAAAACAGGGCCCAGGTGAATTTACTAATTGTTTCTCAGCATCAGATACCAGTTTCATCAAACCCATGATCAGTCGCTGTGACAACTTCAACCAGAATATGTCCTTCCAGAGCCATCTTTCATCTCTACTTGTTGAAAGATGTTGTTTTCCCTCAGACACATCCACTCTCGAGAACAGCTCATTTCACCTGCATTTGAACCGCCCCTGTGAGAGCAAAATAAATAAATAACTAAAATTTTAAAAGAAAGGAAGGAAAAGGGCAGAGACCTCGCTCCCAGATCCCCAATCACCGTCCCTCACTCTCCAAAGACCAGGCTCAAGCAGGTGCACTAGGCGGACTGTTCTGACTAATCGTTGAACAAGAAAAGATCCTTTAATATGGTGGAGCTGAACCTAAGGGAGCAATTTTTAGGAGATAAAAAGAAGCGGCATCTGTATGCAGCAGGGTACATTTGCACACTTTTCCATTTCATTAGCAAAGTCTTCTGTGGATTTTTGACAGTCACCTTGAACAGAATTAAAGAGAGAACTGATAATTGCCTAAAGCCTACAGCACAGCCATGCCACCCCCGTGGGCAACTGTGGCTCCACAACCCCACCCCTCACATGCACGCGCACGCGCACACACACAGAGAGAGAGAGAGAATTTGCTCCGCAAGCTGCTACCCTCTCCTCCGCACAGCCCCTACCTTGGTTCTGAACTAGGAATGGAGCGTAGCAAAGATGAGGGCAAGTCACGTGGATTTCCGCAACCACACTGAAACGCAAGGCAACACACGCCCTCCCTCAGCTGCTCCCCACATTTCCACATATGTCATCAAATCAAAGAGGATGGGAGCTCCCTGTCAACCTCCTCATCACAGTCCCCATCATTTAAAAGTAGGAAAAAGTGGCTGGGCGCGGTGGCTCAAACCTGTAATCCCAGCACTTTGAGAGGCTGAGGTTGGCGGATCACCTGAGATCAGGAGTTCAAGACCAGCCTGCCTAGCATGGCGAAACCCCATCTATACTAAAAACACAAAAAATTAGCCAGGCGTAGTGGTGGGCACCTGTAATCCCTGCTACTCAGGAGGCTGAGGCAGGAGAATCACTTGAACCTAGGAGGTGGACGTTGCATAAGCCAAGATCATGCCACTGCACTCCAGCCTGGGCAACAAGAGCGAAACTCCATCTCAAAAAAAAAAAAACAGGAAGAGTCTCCTAGGCCCATTCCTAAGTCCCAGGAGAGAGGACCGTGCACTTAAACAAAATCACAATACCATCTCTAATCCGAGGGTCTCTGGAGGGGATACAGGCAATCTCTGCAGGGTCCTTGTGTAGGTGGCGGATTAAGGAGGCTCCCCAGGCAAAGCTGCAGCTCTCTTGGTTGATTGGCAGAAAGCTTACCAACTTACAAGCAAAATCCCAAGGAAACATCTTCTGCTCTTCCTGAAGTCCCCAGTCTAAGGGGTCTGACAAAGGCAAACAGAACCTCACCCAAGCTCCCTTCTTGACTTCTCCTGATCAGGATGCTACCAGGTCTTGTCTGCAATTTTTAGGTTTTGCTCTTCTTCTCAAAGTTAGTTTTGCTTTTTCTCTTCTTCTTTTGAGGCAGGATCTCACTCTGTGACCTAGGCTGGAGTGCAGTAGCACCAATGTGGCTCACTGCAGCTTCAACCTCCCAAGCGCAGGTGATCCTCCCACCTCAGCCTTCTGAGTAGCTGGGACCACAGGCATGCACAACATGCCCAGCTAATTTTTGTATTTTTTGTAGAGACGGGAGTCTCATTGTGTTGTCCAGGCTGGTCTCAAACTCCTGGGCTCAAGTGGATCCTCCCACCTAGGCCTCCCAAAGTGCTGGGGTTACAGGCGTGAGCCACTGTGCTGGGCCTAGTTTGGCTTTTCTTGCTCCTTCCCTCCTTTGCCCACTTATTTCAAGCTCCCCACATAAGCCAAGCTCTGCAGACACAAAGACAAATGTAACATTGTTCGAGAGAGTGACGCCACAGGCAAATGTCAAAGTCAGACCCAGGTTCAGACCCTGACCCTCTGCTTCTTCACCGAGTGATCTCGAGCATATTATTGTAACTTTCTTGGGCTCTAGAATAGAGATAATAACAGTACAGCCTCATGGGGTTATTATGAGGATAGAAAATGAAGGAATGGGCCGGGCACAGTGGTTCATGCCTGAAATCCCAGCATTTGGGGAGGCTGAGGCAGGAGGACCGCTTGAGCTCAGGCGTTTGAAATCAGCCTGGGAAATATGGTGAAAACCCATCTCTGCCCAAAATACAAAGATTAGCTGGTCATGATGGTGCACACCTATAGTCCAAGCTACTAAGAAGGCTGAGGCAGGAGGATTGCTTGAGCCTGGAAGGTTGAGGCGGCAGTGAGCCATGATTATACCACTGCACTCCAGGCTAGATGACAGAGACCCTGTCTCAAAACATACACACACACACACACACACACACACACACACACACACACACACACAGAGAGAGAGAGAGAGAGAGAATGAAGAAATGTATGAAATGTTTTTAGCTCTGTGCTCAATAAATAGACTTTATTATTATTACTGTTTCATTAGCAGATTTTGCACAGACAAGTAACTGGCTAGTCCTCGTTAAAGGACTTAACGCAGTGCCTTGCAAATGATGAAGCTTCCATAAATACCAACCAACAGCAACTCTCAGAGACCCAGCTCTTGTGACAAGGTGGATAAAGTGCTGAGAAAATGCAGAGATGAGAGGGTTCAATCCTCTGTGGGGAAGAGGGGGTCAGAGGCAGCCTCCACAAGGGGGTCATTTCCTCTGCCAACCTCCTTTGCAATGACAGATGAATTTCTTACAACGAGACAGCTCACATTCCCATCTCAGCATCTCTCAGGGAGGGAGGCTACTCCCTCCCAGCTCCACAGGGCTCCAGACACAGAGCAAAGAGATTTTTTAAAGTCGTTTTTGTCTTATGGTTAACCCCTTTGAGTTCTTAGAAATGCCACTACTTTTACAACTGTCCCAGAGGGCTGGGATGAGATCAGGTCCCGTGTTTCAAGAAAATGTTGACCAATTTGAGCTTTTCCCCAGGGAGTGCACAGAACAGAGGAGGACTGTGGAACCTAATCGGCTGGGAAACAGGAAGAACTGTAGGTTCTGAGCCAAAGATCTACCCTCAGGGGAGACAGCCATCCTCATGGGGCAGGGACCCTGGGCTTGTCTGTGTGATTCTGTGGGAGGCAGGATGGTGAGCCACAGTAGACGACTTCCCAGAGACAAAGGTCAGTGCAACAGAATCACAGGGACACCTTCTGGGGGTTCTGGGTAAATTGTGGGAGTCACATGACATTTCCTACCCTTGCAGTTGGCCAGGTTTGTTCAGAAGCCATCTTTGTTCTGTGTGATCTCGTCCCCTGGCCATAGCTGATTGGACCAGGGCACGACACTTGCTTGTAGGTGAGCCAATAAGATTCTCTCTCCTGGACCCTTGGAAATGAGAACCAGAGGCAGCCAGGGCAGCCCTCTGTGGGAGGCTGGAACAGACACGCCTAATGGAAGAAGCTGTGAGGCCATCACATGACACCATGGGAACCGGAAGTCTGGAGAAAGGCTCTCGCTAGAGAGAAGGAGAGGGGAGGCAAGTTGCAGAGGAAAGCGGAGCCCAGGAAAGGGGAATTCTGGTGGCTTCCATTGCCTACTCCAGGCCCTTCCCGAGGCCCACTGGCTGCCCTGAGCTGCTTTTTGGCTTGTCTTGGTTGCCATTATTTACCAGTAAGAGAATGTCTTAGAACTCTTGCTAGGAAACAGTGGCAATCCCACCACGTTAGGTAGTGAGTGCACCAGCGGTCGCCGAATACTAAGGAAAAATGCCTCTTTGTATACTAGAGGAGGTGTATACTAGAGGAAGAATGCCTCTTTGTAAGAAGGCTTCACATACAACACTCCTCCATTAGGTAGAAGGTTGAAACTGGCACACCCTAGAAATCCTTCCAGCTCCAAATTCTAGACAACTTCAGTTCATGCATCAAGGCCTTCAGGCCAGATGTGGCACCTAACTGTGTTCTAATGTGTTGCTATCGTTCTTTCACTTTGTTTTGACCACTCAATATTTCTTAAATTATGATTGATTGTTAACTTGGGAAATTTCACATGAATATCCAAATGTATGGCCTTTCCTCAGCTCTGGCAACACTGGGCTCGTTATTCCCCAACGGAGCCAATAAGTTAGAACTGAGTTACCACTGTCCCCTTCACCTGGGGCACATCATCTCCCATTTGCCACAGTCCACACCATTCCCTATTGTCTCAGCAACCCTGAACCTGGGTATCAGTTGCCTCGTTATGCCTATAATGTTATTTTTCTTATAGCAGAGAATATAAAGAAACTTCTTTATATTCAAGTGTCTATCAAAAGAATTCGAAGACAGGCAGAGAGCAGTGAATTTCTTATACCCAGACTTCTTCCCTCTCATACGCTTCCTGTCTGAGCCCTGCAGGTGTTTCAGTTTGCAATCCCTGGTTTAAAGGCTCATATAACTGCTTGCAGCAAGGAACCTAAGTATGACTGCATCTTAAGCCCCATCCTTGAAGAAAAATCTCAAGTTACACAATACATTTCCATCCAGTTCTTTTTTCTAAAATGCTATTTCATGGTATTTAATTTCAAATGTTTAAAACTAGCTGGTTCAGCCCAAATTAAAGATAGTTTTTGATATTTTCAAAAATAATCTCACTCTCTGTGCTAAATGCACCATGTACAGAGAAGCAGATCCCTTCTCCGTGCCATTGAATCCCCAATCTCTCAGGCCAGCCCAGGAAGACACCTCTGCCCTATTGAAAGACGTTGTCCTACTGAAGAAATCAAAGGGGACACCACTCACTCCTGAGTACTGCTCTTCCACTTAGATTAGCAGTCGTTGGAAATGATCTCTTCTTTTTAGAGAAACCTCATTAAATGTAACAACAAAATCAAATAAGGAGAACGAGGCACTGAAGCAAAGGAAATATGGAAAGGTCACCTTGGCACTTGTTGGTACATTGTGCTGGGCTTTTTAAGGGAATAGAGGGAGACTCAGATTTCCAGGAGGTAAAGGCGGGGACAGCCACTCCCTTTTTCCCAGGAGAACACAGGCAGGGGCCGGCAGGCTCCTGAATGTGGATGGGATATTTTTGAAATGTAAATCACTGTGCTTGCTAAGCTCTGTGATTCCTTCTCACTCGCAGCCCCCCTCCCACTCAGTCCACTGGGTCTCCTGGGCTCTCTGCTTCAGGGAAGGGGGAACCCAGCCAGAGAGGGCCGAGGAAAGCAAAGTGGATGCTCGATTTTTGAGTTTCAAAAGCCTTTGCCTCTTGGGGCACACTAAGTGCTCCTGTGTTTAGAAAAAAGATTGGATGGAGTTGGTGATGAGCGTGGGCAAAACTTCCATGCTGGAGACCACACAGAATCCTGGACTAGGGGCGGTAGCAGCTAGAGGGGAAGGGGACACAATGAGGGTGAAAGGTCAGCAGGGCCAGGACCAGGGTCCCAGAGGCATGAATGAGGACCACAGACACAAGGGCATCAAAGAATCCAGAGAAGGCCTGATATGTGCAAGACAGAACAGCAAGGTAACTCCTTCTGCCAAGAGCAAAGTGACTTGACATTTTCTTTATGCAATGGGGACTTATTGCCCGTAAATGAGCCAGTTTTGCACAGGCCTGTGAAATACCAGGAGGAGCTCACCAGGGACCTTGTCTGCAGCGCTCGCATTTTCCCGCCTGCTGTGCTGGGCACCAGGGTGTGCCGCCCAGATCCCCCACAATGCGGGCCTTGTTGCCCAGCTGCTGTGACACTGCTGTGGGCGGCCTCAGCTGTCAGCTGACCTGCCTGTGCCCAGAGTGACCCGGAGCCAACAACTGACACAGTCAGGGGTGTAAAAGCACAGACATCTCTGCTTAATGGGGGGTTCTGCATTCTGACTTCCACCTCAGAATCTTCCTCCTAGGAACGCAGCCTTGTAACCACTGGCCTGGCCCCTAGACTGGCAACCACTGATTAAGGGCAAAGGTGAGGTCTAGATCCCACTGAGTTTCTTATGAGCTGTGTGGCCCGATGGGGGGACTCTCTGAACCTGCTTTTCTGTGACATGAGATCAGGGATACTTGTCCCACCCTTCCCATTGTCAGACCATGAGATCTGAAAGGGTCTTACAGATCACCTTATCTCATCAGTCACCCAGTGCTTGATGATAGCTCGATGATAACTGTTAAATTGCTTCAAAACCTGCCAGACATTGCCAGTGATTACCATCTTGGTATGAATTTCAGTGATGCAGAACCCCTGTCAGAGACAGCTGCGTTTGTAAAAGCAAGTCTGGATGACACAGTGATGATTACGTCATCTCCATCTTCATCGTCACCTCATAGTAAAGTTAACCCACTATGGCATCTGGCTAACGGTTTTGTGGGAGAGGATTCTATGTCCCATCGCAAACTAATCACCACCAATAGATCAGCTTTCTAGATAATTCCCCAGCAGTGTGGTTCAAAGAATGACCTAACAGCTCCTGCCCTCGTGTGAATTTTCCTTGTTTCACTCAGTGGTTCTCTGAGCATGGTTCTGACCCGGCAGCACCCGCTGCATCTGGGAACCTGCTAGAAATGCAAATCCTCAGGCCCCACCACAGGTCTACTAATCAGAAACTCCAGGATGGAGCCCAGCAGACGCCTTTTAACAAATCCTCCAGGTGATCTGATGCTCACTCACGGGTGAGAATCACTGGGCTAATTTAAGCCTCTGAGCTGTCACTTGTCTGAAAGATTGTTTCAGGTCCTGTAGTCCAAGGATCAGAAAAATTAGGACAAGTCTTGCTGCTCTCATGTCACCATTAGAAACACAAGTCCAGAGAGGTTATGTGATGCCCTCCCCAACTCCACCTGGAGGTCATAGGATCATAAAGGACTCAGTGGTACCTAGAACTGACCTTTGCCCTAAACCAGGGGTTACCCATCTGGGTGACTGGCAGGTGGTTAATAAGAGGGGAGTGTCACAGGTTGGGTTACCCAGGAAGAAGACTGATGGAGATGAGAGTAGGACGTGTTGGTGCGTACCCTCAGACCAGCACCTGCAGAAGGGAAGAAAGCAGCCACAGTGGGCAGAGGGAGAAGGGGAACTGTGGGGCAGGCCCAAAATTGACTACAACCTCTAGGTAGACATCTTCACATGCCCCCAAACCCCACTCCCTTGACCCCAGTCTCCTTCCCACAAAAAATACCAGGCTGAAGCACAAGACAACACATAAATAAAGCAGCCAGAATCAACTGCACTTATGCCTTTAAATGGAATAGATTGCTTTATAATTTATTAGACTTCCATGGGGCATACTCAGATACAAAGCTGTCGGCACATTCAGATGGTTTTCTATGCATCTAGCGATATAAACTCTATCAAATGCTATATAAATCCAGATAAAGGTAATAAAGTTAGTGTAGTAAAAAACCAATGGCAATGCAATAACTGATGCCCCCTGGTAACCTATCTAAAATATTACAATAACTCAAGTCTCCATATGGAGATTTCATTTTCTTTTTCTCCTCTGAGAAAAGCCTGTTGTGAGCTTTAAGATATTTAAATAAGGATAGATTGAATTAATATGGTTTACACTCATAAAGATGCTTTTTCCGGTGTTTCTGAGAGTCTGTTTTCTTGGATATATCTCCTGCTAGCTCCTAATTTTTCCTCCTGAAGAAAGACAAGACCAGAGACCTCAGGATTGCAGAACTGTCACTTTAAACTACTAGCTGTGGATATCAAAATGCCTGCAGGTGACAGGTACAGCCTCTTTTCAGACTCTCTTTCCTGGTCACCACCTCCAAGATCTGCTTCTGGGAATAAAAATCATGCTGGCTGGGATTTTATTTAAAGTCTTCTACCATGCACCCTGGCTGCATAGAATAGATGCGCTAATCCAAAGTCACACTAAAGTATGTGCCCCGAAGCAGTAAGTGTCTCAAGGTATTTTTTAGCTGCAAATCACAGAAAACCAACTCAAACTAGCTTAAGTGAAAAGTGAGTTAATTGGCTGGAAAATTTTAAAAAGAGACAGCAAAGAGTAGGCCCCACTTCATGCCATCTGGAAGTGGGGGGGCATGTCCCCACAAGTCCCAGTAAAAGTTCTGAAATAAGTCTAATAGAGCGGCCTATCCCAAAGCTGGTGACACCGGCTAGGAGAAATACTATGCTCTGATTGGTCAGGGGGATGATATTCTCTAATTGGTAAGGGGCTGCTGTGCTGTGATTTGCCAGGGGGCTGCCATGTTCTGAATGGCCAATAGGAAGGCTATGCTCTGATTGGCCAGGATGTTATCTCTGATTGGTCACTTGCCTTCCTGGGGTCAATGCATGTCAGCCATCCCTAAACCAAATATGATCACTGGGATGGAAACATGAACATCAAGCCCGAAGAATCATCGAAAGAACGCCTTTCAACAGGGTGCAGACAGGAGGGACCTGGCCAGGTCATCAAAGATGGATTCACGTGGCATCATCTGTGAACAGACAGGATCTTGGGGAACCTCCAAAGACCCCCTAGAACCTGTCTCCTATGAGGTTTTGAACTAGATAGAGCTTCTTATATGAAACTGTCCCATGCAAATTGCCATCAAACTAAAAGCAGACAGAATGGAGCTTTTTCAGCCTGAAGATAGGGGGTGATATTTATGTCTCATACAGGTAAGAACAGTTTTAGGATTGTTCTGAACAACTCTAGAAGTTCAAAGGGGTGGGTGACTATAGACACAAAGAAAGAAGAAAATAAACCATAACAGTCAGATCTGAACTCTGATGGAATGGGTTACCTTACAGGTAGTGAGTGCCTCATTACTGGAAGCAACCAAACAGCACATAGAAGGAATATTCCTGCATAGGGGAGGGTCCCCTCTCAGATTCCTTTTATTTGATTTAATGGCTTCTAAAAATGCCTATCCCAAGCCTGTAATAATAATAACTTAAGTGAAAAATCCTGACTGTACCCCCTACCCTCACCACCTCCCCCACCAACCCCAGGCTCTCCCAGTGGGAAATATGATGACATGCTGAAGCCCCAAACAGTGTCTGTCACATCAGAGACACTGGAAGTGCCTAACAAGCAGATGGACTGAAAATGACAGATGCCTCCAGACTGCAAAATCCATCACTTCTGTCCATAGGAACAAAGGGTGAGAAGATAGGTGCCTGAAAGCCGGCTCCAATTTAAGAATCAAAGCACTTCACAAAAGAGCCCAAAATGGAAAAATCAGTATTTGTTTGTACTCTGAAGCCAACAGTGGAATCGGGGCTTCCTCTTTAAATGGCACTGTGTGTGCTGGAGACGCTGAACTTGTCCTGGAGTCTCGCATGTTGTGCATTCATGCCGAAGCAAACGGGAATCACTTAATAAGGGCTTCCAAATGCTGCTGCACAAATAATAATAGTAATCACAATCGTAACACCGGCACACTGTTTCGAAACACGGCATCTGAGTGGGGACAGCATGTCAATAAACAGGATGAGAGACACAGCCCGGGAAGCTGACTTCCTCCAAACCGACGAGTCCCCTATTCATATTCATAATCCTGTGCATTATTTACACGGATCAACTTACTCCCTAACCCCAAACCAGCTTGAGTTCTCTGTGGCAGGGAAGGCCGGGAAAGGAAGGGCCACCAGCTAAGCTCACGCTGACAGCAATGCAGCAATGCCGGTTTTCTGATCCAACAGGATTGACATTCTCCTCAGCACAGAGCAACCTCCAGTCCAGTCAATATTCAGAGCTATCGCTGTCATGAAGCCGAAAGCCAGCAGGATCACAGGAGAGGCAGTGCCAGTCACTGCCAGGGCCCAGATCCATCCCTACTGGTCAGTGGAATGGCTCTGTCCATTCTGCTAGTGGAAGAAGCACACGAGGGTCCCATTTTATGTTAAGATGGTCCTTGTTATCACCACTAGCCCCGCCTGCATCTGGCTGCAGAGATGTCGGAGAGTCAGCTGGGGTACCCCAAGGGAGGTCTGAATCAGGAGCTCGTGACTTCATTCCAGAGCCTGGACCTCGGGGAACAGCTGGGGTGTGGGGCAGTGGGACAAGCATGGGATACCTGTGAGGATTTGATGTGGGACAAGCCAGCGGCTGGACAGGTCTGGGGCATCTGCCCAGCACTCCCCTGGCACCACCTGGGCTATCTGCCCACCTGGAAGAAGAACCAACATTGCCAGACCTGTTCCCAGGGCTGAGTTCCCCCACCCGCCGACATTCTGTATGAGCAAGGGGCTGAGGTGCCGGAATTCATCAAACACTTCACAGCTCAGAGCAGCTAGATCTGACACTGGGTCCTGTGGGGGAGCAGCTGCTGCCCCTCCAAGTCCAGCTACACAGAACCACATGGCTCCCATCAAAGCCCCCCATCCTGGGTCCTGTCTGTCCCAGGAGTCAGAAGGCAATGTGCTCTTTGCAGACTGCCCAGGCTGTGACCTTCTAGGGTCAGAACTCCAACCTGATCCCAACAGCTCCTACCTCAGCCACCTGTGACCAGGATCAACCTGCAGTGGGGTGGGCAGGAGGGGCAAGGGTTGCCTGGTTGTGGGGGTCTTTCCTGGCAGGTATGGTGGGGGCAAAAGTAGCAAGTCATTTTCCTCCCTCCTGAACTGCAGTGGGGGGCTGGCTGGGGGTGGGTCTGGGAACAAGGAAAGGTTCTTGATTTTCAAAATTGCCCTTTTTTTATAAAATGATTCTGAAAGAAACCAACAAAGCAAAAGGAAAAATAACAACCAATAAAACGAAAGAAAACCAACAAAAGTTCTTTTGTCGTTGCCTTAGAATCATTTCAAGGGATGCAGGCTTTCCATTAGTGCCGGTGATTCAGAACTGCTGTCGTCCTGAGTAAGTACTTTCAAGTGAAAAACAAGCAGAGATGTTTGGTGCTGACTGATGTCTGGGAAACAGTTGCCCAGCTCCATCCCCCCATTGCACAAATGGGGAAACTGAGGGAGAAGCCCAGAGAGGGAAGTGAATTCACACAGATGGCGGTGCCGGGGGTGGCCTAAAGGCCCCTGGCCAGACATTTCCTCCCCTCCATGCCTCTTTCAGTGGCTCAGGAGCTGCCACCAGCACTCTCATCTAGGAGGGAATTTTCATTTTAAAGCCATCCTGCAATGGCTGCTTGGGTGAGAACAAGCCATCATCCCTTCATGTGACTTTGAAGGTTTTGCTCAAGGAGGTCTCGCTGTCATGTGAATGAGCTGACCTTTCTGTGGGGAGGGGAGGAAGGTCTCCTGACCATAAGCCAGCCCAGTCGGAACCACTTCGCTGGTACTTGGCTGGTAAAATTTTTGTCCAGATACTCACCTTCAGTTCCCTCGGGTGTATACCAGTGACAGTGGCCAAGAGGAAGTGATGGACAGAGAACACTGGGGAAGATGCAGCCTGGGAAAGCGAGGCCCCACATTAGCGGGGCCTGGGCCCTGCGTCCCCACACCAGGAGCTGGTTTGGCAGAAGCAGTTCCCTGAGGGGTCAGCGTTGCACAGGGCTGTGCCACCCTCTCCCCATAGCGCGGTCATCTGCTCTCACTCCAGAAGCACTGAGGCTCCCCAGTAAGTTGAATAAGTTGAAGGTGGAGCTCCCCTGTCACCCAGCAATTCCACTCCTGAGCACAGACCCAGGGGAACTGGAAATGGGTGTGCAGGCAAAAACGTAAACACTCATGTTGATGGCAACGTTCTTTGCAATAGCCAAAACACAGAAACAACCCACGTGTCCATCAACCGATGAATACACAAAACGTAGCATATCCATGCAATAGAATATGATTCAGCCACCAAAAAATGACATCCTGACACAGGCTACAACGTGGGTGAACCTCAAAAACGTCATGCTAAGTAAAAGAAGCCAGACACAAAGCGCTGTATTGTGTGTGATTCCATTTACAAAAAATGTCCCAAATAGGCAAACTCAGAGAGACAGAAAGGAAATTGGTGGTGGGCAGGGGCTGGGGGGAGATGGGGAGGAGGGGTGACTGCCAATAGGTATGGGGCTTCCTCTCAGGGTGATGCAAATGTTCTGGCTACATTTGCAGGTCTGCATGTGTTCAGGTCTGCAGAAACAGAAAACCAAATACTGCATGGCACACTTACAAGTAGGAGCTAAACACGGGCACTCACAGACACCAAGATGGGAACCACAGACACTGGGGACTGTGACGGGGGAGGAGGGGGGAAGGACTGGAAAAACCACATACTGGGCACTACACTCCCTACCTGGTGATAGACTCATTTGTACTCGAAACTTGAACATCACGCAATACACTTTTGTGGCCAGGCATTGTGGCTCACGCCTGTAGTCCCAGCACTTTGAGAGGACGAGGCGGGTAGATCACTTGAGGTCAGGAGTTTGAGACCAGCCTGGCCAACATGGTAAAACCCCATCACTACTAAAAATACACAATTAGCTGGGCGTGGTGGCACGCACCTGTTGCCCCGGCTACCCAGGAGGCTGAGGCAGGAGGATTGCTAGAACCCAGGAAGTAGAGGTTGCAGTGAGCTGAGATCGCAACTCTGCACTCCAGCCTGAGTGACAGAGCGAGACTCCGTCTCAAAAAAAAAAAAAAACAAAGTAGCCAGGCATGGTGGCGGGCACCTGTAATTCCAGCTATTCAGGAGCTGAGGCAGGAGAATCGCTTGAACCCAGGAGACAGAGGTTGCAGTGAGCAAGATCACGTCCCTGCACTCCAGCCTGGGCAACAGAACAAGATTCAAATACATACACACACACACTTTTGTATCAAACCTGCACATGTACCCCCGATTCTAAAACTAAAATTGAAAGAAAGAAAACATTCTAGAACTAGAGAGAGGTGGTGGCCGCACAGTGAAGTGAATGCAGCAAACGGCACTAATGGTAAATGTTACCTCATGTGTTTAGCGTAATTTAAAAAAAGAAAGCAGACTGACGGGATGGAGCGGTGGGTGGTGGGAGGCTCTGGGGCTGGACCAGGGGACAATGGTGCTGGGCAGCATGCTGGCCCCAGAGAACAGGAGATCCTGAAGGACAAAGCAGGCCTGCAAGTGCAGGCTCTGAATCGTCTGGTGTGATCCTCGGACACCCCAGAGGGACAAAACCCCTCAAGTGCACGGGAGTCCTCCTCCAGCTGAATGTGGAGGTGGAAGGGACACGAGAGATCCCGGCACTGGGATGCCCTCAGGCTTTGCATCTCCACCTAGAGCAAGCTTAGTTCTGGAGTAGTTCCAACTAGGTTCAAGGCCGGGTTCTGCCACTGATAGGCTGTGTGATTTGAAACAAATTGCTCAACCTCTCTGGGCCTCAGTTTCCTCGAGGATAAAATGGGGATGATACCGGGAGGCTGAGATGGGAGGATTGCTTGAGCTTAGGAGTTTAAGACCAGCCTGGGAAATATAGCAAGATCTTATCCCTACTAAAAATAAAACAAATGAGCCAGGCAGGGTGGTACATACCTCTAGTCCCAGCTACGCAGAAGACTGAGGCAGGAGGATTGCTTGAGACCAGGAGGTTGAGGCTACAGTGAGCTATGATCACACCACTGCACTCCAGCCTGGACAACAGAGTGAGACCCTGTCTCAAAATTTTTTTAAATGGGGGTAATACTAGGACTGGGTTCATAAGAGTTGATGTGAGAATTAAAAGGGATCCCTCGACTGGGCGCAGTGGCTCACGCCTGTAATCCCTGCACTTTGAGAGGCTGAGACAGGCAGATCATGAGGTCAGGAGTTCTAGACAAGCCTGGCCAACATGGTGAAATTCCCATCTCTCTAAAAATACAAAAATTAGCTGGGCGTGGTGGCATATGCCTGTAATCCCAGCTACTCAGGAGGCTGAGGCAGGAGAATCGCTTGAACCTTGGAGGCAGAGTTTACAGTAAGCCGAGATTGTGCCACTGGACTCCAGCCTGGGCGACAGAGTGAGACTCCATCTCAAAAAAAATAAAAGCAGGCAGCCTTTCTATGGTATTTCAGAATAGGACTTGCACATAGTTAACTATCTCGGAAAATACGTGTTGCTATTCTATTTATTCACAGTGAATCTTTATAAGAGCTGCTACATGCTGGGACAGAACTTAAAACCAGAACCGAGTGGACTTGCTATGTTCCCCATGAGTCTGCCTTCCAGGCCAATCTCATTTGCAGGAAGGAGCCCCTTGAACAGGTGGACCGCAGATGCACCAAGTGCAGCCAATGTGAAGAAAAGTTATACACGTTGGTCATCAAACTCCATTCACACACGTCTATAGCAAGGGGGGCTTTAGAAGCTGTGTTAGTTTCCCAAGAGTGCCATGACAAACTGCCATGGACTGGATGGCTTCTAGCAGCAGAAACGTATTCTCACACGGCCCTGGAGACCAGAAGTCCAAAACCAAGGTGCCAGCGGAACCACACCTCCTCTGAAGGCTCAGCTGAAGGCAATGCTGGAAACCTACTGTTTACAGAAAGGAGAGTGAGAGAAAAGAGGGAATCTCGAGCCACAAGTCACATCCAGATGAGTCCAGATAATGTTCCTTTAAACAGGGGGTCCAGGGCCTGGGGTCAGTGAACAGAATTCAGGGGTCCAAGGATGTACATGGAAAAAGCTCACATCGTGAAACCCTAGATGAAATACAGCATCACAAACTGAAGCAGCAAACCCATGTGTGTCCGCGGGAACCTGTGATCTTGCCTCCAAGAGAATTACAGGTATTTTTACATCCCATTTCCATTTTTCAGATCCCTAAATATCATTTACATTCACCATGACCTGAGAATGATGGCTATGTTATGCCCCACTCTATCTTGGTATTTAAGCATGTTGGAAAAGCAAATTATCATATCTCAAATTTCTCTTTCCTCATATTTTGATATCTGTAGTTCAGTAAAATTGGTTTCTTATGTCAGCCTCTGTATTTTATGATAAGCATTTAAAAGACATTTTCCTGAGACAACTTCGTCTAACTACTAAAAGAACCTGTGGCACAAAATGGGTTAAGAATCCTTGCTTTAAAGGAGGTACTCACCCTACCCCCCGCCCACCACTGTTCACTCACTTCTGGGGCTCTGGAGACATTCACGCCCACCCATTCACTCAGGCAATCACTCATTCAGCAAATGTGCATTGAGCACGTGTTCTCCGTCAGGCGTGGGACGAAGGCCCGGCATTTTGGAGCTTCCAGCCTAGCAGCCTAGTAAAAGCAGCAGACATTTACCCACTAATCCCACCATACAGTCCATAATCACACACTGCAGTGCGCTCCACGAACACAAAACCTAGAGGGCACAGAGAGCTCACACCCAGAAACTGGGTGCAGACCAGAAGAGAGATGGGGGTCCAGGAAATAGCACTGGAGCTGAAACGCTCTGCATTCCATTCCCTAGGAGCATGCCTGTCTAAGGGTAAGGTGCATGTGCTTTTCAAAAAGTTCTACTTGAGGCCAAGCACAGTGGCTGATGCCTGTAGTCCCAGCACTTTGGGAAGCCAAGGCAGGAGGATCACCTGAGGTCATGAGTTCAAGACCAGCCTGACCAACATAGAGAAATCCCATCTCTACTAAAAATACAAAATTAGCCCGGCGTGGTGGTGTATGCCTGTAAGCCCAGCCACTTGGGAGGCTAAGGCAGGAGAATTGCTTGAACTCGAGAGGCGGAGGTTGCGGTGAGCCAAGATCACACCATTGCACTCTAGCCTGGTCAACAAGAGCAAAACTCTGTCTCAAAAAAAAAGTTCTACTTGAACCAAGAGGTCAATGCTGGGGTATCTAGGAGTCATTCCTACGCTCTGACTCCAGGCCGCCTAAGGCCAGAAGTTTTGCTCACGTGTGTTTGTTTCTGTTTCTGCTTTTGCAAACTGGCGAGAGATGAGGCCTTACTTGCAAGGTAGCTTAGCAAGGCCCATAAAATGCACTACTGAGCCCCAGTAAGACGTCAGCTCTAATAACAGCCCTGTCAGAAGGAAGTAGGGAGCTAGGAACATGCCATTAACCCAAACAGCACTTCTGTGAGGGCTGCTCTACCGCAGGTGCCATGGAAATGACAGGGACTTGTGCCAAAGCCAGCCCCAGTCCAGTCCCTCCCCCCAGGTTGACAGCTGTAGCCCAGAGACACTCAATGTGTTAGGCAGGGTTTTGCTGCAGAGAACAGAATCCACTCCAGTTTGCTGAAGCAGAGGGACTTTTCCCAAGGGGCAAAGGCCTCACGGAATCACCAGAAGGTGGAAGAAATGAGCTCTATAGGTCAGCGTTCTGGAAATGACCCTGCAGGCCACGAGGCAGATCCAGGGCCCCAAGGGAGCTATTTTCTCTTATAAGTTGAGGATGCCACCAGCTGAACTGGGATGTTGTCACCACAGCTGCTAGCTCCAAAATCACGCCGCCACCACCACCATCACCATCTGGAAGCGCCATAATCTGCAGGCTGCCCCTACGACACCAATGCCTGCTGCATCCAACCCCCTGAAGCCAGCACCACATGACCTGCTCTCCACCTCCACCCAGCAAACCGTGAGCAGGCATGGGGCCTTGGCTAACACCGTCCTGTGAAAGCCAGGAACCTCCATAGCAGTGCTTGCAGGGAGGATGAGCACAAGGGTGGCCCTGCCTCACCTCTACCTTCCGAACCCCACAGCAGTGCACCTGGGCTGCCTACACTCAATTCTGGGACTCTAGTGCCATTAGGGAAGAGGCATGCTGTCCCGGTGGACCTATGGAAAGGCAAGGATGCTGGACGAGACAAAAGACAGCCATCTTATCACCATGAGAAGACCACCTGTCTGGGAACAAAAGCAACACAGACAAAAGCAGAGCCGAGAGATGAAAAGAAAGAGATGAAGACTCAATGGAACGCCCTGAGTTCCTGAATCCAACCATTTCTGAAGCCAGAAGCCCTAAACCTTTCCTTTATAGAAACCAAATGGGAATTTATTTTCTTAAGGCAGTTAGACTTAAGTTTCTGTTTCCTACAACCAAAAGAATCATGACTACAACTATAGTTCAAGCCCCGAGGCCAGAGAGCCCTAGCCCTATCCTTGGGAATATACGTCAGCGCAAATCAGAACATCACAGAAGCCCTTAGCCTGGCTACTCATTCACACCACAAAATCTCAAACTCTCCCCTTACAGTTTCTAAGCCTAGGACTTCATCTCATCTTTCTCTCTCTCTCTCTCTCTCTCTCTCTCTCTCTCTCTCTCTCCCCACCCCAAAACTGAATTGTACATCCATCACCTCCTCCAGGAAGCCTTCCCTGACCTTCTCATACCAGGCATCTAAATTCTGCCCCCTCATGCTCTCCCTGAGCATGCTGCTACCATAATAGTTACCATGTTGGACTGAAACTCAGTCTCCCTCTAGGGAATGTAAATCTTTTGAGGACATCTTTCATCTTCTATTCCAGGCACCACATCAGAGACTGGGACGGTGTGGGGTTCTGCTGATCTTTTCTTAACAAAGGAATAAATGCATCTCCTTCAGGCCTACCATCTGCTTCACCTCCCCTGTCTCCTAACAATTCCCTGATACCCTTCTTTCTCGTGATTCTCAACACTTTTAAATACAAACAGCCAGAGTTTTGAGAGGAAATAAATCAATACAGGTCTGTAAAAAATTTCCCATGTGGGTGAAACATCTGTGCTGACCACCCCACCCGTCACTGATGAACTTTTCTCATCTTTTTCTTCCATGCATTCCTCTGGCCTTCGGAGCTTTCCAAACAAAATGTTTCTCAAAAATTGAACCCAGAAAACAGAAGCACCAGACTTATCAAAATAGCCTTTTGAATGCACTGCAACAAACGAGCAAATACAAAATCAACACCTAACGCTCCCGGGAATTAACTTCAGCAGAAAAGCCCAAAGCTTGGGGAAAAAGGAACAGGGATAGAAAACCAAATTACATGCAGCAGAGAAAGCAAAGCCCACATCTGAGGCTGTTTCTGACAAACAGAGGCGACCGCTTGAGAGAAAATATGCAATAACCTCCCAGAAACTGCCCCAACATCTTTGTCCTCAGCAGCCAGGCTCTATAGGAAAAAAGAGAAGAGAAGAAGGGGAAGACCTATGAAATCCAAATACAACCAAGTCTGGTTTAGAAAAATAAACAAGTGCAGCTGCTCTATGCTCCCTGCATCTTGGGCTTTTATGACATTCTCTGGTGACATGCACTAAAGATTTGGTCCAGCCTGCTCCTGGAGTCACAGCGCCTCTGAGGAACCAGGGGAGGAGGCCAGGATAGCAGAGGAGCCCTGATCTGTCCAGTCAACACCATCAACCAAGCATCCACCAAGCACCACAATGGCACCAAGCACAAGGGATGCCACTGCCTGCAAATATCGTTGCTGGTGCTGTGAAGTTCACCACCCAGGAGGCAAATGCAACTTTAAGTATGCCAGCGTGGCCGGGCATGGTGGCTCACACCTGTAATCCCAGCACTTTGGGAGGCTGAAGTAGGCAGATCACCTGAGGTCAGCAGTTCGAGACAAGCCTGGCCAACATGGTGAAACCCCGTCTCTACTGAAAATACAAAAATTAGCTGAGTGTGGTGGCAGGCACCTGTAATACAAGCTACTCGGGAGGCTGAGACATGAGAATCACTTGAACCCAGGAGGCAGAGGTTGCAATGAGTTGAGATGGTGCCACTGCACTCCAGCCTGGGAACAGATTGAGACCCTTCTCAAAAAAAAATTAAAAAGTTTGCCAACTTTCCAGGAGATGAACAGGATGGTAAGAGAGAGAACAGGGGAGGCCGCTTGGGCTGGGGGGTGCAGGAAAACTTGTCTAAAGTGGGGATATCAACGTCAGAGCTGAAGGATCCAGGGTGAGCCAGCGGCAGCAGCAAAGCCACAGCCCCTTGGTGCCCCCTGGAGGTCACCTGCGGCACTGGTGACGGCCCCAGGATGCTGACAACCTCCTACCTGGAACACTACCTCTCTCTACCTGGGCGTGGCATGAGCATTCTTGGCCTGATGCTGGCACTGCCAGCGAAATCGATGCCTCTGGGTAGCACCCGAACAGAGAAGCGGGGAGAGTCAGTGGATAATATCCCAGCTCCTTCATGCCTCCATGGGACGCTCAGTGGGGCTTGAGCCCCAGCTGCCCACCGCAGTGACCTGCTCATTCACACACCTGTGCTTGTCTTTCCTCCCTCGCCATCCTGCCTGCAAGCACCTCTCCAGTCCACTCCAGGTACCCAAATCTTTGTCTTGGGGTCCGCCTTCGGAAAGACCCAAGCTCAGACAGCCATGAAAACATGGAAAGGGAAAGAGCCTATCTTAATGCCGTAAGGGCAGAGAGCTCGGCTTTTCAAAAGACAGAGAAGCCAGGGTAAGGGGCCAGGAAGGGTACAGGTGATAGCACGAGGTGGTGCAGGATACATCAGGTGGGGCCAGGCTGGACGGGCTTCTGCAGCTGGCATGGGGGACCAGGACTCTGTCCCAGGGGCAGCAGAGGGGAGCCTCGAAGGTAGCAGCGTACACAGGCAAGAGACCCGATGCAACTGCCTCTGCAAAGGACTCCACAGGTCTCAAGAGTCCATTAACGGGTAGCAGATAAGCTTATAATGGATAAGCAAATGTGGTCTACCCCTACAATGGAATAGGGTTAAACTGTAAAAAGGAATAGGCCAGGAGTGGTGGTTCACGCCTGTAATCCCAACAGGTGGATCACTTGAGGTCAGGAGTTTGAGATCAGCCTGGCTCACATGGTGAAACCCTGTCTCTATTAAAAAAAAAAAATACAAAAATTAGCTGGGTGTGGTGGTGTGCACCTGTAATTCCAGCTACTCAGGAGGCTGAGGCACAAGAATCGCTTGAACCTGGGAGGAGGAGGTTGCAGTGAGCCTAGATTGCACCACTATACTCTAGCCTGGGCAACAAAGAGAAACTCTGTATCAAAAAAAAAAAAGATTCGCCGGGCGCGGTGGCTCATGCCTGTAATCCCAGCACTTTGGGAGGCCGAGGCGGGTGGATCATGAGGTCAAGAGATTGAGACCATCCTGCTCAACATGGTGAAACCCCGTCTCTACTAAAAATACAAAAAATTAGCTGGGCATGGTGGCGCGTGCCTGTAATCCCAGCTACTCAGGAGGCTGAGGCAGGAGAATTGCCTGAACCCAGGAGGCGGAGGTTGCGGTGAGCCAAGATTGCGCCATTGCACTCCAGCCTGGGTAACGAGAGCGAAACTCCATCTCAAAAAATAAAAAAGATTCAACTATTAAAAGTAATGAAGTGCTGGCGGGGCATGGTGGCTCACACCTGTAATCCCAGCACTTTGGAAGGCTGAGGCAGGTGGACCTCCTTGAGATCAGGAGTTCAAGATCAGCCTGGCCAAAATTGTGAAATCTTGTCTCTACTAAAAATACAAAATTAGCTGGGCATGGTGGTGGATGCCTGTGGCCCCAGCTACTCAGGAGGCTGAGGCAGGAGGATCGCTTGAACCCAGGAGGCAGAGGTTGCAGTGAGCTGAGATTGCACCACTGCACTTCCAGCCTGGGTGACAAAGCAAGACTCCATCTCAAAAAAAAAAAAAAAAAGAATGACGTGCTGATAAACATTACAACATAGATAGACCTCAAAACAGTTATGTTATGTGAAAGAAACCAGAGACAAAGGGTCACATATTTGCACAATTCCATTTATATAAGATATCCAAACTTGGCCAATCCATAGAGACAGAGCAGATCAGTGACTGCTGGGGCTGGGGAAGCAGACTGGGCATGGCTGCTCAATGTGTATGGGGTTTCCTTTGCGGGATGGAAGTGTTTTGGAACTAGGTAGAGACGGTGGTCGCACAATGTTGTGAAGGTATTAAGTAACACCCAATGGTTAGGTTTGAAGCAGCTAATTTTATGTTATGTAAATTTCACCTCAGCTTTTAAAAAAATCCAGCAGCAAGAGCCTCCATGGGCCCACAGGTGGAGAATGGGTCAGATGGAAGGAAGAGGGAGAGATGACAGCAGCTGGGACAAAGGTGGGATCCACAAAGGTGAAGAGAAGTGGGAATTTGAGATACAGTTTGGAGGTTCCAAATCATAATTTGGCATTCCCAGGCTAGTCCCAGCTTTGGCAGGACATCGTGTCAGAGTTTGTGGACTCTGTCTTTATTTGCCACCTGACCTGGGTTGAACTTCCCAAATTTCATAGGTGAGAAATGCGAATGCAGCTTGTCCCAGGAGCACCACCATGCAGAGCCCATCATGACCACCAGTGAGTGGCAGCTGCAGCACAGCTCCCTGGAATTGGGAGATCATAGCTAAGAAAGAAGACAATCTGGCCTGTGGAGGCTTAGGAGTATTTACCAACCCCATGATGCTACAGGCTCTAGGAGCAGGATCAGCTGCAAAGAGTACGCTGGAAAGAGATTTGTCAGTTCAACCCCTCCCTCACCACCACACTGTTCACAATGCCCCCTCTGCTCTCCACACATCCCACTTACCCCCATAACAGTCTGTACCCTAAGATAATGCAACTGGAATATTAAATAGAGGAAGAGATAGGGGATAGAGGAAGAGCCTTGTCTCCCAGGGAGCAGAGAAGTCCATCTGGAGGTGTTATCATTTTGGGTGCATCCCAGCATCTGGTGACACAAAGAACCTTCTCATGAACAGCACGAGGACCTATCTGATCCTATCTTGAACAGAGGACATCTCTTGGATTGTGGCTCCTGAACCCCCTTCATCAGAATCACTTATACTGCTTACTGAAAATACAGATTCCTGAGTGAGGCTCAGAATCTGAAGGGACCCAGGGCGTTTGGCACAACACAGATTGTTGGGTCCTACCCCCCAGGGCATCTGACTCAGTAGGTGGGGCCCAAGAATGTGCATTTCTAACAGGCTTCCAGGGAGTGCTGATGCAGCCGATGCAGAACCCCCTGTGAAGAACCAACATGCAATCTATCATGAGCTGGTTTCAGCAGGAGGTAATGGGGAAAACCTCACCTGCTCTAGTTCACAGGGCTGAGTCGATAGATTGGGAGGAAGCGCCATGGAAAATGGAGGGTTGGGTCCTTTGCAGTAGAGTCACAGAATGGGACATTTTCAGCTGGAGCAACAAGAATTGTGTGATCAGGAAAAGCAAGGAGTCAGGAGGTGGGGAAAGGCAGAGATATAAGAGGAGGATGCAAAAAAGATGAACTTCATCACATCACACACAGCCCAGCACTATCCCTGGCCATGGCCACTCACCCCCAAACAGAATATAATCCAGAAAATATTTACAAAGACCAACTGCCTGCCAGGAACTATGCTAAGAGATTCCCAGGAAAAATATCCACATCTCTGACTACAGCGATCTTTTGGTGTCTAGTGGGTGAGATAAATTCTAATACACATTTTCAAAATAAGAAGCCAGTAAGAGAAATTCCTATCCCCTATAAAATCAGCAAAAAAACCCCATGATCAGACCACAAGCATTCATGCAATGGCTGCTATGGGCCAGCACCGTGCCAGATTCTACGGGCAGGCCGTTGAATAAGAGAGGGTCCGCTGACCTGGAGGTCCAGGCTCCACGAAGAGGGTCCTTAGCATAAAGCGCTATCAGTTCATCAGTTCAGCAGTGACTGATAATCTCTGCATCCCCAAGCCCAACGAAATGGGGAAGCCTCAAGCCTACCAGTGGAAATGTCTGTTTTGATTCAGACTGAATGGCCAAATCCTGATCCTAGAAGATACTTTTTTTCCTTGAGTTGGAGTCTCACTCTGTCACCCAGGCTGGAGTGCAGTGAATCTCAGCTCACTGCAACCTCCAGCTCCCAGGTTCAAGCAATTCTCCTGTCTCAGCCTCCCTAGTAGTTGGGATTACAGGGGCACACCACCACACCCAGCTAATTTTTGTATTTTCAGTAGAGATGGGGTTTCACCATGTTGGCCAGGCTGGTCTCGAACCCCTGACCTCAGCCTCCCAAAGTGCTGGGATTATAGGCTGCCCGCCTCAGCCTCCCGAAGTGCTGGGATTACAGGTGTGAGCCATTATGCCCAGCCGAAGATACTTTCAATTGCCTATGCCAACATCCATCCACTCCTTCCTTGTTAGGAAGGGAACCCCAGGTTTATTTGAGGTAGCTGAAAATTCCTTTTACTGTCCTCCCTTGCAGCTAAGTGTGGCCACTGACGTCCTGGTCAATGAGATATAAGTAAAAGCATGGGTTGGGACTTCTTGGAAAATAGCTTAAAAGACAGTCAAAACAGCTATTGGGGCATCTGCTTCCTCCTGGGGCTGCCTGGAAGGTGGAGATCATGGCCAGAATTCTGGGAGTCATCTTCAACCATGAGGTGACCATGAGGATGAAGGTCACAAGTCAAAAGATGGCAGAGCAGAAACTAGAAGGATCTTGGGTCTCTTTGACATCATGGAGTCACCACATTAGTGGTGAGAGATGAAACTTAACTTCTATCCTGTGTAAGCCCTTATTATTTTGGTTATTTTGGTTTTCTCTGCTATACACATCCAAACCTATTTCTACACGATTGCTGAGGGCCCAGTAACTCACTTTGTTTCAGACACTGCGGTGACCTAAAAATTCTAATCCTGGCCTAGATAAGTCTCTTTTACCAAGATTAACACACTGACCTACCTTAGACAAAAAAACACCCCAAGCCAGGGACATCAGAGGTACATACATGTACAGGCCACTGTGACACTCAAAGAGGTATGGAATTGCCACACTGGAAAGGTCTTGAAGACTGATTCAACCAACCCATTTCACAGATTAGGAAGTTGAGACTCAGGGGAGAAAAATGGTTTTCCCAGCTTCTCCAGGCTAGAGCTTTTTATACCAAAGTAACTTTCATCAGAAAGATCTCATTAGCTAGAAGAGTCCATAACAATGCTTTTGCCAGATCTAAAAACAGAAAAGAACAACATAGCCATTTCACTGAACACCTCAATTAATTAATTGCCCAAACAAGTCAAGCTTGGGTCCTCAGGAACAACATGGGAGTTATTTATACATTTATGAGAGAGAAAAAGATGCACAATATGACTTTGCACATTTAACCCTGCCCCAATATTTACAGCACGTCCCTGTTTGTCTGGCAAGCAGGTGTCAATTCTACATTTGTGCCTAGAACTTTCTCCTAATGCCAATTTATAATTCAACTGATCAGGAGATGTTTATTGGCTGAGAATTCATCAGGAAAATTCCATGATCAGGAATTCTCTATTGCAGATATTTGTCTCAAAAAAAAAAAAAAAGGTAAGTGAAAAGTGACAAAAGCAAAAAGTTTTTTTTTTTTTTCAAGAAGATATGCTTAGAAGAGGATATTTAAGAAATCAACTGACTGTATATGGGACTGCCACCTCACTCTCAAACTTCTAACTTCTTCAAATGGACACACTCTACTGGAGAGCTCCAAAAAGAATTAAACAAAAGAATATAAGCAAAGAACCATGAGATGGTGATAATGCAAAGGAAAAACAAATGTTCACATCAGCATTGTTTATAACGAGGAAAAAAATTAGAAACAACATAAACACCCATTAATGGAGAGATTTTTTAAAATAAATTATATGAAGACAATGACTATTACACAGCTATTACAAAGGGTAAGGTAGATCTATATGTGCATAAGTGTGGAAAGTTCTAGAATATAAACTAAACATTTTATATCAAAGTGCAAAAAAGTATGTATACTGTGCCTTCCTTTACACAGGTTTTAAAAACACACACACACCCATACACAGATTGGTTTGTGCATATATTTTTTTAGAATTATAGAGAGGTGGTATTTTTAGAGTAAAAGACTAAGTTTTCACGGGGGGACACAAAAGAAGTTTCATTTAGTAACTTTACTATTTGAACTGTTGTTACCAATTATATGCATTTTTTTAAGTATTAATAGGGATCAGTATGAAGATTATAAGTTTTCTGGTTTTTTTAATTTAAAGAAAAAGATGTATAAGCAATTGCTTTCAAACTCTGTTCTGTGAAATCCTGGAATTTAAAAAATATGCCTTAGCAAGATTCTACCCAGGCTCCAGTCAGAGCGGCTGCGTTTTCTGGCCTATGTTCCTGCATGATATTTCTTAGGGGGAGAAAAGAGTTCCACCACCAAAAAATATGTTTCAAAAGCCACTGGGATGGCCGAGCGTGGTGGCTCAGGCCTGTAATCACAGCACTGTGGGAGTCCGAGGTGGATGGAACACAAGGTCAGGAGTTCAAGACCAGCCTGGCTAACATGGTGAAACCCCGTCTCTACTAAAAATACAAAAAAAAATTAGTTGTGTATGGTGACATGTTCCTGTAATCACAGCTACTCGGGAGGCTGAGGTAGGAGAGTTGCTTGAACTGGGACCTAGGAGGCGGAGGTTGCAGTGAGCCAAAATCACTCCACTGTACTCCAGCCTGGGCTACAGAGCGAGACTTCATCTCAAAAAAAAAAAAACACTGGGACATGAGTAATATAAATGTGCCATATTATTCACATCCTTTTTATTAAGAAAAATGTGCTCAAGTTTTCCTGTGTGGACCGAAGTAAGCTCTGGTGTTCCAGTTCTTAGAGATCAATATAGTCCAAAATTCCCACATTTCTTGGACCACAGAAGGTCACTCATGCAGGAGGTTGAACAGTGGCCCTTTGCCCTCAAACCTCATGTCTGCCCAGAAAATAGAGCCTTGACAGATGTAATTAATTAAGATGAGGTCATACTGCATTGGAGTGGTTCTTAAATTGAATGACTGGGGTCCTTATGAGAAGAGGAGCGGGACACACACACACACACACACGCACGTGTGTGGAAAACAGCCATGTGATGACCGAGGCAGAGACAGGGGCGAGGCAACACCAAGCCAAGGAGCTCCAAGGATTGCCAGAGCCACCAGGAGCTGGAAGAGGCAAGGGAGGCGCCCCCACTGGAGCCTCCGGAGGGCATGGCCCTGCCAAAAGCTTGATTTCTCACTTCTGGCTCCAAAATCCAAAAAGAATCAATCTCTGCTTGTTAAGCTACCAGATTTGTGGCAATTTGATATGGCAGCCATAAGAAATTAGCGTGACTCACCAAAGGGACAGGTGGGATAAACAGCAGTATGGACAGGCCAGGAACCGACAACCAGAGCAAGGGAGGGTCACCTTTATCTTCACTGTCGCCGTGCTGATCGAACTCTAGCGGGCTCAGCATCACCTGAAGGGCCTGTTAAAACACAAATGCCTGGCCCCACCTGCGGAGTTTCTAGTTGCATGGTCCGGGCACTTCTAACCGGTCTCCAGGTGCTGTCACCACCGTCCAGGAGCCACACTTGAGGCAGTAGTGCTCGAGTGCTTCACACAAAAGAGAAGCCACCACACCCCTCCTCACAGCGCCAACCTGAGAAGCACCATCTCCTTCTCCTTAACATGCTAGCCTCACGTGTAAGGTTTTTTAACAAAAGTTTCTACAACCAGCAATTAAAAAAAGAAACTAGAGGAAATCTGCAGTGTCTCCTCTCCTCCCAAAATACCTTAGACTGTGAGGAGACATCTGTTGTTTTTGCCTGCCCCAGCTCCAGTCCTCCTTCTTCTGTTCATCTTGCCCAGCTTTCCTTTGAGGAACCATCCTCTGCCCTGTTCCCAGCCCTTGCTGTTCAGGGAGATTGGGTCACCCCAGCATGTGATCTAAGACTGCTCCTGCCCCAGCATTTTCTATCCTCCTGAGCACAATAATAAGTGGTTCTGGGATGGGCACGTGCCCTTAGGGAGACCCCTTAGATGAAGTTATGAGAGGAATGACTATCTATTGAGCAATAGCTATTCTCTTTCCACTGGGATTACACAGCTGGGAGCATGCAAGGCTGGGAACATCAGCAGCCATCTTGATACCTCATGAGGAAAACCCATGCAAAAACACAGCCAACAGAAGCCAGCAAAGCCAGGAGCCAGAGAGGACATTCCCCGTGTTATCGTTTGAGCCCCTGGATTCAGCTATGCCTGAAGCTACAACACGGGAATATTTGTGCCTTGATTTTTTCATTGCTGAGTCAATAAATTATTCGGTTATTTTTCTATAGACAGATGATAGATACATAGATAGATAGATACATAGATACATACATAGATAGATAGATGGATGGATAAATGATTGATTTATAGAATTTACTTATGTATTTAGCCAGTTGCAGTGGGTTTCTGTTAATGGCAACCACAAGATTTTCAATTAGTACAGATAAAACGCTGTGTTCTAAGAGGCAGGTAATGGAGGACGGATGAACCCTAGTGACATGAAGGACCTTTTGAGGCCACGACTCACTGCACTGACTGAACCACAGGCACAAAATGTAAGTATGCTCCAATTTAGTAAAGTGATGAGAGTTCAAAAGCAAGTCGTGGATCAAGTGTTAAAATATTAAAGAATTCCTCAGAAAGACTTCTCAAAAATGGTGACCTTATCCATCAGCACACATTTGGCTGAAATAACAGAAAAACCCACTAAAAGCGGCTTAAGCCATAAGGACATGTGTTATTTACTTAACGAGAAACTCGGAGGTGGGCGGTGGCCAGGCTGCTTAAGAGACTCAATTGCGTCACGAGGGACCCAGGCTTCCTTCCAGCTCCCTGTCTGCCTTCCTCGGCGTGCTGGCAAGGTCTCCCTCACCCGTGGCACCATAGCTATGCAGCTCTAGTTGGTCAAGTCCTCACAGTCTGCATCCAAGCAGGAAAGATGGGAATAGAAGACTATTTTCTCCTCCTAGACTCCTCTCTTAGGGAGAGAATTATTCAAAGCAGCCCCAGAACACATTCGTCTATCTCATTGGCTAGCCCCTGGTCACGTGGCCACCTCTAAACCAATTACTGGAAAAGAGGGAAGTGAATGCTATATCGGTTTGGACCAATCAGGATCCATCTCTGGAAGCTGGGCCCATCACCTCCTAAACAAAATGTTATTCTAGCAGCCAACAAGGGGCCGTGGCTGTGGGTAGGTGCCATTGACGTCTCCTGCAGAGAGCATTCGATCCAGCCCTCCATGCACGATGTCCCCACACATTCCAGCCACAGAATTGATCCTAACAAGCCTGCACAGGTCCAGCTCTGCCCACCAGCCCTGTGGCAGAAGCATCTGAGTTTTATCCTCCCTGTGTTTTCCAATCGATCTGGTCAAAAGAGAAGCATGGCAGAAATGCTGAGGTCAGGAGAGCATCAAAACCCAAATTGTTCAACTCTTCCCCCATATCTTTTCTAGGTCAGCAGCTAAGAGAGTTGCTGCTACCTTCCCAACCCAGAGGAGCTGGCCTCCACAACTCTCCATTAATCAAGATCCCAGGGCCAAGTCTCTCCTCACTCACTCACCATCTGCAACTGTTCACACACGTGGTCCTGGGGCCTTGGGGTGCTAACCAAGGCAGCAGGCTGAAGAGCCAGAGGCTAAGGGAATTCTAGCCAGTCCAAGTTCATCAAAGCCCCACAGTCCATGTTCTGAAGCTCAGAAACCAAGAGGAGGGAAGAGGGTGTCTTCCATGTCACTGGCTCCCAGGAGAGCAAATCGCTTTGCTAATGAGGTGGCAGATTACAGCTACTCTTGCTGTCTCGGTTTGGGATCCCCCAGAAGCAGATCTGAGACAATAATTAGAGTACAGGTGGTTCATTTGGAGATGACTCCAGGAAGCATCGTGTGAGGAATGGAGAAATGAAACAGAGAAGAAAGAAGTCAGCAAATGGTATGTCATCAAGCCAGGACACTGCTGTGGCACAGAACACTGCAGGCAACTGGGGCCCAGTCCTGCTGGGCAACGCTGGGCAACACTGGGAGACAGTGTGGAGAATCACTTTGGAGTTATCCCACCCCACAGAGCTGGTCTCCTGGAGGTCATTCATTCCTGGTACTTTTGTTCAGCCCTGCACACAACCACAACAGCTGGGATGGCCAGACTGAAACCCACAGGTGTCAATCATGGAATACACAAGAATGGCAAGGAGGTGAGGGCAGGGAGAGGGAGCGTGCTGAATCTGCCATTGTCTCTAAGCTGCTGATTCTGTGTGATCCTGAGAGAGGGGAGACACTGAGATCAAGAAGAAACCATCATAATAGATCCCCAAAGCAACTGCAACCCCACCCCTCTTGGACTCAAGGGAGTCTGCCCTTTGCTGCCTGGCAGGCATGTCCAACCCTAGCCATTATCCAGATCCAGTCACAAGAACACACAGAACACAGTAATTAAAATGACAGGCTATGGAGCCAGACCACCTGGGTCTGAATCCCAGCTCCGCCACTCTGGAGCTGTGTGGCTTTGACTAAGCTCCTCAACCTCTCTGTGCCTCACTTTCCCCATCTATAAAATGGGGGTAATGAAGTGCCTTTCTCATGGGGTTTTGTGAGGATTAAATGAGTTAATATATGTGAAGTGCTTCCTGCCACAAGTAAGACCTCAACAAACGCAGTCAGTGTTAAATCCCCATGGAACCTGGCTTTCACTGTCCCCTTTTAAGCCGGACAGTTCTGGGGCACAGAACACTGGAGGCAACTGGGCCCCAGTCCTGCTGGGCAATGCTGGGAGACAGTGCAGAAAATCACTCTGGACTCATCCCACCCCAAGGAGCTGGTCTCCTGGAAGTCATTCATTCCTGGCACTTTTGTTCGCCACTGCCTCACATACTGGGAACATCCTTAAGTGAAAATAAGATTTTCAATATTATTGCTACCTAACACCATTACAGCACTTAACAGTTTATGACACATGTAATGAGCCATTATTACAATAACCACCAGTCCCCAAGGGTGTAGAAAGCACTGGGCACAGGTGGGCATTAAACATGCATCACTTCTAATCCTAGAGAACTCTCCCTCTAGAATGTGACATCTGGGACCTGGTCAGATTGATTCTCCCCCTGGTGCCAGCATAGCACTGGCTGAATGAATACACGAAGGAATGACCAATCCAATAAACCCTGATGCATAGATCTTACCCCCACTTCACAGATGAGAAAACCGAGGCCCTAGGAAGGGTGGACTTTCCCAAGGGAACCAGCAGTGCCTAGATTTGAGTCTATGCCTATCCCTGATTCTAAAGCTAGCCTCTTACCACTGTGCCCATGAGGCCTTCTTAATGGACTCTCCCTATTCCCCTGTCTGGAAGGGAGTACACATGATAACTGCATAATCTTAGGCATTGGCTGACCATTTTTGTGCCTCAGTTTCCTCATCTACAAAATGGGACAGACAATAGTACCTTCCTCAGAAGGATTGCTGTGTGAGGATTAAATGTGGGAGTGTGTGTAAAGAGCTTAGGACACTGCTCAAGAAATGTCAGCAAGTAGGAAAGTGTCACAGCTGGTGCTCAAGAAAAGTAAACTAATATTATCATCGGCCCCAAACCCTTAACAAAGAGGGTAAGTAGCAGGGCCAAGGTGGAGCGGGGTCTGGAAGCTGGGGTACTAACTCCCACTCAGGCTACTTTATGTGGTCTGTCACAACGCTGTGTGACTCTGTCATATGAAAATTTGACACCCTCAGCTGAGAGCAACCTACTACATGGATGGGGAGTTGATGCTGCTGCTGCATTTAAGTGAAAACCAAACAGGTATATTTGAACTAGCCCACAAAGAGGTATGCACAAGGACGCTATTGCGACTTTTTTTTTTTTTTTTTTTTTTGCATAAGGCAGAGACTAGAAACAGAGCAAATGTCCATCAGCAGGTAAAATGGGATTTGTAGGTTGCTTAGAAGTTAAGAGCAGAATGATTGTACTAGAAAACCTGGATCCTATCTGCTTGCTCTCCTAGGATGGTAATTTCACCATACTGTTTGTCCTGGGCTCACAAGTGGACTACATTTCCCAGCCTCCCTTGCAGCTAAGAGTGGTCATGTGACTGAGCCTGAACTAATGGAATGCAAGTAAAAAGGAGGTACACTACTTCCAGAACTGGCCCATATGTGGGAATGCGCAAATTTGTCTTCCTGTGTGCAAAGACCCAGCATAGAATTTCAAGCCCTGGGGCAGGGTAGGGGGAGCAGTAAATGAGTCACAAGATGGAAGAACCCTGAGTCACCATGTGAAAGGTTTGCTTCACACTCGATTGAACTGTTCCATGGAAAATAAACAAACTTCTATTGGACTAAACCACTGGGATGTGGGAGTTGTTTGTTAGAGCCGTCAGCCCACTGTGATAGAGTAAGTTCTTCCAGAAACGTGATGGAAATCCAAAATATCAAAAAGGCATAGCACAGGCAGAAATGAACTTCCCACCTCTAGCAAAACTTGACTATGTGCAAGACTGGCTTTGTGTGTGTGTGGCCTATGCTGTCACACAGAGACCTGTTCTCAGAAAGCCCTTATCCTTGATTCAATGCCCTGCTATCGCCCTCTTGAAAGTCTTAACAGTTTTCTAACCTGCATTTTCATTTCTCACTGGGCCTTACAAATGGTGTGACTGGTCCTGCTTATGTGGCCAGTAACCCCTCACCCTGCTATATACACCAGGGGCCCAGGGAAGCTACACTGAGAATCACTGCTTCTGTTCCTGCCCTGGGCAGCCACTTCACCTTTGACCAGAGTTTGTTCATCCTCAGCTGATTCACTTGGGAACTGAACCTAAGCACACGGTGGGTGTGTGAGTGTGCACGTGTGCAGCTCTGCGCTCTCCTCCCTCCAATCAATAATCCACCTGACGCACTGCACATGGTATCCCATACCTCCACTAGAAAGGATGAGGAGCTCCTTTCCTCATCTCCTCGGATATAGTTATCTCCTTTAGGAGATTCTTTAGAAAATCTGTTAGGAGCCCAGGCACGGTGGCTCACGCCTGTAATCCCAGCACTTTGAGAGGCTGATCAGGCAGATCACCTGAGGTCAGGAGTTTGAGAGCAACCTGACCAACATGGGGAAACCCTGTCTCTTTGCTTTTTGGCTATTGTGAATAGTGCTGCCATTAACATCACTGCATGAGTTTTTATTTGTACTCCTATTTCCATTTATCTCAGGTGTATACCTAGAAGTGGAATTGCTGGGTCATAGGGTAATTTAGGTTAAAGTCATGTCTTTGTTAAGCCAAATTACAAAATTAGTCGGGTGTGGTGGCACATGCCTGTAATCCCAGCTACGCAGGAGGCTGAGGCAGGAGAATCGCTTGAACCTGGGAGGTGGAGGCTGTGGTAAGCTGAGATCATGCCATTGTACTCCCGCCTGGGAAACAAGAGCGAAACTTTGTCTCAAAAAAAAAGAAAAAGAAAAGAAAATCTCCATTAGGAAAGAAAGAATGCAAAAAAATGTGTGTGTGTGTGTGTGTGTATGTGTGTGTGTGTGTGCATTTTAGGTACTGTGGTCTTGGGATCAGGGATAGGACAGAAAACCTACTATTCAACAGCTATCCCTTTTGTACTGTTCCATGTATCTGCTTTCGATTCAAGAAAACAATTTTTTTTTTAAGTGGCCAGAAAAGGCCAGGGAAGGGAAAGGGGGAAGGCTTTCTAAAATAAACTGCATCAGATATTCAGTTGGGGTTTTTTTTCTGCCCTTCCTCTTAAAATACATCTAAGTCCACTGTCCCTTGGAGCAGTTGCCCACAGAAGTGCTGCCCCAAGACAGGCAGGGAAGGGCCAGCCTGGGCAGCTCCAATCCCTCAGGAAGCACAAGAAGTCCTGCCTCATACAAGACAGTCACCCACCAAAGGACAATGGGATGAGTGCTTCAACACTGCACAGTGGTCAAGGAGAGCTCTCTGTCTCCTGGAAGTCCTTAATATCAGTAAATAGTCGGCACCCCGGGAAGTCCACTTAAAGTGGACCCACTTAAAACAAAGACCGAATTTTCACAATTACAAAAGACATGACTTTAACCTAGAACTACCCTGTGACCCAGCAATTCCACTTCTAGGTATGTACCCAAGAGAAACAGAAACAGGATTACAAACACAAACTCATACAGGGATGTTAATGGCAGCACTATTCACAATAGCCGAAAAGCAAAAACAACCCAAATGTCCACAATCCAAATGTCTATCAGCAAATGAATGGATTAAAAATGTGGTATATCCATACAATGGAATATTACACAGCCATAAAAAGGAATGAATTGCTGGCACATGCTCCCGTGAGGTTGAACCTTAAAACATTAGGCCGGGTGTGGTGGCTCATGCCTTTAATCTCAGCACTTTGGAGGATGAGGCAGGCAGATCACCCGAGGTCAGGAGTTCCAGACCAGCCTGGCCAACATAACAAAACTCCGTCTCTACTAAAAATATAAAAATTAGCCAGGTGTGGTGGCGTGTCCTTGCAATCCCAGCTACTCAGGAGGCTGAGACAGGAGAATCTCTTGAATCCGGGAGGCAGAGGTTGCAGTGAGCCGATATTGCACCACCCTGGGCAACAGAGTAAGACTCTGTCTCTGGGGCTCTGTCTGCAGAGGGCTGGGGGTAGCAGGATAGAGAGTAACTGTTAAAGAGTGTGATTTTATTTTGGGGTGATGAAAATATTCTGGTATTAGTGGTGATGGTTGCATAATATTTTAAATATTCTAAATGCCAATGAATTATATACTTTCAAATGTTTTATATGGTTTACATGGGCCTGGATATAGTCATGAGCCCTAGGCACTGTCCCCACAGAACCCAGTAGATTTTATGTTATGTGTATTTTACCACAAAAAAAAGTTAAGGCATGACTAGAAAGTTTTCTTGATAAATCAAGTAAAAATCTTACAAATAAGTCCGTTGTCTTATGTTTCCCAAATGTAAATTATGGTTGCAACTACAGGCCAACACTTAGACTAAATCAAGAATGAACTGTGAAAGGTAATCGTTTAATTCATCCAACAAAATCATTAAGAGCAGGATGCAATCTCCTTCCCTTCTCATTTGACTTCTGTAACATGATCATAAAAAGCGCATTTTTGCTAAAATATTTCAAGGCATCATCAACTTCCCCCAAGGTCATCTCTTACTCTTTTGATATTCAAATCGCTCTACCTTGAAGCCTCCATTAGTTTCGTCGATTTCCTTTTCTCCCAGTGCTAAATGCCCCAGCTGGGAGAATTCCTCATTGGTCAGTGGTTTTGCTGTGGTTCTGGCAATTTGCCAACATCACTTTCATCGACTTCCTGAAATCCTGCTTTTCTTGCAAGATTTGCAATTTCACTTTATGATCAGCACTGAATTTACAGTTCGTTATGTAACGTATTTAATCTACAGTTCCTGCCTGGTCATTCAAAGGAAGAATATTGAAAAACCAGGATGAGTGAGAACAGACACAGTATTTTACCATAGACCACTGAGTTCTCCAATGGAGACAATCTTGCCCCACAGGGGACATCTGTCAATGTCTAGAGACATTTTTGGTTGTCACACTGCAGGATGGGTGGTACTACTGGTATCTAGCAGATGGAGATGCCAGGGATGGCGCTGGACATCCTACAATTCCCAGGACAGCACCACAACCAAGAATTATCCAGCTCAAAATGTCAAGAATGCCACAGCTAAGAAACCTTGGTCTAGAGGGATGAGTGGGAAGCAAATTTATAATAGAAATGGTCAGTTCATTGGCAAGTATTTTCATGTTTTTACATTTAATTTCCACCAGGCAACCGTATACCTGAAGCAATTCCAAGAACAAATGTTCAGATAGTGAGAAGCCCCCATATTGCTGTACGGAGTCCCCGTATTTATGGAAATCCTGGTGTGTGCAATTGTTTCCTTAGTCACCTTGGCTGACAGGATACCCAAGGCCAAATTTACAATCTGGTGTACATTTCTGGTGCTGGCATACGTTTCTGGTGCTGACCCACCCCGGAATTATAGTCACGATGCAATTCTCCCTTATTTTCCTTTTGTCTTTATCATTTTAATCGTATTATACTGATTTATTTCTGTTTGCTGTCTTGAGTCCTTGAGGGAAGAAAAACAGATAAAAATAAGCAATAAATACATAGCTTAAGCTATATACAAATAAGGCAGAGAAACATATTGTCCCCTGGGAGTCACAAACACCCATTGCTCCCTTTCCCCGCTTTCTAATAAAGGTGATGCAGAGTTGTTTTATCAGCTTCTTCCTGAAATGCCTTGGGCCTTGGCAGCAATCCAGTTTTTCTTATGCAAAGGCTCAAAGGGAAGATTTTACAAGGGTCTACATCAAGTCAGTTTCATCACCTTGGGAGACTGCAGCAGCCCTCTATGTCTGAACTGCAGTCCTGGGGCTCCACGACCCCTCCATAAGGGGGCGTCCTCTGACCAGCCTCACTGGACTGCACCAACCATGCTAGTTGGGCTCCAGCCCACAAATACAAGAAAGCTACTCCTCCTTCCCATCTCCCTTCCCACAACAAGTTATCAAAGTTCTACCAGACCTTCAAGGCCCCATGCAAGTCACACCTCCTCCAGGAAGCCTTCCCTGAATTCCACATGAATGTCCCTTCTCTGAATTTCTACTGTTCCTGCAGGGGTGAACTGCACCCTTGGTTTAATCACTTTGTTTTAGGCAGGGCAGTTATCTCCAAGGCCATGTTAAGAACTTCCTACCTCCCAAGCATTCTTTTAGAGGCTTCCACTGTACTAAACATATTGAAATGTTCCTACAACCTGCATTACATAAAATTATAAGTTGGGAAAAATGTATCCTTGGCTGCTGGGATACCCAAGGCCAAAATCTATGGGAAAAACTGTGGTTGTCTGAACACCTGTTTTGTTATTACCACTTTCTTTTCATATTTTAGAACCAATAACCTTTTCAGATCTCAAGCATTTTTCGGGGGCCCGGATACAGTCATGAGTCCTAGGCACTGTCCCCACAGAACCCAGTGGAAGAACTAACCACTCATCTCTCTAACTAAATGGGAAGCTTTTGAAGACAACGGGCAAGTGTTTTTCCACTCTGAATCCTCATGCACTGAGGAGAGAACAAAGTAAGTGCTCACGGAACATTCATTCCATTAGTATTTATTGAGCACCTACTATCTGCCAGGCACCGTTCTAGGTCCTGGGTATATACCTATGAACTAGACAGACAAGGTCACTGCTCTCATAAAGCTGACATTCTAGTGCAAAATGCAGATGAACAGATAATTATATGAACATCAGCTGGACAGAAATACCATGAAAAAAAATGAGCAGGAAATGAGTGCTTGGCACTGTTGGAGGCAGGGCGCTCAGGGAAGGCCCCTCTAAAGTGACGACATGTGGCTAGGGTCATGATGAACTGAGGGAGTGAGCCATGCATACCCTGGGCAAGAGCATTCCAAACAGAAGTGCACGTGCAAAGGCCCTGGGGTAGATGGGTGCTGGGCCTCTCTGGGACAACAGGCCAGCGGCTGACAAAGAGCAAGTAAAACAGGAGAGGCCTTGTGGGCCGAGCTCAGGACTGTGGGTCTCACTCTGAGTGAGCTGGGAGCCATGGGAGAGCTTGGAGCAGAGAAGGGATGTGAACTGATTTATCAGCTTCAGAGGTACACTCTGGCTACAGTCTGGGAAACAGACACAGCAGGACAAGAGTGGAGGCAGGAAGATCACTTAGGAGGCCACTGTGGCCTCCCAGACCTGACAATTGACTGCCTGACCACAGAATGTCAACACCCGGAGCTCCACGGTGCCTGCCTCCCACTGTTAGAAAGCCCCAGCCTGGTCAGCTTCTCATTCCAGACCTCGTGGAAATGCCGTCAGAGAAGGGCCTGAATCACCATCGTCACTTTCTCTGAGACTGGCAGGATGCCCAGATCAAATCAATACAGAACACACAAGCATTTCATCTGCACTTGTTTAAGCAGCGGCTGAGCCTCCAAGAAACAGCATTATCTTGAAAGCCTGTTAAAGGTTTGCAGCGAACAAAATCCCATAGACTTGATTACGTGTCTCCAGGCGGTGAGGCTGGGTCACCCCTAGTTCTCACAGATGTGATCTGGGGCAAGAACAATCTCAGCCCAGACACAAGGTGGCTTGAGGAAGGAAGGGGGCCCCTTCCCAAACCTTGATGAGAAACACCTCCACTGACCAAGATGTACTGCTCAGCGTGCTACAGAGCAATGCATGCGGTGTGCCACCCTTGCTATAAGAAAAGTGGAGAAAATAAAAATATGTATTAGTAGTTTCTTGTATTTTGCATAAACAAACTCTGGAAGGATCCACAAGAACTGAACTTTAAAAGCTCACCTTGTGGCGCTCAGGGGATGGGACAGAAAAGGTTGAATGCCTACTTCATAGGACTGTCAGGAGAATCAAATGAGTTCGTGTGTGTAAATATTTACAGTAAATACTGACACACAGCAGACTTCCACAAATGTTAGCTGGCACTATTGATGAAATGTAAAAGGGGGTCCCACAGCAAAGGGGACCAGCAGGAGAAAGCTGCTGGGGGACCCCTGGAAAGAACAATGGCTCCTTCAGATACACAGAAACTAGGGCGCCCACTGAATGGATCCAGTGCCACTTGGGCACCCGTGAAAGTGAAAGGGATACCGAGTGCGGCAGCTCACGCCTGTAATCCCAGCACTGTGGGAGGCCAAGGTGGGAGGATCACGAGGTCAGGAGATTGAAATGATCCCGGCTAACATGCTGAAACCCCGTCTCTACTAAAAATACAAAAACATTAGCCGGGCATGGTGGCACACACCTGTAGTTCCAGCTACATGGGAGTCTGAGGCAGGAGAATCGCTTGAACCCAAGAGGAGGAGGTTGCAGTGAGCCAAGATCATGCCACTGCACTCCAGCCTGGGTGACAGAGCGAGACTCCATCTCAAAAAAGAAGAAAAAAGAAAAGAAAAGAAGGTGAAAGGGACTGCTATTGATTATGCCAGGTGTTAAACCAGTGCTGGCTGGGAAAACCAGGATGTTGAGAGGTACACTCTAGCTACAATCTGGGAAACGCAGCAGGACAAGGATAGAGGCAGGGAGATCACTTAGGAGGCTACTGTGGCCTTAATGTCTTCCATCACAGACCAGCCCCAGCATGGGTTCTTGGAATTGCTCAAAACCAAAATGGACTTGATGGAAGGAGATGGGCAGCCCAGAGCCTGGTGGGGAGGGTTAGAGGACCAGGCCTTGAGAAAGACCAGGTCCTTCCCCCACGCACAACAGAGGTGTGAAGAGGCCCCTCCCTGATCCAGCTCTGGGGATCCAGGGAGACTCTTCACACGTCTGTTGTGCATAGGGGAAGGACAGTTCCCCCAGGATGCCAGGTGAGCACAAACAGCTGCCCACTCCGGGCACACGTCAGTTGATTTTTCACATCATTAAGCACCCTTCTGATTAACAGGAAGAAATCTAATTGAGATACAACTTCCTAGTCAGAATGCACTAGGTGCCCCAGATTCTCTCCTTGGGCTTCAAGGAAAATCACAGAATTCTGTGGAGACCATCACGAGCTGTCAGTGCCATCCAGAATCTTCACCCAAACCCTAAGAATGCATTTCTGCGTCTGCCACATGACCCTGAGAGGCCCCCAGAAACCTCACCATCATGGCTATATGTTTAAAGGGGAAAAAGTCCAACTTATGGCAACACGCCAGCAATATCTCTGAAGTAATGGATGACTAATCTAGAGGCTCAGGACCTCTCACCACAGATGGCTCTCATTTTTTAAAATTGAGGTGAAATTCACATGGCATAAAATTAACTATTTTAAAGGGTACAATTCAGTGGCATTTAGTATATTCACAGTGTTGTGCAAACACCACCTCTATCTAGTTTCAAAACATTTTCATCACCCCAAAGGGAGACCCTGTATCCATTAAGTGCTCACTCCCTATTTCCCGCCCATTCATGGGCAGATTTTTGTTTGGACACCTGTTTTCAGTTCTTTTGAGTATAAACCTAGGAGTAGAATTGCTGGGTAATTCCAATCAACAACAAAAAACAAAAAACAGCTTCAACAAGAAACATGTCCCTCCCTCTCTCCTACCCATCTCAAATACTCTTCTCTTGCACATTAGGGATGTGTCAACCTCAAGTTCATGGTGGGCTCCTGGGTGGCCCAGTCAGAGGAGCTGATGGGAACAGCTCACGCTGACCCTTCTTGTACTCATAATCTTGGTCCACAACGAAATTCGAGACACAACTGGCAATGAAGAATATAGTCAGGGTGGGAGTTTCTTCTCTCCTACCCCAGAATGCCATGTTGTGGGCGTTTGAGATTTTTAGATTTCATTTCTGCACTGGAAATCTAAAAGCCAGATACAAAACGTTACAATTCCACAGTGAAGAAAAATAGCTCTGGAAGCTCTCAGTCACAAGGACAAAATGACAGAATCTGTGGAAAATACTAGAATAGGCCCTTTTTTCTCATTTTAGGGAGAAAGGAGGATTGAGAGCTTGCTTTTTTAAAGAATATTATTATTAAATGATTTAAGTAAAAAAAATGCACATGCATGAAACTCAAAGAGTGCAAAAGCACACAGTACAATATTCTCACCTCCCATCCTTGTCCCCAGCCAACCCATGACCCTCCTGGGATGGTAACCAACTCCCCCATCGTGTAGGACTCCTTAGGGTGTTACTCCACATATTCGCAAACATATCCATGTGTATTGTTCTTTTGCCCACACTTGCAGTACCAACCCCTACATCTTGCTTTATGCATTAATAGCACATCTTACAGTTCCATCTCCCTAACAATGGACCTGCCTCATTTTTTAACAGCTGCAAAATATTTCCTTGCATGGATGTCATAATTTGCTTAATCAGTGTAGGCTATCCTGAAATCTCTTATCTTATGAACAATTGCTGCAGTCACTATTTAGACATTTTGCACACGTGGAAATGTATCTGTATGATAAATACCTCAGTGTGCAGTTGCTGAGTTCAAGGCATGGACATTTTAATTTTGATACATAATGCCTGTCAGTGCATTTGAGAATTAAGGGAAGGAAGGCCAGGCGTGGTGGCTCACACCTGTAATCCCAGCACTTTGGGAGGCCAAAGAGGGAAAATCACTTGAGGCCAGGAGTGAGACCAGCCTGGGCAACATGGTGAGATCCCATCTCTACAAAAAAACAAATTTTTTAATTACCCAAGCATGCTGGTGCCCACCTGTAGTCCCAGCTACTCAGGAGGCTGAGGCAGGAGGATCACTTGAGCCTGGAAAGTCGAGGCTACAGTGAGCTGAGATTATGCCACTGCACTCCAGCCTGGGCGGCAGAGCAAGACCCTGTCTCAAAACAAACAAAGAATCAAGGGAAGGAGTATATAGGAAAAAGAGAACACTTCTACATATATACCCCACCCCAGGCCCTGAAACTCAAAACGACCTGAAAGTACTGGTACCCCAATATATAACAATATATAAGATGGGAAACTGGGGCTCAGAGAGGAGAGTGAGTGACCCAGCCATGTACCTGGCCCCCAGCCTGGCCTCTCTTGCCCACCCTGCTGCCCAGCAGCCACGGGGGTATGGCCAGCAGTTGGCTCTCTGCCTCCCAGCCCATGAACTCCAAGTGCCCTGAATCTGTTGATTTATGGTTCTGCTTTGATACCCATATTAATCACCATAACTTTAATTGCGCTAATACAAGCATCATATGTTGCTAATTACACAATGCAGATGAAAAACTCTTCCAGATGAATTTAACTACTTAATCCAATCAGACTGGCAAGTAGTGTTTTAATTACAAGCCAGTGCACACAGGGAAGGCATCTGCGCGGCCGAGTGGCTCAGGGCCTGACGGCTCCAGCTTGTGAAACGCCAAGATCACAGCAAGTGGCCACAGCAGCCCGCCCAGCCACACAGGAGGCATGCGGATGGAGGAGCTGCACGATGCCTCCAGCCAGCTTGCTGCCTGGGTAGACCCAGCCGGGCCCCTGGGTCCAGACATCTGTGGAACCTCTGGCAGGAAGAAGGATCTCTGAGTCCCCACGGCTGCACTCCCCTTCCTATTCCAGCTCAGAAAAGGAATCACTGATTCCTTTTCTCAGGAACTAATCAAAGGCCTGTTATCAATGACCTTTTCCTGAACATCCTTTAACATCCTGTCAATTTGCCCACACTTACAGAGCAGAGAGAATCAGGCCAAGATAATGGAGTAATTCCAAGGGCAACGCAAGGCTGAAAAGACATCTCGGCTCTGATTTTCTCAACAAAGACACAAAGAAGGCCTCCAAGGCTGAGAGTTGGAGAATGAAGCTTAGGGGAGGTGAGGTATTACAAAAAAGTTTTGTGTTCACCTCTCCAGGTCCTATGTGAAAGCCCCAGTGCTGCCCAAGGTGACGATCTTTGAAGGTAGGGCCTTAATGGAGGTAATTAAGGTTACATGAGGTCATAAGGGTGAGACCCTGATCCAACAGGACTGGTGTTCTTATAAGAGGAGACATGAGAGAGCTCCTCCCTTCCTTCAAGCCTCCCCACTCACCCTCTACCTGCCATTTAGGACAGAGAGAGGAGGCTGTGGTTGCAAGCCAGGCAGAGAGCCCTCACCAGAAACACCTCGCTAGCATCCAGATCTTGAATTTCCAGCCTCCAGAACTGTGAGAAAAGGAACTTCTGTTGTTTAAACCACTGGTGTGGGATTTTGTTAAGGTAGCCCAAATTAATACAGGAGGCAGATGGAATCAAGGCTTCCAGGAATGCCCAAGTTCAGAGGTCAAAGAGCAGAGAGGTTCTTAAGAAGGGGCAGATAAAGTTGGCTGTGGTAAGCAGAATAATGGTGCCCAAAGATGTGCTGTCCTAATCCCTGGAACACTGCCCTCCTGACAATAGAGACGGTGATCAAGTTGAGGCTCTCGATCTGGAGAGATTACTTTGTATTATCCAATGGACCCAATGTCAGGGTCTTTTTAAGAAAGAGGGCCAGCTGAGGTCAGGAGTCTGAGACCAGCCTGACCAACATGGTAAAACCCCATCTCTACTGAAAAACACAAAAATTAGCCTGTCATGGTGGCGGGCACCTGTAACCCCAGCTACTCAGGAGGCTGAAGAAGGAGAATTGTTTGAACCTGGCAGCCAGAGGTTGCAGTGAGCTGAGATTACACCATTGCACTCCAGCCTGGGCAACAGAGCAAGATTCCATCTAAAAATAAAACAGAGACAGAGAGAGAGAGAGAAATGAAAGAAAGGAAAGGAAGGAAAGAAAAGGAAGGGAAGGAAGGAAGGAAGGAACGGGGGGTGGGCTGGGCACGGTGGTTATTGCCTGTAATCCCAGCACTTTGGGAGGCCAAGGTGGGTGGATCACCTGAGGTCAGGAGTTCTAGACTAGCCTGGGCAGCATGGTGAAACCCCGTCTCTACTAAAAATACAAAAATTAGCTGGGTGTAGTAGCACATGCCTGTAATCCTAGCTACTCAGGAGGTTGAGGCAGGAGAATCACTTGAGCTTGGGAGGCGGAGGTTGCAGTGAGCTGAGATTGTGCCACTGCACTCCAGCCTGGGTAACAGAGTGAGACTCTGTCTCAAAAAACAAGAAAGAAAAAGAAAAGAAGTCGGCAGGGGAGTTGGAGTCAAAGAAAATGTAAGAATGGAAGCAGAGGTCAGAGACAGAGAACATGCTATGCTGCTGGCTTTGAAGATGGAGGAAGAGGCCACAAGCCAAGGAATGCAGGTGCCCACTAGAAGGTAGTAAAAGCGAGGAAAGAGGTCTCCCCTAGAGCCTCCAGAAGGAATGCAGCCTGCTGACACCTTGATTTTAGCTCGGTGACACCCACGTCCGACTTCTGACCTCCAGAACCTTCAGATAAAGAAGTGAACCAGTTAGACCCTGTCAACAATAGGTTATATACCTCTTTGTTTTTATATTTGGCTCGTACAAAAAGTATTGAGGCATTAAACAGGATTCTAAGTATGTGAAAGAGGGCTGGGCGTTGTGGCTCACTCCTATAATCCCAACACTTTGGGAGATCATGATGGGAGGGTCACTTGAGCCCAGGAATTCGCCTCCCGGGTTCAAGGGATTCTCCTGCCTCAGCCTCCCGAGTAGCTGGGATTACAGGCATGCACCACCACACCCAGCTAATTTTTTGTATTTTAAGTAGAGACAGGGTTTCACCGTGTTGGCCAGGCTCTTCTTGAACTCCGACCTCAGGCTATTCACCCACCTGGGCCTCCAAAAGTGCTGGGATTACAGGCGTGAGTCACCGTGCCCAGCCAAGCCCAGGAATTTGAGATGAGCCTATGCAACATAGCAAGACCCTGTCTTTACAAAACTATATATATGTATATATATATATAAATTGATTAATTAATATGTGAGCGACTAAACAGGAAAAGTACCCAGGTCACATCTACAGAAATTCAGTAGGTCTAGGTCCCGCCTGGGCACCAGGATCTAAAGGTTCTCCATCCCCCACAAATGATTCTACCAGGCAGTCAGAGCAGAGAAATTCTGCACTGGGACGGGACCCCCTGCCATCGAAAACAAAATGCAAAGCAAAGCCATCCAAATGTCAGGACCCAAGCTGCTGGCCATCAGCCTCACATCTGTCTGTGGTCAGACTGAAAAACTATCTATGGGAGGAGGCTGCCACGGTCCCTGAAGAAGGAAGAAAGGTAATCAAACCCACACATTCTGGATCCTCTTCAAACAAACAAGTGATCTGTAGGTTCATTTGTGTCTCCATTCCAGGCCATTAGTGCCCATCAATGAATGTGCAGCTGGTGCAATTCACAAGGGTGCTTACACGCCCCGAGACCTGCTCTGCCCACAGGGAGCTGAGCTTACTCAATTCCCCAGACAAGATAGTTAAAGGCAGGGTCAGAGGTGGCTGGCATGGGAAAAAGAGAGGGCATCCTTCACTCATCCCTGCCAGCAAGAAGCCAGGAAGAGAAGGCATTTATTATCTTTGGTGACAGAGAAAGCCAGACTGCATGCTAAGGAGGTGAAGTGCGTGCAGTGGGCGGAGGGAGTGAGGGCGGTCGTCATGTGCACGCTGCTTCTATTTTTAGTCTTTATTTTTTGGATCCCCTGGTTTCCCATCCTACTCCTCACTGAGTCCTCCCACCAGGACTCAGCCTCCAGGCCACTGTTCCAAAATCCTATGCCCTAGAGACAGTGCAGAAAGCAGGCAGCAGACAGCTGGTCTGCCCAGAGCAGCCTTGCTCCCGCTCAGTGGGCTGTGCCCCAGGAAGTCCACAGGGTTGAAGGCTGACTTTGGGGAGGTAGCAAGGAAGAGGAAGAGAACATGAGAGATGACTTGGGAACACATATTTAGGGCAGGAGACAGTTTAAATTCCTAACTCCAGACCCATAAACCCAGCTGCATGCCCAGCGACTCCACTGGAAACAAGTATCTCAAACAACTTGCCCAGCCTGGAGTTTCCAATCACACCTGATCCTGTTCCACCCACAGACGCCCCAACTCAGCTGGCGGCTTAGGCCAAAACCTCAGAGATATCCCTGGACTCCCCTCTTTCTTTTACATTCCACATCTAAACCATGAAAAAATAATCCCCTTGCTTCTACAATTTTTTTTGCCATGTCTCACTCTGTTGCCCAGGCTGGAGTGCAGTGGCATGATCTCAGATCACTGCAACCTCTGCCGCCTGGGTTCAAGTGATTCTCCTGTACTTTCTCTTTTGAAACAGGGTTTCACTCTGTCACCCAGGCTGGGGTGCAGTGGCACGATCACAGCTTACTGCAGCCTCGATTTCCTGGGGTCAAGCGATTCTCCTTCCTCAGCCTCCCAAGTAGCTGGGACTACAGGCACGCACCACCATGCCTGGCTAATTTTTTTATTTTTTCTAAAGACAGGGTCCACTATGTTGCCCTGGCTGGTCTTGAACTTCTGGACTCAAGCGATCTGACCACCTTGGCCTCCCAAAATGCTGGAACTACAGGAATGAGCCACCACACTCAGCCCTCTATCTTCAAAATATAATTAGTATCTTCCCTGTCCCCTCCACCTCCCCTGCCACCCCAAGCTCCCATGACCACTCACCAGATGGCAGCAGTAGCTCCATTCCTGGCCCCCCACCTCACACTCCCCACGTCAGTCTGTCTGCTACACCACAACAGGGTAAATCTTTTAAAATGGAAATTAGTCCAGGTCACTTCCCTGCTGAAACCCTCTAAAGCATCCTCATTTTAATCAGGGCAAAAGTTGAAAGCCCTGCCATGGCCCACAGCACCCTCATCAGCAGTCCACGTCCCCTCCCTCTGCTCTGGCCCCCAGGCAGCGTTGCTGCTCCTCTAACACACCTGGTGGCTTCTACCCCAGGCCCTTTGCACTCGCTGCTCCCACAGATAGCCCTGCAATTTGCCCCTTTAAGTGCCCTACATCTCTGTTCAAACATGACTTTCCTGCCCAGGTCGCCTCAGACCGCCCGATCCACGACAGCATCCCCCAGCCCGCGCTCAACCTCACTTGTTTTATTTTTCTCCACAGCACTTACAGCTTCAACCCTGCTGAATATTTTACTTACTTATCTTGCTTCTCATCTGCCTCCCCAACCAGACTGTCCACCCCACAAGAGCTGAGATTTTTGTCTGCCTTGTTCACTGATACATCCCCAGAGTCTAGGCACTGCCTGACACAGAGGAGACGCCATTACATGAATACCTGTCGAATGAACGAATGACCAAGCGAACGAGCAGACACCTAGAGACTCACAGGACAAGCCAGGGAAGACCCTCCAGGAATCCTAACAGTATTGATCTCCGGGGAAGGAGAAAAGAAATCAGGACTGGGAAACGCTTGTATGTTCCACAAGGAGAGACCAACTTGTGTCACTGCGTTCTTCAATAACATTAGTAACCCTTGCATTCCATCAGATAAAAAAGAAAATTCATGGAACAAAGAAGGGCCACCATACAAAAAAAGCAGCCTGTGTGAGCCGCTCAGACTCCACATCTGCCAAAGAGGTGCCTGTGATTGGGCCAATGGCCGGCTGGTTGGAGAAACAGGAAACAAGTGTCTCCACGCTCCCAAGCGTGACCAGCACCGCAGCAGCCAGGAACAAAGGAAACGGGGTGGCAGGGTCCCTGCTGTCAGTCCCTCAAACAGAACAGGGCTGACGGAGCCAACACCCTCCTCCCCTAGGGTGACCAGGACAGAAAGGGAGCCAGCCCCTTCCCCCAGTGGAGCACTGTCCCAGTGACCAGCCGCTCTGCTGCCACTGCTGGCACCTGCTGTTCCGGACTGGGATAAAGGCGCCCAGCAAGTCCATCCGCAAGCCTCTGCCCCACTCAGAGATGTGAGCCGCACCCAGCCCCCCAGGCTCCGCAACACTCATTTACAGCAGAGAGCGACCCTCGTGTGCACCCAGGCTCAGGCAGGCTGGAGGCTTCCACTTTTCTCTTTCTTCCCTTTAATCCCCAAGCCTCTCACCACCACCTGCTGGCTCCCGCTTCCCAGGCAAGAGCCACATCAGAGCACAATCGTTTTCCCTCCATGCAGGAGCTCCCCTTCTGAGTCAAATCAATTTTCCTAACATAATCTACCTCATGTAAAGCAATAACCCCGGGCTCAGCTGACACCCAAGTGGCCGCAGCACTCAGAGGGGACGCAACTGTGGAGCCCCTGCCCAAGGACCAAGCATCCTCTGCACCTAGGCGGGTGCCCAAGGTGGTGGCATGAAGGGGCACACGAGGGCAGCCCCTTCTACAGCAGTCAAGAACCCTGTCCCTTCGGACTCCAGAAACAAAGCCGAGATGGGCTTCATGGAACCCAGGGAGAAGAAACTTGTTTACCACAGCACTGTGGAAGGGACCTTCCTTTCCACCACGCGGCCATCTCTGCAAGAAACAGCCCCCCCAACCAAAGACCTTGTGGTGGGGGGTCCCCAATGCTCTTAGATGAAATCCCAGTCCCTTATCCATACGGTGGAAGATGGTTCCTACAAAGCAGAATGCAGTCCGGACACATGCAGTAGCACAGATGAACCTCAAAACGTTACGCCAAGAGAAAGAAGCCAGAGGCCGGGCACAGTGGCTCACGCCTGTAATCCCAGAACTTCGGGAGGCCGAGGCAGGCAGATCACGAGGTCAGGAGCTCGAGAACAGCCTGACCAACATGGTGAAACCCCATCTCTACTAAAAATACAAAAAAATTAGCCAGGTGTGGTGGTGCCCGCCTGTAATCCCAGCTACTCAGGAGGCTGAGGCAGGGGAATTGCTTGAACCCGGGATGCAGAGGTTGCAGTGAGCCAAGATCCCACCACTGCATTCCAGCCTGGGCAACAAAGCAAGACTCCGTCTCAAAAAAAAAAAAAAAAGAGAGAAAGAAGTCAAACGCAGAAGGCCACATGCTATGTGATGCCATGTATATGGAGTGTCCACATCATCAGGAGGGAAATCTGGAGAGACGGAAAGCAGATGGGTGGTTTCCAGGGCCTGGGGTATGGGGGTGGGGAGCGGCTACCTGCGGGGTACAGGATTTCCTTCTGGGGTGATGAAAATGTTTTGTGGTATGTGTGTGTGTGTCTGTTTGTGTGTTAAAAAAAGAAAATGTTTTGTAACTAAAGGTGATGGTGGCACAACACTGTCAAGGTACTTGAATGCATGCTGTCGAATGGCTATGTTATGCAAATCTCAGCTCAGTAAATTGTCTTCTTTAAATCTAAACTCTTTCCCTTAGTCCACACGGCCCTGCCCACCTTCCCCAACTCTGTCCACCGCCATCCCTCCGTTCATTGCTTAACTGATACTGGTTACACTGGACATGCCAGGTGAGCTGCCAGGGAGATGTGGGTTCAAGCTCTGGCTCTGCGTGATCTGAGTAACTCAGTTTCCTCAACTGCTTAATGAAGAAACTCGATTAGCTGAGGCATGGTGAACACAAATTCAAATACCTTCAGACCCACATTGTCCAATACAGTAGCCATTAGCTAGCCACGGGTAGCTGTTTTAATTTACTTAAATTTAAACATATATTAATTAAATTGAAATGAAATGAAAAATTCAGTTCCCTGATGGGATGTTATTCAGCCTTAAAAAGGGAGGAAATTCTAGCACATGCTACACTAGTGAACCTCAAAGATATGATGTTAAGTGAAATAAGACAAATATTGTATGATTTCACTTATATTCAGATGAATAGAGACAGAAAGTAGGATGGTGGAGGCCTGGGGCAAGGGAGAAGGGAGAAAGGGGAGTTACCGATTAATGGGCATGGGCTTTCCATTTTGCGAAATGAAAAAGTTCCAGAGATGAATGGTGATGATGATGGCTGGACAACCATGAGCGTGTGCTCAATGCCACAGAACGGTACACTTAAAAATGGTTAAGATGGTCCATTTTGTTATGTATGTTTAATGCAATAAAAAAAATCCAGTTCCTCAGACACAGAGATCACATTTCAATGCTCCCCATCAACATGTGGCTGGTGGGAACCACACAGAGCAGTGCAGCTGGAGAACATCTGCATCACGGTAGGAAGTTCCATCCAATGCACTGGTCTGGAGGGCGCCAACAGGCAACAGAAATTAGTGACCATTCCTAATGGAATGTAAGCTCCCTGACAGCATGGGCTGCAGTGCCAGCACCAACAAGCATGCTTAGCCCATAGTAGGTGTTCAACTAAATGGCAGTGCAGTGAACTGGGGAGTGTGCCTATAGGGAGCAGCCTCCACGCCCTGCAGTCCATAGTCACTCCCTGGGAAGAGGACTCAGTGCTACCAGCCCCACTGCTGTTTCAAAGAGAAGCCAACGATCCTGATTTTCATATTAAATCTTCTAGCTCTTAAATATTGGCTCAGAAGTTATTAAAGCACTGGGCTGATCAACCCTGGGCTATATCTGCCATGAGATGCTGGTTGATAACGAATGGAACAGGAGTTGGTAAAGGTTCCTTCCACTGAATACATCAGGAGCCGGGGCTCGCAGACCTGCACAGAGAAACAGGCAGGGCTCAGAGACCCCAAAACCTCCTGATCACCAACCCCAGGAGCCTCTGGGAGAAGCATGGGAGGAAGGAGCCAATTGCATTTTCCCCACTGTTAAATATGTGCTCGGCATGGAAACAATTTGCCCAAGCCCCAGGTGAAATTAATATTCTAAGTTTCTCATGTTGATGAAGGTAGCAGGCCGCCACCAGCTTGGAATGCTAACAACTCGAAATGTATCCCTTGTAGAGGAGCAGAGCAAATGAATGAAGTGGAAGGAGGAGGCAGGTGGCTCTGAGGAAGGGAAGTCTGGGTCCCAAAGCCACCACCAGGATGAGACACAAGGCAATGGAGCATGGGGCTAGTGGCTCTTCCCAAGTGGCTGAGCAGAGGAAGAGTAAACACCCACACTAAGTACCCTGTCCAGGAGCCAGACCAGAAACTGTGAGGACCTCATTTATATCAATCAGGCCAGATATGGTGGCTCACTCCTGTAATCCCAGCACTTTGGGAGGCCGAGGAGGGTGGATCGCTTGAGACCAGGATTTCAGGACCAGCCTGGCCAACATGGTGAAACCGTCTCTACTAAAACTACAAAATTTATCCAGGTGCGGAGGCACGGGCCTGTAATCCCAGCTACCCAGGAGGCAGAGGCAGGAGAATCATTTGAACCCAGGCGGCGGAGGTTGCAGTGAGCCAAGATAGTAGCACTGCACTCCAGCCTGGGCAACAGAGTAAGACTGTCAAAAAAAAAAAAAAAAAAAAAATCACTCATAGGCCCCCAAGCCACAGCACCAGGAAATGGGTATCTGGTGCCTCCAAGGAAAACCAGAGGAACATTGTCCCACCAGAAAAAGCAAAAGGAAAAAAGCTAAGGGAGCAAGGCCATGGGACCACTGCCTTCTAGCTGCGGGTCCGGCTGTCCCACCCTCTATCATACCACTCATGGCTTTTCTGACGAATCCAGGAACTAAGAAGCTCATTCTTCCCCACCCTACCCCACCCCTCCCCAGACCAGATTTAGATGGATCAGAGGCGTTTTCGATGACTTAATGATTAACCATTGCTGAGGATCCTGCCCGCTACAATCTTTCTCCAGAGCATTTGTGGTGGCTTTAAAGCGTGTCTGCAAATTCTCTGGCATTCCTCTGATCAAAGGGTGGAGCCAAATTCCCGCCCCCCCCGGATTATGGGCTGGCTGCTAATGAGTAAAATGCAATGGACATGGTTTCCAAGGCTGGGTCATAAAAGGCCATACAGCTGCCAGTGGCTCTGTCTTGAGACACACGCCAAAGCCCACAGAAGTTGGACTGCTCTGAGGCTGCCAGGCTGAGAGACCACATGGAGACGGAGAGAGAGGCCCAGCAGCCCCAGCCATTCCTGCCCCAGCTGCTCTGGCCAAGTCACACCCTCCCTCAGCTCAACCTCCTTGTCTACAGGGTTGCTGAAAGCATTCACTAGATACTCCACATAAAGGGCTAAGCACAGTGCCTGGTACATGGAGCCCTCATTGAAAGGATTCAGGAGATAACTCCACATAAATGCCTGAGCACCCTGACTGGCACATGGAGGCCTCACTGCAAGGATTCTCAAGCTATTCCACATTAAGAAAGGGCTGAGCACCCTGCCTGGCACACGGAGCCCTCACTGAAAGGTTTCACAAGATACTCCACATAAAAAGCTAAGCACAGTACCTGACACATGGAGCCCTCATTGAAAGTATTCACGAGATGCTCCACATAAAAGGCTAAGCACAGTGCCTGGTACATGGAGCCTTCATTGAAAGGAATCATGAGACACTCCACATAAAGGGCTAAGCACAATGCTAAGTACATAAAGGGCTAAGTGCTGGGTGCTCAGGCATTTATGTGGAGTATCTCACAAATCCTAAATCCTCATTGAAAGGATTCACGAGATGCTCCACATACAGGGCTAAGCACAGTGCCTGGCACACATGCAGCCCTCATTGAAAGGTGGCTGCAGAGATTATGGTTATTGTCATTTAGTGAATCCAGCAATTCCACTGACCTAATCACTCCATCTCAGCCCTAGGTAGGCTGCTTTGGGCATCTGTTATTCCTTTAAGGTTCTCTTTACTTCTCAGCCCTTTTTATTCCAATCCCCTGTTATACACAGGAGTTGATAGTTCTTTATATTAAAGTTTCCCTGTTCAAAGTACTCCATGAAGGTTAGCATATAAACCAGAGTTTCTCACAGATCAGCAGATACGGCTACAGTATACACCAGCAGGGTTCTGCCCGATAGAGAGTGTACACTCCATCAGTACCCATTCCTCCTGACCTATGAGAAATTCCAGTATATATGATGCATACCAATTTTACAAGGGAAGAGGGAAAAAAGTGTACTTTACATCATGCATTAATGAAAAACATTTTATTTTTTATATATCAGCAGCCAATAGATCATGAGTTCTGGATAGGCAGTAAAATTCTAACTCTAGAAAAAATTATCAAATCCTATCAGTAAAAATAAATATACTGGTGTCAGGCAAATGTTTGTATATGTCAAGATGGTCAAAGAAGTAATCAATGAACATATAAAATGTTAAAGGAATTGGTAAGCCCTATCTCTCCGATCAGCTCTGTTGCTTGTGACGTGTCATTTCTGTGAAGATCTTCTCAAAGCTGTGAAATTCACACTTTCACTGAGATTTCTGTGTGCAGCTGTGCACTGCCTCTAGGGGGTAGCATCAACAATATTTTTGTCTTTGACATTCAGCTTTCCAACCATAAGCCAGGTGCAGTCGATAGAGATAATTTTTGAAACATTTTTGATCGCAGGGGAAGGGATGGGGACAAGGAAGGGCCTCTTGTACCAGTAATTACTGGCAGATGGCTTCTACTCTGTGTCTCACAGCATTCTAGGCACTGGAAGTAAAGCAGAGAAGGGAATAAAAAAAAAAAAATTCATGCAACTTTGCCCTTGATGAGCTCAGTCTACAGGCAGATGTAAGCTTCTGCACAATTTTCCAACCTAGATTTCAGTCAAACCAAAGCCTTTCAAAGAAGACAGTTCCAGGCAACTGGATGTGAGAAGCCTTCATGGGACTTCACCAGGACTCTCTGGCTGCAAGTGAAAGAAACCCAATTAAAGGGAAAAAAATGTGTTAGATCATGTGCTAGGGAAGTTCATGATCAAGTTCATATCAGAAACAGCTACTTTGGGGCACTCAAATATGGTCACCAGGAAACTCTCCCTCACTCCCCGTCCACTCCAGTTTTTTCTCCATCTTGCTTCACTCTCAGACAGTTCCATAATGGTAGGTAGTGTCTAGGACAGCCTCCAGCGATCCAGCCTCATGGTGTTCACAGTCTTGTGTAGTCCTCTCCCCTTGTGTAACTTCCCTCTAACTGATAGAATGCCCCACATTGAAGGGATATCACTTCTGTGATGAGAGACTGTCACTCACTGACTCTGATGAAGCAACCTGCTATATGGAGAGGGCCCCACAGGCAGGAACTGAGGGCAGCCTCTGGCCAATGGTGAGCAAGGAACTGTGGCCCTTGAGGCAAGAGCTGACAAAAACTGAATTCTGCCAACTGCCATGTGGGCATAGCAGCAGATCCCTCCCCAGTCCAGCTTTCAGATGAGACCCAAACCTTGGCTAACACCTTGACTGCAGCCTTGTGAGAGCTTCTGGAGCAGAGGACCCAACTAGACCCTGCCTGGATTCCTGACCCACAGGAACTGTGAGATAATACACGTGTTCTGCTTTAAGCTGTTAGTCTGTGGTCATTTATTTCACAGCAGTAAAGACTTACCTCTAGGCTTACATCCTAACAGATTGGCATCTGCAACAGAAAAGGAAGACTTCCTCCCTAGCCCTTTCAACAAATATCCCAGGGCTGGCCCTTATTGGTTCAGCTTAGGTCATGTGCCCAACCCTGATCCAACCCCTGAGGCCTAAGAGATGGGACGATCTGATTGGTTGTGTGCAAGTTATGAACTGGCCTATGGGAGAAGGAAGAGAAGGTTTACCAACACCCAAGTCGCAGGGATTTACAGCAAGGGAGAAATGGTCCCCCAAAAGAAAATCAGGGTGTGACACCAGGGTGAGGAAGCAGACAAGCACTATCATATGACAGAATCTGAATATGAAATAATGTGGGAGAAAAGATGAGCAACACCACAGAGATGACCCCCAGGGCACATAGTAGGTGTTCATTAAACTCTCTGATTGGCAAAGCAGTTGCTGACATTTATTTAGCACTGAGGTGATGTCAAGCACTATGTTAAGTTCTTCTTACACAATATCTCCCTTAACCCTCACAACATCTCAAGGGGTAGGAGTTCCTCTTCTCCCACTTCACAGAAGAAAATGCTATGGCACAGGGAAGTTAAGTAACTCACCCAGGGTCACAGAGCTGGCCAGTGGTGGAGCTGGGATTTAAACCCAGACAGCCTGCTGTCTAAGTTCATGCCCTAAATTTCAGTGATGTGCTTCAGTTAGCAAGCAAAAGCAGCTAGCAGAGGGGCAAACAGCATGTAACGAAGCAGGGAGAGATATGAAGCTGACAGGCAGTGCCGTGGTGGTTCATTCCCTGACTCAAACACTTATTTAAATCTTTCATGAAGAAAAAAAGGGACTAACAGGAGTAAGGAAACCTGGAAGGATGAGAAATATTGAGAAAGAAATTCTAGCGCCTTTCTCCCTCATACCGTCCTCTCTGCTACAGTGTGAGAGAAGCAGAAGTTAGTCACCCTTGTGAAATGATCCAAGATGACAGGCAAATTGGTCAAACAGGAAGATGAGGCTGCTTCGGAGCCTGCGTAAATGACGCTGGAGCAAACAGCAAGGCCGACACCTCCTCCCCCAATACTTTTCCTCCTGAAATATGCAGACCCTCTCAGCAGCTCAGCCCATAAATTTAAGAGAAAAATACTTAACTGGGCTGGGCGTGGGGGGTGTGGGGGTGGAGAGAGAAAAAAATATCAAAGAAATAAAATTTCCATCATAAATTCATGGTGCTTTTTAAAGAGCGCTTTCCATTAGAAACAAGTGTGTTTGTGTTAAGTGCTACAGAGGTATAGACTGGAGAACTTGGAGGGTGCCCCTCTAAGATCAAAGCTCCTAGAATCTGGAGAAATGCCATGAGGAGACGGGCTGGCATTCCAAGTCCTCTGAGAATTGTCCACAGCCAGAACCACCAAGCACAGAACCTTGGGAAGCACTGGCCAGGTGCTGCCCTCAAGAAGCTACTCTTGGGCAAGAGGTCTGGATTCTAACAACAAGTCTTCTTCTCCCACCATCTCCTGACTGCCCCCAGGCTCCACATTTCTCTGGTAACTCACTCTCCTCAGATGTCAGTTCTTTCTTCTGCTATCACGCAATCATACCCTCACTTTCCTTAAATGTCTAGAGATCCTCAGTGGATGCTGATCTCTACCCAGTGTTCCTGGTGGGTGGGATGGACATTTACAAATCTTTCTGAACCCCCTTTCTATGCCTGAGGAATCCCCCATCTTGAGAGGCAGAGGAAATTCACTAACTACATCTTGCTATATGTGTGCCATGGAATACTAGGCAGCAATTCAAAAAAAAATAAGGTAGTTCTATGTGTACCTAGAAGATGGGGATGGATATTGAGGAAGAGACACGGTGTATATGTACAAAAACAAACTTAAAACAGTGGTATACTATAGACTTCCTACAGGAAAAAATACACAGCAAACCAACAATTGTTTACCTCTTGAGAGAACATGAAATTGGTCAGAAAGTACTTCAGACTTACCTGTAATATTTCTAAAACCATTTTCACATATTTGAGAGGGATACATTTATGCATTCAACGAATTGCTTTTATTTTCCTCCTGGCACCCAGAAAAACTACATGTCCCCGGCCCCCACCTTAGAAGGCAGAATAAAATCACACACACACAAACTCTATTAAGACAAGTGTGGTTATGACACTGGTGGTTCAAGTCCTTTCTCCAAATGCAATCCTCCCCGCTGCTGAGGGATTTACCACAAACTAACAACTTTGTACCCAGCATCCATTCTTTCCTTCTCCCATGATAACAGAAACTCTGATTTTTACCTAAAATAAAGACTGAATTTCTCAGACTCTCTTGCAGCAAGATGTGGCCATGTGACTCAGTCTTCACCAATGTGATACACAAAGCAGCACCATGGGGCCGCTTCTAGGATTCTTCCTTAAAAGACAGTTGGGGCGTATCCCTCTGTTCTGTTTTTTTTTTTTTTCTTTGCCCTGTTTTTAATCTATACCTTTATCCTGGTGCCTGGGATGGAGATGAGATGGCTGCATGCGTAGCTGCCATTTTGAGCCATGAGGACAAAAATCACAACCTTAAAACGGTAGAAAGGAGGGAGAATCCATGAGTACTTCATGGAACAGATTCAGTGTAACAGTCCTGGGCTACATAACTTCAGGCCCTTACGGGAAACTCTGCTTTTTAAGCCACCACTATTTTAAGTCTCTTCACTCACTGATGAACCCAACCCGAACAGATATACACAGCACATCAAATCTAGGCTTCCTTGTTCCCCCAGAGATGCCCCAAGCATCATCCTTAATATGTCACTTGAGCTCCCTGTATCCGAGCCCCTAGAACCCGCAAACCGTGCCAGCAAACTCAGAGTTTCCACCTGCTCCAACAGGGACCGAGAAACCCTAAGAGCTGGGCTCATGACTTAAGTATCAGCATTACCATAGCTAAGATAGCCAAAGCATTCTTGGTTTCCTCCCCCTCTCTCTCCCCTCCTTTCCCATCAGCCCTGCAAGCATCTCCCCTTCATTCCCTCACTGAGGACAGGAAGGTTAGCCATCAGCATGGGTCTCCGTGCCTTCCTGCACAGTTGTAAAATTATGCAAAAGTGCATACGATGCTGTGTGTGTGCCTGTTTCAGGAGCAGCACAGCAGTGATTAAGGGCCAGACTCCATCACTGCCACTGTGAGCTGCCTCTGAAACAGCACACACACCTGTTTCATAGCAATCCTCTATTTCTACAATATAGATTTCCCAGAAGTGGGACTGCTGGGTCAAAGACCAGATACTACTCTATTTGGAAAATAATATTGGCAGATTGTCTTCCAAATATTCGTCCTCAACCAAAACAACCAAAGTATGTGTGAAGTCACTGGGCTGGGGTTTCAGAGGTCACACGCGCAATAAAGAGGCCCTAGGAGCTTTGGAAGCAGCTCAAAGGGCAGCCTCCAAGGGCGGGAGGGAGGGAGCACCAGCTCCTTTCCCGGCACAGGGACCCCAGAGGCATCAGTCGCTTGTGCGTGCTCTCCCGACCTGCGGGTTCTCCACACACTACTTGGTGGGCTGCAGTGGCGGTTTTTCCTCCTTCTGATGCAAGCCTCCATAGTTTCCTCAATAATAACCTCTGCTCCTCTCTGACAACGTGGTTCTAATTCCAGTTCCAGAAATGAGCTTCTGACTTAAGTGTGGCCAATCAGATCCATCCCCATAGTCACAGTCCCCGGCTGAGGGGTCAGCACAAGACCCAAGTTACTCCAGTAAAAGTCAGTCCTGGCATTCTTGCTAGGATGACTAGGAAACAGACATTCGATTTCCGCTGGTTGGAGGACAGGCTGGAGCTAACTGTGGCCGGCTTTGCCATCAGATGGGGAGAGGCTGTCTGAGAATTAAGTCAACACAGAGAGAAACAGAACTGAGAGACCAAGTGGCAGACAGAGTAGAAGCTCTCATTAGGAGAGTGTTAAGCCCCTGGACCCAGCTATACCTGAAGCCATTTTCCTCTTAAATTTCCCAGCTCCAAGGATCACTAAATTCCTATTTTTGTCCTTTACAACCAAGAGAGTTCAGACTAAAAGAGTGACATACCCTTGCATTGGCACGCCATCTCCATTGCAGCATCACATTGGAAACTTAAAATATCATAAGCCTGGATGTCACAGATTAAACATAAAGAAGTCTATATCCATCTTTTAAACAATCCAGTAAGAAGTAACACAAGGTCATGAAAGAGATCCATGGATTGGAATCACTCTGAGTATAAAATCACTAATCAGTTTCCTCCACAGCCTCCCTCCAAGGGGTCTTCTGTGCTGTGAGCTACTTTGCTTTGCCTACAGAGTAAAAAATATCTCACACATACATGTGCTACCATTTTTTAAATGTTACATAAACCTACTGTGATTACCAAAACCTGCTCACTCAAAAGCATTACTAAATTGATGGCAATTTTCAATCAATATGTTTTTCTTTTTCCACCTAGAGTTACCAAACCCACAATTCTTCTCATTCCAAGGAGCTGAATAATCTTTTCTGACATCAAAAATGGTTGCTTGTTCTTGTACACTGTCAATGCCCTGTAAACATATATTCACAGAGCATTCTCTAGTGGAACATTTAAGGCAAATTTTGTCTTTAAAAGGACCAGAGAATACATAGGTTATTTAGGCTTTGCAGGCCAATATGTCTGTCACCACTACTTAATTTTGTCATTGTACAAAAGCAGCTGTAGACAATATGTAAACAAATAGGCATGGGTGTGTTTCAATAAAACTTTATTTAAAAAAAAAAAAGTAGAGGGCCAAATTTGGTCCATGGTCCATGGCTTGCTGATGCCTGGATTAAAGCGTACAGAAAATAACAAGCAACATGTCAGGAGCCAAGGCCAGCAAAGGGTCAGACAGAATTTACACATCTCGAAAATGTCCTGGAAGTTGATGGAGGAAAGAAAATTTGATTGACACATAACTTTTCACATACACCTCTACTGAATAAAACAAAAACACCTTACTAGCAAATGAACAATAAACTGTGCCAGAACCATCATATCATGAACAAAGAAATAATCTTTTTCTTTTAATCTTACTGATTTCCATGGACACACAGAAAGGAATGACACACACTGGGGCCTGGAGGAGGGTGAATGGTGGGAGGAGGGAGAGGATCAGGAAAAAATAAGTAATGACTACTAGGCTTAATACTTAGGTGATAAAATAATCTGTACAACAAACCCCCATGACACAAGTTTACCTGCGTAACAGACCTGCACATGTACCCCTGAACTTAAAATAAAGGTTAAATAAAAAATAAAAATCTTAGTGATTTCAGCAGGAAAAATGAACACCAAACTGAGTGTGGCAGATCACAAGTCAAATCCTAACTCCACCCCTTCCAGCTGTGTGTCTCCTGGGGCAAGCAGCATGACTGAGCCCTGGTTCCGAAAAGCATCACTCTTCACATTACCAGCGTTAGGCTAACATTATTCATCATTGCCACTCTTTACTGAGCACTTACTATGTGAAACTGAGTCTCAAGTCAAGAGACGAGGCCAACACTGTCCAGAACTCCTAATTTCTTGAGAGGAACCAGTAAGCATTCCACAACCATCATCTCACGACCCCTCTTAACTTTATTCTCCTTAATGTTTTGCTTTGTTTTTCATGATGGAGTCTTGTTCTGTCGCCCAGGCTGGAGTGCAATGGCATGATCTTGGCTCACTGCAACCTCCGCCTGCTGGACTCAAGTGATTCTCCTGCCTCAGTCTCCTGAGTAGCTGGGACCACAGGTATGCACCACCATGCCTGGCTAATTTTTGGTATTTTTAGTAGAGACAGGGTTTCACTGTGTTGGCCAGACTGGTCTCGAACTCCTGGCCTAAAGTGATCTGCCCATCTTGGCCTCCCAAAGTGCTGGGATTACAGGAATGAGCCATCATGCCCAGCTATTAGTGATGTATAAATATCTCCATCTTACAGATGTAAAAATGCAGGCCGTTCTCCACTGGGCTCTTGGGAAGATCCAAAAAAAGGCAAAAGCCCAACTCACAAAGTTCTGTTGTTCTGTTTAATTTCATCACTAAGAAATATTGATTTGGTCCCAATTCCAAGTATAGTGATGGGCATGTAGTAGGCACTCAATAAATATCTACTAAATGAACCAAATCCATCAGCAAATCTTGTGGCTCAGCTTTCAGAATACACCCCACATCTTGCTACTTCTCACCCCACTCCACAGCAACCATGGAGCCCAAGCAGCCACTGCCACTTGCCTGGACTATTGCAGTAGCTCCTGAGGGCCTCTGCTCCTGTGAGTCAGAGCAGATCCTTCCTCGGCTCTAACCTGCCAACAGCTCCCATCTCACTCAGAGTAAAACTCAAAGTTCTGACCAGACACCAGTCCCTCTCACTGCCGTGGCCTCCCTTCCTCCTGCTGTCCCCTTGCTAGTTCAGCCCAAAGAGCAAGGGAACAGCACTCACTGACCTTCCTTCTGCCCCTCGAGCCTGCCAAGCACATTCCCACCCCTGGGCCTTTGCACCTGCTGTTCCCTCTGCTTGGAACACTCTCCCCAAGATAGCCACCTGGCCTCCTCCCTCAGCTCTTCAGGTCTTTGTTCAGAGGCCACTTTTCTGACTCTGCTGTATAAAACTACAAACCTGGCTAGGCACAGTGGCTCACACCTGTAATACAGCACTTTGGGAGGCTGAGGTGGGCGGATTACCTGAAGTCAGTAGTTCAAGACTAGCCTGGGCAACATGGTGAAACCCTGTCTCTACTAAAAATACAAAAATTAACCAGGCGTAGTGGCGAGCACCTGTAATCCCAGCTACTTGGGAGGCTGAGGCAGGAGAATCACTTGAACCCAGGAGGCAGAGGTTGCAGTGAGCCAAGATTGCTCCACTGCACTTCAGCCTGGGTGACAAGAGTGAAACTCCATCTCAAAAAAAAAAACAAAAAACACAAACTCACAAACCCTCCCTCTCAAGCACTCCATCTCTGCTTCTCCACTCCGTTTCTCTGCAGCACTGACCACCAGGTAACGACCAGCAAGTTTAGTTATTTATTGTGTTCAGTATTCGCCTCTCTCCACCTTAATGCTAACCCCAGGACAGAGTTCTTTGCCTGTCTTCTTCCTGCTGATATCCCCAGCACCAGGGACAGTGGCTGCCACAATGCAGGTGCACAATAAAACTGTGTTAGAACAGACAAAGGTAGGGAGGCAGGGAGGACGCAAAGTAGAGGGAGGTCTCCAGGAACAAGTCAGCTGGAGTGAGAATTCAGAGCCCATTTTACAGAAGAGGAAACAGAGTCTCAGGTCAAGAGGTAAGGCCAACACTTCCCAGAGCTCCCAATTTCTTGAGAGAAGCCAGAAACCTGGATAGTGATATTGACAGCTCCCAATTTTTAAATGTCGGCAACTAATAAGAGGAGTCTGCAGGCCAGATACGGCCCAGAGGCAGCAGCAGCCCTCCACCAGCCTGGAAAAGTTCTGATTCGCTGCTGCCTAGAGATAACTTTTCCAGCAGAATAACGTTTTCCATCTATACCAGGCCTCCCCCTTCCTTCCCCTCGCCCAACCTGCAGACTTGCAGACAACAGGCTCCCTCCCACCTCTGCCATCTCTCTACCCAGGTGCCCCCCAACCCCACTGACCTGGCCCCCTCTGCTCGCCAGGAATGCTAGCAGTCTGCAGTAGCAGATGGCACAACTACAGAAAGGAAAAATACCAAGCCAAAGATATAAATACGTCTGTAATACACAACACGGAGAGGGCCCAGGAAACAAAGAGCCGCAGACTCTGGGAGCCAGGAGATGAGGCCCTGCCAGCTCCCCTTCCAGAGTTCCAAAAACAAAGCCAGGACCCCTTGGAAGGCCCAGGGAGTCACCCCGGGAGCGCCGGCTGCAGCCACAGCAATATTTTCATGTGTCCATTTGCTGCGATGTGTTGAGAGCCCCGGCGGGAGGCATTCAGCACAAAGCCGACATCTGAGGTGTGATTTACTGAGTCACCCCTCCTGGGCACTGCATCCCGGACTCAGAGCCGCGGCCACGATGAGTGAGGCCCCCCAACGGGTTAATTCAGACCAGGCACAGAGCACCGAGTAATTCTAGGCACTCTATCACCCTCGGTAATAAAATACAGCAAATCAAGTTGGACTCTATTGATTTTTTATGTAACTATTTTGGGGCCAAAGCATAAGGAGAAAGTATTGATCAGTCAAGAGTCAGGGTGTCAGGGAAGGGAGACAGGAGCACCCTGGCTGCAGAACCAGGTGATTTGGTCAAGGGAAGGCACTGGAATTCAACTCCAAAGAACCCAGGCTTCTTTCTCTCCTGCCCCCAGCAGAAAATGGGCATCGAGAGTCCATTCTGCCCTGAATGGGAAGGTGGAAAGCCAGGCAGCCGGTGGAGAAGGAAAGTGATGACCAGCCACTCTGCCCCGTTTCTCTCCTCAGGGCACTTGACACTGAAGTGGGGATCTCTCTATGGCTTTACGGTTGTCTTGTTCTTCAAGAATGACAGAGTGTGGGATTTGTCTCTTCTGTTCCCTGCTGTGCCCCAAGTGTTTGGCACTGATTTATACCTTCGCTGAATGAATGAATGAATGAGTGAATGAATGAATGAGCTGGTTGCCATTTCTTGAGCACTTGCTGTATGCCAGGGACTGTGCCAAGAATCCTATAAGGATTTACATGCCTCCTGCCTGGAATCCCCTTCTCCTCTCACTAAGCTCTTTCTGGTCATTTAGGTCTCAAATTAGAAAACTGCCACCTCCTCTGAGACATCTTCCTGGATTGCACACTCTTCATCATATCGCCTTGCACTGACCATGAAAAACGCAAACTAATGTCTGGGATTTTCCTGTGGGTGTATTTATGAGCTTCCCATCTGTCTCCTCATCATCGCCCAAACTGCCCTAGAACACAAGCCCCGGAGAACACAGGCACCCAGGCCTCAGGGCAGGGAAACTGAGGCAAAACTCCAGGACAAGAAAGTACCATCAGGGCAGAAGTCACGAGCTCCGGGGAGGAGACCCTACCCTGCTATTCATGGGTTGAGTTGTCTTGAGTCAGTCTGTAGGGTTCCTCTGAGCCTCAATGTCCCCATCTGAGGACACATCCTACCCCCTCAACAGTTGCCCAAGAATCCCGTGGAATCCTGAAGTGAGAAACCACTTGGCAGACGGCTGACGGTTCATGATTCTTTTCTTTGCAGCTCTGACGGTGGCAGCAAGTGTCCCCAGTCAGCCTTTCCTTTTTTGCCTCCTTTTCTGTCCTGGGCCTCGTGCCCTGTGCTAACAGTCTCACACATCAGCACACCACTGCTGCTTATGAACCTCTTTCTTGCTGGAGTCCTCAGCCTTGTAATGAGAACAGCTGGGGAGAATTTTGGGGCCCATTTTACAGATGGGAAAACTGAGTCCCACAGAGGCCAAGGGGCTAACCCAGTATTCCAGTGCATGAGACCAAAATTCAACTTGCCAAAGTCTTGCCCTTCAACACTGCCATCTACTCACTCAGGGGCACAGAATTCTAAAGGACTCAGTTGCCTACAGAGGGGGCTCCAATGTGTTTGATTTCTATGACTCTAAGCCTTAGTTCGCCTTAATACATGTATTTGTTGCAAAGAGAGAGGGAGCAGAAAGGAAGTGAAAGACCCAGAAAAGGCCAGCACATCAAAGGAGCTTAACAACTATCCGCCACCGATATAAGACCGGCTTGTTCAGAGGCTGGCCACACCATCCCACAAAAGGCTAGAGAGTGAAATTTGGCTGCATGAGGTGCTGGGCAAGACACAGACAGTGCCTGGAATGGAATCCTAATCCTGTGTAACCCCAGCCAAGTGACTCAGCATCTCTGGACCTCCAGATCCTCCCCTGTAAACTAGGAATAATGAGAGTGTCCACTTGACAGAGTGGCAAACATCCCATTGACTTCATGCAGCGAAAGGCCTGGATGGTGCCTGCAGCACAGGTAGAGGCACCTGCTTTCATCACCACCCTTTGCCCATCATCATCACCACCCCTTCCCTTTCCCTATCACCAGCACTATCACCACCCCTTACCCATCACCATTACCATCACCATCACCACCTGCCCCATCACCATCACCATCCTTCCCCATCACCATCACCATCACTACCCTGCCCCATCACCATCACCACCCCTTCCCCATCCCCATCCCCATCACCACACTGCCCCATCACCATCACCACCCCTACCCCATGACCATCCCCATCACTACCCTTCCCCATCACCATCACCACCCCTACCCCATGACCATCCCCACCACTACCCTTCCCCATCACCATCACCACCCCTTCCCCATCCCTATCACCACCACCACCATTCTTCATCATCATCACCCTTCCCCATCACTATCACTACCCTGCCCCATCACCATCACCACCCTTCCCCATCACCATCACCATCACAATCACCATCACCACCCTTCCCCATCACCATCACCATCACTACCCTTCCCCATCACCATCACCATCACTACCCTTCCCCATCACCATCACCATCACTACCCTTCCCCATCACCATCACCATCACTACCCTTCCCCATCACCATCACCATCACTACCCTTCCCCATCACCATCACCATCACTACCCTTCCCCATCACCATCTCAATCATCACCCTTCCCCATCACCATTACCATCACCATCACTACCCTTCCCCATCACCATCACCATCACCATCACTACCCTTCCCCATCACCATCTCAATCATCACCCTTCCCCATCACCATCACCATCACTACCCTTCCCCATCACCATCTCAATCACCACCCTTTCCCATCACCATCACCACCCTTCCCTATCACCACCCCTTCCCCATCACCATAACCACCCCTTCCTCATCACCATCACCATCACCACCATTACCCATCATCATCACCACCCTTCCCCATCACCACCCCTTCCCCATCACCACCCTTACTTATCATCATCACCACCCTTACCCATCACCACCCCTTCCCCATAACCATCACCATAACCACCCCTTCCTCATCACCATCACCATCACCACCCTTCCCCATCATCATCACCACCCTTCCCCATCACCATCACCACCTCTTCCCCATCACCATTACTACCCTTCCCATCACCATCACCACCCTTTCCCCATCACCATCACCACACCTTCCCCATCACCATCACCACCCTTTCCCCATCATCATCACCACCCTTTCCCATCACCATCACCACCTCTTCCCCATCACCATTACTATCCTTCCAGTGACCATCACCACCCCTTCCCCATCACCATCATCACCCTTTCCCCATCACCATCGCCACCCCTTCCCCATCACTGTCACCATCACCACCCTTTCCCCTTCACCATCACTATCACCACCTCTTCCCCATCACCATCACCACCCTTCCCCATCACCATCACCACCCTTCCCCCTCACCATCACCACCCTTCCCCATCACCATCACCACCTCTTCCCCATCACCATCACCATCACCACTTTTCCCCATCACCATCAAACACCCTTCCCCATCACCATCACCACCCTTCCCCATCATCATCACCACTCTTTCCCATTACCATCACCACCCTTTCCTGTCACCATCACCATCACCACCCCTTCCTCATCACCATCACCATCACCACCCTTCCCCCTCACCATCACCACCCTTCCCCATCACCATCACCACCCTTCCACATCACCATCACCACTCCTCCCCATCACCATCACCACCCCTTCCTCATCACCATCACCATCACCACCTCTTCCTCATCACCATCACCATCACCACCCTTCCCCCTCACCATCACCACCCCTTCCTCATCACCATCACCATCACCACCCTTCCCCATCACCATCACCACCCCTTCCTCATCACCATCACCATAACCACCCCTTCCTCATCACCATCACCATCACCACCCTTCCCCATCACCATCACCACCCTTCCCCATCACCATAACCACCCCTTCCTCATCACCATCACCATAACTACCCCTTCCTCATCACCATCACCACCCTTCCTCATCACCATCACCCCCCTTCCCCATCACCATCGCCATAACCACCCCTTCCCCATCACTATCACCACCCCATCCTCATTACCATCACCATCACTACCCTTCCTCATCACCTTCACCACCACCCCTTCCTCACCATTGTTCCTTTCACCATCACTATTACCACCCCTTCCCCATCACCATAACCACCCCTTCCTCATCACCACCTCATCCTCATCACCATCACCACCCCTTCCTCATCACCACCTCATCCTCATCACCATCACCACCCCTTCCTCATCACCACCACCATCACCACCACCACCCCTTCCTCATCACCACCACCATCATCATTACCGCCCCTTCCTCACCACCATCACCACTAATATTTGCTCTCTAACCTTTGAATTTGACACTGGCTGTCTTGGCCTGGCTAGGCCAGGCAGTTATCATTTTAATGACCTTGGGCTCCTTGCATGGACTCATAGTTCCCTAAAGGACTGTACAGTAGAACTCCTCTACCAGAAAAGCTCCCAGGTACAGGGTTAGAAAGTCATAGGTGAGGAGTTAAGAAGAGGGGGAGCCCGTGAGCCCTGATCTGCCTCCAATTCACTGTGTGACCCTGAGCGGGCAGTCCTTGTGTCCGAGTCTCCTTCCCATCTGCAAGGGGGCTGCGGAAGGAGAGGCTCTGAGGCGCCTCCTTGCTCTAGAAGTCAATGCACCTACTCTGCTGAAGAGCTGGCGGCACCCCCGTTACCCACGACATCGCCCAGAGTACCAGAGTGCCTCCATCTTGCCACAGTGATGGGAGGTGATGCACTGCTGAATCCCATGGCTTCAGGGGAAATGGACCCCCTCCATTCCCATTCAAATTTAGACCCAGGAGAGAAGAAAGGAGGCACCCAGCCGCATAGAGCTAGGAGACGCATCTGGGAACGAGGCCCCTGAAAGGGCTTTGCTGGCCCAGAGACCACCCCCACTCCAGACTCCCAGCCAACAAATGAGGGGTTTCTTTTGCTCTCTTGGATCAAGGCAGCCACCGTGCTCACTGCTGGCTCTGAGTGGAGTAGCTCAAGCAGAAGCCCCACGCCTCCCCAGCTCCCTGCATCCGGTGGGAGGAGGGGGATGAAATGATTTACTCTGGGAACCTCCACTGTGCAGCCATTAAATCACTGTGGAAGGCGACGACATTTGCATATCACTCCCCACCACTTCCCAATGCCACCTCTCTGAAGGGCAGCGCCACACACAGGCACCCCCACATCATTCTTGTAATGAGAAAGAAATATACCACATGCCACACCAAGGTGCCAGGCAGAAGGAAGAGAAACTGCCCTGAAAGCCAAGGCCCCCCCGCCACTCACACGGCCCCTCTGTCGTGGGGCAGGCAGGGGGTACTCCACCAACACCGATTTCATAGACCCTAGACCCCCGTGTATAATGAGTCCACGAAGCAAAGCTCGTTCCTTTTCCCCAGCAGGGTCGGTAACTGCGCTGCTAATTTGCAGAGCCACAGCATGTACAAAAGTGGCTTGAATAATAGGGACCCCCTAGTCACTAAGCTGGGGGATTTGTGCTGACTCTTACCAAGCACCCTTCCATATGTTTAAGCACTTGCAAGGCTGAAAGAAGTACACCCACCATACTCTTTACCATGGCAGCTACCCACGCAGGAAGGGGGGTGGGGGACAAAGGAGCCAGTCCCTGCGTGTGTGTGGTGGGAGACAGTGAGCGCATCTTTGCCTCTGAACTCTTCCAGCCCCTATTCCAGAGCCTCAGCCAAATGAAGTAGGTAAACCATGGCAGAAATCAGCCACCAAATCCAACCAGCTTTGAAGGAAGCTCTGGTTAATTCCTCCGAACGTTTCAAAACCAAGTGTAGGCAGCTAAGTATCTTTCAGGAATTTCAGCCTTTTTTTTTTTTTTTTGCCAGCCCTCCTAACTAGTGCTAAATATAGAGTTATCAAACTGTCGTCTCTTTATGTCCCTGGTGAGGACCAGTGAAAGACTTGCATGTGCTTCCAGGGACGGGGCGATGGCACTGGAGGCTCTGCCCGGGTGGTATTTGTCGGAACGAGCTGCCCAGCTGAGACTCCCAAAGAGCAGCAGGGGAGCAGGCAAAGAGCCGGCCAGCAGCGGGTTTCAGTGGCAGCCCACCTTCCCTCCCAAGATGGGCCTTCCAGAGCCAGGCACAGGCTCTTCTGTTGCGGGGGGAGAGGGCAAGAAGGGGTGGGGTGGCAGGGGGATCATCGTGTTCTCTTACAAAGCATTAGGCAGCCAGCTTCTCTGAGAGACTTCCGATATTCACTTATAAGCACATCCAGGCAAATGCTGACCCCCGTGGAGAAACAAAATAGAGACAAATCTGCAATTTTCAAGTCCGAGGGACTGTGCACTCTTGCAAACAGGTCCCAGGGCTTCAGCTGGGAGAACACAGCCTCGGCCCCAGCAGCAAACCCTCTCGTGTACCGCAGAGGAATGCCGAAAGCAGAACAGCTATCATAGCTGCTCCTTAGCCAAGCAGACGAGATTCATCCACGTTAAGCCCAATGCCACACTCTAGGCTGAACCACAGCCGAATGCTGCTGGAGATCTCCCACAGAAGGTTTTCCCCGAGTCGAAGGTGTTAGTAAATATTCTGGGTCATTTAAGGGCATCTCAAAGGAAGCCGACGCTGACTTTTTCCATGCAAATGAAATACACCGACCATCAAGCTGACATGCAAGTTTTGCTCCTAACTGAACCTTACCAAGACAGTGAAAGCCCAAAAGTTAAAAGTTGTCTTTTTCTACTGCATTCCGCTTTTCTGGGTGGTTTGTTTGTTAAGGAAATGGGGAGAGATTTTCTAAAGCAAAAGCTACCTATTCCCAAATCATGGGTCTTGGTTTTAAAAGGTCTGGAAAGCTGAGATTTCGAAAGCACACAAGGGCTGCTCATGATGTTCCCGGGGTTCATCTGAGCCTTTAGGATTTTCTCCACCGCTTGCATGGGGTGGGGGGAAGGGAAGAACTGTCATTTTAGGATACCCTTTCTATAGAACCAACATGTAGCCACACCAAGGTGGGTAGAAAGCTTTTCAAACTCCAGCGGAGACGGACAATACCTGACTATTTTGCTTTCCCCACTCACTAGGACTGGGCGACAGCTGAGCCCGTTCAGCAGGGAGTCCAGCTCCCCAGTGCCCAGGCGATGGCTCTGAACATCACCGCCTTCCAAGCTGCCCAGTGCGTCCTGGGCTGCCTGGCCGCGGCTATCCTCTCCCGCCCGCCTTGGGGTCAGGACGCTGGGGTAGCTAGCTCCTCGCCTTTGCAGGAGGCGAGCAGCGGGCTGCTTTTTGGCCAAGTGGAGGCCACTTGGCGATGGTGGATAGCTTGGGGAGAGCGATGTGAAAGCAGGGGAGGGCCGCGGGGCATGGGGAGGGGCTGCGGACAAGCCAGACAGCACCAGCCGAGACATTCCCGGGGCCCGCAGGTGTCCCGGGAACGCGCCACTGTGCGTCCGCGGGCATCAGGGCGCGGGAGAAGGACTGCGTCGACGCCCCCACCCAGCAAAATCCCCGCAGGAACCGGGACCTGGGGGGATGTTGGCCCAAGACCGGGCGGGGAGGGGGCTCTGTTCCTGGAGGCGCGCCCTCATCCGCCTCGAGAGGCTGAGTGCCCGGGTCTGTGGTCCCCTTACGTCTCGAAAGAATCTGCAGGGAAGCTAGGGCTTTGGGGTAAAAGGCAGGCGGGCTCTTCCCAGGCGCGGGGCAAAGGGGAACGCGTCAGGGACTCCTGGGTTCCCGGGGTCTCCCATGGTCTGTCCGAATCCGGGAGATGCACGCTGCCAGGGACTTGAGAAGGAGGCAGCCGCCCGTTCAGCCAACTTTGTGCTCGGCGGCCGGGGTCGGGGATGGGGTCCGGGGGCGCGTTACCTGGGCACCGGAGCGCAGTCAGCGCCAGCAGGAGCCCGAGCGGCGGCGCCCGGCCCGGGGGCGGCATGGTCCTCGGCGCGCGGTGGGCGCGGCGCGGGGCTGCTCCTCTCGCGCGCCCGGCCCGGCCCGCGGCTCCCGGAGCAGCCCCCAGCGGCTACGCCCGGGCGCCGGGCATGGCTCGCTCCCAGCGCGCCGCTCCTCCCCAGACGCAGGCGCCGGCGCTGGCGGCGCTTCCTCGGCTGCGCCTCTGCGCGCTCTCCTGGGCTCGGCCGTGCACGGCCGGGTAGCTGTGGCCGCCGAGGCTCAGCGCCCCGCGCCCTGGCCGGCTGCCCCGCACTTGGCCCGAGTTGCGCGGCCCCTGCCGCCGCCGCCGCCGCCGCCGCCGCGGCTCCTGCGCCCCAGCGCCCGTCCCATCCCGGTCGCGCCGCCGCCGCCGCCGCCGCCGCCTCTGCCAGCGCCAGCTGCCGGCCGCCCCTTGAGCCAGCGAGAGAGTGAGCGAGCGAGCGAACGCCGGGAGGAGGAGGAGGAGGAGGAGGAGGAGGAGAAGGAGGAGAAGGAGGAGAAGGAGGAGAAGGAGGAGAAGAAGGAGGAGGAGGAGGAGGAGGAGGGGAGCGGAGGGCGGGGCCGCGGCCGGGGGAGGGGCCGCCGGGGAGCCGGGGCACAGGAGGTAGCCCTGCCAGTAGGCGGCGGGACGCGCCACTGCTCGGCGGCCCGGGGGAGGGCGCCCGGCCGAGAAGTCCGGGGAGCCCTCCGGCGGTCGCGGGCTCTGGCGGGGACAGGGGCCGCGGGAGGGGTGCGGAGTGCAGGGAAAGGGTGCCCAGCTAGATCCGGCGTCTTGGGGGCGCAGGGGTAGGAGTTGCCAAGGTCGATGGGTGAGGGAGCCACCGGAGGGCCCCCGGGATGGAGCAGCGACCTCTGGAGAGGCGGTATCTGCCGGGGCCAGAGACTGCGAGGCTGAGCGCTGACCGGAGATCCAGGGTTTAAATGTGGCACAGCTAGGGGGTGCCTGTGGGAGACGGGAGAGGGGTGGAGGGGCCTCCGGGAGGCCGGGGCTGTGTGCGGAGCGTCTGCACCGCACCGGGATCGGGGCTGGGGGCGCGCAGGCTGGGTGCAGTCACCTGGAACACAGCGAAGGCCGCTTGGGGATGTCCACCCACGTGAGGCAGGGTCCTTTATTTACCCGATCTAGAGCATGCGCCTTCCCATTTCTCCCAGGGCCTAGGAGCACGCGGAGGCGGCCAGGGGTTCACCTGGAAAGGGCAGATTCCCTGGCATCCCGAGAATGAGTTCCCGTCTCAGGGCCAGGCAGTGAAGGCGCCGGGGTGTTGCGCAGGGCCGGGGTACTGGGTGGTCGGATTCTTCCATCCAGGGGCAGGGCGCAGCCAGAGTGTGGAGGGAGGTCACAGGTCACACGGGGCCCCAGTACTTATTATTCCAGAACACACTGATCCTCCTGGGCGCCCCACCCCCAACCAGGGCAAAGCCACGGGGGGCAGGGGGCGGGGGGGCCTAAGCCAAATGCATGAGACATGCTGGGAGCACGTGGGGGCGCCTCCAGCAGCGCTCAGATGCCTTGAAAGCTTCCCCACCACGCTGGGAGGACAAGGGACATGGGGGGTGGCCCACCTGGGAGAGTAGTTGGAGCCCCGGCTCCACCCCAGCCCTCATTACACCGGCCACTTGCTCTGGCATCTGTTTTCCATGAAAAAGTGGGTTAAACTCTTTGAAAACGGTCAATAAGGCAGCATGGGGTGATGAAAAGATAGCTTTGGGGAAGACTCTGGAGTCTCGAAGTCTTGGCTGAGAATCCAGGCTCTGCCACTCCTTCGCTGTGCAAGCTGGGATGAGTCCCTTATTCCTCCCTGAGCCTCGGTTTTCTCATCTAAGAAATGGAAGCCATTGCACATCCACCTGGCGCCCCCAATAACACATATAAAGCCCCTGACCTAGGAAGTCAGAACTCATTTAAAGGACTCACTGTCCACATTATCATTCTCATCATCGTGGCCATTATTATGATAGATCTGATTTTCCTCTGTGGGCCCAGAGCTCACATCAGAAGAACAATCCTCCCCACTCCTGGCTGGCATGAGGGGATGGGGGACCAGGCACCTGCTTGATTAGTACAGACAAGCTCATTAGCAGAGGCAGCACTTGGTTCTTCCTAGATAAAAGAAGGAAGAAAGCCAGGGGCACGTGGTGAGTCTCTAGCCCAGGTTAATTAGGAGACGTAAAGGGATTTTCCCGTGGCTGCTAATCGGCTTCCTTTGGAAGGAGCCCGTGCCCAGGCCAAGCCCCCTTTGGGCTCCCTGGCAAGGCCTGCAATGCATGGAGAGCCACGCAACAGGCTGGACAATGAGATTGCAGGTCTCCTCAGGCCTGGGGTGGCCTTGCGAGGGACCCATCTGTCCCCTCTCTGTGACTCCTTCCCCAGCTAAGAGGATGATCCTGGAGACATGGTCAGGACTCTCTTTGGGTCCTCTGTGCCCAACTGCCCCCAACACCTCTTTCCTGTTCACTGGTTCATAAGCATCCGCGGAGCTTAGCACCTACTGTGTGCCAGCCTCTGAAGGGGATGGTGAAGCAGAAATGAATGGACAACAGCAGGGGAGAGCCACAGCAGGAGTGACCCCAAGTGCTGGTGCCAAAGTGAACCACGTGTTTGACCAGGAAGCAGGTCAGTGAGGGCTGGGAGACTGTGGCCAAAGATAAAAAGTCATTTTCTGGCAGGGGTAAGGGGTCATTCTGCGGCTTAATGGCAGTGCTTGGAGGGAGTTGTGAATCAGTCCAGCAAGTCCCCAAGCCAGTGGTCACACAGTCCCAGGTGTGACGGCAGATGGCAGTTGCCTTCCCCCAACCCCACACTTAGGACTACCTGGTCATACCCCAAGAAAGCACCCTCCTTCTCCAGGGCAGAGCTGGGGCAGGGGGCATACCCTTCCCCACTAAATTATGCTGATGATGGTTGAGCCCGACGCTGAAGGTAGGGATCTGTTTTTGAGGGTGGCTTTTCCATCCCCCCTCTGTGTGACTTTGGACAAGCCCCTAATCCTCTCTGAGCTCATATGTGGAGTAGGGATGAGAATTCCAGCCTGGCTCAGCCTGCCTTGTGGTTGGATGAAGATTTCTGTGTATTAACCAGGCCCCTGAGTCTGTATCTCTAAAGCGGGTATTTCTGGAAGAAATAAGCAGGAAAAAGGCCTCCCTGGATTTCTGAAGGCCTGGGGCAAATCTGAGAGGCTGGCTGCAGTAACTCGGAGACCCCAGGGCTGGGCGGAATTCTCCTCTCACTCCTACCCAGACTCTCGCCCCCAGCCTGCTGGCCTCATAGCCCGGGGCAGGACCATAAGAATTAGCCTACAATCTCACCCTAGCTACAGATGGGGAAACTGAGGCCAGGAATGGTCCTTCCCCTGGATCTGTGTGGGGAGGCTGACTCGACTAAGAGGCAGCCTCGAGCCCCAGCCTAGCCGTGCAAGGCTTCCTCAGGTCCCGCCACCCGCTGCCTAGCAAGAGGCTGCCCCCAGCACGGATTGCTCGCGGTCGGTCCCCGCACCCCAGCTCTGCTGCAGCTCGGCCCACGCGCCCGCCGGGCTACCGGCGAAGAGCAACATTGCCATCTCGTGGCCGCAGCTGGTACTGCAGGCCTGGAAGGCGCCGCAGAAGGAAGACCGGTCAGGGTTGGGGTGCGGGTGGGGTTGAGATGGAGGCGAATAGGCAGAGAGGTTTCCCCACCTGAGTGAACTGGCAGCGGCAATAACAGACCCCTTTGCCCTTGAACGCCAACACGCAGGCAGCTGCTGCCATGGTAACCACCAGTTGAAATTATTTGCAACACCTGGGACTGTTCATTGTCCAGTGCCCACACTGACGTTTCTGGCATCTTCCGGGAACTCAGAATTGACTTAGACTGCATTTGCACCACAGGTGAGTGGTGGGGGAAAGGGGCCTCTCAAAACAGAAGCCAAACTCACTTATACAGGTAATCAAGGATTTCCTAAGAATAAAGAATTTCAAGAAATCAGTTACTTGCACACCTGGACATATGGATGGGACGGTAGTGTAAGAGCTGAGCTCTGATAGGTGAGGGAGGCCCCGGCGAGCCCATGAACAGTCAGACCACAAGGGATTTGAGTTCCCTTCCAGGTACACCCCCAACAGGGAGGAGGCTGCAAGGGAGAAATGGCTTCCTGTGCGTTTGAGCAGAAAGCACCTTGAACAGCTCTGACCCCCGGCTTCCCAGGATAAAATGATTCCTGGACTTACAGGGCTGGGAAGGGTGTGAGGTGGCAGCCAGGAGTGAAGGCACTATCCAGGTGGAATTTGGGAGCAAGTGTAAAGTGTGCTACAGCAGAACAAGACTAATATAATAATAATAATAATAATAATAAATAATTACGCAGGGCCGGGCGCGGTGGCTCAAGCCTGTAATCCCAGCACTTTGGGAGGCCAAGGCGGGTGGATCACAAGGTCAAGAGATCGAGACCATCCTGGTCAACATGGTGAAACCCCGTCTCTACTAAAAATACAAAAAATTAGCTGGGCATGGTGGTACGTGCCTGTAATCCCAGCTACTCAGGAGGCTGAGGCAGAAGAATTGCCTGAACCCAGGAGGCGGAGGTTGTGGTGAGCCGAGATCGTGCCATTGCACTCCAGCCTGGGTAACAAGAGCGAAACTCCGTCTCAAAATAAATAAATAAATAAATAAAATAATTACGCAGCATTGAATACCTACTAGACTCTGCGCGAAGCAGTTTGCATGTGTGTTGCTTTGTCATGGTGGTAAAATGCACGTAACATGAAATTTACCATTTTGATCATTTTAAAGTGTATAATTCAGTGGCACTTAGTACCTTCACAGTGCTATGCAACCATCACCACTCTCTAGTTCCAGAATTTTTTCATCACCCAACCAGAAACCTGGTACCCAGTCACTCCGCATTCTCCCCTCCCTCCATCCTTAGCACCCACCACACCGCTTTCTGTCTCTGAATTTGACTACTCCACTAACTAGTTTAAGTGGATCATGCAGTGCGTGATCTTTTGTGTCTGGCTTCTTTCACTGGACATCTGTCCTCAATGATTGACATTACTGAACCCTGTGTCAATGTTTCACTCCTTTTTCTGGCTGATTAATATTCCATTGCATGGATAGAACACATTTGAACATTTGGGTTGTTTCTAGCTTAGAAACACTATTATAAATAGTGCTGCTGTAAACATTCATGTATAATGTTCTGTTAGAACACCTGTTTTCCATTATTTGGGGCTTGCATGTTTTGATTCATTTAATCCCACAACCATTTTATGCTGAGAAAACTGAAGCACAGAGAAGTAAAGCAATTTTTCCATGGTCACACTGCCAGCCAGCAAATGGTAGAATCAGGTTTGACCCCAAGCAGTCCAACCACAGGGTCCATTACCCAAGATGGATGAGTTAGGCCAACCAACCCTTCTCCACCCACTGCACCTCAGCACAACCCAAGACCCCAGGAACTAGATGCAGCCCTGTATCCCTTCCCAAGAGGCTCCCTAGTTTTTGAGTGGCAGCATGCCCAGCCCTGGGGAAGGGGTCAGATCCTAACAGGTCTCAGCCAACCACATTCCTTCAAGCCAGGGACGGTTCTGGAAGAGGCATGGGGCCCAGAACGACCAATGAGATGTAAAAAGGAGCTGGAGGTGGACCACTTTCCTTGATCAAACAAGACAGACGAAGTTCCTTTTTGCCACCACCCTCTTCCTTCTTGGCAACTTGAGTACAAATGTGATGGGAAGGGCCCTGGCAGCCTCTGGTGACCATGAGGTGCCACAGTGTCTACTGGCGGCTATTGATGGGAGCGTGGAAAGACAGAGCCTGGCAACATCCTGAAGCCAATGTGTCACCCCAGAAGTGCGGTCCCAATGCCAGGGGCATTCACTGAGCTGATATTCTGCATCGAGCTGATAAACTGCATTGTTTAAACACTGCTATTTGGACATCCATTACTTGCAGCAAAAAGCAGCCTAATTGTGGTGTTTTAGGGTCCAGAGAGACAGAGAACTTATAAGACCCAGCAGTTTGGGAGGCCGAGGTGGGTGGATCACCTGAGGTCAGGAGTTCGAGACCAGCCTAGCCAACGTGGTGAAACCCCATCTCTACCAAAAATTTAAAAATGATTTAAAAAAAAAGATATACAAAACCAAAGCTATGCACAGGGATTTATTAGGGGCATCAGCTCACTTGATTGTGGAGGTGGAGAAGTCCCATAAGAGGCCATCTGCAAGCGGGAGACCCAGGGAAGCCGGTGGTGGGGCTCAGTCCCAATCCGAAAGCCTCAGAACCAAGGAAGCTGATGGTGTAACTCTCAGTCCAAGCTGAAGGCCTGAGAGCCTGCAGGGTCGGGCTGGTGTTAGTTCCAGAGTCCAAAAGCTGGAGAACCTGGAGTTTGATGTCCAAGGGCAGGAGAAGGAGGGCAACCCAGATGCAGAAGAGAGCCTCCCTCTACCTTCTCACAACATCTGGCCCCTGCCAGTGGAGGATCTCCATACTCAGGTCACAGACTCACACACCAGTCCCCTCCAAAACACCCGCACAGGCACACCTGGGACAGCCCAATCATCCTCCTCAAATACCAAACCACCTGCACTTCCCTTTCAGCAGAAGAGAGACGGCGCCAGTCCCTGCAGAAGCACTGAGAATGGCCAGCGCTTACCCAGCTATCCGGGCACCCCTCATGAGAAGCACTGAGAATGGCCAGCACTTACCCAGCTATCCAGGCACCCCAATCAGAAGCGCTGAGAATGACCAGCGCTTACCCAGCTATCCGGACATCCATCAGAAGCGCTGAGAATGACCAGCACTTACCCAGCTATCCGGGCACCCCTCATCAGAAGTGCTGAGAATGACCAGCACTTACCCAGCTATCCGGGCACCCCTCATCAGAAGTGCTGAGAATGACCAGCACTTACCCAGCTATCCGGGCACCCCTCATCAGAAGCGCTGAGAATGACCAGCACTTACCCAGCTATCCGGGCACCCCTCATCAGAAGCGCTGAGAATGGCCAGCGCTTACCCAGCTATCCGGGCACCCCTCATCAGAAGCGCTGAGAATGACCAGCACTTACCCAGCTATCCGGGCACCCCTCATCAGAAGCGCTGAGAATGGCCAGCGCTTACCCAGCTATCCGGGCACCCCTCATCAGAAGCGCTGAGAATGACCAGCGCTTACCCAGCTATCCGGGCACCCCTAATCAGAAGCGCTGAGAATAGCCAGCACTTACCCAGCTATCCGGGCACCCCTCATCAGAAGCGCTGAGAATGGCCAGCGCTTACCCAGCTATCCGGGCACCCCTCATCAGAAGCGCTGAGAATGGCCAGCGCTTACCCAGCTATCCGGGCACCCCTAATCAGAAGCGCTGAGAATAGCCAGCACTTACCCAGCTATCCGGGCACCCCTCATCAGAAGCGCTGAGAATAGCCAGCACTTACCCAGCTATCCGGGCACCCCTCATCAGAAGCGCTGAGAATGGCCAGCGCTTACCCAGCTATCCGGGCACCCCTAATCAGAAGCGCTGAGAATAGCCAGCACTTACCCAGCTATCCGGGCACCCCTAATCCAGGCAAGCTGACAGCCAAATCAGCCATCACGGTGGGTTCAGGAAAAGCCCCCAACAAAATAGCCTGAGACCTTAAAGTCAAATGGTTAAAAAAACAAAAGTAGAAAATTCTATTTCTCTTAAACTGACTTTGTATGAGTTAATTTTTTTTTTTTTTTAGTTCTCTGATGTAGCATAACTCAATATTTTTCAAATTCTTTGTCCCGGCAGAAACTCAAAGATACAAATATTCAAAATGCAAAACTGCCACCTTTAAAAGATAAACACTTCTAATATTTTAACGTATTTCTCCAGTCCCTTTCCTATGCATACCCGACATGGTTTTTTAATTAAAAATGGGTTCACATGATCTGTACTGTTCTAAATTGCCCTTCATATGTGATGATATGTTGCAATCATCTTTCCATGGCACTGACATGTTTCTCTATATGATCATTGCAATGAGGTTGTGCAGTCCTCTCACTGGATGTGCTGTCATTTGTTTAACCAATTTCTGTGTTGCCAAACATTTGAGGTCATTTACAATTTTCACTGTTAAAAAGCAACAGTCCTATTCCTGCAGCATTATCCACGTGCGAGATTAGGTCTTCAGGATGTATTCCTTAAAAGATGAACTGTCAAATGGAAACATACGCAGTTTAGAAATTTCACATTAACTGGCTCTCTGAAAAGTTACGCTGATTCAAATTCCTGTGAATGTACGGCGGTGCCATTTGCTGAAATCTTTATTCAAGGTCTACAAACTCAACCTGACTTATTTGCTCATTTTAAATCTACACTCTCCGTTTTATGCAACTATTAAAAGATTAAAACTTCAGGTATTCATTCTACATCAAGAATTGGTAAATATCAAGATGATTCAATAAAATTTGGAAAATCATTGAAATCACCACTAGTTGTAATTTTATCATTACTTACTACACATTTTTTTTTTTTTTTTTTGAGATGGAGTCTCGCTCTGTCACCCAGGCTGTAGTGCAGTGGTGCAATCTTGGCTCACTGCAACCTCTGCCTCCTGAGTTCAAGCGATTCTCCCGCCTCAGCCTCCCGAGTAGCTGGAACTACAGGCATGGGCCACCATGCCTGGCTAATTTTTGTATTTTTAGTAGAGACAGGGTTTCGTCACGTTGGCCAGGCTGGTCTCAAACTCCTGACCCCAGGTGATCTGCCTGCCTCAGACTCCCAAAGTGCTGGGATTGCAGGCATGAGCCACCATGCCCAGCCTTATTACACAATTTTTTTTTTTTTGAGATGGAGTCTCACTCTGTTGCCAGGCTGGAATGCAATGGCTGCTCACTGCAACCTCCGCCTCCTGGGTTCAAGTGATTCTCCTGCCTCAGCCTCCTGAGTAACTGGAACTACAGGCGTCCAAAACCACACCCAGCTAATTTTTGTATTTTTAGTAGAGACAGGGTTTTGCCACGTTGGCCAGGCTGGTCTCAAACTCGTAATCTCAAGTGATTCACCTGCCTTGGCCTCCCAAAGTGTTGGGATTACAGGCATGAGCCACCGCAGCCAGCCTGGGGTTTTTCTTTTTTTAAAAAAACAAACAAACAAAAACAAGGTCTCACTCAGTCTCCCAAGCTGGAATGCAGCAATGCAATTATAGTTCACTGCAGCCTCAACCTACTGGACTCCAGCGACCCTCCCGCCCGTGTCCCAAGTGGCTGGGATGATGGGCACGCAGCACCACACCCAGCTGCTGAATTCTCTTCCAGCGTGTCGGGATCTCGTCGTTACGCTTCCCTGGCTGCGAGGAGGAACCTCACCACTATCAGTGCATGTGTCCGGCTGTGAGTATTCTCTAACACCTAATAAAATGATTATGGTCATTTCGTCCTACTGTTTGTTAAGACCTTCCAAGGTGACAAACCCGTTAGCCATCCCAGTAACACTGAAGGATGTATTTTATCCCCGTCTTGCAGATGAGAAAACTGAGCCTCTAGGGCTTAATCAGTTTGCCCCAGGTCATCCAAATGATAGAGTGAGGATGTGAACTGAGACCTAGCTATCCCCAGGGCCCTCTCCGAGCACCACAGGGCTCTCCCTCCATCTCTTGAGAAAGTGATTCCAGATGCCAAGACCCACAGCCACTTACAGAGGGACAGAACACTGTCACTGGGTCACAGCCATCCGTCAGGAGCTGTATCCGTGGTGCGGCCCCACCGTTGTCCATCACTAAGTATTATGTAACTTCCTCGATCCACGTTGAACGCAAACGGAATAACAACCAGGCTATTAGAGCTGATGATGGAACCTCAGGAACAGAATCTGATTGGCTGGGAAAGCCAGGACCTGCTAAAAACACTGGGATCCCTGCCATGGAAAGTCATGTGCATTAGAGACGCAAGGTGCTGAGCTCTGCATCGGCCCCCAAGCAGACCTCACATCGGTTCTGGGACAAGGGGCGCCACTGCATGTATTAAACACAACTGCTGAAGTCCCCCTGGGTACAGCGTCCTAGGAACCATGCCATCTATATTTCACTGTGATCATCTCCTTGACATTTATAAATTCATAACGTGTAATGAACTAACCTGAAATGGAAGTCTTTCATTAATGCATGAAACAGAGAGTGTATATTAAAGATGAATAAATAAAACAAACAAGATTGAGTTTGTAGACCTCAAATAAACTGGCCACAGAAAAAGCCTATGTCCGTGTGACTCCTTGGGATTTGAGGACTGGGCCAGTAGCTGAGATGGGTCTCCGAGGGGCCAATGGCTTCCTTCATCATGGAGGAGGTCGTGCAGGCAGGGGTGAGGGCTCCCACCAAGATTGCAGACACTGTTAGGTGTGATGCCATTTGCTTATTTCTGCTGCAGATTTCAGAAACACAAGGGAGTCTCTGAGCTGGACATGCTTGTGTTGCCTGAATTCCCAAGGCACGTTAAGATGCTCTGGACACTCAGGGACACACACGCCCCTGGACTCAGCAGCATGTGACATCTCCCAGAGGCCAGCTCCTGCCTCCACTAGCCATCACCATCATCTCAGGGTCTCCCTAGTGTCCACCATCAGCAGGTTCCTGGGCTGGATGGAAAGGCATCTAGAGCTTTCCTCTACCCCGGTGTCTTCCTTTCACGGCCATTGCAAAGGCAGAACATCAGAGTCACATGACACGACTTCTTTCCTTTCTAGTCACAAATCCTGGAGAATTCAGACAAGAGTGATGTAACTGAGGCAGGAGACAGAAACTTCAGGCTGAGCAGCCCTGGAGTCTAGGAAATAGCCAGGGTTGTTCTAAGTAACCTTGAGTTCGTGGACAGGAGGGATGACAAGGAGGGAGAGTTGCTGGGCAGAGGCTCAGGAGTGGTGGGAGGGGAAATGGAGAGACGCTACCATCTAGTTCTACTGAAGGGTGAGAGAACACTGTATCTGTCAGCTATGGCCACAGTGGTGCTGCATAACAAACCACCAGGAACTTGAGTGGCTTCCACGATGATTCATTCTTGCTCACATGTCTGCAGTTTGGCTGAGGATCCACTGACCCAGGCCAGGCTCACCTGGGCTTTTCTGCAAGCTGTGGGTTGGTTCCAGTGTCCAGATATTTCTCCTTCTCTTTGGACCAGCAGATGAATCATGGCGGGGTTGTCTCAAGGCAATGATGGAAACACAACAGGGGAAACCCAACCACACAAGCAGATTTCAAGGGTATGCTTGCATCATGCCTGCTAATGTCCCATTGGCCAAAGCATGTCACATGGGCAAGTGCAAAGCCACGGAGGTAAAGAAGGACATTCTGTGCTTATTCGGAAAAACAGCAACATCACATGGCAAAGAGTGTGCTTACTGAGAGCTGAAGAATTGGGAAGGACCACACAGTCTACCACACACACATCCATACCATCCCTTGCACGTCACCACCAAGGCTGCAGCAGCTAGGATTTGGTTTAGCTATCAGTAACACAAAAGAATGGCTTAAACAAGATACAACTTTGTTTATCTCAAATTCTTTAAGTCCAGAGGTGGCCAGTATAAAGCGGGTATCGTGCTGCATGGTGTTAAGAACCCAGATTCCTTCTATTTTGTTGCCTCATTATGACTGGCCTCCAGTTCGCAAGTCACTTTATAGTCCAAAGTGGCTGCTGAGCTCCAGCCATCACATTCAAATTCCAGCAATCAGGAAAGCACATAGAGAAGGACATGGTTTCTCCACTTAAAAACACTTCCTGGGAGGGTAACACACACACACTTTCATTTCCATCCCATTGGTCAGAACTTTGAACACAGTTGCATTAAACAGCAAGGAAGGCTAAGAGATGTACCTCTTTATTCTGGGTGGCCAGTTAGAATTAGTTTTCTGTTCGTTTGCAAAAAGGAGAAGGGAGATTGGGAGAAAACGACAGCCTTTGTCACAAAGCCCAGTAGGAAGATTCCCCACCCAAACCCACCTCGTGGCCGTTGAATTAACAAAAACACTTTGGTTTGCAAGTACAAGAAGCCCCCTGAAGGGAGGCTGTGTGGAGACAGGAATTTACTGCAAAGTCCAGGACTGCTTCACCGAACGCACGGGCATGGGCACAGCTGGGTCTCGGGAGTGAGCTGGAAGCCAGGACTGGCTTTGCAGGAAGCACAGAAAGTCCCTGCTCTCTGCTTCTCCTCCAACGCCATCTCCAGTCTTCCCGCTGGATGCAGATGGGCATTCTCTATGTCTCCATCCACGTGGCAAAGAAAATGGCCAGCAAGAGGCCAGAGTTAGCCACCCCTATGGTCAAGAGAAGGCTGAGGCTGCCATCTCTTGGTCCTGGGGAGGCCACCGGAGGGGACATTCATTCCTGGCTGGTCAGTAGCCTCCTCCTTGTATCTGTATCAGAGCCAGTTCCCTTTGGAGAATCACTTCCCTCAGGACTCCCTGCATGCTTCTAGCCAGGGGTGGGCGTGAGCCAGGTCAGACCCATCAGACCCTCCCTTTCAAACACACTCCTGCAGGAATACGGCAGAAGGAGCAAGCTTGCCTGGACCACCCACTTCTAGCCCGGTTCTCCAGTCTCCTGCTGACTCCGTGAGCTTCCGCATAGCTTGCCACTGTTAGCCACCGTTTGGTTTCTGTCACTTGCAACCAAATTAGCCTGTCTGGCAAGATTACTCCACCCTCCCTGGGCCAGGTATGCGAGGGACAGGGTCACTGCTCCAACACTTTCTGTGGTGACCACAAGGAGGGGGCAGACAAGTCAACAGATGTCACACAGATGTCCCTCTCCATGTCCTTTGATCCTGCCTCTTGGGACTTGGGGTGAAGGGGAAACAGCATAGGCTCCCACATCAGAAACTATCATAGTTCAAATCCCAGCTCTGCCACTCACTGGCTGTGTGATCGCAGGCAGGCAGCTCAGACTCTCTGAGCCTCAGTTTTACCATTTATACAATGGGGTTGGTGATGACTGTTACGCCTTGAGTTGGGCTGAGGCTTAGAATATGTCCATAGGCAATGTGCTTGGCACATACTAGGTGTTCAGTAAGTAGCCATTATTAACCGACTGGATTTTACAGTGGGGGGCAAGGGATACGCACACTGGAATTTGCTTTGGGCCTTACCCTTCCCCTACCAGCCCACCCCCACTCCCACTGCACTCCATCCTCTGAGGCATGGGTCAGCAAAGTTTTCTGTAAAGAGCCAGATAATAGGAAACAGTTTAGGCTTTGTAAACCATACAACATCTCTGTTGTAGATTCTTCTCTTTTTCTATTTAAAAATCTAAAAACCATTATTAGCTCAAGGGCCTTTACAGAAACTGGGGATGGGCTGGACTTGGCCCATGAACTGGAGTCTGCTGGCCCTGCCTAAGAAACAGCTCTGCTCATCCCAAAACCACATCTCCAAGCAAGTCCATGAGAGCTCCCCAGACATCACGGGGCAGCGTGGAGAACAGAGAACACCAGGGGGTCTGCCATCAGTCACCCCCAGGGGCGTGGGTCTGCCATCAGTCAGCCCCAGGCATCTCAGGTATACCCGTTCCTTCTTCAGAACCAAGCAAGAGGACTCTCAGAACACAACTAAAAATACCTGAATGGTAAAGTCCCTACCCTGTGCAGGGCCCTGCCCATGAATGATTTCACCAAATAAAGGTAAGCTGGATCTATCCCCATTCTGCAAATGAGGAAGATGAAGCCCAGAGAGGTTAAGTAACTGGACGAAGGTCACACAGCTAACAAGTGTCAGAACCACGATTTGAACTCCAGTCAGTCTTGCTACTCCCATCCTTGGTTTCTCCTGTCTCTGTGATTTACAGGACAAACTCACCTTCCACTCCTAGATGTGGATGCTCTGAGCCTGACGCTGGCCACGGGCTGACCCTGAGGTCAGGACTGCTTGGCTACTGCCATCAGTGAGTGCTCACCAGCCCCTGGGACCCACTCGGACTGGGCCAGGAGCCCTCTCTCCCTATTGAAGCAAGGCCTAATTTCCAGAGCTCTTCGGGAGAGCTCCTGCAGCTAAAAGGAGAGGCTGTAAACACTAAATATAACCGCTTGAAGCGGCGCTGACAGTTCCTTGCAGAATGGAGGCCCTGATTACATAACAAAGCTGCCTGGGGAAGGGAGACTTGTGCCTGCTCAGGTTTTTCCAAAAAGAAAAAAGAAAAATCAGATAAAGAAAGTTAAAGCTGTGCTCCCTAAACCTCATTCATTCATTCCCTGGACGGAAACGTATTAAGCCCTGCCTGTGAGCCAGGCACTAGCGCAGGCACTGGGGACGTGACAGCAAATCTCACAGGCAAAATTCCCTGCACTTGTGAAGCCGCCAGCCTGGTGCCGGGAGACAGACCATAAGCAGATGAATAAATACACTACGGAGCAGGGCGGGTGAAAACGACCGCAAAGTCAAACAGGCGAAGAAAGTATTTTTAGAGTGGAAGGGGACGGTTTTAAGCAGGGGAGGGAATCTGAAAAGATGACACTTGAGCAAATACAGAGAGTGAGAGAAGGAGCCACACGGAGGTCTATAGGGAGAGGCTTTCGGGCAGGGGGCGGGACGTGCACAAGCCCTAAGGTGAGACCACGCACCCAGTACAGAGGCACAAGCGGAGACCCATGGCCTGAAGAAGAGCGCTCCCAGCAACCGTGAAACCAGAGCTGTAGCCACCAACAAGCAGGGGTGGTTGGGCCGGTGGGGGCATGGAAATGGCTCTCAAGGGGAAGAAGAATGAGCGTTGATTCATTCCGAATTCCTGTGGTAGGCAGAGTTCCAGTATGGCCCCTAAGATTCCTGCACAGGAGGCCGTGACTATGATGGATTTTACACCTGTAATTAGGTTGTTACAGGGTACAGCTGACCCTGAGAAAGGGAGATTAGCCTGGGTGACCCCTTAAAAGAGACTGGACTCTTTCTGCAATCAGGGATTGGAGGTGTGAGAGATTCAAAGTGAGGGCGATTCTCCGCTGCTGGCTTTGAAGATGGAATAGGCCAATGAGAAGACACGTGGGGTCCTCCAGGAGCTTCCTTGTGGACAGCCAGCAAGGAAACAGGGACCCCAGTATGACCACCACAGAAACTCAACGCCCACACGACACCAACCTTGAGCACGAGCTTGGCGGAGGGTCCCAGGCTCCAGATGAGGACACAGCCCAGCCGACCCCTTGATTACAGCCTGGTGAGACCCTGAACAGAGAACCCTGCCAACGCCGTGCCTGGATGCCCCATCTACAGAACTGGGAACGAGTAAGTGGGGTTTGTTTTCAGCTGCTAAGTTTGGAGTAACTTGCTACATAGCGACAGAAAACAAACACATATTCATTAAATATCTGAGCACGCACTACAAGCCAGACCCTGTTAGGTGCTGGAGACATAGCCACGGGCAAGACAGACGAGACTCCTGTCCACACGGAGCTGACATTCGAACTGGGAAAATGAACAATGGGCAAGACACCGCGAGAGGGAGGTAACGGCAGCACAACGGGCTAACGGGCTAAGTTTTTTTCTTTTTAGGGTCTTGCTCTGTCACCCAGGCTGAAGTGCAGTGGCCTGATCACAGCTCCCTGCAGCCTTGAACTCCAGGCTCAAGTGATCCTCCCACCTCAAACTCCCAAGTAGCTGGGACTACAGGTACACATCACCACTCCCCACTAATTTTTTTTTTATTTTTTGTAGAGACGGGGTTTTGCCATCCTGCCCGAGCTGGTCTGGAACTTCTGGGCTCAAGTGACCTGCCTGCCTCAGCCTCCCAAAGTGCTGGGATTACAGGTATGAGCCACCACACCTGGCCAATGGGTTAAGTTTCAATGGCCCATGCCAACAAACCGGCCCCCAGCAGACAGAATCTTTAGCCCGATCACCTCTCCAAAGCCCTGTGCGATTTGGCCCACCCATCTCCAACCTCCTCTCCTGTTGTTCTGTCCTCTCTCCTTGTGCTGAAGCCTCCTGGACATCCTTCTCTTCCCCATACATACCATGTTGTTCCCACGTGAGGGCCTTCGCACCTGCTGTTCCCTCTGCCTAGAACACCCTTCCTCCAGATCGCCGCATGGCTAGCTTCCTCTCATCTTTAAGGCTTCTCCCAAAATTCCCTTCCTCTGAGAACTTTGCTGACCACCCCATCTAAAGAAGCGCTCCCATCCATGAATCTATTGACCTACCATGTTTTATTGTCTTTATGGCATGTGTCATTCTCATAAGTCATTTATTAATTCGCTTGTCGATGGCTTATTTCCTCCCCTGGAATACAAGCTCCACTTCTGCAGAAACGGTCCTTTCATCACTGTTTCCCTGAGACTAGAACAGTTCCTGGCCCGGCACAGACACTCAGGAAGTATCTATTGACTGAATGACTGGAAAATTCCTTTGATCAGCCAGTGCTTGTTTTCATTTCTTCCACGGGGAATAAAAAAAAGCACAGCACTGAAAAAGGAATAATTCATAGGAAAACGAAAATCCTAAGCAATAGTGAGACAGCCATTTGCATAATGACAAGCATCTGATTCGTAATAGAATCCCACCTCCGAAGTGAAATGTCCGCTATTCAGATGCAGTCAGGCCCCATGAAAGGGCTCAGATACACAGGAGCGGCGGCTACAAGGGTGGGAGTCCAAATCCTCCAGCGGCTGCTGCTCCCCATCATAACAGTCTCAGCTGCTGCCATCTAGAATGTGCCAGCTATTCCCGGCACCGTCAGCTGTCTGACCCAACACCCGTTCCCAACTTCTTTCTTTGTCCCTTGCCTCCTCGCTTTAGAAGGGGTGGAAAAGCTAAAAACCCCTTTCCCTAGACTCTCCTGCAGTCCTACTTCTGTTCAGTGAGATGAAATAAAAGGGTCTGGAGATCATCTGGGAATACCTTAGCCTACCTAAAAAATAGAACCGAGGTGCCTGACCAGGCCCTATCCCTTTTTCCTGCTTCAATGTAGCCTTGATGGCTGGAGTCACAGCAATCATTTTGTGACCATGAAGAGAAGGTCAAGAGAATCACAGAGATTTTTGGTCCTTACGTCACTAAGCAGCTTTATCATTATCCATAAATAACCACCTCTAAAATTCTTGGTATATGAGAAAAATAAATCCCAACAAGGCCACAATGGTGGGGTTTCCTGGTTGTTTGCAAGCAAAAAACATTTCTTGCTAATATACTGACTATATGGGTACAAACAGCTTCACTTAAGTGAATGAAACTGTCTTTTGCCCAAAGCAATTGCACACCCACTATCTAACCTCATCATGGCAACATCCCCTGAGACTTTTCATGGGCAGACTTTAGATCCTCCACATGTTAGGCAAAAAAATCCACGATTCAGAGAGGTTAAGTGACTTGCCCCAGCATCGCACTGCCATACAATGAACCTTGAAACTCAGAACTAAAACCTAAGCCAGGAACAGGCACTCATGCCTGTTATCCTGGCGCTTTGGGAAGCCAAGGTGGGAGGATAACTTTAGCCCAGGAGTTCAAGACCAGTCTGGACAATATAGTGAGACCCCATCGTTACAAAAATATACATATAAATTAGCTTGGCATGGTGGTGCGCACCTGTGATCCCAGCTACTTATGAGGCTAACACAGAAGGATCCCTTGAGCCCAAGAGGTTAAGGCTGCAGTAAGCTATAATCATGCCACTGCACCCCAGCATGGATGACAGAGCAAGACTTCGTCTCAATAAATAAATAAATAAATACTAAAACCTGGACTTCCAAATTTCCAGTCCAACTTATGGAGAAACAAGAACCCATAATATAAAACAGGATCCCTGGGGCAGCTCTAATAAACCTAAAAACTTTCCTTGTAAATTTCTGCTTTAGGCTAAGAGAAAACTGTCATAACCCACTTAGAAACCCAGGACCCAAGTGTTCCAGTCTCAAAGTAGTGTTGTGGCCAGTGTAACACTGTCCATCAACCAAAAGGGAACTCCAGCAGAACTTACGGTCCTTATTTGCATTTCTTGAATACAATAAAGACAATACATGGTTCACAGAAATATTTCTTAAAATTCTCCTCTCTCCCTGATCCATGTCCTTCACACTCCATACCTCCTCTCATTTCTCCAAACTCTCCCCAAATCTCTCCTCCCAGCCTCTTGTGTCCTTCTTCCTGATCCACTTGTCGATTTATTGTCACTCAGCTCCAAAGCCACCCTTCTTTGCCGTGTTTAGCGATCCTGGAGCTGGGCCCTGGAAACCTTTCTCCTTTGCCAGCTGGCAGAACGCTCAGCTTTGTCCGTATAAGGCATGGGTTACCTGTGCAGCCATATGGCAGGAGAGCCCATCCACTCTGGGCTCCAGTCCTCCTCTCCTACCACAAGCAGCTCTTCTACTAGCAGCTCTCACCACCTCCAGTGACCCTCTCAGGCCATGCTCTCCTCATTTGGTGGCCATTTCCACAGTAGCCTTGAGGGACCCTCAGCTACACTCTCCCTACACAGTGGCTACTTCCGCTTGAGCTTCACCCATCCCCTCAGGCCATGCTCACCACACCCAGCAAGCAGCTTCAACCAACCAGCTTTCACTCTGCCCTTGAACCATGTTGCCCGTGAACCATGAACCATGTTGACTCTCCCCGCCATGTTGGGCATTTCTTAGAGAACAGCTGTGGCCACTCACATGCTCTGGCAATGGCAGATGGTATATATGGACCAGCTGCAGCCTTCGTTGTTCGACAGTGTCCTCATCCAGCAAACTGTATATTCTTGTAGTAGCTACATTCTCTTGGAAGAAGACTGGTTCTTAGTCTCAGGGACTAGAAGAGTTCCAAGTTCATAGTTCTTCACTCTCCCTTTCTCCTCAGTCTAGAGGTAGTAGTAATCTTTTTTTTTTTTTTTAAGAAACTGATGTTTATTTTCCATCAGCCTTATGTCCATATTGCTTAGGAGCCCGTGCAAGAACAGCTAAGACCATTCAGTGGCCTGAGCAGAGGGAGCTGCAGACCAGTCTTCCGTGGCAGGCTGGGCGCTCCAGTCTTCAGTAGGGATCTGCTGAACAGGCACAGAGGTCACCTGCACGCCTTCAGACCAGCCTGCAACCTCAGGCTGAGTAGCAGAGAACGCAGGAGCTGGAGCAGTCCATTCGCCCTGAAATTCCTCCTTGGCTACAGCCTTTTCAGCAGTAGCCTGCTCTTCTTTTTCATCTCTTCAGGATCTCTGTAGAGATGAGGCATGACCTCCCACGAGTGTTCATGGGAAATGGTGCCACGCACGCGCAGAACTTCCCAAGCCAGCATCCACCAAGCCAAACCCACTGAGTGAGCTCCCTTGTTGCGTGGGATGGCAATGTCCACATAGCGCAGAGGAGAATCTGTGTGACACAGAGCAATGGTAGGTACGTTAACATAAGACGCCTCCGTGAGAGGCTGGTGCTCAGCCCTGGGGTCAGTAACCACAAGCAGCCGTGGCTCCCGGAAGGCTGCCTGGATCTGGTTGGTGAAAGTTCCAGGAGTGAAGCAGCAGCAACTGGGGTGGCTCCAGTGGCAGCAGCAAACTTCAGCACAGCCCTCTGGCCAGTATTCCTGGAGGATATGACACTGACATCAGCAGGGTTTTCAATGGCAACAATGGCACGAGCTGCCAGCAGCAGCTTCTCCCAGGTCCTCTCCAGATTTAGGATGTAGACGCCATCACTTTCCTTCTACAAATGTACTGTTCCATCTGGAAGTCAAGGTCGGTGCCAAGTGGGTCCCTGCTGGAAGGAACTTAAGGACATTTGCAGGAAATCAAGGGCTCCAGACATTGTGAAAGTTTCCCTTTAAGTTACGATGTGAGTCCAGAACAACACTGTATGGACCCTTCCGTGGGTAGCGCAGAAAGGCAGGAGTAACCTTTTTATACCTGATACTTCTAGACCCCTTAGAGTCCTCTTTGACCCCATTAGTAAGTTAAGCACATTTTACTAGTTAATCATTCTTTTTTGTTGTCTTTTTTTTGAGACAGTCTCTGTTGTGCAGACTGGAGTGCAATGGTGCAATCTCAGCTCGCTGCAACCTCTGCCTCCCAGGTTCAAGGGATTCTCCTGTCTCAGCCTCCCCAGTAGCTGGGACCACAGATGGGTACCACTACACCCAGCTAATTTTTGTATTTTAAGTAGAGATGAAGTTTGCCTTGCTGGCCAGGCTGGTCTCAAACTCCTGACCTCAGGTGATTCACCTGCCTCGGCCTCCCAAAGTCCTGGGATTATAGGTGTGAGACTGCGCCCAGCCCTGAGGTGGTTTTTTTTTTTTTTTTTTTTTCTTTTTGGACAGGGTCTTGCTCTGTCACCCAGGCAGGAGTACTGGAGTGCAGTAGTGCTATCATAGCTCACTGCATCCTCAATCTCCTATGCTCAAGCGATCTTCCCACCTCAGACAAGTATCTGGGACTACAGGCACGTACCACCATGCCCGACTATTTTTTATTTTTTGTAGAGACCCAGGCTGGTCTCAAACTCCTGACTTCAAGTGATCCTCCCGCCCTGGCCTCCCAAAGTGCTGGAATTATATGTGTGAGCGACCATGCCCGGCAATAATTCTATATATTAGACTTTCCCACTTCAAGGTGCCGATGTGGTATCAGTCAGGGTCTCCTGATAGGCCCCTGACTTATATAGAACTAGTTAAGAAAGTAGTGGTTCTAGATACAGACAGACCTCCAGAAGTGAGATTTGGAGGCTCGGTCATGCCTTTGGAGTTGGGTGCCATATGGGGATTTTGACCATGTGAAATGGGAGAGCAGTGACCCACGGCACACAGTGCCATCACAGTGAATCAGTCTATCACCTGTGGTTGGTTCTGACAACGTGCTGACCAAAGCACATGCTTGGGAAGGTAGGTGGCTGAGGCACTTGACATGATGACCATGACGACGGCCTCAAGGGCTGTAGTGTGGGACAGATGCTCCTGTGTGCACTGGAGCACTTACAGGAAAATAAAATGGAATCTCAGGTCCCTTGACTCATATCAAAGCACAGTCCTAGAGCCAAAGAGCTTCCATGATGCCCTTAATGAAAATTCTTATTTATTATAGCCTGGCTTATTTACATTAGCCAGGGCTAATGCTACTGAAAATCAAAACCACAATTGAATTGTGTGGGTTATAGAATTACACCAGGAGTACAGAATTACTCACAGCCTCACCACGTTTCTCATATGAAAGGCAGGACATTGAAAAGGATGCTGAAGCTTAGAATGGGGACATCTGGTGGGACTCAGATGAAACTGAGAATCTTGAATCCGCAAGTCACTCTGAGCCTCTTTTGCCTCAGGAAGGAGATTGCTCTCTTGTGTCCAAGGAGACTAGTTGTCCTTTTCTTGAAAACTGTATGACAATCTCGCATGAGGAGACAGCCATTCTCCTTCAGACCCACCACAACTTCTACCTGTTGGCACCAGACTCATAACTAGGATCTTAGTGTTTTTTTGTTTGTTTGTTTGTTTTTTGAGACAGAGTCTCACTCTGTCACCCAGGCTGGAGTGCTGATCTCAGCCCATTGCAACCTCGCAGGTTTGAACAATTCTTCTGCGTCATTCTCCCAAATAGCTGGAACTACAGGTGTGTGCCACCACGCCTGGCTAATTTTTGTATTTTTAGTAGAGAAAGGGTTTCACCACCTTGGCCAGGCTGGTCTCAAACTCCTGACCTCATGATCTGCCTGCTTTGACCTCCCAAAGTGCTGAGATTACAGGTGTGAGCCACTGTGCCTGGCCGGATCTTAGGTTTTTAGTACCCACTATGGCCTAGAGTGGATAGCTTTTACACCAAGAGAACTCAATATTTTGCCAATGTATATTGGTGGAAACATAAGGAGTGTGTCGGAGCATCAGACCATGGCAGGCAGAAGAACATGACTCTACAGTAGACTAAACTCACTGACCTCGGTGCACTAAGATTTTTGGATATCATGTGTTAGTTTGCTTAACTGGAGGTGGCTCTCAAAGCGTATTTGGCTGGTGGCTGGAACCAGGACTCCACAGTGGCCTAAGTTTAGTGAGCAGAGATGCCAGAGCTGCCCTGGCATGCTATGGAGGCGGGAATCCAAAGGTGTAGGGAGACTGGAACGTTGAAAGGATTTACCATGGCAAGCTGCACACCCGTCCACCAGCTACATCCCCCAGGAGACCCCCAAAAATGCTTTCTTTACTTAGGTGTTGAGAAATACATTCATCGGGGGAACACCTGCATCCTTAGACGGTCCGTGGCTTTCTCCTTTGCAGACCAGGTATGATGAGTTGGGGGTGTGGCCACCATTGATATGAGCGCCCAACAGCAGAAGCCAAGAGGCAGTGCCCAACCTCCAGACGCAGCACAAGCACACCCGCCATAAAGGACTGCAGGACAGAAAAACTGTCCCAAGGTCCCTGGGACTGAGATAGACGAGAAGCCTACTAGAGTATTGCTTCCTCATTCCACAACAAAGAGAGTGGAGCAACGGGTTCAGGCCCATAGAGTTAACTTCAAGGAGAAGGAAAAGAATCAGAGGCACAAACGGCAGCAGAGGCAAGAAACCAGCAGCCCCAGAGAAAGCCGCAAAGAGACAGCAGGTTCCCACGAGGTCAAGCTGTGTGTCCTGCTCTGGCGCCCTGTGGGAGACCCCGATATCCTCATGAGGCTGGGTAGCATCGTGTGGGCTTTGTATTCCTTCCCTCTGTCTAGCAGATAATAGATCTGTGATTATTGGCTCAGGGCAGGGATGTGGCTTTCATGAAAGCAAATACAAAAGCCTTTTAGTTTCATCGTTTTGTTTTTCAAAGACCCTTGCTCTTAGGTTCTGGAGTCACCAAGTGAAATGTCCATGGGAATCAGGCTAAGTACCGTATGTGAGTGAAACGAGGCGGGTGTAGGGCACTAGGGAGTGGGTTAGATGCAGTGAACCGGAGAGTGCACACTCTGCTTCAAAAGGTTCCAATTTAAATTTAAAAAAAAAAACGGTAGAGAACAGGTATAGGGCTCCAGATTGACTGGGATTTTTTAGAAACCATAGAGGAATCAGGGCTCAAAATAGAAATAAATCTGAGTGGTAGAAAAAGGAACAGGAATTGCTGTGGTAGACACCTGTCTTGTGTATCCCCCTCTGTACATTTGGAGAATCCCCCACTGTCTGAGTCTTCATGAGAAACAGCAGCTGCCTCACACAATAAATGCCAAATAATTTTAAAGTAATAATAGTAGGTTGGGCATGGTGGCTCACGCCTGTAATCCCAGCACTTTAGGAGGCTGAGGCAGGTGGATCACAAGGTCAAGAGATCGAGATCATCCTGGCCAACATGATGAAAGCCCGTCTCTACTAAAAATACAAAAATTAGCTGGGCATGGTGGTGGGCACCAGTAATCGCAGTTACTTGGGAGGCCGAGGCAGGAGAATCTCTTGAACCTGGGAGGCAGAGGTTACAGTGAGCTGAGATCACACCACTGCACTCCAGCCTGGAAACAGAGTGAGATTTCATCTCAAAATAATAATAATAATAATGGTAATACCTAAAACTTAAAATGCTTACTCAGTCACCTCTTCTACATGCTTCCACATACATTCTGACATTTAGTTCACACAACCCCCTCCCCACACAGAGGTAGCCATGACTACACTAACCCCATTTTGTAGATGAGCAAGCCGAGGCAAGCATGGTGTCCAAGCTCACACAGATACGCAGAGCCGGGATTCAAACCCAGTCTGTCTCCGGCGTCCACACACTTAACGCCTTGTCACCCTTTCAGTGAGGGTATTCACTTGTGACGGGGCTTGGCCAACCAGGCTTGGAATTTGGAGCAATTGATCTGAAGAAGCAGAGACAGGGAGAAGCTATTCTGGTGGCAGCAACAATGTCCAGTACCCACGGGCAGCAGGGCGGTAAGGATCGGCTCCGATGTTCTCTGGCTCTGACGCCCTCTGCCCGGCAGCAGTGGTAGCGACGGCCCCGTCAGGCTAATTCCGCTGCATGCTTGCCTTCATCTGCATGTCCTCTTTGGAGTCTATTTTTGCAGTTTCTCAACAACTCTGTGAGCTCTCCAGGTGTTGTTTCAATAAATTCCTTTTCCACTTGAGTCAGTTAGAGTCCATCTCTATTACTGACACCCAGGTATCCCAACTGATGGGTCCCATTTGATGCACACCTGAGTCTGTGAACTCAGATCTGTGGCGATAGCGCTTACAATAAGTTCCCTTGTGACTTGAGCTTCTGTGGAAGGGATTCTGGTCCTTGCAACTCACCAGCCCTGGATTCGAATAACCCTGACTTTTCAAACTCTGAAGCCACACCAGAAGGGGAACGAGGCTGCAGATCTACCCAGCTCTAGTACAATCACATCTGTTCAGGTGACAGCGGCCAGGACTGCTGCAGATAGCACCATTATAAACAGGTACTGAGCTGACCCAGATGAGGGGTTTTTTTCATCACATTTCATCATTATTAAGAATTAGCTCTGTGTCATTAGCACACCGAGCTATCAACTCAAATCCGTCCTACCATCTGGAAGAGGCTCACACGAACAGCATGGGGCACAGATGGATGCTGTTAGGAGAGTTGTGAGCAGAGATCAGAGGAGAGGGAGGGAGGGAGGGAGAGACAGAGACAGAGACAGACAAAGCAAGACGGACAGAAAGAGAGAGGCAGAGAGAAATAGAGAGATGGACAGAAAGAGAGAGACAGAGAGAAATAGAAATAGACACAGAGAGAGAAATAGAGAAACAGGGAAAGAAAGGGAGAGACATAAAGAGGGGAAGAGAGAAAAAGACAAAGAGATGGTGAGAAATAGAGACAGCGACAGAAAAACAGAGACATACAGGAAACGGAAATAAAAGAGGCGAGAGCGAGAGACACACAGACAGAGAAGAGTGAGAAAGAAACACAGAGGCAGAGAGACAGAGGGAGAGAGAGAGAGAAAAAGACAAAGAGATGGAGAGTGAGCTAGAGAGAGGTGTAAGGAGAGCAGCTGAGAAGCAGGGACTGTAAGAGAGACAGACAGCGTCCGGGACACCCCATGACAAGGAGAGATGGGATATGTCAGGACACCCTGGGGCGAAGTTCTCAGATAAAGCCACAGCTGTGCTCCCTCCCTCCCAAGCGCCACGCCCAGCCTTACAAAGGAAGGTGGGGCCCTCCTACTAAGGGGTCAAAGGTGAACGAGAAAGAGGAATAACCCAAATGTCCATTAATAAGGCAGAGGCACAAATTACACAAGATTCATACAATGAAATACTATTCAGAAACTGAATTTTAAAATGTTGTTTTAAAAAAAAAAAAAAAAAAAATTAAAATTTAAAGGAAGTCTCCCTCGGGAGATGTGTTAGTCTCTTCAGGATGCCACAGCAAAATGCCATAGTGGGTCATTTATAAGTGTCAGAAATGTACTGCTCAGAGTTCTGGAGGCCGGGCAGTCCCGGTCGCCGTGCAGCAGACGCCACGAGGCCCCCTCTGCACCACAGTGGCCCCTTCTCGCAGCACCTTCACTTCGGGGAAGGGTAAACAAGCTCCCTCGGGCCTCCTTGATGAGGCACTAATCCCAGTCACGACACTGGGGCCCTCATGGCCTCATCACCTCCCAAAGGCCCCACCGCTTACTACCCTCGAGGTAGGGATTAGGTCAGGAGCCAACAGTCCTAATTATTCACATTTGTTTCAACAGCTTCACCTGCTCTGTCCTCAGCTTGCCATTTCTGGCAGGTGACCTAAGACAACAGAAGGGTGTCACTAAATCCCATTTGGGGCCCTCACCAAGGCTTCCAGACGAGCATCTGTGAAGCACACCCTTCTGTCTCCCTCACTTGAAGCCGGCCTTGAAGGGGGGCATTTGGAGCAGGGCAGAAGGTTCTAGTGCAAGGAGGTGAACCCCTTTCCCTCTCACCTCCCCCCATCCCCATCCCTACCACCCTGAACACACACACACAGGGCCATGGCTAGGACAGTCAGCAAGTCCCTCCCTGAGCCTGGTCAGGCCCAGAGCAGGAAGAGCACTGTGACAGAGTCCCCTCTCAGAGCCATACCTCCGCAGGCTGTTCCCAGGCTGCTCACAAAGGCCCCATGAAGAACCAGGGCAGGAATCCATTTGCCATGTGTCCCCATTTTATAGACGTGGACAATGAGTGCCAAAACAGGTGATGTGACAAGCTGGCCAAGGGCCAGGCCTTCTGCACTGACAGCCTGCAAGGTGGAGCCACGGATTCTGCCTGCACAGCAACCATTCCCTTCCCTGCTGAGAAGAGGAGGCAGCTCTCCTCTGGTCAACTACAAAGGGGTGTTGTTGGAAAGGGATGCTCCCAACCATGAGTGGTCACATGACCCAAGCCTAGCCAATCAGATTCACAAGGAGGGTTTGGGACGAGCCAGGTATCCAAATTTCCACCAATGAGAGTCAGGCCTGGGAGTTTTGCTGGATCCCTTGGCACCGAGAAGGCTGGCTTCTTGGAAAATGCCCCTCGGGTGTTCTTGGGTTGCTGAGAAGCAGGCCCTGAGAGGAGGCTAGGAGGACAAGGGATATTGAGAGTGATTCCTGTGAAAGACAAAAGGTGGAGGAAGCGAGGTCAGGCATGGTGGCGCATGCCTGTAATCCCAGCACTTTGGGAGGCCAAGGCAGGCAGATCACAAGGTCAGGAGATCGAGACCAGCCTGGCTAATACAGTAAAACCCCGTCTCTACTAAAATCACAAAAAATTAGCCGAGCATGGTGGCACGTGCCTGTAGTCCCAGCTACTTGGGAGGCTGAGGCAGGAGAATCGCTTGAACCCGGGAGGCAGAGGTTGCAGTGAGCTAAGATCGCACCACTGCACTCCAGCCTGGGTAACGAGTGAAACTCCGTCTCAAAAAAAAAAAAAGAAAAAGAAAAAAGGTGGAGGAAGCAGAACTGGAAAGAAAAGCCTTCAGCCCCTGACATGAATCTGACAGCGGCCATCACAGCAAGGTCTGATAAATTTATATTTAAACTTATATATATATTAATGAAATAATATTATTGGCTAGAATACTCATCATCTAAAATATTTTGAGTACCACACTTAGATGTTTTTGTTTTCCCAAACTTGACCTTTGTACACCAAAGAAGGCTTCTTCCCACGCCGCATAGCTGGGGCGGAGCTGGTGAGCAGAACTGGGCCCAGCCACTGCCTTTGCTTTGGTTTCCTCTGAAGGAAAAATATGCCAGCAAAGACAGTGTTCTATAACCCATCTGAGTGTCTCATTACAATTACATAACGATAATTGCCAGCTTTAAGTTCCATTTGGCAACTTGTTAAAGTCATTGAACAAAATATAACTAATGAACAATTATAATGAAGTTCATAATTAGGTCCTTGAAACACTTGATATAAAAAATATTTCAGATTCTTAAAAAAAAAAAAAAAAAAAAACTGTACTCAAGTGAGATCAGGTGAGGCAGACCCAGGAGCTGGAGAAAACTGGGAGAGGTTCCTCTGGTTTGAAAGGAACGAAGCCCCCCAGTCATCATCCAGGTGACTGGCCTCCCAGAGCCGATACACTAATTTGAAGGAGACAGTGGATGTGAGTGGCTAACTCTAGGCTTGGCGGGTAGTAGGTGAACAAGAAATACTTGTTCCTTCCCTCTTATTGGGCAGGAAGTTCACTGAGGGTAGGCAATGCCATCCATTACTGTCTATATTCTGTGGGGCCTTGTCTGGAAGCCTGTCACCCAGAGGTTCTTAGAAAGTGTCGCTAAAACGAGAATATCAAATCTGCTGCTTCCTGAAGACCTCCTTCCCTGCCACTCAAGATGTACGATAATGGAGGAACCACAGGTCACACACTCAGATCAGCAAGAGTGTAGCGGACTCTAGTTGGCAACCCAACAGCCATTCCCATGATCAAGGTGAAAAATTCAATACCTAAATAGTAACTTCACAGTGGAGAAGTCTGGCAGCCCCACCCTACCCAAGCACCCAAAGTTAACAGGCCCAATAATGGGACTAATGAGCACTGGCCTCTGACACGACCTACCAAGAAGGCATCAGCACCACCTCCACGCGTCCCGCCGAAAGTTCCTAACTGAATCCAAACATCAGGAGCCATCAGCGTCAGCACCACCTCCACGCGTCCCGCCGAAAGTTCCTAACTGAATCCAAACATCAGGAGCCATCAGACAACCCAATGTGAGGAGCACGCTGCAAGTCACTGGCCTGTCCTCTCTAAAACATCAAAGTCAAGTGAGGCAAAGAAAGTCCCAGGAAGTTCTTCTGATTCACGAAGAATAAGGAGATGTTTCAATAGCGCGCAATGTGTGATCTAGGCTTTTATTCTGCCATGAAGGACATTATTAAGACAACAGGCAGGATCTGAAAAAGGTCAGTAGATTAGATGATAGTAGCTTCCATGTTAATTTCTTGATCATTGTGCTTTGGCTATGTAAAAGACAATCCTTGTTTTTAAGAATTCACAATGGAGTATTTAGGGACAAAGGGACATTGTGTCTGCAGCTGACTCAAACCGTTCAGAAAAAAATCCACAGACATGTGTATGTATGCATGTGTGTGTGTGTAGGGAGAGAGAAAAGGATTAAGCAAATGTCACATGATGCCAACATTTGGGCAGTTTGAGTGAAGAGTATCTAGAATTGTTTGCGTTATTCTTGAAACTTTTCTTTAATTTGAAATTACGTCAAAACACAAAAAGGAAAGGAATACAGATACCTGCTTCCTAGTTTCCTCTAGAGCTAGGAGTGGCCATGAGACACAGTTCTAGCCAATGAATTGGAGGAGAAGGCTGCTGAGGATCTTTCTGGGGAGAACTTTTTCTCTAGTAAAATAAGAATGGGCTTCAAGGGACTTCTCCCTGCACTGGCTGCCTCACTGCTTTAAGTATGTGAGGATGTGGTGCCAGAGCTGCAGCAGCCATCTTGTGACCATGAGGAAGAGGCCAAGAAACTCACAAAGCTTTCTGCATGTATGAGTTTCCCTGATACTGTTGCCCCACTTATGAGGTTACATAGGATCATTCAATTCCTGTCCTCCTTCAATCCTATTCATCATTCCAGGCCCAGTGTCAGAACCTGTATCACTAGGGACCAGGGGACAGGGCAGCCCCCATGCCAAACATGACCAAAGGGAAAAGAGAGCTTTGGAGACTTTTACATCAGCAATTAAGTGCTATGGCCTAGAAATGACACGTCCGTTCCATGCACAACTCATTGGCCCTCAGAGAACACGTGGCCTAGCCTTGATTCCACAATTCTTATTCTTGAGGGGTTATCATGCCTAGGTTTTGCCCCTTTTCCTCAACTATAAGTTCCTCATGATAAGTTTTTGAAGATACTGATGATCAGACTTTTCTCCAAACTATTAAAATCATCACCTGAAGTCAGGAGTTCAAGACAAGCCTGGCCAACATAGTGAAACCCCATCTGTACTAAAAATACAAAAATTAGCCAGCATGGTGGAGCACACCTATAATCCCAGCTACTCAGGAGGCTGAGGCACAAGAGTCGGTTGAACCCAGGAGGTTGCAGTGAGCCAAGATCGCACCACTACACTCCAGTCTGAGCAACAGAGTGAGACTCCATCTAAAAAAAAAACAAATCAGAATCCCTAGAAGTAGGTCCTGGAAATCAGTATTTTACAATTCAAGTGTAATGTATGTTTATAGTCCACAGCAAAAATCTTAACTGTACATCTCAAATATTTTTATTATGGTAAAATATACGTAACACAAAACTTGCCACTTTACCCGTATTTAAGTGTACGGTTCAGTGGCATTAAGTACATTCACAGTGTCATGCAAAAGTCACCACCATCCATTTCTAGAACCTTTCCCCATTGCAAAGAAAAACCATGTACCCATTAAACACGCACTCTCCATTTCTTCTCTCTCCCCATCCCTGAATAAGCTCTGGTCTACTTTCTGTCCCTGTGAATTTGACTATTCTAGGTATTTCACGTAAGTGGAATCATACGGTATTTACCATCTTGTGACTGGTGTCTGTCACTTACGATAATGTGTTCAAGGTTCCTGTACGTTGCAGTGTGTGTCACAACTTCAATCCTTTTTATGGCTGAATAATATTCTATTGTAGGGATGGACACATTTTGTTTATCCATTCGTCACTCAGTGACGAATGCTGGGGTGGTTTCCCAAGCATTGGTGATCGTGAATAACGCTGCTACAAACGTTAGCGTACAAACATCTGTTTGTGTCCTTGCTTTCAGTTCTTTCAGGCATATACCTAGGAGTGCAATTCCTGGCTCATAGGGTAATTATAGGTTTAACTTTTTGAGGAACCACCAGTGTGTTTCGACAGCAGCTGAACCAATGTACATTCCCACCAGCAACGCACCAGGGTTCCAGTTTCTCCGCATCCTCACCAAAGCCCAACTTTTCGGTACGCATATATAAACTCAAGTAAGCACCACGTGGACAGACATCTAACATTTCCCGCACCCCAGAAGCTTCCCTCATGGGAATCGGTATTGTTGCAGGCTCCCCGGCAGCCAGGGTCAAGAACCATGCCCTAAAGTTTTAGTGGTTCTATCTCTGGCAAGGCTGGCTCTCAACCTAAAAATAAACCTCGAGTCTGAAGACGGAACATTAAAAATGACATTGTCACCTTGACAGAGTGGCTAATAACACCCCAGCGGGCAGGAGCCCATCCATCATGGGCTGCTGCCTTGCATTTAGAGAGCTGAGGAAGACAGCAAGATGGAAAGGAGGGAGGCGACACAGGACAAGCCAGGTGGCTGCCTGGGCACAGAAATCCCAGCCCACACCTCCCCAGGCCTCTCCCCAAACTGGGAACAAGAAATCTAGCAGCCAGACGGAAGCACTGCCCTCCCTGAATTCAATTTGCAAGGTCAACCATGCAAGAACCCAGGCCTAATAGAATTGTCACATCTGTGTCGCGGTCATTTACAACGCACTCTTGCCGCGTCTGAACATGAAAGCAATTATGTGATACATACTTTGGCAAGAACCTGAGGTTCCCATCAAGGGAGAGAAAAATGCTGTCTAGTCAGATTATTTAAAGAATGAAAAGAAGGAAAGCCACAAAGACACATTCATTATGAAAATTTGAAAATTTCCACTTCCCTAGAAATCACATAAGAAGACTTAACAGTCGGAATCCTTTTGAAAGCTCCATTGTCTTAAGAGTATAAATAGCATCTTTTTAGAAACCCACAATTTCAATCAAGCTGGAATAATGGGAAGTACCATTCATGGAACGTTGTCTTTTAAAATTTCATGACACATGAAATGATTCTCACTCCAAATCTAATTAGAGGCTCAAGCATATGAGAGTTTGTAACAACGTCAAAGCGACTTGGAAAACGTACATGTAATTGATCTTCTTCACTGGGGTATGATTTTTTTTAAATCAATCTAGATATTCAGGAGGTACCCAAAGAAAGGACCATGAGAAACAGTGTTATCAAAAGAAGGAGTCTCTCTATCCTTCTTGGGAGCTGTTTCCAAAAGGGCTGGCCCTAGCCCATGTGACCTTGGGCAGTTCCTTGAACTTGGGCCTTATTCTCTATCTTCAAAATAGTGATCATGATGACACCCATCTCCCAGGTTGATAGGACTGTGGCCCTGGAACAGCACCCAGCATACGGTATGTGCTATAGCAATGTTAGCTATTATTGGCACCAAGTGGCTAAGCCCTAACGGCTCAACAGAACCCAGCCCAAAGCCCACACAACTGTGTCTCCAGCACCTGAAGCCAGTGGTCTCAGGCCCTGTTGCAAACGGACAGCTCGGCAGACCACACAGTAAGAGCCATATCCTTTAGACCACACAGTAAGAGCCATATCCCCAGACAGCCCAGGCTGACAAAAAACCTTAGCAACAGGCACAGAGGGGACCCAGGAGTCATTACCAAAACTGCAGGCGCCACAGTCTGCTTGATGCAGTTCCCTGCCCCACAACCTGGCTGAGGCATGAGCGCCCACCACCTCCCTCTGCAAATGCCTTCTTTCAGCAGCCAGTTCCCACCAGCAGTCCTTAAGCACTCCTTGCCTGTAGACCAGGGACCCCTGCCCCAGGCCACTCAAGGTTTCCATCCTACCTGGGGCCTCTGATGGGCCATAGGAGGGCACCGTCTCCGCTCTCCCAGGACATTTTTCCGAGAAATGGGCCATTGACGAAGACGGGTGGCACAGCACACAGCTCATGAAGTCTGCAGCCAGACTGCCCAGGCTCCAGCCACAAATCCACTACTGCTGGCTGTCTGATGCTGGGTGGGTCAGCCTCTCTGTGCCTCAGTTTCCATCCTATAAAAACAGAGATCATAAAAGCATCTTCTTTGTGGGATACTTGTGAGGGTTAAATGAGTTGATGCTTTATGTGCTCAGGACAGCCTAAGAGCTCACTGAGGGTTTGCAAAAGGAGTGAGCAAGAAGCAGGGCTATTTTCTATGAACAAAAGTAAATTTTTTATGAACTCCCACTCTCCTAGGGATGCGAAGTGAATCTGCCACGGGTGAGACTTCCCTTCTTTCCCCAGGGTCGTGCCTAAATTTGGGCAGGAGTGTGTCTCACCACAGCAGGGGTAAGGGGGACATGTTTTCACCATCACCTCCCCACCCTGGTGCCCACTGGGGCGGCCTCATCGCTCTCTAGAGCTAATCATTGATCTAGGAAGGTGCTTCTGGCAGAGCCTGGGGATGATGATGACGCGGCCCCCGAAGGGCTGTCCGAGGGCTGATGAATCAATGCATCATCAAAACAGGGCCCAGCCCATGCTGGTGGTCATTCCATGTTAGCCACTGTGACCTGGCAATCAGTGACCCAAGGAATATGGGCGCAGCCTTGCCTGATCTTTCCTTTCATTCCAAGAGAAGCTGTGAAATCTCCCAATTTCTAAATTGGCATTGGATCCAAATAAACAGTGATTGTGAAAAGCAAGCAAGATACAGCTGAGGGCTGGATTTGAAACCTTGGCCACGGTTTGAGATGTCTGTCCCTTGTTGCTAAGTTTGCCTTTCATGGTTAGTGCCATTTTACAGATGGAAGAAGTGAGGCCCTGAGTGGTCGAGAAACTTGCCCAGTATGACCCAGCTGGCTGAGCCAGGACTTGAATGCAGACTTGGATGCAGGGCCAGTCCTCTCACACTCGTGCCTACCATTAATGGCCACAGCCTTTAGATAGAGCAGTCTCCTGCTGTCCCCAGCTTCCCTGTGGCTGTACCGGACCTTCTTCTTGGATTTACATCACCAAATCTCTGTTCCAATTACAATTGCTGTATAACTATCCCAAAATTGAGTAGCATACAGCAAAAGTGATCTTATATTTCACAGATTCCACGGATCAGGAATTCAGTCAGGGCTCGAATAGGTGATTCTTCTGTTCCACGTGGTGTCAACTGAGATTACGCAATGATATTCAGCTGGCAGATGGCTGATCCTAAGGCTGAAAGATGGCTCCATTCATATGCCTGGTGCCTTGGTGAAGATGGCTGGAAGACTCAGCTCTGCTGGGACTTCGGACCACAGCGCCCCCACGTGGCTTTTCCAGCATGGTGCCTCAGGGTATGAGACCTCTTAAATGGTAGCAGGCTCCTGCCGGTGCATCCCCAAAAGAACCAGGCAGAGGTACCTGGTTTTCCTGGTCCAGCCTATAAGTCCCTGAGCGTGAGTCATCTCTGCTATATATACTTTACAGAACAAACCAGTCACCAGCCCACCCAGATTTGTGGGGAAGGGATATAGACACGCCCCTCACCAAAAGAAGTGTCAAAAATTGTGCCACCATTTTAACTGCCACAACCCCTGAGGTAACTGTAAAGTTCAAGAGCACAACAATTTTATCAGATAGATTTGTGAACCCGCAGACTCAGAAAAAAAATTTTTTTTTTTTTTTTTGAGACAGAGTTTCGCTCTTGTTACCCAGGCTGGAGTGCAATGGCGCAATCTCGGCTCACGCCTCCTGGGTTCAGACAACTCTCCTGCCTCAGCCTCCTGAGTAGCTGGGATTACAGGCACGCGCCACCATGCCCAGCTAATTTTTTGTATTTTTAGTAGAGACGGGGTTTCACCATGTTGACCAGGATGGTCTCGATCTCTTGACCTCATGATCCACCCACCTCGGCCTCCCAAAGTGCTGGGATTACAGGCGTGAGCCACCGCGCCCGGGGACTTTTTTTTTTTTTTTTTTTTTTTAATTCTGATTGGGAACTCTTCCAGGCCAGAGCCAGGTAATTCTTTAATTCTCCGACCGCCCAAAACAAGGTCTGTCTTACAGATTTGCATGCAACCACCATCAATGGGGGACTCATTGCCTGAGGCAAAGGTCCCCAGCCTTTCTGGCACCAGGGACCTGTTTCGTGGAAGACAGTTTTTCCACGGGGGGAGCTGACTGATTCAGGTTGAAACTATTCCACTCATCAGGCATTAGCTTCTCATAAAGAGTGCACCACCTAGGTCCCTGAGATGCCTGCAGTTCACAATAGGGTTTGCGCTCCTAAGAGACTCTAATGCCATCGCTGATCTGACAGGAGGCAGAGGTCAGACAGTAATGCTGGCTCGCCCGCTGCTCACCTCCTGCTGTGTGGCGCAGTTCCGAGCGCCCGGGGCTTGGGGAGCCCTGGTAAGCCATCCATAGTCAGGCAGAGAATGAGGCAGACCTAAGCGCAAAACTCAGCCACGGCACTTCTTCCTCACCTGGAACTCGGCCTCTTCACAAAAGCCCCATGGCTGCTATTAGGTGGAGGTGTTTGTGTCTTGCCTGAGATCCATCCTCGCCCCCGTCATCCTCGAGCCCTGATCTTCCCCTGAGGCACAACCAAGCCCCCGCACTCAGGTCACGTGTTTCCGGTTGGGCTGACCCCACCACGGCCACCCCACAGTCACATGATTCAGGTACAGCCAATCAGAACCTCCCATTCCCCTGGTCTCTATGATTGGTTCAGAGATGGTCACATGACCTCGGCCAGGCCAATGAGACTCCTCTTCAGGTCTTTCCTCAGAACTTGGGCAAAAAGTCAAGGACTGAAGACCAGGCAGAAGAAAGCAAGAAGGAGAGCTTATTAAAAAATCACAGATAGCATTTATTGAGCACATGCTATGTGCCCAGAATTGGCAACACGTTGATTTCACCAGCATCACAGCCTTGTGAGATGCACAGTATTCTTTTTTTCCTTCTTTTTTTTTTTTTTTGAGATGGAGTCTCTCTGTGTCACCCAGGCTGCAGTGCTCACTGCAACCTCTGCCTCCTGAGTTCAAATGATTCTCCTGCCTCAGCCTTCCGAGTAACTGGGATTACAGGCACCCACCACCACCATGCCCACTTAATTTTTGTATTTTTAGTAGAGACAGGGTTTCACCATGTTGGCCAGACTGGTCTCAAACTCCTGACCTCGTGATCTGCACCCCTCAGCCTCCCAAAGTGCTGGGATTACAGGCATGAGTCACCACGCCCAGCCAAGATGCATAGTATTCTTAATCCTCACATTGCTAAATGGGATAAAAGAGGTTCAGAGAGGTTAAGCGACTTGTCTATGATCACACAGGAAGAGGAAGAGCCATCACACACATCCAGGCACTTGGTTCCAGAATAGTGTTCCAGATTTAACAAACCTTCAGGATATCTGGTTATATTTTAATTTCAGATTAACAATAAATACTTTTTGTGGTATAAACACATCCTATGCAATATTTGGGACACTCTTGCACTGAAAACTAGCTATTCATTGTTTTTTCTGAAGCTCGCATTTAATTGGGTGTCCTGTATTATATCCAGCAACCAATTCCAGAGCTCATGGTCTTAACCACTAGGCCCTACTGTCCGTATAGACACCATGAGAGATGCTGAATCCCGATTACATTGACCCAGCCCTGGATCCTGCTGTGCCTGAAGCCAGTGATGAGGGATGACTTTCTGTTACTTTCTGTCACTTGCATCTGAAGAGTTCTGAGTGATGCAGTGCTATGCCGATTTCAAATGAGCACTTTATTGAACCCTTACAATGTAGCTGGGACCAAGGGGTGGGGAGATACAGAGGAGGTAAATAAAGGAGGAAGATTTCCACCCTCAAAGACCGGAGTGGGGCTGAGAAGACAGAACTTGCACATCTGGAGGTGCTAAGTAGAGTGTCCCGCACCCTGAGGCCTGGGCCACTGTCCGAGTGTGTGCATGTTCTATTGCTCCGTAATAAATGATCATACACTTAGTAGCGGAAAACAGACTGGGACTCTGTTGTGCTGGGGTGGGGGCAGGAGACAGGCACAGGGAGGCTACAGAGAGAAAGAAGGGGCAAGGGAGGAAAAGAGAGAAAGGGCCAGCACCTGTGAAAAGAGGAAACGAAACAGGGCTGGTTGCTGCCTCTTGCTTCTTTAAGGAAACCACCTGCCCCTCCAGGACCCACCTCCCCAGCCCTCAGTCCTGGTACTGTGTGCAGCTGGTTCTGCACCTGAAATGACCCAGGTCTAACCAATCAGCATATTCCTGCTTCCTGACCAGTGATTGGCACAGGTTTAGTCATGTGATCCAAAATAGCCCAATAAGCTTCAAGATGGGGGACTCACGTTGAAACTACTGAGGGGAACATCTTTCTTCCCCTCTGAACACTGTGAGGACATAAGCCTGGAGCTGTAAGAATCCATCTTGCCATCATGAGAGGAGAGTCTGTCTGAGAATGTCAACACAGAGGAAGGCAGAGCTGAGATGGAGAGAGAGAACACTGATGATGTAATCGGAGCGTCTGGATCCAGCCACACCTGAAGCTAATGCTAGCATTGGCGTTTTCCAAATGGTGAGCCAGTAATACCTCTTTTCTGCTTGAGTCAGCTAGTGTTGGAGTTTCTGTTACCAGTAGCCAACAAAATGCTTAGTCATGATTTAAAAAAAAAAAAAAGTGAATGCCAAAAATAAGCAGACCAGGCCCCACAGGCAAATGGTGAGCAGGGTCAGTGAGACTGATAAAGCACAGAGCCTAAAAAATGGAAACTGGGTCCAAGCCTCGTGGTGCCACTTGACAGCCACTCCTTTCACTAACCCAACGTGACCTGTGAAATCACTGTTTGAGCCAGGGAGAGAAAGAAAGAAGCAGGAGCGAGTCCCAAGATGAAAACGTTTGGAAATAGTCCCAGAGCATAATGAATTGACTGACACCTGCTTCTCCCTGGAAGTCATCTAATGAAATTATTAGACCATCAGTTTACCACCGTAATGGCCAAGAGTGCTCTCCAATGGGATAAACCATGAAAACAAAGCCAGAGTTCCGCTTGTAATGTGCCTTACACCTTTTTTTTTTTTTTTTTTTTGAGATGCAGTCTCACTCTGTTGCCTAGGCTGGAGTGCAGTGGCACGATCTCAACTCACTGCAACCTCTGCCTCCTGGGCTCAAGCTATTCTCCTGCCTCAGACTCCTGAGTAGCTGGGATTACAGGTGTCCACCACCATGCCCAACTAACTTTTGTGGAGTTTTTTTGTATTTTTAGTAGAGATGGGGTTTCACCATGTTGGCCAGGCTGGTCTCAAACTGGTGACCTCAGGTGATCTGCCTGCCTTGGCCTCCTAAAGTGCTGGGATTACAGGTGTGAGCCACCATGCCCAGCCATTAAACACCTTCTTTTTTTTTTTTTGAGACAGAGTCTCACTCTGTCACCCAGGCTGGAGTGCAGTGGCACAATCTCAGCTCACTGCAGCCTCCGCCTCCCGTGTTCAAGTAGTTCTCCTGCCTCAGCCTCCCAAGTAGCTGGGACTACAAGCTTGTGCCACCATGCCCAACTAATTTTTTGTATTTTTAGTAGAAACGGGGTTTCACCATGTTAGCCAGGATGGTCTCAATCTCCTGACCTCATGATCTGCCCACCTTGGCCTCCTAAAGTGCTGAGATTACAGGAATAGCCACCGTGCCCAGCTAACACCTTCTTAATGGGCCTTTACTTATTCACTTATGACTGTCTTTAAAGTTTGAACACAAATTGGCAGGAAGCTTTTAGAAATCATTTGCCCTAATCTGAAAGGCAGTCACAGCTTGGAGAAAAAGAATCTCAGCTCATCAAAGCCAGCCTAGGCTTCCGAGGCCTAATCAGACAGGCTCCTGATCATCTTTGCTGTGTGTTTGCCGCCTGTCTGCTGGATGGCCAGAACCCTTCTCGTGTTTTGTGCACACATGGTGCTCAGGCACAGTGAGAAGAGCAAGAAGAGAAGGAAGAAGCTGATGGGCAGACGTCGTGGAGTCACTGGGCTTTCGCCAGCCAGTGCCAATGCAGACCCCCGCTGCCCCTACTGAGCCCAGCAAGAGGAACTGCCCTCGGCACGATCCTCCTAACGTCCATCCAATGATGTCACTGCTCTGGGCGCCCTTAGAATGTGGTCCTCGCCCAGTACTGCGATCCTGCCTCCTCTCCCACTCTCTTCCCCCTGGTATTAGTCAGGGTTCCCTAGAGGGACAGAACTAAGAGGACAGATAGATATATAAAGGGGAGTTTATTAAGTATTCACTTACACAATCACAAGGTCCTACAATAGGCTGTCTGCAAGCCAAGAAGCAAGGAGAGCCAGTCTGAGTCTCAAAACTGAAGAACTTGGTGGGCAGGAAGCATCCAGGTGGGGAGAAAGATGTCCACTGGGAGGCTAGGCCCGTCTCCTTTTCACGTTTTTCTGCCTGGCAGCTGATTAGATGGTGCCCACCACATTAACGGTGGGTCTGCCTTCCCCAGCCCACGGACTCAAATGTTAATCTCCTTTGGCAACACCCTCACAGACACACCCAGGATCAGTACTTTGCATCCTTCAATCCAATCAAGTTGACACTCAGTATTAACCATCACACCCCCATATTCAAATAGCCTTTCTTGTTCCCATAGTTTGGTTCATTCCCATCTCAGGACCTCTGGCTGGCTGATCATCCTGCCATCTTCACGTGGCACCGTCAGGCCTCCCAGGCTACGGCTTCAGTGTCACCTAAGAGAGGCCCCCCAACCGCTGTGGCTGAAGCGCGTCCTGTCCCGTCAGACCTCCTCTTGTTTCCCGTTGGCCGTCTGTCCACTCCATGAGGCACACCCTCTATGGTGCAAAGAGCTCAGCTACCTGGTGATCACTGGGCCCGGGGACGAGCACAGATATAGCTGTCGGATACATGAGTTAGTACCTGGTCCCCGGGCTCTGCAGAACACCCAGGAGAAGCCACTTGATTGGGACACAGAGCTGTCACTGAACTGAAAAGCACTGAGGGCACAGGCTGAGGTCCGGTGGCCGTGAGCAGCTGCCGATGGGCACTGTTCTTTGAGGACCAGGAAATCGCCTGCTTGCCTGCCCGTCTGAGTGGGCACTGGGCTTTTGGGATTCAACTTGAACTAGAATAGAAACTACATTCTGGCCTGCTCACAGCTCTGTTCTTAGGGGATTTCGGGGCTTTTCTTGAGACAGGGTCTTGCTCTGTCACCCAGGCTGGAGTGCAGTGGTGCAGTCACAGCTCACTGTAGCCTCACCTCCCAGGCTCAGGTGATCCTCCTGTCTCAGCCTCCTGAGTAGTTAGAACCACAGGTGCACACCACCACACCCAGCTAATTTTTTAAAAAGTTTTTGTAGTCAGGGTCTCACCGTGTTGCCCAGGCTAGTCCCAAACTCCTGAACTCAAGCAATCCTCCTGCCTTGGCCCCCCAAAGCACTGAGATTATAGGTGTGAGCCACCGTGCCTGGCTCTTTCGAGTTTTGACAGGGTGCAATCTCAGCTTTAAGGGCACACACACACTCTCATATTCACACACATATACACATACATTCACATATACACATATGGCCAAAGTGTTGTAAAAACCGACACGTTTGCCGCACAGACCTCACAGTCTACCCTTCAAAATACAGAGATGCGAGCACAAGCAGCATCGCCTCTGCACACGCGCACATACACGCTCCACCCCAGCCGATTCTCCAGCTCCTGGGCAGCAGGACCCAGTGGGGTAGCCCCCACCCCAGCTCAAGCGAAGCAGCAGCTGCCAGGGAGAGATGGAGTCGGGCACAGAGGCAGCCAGATTCCTTAATTCCTGTGGGAGGGGCTGCGACTGTGTCACCATTCCCCACCCTTCCTGCTCATAGAGCATTCTCCACCCGCTACCAGAGTTGGGGGAGGGCACTTGTCACCCTGATAGGAAGCACATCTCCCTGCCTCCTGTACAGCTGAGTGCAGTCAGGTGACAAGGATGTGGCCAAGGGGGTGAGGGTTGATGTTAGGTCACCTCCTCCTTGACTGTGGCGAACCAGCATCTTCCAAGTGGACAAGACCCGCACACCACGGGAGGCAGCAACCATGCAGAAGCGCAGGTCCTTGACTGACCTTGCAAAACAAAGCCACCGACCTGCCCAGGCCCACCCATTCCCCTCAGGGCAGTGCCAGGAGGGAAAACACATTCCTGCTTGAGCCAGACTTGGGGGAACCTATGAGAGCAGCCCAGCCTGAACCTAGTGACAGACCATCCCCCGTAAATCCACATGTGACATTCCCTCTGAAGGCCTGAGCCCATCACGGGATAGGATGAGGCTGGGTCCTCAAGGGAAGTTTTGTTCCCACGAGCCTTCTGGCATTTGCAGACTCGAGGGAAGGGGCTCTTCTGTTCACCTTCAGCCATGGTGACGGGGTGTTGTGACGCCAGGAAGATGCCTTTTCTAAGGCGTGTGGGTTTCAGGCCATCTGTTTGGGAAACAGATGAGTGAGCCAACCTGGGCCCTATCCTCGAGGGCTCAGATGCCACCATGGGGACAGCTGGGCGGTTGCCTGCAGCTGGAGTTGATTGGTTCAGCTCCAGCGTCCCTGAGGAGATTCTGCCCAGGCGAGAAGGTGGGGCTTGGCAGCCAGAGTGTGAGAAGGAGACCTCCAGCCTGGAGAATGTTCCTGGAGGTGGGCAGGAAGGGTCTGGAGGAGGACCAGCTGCTCGGAGGCCTGCTGGCCGTGGGAGACAGCAGAATCCTGGCAGCCCCAGCCAGGCTGTGTGGCAGATCCTGATGGCTTCAGAAGCTGCTGATGGGACAGGCCTGGTGGGGAGCTGGAAGAAGACGAGGAGGCACAGTGCAGCCCACGGCCATCTCAGAGATGAAAAGGCAGCTGGCCGGCAGGTGGTGGCTTTTTTAGAGTGATGCTCGGGCCAAGGAACGTCAAAAGCAGGCTCAGCACCGCGTGCACTCAACTCGCTGTTGTTCCAGACCATCTGTCTCTCATTAATGAAGTTGTCCGGCGGGGCTTATTAATAAGGACGCGTGGGCTTATTCAGCCTGGGCCATCTTGCTGGAACTAAAGGGCATGCTGATTAAGCTGTGATGACTCCTCAGGCGCTGTCAACATGAAGGGAATCTCCAAGCACCCAGTGCGAGGAAAGGACCTTGGAGGCCCCAGGCCCGACCTGAACCCTAAGGCCCACAGGCCACTCGCAGGCGAGGACAATCCCAGCCCAAGCGTCATCAACCAGGGTTCCCTGCTGCTCAGTTCTTCCAGCTCAGGGCTCATCTTCCCAACAACCACCATCCACTTCTTCCTTGGCCATCAGGATGAAGACTGTTTGCAAAGTGAGGTCAGCAGAATGGCAGCCCTCTGAAGATACCCACATCCTATTCCCTGGAACCTGTGAACGTGTTAGGTTACACGGTGCTATGATTGAGATGTGGCTTCTTTCACCAAAACTCATGTCGCCATTTGATACCCAATGTGGCAGTGTTGGGTGGGGTCAGATACCTCCCGAATACATTAATGACCTATGTAGGGGGTGAGTTCTCACGGTCACTTGCGCCTCCTGGGAGTTCCCGAGGGCACGGTTGAAGGGTCTGGTTTCCTCTCTCACCACGTGATCTCTGCATGCACCTGCTCCCCCTCCGTGTTCTGCCATGAGTGGAAGCAGCATGAGGCCCTCACCAGACACAGCTGCCCAGTCTTGGACTTTTCAGCCACCAGAATCATGAACCAAATAAACTCCTTAATAAATTATTAATCTATACATCACCCAGCTTCAGGTATTCTGTTACAGCAAAATAAAATGGACTAAGACTTGGTGAGGGGGAGTGAGGGCTGTAGATGGAATTAAGGTTGCTAATAAGCACACATCAAAACAGGGGAATTCCTGACTTATTCACGTGGCCCGCTGCAATCACAGGGGGTTCTGACATGTGGACGAGGTGGGTGGGAGTGGCAGCGTCAGAGCGCTGCAGTGGAAGAGGGTGCGACCGGCCACTGCTGAAGACAACAGGGCGCCAAACACAGTGGCCTCTGGAAGCAGAAGACAAGGAAATGGATTCTTTCCTGCAGATTCCTGAAGGAACACGGCCCTGCTGTCTCCCTGATGTCAGCCCAGTGAGACCCACAGCAGACTTCTGACCTCCAGGACTGTAATAAATTGGGGCTGTTAAGCCACCACCTTTGTGGAAATGTGTTACAGCAGCTGTTGGAAACTCACAAAGAGGGAACAGGTCCTGTTTGAAATATGCAGACCCCGATGCCCTTGCAGCGAGGGCGGCCACGTATCCCCATGCTGGCTGGTGAGGCCCAGCAGATGCTGCTGGCTTTCCAGAAAAGTCATCATTTTGTGGATAAAAAGGAACACACTCCAGAGATGCAGCTTTCTGCCTTTCCCCAGCCCCCTTGTCACTCCCGCCTTCTTCCTTCCTGGAGCACCGATGAAAGACTAGAGGTGGGGCCAAGATGATGACTGCCACATCCTGAGGACAGCAGAGTGCAGGAGCCAGGAGCCAGGACTGCTGCATTGTAGAGTTGCTGCCTGGCCCCAGGAGAATGGACTGCCTCCAACTTCCTGTGACTTGAGAGCCATAAAAGCTGCTGGGCCAAGCCTGGATTCTATGGCATGCAGCCAGACACAACCCAAGTGACATGAAGCTCTTGCGATGACAAGAAAGGAGCTGACATCCAGAACCTGGCTGGCTCTGGGTGCTGGGGGATCTCAGGGTGGAGGGAGCCCAGGGTGCTGGCTTCACACTCAACGGCATTCCTTGGACGGTCACAAGGGACTGTGGCTAAGTACCAGGGCCATGGGAAGTGCCCCCAGCAATTCGAACCACACAACAGCAGGGCACAGCTGCTGGTGGGCGCACAAGCACAACCAGCCTCACACCCACAGATGCAGTCTCTCCCCCTTCCGAGAAAACACAAGCACACTGCACGTGCGTCGTGGGTGCTTGCGTGCACACACGTATATGTTTATTGCATAAAATTCATCATTGCACTTTCCTCTTTATTTTGTATAATCCAGAAGGATTCCAGAAAGGATTTCATTGTGCTCAGTTTCAAAAAAATACCAAAATGAACATCAGATTACAGATACGTGTTCATATATTGAACTGAATGGTACATCCCAACCGCCTGGCTATGGAAACCCGTGACTTGACTTAGGAGTCCTGATGACGTGATCTCGACAGGAACTCCCTAGACTGGCATGTGGAGGCAGCACAGTGATGTGGTTCCTCCTGAGGAGGACCTCGGTGGCCGCACGGCCTGGGCTCACAGCTGGAGGGCTCACCCATGAGGGACACGAGTGGACACCCGCTGCTTCGCACGCCTAATTAACAGTAGAAACACGTAAAGCCATTCAAGTCTGTGCAGTAAAGAGATCCTGTATGAAATCCACTGAGATCCAACCTGGCCCCGAGGCGTGCTCTGGTTGAACGGGGACATTCAGTCCTCCAGGGACCACATTCCATCCACGACACAGACAGCACGTGAGCAGCCAGCCCACCGGTCCTAACAGCCAGCTGTGAAAAGCTGTGTCAAGTCACGGGGTTTCTCTTGTAACAGCTAAAGCTCAAAGGCATGATGGGCCCTGAGGGAAAACAGGAGAGCCTGAGCTGGGAAGGGAAGAAAGGGATTTGCACCTTCACAGAGCCAAGTGGGACGAAGGGAGGAGGTGACTGAAGACAGGGTGTAAATGCTCAGGAGTGCCTGTCCTCAGCACCAGCCAGCCACACTGATCCCGCTGCCCTGTGTGTGCAAAGACACTCACTGTCACCACAGTGCCACACACGTGGCCCAGATACGCCCTCCTGGTCTCTGAAGGCCAGGATCCCACTCCAGTGTGTGGAAGATCCAGGCACCCACCGGATTTAACGACAAAACAGAGAAACGATCCCTCCCCAAGCCTGCAGAACGCCTGGTGTGAACATCTTTTACAACAGCTGTAGGTTTCCGTGTCATTTCTTGAGCATACGAAAGTTACAGTGCACACGGGGGCGGCTGAGCGACACGCCAGCCAGTCCGACTCAGAAGCCCTGCAGCTCAGGGATGTCCCGGTACAGATCCAGGGCCTCGGGGTTCGAGAAAGCACTTCGTTGCTCCACAGCTTTTCCCGAGATGACCTGTTTGACGGCAACCTCCACTTTCTTGCCATTGAGTGTATACTGCAAGGGAAAGGTAGGAAAAACAAGAAATGCCATTTAAAACCGAAGCGGGGAAAACGAGTGGCCCTGGGGATATCCAGGCCCAAAAGGCTCCGCCTCCACCTGGAGTTCTGAGAGTCAATGAGTCTCAGCTCCAAGGTGCCCCTCTCCCCGGCAGGTCTGCAAACATGCCCCGAAGTATAGCAGCTGACAACTCTCCCCTCTGAGTTTGGGGAATAAAACCTGTTCTGAAAGGCAACTTCAAGGCCTGGTGCTGAAACCCAACTCTCACACTCTCCAAAGCCCTCCACGCTGCCCCTAGCATGGCTGTTGAGAAAGCAAGGCTCTTTCCAAGATGCCCAGAGGTCACCATGAGCACATTCACTTTTCTAACCCTGCACACTCCACTGGGCCCCCCGGGACCCACTGCACATCACATCCAAACTGGCCTCGAGGCGGCCCTCCAGATGCCCCACTGACCCCGGCAGTGCAGATTCCAGATGGGAATACAGAAAAAGAGTGTCTCTCAGGGGTCAGGGCCTGCCTGGTCAGGATAAAAATGCAGACACAGATCATTCCTAACTCCCAGCGGGCACCCCAAACAAGCAAGTTTTCAGGAAGACGTGGCTTCTGCCGCCACCCCCCGGGGGATGCCGGGTGAATTCCTGAGCCTGAGCTGGTTTCCTCGAACAAAAGTGGGGGTGCCAGCACCTAGGCTGTAGGCTGTGTGTCGGGTTGAATGAGTCAGCACACACACAGCTTCAGAAGCGCCCAGCTACGTTTTATAATTTCACTTTTATTTTACTTCTCTCTATATCTTATCACATGTTATTCTATGATGAAGACTAGCTACTGCCATTACGTCAGGAGTGGCCCAGCTTCTTAGAACTAGGGACAAAAGCATCCCCAAGCCCCCATTAACTCCTGCTCGGAGCCGGCCATCTGCATGGGATGCTGCATTACTTTTTCTCGTAGTCAGACCCTTTGCAAACATTCAGGGCTCCCTCTAAGTAAGATTCGTGGCACATGTGTATCCAGGTTTGTCCAGATTCATGGCACCTTGAATCCAGACAAGGCTTTGGCGGCATTCGTGTGTGTCGGGCTAGGAAACTTCACGAGCAACAGAGCCCAGTAAGGCTCCTCGCCCGAGCTCTCCATTGCTGGCGCTTTTTTTTTTTTTTTTACCTGAGATGTAATCAAAATTCATTCATTTGAAAAATTCAGTCAACGCGTGAAGTAATTAAGGATCTAAGCGCAGGCTTCCGAGGGCCTGCCTGCCACTTCATGCGGTGTCGCCAGCCCTCCCGCCATGAGACGAAAGCATCTCGCCTGCTCCATGCCCCACTACGCTTCATGCAGGGGTCCACTTGCGGCTCATGGGAGCTAATAATGCCACCTTCCACCGCTGGTAAAATACAGAGGCATCCTCTTAAAAGAAATCCTGCTACCATTTCCTCTGGGGAGAGGAGAAAGGCAGAGAAAAGGAAAAAGAAAGAGAAAGGAAGAAGCCCCCACCCCCGTACCCCCCCACTCCTGCACCGGGCCTCCCCAGATAGACGGGAGCCCAGCAGCCTCCTATCAGGAGGGGTCAGATATCCCAGTCATGCCCCGAGAAAAAGGCCCGCTGGACATGGACAGCCATGGCTGCCTGGGGGCTGCAGGCAGGAAGCCCTCAAATGCCAGGAGTCCATTCCACTTGGCCATGACCCTCCGGGGTCCCCAGGTCTTTATTCTGGGTGAGCAGAAGACAGAGCTGACTATAGACACCGCTTCCTTGGGCAGGACCCCTCATCTCTCCGGGTTTCCTCAACTGTAAGATAGGCATGAGGAAGACAAGCTTGTCCCACCTCACCAGGGTCAGATGACCAGCTCCCCACCCCCATTCACTCACCAGACACCAAAAGCACCTGCTGTTTGCCAGGCAGTCAGCTGGGCTCCAAGGAGGAGGTGAACCCACAAGGTTCCTGTCCTCAAGGAGCCTCCACTTCAGACAGAAAGATGTGGACATATGCAGGAACTCACCCTCAGTCCATGGCAAACACTGTGAAAGCTGCAGATGGAGGCCAGGACACTGTTCAAGCAGGAAATGCAGGAGAGCCTCTGACACTTGAGCTGAGAGCAACTAAGGTCAGGTGTGTGGAAGGGCTTTGCGCAGTGCACAGACCCACTCCGAATGAAGGCTGAGAGTGAGCAGAGGCAGCACAGAAACAGAGGCACGGAGGCTGCGTCTGGGCACCCCATGGCCCACGGCACCCACCAGGCAGGCTCTGCTGTCAACCCACCTTAGAGATGAGGAAACTGAGGCTTGGATGCTAAGTGAGTTGCCCAAAGTCATACCTCAGGAGCAGAGGGGGAGCCAGGGCTAAGTGATAGAGCCCCTGTGCCCAAAGACCCTCAGAGGACCCGCTGTGAAGGTTGGCGGGAAGGCCCATGCCGGCCACAGACCCTGTGTGTAAAGACCCTCAGAAGACCCGCTGTGAAGGTTGGTGGTGGGAAGACCCACGCAGGCCACAGACCCTGTGTGTAAAGACCCTCAGAGGACCTGCTGTGAAGGTTGGCGGGAAGGCCCATGCCGGCCACAGACCCTGTGTGTAAAGACCCTCAGAGGACCCGCTGTGAAGGCTGGTGGTGGGAAGGCCCACGCAGGCCAGAGCCCCCCAGTCCCCAGGGTCTGCTCACTCCATTGGTGCCGCATCATCACCCTGAGCTGTGGCAGGCAGGTGGCAGACGGGTGACAGTTTGCTCTCCTCATGTCACAGGCCGGAGATGGGACGAGTCTTACTCAACTCGAGGAGTGGGGCTGGCTCTGGACCCAGATCTCTCCTGGGCACTCGCCAGGGCCACCACAAAACGTCAAAATTGGCACTGGCTTCCCAGGGAACAGAAGCAGAAGTGTCTCTCTGCAGAGACAGAGACGGGCCGCTGGCTACTCCCACCACTCAGATGCGCCCCAGGCTCAGGCTCTTCTTGGGGTGGTGGGGGGAGGGTAGCCCTTTTCCCACAGACACCATGTGAAGGGTCAGACCCGCAACATGTTCTGCTGCCTCAGCAAGGCCTGGGACTTTGCAGACGGGACCTCAGTTGTCTTCTTCTGACCCTGAAGTGGATCCAGTTCCTGAATGGGCAGTTCCCACGCCGTGTCACCTCCCTGTGGAGGCTGGGCCCCTCTCTAGCTCGCAGCAAAAGAGCTAAATCCTCTCCTAAGCCTACCGTGAGGGTCCGAAAATACAAGGCCATTCAAAAATCTGGAGGAACTCTCCAAATGACTTCCCGGATGGACTTGGGAGACCCTATCTGGGGAGAAAAAGAGCCCAGAGCCCAGCTGGGCGCCCTGGCAGCAAGGCCACGAAAGCCAGGATAACCCTGGAAAGAAACGAGATGAGTTTTCTCCCCTCCTAATAAACTGCTCCCCTGCTCTCGTGATCAGATATGGTTTGGTAATAACCATTTTGGCAGCAAAAGTCCCAAGTTCTTTTTCAATAAAATAAAGCCACGGGGACAAATTCAAATTCCACTTCCCTAAAATGTTCCGGATGAAACTGCACTGATTCACTGAAGGAAAACCTCAGACCCTCGTCAGCAAAGACAAGAAGGGTCACCGATTCAGGAACTACCTTCTTGGAGAGCACCAATGACCCCACAGAGAGCTGCCAAGACTCACCAGCCAAAAAAAAAAAGAAGAGAAAGAGATTGATGGAAAGCCCCCCAGCTGCAGGGCTCTTCCCACGCATAACCGGAACGCAAAGGAGACGTGTGGACACCGCAGAAAAGGAACCAACACCGCAGACGTGACAGGCGCCGGGAGGAGCAGCGGTCCCGAGTGGGAACCAGTCCTCCAGGGATGGGCAGGGAATGCACGCATGCCCATGCTGCGAGTGCCCTCCCCAGCCTACTCCTCAAAAGGTTATTTTGAAAATGTTTAAAGAACTTTCCATAAGGCAAAGAGAATGATCTACAGGATTCAAAGTCAACGGCATCACTTATTTCAACATTCTCCAGAAAGCATCCTCTCCTGGTAAACCCTGTCTCCGGTCACACCTCACAGACTCAGCCCTGCTCCTGGCAACGTCAAAGTCAGCTTCCCCGGGACCCAGTGAGTGTCTGCTCCCATCTTCTCCTTAATGAACAGCCAATCCATAGGCTTCAAATACAGCCTGCCACTGTCTGTTTAAATTGTGTATGTGTGTACGTTCACATACACACATGCACACACACACACACACACACACAGAGCAGCTTCTGTCAGCTTGTGGGGGTATCCGTTTTGTAAGCAATGCGAATTAAAGCTGTGATCCAATCTGGGGGAGCCCCCTCCTCCCCCACTTAGAATCCAAGCAGAGTGAACTGGGGCCAGGGCTGGGGGATGACCACACAGCCTTCTGAAAAAGAGTCAAGTCTTGTCATACCAGCAGAACTTAAAATTAAAAGGCAAGACCAACGGCTCCCAGCAGCACTTTAAAAAGTTAAAATTGGCCGAGCTTGGTGGCTCATGACTGTAATCCCAGCACTTTGGGAGGCCGAGGCGGGTGGATCACTTGACGTCAGGAGTACAAAACCAGCCTGGCCAACATGGCAAAACCCCATCTCTACTAAGAATACAAAAATTAGCCAGGCATGGTAGTGGGCGCCTGCAGTCCCAGCTACTCAGGGCTGAGGCAGGAGAATTGCTTGAACCTGGGAGGCGGAGGTTGCAGTCAGCCAAGATTGAGCCATTGCACTCCAACCTGGATGACAGAGCAAGACTCAGTCTCAAAAAAAAAAAAAATATATATATATATATAAAATAAAAAGTTTAAATGAATGTCCTCATTAAAAATTTTGAGAACACACTAAAACCAGGGGTTAGGAGGAAGAAGTCGACTGGACCTGTAAGGGCTGGGCCCGCTAACCCTCTGAACGTGGGTATTTAGCAGACATTGCTTTAAATGCAGTCTTAGGAAGGGTAGGGAAAAGGATGGCAGGGAGAGGATGGCGTTGCTAGGCAACGTGGACAAACGATACATAAAGCACCAGCAAGCTGCTCAGATGTGAGCGCCCCTCGATGTGTGGGCTCGTGGGGCGATGGCAGCGGTCTCTTCGCTGGCAGGAGACGGCCATACCGGGATGCCCCTGGTTTCCAGGATGAGGCTGGGCACGTGCCGCGCAGACAAGCCCACGCGGATGGCGTCACGGATCCTCTTCACCAAGTCAGGCTGGAAGGTGTGCCCAGAGGCCATCTTCAGGAAGAGGATCACCCTCTCCTCCCCGTATCTGCTATACTGGGGGACACACAGGCTGTCCTCCACCTCCTCGAAGGATTCCACTGTGGAGACAGGAGAGGTGCACGTTCACACAGGGGGCTCCTCAGCAACCTGGCAGAGCAGGAGGGGCATGCCGGGTCCCCCAGGCTTCAGCTTTGGCAGGACAGGCAATGTTTTACCAGGGGGGCAGGTATGGGCCTTACTCACTTAATGAGAAATTAACTCAAGATAAAAAAAAGGACTGGGTATGGTGGCTCATGCCTGTAATCCCCCAACTCTGGGAGCTGAGGTGGGAGAATCACTTAAGTCGAGGAGATTGAAACCGGCCTGGACTACATAGGGAGACTTCGTCTCCACAAAAATTAAAAACTAAGCCAGACATGGTGGCACATGCCTGTAGGCACAGCTACTCAGGAAGCTGAGGCAGGAGGATCGCTTGAGCCCAGGAGATCAAGGCTGCAGTGAGCTATGATTGTGCCACTGCCCCCCAGCCTGGGCAACAGGGTGAGACCCTGTCTCAAAAAAAAAGGAAGCAGGTGGCCAGGCACAGTGGCTCACACCTGTAATCCTAGCACTTTGGGAGGCCGAAGTGGGTTGATTACTTGGGCTCAGGAGTTTAAGACCAGCCTGGCCAACTGAGAAAACCTCATCTCTATAAAAAATACAAAAAATAGCAAAAATTAGCTCGCCTGTAGACTCAGCTACTCGAGAGGCTGAGGTGAGAGGATCCCTTGAGCCCAGGAGGTGGTGGTTGCAGTGAGCCGAGATTGCGCCCCTGCATTCCAGCCTGGGTAAGAGAGTAAGACCCTGTCTCAAAAAAATAAATAAGTAAAAATAAAAAGGAAGCAGGGGTCTGTGGTGGGGACTCCACTGGAGGGAGGAACAAAGGCTGGAATCAGACCGTCGGGATTTCTCCACCCTGGCTACACAAATGACCTTGACACAAGTTTAGAACTCTGACCGAAGCGCTAGCGTACGAGGCCATCTGACCAACTTTGCGGCCTGGGCCGGGCGATTTGAGGGCCCACAGGTGACCACACTGCACTCCATCCTCACGCAGTTGTGAGACTCACGGGCCTACACCTTTTGTGCTTGGCGTCCTAACCCTGCACCCTCTCTGTGTTTCTGGTTTCTTCACTCATAAAGAGGAGACACAAGTTGACCGGGCATAGTGACTCGTGCCTGTAATCCCAGCACCTTGGGAGGCCAAGCCAGGTGGATCACTTGAGGTCAGGAGTTCGAGACCAGCCTGGACAACATGGTGAAACCCTGTCTCTACTAAAAATACAAAAATTAGCTGGGAATGGTGGTGCATGTCTGTAATCCCAGCTACTAGGGAGGCTGAGGCATGAGAACTGCTTGAACCTGGGAGGCAGAGGTTGCAGTGAGCCAAGATCGCACCACTGTACTCGGGCCTGGGTGACAGAGTGAGCCTTGGTCCCAAAAAAAAAAAAAAAAAAAGGAGTAGCACAAGTAACCAACCCAGCAGAGCTCACCGGGAGGATGAAATATAATGGGCAAGGGGATGGAACAAGGGACCCTAAAGATCCCATCTGAGGTTTCATGAGGATAGCAGTGTGGGCAAGGTATGTTCTGGAAGGGAGGTCAGGCTCACAAACGCCCACTGTCACACCAGAGACCAGGGGGCCACAGTCGTGCCAAAGGTGGGGCCTTTGGAAATGGCTCCTGGGGCGCCAGTCAGGACCCTCCTCCTTCCTGCGTACTCAAGAACGCAAGGGGAGAAGGCGCAGTACGTACCAATGTTATAGATTTCCGAGCTGCCGAACCGAACCCCATTGGGGTTGAGTGTGCCATCACTGGAAAGAGAGAAGAGGTCAGGGACACACCACAGCTCCGGAGTGAGGTAAGTCCCAGGGGTCCCTGGGGAGGGCAGTCACCCCCCTTCCACATGGCATCCTCAGCACCCGTCACAGACCCTCCCATCCCCAGCTCCTTGCCCCGCTACCCGGCTCTGTCTCCCTCTCAGGTTAAAAGCTCGACATCAAGGGAGGCCCCTCTGCAAGGGAACACCTGTCACCTCACTCCCTTCCCACCTGCAGACACGACTCAGCCCGGGTGTGGATACTGCTATGCCTTTGCTGTGAGATCCCCAACCTGACACCCCCTACCTGAGAACCCCATCACAGGGCAGGGAAACTTGGATCACACCCAGACCCAGCCCTCGGGAAGGAAGCTGGCACAGGGATGCCCCACCTCAGAAAGGACACAGGAAGGGTCCAAGACAGGGGACAGTCAGCCATGTCACAGACAGAGCAGACAATGCTTCCTCGGAGAGGGCCTTCAGGCCCAGGGACAGCGTGTGCTCGGCACAGGGGTGGGGAAGCATGGCGCACCAGCCAGTGGGGGCTGCGTGGGTGGTGTGGACACCCTGGTGCTGGAGTGGAGTGGGGTGCCCAGGAAGGGAGTCACTGACTCTCACAGAAAGCACCTCCCACCCACCCCCATGCCTCCCAAAGGTGGAGCTCCAGGGAAGAGAAGCCCACTCCACAGCCCTCACCTCCGGCCAAGCATGACGATGCCCCCGGTCTTGGGGTTGATTCTGCAGTAGTCGCCATGAGTCCAGACACCTGCAAGGACAGCAGAGATGCCCGGTCATGGGAGGAGAAGGGGCCATGAAGAGCTGCCTCGACAGACGCTGGGCACGGGTCTGCAGACGTCACTGGGGCCCAGAGTCAGGTCAGGTGTGGGGCTGGGGAAAGAAGGGAGTCAGACTGTTCCTGCCAAAAGGAACACACCCTTTAGTTGGGGGGGCTGCTGCCAGGGCAGCTGACACAGCTGGTGAGGAGTAACGCAGCTCCTCAGGCACCAGCAAAAACCTGGGAATTCGCAGAGGGCGGGACCAAGCTGGGCCAGGGCACTGGGGGTCCACAGGAGCATCTGGAGACAACTCCGAGTGGAGTGCAGAAAAGAACGAGCTCTCGGGAAGCAAGAGTGGCCAGGGGCTGCGGAGGCTGGGGACAGATCTTGGAATGGAATACACAAGGTCACGACCACGAAGGGGGCTCCTCCACCAGTGCCACATGGACGGAGACCCGATTAGCAGGTAAAACCCAGGGGACGAGGAGGGTGGGGGAAGAGCAAAGAGCCAGGGGTGATCACGGTGTCAGCAGGCCACATGAGTGGCCACACGTGCAGCCGTTCAGCGAAGGCCTGTGCGCTGGGGTGGCGCCGTGAAGCTATCAACCAAGGGACACAAATCCCAGCTTTGGACGCAGCATCTAAAGAGAGAGGCACCAAACAGTGAAGAGAAGCCACACGTCCGAGTCACCCAGGGAGCAGGAAACCAGCTGTGGCCTCCTCCTCCCGGCTCCCACCGCCAGCCCTTCATCGCCACACTGAGGGGAACTGGCTGACTGTAACTGAAAGCACATCTCTGCCGCCTTGCAATGCCGAAGTCATCTGCCTCAGCAGCAGGTTGGCCTCCTGAAATAACGTCCCGAAGATTTCCTGCGATCCGGAAAGGGAAAACAAGAAATAAGCCAGCTTCCGTGTCTCCACTGACGGGGGGCAGCCTCAGAAAGCATCTCTTCCCTTCCAAATCGAGACACTTCTCCAGCCCTTCTCCACTCTCGGCAAGCGCTAACCCAAACAGCTCATGACTCAGCAGCTACGTAGTCTATTCACGCATTCATGTGACACGTGAAGGAGACACTGCCACAAGCCACAACCAAGCCTTCCACAGGGACGAGGGCCAAGGGACCGTGTGCAGGGACTGTCCCTGGGAGGCAGTGGAAGAGAATGAAATGAGCCCTAAGCTACTTGTTCTGATGCAAAACACAGAATTGCAGCCCTTCAGGTCTTTTCTTCCGCCTCCCCAAGCTAGAGAATGAAACCAAATCTTTCTCACTGGACTTTTAAAAGATTCACATCCACAAAAAAGGAAAAAAAAAAATTCACTCCTAGGCTTGCAATTGACGAGCCCGGGTTCTGCAGGAGCACGTGTGTGTGGCTACTCAGCAAACTGAGTCTATGAATGGCAGCCGCGGGAGAGGAGAGCCGCAAGCCTGTCCCGCTGGCCTGGGAATCCTGCCTCACTCTGGGACTTCCATGCCAGCAACATACAGTCTTGTTTGCCTGGAGTCAGATCTCCCTTGAATTGGATGGGAAATTTCTGGGTTTTCTGGGCCATTTGCCGTACTGTGCCCTAATTACCGAGACCCCGGAAATGCAGAGGAAAAGGAAGATGTAAAGCCACCCTGAAGAAATTTTCTTTTGTGGAAATGTCCCCTGACACACTTTGATCCCTTGCAAAGCCAAGCTGAGAGAAGGAATCCACAGGTAGTGGCTGGTGCCAGGGCACCACAGAGGAGGAGGCTTGACTAAAACAAAGCCGCAGAAGCAATGTCTTCCCTTCCATAGCAGACTGAACAGATTTAGGTCATTCTCATTCTTCAGGGCATCGACTTCAGCTCTGAGTCTCCTGGGAGCTGAGGCGAAAGTGGAAATATAGTGGGAACAGGTGACTGCCAATAACAGACCAGGCCCGTTTGGAATGTGTCATCTGCAATGACCTAAATCTTAAGTCTGCTTTTACATTCTTTTAAAATATTAAGTTTTTAAAAATAATAAAAAAGCAGCCAGGTGCAGCGCCTCACACCTGTAATCCCAACACTTTGGGAGGCCAAGGTGGGCGGGGCACAAGGTCAGGAGTTTGAGAACAGCCTGGCTAACGTGGTGAAACCCCATCTTTACTAAAAATACAAAAATCAGCCAGGCATTGTGGTGCATGCCTGTAATCTCAGCTACTCAGGAGGATGAGGCAGGAGAATCGCTTGAACCCAGGAGGCAGAGGTTGCAGTGAGCCAAGATTGTGCCACTGCGTTCCAGCCTGGGCGACAGAGCAAGGCTCCAACTAAAAAAAAATAAAAATACAAAGCCATAAAGAAAACCAAAATGGGCTCATAATCTCACCACTCATATAAGCCCTTATTCACACTCATTATTCATTTATTCACACAATCACATGTATGTACTTGCTTTTTAAAATTTACACAAGGCCAGGTACGGTGGCTCACACTAGTAATCCCAGCACTTGAGGAGGCTGAGGCAGGAAAATTGCTTGAGCTCAAGAGTTCCAGACCAGCCTGGGCAACATAGAGAGACCTCATCTCTATAAGAAAATACAAAAATTAACCAGGCATGATAGCACATACCTATAGTCCCAGCTACTTGGGACGATGAGATGGGAGGTTCCTTTCAGCCCTGGATATCAAGGCTGCAGTGAGCCGAGATCACACCACTGTACTCCAGCCTGGGGGACAGACAGAGACCCTGTCTCTAAAAAAAAATAATTAAAAAATAAAATGTCCAGAAAAAGGGATGCTACATCCTCTGTTCTTGAACTCTCATTTTCACTTACTAACTCCCTGGATATCTTTATGCCGACATACGGCCTGTTTACATATTCACCCGGCATCACTTTTTAAGGTAACGATGTCCATAAACCCACTCCCCGTCCTGGAAAGGAAGGCTTGCTCTTGTTGCTTGGTTTTGCCATTAGCCATTTCCTATACAGCCCCAGGATCTCTCCATGTCGGTGCTTGAGCTAAGGTCTAAGAGTAGCCTGTGTTCACCGTGTCCATGATAAACAGCCTTTGTCTTTCCATATTTATTCATCTCTCTCACCTACACCCAGGAAGTATCAGAGGAAGCTACCTATAAAACTGACTTCATGATAAGATTACTCAAAGAAAAGAAAAAGCCTACCCTAAAGGTAAGAGGACTACAAAAACAAAGTAACGATTTCAGCTCTGAGTTTCCTGGCAGCCAGGGCAAAAATGGAAATATAACACATCACAAGGAATTTGTTTTATCCAAGAAGAAATTTATCAGTTTCAAAAAGAGATTATTCTGAAATTAATCCTGAGAGACATCTATCACATAAACCCTCGCACATGTGACCAAAAAAAAGTGACAGAAAAGAGAGTTTTCAAAGAGCGATGTTACAGAAGATGAAGGGCTGTCGTTTCTTGGATGGATCCTCAAGCTGACAGTCTAATCCTTTTGGCCTCTCCTCCCAAGGCAGGCGCCCTCGGCCTCCTCTTCAGGGTCATCTGAAGAGTGTTTCTCTACATCCACTCTTGCTTTTCTGCATTCTGCGCACAACTGCTCACGGCAGGAGCCAAGGTGGGGCACAGGTGCAGCAGGTGTGCAGTGAAGGCTGAGCCGCCCCAGGGCGATGCCCCGCACTGCTGCAGGAAGGCGCTATTCCAGGCACAATGGCTCTGACGGTGACATGCAAACACGCGAGGCAGGAAGGATCCCTGGCAAATCCTACCACTTGCCGCTTTCTGATTCTCCATACGTGGTCTACACTAACCCAGATTACCTTTTGAGAGACTGCAGAAAGCAAATGCTGAGTATAAATAACTCTGGAACAGAAGGCTTGCTAAATGATGAATTATATAGACTGCTTATGAAATAAGATGAGAGAGAGGCAGGAATCAGAGCTTTAAATAAAAGACTTCCCTACTCTGGGGCAAGGCACCACTCAGAAGACGACACTCAAGGGCGTCAGTCTATGTGAGAGTGACGTGTCGGGTTGTAAATCCTTCTACCGCAAAAGTGCTCTTCCTCCAGCGTCTCGTGAGGACTGGATGATGGTGAGAGACACGAAGGAAGAGACCCAAGCCAGATGCCGCTTCCACATGCCACTCCTCTTGAACACGCAGGCATCGCCCTGTTTCAGCGAGTGATCCCTGCACCCTCCACCCTCCCACACGCAAACCAGAGGCTCGTGCCAGCTCCCAGCAGCTGGGGCCAGGGCCAAGAGGCTCTGGGCAGAGGTGGCTGAGATTCAACTAAACCCAGATTACAGTTGCACATGATAGCTTCAAGCTGAAGACAACAAGATAACGATCAAAAACTGATCATCGCCCCACTGGCAGAATGAGCTATAAGCAGCTTCTCCAAGCACTGGTGGGGGAAGAAAGAGGGGAGGGGCGGGATGTGAGGGAGGGAGGAGGATACAGAATTAGACACAGAAGGCCCAGCCAAGGCAAAGGCTGGGCAGCTCCGCCTGCATCTCTCCAACCGACCTGGGAATTTGGAGAAGTACGCCTTCCTGTACTTGTGGCCGTGCTCATCGTTCCAGAAGTGTGTGGGCTGGCAAGGGATTGGCTTAGTACACACCAGCTCGCCGCTCTCTCCCCAGACCGCCTTTCCTGGGATGGGCAGAATTAAAAATAAGCCCAACACACACCACAGCCACACACCCTGGCTGCCTCTCCCTTTCTTAAGCTATTACTTATTATGTAATATTCCAGACATATACAAAGGTACAGAGATGGTCACGCCCACACACCTGTCACGGCAGCCTAATAATGCATTCCTCCCAGCCGAACTCCCTTCCCTGTGTGCTCCCCAAAATCACCGTCCTGGAGGTAGTGATTTGTCATTCCCATGTGTGAACATTTCTGCTCCATCTGCACGCATCCCTGAATAGCACATGTCACTCGGCATGCCTCTGAACCATACAGTCATTCTGTGTCCCGCGTCTTCCTTTGCCCACTCAGCATGACATCTGGGTGGCTCGTTTGGGATACTACGTGTCAGTCCGGTTCATCCAATTTACCAACTGGTCATTCTCCATATGTGATCACAGTTTCTTCCTCCCAAGAATGGACATTTCCATTGTTCCCAATTTTGTTTTCCATTACAAATCGTGGGGCTACAAACATTCTTGCGTGTATCACAAGTAAGTCTTCCGGGAGTGGAATTCCTAGATCACAGGGCACGTATGCACCTTCAGTTTCGCTGACTACTCCTGCGTTGCTCTGCAGAGCAGCTGTGCTGAACCCTGCTCACCCCTCCTAGCAAAGCTGGATTTCTAGCTGCCAGGCACAGCACAGCAGGAGACTATCCCTTCCATGCCCAGGCTCTCAGAAGCTCAGAGCTGGCTGCTGCCTGTATATCCAGCACCAGGATTCAGATTCAGGCCAACGACCACCCACCTGCCCACCGTTCCTGAGCACAGAGCCCCCCATCTGGCCTCCAACTTGACCCTGACTTCTCAGGGGCTGGGGACCACAAGCCTAATGGGTGTTAAACCAAGCTGGGGGAAAGGACATCACACTGCAAGTGACAGGGGCCTCCCCTTGGAGAACTATCACCAAGCCAAGTTACACATCCGAGCGCTCCCAAGCTCCCAACTCACGCCTAATCACAGAAAGAAACAGTTGGTGAAGCCATCACCTTCCTCGTTCCACGCTTCCACGGCCATGCCCAGGTTCCGGGCCTGAATCTCCCCTTTATACACAGGAATAGAAACATTCTGGCCCATGAAGCAGGAGATGATGTCGGTGCCTCCTGCAAGCAATGGCAAAGGGAGATTCAAAATTCAGAAGCCCAAGACAAATTGCTTTTAAATTAGTGAGCAACGAAGGAGAAAGTGCCCAGAGGACACGTACCTACTACTCTCCCAGACAAACACTGCCAACCCAGGCAGGTGGGGCTTCTTTTCAGGGAGTAGTGCGACAGGTGATATGGAAACTGGAACGAACCCCCAACACCTGGGGATTCAGGTTTTGGCTGAGCCTTCCTGCTAAAGGATGCGCTAAGTAAATGACCTCCTGTGGCCACGCTGAAATTCAAGACTCAGGATCGCAGAAAATGGAAGCTTTGCCTGTCTGTGTACCCAGCAGACACTGCTAGGCGGACCCATCACATGGGAAGGCTCGCATGCCACAGTTTACATGGACTTCATGGTTGGAAAAACAGAAACATTCCCAGCTGTAAGGACCACGGAGTGTGATATCTCACGAGAGACTGTGCTACATGGAAAACACTCCTCTTTCTGGAATGAGCTGGAAATGGAGTCCGGCTCCATGGGCCACCATGCAGGGGAGCAGTGTGAATTCCCCAGCCCAGGCCCCTGCTGACAACAGCCACTCTCTGACCCAAAAGCCTGTGCGGGAAGAGAAACGGTAGCAGGGTAAACCTGCGGGAGAGCATAGACCCTCACACTACACACACACACACACACACACACGCACACACACACGCACATACCACACATGCACACACACACGCACACACCACACATGCATGCACACACACCACACACACAAGCACACACCACACATACACATACCACACAGGCACAGACACGTGTGCACACATGCATACACACACACCACACATACACGCATACACACACATGCACACACCACACATGCACACATGCACGTGCACACACATGCACATACCACACACACGCATACACACATGCACACACGCATGCGTGCACACATGCACACACCACACATGCATGCACACACCACACATGCACAGACACGTGTGCACACATGCATGCACACACACCACACATACACGCATATACACACATGCACACAAGCACACACACACGAGCACAGCATGGGCAGAACACACAGAGGACAGGGTCATTCCACTCCCGCAGGTAAGAAAGCAGAGTGGAGAGTGGGTGACAAGGAGCACCCCTCCCTAACCCCTGGGCCTGGTTTCTGAATTCTTTTTTTTTTTAAAACAGGGTCTCACTCTGTTGCCCAAGCTAGAGTGCAGTGGTGTGATCTCAGCTCACTGCAGCCTTGACCTCCTGGGCTCAAGTGATCCTCCCACCTCAGCCTCCCAAGTAGCTGAGATTACAGGCACACACCATGCCCAGTAATTTCTTTTTTTTGTTTTTTTTTCTGAGACGGAGTCTCACTCTGTTGCCCAGGCTGGAGTGCGGTGATGCAATATTGACTCACAGCAACCTCTACCTTCCCATTTCAAGCAATTCCTGCCTCAGCCTCCCAAGTAACTGGGATTACAGGCATATGCTACCACACCCAGATAATTTTTGTGTTTTTTGGTAGAAATGGGGTTTTACCATGTTGGCCTGGCCGATCTTGAATTCCTGACCTCAAGTGATCTGCCTGCCTCAGCCTCCCAACGTGCTGGGATTATAGGCGTCAGCCACCATGCCCAGCCACAGTTAATTTTTTAATTTTTTGTAGAAACGGTTTCATTATGTTGCTCAGGCTAGTCTCGAACTACTGGGTTCCAGCAATCCTCCCACCTTGGCCTCTCAAAGTGCTGGGACTACAGGCGTGAGCCACCACGCCTGGCCTACAGCTAATTTTTCAATTTTTTGTAGAAACAGGGTTTCATCATGTTGCTTAGGCTAGTCTCAAATTAATCTCTAACTCGGGGGTTCAAGCAACCCTTCCATCTTGGCCTCCCAAGTGCTGGGATTACAGTCATGAGCCACTGCGCCTGGCCCATGCCACTCTTTATACTCACTCCTATACCTGAAAAAAACATTTTCATTAAGCAAAGGTTTTCCTTAATCAGGCTCCTCGTGTATGAATTGGGAATGTAGGGTATTCAAGAGCCGTATGAAATTACTTGATGGCTCCAAAACCCAGAAGGGTTGACATTGGCTTCAACTCTAAGATGATTTTATTTCTTCTTTCAGGCAGAGAATAAAATGTGATGTCTTCTCTGCCATTTCATGTCACTGACTGACATGTCCCATGAAAATGGGTGAGTCACGTTCGTTTCTGCCACCATCAAGGCCTGAGCAAGGCTCCTGACCTCCTTCCCGCTGCTCAGCCTGCTGGTGGGAATGGCTCAGATCCCCCACCTCAGGCTGAGGAACCAACTGTGGGGAGAAAGGGTCGAGGGCGGCCTCAGGCTTCGGGCAAATGCCACCTCTTAAAGAGGTGCTTTGAGGGTACATTTTTAAATCATAAGCAGAAAATCAGAACTACATATGTGTAAAAAGAAAATAAAAGTGACCCAGACCAAGCACAGTGGCTCATGCCTGTAATCCCAGCACTCTGGGAGGCCAAGGTAGAAGAATCACTGAGCTCAGGAGTTCAAGAACAGCCCGGGCAACATGGTGAAACCCCATCTCTAAAAAAAATTCAAAAACATAGCGGAGCGTGGTGGCGAGCATCTGCGGTCCTAGCTACTCAGAAGGCTGCGGCAGCGACTCAGGAGGCCGAGCCCAGGAGGTTGAGGCTGCAATGAGCTGTGATCGTGCCACTGTGCGCCAGCCCGGGCAATGGAACAAACCCTCTCTGAAAAAAAAAAAGGAATCAACTCTAAGTCACATTACTGGGAAGTGAAGTATGCACCCTAAACTACATGTGTGTAAAAAGGGGGTGCTCTCGCCCATTTACACACACTCACAAACACACACTCGAGCACACACGCTCACCTACGCATTGAACATCGCTGAAGGAAACAACATCAGCTTCCTTGGGGAAGGGGACGGCAGCAATGAGGAATACTTTCGTGGACTGAATTTTTTACCACATGCGTGAACCATTTTCCAAAGCACAACTTTATGTTAAGAAAAAAGTTATGAGAAAAAATGCACTTGGGGGCCAGGCGTGGTGGCTCACACCTGTAATCCCAGCACTTCAGGAGGCAAATCAAGGTGGGTGGATCACCTGAGGTCAGGAGTTCACGATCAGCCTGGCCCACTCGGCGAAACCCCATCTCTACTAAAAATACAGAAAAATTAGTTGGGCATGGTGGTACGTGCCTGTAATCCCAGCTACTTGGGAGACTGAGGCACAAGAATTGCTTGAACCCAGGAGGTGGAGGTTGCAGTGAGCTGATACTGCACCCACTGCACTCCAGCCTGGGCGACAGAGCAAGACTACGACTCAAAAAAAAAAAAACAATTTCACTTGGAATCCACATACAATATACCCATATATATACATACATGAGTGTACATGTACACATCCATACATACCTGTTTTCAACCTACAAAAATGACCATACCCTATAATTCTGCAATCTGATTTTTTCACTCATTGCGACCACGTTTCAATGTCCATCAGTATATTTCTATCTAAACAAATACTTTCATCCTTGCACTTCTAATGGCTACATAAATAAAAAATGTACCCTAAGTTATTTAATGAATTTCCTGCTGCTGGACAGACAGGTAGTGTCTGTATCTTACTTATATAAACAATGTTACAATATTTCTCCTTCATTTAGTGGATTCTCATTGTTTGCAGATTCTATTTTTGCAAATTTGCCTACTCACTAAAATGTATGTGTAACCTCCAGATCTATACCCTGGAGCTTCTGCGGTCTCTCTCAGACATTGCAGAACAGTTATAACCCTAAGTTGCCCATGGACGTTTCCACTGAGGTCACATAAGGTGACATGGCCTCCCTACCTTGCTCTCACACACAGGAGACAGGGGCAGGGCGGGGTGGGGCGGGGCGCTCTGTTCCCGGGCTTTACAACCCAGCCCTAGCACAGGACAGTGCAGGCCTTGGGCAAGTCACTGAATGCTTCTGAACTGCATTTTCTTTCACAAGATAAAAAAAAAAAACAGAACCTACCAAGATGTGTTGTTTTGGGTTTTAAGACTATAATTGGGAGGGGCGTGGTTGCTCATGTCTGTAATCCCAGCACTTTGGGAGGCTGAGGCGGGCAGATCATGAGGTCAGGAGTTTGAAACCAGCCTGGCCAACACGGTGAAACGCCGTCCCTACTAAAAATACAAAAATTAGTCAGGCATGGTGGCAGGCGCCTGTAATCCCAGCTACTTGGGAGGCTGAAGCAGAAGAATCACTTAAGCCCAGGAGGCGAAGGTTGCAGTGAGCCGAGATCGCACCCCTTCACTCCAGGCTGGGTGACAGAGCAAGACTCCATCTCAGAAAACAAACAAAAAAAAGACTACAGTTGATATGAGAGGGGTGTATATGTGTGTATACACACGTATTTCCCCCACGAACAAGGGTTCTGTACGTGCTAACAGTGTTCACAGGGACTCTGTGGAACATCACTGCCTCCAGTAATGAGAAGGGACTGTGCGTACTGGCTGCACAGTGGACCATGTGAATCCGAGCACTGGGCAGAGGGTATGCACACTTGTGGGGCCGGCGTGCCTTCCGGAGGCGGCGATGGCTGGGAGGACTGTCCCCCCAGAGCTATACCTGAGATGGAGCCCAGGAGGACGCTGCTCTTGATGCACCTGTAGACGTACTCGTAGCTCTGGGCTTTCAGTGGGGAGCCGGTGGACAGGATCGTGTGGAGCATCTGGAGACTGTGGGTTTCCACTAGGGCGAAGAACCACCAAAAGATGAAAACTAAACCCAGTGCCTGAAGCCTCACTCACAAGCAAGAAATAGGAGGGATCTAATTTCCTTGATTGGCAGTACAAGGAATGAGTATTAAAGGGTCACACTCACCCGGCTTCATGGCCTTCTCTTCCAGCACCGACAGCCACTTGGCCCCAGTTACCAGGATAGTGATGCTAGGGCCCAGGTGGGAAAGAAAACACCAGAAACTCTTCAAGGCTCTTGCACCAACGCTTTCTAAAGTTAGTGATTTATTCTGAGAAGTTTGCAAAAACCAAGAGGGGCATTTTTCTGGGTTGAACGCATGCTTTGTGTTTTCTCCAGTCTGAGTCATGGCACCCGTCTTGCTCTGAGGCACACCTGACTGTGCTCTACGCTGACTCCAGCATCCAGGGCCAGCTCCCTTTACCATGAGGCCTCGCATAAAACAGCTGCTCACACGAACACGTCGCCTTCCCAACTGCAGAGTATTTCCTCTTAAGGGACCAGAGGAGGTCATAAAATCACGACCCCTCAAATTCTAACCTCACATAGTCATTCACCAATGAAGAGAGGGCTACAGAATTTTTTTTTTCTGAGACAAGGTCTCCCTCTGTTGCCCCAGGCTGGAGTGCAGAGGTAAAATCACAGCTCACTGTAGTCCCCCACTCCTGGGCTCAAGTTATTCTCCCACCTCAGCCTCCCAAGTAGCTAGAGCTCCTGGTGTATGCCACCACATGCAGCTAAGAGACAGGGTCTTGCTATGTTGGCCAGGCTGGTCTTGAACCCCTGGGCTCAAGTGATCCTCCTGCTTTGGCCTCCCAAAGTGCTGGGAGAATTCTTTATTTGTTAAAACAAGTGCCATACTTGAAACTCTCCACCCATCCCCTTTTCTTACACAAGTTCACGTTTTTATGAAACTTAGAAAAGTGCAGCTCTTCCTAACACTTAGAATCCATAGTTCTACGCATTTGTGCTCAGAGAAGGACACACGCTGCTGAATAGACATCACTGCGTTTTCAAGGGCAGCACTGTCTAATATCCGATTTCCTTCCTCGGCTTTTCTTCCAGCCAGGCAGCCCTTCACAAGTAAACTCCATCTTCCTAACTAAAGAACATTTTCTCTTCGGGGCCCAGAAGAGGCTGTGAGGTTAAGACTCTTCTGTGTCACTCTGGGCAGTAGAACCTCAGTCCCTCTGCACATTCGGTGGAGAGATTCATCTGGCGGGGAAGACTGACATGGCACTCCCTGTCTGAAGCTATGAGGCAAAGTTGCACAGAACATGCTGAAATTCAGGGCTGGCTGGGCTGGGCGTGGCCAAGGCAATGGCAGGGTGGATCTCCCTCCATGCAAGGAGGTGGGTTACCACGGTCCAGTCCTTCCACCTCCCACACCTTCATTCTCTTACTTCCCCAGACCCACCCCGCCACCAACAAAGCCACCACTGTACCCTGGAGATGGCTGGAGTTTGCGGGGAGGGAGACTAGCTCCTCCCACCATCCCCCATGCTTCTTTCATAAACTCAGAGTTTGATTAGCTACTTCGACATCATAGCCAGGGAGTAAGCTACCACTCCCTTTGCAAGTATAGATAATGGAGGATGGAGATCTCATGACTGTAACTGTGATCACCCGGCCCTGGGCAGGAGTGATGGCCTCGAGCTACAGCTACAGAGCTCTCCAACCAACAGCCACGCCCAAACACCACATGGGTTTTACGCAGCTTATCCCCACACTGCCCACCCCTAGAACACTCAAAGACTCTGTGGTTCTCAATCGCATCTAAGTGCAGGCAAGATTCTGCAAACCCTGATCTTGGTGAGGCTCTGCCGCACTCGGAGGTGGTGCTCTCCAGCCTGTCAGTCACAGCCCTGCTTGTCTGAAGAAACGGCAAAGTCCCCCATCTATCTCCAGGGTGCGCATAAGACGGGTGAGAAATGCAACACCATTCGGCTCCTGGAAGCACGGAAGCCCATCTGCGGGCGCTCAGGCCACGTCTTATTTCTAGCGAGTACTGTGGGGGTTGCTGCACTGAAGCATGAGACAGCATCAGGGCTCTAAATCACTGGGAACCAGTGCCCACTACTGCCCAGAGCCCTGCATGGAATGGGGTGTGGATCAGCCCAGAGGCAGCCCCTCCAGGGTCGCCACCGGCGTGTGGATTCCAGCAACCTGAGTCTCCCAGCTTCTCCCCCTGCCTCTGTCCCTACCCCGAAATGCTCTCTCTACTCAGACATTACATCACCCTTTTTTTTCTGAGACGGAGTCTCTCTGTGTCTCACCCAGGCTGGAGTACAGTGGCGTGAGTGCAGCTCACTGCAACCTCCGCCTCCAGGGTTCAAGTGATCCTCCTGCCTCAGTCTCCCAAGTAGCTGGGATTATAGGCGTGCGCCACCACACGAGGCTAATTTTTGTATTTTTAGTACAGATGGGGTTTCACCATGTTGGCCAGGCTGGCCTCAAACTCCTGACCTCAGGTGATCAGCCCACCTCGGCCTTCCAAAGTGCTGGGATTACAGGCATGAGCCACCATGCCCAGCCTACACTGCCCTTTTAATAACATGAACCTGATCACAGTGCTCTCCTGATTCAAAGTGTCCACTGCTATTCCATTCCACTTGGGGAAAAACTCACCCTCCAAGCAGCCCCAAAAGTCCCTGCTCCTCCAACCCCTGCTTCTGCCCTCGCCCCACATCAGCCCTTCACACTCGGGCCACAGGACGCCCCTTCCAGCTTCCACAACACATGGACCCCAGGCCACCTCCGGGCCTTGGTCCTGGAGGTTCCCTCTGCCTGAAGCCCAGTCCCCAGTCCTGCAAGAGTAGTTCCTGAATCTTCCAGCCTCAGCCCAAATGCCAAGACCTCTCGAGGACTCCCTGGCCCGAAGTCTCACAGCACTCCTCACTGCCCCAGGTCGGCCTCTCTTTTCCTTACCTTCCCCTGCCCAGTACCAGCCCCATGAGGACAAAGAGTGCTGGCCCCTGGTCGCTGCTGTGTGGCCCCCAGAACCCAGCAGGGATCCCGGCAAAGTGCTGCCCAACCCATGCACTTCCTTAGAGGGACAAGCCCACTCACCCGCTCACTCCTGCCCTCTAGAGCCATCTGAGACAATGGCCCCATTCAGAGACGGGCAACACCAGGCAACCCACGCAACGTGCACGCCTGCCCCGGTACTAGCAAACCTGGACAAAGTCGTCAAGGTCCTGACCCTAATTCTATCCAGAATATTCCCCTCACTAGAGCCCAGAAACACACCCCTATGAAGAAAATTCATCTTTTAAAATTATCTTGTCTGTGCCTACAAAATGAATGTTCTTTCATCAAATGTGTCAATAAGGCTGGGAGCTGATATGCTGGTAATCCATAGAGATCTCACCTCACATTTACTAACACGTGGGTTTTAATCAGAGGCACTGAGACAGCATCACGAGGACTGTGCTGCCCCGCGCTCCTCTTGCCACAAAACAGGATTTGCCATGACTGCATTCAACTGTTTCACACCACTCAGTTTCTAGGAAGTGGACAGAACTGAGCGGAAGCGTCCTGCCCCGCCCAGCACCCACTCTCTCTCACTGCTGACCACTGGCGACCAGGACAGTGGCTTGAAGCCTGCATCCTTCCGAGAGTCCCACCCGCAGCCCCTGCCCACGTGCCGAGTCACACCTGCCTCGCCAAACTGCACAGGCGGCTCTCCCAGGAGGGGCAAAGGCCACATCCAGAGGGAGCTCCTCGACAGCACGACCACACCTCAGTCAGCCTCGGTGCTCTGGCCAACCCAGGGCCCATGATTACAGTAGGGAACCAGCCACTCTGCTGCGAACACTCGCACAGGTATGCATGCACACAGGCACGGGCACACATACACAGGCGCAAATGCATCCACATGTACAGCACACATTCACAGCTGCATGCACACGAATACACACCCAACACCTACACAAGCACAGACACCTGACACCTATACACACACAGCCACCTGACACCCATGCGCACATTCACGTGCTCGCTTGCACTCACATGGATGTGCACATACACTCACACACACATGCGCTCACATGCTCCCTTTCACATTATCACACTCCATGCACACACACACATACACTTTTACACTTGTGCACACACACAGACACACACACAGCAGGGTCTCCCTGGGACCTTTCACCTTGGATCTCATTAGCACCAGCCTCACTGACGTACATCCCTCTCCCTCCCTCCTCCAGTAACCCCCGACCCAGCACATGCCTCCCCTACACCAATAAAAGCACCTCCACCTGGAGCCCAGCTTAAGGGTAAAAGGGTAAAGATTCTAAAGCCATCGCAAGTTCCCAGGGATTTGATTAACCTTTTGCTGGAAACAATCTCATTAGGAAATAACCTTCCTCACTAAGATTGTGAGCCAAATGTCTGGATTTCAATATCACCCAGGCCAGCCCAAGTTATATTTAAAATGTTAATGGCCAAAGATTTAAAAACATGAGCGGCTCCTGTTCCCCGCCATGAACAAGTTCAGACAGAGTAACTAGGACATTTCACAGCATGTTGGTTTCTGGGCCCCTGGAGCTCTGGTGACTTCTACACTCTTATTTCTGGAAACACTGTCATTAAGCCAAGGGTGACCAAGACCACGGTGGCCAGGGCGTGCCAGCCAGTTCTGATTAATTCATCAGCAAAGTGCTGACGAGACTTTCTGATGCCTTCTAATGATGATGATGAGAAGGTGGGGGAAAGCTAGGACCACCGTACCTGTCCCCATTTGCATAATTCTCAGGCACCGGGAGGGTACCCGATGTGTCTCCTAACTGGCTACGGCCTCTGCTCATGGGATTCCTATATACCGTCCAGCCAGGGCCACAGGAAAGAAGTGACCACCTCCAGGGGCCCCAGGAAGCACTCAGTACAGTTACGATGAGGTGAGGAGGACCCTAGAAGACAGGTGGCCGCCACTCCCAAGGGACGGCTAGGGACAAGCAGGGCTCTCCTCCTGCCAATGGGCTCAGGAGAAAGGTGCCAGGAAATCCAAACACCACGCAGCCTCCCAATCACAGGTTCTGCACCCACCCCTCATGAACTTATCCACACACCTCCCCTGTGCGTTCAGCCTTCACCTCGCTTCATCTCTGAGATGATTTGGTTGTCCCCACCCAAATCTCATCTTGAACTACAGCTCCCATAATCCCTATGTGTCATAGGAGGGACCCGGTGGAAGGTAACTGAATCATGGGTGCAGGTTTGTCTCATGCTGTTCTCTGGACAGTGAGTAAGTCTCACGAGATCTAATGGTTTTATAAAGGACAGTTCTACTGCACACGCTCTCTCGCCTGCCGCCATGTAAGACATGTCTTTGCTCCTCCTTCACCTTCTTCCATGTCTGTGAGGCCTCCCCAGCCACGTGAAAACTCTGAGTCCATTCAACCTCTTTTTCTTTATAAATTACCCACTGCCAGGTATTTCTTCACAGCAGAATGAAAATGGACGAATACCATCTCACTCCTGAGTCTGAAGAACCTGTGTGAAACAGGACTCTAAGCGACCCTCAGTGTTCCTCCTTTTGCTGGGAAATGTCACAACTACAGAAATAAGATCAATGCACAGCTCGATGGCTGCAGTTGACAACGCCCTACTGTGTAAGAGCTGGAACTTTGCTAAGAGAGTCGATTTCAGGTGCTCTCAGTGCTAAAAGCAAAAAGGTAACTGTGTGAGGAGATGCAAATGCTCATTTCCCTATGTGTACACACAGCAAAATACCATGTTGTGCGCCTCACGATATATACAATTTTTACTAAAAAATACTCTTAAAAATAGAAATAGGTTCTTAAAAGAAATGAGATCACATGCTGCCCGTAGGATTTTTCTCAGCCCTTTCTAGAGGGAGAAGCCTCAGTCCTTGGTGTCCCTCCCTCCTTAACAGTTTCACCTTCTGCTTCTGGCACCTCCCACCCCCTCTTCTTGGAGAGGGGGTGTCCACAAAGGCAGAGCATTTCGGAGACACCCTGACCACAGTAGAAGGCAGCCACGGCTCTGCATCTGATCCCAAGGAGCCCTCCTGGTGCCACCTGTCCCTTGTTCTGAGCACAGCACCTTGGTACCTACCCTATCCTGTCAACCAGGTCCCAGAGCACGTTGGGTGTGGGCACCAGCGGGGAGCCGTCGTACAAGACCATGGCCGCTCCTGTGGCCAGAAGGGACACCATCCAGTTCCACATCATCCAGCCTACCTGCAAAGACAGGAGGGGCACAGCTTCAGCGGGTGCCAGGCAGCTCCCTCCAGTGCTGCCCCTCAGCTTCCTGTGTCCCTGGAAAACCGCCTAAAATGGTGCTAACTGCCCATTTCAAACACATGACACTTCGGCCCAGAAACTCCACGTCTAAGAATGTGTCACACAGACATATTCATACATGTGCATGAAGACGTGTCACAGAATGTCTGTTGCACCCTTGCTGATGACAGAGACAAAGCAATGTAGGTGTTATCGACACAAGAAAGGCCACAGGAGGTGCACGCGTGCTATTGACACTCCAACACAGTTAGGGAACCCACGCGAGGCGTTCAGAACAGGTCTGGCCCTAGCAGGATGAGGGGAGCCATTAAGCAGCCATGAAACAGAATGAGGCCTGGACTGACACAAAACCGTCTCCAAGACATCGTTCATACAAAACAAGCAAGGCGGAGCGCGTGTAGCATAACCCTGTTAGTCTAGAGGAAAGGACAGATATGTAAGCACACACGCAGATACACGTACATATGCACGCATGCACGGGCACATATACACATGCACATACACACACACACCCCTCTACGGGGCACTGATCCACGCTGAGGCAATGAAAATGCCTGGCATGGCTGCCTCTGGGCCCTGGGAGGCATCAGCCTTTCCCCACGTATCCCACTGGGGCTGCTTGAAATTTTTACCATATCCAGGTAGATTTAATTTTTTTAAATTTTAACTGAAAACTGTTACTAAGCATAAAAATGTTAAGGCAAGAAGGTGCAGATACACTCACAGCACCCTCATCTACGCAGGGAGACTGTGTGGGTGGTCCTGGAGTGAACAAACATCATGACAGAGCGAGGGGTAAGCTCCAGCAGGAACCTTGGCCCTGGAGGCCAACAGGGAGCTCCCCAACCCCACCAACCACGGAGGCAAGGAGGTCACGGGGGATGCACACAGCCTGGGAAGACTGGAGTGGATGTGGCTGGGCATTCTGGGCCTCACCCCACATCCCCAAGAGCAGACTCTTGGGGATCAGAGGGTGGGGATGCGGTGGCCATGTGACAACCCCAGGTGGTTCTCCTTCAGCCCTGTGTCAGAATCCCTGGACAAGAGCTCGCAGAGCTGAGGGTGAAACAGAGCACCGGGCCAGCAGGTCACCTACGGCATGAGCGACGTGGTTTAGCCTGTGTCGGGAACTTACCTCCCACCTGCCACAGCCTAGGTCTGTCCCCAATTCACGTGGGCTACAGTGACCCAAACCCAACATCCCCCAGAAGGTCCACCCATGCCTACTCCCCACTCACAAAGGCAGGGGGCACAAGGACACAGGCAGAGGGCTCCATTTAGTTGAGCTGCTTTTGTCTTTTTTTTTCTTCCTGAAACAGGGTCTCACTGTCACCCAGGCTGGAGTACAGTGGCACAATCACAGCTCACTGAAGCCTCAACCTCCTAACCTCAAGTGATCCTCCTGCCTCAGCCTCCCATGTAGCTGGGACCACAGGTGTGGGCCACCACGCCCAGCTAATTTTTTTATTTTTGTAGATGAGGTCTCGATTTGCTGTCCAGGCTAGTCTTGAACCCCTGCCCTCAAGTGATCCCCCTGCCTCAGCCTCGCAAAGTACTGGGATCACAGTACAGGCATGAGCTACCAAGCCTGGCCACTGAGCTGCTTTCTGAACAGGTCTTAATGTACTCGTTCAATTTCTCTCATTAAGGAACTATTCCCCAAAGAGGAAACCAGTGCCTGGAGGCCCCAAGCAGCATAGCGTTCCTGGCTACCTCAATGTCCAACAAAGCTGCTAAAAAGTTGAGTCAAGGCGTGGTGGCTCACACCTGTAATCCCAGCATTTTGGGAGGCCAAGGCGGGAAGATCACTTGAGCTCAGGAGGTTGAGACCAGCCTGGGGAACATAGTGAGAACTCGTCTCTATGGAAAAACAGTTTTGTTTTCTTTTGGTTTTTGAGACAGAGTCTCGCTCTGTTGCCCATGCTGGAGTGCAGTGGTACAATCTCAGTTCACTGCAACCTCCGCCTCCTGGGTTCAAGCAATCCTCCCACCCCAGCTTCCCAAGGAGCTGGGATTACAGGCGCCTACCACCACACCCAGCTAACTTTGTATTTTTAGTAGAGACAGGGTTTCACCATGTTGGCTGGTCTTAAACTACTGACCTTAAGGGATCCACCTGCCTTGTCCTCCTAAAGTGTTGGGATTACAGCCATGAGCCACCATGCCTGGCCTCTAGAAAAAGTTTCTTTTTAATAAGCCAGGTGTGGTGGAGTGTACCTATAGTCTCAGCTACTTGGAGGCTAAGGCAGGAGGATTACTCGAACCTAGGAGGTTGAGGCTAGAGTAAGCCACGATCACTGCTGCACTCCAGCCTGAGCAACAGAGTAAGACTCTGTTAAAAGAAAAGAAGAAAGGCAAAGGGAAAATGGGAAAGGAAAATTAGGAAGGGAAGTGATATCCCAGGGGTCTGTCCCCTCCCGCATCTGTGTGTGACCCCAGGGGTCTGTCCCCTCCTGCATCTGTGTGTGACCCCAGGGGTCTGTCCCCTCCCGCATCTGTGTGTGATATCCCAGGGGTCTGCCGCCTCCTGCATCTGTGTGTGACCCCAGGGGTCTGTCCCCTCCTACAGTGTGACCCCAGGGGTCTGTCCCCTCCTACATCAGTGTGTGACCCCAGGGGTCTGTCCCCTCCTGCATCTGTGTGTCACCCCAGGGGTCTGTCCCCTCCTGCATCAGTGTGTGACCCCAGGGGTCTGTCCCCTCCTGCATCTGTGTGTGACCCCAGGGGTCTGTCCCCTCCTGCATCTGTGTGTCACCCCAGGGGTCTGTCCCCTCCTACATCAGTGTGTGACCCCAGGGGTCTGCCCCCTTCTGCATCTGTGTGTGATATCCCAGGGGTCTGTCCCCTCCTGCATCTGTGTGTCACCCCAGGGGTCTGCCCCCTCCTGCATCTGTGTGTGACCCCAGGGGTCTGCCCCCTCCTGCATCTGTGTGTGACCCCAGGGGTCTGTCCCCTCCTGCATCTGTGTGTCACCCCAGGGGTCTGTCCCCTCCTACATCAGTGTGTGACCCCAGGGGTCTGCCCCTTTCTGCATCTGTGTGTGATATCCCAGGGGTCTGTCCCCTCCTGCATCTGTGTGTGATATCCCAGGGGTCTGTCCCCTCCTGCATCTGTGTGTCACCCCAGGGGTCTGTCCCCTCCTGCATCTGTGTGTGACCCCAGGGGTCTGCCCCTTTCTGCATCTGTGTGTGATATCCCAGGGGTCTGTCCCCTCCTGCATCTGTGTGTGATATCCCAGGGGTCTGCCCCCTCCTGCATCTGTGTGTGACCCCAGGGGTCTGCCCCCTCCTGCATCTGTGTGTGACCCCAGGGGTCTGTCCCCTCCTGCATCTGTGTGTGACCCCAGGGGTCTGTCCCCTCCTGCATCTGTGTGTGACCCCAGGGGTCTGTCCCCTCCTGCATCTGTGTGTGACCCCAGGGGTCTGTCCCCTCCAGCATCTGTGTGTGACCCCAGGGGTCTGCCCCCTCCTGCATCTGTGTGTGACCCCAGGGGTCTGTCCCCTCCAGCATCTGTGTGTGACCCCAGGGGTCTGCCCCCTCCTGCATCTGTGTGTGACCCCAGGGGTCTGCCCCCTCCTGCATCTGTGTGTGACCCCAGGGGTCTGTCCCCTCCTGCATCTGTGTGTGACCCCAGGGGTCTGTCCCCTCCTGCATCTGTGTGTGACCCCAGGGGTCTGTCCCCTCCTGAATCTGTGTGTGACCCCAGGGGTCTGTCCCCTCCTGCATCTGTGTGTCACCCCAGGGGTCTGTCCCCTCCTGCATCTGTGTGCAGTCCTGGGGAGTCTGTCACAAGGGTCACAGAAGGGCCCTGGGCATCAACGTCACAGGTGAGGCACGTGCTGGCCGCTTTCCACTCGGCATAAAAACTCAGCACAGAAGCACCACCCAGGACCTGTAGCTAGATCCTTCTGGAAGCTCTTGATGTTTTGAGTTCTCCTGCTCTGGGGTAGAACACACTTTCTTTAACTTGTCCTAACCATTTGTCTTTCTGGGCTCAACAAGGGAGGGAAGCCCTCCAACCCCTCCAGTTCGAGTTCTGGCTTAATGGCATGGATTCCATGCTGCTGAGGCAGGCTGAGCAGAGGAACCCGCCCATCTCCACATCGCACTGGGGAAGCCCTCACCGCAGTGGAGCATAGACAGTGCCCCAGGAAAGCCCCTACCGTGTGTAGCACAGGCCGGGGACGAGGGAATCCCTTGCCACATGTTGCACATGCCAGCACCCGGGGAAGCCCTTACCGCGTGCAGCACAGGCCGGGGACCGGGGAAGCCCTTACCGCGTGCAGCACAGGCCGGGACTGGGGAAGCCCTTACCGCGTGCAGCACAGGCCGGGGACCGGGGAAGCCCTTACCGCGTGCAGCACAGACCGGGATCGGGAAAGCCCTTACCGCGTGCAGCACAGGCCGGGATCGGGAAAGCCCTTACCGCGTGCAGCACAGGCCAGGACTGGGGAAGCCCTTACCGCGTGTAGCACAGGCCGGGACTGGGGAAGCCCTTACCGCATGCAGCACAGGCCGGGACCGGGAAAGCCCTTACCGTGGTGTAGCACAGGCCGGGACCGGGAAAGCCCTTACCGTGGTGTAGCACAGGCCGGGACCGGGAAAGCCCTTACCGTGGTGTAGCACAGGCCGGGACCGGGAAAGCCCTTACCGCGTGCAGCACAGGCCGGGACCGGGGAAGCCCTTACCGTGGTGTAGCACAGGCCGGGACTGGGGAAGCCCTTACCGTGTGCAGCACAGGCCGGGACCGGGAAAGCCCCTACCGCGTGCAGCACAGGCCGGGACTGGGGAGGCCCTTACCGCATGCAGCACAGGCCGGGACTGGGGAGGCCCTTACCACATGCAGCACAGGCCGGGACTGGGGAAGCCCTTACCGTGGTGTAGCACAGGAGGATGTCACTGCTGGTCATGTTGCTGTGCAGCAGGTGCTCCTTCAGATGCTGGATGAGGGTACCCTGCAGGGTAGACACAGGGAAGCAGGTGCCCTCTGTTAGGCATACAGTACTGTGTACCTGGTACCTAGCTCACGCACCGCTTAGATGCTGCCAGGAAGAAGCCCCAGCAGATCCCCATTTTCTTTCCTGGGAGAAGCAGACTGGAGGCTCCCTCCTCTCCCCTTTGATGAGCCATGCCCCCATGTCCCTCTGTCGCCCGAGAGTTAAGCGTGGCTTGTAGCCTGGAGAGAAAAACCCTGACACTCCTGCCTGCCCTTGAGCTCTCAGTGCCCAAGGCATCAAGGGCACCACGGAGGCCCACCAGCTTCAGGTAGAAGAGAAGTGACCCTTATTGAGAAGACAGTTGAAGAGCAAAAGACCAGGACCTGACCCTTCCAGGACGGGCGCTAGCCCAGCCTCATGGGGGACAGGGAAGGGAGGGGTGAGGGTGAGTTGTAGGGGGGCCTGCTGGCAACAGAGCAAGACTGTCGCTGGGACTCACATTCAAGATTGCAGCTCAAGGGAGGCAGCATGAGACCCTCCTTCTGGCTAAAACACCCAAGCAGACCCACTCCCTCCCACCCACTACAAACTATTAATTTTCTTGTTTGTTTGAGACAGAGTCTCACTCTTGTCACCCAGGCTGAAGTGCAGTGGCACGATCTCAGCTCACTGCAACCTCCACCTCCTGGATTCAAGCAACTCTCTTGCCTCAGCCTCCTGAGTAGCTGGGATTACAGATGCCCGCCACCACACCCAGCTAATTTTTGTATTTTTAGTAGAGATGGGGTTTGACCATGTTGGTCAGACTGGTCTCGAACTTCTGACCTTGGGTGATCCACCCGCCTCGGTATCCCAAAGTGTTGGGATTGTGTGAGCTACTGCACCCAGTCACACTATTAATTTTTAATTTTGTTGCTTAACAGGCAATATAATTGCACGATCCAGAACTCTGAAGCAGATACTGTGAAAAGCCTTCCTCTATCCCTGTGCTATACCCAGTTCTCCCCAGAGGCAGCCAGGCCTAGCAGTTTCCTGTGAATATCTTTCTTGTCAATGTCAGCACATATTTATTAATGCCATTTTGTTCATTTTGACACAGTGTCCTGCCCTTTGCCTTTTCCCCCTAACAGCATACCTGTGAAACCTTCCCTGGCATCCCAAACAGATGACCACCACCTGTCCCACCAACAGCAGCAACTGCAGCCTCCAGAGACTGCCAGGCGGACGGGCGGACGCTGTCTGATATGGTTGGCTCCATGTCCCCATCCAAATCTCATCCTGAATTGTACTCCCATAATTCCCACATGTGGTGGGAGGGACCTGGTGGGAGGTAACTGAATCATGGGGGCTGTTTCTCCCATACTGTTCTCATGGCAGTGAATAAGTCTCATGAGATCTGATGGTTTGAAAAGGGGAAACCCATTTTGCTTGGCTCTTATTCTCTCTCTTTGCTGCTGCCATCCATGTAAGACATGATTTGCTCCTCCTTGCCTTCTGCCAAGATTGTGAGGCTTCCCCAACCATGTGGAACTCTTAAGTCCATTAAACCTGTCTTTCGTAAATTGCCCAGTCTCAGTACATCTTTATCAGCAGTGGAAAACAGACTAATACACTGCCCTTGTGCACTGGGAGGGACAGGCCCTTTTCTACAGTCCCCCGAGGCTGCCTCCAGGCCTGGAAGCTGAGCTGCAGGCTGGGGTTTAACAAGAATCCCCAGTGAGGGTCGAGGCCAGCTTCCCCTTCTCTTCCCCAGGCACTCATAAGCTTCTTAGAAAGTTCCAGGACACTCTGTTCTCACCCGCAGTGACAGGCAATAATTTGGGGGTGACAAACTTTTCAGGAACCGTCTCCATGAACTACATCTCTCCACGAATCCATTCAAAGGACAGGGAACTCTGATTCTAGGAGCCTGTGGCAAATCTCCCTCCCATTCTCTTCTTCACTTCAAATCAGCACTTAACTCTGCAGCTTCGCCCACGTGGTCTGTCGCGAGCACAGCGGAGCTGGGAGCCCACATTCGCTCAGTGGTTCGTTCAGTGGTTCATCAGCCTCATTCTCTCAGATGGCACCAAACCAAAGACGAGCCCTCCTCTCTCAAGAACGTATCTGTGTGAATCTTAACAATTCACATCCATGTTTTCCCCTTAATTCTTAAATACTTATGGTCAAATCTGAATGCTTTCCCTGAGGGTAAGGCAGTGTAAACGGCATGGTTTCCTGGGTCTCAGCACAGGAGAGTAATTTCATGTCAAGGAAGAGAAAGGGGAGCTCCTTTCTGACACTTTTCACGGACTTAGAAAACACAAACCCACAAACCAGTACCACAACACCCACCCCACTAAATCAGAAGGATTATGAGCAGCCCGAGGGCTCCAGCCTGTGTGGCCTCGCTGTTTTCAAGTTGGCGATCAAGGTAACTCTAGAAAATGAGCAAGATGCTTAGTCACTTCTCTGGAGATGCAAGAGCCCAGTGAAGCTAGAGCACATATAATTTTTCCTGATTTTTCCACACTCTAAATATACCAGGCACGATCATTTTATGAGCAAGCTATATTATATCTAATACATTTTTATGCTCCTCTTAAAAAAAAAAATGACATGCACTATGCAAAGAGCACTAAAAATAAAAGTTCAGTTATCCATTTCCATTTTTCCTAAAATGTCTTGTTTGGCCACATACACCCGTCCCACCCCCACCCTTGCAAAATTTCTAAAAATGCTCATCTTGCTGGCTCATCAACAGACCTGCGCCCAAGCACACAAGGGCTGCCCTTTCACAGGGAAAATATGATTCCAACTGTACCTTAGACTATGAACACACCCCAACTGGCTTTCATAAAATCAGATTATTTGAGCGACAGGACAGCTCACTGCCTGCAAAGAGGCAACTCGGTTCAGCCAGTGTAATTGCCAGAAATAAGGCCTTTCCCCCAACTACCGACACTGCCCCCTCACTCCCATCCCCGGGTTTCTTGAGAATTAACCGGCTATGCATGGACAGGCTCGTGAACCTCTGGATCTGCTATTTCACAGCCTGCAACAAGACTGTCAGTGAATCCAAATCCAGGTGATGAGGAAGCCACGTTAACTCCTTTCTATATTCTGATGAAAACACTCTGTTAAAAAGCATAATAAGGCTTTCAAATGATTCCAGTGTAAATGTTTTCTTTTTATGGAAGGGATTCAAACTGCTTCTAGGTAGAGGGAATATCTGTAAACGCTAAATGAGCTAGAATGAGGGAACTTGTATATTTCCTTTTCCAACGCCACTGTCTTATAAAGCAAAGGTTTTTCCATTTGGAGAATTCTCTTCTGAGTTTGGGGGGAAGAGTGGTGATCAGAAGATCTGACCAAGATTCCGTGAATTTTTCTCCTCCCTATGGGCTGAGCCAGCTGAGAGAGAAATGGGGAAACGAGCTTTGGGGAGAGCTGAAGAGCTGGCCCAGAGGAGGGCCTAGAGCAGCGTGAGGGCGAGAGCCACGTCGTGGAACGAGCATCTGACTCCCACAGACCAGCCCAGGAGAAGTCCCAGTGCGAGGTAAGGATTCAACCTGAGTCAGGAAGACGCTCTCTTATCAAGCCCAGGGGCAGAGGAGAATCAGAGGAAATAAAATGTGATAGCAGTTATTAGAAAAGCGCCACATTCGGCCAGGTGCTCACACCTGTAATCTCAGCACTTTGGGAGGCTGAAGTGGGTGGATCACAAGGTCAGGAGTTCAAGACCAGCCTGGTCGGTATAGTTAAACCCCACCTCTACAAAAAATACAAAAAAAAAATTAGCCACATTTGGTGCAGGTGCCTGTAATCCCAGCTACTTAGGAGGCTGAAGCAGGAGAGTCGCTTGAACCCCAGAGGCAGAGGTTGCAGTAAGCTGAGACTGCGCCATCACACTCCAGCCCAGGCAACAGTGTGAGACTTCGTCTCAAAAGAAACAAAGAAAAGCGCCACATTCACCCAGGCATTTCATTTCTGAAGAGCAATGTAGTGAAATCACGAAAATGAAAATGAAATACACCACCGACATTGTGTCCCCCCGATAGATGCACGGAGGAGGACACATCATTTCCAAGGTGTTCCCACCAAAGCTGCATAACTGGACCTAACCACGAGGAGACATCAAACAGGCCCAAAGAGAGCCATCTGCCAAACCAGGAGCCTGGGCCCTTCAAAAATGTCAGTGTCACGAAAGATGAAGAAAGCCCGAGGAACTGCTCCAGATCCAGGCACACAAAGGAGACCTGGTGACTGACGCACCGCCGCCTGAACTGCTAAGATGCTACAGGGAAACCGGCGACCTGCGAGTGTGGACCGCAGACTAGGGGAGGGCACTGCACCAACAGCAACCTGCCTGAATCTGATGAGCATGCTACACTCTCTAAGAGAACGTCCTTGTTCTTGGGAGATACCTGCTGAAATATTAAAGAGTGAAAGATCATTATGGCTCCAGCGTACTCTCAACTGGTTCAGCAGAAAGCAAAACAGCAACAGGTGAATATACACAGAGCCAGAGAAAGAAGGCAAAGAGGCTTTGAGGACATGTAAATGGATGTTGACATCAGGCGCAGTGGCTCTTGCCTATAATTCCAGCACTCAGGAGGCCGAGGCGAGAGGATCGCTCGAGTCCAAGAGTTCATGACCAGCCAGAGCAACATAGCAAGACCCCGTCTCTACAAAAACAAAAATGTAGCTCGTGCCTGTGGTCCTAGGTACTTGGAAGACAGGTGGGAGGATCACTTGAGCCCAGGAGGTAGAGGTTGCAGTGAGCCATGATCACGCCACTGCACTCCAGCCTGGGCAACAAAGTGAGAACCTGTCTTAAAAAAAAAAAGATGAGATTACCAAAATTAAAAAATTTAAAAATAAAAGAACATTGAAAATGTTAAAAAGAGAATGTTAACAACGGAAGAATCCAGCTGAAGGGTATCACGGGCTTGGTATTCTCGCAACTTTTCTGTAGGTTCCCTAGGTTTTGTTTTGTTTTGTTTTGTTTTGTTTTGTTTCAAAAATAAAAGGTTTGATTGGGCACAGTGGCTCACACTTTGGAAGGCCAAGGCAGGAGGATCACATGAGCCCAGGGGTTTGAGACCAGCCTGATTAACATGGCAAAACCCTGTCTCTACAAAACACACACACACACAAAATACAAAACAAAACAAAAAAACTAGTAGGGCATAGTGGTGCACACCTATAGTCCCAGCTATGTGGGAGGCTGGGGCGGGAGGATCACTTAAGCCCAGGAGGCAGAGGTTGCAGTGAGCCAAGATAGCATGACTGCACTCCAGCCTGGTCGACAGAGCAAGACTCCATCTCAAATGTAATAATAAGTAAATAAATAAATAAAAAGTTAAGTCACTAACCTATATGTATAAATTCTATTGCGGGGTGGTAACGTATTATTTCAGGTGCTTTAATAAAGTTAGACTTTCAGTGAAATAAGAAATAAAAAATAAAAGCACATGTCATGGGCTGAACTGTGTACCCCCAAAAGTCGTATGTTGAAGCCCTAATCCCCAGTATTTCAGAATGTGACCAAATGGGCCTTTACAAGGTGACTGAGTTAAAAGGAGGATGTCAGAGCAGGCCCAGATCCAATCTGACTTCCTAAGAGAAAAAGCTTGGACACACACAGACACACCAGGGGTGTCACATGAAAGCTGGTGCGAGGACACAGCAAGGCAGCGGCCGTCCATAAGCCGAGGAGAGAGGCCTCAGACGAGAACATCCGTGCGGCACCTCATTGCTGAAGCCAACAGGCCACGGTGTTTGTTAGGGCAGTCCTAACAGACTCAGCACAGGGAGGCCTTCTCAGTTCATTAGACTCCATAACCTAACCAGTGGCTTTCACATTTTTTACCACAACCCACAGTCAGACATAAGTTTACAATGCCCCCAGCACGTGCACACATCCATGTATACTCTGTGTAAGGACAGCTTTACAAAACAATACCCATACCTCTTCTGAGCCCCTGTTCTGTGCTAATATTTTATTCTTATTTTTATTAGACAGGGTCTGGCTCTGCTGCCAGCTGGAGTGCAGCGGCATGATCTCGGCTCACTGGAACCTCTGCCTCCTGGATTCAAGGAATTATTCCACCTCAGCCTCCCAGTTAGCTCGGACTACAAGCATGTGCCACCACGTCCAGCTAATTTTCATATTTTTTTTAGTAGAAATGGGGTTTGACCATGTCAGCCAGGTTGGTCTCAAACTCCTGGGCTCAAAGCAATCTGACCACCTTGGCTCCCAAAGTGCTGGGGTTATAGGCATGAGCCACTGCACCTGGCACTGTGCTAACATTACCTATTCTTGTCTATTCCGATTCATTCTTTTTAAAATGCCGGCAGGGCCCACCTATTGAGTACACAATCCCCAGGTGGTCCGGACCTACAGGGTGAATGTAGCTAGTTCAGCCAGCACACCCCCTACCTCCAAGGCACGGCACACTGTACAGCGACCTCCAAGGCCTGTCATCATGGTGGCAGGTGCCATCCCAGCCCCTGGAGTGGCAGCTCTCCACTGTCCTGGGTGCAGTGCCAGATCTCCGCACTGCACCCCACTTGGAGAGAAGCTGCACGCTGGACTCTCGGGCATGGGGTGCAGCTTGACAACTCCAGCACTGCCATCATCAGCTGGGAGGCCCTGTTGAAGCAAACAGACAACAGGAGGCCCCTGCAGAGCCTTCCCAGGAGACTCACCCCAGCGGAATGCACCATGCACTTGGGCGCGCCCGTGGTGCCCGATGAGAACATGATGAACAGTGGGTGGCTGAAGGGCAGCTGCTCGAACTCCAGCTGCGGGGCCTGCTCGCTGGGGCCGCTGGCAAGAAAGTCATCCAGAAACACACTGTGGGCAGAAACGCAGGGAAACACGCCGTGAACGTCCCAGAATGCTCAGCTAGACCCGCTGATTCCACCTGCGCACTTCCCTCCGCTGCTACCCCAGGAAAGCCGGGATTTCAGGGAGACAGTGGCCTGATTTGGAAACTTTCCAGGATGAGGGGAGGATGTCAGATCTCAGAGATTGAAGCTAATTGAAGGAAACACATTGAACCAGTGAAGGTTTGAAGTTGCTTAATCAGCACTGCTGACAGGGCCAGGGGCTGTCTTTTAGAAAATCTTTTAAGTGTTTTCTTAACCACCCAGGAGAAGGATCACTTACAATTAACAAGTCATGTGTGTACAAACACTGCTGAAGGAGGGTTGATCACCTGATTAGCAAATGCTTTGTTTCCAATGATTCCAATGATTGCCCAAAACCACTTGCCAAGTGGGTCTGAATTAAGATGCTTCCCCCATGGGAAGAAGGGGGAGGAGGTGGTGCTGAATTAATGAGACCTGCGGGGGGTTGGGGAGGGTTGGGGAGGGTTGGGGGGGTGGGGCAATTTCCTAAACCACGGCTCAATGACAGAACCCCGAGGCAAATATGTGTAACCACTAACTTACTAGATCCTGAGGTTTACAAGAGCAAGATACAAATATCTGTCCAAGAACAAATACATTTAATCTCAGTTACTGACTGTCACCCAGGAAGTGTGCCCGGCTGACCTCCAAAGCTGACATGCAGCATCGCTGCAGGTGGCCAAGAACCACAAGAGGGGCGACGGGAACAGATTTGTTTTTTGTGCTAGAAACCTCCGCAGAAGCTATAAGCCATCTTGGGAAAAGGTGGTTTTCTATTTTGAGATCAGCAGCAACATCCATCTCAAAACACTGGCCCTATACGCAATTGACAAATGGAACTTTCTTTCAGGGAAGGAGGTGGGAATCAGCTAAGCGCAGCCCGCAGCCATTTGCTAGGGATAATTACTCTGAAATACAAACGCCATACATCCTAAAATGAAGAATTTGGCTGTCTGGCATGAGAAGGCATCTTTAAAGATAAGGGTTTCTCCTGGGAAAGACATGGTTAGAAAGGTCATCCAAGATAATTCAACTCTAAGCAAGAAATAAACAAAGCCATCTGCTCCAGCCTGTCAGGAAAAAACTATTCACTGTGGAACTTCACAGCCAATGGAAACCCCATCCCACCTCCACCTCCTGTGAGAATCCCGTTATAAAGTGCCCAATCTAATCGGATACTTCACACAGAGAAAAGCCTTTTCTTTCAAATGGCCCATAAATCACAGTACTTAACGATTACCTTTGTCGCTCTTCCAAGAATGAAAAGCCCACAGGGTGGCTCCCCCCGTCAATTCTCTGCAGACGGGCACATGTGTGTTTCTGGTTTATATGTGGCATCCACAATCAAAGGATGGCGTGCAGTGGGAGTCCTGCCCCTGGGGTGCCGAGAGGGGGCTTTCGCATTGTGTCAGGCTAAATGAAGTGGCTAACCCGATTCTGCTGGATGCCCTCATTTTATATCAACTGCTGATGAATATTATTCAGAAACATAAAAGCCGGGCCACCGGGGAGCTGGTCAATGCTGTCTGGTTTTCCTCTGAGCCTCCATGCGTCACGGCCTCCATCCATACAACTGGGGCGCTAAAGCCGAGGTTGCATGAACTAAAGCCAGGGCGCCAGCACCGGGCTGTGATTTACTAAGGTCCGCAGGGTCCCACAGTCCACAGGGACAGGCACCCGGCCTGCCTGTGAAGGATCTGCCCATACTGACCCGGGTGCTTCAGGGAGCAGAGCCTGCCGCAGCCGCACAAGGACAGGTGGGATCACGTGCACGCTGACCACGCACGCTTTGCAGAGCAGCGGCTTATTTAATCCTCCCAGCCAGCCCGAGAGGACGGTGCTGACAGAGTGTGGATGGTTGTCCCCACCCTCCTCTCGTGTTGAAATGTAATCCCCAATGCTGCATCGGGGGCCTGGTGGGAGGTGTTTGCATCACGAGGGTGGATTCCTCGTGAATGGCTCGGACCATCCCCTTGGTGATGACTGGGTTCTCGCTCTGAGCTCACACGAGATCTGGTCACTGAAAAGTGTGTGGCACCCTGCCCCCTACTCTCTCCTCCACGCCTGCTTTCCCTGCTTTGTGACCATGTAAAGTGCCTGCTCCACTTCCCTGCCACCATGGTCACAAGCTCTATACAACCTCCCCAGAAGCAGATGCCGGCACTATACCTCTTGCACAGCCTGCAGAACCGTGAGCCAATTAAACCTCTTTTCTCATAAATTAGCCAGTCTCGGCTGGGTGCAGTGGCTCACGCCTGTAATCCCAGCACTTTGGGAGGCCAGGGAGGGCAGATCACCTGAGGTCGGGTGTTCGAGACCAGCCTGACCAACATGGAGAAATCCCATCTGTACTAAAAATACAAAATTAGGGCGGCGCAGTGGCTCATGCCTGTAATCCCAGCACTTTTGGAGGCAGAGGGCAGATCACGAGGTCAGGAGATTGAGACCAGCCTGGCTAGCATGGTGAAACCCCATCTCTACTAAAACAAAAACAAAAAAAAGTAGCCAGGCGTGGTGGCACACACCTGTAATCCCAGCTACTCAGGAGGCTAAGGCAGGAGAATTGTTTGCAACTGGGAGGCAGAGGATGCAGTCAGCCAAGATTGCGCCATTGCACTCCAGCCTGGGCAACAAGAGCGAGACTACGTCTCAAAAAATAAATAAATGGTGGCTCACACCTGTAATGCCAGCACATTGGGAGGCCAAGGCGGGTGGATCACCTGAGGTCAGGAGTTCGAGACCAGCCTGACCAACATGGAGAAACCCCATCTCTACTAAAAATACAAAATTAGCTGAGCATGGTGGCGCATGCCTGTGATCCTAGCTACTCAGGAGGCTGAGGCAGGAGAATCGCACGAACCCGGGAGGCGGAGGTCGCCGTGAGCTGATATGGCGCCACTGCACTCCAGCCTGGGCAACAAGAGCGAAACTCTGTCTCTAAATAAATCAATAAATTACGCAGTGTCAGGTTTTCTTTATAGCAAGGCAGGAACGACCTAATACAGGTACCATCTTATCTCCACTTTACAGGTAGAGAAACAAGGCTTAGAGAGGTTACTTGCACAGGGTCGCACAGCTAAGAGTTGAACCTGACAAGCTGGATCTGAAACCACAGCCTTTGCCAAGGTGCCACGTTGCCTGCAGCACCCTTCAGCCTCTGGAATGTGCCCAGCACACATAGCTGTACCCACACCCTACTCATACCTAAAAGCCACCCACAGATGCCACCTCCCCAGACCCTACAGAGAGGCAACCAGGCCCTGCTCCCAACTCCTGGGCACATCCTGTCCCTCCCACTCCTAGTGGTCACAGCTCACCCTCCCTGCAGGTGGGTCTTGCCTCTCCAACTGGACTGCAACTCCCAGAGGACGAGACACATGCTTTGTACCTCTCGGTGCCCTGTGAACAACCTGACAGATGGTAATAAGCCATGCACCAACCACCGCTTGCTGGAACAAAAAGGCCTCCGCCATCTCCTCCTGTCTTCCACCTCTGCTCCCATGGCTGGTATGAGGACACCTGCCATGTCTGTGCAGCCCCGCCTCACCAGGCCTCAAGGAGCCACGCACGAGGTGCCTTCCAGCAGCCCAGACCCAAGGCTCAAGCGAAAGCTTACCCTGAGAGGGGAAATGCCTGCACTCAGACCCTCCCCAACAGTTGCTTCAAGAAAAATTAAAAGAAGTAACTCTAAGAACTTAGGGACAAATTCAATTTTGACTAATCCATAATCCATTTCCTTAACCTCTATTCAAAATTAAGATTTTTATGATTTTACTTGGTAAACAGAATGTGGTTTAATCTTTTATAAATGTCAGAAAAACCAAGGAAGATGTCATTAGCAATGGGGAACACATGCATGCCCTAAAAGGTGAAAAATTAGGCCAGGTGCGGTGGCTCACGCTGGTAATCCCAGAACTTTGGGAGGCTTAGGCAGGCGAATCACCTGAGGTCAGGAGCCTGAGACCAGCCTGGCCAACATGGTGAAACCCTGTCTCTACTAAAAATACAAAAATTAGCCAGGCGTGGTAGCCGGCGCCTGTAATCACAGCTATTTGGGGGGCTGAGGCAAGACAATCACTTGAACCCAGAAGACAAGGGTTGCAGTGAGCCAGGACTGTGCCACTGCACTCCAGCCTGGGGAACAAAAGCAAAATTCTGTCTCAAAAAAAAAAAAAATGAGGGGGTGAAAAATACATGTATGTGCTCACATATCCATAGTCATACATATACATGTGCTCATGCATGTGCACCTGTGCATGTGGCATGTGTATAAATGCACGTGTGTGCACACATGTAGGTATGCATGTACCCTGTGTCATGTGCACGCATGTGCAGTGCATACAGCCACATGTGCACATACATGTACACATGAATTCTAATGCAGAATTTCTGTGGCCAATCTGGGAAGGTGGGCTTGGCCCCATCAGAGCCCCCTACATAAAGGGACACCAGATCGGTAGAGTGAGGGTTCCTGGGACCTTCTCTCTTCCGCCATTCATTCACTACGTGGCCCTGGAGGATTCACTCTGGGGCCTCAGGTGCCTTATCTACAAAATGACACTTTTAACTAAGACCTCCTCCACTTCTAAAATGCTCTGAGTGACCCCAAGTGGAAAGATCCAGAGACCTACTTCCCTGCAGGAGCTCCAATGGGTTCCACACGGACCTGTGCATCAGCATGCGGAGCATTACCTGTTTGGAATCTTCGAAATGTCTATCTTCTCTCTGGAGGACACGTAAGGAATCACCACTACTTTCTTCAAGTCTGGGAGGCCTGAAAGGAGCAGGAAGAGAAAACACAAGGGTACAGGAAAAAGATGCTTGGCTGCTGATTTTTTTTTTTCCACAAAATAGAACACAATCTAGGGCAGAGACTACCCAGGTTGACTCCGGGGAGACTCGTGTACGCGCACATGCACAGCCATGCCGGCTGGGAGCCGGATCGCGCACACGCACAGCCATGCCGGCTGGGAGCCGGATCGCGCACACGCACAGCCATGCCGGCTGGGAGCCGGAAGGGCCACGCACCTTTAACCACCTGCTGCAGCTTTTCCATGTGGTTGTGCTCTTTGCCGTTATAGACGACAGCCTCCACAGAGAAGATGAGCTTTGGCTGAATTTGAGAAAACCGGTCCAGCACACCCTAAAAGCAGGAGGAAAAAGTCATCACTGGTCATCCAAAAGGCAAAAACCAGCAGGCATGGTGGTGGGCGCCTGTAGTCCCAGCTACTCTGGAGGCTGAGGTGGGAGGCCTGCTTGAACCCGGGAGTTCAAGGCTGGAGTGAGCCATGCTTGCACCACTGCATTCCAGCCTGGGCACAGAGTGAGACCCTGTCTCTAACAAAACAAAACGGCAAAAACCTTCAGTAGCCAATAGGACCACTGCATTTCACGGGGAACAAAGAGCAGCAGCATCAGTGCACGACCAGGCCCCTGTGTCCCAGCACCCACGGCCAATAAAGAAAGTTGATGAGGCCAGCCACAGTGGCTCACACCTGTAATCTCAGCACTTTGCGAGACCGAGGCAGGTGGATCACTTGAGGTGAGAGGTTCAAGACCAGCCTGGCCAATATGGTGAAACCCCATCTCTACTAAAAATACAAAAATTAGCTAGGTGTGGTGGCATGTACCTGTAATCCCAGCTACTTGGGAGGCTGATGCAGGAGAATCACTTGAACCCAGGAGGCAGAGGTTGCAGTGAGCCAAGATCAAGCTACTGCACTCCAACTGGGGCAACAGAGCAAGACTCTGTTTAAAAAAAAAAAAAAAAAAAGTTGATCAAAGCGTAACTTATATCTGTGAAACAACCACCATGCCAAGGAAGGCATCAATGTCAAGTAATACCAAAAGTGGCTGGGCGCAGTGGCTCACACTTGTAATCCCAGCACTTTGGGAGGCCGAGGCAGGTGGATCACCTGAGGTCAGGAGTTTGAGACCAGCCTGGCCAACATGGTGAAACCCCATCTCTACTAAAAATAAAAAATTAGTTGAGCATGGTGGTGGCAGGCACCTGTAACCCCAGCTAGTCAGGAGGCTGACGCAGAAGAATCACTTGAACCCGGGAGGTGGAGGTTGCAGCGAGCTGAAATCAGGCCATTGCACTCCAGCCTGGGCAACAAGAGCAAACCTCCATCTCAAAAAAAAAGAAAGGAATACCAGAAGTATTTACAGACATATACTGAAATAGGAAGACTATAGAGTGTATGTTTGCACTACCAGAAAGATTTCCCACTTTATAGAAAGAGCCTGTTAGCACAGCTCCACTAGGGTATACAAAAGAAGACTCATCTTCCTAAGAGGTAACGACAGCAAAGCAAAGTGGTCCCGTGTTTTGGTTCTCTTGGAATCTTCAATTAAAGAGGAACCTGAATCCTCCAAGCAGTGCATTTATGCCAACCAATCACATAAGCCCACACGTGCATACACTAGTTAGCCCCATCTTTAAAAAGGCAGGATCACCACACCCGTGTCTCCATTTGTACTGCACGTGGAGTCTGCATCCAGTCAAGGGCATCTCTTTCCTAAAAGACGGGATTCCTCCTATGAAGGCATGAGCTTGTTTCTGGAACTCATAACATTTACGGATGCTCCCTGAGTGTTCGTCCAGATGATTAATTATTAACAGATGATTAATGTTAGTAACAGATTAAAGCACTCTCACACAGGGCTTCTATTCACTTCCTTCTAGCCATCCTCAAGGTCGCCCTGTGTTAAGAGTCTGCCATCCACAAACATGGATAGGCATCACCCAGATGGCTGCTATTCCCTTGCACATGAGCCTGATATAAGCTGTTCAAGACCCACACCTGGGCTACCCCCAGGGCACACAGAGTGGCCCCAGAACCTCTGAGTAAGGACTTCACAGGACAGGGCCCTCCACCCTAGCTGCCAGATAGCACCACCTGCGGTGGGACTAAGTTAATTAAGCTCATTAGGATAACTAATTAACCGATAGAAATAGCTGGCATTTGTTTTCAGAGCTCCCCGTGACTCTTAGCAGGGAAGTAGAAGCGCTGACTCTGCGGGAGTCTAAGGGGCAGTGTTAGGGGAGGGAGACTGGACAGCTCAAAGTGTGGTCCCCTGGGCAGGCAGCGTCAGCCTCACCTGAGGCCCCAAACCTAATGAATTGGAAACCAGGCAGGGGGCCCAGCAATCTGTTCTCACAAGCCCTCCAGATGATCCTGAGGTGTGATAAAATGTGAGAATCTCTGGGCTAAGACTTCTAGGATTGAGCGTTTACTCTCAATGCTGTCCAATTTCCCAAACTAGAAGCTGAATTAACAGAGAAGGCTAGGGAGTAGAAAGCATTTGTTTATTCCATGTGCTGGGTGCCAGGCTCCATGCCAGGGAACCAGACAGACGGGGTTCCCACTCCCTGGAACATGGATCTATCAGAAACACAAGAAGAAAACAATTGCAAATGTTATTGTTTTCCATTTCCAGTGTTTTCAGTAAACTACACTAAAAATTAGGCAGCCAGGGAGAGGAAAAGAGAGAAGGAAGGAATTAAAGCCTCAATGAGAAACTAATGATGGACTTGACCAGCAAAACCAAAAATCATTTTCCCGAAACAACCAATAACATAAGCTTCTTAGCAGGCACAATGGCTCGCGCCTGTAATCCCAACACTTTGGGAGATGAGCTTGGACAGCTACAAATAATTTTTTTATTAAATTAGCAGGGCACCGGTAATCCCAGCTACTTGGAAGGCTGAGGTGGGAGGACTGCTTGAGCCTAGGAATTCGAGGCTGTAGTGAGCTATGATCACACCACTGTACTCCAGCCTGGGCAACAGAGCAAAAACCTGTCTTAAAATAAAATACAGTAAGCTTCTTGAAAAATCTGATCAAGAAAAAAAACTAACATTTCAGCTAGACAAGGTGGCTCACGCCTGTAATCCCAGCACTTTGGGAGGCCAAGGCAGGCAGATCACTTGAGGTCAGGAGTTCGAGACCAGCCTGACCAACACGGAAAAACCCCGACTCTACTAAAAATACAAAACTTAGTTGGGCATAGTGGTACATGCCTGCAATCCCAGCTACTCGGAAGGCTGAGGCAGGAGAATCACTTGAGCCCGGGAGGCGGAAGTTGCAGTAAGTCAAGATCGCGTCACCGCACTCCAGCCTGGGTGATAGACCGAGACTCCATCTCAAAAAAAAAAGAAACCTAACATTTCCAGTTACCCCTGTGTGTCAGGTGCTGCCTAAGCGCTAGACCAATATTCACTCATTTACTGCTCAAAATAACCTTGGACATGGGTGCCCTTATCATCCTCATACTGCAGATGAATAAACTGAAGCATGTGGCCTCTCAAAACTTGAAATCACACTTAACTACAGAATAAAAGATTCATGAGCAAGAAAACAATGTTTAGACCATTCAGTGGCTCACATCTGTAATCCCAGCACTTTGCCGAGGAGGGCAGATCACCTGAGGTCAGGAGTTCAAGACCAGTTTGACCAACATAGTGAAACCCCATCTCTACTAAAAACACGAAAATTAGTTGGTCGTGGTGGCACATGCCTGTAGTCCCAGCTACTCGGGAGGCTGAGGCAGGAGAATTGCTGGGAGGTAGATGCTGCAGTGAGCCAAGATCACGCCATTGCACTCCAGCCTAGGTAACAGAGCGAGATTCCGTCTCAGAAAAAAAAAGCGTTTAATAGATTTTGAAATCCAGATAGGATGGATGACTTCTCAAGAAAATATCAACTACCAAAATTTATTCAAAAAGCAGCACAACATCTGAAGCGACAAAGGTCTACCTCCTACAGGGACACCAGGGTGGGCAGCTCTGCAGGAGAGCACCACCAAGTCTCCGTGAGCTAGAGCATCCCTTCCGTGTAAGCCACTACAGAAGGCAGAGAAAGACAGGAAACATATAAACCAAAAGAGGGAGAGAGATTGGCCGGGAGCAGTAGCTCATGCCTGTAATCCCAGCACTTTGGGAGGCTGAGGTGGGCGGACTGCCTGAGGTCGGGAGTTCGAGACCAGTCTGATCAATATGGTGAAACCCTGTCTCTACTAAAAATACAAAATTAGCTGGGCATGGTAGTCCATGCCTGTCATTCCAGCTACTCAGGAGGCTGAGGCATGAGAATTGCTTGAACCCGGGAGGCAGAGGTTGAAGTGAGCCAAGATTGTGCCATTGCACTCCAGCCTGGGCAACAAGAGTGAAACTCTGTCCCCCCTCCCCAAAAAAAGAGAGACAGAGATTACACACCAATGTTACTGACTACAGCAATGGACTAATGAAGGGGAAAATTGCATGATTGTCTTGGAAGCTTCTGATAAAAGGCAACATGCTTTCCACCCAAAAAGCTTTAATCAGCTGGAAACTGAAGCAAACCTCCTCACTGACAAAAGGTATCTAGCAGACACCTGACGGCACATATCACACTTGATGGTAAATGAGAAGATATCCAGTGAGAAGAGAACACACAAAACACCCACCCCCAGCCCACCTGCACCTGCGCCGAACACCCCCACCTACGCAACGGGGTAGAACTAGAAACAGCTTGCCCCCTGCACTCAAAGGGAACAGCTGCACACAAAATCTGGGAAAATCACCAGAAAAATCACTAGAACGAATCGAAGTTAGGCAAAGTGGTCACATGTAACTCAATCCAGCAAAATAAATAGTGCTGTTAAACCCCAGCAATACAGTTTGAAAAGGTAATGGGGGCCGGACGCGGTGGCGCACGCCTATAATCCCAACACTTTGGGAGGCCAAAGCAGGTGGATCCCTGGCCAACATGGTGAAACACCATCTCTACTAAAAATACAAAAATTAGCCAGGCATGGTGGCACGTGCCTGTAGTCCCAGCTACCTGGCTGAGGCAGAAGAATCGCTTGAACCTGGGAGGCAGAGGTTACAGTGAGCTGAGATCACGGAGTTGCACTCCAGCCTAGGTGACAGTGAGACTCCGTCTAAAACAAAAGGTAATGAGAAAAACAAAACAAAATAAAATGAGAAAGTCACTAAAGGATTTTTTTTTTTTTTTTGAGACAGGGTCTTGCACTGTCACCCAGGCTAGAATACAGTAGCCTGATCACAGCTTACTCAAACTCAACCTCCTGGGCTCAGGATCAGGCTGTGCACCACCATGCCCAGATAATTTATTTATTTTTTGTAGAGATGGGGTTTCTCCATGTTGCCCAGGCTGGTCTCAAACTCCTGGACTCAAGCGATCCATCTGCTTCAGCCTCCTAAAGTGCTGGGATTATAGGTGTGAGCTACTATGCCCATCCCACTAAAGAACATTTAATCTGGGGCTGGGTGCAGTGGCTCACGCCTGTAATCCTAGCACTTTGGGAGGCCGAGGCAGGTGGATCACGAGGTCAAAAGATGGAGACCATCCTGGCCATGGTGAAACCCCGTCTCTACTAAAAATACAAAAATTAGCCGGGCATGGTGGCACACGCCTGTGGTCCCAGCTACTCGGGAGGCTGAGGCAGAAGAATCGCTTGAACCCAGGAGGTGGAGGTTGCAGTGAGCCGAGATTGTGCCACTGCACTCTAACCTGGCAACAGAGAAAGACTCCGTCTCAAAAAAAAAAAAAAAAAAAGAATATTTAATCTGGGAGAGAGACAGAAGCAAACATTGGTTCAAATCCACTTGTTAAAGGGTGTATACTGGATAGTAGAAAGATGAGTAAAGTTTTTAAAAAAGAAAGAAAGAAAAAGTAGACAGGGTGTGGTGGCTCACACCTGTAATCCCAGCAGTTTGGGAGGCCGAGGCAGGTGGATCACCTGAAGTCAGGAGTTCGAGACCAGCCTGACCAACATAGTGAAACCCCGTCTCTACTAAAAATACAAAACTTAGCCAGGCATGGTGGAAGATGCCTATAATCCCAGCTACTCGGGAGGCTGAGGCAGGAGAATCGCTTGAACCTGGGAGGCGGAGGTTGCAGTGAGCCGAGATTGTGCCACTGCACTCCAGTCTGGGCGACAGTGCGAGACTCTGTCTCAAAAGAAAAAAAAAAGAAAAGAAAGAAAGAAAGGTGTATACTGGAGAGAAGCAGAAACAAGACTGGTGTGAAGCCACTGCAACAGCACACGTGAGAAACAGCAGAGCCTCACCGGGGTCACGGAGGAACCGAGGAAACGCTGAATCAAACGTATGAAGGACAGTGGAGAGGAGGGAGAACAGCCACCTGTAGGGACAGGAGGGAAAGGGTGTGGGGCACAGCCCGGGCTCCTGGCTTGGCAGGGTGTGGCGGGGGCAGTTACTGAGATGGGGGACCCCTGGGGACTTGTGAGCTCATCTGGAACTCCCTGAGTCTTGAGAACTTCTGGCAGCCCCCCCACCCCGGGGCAGACTGGACAGGAGTAAGGAAGGATAGAAGTGCCATTGGGAAGCAAAGTCATGACAGGAACGAGGGGTCCTCCTCAAGCTGAACACCCCGGCCACCGCAGAAGGCCCGGGAGGAGGCGCACACTCGCAAGTCCCCAGCCAAGCCTCTCTCTACTCCTGCTACTTCCTCTGCCCCTCAGCAAAGCTCGGGGGTGGGCAAGGGAATGAGTGTGCATTATTACAGAGACGCCCTGGGAGCTGCCCCCAAACACCTTTTTTTTTTTTTTTAAGTAAAACATTGGCCAACTTTAGCATCAGTTTTTAAAAAAATGCCTTGGACATGCAGTTGGCAGGGACTTGGCCCCTGGCCTCAGGACAGCAGGCCCTTGGTCACTGTCTACCTCCTCCATCCTCCATTTTAAGCGTACCCCCAGCACCCCTTCCTCAACGACACTCTTGGTGGGCAAAGACTATTTCTTACTTCTTCTTCTACTCTAAACTGCTACACAGAGGTGGCTGCAGAAAGCCCCAAAATGGCGACTCCCAGGAGCCCAGAGGCACCAGGATGAGTCTGCAAGCAGGTGGCACCCCAGTCCCACCAGCATTTACTCCACAGGCCACCAGGGCTGCCCTCCTTGAGTCTGATACTAACACACACCCTGCCCAAAACCACCAGAAGGCAAGTGAGAACGTCCAGAAATGGCCCTTCCTGGCACCAAACCCTCCAGGACTGCGAATGCTCCCTCTTCCTCCTTCCCCACCACCTCCGATGGGCAGGAGACCGGGACGGAAGCATGCAGGAGAGAAGGCTTCACCCTCTAGACCAGCGCCCGGGCACGGGCACTGAAACGAGGCATCCAAACAGAAGTTCATCCCAGCCAGGTGAGCCTGCGAAAGCAAGTGCCTGCCCTTCCTGGAAAGACATCACGTCCACTCACCTAAGTGCATGCACAGTGACTTCCCAGACTCATTCACGTCTCGCTGGGACTCGAGTGTCCCTCTATTTACTTCTGAGGCTGTCTCTACGCAAATATCAAGGTAACAGATTCGACCTACTTTGAGGCCATGGTCCTTACTCCTCTCTTTCCTGCCCATATGGCCCTGGACAAGGCATCCCCACATCCCCTGGCTCCCTCCAGCCTCTGCCACCCCTTATGCAAAGTGAGTCCCCACACTCCTGACAGCCAAGCCCCCTCACCCGCAGATAAGGGTACTGTCCAGACCTTTGCTGTGGCGAACACACAAACCACGAATGGCATGTCTATACTGGCGCCCTCTCTGTGCCCAGGATTCTAAGATGGACCGAGAGTTCTTGGTTTAGTGGGGAAGAAATGATTGCCAGTGAAACATACTGAGCGTTTATTGAGTGCTTACTATGTGCCAGGCCCCAGTCTGAGCTGGTTAGAGGCACTCACTAATTTGACCTTCAAGCCCTAAGACAGTAGCAACAGTACCCATTCCCTATCCCTGATGAGGCAGGAACGGGGTGAGTGACTTGCCCGAAGCCTCGCAACTGGCCAGAGGCACGGCCCGGCTACAGCCTGGCTGGTTTGACATGGGTGCTGGTGCTCCTCACCGCTGTGCTGCCTCCACTCAGAAAAAACTAATACTGGACATGGAACAGATTTGGGTGCTGAGGTATCACAGCAGACTGCATCAGGAGGAACAGGAGGAAACCCAGAAAGCCTCTGGAGACGGCATCTCCTACCTAAGCCAGGTGTCAAGGATAAGCAGGTCCCGCCAGGTAGGTGGGAGGGAGGAGAGGCTGTTCTGAACTGAGGACACAGAGTTCAAGAAGCAGGGGCAGGTGGGGTGGGGCCCAGAGGAAGACCTGCTAGGAAGCCCAAGGCCAGGGAGGAAACAGAGGAAGCCAGCCAGGGAAAACCCCAGAGGTCAGCAGAGAGTTTCCACACGGAAGCTGGCATCTCAGAGAACTAGCCCAGTACAGGGTGACAACGATCTCAGGGTGAAAGGACCGAGCCTGCCAGTGATCTGGGGCTCACATGCCACAGGACCCCAGGCACAGTGACAGTGATCAGGCTACAAAGACAAGTGTCTCTGAATCAGAGGTCTGGGCCCTACCCCCACGAAAAGACTCAGGAGTCCTCTGCCACAGCTGAGTTTTTCCTGGCTGGGCCAGCTGGGGTCAAGATCTCGAGCATCAAAACCAGCTGTCAGCCTGTTCTGGCCCAGGAGAGCTGTTCGAGGATGCTTTCATGTTGCAACAAAACAAACACACCCATGAACATGTGTCTGACCCGAATACGGTGCTTAGCAACCAATCAAGCATTGAAACGAACAGTCGGTGTTGAATCAGGCTGACAGCCACCCAGAGCGAGCGAGAATGGCTGCCCCATTTACACACACACACACACACACACACACACACACACACGGCCACCTGAAGGCAGGCTGGGCCCTCTTGTGTGCAGGGATCAGAGGGTGGCCTTCCCTGGCATCTCCGAAGATGGCAAAGGCTCAAAGGTAAACAGTGAAACAAAAAACCCGAAGGCATCAAAAGACTCAGGACCTCGAGATCTTGCTGAGGCTGGAAAGGTCGGGAACCCTGAGAACAGAGCACCCCCCGCAACCTGGCGATGTCCTCTGAGCCCAAAAGCATTAGTAAGGCAACCTGAGATGCCCAGGCAGCCAGCAGAGAGCGGGCAGAGGGAGGTGGGCAATGGTGGGAGAGAGCCCGGAACCGGGTGGAAGTAAAGCACAGGGAGTGACGGAGCCAGAAACGCATTCCACCAGTGTCATCAAGGAAAGACGGCTGCCCAGCCCACCGCGGTCTGTGGCTCTGCAGCAGAGGGTCCCTTCAGCACCCGGCGCAGCCAGCCAAGGAGCTCTCAGTGGGCAGGCGCGTGAACCTACAACAACAACGGTAGGACTCCATCAACAGAGACCGGAAGTCCATGGAGAATGGCAATTTCCCTTTACAATGTTCTCTGTGACTCAAAGAAATATGATTTCAAAGCAACAGAAAACACGATTCCAAGGGGAAGATATTCACATTTCATTGCAGTTTCTGAAAAGCGCCCCTTACCGAAAACGGGGCACCATCTGAAGCTTGACATGGTGATGCCGGAAATTAAAAACGGGACCTCTTTTTAAAGCAGAGATCTGCAAACCGATGCAGGGAACCATCCACCAGCCCAGACCCCGTCAGCCTCGGCTCAGTTCCAGCCCCACTTCGTCAGCAACTCCAGGAGTTCATCCCTGTTAGTTTTGGCCCCCGAACAAGGATGGTAAACGGAGGGTGAGCAGAGGCTTTGGTGCAGTTGACCCGTGCCAGGTCCTTACTCAACTCAGACAGCAGGTGTCCAGGTGTGTGTGGCACCAAGCGCTATGCCACGTGGCATTCACACAGGGCCTCCCATGCCGGGTGCACGCAGCCGGGAGCACAGCCCAATAATGCTAGCCATGAAGCCGCCAAACGCTGCCGGACTCCCTGCCAATGGCTGGATCTCACTTCGAGTGTGAGTAATACACAACACACACGCCCCCGTCTCCAGTAGGATGGAGTCTATACCTCGGACACTAGCAAAATGAGGGACAGAGAGAAGCATCTCAGCAGGAGGGTAGGTGGCCCTGTCATTTTCTGACCTGAGACACAGCTGCAGGGCCTGGGACTGTTTTCTTCCCAGAAGCCGGGGGAGCCTCAGGGTGAGCAGAGCCATGCTGCCATCTAGTGCACCCAGCAGCTCGGCCAGCACTTCCCGCTCCAGAGGTGGCTCCGGGAGGCTGTGATTCCATAAAACCCTGGACCAATCCCGGCCAGGTCCCAGAGACCATGTTTGCTACAGAGCCATGCATCCCTCCTGGGTCCTGCCAGGACGAGCAGATCTTGCTGGACGGGAGTCAGCAGGGAGTGACATGTGCATAGGACAATGACCCAGCGAGGCTGGAAGCAGCTGTGGGACGGGCTGGGGGCCAGCCCTGCCGCTGCAGACACGTGGAGTCAGAGACTCTCCCTCTCTCCACCCGCTGGCTCCAGACACGACACCAAAGGCCGATTCCAGGAGCTCTGACATCACCTCTCCAGGGGCAGAGGGGTGGGACTCCAGCCTTGGGAAGCCATGGTCACTCCCCAGCCACACATGTCTCTCCCAACCTCTCACAACCCATTTACAAAAGGTTAAACAGTCACAGTTTAACTCAAAATGCACCCCTCTCCCAACTAGTTAACAGCAGCTAACGCTTACTGTGCTTGCCTGGAGGGTCACACCCTGTCCCTGAATCCACACTAATGTGGTCCCTGCCGTCTGCACAGGCTCCCTGAAGTTGCACTGCCATTGTTGACATTCCCCCTCTGGGGACACCAGGGCGCTTGCCCAAGGACACTGATCAAGGAAGCCACGTGGAGCAGAAGCAGCCAGCCCGCCCAGCCTTGAGCATACCCAGGGGTCCTGCCGCATCGCCCTGGGGCCTTTCCCTCTGCCCTGGACAGCATGGCTCAAGGTCGGCTGAGGGGTCTGAGAGCAACAGTGTCCAGGAACCCCCCACCCCTCCAGACCCTCCCACAAGGACACCGCTGGCCCCAGCAGCCCAGGCAGCCCCCACAGAGGGCCCTGGGACAGGAGAGGTCACAGGTTGAGTCTCTGCCTCAGGTCAGTCCCTGCTGACCTGGGGTGAGATGGCCTGGGAAAGAACACAGGAAAGTTCCAGAAGGCAGGGCACAGCCATCCAGCCACGAGTTTGGATCTATAGGGTGGCCACGCCCTCCCCGAATTCAGCAGGGCTCTATCATCAGCCGGGCTGGTGCAGAGGCCTGATGCACAGCCGGCCAGTCTCACCCCTCCAGGCCTGCGTCTGATCTCTCCTTCCGTGGTGTGGAGAAAGGAGACTCCTCCTCCAAAACCTTACTGACAAAGCAAGCCTCCAAGTGGACACGGTTTCTAAGCTCACACCCAAAAAGCCTCGCCTGTGGACAAGCACAGACGCCAACGCCAGGCACTAAGCTCTAAAGGGCCGGCGGCCATGCCTACAGCTGCTGCTGTGGACTGACATACGGCGCAGGGCCCGGCCCAGAACAGATGCAGCTGGCACCAGGAGGCGCGGTCAGGGACACGGACGCCATGTGTCCTCTAACAGGGTCTCCTGGCTCCTGAGGGTCCCTGACGCCCAAGGTTCTGCAGCCAGGAGAGGGCCCTGGCTGGGGCGTGGTCTGCAGCTGCTTCATTCGCCCCGTGGAGGAACCGAAAGGCCAGGTGTCCCCAGCGGGGATCAGCACATGCTTCTGGCCCTGCCTGGGCCGCTCTGGGCAGCTGGACACACCCTGGGGCAGTTTGGGGACAGAGAGGCTGCCCTCCCAGGGTGCACATGCGCGCGCGCGCACACACACACACAACATGAGCACAGGTCCAGAGGAAGGGGCTGGAAACAGCAGAAACCAACAGGGCAAGGTCCCGGGAAACTTATGTGAGCAGGACTTTCAGAACAAACCTAGAAAACCGTCCTCAGAGGACGTACACTTAGCAAACCTCATGTGGCCACTAACGCCCAGGTAAAGAAGACGGGGTGACCTACTAGACCTTAGCAACACTGGCTGCTGCACCCGCCACCTGCCGGGTCTTCCATGAACACGGCAGGCAGGGAACGTCAGGACCACTTGAAAAAAGGAACCAGGCGGGGCACGGTGGCTCACGCCTGTAATCCCAACATTTTGGGAGGCCGAGGCAGGTGGATCACAAGGTCAGGAGTTCGAGACCAGCCTGGCCAATATGGTGAAACCGTATCTCTACTAAAAATACAAAAACTAGCAGGGCATGGTGGCTGACGCCTGTAATCCCAGCTACTCGGGAGGCTGAGGCAGGAGAATCCCTTGAACCCAGAAGGCGGAATTTGCAGTGAGCCAAGATTGTGCCATTGTACTCCAGCCTGGGCGACAGAGCAAGACTCCATCTCGGAAAAAAAAGAAAGAACCAGACGCAAGTCTTTCTGGCTCCTTCTCTCCCCATAGAGGCCATTGCAACACCACCTCCTCCCGCTGGGCTCACGCTGCTGTCCAGCTCCCCAGGAATTCCACCCATACTGCCCCTGCCCAGGATGCTCACAGGGCACGGGGTGCCCCCTCTGCCACAGACCCTGACTCACATTCACACCGAAGTCCGGGGACGTGGAGCTCCAGATGGCGCCGATGCTTGCCGCGGCCAGCATCGCCTCGACGGCGTGCTCACTGTTGGGTAAATAACCTGTGGAGAGGACACAGGAAGAAGCCTTGGGTTCAGGGTGTGTGAGATGGAGGCAGCAGGCGTCCAAAAGGTTCCTCTGAGAGCCAGGGCCAGCGTGGGAGAGGGGGGCTGGCCCTGAACTGCCTGAGGATCATGACCACCTTCCCCCGCGCAGCTAAACTGCCTGTTGCCCACCATGCCCCTGCAATCCATTCTCCATGCTCTGATGAGAGTGACCCTGTGGCCTCTCCTCCCTCTGCTCCCTGTCCCTCCCTGGGATCTGGTTGCAGCAGCCTTCTTCCTGCTCCTCACTTGTCCTAATCGCCTCCTGCCTCGGGGCCTTTGCACAGCTGTCTGATCTGCTGAAAACCTCCACGCGCACCAGCCACCTCCATTCAGTGTACACTCATCCTGCAGCTCTTCACTCAAACGAAACTTCATCAGAGCAGCCTTCTCCAAGGCCATCTTGCCCATAACCCTGTGAACTCAAGTCCCCCAACTAGTCACCTGCAAAGGACACTGCATTTCTTCACCACCAAACTGACTGTAACTGCAAATGAATAATCACCTGTGTAACTGGTCATTTAGTATCTGGTTCTCACATGAGGACTGGGACTTTGCCTGTCTTGTTCTTTGCTTTGCTAAATGCCTTTTACCATGCCCTGCACAGCAAGGGTCCTCAGATATTTGCTGGCTGGCAGATGGATGGAAGGATGAATGGAAACACATGGATGGATATATAGACAGATGGATGGATGGAAGGAAAGAAGGATGGATGGATGGATGGATGGATGGATGGATGATGGATGAGGGATAATGAATGGAAGATGGATGGATGAATGGATGGGTACCAGATGGAGGATAGATAAATGGATGGATAGATGGATGATGGGTGAATAGGTAGGTGAAGAATGTATAGACGGATGGATGGATGGATAGTTGGACGGATGATGTATGAGGGATGGAGAATGGATGGATGAATAGGTAGATGATGGGTGGAGGATAGATGAATGGATGGACAGATGGATGATACGTAAACGGGCAGATGGAGAGAAGAATGTATAGACGGTTGGATGGATGGTTGGATAAATGATGGATGAGGAATGAAAAATGGAAGATGGGTGGATAAATGGGTAAATGATGGTTGGAAGATAGAGGAATGATGGATGGATGGGTAGGTGAAAAGAAGGATGGATGATGGATGAGTAGATGGATGGGTTGATGGATGGGTTGATGGATGGATGAACGGACAGGTGGACTAAGAGATGGCTGTGTGGATGGATAGAGAGGAGAGAGAATGAAGAACACAAGCAGTACAGTCAGGCCTATACGGGGCAGAGGTCCTCTGGCCCTCTCCCTAGCAGGCTGGCTTTCATGACAACAGAAGCAGGGAATCCTCACAGTCACAGAGACTATGATCAATCAACCAGATCGCTCTGCACATCCCAGAGGAAAGGACCCGCACAGTCAAGCAGAAGGCAGTCGGGAGACAAAGGGGCCTCCTCAGAGCAAGGCGCAGCTGCCCAGGTGCTCCCCAGGGGTCCCTGGTCGGCCGGCTCCCTTTGTCTCTCCTTCTCCCCCATGCAGTGGGTATTTCTGTTTGTCTGGATTCACACAAGTTTCTCCGGCTGGGCCATAAGCATCCAAGGGGCAGGGGTCACACCCCCATGGGTTTCCACCACATCCGACAGATGGCTGGCGTTTGCTGAGTTTGCCTCGAAGATGAGACTTGGCTGAGTGTCAACTGAAGCATCTCAACACTGTCAGCCCCAGGGGCAGGACAGGACTCGGTGCCCAGGGGAGGCTGCGTAACCAACTGACTCCATGCGGCTGACAACTGGGGAGGAGCCGGCCCTTCTGCGGCACATCATACGCTAACCCTGGGGACCACTTCACAGACAAAGGAAAACAGAGCGAGGCACAGCTTTAACTCCATCTTTTGAAGACTCTAAAGCACCCAACCCCATTTAATCCTCAGAATCATTTTCTAGTGTTTTCTGGGAAACTCAAAGTCCCAAATCCTAGTAACTGTGATCAGGCCAAATTGGTATCCAACTGAGACCCACAAAATGTCTGGGGAACAGGGGACCAGTTCAACTCTGAAGGGTCCAGGGCACTGGAGCAGGCATCTCCTCAAAGAAAGCACAGCCCAGAGGAACCCTGGTTGTCCCCAATGTAACCTGTTCTATCTTTCCTTCGCTCAGAAATGTTTGCTTCAAAAGGAGATTTTTAAAAATGAGAATTGGAGGGAAGAAAAAAACTGGAGACTAGAACATTTTGCATTCCTATGCAAGACCTTAAAAGGGTACAGATTAAATCAGACCAAGAAGAACCCAAAAGAAGTGAGGTTTCGGCCTCAAAAATGCCTGCTTTGCAGCTGGATGCAGTGGCTCACCCCTGTAATCCCAACATTTTAGGAGGCCAAGGCAGCAGGATCACTGGAATCCAGGAGTTTGAGAACAGCCTGGGCAACATAGCAAGACCCTGTCTCTACCAAAAATACAAAATTTAGCCAGGCATGGTGGCACGTACCTATAGTCCCAGCTACTCAAGAGACCGAGGTGGGAGGATCCCCTGGAGCCCAGGAGTTCGAGGCTGCAGTGAGCCACGATCACACCACTGCAGTCCAGCCCGGGGAACAGAGTGAGACCTTGTCTCAAAAAGAAAAAAAAAAAAGCCTGCTCTGATCATCAGCCCAATTCCCACAGTCATTCATTCAATAAACACTTCTTAGACGCTGCCTGGGGCCCGGCACTCTTTACAAAGTAACATACAGCCGTGAGGAGAAAATAAAGCCCCTGCCCTCTAGTACCGAGGACACATGTGCACACACAGGATCCCCGAAATGTCAAGTGAGCCATGAGGGCTACAAACAAAGCAGGTGCAGGAAGAGCGTCAGGTACTTTTCGAAGGCTAACCAGGTACGGCCTCTGAGAAGGTAATGTTTGGGCAGCAACCCCGACGAACCAGGGTGAACCCCGAGGACAGGCAGAAGGCGAACAGGCCACCAAGGGTTGAGACAGGAGGCAGCTGGTGGGCGCTAACTGCATGCCCCGTCCTGTTACTCCAGGAGGAGGCAGGGCAGGGGAGGGGCCTGACGCACAGGATTCAGTCCAGCCGTTTATTGCACTCATAGACAAGGCCACCCAGCTCCTCCTGCCTCTTTGCAAACAAGCTGATTTTTGCAAAAGTAATTTGCAATTTTCAGTAAGTTCCCTCGGGGAGGTACGCCTGTGCCAAATACCAAGGCTCTAAAGCCCAAGCCCCTCCCCGGTGGCTTTTCCTGCCACCCGCCTCCTGCGGTCCTTCTCCCATAATGTGGAGGGGAAAGGGAGGGAAGTCGGGAGCCCTCACCACCAGGGCTGCACTGGAAGATAAATCACCTTCGTCTGCACCTGCTCATCCCCATGTACACACCTGCCTGCATCTCAATTCACTAACAAGTTGCTTGGGGCAAAGAACAGGTCCATGTACAGGCCTTTACATTTGTCCAGAAGCCAGGGGGAAAGGAAAATTGTAAGAAAAACACCTAAGTAGTTCTTAGTGGGAAATCCTCACTTGCTACCCCAGGGAACAAAGGAGGGGCCCTGCCCAGGCGGGAGGACGAGCCACACCTCAGGGTCTGCAGATTCCAGCCCCAGCTCCTTCCAGAACAGTCCTCAGGTGGGGCCTGCTCTTTGCTCCTACTTCCCTTGCTTTATGGCTCTGAGGGGCGGTCAGAACGGGCCAGCACCTCAGGAAACGAGGCAGAGCAGAAGGTGGGCGAGGCCTTTGGAATGAGACCTGGGCACCTGCACTCCATGTTCCGCCCCGCAGAGCTCCCGTGACCCCATGAGACCTCCCACGACCCCGTGACACCTCCCGTTAGCTGTCCCCAGGCCTCTGCATGGGCCGCTGCTGCTGCCCGGACCACCCTTTCCTGCCCTGCCTGGCTGCAGGGCTAACTCGTAAAGGTGCCTTCATTCTTCCGGCAAACCAATATTGAATGGTTTGAATCCGGCAAACTAATGCTGAACATCAATCCCTTGATGTTCCTGGAATGGTTTTAGGCTCTGGGACAAAGCAAAGCAAATTCCTGCCTTCGCAGAGCAGGGTAATTTTTCAGCGATTTTCCTTCATCTATTTTTTGTCTTGCATGCAGAATCCAAGTCCCACAAGGTAATATGACAGGACTCCCCATTGTTCGAAAGTTGTCTTTTTTTTTTTTTGAGACGGAGTTTTTCTCTTGTTACCCAGGCTGGAGTGCAATGACGCGATCTCGGCTCACCGCAACCTCCGCCTCCTGGGTTCAGGCAATTCTCCTGCCTCAGCCTCCTGAGTAGCTGGGACTACAGGCACGTGCCACCGTGCCCAGCTAATTTTTTTTTTGTATTTTTAGTAGGGATGGGGTTTCACCATGTTGACCAGGATGGTCTCGATCTCTTGACCTCGTGATCCACCCGCCTCGGTCTCCCAAAGTGCTGGGATTACAGGCGTGAGCCACCGCGCCCGGCCAAAAGTTGTCTTGACCGTCACACTACCCACTCTAGCTTGATCTCCTCCCTCAAACTGTCACCAGCACCCACAATACTAACCAACGACCCGATCTCCTTTCTTCACACCCATTTTCCTCATTGCTGCTGCAAACAAAGCCACGTCTCTCCTCAGCTCTTCAAAAGTCACCTTCACAATTTCCTCTTTGCCTTCCCCTGGGAAGAGAAAAAGGGTAAATTGTACACAGGCCACCGCAAAAAGAAAGTTTGCAAGCCATAGACGATGAATGAAAAATCCCACCTGTTTTAATGCAGGTTATTAACCCACACCCAGGGTAAACAGATGCAGGGAACACAAGCCAAGATACAGGTCAACTCAACTTCACGCAGAGGAAAGGCTGTGTGAGAGTCAGCCGAGGAAACACAGTAACAACATGTGCTGCGTGAAGATTCTCTATTAGGCCGGGTGCAGCGGCTCAGGCCTATGATCTCAGCACTTTGGGAGGCTCAGGTGGGAGGACTGCTTGAGCCCAGGAGTTCAAGACCAGCCCAGGCAACAGAGGGAGACCTCCATCTCTACCAAAAATGTAAAAATTAGCCAGGCATGATGGCACGCATCTGTATTCCCAGCTACTCAGGAGGCTGAGGTGGGAGGATCACGTGAGCCGTATCACAGCACTGACCTCCAGCCTGGGCAACAGAGCAAGAACCTGTCTCAAAATAAATTTTTAAAAAATAAGATTTTCTACTGGAAATGTTTTTATTAACTGAAGAATCCTTTGATTATAATCGTAGGGATTTTTTAAAATTTTGAAATAATTACAGACTTACAAGAAGCTGCAAAGAAAGTACAGAGAGGTCCCATGTCCCCCTCACCCGGGTTCCCCGGTGGTTACATCCTCCATAACTACAGTACACCAGCAACACCAGGAAACAACATTCATGTGTGTGGTTCCACAAAACAGATGTGGATGCAGTTTGCATGTGGGTGCAGTGCGCATGTGTGGTTTCCCGAAACAGACGTGGAGGCAACATGTATGTGCGTAGTTTCAGGAAAGAGACGTGGATGCCATGTGCATCTGTGTGGTCCCAGGAAACAGACGTGGATGCCATGTGCATCTGTGTGGTTCCAGGAAACAGATGTGGATGCAACGTGCATCTGTGTGGTTCCAGGAAAGAGACATGGATGTCATGTGCATTTGTGTGGTTCCAGGAAACAGACGTGGATGCCATGTGCATCTGTGTGATTCCAGGAAACAGATGTGGATGCAACGTGCATCTGTGTGGTTCCAGGAAAGAGACGTGGATGCCATGTGCATCTGTGTGGTTCCAGGAAAGAGACGTGGATGCAACGTGCATCTGTGTGGTTCCAGGAAAGAGATGTGGATGCCATGTGCATCTGCGTGGTTCCAGGAAAGAGACGTGGATGCAACGTGCATCTGCGTGGTTCCAGGAAAGAGACGTGGATGCAACGTGCATCTGTGTGGTTCCAGGAAAAAGACGAGGATGCTATGTGCATCTGTGTGGTTCCAGGAAAAAGACGTGGATGCAACGTGCATCTGTGTGGTTCCAGGAAAGAGACATAGATGCTATGTGCATCTGTGTGGTTCCAGGAAAGAGACGTGGATGCAACGTGCATCTGTGTGTTTCCAGGAAAGAGACGTGGATGCCATGTGCATCTGTGTGGTTCCAGGAAACAGACATGGATGCAACGTGCATCTGTATGGTTCCAGGAAAGAGACATGGATGCCATGTGCATCTGTGTGGTTCCAGGAAACAGACGTGGATGCCATGTGCATCTGTGTGGTTCCAGGAAACAGACGTGGATGCCATGTGCATCTGTGTGATTCCAGGAAACAGATGTGGATGCAACGTGCATCTGTGTGGTTCCAGGAAAGAGACGTGGATGCCATGTGCATCTGTGTGGTCCCAGGAAACAGACGTGGATGCCATGTGCATCTGTGTGGTTCCAGGAAAGAGACGTGGATGCAACGTGCATCTGTGTGGTTCCAGGAAAGAGACGTGGATGCAACGTGCATCTGCGTGGTTCCAGGAAAGAGACGTGGATGCAACGTGCATCTGTGTGGTTCCAGGAAAGAGACGTGGATGCAACGTGCATCTGTGTGGTTCCAGGAAAGAGACGTGGATGCTATGTGCATCTGTGTGGTTCCAGGAAAGAGACGTGGATGCAACGTGCATCTGTGTGGTTCCAGGAAACAGATGTGGATGCCATGTGCATCTGTGTGGTTCCAGGAAAGAGACGTGGATGCCATGTGCATCTGCGTGGTTCCAGGAAAGAGACGTGGATGCAACGTGCATCTGTGTGGTTCCAGGAAAGAGACGTGGATGCAACGTGCATCTGTGTGGTTCCAGGAAAGAGACGTGGATGCTATGTGCATCTGTGTGGTTCCAGGAAAGAGACGTGGATGCAACGTGCATCTGTGTGGTTCCAGGAAAGAGACGTGGATGCCATGTGCATCTGTGTGGTTCCAGGAAACAGACATGGATGCAACGTGCATCTGCGTGGTTCCAGGAAAGAGACGTGGATGCAACGTGCATCTGTGTGGTTCCAGGAAAGAGACGTGGATGCAACGTGCATCTGTGTGGTTCCAGGAAAGAGACGTGGATGCTATGTGCATCTGTGTGGTTCCAGGAAAGAGACGTGGATGCAACGTGCATCTGTGTGGTTCCAGGAAAGAGACGTGGATGCCATGTGCATCTGTGTGTTTCCAGGAAACAGACGTGGATGCAACGTGCATGTGTCCTCACTGCAATTTGATGAGTGACCACTCAGCTAAGTCACTGCTGGATTTGTAACCCACAGAAACTGGGAGGTAAGAAATGTCTGTTCTAAGCTATGGCTTTCAGGTAATCTGTGACATGGAAAGATAACCAATGCAAGTAAGACTCAGTGTCGCGAAGGTACAGGAAAATGATCTGAAGATAATTTCTACAGTACAGAAGTTATCCTTTGACCATTACTCTTGATGCAAAAATTCTGCTCCTGATTGATCATCGCTTTTCTTTCCTTTTTTTTTTTTTGAGATGGAGTCGCACTCTTTCACCAGGCTGGAGTACAGTGGTATGATCTCGGCTCACTGCAATCTCTGCCTCCCATGTTCAAGTGATTCTCCTGTCTCAGCCTCCCGAGTAGCTGGGACTACAGGTGGGCACCACCACACCTAGGTAATTTTTTTTTAATTTTTATTTTTAGTAGAGACAGGGTTTCATCATGTTGGCCAGGATGGTCTTGATCTCTTGACCTCATGATCCACCCACCTGAGCCTCCCAAAGTGCTGAAATTACAGGCGTGAGCCATCGCGCCCAACTGATCATCACTTTTCAATTCTATAACACAAATTATTTCTTTTCCAAAGCAAATAAACACCCTGATTTCCCTTTGGCATAAATCTGACTTTTTCCAGCCAGATATTATAGCTCACACCTGTAATCCCAGCACTTTGAGAGACTGAGATGGGAGGATCACTTGAACCCAGGAGTTCAAGACCAGCCTAGGCAACATAGGGAGGACCCTATCTCTTAAAAAAAAAAAAAAAAAATTTAAATAACCAGCCATGGTGGCGCATGCCTGTTACTTGGGAGGCTGTTACTTGGGAGGTTGAAGTGGTAGAATCTCTTGAACCCAGGTCAAGTGTGCAGTGAGTCGTGACTGCATCACTGCACTCCAGTCTGGGAAATAGATCAAGACCCTGTCTCAAAAAAAAAAAAAATCAGGCTGGGAATGGTGGCTCACACGTGTAATCTCAGCACTTTGGGAAACCGAGGCAGGTGGATCACTTGAGGTCAGGAGTTCAAGACCAGCCTGGTCAATATGGTTGAACCCAGTCTCTAATAAAAATACAAAATGAGCAAGGCATAGTGGCATGTGCCTGTAATCCCAGCTACTCAGGAGGCTGAGGCAGGAGAATATCTTGAACCCAGGAGGCAGAGGCTGCAGTAAGCAAAGATCACACCATTACATTCCAGCCTGGGCAACAAGAGTGAAACTCCATCTCAAAAAAAAAATCATTTTTTGTTCCTATCTGCCTAGAGTTGTAAGCGTTTCCCCTTCATCCTTTCCTAGCTGCCTTGGGGCAGCCTTTTCCTTACCTCTCCCACATTCCCAGCCCAGGTAACTTTCTATCGTATGAAAATACTCGTAAACCTGATAGCTACTCTTCACGAACGAAATGTGCTACGCAGGCAGCTGTTCTAACCATCTCAACACCGATGCTATTGCCTGTCGTTTGCTCCACTCGCTGGAGCGTGAAGGCAACTGTGCACATATATATATATTTTTTAATTAGGGCATCTCGTGGCTTTGACGGGGATCATCCATAGGAGAGATGAGTTCTGCTGAGAATGCCTGAGTGAGCGTGGAGCAGAGCGTGAGCACATGCACGCAGCTGGGTACATAAGTCAGGAAAACATGCAGAAAACAAAACACAATGATCTTAAAGCCCCCAAGCCAATAATCAGCTGCTCAGGTACTGCTTAAGTAAGGGCTCCAATTTGTAAATTAACTGTGATCACTAGCTGAAGGGTACTTATTCCCACAAGGAAGGGAAAAGCTCATTAAAAGAAGGGGCTCTGGCAGGCGAGGTGGCTCACGCTTGTAGGTCCAGCACTTTGGAGGCTGAGATGGGCAGATCACTGAAGGTCAGGAGTTCGAGACCAGCCTGGCAAACATGGTGAAACCCCAACTCTACTAAAAATACAAAAATTAGCTGGGTGTGGTGGCACAGGCATGCAACCCTAGCTACTCAGAAGGTTGAGGTGGAAGGATTGTTTGAACTAGGGAGGTGGAGGTTGCAGTGACCCGTGATCAAGAAACTGAACTCCAGCCTGGGTGACAGAGCTAGACCCCGTCGCAAAAAGAAAAAAGAAGGCTGGGCGCGGTGGCTCACACCTATTATCCCAGCACTTTGGGAGGCCGAGGCGGGTGGATCATGAGGTCAAGAGATCGAGACCATCCTGGTCAACATGGTGAAACCCCGTCTCTACTAAAAATACAAAAATTAGCTGGGCATGGTGGCGCGCACCTGTAGTCCCAGCTACTCAGGAGGCTAAGGCAGGAGAATTGCTTGAACCCAGGAGGCGGAGGTTGCGGTGAGCCAAGATCGTGCCATTGCACTCCAGCCTGGGTAACAAGAGTAAAACTCCGTCTCGAAAAAAGACAAAAAAAAGGAAAGAAAAAAGAAAAAAAAGAAGGGGCTAAAATATTTAAAAGGGAAGAGAAGGTGGGAGTGAAGAGGAGAGAGGTTAAGGTAAAGGGGTGGGGGGTGTGAAACAGACACAGAATTATAACCCTACCGCCTTAACCCACCCTCGAGACAGGGCTGGGTTTAAAAAAATAAAAGGCAACTGGCTGAGCTCAGCCCACACGGTATATAACTGAGAGAGAGAGACACCCCACCCAGTTCGGTCTCCACCCAGACACCCGTATTACAAGTTCTGGGAAGACTGGCTTATTTCATCACTAGGACTCAAGTATATTACTGATTTTTAGTTTTGGAGCCTTGGTTTTTTTAAGAAGATTCACATTTGACAGTTTCTACTTTCCAGGAGAAACCAGGACCTCATGAAGCGTCTGAGACACTGGGTTGAAGCACACATATATAAAGGGACCAGGAAAAGAAAAGAGAGACAGTGTTCTCATTCTCCATCACAGGATTACGAGAGGTGACTGGGTTGACTGGGTTGCCACCCTAGGGACGTCCCCACATGCATCGCAGTGCCTGGGGCAGGCCAGCCTCATAGGAGCCTCTGAAGGATCAGTAAAACGTGGTCTATCCACACTGTAGAAGATTATCAGGACACAAAACAAATGAAATACTGATCCAGGCTACAGTGTGGATGAACCTTGGTGACACCGTGCTGAGCAAAAGCAACCAGTCACAAAAGGTCACATATTGTATAATCCAGTTCTATGACATGACCACAACAGGGAAATCCATGGAAGAAAGCAGACAGGTGGGTGCCAGGAGCTGGGGAGGCAGGAATGGGGAGCGACTGCTAATTGGAATGAGGTTTTCTTTCAGAAAATGGAAATGTTCTGAAATTAGAGGTGGTGGCTGCACAACCTCTTGAAAGTGCTAAACACCACTGAGCTGTGTGCTTTAAAAGGGTATTTCTGTGGTATATGAATTATATGTCAATTGGAAAAAAAGACCTGGCTGGGCGTGGTGGCTCATGCCTGTAATCCCAGCACTTTTGGAGGTCAAAGTGGGTGGATTGCTTCAGCCCAGGAGATCGAGACCAGCCTGGGCAATGTGGAACTTCATTTCTACAAAAAAAACTTTTAATAAATTAGCCTGGCTGGGCATGGTGGCTCACACTTATAATCCCAGCACTTTGGGAGGCCAACATAGGCGGATCACAAGGTCAAGAGTTCAAGACCAGCCTGACCAACACAGTAAAAGCCTATCTCTACTAAAAACACAAATATTACCTGAGCATGGTGGTGCATGCCTGTAGTCCCAGCTACTTGGGAGGCAGAGGCAGGAGAATCACCTGAACACGGGAGGCAGAGGTTGCAGTGAGCCAAGATTGTACTACTGCACTCCAGCCTGGGTGTCAAAGCAAGATTCCATCTCAAAAAAAAAAAAATAGCCAGACACAGTGGTGCATGCCTGTGGTCCCAGCTATTCAAGAGACTGAGATGGGAGGATCACTTGAGCCTGGGAAGTAAAGACTGCAGTGAGCCACAATCATTCCACTGCACTCCAGCCTGGGCAACAGAGTGAGACCCTGTCTCAAAAAAAAAAAAAGGGACAAAAAAGAATCTTTAACTCCTACCACTCCCCTTCCCAGAGCCCGGGCCAGAGTCTCCCACCTGGGTCTGCCTCAGACTAATGTCTGAAGATTCACAGGGACATGCTGTGGGCCTGCCTAGTTACGCAGGCAGCATGCTCCTGAAACACGGGTGTAAACCATGCCTTCTTCTGAAACAGTGAGGGAATCACCGGACTTTAAGGAATGTAAAGAAATCCTGGAGGGGTGTCCTCACTGATCCATCTTTATGAAGCTGGGACTTACTATCATGAGTTTCCTGAAAACCTGGTATCACTGTGGACACTTCCGCGAGTCCCAGAATCTTGCCTCTGAGCCACCTCCGCCACTGCCAGAGGGTAACACTGGGGATGCAGAGCTGGGGCGGCCTCCTAAGTCTCCTTTCCCATGATGCAATCCCTTCCCGTTCTCTACCAGCAGCCAGGTCACCGTGGAAGAGGACGGCCTCCCTTCCCGTTCTCTACCAGCAGCCAGGTCACCGTGGAAGAGGACGGCCTCCCTTCCCATTCTCTACCAGCAGCCAGGTCACCGTGGAAGAGGACGGCCTACTGCCTCTCACACCCTGCACGCTCCTGGACCCACCACCGAGGCCCCCCAGCTCAGCCTTCCTGGCTGTTCCCCACAGCCCTAGAGCTTCCTCCAGCCCAAGGCCTTCTTCTAGCTGTTCCCTGTGCCTGGGAACGTGACTTTGGCAGAGGTGGGGGGAGGAGACTCCAGGTACAGGGGACAGCCAGAGGAAGGCTTCTTCTTCTTCTTTTTCTTCTTCAAGTTTCTGCTCAGATCTCACCTCCTCCAAACAGGCTTTCCCTGGCAGCCCTGTCTAAAACAGCCTGCACCCTACCCCATCATCCCTTTCCCATCACGATGCTGCACTTACTCTTCCAAGCACTAAGCGCTATCTGGAATTTTATTCTAGGTTTTCTTACTTATTGTTAAACCACCACGCTTTCCCCCTAGAACATCAACCTGCCCCCCAGAGCAGGGAGCTTGTCTATTCCATTCAACTCTTCTTGCACAGAGGAGACATTTGATATACATCTGAGGAATGAGAGGATGAACAGGCAGGCGGGCACGCAACGGGGAAGGGAGAGCCAGATGGAGCCCTGGCCCCAGGCCACCCATCTACTACACCCTGACTGTGTCAAGGCTGGGAACCAAGGAAAGGAGAATGGAACACTGAACAGCCCAGCTGGTACATCAATACTTTGCTCCATGACTTCACCAGGAATACACATTAGAAATGACCATAGGAGGCCAGGCGCGGTAGCTCACACCTGTAATCCCAGCACTTTGGGAGGTCTAGGCGGGTGGATCACGAGGTCAGGAGTTCAAGACCAGCTTGGCTAAGATGGTGAAACCCCATCTCTACTAAAAATACAAAAAATTAGCTGGGCGTGGTAGCAAGCACCTGTAACCCTAGCTACTTGGGAGGCTGAGACAGATAATTGTTTGAACCCAGGAGGCAGAGGTTGCAGTGAGCCGAGATCACACCACTGCACTCCCGCCTGGGCAATAGAGCAAGATTTCATCTCAAAAAAAAAAAAAAAATACATGGAAGCCTGGGCCCCAGCCCTGGAAGACGTGCTCCAGTAAGTTTCGGGGGGAACTGACTGCTGTGATCTTTAAACTGCACAGGGGCTCTCGGTCCTTCCCATGATGGCAGAAGGGAGGCCCTGCTCTGCAACCTGGGTGGGGCCACTCGGGGCCTGTTTCCAGTGGTTTGGTTTCTCATGTTGATCTAGGGAGCAAGTGAAGTTTCTTGGAAATTTAAGAAAATGGAAATTTGCTTTCTGATGAGCATTTTGCACCATAGTGAATTAATATTTCTCTGGCTTCTAATAAAAATTGCCAACTCAGGCTGGGCATAGTGGCTCACATCTGTAGTCCCAGCACTTTGGGAGGCCAAGGTGGGTCGATCACTTGAGGTCAGGAGTTCGAGACCAGACTGGCCAATATGATGAAACCCCATCTCTAATAAAAATATAAAAATTAGCCAGGCATGGTGGCAGACGCCTGTAGTTCCAGCTTACTCAGGAGGGTGAGGCAGAAGAATCACCTGAACCCAGAAACAGAGGTTGCAGCAAACCAAGATCACTGCATTCCAGCCTGGGCGACACAGAAAGACTCCATCTCAAAAGAAAAAAATATGCCAACACGGAGACTCATTTTGGCATTTAATACAGACTGCCAACTGTCAACTGTTGTTGTGTATGTTGGCCTTATTTCCATGATTAGAATATAACATCCTGGAGGCAGATCATGACTTCAGTTTATTTTTGAGTCTTATATTGCAAGATGTCATAGACAAAAATGAGTGTCCAGTAAGCTCTTGCTAAACATACAATTTAGAAAATAATGCTGGCTCACGCCTGTAATCCCAACACTTTCTGAGGCCAAAGCAGGTGGATTACAAGGTCGGAGTTTGAGACCAGCCAGACCAACGTGTTGAAACCCCGTCTCTACTAAAAATACCAAAAAAACAGTTAGCTGAGTGTGGTGGCACATGTCTATAATCCCAGCTACTCAGGAGGCTGAGGCAGGAAAATTGCTTAAACCTAGGAGGCAGAGGTTGCAGTGAGCCAAGATCGTGCCACAGTGCACTCTACTCTGGGCAACAGAGCGAGACTCCCATCTCAAAAAAATAAAAAAATAATAAATAATAAATTTTTAAAAGCTACACAGGGGCCGAGTGCAGTGGCTTATGTCTGAAATCCCAGCATTCTGGGAAACCGAGATGGGAGGACTGCCTGAGCCCCAGATTTCAAGACCTGCCAGGGAACATAGCAAGACCTGTCTCTATTTAAAAAAAAAAAAAAAAAACAGCCATGCACAGTGCTGTGTGCCTCTAGTCCCAGCTACTCAGGAAGCTGAGGTGGGAGGATTGCTTGAGCCTGGGAGACTGAGGCTGCAGTGAGCCATTCATGATCATGCCAGTGTGCTCCAGCCTGGGCCACCATGCCCAGCCTCTGCGCCCAGCCTCAACTTTATTTAAAAGGAAAAGCCAGTGGGAAGAGATTCTAGTTACAGTTCCATCACTAACTCTCTGTGTGATGAGAGCCGGTTACTTAATACTGAGTATCTCCATTTTGCCTGTAAAACATGACCACACTGGCCCTCTCCCCTCTCCAGCAAAAATAAAGTCAACAGAGGTCGGTCGCGGTGACTCAAGCCTATAATCCCAGCACTTTGGGAGGCCGAGGCGGGTGGATCACGAGGTCAAGAGATCGAGACCATCCTGGTCAACGAGGTGAAACCCCGTCTCTACTAAAAATACAAAAATTAGCTGGGCATGGTGGCGCGCACCTGTAGTCCCAGCTACTCAGGAGGCTGAGGCGGAAGAATTGCTTGAACCCAGGAGGCGGAGGCTGCGGTGAGCCGAGATGGCACCATTGCACTCCAGCCTGGGTAACAAGAGCGAAACTCTGTCTCAAAAATAAATAAATAAATAAAATAAAATAAAATAAAGACAACAGAAATCTTAATTACATCAGAAAGGTGCCAACCTATGGTTTAAAAATCCCATCTCTTCAAACATGTGGCACCGCACACACGCACCATCTAGGACTTCCACGGAGGAAACCCCGGGTCTCGCCATAAGGACTCACTTGCAACGTAGAGGGCCACTCTGTCATTCTCTTTGTGCCGCAGGAGGTTTTCTGCATAGTTGAGACGACTGCCTTTGAACCACTCGGGGACATCTGCGATTCCTTTCGACGTGTCCACAACCTGTAGAGAACCACAACAAACTGAGATGCGCACACACGAGACCTCGGCCGCACGTGAGCTAAACGCGGTTCTGCTGCCCGGGAAGCTGGCTAACTCACTGGCCCAGAGCATTTTTAAATCATTTTATAGACTGAACTCTAAACTGGCCTAAAGGCTAGAAACTGAAAGTAGGAATTAATGCAAGGGAAAATAACCATCCCAGTAATGTATGCATTCCACAAATATTTATTAAGCACCTACTTAATGAGAGATACTGAAGACAAAGACGACGTCCAACACATCAGGCTCTGCCCAGAAGAGCAAGCTCCGGGGACCACCTGCCCCTTTCCCACAACTTCCGGGAGTTTCAGCCTTTGCTTCCTTCCTTGGGGTCCTGGAACCTTGATTTTTATTGTCAAAGTCCCAAAAGATCAACATTTCAAAATGATTTGCCCCAAAGAGACAATAAATTAGACTTTGAACAAGAGCACTCCCTGTTCCCAGATACATATTGATTTACAGTGTAAGGAGTTGAAAAGTTTTCTAAACTCCAGGTTACAAAAATAACAAAACTCCTAGCTAGGCACAGTGGCTCATACCTATAATCCCAGCACTTTGGGAGGCCGAGGAGGACAGATCACCTGAGGTCGGGAGTTTCAGACCAGCCTGACCAAAATGGAGAAACCCCATCTCTACTAAAAACACAAAATTAGCCAGGCAGGGTGGTACATGCCTGTAATCCCAGCTACTTGGGAGGCTAAGACAGGAGAATTGCTTGAACCCAGGTGGTAGAGGTTGCAGTGAGCCGAGATTCAGCCACGGTGCTCCAGCCTGGGCAACAAGAGCAAAACTCCATCTCAAAAAAATAAATAAATAACATTAACTCCAGTAGTTTAAAAAACTATGACAATGTGGCCAGGCATGGTGGCTCACACCTGTAATCCCAGCACTTTGGGAGGCCGAGGCAGGTGGATCACCTGAGGTTGGGAGTTTGAGGCCAGCCTGGGCAACACTGCGAAATCCTATGTCTACTAAAAATACAAAAATCAGCCAGGCATGGTGGCATATGACTATAATCCCAGCTACTCAGGAGGCTGAGGCAGGAAAATTGCTAGAAACTGGGAGGCAGAGGTTGCAGTGAGCCAAGATGACACCACTACACTCCAGCCTGGGTGATAGAGCAAGACTGTCTCAAAAAAAAAAAAAAAGAAAAAGGCTGGGCACAGTGGCTTATGCCTGTAATCCCAACACTTTGGGAGGCTGAGTGAGGCAGGCAGATCACCTGAGGTCAGGAGTTTGAGACCAGCCTGACCAACATGGAGAAACACTGTTTCTACTAAAAATACAAAATTAGCTGGGCATGGTGGCGCATGCCTGTAATCATAGCTACTCAAGAGGCTGGGACAGGAGAATCATTTGAACCCCAGAGGCGGAGGTTGCAGTGAGCTGAAATCATGCCATTGCTCTCCTGCCTGGGCAACAAGAGTGAAACTCCATCTCAAAAAAAAAAAAAGTCCAGGCACAGTGGCTCACATCTGTAATCCCAGCACTTTGGGAGGCCGAGGCAGGCAGATCACAGGCTCAGGAGTTCAAGACTAGCCTGGCCAACATAGCGAAACCCCATCTCTACTAAAAATACAAAAATTAGCCAGGTGTGGTGGCGCACACCTGTAGTCCCAGCTATTCAGGAGGCCGAAGCAGGAGGATCGTTTGAACCCAGGAGGCAGAAGTTGCAGTGAGCTGAGACCACACCATTGCACTCCAGCCTGGGTGACATAGCGAGACTCCGTCTCGAAAAAAAAAACCTACCACAATGTAAATGTACTTAATATCACTGAAGTGTACAGTTAAAAATAGTTAAGATGGGGCCGGGCACGGTGGCTCACGCCTGTAATCCCAGCACTTTGGGAGGCCAAGGCGGGTGGATCATGAGGTCAAGAGATCGAGACCATCCTGGTCAACATGGTGAAACCCCGTCTCTACTAAAAATACAAAAAACTAGCTGGGCATGGTGGTGCGTGCCTGTAATCCCAGCTACTCAGGAGGCTAAGGCAGGAGAATTGCCTGAACCCAGGAGGCGGAGGTTGCGGTGAGCCGAGATCGCGCCATTGCACTCCAGCCTGGGTAACAAGAGCAAAACTCCATCTCAAAAAAAAAAAAAAAAAAGAAAAATAGTTAAGATGGTTACATACATAAAAGTTTATGATACATGTATTTTAACATAATTAAACCTTTTTTTTTTTTTGAGACAGGGTCTGGCTCTATAGCCCAGGCTGGGTGCAGTGGGACAATCATAGCTCACTGAAGCCTCGGCCTCCTGGGTTCAACCGATCCTCCCACCTCAGCCTCCTGAGTAGCTGGGACCACAGGCATGCACCACCATGTCAGCTAATTTATTTTTTTGTAGACACGGTCTTGCTATGTTGCCCAGCCTGCTCTCAAACTCCTGGGCTCAAGAGATCCTCCCATCTTGGTCTATCAGAGTGCTGGGATTATAGGTATAAGCCACTACACCCAGCCCCAAATATTTTAAAATTAAAAGCAAACAAACAAAAAAAAAACTACTATTTACGATCACTCAAGTTCCCGGGACAGAGCATGGGGTCCCCACACAGCGGGCTGCAAAGTTCTCAATGAGTCTGCGATAATTTCAAGCCAGTTCTCTAAGGCAATGACTTTTTCCCATCCATATGAGATTGTGAAAAGAAGATACAATTCCATATTCCCCAAAATTAGCATTTCACTTTGAAGTGCCGCCACAGAAATAAAGAGATCACATGCACAGAAAATCTCTACTCACCTCATCATACGTGCGTGAGAAGATGATTCCACTGAATTTCCAGAACTCTGCCCAGAAGTCTGAATATGACTCAACAGACCAATGGTACAAGTCATCATAATTCTCTAAAAATAAAATAGTTCAGATTAACCTTAGGAGGGAAATCTCAGCAATTCATTAATAAGATGGACACACCACCTCAGGAGCCTCGGGCGTATCCAAGCAAGCCAAAGTCATCTGAGGAGAAATGGTCTGGCGGAGGAAGGAGCTTAATTTTTATTGACACAAACCCAACACCTCTAGTCCCCAAAAAGAACAAAAGCTGAAGCGGTGATTTTTTGAGTCATCTTCAGTGATTTTATATCTTAGCCACCATGCCGAAGAACACAGATTCTGGAGCCCGAATGCCTGGGTTCAAATCCTGGTTCAGCCATTTATTAGCTTTGTGACCTCAGGCAAGTACAAAATGGGGATAATTAACAGCCCCCCTCAAGCCACCAGGCTATTGTGAGGATTTAAATGAGCACATGTAGAAAGTGCTTAGAACAGGGCCTTGGAAGTGACCACAGCGGCATTAGGAGTTTGCCATTATTATACCATACAACCTTAGAAAATTAAGTCAACTTAGCAAATTACAAACGAGGACATTATTATTCCCCCCTTAATGAAAAGTTATCTTTTAGTGTCACATCATCTTCAACTGTAAATAAGGACATTATTATTCCCCCTTAATATAATACATGAGATTATATGATTTTATATACATGAGATGTGTATATATAACATTTTTATAATTTTTAAAAATATTTTATATGTATATATGAGATTATACATATATCCATATATATGTATATATGTATACATGTGTATATATGTATACATATATGTATACATCGCTATATATGTATATACATATAAATATGCACATATATGTATAGATATTTATACATATTTATATATGTATAGATATATATGTATATATAACATTTTCATAATATTTTTTGCTATCTAGTATTCAAAGCAAAACAGCAGCCACTTTTTTCCTATGTTGTAATCATTTCTATCAGAAATACTAAGTATAAAAATCACCGTCTATTAATAAAGTAGCAAAAAATCACATTATGAAACATAGATTCAAAAAGACAACCATACAATGAATATTGATACATTTTCACTTTTTGCAAATACAAAATCTGGTAAATAATCCAAAAAAAACAAAAAAAGAAAATTAAGTCAATACCTTGGAAAACCCAGAAGTTCAAAACTGGTAGTCTGTTGATGACTTCTCAAGGCCATAGTATAAAGTTTGGGGGTCGGGGGCAAGTTACTTATTGTGATTTTTGAATAAGCAATATGTTCACAAGACTCAAAATTACAGAAGTATAAAAAGTTATATGGTAAGGCCGGGCGCGGTGGCTCACGCCTGTAATCCCAGCACTTTGGGAGGCCGAGGCGGGTGGATCACAAGGTCAAGAGATCGAGACCATTCTGGTCAACATGGTGAAACCCGGTCTCTACTAAAAAACACAAAAATTAGCTGGGCATGGTGGCGCATTCCTGTAATCCCAGCTACTCGGGGGCTAAGGCAGGAGAATTGCCTGAACCCAGGAGGCGGAGGTTGTGGTGAGCCGAGATCGTGCCATTGCACTCCAGCCTGGGTAACAAGAGCGAAACTCCGTTTCAAAATAAGAAGAAAAAAATTTAAAAGTTATATGGTAAAAGATCTCCCTCCTTCTACTCCACAACCATCTAACTTTTTATGCCCAGGGGAGTTCCTCCTTGCAGATTCCACTCAATTACATTCAAAACAACTTTTCCCCACCAGCCAGACATGAACTGGAAAGTGATACAAGGAGAGGTATTTAAGTCCTAAAGGAAATTTGACTTCACTGCGAAACTGACCCCAGCCTAGCTGAGGACTCTTTACCCTCTCAAGTGCATAGGATCCAAGTGGACTGGTCGCAGTGAACCAATAGGCCCTTAGGAGAATTTCATCCTATGGGGGACCAAGTGAAGCCAAAATACAGTGCTTCTGTTGCAAAGCACAGCCCTGCTGGGGCTCCAGGAAGGCAGAGACTGGCAGGGATATAATAACATATCAGGAAGATGGCCAATGAGGTATCAGGAATGGGGGAAGGCATAATACCACCACTGAGCTGAATTATCTTACTGCCATCAGTCAATCAAGATTGCCCATCGCGGCAGGGCATGGTGGCTCACGTCTGTTATCCCAGCATTTTGGGAGGACGAGGAGGGCAGATCACCTGAAGTTGGGAGTCTGAGACCAGCCTGACCAACATGGAGAAATCCCGTCTCTACTAAAAATACAAAATTAGCTGAGCGTGGTGGCACATGCCTGTAATCCCAACTACTTGGGAGGCTGAGGCAGGAGAATCGCTTGAACCCGGGAGGTGGAGCCGAGATCACGCCACTGCACTCCAGCCTGGGCAATAAGAGGGAAACTCCATCTCATAAAAAACAAACAAAAGATTGTCCATCCTCACTGTTCCCAGCCCCGGGGGAGAAGAGAGGAAAAGACATGATGCTCTGCCCTTCAGCAGTGTACCCTCTGACTGTGGTGTCCAGGAATGGCCCTCCGTCACACTGAGCTCAGAGGGATCACGAGAACTGGGGCAGCAGGGACAGCTGAGAGGATCGCTTTAGCCTGAGCTCAAGACTATAGTGAGCTATGATCCTGCCCCTGCACTCCAGCCTGGGTGGGTGACAGAGTGAGACCCCATTAAAAAAATAAAAGCCTATCACAAAAGTACATTCACCAACAGCATCGCTAAGGAAGGCAGACATGGCCGGCCCCACAAATCTGGAAGGAAGCAGCCACAAAGGCATCTGGACACCACAAGGACCCTGGGAGACTGCAGCAAGAGTGGCGACTTCACATGGAAACTTGCGCACTGTTGGCAACTCAGCCTTCTCATTGAATACGACTCTTCAGACACACTCTTCTGCTCCCATGCTCCCCGCCTCTACCAGGGAGGAGGCTGCAACCCGCAAGCCCAGGTCTGATTCAGCCTACACAAGCTGCCCACACTTCAGAGCCTGTTCTTGTTTTTAAGGTCTACTTTGTGGATGTGCATGTCCACCATGTGCAGGGATCATGATCATCTTTCTACCTAGTATATGTGCTGCCAAAGTAAGCACATAAATTCTTTTTTTTTTTCAGACAGAGTTTCGCTCTTGTTGCCCAGGCTGGAGTGCAGTGGCGCAATCTCGGCTTACCACAACCTCTGCGTCCCAGGTTCAAGCGATTCTCCTGCCACAGCCTCCCGAGTAGCTGGGGTTACAGGCATGCGCCACCACACCCAGCTAACTTTGTATTTTTAGTAGAGATGGGGTTTCTCTATGTTGGTCAGGCTGGTCTCAAACTCCTGACCTCAGGTGATCCGCACACCTCGGCCTCCCAAAGTGCTGGGATTACAGGCATGAGCCACCATGCCCAGCCTTATAAATCCATTTTAAATGAAATTCTGGCTTCTCCTGAGAAAAGTGAGTACTTGACTGTGGTCATCAGCCAGTAATTGTCACCTCCAGGCATTCATGCCCTTCGATGGTCCCCTTCCCAACCTGAGCAGGGGTGATCTGTGTACCAACAGGGTACTGTGGAAGCGGTCAAACATGACTTCCAAGGCCAAGTTGTAAGGGTCACTGCAGCCACATGGCCCTCTTGGGTCACCTGCTCCGGGAGAAGCCAGGGATGGGTTGTGAGGATGCTCACGCAGTCCTCAGTGGCGTAGGGCAGACGCCTCCTACACTACCTTGTTGCCACCACTAGCACTAACTTACTGACATGTGAGTGAGCTCTCGGGGACAGGTGCGTTCCCACAGCAGCTCTGGTCAAGCCTGTAGATGACTGCAGCCCGAGGGACCCCAAGCTAGAACCCTGCCGCTAGCCACTCCCCAATCCTGGCCCACAGAAACTGAGTGGTAATAAAGGTTTATTCTTGTGTAAGTCGCTAACTTTTGGGCTGATTTGTCACCAGCAAGAGATAACAAATGCCTTGTCCACACCACATAGTGACAATTAGCTAGAACTGGGAGCAAGGCTCATCTGGCCCTCACGCAAACGCCAGAGGCAACAACTGACCAGAAGGCAGCCTACAGCTCCACCGCCTACAGCTACAAAGTCTTTTTTTTTTTTTTTTTTTTTTTTGAGATAGAGTCTTGCTCTGTCACCCAGGCTGGAGTGCAATGGCACAATCTCGGCTCACTGCAGCCTCTGCCTCCCAGGTTCCAGCAATCCTCCTGCCTCAGCCTCCCAAGTAGCTGGGATTACAGGTGCATACCACCACTCCTGGCTAATTTTTGTATTTTTAGTGTATTTCTTTTTTTTGTGGGGGCGGGGGACGGAGTCTCCCTCTGTCACTCAGGCTGGAGTGCAATGGTGCTATCTGGGCTCACTGCCACCTCCACCTCCCAAGTTCAAGCAATTCTCCGGCCTCAGCCTCCTGAGTAGTTGGGATTACAGGCGCCCACCATCACGCCTGGCTAATTTTTGTATTTTTAGTAGAGACGGGGTTTCACCATGTTGGTCAGGCTGGTCTTGAACTCCTGACCTCAGTGATCCACCCACCTTGGCCTTCCAAAGTGCTAGGATTACAGGCATGAGCCACCATGCCCGGCCCTTTTGTATTTTTAGTAGAGATGGGGTTTCACCATGTTGACCAGGCTGGTCTCGAACTCCTGACCTTCAGGGGATCCGCTCACCTCAGCCTCCCGAAATGCTGGGATTACAGGCGAAAGCCACCGTGCCCAGCCCCCGACAGCTAAAAAGTCTTAACTGAGACTTCATGCTTTGGTTTGTTCAGCTGTGAAATGGGACTACAGCTCCCAGCTACTTGGCATGATTATTGAGAGAATTACATTAGCTGATACATATCAGGTGCCAGAGGGGGCCTGGCATATAGAGCGAGCTCACTAAATGGAACGATTATTATATCTTGGGCACCTATCTGGTCCCTACAGGCTTCTGAATTTTCAGCCCTTCTTCCTCTCTACCTTTGAAAATTTGGGCCAGCTCACACCTTCCAATCTCAGCTGACTATTTTATCTGCCCTGTCTTTATTCATTTTTTTAGAGACAAGGTCTCACTCTTCTGCCCAAGCTAGAGTGCAATGGCATGATCATGGCTCACTGCAGCCTCAAACTCCTGGACTCAAGCAATCCTCCTGCCCCTGCCGCCCAAGTAGCTGAGATTACAGGCTACCTGCCCTTCTAAACCGCATTCTCTGCTAAGCCACTGCTGTCGGAGATTACAGGTTACCTGCCCTTCTAAACCACATTCTCTGCTAAGCCACTGCTGTTGTGCTGGACCCCCTATTAACTCCAACAGATGGCAGCAGTTTCCAGAGATCTGGAAGCAGTGAACATGACACAGGCTTTATTGGAAACTCACCTACATGGACGGTCCGGGGGCAGCAGGCTGAACAGAAGAACCGCAGCCGCTTGTAAAATGCATGTAGTTTACACAGCACCTTCACTTAGCACCCTCCCCTAGCACCTTCCACCTGTAACCTTCACTTAACCCAAAAGAAAGGGCCTCGGTCCTCACATAGAGCTTGCGTTCCATGGGATGGGTCAGGGGTTCAGATGTTCCTCACAGACAAGGGATAAATCGGGTTGGCCACTCCCGGATTCCTTAGCTTGGAACTCCGAACACAAATTCTTCTGAAGTTCGGCATCAGGTGCATCTGCCACACAGTAGTGCAGTACTCAAAATGTCAACACCAATGCCCCATTTGTGGGACACCCAGTGTCCACTAACTTGCGGCACTGTCTTCACATGAGCTCTCCCCCAGCCACCCTGAGCTATTTGAGAACAGGGCCCAAGTCTTCTATCTGTTGGCAAACTCCACCCCAGCTGCTTGCACAGAGAGCCAACATGCAGCTTGTGGTACACAGAAGGACACTTGGCACAGTCCTCCAAAAGAGCATGTCTTTGAAACTGGTGCCACCTCCCTGCCCCCTAATTACAGAGGGCTGGTACATGTAGCACATCTGTCAGAGCTTGCTAGAGCCTGGAACCACATGCACATATGCCAGGCTGGAGCTGCGGCCGCCCCCGAGGAAGCTGCATCAGAGCACCCCAGAGTCCTACATGGGTGTACAGGGAGTGCACAGGTGGGTTTGGCTGGATGCAGTGACAGGAACCAACTAACCTGCAGCTTCGGTAGTGGAAAAGAGGGTAGGTGACCCCACCAACGCCTCCCAAAATGCAGGGATACAAACTTCCTGCCAACTTTGGTCTGGGAAGACAGGCTGACGGGAGAGGCAGCCGGAGTGGGGAACGTCCATCCCTCTCTTCCTCTTTGGGGCTTGCAGGGCTGGAGCAAGGCTGCTGAGGATGTGTGCCTCGCTCTCTGCAGACCTCCCGTCCACAGCATGGCCCCGTACTGTATACAGGCTACAAGCGAGCCTCTACTGGGACACAGACGATACAAGTTCACGGGCACTGTCTTTAAGCAAGAAGAATGCTCACAAATTCAGAAAAAGGCAGGGCAGGAGGAAAGCCCAAAGTACACGTGCTTGGAGAGAAGAGGGAAGGCAGAAATATTCAAAGAGAATAATCAAAAAAGATAGCACTGGAGCTGGATCATCAAGCAAAGCCCAAAGCCTCCAGGGCCAGGTATATGAAAGGGAAGAGGCAGGTGGAAAATCACCATCAAGAGTGGTGAGAGGGCTGGGCGCAGTGGCTCATGCCTATAATCCCAGCACTTTGGGACGCCGAAGCGGGCGGATCACCTGAGGTCAGGAGTTTGAGATCAGCCTGGCTAACATGGTAAAACCCCATCTCTACTAAACACGCAAAAAAAAAAATTAGCTGGGCACAGTGACGCATGCCTGTGACCCCAGCTATTCTGGAGGCTGAGGCAGGAGAATTGCTTGACCCAGGACGGGGGAGGTGGAGGTGGCAGTGAGCCAAGATCATGCCACTGCACTCCAGCCTGGGCTACAGAGCCAGACTCCATCTCAAAACAAACAAACAAACAAAAACTGAGCTCTATACCTTGAAGATCTTGTTGGAAAAAAAAAGAAAAAATAAAAAACTGAGCTCTAAACGCCCAGGAAAGGGCCTCACTCAGTTCCCGACAATGGCTGCCACGTTGGGAATGCAGACCCAGCATCACAGGCCTTGGGTTCTCAGAGGTTAGAAAGCTTGCTTTTCATATGTGCTCTCACAACTTCTATTTATTTGAACCAGGGACCTACTCTTTCACCGTCTGCAGTGACCAGGCTGGTCTCAAACTCCTAGGCTCAAAAGATCCACCCACCTCAGCCTCCCCAAGTGCTGGGATGACAGGTGTGAGCCCCCACACCCAGCCCCCTCTCCTAACTTTTAAATGCAGGCAATTCAACAGTGTGTCTGCAGACCAGACCTGACCCGTGACCGCCAATCTGAGAGCCTAGAAAGAGGGAAAGGAGTTCCGCAGCTGCTCAGGCCCTCCCAGCACTTGCTCACGATTACTTCACAACCCCATGGGCCCAGGGCAGAGCTGAGTGCTGGGCTTGACCATCTCACGTTGCGCCCAATGACTCAGGTCCTGTTATGCCCATTTTACAGATGAGGAAATGAGGCATGGGGAGATCTAATGACTTCCCCCTGGTAAATGGCAGAGCTAGTTCAAAATCCAGGTGGTCAGATTATAGATCTCCTCCTTCGCCACTTCCCATGGAGGCAGGTGGTTTCACCCATCTCACAGGGCTGCCTGTCCCTGAAATTATTTCATAATATCAGGGCTGGACAGGCACCAGATCAGCATTCTATTACTGCTGGCAGAGGATAGGCAAGGTGACACAGAGGAAGAACCTAATCCCACATCGCAGCCTCCTGCTTCTTCCAGGGTCTCCAGGCTGTTCTGCCCTAATCCTACAGACAGTGATTTACCAGCTGCTGTCCGGAAGCCCTGGTTGCCACAGGACTAAACCTGTTTCCAAGCGAGAGAAAGGGAAGGAGAGGAACAGCGCTGTCTTAGCATAGGAAAGGGACTCTGTGGAAGATCCCCATGCTGTGGAGGGCCTGGCAGCTGCCAGGCAGCCGCCTGCAATTCTGTGGTCAAGAAGGAACCACTGAGAACTTCTGAGCCAAGGAGTGGCAAAGTAAGACCTGTGTGCTTCAAGGTTACTTTGGCAAAGCAAGCAGGATGCAAATGGGTGGAAAAGCAGGAAGCAGGAAAACCAACTACTGTTCAGAGAGGAGGAAAGGAGGCCCCAGAATCCCTGGCACATGGCAGGGAGGGTGGGGTGGGGTGGGGCTGCAAAGGAGGGGATGAGAGAAAGACATGCGGCTGCAGCTCAAGACTTCTGGTGCCGGCCAGGTGACTGGGATGTCCATTCCTGTGAGCCTCGGCAAGAACAGTAACGCCACCAACAGAAACAAGGGAGTCCCTGCCGCCGGTGGAGAGGGTGAGGAGAGACCCTGAGTTAAAAATCCGGAGGAACACCCAGGGGAGGCAGGGGTGGAGAGATGGAGCTGGTAGTTGGGCAAATCAGCTAGAGCTCAGAAAGCGCACCCCTACCCACCCACACCCAGAGAAGCAGTTTCTGATTCAAGGGGATGGCTGGAAAGTCTTTTACTAGGTTCTGTTTGGGGTCCGGGAGTGTGGACGAGGGCAAGGGCTCCCACCTGGGCATCCTTCTAGGTGCTGGCCTCCAGCACGGGCAGCTGGAAATGGGGGAGGTCAGGGGGGCAGAGTGCACGGCACTGGGGGCTGGCAAAGGACCCCCACAAACAGAGGAAGAGCTGCAAGTCAAAATGGCCCTATGTCCAGGAGGAAGCCCCCACAGGGGTGACCTTCCCGAGGAGAGGGCGACCCCCACATGCAGAGGAAACGCCGCAGAGTTAGGAGGTGCTGGCAGGTGCTGTGGAGGGGTGATGCTCCCCAAGATAGGAGGGAAAACCCCGCAGTCCGAAGGCCTCCCAGCCATCAAGTGGCTCCTCCAGCCCCAGAGCAGGAAACTAGCCAAGGGGAGACCACCCCAATCACCCTGCACGTCACCCCCGCCATCCCCCGCAGGCCCGGCCGCGAGCCCGGCTCTCACCCAGCGCCAGGCCGCAGGCGGCGCCCACGGCCGCCCGGAAGCGGTCCATCTGCGTGTTCTTCTTGCTGTCAGGCTCCCACATCACCTGGCACTCCAGGATCTCCTCGCGCCCGGAGCGCTCCTCCTTGGACATGGCGGCAGCGGGGCGGCCGGGGCTAAGCGAGGGCTGGGGACCAGTGGCCGGGGCTGCGGCGAGGGCCGGGGACCGGGGACGGAGGCGTCGACGGCCGGGGAGTCCTGGAGGAAAGAGACGGCGGTGACGGCGACAGGGAGCGACGGTCTGAACCGGTGCCACCACTTCCCCGCAGGCCACTTGGCCCAGGCCCCGCCCCGCGGGCCCCGCCCCCAAATCCCCGCCCCCTGGTCCAGGCCCCGCCCATCCGCGTGTAACCCTCCGCCGAGCGTCCTGCCGCGCAAAGGAGTGCTCGCCGCGAGCCCGCGGCAGGGGGCGGGGCACGGAGGGGCCTGAGGGTGAGGGGCGCGCACGTGCCTTGGCCCCGGCTCCCCAACCTCACCTGGAGCTGGAGGCCGTTAGGGCAGCAGATGCAGAAACCAGGCATCTGAGTCCTCTGGCTCCTGCACGTGTGCGTCATTCATTCGCTAGTTCTTCCTGCAGGTCTTTACTGAGCGCCTGCGGCATTCCGGGCACTTTTGGGAGTTTTGCGGATACAGCAGCGAACAAAGCAAAATTCTTGCCCTTCTGTCAACAGGAGAGGTACGGGTGTGAGGAAGACGGGAGACAATTAACAAATAAATACATCGTGTATATACACAAGATAATGTCATAGCATAATGCAATAATATACATAGTATACCAATGGGTATGAAAATATACATTTGTGAAAGGAAAATAAATCGTGGGGCCCCACTCTACTAAGCTACTAAGGGAAAAGTCAAGCTGGGAACTGCTTAGGGCCAGCCAACCTGCCTCCCATTCTATTCAAAGTCACCCCTCTGCTCACTGAGATAAATGCATATATGATTGCCTCCTTTGGAGAGGCTAATCAGAAACTCTAAAGAGTGCAACCATTTGTCTCTTATCTATGACCTGGAAGCCCCCTGCCACTTCGTTTTTCTGTTTTTTGTTTTGTTTTGTTTTGTTTTGTTTTGAAACAGGGTCCCACTCAGTCTCCCAGGCTGGAGTGCAATGGCACCATCTCGACTCACTGAAACCTCTGCCTCCCAAGTTCAAGCGATTCTCCTGCCTTAGCCTCCTGAGTAGCTGGATTTCAGGCACCCACCATCATGCCCTGCTAATTTTTGTATTTTTGTAGAGACCGGATTTCACCATGTTGACCAGTCTGGTCTTGAAACCCTGACCTCAGAGGATCCGCCCACCTCAGCTTCCCAAAGTGCTGGGATTACAAGAGTGAGCCACTGCCCCCGACCCACCTTTGCTTTTTTTTTTTTTTTTTTTTGAGATGGAGTCTTGCTCTATTGCCCAAGCTGGAGTGATCTCGGCTCACTGCAACCTCTGCCTCCTGGGTTCAAGTGATTCTCCTGTCTCAGCCTCCCGAATAGCTGGGATTACAGGCCCAGACCACCACGCCCAGCCAATTTTTGTATTTTTAGTATATAGATGCGTTTTCGCCATGTTGGCCAAGCTGGTCTCTAACTCCTGACCTCAGGTATCCGCCTGCCTCAGCCTGTCAAAGTGCTGGGATTACAGGTGTAAACCACCGCGCCCGGCCCTTCGCCTTTGCTTCAAGTTGTCCCGCCTTTCCAGACAGAACCAATGTTCATCTTGCATATGTTGCTGGATGTCTCATGTCTCCCTAGAAGGTATAAAATCAAACTTCACGGCCGGGCGCGGTGGCTCAAGCCTGTAATCCCAGCACTTTGGGAGGCCGAGGCGGGTGGATCACGAGGTCAAGAGATCGAGACCATCCTGATCAACATGGTGAAACCCCGTCTCTACTAATACAAAAAATTAGCTGGGCACGGTGGCGCGTGCCTGTAATCCCAGCTACTCAGGAGGCTGAGGCAGGAGAATTGCCTGAACCCAGGAGGCGGAGATTGCGGTGAGCCGAGATCGCGCCATTGCGCTCCAGCCTGGGTATCAAGAGCGAAACTCCGTCTCAAAAAAAAAAAAAAAAAATCAAACTTCACTCTGACCATGTCATCAGGACCTCCCGAGGCTTTGTCACGGGCATACATCCTCAACCTGAATTAACCGAGACCTGTCTCAGATTTTCTGGGTTCACATGTTGGTAACCATGCAGGGATTCTGAGTGGAGATGCCCTTGACTTTTGACAAATCTCCTATCAGTGCTTGGTACCATGAGCTAACTTTATGGCTCAAACCAATAAGACAGTTTGCTAAGGTCTGAGAGCAACCCCTCCAGAGAAACCCTGATCTCCCAAAACTTGGTGGAGATATAAAGTTTATTTTGCTGTACAACTCCGTTTTAGAGTTTTACTTGCTTCCAACAAGAAAGGCAAGATTTCCTGTTTCCATGACAGTGGAAGGCAGGTAATTCCTTTATGGAGTTTGAGTTCGCTTCCAACAGGAAAGATGACGTCTTTTTTCTGCTTCTACAATGGTAGAGAACAGTCTACAGCCTAAGACCCATCCCTAGGTAAGTAACTGAATTGGGGTTTGTCGTGGCTAAAGTTAAGGTCAACAACCAGCTGGTCTTAATGTCAGAAGTATTTGAATCAGGGCAACTCCACCTTGAGTAGGGGCTGGGTAAAATGAGGCTGAGATGTACTGGGCTGCATTCCCAGGCAGTTAAGGCATTCTAAGTCACAGGATGAGACAGGAGGTCGGCACAAAATACAAGTCATAAAGACCTTGCTGATAAAATAGGTTGCAGTAAATAAGCCAGCTAAAACCCACCAAAACCAAGATGGCGATGAGAGTGACCTCTGTTTGTCCTCACCGCTGCACTCCCACCGGCGCCATGACAGTTTACAAATGCCATGGCAATGTCAGGAAGTTACCCTATGTGATCTAAACGGGGTGAGGGGGAAGGCATGAATATTCCACCCCACCCATGTTTAGCATATCATCAGGAAATAACCATAAAAATGGGCAGCTGGCAGCCCTCAGGGCTGCTCTGTCTGTGGACCTTCTTTTATTCTACTTTCCTAATGAACTGGCTTTTGCTTGATTACAGACTGGCCCTGAATTCTTTTTTGCGTGACATCCAAAAACCTCTCTTGGGGTCTGAATTGGGACGCCTTTCCCGTGACATTAATTTACCCTCACCATTAGAGCGCTCATTAGAGTGATCATGTGAGTTGCGCACCGTTTGTTTTGCTTCACTGGTTTTTTCGTTGTTTGTTTCTGTTTTTGTTGTTGTTTTGGTCATTTTCCCACTGAGTGTGGTCAACTCTATCCGCCTTGATCAAATCAAAAGGAAACTTCCAAATTTCGGGGAACAAGGACATTGAAGTGGGTAAATTCCCATCCAAAAAAAAAAAAAAGGTGATATGGTAGGAAAGAGAACAACCGGCAAAAGAAAAAAAATTTAAAGAGGAAAGATGTTTGATTTTGACTACTCAAGGGGCTTTATCGACATGACAAGGCCACCTTTTTGCTAGCCAGGTCACACTGAAAGCAATGGCCATTGCCCCGTGCTGCAGTTCTATTGCTGAGGTTCTGCCTGCTTTTTCCACCAGGACAGCCCAGATTGGATCCTAAATCAAGTCCTTTCTGGTTTAATACTTCGTACTTCTGAAATAGCAGCAATTTGTCCTAACAGGAATATAGTAATGACAGGCCAGGGATGGCTCACATAATCCCAACACTTTGGGAGGCTGAGGCGGGCAGATCACAAAGTCAGGAGTTTGAGACCAGCCTGGCCAATGTGGTGAAACCTCATCTTTACTAAAAATACAAAAGTTAGCCAGGCGTGGTGGCAGGCACCTGTAGTCCCAGCTACTCGGGAGACTGAGGCAGGAGAATTGCTTGAACCCACGAGGAGGAGGTTGCAGTGAGCTGAGATCATGCCACTGCTCTCCAGCCTGGGCAACAAAACTGAAACTCCATCTTAAAAAAAAAAAAATCCATACGTATTAAAAAAACATGAAGACAAGCAAATAAATGCTTAACCATATTCAGGGCACTGGTTTCTTCTAGGGCAAAAAAAAGGGGCTGAATTTAGGGAGGAATTTCCAAAATAGGTCATGCCCTATTAAGCTGGGAGATGAGTACTTGGTCCACATTTATTATTCTGTAAATTGCACATTTATGTTATATTCAGTATTTTTGTATGCTTTGTACATCTCACAATTTAAAACAATTAATAGGCCAGGCACAGAGGCTCACGCCTGCAATCCCAGGACTTCGGGAGGCCAAGGCAGGTGAATCACTTGACGTCAGGAGTTCGAGACCAGCTTGGCCAATATGGTGAAACCCCATCTCTACTAAAAATAATACAAAAATCAGTCTGGTGTGGTAGTCGATGCCTGTAATCCCAACTACTCAGGAGGCTGAGGCAGGAGAATCACTTGAACCCTGGAGGTGGAGGTTGCAGTGAGTCGAGGTGGCACGCCACTGCACTCCAGCCTGGGTGACGGAGCAACACTCTATCTCAATAAATAAATAAATAAATAAATAAATAAAACAATTAATATAAGCAGGGCCCCAGGACTCTGGGTGAGTCTTACTTCACTAAGCCTGGGGTGAAAAATTGGAAACCAACTGAAGTCCTTCAACAGGGGAAGGGCAAAGTGTACTGTAATCCACGCTGCACAGCACTACACGCACCCACCGAAAATAATAACAGGCAGGGCGTGGTGGCTCACCCTTGTAATCCCAGCACTTTTCAAGGCCGAGGAGGGCGGATAACGAGGTCAAAAGATCAAGACCATCCTGGCCAACATGGTAAATCCGGTCTCTACTAAAAATATAGAAAAATTAGCTGGGCACAGTAGTGGTCTCCCGCTTGTAGCCCCAGCTACTTGGGAAGCCGAGGCAGGAGAATCGCTTGAACCAGGGAGGCGGAGGTTGCAGTGAGCTGAGATTGCACCACTGCATTCCAGCCTGGGTGACAGAGTAAGACTCCATCTCAAAAAAAAAAAAAAAAAAAAATTGACTTGCAAATATCATGGTTTCAAAGAGGTGTTTTTTTGTTTGTTTTTTTTTAAATAGAGATAGAGGGCTGGGTGCAGTGGTTCATCCCTGTAATCCCAGCACTTTGGGAGGCTGAGGCAGGAGGATTGCTTAAGCCCAAGAGTTCAAGACCAGCCTGAGCAACATAGTGGGACCTTGTCTCAAAAAAAAATAAAAAATTAGCCAGGCATAGTGGTATGTGCCTGTGGTCCCAGCTACTCAGGAGGCTGAGGTGGGAGAATCACTTCAGTCCAGGAGCTGGAGGCTGCAGCGAGCTATGATTATGCCACTGCACTCCAGCCTGGGTGACACAGCAAGATCCTGCCTTGAAAAATAAATAAATATACAAATAGAGACAGGGTCTCCCTATGTTGTCCAGAATGGTCTCAAACTCCTGAGCTCAAGTGATCCTCTGCCTCAGCCTCCCAAAGTGCTGGGATTACAGGTATTAGCCACTGCACCCAGCTTCAAAGAGATTGTTGAAGAAGATAGAATAAATTGCAGAATGACACGTACAGTTGTAGAAAAATACATACAAGAAAACATCTGTGTTTTAAACTGTCTCCATTGACATATATATTTTTTCTATACATTAATGTATACGTGTAGAAAAAGAACTGGAAGGGGCTGGGGACAGTGGCTCACGCTTGTAATCCTAGCACTTTGGGAGGCCGAGGTGGGTGGATCACCTGAGGTCAGAAGTTCAAGACCAGCCTGATCAACATGGCGAAACCTCATCTCTACTAAAATTACAAAAATTAGCCTGGCATGGAGGTACACCTGTGTTCCCAGCTACTCGGGAGGGTGAGGCAGAAGAATCACTTATACCTGGGAGGCGGAGGTTGCAGTGAGTTGAGATCACATCACTGCATTCCAGCCTGGGCAATAGAGTGAGACTTCATCTCAAAAAAAAAAAAGAAAAAAAAGTATATTTTCTTATATGTAAGAAAAAATTCAGATGACTGTATTATTATTCATTGAATCTAAATCAAGAAGATTAAGCCATAAAATGCTATTTTTGGTAAGCTGGTAAATCTAGAAAATTCTGCTAAATCACTGAATTGATTATTTGGCAAAATGACTTTCAACTGAATTGATTTTTGATGAATCGGCCCACTTCTGCTGGGATCACCTGACCCAGACTCAGTCAGTCAACGACTATTAAATGTTCCTCCCCACCCCTCAGTCACTGTAAACATGATCTTGTTTTGCTTTCTTTCAGGTGCAAGGCCAAATCATCCTGATTATTTCTTTCTTTTTTTTTTTTTTTATAAAGACGAGGTCTCACCATGTTGGTCAGGCTGGTCTTGAACTCCTGATCTCAGGTGATCAGCCCGCCTTGGCCTCCAAAGTGTTTGGATTACAGGCGTGAGCCACCACACCCGGCCTGATTATTGATTTCAATGAAATTAATACAATGAAATTTCATGAAAGCAAGAACCTTTCTCCTTGTATTCACATGTGGCAGGCATGCAATAGATATTTGTTACATGAATGCAACTTACGCTACAGCTCACAGATATCTGCCACTGAGGACTCTTAGCAAATACTTGGAAGACACAGCTACATTTCTGCTACTGTCGGTAATTGAAGATCACCAACAACCAGGTGATATACCCTTAAAGGGGGGTTAGGCAGTGCTAATCCTTATTAACCTAATGCTAATAGTGAAACAAAGGAGCGCCACAGAGGCCTCATTTAATCCTACAGAGACTTAGACAAGCCATCAGAAGCTTACTGCACTCTGCTCTCCTGCTTCTAATAGGGCAAGAAAAGGTGGCCAGATGAGGTGACACTCCACCCACTGGCTTCTTTCTCCTCTTATGAAAGTGTAAAGTTCTCTCTTCTGGCTTCTGAAGAAAAGGATCCTGAAACATACAAAGTCCCTAGTGGCACATATGGTGAAGGGAGGGGACAGATGTTGTAATAAGATGAAATCTTACGCGCACAAATGTCCCTTTCCTTTTTTATACTATCTCTTATGCAGACAGTTAAAAACCTCGAAAAGTAATGAACAAATTTCCACCAAAAAAAAGAAAAAGAAAAAAAAAAAACCTCGAAAAGGCTGCTCCTAGATTGGGAGCCTTCCCCACCCCATGTCATAGCACGTGGCTACAATTCAGAGGAGCGCCCAGATTCTCCACTCCATCACCCCTCATTGCACTTTCATCATCTGAAATGAAGCCCTTTGAACGCCTCCAAGAGCAAGCGCCGTGACAGCCGGGCTATGATCCCCGTGGCTCTGCCTAGCACGAGGCGCGGCACAGAGCAGCAGCTCTAAAAACATTTCCAAAAAGATTAACGATGTTGAGGCTGCAGAATTTGCAGGTATCATCTGTATATATTTTAAATCTGTCCTGGGCATTTCTTTTGAACATTTTGGGCAATTTAAGCCTTTCTTTTATTTTTTATTAGCCTCGGTTTATTTATTTGATTTGTCTTGATGATTCGTTTGGTGGAGTTCCTTTTTAATTTTTAAATTTATTATTAATTTATTCTTTAGGACGTCACGCGAGAGTCTGTATTTGGAGAAGGGGTCCTTAGCAGAAGGGGAAGCCTTCTGGCAAACCTGTCCGGCTCCGCTCGGTATTCCTCCATCTGCCGGTACACGTGTCTTCGCTCCCAAGTCAACCCCGCGGGCCTCCTGCGCCTCCCCGCCCTGTCCCCTCCTTTCCTGGGACCCAACGCCCCGACGGCGGAGGGATCCCGGACTCACTCAAGCGCCACACTCAGCCCGCGCGCTGATTGGCTGGCGGAGAGCTAAGCCCACATCGGCCCAGGGCTTCGCGTTGCGCAAGAGTGGCCTGAGCGCCCACTAATCACGACGCGTTCCGGTGCCTGAGCCTCAGCTCTCAGCCAATCCTGAGGGAGAGCCCGAAAAGGGCGTGCCCAATTGCAACTGAGCAATGGGGCGGAGTCACCTTCCACCAAGGCCAGGCCGGGCGCTGTCACCTTGACAACCTGACCGCCCCGGTGAGTCGGTCCTGTCCCACCCGCCCTGCTTCTCAACCCCAAAACCACCGAGACTCCGGGCGTCACGACCTCGAACTTGACTTCTGCGCTGCCCGGCGAGAGGTGTGCCCAAAGTGCCTGCGGGGTGTTTATTCTTCCATCCGTGTATCCAAACACGCAGATGAGCTCCTAGGATGAGTGCGCTGGGGAATAGGTGGGAACCGCACTAAGCCCTGTGGGAGAAAGTGGTGGGTGGAAGGTGGCATTTCCCCACCAATCCCTCTGGGGCGAGCAGAGGCGCGGAACCCCAGGCTGGATCCCTACAAACGCAGGTGCCTAGACGGGAGAGATTTTCGTAGGGCAAGGACTAAATGCCATGTCTTCTTCCCCCTCCCTACCCCTATAGTTCCAAACGGAATTTCTCATTACCCCTCCTAAACACAAAATGGATGTGGGTAACTGTCAGCTTGCCTCCCTAGGCCAGGGCCTGTTATGCCCGTTGTGAATTGTCTGTTGCTTAGGTTGGGCCGCCTTGGGGTGAGGTCTGATGAGCTGAAGAAACTTAGGAACAGAAAATGGTGACTGGTCAGATCTCATGACACCCATGAGCCAGGCAGGCATTTCGAGGTGGCATTGCATCTTGCAGAGTTTAAATCCCTTCGCTACAGTGTGCCCCAACTCCCCGGGGATAAAACCACAGAAAAACGACCACTTTTCCTTGAAGGAATTCAGTTTTTCAGTGTATCCAGAGCACTTCATGTCTAAACAGTAACACACTACCCACCCAAACTCAGAGTTTAAAGAGAGGGCCGGGCCACATATATAATGTGTAATCCCAGAACTTTTAGGAGGCCGAGGCAGGCAGATCGCTTGAGGCCAGGAGTTCAAGACCAGCCTGGCCAACATGGCGAAACCATGTCTCTACTAAAAATACAAAACAATAACGGGATGTGATGGTGCACGCCTGTAGTCCATACTTAAGAGGCTGAGGTGGGAGAATAGCTTGAACCCAGGAGGCATAAGTTACAGTGAGCCAAGATCTCCGCACTGCGCTCCAGCCTGGGCAACAGAACAAGACCGCATCTCAAAAAAAAAAAAAAAAAAAAAAAAAAAAAAATTGCTGGGCACAGTGGCTCACACCTGTAATCCCAGCACTTTGGGAAGCCAAGGTGGGCAGATCATCTGAGGTCAGGAGTTCGAACCAGCCTGGCCAACATGGTGAAACCTCGTTTCTACTGAAAATACAAAAATTAGCCGGGCATGATGGTGCACGCCTGTAATCCCAGCTACTTGGGAGGTTGAGGTGCAAGAATCACTTGAACCCGGGAGGCATTCGTTGCAGTGAGCTGAGATCAAGCGACTGCACTCTAGCCTGGGCAAGAGAGCAAGACTCTGTCTCAAAAGAGCTCTAATCCCAACATCATCAATTGGTGTTCAAGACTTGTAAACCTGGCTGTCATGAGAAAATCATCTTTTTTCCTTTTTTTATTTTTTTGAGACATCTTGCTGTGTTACCCAGGCTGGAGTGCAGTGGTATAATCACAGCTCACTGCAGCCTCTACCTTCTGGGCTCAAGGGATCCTCCCACCTTAGCCTCCCAAGTAGCTGGGACCACAGGTGTGCACCATCACACCTGGCTAATTTTTATTCTTTTATTTTTTGAGACTGAGTCTCACTCTGTCACCCAGGCTGCAGTGCAGTGGTGCGATCTCGGCTCACCGCAGCCTCTGCCTCCTGGGTTCCAGCACTTCGCCTGCCTCAGCCTCTGGGTAGCTGGGATTACAGATACGTGCCACAACGACTGGCTAATTTTTATATTTTTAGTAGAGACAGGGTTTCACCATGTTGGCCAGGCTGGTCTCAAACTCCTGACCTCAGGTGATCTGCCTGCCTCAGCCTCCTAAAAGTACAGGTATTACAGGCATGAGCCACTGCGCCCGACCACACCTGGCTAATTAAAAAAAAAATTAAGCCAGGCACAGTGGCGCATGTCTGTGATTCCAGCACTTTGTGAGTCCAAGGCGGGTGGATTATCTGAGGTCAGGAGTTTGTGACCAGCCTGACTAACATGGTGAAACCCCATCTCTACTGAATACAAAAAAATTAGCCAGCGTGGTGGCGCATGCCTGTAATCAGAGCTGCCAAAAAAAACAAAACTGGCAGAGATGAAGTGTCACTATATTGCCCAGGCTGGTCTCAAACTCCTGGTCCTTGGCCTCCTAAAGTGCTGGGATTACAAGCATAAGCCACCACGTCTGGCCAAAAAATAATTTTTAAAAAGTGTTTAGGCTGGGCACAGTGGCTCACAACCATAATTCCAGCCCTTTGGGAGGCTGAGGTGGGCAGATCACCTAAGGTCAGGTGTTCGAGACAAGCCTGATCAACATGGGGAAACACTGTCTCTACTAAAAATACCAAAAAAAATTTAACTGAGCATGGCGGTGGGCACCCATAATCCCAGCTACTCGGGAGGCTGAAGCAGGAGAATCACTTGAACCTGGGAGGAAGAGGATGCAGTGAGCCAAGAGAGAGCCATCGCACTCCAGCCTGGAGGACAAGAGCGAAACTCTGTCTTTAAAAAAAAAGGTGTTTAAACCCCCTCAGTTATGGCAGAAACTGTCCAGCAGTTCTGAAGGACAAGAAAACAAAGCCTGAATTGTTAGCACAGCAATAAACAAACTACTAATGAGAGATTTTACATTCTCTCTCTCTCTTTTTTTTTGAGACGCTCTTGTCGCCCAAGTTGGAGTGCAGTGTTGTGATCTCAGCTCACTGCAATTTCCGCCTCACGGGTTCAAGCTACTCAGCCTCCTGAGTAGCTGAGATTACAGGAGTGCATCACCACGATGGCTAATTTTTGTACTTTTAGTAGAGATGGGGTTTCGCCATGTTGGCCATACTGGTCTCGAACTTCTGACCTCAGGTGATCCACCCACCTCAGCCTCCTAAAGTGCTGGAATTACAGGTGTGAGCCACTGTGCCCAGCTATTTTACATTCTTTTTGGTACAATGTCTTCAAAATGTAATGTGTATTTTACACTTACAACACACCTCAATTCGGACTAGCCACATTCAAGCACTTGGTAGCCATGTGTGGCCAATGGCTACTCTATTGGATTGCACAGATCTAGACAAGGGGGCCATCAAATTTTGTTGGTAAAAGGTCACATAGTGAATATTTTAGACATTGTGGCCCTGTTGCAACACCTCAACTCTGCCTTGTGACATGAAAGCAGTTACAGACAGTACTGAATGAATGTGTCTGTATTCCAATAAAGCTCTATTACAAAAACAGGCAGCTGGCTGCAGTTTGCTGACTCCTGCTATAAACTGTCATTTTTTGATTATTCGTTCCTTCATTTATTATTTACTTATTTATTTATTTTGAGACAAGTTCTTGGTCTAGTGCCCAGGCTGGACTGTAGGGGTGTGATCACAGCTCACTGCAGCCTCCTCCTCCCAGTCTCAAGCGATCCTCCCACCTCAGTCTCCTCAGTATCTGGGACTACAGGTGCACACAAATTCCTGAGCTCAAGCAATCCTCCAGCCTTGGCTTCCCAAAGTGCTGGGATTGCAGGTGTGAGTCACCACGCCCAGCCAGTGATTTTGGATTCTATCCAAAAAAAAAACAGGAGAAACACAAGCAGGAGCTTCTATTGTGCTCATTTGCACAGGTCTTAATTTATCCCCATCTTTTGCTGCCAGCTTTTTATCAGTGCTCAAGAGAGGCCACCAGAATAAATCACTAAGCTGCCCAGAAATGAAGGACCCAGGCTGGGCGAGGTGGCTCACACACTTTGTGAGACCAAGGCGGACGAATCATTTGAGGTGTAGAGTTCGAGACCAGTCTGGCCAACATGTAGAAACCCTGTCTCTACTAAAAGTATAAAATTTAGCTGGGTGTGGTGGTGTGCACCTGTAGTCTCAGCTACTCAGAAGGCTGAGGCAGGAGAATCCCTTGAACCTGGGAGGTGGAGGTTGCAGTTAGTTGAGCTCGCACCACTATACTCCAGCCTGGGTGAAAAAGCAAGACTCTGTCTCAAAAGAAAAAATAAAAGAAACTAAGGACCCACACTTTCAAAAGCACAAGAGACGGCAAAGGAACGGCTCTCTTGGTGTTCCTTAATTCATTATTTTTTTGAGGCTGCCTCGTCTGTAATCAAATTTTTTTTTTTTTAAAGATGGGGTTTCACCATGATGGCCAGGCTGGTCTTGAACTCCTGACCTCAGGTGATCCACCCACCTAGGCCTCCCAAAGTGCTAGGATTACAGGCGTGAGCCACAGCGCCCGGCCGGTAATCAAATTTTTTTTCCATTACACTCTGACACTGCAAGTGCCTATGAATATGCAAACAAATGTGAGTTGGAAAGAGCCAGTTCTTCCAAATGGAACCAGAGTGGCTAACTTGGCCTATGTTTTATTTTATTTATTCATTTATTTTTTTGAGATGGAGTCTCACTCTGTTGCCCAGGCTAGAGTGCAGTGGTGTGATCTCTGCTCACTGCAACCTCTGCTTCCCTGGTTCAAGCAATTCTCCAGCCTGAGCCTCCCAAGTAGCTCAGATTACCGGTGCCTGCCACATGCCCTGCTAACGTTTGTATTTTTAGTAGAGACAGGGTTTCACTATGCTGGCCAGGCTGGTCTGGATCTCCTGTCTCAGGTGATCCTGGGCCTACATTTTAAATAGAGCCAAGCAACCATTTACAAACTACAGGTCAAGCATGCACTCTCACTTCTCCGAAAAACCTCTGTTTGTTTAATTTTGGGATTTTCAGGCATCCCGGTATGGACCAGCCAGGACTCATCTGTATCAACCAATCAGGACTGAATTGTATCGCCCAATCAGAACTAAGCAAGTTAGGACTGAATTATATTGCCCAATCAGAACTAAGCAAGTTTGACTCATTCATTTGCATGAAATGGACCTGACTGGGAACCTGGGTGGGAACTTTTCTTCTAAAACCCAGACCCTCCTTTTCTTCCCGGAACACACCTTCTTTTACACAGTAGACTACATCTCCCCAGTCTGCAAGCTGTTCTTTGGAATACAGTCTCTTTCTTCCAAATTCCATTGCAGAAAACTTGTTCACAAATGTTGGCTTGTTTGTCCTAGGGGTGAGATGCAGAAGTAAGATTATCTGCTGAGACATAAGGTACATAGGAGTTCTTCTGTGTGTTTATTTGTTTCTTGTTTTGAGATAGAGTCTCACTCTTTCGCTCAGGCTGGAGTGCAGAGGTGCTATCATGGCTTACTACAGCCTCGGCCTCCTGGGCTCAAGCGATTCTCCTGCTTCAATCTCCCAAAGTACTGGGATTTCAAGCATAAGCCACTGTGCCCAGTACTATTGTTACCTCCCTCTCAAATTAAAAATATGGATCTACACAAAGGAAGAAAGACTAGAACACCAGAAATGGATGAGAACCACAGGCTCTAACTGCCATTGGAAGAACGGCAAGACAGGAGATGGTGCGTGTTGGGCAGTGTAAGATTCCAAACCACCGTGACTGCACAAAGGGACAAGCTTCTGAGATTCTGGAGCCTGATGAGCTATGGCAAGGTCAAAGCAGTGACGGCAGACCAGCTGGTGTAGCCACACCCTGCACGCCTTCCCTTGCTGTCCAGCCGGCCCCCAGCAGAACCTGGAAGAAGGCCAGCAGGTAAGTGGGACCCCTGCTCCCAGTCCTTTCCTTGTGTGAGGCTGACCGATACTTCAGCAGGTCCTAGAGAGAATGCAGATTTGGTAATGACAAGCTCTTGGAAACGGTGTAACTGTCACGTGTCTGTGTGTGCACCAAGCAAAATCATTATTATTCCCAGAAGAGCTGGATTTTATTATTTATTTATTTTTGAGACAAAGTCCTGGTCTGTCACCCAGGCGACAGTGGTGCAGTGGTGCCCTCTCAGCTCTGCAACCTCTGCCTCCTGGGTTCAAGGGATTCTCTTGCCTCAGCCTCCCAAGTAGCTGGGATCACAGGCACTTGCCACCATGCCCAGCTAATTTTTGTATTTTGAGTAGAGACGGGGTTTCACCATGTTGGCCAGGCTGGTCTCGAACCCCTGATCTCAGGTGATCCGCCTGCCTCGGCCTCCCAAAATGCTGTGATTACAGGTGTGAGCCAAGGCCTGGCCTTGGATTTTATTTTTGTTTATTTATTTTTTTTAAAGACAGGGTTTCACCATGTTGGCCAGGCAGGTCTTGAACTCCTGACCTCAGGTGATCTGCCTGCCTCGGCCTCCCAAAGTGCTGAGATTACAGGCGTGAGCCACCGTGCCCGGCCAAATTTATTTATTTTCCATAAAGGCAGGGTCTCACTATGTTGCCCAGGCTGGTCTTGAACTCCTGGACTCAAGCGATGCTTGGCCCCAAAGTGCTGGGATGAGAGGCGTGAGCCACCAGGCCTGGCCACAGAATGATTCTCTTAATCGCAGGTGCTGACTTTACTCAAATGAGCTCTTCCCTCTCATTCTGGTTTCCTTCTCACCCCAAGCTGTTACTGTCACTACCTACTGGACATCCTCTGGTGCCTCACCGCCCCCACTCACCTGCCTGCTTTCCCAGTGACAGGCCACCCAGGCTGCCCCCAGGTAAACTCACAATAACTAGCCTCAAATTGTCCCCTTATCGACCTATGAGCCTGTCTTTGCAAAATAAGCCAGGAGCAGAACTCTTGGGTCATACATAAGTGTATTTATCTTCGTTATATTCCTGTTACATTTGCTCCTAAATGTTTACTAAGAATAAGATTTTTAGGGCTGGGCATGACGGCTCACACCTGTAATCCCAGCACTTTGGGAGGCCGAGGTGGGCGGATCACTGAGGTCAGGAGTTAGAGACCAGCCTGGCCAACAAAGTGAAACCCCATCTCTACTAAAAATACAAAAATTAGCCGACATGCTCGCTTGAACCCAGGAGACGGAGGTTGCAGTGAGCTGAGATCTTGCCACTGTACTCCAGCCTGGGTGAGAGACTCTGTCTCAAAAAAAAAAAAAGAAAAGAAAAAAGGATTTTTAGGACCCAAGAAAGCAGCATGAGTATGCGTGGTGGGGTGGAGAGGCACACATCATTTGCACTATCCTGCTAGGACTGTCAGATTTGGCAAATAAAAATACAGGAAACTTGGTTACATTTGAATTTCAGATAAGCAACCAACCCTTCTATAGTATACTAAAACACTACTGTTTGTTTATCTGAAATTCAAATTTAGCTGAGCATCCTGTATTTTATCTTGCAACCCTACCTCCAACTGAATACATAAATTCAAGGTTTTATGACTCTTCTCAGATTGAGAAATAGAACCATAGAGTCCTGGTTACACATCAAAACTGAGGAAACTCCACAAATGTTTGATTAGAAGTGATGAAATATATTTTAAAAGTCCATACGACAAAATTACAATAAACATTTATTAAGCTGTAATTTTCACAATATTTTAATTCTGTTCTGAGATCTACAAATACCTCTATGTAACACCAAAGCCAGTGATTTAATAAATAACAGGAATGTATATATCGCTTTGCAAAAAAATATGCCTGATATGTTTATCTCTATATATTTGTAGAATCAGTTTCCCAAGGCTCATGAAACTAAAGTGCACACACACGCCATGTACACACACACACTATTATATTCAAATCAAATGGATTTAGATTAGGTGCCAAATTAAATGCTATACAAAATTGATAACCAGATACACAGAATACGAAGTCGATCATGAATACACTGTTGATAATGGGTACCGCGGCTCACAAGGGTGACTTCCGGTTAAGAAGAGGGAAACGATGGCTTCATTGGACTTTTAGTGTGTGCTAATCATCATCACCATCACAGTTAATCAGCTTAATTACACGGTATTCAGAGATTAAACACACATGCAGATATTGAATTGACACTACAATAAAACCTTTAACTCTGCAGAAAGACGTTAGAGCACATGGGCAATAACACCATTAGCTGCCACAGCTTCTCAGCGGACAACGCAAAGGGCGATCAGCATTTTAAGCCACACAAGAGAAGAACCGGTACTGGTGCACCTCCTACGTGTCAAGGAAAAGCAAAACACAACACGCTGAATATTTGTGTACAACAGATACTGTACATCATACTGATGGTTGTCCAGTATGAATTTTAAGGGTATTGTGTTCGATTCTGCAAAATATATTCCTATTATTCACAAGTAAGGAGCCAAAGTCCAACTATTCAAATGGCCATAAACAAAAATGTTGCAGAAGGTATAGCCCATTAAAAATAAAAAGTTGGAAGTGGGGTAGCTGACCCCTTAGGAACCTCAGGAATTCCTTTTAATGCTAGACTGATGGCAAGAGCTGGCTTTTTGGTTAAGTCAGCCAGTTTGAAACCCATCAGCCAGTTATCAGGTGTCAACCTGTAAGGCAGATGTCATTTGTCAAAAGCATCTTAAGAAGTAGCAGCGGTTACAGAAAGGAAGCAATTCAGAATTTGCACTAGCGACAAGTGGCATTAACCATGTCTTTAGGTTCTGCCTAGGCCATTTGGCAGCTGTTATTCTTAACTGCTGCCTAAGCCTGCTGAATCACAGGGCCACAGGAGCAACCAAAGCTGCCCATAGCCTCCCTGCAAGCCAGCCCTTCCCAGGCACGCAGAAAGTCTTATTATAGCCTTTTTAATCACTGACCTGAACCTTTGTGTTCTTACTCAGTTCCCCACAGGGAACCACCCCACTTGGTTACCTCCACCACAGTCATAAAGACATAGTCCCAGGTCCCTGATAGCTCTGCCTCCCGACTCCTGCACGAGACAGGCTTCACGTGAGACAGGCTCTAGTTTTTGGGGGAAGTGTAGTAGACACCTTTCTACGGCATTCACCTCCCCTTTGTGAATTCAGATACAGGCACAATTCACAAGGCCTGCTTTCCAGAAATTCTATTGCTGTGCTCTCTTACCAGAAAGGATACGGGGCCAAAACCCAAAGCAAAAGAAACCAAAGGGTGGGTAATGCCGATTGGTATTGAAAGGTTGTATACACGTGTGTATATATACAAACATATGTATGTATATAAGTGTGTGTATATGTGTGTGTGTACCTATATATACTTTTTTTTTCTGAGACAGGGTCTCACTCCCCGACTGGAGTACAGTGGCGCGATCTCAGCTCACTGAAACCTCTGCCTCCTGGGTTCAACTGATTCTCCCACCTCAGCCTCCTCTGTAGCTGGGACTACAGGCACCCACCACCACACTTGGCTATTTTTTTTTTTTTTTTTTTTTTGGCAGAGACAGGGTTTCACTCTGTTGGCCAGGCTGGTCTTGAACTCCCGACCCCAAGTGATCCACCTACCTTGGCCTCTCAAAGTGCTGGGATTACAAGCGTGAGCCACTGCACCCAGCCTGGAAAGTACATTTATGAAAGGTTTACACTCCACAAAAGCATGTTTGCTAGGGTGTCAAGGAAGAGATCACTAAACCAACCCCAACACACCCATACAATTCCAGCAATCTAGAGATGGCAGGTCCCTTTTGTTTTTTGGATTATTTTCTGTTCTCAGTAAAAACAAGTTATTTATTGTGATACTGAAACATTGGGAAATAAACACTGATTAAGATATGTTAAACACTGAGTCTTAATTATAACAGGACCAGTTTTCATCAGAATGTTTTTACATCACATTCAGTGAAGTGTTGCACTAATATATTCTATAGCCCTGAAGATATAAAAAGGTTTCTCTATAGGTGTGAGATATGGTACAAAAACACACTTTTCCACATACAACAGAGAGCAAAAACAAAGAGATGTGGTGGGGCGGGGAGGGGGAGGCCCGATCCCAGCAGCCTACAAGCTTCCATGGAGCGGAGAAGGAACAAAAACCCCCAATTATTTTGGGTTAAGATGTGCCCAAATGAAGGTGAAAGATATGCAATAAAAACCAGGAGTTTTTCAAATCTAGCATCTAGGATTTCTATCAGATTTTAAATAATGTTCTACCCTGAGGTGACACCTACTTACTGTAGGTTAGTTCATTAAAAATGAAGACATCTTTCACTGGAGTATATCAAACTATAAAATTGGCTTCAGAGCCTAAAGTGGAAAAAAGTTGTGCATATTTTCGACAGCAATGTTGAATTGATGCTTGAGGTCTCAATCTACCAGCACCCAGATAAGACGTCCCTCCCTCAGAGGAATACAAGTTAAAATGATGATCTTATCAAGATTTCAATAGAGCACAGTGCCCTTCGTGATTCAGGTAAGAGGGTGGGAGGAGGAATGAAGCGGGTATTACACCCAGTCCAGTGACAGCTTAAGCCTTAATGTGCAGGCATCTTACAATGACCACAAACAAGGGAAGGGCCGAGGCAGGGCCGGCGATCACTGGCTTTGTGCACAGAACATCAGTCTTTCCCTGGCCAACATGAGCAAAGCTGTTTTAGTATCTAAACGTGGTATGGCCAAATGCACAAAAGGAAAGAAGATGATGACATCCCGGGTTATTTATCCCCTGCGCTAAAACAGATTCATGTCCAAGTATCTAATGACAAAACTGGAATGTGCATGGATAAAGATTTGCTCTGGTGAATTTTTTTTTTAATTATTTTCTTTAAAATTTCTTTTTTACTTTCTTCAGAGAAGCTCTGATGCATGCTCCAGTAAATCTTTTATTATTTATTATTATTTATTTTTAGACGGAGTCTCGCTCTGTCGTTGAAGCTGGAGTGCAGCGGCACAATCACGGCTCACTGCAACCTCTGCCTCCCGGGTTCAAGCGATTCTCCAGCCTCAACCTCCTGAGTAGCTGAGATCACAGGCGCCCACCACCATGCCTGGCTAATTTTTCTATTTTTAGTAGAGACAGGGTTTCACTATGTTGGCCAGACTGGTCTGGAACTCCTGGCCTCAGGTGATCCGCCCACCTTGGCCTCCCAAAGTGCTGGGATTACAGGTGTGAGCCACCGCGCCCGGCCGGCTTCCAGCAAATCTTAAATATCCATGCACATTGAATAAACATGTACCTGAAACAGGTACACGGTTCAAGAAATAAATGGAACTCTCCAGGAGAGTTTGGGTCCCATCATATGTACCTTAAAAACAGAAGCCTAGTCAACATCCTAAAAAACATCTGCATCTGTGTTCCAGATACTTGCAACCAAAAATAACACTTTACAGGAACACAACACAAGCAGTGGTAGACAGCTAACTCTTCTCCAAACTGAGACCTGGACCTAGCATATCTGGCAGGGGTAGCTACAAACCTGCATGCAGGAGACTGTAAGTGGGTTGCCAGGGCACATCTGTGGGCAGGCAAGGGCCACGGAGACAGCGTGAGCCCCAGCAGCCTCAAAGCTACAAAATGCTAGGCTTTTTTTTTTTTTTTTTTTGAGATGAAGTCTTGCTCTGTCACCCAGGCAGGAGTGCAGTGGAGCGATCTCAGCTCACTGCAACCTCCGCCTCCCAGGTTCAAGCAATTCTCCTGCCTCAGCCTCCTGAGTAGCTGGACTTCAGGCATACACTACCACGCCTGGCTAATTTTTGTATTTTTAGTAGAGATGGGGGTTTCACCATGTTGGCCAGGTTGGTCTTGAACTCTTGACTTCAGGTGATCCACCCACCTCGGCCTCCCAAAGTGCTGAGATCGTGTGTGGCCTAGGGTTTCCTTTTTTAAAAAACAAGTTGCAGTGACTCACGCCAGTAATCCAGCACTTTGGGAGGCCGAGGTGGGTGGATCACAAGGTCAGGAGTTCAAGACCAGCCTGGCCAACATGGTGAAACCCCATCTCTACTAAAAATACAAAAATTAGCCAGGCGTGGTAGTGTATGCCTGAAGTCCAGCTACTCAGGAGGCTGAGGCAGGAGAATCGCTTGAACCCAGGAGGTGGGGGTTAACAGAGCAAGACTCCGTCTCAAAAGAAAAAAAAAAAGTCCTAGCAAAGGGGCATTTGTACCAGCCCCTGACCCACACCTTCTGAAGCTCCCTTGCCCGGGACCCCCACAGCTGTCCATCTCGCATGTCCCACTCTCTGCCCACAGAGACCACCTAAAATAAGAACACAACAGATTTCAGATAAAAAGCACCTAATGTGTATTGTAAATATTTCAGGAAAAATTATTTAGACCTTTTCAAAGGCTTGCTTATTGCTGCTAATTGTTGCTGAGAATCTTTCTCGGCAGCAATACACTTGAGAATGTTACTAGCTGCTACTGTTTGTTTTCCTTCTAAGGCCTCAAGGCTGCAGCTTTCGTAGATAGGCCTAGTGAGCAGACCGCAAACCGGGACACTGAACAGGCTCTGGCGCGTCTCCAATCCTTACCCAGGTACTTCCTGGCATCAAATCCCCAAGACATTTCTTGGCCCCTCCTTGCGTTTTCCTTTTCAAAATGTTGAGATGAAAATACATCGAAGCACAGAGGGAAGAAAGTCTCAGGTCTTCTAGAAATGGCGATGTCTTCATTTAGAAACAGGCCGGACGGGGGCTTGGCAGGGGTCTCCAGGATCCAAGAGGCTGAGTCGCAGCCCGCAGCCCGCAGCCCGACTGTCCACATTTAGAAGTGACAACATTCATGAACTAAGTCGACATCCACCAAAAATAACATGAAATAAAGCTCACAGTTTGGGAACATGAAAATAACGCACACAGACCTCACCCACCAATCCCTAAGCTGCAAAAACAAACGCATTTAAACTTTCCTCAAATGTCAAATTAGCATATTCTTCCCCTCCATGTAAAGTTTTGATAAACTTGACTCAATCTGCCTTTATTAAAAAACCTTACAAAAGATGTATTTAAATGCTTGAAAAAATTAACTTTATGCTCTATGCACAGATAAATTTCTTACTGTACAGCTATATGGTTCTATCCTTTGTTTAAAAAATATATTTTTCCCCACTAATGACACTTGCGTGCAGTTCCACATTGATGATCTTTCTGCTCTTCTGGGAACGTGTCCTAAGAGCTGCCGGATGGGTGGAAATACCCTCACACAGTGCCGCTTTCTTGCTCAGTCGTGTTTATTACGATTGTTTGGGGTTTGGGTTTTTTTTCCTCCGTTTTCGTTTTCTGAGACAGTGCGCTGGTAACTGTGGGCCCACCCGGCCAGCTGACCTTCACTTGTCCTTGGAGCGGTCCAGGCTCTCGAGCACCCGGTTGAGACGGATGTTGAGCAGTCTGACCTGCTTCTCCAGGTGCTCCAGCTTCTCCTCCACGCTGGGGCTGCTCGGGCTGCTGGGGCTGCTGGGGCTGCTTCGCCAGTAGAAGCCCATGGGCCCAGTCATGAAGTAGACGGCCACCACGAAGCACAGCGGCAGCACCGCATTCTCCGGCTCGCCCTCGTACTTGTGCAGGATGTACACGCAGGACATGGAAAACAGGACGACCCGCACAATCCAGAAGAAGCGGCCAAACACCACGTGCAGGACGCTGAAGGTGAAGCCCAGGGTCAGGGACAGGAACCAGTAGGCCAGGAGGACGACGCCGACCAGCAGGAGTGCACGGGCCGGGCTGCTGGACACCGAGTTTGGGCTGAAATACTGGGACAGGTTGGAGACTGCGGGACAGAAAAGAGGAACAGGGCTGGTTACACAGGGGCCTGGAGCTTCTTGACAAGCTGGAGCTGGGTAACAGAGCTGGCCTGCCAGGCTTAAAAGGCCTTTGAAACAATCCAAGGAACTCAAGGAAGTTCTTCCATGAATAGTCACGCTAAGCTCTATGAGGAGATCCAGGGAAACCCGTTAAGATGGCCTGCCATGCTGAGCTTAAAACACCTCCTCAGGCTGGGCGTCGTGGTTCACACCTGTAATCCCAGCATTTTGGGAGGCTGAAGCGGGCAAATTATATGAGGTTGGGAGTTCAAGACCAGCCTGACAAACATGGAGAAACTGAAACTCTGTCTCTACTAAAAATACAAAATTAGCCAGGTGTGGTGGTGCATGCCTGTAATCCCAGCTACTCAGGAGGCTGAGGCAAGAGAATCGCTTAAACACAGGAGGCAGAGGTTGCAGTGAGCCGAGATCACACCACTGCACTCCAGCCTGGGCAACAAGAGTGAAACTCCATCTCAAAAAAAAAAAAATCAAAAAAACAAAAAAAAAACCCTCTCCATACACTGGTTTCTCTTCCAATCGTATACATCGTTCACCTGCAGCCTGGGCAACATAGTGAGACCCTGACATAGTGTGGCTCTGTGATCCCACACAATCTCATCTTGAATTGCACGTGCGGAGGAAGGAAGCTCGTGGCGGGTGACTGGATCATGGGGGTGGTCTCCTCCCTGCTGTTCTTGTGATGGTGAGGGAGTTGTCATGAGATCTGAGAGTTTAAAAGTGTGTGGCAGCTGCCCGCTTTGCTCTCTCTCTCCTGCTGCCTTGTGAAGGTGCTTGCTTGTCCTTTGCCTTCAGCCGTAACTGTAAGTTTCCTGAGCCATGCAGAACTGTGAGTCAATTAAACCTCTTTTATTTATACATTACTCAGCCTCAGGTTTTTTGTGGTTTTTTTTTGAGGCTGCAGTGCAGTGGCACAATCTTGGCTCACTGCAACCTCCGCCTCTCATGTTCAAGCAATTCTCCTTCCTCAGCCTCCCGAGTAGCTGTGATTACAGGCACGTGCCACTACACCCAGCTAATTTTCGTATTTTTAGTATAGATGAGGTTTCACCATGTTGGCCAGTCTGGTCTTGAACTCCTGACCTCAAGTGATCCACCTCCTCACCCTCCCAAAGTGCTGGGATTACAAGCGTGAGCCACTGTGCCTAGCCTCAGGTATGTTTTTATAGCAGTGTGAAAACAGATTAGTACAGACCCAATCTCTAGAGAACATAAACTTTTAAAAAATTAGCCAGGCGTGGCGGCGCACACCTATAGTCCCAGCTACTCAGGAGGCTGAGGTAGGAGGATCACTTGAGGCTGGGAGGTCACGGTTGCAGTGAGCCATGACATACCACTGCACTCCAGCCCGTGTAACAGAGTAAGACATTGTCTCAAAAAATAACTTTTGCCTTTTAGTAAAACACCTCTGACAGTGGGGCATAGCCTGCAAATTGTCCTTCAATTTCTGTAGTAACAAATGCCCACTTTCAGGCTGGGCACACAAATGCCTAGGATTAAAGTGTTTCCCAGCCTCTCTTGCAGATACGTAACTAAGCTTTGGCCAAAGAGAGGTAAATGGAAGTCTTCTGTAGTAGCTTCAAAGGACTTTCCCTAAAAGTAGCAGAAATGTGTCCTTTACCTCTTCTGCCTGCAGGAACGTGGACACAATGGCTGGAACTGGAGCAGCCGTTTTGGAACATGAGGGCAGAGAAGTCACTCATGGAGGAACAATAAAATGGAAGGTGCTTCAGTTCAGAGCACCACATGCAACAGAGGCATCCAACCTGCCTCACCACCTTCCTGAGAACTTTCATAGAAGAGGGAAATAAGCATCCACCTTGGTTAAGCCAATGTTATGTTGGATTTCTGTTTCAGCTAAACCTGATCCTATCTGGTACCCACACACAAGTTTCATCTCAAGAATGCAATGAAACGTAAGAGTAGCATCTTCTGTGTGCCTGACTTAAGGAAATTTAAACAAAAAAGTTAAAAGAACAGAGTATTCCTTTTGAAACTACCTAGACTGAACAATTATTAAAAATGCCAAATGCTTTCTTTATTTACAGGCTTTTAAAAATAACCCATTTGAAAGATGTACACATCACACTTCATCACGCATCTTCTGAGAATAAAGACATCATTCAGCTTTTTCTTTTCCTCCCTGGCTGTGTGAAGATGGACCACCATCATAAATGACACGGTAACTATCCACACTAGAAAGTTCATGACCAACCGACTACTTGAGAACAGACAAATGCTCGCTGATGTCCTTCACCCCGGAAAGGCAACAGTGCCTAAGACAGAATTCGGGAAAAACTCGCCAAAATGTTCAAGCCCACCCTGGATGTCATCTTTGTATTTGGAGTCAGAACTCGTCCTGGTGGTGGTGAGACAATGGACTTTGGCATGACTGATGATTCCCTGGATTATGCAAAGAAAAAGGAACCCAACGTAGACATACAAGATGTGGCCTGCATAAGAGGAAAAAGACCTCAAAAGAGCAATGAAAGGAACGCAGGAGCAGCATGAAGCAAGTCAGGGGGACTCGAAGGCCAATGCTGGCGCTGGCAAAAAGCTGAAGGAGGAAAGGTGCCACGAGGATGCTGCCTGCGGCTACTGTGGCTTCTTCACAAGATCAGTAAACTAAAAACTTAAAAAAAAAAAAGGCTTCATTCACCTCAAAACATGATGCTATCATCATTCGAAGAATATTAACAATTCCAGGCCGGACGTGGTGGCTCGTGCCAGCATTTGGGAGGCCAAGGTTAAGTGGATCACCTGAGACCGGGAGTTTGAGACCAGCTTGGCCAACATGGCGAAACCGCATCCCTACTGAAAATACAAAAATTAGCCAGGTGTGGTGGCGCACGCCTGTAATACCAGCTCCTCAGGAGGCTGAGGTATGAGAATCGCTTGAACCCAGGAGGCAGAGGTTGCAGTGAGCCAAGATGGTGCCATTGTACTCCAGCCTGGGTGACAGAGTGATGCTCCGTCTTAAAAAAACAAACAAACAAACAAATTCCATATAGTATCACTTGAATTTCCCAGTTATCCAGGAATATATTTATAGCTGTTTCCTTCCGACCCTCACCAGGACCCAGAATTCACATTCTGCATTCACTATCACTGTAGTCTCCGTTAATCAGACGAGACCCATGATATTTTAGAAACACGGAAATGCTGAATTCTAACTTTTCCAGAATAGTCTTCCTGCAGGACGTCCCACACACTGCAACGGTTTGTTTCCTCATGGTGTTGTTTAACAAGCTCAAGGAGAGTTATATCCCAAGCGTTTAATTTATACAAGCAGTTCTCAAACTTGAGTGATTCCTCCAGGGATCCCCTGAGGGCTTAGGAAACGGGTTGCTGGACCCCACCCCCAGGACATCTGATTCAATAGGTCCTGGGTGGGTCCAAGACTCTTCGCCTTTTTTAGTGGGGAGGGGACAGGGTCTTGCTCTGTCACCCAGGCTGAAGTGTGATGGTGTGATCTCGGCTCACTGCAGCCTTGACTTTCTGGGCTCAAGCGATCCTCCCATCTCACACTCCTGAGTAGCTAGGACTGCAAGCCTGCACCAGCAAGCCCAGCTGATTTCTGTATTATTTTTTATAGAGACAGTGATGTGGTTTGGCTGTGCTCTCTCCCAGATCTCATTTTGAATTGTAATCCCTATAAGTCCGGGGAGGGACCTGGAAGGAGGTGACTGGGTTACAGGACAGTCTCCTCCATGCTGTTCTCAGGCTAGTGAGTGAGTCTCATGAGATCTCATGGTTTAAAAGTGCCTGGCAGTTTCCCCCTCGCTCTTGCTCTCTCTCTCCTGCCACCATGTGAGACATGCCTTGCTTCCCCCTCGCCTTCCACCATGATTATAAGTTTCTTGAGGCCTCCCCAGACATGTGGAACTGTGAGTCAATTAAAACTCTATTATTTATAAATTACCCAGCTTCAGGTAGTTCCTTATAGCAGGGTGGAAACCAACGAATACAGATGGGATCTCGCTATGTTGCCCAGGCTGGTCTTGAACTCCTGAGCTCAAGCAATCTGCCTGCCTTGGCCTCCCAAAGGATTACAGACACGAGGCACCACGCCCAGCTAAATCTGCACCTCTTACAAGTTTGCCAGGGAGGCTCCTGCTACTGCTGCTTATCTATGGGTCACTTTGAGATCCAACAGCTTAGGCACAATGAACTCTATGCATCTGGGGACAGAGAGGATGGTGGGGAGAAGTGTGACACAACCGTCCGGAATGGGCAAGCACAAATCCAGGGCAGGCCTGAGACAGGAGGCCTCACCCAGGGGCTCCTCTGGTCCCTAACGACACCTAAGGCGTGAACGTCTCAGACTTCCCCAAAATGATCAGACTCCACACGCCTGACCAGTGTCTAGAGTCCAGCCTTGTGAACAGTGGCTGTCTTTGGGACTAAAGACTTGGGGTCAGCAGGACTATCCCGAAGCCAGCGTGTGTTCCCTACACGTGCCCTCCTGAGGGATTGTGAGCATTTTCACTAAATGAGGTTGACCTGGGAGCTGACTTTCACACTTGTCCCCTGCAGACTGGAGACTAAACCAGTGGTTCCCAAACCTCTTGGTCTCAAGACCCTTTTGTACTCTTCAATATTATTTAAGAGTCTCCAGAGCTTTTGTTTTATGTGGGTTCCACCTATTGATATATTTACCATAGGAGAAAATTAGCTAGTTTTTAATTAATTTTTTAAAAATTGTTATTGATTGATTGAGACAGGGTCTGACTGATTGACTGACTGAGACAGGGTCTTGCTGTGTAGTCCAGGCAGATCTCAGCTCATTGCAACCTCTACCTTCTGGGCTAAAGCAATCCTGTCACCTCAGCCTCCCGAGCAGCTGGGACTAAAAGCATGCACCACTAAGCTAATGTTTTGATTTTGTGTAGGGTCTCGCTATGTTGCCAAGGCTGGTCTCAAAATCCTGGGCTCAAGCAATCCATCTGCCTCAGCCTCCCAATGTGCTGGGATTACCGGCATGAGCCACTGTGCCCAGCTACTGTTAATAATTTTAAAACACTGCTATCCTGAACTCGCTTTCAAATAACAATCCATTATAGATGCTGGGCTTTGAATGTTGGTGTCCCCACAAAATTCCTATGTTGAAATCCTAACCCCACAATGATGGTCTTAAGGAGGTGGGGGTCCTGGGGAGGTGATCAGGTCATGGGGCTGGAGCCCCCATGAATAGGTTTAGTGCCCTTATAAAGAGGTCCCAGAGAAGTGCCTTGTTTCTTCCACCACGTGAGACAGTGAGGCATCGTCTACGAGAAAGGGCTCTCCCCACACCCTGCATCTGCCAGCACCTTGATCTTGGACTTCCCACCTCCAGAACTGTGAGAAATGAAAATGTCTGTTAGGCCGGGCGCAGTGGCTCACACCTGTAATCCCAGCACTTTAGGAGGCCAAGGTAGGTGGATCACCTGAGGTCAGGAGTTCGAGACCTGCCTGACCAACATGGCAAAATCTCGTCTCTACTAACAAAATACAAAATTAGCCGGGCATGGTGGCACACGCCTGTAATCCCAGCTACTCGGGAGGCTGAGGCAGGAGAATTGCTGGAACCTGGGAGGCAGAGTTTGCAGTGAGCCAAGATTGCACCACTGCACTCCAGCCTGGGCAACAGAGTAAGATGTCTCAAAACAACAACAACTAGAACAAAGGAACATGCCTGTTGTCGATACGCACAGAGTCTAGGAATTTCCTTACCGCAGCCTGAACTGACCCAGACAATGTTAACACAAAACATTTTTCACGAAAAACAGCTGTTTCTAAAGCAGAACAAACCACGGTGCGAACAGGGACAGTGCTCTGAATGTCTGCCTGCCTCCTTCCTATACAGCTTCTTAGAAGAGACCTGGCCCCTGAATCTGTTTCTGAATTCAAAGGAACAGAATGCCAGCCACAAATGTGAGTCAGTTTGTCACTGAAAATTTTCAAGTACTCACAGCAAACAAACAAAAAAGGTGAAGTTAATGTTAATATTTTGTTTAATCCAATATATCCAAAGTATCATCATCTTAACATGGCATCAATATATGTGGAAGTATTAAAGTATGTACTAAATCCCTGACCTCAGAGACATGTTGCTGGAGAAGAGAGGAACTCGCAGTCACCCCTCCTAACCAAAAGGGTCTCAGGGACCCCTCTGGGGTTCCTCCAAGCATACTTTGAGAAGCACCATCATGTCAGCAAGGGGCCGAGACAGGTGATCAGCCAGGAAAGATGCCCGGAGATGGGAATGCCACCCCTGCCTTCCACCCCTTGATGACTTCAGTAAAAGCTGCCATACGTGCCAAGGGAAGGGTGATCCAAAGTAACGTCACTCCCTGACGCCCTCGAAATCCTAAAGAGAACACGAGTGACCCTGGACATTCTGCTCGACAGCAAAGGAGTACCATCTGACTTCCCTAGCACTGCCACGGCCAAGTAGCTACAAAAGAACAGAAGGCTGGGCACGGTGGCTCAAGCCTATAATCCCAACACTTTGGGAGGTTGAGGCGGGTGGATCACCAGAGGTTAGGAGGTCCAGACCAGCCTGACCAACATGGTGAAACCCCATCTCTACTAAAATTGCAAAAGTAGCTGGGCATGGTGGTGGGTGCCTGTAATTCCAGCTACTCGGGAGGCTGAGGCAGGAGAATGGCTTGAACCTGAGGGGTGGAAGTTGCAGTGAGCTGAGATGGTCCTACTGCACTCCAGCCTGGGTGACAGAGCAAGACTCCATCTCAAAAAAACAAAAACAAAACAAAACAAAAATTAGCCGGGCATGGTGGCAGGTGCCTGCCATCCCAGCTACTCAGGAGGCTGAGGATCGAGAATTGCTTGAACCTGGGAGGCGGAGGCTGCAGTGAGCCGAGATCGTGCCACTGCACTCCAGCCTGGGCAAGAGAGCAAGACTCCATCTCGAATATGGGAGGACACAACTCAACTCCCAACAGGCACCGCTGAAGAAAAGTGAATGTTTTGGTGGCCGACTTGCTTCTCCACGTGGGCGCGTTTACAGCCCTGCACATCTGTCAAGTCCTGAAGGTGCAGCCGGGGAAGCTGGCTCTGGGTGCGACTGGCCAGACGGCCCTCAGCGTGGAGACTCGAGATTGCACAGGTCCCAGAACTACACAATGACGTGCATTTTGGAGAAGGGCCCCTTCACAAGCTCCCGAGTGTTTATGAGTATTAACCGTGGGCTGGGCGCCATCCGACCACCCCACACACACAGTCATCCTGTCCTCATGCCTTGCTGATGTCGTAAACAGCATTTCCCACATAAGGACTCCTCGCCCAGGGTCCCACAGCTAGGACCAGGCAGAGCTGGGATCTGGAACCAGGGGATCCAGTTTCCGGAGCCACACAGCCCCTGCCCTGTGCTGACGCATCATTGAGGCAGGATTCATTCTCCCTATTTTATTGGAAACTTTGTTGGAAGTGGCCACAGCGGCTTCAGAGGAAGTAAGCAACATGACGAACGTAAGAGCCTTAAATCCATCCTTCTAAGCCATCCCTCCAATTCCTGGGCACATGTTCTGTGCCAGCAGATCTAGAATGGGGACAAAGGCTGTGCCATCTATCGTGTGCTGAGCCCATGTACAGTGGCATGATCTCGGCTCACACCTCCTGTCATCAGTGTGACAGGTCAGAACTGACATGTGCTCTAAGTGTCAAATAGAGACTGAGTTTCAAAGGCCTTAGTACCTGAAAAAACGTGAGATGCCTCGTTAATAATTTTCTATTAATTGTAAGTTGAGATGTTTTGAACGTATTGGGTTAACTAAAATATCATATTAAAATTAATTTCAGCTGGGCATGGTGGCGCCTGCCTGTAATCCCAGCACTTTGTGAGGCCAAGGCAGGCAGAGCACTGGAGCCTAAGAGTTTGAGACCACCCTGGGCAACGTGGCAAAACCCCAGCTCTACAAAAAATACAAAAATGAGCCAGACGTAGTGGCGCACACCTGTGGTCCCAGCCAGTCAGGAAGCTGAGATGGGAGGATTACCTGAGCCTGGGGTGGTGGAAGTTGCAGTGAGCCGAGATTGCGCCACTGCACTCCGGCCTGGGCACAGAGCAAGACTCTGCCTCAAAAAAACAAAACCAGAAAAAAAAAGGAAAAAAGAAAGAAAAGAAAGAAAAGAAAAATTAATTTTACCAGTTTCTTTTTACTCTTTGACATGGCTACTAGAAAACTTATCACCTACGGGGCTCACATTCTTTTTCTTTTCTTTTTTTTATTTTTATTTTTTACTATCCACCCCCCTACATTCTTTTTCTATTAGACCACTCTGGGCCACGGAGTTCCCATTTTAACCAGACTCTAAAAAAAACACTGAAGAAAGAAATTGTAGGATTGTGCTCACAGAAACCTTTTTCTTTTTTTACCAGAATATCCAACGTTGGTGTATGGTTTCCTGTAAAGCATTTTGCACACTCAAACTTCTGTGCATAAGACACAAATTCCAAAGGCCTTCAGATGCTTTGAAGCTTACGCGTCAAACAGAACTAGGAAAGCCACGACACGGAAGCAAGCTTGCCTTGCCTCCGGAAGGCGCCAGCTGCTCTCCTGATGAATGCAGGCATTCAGGCTCCTGGATCCGCTGCGGATGCCTCTATTCTGGGCTTCTCCCATATGATTAGGAGGCTGTTCCTACTCTGCACTTTTTCATTCCAAGCTGCGTGCGATTTTCTGCAATCAGGTTTGTTTCTCCAGGGTTCAGTGGGTGGGGATAGAAACATGGAGAGTTTAACAATCCGGGCAGGTGGTGGATACAGAAGCTAAGAGGATCGCACGCAGCGGCTGCATCTGGGGGAGGGTGCGTTAACTCAACTGAGTCCCAGGAGGGGCCATAAGTGGCCCCGGGGGCTGCCAGGTGCACAGTGTCCTCTCAAATGGCTCTGCCGACACCTCTGATTCTTTAAGCAGTGAGGTGGCTGAGTTGGCCTAAGGCCTTTTAAAGTTTGAACTCAATAAATCAAGGCTGAAGACGTTTCCGAATGGCCTGGGGTGTCAACAGGTATGAACCAGTATGCCCAGCACGGCCAGTGGACCTCACTCCCCCATCACTGATCAGTAAAATGGGGGTGTCAAGGACGGATGGGAGGTGCTGAGAGATTCCGCACGTAACAGGGCTGTGGTAGAACAGTTTCCCCTGGCTGCCGCAACAAACCACTACAGACTGGGTGGTTTACAACAGATATGCATCCACTGCAGTTCTGGAGGCCAGAAGTGTGAAATCAAGGTATCGGCAGGGCCATACTCCTGCTGAAAGTTCAAGGGAGGATCCTGCCTCGCCCAGCTGCTAGTGGCCCAGGTGTTCCCTGGCCTGTGGCTCCATCCCCCAAGTCCCTGTCTCTCGCTCCACATGGCTGTCTTCTCCCTATGTTTCTTGGTGTTTCTGTGTCCACATTTCCCACTTCTTCCTTTTTTTATTTTGAGACAGGGTCTCGGCTCTGTCGCCCAGGCTGGAGTGCAGTGGTGCGATCTCGGCTTACTGTAACCTCCCCATCCTGAGTTCAAGCGATTCTCCTGCCTCAGCCTCCTGAGTAGCTGGGATTATAGGCGCGCACCACCACACCCAGCTAATTCTTGTATTTTTAGTAGAGACGAGGTTTCACCATGTTGGCCAGGATGGTCTCGATCTCCTAACCTTGTGATCCACCCGCCTCGGCCTCCCAAAGTGCTGGGATTACAAGCATGAGCCACTGCGCCCGGCAATTTTCCACTTCTTATAAGGACATCAAGCATCAATTTTCCACTTCTTATAAGGACATCAATCATAGGTGAGGGTCCACCCTAATCCAAGACGATCTCCCTTCACTCAATTACATCTGCAGCCCCTATTCCCAAACAAGGGCTGACTCACAGGTCCAGGGGTTAGGACTGGAACACATATTCGTGGGGAGCACATTTCAGCCCACGTGACTGGCTCTCTTCCTGGCTGCAAGCGTGTGACTAGCACTGCACCATCAAAATGCGCTACCCTCCTCCCCTAGCCCACAGAACCAGGGGCCAGCTCCCCTGGTGATTCTCGCCCCATGCAGTGGGTCTGGTGGACAGGCCGGTGCAGCATCAGGTGACACCTGCTCCCAGCCTGCCTTCCCGGCTGGCAGAAGCTGGAGAGCTAAGAACTGCATTAGCCTGACTCCCTCGCAGCTAGGGGCTGCACAGAAACTAAGTTCCGCCTTGCAGTTCCCCCCACCACATATACAACTTTGAAAATTAAGTAAAGTGTTGCCACCGATATGCATGGTTCCAGAAACTGCAAGGGTCCCAGCAGCCACGTGCAAAGTCTAGTTGTTATGGTAGCAGCAGTGGCCTCCTGGTGCTCGAGTTACACTACACTGTGTGACCCTGAACTCAATACTTTCACCAGCTGCAACCCTGGACGGCCAGTTCGGCAGTGTCTGAGGCCATGCATCTCTCCCTCAGCCCTTCTGATGATTCTGTGAGTGTCTCCGTCTCCACGGAATCCTCTTCTACCTAAATAACTGGTCGTTTCTTTTAAGGATCCTGGTAAACCACAGACTCTACCTCTGGTCCTTGTGTTTTGCCTAGGGACACACAAGTTGGCACTACCCAGTTGGACCTTTTCCTAAATGGCATCTGGGAAGTCTTAGCTTTGATGGGCCATTTGTTTTTTATTTTTATTATTATTTGAGAGGAGTCTTGTACTGTTGCCTGGGCTGGCGTACAGTGGCATGATCTCGGCTCACAGCAACCTCCACCTCCCGGGTTCAAGTGATTCTCCTGCCTCAGCCTCCTGAGTACTTGGGACTACAGGTGTGCACCATCACACCTGGCTAACTTTTGTATTTTTATTAGAGATGTGGTTTCATCATGTTGGTTAGGCTGGTCTTGAACCCCTGACCTTGTGATCTGTCTGCCTCAGTCTCCCAAAGAGTTGGGATTACAGGTGTGAGCCACCATGCCCGGCCATGCACTTTTTTTGTAGAGATGGGATCATACTGTGTTGCCCAGGCTGGTCTTGAATTCTTGGGTTCAAGCAATCCTCCTACCTAGGCCTCCCAAAGTCCTGGGATTACAGGCATAAGCCACCACGCCTGGCCTACATATGAGACTATTAAAATAAAAAGTGTTCACTCATATCCTCACTGACCCAGCCCTCCCCACACCTTCCTATGTATTACTCACTGTGAGTACCAGTTCCACACTTTGAGAACCACCAAAATAAAATGACATCTTACATGAATGCCACCCCCGCACCTACCGTCAAGTCCAAGAACATGCAAGAGCTCTGTCCAGAGTTTCCACAGTGTCTCCACGAACATATCCACGCCCAGCACGAACCTCTCGGTCAGCCTGCTCAAGAACTGCAAAAACAAGAGAACGGTCACCACCCAGTTACCCACCATGCCACTGTGTTCCTCCATTAGTCAAGCAGGGAACCGGGAGCTCGGGTGTTTATACCCGGGAAGGGGAACCTAGCCAGCCTATGATGAATGCCACACAAGTGGTCTGCTGGTCCAGGGGACTGACCTGAACTGGGTGCTGATCACAGCCCAACTGAGAAAAACTGGAAGAACCACCCCTTCCTTGGAAGGGCTGAACAAGGCATCTAAGGAGGCTGGGACACTCTGCAGCCCGCATTATGCCACCTGCCATTGCTCCTGCTAGCTTTCATCCTCCCTCTTTGTTCAGGGTCTCTACTTTCCTCTGCTTAATTTCTCTAAAGAGATGGGGTCTCGCTGTTGCCCAGGTTGGAGTGCAGTGGTGCAATGACAGCTGGCTGCAGCCTCAAACTCCTGGGCTCAAGCAATCCTGCCTCAGCTTCCCAAGTAGCTACAGGTGCAGCCAGCGCGCCAGGCTTTATTATTACTATTATTGTGTAGAGACGGGGTCTTGCCATGTTGCCCAGGCTGGTCTCCAACTCCAAGCCTCAACTGATCCTCCTGCCTGGCCCTCCCAAGATGCTGGGATTACAGGCGTGAACCACTGCACCACACCCTGCGGACCTCTCATTTTTAAAGCGTGGACGTTTCTGTTTCTAGGAAGCTGTAATGACAGAACCCCATGCTCTAGTCCAGTTTAAGGACCTAGGCTTCTGAGGTCTTTATTTGGCCTCCAGGTGACTCTGCAGAACCACGGGGCTAAAGAAAGGTGAATACGAGGTACAGCCTCATTTTAACTTTTGGTTTGTTTTGGTTTGTTTTCTTGAAACAGTCTTGCTCTGTCACCCAGGCTGGAGGACAGTGGCGCAATCTCAGTTCACTGCAGCCTCCACCTCGCAGGTTTAAGCAATTCTTTTGCCTCAGCTTCCTGAGTAGCTGGGATTACAGGCATGCACCACCACGCCTGTCAAATTTTTGTATTTTTAGTAGAGACAGGGTTTCACCATGTTGGCCAAGCTGGTCTCGAACTCCTGACCTCAGGTGATCCACCTGCTAGGCCTACCAAAGTGCTGGGATTACAGGCATGAGCCACCACACCCAGCTGATGTCCAGTATTCTAACAGAGGCATTGACTCCAAGATGACCTGTGAGGACACCAACATTTTAGCCCTAAAAAATAGTATAGAGGCTGGGCATGGTGGCTCACGCCTGTAATCCCAGCACTTTGGGAGGCTGAGGTGGGAGGACTGCTTAAGCCCAGGAGTTGGAGACCAGCCTGGGCAACAAAATGAAAACCCAACTCTAATTTATCTTAAGAGAAAATTTTAGGCCAGGCGTGGTAGGGCTCACACCTGTAATCCCAGCACTTTGGGAGGCCAAGGCAGGCAGATCACCTGAGGCCAGGAGTTCGAGGTGTAATCCCAGCTACGTGGGAGGCTGAGGCAGGAGAATCGCTTTAACTCAGGAGGCAGAGGTTGCAGTGAGCTGAGTTCGTGCCACTACACTCCAGCCTGGGCGATGGAGGGACACTCCACCTAATTCTCATAGGAGCACAAACCCTATGTGAGGGATCTAGGTTGCCTGCTCCTTATGAGAACCTAAGGCCTGATGATGTATCACTGTCTCCCATCACCCCTAGATGGAACAGTCTAGTTCCAGGAAAACAGGCTCAGTGCTCCCACTGATTCTACATTACGGTGAGTTGTATAAAAATTTCATTCTGTATTACAATGTAATGATAATGGAAATAAAGTACACAATAAACGCAATGCGCTCGAATCATCCTGAAACCATCCTCGCGCCCTGGTCCGTGGAAAAATTCTCTTCCACAAAACCAGTCCCTGCTGCCAATAAGGCTGAGGACCGCTGCGTTAGAGAGAAGGGGAAGGTGACTGCCCCTCCCTTGGGTGGGGGTAGGCGGGGGGGGATCTGGGAGGAGGGCCTGCAGAAGACCAGCATGAATCAGAACCACAACCGTGCAGAGGTATTCCAGAGATTCCAAGCCACAGTACACATCCCAGCTCAGTGGTTCTCAGAGTGTGGTGGTGTCTGGACTGGCAGCAGCACATCACCCAGGAGCTCCAGCATTGCAGACTCCCAGGCCCCGCCTCAGATCCACTGCCTCAGACCCTCCAGGGATGGGGCTCAGCCTCTGTCTCCACAGCCCTCCTGGTGATGCTCTTGACAGTTTTCAGGAGCACTGGTCACTTCAGCACTCGAGGCTGAGGACCATGACTGAGAGGCAGTTGCACACGTTCCTTCAGAGCACCGCTATACTAAAAAGCTGCCAGCAGGCCAGACATACGAGGTAATGGGAGGGACACGTCCGACAGCGACCTCCTCACAGAATGGAGAGCGATTCCACAGCAAGGGAGACCAGCGACGGACACATCCAGCAACAAACAGCAGCAAATGACACAGATCTCAAGTTGAGCGAAGAAGCAAAAAATAAAAAATAAAGAAATAGATCACAGAATGTATGCCTTTTTTCTTATTTTGGAGACAGGGTCTTGCTCTGTTGCCCAGCCTGGAGTACAGTAGGGCAATTATGGCTCACTCAAACTCTTGGGCTCAACAAACCTCCTGCCTCAGTCTCCCACGTAGCTAGGACCACAGGCAGGCGCTACCATGCCCAGCTTTTCCTGTTACAATTCTCTTTTTTTTTCTGAGACAGTCTTGCTTTGTCACCTAGGCTACAGTGTATTGGTGCCATCTCAGCTCACTGCAACCTCCACTTCCCGGGTTCGAGCAATTCCCCTGCCTCAGCCACTGAGTAACTGGAATTACAGACACATGCCACCATGCCTGGTTAGTTTTTGTATTTTTAGTAGAGACAGGGTTTCATCATGTTGACCAGGCTGGTCTCAAAACTCCTGACCTCAGGTGATCCGCCCACCTCCGCCTCCCAAAGTGCTGGGATTACAAGTGTGAGCCACCACACCCAGCCTGCAATTCTTTAAAGTATGTGTGACTTGTACATGTTTGTCAATATATAGCAATTTTTTGGGGGTGGTGAGGAACAGAGTCTCTATCACCCAGGCTAGAGTACAGCGGCGAGATCTCAGCTCACTGCAACCTCCACCTTCTGGGTTCAAGCAGTTCTCCTGCCTCAGACTCCCAAATAGCTGGAATTACAGGCACATGTCACCATGCCCAGCTAATTTCTGTATTTTTAGTAGAGACAGGGTTTTATCATGTTGGCCGTGCTGACCTTGAACCCCTGACCTCAGGTGATCCACCCACCTTGACCTCCCAAATTGCTGGGATTACAGGCATGAGCCACCGCACCCAGACAATATATAGCAATTTCTATAATTTGTTCAGAGGGAAAAAGAAAGGCTTTTTTGAGAAAAGAACAGCAGGCCTTTAAAATGGCACCAAGTGCCCTGGAAAGGGTGTGTGGAAGCAGTTACTTTTGGAGGAAGAGACATTCCTGCTCACGCTGTTGAACCTTTCTGTGCCTCAGTTTTCTCCCCTGTAAAACGAGACTGAGAGAGGATTCAAGAGCAGAACCCGTAAAGACCTCACTGGCACCCATAGCATGGCAGGTGCCCAGCGCATGGCAGGTGCCCAGCGCATCGGAGCGGCTGAGGTTCTTCTTGTTGGATTGATGGGCTGCAGGGCGGCAACCTGGAACTCCTGCAAGCCGAGCGGTCACCTCCCATGTAACACAAGCTGACAGGCAGGTGCTCTGAAACCTGCCATGCCAGAGACACTGGCATGCTCAAGCAGCTCCTGGCAATGCTGAGAAAGGTGCAGGTCAGAGGTTCTTTCTACGGTGGAAAGAACAGCACCTGTCCCCTGCTGAAAACCGGCCCGGGGCAGGAGAGGGTGAATCAGGGAGGAGCCTGTCACTTGCATCTGGCTGGAGAACTTGCCGTTCATGCAGGGCTGGCTCTGCCTGCTCTGGTGTACGACCCCCTGACCCACTTTGTGTGGATGTAGACAAGGGAGCCCTAAGGGGAATAATATGGGCTGAGCGGTATCCCCCAAAAGGCTTATGTGGAAGCCCTAAGCCCCAGGACCTCACAATGTGACTGTATTTGGAGACAGAGTCTTTACAGAGGTGATTAGGTTGAAATGAGATCTTTGGGGTGGGCGCTAATCCGATGTGACTGGCGTCCTTATGCGAGTAGGAGATTAGGACCCAGATGTACAGAGGAAAGACCACTCGAAGACAGTCTAGGAGAGGGCGGCCATCTGCACGCCAAGATGAGGGGCCTCAGGAGAAACCAGCCCTGGCACCTCGAGCTCAAGTTCCAGCCTCCAGAATGGAGAGAAAACATATGTCTGCTGTTTAGGCCCCTGGGCTGTGGTGTACACAGATACAGGAGCTTACGGCGAAGCCCAGAGCCTGGGAGCTGTTCCATCAGAAATCAGGGGAAAAAGCAAGTCTCAATCATATCAGGCCTTTAGATCTTTTTTTTTTTTTTTGGAACAGTCTTGCTCTGTCACCCAGGCTGGAGTGCAGTGGCATGATCTCGGCTCACTGCAACCTCTGCTCCCCACCCCATGAGTTCAAGCAATTCTCCTGCCTCAGCCTCCCGAGTAGCTGGAATTACAGGCGTGGCCACCACACCTGGCTAATTTTTTGTATTTTTAGTAGAGATGGGATTTCAACCACATTGGCCAGACTGATCTTAAACTCCTGACCTCAAGTGATCTGCCCACCTCGGCCTCCCAAACTGCTGGGATTACAGGTGTGAGCCACCATGCCTGGCCAGGTCTCCAGATCTAACCACTGGTTCTTGGGGATATGGGGAATGGGGCATGGGGAAACACCACCATGAGGATGCACCCGGCCAGATGCAGATGGTGGAGATCGTAGGGGATGAGACCCAGCTTCTCCATCAAATAAGATGACATCCAAGAAAAAGCACTAGGTGGGGGCATTAAAATTAAAAGCGACGTAAATCATGAGGATTTGCTGCACACTGGATGTGATAGGATAAAAATGGTCCTTAATTCTGTGTCTTCCTCCCAAAACCCATCACCCAGTCTCATTATGAGAAAAATATCAGACAAATTCCAATAGGGAGCATCCTACAAAGTCCCTGACCAGCAGGACGCCATGGCTCACACTTGTAATCCCAGCACTTTGTGAGGCCAAGGCAGGCGGATCATTTGAGTTCAAGAGTTGGAGACCAGTCTGGCCAACACGGTGAAACCTCTCTTCTCTACTAAAAGGAGGCTGAAGCAGAATTGCTTGAACCCAGGAGGCAGAGGTTGCAGTGAGCTGAGATCATGCCACTTCACTCCAGCCTGGGTGATAGACTGAGACTCTGTTTCAAAAAAAAAAGAAAAGGAAAAGTCCCTGACCAATGCTCCTGAAAACTGTCAAGGTCAAAAACAAGGAGAGCCTGAGAAACTCCCAGCTGAGAGGACCTTGGGAGACCTGAGGACCAAATGTCAGGTAGAATCCCGGCTGAGACCCGAGACAGAAAAGGGTGGCAGGAAAAACTACGGAAGTCTGACTAAAGTACAGACTTCGGCAAACAGTGAGGTACCAATATTGGTTCATTAATGGAACCAATGTTCTACATGAATATACGACATTAATAATGGGGGAAATTGGGCGAGGGGTATATGGTGACTCCCTGAACTATCTTCACAATTTTTCTGTAACTTTAAAAAAACAGACTTTATTGTTTAAACTCTACTTATAAAAAAGAATAAAGTTAATAATTAAAAAAAAGGTTTGAGGCTGGGCATGGTGGCTCATGCCCATAATCCCAGCACTTTGAAAGACCAGGACCAGAGAATTGTCTGAGTCCAGGAGTTAGAGATCAGCCTGGGCAACATGGCAAGACACTGTCTCTACAAAAAAATTAAAAATTAGCTGGGCATGGTGGCATGTGCCTGTGGTTCCAGCTACTCGGGAGGAGGCTGGGGGATCGTTGAACCTAGCAGGTGGAGGGGGCAGTGAGCTGTGTTCACGCCACTGCACTCCAGCCTGGGTGACAAAGCAAGACTTTGTCTCAAACAAATAACAATTGCTGGGCACGGTGGCTCACGCCTGTAATCCCAGCACTTTGGGAGGCCGAGGCGGGTGGATTACCTGAGGTCAGCAGTTCGAGACCAGTCTGACCAACATGGTGAAACTCCATCTCAATAAAAAAAAAAATAACAATTAAAAATTTTTTTAAAGAGACTTAAAAGACTCTACAGGCTCATGCCCGTAATCCCAGCACTTTGGAGGCTGAAGCGGGAGGATAATGAGGTCAGGAGATGAAGACCATCCTGACTAACACGGTGAAACCCCATCTCTACTAAAAACACAAAAAATTAGCCAGGCATGGTGGCAGGTGCCTGTAATCCCAGCTCCTTGGGAGGCTGAGGCAGGGGAATTAAGCAATTCCCTCCCGCTTGAACGCGGGAGGCAGAGGATGCAGTGAGCTAACTGCATGCGTAGACTTAGTTTAGATCCAAATTCAAACAAAGTGTTTTGTAAAAAGACATATTTTGAGCCAGGGAAATCAGAAAATGGACCTACATTAGATGTTAAGGAATTGTCAGAAGCTGTGATGATGGTATTTTGGTGGTTTTTTTTTTTTGAGATGGAGTTTCGCTCTGTCACCCAAACTGGAGTACAGTGGTGCGATCTTGGCTCACCGCAACCTCCGCCTCCCGGGCTCAAACGATTCTCCTGCCTTAGCCTTCTGAGTAGCTGAGATTACAGGTGAGTGTTACAACAGCCAGCTAATTTATATATATATGGGGTGGTAGGGGAGAGAGGGAGTTTTGCTCTTGTTGCCCAAGCTGGAGTGCAATGACGTGATCTTAGATCACTGCAACCTCCACCTCCTGGGTTCAAATGATTCTCATACCTCAGCCTCCCACGTAGCTGGGATTGCAGGCATGCGCCACCACACCCAGCTAATTTTTTGTATTTTTAGTAGAAACAGGGTTTCGGCACGTTAGCCAGGCTGGTCTTGAACTCCTGACCTCAGGTGATCCGCCCGCCTCAGCCTCCCCAAGTGCTGGGATTACAGGCATGAGCCACCGCGCCCAGCCAGTATTGTGGTTTTGATTTTACAAAATTTTTATTTGTTAAAGATGCTAACTGAAATATGCAAGGGTGAACTAACATCTTGGATTAGCTTTAAAATAGTATTCCAGGCATCCCAAAAAAATTTAGAAAGAAAAGATATAACCAGAATGGCAGAAAGTTGCTGTGTGGGAAGACCTAGGTGAAGGAGGGTTCACCCTACTCTCCCTACCTTTGTGCATGTTGGACAATTTTCGGAATAGAAAGGTAACCAAACTGTGGATGCCTGAGGCCTTGGGCAAACAAGGCCCAGCCATCGCCACCGTGGGAGGAACAAGATTGCTTCAAACCTGGGATTTCATCAGCCCTCTACTTGCAGCAGTCAGCCGGGGACATCCAACACCCAGGGCCTTCCTGCATCCTAGTCTCTCTTCACCTCCATCATCCCCAGGCATGTACAAACTGGCCCTATGAAAAATCAGGCCATGAGGGCAAAGCCGTCTTGAGGAGCAAGCCAGGGAGAGAGGGTGGGTGCCTTTGCAGTTCAGAGGATTCCCAAGCACCTGAAGAACACACAGAAATGCAAACGCCAGATGAACGGAAAATGCTGGAACATATAGACAGACCACGCATGAACCACAGAGGGGAAAGAGCACCCCCAGCATGGCGGGCCTGCCCAGCCTCCACCCAGGGATCAAACTCAACACTGACCAATGAGAAAGCAACGGCATAAACAGACACCACGAGCCCTGATGTGGTGCTGCCTCAGTAAGGACACATGATGCCTTCTGTAGAATTCTTGCTGGGAAAGCTAAGCCTGAGCCTAACCCGGAGGAAATAATCAGATAATATACACTGTGGGACATTTCAAAAGACAGTTCTGGGCCGGGTACGGTGGCTCACGCCTATAATCCCAGCACTTTGGGAGGCCGAGGTGGCCAGATCACGAGGTCAGGAGATCAAGACCATCCTGGCTAACACAGTGAAATCCTGTCTCTACTAAAAATACAAAAAACTAGCCAGGCGTGGTGGCTGGCATCTGTAGTCCTAGCTACTCAGGAGGCTGTGGCAGGAGAATCGCTTGAACCCGGGAGGCAGAGGTTGCAGTGAGCCAAGATTATGCCATTACACTCCAGCCTGGGCAACAGAGTGAGACTCTGTCTCAAAAAAGAAAAAGAAAAAAAGACAGTTCGGGTCTGTCAGAACCACAATGATATCACTTCACCTCCGCCAAGATAGCTAGAACCAACAAGGCAGACTGTAACAGGTGCTGACAAGGATGTGGGGAAACCAGGCCCCTCCTACCTAGCTGGTGGGCAGGTAAAACGGTGCATCTGCCTTGGAAAAGGATGACGGTTCCTCAAAGTGTTAAGCAAAAGGTTCCCATATGACCCAGCAATTGTACCCCTAGGTATGCACCACGAAATACTGGAAACATACGTCCACACAAACATTTGCACATGATGTTCACAGCAGCATCATTCACAATAGACAAAACTTGACACAACCCCAAATGTCCATCAGTTGACAATCGGGTAAATAAAAAGCCATAAAGAGGAATAAAGTACTGATCCTGCAATATGGATGAACCCTAAAAACATGAAGCTAAGTGAAAGAAAAGGCCAGATTGTACAGGACCCCATTCATACAAAAAGCCCGCAGTAGGCCAGGCGCAGTGGCTCACGCCTGTAATCCCAGCAATTTGGGAGGCCAAGGCGGGGGGATCACCTGAGGTCAGGAATTCAAGACCAGCCTGGCCAACATGGTGAAACCCCATCTCTACTAAAAATACCAAAAAAAAGTTGGCCAAGCGTGGTGGCGTGCACCTGTAATCCCAGCTACTCGGGTGGCTGAAGCAGGAGAATCACTTGAACCTGGGAGGCAGAGGTTGCTGTGAGCTGAGATCACACCATTGCACTCCAGCCTGGGCAACAGAGTGAGACTCCATCTTAAAAAAAAAAAAAAAAAAAAAAAAGCCCACAGCAGGCACATTCATAGAGACAGAAAGACTGGCAGTTGATTAAGGCTGGGAGTTGGGGCAAAGGAACGAAGTAGTGACTGCTAATGGGTAGAGTCTCTTTTTGGGGTGATGCAAATATTCTAAAATTGACTGTCATGACAGCTGTACAGTGCTGTAAATATACTAAAAACCGCTGAGCTTTCAATGAATAAATTGTATGATGTACGAATTATAGCTCAAAAAAAAAAAGACATTTAGTCTGTACTCTTCAAAAATGTCAATGTTGTAAAAAGTCCCTTCCTAGGCCAGGCGCAGTGGCTCAACCCTGTAATCCCAGCACTTCGGGAAACCAAGGCGGGAGGACTGCATGAGCCCAGGAGTTAAGAGATCAGCCTGGGCGACACAGGGGTTTCAAGGAGAAATTCTGTCTCTACGAAAAATACAAAAAAAAAAAAAATTAGCTGGGCATGGTGGCACACGTTTGTAATCCCAGCTACTCAGGAGGTTAAGGTGGGAGGACTGCTTGAAACCGGGAGGCAGAGGTTGCAGTGAGACGAGATTGTGCCACTGCACTCCATTCTGGGCTACAGGGTGACAGCCTGTCTAAAAAAAAACTAATAATTAAGTCCCTTCCTCCACCAAAACTGAGGGAACTCTGACACCCTAGAGACATGAGCACCAAAGGCATGAGCAGTCCCTGACTCGGTGTTGGATTTTTTATAAGCTTTAAAGACAGTGTGAATATGGACTGTAGATTACAAAATACTGTATTATATTTAAGTTTCTTAGCTGAGACAATGATATTGTGGTTCTGTAAGAAAAAGTATGAAGATGTCTGCAACTAACTTTCTTTTCTTTTTTTTGAGACAGAGTCTTGCTCTGTTGCCCAGGCTGGAGTGCAGTGGTGCGATCTTGACTCACTGCAAACTCCGCACCCTGGGTTCAAGCGATCCTCCTGCCTCAGCCTCCTGAGTAGCTGGGGTTACAGGTGCGCACCACCACGCCCGGCTAATTTTTGTATTTTTAGTAGAGACAGGGTTCCACCATATTGGCCGGGCTGATCTCGAACTCCTGACCTCGTGATCTGCCCGCCTTGGCCTCACAAAGTGCTGGGATTATAGGTGTGAGCCACTGCACCCGATCATCTGCAACTAACTTTCAAATGATCCTGCCAGCTTTGCGCAGTGGCAGTATCATAGCCAATGAGGTTTATCTGAGGCACAATTATTGCTAATTGAAAACTCAAATGATCCTGTCAAAAAATAAAAATAAACGTGTGCGTGTATGAGATGTATCTGGAGAAAAAAAAGAAAAGTTTGGGGGAAATGTAAAAAAACGGTGACTTCAGGTGAGACGTTTACAGCTATTCTGTGTTCTGCTCTTTCAACTTTTTGGTACTTCGAAAAACTTTCAAAATACAAAATTATAGAAAACATTATCTTGATTGTGGTAATTTTTCACAAGTATATATGTCAAAAGGTGTCAGCCTGTACCCTTTAAATATGTGCAGTTCATTGAGGTGTAGTGCAATTATACCTCAATAAAGCTGCTAAAATGTTGGTAGGGGAAAAAGGACTGGAAAGTGTCCAAGTCGTTTTGCTCAAAATACTTTCTTGCAAACAGCAAAAAATGCAAGCCTCTTTATGAAAAAAAAAAAAAGTAAAAACAAAAGAACCCGACAGCTCAACAGAACAGCAAAAAAAACAAAGGGCAGTTCCCAGAAAATACCCATGGATTCTGAATAAATGAAAAGACCATCTGTCTCATACATCATAAAGCCGAAAAGCCACTTTGTTGGAAAGGGCTTGGGAACTAGCCTTCACACGTGGCTGGTGAGAGTGAAACTGCTATCACTCTTTGAAGGACCACCGAGTATCTTGCAACATGAACAAGGCGTACAGAGCCCTTCTATGCAAGGGCACAAGCAAACAAGAGTTAATTTACATGGGTAGACACCAATACAGTAGTGACCTAGGGGGTCAGTGACCATGTGGGAGCAGAAAGGGACTTCTGGAGGCTGGAACAATCCACTTTTAGATCTGCTGGTCACAGGAGTATGTCTGGTGTGTGACAACTCATTATGCTGTAGATTGATGTATGGAAAAAAAGTACACCAACTACAATTCAATTAAAAACATAAAAGAGGGAGAGGGTAGGTCAGGCGCGGTGGTTCATTCCTATAATCCCAGCACTTTGGGAGGCCAAGGCGGGCAGATCACCTGAGGTCTGCAGTTCAAGACCAGCCTGGCCAACATGGTGAAACTCTGTCTCTACTAAAAATACAAAAATTAGCTGGGCATGCTGGCAGGTGCCTGCAATCCCAGCTACTTGGGAGCCTGAGGCAGGAGAATTGCTTGACCCCAGGAGGCGGAGGTTGCAGTAAGCCAAGATCACGCCACTGCACTCCAGCCTGGGCGATGGAGCTAGACTCCATCTCAAAAAAACAAAATAACGCAAAGTGCTCGCTCACCCCTGTAATCCCAGCACTTTGGAAGGGCGAGGTGGGAGGATCATTTGAAACCGGGAGGTCAAGGCTGCAGTGAGCTATGTTTGCACCACTGCATTCTAGCCTGGGTGACAGAGCAAGAATCTGTCTCTTAAAAACAAACAAAAAAAGCAACTTTTTTATAAAATGCACAGACCCTTTGGACTCAGCAATTCCATTTCTAACAATTTACAGATGAACGTGTCTATGTGCGCACAAAACAATACATACAGAACATATAGAAAGACCCATGCTGCAGCCAGGTTTGGAGTGGCCCGAGATAGGACCAATGTTAGCCATCAGGGGTAGGTTCAACGCCGGCACATCCTCACAGCAGTGTGCTCTGCAGCCCTTCACAGGGGGAAGCAAAGTTCATGTACTGATAAGGTCTGATCTTCTTTTTTTTTTTTCTTGACAGAGTCTCACTCTGTTGACCAGGCTGGAGTGCAGTGGCGTGATCTCCAGTCACTGCCATCTCCACCCCCCGGGTTCAAGCGATTCTCCTGCCTCAGCCTCCCGAGTAGCTGGCACTACAGGCACGCACCACCATGCCCAGCTAATTTTTGTATTTTTAGTAGAGACGGGGTTTCACCATGTTGGCCAGGCTGGTCTCGAACTCTTGACCTCAGGTGTTCTGCCCGCCTTGGCCTCCCAAAGTGCTGGGATTGCAGGCATAAGCCACTGTGCCTGGCCCTCCAAAATTTATTCATTTTTTTAAAAAGGGAACAGCGCAGTGGCTCATGCCTGTAATCCCAGCACTTTGGGAGGCTGAGGCAGGTAGATCACTGGAGCCCAGGAGTTAGAGACCAGCCTGGGCAACATAGTGAACTGTCACCTCTACAAAAAATAAAAAACTTAGCAGAGCGTGGTGGTGCACACCTGTAATCCCAGCCACCTGGGAGGCTGATGTGGAAGGATCACTCAAGCCCAGGAATTAGAGACTGCAGTGAGCCAAGATCGAGCTACTGCACTCCAGCCTGGGCATCAGAGAGAGACTCTATCTCAGGGGGAAAAAAGAAAAATACAAAACAGTGAGCATAGTGCAAAATAAACAAAAAGCCATCCACAGGGAGCAGAATCTATAGGTCTATATATTTCTACATGTTCAGAATGTCTGGCTGCTTCTGGGAAGGGGGTAGGAGACAGGGTCAGGAGTGGGAGTGGAGTTAGCTTTCTAACCTTCAGAACTACATGAAATTGTACTCCATGCAACTATGACCCATGACCATGGGGAGAAGGTACTAGTTTCTCAGTTTGGCATTCAGGATGTTCCCACCACATCAGTCCAGCTACATCTGCAAGGGATCATTTTCTCCATGGACAGTAGGTGCTTGAAAATTCTCATTTGTTTGGGTTTTTTGGAGACAGGATCTTGCGCTGTCCCTGACCGACGCTGGAGTACAGTGGTGTGACCACAGCTCATTGCAGCCTGAACCTCCCATGTTCAAGCCATCCATCCGCTGTAGCCTCCCAAGTAGCTGGGACCACAGGTGTGCACCACCACGCCCGGCTGATGTTTGTGGTTTTGCATAGAGATGGGGTCTCACTACATTGCCCAGGCTGGTCTCAAACTCCTGGGCTCAAGTGATCCTCTGACCTAGGCCTCCCAAAGTAGTGGGATTACAGATATGAGCCACTGCACCAGGCCAAGTTTTTTTTTTAAAAATTGTATCATATACACATAAAGTTGGCCATTTTAACCATTTTAAAGCATACAATTCAGTGGCAGTGAGTACATTCACAACGTTATGCAACCATCATCATTATCTAGTTCCATACTTTGTCATCACCCCAAAAGGAAACCCTAGATCAATTAAGCAATAATTCCTCCATTGCTCCCTCCCCCAACCCCTGGAAACCACCCATCTGCTTTCTGTCTCTATGGATCTTTTTATTCCAGATATTTCATATAAATGGAATCATATCATACGTGGCTTTTCGAGTCTGGCTTCCTCCATTTTTTTATTCAAGGTTCATCCAAGTAGTAGCATATAGCAATACTTCATTCCTTTTAATGGCTGAATTGTATTTCATTATACAGACACATCACATTTTAACTCTTCATCACCTGATAGGCATTTGGGATATTTCCACTTTTTGGCTATTGTAAAAAGTGTTGCTATGAACACATGTGTATAAGTCGCTTAATAATTTTTTTTGAGACGGAGTCCGTCACCCAGGCTGGAGAGCAATGGGATGATCTTGGCTCACTACAACGTCAGCCTCCCAGGCTTAAGCTGTTCTCCTGCCTCAGCCTCCCAAGTAGCTGGGATTACAGGAGTACACTACCATGCCCAGTTATTTATTTATTTATTTTTTGAGACAGAGTTTCCCTCTTGTTGCCCAGGCTGGAGTATAATGATGCAATCTCAGCTCACTGCAACCTCTGCCTCCTGGTTCAAGCAATTCTCCTGCCTCAGCCTCCCCAGTAGCTGGGATTACAGGCATGCACCACCATGCCCGGCTAATTTTTTGTATTTAGTAGAAATTGGTTTCACCATGTTTGTCAGGCTGGTCTCGAGCTCCTTACCTCAGGTGATTCACCTGCCTCGGGCTCCGAAAGTGCTGGGACTACAGGTGTGAGCCACAACGCCTGGCCTAATTTTTGTATTTTTAGAAGAGATGGGCTTTCACCATGTTGACCAGGCTGGTCATGAACTCCTGACCACAGGTGAGCTGCCCGGCTCGGCCTCCCAAAGTGCTGGGATTACAGGTGTGAACCACCATGCCCTGCCATCACTTAATAATTTTTAAAGGAATTAATAAGTCTATCACTCTCCTACCGGACAAATCCCTTTCATATAGAAATATTCTACCATTTACTAAATGCTTATTCAGTGCCTGGCATTGTACAGCCCAACCAATCTCCTCTAATTCCTCGATTTAACTCCTCTGCACAAATGAGACACAGAGAAGTAAAGCAACTGGGCTGTGCCCCGTGGCTCACGCCTGTAATCCCAGCACTTTGGGAGGCCGAGGTGGGCGGATCACTTGAGGTCAGGAGATCAAGATCAGCCTGGCCAACATGGTGAAACCATCTCTATTAAAAATATAAAAATTAGCTGGGCGTGGTGACATGTGCCTGTAATTCCAGCTACCCAGGAGGCTGAGGCAGAAAAATGGCTTGAACCTGGGGGGCGGATGTTGCAGTGAGCCCAGATCATACCACTGCATTCCAGCCTGGGTAACAGAGTGAGACTCCACTTCAAAAAAACAAACAAACAAACAAACAAAATAAGTCAGGTCACCCTCTGGATGCTGCACTGACTTGAGGAACAGGGAAGGGGTCATGAGGCAGGAAAACAGGTGACAGATACCAACGTGAGCTCCATGCCCTACTCTGCCTGGGTTCACATCCTGGCTCTGCCACTCGTCTGACCTGAAACCGGCCACTTCACTGCTGCGTGTGCCTGTTTCCTTATCTGTCAAATGGGAACAGTACCTACAGCACAGGGTCATCCTAAGGATTATGTAAGGCTACTCTATCTACAAAAGCACTTAGTAATTATTAGCATCTCTATTAAAAGAACAAACCCTGGTTTACCCCAGGAAGAGCTCTGACCACCAGATTCTCAGATGCTCTGCAGAATACATATTGTCTTATTTAAGTAAAAGTCTTAAATATCCACTCACATGTCATGTTTACTGGCCTTAGATTGTCATATGGAATCACCGTCAGTAGAGACATAGGGGTCCTGTGGTCACCCCAGGTGAAAAAGACAGGCTTCTTTTTGCTTTAAAACAAATTGATTTTTACCTTCAAATGGCTCCGGAACAGCATCAAGAGGAAGTAAGTGTAGACTCCCTTCGCTCACACTCCTGACCTCCCCACCAGACTACGGGGCAACCTTTAGCATTCAGGAGCTCAGCCCTGCTTCCTCCTCCCTCCTTGGTCACCTACATAGCAGTCTCTCTTCCACATGTATGAAGACACAGACGCACCTCTGCAAGAGGGGACCCCTGCCCATAGGAGAGGGAGGTCAAAAGTTACTGTTTTCCTAACCAATTAACCTTTAATTTTATCCAATAAGAACATCCAGTCAATCTGACTTGGGCCTTAATGTTCCTTTCTATTCCCCCTTCCCTCTCAATGAGCAGAAAACTAATTTTTAGCCATGATTCTGGGCCAGGAAGGTACCAGCTATTCATAAATACAACCTCACAACCAAGGAGGTATGATTACTATCCCCATTTAACAAAAAAGGAAACTGAGGCTCAAAGAAGTGAAGTCACAAGCCCAAAGCCATCCAACTTGTAGAGCTCCAACTTGAACCCAAACTTCTCTGACTCCAAAACTCCAGGGAGGCTGGCGGCAAGCAAGACTCCCCCTCCTCCCCAGGGAACAGCAAAGGAACCGCAATACCACACACAACTGTCCCCAGTAACTTCCTCCTTCTCAGGAGTTGGTAGGCGGACTTCGGCCTGGAATAGCACCCCTATCCCACCCAGCTCCAGAGGGCAGGAATGGAGGAAAACTCCCTGCGCTCCTCCTGGGACTCAATATCCTTCCCAGGAGGCTGCAGGGTCCTGGACCATCCCAAATTAAACGAAAGCCTCCACGCGAAAAGCCCCGCACACAGTAGGTGCTCGGTTTCCCGAAGCAACCGAGCCATCGCCTTGCTCCCTTCTTTTCCTGTAAAGTAAAAACGACTCCATGTATCTTCAAAACAGGAGGAGGAGTGGGGCACAAGGTCCCAGGGGATGTGGGTCGGAGTGCCAGGCCAGGACAAACCCGGGGTAGCTGGAGAGGGCGCAGCCGCGTGGGGAGCGAGGGCGCGAGGGCGCCGCCTGGCTCACAGTGGGAGCCATTCAAACGCGGTCAATGAATGAATGAGACGCGCGGAGGGCGTCAGCGCAGCCGGGAGAGGCTCCGGCCGCGCCGCCCGCGGGGGCAAGATCCAAGGAGAAGCGGGACGCGGAGGAGAGGGCGCCGCGAGGCCCGGCCGCCCAGACCCGCACTGGCCAGGCCCGGCGGGGGCCGCGAGCGGCAGGCCCCGAGGCGCAGGCCGGACCCCTTCTTCCCGCGCGCCGGCCGGCCGGGCAACCCCGGAGGCCGCGCTCCTCGCAGGCCGGCCCCTGGAGCCAGGTGCGCGGCGGCCGGGGCAAGGTGACCGTGGGCGCGGGCCCGGCGCCCACCTTCTGAGCGGCGCGCACGTTGTCCTCGCCGAACAAGCTGCTGACGCTCTGCGAGAAGGTGTTGACCGTGCGGCGGTAGCTGTTCTTCTCGGCGCCGCCGCGGCCCCGCGCCCCCTGCACACCAGCGGCCAGCAGCCCGAGCAGCAGCAGCAGCAGCAGCAGGAGCCCGGCCCGGGCCCGGGACCCGCCTGAGGCGCGCGAGCCCATGCTCGGCCGGCGGGGTGCGGGGTCGCGGTGCAGGATGAGGACCGGGCGCTGGGCCGCCGCGGGCTCCGGCGAAGACAGGGCTGGCGCGCTCGGGGGCCGCGCACCGGGCGCCGCGCTTTTACCCACCGCCGCCGCCGCTGCGCCACCCGCCCCGCCCCGCCCCGCGCACAAAGGCGCTACGGCCCAGCCCACGCCGCGCCCCGCCCCCGGCGCGGGACCAACGCGCCCTGGCTCCGGGGCCCCGTGCCCGCCTTCCGGAAGCCAGCCCGAGCCGGTGTGGCTTCTCATCATTTTAAAAAAATAATTCCCTTTTTTAACTTATCCGTGCAAAAGCAACCCGTGCCTGTAAAACTTGCAACAGCTTCAACCGGGTGACTGCTGCTGATTGGAAAACAGGAGGTAGACGTATATGTAATCTCCCTGAATTTATTACACTAATACCCCCAAAATTGGCCCTCGTGGGCATCAGCTCTTTCGTTCTGAAAATTTTAAACAACAAGAAAGCATCAAGCATCCTCCTGCCCTTCCTGAACTGTATTTCAGAGCCCCAAAATGGATGGGGAGGAAAACTTTCTTTTAGCAAAGTCCAGCTAATACATGAGAATGAATGAGACAATTCCAAAGTTATTTGGCCCCCCTCAATGGAATCATGGATTCACGCGACGATCATCAGAAAGGGATAAAACCAAGAGGCGAGGGTTTGGTGGGGAACTTGAAAACGGAGGGGCAAAAAAAAAAAAAAGAAAAAAGAAAATGGAGGGGCCAAGCCGCGAAGTCCCTGTCCCGCCAATCGATCTTAGTGCCAGGAAGTACCAGCGCCACCTGCGATGGAGTCTTGCCAAGACACGTTAAGCAGGAACCTGATGGGGCCTCTAGATCAAACCTACAGTTTACAGGAAATATGGGAGATAAGGGGAACGCAGAAGCAGCAGAAGCAACCAGCCAACTCCAGCATGTGGGGCATTCTACGAGACAGGGACCCAGTTTGTTCAATAAATAAGCGCCATAAAAGGTGAGCAGAGAGGAGGATAACTTGGTCTTAAAGCCTTAAGAGCCATAATAACCTATGCAATGCAAGGACCCTGTTTGCATCCTAAATCAAACAAATAAGCCTAACCAACATTTTTTTCAGACAACCAAGAAAATAAAACTCAATTTTTACCAATCCAAGGAATAAAAAATGCTTTCTTTTTTTTGAATTTACATTTTCTGGATTCCTGGTAAGGTTTTCATAGATGTATTGGCCATTTGAGTTACTTCTCTGTGAATTACCTAGTCATATCCTTTGCACACTTTTTTCCTGTGTTGTTTATATTTTAAAAAACTTTTTTGTAGGCCTGGTGCGGTGGCTCATGGCTGTAATCCCACCGCTTTGGGAAGCCGAGGGGGCAGATCACCTGAGATCGGGATTTCGAGACCAGCCTGACCGACATGGAGAAACCCGATCTCTACTAAAAATACAAAATGAGCCAGGCATACGGGGGTGCATGCCTGTAATCCCAGCTACTGGGGAGGCTGAGGCAGGAGAATCATTTGAACCCAGGAGGCCAAGTTTGCGGTCAGCCGAGATCGGGCCATTGCACTCCAGCCTGGGCAACAGGAGCAAAACTCCATCTCAAAAAAAACAATAAACAAAACTTTTTTTAGGTCATGTGTGTGGCTCATGCCTGCTTTGGTAGTCCAAGGCAGGATTGCTTGAGCACAGGAGTTTGAGACCAGCCTGGCCAACATAGTGAGACCTATCTCTACAAAAAATGATAATAATAATAAACTTTTTAAATTAAGGTATAACATACAGAAAAATACAAAATCATGTAAGTTTTATGAATTTTCACAAACTGAATACAGGGTAACCAGCACCCAGATGAAGAAATGACATATTACTAATTCCCCCCAAAGCCTCCTTTGCCCCCTACCATTCACTATGTCCCTCTTAAAACTTAGGGTATTCATTTTGCCTGTGTTTGAAGTTTATGTAAATGGAACCACACAGTATGAGTGTAGGGTTTGGCTTTTTTTGGTTCAACTTTATTTATTTATTTGTTGAGACAGAGTCTCACTCTGTTGCCCAGGCTGGAGTGTAGTGGCGCAATCCCAGCTCACTGCAACCTCTGATTCCTGGTTTCGAGTGATTCTCTTGCCTCAGCCTCCCGAGTAGCTGGGTTTACAGGCATATGCTCCCATACCTGTCTAATTTTGTATTTTTAGTAGAGACGGGGTTTCTCCATGTTGGTCAGGCTGGGCTCGAACTCCCGACCTCAAAGTGATCCGCCCTCCTCGGCCTCCAAAAGTGCTGGGATTACAGGTGTGAGCCACCACACCCAGCCCGTATCTGCCTTCTTTTTGCTGTCTAGGATGGTCTTTATATTTTCTGGAAGGTACAAATATAGTACAAATTACATTTTAGTAGGAAATATAGGCAAATGTACCACTACCTACTTAACGTTTCATCAACATTTCTTAAACTTTTAATTTATTTAAATAAACATTTAAAGAAGAAACTTTAGATCACTGTCATCCTAACAAAATCCATAAAAACACAGATTTGAGCCTGGGTACAGTGGCTCAGGCCCATAATCCCATCATTTTGAGAGGCCAAGGCAGACGGATAATTGAGGTCAGCAGTTTGAGACCAGCCTGGCCAACATAGTAAAACCCCATCCCTACTAAAAATACAAAAATTAGATGGGCGTGGTGGCGAGTGCCTGTAATCCCAGCTACTTGGGAGGCTGAGACAAGAAAATCGCTTGAACCCGAGGTGTGGAGGTTGCAGTAAGCGGAGACTGCTTCACTACACTCCAGCCTGAGCAATAGGGAGACTTCTGTCTCAAAAAAACAAAAACAGGCTGGGCATTGATGCTCACATCTGTAATCCCAGCACTTTGGGAGGCCAAGGCAGGCAGATCACCTGAGGTCAGGAGTTCGAGACCAGCCTGGCCAACATGGAAAAACCCTGTCTCTACTAAAAATACAAAATTAGCCGGGCGTGGTGGCACATGCCTGTAATCCCAGCTACTCGGGAGGCTGAGGCAGGAGAATCGCTTGAACCCAAGAGGCAGAGGTTGTGATGAGCTGAGATTGCACAATTGCACTCTAGCCTGGGCAATAAGAGCAAAACTCCATCTCAAAAAATAAACAAAAAACCCCACAGATTTGATATACTAATTATGATTTTTTTTAATGTCATTAAGGCCTTTGCGGTGGCTAGTGCCTATAATTCCAGCACTTCGGGAGCTTGAGACAAGCAGATCCCTTGAGCCCAGGAATTTGAGACCGGCCTAGGCAACATAGGGAGATCCCATCTCTACAAAAAAAATAGAAAAATTAGCTGGTTGTGATGGCGTGTGCCTGTGGTCCTAGCTACTTAGGAGGAGAGGTCAAGGCTGCAGTGAGCAGTGATTGCACCACTGCACTCTGGCCTGGCAGACAGGCCCAGACCTCATCTCCTTAAAAAAAAAAAAAAAGGCCGGGTGCGGTGGCTCATGCCTATAATCCCAGCACTTTGGGAGGCCGAGGCAGGCAGATCACTTGAGGTCAGGAGTGCGAGACCAGCCTGGCCAACATGGTGAAACTCTGTCTGTACTAAAATACAAAAAGTAGCTGGGCATGGTGGCGGGCGCCTGTAGTCCCAGCTACTTGGGAGGCTGAGGCAGGAGAATCATTTGATTCTGGGAGGCAGAGGTTGCAGTGAGCCGAGATTGTTCCACTACATTCCAGCCTGGGCGACAAAGGCAGACCTTGTCCCGAAAAAAGAAAAATAATGATGCATTGATTCCGAGTGCGTTACAATGTGATGCAGTAATAGGAATTTAAAGTTGTCTAATAGAGGCCTCCTTTTAGATCTTCCATCTGTCCCTGTGATGGAAATAGTTGGTGCCTTTTTAAAACTAGACAACTAATACATTTCTTGTAGGAATATCAGAAAATGCAGATGCGCAAACCAGAGTTGGGGGGAAGAAGTCTGGAGTATTGGGGGCAGGGGCATATTTTAAAAGGCAAAACACTCCCACTCCCAAGCAGCCAAATTAGTATCAGTAGATATAATTCAGATTTAAACTCAGACTACCCTAAGCGAGAAGAGCCCGAATCTGAAACCGGGGCCAGGGCTGGGATTCAGGCCCCGCCCACCTCTCTAAATAGCCCCGCCCCCGGCCCCGCCTGGCCCCGCCTCTCCTCTCAGCGCGGTTTCTCTTCCAACCCCGCCCCTCAGCGGCAGAGTCAGTTACTGTTCTCGCGATAGCGAAACCCGGAAGTCTCACGGCGGGAGTAGTCCGGGAACCCACGTGGGCTGGGCTTGTGATTGCTCTGCCTGTCCAGCCTGCCGGAGCCCCCACCGGGCCGAGGCGCCATGGGGAAGCTACGCCGGCGGTACAACCTCAAGGGGCGCCAGCAGGCGGGTCCCGGCCCCTCGAAGGATCCCTCCGAGTCGCCACTGGTGCAGCTGGAACTAGAGGGTAAGATGTCTCGGGACCGGGGCTGGATTTCGGGGACTTCCCAGGGGGTCCTGTGCCCTGCCTTCAGGACTCTGGGGTGAGGGGTCCCAGAGAGGTGGGATGGATCGTGTGCAGTGGGGGAATGGGTACCCCACCATTCCAGATGATCCAAAGGAGAGGGGCTTAGTGACAGCCTAGTTTTAACAGTGTATATGGAATACCCGGGGTTTCTCTCGCTCTCAAATAGTAACATGGAGAATTTTGCAATAAATAAATAAATAAATAAATAAGTAGTTTCATCCGTTCCCATGACTTCGATTATAATCTCTTTATAATCTCCAGGGAGCCCCAAATGTGTTTTTTTAGGCCTAGTCTTGTCTGTTCAGCTTGCAGGCTGGCTGACATTTCTCTCAGACCCCTTTTTAGTAGTAGCTCCTATTACATGCCAGGCACTATTGTAGGCACTGGAGATACACCAGAAAGGGAGATTTTTAGAAAATCCCTGAGTTTATCTGCTTATAAGAGGCGACAGGCAAACAATAACATGTAAAACATAGAAAGTTCTGTGGATACAGTGGGCAGACAAAACAGAAGAGGCCATTGGGTGAGTTGCAGCATCCCACAGAGTTGCTGGAGAAGACTTCACTGTGTTAGAGTTAAGATCTGAAGGAGGCCAGAGTGGCTGCCTGAAGTTTAGAGAAAAAACAGGGGGCCAGGGCAGGTTGGCCTGGACTGGGGTCTTGGCCAGGACTGGGGCTTTTCCTCTAAGTGAGAGGGCAGCTGTGGGAGTGTTTAGAGCAGAGGAGGACAGATGAGGGCTTATATTTTAACAGCATCACTTTAGGTGCTGTGTTGAGGAAAACCAGTAGCGATCAAAGGTAGAACCAGCAGCAGGAGGAGGTGGAGCTGATGCTTGGACCAGGGAGCAGCAGCAGGGAGGTGAGAAGTGGGTGGATTCAGGATGTGTTTGGTTTTTTTTTTTTTGAGACAGAGTCTCACTCTGTCCCTCAGGCTGGACTGCAATGGCCCACTCTCGGATCACTGCAACCTCCACCTCCCAGGTTTAAGCAATTCTCCTGCCTTAGCCTCCCAAGTAGCTGGGATTACAGGTGTGCACCACCGCACCCGGCTAATTTTTGTATTTTTAAGTAGAGGCGGGGTTTCACGATGTTGGTCAGGCTGGTCTCAAACCCCTGACCTCGTGATCTGCCTGCCTTAGCCTCCCAAAGTGCTGGGATTACAGACATGACCCATGGCACCCAGCTCAAGATATGTTTTGAAGGCTGAGCTGGCAGTATTTGTGGCCTGACTGGGCTTGTGCACAAAAACAGTGGAGGTGACAAAGAATGACTCCCAGGAGTTGAGTGGGCAGCTTGTGGGGAGGACCAAGAAGTCAGCTTAGGGTTTGGGTGGTTTGGGGCCTATTAGATATCCGGGCAGGGAGGGTAGGCAGGCAGCTGTTGACTCAGATACTCAAGAGACGCAAGTCCAGGTGGAGATACCCATTTTGGAGTCGTCAGTATGTAGATACTTATTTAAAGTCAGATGACTGAGGGCAGGAGTCCAGCCCTGGAGAAGAGGGAAATAAGGAGCCTGCAAGGGAGATGGAGCAGCCCAGAACATGTGTGGTGAGCTGCAAGAGTATAATTGTCCTGAGGCCAGGGAGAAGGACTCTCGCTGTGGGTCAGGTGCTGCTTTGGAATCAGGAAGGGAGGGAAGGACCACTGGATTTAACACCAGGAGGGCAGTGAGCACCTCAGTAGGGCTGGTTTGGAGGAGGCTGGTAGTGAAGCAGTTGTGTGGATTCAAGGATGTCCTGCAGGCCTCTGAAACTAAACATGTTCTAAAATTGAACTCATCCAGCCGCTTGTGTAAGACCCCAAGGGCCAGGCTGATTTGGCCATTAAGAAAGATTCTAGAAACAGAAAGAAGGGTCACCAGGGCTGCTGGAGGAGTTTACTTCCTTCCACCCACCAATCAGCATTCTCTTCCACACTGTTGGTGGACCTGGAAGGCAGTGAAGGTATAGGGAAGAATGTTAAGAGTGGAAATCTGGAAGTCTGAGTTCAAACCTTGGAAGTTGCACAGACAGGCTGGGCATGGTGGCTCACACCTGTAATCCCAGCATTTTAGGAGGCCAAGGCAGGCAGATCAGTTGAGGTCAGGAGTTTGAGACCAGCCTGGCCAACATGGTGAAATCCTGTCTCTACTAAAATACAAAAACTAGCCGGGCATGGTGGCGGGCACCACATGGAGAATTTGGCAGATACTCAAGAGACGGGAGCTACTCGGGAGGCTGAGGCAGGAGAATGGCTTGACTCAGGAGGCAGAGGTTGCCATGAGCCAAGATCCATGCCACTGCACTCCAGCCTGGGTGAGAGAGCCAGAATCCATATCACAAAAAAAAAAAAAAAGAATTGCATGACAGTCTGGGAGTTGAGGCAGATCCCCTAAAGTCTCTGCACCTTCGTTTTCACGTCTGCAGAATGGGGCCATTAGCACACGTTGAGGGTCCTTAATCCAATATGCTCCAAAATTCAAAAGTTTTTGAATGTCAACATGATACTCAAAGGAAATAAATGCTCATGGGACCATTCCAGATTTCAGATTTTTGGATTAGGGATGCTCAACCAGTAAATGCAATACAGATATTCCCAAATCTAAAACACATCTGGTTCCAAGCATTTCTGATCAGGGATATTTAACCTGTCGTAGCCATCCTACCTGCTATCAGGGTTTCAGAGGTGGTAATTTGGGAAAATATGTTGGTGACTGAAATGAGAATGCTTTGAAAAGTGAAGGAAGGTTACAGAGGTGGGGCGTATCCCGGGATAGGTGACAATTCTGTGACAATTATGGCAGTGACAGTTCAGGATGGCACCTCAAAGACAGCCATAGACACTGGGCTGACACTTGAAACTAGGCCATCGTAGCAGAGGGGCTGAGGTCTTTGAGACCCAGAGATTTGAGGAAAGTTATTTCTTACATCAGAACAGGATGTTTCTGGGTATCCCTGCCTTTGTCAGGGGCCAGAGGAATCTCATAAGAATATGAGTCAGATGCCAGCCAGGCGCGGTGGCTCACGCCTGGAATCCCAGCACTTTGGGAGGCTGAGGCGGGTAGATCGCGATGTCAAGAGGTCGAGACCATCCTGGCCAATGTGGTGAAACCCCATCTCTATTAAAAATACAAAAATTAGCTAGGCGTTTGGCACGTGCTTGTAGTCCCAACTACTTGGCAAGCTGAGGCGGAAGAATCACTTGAACCCGGAAGGCGGAGATTGCAGTGAGCCGAGACTGCGCCACTGTGCTCCAGCCTTGCGACAGAGCAAGACTCCTCCAAAAAAAAACAAGAATATGAGTCAGATGCCTTTTTTGAAGAGTCTTCCCAACAACCCATCTGATATCCCCATCCATTTACTTATTCTTTTTTTTTTTTTCCTTTTTTTGATACCAAGTCTCTCTCTCTCTCACCCAGGCTGGAGTGCTCACTGCAACCTCTGCCTCCTGGGTTCAAGCGATTCTCCTGCCTCAGCCTCCTGAGTAGCTGGGATTACAGGCCCTACCACTCCCAGCTAATTTTTGTATTTTTAGTAGAGATGGGTTTTCACAGTGTTGGTGAGGCTGGTCTCGAATTCCTGACCTCAGGTGATCCACCCTCCGAGTTCTCTCAAAGTGCTGGGATTACAGGCATGAGCCACTGCACGTGGCCCACTTCCTTGTTCTTAACACAATTCCTTATTCTTATCATAATGGTTCTCAGACTTTTTGGCCTGAGGATCCTTTTAGAATTCTTAAAAAATCGAGGATCCCAAAGAGTTTTTGACTGTGTGGGTTGTATCAATTGATAGTTACCGTACTGGAAATTAAAGATAGTTTTGCAACACAAAATTATAGGTGCAAGCCTGTGCTCCATTAGCCATCAGCAACAACATTATCACAATTTGGAGCCTGTAGAAAAACACCACACCACTGTCCTCTGACCCTTTCTTGTTTCCTTTTAGTTCTATTTGAGAACTACAGGATAGGGAGAAATAGGGGATAGCTTGGATTGCTTAACATTATTTCATCAAAAAGACATGTATAGCTAAAAGGGATTTGAGGAGAAAAACCAAAACATTTTTAAAAGAATTTAAAAAATATGTCAATAAACCAATTTTTTTGTAATTATCTCTTTTTTTTTTGGTTTTTGTTTTTTCTTTTCTTTCTTTCTTTTTTTTTTTTGAGACAGTCTTGCTCGTGTTGCCCAGGCTGGAATGCCATGGCTGGATCTCAGCTCACTGCAACCTCCGCCTCAAGTGATTCTCCTGCCTCAGCCTCCCTAGTGGGTGGGATTACAGGTGCATGCCACCACACCTGGCTAATTTTTGTATTTTCAGTAGAGATGGGGTTTCACCGTGTTGGCCAGGCTGATCTCAAACCCCTGACCTCAGGTGATCTGCCCGCCTCAGTCTCCCAAAGTGCTGGGATTACAGGCGTGAGCCACCGCACCCAGCCCATTGTACTTAATTAGGGTCACAAAACTGGTCCTCTTTGTAACATAAAGACGTGAAAACCAAACAGTTTATCAAAGAATCAGATACTGCCCACACAGGAACACCAGAGAGCAAACCCCAGCATCAGACGTCAGACAGACACACTTATCTGCCAAGGTCCATCCTACCTAAGATTCTGTGCTTGGTGGAGTTGAAGAGTGATATGATTACTGAATTTTTCTAAAATGGTCTGGGATTCATACTTTCAAACTATTATGTTTAGAAATAGGTATGACACAAACTTAGCCTAGTCCACTATACACTCTTTCTTTTGTTTTGAGACAGAGCCTTGTTCTGTCATCCAGGCTGGAGTGCAGTGGCGTGATCTCTGCCTCCCGGGTTCAAGCAGTTCTCGTGCCTCAGCCTCCTGTGTAGCTGAGATTACAGGTGTGTGCCATCACACCTGGCTAGCTTTTGTATTATTTATAGAGATGGGGTTTTGCCACGTTGGCCAGGTTGGTCCCCAACTCTTGGCCTCAGGTGATCTTCCCAAAGTGCTGTGATTACAGGCATGTGCCACCACGCCCAGTCCCACTGTACACATAAGAGAACATCAGGCTGGTGATGGTGACTCATACCTGTAATCCCAGCACTTAGGGAGGCTGAGGCTAGCGGATCACTTGAGGTCAGAAGTTCAAGACCAGCCTGGCCAACATAGTAAAACCCAGTCTCTACTAAAAATACAAAAATTAGTGGGCATGGTGGCGCATACCTATAATGCCAGCTACCAGGAGGCTGAGGCAGGAGAATTGCTGGAACCCAGGATGCGGAGATTGCAGTGAGCTGAGATTGCACCACTACACTCTAGCTTGGGCGACAGAGCCAGACTCTATCTCAAAAAACAAAAAGAGAACATCATAGTATTGTTTTTTTTGGGGGGTAGTTTTTTGAGACAGAGTCTCGCTCTGTCACTCAGGCTGGAGTGCAGTGGCATGATCTCGGCTCACTGTAACCTCTACCTCCCAGGTTCAAGAAATTCTCCTGCCTCAGCCTCCCAAGTAACTGGGATTACAGGCATCCACCACCACACCTGGTTAATTTTTGTATTTTTAGTAGAGACAGGGTTTCACCATGTAGGCCAGGCTGGTTTCAAACACCTGACCTCAAGTGATCCACCCTCCTCGCCTCCCAAAGGGCTGGGATTAAGGTGTGAGCCACCGCGCCAGGCCTTGAGAACATCACAGTATTGTTATGAAAACAGATTTGACCTCACAGCTCAGGAGGCCCCCATGCAGGTCAGGGGGCCTGTGGGAGGCGGGACCAGAGCCACCTCCAGGAGAATGGGGCCTTAATAAGCGTCTGTGCTCTTTCAGAAAAGGACACGTTGAAGGGAGTTGATGCAAGCAACCCGCTCGTTCTACCGGGGAAGAAGAAAAAGAAGGCCAAAGCCCCTCCCCTGTCGCAGAAGCAGAAGAAGCCTCTGACCAAGAAGGAGAGAAAAGTACTGCAGAAAATCTTAGAACAGAAGGAGAAAAAGAGCCAGGTATGCCCCACCCAGGCAGGGTCTGCCTGTGGCTCTCCAGGTAGAGAGAGATGGGGGAGTCTCTCGCCTCCTGAGGGGGTCTCTGTGGTGCAACTGATAGAACTTTCTGGAATGAGGAAAATTCCAGTGCACGGTCCGGTGCAGTAGCCACTAACCACCTACGGCTGCTGAGCACTTGAAATGCAGCTGCTATGGCAGAGGAACTGAACTCAGCTCTTCCACAGAATGTCAAACTTTTCTCCTTAATTGTTTTTTCTTCTTTTTTTAAAATTTACATTTATTTTTCTTTTCTTGTTCTGTTCTCCCCCTGCCACCCTGCCTTTTCTATCTCTACCAAACCTTAAATGTTTTACAGAGGAAAAAAGTTTGTCGTGGAAAATTCAAACACGTGCAAAGGTAAAGAGAACAGTACGATGAACCCCCATGTGCCCGTTGCCGGCTCCAACACTGCTCAGCCCCTGGTCGGTCCTGGATTATCTCAACTGCTGGTCACTTCCCCACACCTGGGTCATTTTGAAGCAAATCCCTCGTAGAATGAATCTGTGCCAGTTGCCCGGGGATGCCATACAAATGACCACAAACGGAGGGGCTTGAGACGATAGAAATTTGTTCTTTCCCAGCTTGGGAGGCCAGAAGCTGAGATCAGGACGTCGGCAGGGCAGTGCTTTCACTGGGCTCAGGGGCCCTTCCTGGCCTTGTCCTGCTCCGGGAGGCTCCAGCTTCCCTTGGCTTGTGGCTGCATCACTCCACAGAAGAGGGAGTCTCTGCCTCCCTCTTCCCTCGGCCTTTCCTCCATGTGTCTCTTCGAAGGGCGCTTCTCATTGGATTTAGGTCCCGCTCAGATATTCAGGATCGTGTAATCCTGGGAGCCTTAACATAATTACAACTACAAAAAACTG